>NC_133136.1:43723992-48723992 GCF_048418815.1 Hemitrygon akajei
TCTTACAGATTTGTCTGTAATGTTGCACAGAGAAGAGTCGGTATCTGGAACTCTATCCTCAAAGAATAAATGCTTGATGCTCTTAAGATTACATGGGTTTTTTTTTGTTAAACTAAGGGATTAAGAAACAAACGCAGAGATGTAGAGATCAAATAGACAACTAATTTCATCAGTGGTGACCATGAAACTATCAAGCTGTAGTAAATACCAATTATTCATTAACATAATTCAGGTAAAGAAATCTCCTCCTAATCTGGATTATAAGTAGTTCCCTATTAACCCTTTTCCAGAAGGATCCTTGTTGGAAGTAAGGTGTATTGCAGTGGAGAAGATTGAGAAGAAGATTGGTGTAATGATGTAGTAGTACCAATCTGTCCTCTGAAATTATCCAACCATTTGTTACCATTCTGCGTCTGCTACACAATATCACTTTACCCTTGGGAATGCATCATCTGCAGTCTCTTCTGTCTTCTTTTCATTTTTGATCGAAGGAGGTGGGCTTTATATTAAACATCCACTTTCAACCTTCACCCAATAATAATGATCAGTGACAAGATTATGGAAAATGTGATCAACTTCCAAACCTCAGGAGGCACTCAAGTAACACAGAAATGATCATATCCACTTCTGCCATAAGTGCACCAGCACAGTCTTCAGAAAGAGTTTGAAGACTAAGACCTCAAACCTGGTTCCAAGTTTGTGAATTGCTGTGCAGAGGTGAATCCACTCTATGCTTAGAAAACATGGACAACCTACAATACGCAGATCAAGCCACTGTAAAAATATCACCAGTGCTATTCTGCAAAAATCCTCCAAATACACTGGCACATGAAGCAAACCAGCATCTGCCCTAGGCCAGTGGCTCCAGGACTAAGGCTCTGAATCCATTCAACCAGCTCCAACGGGTGAGCCATATCATTAGGGTGCTTCCTGAATGAGCAGCAAGAGATGTCCAAGAAGGCAGAGAAATTGCTTCAAAAGTTCTCAAAGTCTGTGAAAAATAAAATATCTAATTTTCACAAAGATCATTAACCCATTACTACTTAGAACAGAGAATCCAGGAAGGTAATGAGCACAAGAGGGGTAGGAGGAGACCAAGTCCAAATAACAGGACCGTAAAACATCCCACTGACTCAATCCAACATCACTCCCTGTCCCAACTGTGAATCCCATATGGAACTTATTGCTGTCTCAGGCCTGCTGAGCTGGTGTGAGACAAGTTATTTCCAGTCTCACTTTGTGGTACTGATTGATTTCTTTAATCAGTTAAGGCATTGATTTGTACATTCTGCATTACATAATGGCAATGCAAATTGTTGGCGTCTGTACATGTATGACTGTTGAAGAGAAGAAATTATCACAGGTTCTCTGAAATAGATCATTGCCTTCCTCTCAGTTTTTTCTTTAACTTACTGGTGAATTGCAAGAAAATTTTAACAGTTTTTATTCCCAGAAATAATTGATAACTTTGAAATTGTTGCATTTCAAATGGACAAGGCTTTTGTCTTTTAGGTATTATGTGAATGTGTGTTTAAGTGTCAGCATTTTAAATGATGGAATCTTTATTTCCCATTATAGTTCCGTCAAACAGCACAGAAATAGACTCACCATGCCAACCAAAATTCACACATTTACACTAAACTCAAATGATTTTTGACTTCATAATTAGGAAAGTATCTCCAACCATTGGGAGATAGATGATGGGTTCACTGAAACAACTCTCCAAAGGAGCCGTTTATCTGAACCTTGCTGTTTAAGGGTTAATGCTCTTTTCAATGCAGTAATTTTGAAATTATTGAATTTCATTAGGATAGCGCTATTGCCTTTTATAAAATATAAGTGGCTATTTGTTTTAAATGTAGATATTTTAACTGATGGTATCTGTCACCCATTCACAAAAAGAAACATTGGGTTAAACAGATCAGAAACAGCAAACTCCCCCAACCATCAAGCACCCATCTTCATTGAACCCAATTTTCCTCTTCACCGTCACACCTGGCGGCAACTTTGAAAACTACAATTAAATCTCCTCCTGCCATTCTTTGCATGTTACAGATAATAATTTAGTAAACAAAGATGTATCCTCTGTTCCCCTCTAGCTTTTTGGTCAATTACTACTACCATAGTGTGTGCTGGTGTATTTACCTGAAATTGTAGTCAGAGTTCTGAACAATTGCTCCAGTGACATGAGCTCAACATGGCATATGGGGAATCTAAATTCAAGCAATTAAACAAATCCAGCATTTAGTGAAAGAGCTTGTGACAGACAGTAACCATGTGACTGGTGATTGTTAAAGAAATATTGTTCAAAAAAGGCAGTCCGTCACCTTGGTTGGTTTTAAGTTTTGTGCTGGCTATTTGAAGACCATTAAGCACTACTTTAAATATCTGATAGTTTTAACTGAAATTTTGTTAAAACACAACAAATTAATTAATTAATTAATTTGCATATGTAATGCTCTGGTTCATATTCTTACTGTTATGCTGTATGTATTTCATTTTGGCAGTTCTGTAAGAGCAGTCTGTTCTGTTTTCATGCTTGTTTGCGTTATTGTTGAAGATAAGAGAGAGGAGAATTGTGTGCCATCCAATTAGGATGGTCCAGTTAAGGGAAGTTTCCCTGGTGAGGGACACTAAGGTTAGGCTTGGGGCTTTTGGTTCGAGAGGAGATGAAGAGCGAACATGCTGGGGAGAACCGGTCATAGCATACAATCCGGTGGGAGACCCGTTTGTTTGAGATAGATTGCGAGCGACGTTCGGAAGGTGATGTGTGCTTTCACGTAGACCGAGGGCCCAGCGTGTGAGTGACACAGAAGTTCAAGAAGAGCTCCAACTTGTGCATATTTGACTGTTTAATCAGAATTGGCCCTTTTCTTTTTGTAATTCTTTAGTTATGATTCATAAATATAATTCCTTTAATAATATGCAGTGTACTGTCTGTTATTTTGTGGCATTAATTCATAACAGGGTAGCAAATGACACAGAATTCACACAAACCAGGGTTTGGGGTGGGATCAAGCGTGCCTCAATCTCACGAGTTTGACGGGGCCAGACGTTGTCTTCCATAGACTTACGCAACCAAGGAAACCAAGTGTTTCACATAGAAAACAGCTTAATGAATAAATTATTTAAACTATCAAGATAAATGGTAGTGTAGTGGCTAGCACAACACCTTACAGCACAGGAGACTTGGGTTCAATTCCTGCCACTTCCTGTAAGGAGTTTGCATATTCCCCCTGTGACCGTGTGGGTTTCCTCTGGGAGCTCTGGTTTCCTCCCACAGTCCAAAGACGTACTGGTTGATGGGTTAATTGGTCATTGTAAATTATTCCGTGATTCAGCTAGGATTAAATTGGGGGCCGCTGGGCAGCATGGCTCAAAGTGCTGGAAGGGTCTATTCTGCAAATATAAATATAAACAAATAAATATAAGAAACCATTCACACTTAGCTTTTCAATTGAAGTCAGAGCATACCCCAGGAATCAGCCTGGTGAACCTTTGCTCTACTCAATTAATGGAAAGAATATCCTTTCATATGTAAGTATACACATTACCAAGGCACTATATAATTGTAGCAAGACATTCTTGTTATTGAAATCGAATCCTCCTGCTGTGAAAGGCCTAATAGTTTGGCTTTTAAACTGCTTGCTGCACCTGTTTGTTTTCAATGATTTGTACAATACCCAGGTCCCGCTGTACATCAGAGTGCCTCAGCCAATCACTATTGAAATAATGCCCTTCCTTTCTTTTTCCCAATGGTAGTAAATAATTTCATCTTTTTCCTAATGCACCTGCCGTATTTTTTGTCCTCTTCCTTAATCCGTTAGAGTAACCACAAAGCTCTTTGTATCATTCTCACAATTGATTAACCCATATAGTTTAGCATTGAGAACCAGCTTCAAACTTCAAAATAATACATTTGGTTTCCTTATCCAAATCATTTGTGCTTGAAATAGCCAGGTCTCAGGCACTGATCACTGTAGTCCTCCACTTGTTACTGCCTGGCATCCTATCTATTCCTACTCTTTATCTTCCAAATAGGTTTATTATCTAAGTAGATTTATTATGAAAATATGTATACGTCACCATATACTACCCTGAGATTGGTTTTCTTGTAGGCATTCACAGAACAAAGAAATACAATGGAATCAATTAAAATCTACACACCAAGACTAACAAACAACCAATGTGCAAAAGAAGACAAAAGAACTTCAAAAATTCAAGAATAAATATATTATCAAAGTACATATATGTCAACATATACAACCATGAGATTCATTTTCTTGTGGGCATAGAATAGTAACCATAACATGATCAATAAAAGATCAACCAGAGTGCAGAAGACAACAAACTGTGCAAATGCAAAAAGAAAGAAATAATGAGAACATGAGGTAATGAGGCAAAGAGTCCTTAAAGTGAGACCATTGGTTGTGGGAAATACCTCAATGACGGGCAAGTGAGTGTAGCTATCCCCTGCTGAAGGGTCTAGGCCCGAAACGTCAACTGTACTCTTTTCCACAGATGCTGGCTGGCCTGCTGAATTCCTCCAGCATTTTGTTTGTATTGCTTGGATTTCCAGCATCTGCAAATTTTCTCATATTGCAGTTATCCCCTTTTACTAAGAGCCTGATGGTTGAGGGGTAACTGTTGTTGAATCTGGTGGTGTAAGTCCTGGCCTCTTGTACCTTCTACCTGTACAAGAAACAGAACAGCAAGAAGAGAGCATGGCTTGAGTGGTGGGGCACTCTGATGATGGAAACTGTGTACATACAAACTGTGCACATACAGAAAAAACTATCACTAAATAGGTAAATAAATAATACTGAGAGCATAAGTTGTAGAGATTTGAAAGTGAGCTCATAAGTTGAGGAATCAATGTTGAGGTGACTAAAATTATCCACAATAATTCAGGAGCTTGATGATTGAGGACTAATCCAGAAGCTGGTAGTGTTGGACCTAAGGCTTCTGCACCTCCTTCCTGATGTAGCAGTGAGAAGAGGGCATGACTTAGATGGTGGAGGAACTTGATGATGGATGCTGCTTTCTTGTGGCTGTGCTCCTTGTAGATGTACTCAATGGTGGAGAGGGATTTTTGTGTAAAGACTGGGCTGTATCCACCACTTTCTGTGGGATTTTCCATTCCTGGGCATTGGTGTTTCCATTCCACACTGTTGCAACCAGTCACGGTGCTCTCCACTGTGCATCTATAGAAGTCTGTCAAATGATTTACAAACCATTTCAATACATTGCCCCCAAAACCATCTGCTTTAATTTTGCACTTTAAGCATTTTATAGGCCTTTATCTAAGCTTTCTGAAAATCCAAGAATACCACATTAACTGGTTCTCCCTTATCCATTCTGTTAATGAGTTTGCAAAAAAACTCCAGTATCTTTGTCAAACCAATTTTCCTTTCACAAGTTTATGTTGACTTTCTTTAATCCCATCACAGAGTTGTAGAGCCCAGGAGCAGACCTGGTGTTTCACCATATCTAAAATAACTATCAGGTATCCGTCTGTATTAATTCCATTTATTAACACTTGCTCTATACCCTCTGTGTCTTGTCAAATTAAATTGCTTGCCTAGGTGCTTAGAGTCATAGAGAAGTACAGTGTGGAAGCAGGCCCTTTGGCCCATCAAGTCCATGCAAAGCTATTTAAATTATCTACTCCCATCAGCCCACACCCAGACCATAGTCCTACAAGCCCCTACCATCCATGTACCTATCCAAGCTTCTCTTAAACATTGAAATGTATGACTTGGCACTGGCAGCTCGTTCACTCTGTGAAGAACTTTCCACTCGTGTTCCTTTTAAACTTTTCATCTTTCATCCTTAACCTATGACCTCCAGTTGTAGTCCCACCCAACCTCAGTGGAAAGGGCCTGCTTGCATTTACCCTTCATAACTGTGTGTACCCCTATCAAATCTCCTCTCAATCTTCTGTGTTCTACGTTCAATCTTTCCATATAACTCAGGTCCTGTAGACCCGGCAAAATCCTTGTAGTTTTTTTCTGTACTCTTTCAACCTTGTTTACACCTTTCCTGTAGGTAAGTGACTAAAGCTGCACACAATTCTCCAAATTGGACCTCATCAGTGTCTCATACAACTTCGACATAACACCCCATCTCCTGTACTCAATACTTTGGTTTATGAAGACCAATGTGCCAAAAGCTTAATTTACGAACCTATCAAGCTGTGATGCCACTTTCAATGAACTATGAACCTGTATTCCCAGATCCCTTTGTTCTGTCACACTCCTCAGTACCCTACCGTTCACTGTATAAGACCTACCCTGGTTGGTTCTACTGAAGAGCAAAACCTTGCCCTTGTCTGCATTAAATTCCATCTGCCACTTTTCAGCCCATTTTGCCAGCTGTTCCAGACTTCACTGCAAGCCACGGTAGTCTTCCTTGCCGATCACTACACCCCATTCTTGGTGTCATCTGCAAATCTGCTGATACAGTTAACCACATTATCATCCAGATCATTGATATAGATGACAAACAATAATGGACCCAGCACAGATCCCTGCGGCAGACCACTAGTCACAGGCCTCCAGATAGAGAGACAACCATCTGCTGGCTTCTCCCACAAAGCCAATGTCTAATCTAATTTACTACTACATCTTGAATGCCAAATGACTGATCCTTCTTAACCAACCTCCAATGCAGGATCTTGTCAACTGCCTTGCTAAAGTCCATGTAGTCAATATCCACTGCCTTGCTTTCATGAACATTCCAACTAACTCCCTCAAAAAACTCTATAAAATTAGTCAGACACGATCTACCATACACAAAGCCATGCTGACTATGCTTAATCAGTCCATGTCCATCCAAATACTCATATATCCTGTTCCTTAGAATGCCTTCCAATAACTTTCCCACTACTGATGTCAGGCTCACCAACCTATAATTTCCAGGTTGATTTTCAGAGCCTTTCTTATAACAGTGGAACAACATTGACTATCCTCCTATCCTCTGGCACGTCAGCTTTCACTAAGGATGATTGAATGTCTCTAATAGGGCCCTGGCAATTTCTGCACTTGCCTCCCGCTGAGTCTCTGAGACAATATTTTGTCAAGCCCTGGGGATTTATCCACCTTAATTTGGCTCAAGACAACAAACATCTCTTCCTCTGTAATCTGTGTAGATTCCACAGTTGATGCCATTTTGCCTCACTTCTATAGACTCTGTGTCCATCTCTGAGTAAGTGTATTTGTCCAAATCCTTTGGCTTCATGCAAGGATTACCATTCTGTTCCTCCAGAGGACAAATTTTGATCCTTGCCATCCTTTTGCTCTTAACATACCGTATCTGTAGAATCCCTTAGTATTCTTCTTCACCTTGTCTGCTAAGGCAACCTCATGCCTTCTTTTAGCCTTCCAGCTTTCTTTCTTAAGGGGTCTCTTGCATTTCTTATACTCCATAAGCACCTCATTTATTTCTTCCTTTTTTTTCTTAACTAGGGCTTCAATATCTCTTGAAAACCAAGGTTCCCTACACCTGTTATTTTTACCTTTAAGTCTGACAGGCAGATACAAGCTTTGTACTCTCAAACTTTTGAAAGCCACCTACTTACCTTTGCCAGAAAACAACCTAACTCAATTTACACTTGCTAGGTCCTTGTTGATACCATCAAAATTTCAGCCTGTGGACCAGACCTATCATTTTCCATATTAACTTTGAATTTAATGTTGTTGTGATCACCAGATGCAATGCATTCACCTACCCTAACTTCTGTCACCTGTCCTGCCTCATTCCCTAATAGCAGATCAAGTATCGCACACTCTCTTATTGGGACTTCTATGTACTGATTAAGAAAACTTCCTTGAACATATTTGATAAACCCGATCCCATCCAGTCTTTTTACAACATGGGAGTTCCAGTCTATATGTGGAAAGTTAAAATCATCTTCTATAACAACCTTAAGTTTCTTGCAAAAGTCTGTGATCTCTCTTACAAATTTGCTCCTCTGAATCCCATGGAATGTTTGGTGGCCTATAATATGAATCCATTAACATGGTCATTCCTTTCTTATTCCCCAGTTCTACCCGTAAAACCTTCCCAGATGAGCTCTCCAGTCTGTCCTGACTGAGCACTCCCCTGCTAGTAACGCCAGCCTTCCTCCTTTAATCCCTCCCACTCTATCGCGTCTAAAACTACAGAACCCTGGAATATCAAATCTCACTAATGGCTACAATATCATAATTCCAGATGTTAATCCATGCCCTGATCAACTTCGTCTTTCCCACCATACTTCTTACACACAGCTCAGGACATTAGTTACACAATGCTCAACCTTCTGATTCCTGACTTTGTTTGAGTTCTTAACAACTTCTTTCTCCACAACCTCTCCACTGTCTGTTATGGCGCTCTGGTTTCCATCTCGCTGTATCTCCAGTTTAACCCCCCCCCCCCCCCCAGATTGTGAGTATAGCTGTCCCCATCACCCACTTAGGCATGTATTCCAGAGTTCAATTATCTTCTGACTGGAAAAGTTCTTCCTTACGCCTCTTCTCTTATCACTAATTCCAAACCTAAGCCCTTTAAACACTTCTGCTCTACTCTGTCATGTTATCTCTTAAAACAGACTATTGAATTGAATTGACTTTATTTCTTACATCCTTCATGTACATGAGGAGTAAAAATCTTTATGTTACATCTCTGTCTAAATGTGCAATATGCAATTTATAGTAATTTATAATAAATAGTATGTACAACAGAACAGTCAATATAGAAATACAGTTGTGTCAGCATGACTTAATCAGTCTGATGGCCTGGTGGAAGAAGCTGTCCCGAAGCCTGTTGGTCCTTGCTTTTATGCTGCAGTAACATTTCCCAAATGGTAGAAGCTGGAACAGCTTGTGGTTGGGGTAACTCGCCCCAGTGATCCTTCGGGCCCTTTTTGCACACCTGTCTTTGTAAATGTCCTGAATAGTGGGAAGTTCACATCTACAGATGCGCTGGGCTGTAGCTACCTTCTTTCTCTCTCCATCATTTTGTAGATAATGGGAATACATTTACCACCCTCCAATCTGCAGACATTTTATCCACAACTCTATTTAGAAAGATGATAATCACTTTGTGGCTATCTCCTTCAGTACTCTGGATTGCAAATTGTTTATCCATAGGGTATGTTTTGGCTTTCAGTAGCAATAATACCGCTTGTGGTATTTTCTTATAATATCTTTTAGTTTTACATCTCCCTTAGATTCTTGATTAGCTAATATTTTATGTTGCACTTACATTGTGTAGTGAAAAGATACAACAAAAGTAGTTGCTTAATTGCCCTGCAATTTCCATATTCTCTGTTGCAAAATCCCTTATTTCTTACTGTGGATGTTCAAAGTTCAAGGTAAAATTTATTATCAGAGTACATACATACAACTCATACAACCACATACAACTCTGAGATTGGAACTGTATAGAGGATCAATGGACAACAAACTGTACAAAGGCAGATATAAATAAACAGCAATCAATAATGAGCATGAAATAGCAAGATAAAAGAGTTCTTAAATGAGCGTAGTTATCCCCTTTTGTTCAAGAACTTGATGTTTGAGGGGCACTAACTGTTCTTGTACCTGGTGCTGCGAGTCCTGAGGCTCCTGTACCTTCCACCTGATGACTGCAGTGAGAAGAGACTATGGCCTGGGTGGTGAGGATGTTTGATAATGGATGCTGCTTTCCTATGGCAATATTTCATGTAGATGTGCTCAATAGTTGAGAGGGTTTTACCCGTGATGTACTGAACTGAATCCACGACCTTTTATAAGGTTTTCTATTCAAAGGCATTTGTGTTCCATTACCAGGTCGTAATGCAGCCAGTCAGCACACTTTCCACCACACATCTATGGATATTTGCCAAGGCTTTTGATCACATGACAAATCTCTGCAGACTCCTCAGGAAGGAGAGGCACTGTTGAGCTTTCTTCACAATAATATTTTTACCATGGTTCCAGGACAGATCTTCTGAGAAAGTGACACCCAGGAATTTAGTTACTGACCCTGTCCACCTCTGATCCTCTGATAATTACTGACTCATGGACCTCTGGTTTCCATCTCCTGAAGTCCTATAATCAGTTCTCTGGTCTTATTGACATTGAATGAAAGGTTGTTGTTATTACACAACTCAGTCAAATTTCCAATCTCACTCCTGTATGCTGATTCATCACCCCAGTGGAGTTATCAGCAAACTTGTGTATCAGAATCAGAATCAGGTTTATTATCACCGGCATGTGGTGTGAAATTTGTTAACTTAGCAGCAGCAGTTCAATGTAATACAGAATCTAGCAGAGAGAGAAAAAATAATAATAATAAATAAACAAATAAATCAATTACATGTATTGAATATATTTAACAAAACGTGCAAAAACAGGAATACTGTATATTTAAGAAAAGTGAGGTAGTGTCCAAAGCTTCGATGTCCATTTAGGAATCGGATGGCAGAGGGGAAGAAGCTGTTCCTGAATCGCTGAGTGTGTGCCTTCAGGCTTCTGTATCTCCTACCTGATGGTAACAGTGAGAAAAGGGCATGCCCTGGGTGCTGGAGGTCCCTAATAATGGACACTGCCTTTCTGAGACACTGCTCCCTGAAGATGTCGTGGGTACTTTGTAGGTTAGTGCCCAAGATGGTGTTGGAGCTGTACTTAGCCATGCAGTCATAGGTGTAAAGTGACTGGAGTGAGAGGGGGCCCTGTACACGTCCCTGTGGTGCTCCTGTGCTGATGGAAATCATGGAGGAGATGCTTTTGCCTATCCAGACTGACTGGGGTCTACAAGTGAGGAAATACAGGATCCAATTACACAAGGGGATATTAAGGCCCTGGTCTTGGAGTTTACTGATTATTTTTGAGGGGATGATGGTGTTAAATGCTGAGCTGTAATTGATAAAAAGCATCCTGATGTATACATCCTTACTTTCCAAATGTTCCAGGGTTGTGTGAAGAGCCATTGAACTGGCACCTGCAGTGGACCTGTTGCTTCTGTAGGCAAATTAGTGTGGATCCAAGTCACCACACAGACAGTAGCTGATATGCTTCTACACCAGTCTCTCAAAACACTTCAACACTGTGGACATAAGTGTGACTGGGCAATTGTCATTTAGACAGGTTACCTCTTCTTGGACGCCAGTACAACTGAAGACTACTTGAAGCAGGTGGGTACCACACCTTGCTGGAGCAAGAGGTTGAAGATATCCATGAGCACACCAGCCATTTGGTCAGCACAGGTCTTCAGTATTCGGTCAGGTACTCTGTCCAGACCAGATGCTTTCCTTGGGTTCATTCTTCTGAAGACAGTCTGTATGTCATCTTCCGATACCGAGACCAAAGGATCATCGGGAGACATGGGGATGTGTGATGGCTCCTCCCTGTTCTGGTGATCAAAGTGAGAAGGAATTGAGCTCATCTGGAAGTGGAAGTCTGCTGTCCCTTATGTCGCAAGATTTAACTTTGTAGAAGGTTATGGCATTCAAACCTTGCCACAGCTGTCGAGCCTCCCTCGTTGATTCCAGTGTTGGCCGGATCTCCACTTTGCCTGTGAGATGGTTTTCCGGAGATCATACCTGCACCTCTTGTAGCAGTCTTGATCTCTAGACTTGAATGTCTCTGGTCTGGATGTGGGTAGGCACCTACAATTGACTTTACTGATCTTTTCCCTTTTACATGTTTGATGAAGGTTTTATGCTCTACTTTAATGCTCCTCTGCAAGATTACACTCATACTTTATATTTGCCCTCTTAATTTTTTGTTGTATGTTTGTCCTCCTCTGCTGAAATTTAAACAGTTTTCAATCTTCAGGTTTGTTACTTTGAAATTTAACATGACTCATCTTCAATATTCTTGACTTATTTTGCTAGATGCGGCGAAGTTGCTTTCCCTTTTATAAATTTCTGGTACGTGGGGAACTTGTAGTTGTGTCACAGATCAGTAAGGGCAATGAACTCAGTAAGAAGGCTGGTCTTTTAAGTAGTATTGTTACAGAAGAAATGGGAGTACTAAAACTTGGAGAAGGACAATGGTTGAATTTCAAGTTTAAATTATTTTGAGAATTAATTTTGGAGTATTAAGTGAGGGGGTTTTATACCCGATGCTGTTAGCACAAACAAAACTCCTCTTGAAAAGTCAAGAGTCAAATTCCCTCACGGGTTTTAAGAGACTCTGAAATTGGTGTACTATTGTTCCAAACTGGGATAAGTGATTTTGAAATGCACAACACCTCATTTGGAGTTGGGGTGAAGAAATATTGGTGTTTGGACACCACCTTTTGGCATGGGAGAATATCTATCCAGACACTAGAGGGAGAACTTTAAGCCCTTTCTTTGAACAAAATCTGTGTTGATGACTGTATAATTTATAACAAGGAAGTTACTGGTTGGAATTTTCCTGTCAATAAATGATTAATGTTTATATAAACATACTACAACCTGAGAAAGAGCCTTTTTCAGCTTACAAAAGCCTTCAATGTATGCTTAGAATACTCCTTGATGTAATAATTTATCCATGTTTGGTATTGGTGAAATCACTCTCCCTAACTTTTCATAAACTTTTGCAAGCTGAGTGATTTTTCTTGGAAATATGTCAATTTTAGGTACCCTTATAGGCTTAAGTTCCAGTTTTGGGATTTATTTTGTCCCCTTTGTTTATACATTTACATATATTAAAAGAAAACTTTTTGGAATTTCAGGCATTTTAGAAGGAGCACACAACCGTGGGACTATCTAAACAACAATCTGCCAAATTGCTGATAGCAGATCAGTCTTTTGATCTCTACCCGAAACATCAACTGTCCTTTTCCCTCCAGACATGACCATGAAGCATCCTGGCCTTCATTTGCTGAGGCATAGAATATCACAGCAAGGACACTATGGTATGCCTGGAATATTGTGTGTAGCTTTGGTCACCACATTATAGAAAGAACGTAACTGCTCTGGAGAGTCTGCAGAGGGGGATCCACCAGGAGGCTGCCTTGGATAGAGTCTCTCAGCCTCAATAAGCTGGGTTTGTTTTCTCTGGAATGAAGAACATTGGGGGGGGGGGTTCTTGATAAAGATGTACAAGATTACAAGAGGCATAATTAAAGTAAATCTTTCTCCATTGCAAGGACGTCTGGAACCAGGCGGCATAAATTTAAAACAGGGAGTAAGTGGAGAAATAAGGAATAATTTTTGCAGCTAGGGGGTGGTTGAAGTTTGAAATGCACAACTTGTGAGTATGTTCTACTTCTGAAAGAGTTCTACTTCAGCAGAGGTTGATACCTAAAACACGATGGATGTTAAAAGAAAAAAAAAGAAAAAACACAAAATGCTGGCAGAACTCAGCAGGCCAGACAGCATCTATGGGAGGAGGTAATAACGGCGTTTCGGGCCGAAACCCTTCATCAGGAGAGAAGTAACATGGGATGGTCGAGGGGGGATAAGAAGTGGGGGGAGGGATAAAGTAGAGAGCTGGGAAGTGATAGGCTGGAGGGAAATGGGCTAGGGGAAAGGTGGAGAATTATGGGAAATAAAAGAGAAAGAAAGGTAGGGCTGGGGGTAGAGATTATAGTGAGGGGGGAAAAAGAGAGAGAAAGAGAACCAGACTAAAATAATGGATAGGGATGGGGGTAAGGGTGGGGGGCAGGGATATCAACGTGAGTTAGATGTTCATGCCAGCAGGTAGGAGGCTACCTAGGCGGGAGATAAGGTATTGCTCCATCGACCTGCGTGTGGCCTCATCTTGACGGTAGAGGAGGCCATGGACAGACATGTCGGAGTGGGAGTGGTCTGTGGAATTGAAGTGTGTGGCCACAGGGAGATCCCGCCACTGCTGGAGGACTGAGCGCTGGTGTTTGGCGAAATGGTCTCCCAGTCTGCGGCAGGTCACCCCAATGTATAAATGGCCACATTGGGAGCACCGGATACAGTATATCACCCCAGTTGACTCGCAGGTGAAGTGGTGCCTCACCTGAAAGGACTGTCTGGGGCCTGGGATGGTGGTGAGGGAAGAAGTATGGGGGCAGGTGTAGCACTTCTTCCATTTGCAGGGATGAGTGCCCGGAGGGAGGTCCGTGGGGAGGGATGGGGGGGATGAATGGACAAGGGAGTCGCGTAGGGAGCAATCCCTGCAGAAAGCCGAGAGTGGGGAGGAGGGGAAGATGTGGTTGGTGGTGGGATCACGTAGGAGGTGGCGGAAGTTACGGAGGATTATGCGTTGGATCTGTAGGTTGGTAGGGTGATAGGTGAGGACCAGGGGGACTCTATCCTTGGTGGGATGGCGGGGGATGGGGTGAGGGCAGAGGTGCGTGAAATACGAGAGACGTGATGGAGGGCAGAGTTGATAGCAGACGAAGGGAAGCCCCTTTCTTTAAAAAAGGAAGACAACTCCTTTGCCCTAGAATGAAAGGCCTCATCCTGAGAGCAGATGCGGCGGAGGTGGAGGAATTGAGAGAAAGGGATAGCACTTTTGCAGGAGACAGGGTGGGAGGAGGAATAGTCTAGGTAGCTGTGGGAGTTAGTAGGTCACTAATATCTCTCCCCCCAGCCCTACCTTTCTTTCTCTTTTATTTCCCATAATTCTCCACCTTCCCCCAGCCCATTTCCCTCCAGCCTATTACTTCCCAGCTCTCTACTTTATCCCTCCCCCCACTTCTTATCCCCCCTCGACCATCCCATGTTACTTCACTCCTGATGAAGGGTTTCGGCCCGAAACGTCGTTATTACCTCCTCCCATAGATGCTGTCTGGCCTGCTGAGTTCTGCCAGCATTTTGTGTTTATATTTATTTCCAGCATCTGCAGATTCACTCGTGTTGCCTTTGGATGTTACAAGATCTCATTTCAGAAATAATGATCAAAGCTCCCTGACATTTAGCATAACCAAGGACAAGAAAATGAACAGATAATCACTTTTATCTTCAATTTTAACATAAATGTCAGACACTTTGGAAAAACAGTTACAAATCTTACTGTCTTAAAAACTCCATCTCTGTTTTGATCACTATTGAAAGCTGTGAAAGTCCCTTCAGGGGCAAGACCCTAGTGGTGCGCTGTTCGTTGCCACTGGGCTCTGCAATGCCGAAGGCACATGACATGGACTATTCTGATTTGCCCCTGTTACATGTTGGTGTGGTTGGATTGCAAGGGTTCCGGGAGTGGAGTGCATCTCAGGGGCATTATGAGATTGTTGACAATGGACAATGCTCAAAGGATGAAAGAAAGAGTTGAAGAGAGTTTAAAGAATAAATTCAAACTTGGGACCTCAACATTGAAGGTGGAATGACACAAAAAAATCAAAGGTGCAGAAGATGCCAGAATTAGAACAGTGCAGAGATCAGAGTTCTAGGCTGGAGGAGGTTACCCAAATAAGGAGAGTTGAGGCCATAAAGGAACTTTTAAATTATTTGTATTTTTTTAAGTTTTGCTAGTCAAGAAACTAAAGGAATTCACAAATCCTTGATAACTGGAGAATGGAAACAGGATGTACTACAGTCGGCAGGGCTTCAGTTTAGGGGAAGTTGTTGGTGCCTGGGCAAGCGCTGAAACAGTCACATACACAGGTAGAGAGGTCATGGATTCAGAGGGCCTTTGATTTGGGAAAGGAGTAGACACAGACACAATTATGCAGGTGAAAACAGGCAGTTAGGGTGATGGGGAGATTACAAGATTGAAAGTTTAGTTCTGCTGCAAACAGAACTCTGAGGTGGCAACTAATTACTGTAGTTATTCATTATAGATATGAGCATCACTGGCAAGGCATCTGTTACCCATGAGAAAAATACTGCTCTTCCTGGGTAAATGGAAACAAAATGCTGGAAATACTCAGCATGCCAGGTCAGGATGTGTGGTCTGTCGTTCTCATCTGATCAACTGAGTTTATCCAGTGGTTTTGTTTATTATCTCAGAATCAGTTTCAAATTCATATGTTGTGAAATTTGTTAACTTTGCAGCAGCAGTACAATGCAATACATGATAGCAGAGAGAAAAACCTGTGAATTACGGCAAGTAGATATATATAACAGTTAAATTAAATAAGTAGTGCAAAAAATAGGAAATAAAAAAGTAGTGAGGTAATATTTATGGGTTCAATGTCCATGCAGAAATCAGACGGCAGAGGGGAAGAAGCAGTCCCTGAAGTTTTGAGTGTGTGCCTTCAGGCTTCTGTACTCCTTCCTGATAGTAACAATGAGAAGAGGGCATGTCCTGGGTGGTGGGGGTTTTTAATGATAGACATAGCCTTTCTGAGGCACCGCTTGCTGCAGATGTTTTAGATACTACGGAGGCTAGTGCCCATGATGGAGCTGACTAATTTTACAACTCTGCTGCTGACTTTGATTCTGTGCAGTAGTACCACCACCTGCTCCCCCAGTGATGCAGCCAGTTAGAATGCTCTCCACGGTACATCTGCCAAAATTTGCAAAGTTCAGATTTCCAACCTGTAATTTTTTTTGCTTATCAGTCCCCAAAGTTGTATTGGGCAGGGAGCTCCCAGTATTTTAGACCCAGCAACAATAAAATAACAATAATATATTTTCAAATTAGGATACTGTATAGTGTCAATTCTAAGCAAACTTTTGTGTTATCTACCTCTCTCCTAAACATTCTTTTCTATGGAAGTTAATGGTCTTGGTTCTGTTTCGGTGACCAGATTCCACAGTACAATTATTGGAATTTACAAGAGGTTGGATCCCAAAACTTGAGCACGGTTAGGAACCCATTAGAAAATGCCACTTAGGAAATTTAAGACTTAGTGGTTCATACATGTTTGAATGGAAATCCTGAAACTCATGACCCTTACAAAGGGAAACACCCGCGTTTGGCTGACATTCTTCCGGAAAATCTAGCTTGTTATTAAATTGCGAAATATTTGAGGGCACACGGCACATTTCCTCAGCCCATATTCCAAGATTCTCATCCAGTTTTATTGAATGGAGGGTGCTCTTTTCTCCAAATGAGCCAAAGTTTTCCCCTTGAATTTTCTTCTGAATATCGGATGTGTGCCTTGAAATGGTAATAACTAAATATTTTTCATATTTGAAAGCTGTGCCCCGCATCAATGAGCAGCTTTTCAAGAGTTGCTGTGCTGAGCAGTTCCATTTCTGAATCCAAAGAGCATCAGTAGGTCATAAGCACAAGAGATCCAGAGTCATCCATGGTGTGGCTTCATGAACCCATACTGAGCTCATCAGATTTCATCAACTCTGCCTCCAGCTTAAAATGGAGCATTTTACTTCTGCTGCCCATTCCCATTCCGACATGTTTGTCCATGGACTCCATTAACCACCAAGATGAGGCCACTCTGAGGCTGGAGGAGCAACACCTCATATTCTGTTTTGGTAACCTCGAAGCAGATGACATGAACATCTATTTCTCTAACGTAATTTCTCCCCTTCCACCTCCATTCTCTTTTCCATTCCCCATTCTGGCTCCCCTCCTAAACCTCTGTATCACTTGCCTATCACTTTCCTCTGGTGCTCCTCCTTCTTCCCTTTCTACCAAGGTCCTCTTTTCTCTTCTATCAGATTCTTCTTCTTCAGCCCTTTACCTTTTTCATCTATCACCTCCCAACTTCTCACTTCATCCCCCTTCCCTACACACCTACCTTCCCCCTCAGCTGGCTTCACCTAGCACCTTCTAGCTTGTACTCTTTCCCCTCACCTCACTGTCTAATTCTGATTTCTTCCTCCTTCCTTTACAGCCTTGATAAGGGGTCTCAACCCGAAATATTGACTCATCATTCTTTACCATAGATGCTGTCTGACATGCTGTGTTCCTCCAGCATTTTGTGTGTAGCACCAGTAGATAAGTTCTTATTCTAGCTTAATGTAATATGGCTTGATCTGTATAAATAGTATGCAAGACAAGCTTCACTGTACATCTGACAATAACAACCAAAACCAACAATTTCACACATCTGTTTCCAAAACATGAGGTCAGCAACATGTCCTAATGACCACATGCGCAGGGACCAATGGGAAATGATCCAGGTACCTTTATACTGGGACTAAATAATCAGCTCTTTTCTTTTATCACTACTAGGCCTTGTAAATTGGCCTTTGTGCAATTCTTTTTCACTTTTTTTTAATTTCTGTACTCTCTTTTGATCAAGATAAATTCAAATTGTACATCACAGAAGCATACAAGACAAATAGTAAATTACTCATTCATTACTAGTGAGAACTGTAACAAAAGGGAGATGTAGTCACCTTGCAGATTGCAATGCATAGCACTCACAACATGAACTTGTATTGTTATAATGGTAAGAATTCCAGCAAGTGCCCAGGTGGACTTGAACCAATGTCTTTTTCAGCCAAGGTATGGTGCAATTTACTCTGTGTACACTGATGAGAGCAGCTGCCCTTGCGCCAATCTGCTTCTCAGCATGAATGTGATACACAGCTATGGTAGAGCATTAGTGAGGAATGCGCCTGCTGTCTATTGTTCCTATTCAGTGTGTCACTGAAGTGGAGCTTCATGATTATCACCAGAGGGGGCGCTGTTTACAACAGCTGCTTCCACACTGCCTCCAACCAGCAGCTGTGAGGCAGAAGAAACTGGAACAAGGAGTGAATGAGATGCAGCTTCCCCCCTTCCCAATAGTGTGCACCAAACCTTAGGATTGTTAACTCAATCTAGCTTCATTTATTTATGCTGCACAGATCATTAAAGAGGTGTACACGTAAGACTAGCCGGGAGATTGCAATACTCTTTTCCCATGAGCTTATTCTTAAGAGATCCTGCAAGAATCCCATATCATATTGAGAATTCTCCTGCTAACTATTTAGAGCTAAAGTCAGTATTCCCATAACCTGTACTGTGCATTAAGTATGCCATATGTGGCAATTTAAGCTGATTTATCCAGCTCGTAATGTACATCAATAGCTTAGCAACAGGTCTATTATGACACTAGCATAGTAGTACAGAATGATTCTTAATGGCATCATTAATTTAGGGTCTTTACAGGATTCATAATGGACCAGTATTACGAACAATTACATATCTAATTTTCTTTCAACATTTTTTAATGCTGAATGTGGATATTTTATAACAGTATTGCAAAACTCATATATTTTCACATTTTTATCTCAAAATCTTCTGAATTTAAAATTCTGATGCATAGATAGCTACTTGCTGGGTAAAATGTGTAATCCACAAAACAAAACTCAGATGACTATTCCTCTGTGAGAATGATAACTTTTACTTTTCATAGCAATATTCATTTAACAGGTTGTCACCACTGCCTTGCTATGCTTATTTTTTTTGAGTCCCAAGCAAAGGAAAATGTTGAGTTGAAAGTTTACATTTTTAGGTTTGTGTTTAGTTGTGAGGAAAGACTCAGAGGAGGCTGGGCATGAAGAGATTTAATTGAGATAAATAAGTTGAGAGACCTATTCTCTTAGATGAGGCATCAAAATCTGGGAGATGGAAATTTAAGGTAACTTGTTGAAGCATAGGACAGAAAATGAAGAAACATTTTTCACCCAAAGTGCAGTAAGGGTCTGGAATCACTGTCTGACTGAATGGTCAGGCAGAAACATACATAACATTTAAATAGTACTCAGAAACTTACTTCAAGAGCCTTGCATTGCAGAGCATCAGACCTGAGCAGCACAAACATGACGGGCCAAAAGGCCTCCTATGCTGTCAGTTTTCCATGATTCTATGGGTCGGTGTTCTAGTAGAAGGGCAACCAGTGGAAATCATTAAGGAGCACAAGAATTTAGGGAAGGGAGAAGTTAGGGGTTCCAAACAAGCTGGATCCTATCAGTGAGCAGTACACAGTCCACTAGAACATAAAACAATGGCATTGTGCCCGGAGATGAATAGATGTTGTGGTGTCTAGCTGGTGAGTTTGTATTCATGATGAGGTAAAAACATGGCCTATTAAAATTCCCTGTTCCGCTTTGACTGCAGCACCAATGAAGGTATGTTTTGGATGGCACTGATTAGGTATACCACCATGCTGTTAAATGTTATTGCATACTGTGAAGGAACACCATATTGTGAAGCTTATTTTCCAGATAAGTTCTGAACCAGGAAGAACGATTACAGCTCATACACTAAACAAATTAACAACCCCAGGATATCCTGGGGGGAAAAAGCTTCTGACGGAAGAACAAAAACATGAACAGTAAGGGTGAATAAATTGTGCTGATAATGCTGCAAAGATGGTGATTGTGATAATAGAGTTCCTTTATAAACACTGATAGCTTGTCTGGAAACAGTAGTACTCATACCATGAAGAAAGGTAACACAATGCTGATACAGACACACCAGTGACACTTCAATGGGAAATCCTATTGGTTCTACAATTTCCCTTGTACTCCTGCAAAGCACATGAAACTTATGAAACGGGTGAATTAAATTTGGATCTTGATACTGGACTAAACACAACTTCTGGCACTCTCAGATTTATTTGTAGAAAATATATATATGGGAGTTGATATGGCAACAAAAGTTGTGAAAGAGCAGCTGTCAGGGTTATGATTTTTATTGACTGTTGTTACGGGAGTTGTTCCCTGCTTTGAAATTACAGCAGCATCCAAATCCAGGCAAAAGAATTTTTAATTACTAAAAGAGAACCAAGTATTGAGTCTACAGTGACCAAACAGAGAACAGTGGCATGGACCATAATCACAGTAGCATTTAGTTGCAGCTGCCTTCTCTGACTGAACTTCAGTTTGATAAGCATTAAGCACAAATAGGCAACAAACACGAGATCCCCAATAGTCATAAGGTTTTGATTTTTCATAATGAGCAGCTGTTAAAAAGATGAAGCCATGGTACAAAGATGATAATTACATATATATTAACATCTTTATAAAGGAACATTAATCTGCATTTAAAAATGATATTTCGACTTGAAAGGCACTTAAGCCTTGAAGCCTCTCACTGTAGATCCATGGTTTTTTTTTCTGAAGGTGTTGTGTTGAAAAGGCTGTTCAGACAGTAATGGTGGAGAAACACGTTATGACTTTGAATACATTTACTGTTAACCTTCTGTCACATGAGCAAATTTACGAGTTCGTATGTCTCTTCTCCACTTGTAAACTGGGGAAAAGCAGTCAGTTTGTTGAACCTGTGTTGCCATTCAGTTAACTGGTCTATGTACGTTAATTTAAAAGCAAATACTGCCAATGCTGAAAATCATAAATAAAAGTTAAAATATTTAAAGTAGCCAAAGATTAAGCAGCAGATATGGAGAGAAAACAAAGTTAACATGTCAGATCATTGACCTTTTATGAGAATTTTGAATGAAAGGTCATCAGCCTGAAAGCTTAACTCTCGGACCTGCTGCCGGATTTCCTAAACAGATTCTATTTTAGTTTTGACTACTCTGTCTGTTGCTGACTCAGAATTTCTATGTACAAGATCTTTCCAAGCAGCCACAGCGGATCTCTGCCATTTCTCCGCAAGAGGGAGATAACTCAGGGACTGTTTTTGTCAAGAAAAGTTTTCATCCACTTCCCTATCAGTTGGGAGCAGCTGCCAGCTTGGGCACTGGGAATTATCAGTACTGCTGGCTTCCCGTGTGTGCAGGCAGCCACTACCCTCATCCATGCCTGTGATGTTTCCTGTAATTAAACAAACCTTTTACCAACAGGGAAGGTTTCTACTCCCTCAAAATACAGGTCATTGTGGATCATGAGAAGAATTTCCTCCTGGTGATTGTCATGTTTCCTGGCCTCCATCCTGAGGGAATCAGCACTGCCAGATATTTTTAGCCACTGCCACTGCTTAGAGGGATGGGCCCACTTGTCCCCTGACTCCTCATACTGCCGGCCTCTCCATTCTCAGCAGCTGGCACAGACACAGAAAGGGCTATCGTTGTGGGAGATTCTGCGGGGCTCCTGAGAGCGAGACCATCATGACGAGGCTCCTCACTGTGCACATTGCATTGCCATCTACTACTTGCTGCACAACCTTGTTCATTTTATTTACAGATACAGTGCAGAATAGGCCCTTCTGGCCCTTTGACTCACACTACCCCGCAACCCCATTTAATCCTAACTAATCACGGGACCATTCACAATGACCAAACAACGTACGGGAGGAAACCAGAGCAGCTCGGGTAAACTCGCTTATTCCACGGGGAGGGTGTACAGTCTCCTTGCAGATGACACCAGAACTGAACTCCGAACTCTGACACCCCGAGCGGTGGCTGGAACGTGAGGCCCAGAAGGCCTTCAGACTGCTTCCAAGGGTCATTTGAAGGAACTGTCTGGAATGACAGGGGTGTGTCTGGGAGACCATGATGACCATGGCCTGAAAGCTGCATCCCTGTGGATTAACAGCTTGCGTGGGTGTCTATAAGGATGTGAGCAAGTGAAATCTGTTTGTGTGAAAGTTCCATGTTTTTAGTCAGCTGTACTTCTAGTGGTGTGCACCTCAACTCGTCACGCCTCGTGAGAGGACGATGTTTCTTGTAGCATTTATCCATGACTTAGAGTTTTCCCACTCCTGGGGGGTAGTAATTCCAGCTTCCTCCTTGTCACGCTCCGCTTATCGTGACCCTCACAGCCCTCCTCCATCTTAGCCACCAACTCTCTCTTATACATCAGGATTTCGATGTTAAAAATTATAATTTGAAACTGGAAGTTAGAGAAGTCGATGTTCATGACATCAGGTTAGAGAGTACCAAGTGGATGCTACATGCAGATTAGAAGAATGACACCTTATATTCTGCCTAGGTACCCTCCAACCTGAAGTCATGAACATTTATTTTCTCAAACTTCTGATAACTGCTCTCCTCCATCACTTTTATTTTCATTATCCCACTATCCCCATCAGTTTCTCCTCTCCCGCCCTCTTAATATCCCCATCACTTTCTCCTCTCCCGCTCATCATCCACTCATTCCTCCCTTCAACTTTCCTTCTCACCTCCTCCCCTTTAGCCCATGTTCCACCATCCTCTCCTATCAGATTTTGTTTTCTTCTACCCTTCGTCAATTCCACTTGTTACGTCCTGCTTCTTACATCATTCCCAGTCCCCCCGCCCCCCACACAACTCATTGGATCCACCAATTGCCTGACAATAGACAATAGGTGTAGGAGTAGGCCATTCAGCCCTTTGAGCCAGCACCAGCATTCAATGTGATCATGGATGATCATCCACCATCAGTACCCCGTTCCTGCCTTCTCCTCATATCCCCGACAGCTCTTGCTGCACCCCTCCTCCCACATTATATGCTGGCTATCTCCCCTCTTTCTTTCTGGTCCTGATTGTGGATCCCAACCCAAAATGTCAACTGTTCATTTCCCTCCATCGATGCCTCCTGACCTGCTGAGTTCCTCCAGCTCCTTTGTGTATTGTGCCACGGTAAGTCAACCTTTAAGGAGTGAGAACCTCCCTCTGGCTGCAGTGCAGCAAACTGTTGGGAGCTGCATTAAATTGATTTTAGATCTATTAGGATCTGCATAGGTCTCCTTTCCTTTCTTCTTCCTGTGCATAAACCATCCTAACACTACTTCAAAGAATAATTTTAAAATTTTGTTCACAGGGCCTGATGTGGTGTTAATGCTAAATATATCTCAATGTTTCTAGATTGTGATTTTAAAATCTCTTAGATTTAAATTAATTGGGTTTTCAAATCCAGATTTACAGAATTACTTAAACACACTTCTTCATTAGATTTGAACTCAGATCTCCAGACTAATAGTACAGGCCTCTGACAACTGGCACAGTAACTTAATCGTTATGTGTATGCAATTCTAAAGCAAAATTCTGCAGTGACTTTTAATCTGAAATAAACAAAACAGAAAATGTTGGAAACACTCAGTAGGCCAGACAGCATCTGAGAGAAACAGAATTAAATATTTCATGTAGTTGTTCTTTATTGGATCAGCAATCCAAAATATAAACTGCATCTTTTTTCACAGATGGCTGCTCAATAATTCAATTTTCTTTTATTTCACTATACTACTGTACCAAATAGCCCCATATAACAGTGAGAATTGTGTAGTCTGCTTCATAGAGATGTGGGGCACCTCCAGTAATTTTGTTCATTCTACCTGTCAAGAGAGTTCTCCACTATGATCCAGGTTGCAGTGTACATTCCATCTCTGGCAAACATCAGGCAGGCACTGCAGGAGATGGGTACCATGAGTAACAGTCACGAGACAGCACACCCTGATCACCATGGGGACTTCAACTAGACTAGCTTGAAGAAGTGTCTGACAAACTCTCACCAACCTGTCACCTATGGAACCAGAGGAGTCAACACATTTGATCACTGTGACATCTCCAACAAGAACGCTTACCAAGCCATCCCATGTCAACTTTGGCAAACGATCACCTAACTGTACTTCTCCTCCTGGCATTTAGGCAGAGGCTGAGGACCACAAAAATATTGTCAAGGGAAATGGAGGGGTGTTCACAAGACTGTTTTTGGAGTTGGTGGACTGGGACATATTCAGTGATTCATCTTCAGATCTGAATGAATATGCTACAGTTGTCACCAACTTCACCAAGACAAGACTGGATGATTGCGTTCTCCGAATCTTCTCAAACTGGAAGCCCTGAATGAACCAAGACATTCACAGTCTGCTGAGGGCTGGATCTATAACGTTCAAGACTACTAATGCAGAACTCTCCAAGAAGTCCAGATATGACCTACAGAATGCAATAATGCAACCATGAGAGCAAAAAGGCAATTCCTTGTGAAGTCAGAGGCACAATTCAGTTGCCTTTGACTCTGTCAGGGTTTCACACCTTAACAACATTAATGGGGATGATGATTCATTCCTGAAGAGCTCAATGCCTTTCATGCACTCCTTGAAATACGACACCTGTGTGAATCCCCAGAGCATCTGGCAAACTTGTGATATCTGTCTCAGAGGCCAACAACAGAACATCCTTCAAGAGGGTGAACCCTCATGAGATGTCAGGCCCCAGTGGAGTTCCTGGCAAGATACTGGGAAAAAAAAACCCTTGCAAACCAACTGGCTGGAGTTCATCTCCAACCTCTCATTGCTGCTTCAAAAGGGCACCATCATATTGGTGCCCATGAAGATCAGGGAGAGCTGTCTCAATGTCTATGCCTGATAGCATTTACTTCTACTGTGATGAAGTGCTTTAGAAGGTCGGTCATGGCTAGAATTAACTGCTGCCTAAGACAGAACCTGGACCTGCTGCAATTTTCTTATTGCCACAATAGGTCTACAGCAGATGCAATCTCACTAGCTCTCCACTTTGCATTGGAGCATTTAGACAACAGCAAAACCTGCAGTATATCAGGCAGTTGTTTATCGCTTATAGCTTGGTGTTCAATACTATCATCCCTTCAGTACTAATCAATAAACTGCAAAACCTGAGCCTCTGTACCTCCCTTTGCAACTGAATTCTTGGCTTCCTTATGAGGAGGTCACGGTCAGTGCAGATCGGTGATAACATCTCCTCCTCACTGACAATCAACAGAGGCAGACCTCAAGGATGTGAGCTTAGCCCACTGCTCTACTCTCTCTACACCAATGACAATGTGGCTAGACACAGCTCAAACAGCTTCTATAAATTCACTGATTACACCACTGCTGTTGACAGAATCTCAAGAAAGCGGTCAGAAGTGAAATAGATCGGCTAGCTGTGTGATGTCACAATAATAACCTTGCAGTCAACATCAGCAAGATGAAAGAATTGATTGTGAACTTTAGAAAGGGGAAGTTGGGAGAACACACAGCAGTCTTCCTTTTTCAATATTTTTATTAATTACTTGCATAGATGAATACAAAATACATTATCAGTTCAGTTCCGTTTCAGTTTATTGTCATTTAGAAACCACAAATGTAATGCAGTTAAAAAATGAGACAACGTTCTCCAGAATGATATCACAAAAGCACATGACAAAACAGCCTACCACCAGAAAATCCACATAATGTTTGGTAATCCCCAAATCCAGAGTCCAGAGAGGCTGCTGCGTATTAATATCGCGCCACCATCTTAGCGCATTCCCCGGACAGGAGCTCCAAACTCACCAGACAAAACAAGACTACCCAGACACACCATGTCAAGAGACCAACTCTAGCACCCAACAAACCAAAAACTAAAGCTACAAGACCTACACAAAACCACATAGTTACATATAGTTATAGTTAACATATAGTTACAACAGTGCAGACAATACCATAATTGATTAAAAAAAACAGACCATGGGCACAGTAAAAATAGTCCAAAGATGTTAAAAGACTATAAGTTCGAAAGAAACCACCGCACAGTTTCCACAAGTCCTCAGGGTCCTGATAGACTCGTCATCCCACGCCGGCGGCAGAAGGGAATACCCCCACTATGGACTTCCGCGGTGCCGCTGAACTCAGCCTCGCAGATGCAGCACACAGTGAAAGCGCCCCGACTGCAGCGGACTCCAAGTCTGTCAAACCTCCGAGCCTCTGACCATCATAATATTATGGAAACAGAAACAACGTTGAAATGCCCCATATCTATGTATAGTAAGTTCACCATAATATTGAAAAGGTATATTTTATTTTAATCTAAAGCGGTCGTCCTTGAGGGGTCAGTGATGTCCCTGGGCACCAACATCTCGGAGGATCTATCCTGGCCCAAACTCATTGATGCAATCACGAGGAAGACACACCAGTGACTCTTCTTCATTAGTATTTTGAAGAGATTTGGCACGTCTTAAAAATACAGTGGCAAATTCCTACAAATGTAGTGTAGAGAGAACTCTGACTGGTTGCATCTTTACCTGATACGGAAATTGTAATGTGCAAGGATCAAAAGAGGCTGCAGAGTGTTTTAGATTCAGCCAGCTCCATTGTGGGCATTACCCTCCCCACCACTGAGGACATATTCAAGAAGGTAGTAGCATCAATCACTGAGGATTCTCAACATCTGGCTCATGTCCTCTTCTCATGGCTACATTCAGGGAAGAAGTACAGGAGCCCGAAGACTCACACTTAACAAAACAATTTCTTCCCGTCTGCCATTGGATTTCTGCGTGGTGCATGAACACCACCTTGCTGTTCCTCTTCTGCACTGTTTATTTATTTGTTGCTTATTTACTGTAAACTTATAATAAGCTTTACACCTTGCACTGTACTGCTGACATATTCATGACATACAGTATGTCAGTAATAATAAACATCATTCTAATCCATTTGTGATGTTCTGATCAAATATTGTTCATTAACCATATATAGATAGATAGATACTTTATTGATCCCAAAGGAAATTACAGTGTCACAGTAGCGTTACAAGTGCACAGATATACAAATATTAGAAGAGAAATAAGAAATAATGAAAAATGAGCTAACTTGAACAGACTAACAGGAGGGGGTCATCACTTCTCCAGGTATAGGCTGTCTTATTATAGGCCCTAATGGCCGAGGGAAAGAATGACCTCATACAGTGCTCTTTGGAACAACACATTTGTCTTAGTCTGTTACTAGAAGTGCTCCTTTGTTCAGCCAGAGTGGCACGCAGAGGGTGAGAAACATCATCCAGAATTGACAGGATTTTCAGTAGGGTCCTTTGTTCTACCACGGCCACCAGTGTGCCCAGTTTGACTGCTATAACAGAGCCAGCCTTTCTAATCAGTTTATTGAGCCTGTTGGCATCACCCATGTTGATGCTGTTGCCCCAGCACACCATCGCATAGACGATTGTACTGGCGACAACAGACTGTTTGAACATGTGAAGGAGAGGCCTGCATATTCTAAAGTACTTCAGTCTTCTCAAGAAGTAGAGGCAACTCTGGCCCTTCTTGTACACAGCCTCTATGTTGGTGCTCCACTCAAGTCTGTCATCCAGGTGCACCCACAGATACTTGTAGGTCCTCACCACATCCACGTCCTCACCTTCAATAGTAACGGGGAGCAGTGCAGGCTTGGTTTTCCTAAAGTCCATCACCATCCCATTTGTCTTACTGATGTTAAGCTGCAGATGATTCAGCTTGCACCATTTGACAAAGTCCTCCACCAGGACTTGTTATATTTCTTTTAGGTAGATGCTATCTGACATGATTTGTTGTCCCAGCAACACAAAAAATTTTGGATCAACTCTGCAGACCAGTCAACGTCTGTGGAGAAGAGTAAACAGTTGACGCTTCAGGCTGAGACCCTTCATCGCGACTGGAAAAAAAGATGAGTATTTCAGTCATGGGGAGAGTTATTGAATAGTTTCTTCTCTCTTGGAGCAGAAGAGGCTGAGGGGGTTCTGATAGAGGTGTACAAAATTACGAGGAGCACAGAACAAAAAAAACATTTCTCTATCGCAGAGAAGTTTAGAGGGGAATTGAACAAGAATTCTTCCACCCATAAGATGGTCATCTTTTTCCCCCATTCCTTATGAAGGGTCTTAGCCTGAAACATTGACTGTTTACTCTTTCCCATAGAATATGCCTGGCCTGCTGAGTTCCTCCAGCATTTTGTGTGTGCTGCTTGAATTTTCAGCATCTGGGTGTTTTCTCTTGCTGTTGCTCTCCCAGCAGTTTTTGTTTGTCTTTCAGATTTCCAAGAGGGCCTCTGTCACTATGTCAAGCAGTGGATTCCAAATTCCAATCACCTTTTGGGTGGAAGGATTCTTGTTCGGTTTCCCTCTGAACTTCCCTGCTTCAGAGAAATGTTTTCTACCATCTACCCGTTCTGTGCCACTCAGAATTTTGTACACCGCTTCCAGAACCCTGTCAGCCTCCTCTGTTCCAAGAAAGAACAAACTATTCAGTACTCACCTCATAATGAAACAGTACATCCTGCAACCTCCCAGTAAATCCCCTCTGCAGTCCTTCCCACAGTTCACTGATCAGAATTACACACAGTCCTCCAGCCGAGGCCCAACCTCTGACGGGAAGACCCAAACCGAAGGACATGCTCTCAAAAGAAGGGAAAACCTACTGTTGCATCCTGATGCCCTTATGATGCTAAGGTTCTTTAGAAGCCAGGAATGAGGCACAAAGCTTATTGCTTATGACTGTTGTAGTAAGTACTACAAGAGCTTTTCGGCTTTTTCAACAAGAAAGAGGAGCCAAAGAACAAAGAAAAAGACAGGAGATAACAAAACATTCCAATTAACCTATAAAATAGAAAAATTCAGTGGTGTGACATCTGCTACTGAAAACTAAAGACATTTTTTAGAAAAATATAGAAGCAACTGCACAGTATTTGCTGGAAATTTCACTGAACAATTGCAGGCATATGCATAGGCAATTATATAAAAATACAAGCAAGCATATGAAAGTTGAACTGCAAGAAAAGGAACATTTCTACACCGCACTCCAACACGATTGAAGTCTGAGTTGAGGAAAGTTATGGATCTTTGGAACTCATTATCTGAAAGTCCTATGAGGATAAAAAACATAGACTGTATATATTTAAAGCTGAAATTGACATACTTCGTATCAGTATTGGAAATAAAGGGTTATGGCAAAGTCATGGACAGGAAAGTGATCTTAGAAAATGTTGTCTTAGCCATGATCCCACTGATTAACAAGACAGACTTGAAGACCTGAATGCCTTCTTCTTTACCTACTTCTTAGTACCCTAAAACAGTTAAATACTTTTTCTAGAGGTCACAAATTAATATATTATCAAATTATGAATAGTCCTGTTTCATGGAGCTATGTTTCTAAGGCACTGGGCTGAGTACACACCTGGTTAACTTTGGATTTAGACAATCAGTAAACAGAAGATTTTTGTCACATCATTGTGGGTTGGATTCAAGGGTAAAAGGAAGTATGGCAACTTGCTATGCCACCAAAGCATTTCATCTTTCATGTGAGTGATGCAAACAATGAAAACTATGTTCTAGAAAGAGCAGTCTTTTTGTGCCTTTAAAGCCATCTTATCATCAAAGTAAACAATCAAAAGAAATAGACATTGTTATTCAGTGACATTTTTATATTGAAGTTATCACAATGGAAAATATTTCAAATTTTGGATTTTTGAATAAAAAAAATACTGAACTACTTCCAATAAAACAGATTGAAGTTGACTGGAATTTAATCTACATCTGTAACTTTCACCGTGAATTTCAAAAGTCGTTTAACATTTTTCATTTCTGAAGGTCGCTCATTCAACATGAGAAAAATAACAAACAAATATATAGATTTTACCAACCTATTAGATATGTGGTTAGATTCAAATCTTTAATAACACCCACATATTTTCCCTGGAGGCAAAAGCTATGAAGAACTTAGATGATGAGGCACTCCCATAAGGTTGGGCTGCAGCTCATATTTGTGGCAAAGTTACGATTGCTAGTCCCGCTCTTACCTATCAACCACTAATCCACACCTGAGAGTCATAGTCATTCCTTTACTATCTCTGTGTGGAATGCAAATGACTATTTTTCAATTTCAAGTCAAGTCATGTTAATTAAAAGGAAATTGAGATTCTGACAGGAAGAAGAAGCAGGATTTTTTCTTCCCTGGCTATCCTTGCCCAAGTATGTCTGCAGATTTATACTTGCCAGGACCATTGGTAAGCCTTGCACAAGATGTCCCACTTTAGCTATTGGGCAGAATTCTACGCCCTTAGTCTGCATATGATTTTCAATGGTGTCTTCCAGAAATGAGAGATGATCTCATATATTATTAGTTTTGTTTACATTTATAATCCTTTAAAATTGTGTTGAACGTAACTCATCTATATTTTAATAGAGAAAATTGAGAAAATTTAATCCCTTGGCAAATTCCAAATAAAAATAAGTTTGGAGTACTGTGGGGATTTGTTCAAGTTCAAGTTTAATTGTCAATAAACCATACATGAATACCCATGAATATAGCCAGAAACAACAGCATTATTCTGGGGCCAAGGGGCAAAACACAGTATCAACAGTCATACACAACACAAGGCACAGACAGCACATATACGAAAGGAAGTGCATATAAAATAGTAGTAAAATACAGTCACACAAAAACTATAGAGTCCAAGTCCCTGAGTCCATGAATGTTGCGTGAGTCTGCAGCTGAAAATAGCACAGCTTGTCTTCTGCCGAGTAAACATTGGGGGGGCGGCAGCATAGATACCATGCCACACCACCTCCAGTACTGGTGGAGTGCCCCACTCTGATGTCTCCCCCAGGTGATGGCAGACAGGCGACACTGCGAATTGAGGCCTAGTGCTTGCTACGCAGCTCCCTGCCGTCCGCTCCACTCTTTACTAACAAACCAATGTATCAGACTCGCAACATTCCACACCAACAGGGTCTAACAAGGTCTTGAGATCACAAGAAAAGCAACTTATACGATCACTCACTGTCAGACCACACACCTGCCTTGCTGTCCTGGGCAGCATCACAATCTGCACCAAGTCCAGCTCCTTCAGTTTCTCCACGAATGAGCAACTAGCTGATGGACCTGCAGTACTTTAAGTTCTTAATGTCCAGCAGGGTCTTGTGATCGTAAGATATGTTTTAAAAAGATAATAACACCTTTGGTTGACCCTGTAGAAGCTACTGCACCCAAGACGTAACCTGGGAAAACTTCCTGCTATGCATATCTGCAGGATGAAAGTCTAACCAAGATCAATTGAATGGGAGTCTTGTTTCCTGCAAGAATCCAAAATGCAATGTGCAGTGGCCCAGAGCACTGCTAAACAAGAAGCTTTGTTCTGACTTGGCCACAAGGATGATTGAGATGGAAAACAAAATAGTTTTGCTTGCTCAGAGGAACAAATTCTTCTGAACTTGAAGTCTTGACACACTGGTGTGAGTATTGTACAACTTGAAATCACAATGAAATTAATAAGTATGAATTCAAACCCTAAGCATAATAGTCGTGGTATGTTAGTCATATGCCTCTGCTTTCCTTCCTTGAGAGTCAATGCAAGATTCATGAAAATTATGCTGTGACTTAGAATTAAATAGTGAAAACATTTCATAAAATTAGGTAATTTCCCCTTGAGCTTAAAGGAACAAGAGTGATCTAATTCACTGAGAAACGATGCTCTAATTCTGCTAGAGCAATTCAGAACAAATGTGAGTCAGCTTGGAATCATGATCAATGTGTTCTTCCACTGAGATTTCAGTACACACAGTGACTACCAAATCAATGGTCAAGCCCTCTTTAGTCCCACTATGCTCTTGCAGTCTCGGCACTAATTGATTAATTAATTTTCATTGCGTCACTGTGTAAGTATCTATGCATTATATGCATGATAACACATTACATCCTTTTTCACACAGGTAAAATTTAACAAACTGCTGAGTTAATAATATTTGATGATCCAGTGTACACCAATAGAAGTACCTAGCCATAAAGGCTTTTGTCCTGTTTCTACCTGTGGTAGAAACACTCTTCGCAGAGATATTTTCTCATCAACAAATCAATGCTCCATTTGAGCATGATCATTTACACACGTTAATGTAGGTAAATATCTGATTCCCAGTAGCTCTTCTATTAATGGTTTATATTCCCCTCTAACTTACTGATAACCAGCAAACTGAGGACTGGACAAAGATCCTAGTGAGATTTAATTAAATCTCGATTAACAACAGAGCAGCACTGTGAGGATCATGTTTTTTTGATTTCTCAGGTGCCTTCAATACCATACAGCCCTCATTGCTGGGAGAAAATCTCCATTCAATGCGGGTTGCCCCTTCCATTGTAGCCTGGATAATGGATGACCTGACTGGCAGACCACAGCATCTGTGGCTTCAGAGCTGTGTGTCAGACATGGCCATAAGCAGCACTGGGGTGCCACAGGGGACTGTATTGGCTCCCTTCCCGTTTATCCTATATACCTCGAACTTTAGATAAAACACTGATACATTTCACCTCCAAAAATTCTCTGATGACTCAGCAATATTTGGGTGTATAAAGGGAGGAAGGGAGGATGAATACAGGGCCCTGCTGGAGGACTTTGTCAAATGGTGCAAGCGGAATAGCTCAACATCAGTATGACAAAGGAGATGGTGAAGGACTTTAGGAAGACTAAGCCTGCAATGCTCCCTGTTACTATTGATGGTGAGGACCTACAAGTATCTGGGGGTGCACCTGGATGACAGACTTGGGTGGAGCACCAACACAGAGGCTGTGTACAAGAAGGGCCAGAGTTGCCTCTACTTCTTGAAGAAACTGAGGTCTTTTGGAGTGTACAGGCCTCTCCTTCACATGTTCCACCAGTCTGTTGTCATCAGTATAATCTTCTATGCAGTGGTGTGCTGGGGCAATGGTAGCAACACAGGTGATGATGATAGGCTCAATAAACTGATTGGAAAGGTTGGCTCTGATATAGGAGCCAAACTGGACACACTGGTGGCTGTGGTAGAACAAAGGACCCTATGGAAAATCCTGGCAATTCCGAACAATGTTTCTCACCCTCTGCAAGCTACCTTTACTGAACAGAGGACCACTTTTAGTATAGACGAGGATAACTGCTCTGCTCTCTGAGGCCATTCATACCCTCAGCCATTAGGCTCTATAATGAGACTGGCTAAGGCTGGGGAAGTTAGACTGTTTGCGGTAATTTATATTTTATTCTTTCTTACTTCTCTTCTAATATTTGTATATCTGTGCACTTGTAATGGTACTGTGACACAGAAGTTTCCTTTGGGGTCAATAAAGTGTAACGCTTACGCGACAGGCTGGTATATGTCTAGGGAGAAAAATTCCAGCCACTTGCCAACCCCGCCTCCCATATACGCACTATGGCCGTGTCACCAAGACCAAGGAGATGGTGGTGGACTTTAGGAGATCTAGTCCTCATATGGAGCCAGTGATCATTAATGGAGAATGTGTGGAGCAGGTTAAGACCTACAAGTATCTGGGAGTACAGTTAGACGAGAAGCTAGACTGGACTGCCAACACAGATGCCTTGTGCAGGAAGGCACAGAGTCGACTGTACTTCCTAAGAAGGTTGGCGTCATTTAATGTCTGTAGTGAGATGCTGAAGATGTTCTATAGGTCAGTTGTGGAGAGCGCCCTCTTCTTTGTGGTGGCGTGTTGGGGAGGAAGCATTAAGAAGAGGGACGCCTCACGTCTTAATAAGCTGGTAAGGAAGGCGGGCTCTGTCGTGGGCAAAGTACTGGAGAGTTTAACATCGGTAGCTGAGCGAAGGGCGCTGAGTAGGCTACGGTCAATTATGGAAAACTCTGAACATCCTCTACATAGCACCATCCAGAGACAGAGAAGCAGTTTCAGCGACAGGTTACTATCGATGCAATGCTCCTCAGACAGGATGAAGAGGTCAATACTCCCCAATGCCATTAGGCTTTACAATTCAACCGCCAGGACTTAAGAACTTTTTAAAAGCTATTATTAATGCTTTTTGAGATAGTGATTTAGATGCATATCATATTTTTTACTGAGTTAAGTATTGTATGTAATTAGTTTTGCTACAACAAGTGTATGGGACATTGGAAAAAAGTTGAATTTCCCCATGGGGATGAATAAAGTATCTATCTATCTATCTATCTATCTATCTATCTATCTATCAATATCAAGCTCACACCGGGTACAGTTATAGAATATACTTTAAGGATTTTACTAAAACTAAGTGATTGCTAATGATACAGTAAATATGAAGGAAAAGAAAATAAAGAAAAAGGCGCCAAATTTATCAGAGTTCAATCAATTTAGTGCACATCGTTAGAGTTCAACCATCAAACCATTCAACCCATCTTTGCTCTCCTCTGACCTCCACAACCTCGCACCTGGGACCACCCAAAGTGGTCGACCGAGCAGTGCGGCACACGTCCACCTTCTTCAGCGTCTTCTTCCCCGACTCTGGAAAAGACCGCGGAAATCCCAGCTCCCAGACCCACAAGAAAAAAATGACATCCAACCCCATTGGTTAACAAATGAATATAATCCCCGTTATCAGCAATTCTAAACCTAAACAGGTGAGAAGCTTCGAGAATGCTCTGCAAGCCAACACTCTCTCAACAGTCAGCATAACAAAGAAGCCATTTTGATTAACATACGCAGTACAAAAGTATCTATCCAATGTAAACTGCACCAACCGTCAATGCAATGGAGTTCGTGCCTTGCTAAACTCATGTTAGCTTGCTGAAGGAATGATTTAATATAAAACTTGATGAAGGAGACTGTCAGAACAAGATGGGCAACAGCACTTCGATTGTGCACTGGAAGACTTTGCGGAGGAGCCTAAACCAGACGAGGCAGCTTGAGTATCAACTGGATATTAAAAGAACTGTAGAATTCTGAGACAAAAGGTCTTTCACAAATTTCAAAATCACTGTCTTAAATACTTTGCTGCTGCAATCTATTCCATAGATATGGTATGGCTAGGAATCTGGCTGTTGAAATTTGAATGCTTCCTCTATTAATTGTACTGTGTTCAGGTAACAGAGGTTAATATAGATCAACCCTCAGTGACAGGAGAATTCTAAGGAGAATATAAGAAATAGGAGCAGGAGTAGGCCATCTGACCTGTCGAGCCTGCTCCGCCATTCAATTAGATCATGGCTGATCTGCCTATGGACTCATAAACACCTTTTTGCCTTTTCCTCATAACGCTAAATACCCCTACTCTGCAAAAATCTACCCAACCTTGTCTTAAATATACTTACTGAGGTAGCCTCCACTGTTTCATCGGCAGAGAATTCCACAGATTCACCACTGTCTGGAAAAAGCAGTTCCTCCTTATCTCCGTCCAAAATCTACTCCCCCAAATCTTGAGGCTATGTCCCCTAGTTCTAGTCTCACCAACCAGTGGAAGCAACTTTCCTACCTCAATCTTATCTGTCCCTTTCATAATTTTATATGTTTCTATAAGATCTCCTCTCATCCTTCTGAATTCCAGCGAGCACAGTCCCAGGTGACTCAATCTCTCCTCATAGTCTAACCCCCTCATCTCTGGAATCAACCTGGTGACCCTCCTCTGCACTGCCTCCAAAGCCAGTGTATCCTTCCTCAAGTAGGGAGACCAGAACTGCACACAGTACTCCAGGTGCGGCCTCACCAGTACCCTGTATAGTTGCAGCATGATCTCCCCTGCTCTTGAATTCAATCCCTCTAGCAATGAAGGCCAACATCCCATTTGCCTTCTTGATAGCCTGCTGCACCTGCAAACCAACCTTTTGTGCTTCATGCACAAGCACTCCCGAGTCCCTCAGCACAGCGGCATGCTGCAATTTCTTTTAACCATTTAAACGATAATCTGCTCTTTCATTTTCCCTCCACAACCTGGGTCTATCTCAGATTGTTCTTGTGGTTCTTGAGCTCTCTGAGCACCCTGCTGAGATATTTTTTGCAACAGTCTACGGTTAGCCCACAGCTGCTAGCCCAGCTCTCTGGTACATGATGTCATTAAACAGTGATAGCTGAAAGGATGAGAATATATTGCAACTTGGAGAAGCAACATTTCCCATTGCTTATATGTCTAATTTACTCAGCAACTGCACTGTCAGCATATCTTGAGGATGTGCCAAGTGTTGTATAAATGCAAGGGGCTAAAAAGCATTCTGATTCTTAAAAAATGTATTCAACTGAGGACGTTGTGATTAACTTGAAGTTGTGGATTGGAAGGATTGTCAGGGACTTGATGATGTAAGGGTCCAGTAGGGAGAGGCTTGAGGAGTATTGCACTGGTAGACCGGATGCAACAAACTTACAAGAAAGCCGACTGGAAAGGGTGGCAGAATGGCACAGCTAGTAGAACTGCTGCTTCAGTGGCCCAGACCGGATCCTGACCACCAATACTGCTTGTGTGCAACTTGCACATCCTGTCTGCAACTGTGTGAATTCCCTTTCAAGTGCTCCAATTTCCACCCACATCACAAAGCCTTGTATGTTAGTAGGTTAATTCTAAATTGCCCCAGGAGTAGGTGTGTTGGTGGAAATGTGGGGGCAATAGGTCTCAGGAGAATAATTGGGGCATGGGATCGAACTCCTTCAGTGTAAAATGTAAAGATGTGTCTACGCCCCAATCGCCAGTGGTGCGGATCAGGTGAGGCTGGTCCTCTTTAATTGCAAACGCCTGTCCTTTTATGAATGAATGACCTGCTACTTTGCCAAATATACTTGAGGCAGAAGATCCCCAGAACCAGAATCTCCAGAAGAACAGCGCAGTAACTAGTCAGCCAGCAGATTTTTTGATTAAGTTTCTTCATGTGGCATACAAAATAGCATTACAATATAACACACACGAAACGCTGGAGGAACTCAGCAGGCCAAGCAGCATCTATGGAAAAGAGTAAACTGTCAACATTTCAGGTCGAGACCCTTCATCACAATGTAAAGTAATTTCTAGTTCTTGTTCTTTCTTAATCATACTGTGGAAAATACACCAATATTTTCTGAAATGTTTTTTAAAACTGGTGTTAAAATATTGCAACTCAGCTATATCCCTTTATATAAAATCCTGATTAACTTTACATTTGAAGAAATTGCTTTAATTTAAACAATTCTTAACTGCATTCTTTTTCTCATTCTACATTCCTTTCAAATAATCTAATAACACTCTGATTAGAAAAATATCTAATCTGTGACAACCTGATAAGTAGGCATAGTTTAATTAGACAAACTTAGTGGATCTTTAAATAACCAAAGTTCATTCACCCACATGTGTCATTACTTACAGAGGTAAACCAGCCAATGGAAATGGTAAAACCTCCACTACTCATGTGTATATCTTGGTTTCTTTTTCTGCTTAACTGAAACATTTCTCATGCATTTAATTTTAAGACAATGTGTTGTCCTTGACTAAAAGCAATTAAGGTCAATAACTTCTTGAAGTTTTTTTAATAGTATTATTATTATATAGATGAAATTTCCTATCAGATCAAGAATGGTTACAATTAAGAGCATGTTGAGAAAAGTGGGCTGAATATTATCACACACCAAATTGTTTATATGTGATAGGGCCTTGTTGTGATGCTTTTGACAGTGAGAAGTTGCTCATGTGCTAATGCTTGAAACATTTGCATATGTTGAATATTAATCATTTTTAATTATAATGCATATATGATGTAAACATCAATTACAATGATTTATATATGAAAGAAATATAAAAGACAAACCTTGGATTCCCTTTCGCCAACACTCTTCTTTCCTACTCAGAAATAAATACATTAACTGAATTTACTATAGCCTGTGAAAAAAAATCACACATCATTCCTGTGAACTTGTCCTAGCATCTTAAGTTTCTACAATGTTTTGCACTGGAAGTTGTTAATCCTTCTGCAAGGCATCTAGAACTTGTGGGCAGGACTAACAACTCTATACATTTGTAACTAAGCAAATTGAAGTATCTTTAATAAGTAGAACGGAACCTTAAGTAGAGAATCTTAATGTGAATCATGAATTCAATGTTAAATCAGATACAGCAAATAAAATACAAAGGCAAGGACTTTAAAAAGAAAATGAAAAAAAAATTAAAAAGAAATATTTTCATTGTTTAATTCTCTATTAACAATTAAACTTTGAAATTTTGAGACTTGACACTTATAAAAGCTCATTTTTAGAGTCGGAGATTGTTTTGTAGTAATTAAGATTGAAGGAAAAGCACATGATAGGCTACAAAGAATCCAATATCTTGTCCACCACACAGACACAGTGGCGTCACTCTATATGAAGAGAAAGTTAGATAACAAGATGCTATTTAAACAAATGTTATGGAGGAGTCCTACGTCATAAACAATAACTTGGCATTTACCTGTTTCTGTTATTGCCTGGAGTTGTAGCCTGATTTTTTTTTATAGTTTCAGTGGTCACCATTATTTTTACCAAAAGAGTTGGCCCATTAAAATATATTGAAATTACAGCTGAGTTCAACCATGTGATTGGTATGAACCTCTGCTCAATCATTTAACATAAATAAAAATTAGTTTCACTGCCCTAACATCCCTTGTACACTTTAGTTAATCCATCAGTGTTATGGAAAGTTAACATAGTTAAACTTAGTCAGACCTTAAACACTAAGTAATCTGCTTTGTTCTAATGAATAAAGAAACACTTCTTGAACATAGAGAGCAGATATTGGACTGCTGGAGAGGTAGTAATGGGGGCAAGAAAGTGTCAGATGAACTGAAAAAAAAGTATTTTGCATCAGTAATCATGTGGAAGACACTAGTTGTGTGCCGGAAGTTCAAAAGTGTCAGAGGGCAGAAGTGAGTGCAATTGCTATTACTTGGGATGTGGTGCTTGGGAGGCTGGAAGGTCTGAAGGTAGATAAGTCACCCAGACCAAATGGCCTACACCCCAGGGTTCTGAAAGAGGTAGCTAAAGAGATTGGGGAGGTATTAGTAATGATCTTTCAAGAATCACTAGATTCTGGAATGGTTCCAGAGGGCTTGAAAATTGCAAATGTCACTCCATTCTTCAAGAAGGGAGGGAGGCAGAAGAAAGGAAATTATAGGCCAGATTGCCTGACTGGCGGTTGAGAAGATGTTGGTGTCTATTATTAAAGATGAAGTCTCAGGGTACTTGGAGGCACATGATAAAGTAGGCCAAAGTCAGCATGGTTTCCTGAAGGGAAATCTTGTCTGACAGATCTGTTGGAATTATTTGAGGAAATAACAAGCAGAAGGGATGAAGGAGAACTGGTGGATGTTGTGTACTTGGATTTTCAAAAGGCCTTTGACAAGGTGCTATAACTGAGGCTGCTTAACAAAATAGGAGCCCGTGGTTTTACAGGAAACATACTGGCATGGATAGAGCATTGGCTGATAGGCAGGAGGCAAAATGTGGGAATAAAGCGAGCCTTTTCTGTTGGCTGCCAGTGACTAGTGGTGTTGGGACCGCTTCTTTTTACATTGTATGTCCATGATTCAGATGATGGAATTGATGGCTTTGTGGCCAAGTTTTCAGACAATATGAAGATCAGTGGAGGGGCAGGTAGTGTTGAGGAAGTAGGGAGGCTGCAGGACTTAGACAGATTGGGAGAAAAGGCAAGATGGGATACAGTGTCAGGAAGTATATAGTCATGCACTTTGCTAAAGGAATAACAGCATAGTCTATTTTCTAAATGGTGAGAAGAATCAAAAATCAGAGGTGCAAAGGGACCTGCGACTCCTCATGCATAATTCCCTAGAGGTTAACTAGTAGGTTAAATCGGTGGTGAGGAAGACGAATGCAACATTAGCATTCATTTCGAGAGAACTAGAATAAGAAAGCAAGGATTTAATGCTGAGGCATTGGTGAGGCCTCGCTTGGAGTATTGTGAACAGTTTTGGTCCCCTTCTCTAAGAAACGATGTGCTGACATTGGAGAGGATTCAGAGGAGGTTCATCAGAATGATTCCAGGATTGAAAGGTTTATCATATGAGGAGCCATTATGGCTCTGAGCCTGTACTCACTGGAATTTAGAAGACTGAGGGAGGATCTTATCGAAATCTATCGAATATTGAAAGACCTAGATAGAGTGGATTTGAAGAGGATGTTTCCTATAGTGGAAGAGTCTAGGACCAGAGGGCACAGCCTCAGAATAGAGGGACATCGATTTAGAATGGAAATGAGGAGGAATTTCTTTAGCCAGAGGGTGGTGAATCTGTGGAATTTGTTACAACAGGTAGCTCACTGAGTGTATTTGTCAGGGTGTGAAAGGTTATGGGAAGAAGGCAGCAGAATGGGGTTAAGAGGGAAAATGGATCAGACTAGATGAACTGGAGAGGCAAACTTGATGGGCTGAATGGCCAATTCTGCTCCTATGTCTAATGCTCTTATGGTCTACAATTTTCCATGTAAGGATTTTTTTTTGTTTTCAGCTGTAATGCTTTCATTAAAAAGTTATGTACGTCTCTCTATTTTGTTCCTCTTTCATCACTGAAACCAACCCTCCTTTCAGAACTTTAAACACCAGGTAATCTGCATTGTTCTAATGAATAAAGAAACATTTTTAAAAACTTGCCTTTAATCAGATGTGGATGTGTGGATCCGTGGCCCTCCCTCTTCCTTGCTTCTGTCCCATCTCTCTCTCGCCTACCCTCCGGGTCCTAGCATTGCAACATATCATAACTCAGTACAGAGACTGCAGGCGCTGGAACCTGCAGTAACACCCAAGATGCCGAAGGACTCAGCATGTATGGAGGGAAATGGACAGTCCGGATGGAAAGGTCTCAACCCAAAACATCGACTGCTCTTTCCTCTCCGTTGATGCTGCTTGACCTACTGACCTCCTCCAGCATCTGTGTGTCACAAACACGTACGCGTGGAGACGTTGATCCTTTGACGTATTCCACAATATAGTTGTAAAAATCTCTGAGCCCAGTGAGCTCGTTAGCACAGAGAAAACTCTGGGCGGGAGAGAACTGTGCAGTCAAACGAAGGGAGGAGGAGACGACATTTGCCGTTTGGATTGATTAGCAAGAGAAAACTAAAGGAAGGCAGGGGCAAGCGCAGCGGCCATCATCACACAGACCGTGAACAAAGTTAGAGTGGTAAGGCTTCAGCTCTTCCAGACTTCAGGGAAGAGAGGTTTCAGTTAGAGAAAGCAAAAGAAAACAAAAAAGCTCTAGGTGAAGTTTTTTTCCCATCTTTTCTTTGCATTTGTTGCATTTAGGACAGTTGAAATGTCGGGCAGGATAGTTGAATGCTCCTCATGCAGGATGTGAGATGTGGGAAGACAGGGAGACCTCCAGTGTCCCTGATGACTATAGTTGTGGGAAGTGCATCCAGCTGCATCTTCTAACAATCTGCATTAAGGAGTTGGTGCTGGTACTGGATGAAGTCCGGACCATTCGAGAGGCTGAGAGGGTGATAGATAGAACAGACAGAGAGTTAGTTACACCCAAGGAGCAGGGCACAGGAGACTGGGTGACAGTCAGGAAGGGGCAAGGGGTTAAGGGGGCCATGTAGTGTACCCCTGTGGCCACACCTCAACAACTGGTATATCACTTTGGATACTGTCAGGGGTGATGATCTATCAGAAGAAAGTCACAGTGGTCGGATCTCTGGAACTGAGTCTGCCTCTGTGACTCAGAAGGGAAGGGGAGAGAAGAGGCATGCTGTTGTGATAGGGGATTCACTAGTTACGGGAACAGACAGGCAGTTCTGTAGGTGAGAATGAGATTCCTGGATGGTATGTTACCTCCTGGGTGCCAGGGTCTGGAATATCTCAAATCGAGTCCTCAGCATTCCTAAGTGGGAGTGTGAACAGCCAGAGGTCATGGTCCATGTAGGTACCAGTGACATGGGTAGGATGAGTGATGAGGTTCTACGTAGGGAGTTCAGGTAGTTAGGTGTTAGGTTAAAGGGCAGGACCTCCGAGGTTGTGATCTCAGGATTGTTACCCATGCCATGGGCTAGTGAGGCTAGAACTAGGAAGATCATACAGTTTAATACATGGCCAAGGAGTTGGTTAAGGAGGGAGGGCATAAGATTTTTGGATCATTGGGCTCTCTTCCAGGGAAAGTGGGACCTGCACTGAAGGGACAGTTTCAATCTGAACTGGAGGAGGACTAATATCTTAGTGGGAAAGTTTGTTAATGTTGCACAGTGGGGTTTAAACTAGAGTTGTAGGGAGCTGGGAAGCAGAGTGCCAGAACAGTTAGTGGAGAGATTGTGGAGGCAGATGTTGGTAAGACCTCAGACAAAGTTAGGAATCAAAAGGTTGAGCATGGTGTGACTAGTGTCTTGAATTGGGAATATTCCAGTATCGTAGGAAATGCGGATGAGCTCAGGGCATGGATCAACACCTGGAATTATGACATTGTAGCCATTAGTGAGACTTGGTTGCAGCTCAGTATTCCGGGGTTTGGTAGTTTTTCATGTGAGAGAGGGGGAGAAATTAAAGGAGGAGGTGTGGCATTACGAGTCAGGGAAAATGTCACAGTAGTGTTCTATCAGGATAGACTGGAGAACTCAACTAGTGAGGCATTATGGGTGGAACTGAGAAATAAGAAAGGTATGACCATGTTAATGTGACTATATTACAGACATCCAACAGTCCGAGGGATTTAGAGGAACAAATTTGTACAGAGATAGCAGACTGTTGCAAGAAACATAAGGTTGTGATAGTAGGTGATTTTAACTTTCCACATATTAACTCGGACTTCCATACTGTAGAAAGACTAGATGGGATAGAGTTTGTCAACTGTGTTCAGGAAAGTTTCCTTCATCAGTATGTCGAAGTCCCAGTGAGTGACCATGCGATACTAGATCTGCTATCAGGGAATGAGACAGGGCAAGTGACAGGAGTTTGTGTAGGGGAACACTTTGCATCCAATGACCACAATGCCATTAGCTTCCAAGTAAATATGCAAAAATATAGGTCTGGTCTGCAGGTTGAGATTCTACTGGGTGATAGTCGTTAGGCAACTCACTCTACTCTTCTTGGGCACTGGTATAGTTATTGCCCTTTTGAAGCAGGTAGGAACTTCTGACTGTAGCAATGAGAGAACAGGAAATAGAAAAAGTTCAGCTCATGGGCAGATAACTCTTTTAAAAAAATGGAGATTTTCAGTTGAGCTAAAGTTTTTATAAACTTTATTTATTCTAAACTTAATACAGTAAAGATGTGTCTTTTTAAAAGTGTATTTGGTAAGTGGGAGGCCTTCAAAAACAAAATTTTGGAAGTACAAAGCTCATATGTGCCTGTCAGAGTTAAAGGTAAAAGTAACAAGTGTAGGGATCCTCAATTTTCAAGAGATACTGAGGCCCTGGTGAAGAGGGAAAAAAAGAGAATGCAGAGCAGGTATAGACAAGTAGGAACAAATAAGGTGCTTATCGAGTATAAGAAATGCAAGAGAACACTTACTTAAGGAAGAAATCAGGAGGGCTAAAAGAAGGCATGAAGTTGCTCTAGCAGACAAGGTGAAGGAAAATCCTAAGGGATTCTACAGATAAGTTAAGAGCAAAAGGATTGCAATGGACAAAATCAGTCCCCTGGAAGACCAGAATGGAGCCAAAACAGATAGAGGGGTGAGATCTTAAATGAATTCTTTGCATCTGAATTTACTCGGGCGATGGACATAGAGCCTATAGAAGTGAGGCAAAGTGGCACCAACTTCATGGACGCTGTACAGATTACAGAGGCAAATCAGGGTGGATAAATCCCTAGGACCTGACAAGGTAATCCCTCGGACCTTGTGAAAGGCAAGTACAGAAATATCTGGAGCCTAAGCAGGGATATTTACATCTCCCTTAGCGACAGTATAGGTACCAGGGGATTAGAGTATAGCCAACATTGTTCCACTGTTTAAAACGGGCTCAGAACATAAACCAGGAAATCATAGGCCAGTGAGTCTGACATTAGTTGTGGGAAAGTTATTGGAAGGTATTCTAACGGAGTGGATATGTAAGTATTTGGATAGACATGGACTGATTAAGGATAGTCAACATGCAAGGTAGGTCATGTCTAAACAATCTTATAGAATTTTTCGAGGAAGTTAACAGGAAAGTTGTTGAAGGCAAGGCAGTGGATGTTGTCTACATGGACTTTAGGAAGGCATTTGCAAGGCCCCACATGGGAGGCTGGTCAAGAAGTTTCATTAGCTTGACATTCAGGATGAGGTGGTAAATTCAATTAGACATTGGCTTTGTGGGAAAAACCAGAGAGTGGTAGTAGATGGTTGCCTCTCCGACTAGAGTCCTGTGACTAGTGGAGTGCCACAGGGGTCGGTGCTGGGTCCATTGTTGTTTATCATATATATTAACAATCTGGATGATAATGTCGTTAACTGGATCAGCAAATTTGTGATGACACCAAGATTGGGGGTGTAGTGGACAGTGAGAAAAGCTATCTATGAGCTGGAAAAATGAGCTGAAAAATGGCAGATAGAATTTAATGCAGACAAGTACGAGGTTTTGCGCTTTGGTCAGACCAACCTGGGTAGGTCTTACACAGTAAACGGCAGGGCACTGAGGAGTGTGGTAGAGAAAAGGGATCTGGGAATACAGGTCCATAATTTGTTGAAAGTGGCATTATAGGTAGATAGGGTCGTAAAAGAAGTTTTTGGCTCATTGGCCTTCATAAATCAAGTAATCAGTTCAGGAGATGGGATGTACAGTAGTGTTGAATTTGCATAATTCATTGGTGAGACCTAATTTGGAATATTGTGTGCAGTTTTGGTCACCTATCTACAGGAAAGATGTAAGCAAGGTTGAAAGAGTACAGAGAAAATTTAAAAGGATGTGGCCAGATCTGAAGGACCTGAGTTATAAGGAAAGATTGAATAAATTAGGACTGTGTTCTTCAGAACGTAGAAGATTAGGAGAAGACTTGAAAGAAGAATAGAAAATTATGAGGGGTATAGGTACGGTAAATACAAGCAGGCTTTTTCCACTGAGGCTGGGTGGGACTACAACCAGACATCATAGCTTAAGGGTGAAAGCTGAGAAGTTTAAGGGAAACATTGAGGGAAAACTTCTTCACTCAGAGGGTCATGAGAGTGTGGAGCAAGCTGCCAGCACAAGTGGTGCTTGCAAGCTCAATTTCAACGTTTAGGAGATTTTTGGATAGGTACATGGATAGTAGGGGTACAGAGGACTATGGTCCCAGTGCAGGTCAATGGGAGTAGGCAGTTTAAATAGTTTCAGCTGTTCTTACTAGGCCAAAGGGCCTGTTTCTGTACTTCTCTATGAGTCTGACAGTTTTCATCACATCCAACTAATTTGTCTACAAATGGAACAGATGCTACCAATCCCCAGCAAATGGTTGCTCTCACCATGCCAGCCAGTATGCAACACTAGCCTTCAACCACTCCACACTGGGCCAAAGAATTTCTCTTTTCTGGATTTCTACCAAATTTCCAGCACAGCAGTTCACAGCAATGGAGAGGGCAGGGAACATTTCCAGGTTCCAGCCGCATCAGGACTATCAGTACTAGTAAACATATATATAAAGACACAATTACCTCTTTTACCTTTGATTCCATTACCATCATTGCTCCTGAGCACCAAACGTGGCAACAGTGTGGCTGAGGAACTTGGTTTCTTATAACCATATAACAATTACAGCATGGAAACAGGCCATCTCGGCCCTTCTAGTCCGTGCTGAACACTTACTGTCACCTAATCCCACTGGCCCGCACTCAGCCCATAACCCTCCATTCCTTTCCTGTCCATATACCTATCCAATTTTACTTTAAATGATAATACCGAACCTGCCTCTACCACTTCCACTGGAAGCTCGTTCCACACAGCTACCATTCTCTGAGTAAAGAAATTCCCTCTCATGTTACCCTTAAACTTTTGTCCCCTAACTCTCAACTTATGTCCTCTTGTTTGAATCTCCCCTACTCTCAATGGAAAAAGCCTATCCACATCAACTCGATCTATCCGCCTCATAATTTTAAATATCTCTATCAAGTCCCCCCTCAACCTTCTACGCTCCAAAGAATGAAGACCTAACTTGTTCAACCTTCTTGTAGAAGGACACAGAGTTAAAATATTTTTTAAAATAGGCAGAGGATGAATGAGGGAAAATAAGTTACTGTGATCCGGAATGCATTGATGGAGTTGGACTAACTAGATACTCAGTTAAAAACTCAGCACAGGCATTGTCTCAGGCACTTTAAGACTCCACAATGTGGAGGTCAGTCTTTCTTTTCACAAACAATACCTTTGCCAAATTTCAGAGACTGGGCCAAAATGAATCCCTGCAACTATTTTTCGAAAACTCAGCAAGATACTACAAATAGTGGGAATCTGAAGTAAAAGCAGAAGATGTTGGAAACTTTAAGGAACTCAAGCCATATCCATGAGTAAATGGGTTGGGTTATGTTAAATGTGACTCCCACCTGTTCTCACTGATTGGATTACACTTTGCCCTGTACTTACTGGAAATATACCTAAGTACTGCAGATAATTAAAAATAGATAGTGTGCATTAACATCCTGTTGGATCACTTTTTGGGAGAAAAGACTTGCAGATGCTCTGCCGGGTTTCGCTCAGTGGAGGATCTGTAAGTGAATTGCCAACTGTAAGTGCTGGGGAATCTCAAAAAGTTTACTCTCTCCCCCCAATAAGCTCTATGTGGAGTCCAGTACTGACAGATTTGTTGGCTGTTCAGAGAATTCCGTTGGAATTTGTCAGCTAATTCAGAGCCTCCGCGTTTGGAAACTTATGTGCCAACCTCCTGAATTTGTCTCCACTTGCAGAGATAAATGCTGCAGCTCACCACAAAACTGTTGGTATTTACCAGCAAAATTTGGTTCAATGTTTCAGGTTAGAAAAAAATTAAAAAGCTGTTTATTTTATGTTGTTTTTGTGAACAGGACTGCAAATCTTTATCAAATACCATTGGCCCCAAAACCAGAAGGTTAGTCAGGATTAGTAACATATTTCTGCATTAAGGTGGAGTTGCTTCTCAACAGTCAGGTTCATCAGATAATGAAAATGATCACAGATGGGCGTTAGCATAAAACAAACAAGCCCACAATTTTCTAATATGCTGGTAGCCGAAAGTATTTTTCTTCAACGGTGTATAAACAATAAACTGAGGTTAGAACACATCTTGTAATTTGAGCTGTGTTTTGGAGTCTATACGACCATAAGACATAGGAGCAGAATTAGGCCATTCAGCCCATCGAGTCTGCTCTGTCATTCCACCATGGCTGTTTCTGGATCCCCCTCGATCCCATACACCTGCCTTCTCACTGTATCCTTTGATGCCCTGACCAATCAACCAATATATGGACTTGGCCTCCAACGCATTGGCAGAGCATTCCACAGATTCACTACTCTCTGGCTAAAAAAATTCCTCCTTACCACAGTTCTAAAAGGTTGCCCCTCAGTTTTCAGGCTGTGCCCTCTAGTTCTCGATGCCCCCACCGTAGGATACATACTCTCCACATCCACCCTATCTAGTCCTTTCAACATTCAGTAGGTTTCAATAGATCCCCACGCATTCTTCTAGATTACAATGAGTACAGGCCCAAAGCTGACAAATGCTCCTCATATGTTAACCCCTTCATTCCCAGAATCATCCTTGTGAACCTCCTCTGGACTTTCTCTAATGAGATTTGAGGCCCAGAACTGTTGACAATACTCCAAGCGTGGCCTGACTAGTGTCTTATAAAGCCTCAGCATTATCTCCTTGCTTTTATATTCTTTTCCCTTGAAATAAATGCCAACATTACATTTGTCTTCTTTACCACAGACTCAACCTGTAAATTAACCATCTGGGAGTCTTGTACAGGGACTCCTAAGTCCCTCAGCACCTCTGATGTTTGAACCTTCTCCCCATTTAGGTAATAGTCCACATTATTGTTCCTTTTAGCAAAATATGTTATCATACATTTCCCAACACTGTATTCCATCTGCCACTGTTTTGCCCATTCTTCAATTTGTCCAAGTCCTGCTGCAATCGCATTGCTTCCTCAGTACTACCTACCCTCCACCTATCTTCATATTATCCGCAAACTTTGCCACAAAGCCGTCAATTCCTTTATCTAAACAATATGAAAAGTAGTGGTCCCAATACTGACCCCTGAGGAACACCACTAGTCACTGGCAGCCAACCAGAAAAGGCCCCTTTTATTCTCACTCCCTTATTAACTTTATCTTGTTAAGCAGCCTCATGTGTGGCACCTTATCAAATGCATTCTGAAAATCCAAGTAAATAGCATCCACTGCCTCTCCTCTGTCCATTCTGCTTGTTACTTCCTCGAAGAACTCTAAAACAGATTTGTCAGGCAAGATTTCCCTTTACAGAAACCATGCTGACGTTGACTTATTTTATCATTAGTCTCATCATCCGAAACCTTACCTTCATAGTAGACTACAAAACTTTCCCTACCACTGTGGTTAGGCTAACTGGCTGATAATTTCCTTTCTAATCCAACAATATTGTTCCCTCACTTATAGAATGAAGAAAAATCAATGCAGGTGTGACCTTAAAAGTGCAGTTGTCCTTGGTCACCTCCTTCTCCCCTACATTACATAGTGTATATTTATTGATAAGCTCTGCTTCCTGAGACAACCATGCATTCATAGGAGCATGAACTATGGAGCCAGCGTAAGCCACGTTGCTCCTCAAATCTGCTCCAGTCAATGTTCATGATTGATCCTTTATCTCACACATTCATATCCTCTGATTTCTCAAGATTTATAGATCTCAAATCAATGCCTGAGGAAAAGAAAATAACCAAAGACTCACAGCCTTCAATATAAAGAAATTTGTTACATCTCATTATTATCTCAGTACCAAGAAGCCGACCATTTAACCTGAGGAACTTCCTATAGTTCTAGATGCTGTTATTAGTCAAGGTAGTTTCTCAGTATCGATCTGGAGAAAGCTTCTCCGAATCTAGTATTCCATTTACCAATGTCAGTTTCTACCCTAAGAGCCAGAAATGACATTATTGCTTTCCAGCAGTGTCCATTTAGCCTTGAATTCCCTGATCAAATCTCTTCAACCTAGGAACCTCACTGCAGCACTACAACAGCTGGGCCCCAACCTTCCCTGCAAATGAAGTTTTGACTTAGTCGTTTATTTTTTCAGTTTTAGTGTATTGCATTCCGGGTTTGAACAGCAGTTTCCTTGGTGTTGGAGAGGCAACACCCAGAATGGATGTCAGCTTTGCAGAAACTTCTCTTCAGCTGGTGAAGACCAGAAGCTTTGTTAAATTCCAACCGGCCCTCCTGTACCTGCCATATGGGACCAATGCCTTCCACCTTCCTTTCACTGCCGAAATCCTCCTGTTTGGAAAGTCCAGGCAGCAAGTTAACTTTAAATTGGTTTCCTAATTCCATTGTTGTGAAAAGAAAGGAAGCCTTGCATTAAACTAATGCTTTTAATTTCTCTTGGAGAATGTCCCAAAGCACTGCTGGCCAGAAAGAACGACAGCCTACAAATCAGTGAATTCAAATGAATCAAGGTCAGTGGAAGCAGACAGGCAGTCTAATTGTCTTTGTTCTTGCTGCGTGCTTGGGGATGGAGGCTGCCATTTTATGAAGACACACTGTTCTCCATTTTGTGAGCTGGACATGTTTGGCTTGATCAATGTCTTAAGGAAGACACAATGATACTTATGTAATCTGCTGGACTGGAGATAATTTCCAAATAAGAAGTTATTTGTGAGATGCTCCTGGTTGGATATAACATGCAGGTTTGTGAATGTTGGGGTTGGTGCCTGCCTGGAGTGATTCGAGCTCGTTGCTGATAAATGGATGCTGGCTTGGAGCAGAGCCAATAACAAGGTGTTAAAGTTCAGACATGACCTATGGCCAATGACACTGGAACGCAATGTTTGAATTGATAAGGAATGGATATAAAAGTGGATGCTTTGTGTGTGCAGGCAGCAGTAACTTCAAAGAATAACCTTTGCAGATACAAGTGTAAGCAACCCTGCGTAAAACATGTGGCGAGTGAGTCAGGACTACGAGGAACACTGGGCCAGCATAGACTCCCTTGCCTGGGTAATACTTTTGTTATTCTTTGACTGCTCAGGAGAGTCAGGGATGCCTGGTGAGTGTACACACAAGGTATTTAGTGTATGAATACTTGTTAGTTTAAACAATAAAGGTACTTGTCAGTAAATACAAATCTCTCCGTGCCTCACTGATCATTGTTATAAGAGGTAATTCTTACAACGGTACTTTTTTGAAGTATAATCACTTACAGTTAATTATTTTAAAATTTTATCTATTTAGAAATACAGTGCCCTTCCGTCCCCGCGAGATGCGCCACTCAACAATGCCTAACAACCCCCCCATTTAACCCTTACTTAATCATGGGACAATTAACAATGACCAATTAAACTACTAACTAGCATGTCTTTGGACTGTGGGATGTGTATGTGACAGAGTCTAACAACAAGTGGGATAGTGTCCAGATAATCTATTTTAGAGATGTTGATTAGAACACAATTAATCTATTTTAGAGATGTTGATTAGAACACAATTACTGCCCAGAAGATAGAGAACCTTCCGTGTTGTACTCCAATGTAGCTCCAAGGGATCTTTCACCAGACAGCAGTCATGTTCCTGCTTTAAGGCCTTACTTAAAAGGATGGCATCTTTGGCAGCAGTACAGTTTACGGTTTAAACACATTAGTGAAATTTCCCTCTTGCCACTGTTACTTTGATGGCATGTTATCTACCATCATACAGAAGGCAACAGATAATTCTACAAACTGATGGTAATGCTTTTTTCATATTTGTCTCTCATGCTCACCATGAGGAGTTTATCAGCAAAAACCTTCGTTAACACTCGACTTTTGGCCATATGTGAAGAATGATAGTCCTGCACTAGAATGTTCTTCACCTATTTCCTTAAAATAAATACTTTTAAAATTATGCCCTGGGTTCTAGTCTTCTGGGATTTTAAATCTTTTCTTCACGTCGTTCATGATGGTTGCCATCTCAGAAGGGTGCCACAGCTTCCATTTCCAGTATACTATCTGTATCACTCATTGTAACCAAGTCCCAAGTTTGTGCTGCCTCTTGTCATTTTCCTGTTGCAATGGCTCATGTCTTACTTTCAACAATTTGGCTTTACTTCTTCTTAGGCAATCCCTCAGGACAGGGGACGACTCACTTCTACTCGAGTTGTGCGAGCTCTGAGTTGGATATTGGGGCCCATGTGGCAGTGGTGGAGTTAGAGTGAGCAGCACATCATAAACACAAGAGATTCTGCATGTGCTGAAATTCCAGAGCAACGCAACACACACACACACACACACACACACACACACACACACACACACACACACACACACACACACACACACACACACACACACACACACACACACACACACACACACACACAATGCTGGAGGAACACAGCAGGTCAGGCAATATCTATGGAAAAATATTAGCAGTTGACGTTTTGGTCCAAGACCCTTACTGAGGACTTCTCCCCACCCCCCCCCCCCCACCCACCCACCTTTTTTCTTACTCCATTCCCCATTCTAGCTCCCCTTTTACCCTTACTCTTCTCACCTGCCCATCACCTCCATCTGCTTCCCATTTTCCTTCCCTTTCTTCCATGGTCCACTGTACTTTCCTATCAAATACCTTCTTCGTCAGCCCTTATACCACTTCCACCAATCAGCTCCCAGTTTCTTACCTCATCCCCCACCCCTACCATTCACCTTCCCCCTGATCTGACCTATCACCTAACAGTTTGTATTCCTCCCCCTCCCCCCACCTTCTTGTTCTGGCCTCTTCCCCCTTCCTTTTCATTCCTGATGAAGAATCTCAGTCCGAAACATTGACTGCTTATTCCTCTGCATTGCTGCTGCCTGACCTGCTGAGTGCCTCCAGCATTTAGTATGTGTTGCTCCAGTGTGAGCAACTGTGGGCCAGAGACTCCTAGGAGTCTGTTTCAATTCTTCTAGGAGGTTTTGAACATGTCTTTGAATCTTTCCCTTTGTCTTTTAGGTTATCTCTTGCAGTCTGGCATAAATAGGTTTGACAAACCCATTAAATTCAGGTCTGGTCTATTCTGGCCTCAGGAACGCCTTCTGGTCACCTGCGGCCTCTGTGGTGAACTACATATACCTGTCTGGACCCCCCCCCACTGACTGCTCCTGTGGCTCCTCCCACTGACCGTGGCTCCTCCCACAGACCCCGGTATAAAGGCGATTGGGGCCTGAGCCCTGCCCTCAGTCTCCAGGATGTAGCATGGTGGTCAATTGCTGCTTGTTCTTTCTTCCAGTCAATAAAAGCCGATATCTCGCCTCACATCTCAGAGAGTTATTGATGGTGCATCAGCCTCCAAGTCCTCATTTTTTCCATTCAGAGCTTTCATTCAGACATCTGCGAATCAAGCCTCTTTAGATCGTACCCTATAGGTTGCATCAACTGCTCACGTAAGCTTTTGAAGCAGCACTGAAAATTGCATGACAAGTAGGTGAGCGAACTGATGGTATCACACTCAGTGAAGCAGCTCAGCAGAGATATTAAATGTTTAAAGGATAGAAGTTCCCAAGCCAACCATTTATCAGAATCTACTATGGCTTCATTAATGGGGAATCAGCAGATCAGGCAGCAGAGAAATGCCTGGAGAGAAATATGCAGAGAAATAGAAAGATGGATAAAAAAGGAGAGGAGTAAATATTTTACTTTTGGGACCAGTAATCAAATAGGACAAATGGACAAATAACAATAGTCTAATTTGAATTTGCAAGGAAGTAAGAATATATTATGAGGTAAGTGGATTAGTCGAATATTTTTCAGTCCACGTATTGCTACTCCACATGGAGGCAATCTTTACTCCATTCTGACTCTGGATAAAAAGGCACACAAAATTAGGAAAGTGTTTGGTTATCAGTGAGAATAATATAAATAGGTTCGGTGTCTGAATAGGAAATACAAAGAGTTCAGCTCAAGGGCAGGTAACTCCTTAAAAAATAATTTTTTTACTGGATTAAGTTTAGAATAAATGAAGTTTATAAAAACTTTAACCCAACTGAAAATCTTTTTTTTTAAAGTTACCTACCCTTGAGCTGAACTCTTAGCATTTCCAGTTCTCTCCTTGGTAAAGTCGGATGTTCCCACCTGCTACAAAAGGGCAACATTTATACCAGTCCCCAAGAAGAGCTGGGTGAGCTGCCTTAACAACTATCGTCCGGTAGCACTCACATCTACAATGATGAAGTGCTTTGAGAAGTTGGTTATGACTCAAATTAACTTCTGTCTCAGGAAATATCTGGACCCACTGCAATTTGCCTATTGCCATAATAAGTCTACAGTGGACACAATCTCATTGGCTCTTCATGTAACCTTCAGTCACCTGGCCAATACAAATACCTCTGTCAGGATGTTGTTTATTGGTTACAGCTCAGTTCTGTTAGAAAACCTCCAGAACCTGGGGCTCTGGACCTCCCCCTGCAAATGGATTCTTGACTTCCTAACTGGAAGATCACAGTCTGTGCAGATTAGAATTATCATCTCCATCTCGCTGACGATCAACACTGGCGCACCACAGGGGTGTGTGCTTAGCCCACTGCTCTACTCTCTCTACACACCTGATTGTGTGGCTAGGCACAGCCCAAATGCTATTGATAAATTTGCTGTAGATACAACCTTTGTTGGCAGAATTTCAGACGGTGACAAGAGGATGTACAGGAGTGAGATATATCAGCTGGTTGAGTGGTGTCGCAGTAAAACCTTGCACTCGATGTCAGTAAGACCAAAGAACTGATTGTGGAGTTCAGAAAGGGTGAGACAAAGGAACACACACCAGGCCTGATAGAGGGATTAGAAGTGGAAAGAGTGAGCAATTTCAACTTCATGGGTGTCAAGATCTCTGAGAATCTATCCTGGGCCCAACATATCGATGCAGCTATAACAGCTACAGCTACAACAGCGGCTATATTTCATTAGGAGTTTGAGGAGACTTACAACGTCACCAAAAATACTCTTGAATTTCTACAGCTGTACCGTGGAGAGCATTCCAACAGGCTGCCTCACAGTCTGTTGGGGGGGGGGGGGGGGAGATGGGAGGGGCTACTGCACAGGTTCACAGTAAGCTGCAGAGAGTTGTAACTTGGTCAGCTCCATCATGGGCACTACCCAAGACATCTTCAAGGCGCAATGCCTCAAAAACGCAATGCCCATCATTATTGACTCCCAGCACCCAGGGCATGCCCTTTTCTCACTGTTATCATCAGGTAGGAGATACAGAAGCCTGAAGGCACACAGTCAACAATTCAGGAACAGCTTCTTCCCCTCTGCCATCCGATTTCTGAATGGACATTGAACCCATGAACACTACCTCACTATTTTTTTATTTCCATTTTTCACTACTTATTTAACCATTTAATATATATACACTTAATGTAATTCATGTTAAACGGAGTGCAGAGTGGACAACAATTCCACAAGGCCCTACACATGCAGCAACTGTGGCAGAGCCTGCCGTTCCGGGATCGGACTCAACAGCCACAGTCGACGCTGCTCGATAAACCAGTGACTAACAGAGGCGCAGCACCCGTGGTCGACCACGGCTGACGAGGCCACACACACAAAATTCATGTTTTATTCAGACAGACGGACAGAGAGACGGACATACTTTATTGATTCTGAGGGACACTGGGTTTCGTTATAGCCGCACCAACCAAGAATTCTATTATTATGTACTGCATTGTACTGCTGCCACAAAGTCAACACATTTCACGACTCATGCCTGTGATATTAAACTTGATTCTGACTCTGCATGCACTGCAGTGTTTTAATATGAGATTACAGATGTATTTGTTCAAGAGAAGTTAAAGCAAGAAGGTGGGGGGAGGGGAAGAAGTTGGTAGGTGATAGGTGAAACTGGAAGAGGGGGAGGTGAAGTAAAGAGCTGGGAATTTGGTTGGTGAAAGAGATAAAGGGCTGGAGAATGGGGAATCTGACAGGAGAGGGTAGTAGACCATGGAAGAAAGGGAAGTGGGACGAGCAACAGAGGGAGGTGATGATCAGGTAAGGAGATAAGGTGAGAGAGGAAAACGGGAATGGGGAATGGTGAAGGGGAGGGGGCTTACTGGAAGTTTGAGAAATTGATGTCCATGCCATCAGGTTGGAGGCTACCCAGACAGAATATAAGGTGTTGCTCCTCCAACCTGAGCCTGGCCTCTTCACGCTGTAGAGGAGGCCATGGACAGTCATGTTGGAATGGGAATGAGAATTAGAATTGAAATGTGTGGCCACTGGGAGATCCTGCCTTTTCTGACAGATGGAGCATAGGTGCTCGGTGAAGCCATCCCCCAATCTACGTCGGGTCTCACCAGTATATAGGAGGCTCCATCGGGAGCACTGGACACAGTAGGTGACCCCAACAGACTCACAGGTGAAGTGTCGCCTCACCTGGAAGGGCTGTTTGGAGCCCTGAATGGGAGTGAGAAGGAGGTGTAGGGGCAGGTGTGGTACTTGTTCCACTTGTAACTTGTTCCCTCCTTTCACGATAACTCCTCTTTCACCCTTCTCTCTCCCCTCACCTCTCCTATCTTTCTTACTCTAATTTCTTATGTTGTCTTCTGGAATCATTCTCACTTTTCTCTTCTGTTACTTGGCTTTTAAAATCGAACTGTCCATTATTTCACGCTCCACCAATCCCTCTTCTTTATTCAGCATTTTTGCCACTGCTCAAAGTTCAAAGTTAATTTATTATCAGAGTACGTGCGGTGTATGTCACCATATACTACCCTGAGACTGATTTTCTTGCATTCACAGTAGAACAAAGAAATACAACAGTATCAATGAAAAACTACACAATACTGCTTATTCTATGCCCACTTTGAGTGTTTAAAATCCCACCTGGACTTCTGTTGTGTTTTTTGTAGCATCCAAAATAACACATTCCACTTCAAATTTTCATAAACAGTGAAGTTTTAAAATAGGAAAAAAATATTTGGACAATATATGGTCTTTCTTAAACTCCAAGTAGTTTACAGCCAATAAAAATATTCTTGAACTGTAGTCAGTGCTGAAACAGAAGAAATGCAGGATCCAATTTGTCTGTAGCAGAACTCCACAAATTATAATGAAAGAATTGATATGATAATCGAAAGGGATTTGATATGGTCTATTTTAATGGTCTATTTCAACATGACTATAATGGGCTGATGCCTACATCATTAATATGAGGAAAAAATACAATTAAAAAGTACCTTCTCCTTAGCTTCATAAAACATTGCTCAATAGTTTCCACTGAAATCATGGGGGTCTCTTTGCCTGTGCCATTATCACACGTGGTATGATTCAAGTAGTGATTTTCTAGCGTGAATAATCACAGCAAACCTGGGCTCAGCAAAATTGCAATTTCAGCCAATCTACAATCTACATTAACTCAACATTTTCACTTTACTCTATCCTGACCCTAAAAACTTTGCTTTGAGAAACTGATTTCACGTCTTATTCAGAACACAGTGTCATTAAGCAGCATATTAGACTGTGTGTTCTGTAACTTGATAAATAATATAATTTAAATGTGTTTATTTCAGAGGTCATATGCTATATCTGGTGCTCATGATGCGGTTTCCTCTGCATTGGTGAGACCTGACATAGATTGTGTGACCACTTAATTGCCAACCATCTTAATTGCATTCCCACTTCCATTCTGACATGCCAGTCCAAGGCTTCCTCTTCTGAAATAATGGGACTGCTCTCCGATTCGAGGAACAACATCTCGTATTCCATCAAGGTAGCCTCCAACCTAATGGGATGAACACTGAGTTCTCCAACTTCCAGTAATTTTCTCCCTCCCCCTTCCCTCTTCTTCAGTTCCTCACTCAGGCTCCCCTCTTAACTCTTCTCCTCACCCGTCTGTCACCTCCTCCTGGTTCCCATCCTCCTTCCCTTTCTCCCAAGACCTACTCTCCTCTCCTTTCAGATTCCTTCTTCTCCAGCCCTTTGCCTTTTCCACTTATCACCTCCAAGCTTCTTACTTCATCCCATCTACCCTACCCACCTAGCTTAACCTATCACCTTCTAGCTATACTTATTCCTCTCACTCCACCTTCTGATTTTGGCATCCTCTCCCTTCTATTCCAGCCCTGATGAAGTGTCTTGGCCCAAAACGTCGACTGTTTACTCATTTCCACAGATTCTAGACCATAAAGCCATACGACATAGGAGCAGAATTACACCATCTGGCCCATCGAGTCTGCTTTGTCATTCAATCATGGCTGATCCTTTTTTTTCCTCCTCCTCAAGCCCAGTTCCCAGCCTTCTCCCCGTAACCTTTGATGCCATGTTCAATCAAGAACCTAGCAATCTCTGCCTTAGATACACCCAAGGACCTGGCCTCCAAAGCTGCATGTGGCAACAAATTCACCACCCTCTGGCTAAGGAAATTTCTCAGCATCTCTGTTTTGAATGGATGCCCCTCTATCCTGAGGCTGTGCCCTCTTGTCCTAGACTTTGCCTCCATGGGAAACATCCTTTCCACATCTATTCTACCTAGGCCTTCAACATTGGAAAGGTTTCAATGAGATCACCCCTCATCCTTCTAAATTCCAGCAAGTACAGACCCAAAGCAATCAAATGTTCCTTGTATGATAACCCTTTCATTCCTGGAATCATCCTTGTGAACCTCCTCTGAACCCTCTCCAATGCTAGCACATCTTTTCTATGATGAGGGGCCCAAAACGGTTCACGATACTCAAGGTGAGGCCTCACCAGTACCTTATAAAGCCTCAGCATCACATCCTTGCTCTTGTATTCTAGACCTCTTGAAATGAATGCTAACATGGCATTTACCTTCCTCACCACCGACTCAACCTGCAAGTTAACCTTCAGGGTGTTCTGCACAAGAACTCCCAAGTCCCTTTGCATCTCAGATTTTTGAATTTTCTCCTCATTTAGAAAATAGTCTGCACACTTATTTCTACTACCAATGTGCACGACCATGGATTTTCCAACATTGCATTTCATTTGCCACTTCCTTGCCCATTCTCCTAATCTGTCTAAGTCCTTCTGCATCCTACCTGTTTCCTCAACACTACCTGCCCCTCCACCAATCTGCAAACCTGGCAACAAAGCCATCTATTCCATCATCTAAATTACTTATATACAGCATAAAAAGAAGTGGTCCCTACACCGATCCCTGTGGAACACCATTAGTCACTGGCAGCCAATCAGAAAAGGATTCTTTTATTCCCACACACTGCCTCCTACCACTCTCTTAACTTGGTAAGTAGCCTCATGTGTGGCACCTTGTCAAAGACCTTCTTAAAGTCCAAATATACAACATCCACTACATCCCCTTTATCTATCCTACTTGTAATCTCCTCAAAGGATTCCACTAGGTACGCCAGGCAGGATTTTCCCTGAAGGAAACCATGCTGACTTTGTACTATCTTGTTCTGTGTCACCAAGTACTCCATCACCTCATCCTTAATAATTGACTCTAACATCTTCCCAACCACTGAGTTCCGGCTAACTGGTCTATTTCCTTTCTGCTGCCTTCTTCCTTTCTTAAAGAGTGGAGTGACATTTGCAATTTTCTAGTCCTCTGGCACCATGCCAGAGTCCAATGATTTTTGAAAGGTCATTTCTAATGCCACCACAATCTCTACCACTACCTCTTTCAGAACCCTAGGGTGCAGTTCATCTGGTCCGGTTGACTTATGTAACTTTAGGTCTTTCAGCTTTTTGAGCACTTTCTCCCTTGTAATAGTAACTGCACCCACTTCTCTTCCTTCACACCCTACAACATCAGGCACACTGCTAGTGTCTTCCACAGCGAAGACTGTTGCAAGATACTCATTTAGTTCATAAGCCATCTCTATGTCCCCCATTATTATTTCTCCTGCCTCATTTTCTAGTGGTCCTATATCCATTCTCATTTCTCTTTTATTTTTAACATACTTGAAAAAAACTTTTACTATCCACTTTGATGTTCTTTGCTAGATTGCTTTTATATTTTATCTTTTCCCTCCTAATGTCTATTTTTAGTTGCTCTCTGTAGGTTTTAAAAATTTCCCAATCCTCTATCTTCCCACTAATTTTTGCTTTATTGTATGTCCTTTCTTTAGCTTATACAATAGCTTTAACTTCCCTTGTCAGCCACGGTTGTACTATTTTACCATTTGAGTATTTCTTCATTTTTGGAATACACATGTCCTGTATTTTACTAATTTTTCTCAGAAATGCACACCATTGCTGCTCTGCTGACATCTCTGCCAGCAGTTCCTTCCAAGTTACTTTGGCCAACTCCTCTCTCATACCACTGTAATTTCCCTTACTCCACTGAAATACTGCTACATCAGACTTTACTTTCTCACTATCAAATTTCAAGTTGAACTCAATCATATTGTGATCACTGGTTCCTAAGGGTTCTCTTCCCTTAAGCTCCCTAATCACCTCCAGTTCATTACATAACACCCAATCCAGAATAGCTGATCCCTAGTCAGATCAATGACAAACTACTCTAAAAAGCCATCTCTTAGGTATTCAACAAACTCACTATTTTGAGATCCATTACCAACCTGATTTTCCCAATCGACCTGCATGTTAAAATCTCCCATGACTACCATAAGATTGCCCTTTTGACTCACATTCTCTATTTCCTGTTGTAACCTGTGGTCCACCTCCCAGCTACTGCTGGGAGGCCTGTATATATGCTATCAACGTCCTTTTACCCTTGCAGTTTCTTAACTCAACCCACAAGGATTCAACATCTTCCAATCCTATGTCACATCTTTCTACTGATTTGATGCCATTCTTTACCAGTAGAGCCACACCACCCCCTCTGCCTACCTTCCTATCCCTCCAATATAACGTGTAACCTTGGACATTCAGCTCCCAACTACAACCATCCTCCAGCCATGATTCAGTGATGGCCACAACATCATACCTGGCAATCTGTAATAGTGCAACAAGATTGTCCACCTTATTTCTTATACTACACACATTTAGATACAACACTGTGAGTAGTGGATTTGCAATCCTTTCTGATTCTGCATCCCTAATGTTTTGATACTCAGCCTGTTGCCTGCAATTAAGTCCCATCACCTGGTTCCCACCCCCTGCCAAATTAGTTTAAACCCTCCCCAACAGCTTTAACAAACCTGCCCGTGAGAATATTGGTCCCCCTTGGGTTCAGGTGCAACCCGTCACTTTTGAACAGGTCATACCTCCCCCAGAAGAGATCCCAATTATCCAAGAACCTGAAGCCCTGCCCCCCGCACCATCTTCTCAGCTTCTGACTGACATGCTGAGTTCGATGAGCATTTTTGTGCGTGCTGCTGGGATGCAGATACAAAATCTTTTGATTTACTATTTCAGAGGTTTTGTGTTTGTTGTTTTGTTTAATCAATAAATCATCCTGGAAATTGAGATTAATGGCTGGGTACAAAACTGTTTTGATTGTCTTGGCTGTCTTCTCTTGCTTAAAATTTACATCAGGTGGGATTGTAGGGTAAGGTAACTGATGGAAATGTATATAATTCACAGACACTGATATTGAGTTGGGGTTCACTTTAAGAGGTTGGTCTGACGTGATGACATACTGTAATTAAGTAAAATACTTTTACTGCGCTTTGTGTTCTGTATTTGGAGTACAATAAATGAGTTGTTACGGTTTTTCTTAAACATAAAATGCCTCTTCCATTTTTATTTGCAAAAACCTGCAGGATTATTGATTAATACTTGAAGGTGAGGACATTTTAACTTAATTGCCAAATAAAATAAAATCTTTTGTTTCAAATTATTATGTGTAACTGAATTAATTATTGAAAGGCTTGGAACTTCATCTGTTTTCCATCATTAAGCTGGGTCTTGCAACTTGCCTAACACTACATAAAACAAGGATACAACATTGATCAGGCATTCTACCCAAGATGTTGTGCTGACCTTGAAGCTAATTTATACAGAATGTCTTCCTCCTGTGCATCACCCATATCTTAATTCCCTTTATATTTATGTGTATATTGAAAAGTCCCTTAAATTCCACTAAACTGTCTGTTTCCACAACTACCCCTCCCCTGATAGCCTATTCCAGACACCTACCATTCTCTGCATTATTTTCCCCTCATGTTGCCTTTAAACTTTCCCCTCTAACCTTGATCTATGGTCTATCCTATCTATGCTTCTCATAATTTAAAAACTCTCTCTCAGATTTCTCCTCAGCCTCCAATGTTGTGAGGAGTACAATCCAAGTTTGTCCGTCCTTATAGTTCATACCCTGGTAAACCTCCTCTGCACCTTATCCACTGTTTCCACATCCTTCCTATAATGGGGCAATGAGAACTGCAAGCAGTAATTCAACTATTTTGAAAAGTTTTTTGAGTAGGAACCTGTTCCAAAAACAACAAGCAGTCTTCTGGAGAAACTGAACAGGCCGAGCTGCATGTGTGGGAGGAAAGGAACTGTCAACACTTCAAGTCAAATCTCTGCATCAGTCCTGATGACGCTTGACTGCTGAGTTCCTCTGGCAGATGGTCTGTTGCTCCTCATTCCAGCATCTGCAGCCTCTTGTACGTCTACTTCTAGTGGGCTCTCCCTTGTAAAGCTATTTTGTTTCAGGACAGCGGGTTCCAAGTATCATATTTTCTCTGTTAGGAGCACCTTTCCTCACATTTCTGACTTCAGGCCTGAAAAGTTCACAACACAATCTAACTAACACTGGGTACTATTGGCAAGGAGTTCATGTGTGCTACGTTAAAGCAATGTGTAGATAATAGAGTTCTCCCAGGAGGCACAAGAACCTACATAATCTTCAAAAGAAAACTGCATGAGGAGACGTTTCTTTATATAAATGAATCCTACAGTACGTTACCAGATAGGTTACTATAAGGGCAAGAGTGTACTTTATGAATTCCTACACTTTTTGGGAGTCCTGCACCATGGCTGTGTTAAAGCAATTTTCATCTCTGTAAAATGTTTTTTGGGTGTAGTTCAAACAAATTTCTAGGCCACTGAAATTTTTTGCCATTTGTATTGTGGTTATTGGCCTATCAATGACCCAATATCCTCTTTCCATTTCAAAGGAAATCTGATAGATGCATTTAGGGTGAAGAATTTGAGATCAATTTGCAGGGTGATTATTTGTGCCAACCTGACACTCAACTCAAACAATATATTTAAACTAACAATATTATCCCAACAAAATTCCAAGGACAATGACCAAGTTTCTAGACTCTTGCTGGAAATGTTTTAGTGAAATATGATCTTCCTGATTAATATTAAGCCATCCATCTCTGGGCAAGGATTTGTATATTTTTCACTAACATCTGAATAGAACGTAGTTTTCTATTTCCCCTGCACTCAAGGAACAATTTAGAACAGCCCAAAGTGCGAACAGGCACTAATTCTCAGCAGTGACAGTTACAAGAAAATTTGTTTTAATAAGCTGGCATAACAAACAAATCAGCTTGTTAAGTTACAGGAGGTTGCTAAAAAAACTTTACTACTCAGAAGAACAGCTGCTTTTCAATTAAGATCCAAACTTCTAAAATCTAACTGGAACTTCTTGGACATTTCAGTTGTTCCTCCATAATCTTGTCTTTCAAATTTGTGCAGAACGTAGCAGATGAATAAGCATCCAATAAGGCTGGTAGATTAAGCAGAAGAAGCCTTGTTGGATGTATGGTTCCCAACACATTGTAAAAGTTGCAACTGAAACTGATGTTCACTTCACAGTTTAATTTAAAGGGAAGCATGAGCCACAAATTCAGTCAGTCTCCTAAACTAAACCAACGACAATTTATACTTATATACCCAGAACTCGTTTAATGTAATCAAGCACCAGAAGGCTCTTCAGAGAAAGTCTGCAAAGCTGGTACCACATAACTGGGAAAATGAGTAAAATTTAGTCATTCACTAAATTTTAAGGAATAGCCTTCCTTAAAAAGGTGTGTAGAAAGGTGGAGAGTTTAGAATGAGAATGATATTGTCACATGTGTATTTGTAGCTTTGATAATACCTTGAATCAGTGGTAGCGAGTGGGCTTCAGACAGACTGTGAAAGATGGGTGTAGTTCTTAGGGCTGGGGATGGAGAGGGTTTGGTCCTTCCATTAATGCTGCCTGACTTGCTGAGCTTCCCCCGTATATTGTGTGTGTTGATTGAAGATGCTGTCTCAAGCAAGGACTTTATGAAAGTACATGGGATGAACAATGCAGGGACAATGGGTGAAACTGAATCAAGGGAAAAGATGTGAACTTCTGGAAAAGACACGGAAAAGATACAAATTCAGAGTGACATCTTTAAAAGAAGTATGGATCAGTGAAATGCAGGTAAGTAGGAGAGGCAACTGATCAGACGGTCTCAGTTTTACTGTAAAAAATTGTCATGAGCTCCTTTCCAGGTCAGCCTTTCAAGAGGTTGCTCCTGATCAGTCTGTCCCTTCTTGTCCAGGAGACTCAAAATGAAAGTGAACTACTTTAGCTTGTGTGATCTGCATCTGGATGAGTCACAAAACTATTTGCTGCTAGGGTGAAGGTGGAGGAGATGGGGAGGGGAGCTTAAGAAGACTGTTTACTGGAGACAATAGAAACCAGGTTTATCATTGAATCTTGGGGTGATTCTTAAACAATTAAATAACTCTATGTTTGATGAAGTGAAGATGAATAAATTGGTTTCTTCAGTGTATTCTGGAGATGGATAAAGTTAACTTGGAGGTCCAGTTCAAAATTAACATTCAACCACATTGTTAGTTACCCCAAACAGGAAATTCACCATCACAATGCATCAAGAGGGGCTGCAATTTATTACTTACCACCTTTAAAAGTGTATGCCTGAGAAATAAAATCAGAAGAAAGGGTTAGTTTATTTTTCCCTTTCCCCGTACTCACCAGCAGCTCCAAGCAGAATCAGAAACTTCTTTGACTGTGAAGCGCTTTGGAATATTCTAAGGATGGTAAATGTGCCGGATATAATTTGTTATAAATGGTCTAACATCAGATTGCTTTTCCATTTCAAAAATAGCACCACGGGAAGAAAATTGACAGGTAAATTGTGGGGTGAGTGTAAATTTAATTATGTCTAAGCTCTGGAGACTCTGTTCAAAGTTGATGAAATTCAGGTAAATGACCAATTGAAAAAGCAGCACCAATCCAAATAATTATGTTAATAATTACAATTCCCAAATCAATGATGAGTCATTGTGTTTTGAATTGTGGACTGATGGACAGATAATTGAAACAGTCATGCAGGATAACTGAGACAGGAGAAACTGGTGCAAAGTTGTGATCATGGTGGGAGGATTCTAAACAGCATTGTTCTCAAGGGGGCACTGCCGGGACTACTGCCTTTTTTTCAGGTATTTTCATGGTCATATCTTGTTGCTTGTGACAAGTAGTTCCCAAGTGGATCACAAACGTTCAACCAAATGACATTCAAGATTTACACAAACAAGAGAAAATCTGCTTCTCATCTTTTTTTCTCCAGTCCTGCTCAAGGGTCTCGGCCCAAAATGTTGACTATACTCTTTCCATAGATGCTACCTGGCCTTCCAAATTTACACTCCTGGCAATGGATTTGGATGTTGCTGACAGATTTGTATGTGGGGCACATGAACCAGAATCACTCAATGAAAATTCCAAGTTTGCAAACTAGGATACATGAAAACGGTTATTTATTTTAAAATTCTTATGCACTAGTTTAATGTTTTCAATTATTTCTAGAATAATTTATTTATATTTTGTAATTTTAATATATATTTTAAAAGTTTTAATAGCTTTTAAGCACCACTGAAATTTGGTGATGTTAAATTCAATGACTGAAGCTTTGAACAAGGGCAAAGTTATTCCCCAGTTTTGACTTTTATCAAAGTGATTCAGGGGGTGGAATCTCTGTATTAACCAAGCCTCGGACAATTTGTCACCAAGACCTTTCTGCCTGCCTTGTGGAGGGTCAGCAAGAGAGTGCCATCAACTTAGAGATTGCTACGCTAATTAAACTTGAAAATTGTTGTACAATGCAAAACTTAGAGAAATGATAACAGTGAGTGGAATTGTAATGGACTGCAAGCAGAATGGGCAGACACAGCAAATGAAAGGTAATACAGAAAAGTGTGAAATATGGATCTGGCACAAAGAAAAGAGAGCCATTGTGGTAAATTTATTTTTTAAAATGGGCGGTGAAATGGAGGGATTTGGCTATATATGTAGGTGATGCTATGAAAGGTTGGGGTGTTCTGGAGTTCAGAGTTCAATTCCGGCATCCTTGATAAGGAGTCTCTAAGTCCTTCATGGAATGTGTGGGTTTCCCTGGGGGCTCCGGTTTCCTCCCACAGTCCAAAGACATAGCAGGTAGGTTACTTGGTCATTGTAAACTGTGCCATGATTAAGTAGGGGTGCGGGGTTGCTAGGAAGGCCAGCTCGAAGTGCCTACTCAGCCCTGTATCACTAAACAAAATGCACATAAGCTTTTGAAAATGGCAAGATATTTTATGAAAATATTTGCTTATGCATAAAGAATTCCGGTTTTCATAAAAAGAGGCACAGAGTGCGAAGGCAGAGATTTTAATATTATCACTTACTGCATAATGCATGAGCTAGCAAGCAACTGCAGAACTATGCTGAACCCTGATAACCAGATTTTAGGATAATTATGCTAAAGTTGGTGAAGGAAAAGTTTTGAGTGATTTCAGGGCTATTTCAAGAGCCAAGCAACAATTCCAGGAGAGGTCGGAGGCGACATCAGATGCATGTCAACCCTGACAGGGTTTGCAGAACATGACTTCTTGCAAAGCAAAACTCAACATCATGAACGGCAGCAATGTTTCAGTTCCAGACGAACTCAACGCCGTTTATCTTCCTTTTGAAAGAGAGAACAAAACCATAGCAATGAGGATCCCTGCAGCATCCCATGTGGCCTCTGTCTTGGAGGCTGACGGCAGACTTTCTTTCAAGAGGGTGAACCCTTGCAAGGCAGGTAAGGTTCTGAAAAGCTGTGCCAACCAACTGGCAGGAGTATTCAAGGACATTTACAATCTCTCACTGCTACAGTTGGAAGTTTCCATCTGTTTCAAAAGGGCAACAATTATACCAGTGCCCACGAAAAGCAACATGAGCTGCGTCAATGACTATCATCCAGTAGCACTCATATCTATGGTGATGAAATGCTTTGAGAGGTTTGTCATGGCTAGAAGCAACACCTGTCTTAGGAAGGACCTGGACCCACTGCAATTTGCCTATCGCCACAATGGGTCTACAGCAGACATGATCTCAGTGGCTCTCTGTGCAGCCTTGGATCACCTGGACAATGCAAATACCTCTGTCAGGATGCTGTTTATTGATGACAGCTCAGCATTTAACATCATTCCTACAGTCCTGATCAAAAGCTACGGAACCTGGGGCTCTGTACCTCCGTCTGCAAATGGATCCTTGACTTCCTAACCAGACGACCACCATCTGTACAAATTAGAAATAACATCCCCACCTCAATGACGATTAACACCAGTGCCTCGCAGGGGTGTGTGCTTGGCCCACTGCTCTACTCTCTCTACACCCATGACTGTGTGGCTAGGCATAACTCAAGCAGCATCTATGAATTTGCTAATGAGACAACCATTGTTGGCAGAATTGCAGATGTTGACGAAATGTCGTACAGGAGCGAGATATACCAGTTAGTTGAGTGGTGTCGCAGCAACCACCTCGCACTCAATGTCAGTAAGACCAAAGTGCTGATTGTAGACTTCAGGAAGGGTAAGATGAGGGAACACAAACCAATCCTCATAGAGGGATCAGAAATGGAGAGAGTGAGCAATTTCAATTTGCAACTTGAGGACCCAACCTGGGTGCAACATATTGATGCAGCTATAAGGAAGGCAAGACAATGGTGAGTTTGAGGAAATTTAGTTTCTCATCTAAAACACTTGAAAACTTCTACAACTGTACCATGAGAGCATTCTGACTGGTTGCATCACCGCCCGGTACAGGGTGGAGGGTGATTGCTGCACAAGATCAAAATAAGTTGCAGAAACTTGTAAAATTAGTCTACTCTATCATGGGTACCAACCTCTGCAGTATCCAAGACATCTTCAAGGAGTGGTGCCTTAGGAAGCCGACGTCCATCATTAAGGATCCCTGCCCAGGGCATGCCCTCTTCTCACTGTTACCATCGGGAAGGAGGTACAGAAGCCTGAATACACACACTCAGCAATTCAGGAACAGCTTCTTCCCCTCTGCCATCTGATTTCTAATTGGACATTGAACCCTTGGACACTACCTCATTACTTTTTTGCTTCTGTTATTTTGCACTACAGTACTTATTTTATCTTAACTATTTAACAGACATATATATACTTAATGTAAATTAGCTTTTTCTCTATTTATTTATCAGGTATCGTATTTCATTATACTACTGCCGTAAAGTTCACAAATTTCATGACATATGCCAGTGATATTAAACCTGATTCTTATTTTGAAGATATTGAGAGAAGATTTGATAGAGCTTTTTAAGATCATGACAGGTTTAGATAAAATATATGGAGAAAAAATGTTCCTGTTACTTGATAATTTAAGGATTGGGGTGTCACAACCACAGATTCAGCAAGACAGCAGATTCGGCAATTGCGCTCGTGAAAATGCACGTGTCATCTAATTATTATTTCATTGTGATAGTATTTAGCTCCATTCATTGGATCATAGTATTTGTTGAGATTTGAACCCAGGACATAGCTACGCTTTGCTGCCTGCATTCCATCTTGCCTGAGAAATTGGACTAACGAGTCAACTGACTCTGAAGACTAGCAGCATCCGTTTTATTCTTAGTTGTTCTTTTGAGCCACAGTGTAGGCTTCATTTTCCTTTTGAGAGTTTTATTAACGGCCCTGTTTGGCCTAGCGTTTATCGTTTTCTTTTCCCTTTAACACTGTTTGCATTAAAGTCTGTGAACTATCGACCTGCTTCAGTGTCTCTCACTCCACACTTGGGCCATATCCGAACCTGGTGACTTTGAGAGTTACAGATATAAAATGTTGGGCAAAACATTCAGAGGATTTCAGGAAGAGCAACCTCTCACACAGAATGACTGTATCAGCAGAGTCGATCAGAGCTTTCTAAAGAAATTAGATACGCATATGAGGGAAGAAAATTTGGAAGGATTGCTCTTTGAAGAGTTGATGGGCTGAGAACTAGAGGACCAATCCTGCATATTCCCTCTAATGAGTTCTTCGGGTCATTGAATCAATGACATCTCCCAGTAGAGAAATCCTCCCAGTCCCAATCCACTGCTTTTCCCCTTGGCTTTGCAAACCATTTTCTTTTAGGTGTCAAAGCAATTATAATTTGATTGATCATGTTCCTACCCACTTATTTAAATTTATTCCTCAATGAACAAGTTATCTGGTTTGGTCTGAAATCATGGGAACAGTTATTTGTGGGCAGGAGCACCAGATTTTAAAAGCTGTTGGCACTTTTAGCAGAGGTTGAGATCGTTAAGGTTATTCGGCACTTGGCGAGGTCCAATTAAAATAAGTTAGGTTTAAAGAGAGTGGCATTTTTTGGAGTGGGGAGCTGAGACTTTGACTCAAGAATCTTTAGTGAGGAGAGACAGCGGTTAGGTTGAGGTTTCTGTCACGTTTCTTTTCCACTATTTATTACTCTTAGCATGAGTGGTAAGAATGGATTCCAGTGAGTGGAGTGTTCCTCATGCAAGATTCGGGAGATTTGGGAGACCCCCGGTCTGCCTGATTGCTACATCTGTAAGAAGGGCATCTGGGTGCAGCTCTTTGCCGACCATAAAGGGAACCAGAGTTGGAGCTGGATGACCTGTGGATTATTTGGAAGAATGAGGAGATGCTATATAGACAGAGAGACTGTCACACCCAAGTGGTTGACATCCTACATGTACATAAGGAACAAGAGAATTACTAGAATGAGGGTAGGACAGATCAGGGATAAACGAGGAAACATGTTCCTAGATTCAGAGGAAGGGGACGTCCATAATGAAGACCTTGCTTCAGTGTTCACAGTGACAGAGACAGCATAAAACAGGCTGGAACATGCCAATGTTAAGGAATGGGGCTGGACAGGATTTATCTGAGGTTATTATGGGAAGTGAGGGAAGCAATTGCTGTGGCTTTGGTAATAATCTTTGCATCCTCACTGTCAACTGGAGCAGTACCAGAAGACTGAAGGCCAGCAAATGTTATTCCTTTGCTCAGGAAAGGTAACATGGATAATCCTGGGATTTGTAGACCAGTGAGTCTTACATAGGTGGTGGGCTAACTATTGGAGAGGATTCTTAAGGACGGGATTTACAAGCATTTGGAGAAACAGAAATGGTCAGCGAGGCTTTGTGAGGGGCAGGTCATGCCTCACGAGCCTAATTGAATTCTCTGAGTAAGTGACAAAACAAATTGATGAACAAAGAGCAGTGGATGTGGTGCATATGGGTTTTAGTAAGCCATTTAACGAGTTGCCCATGGTAGCTCATTCAAACAATTAGGGAGCATGGGATTCAGCAAAACTTGGATTGAGAACTGGCTTGCCAAAAAACGTCAGAGACTGGTAGTAGATGGAGCATATTCTACCTGGAAATCAGTATCAGTGGTATTCCACAGGTTTCTGCTCTGGGACCCCTGCTCCTTGTTATTTTTATAAGTAGCTTGGATGAGGAAATGGAAGGCTGGGTTATGAAGTTTACAGATGACATGAAGGTTGGTGGTGGTGTGGTTAGTGTAGAAGTTTGTCATAAATGGACATTGATAGGATGTTGAGCAGGGTTGGAAAGTGGTAGGTGGGGTTCAATCCGGAAAAGTGTGAAGTGGAAAAACTTTGGAAGGCTAAACTTGAGGGAGAGTACAGGGTCACTGGCAGAATTCTTATGTGTGGATGGAGAGAGGGATCATGGGGTCCATGTCCATAGATCCCTCATAGTTGCCATGGGAGTTGATAGGAGGGTTAAGATGCCATATGTTGGCCTTCATTAGTTGAGGGAATGAGTTCAAGTGGAGTAATACTGCAGGTTTATAAAACAATGGTTCGACCACATTTGAAGTGTTCAGTTCAATTCTGGTCACCTCATGATAGGAAGTATGTGGAAGCTTTAGAGAGGGTGAAGAGGAGATTTACGAGGAATCTGCCTGAATTAGAGATCATGTCATCTGAGGACAGGTTGAGTGAACTAAGGCTTTTTTACTTTGGAGCAAAAGTGGATGAAAGGTGACTAGATCGCGGTGTGTAAGATGATAAGAAGTATCAATAGAATGGGCAGCCAGAGACTTTTCCCAGGCTGGAAATGGCTGATATGAGGGGACATAATTTTAAGGTGTTGGATGCCAAAGGTAGGTTTTTTACACAGAGATTAGTGGGTGCGTGGAATGTGCTGCCGGGGTGGTGGTAGAGGCAGATATATCAGAGCCATTTAAGAGATTCTTAGATTGATTTTAGAGTAGGTTAAATGGTGGACACAGCATTGTGGGCTGAAAGGCCTGTACTGTGTTGTACTGTTCTCCGTTCCATGTTTGTCTCATTACTATTTGTTGGAGCTTTCTGTGCACAACTTGATTGCTATGCTTCCTGTGGTGAACTACATGTACCTGTCTGGACACGCCCCCCCTGCTGACTGCTCTTGTGGCTCCTCCCACTGACCCCGGTATAAAGGCGATTGGAGACACCGCCCCAGCCTCAGTCTCCAGGATGCAGTGTGGTGGTCAATTGCTGCTTGTTCTTTCTTCCAGCCAATAAAAGCCTATATCTCACCTCACGTCTACAAGAGTTATTAATGGTGCATCACTTCCAACCTCACAATAGTGTCTGAAATTCCAAATGGATTTGTGGAGTGCACTCTGAAACAATGTGAATAGTTCCTTTTTTCCAAATAAATAAATGCACTAATTTTGGAACATTTACAGTATTTTGACACAATTGATGGCTTTGTTGTGAGACTTGCAGATGATACAAAGACAGGTGGGCTGGCAGGTAGTTTTGAGAAAGTAAGGAGGCTACAGAAAGACAGACAGATAAGGAGACTGAGCAAAGTAGTGGCAGATGGAATATATTGTCGGCAAATGTATGGTCATGCACTTTGGCGGAAGAAATGAAAAGGTTGACTATTTTCTAAATGGAGAGAAAAAACAAAAAAGACTGAGGAACTAAGGGACTTGGGAGTCCTTGTGCAGGATTTCCTAAAGGCTAATTTACAGGTTGAGTCTGTGGTGAGGAAGGCAAATGTATTATTAGCATTTACTTCAAGAGGCCAAGAATATAAAAGCAAGGTTGTAATGTTGAGACTTTATAAAGCACCGGTGAAGCCTCACTTGGAGTACCGTGAGCAGTTTTGGGCCCCCTATCTTTGAAAGGATGTGCTGAAACTGGAGAGGGTTCAAAAGAAGTTCATGAAAATTATTCCAGGATTAAACAGCTTGTCCTATGAAGAGCGTTTGATGGCTATGGGTTTGTATTCACTGGAATTTAGAAGAATCGGGGTTTCTGGTGGAATCTCATTGATACCTATCTGATATTGAAAAGCCTGGATAGAATGGATGTGGAGAGTCTAAGACCAGAGAGCACAGCCTCAGAATAAAGAGCCGTCCATTTAGAACAAATATGAGGAGGAATTTATTTTGCCAGAAGGTGGTAAATCTATGGAATTCTTTGCCACAGGCAGCTGTGGAGGTCAAGTCTTTATGTATATTTAAGGCAGGGGTTGATAGGTTCTTCATTAGTCAGGGCATAAAGGGATACAGGGAGAAGGTGGAAGATTGGTGCTGAGAGAAAAAATGGATCAGACATGATGAAATGGAAGAACAGACTCGATAGTCCAAATGACCTAATTCTGCTCCTATATCTTATGGTCTGATGGTATATTTTTTTTTTCAAGAATTTCTTTCTTGGTATGTAGCAGTTTAGCTGTGATCCATCCCTCTGGGTAGGGATAAGAGAAAGAAGAGATTCCAGTCTGCTCATCCACCTACCCCTAAAATGCTGCCTGATTGCAGATACGATAAAGGAGTCAAAATTCAAAGTAGAATGCACATTAATAGGTGTTGTAATCCCGTCAACTTATCTAGCAATTTACTTTCCAGGAAAAGATGGACAATACTAAACTGTAAGCCCATTGCATCACTATGTCCTGAGTTGTTAAAATTCCTGGGTATGTAATCTAAAATTTACATTTCTGGGTTGCATGTCTGTTAAGTTTTGTTCAGCCTTTTCTCAGGTACTGTTCCAATATTGGGTTCCTCGGGGGCTGTTGTCTCTGTTGTGTCACTGTACCTGGCCCACATATTCAAAAAGCTGTAAGTCCCATTTTTACAAGGTTGTCCTTTCCAAATCAACCTGTAACTTATGCAATTTATTAATTAATCTCTTGAAGAACATCTATTTTCATATATTCTGAAAAAACATGTTCCTTAATAAATTAAATTAGATCACAATGGGGTTGGAAAAAGATCTTTAACTAACTCCTCAGTCCTGGTCAGCCCTTTGCCAAATTATTGTGTAAACTTTTTATCTTGCACATATCAACTATGATTTATCAATATGGTGGAAAAACTTGAAGAGAGGGCCTGAATGTCTTATACCATATTTCATAGAGTTGTAAACTTGTACAGCATAGAAATAGGCCCTGAAATCCAACTCAGCCATGCCAATTATTGTGTTTATCTATGCTAACTTCCTTTGCTCAAATTGTGCCCATATCCCTCTATCCCTTTCCTGTTGAAGTACCTGTCCAAATGTTTCTAACACAATAACTGCACCTGCAACCTATTCCAACATTCTTGGAGTCTGGTCTCACATCTCTGTTAGCTCAAAGGGATCTCTATTCTACTTTGAGATAATATGTATTCTGAAGTTCTTTTCTCTTCCTTTAAATATAATCTTTTATACCCGTCTTTTATATCCAGCCCTTTGACTTTGTTGCTTGGTGACACATTTTGTTTGATGGCCTAACAGTGAAATGCCTTGAGATGATTTGAGCAGCAGGTCAGAATTGACAATGCTTTTCAGTAAGCCCTGTTTAGTTTGAGCCTAAGAAATGAAAGCAGGAATAGGCCATTCAACTCCTTGCACATGCTCCATCCTTCAGTAAGGTTGATCTATTACCTCAGTATCTTTTTTTTTCTATGGTAATCCTTGATTTATGTAGTATCCAAAAAAATCTATCCATCTGTTTTGAAAGTTGTCAGTGACAGAGTTCCATAGCATTTATGGATTCAAAATATTCACTATGTTTTGCGTGATTTTTTTTCATCTTGTATGTCAGGATTGGGTAAATTATTGAAAGGTATTCTAAGGAACTGGATACACAACTATTTGGAAGACAGGGACTGATTAGGAATAATCAACATCGTGCTGTGTGTGATAGGTTGTCTAACCAATCCTATAGAGATTTTCGAAGAGGACACCAGGAAAGTTGGTGAAGAAAAGGCAGTAAATTATGTACATGGACTTTAGACAAGCCTTTGACAAAGTCCCGTATGGGTGGCTGGTCCAGAAGGTTCAATCTCTTGGCAATTGGCAGCAAATTGGATTCAACATTGGCTGCAAGGGAGAAGCCAGAAAGTGGTAGTAGATGGTTGCCTCTCTGACTGGCAGCCTGTGACTAGTGATACACTGGAGGCAATGGTGCCAGATCTGTTGTTTGCTTGTCATCTGTATAAATGATCATGCCTCTGGAGGATAATGTTGTTAACGAGATCAGCAAGGTGGTGGATGACACCAAGTCTGGGGAATAGTGGACAGCAAAGAAAGCTATCAAAGTTTGCAGCAGGATCTGGACCAGCTGGGAAAATGGACTAAAAAATGGCAGATGGAATTTAAATCAGACAAGAGTGAGGTGTTGCACGTTGGAAGGATAAACCAGAGTAGGACATAAACAGTGAAGGGAAGGGCACTGAGGAATGTAGTGGAACAGATCTGTAATTTCTTGAAAGTGGCATCACAAATAGATAGGGTTGTAAAAAAAGATTTTAATACCACAAGATATAGGAGCAGAATTAGACCACTTGGCCCATTGAGTCTGCTTTGCCATTTCATCATGGCTGAAACACTTCCCTCTCAACCCCAATCTCTTGCCTTCTCTCCATACCCCTTCATGCCCTGACTAATCAAAAATCTATCCACCTCTGCCTTAAATATACCCAATGACTTGGCTGCCACAGCCACCTGTGGCAATGAATTCCACAGATGCACCACTCTCTGGCAAAATAAATTCCTCCTCATCTCTCTTCTAAATGGGCACCCTCTATTCTGAGGCTGTGTCATCTGGTCCTAGACTCCCCCACAACAGGAAACATCCTTTCCACATCCATTCTGTCAAGGCCTTTCAAAACTCATTTCAATGAGATCCTGCCTCACTCTTCTGCATTCCAGTGAGTAGAGGCCCAGAGACATCAAATGTTCCTCAAAGAATAAGCCTTTTAATCAGATAATCATTTTTATGAACCTCCTTTGAACTCTCTCCAATGTCAGCATGTCCTTTCTCAGATAAGGGGCACAAACCTGCTCACAATACCCCAAGTGAGACCTCACAGTTCCTTTTAAATCATCAATATTACATCCTTCCCTTTATATTCTAGTCCACTTGAAATGAATGCTATCATTGAATTTGCCTTCCTCACCACCAACTCAACCTGAAAATTAACCTTTAGGGAATCCTGCAAAGAAGACTCCCAAGGTTTTTGGATTTTTCTCAGCATTTAGAAAATAGTCTATACTTTAATTTCTTCTAACAAAGTGCATGACCATACACTTCCCAACACTGTATTCCATCTGCCACCTCTTTGCCCATTCTCCTAATCTGAGTAAGTCCTCTGTAGCCGCTCTGCTTCCTGAACTCTACTTGCCCCTCCACCTATTTTCATATCATCCGCAAACTTGGTCACAAAGCCATCAATTTATTTATCCCAGTTATTGACATACAGTGTAAGAAGAAGCAGTCTCAACACAGACGCTGCGGAACACCACTAATCACTGGCAGCCAACCAGAAAAGGCTCCCTTTATTCCCACTCTTTGCCTCCTGCTAATCAGTCAATGCTCTATCCATGGTGGCAACTTTCCTGTCATACCATGGGCTCTTAGCTCGTTAAGCAGCCTCATGTGTGGCACCTACTCAAAGGCCTTCTTAAAATGCAAGTATACGACATCCACCAATTCTCCTTTGTTTATCCTGCTTGTTATTTCCTCAAATAATTCCAACAGATTTGTCAGGCAAGATTTTCCCTCTTTCGATTTTATTTTGGCTTTGACTTCTCTTGTTAGCCACGGTTGCATCATCCTGCCTTTAGAATACTACTTCTTCCCTGGTGTACTTCTATCATGTGCCTTCTGAGTTGCTCCCAGAAACTTCTGTCATTGCTGCTCTGCTGTCATCCCTGATACTGTTTCCTTCCAATCAATTTTGGCGAGCTCCTCTGTAATTTTCTTTACTCCTCTGTAATATTGATCCATCTGACTTTAGCTTCTCCTGAAGATTTCAGGATGAATGCTATCATATTATTATTACTTCCTCTTAAGGGTTCCTTTGTCTTAAGCTCTCTAATCAATTCTGGTTCATTGCATAACGACCAATCCAGAATGGCTGATCCTCTAGTGGGCTCATGAACTGCTTTAAAACGCCATCTCATAGGCATTTTAGAAATTCCCCCTCTTGGGATCCGGCACCAACCTGATTTTCCCAATCTACATGCATATTGAAATCCCTCATGACCATTGTAACATTGCCCTTTTGACATGCATGTTCCATCTCCTATTGTAATTTGTAGACCACATCTTTGCTACTGTTCAAAGATCTGCACATAATTCTCTTTAGGGTCTTTTTACCCTTGCAGTTCTTTAGCTCTCCACACAATACCTACCTTCCGATCCTGTGTCACCTCTTTCTAATAATTTGATTCCTTTTTTCACCGACAGAGTCACCCCACCTCCTCTCCTACTTGCCTGTCCTTTTGATACAATGTGTATCCTTGGATGTTAAGCTCCCAACTATAATCTTCTTTTAGCCCCTATTCGGTGATGCCCACAACATCAAACATGGCAATCTGTAACTGTGCTACAAGTTTATTTACCTTATTCTGTATAGCGTGTGCACATTGACCTTCATAATCACAATACTGAGTATCACGTTCTCTGTAGCTGGGAGCTCTCAATGTATTAATTAGTTAAGTAAACTTTCCTGAGTACACTGGACAAGCTCTACCCCATCCACTCTTTTTACAGTATTGGAGTCTCAGTCCATATGTGGAAAGTTAGAATCACCTATAACAACCTTACTTCTCTTGTGCCTCTACATCAGGATCAGAATCAAAATCAGTTTACTATCACCGGCATGTGACGTGAAATTTGTTAACTTAGCAGCAGCAGTTCAATCAATGCATTACATAATCTAGCAGAGAAAAAAATAAGATAAAAATAATAATAACCAATGCATCAATTACGTACATCAAATAGATTTTTTAAAACATGCAGAAACAGAAATACTGCATATTTTTTTAAAAAAGTGATGTAGTGTCCTAAGATTCAATGTCCATTTAGGAATCGGATGGCAGAGGGGAAGAAGCTGTTCCTGAATTGCTGAATGTGTACCTCCTACCTGATGGTAACAGTGAGAAAAGGGCATGCCCTGGGTGCTGGAGGTCCCTAATAATGGTCAATGCCTTTCTGAGACATCGTCCCCTGAAGATGTCCTGGGTACTTTGTAGGCTAGTACCCAAGATGGAACTGACTAGATTTACAACCTTCTGCAGCTTCTTTTGGTCTTGTGTAGTAGCCCCTCCATACCAGACAGTGATGCAGCCTGTCAGAATGCTCTCCATGGTACAATTATAGAAGTTTTTGAGTGTATTTGTTGACATGCCAAATCTCTTCAAACTCCTAATAAAGTATAGAAGCTTGCCTTCTTTATAACTACATTGGTATGTTGGGACCAGCTTAGATCCTCAGAGATCTTGACACCCAGGAACTTGAAGCTGCTCACTCTCTCCACTTCTGATCCCTCTACATGGATTGATATGTGCTCCTTCGTCTTACCCTTCCTGAAGTCCACAAACAGCTCTTTCATCTTACTGACATTGAGTGCCAGTTTTTTGCTGTAACACCACTCCACTAGTTGGCATATCTCAATCCTGTACACCCTCTTGTCACCACCTGAGATCCTACCAACAATGGTTGTATCGTCAGCAAATTTGTAGATGGTATTTGAGCTATGCCTAGCTACACAGTCATGGGTATATAGAGAGTAGAGCTAAGCACACACCTGGGGTGAACCAGTGTTGATTGTCAGCAAGGAGGAGGTGTTATCACCAATCCACAGAGATTGTGGTCTTTCGGTTAGGAAGTCGAGGATCCAATTGTGCAGAGGGAGGTACAGAGGCCCAGGTTCTGCAACTTCTCAATCAGGATTGTGGGAATGTTGGTATTAAATGCTGAGCTATAGTCGATGAACAGCATCCTGACATAGGTGCTTGTGTTGTCCAGATCATCTAAAGCTGCGCGGAGAGCAATTGAGATTGCTATTCTGCTGTTGGGTGGTCTATGATATAATCCCATTAATGTGGATATCCCTTTCTTATTCCTGTTTCACCCATATAGCCTCAGTAGATGAGTTCTCCAGTTTGATCTGTCCGATCACTGTTGTGACATTTTCCCTGACTAGTAATGTCATCCCATACTCCCCCCCCCCTTAATATCTCTCATATCTTAAACAATATTGAGCTTCTAATTGCTCCTCTTGCAACTAAGTTTCACTAATGGTCACAATGTCATAATTTCACAAGCTAATCAATGCTCTAAGCCCATCCACTTTATTTATAATATTCCTTGTATTGAAATAGACACAAATTGGAACATTATTCCCACCATTCTCAACTCTTTCCTTCATATCTTTCCTGTAAACTTAACAACATATTTCCCACACCACTCCACTGCTCTGGTTCCCATTCCCCTGCAAATGTTGTCTTCTGGATTTTAGGAAGGGCTATAGATGGCAGACATTTAATAGAGTTTCTTTGAAATGTTGCATTGATGTTGTTCATTTTGGATTTTAACTGCAGAACAAGAATTTTTATAACAGGAATGCAGTAGGATATTTGATGGCAATGCTGAAGTGCCCAGGACTTGGCTCACATGCAGTTTGCTCACTAAGGGAATGCAAGAACTAGTTTTATACTTGCATTTTTTTTCCTGAGATGTTGCTTGAATATTTGGCAACAGTCCAGAGTTAAACCCAAGGAAGTGGGTCAAAATTATGTTATAGCTTCTTTCCACAAGAGGTGGCCTCCACATCCCATTTGGCAGGTGCGTAATCAATGTATATTTCACAGACCGTATTCTTGAAAGCTCTGACTACAGTTATATTTTAAAGTATTTATCCAGCCAAGTCAATCAGTTGGGAGGTTCTAATATGGTTAGACTCCTCCTGCTTGCTCCTTGAGGCATGTAATCCACGTGGATGAGTTTGTAGGTCAAATTGGCTGAGACTGTTGAGGAAAATGTTAAATTGGATCTGCAGCAGTACAGTTTCCCGTTGTAGGCCATTGTTTAAGGTCTACTAACCTGCCAGTTGTGGTTGTCATGAGGAGGGATGGAAAATCGCAAACTTTGCAATCCACACAGCAAGTTCCTGATTTTCTTAAGGAAAGAAATATTCACAGAAAATTAGTTCATTGGAAGGACATTTTTTTCCCCCAAACTACGTACAAAGTAAATCATCAAAACCTACTCAATTTTGCTGTTTTGGCAGGGCAGTCTAGAACTAGAAGGTACAAATTGAAGACGAGAAATTCAAAAGCTATCTGAGATAACTGATATCTTTTCACACCCAGGGTGGTATCTACCTGGAACCAGCCACCAGACTAGATAGTGCAGGCAGATACAATTACAATGTTTAGAAGGCATTTGGAGAGTTACTTGTGTAGGAAAGGCATTGAGAGAGATAGGTAAATGGGAATAGTACAGATAAGCAGCATGGTTGACATGGGCGAGAAAGGGCACATTGCTGGAGGATTCTATAAACGAAGTTGCCAAGCAGACAGGCCTGAAACCATTTTGTTGCTGGGAGTGCCATCTATAGTTAGAGTTATTTTTCTAATAAGAGTATCGTTATCCGTGGATTTGCTGACCATTGATATAAGCAATATTAGACATGAGCTTGGGGCTCCTTTCGGCACCTCTCTGGATTTTAACACGGCCGACGCGTGCCATCAGGCTTTCAGTGTCCGGGCTCTGGTATGCACAGCTCTACAAGCCATTCATGATTCGGTTCCCTCGGGTTTTCCAGGAATTTAAGACAAATCCTGGCCTATGTTGCTTTGTGTTTATCGAATTCCACTGAAGCAATGCGTGTTTTATAACTTGGACCTATTTCTGACTCGTGGGGAGCATGCCTTCCCCTTGCCCCAGAATTCTTCTTGCTCTGTGGAAAACCTGAAGAGCGTCTGTGCAGTCATTCCGAATCAACACCTCCCTTCCTTCTTCTGAAATCCTGCAATTGCCATGGTAATTCAGTTCAAACTTGTAGATACTGTGGAAACGCTCTAACTCCAAAGCAAGTGCTGAGAGCTGCCAAGAATTTTTTCGCCCCGTTGCTAGGTTTGGAGCAATACTGTGCAGTTTCAAACCGGGGAAAAGAAAACTTACTGCTTTGGGAAATCTATCTGGGTCCTTGTCAAAGTTGCATTTTTCATGGAAAGGACATTAATTCTGGTCGCGTTTGTACCTCTGAAGAGCTCATGAGTAGGCGATAAAAATATCACCATTGTGAAAGGAAGAATGAAGTTCAGTCATTTTCCCTGTAGTCTATTCTTATCATAAACTAGGACAAAAGCTGGCAGCGGCACTCGGAGATACGGCCCTTTCCATAATAGAACGGAAATTGGATTTGGACAGAAAATAGGGAATTGCCAGCAACATATCGTTGATAAAAGACGCCCCAAATTAAACTTGTACAAGTGTCGCTGGAAGTGTTTAATTGCAATAAGTAGATGTAAGCAGTTAATATCAAAGTTTCAATAAGATTTACAGAGGAAGTCTCTGAGGGCTACCCGGCTCTACATTTACGGAACAAAAAACTCGTCCGATGCAAATAATCCCAAAATTAAAAAGAACACCACCGAGGTCCAAGCGGGGAAAAATCCCAACCAGTGGTAAAACGGCCCTCCGCATCCCCTGTTGCTGGTGCGTTATTTTGCAAGACAAATTTCCCTTTAAAGAACCAGACTTCAATCAAACAGGAAGCGGGGTGCTGCGCTCTGAGCAGACTCGCTCAGCTCCAGCCGTGCGCCCTTTGTTTTTGTGGAGCACTCGCGACGTCAACTCGCGACTCCCTATATGGCAGCACAAAGGCCGGCCCGCCCGCCGCCGGAGGAACGCCCCGCATTCCATTCCCTTTCATAAAAGGAGCGTGCGCCTTTATATGGCCTCACAAAAGGAACCGGCCGAACTTCGGAGGGGAACACCCCCGCATTCTTCACTCCCAATTAGGTCCGTCCGTCCTTTTAAGGCGTGACAAAGACAGGGCCGTAGACGCGCGGAGTCCCTCCAGCGATTATTGTCATTGTAGCGGCCGTCTGGGAGAGGGGGCGTGCCATGGGAACCGGGCGGCTGACGCTCCGCTCCTTTTACGGGTTGGCCGCCCATTGGCGGACACATCAAGAGGCAGCGGCCGCCCTGCTGGCCCGGCCCCCCGCGCCCGGCTAAGGGCAGGCGCTCCTTTTACGGAGCGATCGGAGGCATTAGCCGAGGTTTGGGCCCAGCCCCTCCACCCTCCCGGCATCTCCATATTAGGAGCGCCTGACCTTTTTTGCCGCACCGAGGCGCGCCCTCATTGTAAACAGATAAAGGCTTCTCTTATAATGTACATAACTTCCGTTTCAATGTAACAGTAGCGAAGCGAGGCAGTATGGCGGACCGCGGTCAGCCACCCGCAAAACGGCTCTGCTGCAGGCCCGGCTTCAACCCTTCCAAGACGCCACTTCGAGCGGCCCCGGCCGGCAAAACTTACAAGCCGGAGTCGCTGCTGGACATTAGTGCCAGGAAGGTGGCGGAGAAGTGGCCTTTCCAGCAAGTGGAAGAGCGATTCACCCGCATCCCGGAGCCCGTACAGAGGCGTATCGTCTACTGGTCCTTCCCGAGGAATGAACGGGAGATTTGCATGTATTCCTCATTCAATTATTCGGCCGAAGACGGAGGGGACGACGAGAGTAGGCTGCCATTTAAACGGGGCATCGCACTCCTTGAAAGCGGCTGTGTGGACAATGTCCTTCAAGTCGGTAAGTGTTCACTCACTCTCTCTCTCTCTCCCTCTCTCTCTCTCTCTCTCTCTCTCTCCACTCCCCTCCTCCCCCGACTCTCTTTAATCAGACCTCAAAGTGAAGAGGAGAATGCATTATGTGCCCACGTCAGGAATTTAAAGAGCAAGCCAGGTGAAGAAGTGTACACAATACACCCTTTATTTGAAAAGGACAGCGTTTGATTTGATGGCTCGGAGCAGCGTTGGATTTTAACCCTGTCATTCAGAGCGTCGCGCCCCTTTAACACCCCGCACGAGTTGGTGGAAAATTGAAATGTTCTGTGCTACAAAGATTTTTCCCCTCCGATCTCTTTCAGGAAAGATGGCGTCCTGTTTTGCAGCTCTGTTTTTATATTTGTTAAATATATTGTTTTGAAATGTGCAGTGCATGTGTCATGTTACGTGTGAGGGGTGTTTTACAGGCAAAAGAGAAGGGCTTTGAACTCCAAATTCCTCTCCTCAAAAAAGACGACGGCCTCGCTAACCTTGCAGATTTTTTAGCAAGAACCGGGTTCACTATTTTTAAAAAAAATGATTGGCAATAATGTCGACAAAGAAAATAATACTTCATTTTCCCTGAAAAGCTTGATAAGGGGTGGGCGAGTTGCTTTTGTTGGAAGCAACCCTGGTTATATTTGCCAATTGCGCATATCAAATAGCCGACAGGCATTCCCTTCTCCCCGCCTCGTTACTTTGTTCCCATTTTCATGTTTATTATTTGTTCCCTTCTGTTTCTGTCACCCTCCACCGTCGGACAATAGAGCTTTCTTCAATGTCTGTTAAAGACATTGGAGATAGAAATAGTGGAGAGCAGTGACAGACTAGCTGGGGCGATCCTTTCATACCACCAAGAATTGACTGGAGATCTATCCAAGGGAAAAGGAGATCGAGTGACCCAGTGTCTCATCTGATTTGAGTTTCCACCCGAAACATGTCTTCCTTCCTCTACATAAGATCACTTACTTTACTCGGTTTCAATGGCTGATCTTTTTTTTAATCGTTCCACCTTAGTCTGCGGTTAATTTGAATTTTAAAGCAGTCTGCAAACGTGATTTTTCTGCAGGATCATTTATTTTCCATTGGCTCATTGGGTGCAGTGCCCTTACGCCTAAAGGGGTTTTCGTCCAATCTGTGTTTGGCTGTGTTCTTCTCACTGTTTCCCTTTTCTTTCAATATATTTTTAAAATACCAGCTTTCATGTCGACTTTCCTTTGACCTGTCCTGTTTCTTTGTGAAAATTGATCAGTTCTGTTCACGTTCTTTTAACAAATGTATGTAAAAATGAAGTGGTAGCCAATGCAGTTGGCTTTGAGCTTTTTTTTTTGCGCTTGATTCTCCGCATGCAACCGATCAAGAATGACAGGAGTGCGTATAGGGAGGGTTCTTGGCTGATTGCATTTAGGCAGGAATTCACTGTGAAAATAAGCCAAGGGGCGATAAATAAAAGATGCAATCTTCCAGGAGACACAGACAATCTTTAGTAGCTTTCAACAGGAACGTTGTCAGGGGTTTTAAAGAATTTTTGAGAGGAGAGGAACCCCTGCAGCATCTGAGCAGCTTTTTGGTTTCAGTGGCTTTGCTATTGGGACTGCTTGGCTCGAGCTGAAGTATATTTTGAAGGACTTGGTTTGTCAGTGGATATACACGTAGTCTCCTTACAGTAACACTGAGTGCCTGCCTTGGAAATGTTGGCATTCTGCTCTCGCCTAACTCATGTCTTGGCCTAATAACGGATTTCCCATATGACAATGAGGTATTAGGACTGGCCTTTTATTTTAGAGTTTCCCCCATCCAAGTACGGTATGCAGTCAAATATGATTCCACTTCAAATGGGTCAGTTTATTTTTTTGTTGAATAGGTCATAATTAATGAAAGCCTGAGCTGGCTTTGCTTGTGCAAGGAGGTGTGATGGTGTGGTGAAAGTGCTCAGATCTAAAGGGGAGCAAGGGAGTGAATTAAAGGAGAGGTTTCAAGTTACTTTGGTTGTCAAGAAAAAGTTTGCCATGATGTGCAGGAATGGGAACATTGATCTGTGAAGGAATATTTTAAAAATCCTCAAATTTACCATGTGAATTAGCAAAGTATCTGGATTAGGCTTCTTATTTTTAACTGCATAGGAAAGTGGCATTTTTTGGGTGTGACTGGTCACACTGCAGATATGCTATAAACCTGTTCCAACTTGGTAGTTTATGTCATACTTGTAAAATGCAGGATTGTTGACAGTAAAAACCTCTGTCATTTCTGGAATCATCAGTAGTGATTTGGAAAAGGATCAAATTATTACAAATAGGTTTTTTAAAAAAATCCAGTTCATTATATAAGCTTTGTGACTATTGAAAAGACCCTTGTGAGCACCCATCTCTATTCCTATCGCTAGTGACAATGATATTCTGTATTTATAACTTTGAACAACCTGTTTTCATGTGCCCATCAATCACTGCATTAGGTGCTATTGTGGGTTGCTAGAAAAGTGTTTGTGCAGCTTTTGTTTTTTATTGTTTGTCCTTTTTAAATGGATGGCAATATATTCAGGGGGACATTCATTTACTATGCTGCTGCTTGCAACCAGAAGTTCAGAACTAACCTCTTTTATGGCTGTCATACTTTCACAGCAAGCTGGAAACTCAGTTAGCTGCCGGGCAGTTGATGGTTGCCTGTTCTTTTGAGTCATTAATTGTAACAACTCTAGACCCAGCTGGAAGAGTGCTGCTTATTTCTGATGTGTCAAAAGCAGAGTTCGACAAATTCCACACCTGTGTGCCTGAAATCTGTTGTTAACCGAAATCTTTTTAAAAGATACCTCCTTATAAGCATGGAAGACCTATTTGTCTCTGCCATAAAATTGTAAATCTTTTTTGAAATGTTTATTCTGTACCCGTTTGAGCTAAAATTCTGCTTTTCAAATTTACATCTTTGCTTGCTGGGCATCCCTGGCATGTAAGTTGGTTTTAAATGTTTATTGGTTACCATTAATCATACCAGTTTAATCATACTTGCTAAATTATTTGCATCCTTAGTTTAGTATTGTTTGTTCCGGAGAATAACATAACTCAAAGTATGTTCAACCCAAAAAATCCTATTCTTAGAATACAGTACTTTTCACTATCCAATTGGTGTATAAGTTTTCAATTATGTTAATCTTTTGAGGTAAATTAAACACCAGCTTTTATTTGTGCACAAGCTGTAAGTTTCAAATACTGTACTCCTATTTATGCTGGGAAACATGGAACTTGAATAGACAGAGATTTATTGCACCATTCACATCCTCGATGTCTCACAATTTGTAGCCAATAAAGCCTTTATTTTGAAGTATAGCCATTGTTATGGGAAAATGCAGTGGCCAGTGTGTTGCAGGAACACCCACATGTAATCATGAGTCAATGGCAGATAATTTATTTTAGTGCTGATGGTTGTGGGATAAATGTTGGCAAGGACACTAGGGATAACTCCAGTTCTTCAGTGTAGTTCCATAGGATCTTTTGTGTCTACTAAGAGAGCAGACAGGACCTAGGTTTAAAGATCTTTTTGAAATATGACGGCTCTGATAATGCAAGCACTGTCTGTATTGGACTGCAATGCCAAATTAGATACTTGGTCTCAAATCACTGGAGTAAGACTTGAAACAATTTGATATCTCTGGTGTTCAGATGCTGTTTATTATTTCATAATAGTTCAAACTTATCCACATATAAATGGTGCACTACTGTAACACTTTATTCTGCATTCTGTTATTGCTTTTCCCTTGTGCCATGTCAGTACACTGATGTGATGAAACGATCTGTATGGATGGTATGTAAAACAGTTTTTCACTGTACCTTGGTACATGTAATAATAAGAAACCAAACAGTTGTTTAAAACAGGCTCATATTTAATTAGTTTGTAATGTATGTAGGATTTTAAGAGAATAACATCTTTCAGATGTAGGAAAGATAAGCACATGGTTTATTGTTGTCTCTCTTCAGCCTTTATATCAAATTACCTATTTGATCCTTGCACTGCCTGATCTAATTTTCTAGTGATTGTCTGACACAGATATTGTGAATGATACTAAAGTGTAATTGAGAAAGTTCTGTTCTTTTGATTAATTCTTGATAGAGATAAAATAAAAGGTATGCATCAAAATTCAGTACGGGTATTTGATATTATGTCTTTTAATATGGGGCAGTACTTCGCCCCTCTCCCATTTCCATTGGTAATAATCTGTATTTATAACTCTAATGTATTGGGGACTTTGCAACTGCACAGACTTCAATTCTTTCTTAGAAAAGAGTGTCTGACGAAATCAAAGTGAGATATTTTATCTAATCTTTGGAAGCCAGAAATGAGCTCTTTGCCATTCTTCTTTCGGAGGAATGGCAGTTATGTAAATAAAATAATTTGTCTTGAGGTTGAAAAGATATTGGGCCAGGAGGAACCCAAGTAAAAGTCCGTCAGTCAGTTAAACTATTCCAAAATTGTGTAATTGGCAGTGAATAACCGATGAGGGTATCAGTGTTACATGAAATGAATGCAAATTGTTGCATGTTTAGATGAATACAAAGTGAAATGGATTCACTGCAGATCTTTTGGGGTTTGTGAACATTTGCTCAGGTTAGAGCAGGCCATTTGAATTGCTTTTTTTTCCTCCCCTGAAGTAATTATTGTTGGACCACAAGATATAGCGTGACACACAGTGTTATGTAATTCACTAATCTGTAACGATAAATTGTTATGAGATGTCAAGTTTCAATTTTGTCCGTTCTGTGAGCTTGGAAAGAATTGAAGAGTGTATTGGAGCTTGTGTAGGCCCTCACAGCAGTAGCAGGTTTTGCAATGTATAAATTAGAAAATTTCAGAAACTATGGCGAAATTTAGTTTAATATGGAATTTTAACTTTGGCAATTGGAGTAAGCAGCCTAAGCTGGGAAAAAAAGTTGCTGGGTAGTTTTCTGTAACAAGGTCTGGTTGAGCCAATAAAGGAACGATAGATATGAAATTTAATATTGAGTGAAATTTAGCAATCTAATGGTGCATGGATGTTTATCGATAAGTAGTCATTTTGACGAAGTATTTTTGCAAGGGAGAATGCATAATAATTACTAAGACTTCAAATAGTTGTACCATGGAGAGCATTCTGACAGGCCGCATCACTGTATGGTATGGAGGGGCTACTGCTCAGAACCAAAAGAAGCTGCAGAAGGTTGTAAATCTAGTCAGCTCCATCTGGGTACTAGCCTTCAAAGTACCCAGGACATCTTCAAGGAGTGGTGTCTCAGGAAGGCAGCATCATTATTAAGGACCTCCAGCACCTAGGACATGCCCTTTTCTCACTGTTACCATCAGGTAGGAGGTACAGAAGCCTGAAGGCACACACTCAGCGATTCAGGAACAGCTTCTTTCCCTCTGCTATCCGATTCCTAAATGGACATTGAATCTATGGACACTACCTCACATTTTTAATATACAATTATTTCTGTTTTTGCACATTAAGAGTATCTAATCACTATACATAATTGATTTATTTGTTATTATTTTATTTATTATTATTTTCTCTGCTAGATTTTGTATGCATTGAACTGCTGCAGCTAAGTTAACAAATTTCATGTCACATTGCTGATGATAATAAACCTGATTCTGATTCTGAAATGTACCTACCATGGGTGCAGTGAGATACTGATCATACTAAATTGGAGTTGACTACAAATGACTAAATGGACGGTGATCAGTAAAAAGCATACAAAAAGAAATTTGAAGTTTTTGAAGAACCGGTTTACTTTTAGAGGCAAAAACTTGACTGTTTCCAAAATGTCATGGTTGATTTACATCAGACATATTGTAAACATGAGTGTAGAGAAGGGGATAAACTAACATGGACTCTCATGACCTGTGAGCAAAAGGTGATTAAGCCAATATGCACTATGAGTGGAAACTTGCAAGAGATGTGAAAATTAGCGTGACTTTCATTCACAACTGTGTGAGATAGAGGTGATTAAGAGCAATGGAAGCTGCTTGTTCAAGAAAAGCCCAAAGTTTCTTTAAAAGAAATATTGTATAATCTTTTTAATGGTATATGGATAGATACTTTATTGATCTCAAAGGAAATTACGGTATGGCAGTAACATTACAAGTGCACACGTATACAAATATTAGAAGAAAAGCAAGAAAGAATAACAATATTTTACCTTAAAAATAAGATGTACAAGATTTGCAAATCAAAGATGACAAGGTCACTCCCCTGCCTATAGGTTGACTCGTTATAGAGCCTGCTGGCTGAGGGTAAGAATGACCTCGTATAATGCTCTTTGGAGCAATGCTGTTGTCTTAGTCTGTTACTGAAAGTGTTCCTCTGTTCAGTCAAGGTGGCATGCAATGGGTGAGAAACATTGTCCAGAATTGCCAGGATGCCGTGGTCTCGCCGGTGAGCCTATTGTTCAATCAGGGTTGGACACTTGCAGTATCAACACAAGCAAAGTAAGGGAAAAGAAGTTGATAATTGGTTTGAAGAATGACAGACCCCCCCCCCCCCCCACCCCCAGGTCAAACGGTGAGGGCAAAAAGCTCTTGCTAAAATGTTCCAAATCTCAACTTATTCTGGAATCTTCCTTTTTGATTAAAATCATTCACCGAAAGTAAGAGCAATACCAAAGAACGTAACACTTTTGCCTTAATATGTTGTCAGGCATTTAGTAGGGTTTGTTAAGTACTGATACATTGACTGAGTATCTTAAATTTTCATCTGATCAGCAAGAGTCAGCATTCTGATGAACTTGATTGACTAAAGTTATGTATAGGGGAATATATTTGAATATACTTCCTGAGTCATTTTAAGATGTTTCATACACACATCATTAGAAGTTTGTTAAATATTTACATGCCATGCTGAAACTTCACAACCTTCTAAGGAAGTAGAGATTGTAGGCTGAATCAAAGGCGGCAATGAATCAGCATATAGGAGGGAGATTGGAAATCTGGCTGAGTGGTGCCTCAACGACAACCTCTCACTCAATGTCAGAAAGACCAAGGAGCTGATTTTTGAGTTCAGAAGGAATCTAGAGGTCCATGAGCCAATCATCATTGGAGGATCAGAGGTGGAGAGGGTCAGCAACTTTAAATCCTCACTGTTACCATTTCAGAGGACCTATTCTGGGCCCAGCATGCAAATGCAATTACAAAGAAAGCGTGGCAGTGCCTCTACTTCCTTAGGAGTTTGTGAAGACTTGGCAAAACTTTGACAAACTTCTATAGCTGTGTGGTGGTGAGTATTTTGACTGGCTGCATCACAGCATGGTGTGGAAACACCAATGCCTTTGAACAGAAAACCCTACAAGAAGTAGTGGATATGGCCCTGTCCATCACGGGTAAAGCCCTCCCAATCATTGAGCACATTTACACAGTGTTGTCACAGGAAAGCAGCATCCATCAGCAGGGACCCCCACCACCCGGGTAATCCTCTCACTGCTGCCATCAGGAAGAAGATACAGGAGTCCCAGGACATGCACCAGCAGGTTTAGGAACAGTTATTACCCCACAAGCATCAGGCTCTTGAACCAGAGAGGATAACTGAAATATTCCACAGCCTATGTGGAATATAGGCTCACTTTCAAAGACTCTTCATCTTAATGTTCTCAATATTTGTTACTTATTTATTATTATTGCTGTGTTTTTTTTTCCTTTTGTATTTTGCACACCGGCTGTCTGCCTTGTTTGTGTGGTCTTTCATTGATTCCATTGTGGTTATTGAGATTTTAAGGGTTCCTGCAAGAAACAGAATCTGTGTTGTATATGATGACATACAAGTACTTTGATAGTAACTTTAACTTTGAGAAAGTTCAGCTGAAGATGAAGCTCATGAAATCAGAAGGGGAAATTGATGCAATAAGGAAATTTGCTGTTGAGCAGGTTCTCGAGTTGGTGCATTGTGACTAATGGTACCCTGAGAGGTTCTGTGTTGGATTCAGAAATACTCAATTTATTAACAAATGACAGATGATGGAATAGAAAGTCACACATTTGATCACTGATGACATGTTGAGAGATTTATTTAAGTCGCGTAAATGGAAGGTTTGATACTTTAGTTTGAGCAAGCAGCCAAACTACTGTTGGAGCCAGCATCCCAGGAAGAATAGCACTGAGTATAACCTGATGTATACATGACAAATTAACATCGGTTCTCCAGTGTTTTCTAAAAGATGGAAATACTAGAAAGAGTGGCACTTCAAAGAGACTGTATTCATGAACATAATGCTACAGGTGTAGAAATGTTCAAGAAGGCTAATGGAATGTATTGTATCTGGCATACAGGCTGACAAATGGGTATTTCAGGAATACTGGCATATAAATAGTTACAAGCTATTCAATAATTGTACAAAGCCCTAATGGAATCATTAATAAATCACTGTAATATTCTGGCCCCTTTTTTAAAATGAAGGATATACAGTAAGGGACTGTAAAATAACCTGACATCCAAGGGTTAAAATGCAATGAGAGATTACACAAAGTAAGTTTGTTTTCCCTGGAATTGAGAAAATTGTGGTTCAAAATTTCAAGTAATTAAAGGGACCTAAAATAAATTTTCTTACCAATCGGTTCCATTGGTTTGGGGTGGGGGGGCCCCAGGTTTTAAATAAAGGAAGTCTGATTGTATTACCTGACCTACTTCTGTTCCATTGTAGCATTTCCACACCAACTTCTGCAGTGAAATAATTTGAAATATGAATTAGTTGCTGTTGAAATCAGTAAGTAGAGGTTGCATTCAGGCACACTTAAAGTTATGTAATTTCTATCACTATATCTAAAGAAATGTTCAAAATTTTTCTCCTTTTTGTTAGGGGCATAAGATTAGTGTGATTTTCATTTTGAAGGTGCATTGATGTTTTTCTTTTAAATCTTTTTCCACAAGTACAGACTCTAATCACTTCTAGGTGAAAATTGGTCAATATAGACCAGTACAAGGTGCCAGTATGACAGTGTTTGATGTAAAGAGCATAAATGGTAAAACCAGTACAAAATTTTTATCTCTCCCACCATCCTTTGTAATTCACTTAAAACTGGAGGAAGGAGGATTCTGCAATATTTAGGAATATTATGGCACTTTTTATTCATTCCTCAACTGAATGTTGTCAATGTATTGCGCAGTTTACAGAATTAGTGCTACAAATCAGGCTTATCATATGTCAACTAATAACTAACCTTTTTTTTTCTTCCCACTTCTGTTTGCTGTTTTTTTTTTTAAAAGTTGAAGTGTATTATAATTCCAGGATGTGGTTGATGTAAATTCTTGTATAACACTTCACATTTGCTTTTACCTAAATACTTGACATGAATTACGAAATTAACAATTCCTTTGGCAATGAAATGTTCTCCCTTTGCTTCAAAGATCTGTGACAGCAGAGGCTATCTTTTTTTCCCACTTTTAAAATGTTTTTAGTGTAGTGTCCTTTCAAAACAAAAATCAATACCTATCTCTCACTCTTCACCTTCTGCAGTCTGAGGTCAACCAAGATCAGGTTCAGTTGGATATGATTGAAAGTCAATCACTTGTAATACTGAACCAATCATTTTACAGCAATGAAGGTCGTTTGTGAGTCATAAGAGATCTACCTCTCTGAATTTGCTGTCTTCCTGCTTTTCCACGTGCACCCTGAATATAATAGCAAGCAACAAAATCAATAAAAATGGTCAGCATCTCTCCAGTGTTATTAGTTAATGAATGCAAAGTAGTAAATTGAAATTTACTTCAGTAAATGTTACTGACAAACATGGTAATTAATTTCTGGATTAGTTGTCATCTTTGTGTCTCTTGACTCAAGTTTGTGGAATCAAGTTCCACTTGAGATGCTTGAGTAAATGATTCAAGCCCAGACTTCAGCGATGGCATAGGAGGTGAGGTACAGTATCTTGGGTTAAGCAGAGGTCTATTCTGCCCCTCAATGGATATAAAAGATTTTATGGCACAATTTTTTTTTTCCTAAGATCTTGGGTCACTAAAACAAATTAACAACATTTCTGCATACAAATGATTAGTGGAATAATGTTTTGAGAATATTACACGCCTCATTTTATTGTTTCACCAGTTAACTTTGGTTAAAATATTTCAGTAACTAGAAAATGCCATGGGATTTCCTAAAGTTGTTGGAGGTGGGTTCTTTTTAGTGATTCTTGTTTTGGCCAGTAATTGTAATTCAACTCTTTTTGGTATGTTAATATAGTGCGGTTGTCATCAAAGTAATTGTTTCTGTTTGTTCATCTGGGATTAAGCCACTTTGCTATAAGTTGTCCTTTTAATGTTTGGTGTCAGTCCTGGCATCACTGACAGAATTAGTGTTATGTTAGAATTGCCATAGGTACCCTTCAGTTATCCAAAGGGTCCATAAACATACCATTTAAACCAGTCATTCTTTTGGACACTCAAAGACTGCTGTTGTAAACTTTACTGAAATTTTCTATTGATGAGCAATATATGCTGGAATGTGTAGCAACACTTGTAGGCTGCCCTGTGTATATCGTTGGGTGTGACACATTTCACTGTATGTTTCAATGTGCATTTGACAAATCTGAATCTTATGGGATAATGTCAGCCATTATTCAGTTTATTGTCATCTGACTATACATGTAAACAACCAAATGGAACAATGTTCTTCCAGGCCTTGGTGCACCCACAAAGCATACAGCACAAAATAAAATATTACTATAAGAAAATTAATAAAAATAATTCAAAATGCATGCAATGTGCAGGAAAACAAACAGCCTGCTGTTCTAGTGACGAGAACTCGGTGGTGGCAGCGTATTCCTTAATCCCTCAATCTGAGGGAAGAAACTGTGACCCAGTCTGGAAGTCCTAGTCCTGATGCTCTTGCACCTCCTTCCTGACAGTAGTGGGTTAAAGAGATGGTGATCCTCTACAATGCTTTGGGCGCTTGACCTCAACGCTTGCGGTAAGTGTCACAGATAGTGGGGAGGGGGAGAGAGAGAGAGATGCTGGCGATCCTCTGTTTTTACCATCCTTTTTAGGGTCTTGCAGTCCTGTGCCTTGCAACTTCAGTACCACACAATACTGCAGCCTGAAGGCAACCTCTTGAGGGTGCTCCAGTGGAAAGTTGTTAGAATGGGGCAGGGAGTCTTCCCCAAGAGTGTGGGCCGAAGGGCCTGTACTGTGCTGTACTATTCTATGTTCACCACAATCTCCTCAGAATGTTTGCCAGTTAGAATCTGGGTTCCAGGGGCTTGGTTTCTCCAGTTTTGCTTGCAAAGTTAAATGTAATCATTGTAATTTCATTGGTTTGTAACTTCCTGTGCTGTGGACAGAGACAAATTTTAAAATTGCTGAATAAATCACATTGTTATTTTAGATCGTGGAATTTTTTACCCTGTATTTCTGGAATCCCATTGGACTGCTTTTTATTTTTATGAATTGCTTTGATTGTTTGAGCAATAGAGGAGCACTCAGTGATTCGGTGAGAGATTCTGCATTGCCAAACATGATCTGTTCTGGGTAGAGTACTTTGAATGGCATTTCATGGAATGCTAATAGAACAAATATTGGTAGTGGGAGGTCTGTGTTTGATTGCAATAATAGTAGAGGCAGTTTGAGGTGATGGATTGCAAGCACCAATTGAATGCCGTGAATAAAAACAAGTGAATGAAAGTAAATGATTTTCACATAACCAAGAACATTCACTTTTTTATTTGTTATTTTTTCAAATGGTATATTACATGGGAGCAAAGTACAATTGTGAATTTTGCAATCGTAATGATAGCATCACACTAACCGCGATGCTTCCATGGCAGTAGTACTGAGGTTAGCGCAACACTATTACTGCTTGGGGTGTGGGAGTTCAATCCAGCGTCTTCTGTAAGGGGTTTGTACGTCCTCCCCGTGGAATGTTTGGGTTTTCTCCATGTGCTCTAGTTTCCTCCCACGGTCCTAAGACGTACCAATTAGTAGGTTCATTAGTCATTGCAAATTGTCCCATGAGTTGGCTATAGATAAATCATGGCTTGCTGGGTTGTGCGGCTCAAAGGGATGGAAGAACCTATTCTGCATTGTGTCTCTAAATAAAATAAATTTAAACTTTGCTATATATTTGAATCAAATGTTTCATAATATCATCTGAAAGTGTTGGTATTGAAAGTTAGAAAATACTTTAATTATGCTGGGAGGCTTAGAATGATTTTTTAAAATTTGACATACAGAATAAAATCTATATCTACAGATAATAAAAAGCCGATGTTAATAACTTGCTTTTGTACAATAAAATTATTTCCTTGGGAGCAGAAACAACGAAGTAGCAACTTAAAGTGGGATTTAATTTAGCGATTACTTTTTAAACAAATTTTCAGCCATCATTCCTGAACAAATGGACTTCTTGACTTAAATGACTATAATAAAAATTCTTTCCATCACTTTTATTTCATCCTTGCTTTTCCCTCCACAGCATACATGACTTATTAGCATGTTGATTTTTCATGGTTGTGACTGTCAAGCCTGCACAAAGCAGGAGTGGAAACTGGCCTGTATGAAAACTATGGCATCTTTCACAACCACAGGACATCCCAAAGCTCTTTAACAAGGTACTTTTGAAGACTTGTTTTCTAAAAGAAAATGGGCAGTCATTTTGCAACCAGATAGATCCCATGTATTAATGTGTGAAAGATGAGATCTCCTTTCATTCGTTAATTTTTGGAACATAAGCAGAAGCCCACTCCACTCTTCATTTTTTTTTTGTAATTTATTTTTTTATTGAAGTTCATCATCAAACAAACATTTCCATAAGATGTATTTCAGACATTGTACATATGTGAGAATAAAATCAGGCCCATGAGGCATTATGTAGTTAAACCATTTTTCCCAGTATGAATCAAATTGTTCCAACTTATGATTAGCAGATGCTGTTATCTTCTCCATTTTGTAAATGTCCATTGTAATTTCCATCCATGTATTTAAAGTTGGGCTCTCCTGTGATAACCATTTCCTAGTAAGAGTCTTTTTACCAGCCGCCAGCAGTATATTCATTAAATATTTATCTCTTTTCAACCATTCTTGAGGTATACATCCAAAATATATGGTCTTACTCTCTAAGGGTATTTCATATTTAAAGATGTCTTGTAGGGCATTGTGTATCCCCCTCCAATAATTTTTGATAACAGGGCAGTCCCAAAAAAATATAATGATTTGCATTTTGATTGTCACGATTTCTCCAGCAAACAGGGAGGTTTAAAAACAAGATTTTTATCGGTATTTACAGATGTGACAATATGTTAATAGGATGCTTAAAAATGTAACCAAGGCAAGTACATGCTTGATAGAGCTCTTTAGAAAAGCATATAATTCAGATAATGGTAGTAGAATCATTTCAATCATTGTCAAATCTTAAAACACATTCGACTTCATACATTAAAACAAAATAGGAGAAGGAAGGAGGGATAATTATATCTGAGGAAGAATGGACAACAATATGGAGGTATCAATGGAAGTGTACCAGTTCACAGAAATGGAGGGAGCTCGGATGGAAAAACTTGATAAGATATTTCATTACACCCTCTCCACTCTTTATTTCATGTGTCGTACTTCTTCAAAACAGTCAAGGTTATGCCAAGGGTCCTTGTCTAGTGTCTGATCTGAAAATCCTACTGCCAGTAATGTAGCCTAGGTTTCATGCTTGTGAGTGGACTTGAACTTGACTGTATCATTGCAGATGTAAGTAATGACTCCCAGTTCAGCAGTTCCACCTTGACCATGGTATGTAACCTGATCTGACTACAAATTGCATATCAAACAACTGGATGATGCTGATAACTTAATACTGCTTTTTCATTTGCAACATTCAATGCTGAAGAATATTGTCTGCATCTACATCCAACCCATGGCATTGTGGATGACGCAGTACCATGGCTGTAAGTAGCCGGGACAGCTGAATTACAGTGATATAGAATGGGTAGATAATGTTTACATGGTTCTCGAGTGATGGTGTGCTGCTGCCCTCTTGCCAGGGTCAAGCATGTGGAATATTTCTGAGATGGAGTAAAGAGCCAGAGGATGTAGTGATACCATCGATGTGGGTGGAAAGAAGTATGATGCCCAGCAGGCAGATTATAGGAAGTTGAGAGTGAAACTTAAAGGCCTTGCTGCTCCAGAGACCCACATTTAAGCCTTGCATCCAGTGCTCTACGTTTAGAGTTTGCACTTCCAGGGCTGCATGCTAGTGTACAGATGGAGCTTCAAACTCCAAAAACCTTTGGTTGATCCTGCCCTCCAGTGATATCTGTATGCAGTTAGCATATTCGCCCAGTGTCTAGATACAGACATCTCAAAGATATTGTGGTTGTATGGTTGATCACCTTAAAATATCTCTTGTGTTCAAAGTAAATTTATTATTAAAGTATGAATATCATCATATACTACTCTGAGAGTAATTTTCTTGCAGGCATTTACAGTAGAACAAGGAAATGCAATAGAATTGTTGAAAAATTACACAAATACAACCAAAATTCAAAAGAAGACAAGCTGTGCAAATACAAAAATGGATTAAATAATAAATATGTAAATAAATACTGAAAACAAGTTGTAGGGTCCTTGGATGTTAGTCCATAGGTTGTGGAATCAGTTCAGTGTTGAGGTGAGTGAAGTTATCCAGTGATTCGGGAACCTGATGGTTGAAGGGTAATAACTGTTCCTGAACCTGATGTAGGACCTAAAATACCTCTTTCCCAATGGCAACAGCTAGAATAGAGCGTGTCCTCTGTTGTTGGGGGTCATAGGTGATGGACGCTGCTTCTTTGTGGCAGAGCTCCTTTTGCAGGACTGGGCTGTACCCACTTTTTGTGAACTTTTCTCTTCTTGAGCGTTGGTGTTTCCACACCAGGCCGCAACACAACCAGTCAGGATCATCTCCACTGTGCGTCAAAGTTTTAGATGACATCTCAAATCTGTGCAAACTTCTACGAAAGTAGAGGCGCTGCCTTTGTAATGGCACTTGCGTGCTGGTCCTTGGACAGAACCTCTAATATGATAATGCCAAGGAATTTAAATGTACCAACACTCCCCACCTCTGATCTTCTATTGAGGACTGGCTCACGGACTCTCAGTTCCTTCTGTAGTTGATCAACAACTCTTCGGTTTTGCTGATGTCAAGTGAGTTTGTTGTTGGGGCTTAATTGAACCAGATTTTAAGTCTTCCTCCTATATGTCACCTTTAATTCAGCCAACTGGAGGGTGTCAGCAGCAGGCTTAAATATGGCATTGGAGCTGTTCATGGCCTCAGTCGTCAGTATAGAGAGGAGGTGAGCAGTAGGGAGATCCAGCATAGAATTCATATCAGGAAGAATAGGTTGCAATGAAATAAATTGGGGGGTGGGGGGAATAAGTGTGATGAGATCACTCTGAGAACTGGTGTAATCTTGATGGGCTGAATGGTGTCCTTTGTCATAAGGAAATATAAATGTTCAATATAATCAGCTGATTATTGCTGGGAACAGGTGGATAATGCACTTGACCATGTCACTGACGCAATGTTGCAGGAGACAAGGATTGAGATTCTTAGGAACTCGGGACAGATTCAGAGCTGTACGAGTTTTATATTTCAAGTTAACAGTTAGGATCTATATCTCTCTGCAGGGAAGTTGAATGGCGTTTTTGGAAAGAGTTTAAATTAGTCTGGTGGTGTATAGGAATTTTACAGCATTTTCCAGATTGAGACTTGCAAAATCGTATGCAGCAGTGAAGGTTTGATAAATGGGATTGGATGACAGAGGAAATGCTTACTTTGAGTGCTCTCTTAGTGTTTAATTGTTTATACTTTAATACAAGATGTCTAGACAATGTACTGAAAGCATGGATAGACATATGGGTGTATGATATGGCTGAAAGATGGGGAGTAGTATATCAACTCTAGTAGTTGAGGCTTAGCAAAGAGTTGGAATTGTTTTTTTTTCCAAGTGTAACAATCTTGGTTAAAGAAACAAAAACAACAGTTAAGAAGATTATGTGCCATAACGAATTTTTACTGATAGAGGATGTAGCTCCTCAATAATCAGAGGGAACAGCAATTAAAGTAGCAATCCAGGTCAACCTACTGCTGCCTGTAAGGAGTTTGTATGTTGCCCTCGCAACCACATGGATTTCCTCTGTGTTCCCTGCGTTCCAAAGACCTGTGCATTAGTAGATTAATTAATCACATGGGTACAAATTGGGCACAGGCTTATTGGGATGGAAGTGCCTGTTACTGTACTATATCTCTAAATTTTAAAACTATTTTCAGAGAAATAAAAAAATAAGAGGCAATAACAGGAGAGCTCTAAGAGTGCATGTCCATGATCCCCTAAGGTAACAAATAGAAAAGGTGGTCAAGGCATTGTATGTAAGAGCTGAGCAATGGTAGCACTGTACCTAAACAGTAGCTGAAATATGGCCTGAGAGAGCGAAGAAGAGATTTACTAGGGTGGTGCCATAGTTTTGAGTGTTATTACGGTATTAGAGACCGACTGGGCTTGTTTTCTTTACAACAAAGGAACTCATGGAGAGCTCTTGAAAGGATAAATAAACACGGAAGATTCATTTCCCTTAGAAAAATCAGTGGAGGGGGAATAGATTTAAGTTCCTTTTAGAAGCTGTTGAAAATGTCTTAAACAGGGTCTTGGAGCTTTTTTAGAAAAGCTGGTTGGGACAGGAACCCCCATTCCATTTTAAAAGGTACTTGAATGATCATTTGGAAGAGCTGGAACTTACAACGTCTATTGGCCATAAGGTGAGTAACCTGCAATCTTTTTTTTTAAAACGAGTGTTCTGATCTACTCCAAACCAATGGTATTTGCAAGGTCTTCAATCAAATGAATGTGCAACGTTTCAATCCAAATATCTGTTTAGTTGATGATTTGGATGGGCTTAATGATCTGGATGAAAATTGATAATGTCAGATTTATGTTGGAACTAAAGCAATGTTTTTGAGTTAACTTTGCATTTGAATATGTTGAAGTCGGTGGTTGAAAATGTGACACTGAATGTCTGAAATGAGTAGACTTTAACATTTCAGTATCCCTTGAATGATTCGATTTTAAAAATTTATATACAATTAATTAACTTTTCCACTACCCATAAACCAAGTTTATTGAGAATTAATTGCTAACCCCTATTTGCCAAACATTGTGTACTTTGTTTGGATTTATTTCAGTAAAGCAAATTGTAGTGGCTTTGTAGTGATACATTAGGAATGGTGCGAAAGCCATTCACCACAAACAGTCTGCCTTCAACAGTCCAAAATGGGACAGCCAGAGTAACAAAATACCACTATTTTGGATGATGCTTCCAATGAAGAACATAATGTAACTTGTACTGCTAGCATGGCCAATTTAACCCATTTGCGCAGATGGCACTGCTGTTATGTTACCAGGAAGCCACAACAGCCTGTGCCAGCTTATTTACGTCCTGTTCCCAATCAAACATTTTTTTGTCCATTATAGTAGTTCACGAGCATGTTACAGTTCTTGTTTTTGTGGTGGATGGAGTGGGTTCTCCGGTTACCCACTGCTTCCACTGTCAGATTCTATTAGCCTCACCTGGGGGACAAGTCTGCAATTGCCACAGCATTTTGGCAGCTGTTGGCTGGCATACACTCAGTAGACCAATGGAGCTGTTTATATCTTGTATCACTCTGATTCTAAATTCTCCACAAACTGGAATGAAAGAAAGAAGAACTCTGTCCCAAAGATTGTCTAGGATACCTACAGGAAAGCCCTCAATAAGATTGAAAGAGTACAAAGAAAATTTATATGGCTGTTAAACACTAGATTCTGTAAATGCTGGAAATCTGGAGGAACTCGGGTCAGGCAACATCTGTGGAAATGAGCAAACAATCGACATTTTGAGTTGAGACTCCTCTTCAGAACTGGAAAGGAAGGAGGAAGATGCCAGAATAAAAAGGTGGGGTGGAGGGGCGGACTAGCTAGAAGGTGATAGGTGAAGCCAGGCAGGTGGTAAATGTAAAGGGCTGGAGAAGAAGGAATATGACAGGAGAGGAAAATAGACCATGGGAGAAATGAAAGGAAGAGGAGCACCAGAGGAGTTGATAGGCAGGTGAGGAGAAGCGATAAGAGGCCAGAGTGCGAAATAGAAGAGAGAAGGGAAACGGAACAAAAAGTTATCAGGAGGAGAAATCGATGTTCATGCCGTGAGATTGGAGGCTATCAAGACGGAATATGAGGTGTTGCTCCTCCACCCTGAGAGTGGCCTCATCATAGCAAGAGAGGTGTCCCTGGACTGGCATGTTGGAATGGGAATGGGGATTGGAATTAAAATGGTTGACCACCAGGAAATTCCACGTTTTGCGGATAGAGCAGTGGTGCTAGCCAAAGTGAATGTTGCTGGAAATTGAAGGCTAGAGCAACAGGGAAACATTGAATATGTTAGCACCTGGAGTTTTGAAGAATGAGGGGAGATTTGATGGAGGTATACAAAATTGAGGGGTTCAGTTAAATGCAAGCAGGCTTTTTCCACTGAGGTTGGGTGAGACTTACTCATAGGTTTAGAGTGAAAGGTGAAATGCTTAGGGGAAATTCACTCAGAGGATAGTGAGAGAGTGGAATAAGCTGCCAGAGGAAGTGGTAGACATGGGTTTGATTTCAGCATTTGAATGTAGTAAGTACATAGATGGGAGGCGTGTGGAGGGCTATGGTCCAGATGCAGGTTGATGTAACTGGCTTGGCATGGACAAGATGGGCCAAAGCTCTGTTTCTGTGCTGAGGTGTTCTGATTCTATGACTTTATAACATGGCACAGATTTGACCAGTGGGCTCAACCAAAACGTGTCCATTTTTGGTGGTATGTTTTGTCTTCCATCTCAAGAACAGTTTAATATCTGAGTTGTTCCTTGACTTTTCTTTCTAGTTCCTTGTTCATTGCTTTATCAAACCATACATCTAATAATATTGTTCCATTTTCTATTGCTGTTCGGGTGAATCTTGTCTTTCATGGATAATACGGCTCCACTCCTTTTTTAAATTATTAGGTACCCTTAAAATTATGACAAAGGGTGTATTTGAAACTGAAGCTAGAATTTGAAATACTGTTTACAGCCCATTTGGGAAAGTGATCATCAGTTGAAAGCCAGCATAAAATAGTAGGCTTTCTATTGCGATTTTGATATTATTGATGAATATATTGGGAAGAGGGTCGAGGAGAGTGTAGCAGATTTGGATCTAAATCTTTAACTGGTGCATGTCAAATTTGATGCTATTTATTGCAGTGGAAATACTTTTTAAAAATAAAATTTTTTTAAAAAAATGCCTGTGTGGCTAATAGGACTATGGACCCCTATACTTGTAACTTTTTTGTGATTGCAATCTGAAGCATGTATTTAGAAAGGGTTTAATGTCTACATGGATAAATTGACAATGTCAACAGTACAAGAGCAATAGTAAAGAAATTTGAGTTGCTTTCTACCTATTTTGGTAGCTCCGTGTGACTTTCCTCCATGTTAATTGCATATTGTTGGTACAACAGTCCCATTTGGCATCGTTGAAGGCAGATAGCTTGCAGGGATTGGCCTTCACATTTGTCTAGTGGCGTGAGGGCAAATTGCTCAGCTGTAATTTGGATAAATAATAAATTTAATTAGTTTTGTTCTGTTTATGAAATCCTTTTGTTCTGCAGAATGTAGAGTGAGTGAGTGTGATCATAGGGATCTTGGGGTCGGAGTCCATAGGATGCTCAAAGTTGCTACGCAGTTTGACTCTGTGGTTAAGAAGGCCTACGGTGCATTGGCCTTCATCAGTCGTGGAACTGAGTTTAGGAGCTGAGAGGTAATGTTGCAGCTATATAGGACCCTGGTCAGACCACACTTAGAATACTGTGCTCAGTTTTGTTTGCCTCACTACAGGAAGGACGTGGAAACCATAGAAAGGGTGCAGAGATTATTTACAAGGATGTTGCCTGGATTGAGAAGCATGCCTTATGAGAACAGGGTGAGTGAAGGAGGATGAGAGGTGACCTGATAGAGGTGTATAAGATAATGAGAGGCATTGATCATGTGGATAGTCAGAGGCTTTTTCCCATGTCTGAAATGGCTGCCACAAGAGGGCATAGTTTTAAGGTGCTTGGAAGTAGGTACAGAGGAGATGCTGGGGTAAGTTTTTTATGCAGAGAGTGGTGAGTGCGTAGAATGGGCTGCCAGCAGCGGAGGCGGAAATGATAGTCTTTTAAGAGACTTCTGGATGGATACACGGAGCTTAGGAAAATAGAGAGCTATGGGTATCCCTAGGTAAGGTAAGGACATGTTTGGTACAGCTTTGTGGGCCGAAGGACCTGTATTGTGCTGTAGGTTTTCTGTTTCTGTAGAAGTTAAATGGTGATAAAGTTCTAAGATTAATCAAGTTTAGTATCATTTAACTATATACATGTATATAACCATATAATGTATATAGAAGCGAGATGTTTCTCTGAACCAGGGTGTGAAGCACAGTCGTACCCCGTGATAAGAAATTATGTTGCACCATACTAAGAATATGGGAGATGAGGTTGGCTATTTATCTTCTTCATTTCTCCTTCCCTTTCCACTTGACCACTTCAGGCACTGAACATGTCAATTTGAAATTGTATTTTGGTCCTTTTACCATGTCTAGTCCAAGCAGTTTAAGACAGTTGTTTGTGAAAAGATTTGGAGATTATTTTTGTCAGTTTTGTTCTTCATAAAGGAGACCTTGGTATGCTCAATCCTTTTAGTTCTGTATAGTCAATATAAAAATGGTGCTGCATGTGAGGGAAGGGTTAAAATGGAATGAACTTGTTTCAGTCTTGGTGTTTGTCCTTTTTCTAGGAATTTATTGGATTTATACTGGAAACATTTGACTGCAACTAAATTATAGCTTTTGGAGCCAAAGAAAATCATTTAAGGATAAACACGTGTCTGGGGTTTCTGACGTTAAAGAACCAATGGCAACATAGCGCACTTCATTAATAGTAAATTTGCCACAGAAAAGGACAACTAGCTTCTGAAATGATGCCCTTGATGAAAGATTTCAATGTTAGAGGCCCTACTTTTTCCACTAGGAATTTAATCTTATTATTGTGCAGTTGAATCCTTATTCTTGGCACACTAGTTTTGCATTTATATGTGCTTGGATACGTGGTCCTGTGGAAGGTGTGTCTAAGTCAAATATGTTTTTGGCACTTTGCCAGTCCCCTTTTTAATTTTTACTCCTGGGCTGGGGTATAAGCATGTCTCTGCCTAGGCATATGTCAGAGCAGTCTAAAGTCAACCTTGTGTTGATTTCCTTGAACAAATTTGAAATATGTTAATTATTCTGACCACACACCTTCAGATGCTGTAGCCTGCATTGTGAGTAGCTGAGAAAGTATTCCAGAAGCTTCCATGCATCAGAGAACATGGTTGGCAGAGATGACATGTGAATCCTGATTAGATTCCATGCAGCCAGCTGCTGCTTGTATCTTTGCTATTCTGGTAGGTGCAATGATCGATGCTGAATGTGTGTTGGACACGAAGGTGTGGGAGGTTGTTGTAGCATGTTTTGTTTTCAAGTGCAAGGAAGGTTGTAACTTGTTTTCTGTCTGTATAGATTATTAAATCGAATAAACATTTTTCCGCATTCAGCTTGTTTGTGGAATGAGGTTGCTGTGACCAGATTTGGAATATCAAACAGAAGAAAGTCGTCATTTTCCCCCCCCCCCATCCGCATCCTGTGCGAGGAGTGAATGACTTTGACATGCTTTGAAATGGCTGAAACTTTTTTTTTCACCATTAGAAATGCATGGGGAATGCTTGACTGGTTCTGACATTAATTGGAAGTATGCAGTAGAGCCTGTCACACATTAAACCTCCACATAAACCAGTTGATCAGATAAAGTGAAAGCTTATTTGCCAGAATAATGTATTGAAATATCTGGTAATTTTTCTCTTTGTCTCAGTATGTTTGCCTGTCTGTCCATTTTAAAAAGCCATCTTTAATTGCTTATCCTCACCAGCTTTGGTCTGAGGTCTTTGTGATGTGCTCCATATTATATAATTGGTATGTATAGCAATGAAAATAGCTACCTGCAGGATGATTCTGTGGTAAGGAAGGCAAATGCAATGTTAGCATTCATCTTGAGAGGTCTAGAATCTAAAAACAAGCATGTAATAGTGAGGCTTTATAACGTAATGGCAATGCCTCGCATGGTGTATTGTGCGCAGTTTGGGCCCCTTAGAAAGGGTGTGCTGGCATTGGAGAGGGTCCGAGGAGGTTGGCAAGGATGAACCTGGTAATGAAAAGGGTAAAGTACGAGGAGTGTTGATTGGCTCCGGGTCTAGGAATGGAACAATGTCCCTTTAGAATGGAGATAAGGAGAAACTTCTTAAGCCAGAGGGTGGTGAATCTGTAGAGTTTTGTGTCACCGGCGGCTGTGGAGGCCAGGTCATTGGGTGTATTTAAAGTGGGGGTTCATATATTCTTGATTAGTTCGGATTTCAAAGGTTTTGGAGAAAATGTAGGAGAATGGAGTTGAGTAAAATAATAAGCATGATAGAATGGTGGAGCCAAGAGGCCTAATTCTGCTCCTATGTCCTGTGGCCTTGTGGTCTAATGGTATTTGTAACTGCATTCCATTCGACGCATTAGCTGAATGAATAAACCTAATGAAAGATATTGCTCTTGTATTTACAAAGGAAGATGGAAAATAGCTGCAGACTTGGCTATTAGTTTGAAATGCACATCTTTGTTTCATAAATGTAGAGCGAAACTGAAGTGTTGGTAGATCTTACTTTCAAAACCGTTGCTTGGGTTGATGTTGCAAAACTCTTGAACTCTCAACAAGCTTTACTTGTACAGGATATGCTACGTATGTAACTGAGGATGTGCTAGGTTTGAATCAAGGTGATCATTACATAAGCATGCTTGGTGCTAATTACTGTTTTCTATCAGGCTTAGTCATTTAGTAATCCCGTGTGTTGTTGCAACCACGTTTTGCATTGTGACACAAGCAAGCTTTTAATATTTTAATATTATGCATGATGTTTAAACAAGGCGTTCACAATAAAAATCAAATCTGCAAAACAGTGACAGTAAGCTGTTCAATTCATTGACTTTGTTCAGCTACTTTGTTAGTGTTGTCAGCATTTTTTTGTATCAGCTAGATAGATAGATAGATACTTTATTCATCCCCATGGGGAAATTCAACTTTTTTTCCAATGTCCCATACACTTGTTGTAGCAAAACTAATTACATACAATACTTAACTCAGTAAAAAATATGATATGCATCTAAATCACTATCTCAAAAAGCATTAATAACAGCTTTTAAAAAGTTCTTAAGTCCTGGCGGTTGAATTGTAAAGCCTAATGGCATTGGGGAGTATTGACCTCTTCATCCTGTCTGAGGAGCATTGCATCGATAGTAACCTGTCGCTGAAACTGCTTCTCTGTCTCTGGATGGTGCTATGTAGAGGATGTTCAGAGTTTTCCATAATTGACCGTAGCCTACTCAGCGCCCTTCGCTCAGCTACCGATGTTAAACTCTCCAGTACTTTGCCCACGACAGAGCCCGCCTTCCTTACCAGCTTATTAAGACGTGAGGCGTCCCTCTTCTTAATGCTTCCTCCCCAACACACCACCACAAAGAAGAGGGCGCTCTCCACAACTGACCTATAGAACATCTTCAGCATCTCACTACAGACATTGAGTGACGCCAACCTTCTAAGGAAGTACAGTCGACTCTGTGCCTTCCTGCACAAGGCATCTGTGTTGGCAGTCCAGTCTAGCTTCTCATCTAACTGTACTCCCAGATACTTGTAGGTCTTAACCTGCTCCACACATTCTCCATTAATGATCACTGGCTCCATATGAGGCCTAGATCTCCTAAAGTCCACCACCATCTCCTTGGTCTTGGTGATATTGAGACGCAGGTAGTTTGAGTTGCACCATATCACAAAGTCCTGTATCAGTTTCCTATACTCCTCCTCCTGTCCATTCCTGACACACCCCACTATGGCCGTGTCATCAGCGAACTTCTGCACATGGCAGGACTCCGAGTTATATTGGAAGTCTGATGTGTACAGGGTGAACAGGACCGGAGAGAGTACGGTTCCCTGCGGCGCTCCTGTGCTGCTGAGCTATCAAGTCTCTACACCTGTCCTAATGACCTCCATTAACTCTGGTTCTACGGCTGCTTATAACTTGTTTCCATTCCATGTGTAGTTTTAATTTTAAAAGCAAAGTTTTGGGCTATGTTATTTGTGGGAGGGGCTTTCCTATTAACACTTTGCCTATTAATTCACCCTCTGCTCAGGCTTAAGCTTTTGAGATTACAGCTGGAGTTTACCCATTTCCTCTGTAGCTTCAAATCTCCTGGAGGTTGTCTTGCTGATTGGTTATGCAGGTACAGTAAAGCCTTCACAATAGGGAGGAGGTATACCTGAACGACGTACTCTATATGGCGTCTGATCAGGATTCTGCTCAAAGCTAAGTCATGAAATTCTCAAACATGAGGAAATCTGCAGATGCTGGAAATTCAAACAACACACACAAAATGCTGGTGGAACACAGCAGGCCAAGCAGCATCTATAGGAGAAGTACTGTCGACGTTTCAGGCCGAGACCCTTCGTCCTGATGAACTTCTCCTATAGATGCTGCCTGGACTGCTGTGTTCCACCAGCATTTTGTGTGTGTTGTCAACAAATTCTCATTTATTTTTAGATTCAAACTTGGGTTACGATAGCAATTTAAAACAAAAAAGTCAGTTGGTGGTAACCTTGTTGACCATGAAGACAGTTACACTTTTCAATACTTAGAATCTGAATATTGGGAGGAGAAATTGCCAGATATGTTCATACACGTGTATTTGCTGGAGGTACCTCTTTAGCAAGAACACAGATTTGTAACGTCTGTCACAATTGTGCCTCATCAAGCTGTTCTACCAGCATCCTGCCCATTTACCCAATTTCTGCGTGATCACTGTGGAAAAGGCCTGCTTTGGAAAATGCATATTAATATTTATAGTGGGGGTAGATAGCTTGCTTTACTTTACTCTTGCCACAAAATGTTCAATTGTGAACAGTACTGAAGAAGGGTCTCAGCCCGAAATGTCGACTGTACTCTTTTCCATAATGCTGCCTGGCCTGCTGAGTTCCTCCGGCATTTTGTGTTGCTTGGATTTCCAGCATCTGCAGACTTTCTTTTAATTGTGAATCCAATCCTATTTTAGTTTTGTTGCCGCATTCACTGCACTAGTTATTTTTCTTCAGCTACTGGCTTATGCTGTGCAGGAATTCAAAGCAAGTTGCAGATGTGTTGCTTTACTGGTCTGTAAATGTGTCTTGACCTGCTACCAAGTGGAGAAGTTTGTTTACTTACAATTTTGGAGTCTCTGGACAAAGCTTACAAGATGCCTGTGTGTGGACTGAATTCGTCGTCATTCTTTCTATACAATTTAAAATTTAATGCAAATGCAATGGATTGGAAATATTTATTCAGTACTATGCTACTTGAAAGAGTTGTACTCGTGCTGCTCTTATTTAATAAGAACTTGTTCACCCCTTGCAGTTTCTTGATGCACCAAAGCACTTCACAATTAATGTGGAATGTACACTTCACTTGTGGAATGTAATCATGTTTGTCACATCGGGCAATAAAATATAATGGTAAATATAACAGGATATCATGACCATTTAAGTTGAGGAATTGATGTTCAATTTATGATTTTTTTTGTTGTAATGCCATGAGCTTTTACAGATACTGTATATCTTCACTTTGTGAAGGTATTTTTATTGTAACACTATGTACATGGGAATATACGGCACCAAAAAGCTCAGCATACATTCGGAATTTTTTTTAGCAATGAATTCTCCTTGTAAATTGAGAATAGATCTGAACTGTCAATTAAACCTTTTTGGGGAAATTAGAGGATAAACATATTAGTTTGCATTGCTTTAAAAATCATCAGTATTTTCTTTTCCTATTTGGATATTCATCTACGTTAGGGGTTCCCAAACTGGAGGCCTTGGAGACCTCCTTTAATGGTATTAATCCATGGCATAAAAAAGGTTAGAAAACCCTGATCTAGATGGTATTTCTTTAAATGTCACCAGTATGAGTAACACAGAATATTGGCTATTCCAGGTTGCTCTTGAGACCATTGAGATTCATGTATTTTGTGTAGCTAGAGCAAGGTACATGATGGTCAAAGAATAAGGATGGCATTGATTGAAGTATTTGGATTTTTACAAAAATTCAACAACTTACTTGGCTGCAAAGTTAATTTTGCAACTCGCTATTCTAAAATTTGACCTTTTTTTTTGTATTACTGTATGTTTGTCTATGGGTTTGTCTGAGTAGCCTGAACACTGGATTTGTGTGAAAAGTAATTTGTATGATAGACGGAGAGCTGGTTATGTTCATATGTCCATATTGTCTCAAAAAATTGGTTAATTGCCATTGGCTACAGTCTTTTCTATTAGTATGCTATCACCACAGTGCGACTACAGTGTTCAATTAGTGAGGAGTTACATGTTTGTTCATTTCTGGAATACACCCTCTCACTATCCTCAGTTTATACCAGATTTTTACTAAGAAACAGGCAGTGCCTCCAAAAATGGCAGCCACTTCCTTCAACTGGAACAGCACTTTTAATGGTATTAGTAAAAGAGCTTTCAGATTTTGAACAAATCAGTGTGTGTACATTTTTTTAAAAAAGCTATTCTGTTTTGTTACGATGGAATTTCATTTATATTGTTCTTACTCCTGTCTTGCTTGTGAGTAGATGCCCTGGGTTGAAAAGTGACGTGGAAGGCACCATATTGAATCACTGTAGAAAATACTCAAAAGTAGAATGTATTGCCTTGCAGTGCACCACAAGTGAAAGGATGGAAGCCCAGATGTTTGAATTACCGGTACTATTAAGAAGAGAGTGTTGTTTACTCTAACTTCTAAGTTTTGTGACTGCTGCACCCACCCAGGTAACTGTTTAATTTTTCTTTCTACTCCGAGCCTCGTGAATCTCTTCGGGAGGGAATATTTAGCCTCTGCTCTTCTGGTTTTGATTCCTGACCTATGCCAAGTATACGTTATTGAGGAATCGGCTTGTGATCTCTATTCATTAATTGTTGCCTGGATCTCTATTCATTGTTAGTTTCCCAGAAGCACGTCCGGCCTGTGCTAGTTTGATCAGCCTTGACTTGTTCATTAAGCGACATTACTTTTACACTTGTTTGTTGGTTTTGAAGCCTTCTGTTCCTTTTGGCTTTTGTATTTCAAATATGACAATAACAAGGCATGGACACACTAATCTGATAATTGTGGGCTGACAACCATAAAAACACAATGAAGTTTGGCAGACTATCTTTTTAAAATGTGTAACAATAAGGAGGAGAGGCCTGCTGCTCTTGCAGTTCAGAATAAAATGTTTTGTGTTTAGAACTTCAGGTGATTTGACTTCAACACTTCCGTTGTCTTGGATCCTCTCCTGGATTATTAGCAGGCCACCCAGTTATAAAACAATTACGTGCAGTTAAAGTTTTACCCTTTGTCCTTTTCATCTTGCAGCTAATTGACAATGTATGTATTGTGCAGTTCAACAATGGGTGTGGTCTCTAACTAAACCCCAATTTTTCATATGCTACCATGCAAGGAGTGTTGAGGGGCCATTCTAGTCAATTCTGTAAATACACATCTGTAATTCTTTCATTTAAAGCAGATTTTTGTAAACTATTTTTTACCATCAGAGAGAAAACGCATGTCAAGGAAGGCAAATGTTCCCATTATAGTCCTGATAAAGGATCTCAGCTCGCTGTCTTCCCGATTTTGATAAGTGAAACTACATCGTGCGTACAATATTTCTACTTTATATAGGGTGTATATTTATCATATAATTCCTGCTTTTACTATATGTTAGTGTTATTTGGTTTGATTTGGTAGGTTAGTTTTTGGGTCTGGGAACGCTCAAAAATTTTTCCCATATGAATTAATGGCAATTGCTTCTTCACTTTATGACATTTCGGTTTACAAACGGTTTCATAGGAACGCTCTACCTTCGGATTGCAGAGGAAACCTGTACTTGTTTTCCTGAATCTTTAATTGGCAACATTTAGAGTCATTGCTTGGATGTGGTATTGATGAATGTGAAATCGTGCAGTTTGTGTCAATAATATCCACCCTTCTCTTCATCTTAATTCACTTTCCACAACAGTAGTTACTGCTGCCATACACACTTGCCCTCTGTGTGTTTTCACTGGTTTCTGTTAGTTTCTTTTCCCACTATCTCGCTTTTTCTACAATTGGGTACCTGTCCCTTTTCCCCCTTTAATTTTGGAATGTAAACATTTCTGTTTATTCTGTGCCATAAAAACAAACTCTTTCCTGTACTGAGCTTAACACCATTGCCTTATAACTGATCATTTCATACATGATTTTTTTTTAATACAAATTTCTTTCTCTAAGAGGAATGGAAGAGAACATAGAAAACGTACAGCACAATACAGGCCCTTCAGCCCGCAAAGTTGTGCCAAACATGTCCCTACCTTACAAATTACTAGGGGTACCCATAACCCTCTATTTTTTCTAAGCTCCACGCACCTATCCAAAAGTCTCTTAACAGACCCTATTGTATCCGACTCCACCACCGTTGCCGGCAGCGCATTCCATGTACTTCACTCTCTGCGTTTTTTGAAAAAAAACACTAACCCCTGAGATCTCCTCTGTACCTACTTTCAAGCACCTTAAACCTGTGCCCTCTTCTGGTAGCTATTTCAGCCCTGGGTAAAAGCCTCTGACTTATCCACACGATCAATGCCTCTCATCATCTTATACACCTCTATCAGGTCACCTCTCCTCCTCTGTCGCTCCAAGGAGAAAAGGCTGAGTTCACTCAACCTATTCTCATAAAGCATGCTCCCCAATCCAGGTATCCTTGTGAATCTGCTCTGCACTCTTTCTGTGGTTTCCACATCCTTCCTGTAGTGAGGTGACCAGAACTGAGCACAGTACTCCAAGTGGGGTCTGACTAGGGTCCAAAATAGCTGCAACATTACCTCTCGGCTCCTCAATTCAATTCCATGATTGTTGAAGGCCAATACAGGTTTCCCCCGCTATTCGAAGGTTGAGCATTCCTATGAAATGGTTTGTAAGCCGGAATGTCGTAAAGTGAAGAAGCAATTACCATTTATTCATATGGGAAAAATTTGTGAGCATTCGCAGACCCAAAAAATAACCTAACTAATCATGCCAAATAACACATAAAACCTAAAATAACAGTAACATATAGTAAAAGCAGGAATGATCTGATAAATACACAGCCTGTATAAAGTAGAAATACTTTTCTGCAATCATTGCAGCGCTGTCCACCGCAGCGAAAATCTCAAGCAAGCGCTCTCGGCAGAAACACTCTCTTCAGTAACCTTTAAGTTATGAAGCTGCCAAATCAAACCAAATAACACAAAAATACACAGCCTATATAAAGTAGAAATAATGTATGTACAGTGTAGTTTGACTTACTGGAATCAGGAAGACAGTGAGCACGCTGATGATGGTGTGTTAGGCTGAGTCGTCGGAGTTTCTGGTGGTGGGAGAATGGGGTGTCATCTCATCGTCATCTGTTTCCATCAGGGCAGGCAGGTCACCTTCTTCTATGCCTGCCTCGATGTTGAAGGTCGAGTTTCGTCGTTTGCTGTGGCTGGTGTGGAAGGCTTGGAAAACGACAGTATGCTTGACTGCTTAGCCTCACGCATTTTTCTATCATACAGTTCTTTGTTAGCACTCAAACCATCCTGCAAATACGCCCTAAACCTACGTAGCCTTTCAAAATTAAAGTCATACTTTTCTGCAATCATTGCAGCGTTGTCAATCGCAGCGAAAATCTCACGCAATTGCTTCACGTTCAGTTCCTGGACAACTTCACTTTCGGGCCGTTTGCTACTGCGTTCGGCTTCAATTGTTATCCTTCCCTCTTCATCTGTCAGTTCTTGGTCATGGGATGCCAAAACCTCTTCAACATCATCTTCAGCAACTTCCACAAACCCTTAGCCAAACTCACTGTATCTTTACTTCGTTCACCACGATCGAAACTCTTTATTATGTCTAGTTTTACACTAAGTGTTAACACCCTTGCGCGCTCTCTTTTAGGCTTTTCCAATACCTTAGAACTCATCTTGCTATTGGATGCACAAAATAAATCGACATCAAGCACAGATGCTCACAGGCACGTGTTTAAGCAATGCCGGCTAGAATGCAGTTCCGGGGGAGGGGCTTGGCTGCTCGGCGCGCGCGCTGCCTTTTATCATAACAATAAAAACACCTTCTGTTTGCAAAAACAGGTAACTAATGTAGTTCTTTCGTAACAAAGAAGTGTCGTAAAGCGAACGTCTGAAAAACGGGGGACACCTGTACACCGTATGCCTTCTTAACCATAGAGTCAATATGTGCAGCTGCTTTGAGCGTCCTATGGACTCGGACCCCAAAATCCCTCTAATCCTTCACATTGCCAAGAGTCTTACCACTAGTACTATATTCTGCCATCATGTTTGACCTACCAAAATGAACAATTTCATACTTATCTAGGTTGAACTTCATTTGCCACTTCTCAGCCCAGTTTTGCATCCTATCAATGTCTCGCTGTAAAATCTGACAGCCCTCCACACTATCCACAACAGCCCCCAACCTTCGTGTCATCAAAACTTACTAACCCATCCCTCCACTTCCTCATCCAGGTCATTTATAAAAATCACAAAGAGTAGGGGTCCTAGAACAGATCCCTGAGGCACACCACTGGTCACTGACCTCCATGCAGAATATGACCCATCTACAACCACTCTGCCTTCTGTGGGCAAGCCAGTTCTGGATCCACAAAGCAATGCCCCCTTGGATCCCATGCCTCTTTACTTTCTCAATAAGCCTTGCATGGGGTACCTTATCAAATGCCTTGCTGAAATCCATATACACTACATCTACTGCTCTTCCTTCATCAATGTGTTTAGTCATATCCTCAAAAAATTCAATCAGGACTTGCCCTTGAAAAAGCCATGCTGACTATTCCTAATCATATTATGTCTCTCTGAATGTTCATAAATACTGCCTCTCAGGATGTTCTCCATTAGCTTACCAACCACTGAGGTAAGACTCACTGGTCTGTAATTTCCTGGGCTGTTTCTACTCCCTTTCTTGAATACAGGAGCAACGTCAGCAACCCTCCAATCTTCCGGAACCTCTCCCGTCCCCATTGATAATGCAAAGATCATTGCCAGAGGCTCAGCAATCTCTTCCCTCACCTCCCATAGTAGCCTGGGGTATATCTCATCCAGTCCCGGCAACTTATCCAACTTGATGCTTTCCAAAAGCTCTAGCACATTCTTTTTCTTAATATCTACATGCTCAAGCTTTTCGGTCTGCTGTAAGTCACCACTACAATCACCAAGATCCTTTTCCATAGCGAATACTGAAGTAAAGTATTCATTAAGTACCTCTGCTATTTCCCCCGGTTCCATACACACTTTCCCACTGTCACACTTGATAGGTCCTATTCTTTCATGTCTTATCCTCTTGCTCTTCACATGCTTATAGAACGCCTTGGGGTTTTCCTTAATCCTGTCCACCAAGGCCTTCTCATGGCCCCTTCTGGCTCTCGTAATTTCCTTTTTAAGCTCCTTCCTGTTAGCTTTATAATCTTCTAGATCTATAACATTACCTAGCTCTCTGAACCTTTTGTAAGTTTTTCTTCTTGATTAGATGTACAACAGCCTTTGTACACCACGGTTCCTGTACCCTACTGTAACTTCCCTGTCTCATTGGAATGTACCAATGCAGAACTCCACACAAACACCCCCTGAACGTTTGCCACATTGCTTCCATACCTTTTCTTGAGAACATCTGTTCCCAATTTAAGCTTCTAGGTTCCTGCCTGATAGCCTCATAATTCCCCTTACTCCAATTAAACACTTTTCTAACTTGTCTGTTCCTATCTCTCTCCAATGCTATTGTGAAGGAGATAGAATTATGATCACTATCTCCAAAATGCTCTCCCACTGAGACATCTGACATCCGACCAGGTTCATTTCCCAATACCAAATCAAGTACAGCCTCTCTTAGGCTTATCTACATACTATGTCAAGAAACCTTCCTGAACACACCTAACAAACTCCACTCCATCTAAACCCTTTGCTCTAGGGAGATGCCAATCGATATTTGCGAAATTAAAATCTCCCACCACGATAACTCTATTATTACACTTTTCAAGAATCTGTTTCCCTATCTGCTCCTCGATATCCCTGTTACTCTTTGGCGGCCTATAAAAAACATGCAGTAGAGTTATAGACCCCTTCATGTTCCTAACCTCCACCCACAGAGACTCCGTAGACAATCCCTCCATGACGTCCACCTTTTCTACAGCCGTGACACTATCTCTGATCAATAGTACCATGCCCCCACCTCTTTTGCCTCCCTCCCTGTCCTTTCTGAAACATTTAAAACCTGGCACTTGAAGTAACCATTCCTGTCCCTGAGCCATCCAAGTCTCTGTAATGGCCACAACATCATAGCTCCAAGTACTAATCCACGCTCGAAGCTCATCTGCTTTGTTCACAATACTCCTTGTGTTAAAATAGACACATCTCAAACTGTTGGTCTGATTGTGTCCCTTCTCTATCACCTGCCTATCCTCCCTCACACACTGTCTCCAAACTTTCTCTATTTGTGAGTCAACTTCCTCTTCCCCAGTCTCTTCAGTTCGGCTCCCACCCCCCAACAATTCTAGTTTAAAGTCTCAGCAAACCTCCGTGCCAGGATATTGGTCCCCCTGGGATTCAAGTGCAACCCATCCTTTTTGTACAGGTCACACCTGCCCCGGAAGAGGTCCCAATGATCCAGAATTCTGAATCCCTGCCCCCGCTCCAATCCCCCAGCCACACATTTATCCTCCACCTCACCCTATTCCTATTCTCGCTGTCACGTGGCACAGGTAGTATTCCCAAGATTACTACCTCTGCGGTCCTGCTTCTCAACTTCCTTCCTAACTCCCTGTAGTCTGTTTTCAGGACCTCTTCTCTTTTCCTACCTATGTCATTGGTACCAATATGTACCATGATCTCTGGCTGTTCTCCCTCCCACTGCAGGATATTGTGGATGCGATCTGAAACATCCTGGGAGGCAAACTACCATCTGAGTTTCTTTCCTGTGTCCACAGAATTGCCTGTCTGACCCCTTAACTATTAAGGGGACTCTATAACTGCGTTCCTCTTCCCTTCCCTTCCCTACCCTTCTGAGCCACAGGGCCAGACTCTGTGCCAGAGGCACGACCACTGTTGCTTCCCTCAGGTAGGCTGTCTTCTTCCCCCCCCCCCCCCCATCCCCAACAGTACTCAAACAGGAGTACTTATTGTTCGGGGGATGGCCAAAGGGGTACTCTCTAGTACCTGACTCCCCCTTCCTTCTCCTGACTGCTAACCTACTTGTCTGCCTCCCATGGCCCCGGTGTAACCACCAGCCTATAACTCCTTTCTCTCACCTCCTCACTTTCCCTGACCAGGCGAAGGTCATCGAGCTGCATCTCCAGTTCCCTAACTCAGTCCGTCGGGAGCTGTAGCTCGACACACCGGGTACAGATATGGCTGTCAGGGAGGTTGTGTAGCTCCTTTTGTGCTACTCTGCAGGTAGCTTGATGTTTTCCAGGGCAAGGTAGCCCATTTGATTGTATCCTATCCATGACAATAATTCACTCAATGTTCACTACTTTTAAAGTGCATTTTAGCCAGCAACTGGGGCTAATCTGCAGCATGTCCTGAAATCATCATTTTGAACATTAAAAAAAATAACAACATGGGACATCCAACACCCTGCAAAGGATCCCTCCAAGTCACACACCATCTTGACTTGGAAATGTGTCACAGCCCCTTCTTGGTCAAACCTAAACCCAGAACATTGCCAACAGCGTTGTGGTGTTGCCTTTACTGGACAGGGTGCAGCAGCTCAAGAAAGTAAATTACCACTGTTTTGTCAGGCAATTGTAAATGGTTAAAATAGATCATTGCTGTCAACATCCAGAATTAACTGTTAAATTGGTTTTCCTCCTCCTTCGTCTTTCCTTCTCTAATATAGCATTAAAGGTGATGGCTAGAACAATTTTGGAATTTGGTTTGACAGGTTGATTTTTGCGTGCATATACCATAATGCTCTGATACTGATATTTTTTCCTACTGCTCATTAAAATATGTAGCTTGCTGGTTCTGTGATTCTTCTCATTAAAAATTTTACAACTTATTCCTGTTTTGGTTGAAGTGTTGAACTCTTGCCATAAATATGATACAAATTACTGTCTACTGAAAATGACTGTTTAACCTTAGCTTAAGTAGATAAAAAAAAAGATAGATAAATACATCAGATGTGGTTTGCTATGATTTAGGATTTTCAACCACTTGACATCACTAGTAATGTATCTGCAATTTAGTTAAGTGGTGACTTGGTCGCTAAATATTTCAGCAAGCTGATGGTAGTGCAATGTTTATACTGGGCAGATTTTGTATTGAATGCCAGTATTAGAGTCTTATTTATAAGCTTTTGTCAATCTATGGTAATGTAGTTAATTTTCTTTTCTGCTTGGATTATCAACTTTCCTCCTTTCACTTCATAAGAGGAAACAGAGGTGGAGTATATTAATGGACTGATTGCTTCCCCATGTCTAATTGATTCCAGTAGTTTCTCAATGCTGAGGAGATGCAGCTTTCAGTGAACGTAAAAATGCATTTCTAGAAGAGGAGAATGTGGCTTGTTATTAGTGGATGCAAAGTTCCTGTTGCTGTGCTTCTCACTTCGGCAATATGTATTAGTTAGGATAGTGAAGCTTTTCCTGAGGCCAAAGGTGTTTTGTAGTTTGTGCTTTCAGACCACTACAGGGCATGGTTTTGGAAACAAGTCAAACCGAGGACTTGAACAGGTGAAAGGCCATGATGAGAGAGGAGATGGAACTTTTTGTACTCGGCCTTTTTGCCAGTGTTGACCTGCTTTGTTTATGCATATTAAAGCATTGTGCATTTTATAAATCGCAATTAAGCTGGGAATTAGTAAGCACTGTTGTGTATTCCAAAGTTCATTTGTATTTTTTTTTAAACTGAGATGTGTTAACAGGAACAAAATTGAGTAATTTTCCCTATTCCATCATTGGGTCAAAAATTAATTTCAATATTTTAAGGTTTTCAATATATTTCAATGGCTGTAAATTGAGGTCGATAGATCAGAATTGTGAGAACAAGAATAAAGGGTATTTAATATTCTAAACTGGAAATGCACAATGGTGTTAACTTCTGTTGGATTATTGGAAAGGTTAAATATTTCTTAGTAACATTAAGGTAGCACAGTTCAGTTAATCCATAGGTAATGCTGGACTACTAATTTAATCTTAGTTTTTCTGTTGGCAGTGATTTTAATCCTTGTCATATGTTTTTACAATGTGTTTTTAAAACATCTAAAGATATTTGTTAAAATGCTGTGTATATCGCACATAACTCGGTGATGAAACAACCTAGAAAACAGAAATTTGCATGTAAGTTAGACTAAGCGTAAGGATGTTTGGTCACTGCATAGTTTTTCTACCCACCTCTCTCCTCCCCATTGGAGGTCCTTCAAAGAAGACCTAATTTTAAATTTCCTTATTGAAAACGGATGATTTTTTTTTCCCCCCCCACATCAAATTTTGAGCCATGAGATATTTGGATGGACCTGACCCAAGTACCTTGGTCTCCATGAACCACAAAGAGAAACTGAAATTTGAGTTTCTGCAGGGGATCTTCTACAAGTTAAACCAATTAAGAGAAAGATATCAGAGACGAATTTGGTGAATCATTTAAAAAGCAAGTCGGACAGCTTCTATAGAGAGAAATCCTATTAGATTCCTTCTTCAGCCCTTTACTACTTCCATGTATCACTCCCAGCTTCTCACTTCATTCTCCTCCCTCCTCCCCCCCCCACCCATCCTTCTCCCTCTTACCTGGTCTCACCTATCACCTGCCAGCTTGTACTCCTCCCCCCCCCCCCCCCCAATCTTATTCAAGTTCTGCCTCCCCTCCTTCCCAGTTTTGTTGAAGGATTCTGGCCCAAACCGTTGCTCCAGCATTTTGTGTGTTCCTCAAGACTTCCATCATCTGCAGAACCTTCTGTGTTTATAGCTAATGTTGTGGGTACTTCAGATGGAACATGAAAAGCTTTCCTTATTGTTCTGCTTTTAACTAAACTTCGAAGACCAACATGATTTCCCTAGCCATGGGATCATCTGACATTGCTTCAACAGCTTTGACAGACAGTTAGCTGCCCATTCAGCTTTTAACTCCCTTTCAGTTTTGGAATGAGTGTATCATGGCTCACAAAGCAGCTGCAGAAGTATTAGATCGGACATCACAAGATTTCGGACAAAATAATACATTTATGGAAATTATTTTAATGCTACCTGGAGGTTTTCTAACAACTCTGCCAGTAATTTCATTAATTACTGAATCAGTTGAATTGTATACCTGTTTTAAAGCATCATGTATTTAGAACAGTGTTAAACAATTCCACTTGAAAATCATTGCGCATGCCCATTTACCAGGTGATTCATCTGTAAGAAGGTTTCCTTCAAACTTAATTAAGTTGAGAAAGAGAAAACAGACTTGAGAGGAATGATTTTGTTGGAAAACTTGGTCAAATCGTTACGCTACTTCATGATCTGATGTTGCTCTTTCCCAAATGTCAGTTAATGATATTTGAATTACCAATGGTTGCATGAAGGTGAAAGTTTAGAACTGAATAGCAACTGTACAATATAAATTAATTGTTAATGTAACAGGCATTTGAGGCTGTACACTTTCCTGTTAAATACTTCAAGTCTCTGGCACTGCTGGGTGTGCCGTCACATAACCTTGAGCTAAAAAGAGGCCAACGAATTGCATTACTCAGGAATTGGATCCATTAATACTATGCAAAGGCATGAAAATATCAGTTCAATAATTACTGACTCGGCAGTTTTAACCTATTAAAAAAGGTAACATTTTGGCAACATAATTATTGTAAGTACCATTTCAGTATTCATGATAAGAGACTTAATCAGGAGGCTGCAAAATATATAGGCACTTTTTTAAAAACAATATTGGTTGATCCTTTTGTTTAATTTGACTATCAAATTGCAAACATTATTAAGAAATGCTTCTCGGTAATTTTACATTACAGTTGTATGTAAGTAATTTAATATTTCCAATTTCATAATATTTTGTTAGCAAATCCAGTTGAAGACCTGCTTGGGGGGGGGGGGGGGGGCGGTGGAGAACATTTTCTTCTACCTTATTGAATAATTTGAAACTTGCCTTGCACACCCACTGCAGATTTTTTCCTTGAGTGATTTGTACCTGTAATGGTAATCCGCTCAGCATACCTCTCGCAGCAAACATTTATGTAGCTGCCTGGATAAGAAGTTGGGGTATTCATAGCCAAATCTAAAGTTGGATAAGGACTGTAGCAGATTTTAGCTTTAACCTGCAATCATAATTCTGACTCAAAAGGAATGATGTTTTTGATGAAGTAGGAGATTAGTTTACAGGAATTGTGCATGGACAAAAATTACCTTCTCTTGGAGTGTGGGGGGGTGGGGGTGGGGTGGGGTGGGGATGGAGAGAAATGTGGAAGCCAGTAGTTGTGGCCATGCCATTGCTCAACACATGTGAATGAATTTGGTATTTACAAGGCACCTGATTAGCCTGGTTTAGTATCAAATTCATTTACTGTATTCAACCCAAAGCAGAGTTAACTATTATCACCTAGTAACTACTAACAAATTTCATTCATTGCATTCATTTTTCCTGGAAATTCTTCATCCAACAATAGTGATTGCAATCTTTCTTGTCAGCCTGAACTTGTATACTATTCAAATAATAACCAAACTAATTCATTGTTTAAAATTTACAAAAGCCGTAAGTTTGGTTGCTATTCCCACAGTTATTATAAACATTCGGCCTCTTTGGAAGCAAATGATCTTTTGGAAATTATTTGTTTACTTGTAAAACTGAATTGTTTTGATGGCATCATGGAGTGCATTGGATTTGCTAGCTGATCTTACAATTATCCCATTCTGGTGACAGCCGTGTTGCGGCAGTTTGGGTATAAGAAATTTTCCTTTATGGAATTCACAAATTACTACCCAATAGTTTGCTTTCATGGAATTTTTGTGCGGGGGAGGGGGAAGTGAAGTTTTCACCTTTCATCTTCTGACATGTGCAAATGACATGGCTTCATATTATGGAAAATTGTTAAGTTAACTGTTTACTAGGAGCACAACCATTACAGGTATTGGCTGTACACTCATAGGAACACGAGCAGCTTCTAAACCTTTGCCAGTTCAATGATTTGCATTCAGTTAGGCTCCATAATTGTGTGGTTTTTTATTTTGTTTTTTTTTTGGCATTCTGACAGAACCCAAACACTGAACACAACCATGGATGGAAACTTCCACACCAGTGCTGCCCTATGCATTATGTCTGGCAGTGAAATCTAACTGGAAGGTTTACATTTCTAAAGTCAGTGTTGACCAGGTAGTTTAACAAATGTAAGTGGGTTGAATGGCATTGATTTTATTTTAAGAGCATGATTGAAGTGATTCAAACTATTACCTGAGCTAATATTTTTGTTCGTTCTTTTTGCTCCAGTAGTCCATTTGTTAATTTGTGTTAAGAATTCGTTCTAGTTAAAAACTAGTTGAGCAATTATCTTTTGGTATTTACGAATATGTTTATAAACACTGGGGTTACGTTCAGTCTGTCATTGTATAGAAAATGAGTTCAGGTTAATTCCCCTTGAACTTTGGGAGTTGAAGAGACTTTCTTTCACTCTGGCTCTGAAAGTTATGCAGTGGTTGATGTTCAAAGTAAAGGTCAAAGTAAATTTATTATCAAAGTGCATATATATCACCAAATACAACCCTGAGATTAATTTTCCTGCAGGCATACTCACAAATCTATAAAATAGTAACTGTAACAGGATCAGTGAAAGATCAACTAGAGTGCAGAAGACCGCAAACTGTGCAAATGCAAACATAAATAGCAATAAATAACAAGAATGTGTGATGACTAGAAAGAGTCCTTAAAGTGAGGTCAATGGTTGTGGGAACACCTCAGTGGATAGGCAAGGGAGTGTAGTTATCCAGGAGCCCATTGTTGAGGGGTAATAACTGTTCTTGAACCTGGTGGTGTGAGTCCTGAGGCTTCTGTGCCTTCTACCTGATCGTACCAGTGAGAAAGAGCATGGCCTGGATGGTGAAGATCTCTGATGATGGATACTGCTTTCTTATGACAGCATTTCATGAAGATGTGCTCAGTGGTTGGGAGGGTATTACCTGTGATGTACTGGCTGAATCCACTACCTTTTGTAAGATTTTCCATTCAAGGGCATTGGTATCCATACCAGGGTGTGATGCAGCCAGTCAATACATTGTCCACTGCACATCTATAGAAGTTTGTTTAAGTTTTAGATGTCATGCTGAATCTCTGCAGACTCCTCGTGAAGTAGAGGTGTTGCCGTTCTTACTTTACAATTGCACTTGAGTGCTGGGTCCAAGACAGTAATGGTAACACTGATGAAATTTAAAGTTGCAAACCCTCTCCTGTTTTGATCATCTGATGAGGACGGCTCATGGATCTCTGGTTTCCCTCTCCTGAAGTCTACAAATCAGTTCATTGGTCTTGCTGACTTCGTTATGATGCCACTCAGCTAGATTTTCAATCTCCCTCCTGTATGCTGATTCATCACCACCTTTGATAACAGCTCACAACAATGGTGTCATCAACAAGCTTGTATATGGTATTAGAGCTGTACTGAGCCACACACTCATAAGTATAAAGCAAGTAGAGCAGGGGTCTAAGTACACAGCCTTGTGTGCTGATGGAGATCGTGTAGGAGATGTTGTTACCAATCCGAACTGATTGGTGTCTACAAGTGAGAAAATCCATTATCCAATTGCACAAGGAAGTATTGAGACCAAGGTCTTGAAGGTTATTGATTAGCTTAGAGGGGATGATGGTAGTAAATGCTGAGCTGTAATCAATAAAGAACATTCTGATGCATGCGTCTATGCTGTTTGGACATTCCAGGGTGATGACACCAGTGGTAGGGCCTGCAGTTCTGCTGAAGGTTGGGATGAGTTGGTAGGTGGAGTTGCTTTGGAACTTGTGCACTTCTGCTATTTTCATTGGGATTTCACATACTCCGAAGAGATTCTCCTCAAGTTATCATCAGGATACTCCTGTTTTGATTGGTCCCATGCCAGAAGTTCATGTGAGTTGATGAGGATGCTACACTGAAAGGAAGTTTTGAGTAACAACTTGAGATTCCTCTGTCCACCTTCTACTCATTTACTGAGAGAGCTCTAAGTAGTACCTGTGCGTGATTGGTGTTCTCTGGCCACTGGAGCAAGCTGAGTGTTACTTGAGCCTCTATACTGTAGATGTTGGATTGGGAGAGGGTCTTTAATGTTGGTTCATTTTACTCCCAGTGGATATACACGGTTTTGCATTGACTATATCGCTTGAGGGTGTTTGCTATAGGTGTCCCATCTTGCAAAATGTGCAAGAGGGCCTTGATTACTGCTGCCCAGTGAGCTTTGATGTTTGTTCCCCTTTTTGACTGTAGAGGGTTAACAATCTTTCTCAAGTTTGACTGCTGTCAGATAGCTATCTCTGTATTACATGAGCTTCACAACGGTAAGTGAACTCCTATTCTAACCAGAGAGTTTTTCCTTGAGCCCAGTCCATTGTCGATCAGGGCTTAGTGTGATTGTTCTCGCACAGTTTCTCAGATTCAAGTTTCCTCAATGTTGCTTTGTACCTTTTTTTTCCTCAAGTGCATTTTGGAATGGCATTAATCAACTGGACAAATAGAAACTTTTTAAACCTCTGCAGGAAGAAGCAGAATACCTTGAACTTGTGCAAATTCGGAAGTCATGAGGTTGTCTTGCATTAAGCACGCACCTGCTATCTAGCTTGCAACACCATTTGGCTTCCTGACAAAGTCCACACAAAAGGCCTTCAATCTTGGATTGCTTTCATTTCTCAGGAATTGCCTCTTAAGAGTGGACCAGTTCACTATTTGCATCTGGATAGCCTCTGATCATCTGGGGAAATGTACGTGGTTGATGCATTACTTCAAGAGAGAAAAGGAAGGTAGTATTTACTATTACAGAGCAATTTTTAATTCTGCTTTTGCATTGTAGCTTGGAGTGACTGGAAAAAGTTCAGAATAATAAGGGACAGCATTAGTCATTTTTCATTGGGTGTTGACCATTTCCTGGGCATTAACTTGAAAGATTGGATTTTATTAAGAGGAAAGTTTTTGGACATTGAATCCCGTTTTCTGTGGCTAAACAAAAAACTAAAGGATTAAAATATAAAGCAACTATAATGGGTAAGTCCTTGAGCCTTTTCCCATTGATGACCATTTTTACTTGTGTCCTTTGTCCTTAAAACTTCATGGAAAATTTTTCTGAGCTGTTGGATCTTGAAATATTCCTATTCCTAAGTCTCCATTTAGAGGCGTAGAACAATACAGCGTGAATCCTTGCCAACTACAAAATGAGACTCTGTCTATCCAAACACTGGTAGACTTAAAACCTGTTTCACACAAGACTGAAAAAAAGCCCACCTTTAACTTTAAGTAGTACTAGAGAACCAAGGGACCAGTGACAAATGAGGGTCTGAAGAATTTGGCTGTGCTTCCAGGAACCATCAGTTTGTGGGACTTGTCACTCAGGCTTGGAGTAAAAATGTGTTTTACATGACAATGTTCTTTCCCCCCCCCCCCCCCCTTTTTATTTTGAATGTGTATGTGTGTGTGTGTGTGTGTGTTTTGGCATCTTGGCCCCAGAGGAATACTGTCTCATTCGGCTGTATCCATGTATGGTTTGATAGTTAAACTTGATTTGATTTGGTTTTAGTTTTTAAAATATTGTACTTGAAGTTGGGAGATTGGAAGCCAATGTTCTACTTCTAACAAACAGAATGAGGTAGCTAGAGAATTAGGAGATGTGCTGTTTATGGTTACTAAACATTGCAGAGGTTCTGAGACAATTCCTGCAAATGAGAGGAGAGCAGACACGATGCTGCTCATTAAGAAATAAAGGATAGAAAACTGGGAATGTCTGACTTGTTTGCCAAGCAACAGGAGGAATAGAATGCTGGAATATCATTTATGCAGGAGCGGGCAAAGAATAACCAAAGATACTCTGACTATTTGAGAGGGAAGTTATGTTTGATTCACTGGTATGGATTGAGAATTAGTTAACGTCCCAAAAGCAATGAATAGAAATAAATGGAACTTCCTCATGGTAGTGGGCAGTGTTGCGATCTTTATTTTGCAGCGTACAATTTTAATGCTTGTGCTCAGCCCCCTCCCCTTGCTTGTACTGCTCCTACCTTGCCTATTCTCCCTGACGCTTGTGTCCTGTACCCCTGCTTATCTCACACACTATCAATTCAATATCTTTTGATAAATAATAGGCCTAATACAGAACAAAATAATTTTGAGCATACCATTTCTAACTATTTGAAATTCTTTGTTCCATTTTGTTCTGGGTGATTTGGACTACTACCTCAAAGGTAAGAGCTGATAGAACAGATGGCAGAAGTACAAGTGATCCTTTCTGCCAAGCACCAAGTTATCTTGTGTGTTGTCTTCCTTCTCCCATAGTAATGTGCTTATTTGGAAATGGAAAGCTTTGTCTGATGTACAGTACCTCCAGAGTAGACAATAAAAGCAGTCCGAGGAAGTTTAACACTTAGATTGTTGTCATCTGTAATTTAATGTTGCTATTTTATTTTACAATGCTGCATAAGTACATTTTTCAAAATGTACTTTTACATTTACATTTTAAAAAAATCTAATAGTCTAAAACATTGGCCTTTTATGACGTACCTTTTCTTTGGAAAAGTGTCTTCAGTGCAAGCACAATGCTAGATTTGGTGTGTCTGCTAACTGGGGTAAGCTGTTGAAAGCAAGTCAGAGTACATATGTCCACCATATACAACTCTGCAGTTAATTTTCTTGTGGGCATACTCAATCTAAAGAATAATAACCATTATAGAATCAATGGAAAAACTGCCCAACTAGGCTGGTGTTCAACCAGAGTACAGAAGACAATGAACTGTGCAAATACAAAAGAAGAAATAATAATGAATAAACAATAAATATCAAGAACATGAGATGAAGGGTTTCTGAAAGTGAGTCCATAGCTTGTGGGAACATTTCAATAATGGAGCAAGTGAAGTTATGCCACCTGGTTCAAGAGCCTGATGGTTGAGGTTAGTAACTATTCCTGAACTTGGTAGTGCAAGTCCCGAGGCTCTTGTATATCCTTCCTGCTGCCAGCAGGGAAGAGAGAGCATTTCCTTGGGTGGTGGAAGTCCCTGATAATAGATGGGGGGAGAAAAAGTATACTTAGAGCTATTATCTGCAGCCACAGCACATTGCTGACGATCACCGGCGCCATTTTGTATTATTCCTCTTCTCTTTTGGAGAACCATAATATAGACAGTCATTGTGGCAAAAGGATGGGGTGAAACATCATCTGTTACTCAGTCTCCCTTCAGATGCCAGTTTTCTCAGGTTATTTTTCTTCAGAGATGTGGCTTTGATTGTAAATTTCTGTGGTATTTGGAGCTTGCAGCCTCTGCTTTACATTTTGCTTTTTTGTTGTTTGTTGCAGTACTTTGTTCCTGGAATTTCAGCATTGTTATTGTGTCACATGAGGCATTCCAAAAACTGCATTCCATACTCGTCCCCACCCCCAGTCTCTGGATGGTTTCATCAGTGTGCAACTGCACAAGTGTGAAATGTTTGAACTTTTGCATGTGGTGTCAGTTTGCTAAATAAGCATAGTAATGACATAGGTTGGCTTTCAGTGGGGTGGGGGCAGGGAAGCATTGGGAATAAAGTCTTGGAGGCCGGCTGTGGGAAGTTTTTGGAATCTCTTATCCTACTGTTCTTCATTATTGGACCAGCTGTGAATTCATTGGATCTTATTATTTCCACCACTTAAATGAGGTCCAGAAACCAGTCTCAACAGGTTCTTTACTACCAGTTCCTGATTTTCATGTCATCTCCAAATGAGACTTGATTGGCCATCAGTTCCAACAAGATGCAATGCAAGTGTGTTCCATTCTTGATTCCTCCACACTGCTTTCTTATTCTTCAAAGCCAAGTCTTTTAACCTCTTATTATGCTTCTGTTAACTTCTGTCTACCTGTTCCACCTACCTCTTGTTTTAGCAACCAACTTCTAGGGTCAAATCTGGGCCTGCTTGCCTTCAGATCTAAGGAGAGGATTTACTTACTTGGATTAAAATAACGACGTTATTCTCCTGAAGGGAGATCCTTTCTCTCACCCAGGAAAATCTGATCAGATGCTGTGGGTGGAGTCACTACTGTAGAAATGAGGTCAAGTGTTTGTGGAGTGAACACCCTTGACAGACACCACATCAACCATGTGGATTTTTGTATTCTGCAGGATGTGGGGAGCATATTTCTTTGCTTTTGAATAGTTCAAGTATTGTATGAACTTGTTGTTCTGTAGGTTTTTGGGGATAAACAACTGTCCAGTGTTGTTGTTGTTTTCCATTTCTTGTGGGACTGAGTATCAATTTGTTCCAAATACATGTCATTTCCTTGTTATTTCTCTCTCATTTCTCGGCAATAATAACCCTCAGTGATGTTTTCTCCTCTAATTTTCCTTTTGTGTGTTTTTTTTTAATTGTATGAATCATTTCTGGTGCTAACCCCAAAGGAAGCAGCTGTTTTCTACTTGGTCTAGCTAATGTAATGCCCAATCTTTACTTCGTGTTCAGTGGTTATGTGAGGGGATGACTGAACACTGAATTTCAAAGGCTCAACTTGGAACAAAACAGTATAATTCATTTAAAGTGCAAAGCCACCTTAAATTGTGACTTAACATTATTTTTATGCAGAAACCTGGTCATTCATGGGGCAGCACTCCAAGTTAGAAAATTGTGGGCTCAGACTTCACTCCAGACTCTAGATACATGATTTAATCGTAATGGGATGATGTATTGACCTTTCTGGATATAAATGATTTCTAGCATTAGAGCTGAACACATTTCTCATTCTCCTAAATGACATTTATCTTTTGGCAAAAAACTGATTATACTTTATATTGTTTCATATCCTTATAAAAGTGATTACACTACTTCAGCTTGTGCTCTGGGGCATTTTGAGATACTTTATAATCCAAAGCTCCAGTGAGGATGCCTTTAAGTAAAATTGACATCAGATTTTGTTGTCTTACCTTCTGTTGAAAAGATTGATAATTTTTGATAACGGAAGGCTCAAGAACTTATTTAAATTGGACAGGTGTGTTATATATTGTTACACTGTCTTGTTTCCAGAACTAAATTTCTTAATTGCACTTTTAAACTCATCTGTTTGCAATGTGTGTATTTTCATGCTGCAGGCCAGGTGCTGCTGAGTGAAGCAATGTGTTTTCAACATTAAATGTAAAATAAATGATTGATGTGATGAAATAACATCAAATAATATAATTTAACTGCTTTTTAAAAATATAGATCTCTATTCAGTCTTTACCAAGGTAATTCTGTTCATTTTTGTTTTGGCTTGGCTTCTCTAACAAATATGGTCATATAGCTAAAAAGTATTAATATAGTGCTGTTCGGGTTGTAAGATGTGCATTTATTTATTTTGAATGTAGTTACCCCTCCTGGTAATAAGTTGATGCAGTGTAATTTAATGTGGCAATTGCTATTTCAGTTGCATTCTTTCTGCTCTGTACTCTGTATCTGCTGATCTGCCTTCATTTTGGTCATGTCAACTTTTCCTGGGTTCCAGGTTTTCACAATGACATGCTTGCCTTCTCAAAAGCTAGAGTAATCATTCAACTTTGTTATAGTATTGTTGACTTGTGTCCCAGTCAGTTACTGTATTTTTTTTTGGGGAGAATATAATGTTTTAAGAAACTTGTCTCTGTCTGCTATTCAGTAGCTGGGGATCTTAAAAGATGTGGCCCAGAGTGACAATAAGATCAGTTTTAGATTTCTTGAACACAAGATTATGCAGATGCTGGAAGTCATGAGCAATGTGCATAAAATGCTGGAGGAACTCAGCAGGTCAAGCAGCATCTATGGAGGGGAATATGCAGCTGATGTTTCAGGCCAAAACCCTTCATCAGAGGCTTCCTGACCTGCTGAGGTACTCCAGGAATGTGTTCGATTTCTTGAGGGCTCTTTTGTTCTGAAGTATGAGGTTTCAGTAGTGATTTTGTACTACACTGCAAAACTCTAAATTTGTGTATGGTGAATTGATTCAAATTTCAACATAAATTTCTCAGAAATCTTTTATTTTGATAATAGTATTGAGATTGTTTCCTGAGGCTTTCATTGGGCTGATGAATGGGCACTCAGGGTAGTAGTCTGCAGCCGTGTGATGCCATTCTTGGTGGTAAATAAGCAGATTGGTTCCCATGGTATGTCAGAGGCCTGGTGATATCTTGCTAGTCATTACCGTTTCGTATATTGCTATATCTCTGGTGTAAATGTATTGTGAATGCCATTTTCTCCATGGATTCTCCAAGTAGAAGGCTGATCTAGACCTCAGCTTGCATTTCCCTACAGCCTTTCTTCCATCATCTTGCATAATTGAACATGCTGATTCTGCGTACTAGCTGAATACCTTTCCTCTTGTTATGTCTAATATGTATCTCATATTTATTTCATCTTCTCAGGCTATTCCTGTACTAGCTGCGAAAACACAAGTTGCCATCTCTGATATTAGTCCTGTCTTGTTTTTCTCACTAACTAAGAGAAATATCGTCATGCCTACGCCTCTTGTGGCAACAGATGAGAGAGTATGTAAGAGGAAAGGTTTTTTCTGTTTTGCTTTTCAGAGTGAAATCATAACAAGTCAAGTTTATTGTCATTTAACTATATACGTGTATACCGCCAAACAAGACAATGTTTCTCAGGACCAGGGTTTTAAGAATAGTAGTACACATAACACGCGTATAACACAAAATAACTTAGAATTAAATTTACAAATAAATTACACGTTGTTAAACAAAGTAAAGTGTAATAGTTAAACATTGTAGTGTGCTGCACAAATTATCTTGTGACACTTTGCATACGATGCAGCAGGAGCTCAGTAGCTCTATGGCCAGAGAGAAGAAGCTGATTCTCATTCTGACCGTGCTTGTTATATATCAGAGTCTCCTGCTTGATGGTGGAAAGTCAGAGAGGATGCTGGATGGATGGGTGGGATCCTTGATAATACTAAGGGCCCTGTGTATAAGCATTCCTGACAAATGTCCCGGAAGCTCCTCTCGGCCATTCTCATAGTCCTTTTGTAGGGGCTTCCAGCCTGATGCACTGCTGCTCCCGTACCAGTTTGTCAGGACACCCTCAACGATGATGCTCCTGTAAGATTCAGTTAAGATGGCGAGGGGAATCATTACTTGCCTCAGTCTGCGCTGGAAGTGGAGGCACTGTTGTGCCTTTTTATTCAGAGAGGTAATATTGGGGGACCAGGTGAGGTCATCCATGCTGTGAACTCCCAGGATCTTGGTACACTTATCTCTCTCTACTTGAGTGTCAAGTGTCTTGCCAGGAGCCTCTGTGTATGTTGTTTGTAGCTTTGCTCTTGGGTCCAGTGATTGGTGTGAACTTGGCATATTTAACTACCCAGGTTCTCTTTTGTTTCCAGTGTATCTTTTTTTCCTCTCTAGTAGTATGAATGTTTCAGTTGCTAATGCTGGCAACCAGTCATCCTGTAATGGGTCTGTTTCCAGACCCTTTTAATGAGGCTCTCATAAAATGACTTCTGCTTTCCTTGACGTACAACAGACGTCTTGGTAGACACGGGCCCCAGATTTGTTGAAACTTGGTCTATAGAATTAAGACATTGTGCATTCACCATTTTCCTTTATTATTTTTCTCTGGTGTACCATATGTTCTGACATGAGTATTGGGTTGGCCACAGAAAGCTTATCAGTTAATTCTTGTAATATAATCCTAGCAATTGCTGTGACTTTTTCTGTACTCTGTCAACATTGTCAGGTGTTAAGCTATTCTGAAGAACTGGCAATCCTTTCCCTTTATGATGCATTTAGCATAACTCCCAACCATGGCCAAAAGGTAGTTGTTGGAACCTGTTGTCTAAATAGTGTGTTAAATGCTACTGCTGAAATGTTCTCAAGTGTCACATTCTGGAACACATTTCTGGCATTTGATTTGCTGAGAACTTTGCCTCTGTCAATGCTAACGTGATTTCTTCTGGTATAAGTGCTGGGTAGTTGCAGTTCTTGATCAATATGTTTATCTTTTGGGTGCAACCACTGGGTTCTTAACTACCGGTATCTATTAGGCTTTTATACAGTATTGTAACTAACACGTTGCCCAGCCATTAAAGATTCATCCAATTCTCTGTCTCTCTCCCCCCCCCCCCCCCCATTGATTAAAGCAGATAAATTGCCTTAGCTTCATTACTTGGCCTTTCAAAAATAAACTACTGAATTCAGTTTATATTTTTGCTTAAGTTTTCAAAGTGTTCCTATGAACTTTTGGGCCTCCAGTTTATAATAAACCAAAGTTGTGCAATTATTACCACTCTCATTCAGTGCATATTTGACACAAACTGCACATTTAACAGGGTGCTTGTTTTTAAGGTGTAAAAAAAACACTTAAATTCCACATTCATATTATTCAGCTTATTATGCAGAATTTTACTTGTAAGACCACTGTCAAAGTCAAAAGTGTTATTTTCTGTTCCCAAGGCTCTGTTTCTTAATTGTAATTTAAAACTCTGATCTGTGGTTTGTGTTTATTTTCAGATTACAGGCAAGGTACCACTGAAAAGCAATGTATTTTCTAATGAAGGCTACAAGTATACAATAAATACAAATGGTATTAATTGCTCCTAGAACAATATGGTTTCCTAATAATTCTTGCAGTAATGCAGGACATGTTCAATATTTCTTCTGGCAGTGTGTTGATGAAGCAGATTTGCATTTCAGACATGGTGGGGTGTGAGGTACATTTTCTGTTGTTTTTCCAGTACCTTTCCAGTCCTGAAGAAAGGTCTTGGCCTGAAATGTTGACTGTTTATTCATTTCCCTAGATGTTGCCTGTCCTGCTGAGTTCCTCCAGCATTTTGTGTGTGTTGCTTGGATTTCCAGCATCTGCAGAATTTCTCTTGTGTCTGTCCACCCTGTCTGCCAGTTAGTCCAGCAGCAAACTATGGCAGTTGTGGAAATATGGGAATATTAAGGGAAAGAAATGGAAATACTGAAAGGTAATGGATCAGAAATATTAATTTTTCTCCCTCCACAACTGCAGCCTGACTATTGATTATTTAAAACACTTTCTGGTTATTTAATGCCCGTTTTGTACCTTTTATAGCATTGATGCAATGTCGGCTAATTTCTGGGTTATTGTTTTCAATCATTTAATTGGAAATTCACTGAAGAATAATGTGAATTAATTCATCCTTTATCAGTTTCATTTAACTATTCCTCTTCTCTCTCTCCCCCCACCCAAACCAAAGTTTATTTTGATAATCAGTTCACTACATACTATCACTGTGGTTGTAATTTGGGGCTTGAGAGTCAGTGACCTTTGACTCTTCAGGTTTCAGAAGGGAGTTTGAAATTAAATATGGAATCTTTAACGTTAATCACTGAGCATTTATTTTGCAAAACTGACCTTGGATAAAGTGGACTTCATATATTAAATGGGGTCATTTCTTTGTTTCAATAATCAAATCAGTAAGAATAAGTGTCTAGTTCTTGTCCTTAAGGCAGTACCAGAGACTCCCAAGGACTGTCTGATCCTCTTGTTTGAAATGATTTTATTCCTAAGCATTCTTCTTTAGTTGTTGTGAAAGTGATCGTGGAGGAATGCCTGTTTGATAGTTATACATCATGCAAGGATTGACAAATCCTCTTTACTTTCTCACTGGCTGGCATTGTTTCTTCTTGTATTTGATGTGCTGACACGGAGATGTCCAGGGTGTACATTGGCAACTAATGGCATGCAGTGCCATTAATGGTGTCATTGTAGGTTTGTGTTCAGCTTGCCATGCATTGGCACTTTAGAACCTCATTTCCTGCACAAAAGACTTTTTGGGCCTCCAGTTTCCTTTATGGCAGAGATTTTTACTATTTCCAATCCTCCCAGATTGTGGTATGTGCATTTAGTGGATAACTATTCCAGTAATAGCCATTGATAAAATGGTGATTGTATATTGCAAGTATTTGCTGAGAACAAATCACTGTGGCCAATTTCCAATAGGGAGAGGAATATTATCACTGCGATACCATGATCTTTCTCTCTGGCATCTGACTGAGAAATATCAACAGTTCTTGAGCCTTTTGTAGCCCTGGTACTATTACTCCGACTGATGTAAAATTCCTGAATACGGTGTAGTGATTAAATGCAAGGCTATTCAGTATGGCACAGCCAGAAAATATAGAGCCAGTTGAATTAAATGTTTTGCTAAGAAACTGGATCATGTGACTCAGTATTTGAGAACTGAGTTGGGTTTGGGTGGTAAAACTGCCATTTTTGTTCCATATCTTACAGAAGTTTGAGGTTCAATAAGTGGAAGACGCATCTTGTGTCAACAATGGGAAAGATATGCTTGAATATCAGTTAAATATACCTCAACTGTTTGTATGCATGGCACGTTTCTCTGCAGCTTAAAGGTCTACCTAAGTATCTGTCTATGGGGGATTTAAGTTGTGTAGGTTTTCTTAAGTACTTGGCCTCTTCAGGGCAAAACTACCAACCACGCATCCGACTGAATCTCCTAATCAGCAACCAATCCCGTACTACAGTTTATTTACAGCTTGCCATCTGCCACCGGCCCTATCCCCAGTGATTGTTCATCCAATCCCTCTACCCTTTTCTCAGTTACCACTGAGAGCATCCTGACCAGCTGTATCATCGTCTGCTACAGGAATCGTAAGCATCTGATCCTACAAAGGATTGCTGAGAGCATCTTCGGGGTCTCTCTTCCACCCATTAGATATTTATCAGGGGTGTTGCATATGCAGGGTCCTCAGTATTGTCAGTGATCCCTCAGATCCATCCAACAATCCCTTTAAACCCCCCCCCCCCCACCATCAGGCAAGAGATGCCGTAGCATTAAGACAAGAACTGTAGCATGGGAAACAGCTTCTTCCCCCAGGCCTTGAGAATACTGAACTCCCTGCCACCTCCCAGGTCTCATCACTTAATTAAGCAGCAGTAGCATTATACAGTAGTTTTATCTTGTATATGTTCCTTTTTATTTTATTTTTTGTTGTATGTGAGTTCTGTTGTGCCACTTGGTCAGAGGAATGTTGTCTCATTTGGCAGTATACATGTATATGGTTGAATGGTAATAAACTTGAGATTTCCCCTTCCCAACCACTCCAAGATCTTGGCCACTGGACCAAAGTCTAGATTTCCTTGATTTATTTTGCATGCTGTGTATGTAAAGTGAATCGCATACCTATTGAAAGACTGTTCACTCTGGACTTTGGTATTAGATTTAAAAAATTCCTAGCAAAGTTATTCCTGTTAATATTGTGACACATTTTTAATTTTTTCAAAAAAGGTGTTCCATGTATTTCATCATATTTCCCGTGAGTCCAGTAAATTTAATAGGAGAATGGGTTAAAGGGAGCACAAGAACAGGGTCTCATTGGGTGAGAAGGGTTCATGGTACTGGTCCACCTACAAGTAAGAAGGGAGTGAAGCAAACATCACCTGGTGAGCCAAAAGTTGAACCATTTAGGTACTGTATCTGAATAATCAGATTTATTGGACTGGTACTGTCCAAGGTTGGTTCAGTAGTGTGTGCACCTTCTGGGCTTTGTGTGCTCTTGAATTTCCCAATTTGAACCAGTTAGTTGGCCTGCCAAGAGGCAATTGTTTGATATCGGTTTATGATTGCAAACCAACTTTTTAACAAATTGTAACATAAAAGCTTGGGACATTATTTTCCCCGTGTTAAAGCACTGTAAGATACCATTGTTCCATTTGAGTGGTATGCATAGCTTGTCAAGCTGCCCCACTATCCTAGACATCAGGCAATTATCTTGCATTTCAGCGGAAAGTAACAAGAATCCAGTATAGTTCATTTGTTTTTGATACTAGGAGTGAAAATGCAAAACAAAACAGTTGAACTTTTGGAAGGTGTGCTTGATTGTATTGTTCTCCCTACTTGAAAACCTAAACAGTACTGGCAAAACTAATTCCCCTGAGGAAATACAAGTCTGAATAACAGCCTCTGCGACTCCTAACCAGGAAACTAAGTACTCCACTAGAGTAACTACTGGGATGCAAGGACATCAATGATTGATATGTGAATTGTTTTAGATTTATGTAACACCACACTAACATAGCATTTGATTCTATTAACTATTGAAAGTAGAAGATAGAAAACAGACTGGAGCAATCTATTCCAGCTAAAGTCTATTAGAGCTAACTGTCTTTTGAAAGTGACTATAATGACCAACAAAAAAGTGGAGTGAGGATTTTGGAAACACAATTAATCCTTTAAACAACAGTACAGCTTTAAAATACCTTCCCACATATTCACCTATTTTTGGCTCCCTAATCCATTATTGCATTTAGTGCCATCAACCTTCAGATCCCCTGTAAACACTGCAAAACAAAAATGTGTTTTTGGCCAGGGAGGCATCCAAAACCATGTTTGGGTGGTGTGCATCCAGAAACGTGCACTGAGGCCGGACCGCAAGCTCATTTGAACATTCAGAGAAGGGTGCCTGCCTGTCAAGACACTCTCACTTCGTCATGCGTTGGACGTCATGACAGAGCTGAGGGCTGCAGGGATTTGGAGTGAGAATCTAAATTTGGTGAGAAACCTGACAATTTCAATGAGATAAAGGCTAAGACGCTTCGGAATCTCACTTTGGCCATTATTTGTCTCCTCCAGACACAAGAATCCCTATTCTTACAAACCATGCTGTACATGAGACTGCCTTGGAAGGAAGGATGCAATGGGAGGTCAGCTGCCTGAGCTGAATGGCACATAGAAATATCCAGCCAGTGGTCTCTTCAGAAGTCAGTTCAAACACTACCAAGGCTACGAAACAGACAACACAAGGCGGCAGTGTGTTTGCTAAACAGCAAAATCACCATACAATAGAACGAAGTTAGTACAATTGATCCTCGACTTCCTAACCAGAAGACCACAGTCTGTGTGGATTGGTGATAACATATCCTTCTCACTGACGATCAACACTGGCGCATCTTGGGTGTGTGCTTAGCCCACTGCTGTACTGTCTGTATGCACATGACTGTGTGGCTAGGCATAGCTCAAATACCATCTACAAACTTGCTGACGATACAACAATTGTTGGTAGAATCTCAGGTGGTGATGAGAGGGTGTACATGAATGAGATATTCAGCAACAACTTGGCACTCAACATCAGTAAGACAGAAGAGCTGATTGTGGACTTCAGGAAGGGTAGTACGAAGGAGCACATAACAATCCTCATAGAGGGTTCAGAAGTGGAGAGAGTGAGCAGTGTCAAGATCTCTGAGGATCTAAACTGATCCGAACATATCGATGTAGTTATAAAGAAGGCAAGATAGCAGCTATACTTCATTAGGAGTTTGAAGAGGTTTGGCATGTCAACAAATACATTCAAAAACTTCTGTAGATGTACCATGGAGAGCATTCTGACAGGTTGCATCACTGTCTGTTATGGAGGGGCTACTGCACAGGACCGAAAGAAGTTGCAGAAGATTGTAAATCTCGTCAGCCCCATCTTGGGCACTAGCCTACTAAGTACCCAGGACATCTTTAGGGAGTGGTGTCTCAGAAAGGCAGCGTCCATTATTAAGAACCTCTGGCATCCAGGGCATGCTCTTTTCTCACTGTTGCCATCAGGTAGGAGGTACAGAAGCCTGAAGGCACACACTCAGTGATTCAGGAACAGCTTCTTCCCCTCTGCCATCCGATTCCTAAATGGACATTGAAGCTTTGGACACTATCCCACTTTTTAAAAAAAAAAATACTGTATTTCTGGTTTTGCATGTTTTTTAAAACCTATATGTAATTGATTTACTTGTTTATTTATGTTTTATTTTATTCTTATTTTTTCCTCTCTACTAGATTATGTATTGCATTGAATTACTGCTGCTAAGTTAACAAATCTCACGTTACGTGCCGGTGAAAATAAACCTGATTCTGATCAGAGCTCTGACCCTGTCACATCAGGTTGTGAATTGTATTACACAATTAAAGGAAGATGACATCCCCATTCTCTATGTCAAAGCCTGGCTTGAAAGCAAAAGATGAAGCTGAAGCATTTGCTGCCTTGTTCAGCTTGATAGGCCAAGTGAATAATCTTTCTTGACTTCTTCCTGAGATCCCACCATCACAAAAGTTAGTCATAGTGAAGATATCCAGTTTGAGTTTTACCATATTAATTCATCTCCAGCTCTCATCATGGCCTTGGATTTAATATGGGCCAAGCAATGAATTTTAGATGTAAGGAGAGACCGAATGTCTTTGACATCATGGTGGTTGGTATTTGATCACATGTGACTGTAGTTTTACCACTGATCCTTCATGCCAATGAATAACAAAGAAATACTCAACTCCATTCGTTGATTTGCAGAGATAGCATTGCTGGAGGTGATTCATACCAACCTTGAGACACCTTTGAGAAATGGCCAGTGTTCTAAGCCCAGCCATTTTTTTTTTAAAAAAAGGTTCAAAGTAAATTTATTATCAAAGTTCATTTTTTGTGGGCATACTCATTAAATCCATAATAGAATAATAACCATTATATGAAAAACTGTACCAAGTTGGGCATTCAACAGTCTGCAAAAAAAAAGCAAACTATGCAAATACAAAAAGAAAGAAAATAATAATAAATAAATACACAATTAATATCAAGAGCATGAGGTGAAGAGTCCTAGGTTATGGGAACATTTCAATGACGAAGTGAAGCTGCATGAAATTATTCCCTTTGGTTCAAGAGCCTGATTGTTGAGGTGTAATGACTGTGTTCTGAACCTGTGGTGCGAGTCCTGAGGCTCCTGTACCACCTTCCTGGTGACAGCTGCGAGAAGAGAACATGCCCTGAGTAATGGGGGTACCTGATGGATGCTGCTTTCCTGTGAGAGCATTTCGTATAGATGTGCTCAGTGGTGGGGTGGGCCATATCCACTACTTTTTGTAGCATTTGCAGTTGAAGGGCATTGGTGTTTCCCTATCAAGCAGTGATGCAGCCAGTCAGTATACTCTCCACCACATATCTGTAGAAGGTTGTCGATGTTTTGTCATGCTGAATCTCTGCAAACTCATAAGGAAGTAGAGGCGCTGCTGTGCTTTCTTCATACTTATGTTCTGGGCCAGGAAAAGTCCTGTGAAACAATAACAATGGAGAATTTAAAGTTGCTGACCCACCATATCTGATCCTTCATTGAGGACTGGCTCAAGAACCTCTGGTTTGTGTCTCCTGATGTCAATAATCAGCTCCTTGGTCTTGCAGACATTGAGTAAGAGGTGGTTGTTATGGCACTATTGAGCCAGACTTTCGGTCTCCCTCCTATATGCTGATTCAACACCTTTGATTTGGCTTAAAACAGTAGTGTTATCAGCAAACTTGGTAATATGGTGTTGGAGCTGTGCTTAGCCACAGTCATATGTATAAGGTGAGTAGGGAGCAGGGGCTAAGGACACAGGCTTGTGGTGCACCTGTGCTGATGGTGACATGGAGGAGATGTTGCCACTCTGAACAGACGGGTCTGCAAGTGAGGAAATCGAGGATCCAGTTGCACAAAGGGGGACTGAGGCCAAGACCTTGAAGCTTATTGCTTAGGGTTGAGGGGATGATGGTATGGAATGCCAACCTGTAGTTGATGAAGAATGTCCTGATGTATGCATCATCACTGTCTAGATGCTTCAGGGTTGAATGAAGAGCCAATGAGATGTCATTTGCTGTGGACCTGTTGTTCCAGTAGGTAAATTAGAGTAGATCCAAATTGCTTCTCCGACAGGAGTTGATATGTTTCACCACCAACATCACAGAACACTTCACCATGGATGATGGCCGTTGAGGCAGGTTACCACATTCTTTTTGGGGCATCGATGTAGTTGAAGCTTGCTTGAAGCAGTTGGGTACCTCAGACTGCCAAAGCAAGAGGTTAAAGATCTCAGTGAACACTCCAGCCAGTTGCTCAGCACAGGTCTTATGTATGTGGCCAAGTACCCTCTGGTTTTTCATCAGTTCAATCTCTTGAAGGTTGCTTGCATGTTGGCCTCAAACGGGGGATCATCAGGGGCAGTGGGAGTTTGTAATGGTTCCTCCTTGTTTTGTCAAAGTGACCATAAAAGGCATGGATCTCATCTGGGAGCAAATCCCTATTATCTGTGTCGCTTGATATTCTTTTATAAGAGGTGATAGCATTCAAGCCCTGCCACAACTGTCAAGCATCCTTTGATTCATATTTAGTCTGGAATTCCCACTTTGCCTGTGAGGTGGCTTTCCAGAGATTGTTTGATCACTAGACTTGAATGCCTCTGATCTGGCCCTCAGCAGATTGCAGATCCCAGAGTTCATCCAGGACTTCTGGTTAGGGAAGATTAAATGATTTTGTGTGGACACATTTGTTTACAACGGTTTTAATAAAGTCCATGGCAACCCTGTGGATGTGAATATATTCATTCAGATCCACAGATGTGTCCTTGAGTACGGCCCAGTTCACTGACTTGAAGCAATCCCATAGCTGCTCCTTTGTCTCCTGCGTCCACCTCCTTTGTTGTCGTAATCTCTGGAGACTTGCTCTTTAGCCTCTGCCTGTATGCAGATAGAAGGACAGCCAAATGATCCGATTTACCAAAATGCCAACTGGATATGGAATGGTAGGCATTCTTTGTCTTGGTATGACAGTAATTAGTGATAGACCTTGAATGCTGGAGTGGCAATACTTGATGATGATTTAACAAGGCGAACTACTGTAAATTTGTAAACCTCAGTAAATGCAGCAAGATCTGGACAACATTTAGACCTGGGTAGATATAGAGCATGAAACAGTACAGCCCAGGAACAAGCCTTTTATCCCACAATCGCTATGCCAACCTAAACTAATCTCATTTGCCGGTTCAGTGCCCCTCCCTTTCTTTCCTGTTCATGTATTTACCAAAGCATTGCTGTTGTATTTTCTGCTATTTCCCAAAGTAGTAGTTTTTATTTAAAGGGAGATTTACAAGGCAAGTTGTATTTTTTAAACTATATACTGCAGTTAAAAAAAGAAATGATGACTGCATTGATGGTGCTGCTTTATGCACCCATGACGAGCTCGTCAATTTCAACAACTTTGTGTCCAACTTCCACCCTGCCCTTAAGTTCATTTTGTCCATTTCTGACACCAACCCTCCCTTTCTCGATTCGTCTCCATCTGTGGAGACATCTTTTTTAAACCTACCGATTCCCATGGCTATCTTGACTGTACCTTTTCCCACCCTGTCTTCTGTAAAAATGCTATTTTTTTTTTTCTCTGTTCCTTTGTCTCGACCGCATTTGTTTCAAGGATGAGGCTTTCCTTTTTCAAGACATCAGAATTCTTCTTCAGGAATGTCCTCCAAGAAATAGTGTTTCCCATCGTTCACCGTTGATGCTGCCCTCATCTGCATCTCCATTTCCTGGACATCAGACTCATCCCATATTTCTGTCACCTTAACAGGGATAGAGTCCTCTTGTCCTTACCAACCACCCCATGAGCCTGTGCATTCAACACATTCTCCACAGTCTGCGCTAACCCCAAAGGGATCCTACCACCAAATATATCTTTAGCCCTCATCCATCTGCTTTCCATCAGTATCGCTCCCTCCACAATTCCCTTGTCCATTTGTCCCTCTGGACTCGTCTCCCTCCCAGCACTTAACCCTGCAAGCAGCTAAAGTGCTACACCTGCCCATTAACCTCCTCCATTCAAGGCCCCAGACAATCTGGCAGTGTGTCCAGATGAGGCATCACTTAAGCTGAGAATCTGCTGGGGTCCCCTATCGTGTCCAGTGCTCCCCACAAGGCCTCCTTTACTTTGGTGTGACCCATCATAAATTGGGGGACTGCTTCATCTAGCACTTCAGCTCCATCCAACAAAAGTGGAACTTTCTGGTGGCTAAACACTTTAATTCTGAATCCCATTCCAGTCCCAACAAGTGTGTCTATGGCCTCCTCTTGTGCCATGATGAGTTTCCCCTCGGAGCAGAGGAGCAACACCTTGTATTCCGACTGGGTAGCCTCCAACCTGATGGCATGAATATTGGTTTCTCCTCTATATATGAAGAAGTGTCTTGGCTCAAAATGTCGACTGTTTGTTTATTTCTGTGAATGCTGCCTGACCTTCTGTGTTCCTCCAGCATGTTGTATGTTTTGCCTCAGATTTCCAGCATTTACAGAATAGCTTATTATTATATTTTTAAAAGAATTGCCTTGAAACTCTCACTTTTAAATTTCCTCCATCTCACCTTAAGGTTTTGCCGTCGATGATTTTCACCCTGGAATAAGACTATTGACGTTACCTATGTCTCACATAATTTAATATACTGTACCACTAGGAGCAACATCCTTTGCATTATTATTGACCAAAAACTTAACTCCATTTGGTAATCCATGTTTCTACTATTTTTATCAAAGCAAGTCAGAGACTTAATATGTACTGACAGCCCAAATCCTTTCCCCACTCCTTTGTGGCACAAGTCAGGCTGCTTGCCTGAGTGAGTGCAACTCCATAATGCTTGAGCTGCATAGCATCTACCAGGACACAGACACCTTGATTTAGCACCCACTGCAGTCATTATGTGCTGGTGATTGATTTATGTATCACCTTCTTGACGCACTGCTGTTACTCTCTAAGCTACTCCAGTAAAACAGCTTCCACACTCCAGAAAAGCAAGGTAGCGGGTGGAGTGGTGCATCACCTTTGGTGCTCCAACAAGCTGCATGCTGCCCAGACCCGGAAATGTGTATTGCTAGTCTTATTCTTGCTGTCCGTAACTTCTGTAATTCCCTGCTCAACGGTGGTATGAGGATACCTATTATAGATGGATTTCTGTGATTTTTAAGAAAGTGAATCATCATCACTGCCGTTTTTGTAGGCTATTAGTTCTGGTAGTAACAAATGTCATCAACAGCAGCCTTCATACCAGATGAATGAATAAGTGAACTCTTGATGTTTCATTATATTATTAAAGTTTTCTTTCAGCCAATGTCATCTGTCCAGTGTATTTAATCATATTTAGCACTTTTAACCATTAAATGACATTAATATGATTTAAGAGGTCTTCAGAATTTTCAGTCTCATTGTCACAGGCTATTTCCCTTGCCATATATGTTGCCTTGACAGGCATATAGGTAAAAGTAAATGTATATTCTGGGTTTCAAGTGGACATCATAAAACCAGGATCTGTTTAGCATTTGCAGTGGCTGGGGGAAAAACGTTGAGGATGGCCTAAAATACCAGACAGCAAATGGGATTTTATAATATATATTAATATTCTGTAAAGCACAGATCTTGGAATTATGTGATTCATTTATCATCAATGAATACTTTAATAATAGAAGCAAAGTCTTTCTAGGATCACAGTGTTATTTGTTGTTCAGTCAAGTCAGACTCTTTGTGACCTCAGGGACCATAGGGTTTTCATGGCAAGATTGATTGATTTCATGGCAAGTAGATTGCCAGGCCTTTCTTTCACGCAGATACTGCTGCTGGTCAGGTTGGGACCTAGCTGGGTTTGAACTCAGGACCATCTGCCTCGGTCCAGTGCTGATGCCACTGCACCATCAGCCAGCCCCCAGTGGTTCCAAAATGTTTTTGATCAGTACATTTACAGATTAGCAGTCAGTGTGGTCTGAGTTTTGGCCAGGGCTATAATAGAAAAATTTGGTTTGATGCAGCCTATATGCTAATTTCAAAGTGTAATCTCCCATCTCTAATTCTCACCTAAAAGCAGTACAGTCTTCAGTCTGGCTAATGAAACTGTGAGTTGGTCTAAACGTTTTAGTGGCTCAAGTTAGCTTAAGTGAAAATGATTGAGATACTATCAAGGGTTTAAAGGATGAGTCAAGAGTTCATACTGTCTGTTCTTCTGATGAAGTTTAATCCTGGTTTCTATCAAAATGCCAGATGTAAGGGACAATAATTTGAATTTATAGCTCTTAAAACAAACAGGAAGTCCAAAAATACTTGGCTAATCAGCAATTAGCCATTCACAAACCATTTTTAACACTAATAGAATACAGCAAATAAGCCTCAGTTGATTTGTTTCTTGATGGTATGTAGGTGGATGAATGTTACCTGGGTCACTGAGTGAACTTCTCTGCCCTTGGGTCTTTAGCATCTCATCTGAAAACAGTCCTGCACTCAATCAAGGGGTATTTTGTGTATCTAAAATGGAACTTGAAGGCGTAACTGTCAGATAGAAAGGTGCAGCTAGTGGAATGGCTCCAGTAACAGGGACAACACCAGAGATGAGGACGGTGCACATTTTTCCTGTGACCATGTAGAATTCCCTCAGATGTTCTGGTTTCCTCTTGCATGAAGGTTGGTAGGCTAAGTGTCCACTGTAAGTTGGCCCTGGTGTAGATGAGCACTAGGAAAGTGGGGAGAATTTTTTTTTAAACAATGGGTTAGTGCAAGGTTTGTGTAAATGAGAACTGTGGGCCATTCTAAACTCGGTGGGCGGAAAGGCCTCTTCCTATGCTGTATGGAGCTGTTGGAATGCTTTTAGTCCTCATTCATAAATCTGTCTGGTGTGTAGCCTGTAGTATGGAGTTCAAGTTAAAACACTGTTTTTACCATAATCTAATCTTAAATAAAAAGTAAAATGATATTTTGATCTTTTGTGTATGATAAGTTAACTGCCTCGTTCACTCTAGTGCCTTTATTTTCTCCCAAGTGATCTATTTCTAGAGGCGGATGGTTGTACTTTGATTGCCTTTGAGAAGGGAGGGAGTGATCTTGGGCAAAGGCAGCAGTGGAAGGGGTTAAATTTAAAATTGGCAGAAGTATTATGCAAGCTGTTAAAGTAAAAGGGAAGTGCGTTGCAAACTGCTTAGCTCAGTAGTTTGGCTCTTGGCCAAGGATTTGCTTACTTCAGTACAGCTGAGGGCTTTCTAAGCTACCCACTAGTGGATTTGTCTGAAATGTTTAGGAATGCTGGTTGAGTTGTCAACTGACGTCAGCATATGCAGTTCAGCTGAGGGCCAGGTCAGACCAGCTGTGCGGCTGTGTATGTGTGTCCCCGTGTATGAGTGTGTCCCCGCGTGCAAGTAAAAGTTCAAGTGACACATCACGCAGATGGAAAAAAAAATTAAGCTCTCCCTTATGGTATCGGATTCATAGTTCCAGCACAAATGAAGGGAAATAGTATTGCCTGTCAATAAGTTGTTGGTTTGAAACAACGCTATCAAATGTATTGATGCTATATTTTCTTCTGTTTGTTTGTGCCACAGAGCATTTTCACTATTGCTGGCAGTTCATATGAGGATTTCTTTATGAAAATGCAGTTCATATGTCTCAAGTTTGGACAGGCCTGAAAAGGATTACTGTTAACTGCAAGTGATTCAATGTTTATGCATTCAGATTTTGGCTGTTTAAGATGGATAAATTGCATTAGAAAGCAAGAAGCTGGAGGAGAATTGTTCTCTGAGACCTTCAGCCTGTAAGTGTATGCATGTTTTTGGCTGTGTTTTGTAACTCCAAAACAAAACTAATTGAAAAAAAGACATGGATTGCACGTCTTAGCTTTGTTTTTTAACTTAAGGGAGATGCTCACGTAGGACATGATGTAATAATGTATGACATCTGTGTACTTTTACATACAGCCCATAATGAACTATATAAACAATAATCAAACAAGGTTTACAATATTACTCAAATATTACTGAAATGTTAAATACACAACAGTTTTCACAGCTGCCTCTTCAAAATTCTATCCAAACCATCAGTTCATGCTGTGCTACCATTAGCTTTTGAACCTTGTAAACAATTTTTGTGTTAAATGGCTATTTTTCCCAAAGTGTATGGTGAATGAAAATGTTTTTGGGATTTTTGGGTCAATATCTTGTGTGGGTACAGTATTCCCTGTGTATTTTAGAGCTGCATCTTGTAAGTTGAAAAGTTAAAATGCTTCCCCGCCACTATCTGCTCAAGAATGACTCCCTTCCAAATACTACCGTAGTTATGTCCGCTATGTGTGTGTTGCCTTTTGTTACAGTCTCTATCTTTCTTTAAGTTTAATGTCATGAGTGAAAATTGGATGAATCGTGTCTCAATGAATCGGGAAATGATGCTTCATAAATTTCCTCAGATTGATTTACTGGTTTTGCTCTGATATGATCAATAGGTTCAATTGGATTTATGTTATTTTGTGCTTGCCCCGATTAAAACTGACTAATGTATAAGTGGCACAAGGAGCAAGCAGTTGTTTTTCAGCATTGAATAGGCTGTAATTGTCAGCCATGTGATGATCTGGCAACTTGTATGCTCCATGCTAATGAAATAAATGTAATAAAGATAATTGGTGGGACAATTTTTAAGGATGAGATTCTCAACTTGTTTGCTACTCAGTAAACTATTATTTGATTGTAATTTCTAAATTTGATTGCAGATTCCAAAAGTTGAAATTCTTGACTCACTTTTTAAATAAAGCAAGTACAAGAAGTTGTGTTGAGTATTAATTTTGGCAATACAAAGCAGAAGGTTTTGGCGCAATGTATCACTTTTTTATTTTTGCCTTATCACTTAACTCCTTCGATTTGCAGAAGTTTCACTATTTGGGCGTAAAAGGATACAAGGCTTATTCAAAGCTGAAAATGGTATTGATTGCTTTTCCTTTTTGGAATCCATATTACGCTAGTTCGGCTGGTAAAGTAAAGCAATTGCAGAGTAATTTTCCGATTGCTCAGAATGGAAATCTTTTGAAGGGCAGAATAGTTTTAATGTCATATATTTGGCAAAAGATAAAAGTGCATGTGTTTTGAATGTTACTACTTATTGTTGTTTGAAATGTATTTGAAAAATAACATTAAATATTGATTTGGACAAACATGCAATTGAGGTGATAAGAGATATATTCTCTTCAGTTTCCATGAAAACCACAGTTGTTAACTGGTCAGATGATGTGTTTGTTTTGTACAATACTAAACATTCATCATACAAACAGGCGTAAAATGCAATCTCTTCCAATTTGCTCAATGAGACAGGTGTGTGGCTGTCCAGGTAAAGTCTGAATAATGGTACAACAGTTGAGGAGAAACAAATAACAGAGATAAATGAAGCTCGCCAGCTGGTGTGTATCCTCATTCCTCGTTTATTAATGAACAGTGTTATTACAGCGACATGAAAAAAGTCAGTTGTTTCAGTGTCTTAATGGATAGCTGAGATTGTTCTGACAATTGGTTAAGCCTTTATGACTGAGTTCTATTTCAGTCATTATTTTAATTGAATGCTGAGGGGAGAAAATTGTTTCCTCGGGTGCCAGTTTGTAATTCAATGCTACCATATTTTAAACCTGTAATATTTCCAAAAACTGTAAATAGTTTTTTTTAGGTTCATGAAAATTGTATAAATTTTCATCTGAGTGCCATTTTTATATTAAATGTTTTTTTAATGTGATAACTGAGTAGTGATGTATTAATTGCCTGAAACTTCATGTTGCCACAAAAGCATTCTAATTCTCCTAAAGCACTGATTAATTTGCATTTATTTGGCTTTTGATTTTCAGATTTAACCAGGGATCTGGGGTCTTCTGCTGTGTTTATCAGGTCAAGATAAAATGTTTATTTGATCATTTTATTCATTCCCAGATTTTTAGTTGCTTAATTTGTAGTGTTTAATCAACATGAATAGTCATGGGTGTTTCGGTGTGTCTTGTCTAACATCTTGAGAATGATAAATAATTGGTGAGCTTCAAAGAGAAGGCTATTTTTCAACTCTTATGATGCTGTGTGTCTTGATACAAACATTCTACCAATGCTTCCCAACTCGGTTCTTTCACCAGTTTACTTCTCCAGATTCCAGCATCTCTTGCCACTTGGGTCAGTATGTTTCACTCTGATCTTCAGGAAATGATGCTGATAATTTTTCCTATACCCAAATTTGGGTGGACTTTTTTAGCCTTGGTATTTTAATTCCATTTGCAAGTTCTGTTGGGGAAAAAAAAATGCAATCAGGAAATATGACTTTTCAGGTACGCATCATCCTTCATAAACTCAGTGTTCCAGATTTTTTGACAGCAGACTTTTTTAGTCACCTGTGGTTATGTGGAGAAAGACCTCAAGTTTTCACATCAGCAATGAGATGATGACCAGGTAATCTACTTGTGTGATTAGTTTGAGGGGCAGTCACTGGGTGACACTCTCTGCACTCCTTCAAATAGTCCTGTTGATTGTGTAAGGAAGGAATTGCTGCCACACCAAAGCATCAGTTTAAATTTTGTCCTTAAGTCTATAGATTGAGACTAAATCATAAATCAAGACAAAAATGGGAATCTGATCTGAATGTTAAAATTGATGGAAAAAATTGGTCAAGATTATGTTCTGATAGTATGAGAAATACAATAAATGTTCGACTTAGATTAATACAATATAATTTTTTACATCAATTATATATAACACCACAGAAAATAAATACCGGTAGATTAAATTCAAATATGTCTGACCAATGTTTTCGATGTAAACAAGAAATTGGTACTTTTTTACATTCTACTTGGTCTTGTTCTAAAATTCAACCATTTTGGATTAATTTAAGATTTTTATTGGAACAAATTATTGGAGTACAACTTCCACATAGTCCATTGCTATTTTTATTAGGAGACATTGAAGGGACAATAACAAAATTTAAATTGAATAAGTATCAGAAAAAATTTATAAAAATTGCTTTGGCAGTAGCCAAAAAAGTTATTGCAGTTACTTGGAAATCTGATTTAAATTTAACTATGGATTGTTGGAATAATGAAATACATAGTTGTATTCCATTTGAAAAAATTACGTATAATTTAAGAAATGTATATGAGATATTTTTGAAAATTTGGTCACCATACTTACGAAAGATAGGATTAGATACATAGGTCCTTTGAAGATAAAATTATAGTAATTGGGGAAAGTGAAAATAAATATCAAAATTATTTTGAACTCCATGGAACATGTGGGGATCCTCCGATATCCAGGCAATCTTTCTTCTCTTTTCTTTCTTTCTTTCTTTCTTTTTTTTTCTTTAGATAAGTATTAAGGGGGGAGGGTTAATATCACTTTTCTTACCATTTCATTATTACATTTATTCTTGTAATTTCAAAAATTCAATAAATAAATAATATTTTTTTAAAAAGTCTATAGATTGAAACAACTGTTGCCTGATTTGGTGGCAAGTGTGCTACCATTGAACAAGGGTTGGCCACTGAAGTTTGACCAATAGTTCCCCCAAATAATGCCCCCTGCATCACTCCGTGCTGCTCGTGTTTATCTGCTGACTGGGTGTTGATGCAAGCAATATTTTATGAATAATTTTACGGTTCTAAGAACAGCCAATTCATTAATAGTGAGGGGATGCAGGGCTGTTAACAGGCAGTAATGTGTGTTTCATTGGGCTGGAGGTTGACTGACCTTGCAAACTTCCTCTTTGACAGTGGTGTTCATGAAGCAGTGCTCAATGCTATCCTGTTCTTCATTTACCCCTGACCTTTTGTATGTCAATTGTACCACCCTGATTGATGATATAGTTGTATTTGAAGTCTGATACCTGGAGCTGTTAGTTTTCCTCTGCAGAGACATTAATGGCTCTGCTCTTGTTAACACCTTGAATTGATAATCATTGATCTTTTAGTCCAGTTGTGGAAATGCTGGCAAGCCCATCACAACAGTGTGATTCACTAAAATACCAGTTTGCACCAGACACTTTTATTTTGATGTTTACTCTTTGTGCTTAGATATTTTTTGAACCTAATCTCTCTTCGTCTGAGAAGCCTCCATATCTGTAAGACTGGAGCAAAATAATGTGCAAAAGAGTGAGAGAATTTTAACCATAGGTAGATTTAATAGAAAAAAAATACAGCAGATGATAGAAATCTGAAATTCAAATCGGGTTCTGGAAGTATCCTGGAAGCAGGTCAGGCTATGTTTATTCAAAGGGAAGCAATTAACTGAGGTTTAATGGTTTCTTTTGAAGAAAGAAGAGGTAGAGAAGCAGAGAGATTTAGGGAAGGATATCAAACCACTAAGTTACATTGGGCAGTGAATGTGATAGGAGCACTGCCAGATGATCTGCATAAACATGATAGGGGTATTGGCAAATGTGATCTCCCCTTTCAAAAAGGGCTGCAGGGCAAAGCCTAGTAATTATAGACCCGTGAGAATGACATCGGAAAAATGGAAGTTATTTGGGGGGGGGGGGGGAAGAATCTGAGACAGGATTAATCATCTCTTGGAAAGGCAGGGACAAGTCAGAGTTGGACAGCATTGACATTGTCTGGCCAACCTGACTGATCCTTTTAAACTAGTAACAAAAATGATTAAGGGCTGTGCAGTGGATGTGGTTAACATGGACTTCAGTGAGGCCTTTGACACAGTCCTCTGAGGTTGGTTGAAAAGGTTCTGTAGGGTCTATTGAATCTAGGGCAAATTAGTAAGTTGAGTCCAAAATTGCCTTGGACAGAAGGTATAGCTGAGGGCTGCCTTTGTGATTTGGTGGATGCCATGAATAGTAATGTTCCACAGGGATTGGTACCAGGTACTTTGTTCATAATACATCTGAATGCTTTTATTTATGGATTTAGTTGGTGAGATTAGATTTTCAGGTGATATGAAATGATGAAGTTGATAGTGTAGTGGGTGGTCTTTACTACAGGGTGATATTGATGTGTTGGGGAAATGTGCTGAGAAATGGCAGATGTAAGTTAATCCAGATAAATAGGACAAAATGCATCTTTGTTGTGTTTGTCTGTTGAATTTTATTCTTATAACCTCACTTAGCCCATGAGTTTGAGCTCCTGATTTTGTGATCATAAAATTTTTGGCAAGCACAGGAGACTTCTGATGACTAACCTTGCTGTCTCCCAACTCCACCCATCACAGCTCACCCAGAGGTATACCATCTGCACATCATCTTTCAATCCTCCTTGGCCCACTAATCACATGGAACATAGAAATCTACAGCACATTACAGGCCGACCATGTAACCTACTCTAGAAACTGCCTAAAATCACCCCACTGCATTGTCCTCTATTTTTCTAAGCTCCACGTACCTAAGAGTCTCTTAAAAGACCCCGTTGTATCCACCTCCACCACCTTCGCTGGCAGTGCATTCCACGCACCCACCACTCGGTGTGGAAAAACTTACCCCAGACATTCCCTCTGTACCTACTTCCTAGCACCTTAAAACTATGCCCCCTCATGTTAGCCATTTTAGCCCTGGGAAAATGCCTCTAGCTATTCACATAATCATTGTCTCTCATCATCTTAAACACCTCTGTCAGGTCACCTCTCATCCTCTGTCGCTCCAAGAAGAAAAAACCAAGTTTGCTCAACCTATCTTCATAAGGCACACTTTCCAATCCAGGCAACGCCCTTGTAAATCTCTTACTGGTCCCTGTTTCACCCAGCCCCCTTTCCTTATTGTACTGTCAATATTCCTCCCCACTGTCAGCACTAAAGCAACATCACCAGTTGATGTCCCTTTTTAGATGCTGCGTGACTAGACAAGTTCCTCCAGCAGATTGTTTGTTTTTGGAGATTTCCGCAGGGTAATGCTTTGCTAAAAGAAACTTGTGTAATGTTTGGATCTTGTGATACTGAGAAAGAGAGGTCTGAATGTTTCTTTAGCATTGCTTTTGATGAGACCGGAGTCTACACCCATTAATGGCAAAGATGCCAAGACTCTATTCGGATTTACCATTTTCTGTTTAAGAGAACTCTTTTCGGTTAAGACAAATAAAACTTTTACGAAAGTTTCTTTGAAGCTAGTTTTATCAGTCTTTTTGGGACCCATTTGGAAGAATCACCTGTGCTTTAAGGGCTCTTGTAATTCAGCCTTGTTTGAGGGTTTTTTTTTTGCAGATAGTGCTTTGCATACAGCATGATTAATAAAGAACCAAGCTCTAAACTTTCTAGTCTATCCGTTGAAAATGATGTTACATTTGTTTTGATGAAAGATTATTGTACTAAAATTTTAACTTTTTCTGCACAAGTACTCCCGAACTCTTTGAATATTTCTGAATTATTTTTGTTTTTCCGATAGCTAGTATTCAAAGTATTTTGTTTCTGCTACTAATGGTATGTATGTCTAACAGATTTCTTGGATGTTGTAAATGCAATGATGTCAACCGTTATCAATATCACTTGGTGGATGGCTACTGATAAAACACTCAATTGCTCCAATGTGCCTAGTTACTTGGTTTGGTGATCTAGGAAAGTGGTACATTTCAGCAGTTCTCTTGTGACTTCTGCGATAGTAATAAAAGACCCAATTAGTTTTATCTGCAAAATTTTATCGCAACTCTTGAAATTATTCACAGCTATAATGGTACAAAGGTACCAACTGGGAAAAGAACTAAAATTTAGTAATGCTCCACTGTAGAAATTCTTTTGCTTCAGAATCTTGAGTCATAGATGTGTTTGTTTCAGCATTTAAAAGACTCTTAGCTTGAAGTATTAAGAAAAAATACCATTATAATAATCTCATAAGTATCATCAGCAAGATGAGGAATAAACCCGAGGTTCAATTTCTTGTTCTGTGGTGGAAGAATACTATTCCAATGGTGGTTAATCTTATTTCCCTTCTGTGAGTCATTCTGTACATGATACGAAAAGTTATTTAAGTATTTTACCATAAAATTAGAAACCAACTCCATCATCATGGACATCTCCAAAAGGCAGTGGGTGGCATCCACCACTGAGGACATGATCTCTTCTCTTACTTCCGTCAGAGAGATGGTACAGAAGTGTGAAGACCCACACTGAACTATGTACAGTGCCTTGAAAATGTATTCAGCCCCTAGAACATTTTTCACATTTTACTGTCTCATTTTCTAAATTTAAAATATATTGAAGTAGAATTTTTGAACCAATCTAGAAGACATTGTGCATCATGTCAAATCAAAAAATCCAAAACCTGTCAATAATTTACTTAGTTAAAAATCAAAATATTAATTCCCTTTGTAATTACTACATTAATGTTCCTCAGGTGCAATACTGTATATTACCTTACCAACTCTCACAATTTGATGTAGAAAATTGGTGGATCACTTGTTTTCAATAAATTCATAAGAATAGATACCCCCCCCTCTCTCTGTAAGGTCCAACAGTACGGTAGATTTTCAACAGACCAAACCAAAATGAGGTTGAAAAGACATTCAAGACAAGTAAGGGAAATGATAAAAGAGAAGCACAAATCTGGGGAAGGGAACAAGGCAATCTCAAAGGCACTGAACAGATCTCTGAATTCAGTACAGTCCGTCATTAAGAAGTGGAAAAAATATGAAACCACAGCCACACTGCCCAGGTCAGGCTGTCCCTCTAGACTTAGTCGCTAGAGAAGAATGGCACTTGTAAGAGAGTCTGTGATGCTTTGAGTGAGCTGCAGAAGTTAGTGGTGGCAACTGGAGATGAGGTTCACTGGAAATCTGGTCTAGATTGATGGAAAGATGAATGCTGCTAAATACAGAGAGATCCTGGATATAAACCTGCTAGCCTGTGCCAGAAGCTTAAACTGGGGAGGAAGCTTGTCTTTCAGCAAGACTCCGACCCAAAGCACTCTGGCAGAGCAACCATGGAGTGACTTCAAATAAAGAAAAGACGTGCCTTGATTGGCCCAGTCAGTATCCTGACCACCCAATTGAACTTCTCTGGCTGCTGTCCACTGCTGCTCCCCAACCAACTTGGCCCAGCTCGAGCAATGGGCAAACCTTGCTCCATCATGTGCAAAGATGATAGAGACTTATCCAAAAAGACTATTGATTGTAATAGCTGCAAGAAGTGGTTCAACTAAATACTGAGCAAAGGGGGGATGAATACTTTTGAAATGCTGACATTACAGTTTTGAATTTTTCGTTTTGCATGCTTTACAATTTTGGGCTCTACTGTGAAAACTGAGCACATGATTCACAAATAAAAATTCTTAGTTAAATTGACCAAACTCGCTGGTAGCAATACTCATTTATGTGAACAAAGGTTTGGGGCTGAATACGTTCACAAAGCACTGTAGGAATAGCTGCTTGCCCTTTGCCATCAGATTTCTGAACAGTCCATGAACCCATGATCACTCTTCCTCATTTTTTAGAACTGATTATTTTGTAACTTACTGTAATTTTATGTCTTGCGTGTATTGTTGCTACAGAACAACAAATTTCACATACAAGACAGTGATAATAAAACTGATTATGATTCTCAAGCAAAAGAAAATCTGCAGATGCTGGAAATCCAAGCAATACACACAAAATGCTGAAAGAACTCAGCAGGCCAGACAGCATTGATGGAAAAGAGTAAACATTTGACGTTTCGGGCTGAAACCCTTCATCAGGACTGATTATGATGCTGTTCACGTTATAGCATTACATGTTTAGTTCATTTTAACTGTGATCTAAAGACAAGGGGTACTAAATTTCAATCAGCTGTTAGTGAAGTCTGCATTGCTACTCAAAAGTTGGAATGTGAACTTCTGGGTGTGTAATGCAAGCATATGCATAATATCAAGCTTTGGCTAGCTTAAGTCATATATTTTGACCTCAAAGGCTGTTAGGAAGCAGGTGTCAACAAAAAAAAGCAAAAAAAAACTACATTTGCAACAAGACTTGTAATGGTATCTCCATCTGACTTCAACCTCTGGTTGGCTCATTCCTTAACCAGGTGCCTTGTGGAATTGGAGAGATCTGAACTGAAGCTGTACAAACAGGACTTGGGAACAGCTGTGCTTTACAGACATGTGGTCGGTTACAGCAGGCCAACTGCTATAATAAATACTAGTAGGTTTCAAGGGTTTTAGGAGCCTTGGAGGACGACCACACACATGCAGCATTCTTCATAAAAATCTTTTATTTGTGGGGTGTGGTCGAGTAGCAAGGTGATTCTTTTTGTATTTATTAAAAACATACGGTTTAAGAAAAAACTGGATTTGTGGCAAGATAGTTTTTTTTAATACAACTTTAGATTTCTGATTCTAGTATCTTAAAAAAAAAGGTAGTTACTGAACTGTGAAATATTTTGGCATTGGATCTTTTTATACTGCTATTTCTAACCTATTCACAACCTTTTCTCCCCCATAAAGGAATATTGCTGAGATATTTCTGGCCAGATTGTTTGGACTTGAGTTGTGTGTTCAATTCTATGTTTACATGAAGTTTATATTTCACTGAAAAAATGTTTGGTCATTACACTCAGTTCAATTTCTGTTTCGACTCATTGCCTTCTGTAGAAACACTGCTGGTACTCGGCCTTTGAACTGTATCTGTGGTAAGCATGAGACAATGGTTTGTACTTCTGGCTAGACAGCATGCCTGCATAAATCAAAAAGGCAGTGCAAGATATAAATTTGAGGTTAAATTAGAATAGTGTTATGTGTTCATACTGTGCACAGTACAGCATTTAATACTGTGTAATATTGGGTACAGTTACCAATTTTCACTGGATTGTCATGTAAGGTTACTTTTTAAAAGAAACTTGATTGTGAGCCTGCCAAATGGACATAGTTCTGTGGATTACTCTGTGCAAAGCCCTTATCTCCTGAAGGACATAGAAATGAGCCACTGGTGAGACACAAGTTGTTTAGCTGAAGTACTTCATGTAAGCTGTATATGCAGTTCTCTACAATGGATAAAATGTGAAAGCTTAACTGTATCATTTTAGAACTGATTTGTGTCCAAATAGTTAAAACCATTTTATTTCAATTTGTCTACAAAGACTGAGAACTTGGCTTGAGTTTAAAAATAAAATTGTTGATCTGACATTAAACTAATTTCCACTAATTAGTAAGAATAGCATTTTTAATTACAGTATAATTACATGATGAATGCTGTATCTAGCATAAAATTAAGGCACTTTCAAAACGTCTGTGCAGAACGCAGTGAGTGAGCAATTAGTAATTAGGATTAGCAAATGCAGGTGCAGCTGCTGAGGGCCTAGTGTGACTTTCTTTAAATCAAGCATTTCTATGTCAGTATGTTACAAATCAACTGAGACCAAAGGAAACAAATGGTTTTGAATTGGAATGGGAGTTTTATATGAGAAGTATATGCAATGCACTTGTGAGCCTGTGGGATAGAATTTGCTGTACGTGGTGAACTAATGGCACCTGCTGTTTAGCCTTGCTTATTTAACTTCCAAAAGCTTTTGCATAGCAAGCTGTTGTAACTTGGGGGATCAAAGCTGCATGATTTCCTCTCAATGGCATCTGGGATCCAAATGAGCTGGCCAAACATTTACAGTTCTCCTTAACCAACCAGATTTAAAGGGTTGTGAAATGAATTGCAAAGTGCCAGGTAGAAAATGGAAATTGAGATGATCAATGTTAAATATGACATAGAAAGTGAAATAGGAAAAAATAAATTGTGTTAAGTAAAAAGGGAAGAAAATACACTTTTGTTAGAGAATTTTAAACGATCAAAAGTAGAAGGACTTGCTACTTTTGGACATTTTCAAGTTATTTCTCTGCATCAGACAGATTGTTTGGCAGTACTTCAAGCCGATCACCCCAATTAATAATCATGCTTGGACTGAATGGACAAATCCTAACTATTTGTTAATTAGTTTCATATCTATCTACTGTGCATTTCCAAGAAGCACATGCAGTGCATTGCATTTTGATAGTGGACGTCAGCCAGTGAGATCCCACTTTCTAGAAGCAATTGGCAGCGATGCTCAGATTTTTGTGTTTAGCTATGTGTCTTGCTTAAAGTGCCATTTGATTTTGCACAGAACTAGCATTGAACATTATTGGCGTTAGTGTTATTTTGACAGTAAATTCTAGCCAAATGTGAGTGTAGTTTCCATCTCTTCAAAAATGGAAAATCTTACCCTTTTAAAAGAGTTCAACTTTAACCACATGACTAATTGAAGCCTTAACCGCATCTCTTGCAGAAATATTTTTGCGTCACTGCTATTTGTCAAAATCCAATAAGAAGATAAGTTGTAGTATTAGAAGTATTGTGTGAGGTTGATTGATAGCAATGACTGGTATCCTGTGTACTGCAGAACCAAAAAGCTTCCAGTTCAGCACAAACTGTATGTAAGATTACCAGGGCATAACCAGTTCTGTATATTTTAGTTGGGTAACCAGATGTCATTTACTGCACTTTAGAACCCTGATTCACCAGATGAATAATAGATTTAGTTTGAACATTTTTGGGCATCTCAGCATTCTCTATCAATATTTTGTTACTCATAAGATTATGATTTGTTGCTCTGTGCTGTAAATATAGAAACCATATGCATAGTTCCACATTCTAGTTCACTGGAGGCCCACAAAGTTGCATAAAAATGTTCATGTTGTGTAAATCCGCTGCCTTTCCTAATAACTTGCTCTATTTCTAGCTGTCTTATTGTTTCATTTTCTAGGATCTTCAAGATCTCTGCCACCATATGTTCACTTCCTTTTTAAATTTGCCTTTTCATTCTTCCCTCCAAACACCTCACATGTAATTGGTCAGCAAATTCTTACCTGCTTGTTTAACCTTGCTATATTCCTTGCAGGCTGTTTGCACCTTTCATGCAAGTTGCAGATCTACCTGACAACAATCTACTCTTTCACTACAACAGCCAATCGATATAAATGGAAACCGTGGTTTTTAACTAAATTTTTCCTGACTTTGGAAAAATGTTTTTTAAAGTATACGTGACAAGCTTAAATGGAACTTTACTAGGTATCAGATGTTTGTTGAGGGTGTAAACAGGGGCGCGGGCAGCAGGAGGTTGGCTGGGGTGGAATGCAAGCCAGAAGAGCAGCATCAGATCGGCAGGGTTGGACAAATAAGGCCGAGTGTTAACCGGTGCACGAAATCATACCTCCTGGAGTAAAAAATGAGCTGCTGGAAGAACTCTGGGTCAGGCAGCATCTGTGAAGAGAAATGGATAGCCGATGTTTTGGATCGAGACTCCGTAGACTGATGAAGAGTCTCGATCCGAAATACTGTCTCTGTTTCCCTCTGTAGATATTATCTGGCCCATTGAGTTCCTCTGCCTGTTTGTATTTTGCTGCAGATTTCAGCAGTAAGCAGCCTCTTGCATCTCCAGTCCTGATCCACAAGGTTTGTTACAATCAGTCACTTGGGAATCCCTTTTCCATCTGCCTGATACAGTCTGGGCAGTGTTAAGTTTAAAGGGCTTTGTAACTCCGACCAGCAGTTACACGGCTCGGGACACTGCAGTGGCTCCCTCTAGTCATCCAGAGCTACACAGTTGATTCTAAACTACACTAGTTGTTTTGAGCACACCAGTGACCTGTCATCCAAGTCCCTCAAAGTATTCTGAAACTCAAAATGGGAGGTTTGGTTGATTTCATATTGTTCCATGCCCCTAATAGTTATCGAGAATATCTGATCTTGAGGTAATTCCACCTGTACAATCAGGATGGTTGATTCCTCTTAAAAGGAAAAATTGGAATTGGTTTATTATTGTTGTACGTCCCGGGTGTTGTAATGTGAGTATTATTAAAAGTAAGTTAATACTAATTGGGGAGTTGTTGGTAGCAAGAGGCGGGATCCGGGATTGGCGGGGTCTTTACTTCCACTCTTTTTACTCCCAGTATGCATTGTATATAGTTCCTCCACCTATGCTGCACGAGGTACCTGGAAGCCTCTGTATTGTAAATATCATTTGCCGTCCCAGATAAAGATGCTCTTTTGGCCATCAAGTTGTCGAGTGGTCTTTTTGTAAAGTAGAAGTTACCGCACCGGGCTTCTGAGAAAAGCTTGTTTTGGATGCAATTCATCAAATCAGGTCACATCATTACACAGTGCATTGAGATGGCATAAGGTAAAACAATACAGGTGTCCCCCCGCTTTACGCCACTTCACTTTTACAAAAGACCTACATTATTAACCTGTTCTGGCATTACAAAGAGGATTTTCGCTTTTACGAAAATTTTCCCCATAAAAATTAATGGTTCCTCGCTTGACGCCATTTCGGCTTAAGAAAGGTTTCATAGGAACACTCGACCTTTGTGGGGGGGGGGGGGGGGAACACCTGTAATAGAATGCAGAATACAATGTAACAATTGAAGAGTAGGTGCAGTACAGGTAAATGAAGTAGTGCAAAGTAATAACAAGATAGATTGAGAGTCCATTTAATCTTATTATAATCAATAGTATTATAGCAGTGAGATGAAAACAGCATTCCTTGAAATTCCTGGGAATACAGATCCATTATGGCACATTGGCCTTCATAAATCAGAGTGTAGGAGTTGGGATGTTATGAAGTTGTGTAGTATGTTGGTGAGGGTATATTTGGAGTACTCTGTGCAGGTCTGGTTACCTGCATGCAGAGTAGGTATCAATAAGATTTATTGGTTGCGAGCAGGGGTGGATGGAGGAGGCCGAGCTCTCAGTCGTAGTGAGGATTAGGTCTGAAGCCATGGCATTACCTGTTTGCAGCCACTCGGAATGAGGGGATGAAGCCATTGTGCTTCACCAGGGGCAATGTGGTGTGGTGTCCAGAACTTAGTTGGAGCTGCCTTCCCAGGGTTTCGTTCAGAAGAAGGCAAGCTTCTGGTGCAGCTTCAACCTGCAGGGTCACTTGCTTCCCAGCCGCCGGAGGACAGGCCTCCGAGCCATCACACTCTACTGGTGTGTTGTCGTCATGGCGACTGGAGATTTAAATTGGACTGGAGGGTGTGGACTATATACATATTTGTCTGGTTGTGTGTCTACTAATATTCTATATGCGCTTGTATATGTGAGGATTGGGCCTCAAAGCCATGGTGTTGCCTAGCAGGTGTCGGGCCAGTTGACAGATGATATCAGTGGGCTGGCAGGCTGGAACGGATATCCATGCATATTCTGCATCGCCGTATTTCTACTGATATTTTATATGGGTTTGTTGACGTGTACCTGCAAGGACTGAGCATCATGCCGCAGTGCTGAGGGGGAGATGGGTGTCGGTACACTTATTACATGATTGTGATCTTGTGTGTGCTTACTCTATGTGATTGTTGGTAGTATGTCTTTGCACCTTGAACCCATAGTAACACTGTCTAGTTTGGCTGTATTCATGTATGGTGACGTGACAATTGAATTTGAATTAAATTGCAGAGTACAGAAGGAAATTTACAAAGGATGTTACCAGGATGAGAGGACCTGAGTGATTAGTAAAGGTTGAATAAGTTAAGAACCCCCCCCCCCCCAGACCATAAAGAGAGTGTGGGGAGATTTAATAAAGGTATGCAAAATTATGAGTGGTATAGACAGGGTAAATGCAAGCAGGTTTTCCCACTGAGCTTGGATGAGATTAGAATTAAGGGTGAAAAGTAAAGTAAAATATTTGAGGACCTGAAGGGAGCCTCTTCACTCATGAAACAGTGCACCTTTACGCCTTGACTGTAGTTTTGAGGGATCTAAATCAGGCCAGTCTGGAAAAAAAAATCACTAAGCAATTACCATCAACAGATCACTTGCAATACCAGAGGAAGCAACACACTAGACCACTGTTACACCACCATCAAGAATGCCAACTGTGCTGTTCCCCACCCTCATTTCAGGAAGTCTGATCTCCTGGCTGTACTCCTACTGCCTGAGTACAGGCAGAGACTGAAGACTGCAGCACCAGCTGTGAGGACCAAGAAGGTATGGACAAGGGACTGCATACAGGACTGCTTTGAATCGGTGGACTGGACTGTATTCAGGGATTCATCTTCGAATGTGGATGAGTATGCTGTAGTTGTTACTGACTTCATGAAAACCTGTGTGGATGAGTGTGTACCTACAAAGACTTGCTGTACATTCCCAAACCAAAAGCCGAGATGAACCAGGAGGTACGTTGCCTGATGAAGGCTAGATCTGTGGCATTCAAATCTGGCAATCCAGGTCTGTTCAGAAAACCAGGTATGATTTGCAGAGGGATATTTCAAGGGCGAAGGGACAATTTCCACCGAGATTGGAGGTAACATCGGATGTAGGACATCTCTGGCAGGGTTTGCAAGATATTGCTTCCTAGAAAGCGAAACCCAATAGCATGAATGGCAGTGATGCTTCACTAGCAGATGAACTCAATGCCTTCTATGCCATTTTGAAAGGGAACATATAACTACAGCTGTATGTTATATCCCTGCTGCACCTGATGAGCCTGTGTCTCTGTCTCAGAGGCCGATGTTAGGTTGTCTTTAGAGAGAGAGAGAGAGAGAACCTTCGCAAGGCAGAAGGTCCCGATGGAGTACCTGGTAAGGCTCTGAAAACCTGTGCCAACCAACTAGCGGGAGTATTCAAGGACATTTTCAACCTCTCACTACTACAGGCAGAAGTTCCCACTTGCTTCAAAAAGGCAACAATTATATCAGTGCCTAAGAAGAATAATGTGAGCTGCCTTAATGCCCATCACCCGGTAGCATTCACATCTAAAGTGTTAAAATGTTTTGAGAGGTTGGTCATGACTAGACTGAATTCCTGCCTCAGCAAGGACCTGGAGCCATTGCAATTTGCCTATCGTCACAATAGGTCAAAAGCAGATACAATCTCAATGGCTCTTCACATGGCAGTAGACCACCTGGACAACACAAACACCTATGTCAGGATGCTGTTCATCGACTATAGCTCAGCGTTTAATACCATCATTCCCACAATCCTGAATGAGAGGTTACAGAACCTGAGCCTCTGTACCTCCCTCTGCAATTGGATCCTTCACTTCCTAACCAGAAGACCACAATCTGTGTGGATTGGTGATAATATCTCCTCCTCACTGACTATCAACAGTGGTGCACCTCAGGTCTGTGTGTTTAGCCCACTGCTCTACTCAGTATACCCATGACTGTGTGGCTAGGCATAGCTCCAATACCATCTATAAATTTGCTGATGATATAACCATGATTGGTAGAATCTCAGGTGGTGACGAGAGGGCGTACAGGAGTGAGATACACCAACTAGTGGAGTGGTGTCACAGAAACAATCTGGCACTCAACATCAGTAAGACAGAAGGACTGATTGTAGACTTCAGGAAGGGTAAGATGAAAGAACACAAACCAATCCTCATAGAGGGATCAAAAATGGAGAGAGTGAGCAGCTTCAAGTTCCTGGGTGTCAAGATCTCTGAGGATCTAACTTGGTCCCAACATATCGATGCAGTTGTAAAAAAAGGAAGACAGCGGCTATACTTCACTAGGAGTTTGAAGAGATTTGGTATGTCAACAAGTATGCCCAAAACTTCTATAGGTGTACCTTGCAAAGTCTTCTGACAGGCTGCATCACTGTCTGGTATGGCTGGGGGGCCTCTGGACAGGACTGAAAGAAGCTGCAGAGGGTTGTAAGCTTCGTTGGCTCCATCTTGGGTACTAGCCTACAAAGTACCCAGGACATTTTCAAGGAGCAGAGTCTCAGAAAGGCAGTGTCCATTATGAACGACCTCCAGTACCCAGGGCCTGCCCTTTTCTCACTGTTACTATCAGATACAGAAGCCTGAAGGCACACACTCAGCAATTCAGGAACAGCTGCTTCCCCTCTGCCATCCGATTCTTCAATGGACATTGAACCTGTGAACACTACCTCACTTTTTGCAGTGCGAGAGGCAGGATAGGCAGGTGATGGAGAAGGGACATGCTCAGACCGATGGTTTGAGATGTGTCTATTTTAATGCAAGAAGCATCATGAACAAAGCAGATGTATAGGAATAGAATGCGGTGGGGGATAAATGCGTGGCTGAGGGATTGGAGCATGGGGCAGGGATTCAGATTTATGGATCATTGGGACCTCTTCTGGGGCAGGTGTGATGTGTACAAAAAGGACGGGTTGCACTTGAATCTGAGAGGGACCAATATTCTGGCGGGCAGGTTTGCAAAGGCTATTGGGGAGAGTTTAAACTACGACTGCTGTGGGGTGGGAACCGAACTGAAGTGATGGAGCAACAGGAGGTTGGCTCACAAATAGAGAAAGCTTGGAGACAGTGCAAAAGGGAGGATAGGCAGGTGATAGAAAAGGGACGCACTCAGACCGATTGTTTGAGATGTGGCAATTTGAATGCGAGGAGTATTATGAATAAAGCAGATGAGCTCAGAGCATGGATAAGTACTTGGAGCTATGATGTTGTGGCCATTAAAAAGACTTGGATGGTGCAGGGGCAGGAATGGCTACTTGAAGTGCCAGGCTAGATGTTTCAGAAAGGACAGGGAGGGAAGCAAAAGAGGTGGGGATGTGGCACTGTTGATCAGAGATAGTGTCACGGCTGCAGAAAAAGAGGAAGTCATGGAGGGATTGTCTACGGAGTCTCTGTGCGTGGAAGTTAGGAATAGGAAGGGGTCAATAACTCTACTGAGTGTTTTTTATAAACCACCCAATAGTAACAGGGACATCGAGGAGCAGATAGGGAGACAGATTCTGGAAAGGAGTAATAATAACAGTGTTGTTGTGATGGGAGATTTAAATTTTGCAGATATTGATTGGCATCTCCCTAGAGTGAGGGGTTTAGATGGGGTGGAGTTTGTTAGGTGTGTTCAGGAAGGTTTCCTGACACAGTATGTAGATAAGCCTACAAGAGGAGAGGCTGTCCTTGATCTGGTATTGGGAAATGAACCTGGTCAGGTGTCAGGTCTCTCAGTGGGAGAACATTTTGGAGATGGTGATCACAATTCTATCTCCTTTACCAGAGCATTGGAGAGGGATAGGAACAGACAAGTTAGGGAAATGTTTAATTGGAGTAAGGGGAAATATGAGGCTGTCAGGCAGAAACTTGGAAACATAAATTGGAAGCAGATGTTCTCAGGGAAACGTAGGGAAGAAATGTGGCAAATGTTCAGGGGTTCTGCATAGGTATGTTCCAGTGAGACAGGGAAAGGATGGTAGGGTACAGGAACTGTGGTGTACAAAGGCTTTGTAAATCTAGTTAAGAAGAAAGGAAGAGCTTGAGAAAGGTTCAAAAAAACTAGGTAATGCTAGAGATCTGGAAGATTATAAGGTTAGCAGGAAGGAGCTTAAGAATGAAATTAGGTGAGCCAGAAGGGGTCATGAGAAGGCCCTGGTGGGTAGGATTAAGAAAAACCCCAAGGCATTCTACAAGTATGTGAAGAGCAAGAGGATAATACGAGAGAGAATAGGACCAATCAAGTGTGACAGTGGAAAAGTATATGGAACGGGAGGAGAGGTACTTAATGGCAGAGGTACTTAATGAATACTTTGCGTCAGTATTCACTACGGAAAAGGATCTTGGCGATTGTAGGGATGACTTGCAGCAGACTGAAACGCTTGTGCATATAGATATTAAGGAAGAGGATGTGCTGGAATTTTTGGAAAGCATAAAGTTGGCTAAGTCACCAGGACCGGGCAGGATGTACCCCAGGCTACTGTGGGAGGCGAGGGAGGAGATTGTTGAGCCTCTGGCAATTATCTTTGCATCATAATTGAAGATGGGAGAGGTTCCGGAAGATTGGAGGGTTGCGGATATTGTTCCCTTATTCAAGAAAGGGAGTAGGGATAGCCCAGGAAATCATAGACCAGTGAGTCTTACTTCAATGGTTGGTAAGTTGATGGAGAAGATCCTGAGAGGCAGGATTTATGAACGTTTGGAGAGGCATAATATGATTAGGAATAGTTAGCCTGGCTTTGTCAAAGGCTGGTCGTGCCTTATGAGCCTGAGTGAATTTTTTTGAGAATGTGACTAAATACATTGATAAAGGTAAAGCAGTAGATGGAGTGTATATGGATTTTAGCAAAGCATTTGATAAGGTACCCCATACAAGGTTTTTTGAGAAAGTAAGGCATGGAATCCAAGGGGACATTGCTTTGTGAATCCAGAACTGGCTTGCCCACAGAAGGCAAAGAGTGGTTATAGACGGGTCATATTCTGCATGGAGGCCGGTGACCAGTGGTGTACCTCTGGGATCTGTTCTGGGATCCAGATGTGCTGAATAACTTTTTCGCTTGTTTTGAGGTGAAAAGTGACGTGGTGGCGAGGAAGTCCAACCCTCCTCCAAATGACCAGGTGTTGCGTCTCACCGTGGCTGATGTGAGAAGAACCCTGTGCAGGGTCAACCCATGGAAGGCTGTTGGACCAGACAACATCCCTGGTAGAGTGCTTAGAGGATGTGCAGACCAGCCAGCAGATGTTCTCACTGACATCTTCAACATCTCCCTGAGCAGCGCCATCGTTCCAACGTGCTTCAAGGCCACCACTATCATCCCCATGCTGAAGAAGTCTTCAGTGTCCTGCCTCAATGACTACCGTCCCATTGCACTCACATCCATCATCATGAAGTGTTTCAAGAGGCTCATCGTGAGGCACATCAAAATCCTGCTGCCCCCCTCACTGGACCCTCTGCAGTTTGTGTACCGTCCCAACCATTCAACAGACAACGCCATTGCCATCATCCTCCATCTGGACAAAAAAGATAAGTACGTTTAGATGCTGTTCATAGACTTCAGTTCAGCATTCAACACAATCATCCCTCAGAAGCTGATTGGAAAGCTGAGCCTACTGGGCCTGAACACCTCCCTCTGCAACTGGATACTAGACTTCCTGACTGGGAGACCTCAGTCAGTCCGGATCGGGAGCAGCATCTCCAACACCATCACACTGAGCACGGGGCCCCCCCGGATCTGTGTGCTCAGTCCACTGCTGTTCACTCTGCTGATCCACGACTGTGCTGCAACACACAACTCGAACCACATCATCAAGTTTGCCGATGACACGACTGTGGTGGGACTCATCAGCAAGAATGACGAGTCAGCTTACAGAGAGGAGGTGCAGGGGTAACAGACTGTTGCAGAGCCAACAACCTGTCTCTAAATGTGAACAAAACAAAAGAGATGGTTGTTGACTTCAGGAGGGCATGGAGCGACCACTCCCTGCTGAACATCGACAACTCCTCGGTAGAGATCGTTAAGAGCACCAGATTTCTTGGTGTTCACCTGGCGGAGAATCTCACCTGCTCCCTCAACACCAGCTCCATAGCAAAGAAAGCCCAGCAGCGTCCCTACTTTCTGCGAAGGCTGAGTAAAGTCCATCTCCCACCCTCCCATCCTCATCACATTCTACAGGGGTTGTATTGAGAATATCCTGAGCAGCTACATCACTGCCTGGTTCGGAAACTGCACCATCTCGGATCGCAAGACCCTGTAGCGGATAGTGAGGTCAGCTGAGAAGATCACCGGGGTCTCCCTTCCCGCCATTACAGACATTTACACTACACACTGCATCCGCAAAGCAAACAGCATTATGAAGGACCTCACGTACCCCTCATACAAACTCTTCTCCCTCCTGCCTTTTCCATCTGGGAAAAGACACCGAAGCATTTGGGCTCTCACAACCAGACTACGTAACAGTTTCTTCCCCCAAGCCATCAGACTCCTCAATACCCAGAGCCTGGACTGATACCAACTTACTGCCCTCTACTGTGCCTATTGTCTTGTTTATTATTTATTGTAATGCTTGTACTGTTTTGTGCACTTTATGCAGTCCTGGGTAGGTCTGTAGTCTAGTGTAGTTTATTTTTCTGTGTTGTTTTTACATAGTTCAGTGTAGTTTTAGTACCGTTTCATGTAGCACCATGGTCCCGAAAAACATTGTCTCGTTTTTACTGTGTACTGTACCAGCAGTTATGGTCGAAATGACAATAAAAGTGACTTGACTTGACCTGACCCCTACTCTTTGTGATTTTTATAAATGACCTGGATGAGGAAGTGGAGGGATGGGTTAGTAAATTTGCTGATGACAAAGGTTGGGGGTGTTGTGGATAGTGTGGAGGGCTAATAGAGGTTACAGTGGGACATTGATAGGATGCAAAATTGGGCTGAGAAGTGGCAGATGGAGTTCAATCCAGATAAGTGTGAGGCTGTTCATTTTGGTAGGTCAAATATGAAAGCAGAATATAGCATTAATGGTAAAACTCCTGGCAGTGTGGAGGATCGGAAGGACCCATCCCTCCACTTCCTCATCTAGGTTATTTATAACAATCACAAAGAGTAGGGGTCCCAGAACAGATCCCTGAGGCACAGCACTGGTCACCGACCTCCATGCAGAATAGGAGGTGAAAAGGAAAACAGGGCTATCAGCAAAAGACTTGCAGAAATCTCTAAAACCTGCTAAAGTCCCCGCTCATGTGTCCACTATAAGAAAAACTTCTGAACAGGAATGATGTTCATGAAAGGGCATCACAGAGGAAACCACTGCTCTCCAGAAAAAAACATTGCTGCTTGTCTCAAGTTTGTTTAAAGTCTATCTGGATGTTCCATCACGTTTCTGGGGCAGTGTTCTGTGGATAGATGAGATAAAAGTTGAATTTTTTGGCAGAAGTGCGCACCACGATGTTTGGAGGAAAAAGGGCACTGCACACCAACATGAAAATCTTATCCCAGCTGTAATGCACGGTGCAAGGAGCATCATGGCTTGGGGCTTCTTTGCTGCCTCAGGGCCTGGACAGCTTGGAATCGTTGAGGGAACAATGAATTCAAAATTGTATCAAGAGATTTTGCAGGAAAATGTCAGGGTAGCGGTCTGTCACCTGAAACTAAATATGTGTTGGACGATGTAACAAGACTGTTCTGAAACACAAGAATAAATTAACAACAGAATAGTTTATAAAGTAGAAAATTTGTGTTTTGGAATGGCCAAGTCAGGGTCCAGATATTAACCCAATTGAGATGCTATGGCAGAACCTGAAGAAAGCTGTTCATGCAAGGTATCCCAGAACTATTGATGAACTGAACCAGTTTAGTATGGAGGAATGGTCTAAAATTATTCCTCGACATTGTGCGAGTCTGATCAGCAGCTGCAGGAAATGTTTAGTGGAGGTTATTACTGCTAAAGAAGGTTCTACCTGTTATTAAATACATATTTTTCCAGCCTGCACTGTGAATGATTAAATGATGTGATCAGTAAAGACATATAAAGTACAATTGTGCATTACTAGATTAGGCAAATTGTGTTTGTCTATCGTTGTGAGTTAGATGAAGATCAGACCACATTTTATGAGTAATTAATGCAGAAAACCAGGTAATTGCAAAAGATTCACAAACTTTTTCTTACAGCTGTGCATGGATGAGAGTTGATCTGTCTTGGCAGAATAAAAGTTCAGCACAGATTTAGATGGGTTAAAGTGTCTGTTTCTGTGTTGTAGTTCTCTAGAACGTTCAATGTTCTTGGACCCGGCAGTATGTGCTGTCATGTTTTTGTATCTTCTGCTCCACAGGAAAGGGACTTTATTATTACATGATTTAAACATTTGAATTTGGCAATGTGATCTAATTTCATTAGTTGACTAAAGTGCTGTGCAAAGGTCTGAAATCCTGGTATTCACTTTCTGTCCTTGTGTTTTGCACCATGGCTTTAGCCAGTCAAATCATAAGCTGTTTTCAGGAAACATTTTCAGAACTGCCTTCCTCACTTGAGTGAAATTGGGACGCACTTGTTTCAAGTTGGCTCTCCCTAACCCAGCAACTTGGCTCAGGCGCTAGGCATAACTCCGAAACCAGGTTATCATGGTCACTCATTGGTATCCGAAGAAGATATTGCAGAGCTTGAGTGTATGGGGTAGAGTCAGGGGTGTCAAACTCATTTTAGGTCACGGGCCGGATTGAGCAAAATGCAGCTTCATGCGGGCCGGATCAGTCGGACGCGTGCGATCGCAGCTTTCGTTGCCTCCGTTTTTTCAGCCTGCTCTCATGTGTCTCAGTCTCTGCTATAACTACAAAGTGTTTCACTTTACAAATTCCGTTTCTTATGAAGAAGACTGCCGAGCAAGACTGCCGAATAAACACTAAAAACCCTGAAACCTGGTACCTGAATAAACTCAGCATTAGCCATATCATACACCATAGGCGCTTCGATTACTGGGGCCAGCTTTAATAGTAATTAGATATTATCTCGCGGACCGGATTTGGCCCGCGGGCCTTGAGTTTGACATATATGGGGTAGACTGATACATTTCTCCTGGGGGTTCTGTTGCCATGGAATCCAATAGTGGAACCTGGTTGTTCTGTGATATTCCTAGGAATTTGTTGGTGAACCCATTACTTTCAGTGTGATCTGGTGTAGAATCAGTGTTGCCACACATTTTGAACGTGGATTCCCAACCTGGAGATGTAGAGAAAACAAGTACACTTCATAACTATATTTAATTGAAGTATTATTAATAAGAACCGGCTAGTGGTGCAGTGGCATCAGCACTGGGCTTTGAGACAGATGGTCTTGAGTTTGAATCTGGCCAGGTCCTAATCTGGGCAGCAGAAGTATCTGCAGGGAAGAGAGGCCAAACAGTCTACTTCCATACCTTGCCACAAAAACCCTGTGGACAACTACGCTATTCATAGGGTCGCCATGAGTCGACAACGACTTGACAGCACACAACAACAACATTGTTAATAAATGCTTAACAAGTGTCTAATTTTTACATCTTACTATTTACTGTAATTTTATTCTTTGACTATGAGACAGCTGGGGAGGTACGTTAAAACGTATGCTTTGACACAAAGTAAAGCATTGCCCCTGCCTTGCCATTTCAAAGAGGGTGTTCTCTGGTGGAGAGTCTCTGCAGTACCGAGGCCTCCATCACTTGCTGGGGCCTTTCAAAGCAGGGCAGCCTTTTGCTTCTGGATCCAGAGGCTGAGAGAAGCAAGCTGATTAACAGCAGCTGTATCTTGCTTGATTTAACCCAGTATTTGTCATTGATGATCTTTGATCAGAACATTACTGTGGAGGTGTGTTGAAGCTGTTTGGTTCTTCCTGTGTTTGATTAAGAGCAAGAAAGGTGGGAGGGGAGCGTCTTCTTTGAAAATGGATGTATAAACAAACCTGCCATTGTGTTCAATGTCTGTGTAAATAGTATCAATAATATTGTGAGTGGGTTCACAGAATCTAAATAGACCCGCCTTCATACTCAAAGCAATGAAGTGTATTTTTGTGCTTGTTTTATAGCAGTTCCTCTTCTCAGAAATTGTAAATCTCACATATCTGATCCTTCCTCTGGCGATGGCTGATTTTCCAAATGGAGGGCAAGACAAAAAGACCAAAATTCTTCTTGCCTGCAGTTGTGTGGGCTGCGAAGCATTTCAGAAACCGTATTACAGTATTTTTATTTTACCAATTCTTGCCCTTTTGCCCAATTGTACCAGTAGGATGAGTACTTAGGAGATGAAGAACAGCGTATAAATTTCATCTATTGGTAAATAGACTTTGAAGTTTCAAGCAACATATTTGAGAGTTCCTGTAACCAATGGCTTCTTGCATTATGTTTATGGAAGATGTTCTTGACCATCCATCATATGTTGACAGGCTCGTGATTTTAATTGTACGGTAGCGGTATGTCCAGTGCAATTAGTGAACAAATTTTGTTTCAGATCCAATCATTTACTCAAGGATTTCAAAATGAATGCCAAAAACTAGTCTTTTGCCTTCAGAACTATTACTCTATCACAATAGATTCTTGTGGGGGGGGTGTATTTTTTAAAATTAATTCTGACTCCCCCATCTGTTGAATTGCTCGTTTTGTTTGAAGTAAGCAACTAGATTGGATGTGAGAAAATGACAGTGCTACATATGACAACTTTATTTTTTGCTTTAGTTGCAATTGTTCTGATAACACTTTTTAGCTTGCATCTGAAAGTGACCTGTTCTAACCTATTTTCCTGTTGAGTGCATTTGCAGAATTTAAGGATGAGGTTGGAAAAGAAACCTAATGGAAAATAAATCAGCTTAATGGAAGGAAATGCTGGTGAAGGATGTTATCAATCCTTCCTTCAACGTTATGAGGGGCTGAATCGGCCACTATATCAGGAATACTGACATGTCTTTCTGATGAAAGATTTGTGCATGTAATTGCAATCTTGCATCACCATTTTTTCATTATTTAAAAGAAATGCGTGCTTTGTTCAAATCAAGCAAGCAACTTTCTCCTGGATGTGCTTGGGCTGCATGTGTTGTTGGGACTGCAGTCATTTAGGCAAGCGGAGAAAAGTTTTTGATGGAAGGAAAAGTTCAGGAAGTCAACTGGTGAGTGTTACTCATTGCAGAAGACCCAATCTTTGAGCAGATGCAATATGTGGCTGGTTAGTAGTGACCCTCAAGATGTCGTTGTGGGGGGGGGGGGGGGGTGTTGTGTTGTTGTGCTGTTGATTTTCACTGGAAAATGTTTGGATACTTATGATAGAATCATGATGTTATACAGCATGGAAATGGGTTCATTTAATAGCTCACCAGGTCTAGGCTAGCCATCAAACGCCCACTTACAGTGATCGTAAGTGCATCCCATTTGTTCCCCTCGTATTCCCATCACATCGGGCAGGTTGCAATGGCCAATCAACACGACAACCTTTGTGTCAACTTGTATGGCCACTGAAGTATGCAGACACAACGCAGGCAGTAACAGATATTACAGTTGAACATTGGGTCACTGCAACAGTGAAACAGCAAAACTATGAACTGTGCAATCATGCTACCTGTACCGTGGCACTAATGTTAACTTGCCATATATCAGCCAAAGCATGTATGTTTTTGGCCTTGTTTCATACAGGCATGGATTGTTTCATTGTCTGAGGATTTGCGAATGGAATTCAATGTTTGCACAGTCATGACTTAAGAGTCCCCAGGGAGGGAAGATCATTGAAGAAGCAGCTGAAGATAATTGGGCTTCGGACTGCATTGCCGTACTCTCATCAGTGCCCATAAGCTAAGAAAGTTTCCTATAGCCCATAGAGAATCATCTTCTTGATTCCCATTGACTTTGGCTCCTTCAGACCTGCTTGATATCATAGTCGGTTTAATTCTGGCTTTGGGGCGTCAGCCAGTGTGAACAACAGTTCTGAATCTTGGAATAATTATCTTCGGAAGGCCTTCAGTTTTCTCCCCTGACCAGTACTCCCAACTTTGATGCCTTAATTACACTTATTTGGCTCTGTTGAGAGGCTACATCCTTCACAGACCATGATTAGAAATTATCCGGTGAAGAGAGGAGGTAATTCAAGTCGTCGTGTACATCCACATCAAGACCACTATTAGCCTCCTACCTAAGAAAATCTAAATAACATGCCTTAATGACTGTTGCTCAGTGGCTCTGACATCCACAGTCATGAAGTGCTTTGACAGGCCAGTAATGGCGCATATTAATTCCAGCCTTCTAGACAACCCACGATCACTTCAAATGCCCCATGACCATTCAAAGCGGAGATGGAGTATTTGGAATTACCTCTAGATTCTTCAGGAGCATGCGGAAGTCCTGTGGGACCTCACTATCTACTTGTCTGCCCTATCAAGCATTTCTTCCCATTTTCAGCAGAGCCTACAAAATGTTAGCTGTTTCCACTACTTCCCAAGTATCACAGAACTCGAGAGTTTTGAAACAGATTATCTGTGATGTTGAGGTACTGTATACCAAGAAGGCCTCCAGTTTTCCAATTACAGTTGTGACAGCATAATACTCTGCCCCACTTATTGTGGCCGTCGTTCTGTAGCTTATTAATCTAGACATTTATACCTTGTCATAAACACCAGATTCTGCCGATGCTGAAAATCCAGAGTAGCACGTACAAAATGTTGGAGGAACTCATCAGGCAGCTATGGAGGGGAATGTTTTGGGCGGAGACCTTTCATCAGTAGTCTCAGCCTGAAATGTCGACTGTTTGTTCCTTTCCATGGACGCTGTCTGACCAGAACTCGTCCAGCATTTTGTGTGTGTTACTTTATATCCTATTTGTATGTTTGATCCTTTTCATTCTTTTCCAACTTGTTGCAAACTGCTTATTCTGTGTGTGATAAATTAACATTATACAACTGTGACTTCATGCAAAAGCTACTTCCAAAGTTGTAAGTTGAAGTTCTGTTTCAGAGATCAACGCAATTTATGCCAACACTTCAATGAGGTGTTGAGGGAATGTAATGTTGGGAACTGCTCTTTATCTTTTACATGAGGCATAAAGCTGATGGGTTTTCTGAGGAAGAGCAAAACCGAACTGTAAACCAATGAGCCTGACATTATTAGGATGAACAGAGCGTTTGCAAATGTAGGAATGGAAAGAACCAACATAGCTTTATGAAAGGGGAATCATGTTTAACAGTGTTTCTTTGTCATTTGGTATATTTGTGTATTGAATCACAAGAGAGCAACATTCATTACCTCCACAACAGTTTGAATTGTATGAAAGAATTGTTCCAAAAAAAGTGGATGTCTTCAGCACGATGACATGAATAGGTGTGTGTTTTTTTTTGGTTTACATTGGAGTCTCACAAGTACAGATGACAATGTTGTGTTTGACAAATGTTTGCAGTATTTAAATAGGAATCGGTGTGATCAAAAAATTAAATACAGGAACATTACAGTAAATTACTGATGCAGGAATATTGCCCTAAGAGGCTGGAATGTTTGACAGTGAATGGCTCAGTTCTTCAAATGTGGCTAGTTAGTTTCAGCAATTCTGTCTTTTTTAATGATGCAAGAGTGTCTAAAGTTACATTGTTGGTATGAGGCATGAGAATTTTTAAAAGATAAGAAAAACTATAATGATGGCTGCCCCCCAGGTGTTAGGAACAGCTTTCCCTTTGAGGAAGTTTTTCTTTATAACATGAGGCGGGCTGGCTTTGTGGATTTTTTTTTCTCTCTGGCTTTTGCCAATGAAGGGAATGTTAATAGAGATTGTATTACTATACTGGTAGTTCAGAGCCCTGGTCTAATCTGTAGCCAAATCCCATTTTGGAAGCTAGGCAGTTTCAATTCAATTAGTTATACAACCTGGAATTAAACAGCTGGAATTGTTGCAGATAACCATGAAATTACTGGATAGTGGTTTAAAACCCTACTGGATTTGCTGGTGCTTTTCAACCTTGGAGGAAAGCAATCTGCTGCCCTGACCTGGTCTGCCCAGATCCACAGTGACACGGTTGGATCTTCAACTGCCCTCTCAAAAATGCTCTTACAATTTGGAACTGCAATAAACAAATGTCCATCCAGTAGTGCGCACTTCCCACAAATGGAAAATTGGAAACAAATAGAGAGACGTGTCCTTGAGACCGTAGGGGCTCTGTGAATTAATTCTGCTTTAATAATCTATGCTTTTGCCTGGCATGTTTTTTTTAAGTCTGGCTTCTTCACTGGGGTACTGCATGATCTACTCTGCAAAGTACTGTTGCAAGAGGCCTGAGGCACGGAAGAACTTGCCTTGTACATTCAACACAGAAACACAGATGTGTGATGTGTCCAAAGGCCTTTTATTCTTGGTTCACAGGGCTTGGGTTGGGTGCAGCAGGGAGAGCCCCAGGGTTGGAAAGAGTCGGACCACAGTCAAAGGAATAGAATCTCCTGTCTGAATCTCCTGTTGGGTTGTGGGGGGTGGGGGGGGGGGGGGGGGGCGGGTGGAGTCTTGTGTTTCTCTGCAATACCCAGAGGGAGCCACCAAAACTAGCGAGTATTGGTCTTGAAAAATCTGTGAATTCCTTTCCAGGGGAATTGTCAACTGACAATTGCCAATTGTAAGGCTCGAAGCAAACTGTTTTCTGGGGGTCCCTCTGAACTGTGTGTTCTCAGTGAAGAATGGACCTGCTTCTGTGATCTACCAGACATTTGGCTGTGCAATGGAAGCCAATATAGTATCAATGAGTTAGTCAATGCAATCTTCCTTTTCTTCTTTTTGGCCTTGGCCTGTGTGCTTTACTATTCTGAGCATGCATCCAATTGGAGAATACATGCCTGATATCACGAAGGATGATTATTGTGATCTTAATCTTGTGAATATTTTTCCTGTTTTGTTATTCTATTGCAGTTAAAAATGTGCCAGCTTGAGATCCTTGCTGTTACTCGCAATGTGTTCTGTGGATAGTGGTAGGCCGACATTTGTAACTGGAGGAAAGAAGTAGGTATGTCCTTTGAATAAAGCACAAAGATAACTGGTTCTGACCAACACTTGCACACCTTCCTGTGTCTAGTTTGAGTACATTTCTTTTATTCATTCAAGGGATTGGACCTCACAGGCTGAGCCAGCATTTTATTACCCATTCCTGATAGCACTTGTGAAGGTAATGATGAACTTTAAATTTCCTGGGACCAGCATGAATGCCATCACATAGACGGCAGAACAATACCTCTACCGTCTTAGAAGTTTGTACAGATTTGCCATGTCATCTAAAACTTCAACAAACTTCTGTAGATGCACAGTAGAGTGTAAGCCTTGCTGAGTTAACTGTAGTGCATCTTGTAGATGATACACTGCAACTAGACTACACCAATGTGGAGAGCATGAATATTTGGGCTGATGGATAGGATGCCTTGCAGGGCAACTTGACCTGCATGGTGTTGGGCTGTTCAAGTGTTGATGGACAGGATGAGTAGAAAGTATTCTCTCACATTCCTGACTTGATCTGTTTTTACAGCTGCCGTATTTTATTAAATGGTCCTACTGAGTTTATCACTCTCGACTTCTGGGTTGTTGATGCTGGGGAACGCAAGATGGCAATGCTATTGAATGTTTGAGGTAGCTGTTAGCACCTTTTCCTTTTGGAGTTGATCATTACACTTTACAGTTTGCAAATGGCAGGCAAAGTGACATTTCAGGAGTTTGGCCAGGATGGATCAACCACAGGACGCATCCAGCTGACGATGGATGCAAACACTTCAGCCTTGTTGTCCGTTGGGCTCCAGCAGCATTTAGGATGGGGATACAGTATTCATGGCATGTCCTCCTCCCAGAAATTGTCCAAATCTGTTCTTAACTACATGTGGCAGGAATACAGAACTTTTATCAGATGCATTACTGAGCCCTGTCTGTCAAATTATATTTGGTGTTCAGTATGCTTGTGGTCCTGGATATATTATTCTTAGGTATGTCTAAAGTTGGAGGGGGGGGGGGGGCTAGTTCACCTCTCAAGTCAGTCTAGCTCCTAACCCATTAAATATGATCAGCCCAGGCCTCAACTCCTCTTTGTTGGTAGTGACCTGCAACCCTAATTCCTTGATTTTACAAAAAAAATGTTTACTTTGTCTTCAACTTCCCTCTGTGATCTAGCCTGAAAAACCTTGCAGAGCAAAGAATTGAAAAGGTTCTTCTCTGCTACTGGTAGGCTTTCCTGCATTCATTGAACTAGTTTTGGTCCCCTAGTGAAATGGTAACAGTGAAGAATGTGCTAGGTCACAGTCTTAAGATTATGCTGAAGTAAACCTCTATTAATACTTGAGTGTTAGTTCTGAATTGCTAGGTTGGTTTTAAATCTACTCCGTATTAAACAGTGATACTCCCAGTAAACAAAGTGGAAGGTGTCCTTGATTTGAAGTTCCGATCTTCTTTCCAGCTGTGTTGTATGACAATCTACCAATAATGTCACATACAGATGGGGCCGAAGAAAGTTGATCCTCTTACCCCCCCCCCCCCCCCAAACCAGCTGGTTGAGTATTTATCTTCATATTTTAATAACAATTTTTATATCAATTTTATTTTTGGGATTCTGGTATTCTTCTAATGGATGTATAAAATATTCCAATGCATTGTATGTCCTCTGTCAATTCCAAGCTGCAGTGTCATACCTGTCCCTACACCATCTCGCTCACTATCATTAGGGCCCCAAATAGTCATTCCAGATGCAATATCACTTCACTTGTGGGTCTTTTGGGGTTATCTGCTCTATCTGGTGCTCCTGGTGTGGCCTCCTGTAGACTGGGAGACGCTTTGCCGACCACCTATGGTCCAACTGCCTGAGAAATTGGGATCTCCCAGTGGCCACCAATTTTAATTCCACTTCACATTCCCATTCTGACATGTCAGTCCATGGCCTCCCCTACTGCCATAAAGAGGCCACACTCAAGTTGCAGGAGCAACACCTTTTATTCCATCTAGGCAGCTTCCAACCTGATGGCACGAACATCAATTTCTCAAACTTCCAGTAACTTCCCCACTCCCCTTTTCCTTTCCCCCATTTGTTTACTCCTCTCACCTCATCTCCTGAACTGCCCATCACCTCCCTTGTTGCTCCTCCCCCTTTCCTTTCTTCTGTGGTCTTCTACCCTCTCCTGTAAGATTCCTCCTTCTCCAGCCCTTCTGTCTCCTTCAGCAATCAACCTCCCAGAACTTAACTTCACCCTGATCGTCTCTCCTGGTTTCACCTGCCACCTTGTACCAATTTCTCCTCCACCCCCACCTTCTTACTCTTGACTTCTCATCTTTTCCAGTCCTGATTAAGTATCTTGTCCTGAAACATTGACTGTTTACTCTTTTCCATAGATGTTGCCTGGCCTGCTGAGTTCCTCTAGCTTTTTTTGCGTGTGTGTTGCTTGGATTTTCAGCATTTGCAGATTTTCTTGTCTTTGTCTATACATAACTTTTTTTTTCTGTGATTTCAAAAGGTAATACTGAAAAGATTTAAATTAATTATGGTAATAAATGACCTCCACGTATCCTTTCATTTAGATAAATTAAGTTTAATTGGTCCCATTGAAATGGCTGTAGGTGGAAAACTCCACAGGATTACATTTCTTGAGAGTTCCTGTATTAATCTCTCTAATTATGGATGAAAACTTTATGGCAATATTTTTTCTATTAATATTAGACAATGAATCAGTAATTCCTAGTTATTTTGTGGAGTTAATATTAATTACAAAATGTACTGCTTGGAGAATGTTTATGTTTTAGCTTGCTTTCAACGTTCAATACTTAAATCATAATAAAAGGAGCAAATAAATCAATGTGTGATTTTTTAAAAAATTATTTTATTGATCTCTTCAGTGACTATCTCCACCAAATGAATTTGTCAGTGTGTGACATGTGCACTTTCTCTCAAACTGATGACTCGACATCTTCCTGCTGCATCTGCAAGGTTTAATATCCAGTGCATGCTGTAATAAATGGAATAGTGTTATTAATCTGTACCCAGCTGTGAATATATGTATGGTTTGTTGAACAATCCATTAACTTCACTTCCTGTTAGTAATAATGACTTGAATATTGTGTTTGTCATCACAATCATAATTTGCTTTACAGAATGAGTATTGCATCACACCAAAAGTTTGATTAAGGGCACATCAACCATAGATGTTTTTTCTCTCTAATTTCTATTCTGTTGTTCCTCACATTTTGTAGTTGTTCTTGAGACAATTAAGGGATGCTACTGAGACATGCACAAATTGTACTGATGACAAAGGCTCTACCTTTGCTTCTCTTGTAACCATATAACAATTACAGCACAGAAACAGGCCATCTCGGCCTTTCTAGTCCGTGCCGAACGCTTACTCTCACCTAGTCCTACCGATCTGCACTCAGCCCATAACCCTCCATTCCTTTCCTGTCCATATACCTATCCAATTTTACCTTAAATGACAATATCGAACCTGCCTCTACCATTTCTACTGGAAGCTCGTTCCACACAGCTACCACTCTGAGTAAAGAAGTTCCCTCTCATGTTACCCCTAAACTTTTGCCCCCTACCTCTCAACGCATGTCCTCTTGTTTGAATCTCCCCTACTCTCAATGGAAAAAGCCTATCCGCATCAACTCTATCTCTCTCTCTCTCATAATTTTAAATACCTCTATCAAGTCTCCCCACCTCAACCTTCTATGCTCCAAAGAATAAAGACCTAACTTGTTCAACCTTTCTCTGTGACTTAGTTGCTGAAACCCAGGTAACATTCTAGTAAAGCTTCTATGTACTCTCTCTATTTTGTTGACATCTTTCCTATAGTTCTGTGACCAGAACTGTACACAATACTCCAGATTTGGCCTTACCAATGCCTTGTACAATTTTAACATTACATCCCAACTCCTATACTCAATACTCGGATATATAAAGGCCAGCATACCAAAAGCTTTCTTCACCACCCTATCCACATGAGATTCCACATTCAGGGAGCTATGCACCATTATTCCTAGATCACTCTGTTCTACTGCATTCCTCAATGCCCTACCATTTACAGAAGAGTCTCTTCTGGGGAAGAAAATCCAATCATTGATGTCTTGTCAAAGCACATATTCATGTAAACCATGATTCACAACTTCATGGTCTGTTTTATTTCAAAATGGAGGACTCTATCAATGTTCTGTTTTATATTTAGATTTAGACTGGTGACCTTGAAATGTCTAGAATATTCACCTCTGAAACCTAGGCCTGATTTTTTTTAAAAAGTAAGTGCCCAATAAGAACACATTAAAACAGGTTTTCTGGAACTAGTGCAGTACCATATTCCATTTTACAATCATTTTACTAAATGAGAAAATAATTCTCATTCCTGAAATAAGTTTGGTAATACATTTGTGACCTTCAGTTTTTTTTTTGCTGTAATTTGCAGACAAGTTTGACCTAAGATTAGCTTTATTTCATATCTCTTCCATCACTGTAGTTTGTCTAACTTTGATGTACTCTGCAGCCCTTTAGGTCCAAAACTCTGTTTCCCTTTCCTAATTCTTAAAAAGTCCCATTGTGCTTACTGATTTGTTATTGGTCACACTTTACAGTAAGTAATGCTTCAATTTTAAATGCTTCTTATAATTTCTCTAGGCATTGCCACAGCCTTCCCTGCTTCATAACTTTCCCCATGATATCTACACCACTCCATTTCTGACCCCTCAATCACCCCTGTATTTAATCACTATGAATGGACACTTGTGCCTTTAGCTGATATTTCTGAAAAGCATATTGCCCCCAATATAATTTTTTAAAAACTTCTTTAAAAACAAAATAAAAAATGCTGGAGATCTGAAATAGATATGAAATGCTCTCTTTCCATTTCTCCCTTTTGAGGAGAAAATTCAGTAACCTGAAGACCCATTCTCAGCATTTTAAGAACTGCTTCTTCCCCTCTGCCATCAGAAATCTGAATGGTCCATGAATACAACCTCGTTATTCATCTTTTGCACGATGTATTTACTTTTGAACTTGTAATTTTGTCTTGCACTGTATTGCTGCTGCACAACAACAAACTTCCATAAATTTTAGTGATGATAAACCTGATTCTGGTTCTGAAATGCTGCCCAGCCTGATTTATCTCTGGAGAGAGGACTAGATTTCCATGTCAGGGGTCACTGATTTGAAAGCTGCTTTAGCCTATTTTGTCAAGCTTTTTGGTCATCTGCTTCAATATTTCATTTCCTTTGTGACTCATATTTTTTGTTCTGTTTAAGCTGTAACATGCTCTAGAGGTGGTAGCTGCACCACAAAAGTTGAGGCCAACAGAGTGTATTACCTTGGTTGGTTACTCAAAACAGAAGCTGAAAGTTAACAGGCATCCATTAGCATTCGAGGTTCATTAGCCAACTGAAGTACAAGTCTGAATCAGAATGGTGTCTCTTAATTATTGATTTTTTTTGTTCAGAGCTTGATTAACATTTCAATTACCATTAAACAATTGTATAAATTATGGGATTGGGATGCTCATTGTGGATTGCTTTTTATGAGAATGCCAGTTCCATCACTGATCTTGATTCAAATAATTGTTTTAAATTATTTTGTAAGGTTCAATTACTAGTTATAGATTGTTGATCTAGTTGTAATTCCTCAGGGGAAAAAATGATGCTAAGAAGTGGGAAGTTATTTATCAATAAATGAACTAAATGATTTGGTATAGACTGCCATTCCTCTCTTTCACATGGATTTGTTCCGAATGGGATAAAACCTAGTATCTTCTGCAAATTGCTCTTTTGTGAAGAAAACAATCACAAGCAATTTTATATCACCTGAGCTTAAAATTGTATTATTTTAGGAAAAATTTTTTAAGAACTCATCTCTTAGATTTAACATCTGTGTATTTTCATTGTAAAAAGACAACCTGTTGTAAATTGTGGGAGATATAATATGATGTTAAAATGGTTGTGATTTTAAACAAAATAGCTAGATTAACCTCTGGGTGCTAGTATATACAGTACTAATGATTGCAAACCAATTCAGCCTTGGATATTATCCCTGTATTGAGATGCTATACCTGTGACCTGTTCATGGCATCTCTCAGCCTCTTGGTTATAAAACAGGCAATTTGAATGAAATTGCGATCAGGTTTATGTATGATTAGTAGTTGAATAGTTTTTTGGATTTTCAGTTCAGAACTACACTGGATACCAGAGGTCTGGTTTCACTTGTAATATTCTAAGATGGATGGCTCCTTAAAGAATTGAAATTACCTTGGGCAGGGTAAAAAACAGAATCTTTACGCCCAGTCCTTAATGTAATTGTGGTTTTGTGAACATTTCTGGGTGAATTTAGTTTCATCCTCTGTAGTAACATTTGGGTATAAATCTGATGCTGTAAAATCTATGGTGTAATAAAAATTGATCTAGTGTTTTATAATCTAACTTTACTATTTGATGTCTTAATGCCACATAGCGTGAACACAAGATTCTGCAATGCTGGAAATTTTGAGCAATACACCCAAAATGCTGGAGGAACTCGGCAAGCTGGGCAGCATTCGTGGAGGGAAATACAGTTGATGTTTTGGGCTGAGACCCTTCAGGACTGAAGAAGAAGGGGGCAGCAAGCAGACTAGGAAGCTAAGGGAGAGGAAGGAATCGGTGGATTTCAACCCTAGTAGCTTACGTGCATTGCTTTTTCACTACCTACAATTGCACGGTTTTAACTGCATAACAGGATATAATAAGACTGATATATGATTATGATATGATTTGGTAATCTCTTCCTGACTTGTTTATTGTTTAATCCAAAGATGTGTGTAAACTACAAATGGTTATTGACTGAAGGGCACCTATCGCATGTGGTCTTGCCTGTCCACCGTAGAATGATTGCATATCTAATGTTCCCGATTTTATTTCTCTGATCAGGTAGTTATCAAGCACATATTAAGATCGTGGAAATTAAAACTTTAGAGATCTTTACCACTGATTTTTTTTTATATATATCAAAAAATCAAATGCTTTGTTTTTTCAGTCGTATGTTAGTATTGTTGTGTCTTCCATCACTGGACAGATAGCGACGGCAACACTTTTCACCCAAGTTGAGATAGAGGAAGTACTAAGGGGAGAAACAAAACTTGCAGTTGGCTCTTAGTTACCTTTGTACGTGTCCTGTTCAGTTATCTGAGAAGTGGTCTGAGTGCAGGCATCCAGCAGGATATTGCCCTGTCCTTGTCCATCCCTGACAGGAAACTTCGTCAATAGAATTGAGATTACAGGAATAAAAGATAAGCTTATAATATATGTCTCTTTGGTTGTCTTTGTATTTCTGTGACAATTATTCATAAGCTGTATCACAAGTGGAGTAAAACACACACCAAACATTTAGAATTCTCTATTGAATTGAGTATTAGTTAAGGCATAGGTGTCAAACTTAAGGCCCGCGGGCCATATCCGGCCCAGCGTACAATTATATCCGGCCCGCGAGATCATTTTAGATGGATCTATTATTTTAATTATTAATGGCCCGGCGATATGAAGCCTATGATTGTAAGTTAATACCAATCATAAAAATAATGCTTGCTCAGCAGTCTTCTTCATAAGAAATGGAATTTGTGAAGTGAAACACTTTGTAGTTATAGCAGAGACTGAGACACATGAGAACAGGCTGAAAAAACGGAGGCAATGAAAGCTGCGTTCGCACGCGCCCGACTGATCCGGCCCGCATGAAGCTGCATTTTGCCCAATCCGGCCCGTGACCTAAAATGAGTTTGACACCCCTGAGTTAAGGTATTTGTGTTCAATGACAAGGTCCCACATCAGAGGTTAGTTAGGAAGATTCATTCGCTAGGTATACATGGAGAGGTAGTAAATTGGATTAGACACTGGCTCAATGGGAGAAGCCAGAGAGTGGTAGTGGAGGATTGCTACTCTGAGTGGAGGCCTGTGACTAGTGGTGTGCCACAGGGATCAGTGCTGGGTCCATTGTTATTTGTCATCTATATCAATGATCTGGATGATAATGTGGCAAATTGGATCAGCAAATTTGCTGATGATACAAAGATTGGCGGTGTAGTGGACAGTGAGGAAGGTTTTCAAAGCTTGCAGAAGGATTTGGACCAGCTGGAGGAATGGGCAGAAAAATGGCTGATGGGGGAGTTTAATGCGGACAAGTGTGAGGTATTGCACTTCAGAAGGTCAAACCAAGGTAGAACATACAAGGTAAATGGTAGGACATTGAGGAGTGCAGTAGAACAGAGGGGGATCTGGGAGTACAGATACATAATTCCCTAAAAGTGGCGTCACAGGTAGATAGGGTAGTAAAGAGAGCTTTTAGTACATTGGCCTTTATAAATCAAAGTATTGAGTATAAGAGTTGGAATGTAATAGTGAGGTTGTATAAGTCATTGGTGAGACTGAATTTGGAGTATTGTGTGCAGTTTTGGTCACCTAATTACAGGAAGGATATTAATAAGGTTGAAAGAGTGCAGAGGAGGTTTACAAGGATGTTGCTGGGACTTGAGAAACTGAGTTACAGAGAAAGGTTGAATAGGTTAGGACTTTATTCTCTGGAGTGTAGGAGAATGAGGGGTGATTTGATAGAGGTGTATAAAATTATGATGGCTATAGATAGAGTGAATGCAAGCAGGCTTTTTCCACTGAGGCCAGGGGAGAAAAAACCCAGAGGTCATGGATTAAGAGTGAAGGAGGAAAAGTTTAAAGGGAACATTGAGGGGGCTTCTTAATGCAGAGAGCGGTGGGAGTGTGGAATGAGCTGCCAGATGAAGTGGTGAATGTGGGCTCACTTTTGACATTTAAGAAAAACTTGGATGGGTGTATGGATGAGAGGGGTTTGGAGGGATATGGGCCAGGTTCAGGTCAGTGGGACTAGGCAGAAAAATGGTTCGGCAAAGCCAAGAAGGGCCAAAAGGCCTGTTTCTGTGCTGTAATGTTCTATGGTTCTATGTAGTATCTGGCTTCCGGAAGGTCAGATACACAATTTCCTGCCCTCCCCCTGAGAACTCCCTTTTGTCACCCCCATTTCTATTTGAGTGTACATTGGAGATCATAGATATTGGCAATGAATGTGGGTATCATGCAATTGGAAAAAATAATCTCCACATACGTAGGAGTATAAGCTTAGATTGTTTACTTTTATAAGCAAAACATCCAGGAAGAGAGCATTGAATTTTGCACCCTCTTGTCTAACCCCTGATTTTTATTTTCTCTACTCCACATCTGTTTTACTTTGCATTTTCTCTAATGAAGAGGTGAAAAGTGAAACATTGCCTTTACCTGTGATATATGTAAGCTATAAGTGCAGCAAGGATCACAGAAGGGCAGCCATTTAATACTAAAACAGTATGAACATCCTTAAACCTGGTTGAAGATCACCATTTGCCAAAATGTGAGGCTCCAATCAGAGTTCTGTAAAATTACAACCTAACATTGTTTTCCATTGGTCAGTTCTTAACATTTAAGTGAGTATTGCTTCTTCTACAGAAATGTAACTTTGAAAGCAAGCTATTATTTGAGAGTGAGCTGCCTTCTCCGATGAAGCTTTTTGAGTCACATAGCTAATAGAATATTGCAGTGCAGTGTGCATGAAATGTAAATATGACATGTAAAATCAACAACAGAAGAGGGCATGCAAAAAGCTGGTATAAGAAAAGGTGCTTATTTCATCCGTTTTGGAGCTCGCTCTGCATTGTCTAGACTCGGAAGTGTTTGTCTAAGTAAAATGACAGTATTTGATTTCAAGTTGGGTTAATTTAGGTTATCAAGGTAGAGAGGAAATACCCAGCAGGGAACCCACCTTCTTGGGTGAATTAACCCCAGACTGAAAGGGACAGAAAATAGCTTTGTTGATGACTTGGGAGCCATTTCAGTTTTTGTCAGGAATCTAACTGAATTTGTAGATTGTCAGACACAATCAGTTTGAGAAGTTATTTTCTGGATCCAGACAGTGATATGCATTCAACAATGCATCTTGAAAGTGCTGATTGTTTTTGAGGTTTCTCTAAAATGCTGGGGTGCTGGTCAAAGACTCTTCTGAACATCATTTCAAAATGAATACAATATAGTAAGGATGTTAATACAGAAGTTCAACAAAGGTTCTCTGAACTGGTACCTGGAATAGGAAGGTTGTCTTATGAGGAAAGTTGGACAGGTAGGCTTGCCTCTGGTGAGTTTGAAAGCGGGCTTGATTTAAACAACACGCACAAAATGCAGCAGGCCAGGCAGCATCTATCGGAAGAGTACAGTCGACGTTTCGGGCCGAGACCCTTCGTCAGGACCTCGTGTTTGTGTTTTTGATTTAAACACCCTTGAAAGGGTGGGTGTGGATCAATGTTCCCTCTAATTTTTTTACACAGCTGTGCAGTCCAACGGGTGCTCTGGCAGCAAATTTTTACAAGGCATTTTAATTACTACGCAGCCGTGCAGCCACACAACTTAAAGGGAGTAGTGGTGTGGATAGGATGTTTCTTCTTGAAATAAAGGATTGTCTACTTAATGCAGAAGAGGTAATTTTCTTTCCTGGGGATCTAGTCTTTTCTTGTCCTTTGAGGAAGATAAAGCTAGAGATTTCAATTTTGTCTAAGATGAATTGATGAAATCTTGATAAGAGAGAGAGAGAAAGGTTATCACTGGTATAGTGGAGTTGAGATTACCGATCAGCTATGATCTTATTAACTGGCAAGGCGGACTGGAGGTGCCAAGTAATAAGTCTTCCTCATTTGTAGTTTCATTATCTGTAACCGAAACTGATTAAATTGTTTTGTTATGTGCACAGTTTCTTTTACTGTATATACCACATTGAAAGTGAGACTGAATATTATTTGAATAACTTTCAGTTGTTAAAGAGCTGGATTTATTAAATATATTTTGTGGTCGGTGGCTTAGCGCACGGGCTCAAGAAAACTTTTGTTTCTAATTTGAGATGGACTGCCAAATGTTGCCTTTTTTTTACCATCTATATTTTTCTCTCTCAATCTGGTTGTAATGGAATAGTATCAAACACTTTTTGTGTGCTGGTTTATTAAAGTTCTACCAATGGCTGTCTTGAAAAATTGGAGTTCTCATTGTCTTTGAAAATAAATTCTATACGGTGGTGAAAAGCAAAACAAAATCTACAGATACTGAAATCTAAAATAGTGGAACATGCTGATCAGAAAGTTGGACAAGCTGATTTGAGTATTTCGAGCATTTCCCACTTTAGTTTTATGAGAGAGGTCTCCAATTTATTGCACAAATTAGGTTTATTTAACTGTTTATATTGATTTGAAACTTGCTGTGTAAATGGAGCAGGAGTCAGCCATCTTGCCCATCGAGTCTACTCCACTATTCAATCAGATCATGGCTGATCAGTTGTGGACTCATCTCACCTTGTCTTTTCCCCATAACTCTTACTTCCCCTACTAAGCAAATATCTAGTTAACTATGTCTTAAATATATTAAATAAGATAGCCACTGCTACTTCCCTGGGGAGAGAATTCCACAATCCAAGAGCTCCACATTAATAAGACAAAGGAGATGGTGGTGGACTTAAGGAAGACCAAAGGCTGATTTATACTTTTGCGTCAAATGAACACTGTAGGTACGTACAGCGTAGCCGCATAACCTACACTGTACCCTACGCCATAGCCTGACGCACACCTCTCCAAAAATGTAACTGCGCGTCAGAACGACACAGACCACAACAGCTGTGATTGGTCCGCTTGGTAGTATCGCATTTCCTCCTGTCTTTTGGCATACTGCGTGTACACCGATGTGAAGTAAATGGTTGGAGACGATGAACCAAATCGTCAAATCTACCTGCCAACATCCGAAAATATTTGAAATGCATTTCCTCGTCCACGTCTCTCAGTGGCCGGACAAGCACAGAAAATTCACCCTCCTTCTGCCTCAATCCATTCAATGGTCGTACACACCATCTCCTCCGATGTCTTCTCTCTTTTCTGTGTTGCAGTAATTTCAATAAAAGTAACCCTTGTTCAACATTAGCTCCAACTCCAACATTGTCGCCATTGTTTGAAGTACACGAAGAAACTCTACACAGTGGCATAGAAACCCCACCGCCAACTAGCGTTTTGGCGGTGAATTGCAGAGTGATGCAGACACACCAACGCACAGGTATAAATGCTCACAACGGCGCAGGCCACTTACGAAGGCTACTATGTAGAAGTGTAAATCAGCCTTAAGCCTGCATTGCTCCCTTTTGCTATTGATGTTGAGGAGCATTAAGTGTCTGGGAGTGCACCTGGATGACAGATGAGTGGAGCACCAACACAGAGGCTGTGTACAAGAAGGGTCAGCGTCACCTCTGCTTCCTGAGGAGACTGAAGTCTTTTGGAGTATGCACACCTCCCCTTCACCTATTCTACCAGTCTGTTGTCACCAGTACGTTCTTCTATGCAGTGATATGCGGGGGCAATGGCATCGATAAGGGTGATGACAACAGGCTCAATAAACTGATTAGAAAGGCTGGCTCTGTTGTAGGAGTCAAACTGGACACTGGAGGCTGTGGTAGAGCAAAGGACCCTATGGAAAATCCTGGCAGTTCTAGACAATATTTTTCACCTTAAATATGCCGCCTTGACTGAACAGAAGAGCACTTTTAGTGTCCTGCTCCCAAGAGCGCTATATAAGGTCATTCTTACTCTCGGCCATTAGGCTCTATAATGAGTCTACCCATGGCCAGGGAAGTGATGACTCCCTTCTGTTTTTATTCTTTCTACTTCTCTTCTAATATTTTTATTTGTGCATTTGTAATGCATCTCTGACTCTGTAATTGTTTTTGGGATTAATGAAGTATCTACCTATCTAGTCTGGGGGGGGGGGGGAGCGGTTTCTCCTCATCTGTCCTAAATCTATTCCCCTGAATCTTGAGGCTTTGTCCCCTAGTTCTAATCTCCCTCGCTCTCTCTCTTACTCCGTTCTGTGTCTCGGCCGATGGTAGCAGCAAGAAGAGGGCATGGTGGAGATCTTTGGGGGCGGGGGGTGCTGCTTTCTTGTGGCAGTGCTCCATGTAAATGTACTCAATGGTGGGGAGGCCTTCAACCTGTGAAGGTCTTGGGAGGAACACGGGGGAAGAAACTGGATGAAATCGAGGAAAGGTGAAGCATAATAACTGGAAAACCATCTAAGGGAGTTGCAGAGTTTGAGGGAAGTGAGCAAAGATGAGCTTCCCCAAACACAACAAAATAATAAGTAATGGCTGGAACTGTCTGAGTTGCAAAGCGTTGATTTTGTAAATGCTTGTTCTGTGCAGCTCAGTTTTGCAATGGTGCACTTGAGTAATTCCAATTCAGTGTCCCTTAATACCAAGTCAGCCATTATCGCAGCAGGCTGAATTTATCATTTTAGCTCATAAAATCCTCAATAGTGCCAATACTATCAAACATCTGTTGCTCATGTTGCAACTTGGAGTCATTGTTAATGTTTGTGCTGGTGGGACTGCAATAAGAGTAGTAGTAAAGGGCAGAAATTGTTCCATTTACAATGCCTTGTCATTAATTTACTCAGGAGATTTGGCAGGGCAACTTGGAATAGATTTGTTTCAGATATGGTTTGAACTAAGATAGGAATAACGAAAAAAAAGTATAAAATCTCAGCAGATTAAGCAGCATCCATGGAATCTGAGGATCTATGGAGAGCAGTGTCTCTCTTTCCATGATGGAGGATGTTACCAAGGTTCTGTTTTAATGGATTTGACCTAGGAACTTTGGACTTTTGTAGTCTCGTGGCTTTTATATTCTGTGTTGCCGCTTGTTTTTTTTTTGCACAAGGGAGAGGGGATTTGGGGGCGGAGGTAACTTTTGCGTTTCGTGTGGGGGAGGGGTGGTTTTGGGGTGGGGTTGATGCTCGTGTTGCTCTTTTGTTGTGCAAGAGAGGGGATTTGGTTTACTGTTTCTCTTCGAACTTAATTCCGTGTTTTCTTTGTTTCGTGGCTATCTGGAGAAGAATCTCAGTTGTATATTGCTTATATATTTTGATCATAAATGAACCTTTGAACCTTTTGAAAGAGAGGAAAAATAGCATTTCGGGCCTTAAACCCTTTGTTAAACTTGAGGGTAGAAAGGAGTTAAACAAGTGATAGGCGATTTTACTTCATCTTTGTCTATCCATTGCATTTTCATAGGGCATAGGAAACAGGAATCTTGACTTTTCTCCAGACTTTTCAAATAAAAATACTGTTCTGCAATCACTGCCATATGTGTTAAGTGTTACAGAGTCCCTTTGTACCATTTTAAATGGCTATTAGAATCTTCAAGGAAAATGGCAATTGGAGCAGGAACCAATATGATTTTTTTTTTGAGTTAAGCATATCATATGGTGACTTAAGCTAATGGTTAGTCTTATTTCAGAGTTGGGCTATGAACCTGCATTTCATGGAATATGAACAGAAGTGGTAAATTTGTGCTTTGGCAGATTGGCCCTGCTAGTTTGAACTACTACTTCACAGCTGGATTCAGTCCCAACCCTGTGCTGTCTTGTGTAGGGTTTGCACCTTCTCCCAGTTCCTGCATGAGTTTCATCTGGGGATTGTAGTTTCTTCCAAAAATCTGGAAGATATGCCGGATCATGCCTTGACTGACAGCTAGAAATTTTCCCTATCTAAGTAGGTAGTGCAATTGTTGAGAATGTAGTGGGAAATAAATTCCAAGGAAAATTAGTATGTGGAACACTGGGATTGTTCTGACAGAATAGACTAGATGAGATGAATAGCAATTTCTCATGTTGTGAGGAAGTATATAACTAATGAAAAAAACATGCCATAGATGAAGAATGCATCCTCTGCCTTTAACTATAGTTCTCTTTTCCAGTCTTTGATACTTTTCTGGATATTCAACAGTGTGAATGATTTGGGAAGTACTTGAGACCTTGCTAATCATTGGCATTGACAGCCCCTTGTTCCTACCAATGTGCATTGTTGGCTTGGTGGAGACACCCAATCATTGTCTTGTTACATTTTTTTAAAATCGGCAGTGATTTTACTGGATGAGAGAACAAGCTGCCAATTCTTAAACTTATCATTATGTCAAAATTGGAAAATTCTTTGACTAATGAAAATATAATGACTCAGTTTCTAATGGTATGCTTTGAATTTTGTCCCAGTTTTTGCCATTTATTTATGATGATTCACTATAATGTGCAGCTCCAGCAGTTGAATTTGTTAAACCTCAGCAGCTGTTTGCTGCAGAGCTCCCTGGTTCAGATCTGCTATAATTGTCCCTATTGTATTGCAGAATTGCCAAGAAGATTAATATGTCAGAACAGATTTAAGCTATTTCAAGTAGATGTTGGTTTAATCCTTTTAAAAAGTTGGTGTTATGCAGTTTACATTTCACCTTTTATTTTTGCTAGCGTAACTTTGGCTTCTTCGTGGATGGAAAACTGCTCCATAAATTTTGGTTGTGTTTGCTTGAATTGTTTTGGGGGTTTTTTTGCCTTAGGTTTTCCAGTTACCGTGCCAAGTAATCCAAAATGCTGAAAAGTTAGTTATCTCAAAATGCAGCAGTTTTTTGATTTTATGTTTAAAAAAAATTTCTTTACTCAAGTATTATCCTATTTCTCCTCTTCTCTCTTTTTTTGTTTTATTAAAAGAAAAGAACTAAATGCTGGTGCTAAACCTTGAATAAGATTCTTTCCTGCACAGAATCTTTTATAATTAGCTGGTGTTTTTGGCTCCTTGTCCTAGTTACTTTTTAACAAATCCTATTTGCTTCCAAACCACGTAGCGCAACATTGTGCTCCAAGAAATCTGCTTTGTAAAAATAAATGAAACTTTGCTTCACATTGGAGGAAGGCAATATAAATGCAAGCAAGAGAACTTTCATATCCTAGCCAAGGACAGGAGGAAAGATATCGCCCCTGCAACATCCATAATCCTGTTGGGCTTTCTCTACCCTGGGTTGAAGTGAGTGATGTGCAGCCATGACTTTGGGCTTGAGTAATTTGGTTACTTGGAACAACTGCTGAGAAGGACACAGTTTTAAAACTATTGAGTGTTGTAGTAATGTGGAGGGTTTCCATCCGTTGTGGATGAACTGTTGTTAAAAGTAATTGGCTCCCTTTGAAACTCTTCCACAAAGCAGTAATTATTAATTCACTTTCACAGTTGTACTTCAGTTGTTGAACCTTTTGTAATATAAAAGGAAAATGTGGTTTTGTAATTGTACTATCTGGCATGCTTGGCAAGATGACAGATCTATTTATTTCTTTGCTGATAAAGGTTTTCCTCTTTCTTTCGTAGGTTTCCACCTAAGTGGTACAGTAACGGAACCTGCCACGCAATCAGAACCAGAAACTGTTTGCAATGTTGCTATCAGCTTTGATCGTTGCAAAATTACCTCAGTGACCTGTGGCTGCGGAAACAAGGACATCTTTTACTGTGCACATGTGGTGGCACTCTCGCTGTATCGGATTCGCAAGCCCGATAAGGTCAAGTTGCATCTTCCCATTTCAGAGACACTTTTTCAGATGAACAGAGACCAATTGCAGAAATTTGTTCAGTATTTGATCACCGTACATCATACAGAGGTTCTGCCTACTGCACAGAAACTAGCAGATGAAATACTTTCTCTGAACTCCGAGATCAATCAAGTACACGGTAAGTGCTGCATGTTGATCAATATTAAATTTGTATTGTGTAGAACTTTGCTTTTTTATATAATTAAAGCTTTTTATGTACATAAGTATGGGTTGTCTCACCATCTATTTAAGATTTTAAATTGGATAAAATATTTAAGACCCTTGAACTGGTAAATAAAAATCAGCAGATACGCTGGTTTGAAATAGTTGATGATTCTGAAAGAAATGTCAAGGTTTCCTTAAAACCCTCTAAAGTCCACTGTAGTTTGTATTCAAGCATTGATTCCCCTTGCTTCTGTGTTTCCCTCATCCACTCACCTTAAAGGATAAACCAAAGGATGAAGATTTGAATGTTGTTGAAAATTGTCTGAATAATCCATTTCCAAATTTAAATATAAGCATTACTGTTCATTGGTAGAATTGATGACTATTCAAGGGTTACCAGGTATATAGAAAATACTCACTGCTCTTCTTTGTCAAGGACTTGCTTCTTAAAACTCCTCACTCCTTGTCAGCATCCTAGTTAGTATTTTAGCCATCAGCTCAGTTGACTCTTCTTCCTTTTTATTCCCCGTTCTGCTGTGCTTCTAGTGCTTTGGTCTTTCCTCTTTTGTCCTCTTCTCATCCTGCCGTTTTCCTCCCAAACTTTTGTCGAAGGGAGCTGCAGGAGTTGTATCTTTTGATCCTCTACTAAATAAAAGGTATACCACCCACCGTCCCTTCCCAGGTCTAATGACCATAGAATGGACAAGAGAAAGTGTACAGTATGGAAGAGGCCATCCAGTGATGCGAGTTGGTCAATGATCGAGGCTGATCCCTTATTCCAGCATTATGTTAATAGCCCTGCAGATCACATTTCTACAAGTAGACATATCAACGCTATTAGATAGAATGCCTCCCCACCAACCTTGTGTGATCTAAGTACACCATCAACCCTCAATTTCCATGCCTTGCACACCCTTACCATGTCTTTTTCTTCCTCATCCTCTAGTTTTTTTCTACATATTACATTAAATATATGCCCCCTTTTATTCTAAACCATAGAACAGTTCAGCAGAGCACATTAATGGCTCTTCAACCCACGATATTGTCCAACCTTTTAACCTACTCCGCAATCAATCTTAACTCTTCCCTCCATGTTTCTTTCCTTCAGTTGCCTAAGTAAGAGTCTCTAAAATGACCTCAATGTATCAGCTTCAGCCACCATCTTCAGCAGTGAATTCCAGGCACCTACCACTCACCTTTTTTTTAAAAAAAAACCAACCCAGCTCTGACATCTTTCCTAAACTTCACTCCACTCATCTTAAAAATATGTCCTCCGGTGTTACCTATTGCTATCCTGGGAAAAAAGTGCTGGCTGTTCACTCTTATTTATGCCTCATAATCTAAAACAACTTTATCAAGTCACCTCTTAATCCTCCTTCACTGCTAAGGGAAAAGCCCTACCCTGGTCAACCTTCCCTTATAAGACACGTTCTGTAATCCAGGCAACATCCTGGTAAAACTCTTATGTACTCTCTAAAACTTCCATATCCTTCCTATAATGAGGCAATCAAAACTGAACACAATATTCCATGTGTGGTCTAAACAGAGTTTTATAGAGTTGTGTAACCCCCCTGGCACGCCTCAGGCTCGCTCAGCTCGCTTCCGTCTGGGGGGAGCAGCCTTCGGCCCCGCCAAACTGGGTAATCAGCTTGTGTGGATGCTGTGTGATGTCCCCACCCCGCCAAATAACAGACAGTACACCGTATGCGATTGAATGATTACACTTTATAGATCTTACAAGAACTAAGTGACTAATAACAATATAGTATATATGAAGGAAAAGAAAATAAAGAAAAGTCACCAAAACTTATGAAAGTCCAAACCACTTTGTGCACAACCGTTGGAGCTCAATTAACGAAGTCTTTTGGCCACCATTCGATTGCCTCAGACCTCCTCGACTCATAGCTCAGGACCACCCGAAGTGATCAACCAAGCACCCCCGGCACGTCTGTCTTCATCTCCTCTCCTTGCCGAAAATCCTGGCCTCGGGGTCCGTTCCGTCGCCCAGTTTACAGCATTGTGTCCTCTCTCTCTCTCACCCCCTCGCGCCAACTCCCCAACTCCCCGCCAACAATAGTTTACAGACCCAGATGAGAGAATAACATTAATCCCAATTGGTTAACAAATGAATACAATCCGTTATCAGCAACTCTAAACCCAAACAAGCTGCAAGAGAAAGCACTTATCATAACAAAGAAGCATTCCTACTTTTAACAAAACAAAGAAGCCATTTTCATTAATATACACAGTAACAAAGAAAAAGAAGAAACGCCCTTACACCAATAAGAAACCCCCTTACAGCTGCAACATAATATCATGGCTCTTGAATTCAGTACCTTAACTAACGAAGGCCAGCACACTGTATGTCAATTAACCGTGCTGTCAACTTGTGTGGTATCTTTGAGGATCAGTGGACCTCCACTCCAAGATCCATCTGCTCTTCCACACTGCAAAGAGTCCTGCCTTTAACTTTGTCCTTCACCTTGAAGAGAAAGCTTTTTCTCTATTTGGAATCTTTATAATTTTTTGGGGGGGACCTTGGTCAATTCCCTCTTGTCTTCTCTGTTCAGCATCAGCTAATCAAATGTTTCCCTATAGCTACAATCTTTTTGGTCCCAGCAACCTCTGATAAGTCATTTCTCTTTGTGCAACAGCCTCTTTCCTTTACTCTGATGATCAGACCTAAAGCATTAGTGACAGTGCTATGGTCTAGCTGCAATGCGTACACTATCTGTACACTGTCCTTGCCCCAGCTAGTATGGGATGCACACTCTCTGGCTTTTTAATCACTTTTATTGTTCAGCTACTTCTAAGATAACAATGTTAGCTGATTTGTTAACACCTCAAATTATTTTCTCCACCACCTCACTTCCAGATCTACTTTCAGAAAACTCATCCTTTCCTCTGTCCAAGCAAGTTGCTGTCCAATTTCCAAATACCCTCCTCTCAAGTCCCCTTCCCTGAGAGTGAAATTAGTAAAGAATTTTTCTAGGGTAGCTTTAGCACACTTCAGTCTCTACGTGAATGAAGGTTTTTGTTGCTGGATTAACTGAACACTTTGCCTAATATTTTCTTGATTTGATGTGCATTTTGTGATCCTTCATTTAAATGATGTGATAAATGGCTTATACAGCTAAATAGGGTCAAGTGGTGACTGTAAGTTGTCCCCAGCAGGTAGGTGACTAATAGAATCCAGGGGGAGTTGAAGAGCGTGTGAGGAGAAACAAAAAAAAAATTATGTTTGGTATAAATGAGGTCATTGATGGTTGGGACTGTCTTAATGAGCTGAAGGGACTGTTTAGAATCTGTATCTTTCTGATTCTATGATGAGAGCTGCTAAATTAATGGATTTATAGACATTGTCTATACTATAGTATCATTTCTAATTGCATCTTAGACCAGAGGACAGGACCAGAATTAGGCCATTCAGCCCATCGAGTCTGCTCTGCCATTCCATTGTGGCTGATCCCGGATCCCACTCAACGCCATACACCTGCCTTCTCGCTCTTTCCTTTGGTGCCCTGACCAGTCAGGGAACTATCAACTTCCGCCTTAAATATGCCCATGGACTTGGCCACCACTGCTGTCTGTGGCAGAGCATTCCACAGATTCACTCCTCTCTGGCTAAAAAATTCCTCCTTGCGTCTGTTCTAAAAGGTCAGCCCCTCACTTTTGAGACTGTGCTCCCTAGTTCTGGATGCCCCCACCGTAGGAGGCATCCTCTCCATATCCACTCTGTCTAGTCCTTTCAACATTCGCTAGGTTTCACTGAGATTCATCCCCCCCCCCCCACCAATATTCTTCTAAATTCCAGTGAGTACAGGCTCAAAGCCGCCAAATGCTCCTCATATGTTAATCCCCTTCATTCTCAGAATCAATAGACAATAGGTGCAGAAGTAGACCTTTCGGCCCTTCGAGCCTGCACCGCCATTCTGAGATCATGGCTGATCATCTACTATCAATACGCGGTTCCTGCCTTGTCCCCATATCCCTTGATTCCCCTATCCATAAGATACCTATCTAGCTCCTTCTTGAAAGCATCCAGAGAATTGGCCTCCACTGCCTTCCGAGGCAGTGCATTCCAGACCCCCACAACTCTCTGGGAGAAGAAGTTTTTGCTTAACTTTGTCCTAAATGACCTACCCCTTATTCTCAAACCATGCCCTCTGGTAGTGGACTGTCCCAGCATCTGGAACATATTTCCTGCCTCTATCTTGTCCAATTTCTTAATAATATATGTTGCAATCAGATCCCCTTTCAATCTCCTTAATTCCAGCATGTACAAGCCCAGTCTCTCTAACCTCTCTGCGTAAGACAGTCCAGACATCCCAGGAATTAACCTCGTGAATCTACGCTGCACTTCCTCTACAGCCAGGATGTCCTTCATTAACCCTGGAGACCAAAACTGTACACAATACTCCAGGTGTGGTCTCACCAGGGCCCTGTACAAATGCAAAAGGATTTCCTTGCTCTTGTACTCAATTCCCTTTGTAATAAAGGCCAACATTCCATTAGCCTTCTTCACTGCCTGCTGCACTTGCTCATTCACCTTCAGTGACTGATGAACAAGGACTCCTAGATCTCTTTGTATTACTCCCTTACCTAACTCTACACTGTTCAGATAATAATCTGCCTTCCTGTTCTTACTCCCAAAGTGGATAACCTCACACTTATTCACATTAAACGTCATCTGCCAAGTATCTGCCCACTCACCCAGCCTATCCAAGTCACCCTGAATTCTCCTAACATCCTCATCACGTCACACTGCCACCCAGCTTAGTATCATCAGCAAACTTGCTGATGTTATTCTCAATGCCTTCATCTAAATCGTTGATGTAAATCGTAAACAGCTGTGGTCCCAATACCGAGCCCTGTGGTACCCCACTAGTCACCACCTGCCATTCCGAGAAGCACCCATTCACCATTACCCTTTGCTTTCTATCTGCTAACCAGTTTTCTATCCATGTCAATATCTTCCCCCCAATGGCATGAGCTCTGATTTTACCCACCAATCTCCTATGTGGACCTTATCAAATGCCTTCTGAAAATCCAGATACACTACATCCACTGGATCTCCCTTGTCTAACTTCCTGGTTACATCCTCGAAAAACTCCAATAGATTAGTCAAGCATGATTTGCCCTTGGTAAATCCATGCTGGCTCAGCCCAATCCTATCACTGCTATCTAGATATGCCACTATTTCATCTTTAATAATGGTCTCTAGCATCTTCCCCACTACTGATGTTAGGCTGACAAGACGATAGTTCTCTGTTTTCTCCCTCCCTCCTTTCTTAAAAAGTGGGATAACATTAGCCATTCTCCAATCCTGAGGAACTGATCCTGAATCTAAGGAACATTGGAAAATGATTACCAATGCATCCGCAATTTCCAGAGCCACCTCCTTTAGTACCCTAGGATGCAGACTATCTGGACCTAGGGATTTGTCAGCCTTCAGTCCCATTAGTCTACTCATCACCGTTCCCTTCCTAATGTCAATCTGTTTCATTTCCTCTGTTTACCCTATGTCCTTGGCCCATCCATACATCTGGGATATTGCTTGTGTCTTCCCTAGTGAAAGCAGATCTAAAGTACTTATTAAATTCTTCTGCCATTTCTCTGTTTCCCATAACAATTTCACCCAATTCATTCTTCAAGGGCCCAACGTTGTTCTTAACTATCTTCTTTCTCTTCACATAACTAAAAAAGCTTTTACTGTCCTCCTTTATATTCCTGGCTAGCTTGTGTTTGTACCACATTTTTTCTCCCCGTATTGCTTTTTTAGTTAAGTTCTGTTGTTCCTTAAAAATTTCCCAATCATCTGTCCTCCCACTCACCTTAGCTTTGTCATATTTCCTTTTTTTTAATGCTATGCAATCTTTGACTTCCTTTGTCAACCACTGTGGCCCCTTTCCCCCCTTTGAATCCTTCCTTCTCTGGGGGATGAACTGATTTTGCACCTTGTGCATTATTCCCAAGAATACCTGCCATTGCTGTTCCACTGTCTTTTCTGCTAGGATATCCATCCAGTTAACTTTGGCCAGCTCCTCCCTCATGGCTCCATAGTCTCCTTTGTTCAACTGCAACACTGACACCTCCGAACTGCCCTTATCCTTCTCAAATTGCAGATAAAAACATCATATTATGGTCACTACCTCCTAATGGCTCCTTAACTTCAAGATCGCTTATCAAATCCTGTTCATTACACAACACTAAATCCAGAATAGCCTTGTCCCTGGTCGGCTCTCGTACAAGCTGTTCCAAGAATGCATCCCGTAGGCACTCAACAAACTCCCTATCCTGGGGTCCAGCACCAACCTGATTCTCCCAGTTCACCTGCATGTTGAAATCCCCCATAACTACTGCGACATTACCTTTGCCACATGCCAATGTTAACTCCCTATTCAACTTGCATCCAATATCCATGCTACTGTTTGGTGGCCTATAGGCAACACCCATTAGGGTCTTTTTGCCCTTACTGTTCCTCAGTTCTATCCACACAGACTCTACTTCTCCTGATTCTATGTCCCCCCCTTGCAAAGGACTGAATCTCATTCCTCACCAACACGGCCACCCCACCCCCTCTGCCCACATTTCTGTCCCTACGATAGCACGTATACCCTTGTACATTCATTTCCCAGGTCTGATCTCCCTGCAGCCATGTCTCCGTTATCCCAACAACATCATAGTTACCCATTCGCACCTGAGCTTCAAGCTCATCTGCCTTATTTCTGACACTTCGTGCATTCAGATATAGAATTTTTAGCCCATTTCTCCTCTCTCTGTTTAAATCGCTGCCTATTGTGCTTGTCATCCTTGTGAACTTCCTCTGGACTCTTTCCAATGACAGCAAATCCTTTGGGATATGGAGCTCTAAACAATCTTCCTTTTTGTGTTTTTTTTTGACTTTTCAGCTTTTGTTTTATGGCAAGTTGTACTTGAACAGTAGTTATACTTTAGTTAACTTTTCTGTTTTTATTGATTCTGTAGTTAGTTTCTTTGCCTACTTCTGTGTTCTCCCTTGCATTTCCTCTGCTTGTCTCTAATTGTAGTCATAATTAGCCCTTCAGAAACATGCTAAAGCAAATTACCACAAGATTCTGTTTTTCAGAATGTTTTTTCCGCTGTGAGCTATCGTTCAGCAGTGAAGTCCTGTGCTAAAAATGAGATTTATAACTTTGTAGATGACTAGAATATCTTGGTTCTGGTTCTTTTTTTTTGAGGCAAGAATGTGGATTTTTCAGAGCGAAGAGTTATTTTTCTATGATATTGCATTTTATTTTCCAGGTAGATAGCTGGGAATATATAGGCTCTGATCTTCAATGTGAAATTGTGGTTTAAGAAAAAACCTCATGTTTCACCAATAGAATTAGTGCTGCTTGTGCATGGGAGGGGGGAGCTGGGGTTCTAACATTTAACTGTCATTCATTCTTTGGAGCACTCTGCATTCGTGGATGGTTGTGAAGAAGCAGCATTCCAGGATGTGTATTGCATGCGTTCCTCTAACATTAAATGTACCTTTGTCACCTTGGAATTAAAATGGTTGTTTCTGTCTTTGAATGTTAATTTTTAAACAAAAGTAATGAAAGAGCTGAACTTGATATGAACTTACAATAAAAATTATTCATTTTTCAATTGATGAAGGTGCCCCTGACCCAACAGCAGGAGCGAGCATAGACGATGAAAACTGTTGGCACCTGGATGAAGAGCAGGTCCAGGAACAGGTTAAACTATTTCTCTCCCAGGGTGGTTACCATGGATCTGGAAAGCAGCTGAACTTGTTGTTTGCAAAGGTATGGATTTTTACTCATCTCTCTTTTGGCTGTTGTGCAAGTATGAGCTGTCAGTCTCAAATCAATAAAATAATTGATAATTTACAGAAAGTAAATCAAGCAGCAGAAATGACCAAGTGAAGAATCAAAGTAAACTTGAGCATAAATATTATCTATTGTACCCACAATCATAATTTTAATGATAAATTTGCATGTTTATTGCTATTTATTAGTTTTAAAATCTAGCTGCCTGTGTGGGTATAAAATCATTAACTTTCAAAATACATCTCAAGCTATCTAACATTTTTTGGAAATATGGAATATTAATAACAAATTTTGGTTTCAGGTATGCTAGTAAGCACATCTTTGAGTTAGGGTTTCATTAAAATACTGCAGTTTAATTAAGGATAAACCAATGAAAGAATTCAATTGAAGATTAAAAAAAAATAATTCCTGGTTAATGTTTTCATGGAAGATATCTGCGAATAAAACCTTTTTGCTGAAAATGCCTGGCCCTCAATTTCTATGCATGTATAACGGATGTTCCTTTTAATGTTTTCATAAAAATAAGGGGGTGTTAATTATTATTGTGGAAAAACCATAAGGTATAATTTTAAAAGAGCTATTGTCATTTGTTGCCATAAGTTCAATAATACAAGAATGCACACTTCACAAAATTTTTCACTGTAATATTTTTCCATAAGGTATAATTTAAGGTATAATTTAAAAAGAGCTATTGTCACTTGTTGCCATAAGTTCAATAATACAAGAATGCACACTTCACAAAATTTTTCACTGTAATATTTTTCCATAAGGTATAATTTAAGGTATAATTTAAAAAGAGCTATTGTCACTTGTTGCCATAAGTTCAATAATACAAGAATGCACACTTCACAAAATTTTTCACTGTAATATTTTTCACACTTCCTTTCTTGTTTTTAACATGACTGCAGAGTAACATGGCTGTTCTGGAATACACTCAAACTGGACAGAATTGCACTGTATCACTTTTTTAAAAAATATGCCTCATGTTTTCCTGCCTTGATTGCCCGCCAACATTGCAGGTATTTGTGTTGTCTGTTGCATATTAATCTGTGTTTCTTTGAAAATAGACTTCAGGAAAAGATTCTGAAACAAAATCCAAGCTGCACCTTTAGAAATTGGGGAAAAATAAGAATTTCAGGTCTTCATTCTTTTTCTCTATATGTGTGTAATGTGATATTTAAGTATGCAGCAAAAAGACTCTCAAATTAAAGCACTGGAAAGTACTTGCCTAGTATGATAATAGGGTTATGGAATGGTAACGTTTGGATTAACAATGCAATTGTCCCTAGGCATGGTCATGGTGTAAAAACCAGGCCATCAGTGAAGGTAAAAGGAATAGATTTTTCCATTTTTCCCTTCTGTTGGCAGAGATGTGCATTCGCATTTGTCATTGGACTACCTTAAGAGGATATAATTCAAGCCTGGAGAGATGTGGAAAAATTATTTATTAAGTTTTTATGCTAAAAATGCTCCCAGCTAATTTACAGTCATACAATGCACTAACTTTATCCTTTTTCTCAAAGCATTACCTTGTGCTTTGAAACAATTCTAACAATCAAGGCAGACAACTAGTGCTCAAAAGATGACAATGCAAATACAAAAGAAAAATAATAATAATAAATAAGTAATAAATATCGAGAACATGTGATGAGGAGTCCTTGAGAGAGAGAGTCCATTAGGCTGTGGGAACACTTCAGTGATGGGGCAAGTGAAGTTGAGGGAAGCTATCCCCTCTGGTTCAAGAGCCTGCTGGTTGAGGGGTAATAACTGTTCTTGAACTTTGTCGTGTGAGTCCTGATGCTCCTGTACCACCTTCCTGATGGCAGCAGGAGGAAGGGAGCATGACCTAGGTGGTGAGGGTTCCTGATGATGGGATGCTGCTTTCCTTCGACACCCTCCATGCAGATGTGCTCAATGGTGGGGAGGGTTTTACCCACAATGGGCTGGACTGTATTCATTACTTTTTGCAGGATTTTCTGTTCAAGGTCATTGGTATTTCCATACCAAGCGGTGATGCATCCAGTCAGTATACTCTCCACCACACATCTATAGAAGTTTGTGAAAGTTTTAGAGGTCATGCTGAATCTTCGAAAACTCTTGGGAAAGTAGAGGCACTGCAGTGCTTTCTTTATAGTTGTACTTGTGTACTGGGCCCAGGGCAAGTCCTCTGAAATGATAACACTGAGGAATTCAAAGTCGCAGAACCTCTCCACCTCTGAACTCTTGATGAGGATTGGCTCTTCGACCTCCAGATTCCTCTTCTTGGTGAATAATCAGCTCCTTGGACTTGTTGACATTGAGTAAGATATTGTTGTTGTGACACCATGCAGGAAGATTTTCAGTCTCCTTCCTATATGCTGATTCATCACCGTCTTTGATTCAGCCAACAAGGGTGGTGTTCTCAGCAAACTTCAATATAGCATTGGACCTGTGCTTCGCCTTGCTGTCGAAAGTGTAAAGCACGTACAGTAGAACAAGGGGCTGTGCACACAGCCTTGTGGTGCGCTTGTGCTGATGGAGATTCTGGAGGAGACGTTGCCAAACTGAACTGACTTGGGGTCTGCAAGTGAGGAAATCGAAGATCCAATTGCACAAGGAGGTATTGAGGTCAAGGTCTTGAAGCTTATTGGTTAGTTTTGAGGGGATGATAGTACTGAATGCTGAACTGTGGTCGATAAAGAGCATCCTGATATATGTATCTTTGCTGTCTTAATTTGGTGGTAACTTAATTTTGTTCCATCCAATTATTGAACATAATCTTGAAGTCTTACATGGTGTTTGCTTTAACAATTATCCTGGTACTAAACTCAATTTTAAAAATATTTCTTAATAATTATGAAGTTATCCAAGTGAATTTGAGCTGCTCCAGTATTATATAGCTTGACACAGAGTGCTACAGCCATAAATGCATGGACTGATAAAGAACTTATCAGTACATTTTTCTTAACATCTTGTAACTTGTGATAAAGCTGATAATTCCTTCCTGATTGATTCCTTCATGATCTTATCTTCCTAGCTTTAAAATTCCATTTTACCCCCCGACTCCTCTATTTTCTGATATCCAGCATACCTTCACTTTTTCAAGCTTCTTATTTAAAGTGCAATTAAATTCCACAGTGTTTTAGTTTACTTTCCCACTTTGGATTAATATACTTTCATTATTTCCTTTGCTCTTCTTGGTTCCCTTGCTAACAGCACATTGGACACCATTCCATCTAGATCTGTTCCATAATTCTCATTTATATCAGAGTTGACTCCAGAACAGTTTTCTATTCCTGTCCCTGATCCAATACAGCTAATTTTCTGAGTATTCTCATGTCTGGTACCATGACAAGTTGATGCACACTGTATTTTCTCCATTTTCTGTACATTTTCAAAGATGCCTAAGATTTCAGAAACACAGGCATTCTTTTTCCAGCATTTTCATACTTCTATTTATGTGTTTAATTTCATGCTTAATCAATAAATTCTAACCTCCTCATTATCACCAAGTTAACTGGCTTGCATATACCCGGGTTAGTTTATTTGCTTTTTTTTAAAACAAAACACTATTACATCATTCAGTTTCATGAAGATAACTACTATCAGTAGGACACAATTTCGTCCCTCAACTCAACTGTATTATCATCGTAAGTAATGGGTTACTGAGAGGGAGAGAAGGAATCAAATTTATACTCTTTACATGTTTGCTAAATGGTCTTTTGAGCTGTATTTTTTATTTTAAAAACCGATACTTCATTTAGAATTCCACATTTTAGTATGAGATTGGTGACTATTTATATTTATTATTTCTTATTATTGTTACTGTTTTCTTTATCCTACTGTGGTTTTTTTATGCTGCTTCAGAGCCAGAATAATAATTGTTTCGTTCACCTTTACACTTGTATACTGAAAATAACAATCTTTATTCTTAAAGAGACATTTTAAAAGAAAATAGCAATTCAGTGCACCTCTGACTCACTTAACTGCAGTTCTTTGAGAAAGCAGCAATGCCATGTTACTCTTCAGTCTTAGAATCACCATCTTCAACCTTTCAGCAAAACCAAACTGCATGTATGGTGGTTTAAGTGTGGTTGTAAATTGTCATTGATTCTCCTGATCAATTAGAGGCATCCATTGTGAATCCAACACCTTTTTTTGTCTCTTAACTGCATTTTCAATGTTAAACTGCATTTGTGTTGGGCTATCACTGAGATATTTTACCATAGTAATCAATAACACCAACGAGCAAAAATAATGTAGGAGGATTTGTATCCTTGGCCAGAGTATCATTCTGTCAATTATGGCAATGCCTGGGTGAAACCAATAGAGAAGCCATTCCTTTATGGTTGACTGGTTTAACTGAGAACTTTCCAGGTCAGAGGTCACTATTTGATATGGTATGTTTTTAAAATAAATAATTTAACTGATTTGTATCTGGCAAAGAAAGATATGAAGGATATCTGCAACTTGTTCAAAAAAAAATTGTCTACTTAACAGGTGCGGGAAATGTTGAAGATGAGGGATTTAAATGGTGCTCGAATGTTGACGTTAATCACAGAGCAATTTATGGCTGACCCCCGTCTTTCTCTATGGCGGCAACAAGGAACGGCAATGACTGACAAATACAGGCAGCTCTGGGATGAGCTAGGTAAATAAGAGTTCTCTGGAATGAAAGTTATTCTTTAAATTGGAAAACCAGTTCAACTAGAGCAGAATTATTTTTGATCATTGTGTTTGCAAGAAAATGTTACTTTTCTAATCATATTTTGGCTTGTTGGAGACCAAAGTGAAAATCTTTTTCCTGTCCCAAAAATCAAAGCCAGCTTCAAGCTTTATATTAAGCCTCTGATCATCCTGGATTTGCTTCTAGTCTTTGCACAACTTTTATTGTCTGTTGTCCTCAATGTGAGCTATGAATTTGAAATATTGTATTAAAGGAAGTAGTGATGCTACAGTTGTTTTCTTTTCTACACTTGTGCGTTTCTTTGAATGTTCGAACCCTGATGTCATTCAAATGCTTATAAGGGAATATTATTGTGATCCTCCATGCTGAGGTTTGTTTGAATATTATTAATTTCAAAACTTTTCCTGACTTTTAACAAATCAATTTGTTAGATAGCGCTGCACAGAGTTTGCCATCGATATTGTTAAAAATGAGCCCTGTGAATAAAGAGTAAATTTATTCATGATAAATGATAATTGTTGTGTTTCTGTGTAGAAAATTCACAGCTCCGATCGTGTTACAGTGCAGAATAAATAGAATCATTTGAGGGTTTAAATTGAGGGTGTGTTGCATACATTTCCTTAAATTTGTATAGTTGAAAGAAGCCATTTAGTTATTAAATAAAAGGGAATAATATTGGATACACATGAATGTCATGAAAATTTGGAATGGTTTCCCTGAAATGATATGGATACTAGGTTTAAGTAAAATGTCCAGGATTGCATCTGAGATTTTTGGCATACAAGGGTATCAAGTGAAAGTGGGGGAAATAGTTGGATGAATAGTATTGGTGTGTAGATCAGTCATGAACTTGTAAAGTGTTTCAGGTGCCAAATGACATTTTGCTATTAATTATAAAGTGAGAAAAATGGTTTTCAATGTTGCCCCTCCTTTTTACTTTATCTGTTGCTATCAGATTACTAAATGACATATGACTGATTAAATAGTTAGCTTCCAGTGAAGTTTATTGTTATTAACCTGCTTTACCCCAAAAGGTACTATGTCATACTTCATTGATCAGTCCCAAATTTATTTTGAAGAGTCAAATATGATCATGAAATTTCATGCCTCCTCCTAATTCTGAAAATTAAATATTTTTGCATTGTTTGATACCATCTTGTCCACTTTGAGGATTTGAAAATTTTGTTTTCAAACTGTATTCACATATTTGAAGGAAAGATTTTGCAAAATCATCTGGCCTATGAATAATTGAACAGCAGTGGAATTTAACAATTGATCTTAACTAATCAATTTATTAGTGTATCTCAAAATCCATAGAAATTTTGTGCCCTGTATAGGTGAGTCGTTTCTTATTGTGAGAGAAAAAGAAACTTATCTTAATGTGCAGAAAAGTTGTAGAAAATTAACTCTACAAACTGAGTAGCCGGGACAAACATTGGTCATGTTCAGGGAGTGCAAGATTAGTTAGAAATTGTTATGTTTACCAAATAATACCTCTATTTATGCAGGAGTTGAATCTCATGTTATTTTGTGTTATGACACCAGGACAGACCTGCTAAAATTGGGAGTAAGAGTGATGATAATATTTATTAAAATAAAATAATTTAAGATTAATTTTTAACATAGAGGAATTAAAGAGCAGGGAAGATGACCTACAGAATTTTTACATTTTATATATTGCCATATTGACATTTTTTCTAATCCTAACTCAATTACTTGTAGTGTTGTGATTTTCTATCTTAAGGTTTCCGTACAAGTGGCAATGTTTTAGGAGTTTTTGATTTTAAAAGTGGAATTTTAACTAGATCATCAAAGGAGCTTCCTGCTTTTTGTTGTTAGAGATTTAGTACGATTTTGAGCAGGCAGACTGAGCCTCAGCTATGTTTCACTTGAAAGGCATCATGAACTTAAAGAAAAACAGTTGAAGAAACAACAGATGAGAAAACAGAGAAAGAAGATTAGTGTATTGTAAACATTAAAAAACATCAAATACTCATTGGCTTTGAAAGATTGAAATTCCTTTGCCAACAATTTGGGGGGGATAAAGATGTTTGTGATTTGCAACTCTGCTTATGGTGCCATTGCCTAATCAATTCATGATAATAGATATGTCTTTATTTAAAGGGAGCCTCTCCTTATCAGCGTGTTACTTTTTCACATTTCCAGTGGTTCTTGAGATTCCCATGCTTTGCAATTTACAGTGGGCTGGTGCAGACTGCCAATCTGCACCCAGACATTTGCTTATTGCCCTTGCCCTTGTCAAATACAACAATATGTTTTGGGCATCTTCACTTCTGTTCCTCACAATGTTGGATGGCTGTTTGATATTCTTGCTCCATTGGGTAGTACATCACATTAGAGCTGCAAAGGGCAATGCAAATACAAGAAATGCTGTTATTACACCTTTCTGAAATCCTAACTGTAATAGTAAATTGCAGAATTCAGTTGCTACAAATGCTTTATAAAGTGTTGTGCTTCATAAGCCATTAAACCCTTGAGTTCCTGTCTTGATATTTTACTGAGAGCCAAGGTATATAGGTTGTGTAACACTTCATAAAGGATTTTTAGTGACTGAATTCTGCTGAAACTTGCCAAAAATGTCAATATTTTAGTGACATTTATGGGAATGAATTTGGATGGGAATGTGAAAGCTGTTACATAATGAACCAAAGGATGCAAAGTAAGCCTATGCATATGTATGACACACATGGGTTCTAGCCAAATTTGTTTTAGTGGGTGCTGAGTTGTCAGTGCATTGTTTCCCAGTATATCAACGTCTCCATATCAAATTCTGTTTGGTGTGAACATTCACAGTCCTGCAAGGACCTCGCATTTTGCAAAAATTGCACATTGACTTGTTCTAGAACACTGGAAGGATTCTATGCTCTTCCTTAAATAGTGTAATGAGTCCATTTATTTTGAGATAAAACGCCTTTTGATGTTTTAACTCTGGGTGACTTGAGGTACCTGACCACTTGAGGTAGTTAAATATTGATACAGTGTCAAGTTTGGGCCATGCTGGCTTAGCATAATGATTTTGTTGTCTGTTTTTACCACATACTCATTTAAAGATTTCACAAGTGGAAACTTCATTTAACTAAAATCCTGCTTTGCTTAACACTTGCCTTAGTAACCAATGTATTTATCAGATCTTTTAAGGCTTTGCAACCTTGCAGATGATGCAAGATGTTTTGAAGGTTGCAAAGTAGGTTTGTTTATACGGCTACATCTTTTAAGATTGTTGGGGATTGATTAGGGAAGTTGAGAACTTTAATGCTCTGTGGAATGTTTGGCCTCTGCAAAATTCCTGATGAGTTTTTGATCTTTTTTCTCTTGTGGAATATGGATATCACAGGTGAGGCCAGCATTTTATTTTTGCCTAGTCCCCATTTTCATTTGAAGGGAATAGGCTGAGAAGTGGTACTTGTTGCAGGAGGAAACTTCAATAGGGATGAAGAAGAGCATATATTACTGCAGCTGGCTCATGGAGAGAGCCTAGCCATTGTGTACGGGAGCATTATCTTTCAACAGGCAGAATGCTACAAGACTGATTTAATGTTTTCCCCTCTATAATTGTTCTGAGGTCAATTGGGCAAATCCTTGAAAGGATAAAGTGGCTATCTACTCTAATCATGGTGCAAAAGGTAGTGAAATCTAGTCAGAATTGAATAGGTTCCTGCATGGGGTAGCTTTATCTGTTGATTTCTTGAAGCTCAGTGCATTCTGATCTATGTGTATGGGGTTCATAGCAAGGAAATCATATCTATTTTCAGTGCCAGCTCAATGACTTGAGGGTAGATAAGGTTCAAGCTCCTTGACTGCTATTATTATTCTGTGCAATAACAGAAGGTGACACGCAGTCTGCCGAAGTGAAGAGGCTTTTCATATGAGCAGAATGGCTAGCTTAACTCCTGTGCACTGGTGACAGGATCACATTGCTTCAAGGCTCTGCTTTGGAATTAAATGCTGAGCACTGCTAGATACCAGGCATTGCAGTGAAGCTGATTTTTTTTTTGTCAGCAAATGGGATCTGCAAGTTAATTTGTGTTTCTGCAGGCTTCTGGCTGTGAAATGAAATTGGAAGCCCTTTAGCCTAATGGAAAAGCAAGACCTGAATACAAATGTCACGAGTCGCTGTCAGAAGCCAACTGTGAGATGATCGCATTCCCACTCTGTTGCTAGACTATTGTAGATGATTTGAATATGGGGATTACATTTGAGTTATAAAGTCCTGTTTGGCACTCCTTGGAGTGTACATACTGCAGTTCCGACATCTTTGTGATGAGATAACCGAGGGAATTATTAAGCCTTTTTGCCACAGACACAAACCTCCCATTTTGCGGCAAAATTTAAACTACCCTGAAAGAGTTAAAAGAAGAATGCATTCAAAATGGAACTGCAAAACAAGCATTTATTGCTTTAGTGACCCAGGAATGAAACATTATGCTTGTCATTCCTAAAGCCAGCCATAATTGGAGCTGCTACTGTTATCAAAGCTGGGCCATTCTCATGACAGCCTAATAAAGCTGAAACTGTTAAATTAAATCCCTGATGCTTAATCTGATGAAACCACTGAGCTAGAAGAATATTAGATGAGTGTCTGGTATTCTTCAGAGTGATGGACCCCCAAACAGCTTGTCAACACACTAAGATTGCAATAACAGATTTAACGGCAGACTAATTCTGTCCTAACAAATATTGGAAACTCCAGCCAAGATCGCTAAGATAACCCACTACTTGTATTAACTGTAAACCATCTTTGTTTTGTGTCAAATCTTCAACTCTATTTTGTAAAATGAATTGAAAAACTATTTGCAAAAATAACTAACTGCAGTTTGTCTCTGTAGAACATTTTAATCAAATTTGAATTATCAATTTATATCTGTCAACTTTTATGGTAATTAAAGCTCTTCCTTCACACCACCCAACTCACTGACTTTCCACGAATGAAGCACAAGTCTAGTAGAAATTATCTTTATGTGCACGTCTGCAGGGACAAAACCAAGTGGTGGACTGATAATTTACTTCAACCTTAGTAGCTTTTAATACTGTGTGTAGTCTGTTTCCAGCAAATGAAAGGAGTGTAGTTTGGAAGAGGGGTAGTGATTCCCACTTGCCGTAGATAGCACAGGTAATCTATTGCATTAATCAGGTGCCCACTGTAAAATGCATGGGGAGTGATTAAACTATCATACACAATACAATCAGCTTGAAGCAGATGTCAAGACCAATGCATCAAGGTTTAATTTAATAATGGAGTGAATTAGGACCCAAAAAAATACTGTTGTGTAAGTATCTGGCATCCATGGCAGTTTGCTTCATGACTGGCTGTTCATAAATGAGGCTGCAGGCTCTCCCGTTTCTTATTGTATGTTATCAAGATTTGCCTTTAAGGGAAAATGTGAATGTATCGTTGACCAAAGTATCCAATTAATATCACTGCTTACAGTATTTCAAGTGTATGCGTCGTGATTTTGTGAAATAGGTTATACCACATTGAAAACCTTCTTGTTATCAAAAGATGAGCTAAAATGTATAGGTGGAAGTTCTCATCTCATCTAGCACAAATATTCAGATCTAAACTTCATTGCAGTAAACTTTAGGGAATAGTACTGATTCTTTGCCTTTCATTAAAATATACATTATATGCATATAGTAAAGCTCACCATTGAATACTAGACATGAAAAAGTTTGATATCAAGCTGAACTTCTCCCAGATCCTGTACATTTTGACTGCTTGTTATATTACCTGCTACTACCCATCACAATTGATCTATCAGGTGAGCCCTCATGCTTGTCCTCGCTGTAGTTCTGTTCTGCCTACCTTTTCGATTTTTAACCTCCATTACTTTCAGGCCATCTGAATCTGTTGCCTGTTTCTTGTCCTCCGTCTAGGTCCATTACCTGCCTGTCCTTGCTGAATCTCATTTTCTCCCTGCTCTCCAGCAACTCAATTAAAAACAATTTAATCATGTATTTAAATCCCTTCACGTCTCTGCTATTAAATGCAGCGGAAGAATAGTTTTTTCTAATAATCCAGATATTGTCTGATCAGATTCTTATGCCTGCGTCCTTGCCCCCACATCACCCAACTACCAGGAGCACCACATGAGTTGTAGTTCTCCAGCCAGCCGAACCTCTGGAATTCCCTGCGAGTCTTCCTAACCTTGATGGATTTCATTAAGAGCCATCTTCCTTTGTATGGCTGTGCTTGCTTCACCATGGCTCGATTTACAGACATGCTTTATTGATCCCGAGGGAAATTGGGTTTCGTTACAGCCGCGCCAACCAAGAATAGTGTAGAAATATAGCAATATAAAACCATAAATAATTGAATAATAATAAGTTAATCATGCCAAGTGGAAATAAGTCCAGGACCAGGGTGTCTGACACTCCGAGGGAGGAGTTGTAAAGTTTGATGGCCACAGGTAGGAATGACTTCCTATGACGCTCAGTGTTACATCTCGGTGGAATGAGTCTCTGGCTGAATGTACTCCTGTGCCTAACCAGTACATTATGGAGTAGATGGGAGTCATTGTCCAAGATGACATGCAACTTGGACAGCATCCTCTTTCCAGACACCACCGTCAGAGAGTCCAGTTCCACCCCCACAACATCACTGGCCTTACGAATGAGTTTGTTGATTCTGTTGGTGTCTGCTACCCTCAGCCTGCTGCCCCAGCACACAACAGCAAACATGATATCAGTGGCTACCACAGACTCGTAGAACATCCTCAGCATCGTCCAGCAGATGTTAAAGGACCTCAGTCTCCTCAGGAAGTATAGATGGCTCTGACCCTTCTTGTAGACACTCAGTGTTCTTTGACCAGTCCAGTTTATTGTCTATTCGTATCCCCAAGTATTTGTAATCCTCCAACATGTCCACACTGACCCCTTGGATGGAAACGGGTCACCACTTAGCCCTCCTCAGGTCCACCACCAGCTCCTTAGTCTTTTTCATTTTGTATGTCAGTAATATTCAAGTTAGGACTATTTCAAACCCAATTAGGACTTGAAAATTCAATGTACCACGAGTGAGAAACAGCAGCAGATAAGAAAAATTAAATAGTTTGAAAAGTGTAAGTAGTTTTTAAGGAGCAAATAAATTGCACCTTGTATCATTATTACCCAAATGTTTTTGTTTTTGATTTTGGCAGTTACTTGTTTCATCACAATCAGAAAGGAAAGTGCAAATACTCAAAATCTGAACCAAAAACAGGAAATTGCTGCAAATTCTTAAAAGATTGGGCCCAATCTGTGGAAAGGGAAATAAAGTTAACACATTAAGTGTGAGATCCCTTGCCAGAATTGGGAAAACCCAGTTTTGACAGAGGGGCTAGGACCTGGAACGGTAACAGATTCCCTATTCATGGATGCTGCCTGACCTACAGAGTATTTCCAGCCGCCTTTTTTTTTTTCGTTTTTTGGCGTGTAACAAAATCTAAAAGACATTTCTCCAGAATATATATCACTTGCAATTTATTCTTCCTTTTTCCCCAGTGGTACTAATATACAGTTGCATAACACCGTGCAAGTCTGCATGGGAATGGTAATATGTCCTGCTGTGCCAAGAGAGCTTTCAGTCATATAGAAGTTAAAATTACTTTAAAATGAATGTGCATGTGAAGGTGAACAATATTAGTATATTTGGGCTACCCAGGACGATGTAATTGGATGCTGCAACATTATAACTAAGGTAAAATGGAAATGAATATTTTCTCCACAGCCAGACTTGGTATGAAATGATGAAAATATATTGCCCTTATTACCCTGGAGATACTATGAGGAAGTTGTTTATTGTGTTCAAGTAATTTGAGTACATTTTAGTGACATGCAAGCTCCATTGGTAATTGGCACATGGCTGCATGAGTACCCAATCTGAGTTTGTGGCAGTTGTAACTTTAAATTGATACCCATCAGCATTAAGTGACTTGCACTTTCTCGGTTATCAATTAATTATTTAGCCAGGCACTTTTTGTGGTGCAGATATGGGAGTGGAGTGGAGCTGAGCTTCTCTCAGTCTCTCTCACCATCTCTCAGAGTTGAACCTGGAAGCCACAGACTCCCAAAGCTGCCCACAGTAGATGGCTGCACAGCTTTCATTAATAAAAACCAGCTTGCTAATGCATGTATGTTTTCACACTCTTGTGAAGTCACTCATTTGTAACTAAGCAAAAAGCTATTGAAAATTGTGAAAATAATGTGGTTTAGTTGGTGTTTAGAGCTGTGATCGTATGGGTAGGAACATCACTCAAAGATCTAATCATGGTATTTAGTGCTACTTGCATTAATTTACAGATGTACTAAAAGTCAAGACAGAATATTAAGCTCTTTTAGAAAAAATAATGCCATCCTCAAAGCTACAGAAAAACAAAGCATCTAATTATATTAGAAGTTCATAAACTTTTTTTCATTATGAACAGGCAATTTATTAAAATTAGCCACATCCCCAGGCAAATGCCCAGAAATTTGAGACAGAGGAGGAGCAGGGTCAGGAAGCATCCCACAGTACCCAAAGCCTCTGCGTGGTGCATCACATCTCAGACCATGTGGATCAGACAGCCCAGAGCCTGCCAGACAGCAGCGTGGCAAAGATTTGATGAGGACGTAGATGGACATGGTGTTGTGGTCCGACTCATTGAAGCACGTTCTTACGCTTGTGCTTACCGTGCCGTGGAAAGGACGCACATAGGAGGCTGACGATTGGAAAAGAGACAGGTATGAGGATCTGAAAATCAACTGCCAGAGAAGAGGCTGGAGAACAAAGTGTTGGCCCGTGGATGTCGGGTGTCGTGGCTTTGCAGGCCAGTCGCTCTGCAAAGTATACACTGCACTTGGAATCACGGGAGAGAGAAGAAGGAGAGGCATTTCTACAACCACAGATGCAGCAGAGAAAGCGTCAAGATGGCTCTGATAAAGGGGGCGGATCCGTGGGTTGCTGCTAGGGCACAGGCCGGGGTCTGATCAACCCCAGTCGGATCGCCTGGGCGAGGATGTATGATGTCAAAAGACCCAAAATACCTGACGAGCTCAGGTAACATCACTGAGGATGTGCCCTAGCTTAGCATCATGCCAATGTTTCTTTAAGAAGAAGAAAATAAGTATTTTTTAATCTTGATTTTTTTAAAAATATTTCCAGCCTTCCATCTTAAATTGATATCGTTGTCAACATTCTAGCTGAGAACTGGCAGCTTGCAGATTGCTAGTTCCTTTCCATACCTGATGGGAAGTTTTAGCTGATCAGTCAGGCTGAACTCCATTCTCTGGTACTCTTTCCATCCGACTTTCAGATCCTCATTCTGTTGGCTCAGAGCTGAACTGACTGAATATCAGATCTACAGTGATCCATCAACCATGCTGTTTTAATTAAGTTTTCCTTGTTATATAGCTGTGACTGCTATTATGATATGTATTTTTTTTGCTGTCTTTTGTCTATATTGTGTTTATTCTGTATGCACTCATTATTGCTGGTTTCAAAGCAGTGCAATTTTTAAAAACTGAAATCTCAATTAGTTCTGAAACTCCTTCAGCTTGTTTCAATAAGAAATTGAGAAAAAGCTTTATCCTAGAATATAGACCTGTTTGTTTTTGCGGCAACTTGGCAATGTGACTGAAGTCATTTTTTTTTCTTTTAAAGAATGTTTATTTCATTAATGCTGTTGAATGTACAAGTTTATAATTTGATTTTTTTTGAGAATATTCTGAGGCTTATTTAAAGACTATATAGTGATTTTGCACCCATTAGTTTAATTTGCTTGTCTACTTCTGGATCCCTAGGTGCTCTGTGGATGTGTATAGTCTTAAATCCCCATTGCAAGCCTGAACAGAAAGCAGGCTGGCTGAAACAACTCAAGAAATGGAACTGTGTCGACGTTTGTCCCTGGGAGGATGGAAATCATGGAAGCGAGTTGCCCAATTTAACCAATGCTTTGCCTCAGGGTGCAAATGCTAACCAAGGTGAGGATAAAATTAAGTTTTTTTTTCTTAACATAAAGGAGGAATACAGGTTACGTGGTGATCAGACAAGTAAACAAAATTCATGAAAGACTGGTAAAGTGGGAAAATGCTGTTTCACTGGCCAGTGTAGCAGTTTTCTTCATTCCACAGACCTGTGTCTCACCTGTTAGATTCCCCCTTCTCCAGCCCTGTACCTTTTTCACCAATCAACTTCCCAGCTCTTTACTTTGTTTACTTCACCCCCCACCCCAGTTTCACCTTGTCTTTTTCTGCCCCCCCTCCTCCCACCTTCTAACTCTGATTCCTCCTCTTTTTTCCCCTCCAGTCCTGATGAAGGGTCTCCGCCTGATATGTCGACTACACTTTTCCATGGATACTGCCTGGTCTGCTGAGTTCTTCCAGCATTTTGTGTGTCTTGCTTGGATTTCTAGCATCTGTAGATTTTCTCTTGTTTGTGTGTGCGGCAGTGATTAGTGCAAGGTTTACAAAATGGAGCAGTTAGAGTCATTTATTCTCACAGTAGATGTTTCAGTCAGGCATGCAGTCTTTGCAGTGGATGGAAGCCAAATTGCATAAATACTTAAATTCTAAGCGAATATGTATTCAGAGAGGGGGTGGGTTATGAAATACAAAAAATGATGAGAGGCAAACTCCGAGCAATGGGATGGGACTATAAGAGCAAAAAAAGAGGTCTATGCCCATTTATCTCAATGTCACAATCGTGCATAAATCCCAAATCCCTTCATTCCATTTTCAATATACAGTCGGCCCTCCTTATCCGCGGGGGATTGATTCAGAGACCCCCTGCGGATACCAAAAAACACGGATGCTCAAGTCCCTTATTTAACCTGTATCAGTGCGGTGGTCTTTAGGACACAGTGAAACCCCAGACTTTATTCAAACATGGGTCAGTGCAGTGGACATTAGGGCCCGGCGCAGCTCTGAATCGGCGGTGTTTCTGTTCACGAAAATAATCACGATCACAATTGAAAATAAGGTGGAAGTAATAAAGTGATCGGAAAGAGGTGAAACACCATCGGTCATTGGAAAAGTGTTAGGCCACAGTCGGTCAACGATCGGAACAGTTTTAATGGAGCATGTGAAAGGCCCTGCCCCGATGAAAGCTACAATTATTACTAAGCAACGCAGTGGTTTTAATTATTTTGAAATACATATGTTTCTTAAGTGTTTTCTATGCATAGAAAGGTAAAATATGTACTATATACTAAGAAAAACGTTTGAATGACGCTAAATAATACCAGATGTACCTGTTCCGACCTCAAATCCGACTTAAAGACGGACTCGGGAATGGAACTCATTCATGACCCGGGGACTGCCTGTACTTTTAAGTCATTTCTAGATTACTTATAATACCTAATACAATGTAAATGCTATGTAAATAGTTGTTATACTGTATTGTTTAGGGAATAAGGACAAGAAAAAATAGTCTGTACATGCTCAAACAACGAGTGCTGGAGAGAGAACTTCTGGGTTTTCCCGATCCGTGGTTGGTTGAATCTGCGGATAAGGAGGGCAGACTGTAAAGTCTATTTTTTTGACTTGAATATGCTCAGAGATTGACCACCTCAGCTCTATTGGATAGAGAAATTCTGAGCTTTACCATGTTTTTGACCTGTTTTATAAAATGGTGAAGGAGATGGAAATGGTAGCTGGTGCTTTACCTGTGAATGGAGGGTCTAAAACTAGTGGGCATGAGTTCAGGGGAAATATTTAGATAGATAGATAGATAGATACTTTATTCATCCCCATGGGGAAATTCAACCTTTTTTTCCAATGTCCCATACACTTGCTGTAGCAAAACTAATTACATACAATACTTAACTCAGTAAAAAAAAATATGATATGCATCTAAATCACCGTCTCAAAAAGCATTAATAGCTTTAAAAAGTTCTTAAGTCCTGGAGGTAGAATTGTAAAGCCTAATGGCATTGGGGAGTAAGGAGCCCAATACATGGAACAAGCTGAAAAACAAGTGGTAGAAGGTAGATACAAACACAGCATTTAAGATCTTGTATGGAAAAGTGCTTGGTGGGAAAGAAGGCGGGGGTATAGACAAATGGGGTTAGTATAGATAGGCATGATAGACAGTATGTTTCAATAAGTTTGCATCTTATTTTTCTAAACTGCAGGTTATAAAACAAACTCACCAATGAATTTTCTCTGTATTCCCTTTTGTTTCCATTCGTCCTTGGTTTAGATAAACGGGCTTGCCCACAATATAGTGGATGTGGTCTCACCAAGGATTTCCTAGAGCAAGGTGGCTCTACTCTTTTATTCCAAAGCTTTGACTTTTTATCTTCCTAACCGCTTGATATCCCTGCATGCTATCTTCATTAGTTAATAGACAAGGGCACCCTACTCTCTCTGAACACAACACTCTTCAATCTCTCTCCATTTTTTAAAAAAAAACAAGCCTTTCCATTATTTCTGCCATATCAGATGACCTCACATTTTCAACATTTTGTTCCGTCTGTTGCATTCATTTACTAACCCTCTCCATGTTCCTCTGGAGTTTTGCTGCAGCCCATAGCGCCACCTGGATTTCATCATCAGCTAATTTAGATATCTGATACTTGATCATGTCAAATGAAGTAGATAGTAACGGTTTCCAACGCTGATCACTACAACATCTCACTTGTCCCAACCTCCCAACTCAAGTGACCCATTTATCCTCATCGTTTTTTGTCTGCTAACTGACCCTCAGCCTATGCCAGTGTAAGTCTAATGCCACTAGCACTTGTTTAATGATCTCTGTGGAATCTTATTGGAAACGTTTCGAAAGTCCAAATACACCACATTGGCTGATTTTTTTTTTTCACTTTCTGAATGTTAGCACCTTAAAAAAAAAGTCAAAGACAATTTTTCTTTACGAAATCCATGTTGCCTCTTTGCAATAGCATTACTGTCGTTAACATTTCCTTAATAAAGTGTACCACTTTCTTCACCTACTGTTGTACCAAGGAGCAGGAAGAAGGAAAACACTCCCTGCCTTCTCACTTACTTTTTTGAAATTTAAAACATGGGACCTAAACTTGCTACTTTCCAATTAGTAACACTGAATTAAGTCTTATTATAGTACTCCCTCAAGTTGAAGAATGCAACAAGGCTACCATGAAAATAATGACTGCTTGGATAAGCTTTGGAGGTTGAGAGATTCTGCAGTACACTCTAACATGATTTGACATCTTTGGGAGCAATGTCGATGAAAATATTTTAATCGTTCTACAAAAAAACAAACTGCTGGAGGAACTTGGCATGTCAAGCAGTAACTGGGAATGGAGTGTGGGAGGTGGTGGGGAGAGGAGTGAGATTGTTAACGTTCTGGTAGAGACCCTGTATTAGGCTTGAGAGTGGAGTGGGTAGACGATCGGTATGAAGGTGACAGGTAGGTCGATGGGCAGGAGGAGAGTTGGAGTTAAAGGCAGATGGAAGAATACAAGGGAAGGTTAGTGGCAGATGGAGACAGGTGGGTGGGAGTGGAGATGGATTTTGGAGACTGAGACAGGAGGGTGATGAGCATGAACAGGAAGGCTGCAACTTCTGGAATTTGACAAGTAAGGAGGGCAGTAAGATTTAATTTTAGTGCTTTGATTTGCGCTTCTAAAATTCAGCTACCTTACAAATGAAAATAGTGATTTAGTTACTGAAGACCTTTTTGTATTTTGTAGTTTTAAAATCTGGAGTAAAAATGAATCTTGAATTTGATTATTTTTATATAATTCTGATTTGGCTTTATGGATAGACCTACACTTGGTTAACTATCTGATTTTCTGGTAACATGAGACTGCAAATGCTGGAATCTGGAGCAAAATTCAGATGAAAAGTCTCATCCCAAAACGTGGACTGTCACTTTCCTTCTCACAGATGCTGCTTGACTCACTGAGTTGCCCCCGTATTTTGTTTCTGATATTTATCAAGTCATGCAAGATGGTCTTCATGCTATTATCCTTCATAAGCCACGTAGAGAACTTTACATCTAAGAGAGACTGTTATATGTTGGACCTACTGGTACTGTGTGATTATGGTAAATATGAAGTGCAGGCTTTTAAAAAAAAAAATATTGGTGATAGAAAAATGAATGCAGTTTGAAAGTCAACATTTCCAACTTTTGGTTTTTGAATGAAATGCAGAAGGTGGGAGTGGTAAGGCCACTCAGCCCCAGAACCTGTTCACTCTAACTTCTGCAGGGTCATAATTATTATCTCAATCTGCATGCAGTTATTTGATCTTCCTTAATACTAGCATTTAATAAACAAAAGTCTGAATTAGTATTAAATTTATTCTGACGTTACATGCAGAGTTTTTATTTAGAGACCACGGTCCTTTCTGAGAATAATACCAGCCCTAATTCCCAGCCCCTTTATGATTAGCATCAAAGGAATTGGTTTATTGAATTGCTGACAGTTTAAGGACATGGCATGGGTGAACTCTGTACAACTGAAAATTCCGGCTTTAACAATTATACTTCGTATCTCAACACTGAATTTTACTGATATTTACCTGAATCTCCAACTCCTTGTTCTTTTGCAGCTTATAATCTCCCTGCTTTATGAACATCATTGAATTTGACTTTTTCTAGTTGAAAATGGATGACTTCACATATCCTTCCTTAAAAATCCATTTGATGTATTCACCCCATTTACTTAGACTTTTGAACTTCCATCTCCCATCTATGCAGCCTCATCTTCTTTAGAACCATCTCTAATCTGCCTCTCAACATTTCATGTTAGTAACATTGATATATCTAAGTATGTTGTTAGAATTGCCTTGCCTTAATGCAGTCTCGGTGTTAACAGCTTTAATTTACTTCAATACAGTGGATTCTGGTAATTGGGTCATTGGTTAATCGAGCAGCCACTTGTTTAGGGCAACTCTTAAAGAAATCTAAACTAATTAAGAAAATAGCTGTGATTCTCTCCCTTTATTTGGGACACTGTGCCACTTAACTGGGACAGACTGTTGCCGAACAGTTACTAACATCAGCTGGATGCACTTGTGTGGCTGTTAGACACTACATTGTGCTTGGAGCATTAGTTATGTGTTTGTGTTCAATAAGCAGTGATTTTTTTTTATCACTGTTGGCAAGAAATAAGCTGTAGGACAATTCTGAACTGTCTTGCTCAGGCTTGGTAATGCGAGAAACGGCAGGGAGCGAAAATAAAACTATTTCAGTACTTCAAGTTAGGAAACTAAGAAGATTTGATTGTATTCACCATCATCTTGAATGTTATGATGAAAATGAAGATTTGGAGGATGCAATTGTCAAAAGCATTGTATGAATGCAGACCATTATCAGTACTCGGAGTCTATGCTGACTCTGTTCATTTACTGTTAATCAAAAGAACATGAGGGTCAACAGAGGGAGGTGATGGGCAGGAGAGAAGAAGAGGTAAGAGGCCAGAGTGGGTGAAAAGAAAAAAGATGGGAGGGGAGGCAACACTTCATCTGTGAATCGTTGGGGTTGTCTGTTGTGTCCAGTGCTCCTGATGTGGCCTCCTCTACGAAGTAAATTAGGGGACTGCTTTGTCAAGCTTTTCCCCTCCGTCTGCCAAAAGCAGACAGTGGCCAACCACTTTAATTCCTATCCCCATCCCCATTCCCATTCCGACATGTTGGACCATGGCTGCCTTTTCTGCCACAATGGGGCCGCTCTCAGGGTGGAGGAGCAACACCTAGTATTGAATGTTCATGCCTCCAAGTTGATGGTGTTAACAGTGATTTCTGCTTCTGGTAACCTTATTTTTTTTCCCCTCTCCCCTACTCCTCTCTCTGGCCTCTTACCATTTCTCTTCTCCTGCCTGTCACACCCCTCTGACCCTCATTCTTCACTTTCTCCTATGGTCCACACTCCACTCCTATCAGATCCCTTCATCTCCAGCCCTTTACCTTTCCCACCCACCTGGCGTCACCTCTCACATTCTAGCTTGTCCTCCTTCGCTGAACCCCATTATTTTATCCTAGCATCTTCCCCTTCCCTTTCCAGTCCAAATGAAGGGTCCCAGCCCAAAATGTCAACAGTTTATTCAATTTCATTGATGCTCCCTGACCTGTTGGGTTCCTCCAGTCTGTTAAACAGTAATTTTTTCTCTTTTTTAATATACCTTTTTAACTATTTCCATTAAACTTTGGCTAATTGGGGCAGGCACTTATTTGGGCCAAAATGTACAGGTTCTGATGTGTCCCAATTAATTAGAATCCACAATATATGAAAATTTGGCGAAATTGCCTGGCATCCAATTCCTACTGGGTGTCCTTTACACACTTTGTATTGAAGAGCGCTGAATGTTCTTCCAGGGTTTGGTAGACATTGCATTGGCTTTGATGTGGTTTGCTTTTTATCAAAAGTGTAAACAATTATACCATTTTGTTTTTATTAAAAATGCAAAGAATTATATCTTTTTAATTCACCAGCAGATACTGCAAACAGACCTCATCGGACTGTGTTCACACGAGCCATTGAGGCATGTGATCTCCACTGGCAGGACAACCATTTACAGCACATTATTAGCAGTGACCTCTACACAAACTACTGTTACCACGGCGACAGTGAAAATTCACTGTTTGACTCTCATGGGTGGCCGTTATGGCATGGTAAGTGGCTAAACCGGAAAGATCTTTGCATGACTTGTCCCTTTGTCCAGTTTCTATGGTATTGCCGGAGAAATTAGAGGCCTGTCCATGAATACAGTGTCTGTTTGAAACTGCCGGTTTATAAATGTGCAGTTTCTAATTCCTATCACAAATATTTCTTTGATTCTTTGTCGTACAAATTAGTACTTTTTCTCTTGTCAAAATTGCTTTTCTCTATATTTCTTTGGGACTTTAGAGCACGTCCCTACAGCCTGTGCTCGGGTGGATGCCCTGCGATCTCACGGATACCCTCGAGAAGCTTTGAGACTAGCAATAGCAATTGTCAATACACTGAGGCGACAGCAGCAGAAACAGCTTGAAATGTTCCAGGCGCAGAGAAAAGGTAAGCTGCCAAGGGCTGAAAATGGTGCATTGTAGTTCATTTCATGAGTTGTATGAGTCACAGATGATCTCTTGTGCAACTGGCAAAGCAGTACTGATGTCTGTCGAATCCCCTCAGGAGCCTTTGTGGTTGACCACTCTGCCGTCATCTTACTCCAACCCTTCTCTCTTCATACAGGCCTCTCTCCCCTCTTCATTCCCTGTCCTCATGCGTGGTCTCAATCTGAAATGTGAACCATCCATTTGCATCCGGAAATGCTGCCTGGCCCACTGAGTTCTTCCAGCAGCTTTTTTTAAAATTCCTCCAGCTGGTTCCATTTTCATATACACTGCACTGGGGCACATTGGGACCAGTACAATTCGGCCCAAATAGCCAAAGTTTCCTGAAATTGTTAAAAGATTTTTTAAAAACTACTATTTAACTTGAGTAATAAATTATATATTTAAATGAAATACAGAACAAATTAAAACACTATCACTACTACTATGGTATTATAAAATGGTGTACTTGGTCTGAATAGTTTATCGACAGAGGTATTCATCCAGTGTTGTCCTTCATATAATGCCTATTCTTCTCTCACTCTATTTTAAAATCAAAATTAAGATAAACATTTTTGAAACTTTTTGAATCTGCATCTGTAGGGCCAAACATACCACAAGCACACACAATTGAAGCTATTTAAAAACTACACATGCACAATGCTGGAGGAACTCGGCCTCTATGGAAATGAACAAACAGTCAACGTTTCGGGCAGAGTGTTTTTTTGGATTTCCAGTGTTTCTCGTGTTTATGATTTGCTGTTTAACAACAGATCATTCTAAGCATGGCGTTGTGTCTAACAGCCGCACAAGTGTACGCAACTGACTGTACTTGGAAGCTGTTCAGCGACAGGTCTCCTGTCTAATTAAGCGGCATAGTATCCCAAATAAACAAAGGAAATCCCGGCTGTTTTCTTGATTTAGTTTCTGTTCCTCTATTAACCAATGGCCCAATTAACCAGATCCACTGACATCCCATAACCTCTGATTCAATGCAGTGGCTTCTCCTCAGCCTCTTTTTTTTAATTATTATTTCTCCCTCCCACTCCTCCCCTTGTCATTATTGCTGAGGATCCTTGGGGTTGTGAAAATTTGTGTTCCATTCCCATGTCATGCTGTGCTCATCAGCAACCTCAAGATGCACATTTAGGATGAAAATATCCAACAACCTTACTACCACGTTTCAGAATCTTTTGCCCACCTCTGGTGTGGTATACTGCATTTCTATTATCAAATACTTGGTAGGCAGAAGTTCCTTGCCATTAGCTTTGGGAAGGCCATGGGCACCATCTTTAGACTGCACCATAGACGTGATACCTTAGCCACAAATTTAGCTTTTTTTCTGTCAACAGTCTAAGGTTGAACCAATCTGTTGGTTGAATTCACAGTCTTGCTGTCCCATCTGTTACTAAATGGACCTCTATCACAAAGAATTTTTACTTTGTTGTCTTATTCTACTTTCCGTCTTCTATCTGATGAAAATTGAAGTTAATCGAGCGCATTAACTAGGTTAAGCTAATTGTTCACCATCAGCCTTGTGCCTCTGTTAGTTCTTTCCAGTGGGTTCTGCTTGTTCCTACTTGATTTTGAATGCCCTCGCTGCTGATTTCCATTGGCTTTGCCAGCCCCGCAGAACTCTGAAATCAGTCTGTCCTACCATTTCTGGCCTTTTGCTCATTTTCTCTGCTGTAATTGATCCACTTTTGATTTACCCTTCTCTAGTTGAGGCCACTAGGGGATATTTCATCCTTTCACACCCCAGCTCCTCCACCCTCCTCTGCTCTGCCATCATCAAGGGACCCCTTGACATCTTATTTTTGCCTGAGCATTTCATCATCTGTCTTAATATCCTCCAATAATGCTCACAGTCAATTTTGTTTTTGTAATGCTCAGTGATAAGATAGAATGCTTTAATATATTAAGAGCACTTTGTAAATACTGGCAATTATTTTGGAAAATTTATTGAAGCTGTCTCCAAAACCCTAGAGTTAAGTAAACGTGATGGTTTACACCAGTCTCATTTAAATATTAATAAAATCCAATTGCGTCCTTTTAGTGTATCATGTATTTTGGTGACCATACTAGTTTAGGTCTTAACTTTGTTCATATTTGGGTAAATAAAAATAAATTTGCATTGACAATCTCATAATTTTTAATTGATGTATTAAGTTTATTGACCGATTATTTCCCAATAAACACTGTTTCTTCACAAAGGTATTACAACAATAACCAATCTGGAAGGATGGGTAGGTCACCCATTGGACCCTATTGGCTGCCTGTTCAGCACTCTAATGGATACCTGCAGAGTTGACGATGAAAATTCTGGGTATTCGGAATTCACAGGTATTTGGTTTGCCATTTGATGGTCTCTTCCAAGGCAGAATTCATATTTTGGTTTGAGTCGCAGCGTTGTCTGCAATATTAAAGACGTGAAGTACAAGTACTTTACCTGAAAAAGAAATTGTACATTAGCTGATCTAATAAGATTAGGTCAGGTGTTAGTTTCATTTGCTTTGATATTCAGGTTTTGGCCGGGTGAAAATAAATGCCTAAATTAAATTTTAGTTAACCATCGCAAGGAGAGTCTTATTCCTCAAGGGAATTATTAATTATTTCTTGAAATGATTTCTCTTAATAGAGAGGAAATTAGATAATTTAATCAGCCTTATTTACACTTGAGGGCCCTTTTTTGGGTTTAACTAGTTCGCAATAAAACTTATGAGAATCTTCCATTCAGTTTTCCGCAGAGGCTTCATTTACTCTCATATTACCAGTTAGCCCTGTCTCATTGCACAATGCTGTGTCTAAGATGGTTCTGTAACACTTATTTGCCTGCAAAAGGATTTTAACTGCAGGCCATGTACACATTTTGCTAATTTGGTTTGCCCTTTCTACATGAGACTGAAGTTCAGGGTGATTAATGTACACTCCTCCTTTCATGGTCTTCTAATCATAGCATCAAACACGGAATAAAACAAATTACTGCCCGGGGGCTGAGAAAACTATTCTCTCTCATACTGGCCCTACATAACTAATTTTCTATACCAAGATCTTTTCGGGTGTTATTATCAGGGCTACTGCCAGTGCTTGATAAATTGGCTATTTTATTAAAACCATGTTCCCTGGAATGTTTAGTTGCTTATCTTGGCCACGATGCCTCAGTAAGGATGACTCTTTATGACATTAATTCATCAAACTTGTTATGAGTGCGTTGTGCATTTGGATAGAATGACATGAATGTTTTCCTCCTATTTGACTCTAATCCTAATACAATATTAGTGCTTTGTTCCTGACAGTTCTATACTTTATCCAAATTACTACTGGACATTACTGTATTGACTTTAACTTCTCTTTATGTTTATCTCTCTATTTACCTTGCCTAAGCCTGCCAGTTCTTAATACTTTAAAACCCTAGTTACTATCCCAACTACAGTATTGGATTCACCAATCTTCATATGGGTGGAGTGATGGACTAGGGCTTGTTTCCCAAGAATTTAATTTAAGTCTGTCAATTAGTTTCAGTTAACACATTTGATTAATGCAAAGGTAAAGTAATAATAAACATGTTTTTGTTTTGGCGCAGTACTCGTATTTAACAATACCCAAACCTTTGTCTGAATTTACAAAGAAATGAGTTTACATATGTTCTACGGACTTACATTTTCTCCACACTTGGGAAGATCCTCAAAGCCCACCTGTTGCAAGCCATTAAGTGGGCTGGGGATTGCTACAGAACAAGCCCTACCTAGAGAACAGCTGGAAAACAGCTTTGACAGGTGGTTAAGCCATGCTTACTGGCTTTCCCAATGGCTTGGCTACCTGTCAAACTTGTTCCTTTTATGTAAGAAAGCATCCCTTTTTTTAAAAAAAAGTAGTTAAAAATGAATGAAACTGTAAAATGTATAACAATATATAAAGACATTAAAGATGCATACTCCAGTAAAAAATTTAAATACGATTGATTTAAAACATTACTACCTTGTAGTTCTATTTTTAATTGCTCATGTGAACAGACTTCCAGCAAAATGTCATTGCTAGTTTGAGAATTAACAGTGGGTTTTTTTTTAATGTGGATCACCAACTAGATCCTTCCCTACCACTTTCAAGATCTACTTCAGTTAAGAGTAGATGTTATTAACTCCGGTACAGGTCAGGGAACAGTCTGGACCACCTTCTTGACACTTAGGAGAACTAGAAATGGGCATGAAAAGGCCATAGTGAGTAGGATTAAGAAAAACCCCAAGGCATTCTACATGTCCTTGAAGAACATTCGCGAGGGTAGGAGTGATTATGAATAAAAGAGGAAGTGTGCCTGGAGTTGGAGGAGGTAGGGAAGGTCCTTCAATACTTTTCTTCTATATTCGCCAGTGAAAGAAATGTTGACAAATCTAAGGACAGCATAGGACAGTCGTATATGTTGAAACAAATTGAGGTAAAGAAAGAGGATGTGCTGGAAATCTTGGAAAAACTTTTGTATAGAATTCCTTGGAGGTGGACAGGTTATACCCCAAGTTACTACAGGAAGCGAGGGAAGAGATTTCTGAGCCTTTGGTAATTATCTTTGTGCTCACTGGCCACAAGAGTAGTACCAGAAGATTGGAGGATGGCAGACATCGTTTGATTGTTCAAGAAAGGCAATAGAGATAACCCTGAGAATTATAGATCAGTGGTGGACAAACTATTGGGGAGGATCCTTAGAGAAAAGATTTACAAGCATTTGAAGAAGCGTTGTCTGATTGGGGATGGTCAGTATGGCTTTATAAGGGTCAGGTCATGCCTCGTGACCCTGATTGACTTGTTTGAGAAATTTACAAAACAATTTGAAGTTCGAGCAATGGATGTGTTGTATATGGTTTTTACTAAGGCATTCAAAAAGGTTCCCCATGGTAGGCCCATTCAGAAAATCAGGAGGTATGGGATCCAGGGAAACTTGGAGCCATGGATTCAGAACTGGCTTGCCCAAAATAGTCAGATGATAGTAGTAGCTGGAGCATATTCTGCCAGGAGATTGGTGACTAGTGGTGGTCTGCTGGGATCTGTTCCTGGATCCCTGCTCTTTATGATACTTTGAGGAAGTGGAAGGGTGGATTAGTAAGTCTGCAAATGTCAAAGGTTGTTAATGTGGATAGTTTAGAAGGTTGTCTATTACAATGGGACACAGGTAGGATGCAGAGTTTGGCTGAGAAGTGGAGATTCAACCTGGAGAAGTGTGCATTGGTACTTTGGTCGAATTTGTAGGCAGAGTACAAGGTTAGTGGCAGTATTCTAAGCAGTGTAGAGGAACAGAAGGATTTTGGTGTCTAAGTTCATACTTTTCTCAGAATTGCTGTACAAATTGTTAAGGTGGTTACAAAGGCGTGTGCCATGTTGGCCTCCATTTCTTGGGGGATTGAGTTCAAGAACTGTGAGGTAATGTTGCAGCTCTATAAAACTCTGCTCAGACTACATTTAGAATATTGTGTACTGTTCTGGTCCCCTCATTACAAGAAGGATGTAGATGTTTGGAGAGGGTGCAGAGGGAATTTACCAGGATGCTGACTCAATTAGAGAGAGTGTCTTAATGGTTGAGTGAGCTAAGGCTTTTTGGAGTGAAGGAGGATGAAAGGATGAGAGGCATTGTTGGAGTGGACAAGTGGACAGCCAATGCTGACCCTCTCCGCCACCCCACCCCTGTGGTGGTAGTGGTTAATGTGAAAGGACATAATTTTAAGGTGATTAGAGGAAAGTATGGGAGGATGTCAGAGATAGGATTTTTTTTACAGTGGTGAGTGCATGGAATGTACTGATGCATGTTATGGTTGAGGAAGATACATTAGAGACATTTTGAGAGACTCTTGGATAAGCACGTGGATGAAAGAAAACTGGAGGGCTATTGGGAAGGTTAGATTGATTTTGGAGTAGGTTTTAAAAAGTCAGCACAATATTGTAGTCTAAATGGCAGAATTAGGCCATTCAAGTCAAATTCTGGATAATTTATTTCCCTCTCAACCCCATTCTCCTGCCTCCTTCCTGTAACATTTGACACTCTTAATAATCAAGTACAAAGAACAGGTTATGCTCATTTGACAATAGATCCACAACAACGAGCATATGGCATTGCACAGAACATCCCAACCCCAGGGCCATATCCTGTTTTTCCAGCCATTTTTGTTTTCATCCACTCTGCCTCAAGCTCACTAGCTCAGGAGGCAGTATTGGCCTCCCCGATACATATCTAGTGCCTGGAACTGGCTGGGTTGCAGTCGTGTCTTCCCGTCCCAACCATTAACTATATCTAAAACATTAGCTAAGCCAGGCCTTTTCCTCCAGTTATAATGCCCAAGTACTGAAGTATCCTTGGAAGCAATTTAAATCTCCTTCCCTGCACTGTCCCTCTGATTCTGACTCAGTAGCAATGAGCTGAAGTTGTTAAAAAACGCAGCAGATGTTGTGAGGGGTGGTGGTGGTGGTTGTCTTTTCTACTGTCAGCTGACTCCTGGCAATTTTGAGTTAATTATTTTAAACATTAATTGGTTAGATTACTTACCTAGTTCAAATTGGTAAATAAAGGTTTTCTGATTTAAAATTCTTAGGCATGTAAAAGGTTCGAAGGGATACTTCCTTGCCTTGCTGTTTTGAATTCCCATTCTTGTTCGATTTCCAGTTTCATACTGTTGACTGCAATCAGGTTGTCCACAGTGCAGTCTGTGCTTATGGTCCTCAGTGTTTCTAACCTGCAAAATTAACAGAGAAGGACTTATGTTTATATAGCAGCTTGCATTGGCTCAGAATGCCCCAAAGTGCTTTACAACTAACAAAGTACTTTTGAAATGTAGTCACTGTTGTGTGAAAGGGCTGCTGTTAATGAAAGGACTTGGCAGGAGCTATTTTTAAACAGGCCTTCTGGGGGTCATATGGGTGGGGGTTGGGGATTGGTGATGGGAGAAGCAGTAATGTATGTCGTTCAGTGGGAAGGATTAATCTGGTCCGTAGGTTGATCTTTAAAACAGATTTTTTTCCCCCTGATTCCTATCATGTTGCACTGTTGCTGGGAAAGGACTGAGTCAGAGGCTGTTTTTACCCTTTGGGATCCCTCTAGTGGTCTGATCGAGGAATGACTCTCAGATCCAGCTGGCTGAGCTGAAGAGTATGCTTCCCTGAAGAGGAACGTATCCCTGCTCCTAGTTCATGCAATCTTAGTTTTCAAGCTCAGTATCACTGTAAATTGGAGCAGATTATAACTTAACAACTTGCATTAAGTTGAAATTTAGCCATCATAGGGTATAAATAGATTCATTTGCGGGTTGGAGACTTCATGAGGTGTTCTTTGTGGCAACTTAGTGGATGCATTTCTGGTCTTTTGGTCATACTCTTGTGAAGGTTTTACAGCGTTCTCTTTCAATTCTTACCGAAGTTTTCACTTAAGCGGTTTTCATTTTTTCCTGGTTTCAAACAGTCTGCTGAAGGCTTCTAAGAAGTTAACTTGCAGTACGCAGGTTTATTTGGATGAATGAAAGTTGGACCATCATACAGTAAAGAAATGGGCTATTCAGCCTGCCATGCTCATGTCACCATCGAGTACGCACCTATGCCTTATCCCATTTACCAGCACTTGCTCTGTAGCCAGTTCACCTCAGCTCATCAAGTGCAGTTCCAGATGCTGCTTAAATCGTGCACGTGTGTGTGTGTGCACGCGTGCACGCACCTGTCTCCACTACCTGAAGGCAGTGTGTTTTAAACTTCTGCCACCCTTTGAGTGAAAAGATTCGTCCACTGATCCCATCTAAGTCACCTCCTCCTCATATGCCGGGAAGAAGTTTCTTCCTGTCTATCCCCAATGGCTCTCATCTTTTTTTTAATACCTCTGTCAGTTCCACTGCACCAGACCCTTGTCATCCACCCAATCACCTCCTCTTCAAGGAAGACAAACCAGCCTGCCTACTCTGCCCATAGTTGAAACATCCCATCCCATAAAACATTCCCAAGGAATCCCAGGGTGAAAATGGTTAATGAGGAAAGTATAGGTGGATGTTTAGTGGTAAGTTTTTATACTTAGTGGTAAGTGTGTGGAACGCTCTGCCAGGGATGCTGGGGGAAGCAAATACATTGGAACATTTGAGACACTCTTAGATGGACACATAGTTAAAGGAAAAATGGATGGCTGTGCAGGAGGGAAGAGGAGGTGATCTGGTTGGTGACAAGGGGCATGATCTTGATGATGGAGTTCCTTGCTGTTTAAAAGAAAATAGAAATATAGAAAACCTACAGAGCAATTCAGGCCCTTCGGCCCACAAAGTTGTGCCGAACATGTCCCTACCTATGCTTACGCATAGCCCTCTATTTTTCTAAGCTCCGTGTACCTATCCAAAACTCTCTTAAAAGACCGTCATATCCGCCTCCACCACCGTTGCTAGCAGCCCATTCCACGCACTCACCACTCTCTGCGTTTTTAAAAAAACAACAACTTACCCCTGACATCTCCTCTGTACCTATTCCCCAGCACCTTAAACCTGTGTCTTCTTGTAGCAACCATTTCAGCCCTGGGAAAAAGCCTCTGACTATCCACATGATCAATGCATCTCTGTCATCTTATACATCTGTTGATGGGGAAGGTTTGTGTTCTTGGACTGGGCTGCGTGCACGTCTCTGTACAGCTTCTTGTGTTTCTCTGCATTCCTCTGCACCTCCAGTACAACCATGTCCTTCCTATAATGTGTCCTCTACATTTCCTTTTAAACTGCACTTCACAAATATGTATGCAGGCTAGAGCTTTCAAAATTGAACATACAGTGGCTGTGTTTATTTCCTTGACCGCTGGAGGTGCTTAATAATGCAGAGTTATGATCCCAGGGACAGCAAGTTTGCCGAAATGAGTTTCCTCATTACAACTATAGTTTGGTTTCATATTTCAAAAATTTGTTACAGCTGTATTTTAAATGAATATTGTTTCACATACAAAAAACATAATGCATTTATGTATGGCCCTGGTTTTATTTTCGCAGAAACAATGGGGCAGCTGAAGTTGCTTGAGTATCAACATCTACCAGCGCACAAGTTCCTGGAAGATGGGGAATCTTATTTAACATTAGCTGTTGAAATAGCCCTGATTGGATTAGGCCAGCAGCGGATAATGCCTGATGGTTTGTATGCACAGGAGAAAGTGTGTCGCAATGAGGAACAACTGATTGCAAAGCTTCAGGAGATAGAATTAGATGACATGTTGGTGAAAATTTTTCGCAAACAAGCTGTCTTCCTACTAGAAGGTAAGTTTAACCAGGCTGAAATTGCCTTTATGGGTTGCTTCTTTGCTTTCTGTGTACTTAATGTTGTACTTTAATCTACCTGCCAGTCTACCTTTGTACTGGAGCTTGCTGCCAATGCAAAGACTGGGAATGTTGCTGGGCAAATTGTAGAAACAAACACACCTTTCCTTTCTAATGTCTTAGCATATCCTGATTATTACAGCCTTAAATGTAAACAAGTGATATCCTTTTAAATAATCTTAAAAACATGGTTTTCTCTAACCCACAAGAAAGGGAGTGTGCAGTTTTAGCTTTTAACATATTATACATTCCCTTTTGGAAAGGAATTAATTTATAAACAATTTTTCAGAACTGGGGAGATGAGCTGGTACTTGGTTATTAGCTAGTACAAGTGTCAATATCCTCATGTATAGTCCAAACTTTATCTAAAACTTTTCCTGTTTCTATTTTCCAGAAATAAATAGATTTGACATACAGTGATATTAGGTGCATGCATGTGATCTAGCAAACACTGTTGTCAATGTAAGACAGGACCTGTAACCTGCTGTGTCTCAGTCAATGGAGAATGTTAATGAAGAGCAACCCCTCCACCAACTCCCAGACTTCCTACCAGCAACAATCATTTCCCATATACCTGGTAGATGTTATGACGAAGCCCCCATGCATCCCTGAGCAATAGTGGTGGGAGAATGGAATGTTCAATAGTACAGCATTTTAGAAACTGTATGTGAATACCAATAACAAAACAACTTGCCTTTTAATATAATACTTCATACAACCTGATGAATTCTTAAAAGACTTCACATTTAAGTGTGATTTCTTTTTGAAGTTATAATGTTAGAAATGTGACAGACAATTTGTTCACTGAGTTCTACAACCTATATAGAGATGATGACCAGTTAATTATTTTAAAACTTCAGATGAGGAATAAACATTGGCTGAGGAGCCAGGGAAAAATCTTCTTAAACTAATGCTTTTGGAGTCGTTTATGGATATATAGTATTAAAAATCGCAGGTTACATCTTGCCTGAAAGATGGCATCTTTATCAGTCCTGCACTTTCTCAGTACAGCATTTACCTGTTAGTCTTTCTGGTTTCTAAAGTAACTTTTGAGATGGAATATGCTCTTGATGCTGACTTGGTGTTCAATATAGGCAATAATATTGGGGGTGGAAATGTAATCTATATATTTTCCCTTTTTGGAAAATATTTGTTGAAATGGAGATCAGGTTGATTTAGCAGAGTACAAGATCTCGTCTCTCCCTCTTAACCTGCTCAATTACTGACCAACTCTATTTTCAAGTCATAACCTTAGATGCATAGGCTGCAGCCTCATTAACCTTCACTCAATTCCCAAGTGTTTTGAAATACCCTCCCAAAGATGATCTGACACTTTAAATGCGTACAGCTGTAGAAATGGTTGGATTAGTGTATGTAGATTGCATTTTATTTTTGGGCTAATATTTGCCTTTTTCCTCAGGTGGGCCTTACAGTGGTCTGGGTGAAATAATCTACAGAGAGAGTGTTCCAATGCACACCTTCGCTAAGTATCTCTTTACGTCTCTCCTACCTCATGATGCTGAGTTGGCATACAAGATTGCACTGAGAGCGATGCGGTGAGTACCGGTCATTGCTGCAGACTTTTTTTTGCATTGCTAGCACGTTTGCTTAATTAGTAATCTTAAAGATCAGCTTGTGCATCCACATCTCAGTCCAATGAATGGCTGCAGTAAAGAGAATGCTGTTCTTGCATCTCAGACATCCAATCTGTCTGTCGGCTTTGCAGAGCTACAGAATCTGGTTGTGGTGGAGTTAGATTGTCGGCAGTTTTAGAGTATTTAATGACAAACTGACTTTAACTGAAATCTTACTAAATTATTCATGATGTCTGAAAATGAGATTTTAGTGAATGTGTGAATAATAAATATGCTGTAATAGATTTGAACTAAACCTCAGGATGGCCGTGGTTATAATTGCCTTCGTTTCCACTCCTGCCCCTCCTCTTGACTAACCATCATTTAGACGTAGGTTATTTAATGGCATTGACAGACTGTCATTTATGGTCAACCTGGTGAAATGTTTGCTTTATTTGTGAAATGATTATGCAGCAGAAAAGAGTTAAAATGCATATTACTGAAATGTTCACCTGCTGCATTAGAATATTGGAGCAGGTAAATGAGAAGTTTTTGAGTCCCAGGACAACAGTAAGACGCCAGCTAAGGAAACTAGTGTACCTTTGGAATTATACACTGAGTAATTTAATCTTGGTGTGTGGAAATGTTTCAAATTCAGACATTACTTCATTGAATCATTTGTTTAGGAAATGGATGTTCTTGCACACAGTTTTTGCATGCAATTTATCGAGAAGAGCTTTATTATGCATATTAGATTATTGCTAGTGATTATTAGTGGCCACAGTAAAGTTGTTTTTATACTTCCAGACGCAAAACCCTTCAGCATATTGGATGTTTCTGTCAGGTTAGATGGGTATCCAGCAATATCATCCAGTGTGCATCAGCCATTTTCACATGCTTCTGCTCTTAAAGATGTGACCTATTACCAGCATTTTGTACACATGGTACAATGAGGAGATAAGCCACAGAAAGACAGTGAAGTAACATAAATTATTGGTTCTCCATTTGGACATAGAAGTGTTGCTTCCTTTTCCTATGCTCCAGATTTTCTCTTGATTATCTTTGTATCTAATAAGATCTATGGACCAAAGGCCCAAACTATCCATCTGCTTTTGATAGGAGAATCTTCTCGTCCCCAGGAATTGGCTGTGTGAATCTCGGGACTTGAGAAATCCTCTTTCTTTTTTTTCTTCTTGTTCTTTTTATAGGTAACAAAACCAAACCTGTGCAGTGTTCCAGATGTGGCCTGACCAGCACCCTGTTCTTAAAATCCAATGCCTTCTCAACAAAAGCCAAAATGTTCTTAGCCTTAACTACTTTTTTGAACCTGCCTGCTAACATTTCATGATTCCTGCTCTAGAACATCTTGATCCCTTTGTACTTCAATCACTTTTCAGGCTTTTGACTCCTCTTCCAGAGGTGTGTGACCTCGCGCTTCCTGTCATTAAAGTCTGTTTGCCACGTTTTTGTCCAGTCACTCAATCTGTTTTTGTCCTGTTGCAGAATCTCAGCTTCCTCATTACAGCATGCCCTTCACCTATTTTCATACCATTAGCAAACTTAAACCTTCCTCTGGGTCATTAATGCAAATAGTGAACAATTGCGGGCCAAGAACGAACACCTGGAGAACACCATTAGTTGCATCTATCCAGCTTGGAAATGGCCGGTTTATTCCAACTCTGTTTTCGTGTAACTGCTGGATTTCAATCCATGCTAAAACACTTCCTTCAGTGCCTTGGGCTCTTAATTTACATTTGTGCCTCTTGTATGGCACCTTGTCAAATGGTCTCTTTACATATGGAGCCAGTGATCATTAATGGAGAATGTGTGGAGCAGGTTAAGACCTACAAGTATCTGGGAGTACAGTTAGACGAGAAGCTAGACTGGACTGCCAACACAGATGCCTTGTGCAGGAAGGCACAGAGTCGACTGTACTTCCTTAGAAGGTTGGCGTCATTCAATGTCTGTAGTGAGATGCTGACGATGTTCTATAGGTCAGTTGTGGAGAGCGCCCTCTTCTTTGTGGTGGCGTGTTGGGGAGGAAGCATTAAGAAGAGGGACGCCTCACGTCTTAATAAGCTGGTAAGGAAGGCGGGCTCTGTCGTGGGCAAAGAACTGGAGAGTTTAACATCGGTAGCTGAGCGAAGGGCGCTGAGTAGGCTACGGTCAATTATGGAAAACTCTGAACATCCTCTACATAGCACCATCCAGAGACAGAGAAGCAGTTTCAGCGACAGGTTACTATCGATGCAATGCTCCTCAGACAGGATGAAGAGGTCAATACTCCCCAATGCCATTAGGCTTTACAATTCTACCGCCAGGACTTAAGAACTTTTTAAAAGCTATTATTAATGCTTTTTGAGATAGTGATTTAGATGCATATCATATTTTTTACTGAGTTAAGTATTGTATGTAATTAGTTTTGCTACAACAAGTGTATGGGACATTGGAAAAAAAGTTGAATTTCCCCATGGGGATGAATAAAGTATCTATCTATCTATCTATCTATGTCCCCCAACTCCTTTTGTAGGTGAAATGCCTCTGCACTAAAGATATTGACTGTGGCTCTACAGTTCTCTGGGGTAGACAATGTAAATGGCTCATGACCCGTAAAGAGAAATCTCGCTACTCGGCTCTGAATATGGGCAGCCCCTTTTTCTAGATCTTAGCTTCCAGATTTAATACTTCCTCTTGGCAATCACCCTTTCAAACCACCTCGGAATCTCGGGGACTTAATCTTGTGATTAAGACCCCAAGATTCAGGGTCTTTGACCTTAGGATTTTAAATGTTTGTTTAAGATCACTTTTCATTCTTCTAAGTTCAAATGAGTATTGGTACCACTACAGGGAAGTGCAGTGCAGGGAAACATAGTGCAAAATCATAACAAGCCCAGCCTGCTTAATCTTTCAACATGTGCCAACCCTTTCATCCCAGGAATCAATGTAGTGAAATTTCTCTGCCTCCAATGCAAATATATTATTCCATAAATATGGAAACTACATGGAATTTCAGGTGCATTTTCACCCCGTAAAGTTGCACCAAAACTTCCTGATTCATTCCTCCTGCAATCAAAGCCAGGATTCTATTAGCCTTCCAAATATTCACTGTGCTGACGTGCTAATTTCTTGTTTGGCATTGTAGAATCACAGCTCCTTTTGTACTACAACATTTTGTAGCTGTAACCTTCATCAACTTCCAGTGAGATGTTGGCGCGTTTGGACACAGGGCTAACCAAAGGTGATACTGTCTTTTTTAAGCGTCTTTGTTTATGATCGCAAGACCCTGCTGGACATTAAGGTCTACCCCCACAGCAAGGGGGTAGAGAAACTGAGAGGAGTCGATGCACACCCACTTCAGGCAGTCTAACAGCAAGTGATCATCTTAGACATTCATCTTGTGATTGCAAGTCCCGGTCGGACACTGGTAATGTGGAACGCCGCAAGTACAGTTCATTGTTTTATTGGTGAATGGCAGTGCAGAGGCAAGGGAGCTGCATGACCTCGGTCATAGCAGGGACTAGACTTCCAACAAGGTGTTGCCTATTTGCAGCTGCCCAGGAGAGAAGTGTCTGAGTCGGAGGTGGTGTGATATCTTGTCCATGCTGAAGTCAGCACTGCTCTCCAGTGTTCGCTCAGCAGAAGAGGATATATTATGTTCAACTGCAGACTGCTGCAACATTCATGGGCTGGGGGCTTTCGACTTTTTTTGTGCGTGACTGTATTTTGCTGCATTTTTATATGTACTAGTGTGCCTTGTACTGTGTATGACTGTTGATGCTGTGTTTTGCACCTTGGCCTGGGTATTCATGTATTATTGAATGGCAATTAACCTTGAACTTGATTTGAATGATTTTCACTTTCAAGTTTCTTCTGAAGTGGGTATCTTCACATTTTCCCAAATTGAACTTTGATATCTTGGCCCTTCATTTAGCCTTTTAGTATCCCTTTGCGAGCACGTTGATGGATTAATAAATTGTAAAGGAAGGTGCAATCTTTGTGTTAGCAGCTGAGGCCACGGCACACATCCGTCTGGCATTTCTGTTATTATTTGCCAATCAAGAAAATGACCATAGGCACATGGTCTGTTTTTTTTTAATCAAATTATGGTATTGTTTGCACTGTTGTAACTATATGTTGTAACTTTGTGGTTTTGTGCAGGTCTTGTAGCTTTAGATTTTGGTCTTGTTTTGTCTGGTGGAGTTGGAGCTCCTTTCTGGGGAACGCGCTAAGACGGTAGCGCGATATTAATACGCAGCAGCCTCTCTGGACTCTGGATTTGGGGATTGTCAAACGTTATGTGGATTTTCTGGTGTAGTCTGTTTTGTCATGTGCTTTTGTGATATCATTCTGGAGGAACGTTCTCATTTTTTAACTGCATTGCATTTGTGGTTTTTAAATGACAATAAACTGAATCTGAATCTGATTGGACTGAATGCCATTAGATATTGAGGTGTTGGCAGAGGACTGATCCCATTAATAGCTTTATTGTGGATGGAGGACATACAAAACGTCTGAAGGCATGAACAGTGCAGAGTGTGATTGGAGGGAGATGGCTACAAGAAATTAGTCTAACATCACCTGTATTTAGTTCAGCCTCTGACCTGTTACCTGTACAAGTGATCTTGGGATAAGTGGTTGGATATTTGTGAAGGGGATCTGAAAAAGCTCCAAGTTCAAGTTTAATTGCCATTCAACTTTACATGAATGCAGCCAGATGAAACAATGTTACTCCGGGGCCCAGCTGCAAAACACAATACCAACAGTCCTACAGCACAAGGCACATATAACGTAGCAGCAAAATACAGTCACACAATAAAAATAGTCCAAGACTGTTGTAGTGGTCTACAGGTGAGCACAATACAGCTTGTATTCTGCATGAACACTGGGGGGCCAGAACTGACTCCAGCATGAATGCCACGCCACGCCGCCCCCGACACTCTGGTGGAGCGCTCGAGGCCAACGCCTCCCCCCCAGGTGGCTGCAAACAGGTGACACTGCGGCTTGCGGCCTGGTCCTTGCTACGACCAATGACCTGCAGCTCCCCCACCATTCGCCACTAAACCAATGAATCGGACCGGTGGTGTTCCATGCCACCAGTATCTAACAGGATCTTGTGATCACAAGACAAGCACTTAAGATGATCACTTGTGGTTAGGCCGCACACCACCTCGGTTCACTGACGCCACCCTGTAGCAGGCAGCATCACAGTCCAGTTCCTTCAGTTTCTCTGCCAACACACAACTCGCTGACCTACTGTACTTAATGTCCAGCAAGGTATTGCGATCATAAAAAAATGTTTAAAAGACAATAACACCTTTGGCTAACACTATAGGAGTCACTGCATCTGACCTCACCACCATCTTATCGATGGTAAGGGCTATTCTGACTAGACGGCACCTGCCTAAGTTACAGCGTTGTAGACTAATATGATTGCTGCAGCACAGGTGGGGGCTGTTTGGCCTGTCATGGCGATTCATTTGCACAGGATTTCTTCCCTCCCCCCCGGCTTGTTGACAGTTTCCATTGTGGTAGAAACCACCCCCTCCCCCTTCCCATTCAACAAATATTTTTAACAGGATTTCCCCATATTGTCAACTTGTATGTTGTTTGTAATCATGTTGTCTTTGTTGACAACACCTATAAGGGGTCATTTTAATTGAATACTGTACTTCTTGCTTTACATTGAATGGTAGGTGCCATTATTGTTATCATAATAAAATCTTACATCAGTGATTTTAATTTTTATCAGCAGTCCTTATCCAATGCATTAGGGTTGTAAAGAAAGGACAAATGTTTAAATATTTACCAATAAAGCCTGTGTCTAAGTAATTTAAAACGAAGCCACTCCTGAATCTGAAATGATGGTGTTCTTGCAACATCTGGTTGGATTTAAGCTAGAGCTACATTGGATTTTATTTAAATCAGAAACCAAAAGGTTGTTGGACTGTACTGATGGCAATAGCTGCTTTTACTATTTTTTTTAAATGTCCTTTTATTTGAATCCAGATGTGCATTTTAAAGTTCAGAGCATTTTTCTGCTGAATGTCACTTGTGAAAATAGCTTAACTGCAAATTAAACGGTGGTGGTCTTTGATGAGAGGACTTGAACAGTAATAAATCAGACTGTTCAGAAGTATACAATTGTACGTTTTTTAATTTTAGTCAAACTAAATCTATTAATATTATTGACCATTTGCATATTTTTAGAAAGAAATTTAAAATGAAAACTTAAATGTGTTTAGAGATGAGTATGAATAGTGGAAGCAATCCATCAAAGATGCATGAATTGTAGAATTTCTTACTGCTGTCAAGCTGTCTTGTGTAAAAATGAAATGCTTGGAAACTGTTGACACACTTTCTGGAGCTTTTTTTATTGCAGTTGTGCCATATCCTGACCTTGGTATCAATTAACTTTCATACCAGTGAAAGTTAGGAGAAAATTTTGAACAATAATTGGTCTCAAGTATATTAAGTGGAGGGCTGCAAATTGCTATACTGCATTTTTGTTTTTGTAAATACCATCAGGAATTTTTATTCATTCAGTAGTATATTATAGGTTTTGTACTTAATTATATTTTTGTCTAGTGCTTCTATATTTTGTTTCCTCCCAAGTTTTCTGAAATCGACAAATTGGTAAAAAGAAATTAACACCATTGCTTAACCCCGCAGTTTTGCCTACAGTCAAAAAGATAAAGTTTCTAGAAAGTAGTTTCAAAGGGTCTAAGCACCACATTATCCTTTATAAGCAAGGTGAAATTAATTTGACACAATAATTTCACTTTGCATATAAAGGATGAAACTACATTCAACTGTGCACAGATGAAAAATCCTCAGCAGGTCAGAGGAGGGAGTTCTGCATCTAAACTCCAAAAACAAGGAAGAAAATTTGTATTGTGCATTTGTTTAGGAAAAGAATTGTTTGAATCTAAAAAGTAGAAGTGGTTGATGAAAAATGTGCTGCTAACCAGAATCAAAACAGGGTTGCTGCATTTCTGTTCTGTTGCGAGTGATAGTACCCTCCCACCCTTCTGACAATGGTCATTGAAGGTTATAATTCGAGGTTACAAGTAGCATGTGGGTGGAATTAAACAAATTTTAGGCTCTGTGGTCTCAAATGTTCCACCATTCTGTTGGGGAATTTTTTCAGACCACACTTGATGCTGGCCAGGCCTGGGGTATGATCATCAACAAGCAGTTCATTAGGGACAAACCCAGAGTTCAAATCTGATTGTGATGTTTTATTTTTATTTTCTAAGTGCTGTCCTCTTTTTGTAAAAGCTGCTGGGGCAGATTCTTGGATTGATACACCCCTGCAATGGGGACCCAATGCTGGGAACCTCCAACCAGCTCTCTCTGCATATACTTGAACTATTTTTTTGGCTAGATCAACTAATCCTGAGATTTCTTTCTCGACCTTTCTGGATGTGTGTCTGAAATGCATAGAACTGCATAGGAGGTATTTAAGTTTAAAGCTACTAATTGAAGGAAAAGAAATGTTTTTAAAAAAATGAAGTTCCTCAAGCAAGAGCAACATTTTCTAATTGTGGTAGAAAACCTTATTAACAAACACTATTTAGTCTTTTGTAACAAATAGATGGGACAGTTTTGCTTTTAATTTGTTGAAGAGGAGTTAAAGTTACGTTGAACAATAATGGTTCACGTTAGTAGGTGAGTTGGAATATCAGCACAAAAATTTGAGATGGAGGACAGAGGGAAGTCATTTGAGTCAATGCCTTTCAAAAATACAACTATTTAGGTTTTAAGTACTTACCAACTTTCAGTCCATGCTTGTACAATTTGGTTCTTCATCCAAGTATCATTAAATATAATAAAGGTATCTGCATCGACCGTTCTTTAGGAATTGTGTTCCAGTGCTTTTTGGAGTAAAATGATTTCCTCCTTTCTCTTCTAATACTTTTACCAATTAAAATCCCTTAGTGATCTCCCTGCTGAGAGAATTAAATCCTTTCAGTTCACTTTGTAGGCCTTCCAGAATTTAATATACTTCAAATTACATCCCCACTCAGTTCAAATAACTGCAGCCTAGTTGGTCTCAAGCACGGCAATAAATCTCCAGCCATGGCATTGGCATTGTGAATCTCCTCCACACCCCCTAGTCGGTGTGGTGACCTGAATTGTCATATACATCACTCTAAGCTTGACCAGTCTTGTGTTGTATACAGCTCTAGCATGGCTTCCCTGCTCTTGTATTATAGATCTTAGCTGGTAAAACAGATCCTGCATGCTTCGAAACCGCTTTGTTTAACTCAGAGGTGCACTCCAAGATCCATGCTATCCTCCAAATATTTTGTTATCTTACCACTTACCTTGTCAGTTTTCCCTTAAATGCATTATATCAAACTTCTCCGGATTAATCCCATTTGATCATATGCCTGGAATTTTCTTAGTACCGTCTACTCAGTATCACGAGCCCATTCATTCATTCATGCCTGAGTTACTTGTGTACATCTTGAAACCAAGGAACCTTGTAGAGAGCTTTGTTGATTTGCACCACACAGCTCCATAGTCACTGAAGCCAATCTGTTGAGCCAGTTTATCTCACTTGCCACTTTCTCTTGGCTTCTACAGGCTTTTTGTTTTCTTGATCGACCCATCATTTGGAGCTTCATCAGGTAGCTTACTAACATGTAGATGTGTTGCCCTCAAAAACTTATCTGTTGTTATTCTTTAACAAGTCCATGCTAATTGTCCTTGATTAAGTGTTTGCTGTAAGTTTAGGCTTGTGTTGATCCTGTGTATTTTTCTATTACTTTGCGGACACTATAGATATTCATGATCATCCTTTATCATTTTTGACGACAAATACCGTATAAATACTCTTCCAGCCTTCCAATAGTCTCTGTATTAGCAAAAGGCTTTGGAAAATATGATACCTACAGTAATTCCTCCATTCCTTCAAGAGCCTAGAATCTTGTATTTTGAGACCTGGTGATTTATCCACTTTGAAAGGTGCTGGATCCACTTAACACAATGGCTCTCACTCTCTTGCTGTCACACTACCTCAAGTTGGATATTTTGTGTTCTTCTTCCTTTTAATGACAATATCCATTGCATTACACCACTGCTTGGAAAGCAGACCAGAACTATCCATATAAGCACCTGGGGTTTCTACACACATTCCTTTGTTGTAGAATCTCCTCATTCTTCTTATAGATTTTGAAATTCGTTTTTCCTTGTTATTTCTTCATGTATTCTCTTTGCCTGCCTTTTGTTTTAAATTTCAGCAGGCTATCATTGTTTATTCTCCTTGGTTTGTGCAATATTAGATTTGAGATTTTTTTTTGTCGTCATAAGCTTCCCTTTCTGCCTTGTATCCAATCTACCCCATATGTACCTTGAAATCCATGGAGGTACAGATTTGAGTTGCCTCTTTCCTCACAACCTCCTGTTTCCTTGAATGTGTCTCCTAGTATTGACGCTAATCTTCAAGTAGTTGTTTTCAATACCATTTTACAAAATAATAATTTAGCCTGGTAATTTAGTATGTCATGTTCTAAAACTTTGTTGCCTGGTGTATCTTTGTCCTTTCTGTTAACTGTACCAAATTCTACTGAGTTATGATCACTGCCTTCATAATATCTCTAATTTCTATCCTCTTCACTTGCCTGTTCTGTAAATCTGAAGAGTACTCTTTACGCTTCTTTTGGGCTTACTAAGTATTGATAACTTTTTAAAGTTCCTTTAGAAGTATTATAAGAATTCTGCATTTTCTATACATTTTACTCCTCATCTGCCCCTGTTATGAGGATAATTAACAAACACAACCTTGTGCTGAGTTCTTGCACTTCTCAAATTTGTCTAGATAATTACTTTTTTTTTACCTCCTGGTATCCATTTGTAATTCTGTTATACAACAATGTAATTGTCCCTTATTTTGTACTTCATTTCAGCCAATTTGGCTTTTTTAGTCTTTCTAGCATATCATTTCTCCTGTCTGCTGTAATTGCTTCCTTCACCACGATTGCTAAATGTCCTTTTTTTTTGTTAAATTCCTTGTATTTCATCTAAGACCCCCAATAAGCAGGAATATTGAGCTGTGCTGCCTGACTAAAAGCCAGGTTTCATTAATGACCACAATATCATACTCTTTAACCCTAAGGACAAGTCACTTTGTGGAAAATGTTGACCCTGCAATGTGATTTGCAGCTTGAGCTAATTATTAGGTTTAATGGTTGCCTGAAGATCCATCAACCCCGGAGGAATTGACTATTAATTTTATTCTACACCATGCAAGACTGACTCTGGAATGGAATACATTTTCTGACCTCTAACTCTTGCAAGATCAGTGCTCTAGTGATTTTAAAGGCGTCTTTGACTGTATCATTTTATGCTATCTTGCATGTTAATTCATTTCCCCTGAGATCTTGAGATGAGACTTTGAGGGTCAGTCACATGGGGGTTGTTAATGGCAGGAACAGTCGTGCTGCAAGTTCTGTTTTCATTGAAAGTGAAGCATGAGTGCCCTACTTTATGGAGGTCAGTTCCACGAGGAAGCAGGAATTCCGTTATACCAAAGGGCATTATCATTTCAGAGCAGCAGTTTTAAGGTTGCTGTCAGTAATTTTACTGCAAAGTCTGTAAACTGCGGAACTGATACAACCACAGTGGATGAGGTGAAAAAAGCAACTTCGAAGCAAATTATTCAGATAAGGTGAGAATGGCACTGGGTGAAACCAGACCTGAGCCATCACTCAGAGTTTGAGTTGGTTCCCATCACTGACTCACGTTTTTCTGTAATAAATTTGTTTCTCAGATTAGTAGCAAGGGCAAAGGTGTGTGTGCATCTGTGGTCCAGTATCCTGAATATATGAAAATACAAACAAAATCAAAAAATCTTGTTCTGTAAGAGTATATGCTTCTAAAAATTCAAATTTGTAATATTTCTAGTTTTGAGCTAAAAATGTTTGTGTTGTGGCCTATTCACATTTTAGGACTAAGTTTTGACAACTTAGGGTATACAAGAAATATCAACCAAGGTTCAGAGAAATCTAGTTCTTTCTGCTAAATATGTGAGCATTGCTGTTCATGAGAACTTCCAGGGTCCTCCACATCACAAAGTATTCTGCAGCCCAGCATCTTCCAAAATTATTCATGAGGGTTTTGTGGAAACAGCTGAAAATCTATGCTGATTTCATCCCCCTTTCCTTCCATTTGTTTCCACAGCCTTTCCTCCCTGGCTGCATAAATGCCACATCCAGGCAGCAGGTTAACAGTTACAGTGCATGGAAATGGGCAATCTCAACCTACCATGTCCACATTTAGCAGTGGGGTGACACATCAAAATTAATCCCATCTCCTATCACTTGGCCCATGGCCTTCTATCCTACGGGATTTACATGCTTGTCTAGACAAATTGTAAATGCTGTCAGTGACTCTTGCTTCCTCGGTTAGGGAAATCTAAAACTAGAGGGTGCAGGTTTGAAGTGAGAGGGGAATGATGCACTGTGTAATGATCTGACCTATATGAACAGTACATAAGACTAGCTCTTCACTGTACCTTAGAACGTATCACAATAATGTTCCAATTTAAAGATGATCTGAAAGAGAGGCAAGTTTTTCACACAAAGGGTGGTGGATGTCTAGATTGACAAGCCAGAGAAAGTGGTAGAATTACAATGCTTTTTTTAAAAAAAAACACATTTGGACAGGTGCATGAATAGGAAACATTTAGAATATGGGACTAATTTGGGAAGGCACCTCGATCAACATAAATGAATCAGGCCAAAGGACCTGTTTTGGAGCTGCATAACTCTGACTCCACACTCCCAAAATGAATCACTTCACATTTATCTGGCTAAAACTCCATCTGCCATTTCTCAGTCCATTTCAACACATATCAATATTATCGAATAGCCCAAGGCTTCTCTCCACAATGTCAACAACTCCTATCTACATGTCATCTGTAAATGAACAGATCATGTCTCCTACCTCCACATCAAAATTATTCACATATATTACCAACACCAAGGGTCGTAGCACAGACTGCTGTGATACACCACCAGTCACTAGCATTCAAATTACAAAGACAATCGTTAACCATCACACACTCTCTCTCCTGTTAATAAACCAATTTTGGATCTTTAATTAATTGACTCACATTGATGTATTCATCATATTTTTATTATCAATAATTTTGTGCTTAAAACTGTTTTTAAGCATTTTTCCACAGTAAATCAATTTAGAGAATTAGTGGCTTTTATATATGTAGACATATAGAAATTGTGCTACATTATCAGAATTGTTTGAAAGTAAATTAATAACAGTAATCTATTTAGGATCAGTTTAGTGATAACTTGCATTTGTGTAGTGCCTTTCATGTTGTAATGTTTTTTCAAGTGGACTAAAAAGAAAATCAAAAGGCAAAACTGGACACGAGATATTAACTCCCATAGCTTGAGCAGAGGTAAGTGTTAAAGGAATATTTTTAATGGAGAAGAGTATCAGTAAAGGTTTACGGAGTAGATTCTGAAGTTAATATTTCTTAGTTTAATGTATGTTCCATTTGAGTCTCATATCTCGTCTTTGGAGCAAAAAAAGTTGCAATTTTCAGTTGTTAATTATGGATTAAATCATGCCTAAAAGTAAATACAGTTCAAAGATTATTTTATTGACACTTTACAGGCTACCTGTACTGGAATCAACGGCACCAACAGGAGATGTATCTCGTCCACACCACATAGCGTCTGTTGTTCCCAACCGCTACCCACGTTGGTTCACCCTAAGTCACATCGAGTCTCAGCAGTGTGAGCTAGCTTCCACGATGTTAACAGCTGCTAAAGGTAAAAGAGATTGATTTTAAGTTACTGCTGAAGTCAAATAAGAACAATGTGCTGCTTGCAAATATAATAGGAAATGCTTTTTCATTTGCAGTTTTAACTATTTAATTAATGTTTCCTTTAAGTTGATCTGGTTCCTTTCTCGGATTAATGTATCTTGCAACATGGCATAATTCTGAAATTTTTCATGTTTATTTAATCCATTGGAGATCCTTGCATCAATTGGTGAGAAAGGGATCTTTTTTTTTATTTCTTATTTTTTTACACGTAAGGTTTTCATTTATGAGTTGCTATATGTTGTCAGTCATTTGATTCATTTTAAAAAAAGCATTAGGCACTGAAGTACTCTCAAATTATGTACCAGTTTGTGCTAAGCTCAGAATATATTCACCTTAGCTCTACCAAGTAAGAATAGGAATTTATTGTAGTGGAGACAATATATTGAATGTTTAATGATTTTTCTATACTTTGCTCCCTTGAAAGATTCAAAACTGGATTTGTTTTCAGGGTTCATGAAACCGATCTATTTTAATCAAAATTAGGATGCCAATTGAAATTTGACTTGCTTTTGAATGATAATTAAACATTTCCATTGGGCCTGTCATTGTCTCACAAACTGCCCTCAGATCACTATCTCCTCCAATTCTGATTTCCTTCATTTCCATCACTGGTCACTGTGTGGTTTGTTATCAACCCGCTTAGTTATCATTGCTCCTATACTTAGAGTATTCTACTGGGTTTTGTACTGTGTGAAATAAGGAGTCATTAGTCCAGGAACAAGTGGGAGAAAGCTGATAGGTTTGGTCTGGGTTTGATAGTCCCTTACTCTTTTAGTTTGGGTGTCGGAGATTGTAACCAGTAATTCCCACTTCTCTGAAAGTGGCTGTGCCTCAGAATAGGCAGTGAATCAAACTGCCATAGCTTTCAATCAAAGGATCAAGGTTTGGGTGTGGAAACTTTTTTTTAAATGGTAAGTAAAGATCCATGGAACACTGGTTTCTACAAAAAAAATTAAAAGTGAAAATGATATGTCTTATTATTTTGAATACCACTGTCACACAAAACTGCATTTTTTTTCATGTAATTACAGGGGATGTTATGAGGCTAGAAACAGTGTTAGAATCTATTCAGAAGAACATTCACTCCTCATCACATATCTTCAAGCTTGCCCAGGATGCATTTAAAATAGCAACTCCTATGGATAGTTTGCCTGATATTACTCTTCTCAAAGTGTCTCTGGAACTGGGTCTTCAGGTAAGTACCATGGAGTAAAATTGGCCATCATGCAAAAATCTCTACTCATATTTACAAAATGACACTATATTTTGTCCTTTCCCTGAGATGCTTCATATTATGGCAATCATTAATTATCTAGGTTACATCAATATGCCACATCTTTTGAAAAAATGTCAATTCTGATTTATTAAGTAAGTTTGTAGCAAGTAGGATTATGCAGGTACCATATTTTGTCTATCTGCCCACCAGTAGCAATAATCTGCCATTATCAATGTCAACTCAGTTGTCACTGTACTCAGTTGTGAATTTGGAGAACTAACCATAGAACATTACAGCACAGTACAGGCCCTTCAGCCCTCCATGTGCCGACCCAAATAATCCTTTTTTTAAAAAAAAGTACTAAACCTACACTGCCCCATAACCCTCTATTTTTCTTTCATCCATGTGCCTGTCCAAGAGGCTCTTAAATACCCCTAATGTTTTAGCCTCCATCACCATCCCTGGCAAATCATTCTCGGCACTCACAACCCTCCGTGTTTTAAAAAATAAAAAAAAAATTTAAAAAAAAACAACTTACCCCTGATGTCTCCCCTAAACTTCTCTCCCTTAATTTTGTACATATGCCCTCTGGTGTTTGCTATTGGTGCCCTGGGAAACAGGTACTGACTATCCACCCTATCTATGCCTCTCATAATCTTGTAGACCTCTATCAAGTCCCCTCTCATTCTTCTATGCTCCAAAGAGAAAAGTCCCAGCTCTGCTAACCTTGCTTCATATGATTTGTTCTCCAAACCAAGCAACATCCTGGTAAATCTCCTCTGCACTCTCTCCATAGCTTCCACATCCTTCCTATAATCAGGTAACCAGAATTGAACACAATACTCTCAGTGCAGTCTCACCAGAGATTTCTAGAGTTGCAACATGACCTCTCTACTCTTGAACTCAATCCCCCTGTTAATGAAGCCTAGCATCCCATAGGCCTTCTTAACTACCCTATCAACCAGCGCAGCAGGACAGTCTCTCATTTCTCAGGCAAAGTGTTCAATCACTCCAGTTCTGCTGCTTCTGTTTCTCCTTTGTTGCCCATGCTCAGTTGTCTTCACAGTAACTCGGTTTATCTGCATATCCATTTTCCATCCAGTTCGTTTCAACACTGAAGATTTTTCCTGCTCCCATGTTAGTTTTTTTCAAGTCTAAAAACCAGGGGGATTCCTAGTGGTTGAACAAGCATAAAATCCAACAAATTATGACTTAGTGAAACTTGTTTACTTGCTCGTCTGGTAATTTGGTTATTTTCTCCCAGAAAATAACTTTGAATGCTTCGGGAACACTTTGTCCAGAATGTGCTGTAGCACAGGAAGTTGGCTAGAACTACTGCTTCTTGCTATTCTCTACTGCTCACTTGCCATCCTCTTGTTTTCCTTTCCAGATGAAAGCCCTTCAGCCCAATTAGTTTATGCAGGCCATGGTGCCCACCCAGCTAGCCCTAATTTCCTACATCCAGACTGCATCTCTCTAAGTCTCATTCTAAGTCTTCTATCCAAGTGCTTCTTAAATGATACCATTGTACCTGCCTCAACCATTTCCAGCTTGTTCCATATATTTACCACTCTGTGAAAGTTGTCATTAAGTTCCTTTTGAAATCTTACCCTAAAACTATGCCCTTTAGTTTCGGACTCCCCTTACCCTGGGGGAAAAGACTGTTATCATCCACCTTATCTATGCTTCTCATAATTTTAAGCATTTCTATAAGATTACCCCTCTTTCTCTTATGCTCCAAAGAGCATTTGATGGCTCTGGGCCTGTATTTGCTGGAATTCAGAAGAATGAGGGGTGACCTATTGCATGGTGAAAGGCCTTGACAGAGTGGATGTCGAGAGGATGTTTCCTATGGTGGGAGGGCCTAAGGCCAGAGGACACAGCCTCAGAATAGAGGGGCGTCATTTTAGAACAGAGATGAGGAGGAATTTCTTTAGCCAGAGAGTGGTGAATCTGTGGAATTCTTTGCCACAGGCAGCCAAGTCTTCATGTATATTTAAGACGGAGGCTGATAGATTCTTGATTGGTCAGGTCATGAAGGAATATGTGGAGAAGGCAGGAGTTTGAGGCTGAGAGGAAAATTGGATCAACCATGATGAAATGGCAAAGCAGACTTGATGGGCCAAGTATCCTAATTCTGCTCCTATAACGTATGATCGAATAAAAACCTAGCATGGCCAATCCCTCTCTGTATCTCAAGTCCCTCTAGTAAGGGTGGCATCTTCAAATCTTTTATTTTAACACTCTTTCCAGTTTTACCATGACTTTCGTATAATAGGGTGACCAAAACTATATATGGTATTCCAAGTGTGGCTCCACTGCATCATAATGTCCCAACTTCTATACTCAGTGCTCTGACTGATGAAGGACAACGTGCTCAACCCCTTCTTCACCACCATCTGCCTGTGATGCTGCTTTCAGCAAGCTATGCACTTTTTTCTCATAGCTCCTCTGTTCCATTACGTTCTCTAGTGCCCTACCAGTCACGGTACAAGTCCTACACTGGTTTGACTTTCCACAATCATTCATCTCACACAAAACTATTGAAATCCATTTATCATTCCTCAATCCACTTCATTAAGACGCCCCATTAATCTACAGTTACGTCCTTCACAATCAACACAACCTAATTTTGTGTCATCTATATACTTACTGATCAAACCACAAAAGTTTCTGCAGATGCTGGAAATCCAGGGCAAAATGCTGGAGGAACTCAGCAGGACAGGCAGCATCTATGAAACTGATGTTGGCCGAAGAGTCTGTTCCTGTGCTGCATAGTTCTATGTTCTTGCCCAACTAGCTGTTCTTGGATTCCATGGGGCCTAGTCTTCCAGATCAGCCCAGCGTGCAGGATGGTGATGTTGGCCTTGCTGAAGTCCATAAAGACAATATCCACTGCCCTCCCCTCATCTTCCTTTTTGGTTACTACTTTAGCAGCTCTTGCAAAGTTTTCCAAGTATGACTTCCCACATACGAAGCTATGCTGATTTGTCCTATTCTGACTCTGTCTATCCAAGTTTTGCCCTTCAAAATTCCCTCCAGTAATTTCCCCTCTACTGAGCCTAGTTCCCTGGCTTGTCCTTGACCTTTAAACAGACAAATAACATTAACCACTTTCCAGGCGTCTGAAATTTCAGCAGTGGTCAACAGTGAGGCAAATATCTTCACAAGTGCTTCCACAATTTCCTTTTGGACTTGGCCCGGTCCCTGGGGATTTTTCCACCTTAATGTGCTATAAGGCCCTTCACTAGTAATAGGAATGCTCTTCAAAACACCTCCACTTGTTTCCCTTCTCTCTTGATCAACCACGAGTTTATCCTGAGTAACCACCAAGGAGAAATATTTATTTAATTATTCCACCCATCTGTTGATCCTAGCCACCCTCTTAATATTGCTATAGAATCTCTTACGATTTTTTTTTCCTTAACCTTACCCGCCTGATCCTTTGCATACCTGTCTTTGCCTTCTAGATTCCCCTTTTGTAATCAATAGATTTCTATGATACGACAACCTAAACCAAATATATGCTTCCTTCTTTCCCTTGACCAGAATCTCAATGTCTCTCATCAGCCAAGGTTCCCTGAACTAGCCAGGTTTACTATTCACCCAGGAACATGCTACTCCTGGACACTTGCTATTGCGCTCTCATCGCCCCCAGTTGCTATTCATTCCTTTTAAACAGGCTCACCCAGTCAGCCTCTGCTGGATCATTTCTAATTCCTCTAGAATTATCCCTGTTCCTTTTGCGGACCCCAACCGATTGATCTGTCCTGTCCTTTTCCATCACTGTCGTAAAGCTAATGGAGTTACAGTCATGAGAGCCAAAGTGTTCCCTGATTGCCACTTCAGTTACCTGTCCTGCCTTGTTCACTACGAAAAGGTCTACTATTGCACCCTCCTGTGTAGGGCCCATTATATGACTCGAGAAACTTTCCTGGAAATATTTCACAAATTCCACCCCATCCAATCCCTTAACACCTTGAGCAGCCCAGACAATACTGGGAAAATTAAAATATTCCATTAATGCAAAACCTATTATCCTTGCAATTGTGCTGCACATGTGCTCAGATTCCTGCAGATGGTGGTGGGGAGCAGGAGGAGGGGTTCTATAAATCAGCTCCAATGGAGCAGCCCTCCCCAGTTTCTATATTCTACCCATATAGGCTCACTGGTCAATCCTCCAGAAACAATCTCCAAGTACTGCTGTTATATCCTCCTTCATCAAAGCTAACCTCTCTGCTTGTTTACTTTTATCTCTGTCACCACCCATCGCACTTGTATTCTACTTGCAGTTTCAAATTCTTTGTGGCTCTTTTTTTATCCCATTTCCATTCTCTTGTTTTCCATGCGTCTTTTCAGAACCATGCAAAGCACAAAAAGAACATTCTTTATTGGCAGACACCTCCGTCCTCTAGAAGTTCAGCCCAAAATTTTAACCTCCTCTCAGTCTGTTTTTAGGAGAATACTATTGGATATAAAATGCTCTACCTTTTAAATCCGCTATTCCTATTTGTAAACAGGGACTGTTCATTCAGAAAAGGGCTGTGGTGCATCTTCCAAACAGAGTAGAGTTCCAAAGACTTGCAGGTTACGGCTAGTAAGTTGTGGGGATGCTGTGTTAGTGCTGGAAGCCTGATGATGTCTGTGGGCTGCCCCCAGCATATCCTCGGACGACACTATCATAGTCTCAAACAATGTGCGTTTGAATGTACGTGTGACAAATCAAACTAAATTTTAATCTTTATTCCTCGTTACGATTGTGCCAAAATGAACTGGAAGCACTTGGGTACCTCAAGTCTGTATGTTAACCAGCTCTGCTTGTTGATGAGCACAAGTTCCTTGGTGATTTTTGTTTTAAGATCTTAAGATGCAGGAGCAGAGTTGGCCTATTTGGCCCATCAAGTCTGCTCCACCATTTCCTCATGCCTGGTCCACTTTTCCTCTCCTTCCCTGACCAATCTATAAACCTCTGCCTTAAATATACATGAAGACCTGGCCTCCACAGCTGCCTGTGGCAAAGAATTCCACAGATTCACCACTTCCTGGCTAACCAAGTTCCTTCCCATCAAGCAGCTCATCCTCATGCCCTTCAATGAAATGCAGATTTTTTGAGGTTCTAAAGGAAATGCTCAGTCTCTTTTCTTTCTTGTTACTTTTCTTTTTTTTTTAAATTTTATTTTCTAGATTAGCAATATTTGGGGAGGACAATGTCTGAACTTTCTTTCTTTTGCAGGTTATGCGAATGACATTATCAACATTAAACTGGCGCCGTCGTGAGATGGTGCGATGGTTGGTAACGTGCGCTACAGAAGTAGGTGAGTTGAATGTTAGAATTCACTTTGTGAGCATCTATGGTCAAAGATAATTTCTACAGAATGGGAATCTTCAATTCAGCTCATGTGAAGGATGAGGCCAAAACTTAAGCAAGAGGTGCAGGAAATATGAAATTAAAGGACAGAAAATGCTGCAGAGTTCTGTCAACATCTGAGGGGAGAAAAGGGTTCAATCTTAAGTATTTAATAAATCCTCTTGTTTGCTGTTTCTAATGGATATGAAAGCCATTAATTTCCCTTGGGATTATCCCAATCAAGCACTGTAATTTCAGTAGATCTATCAAAACCCGAGAGAAAGGGATGGGAATTGTTCAGCTCCTTATTACCGACATTCTGAGTATATATAAAATTATATAGTTTTGAAATTGGTTACTTACATTCTCTAAGTCCCTTCCAGCTAAATAGTACTATGTTGCTTAATGAAGAAACCTGTGAAGATAAAGAATTTCAGGATGTATATTGTATACATTTCTCTGACATTAAATGTACCTATTGAAACCTATTGCTTTTAAAACTATTTGAACTGCCCTTGTTTGGAATTGTCCTCTTCCTAATTGAAGTTAGATCCATTTTAATTGTCCAAAATACATTGTTGTCTTTGACACTTGGCAGGGTCTTAAAAAGGATGCATGGTTGCATATTTCTAATTACTTTTATGTAAAGAGCAATATTGTTTACTTAATAAAATATAAGATCTCTGAAGATCCTAGCTAAGTGTAAAGTGCTAACTTGAGAGTTTGTGTACATTTCTATTCTGTCAAGTGAACTGGCCTATGAACCTATGAAATGCCGTTGGTGGGAGTGAATGGTGGAAAAGCTCTTCTGTTGAATCAGTGGGTGCTATGTCAAATAACTGGAGAGTTTCAATCCATTTCCAAATGCTGAAATAACCACATTTTTGCTACTTGAGATGGTAACTTCCTTGTATGAAACCTTAGATCAAGTTCATTGTACAGACTTCTGTACCGAGTAACTTGATTTAAGAGTATACAATCTTTACTGGACTAACCTCTTCACTTGTAACCTGCATGCCTTCCTGTTTTAATTTTCATTCAAAGTTGAAAGTAAATTTATTATCAAAGTACATATGTCACATATACAACCCTGAAATTCATTTTCCTGCAGTCATATTCAATAAATCCAATAACTATAATCAATGAAAGGCCACACCAGCTGGGCATTCAACCAGTGTGCAAAAGACAGCAAACTGTACATACAAAAAGAGAAAAATCGTAGTAGTAAATAGATGAGCAGTAAGTATAAAGGAGAGTCACCAGAAGTGAGTCCATAGGCTGTAGGAACAGTTCAGCGATGGGGCAAGTGAAGCCGAATGAAGTTATTCCCTCTGGTTGAGGGGCAATAATTACCTGGTGGTATGAGTCGTGAGGCTCCAGCACGCTCCTCCTGAGGCCAGCAGTGAGAAGATAGCATATCCTGGGTGTTGGGGTCCCTGGTGAAGGATACTGCATTCCGACAACAACTCCCTGTGTAGATGTGCTCAGTGGTGATGTGGGTTTTACTCATGATGGACTGGGCCATATCCACTACTTTTCGAAGGATTTTCTGTTCCATACCAGGCCAGTCAATATACTCTTCACTACACAGCTATAGAAGTTTGTCAAAGTTTTAGCTGTCATGCTGAATCTTTGCAATCTCCTAAGGAAGTAGAGGCACTGCCATGCTTTCTTTGTAATTGCACTTGCATGCTGGGCCCAAGACAGGTCCTTGAAAATAATAACAGGACCCTCCTGATGAAGGGTTTCGGCCCGAAACGTCGTCACTACCTCCTCCCATAGATGCTGTCTGGCTTGCTGAGTTCTGCCAGCATTTTGTGTTTTTATTTATTTCCAGCATCTGCAGATTCACTCGTGTGTCTTTTTTTAAAACCTCTGTTTAGCTTTCCTCTTCCTGCTTCAAATGCCTTCCCAGAGTCCATCTCTTTGTAGCTTTGTGTACAACACCTACACAATCTCTGTGATCTTGATAAAGTATCTCCAACAATTTACTGTGTTAAATGTGCCTTAACTTCTGAACTTTCAACCATTTCATGGGACACCTTTTGCTGAACTGACCCCAATTCTGTTCCTATTAATTGCATTGCATAAATGAATCAGGGTAATTTTTAAATTCAGTCACCGCACACGTTCTACCTCTTTTCTAACTCCCGCACCCCATGCCACTTCGATAGTTTTACGTGAGGTCAGTACGTCACATTAAAGCCAATTCCTGCTCATTTATTACATCTTCTAGAATAAGACTTTGTAATATTGTTACTGTGCACCTAATTTAATTTGATGACTCTGAAGATTGATTGCATGCGTTTATTTATCTTGCTTACAAGTGATATGGAAACTAAGCATGACTTAAACCATAATATCAGAGCAGAACTGGGCAATATGGCTCATTGAATCTGCCTTGCCATTCCATCATAGCTGATTTATTATCCCTCTCAACCCCATTCTCCTGCCTTCTCCCCATAACTTTTGATGCCTTTACTTATTAAGAACCTTTCAGCCTTTGCTTTAACTATACCCAAGATTGGCCTCCACAGCCATCTGTGGCAATGAATTCCACAAATTCACCACCTTCTGGCTAAAGAAATACCTCCTCATCTCTGTTCTAAAGAGACATCCTTCTAATCCGAGGCTGTTCCCTCTGGTCCTAGACGGTCCCACAGTAGGAAACATCCTCTCCACATCCACAAGCAAGAGAAAATCTGCAGATGCTGGAAATCCAAGCAACACACACAAAATGCTGGAAGAACTTGGATGCTGCCTGGCCTGCTATGGAAAAGAGTACAGTCAACATCTCGGCCCGAAATGTCAACTGTACTCTTTTCCATGGATGTTGCCTGGCCTGCTGAGTTCCTCCAGCATTGTGTGTGTGATGCCCTCCATTTCCACTCTATTATCTAGGCCTTTCGATATTCAATACCACCCCCCCCCCCCCGTTCTAAGCTCAAGTAAGTACAGGCCCAGAGCCATTAGAAGCTCCTCATATGTTAACCCTTTCACTTCTGGGATCATTCTTGTGAGCCTTCTCTAGACCCTCTCCAGTGCTAACACATCATTAGAGAAGGGGCCCAAAATGTCACTAATGACCCCACATTGTTAAGGATTCACACTAGGGAAGGTGAAACATTATAAATCTGGAGAATGGGATGAGAGTGGTGAATGGACTGTAAAATGGAAAATGCGAAATAATCTGCATTGGCATGTGGAATATGAATGATGTATGAATGAGTTCATACAGCATATCTTGTATTATGAATGTCAAATTTATGTCAGCTTTTGTTGTGCTTAAATGTATCTTGAGGGTATTTGATTACAAATCACAGAGCTTAATAAAATGAGCAAGGTTGGCGATTGAAAAGTTACAAGCCCTACTTCAAGCACTGAGGCTCTGAGTTGAACTCCGTTTGGGTTTTGGATGGTGAATGGTAAAAAGAATTTGGAAATCAATCACAGCTGCAGAAAACAGCTCACCAGCTTCTCCACGTCTCACAGCAGAGGGAAATACTCATCTCCCTTTCGGCCTCCTTTTGATCCCTTTCCCATTTTGGCTGAACCAGGAGACTGTGCACTGCCTATCTCACTGAAGTCTGAGCTGTAATTGCAATTGGCTGCAGTGATCTGATACAAAGAAGAGTCTTATTGGTGTAACTTTCTAATCATCTGTGACAAATTAACCAACATTGTCCAAAATAAAATGTCTCCCTGTTAGGAAAAAATTGCATTAACGAATAAAGTTCCATGAGCAGAGAAGTTAAATTATGTTGAAATTCATTATAAATGGTAGGAAAAAAAATAGGAAAGGTCAGATAAGAGTGAAAACCAGAGTATAGGTGGCCCCTGTTTTTCAAACGTTCGCTTTACGACAGCTCACTGTTACGAAAGACCTACATTAGTACCTGTTTTTGCTAACCAAAGAGGATTTTTGCTTTTACGAAAAAAAGACGCCCGCTTTATATGTGTGTTTACCCGAGAAAGACTACAATGACCATGAAGCCTTGTGCGGGCGTTAGTTTGCACATGCGTGTACGTGCGTAGGCGTGTACATGCCAATTTTTTTTTCTCCAAATCGACTTTGGCTCGCTGTCTTCCCAAGTTTGATAAGTGAAACTACACTGCACCTACAACATTTCTGCTTTATATAGGGTGTATATTTATCATATCATTCCTGCTTTTACTATATGTTAGTGTTATTTTAGGTTTCACGTGTTACTTGGTTTGATTTGGTAGGTTATTTTTTTGGGTCTGGAAGTGCTCAAAAATTTTCCCATATAAGTTAATGGTAATTGCTTCTTTGCTTTACGACATTTCGGCTTACAAACGGTTTCATAGGAATGCTCTACCTTCAGATCGCGGGGGAAACCTGTACTTAATGTAAGCACATGAAGGTTATAAACCAGAAAATAGCAAGGCATTAGATATCAGAATCAAATGGGGTTATGTAGAAAAACTGTTGGAGAAGACAGTGCCACCCAGGAATAAAAGACGCACACAAAATGCTGGTGGAACGCAGCAGGCCAGGCAGCATCTATAGAAAGAAGTACAGTCGACGTTTCGGGCCGAGACCCTTCATCAGAACTAACTGAAAGAAGAGATATTAAGAGATTTGAGAGGGGGAGGGGAGATCCGAAATGATAGGAGAAGACAGGAGGGGTTGGGGTGAAGCTAAGAACTGGAAAGATGATTGGCAAAAGGGATACACAGCAGGAGAAGGGAAAGGATCATGGGATGGGAGGCCTGGGGAGAAAGAAAAGAGGAGGGGAGCACCAGAGGAAGATGGAGAGCAGGCAAGAAGTGATTGTGAGAGGGACAGAGAGGAAAAAAAGGGGGGAAATAATAAATATATCAGGGTTGGGGTAAGAAGGGGAGGAGGGGCATTAACGGAAGTTAGAGAAATCAATGTTCATGCCATCAGGTTGAAGGCTACCCAGATGGAATACAAGGTGTTGTTCCTCCAACCTAAGTGTGGCTTGATCTTGACAGTAGAAGAGGCCATGGATAGACATATCGGAATGGGAATGGGGCATGTAATTAAAATGGGTGGCCACTGTGAGATCCTGCTTTCTCTGGCGGAATAAAAGAGTAACTTTAGATGTCTGGCAGAAGTAGTATACATTTTGATTTATCTTTTTTTATAAATCAGGAGTTGAGAATGTAGGTGGGGATTTAGAGGAGCTGACACTGCATCAAAAAGTGGTTCTGTTCTTTTTAAAAAAAGACCTAAGTGAGTGAAGAATTTTGTGACTGCGGTGAAGAGTAATTTTCCTTAAATGTTCAGGTTGTCCACTTTCTGATCCAACTATACAATGTAACAATTATATGCAAAGCATACAAAGTTTTAAAACACCATCATCCTCTTCCTGACATGATGGCCCTCGGCAAATGGCCAGAATCTATGAAATGAACTAACGTTAGTAAATATTTAAAAATTCAGGAATTAAACACAGATCAGCAAAGAATATTTACAAGCTGAGTCTCGTTTGGGGGAGAAAAAGGGTTGTTTTTCTTGTGCTTAATTATATAGATAATAACTTTAATATTCCTTGGATACAGTGATTTTCAGAAACTACATGATGGCACTTTTAGAGTTCTGATTAGAAGTATAGAAGTAATGGTAAAGAATAATGAGCACTACCTTGGCTAGAGAATTTGATTGTGCACAGGAGCCAGGATAAAGGTGAGCTGGGGGGGGGGGGGGGCAATCTCAGTAGAAAAGAAGTGGAAGTCATTTGCCTGGAGAGATCAGTTCTGGATATGCTTTTCTTGAATTTAGCAATCTTTAAAATTTGCATAGTATATTTGAATAAGAGTGAGGCTTCATTTCACGGATTCTTGTATCTGATCCTATAAATTACTCTGTTCCTTTGGCCACACCTGACAGAAATTGCAACCATTTGAAATATGTAGAATATCTTGCAGACTTTAGTGTAATTGTGTACTTTGAAAGCTACTCTGTATTTTGTAGGTAAAAAATATCATGATCTTTTTCTACAACTTTAATTGCATATAACTAAAACTACTTTTCCTTGCCTTTTTAGGAGTTTATGCATTGGATAGCATTATGCAGAGTTGGTTTACACTATTTACCCCAACTGAAGCCACCAGTATTGTTGCCACTACAGTAATGTCCCACAGCACAGTTGTAAGATTGAACCTGGACTACAACCAACGGGAGAAACTAGCTAGTAGTGCAAGGACACTTGCACTGCAATGTGCTATGAAGGATCCTCAGAACTGTGCACTCTCAGCACTAACCCTCTGTGAAAAGGACCATATAGCTTTTGAGACTGCTTACCAAATAGTTCTAGATGCTGCCACGACTGGTATGAGTTATACACAGCTCTTCACAATTGCTCGATATATGGAGCACCGTGGTTATCCGATGCGGGCTTATAAGCTAGCCACTCTAGCAATGACACATCTCAACTTGGGTTACAATCAGGATACACACCCTGCCATTAATGACGTTCTATGGGCATGTGCACTTAGCCACTCCCTTGGGAAGAATGAACTTGCAGCTATTATACCTCTTGTGGTTAAAAGTGTTCAGTGTGCTACAGTACTTTCAGACATTCTACGTCGGTGCACTTTGACCACACCAGGAATGGTGGGACTCCATGGACGAAGGAACTCTGGGAAATTAATGTCACTGGACAAAGCACCACTCAGACAACTCCTGGATGCCACTATTGGGGCCTATATAAATACAACACATTCACGGCTGACGCACATTAGTCCGCGGCACTATAGTGAGTTTATAGAGTTTCTAAGCAAAGCCCGAGAGACCTTCCTGATGGCTCATGATGGACACATTCAGTTTACACAGTTTATCGACAACCTGAAGCAAATTTACAAAGGCAAAAAGAAACTCATGATGTTGGTGCGTGAGCGATTTGGTTGATCAGCACGCTGTGGTATCTTTTTATTGAGCCTGCCTTTGTATCCTTTTTAACTTAAAAAAAACCAGAGCCACACCGGTATTATATGTGTATAGTAACAAACAGTCCACAAACTTTAACCCTGTTGATTGTGAGATTTGTGTGTGTCTTTTGTATGAGAGAAAAGAGGAAAAAAGAATCAGTTTACACTGAGTACATGTTGTCAAGTGGCAATAGCCCACGTCGCTCCTGTCCTTCATGTGTACATTCACAGCCTAAGAGTATGGCTTTAAACCAAACAGACACCTCCATCCTAAGTGATAAGTACCTCGTATGGATTCAGCTTTACTCCTTCATCACTCATCCCTACATATCAGTGTATTAAAAATACAAGGCTGAATACGTGGCTTTACAGTGCTGTTCACCCAGAAGCATGGCACACATTGCTCGCGCATGTGTAATTAGCGACTGTCAACATACATTCTCAGGGATTTATCAAAGAAAGAATGAGAGCATTTATTGTACTGTATATATTATAGTATATGTCTGAATATTGAAAAAAATATACGTAACATTTTAATTTATAAAATATTCTATGTAATGCAAAATACTTGAAGCTGCAGTAGCTTGGTATAAAAACATATCAGAAGGACTAAAATGCGCCTTGCTTCAGGTTGGCTCAGGTGGAGAATTATGTGCTGGGCATCTATGCAGAGCCACCACCTCTGTTGCATGATTGGACTTGATATCTAGTCTGAGAAAATAAAATTAAATAGAGAGAAGAAATCTGCTTGTGACGGACACCACAATAAAGAGGGACAAGAGAGAGAAAAAAACACATTACAGCCAGAGCAGTAAGCCTTAGCATTAAAAGTATTTGCCAGAATTGGGCTTTGTGCCTCCTAGTCTAGAAATGAATTAAACAATTTAAGATATCCTTGAAAAGGTTGAATTGCGTGTTTTACAAAACAGAAAAGATGTTACAGTAGGCCTTTGCAGTGGTTATAGTGAAATGCTACTTATGTGCTCATAACATATATTAATCTGCATTGGGAACTGACTTTGTGCAGGACAGGAAGTTGCTGTGTAGTAAGACTGTTCTACTTTTTTTTCCTCCTATAGAATTCCTCAAGAGAGAACAGCCTTCTATCTTGCCTTGTCTTAACGCTTTAAAAAAATAACCAAACTGGACATCTAACTACCAAACTGTTCATTAAAAATGACTTTGGTTTCTATTTTGAGTCTTTAATTTAGCAGAACTGTTCTGTATCTTGTGCTTTATGAAAGAGTTTTTATGTTGGGTGCAAAATGTTACTATTGTCACTTGTTCCTTCCACTAGGGAAAATGCTAGAGGTATGTTCTGTAGCCTTTTTTGCTGTTTAGGAAAAGAAAATTATAATTTCTTGCTCACCATTTTATTTATTATATTAGGTAAAAGATTGTACTTCATTGCCCGTGTAAACATGCTCTTGAAGTTTAAAAGTAATTAAGATTTGATACACTGATATCAATTTATTTATGTAACTAAATCACTGTTTTATAAACTTGTTAATGATTCAACAATTTTTTGTTTTGATTAAAATTAGTTTTTTGAAAGTTAAATGTCTCTGTGTACAATATATATAAATTTACCTGTGAGCTTTATTCTCTACCAAATAACTTGTGATCAATTATGTGAACATGTTTTTGTTTCAACTTATGCGTACATTCTTTTCTAGTCTCACTTCTGGAATTGAAAGTGTTTTACTTGAACTTGTGCTGATTGGTCTTACAGAATGTTGCTAATTAGACTTGTAAGTGCAAACTACAAGGAAATGTCATAAGGTTATGTCAAAATTAAGGTATAATTTACCTAATTGATTTTTACCTCATCATTATAATTGCTGTTTCTAAATGTTACTTTTTATTTGAAAACTGAAGACAAAGTGATCAATGAATTGCAAAGTGGCCAACAGTTTAGCACTAATTACCTTTTTCATCTATAATTGTGATTTTCCCCCTAAAAGCTGCAAAGGTTTCAAGAGCTATCACTACTGGACTTCCTGGTGAACTGCAACCTCTTCAGCTTAATCTGGAACACAAAGAATTGCTTGTGTGGAGAGCAGCAAATCTACAGGCATTCCTGCTGTGCCATTATTAAAGAGGATCTCTATCGTTTTGTGAACTATAACCCAGCCTTGTTATCTGCATTTGAGCTGTTTAATGCTCTGGAACAATGGTGATGTTGTGACCTACAATTTGTTTTTATCATAAAATTATGATTGGTAATAAAATAAAAACTCAAGTCTGTTATATATTTACAGATATGCTATGACTCCTGTAGGTTGTAGCCAGTTTCATCTAATGTCTTTATTATAAATAATGTTGAAGTAAATGGCTTCATTTAGAATATGTCACTAGTGGGTTCAAATTCCTAATTAATTATTCAGCACCCATATCTCTTGCCTTAATTAGTATAAAAACAATGAGTATCCAGTAGCTTAAACAGAACTCAAGTGCTGCTTTTAAAGCTTTTAGTTTGTAACCTCATTCTCCCTGACCTCCACTTCTTTCCCTGCCCAATCAGCAAGTTGAGTAATAACCACCACTGTTTCAATTGCCCTGTTTTAATGTACTGACATGCTGAATATGGTGATCTTCGTTGGCTACAGTGTGAATGTTTCAGAACACAAGCTCTTGAGAGATGGGCAGATTGTTCACCTCATTGATTACGGGTAACAGTTAGTGAGTGTTTCCAGTTAAGAGTTGTCGCAGAAAATCTCCGGTCTAATTGATGTAGTGTGTATTTGTTGTGGGAGGGAATTAGGAAGCTGGGATATTGCTACTAGGCAGATTTTCTTTGCATTCGGGACCTAACAGGACATACAGCCTTAATACAATTTGCTTTTTTGGAAAAAACACTGCCTCTCAATATTGTAAGGGATTCAAATATGCCACAGTAGTGTAGTGGTTAGTGCAATACTATAGCAGCTGGGGCGTGGGAGTTTGGTTTCTGTAAGGAGTTTGTATGTTCTCCTGCGAAAATGTGCGTTTCCTCCGGGTGTCCGGTTTCCTCCCACAGTCCAAAGATGTGCCGGTTGCTAGGATACTTGGTCATTGTAAATTGTCCTGTGATTAGGCTAGAGTTGAATGGGTGGGTTGCTGGGCAGTGTGGCTCATTGGGCCAGAATGGCCTGTTCTCTAAATGAATATATCTTCCTGGTCTGCATCATAGATGAAATTTGTTTGAGAGACATGGACACTGTTGTCAAGGTCAATGCTATTACTGATCGGTAATTGCCCTGAGAAGCAGGTGATGAGCTTGACCCATGCATTATTTTTTTGTGAATACACTCCCTCTCTTTTTGAGAGGATTCTAGGATTTATTACTAGCCATATTGAACAGCGATCTGGTCAGGGTGGTGTGCTGTGTGGAGGTGATCTTGCTGTTAGTGGAGTTGCCATGTGCCAGGGCCTTGGTGTTGGAAATTTCTGGTTTTGGAATTGCCCCAGCTTGTAACTATGCATTTCTACTTCCTGTGGAGGATGGAGCAGGGTTCAGGCTGATTTATTGGTTGCTTTGTCCTGAGTGGCACTGGGCTTTCTTCCTCTCGTGGGTGAGACATTCCTAAATTAATAACTGAGTTTTAGTGGAAATGCTGTGGGATATTGGGTGCTACGACACTTGCTGCAGAATGTTAGGACAATGGAAGTATCATCTGCCCTGCCTTTTTATCTCAAACTGAGCCACTGCCTTCTGAGAACCCTAAACCTATCTCATGATTCCTTTCAATGTAATTAACATTTGCGATGTTGTACAAAGTGATTAACCACTCCTTGTAGTTGTACTCCCAATAGGCAATGCATATCTTTCAACTACAATCCCTAAAATTTGCCTCAATTTTCAAAACCAGTTAAGAAGACTGCAATTTTAAGTCTTCTGGGGTCCTGCAGGAAATAAATTTGTGTTTAAAGCAAGAATTTTTTTTACATCTGATGTTTCTGATTTACTGTAAATATTTGTATGACTAAGTGTAGATCTAAGTGATTTTGGCTCTCTAGCTAGTATTTTCTTGTATATGTTTGGTAAAAGGCCCCCATTGTGGGGGTGCAGTGCTATCCCATTAAACCGGACAGAGTAAAGGAAGAGAGATGGAGCTATTTTAAATAACTGGCCATTCACTTCAGGAGTATTTCTGCTTCCTCACACTCGGGGAAATAAAGGCAGTAAAAGTCCTCTGCTGACAGCAGCTCCCTAAGCACGTCTAAAAAGGAGATGCCAGCTTTGATCTATCCTTGGGGGGGTGGGGGGGAAACAAAGCATAGGCTCCTATTCTGTTCAATCTCCCAAACTATCAACGTTTGGCCTAAATTATGGCACCAGGCAATTTAATCTGAAGCAAACCTTTCATATATTAATTCACTGTTTCTTGTTTGATAAATTAAAAACCTTGGCTTTTGGGTCGAGTAGGCATAGAAAATCAATTTTTACCATGAACCTTTGACCTTACTTGGAGTGAAATACAGTGACCTGTTACAGCTTTTGTTTCCCACCATTCCGGAAATTCCACCAGGCATTTCCTGTTGTGACTTCTGCTTTTGTCTGCCTCATGTGATTTTTAGCATCAAAGGCGCATGGCATGTTATCACATCACTATGGAGCAACGCAAAGGAAATCAGATTTGGTTGACCCAGGAGCAAAATTTATTGGTCACTTCTGGGACAATTGGCTTTAAAAATGAGTGCTGGGTTCTGAATTCTGGTCTTTGTTATTCTGGAATACTGTTCTCATTCCTGAGTCCTGGTCCTCCAACTCAATGTTCCAATTCCCCAAAGCCATGACTTTTCTCCACAAACCATTCTCTCCCCCCCCCCCCCACCCCTCCACATCCCTATCCCCACTGGTCTGTCTGCATCCTGGCTTGTTATTCCCGTAAGGCCCATGAAAGTCACCTGTGATCCTTGATCACTTCATCACAGTCTACAACTGCAGGCCTTATCCTTTGTGCACAGGTCTTCCCACAAGCCCTTACTCCTTGCTCTCAACAGGCATGCGACTACTGCCCTTTCACCCAACACCCGGCCTCTTTCCTTTCAGCTCTGAAAATATGCAGTGTCCTTGGGCCTCAGGCACAATTGGAATTTGTAGCAGACATCAATGAGATAGTCATTAATGCCCTACTACAGCCACAATTGAACACACATTTAGTTGTGCTGCTATTTCCAGGCGGTGATGCTTCAACTGTTGACCCTATTTTATCCCCAGAAAGACTCTTTCATCAGCTAATTCCTCATTATTCTGGAAGTCAGTAATAAGTGGTGTACTGCAGGGATCAGTGTTGGGGCATGGTTGTTTGTAATATCCTATATTACATCTGACTGGGATGTGAATGTAAGTGGCCTGACTAAGTTTGCAATGATAAAAAATCTCGAGTCACAGCCAAGAAGGTCGGACCAGATCAGCTGTAAAGTTGAGCAGAGCAGTGAGTTGATGCAATTTAACTCAAAAGTGGAAGGCAATGCATTTTAGGAAGTCAAATTTTGGTAGTACATGAAGAGTAAACGGCTGGCACTGTAGGAACAAGTGATGAAGAGGCAGCTTGAGTACAAATTCTTTGCTGAAAATAGTGACACAAATGGGATAGGGGAGTGAAGAAGGCAGTTGGTAGGCTTGCCTTCATAGGCTGAGGCAAGGAGTGTAAGAGTTATGACGACATGTAGCAGCTATACAAAACATGACTTCCACAGAATCTGGAGTAACTGTATTTAGTTCTGCTCACTTCTCTACAAGAAGGATGTGTTACCAATAAAGTCCAAAAGAGATTTGCCAGGATGTGGCCTGGAATGAGGGTTTTGTCATAAAGAGGGGCTGTATTTATTCTCACTGGAATGTAGTAGGCTGAGGGGTGACCTAAGGAGATTTATTTATGCACAGGTGATCTTTTATCCAGAGAACACGGGTTTAAGGTGAAAAGGGAGAAATCCCAAGGCAATCTTTTTAGACGGGGTGGAGATTATCTGAAACGGAAGAGATATAGAGGCAGATACAATAACAATGTTCAAAAGGCATTTGAGCAGGTACTTGGTTCAGGAAGGCAGCCTAATGCAGAAAAATGGGGCTAGCATAGATGAGCATTACAATCAGCATGGATAAGATAGCTGAAGGGGCCTATTTCTTTGTGGTACTTTTCTGATTCATGACACGCATTAAAAGTGTGAGATTCTTACTTTATAAACTCGAGTACTTCAGAATTCTATCACCACTTGAAACAAATCATTCCATTTTCCCCTATCCTCCCTGTACTTCCTGGCAAATATCGGAAACACCATGATTTTAAATAATTCTTTTCCATATGTCCCTCAGATTTCTCTATCTCCCTATCACTCCATTTCCAACAGCCCTCTGACATCTTTGCCCTCCTCCAATTCTGCCCTCTTGCATATGCTAACTTTTGTTTTTACACTGGGTCACATGTTTGAAATTTCTTTCCCAAATTACTCTGTTCCCACATCTTGTATTTTTTAAGTGATCTTTAACGATTTAAGTCAATTATTTTAATGATTTCTTTCACTGCTCAATGTCAAATTTTTGTTTAATATCAATCCTGTCAAGACTTGGGGCTTTTTTTTCTTATTAAAGATATTGTTTAACCATGTTGCCGATTCATGAAAAATTAATATTTTTTGCCTCAACCTTGTTTTTCATTTCAATTGTTAGAAAAGTCATGAATTGAGTGAAGGCTACTTGCATTACTTTTCCACAATCTAATAGTGAAGTCTTCAAAATCAAAAATGTTAATGAGAGAATTTCTCTAACATGAAATATCAAATATTTTGAAACTGAAATGAAGCCACTCCTGAGCCAGTGATCAGAACTTAGATTTTTAAAATTTAAGTATTAAAATATTAAAACCTTTGGTCCTTGAAACTATGCCTACTATATGAAACCATATATATTGTTGCAGAAAATTCCTCTGATGCTAATTTCTGTCAACTTCATTTGAGAATATCGAGGCATATTTTGTTGCCTTTTTTTCCTGCATTGATTTTTTTTTTACTTTGTTTTCCCATAAAGATACTGTGTTATTTCCCCTGCTTATTCCATGTTCCTGTTAGCTAAGTACTTCCAGTATTTTTATACTTTTTTGTGGCTTAAATATTCGCTGAATTATTTCAGTTGGTCACAAACGAGAAAGTCTATAGAAATTGGAAAATCCAAAGCAACACCCACAAAATGCTGGTAGAAGTTGGAGGGTCAGGCAACATCTATGGAAAAGAATAAACAGCTGACATTTTGGGCAGAGACCCTTCTTCAGGACTCCAGAAGAAGGGTCTCGGCCCAAAATTTTGACCGTTTATTCTTTTCCATAGATGTTGCCTGACCTGCTGAGTTCCTCCAGCGTTTTGTGTGTGTTATTTCAGTTGGTCCTTTGAAAGTCTGGCTGTCTGATGTTTTTGATTTAAGATTAATATGTATATTTACAGCACTCCAATAACACAGCTGTAGGATGTTATAAACGAGAATGATCATGGGAATTAGCCATGGGACAAATGAGTGGGCCAAAATGAAGAAAAGCTTGGTGAAAATGACTTGAAAAAGCCTGAGTTTATTTTTAGAGTGATATCTTGAATTAATTGTTTTTTTAAAACGCATTTTGCAAAATGTGTAACTTCATTTTAGCAGTGAATGAATTGGAAATAATGTTCTCACAAATAAAAAGCCTGAAATGAGCACAGCATTACTTTTGCCCTTTAGAAATATATACAATATTCTGACTGACCTTTAACAAAGCTGAGAGTCAAACCAGGAAGCTGAAACCCTGTCTCTATTGAATCTGAAATTTTATGTAGCAAACAGAATTGCAGCAAGAAAAATTGCTGCTCTCAGCTACATTTCAAATATGGTAAGTTTGATTGTCAGAGGTAGATAAAGGGTCTGGCTGCTCAAATTCTTCAGAATGGTATCAAAAGATCAGTCATGTGCAATCTGGCATTGCGAATGGAGGGCTTTGGTTGCAAAATAAGTCACTGTTGGTTTGTCTCTTGTGAATGTATGCAATCAAATTATGTTTGGTTTTTGTACACTATTGTACTGGTTACCTATTTCTGATGTGTTTATTCTGGAATTGCAGAAGTTTCTTGACTGAATTGTGCTCAACTGGAATATTTACTATTTGCTTTCCAGAAAACAATCAGCTTTACGATATATCTGTTAAAACTAGTCAATCCATCAAAATGTCATAAAGCATTGATCTATGTTTGGTAATAAGATTTGGATCAAATATCTTCTGATTTGCTTGAAATGTTACCCAAGCCTTTTAATGAAACTTCTATATTGCAATAGTTTCTACACACCATTACAATTTGGGAAATGCTGCAATTAAGTAAATTAATTTGAAGATTATGCTGGCAAGTTATTACAAGTAGCAACATTTTAAGGGGTTGTGATAATACATATAATCGTCTGGCAGACAAAGCTGATGTATCATAATTGTTCCAGGTAATATGGGACTACCAAATTATTATCTTTTCAATAAGAGCAAAGGCTATTAACTATTTTCTTCATCTACAGCAACAGCATAATACATTTTGATACTGTTCAACAGGTGACATGTTTTGATAAAAATTAGTCAAAATGAGATGTGAAGAAAGCTGGTTTATTCTGTTACTAGGTGCCAATAAACAAGCCAAGAAATTTTGTGTTTCACATATATTAATCATTAGAAGTTAAATGGAAAAATATCTTGGTCCTTTTTGTCTTAGGCCTTTGTCACAAGGAAGCTGGAATACAAAGGGTAGGAAAAGATTGTCTTGGTGGGAACCCTCTATATTGCTACATTCTGTCTGGATATTGAATCGTAGGAAAGAAATACTGGCGAATTTTCAACAATCGATTTCCTTACCTTTTTGAACTGAAAACAGCAAGTATCCATCACAATGGTTCTTGGGCTGAATCAAAGTTTTGAGAGCAGGTTTGCATAAGCTTGAATTAGCATTCCCCTTTTAAAGGTTTAAATAACGTAATCCAGGTATTTAAAGTAATCAAGAATTTGATTTTTTAAAGAAACCAAACTATATGGGAAAGCTATTTCGTCTGGGGATATATAGGCCAAAAAAGATAACATTTGAAATTAGACCCAGTGAACTGGGTGAAATCAAGTGGTACCTTTTTTGTTCATGGAGTAGTAACATTGTATCTATCCTCAGGGACCACTACCATTGAGAACATGCTCTCTTCTCACTGCTGCCATCAGGAAGGAGGTACAGGATCTCAGAACTCACCACCTGGTTCAGGAACAGTTATTACCCTACAGCCATCAGACTCTTGACCAAATGGGATAATAACTTCACTTGGCCCATTATTGAAATGTTCCCTTAACCTATGGACTCACTTTCAAGGAATATTGATCTCATGTTTCAATATTTATTCCTCATTGATTTTTATTATTCATTTATTTCTTTGTATTTGAATTTGTTTTTTGCATACTGGTTGAATGCCCAAGTTGGTACGGTCTTTCATTGATTCTATTATGGTTATTATTCTATGGATTTGTTAAGTATGCCCGTAAGACAATGAATCTCAGGGTTGTATATGGTAACGTATATGTACTTTGAACCCAACTGTATCCTCGGGAAGAGAAGCAGTGAACTTTTCAGGTTGACCTGAGTGTTCAGCTTTTCTCTTTTTTCAACCTGAGAAGTTCGCTCTGTTTCTCTTCCCACAAACGCACCTGACATGCTGAGTATTTCCATTATCTTTTCTCCTCGAGTTTGGGTTGAGGTAGCAGTGGGACCTGTAATGAGCCAGAGGAATTCCAACTAGGCATCCTGAAGCTGATTTTTTTTTAACCTATAGTTGCTGTTGGATTTTTCAGTTGAGCATTCCTGGATGGATGAGTGAAAGAGGTGTCAGAGTACCCTGACCTTTGTTTAGTTTCCAGTAGTAACCCAGCAAACGTTTGCATATTCAGAGCTGGTCAGTGGGCAGGAGTGTGACTTTGCCTTCTAGAGTCTAAAACTTACTCATGAGACTGAAAAGGAATGAGGAGAATGAGAAGGGACCCAACAGCCTTGTGTCGGAAGGAAATGCTGGTGGCGACTTTTGTTTCATCCCTTTGCACCATGGAAACTCCAGGCACTGATCCCAGCCTGGATCTCAGAGTATCTGTTCTTTTGCACTTGCCATGTGGTGCTCAGACTACCGAGCAAGATGTATGAGCTCCTACTCTGGGAAATGAGTGATCCTGTTATTTTTACATCTTCTAACAGCCTTTAGAGGGATGAGAAGAGGAAGCTTCCTCCCCAGTGCTGAGAACTGTGGATCTGGTAAAGATGGAGAATAAGCCAAAACTGCACCATTTGCCAATTGAATTGTGAAAACCAGATCAGGCACAGTTCTCAAAATGTTGGTGGAACGCAGCAGGCCAGGCAGCATCTATAGGAAGAAGTGCAGTCAACGTCCTGACGAAGGGTCTCAGCCTGAAACGTCAACTGTACTTCTCCCTATAGATGCTGCCTGGCCTGCTGTGTTCCACCAGCATTTTGTGTGTGTTGCTTGAATTTCCAGCTTCTGCAGATTTCCTCATGTAACGCACAGTTCTGCTGCCATATGCAGTCAAACAGTCTACTATTATTGGCTCACACATGAATAGGATGGAGTGAAAATTAGGGATGTAGAAAACATGGTCCAATCATGGATACAGAAACAGTATATTTTTGATGAAAATATGTCAGTGTCTGAAGTTAAACTTACACTGTAAATTGGCCGCAGGCATTTGTGAACAGGTAGGTGCCAGTGTTGCTTAGGTCATCTTAGCTTTCCACATCAAATTGCTCAATTAGTAGTTAGTAATTGGCTTTATGCTTGGGCTCTGAGCTGGGCTGACATATTTTCATATAGATTTGCATAGCACCTTTCACAATCCAAGGAAACACTAAATTATACAGATAATTTTTTTTTAAATTGAAGAGTGGTCACCATTCGTGGAACCTGATTACAGGAGCAAAAACTCTGCATTGATACAGTCCCTTTCATGGCCTTGAGAAATCCTGAGCACCTAACAGCCAATGATATAAATTTGGTGTTCTGCCATTGTTGTAATAGCATTTTGGCCTAACTGATTGGCACTAACCTAGATGCCCATCCAAGCTAGTCCCATTGATAGTGTCAAAGCCCATAAGTTTCTAAACCTTTCTTATTCCTATACCTGTCCAACTCTTTTAATCAATACTCTCAGTACTTCTATTTTCTCTTCACACCTCCCCAGTGCTCAAGCTTAAAATATGACCATTTTAACTTAATCTTCTTTTATTCCAAAACATGAACTCTGTTTTTCTCTCCGTTGATGCTACCTGATCCTGCTGAGCATATCCAGTATTTTCTAATTTTGTGCTATCCTAGATTATCAAACTAAATTATAGTCAAATTATGATCTAAACTGTTTCTGGATGAACATGCAGTTATCTATTTCACTTTTGACTTGGAGTATTCTAATACCTGTCATGTCTTTCATTTAACAATGATGCAAAAATTGTTTAGTGAAGCTCAGCTTGCATTGCTGAATCAGCCATTGCCTGATATGGCTGTGATGTCTGACAACCAATTATATATTGTTTCATATTTCATTATTTAATAAAAACTCCTTGGTGATGCGAAGTTCAAATCTTTCATAGAAAAATGTACAGAATTTGTGGAAAAAAATTGCCTTCGTTGTAATTTTGTGAATAGCTTTTGCTGTGCTTTGATTCTGTTTCAAATACTTATTTCCACATGCATTGTTCTCGTGGCAGGTTGATGTGCACAGTGTGTGTTTTATAATTTAGAAGCAGGTGAGAGTGTTCACCTGTGGAGCAGGATACCTTCAGGGCTGGAAAGGAAAAATGATGACTAAATTTTAAAAAAATATTAGTTACGATCACCTTAAAATTTGTAAAAGGCCTAAGATTTGTAGGTAAACCTAATTGCCAGATTACAACAGCAGAAACAAAAGATGGGAAATGCACTAAATAGGAATTCCTGTTTAATGTTCAGACAAATACAACAGAAGTCATCATGTAATTGATGTTGCAAGCTACCATTGATGGGAACTACCGGGTATGTGCTATAGAAATTAGTTAAAGGTGAAAGCACCTCCTAAATAGCAGACTTCAGTAACAGATTTGAAACCAGTTTGAAGCCAGTGGCCTGAAAGCTGATTTATAAATTAAGATTCCATTCTAGTTAAGTGACTCCGCACAATCATTGCAGCATAGAAGGAAAAAAAAATACTGAATTTGCTGTAAATGAGATAAATTAAAAGAATGTGCAAACAAAATTTTGGATATTTGGAAACCTTTCTAATTGCTGTCTGAAATACAAAATCAACACAATTTTCTTCTGTTACTGCCAGCTATTATCGCTTAGGTTGTTAAGAATGTTGTATCTTATTCCCAGCAATCTACTTATCAGCTTTAGGGCAGCTTCTAAACCAGCAAAGCAATGGCCTCATTGTATACTAACTGATTTCGAAACAGTGCTATATAAAGCAGATGCAGTGTAATATCTCTTATTTTCAACTGATTTATTCAGCTGAGGTAATCAAACAAACAATGGACCTTTTATATATTAAAAAAATTGCAGTAAACTTAAATGAGGTACTTGATTTAAAAAAAATTTTCATCTCAGATCTTATTTCAGAAATAAACATTAGTGTCATATTATACCAGCTTTGATCTCTATATATCGAAAAGCTGTGCAACTGAGAATGACAAGCACCACTATAAATCTGTTGTTATCTAATATATACTTGAAAGCACAAATGGCTTTCCCTTCCTCTGATTCTGCCATTGATTAAAATGGCTATTCCATATTCAAATGTTTTGTTATCAAAGCAGATTATTCACTCCAATCTTCACTCTGGCAAAACCAGAACTTTTTCATGTTGTGAATTTCCTTTGTGGAGGTGATTGTAGCCTTAATGCTGCAGCCTATGTGATAACTATTCTGGTGGAAACTATTCAGTCATGAACAGTGCCTATTAAAAATATTCACCCCCCCCCCTCCAGAAGTATTTGTGTTTTATTGTATTACAACAATGAATCACAGTGGACTTAATTTGGCTTTTTGTTACACTGATCCAACAGAAAAAGATTCCTTTGTGTCAAAGTGAAAACAGATCTCTACAAAGTGATCTAAATTAATTACAAATATAAAACACAAAACAATTGATTGCACAAGTATTCACCTCCAAGTCAGTATTTAGTAGATGCATCTTTGACAGCAATTTACAGTCTGTGTGGATAGGTCTCGATCAGCTTTGCGCATCTGGACACTGCAGTTTTTTTCCTATTCTTTACAAACCTGCTCAAGCTCTGTCAGATTGCATGGGAATCATGAGTGAACAGCCCTTTTCAAGCCCAGTCACAATTCCTCAACTGGTTTGAGGTCTGGACTCTAAAGGCCTCTCCAGGACATTAACTTTGTTGTTTTTAAGCCATTCCTGTGAAGCTTTGGCTTTATGCTTGGGGTCATTTGTCTTGCTGGAAAACAAGTTTTCTCCCAAGATGCAGTTCTCTTGCAGACTGCATCAGGTTTTCCTCCAGGATTTCCCTGTATTTTGCTGCATTTGTTTTATCCTCTACCTTCACAAGCCTTCCAAGGCCTGCTGCAGTGAAACATCCCCACAGCCTGATGCAGCCACCACCATGCTTCATTGTAGGGATGGTGTGTTTTTGATGAAGTGTGGTGTTTAGTTTACGCCAAACAAAGTGTTTAGTCTGATGGCCAAAAAGCTCAATTTTGGTTTCATCAGGCCATCAAACTTTCTTCCAGTTGACTTCACAGTCTCCCTTATGCCTTCTGGCTTACTCTAGCTGATATTTTATGTGAATCTTTTTCAGCAGTGGCTTTCTCTTTGCCACTTTCCCATAAAGCTGAGACTGGTGAAGCACCCGGGCAACAGTTGTATGTACAGTCCCTCCTATCTCAGCCACTGAAGCCTGTAACTGCAGAGTTGTCTTTGGTCTCTGGGCGGCCTCAGTCACTGGTCCCCTTCTTGCCCAGTTACTCAGTTTTTGAGGATACTCTGCACTAGGCAGGTTTATAGCTCTGCCATATTTTTTCCATTTCTTGATGATTGACTTAACTGTACTCCAAGGGATATTCAGTGATTTGGAAATCGCTGGCTGTGATGCAGCCAGTCAATATACTCTCCATTACACATCTATAGAAGCTTGTCAAAGTTTCAGATGTCATACCAAATTTCCTTAAACTTCTGTGGAAGTAGAAGGACTGCCGTGCTTTCTTCACTATGGCACTTAAATGCTGGGCCCAGGACGGGTCCTCCAAAATAATAACATCTAAGAATTTAAAGTTGCTAACCCTCTCTGCTTCCGAACCTCCGATGAGGACTGGCTGATGGACCTCTGGCTTCTTTCTCCTGAAGTCTATAATCAGTTCCTTGGTCTTGTTGACATTGAGAGAGAGGTTGATGTTGTGGCACCATTTACCCAGATTTTCATCCTTCCTCCTATATGCTGATTCATCACCAACTTTGATTCGGCCAATGACAATGGTGTCATCAGCAATCTTGAATGTGGCATTGGATCTGCGCTTCGCCACACGGTCACAAGTGTAAAGTGAGTAGAGCGGGGGACTAAGCACGCAGCTTGTAGTGCACCCGTGCTGGTGGAGGTTGTGGAGGAGACGTTGCCAATCTGAACTGACTGGGGTCTGCAAGTGAGGAAATCCAGGATCCAGTCGCTCAAGGGGGGATTGAAGCGCAGGTCTTGGAGCTTGTTGATTCATTTTGAGGGGTGAGGGTATTGAATGCTGAGTTGAGGTCGATAAAGTGCATCCTGATGTATGCACCTTTGCTGTCCAGATACTCCAGGGTTGAATGAAAAGCCAATGAGATGGTAACTACTGTGGACCTATTGCTCCGGGAGGCAAATTGGATTGGATCAAAGTCCCTTCTCAGCAGATCTAAGTTGCTTCACGTAGACTGTACTTTTTTCCCATAGATGTTGCCTGCCCTGCCAAGTTCCTCCAGTGTTTTGTGTATGTTGTTTCTCATCATTGTTTTTTTTACAATTGTTTTGCATAATCAAATGTCTCAAATTTTTCTACACAGCTAGCCATTTTAGTTTTTTTTTTAAATAACTATCACCTGGCATGAACCCATGAATTCCTCCCTTTACTGCCTCTTTAAAATCTCAATTGTGTCTTCCCTTCTGAAGAACATGTACAGCGATACTTTTGTCAAAATTCTCGACAGACTCTGCACATGCTGGGCAGCATTTTACTTACTACATCTTTTTAGTTTGGATGTTTGGCTGTGCTTTAGTCACCATCGAGTCGTCAATGATGGAGGGAGACAAAAGAAGAAAAGGTGGCAGCCAAAAGATGAACATTCGAATAATTCCTGAGATGACCATACAGAGTGGGAGCAGAAAATATTGCTGGAAGTGAAGGGTTCATTCAGAAAAACATAACCAGACTCATGCAATTGTTGCAAATTGGAGTGCTGGAGAAAGATATGAATGTCAAGAAGTTTGATTGGGAATATAGAATAACACACACAACACTGGAGGAACTACTGTCCTATTACAATAATATGTGGAGCTGCTGGTGTGATGTTCTATGTTGTTCTGTGATAAGGAGAAAGACAGGTGCAATGATTCAAACAAGAAATGGAGAATAAGAAAATCTATTCAAGAGCACCATCTGTATGTAACCCCCTCACCGGGCTCGTATGCACACTTGCCTCATTAGCCAGCTCTGTTAACAGGCACAGGACTCGGCCACCTTTCATAAACAATATACATCTAGGATCGATATGGTTTGGGTTCAGCCAAACAGGAATGTTCCGATCAAAAAAAAACCCAATCTGAGCTAATATTGTGTAAATACTGCCCAATTGTCAGGTGGCAAGAAATAACAGATCATACATAGCATAAAATTATAAAGAAAGTATATTTACAAATTCCAGCTTTATGGAACAGTTAGTAGAAAAAAGAAGGAAAGGGGGAAAAAAAATAAAAGGGCCCCTTTCAGTTAACCCAATCCAAATGTGCACATAAAGTTGAAGCTCATTTTGAAGTTGTGCTTTTTACTCAATGAGCTGGACCCACGTGAAAGCACGTACCACATTCCACACTTCTCTCAAAATCCATTTTGAATAAACAGGCTCTCCCACAGGAGTGTTGGCCCTTCCTCCTTTGAGCCATTCATCTGCATAAAGCACTTTGTGCAATGGGGACGCTCCCACAGCATTCTTGCCTATCTTCTCTCTGCAGCTCCCACCAAAAAGACCACGAACCCAGCCAGCCTGTCGAAATTCTCTTTGTCCAGCTCTCTTAGAACCTTCTCTTAATTCCACCATCCTGAATGGTTGACGCAACATTCCCAAGTTGAACATCGTAGCTTCTTCAGCCAGAACCAAAACAGTCCACAAGTAGGACACACTGTCTTTACAGAAAACTATGAACGTTAGCAGTAAAAATCTTAACCAGGGCATTACATATATATTTTATAGTCTCTGTGGTGCTTTTGTATATTCAAGACCACTGTTTGATTTTTTTTCTCCAAACAAATTGGTGAATCAGGATCATTCATTTGTATTTTTTTAATGTTCCTGTTTTAATACTCTCAGCTGTAAAGTAATTAACTTATCATCAAATTACAGTTTGTTACCATGCACTACCTTGAGATTGATGTTTTGCAGCCATTTACAGGAAAATAAAATTGGACTAGATATTTGAAAAACTGTAGACCTCCAGACCTGGTGAAAAATAAAAAAGCAGAAACTGTTGAAAACTCTGAATGGGTCAGGCACAGAGAAACAATTGACATTTGCAGTGGTTGATGTAAGAAAAGGTGGAAATTGAAGATGGTTTAAAGTTGCAGAGGAGGGGAGGACGAGGAGAATGCCTGTGTGTCCAGCTGGAAGGGCAGCTCATCCACCTGATGTAATTAATAAATGAGAACGAGGGAAGAGAGGGGGGAACTGTAAGATGCAGACCACCGCAGATGCTGGAAATCTGAAATAGAAGAGAAGATGGGTGGGGGGGGCGGCATCTGTGTAGAGAGGAAAATCCGAGTTAACATTGCAAGTTGCTGACCCAACATTAAAATTCATCAGTTCTAATAAAAGCCAGAAAGATTGCTTATTGGGAATTGTTAAAATCAATATTGATTCCTGAGAGGTGTACCGTACCAAGATGAAGGATGAGATTCTGCTTTGTCAATCTCATTCTTTTTGATATTCTGCTTTGTCAAAAAAGTGCAAGATCTGAAGATAGAGGTCAAAACAGGAGTGGGATGTTGTGAAAGATTCTGCCTTCACTCACCTCTCACCTAACACCTACGAGCTATCCTCCTTCCCCTTCTCTGATCTTTTTATTCTGGCCTCTTCCCCCTTGATTTTTAGTCCCAAGGAAGCACCTTGGCCTGTAATGTCGAAGGTCTGTTTATTTCATAGATTCAGCCTGACCTGCTGAGTTCCTCCAATATTTTGTGTATGTTGCTTTAACCCACTTCTCCTGTACTTCAATGAATTCCATCCCAACCATGTGTTGAGTGCTTCTTCAGTTGCCTTTGTCTCTGAGCCCACTTCTTTGGCAAGAATTCTCCACCCCGCCGTGATGACCCCTCCTCCTGTCTACAACCTCCTCCTCTTCTTGGACAGCATGCTCTGGTTTTCTGCCTGCTCTGGATCTTTTCACCTCTAATTGCCAATGAGACATTAATCATCTTGACTCCAACACTTCCATCTCCTCTTCGAGCCTTCTGAATGCACTGCCCTTCACCCTCTTTGCACCAATCCCAACCTCACCGTGTAACTCACAGACAAAAGGGGTGCTGTTGTAGCCTGGCAGACTGATCTCTGCCCTGCTGAGGCCAGATGGCAACTCTTAGACAGCTTCTCTTACTTACCCCTTGAAAAGGGCCCTCTCAGGACCATTGGAATATCTCTGACACCATCACCAACCTCATCAACTGCCATCCACTGTCACCAACCTTATAGTTCCCTTTCCCAATTCTGCTCATTTCGACCTCTTAATGAAGATAAGCAAACCTGCCTGTCCAGGTAGGCCCATTGCTTCTGCCTGCTCCTGCCCCACTGAACTCATGGCCATAAACTCAACTCCATTTTATCCCCCTTGGCTCAGTCCCTTCCCACCTACATCCATGACACTTCACACGCTCTCAATCTCCTCAACAATTTTCAATTCCATGGTCCTGACTGCCTTATTTTCACCATGGATGTCCAGTCCCTATACACTTTTATACCCCAGCAATAAGGCCTTAAAGCTCTCGCTTCTTTCTCGATAATAGATCCAACCAACTCCCCTCCACCATCACCCTCCTCCATCTGGTGGAACTGGTCCTCACCCTTGACTATTTCTCTTTCAGTTCCTCTCACTTTCTCCAAACTCCATGTGTATCCATTGAACCCTGAATGGCCCCCAGCTACATCTGCCTTTTTGTTGTCTACATGGAACAGCCCATGTTCAAAGCCTTCCCTGGTAATGCTCTTCAACTCTTTCTGTGCTACATTAATGACCTCAATAGTGCTGCTTCATTCACTCATTCTGAACTTAACAATTTCATTAGCTTTGCCTCCAGCTTCTACCCTGTCCTTAAATATGCTTGATCCACTTCTGATACCGCTCTCCCCTTCATCTCTCTGTTGCCATCTTTGGGGACAAACTATCTACCAATATCTTTTATAAACCTATAAACTCCCATGGCCATCTTGACTATACCTCTTCCCAACTTGTCCTGTAAAAATGCCACTAATTTTCTTCAGGTCCTTTGTCTCCACTTCATCTGTTCCCAGGAGGAGGTTTTCCATTCCAGAACATCAGAGGTGTCCTTCTCCTTCAATGAATAGGGTTTCCCTTCCTCCACTGTTGATGCTGCCCTCACACGCACTTCCTCCATTCCCCAAACATCTGCGCTCACCCCTTCCCGCCACCTTACCAGGGATAGAATTCCTCTTGTCCTCACATACCACACCATGAGCGTCTGCATCCATCACACCACTTTCTGCAACTTTTGCCATCTTTGACAAGACCACTTAACTCCATTCAACTCTGCTTTCTGCAGGGATCGTCCTTTCCCACTAATCTCCCTCCTGACATTCCTGCAAGTGGCAGAAGTGCTACACCTGCCCATTTACCCCTCCCTCACCTTCTTCCAGGGCTCCAACTGAGGCAATGCTTCACCTGTGAGTCTGTTGGAGCCGTCGACTGCATCCTGTGCTCCTGATGCGACCCCCTCTATATTAGCGAGACCTGACATAAATTGGGGGACTGCCTTGTCAAGCACTTTTGCTCCATCTGTAAAAGACAAGATTTCCCGATGGCCAAACATTTTAATTCCAATCCCCATTCCCATTCTAACATGGCGGACCTCTTCTGCCACAATGAGACCACTCTCAGGTTGAAGTAGCAACATTGGTATCTTCGACTTCCAGTAAGTTTCCCCCTCCCCTTCCCTCTTCATTTCTTCACCCTGCCCTCATTAACCTCTTCTCACCTCCCTATCACCTTCTCCTGGTGCTCCTCTACCTTCCCTTTCTTCCACGGTCCACTCTCCTCCCTTATCAGATTCCCTCTTCTCCAGCCCTTTACCTTCTCCACTAATCATTTTCCAGTTTCTTACTTCATCCACTCGACCCATCCCATTCACCTGGCTTCATCTATTCCCTTCTAGCTTGTCCTCCTTCCCCTCCCTTTCACCTTCTTATTCTGATGTCTACCCCCTTGCATTAGTCAAACCATTAATCTGCTTAGTTCTATCTACCTGCATCTAAACCATAGCCTTCCATACCCTTCTCATCCATGTATCTATCCAAATTTTTCTTCAATGTTGAAATCGAACCTGTATCCTCCACTTCGACTGGCAGCTCGTTCCACATCCTCCACCTGAGTGGAGAACTTCCCCTTTGTGTTCCCTTTAAATGTTTTACCTTTCACCTTTCACCCTTAACCCATGACTTTTAGTTCTAGTCTCACCCAACATCAGTGGATAAGCCCTGTTTGCATTTACACAATCTAAATACCTTATAAGTTTGTATACCTCTTTCAAATGTTCCTTTATTCTTCTATATTCTAAGGAAAAAGTCCTAACCTATTCAACCTTTCCCTATACCTCAGGCCTTCAAGTCCTGACAACATGCTTGTAAGTTTTATCTGCACTCTTTCAATCTTATTGACATACTTCATATAGGTAATGACCAAAACCACACACAATACTCCAAATTAGGCCTGAGCAATGTCTTGTACAACTTCAAAATAACATCCCAACTCTTGTACTTAATACTTTGATTTATGAAGACCAATGTGCAAAAACTTTCTTTACAACCCTATGTGCCTGTGATACAACTTTGAAGGAGATATGGACCTGTGTATCCGGAAATCTTTGTTCTGCTGCACTCTTCAGTGCCACAGTGCTCACCATGTAAGTCCTAACCTGGTTTGTCCTCCTAAAGTGAAACTCCTCACGCTTGTCTGCATTAAATTCCATCGGCCATTTTTCAGCCATCTTTCCTGCTGGTGCAGGTCTCACTGCAAGCTTTGGTCTTCCTCGCTGACCACTACCCCCCTAATCCTGGTGTCATCTGCAAATTTCCTGATCCAGTTTACCACATATTATCCAGGTCATTGACATAGATGGCAAACAACAAAAGGCACTGCACTGATCCCTGAGGCACACCACTAATCACAAGACTTTAGTCCGAGAAAGGTCCATCTACCACAACTCTCTGGCTTCTCCTGTGAAGCCAATGTCTAATCCAATTTACTAACTCATCTTGAGTACGAAGTAACTAAACCTTCTTGACCAACATCCCTTGTGGGACCTTTTCAAAGACCTTGTTAAAGTTCATGTAGCCAACTTCCATTGGCTTGCCTTCATCAGCTTTCCTTATAACTTCCACAGAAAACTCTGTAAGATTGGTTAGACACGACCTGCACATAAAAGGCATGTTGACTATCCCTAATCAGTCCCTGTCTATCCAATACTTATATATCCAGTCCCTTAGAATACTTCCACTCATTTATCCAATACTGATGTCAGGTTCACTGGCTTATAATTTCCTGGCTTTGCACTGAGCCTCTCTTAAATAATGGAACAACATTAGCTATCCTCCATCCCTCTAGCTCCTCACTCGTAGGACATTTTAAATATTTCTGCTAGGGGCTCTTCAATTTCTGCTCTAACCTCCCACAAGGTCCAAGGGAACATCTTGTCAGGCCCTGGATATTTTTCCACCACAATGTGCCTCCAGAGAACAAACACTTCCTCTTCTGTAATCTGTATACTGTCCATGATTTCACTACTGCTTTACCTCATTCCTGTAGACTCTGGCGTCTGTCTGCTGAGTAAATACAGATGCAAAAATATATTTGTGATCTCCCATATCTCTTTTCGCTCCACGCACAGATGACCACTCTGATAATTCAGAGGATCAATTTTAGAACATAGAAATTTACAGCACATTGCAGGCCCTTTGGCCCACAATGTTGTGCTGACCATGTAACCTACTCGAGAAACTGCCTGAAATTTCCCTAGCGCATACCCTCTATTTTTCTAAGCTCCACATACCTATCTAAGAGGCTCTGTTGTATCCGCTTCCACCACCACCACCAGCTGTGCATTCCAGGCACCTGCCACTCTCTGTGTGAAAAACTTACCCCTGACATCCCCTTGGTACCTATTTCCAAGCACCTTAAAACTATGCTCCCTCATTTTAGCTATTTCAGCCCTGGGGAAAAGCCTCTGGTTATCCACATGATCAATGCCCCTCATCATCTTGTACATCTCTATCAGGTCACCTCATCCTCTGTCGCTCCAAGGAGAATAGGCCAAGTACACTCAACTTATTCTCATAAGGTACGCCTTCCAATCGAGGCAACATCCTTGTAAATCTCCTCTGCACTCTCTCTATAGTATCCACATCCTTCTTGTAGTGAGGTGACCAGAACTGAACACAGTACTCCAAGTGGGATCTGACCAGGGTCTTGTATAGCTGTAATATTACCTCGTGGCTGTTGAACTCAGTTCCACAGTTGATGAATGCCAACACCCCATACGCCTTCTTAACAACACTGTCAACCTGCGCATCAACTTTGAGTGTCCTATCGACCACGGATCCCAAGATCTCTCAGATCCTCCACACTGCCATCGGCCTTCATAAATCAAAGTATTAAGTACAAGAGTTGGGATGTTATTTTGAAGTTGTACAAGACATTGCTCAGGCCTAATTTGGAGTATTGTGTGTGGTTTTGGTCATTACCTATATGAAATATGTCAATAAGATTGAAAGAGTGCAGATAAAATTACAGTAAACAAAGAGAGGCTACATTGGCAGTCAGTATGGAACACTGGATTTTAAGCCAAAGGGTATTAGACACAGGGTGTTAGTCCAAAGGGAGGAATCAAGGTGTATGGGGAATGTGGAAAATGGTGAAAAGGATTTGCAGTTCATCTGACAATTTATGGATAAAGGAAAGGGCACAGATTTGAAATAATCATATAAAGATGTCAGAATAGGAAATCTTTGAGGCAAGAGGAAGAATCAGAGAGCTAACTTTCAGATTCTGCAAGGTAGATATCAATTCATGTGTGACACCACCACTGGCTCAGTATTAATCTGGATCACTACTGGGAGCTGTCTGGATCAAGAAAGTAGAATAGATTTTTAAGTATTCTAAAACGTTGAAAGAGCCATCAAAATATTTTGATAACTAAATTCTCCCAGGTCCTCCATAACTTCCTGTACCTGTCAAATTGCCAAAGGAGTAACAATAACAATCTGCAGCCTTGGAGTGTTTGCTTGCTGTGGGTCTTCTAAACTCGCTGGGGAGTTTAGAAGAATAAAGGGGGATCTCAATGAAGCATATTGCATATTGAAAAGCCTAGGTAGAATGGACATGGAGAGATGTTTTTAATAGTGGGGGAGTCAAGGGCCAGAGAGTACAGCCTCAGAATAGAAGAATGTCCTTTGAAACAGAGATAAGAAGTAATTTCTTTAGACAAAGGGAATTCCTTGCCACAGATAGCTGTGGAGGTCAAGTCATTGGGTATATTTAAAGAGGAGCTTGATAGGTCCTTGATTAGTAGGGGTGTGAAAGGTTACAAGGAGAAGGCAGGAAAATGGGGCTGAAAGGGATAATAAATTAACCACTACTGAATTACGGAGCTGATGTGATGGGCCAAATGGCCTAATTCTGTTCCTATGTCTTATGGTCTTATATGTAACATAAAAATGTCCCAAGAGAGGTCTAAGAAAGGAGGATTTTAAGAGAAAGACTTTAGGTTTAGTCAGCAGATGGTTTGAGAGTAGGTCACTTGAGATTAGAACTGCTGTTTATATGGATAATTGCCAAGGCAGACTACTGGCCCAAACAGTCTGTTTCCATCTTGTAACCTCAATGTAATTCTTGGAGGTAACCGTAATTAGAATGGACAGAACCACAAAGGGATTTAGAAGTAAAGACAGGGAGTTATTCTTTCCTGCACAGGGAGCAGGGATTATTGTAAATCAGAAAGCAGCTATGTAGAAAATTGGACATTTTAGATTGGGATGTGTGTAGCAAAGCAGTAGACTGTTTGGTACTAATGGATGATGGTTCATGGGAAAGTGGTAAGAAGAACATTAAAATAAACAAATCTCTGGTATAAAGGCATGTGTAAAGTGGCATGAAAGCCTGCACAGACAATAGAGATAATTAGCAGCTGATGTAACGTTTTACAGCAATGCCAATCGGAAGATCAGGGTTCAAATCCCGTTGCTGTCTGTAAGGATTTGTAGGCTCTCCCTGTGTCTACATAAGTTTCCTTTGGGTTCTCTGGTTTTGCTCCCATATTCCAAAAGACATGGGATACTATGTAGTGAGCGTACTATGTTGGTACTGGAAGCATAGAGGCACTGCAGGCTGATCCTTGGACTATGTTAGACATTGGCTCATCTTGATGCTTCCATGTACATGTGACAAATAAAGGTCATCCTCAGTGGGTGAAACAATAACGTTAGGATATCAGCTGATAAAAAAGACAAAGACATCTTTCCAAGATAATCGCCATAATTTATAGCAGCTGGCTCAGTACAAGTCCAATATCGCCACAGTTAACTAGACTGAAACTAATGATCCTCCTCCTCAGAGCACACCATGTATACTATGCTTCAAATGGCAAAATAATTCCACAGCTAGCAATGATTTTGGAAATTGGCCGGAGAGGTAATCAGTTTACTCCAGTTGAGCAGCCTGAGCAACAAACAGATTCCTGCAGTACCTCTCTAGCAGCTTGGCAGTGGATAGGTGTTATTGTTTCTGTGGCGAGTGCACCTGTAGGAAGTTTAATTAAGGTTGTCTGCTTTGGCAGAAAAAGATAGGCCTCATCTCCAACCAAACCATCTGTTTTTTCCTCTTGGGATCTTCAAATATTGAACTGCAGCATGACAAATGAATTGTGGACTGGCCTCTGACAACAGGGATTTATACACAGGATCATATTAATGTGGAATGAAAAGGCCTTCTATGTCATGCTATCACTTCTTGTACTTGCATATACTGGAATTGATACAAGCAGTACTACTGGCCTTTTTTTGCCTTGTAGAAAGGCAGCAGGTGTTAAATGTTCTCCCACCTTGTATCTCCTTTCTTCTGGAAGAGAAGAAATCACTAGATCAGTCAGCCCTTTTTTGCTTTATACAGGAATGAACCGAAGAGTTACTAAACACTTGTCTGCTACTGTGACCTAGAAAGATGCTCTGGGTTAGAAACTTAACTTGGGTTGGACTTCCATAGCTGTTTTCATTTGGTCACACTTGAGTCTTAAAGGACTTGGACACAAAAGAATCTCAGCCTACATCCCATGCACCGCTGGCAAAGTGCTATTCTGAAGGAGACACCATCATTTGTATGAGGTATCCCGCTGATGTCCTATCCACGATTGCTCAGTTGAATGTGAAGTCCTCCTTGGTCGTCTTTTGAAATAGCCCTGGGACTTATCCCTCACTTTAGCAAATTGCTAGTAAAACTGATTTCCTGATCAGTGTCATGTTGTTCTTTTTAGGAGCTTGTCATGAGCATATTAGCTCTTTTGTTTGCAATTGTGACAGTATCATTATTGATGCCTGAATGCAATGCATAAATGCAAATCCTTCAAGTCTTGCCTTTGTTTGGAAGTTAATTTTCTTCAGTTCTTTTCCTGTTAAACTTGTGACCAATCAAGTGGAATCTCACAATACAGGAGGAGACTATTCATGCCCTCAACCCCTTGTTATTCATATAATGCACTCAAGGTTGCTGCAGCTTAGACCATGAGGGTTACACAGAGAAGATTCAGGAATGTTAAATGAATGTGTAAGAACTTGTGAGATGAAATGTAGTTTTGAAGATATTATGAGGTCATTCACTTGGAAAGAGAATTCAGAAAATAGTGTTTTTTAAATTGGTGAGAGATTAAAAGCTTTTGATGTTCAGACAAATCCAGGAGATGTACACAAATCACTGAATGTTTATATCCCATTTCCCAATCTGTCAGTCCATAGTAAGTCTTCAAATGGTCATTCAGATACATTTTAAATGTGACCCCAATTTCTTAGTTCCTTAACCAATATCTTCTCCCTATGCGTTGCTCTCTCACTGACAATATTTTCATTTGCCCACATTCATTCCTTAGGTGCGGTGCTATTCCATTTTCCAACTTACTATGGAACCTGCACTCCATTGACTGCATTCTAAGATACTGTTTGGATGCCGGTTTAAAGGACATTACACTGATAAATGGTGGCGATGACTCAATTGTGAATAGTAGAATAAAAATAATTTGAAAACGATTGAAAGAGTGTAGAGTCTTATTATTTATTTACAAAATATGGCAGCATCCTTAAATTTGTTTTGGCAATTTACTGAGGTTCCTCTGAAAACTGTCCCCACTTAAAGAGCAAGAACCAGAAGTGAACAGGAATGTAACAATCGCCTGTTCTCTTCCAATTTGCACAGCATCCCGATTTGAATTGTAGTGCTGTATTTCTGTTATGGTTATATCTAGATCTGGAAATACTAAACTCAATAGTGTGCATCCTACGTTAGGCAGAAGAGAAAAGTTCATAGCAGATCACCATCACTTTCTTAAAGACAATCATACTTTGTAGATAGGAAATAAATATTGGCCATTCCACACCACCAATATTTTGTAAATATCATCTCATCATTCATCATTCTCATCTGTTTACCTATCCTTGTTCTCACTCACATGTGTCCATGAACTCCACTTTTTGATTACGGTTTTGCTACTAACCTACAAAGACGTGGTCACAGGGAGAATATGGAAACCTCACACAGAAAGCACTTCAGGCCAGAATTGAACCTAGGTCCTTGGAACTATAAGGAGGCAAAGAATCATACAATAGTTCAATACAGAAATAGTCTCCTTCGGCTCACTTTATCGATGCTTGCCTACACTATCATTTAGAGGTGAGGGGAAATTTCTTCACCAAGTGAGTGGTGAACCTATGAAATTCTCTACAACAGTTGTGGTCAAGTCAGTAAATATAAATTTGAATGATTTAGCTGTAAGTCATATGGATAATAAGATCAAGATTATGGGGAGAAAGCAAGAACAGGGTTCTGAATATAGACAATCAGCCGATAGTATTAAATGGTGAACAAGTTTGAAGGGCCAAATCATCTACTCCTGCTCCTATTTCTGTTTCCATGTAAAACATTTCCCCAGGAAAATAAAATTAGACAGACTTTGATTTAAAAAAATTCAAGGCTATCTGATTATGATTTGATTTGCAGCATAATGTCTTTTGAGGTTTGTATTTAACCCTACTAGAACCTGAAAATATTTGGCCTAAATGCAAGCTTGAATTATGCCCATTAGGGACTTCTGTAACTTCTCATAATGTTTTTACTCTGATATATATACTATGTGCTGATATATATACCATGCATATTAACCTATCCAACCATATCTAGGAAATTATGCCAAATATAGTTAAAATCTTATTTAACAATTTAATACAGAAGCTTTAAAATCTTGTAAGGAAATGTTGTCAATATTTTTGAAATCACAACTGAATACAGATCTCATTAGCTTTATAAAATACCAGTCAAACTCAGACATTAATATATTAATTGTGCAAATATAATCGGTTTGCACAATAAACATGAGTACAATAAATCTAATTATTTTGCTTAAAGAAGGTTCTTCACTATAAGTGAAGCCAAGTGAGTTCAAGGAGTTGGGTGCTAAGTAAAAGGATAGGATCTCTAGGGTTGTGACCTCAGGATTGCTACCCATACCATGTGCTAGTGAGGCTTGAAGTAGGAAGATCACACAGTTTAACACATGACTAAGGAGTGGACGTAGGAGGCAGGGCATCAGGTTACTGGATCATTGAGCTCTCTTCCAAGGAGGATGGGACCTGTACTGAGGAGATAGTTTGCTACTGAACTGGAGGAGATCTAATATCCTAGCGAGAAGGTTTGCTAGTGCTGCACAGTTGGGGGGAGGTGAGAACCAAAGTGCCAGAAGAGTTAGTGGAGAGGTTGTGGAGAAAAATGTTGTTCAGAAATAAGAAGGTTGATCACGATATGACTAATGTCCTGAGTTACATGTATTTTGATGCAAGATAGATCAATGCATGGAATTATAATATTGTAGCCATTAGTAAGACTTGGTTGCAAGAGGGGCAGGAATGACAGCTTAATTTTCCAGGGTTCAATTGTTCTAGATGTGACAAAGCATAAGGGATTAAGGGTGGTGGTGGCGTTACTAATCAGGGAAAATGTCTCAGCTGTGCCCATTCAGGACAGACTGGAGAACTATGGGTGGAACTAAGGGAGAAGAAAGGCAGTCATGGTAGTGTAACAGAATGATGCCATTACAGCTCAGGGCTTTGGAATTTGGAGTTTAATTCTCTGAAGTCTCTGGAATGTGTGGGTTTTCCCTGGGTGCTTCTGTTTCCTCCCACAGTCCAAAAACCTACCAGGTAGGTTAATTGGTCATTGTAAATTGTCCCATAACTGGGTTAGGATTATATCAGGGTTGTAGGACCGGAGGGTTTATTCCATGTTGTATTGATAAATATAAATAAAGTATGACCACATTAATAGGACTAATTTACAAATCACCCAAAAGTCTGCGAGATTTAGAGGAACAAACTTGTAGCGAGATCTCTGATTGTTGCAAGAAATGTAAGGTTGTAATAGCAGGTGATTTTAATTTTCCACATATTGACTTGGACTCCCATTCTGCAAAAGGACTAGATGGGATAGAGTTTGTCAAGTGTGTTCAGGGAAGTTTCCTTATCAGTGCATAGAAGTCCCAACGAGAGAGTGTGAAATAATCTTCTATTAAGGAATGAGATAGAGCAAGTGACAGGAGTTTGTGTAGGGGAACACTTTGCAATTAGTGATCATAATGCCATTAGTTTCAAGGTAACTGTGGAAAAGGATAGGTCTGGTCCTCAGGTTGATACCGTAAATTGGAGAAAGGTAAATTTTGATGGCCTCAGAAAGGATCTGGCAAGTGTGGATTGGGACAGGTTGTTTTCTGGCAAAGGTGTGCTTGGTAAGTGGAAGGCCTTCAAAAGTGAAACTTTGTGAGTACAGTTTGTACGCTCCTGTCAGAATAAAAGGCAAGTATAACAGTTTTAGGGAATGTTGGTTTTTTGAGAGATATTGAGGCCCTGATTAAGAAAAAGGAGGTGCATAGCAGGTGAGTAGGAACAAATGAGATACTTGACCAGTATAAGAAATGCAAGAAAACATTTAAGAAGGAAAGCAGGAGGGCTAAAAGAAGGCATGAGGTTTCCCTAGCAGATGAGGAGAAGAAGTATCCTGTTAAGAGGAAAAAGATTCCAAGGGACAAAATTGGTCCTCTGGAAAATAAAAATGGTAATCTATGTGTGGAGTCAAAAGAGATGGGGAAGATCTTAAATAAATGTTTTGCATCTCTATTTACTGAACACAGAGTCTGCAGAAGTGAGGCAAAGCAGAATCAGGTCAGGAACGCTATACAGATTACAGAGGAGGAGGGGTTTGCTGTCTTGAGGAAAATTAAGGTTGATAAGTCCCCAGGGCCTGATAAGGTTCCCTCAGACCCTGAGGGAGGCAAATACAGAAATTACAGGAATCCCAGCAGAGATATTTAAATCATCCTTAGCAACAGGTGAGGTACTGGAGGATAGTCAATGTTGCTCTGCTGTTTAAGAAAAGTTCTAAAAATAAACCAGGGAATTGTAGCCCCATGAGCTTGACATCAGTAGTGGGAAAGTTATTGGAAGGTATGTATTCTAAGGGACAGGGTAATGAATATTTGGATAGACATGGACTGATTATGGATAGTCAGCACAACTTTGTGAATATTTAACCAATTTTACAAAGTTTTTCAAGGGAGTTACCAGGAAAGTTGATGAAGCCAAGGCAGTGGATGCTGTCTACATAGACTATAGCAAGGCATTTGAAAAGGTCCTGCGTGGGAGGTTGGTCAGGAAGCTTCAGTTGCTCGACATTTAGAAAATTGGACTAGACATTGGCTTTGTGGGAGAAGCCAGGGAGTGGTAGCAGATAGTTGCCTCTCTGACTGGAGGCCTGTGACTAGTGGAGTGTCGCAGGGATCAGTGCTGGGTCTGTTGTTTGTCATCTAGACCTATGATCTGGATGATAATGTGGTTAACTGGATCAGCAAACTTGCAGAAGACACCAATATTGGGGGCATAGTGGACAATGAGGAAGACTATCAGAACTTGCAGCAGGATCTGGACCATCTAGAAAAATGGGCTGAAGAATGACAGATGGAATTTAATGCCGGTGTTGCACTTCAGTAGGACTGACCAGGTTGGGTCCTACACAGTGAACTGTAGGGCACTGAGGAGTGTGGTGGAACAAAGGGATCTGGGAATACAGATAGAATTTCTTAAATCAAACCACTGAGGAGGATATCTCATTAGTTCTTTCCAGAACTTATGAGACGTCCTTATTCTTCAAAGAAAGGGGCTTTTCTTCCTCCACCATCAATGCTGCTCTCAATCATATCTCTTCCATTTTGCGTATGTCTACCCTCACCCCAACCTCTCGCCACCTCATCAAGGATAGGATTCTTCTTGTCCTTACCCAGCACCCACTAGCCCCACCTTCAGCACATAATTCTTTTTTTCTTATATAACCATACAACAATTACAGCACGGAAACAGGCCATCTCGGCCCTTCTAGTCCGTGCCGAATGCTTACTCTCACCTAGTCCCACTGGCCCGCACTCAGCCCATAACCCTCTATTCCTTTCCTGTCCATATACCTATCCAATTTTACTTTAAATGACAATACCGAACCTGCCTCTACCACTTCTACTGGAAGCTCGTTCCACACAGCTACCACTCTCTGAGTAAAGAAATTCCCCCTCGTGTTACCCTTAAACTTTTGCCCCCTAACTCTCAACTCATATCCTCTTGTTTGAATCTCCCCTACTGTCAATGGAAAATTCTCTGTAACTTCCGCTACCCCCAATGGAATCCCACCACCAAGCACATCTTTCCCTCCCCCCAACTTTCCACAGGGATCGCTCCCTACGTGACTCCCTTGTCCATTCATCCCTCCCCATTGATCTACATCCTTGCAAGTGGAACAAGTGCCACACCTGCCCCTTCACCTCCTCCCTCACTACCATTCATGGCCCCAAAAGAGTCTTTCCAGGTGAGACGACACTTCACTTGAGAGTCTGTTGGGGTCACCTACTGAATTCAATACTCCCAGTGTGGCCTCCTGTATATCAGTGAGATCCGACATAGATTAGGAGACTGCTTCGCTGAGCACCTGCACTCGGTCTGCCAGAAAAAAGCAGGATATCTCGGTGACCACCCATTTTAATTCTACTTCCCATTCCCGTTCCGACGTGTCAGTCTATGGCCTCCTCTACTGCTGCAATGAGGCCACACTCAGGGAGCAACATTTTGTATTCCGTCTGGGTAGCCTCCATCCTGATGGTATGAGCATCAATTTCTCAAACTTCCAGCAATGGCCCCAACCCCCTGTCACCATTCCCCATTCCTGTTTCCTTTTCTCACCTTTTCTCCTTACCTGCTCCTCACCTCTCTCTGGTGCTCCTCTTCTTTCCCCTTTCTTCCATGGTCTTCTGTCCTCTCCTATTGGATTCTCTTTCACCAATTGACTTCCCAGCTCTTTACTTCATCGCTCCCTCTCTCCCGGTTCCACCTATCACCTTGTACTTCTTCCTCCCCTCCCCCCCACCTTCTTGCTCTGACTTCTCATCGGTTTTACCAGCCCTGATGAAGGTTCTTGGCCCAAAATGTAAACTGTACTCTTTTCCATAGATGCTGCTTGGCCTGCTGAGTTCCTCCAGCATTGTGTGTGTTGGTTAATTACAGGAGATGGGATGATATGTTGAAGTTGTATAAGACATTGGTGAGGCCTAAGTTGCAGTATTGTGTGCTGTTTTTGTCACCTACCTCCAGGAAATATGTAAATAAGATTGAAAGAATACAGAGAAAATTAACAAGGATGTTGCTGGGAATGGAAGATCTGAATTATAAGGAAAGATTGAATAGGTTAGGACTTTATTCCTTGAAATGTAGAAGACTGAGGGGAGGCATACCAAATTTTATGGAAGCATACAAAATTATGAGGTGTATAGATAGGGTAAGTTCAAGCAGGCTTTTTCCTTGAGGTTGGATAGGATTGCAACTGGAGCTCATGTGTATTGAGTGAAAGGTAAGAAGTTTAAGGGGTACATGAGGAGCAACTTCTTCACACAGAGGGTGTTGAAAGCATGACATGAGTTGCCAGTACAAGTGATGCGTGCAAGCTCGATTTCAATGTTGAATACAAGTTTGGATAGGTACCTGGATGGAAGGGCTATGGAGGACTATGGTCCAACCGCAGGTCTATGGAAGTAAGCAGTTTAAATAGTTTGGCATGGACTAGATGGGATGAAGGGCCTTTTTCTGTGCTGTAATTTCCTATGACTCTGTATAGGCCAATATACCATTTGCTTTCTTAACTTTTGCTGCACTTTGTGTTTCCTTTCGTTGACGCCCAGTCTCATTCCCCCTCTTCCTTTCCCAATCCATCACCATTCAGATGATTATCTGTCTTCCTGTTTCTGCTACCAAAATAGAAAATCTCACGTTTTATATTTAGTTCAAATCATAGCAAAAAGTAAGAATGGTGGGAGTTGCGCTTAAGGTAAAAGATGGTTTATGTTACTATCACCCCAACTTCAGTGACTGCAAACTAAATGTATTTCACCAGGAAAACTAAACACAATCTTTAATTTGCTGCACAAATCACTCTCTCACCTAGATGGGGTCAGTTGTGCTGTGAGGATTACATTCCTTGACTTCTCTAGTGCCTTTAACACCATCCAGCCCAAGATCTTAAAGCACAAACTAACGGAGATGGGAGTAGACTCTCACATGGTGGATTGGATAGTGGACTACTTGACAGATAGACCTCAGTATGTGCGGTTGGGAGACTGTAGGTCTGACACGGTGGTCAGCAGCACAGGAGCGCCACAGGGAACCGTACTCTCTCCGGTCCTGTTCACCCTGTACACATCAGACTTCCAATATAACTCGGAGTCCTGCCATGTGCAGAAGTTCGCTGATGACACGGCCATAGTGGGGTGTGTCAGGAATGGACAGGAGGAGGAGTATAGGAAACTGATACAGGACTTTGTGATATGGTGCAACTCAAACTACCTGCGTCTCAATGTCACCAAGACCAAGGAGATGGTGGTGGACTTTAGGAGATCTAGGCCTCATATGGAGCCAGTGATCATTAATGGAGAATGTGTGGAGCAGGTTAAGACCTACAAGTATCTGGGAGTACAGTTAGACGAGAAGCTAGACTGGACTGCCAACACAGATGCCTTGTGCAGGAAGGCACAGAGTCGACTGTACTTCCTTAGAAGGTTGGCGTCATTCAATGTCTGCAGTGAGATGCTGAAGATGTTCTATAGGTCAGTTGTTGAGAGCGCCCTCTTCTTTGTGGTGGCGTGTTGGGGAGGAAGCATTAAGAAGAAGGACGCCTCACGTCTTAATAAGCTGGTAAGGAAGGCGGGCTCTGTCGTGGGCAAAGTACTGGAGAGTTTAACATCGGTAGCTGAGCGAAGGGCGCTGAGTAGGCTACGGTCAATTATGGAAAACCCTGAACATCCTCTACATAGCACCATCCAGAGACAGAGAAGCAGTTTCAGCGACAGGTTACTGTCGATGCAATGCTCCTCAGACAGGATGAAGAGGTCAATACTCCCCTATGCCATTAGGCTTTACAATTCAACTGCCAGGACTTAAGAACTTTTTTTAAAGCTATTATTAATGCTTTTTGAGTTAGTGATTTAGATGCATATCATATTATTACTGAGTTAAGTATTGTATGTAATGAGTTTTTGCTACAACAAGTGTATGGGACATTGGAAAAAAATGTTGAATTTCCCCATGGGGATGAATAAAGTATCTATCTATCTATCTATCTATCTATCTATCTATCTATCTATCTATCTATCTATCTATCTATCTATCTATCTATCTATCTATCTATCTATCTATCTATCTATCTATCTATCTAATAAATCAATTAGCATATTTACTACATTCTGTAACTCTCTTTCTGACCAGCAAAATATTCTTGAACACAAGTTTACTTTGCAGTACATGTTCATTACTAGGGTAAATTATATATACACCTGACCTTTTGAGTTCCTCCAGCATTTTGTGTGTGTTACTCTGGATTTCCAGTATTCCAGCATTTGCAGGATTTCTTGTGCTTATATACTTAAATGGCAGCAATTTTTACAGCTTTATTGGACAATATTGTTAGGATTTTGATAGGAATGCAGAGCTGGGCTGAGAAGTGGTAAATGAAGCTCATCCCAGAAAAGTGTGACATGGTTCACTTTGGAAAGTTAAATCTGAAGGTTGATTATAGGGTCACCACCAGGATTCTTAGCAGTGCGGACAAGGAGAGGTATCTTGGGTGTACAAGATGATGAAAGGCATGCATCAAGTGGACAGCCAGAGATGCTTTTCTCAGCGCAGAATTGGCTAATAAAAGGGGGCATAATTTTAAAGTGATTGGAGGAAAATACAGGGGCGATATCAGAAGTAAATTATTTTACACAGAGTGTGATGGGTGTGTGGAACATGTTGCCGGTGCTGGTGGGAGATGACATAGGAGAGAAGGGTTAGATTGATCTTAGAGTAGGTAAAAAGGTCGGGTCAACATCTGGGATCGAAGGGACGGTACTGTGCTGTAACGTTCGATGTCCCATGTTCCAATGTTATGTGAATGGGAAGTGGTTGAGAACATGTTGGAGTCAGTTGTGAAGGATGAGATGATGGAGTACTTGATGACACAGGACAAGATAGTACAAAGTCAGCATGGTTTCCTTCAGGGAAAATCCTGCCTGACGAACCTGTTGGATTACTTTGAGGAGATTACAAGTAGGATAGATAAAGGGATGCAGTGGATGCTGTAAATTTGGACTTCCAAAAGGCCTTTAACAAGGCGCCACACGTGAAGCTGCTTACCAAGTTAAGAGCCCATGGTATTACAGGAAAGTTGCTAATATGGTTAGAGCATTGGCTGATTGGTAGGAGGCAGTGAGTGGGAATAAAAGGATCCTTTGCTGGTCGGCTGCCAGTGACTAGTGGTGTTCTGCAGGGGTCAGTGTTGGGACTGCTTCTTTTTATGCTGTATATAAATGATTTAGATGATGGAATAGATGGCTTTGTTGTCAAGTTTGCAGATGATATGAAGATTGGTGGCTGGGCAGGTAATGTTGAGAAAACAGATAGGATGCGGAAGGACTTAGACAGATTAGGAGAATGGGCAAGAAAGTGGCAAATGAAATACAATGTTGGAAAATGCATGCTCATGTGGTAGTAGAAATAAATGTGCAGACTATTTTCTAAATGGGGAGAAAATTCAAAAATCTGAGATGCAAAGGGACTTGGGAGTCCTTGTGCAGAACACTCTGAAGGTTAACTTGCAGGTAGAGTCGGTGGTGAAGAAGGCAAATGCAATGTTAGCATTTATTTCAAGAAGTCCAGAATACATTTGATGGCTCTGGGCCTGTACTTGCTGGAATTCAGAAAGATGGGGAGGGGGGACCTCATTGAAACCTTTTGAATGTTGAAAGTCTAGGACTAGAGGGCATAGCCTCAGGGTAGAGGGGCGTCCTTTCAAAACAGAGATGCAGAGAAATTACTTCAGCCAAAGGGTGGTGAATTTGTGGAATTTGTTGCCACATGCAGCTGTGGAGGCCAGGTCATTGGGTGTACTTAAGGCAGAGATTGATAGGTTCTTGATTGAACATGACATCAAAAGTTACGGGGAGAGGCCGGTAACTGGGGTTGAGGAGGAGATAGAAAAAAAGGATCAGCCATGATTGAATGGCAAAGCAGACCCAATGGGCCAGATGGCCTAATTCTGCACATAGGTCTTACAGTCTTATGGTCTTATGGAATGCCTTTGAAGTCAGATCCAACATTTGATCTGATGGATCAGTATTATTGCTGGAAATATATATATATGAAAAATGCAGTTTACTGAGGCATTAGATTTGAAGAGTACGGACGATAGTGCTGAGATGGAGCTTTTGATTTATATCTAATGTATCTACCAAGTGACTAACAGTAATAAATACTTCAGTTTGTGCTATACTGGTTACATGGCTGATGCAATATAAGTGAATACTTTAAATAGCTGAAGCTTACCTTAGGGAGCGTAAACTTGCTGGGATGTTCATTACCGGACCTGTGCAAAGAAAAATTTGCTGAGAGCCTGTAATAGCATTTAAAAGCTTCCTCTGCATTATTTTTTATCAACGAACTGCTTTACATGAATCAATGATATGCTAAGACACGCCGTTTCGTGGAATGTAAGGAGGTTACGTTAGAAATTGATGCACTAAACAGCTGCAGCACTTGGAGCTCAAAGTTCAAAGTAAATTTATTATCAAAGTACATATATATGTCGCTATATACAACCCTGAGATTTGTTTTCTTTCAGGCATACTCAGTAAGTCCAAGAAACACAGTAGAATTAATGAAATACCGCACCCAACAGGGAGGACAACAACCAATGTGCTAAAGACAACAAAGTGTGCAAATACGAAGGAAATCATAATCACAAATAAATAATATCTAGAACATGAGATGAAGGGTTGTTGAAAGTGAGTCCACAGGATGTGGGAATAGGTTGCTGAATACTCAGTCAGCAGCAAGCCTTGCCAAAAAAAAAGCTGAAAATAGCCAAGAATACAGTATATTAGAAACATTGTAAAAGTGGGTTGCACCCAGAATGAGGTCTCCCCCAAAAGAATGATCAGAATCAGGTTTATTATCGCCTTCATGTGACGTGAAATTTGCTAACTTAGCAGCAGCAGTTCAATGCATTACATAATATAGAATAAAAATATAATAGTAATAATAATAAATGATAATGAAGATATTATTCAATGTCCTTCATCTCCCCCACTTTGGTCAGAACTGCAGAATAAGAGGGGTACCCTCTGCAGATGAGGAGCACCAGACACTGAAAGCCACTGAACATCAGTGACCAAATCATCCTGTACCTCATGCCAGCAAGGCCACCAAGACCCAAAGAACTTCCACAGCAATCTGTCAGGCAAGCTCACTAACAGGCTTTCACTATAATTAAATCTGCTGAGGTCTCACCACACGCTCATCACCTGAAGATGTCGACTGCCGCTAACAAGTGCAACTGTTTCCTGTTTTGCCTCTGGAGGGGACTCCCTGTTCCCCTGCCCAGAAGGGGGCAAGTCCACAACTCCCTGAAGGTAGCAATACAAATGGATAAGGCGGTAAGGCCAGTGTACTTGTCTTCGTTGGTCAGTATAAAAGTTCCCAGGCCATGTTGCAGCCCTGTGAGACTTTGGTTTGGTTACAAGTGGAGTATTGTGTGCAGTTCTGGTCACCTCACTACAGGAAAGAAGCGGGGGCTTTGGAAAAGGTACAGAAGAGGTTTACCAAGATGCTAGCAGAATGGACACAATCAGTTCTGTTCCGCACACTAGAAGAAGAATCTGCCAGCATTAAAGAGGTTAAGCAGCATCTGTGACAATTCCATAAAATTGTTCTGGTGAAAGGATATTGACTAAAATGTTTACATTATTTCTCTTTTCATTGATGCTGTCTGACAAGCAGAGTATTTCCTTCATTTTCTGTTTACTTTGTTGTAGCTCCAAGAGTGTGCTCTGTGGAAAGATATTACTCCTGGTCTCCCACTTCACTTCAGCGATATATTTACATTTTAAACCAACTGCCATTCCCCATAATTAGCATAATTTATCCTACCTTCACAGCCATTTAGAATGAGAACAGCAACTCAGCAAAGACCAGATGGAAATCCTGATATCTTCTCTGGGCTCAGCTGCTCATTCTTAACCATCAGTTCATCAGGGGATCCTAATTAGACTTTCAACTTCTCTGTTTGTTATGCTACATTTTAAATTTTGTGCTGTTTAGCAAAGTATTTTATGTTCCATTTCTATTTATCTCATTGCTAATTTAATGGTGTACTTTTTTTCTTGATTAAATTATGCTTATTTTTAGATTAAAGAAAAAGTTACATTTTCAAAATAATTGTGATTAATTAAGCTACATTAATATAAGACTTAAAATTTTAATTTACTGTTGGAGTAAACTGTTTCAGCTCCTCACCTATCAAACATCTGCTCAAAATGGTTTTATTTTATTCAGCAGCAAGATGCAAGGAAAATTTTAAATTATTCCTGTCAAAATCAAACACAGCAAAGTGGGAGACAAAATAAAAGCTCTAAGAACTATTTGCCTTTTGTTGGTGATGGCAGCTCATTTTTAGCAATGAACATGGGAAGGTGTGTTGAGGAATGCACACAAGGGTACGGGTAGATTAGATTATCTGAACTCAGCTGGTGACATTTACTCTTCACTTTATCTATCAATGTCACCCATGGTTCTGCAGATTTTGGGCGTCAGAAAGTTCTCGATTCTACAATCAAGCACACAAGTTTGGATACTCTACTCATGCTGTACTGAGAGACTGGCACTCTGTTGGAGGTGTTTGCTTTTGCACTGATGGCAGAAGAGATTAAGAAACAAATCTGAAACCTTAAGAGCAAAACTTAATGGAGTATAAAATGGATAACCCAAACAAGGAAGTTAAAAGAAAACCTAAAAAAAATTCAAAGAAAAAATAAGATCCAAACAAAAGCATTGGAGAATTTATAGATACACTAAAACAAAAGCTTGGTGCATTCAAAGGCAGACTAAATAGATACTGTACGTGAACTGTGCCAGATGAAGAAAACAGAACATCAGTTCAGGTACAATGCCAATGGTGCATACAGGACATTGAAACTAAATTCGATGCACCAAACTGTCACCAACCCTAGCACCAAATTACCAACAAGCACAGAGATAATGAACTTCTGGTCTAATATCTGGTCAAGCAGAGAGATGCACGAGCAAGAAGCAAGCTGGATTAGGAAGGAGAAAGAACGCACACACCTGAAGTTGCAGAGGGTATGCTGAAAGTGGTTATAAAAATACCCACAACTGGAATAGTGCTGGCAGTGATAATATTCATAATTATTGGTATTAAAAATTACTTATCTTCATCTGTACTTATTAATACATATCAACAACTTTCTTAGAAATCCTGAAAAAGTGCCCAAATTTTTGACAGCAGATAAAACATACGTAAAGGAAAAATCACAAATGACTCATCAAAATAATGTCCTATTACTTGTTTACAAACTATATATAAATAGTAACATCATGTATCTCACAACTAATCAGCACTCACTTAGATAACCACAATATACTTACAGAGAGCAGAAAGGGTGCCATAAATATATGAAAGGATGTGAATAACAACTGATAATAGATTCTGAAATTCTAAATCGAGCCAGGAGAAAAAGCAGAAATCTTCCTTGTTGTTATATCAACTACCAAAAAGCATTTGATTCTGTCCCACACATATGGTTCAAAGACCTTCTCACTATATATATAAACTACACCCAATGCTTGTGAAATCCCTACAACATCTGATGAAGCATTGGTGTACTACAGTGATTCCCAGTGCAGGCAGTTATGTGTCCTAAGGAAGCATTAAGGGGAAATAGAAGATATCGTGCTGGGTGTTCAAGGTTCTTGGGGTGGAGGGTGGGTAACTGGCACCCTACCTTGAGGCACGAGACCTGACTGATCGTCAGTAGACCAGGCACTTCTAAAAAGCAAAACATGAGGCACTGGAACACAGGAAGACCCGTGGCACCGCAGGGAGTGAGCATTCACCATCACAACACATCTGAAACTCAGCAATCTCAGCCAAACTTACCAACCAAACAGACGTTATTGGGGATGCATAAATTAGCAACCAAGGTGCTCAACAGTTCCCTTGACTCGCGGCACAGATCGAGTTCATGCAACTTAACAGTTGGTACTCAAATACTCTCTCACTTTTCTCTACGGACCTACAGAAAACAGGTTGCACAATGATATGGCGCTGGTTTGTAACCAAACGGTAAAATAGAACCAATCAGTGAACCTGCCAAACCTGAGGATTCCTCTTGAGGTGTTCAAAGTGACCTCAGCTTCATGTATGCGGTCAAGAACCATCTTTGGAGATTATGAGACCTCACATGATTGGTCAATTATGCTAACTAGAACAGTATAAAATTAGATTGCCAAACACCAGCTCTATCCTGACTAACATTCAGATTCCAATCTGAATCCTTGTCAACATAGTTTTCGCTGTTGTGATCATCTTCATCTTCACCTCACTGTTTCTTTCTGTGCCGCTACCATTGTTCCACCATGTCAACTCGCAGCCGTTGACAACATCTGATAGGCATGACCAGTTTGTGTTAATTTTTTATTTCAATTTAGCCCCATTAATGATGGATAAATACGTACAACACAATCCCTATGAGTCTTAAGGTGGTGGAGCCTTGAATTCTAATCCTGCTAAGCAACAGAAACTACAGAAAGTGCGTCAATACAATCTTCATACCTGGAGTTTGGTTTTATTCCATTCCTGTCAGATCAGTGACATCCCATGTGTCTTATTTGTAATACTGTAGTGTGCTGTCTAATGAAGCCATGAAACCATCAAGATTGCAGGAACACTAGTGTAAAAGACACCCTGAGAAGGATATTTATGGTATTACTCAGTTCCAGAAGAAGCATTTGAAAAGCATTGCACATTTCAGTCATTTGCCAAGAGTGCTAAAAACAACCTTGATAGTGGTCTCATTGCTTCTTATAACATTTCCAAAACTATAGCAAAGTGTGGAAAATTTAATACAATTGGTGAAAGATTAATAATATGTGCTGTATCAGAAGTGCTCAACACTGTTCTCAAAATGGATACCAGTGTTTTAAAATTAATTCCTCTGAGTAATATTTCTGTAGCTCATCATGAAAGGAATGAAGACATTGAGTATCAACTATGCACAGAGCTACAAAAATCAGAATTTGCAATATACCTGGATGAGTCATCTTGCTAATGGCATATGTATGGTTTTTCAAAAATGGAATCATTTATGAAGAAATACTCTTTTTTAAAAAATTAAAAACAAATCTCAATGGAGAATCAATCTACGATGCATATTGAGGATACAAGTTTCTGATTAGGAACCTGATTTCTTGTGCAACAGATGGAGCACCACATATAACAGGTCACCATGCTGGTTTAGTGACATTCATGAAAAAAAATTCCAAGCCTGTTTGCAATCCATTGTGTAATTCATCGTCAACATCTCGCAGCCAAAAACTTCAGCCAGCAAATTTTTCAAGCATGACTCTTGTAATACCTGCTATCAACAAAATTAAAGTTCATCCATGAAATAGCAGAATATTTAGCCAGTTATGCCAAGAGAACGATGAAGAGTTTGAAGGCTTGCTTCTTCACTGAAGTTCATTGGCCGTCTAAATGCTGCTTTTAAAACATTTCTTTGATCTTTTTGACACTGTGATTGAATTTGTGCTCAAAGGTGACAAGAGTAGGGAAATAAGATTGAACTTTTACATGGAGATGTAGTGTACCTAGCCAATCTGTATGAGAAAATGAACATTCTAAATATGAAAATACAGGGTGAGAATTTCAATTTAATCACGCAAAAGCGTACTGTCTGCTTTTATTGGAAGATCAGAAATGTATAAGCTAAACATGGGGAGAAGAATGTTCTCTCAGTTGCTCTGCATGGAAAGCACAGCACCATCTTACACAGATGGTGATTTGCACGAGTACTGTTTATACCTGCAGTCACTGAAGAAGGATTTTCAAGCAACAAACTCAAAATGCTGGAGGAACTCATCAGGCCAGGCAGCATCTCTGGAAAAGAGTACAGTCAACATTTTGGACCGAGACCCTTCTGCAGGACTGGAGAAAAAAAAATCAGGAGTAGATTTAAAAGGTGGGGGGAGGGGAGGGAGAAACACAAGCTGATAGGTGAAGCCAGGAGGGGGAGGTGTGAAGTAAAGAGCTGGGAAGTTGATTGGTGAAAGAGGTACAGGGCTGGAGAAGGGAGGATCTAATAGGAGAGTACAGAGGGCCATGGAAGAAAGAAATGTGTGAAGGAGCATCTGAGGGAGGCGATGGGCAGGCAAGTGGATAAGGTGAGAGAGGGAAAAGGGATGGGGAATGGTGAAGAAGGTGGGGGGAGCATTACTGGAAGTTTGAAAAATTGCTGTTCATGGCATCAGATTGGAGGCTACCTAGGTGGAATATAAAGTGTTCTTCCTCTAATCTGAGTGTGGCCTCATCGTGACAGTGGAGGAGGCCATGGATGGATATATTGGAATGGGAATGGGAGGTGGAAAATGGGTGGCCACCGGGAGATCCCACTTGTTCTGGCGGGTGGGGTGTAGATGCTTGGCAAACCAGTCTCGCATTCTATGTCGGGTCTCACCAATGTATACAAGGCCACACCGAGCGCATTGGACACAATATGTGACCTCAACAGACTCACAGGTGGAGTGTCACCTCACCTGGAAGGTCTGTCTGGCGCTTGTGAGGGAGGCGGTCCAGGGGCAGGTGTAGCACTTGTTCCGCTTGCAAGGGTAAGTCCTAGATCAGTGGGGAGGGACAAATGTACAAGGGAGTAGTGTAGGAAGTGATCTCTGCAGAAAGCAGAAAGTGGGGAGGGGATTTTCAGAATCGATTCAAGGAATTGAAATTCCAGACTGGGTAATTAACCCATTTATTTGGAAGGTGGAGGAACAGGAAGAGAGCTTGGGGTTTAAACTAGAGTTACAGTGGGGTGGGAACCAGAGTGCCAGAACAGTAGCAATGTGTACTGAGGAGAGGCTGTTGATAGGGTGATGCGCCATCAATAACTCACTCTGAGACGTAAGAAGCGAGATATCGGCTTTTATTGACTGGAAGAATGAACAACACTACATCCTGGAGAATGAGGCCGGGCTCAGGCCTCAATCGCCTTTATACAGGGGTCTGTGGGAGGAGCCACAGGAGCAGTCAGCAGGGGTCTGTGGGAGGAGCCACAGGAGCTGTCCAGACAGGTATATGTAGTCACCACATAGGGCAAAATTGCAGACAACAGGATGAGTTGCAAGTAAAAGATAGACAAAATCGAAAAGGGTGAATACAGGACTGCAGGTGTTATATTTGAATGCATGCAGTATTCAGAATAAGGTAGATGAACTTGCAGCACAATTGCAGATTGGTAGGTATGATGTTGTAGGCATCACTGAATCATGACTGAAAGATTTGTATCTGGGAGCTTAGTTTCCAAGGATACACATTGTATCGAAAGGATAGGCAGGAAGGTAGATGGGAGGTGTTGCCGTGTTGGTAAAAATGACATCAAGTCATTAGAAAGAGGTGGCATAAGGTCCAAAGATTGTGAGTAGAGCTAAAGAACTGCAAGGGTAAAGAAACCTTGATGGGAGTTGTGTACAGGCCCCCAAACAGTATTAAGGATGTGGCCTACATATTACAACAGAAGATAGAAAATGCATGCCAAAAGGCAAAGTTGCATTAGTCATGGGGGACTTCAATCTGCAGGAAGATTGGGAAAATCGGGTTGGTGCCTGGATTCCAGGAGGGGAATTTCTAGAGTGCCTACCAGATGGCTTTTTAGAGCAGCTCGTGGTCGAGCCCACTAGAGGATCAGCTATTCTGGATTGGTTGTTATGGAATGAACCAGAATTGATTAGAGAGCTTAAGGTAAAAGAACCCTTAGGTGAAAAGTGAGCATAATATGATCGAAGTCACCCTGAAATTTGAGAAAGATAAGCTACAGTCAGATGTATCAGTATTGCAGTGGAGTAAAGGGAATTACAGAGGCATGAGAGAGGAGCTGGCCAGAATTGACTGGAAAAGAACACTGGCAGGGGTGACAGCAGAGCAGCAATGGCTGGAATTTCTGGAAGCAATTTGGAATTTTATTTAGGTATATAAAATTATGATGGGTATAGATAGAGTGAATGCAAGCAGGCTTTTTCCACTGAGGCTAGGGGAGAAAAAAAACCAGAGGACATGGGTTAAGGGTGAAGGGGAAAAAGTTTAAAGGGAACATTAGGGGGGGCTTCTTCACACAGAGAGTGGTGGGAGTGTGAAATGAGCTGCCAGATGAAGTGGTGAATGCGGGCTCACTTTTAACATTTAAGAAAAACTTGGACAGGTACTTGGATGAGAGGTGCATGGAGGGATATGGGCCAGGTTCAGGTCAGTGGGACTAGACAGAAGAATGATTCAGCACAGCCAAGAAGGGCTAAAAGGCCTGTTTCTGTGCTGTAATGTTCTATGGTTCTATGGAAGACACAGGATATATACATCCCAAAGAGGAAGAAGGATTCTAAAGGAAAGATGGCTAACAAGAGAAGTCAAAACCAACATAAAAGCCAAAGAGAGGGTAAATAATAGAGCAAAAATTATTGGGAAGTTAGAAGATTGAAAAGTTTTAAAAACCAACAGAAGGCAACTAAAAATATCATTAGGAAGGTAAAGATGGAATACGAAAGTAAGCTAGCCAATAATATTAAAGCAGATACCAAAAGTTTCTTTAGATACATAAAGTACAAAAGGGAGGTGAGAATGGATATCGGGCCACTGGAAAATGATGCTGGAGAAGTAGCAATGGGGGGGCCAATGAAATGGCAGATGAACTGAAAAAGTATTTTGCATCTGTCTTCACTGTGGAAAACACTAGCAGTATGGTGGAAGTTCCAGGTGTCAGGGGACATGAAGTGTGTGAAGTTGCCATAACTAGAGAGAAGGTTTTTGGGAAACTGAAAGGTCTGAAGGTAAATAAGTCACCTGGACCAGATGGTGTACATCAAAGAGTTCTGAAAGAGGTGGCTGAAGAGATCATGGAGGCATTAGTAATGATCTTTCAAGAATCACTAGAATCTGGAATGGTTCCAGAGACTGGAAGAATGCAAATGTCACTCCACTTTTCAGGAAGGGAGAGAGGCAGAAGAAAGAAAATTATAGGCCAGTTAGTCTGACCACTGTGGTTGGGAAGATGTTGGAGTTGATTATTAAGGGTTTCAGGGTACTTGGATGCACAAGATAAAATAGGCCGTAGTCAGCATGGTTTCTTCAAGGAAAAATCTTATCTGACAAACTTGCTGGAATTCTTTGAAGAAATAACAAGATTGATGTTATGTAGTTGGATTTTCAGAAGGCCTTTAACAAGGTGCCACACATGAGGTTGCTTAACAAGCTACGAGCCCATGGTATTACAGGAAAGATTCTAGCATGGATAAAGCAGTGGCTGATTGGCAGGAGGCAGTCAGTGGGAATAAAGGGAGCCTTTCCTGACTGGCTGCCAGTGACTAGTGGTGTTCCACAGGGGTCAGTGTTGGGACCAATTCTTTTTACGCTTTATGTCAATGATGTGGATGATGTGGTTGAAGGCTTTGTTGCAAAGTTTGCAGATGATATGAAGATAGGTGGAGGAGCAGGTAGTTTGAGGAAGTAGAGAACTACAGAAAGACTTAGGCAGATTTGGAGAATGAGCAAAAAAGTGGCAGATGGAATACAGTGTCGTGAAGTATACAGTCATGCACTTTGGTGAAAGAAATAATTGTGCAGACTACTTTCTAAATGGAAAGAAAATACCAAACAACTGAGCTGCAAAGAGACTTGGGAGTCCTTGTACAGGATTCCCTAAAGGTTATTCTACAAGTTGAGTCTGTGATGAGTGTGGTGAACTAGATATACCTGTCTGACTGCTCCTGTGGCTCCTCCCAAGACCCTGCTGACTGCCCCTGTGGCTCCTCCCACAGACCCCTGTATAAAGGCGACTGTGGCCTGCTGCTCTCCCTCATTTTCCCCAGGATGTAGTGTTGTTCTTCAGTCAATAAAAGCCGATATCTCACTTCCTAAGTCTCGGCGTGAGTTATTGATGGTGCATCAATGAGGAAGGCAAATGCAATGTTAGCATTCATTTCAAGAAGACTAAACTATAAAAGGAGCAACACAATGTTGAAACTTCATAAAGCACTGGTGAGGCCTCACAGAGTATTATGAGCGGGTTTGGGCCTTTTATCTTAGAAAGGATGTGCTCAAACTGGAGAGGGTTCAAAGGAGGTTCACAAAAATGATTCCAGGATTGAATGGCTTGTCATATGAAGAGTGTTTGATGGCTCTGGGCCTGTATTCATTGGAATTCAGAAGAATAAGGGGTGACCTCATTGAAATCTATTGAATGGTGAAAGGCCTTGATAGAGTGGATGTGGAGAGGATGTCTCCTATGGTGGGAGAGTCTAAGACCAGAGGACGCAGCCTTAGAATAGAAGGGCATCCTTTTAGAACAGAGATAAGGAGAAATTTCTTTAGCCAAGAGTGGTGAATCTGTGGAATTCTTTGCCACAGGCAGTCACATTTTTATGTATTTTTAAAACAGAGGTTGATGGCTTCTTGACTGGTCAGGAGAGGAAAGGATACAGGAAGAATGCAGGAGATTGGGGCTGAGAGGAAAATTGAATCAGCCGTGACGAAGCGGCAGAGCAGTCTCGATGGACCAAATAGCCTAATTTTGCTCCTATATCTTATGGTCTTATGGTCTAAGAAATTATCGAAATTCAGAATGATGAAGAAGCAAAAATGCTTTCTCGGCCCGAAACGTCGACAGTGCTTCTCCCTATAGATACTGCCTGGCCTGCTGTGTTCCACCAGCATTTTGTGTGTGTTGTTGTTTCAAAAATGCTGGCTTTTGTGGTTTGTGGCTACACTGACATACAAAGTTTTCTGATCTTTGGAGAAGAGCCAAACTGCTCTTCATTGCATTTCCATCCTACCTTGTTAAAAGAGGCTTCAGTGCAATGAACCACATAATCACAAAAAAACAGCCGCTTGGATGTTGATATACGTGGGGACTTCAGGCTTTTGTTGTCTCAGCTTGAACCAAATATTTCAACTCTTGCTAAAAACGATCAGGCTCAAGGATCAGATTGGTATCGAAGCTGCTGCACTCTGCACAGGTACTGTGTAAGCTAGGTTTAAAGACAAATGACAATTTAAAGCAGGATTATCTTTCTTCGTGTTACCATATGGTAGAGATGCTTTTACATTATGGGTGTGCTGGAAAATATATTGTGCCTAAGAGGGCATTGGCAAGTATGAAGGTGCTTTAGGGGGCCATTGGCAAGTACAAAGGTGGTTTGGGAGGGGCGTTGGCAAATATGAAAGAGGGACAGATAGGCGAATCTGTGGAAGTGAAAAGTAAACACGAATGGTAATTTGCCTCCCAGGTACCAGGGTCCAAGATGTTTCTGGACGTGTCCACACTATTACTATTGGGACAATGTTACCCTGCAAGATTGATGTTAGCCTGTTCACATTTGATAGTCTTTCAATTTCTTCTTTTAATTCAGCATATATCTGGTGTTTTTCACTTATGTGTTATGTGTGTTTGGAATGGCTATATCTATTAGGTAAATTGTTCTTCCTTGTTTATCCTGTATCATTATATCTAGATGGTTATTATGGATTGTCCTAGCTGTAATAACAGACTGGTTGTAATATCATTTGTGGGACTCCAACTCAAAAACTGGATCAGTCCTATATTTATAGTAAGGTATGGTGTCTTTTATGAGTTTGTATTTTAAAGCAAGATTTTGTTCAATATTGTTTACCACTTGATTGTGCCAGTGTATCTGTCTGTTGTGTGAATTTTTTATGTCTGTTATTCCTCTTCTTCCTCCTGTCCTGTGTAGTGTTAATCGAAGTGTGTTTGAGTGTACATAGTTGTGGTGAACTACATATACCTGTCTGGACACGCCCCTCTGCTGACTGGTCCTGTGGCTCCTCCCACAGACCTCTGTATAAAGGCGATTGGAGGCACTGCTCCTCCCTCAGTCTCCAGGATGTTGTGTGGTGGTCTCTTGCTGCTGACTGTTCTCTTCCAGCGAATAAAAGCCTATATCTCGCCTCATGTCTCCGAAAGTTATTGATGCTGCATCAATAGTGTTTTCTACAATTTGTCATTTCAGTTCCTTTTGACTTTGTAAACTTTCCGGATCAGTTTCAGAGCAAAATATTATGCCAAAAGAATACATTGATATGGTTATAGTTTTTTGCTTACAGTTCCACCTTCAATACCAAAATTCCAAGCAAGCTCGTTTTCAACCTCTTAGACTTGGGACTCAACACCTTCCTTTACAAATGGATCCTTGACTTCCTGATCAGCAGACCAATATTAGTAAGGATAGCCGGCAAAACCTCCACCAGATTATCCTCAATACTGGTGCCTCACAAGGCTTTGTCCTCAGTCCTTACTTCAATCCTCCGCTGGCTCATGATTCTGTTCAACTCCATCTATAGGTTTGAGGGTGACACCACCAATACAGGTCATAACTTGAGTACAATGAATCAGAGTACAGGAAGAAAATAGACAGCCTAGTAACGTTTTTTTTAAAACAAACTTTCTGTCCATGTCTAAAACAGAAGAGCTGGTGATTGACTTCAGAAAGTGAGTGTGGAACTCAGTACAGCAATGGTACTGAGGTTGAGGGTGTTCAGAGTTTCAAGTTCATAGGAGTGAACATCAATAAAGCCTGTCCCAGTTGCCATGGGCAAGAAAGCTCAGCTGTGCCTCTACTTCTTCAGGAGAATAAAGAAGTTTGGCATGCTCTCTTTGACCCTCACCAACTTTTATAGATGAACCACAGAAAGCATCCTATCTGGATGTATCATGGCTTGATACGGCAACTGCTCTGCAAGAAACAGCAAACAGTTGTGAACTCAGTTCAGCATATCACGGAAGCTGACGTCCCCTCCTTGGGCCCTCTCTACACTTCTTGCTGCCTCAGGAAAGCAACCAATATAATCAAAGATCTCATTTTCCCCAGACGTTCTTTCTTCTCCGCAACAACCCCCCCCCCCCCACCCCCCTTTGGGCAGAAGATACAAAATCCAGAAAGCATGCCCCAGCAGCCTGAAGCTTCTCTCCCCCTGTTGTGACTATTGAACAATCCCCTAAAATGGACTCATCACCTCACAATCTACCTTGTTGTGGCTTTGACCTTACTGTCTGCTCAGCACTTCCTCTGCAACTGTAGCACTTCATACTGCATCCTGTTAATGCATTTCTATTGCATCACCTCAATATTCCCATCTGATGAAGTGGTCTATATCGACAGTAAACAGTACAAAGTTTTTCACCATTCCTCAGTACATGCGACAATAATAAATCAATTTCCTGGTGTGATATATTGGATGTAAAATATCCTGAACAACCCTGAAGCCATCACTATATAAACGGAAGGCTTTCTTTTAAAAATCCACCAAAACACTAAACAAATGCTTTTATTAATGGTTTCAGAGCTTGCTTTATTACTATTTTAAGAAAGGTTGATTAAAATGCAAATCTGTGGCAATAGGAGTCGTGAAAAGAGAGCTCTGTTGTATTAAATTTTAATGATCCACACCATGGAGCTGATCTCACTCGGCTGGTTCTGTCTCTTCCATGTTGATCAGTCAAATCCCTTATTGTCTTGAAGCTGCTTTCATGCAGAGGTGCTGTTTCCAAGCTTCTTGGTGGCAGAAGTCATGTGACAGGGAGGTGCCATCAGGATAGCGCAAGAAGCAAATGTGCATTTACTGTACATGGTATGCACTGCAGCCACCTTGCAGTTACCCCCGGGGATGGGGTAATGACTGGTAGATAGGGGTGTCCAACAAGTGGGCTGCTTTGTCTAGGATGATTTTGAGTTTCTGATAGAGTGGTAAAGAACAGAAATGGCTCTTCAGCTCATTGTGTACACATTGGCCATCAAAGGCGCGTCTGTATGCATTGATAAATCGGGTTTTTCTAAAGTAGAGGTGCCACAGCAGGGTAGATGGGGAAATAGGAAACAAGGGGACATAGTTAATATTACGGTTATTTCAAACTGAGCTTTATAGGAATTTCTTCTCAAAGTAGAAATTAAGGAGTTTAATGAGGATAGCTTTATTTGTCACATGTACATTGAAATATAAAGTGAAATGCATTGCTTGCGTCAAATCAAACCAATGTAGATTGTGCTGGGCTGCCCACAAGTGTCACTATGCTTCCAGTACCAATATAGTCTACACACAACTCCCTGAAATGTGGAAGGAAACCCATATGGTGACGGGGAGAACATACAAACTCCTTACAGATTGCAGTGGGGACCAAACCCTGATCTGGAACTCCAAAGCTTTCACACTAACGGCTGCTCTGCTGTATCACTCCAGTGTATCTCTGTGAGACTGTGGAGGCTGGATTACTGCTGGTATGCAATTAAGGGTTTTTGATAACTAGCACAGAAGAGGAGATGGGGCTTGGGACAGATCAGTTAAGATTATATTGTATGCTTGGACAGTTCGAGGGTCATGTTGCCTACTGCTTTTAGATTCTATGTCTGGTTAATGAAGGCAAGCATCCCTGTGCCTTTTTCATTACCTTACCCGCCTGTCCTCCAGGAGGACCACAACCTTGTCGTTGGGTTTGGAGGCTTGCATGCCTCACTGTCCCGGAGAGCTATGTTGGCTGGAGTCAGGGCTTTGTGTTTTGGCTGTTGGAAGGGCCACCCATGCCAAACACGTCAAGGGGTAGAGGTTCACCAGTCCTCCAGGTTTAAGGGTTCAGCCCAGAGCTAACAACCCTGACGGGTAAAACAAAATTGTTACGGAGACAGCATCGACGAATCCTTCTACGTCTGAGTGCAATGATGCTTCTGAGTCTCCACCTGGGAGCTGCCTGTTTGACAGTGCTGAGGACTGAGAGGAAGCCCTGAACACCAACAGGGATGGAGGACCTTCGTTGCTGCCCTAAACGCCAGTGGGCTGTAAGTAAGTATCCATCGGTGCTTTGGGAGTTCTTGGACTTGTACACAAAGGTCCCTCCAAAACCCACAATCTTTGCCAACTAGCACAGCAAGGGCAGGAGATGGATTGATATGTAAATTCCTGTCAAATCACAGGATATCGAGTCAACAATGCATTACCTACATATGCTTTCTTATCAGTACTGTGGTGTTACCTTCACTACAAATACTATTATGACTCACTGTTACCTTCTCAAAGATGTTTAGGAACAGGCGATAATCGATGGCCTTACCTTTGACATTGTATCTCATGCATGATGGAACCAGAATTAACAAATCTATCAAAGAATAGGTAATTGAATAATTCTGTTGTTTTGCTTAATTTTGTACCACAAGATGTAACCAACCTGCTTCAATATGGTACTAGCTTCTGCAAATATTTTGGTCGAGTTGTTCAGTACTTCTAGCCCTTTCAGCTTCTTTTTGCATTATAGCATTTACTTTGCCACTTACACATGCTGTACTTGGAGTTGCTGATATGAGGGGAATGAGTGCAGGGGTTGGAAAGCAGGGAGGGAAGTTGGTTAGGATGAATGAATTTTACCTCAGGCATTTGAATGTATAGGGTTAACAGGTCACATTTCTGCACTGTCTTAACCTGTCTAACGCCAGTCTATAAGTTCCTATTTATCAGTCAGGCATCCAGCTGGTATATTTCACAGTTAATATATTATGCTGGGTTGTGAATAGCATGTATCTGCTATCAACCTCATCCCAAAACTGATTATTCCAATGTACATACTCTAGATGTCAAATAACATTGATGAGGACCACAAAGATTTCTAAGGGATAAAGTTAAAGTTAAGAGATAAAAGTTAGGAGATACTAAAAGATAAAGTTTAAAGCTAAGAGATATTATAGGAAGAAACATGGTAACTACAAGTTTACAGATTTAATATTTGCATTGGTTGATTGCTAAATGCATGGATGCAAGTTGAAAAGAAATGTTTGCTGTTTCTGTGTGAGTTAATCCTCCACATGGTTTCCTTTTCTTCTATTTGAATTTTCTTTTGATCACAATCCATATAGATAGATAGATAGATACTTTATTGATCCCAAAGGAAATTAGTGTCACAGTAGCATTACAAGTGCACAGATATACAAATATTAGAAGAGAAATAAGAATAAAAATAAGTTACCTTAAAGGTAAGATGTACAAGATTTCCAAGCCAAAAATAACATGATTTACAAGAGTTACAAGTTCATACTGATAAAATGGTAGTGCAAGAATTACTATAATGGGTGCACATTCACACCGTCCAGATAAGAAGTGAGGGTAGTATTGTATAGCATTGCACAGGGTATCTGCGATAGCAGGGTGTGGTAAACAGAACTAAGCAGAGCTTAAACAGAGCTTACTAACAGGAGGGGGTCATCACTTCCATGGCTATAGGTTGACTCATTATGGAGCTTAATGGCCGAGGGTAAGAATGACCTCATATAGCGCTCTTTGGAGCAGCGCAGTTGTCTTAGTATGGGTAATATGGGTTTCTGAAGGAAATCTGTACTGGTGCACTGAGAGGATCTCTTCTGCCAGTTCCTGCAATATCAGACATACTTTGATCACTTTGCATTAAAATGGACTTTGTGCCTTTTAAAAAAAATACATTTTCTAATTGTGTACAATTTACATTTATTTTGTTTTTCTTGTGAATGCAGTTCACTTGATGCTATGTGTCTGTGATGCTGCTGCAAGTAAGTTTTTTATTTCACCTGTGTATACATGTACTTGTGCATTAGACAATAAACTCCACTTTTTGTTTTGCCTTTTTTGATTACCTGAGATTCTGATTCTAAGGGAATGAACACCTCAAAATTTGTAAGGATTGGCTGCAGGATGTTAGCCTAATTGATATCTATAAATTACAACAGTTCTTGAGAAAAGACAGCTTGTAAAAGAGAAGATCCATTGCTACCATTCCCACTAGCTCGAGTTCAAGTGCTAGAGGCTGAGTCTTTACATATTGTATGTTAAAGACGGTTAAAGGGTGGTAACATTTTTATTAAGGACCCCCATCACTCAGAGATGCCCTCTTCTCATGTTATCATCAGGAAGGAAGCAAAGAAGGCACACACTCAGCGATTCTGGAACAACTTCTTCCCCTCTGCCACCCGATTCCTAAACGGACATTGAACCCTTGAACACTACCTCCCTTTTTTAAAAAAAAATTACATCTGTTTTTGCACTATTTTTAATCTATTCAATATACATATATATACTTACTGTAATTGATTTATTTTCCTTTCTATATTATCATGTATTGCATTGAATTGCTGCCGGGTAAGTTAACAAATTTCACAACACACGCCAGTGATAATAAACCTATTCTGAAAGAGAGAGATATGCACCCCTGACCCATGTTGTCACTGCCTCCTCCATGTTGGTCTGAAATCTGGCACCGGAAAGAAAATGAGCGCAATTCTTAGGAGCTTGTAGGCGGCATTTATATAGAGCAGCATTCTAAAACATTTGAAGGCAAGAAGTATTCAGATTCAATCTCAAATAAATGTGAGTCAGTGGTGCATTTCTCTCTATTTGCTGCACAATTGTAACTTTGCCTTCAGTTACCTAAGCGCCGTGATTTTCAGTTCCCTTTCTAATCCCACCCCAAGCTCACTGTTTCTCTTCTGAGACTAAAATCACTAATTTGACCAAGATCTTGACCACTGCTTGTATGTTGCTGTCTAGTCCAACAGTTTTGAAAAGTACCTTGGAACCCTTTTCAGTATAAAAGATTGTATGTGAATGCAAATGCTTTGAAGACAGCATAGTTCTGGAGTTTATAGATGAAGCAACTATTTAGATCAAGGAAACAAATGGCAGCTAACCCTTCATGTAATCTGTGTTTTTGTGGTTATTGTGGTGCCACGGGGAGGCGGGGGTGTGGTTCATTTATTGTTTCATTTTAGCTTGGGTTAAACAGTTGTTCACCTATGTGTTTGTGGGTCACCCTGGCTGTAACTGGGGTGTGTGATCATCTGTATGAGATTGAACAGTTCTCACCAAGCAATGGTGCTCTGTCTGTTATTGTGCTTGTTGCAGTAAAACCTGCAGTTGAGCTAAACGAGCCCTTCTCGTCTGTCATCAGGGACCGAATGCTTGCCACAATGGTGTCAGAAGTGGGATTAGAAATTGACATAGGCGTACGACCACCTGGATCCTCACCTGGCGCATCAGACTTGCCGCATGGCACAGTGGGTGGAGCCCCACCGACACACTGGTGCACCGTACCCTGGTGCTGGAGGGGGAAGTCCTGCAGGGCCCCCCCTCAACCTAACGCCGGTGGAGCAGCGCGACTACAGGGCCCTCAGAGTGGCGTTTCGTGCAGAGGCCGTTGGAGGAAGCAACGGGCAGCAGGTGGCTCCGTGTGGGAGATCTCCGCCATTGTGTTCGGCATGGCTACCCCCAGCTCCCCCCTCCCGCGGCCCAGGAAGAGCTTGCCCTCCACAGCTATGAGGTCAGAGCGCCTTCAGCAGCGTGTTCGTCTGACACCACCATCATGGCTGGCAGGTGCGGAAAGGGCAGAAGCAATTTTAACCCCCCCTCCCCCCAAGCGTTCTAGCGCCGCGAGCCCGGGTTAGTGTCACCAAGGCGGTGGAGGAAACTGACACGGAGGAGACCGTGAGACAGGTATGACTAACGCCGTGCCCGCACCACCTCGTGCCACGGAACGATCTCTGCTACCGGTGTGGCGAGGTGGGCCACATGGCCCAGGGCTACCCACACCAATGCCACATCACAGCCCAGTGTGCCCATCGGAAAACACCAAGTGGGTGGTGCTGCCCGAGACCGCCAACAGAATCCCTCTGATGACGCCTCTCGGGGCAGAGGGAGAGCAAGGCTTACACGTGGACTGCTTGGTGAAGGGCATCAGGTGCCCTGCGTTGGTGGTCAACCACCTCCGTCATCTGTCTGGGTGTCCTCCCCAACCCCGACGGCAGTCCAGCTGTCTACGGTCACCGGCGACTGTGCGGCGATGAGAGGGGAGAGAAGGCTCTGCATCACAGTGGAGCACGAGGTCTGGCTCACCGGCATCCAGGCGTCCCGGACCAGCTATCCCACTGGGGGGGCCTGTGTGGATGTGGTGGGGGCAACACTCTATCTTGGCACTGAACCTGTGACTGTCCGGCGGGGCAGCTCCAGGAAGCGGACTGGGCAAGGGCAACAACAACCAGCACTGGTCTCTCAGCACACCCCCTAGAGGCCCAGCACAACACAGGGGCGGCGTCACTCCGGCGGTGAACGAGACCTCCCCACCATTGACCAGGAGCTGTGCAGCGAGCAGGCGAGCGATCCCGTGCTGAGCCGGGTGAGGGGATAGCTGAGCTGGGGTGGTCAGGGGTCTCTGCCTTGGATCCAGAGACCAAAGCCCTATACTCACGGGGAGCCATGCTGGAGGTACGCGACGAGCTGCTGTTCCTGTGGTGGCCATTTTCTGACAACGACAGACATCTCCTGCAGCTGTGGTCCCCCGCCCACCCTGGGAGCTCAGTACCACCGTGCTGTAGTTGATGCATAAGCTGGTGGGGCTGGCCATTTTGGGGTTGCAAAGATGTTGGACAAGCTGTGTGAATGCTTCTATTGGGCTGGGTGCAGGTAGGTAGGACACAGAGCTGTTAGTGCACTGCTGCAAGACTTGCATGCCCCAGTAGGGACTGGGCCACCAGTCTAGGGTGCCAATACAGCGGTAGGTGGTAGGGTGGACATCCTGGGCCCCTTCCCCCATGGTGATGCCATGAACCACTACATCCTCCTGGTCATGGATTACTTCATGGTGGCCAGAGGCGTACACGGGACCCGGACCAGAGATCTTCTGCCATTTCAGTACTCCTGGGGAACTCCTCATTGAGCAGGGGTACAACTTTGAGGCACCGGTGTTTTGTGAGGCCTGCAGGTGGTCACCGAAATGCAGACCACCCCCCGCCCCCACACCTGGCGGAGCACTTTAACCACATCCTGGCTAGGCAGTTTGCCATCCTCGTCAGCCAGCACCGGTACGATTGGCAACGCCACTTACGCCTAGTATTGTGAGCGTTCCGGACAGCGGTTCAGGAGAGCACGGGGGTGGGAGCTGCACACACTGGTGGATCCGGTATGTGGCCCTCCTCCCGAGCCAGAGGTTCCTCAGGAGGTCATGTTGAGTAGCTGTAGCAGCAGCTCAGGGATTGTGCGTGGGCTGGTCATGATACCCAAGTACAGCCAGCGGCTGCCAAACCGAGGGCAGGGATTTAGTGGGGTGGGGGCGAGCGTGGACAGCTGTCCCTCCCGGAAGAAGGGACTATTCCCCCAAGCAGGGAAACCACTGGAAGGGGCCAGCAGATGTGCTAGACTGCATCCCCGATGTGGTACATCGGGTGCAGTTCACTGAGCAGCAGAAGGCAGTTGTGTTGCACTGGGATCGGCTGGTGCCGTGTCAGCCCCAGGCCAGCACCAACCCAGCGAGGCGGGAGGAAGGAAGTGACGCTCCAGGTTCCCTGCCTCTTGCCTCACCAAATAGCACCTCCCCCGAGGGGACTCCAGACCACCCACAGCACCCCAGGGTACAGTGTCAACCATCACCGGGACTCTTGGACTTTGTTGTGGACTCTGCAGGTACCAGGGACGGCCAACATCCAGGGGGTGGGGGCAGTGTGGCGCTTCAGGGGCTGGGGTTGTGTGTGGTCAACCGCTCGCCAAAGCATTCCTAATGGACAGAGCTACTTATTGTTCTTGTTGTAAAATGCATTTGTGGGATTATGGTGAGATGTTCAAGTTCATTTATTGTCACATTTTAGTTCGGGTCATACGGTTGTGTGCTTGCGTGTTTGTGGGCCACTCTGACTGTAACCGGGTGTGTAATAATCACCTCCCCTGCCTGTATTTGACAGAATGGGCTCTCACCAATTGATGGTGCTCCATCTGTCATTGTGCTTTTCTCAATAAAACCAGCTGTTGAGATAAATAATCTCCTCTTGTCTGTTGTCATGGACCGAATGCTCGCCACAATAATGGCCACACGGGATAGAAGTCTGACAATATTTCCAGGTATCAGTGTATGCTTAAACGTAGTAAAGGGATTAATTATAATTCTATGCTTTGTAACCTTAAAAGAGAGCCAGAGCATTATGGCTCTGGTCATGATTTGAAGGAATAACCTTTAATCAGCTAACCTGACATGTGGCATTAGTCAGGTGAGTGGAGAAAGGGCTGCCGAAGCTGGGAATATTTACAATGAAGATGATCACAGAAAAATATTCAGGATCCCAGAAGAAATTGCCAAGGTATGCACTCAGTAGCCACTTTATTAGGTATCTCAAGTACATAACAAAGTGGCAACTGAGTAAATGTTTGTGGTCCATTCACGTCAAGCATTCAGAAATGCTCCTCTGCACACCGCTGTGGCAACGCGAGGTTAGCTGAGTTACTGTTGCCTTCCTATCAGCTTGAACCAGTCTGACCTTTCTTCTCTGACCTCTCTCATTAACAAGGTGTTTTCACCCACAGAACTGTTGCTCACTGATGAAGGGTCTCGGCCTGAAACGTCAACTGTACTTCTCCCTATAGATGCTGCCTGGCCTGCTGCATTCCACCAGCATTTTGTGCGTGTTGCCTGAATTTCCAGCATCTGCAGATTTCCTTGTGCTGCTCACTGGATGTTTTTGCTTTTTGCATTTTCTCCGTAAACTCTAGAGATTGTTGTGCATGAAAATTCCAGGATATCAGCTGCTTCTGAGATACTCAAACCACCCCATCTGACACCAACAATTATTCCATGATCAAAGTCACTTAGATCACATTCCTTCGCTATTCTGAGGTTTGGTCTCAACAACCAGATCTCTTGGTCGTGTCTGCATGCATTTACGGAATGAGTTTCTGCCACATGATTGGCTGATTAGAAACTTATTTATTAATTTTTATTTTTATTTAGCGATATAGCGTGAAGTGGGCCCTTCCAGTCCTTTAGGCCATACTACCCAGCAACCCCTGACAAACCCGATTATCCCTGATCTAATCACGGGACAACTTACAATCACCAATCAACCTACTTGGTATGTCTTGGGACTGAGGGAGGAACGCGGAGGACCCGGAGAAAACCCATGCGTTCCACAGGGAGGACATACAGAGAGTCCTTACAGAGGATGCTGGGATTGAACTCCAAACGTCGGAATGCACTGAGCAGTAATAGTGTCATGCTAACCCCTACACTATCATCGTGGCCATATTTCAATAATGCAAAATGGTTACTGAGTGTATAGTTAACATAATTACAAATTTCACAAGAAAGAGGGGTGGAATATAATTTAGAATGAATAACTTTTGATGAATGAATGGACCAGACTGCAATAGAGACAATGAGAGATGCACAGATCAGAAAATACAGGAGCAGATTGAATAAGTCATGGAAAAATTTGTTAGTGCCGAATATGACAGATATTGAGGGCAACATATTTACGCATCAGTGCAAATAGTTCACAATGGTCTTTTTTTGATCTTGCACATTCCTGAGTACAAAGGTTTTCTTTTCGTTTCCACTTGCACTGTTCCATGGAAACTTGAAGTTTTGACTTTTTCTTTTGTTGTTTTGAAATATACAGTAACTGTGCAAAATTACACAAGACATCGGCATAGACAAAAAGTACAGTTTAGCTTTGTAAATATTTTACCAATGCTGAAGGAGTTTATTTGCAGTTACTGGCGTACAGTTCAGTTTACCAGTACTAGGCATGAAGAGTGCTGAACAGGGCTCCCTGTGTTATACTGGATAAACACCTATCGATAGTGAGTTTCAGCAGGGATCTGCAGTGTGAATTAGGCTTTTGCGCATGGAAGAAATAGAAGGGTCAAAACCCAGTCAAACTACTGTTTTAGGGGCAATGTCCTTAGGAGCAGTAACACAAGAGATCCACACACTGAATCTCACAGCTGTTAGCTGTTGGCAGTTGTCTGAAAAATGGTGAAAAACAGAGTTTTGTCTTGGTTTTGACCTTTTCCCATTAGGGTGCAGCTGACTTGAGGCTAGTTATTGTGATACAAGGACCAAATGCAATCACGTTGGATATTATCAGTCACCCTGCTAACCTTAGAACAGACTATCACAATAACTTGAGGCGAGAGGAGAGCAGATAAAATGTAATCCAGCAGCCAAGTAATATTGGAAGCTGGTAAACAATTCCAGCTAGTACCACTAGCACAAGGGATCCACACACTGAATCTCACAGCTGTCGGCTGATGTCTGAAAAACCAGACAAAAACTTTGCGTATGAAGTGGACAAATGGTATACCAGCCAAGCAGCTCCCCATGCTGAATTTGCCAAGGTTGGTTTGTGAAGGGGAGAGCACTCAACAGTTGTTGAATGTTTTCCAGTGCAAGATAAGTCAAACAATTCTTTGCTATTCAACCCCGCCTTTCCACCCAGAGTGTCCTTAAGAAACATTGGTTTCACTAATATCAGTGTCCCTATTTCGGCTCTCTGTCCTGGTGTATACAAGAACAGGGTGAGAGACCCATGGTTGCTTGTACCAGCAAGAAATCCCAATGGCAAAAAATGGATCTCCAAATCCGTTACGCTTAAAACCGAATGACAAAATAACAATTAATGTTGAGTTGAGAGCGTTGGAACGATCGTCCCAGCGTCCGACCAGCTCTCTCGCAATTCACTACCCACCTCACCCTATGTCACCACCTCCTCACTATGCCACTCACCGAGAACGCTGGCATTGGCACAGCAGGGCGAAACTGAAATCCTCTTCAGTGGTGATCTTCGGGGAACGTCATGCTCAAACTGTAAATCCAATGTGGACTCCAATATCAGGCATTCCATAAGACTTCCGAAGTGTTGTGGGAATGGGAAGGAGAAAGATCAACTACTGCCTCGCCCTTCCCCCTCACCTCTTTACCCTGGCGCTTCTCCCTTTACCACCTCAGTCCCTGATGCAGAGTCTTGATGCAAAATGTCAACTGTCCCGTCGCCTCCACAGATGCTGCTTGGCCAGTTGAGTTCCTCTAGCAGCTTAAAAACACAAAATGCTGGCAGAACTCGGCAGGCCAGACAGCATCAGACAGCATCTGGCCAGACAGACCCTTCATCAGGAGAGGGTTTCAGCCCGAAACGTCGTCACTACCTCCTCCCATAGATGCTGTCTGGCCTGCTGAGTTCTGCCAGCGTTTTGTGTTTTTATTTATTTCCAGCAACTGCAGATTCACTCGTGTTTCCTCTAGCAGCTTGCTTTTTTTTATTAGGGGTAGTTCTCAGCAGCCAGTCAACCAGCTAACAAATCCTTGGGGTGTGGGAGGAAAGCAGAGCACTTGGAGAAACAGATTCCACACCCCCTAAAAAAACCCCACAACCTCACTCTTATTAATAATTCATTTAGTTAGTCAAATGCTTGACTATGCTGTGCTAAGTGTGGCTCTGTTACTGAAAAACAATTGCCCTCATTGCCACTGGATGAACCCTTGGTGGTATAATGCGTACATATGGCATGTTGATTATACTCATGAATATGCACAAGGATCAGTTCCAGATCCTACTCTTCCTGAAAGAAATCCAACTTGCATCAAGCCAAACCATCCTGTTTGAGAGCCACATAAGGTGCTTGTTGAAGATGAAAGTGAAGGTTTTGCATTAAGTTGTTCCTGAGAGAAATTTATTGTTTTGCCTTGGAGTAGAACATCTCCAAAAATTAAGTTCATCACTGTTTAGGGCAAAGGGAGAAAAGGCTTTACAACTCTATTTATTCTCAGTCACAACCACCCTACCAGCAAGCACTCCAGCACCATTTCCCAATTCCACATCAAAAACCTCCTTCCACAATTAACCTTCAGGCCCAATCATCAAGATGATATTAAAGTCTAACTTGTGCCTGAGTTTGGTAGATTTTGGCTTAGGATCAGGGCAGAATTCTGCACTGCTGCTGAGCTCTGTGCAATTTCATAGATTTGCCTGCCGGAATTAATGAGAAAAATATTTGGCAAATGTTATGAATTCACACTGCAAAAGTAATGAAGTTTAAAAATATGCATTGCTGGTAAAGAATTTGGGTGTAGAGGGCAGCAGGCCTACAGAGTGTTGTGTCAATAATTCTCTTACATCCTTCACTGGAGATAAAGAACTGGAGTGGTCCAGATGTTGTCTTTGTAGAGCAGATATTTATCACTTTGCTTCTGGTGCTCCCAGCTGCAAAAGAGCAAATAATTTGGCACCATTGAGTATATTTATCAGAACCTGACACAAAGACCAGTCCAGGAGTCTGCCTTTGCCTACTAATATCCACCAGTCAATTTTTTGCAAATAGCCAGTGATTTGTTAACCTCAGGGAATATATGCTTATAGATGTGGATAGGGAAAAAATTAACAATGGGAAAGACTGTCAACTTGCAGTGACAAATGCTACTATATTATCCCCTGTTTTCTAATACAAAAGCAGTTCCAAATGACATCATTAGACAGACAAACTGTTACAATTTGACTCCTGTAATTATACTTTCCTTTAGGAGGTGAGATACACCAATCCAGAAATGCTTTACGTTTGTATAGTATATGCTTTTATGTCACAACAGTTCATCTGTGGCCATGGATCTTTCTCTGGGGCATATTATTTAAAATGGTGACTTCTAGGGTGATTCTAAATGCATTCATTTTCACCAGAACACAGTTCTTTACATTCTGTGTTTTTCACCTGATCTTTCTCATTTTTTGTGTGTGGGAGAGCGTGATGTAGGAGTCAACATGCCTGTTCCATTTTTGTTAGTTTTTTTTGTGTGGGGTGGGGGGATTTGGGGGTTGATGATCATGCTGTCATTTTTTTTCTTGGTTTTGTGGCTATCTGGAGAAGAAGAATTTCAGAGTCATATACTTTGATAATCAATGAACCTTTGAACCTCTGAATCACTGGAGGAACTCAGCAGGTTAGGCAGCATCTATGGACAGGAGACAAACAGATGACATTTCAGGACAAACCACTTCATCAAGACTCCCTGCAAGAAAATTCAACTTTGATTATAGATAAGCAGTTCTTATCCCTCACATTTTGAGTGTCGCTACCTATGGATAGATAGATAGATAGATAGATACTTTATTCATCCCCATGGGGAAATTCAACATTTTTTTCCAATGCCCCATACACTTGTAGCAAAAACTCATTACATACAATACTTAACTCAGTAATAATATGATATGCATCTAAATCACTAACTCAAAAAGCATTAATAATAGCTTTAAAAAAGTTCATTGTATTAAATGTAGAAAACATCCAAATGGTGAAGTGTATTGACTTGCATGGAGAATGGAAGTAAAGCTGCTCAAGCATTATTAAAGAGTAAATAATACTCTTCATTGTTGTTTCTTTGAGGTATTATGATAATGGATAATGTTTTCTGGCACAAAGTGAGCAAGATAATGCAGATTATTCTGTATTATCTGATAATACAGAATCTGAGGCCACAAACCAGGCACGCCCGGGATCCTCTTCAGTTTGCGTATAAGGAGAAGGTGGGAGTGGAGGATGCTATCACGTATTTGCTGCACAAATCCCTCTCTCACCTGGATGGGGTCAGTGGTGCTGTGAGGATTACATCCCTGGACTTCTCTAGTGCCTTTAACACCATCCAGCCCAAGATCTTAAGGCACAAACTAACGGAGATGGGAGTAGACTCTCACATGGTGGATTGGATAGTGGACTACTTGACAGATAGACCTCAGTATGTGCGGTTGGGAGACTGTAGGTCTGACACGGTGGTCAGCAGCACAGGAGCGCCGCAGGGAACCGTACTCTCTCCGGTCCTGTTCACCCTGTACACATCAGACTTCCAATATAACTCGGAGTCCTGCCATGTGCAGAAGTTCGCTGATGACACGGCCATAGTGGGGTGTGTCAGGAATGGACAGGAGGAAGAGTATAGGAAACTGATACAGGACTTTGTGATATGGTGCAACTCAAACTACCTGCGTCTCAATATCACCAAGACCAAGGAGATGGTGGTGGACTTTAGGAGATCTAGGCCTCATATGGAGCCAGTGATCATTAATGGAGAATGTGTGGAGCAGGTTAAGACCTACAAGTATCTGGGAGTACAGTTAGACAAGAAGCTAGACTGGACTGCCAACACAGATGCCTTGTGCAGGAAGGTACAGAGTCGACTGTACTTCCTTAGAAGGTTGGCGTCATTCAATGTCTGTAGTGAGATGCTGAAGATGTTCTATAGGTCAGTTGTGGACAGCGCCCTCTTCTTTGTGGTGGCGTGTTGGCGAGGCAGCATTAAGAAGAGGGACACCTCACGTCTTAATAAGCTGGTAAGGAAGGCGGGCTCTGTCGTGGGCAAAGTACTGGAGAGTATAACATCGGTAGCAGAGCGAAGGGCGCTGAGTAGGCTACGGTCAATTATGGAAAACCCTGAACATCCTCTACATAGCACCATCCAGAGACAGAGAAGCAGTTTCAGCGACAGGTTGCTATCGATGCAATGCTCCTCAGACAGGATGAAGAGATCAATACTCCCCAATGCCATTCGGCTTTACAATTCAACCGCCAGGAGTAAGATATGTTAAAGTGCCGGGGTTAGGACTCAATGTATTTAAGTAAACTACTTAAGAACTTTTTAAAAGCTATTATTAATGCTTTTTGAGAGGGTGATTTTAGATGCATATCATATTTTTACTGAGTTAAGTATTGTATGTAATTAGTTTTGCTACAATAAGTGTATGGGACATTGGAAAAAATGTTGAATTTCCCCATGGGGATGAATAAAGTATCTATCTATAAAGATTGGAATTCTCCCTGATTGTGGCACAGCTGCTACGATATCTTAATATTGTAAGTTTTTGCTAATAGCTTATCCGTAGTTTTGCTTATGAAGGATACAGAAGGAATGGGGAAAAACATCATGAGCATGAGGTGATGATCTTTTAAAGGTTAACATTAGTGCAGTACATGGAATTATAACTGTTTGAAATGAGTGGAACTTCAGCTTACAAACACCGATAGTATCATGGAAGTTATAAAAACTGGAGGCCTAATTCTTTGTTCACAACAACAAGTCGTTCATAGGGAGGCTTTGTGAGAAAGGGTGTTCACTCTACAGTTACCCTCAATTAAAATTAAGGGATGATGAACCACTGGGAATTTTGGGGGAAGAATGGTGGGAATGGGGGGGGGGGGGGGAGAGTATGCCCATATTTTCCCATAATGCAGATCTGCTCTCTGCCACATAGCAAAGTATGCCGTGTAAAGGTGCAGAGGTCAAGTATCCTCTAATTGACAATTTTGCCTGTGTGGCACTTCTGACCGTGTGCATTCGGTGGTGACCTGGGTGAAACATTCCAACATATGGATGATTGCATGACTAGTTACATCTGGTAACAGGGAAACGCACAAGACCAGTTTTTCTGATAATAAATTTCTTATTGTTCCTACATGCCTGTTTTTCAAAGTGCAGTTCTACATATCATCCTGAGATAATAGACACAATCCTGGCAGTCATTCCCCCCCCCCCCCCCTTTCCTTCTTGGATAACGAAGAAAGCAAGCACTGGCATCTAAGTAGCGATTTTCACATTATCAGACATTAAAATAATTTCAAAGGTAGCTCATTTGCACAAGTTCCTCAAACTGCAATAAAATAAATTAAATGTTACTGTTTAAAGTGTAAGTGAAATCTAATCTTTTTGAAGTGACACAGCGGGAATATTGAGTTCAATGCCCCATTTGAAAGAAGGGATCTCTAACCATGCAGTAATACCTCACCGCTGATTCACACCCTCCTCCCCATTTGGAACACAATAAACTTGTTGAGAACAGAACATGATGAGTAAGTCACACAACATCTGTGGAGAGAGGAACGGAATAAACTCTGCAAATCAAAGGCTGGGATCAAATTCGGTCACCGTGCCATCACCGTGTGCAGCTCTTGTTATACCACACAGCCTTTTTAAAGATGCCTACTGATTCATCTCCCACCAGCACTTGGGAAAATCACACACCCAATCTGAGCTGCTTCTCCCTGCTTACAAACAGAAACAGTACAGAAAGCTGTACGGTGCTGGTCTGATGCTCTGAGGAAATAGTTGAATTTCTACATGACTGCTTCAAGTTGGTGAACTGGTCCATTTTCAAGGACCTGGTGGCCAATCTCAATGAATATGTCACTACCATCACAAATTTTATCAGCAAGAGTGTGGAGGACAGTAGGACAAAGAGGTCAGTTCAGGTCTTCACCAACTGGGAACTACAGATGAAGCCAGAAATCCATTCCTTACTGATGTCCAGGTCTACAGAGTTCAAATTAGGTGGCCCTGACCTGTACAGGAAATTCATGATACAACCTTGTAAAACCATTGAGGATGCCATAAATCAAAACCATATCTAGTCCAACCATCCCTCCTCAATAAGCTCAGTGCATTCTGAAAAGAAAGGCACCAAAACAAACTGAGCATAGGTCTGTGATGCAGAACGGAAAGAGGGAGAGATAGGGGACTCAATAGTCAGGGGAACAGACTGGAGATTCTATGGGTGTGAACGGGACACACGAAAGGTATGTTGCATTCCAGGAAACAGGGTTAGGGACATCACGCATCACATCCACAGCATTTTGGAGGGCGGGGGGGAGCAGCCAGATGTCCTGGTACATATTGATACCAATGACATAGGAAGGAAAAGCAAAGAGGTTCTGAAAAGAGAATTTAGAGAGCTGGACAGAAAGCTGAGAAGCAGGACCTCTAAGGCAGTAATTTCTGGATTGTTGTCTGTGGCAATGAGTGTAGAAACAGGATGAATTGGCAGATTAAAGCATGTCTAAGAAGATGGTGTAGGAGGCAGGGCTTCAGGTTCTTGGATCATTGGGATCTCTCCTGGGGGAGGTATGACCTGTTCAAAAGTGACGGGTTGCTCCTTAACCCAAGGGGGATCAATATTCTCACGGGCAGTTTGCTAGAGCTGTTAGGGAGGGTTTAAACTAATTTGGCAGGGAGATGGGAACTGGAGTGAAGGGACTTGGGATAGCATGGGTGGTTAAAAAAAGCAAAGATAGTATGCAGTCAGACTGTCAGATGATAGGACATAATTGCAGCCAGCAGGGTGAGTATCAGTGCATTAGGGATGCAGAATCAAAACGGGTAGAAAATGCAGCACACAAAGTGTTATATCTCAATGCATGGAGTAAAAGAAATAAGGTGGATGATCTTGTTGCACTATTACAGATTGCCAGGTACGATGTTGTGGCCATCACTGAATTGTGGCTGAAGGATGGTTGTAGTAGGGAGCTGAATGTCCAAGGTTACACATTATATTGGAGGCATAGGAAGGTAGGCGGAGGGGATGTGTGGTTCTGCTGGTAAAGAATGGTGTCAAATCACTAGGAAGATGTGACATAGGATCAGGAGATGTTGAATCCTTGTGGGTTGAGTCGAGAAACTGCAAGGGTAAAAGGAGGTGGACCACAGATTACAACAGGAAATAGAAAAGGGCAATGTTAAGACAGTCATGGAAGATTTCAACATGCAGGTCAATCAGGAAAATTAGGTTGGTAATGGATCTCAAGAGAGTGAGCTTGTTGAATATCTACAAGATGGCTTTTAAGAGCAATTTGTTGTTGAGTCTTCTAGGGGATCAGCCATACTGGATCAGGTGTTATGTAATGAACCAGAGGTGATTAGGGAGCTTAAGGTAAAAGAACCCTTAGGAGGCAGTGATCACAATATGGTTGAGTTCTGCTTGAAATTTGATAGGGGGAAGTAAGCTCTGATGTAGCAGTATTTCAGTGGAGTAAAGGAAATTACAGTGGTGTGAGAGAGGAGTTGGCCAAAGTAAACTGGAAGCAGATGCTGCCAGGGATGACAGCAGAGCAGCAATGGTGTGAATTCCTGGGAAAATGAGGAAGATGCAAGACAGATGTTTTACAAAAACAAAGAAATACTCAAATGACAAAATAGTACAACCATGGCTGACAACGGAAGTCAAAACTAACGTAAAAGCAAAAGAGAGGGCATACAACAAAGCAAAAATTAGCGGAGAGATAAAGGATTGGAAAGCTTTTAAAAGCACAGTGAGCTACTAAAAGAATCATTAGGAGGGGAAAAAATGAAATATGAAAGCAAACTAGCAAACAATATCAAAGTGGATAGTAAAAGTTTTTTCAAGTATGTTAAAAAATAAAAGAGAGATGAGAGTGGATATAGAACCACCAGAAAATGAGGCTGGGGAAATTATAGACTATTTTCTAAACAGGAAGAAAATCCAAAAATCTGAGATACAAAGAAACTTAGGAGTCCTTGTGCAGAACACCCTAAATGTTAACTTGCAGTCAGAGTTGGTGGTGAGGAAGGCAAATACCATGTTAACATTCATTTCAAGAGGTCTAGAATACAAGAGCAGGGATGTGATGCTGAGGCTTTATAAGGCACTGGTGAGGCCTCACCTTGAGTACTATGAACAGTTTTGGGCTCCTCATCTAAGAAAAGATGTGCTGGCATTGGAGGGGTTTCAGAAGAGGTTCACAAGGATGATTGTGGATCGAGAAACATTTGATAGCTCTGGGCCTGTACTTGCTGGAATTTATAAGTTTGAGAGGGTATCTCATTGAAACCTTTTGAATGTTGAAAGGCCTAGACAGAGTAGAAGTGGGAAGTATGTTTCCCATTGTGGGGGAGTCTAGGACAAGAGGGCACACTTATGTCAGAAACACAAGAGATTCTGCAGATTAAATTATGATATTTGGTCATAATAGATTGATTCTCTTATATTTCTTGGATTTACTGAGTGTGGTCAGAAGAAAACAAACCTCATGTTGACATACACAGTACAGTACATTGGTTAAAGTAGGAAGGAGGATTGGAAACAGAAATAAGAGTACTTAGCTTTGTATCAGTTCAGTAGTGTTAAGTGTTATTTGGTAATTGGAAAGACATAATTTACAGTTCTGTGCAAAAGTCTTGGGCACACTAGTTACATATATGCGCCTGAGACTTTTGCACAGTATTGTACTTCGACAATAAGTTTACTTTGAACATTGAACTTTTCACAAGGCTGGGAATTTAGAGCCACACACACAAAATGCTGGAGGAGCTCAACAGGTCAGGCAGCATCTATGGAAATGAATAAACAGTCAACGTTTTGGGCTGAGACCTTTAAACAGGACAGGACAAGAAGGGGGAAGATGCCAGAATAAGATGAGGGAGTAGGAGGACAAACTAGAGGGTGATAGATGAAACCAAGTGGGTGGGGGAGGGGGGATGAAGTAAGAAGCTGGAAGTTGCTAAGTAGAAGCCGAAAAGGTAGAGGGCTGGAGAAGATGGGATCTGATAGGAGAGGAGAGTGGACCATGGGAAAAAGGGAAGGAGAGGGGCACCTCTGTGAGGTGATAGGCAGCTGAGGTGAAGAGCTAAGAGGCCAGAGTGGGGGGTTTATTGCAGAATGGTTTTTCTGGGCTTCAGCTGGGCATTCAATACTTTAGTCCCACAGACCATGGTGAACAAACTCCTAATCCTTGGTCTGAATACATCACAGTACAATTCCAAACCAACAGGTCTCAGACAATCAGGATGTACAACCACCCCTTCCATCCCATCGTCCTCAATGCAGGTGTGTCAAAGTACATTTATTATCAAAGTATGTATACAACCTTGAGATTCCTCTTCTTACAGGAAGCTACAAAATAAAGAAATCCACTAGAACTCATGCAAGGCTCATTCAGAAAGTAATGAGGTATGTGATCCAAGGAGATCTTGCTTTGTGGATCCAGAATTGGCTTGCCCACAGAAGGCACAGGGTGGTTGTAAATGGTTCATATTCTGCATGGAGGATGGTTACCAGTGGTATTCTGCAGGAAGTAGAAGGGATGGGTTCATAAGTTTGCAGATGACACAGAGGTTGCGGATGTTGTGGATAGTTTGGAGGGCTGTCAGAGGTTACAACGGGACATTGATAGATGCAAAACTGGGCTGAGAAGTGGCAGATGGAGTTCAACCCAGATAAGTGTGAAGTGGTTCATTTTGGTAGGTCAAATTTGAAGACAGAATATAATATTAATGGTAAGACTCTTGGCAGTGTGGAGGTTCAACAAGATCCTGGGGTCCGTGTCCATAGGACACTCAAAGCTGCTGCACAGGTTGACAGTGTTGTTAAGAAGGCGTATGGGGTGTTGGCCTTCATCAACCGTGGGATTGAGTTCAAGAGCCGAGAGGTAATATTACAGCTATATAAGACCCTGGTCAGACCCCACTTGGAGTACTGTGTTCAGTTCTGGTCACCTCACTACAGGAAGGATGTGGATACTATAGAGAGAGTGGAGAGGAGATTTACAAGGATGTTGCCTGGATTGAAGAGCATGCCTTATGAGAATAGGCTGAGTGAACTTGGAGTGACGAATGATATGAGGTGATCTGACAGAGGTGTATAAGATGATGAGAAACATTGAGTGTGTGGATAGCCAGAGGCTTTAACCCATGGCTGAAATGGGTGACATGAGGGGGCATAGTTTTGAAGTGCTTGGAAGCAGGTACAAGGGGGATGCCAGCAATCTTCTATGGTCAAAATCATTTAGATCACATTTCTTTCCCATTATGAGGCTTAGTCTGAATAGCAACTCTTGACCATGTCTACATGCTTTTATGCATTGAGTTCCTGCCATGATTGGCTGTTTAGATATTTGCATTAATGAGCAGGAATACAGGGGTAACTAATAAATGAGCCACTGAGTCTATACTACATAGACTATATCATATATCTCACAAACAAGTTGGAAGATGCATAAGTCAAGTCAACTAATTGTGCTGGTACTATTTTATTGCTTATTTCTGGGAATAGAAACTCTAATAAACACTTCAAACTAGACATTGGCTAGATTTGCAACCTTTTTTTTGCACATGGACCATATTAGCATTTTAAAAAAGCAGCTATAGTTACTTAGATATGATCCATCACCTTGGAAAACATAGTTTAATATTATTACGGTAGTAAAGACCCTTCAGCAAGACAGGAAATAAAGTGTTAACTTCTTTCTCCATTCAGGTGACTACAGACCTGTTATAAGTTTCAAGAATTTAATATGTCAATAGTAAGGACTGTCATTTTTATCAATCTGCAGATAAAAAATAGTCTTGTGTTTGTCAGTTATAAATGCTGACATTTCCTGAATTTGTCTTTTGTTCCCCTTGGCAGCTTTGTGGTTATTTGTCACTCAAACAAAAATGATACACCTGCAACAACTGTTCAACGGACAATTTCTCCGTTATTACAATAGCTGCAGTTAATCTCTTTCAGAATGTCATGGGTTTTAACAGCTTGAAACCAAAGGAATCTTTTCAGGAATGGCAGATAATAGTTGTGTTGCTGCTAATCCAGAGATGTGAAGTTGTTGTTGAGTCACAGAGCTGTACAGCAGAGAAACGAGTCCTTCAGGCCATCACATCCAAGTTGTCCTCTTTAGCCAGCTATATGAATTCCATTTGCCTACATTAGGATCATTTCCTGCTGTGCCTTGTCTATTTAAGTGCCTGTCTAAATATCTCTCAAACATCATGAGCTCACCACTCTCATCAGCAGGGAATTCCAGATATCCACTGTACTCTGTGTAAAAAGGACTCCCCTCTGTTCATCTTAAAGCTGTCCCCTCAACTCTTGCTAACTCCTCCAGGTTTGATACCTGTACCATGTGGGAAGTATTCTGACTAACTATGTCTCTATATGACTTTATATACTGCTTTTAGGTCTCCCCCTCTGCCCCTGTGGGTCAGGAAAAACAAACTCAGCCTATTCAACTTCTCCCCATATCAAAGACCCTCCGATCCAGGAAAGATCCTGGTCAATCTACTTGCTAGTCCTGCCTTCATCAATTTTCTCACTGACATCCTCAAAAAATTCAACTAGTGAGGCAGAATTTCCATTGTACAGACAAAGTGACAATCCTGATCAACGTGACTTTTGAAATATACATAATTAGGATATTCTTCAATAATTTCCCTACCACTGGCCCGTAGGTACTGGGTTACCCCTGCTGTCGTTCTTAAATAATGCAAACACATCAGCTATCCTCCAGTCTTCACCTCTGACTAAAGTGTTAGAAAATCTCCATCAGGGCCCCAGCTATCTCCTCTCTTGCTTCCCATATACTTTCTGAATTTGGCATCTTCCATGTCCATCTCTTTGGTGAAACCAGATAATAATTATTAATTTAGGACCTCACCCTCATCCCTCGGGGTCCACACATAGATTATCCCTTGTGGTCCATGAGAGTACCTGCTTTCTCCTGTCCAACCTTGCTCCTGATATTCTTATTTTTATTTATTGAGATACAGTGTGGTATAGGTCCCTCTGGCCTTTCAAGCCGCACCACCCAGTAATCTCCCAGTTTAACCCTAGCCAAATTACGGGACAATTTGCAATGAGCAGTTAACCTACCAACCAATACATCTTTGGACTGAGTGAGAAAACTGGAGCACCCGGAGGAAACCCACACGGTCACGGGGAGAACGTACAATCTCTTTATGGACAGTGACAGGAATTGAATCCAGGTCACTGGTACTGTAGAGCATTTTCCTAACCACTATGCTACCATCCCACCCCATTCTTGTGTCGCTGAACAGATCTCTTCATCATCTTCCACCAGCTCAGTGCCACGCGTCAGGACGCATTCACTTAGCCCATCACTTCCAATCTTCATCTTCTCTGGACAGAGACTCTGAACTTCAGAAAAGTTACTGCATGACATTGTGGATTGCTTCCTCCCATTAACCCACCACACCACCCCCCCCCCCCACCCAGGCACCCAGCCACCCAGCACCTTTCATTCTCCCATTCACTATCACTTTAAGCTTACACGGCACACCTCATATCTACTGTACATAGTCATAGACTGTGTTTCATATGCCCTGCTGCTACCTAGAAGAGTTCCTCTTGTTGCCAAGAGTTACTCTGTAACTTTATAATCTCCAATCAGTCTCCCTATGTTCAGATATGCCTGCACCTAGCGTCACTTAATGTACATGCAATCTCTCTATGAATATAAGCTAATCATGTGTATACTGTGATATTCTACACTCTCTCGTACATTGTGTTTTGTAGGATTGCTTGCATTTTTGTATTTATAGTGTTCGTATGCTGTATTAGATCCAGAGGAACAATCATTTACTCTCCTATACACTTGTACTGAAGAATGACAATGAAATCCTGAATCTTGAAATCCCTGAGCAGCTCAATCTTCCCTCCACTCCCACAGATGTCACTCAACTCGACGGCAAATCGTCAGCCCATTAAAAGTTGCTAGCACTAGCTAATCCTCCCTCCAGCTTCAGCGGTGTTACAAACCCATCAAGTAGTGTGTGGCAAATGTTTATCGTAATAAGGCTGAGCTTGCATTATTACATGAGCCGGCGTGGGCGTAGCATAGGTGAGCACAGTGCCTGAAGCACAGTCACGTCATAACCACCTGGTGTTGTCAGGAAAGAAGAGAAATTTGAATTTTTAAAAATGTGAAGTAGACTAAATCACACATAAGATATGTTTATGTTGAAACTATTTAGATTTAAAGAATGATTTAAAGAAATAGATGAAATTGTACATGAGTCTTACTTGAAACAATGGAACTCTGCGAATTCAGAGGAATCCTATTATGACAACACAGACTGCAGAACATCATTCTGTGTCCCCTGACTAGTTTAGTCTGGTTTAATTGCCTCTGAATCAACAAATTACCACAGGTGTGCATGTGTTCAGCATAATGTTCTGCACTCTCGAATGTAATCATTTCTTGATAACCGTATTCGCACAAGATTCAAACAAGGCTTTACATGATTTTTTTTATTTAGACCAGAACAGTGGAGTTTATTTGTTTAAAACACAGCTCATAGCATTTAATTGTATTAATTTCATTAGCATTGTGGTGTTTGCATGATGTTTTGTGGCTGCTCCTCAAAGTGTCTGTTGAAAGTACCGACCCGCAGACAGACTGGATCTGGCAGTGGAATGTACAGCACAACTACAGAACTTGTTTGGGGACGCTGCCTTCTTTTAAAACTCCCATTCCAAGCAAGGAATAATACCAAAACTTCCTTTCTCAATTCTGGCTATTCTTCACGTCCAGGTGATGATAAGCCACAATCTATCCTGATCAAAAGGGACACAATAAGCTTAGAAGGCAGTGTCAAGAGAAGAAGGGTATAATTTTAACTTGGAGTGAGTTTTGAGAAATGGCAGTTATGAAGCCCACCCTGACTTTCAATGTCAGGAGTCCAGCTTGGGTAGGAAAAGATCATAGGGCAGGTACCACAGGCCAGAATAGCAGCCGATGAAGGGTCTCGGGCTGAAACATCAACTGTTAATTCCTCTCCACTGATGCTGCCTGACCTGCTGAGTTCTTCCATAATTTCAAGTGCATTCCTTTGGATTCCCAGCATCTGTAGAATCTCTTGTGTTTACAAGATAGCAGCTTTGGGCCCTCAGTGAGTTTTCTTCACAGAGATCTCAAGAGAAAGAGAGACCCCAAAGCAGAAAAGGTTGTGACTTTCCCATGTGTGGCAAAAGGAGGAGGTCACATACTTGTAAAGGAATCTCTTTCCATCTCATCAGCTGGCAGAGCGTTTAACCTGGTGGGAAAGCTGCCTTCCTCGTCTCTGTCTCATTCAAAATATCACACAGGGTGTTTGAGATGTGGCCTGACAGGCGTATGAGATCATAAGACACAGACAGAATGAACGTTCAAAGTACATTTATTATCAAAGTACATTTTTCGGCAGATAGCAGAGAGTGGGAATAAAGGGATCCTATTCTGGCCAGCTACCTGTTAGCAGTGGAGTTCCACAGGGGTCGGTGTTGGGGCTACTGCTCTTTACAATGTAAGTTAATGATACAAAGATAGGTGGAGGAGCGGGTAGTGTTGAGCAAACAGAGAGCCTGAAGAGAGACTTAGATAGTTTAGTGGAATGAGCAAAGAAATGGCAAATGAAATACAATGTTGGAAAGTGTATGGACATGCACTTTGGTGGAAGAAGTAAACAGGCAGACTATTATTTAGATAGAGAGAGAATTCAAAACGCAGAGATGCAAAGGGACTTGTGAGTCCTTGTGCAGGATAGCCTAAGGGTTAACCTCCAGGTTGAGTTGGTGATGAAGAAGGTGAGTGCGATGTTGGCATTCATTTCTAGAGGTATAGAATATAAGAGCAAGGATGTGATGTTGAGGCTCTTTAAGGCACTTGTGAGACCACACTTGGAGTACTATGTGCAGTTTTGGGCTCCTTATTTTAGAAGGGATATACTGACGTTGGAGAGAGTTCAGAGAAGATTCACAAGAATGACTCCAGGAATAAAAGGGTTACCACATAAGGAATATCTGGCAGCTCTTGGGTTGTACTCACTGGAGTTCAGGAGAATGGTGGGGGTGGGGGGGGAATCTCATAGAAACATTCTGAATGTTAAAAGGCCTGAACAGATTAGATATGGCAAAGTTATTTCCCATGGTAGGGGAGTCTAGGACTTCAGGATTAAAGGACGTCCTTTTAGAACTGAGATGCGGAGAAATTACTTTAGTCAGAGGGTGGTAAATCTGTGGAATTTGTTGCCACGACCAGCTGTGGAGCCCAAGTCATTGGGTGTATTTAAGGCAGAGATAGATAGGTTCTTGATTAGCCAGGGCATCAAAGGGCATGGGGAGAAGGCAGGGGAGTGAGGATGACTGGAAGAATTGGATCAGTTATAGTTGAATAGCCGAGCAGACTCAATGGGCCGAATGGCCTACTTTTGCTCCTATATCTTATAGTCTTATATATGCCACCATATACAACCTTCACATGCATTATCTTGTGGACATTCTCAATAAATCCATAATAGAGCAATAACCATAATAGAATCAATGAATACTGCACCAACCAGGGAGTTCAACCAGAGTGCAGAAGACAACAAATTGTGCAAATACAAAAGGAAATAAATAATAATAAATAAATAAATAGTATTAAGAATGTGAGATGAAGAGTCCTTGAAAGTGAGTCCATGGGTTGTGGGAACATTTCAATGATGGGGCAAGTGAAATTGAATGAAATTACCCCCTTTGCTTCAGGATCCTGATGGTTGAGTGGTAATAATTACCCCTGAACCTGGTGGGGTGAGTCCTGAGGCTCCTTCTTCCTGATGGTAGCAGTGAGAAGAGAGCATGACCTGGATGGTGGGGGTCCCCGATGATGGACGCTGCTTTGCGTAGATGTGCTCAATGGTGGGGAGGGCTTTACCCGTGGCCTTATCCATTACTTTTTGTACGATTTCCTATTCAAGGCCATAGGTGTTTTCATACCAGGTCATGATGTAGCAAGTCAAAATACTTTCCACCACACATTTATAGAAGTTTGTTGAAGTTCTAAATGATATGCAAGATCTTCACAAACTCCTAAGGAAGTCGAGGTGCTGCCATGCTTTCTTCATAATTTAACTTACATGCTGGACACAGGACAGGTCCTCCAAAATAATAACATTGAGATATTTCAAGTTGCGGAACCTCTCCACTGCTGATCCTCTAATGAGAACTGGCTCATGGACCTCTGCCTGAAGTCAATAATTAGCTCCTTGGTCTTGCTGACATTAAGTAGATATTGTTACTGGTGTGGTACCACTCAGCCAGGTTTTAAATCTCCCTCCTATCTACTGATTCGTCACCATCTTTAATTCAGCCTATGATAGTGGTGTTGTCAGCAAACTTGAATATGGCTTTGGAGCTGTGCGTAGCCACACGGTCATAAGTGCAAAGCGAGTAGAGCGGGGGGCTAAGCACACAGCCTGTAGACACCTATGCTGGTGGAGATTGCGGAGAAGTTATTATTGCTAATCCAAACTGACCTGGGGTCTGCAAGTGAGGAAATTGAGGATCCAATTGTACAAGGATCTTGAAACATATTGATTAGCTTTGAGGAGATGATGGTATTGAGTGCTGAGCTGTAGTCAATAAAGAGCATCCAGATGTATGCATCTTTGCTGTCCAGGTAGTCCACTGTTGAACGAAGAATCAATGAGATGGCATCTGCTGTGGACCTGTTGCTCTGGTACACAAAATGGAGCGGATCCAAATTGGTTCTTAGGCAGGAGTTGATATGTTTCATCACCAAACTCCCAAAACACTTCATCATTGTGGATATAAGTGCTATTGTATGATAGTCATTGAGGCAGGTTACCACATTAGGCACAGGTATAATTGAAGACTGCTTGAGGCAGATGAATACCTTGGACTGTAGAAGCGAGAAGCTAAAGACCCCAGTGAACACACCAGCAAGTTGATCAGTACAGAACTTCAGTACTTGGCTAGATACTCCATCTGGGCTTGATGCTTTTCATGGGTTCACCCACCAGAGCAATGGTTTAAGATTAGAAGTGAGGGATTTAATAGATGCATCAGGAAAGCTTCTTTACAGAACGGTTGTGCACACTCAGAATGAGCTGCTAGAATCAGTGGTTGAGGCAGGCACATTAACAGCATTTAAGAGCCGTCTAGTTAAGTGCCTAGATAGGAGAGGTTTGGAGCGTTATGGGCCATATGTGGCAGATGGGACTAGCTCACTGGGTAGTACAGTTGTCATGGAAACAGAATCAGAGTCAGGTTTAAAATCACTGGTTTAAGTCATGAAATTTGTTGTTATGTGGTACATAGTAATAAAAACTGTAAATATATATATATATAATAGCTAAATTAAATATGTAGCACAAAAAAAGTAGTGAGGTAGAGTTCATGGGTTGAATGTCCATTCAGGAATCTAATGGCAAAGGGGAAGACATTCTTCCTGAATTGTTAAGTGTGTGCCTTCACGCTCCTGTACCTCCACCCTGTTGGTAGCAATGAAAAGAGGGCATGTCCTGGGTGTTGGGGGATCCTTGATTTTAGATGCCACCTTTTTGAGGTATTGCTCCTTGAAGGTGTCCTGGGTACTATGGAGGCTAGAGCCCATGATGGCAATGACTGAGTTCACTATGCTCTGCAACTTATTTTGATCCTGTGCAATGTCCCCTCCCCTACCCCGCTCTTAACAAACCGTGATGCAGCCAGTTAGAATGCTCTCCATGGTATATCTGTAGAATTTTGTGAGTGTCTCTCAGACACCTAAAGAGATATAGCCTCTGTTGATCCTTCTTTGTAACTGCTTTGATACGTTGGGCCCAGGACAGATCCTCAGAGATTCTGACACCCAAGAGATTGAAGTTGCTCGCACTTTCCCTTTCTAATCGGTCTATGAGCTCTGGTGTGTGTTCCTTTGTCTTACCCTTTCTGAAGTCCACAATCGGTTCTTTGGTCTTACAGGTGTTGAGTGCAAAGTTGTTGCTGTGACACCACTCACCACTCGAGCACCTCCCTTGTCTATACCTTCTTGGTCCTCACCACTGGAACTGCAGTCTTCAGTCTCTGCCTGTACTCAGGGAGTAGAAATACAGCCAGGTGTTCAGACTTTCCAAAGTGGGGGGATATGTGGGACGGTAAGCGCTCCTAATGGTAGTATAACCAGTGTGCTTGCTCCTCTGGTTCCACAAGTGATATGTTGGTAATAATTATTTGGAGTCTTTTTGAAGCTGACCTGGTTAAAATCCCCCAAAATTATGGGAAAGGCATCAGGGTGTGCTGTTTCATACCTGTTGATTACATCATTCAGTTCATCTCGAGCCATTTTGACACTGGCTTGAGTTGGGATGGACACCACTACCAAGATGGTAGTTAAGACTCCCGTGACAGATAAAATGGGTGACGTTTCTTCAGGAGATGTTCCAGGTCGGGTGAGCAGAATGAGTACAGCACTGCAATGTTTGTACACCACAAGGAGTTGACCATGAAGCATACTCCACCTCTATCTTTGAAATACTTGGCAGTCCGATCATGGCAGTGAATTGCAAAGCCATCAAGTTGTATCGCTGCATCCAGAATGGCGGGGGACATCCAAATCTTGGCAAAACACAACAGGGCCTAACGTCTTCTGGTACAGCAATCTTGCTCTGAGATCTTTGATTTTATTCACCAGACACTGTACATTTGCCAGCAGAACAGTCGGTAGTAGAAGTCGAAAGCCTCAACTCCTTGAACAAACTTTTAAACCAGCGCAACATCCTCTCTTTCGCTGTCTTATAGGGGAACCATAGAGTGTTTCTGAGATTCATTGACTTTGAGTAGCGATAGATCTCCTAAAGTGATGTTACTTAAGATGCTGTAAGACTCTATAATTCAGTGACATAGACCCTCTAAAGTGCTTATGCTTAAGCCAAAGTCTGTAGGTAGACTTGAGGAACGGTGAGGTTTAGCCAGAAATTAATCCACCCCTTTTCAACAGCTTATCCTCTCTATTCCCAACCATTAATTTAGGTAATGACCTAAAACGAAGCTTCAAGTGAGACAGGGCAATAGAAGGTAAATCTGCAAGATTGTTATTCTAATTTTAGAAGATGCAAGGCTGAGATGTTGCTGACACTGTCAAACTGATAAGCTCCGTTTTTCATTCAAGAATATTGAGAGGAGCTGTAGAAGGAAGCTTTTATTTCAGAAAGATATCAGTTTGGAGGCCAGGGGTGAAGAGTAATTCTACAAATTGATTCCATATTTATGGTGAACACTGCAGGTATTCTGAGATCGAGTATTCTAGCACTATATATCTTAGAAAGCTGGTCTAATAGAAACAATATGCAATGTATTTAATTAATTTCAACAGAACCTTTTGGATTGCTCACAGTGAGCTGTTGTGATAATCAGATTTATTCAATTAATCTGTTCTTGTGACAGTTGATAATGAGAAAGGCAGACGGCAGAGGAATATTAATGCCGATAGCTCTTTTTTGCGAGGAAACAGCTAACATTTCAGATTGATGAAATTCATTCTAGAAACCATCACTTCACTGAAAAGCAGGCGTCATTTGACTTTGTGCAGCAGGCAACGGTGCGGCAGAAAAGCAGCAACACACAAGTTGCTGGAGGATCTTCATGGGTCAGGCAGCACTGTAGAGGCAAATGGACAGTTGACATTCCTGCTCTGGACCCTTCATCTGGACTGAATCTGGCACAGAAGATGTACAATTCAATGTCCCCATCTTCTGCCTCACTTAACCTATTAAACCTTTAAGAGATTAAGCTTGTATTCAGAAACAATGCTTAGGCAGGTGTTCAATTACATTTGAGTTTTAATTAATTTTAATTCAGCTTTTGGAATTCCATTTCTTTCATGTTAATCCTCCAATGGTGATATTTTATGCAAAACTAAGTGCTAATTCCCAGCAAAGAACCAAGGAGTACGTATGGATCCCTAAAGGCAGGTTAAGAAGGCAGACAGAATATTTGCCTTTAACAGAAAAGACACAGAGACGAAGTAGAGGTCTTGCTAGTGCTGTGGCCATTTCCATCCCTACATTACAGAGAGTATATGAGTGATTAGAGATGTTACAGAGACCACCTGAGGATCTCGTGCAGGCGAGAGAATTATAGTTATGAAGTGAGATTAAGATAAGTTGTTTCCTTCGGACCAAAGGATACTGAAGAGATATTCAATTAAGGTGTATGTTGGACAAAAGGAGTCTATTCCTCTCCACAAAGCAGTCAATATCTTAGAAACATAGTTTTAAAATGACCGGTAAAATTAATTAAAGGGGTTCACAATGTGCAATTAGCAATCTGCACAAAAACCTTCTAAATTTGGTGTAGCGGAGATCAAGAATGCCTTGCCTGAAGAAGGACAATATGCAATCGGTATTTGGATGAATACATGATGGGTCATAACCTACTAAATTATGGACCAAGACCTGGGAAGTAGGAGCAAACTACATAATCCTATTTTTAGCAAGCAAGCACACGATGGACAGAATGATTTCCTTCGCTGATGTAAATTTCTGTGGGGCAAATCATCCTGACCTCAGAGTAACGGTATTCAGGACTTGCAGAGTGGCAGGTCGTGCAGAATCCCTGAATTCCAGATAGAGTCTACCACCAGAAAGGTATCTCTGATCCTGGGCTAGGTTAGACCTTTCTGAAGACTGCAAAGTCCATTCATTTGAATGGTGATTCTTGACTTAATTAGAAAACTAAGGGAATTAGGAAATATTATTCTATTAGCTTTAAGAGTTTTTAATTATCTTTGTTTTTTGCAATTGTTTTATTACTTAGATCAATTTTAATAGTTATTAATGGCTCTTAAAGTCAGAGGTATTGACAGACCATATTCTAACCCCAGCATTACCCTGTTCAAAGCCTAAGGCAGGATCTCCACAGCACATTGCCTGAGACCCAAGCAGCACTGAGACATCATGTTTGGGGGGTCCGAGAGTCATAGATTCACATGGTCACACAGCATGAAAATAGGCTCATTGGTCCAAAAGGTCTGAGCAAACAAGATTCCATTTAAGGTAGTTTGGCCGATAACCATTTAAACCTTTCCTATCCATGTATCTGTCCAACAGTCTTTTAAATGTTGTTGATGTACCCTGCCTTAACCACTTCCATATGAACCACCCACTGGGTGAAGGTTTCTTGTGGGTTCCTATGAAATCTCCTTCTAATACCAAATAAAGTGAGTGTATTATGTCTGTGGTCTTCTGCTGCTGCAACCCATCCACTTTATTCAGAGATTTAATTGTGCACTCAGTGATGCTCTTAATGTGTAGTTATTTAAGTTAATGTCACCTTCCTGTAAGCTTGAACCAGTCTGGCCATTCTCCTCTGACCTCCCTCATTAACAAAGTATTTTCATCACAGAACTGCCATTCACAGTTGCCGATGATTTTGTTTCTCCAATCATTCTCTGTAAACTCTAGAGACAGTTGTGCGTGAAAATCCCAGGAGATCAGCAGTTTCTGAAGTACTCAAACCACCCTGTCTAACACCAACAATTATCCCATGGTCAAAGCCACTTAAGTCACATTTCTTCTCTATTCTGATGTTTGGTCTGAGCAACAATTGAACATCTTGACCACGTCTGCATGGTTTTATGCTCTGAGTTGCTGCCACATGATTGGGTAATTAAATATTTGTATTAACAGCAGGTGTACAGGTGTACCTAATAAAGTTGCCTCTAAGTGCATTTATCAGATACTAGATTGCTAGACGTGGGGGGGGGGGGTGTTGTAGTACAATGCTTAAGACAGGTAGGAAAAACTTCTTCACTCGGAGAGTGGTGAACCTGCGAAGTACTCTACTGTAGAGGCCAATATATTTTAAAAGAAGTTAGATAAATTTCCAGACACAAAAGGCATCAAAGCATTTGGGGAGAGTAGACATATTACATTGGGATGCTTGGCTGTGACCTCATTGAATTGTAAAGCAGGCTTGAAGGCCCAAATGGCCAACTACTGCTCCTATCTTTGTATGTTTGTGTGTTTCCCTACCTGGTATAAACAAGAGGATTTAAATCAAAGTGCATTGATAATGTCTATTACTCATGTTATATTTACCAACCAGAAGAGAACCAGCCACAACTGGATTCTCAATTAGCCCCATGTGGCTAGTGACTAACATAATTGACATTACTGGTTAGTACAAAATTATTGTCATAAATTTCCGATTTAGGTGCAAAATCCTATCATAAGCTTAAGGAGTCTGCATGATGTAAATATATTCCATCTGATATTAATTTGTTTTGCAATAAGCATTTTTTGGTAGATCTAAGGAACAATTATCATTATTCATATAATTAGCAATTTGTACAAAAATCACCCATCTCTCAGAGGCAAGGAGCAAGGAGGTTGATTAGTCTGTTGAATATCTTCTACCTTTGTCTAAAGCCGCAGGGAGCAAGAGGAAGAATCTAAATTATTCACCTACTTATTAACTTATTTCTAAAACCAAGCTACTCTTGCTAGTAATATGTATTAATAAAATATTAAGAATTTTTAAAAAATCTGAATAATTGTCTTTGATTATGTCAAAAATCGAATGCACAATTAACAGCCATCTTCTTTATACATACTCAGAAGTAAAGACTGTATATTTAATTCATCCTGGCTGTCAGGAATTTGAATTCAATGAACAGTTAAATCAGGCTCGGCATAAAAATTAGGTTTAATTTGACAAGAATGCTGAAATAAATAAACACCAAAGATATTCCTCACCCAAATTAAGTTGAGATACAAGGAGCTGAACACTAATAAGTGTACAGTTTAGTTGGTCTGCTATAACTGATAAATTTCTCAGTGTCAGCTCTTGTCTCATAGTTTTTTTCAATATATATTTGATATCATGTATGTAAAGTAAGTGCTTCCAAATTGCACCAGAAATGAAGGGCCAGGATTCAATGCTAGAGATTGCATTATCTGGGCAAAGATGCTAAAATAAAAGGGAAATTGATGCCCTTTTCCTTTTAGGATTCCAAAACAATACATTGATTACAAATAAATGATGGCCCATTGATTACTCCACAAAACAAGCCTTATTATTTCAAAGCAGCTGAATTCAGGATATCCTGAACTCTATTTATTGTATCTTTAATGAATATCATAACTCACATATTTGTAGAATTGAAAAATCAAATGTAACTCGTGGCTTTGAATGTGCTGATATTCAATTTTGATGGAAATTCATTCACATCCAAACCTTTCTCACTCATCTCTCCAACAACCCCCCCCCCCCACCTTCTTCCTATATTGCTTGCTGTCACCATGAAGAAGAGTGCCTTATTAATTCCAGAAAAAATATAAGCTGATACCGGATTCAGAGGCATTGAACTAAGATACATCACTTTTAGTGCAGAGCTATAAAGAAAGGTGACCGAATACACGTTCCATCCATATGCATGTTTACTGCTGTCTGCACATTGACATGTGAGCAATGACTTAAAAAGAACGCAAGCTCCAACAAATTTTGCACTGTGCATCATTGCAGCCTCTGGGACTGAATTAGGGCAAATCTATTATACAGTTTCCATGGACACCTTAGCACAACTACTGATAAGATGTGCGATGTCTGCTAGAGTAGCCCCTGCCCCCACACACTGCAGGAACAGCACACAGTGCTTGTGAGCATGTGTGGGTCAGCCGCTTGGAATGTTGTGATGGAATGTCACAGGCACTGTGAATTTGCAAACATTTTCCCCTTCTGTCTGTCTTCCCTCTTTTCTCTCTCTCTGTATATCCCACACTTCCCTCCCACCTAAATCACAGTCCACCAAACCTCCTTATTGCTCTCTCTCCCTCTCCCCCTCCCCTCTCCCCCTCCCCTCTCCTCTCCCTCTCTCCTTCCCTCTCTCTCAATGCACTTCTGTCTTGGCTTTATGCCCTACTTCATTTTCTTTGTCTCACTCTGTCTCCATTTCTACCTCTCCTGTTCTCTCTCTCTTTCTCTCTCTCACTTTGTCTCTAGCAATCTATCTATCCAAGCTACCGAACTCTGTTTTGTTTCTTCCAAGCCGCTGTCTGACTCTCTTTTTGCACTCTCTCTCTCTCAGTCCCTCTCTCTTTCCCTGTCTGTCAACAGACAATTTTCTACATTGACAATTGTGCAGTCCGCCCTAACTAAACATCGCACACAATGAACTATTGGGGAAAAATTCTCCAGAAACTGATACCTTTTGTGAAGGTAATCCCGAGGGATCGAAAGCACAGAGTGAGCTATAAAACACCAAGGGCTTGTTTATCATATTGTGTGCCAAAGTGGGTTTCAATGGAGAAGCATTCGACGTCTCATAAGATCTTTAGGGAAACAGGAGCAGGAAATCAGGTGAAGCTACATAAGCTTACAATAAGGCTTTAGGGTTCCTTTGAGACAATTTATCAAATCATAGATAGAATGAGTATTGCAACAAGGCCACCAAGATAAATAAAATAATAACTACATTCTCTTTGTGGTATCATTAGTGGCTTTAATTTTGTATTTTCTTGTGCTGGAATGTATAGAATGAGTAAACATTACCAGTTTTCTTTTAGGGTCTGTAAAAGCATCTGATGGGGGTTGGGGAATTTACTTTTTATCACTGTTGTATATGATGCAGGTCCAGATGGAAGATAAAACATGCATGAGTTGCCTGCAGCTCTGAAAATAATTATACTCATTTGCTAGAAATGTAGAAAGTGCATCCAACCAAGCCACCACCTATCATACTGACACTCACTCTGCATATTGATGAAGTTTAAAGCCAGAGACATGGCTTTAGTGGAGGGGGTTGGATAGCACCATTGCTATTGGATTAATAGTGCCATCATTTTACATTATGCAGCATTTCACTTATGCCACATATTGAGAAGTGATTCTGACTGAGTCTTATGGTGCAGTTCGTCAAACTGGCAGCCTCCCCCCAATTCTGCAGACATTTGTTAAACATGTGGATAGAAACACATAGAAATCTTTATTCTGTGTAATTCTGTCACCTCTTGTTGCCTTATGTTGAATATTCAGAGAACAGTATTCCATTCTTTTTACTGTATTGAGAAGATAATGTGAGTGTGCTGAGCTCCAGTGCCACTGACCAGTAATTGATGAATGGGTGCTGTGAAATGTAGAATAGGAATGAATATCAGAGAGACCCTGGAGGATATCCTCATGTATTATAATCAGTTTTACTGATAACCCTCTGCACTAGCCATAGAAATTAGAACAAATTAAGTGATTCCAATGAACTCCAATTCCAGGTAACCCTTTCAGTATCAGCTCATGATATTTTTTGTAGATGCTTACGATAAAGATTAAAATGTTTTACATGTCAAAAAGGTTGTTCAGCCAACGAATATCTAGAAATTGTAACTGACAATATATAAGCACAATGTGTTCAAACTCATTCTTTTGCAATAAAATGAAAGTATAATCGAATGCCAGACATACTATTGTCAAATTTAGCAGAATTGGGAATTGCATGTGTGATTTTTATTAATTTCCAATGCTATTAATATACAAAGATAGGTACGTTAGGCATCTAACTGAGATTGTTTCTGCATTCATTGCCATGGTAAACTGAATCACTTTTGAGGGCTCATTTGCTAGTATTTTCTATAAATTAAAAAAAATCTGCTGTTATATATTAATATATCTTGATTTAAAACAAATGGATAATGCTGGGTTGGTTAGTTGGTTAATAATTGTAAGATGAAAGATATTATATTAAATACCTAGTGAGGGGATTAGAAAAACAGAAGAAAAAATATGCCAAATGTACAGGATGCGTCCAGCAACCGACTGAAATTGTGAATACAATATTATCGTCCAATTGGATGTGTGTTGGAACCCAGAAAGCTGACCACACTCAAAAAGCAAGACAGAGCCAACACGGTAATTACAAGACAGTTAACTTAACATCTATGGGAGGGATCATTTAGAAAGATATAATTAAAAATCAGAATTACCAAACGACTAGAGGAAGCAAAATGAGTGAATCAGCCACATATTAGGCAAGGTGATTGCTTGACAGACTTGAATGAGCTCTTGGAAGTGAAGGAGACTCTCAGAAAATCTAACAGCTCATACCGTACGCTTAACCACTGAAGAGGTTAAGCAGATTGAAAAAGTGGGAGAGGGAGTAAATTTGGATTGAATTTTGTTAGAAAAGAGAAAACGGAGGTAGGATCCTCCCAGGTGAACAGCTAACAGTGCAGATTACTTTCATTTCTCCGCTTCCCACCATCTAGCAATCCGAGCAGTGCTCCCAGGTCAAGCGACGATTTGCAGGTACCTTTTGCAATCTAGTGTCTATTCCAATCAGTGATCCCAAACAGCACTGATGAAATCAAATAAAGCTGGAATGATAACCTCGTGGAACACAGCTTTCAGTCCGTGGAGCAACTCTGAGCCTGCATTCACCTCTCACTTTATTCCTCAATTACACACCCACTCTGGCCTGTCATTGTCAGCCCTGCAGCATAACCTTAAAGGTCAGAACCATATCTTCTATTTTGGAACTTTGCTGCCTTCTGGACTTGAAATCAATTTTTTAAAAAAAAAATCAGTTGATGTGCTTTGTCCATTTCTATTGGTTACCCATCTGTAATATGAACTAATTTTTCTCCCCGATCTGCTGACCAGTTCCTGCAGCCCTGACCTGCATTTCACAGCGTTTACAAACCTTTGTTCGTTTATCCTCTCTCCGATGGCGCCAGCAAACAACAATTTCTTGGGCAGCATCTTCCGGATAGCCAATCTCTTCAATTATTTCGCTTTCTCTACGTCTCCTGCTTGTTCCTTTTGTCTTGATGGTGTTTTCGAGACTGGCAGCCTGTGACGCACAGTTTGGAATTCAGTCGTATGACCTAGCACTCCGCTGTCCCCGGAGAGGATCGAGAGCACGTGCTGCCTCATGGAGAAGACCAGAGACGTGGCCCGGAACCATGATCAACTCCATTTTAAAGCGTCGAGGAAGGCTGAAGCATCAAGGTGAATGGAGAGGAGGCTAGCGGTCACTCTCCATGAAGACCACGGGGTTGACGGTGGTCAGTAGCTGAGTCAGCAATGTTTGAACCTGGCATGGTGGTCGCTCTTCATGGAAGCACTGTAGTCATGTGGCCTCTCTCCTCAATACTGACGAGAGGATGTCTTTGAAATTCTGAGATTTATGTCATTACCGGACTGCAGTTTATTTTGATTTCTTTCTATTTTCTGTGTTTTCCTTCTTGTTGCTGAATGGCAGGTGGGCGATATGTTACATGTTGTGTGAGGAAGGGATTAGGGATTTAGGGTCTGGTGTTCTTGTGGGTGCTTTTTCACTGTGTGGCGATCTGTTAGTTCTTGCGTGTGAGTGAGGAGTTGGGGCTTGATGTTATTGCCAATGTTTTTTTGTGAGGGAGGGGATTGGGGGTTTGGGGTTTTTATTGTTCCAGCTGCCTAGCTGCGATCTGCTGTTTTTGTGCGAGGGTCTGGTTGGCAGGCGTTGGGGTTTGATGTTCCAGCTGCCATTTTTCATGTGGGTGATCTGTTAGTTGTTTATGCGAGAGAGGGGTGGGGGCTGTGGGGGGGGTGAAATTTTGGGGGTTGTTAGTTTTGCTTCTTTTTCTTTTTTTTCTTTATCATGCGGGAGGGTGATGTCTTTTTTCCAACAACTCCCATGGTCTTTCTACATTTCATGGCTATCTGGACGAAACGGATATCAGAGTTGTATTGTACATGCACATTTTGACAATACAATGAAACTTTGAGCCTTTGAACCTTGTTAATTCCCCTCGATATTCGATCAACCTTCTCATCTTGTCAGAGATATTCCTTTTATACTTTTCATCTCCCCATCCTTTCTATAGTTTACAACAAAAATGTTTTCTCTTTCTAAATTCTAATGAAAGGTCTTCAACCTGAAATATTAACTTTGTTTCTGCTTCAGCAGGTGTTGCAAATGTTGCCTGATCTGCTGAGTGTTTCCAACATTTCATGTGCTATAGAATAGTTAAACATTGTAAGGATCCTTGCATAAATTAACAGCTTCAGGGCCAAGGGAAAAGGAACAATCCTGAGGGAAAGCTGTCCTATCCAAGACTGAGATCTTCATTTTGGCTTCCTTGTTAACAGACTACTGAGTGCATTAGGCTCTGTGAGAGACTTCATTGCGTTCTCACGTTATGGTAACCTCTCGATTTAGAGTCATAGAGAAGCAGGACTTTCGGCCCATCTAGTCCATTCCAAACCACTTAACCTGCCTAGTCCCATCGAGCTGCCCAGGATCATAGCCCTGAATACCCATACCATCCGTGTACCTATCCAAACTTGTCTTAACGTTTAAATTGAGCTGTCATGCACCACTTGCCTTGGCAGCTTACTCCACACTCTCATGACCCTCCGAGTGAAGAAGTTTCCCCTCATCTTCCCTTTAAACTTTTCACCTTTCACTCTTAACCCATGACCTCTAGTTATAGCCCTAACCAATCTCAGTGGAAAAAGCCTGCTTGCAATTACCCTATCTTTATCCCTCATAATTTCGTATAGCTCTATCAAATCTCCCCTCAATCTTCTATATTCCAAGGAATGAAGACCTAACCTATTCAATCTTTCCTTATAACCCAGGTCCTCCAGTCATGATAACATCTTTGTAAGTCTTCTCTGTTCTCTTTCAACATTATTTACAACTTTTGAGACTTGAGCCTATGACATGTGGTTTGGAATTCAATCAAATGACCTAGTGCTCTGTTACCCCCAGAGAGGATCGAGAGGTAGGTAGGTGACCAAAACTGCACACGGTACTCCAGATTAAGCCTCACTAATGTCTTATAGCATAGCATCTCAACTCATGTACTTAATACTTTGATTTATAAAGGCCAATATACCAAAACCTTTCTTTATAACTCTATCTACCTGTGCTGCCAATTTCAATGAATTATGGACCTGTATTCCCAGATCCCTTTCTACCACATTCCTCAAAGCCTGACTACATGGTTGGTCCTCCCAAAGTGCAAAACCTCTCACATGCCTGAATTAAATTCCATCTGCCATTTTTCATCCCTCCTGGATTGAGATTGGATTACCAGCAACAGGGCAAGGCAACTGCATTGGGACAATGAATTCCACGTTAAGTTTGCTATCATTTCCAGAGACCCACCTGACTTGCTGAGTTCCTTCAGCATTTTTTGTGCGTTAATTTGGTTTTCCGGCATCTGCAGATTTTCTCATGTTTCTATATGATTCATTGGACATAAATAGTGGGCAGTGTTAAGATGGAGCCAAGTGGCTGCCTCTTTGAGCTCATCTGCAGAAACAGCTTAAATTCCTCTCTTTAATGTCTCTTTTTTGTCTCTTCAAGGTGGCTGGGGTTCTATCGAGGTCCCTGATCTGCAATGGCACTGAAAACTGCGTTTTTTAATGGTGGATGAGTTCCCATTCTTGAAACTCACCGGCCAACCATTTCCCAATATTTTTCAGGCGCAGCTAGGGCGTGGCCCTGCACAGCCCTGTTGCCAACCGATTCCAGACCTGTGTTGCCAACTGAGATATCGCAGGAGAAAGAACTTCAGGGTTTCGTTGCAGCGGAAGTGTGGACAGAGGTCTCTGTTGTCAAGCAATCGCTCGCACTCTCTCTCCCCCCCTCTCTCTCTCTCTCTCTCTCCCCCCCCCCTCCTCTCTCTCTCTCTCTCTCTCTCTCTCTCTCTCTCTCTCTCTCTCTCTCTCTCTCTCTCTCACATGAGGAGAGTTTGCAGCTGATTCCCACGTCTGTTAAGACTAATATTTCAGGTTGTATACTATATATTCTCTGATACTAAGTGGAACTATTTAAATAGGTAGAAAAAAATTGAAAGAAGATGCAATCTATCTCTGATTAAATAAGGCAAGGAACAAAACACTGGGACTTCTTCCTTCTCCTGATATAACAACCTAAGAACTAGGAGCAGGAATAAGCAAAATGACTTTTCACATGCTCGACTATTCATTAATACCATGACTGGCCTTCAACTTCAGCGCCATTTTCCCACACTATCCCCATATCCTTTGATTTCTTTAATGAACAGAAATCTTTTAATCTCTGTTTTGAATCAATTGACTCAGTTTCATGGGCATACAAGGTAAATAGTTCTGAAGGTTTTTCATTGTCTAAGTGAAGAAATACAGTGGATTCCAGTTAATTGGGACATATTGGGATCAATACATTTTGGCACAATTAAGCAACAGTCCCAATTAACCAGTTTTATGGAAATAGTTAAAAGCCATAACAAAGGCAAGCTAGCATTTAACTGAGTAAAAAATTATGCATTTCAATTAAATCCAGAACAAATTAGAACACTATCAAAACTACTACAATACTATAAAACTGTGATTTAATCCAGTGTCTGCTGCAATGTTCTTTTGATTGAATCAAAATGCAGAAAATCAGTGCAGACACTTAGTGAAGATAATGGATGCCTTCATTGCATTCCTGCATATGTCAAAATAAAACTCAAAATTATTAAAAATCATCGCTTTGTGAATCAGCATCCACTGGCCGATTCAAAATGGCGGAGCAGACTCAATGGGCCAAATGGCCTAATTCTGCTCCTATATCTTATGGCCCAAGTGGATAACGTAACACAAGCACATTCAAACGACGCTATTGAAAGACTGTTCATTCCATAATGTGTAGCATCATTTCTGGCATCTCCAAGCCTGAATGCTTGAAACCACAGTGAGCAAAACGGTTCTGAATTGTCTTACTGCTTATTTCTAGCCAACTATCAGTGACAAAAGTCACTGATTTTTGAACACAAGCACACACAACTGTGCTATTTCAAAACTGTTTGCTCTGAACACAGCATAGTGTTTGACAGTCATACACGTGACTGACATTAGTTAAAAACAATTTGGCAACACTCTCCTGTCCGCATTAAGTGGCATAGTGTCCCAAATAAATGAAGGAAACCCCGGCTATTTTCTCAATTAGTTTTTGTTCTTTAAGAATTGTCCCCAATAAGCAGCTGCCTGATTATCTGATGACCCAATTAACTGGAATCCATTGTATTATCTCTCAGTCCTAGATGTTATACATCTTATTTTAAGACTGGAACCCTTGATTATAGATTCTTCAGTTGGAAACATAACCCCTGCATCCAACGTATGACACACCTTTAAAGTTTGCAAGCTTGGACCTGATGTCCTCTCATTCTTCTAAACTATAAGGAATTCTGTCCTAATCTACTCAACCTCTCTTCATATGGCAACTCCCCCCACCCCACACATCTCCGGAACATCTCTAGGGAACCTTTGATGAACTCCCTCCACAGTATACAGTATATATCTTTTTGTAGTTGCTCTACAAGAAATGTTCCGCATGCTTCTTTCTCTAGAACTTTAACCCCGAAATGTTAAATATATCCAAGGGATGCTTTATTTTTGGTAGAAATTCTGACTGAAAAACCTGAAACCAACTCAGTAACTTTTGGTATAAATGATAAAACACTTTCATTTATGAAATTCCTTACTGAGGTTTCCATGTCAAAAAATACACAACAAACTACTTCCGAACCCTGAACCTTCAAATCAAAGAATAAAAAATGTACCGGTAGTTAAAAAACACTTTGCATGATTATAAAGCATTTGGAGCATCAAACTACAGCCTTCTGCAGACCTTGCAGAAAAGAAGAAAGAACAAGCATTTCTGTAGTGCCTTTCATTTTTCAAAGTGTCCTGAAGTATTTCCCTGCCAATTAATTATTTCTGATGTGCAGTCACTATTGTAACTACCTAGGTAAATGTAGTAATCAAATGTAATCTGTGTGTTATATTTCTGTGTTGCATATACAATAAAACACCTCTCCTAAATCAAAGGCAAAGAAAGTCGGCTATATTACCAAATAACATTCTGTATTACATAGTTGAAACACCATATCGTGCAGTACTGAACAAGCAATGCCACTATGCATCCATTAGTAGTTTTAAAAATGTCCCTTCTTTACTGCATCTGTATGTAAACCTTCCTACCCAGATATCTATTTCTATCCATACATATTCTTATATACATATATAAAAGTTTATATTTATAGCAACAGAAGACGTAAGCCTTATTTAAAGGGAGCACCTTAGTAAGATGTCCGTTTACTTGCTGTAATTTCAATTATTCCCATGCGTTTGATAATCATTAATACTTCAGCATGTTTCACTTACTGTCTCAAAACATTATCAGCATCAACAATTTTGATTCTTTAAGCAGTAGGTGGAAAGGGTTTAAAGAAGTATACATTGATTGCTGAAGGCAGAAATTAAATAGAACATACAGCTACAGAAGGGTTGTTCCTGTGCTGTACTGTATTGTGTTCGAAATTTCAAAGTTGTTCCAATTAGAAAATTCAGAACAACTGCATTGAAAGTATTTATACAAATGCTATAACATGTTAAATCAAATTAAACGGAAAAGCAATGTGCTGAATGCAGCAATTTAAAGCATAGCTTTATTTGGTGAAGTGCTGGCAAAGCTAGTGGTTCTGTCAGATGTTGTTGGACATATGGAGAGAGCTAGCCACAGTGGCTGAGCAATTTTAAGTGTTCTACTGATTGGGTGAAATTTTATTCAGGATTTAGTGACATGGAGAGATATCGGAAAGCTTTTGAAAATTTCAATAATAAATGTCTATGTTTAACCTTGCCCTTTTCGGATGCAAGTTTATTGACCTGGAATATTAACTCTGTTTACCCCTCCAAAGTTTCACCTGACTTTCAAGTATTTTTTCCATTTTATTTGCATTTTCCAGCATCCATCAAAAAAAGAAAGCATGGAAGAAAAATGCAAGTTTCAACAAACACACCAGGATTAGTTTCAGGTCATCAAGATGGCCCGGGAGCACTGAACTAATTTTTGAACTGTGATCACTCTTGGAAATTGCAAATACAATAGTGAGTTTCTGTGGCTCTAAGTGCTAGGTCCGATAAACAATAATGAGATTGCTGGAAATCCAAAGGAACACACATGAAATGCTGAAGGAACTCAGTAGGTCAGGTAGCATCTATGGAAATGAATAAACAGTCGATGTTTTGGGCTGAGACCCTTCCTCAGGACTGGAAAGGAAGGGGGAAGATGCCAGAATAAAAAAGGTGTCGGGAGGGAAAAGAGGATAACTAGAAGGTGATAGGAATAGGAATGGGAATTGGAATTAAAATGTTTGGCCACTGTGCAGTTCCGCTTTTGGTGGATGGAGTGGAGGTGTTCGACAAAGTGGTCCCATCCCTGTTCTGACATGTTGGTCCATGGCCTCCTCTTGTGCCGTGATGAGGCCATCACAGAGTGGAAGAGAAACATCTTACATCCTGTCTGGGTAGCCTCCAACCTGATGGCATGAACATCAATTTCTCATTCCCTTCCCCTCCTGTCTTCTTCTATTCCCCACTCTGTTCACTTACCCCTTCTTCCTTGCCCATCACCTACCCCTGGGCCCCCTCCATCTTCCCTTTCTCCTCTGGTTCACTCTCCTCTCCAGCTCTTTATCTTTTCTACCCACCTGGCTTCACCTATCACCTTCTAGCTATCCACCTTCCCCTCCCCCAGCTTTTTATTCTGACATCTTCACCCTTGTTTTCTAGTCCTGAAGAAGGGTCAACAAAGCATCAACGGTTTATTCATTTCCATGGATACTGCCTGACCTGCTGAGTTTCTCCAGCGTTTTTTGTGTGTGTGCGCTTTGAATGAGATAAAGAGCTGTTATCTTTTTAAATGGGGACCTACTGTCAAACTAACTGAGGTAGATGATCAGCACATAGTCTTTGCCTTCATATCAAGGATGGCCTCTGTTACACAGTGTGGCACTACCACTGTGCCACAAAATACTTCTGACATTCAACTCTGGGTACCTGTGAGGCACTGTGGACCATTAACAGCTAATACACAGCCCCATTATCATGTCCAGCTTATCCCTCTCTCAGGCAGCCTGCAGATCAATAAGGAGTGTAGAAGGGCATCCTGGGGTTAACCCAGGCATGCTGAGTGAAGTTGCAATACAGGACTACATATGTGCTAAACTGCAAAAATAACAAGCAATAGGCAGAGCTAAGCAATTTCACAGCCAACAGATCAGAGTGAAAATCAGAAGTCCTATCACATCCTAGTGGTGGACAATTTAACAACTATTAGGAAGAAGAGATTTCAACAGCATCCTCATCGTCAAGAGTAACAGGGTACAGTGAAAGGAAAGTCTAAGGTATTCACAACTGTGTTCAGCCAGCAGTATGGAAAGCACAATCCACCTCAGCTTTCTTCTCAGATGCACACCATCGCAGACGCCAGTCTTCAGGTAATTTCACGTCAAAATCATTATCTGTTCCCTAACATTCACAATACTAAAGTGCCAGGTAATCATCATTTCAAACAAGAGAGAGTCTGTATAAGTTTATCATGGAAAAGAGAGTAGCCACAGAAGGAATGATTTCCCCTTAAGGACCAAAGTGTTTGGTGCTGGGGTGCGGGCAAGACCCTAAGTACATATCCCACCTGTATTCACCAGTGAGAAGAGCATAGTAGACAGTGAGCTCAATTGAGAAACTGGATCATATCAATGTTACAAAGGGGAGTGTTAGAAATCATGGAATGCATGAGAGTGGTTAAATCCCCAAGGAAGTATGAGATCATGTTATTGGAAAAAAGGGGAGAGATTAGTTTGGCCCCGTTACGGCCTTTTTCATCTTCATTAGCCACAGGCCAAGTGCTAGAAATCCCAAGGATAGTTAATATTGCTCTGTATTTAAAAGGGGCAGCAGGGATATGTTAGGTAACTAGAGGCCAATGAGCCTTCCATCAGTGATTGGGAAATTATGGGGAAAATTCTGAGGGCTAGGATTAATGTCCATTTGGAAAGGCAGGGGTTGACCAAGCATGGACAAAAAGCTTTGTGTGAAGGAAGTCATGCTTAATGCATGAGTAGTTTGACTGAGTGTTTTAAAGAGGTAACAGAGTGATAGACATTGTCCATATGAACTTTAATAAGATATCTAACAAGGCTCTGCATAGTAGTTGCTCCAGAAGCTTAAGGTACATGGGATTAAAGACAAGTGTATCCATATTTGCTTTGGTGATTGGAGGCAGAGGGTGATGAAGAAAGACTGATTTTCCAGTATCTGTGACCAGTGACGGATCGACAGATATCTGAATAGGCAAGGCATTTGAGGATATGAAACTAATAAAGCCAAATGGGATTAATGTAAATGGACAAAAGAGATGGTGTGGATGTTGTGGGCAAAAGGGCCCATTTTTGCACTATAGAATACTATGACTTTAAGAGTTTGTATGAGGCTGGTTGTCTTGCACTAAGTGACTCACCCCCTGACACTTCAAAGCACTTCGACTATGCACAGGACTCAATTCTGGAGTGTTATGGAACACTGTTCACTTCTCTAGATGGCAGAAGCTTCAACAACAATCAAGAGGCTCAATCCAATTCAAGTCAAAGCAAACAACTTGGTTGGCACCTTATCTACAACCCTAAATATTTGTTTCCCCCCCCCCCCCCCATCACTGTCTCACCACGGTTGTAGTGCATCATGTTTACAAAATAAGGCTACTATGACAGCACCTCAAGAGAAACAAGGTCTACAAGAGCATGGGAGAACCAAGTACTTCAACTCAAATCACACACCTTCCTGCTTTAGAAACATATCACTGCTCCTTCATTATTGCTGGCTCCAAATCCTGAAACCCCGACAAAGCAACACTATGAAAGCATCTCCAGCAGAAAGTCTGCAATTGTTCAAGGAAGCTGCTTACCAGCATCTTTATAAAGGTTATTTGGGATGGATAAGAAATGCTGGTCCTGAGTCCCTGCTAAATCATGAGAAAGGAATTAGAAAAATATTTGAGGGATATTGACCAATATTTTTGTGCTTCATGTTCTCCCCTGATTTCCTGCAGTTCCATGGAACTAATCAAAACAAGTACACAATGGCTCTTGAGGGATTTAAACCATCTTAAGGAAAAAGCCAGTAAATAGTTTGTCCTTGCAAGTGTTTCTGTAGCCGCAGGTGGATTGTTATTGGCACTCAGGGGCTACTTTGGAGATTTCTGAGCTGTAAATTTCTGGGATTTATGAACTTAGGACCAATTTAGTAGCATGCAAAATTATCATATATAACTATAACTATATCTATGATATATGAGTTTTTCTTAATTTGTAAAGAAAGTAGTATAAATTATGTTTATGCAAATTACACTTTCTTCACTTGTGTTTTAACCTTTTAAATTCTTCTTGTTTATTCTAACTTCTAACATTTTAATGAGATTCTTAAAATTAAACTGACAAGTAAGATGTCTATAGATTCCCTCATGGATTCTCTCCTCATTGCTAAAAATAATTTAGTGCTTAAATAAGGAGTCAAAAATGCTTCGAAATTCAAAAAATATTTGTATTGAATAAGTCCTATCAAGCAATAATGTAGAGGGATGTTTTGTGAACTTGCACATTTGAAATAAATGCTTGAAGGATAATATTCCTACCCTAAAATTATGCCAGAATAATAAAGAATAAGAGGAATTTAAGAAACTGTTTGCTCTATATGCCTGAACTTGGCTGGTAATCTTATTTTATAAATATATATATATATACACACACACCAACACATATACCAATCAACTCTCTAATAATGGGTCCCTTTGTCAATGTTTAATCTACATCAGCGATGATGAACATTTCAGGGTATCTACTGCAAGTTTCTTATCAACAATAATTCAGGTAGGTTACCACAGCTGAGGAGATTTTGCTATGTGTGGGATCACTCTACAAATTAATTCAGGTTCCCTTTGCAGCAGTAAAAATGGAAACTCATTTAAACCAGTTTATATTAGCACCACTGGACCTTTATGTAGGTTAAATCAGCAACAAGGCTGCACTTCAGTAATACTTCACCCGCAGTCTCGTCCTCAGACTATCAGCAGTGAACGGATTCAAACGTGGTCCATGAACATTACCTCACCATTCACATTTACACTCTTTATTTGTAACGTGTGGCTATTTTTACGTCTTGCAAAGCTGTGCTGCCACAAAACAATAAATTTCATGACATGTCTGGGATAATTAACCTGATTCTGATTTTGAAGGCAGAATGTTAGTTAGCACACTGGTGGGCGAGACTGGCCTTTACTTTGCATTAAAAGATTAAAAAATTGGGATTGGCAACCCCAAATTACATCAGTATTCGTGTGAAATAATTTCACACATTAAAACCACCAGAACATTTAGAACTTCTTTTTCTCTGCCAATGATTGGATACAATATTGTGAGTTTTAGTTAATTTCAGCTGTGCATATGTCTTTATTTATTTATTGGCATTCTTCTATCTGCATGAGATGATAAATTTTGCAGCTTAAGAGAGAGAATGCATGGTGTCTCGTGTGACTAAATAGTCTAGAACAAGATTTGCCAATCTAAGGCAGTGGCTGCATGTATGTGTATCATAATTGGACAGTTCAAATGCCAAATGCTTCTTAAAGAATCTTTTCTCTTCTATCTATTGGAACAAATTCACCTGATGAGGTTCGATGTTCTCACTTGTTCCAGCTATTTATCAGGATTAACCATCGGTCAGGATTAATTCCCTTTGCCTTCACTTTTATCGTGGGCCTTGCACATGTCGCTAGGTTTCTCTGATATAACTAAGACAAAGGCAGATAGTGGTAGAGGCTTCCAAGACATATATCAGACAATGTGGAAAAGATACTGTAGGATGTTGGAAAATATGAATGGCTTCTTTGGGCAGAAACTGGCAAAAGAGACTCAATCCAGAAATCCTTTAGAGATAATGGATGTGGGGAGGGAGAAGAAGGTAAGCCACGATAAATGTTGTGATACTGAGAAACTCAAGGGCATCTTGAAGTCCAGAGTTCCCTGAATGTTTCACAAGCCAAGTAGACACAGTGTTTAAGAAGGTAAAAGGAATACTTGGATTTATTGGCTGACATATAGAATGAAAGAGTAGAGGTGTCCTACTAGAAACATTATAAAGCATAATTTACGCTTCATCTGCTGTGCCATGTTTTCATGTCCATAGAATGGGAAGGAACGATTGTTCCCAACCTTTCTTATGCCATGGACCCCTACCATTAACAGAGGGGTCTAGGAACCCCTTCTCTGGTGTGTAGATTTACTAAAGACTTACCACTTAACAAAACAAGAACTGCCTGGACCACAGAGGTTTAATTTATAATATTATGAGATAGGAATAATTTATTTCCATTGGAAAAAAGTCAGTGCTGGAGGCACAGATGTGAGACAGAGGGATCAGAGTGAAATTAAGGACAAAATGAGGTTTTAGCAATATGCAGCGAGATTCTAAAACTTACTGTCTGAAATTATGATGGTGGATAAATCTTTACAACTATACAAGCATACCTGAAAGGTTATAGACCAGGAGCTGGGAACTGGGATGAGTCTAAATTGTTCCTTTTGTCTAATGTTGTAAACTGTAGTTCACTTAATTCCGTGATACAGCTCCATGCAAAGCTCTAACTAAAACCATGTGGCAATCCTGACTGTGGAATAATTATTGGCCAGGACAGCAAAGGTAACTTAAGTCTTCTCTAATATAGTTCCATTGGAGAATTGACAAGTTTTAACATTTGGACAACAAGGCAGAAACTCCATTAGTGTTGCACTCTCTCTGTACTACAATTAAAGAGCCAATTTATTTCAAACATACTTAATTAGCTATAAAAGATATTGGGATGTAAATGCAAACCATTACTTTATTGGGGTTAGATCATTCTCATTGGATACACTGTTGCATTAACCCATAATTTATTTTTATTTCTATGCATTTCCTCTTTAAGAACACTATGTCTAGTTCTTAGTGTGATCAAAAGCTTGGACGTGACAATAAAGAAAAGCAGCCATCCTTCCATCGTGGCCAATAGTGGATGTGCATTGTACTGTAGGTTCACAAGTGGAGGAGCTAAACCAGTTAGGGTTTACACTAGCAGCAAGGATTTGATAAACTGTAAATGCAATAATATGGTAAGAATATCATATAACCCAACATTAAAATAAAAAAACATGCTGTTGCATATTGAAATTGGGAAAACAAATGAAGTATCACTGGAAAGTCTACAATACGAGGGGTGATTGATAAGTTCGTAGCCTAAGGTAGAAGGAGATAATTTTAGAAAACCTAGCACAATTTATTTTTCAACATAGTCCCCTCCTTCTACCTTAGGCCACAAACTTATCAATCACCCCTGATGCTTTATTAACTTCAAACTTTCTGTATAATCACTCAAAGAGTTGAACTGCATGTGCATGTAACGAGAGCTGTATAACTCATCTCCCTCTACCTTAGGCCACGAACTTATCAATTACCCCTGCTGTGGACACTTCCTGGAGGTCCAAGATCCGTATGCTCCACAACCACTGGACTAAGTGTGTAAATGCAGGAGGAGACTATGTTGAAAAATAAATGTGCTAGGTTTTCTAACATTGACTCCTTCTACCTTAGGCCACGAACTTATCAATCACATCTTGTATCTTTATGAGCAAGAAAAAATCTGCAGATGCTGGAAATCTGAGCAACACACACAAAATACTGGAGGAACTCAGCAGGCCAGGCAGGATATCAATGGACTAGAGTAGAGTTGACGTTTTGGGCCAAGACCGTTCAGCAGGACAGGAGAAAAAAAGCTGAGTAGATTTAAAACAAAGGTGGAGGGAGGGGAGACAGAAACTTAAGTTGATAGGTGAAATCTGAAGGGGGAAAGATGAGGTTAAGAGCTGGGAAGTTGATTGGTGAAGGAGATACAGGGCTGGGGAAGGGGGATTTTGATAGAAGAGGACAGAAGGCCATGGAAGAAAGAGAAGGGGGGAGGAGCACCAGAGGGAGATGAAGAGTGGGCAAGGAGATAAGGTGAGAGATGGAAAAGGGGATGAGGAATGGTGAAAGAGGTAGGGGGGAGGTATTGCTGGAAGTTTGAAAAATCGATGTTCATATCAGAAGTTCTCGAACTTCCAGTAATGCCCCTCTCCCATTCACCATATCCACTTAAGCTCAGCCTTTCAAGATTCAATGATACCCCACTCATTAATTCGGAGAATGGGCAAAGAAGTGGCAGATGGAATACAGTGCCGGAAAGTGTATGGTCATGCACTTTGACAGAAAGAATAAAAGCATAAATGGGGAGAAAGTTCAAAAATCTGAGGTGCGAAGGGACTTGGGAGTCCTTGTGCAGTATTCCCTAAATGTTAATTTGTAGGTTGAGTCGGTGGTGAAGAAGGTGAATGCAATGTTAGCATTCATTTCAAGAGGACTAGAAAAGCAAGGAAGTAATGCTGAGGCTTTATAAGGCAATGGAGAGGTCCTGCTTGAGGTATTGTGAGCAGTTTTGGGCCTCTTATTTAAGAAAGGATCTGCTGAATTCGAGAGATGTCGGAGGAGGTTCACGAGTATTTCTGGGAATGAAAGGGTTATCATATGAGAAGCGATTAATGGTTTTTACTTGCTGGAATTTAGAAGAATGAGGGAGGAATCTCCTTGAAATCTATTGAATACAGAAAGGCCTAGATACAATAGGTGTGGAGAGGATACTTCCTATGGTGGGGAAGTCAAGTTCTCAGAATAGGGGACATCCATTAAGAGTAGAGATATTTAAGGCTGAGGTGGGTAGGTTCTTGATTAGTCCAGGTGTGAAAGCAGTACACACAAAATGCTGGAGGAACTCAGCAGGCCAGGTAGCATCTATGGAAAAGAGTACAGTCAATGCTTCTGGCCAAAACCCCCAGGTATGAAAGGTTATGGGGAGAAGACAGGAGATTGGGGCTGAGAGGGAAATGGATCAATCATGAAGAAATGGCGGAGCAGACTCAATGGGCCAAATGGCCTAATTCTGCTCCTATATCTTATGGTCTTATGGACTTATTATGAATAATTAAGCATCATTGGGAGAATAGGTATCTATTAGATACCTAAACCTCCTTTCAGAATGAAAAAAGGAGTTGTTAATATAGTAACAATAACTCCTCACATGCTGCATTATACACAACTTGGCCATAAAGTATTTAATATCACAACATTTGATAAGCACAAGTGGGGTACTGGCTGATGTAAAATTCACTGTGATCTCCTTGAAGACAAATCAGTCAGCCCTGAAGTTAAGAAAAGAATTTGCCTTTTTTTTAATCTTGATTCAGTCTGGGATTTTTTTGTCTGTTTTTTTTTGCCTCCCACAGGAAATCGTATGGAGAGGATTGCGTTGCTTAGTGGCACTCTGTAACCACTCAGGCAGGCTCCGTGGACCGATTGATCTTCTCCTGTCAGTCACTGAGATGAATCCAGAAGATAAGGATCTGGACGACCAAACTCCTCAACAGCTTTGGGGAAGTGACGACTAAAGCAGACCGCAGAATCCAGTAAACGAATCGGTTAAATATAAATACATAAATACATTTAACTTGACAAGCTAACTCAAAGCGTAGGCAATTCAGGAAACTCCCCAGTGGTAGCCTTTGTAAAAAGAGATAATGAATAATAAAGAAGTGGAAAGGTAGATTAAAAAAAAAGACTGGTTATTAAAAGAATTATTTTGAATCAAGAAACCACTAAATGGTCTCCTTTAGGCCTAGTGCTGGAATTTGCTATCAATTCTAGTTAACAGTAAATTATCTGGATTTAGAAATGGAATATAATGTAACTGAATTTGCAAAAGGTAACAGGAATTAGATGATGCAGCTCTGAAGCTACAGAATGAGTTGACTGAGGCATGCATTTGATCAGAGTAGTAAACACAAACAATCACAGAGGGCTGTGCTTAGGAAGTAAAACCTGTATGTGCATTTCATGAATGATGCTGAACTAGCTAAGAATAAAGAGTTTGACCAGCCACACAGGAAACTGGATGTTGATGCAGCTGTGAGGGAGAGGAGAGTGGGGGATGTGAGCAGTAGCGCAGGACCCCCTCAATCATCCCGTGGGATGATGGGAACACTCTCTCACATTCACTCAATGACGTTCAGGATGTGTTAAATTCCTGTCCAGATCATGACAAAATTAAAAGGCCCACATATGGCCATATAGACAGTTGAAGTCAGAGGGTGGCTGTCAGAACAATGATCGTTCTTGGTGAGCTCCACCCACCGCTTCCTGCACCTTCTGCTCCTTTCCTTTAGGAAAATATATTATCCCTGTGCCCTGGTTTTCTGCTCACCTAGTTAGCAGATAGTCTCGGAAACCTTAAAACCATCCTCCAGCAACTCTAATGCCCATTTTTGAAGAGAGTGGGAAATTCCTACAGTCTCTCATCTCTTATATTGTTGTACTTTACTCACAGAAATCTGGTAATATACCTCAAATCAAAATGAAAAACTAATGTTTTGTTGTAAGTGATTTGTTCGTTAGTTTCTGAATTTGGATCAAGCTAATTTCAGATGTGCTACATTAACAATTTTCCTGACCTAGTACCAGATTTTCTCTCCTCAGCCTTTACCCTGAATGCACCCTTCACTGGCATGGAAGCAAAATGACAAATACTGTTGTTTGTATTTTTATTATCACTGTTGAGATATTAAATTTTATTTTTGCTCTGGGAAGCATTTATTAGGAGTTAACTGCCCCTGATCTACAAAAAGCAAGAATGCTACACCACTTTATGTATAACAATATTGTATAATCAAGAAATTAAAGATTAACAACAAATAAAAGGTGTGCCAAAGGAAGTTCACAATCTGGTAGAATTTCATCCTCAGTTTGAAAGTGAGAAATGCAAATTCAAAACTAAAGTCCTAAATGTTAGATATGAGGGAGAAAGTTGGTTAATATTGATTGGGAAATTAGATTAAAAACTATGATAATAGCTAAGCAGTGGATAAATATAGTTGAAAATAGATTCCAATAAGAAATATGATCCAACTTAAGCTAACAAAGCTGATATTAGATTGAAATAAAACACTTTTAAAATTGCAGAAAATAGTAACAGATTCAAGGATTGGAAACGTATTAGAAATCAGCAAAATGTCTAAAAAATTAATAAGGATAAATAATATGAAAATAAACTAGCAAGAAATATGAAAACAGATTTTGAGGTGATCTGCAATCATGTTAAAATGGTGTAAACACTGGTTTTTCAAAATGTGAGAGAAGTGAATACTGGAGAATTTGGAAATAGCAATGACTGCTAAAATAGTTAGAGGATATAAGGTAAAGGTGGCTTTTGGAATTAGATCTGTTCTGACCTTATTTATGTCATAGCAGAAAACGCTCCAGGAGTCAAATAGCTTACTGCTGTTCCTTTGTTCCCAGGTCCCTGATAATGAATTCGAATAATTTCTCCAGGACTTACAGGTCAGCAATTTCGTATTTTATTCCTCGCTCCTTTCTTGAATAGTGATGCAACATTAGTGCATAATTTTCCCCATACCTTTGTCATTTTTTCTGATTCTATTAAATGCTTTTCAACTTTATTTTAATTGATTATTAATGTTTTAATTGTTTTTAATTAATGTGTTTAATTGTTTCAAGTATGTGAATGAATTAAGTTTTCTTGTAGCTCAGAAATATAATGCATCAGGAATTGTTCTTAAACTGGGAAACTTGCATAAAACTGGGCTTGCTTTAGAAGTGTGAGTCATCTGATACCTGCAGTGAATTCTAGTCAGGAACCATTCTGGTAGGATATATTCTGCCAAAATTGATAGCATTACTAAATAATGATATAATGAGAGCGATAATATTGTAATAACCTCAATCATTTTCCATGCAACAAGACAAAAATTGTTCAGCAAATTGTCCTTTTATTACAAGCTATCCAACACATAATTTTTGCTTCAATTTGAATGGATGCAAAGTGTTTTGTATTGTATTGAAGGTGAAAGAGGAAATAAAGTATTATGCAAAATTGCTGCCCTTCTGTCTTTTCTATTGTGTATTAAGACACTAGACTAAGTGTGGCTGCAAGCAGTCTCACAGTGGAAGCTGATCTCACAATTGAGCTCTTAACATACAACAGAAAACAGTTGTGACGCAAGTGGCTTCAGATTTTGATTTTTAACAATAAGCCTGATCAAAAAGAGCAATCCAGCTGACTGAAATGTTTCGAGATATGTTTCAAGTTTTTCTATTCTATTCGTTTTCCAAAGAACGAGAAAAGAGATTTTCAATGGGTACTTGAGATAATGCAAATTTCCTTTGTCAGTAACATATTTTACTTGTAGATCAGTTAATAATCTTTTCCGACAAGCCATGCTGCAGTAACTAGGCAACAGGCAGAACACTTCAGTCAGACATGCTACAGCTGAGCCTGACACTAAGTTTTCGAACATGTCAACAAATCCGTCATCTAGGTCAGTGAATTCAGAGTAATGAAGTAATCATCTCTCTCATTGCCCATCTGAGTTAGAAGAAGACATTGTAAAAATGAAAATAAAATCCATTATTTCCTTCCTAGTCACTTCAAGGTATTTATATTGTAGTTTAATTTAATACGTCTAACATTCCATGTGAAAAATTGTTCTCATTTGAAAGGAATTGTATATAGTGAAGATATTCTATTTTGTTACAGTTTAAAACTAAAGTCTGTTCATGCACTGTTTATGAATAGTGCTATTTCAAGGATAGATTTAGACACAACAAGCAATAAAATATGTATCATTTAAGTTTGCTGATTTACTTCATAGTACCTAATTTATCATTTAAGTTCGTTGCAGAAAAACTAACCTCATGTCAGCAAAAAAGATCAAGCTGGTTAATTCTAACACTTGAATACAGTAGGATTATATCTTGATCACATAGATTCCTGACAGCTGCAGAATGAAAAATGTGGAAGCAACCTGAGGGAATGGTTTAAGATATGAAGATCAATCTCTGAATCTTAGAATTAGATCTTTGTAAATGTTCACCAATAAATAATTTAAATAAGAAGAGCTGTTTTTTTGGTGTGGGTTACACTGTCTGAATTGTGTATGAATATAATTGTGTTTTGCTGTTGAAAACAGTGAATCTGTACTATGGAAACACATACACTCTTGTTAAAGGCAAAGGTAGAAATACAGACATACAATTTTAGAATCATGACTTTGTCATTTATAAAGTTTGTGTTTATATAGAAAGCAAGCAGTTAAGTTCAAAATTTAGCAGAAATATCTAGAAGTAGCTGTTTTCAGTATTTTAAATACAAATACCTACCTGAAAAGATTTGAGGCCCCCTAGTGGTTCTTACTCCAATTTATAATTTTGTATTTGTATTTCTGACATCTTGTCCATCCTGTACTCTCTTCTGTTTTTAGATATGAATCTTTTTTTTTAATTTTAAACTGCTAAATGTTGAAACACAAAAGAAAAGCTAATGAATTCAGATGTGATGTCTACTAACAGCATGAATTGAGATGATGTTGTGATTTCGATTACAGTATAATTGTCTATGCTATAAGTTTGATTAACTTTAAGTTTGTAGAAAGCACCTCTTGAGATATTTCCACCAATATCAAAATTATACCAATAAAAGCTAAGCCACATGATCTGTAAATGCCTGGAAATGGAAGTGGGCTAGTCACCTGACTGGAAGGCATGTAAAATTGAGCCAGAATTTCTGAGCCAAATTTGCAAGTGAGCCAATAGAACAGGACATCAATTTCCTCCATTGAGGAGGCTGACAACATATTTCCATTTGTGGATCTAAACATAGTAGATGTTCACAGATACATAGACAATAGGACTAGGGGTAGGGCATTTGTCCCTTCATGTGACTTTTCTTCAGTTTGATCATCGCTGTAAGTGAAAATTCAGTAAATTGCTTCGAACTCCTTGATCCCATTAGCCAGTAGGACCATATCTAATGCCTTCTTGAATATATTTAATGATTTGGCCTCAGGTGCCTTTTGTGGTAGAGAATTCGACAGGTTCATTATCTCATTCCTCCATGTTATACACAACGTCCTTAGGCTGTGACCCCTGCTCTGACCTTCCCACCATCAGAACATCCTTCCTGTTCTCAGTCTGGTCAGGGTTTTATTAGTTTCAATGATGTTCACTTTCCTAAACTCTAGAGAATATAAGAACAGTCATCCCAATCTCCCATCATATATCCGTTCTGACATCCCAGGTATCTCTTACAGTGCACACTACACTCATGTTTTGACCACATGTTCAGCTTGACACCTGATCTTTGACTTTAAACGAAAGGAGATGGATGAATCTGATATTCAATCCTTTACAATTCATGTGAAGTTAAAGGGATGCCACAAATTCATATCTTTGTTTTCTCTTTGTGCTAATTTTTTTTCTATTTATATTCTATATTTACATTCCATGACTACTTTATTAGGTACAAATATACACCTGCTAGTTCATGTGAATATCTAATCAGCCAATCATATGGCAGTAACTCAATGCATAAAAACATGCAGACATGGCCACGAGGTTCAACTGTTCAGACCAAACATTAGAATGGAGAAGAAATGTGATCTAAGTGACTTTGACCATGGGATAAGTGTTGGTGCCAGATGGGGTGGTTTAAGTATCTCAGAATCTGCCAATCTCGTGCACAACAGTCTCTAGAATTTACAGAACAAACAAAAAAAAAGCACATCCAGTGAGTGGCAGTTCTATGGGTGGAAACATCTTGTTAGTGAGAGAAGTCAGATGAGAAAGATAAGGCTGGTTCAAGCTATCAGGAAGGAAACAGTAACTCAAATAACCATGTGTTACCACAGTGGTGTGCCGAAGGGCATCTCTGAATGAACAACACATCAAACCTTGAACTGGATGGGCTACAGCAGTAGAAGACCACAAGCATACAATCAGTGGCCACTTTAGTAGGTACAGGGGTGTATATTCCTATGATTTTGTCATTAATTATTCTTCTTTCAGGTTATCTTTTGTACCTCTTGTTCCCTGTTAGATTTTGTTTCTCTTTTGTACATCTCAAACTTCTCTCGCCCTGTATTCTGACCAGCTCTCTGAGATTTCTTACCCATTTTTCTACTTCTCTTAGCTACCTTTAATGTTTCTCTTGGCACCCTTTGACACTGGTGACCATAAACTGACATTTTTATGATGTTGACATGAATGAAGTTCACATTCATTCTGCTCACCCCAAGGCATTTACATCAGAGACACTGTCTTCTTCATTAACCTATATTATTGGTCAACCACGGTCACAGTGTAATATGAAAGATCAGCAACAACTGTTCTTTGTGACTCGTTGCCTGAGGTCTAACCATCAGACTTGGTAAGCAAATTCATTGTCTTCAGGATTGAAACACTGTCTTTAATTTGTTGCATATAACTTAATACAGGGATGACAATTAACTCCTCAGCATCCTTCTGCAAATAACAGCTTTTCCCAAGCTATTTATTTTTATATTAAAACATATGCAAATTTATGTATTGAAATTATATTTAAAATGTAAATAAAGGAGAAACCGCCTCCCCAACAGGAAAGTGGTAATCATCAAGTAGTGCCTAAAGGAACAACTATTTGGGTGAAGTGCTTCTCCTTTCTGTCAGTTATTGCAATGCTCACGCCTGTGGCCAAAGGCCTAAACCAGTCACAAGTTCAGGACTCAGTTATATGCCAAAGCTGCAGGAAAAGTCACAACTGTGTTGCAGTGCTAGTAAGATATGAAACTGTATGGCTCCCTTGCTGAGCCAGCTGGCCAGTTGTTCCTAATGACAGGAAAGAAAAGGAAGATGATAGCAGGAGCAAGAAGCTTTCAAGATGACATCAGACATAAGGAGTTTGCAGCCTTAGCCCTAAATCAGTGGAAAATAGTTTGGGTAGCAGATGAAAATCATTTTCTAAGGAAGTCGCAAGAAGACTGTGACTATCTGATATCTAACTAATCTGATGATATTCCTGAGAATAATGTGTCTGTAACTGAGGAGGGACAACAACTGTGCTTAGTGAACTTAAGAGTTGTATTAAATTGCTCCGAAGATAAAATAATTGGTTATTTGGGGAAAGAAATAAATATATATACTAAAGTTATTACGAACTCCGTGGAGCATGTGGGGATCTTCCGATATCCAGGCACTCTCTCTTTCTTTCTTTTTTTTCTTTTTCTTTTTTTCTATAGGGATGTTAGGGGGGAGGGGGGAAGGGTATATATTTTTTTTCTTTCTGTAATCATTTGAAAACTCAATAAAAAAAGTTTAAAAAAAAGAGTTGTATTAAATTATACACAGCTATATGTGAGCCAATGAGTAACACAGAGTACACCATCCTACCCCACATGCGATCCACTAACACAATGCTCATGATTTGTGTGTGTGTGCATGCGTGTGCGTGTGTGCATGTGCGTGTGTGTGTGCGTGTGCGCGTGTGTGTGTGTGCGTGTGTGCGCGCATGTGTGTGTGTGTGTGCGTGATGCATAAAAATGAATAATGCAATGGTGTAATATTACACATTAAGCCTTTCATATCCCACCCAGCCCCATCCACCTTTCAGCATTATGTATGCAGGCCTGCAAGTCGCCAGTGTCCAAGTACCTTTTAAATGTGACCTAGCTTTATACCTCTCCCAGACTTTCTGGAACTGAATTCCAGGTAACTATTAATTTGGATAAAAACCTTTTCCATATCAACCTTCTCATCCTCTACCAACCACTGGCTTTAGAACTCATTATTACTCTTCTTTTACCCTTCATAATTTTCAACACCTCAGTTAAGTTTCTCTCTATTCTTCGGTTTCCTCTGTCCCAAAGGGAAAAAAAAACAGACTATAAAACTTACTGCATAGCTAAAATTTTCCACCAATGGCAATATTCTGGGAAATCTTCCCAGCACCTTCTCAAGTGCAATTACATCTATGCAATAACCTTGAGCTTTGCACTCAGTTCACCTGTACACTCGCTCATTAATACAAATATCTAATCCGTGTGGCAGCAACTCATGTGCGGACATGATCAGGAGTGTGGCAGTGTGTTGCGTCCTTCAGCAAGGGACTTAACCACACATTGCTCCAGATCACCCAGCTGAAAATGGGTACTGGCAAAATGCTGGGGGTTAACCTCGCGATAGACTGGTGTCCTATCCGGGGGGGGAGTCTTGTACTCTCAGTCGCTTCATGCCACGGAAACCAGCATAAGTACCAGACTGATGAGCCTATAAACTTTTTTTTTAATGATCAGGAGGTTCAGTAGTTGTTGTTCAAACATCAGAATGGGAATAAAATGGAGATCTAAGTGACTTTGACCATGAAATGATTGTTGGTGCCAGATGGGGTGGTTTGAGTACACCAGAATCTGCTGACCTCCTAGGATTTTTATTTACAATAGAATCTAGAATTTACAGAGAATGGTGTGAAAAACAAAAAAAATCCAGTTCTGTGGGAGAAAATGCCTTGTTAACGAAAGAGAGACATCAGTGGAGAATGACAGATTGGTTCAAGCTGACAGAAAGAAGACAAACTCAAATAACTATCTGTTACAATAGTGGTGTGCAGACGAGCACCTCTGAATACAACAGATTAAACCTTGAAGTGGATGGACTACAGCAGCCGAAGACCATGATCACACACCCAGTGACCACTTTATTATGTACAGGGAGTATCTGACAGATTGGCCACCATTGTATACCATTCTGCTCTTAAATGTGATGCTTTGGCGAACAAAGGAAAGTGTCTTATAATTTTTTTAAACCTCCTTCTGATAGGTTTAAGGATCTGTGTCTGTGCACACCAAACTCCTCTTCTCCACACCTCAATATCCTGCCATTTCCTGTAGCCCCTCACCAACTTCTTTGTGTTTCCTTCAATTTGCCACTTTTTATATGCAGCTGATGAGACTGCCAAAATCTTCTTGCATTAAAATGTCTTCCTCCTCAATCGCACGGCCAACTTTTTTACCTCATCAAACCCCACGTGTTGATAATATATTACTAATACCAGGGGACTGATTTCCAACTCCCTTTGGGACACCATTGGTTACAACCTTCTAGATGCAAAAATACCCATCATCCTTTAATATTTACTTCCTGCTGCTGAGCAAACCTTTGGACCCAGTGGGCCAATTTTCCACTCTCACTTGAATCTCATGGGCTTTAACATTTTTGGCAAGTCTCTTATGGGATCCTATCAAAACCTTTGCTAAAAATTCATGCAGACAAATCCAGACGCATTGTTCTCTTTAAGTCTTCTTGTTATCTCCTTAAAAACTGCAATCATGTTAGACCATACTAAATTTAACAAGTTCATACTGATTTATTATTCCGTAACTTTACAAATTAAAGATGGTATTATTTTTTCAGTCATGTACCTGACACTGATGTTAATGTTAAACCTGGAACTACTCCCATTGTCTTTTCCTTCCTCTTTAAACCATGTTACATTTGTCACTAACCTCACATCTTCTGTAGCAGGCAGGATTTTAAAATGACGATCGGAGTTTCAGCGTGCCACCTTTGATAGGCTTGGATATATTTCATCCAGTCCTGGAAACTTTATCAACTTTCAAAAATATTAAGACTTTCATATTTCCTCTCCTACTATGTCATCCCATCCAATATTTTGTATTCTTTGCATGTCACACAGCATCAGCATTATGACTCTTGTTTTGTAACTCCAAAACATAAAACTAATTGAAAGAGAAACAAGGGAGTCCAGAATGTGCACGCATTAGTTTTGTTTATACTTTAGCGAGATGTATACATATGACGAAGTGGCGTAATGACATATATCATTCACATACTTTTACATATAAGTTGTAATGAATTATGTAAACAACAAAGAATGCTTAACAAACAATATCTTTACATTATTACTTATAGTAAATATAACTGAACCATTAAATACACAATGTCCTCCCTGCTTAGCTATAAACTCTTAATACAGAATGCACCTCAATTTTTATATATACATATATATAGTGTGGAGGATTTCTTACTCTTGCAGGTTAATCCTTTCCTGACAAGGCAGGTGAGACTTGTGGCTGTGAAACAAGCTCAGCTTCTGGGGTCACCTCCATGGTGGTTGTAGGAGTTGACTTTGGCTCTGCAGGAGGTGCACCTCTGGACGTCTTTCTTCCAGATCTGCCGGCATCCTGAGAAGTGTGTGGCAAACTGCTGGATCTGCTGATCTTTCCCAGGCCACCAGACAAAGCTTTGAGCCAACACTTTCATTTTGACCATGCCTAGTATGCTAGTATGTGCGGTTGGGAGACTGTAGGTCTGACACGGTGGTCAGCAGCACAGGAGCGCCGCAGGGAACCGTACTATCTCCGGTCCTGTTCACCCTGTACACATCAGACTTCCAATATAACTCGGAGTCCTGCCATGTGCAGAAGTTCGCTGATGACACGGCCATAGTGGGGTGTGTCAGGAATGGACAGGAGGAGGAGTATAGGAAACTGATACAGGACTTTGTGATATGGTGCAACTCAAACTACCTGTGTCTCAATATCACCAAGACCAAGGAGATGGTGGTGGACCTTAGGAGATCTAGGCCTCATATGGAGCCAGTGATCATTAATGGAGAATGTGTGGAGCAGGTTAAGACCTACAAGTATCTGGGAGTACAGTTAGACGAGAAGCTAGACTGGACTGCCAACACAGATGCCTTGTGCAGGAAGGCACAGAGTCGACTGTACTTCCTTAGAAGGTTGGCGTCATTCAATGTCTGTAGTGAGATGCTGAAGATGTTCTATAGGTCAGTTGTGGAGAGCGCCCTCTTCTTTGTGGTGGCGTGTTGGGGAGGAAGCATTAAGAAGAGGGATGCCTCACGTCTTAATAAGCTGGTAAGGAAGGCGGGCTCTGTCGTGGGCAAAGTACTGGAGAGTTTAACATCGGTAGCTGAGCGAAGGGCACTGAGTAGGCTACGGTCAATTATGGAAAACTCTGAACATCCTCTACATAGCACCATCCAGAGACAGAGAAGCAGTTTCAGCGACAGGTTACTATCGATGCAATGCTCCTCAGACAGGATGAAGAGGTCAATACTCCCCAATGCCATTAGGCTTTACAATTCTACCGCCAGGACTTAAGAACTTTTTAAAAGCTATTATTAATGCTTTTTGAGATAGTGATTTAGATGCATATCAGATTTTTTACTGAGTTAAGTATTGTATGTAATTAGTTTTGCTACAATAAGTGTATGGGACATTGGAAAAAAGTTGAATTTCCCCATGGGGATGAATAAAGTATCTATCTATCTATCTATCAATCTATCTAGATGACCAGCGTGTAGCTCCTCCAACACTTCAGCGCTCAATCCCCTCTTGAGACAACGTCTGTTAAGGGCAAAATGGGGGAACTGGATGGAATTTTGGATGGCCATGCAGACCTGAGACAGTGTAGGCTCTTTTTGGCTTCCTTTGGGATCATCTCTGCCAAAATCGAGGTACCTTAGATTTGCATTAGGGAGAATTCAGCACGAGGAGTGTCCCCTTTTGTAAATTTTTCAGGTATTTCCTTTTCCAAGGGTAAATGGGACAATCCATCAGCATTTCCATGATTATTTATCCTCTTGAATTTGATATGTAATTGTATCCTTCAAGAAACAGAGCCCATCTCTGCATTCAAGCTGCTGCTGTTAGTGGAACACACTTTTGTGGATGATATACACTAACGATTGATGGTCAGTAATAAGGGTAATCTCTCTCCCATGGAAGTACTGGTTGAAACATTTTACACCCCAAACCAACCAGACTCAAGGCCTCTCCATCAATCTGTGACATGACTGCACCTACACCATAAGGTAAGGAGTCACAGGGAAGATTCACTGGACGATGTGGATCATAATGTGTGAGTACAGTGTCTGATGTCACCATTCTTTTTTACATTTTTGAAAGCCACCTCACACTGCTTTGTCTGTTGTCATTTCTTCCTGACCTGTAGTAATGAGTTCAAAGGGTGGAGCACAGTAGCCAGGTCTGGCAGGAACCTGTTATGGTAATTGATAAATCCTATAACGGACAGCAACTGTGACATGTTCCTTGGCCTTGTGGTACCCACTATTGCTTTAATTTTCTCAGCACAATTGTGTTATCCTGTGCATCAATGGTGTGACTGCAGTAAGTGATGCTTGGTTTAAAGAAGTCATACTGGTTGCATCATGCTCTGAGCCCATAATCTTCTAATATTTTAACTCAGCCTTGAGATTCTGGCAATGTTCTTTGTCATCCAGGTAATCCTGGGCAGCCTTGTAACACCTGGTCCATGGCTTTCTGCGAGTCTTGGTGCAGATGCTACTCCAAAAATAAGCCAATTATAGCAATACAGCCCTTTGTGAGTGTCTATGGTGAGAAACACTTCGGACTCTTCTTCCATCTCCATCTGTAGGTAGGCCTCAGCTAAGCCCACTTTGTTGAAATGTTCCCTCTAGAAAGGTTTGCAACGATAACTTCTATCCTGGGCAGAGAGTATTGATCCACTTTCAGTACTGGGTAGATAGTGACCTTAAAATCATCACAGACCCTGAAAGACTCATTCTTCTTGGCTACTGGAACCACTGGTGTTACCCATGGGCTCCACTGAACCTTGGAAAGAATTCCTTCAGCCTCCTTGCAAACTAACTCACCGGCTACTTTACCACAGATGGTATAAAGAATTGGATGGGTTTTGTAAAACACGTGAGTGATATTTTCATTTAACAATCTTTTATCCTTGGATGTTTGTGTTTTCCAATGCCATCCCTGAACACTGCTGTGGCCTCATCCAGTACCTTTCTTAATTCGCTTTCAATTGGCTCTATTGAAGGGGATGTGGCATACAAACGGTGGATGGATCCCCAATCAAGTTGTAGTTGTCTCAGCCACTCATGACCACATAATGCCAGCCCTCCTGTTTTTACCACATACTAGCCCAATGAGTCTTGTTGTTTGTTGTATTTCACTGTTACAAATGTCATCCCACAGGTGTCTTTTCACCAGTTGCATATCTGCTGGCTGCAGTTCAGTATCTTTGAAACGCCATTCAAACTTGTTTTGTGGAATGACTGAAACAGCCATGCCAATGTCCAATTCCATTTTAAATAATTTGTTGTTCACTTCTGGTGTAAGCCATATTGCGTGTCTATTGTTAGTTTTCACATTGTAAATCTCTCAGTTCTATGTCACTCTCACCATTAGTAGGTTTTTCAAATTCAGATTCAGTTTATTGTCATTTAGAAACCACAAATGCAATGCAGTTAAAAAATGAGACAACGTTCCTCCAGAATGATATCACTAAAGCACATGACAAAACAGACTACACCAGAAAATCCACATAACGTTTGGCAATCCCCAATCCAGAGTCCGGAGAGGCTGCTGCGTATTAATATCGCACTACTGTCTTAGAGCGTTTCCCGGAAAGGAGCTCCAAATCCACCAGACAAAACAAGACCAAAAACTAAAGCTACAAGACCTGCACAAATCCACAGTTACAACAGTGCAAACAATAGCATAATTGATTAAAAAAAATAGACCATGGGCACAGTAAAAATAGTCCAAAGATGTTAAAGGACTATAAGTTCAAAAGAAATCACCACACAGTTTCCACAAGTCCCCAGGGTCCCGACAGACTCGCCATCCCACGCCGGCGGCAGAAGGGAATACCCCCGCTATGGACTTCCACGGCACTGCCCGACTCAGCCTTGCAGACACAGCGCACAACGAGAGCTCCGTTGAACCCAGCCTCGCAAACGCAGCACCGAAAGCGACCTGTCCGCAGCAGACTTCGAGTCCGTCGAACCTCCAAGCCGACAACCATCCCCTCCGGCACAGCTTCTCCGAGCACCATCCTCTGCCGAACGTATTAAGATGGCCCCGCCAACAGCCATCGGCAACGCGACCCCGAGGACTGGGGCCCTGTTCTTCCCAGCAGAGTCCCAGACCTCAAAGCAGCAGCAACGAAAAAGGTCTTCCTGGAGATTTCCCGATGTTCCTCTGTGCTCCCACGTCCGTTTTCAATCGATTATGATTGCGCACGGCACCCCGCTTCACAAATAACGAATAATCAGCTCCGGAGTGGCCACTGCAAGCTGCGTCGCACCGCCATCTTGGATCTTAGCTCCGCCATCATCAACAGCATGCAGATTCGTGCTCTTTTTAAAGCTGCAACTTAACTTAACTACAAGTATCTGGGAGTACAGTTAGACGAGAAGCTAGACTGGACTGCCAACACAGATGCCTTGTGCAGGAAGGCACAGAGTCGACTGTACTTCCTAAGAAGGTTGGCGTCATTCAATGTCTCTGGTGAGATGCTGAAGATGTTCTATAGGTCAGTTGTGGAGAGCGCCCTCTTCTTTGTGGTGGCGTGTTGGGGAGGAAGCATTAAGAAGAGGGACGCCTCACGTCTTAATAAGCTGGTAAGGAAGGCGGGCTCTGTCGTGGGTAAAGTACTGGAGAGTTTAACATCGGTAGCTGAGCGAAGGGTGCTGAGTAGGCTACGGTCAATTATGGATAACTCTGAACATCCTCTACATAGCACCATCCAGAGACAGAGAAGCAGTTTCAGCGACAGGTTACTATCGATGCAATGCTCCTCAGACAGGATGAAGAGGTCAATACTCCCCAATGCCATTAGGCTTTACAATTCTACCGCCAGGACTTAAGAACTTTTTAAAAGCTATTATTAATGCTTTTTGAGATAGTGATTTAGATGCATATCATATTCTTTACTGAGTTAAGTATTGTATGTAATTAGTTTTGCTACAACAAGTTTATGGGACATTGGAAAAAAGTTGAATTTCCCCATGGGGATGAATAAAGTATCTACCTATCTATCTATCTATCTATCTATCTAACTTTTTTTATTTTTTTCTCTTCCCTGTGCAGTCCATTGATTTTTTTCTGCCCAACCTGCTCTTTGTATGTGTCCTACTTTGTTGCATTTTCTGCCTTTAAACCTGCATTGATTTGGTGTATGTGAGTCCCTATCACAATGGTTTCTGTTCATCCAAGCTCATTTTGGCTGGTTTGGTTGGAGCAGTTAAACTACTGAGCAAACTCTATGCCTTGAAACCCAATGCACCCTGAAAAAACCAGCACACTCTTCTCAACGGCTATTTCATATGTCCAGTTATCTCCTGTGCAATAAAATGTGCCTACCTTTCCAATGCAGCCAACCATTTCTGTTTTTTTTTATTTTTATTATCATCACCCAGTACTCAAAGTTTATGAACCTGTGAATTTTTCCATTTTCTGCCTTTTTTTTTAGCACAACCATTTCTGTCCCTTCCTAAGTGCTGCACTGGTTTTTTTTTAAGCTTAAATGTCTTGTGGCATTTTTTTTTCTTGAACATCTCGCTGCACTTCAGCATGTAGGAAATAGTCTTGGGTTCTCTTAAAACTTTCTCATTGCAACTTTTATGTTTATAACTCCAAAAGATAAAACAAATTGAAAGAAAAACAAGGGATTCTGGAACACATGTATTTTAGTTCCACTTTTACCTTAGCAAGACGTGCACTTACGATGTAGAGGCAAAATAACATATGCCATTCACATACTTTTACATACAACCCCTTATGAATTATGTAAACAACAAAAATGGTTAATCAAACAATATATTTACTATTTTACTCAAATATTATTGAAATATTAAATACACAACACTGCCCTGACTTGTATCAGAATTAGTCTGAGGATGACACCTCTTGATCTAAAGCCATCTGGAGGCTCGCTCAGCATCTCTGTGATGGTCTTGATGGCTCTTTTCTTTGCAGCCCCCATAGTGACGAAGAGAGAGTAGTTTCCGCACAGTGGGCTGCCAGCAAAATCTCTACACCCCATTTCTATAGGCTCGCAATGTGCCCTCCACCCCTGACTCTGGCACTGCTCTACAAGCTCCTGATCTTTGGCTTTTGTATGCTCAAACACCTCCTGAATCTCGTCTTGCCAAGGAACTGTCAGTTCTACCATGACCACCTGCTTCAAGGTTTCTTACAAAATGACTGTGTCAGGCCTCAGGGATGATGATGCAATGAAGTCAGGGAACTTTAGTTACTTGTCAAGATCAATTTTCAGTCGCTCTTGAATCTTCAACTTGAATCCGTCCCACCATCCTGAGACTGATTTACCTTCAAGTCGCCATTCCCGGTCCACTTCTCAATCTACTAAATTAATCCATCCTCCACTTTAAATCTTTTACTCTCATTTTGCCTTTCACCTTTTCCATAACTACGCTAAATCGAACTGAAATGAGATGATTACACAAACCTGCTCCCACGCCGATACTCCTTTGTCCTATTCAACTTCATTCTTAAAACTAAATGCAGGATCAGTCTCTGCTGCTTGGTAAGGTTGCTGCATACTGGCTTAAAAAGTTCTCACAAATGCAACTCAGTACCTATCACACTGACTGCATCCCAGTTAAGGGAGGGGAAACTGAAATGCTCTACAGTCACTGCCTGATGTTCCACACTTGCTGAAATTTCCCCATGTGTTTGCTTTTTAGTCACCTTCATTCGGTTTGGTGCTCTTGCTATTTTCAATTCTTTTGGTCCTTTTCAACTCCAATTCATCCTGTATAGCCTGACACAGTGATTCTTCTAAATTTTCCTCCCTTATTCCAGCCATAATTTTCTTTTAACTAATACTTGCATTAGCTCCGTTTCCTTTATATTTTCTTTCAGGTTGGTTGAAAACCCTTTCTGATTTAAGCTGCCATTCCTGCCCCTCTTTGACTCATAGTTCAATATTAGCAAAAATATCATACATTTACTTGCTCAGCCGTGGCTTCAGTTCATTTGAATCAGAACCAAAATCAGAATCAGGTTTAATAACACTGGCATATAGAAACATAGAAAACCTACAGCACAATACAGGTCCTACAGCCCACAATGCTGTGCCAAACATGTCCTTACCTTAGAAGTTACCTAGGGTTATGCATAGCCCTCTATTTTTCTAAGCTCCATGTACCTGTCCAGGAGTCTCTTAAAAGACCCTATCGTATCTGTCTCCACCACTGTTGCTGGCAGCCCATTCCACACACTCACCACTCTCTGCATAAAAAACTTACCCCTGACATCTCCTCTGTACCTACTCCCCAGCACCTTAAACCTGAGTCCTCTTGTACTAGCCATTTCAGCCATGGAAAAACTTCTCCGATTATCCACACAATCAATGCCTCTCCTCATCTTATACACCTCTATCAGGTCACCTCTCATCTTCCGTTGCTCCAAAGAAAAAAGGCCAAGTTCACTCAACCTATTCTCATAAGGCATGCTCCCCAATCTAGGCAACATCCTTGTAAATCTCCTCTGTACCCTTTCTATGGTTTCCATGTCCTTCCTGTAGTGAGGCGACCAGAACTGAGCACGGTACTCCAAGTGGGGTCTGACCAGGGTTCTATATAGCTGCAACATTACCTCTCAGCTCTTAAACTCAGTCCCACGGTTGATGAAGGCCAATACACCGTATGCCTTCTTAACCACAGAGTCAACCTGCAGAGCAGCTTTGAGTGTCCTATGGACTCGGACCCCAAGATCCCTCTGATCCTCCACACTGCCAAGAGTCTTACCATTAATACTATATTCTGCCATCATATTCAACCTACCAAAATGAGCCACCTCACACTTATCTGGGTGAACTCCATCTCCATATATCGTGAAACTTGTTTTGCAGCAGCAGTATGTTGCAATAATTAATAATAATAACTATAGCCTACAATAAGAAATATATTTTAAAAATATGTAGTGCAAAAGCAGAGAGAAGAAAATACTGAGGCAGTGTTCATGGGTTCATTGTCTATTCAAAAATCTGATGGTGGAGAGGGAAGAAACTGATCTTGAAAAGTTAAGTGTGTGTCTTCAGGCTGGTGTACCTCCTCCCTGATGGTAGCAATGAGAAGAGGGCATCTCCTAGGTGATGGAAGCCTATAATAATTGATCAGTTTTCTGAGGCATCGCCTTTTGAAGGTGTCCTGGTTGTTGTGGAGGCTAGTGCCCATGATAGAGCTGGCAGATTTGGCAATTTTCTGCAGCTTTTTCTAATCCTGTGCAGTGGCCCCTCCATAGAATACATTCCATTTGCTCTATATCCTATACTCTTTCTATTTAGCAAGGTTATTCAGCTCAACCAGGTATCTGTCTGTTTTCCAAACTTTCAACAGCTTTCACCTTTCATCTCCAGCTCTACTTTTCCTCATTCTGAAACTATGCCAATATAGTTTAAATCCAAAAGTACTATTAATCCTATCTGCAGGCTGTTGATCTAGCCCAACTAAACTGCATTCTCTTTAAGTTTTACAAGGCCCATCCACTTCAGGAATCTAAAATCCTCATTCTCCACCAACAATCTGCCCATGCATTCACTTGCAGTCCCTTCTAGGAGTGAGCATTGCCTTTGGAGTGCCCTGGTCCGATGACAGGAACACCAGAGCCTCTTTCCCCAGGTGGCTAAAGAAATTCAGCATGTCCCCTTTGACCACCGATTTTTATTGATGCACCACAGAAGACATCTTATCCAAATGCATAACGTCCTGGTGTGGCAACTGCTCTGCTCATGACCGCAATAAACTGCAAAGAATTGTAGACACAGCTCAGCATATCACAGAAGCTAACCTCCCCTCCATGGACACTGTCTACATTCTCAGCCCCCACCCAGGTAGAAGATATAAAAGCCTGAAAGCACCACCACAAACCCCCCCCCCCCCCACCCCGACCCTACTGTTATAAGGCTATTGAATGGTTTGTTAGTATAATAAGATGGACTCTTGATCTCACAATCTACCTGGGTAAGATTTTGCATCATATTGTCTACCTGCATGCCCTTTCTCTGTACCTGTTACACTTTATTCTGCATTCTGTATTTGTTTAACCTTGTACAAATTCAATGCATTGTTGTGATGAATTAATCTGTATGAACAGTATGCAATATATATTTTCACATTACCTCAGTACATGTGACAATAATAACACCTTGAGAGGGACTTTGAAAACCTCAAGAGAGACTTGGGGACCTTGAGAAAGGGAGAACATCGAAATAAATCTTGGAAACATTGAACAAGCCTCAGAGACCCTGAATAAAAATCTGAAAAGTTGAAGTCTTCAGAAACCAGGAGGACCATTGGAAACCTGGATGCCTTAAGAACCTTGAGAACCTTGATGAATTCGATGACCTTGATGACCCTAAGAATATTGAAAACCTTAAGAAACTTGAGAACAAGGGATGCTTAGACCAAGGACACTTGGAAATGAGATGCTTAGACACAGAAAAAAAAACATTGAACATAGACTAGAGAAGCTCATAACATGGAATTGAAACGTGGACTTGAGAAACTCAAAATGGTGACAAGAAAAGTTCAGAACATGGGCTTGAGAAACTCAGAATGTAGGCTAGAGACACAGAATGTAGACTGGAGACACTCAGAATGTAGACTGGAGACAGTTGGAGTGTAGCCTCAGAAAGTGGACTTCAGAATAGATGATATTCTCACCTAAAGCTGATGTCAAAATGCCACTATTCAACCTTCACTGGCTTTATTATTTGGTGAGGTTCTTCCCTCATGGTGTGTGCTAGCAATGTCAGATCCCAAGTCTGGAGGAAAGACAGACTGTGATGTAGAGATGGCAACCAGAATTTATTCATAAGAATTCCAACAGAACATCGGTGGCCTAGCCGAGTGACACTGTGAGATGTAACATTCTCAACACTAGGACCCTGCAATAAATGCTAATCGGATGTTCACTTAGATAATACAAGTAGCACAGAATCCCCAAGCCTATCAAAATAAACTTAACAAGTTTAAACAGAAAGCATCAGTAGATTGCATTACAAAGAGCAAGTTGTTCATGATAAAACACAAGGAACTCTAAAAGATTGATGACTTTCATTATATAACAATTAACCATTTCAGGTGCTCTAAAAACACTGGACACCAATGTTCTCCAGCTCATTACAGTATGAATATCAATTTCTCCTTCCAATAGTTTTTTTTCCCTTTGTGTCTCCACTTTTTCTATTTCCCACTGGCCCCTTACTTCTTCTCACCTGCCTATCACCTCCTCCTGGACCCTCTCCTCCTTTTCTTTCTCCTACGGTCCACTCTCCAGTCCTACCAGATTCTTTCCTCTCCAGCCCCTTACCTTTCCTACCCACCTGTTTCTCTTCTCACCTTCTAGCTATCCTCCTTCCCCTCCTCCCATCTTTGTATTCTGTTGTCTTTTCCCTTCCTTTTCAGTCCTGAAGAAGGCTTTCAGCCTGAAACGTCAACTGTTTATTCCTCTTCATAGATACTACCTGACCTATAAGTTCTTCCAGCATTCTGTGTGTGTTACCTCAGAAACATCAAGATTGATGTTTGATGGTGTCATATATTTTTTGACATTTTGACAATACATTGCAGTGTACCGCCAACTTCCGAATATTGATATATCTATGAATTAGATGACTAACCTTACCCATTCGTATTCTAAATAGAAGATATTGATTTGAAACTGAGGACAAAGATTTTGCTTCCTGAATAATTTTGAGTGTATTTTTTGAACTTTGGACTGCTGATCACGAAAATCACTATGAAATTTCCCCATCGCAGACCATTTTTTTGCAGGGGGGTGGAATTTCCTATAGTTGTTATTTCAATTCATAATTCAAGTGAATTCAACTAATGCAAACTGAGTTGTTTTCTATCTTGTCCATCTGGGCATGGTTTGGGTTGCCAGCCTAACCCACTACAATGACATCTTTGTATTGATTCTCCAGTGTTAAGCCTGAAAGCTCTGATGCTACACAACATCAATCTCCACCCTTCAGAACCAATGAACTCTACAGTACACATGAAAGAAAACTACGGAAATTTGGAAGTCATGTTGAAACACGTACAGCACAGCAGCTACAACTGGAACATTCATGATGCTCTGAAAGTAGCAGCACAGCACATCACGTGCTGTTGTTTCATTTGTGAATCGAGCAGCTGTGCTAAAGAATCTCATTATGTTAAAAAGGATTGGCCACTCCATAAGTAGTTGGTTCCAGGGTAGAAAATGTGGCACTTGTAGACCCAACAAAGATATTTTTGCCTCCTCTTCATATAAAATTGGGGCTTATGAAAATTTTGGTGAAAACAATGAACAAGGAAAGCGAAGCGTTTTTATATTTGAGACAGACGTTCCTCAGAATAATTGATGCCAAGAATAAGGGAGGCATTTTTGTTGGTCCACAAATCAAACACATAGCAATAACAGGCAATTTGAAGAACTTCTAATAAGTCTGAAGAAAATCTCATTGAAGGCATTCAAGGATGTTGTTGAAAATTTTCTTTGCAACTACAGAGCACCAATCTACATGCAGCTGGTTGCAACATACTTTTTGAGCATACAAAACCATGAAGTGCAACGTGTCAGTAAAGATTCATTTTCTGCATTCTTATCAGACTTATTTCCCGAAAATCTTGGCCCTATCAGTGACGAGTATTATGTAAGATTTCACTAAGACATTGCAGTTATGGAGAAACAGTATTAGGGCAAATGGAATCCATCAATGCTAGCTGATTATTGTGGGCCACTTAAGCAAGAAGTCTCAGACACTGAGTACAAATGAAAATCATCAACAAAACATTTTTAGCTTACTTAGTTGACAATAGCAAAGCATCAGCACTGTTATGCAATTAATTGCATTACTTTCAATAAAAGCCAATTTCTTGCCTCTCCAAATTCCTACATGATACAAGTAGTCTGGAATTATATTTGTATTCAGCTTCAAGCAGTCTATCATAACCACAAAAAATTTCTGAGGAAGCAACACTTTCAAAACAATATGATATCCGGTGTTTTTTTCTCACTTTTGGGTGCAGTTAAAAATATAATATTAAACTGATGTTGGAGAATGCAAATATCTCATCTGTTACATCTATAATGGTTCAATATTTCTCTTTTGAACTCATTTACAATAGTTTTAAAAATTATACTCAAATCGTTCCATTTCAGATTTGTGTATATCTCAATGAAAGCTTTTTTGTTGAAAATAATGGGCTGGATTTTGATTGCTAATGCTAACAGTTCTCGAAAGAACCATTGGTGTTTTAGCATTTAAAGAACAGCACATCCAGCACTTGCGTGCTTGCCGTCTCAACTGCAAAGGCCCTAGAGTTATTACAGTTCAGCAGCTTAGCCCAGTGTTATTTGGTTGATTTCAGGGAATCCACAGCCTCCTCATTATCATTATAGTTTTGCTCCTGCTGTGCAGTGCCTCATCCAACTGTGTGTCCTCCTTTTGAGGCTATTCCTTTTCAGAGCAAAATTATCCAGCACGTAGTAAGCCAGTTATTCTATTATAATTTATTATATATTACATAGTAAGCCAGTTATTCTAAAGACCCACAATGTGGTGTTCAATAATCATTCCCAGGCATTTGACACATTGTTAGAGACTGCAAATACTATCATCCATCCTTGTCACATGTTGGGCTTCATTATGTTTGAACTCCAGCAAGCCAGTACAGAGAAAGAAAGATGCATTATCCTAACAGCCTTTGAACAAATTACCTATGGTGTTTCCTACATTGCAATCCTTACCTGAAAATATTTAATTGGCTTTGCTTCGGTCTGAAAGGGAACCACACCCCCACCAACTCAAAATGGTTCCTGACTTCCTTGGTAATGAAAAAAATGCATCACTCTCAATCTGATTATGTACTATAGCTAAGTACCCGCAGCCTTCTTGGTATTGGTTATGTGTTGGTTTATGTACGAAGAGATAGTGAAAAGCTCGTCTGGCATACTGTTTAAACGGATCAGAGTGATGTAAAACAATAACAATGTAGCATAAAGTGTAGAGCTGCCAAAAGGGTGCAGTGTGGGTGAACGATAAAGTGCAAGACTGTGAGACCGAGAGGCCACCTTATTGTCCAAGCAGTTTGTTGAAGAGTCTGATAACAGTGGATAGAAGCTGTCCTTGGGCCTGGGGGTACGTGCCCTCGGGCTTTGTATCTTCAGTCTAATGGAGGAGAGGAGAAGAGAGAATGACTGGAGTGGGTGTGGTCCTGGGTTATGCTGGCTGCTTTACTGAGGCAGGGAGGAGTATAGACAGAGTCTATAGAGGCGAGGCTGGTTCCTATGATATGCTGAGCTGTTTCCATAACTCTGTCATTTCTTGGAGAGATGGAGGTTCCATCCAGACAATGGAAAGTGGCAAGAAATAAATAAAAATAGGCTTTGAGACAGGAACACTATGCTGCAAAGTGCACTAGCTGGTATGGAGTTCTCCACTACTTGATTCTAGAAAGGTGTTTAACTTCAACTGAAAAGCCTCAGCAGTTTCAAATTATATTACCCATTATGTTCCGGAATCTCAAAAGGGGAATAAAATATTCTCACATATGATGGCTGATAGCTAAGTCATCTCAGGTGCTGATGTCACCTCAGAATCTCAATATAAGGGCCTTGATTCAAAAAGTTTGAGTTCATCACCAATGATTTTCTCCTCAACCCAAGAGCAGAAGCAGAAGTGGGAACGCTCACTTACATCATGTTCAGTTCCATGCACAAAACCTCAGATAATATAGCAGCCCATGCCCATCTACAAGAAGATGACTTATAAAAATTCAGGCTGATAATAAAACAAAAAACTTCTAACACATAATTGCTTTCCAATGACCATCTCCAGCAACAGTGTGCAACAAATCTCCTACCTGTGTCATTCTAAACTATCACCAAGATCCCCAGGATATCACCTTTGACCAGACCTTAACTTGACTCTAGAAACTTCAAAATAAGTGACATTGCTTCAGCATAGCTCTTTGACATCTTTTTTTTTAATATATATATTTATTTCTATTTAAATGTATTGCAAAATCTTTTTAATTATGCACATCATTTTGCTAAAAAAAAGTCTTATCACATAGTTTAATTAAAGGAGCATAAAAGGTTATTTTTCACAATTGATCAGGAATGAATAAATCAATCAATTTGGGAGAATAGATTTTATTGAGAATTTTAAACAAAAAGGCAATTAAACAAGCAGAATTTTTCAAGTGTAATGAAGCCTCGAAGTTTACTTTTGTTAGAGAACAAAATACAAAAATATCTGTTTAGAATACGTTTGAGATATAGACAGAACAAGCAATGGGAAGATAAATAAGAATCCATTTATTTAAAACTCTGTTTTAACATCTACATAAATAACTTTTCTGAAATCTTTGATCTTGTTGGAACCTTTGGCATCAGAAAGGGGCAGGAGGTTGATTTATATTTTTGTTTATAGAAACAAATGTTGACATTACAGACTCTGAACTCTTGATGTTTGGCGAAAATCAAAAATAACAAAATAAATATGTTTTATGTATAATTAAGACTGTTCAAAAACACGCACATCTTTACTCTTCGGAAAAGGAATTAACAACATATGTCTTTCTTAGGAAATAATATCAGTTTGGAAGAAAATTTTGAAATAGAATATCAAGCAATAATTCAAGAAGACTTTCCAAACTGCATGTTGATTAGCAGAGGGAAAAGCAGTTCAGTGGCTTCCAATTCCTGAGACAGTAGAACTAGGATTGTGCTGTGTTCTCTACATGCATTTTGAATGAACTTATTTATAGTGTAATATTTTGGATTAAATGCTATGTTTGATATATGTTGTGTGGGTGCACTGTGGTCTGGAGGAACATTGTTTCATTTGGTTGTATGTATGTACAATCAGATGACAATAAACTTGAACTTAAAGAGCTGCATTGTTAAAATGGGCTGTAAAATAGGACCAGTGTGCTTACAGAATGGATAAAACCAGCTGCAATAAGAACACGAAAAGTACATTTTTTCCTGCTCTTCCATTCAAGGTCATGCTTCTGCTTCAGTTCCACCTTCTCTATGTCCCTTCAAAAACCCACCTCTGTCTTAAATACATACCCAGACAACGCACAACCATAGATTTCTGAGGTATGAGATTCTAACTTTTTAGATTTATCTTCCTCTCAATCCTAAGTATCCACCCACCTATTCTGTGATGTCTGGTGGTACACTCAGGGAAAACATCTCCCAGATCCTACCATGTCAATGAAATCTCTTCTTGTTCCTATAAATCCCAGAGAAGACAGGCCAGGCCTCACAGGTATGGTGTACTGAAAAAGAGTACCGGTAAGAAATTATATTTGTTTTCACCCTGTTGGACATACAGTTGATAGGATGCTATTTTAGAAAGGGTTATGAAAATGATGTGACCATGAAAAAAGAACTAGGAAATTATAGTAAATACCAGACCAATAAGGGGAGCAAGAGTAAGTGACAGGCAGGGTACAACAGAATTGAAACAGATGTATAAAAGGACATTGGAAGTGTATGATGGTGAGCCATATAAACCCTATCAAAATAATGGAAGTTTCAATAATAGAACCTGACCACCAGCAGTATCTTTCTTCCAACTTCCAACTCCATGTTACCGCCCATGGTTTAGCTCATTCCCACCTGTCCAAACATTAATCATCGACAGTAATAGAATCCCTTCCAACCCTTTATCATCATCCTTGGAACCCTGCCCTACATGGATTTGGTCTTACTCTTCCTATCTTATCTAATATTTGGCCTTGAACAGTGCCACAAATGAGTCAATAGCTCAGGGGTTAAATTCTAGGCATGTAAAGTTTAATTAAAGTTGAGTGTAAACAATTTCATTGCACAATTAAATAAATGAAATATTGCTGGTGTCATTTATTATACACTGAAAGAACTTAAGTAGATCTTCATCCCATTACTCATTGTCAAAATGTAATTTGGTTGCTGCGGTTACCTGTGCATCAACAATTAACACATATGTTTAACTCAGCAATTTTGAAATGGTTTAAGATATTTTGTGGACCAGAAGGTTAAGTTACTTGATATTCAGACTGCAGTAGTCAATTGGATTTAATGGGATAAGATCTTATCCTAGTGGGATAAGATAAAGAGTGGTAGTAGATGGTTGACTCTGATTGGAAGTCTTTGACTAGTGGTGTGTCATGAGGATTGGTGATAGGTCAATTGTTGTTTGTCATCTGTATTAACGATTTAGATAATAATCTGGTAAAGTGGATCAGCAAGTTTTCGGATGACATCAAGACTGGGGGCACATTGCCAACAAGGAAGGCTATCAAAGCTTGCAAAGTGATCTGGACAGGTAGGTAAAATGAGCTGAGATATTGCAGATACAATTTAATGCAGACAAGAACGGGGTGTTGCACTTTGCAAGAACAAACAAGGGTAGGACTTACACAGTAAGTGGCGAGTAATAGGGCACTGAGGTGTGTGGTAGAACAGCGGGATCTGGGATGACAAACCCATAATTCCTTGAAAATGGTATCACAGCTAGATAGGGTTGCAAAGAGAGCTTTTGGCACATTGGCCTTCATAAATCAGGGCTCTGAATATAGGGGTTGGGATGTTACGTAGAAGTTGTATAAGACATTGCTGGGACCAGATTTGGGGTATTGTATGCTGTTACAGTTACCTTACTACAGGAAAGGTATCAATAAACTTGAAAGAGAGCAGAGAAATGTACAAGGATGATGCCAGGGCTTGAGGACCTGAGTTATCAGGAAAGGCTGAATAGGTTAGGATATAATGCACAGAGAATGAAAGGAGATCTTATAGAGGTGTAGAAAATTATGAGGGGTATAAATAGAATGAACGCTTGCAAGCTTTTTCACTCAGGTTGGGTGAGACTAGAACTAGAGGTCATGGGTGTGGGGTGAAAGGTGCAATATTTAAGGGCAACATGTGGGGGAGCTTCTTCACTCAGAAGGTGGTGCAAGTGTGGATTGAAGTGCCTGTGGAAGTGGTAGGTGTGAGATCAATTGTAATATTTAAGATAAGTTGAGATAGGTACTTAGATAAGCAAGGTATGGAGGGTATGGGTAGATGAGAGTAGGCAGAGGACCATGCTGGCACAAACTAGATGGGCTGAAGAATCTGTTTCAGTGTAGTGCCTTATGAATCCACGAAGAATGTTATAATACTTCAAGATAATTCATACAGCAAAGACTGCATCTGAAAAATAGCATCCAGAAATTACAGGTCAAAAGCCTGATGAGAAGCTGTTCCTCGCCCCCACTCTGTGTTGACAGGTTATTTGCCCACAAATCCCACTTAGTTAAATGTCATCTTCTCTCAGTCAGCCTCAGAAAGACTGAAGGCAGCCTCGGCGTCTCAGTTATAATTTCTACACCCTTGTCATCAACGTCAAATCTTTCCCATCCACTTCCTTCCACAGATTAATGATATAACTTTAAACCTTGATATTTTGCAAACCTGAGCTGAGCAATTGGCTTCAGGACTCTCCATTAACTAGAATGCTTATTATATATTCCATATTGCAATGTTTTTTGCTTTGTCATCCAATGTACCCATCTACTTATTTAATTCCTGTCTCTTGTATGGCCTTTTCTCTAACAATACAGTGCGATGACAGAGCCTTCACAATCCTAATCCCATATTTTACAATTCTCTCCTGAAACCTCCCTTCTTGCATATCTCCATAAATTATCTCCATCTGATCAAGGCCACAATTATTTCTCTGATGCCTTCTTTCCCAGCATATTCCCCACTTCTTTTAATACTTTGCAGAGTATTTTTGGTTACTTGCTTACATTAAATATTCCAAATAAAAGCTGTCATCATTGATAATATATATGCAGACTTCAACGTGACAAGACACGATCAGCTTTACTAATACCAGACCATGGCAATATCAGTACATCAGAGCTTTACAAATACAGTGGGTAAAGATTAGGTAAGAAAGACCTGTCTCTGAATGTGAACAAAACAAAAGAGATGGCTGTTGACTTCAGGAGGGCATGGAGGAACCACTCCCTGCTGAACTTCGACAGCTCCTCGGTAGAGATCGTTAAGAGCGCCAAATCTCTTGGTGTTCACCTGGCGGTAGGACCCCACGCACCCCTCATACAAACTCTTCTCCCTCCTGTCATCTGGGAAAAGGCACTGAAGCATTTGGGCTCTCACGACCAGACTATGTAATAGTTTCTTCCCCCAAGCCATCAGACTCCTCAATACCCAGAGCCTGGACTGACACCTTGCTGCCCTATTGTCTTGTTTATTATTTATTGTAATGCCTGCACTGTTTTGTGCTCTTTATGCAGTCCTGGGTAGGTCTGTAGTCTAGTGTAGTTGTTTTTTTTCTTTATGTTGTTTTTTACGAAGTTCAGTCTAGTTTTTGTACTGTGTCATGTAACACCATGGTCCTGAAAAACATTGTCTCATTTTTACTATGTACTGTACATAGCAGTTATGGTCAAAATGACAATAAAAGTTGGCTTGACTTGACTTGACTTGACCAAATCAGCTTAGTTCTATTGTAAATGAATACCAAAAGGTGAATTTTGAAGAAGTTATTACCACAGCTTAATTACTCGCTGACACGACCTGACATAAATATTACACAGTCAGGTGTTGTATACAGTGCACATAGAGGATATATGATGAAGAGATGAATCAGTCCCCACATTTAAGCTGCTTCTAACCTAGTGTCAAAGCCGGAGACTTATTATGCCCCTTAGGTTTTCATTGTTTATTTTGATATTTTGGTACATATTTAAAATGAATATGATATAAGATGGATGGAATTTTTATCTTTTAATAAAGTCTAAATGATTGCTTAGGTTTCAGAATGCTCAGCTCATATCATTCTGGTATTAATTTACAACTGACTGCAATTCCATCTCAGCAACACTTAAAAATGTTCTTTGGTGATGTCCAACATGAAACACAGTCTCCTAGCCTTCTCAGAATATGAATACTTGGAATGTGCTGTGGAGTCATTGAGTCATAGAGTTCCACAGTACAAAAACAGGCCCTTCGGCCCTTCACAGTCATGCCAATCCCACTAAAATCCTCCAGTCCAGGCAACATCCCCTTCTACACCTTTACATCATAGCTACATCTTTCCTATTGTGTGCCCTCCGTGAGGTGTAACCTGTGTTATGTTCTAGATCGAGTTTATTGTCACTCAACCATATACAAACGTTTGTACATGTATACAGCTAAATGAAACACTGTTCCTCCAGGGTCAAGGTACAAAACACAGTGCATACACTCACACACTGCACCTACAGTACAGCTACAATCCAGCACATACAGTCGCATAATAATATCAACACAAGACCCAGAGTGGCATGGCCTGAAGATTGATTGTGCGTGGGATGTTGACCAGGAGCTGTGTTTCTGCACAAACAAGCACGTAGCAGTTCCTTATCTTGTGCTGGGTCAACGGCAGACGAAATCAATCCAGCTTGTCTCCCAGGGAGTGAACACTGGACAACTGACCTGTTGTGACATAATGCTCCAACTCTGATATTCTATGCTCTGATCTTTAAAAGCAAGCATTCTTTTCTACCCTATCTATCTGTGTTAACACTTTGAGGGAACTACAGATGTGAACCCCAAGATCCCTCTGTTCTGTTTATCAGCATTCACCTTTCCCCTAATGGTTCCCATTCTCACCTGCTGTACGTCTTGTATTCTTGCACTGGTATCTCTGTGTTCCCGCTTATCACCCGCCAGCAGCTGTCTCCAATCCTCATACTCCTCTCTCCCCGCTCCATCTACCTCCCAATATTTGCTCCTCTCTCTTGGACTGTGTCCACCATTCGTTTACCTGCCCCAGTCAACCATCTCCAGCCTTGCTTCCCTTCCCTACCTGGCACAACCTGCCTGCCATCTCTTCCGTCCACTAATCACCTCAGACCCTTGCCTCCAATCTCCCTCTTCTCTTTGTGTTGACCACCTTGCCTTTCCACTCCCAGTGCCGGTGCAGGGTTTCAACCTGAAACCTTGGCTGCTCCCTTCCTCTCACAGATACTCTCAGAGGATCTGAGTTCCTCTAGCAGATTGTGTCTTGCTCCAGAGCTTGTGTCTCCACTGCACCTTTCGTGCATTATGCACAAGAAAATCTAGATCCCTGTGTGCTTACCTTCGATCTTTCTCAATTCAGATAATAATCAGGTTCATCATGTATGACCTTGACGGCTTCCGCATTAAGACGGAACAACCTGGTGCTTTTGTTGTCTCCGAGAGAATTCAGCGTGGTTGGGAATGAGGTTAAGAATGGAGTATGCAGCTCAATGACAGAGTGCAAATCCATGATCAGCTCTAATTCTTGACCAACTCGCTGATTAAAGCATCGAGCAACAGTGAAATCAATGAAGATGAGAGCGGAGGCTGACCGGGTATTCAGAGCCATCTGCCAACATTTGATTGGTCTCCCTCTCCTTCTTGTTCACTGCTGCTGGAGGAAGGTGCAGGCGTCTTGGGTCTTGGCGAGGTTTGATCAGTAAAGTTTGTGGATTGACTCATTTTTAGAGTACTCGGCAGTTCATGCTAAATGTGTTTCTGGCTACTCCTTTTTGTAGTTGCTATTTTGCACGATTTTGATTGGGGTGGACTGGCTCTGCGGCCAGCAGTCAATGAACAACACAGCATTAAATTAAACTGAACTGAACTAAACTGAACAAACAAGAACAAGGGCTACACTTGCCCCTACACCTCCTCCCTCACTACCGCTACTCCTGCCCTACTCCTCCTCCCTCACTACCATTCAGGGCCTAAACAGTCCTTCCAGGTGAGGCGGCACTTCAGCTGTGCGTCTGTTGGGGTCATTTACTGTGTTTGGTGCTCCTGGTGTGGCCTCCTGTACATCGGTGAGACCCGATGTGGATTGGGAGACCGCTTCGCCAAGCATCCGTCAGAACTACCGGGATCTCCCAGTGGCCGCCCATTTTAATTCCACTTCCTATTCCCGTTCAGATATGTCCATCCATGGCCTCCTCCACTGTCGGGATAAGGCCATACTTAGGTTGGAGGAACAACACCTTATATTCCGTTTGGGTAGCCTTCAACCTGATGGCATGAACATCGATTTCTCAAACTTCTGGTAATGCCCCCTCAGCCCACCCCCCCCCACCTTCAACATTCCCCATCCCCTTGTCCCTCTCTCACCTTATCTCCTTGTCCACCCATCACCCCCCTCTGGTGCTCCTCCCCCCCTTTTCTTTCTTCCATGGCCTTCTGTCTCTCTTTATTTCATCCCTCCCCCTCCGAGTTTCACCTATCGCCTGGTGTTTCTCTCTCCCCTCCCCTCCACTTTTTAAATCTACTCCTCAGCTTTTTTTCTCCAGTCTTGCCGAAGGGTTTTGGCCTGAAACATCGACCGTACCTTTCTCATTGATGCTGCCTGGCCTGCTGAGTTCCTCCATTGCTTTGTATGTGTTGAACTAAAACGAACTTTCCTAGACTGTTTCAAGGACTCCGCAGTTTGATGTTTAATATTCTGTCTGACATTGCTCATTTTACTGCCACTTGCGCAATTTGTTCTTTTTTTTTATGTTTGTTGTTTGCTTTGAGCCAGTTCCTTGGTGTTTCTTTGTTTCATGACTGAATGTGGGAAGATAAATCTCAGGGTTGTATACTGCACATGTACTTTGATAATAAATGCACTTTGAATCTTTGAGTCTTTAAACTTCAATTGCTACGTTTTTGCCCACCTATTCAACCAAACCATATCAAGATGCAGAGTCCAGGTACCTTGATTGCAACATGCCCTCCACGTCTCTTCCTGGCGAAATAATTGCAGGAAGATATATGTCACAGTGATATCAGCACAACCTCAGGCACCGGAGGTGAGATCAAGAGACATTTCTTCACTCATAGGGAAATGAAACTACCACAGAGGCAGTGGTGGCCAGGTCATTAAATATAAGGAGGAAGGAACAAAAAAAAAGTCTTAATGATAAAAGTCCTCTAGGGAAACGAGAACAAGGTATTGAAGTGAATGATCAGCTGCAATCATGTAAGTATATGGAGCAACTCCAAGATTCTGATTGCCCTATTCCTGCTCCTATTTTTTATGCTCCTTTGTTTCTATAAACTATTCAACATCTTTCAATACTTAAGTACTTGTCTGAAGATCTTCTTTGCACCACAACTGTTAGAATTAGGAAGTAACATCTCATGTGAAAAGCACACACAGTATTGTGCAAAAGTCTTAGGCAAATATATGTAAGTAGGGTTAAGACTCTTATACAGTACTGTACTTGTCAATGTGGAGCAAAGCTCAAGTTTGTGAATCTGGTAGGAGCAAAGGATATTGGGAATCACAAGTGTGGACTGCCGAGGAAGGGGTGTGGGGCGGGTGGCAGAGGAGTGCCGGGGCAGGACTTGTGCAGGTGCAGGCGCACCCAGCCCTGAGACATGAGGCCAGGTCATTTGATTCCAAACAATTGATTTATTGATCATTTCAAAATATCTCTCTGGTGCTTCCTGCTCCCTTCCCTCTCCCTTCCCTTTTCCTAGCCCATGATGTCCCCACTTCCTGCCCCCTTCCTACACTCAGTCCACAATAGGGACCAATATCTAAATCATGCTTATCATCACTCACATATGCCATGTAATTTTGTTTTTATGTGACAGCAGTACAGTGCAATACGTAAAATTACTACTGTACTGTGCAAAATTCTTAGGCACCCTAGCTATATATATGTGCCCAAGACTTTTAAACAGAACTGTATCACCTGTGGCATGATTATTTTGTCAATATTTAGCTATTATCTTCAGATCCAAATCTCCTGTTTGGATCTGTTTATTTTCACGGATCAGTCAGCATGCATTACACTAGGTGGCAGCCTACTCCATAAATATGAATTTTTTGTCATCCTTTTTCTTTATAATTAAAACTTCTCTTATCAAAATGCCTGGCTATGTTCCCATTTCTAATTTACCTAATATCAAATAAATTTGAATATCAGTATCCATTGTTCTATCGGTGTGATATAAATTCTGATAACACCTTCATTTCACTTAGTCATCAAATCAAAAGTCAGACAGCATGAATATTCAGCCATCAATCCACCCAGTCTGCCCCACCCTCATGCACTCATTTACCCTCGTTATTCACTAATCATACTTCATTCTCATTACAAATGTCCCCACTACTCATTTTGCACAAGGGGCAATGTATAGTGCCCAATTAACCTACCAATCTTCGAGGCTACTGTCAAATTTTCAGGGCTAGTTTTTGGGGTGGAAGGTTTGCCATCAGAGAAGAAGTTAAGATGACAGCCTGCATTTTGAAAGAATGAGAGGTGATTGTATGGGATTTGGCTGGCTGCAAGAAGGGCGCTTCCCTGACCGTGGAATCCAGAATGAGGTGGCACAACCTCGGATTCAAAGGTAGGCCATTTAGGACTGAGATGAACATTCAGATGTCAATGAAAATTTGAAGTTTTGTACCTGGAGGTTCTTTAGCTAGAGGCCAGAAGACTCAATAATCAGCTTTATTCGAACTAGAGATGAATAGATCTCAGGACATTAAAGGAGTCAAGGAATATGGGGACAGTGCAGAAAATGGTGCTGCAGAAGATTTACCATAACCTTGGTACAGCAGTATAAGCTTGAAGAGCTAGATGACCTACTCCTGCTCCTCATATAGTTCACTATTCATATCCCAGTAAAGAGCTTCTATCTGCCATGGTGCTGGTGGGAATAACATTTCAGCCATGACCTGATTTAGTTTAAAGTTAAAATAAGCAATTAGCAATTAGAATTAAAATAAAAAATAAATGAAAGCAAGCTTCAGAAGGGCAGTGGAGAGTTAATAGAAGATCTGAGAAATATTAAAGGAAATTGATCTGCAATTTAAACAAAGTCGTCAAAATTACAACTTACAGGAAATTAGAGTACATTGTAGTCACACAGGTCACTGATCTCACTTAGTCAAAGTACAGCAAAAGATAATTCTGAGCTGTAATGAAAAATAAATAATTGACTTTGATTTCAAGAGTACATACTATAATCTAGAGGATTATAAGGCTAGCAGGAAGGAGTTTAAGAATGAAATTAGGAGAGCCAGAAGGGGCCATGAGAAGGCCTTGGCAGACAGGATTAATTAAGGAAAATCCCAAGGCATTCTACAAGTATGTGAAGAGCAAGAGGATAAGACGTGAGAGAATAGGACCAATCAAGTGTGACAGTGGAAAAGTGTGTATGGAACCGGAGGAGATAGCAGAGGTACTTTATGAATACTTTGCTTCAGTATTCAGTATTTGGAAAGAGGTGAAATCATTGGACAAAGTCAGCATGGATTTGTGAAAGGAAAATCATGTTTGACGAATCTTATAGAATTTTTTGGAGATGTAACTAGTAGAGTGGATAGGGGAGAGCCAGTGGATGTGGTATGTTTAGATTTTCAAAAGGCTTTTAACAAGGTCCCACACAGGAGATTAGTGTGTGTGGTGAACTAGATATACCTGTCTGACTGCTCCTGTGGCTCCTCCCAAGACCCTGCTGACTGCCCCTGTGGCTCCTCCCACAGACCCCTGTATAAAGGCGACTGTGGCCTGCTGCTCTCCCTCATTTTCCCCAGGATGTAGTGTTGTTCTTCAGTCAATAAAAGCCGATATCTCACTTCCTAAGCCTCGGCGTGAGTTATTGATGGTGCATCAGTGTGCAAACTTAAAGCACACGGTATTGGGGGTATGGTATTGATGTGGATAGAGAATTGGTTGGCAGACAGGAAGCAAAGAGTGGGAGTAAACGGGACCTTTTCAGAATGGCAGGCAGTGACTAGTGGGGTACCGCAAGGCTCAGTGCTGGGACCCCAGTTGTTTACAATATATATTAATGATTTAGACGAGGGAATTAAATGCAGCATCTCCAAGTTTGCAGATGACACGAAGCTGGGCAGCAGCGTTAGCTGTGAGGAGGATGCTAAGAGGATGCAGGGTAACTTGGATAGGTTAGGTGAGTGGGCAAATTCATGGCAGATGCAATTTAATGTGGATAAATGTGAGGTTATCCACTTTGGTTGCAAGAACAGGAAAACAGATTATTATCTGAATGGTGGCCAATTAGGAAAAGGGGAGATGCAACGAGACTTGGGTGTCATTGTACACCAGTCATTGAAGGTGGGCATGCAGGTACAGCAGGCGGTGAAAAAGGCAAATGGTATGTTGGCATTCATAGCAAAAGGATTTGAGTACAGGAGCAGGGAGGTTCTACTGCAGTTGGTGAGACTGCACCTAGAATATTGTGTGCAGTTTTGGTCCCCTAATCTGAGGAAAGACATTCTTGCCATAGAAGGATTACAGAGAAGGCTCACCAGATTGATTCCTGAGATGGCAGGACTTTCATATGAAGAAAGACTGGATCGACTAGGCATATACTCACTGGAATTTAGAAGATTGAGGGGGGATCTTATAGACAATAGACAATAGGTGCAGAAGTAGACCATTCGGCCCTTCGAGCCTGCACCGCCATTTTGAGATCATGGCTGATCATCTACTATCAATACCCAGTTCCTGCCTTGTCCCCATATCCCTTGATTCCCCTATCCATAAGATACCTATCTAGCTCCTTCTTGAAAGCATCCAGAGAATTGACCTCCACTGCCTTCCGAGGCAGTGCATTCCAGACCCCCACAACTCTCTGGGAGAAGAAGTTTTTCCTTAACTCTGTCCTAAATGACTTACCCCTTATTCTCAAACCATGCCCTCTGGTACTGGACTCTCCCAGCATCTGGAACATATTTCCTGCCTCTATCTTGTCCAATCCCTTAATAATCTTATATGTTGCAATCAGATCCCCTCTCAATCTCCTTAATTCCAGCGTGTACAAGCCCAGTCTCTCTAAGCTCTCTGCGTAAGACAGTCCTGACATCCCAGGAATTAACCTTGAGAATCTATGCTGCACTTCCTCTAGAGCCAGTATGTCCTTCCTTAACCCTGGAGACCAAAACTGTACACAATACTCCAGGTGTGGTCTCACCAGGGCCCTGTACAAGTGCAAGAGGATTTCCTTGCTCTTGTAATCAATTCCCTTTGTAATAAAGGCCAACATTCCACTAGCCTTCTTCACTGCCTACTGCACTTGCTCATTCACCTTCAGTGACTGATGAACAAGGACTCCTAGATCTCTTTGTATTTCTCCCTTACCTAACTTTACACCGTTCAGATAATAATCTGCCTTCCTGTTCTTACTCCCAAAGTGGATAACCTCACACTTATTCACATTAAACGTCATCTGCCAAGTATCTGCCCACTCACCCAGCCTATCCAAGTCACCCTGAATTCTCTTAACATCCTCATCAAATGTCACACTGCCACCCAGCTTAATATTATCAGTAAACTTGCTGATGTTATTCTCAATGCCTTCATCTAAATCGTTGATGTAAATCGTAAACAGCTGTGGTCCCAATACCGAGCCCTGTGTACTAGTCACCACTTGCCATTCCGAGAAACACCCATTCACCGCTACCCTTTGCTTTCTATCTGCCAACCAGTTTTCTATCCATGTCAATGTCTTCCCCCCAATGCCATGAGCTTTGATTTTACCCACCAATCTCCTATGTGGGACCTTATCAAATGCCTTCTGAAAATCGAGGTACACTACATCCACTGGATCTCCCTTGTCTAACTTCCTGGTTACATCCTCGATAAACTCCAATAGATTAGTCAAGCATGATTTACCCTTGGTAAATCCATGCTGGCTCGTCCCAATCCTATCACTGCTATCTAGATATGCCACTATTTCATCTTTAATAATGGACTCTAGCATCTTCCCCACTACTGATGTTAGGCTGACAGGTCGATAGTTCTCTGTTTTCTCCCTTCCTCCTTTCTTAAAAAGTGGGATAACATTAGCCATTCTCCAATCCTCAGGAACTGATCCTGAATCTAAGGAACATTGGAAAATGATTACCAATGCATCCGTAATTTCCAGGGCCACCTCCTTTAGTAACCTAGGATGCAGTCCATCTGGACCTAGGGATTTGTCAGCCTTCAGTCCCATCAGTCTACTCATCACCGTTTCCTTCCTAATGTCAATCTGTTTCATTTCCTCTGTTACCCTATGTCCTTGGCCCATCCATACATCTGGGAGATTGCTTGTGTCTTCCTTAGTGAAGACAGATCTAAAGTACTTAATAAATTCTTCTGCCATTTCTCTGTTTTCCATAACAATTTCACCCAATTCATTCTTCAAGGGCCCAACATTGTTCTTAACTATCTTCTTTCTCTTCACATACCTAAAAAAGCTTTTGCTATCCTCCTTTATATTCCTGGCTAGCTTGCGTTCGTACCTCATTTTTTCTCCCTGTATTGCCTTTTTAGTTAAGTTCTGTTGTTCCTTAAAAATTTCCCAATCATCTGTCCTCCCACTCACCTTAGCTCTGTCATACTTCCTTTTTTTTAATGCTATGCAATCTCTGACTTCCTTTGTCAACCACTTATTGAGACGTATAAAATTCTAAAGGGATTGGACAGTCTAGATGCAGGAAGATTGTTCCCGATGTTGGGGAAGTCCAGAACGAGGGGTCACAGTTTAAGGATAAAGGGGAAGCCTTTTAGCACCGAGATGAGGAAAAACTTCTTCACACAGAGAGTGGTGAATCTGTGGAATTCTCTGCCACAGGAAACAGTTCAGGCCAGTTCATTGTCTATATTTAAGGGGAAGTTAGATATGTCCCTTGTGGCTAAAGGGATCAGGGGGTATGGAGAGAAAGCAGGTACAGGGTTCTGAGTTGGATGATCAGCCATGATCATACTGAATGGCGGTGCAGGCTCGAAGGGCCGAATGGCCTACACCTGCACCTATTTTCTTTGTTTCTATGTTTCTATGTTTCTATTCACTATGGAAAAGGATCTTGGTGATTATAGGGATGACTTGCAGTGGATTGAAAAGCTTGAGCATATAGATATTGAGGAAGAGGATGTGCTAGAGCTTTTGGAAAGTATCAAGTTGGATAAGTCACCGGGATCAGATGGGATGTACCCCAGGCTACTGTGGGAAGAGAGGGAGGAAATTGCTGAGCCTCTGATGATGATCTTTGCATCATCAATGAGGACAGGGGAAGTTCCAGAGAATTGGAGGGTTGCAGATGTTGTTCCCTTATTCAAGAAAGGGAGTAGAGATAGCCCAGGAAATTATAGACCAGTGAGTCTTACTTCAGTAGTTGGTAAGTTGGTGGAAAAGGTCCTGAGAGGCAAAACTTATGAACGTTTGGAGAGATATAATATGATTAGGACTAGTCAGCATGGCTTTGTCAAAGGCAGGTCGTGCCTTACAAGCCTGATTGAAATTTTTGAGGATGTGACTTTGATGAAGGCAGAGCCGTAGATGTCATGTACATGGATTTCAGCAAAGCAGTTGATAAGGTACCCCATGCAAGGCTTAGGACGGAGGATGAGAGGTGATCTGATAGAGGTGTATAAGATAATGAGAGGCATTGATCATGTGGATAGTCAGATGCTTCTTCCCACAGCTGAAATGGCTAGCATGAGAGGGCATAGTTTTAAGGTGCTTGGAAGTAGGTACTGAGGAGATGTCAGGGGAAGGTATTTTACGTAGAGAGTGGTGAGTGCATGGAATGGGCTAGTGGAGGCGGATATGATAGGGTCTTTTAAGACACTCCTGGATAGGTACATGGAGCTTAAAAAAATAGAGGGCTATGGGTAAGCCTATGTAGTTCTAAGTTAAGGACATTTTTGGCACAGCTTTTTGGGCTGAAGGGCCTGTATTGTGCTGTAGGTTTTCTATGTTTTATGTTCATACTGCTTGATATAAAGTTAGATTGTTTGGGAGACCATGAAAAATGTTACTTCAGTTCTTATAAAAATAATAGTGGATATTCTTTCACCTTTGTTTCTGGTGAAGAATTCCACACATTAATAATTATTTTAATTAAATATTCAGACTTTATAGTTATGATTTCCAGTTAGGCAAGATAGACTTCCCATCTTACCATGTAAAAACCTTCAATATGTTGCAGGAAAATCTCCTAATCTTATATCTATGTAAAGAACTAGTTCTACATTCTCAGCCTCTTTACAAATATTGTGCCTTGTATTCCCAAATCAAGAAAAATTAACTTCCTAAAGCTTTTCCTGGAAATTTTTTAGTGTATTTACATCTTCTGCCAGATAAAAAAAAAATCCTCTCTTTTCTGTAATTTTGCTAATTTCCTATTATTGCTTGCCTGTGCCTGGATCTTATATAAAGAAAATTTCTCTTCAGTACAATAATTTTCTAAAGAATTTCTGATGATCAAGGATCTTATGGATGTTCATAAAAATGTTTCCTGCTGCTTTTAACAGAATCCTGGGGATTTGCACATCTACATTCGAAATTACAGTTAGAGATTTGAAATACATTCTTGTAGAGATTGGATTATGTGGAAATGATCTGGTGTCATCTTGTTTTAAGGCAGCCATCATTAGAAATGAGTAAGGGATTATCTTCCAGGTCCTTAATACTCCATTCAAAGAAGATGGTGGTTGCTGAATTTTACCTTCCTGCATGATTCAGTGGATTCTACTTAAATGGTTAATCGGGGAATTTTTGTTACCGATAATTGGTGAGAAATAAGCTGTTTTGCTCACTGTGGTTTCAAGCATTCAGGTTTGGAGATGTGAAAAATGGCCAGGAGTGAAAATGAAATGATTTCACTACTTCATCAAGGTAGGAACTATGAAGAATTTGGAAGTATCAACAATCTTACAATGAATATGAATATTACAATGAAAGTGAAGATTTGGAGGATCAAATGGTATTTAACTAGCATCAGTCACTTACACCTGTGTGGCCGTTAGACACTACACTGCTTGGAGCAAACAGCTTTTGAATACTGTCAGTTGCTTATGCTTGAGTTTATGTTAATCATTTGGGCTGACTGACGCCGATTTAATAAGCAGTGATTTTTGACTACTTTGTGCAGGAGGCACTCTATTACCTCCACTCGAAGTCTGCACTGATTTTGTTCATTTACAGTCAATCAAAAGAACACAACAGTGTGCACTGTCGGAATCCCTCAGTTGATAACAATTATGAACTAATACACAGTTTTATATTTCTGTAGTAATATTGGCAGTGCTCCAGTTTGTTCTGTATTTAATTTAAATACATGAGACCTGAAGAAGGATCTGGCCCAAAATGTCGACTATCTACTCATTTCCATAGATACTGCCTGACCTGCTGAATTCCTCCAGCATTATGCATGTGTTGCTTTAAATGCTGTACATAATTTGTTACTCAATTGAACAGTAGTTTGTGGTTAAACTATTTCCATGAAACTTTGGCTAATTGGGGCAACACTTAATTGGGCCAAAATACATTGGTCCCGATGTGTCCCAATTAACCGGAACCCACAGTGCCTCACATACTCTCAATCTCCTCGGTATCTAAATATTATCCATCTCAGTATTGAATATTTTAAACAACAGCAGCCACAGCCTTTTCAGGCAGAGACCTTCAACAATTCAAAATCAGAGAAAAGGCACTGCTCATTCTGAAGGCCCAGGCTTTCCTCCAAGCCATTTTACTTTTAATAAGCAAAATTATTGATCACCTGAACTGCTTGTGAAAATCACACAAGGCAGAACTTCAGTTAGGGATCCTGAGCATGCTCTCAGGAACACCTGGACCAGCTCTTGAGGTACAACATCTGCAGGAGGCAGCTCTTTTTTTGTGAATGAGGCGCGCAAATGCTTTACACAACTAGAAACAAGCAACCTGTTTCTACAAGGACAAGAGTGTCACCTCTGAATATCTGCTTGATGCTCCATCTGCACTTGTGGGTGTAGAAATGCTACATTTGTAGATTAAGTCTCCTCTCCCTAAGGAGGAGTCTAACTGCCCGCCCTGATGCAGCAATGAAGAGATGAGGCAGTGATTAGCAATGGTGTCGTGAATCCTAGTGCTAAGAAGTATGCCTGACCCTGACCTACATGGACAAAGAAGTCAAGGTATGTTTTGAAATTATAGTTGAGACTGTAGGAGATTGCCAGTCTTAGCGAGGACACAAAATGCAATTTAAATACATAACGTGGTTTTGAGGGAAACAGGGTTAGTGAAGCTGATTTTCTGCGACAAAGGACAATCCTTTCTCAGATCGCTAAGTTGGAAATCTCATTGCGGAGAAATTTTTCCCATTGCCATCACTTGGAAAATGTTTACCCTGGAGAAAAAATGTTAAAAGAAATAATATATTTTCCTACAAAGCACTCAGAAATGCATGCAAAATTACTCCAAGTTAACCCACTTTGCAGCAATTAGTTTTGGTGTGGAGATGAATTTCCAGTCCCTCAGATCTCTAGCCAGGGAAAAAGCCATTCCATTATCTAATCTATCAGTCTCCTTAAGACTTGTTTATGTTTAAATGAGATCACTGCCCATTCATATTGCTCCAGTCTATCATTGAGAGCAATCCCCATCACAGTCATCAGTCAAGTCATTGAATTTACTCTGAATCTGCCGAGAAACTGAACTTCACCCACTTTAGTTGATGAAGCACATAGTATTCTTCATGCTAACACTTCTCACAAAACTTCAGGGGACAGAATGGGAGTGGCTTTAGAAGAGTACGAAGACATGAAATTGCGCCTTCGGACAGGAACTTGCTGACATGAGCTGTTTGAAAAGCTCGTCACTGAGAAGAGCTTCAGAACTATTTTCCCCATGCTGGTCACATAATAAAGACTGTCATGGAAGTGAGGGAAAACACAAGGGAAGGGGAGGAGGCACTGGGTCTACATTTTCTCCTATGGCGTCCTGTGCACAAGACTAATCAGTCGGGTGGTGATAGGCAACGTTGATACAATTTGTACAAGAAGGCTGTGGGCAGCAAGGAGAACACACTGATGTGTTTTACACAATGGAAAATGAGGCTGGTCACATGCTGCACGCAAGATATTGATATCACAACTTTAATTGATGGTGCATTGCCAATCCCTTCTATATTTTCTTGAGTGTTCAGTGAAGGTTGTAGATATAGCCAATACAGAAGGACATGCCACTTGTAACATCATCATGTCCACAACGGATGCAGGGAAAGTAGCACCCATGCTTCAGCGAATAATGTTTGGAAGTGTACTGGGCAATTTCACCTAGAAATGATTGACAGCATGATTTAACCTTGTTGAACGTATGTCAATATACAATTTGTGCATGAACTGACTTAATTCTAAGTTATCTTTCTGTGCGTAAGAACACCAGAAGTGGCCGTGTGAGAATTACTCACATATAATTTGACACCTGACAAATTTCCTACAGATTGCAATTGTATGAAAGTTCTAATGGTAGGATTCACTGTGATTTTCTAATTCTATTTTATGCTTACCGTTTTTGTGCTGTAATTTCTGATGTGATATGTTATGAGAATTGTGAGGTCACCCAGATGCAAACAATAGAAAATTAGATTGATCGAGAAATTTAGTTTCTATTTCAGGAACTTGTTATTAACCCTAATTTGTAGAGAAAGCAGCATACAATACATTTGACTATTCTCACAATGTATCCTTTTACATTTTCAGCCCTTTCCACTTGATTCTGGACTAGGCTCCGGGGTCAAGTGGATGGGGATAAAATGTATAATTGTAATCAATATCATCAGACAGTTGAAAGCAGTCTTGCAAATGGAGCCAGAGTTGCAGAGTGGTCAGTGTGACACTTCAGCAGCTTGGAGCATTATGGTTCCGAGTTCAGCTTAGGATTTTCTACGTTCTACTTGTGACCGCATGTGTTTCCTCCCACAGTCCAAAGACGTACCGGTTAGTAGGTTCATTGGTCATTGTATGGGGTTGGTGTATGGCAGGTGTATGGGGTTAAGTGGGATTTGGGATCAGCCACGATTGAATGGCAAAGCAGACTCGATGGGCTGAATGGCCTAATTAGATAGATAGATAGATAGATAGATAGATACTTTATTCATCCCCATGGGGAAATTCAACATTTTTTTTCCAATGTCCCATACACTTGTTGTAGCAAAAACTCATTACATACAATACAATACTTAACTCAGTAATAATATGATATGCATCTAAATCACTAGCTCAAAAAGCATTAATAATAGCTTTAAAAAGTTCTTAAGTCCTGGCAGTTGAATTGTAAAGCCTAATGGCATTGGGGAGTATTGACCTCTTCATCCTGTCTGAGGAGCATTGCATCGACAGTAACCTGTCGCTGAAACTGCTTCTCTGTCTCTGGATGGTGCTATGTAGAGGATGTTCAGGGTTTTCCATAATTGACCGTAGCCTAATCAGCGCCCTTCGCACAGCTACCGATGTTAAACTCTCCAGTACTTTGCCCTATGTAATTCTGCTCCTATGTCTAATGGTCTAGTGTTAGAATAGGTGGGTTGTGGGGCAGTGCAGCTCATTGGGATGGAAGGGCATCTATCTCTAAACAAGTGCAAGACATAGTAATTGACGACTATTTAAAAATTAGAATGAGTTGAATAAACAGGATGATGAAATAAAACATATAACAGATAAAGTGCAGGAGGAACTCAGAAGGCCAGTGAGCATCTATGGAAAAGAGTACAGTCGTTGTTTCGGGCCAGGACTGGAGAAAAAACAGTTATTCCATATTAAGCTGCTCTTACGGTATTTTAAAAATCAATTTTGCTAAAATGGGCCACAATGGTGACTCATAAGAATAAATGGAAGTGTCTTATTTGAGGTTAAGATTAAGATCCCAATGATTGAAGAGAGCTCCAGACTTGAGACTAAATTTCTAATCAATAACATTATTTATTTACTTTCTTACTTCTAATTCATTTTTAGATTGTGAGCAACAGTGGCAGGCTTAACATTTATTATTCATTCCTAATTGCCCTTGTCAATTGCTTGTAGTCATTGAATTGAATTGACTTTATTACATACATCCTTCACATACATGAGGAGTAAAAATCCTTATGTTACGTCTCCATCTAAATGTGCAATGTGCAATCATAGTAATTTATAATAAACAGTATATACAACAGGACAGTCAATATAACATAGAAATACAATTGTATCAGTCTGATGGCCTGGTGGAAGAAGCTGTCCTGGAGCCAGCTGGTCCTGGCTTTTATGCTGAGGTACCGTTTCCCAGATGGTAGCAGCTGCAACAATTTGTGGTTGAGTTGACTCAGGTCCCCAATGATCCTTTGGGCCCTTTTTACACACTTTGTAAATGTCCTGAATAGTGGGAAGTTCACATCTACAGTTCCCATAGCAGGCAGTGATACAGCCAGTCAGGATGTTCTCAATTGTGCCCCCGTAGAACGTCCTTAGGATTTGGGGGTCCATACCAAACTTCTTCAACTGTCTGAGGTTGAATCCCAGAATTGGGCCCTTTGGCCCAGTATGTCCTTGTAGCCTGTGATACCTATTTCAACTCATTCCATTCATCTTCATTAGCTCTATTGCCTTTTAAGCCTTGACCTTGAACTGTGGCCTTCAGTGCAATATCAGGAAGGATTTTGACCCATTGATAATGAAGAATTGGAAATATATGTTCTGAGATGAGTGTGACTTGGAAGGGATCTTGGAAGTGATTATCGTCTAATATACCTTCTGATCCTGTCCTAGTTAGAAAAAATCATGGACTTAAAAGGTGCTCTGGGAATAAGCCAAGAGTGCTTTCAAAAAAGTGTTACGGAATTGATTCAACGTCAGGACAGGAAGAAAAATCATCAAAATGTTTTTTCAGAACTGAAGGATTATAACTCTGTAATTGAAATAATTTTGATTCTATAAGATTAACTGAAGTATTTAGCACCAATCACATTGTTAAAATACTTACATAGAATTGAATTGACAATGTTTTGTAGTAAATTTGTGTTACATTTGGGCAACTTTACACAATTCTGTATACTGTACATGAAAGCTAGATATGCAGTGAGATAACAGTTTCATGAAGCGAAGGACAAAGTGGCACCACTATTGAGTAGGAAGCAGTCAGGTCATTGGTCTCATTTTTATTTTCAGAACAAAATATTGGGTATTGCATTGGAAAATTTAAAGGCATAGGAACATAATCTTTGGCCTGCCATCTCCATAGCAACCATCTGCTGTCTATCTATATGATTTCCATTGGCCAGCTGTTAACACTTTGGTAATTCAAGTGCACATATAGGACCTTCTCTGTTATTGTAAGAATACTTGCCCTACCTCCTACTCAACACAGCATTCCATATTCAAACACCTCTGGAAATATCCCTCTAAACCTCCTCTCCTTACCAATGGTCTCAGGTTTTAGATAGCTCTGTCATGGGGAAAAGCTTCCTAAATACCTACACTGTCTAATCCCCTCAAGATTTTATAGAGCTTTTATCAGATCCGCAACATCAGCCTCTGCTATAATAAGGAAAATAAAGCCAAAGCCAATCTGTCCCTCCTTGTAGGTGACCCACTCCGTGCCAGGCAGCATCCTAATGAATGTCCTTTGCACTCTTTACAATGCACTGGCAACTTTTCTATAGCGTTGAGACCAAAACCGTAGACTGCGCTCCAATTGCCCAGCTAATCATTTATAACTTTGTGCCATCGTCTCCCTATTCTTATATCCTATGCCTTAGCTAATGAAAGCAACCTTCCTTCCACAGTACTGACACCTTCAGAGAGCCCTGGACTTGTACACCAAGATCTCTTTGTACTTCAACACTTCCTTGGGCCCTACCATTCATCTTATATGTCCTAGCTTTATTAATCCTCCCAAAATGTATTATCTCACACTTGTCATGATTAAATTCTATCTATGATTTCCTTTATCAACTCATTACTATTGGTACATCTGAAGCTATATGCCATTTCCATGACAAATTAAGATTTAAAGATCATCTGGAAAAAAATTAAAATTTTCATATCTCTAGTCTGATCTATTTTCTATTTCCAGCACAATGGGGTTTGCGACTTAACAATTTTGAGGCATTTGGTTCTATTTAGTCCACTGAGAGAGACACTTCCTCGTAATATGATATTTGCCTGTACAATCCAGTGTATTTTTCAATAACAAAAATTTATTATATAGGCCCTGATTTTGCTTAAAATATAGATATTGAATGGTAGATGCCAAAATGATATTTATTTTTCCTCAGAACATAGTAGCTGAATTACTGTATAATATTTTATGCATTAACACCTTCCCTCCCATAGCATTCCCATGATTTTTAAGAATTTGTATTTCAATTGTTGTTATTATTATTATGATCATCATCTTCATCATCCACTTAGGAACAGACCCTTCCCCTCTACCATAAGATTTCTGTATGGACAATGAACCAACCCATGAACACTATCTCACTATTTATGCTCTCTTTTTGCATTACTTAATTCATTTAATGATATTTAATATATTAGTATTTATAATATTATAAATTACAGTAAGGTACACAGCTTATTGAATTTTATACTATTTTTATATATTGCACTGTACTGCTGTTGCAAAACAACAAATTTCATATCCTATGTCAATGATAATTAACTTGATGCTGATACTGATTCTGTTGAGCTTTTGACCTGAATTTATACAGAAATAAAAGATAATGAAAAAAAGAAGCTTCAAGCTGCGAAAATCTGAAAACTTTATCAGAACGTCACTGGTAGCTTGGAAGGAAAGACCAGATCAGCAGTTTCTCATTTCACTTCATTGAAAGGGAGAGTGTCACCATCCATCAATGTCAGTGAAACCTTGTTTCTAAAGAAAATTGATAAGAAAATCTGCAGATGCTGGAAATCTGAGTATCACAAACAAAATGCTGGAGGAACTCAGCAGGCCAGGCAGCATCTATGGAAAAGAGAACGTCAACTGTTCTCTTTTCCATAGATGCTCCTGGTCTGCTGAGCTCCTCCAGTAGTTTGATTGTGTTGCTCAGATTTCCGGCAGATTTTCTCATCAATTTTCTTTAGAAACAAGGTTTCACTGACATTGATGGACGGTGAAGCTCTCCCTTCCAATGAAGTGAAATGAGAGACTGCTGATGTGGTCTTTCCTTCCAAGCTACCAGCGCTCCATTATCCAGTTGTATATACAAAACACTTCAAATCAACCAGTATTTGTGACATTCCAAAGGCACCTGGAAGCATAAAATAAAGTAAAACTTAAACAATGGAATCATAATTATTTAATTTTACCATTTTCTACACCTGTGAGGTAATTTACAATGTTTTGTAGTTAACTAATAAAATATGTTAGTGGTGTTTTCCATGAAATTACAGATGGCGTCAGACCTGTTCAAAGTTTATAAGTTCAAGGCCATATTTTATTAGCAGTGTGCAACAACTAAATTGTATTGTCACCATAATTCCAGCAGTAAAACACTTGGCATTCCGGGGTATCATGATCCCAGTATTTGTTGTTTGCTTATGAATATTTGAGTCAATTTTAATGCAACATAGATAAAGTCAGCAGCATCATTTCCTATTTTATGGTGGGGTAATGACCCTTGCATAATAATACCAGTAATGAAATAAAGTCTGGAATTTTATTTTTGATTACTGATTTTATTTTGCAGTCTCATCATTAGCAGCTGAAATCTGGGAAATGAAACTGTGAGGTATAAACTGAGTATGAGATTATTATACATCAGCACAAGCCTGTGTTAGATTTAATCTAAACAGATCCTACATACAATGTGGCATTTAATTGAAACTCTATCAGACTTGCCTTAAACCTACTGCTATCAAAAGAGAAATGAATACCTTTGTCCTGAACATTAAGTTAGAATCTTATTTCGGAGAATTTTAAACAATTCTTGAAATTTGATAATGTGGTGATAAACTATCTCTGAATTACCCATGAGAAAATCTGCGAATGCTGGAAATTCAAGCAGCACACACAAAATGCTGGTGGAACGCAGCAGGCCAGGAAGCATCTATAGGGAGAAGTTTTGGGCCGAGACCCTTCATGAGGACTAACTGAAAGAAGAGATAGTAAGAGATTTGAAAGTGGGAGGGGGAAGGGCAATCCAAAATGATAGGAGAAGACAGGAGGGGGTGGGTTGATGCTAAGAGCTGGAAAGTTGATTGGCAAAAGTGATACAGAGCTGGAGAGGGGGGAGGATCATGGGACGGGAGGCCTCAGGAGAAAGAAAGAGGGAGGGGAGCACCAGAGGGAGATGGAGAGCAGGCAAGGAGTGATTGTGAGAGGGACAGAGAGAGAGGGGAAAAAGGGGGAAAAATAGATAAATAAATAAGGTCAATCCATGGCCTCCTCTACTGTCAAGGTGAAGCCACACTCAGGTTAGAGGAACAACACCTTATATTCCATCTGGGTAGCCTCCAACCTGATGGCATGAACATTGATTTCTCTAACTTCGGTTAATGCTCCTCCTCCCTTTCTTAGCTCTTCCCTTATTTATTTATCTATTTCCTCCCCTTTTTTCCCTCTCTCTCTGTCCCTCTCACAATCACTCTTGCCTGTTCACCATCTCCCTCTGGTGCTCCCCTCCCTCTTTCTTTCTCCCTAGGTCTCCCATCCCATGATCCTCTCCCTTCTCCAGCTCTGTGTCCCTTTTGCCAATCAACTTTCCAGCTCTTAGCTTCATCCCTCCCCCTCCTGTCTTCTCCTATCATTTCCGATCTCCCCCCTCCCCCTCCCACTTCAAATCTCTTACTATCTCTTCTTTCAGTTAGTCCTGATGAAGGGTCTCGGCACAAAACGTTGACTGTGTTTCTTCCTATAGATGCTGCCTGGCCTGCTGCGTTCCACCAGCATTTTGTGTGTGTTGTCTGAACTGCCCACAGTGTGCAACAAATTGATAGGAAGGTTAGGAAAACAGAGAGTTTTGTAAATGATGTGAGTTTTGTGAATATTTGAGGGATTTGAAGATGAAAGATGGAAGTATGTATATGTGCAGAGCAAGCAGTAAGTAAAGCACATGAACTGTGTCCTTTATGACAAGGAGAAAGGAACACAGAAGTAGGAGAATCTTGCTAGAACAAATCTGTGGCGTAGTAATCTATCTAACCTATTATGAACCTATCTTCATAATTTTGTATACCTCTATAAGAACTCCCTTTACTTTCCTACACTCCAGGGAATAAAGTCCTCACCTATTCAATCTCTTCTTATAACTCAGTTCCTCAAGTCCTGGCAACGTCCTTGTTTGCTCTCGTTCAAGCTTACTGATATCTTTCCTGTAGGCAGATTACTAGAACTGCACACTAAACTCCAAACTCCTCACTAACTTCTTCAACAACTTCAACATTTTTTAATTAACGATAAACATCCAGGCATTGACTCTCATTCCTTTACCGAAGTTCCTTTATGGTCTACACATTTCCAGCCTCTCCTGGGGCACCATGCTGACTCATCTATCCTCACCGCTGATGAGGGGTATTCTCCCCACCCAATCCCTCCCACTCCCATGGGTGATGAACCTTAAACTGTGGTCCTTCCCCAACGAGCCTTCGCGGTGGCTGCACCGAGTTTGAGTGCGTCCCTCAGCACGTACTCCTGCAGCCGAGAATGTGCCAGCCGGCAGCATTCCCCCACGGACATCTCCATGTGCTGGTAGACCACCAAGTTTCGGGCCAACCAAAGAGCGTCTTTCACCGAGCTGATGATCTGCCAGCAGCACCGGATGTTTGTCTCGGTGTGCGTCCCCAGGAACAGCCAGTAAATCAGGGAGTCCTCAGTTACGCAGCTGCTGGGCATGAATCTTGACACCATCCCTTCCATCCTCCTCCACACCTTTTTCGCAAACCCACAGTGTGCAAAGAGGTGAGTCACTGACTCCTCCTCACTGCAGTCCTCCTGTGGGCAGCGGGGTGTGGAGACGACGTTCCGGGTGTACAGGAGGGATCGGACTGGGAGGGCCCCTCTCACTGCCAGCCAGGCGAGGTCTTGGTGCCTGTTGGTGAGGTCTGGCGATCAGGCATTTTGCCAGATGTACTGGACAGTCTGCTCAGGGGACCACCCCACTGAGTCCATCTTGTCCTTCCCCTGCAGCGCCTGTAGGACATTACGTGCCGACCACTGTCTAATAGCCTTGTGGTGGAACTGGAAGAACTTTTCTACGAAGGGCAGGTATGGCGGCAACAACCAGCTGACTGGGTCATTGTGTGGGAGTGGGGCCAGACCTATCCTTCGCAGCCAGGGTGACAGGTAGAACCTGGGCACATAGTGGTACTTTGTGCCCACGTATCTGGGATCCACACACCACCTGATGCAGCCACACAACATGGCGTCCCAAGTCCTGTACTCAGTACTTTGATTTACAAAGACCATTGTGACAAACTCACTTTAGGACCCTATTTAACTGTGAAATCACTTTCAAGAAATGATGGCACTGCATTCCTATATCCCTTTGTTCTTCTACAAACTTCAATGTTCTATGTGTACATCATAACCTGGTTTGTCCTCCCCAAGTGCAGCAGCTCATACTTGTTTGCATTAAGTTTCATCTGCCATTTTTCAGGCCGTATTTTCAGCTAGTCCATGTCTCACTGCAAGCCTTCCTCACTGTCCACTATGCCCCTAATCTTGGTGTCATCCACAATTTTCTGATCTAGTTCATTATCATCCAGGTCGGGGATATAGATGACGAAGAATAATGAACCCGTCACTGATCCCTGTGACACAATATTAGTCATAGGCCTCCAGTCAGAGAGGCAACCATTTACAGCCACTCTCTGGCTTCTCCCACGAAACCAATGTCAAATCCAATTTACTATTTCATTCTGATTGCTAAGTGACTGAACCTTCTTGACCAGCCTCTCATGAGGCGCTTTGTCAAAGACCTTGATAAAGTTCATGTAGACGACATCCACTGCCTTTCCTTCATCAACTTTCCCGGTAACCTTATTGAAAAACTCTGTAAGATTGGTTAGACACTACCTATCATGCACAAAGCCATGTTGTCTATCCCTGATCATGCTCTGTCAATCTAAATACTTTGATATCCTGTCCCTTAAGGCACCTTCCAATAACTTACCCACTACTGACGTCAGGCTCACCAGCCTATAATTTCCCGTCTTATTCTTAGAACCTTTCTTGAGCAATGGAGTAACATTAGCTATCGTCCAGTCCTTTGGAAACTCAGCTCAGATGATTTAAATCCCTCTGACAGGGCTCCTGCAATCCCTGCACTTGCCTCCCACGAGATCGGAGGGGACACCTGGTCAGGCCCTGGATACTTATCCACTCTAAATTGCATAAAGACAGCAAACACCTCCTCTTTGTAATCCATATATGGTCCATGACCTCACTACCGTTTTGCCCCAGTTCTACAGACTCTGTGCCCATTTAAGATCTCCTTCATCTCTTCTAGTCCCTTGCATAAATGAGAAGGCTGGTGATGCAAGTGGACCAATTTTGTCCCTTGCTGTCCTTTTGCTCTTAATATATCTGTTAGTTAGATTCTCCTTCACCTTGTTTTAGGATTAAACTGTGTGTATCTAAAGTATTTCCTTTGGTCAGTGATCCATGGTGCTGTGAGAGAAAGGGCTGCAATGCTCAGCCTCATTAAAGAAGCAAGGAGGTCTTAATGATCTAGGATGACTAAAAAGCATTACATTAATCAGGGTCCCAGCGGAGGCCCATGTACAAACACGCCCTGTAACTTACACAGGAGCGGGGCCTCACCTTTCACAGTGAAACCCTGTCCCTGCATTCAATGCCCATTTCTTGAATCATTAGGCACATGCCAGTATCACAATAGTGACATCAAACATGTGTGACCTGTCCATTAACATTATTATAACATGCCCAGTCCGCCCCGCTTAACTGTACAACGGGGCTATGATGAAACTCCCCTGAGTATATCATACTCTGAGAGATCAAATCACTTTTAGAGAATGAGTTCCATACATGGAATTAGAATGTGATGCATAAAATAGTGGCAGAATACAATAGAATTTCAATCTCACATACTTTAAGATGTATTTCCATATGTTAATGATCAATATGTTTGTGAAGTGTACGTGGCAATAATCAGGTCAATAGTTTAGCTGCTTCGTTCTTCCTGAGTGAACATTTGCACGAACAAGTGACACTAAATTGAAAACTTGGCTGCACAGCACATGCACCTGGCAATAATGTTTTCCTTGGCCGATAAAAGTTGTATACTTTGAAAGCTCCTGCATCATTACACAATATGTATTTTGAAGATAAGGTCACTAACAGGTATCAAGGATAGTTTTTTAATTTTATAATGCAATGAGCACTAAAACACAGAACATTTAACAAGGTTGGGCTGAATTTACCCTTGGAAGTAGATCACATCAGATTTCTCAATTCTTTGATAGCGAACATTGTAAGTTGTGAAATAGAATGGAAAAATATATTTTGCTTCTTGTGTTAACTATTTTGTGGGATTTATAATGAAGGTATTGCAATTTTTAAAAAGGCTGCCTCCTTGTTTCTAAATGTTATTGTTAATTTTACTCTGTTAGGGTCAGATCTATTCTAAGCTTGGAATTCCTTCTTCCCTTTCTGTAGATTCAGTCATGTAATGATCACTAGCCTGACACCAGTTCCCAGTCCTACTCACCACCTCGAGCTCAAATGACTGGTCTGACCCAGGTTCCTATCCTTGTCATTGCAATTAAGTCAGGCTCCAATCCTGATTACTGGCCCATTGCTTGGAGCCAATCCCTGCCCCTAACACAATCCCAAGCCCAAAGAATGATCAGTGAACTAACGGCCCAGCCCCAACCCACATCACCAGTTTGGAAAACTGCCTCACCTCTAACCCTATTACCCTGCTCCCCACCCCCATTCCATGCCCAACACCCATCCTATAATTGCCTGCCCTCCCTCCCCAGTGTCTCTCATTCAACCAGCAGAATTTGATAAAACATAATACAGCACAGGAACAGGCCCTTCTGCCCATAGTGTTGAGCTGAACTAATTAAACTATTGATGTCTAAGTACACCAATTGTTTCTGCCTGAAAATGGTCAATATCCCCCCATTCTGTGAGTATTCATGTACCTACTAAATGTCTCCGTTGTCTATGCCTCCGCTACCAACTTTGGCAGTGCACTCCAGGCATCTACTACTTTATGTGTAAAAAATCTGCTCTGCACATCTCATTTAAACTTTCCCCCTCTCAGCTTCAATGCATGCCCTCTAGTATTCAGCACACTCCAGACACGATCTAACCAGAGAAGGTTGGAGGAATTTAGCTGCGGGGGTGGGGGAGATTGGATAGACTGAGCTTGTTTTCCATGGAAGAAAGATGGTTGAGGGATGACTAAATAGTGACATATAAGTCTATCAGAGGCATAGTCAAAATTATTTTCCCATAGTAAGGATATGCAAAAGATCATGTGATTAAGGAGAGATGAAGGAGTTTTAAAGGGGATCAAAGGGGTAAGTTCTGACACAGAAAGTGGCTCAGGCTTGGAGCTCACTGCCAAAGAAGATGGTGAAGTCAGACACAATTGTTACGCTTAAGAGTCATTAAGACTGAAATTTAAATAGGTGAGGATTAAAAGGATATGTTTCATGATGTTGTGCCAAACAAATTAAACTAATGATGTTTAAGTAAACCAATCAAAGTTAAAGTAGGGTATATCATTTTTACAGTGAGCTATTTTCTTAACATCACTGAGCAATTGACAAATGAAGAACTAGGCTATCTTGAACTGGAAATCTGAGGTCAGATAGCTCCCAAAACATCCAAGGAAAAGCTCTCCATCCTTCCAGCAATATAACCTGCAGCATTCTTGCCTTTTGCACTCATATGACTTCCTGGTTTCCACCAAATCGATGTACAATTTAGATAATATGGCCCAAAAGAAAAAGCCAATGCTGCCATTTCAGATGCTCTGGTCTGTTCTCTCTTTGCAACTTGTGTTTGTACACTCAGAGGAACTGCATCATGTTTTTCCGTGCCTTCACTATATTGGTGGTTATCCCGCCTACTCTCTCAAGCATTAAGTCAAGTCGTGCAAATAGTTTATCCTGAATTCTCACATTTGCACATTTTTAAAAAAACCTATAGTGTCCAAACTAAAATGTTTGGAGATGGCAATGTCTTCAGCCTGACTAAGCAGTGCACAAAGAGCAAACATGGTGAGGTAGTGTTCATTGGGTTGGTTCATTGTCTGATGACGGAGAGGAAGAGTCTGTTCCTAAAATGTTGAAAGTTTATCTTCAGGCAACTGAAGGGAGATTCAGTTATTTGAATAAATAGTTGAATAAAAGAAAAGGCTATCTTGGTGACAGTATCCTTGAATCTACCAGATTGTTGTAAAAATCTATCCGATGAAATAATGTTCTTTAAGAAAGGAAGGCTGACATCTTTACCTGGTCTGACCTGTACATGACTCCACCCCCACTGTTATGGTTGACTCTAAACTACCTCTTCAAGTTCATGGGTAGTTAAGGATGGACAGAAATTGATGGCACGGTTAGAGGTATCCACATCTCATGAACAAACAAAATGCTAATAAATTTGGGAGTAAATTTGCAGGTCTAGTTCACCCAAAGGAAAGTGTCTGTTCAAAGTTGCAGTGCCAGCTGACAAGAAGTTGCACTTCCTACAAAGAACCTGGGCTTTTTGGGAATGCTGGATGACTGGATTTACCCTTCAGTCAAATGGCCGTAAGGCACTGAAATTAGGAGCACTGTAGATAGGGTAACTGCAAGCAGGCTTTTTCCACTGAGTTTGGGTGGGACTACAACCAGATGATGTGGGTTAAGGACAAAAAGTGAGATGTTTAAGGGGAACATGAGGGGAAACGACTTCACTCAGAGGGTCATGAGAGTGTGTAATGAGCTGTCAGCACAAGTGGTGCATGCGAGCTCAATTTCAATTTCAAGGTTTAAGAGAAGTTTGGATAGGTACATGGATAGTAGGAATATGGAGGGCTATGGTCCTGGTGCAGGTCAATAGGAATAGGCAGTTTAAATGGGTTTGGCATGGACTAGATGGGCCAAAGGGCCTCTTTCTATGCTGTACTTCTCTATGACATGGGAGCAGAATTAGGTCATTTGGCCTATTACACCTGCCATGTCTGATTTATTATCCCTCTCAGTCCCATTCTCCTGCCATCTCCCTGCAATCTTCGATGCCCTGTCTAATCAAGAAACTATCAACCTCCACTTTAAGTAAACTCAATGACGTGGCCTGCACAGTTATCTGTACAATGAATTCCACAGATTCACTACTCTCTGTCTAAAGAAATTCCTCCTCATCTCAGTTCTAAATGGACATCCATCTATTCTGAGTGTGTGTGCCCTCTGGTCCTAGATTCTCCCGCTGCAAAACTTTGATCCAAGATGGTGGCGCGACGCTCCGGAACTGATTATCTGTTATTTGTGAAGTGGGGTGCCGTGCGCAATCATAATCGATTGAAAACGAACATGGAAGCATGGAGAAACATCGGGAAATTCCAGGAAGACCTTCTTCGTTGCTGCTGCTGTGAGGTCCGGGACTCTGCTGGGTAGAACAGGCCCCCAGTCCTCGGGGTCGCGTTGTCGATGGCCGTTGGCGGGGCCGTCTTAATACGCTCGGCAGAGGATGGTGCTCAGAGAAGCTGTGCCGGAGGGGATGGTCGTCGGCTCGGCGGTTCAACGGACTCGGAGACCTTTCGACGGACTCAGGTCGCTTTCGGTGTGTGCTGTGTCTGTGAGGCTGAGTCGGGCGGAGCCATGGAAGTCCATAGCGGGGGTATTTCCTTCTGCCGACGGCATGGGATGGCAAATCTGTCGGGACTCTGGGGACTTGTGGAAACTGTGGTGATTTCTTTTGAACTTACAGTCCTTTAACATCTTGGACTATTTTTACTGTGCCCATAGTCTGTTTTTTTATCAATTATGCTATTGTTTGCACTATTGTAACTATATGTTGTAATTCTGTGGTTTTGTGCAGGTCTTGTAGCTTTAGTTTTTGGTCTTGTTTTTGTCTGGTGGGATTGGAGCTCCTTTCCGGGGAACGTGCTAAGACGGTAGCGCAATATTAATACGCAGCAGCCTCTCTGCACTCTGGATTGGGGATTGCCAAACATTATGTGGATTTTCTGGTGTAGTCTGTTTTGTCATTTGCTTTTGTGATATCATTCTGGGGGAACATTGTCTCATTTTTTTTAACTGCATTGCATTTGTGGTTTCTAAATGACAATAAACTGAATCTGAATCTGAATCTGCAGAAAACATCCTCCCCACATCCACCCGTTCTAGGCCATTCAATATTCAACTGGTTTCAATGAGATCTCACCATTCTTCTAAATTCCAGTGAGTACTGGCCCAAAGTTATCAAATGCTCCTCATATGTTAACCCTTTCATTCCTGGAATCATTCTTGTGAACCTCCTCTGGACTCTCTCCAATGTCAGCACATCTTTGTTTAGATAAGGAGCCCAAAGCTGCCCACAATATTTCAAGTGCAGTCTGACCAGTGTTAAATAAAGCCTCAGGATTATGTCCTTGTTTTTATATTCTAGTCCTCTTGAACTGAATGCTAACATTACGTTTGCCTTCCTTACCATCGACTCAACCTGCAATGTAACCTTTAGTGAATCCCGCATAAGAACTCTCAAGCCCCTTTTTACCTCTGATGTTTCCCCATTTAGAAATTAATCTTCACTTTTATTCCTTCTACCAATACACTTCCCAACACTGTATTCTACCTGCCACTTCTTTGCCCATTCTCCTAATCAGTCTAAGTCCTTCTGCAAACTCCCTGCTTCCTCAACACTACCTGCCCCTCTACCTATCTTTTCATGAAAGCCGGAATGAAGCTCCTCAATGCATTTTCAGATTTAGTGCTCCTCATGATGGCAACCTAGGACCATTTGCTTTGGGCATCCACTATAACCAAGAAGATGTATCCTTCTATAGGCCCTGCAAAATCTTTCTGAATCCTCTTCCGGCCATTCTCCTGGATGCAAATGAGCAAGTTGAGGAACATTTCTCACTCACTGACAATGTGAGCATGCTTTGGCCTTCTCATCCAGTTCTGGCCACCAGGAGTAGCTACGTGTAATTTCTTTCCTTTGCACTACACCACAGGGTCTTACATGTAGCTCATCAAGTACTTGCTTTCTTAATGGTGGAGGAATGACAACACGGTAGCCCCATTGCAAACATCCTGCTTGGACTGTGAACTCCTTCTATCACACCTGGTATGATGATAAGACCATAAGACAATGGAGCAGAATTAGGCCATTCTCCCAACCAAGTCAGCTCCGCCATTTCATCATGGCTGATCCATTTCCCGCTCAACTGCGTTCTCCCCATGAGCAAGCCTTCAACTTGGCCACAAAACATCAATTCCATCATCCAAATCATTATCATGAACATAAAGATAAGTGGTCCCACCTCTGACACCTGCAGAAACCACCAGTCACAGGCAGCCAATCAGAAAAGACTCCCTTCATTCCTACTCTTTGCCTCCTACCAATCAGCCAATGCTCTATTCATACTAGTATCTTTCCTGTAATTCCATGGGCTGTTATCCTGCTAAGCTGCCTCATGTGTGGCACCTTGTCAAAGGCCTTTTGAAAATCCAAGTGCACAACATTTACCAATTCTCCTTTGTCTATCCTGCTTGTTATTTCCGTGTTATGGACTCCAACATCTACCCAGCCACTGAGGTCAGGCTAACTAGCCTATAATTTCCTTTCTTCTTTCTCCCTCCCTTCTTGAACAGTGGAGTAACACCTGTAATTTTACAGTTTTCTGGAATGATACCAGAATCTATTGATTCTTAAAAGATCATTACTATCTCCTCCAGAATCTCTTCAGCTACCCTTTTTTTGAACCCTGACTGTAGTCCATTTGGTCCAGCTGACTTATCAACCTCAGACCTATCAGCTTCCCAAGTACCTTCTCCTTTGTAATAACCTGACAATTTCAAGTTCCTGGGTGTTGAGGACCTAACCTGGTACCACATATTGATGTAACTATAAAGAAGGCAAGGCAGTAGCTAAATTTTATTAAGAGTTTGAAGAGATTTGGTTTGTCATCTAAAACACTCGAAAACTTCTATAGATGTAGAATGGAAAGCATTCTCACTGTCTGGTATCGAGGGGTTGGGGTGCACGACCACACAGGATTGAAAGAAGCTACAGAAAGTTGTGAAATTAAGCGGCTCCATCTTGGGTACTAGCCTCTGTAGTATCCAAGACATCTTCAAGGAGCGGTGCCTCAGAAGGGTGACGTCCATTATTAAGGACCCCATCACCCAGGGCATGCCTTTTCTCATTGCTACCATCAAGGAGGTGCAGAAGCCTGAAGACACACACTCAGTGATTCAGGAACAGCTTCTTTCCCTCTGCCATCTGATTCCTAAATGGACTTTGAACCCTTGGGCACTACCTCACTTTTTCAATATACAGTATTTTTGATTTTTGCACATTTTTTAATCAATTCAATATATGTATGCTGTAATTGATTTACTTATTTTTTTTTCTCTTCTATATTATGTATTGCATTCAGTTAACTATACTTTATTTGGAGTTTGAAGAGATTTGGTATGTCAACAAATACACTCAAAACCTCCTATATTTGTACCGTGGAGAGCATTCTGACAGGCTGCATCACTGTCTGGTATGGAGGGGCTACTGCACAGGACCGAAAGAGGCTGCAGAAGGTTGTAAATCTAGTCAGCTCCATCTTGGACACTAGCCTACAAAGTACCTAGGACATCTTCAAGGTGGGTGTCTCAGAAAGGGCACCCAGGGCATGCCCTCTTCTCATTGTTACCATCAGGTAGGAGATACAGAAGCCTGAAGGCACACACTCAGCAATTCAGGAACAGCTTCTTCCCCTCTGCCATGGACATTGAACCCATGAACTCTACCTTGCTTTTTTATAAATATGTATATTACTTCTGTTTCTGCACTATTGTAATATATTTTATATATTTTACAGTAATTTATTTATTTAATTTTCTTTCTATAGTATCATGTATTGCATTGAACTGCTGCTGCTAAGTTAACAAATTTCACAACATATGCTGGTGATAATAAACCTGATTCTGACGTTTTTCTTAGTAATAACAACACCCTACACTCACTTCCGCCCCCAGCCGCCCTCGAATTTCTGGCGTACTGCTAGTGTCATCCACAGCACAGATTTATGTAAAATACTTATTAAATTCATCTGCCATTTCTTTGGTCCCCATTACTACTGCTCCACCATCATTTCCTAGCAGCCCGATATCCTCTCTCTCCTTCCTTTTTCATATACTGTATATGTCTCATTATTCCCCGCCTTTCAATGTGTCAGAAGTACTGTCTCAGCTCTCAAACAAGTAAGAGCAGCTCAGTTCAACCATCAAAGTTTGGTCATGGTAACTGATAACACACTGATAGAGAACTATTATGAAGTTAATATGTGCCTGAACGTTTGTTTTTGTATTAACCTTTGATTCTTCATTCTGCAACTAGTCATACTTTTCGTGGAGGTCTGAGATTCTGTTGAATCCAACTATAAACTATATTTCCAGGTGGTTAACTATAAACTATTCTGTTTCTCTCCAAGCCAAATAGCACGTTCATCCCATGAACAAAGGGACCATTTCTAATTTTCCACTTAAAGTGATCTTGACATTGCAGCACTGATGGCAAAGCTGCCTTGTTTACCCAGAGCAATTTGCCTTGAGGATATCAAGGATCAATCAAGTAAATAAGAGGCGGATCATGTTGCATGGTTCACAAAAGGTTAGTGCACAGGAAATCCAGCTAATTAGGAAAGCTGAAGAATGCTGATTATTGCTAAGGGAATTAAATGTAAAGGTTTCATTTATACATGGTTCCTCAGTGGTTGGGAAGTTGTTGGAATCTATTACTAAGGATGAGGTTTTGGGATACTTGGAGTCTGATGATAAAACAAGTCAAAGTCAGCATGGTTTCTGTAAAGGGAAATCTTGCCTGACAAATCTGTAGAGTTCTTCAAGAAAGTAACAAGCAGAGTGGACAAAAGAGAGGCAGTGGGTGTCATTTACTTGGATTTTTAGAAGGCATTTGATAAGATGCCACACATGGGGCTGCTTAACAAGATAAAATCCTATGGCATAACAGGAAATATTCTGGCATGGATAGCAGAATGGCTGACAGGCAAGAGACAGGGAGCGTGAATAAAGAGTGCCTTTTCTGGTTCGCTGCCCATGACTAGTGGTGTTTCTCAGGGGTCAGTATTGGGACTGCTGCTTTTCATATTGTCTGTCAGTGATTTAGATAATGGAATTGATGGCTTTTGGCAAAGTTTGCGGTTAATATGAAGATAGCTGGAGGGGTAAGTAGTGCTGAGGAAGCAATGCAATTGCAGCAGGGTTTGGACAAATTGGAAGAATGGGCAAAATAATGGCAGATGGAATACTGTGTTGGGAAATGTATGATAATGCATTTTGGTAAAAGGAACTATAGTGCAGATTATTATCTAAATGAGGAGAAAATTGAAACATCAGAGGTGCAAAGGGACTTCGGAGTCCTTGTGCAAGATTCCCAAACGGTTAATTCAGAGGTTGAGTCTGGGGTAGAGAAGGAAAATACAATGTTGGCATTTATTTCAAGGGGAATAGAATGTAAAAGCAAGGAGATAATGCCAAGGCTTTATAAGACACTAGTCAGGCCACACTTCGAGTACTGCAAACAGTTTTGGGCCCCATATCTCAGAAAGGATATGTTGTCATTGGAGAGATTCAAGAGGAGGTTCACGAGGATGATTCCAGGAATGAAGGGGTTAACATCTGAGGAGTGTTTGGCAGCTTTGGGCCTGTACTCACTGGAATTTAGAAGAATGCGGGGGAATTTCATTGAAGCCTACCGAATATTGAAAGGACTGGATAGGGTGGATGTGGAGAGGATGTTTCCTCTGGTGGGGCTATCCAGAACTAGAGGGCACAACCTCAAAACTGAGCGGAGACCCTTTAGAACAAAGGTAGGGAGGATTTTATTTAGCCAGACGGTGGCGAATCCGTGGAATTCTCTACCACAGATTGCAGTGGAGGCCAAGTCCAATGGGTATATTTAAAGCAGAACTTAACAGTTTCCTGATGGGTCAGGGCATCAAAGGAGATGGTGAGAAGGCAGGTGTATCGGGTTGAGTGGGATCCGGGATCAGACATGACGGAATGGCAGAGCAGACTCGATGGGCTGAATAGCCTAATTCTGCTTGTGTGTCTTATGACCTTATGGTGCACCTCGGGCAATGATGACACTAAATCTGGAATGCAATGTGTAATATGTAGTTCATTCTTTAAGAAAGGGTGGAAGTGCTTTGGAAGCAATTGCGAGGTTTCCTGGACTGAAATCTGGAATGAGCAGGTTTTCTTTGGAAAAAAAGGATAGAAAGGCAAGATGTGGTTCCGGTGACGTCATCGTCGAGAATGGCAGCTTAAGTCACTAGCTCCTTCGAAAAAATGCAGATTAAGCCCCGTTAACCCATCAAATATAGTAATTTTGAAAGTATTTGAACTGATAAGAGGGGCAAGAATGGGGAAAAAGAATGGAAATTAAAGAAGCGACACTGCGGAGCCTGTGGACGAGAGGAGTGCAGCGAGTGGCTCTCCTACCCGACCGCGTGCTAGTGAGGCAGATGCTGGGCCTCGTTCAGGCAAAGAGAGTTCCAGAACTAGCAGCAGCTAGTAGCAGAACAGCAGCTACATGATATTAAGTCAAAGCTCACCAACGTCAATCAAAAAATAACGGTGGCAGAACCTCGAATTGAGAAGGTGGAAGATCACGCTCAAAACATGGAACAGATACTAAGTAAGACGATAAAAATATTAAATCAACAAAAATTTAAACTGCTTGACCTGGAGGGAAGATCACGACGGAAAAATATCAGAATATACAACGTTCCCGAAGGAGCGGAGGGCTTGTCTATGACGGAGTTTGTCGGAAAGTTGCTGCGGGACGCATTGGAGCTTCCCTCGAATATGGAGCTGGAAATTGAGAGAGCACATCGTGCGCTCGTCCCCGAAGCCTATCCGAGATAGAGCAGATAAGCCACGCTGAATAATAATTAAATTCCTTCAATACAGTACCAAGGCAGAGATTCTACAAAGGGCCTGGGGTAAGAAGAGGGTGTTTTTAGATGATAAATTAATATATTTTGACCAAGATTACCCCCCGCGGTCCTGCAGAAACGTAAAGAATACTCTGAAGTAAAGTGAATACTAAAACAAGAAAGGCTTAGATTTCAAACTCCGTACCCTGCTAAACTTCGAGTGTTTTATCAAGATGGGATCCAACTGTATCAGACAGTGGAAGAGGCGACAACAGACATGAAGGCCAGAGGGTTGCCCATCAGCGTGATCAAACCGAGGGAAAGCCTGGCAGAGGAATTATCCCACTCCGCTTGGGAAATAGTGTGAGAATCGAGAAGGCAGGAGACAGGAGGAGGCCGAGAGAAGTATATCAGGAAGAGACTGGGAGTTTTCCAAAGACATCCCTTACCCCCTCCAGAAGAGCCATAAGGTTTGGCTAACTTTAAAAATGTTGAGAAGCTGAACGGAAGCAATCTATCTATCTATCTATCTATCTATCTATCTATCTATCTATCTATCTATCTATCTATCTATCTATCTACGTATATGTGTAGGTATGTAATATATATGTATATATGTGTGTGTGTGGGTGGGTGTGCATATATGTATGTGTGTGTGTGTGTATATATATATATATAGGAGGAGTACACAGGGAAATCTTTTCTGTGTAATGGAATCACACATTCATTGCCATTTTTGTTATTATTTGCGTTTCTTGGTTCTTATTTGTTCAGGGAGTAGATCGATTAAGCTTTATTCTGCTAATTTCAATGATACATTGACAGATAAATACAGATGGCTAAGGACAAAGTAAAATTCATTTTTTTAATGTCAAAATGGACTATTAAATCCAATCAAACGTACTAGAATTTTATCCAAAATGAAAAAAGAACAAGCCCATGTAGTATATTTACAGGAAACTCATTTAAGTGATAATGAGCATAGAAAACTAAAGAGAATGGGCTTCACTAATTTGTTTTTCTTATGTAAATCAGGACATAGGAGAGGAGTTGCTATTCTTATCTCAAGTAAGCTAAATTTTGAAAAAGTATTTGAAATGGGAGATAAAGAGAGCAGATATATTCTGGTAAGGGGGAATATAGAGGGAAATTCAGTTACTCTATTGAATATATATGCACCCCCGGGAAGTGATATTGGTTTCTTTCAGACAATTACTGATATTATGGTAACGGAAACCGAAGGTCTCCTGATATGTGGGGGAGACTTAAATTTACAATTACAACCAAACTCAGACTCTTGCAATAGAAAAACCTATGAAACAAAATCCTTACATAAGAAAGTTATACACTTTTTGAGGATGTTAGTTTAATTGATATATGGAGGGACCTTTTCCCCGACAGAAGGGATTACACTCATTATTCTGCTCCCCATTCTGTATATGCAAGAATAGACTATTTCATAACATTTGGAAAAGACAAAGACAAAATAAACACCTGTGGAATTGGGACAATAGATGTAAGTGACCATGCACCTATATATTTATCTGTTGATTTTGACCTACAACCAAAGAATACTATTTGGAAACTAAATTCAAGTCTACTCAATGATCCACACTTTAAGGAACAAATTAAAAAAGAAATTGGTCTCTACTTAGAATTTAATGATAATGGAGAGGTTTCACCTCCCATTTTATGGGATACTCTGAAGGCTGTCTTAAGAGGGAAAATTATAGCGATATCTTCATATAAGAAAAGAAAGGAATAAAACATTAAAGGAATTACAGAATAGGCTGAAGGAACTAGAGAAAAAACACAAATTGAATTTGGCACAGGATACATTAGAGGAAATTAAAAAAATTAGGAATGAAATTAATAGTTTGGCTACACAAGAAATCAGGAAAAATTTGATGTTTCTGAAAGAGAGACATTATGAAAGTGGATCAAAGTCTATGAAAATACTGGCGTGGAAACTGAAGAAAAAAGATAGCAGAAAATACAATTCATAGAATTAGGGACCCAAGAACGAAAATGACAAAAAAAATAAGCTAAGTGAACTTAAAGAAGCTTTTGAAGTGTTTTACAAAACTGTATATTCCAAAGTTCCAGGGGGAAGTATAACCCAAATTGACACCTTCTTGAATTCTCTAGAGTTACCCACTTTAAGTGAAGAACAAAATAGAATGATGACTGCTGACATAACTGAAGTTGAATTAAAAGCTGCAATTAGTAAGCTTAAATTAAGCAAGTCAACAGGATCAGATGGGTATACGGCAGAGTGGTACAAAGAATTTAAAAATGAGTTAATTCCTGTTTCACTCCTTACACTGAACTGGGCTCTAAAAAAAGGCACAAGTGCCACCCAGTTGGAAGGAAGCGATAATCTCAGCTATACCAAAAGAAGGCAAGGATAAAATGGAATGCGGGTCATTTAGACCAATATCCCTTCTTAATGTAGATTATAGATTATTTACCTCCATCATAGCCAAACGATTAGAGGAGTTTCTATCCATACTGATACGTAACGATCAGACAGGTTTTATACAACAACACCAAACACAAGACAATATACGAAGGACACTTCACATTATGGATCATATACAAAAAAATAAAATTGAAGCAATAGTGATAAGCGTGGATGCTGAAAAGACATTTGATTCGGTTAATTGGAATTTTCTTTACAGAGTTTTACATAGATTTGGTTTCCAAGACACAGTTATTAAAACTATACAGACACTATATGACAATCCTACTGCTAGGATTAAAATCAATGGATATTTATCAAATAGTCTTACCCTAGAAAGGAGCACAAGACAGGGTTGTGCATGGTCACCGCTACTCTTCGCGCTATATCTGGAACCATTAGCTCAATACATCAGACAAAATGAAGATATCAGGGGAATTACTATTAAAGGGACAGAGCATAAATTGGTTTGTTACGTGGATAACATTTTGATCAATCTAGAGCAACCAACATACCCTTTACCTAAATTGATGCAATCCTTTGAACAATATGGTCAATTATCAGGATACAAGATCAACATAGATAAAACCCAATTACTTTCATATTACTATAGCCCACCAAGAGAAATTGAAAGTAGATATCCCTGGGCATGGCAAACAGAGTCTTTTAAATATTTGGGCATCATTATGCCAAAATATTTGGCAAAATTATCAGAATGTAATTATCAGCCTTTATATAAAAAAATTAAGGAAGATATGGCAAGATGGAATCTGATTCCTTTTTTCAGTCTCAGTTCAAGGATTGAGTCTATTAAAATGAATATACTGCCCAGACTGTTATATCTCTTTCAGACCCTACCAATAGAGATCAATCAAAATCAATTCAATGAATGGAACAAGATGTTATGAAGGTATATTTGGCAGGGTAAAAGGCCTAGAGTTCATCTCAAAACTTTGCAATTAGCAAAGGAAAAGGGGGGATGGGGCCTACCTTCTCTTAGAGATTATTATTTTGAAGCACAGTTGAGAGCTGTGATATGTTGGTGCAACCCATCATATGACACTCAATGGAAAAACATTGAGGAGCGGGTACTTCCCATCCCCATACAAGAAATTTTGGCTGATAACAACCTGCAAAGGTACATAAATACTATTGATAACCCATGGGTGAAATTGACCCTTAAAATATGGAAAACTACTATAAAAGAATATAATCTAGAGGGAGATATTGCAATTCTTAAATGATGTGCGTATGACTCGGATTTTACACCAAATAAATTGGATGCTAGATTTAAGGACTGGGCAGCTAAAGGAATAACAGTTCTTTGCAACATAATGAAAGAAGGAACACTGTTCAGTTTTGAAATGCTTAAAGATAAACACTTATTAGAAAAGCAAGATTTTTATTGGTATTTACAGATGCGACAATATGTTAATAAGAGGCTTAAAAATGTAACCAAGGCAAGTACATGCTTGATAGAGCTATTTAGAAAAGCATATAATTCAGATAACGGTAGTAGAATCATTTCAAGCATGTATAGGGAGTTGTCAAATCTTAAAACACATTCAACTTCATACACTAAAACAAAATGGGAGAAGGAAGGAGGGATAATTATATCTGAGGAAGAATGGACAACAATATGGAGATATCAATGGAAGTGTACCAGTTCACAGAAATGGAGGGAGTTTGGATGGAAAAACTTGATAAGATATTTTATTACACCCTCTCAGAAATCCCATTATGATAGTAACCTCCCTGTTTGCTGGAGAAGTTGTGGAAATCAAATGCATATCATTATCATATTTTTTGGGACTGCCCTACAAGACATCTTTAAATATGAAATACCCTTAGAGAGTAAGACCATATATTTTGGATATATACCTCAAGAATGGCTGAAAAGAAATAAATATTTAATGAATATACTGTTGGTGGCTGGTAAAAAGACTCTTACTAGGAAATGGTTATCACAGGAGAGCCCAACTTTAAATGCATGGATGGAAATTACAATGGACATTTACAAAATGGAGAAGAAAACAGCATCTGTTAATCATAAGCTGGAACAATTTGATTCATACTGGGAAAAATGGTTTAACTACATAATGCCTCATAGGCCTGATTTTATTCTCACAAATCAATGAATATGTTGTAAAAAAAGATCACTCCCTATTTGTACATAGTTTTTCCCTTTTGCTTGTTTTTTCTCTCTACTCTTTTCTATAAGTGTATACCTGAGATAAATACTATGTGGAGATTTGTGACATATATGATTATATTATATATATATCTGAAATAAATCTTATGGAAATATTTGTTTGATGATGAACTTCAATAAAAAAAAAATACAAAAAGAAAGGCAAGATGTGTACCGTCTGAAATTTAAGAATGTGAATGATCATGAATGAAAGAAAAGATGGAATGGGGTCTTGATAACATTGATGTTGGGAGGAATGTTTCCTCAGTTCAACCAATCTGGAACTTGAGGTCACTATTTAAAAAAAGGGGCACCCCATTTAAGGTAAAAGTGAGCTTTTCCTTGCTGAAGCTAGTGTGTTTTGAAAGTTTAGTGAAAGCAAAGTCTATGAATACTTTTTTAAATGGGATTGATAAACAAGGGGGAGGGGAGTTAAAAGTCACCAGGGGTCAGTGGGAATGTGAAGTTCAAGTTGGAATCAGATCAGCCATAACCTGAATGGCAGAGCACGTTCAAGAGTTTAAGTGGCTTACTCCTGGTCTTAGTTCATGTGATCATATGTTTGTCATTACCAAGAATGTTAGAGTAATAGTGCCTTGTTCTGCACAGTGGTGCCATATACTTTATGGCCATGCTTCTACTAATGCTGTAGTTCAGATTTCAGCTCTATCACTGAAGAATTTCTTCATAGTAAAGGGAAGTCAAATTTGGACGACTCATTCTGACATTCAGCATTCGGGTATTGAACCTAAGAAAATACCTTGAGAATTTGCCTTTAAAGGGTAAAATGGTCTGCATCCAAATAAAATACAACATCACCAAAAAATCAGTTAAAATGGTAAAATGAAAGTTGTACAGGAATTGAGGCTATAACCATCAAACTGTCAAATCATGAAAAGAAATCTTTTTACAGAGAATTCTGGAGGTTAAAAAACAGCATAAGTTGGTTTTGTCTTCCACAACCAAACATTGAATTAGCATACAACACATTACCTTATAAAATGAAACTAAGAAACCACTGTTTAGTCTATAAATAAATGTCTAGCATGAAGCACTAGAAACATGTTGATAGGCTGCGATTCTTTGTGTTGTTTAATGAAAATCTGAGTTTTACATATATCAATATGTAAGCCTTCCTATTTTTCTATACATAAAAATTGTAATTTTCAGCTATAATATTATAATACTAAAGAGTTCTAAACCATTAAGATAAGATACAAGCGTGTATAATATGTAATTATTCAGTACCTGTAAATCACTGTCACTTGTAACAAAGCAAAATTTCTCATTAGGATTTGCTTTTCTAAGTACAATCCGAATCAGATAAGTGGGACCATTGATCTTCTACCTCTTAGGCATTCCCTTAGGATCAAGGATGATTTTTTTTGCTTTTTAAAAAAATAGTTTATTATTAATAAAAATTATCTATAAAAATAAATATTTTAGTTAAAATTTGCTTCCTTTCTGGTTCTTTGGGTTTTGAGGTAACTAAGGTAACAATGTAGGAGTGGTAAACTTTCCCAAAGATGGAGTAAGAAGATATCTGATGGAGCGGCCAGGTGAATGGTTTGTTAAGTGATGTGCTCCTTCTGTAATCCAAGGTATGGGCAAGGGATTTGAGGAAGCCAATGGGATTACTGAATTTTTTTAAAGAGTTTTTGATTACATCCATTAATTTTTTCCACTGTTCGCTTCCCCTGACAGAGCTGAGAAGAGAGAGACTGCTTGAGGGTCTGATGTGGGGTATGAGAATGACATGGCCTGTCTATTGAAGCCAGGTGAGTGCTATTAGAGGCCGAGTGCTGGGTATGTTGGTCAGGAAGATGAGGCTGACATTGGTTTGCTTATCCTGCCAGTGGGTTTTACAAAGACAGGTTTGTGGTATCTCTCCAATACTTTCAGATACTTGAAGTAGTTAGTCTAGGTCTCAGATGCATTGTCTTGACAAGCTGAAACTAACTTAATATAGAAGCTGTTATTTCTATAGTGGGTCATTGGCAGCAGCCAGAGCAGTACCGGTTTTGTATCTATGGAAAGTCATGGCCCTACCCTCTGTGAAAGATGAAACTTAGCATACTCCTCATGTTGCACTGAGGGCCATAAGGTACTGAATATACTGCAGTAGAAAACTTCAATGCCCATCACAAGAGTGGCTTAGTAACACTGCTGCTGACCAAATTGGGCACAGCGGCAAAGCTGAATCTGCAGCAGGCTTGAGAGAAACTATTTAAGGATAAACTGCATGACCTCATTCTCATCAGGCTAGTTACTATACATGCACAGTATCTGCGCATCCCAGTAAAGGTTGGAGACATCACTATACTATCACTTCAGAAGCAAAGCCTACCTTCACATGAGGGCACCCTCCAGAGTATCATTCAGCACTAATGCATGTTAATTGAGATAGATTCAAATCAGGTCCAGCAAACCAAAGCTGAGCCACAACAATTAATAACCAACCCTAGGAGCATCATCTCCCTTGCTCTATCAGCTCTAGTTCAAAGTTCAAAGTAAATTTATTATCAAAGTACATATATGTCACCATATACAACCCTGAGATTTATTTTCATGCAGGCATTCATGGAAGAACAAAGAAATACAATAAAAAACTAAAAACTACTCACAAACAATGTGCAAAAGAAAACTGCAATAAATAATTAATAAGTAAATAAACAATACCGAGAACAAGAGTTGTAGCATCGATGAAAGTGAGTCCATAGGTTGAGGAATCAGTTCTGGGTTGAAGTGAGTGAAGTTATCCACGTTGATTCGGGATGGTTGAAGAATAATAACTGTTCCTGAACCTGGTAGTGTGGGACCTAAGGCTTCTGTCCCTCTTTCCCAATGGCAGCAGCATGAAGTGAGCGTGACCTGGATGGTGATGATGGATGCTGCGTTCTTGTGGCAGTACTCCTTGTAGATGTGCTTAATGGTCGGGAGGACTTCGCCTGTTATAGACTAGCATTTTTCCATTTTTGGGCATTGATGTTTCCACAGCAGACAGGAATCACTCCACTGTATATCTTTTGACAAAGGTTTAGATAACATGCCAAATCCATTGAATGTAAAACCATTGCAGGCATTTTCAAAAGATAATGCCTCCATCAGTAAGGCCCCTCATCACCTGGGACATGCCCTCTTCTCATCATGGAGGAGGGTCAGGAGCCTGAAGATCCATACTCAATGTTTTATGAACAGTTTCTTCCCTCTAACATCAGATTTCTGAACAATCCATGAACCCATGAACACTACCTCACTATTTCTCTTTTCCACTACTTATTCATTCACTCTGCACTGAACCATCTCTGCAACTGTGGACTCACGTTCATGGACTCTGCAGTTCATGTTCCAGGTGCTTTTTGCCTCTACCATCATACCAGGCAGCACATTCCAAGTATCCTCAACACTCTGAGTAGAAAATTTACCCCTCACATCCTCCTCAAACCTACCCCCTCTCACCTTCAATACATGCCCTCTGGTATTAGACATTTCCACCCTAGGAAACAGATACTCCCTGTATATTTATCTATACCTCTCATAACCGTATAAACATCTATCAGATCTCACCTCAGTCTCCACCACTCCAAAGAGAAAACCCAAGTTTATCCAGCCTCTCATGACAGCACATACCTCTAAACCAGGTAACATTGTGGTAAACCCCTTCTGCGCATTTTCCAAAGCCTCAAAATCCTTCCTATAATGGGGAGACCAGAACTACAATGCAATACTCCAAATGTGATCTAACCAGAGTTTTATAAATTTGCAATAAAACCACTCGGCTTTTGAACACAATGCCTTAACTTGTAAAAGAAAGCATTGCATAGCCTTCTTAACCACCTTATCGACCTGTGTAGCCAGTTTCAAGAAGCTATGAACTTGGATCCCAGGTTTCTCTGCTCAGCAACACTGTTAAGGATCTTACCCTTTACAATGTACTGTCTCCCTGCATTTGCCCTACCAAGGTGCAACAGCTCTCATTCACCTGTGTTAAACTCCATCTGCCATTTCTCTGTCCACATCTGCACATTGTATTCTTTGCCAGTCTTCTACACCAATGAAGGAGGTAAGAGATAAGATTGCTGGGGCCTTGACCAGTATCTTTGTGTCCTCTCTAGGCACAGAGGACTGGCGAGTGGCTAATGTTCTACCTCTATTTAAGAAGGGGAAATCCTGGAAGCTATAGACCGGTGAGTTTCCAGTCAGATGTAGGGAAATTGTTGGAGAAAATTCTTAGGGATAGTATATATGAGTGTTTGGAAGCCCATGGTCTAATCAGGGAGAGGCAGCATGGCTTTGTGCGTGGCAGATCGTGTATCACCAACTTGATTGAGTTTTTTGACAAGATGATGAGAGAGTTTGATGAGTGGTACGGCAGTGGATGATGTTTACATGGATTTTAGGAAGGCGTTTGTCAAAGTCCCTCATGGGAGGTTAATCCAAAAGATTTAGATATGGGATCCGTGGCAAATTAGCTGTTTGGATTCTGAACTGGCTTGCACATAGAAGACAGGAGGTAGTAGTAGGAGGTAGGAGATTTATTTGAGCTGGAGGTCTGTAGTTAGTGGAGTTCTGCGGGTATCTGTGCTGGGACCTCTGCTGATTGTGATATATATATATATAAATGACCTGGATGAAAATGTAGATGGGGAGTTCAGTAAACTTGTTGATGATACCTCAAATTTCTCAGACAATTTCTTCAAATCAGCTACATATGCTGAAATGGACTCCCCTTCCTTTTCATTCTGATTATGAAACCTAATATCTAAGCAATGTTTGAATTTAATTTCTGCCAAAAACAAATCAATTGTCCTTCAACCATTAATAAGTGTTTTTTGTTCCAGCAAGTCATGGATGTGAGCACAAGAAATGAGGCAAACAAGAGACTCAATATGGTAGGACTACCACAGAGCTAAGGGGAGTTCATCGTTACATTATACCAAGTTACTCCAAATGCCTGTTAAGTCATAGATCAAAATAAAATACACAAACAAAGTGAAACAAAAATTCTTCCATTCCGAAGTTTGATTTATGACCTAAAACCACATCTGGTTGTTAACTTCCAGTATAAACTGTAACTTTTTGTATTATGGTCTAACCACAGCTCCATCTTCTGCTTTTGAAAGCAAGTAACTATCAAGTATAATAATAATTAGAACCAAACTAAGCAGATTGCTAAATGAGATGTTGGGTCAGACCTTCCACTGTGTCCATATTGAAGGTTGCCTGCCCCTGAGATTTGTTGTTGCTTCAGTGTGGTAGCCAGGGCAGCCTTACACTGGCAGTCTGTATGGGAGCATGCAGCATAAGGACTGCCTCAGCACAGATAATGGCTGTTCTCACACAAACTATCTGACAGCCTCAAGGCCCTGTCTCCAGGCCGGCCCTGTGTTACAGCTGTTGGTCTTACTCGTGAATATCCTTGACATCGAAGGCTTGTTAAAAATCTGAAGTTTGTTTGATAAATTAATGTTCCGCTCTTAAAACACCAATACACACATTTAGGCAGTAAAATCAATGAAAAGCATTTAAAATAATTTAAATAAATAAACCTTTCATCCCAGCAGCCACCTCCTCCCAATCATTTGAATGGGTTCTGCTTTATGTTGCTGAGGTTCAGCCCTATGTAGGCTCACCAGGTAAGTTTCCCAGCCTGAGAGCTGAGAGGTCCGTAGAAGAACTCACTGCTCAATGGACTCCGTGAAGAGCCTGGGATTTCCAGATACATCTTACTATTATTGCTACTGCCAGCATGGAAGGTCTACCCTGTTACCACAAAAAGACATTGTTCTTAACTATGTGAAGTTACTCCGAGTTTAGCTCTTTTTCCACCTGGAAGCATCTTTCCCCTTCTCCACTGAGGTGGAACATGACTGGAAGGCTGTGCATAACGCTTGGCTAAATCTGTCATATGCCACTTAGTGCACACATTTGCTAATATTGTTAACAGCTCCCTGTTCTCACTGCATGTTTCCTCTTCAAATCTGTTGTAATCATCTGTCTCCTCAAATATGTGAGCGTTAACACCTCTTCTGTTGCAAAATGCTACCTACTTCCACCATCACTTTTTCTCCAATGTCTATAAGTGAGTTTTACTCTCATTTTTACCTCATCCTTTCACTTAAACCTATCAATCGGGTCTCTGTGCACACCACATAACCAAAGTAGCTTTTTCCAACTTTGTGTGACAAAGGTCATCTAACCCTCTACACCCTCCTCAAGCTGTCTGCACCTTTCTCCTCAACAACTCTGCCATCATTCACCTGTTTATTTTATCCAGCCATTCATACCCAAAGAATCACCTCTAACAGCTTCTTCTTACATTTCCATACTATAGTCTCTGTTTAAATGACATTTGATAGATTCAGCCAAATGTCTGCATTGTTTTCCAGTCACATTCTCACAGTGGAAAAGGCAAAACATGTTTCCAGTTGAAAAAACCTTGACTCAGAGTTAACTTCACAGAAGCAGAGAGCATGTATCTTTGCTCTAACAGGCACACCAGTGGCAATAATCCTAAGATGTATCGGCTAAATGTGTGTTTCAGTCTTTCAAAAAGAAAACATTAATTTTTCAAACAAATTTCAATTTTTTAATATACCTTTTGCTGCTCACACAGGCTGCCGAGAAACTCCATCTTATATATGATCCCAAGATGAGTGTCAACCAAATATCTATTTCTCCATCTGTAATCATCTCCACCCCTGCATTCATTCACTGATATTAAAACCTTAATCCATGTCTTTATACTTCTAAATCTGACTATTCCAGCATGTTTGAGTGTTATTCCAGCTGGATTGGAAGTTATGTAATGAACCAGAGGTGATTAGGGAGCTTAAGATAAAAGAACCCTTAGGAGGCAGTGATCACAATATGATTGAGTTCAACTTGAAATTTGATAGGGAGAAAGTAAAGTCTGATGTAGCAGTATTTCAGTGGAATAAATGAAATTACAGTGATAAGAGAGAGGAGTCGGCCAAAGTAAATTGGAAGGAGATACTGGCAAGGAAAACAACAGAGCAACAGTGGCATGAATTTCTGGAAAAATTAGGAAGGTGCACTACAGATGTATTACAAAAACAAAGAAATCCACAAATGGCAAAATAGTACAACCATGGCTGACAAGTGATGTCAAAGGTAATGTGAAACTAAAATAGATGACATACAGCAAAGCAAAAATTAGTGGGAAAATAAAGGATTGGGAAGCTTTTAAAAACCTACAGAGAGCAACTAAAAGAATCATTAGGGCAGAAAAGATGAAATATGAAAGCAAGCTAGCAAACAATATCAAAGTGGATAGTAAAAGTTTTTTCAAGTATGTAAAAAACAAAGAGAGATGAGAATTGATATAGGACTGCTAGAAAATGAGGACAGAGAAATATTAATAGGGCACAAGGAAATAGTAGATGAACTAAATGAGTATTTTGCATCAGTCTTCACTGTGGAAGACACGAGCAGTGTGCCAGATGTTGAAGGGTGTGAGGGAAGAGAAGTGGGTGCAGTTACTATTACAAGGTAGAAGGTGCTCAAAAGCTGCAAGGCCTAAGGGTACATAAGTCACCCGGGCCAGATGAACTACACCCTAGGGTTCGGAAAGAGGTAGCGGTAGAGATTGTGGAGGCATTAGTAATGATCTTTCAAAACTCATTGGACTCTGGCATGGCACCAAAGGACTGGAAATTTACAAATGTCACTCCACTCTTTAAGAAAGGAGGAAGGCAGCAGAAAGGAAATCATAGACCAGTTAGCCTGACCTCAGTGGTTGGGAAGATGTTAGAGTCAATTGTTAAGGATGAGGCTATGGAGTACTTAGTGACACAGGACAAGATAGTACTAAGTTAGTATGGTTTCCTTAAGGGAAATCTTGCCTGACAAACCTGTTGAAATTCTTTGAGGAGATTGCAAGTAGGATAGTGGATGTTGTATGTTTGGACTTACAGAAGGCGTTTGACAAGGTGCCACACATGAGGCTGCTTACAAACTTAAGAGCCCATGGTATTAAAGGAAAGTTACTGGCAATGGTTAGAACATTGGCTGATTGGTAGGAGGCAGCGAATGGGAATAAAAGGATCCTTTTCTGGTTGGCTGCCAGTGACTAGTGGTGTTCCGCAGGGGTCACTGTTGGAACCATTTCTTCTTATGCTGTATATCAATGATTCAGATGATGAAATAGATGGTTTTGTTGCCAAGTTTGCGGATGATATGAAGATTGGTGGAGGGCAGGTAGCGTTGAGGAAAGAGGTAGGCTGCAGAAGGCCTTAGACCGATTAGGAGAATGGACAAGAAAGTGGCAAATAAAATACAATGTTGGAAAATGCATGGTCATGCACTTTGGTAGAAGAAACAAATGTGGAGATAATTTTCTAAATGGAAAGAAAATCCAAGATTCTGAGTTGCAAATGGACTTGGGAGTCATTGTGCAGAACACACTAAAGGTTATCTTGCATGTAGAGTCAGTGGTGAGGAAAACAAATGCAATGTTAGCATTTTCTTCAAGGGGTGTAGAATACAAGAGCAGGGATGTGATGCTGAGGCACTGGTGAGGCCTCACCTTGAGCGTTGTGAACAGTTTTGGACTTCCCATCTCAGAAAAGATGTGTTGGCATTGGAGAGGATTCAGAGGAGGTTCACAAGGATGATTCCTGGAATGAAAGGGTTGTCGTATGAGGAACATTTGATAGCTGTGGTCTGTATTCGCTGGAATTTAGAAGGATGAGGGGGGATCTCATTGAAACCTTTCAAATGTTGAGATGCGGAGGAATTTCTTTAACCAGAGGGTGGTGAATTTGTGGAATTTATTACACAGGCAGCTGTGAGGCCAGGTTATTGGGTATATTTAAGGCATAGATTGACAGGTTCTTGATTGGGCACAACATTAAAGGTTACAGGGAGAAGGCCAGAGAGTGGGATTGAGAAGGGAAAAGAAAGGATCAGCCATGACTGAATGGCGCAGCAGACTTGATGGTCCAAATGGCCTAATTCTGCTCCTATGTCTTATGGTCTTATGTTCTAATCTGCCTCCCCAATATATGGCTTCAATTCCCAACAGGACCCAATTCCAAAAGTGTGCCTGTATTGTGAATCACTACTCTGGTCTGTTTTCACAGATGCTGCCTGACCTGCAGACTTTCAGTTTTTATTGCAGATTTTCATGATCTAGAACTAGGTCTGTTCACCTATTATCCCTGTGCCTTTATAAAGCAAGGTAATGAGAGATCTAAATGATTTTCTTCTTTGCTGTAGGAGTCAGCAGCACTCATGTTTACAGTGATGAAAAGCTTTGAGAGGTTGGTCATGGCCAGAATCAACTCCTTTTATCTGTAAGGACCTGGAGCCACTGCAATTTGCCTATCACCTCAGTAGGTTTACGGCAGACACAATCTCAATGGCTCTTCACAGGGCTTTAGAACACCTGGACAATACAAACACCTATGTCAGGATGCTGTTTATTAACAATAGCTCAGCGTTTAACAGCACCATTCCCACAGTCCTGATTGATAAGCTACAGAACCTGAGCCTCTGCAATTGGGTCCTCAACTTCATAACTGGAAGACCACAATCTGTGCGGATTGGTGATAATATCTCCTCCATGCTGATGGTGAGCAGTGGAACACCTCAAGGGTGTGCTTAGCCTACTGCTCTATTCCCTCTATACCCGTGACCGTGTGGCTAAGTATAGCTCAAATACCATCTATAAGTTTGCTGATAATGCAACCATTATTAGTAGTATTTGTTGGAGATGAGAAGGCATACAGGAGTGAAATATATCAGCTAGTTGAGTGGTGTTGCATCAGCCAGCTAGCACTCAATGTCAGTAAGATTAAAGAACTGATTGTGGACCAGGAAGGGCAAGACGAGGGAACATGAACTGATCCTCATCGAGGGATCAGGAGTGGAGTGAGTGAGCAATTTCAAGTTCCTGGGTGTCAAGATCTCTGAGGATCTAACCTGCTCCCAACATACTGCTACAGCTATAAAGAAGGCAAGACAGCGGCTATACATCATTAGGAGCTTGAAGAGATTTGGTTGGTCAACTAAGACACTTGGAAACTTCTATAAATGTACTATGGAAAGCATTCTGACAGGCTGCATCACTGTCTGGTACATGGGGGGTGGGGGTTGGGGGAGCCATACTCCACAGGACTGTAAGAAGCTACAGAAAGTTGTAAAATTAGGCAGCTCCATCTTGGGTACTGGCCTCCGTAGTATCCAAGACATCTTCAAGGAGTGGTGCTTCTGAAAGGTGACGTCCATTATTAAGGACTCCCATCACCAGGACATGCCCTCTTCTGATTGCTAGTGTCAGGAAAGAGGTACAGAAGCCTGAAGGCACCCACTCAGTATTCAGGAACAGCTTCTTTCCCTCTGCCATACAATTCCTAAATGGATGTTGAACCCATGAACACTACCTCACTTTTCAAAATATATATTATTTCTGTTTTTGCACTAGATTTAATCTATTCAATATGCATATATATCTACTTACTGTAATTGATTTACTTATTTATTTTTTTCTTTCTATATTATCATATATTGCATTGTTCTGCTGCAGCTAAGTTATAATGGTGATAATAAACCTGATTCTGATTCTGGGTCTCTGAGAATCTATGTAATAGGCTTTCTTGATTGTATAGGGACACTGACTGTAAAAACAAAACAAAATGATATGAGAATCTCTACCGCCTGTTATGCTACTGGCATTTAGTAATGAAGTTCCTCCATCTATGGTGGTGTTCAGAACTTCTTTCATTTTGTCAGTAGCCCAGTTTTCATTGCTGTCAGTCATTCAAGTTCCAGTTGGAGACTCAGGAATACAGTCGCCCTCAGATGTAGGAGGATTCTTCATTCTGTTTTGTAGCAGTTTTGTTTTACCAGTCAGGATTGTTAGCTTTGAGCTGAATCCCTGAGCCTGGAGGACCAGAGAACCACTCTTAGTCTGGCCTCTACACTTATTCCTGTTTGACCTGTGTGACCCTACCAAGAGCAAAAGCATAAAGCCCTGATTCCAAACAAAATAGTCCTCAGTATCATTGAGACACTCAACCTTCCAAACTCTACAACAAGGTTGTGGTGCTCTTGGAAGTATACAAGAATTTGTAGGTATTTTATTGGAAAATTATGAGAAGATATTGGAGATTCCATGTAGAGCTGTAATTGCAGGGTGGTTTGAGTCGGATACCCACTTAATGTTTATGTTCAAAGTAAAAAAAAAAGAGATTTAAATAGGATGTGTGGCATGAACTCACCCACTCTGCAATCCAGGTTACTTCATTTGTTTGTGTCTCAATATCTCTCTGTGCTTTATCTAATTGGCACATTTTTGCGGCCTCAGCGTGTTATCTTAAGAACAATTTGTTCACTGCCTTTAGTGCAGATATGAATCACAGAGATGAACTTCGAGGAAGTTCTGCAGAGTGAAAGCAAAGAGCTAAAGAGAAGTCACGTTCTCCTGTTTAGTGACTGACAGCTTTTCTATTTTGTTGGGGTTGAAGCTAATATGACCCATGTTCAAATGGTTTGAAGGTTGGATAAAAAATTTAATAAGTGCCTTATTGAAAATGGGTTTCTCCATTATAAATGAAAGCAGAAGTATTGATTATGAATGACATTTGACTAGGATGTATAATGTGTGATGTAGGGTCAGATTCCAAGTTTGGTTCCAAGGTTGTCAAGCCGAGGAGTGGTGGTGGGAACAAGCTCCCACTACCTAAAAGTTCTTCTCATGGCATACGCCTCAAATAGCCTCTGACAACCAAGTCCAACTCCTGGCCTTCTCGTGTGGCTTAGCCTCTAAGCCCGGCGGAACTGTTTCTACTGACAGAAGAAGGGGCGAAGGCGGGTCCTGGTGCCTTAAAGCCAGTGCTTCGGGTAGATGGAGCTCGTCAGTCTGGGAAGGCAGTCCGTCTAAGAGAGGGAAAACTCTGATTTCAAACCTCCGCTGCCTTGTGGCCATACCCACTTATGGAAAAGGCTTCAGGAGTAAACCCTGAGGACAAATCCAGAGCTGGAGTCCCTAAGGCAGTCCGACGTTGTCTTCAACCTCGTTCTGGCAACTCCTGCGATGACACTGGTGCCAAATTGTATCGGCCCTTGCCCTTCCCTTGGACAACATTGGTGGCGTGGAGAGGGGAGACTTGCTGCTTGGACAACTGCCGGTCTTCCATACATCCTTGCCCAGGCCTGCGTCCTGGAGAAGACACTTGCAAGACTTTCCAGGCACAGATCCATGGTCTTGCAAGACTAATAGATGCCATCCAGGGTTAGATAATCAATTCTTCAATAGAGTTAGGAATTCAGAATGTTCCATTAGGTGATATGGCACTGAAGTAGGCTATTCATACTATTGTTCCTATAGAAGATCTCTACAACTACCAATTATCAAATTCTCGCTGTCCTTTCCACATAACTGCATTTTCTTTTCTTCTTGAGCAATTTTGTTTTTGAAAGTTCCGTTCCCCCATTTAGATAATGTATTCCACTTGCAGGGAAAAGCAAATTGGCTACTCGCTAATAATTTTAGATTTGTCTTCTCCGGTTAGCAATCTTGTTGTATTGTGTGTCAGCCTCCGTTAGTCTCGATAGACCATGGATTTGCACTTTGGAAAGTTTCCAGGGCGCAAACCTGGGCAAAGTTTTTTTTATGGAAAACCAGCAGTTGCCCAAGCTGCAAGTCTCCCCTCTCCATGCCACCAATGTTGGCCAAGAGAAGGGCAGTAGGACCCATACAGCTTGGCACCAGTGTTGTCGCAGAGCAATGTGTGGTTAAGTGCCTTGCTCAAGGACACACACGCAGCCTCAACCAAGGCTCGAACTAGCGACCTTCAGATCACTAGACGAACCACTTGGCCACGCGCCAATGCCTTGTTGTATTACTCGCTATCTAAATCAAAAAAAACCTTTGCAAAATAGTAAAATTGTCTTGATGCACTAAGTGCCTGCTTGACATCTTGAACACTTTTTCCACCTCTCCCCATATACTCACCCAGGCCTCATTCCCTTTAAGCTCATTGAAGCCCCGTTTCACATTTCCCATCTAAACACACCAGTGCGGTGTTTCTCACTCTCCCTTTAAACACACTCAGGCCCTGTTTCACACACTCCCTGTAAACACACCAGGGCTCTGTTTTGCACACTCTAAACACACGTTTTCCTTTAAACACCTGTTTCCCATTCATGCTTTAAACAGACTGGGGCCCCACTTCAGGCATTGACTTTAAATTCACTAGATTATCTGGAAAGTCTATTGCACTACACTGTAACATCTTTAAAAAAGTGATTTAAAAGCATATTGAGGTATTAATAGGAGTAATATGCAATTGTCTGTAAAACCTGCCAATCTAACATCACCAAGGTCCTGAGGGTGTTAGATTTTGAAAGCTTTACTGTGCTGAACTCCATCAAATTTCTCTGGCTTGCTATGTTATGGGATGAATAATGCTATTCCTTCCATTCAACTTAAGATCCTCAACGCTTCTACTTTAAAATACTTACGTCTATAAACCCTACGTTTTAATGTTCATGCATCCCATTTAAAAGATGGCCAATTGGGTTATTGGTGTGATTAATGTCAGTGAGTCAGGATGTGTCCTTGCACACGGGCAACACATTAAACACATGAAACTGCAGCACTACAGAGCGCAAATCAATCTCTTTCATTTATAGAACTCCTTATCAGTCTTTTCTCCAAAATGACAACTCCAAATCCCTCTTTATTCTGTTTTGTTTTGTTTTGGAAGGATGGAATGCAACTTTACAAAGTATCAACACACTTAATTTAAAAAGTGGGTCAAATTCACAATGGTGCATTTGTTTATAATTTGTGTAAATAAGATTTGTTTGTTGCTCTTACGTGTGTAACTTAGCAGGTTAAATGTTTCAAATATCCTAAAGAATTGGCTGAAGAGAAATACTCTTTCTGTTCAGCTGCAGAAAGATTCCATTGCTAATATTCCTGCAAAAAAAATTAAATTGCAACTTCAGGTAGCCTGTGGATCTATAAACTGTGGGTGGCACTGTGGCAGAGCAGCTCCTGTAATCCTTTCCAATGCCAATGATCAGGTTCAATGCTCAGTTTTCACTGATGTCCGTACATTTTTCCCGCAACTGTGTGGGTTTCCTCCAGATGCTCCTCTTTCCTCCTGCATTCTAAAAGCACGTCAGTAAGGGTTAGTAAGTGTTGAGCACTCTATTTTGGGGCCAGAAGCATGGCAACACTTCAAAGATTAAAAATAAGCATTACTTATTACGTGTACGCCAAGCAATCAAAACACAAAGTGAAGTGCATCACTCGTGCCAATTTCATCAGCGATGATTCCATGATTCCGGTGCCAACATAGCAAGCCTACAGCTTGCTAACCTTAACCGGTACGTCTTTGGAATGTGGGAAGAAACTGGAGCACTCGGAGGAAACCTGTGTTGTCATGGGGAGAACGTACAAACTCCTTACAGACAGCGGCAGGAATTATCCCGATCAGTGATCACTGGCACTGTGTAATGTTTGAACTACTATGCCACCTTGTGGACTGCTCCCAGCACATTGTTGATGCAAATGATGCATTTCACAGTATGGTTCCATGTTTCAATGTGCATGTGACAATATTTAAACTGTGAAAGAAGAATTAATTATTCCTAAGCTCATCTGTTTGTTCACCCTTCTAAGTTTATGTGTATTTAATGCATTTAATCAAGTGGTGTTCTTGGATTTAATCAAGTGGTGTTTGGGCATACAGGAGTGAGCTACACCAATGAGTAGAATGGTGCCACAGCAACAACCTGGCACTCAACGTCAGTAAGATGAAAGAGCTGATTGTGGATTTCAGGAAGGGTAAGACAAAGGAGCACATACCAATACTCACAGAGGGAACAGAAGTGGAGAGAGTGAGCAGCTCCAAGTTCCTCATTGTTAAGATCTCTGAGGGTCTAACCTGGTCCCAACATATCGATGTAGTTATAAAGAAGGCAAGGCAGCCACTATACTTCATTAGGAGTTTGAAGAGGTTTGGCATATCAACAAATACACTCAAAAACTTCTATAGTTGTACCGTGGAGAGCATTCTGACAGGCTGCAACATTGTCAGGTATGGAGGGGCTATTGCACAGGACCGAAAGAAGCTGCAGAAGGTTTTAAATCTAGTCAGCTCCATCTTGGGCCCTAGCCTACAAAGTACCCAGGACATCTTTAGGGAGTGGTATCTGAGGAAGGCAGCATCCATTATTAAAGACCTCCAGCACCCAGGGCATGATCTTTTCTCACTGTTACCATCAGTTAGGAGATACAGAAGCCTGAAGGCACACACTCAGCAATTCAGGAACAGTTTCTTCCCTTCTGCCATCCAATACCTAAATGGACATTGAAGCTTTGGACACTACCTCACTTTTTTAATATACAGTATTTCTGTTTTTGCACATTCTTTCAGATCTATTCAATATACATAATTGATTTACTTGTTTATTATTATGTTCTATTTTATTTATTATTATTAATTTTTTTCCCTCTCTGCTAGATTATGTAATGCATTGAACTGCTGCTGCTAAGTTAACAAGTTTCTTGTCACATGCCGGTGATAATAAACCTGATTCTGATTCTGATTCTAAACAACATCATCCAGATTAGAATCAAATCCAAGGAACATCCAGATAAGGATAAAGTGCACACAGAAAGTAATATAAGGACTTTCATTTAGATATTTTAACAAAGTTGTTAATTTTTCAACACATGATGGGGCAGCACAATAATACCTTCAATAGAACAACTGCCTCGTAGGTCCAACAGCCTGGGTGCAATCCTAACCCGCAGTATTATTTGGGTGGACATCGTGCATGCTCCATGTGAGTTTCCTCTAGGTGCTCAGGTTTCATCCCACATTCCAAAAATGCACAGATTGATAGGTCAATCAGCCACTGTAAATTGCTCCTGGTTGTGTAGGTGAGTGATGAAATCTGGTGGTAGAGGGGAGAATAAAATAGAACAGGATTAGTGTTAATTGGTGTTTGGTGGGTGCTGCGGACTATGGCCTGTTTCTGTTGCTGCTTGATTTAGGATTCTATGGTTCTGTTACAAGTGGGTGTTGGCAGTGGACCCAAGTGCAAGACACAGACACTGAGATAGTATAAACTGAACTGTGTTTATTGAGAATTACTAGGAAGGCCAAGAATGAGGACACAATGTCAGTGGCTCAGATGATGGTGCAGACTTCTCGGCAGCCCGGAGCCTGAATCCGCCAGCCTGGCTTCCAGTAACTGGCTTCTGGTGACATGTTCCTGGTGACTGGTTTCTGGTGGCGAGCTTCTTGGTGTGAGTTTCTGATGACGGTCCGGCAAAGGAATAGCTGAACCCTGGAGCTATTTATATTGCAGACTTGAAATGAGGATCAGGTGCCTCCATCAAGGCGCCCAACGGAACAGGGGAAATAGAAATAACGGGAATGCGGAGTCTGCAGACCGGACCATAAACTGGAATGCAGAATCCATGGACCGGACCACCGGACCGTGACAGATTCACTAATATCTCTAAAGAATATTTGTATTTTTCTCCACATTTAAGCTACTTATAAAGCAATAACACTATAAAATCCTCTGAAAATATAATCATTTTCTTACCTGAGGCCGAAGTAATGCTTTTGTCATAATTACTCAAGTAAACTATATGACCTCAAAAAATAATTTTAAGCATACAGATTGTAACTTTCCGCTATGTGCATTTCAACAAATAAGATTCTATATCAAAATATTTATTAAATGATTTCATTATGAAATCTTAACCACTATCTGAATTACAAATGCATTTATTTAATATACTATGCAATGTTGAAAGGCATAATTAAAGATTGATTCTTGGACTGTTCCCTGTGAGAATTCGGAAATAGGATTTGCTCTTCAGGCAGATGCTGAAACCAGAGAGATCACCAAGTCATTGTTAGGAGCTTTCTCAAGGGTTAGCAGGAGACATCACTGATTTGCTGCTGACCCAAAATTTAAGTTTAACGTCTCATATAATGATCCTGTCCCTATCTCTTTTTCAGAATATCTTTCTGTTAGAGCACAAAAAGATGTGGAAAGTGTCAGGCATCATTCAGGTAATGAAAAGTTAGAAATCTGAGGGGTTAATTGGTTATTTTCCTCACATCTCCTCTCATTCCACTATCATAACTTCAGCAGAACCTTGATTTATCCACAGAATTACGGTTCTACCAAGATAGCAAGTTCCAAATACATTGATGCCAAGGTTTTATTCAATTAGTCTTCAATCTAAACTGCTGCTAGGGAATGAGACAGGGCAAGCGACCAGAGTTTGTGTAGGTGAACACTTCACCTCTAGTGATAACAATTCCATTAGTTTCAAAGTAAATATGCAAAAAGATAGGTCTGGTCAATGGGTTGCGATTGTAAATTGGAGAAAGGCCAATTTTGATGGAATGAGAGAGGATCTGGCAAGTGTGGACTGGGACAGGCTGTTTTCTGGCAAAGGTGCACTTGGTAAGTGGAAGGCCTTCAACAGTGAGATTTTGAGAGAGAGCAGAAGCTTGCATGTGCTGTCAGAATAAAAGGTAGAGGTTATAAGTGTAGGAAACCTTGGTTTTCCAGAGATATTGTGGCCCTGGTTTAGAGGGAGAAGGAGGTGCATTGCAGTTATAAGTAGGCAGGAATAAACGAGGTGCTCACAGAAATACAAGAGGACACTTACAAAAGTAATCAGGAGGGCTAAAAGAAAGCATGAGGTTGCCTAGTGGATGCTACAGATACGCTAAGAGCAAAAGGACTGCAAGCGACAAAACTGGTCCTCTGGAAGAACAGAATGGTAATCCATGTGTGGAGCCAAAAGAGATGGGGAAAGTCTTAAATGCATTTTTCCATCTACATTTACTCACGAGATGGACACAGAGTCCATAGGAGTCAGGCAAAGCAGCAGCAAAGTCATGGACCCTATACAGATTACAGAGGAGGGGGTGTTTGCTGTCTCAAGGCAACTTAAGGTGGAAAAATCACCAGGGTTTGTCAAGGTTCTCCTTTGGACCCTAAAGGAGGCAAGTGCAGAAATTACTGGGACTCCAGCAGAGGTACTTAAAACACCCTTAGTGATAGGTGGTGTCGGAGGATTGGAGGTTAGCCAATGTTGTTCCGTTACTTAAGAAATGCTCTAAAAATAATCAAGGAAATTATAGGTTAGTGAGCCTGACATCAGCAGTGGGAAAGATATTGGAAGGTATTCTAAGGAACTGAACATATGAGTATTTGGATAGACATGAATAGATTAGGGATAGTCAGCATGGCTTTCTGCATGGTAGGTCATGTCTAACCAATCGTATAGAGCTCTTCAAAGAATATACCAGGGAAGCTGATGAAGGTAAGGCAGTGGATGTTGTCTACATGGACTATTGTAAGGCATCTGACAAGATCCCATGTGGGAATTTGGTCAAAAAGATTCAGTTGCTCAGCATTGAAATGAGATAGTAAATTGGATTAGACATTGGTGATAGTAGATGGTTGCCTCTCTGACTGGAGGCCTGTGACTAGTGGGTGCCACAGGGATTGGTGTTGGGTCCATTGTTGCTTGTCATCTACATCAACAATCTGGATGATAATGTGGTTAAATGGATCAACAAAGTTTGTGGATGACACCAAGATTGTAGACAGTGATGAAGTCTATCTACTTCGGACTCTGTACCAACTGGAACAATGGGCTGAAAAAATGGCAGACGGTATTTAATGCAAACAATACAAGATGTTGCACTTCGGTAACAACCAGGGTAGGTCTTACACAGTGAACGGTAGGGCTCTGAGGAGTGGGGTAGAACAAAGGGATCTGAGAATACATGTCCATAATTCATTGAAAGTGGTGTCACAGGTTGTAAAGAAATCTTTTGTACACAAGTATTTAGTACAGAAGATGGGATGTTGTGTTGAAGCTGTATAAGATGTTACTGAGGCCTAATTGTGAGTATTTTGTGCAGTTTTTCATCACCTACCTACAGAAAAGACGTAAATTAGGTTGAAAGAGTGCAGAGAAAATTTACTAGGATATTGCCCAGTCCAGAAAACCTGAGGTATATGAAAAGATTGAATAGATTTTATTCCTTGGAATGTAGACAATTGAGAGAAGATTTGATGTAGGTATATACAATTATGAGGGGTATAAAATAGGGTAAATTCAAGAAGGCTTTTTCCACTGAGGTTAGCTGGGACTATGACTCTAAGATTTTCATTGAAATTAGTGTAAGCTTCAATTCACTATCAACCACCAATGTGAATGTGGATCTTCAGACATTACATTTTTAATGGAGAACAAAAAAAAAACACAGAAAGACATATCTATACAATACTTATTTTAATCTGACACATTGATTAAAATGAGCTATTATAAGAAGGGATTAATATAATAATTACCAGGATAAAAATATTTAACCTAAGTAGGTATAACACATAAATATCAATAAATATTCTTCCAATAAATACCTAAATTTGAAATTTCATAAAATTAAGAACAATGGCATTTGGAGACAATCATGTTATCAAATGCTGTCAGTACTAATTTGTCATTACTGTTAAAATGGAGCAAAGTTAGTGGCTCGTAGGATGCAGGCACACAGCAGGGGGCTGGAATAGCTCCATCTGAAAGTTGATGCATCTTTGATTTGATAAGTGTATGCATTGTGGCAAGTTTGTACTTTAGTGGACATGTCCCATCACAATAAAAGGCATTATAATTTAATGGGGCTCTGATCCAGTCTGACCATCCAATCTCCTCAAAAGACACATGTAGCGATCGCCTACAACAATGTATCTGGCTTCTCTGGCAGTCCTCAGTGTAGCTTTCACGACGTGTCCGGATTTCTTTAACAGTTTTTTGCACTTCTATTTCCAGTTCTACTTCAAAAGACACTTTGTCTTCAGAGTTATGTCTTTGACTGGACGACCACGGAAGCAGCTCTAATTCAATACCATAATTTTCCTGCGGATAAATTATCCAATGTTCAACAGTTTTTTGAATGTCAAATGTTTCAGTTTTTTCAAAATTTGATGTAAGGACTTTAGAACCAAGAAAATGAGGCTGTATCTCTGCCCTTTTAGTTGCTGGCTTGAATAAGTTGTAGATTCTTACAAGCTGTGGGTTTTCATCCATCGTTTTCTGATGTGAATTTGCATTCTGACATCTGCGCTTGTAGAATTTGAGTTCACCTCTCAAGACCTTTACTTTAGGAAAGACAAGTATGCTCTTGACATTGGAAACATTAAAGTACAGTTGTTGTTTGTTGTTGCTTATATCACTTGTTGTTCTTCTTGAGTTTTCCAAAATTGTTCCTATTACAAAAATAAGAGGAATATGTGTTAATTAGTCATTTATGCATATGCCTGTGTTCTTCAGATTCAATCCCATTGTCTCAATTCTATTCACCCTTTTATGAGAAAAAATTAATTGAGCATCTGCTTTTAACTGTCCAATTCCTTTGTAGAAGTCACTAATATATTTGCAATTTATATGATTCTCTTGTGGCTTTAGCTAGTGTAATTGTACTCAGTACTTTAGGCATTGGTCTCACTCGTCTCTGGATCAAATAGATGGACTGAAGTCACACGCCAGATTTAATTGCTGAAATCACTCAAGTTAGCTTGGTACTGAGTCAGAAGACCATATAAAAGTAACTTGCACCATATGAAAAAAAAACAAAGATTTTTATGACATACAGCTTCTGAAGTTGGGAAAAACCCCATAATTTGGTCCCATGAAGATTTCAACAATTATTGTAATTACAATTATTGTCCTGTTACTCTTCTCTCCCTACAGTTCTCTTCTGAAAATACTGGTCACAAATTTTGCTGCAAAGTGCCAATATATACTGCTTCTTTCCAATTTGTTATGGAGTGAATGGGCACTGATTTGTATCTGCCCACACATTAGATGGTTATATGCTGAGAGAGTAAAATCGATGATTCATAAATTGTCCAAGACTGAGCACCAAGCAAATAATCCAACTTTTCCATCCCCATGTTCTCCCTGGATATGATACTATTACACTCATTCATTTGATTGTATGAAGATTATAAAACCAAAAATGAGTACGTTCATTGTTCCTGTTGCTTACCACTTTGCAGCTTACCAGAATCAAGTTTAAGTTCAATAGCTTCAGATAGCCAGCTCTCTCTATATCAGAAGTGAACAATTCTGCCATAAGTGACTCAGCACTTTTCTCTCCATTGGCCATCTGCTTAACATTCCCTATCCTTTGGGTAGGGAGGTTCCAGGATTTAGTGCCAATAAGGGGTGGGAAAACAGATGGTGGTTTGAAAATTGGACACTTGGATTAATGCTAGATTGTTCCCTTCCATTTTCATTTGATGGTACAACCTGATTCGCCTGCCATGTAAATTTTGTATGTTTCTAGTACGTTCTCCCCGTGACTGCGTGGGTTTTCTTCAGGTGCTCCAGTTTCCTCCCACACTCCAAAGACGTACCCGTTTGTAGATTAATTGGCATTGTAACTTGTCTCATGATTAGGCTAGAATTAAATCTGGCCAGCACAGCTCCAAGGGTCAAAGGGCCTATTCTGTACTGTATCTCAATAAATTAAAAAAATAAATTCATAAATGAGTGACTTCTACAATAGCTTTGGAAGGTTAAAAACAGTACAGTGGCCAAATAAACCTGTAAGTATTCATTTGGGGGAAACATGTTCACTAAGAGTAAGTCTTCTGCTCATAAGGAAAATATCCAAACTCCACACAGACAGTACTCAAATTCAGGATTGAACCTGGGTTACTGGAACTTGCAACATTACGTGCCACACTACTGCTGACAAAATGCTGTCTCGGTTATCCAATCCAATCTGCCTATTATCCCTAACGTCCAAAATCACTGTCAGACCCAAATGACTGAATGTCCTGACAACTGCACAGATTTACAACCCTCTGCTTAAAGACATTCCTCCCCATTCCTGAATGATCAGCTCCACATTTTGAGACAACATCAATAGATCTAGACTCCAGGCAGAGGAAACAACCTCACATGATCTACCTTATCAGTCCCTTTTGGAATATTGTATGTCTTAATGAAATCACTTCTCATTCTTCTAAATTCCAGTTAGTAAAGGCCAAAATAATTCACTCTTTTCAAGGATAACTCATCCATCCCCAGAATAAACCTAGTAAGTCTGTGATCACTGTCTCTAATGGAAACATCTTCTTTTAGGTACAAAGACCAAAAATGGAAACAACCCTCCAACTGAGAACTCACCAAACCCTTATATAATCTCAGGAAGACTTTTGTAGATTTATACTCTAATCCCTTTGCAGTAAAAGTCTGCATATTATTTGTCTTCCTGATTGATAGGTGTACTTGCATATTTATTGTTTCTTCTTTATGAATCAGGGTGTACAAATGTTTCTGTACACCAATAATAGTATTTCACCATTTAAAACATTTCTGTTCTTTTTCTAACCAAGTGTCCATTATTTTCCCCACAGTATATACCATTTGCCTCCCTGCTACCTGCTGGCTTAACTGGTGGAGATCATTCTATGCTATGCTCACAGTTAACTTTCTCAATCTAGGTTTGTATCAGTACTAGACTTAGATATGATTCACCCTGTCTTAGACACTTGGAGAAGCTGAAGGATATCTGAGAGTCCAGTACTTATAGTAAGCCACCCCAAGCAGTGGTCTGCCCACCCTTAAATGACCTAATCATTCTGAAAATCCTGAAGTTGCAGATATCCCCTTAAAGAGTGATATCAATTGCTAAAGTGATTTAGCAAATCAATACCTATTTACCAAACAACAAAACCGTGCCTACATTTTTATACAATCCACTGTATCAGTATTGATTGTCAGCAACAGGGTGCTGGAAGGCTGTTCATTCATTTTAGTTTTAGAATTTAACATTAATTTTCTCTACTTTCATACTCTAGTGGTTGTATTAAAAAGAACTGTGCTTGAGCATGTACCCAAAACTATCACACCGAATAGGAAACAGAAGTTTGCCCTGTTTGTTTTTCAATGTACGAGGTAGCACCATCACTGCTTTAAATTTGTAACTATATCGATATTGCTCCACACATACTATTATTTTTAGTGCTTGTGCGAAAATTTAAGCATGGCCACAGCTGGAAAGACTTGCTGAGCCTTGGTGCACCTCACTTTTTAGAAGCCTTCTGATTACAATACACAGCAGTCCAACTACACATTAATCATATAAAAATACTTGAATGACAAGATACTTACCCTTTACAATAACTGAGCTGACAGAATCCATTCTGGTGGACTTCGTGTTCAACAAACTACTGTTTTGGTTGGATTTCCGCACACGCTGCAGATAAAGTTTATACATCTTCTCCTCCTCTGTTCTAGAAATATTAATTCTGGGCGTAAGAGGTTTCTCCAATCCTAGTTGTTCCATGATTGCTTTCTTAATCGCTTCAATCTGAACTTGTGTCTCATGTTTCCGCCGGAGACTGTATTGAGGCTTCAGCTCACTGCTCTTGTTGCACATCAATGCCAAATAAATATAAAGATATATGGAATAATATCTGTGCAGTTCCATGGGATCACTGTCTGGAAAATGCTTCAACAGCAAACGATGAGATTAGTGTTCGCTCTGGCTGCTTTTCTCTCCAGTTAACAGAGCAAGGTTGCGTGGGTTTATATAGAGTCCAAAGTTGACCCTGTTTGCCACCGCCTTTTGTTTATTCATAATCTTAGTGGAACAGAGAACTTAGTTTAAAAGCACCCGCAGACGAACAGCGTAATAACCCTCATAATAACTGATGTTAAAAGTGGCTCTTTTTTTCTACTTAATACGCTTTCTAAATTGTGATTTTAAACTAACAAATGTAGCCGTTAGAAGGGCTTTTAATGCAATTAAATGATTTTGTCACTAATGTCACAGAATAGCTATTCTGAGAGTATTTCATATACATATATAAAAAGTTAAAATGCATTCTTGCCTCTGGGGATTTTTACCTGAAGTATTGACATATTATTTGAGAATTGATCTCATGATGCCTGAAGAAGTATAATTGTTTGGCATATTTCCTGTACTGAATACTCACTTACCCCTCCTGAACTGCTATCACCTGCAAGTTCAACAAACTTGCACTGGGCTTCAGAACTAAGTTGTTTATGTAAAATTATAAATTATGGCAATCCGATATTAATCACATGTGACACCTGCTCACTCCCTTCTGTGGCATCACAACTGTTCTCCCATAGAATTGAGCAATTTTCGACATTTCACATAGCTCTATTTTGAATTTAGATATACAGTGTTGCAAGCTTCAGAAAGCCCATTAGGATATTTCTTCATTTATTTTCTTTGCAGCCAGACGTCACTGGTTCTATCTCCATTTATTGTCCATCCCTAATTGTGTACGAGTTGGGGAAGGATCAGGAGTCCCATGAGGGCTGTTGTGACTGAGTCACCCGAAGACTGACAATGGTTGATATTTAAGGTCTTTATTCATCTCAACAAGCTGGCATTCTCTTGGAAACAATCTCAGAAGATTCTCCCTGAATGCAAACTACATCCAGTTTCTATACACTTCAGAACAAAGAAAAGAGCAGGTGGTTCAATGCAATTTTAATAGCTACAATGACTATTCACTTCAATGTTTTGTGTCTAATAAATGGTTCCACTGAATTACATTTTTACACTGTGAGCACACTGTAACTGATAAGACATCTCTGAATGTTCAAACATCTTTACTGGGTCCAGGTATTTCGCATGGATGGTCTTAAAGCTTCCGGACTGCCAAGATTAGTGTTGTGAAGGCTGACACTCTGGATACCCAAATATATCAACTATTGATCGACTAAATTTGCCTATGACCCTGTTTGGTGTGCTAGTTTGGAAGCTTCTTTGATCTCTATCGCAATGATGCAAAATAACTTTGCTAAGCGTGTCTGATCCCTGGTTTGTTATAGGGTTCAAACATACCCCCATCGTTTATGTTTGGCTGATGCCTATAAGAACATATTGTGGTCTTGTTTGTTTACAAACCAAATCTCTTGAATGACTAGCCTCCTGCTAAGGGCCACTGGTCTGTAAGCTGTACTGTTTGTTTACAAGGTTGTCCTTTTATTTTCAAAATGATTAATGCTTAAAGCTTACATTAAAACCAGTTTCCTGAAGACTGGTTCTTGTTTGAATTCATGCCTGCTCTACTCACATCATTCCATAACTCCTGAATGTCTAACAATGGCCTGGCAGGGTAAGAATGGTAGGTTTCATTCCCTGAAGGACATTAATGACCACTATCATCCCCTCAAAACTTATCACTAATCTTCAAAACCAGGGCCTTGTTACCTCCCTATGCAACTGGATCCTCGATTTCTGCACTTGCAGAACCTCAGTCAGTACAGACAGGCAAAAGCATCTCCTCCACGATCACCACCAGCATAGGTGCACCGCAAGGTTGTGCACATAGTCCCCTGCTCTACTCGCTTTACACTTATGACTGTGAGGCTAAGTACAGCTCCAACGTCACATGGAGGTTTGCTGCCAGCACCACTATTGTTGGTCAAGTCAAAGGTGGTAATGAATTGGCATATAGGAGAGAGATTGAAAATCTGGCTGAGTGGAGCCACAACAACAACAATCTCTCCCTCAACAGCAGCAAAACCAAAGAGCTGATTGCCGACTACAGGCGGAGGAAGACGAAGGCCCATAAGCCAGTCCTCATCAGGCGATAGGGGGTGGAGAGGGCCAGCAACTTTAAATTCCGTGGCGTTATTATATCAAAGCATCTGTCCAGAAGCCAGCACAAAAGTGCCATCAGAAAGAAGGCACAACAGCACCTTAACTTTTTTAGAAGTTAGTGTAGATTTGGCATGTCACCTAAAACTTTGACAAGCTTCTATAGATGCACAATGGAGAGTATCCCAACTGGTTGCAACATGGAGTGGTATAGAAACACCAATGCCTGAGAATGGAAAAGTCTACAGAAAGTAGTGGATATAGCCCAGAACATCACGGGCAGAACCCTACTACCTGTCAGCGTACTTACAAGGAGCACTGCCACAATGAAGTAGCATCCATCATTAATGAGCCCCACTATCCAGGCCATGCTCTCTTCTTGCTACTGCTAATGGATAGTAGATACAGGAGTTTCAGGTCCCCCACCACCAGGTTCAGGAACAGTTATTACCCTTCAACCAGCAGGCTCCTGAACTGATGTTGTTAACTTCACTCACCTCAATCTGAATTGATTCCATAACCTACAGACTCACATTCAAGGACTCTACAACTCTGCGACTGCCAGGGATGGTAATAGAGGCAGATACATGAGGGGTATTTAAGGGTCTCTTGGATAGGCACCTGGATGATAGAAAAATGGAGGGTTACGTAGGAGGGAAGAGTTAGATTGATCTTAGGGTTGGTTAAAAGGTCGACACACACAACATTGTGGTCCGAAGGGCCTGGATTGTGCTATCATGTTCTATGTTCTACGCAAGCATAGTTTTTCATAAATTTTGTTGTATTTTTAATTTTATTTTCCAGTAAATGCCCACAAGAATATGAATCTCAAGGTTGTACATGATGACATATTTGTATTTTGATAATAAATTTACTTTGACTTTGAAATGCTTTTTTAAATTCACAGTTTCATGGTTATGGTTACCAAGGATGTTTTTTTTTCTGAATTTATGAGTTTCTTGAACTTCAATACTGCAGCCGCCCTGGATCAGAGATCCATAATTTTAGTGATTTATCCAGTAACCTAACCGTTGCATCAACTTGCTATTGAATTAACTCTAATGGATTATTGGCTTCCTATATTTAATGATTACTATTTCCCCAAAATGGGCACTTTGTTAATTTGCTTCCAGTTTGCTCATTGACAATATTTTAAAAAAAATCATCCATAATGATGGCCAATCTTTTACTAATTTTAAGTTTTTTATGTCAGAGTGGTCTGATCCATTGTAGATGGTCTAGGAGTTCCATCTTATTTAGATGAGAGTTATGTATTTGGTTTAACTTGGCATAATTAATAAGGATGATGATAACCATCACAGAATGCCAAAAATGTAAAAATTATGGCATTCTCTCATAATGTGTGGCATACCTCACACAGGCCAATAAACTGGAGAAATTAAGTGCACCCTCTGTAACCCAATTTCTGTCAACAAGAAGATTAAAGGTGAGCTTTATTTGTCACATGGACATTGAAGCATACAGCAAAATACGTTATTTCTGTCAAATCAAGTCAGCGAGGATGGTGTTGGCTAGACTACAAGTGTTGCCACTTTTCCGGTGGCAACATCGCAAACCCACAACTCACTAATCCTAGTCTGTACATCTTTGGAATGTGGGGGGAACCGGAGCACTAAGGGAAACCCTTAGGGTCATGGGAAGAATGCACAGACTCCTTACAAATAGCAGCAGGAATCAAACCCCGTTCTTACAGCTGTTGCACTAATCACTACACAACTGCGCCACCTTAAAATCAATAATACAACATTTCAGAAGTTAATCAACAGCTACTGCTTTATGCATTAAATCCAACCAATTATGGGTGAATTTGGATGCCAGCTTCTCCATCATAGCAGAAGTAGAATACAAAGAAAAATTTGGAATATACAGGAAAAAATCACTTGCAGAAAATCTATTGCCCAAAGAAAACAATGACAAGAAGTAACAGCAACTGTGAAATAAAACATAATGGCTTCATCTCTATTTGTTATTTTTTTGAATAGTTTGTAATTATAAATCTCCACAAATCTAAATCTCTTGATCAGCTAGGAGAGTCCTTTCCCAGTTTCCACAAATTGAAATGTTCTGGGACATTTAATAATCTTTAAAATATCTGACACACAGAAACATTTAAAATCTATTAAAATTGAAGTAAATCTTAAGTAATTAATTTTGTAAAATGATTAAGTTACTTAAATACATAAATATTTTAAAGGATTAAACTGAAGTACATTTTAAAAATGTTACCTTCCCCTTTCTTCCATGCTGGTAGCCCTGTAAGCCCAATCTAACTCAATAGGTTCTTACCTGTCATAGGATCCAACAGCATAAATACTGGGAGATTTCATCAAGACTAACCTCCCTTGTTATATTCAGAATTGGTTTGCCTGCAGAAGGCAGAGGGTCGTGGTGGAGGGAGTACATTCAGATTGGAGAGTTGTGACTAGTGGTGTCCCACAAGGATCTGTTCTGGGACCTCTACTTTTTGTGATTTTTATTAACAACCTGGATGTGGGGGTGGAAGGGTGGGTTGGCAAGTTTGCAGACGACACAAAGGTTGGTGGTGTTGTAGATAGTGCAGAGGATTGTCAAAGATTGCAGAGAGACATTGATAGGATGCAGAAGTGAGCTGAGAAGTGGCAGTTGGAGTTCAACCCGGAGAAGTGTGGGGTGGTACAATTTGGAAGGACAAACTCCAAGGCAGAGTACAAGGTAAATGGCAGGATACTTGGTAGTGTGGAGGAGCAGAGGGATCTGGGGGTACATGTCCACAGATCCCTGAAAGTTGCCTCACAGGTAGATAGGGTAGTTAAGAAAGCTTATGGGGTGTTAGCTTTCATAAATCGAGGGATAGAGTTTAAGAGACGCGATGTAATGATGCAGCTCTAAAAAACTCTAGTTAGGCCACACTTGGAGTACTGTACCCAGTTCTGGTCACCTCAGTATAGGAAGGATGTGGAAGCACTGGAAAGGGTACAGAGGAGATTTACCAGGATGCTGCCTGGTTTAGAGAGTATGGATTATGTTCAGAGATTAAGGGAGTTAGGGCTTTACTCTTTGGAGAGAAGGAGGATGAGAGGAGACATGATAGAGGTGTACAAGACATTAAGAGGAATAGACAGAGTGGACAGCCAGCACCTCTTCCCCAGGGCACCACTGCTCAGTACAAGAGGACATGGCTTTAAGGTAAGGGGAGGGAAGTTCAAGGGGGATATTAGAGGAAGGTTTTTCACTCAGAGAGTGGTTGGTGCGTGGAATGCACTGCCTGAATCAGTGGTGGGGGCAGATACACTAGTGAAGCTTAAGAGACGACTAGACAGGTATATGGAGGAATTTAAGGTGGGGGGTTATATGGGAGGCAGGGTTTGAGGGTCGGCACAACATTGTGGGCCGAAGGGCCTGTACTGTGCTGTACTATTCTACGTCCTATGTTCTATATTCCATATAATTTGTTTCCCTGAAAACCATCAGCATTTACCACCAAAATCAAAATCATAATGCTACTTCCAAGAGAAATCAGATGACAAAGGAGATAGCATTCGAGGAAATGTTTTTACTTTGGATTTGTTTTTTGCTACCTTCTTGGAGCGGTGACTTGAATAGATCTGCAGAAGCCATTTTTATGGTTCATGAAATTCTGTGTATAAAAAGGGAAAAGAGTTCTGCTATAACAGGTGTTTAAGAATAATAGTTTGTTAATAAAATTGTCCCTGTCTTTGCAAATCTGTTGAAGGTTTAAAGAAATGATCCAATGAGACATTGTTAAGTTCCACCATCACTAACTCCAGAACTGTTCAAAATGTTTTGAATCTACATAAGCCTTCAAACCTTCAACTGGTTTCAAACTCTCCGTATCTGACCTGGTCCATGCCACAGGGAATAATCAAAACATTATACCTTGAGACTATCCTCTTCAATTTAGCATAACTTAGGTTTTCATTGTAGGAACATACCACTGAATTACTATACCTGTAAGGAAGTTTTACATTCTGCCAGTGACCACATGGGTTTCCTCCCCGATTCCAGAGATGTGTGGTTTAGTAGGTTAGTTGCTCACATGGGTACGATTGGGCGTTATCAAAGTACCATATGTTACCATACCACCTTGAGATTCATTTTCTTGTAGGCATTTAAGAAGAACTTTACATAATCAACGACTGACAAACAACCAGTGTGCAAAAGACAAACTGTGCTAATAAAAGCAATACTGAAATTATGAGCTGTAAGGAGTCAGTGAAAGGGAGCCTGTAGGCTTTCCCAATGGCACTAGCAATAGACAGTGACGTTTGTGGGCTATTCACAGAAAAGCTACTGGATTTTAGTAAAAGAGAAATTTCTCTGATGCAATTCTGTTGCCAATGGCTACTCTGGAAAAATAACTTCCCACAATCTCTCACAACAGACAAGCACTACATTGTTAAAACGTAATGGCCATGTACAATTCTTCACTTGCTTAGCCAATGTTATATGTAAAACCAAGTTATTACATATTACAGCTTTTATAAGTTATATAATATTATATATTACAGCTTTCTATTAATCTTAATATAAAATAATTTATCTTGTCCCAACAACCTTAGCATAAACTTGTTAACTATACCTATAACGTTATAGGTCTTAGTATAGTACTTCAATTTCATAAAAATATTTTCATATCTATATAACCCATATGGGGTCATCAAAATGCACCAAATTTAGAAAATTCAAAAAAAATCAAAATGTTAATTAAAACGTCAGTACATAAACTCCTTTCAATATACAGATCACTTGTAAGTTGTAGTATTGCAGTTTCTCCACTTAAGTAGTAATGAAAGAAATCTTCCAGAGAGAAAGCCTTGTTTATTGCGCCCTCTATTGTGCAGATGCTGATATCTTTACATCCTTTTTTGCTCTTAGAATATAGATCACTATTATCAAACTATGGATTCCCATTTTCAGCATAAGGATTCTGAAGATGTCAAGTTCAGTGGCAATTTATCTGTCCCTAATAATAACACTGAATGCAAATAGTAGCACAAAGTCAGTAAATTCAGAACAGTGTTATTTAACAGAGAATGGATTGTTCCTCATCATAATAATTGTGAAAACAACTGGAAGATAACAAGATACTGTGGTTTGATATTTGGGCTGCGTGGTTTTTTTCTGATGATTATGTAAAGATTAAGATTAAGAGTAAAATATGTGGTTCTATGCATTATTCTACTGAAGGCAAATGAAAAGAACCATCTTAGTTACTCACAGCCGATAACTTACTACATTTCATCTTTTCTGGAGATATTGTTCTCTGCACTGGGTGGTCTTGCATGGGCTGTAATTTCCATCCAGTACTTCCTTGTGACAATTACTTTTGTGAAAGTTCAACAGTAAGTACATGAAAGCATCTTCAAATGATGTGAGGGAGGACTCTAATTCTTTGTAAAACCTCCATCCACATTAAGTACTTCCAACAAGGAATTTGATGCTGAGATCCTCCAGCACTTTGTATGTTGCTCCAGATTGCAGCATTTGCAATCTCTTGTGTCTCCAACAAGAGACTTTCACTGATTTTCCTTTCCTCACATATTAGCAGCTCTAATGAACATCTCTAGTTCACAAACATGACCCTCCTGGTTCAATTGTCTTTCATGTTAATTTCCCACCTCAGTCCATTTAGGCCAAAAGACCATAAGATATAGGAGCAGAATTAGGCCATTCTGGCCTGTCGACTCTGCTCCATGATTTCATCACAGCTGAACCATTTTCCCTTTCAGCCCCAATTTCCTGCCTTTTCCCCATATTCCTTCATGCCCTGACTAATAAAGAGTCTATCAACCTCTGCCTTAAATATACCCAATGACTTGGCCTCCATAGCCACCTGTTACAATGAATTCCACAGACTGACCACTCTCTGTCTAAAGAAATTCCTCCTCATCTCCATTCTAAAAGGACGCCCCTCTATTTTGAGGCTGTGTCCTCTTGTCTTAGACTCCCCCACCATAGGAAACATCATCTCCACAATCACTCTCTTGAGGCCTTTCAACACTTAATAGGTTTCGATGAGGTTCTTCTGAATCCCAGTGAGCAGATGCTCAGAGCTGCAGCTCCACTTCCTTAACACATTCTCTGAGGAACTGCGCCTTGGCGCACCTGGTGCAGATGTGGTTATCCAGGAGGCTGGAAGTCTCCCAGATTTCCCATATCTCACAACAGAACTCCCTGTTCTAACTGTACCCTAACAGATGAGGAATGAAGAATAAAGAAGAAAAAATAAAACTTACCAAATACTTACCTCACCCAAGTCTGATGAGCCAGGCAACTCCAACATTGGACCATTCACAACAATGGCCGCTCCACTTGCACCTGTTTTATTTTTATTTGCCTTTTCTAATGCATCCTGCTCAGTGATTTGTCACAGACCAACTCCAAAAAACTACTGCAAAGTGCTGCCCTTTTAATCTTGAGTGCGAAACCCAAGTGAAAAGGTAGCTCTCTTCTCGTGCTCCCATTCAGTGACTGGTCACACTCCAACTCCTGATCTCTGTCTTTAGCCTCCACATTATTTCACCGTAGCTCAGGAATGCACCACACTTTAAAACAAGGGATATTACAACCTTACAGGTTCACCAATTTCAGATTGTAAACATCACAGCATTTCCTTCCAGACTTCTAGTAGTCCTTCCACATTACTTGTGTAATTTCAGGGAATAACTTTGTATTTACACTTCCTTAAGGATTTCGTAAATTAAACAATATTCTCTTATTTAATTTCTTCCTGCCTTTTACCTTTCTGTTTTAGCCTCCTTCCACCTTACTCAGCACCTTAAAAAAAGAAAATAATGGAAACATTAGACAGGTTAAGCAGCATCTGGAAAGAAAAAAAGAATGAACATTTCAGGTTCTCTGGGCCTCTGTACCTCCCTCTGCAATTGGATCCTCGACTTCCTAACTGGAAGACCACAGTCTGTGCAGATTGGTGATAACATATCCTCCTCACTGACGATCAACACTGGTGCACCTCAGGGGTGTGTGCTTAGCCCACTGCTCTACTCTCTATACACACATGACTGTGTGGCTAGGCATAGCTCAAATACCATCTATAAATTTGCTGACAATACAACCATTGTTGGTAAAATCTCAGATGGTGACAAGAGGGCGTACAGGGGTGGGATATGCTAACTAGTGGAATGGTGCCGCAGCAACAACCTGGCACTCAACATCAGTAAGACGAAAGAGTTGATTGTTGTCTTCAGGAAGGGTAAGACGAAGAAACACATACCAATCCTCATAGAGGGATCAGAAGTGGAGAGAGTGAGCAGCTTCAAGTTCCTGGGTGTCAAGATCTCTGAGGATCTAACCTGGTCCCAACATATAGTCAGACAGACAGACAGACATACTTTATTGATCCTGAGGGAAATTGGGTTTCGTTACAGCCGCACCAACCAAGGATAGTGAAGAAATATAGCAATATAAAACCATAGATAATTAAATAATAATAAGTTAATCATGCCAAGTGGAAAAAATAAGTCCAGGACCCGCCTATTGGCTCAGGGTGTCTGACACTCCGAGGGAGGAGTTGTAAAGTTTGATGGCCACAGGTAGGAATGACTTCCTATGACGCTCAGTGTTACATCTCGGTGGAATGAGTCTCTGGCTGAATGTACTCCTGTGCCTAACCAGTACATTATGGAGTGAATGGGAATCGTTGTTCAAGATGGCATGCAACTTGGACAGCATCCTCTTTTCAGACACCACCGTCAGAGAGTCCAGTTCCACCCCCACAACATCACTGGCCTTACGAATGAGTTTGTTGATTCTGTTGGTGTCTGCTACCCTCAGCCTGCTGCCCCAGCACACAACAGCAAACATGATAGCACTGGCCACCATAGACTCTTAGAACATCCTCAGCATTGTCCGGCAGGTGTTAAAAGACCTGTCTCTTCAGGAAATAGAGACGGCTCTGACCCTTCTTGTAGACAGCCTCAGTGTTCTTTGACCGGTCCAGTTTATTGTCAATTCATATCCCCAGGTATTTGTAATCCTCCACCATGTCCACACTGATCCCTTGGATGGAAACAGGGGTCCCCGGTACCTTAGCCCTCCTCAGGTCCACCACCAGCTCCTTAGTCTTTTTCACATTAAGCTGCAGATGATTCTGCTCGCACCATGTGACAAAGTTTCCCTGTACTCAGCCTCATCTCCCTTGCTGATGCATCCAAGTATGACAGAGTCATCAGAAAACTTCTGAAGATGGCAAGACTCTGTGTTGTAGTTGAAGTCGGAGGTGTAGATGGTGAAGAGAAAGGGAGACAGGACAGTCCCCTGTGGAGCCCCAGTGTTGCTGACCACTCTGTCTGACACACAGTGTTGCAAGCGCACGTACTGTGGTCTGCCAGTCAGGTAATCAATAATCTATGACACCAGGGAAGCATCCACCTGCATCACTGTCAGCTTCTCACCCAGCAGAGCAGGGTGGATGGTGTTGAACACACTGGAGAAGTCAAAAAACATGATCCTCACAGCGCTCGCCGGCTTGTCCAGGTGGGCGTAGACATGGTTCAGCAGGTGGACTATGCCATCCTCAACTCCTAGTTGGGGCTGAGAGGCGAACTGGAGGGGTCTAGGTGTGGCCTAACCATAGGCCGGAGCTGCTCTAGGACAAGTCTCTCCAGGGTCTTCATGATGTGGGAGGTCAATGCCACCGGTCTGTAGTCATTGGAGCCACTGGGCCGCGGCGTCTTCAGTACAGGAACGAGGCAGGGCGTCTTCCACAGCACAGGAACCCTCTGGAGACTCAGGCTCAGGTTGAAGACATGGTGAAGTACTCCACATAGCTGGAGGGCACAGGCTTTGAGCACCCTGGGGCTGACACCATCCGGGCCTGCAGCCTTGCTTGGGTGGAGATGTTTCAGCTGTTCAACTGTGAAGCCCACCATGGTGGTTTCAGGTGTGGGAGGGGTGTAGTCACGAGAGCAGGGTGGGGGGCTGTGAGGAGGGGTAGGAGGGGAGAGTGGAGTATGTGTTGGCTGGGGGCTGACAACAGATGAATCATGTGGGGGATGGGCAGGGGCCACAGTGTCAAATCTGTTGAAGAACAGGTTAAGTTCGTTGGCCCTGTCCACACTGCCTTCAGCTCCTCTGTTGCTAGTTTGCCGGAACCCAGCGATGGTCCTCATCCCACTCCAGACCTCTCTCATGTTGTTCTGCTGGAGTTTCCACTCAAGCTTCCTCCTATACCTCTCTTTAGCCTCCCTGATCTTGGCTTTCAGGTCCCTCTGTATTGTCCTCAGCTCCTCCCTATTTCCATCTCTAAACGCCCTCGTTTTAGCGTTCAGGATGTCCTTAATGTCCTTTGTTACCCATGGCTTGTTATTTGAATAACAAAGGACAGTTCTTGCCAGAACACTGCAGTCCACACATAAGTTAATGTAGCTAGTGATGCACTCTGTGAGCCCATCAATGTCCTCTCCATGAGTCTCACTGAGGGCCTGCCAGTCTGTCGCCTCAAAACAATCCTGGAGTGCCTCATAAGCCTCCCCCGACCATTTCCTCACTGCCCTTGAGGTTGCAGGTTTACGCTTCACCAGAGGCACGTAGCAGGGTTTGAGATGCACCAGGTTGTGATCCTACATCCTGAGATGTAGTCATAAAGAAGGCAAGACAGCAGCTATACTTTATTAGGAGTTTGAAGAGATTTGGCATGTCAACAAATACACTGAGAAACTTCTATAGTTGTACCGTGGAGAACATTCTGACAGGCTGCATCACGGTCTGGTATGGAGGGGCACAGGACCGAAAGAAGCTGCAAAAGGTTGTAAGTCTAGTCAGCTCCATCTTGGGTTCTATCTACAAAGTACCCAGGACATCTTTAGGGAGCGGTGTCTCAGAAAGGCAGTGTCCATTATTAAGAACCTCCGGCACGCAGGGCATGCCCTTTTCTCACTGTTACCATCAGGTAGGAGATACAGAAGTTTAAAGGCACACACTCAGCGATTCAGGAACAGCTTCTTCCCCTCTGCCATCCAATTCCTAAATGGGCATTGAAGCTTTGGACACTACCTCACTCTTTTTAATATACAGTATTTCTGTTTTTTGCACATTCTTTTAAATCTATTCAATACACATAATTGATTTACTTGTTTATTTATTTTTAAGTTTTATTTTATTTATTATTATTTCTCTCTCTGCTAGATTATGTATTGCATTGAACTGCTGCTGCTAAGTTAACAAATTTCACGTCGCATGCCGGTGATAACCAACCTGATTCTGATTGTGATTCTGATTCTGAAAGGCCTTTCATCAGAACTGGACAAGTGAGGAAACAAATTAGTTTTAACTTGCAGTGACGGTGGTGGGGGCAGGTGAATGGATAGAACAATGGTCTCTGATAGAGTGAGACCAGAGTTTTCCAGGTAACTTCAGTGATTACAAAGGTGTCTGGTTAATATATTAATGAGGACAGTTAAAAAGGGAAGAAACAAACAATCAGAATCAGGTTTAATATCACTGGCATATGTCGTGAAATTTGTTAACTTTGTGGTAACAATACAATGCAAAGCATGATAATATCGAAAAAAAGAAAATTAAATAATAAATACTCTTCATGCAATAAACGCCTGATCCAGTTTGCATAGCCCTCACTAATGCGCCCATGATGGACTATAGGGAGTTCATTAAAATAGTTGATAGTCTACACTCAGCCAGGCAAAGAAGCATTATTCCTCCTCCTTTCCATGCCTCAATACGCCCAGTTAGCAAGACTCTCAAAATCAGGATGCTCGAGGCTGCAAAACAGACAACACAGGGCCTGTATTTTTATCACACTTGCTTTGCTATAAAAGCCTGGAAGTGCTGACCACCTTGCAACTTCAACTGTGCCAGCGTGTCGGGACATCAGGGGCCTGTGAACACCGTGTGCTCCAGCTGCCAGGGTCGTCTGATGTTTATTCTGGGCACCCTTTCAGGGCGATGCTTCCCGTGTAACATAGGTGCTCATGTGAGTGTGCTGCCAGCGTCACCTATTGTTGAGAAGGCAAAGAGCAATGAAACCTCATTGGAAGTCACCAATAGCAGCAAGATCTAGACTATAGGACACGATGGGTGACGCTGTGCTTCAGAGGGTGACGTTACACATGGGAATTCATCCTGGCTGAAGTGCTCAGTGCAGATTTCCTGTGTGACCAAGGACTGGTGGTCAGTCTTAGGGACTGCCAGCTCGTGGATATCAAGGACTTTGGGTCGTTACACTGCTCCCCACAACGACTCTGTCGAGTGCGTGTGCCACCGCATGTCAGCTCACTCAACAGCTGGGAGAATTCCTAACCTCACCAAGCCCATATTCTTCACTACAGTCACAAAACACAGGGTCAAGCACCAGTTTCCCATCACTGGCCCCTCGTACATGCCCATGCGCGTAGATTGGACCCAGAAAAGCTGGCAACTGCGAAGGCTGAGTTCGCCAATATGGAAAGACATGGCATTGTAGAATAGTCCTTGGGCTTCACTCCTCCACATGGTCCCTAAGTCCTATGGCAGATGCCACACATGTGGTGATTACCAATGCCTTAATGAGGCCCACATCCCCAATCATTACCTGGTCCCACACACCCAAGATTTTTCGGCACTTTTAGCCAGAAAGTTAATTTTTTCCAAAATCAGTCTTGGGGTAACATTAGGTGCCTGTGTGCTCAGAGGACATTCCCAAAGCAGCTGCGAGAACCCCAGTTGGCCTTTTTGAGTTTCTGCGCATGCCATTTGACTGAAAAGTACAGCACAGACTTTCCAACGGCTGATGGACTCAGTATTAAAAGATATACAGTAGATTTGCGTTTTGTTTACCTGGATGACAAACCTGTTGCCAGTGCGTCCACAACCGAACACGTCTCTCATCTCTGCACATTTTTCGAGCACAAAAGCCAACATAGATTGATCAATAATCCTGCTAACTGCTAGCTTGGGTTGTCAACCATTGACTTTCTCGGCCATCACATCTCCGCAGAAGGTGAGAAACCCCTCCCATCAAAGATAGGCGCTATTATGGATTTTCCACCGCGCACACTGCAAAAAAACCTACAGCAGTTTTTAGGTATGGTAAATGTCATTCCCCGAGCTGCTGAACTTGTGCTCTCCCTGTATAGTGGGCTTAAGGGCAATACCCCTAATCAAGTGCTTGACTGGTCGGTGGACATTTGAAGAATCCTAATGAGTTCTTTCTAACAACCCTACTGGTGCACCCACTTCCCAAAGCACCCATAGCCATTACTACTGACACCTCTGACTGTGCTGTGGGTGCTGTGTAAGAACAGCTGTTCGGAGGCATGTGGCAGCCCCTTGTCTTCTTCGACCAGCAGTTCCGTCCCTCCAGTAGGAAGTACAGAACGTTTGACCATGAGCTTCTCGGTCTTTATCCGGATCTTCACCATTTTTGTTTTCTTCTAGAGGGTTGCCATTTCACAGCACTCATTGACACTCCCCATGCATGCGATGGCCAAAATATCAGACACTTGGTCTACATGCCAGTAATGCCACCTGGGCTATGTTATCCGAGTTCACAATGGATATACAACATATCAAGGGGATAAATAATACCATGGCCGATTGCCTCTCATGACGTCGAGGCTGTACACATGGGGTTTGACCCAGCTGGCACGGTAGCCAACCAAATGACTGGCCAGAGGTCCAGGCTTACCGAACAGCAGTCTCTGGGCTGCAGCTGGCTGACATTAAGTTCAGGGAAGCTGTGAAATGTCTCAACTGATCACCCTTGCCCCATCGTGCCTGCAAAATGGAGACAGACTGTTTTCAACTCCGTACATGAACTCTCACATCTGGGCTGAAGGCCTCACAGAAACTGATTGCACTGGAGATTGTTTGGCACGGCCTCAGAAAGAACGTGAGTGACTGGACTATGGCTTGTGTGGAGTGTCAGCAGGCAAAAATTAACCATCACATTCAGGTGCTGCTGGCGCCTTTTGAGGTCCCTGAGTGACGTTTTGACCGTGTCAACGTGGACCTTGTTAGTCTTCTTCCCCCTCCCAGCACCTCCCGCAGTTTCACACACCTCCTGGCCATGGTGGGCCAAGCCACCAGGTAGCAGAGGTCATCCTTCGAGCATCAACGACAGCCACAGACGTGGCTCAGGCATCCATCAGCACCTGGGTTGTTTGGTTTCGCACCCCATCTGATATGTCCTCTGACCGTGGTCCCCAATTCATTTCAGACCTCAGGGCTGCGGTGGTCCAGAACCTTGGCATTAGGCTACGTTGCACCACAGAGTATCTCCCGCAGTCCAATGGTCCATACGAGCAGCTTCACAAATCCTTAAAGGCCGCTCTGAGGACTTCCCTGACTGATGAGTGTTGACATGATCGTCTCCCATGGGTCCTGCTGGGGCTCAGAACAGCTCCAAAAGAGGACCTGCAGTCATCCATGGCTGAGTTGGCAAATGGGCAGCTGTTACAGATGCCAGGTAATTTCATTCCTGATGCCACAACTGCCCAGACGGCCTCTCTACAATGTTCCACCCTCCTCAATAAATTCAATTCCCTTTCTCCTAATCCTACTTCCCATCATGGCATACAACACTTTTGGGTTCCTGTTGACCTACATGACCCCTCATTTGTTTTCATCCACCATGACACACACTAACATCCCCTTTGGCCCCTTTACAATGGCCTGCTTTCCATTTTGGAACAGGGAGAAAAGACTTTTATCATAGTTAAGAGGGGTAAACCTGAAAGTATTTTGGTAGATCACCTTAAACCAGGCCACCAAAATTTGGAGTATTCCACTGCCTTGCCTTGGGTGGATGACCATGAGCATGGTAATGCATCTCTGGACGAGCCAGAGGCACCTGTGGTTCCTCCACCCATGGAACTTAGGACCCAAGCCAGGTGGCTCATCCAAGCCCCAGAGAGGTTTATAGTGCAGGCTTTAGTGTGTTCTGTGAGGGCCCATGTTGGGTTATGTTATTGGGAGAAATGTACATAATTCACAACCACCGACATTGAGTTGGTTTCACTTTAAGAGGTTGGTCTGACATGATGACATTGTTTCATAAAGATTTTTAGCACACTTTTGTGTTTAGGTTTTAGAGTTCAATGAAATGTGTTATGGGTTTCATTAAACATAAAATGCCTCACTTCATTTTATTTGAGAGAACTTGCGCACCAGCCATAGTCGACATTATCAACAAGAGAAAATCTACAGCTGCTGGAAGTCTAAGCAACACACACAAAATGCTGGAGGAACTCAGCAGGCCGGGCAGCATCTATGGAAAATAGCCAGCACTTGATATTTCTGGCCGATACCCTTCGCCAGGACTGGAGAAAAAAACTGAGGTGTCAGAGTAAGAAGGAGAGAGAGGGAGGAGGAAATACAAGGTAGAGGTGATAGGTGAAACCGGGAGAGCGGAAGGGGTGAAAGAACTGAAGAGTCAATTGGTGTAGCACTTGTTCCTCTTGCAAGGGTAGGTGCCAGGAGGGAGCTCAATAGGGAGGGACAAATTGACGTGGGAGTTGCGTAGGGAGCGATCCCAGCAGAAAGCAGGAAGTGGGGGGGAGGGAAGGATGTGCTCAGTGGTGGGATCCTGCTGGGGATGGCGAAAGTTACAGAGTATTATGTGCCGGACACAAAGGCTGGTGGGATGGGAGGTGAGGACAAGAATAACTCTATCCCTCATAGGGTGGTAGGAGGATGGGGTGAGGGCATACGTGTGTGAAATGGAAAAGATATGGGTGAGGGCAATGTTGATGGTAGAGGAAGGGAAGCCCCTTTCTTTGAAGAAGGGGGACATTTCCTTGGCTCTGGAAAGAAAAGCCTTATCCTGAGTGCAGATGAGTCGGAGGTGGAAGAATTGAAAGAAAGGAATGGCAGATGCATTTGTGATTCTCAGCTGTAGCAGGCTGAAACAGGAAAATTTTATTGTATCCATTGAGCTGCACCGCTTTAAATTTGCCCCTGAAGGCACTGCGGAAGTAAAGAAGCATGCTTAAGTACTGAAATGTAATCAAGAGCTTTGGCTAAAACATGAAACCAAAGATGAATGCTGTGGAAAGCAAAAAATCTAAGTTAATACAACAAATGGATAACCTACAACAGAACAAACTAGTTCTGATACAAGCAAGACAAGCAGGCTACTGAAATGTTGAATTAGATGCCAGACACGCAAAATACTGATGGAGCTCAGCAGGCTTGGCAGCATCGATGGAAAAGAGTAAACAGTCGACGTTTTGGGCTGAGACCCTTCGTCAGGACTGGAAAGAAAGATGAGAAGTCAGTGTAAGAAGATGGGGGGTGGGGGAAGAAGTAGTACAAGGTGGAAGGTGATAGATCGGGAGAGGGGTGAAGCAAAGGGGTGGGAAGCTGACAGATGAAAAAGACAAAGGGCTCGAATAGGTGGGATCTGATAGGAGAGGTCAGAAGACAATGGAAGAAAGGGAAGGAGGAGGAACACCAGAGGGAGGTGATGGGCAGGAAAGGAAATAAGATGAGAGAAGGAAACAGGAATGGGGAATGGTGAAGGGGGGGGGGGGCAATTACCAAAAGTTCAAGAAATTGACGTTCATCAGGTTGGAGGCTACCCAGACAGAATATAAGGTGTTGCTCCTCCAACCCAAGTGTGGCCTCATTGCAGCAGTAGAGGAGCCCATGGACTGACATGTTGGAATGTGAATGGGAAGTAGAATGGAAATGGGTGGTCTTCTGAACATCCCGCTTTTTCCAGCAGATGGAGAACAGGTGCTCGGCGAAGTGGTCTCCCAATCTACGCTGGGTTTCACTGATATACAGAAGGTCACACCGGGAGCATTAGATGGCCACAACGGACTCATAAGTGAAGTGTCGTCTCACCTGGAAAGACTCTTTTGGGGCCCTGAATGGTGGTGAGGGAGGAGGTGTAGGGGCAGGTGTGGCACTTGTTCCATTTGTAAGGATAAGTACAAGGAGGGATATCAGTGGGAAGGGATGGGTGGACTAGGGAGTCGCGTAGGGAACAATCCCAGTGGAAAGCGAAAAGTGGTGGGAGGGGTAAGATGTGCTTGGTGGTCGGATTCTGTTGGAGATGGCATTCATAGTAGAACAAAGAAATACGATAGAATAAATGAAAAACTACATACAGAAACTGACAAACAACCAACATGCAAAAGAAGACAAGCTGTGCAAATACTAAAATATATACTGTAAAATAAATCTCTTTTGTGTACTCTACAAAGCCTCCACATCCTTCCTGTAATGATGCAAACAGAACTGAATTCAATACTATAGATGCAGCCTAACTAGAGTTTTATAAATCTGCAGTATAATTCTGAACACCTGAACTCAATGCCTGGAATGATAAAGACAAAAATGCCTTCTTTAACACCTATCAACCTGTGCAGCTTTTTTCTTGCAGGTAATGTGGCTAAGGCTCATTCTCTTATGTGCTTCAGTAGATGATTTCCCAGTGGCTTGGATTTTAATCTCTAAGTATGCATAACTGTGTGCATTCTCTGTCTATTTCAGCTGAGCTTTGGATCACTTTGCTTCTGGGAGGTAGTTGCTGTAAGTTAAATAGTTTTCCATTAGTTCTGAAAATTAGATTCATTCCCAGAGAAATGCAACACGGAGATAAGACAGCTTAAAAAATTGTTTCTGCACTGATAAAGGTCTTCAATAAGATTGGCAATGTTGTCAACTCATTGGTTAGTGTCATACCTTGCATGCCATGATGTAGCAAATATTAAAAAAAGGCACATTTCTGTGGGCTGCCAAATTTGCAGAGTGTTTCACAATGTGATGTACCAATTCTTGAATTCAGTGAATAAAATAATGCTACGATTACTATATTCAAGTATGTTAATCCTTTATGGTACTTATCAGAAATTTTAAATGACTAGGTAGTGCAACTATTCAGACCACAGAAACTGTCCATTTGACTCAATAAACAAGTTCAACTGAGGCATTTCCTATCATTCTTCTAACCCTCTTCTTCATACTTTTGCACTGCGTTTATCTTCAAAAACCTATGCTATTCACCTCTATACACTGCTAAAAGATATATTTGGTTCACAAGTTGAGATTCTAAATTGGAGAAAGGCCAATTTTTATGGTATCAGAAATTATCTGTATTTTTTAAAGTGTTTCGCACCAGACAGTCTGGCGCGTAGTGTCAGGATTGGTCTCCTTTCGGATTAACTGGGTCACGACATGAACGTTCCTGACTCAACCCTTATTTTTTTTAAAAAGGTCTTTACGCTAGTTTGACTCTCAACCCGGCACGGATGGAAAGCCTGCTCAGGGGTGGCCCAACTTGGATTCGAGCTCGAGAGCCTTCGCTCCGGAGCCCAGCGCTGCTGCCATTGCGCCACCGGCCGGCCGGTAGGTGTAGATTGGCCTGGGTGTTTCTGGTAAAGTTGTACTTGGTAAGTGGGAGGCCTTCAGAAACGGAATTTTGAGAGTACAAGCTTGTATATGCCTGTCAGACTAAAAGGTAAAGATAACAAGACTAGGGAACTTTGGTTTTCAAGAGATAGTGAGGCCCTGGTTCAAAGAGAAAAGGAAGTGCATTTCAGGTATAGGCAAGTAAGCACAAATGAGGTTCTTATGGTGTCAAGTCAAGTCAGGTCAAGTCACTGTTTATTGTCATTTCGACCATAACTGCTGGTACAGTACACAGTAAAAACGAGACAATGTTTTTCAGGACCATGGTGCTACATGAAACGGTACAAAAACTACACTGAACTACGTAAAAACAACACAGAAAAAAAAACGACACTAGACTACAGACCTACCCAGGACTGCTTAAAGAGCACAGAACAGTGCAGGCATTACAATAAATAATAAACAAGACAATAGGCACAGTAGAGGGCAGTAAGTTGGTGTCTGTCCAGGCTCTGGGTATTGAGGAGTCTGATGGCTTGGGGGAAGAAACTGTTACACAGTCTGGTCGTGGGAGCCCGAATGCTTCGGTACCTTTTCCCAGATGGCAGGAGGGAGAAGAGTTTGTATGAGGGGTGTGTGGGGTCCTTCATAATGCTGTTTGCTTTGTCCAAGAAATGAAAGAGAACATTTAAGAAACAAGTCAGGAAGGCTAAAAGAAGGCATGAAGTTGCTCTAGCAGACAAGGTGAAGGAAAATCCTAAGAGCAGAAGGATTGCAAGAAACAAAGTTGGTCCTCTGGAAAACCTGAATGGTAATCTATTTTCTGAAGCCAAAACAGATGTGGGAGGTCTTAAATTTATTCTGTATTTACTCAGGAGGTGGATACAGAGTCTATGAAGTTAGGCAAAGCAGCATCAACTTCATGGACCCTGTACAGATTACAGAAACGAAGGTGTTTTCCACCCTGAGGCAAATCAGTGGATAAATCCCCAGGGCCTGACAAGGTGCACCCTCAGATCCTACAGGAGGCAAGTGCAGAAATTTCTGGGGCCCTAGCAGAGATATTTAAAACATCCTTAGCAACAGAGGTACCAGAGGATTACAGGATAGCCAGTGGTGTTCTGTTGTTAAAAAAGACTCTAAACAGAAACTAGAAAATTATAGAGCAAACATGAGGAAATCTGCAGATGCTGGAAATTCAAACAACACACACAAAATGCTGGTGGAACACAGACTTTGTCGGGACGAAGTCGGGACGGGTCTCGGCCCGAAACGTCGACAGTGCTTCTCCTTATAGATGCTGCCTGGCCTGCTGTGTTCCACCAGCATTTTGTGTGTGTTGCCAGAAAATTATAGGCTAGTGAAGCTGACATCAGTTGTGGGAAATTTATTCTAAGGGATTCTAAGGAACCGTATTGATAAGTTTTTGGATAGACATGGACTGATTAAGGGTAGTCAGCATGGCTTTGTGCATGATAGGTCATGTCTAACCAATCTTATCAAAATTTTCAAGGAAGTTATCTGGAAAGTGGATGAAGGCAAAGCTGTGGATGTTGTCTACATGGACTTCAGTAAGGCACTTGACAAGGTCCTGCATGGGAGGTTGATCAAGAAGGTTCAGTTGCTCGGCATTCAAGATGAGGTAGTAAATTGGATTAGACATTGGCCTTGTGGTAGTAGATGGTTGTCTCTCTGACTGGACTAGTAGAGTGCCGCAGGGATCGGTGCTGGATCTGTTGTTGTTTGTCCTCTATATCAATGTTCTGGATGACAATATGGTTAACTGGATCAACAAATTTGCAGATGACATCAAGAATGGGGATGGACAGCGAGGATGGCTATCATGGCTTGCAGATAGATCTGTTTCAGCTGGAAAAATAGGCTGAACATGGTAGATGGAATTTAATGCAGACAAGTGTGAGTTTTTGCGTTTTGGTAGGACCAATCAGGATAAGTCTTACACAGTGAACGGCAGGGCACTGAGGAGTATGGTAGAACAAAGGGATCTGGGAATACAGGTCCATTGTTCATTGAAAGAGGCATCACAGGTAGATAGGGTCGTAAAGAAAGCTTTTCGTGCATTGGCCTTCATATTGAGTACAGGAGATGTGATGTTATGTTGAAGTTGTATAAGACATTGGAGAGGCCTAATTTGGAGTATTGTGTGCAGTTTTAGTCACCTGCCTATAGGAACAATGTAAACAAGGTTGAAAGAGTGCAGACCTCAACAGGTCTGGAGGACCAGAGTTATAAGGAAAGAGTGAATAGGTTAGGACTGTATTTTTTGGGACACAGAAGACTGAGAGCATATATAAAGAGGTATACAAAATTATGATGGTTATAGATAGGGTAAACTCATGCAGGCTTTTTCCACTGAAGTTGGATGGGACTACAACCAGAGGTCATGGTTCAGGGTGAAAGGTGAGAAATTTAGAGGGAACATGAGAGGAAATGTCTTCATTCAGAGGGCTGTAAGACTGTGGAATGAGCTGCCAGCTCAAGTGGTGCATGCGAGCTCAATTTCAACGTTCATGAGAAGTTCAGATGGGTATATTGATAGTAGGATATGAAGGGCTATGGTCCCAGTACAGGTCGATGGGAGTGGACAGTTTAATGATTACAGCATGGACTAATTGGGCCAAAGAGCCTGTTTCTGTACTGTACTTCCCTGTGACTATGGCATCAATTTCTAAGTTCTGCTCTTCAATACAAGGCTCTCTCTTAGATTCCCTGTTGGATTCAAAAACATTTGCAACACAGTAGCGTAGTGATCAGTTTAACAATTACAGTGCCAGCGACCCGAGTTAAGTTCCTGCCAGTCTCTGTAAGGAGTTTGAACTTTCTGGTCCTCCGGATTCCTCCCACATTCTAAAGTTGTGTGGTTTAGGGTTAGTAAGCTGTGGGCATGTAGTTTTGGCAGGTTGCCTCAGAACATCCTCAGACTGATGCAAACAATGCATTTCACTGTATACTGCAATGAATACTGTATATGACAAATAAAGCTAATCTTTATCTTTAATATTTTGTCTACCCTTTCCATAGCTTTCCGTAAATCGAATGATCTTCCCCGAGTCACCCTCAGTATTCTTTATCCTAAAGAAAATATTTTTTTACTTTCCTCAATCTTTCCACATAGAAATAAAATCATTCCTGGTTGGTATACATTAGTAAAGTCCTTCAAATAGAATTTAGAATTTGAGGAGGAAAATAATGATTTAAGAAGCCCTTGTCGTTTTGTGCTGCTTTTAATTAAAACATTTGGCAAATAATAGCTTCAGCAGGAGGTTGGGAAGTAGATGTTGCTGATCACATTCGTAGTACTTATGGCAATGTTCCAAATTGGTCTTCTTAACTTTGACTTTTATTCAGCAACACTCCACTCTTATTGTAAACTGTGAATTCTGATCCAATGTAATTGAAATAAAATTGGATATCTTGATTCTGCATCAGAAAAGAGGTCCTTTCAAAATGCAAGTTGACTATTTGATACCTTAGGCACAATATCTTCATGTGGATTTTGATCAATTTAAAAATGTTTTATGTCATTTCCAGCACACAAGTGTCAAGAAAAATGAAATAATTGTTATTGCAGGATATTGGATATTAAAGGAGAAATGACATTTTTTTTTCTCTTAACACTTGTTCCTATGCCAATTTTCAATCAGACTAGAGCATCAAAAAGAAATAATAATATTTAAAATTGATGGAGCCATGACATTCAAAAATGAAAAAAACTTTATAAAAGTAGGTGGTAACTATTTTCCATAATGTTTTGTTTTGGAAGATTGGAAATAGCAAATATTTACTGAAATATTTCCTCTGTGCAGGAGCAAATGGTGCCAAAGATGCATGTTCTTGATATTTGGATGTTACAATATCTACTTACATGTTGAATCATTGGTACGAGGGAGAAGCATGTGAAGATTATGTGATGATGAAAGATGTGAATGGCTCTGGTTAGGAAGACAGATTGGAGAGGCTGAGACAAGTGGCCTTGATAATGAAGATGGCAATAATTTATTTGGTGCAAGTGAGCACAGGCTAAAGCTTATCTCATTCAGCATCAATAATACTCCATTAATTAAATAGTGTTAATACCCTTTTCAAAAGCTGTTACAACTTAATTCCTATGCATATTTCTGATTTGGCATTCTCCCTATTAAACAGCAATCATTTTTGTAAATAAAGTGTACATTTACTGGTTCCACATTAAAGTTTTGAGTCACAGCCTGTCTTGTGTTTGGCTCCTTGCTGTTTGTCTTACCCAGTAATTATTCCTGCTGATAGCTAGCACCCTAAAATGGTGCTGGCTTTCAGTCATGCATCACTGACAGAGATCCATGGTATCAGTCTCAGCACAATAGATGAAGGCAAGGGAAATCATGTGTGTAGTCAATGGTGGATAGTGGAGGGAGAGGGACTTCTCAGCTTACAAGAGGGATTTAAAAGATCTTTAACCATAATTTGTTAGCCTTGCAGGAAACAATACACTTCACTATTTCTAAATTTAAATCATCTCATGGATAACAATTAGACAACCAACTCCAGAACCATTTAAAATTGCAGTTGTGAAGACCAGTGTGGAAACCACATCATTTTCCAACTAAACTCTTGTGATTGCTGTAGACAGGAAACACAGAAACATAGAAACCTACAGCACAATACAAGCCCTTCGGCCCACAAAGTTGTGCTGAACATGTCCCTACCTTAGAAACTACTAGGCTTACCCTATCGTATCTGCCTCCACCACCATTGCCAGCAGCCCATTTCATGCACTCACCACTCTCTGAGTAAAAAACTTACCCTTGACATCTTCTCTGTACCTGTTCCCCAGTACCTTAAACCTGTGTCCTCTTGTGGCAACCATTTCAGCCCTGGGAAAAAGCCTCTGACTATCTACATGATCAATGCCTCTCAGCATCTTATACACCTCTATCAGGTCACCTCTCATCCTCCTTTGCTCCAAGGAGAAAAGGCTGAGTTCACTCAACCTGTTTTAATAAGGCATGCTCCCCAATCCAGGCAACATCCTTGTAAATCTCCTCTGCACCCTTTCTGTGGTTTCCACATCCTTCAGCTTGTAAAAGCGGAATTTCATCTATGAGCGAGACTTGATCCTCAGCAGATGGCTCCCCCTGAACATGACTTTAATATCTTCATCTTCAATTAAGTCATCAGCTTTGGTGATAAAAATTGTCTCCTAATTTATTTTGGCAAAATTTAGCAAAAATATTGTTTATCTGTAAAAATAAATCATTTTATGTCTCCTATTTATTGTCACAGATTACACTAAGAAGCTGAAGCTCATTGTAGCTTGACTAGCTGATTTGCAGTGACACATTTTGTCTGCAGTGAACTGCAGCTTTATCTTGGTCAACCCAAGGGCTTCTGTTTAATAGATAAAAAGAAGGCATTTTGTTCAGATTCAGTCTTCATCAAGAATAAAAAGTAGGTCAGTAAGTTGAAACAAATAAGTAATAGTGTTCTTGTTTGTTATGTTCTTTTTAATTGATAGCTTGTGGTTCATAAGAATACATAAGATGCTTTTGCTGAATTGTACCACCTTCTAATCTGAAATTAGCAATTAAACTGTCTAATGTAACGACATGATAACATAATGTTTTTAATTGCAAGCTACAGTGTTTTTCAGGATCTAGTATTCTGGGAAAATGTCTCTTCTTTTTCCACTTTTTTTTCTGGAAGTCTAAAATAGAACATGACCAAACATGCAGCTAATCCTTCTGTTTGGGCTCTCTTCAACATAGCTGAAGTAAGACATGGCTCACCACACGTCTTTTTAATTTTGTTGTACAGGTTTACTTTAGTCCCACTGTTGTTAGCAATGGTGAGAGCATATTGGTAGAAGACAACTAACAAGTGTCAATGGCAACACAAGGCTCCAAGCCAATGAGCTACAAAGAAAATATAATTGGGCAAGATGTCTTCAAACACATTCTAATGAGCATTGCACTTTAATTTACAGGTTTTGGCAACCTGCTTTTAAAACAAAAGAGCTGACTCTCTCCTCAAATTATTACTACATGGCCATATCCATAAGAACATAAGGCATAGGAGCAGAATTAATGCATTTGGCTCATTGATTCTTTGTTGCTATTATCTTTGAGTGTTAATTTTTGAGTCTAAGAGGTATGTGTGTGTATGTACTTATGTATGTGTATGTATACACAAGCTGACGGCCCGTTTTTCAGAACTTAGTCCTACATTTTGACATAATTTGTGGCTTTGGCGTGTACTTACAGTTTTCTGTGGCATATGATTATATTTTTATAATTGTCAATTTTATTTGTGCTATTTTTATTTACAGGATGTTATGACTTTAATAGCCTTGGTTAATAGTTTTTCGAATTAATTGGATCATTCTGATGATATTCCTTCACAGTGAAGATGTATGAATTGACAACAACAAAGGTCAAATATTCAGCATTCCAGGTAATGGAGTTATAATTGTAAAACTAATTATTGACTTGAAAGTAACTGCAATGAGAAAACATTAGCAGCCGCATTCTTTTGCAACCTTCACAGCTTTTGCTAATGGTGTATTAGTCACCTTATTAGAGCAACAAAATATATCTTGTTTCAGTAACAATGCTCTTTTATTTTTAAAAGTAAAATGTGACTTATCTTGGATCACTCCAGAGTTACAAGAGTTGAGTCTTTATGAAGGGTCTCACCCCCGAAATGTCAACTTTTTCTTTCTCCATAGACGCTGTCTGACCTGCTGAGTTCCTCCAGCATTTTGCGTGTCTTGGAGTACTTCATCCTGTTTTTAATATTTTGTCATTTTCTACTGCTGAAGACATTAGTCATATTAGAATATAATTCAGAACCTATCAGGAACATCCCCAATTAATGTTTCATGTATGAACCAAAGTAATCAGAAATAAAAAGAGAAAAAATCTGGTCAGTAAGTCAGGCAGTGTCTGTGTGGAGAAAAACAGAATTTATATTTAAGGTCAATATCCTTTTATTAAAACTGAGAAGTTTCAGTGAAAAGATTATTTGGAGAGGAGAGACAGCAGAGACCAAGAGAGACTGAGTGATAAAATTATTGGTGGCATTGGCTGAAAGTGAATGGTAAAGGTTATTTAATAACAAGATTTACTTCTAGACGTGTGAATAGGAGGAAAAGAAAGAGATCTTAAATTCCTGAATAAAGAGAGAAGTCTGAATCCTAGAAATGTGGCACTGGAAAGTCTCATTAAAAGAAATTGTTGAATTGTTGAGACCAAAGATCTGATTGATGGCTGTTATGTACCAGCTTGTTCAATGAGCTGCTGCTCCTCAAGCTTATCTTGAGCTTTGGTTTGAGCCATAGTTGGGTAGTTGGACTGAGAATTAAAATGATGGGAAACTGGAAGCTTGGGGTCACTCTTGTGGAGTGAATGGAGCTGCTTTACAAAAACATGAACATTATCAGATGTAGCATAACAAATTCAAAAGAGTAGAAATAATTCACTGTTTTGTTTGGAAAAAGAGTTGAAATTCCAGGGCAACAGAAAAGGATGAGGTAAAAAATGGCAATATTTACTTTGGTAGCTACTTTGTGGGTGCTGAAAGGAGAGGGAAATGAAGATCTGCTTGGTAATATCATTACCTTGGAGGAGACAGTCATTGTTGAGGTTGGCCATAGAACGTGGAGAATGGTGAATAAAGGATGAGGACACGGACAAAGGAAAGCCCTAGTCCTGTTCTAGGTAAGAGCAGAAGTATGGAACCAATACAGTGGAAAATTCTATGGGGGAGGAAAAACTACTGGCATGGAATAAGATGTTGTCAGGGCAGATAGAAGTGGCTAAACTACAGGAATAAACTGGAATCTGAAGAGAAAGCAGAGCACAAGTAAATAGAAGGAAGGAGCCATCTTGTAGAAGCAACCTGAAAGGCCACACAGAGTTGGTATTCAAAATAATGAGAGATTTAAAAAAAACTAGTGTGCACCAGGAGACCAGTTAGAACTGATCTACTTGAGCAATCTGTTTATTTATTTATTGAGATACAGCATGAAATGGGCTCTCCCGATTCAAACCTAGCCTAATCACAGACAATTTACAATGGCCAATTAAACTACCAACCAGTACGTCTTTGGACTCTGGGAGGAAACCTGAGCACGTATAGGAAACCCACATGATCGTGGGGAGAACATCCAAACTTCTTACAGACTGGAGTGGGAAGTGAACCTCAGATGCTAGTAAAGTGTTGTGTTAATCATTAAATTACCGTGCAGCCCAATTGATGAAATTACCAGTAAAACTACATTTTAATAACATGATTGTGACTGCTACCAGATGAGCACAAACCACAACCCAATTTATCACTATTATTTCCCCTACAAGACACATGGATCCTCAATTTTGTTCTCTATACTCCTGAATTCTCTGGACTTTCAAAAAAATCTACTTTTCTCAGCTCTTCAAGATACAGAATTCCAGAGGCTGATCATCTTCTGATTTAAATCACCTCAATTTAAAATTTTCTCTCTCCTATTTGTGATTATGTCCCCTTGTCCAAGACTCTTCCAATGGTTGAAACATCTCAACATCAACCTATCGTCGCACACAAGATGCTGGAGGAACTCAGCAGACCTGGCAGCATCTATGGAAAAAATTACTGTTGATGTCTTGGCCCAAAATATCGATTGTACTTTTCTCCATAGATGCTGCCTGGCCTGCTGTGTTCCTTCAGCATTTTGCGTGTGTTGCTTGGATTTCCAGCATCTGCAGATTTTCTCTTGCTTGTGATGTACCTATCATGTCGCATGAGATTTTAAATGTTTCAATTAGTTTGTCCCATCTACTAAACCACAAGGAATACGACATATTTAGCATTTGTGATTGGACAACCCTCATCCTAGGAATTAGCCTAATGAATCTCTTCTGGATTTCCTTCTATTTTAATATATCCTCCCTTACATAAGGGGACAAACACTGTGTACAGTATTCCATGGGAAGCCCCACCAACATCGTGTACAATTGTTAAATACTTTTCTAGTTCTAAATTCTAACCCCCCCCCCTTGCAATAAAGGTAAATAGTTCTTTCCCATCTGTTTGCTAACTTCTGATATTCAAATCCAGAATCAAAACAAACTTGGCACTGAATCATTGTGGCTTTTGGTGAGCAGCTCTGAAGGGTTTACAACTACTGCAGCTAAAATCTGCAGCCACAGATACTGTCACATCTGTGTTTCATGCACAAGAATATCTAGAGTTCTCTTTACTCCATTCATTAGGAATTCCTTTCCATTTACCCAAGAGTCCAAGTTATTTTTACTTCTCCCACTGAAACGCATAACTTCACACTTCACTTTGTGAAATTCCATTTGTCGAGATTTTGTCTACTAACTCAGTGTTTAAATGTCCTATAGCAATCCAAATATCTTCACTGAAGCTTTCCTGCCATGAATTTTTGTGTCACCAGCAAGCTTGCTTTCCTTACCCTGTGAACCCTCCTTCAGATTATTGGCATAGGTAGTAAATAGTTGAGTAACAAGAACTGACCCATATGACACTCTACTAATTACTTACCAGCAGATTGAAAAAAAACATTTATCAAGACTCTCTGTTTCTTCTGTGTGATAGCAAGTCTTCAAAGCATGCTAACACACTTCTACCAATAATATGAGCTCTTATTTTGTGCACCAGCCTTTCATGTAGCATGTCAAAAATGATTTCTGGAAATTCTAAAGATTCCTCTTCATTGATTCTGTTTCTCAAATCCTCAAAGAGTTCTATCAAAATTATCAAACAGGACTTCCCCTTCATTAAGTCATGTTGATTTGGTTTGATTACATTAAGTTTCTTTAAATGGCCAGTTATTTCTTCCGTAACTATAGAATCCAGAACTGTGCTAACAACAGATGTTAAGAAATCTGAATCAGAATCAAAGCTATTATCACCAGCATCTGATGTGAAATTTGATAACTTAGCAGCAGCAGTACAATGCAATACATCATATAGGAGAGGAAAAATAATAATAAATAAAATAAGTAAATCAATTACAGTATATGTATGTTGAATAGATTTTTTTTAAATGTGCAAAAATCAGAAATACTGTAGTATATTAAAAAAAATGAGGTAGTGTCCATGTCCATTTAGGAATCAGGTGGCAGAAGGGAAGAAGCTGTTCCTGAATCACTGAGTGTGTGCCTTCAGGCTTCTGTACCTCCTACCTGATGGTAACAGTGAGAAAAGGGCATGTCCTGGGTGCTGGAAGTCCTTAATAATGGATGTTGCCTTTCTGAAGACACTGCTCCCTGAAGATATCCTGGGTACTTTGTAGGCCAAGATAGAGCTGACTAGATTTACAACCCTCTGAAGCTTCTTTTGGACCTGTGCAGTAGCCTCACTCCATACCAGACAGTGACGCAGCCTGTCAGAAAGCTCTCCATGGTACATCTATAGAAGTTTTTGAGTGTATTTGTTGACATGCTAAATCTCTTCAAACTCCTAATAAAGTATAGCCGCTGTCTTGCCTTCTTTATAACTACATCGATATGTTGGGACCAGGTTAGATCCTCAGAGAGCTTGACACTCAGGAACTTGAAGCTGCTCACTCTCTCCACTTCTGATCCCTCTATGAGGATTGGTATGTGTTCCTTCGTCTTACCCTTCCTGAAGTCCACAATCAGCTCTTTTGTCTCACTGATGTTGTGTGCCAGTTTGTTGCTGCGACACACTCCACTAGTTGGCATATCTCACTCCTGTACGCCCTCTCATCACCACCTGAGATTCTACCAACAATGGTTGTATCGTCAACAAATTTATAGATGGTATTTGAGTTATGCCTAGCCACACAGTCATGGGTATATAGAGAGTAGAGCAGTGGGCTAAGCACACAGACCTGTGGTGTGCCAGTGTTGATCGTCAGCGAGGAGGAGATGTTATCACCAATCAGCACAGATTGGGGTCTTCTGGTTAGGAAGTCGAGGATCCAATTGCAGAGGGAGGTACAGAGGCCCAGGTTCTGCAACTTCTTAATCAGGATTGTGGGAATGATGGTATTAAATACTGAACTATAGTCGATGAACAGCATCCTGATGTAGGTGTTTGTGTTGTCCAGGTGGTCTAAAGCCATGTGAAGAGCCATTGAGATTGTGGTGATAGGCAAATTACAATGGGTCCAGGTCCTTGCTGAGGCAGGAGTTCAGTTTAGTCATGACTAACCTCTCAAAGCATTTCATCACTGTCGATGTGAGTGCTACCAGGCAGCTCACATTGTTCTTCTGAGGCACTGGTATAATTGTTGCCTTTTTGAAGCAAGTGGGAACTTCTGCCTACAGCAGTGAGAGGTTGAAAATGTCCTTGAATACTCCCGCTAGTTGGTTGGCACAGGTTTTCAGAGCCTTACCAGGTACTCCATCAGGACCTTCCGCCTTGCGAGGGTTCTCTCTCTTTAAAGACAGCCTAATATCAGCCTCTGAGACAGAGATCACAGGGTCATCAGGTGATCCCATTTTTTCCAAATGGGAACAAGGGTTTCCCATTTTTTTGTCTCCACCACTCTTGAATAAGAGAGATACATTTGTGGTTTTTGTGGCAACTTTCTGGAACGGTGAGTTTTGAAAAACGTCAGCCAATGGCTGTACTGTCTCAGTAGCAACTTCATTTAGAAGCCTAACATGTAGGTCATCAGGTCCTGGTGAGTTGTCTACCTTTAGGCTCATTAGTTTTTCCATCACCTTATCTCCAATGAGAGAGATTTTTACGAGTTCTTCCCACGCTATCTGAAACTAACCCGTCCATTGTCTTTGGATATTCAAAGCATCCTCCATCATGGTATAAAGTTCAATTTCTTGTTTCTCATCGTAGCTCCCAGGTTTCATCCTCCAGGGACCCCACACTTATGCAAGGAGGGCAGGACAGAGTATAATCAGTAGCCAAGAGAGACTCAAGGTCCAAATATTCATCTGATACACAGCAACAAGATCACTGGATACTGTTCAGAAATAGGCAACTGTTCTGCTTTAATTAGTACCTATGGCCAAATTCAGTTTCAATAATTGTACAGACACAAATAACAGCCAAATTCAATTCATTCAGTTGCAGAGTAAAATATTGATTTTAATACTTATACAAGTTTTAAAATATTGATTTTAAAATTGATATACTCTTTCTGTATTATAACTAAGAAAATCTAAACAAATTTATTTTGCTTAGCAAATCTACTTAGTAAAAGCAAATATTTCACAAATATTTGAACATTGGTAAGAGAATGCTATTTATTTTCTAACTTAATTTCCATTGCAGCATTGCGGCTGTTTTTCCCCCCTGGATTGCCATTGTCTTGCTCATTCTGATAATGTTTACAATAAAAATGTTATAACCAAATATAATTTTACTATTCGTTTTTATATTTCATTGTGCAAAGTTAAACTAATTTTGTCAGATTGCTCTGTTATCTACATCACAGATCATCATGCAAAGTCTTTAGAAACTTTTACATATATACATACATTAATTTATTAAAGGGATGCAGTCTGAGCCAGCATTTTATTTCTCATCTATCATTGTCCATTTAAAGGTGGTTGTGAGCTGCCTACTTATGAACTGCAATCTTTGAGCTGTAGGTATATCCATCATGTTATTAGAGGAGAAGTTACAGGTTGTGACCCAGCAATGGTGAAGTTGTTGTGACTGACATCAAAAGCTCAGACTCAGTGGAGAGACACTGAAGTTGTGGATATGAAAGTCTTCATTCATCAAGATAAACAGATATTCTTCTGGAAATCCTCATGGTAGAGTCCCACAAACTCAAAGTACATCACATTCTTATACCCTTAATATCAATAGGAGATTCAATCAAGTTTCAATAGTTACAGTGACCTTGTTTACTTCAATACTTTGGGTGACAATTCTTCCCTGAATTTGCACAATGTTCTCGATGTTACAATGGTGCAAATTGCTTAAACCCATAGTTGCTGCAGGGAAATTCGAACAACCCCGTTGTCTTAATGTTTGGCTGATGCATATGCAAATATGGTCACCATTTTGCAAACCCTATCTCTTAGTTTGTGGACCAACCTCTGCTTTTATCTCCAATTTACTGTTTGAAACTTACAATTTACATTAAGAACTGAAGACAGGTTCTTGTTTGAATTCATATCTGCTATATTCACATAAAATAATTCCAGAATACTCTCTAACATACCCTCCTCTTGGCCACTAGACAAAAATCTGTCCCTGGAAGGCCAAACTTTAAAGAGGAACTACCGTAGATTCTGGACTACAGAGCGCACCTGATTAAAAGCCGCTGGCTCTAATTTTAGAAAGAAAATCAATTTTTTACTTGTACAGGCTGCACCGGATTTTAGGCCGCACCGGATTTTCGGCCGCAGGTGTCCCACGTTGTAATATGAGATATTTACACAGAAAGATATTACACGTGAGGATTTTTTAACTTTTAATTAAATCCATATGGTAACATAAACAAATACATATTGCAAATGCTTTTTTTCGAACCGTGCCTGTAACGCGGCTACTTTTAAATATACGTTGCGTATACTTTTTTACCTGAACAACATTCCAATATCTCCTAACGACTGGTAAAAAATATATATACTGCAGCCTACCAGGAAAAGTTATTGATCGCCTTTAACTTAAAAGCAGCGTTCGCTCAGATCCAATGCCGCTCGCGTAATGCGCTCCCCCCTCCTTTCCGTTTATCGCAAACTGGCATTTTTCCCACAAGACGCGGCGAAACCGGGTGTGACGTCATAGCATCCCGCGATGTAGTACAGAAAACAAATATAGTTAAAACACTTCTAACTTTAACTAGAAAATGAATTACTAAGCGAAAATATTATAAACTAAATAACTGCCATAAAGGCAGCACAATGCTTTTCTTCGAGTGTTTTCCATGTTGATGAGGGTGAGTACAAATGACTGATTTACAATAATTTAATTGTGAAAGTGCGCTTGATTTATCGTACAATTTCATTGGACCTCTGTGAACTACTGATCAATTTTATTGGTCTACTGTTACGAGGCAAAATGTTTTTGGCGGCATGAAAAAAATCATGCATTAGCCACACCGTAGTAAAGGCCGCAGAGTTCAAAGCTGTTCAAAATGTGGGGAAAAAGTAGCGGCTTATAATCCGACATCTAAGGTAATTTAGTAGGACAGCAAAACTGCCCTTCACTTTGAATCCCCTTCCCAATTACTAATCAATCATGTCTCTCTTGGACCTACTATACATCTACACTACTATCCATAACTGGCTGTCTACAAGAATCTAAGCAGAGATGGCAATAAAACATTCCAAGCATTCAGCCATATCCTCTTCTTGGAGATAATTATCATCTCAATGAATTCAACCTATCTTTAAATTGCAGCTTTGTCATTCATGTGCTTGTTGTCTCTTCTTTGCTGCCCCATTGTACTTTATTCACATCCTTACCTTTGCCCCTTCAATCATTGATAACTGAAACTATTAGAAATAGCTGTAGTGGTTATTTTGTAGGTGGGGGGTGGGCAGCAAGTTGCTTTCCGTTCCATGACACGTCAGAAGATTATCCGAATAATCTGACAACCAGTCTCTCAGTCCCTTTGACCAATCTACAGGAGGGTTGGGGTGATCTCTATTCAAATAGCTGCAAAGACCCGCCAGTGGCACCCTCCATCTGGACTGTCCTTTTGATCACTGGCCCAACCATTGTAAGGGCCCAGTTCATTTGTGTTCACTCTCATTCAGTTTGGGATGGCAGCTGTGTGAAATTTCTTTCTCAGTCTGCCTTTCCATCAAGGTTTGAAAATCAGATTTTTAAAAATGTATCGCCCGTTGCACTACTGGTATTTAGGGCAGTAATGAAGGTCCTCCATCTCTGACAGTTTTCAGGGCTTCCTTCGTCATACCAGTAGCTTCCGCTCAAGTTTCACTACTGTCAGTCATGCAAGTTCTGGGTGGACACTCAGGAATACTGTCACACTCAAATGTAGAAGGTTCTTCATTGTCTTTCCCGTAAGAATTCTGTTTCACCAGTCAGCATTGTTAGCCCTGAACTAAAGCCCAGAACCTGGAGGACTGGAGGACCACTCTTCGTCTTTCCTCTACCCCTTGACCTGTTTGGCACCGTTGACCTTACTAAGAGCAAAAGCATAAAGCCCTGACTCCAGCCAGCATAGCTCTCCCAGTCATTGAGGCACGCAAGCCTCCAAACTATGACAAGGTTGTGGACTTCTTGGAGATTGAAAACTTGATGCCTTTGCAATGACTTGGATCCTTTCCCATCTACTTCCTCAATAGCTTTCTATTATGACCTACATAAATACTTATCATCTACGTTCCAGAACCAACCTTCATTACAAAGTACCATTACCATTATATTTTAACACATTATTCACAGCTTGCTGCCATGCTCTCTCTGTCTTCTAGATATGCATTCCTGCTCCTTTTCAGTCACAGGTCTACTTCAATCAGAAGGGTGATGGTCATTGTTTAAGGTCCGGTAATGAGATTGTTAGTGGGCTGACTCACTTCGTCCGCCTTCTTCTTTTGGTTCTCTGTGGTTAGCAACGGTGAACCCTCATTTACAATTTGGCAGACACATGCTGGACTTCAAGCACATTCTACATTTGCATTCTAGGGGTCAGGAACGACCTGAATCCTGGCTACTGATGTGCATTTTATGACACACACTTTGACTATGTCTTAGCTTTGCAAAGTACTTTCCAAAAGAACTAAAACGCAATCAGTGTGTGTTGATAATTACCCAATATATATTTTAACCTTACGGAACTTTCTTGTTAAGAAGAGCAATGTTTCAGTTCTCTCCCCACCTGTTCCAATTTCCCTCCAAAAACATAAATCTCAAGTTCTCAATTTGGGTATATACAAATTACCAATTTTCCAAAATCCAATTTCTATCTAGAATGTGGGAATCTCATATCCGGAATAGAGACCCTCATATTCCCATCACCTTCATCTGGATTCCATGGCCACTATGGCACACCCTTCCAATACAGATTTAACAAGGATATGATAGACTTTTCACTCACTCATACATTCTCTCTCTCTCTCTCTCTCTCTCCTCTCCTCTCTCTCTCTCCTCTCTCTCTCTCTCTCTCTCTCTCTCTCTCTCTCTCTCTCTCTCCTCTCCTCTCTCTCTCTCTCTCTCCTCTCTCTCCTCTCTCTCTCTCTCCTCTCTCTCTCTCTCTCTCTCTCTCTCTCTCTCTCTCTCCTCTCTCTCTCTCGTGAACTCCCATGTGGCCACACCTCACGCAACATTTTTCAAACTCAACCCATTCATATTTCAGTTACTTTCTCTCAAAGGTTAAACATTCAGCCAAACATCTTAAACACACATTCACAACCAGCTCCCAGAATCTTAGACCTTAAGACTTTGAAAAAAAGCATGCCTGGAATTTATTGATCATGGACAAACAAACATTCAATCATCCTCACATCAAACAAAAAGTTCTAACAGCTTCTGACCTTTCTCAAATTCAAATCTCTGATCTATTAAATGCTGATGATATGACCTATTTTATCTTACAATCTTGGGCAATCTGTCCGTCTTTAAAGCAATTTATCCTTTAGTCCAGACCCTTACTTCCACTTATGTCAGGGATATGTGTGTGTGGATTTATATGCTTCTTCTATTGTAATTAGGTCCATTTCTGACCGGTTCACTGTCTTGCTTGTGTTCAGCCTGTACTCCTTGGACTGCTTTATATAATCCAGATACTGTAGGCTGGCTCCATTCCCTGCAGATCAGGACTGCTGCAGCCATGTTGACTGCTCTGTGAATCTTATGTATTTGATGACCCTGACTTGTCTGTGTCATCTGTCCCATGCCTGAATATATCATAGCACCAACCTTACTAGGTGCACCTATCCCCAGAACAGCACCCTCGTTGTTAGGGGCACCCCAGAGATATCTCTATCTCAGGCACCTGAGGCTCACTTCTTTCTGCCCTCATTGTTTTCCCCCTACACCTGTAAGATAAATAGCCTCTCCAGTCTCCAGTCATGGGTAAAGGCAGGTCAGTTATGGATACTGAAGCTTGTGTGTCCACTAACATATCACATTGCTGGTCTCCTATTAAAGCTCTTGTACATTTGTGGATGACCAGTACTGGCAATGGGGGCTGCCAATAGCTGTTTGTCTGACTTGGATGCTATCTTCAGTAGTTCTATAATTGGGTCAGTGGTCAACATGGGGAGAGAAAGTTCTGTGGTTTCTGCCTGTCTTGGTGACTGGGAATCATCAGCATTCTGAGCCTGCCATTGCCTGGTCTCTATAAGTGCCATTCCAACAGGCAGTACTGGGTATAACCTCTCCCTGTTTGTGAGTACTTTCCCACTTGCCATCTTCCTAGTCCAACGCTTCTCAACTTACCTCATCACCCTCCTCAGCAGTCATTCCCATGGCTGCTGCCCAGCAAGTTCCTACCTGCTCGGCCTTATCCCATTTACCTCTCCATCTGCCTATATCCCTGACTAATTCAGGCATTCCCAGAGTTCAGAGTTCAATTCCGGCGCCATCTGTAAGGAGTCTGCACGTCCTCCCTGTGGAATATGTGGGTTTTCCTTGGGTGCTCTCCGGTTTCCTCCCACAGTCAAAAGGCATACCAACTAGGGTTAATTGATCATTGTAAATTGTCCAGTGATTGGTTTAGGGTTAATTGGGTTTGTCGGGGTGGCTAGGTCAGCGTGGTTCCATGCTGTATCGCTAAATAAGTACATAAATTAATTAATGTTTGACGGATGCACATGCAAATGTGATTCACAGTGATCCGTATTTCTTAGTCTGTGGGCCAGCCTGTGCTTTTAACTTCAATTTACTGCTTGCAATTTCAGATTCAGATTCAGATTTAGATTCAGATTCAGTTTTATTGTCATTTTGAAACCACAAATGCAATGCAGTTAAAAAATCAGACAACGTTCCCTCCAGAATGATTTCACAAAAACACATGACAAAACAGACTACACCAGAAAATCCACATAACATTTGACAATCCCCAATCCAGAGTCCGGAGAGGCTGCTGCCGTATTAATATCGCGCTACCGTCTTAGTGCGTTCCCCAGAAAGGAGCTCCAAATCCACCAGACAAATAAGACCAAAAACTAAAGCTACAAGACCTGCACAAAACCACATAGTTACAACATATAGTTACAACAATGCAAACAATAGCATAATTGATTAAAAAAAACAGACTATGGGCACAGTAAAAATAGTCCAAAGATGTTAAAGGACTGTAAGTTCAAAAGAAATCACCACAGTTTCCACAAGTCCCCAGGGTCCCGACAGACTCGCCCCATCCCACGCTGGCGGCAGAAGGGAATACCCCCACTATGGACTTCCACGACACCGCCCGACTCAGCCCTCACAGACGCAGCACACTATGAAAGCTCCGTCGAACCCAGCCTCGCGGACGCAGCACACACTCGAAAGCGACCTGACCACAGCGGACTCCAAGTCCGTCGAACCTCCGAGCCGACGACCATCCCCCTCCGGCACAGCTTCTCCGAGCACCATGCTCTGCCGAGCGTATTAAGACGGCCTCGCAACAGTCATCGGCAACGTGACTCTAAGGACTGGGGGCCTGTTCTTCCCAGCAGAGTCCCGGACCTCACAACAGCAGCAGCAACGAAGAAGGTCTTCCTAGAGATTTCTCGATGTTCCTCCGTGCTCCCACGTCCGTTTTCAATCGATTATGATTGCGCACCGGCACCCCACTTCACAAATAACAGATAATCAGCTCGGAGTGGCCACTGCAAGCTGCGTCGCACCGCCATCTTGGAAATCCAATTACAATTTACTTTAAGAACTGAAGACTAGTTTTTGTTTGAGTTAAGATCCGCTGTATTCACATAACTCCAGATACTCCTAACAAAGGAAAGATAATGTATTTCCAAGTCAATACGGTGTGTGTCTTGGAATAGCAACTTTTCCTATGCTTTAGCCTCCTTGCCCTTCTGGGTGATACCAAAATCAGGTTTATTATTACTGACAGATGGCGTAATATTTGTTTTTTCTTTGCAGCTGCAGAACAGTGCAAGACATAAAAATTACTTTAAGTCACAAAATTAAATAAAACATTGGATAGTGGTCTTCAGGCTCCTTTACCTCCGTATCAATAGGAATGTGAAGAGCGCATGCCTGGATGGTGAGGGTCTTTAACGATTAATGCCACCTTCTTGAGACATCACCTCTTGAAGATGGTCCTTAAAGGCAGGGAGGATTGTGCCTGTTTGGAACTGGTTGAGTCCACACTCCTCCCCAGCCTCTATATATCCTGTGTATTGGAAGCTCCATACCAGGTGGTAACTAGTCAGAATGCTCGCCACTATGCTTCTATAGAAATTTGCAAGAGTCTTTGGTGACATACTAAATATCCTCAAATTTCTAATAAAGTAGAGTTACTGGCGTGCCTTCATCATGATTAGATCAATGTGATAGGCCCGTGATAGATCCTCTGAGATGTTGATACCCAGGAGGTTAAAGCCATTGGCATTTTAAAGTCGCTGCCGACTCCTCATTGAGGACTGATGTGTGTTCTCCCAAATTCTCCCTTCCTGATTTTCATGAACGATTTCTCGGTCTTCCTGACATTGAGTGAAAGATTGTTGCTATGACACCCTGCAACAGCTGATGTATCTCAGTCCGGCATGGCATTTCAGATTCTACCAACAATAGTTGTGTCATCTGCAAATCTATATACACTGTTTGATCTCTAGTCTCCTGATAAGGAAGTCAAGTTGCAGAGGGAGGTACTGAGGACCAGGTTTTGAGGCTTGTTGATTTATACTGAAGGGGGCAATGGTATTGAACGCTAAAGTATGTTCTCTGTTGCCTAGATGCTCCAAAGAATCAGTGATTCAGTGAGATTGCATCCATTGTAGACTGCTGTAGACCTACTGCAGACTGTGGCAGTAGGCAAATTGCAGAGAGTCTAAGTCCTTACTCAGGCAGCAGTAAATTATAGCCTTGACCAACCTCTCAAAGCACTTCAACACTGTGTAGTCTAAGGAGAATTAATGAGTTGCTGTAGTGCATCCTGAGATCAGGGGTTTCCAACCTTCATTATGTCATGGACCAATACCATTAAGCAGATGGTCCATGGACCCAAGGTTGGTAGCCCCTGCTAGATAATATAAACCAAGGCTATTGATAATCCTCAGCTCCAACCACTGAGGAACTCTACTTAATATCTTTGCTCAAGAGGACTCCTATATAAAAGGTGTTCGCATGCAATGGGATTTCCAAGTTTGGTTTTAACGCCTCAGATTAGTGTATTTTTCAAGACTGAAATCATTTTTATTTATGTTATCAATCTGTATTTACAACATCTTGAAGCCCTTTATGACTTTATTTTTCCACTCCCTAGTAACTCCTTCCAGTCTTACAATCCTTCAAAACTTGTACTTTTAGTGTTTTTGAAAATATTATTTTCTTTCAAATATTTTGTTATCTGGATAAAAACCATATAGCCTGTATGATTGGTTAAAAAAAAAAACTGTTAAACAACTTAAATATTTGTGACTGCCTTGTCTTTCCTCAGTGTTAAAAAGCATGCAAAAATGATGATAAATAAATAGTTATTTAAATTTAAAATAAATATTGTCAAAAATACTAAAATGCAAAAAATACATTTGTTAACTCAATTGTATAAAAAACAAGTAAAACTCTTGAAACTTGCTTCCCTCCCTCTTAACCATTTACTTCCTTTGAAAAATTAGTAATTGAAGCTACATTAGGTTTAATTTGCCACCGTTTCAGTGGACAGATTGCCCATCTCAGCCAGTTGGTAATCTGTGAGAAGTTCAAAGTTAAAACACTTTCAGGAGATCTCTGCAGTCACCTCTCAGGAAGATCAAGACTTGTGTGATCTTGTGTACGGCTTCCTGGCCATTATGAACAAAAATATCTGCAAGCAGGGTTTTTTCCCTTTACTTTCTCTATTTACTTTTCCCCTTCTAAAAGCAGCAACTTATTTTTTAAAATTAATTTGACGATTAAGGTAAGAGTCTAACAACTAAAGATGATAAGTTCAAATTCACCCAGGATAAGTGGCCAGGAAAGCAGATATTATCATAAATCAAGTTATTCTTCCGTGAATTTGGGCAACATCATCTGGTAGGTTATCTGACTTTTCCTATACTCATCCAACTTCAACAAATTCATCTCTGGTAGAGATGATTGTGACCCAGGGCAAGGACTTTGGCTAAAAGGCAGGTGACACTGAGGCTATCTGCTCCATCAGCTATGGTTGGGTTTGTCAGCTCAGTCCTGACATATTGCTAAATCTTTTTTTCTCACAAGTGTGACCCTGGTGACTTTGCAGGAATAAACAATGTAAACAGCTGAACAAATACAGCTGTAGTTAAACCACGGCCAAAATTTTTGGAATACATGTTTATTTGTTGTGAATTTAAATAAGTGAATGACTTAGAAATTTATTGGCACAGGGCCCAGTTTATAATCAAAACTATCAGTCCTATGTCCCTAATTACCATTAATCTTACTGGCATTACCTAATGGCATTCGAGCAACACACACCAAATGCTGGAGGAACTCAGCAGGCCAGGCAGCATCTAGGAAAAGAGTACAGTCGACGTTTCAGGCTGAAACCGTTTGGCAAGACTGGAGAAAAAAGCTGAGGAGTAAATTTAAAAGGTGGGGGGAGGGGAGAAAGAAACACAAGGTGATAGGTGAAACCTGAAGGGGGAAGGATGAAGTAAAGAGCTGGGAAATTGATTGGTGAAAGAGACAAAAGACCATGGAAGAAAGAAAAGGGGGGGAGGTGATGGGTGGGCAAGGAGATAAGGTGAGAGAGGGAAAAGACATGGTGAAAGTTGTGGGGGGGGGGGGCATTACCAGAAGTTTGAGAAATTGATGTTCATGCCATCAGGTTGGAGGCATTCTTTCAGTTCTGCCTTTTCATACCTGTCTTCAGTTCACTGCATCAACACCAAAGCTAAAGAAAGAAAACAATTAAAAATACACAATTGCAGTTGTATATAACATTTAACTGGAATAGTTAAGACATGCACTTGTGCAATCTTTTAGTTGTTACAGTGTGTAAGGCAGAATGCTGTTTAACTTCCATTCAGATTACTTCACATAGCTAGGAAGACACAAGAATGAGATGTGCTCAGTAATAAGCCCTTTATTTTTATGCACACTTTAATGAGTTTTACAGTGACTAATCTGATGACTTCATTACGGACTATCACTAATGAAAAAGTGGCTGACTTTAAGGCTGCTCCTTATTACATACGTGCTATATGATTGACTGCCCTCTATATTGGAGTAATTGTCTGTAGAGGTTTATTCAACTGGTCCTTGGAATAAATTATAATTCTGTGCTAAAGGATGGCCAATAGAGAATGAAATTTAATAAGACATAGGAGCAGAGTTAGGCCATTTGGCCAACTAATCATAGCTGATTTATGATCCCTCTTTATCCCTTTGTCCTCCCTCATACCTGTAACCTTTGACGCCCTTACTAATCAAAATCCTGTAAACTTTGTTTTAAATATATCCCATGACTTGGCCCCAGTAGAAAGAATAATGGAGAGGAGTACACCATACACCCCCCTCAAACCTTGTGCAATTGAATCAGATTACAGTTGATATGTACCTAAATTTCCTCTGCCAACAGGGGTTCCATTTCCACTAAACCTTTAACCAGATGAAAAAGAAAACCACTAACATATTTGACAGTAGCAGCATCCACTAATTTGCTGTTGGAAGGAAATCCATTGTTACATTACACATCTGACATGATAAAATATTCATTCCTACAGGCCTAATCCAATCTCACAGGTTTTAGAACCTAGAACATCACAACATTGTACAGAGCCTTTGACTCACAATGCTTTTTTTTGTCAGGCTACAATCAGCACAGGGCCAATAAAAGAAAGGAGTTGTAAGTGGAGCGGACATTGTTGGAGAGGGGCGGTGTTAGAGTGATCCACCTTTGGCTCAACAGGCTTTAGCAAACATAGAAGGGGGTTGTAAGTTTCTAGCAAGTTTTTTTAGTACATAGCTAGAATGGGTCCAAAGGTAGTGGTATGTTCTTTGAGTGAGATGTGGAAACTCTGGGAGACCTCCAGAGTTTGCATGAAATTCACTGAGTTGAGCTCCTTAGAGATTGTGTTAAGGAGTTGGAGTTGCACCTTGATGACTTTCAGTGCTTATGGGAAAATGTGGAGATGATGGATAGGAGATTCATGGAGGTAGTCACCCCTAAGTTGTAGGAAATAGGTACCTGGGTGATTGTCAGGAAAGAGTAAATGAATAGGCAGTCAGTCCAGAGTACTCCTATGGGCATTCCCTTATAAAACGAGTATACCATTTTGGATACTTTTGGGGGGGGGGGGCGGGAGAGAACCTAGAAGGGGGAAACTGCAGCAACAGGGTCTCTGCCACTCAGTCTAGCTCTATGGCTCAGAAGGGAAGGGGGGAGAAGAGGAGTTAAGTAGTGAGAGGGGCTTCCATAATTATAGAGCAGAAAGCAGATTCCGTGGATGTGAAAGCAACAACCGAATGGTATGTTTCCTCACAGATGCCTGGGTCAGGGATGCCTCGAAGCGGGTCCACAGCATTCTAAAGCAGGAAAGTAAACAGCCAGAAATAATGGTACATATTAGTACCAACCACATAGTAGGAAAAGAAAGGAAGCACTGAGGAGAGAATATAGAGAATTAGGCAGAAAGCTGAAAAGCAGGACCTCCAGTTCTGGATTGCTGTCTGCGCCACATGTCAGTGAAGGTAAGCTTAGGATGATTTAGCAGATCAAATTAAAGATGAAATTATAGGCCTGTTAGTCTGACTTCAATGGTTGAAAAGATGTTGGAGTCTATTACTAAGGACGAGGTTTTGGAGTACTTGGAGGCACATGATAAAATAGCCCTAAAATAGGCAGAATAGACAAAGGACTAAAATACAAAAAAACATGAATATAATGCTGAGACTTTGTAAGCCATTGGTCAGATCGCACTTGGAGTATTGTGAGTATTCTTGTGCTGGCGTAGGAGAAGCTCCAGAGGAGGTTCACAAGAATTATCCCAGGAATGAAAGAGTAAACTTATGAGGAGTGTTTGATGGCTGATATGGTACGGTTGATAAATTCTTGATTAGTCAGGGGGTCAAAGGTTGTGAGGAGAAGCCAGGAGAATGGGGTTGAGAAGGATAATAAACCAGCCATGATGAAATGGCAGAGCAGACTCAATGAGCCAAATGGCCTAATTCTGCTCCTAAGTCTTAATGGTCTTATGTTGTACTGAACTTTTAACCTACTTTAAGATCAATCTAACTCTTCCCTCCTACATAGCCCTCCATTTTTATATCATCCAAGTGCCTATCTAAGAGTTTCCTGAATATCCCTAAACTATTTGTCCCTATCACCACCCCTGGCAGTGTGCTCCACTGTCCCACCACTCTACCTATCCCTGACACTCCCCCCCTTATACTTTCCTGCAATCACTTTAAAATTACGTTACTTCTGCCTTGGGATAAAGTCTCTGGCTGTCCACTTAATATATGCCTCTATCAGATAGGAAACCCATGGGATCATAAGGCAGAATGCCATGTCCAGGGAGTGGAATTTGATTCAAAACAAGTGAGGATTATAACTGGAAAAAAAAAGAACTCCAGTAAAAAGTGCCACCAATCTCGGGCTGGTTATATAGGAGTCTCAGTAAAGACAGTGGATGTGCTTAATAACTACTTGGAATGCATAGAAACATTCTTTTTTGTCAGCAATATTACATAAGTAACAGAGGACAGTAATGGCCATAATGAAGTCTTATGGAAGCAGATGAGATTACTCTTCCAATGAAAATGGGATTGTATACTTACCTGATTTTAATTAATCTACTAGTACATCTCATCCTGCTAATACTCAGTCAGAGTTCAAAGTTCAAAGTAAATTTATCATCAAAGTACATATTTGTCACCAGATTCAACCATGAGATTCATTTTCTTGCAGGCATACTCAATAAATCCATAATAGAATAATAATTTTAATAAAATCAATGAAATATCGCACCAACTTCGGCATTCAACCAGTCTGCAAAAGACAACTGTGCAAATACAAAAAGAAAGAAATAATAATAATAAATAAGCTATAAATATTGAAAATGTAAGGTGCAAAGTCCTTGAAAGTGAGTCCATAGGTTGTGGGAACATTTCAATGACAGGATAAGAGAAGCAGAGTGTAGATATCCCCTCTGGTTCAGGAGCCTGATGGTTGAGGGGTAATAACTGCTCCTGAGCCTGGTGTGAGTCTTAAGGTTCTTGTAACTACTTCCCAATGACAGCAGCGAGAAGAGAGCATTACCTGGGTGGTGGGGGTCCCTGATGATGGATACTGCTATCCTGTGATAACGCTTTGTGTAGATGTGCTCAGTGGTGGGGAGGGTTTTGCCTGTGATGGACTGGGCTGTATCCACTCAGTTGTGGAGAGCGCCCTCTTCTTTGTGGTGGCGTGTTGGGGAGGAAGCATTAAGAAGAGGGACGCCTCACGTCTTAATAAGCTGGTAAGGAAGGCGGGCTCTGTCGTGGGCAAAGTACTGGAGAGTTTAACATCGGTAGCTGAGCGAAGGGCGCTGAGTAGGCTACGGTCAATTATGGAAAACTCTGAACATCCTCTACATAGCACCATCCAGAGACAGAGAAGCAGTTTCAGCGACAGGTTACTATCGATGCAATGCTCCTCAGACAGGATGAAGAGGTCAATACTCCCCAATGCCATTAGGCTTTACAATTCTACCGCCAGGACTTAAGAACTTTTTAAAAGCTATTATTAATGCTTTTTGAGATAGTGATTGAGTTAAGTATTGTATGTAATTAGTTTTGCTACAACAAGTGTATGGGACATTGGAAAAAAGTTGAATTTCCCCATGGGGATGAATAAAGTATCTATCTATCTATCTATCTATCTATCTATCTATCTATCTATCTATCTATCTATCTATCTATCTATCTATCTACTTTTTGCGGGCTTTTCCATTCAAGGGTGTTGGTGTTTCCATACCAGGCTGTGATGCAGCCAATCAATATACTCTCCACTGCACATCCATAAAGTTTGTCAAAGGTTTGGAAGTCATGCTGAACTTTTGCAAACTCCTAAGGAAGTAGAGGAGTTGCCATGCTTTCATCATAATTGCCCTTATCTGCTGGGCCCAGGACAGATCCTCTGAAATGATAACACTGAGGGACTTAAAGTTGATGACCCTCCCCATCTCTGATCCATGATGAGAACTGGCTCAAGGCTTTCTGGCTTCCTCCTCCTGAAATCAATCAGCTCCTTGGTCTTGCTGACATTGAGTAAGAGTTTGATATTATGGCACCACTCAGCCAGATTTTCTGTCTCTCTCCAATATGCTGATTTGTCACCACCTTTGATTCAGCCGACAACAGTGGCGTCATCAGCAAACTTGAATGTGACATTGCATCTGTGCTTAGCCATAGAGTCATAATTGTAAAGCAGTAGAGCAGGGGGCTAAGCACACAGTCTCGTGGTGCACCTGTCTTGATGAAGATAGCGCATGAAATGTTGTTGACAATTCGAATTGGCTGGGGTCCATGAGAGGTCATCAAGGATCCAATTGCACAAGGAGGCATTGAGGCCAAAGTCTTGAAGTTTATTGATTAGTTTTGAGGGGATGATTGTGTTGAATGTGGAGCTGTAATCAATAAAGAACATACTGATTGATGTATGCACCTTTGCTGTCCAAATATTCCAGGGTTGAATGAAGAGCCAAAGAGATGGCATTAGCTGTTGTCCTGTTGCTCCGGTAGGCAAATTTGAGCAGATCCCAGTCATTTCTCAGGCAGGAGTTGTTATGTTTCATCATGAACCTCTCAAACCACTTCATCACTGTGGATATATTTGCTACTGGATGATGGTCATTGAGACTGATTACTACCGTCTTCTTAGGCACTGAGGTATTACTGGCAGGTGGTAAGAGTGAGCTCCCCCACCTTAGCCCCTCTGACCCTCAACACAGGTGACCCTCAGGGCTTTGTACTAAGCACCTTCCTTTACTCTCTGTATACCCATGACTGTGTCGCCACCCACATTCAATCTGCTAATTAAATTTGCTGACAACACTACATTGATTGGCCTAATCTCAAATACTAATGAGGCAGCCTACAGAGAAGTCATCACCCTGACATAGTGGTGTCAAGAAAACAACCTCTCCCTTAATGCTGCAAAAACAAAGGAGCTGGTTATGGATTACAGGAGGAATGGAGACGAGCTAACCCCTATTGACTTCAATGGATCTGGGGTTGAGAGGGTGAATAGCTTCAAGTTCCTCGGTAAACACATCACCGAGGATCTCACGTGGTCTGTACATACTGGCTGTGTGGTGAAAAAAGAACAACAGCGCCTTTTTCACCTCAGACGTTTGAAGAAGTTTGGTATGGGCCCACAAATCCTAAGAACTTTCTACAGGGGCACAATTGAGAGCATCCTGACTGGCTGCATCATTGCCTGGTATGGGAGCTGTACTGCCCTCCAACGAAGGACTCTACAGAGCGTGGTGTGGCAAGACTAGTGCGTCCATAGATGTGAACTTCTCGCAATTCAGGACATTTACAGAGACAGATGTGTAAAAAGGGCCTGAAGGATCATTGGGGACCCGAGTCACCACAACCACAAACTGTTCCAGCTGCTACCATCTAGGAAATGATACCACAGCATAAAAGTCAGGACCAACAGGCTCCAGGTTTAGACAAAGACATAACATAAAGATTTTTACTCCTCATTTATATGAAAGATGTAAGTAATAAAGTCAATTCAATTCAATTGCTGAACCTCTCCACCTCTGATCCTCTAATGAGGACTGGCTTGTGGTCCTCTGGTTTCCTCCTCCTGAAGTCAATAATTAGCTCCTTGGTCTTGCTGACATTAGCACCACTCAGCCAGATTTTAAATCTCCCTCCTATATGCTGATTCATCACCATCTATGATTCAGCCTATGCTAGTGGTGTCTTCAGCAAACTTGAATTTGGCATTGGAGCTGCGCTTAGCCACACAGTCATAAGTGTAAAGTGAGTAGAGCAGGGGGCTAAGCACACAGCCTTGTGGTGCACCTGTGCTAACGGAGATTGTGGAGAAGATGTTATTGCCAATCCGAACTGACTGGGGTCTGCAAGTGAGGAAATTGAAGATCCAATTGCACAAGAAAGTATTGAGGCCAAGCTCTTGAAGGTTATTCATTAGTGTTGAGAAGATGATGGTGTTGGATGCCAAGCTGTAATCAATAAAGAGCATCCTGATGTATGCAAATTTGCTGTCCAGATGTTTCAGGGTTGCGTGAGGAGTCAGTGAGATGGCATCTGCTGTAGACCATTTGCTCTGGTACACAAAATAGAGCAGATCCAAATTGCTTCTCAGGCAATCACTAAACTCTCAAACCACTTCATCACTGTGGATGTAAGTGCTTCTGGTTGATAGTCATTGAGGCAGGTTACCATTTTCTTCTTAGGCACCAGTTTAAATGAAGTCTGCTTGAAGCAGGTGGATACCTCTGATTGCTGAAACGAGAAGTTAAGCATCTCAGTGAACACTCCAGCTAGTTGGTCAACACAGGTCTTTAATACTTGGCCAGGTACCCAGTCTGGGCCAGATACTTTTGTTGGGTTCACCCTCCTGAAGCCTGCTGACACATTGGCCTCAGAGACTGTAATCACTGGATTATTGAGAGCTGTGGAAGTCCATGTTTTGACTGTCAAAGCGAGCACATAAAACATTGAGCTTACCTGGAAGCAAAGCCCTGTTGTCAGCTTTTTTGTTTGATTTTACTTTCTAAGATTGTATTCAAGCCCTGCCACAATTGTTGATCATCCTTCATTGATTCGTTTGGTCTGAAATCGCCACTTTGCCTGTGAGATAGCTTTCTGGAGATCGTACCTAGACCTCTTGTAACTTTCTCGGTCACAAAACTTGAATGTCTCTGATCTGGCCCTCAACAGACTGCTGGACTCATGGTTCATCCAGGGCTTCCGGTTGGGAAAAAATTTGAATGATTTTGTGGGGAGACACTCGTCTACAGCTGCTTTAATAAAGCTGGTGATAATCATGTATTCATTCAGATCCACAAATGAGTCCTTGAACACGGCCCAGTCCACTAACTCAAAGTAAACTTGTACCTGCTCCTCTGCCTCCTGTGACCACTTCTTTGATGTTACTGAATCTGATCACTTGAATTAAGTTGTAATATTCAACAGCATTTTTACATGGTGCCATCAGAAATCAGTGAAAATTACACATCTGAAATGTGCAACCACCAGACTGGAAAACAATCACTGCTGAATTGAAGAAGGTGTTACTGATGTGTAAATGCAACATGTTTCTAAATCACAGAACAAAACATTTATTAGAGTTATAGAGTCGGAGAAAAGTACAGCACAGAAACAGGTCCTTTGGCATATCTAGGCTAAGCCAAACAATTTAAACTGCCTATTCCCATTGGCCTGCACTGGGATCATAGCCCTCCATACTCCTCTCACCCATGTATATACCTATCTAAACTTCTCTTAAACATTGAAATCGAGCTCACATGCACCTCATGCGCTGGCAGCTTGTTCCCCATTCTCAGGATCCTCTGAGTGAAGAAGTTTCCCCTCATGTTCCCCTAAACTTTTCAGCTTTCACCCTTAACCCATGACCTCTAGTTGTATTCCCACACAACCTCAGTGGGAAAAGCCTTCTTGCATACCCCTCATTATTTTGCAAACCTCTTTCAAATCTCCCCTCAATCATTTAAGTTTCAAGAAATAAAGTCCTAACCTATTCAATCTTTCCTTATAACTCAGGTCCTCCAGACCTGGCAACATCCTTGTAAATTTTCTCTGCACTCTTTCAACCTTGTTTGCATCTTTCCTGTAGCCAGGTGACCAAATCTACACACAATACGTAAAATTAGGCCTCAGCAACGTCTTACATAATTTCAACATAACATCTCATCTCCTGTACTCTGTACTTGGATTTTATGAAGGCCAATGTGCTTAAAGCTTTCTTCATCACCCTATCTACCTGTGACACCACTTTCAATGAATTATGGATCTGTATTCCTTTGTTCTACCTCACACCTCAGTGCCCTACTATTCACTGTGTAAGATCTACCCTGGTTAGCAACATCTCACACTTGTCTGCATTCAATTCCATCTGCCATTTTTCCACACGTTTTTTCAGTTGGTCCAGATCTCGCTACAAGCTCTGATAGTCTTCCTCGCTGTTCACTACACCCCTAATCTTGGTGTCATCTACAAATTTGCTGAGCCAGTTAACTACATTATCATCCAGATCATTGAAATAGAAGACGAACACCAACTGACTCAGCACTGATCACTGTGGCACTCCACTAGTCCAGTCAGAGAGGCAACTATCTACTACCACTCTCTGCTTCTCCCACAAAGACAATGTTTAATTTAATGTGCTACCTCATTTTGAATGCCAAGCAACTGAACCTTCTTGACCAATCTCCTACACAGGAACTTGTCAAATGCCTTGCTAAAAACCATGTGGGCAATATCCTCTGCCTTTTCTTCATCAACTTTCCTGACAACTTGCTTGAAAAATATATAAGATTGGTTAGACGTGACCTACCATGCACAAAGCCATGCTGACTATCAGTCCACGTCTATCCAAATTCTTATCATTACGGTCCTTAGAATACCTTCCAGTAACCTTCCCACTTCTGATGTCAGGCTCACTGGCCTATCATTTCCTGGTTTACTTTTAGAACCTTTCCTAAACAGCGGAACAACATTGGGAATATTCCAATCCTCCGGTACCTCATCTGTTAATTTAAAATCTCAGCTAGGGCCCTTGCAATTTCTGTATTTGCCTCCTGTACGGTCTGAGGTAACGCCTCATCTGGCCCTGGGGATTTATCCACACTAATTTGCCTCAAGACAGCAAAACATCCTCCTCTGTAATCTGTACAGGGTCCATGAAGTTAATGCCACTTTGCCTTAATTCTATAGAATTGAAAATTAAGGTTCCTTTAACTTATCTTTACCTTTTATTCTGAGAGGCACATATTAGTTTTGTACACTTAAAATTTCACTTTTGAAGGCCTCCCACCTACCGAGTACATCTTTGCCAGAAAACAGCCTGTCCAAATCCACACTTGCCAGATCTTTGCTGATACCATTATAATTGGCCTTTCTCCAATTTAGAATCTTAACCCACAGACCAGACCTATCTTTTTGCATCACACACAAAATGCAGCAAAGTGCCAATCACCCTTCTAGCTCTTAGCTTCACCCCATCCCATCCGGTCTTCTCCTATCATTTCGCATTTTCCCCTCCCCCCCGACTTTCAAATCTCTTACTATCTTTCCTTTCATTTAGTCCTGACGAAGGATCTCGGCCTGTAACGTTGACAGTGCTTCTTCCTATAGATGCTGCCTGGCCTGCTGTGTTCCACCAGCATTTTATGTGTGTTGCTTGAATTTCCAGCATCTGCATATTTCCTCATGTTTGCTATCTTTTTGCATATTTACTTTGAAACTAATGGCATTACAATCACTAGATGCAAAGAGGTCTCCTATACTATCTTCTGACACCTGCCCTGCTTCATTGCTAAATAGCAGATCAATTTTAACACACTCTCACATTGGGGCTTCTACATACTGTTTAAGGAAACTTCCTGAACACAGTTGACAAACTCTATCCCATCTAGTCCTTTTACAGAATGTAAGTCCCGGTCGATATGGACTCTGCCCAATGAAGCAGTGGAGGCTACCTCAGTAAATATATTTAAGACAAAGTTGGATAGATTTTTGCACAGTAGAAGGAACACTTTTGCAGAGAGATCGCAGATTTTTGCAAGAAACATAAGTTTGTTATACAAGGTGATTTCTAACTTTCCATCTGGCCTGTCAAGCCTACTCCACCATTTAATAAAATCACGGCAGATCTGGCCATGGACTTATCTCCAGCTATCTGCCTTTTCCCCATAACCCTTATTTCCCCTACTGTAGCATTAGCAAACCTTCCTGTTAGGATATTAGTCCCCTTCCAGTTTAGCTACAAACCATCACTTCTGTACACGTTCCACCTTCCCTAGAAGAGAGCCCAAAGATCCAAAGATCTGGCACCCTCCCTCCTATGTCAACTCCTTTGCCACGTGTTAAACTGTGTAATCCACCTATTTTTGGCCTCATTAGCACATGGCATGGGTAGCAGTCCTGAGATTACAACCCTGGAGTTCCCACCCCTTATCTTAGCACCTAACTCCCTGAATTGACTTTGCAGAACTTTGTCACTCTTCCTGTCTGTGTAATTGTTACCTACATGGATTATAACGTCTGGCTGCTCACCCTCCCTCTTAAGAATGCTGAAGACTAGATCTGAGATGGCCCGACCCTGGGACCTGGGAGGCAACATACCATCTGGGAATCTCATTCTTGTCCACAGAATTTCCCTTCTGTTTCCCTGACTAGTGAATCCCCTATCATCATAGCTCGCCTCTTCTTCACTCCCCCCCACCCACTTCTCTTCTGAGTCACAGAGCTAGACCCAGTGCCAAAGACCCAGTTCTGTGACTTTCCTCTGTTAGGTCATCACCCCTGACAGTATCCGAAGCGTTTTACCTCTTGTTGAGGGGGTGGCCACAGAGGTACTCTGCACTAATTCCTTAACCCCTTTCCCCTTCCTGACCGTCACCCAGTCTCCTGTGTTCTGCATCTTGGGTGTAACTAACTCTTTGTCTGTTCTATCTATCACCCTCTCAGCCTCTCGAATGGTCCAGATTTCATCCAGCTCTAGCTCCAACTCCTTAACACAGAGTGTTAGAAGCTGCAGATGGATGCACTTCTAGCAGATGTTGTTGTCAGGGACACTGGAGGTCTCCCTGCCTTCCCACATCCTGCAAGAAGAGCATTCAACTACCCTGGCTGGCATCCCTACTGTTCTGACTGAGCAAATACAGTATGAAGAACAAATAAACTATGGGGAAAAGAAAATCTGCCTACAGTTATTCTCTTTCTCTCACTCAAGGCTCTCCTCACTGAAAACTCAAGGATTTAAACCCTCAAAACCTCCACTCTAGCTCTGTCCACTCCAACAGAATGGCTGCTCGAGCTATGGAACTCCACTCATCTATGAATTTGCTTATGAGCATATTCAGACAAAATTCTTCTGAAATGCACAAAGGGTGTGAAAGTTTGCTCCAGCTAAGTAAACTTGATGAGAGGCTTTGATTGTGTGGATAGTCAGAGGCTTTTTCCCAGGGCTGAAATGGCTAGCACAAGAGGGCACAGTTTTAAGGTGCTTGGAAGTAGGTACAGAGGAGATAGCAGGAGTAAGTTTTTTTACGTAGAGAATGCTAAGTGTGTGGAATGGGCTGCTGGTGACAGTGGTGGAGGTGGATATGATAGGGTCTTTTAAGAGACTCCTGGACAGGTATATGGAGCTCAGAAAAATAGAGGGCCATGGGTAACCCTAGGTAGTTTCTCAGGTAAGGACATGTTCAGCACAGCTTTGTGGGCCGAAGGGTCTGTATTGTGCTGTAGGTTTTCTGTGTTTCTACGTTTCTAAAGAGCTGGGAAATTTTGCTCCATGCATCCGACAGATATCCATATCAATGCTATGAGTAAAACGATGAGTGCAGTATTGACAGTACCTTCTTCGCTGGGACAAGGTCACGTGACAAGCAGTTAAAGCTCAATGTACAGGGTGGGAAAACTTGTAATCATTGTCAGGGCAATCACTCAGCTCAGTCATGCACAATTCAGAACTTGGAAAATCTGTTATTGTAATCAGGGCAGCCATTCAGCTTAATTGTGTCAATTCAGAGCAGATCTGATGTTTGCACTGTAACAGCGAAGGTTCAAAACAATCAGCCTACAATGGCAAACAAAAGCATAGTGAATACAAACAATGGTAGTCCACAAGAGTAAAGATTGCAATAAATCATGTTTATGAAGCAAAGACCTCATGAATAAAATGAGGATTGCCCTTTAAGCGAGGGTTTGTGCAATGAGTAGTGGCCGAAGACAAACAACAAAGATTTTAAGACTATTTTGAAGTTGAATAGTCAAATTAGACGTTGCTGTGGAGTCAGTCATAAGAGACACATACAGTAAATGGTTCGGCAGCATTCCATTAACTGATGACGATTTGTGCTATTGAGGTAAAATACTAAAAACACTGGACCAAATCATTTTTTCTGGGCCTGATTTTTTTTCAGTTTTCAAGAAACTGAAAGGAATTAAATATTCAGTCTTCATGCAGAGCACCCAAATCAGAACAATAACAACCCCTCCTATATTTGCCTTTAAAGGTACAGAAGCACTAATCCCACTAAGTATAATTTAATGTATTGCAGACTATGATTTTACCTCCAGCAATGTGGACAGCGAGAGGCAATCAATATTGTACCAGCACCTGAGAAAACAAAGCCCAGCATGACAAAAGAATGAGATGAAGCTCAGTTAATGGAAGCTGGAAAGAAAGCAAAAGAGGAGATGTGAGAAATGCAGAAGCTGGAAATTTGAAACAAAAATAAAAATGCTGGATCATTGGGCAGGCAGCATCTCTGAACAGAGAAATGGAGTTAATGTTTCAAGTGCTTTATCACAATATCAGAGCGAAAATGGCAGGTTTACTGCTCTATAGTTACCACAGTTGGATTTGCTTTCTTTCCTGTAAAAGGAGTAACGATTCCAAAAGAAATTTTGTTGAATCCTGAAGGGTATTGATATCCTAGGGAAGTATGTGAGATTTTCATCACATTGCCATGATCTGAGTAATTGAGAAGACCTGCAATATGGTTAAATAGAAATTGTATTTTATATGTAAATGATCTTCAGAGTTTTTCTTTTTAAAAGGATGATGATTTTAAAAAGAGCTTGAAACACCCTCCTCAAATAGGGCTGCCAAAAGAAATTTGTCTCCACCTTACATTTATTAAAGTCAATGTCAAGTTTATTGCCATATGCATAAGTATATGTATGCACAGGTGCAATGAAAATCCTTCTTGCAGCAGCATTACAGACATATAGCGTCATATAAGCAGCATTCACAAGGAAAACATTAACTTAAATATCACAAGTGAATCTGCAGATGCTGGAAATAAATAAAAACACAAAATGCTGGCAGAACTCAGCAGGCCAGACAGCATCTATGGGAGGAGGTAGTGACGACATAGGAGGGTCCTGATTAAGGGTTTCGGCCCGAAACGTCATCACTACCTCCTCCCATGGATGCTGTCTGGCCTGCTGAGTTCTGCCAGCATTTTGTGTTTTTGTTTTTTTTTAACTTAAATATCACACAATTTTTACAAGGAAGAACAGAATTAGAGCAAAAAATCAGTCAATTTTAGTGCTAAATAATCAAACTGCTCCTAATGTTGTAAGATTCAGTGATTGGGGTTGTGCCAGTTGGTTCAAGAACCAAATGGTAGTAGTTATTATTGAACCTGGGGGTATGGGACTTCAGGTTTCCCCACCTCCTGTCTGATGGTAACTGTAAGAGAGTGGCCTGGATGGTGGAGATCTTTGATGATGGATGCTGCCTTCTTGGTGCAGCACATCCTGTACATACTACTGATGGTGGAGGAGGATGTGCCCATGACCTATTGCACTGAGTCCATTGTTCTCTGCAGTTTCTTACACTTCTGCACTTTTGAATTGCCATACAGATCATGACACAACTGAAGAGGATACTTTCAAAAGTTCCATCTATAGAAGCTGGACCTCATTAACTTCCCAATAAAGTTGAAGATGCTCAAGCACCATCCTTTGCATTTGCTGCATGTTGGCACTTAAGCAACAATACTTATCAATGAATATATAACCATCAATCTCAGTGTAGACTAACATCAAACAAAGTTCCATCATTATCCAATATATTTCCTCAATTTTCCACAGCAAATTTGCACTTCACATCCAACAAGCCTCCAGTGGAAGTCATAAACACAAGAGAAAATACTACTAAAGCAGTCCCAGTGACTGTCTCTAAATTCCCTGGAAAGATAAGGTATCAGCTTTTGTTGTCCTCTCCAAGGCCAATAATTCCAGCTTCAAGACCCCATTTATACCCGGGGGCTACAATGAGCAGACCATCCTATTTGCACAGACTGCTGAAACAGGCACACTAATCTGAGTTATGTGTTGGGAAAAGATGTTCTAGTAGACAGAGGAAGAGATTCAAGGATGTGTTCAAAGCCTCCATGACAAAAATGCAATATCCCCACTGACTTCTAAAAATATCCAGACTTTAACCATTCAAGATGGAAAAGGAGCATTTCAGATGGTATTGAGAATGAGCTCATTTTCAATATTCTATGAGATCAGTGCATACAGTACAAAGTAACAATCCACTTATGCCGTTGGTCATCTCCTGAGCCATCTGCGGAAGAGTCTCTAATAAAGCCTCATTAACTATTTCAGAACCCACAAAACCACAGTATAAGCATGCCACCTTTAGTCACAAGAGATTATCTAAGAAGGAGACTGCCTACAGTCAGCTGATTTCCTTCTAGATTGAACCAACTATACTTAGATCCTTGCTGAACCAGTTTGGGAAGGTCCTTCAAATAAACAGTAGGGCTACACTGGAACTTCTGAGGCGTGTTCAGTTCTTCACCAATACGTTACATAATGAAGACAAAGTATACTTCACACTGTTAGCAAAATTAAATATAATCTCTGATATAATTTTGATACTGATAACAAAAAGAATTTGATGGTAAAAATTCATAGCTAAAACTTGATTATTTTTGTTTCAAGAAAATCAATTGTATTAGCCATTTAATTTGTCTAATTTTAAGAACAAATAAGAAGATAATAATGTAAGAAATAGGAGCAGGAGTAGACCAGTTGACCCATTGAGCCTGCTCCGCCATTCAATAAGATCATGGCTGATCTGGCCATGGACTCATCTCCACCCACCTGTCTTTTCCCCATAACCCTTAATTCCCTTACAATGCAAAAATTTATCCAACCTTGTCTTAAATATATTTACTGTTTCATTGGGCAGAGAATTCCACAGATTCACCACTTTCTGGGAAAAGCAGTTCCTCCTCATCTCCGTCCTAAGTCTACTCCCCCGAATCTTGAGGCTCTGTCCCCTAGTTCTAGTCACACCTATCTGTGGAAACAACTTTCCTGCCTCTATCTTATCTATCCCTTTCACAATTTTATATGTGCCTATAAGATCTCCTCTTATTCCTCTGAATTCCAGTGAGTACAGTCCCAGGCAACACAATCATTCCTCATAGTCTAATCCTCTCATCTCTAGAATCAACTTGGTGAACCTCCTCTGCACCACCTCCAAAGCCAGTATATCCTTCCTCAAGTAAGGAGACCAGAACTGCACACAGTACTCCAGGTGTGGCCTCACCAGTGCCCTGTACATTTGCAGCATAACTTCCCTGCTCTTAAATTCAATTCCTCTAGCAATGAAGGCCAACATCCCATTTGCCTTCTTGATAGCCTGCTGCACCTGCAAACCAGCCTTTTGTGATTAGACCATAAGACCATATGATACAGGAGCAGAAGTAAGCCATTCAGTCATGGGATGATCCATTTATTCCAGTCATCCCTGCTCCCCTGCCTTTTCCTCATACTCTTTGATGCCCTGGCTAATCAAGAATCTGTCTATCTCTGCCTTAAATGCACCCAATGACTTGGCCTCCACAACCGTTCGTTGCAACAAATTCCACAGATTTACCACCCTCTGATGAAAGTAATTTCTCTGAATCTCTGTTCTAAATGGACGTCCTTCAATCCTGAACTCGTGCCCTCTTGTCCTAGATTCCCCTACCATGGGAAATAACTTTGCCATATCTAATTTGTTCAGGGCTTTTAACATTCAGAATGTTTCTATGAGATCCCTCTTCATTCTCCTGAACTCCAAGGAATACAGCCCAAGAGCTGCCAGACATCCCTCATACGGTAACCCTTTCATTCCAGGAATCATTCTCATGAATCTTCTCTGAACCCTCTCCAATGTCAGTATACCCTTCCTAAAATAAGGAGCCCAAGACTGCACACAATACTCCAAGTGTGGTCTCATGGGTGCCTTAGAGCCTCAACATCACATCCCTGCTCTTATATTCTATACCTCTCGAAATTAATGCCAACATTGCATTTGCCTTTATCACCACCAACTCAACCTGGAGTTTAACTTTTAGGGTATCCTGCACAAGGACTCCCAAGTCCCTTCACATCTCTGCATTTTGAATTCTCTCCCCATCTAAATAATAGTCTGCCCGTTTATTTCTTCCACCAAAGTGCATGACCATACACTTTCTAACATTGTATTTCATTTGCTACTTCTTTGCCCATCCCCCTAAACTATCTAAGTCTCTCTGCAGGATCTCTGTTTCCTCAACACTACCCACTCCTCCACCTATCTTTGTATCATCAGCAAAGTTAGCCACAAATCCATTAATCCCATAGTCCAAATCATTGGCATCCATTGTAAAAAGCAGTGGTCCCAACACCGACCCCTGTGGAACTCCACTGGTAACCGGCAGCCAGCCAGTATAGGATCCCTTTATTCCCACTTTCTGTTTTCTGCCAATAAGCCAATGCTCCACCCATGCTAGTAACTTCCCTGTAATTCCAGGGGCTCTTATCATGCTAAGCAGCCTCATGCGCAGCATGTTGTCAAAGGCCTTCTGAAAATCCAAGTACACCACATCTACTGCATCTCCTTTGTCTACCACACTTGTAATTTCCTCAAAAAATTGCAGTAGGTTAGTCAACAAACAACAACACACACAAAATGCTGGTAGAACACAGCAGGCTAGGCAGCATCTATAGGGAGAAGCGCTGTTGACGTTTCGGGCCGAGACCCTTCATCAGGACGTTCATCAGGTCCAGGAGATTTATCCACCTTTCTCACCATTAAGCTTCCTGAGCACTTTCTCAGTCATAATTTTCACTGCACATACTTCACTTCCCTGACAGTCTCAAATGTCAGATATACTGCAGATGTCTTCCACTGTGAAGACTGATGCAAATTACACATTCAGTTCCTCTGCCATCTCTGTGTTTCTAATTACAGTATCTCCAGCGTCATATTTTATTGGTCCTATATCTACCCTCAACTCTCTTTTACCCTTTATATACTTAAAAAAAGCTTTTAGTATCTTCTTTGATATTAGTCACCAGATTCCTTTCATTATTCATGTTCTCCTTCCTAATGACCTCTTAGTTCCATTCTGTAAGTTTTCAAAAGCTTCCCAAACCTCGATCTTCCCACTAGCTTTGGCTTCCTTGTATGCCCTCTCTTTTGCTTTTACTTTGTCTCTGACTTCACTTGTCAGCCACAGTAGTGTCCTTCTTCCATTCCAAAATTTATTTTTATTTGGAATATATCTGTCTTGCACTTCACTCATTTTTCGCGGGAACTCCAACCATTGCTGCTCTACTGTCCTTCCTGCTAATGTCCCTTTCCAGTCAACCTTGGCCAGGTCCCCTCTCATGCCACTGTGATTTCCTTTATTCCACTGAAATTCCACTGGAAGCTTAAATTGGGAACAGATGTTCTCAGGGAATGGTACGGAAGAAAGGTGGCAAATGTTCAGGGGATATTAGTGTGGAGTTCTGCATAGGTACGTTCCAATGAGACCGGGAGGTTATGGTAGGGTACAGGAACAATGGTGTATAGAGGCTGTAGTAAATCTAATCAAGAAAAAAGAAGAGCTTACGCAAGGTTCAGAGAGCTAGGTAATGTTAGAGATCTAGAAGATTATAAGGCTAACAGGAAGGAGTTTAAGAAGGAAATTAGGAGAGCCAGAAGGGGCCTTGAGAAGGCCTTGGCGGACAGGATTAAGCAAAACCCCAAGACATTCTACAAGTATGTGAAGAGCAAGAGGAAAAGACGTGAAAGAATAGGACCTATCAAGTGTGACAGTGGGAAAGCATGTATGGAACCAGAGAAAATTGCAGAGGCACTTAATGAATACTTCACCTCAGTATTCACTATGGAAAAGGATTTTGGTGATTGTAGTGATGACTTGCAGTGGACTGAAAAGCTTGAGCATGTAGATATTAAGAAAGAGGATGTGCTGGAGCTTTTGGAAAGCATCAAGTTGGATAAGTCATCGGGACCAGATGAGATGTACCCCAGGCTACTGTGGGAGGCGAGGGAGGAGATTGCTGAGCCTCTGGTGATTATCTTTGCATCATCAATAGGGATGGGAGAGGTTCTGGAGAATTGGAGGATTGCAGATGCTGTTCCCTTATTCAAGAAAGGGAGTGGAGATAGCACAGGAAATTATAGACCAGTGAGTCTTACCTCAGTGGTTGGTAAGTTGATGGAGAAGATCCTGAGAGGCAGGATTTATGAACATTTGGAGAGTTATAATATGATTAGGAATAGTCAGCATGGCTTCGTCAAGGACAGGTAGTGTCCTACGAGCCTGATTGAATTTTTTAAGGATGTGACTAAACACATTGTTGAAGAAAATGCAGTAGATGTAGTGTATATGGATTTCAGCAAGGCATTTGATAAGGTACCCCATGCAAGGCTTATTGAGAAAGTAAGGAGGCATGGGATCCAAGGGGACATTACTGTGTGGATCCAGAACTGGCTTGCCCACCGATAGCAAGAGTGGTTGTAGATGGGTCATATTCTGCATGGAGGTCGGTGACCAGTGGTGTGCCTCAGGGATCTGTTCTGGGACCCTTACTCTTCGTGATTTTTATAAATGATCTGGATGAGGAAGTGGAGGGATGGGTTAGTAAATTTGCTGATGACACAAATGTTGGTGGTGTTGTGGATAGAGTGGAGGGCTGTCAGAGGTTACAGCAGGACATTGATAGGATGCAAAACTGGCTGAGAAGTGGCAGATGGAGTTCAACCCAGATAAGTGTGAAGTGGTTCATTTTGGTAGGTCAAATATGATGGCAGAATATAGTATTAATGGTAAAACTCTTGGCAGTGTGGAGGATCACAGGGATCTTGGGGTCCGAGTCCATAGGACACTCAAGGCTGCTGCGCAGGTTGACTCTGTGGTTAAGAAGGCATAGAGTGTATTGGCCTTCATCAATCGTTGAATTGAATTTAGGAGCCGAGAGGTAATGTTGCAGCTATATAGGACCCTGGTCAGACCCCACTTGGAGTACTGTGCTCAGTTCTGGTCGCCTCACTACAGGAAGGATGTGGAAACCATTGAAAGGGTGCAGAGGAGATTTACAAGGATGTTGCCTGGATTGGGGAACATGCCTTATGAAAACAGGAGCGACGCAGGATGAGAGTTGACCTGATAGAGGTGTATAAGATGATGAGAGGCATTGATCATGTAGGTAGTCAGAAGCTTTTTCCCATGGCTGAAATGGCTGCCACAAAACGGCACAGGTTTAAGGTGCTTGGGAGTAGGTACAGAGGAGATGTCGGGATGTTTTTTACACAGAGAGTGGTGAGTGCATGGAATGGGCTGCCTGCAACAGTGGTGGAGGCGGATATGATGGGGACTTTTAAGAGACTTTTGGATAGGTACATGGAGCTTAGAAAAATAGAGGGCTATGGGTAACCCTAGTAATTTCTAAGGTAGGGGCATGTTCAGCACAACTTTATGGCTGAAGGGCCCGTACTGTGCTGTAGGTTTTCTATGTTTCTATGAAATACCAACACATTGGAGTTTGGTTTCTGCTTCTCAAATTTCAAAGTGAACTCGATCATATTGTGATCACTGTTCCCTAAGGGTTCCTTAACCTTGAGCTCTCTTATCACCACTGGATCATTGCACAACACCCAATCTAGCACAGCCAATCCCCTAGTGGACTCAACAACAAGCTGTTCTAAAAAGCCATCCCTTATACATTCTACAAATTCTCTTTCTTGAGGTCCGGTACTGGCCAGGTTTTTCCAATTCACTTTCCCATCCCCAATGGCATTGTCCTTCTGACATGCCTTTTCTATCTCCTGCTGTAATTTGTAATCCACATCCCAGCTGCTGTTTGGAGGCCTGTATACAACTGACATTAGGGTCCTTTTACCCTTGCCATTTCTTAACTCAACCCATAGAGACTCTACACCTTCCAATCCTATGTCATCTCTTTCTAATGATTTAATATTATTTCTTATACACGGAGCCCACTACCCCCTCTGCCTACTAACCTATCTTTCCAAAACACCCTATATCCTTGAACATTCAGCTCCCAATGGCAGCCATCCTTTAGCCAAGTGTTTAGAGATAGCCACAACGTCATACTTGCCAATCTGTAGCTGAATTTCAAGATCATCTATTTTATTCCTTATGCTGCGTGCATTCAAATACAACACTCTCAGTCCAGTATTTGTTGCTCTTTGTTTCAACTGCACCATGCATCTATTGCCCTGTAAATTATTCCACTTGCTGTGATTATGCCTCATCTCCTGTCTGTCCTTTCTATCATCTCTGTTGCACACTATCTTTGATTTACTGTATTTCTGTTTTCCTGTTCCTCAGCCCTGTCAGTCCGGTTCCCAACCCCCTCCCAAATTAGTTTCAACCCTCCCTAACAGCTCTATTAAAGGCTATTGATTCATGCATAAGCACTCCCAAGTCTGCACAGCAGCTTGCTGCAGTTTTTTTTTACCATTTAAATAATAATCTGCTCTTCCATTTTTCCTTCCAAAGTGGATGACCTTGCATTTACCAACATTGTACTCTATCTGCCACACCCTGGCCCACTCACTTAACCTATCTGTATCTCTCTGCAGACTCTCCGTATCTTCTGCACAATTTGCTTTTCCACTCAATTCCACTCAAAATATTGTTTGGCATAAAACAACAACATCAAACTTAGATCGATCTGAGAAATAGTTTCTTTGTTTATATGAGCATCAGCTAATAGAAGGTGATGAAACTGTTAATCCATTTTTATGTCAATGAGTGATCTTAGCCACTGCTTAGCCTCAGATTCAAAATCCATTACCTCAAATAGCAAAGTTGTTTGAATTTACATACTAGAATGTGCTCAGGTCATTGATAACGAACCTTAAACCCACAATCTCAAAAGGCAGAGGTAAGGTGTAGCAATGGAGCAGGGCTGAAACCTGTTTTGAAGTTGTGTTAATAACAAAAATAGTGACCAAATGACTGATCAAATGAATATATTGTAGCGGTGTGCTACACGCAGCGCTGAAATAACGACACGTAGTCAGTGAGCTGCAGTTGCGAAAGAGGTTTATTCAAACTTCGCGGCCTCGGTTTAAAGCCTTCCCGATCCCACCCTCCCCGGGTGGGAATTCTGTATTCACAGTCCTGTCCCGCATGCGGATTTTCCCCTTGCTGGTGAAGCAGGCTTGGTGCCCTCTTTGGGACCGGCCTCAATGTGAGCCGGTTCAAGTGCGCTGGGAAGTGGGTCGCCACATAACCCCTCCCCCAGAACCGGCGATACATCCCCCAATGTCCACAGTCTGGATCAGCCTCTGTTTGGGAGGTCTGCCTCTGCGCCGCGGTGCCTGAATCTCGACCGGCTGCGCCAAGTCCACATGGGCTGGTTTGAGTTGGTCCCCTGTGAAAACCTTCTCTTTCCCCCCAATGTCCAGCACGAATGTGGACCCATTGTTTCTGATCACCGTAAGCGGCCCCTCGTAGGGCCGCTGTAGCGGTGCCTGGTGTCCGCCCCATCGTACAAAAATGAACTTACAGTTTTGCAGGTCTTTGGGTACGCAGGTCGGGTTCTGTCCATGCTGTGAAATGGGTATGGGGACCAGGTTATCGAGCCTCTCGCGTAGTCTACCCAGGACTGCTGCGGGTTCTTTCTCTCACCCCCTTGGGGCTGGTATGAACTCCCCGGGGACAACCAGGGGTGCGCCGTACACCAACTCGGCCGACGAGGTGTGCAGATCCTCTTTGGGCGCCGTGCGGATTCTGAGCAGGACCCAGGGAAGCTCGTCCACCCAGTTAGGCCCTTTGAGGCGGGCCATGAGAGCCGACTTCAGGTGACGGTGGAAACGCTCCACCAGTCCGTTCGACTGAGGGTGGTAGGCAGTTGTGTGGTGCAGCTGTGTCCCCAAAAGGCTGGCCATCGCTGACCACAGGCTGGAGGTGAACTGGGCGCCTCTGTCGGAGGTAATGTGGGCCAGTACACTAAAGCGAGATACCCAGGTTGCAATTAGTGCCCGGACGCAAGATTCGGAGGTGGTGTCGGTGAGTGGGACCACATCTGGCCATCTTGTGAACCGGTCCACGATAGTCAGGAGGTGCCGCACTCCTCGCGACACTGGCAGGGGGCCCACGATATCCACATGAATGTGGTCGAAATGCCAGTGGGTGGGCTGGAACTGCTGCGGCAGGGCTTTGGTGTGCCGCTGCACCTTGGCTGTTTGGCAGTGCATGCACATTTTGGCCCATTCACTGACCTGCTTGCAGAGTCTGTGCCAAACGAACCTGTTGGCTACCATCCGGACGGTTGACTTGATGGAGGGGTGAGCTAAGTTGTGAATGGAGTCGAAAACGCACTGCCACCAGGCTGCCGGGATGACAGGGTGGGGTTGGCTGGTGGTGACGTCACAGAGTAGGGTCCTCTCACCTGGGCCTACGGGGAGGTCCTGGAGCTGCAAACCGGAGACTGCGGTTCTGTAACTAGGGATCTCCTCATCTGCCTGCTGCGCCTCTGCCAGCGCTTCATAGTCTATCCCCTGGGACAGGGCTTGGATGTTAGGGCGGGAGAGGGTGTCCGCCAATACATTGTCCTTTCCCGAGACATGCCGGACATCCGTCGTGTATTCAGAGATGTAGTACAGATGTCGCTGCTGGCGGGTCGACCAGGGGTCGGATGCTTTCGTGAACGCAAAGGTAAGCGGTTTGTGGTCCGTGAACGCGGTGAAGGGCCTACCTTCTAAGAAGTAGCTGAAATGCCGGATTGCCAGGTATAGCGCCAACAGTTCCCGGTCGAAAGCACTGTATTTGAGCTCGGGTGGTCATAGGTGTTTGCTGAAAAACGCCAGGGGTTGCCAGCAACCCTCGATGAGTTGTTCCAGTACCCCACCGACTGCCGTGTTAGATGCGTCCACTGTGAGGGCAGTAGGAACGTCCATTCTGGGGTGCACTAGCATCGAGGCGTTTGCCAAGGCTTCTTTGGTTTTAATGAAAGTGGCGGCGGACTCCTCGTCCCAGGTAATGTCCTTGCCCTTACCCGACATCAGGGCGAACAGGGGGCGCATGATTTGGGCTGCTGAAGGGAGGAAGCGGTGGTAGAAATTTACCATACCCACAAATTCCTGAAGGCCTTTGATTGTGTAGGGTCGGGGGAAATGGCGGACCACGTCTACCTTGGCGGGCAGAGAGGTTGCCCCGTCTTTAGTAATCCTGTGGCCCAGGAAGTCAATGGTGTCGAGCCCAAACTGGCATTTGGCCAGGTTGATTGTCAGGCCGTATTCACTCAGTCGAGCGTAGGGTTGACGGAGGTGGGACAGATGCTCCTGATGACTACTGCTGGCTATGAGGATGTCGTCCAAATAGATGAAAGCGAAGTCCAGGTCACGTCCCACCACGTCCATTAACTGCTGAAACGTCTGTGCGGCATTCTTTAGGCCGAATAGCATGTGGAGGAACTCGAAAAGGCCGAAAGGGGTGATGAGTGCCGTTTTGGGGACGTCGTCCAGATGCATCAGGATTTGATGGTATCCCCGGACGAGGTCCACCTTGGAGAAGATCTGTGCGCCGTGCAGGTTTGCTGCAAAGTCCTGAATGTGCGGCACAGGGTAACAGTCCGCTGTTGTAGCCTCATTCAGCCTGCGGTAGTCGCCACATGGTCTCCAGCCCCTTGTTGCTTTGGGCACCATGTGCAGGGGGGAGGCCCATGGGCTGTCAGACCGCCGTATGATCCCCAATTCCTCCATCCTCTTGAACTCCTCCTTCGCCAGTCGTAGCTTGTCCGGGGGAAGCCTTTGAGCACAGGCGTGGAGGGGTGGTCCTTGTGTCGGGATGTGGTGCTGTACGCCGTGTCTGGGCATGGCTGCCGTGAACTGTGGTGCCAGAACCGATGGGAAATCCACCAGGACTCTGGTGAAGTCATTGTCGGACAGCGTGATGGAGTCTATGCGTGGGGCCGGCAACTGGGCTTCACCCAGGGAAAACGTTTGAAAGGTCTCGGCATGGACCAGTCTCTTTCTTGGCAGGTCGACCAGTAGGCTGTGAGCTCGCAAAAAATCTGCTCCCAGGAGAGGTTGGGCTACGGCGGCCAGTGGGAAGTCCCACGTGAACCGGCTGGAGCCGAACTGTAGTCGCACCGTACGGGTGCCGTAGGTCCTTACTGTGATGCCGTTTGCGGCCCTCAGGGTGGGACCCGGTTCTCTGTTGCGGGTGTCGTAACTCGTTGGAAGTAAGACGCAGATCTCGGCTCCGGTGTCGACCAAAAAGCGACATCCCAACTGCTTGTCCCAGACATACAGGAGGCTATCCCAATGGCCAGCCACCGTAGCCATCAGCAGCGGCTGGCCCTGGCGTTTCCCGGGAAATTGCAGGGTGGGCTACAGCGGTGGGCTTCTGCGCCCCACCGCTGGTGGTAGAAGCACCATTGTTCATTGGTCTCCTCACCCCTGCCTCTGGGGTTAGTGGGCTCTGTGGCCAGGCCTGGTCTGATCTGCTGCTGGGAGCGTGGCCGGGTGATCTGTGTGACGGATGCCCCACTGTCCTTCTTGGCTTTCCGCAGCACGTCTTCCCAGGCCGCCACCTTCCGGGGGTCGCTGAAATCCGCGTCGGACAACAACAGGCGTATGTCCTCGGGCAGCTGCTCCAGGAATGCCTGCTCAGACATGAGGCAGGGCTTGTGTCCTTCAGCCAGGGACAGCATCTCGTTCATCAAAGCCGACGGTGGCCTGTCCCCCAAACCATCCAGGTGCAGTAAGCGGGCAGCTTGCTCATGCCGTGAGAGTCCGGAAGTCCTTATGAGCAAGGCTTTGAATTCTGTGTATTTGCCGTCCTCCAGGGGCGACTGTATGAACTCCTCAACCTGGGCAGCTGTTTCCTGGTCGAGGGAGATCACCACGTGTGGCATCCGAGGTTATCTGCCGAATGTGGAATTGGGCTTTTGCTTGCTGGAACCATAGGTGAGGTCGCAGCGTCCAGAAGCTTGGCAGCTTTAACGAAACTGCATGAACAGATGCGGCGTCGTTCATCTCCGGTCCAAATATCGTTTGGGCCATCGGGGTCACCAATTGTAGCGGTGTGCATGCAGCGCTGAAATAACGACACGTAGTCGGTGAGCTGCAGTCGCGAAAGAGGTTTATCCAAACTTCACGGCCTCGCTTTAAAGCCTTCCTGTTCCCACCCTCCCCTGGCGGGAATGCTGTAGGGGGCGCATAGTCACAGTCCCGTCCTGCGCGTGGGCTTTTCCCCTTGCTGGTGAAGCAGGCTTGGCGCCCTCTTTGGGACCGGCCTCAATGCCGGCGCGTGCCACTTTGTGAGCCGGTTCGAGTGCGCTGGGAAGTGGATCGCCACAATATCATAAAATCCATGCTATTTGTGTTTACAATCATTGGAACGATCAATTGCACTTCTTTCATTAAGATCTTTAAATTTAATGTCTTTTTAACAGGTTGCAGTCACTAAATGATAGAAATAAACTGGTGTTTCCACAACCCAGTATTACTTAGTCTACTAACTGGAAAACTCAACATATGTTGTCACTGTGTCTTTATGATCATCTTTAAAAATGCTGCTAAATATTTATCAATTTATGGCTCAGGAATTATTTCCCTGCCCTTAACATCCATAAACAACAGAAATTGAGTAAAAAGAAAAAAAAATCCACACTCTTACTTCAGTAGAACTCTTCCAATTTCATTTAGTCGATTTATTCCACAGGTAATTAACTTATTATTCTTATATAGACAGTACACACAGATGTTGCTCTATGTGAGTCTAGCAGTTAGCACTTTAAAGTATTTTATATTTTTACACCCAACATATAATTAAAGATATAAATTTGAGAGCACAAAGGCATAAAATGGGAACATCAGTAGTATGATTAGACAGCATCTGTAGAGAAGAAAAGTGACCTAACATGTCAGGTCAATAACCTTTCATTAGCTTTATCATCTTCACTAATGTCTGTATATCTGTTATTAAATGTCCTTGGCATGCAGAATTACAGAGAACCCAAGGCATTTTATACATACATTAAAAACAAGAGGGTACAAGAGAGAGGATAGGACCACTCAAGGATAAAGGATGGAATTTATACCAGGAGCCAATGGAAGTGGACAAAGTGCTAAATGAGTACTTTATAAGTTCACACCAAGAGAAAGCCAAGAAGGATTTTGATAACAGGGTTATGCTAATTATTCAAGGGCAGGTTGATATGAAGAAGGAGGAAGTGTTAGAATTCTTGAAAAAAATTAACTTGGATCACTCTTCAGGTTCTGATTAGAATTATCTTAAGTGAGAGAGGAGATTGTTAGGGGCCTTTTCAGGAGTCTTTGTATCCACTTTAGCTCCAGGTGGTGTCCAACTTGGCTGGAGAATAGTTAGTGTTGATTCTCTTTTTAAGAAGAGCAATAGAGACAAAATAGGAAATTACAGTGGCTATAAAAAGTATTTGCTCCCCCCCCCAGAAGTTTTCATGTTTTATTATTTTACAACATTGATTCACAGTGGATTTAATTTGGCTTTTTGTGACACTGATCAATAGAAAAAGACTCTTTCGTGTCAAAGTGAAAACTGATCTCTACAAAGTAATCTAAATTAATTACAAATATAAAACACAAAGTTATCAAATTTATCAGAATCAGGTTTATTAACACTGGCATCTGACATGAAATTTGTTAACTTAGCAGCAGCAGTTCAATGCAATACATAATATAGAAAAAAACAGAATAAAAATAATAAATAAATAAATAGACAAATTATAGTATACATATGTTGAATAGATTAAAAATCATGCAAAATACAATATATTTTAAAAAGTGGGGTAGTGTTCAAGGGTTCAATGTCCATTTAGGAATCAGGTGGCAAAAGGGAAGAAGTTGTTCCTGAATAGCTGAGTATGTGCCTTCAGACTTCTGTACCTCCTACTTGATGGTAACAGTGAGAAAAGGGTATGTCCTGGGTGCTGGAGGTCCTTAACAATGGACACTGTCTTTCTGAGACACCGCTCCTTGAAAATGTCCTAGGTTAGTACCCAATATGGATCTGACTAAATTTACAACCCCCTGCAGCTTCTATCTGTCCCTTGCAGTAGCACCCCCACCCCCCGACCAGACGGTGATGCAGCCTGTCAGAATGCTCACCATGGTACATCTATAGAAGTTTTTGAGTGTATTTGTTGACATACCAAATCTCTTCAAACCCCTAATGAAGTTTAGCCACTGTCTTGCCTTCTTTATAACTACATCGATATGTTGGGACCAGGTTAGACCTTCAGAGATCTTGACACCCAGGAACATGAAGCTACTCACACTCTCCACTTCTGATCCCTCTATGAGGATTGGTATGTGTTCCTTCACCTTATCCTCCCTGAAGCCCACAATCAGCTCTTTCATCTTACTGACATTGAGTGCCAGGGTGTTGCTGCAGCACCACTCCACTAGTTGGCATATCTCACTCCTGTACGCCCCCTCATCACCACCTGAGATTCTACCAACAATGGTTGTTTTGTCAGCAAATTTATAGATGGTATTTGAGCTATGCCTAGCCACACAGTCATGTGTACAGAGAGAGTAGAGCGGTGGGCTAAACACACACCCGAGGTGCACCAGTGTTGATTGTCAGCGAGGAGGAGATGTTATCACCAATCCGCAGAGATTGTGGTCTTCCAGTTAGGAAGTCGAGGAACCAATTGCAGAAGGAGGTACAGAGGCCCAGGTTCTGCAACTTCTCAATCAGGATTGTGGGAATGATGGTATTAAATGCTGAGCTGTAGTCAATGAACAGCATCCTGACATTGGTATTTGTGTTGTCCAGGTGATCTAAAGCCATGAGGTTGTGTCTGCTGTTGACCTGTTGTGGCGATAGGCAAATTGCAATGGGTCCAGGTCCTTGCTGAGGAAGGAGTTCAGTCTAGTCATGACCAACCTCTCAAAGCATTTCATCACTGATTATGCAATAATTGATTGCATAAATATTCACCCCCCCCCCCTTTAATATGACACACCAATTCATTACTGGTGCAGCCAATTTGTTTTAGAAGTCACATAATCAGTTAAATGGAGATCTATTTTTGGAGACTTGTATGCAGTTAAGGTGTTAAAATTGATTATAGTAAAAATTCTCCTGTATCTTTTGGTCCAAATGCTGGTGAGTCAGTATCCTGGCAAAAGCTACACCTTGAAGACAAAAGAACACTCCAGACAACTCCATGAAAAGGTTATTGAAAAGCGCAAGTCAGAAGATGGATACAAGAAAATTTCCACGTCACTGAATATCCCTTGGAGTACAGTTAAGTGAATCACAAGATATTGAAAGAATATGGCACAGCTGTAAGTCTATGTAGAGCAGGCCGTTCTCAAAAAACTGAGTGACCATGCAGGAAGGGAGCTAGTGAGGGAGGTCACCAAGAGACCCATGATAGTTCTGGAGGAATTACAGGTTTCAGTGGCTGAGATGAGAGAGCATTTGCTTACAACAACTGTTGCCCAGGTGCTTCACCAGTCACATCTTTATGGGAGAGTGGCAAAGAGAAAGCCACTGTTGAAAAAAAACTTGCATGACATCTCAGCTGGAGTTTGCCAGAAGGCATTTGGGAGACTCTGAAGTCAGCTGGAAAAAGGTTCTATGGTCTGATGAAACCAAAATTGAGCCAAACACCGCATATCATCAAAAACACACCATCCTATTGTGAAGCATGGTGGTAGCTGCATCGTGCTGTGAGGATGCTTCCCTGCTGCAGGCCCTGGAAGGCTTGTGAAGGTTGAGGGCGGAATGAACGCAGCAACATACAGGGAAATCCAGGAGGAGAACCTGATGCAGTCTCCAAGAGATCTGTGACTTGGGAGAAGAATTGTTTTCCAGTAAGACAATGACCCCACGCATAAAGCCAAAGCTATACAGGAATGACTTAAAAACAACAAAGCTAATGTCCTGGAGTGGCCAAGTCAGAGTCCAGACCTCAATCCAATTGAAAATTTGTGGCTGGATTTGAAAAGGGCTGTTAACTCATGATTCCCATGCAATGTGACAGAGCTTGAGAAGTTTTGTAAGGAAGAATAGGGAGAATTGTAGTGTCCAGATATGCAAAGCTGGTAGAGACTTATCCACACAGACTCAAGGCTGTAATTGCTGCCAAGGATGCATCTACTAAATACTGACTTGAAGGGGGTGTATACTTAGGCAATCAATTATTTGTATTTTATATTTGTAATTAATTTAGATCACTTTGTAGAGATCTGTTTTTACAAGAGTCTATTTTCTGTGATCAGTGTCAAATAAAAGCCAAATTAAATCCACTGTGATTCAATGGTGTAACACAATAAAACATGAAAACTTCCAAGACAGCTGAATATTGTTTTTTTAGGCACTGTAGACCAGTTGGAAATGGGCAGAGAAATGGTATACAGAGTTTAATTCTGATAAGTGTGTGGTGTTGCGTATTGGGAGGTCAAATTTAAGAGTAAAGTGTACAGTAAAAGGCAGAACACTTATGGGTGTTGACCTACAGAGGGATGTTTGAGTGCAAGTTTACAGCTCACTGAAAGTAGCCACACAAACGATAAGGCAGTAAAGAAGGCATATGGCATACCTGCCTTCATCAGTTGAAGCGCTGAGCATAAAAATTGGCAAGTCATGTTGTAGTTGTATAAAAATTTGATTCTTCTACATTTGGAGTGTTGTTTATAGTTCTGGTTGTCAAATTATGTGGATGCTCTGGAGAGGGTGCTTTTCTGATGAAGAAAGTAATTTACTGGGATGCTGCTTGGATTTGAGAGCATTAGCTGAAAGTGGAGGTTGGATAAACTTCGATTGTTTTCTCTTGAGCATCAAAGGTTTAGAGTGACCTCATAAAAGCATATCAAATTATGAGAGGCATTGGTAGAGTTGATAACTTATTTATCCTGGGAGGAAATGTGAAATACTAGAGGGCATAGTTTTAGGGTGAGAGAGGGAAAGTTTAAAGCAGATTTACGAGGGAAGATATTTTTTACACAGAGAGTGGTAGGTAACTGGAACATGCTGTCAAAAGAAATGGTGGAAACAGATAGGATAGGGAGGGAGTTAATCAGGCATGTGACCAGGCAAGGTATAGACCCAGCCATGTTAATCTTTAAGGGGACTTAACCCTAGCTACTCTTTTACTCTTAATATAGCTTGGAATATCTTGGAATTTTCCTTAACCCTGCTTCACAGGTCCATTTCATACGCTCAATTTACTTCCCTGATTTCTCTCTTATAGTCATGAAGCGGTTCACTTGTTCCCGATAGCTTAAACACCTCCTTTTCCTGATCATACAGAATGGCAACTTGCACAGGATATAACCTTCTCAAACTATGAACTAATAATTATAATCTGATATTTTCAAAACAAAATGCAAATGCACATCAGTTTGCAATGTTAGAATTAGTTTTTCAATTATGTTTTGCAGTTCTCCTGTAACTTGCCACATTCTTCCTATCTATTAATTAAACCTCCCTATATGCAAGTTTCCTAATTGTATCGCCAGTTTTCAATTATTAATGTAAATTGTGAACAGTAGTCACAACACAGATTTCTGAGGAACATCATTTCCTGTTTTTTATGAAGAATGGTTTATCAAATTTTTTTGTTTTATTACTGCTATCCATTTTTTCTATTTGTTCCTGCACTTCATGTATTTAACCTTAATTACAAATCTGCATATTCGTGAGTCTGCCTTTGTGAAACTTTTAAAAGTCAATAAGGATCCCTCTTTCTAAACCTAAGCACATTGATAAAACAATCAAAAATGGATAAAAAGAGTTAATGGCATAGAGACCAGCAAAATGGCATTTGCTAGTTACTAGATGCCATCCAAAATCCCCTTACTCTGCTTCATTAGACTACAGCAGTGTCTGACTCTCACAAAGCTCTTTCTCTTTAAATCCAACTCCATTAGTTGGTGTTAGTATGCTGTTTTGAAAAACTACTGAAATGATGCCCTATGTTAAATGACCTTCAACAATCCCAATTATCTATTTTCTTCTGCATCTCTCTTTAGCTGCTGGGTTTTCTCCTATGATTATTCACATTAAAATTTTGTTTTGCACCAATATAGTGACCCTGTGACTCTAAGTATCAATACTTGGTTCCCATCTAATATATGGCAGCACAAACATAAGTGCAAAGATAAGTTGTGGAGAGGACTTACGAAGGACTTATGGAATATAGATAAGTTAAGTGAGTGAGTAAGTTAAGTGAATGTGGGAAAATATGAAATTATCAATTTTTCCAGGAAAATTAAAACAAAACTTTAAATTTAGCACATAATTGGGAAAGCCAAATGGATGTTATCATTTATGGCTGGTAACTGGATACAACACTAGGGAGGTTATGCTTCAGGGTATTGATGAGACCGCAGCCAGAATTACATGTAAAGTTATGGTCTTATTTAAAAAGGGGTGTATGTGTTTTGGAAATAGTGCAAAGTTTACTAGATTCTTACCAGAGAAAAGATTAGACAAGTTTGATTCTTCTGGGAGTTCAAAGAGAAGTGACTTGAATTAAACATAAAGGTCCTGTTACCTCTTGTGGGAATTTATAGTTGGAAGTCATTACTTAAAAGTAAGAGGGAATCCATTCACAAACCATAAATGTGTTACTCACTGGAACTCCTTTCCTTAAAGACTGGTGGAAGCGGTGACTTTGAATAGCTTTAGGGTAGAGGTGGATAAATTCTTGGTGAGAGCAAAGTGAAAGATTATAGTGGACAAACAGCAATGAAGAGTTAGAGTTACAATCAGATCAACTAGGGACTTATTGAAAGGCAAATCAGGTTCAAGACATTGAGAAGCCTACCCCTGCACCTAATCCCTATGTTTGTTCTAAATGCTGAAATTATGTAAAAGAATTTTAGTTTCCATGTTTATGCCCAGCTACCCGTAACACCACTGCTCTTTTGCCGTCTTGAAATGATCAGACCTTTGTCTGTCTTCCTACTTGGTAAGCTGTTATTTCTTCCAAATGGGAAACTGAAACCATTGTCCTTGCCAGGAACTCTGTTTTTCAGTCACCAATCCCAATGCTTGGTAATTGGTTAGTACTGATTCTGTTTATTTGCAAATTTCATGTCATATTTGCTTCCAAGATAAGCTTCACCTCATCTGTTGCTGAAATCATCATCTATGTCTTTGTTACCTCTAGTCTTGATGATTCCAAAGTACTTCTGGATGGTGTCCCTCATTCAACTTTCCATAAAGTTTAACTTATTCCATTATCCATTTTAAAATTTGCATTAAAGGTGGATAAAGTAAGGCAAAATAGAATATGAAAATAAACTTACAAGAGATGTAAAAAACAGATTGTGGAAACTTCTATTGATTGGTAAAAAGAGAAAACATGGATCTCTTACAGATGCAGGGCATTTACTTTTGGAACGTAGTTGATGAAAGCTGTTAAATTCCAAGGACACAATAATCTACATCCAACAGATATTGAAACATATGGCTTAGGGACAGTGGATGTTCTGGTCTTCATCTTCTACAATTCTCCAAATTCGGAATAGTTCACCATTATCTAAGAAAAGAGGGAGAAAGATTAAAGGGAACTTTCCACCTTGTAGTTTCACATCAAGAGCATGAAAAATGATGATTATCACTGATAACTGATTTAATAACATAACACCATTAGAGGAATAATGGGATTGTGCAACATCAACATGGAACTATGAAATGAACAAATGCTTGACTAATCTATTGGATTGTTTAGAGGACATGACTAGTTTAATAGGTAAACAGGAACCAGTGGATATGGTGTGATTTTCAGAAGGTTTTTGATGCATTGGAGGAAATTGGAAAACAAGGTTTGAGCACATAGAATTGGAGGTAATTTACAGATATGCATTGTAGATGTGTTAATAGACCAAAGCAGGGTGGGAATAAATAGATTAATTGGCTGGACAGAGCAGATACAAAGTTATTTCCCTTGGACAAGGAGTCTAGAAACATGGGTAAGTCTCAGAACAAGGATTGGCTATTTAGGACTGAGAGAAGGATTTTTTTCTCCCAAGAGACAGTGATATCATTGAAATTCTCCACCTCAGAGGGCCTTGGAAGCTGGGTCCATGTTTATTCAAAACAGATATTGATAGCTTTATGGATATTAAAGGATGTGGGGATAATGCGGGGAAAATAGCAATGAAGAAGAACATCAGCCATGATCTTAATGAATAGTGAAGACGCTGTAAGTGCCTGATGGCCTAACCTTGCTGTTAAGTCTCATTTTTATCATTTACCTCTCTTTTCTTTCCCAAAGATCAACAAACATTTTGTTTAATAACACTTCCTTGTCATCCTTCAAGGTACCACATTAACATTAGATATAGAGCGTTTATTTGTCGGCGTAGCCTTAAATCAATAGATTCGGAAGAAACCACTTTGCCTTTATATTTATGAGATGAATGAGGCGAGGTTACTGAGCATGCGCAGTACCGTTGGCGTTGCTCTGTCTCTTTGGCGGTCGCCACCCGGCAACAGGACAGAGCGAATACAGGGGAAGTGTCTGGAAACTTGAAGGAAATTTAACGATTAAACGTTTTAATCGGCGGTGATCTCGTGCGATGAATGGTAGACTATAAAGTATGGCAGTCAATTTTGGGAAGGTCCAGATCGGGATTTACGTCGAAATCAAACGGAGTGATGGTAAGGGGAAGCCGTGGAGTAGGCTTTTTTCCTCCCTGACCGCCGATTTTCGGTATCATTGTTTGGGAAACGCTTCAGCAAGCATTAGTAACTGCCGACTCAACGTTAGAGTGAGGGGGGACGTGTCTAGAATATTCTTGCAGAATGGGATGGGGGGAGGAGGTTTGATTGGCGAGTGTTTTCCGAAAGGAAACGTGCAGTTGTTTGGTTGTCTCGGAAACGGCGCCGGGCGTTCTCACGGGTGCGGGGTGCCGAGGCCGGCATTCTCCGTGTCACAACAACGCCTTGGCCGAGCGCTCCTCGGGGCCGGGGGCCGGGGGCGACTGGGAGCCGATGGCAGGGGCAGGGGCAGGGCGCGCGCCGGCGGGAGACACGGCGCGAGTGCGGAAGTGGGAGGCAACGGGAAAGGGAAGGGGCATGCGAGGGGAAGTGAGAAGCGCAGGCAGAAGCAGACGCGGGAAAGCCCGCTTGCCAGTGTACTTCCGAGGGGGGAAAAATAAGTGGGAGGAGAGCGAAGACTTGCGAAACCTTTCTATTGTTCAACGTGGTGATTGATACCGGCTTTAAAAAGATTACTAATTTGCCACGGTTGTTGGGGGTGGGGTGCTCTGACTGCTCTGACAGCCCCTCCCCACAATGCGTGTACCTAGCTTGGTGCAGACTGCACATGCGCTGTGAGTCTCTTGTACCATTATTTGGCAGGATGGGCGCCTGGTACCAATTCCCACTGGGTGTGAGGCTGCCCGAGAGCAAAATGTAGCGTTTTTGTTAATATTTTCGCCACACGACATGTGGCGTTTTTGTTGGAACCTTGAGCTTAATGTGTTATTTACCCAGCCTTATTCATTATTTTGTTCGTAGAAATTTACAACCGTGTATTTTCTTAATGCGATAAATCCATTGTATTTAGAAGAAAGGACTGCATTTATGTTATTTTGTGCATGATCTCAAGACGACCCAATCTGAGAAAACAGGGGGAATTGGTCTCCTTTTTTAATCTCTTTCCCATTTAGCCCTAGAGCGCATCAATAGTCTAAGGCGATTCTTAGTTTTAATTGTTAACTTCGATGTATCTACATAATGAATTAATTTACTTGGTAACTTTGATGGTAAATAAACCATGGCACGTTTTATTTTGGCATTAAAGGTCTTTGGCTCAATATCCAGACAGGCATAAGACATATGGCAGAGAAACAGGCTGTTCAGCCCACTGAGCCCATGCCCATCATCAACCACATTTACGCTAATGCAATGTTAATCCTCTTTTGTATAATCTTTCACATTCTCAAAAGGATACTGTACATTAACATTCAAACCCATATGTCTTTGGAATGTGGAAAGGTACCCATGCATGCAAACATATAGACATCATCCATGGTCAAGATTGAACTTGGATTTCTGGCACTACCAGCTGTACCACTGTGCTACTTGTATGGAAGCTTGTTTAACATAAAAAGATTGGAAAAAAAAACAAAAGCAGGTGCTTACTCCCAGTCAACAAAGACATGGCATTTCTTTTTCTGATGAAGGCCCTATGTGATCCTTATACCGTTTAATGATTTTAGATACAAGCGGATTAGATGACCGGGAACTCACCTTTATGCAGTTGAGGTTTATGAAGATTTGTAAGCCTCACAAAAAATGTATCCTCATTTGCTCAGACTTGGATTCTCATCCTAGTTTGAGGCAGTGCAGTCAAAGAAAACAGCTGTTAGGATCTTTCCCAACCTGGTCATCTGAGAATTTTCCATATTTCTTTGTGATTCCTTTCCATTTAGAACTCCAGAGATCACATGCCCATTTGTAATGAAAGGTACACCAGATGCCATAATGTATTTGAACCTTTAGAAGGCCTTCAATAAGGTGTCATGTGGAAAGTCATTAAACAAAATTACAGAATGCACAATAGGTAGACATATTGGTGTGGATTGAGAATTGGTTAATTGTCAGAAAATTGGTAGTAATAATGGATCAGTTTCATAAATCAGAGGCTATAACTAGATGGATGCCGTGGGATTGATGCAGGAATACCAATCTATACAAATGATTTGGATAACAATCAAATGTCAGGTATATAGGTTTACTAATTGTATGGAGCTTTGTGTGAGAATGCAGTGTGGTTTCAACAGGTATAAATACCGGTAGACTAAATGAATGAGTTAGAATAGTGTGGAAAATTTAGGTCATCTGCTCTCCTGGGAAAAAATAGAAACCGGTTTCAAATCGAGTGATTTGTCTTTTCTTGTATATGTATGTTAATGTGCATGTACAGTGAGCAATTAGGAAGGCAAATGGTATTACAAGAGTACATGAGTAGAGATGTCTTGTTTAGTTATATAGAGCCTTAATGAGAATGTATTTGAAATGTTGTGGATGGTTCTAATTTCTCTTAAGGGAGGAATGCAGCAGAAGTTTATCAGATTGACTTCTAGGATGGAAACATTATAATGTATTGAGAGAGAAAGTAGACTTCGAGTCTCTACAGTTTTGAGTTCAGAAGAAAGAACTTATTTTGATGAATTTTAAAAAAGAAAAGCCCAGACTGACAGGATAGAAGGAGGAATAATATTTCTCTAGTGTGAAGCATTTACATCTGGTCTCAGTATTCAATGACCTACTCCTATTTTACTGTCCTTCTCTTTGTTCTACAAATGGCCAATGCCCTATACGCCATTCCAAATTATTTATATCATTAAATGGAGACTGTACTTGTTTACCCCTTTTCAGGTGAGGTATTGCCATTGCAATGACTTCCTCATTCTTTTCTTCCAAATGCCTTGCCTTCTAAGCTACCCTACTGTGTATTTACCTTTCTGATTGCTTGATGCACTGTTATATTTACTTTGTGTTTCTTGTGAGGCAGCTGAACAAGATTCCAGGGCACATGAACATTGCCAAAAAATGTCAAGGTTTGGTGATCAAGCCTTTTCTTGTTAGGGTTAGTCATTGTGACACAAATGTTTTACTTGCTACATGTTAACATCTGCCTAATACTAAGTTTTGCTGCATACGAATTGGACTGCTTTATTATCGAGGAATTATAAATGGAATTGAGCACTGTTTAGTCATCAGAGAACAGCCCCATATCTGTCTTGATGATTAAAGGAAAGTCATTGAAACAGTTGATTTTGGATGAGGTCAGGGTGCTACTCTGAGGAATTCTTACTCTTATGTCATAAGTTTGGGAGGGTTACCTCGCAACAACCGCGGTCATCTGCCTTTCTATGAGTCCTGACTGTGACCTTGGAGTGCTTTCACCTTGATTCCCATTAAGTTATATTGTATTAAGGCTCCTTGTTGCTATTCTTGGTCAAGTTCTATCTTGATGCTATCTGATCTCTATCTGAAATTATTAATATGGATTCTTAAGGATGCTATACTATACAAAAATTTTGTTTTCTGGCAATGTTTAAACTGTTGTGCTGCAGGATAAAAACACTGGAAATCAGATAAAGCTCTAGTAACTATGAGTATGTGATACATTGATCAGCTTATACGACAGAAGCTTGCTTTTAAAATAACTGAAATCCAGTCTAGAGGGAAGAACATTTTTAAAGAGGTACTTCAAATTCTGGGGAGAAAACTTTGTATAGTACCACCTTGAAACAGCCCAAACTCTAGGTAATGGTGTGTCTCTTCAGTTGTTTGTACCTAATATTGGAGATGTGATAGGGTATTTGCAATCAGTGTTAGGTAAAAAGTATATTTAAGGATTGTAAGAAGGCAACATTTTCAGAACTGTTGGATCTTTGGTAATTTATGTAAATAATGGGACCTCTGACAGTGTAGTTTTTTTTTCAGTACTGTACATCATGATAGCATTGGTTATATGCATTGAGTTCTTGTTTAGAAATATAAATCCGCAAACCTTGTACTACTTACAACCCAAAAAGAGACCACTGAGGCGACAGGCTGTTTTGCTGGCTCCCGGTGAAACAATTCCATCAGATCCATTTTCCCCCTCCATATTCCCTGGTAATCCTGAATTTGTATTCCTTCCCACCAATCCCCCTTTGACTCTTTCTGTTGTAAATTATACCTCGGTACAAATTTTTAAGAGCTAGTTCTCATACCAAAGTGTCTTTTAGGATGGGAAGATGGAAGAAAATAGGCTGTTAGAAAAACACGTGGTCAGAGAAGGAGCGTGAAAACTCCTCATGAATTACACCTGAGGTTCAGATCAACTCTGGGGTCTCGAATGTCAGCACTAAATGCTGTGCCATTCTACAACCCTTAACTTTGGACCTGATCATGAGAATGGTACTACAGCAAGAAGCTTAGCACCTAATTTTTTGAAAATTGTAATATTATTATATTGGTAACTAGAATACAACTCATAATATTTTTCACTTGTCTCAGAACCACTGCATGCTACTCTTGAGCAGAGCAGTCTATTGTCAAATCTACATTTTTATATTAAAATCATATACTGTTTGATATTTATAATATAATTATAGTGGATTCTTGTTAATTAGGCTATCAGTTAATCGGGGCAGCCTCTTATTTGGGACAGCTCTTGCAGAACAAAAACTGATCTAGCAAATTTGTTGGGATTCCCTTCATTTGTTTGGAACACTATGCCACTTAATTGGGGCAGAAGACTATTGCCAAACAGATTCTAGCTAGCGCAGTCATACGCACTTGTGTAGCCATTAGATGCTACACCATGCTTAGAGTGTACAGTTTGTAAATAGTGTCAGTTGCATGTGTTGTATTCAAAAGGCAGTGATTTTGTCATTGATGGTGAGAAATAAGTACTAAGACAATTTCAAACTGTCTTGCTTATTGCGGGTTCAAGCATTCACAACTTGAAGATGGCAGAAATGGCCGGGAGTGAAAATGAAACAATTTCACTACTTCATTAAGTTAGGAAATATGAAGAATTTGATTGCATTGACAATCATTTTGAATGTAATAATGAAAATGATTTGGAGAATGCCATCATTGGTCCCATTGTATGAATGTAGTCCATTATCTGCACTAGGTTTTGTTCATTGCATACACTAGATGAATTCCTCCGTTGATAATTATTAGGAACTGCAGTTGCAAGAAAAAGTTTGTGAACCCTTTGCAGTTACCTGGTTTTCTGCATTAACTACCCATAAAATGTGGTCTGATCTTCGTCTAAGTCATAATAATAGACAAACGTAATCTGACCAAATGACAACAAACAATTGTACTACTTATACACAATACTGAGGACACCCTTTTAAACTACCACAGTCAAGGTTCAAAAAAGTATGCAAACCTCTGGGGTAATGTCTTCTACAAAAGCTAGGTGTTCCAGTCAATGATATGAGATTGAAGATGTGGATTGTTGAGGTGCTCTGTCCTATATTTAAATAAAGGCCACACAAAGTCAGGTTACTGACAGAGGCTACCCTTCTGTAGAAAGATCTGTTTATGTGCACCATATCTTTATTAAAACAACTTTTAGAGGACCTTTGAAGAAGAATTGAAAAGATGCATGAAGCTGCAAAAGGCTACAAAAACATTTCTAAACACCTGATTGTTCATCAGTCCACAGTAAGAGAAATTTGTCTACAAATGGAGGAAACTCATTACTGTTGCTACTCTCCCAAGAGCACAAATTGCTGTGCTCAAGGAGGTGAAAATGAGTCCAAGGGTAACAGCAAAAGACCTGCAGAAATCTCTAGAATTTGTTAAAGTCTCTGTTCATGTGCCCACTATATAAAAAAAAACACTGAACAAGAATGATGTTCATGGAAGGACATTATGGAGGTAACCACTATTCTCCAAAAAAACATTGCTGCAAGTCTCAAGTTTGTAAAAGACCACAGGGATGTTCCACAGTGTTTCTGGGGCAATGTTCTGTGGACAGATGAGACAAAAGTTGAACTTTTTGGCAGAAGTGCACACCACTATGTTTGGAAGAAAAAGGGCACTGCACACCAACATGAAAACTTCATCCCAACTGTGAAGCATGGTGGAAGGAGCATCATGGCTTGGGGCTGCTCTGCTGGCTCAGGACCTGGATAGTTTGCAATCATTGAGGGAACAATGAGTTCAAACTTCCATTGCTCAGTGTGGCAGGGCAGGACACTCATGGGCAACTTATTACCATCAGTGTATTAGCATGGGAAGAACATCAGTGATGAAGATTTGAAAGACGTTACAAGTAAACGCTTTTTAAGTAGCCTCTCTCCCAGATGAGCTAAATCTTTTTTTATGCTTGATTCAATGTTGCCAATACTGAGCCCCTGAAGAGAGCAACTGATGCGACCGGCAGCTTGGTCGTCTGAGGCCGAAGCAAGGATGCGGGACTGGATGACATCCCAGGGTGGATACTCAAGAATGTGCATGGCACAACTGACAGATGTGTTTACAGATATTTTGAATCTCTCCCTCTCCCAGTGTGGAGTGCCCCCCGCTTCAAAACATCCAAATTCTGGTACCTAAAAAGACCAAGGTAACATGTCTGAATGTCTGGCATCCTGTTGCACTCACCTCAATAATAAGCAAATGCTTTGAGAGACTGGTTAAGGACTACATCTGCAGCATGTTACCATCTACACTGAGCCCCCAACAATTCGCTTACCAACACAACCAAGTGACAAATGATGCAATAGCCACAGCTCTACACACCATCCTTACACAGCTGGTGAAGAGGGATGCTTATGTGAGAATGCTGTTCTTGGACTACAGTTCAGCATTCAACACCATAATTCCATCCAGGCTTGACCTTCACCTTGCCTTGTGTTGCTGGATCCTGGACTTCCAGTCAGATCGCCGACAGTTGGTAAGAGTGGGCTCCCCCACCCCTGCCCCTCTGACCCTCAATACAGGTGCTCCTCAGGGCTGTGTCCCAAGCACCCTCCTTTACTCTCTATATACCCATGACTGTGTCACCACCCACAGCTCCAATCTGCTAATTAAATTTGCTGATGACACTACACTGTTTGGCCTAATCTCAAATAATAATGAGGCAGCCTACGGAGAAGAAGTCATCACCCTGACACAGTGGTGTCAAGGAAACAACCTCTCCCTTAATGTTTTTATTAAAAAAAAAGCTGGTTGTGGACTGAAGGAGGAACGGAGACAGGCCAGCCCCTATAAACACCAATTCATCTGGGATTGAGAGGGTAAACAGCTTTTAAGGTCCTCGGGATAAATATCACCGAGGATCTCGTGTGGTCGTACATACTGGCTGTGTGGTGGAAAAGGCACAACAGCACCTCTTTCACCTCAAATGGCTGAAGAAGTTTGGTATGGACCCCCAAATCCTAAGAACTTTCTATAGGGGCACAATTGAGAGCATCCTGACTGGCTGCATCACTGCCTGCTATAGGAACTGTACTTCCCTCAATCGCAGGACCCTGCAGAGAGTGGTGCAGTCAGCCCAGCGCATCTGTAGATGTGAGCTTCCCATTATTCAGGGCATTTACAAAGACAGGTGTGTTTTTAAAAAAAAAAGACCCGAAGGATCATTGGGGACCCGAGTCACCCCAACCACAAACTGTTGTAGCTGCTATCATCTGGGAAACGGTATCACAGTATAATAGCCAAGACCAGCAGGCTCCGGGACAGCTTCTTCCACCAGGCCATCAGACTGATTAATTCATGCTGACACAACTGTATTTTTTGATATATTGTCTTGTTATACCTACTATTTATTACAAATTACTATAAATTGCACATTTAGATGGAGGTGTAAAGATTTTTACTCTTCATGCATATGAAGGATGTAAGTAATAATGTCAGTTCAATTCAAAGATTACTTGTTGACAATCCACCAATGGGAACTGCAAAGTGCAGTGCCATGAAATCCACATTAAGTACCATCTGTGAAGAGACTTTTGTCTCCTGTATAAGAAAATATCGTTATTGTTATCACTGGCATGTGTTGTGAAATTTAACTTAGTAGCATTTCAATGCCAAAGTACAGAAAGGAAATGATAATGCAGAAAGGAAAAAATAGGAAAATCAATTACACTCAGACTCTGCTTAACGCTGAGGATGTCTTCCTCAGAGGTGGAGTGCTTGCTGGGTCATTATAACATTACGTAAATGGAGATGTGTGCCTGTTTTTTAAAAAAGAAATCAAACCTGATATATATATTTTATGCTTGCATAGTAATTCGTGAATAAACACGCAGATAGGCCTAACCTGTACATCAATGGAGCAGCAACACATCACAGCAGCAGCGGAGGGAAGCAGGTGTTGGTTACATCTTAAAGGAGGGACCAGGCTGTGGGTCCTTCTCTAACTTTGGCTCGTTCTTCAAGTAGGTGTTGAGATTTGACTGCCTTTTCTTAAGTTTCTTCTCATGAAGCCATTCTCGGTAGCAGGAAATCATGTCAAGAGCACCTCTCTTTGCCTGATTGCTTTGTTCTCAATCAGGGTCATCATTGATGAACATTGCAAATTTCAGAGAGGTGCCAACATCAACCTGACAGTCACTAGCTTCCAAACACCATATCAGTTACAGTTTTACATCCATGCTAATGTTTTTCCTAGACATCTTGTATGTATTACCTTCATTGGAAGTTGTAGGCCATTTTCCAGACATGGGTGAAAAATATGGAATAAATTTGTGAGGGAGCAAGAATGTTTACACGCATAGGGAAGGCAGAGCGTGAACCAATACGTGATTGGATATAAGTGGCTCAGAGTGTATGTAAAGTGCTCTCATTGGCTGATTGAATGTTTAGTGTAATGGTGGCTGCTCTTGAAGTTTTAAGTGTTGTTTAGAATGAATTTTTGTCACTTAAAAAGATTTCAATAAAGAATTGAATAACCGTGTGGTAGTGACTCAGCGCTATGTGGGGAGGCATTGTGTACACTATACTATATACATATACTGAATAGATTAAAAATAGTGCAGAAACGGAAGTAATATATATATTTTTAAAAGTGAGGTAAGTGTTCATGGGTTCAACATCCATTTGGGAATTGGATAGCAGAGGGGAAGAAGTTATTCCTGGATCATTGAGTGTGTGCTTTCAGGCTTCCGTGCCTCCTTCCTGATGGTAACAATGAGAAGAAGGCATGCCCTGGGTGATGGGGGTCCTTAATAATGGACGTTGCCTTCCTGAGGCACTACTCTTTGAAGAGGCTAGTACCCAAGATGGAGCTGACTAATTTTATGACCTCCTTTTGGTCCTGTAAAGTAGCCCCCCCCACCCCCTGTACCAGACAGTGATACAGCCTGTCAGAATGCTCTCCATGGTATATCTATAGAATTTTTCGAGTGTTTTAGTTGACAAACCAAATCTCTTCAAGCAACTGATGAAATATAGCTGCTGTCTTGCCTTTATAGCTGACATCCAGGAGCTTGAGATTGCTCACTCTCTTCACTTCTGATCCCTCTTTGAGGATTGGTTCATGTTCCCTTCTGGAAGTCTTCTGTCAGCTCTTTTGTCTTGTGTTGTGTGCAAAGTTGTTGCTGCGACACAACTCAACTACCTGGTATATCTTGCTCATGTACGTCTTCTCATCTCCATCTGAGATTCCACCAACAATGGTTGTATCATTAGCAAATTTCTAGAAATGCTTTGAATGACTAGAATGAACTCCTGCCTCAGCAAGGACATGGACGCACTGCAATTTGCCTATCGCCACAATAGGTTCATGGGAGATGCAATCTCAGTGGCTTTTCATATGGCTGTAGATCATCTGGACAATACAGTCACCTATATCATGATGTTGTTTGTTGACAGTAGCTCAGCATTTAACACTCGTTCCACGATCCTGATTGATAAAGTTACAGAAGCTGGGTCTCTGTACCTCCCTCAGCAATTGGATTCTTGACCTCCTAATCAGGAGACCACAATCTGTGTGGATTTGTGATAATATCTCTTCCTCACTGACAATGAACAGTGGTGCACATCAGGAGTGTGTGCTTAGCCCACGGTTTCTATTATATATATATATAATTGTCCATTGTTGTTAGAAACTCAGATGGAGAGCATCCAGGTAATGAACTACGAACACTGTGCTGTTCATGGATTGTAAGGCCCATTATACTTAAGAGAAAAAAAATCTGAACATGTGCTTGAAATTCAAAGTAGAAAATGAAGGATCTAAAGCATATTTGGTGGCTGGAAAGAGCACAGGAGAACCAGTAACTAACTGGTAGTACAACATGTGTCCATCCTTCAGTGCTGTCAAGACAATCTTTGTCTCCAAACATGTAAGGGCCCATCTTGCTGAGAGCAAATGTAGGCAAGCTCGTTAGAAATAAAAACAAAACAGTCTGGTGCCCTTCGAAGGAGCACGGATGAATTAATTTAGTGAGACTGCCCTTAATCTTAAATTTTACCTGGAATGTATGGAAGCACAGCACAGGTAGTGGAAGAAGCATGCTTCCTCTCGCAAACTACCTGCCCACACATCAAGCATTTGCTGTGCTACCTATGGAAGAGAGTATGGATTACTAATTGGCTTCATTCTCTCTTTCAGTATACATTAGCAAAGTGGGCATCCTTGGACCCAAGAGCTTCCTAAAAGGATACTGCACACTTGAATAAGATAAAATGCTCTTTTGTATTCATTAACAAATTTCAACATGCAGACTCTTGAGTGAGCAGAGGAAATACATAGATATCAATCCAAGTTATAACTTAAATTTCAGTGACACTTAGTGAATTCAATTTGTAAAATGCTTTTGGTTTCCCTATGTATGGCCTTGCCACCTGTTGCATTACATAGATTTTAGAGTTAGGATGGTAACAATAAACACGCGATATTCTGCAGATGCTGGAAAACCAGAACAACACACACGATGCTGGAGGAACTTAGCAGGTTAGACAGCATCTATGAAAATGAATAAACAGTTGAAATTTCAGGCCAAGATCCTTGATTGGGACTAGAAAGGAAGAGGGGAAGGAGGACAAGTTAGAAGCTGATGGGTGAAGCCAAGTTGATGGGGAAGTTAAGGGCTTGAGAAGGAGGAATCTGATAGGAGAAGTGAGTGGACCATGGGAGAAAGGGAAGAAGGAGTGCAACCATGGGGTGATGATAGACTATTCTGTTTTCAATGTTAATATTAAAAATAATATTTGATTCCCATTTTCTTGCTTTAACAAATATGAATTCTGAAATTCAGCCAGATTTTTCTGTTTCTATAACTTACAAATATTGCATATCTTTTCCCATTTTATACCATTTTGAAGTTTCAATTAGTTAAAATTAACATTTACATTCTGTTCTAATCAAGACTAACATCTCAACATATTTCTATTGCTTAAGTTGGCAACCCAACATAACTGCAAAATTTGTTGCATCTTTATCTCAACTTAAAATATCCAAAGGCATCTCACGTTGGTCTAATCTGAGAGGTAGTGGAGTGCTTTTAGTCCCATATCCAATGTTGAAGTAAGAAGGAAGGAAGCTCCATTCGAGTGAATAGGTGCAGAGTCTTTCTCGGTCTCTGCCATAACAGAAACCAGATACAAGGGAATCCTTGTGGGAACATTACATCTATGTACAGTAGTTTTGATGAATTGTATTCTAGAATAGATGCACCTCCAGCGACACTACTACAGTCCAGTTCGTGCTTTGGTTTGAACACAAAAATGTGGAAAATTGCTCATGTCACAGCAGGAAAATCAGCTCACTGTAAATTATTAATAAAGTGTTCCAAAGTGCCATTGATAGTGTTCTAAAGCAGCATTTATCAATCTTAGCCCGTGGTTTTGCATGACTTAAGATCTTAAAGTGGACCAAAGTGTTGGATTCCAGTGAAACTTGGTTTTATTTGAATGTGGCATTGTGAAGTTCGTGTAAACTTGAAATCATTCGCCATTTAAAAGATACATTGCTTCATACAGAAATCTGCTTTAAATGTAATTAGATAATTGTGGTTGTTGGATGCCAAATATAGGATGTCCATGATGTCAGGAAGAATATTGATGCATTCACCCAAATACTTGATCTTCATCAACGAATTTCTCTATTTAACATCAGAAATTGGTGCTTGCTAATTGCATAAAGTTAATTTCCGTTCACAAGTCTTCAAACAACCGTTGATGCATTTGAGCATGTCTTTTCTAATGCAAGAGAATCTAAGCACCTTTTTGAGGCTACATCCACACTACGCCGGATAAATCCGTAACCAAAGCTTTTTCTCTTCATTTTTACCTTCTGTCCACATTAAAACAGCGTTTTCATCCCCTGAAACTGGTGCTTTTCAGAAATTCTTTCCAGAGAGTGTATTTTTGAAAACGCCAGATTGGCCAGAGCAGTGTGGTCGGGGTAACCGGAGACTTCTGACAACGCTGTCAGACAGCAGCATGCTATTTCATTGTTTTCTTGAACGCAACCCAACTATTTCAGAACAGATGGTAACGAGACTGAAGCCAGAAGAGTTAGAAAAGTTCTCACCAAATACTTTGACCCATAACTTACTGAATAAATAAGGATACACACTTTGCCTTGTTTTCTGTCCTTGCTTGTATGAAGGTGGTTTACCTATTTATGCAAGTACTTCTCTGACAATAGATGTGTAATAGCCTAATGTAACATTGTATGGAAATACAAGATACCACTGATGCAGACATGTTTTATACATTTAACAAGGTGCTTTATTAATGCAATAGAGTTCGTCAGTTTTTCAATGTTCATTGTCAGCCGGGCCAATCTGTCCGTGAACTCTGTCGGTTGCCTCCGTACGCTCCAGTATTTGTTTTATTTTTACTTTTAAATTCTCCTGCGTGAGAGCCAACAGCTGTCCGTCGTTTAAATTTTTCTAGTCTGTAACTACACAAACGCGCACTTTTACGGTGAGATTCGACACTAAACATGTCGCTTGTTTTCGATAGATGTGTCCTGTGCATGCCCAGTAGGAGGAGATTCGCTGAAATCTCCGTTTCAATGTGGATAGAGATATTTTTAAAAATGCATAGTGTGGACGCCTATCGTTTTTACGCGAAACCGGTGTTTTCAAAATTATTCGGTCTAGTGTGGATGTAGCCTGAGATTCCACAGCAATGCCATCACTGAATTCCCCCATCGTCAATTTCCTGGAGCTCACAATCATACAGAGACTTAATGATCTTGCCGCTTGACTCCAGCCTTTCCATTTCTGTATGAGACATTTACATTATGTTGTCAAATGGATTATTCTGTGCTTGCCTGGATGAGTATAGTTCCAACAAAACCAATTGGCTATAATCAGAATGAAGCTGTGTACTTGATATTCCCCATCCACACTTCCAAGTATTGTACTCCTTGACCACAAGAACATTTTGGTTGCAGAAGAGGTGTGCAGGCCAGGTAGCATTTAGGGAGAAAAATGAAGAGTCAATGTTTCGGGCCTGAAATGTTGACTACTAGATTTCCACCATAGATGCTGCCTAACCTGAGTTCCTCCAGCATCTGTAGTCTCTTGTGTCTGTGTGGAAATTTAATTTAGTCGACTTTTGCAAAGGCACTTGTAATATGTAATAATTTATGTGTATCCATAAGGAGTGGGATGGCACAGTAGCATAACAGTTAACCCAAAGCTATTACAGGGCCAGCAACTTGAGTTCAATCCTGCTGCAGTCTTTAAGGAGTCTGTAGGTCCTGTCTGTGACTACATTGATTTCCTCCAGGTACTCCGCTTTCTCTCACGTTCCATGGACGTATGGGTTTGTAGGTTGATCGGTGGCATGGGTTTAATTGGGCAGTGGGGGTTTGTTGGGCCACAAGGGCCTATTACAGTGATGTATCTTTTAAAGTAATTGATGTTTTGCATGCAGTCATGATGTGGGGTCTCAACCTAAAATATCAACACTTTCTTCCTCTTCACAGAGGCAGCCCAGCCTGCTTGTTTCCTTCAGGTTTTTTTTGTCAGATTGGGCTATTAATCCATTATCTGTTCTTTGACAAGTCAATGATCTCTGACTTGTCCTCGATTAAGCTTTTGCATGTCAGGTTCTCCAAGTTGTCAGTGATACTGCTGCATAAGAACTTGGCCCCATCACTGCATTGGAGCTTTCTCATTTTATTTGCTTCATGGGAAGTTCTGAAATCAGTCAATTAAAATTTAATTCCATATTTTCTGCATTATGGCAGTTAGAAATTACATACTAAAGTGCTACCTTCCCATCTTAAATGGTTAATGTTCGTAAGTTGGATTTTCGAAAGGATCTGTCTATCCTTATAGCAACCACAAAATGCTGGAAGAACTCAGCAGGCCAGGCGGCATCTATGGAAAAGAGTAAACAGTCAATGTTTCAGACCGAGTCCTGATGAAGGGACTTGGCGGAAATGGCAATCGTTTACTCTTTTCCATAGCTGCTGCTGGCTTGCTGAGTTCCTCCAGCATTTTGTTTGTGTTGCTTGGATTTCCAGCATCTAGATTTTCTAGTGTTTATGATTCTACTTATCCTTATATTAAAGTTAACATGCAGGTTCAGCAAGTTATGAGAAGGGCAAATGGTATGTTGGCCTAGTAAGATTTGAGCACAAGAGCAGTCAGTTCATTCAGGACAGAGATGAAAAGAAATCTCTTAACCAAAAGGGAGTGACTGTTTAGGATTTTCTTCCTAAGAGGGCATTGAAAGTTAAGTGACAATGCTGTAATTTAAGCATTACAGGTGATCTCAGTGCCCCCTTCCTACAGCATAGAACTAATCAACATGGAATAACAGCATATAATGTTTTATTGAAGATGGATCTTCTGTATTAAGTTCACTTATGCCAGTTAATGAATGACACTGTTTATTTCTTACAATAATGGGCTCTCCAAGATAGCCACCAACCTATGATATTCAATGGCCTACCATCTCTTGAGTTGCTGCTTCACAGCTTCAGTGGCATTGGTTCACTCCTGACCTTTGGTTAAGTCTGCATCTGTGTGCACTGGTTCTATGTTCTAAGAAAGTGCCAGTTGGTGAGTTAATTCACTACTTTAACTTGCCCTAGTGTGTAGGTAAGTGCTGTAATCTAGGCAAGAAATGATGGCATTGCAGAGGCAATAGTTCAAAGTTCAATGTAAATTTATTATGAAAGTACATCCTGAAATACATCCTCTGACGTTAAACTTGACCTTTGAACCTTTGATATTACCATATTCTACCTTGAGATTAATTTTCTTGCCCTAAAATGAGTGGGTAATATTATAAATGTGAGTGCTTGATGGTTGGCATTGACTCGCTGAGTTGAAGGGACCTTTCCCTCTGCTGTATCTCTTTGTGTCTAACATTTTTTAAAGTCTGATTACTAGAATGTAGAGAACTTTTGGTCAATTTTAGTGATTTCCTTTTGAGTGATTGAGTGATTTCCTTTTCAGTTTACTTTTAGAGAAACGAGCTGCAAAAAGCTTTGATTACATAAAACATCATGAAGTATATTTAATAAACCTTACCAGTGTGTTTCAAAATCCTTTGAACATGATTGCAGTGATAGAGAGCTCCATTCATATTCAGTTTGGCCTCTTCTAAATAAAAGGTTGTTCGTAACCATGGGCCATCTCTTGTGCCCTAGGATGGCAGTTAGTGCAGTTGCTTCTCAATTCCAGGGACTCAAGTCTGATACTTACCTCTGGCTGCCTGTGTAGACTCTGCATGTTCTCCCTATGTGTTGGTAGGTTAAATTGCCATTATAGTGTTTATCCCCTTATTTTGGTAAGTGACAAGAATCAAAGATTTAATAGGAATATCAGAGAGAATGAGGTACCTGCCTACAGAGAAATAAAAGGAGAGGATCAGGAATTGATAGAATTTCGTTGCTGGGAGCTGGCATGGACTTGATAGGTCAAATGGCCTGTAGTCACGATTAGTAAGTAAATAAGAAAATGGTGATTATCTGAGATTAATCCAGGTTAGCTCACCTCATTCATCAATGAGATCAACCTTTATTAAAATATTCTTGTATAATCTGAAGCTAGGGTTCACGAGCACATGGCATCAGTTGGAAAAGATAAATATAAATGGACTAATGTTGATTCCCATATTAAAACAAATTAAATTTGTTGATTAATCACGTGGTGCTACTAGTAAATAATGAACTAAATTTGTCTGTGCTGGGTTGAGTGTCGAGCTAGCAACTCGGCCTTGTAAAAACAAGAAAACCTGCTAAAAAAAATTCCGTCACGACAACGTCCTGATGGCTCCACTCGGAGTTAAGGACTTTCTTCTTCTTTTAAGTACCATTGGGCAATTCAGTTCTCAATCTTGTTGTGCACTGCATGATATGCAGTACACAATAAGCATTGCAGAATACACTGTAATTAGTCCCATAGTTGAGCACAAGCTAGTTTATTTTGGGGTTTTGCTGTAGACCTCCCAGCTGTGCATCTTTTATTGAGCTGTATTGTTGTGTACCTTGTTAATAATAATCATCAGTTTGTATCTAATGGGTTATTCTACATTTTTTTTTCTATTTAGCATTATATTTTCTGTAGTCCCTTGTATTTTTTTATTCACAGGCTGTGAGCATTCCTGGGAGGACCAGTATTTATTGCTGATCTTTCATTTATTCTATGACAATGGTAGTTTCATCATTTCATAGCTCGTCACACCAGACAGTCAGCCATTTTTGTCTGGTGCGTAGTGTCAGGATTGGTCTCCTTTCAGATTAACCGGGTTATGGTTCTCCCATTATATCTTCAGAGGTTAAAACCATTCAAGCCAGTCTTTTTCAGAGATTAAAATATATTTTAAGGTAAAAACTTTTATAACCATCAAATCTTCCAATTTCTTCACTTTACACCACGAGACAATCAAACTATTATAAATCTTTCAATCTTCAGACTTCAGTTTCGCCATCGGACTCGTCAGACGAGAAATTAATAAAACGCAATGCTTCAGCTAGATCATAGAAAATACGAACTCCAGAATTTTTAATAATGATCCTTAATTTTGCTGGGTACTGTAATAATGGGAAGAGCTTCTTTTGATAGGCTGGTTTCATAGAAGGAGCAAAAGCAGCGCATTTCTTAACAATTTCGCGTGGAAAATCTTCAAAAGAACAGACTTCTGAGCCTTGAAATGAAAATAATCTTTGTTTTCTAGCAAGCTTAATAATGCGATCCTTGTCTCTAAAACAGAGAAACACACAATATGCCTGTTTTTACCTTCATCCAAAGATTTTAAAGCACCGGTTCTGTGAACCGATTCAATCTCCAGGAGTTGCGAACAAACCTCCGGAAATAAAGACTGAAACATTTTAGCAAAATAATCCAGTGTGTTGGCAGATTCTGATTTCTCTTTTAATCCAACAATTCGAATATTATTCTGACGTGATCGAGCTTCCAAATCCACAATTCGTTGTTGAGCCTTTTCCAAACGAGAAGAGAGGTCAGCCGCATTTCGACTAACTTCTTTAAGATCGAGGCTCAAAGAGTCAATTTTTTCTTCAAATTTCTCTTTTAGTTGAGTTTTTTCAGTGCAGATACTGCTGATTTGAGATTCTAATCTCTTGACCCAAGGGGGTTCTTCTGCGAACTTGTTGGCCTTCTTAGATTTCCCATTAGACGGGTCTAGATTTTGTCTGGTGGTCTTCAAAGTAGCCATAACTATTGCTGTACAAATTCGACTGAATAAAGTTAAAATTTCAAAGTTTAAATCGGAAAAGGGAGAGATTAAAGGCGGACAGTAAGCAACTGAATTTTACATGTCCGAAAGCAGGAGGCGGAGTCAAAATATAACAATAATATAGCTCAAGGCCTTGAGTGTTATGACCTGCAGATTGATGGTGCACGGATATTGTCCTGGAACCACATTACTGCAAGCATTTCTCATCTTGTGCAGGTGTAACTTCAGACAAATGCAATCCAGTTTGTTTTCCACCAAGCAAATACTGGAGGGCAGCACTGATGGGAGGGGATAGCCCTTACCCCTGCACGAAATTCAACAGCACACAGCCAGCTCCATCCTCTCCTTTCCAGATGGCTGTAACAAATAACCCCAAAGCATGAGGGCCTGGTCCGCCACAACTGAGGTCACATAATTCCCCTACCATTGGTCTTGCCCAGGAACCAGTAAATCAGATCAGTAAATGTCCAACAGGATCTTGCGATCACAATTAAAACTGTCCAAGCCAATTGTTTTCACTGTTTGTTGGATTGTGCTGTGCCTCTGCATGCAGCCTCTTGATACCTTCACCCTGGATGGCTGAAGCAGGTTGCAAACTGGTGTGTAACAAGTTCAGCTCCACCACTATTGATCAACTCACTACTAGGAAAGACTTGCTGTACTTGATGCTTCTTTCCTTATGGTTGTAGTTTGAGTGACTGAGTATTTCCTGCCTTTACTTCATGCCCTATTAGACTGAAGACTGATACTTTGCAAGATTCTGATCAAAAAGTTATCTTGTGTGCTCCACCAGCAGTGCAGCAAAATTGAAAATACATATTTGAGCATTGTATGGTTAATATGCACATTTTAAAATTCAACTGTACTAATTCTCACCCAATCTCTTTGGAAGTTGATTCCTAATGCAGTAACAGAATTGTAGAGGAATACAAAATGAAAATGGACCCTTTTTGTCCACGAAATCCACACTGACCATCATTTACCCAATCCCTATATTGATCCCTTTTATTGAAATGATCTGTATATATTACTTTAAAATAGGTTGTTAATCAAGATTGCTTGATTTAAAATCTGATATTCCTGTTGAACAGTTCTGTTCATTTATTTTTCTCCACCATCACACTAATGGAAATTCAGTTGCATAAAAATGTAGATCACATTGTTTAGTTTTGAATTTGAGACACTCTTGCTCAGTGTGATTGAACAAATTATTGATTAACTGGTAGATTGCGATCTCAGAAACTTTTGCATTAAATAATCTTCCTTGTAATCTTCCAGGACGGATACACGAAGCAATGGTGACATCGTTAAATGATGATAATGAAAGTGCTACTGTGGAGTGGATTGAAAATGGGGATACAAAAGGAAAGGAGGTACTCTTGCATGTCCGTAAATCAGTGTGTTCGCTATACTGCGGTAAACTATATTTGCTGAAATAGTACTTCTGAAATATATATTTTTAGAATTTTCCATTATGTCTACCAAAGTTTTGTCAAAATAATGCTTATGGGATTTAAAATGCTTGGAGCTTCATGCTTGGCATGAATGCTGGGCATTCACTGGAATTATTTTCGGTTTGTCTTTCATAGTTTTCCAAAATTTAGATATTCAGAATTGTATAGGTTCAAAATTGTATACTACAATTGAGCTTACTTATACAGTCATCTGCAAATTCATTAATTAAAAAAAAGATTGTCAATCTTGAGTAAAGTTTTAATAACAAAACTTGAATATAATGTTTTTGGCTAATTACTGTATATTAAACATTTTGTCTGTCTTTTAAATAATAAAAAGCTGCTTTTTCAAAAACAATGTAGTGATTTATAATATTTTATTAAAAAATAGAAGCATTCAGAAGTTAGTAATTTTTAAATAAAAAAAGTTGCAGAACCTCAAAATCCAAAGTTGCAGGCAACCCCTATTGCGTTATAGAAATGTGCCCTTGCTGACTATGACTTAAAATTTTAAAATTCAGAACCAATTTGCTGTGTTGAAGAAAAGTAAATAAATGCAATTTTGCCAACTGTCATTTCTAGACGCATTCACGGATGATTATGATATGGATTGTTTTCTAGGAATACAGTTTTATCTGTAATGTGTAGGTCTTGTGTAACAAAATGGCCACCGAAATTTAAAATAAAGTACAAAACCTTTAAAATACTCAGCAGGTCAAGGCAGCACCAGTGGAGAGGGAAAAGAATTAATACACTTTAGAAAAATTTGTTAACCTTTCAGGTTGATGGCCTTGCATTAGATCTGGGAAATTTTAGACATAAATCAATTTGCAAAGAAATGGGAGTGTTGGGGGGGATTTGGTTATATTTGTGATGAGAGAACAGAAGAGAGTGAAGGGCTCAAATTAGTTCAGGTGGCTGAAAGAACATACAAACATGGCCCTTGAGCCTACTCAACTATTGGCCATAGAACAAGATTGTGATTGATCAGTCCCAATCAGGGTCTGATCCTAAAATATTGCTATTTCCATTCCCCCTCCCTTAAGATGATGCTGCTCAACCTAATGAGTTCCTGCAGCAATTTGTTTCTTGCTGCATCTGCCAGCGTCTGCAGTCTCTTGTATCTCATGACTCATTGACCTTAGCAGTTTTGAATCCTATCCCTATGTTTCTTAATTAGTCTAATATTCAAAGATCTCCTTACCAATTCTCGAAGTGGAGAATTCCAAAGAGATCACTTTTTGAGTGAAGATATTTCTTCTCATTTCAATTTTAAATGGTCTTTCCCTTATTTTGAGGCAATGGTCCCTAAACCTAGACTCCTTAGTAAGGAATTTGAATTGACTGTATTTCTTACATCCTTCACATACAAGAGGAGTAAAAATCTTCATGTTACATCTTCAGCTAAATGTGCCATGTGCAATCTTAGTAATTTATTATAATTTATAATAAATAGAACAGTCAATGTAATATAGAATACACTCAAATCACCGTGAGTTCGTCAGTCTGATGGCCTGGTGGAAGAAGCCGTCGTGGAGCCTGTTGGTCATGGCTTTTATACTGCGGTACCGCTTCCCTGATATCAGCTGGAATAGATTGTGGTTGGGATGACTTGGGTCCCCAGTGACCCTGCGGGCTTTTCTTTTACACACCGGTCTTTGTAAATGTCCTGAATCATGGGAAGTCACATCTACAGATGTGCTGGGCTGTCTGCACCACTCTCTGCAGAGTCCTGTGATTAAGGGAGGTACAGTTCCCGTGGCAGTGATGCAGCCAGTCAGGATGCTCTCCATTGTGTCCCTGTAGAAAGTTCTTTGGATTTGTGGGCCCATACCAAACTTCCTCAACCGTCTGAGGTAAAAGAGGTGCTGTTGTGCCTTTTTCACCACACAGCAGGTGTGTACAGACCATGTGAGGTCCTCGGTGATGTGGGTGCCGAGGAACCTGAAGCTGTTTACCCTCTCAACCCCAGATCCATTGATGTCAGTAGGGGTTAGCCCATCTCCATTCCTCCTGTAATCCACAACCAGCTCCTTTTTTTTGCGACATTGAGGCTGAGGTTGTTTTCTTGACACCACTGTGTCAGAGAGATGACTTCTTCCCTGTAGGCCACCTCACTATTGTTTGAGATAAGGCCAATCAATGTAGTGTCGTCGGCAAATTTAATTAGTAGATTGGAGCTGTGGGTGGTGATACCGTCATGGGTATACTGGGAATAAATGAAGGGACTTTGTACGCAGCCCTGAGTGTGTGTTTTCAGGCTCCTATACCACCACCTTGATAGTAGCAATGAGTAGAGGGCATGCCCTGGGTGATAAGGTCCTTAATGATGGATGCCGCCTTTTTGAGGCATTGCCTTTTGAAGATGCTAGGGAAGCTAGTGCCCATGATGGAGCTGGCTGAGTTTGTAACTTACTGCAGAAGGCCCCTCCATACCATACCAGACCTTTTACTATCTTAATATGATTGATGGCTCTTTAAAATCTGCTTGTATCACATCCCTTTCACTACATGTCTTTTGTACTGATACACACCATGACATATGGCTTTTTATATTTACTCTTCCTCTAGATTTTCTACATTTGTTTAGGGATTCCCTTATTCCTGGCACCACCTATTCCCTGGTGCAGTTGTGATACCCTGCTGGAGTTACATCTGCAACTGTAGAAACCCCCACCTGCTCTGGCTACCAAATCACTTGTAGCAGTGATTTTTCTCTTCATTTGTAGAGTTAAACCACCCATGGTGCTATGACTTTTGCTTTAGTTTAACATACAAGAACATCTGTTCCCTCATGCCTGATTACCATTCAGTATGACTATTGCTGATCTGCCCTAGGCTGTAACTCCTCTTCTGTGTTAGATCCCAATTCCTTGATCTTTCAAAAATTTATCTACTTCCTCTGTGATCTGACCTTCCATGATTGAACCTCTGAAAGTCTTCACAGGATTCCAGAGATTCAGCTTCTTGCCAAGAAGAAATTTCTTGTAACGTTGCTCCTTCATGAAAATGCTTGCATTAGTGGGAAAAAATCAGTATCTTCCTTTTGTGCTTTCATTAAGTTCACCCCCTCAATACAAATCCAGTTTCTTTATCTGCTGTTGATAGGACAACGCTCTCATCCCAAGAATTTGCCCAGTGAATGTGATTTGGGCCACTTCCAATGCTAGTATTAAATAAGGGTGCAGAAAACTGCTTAATACTCAAGTTCTGCCCTATCAAAATAGTGTACAATTGTACTAGTGCATTCATAGAACATAGAACAGTATAGCATAGTACAGGCCCTTTGGCCCATGATGTTTTGCCAACCTTTTAACTAACTTTTTAAGATCAGTCTAACACTTCCCTTCTGCATAGCACTCACATTTTCTTTCATCCATGTACTTATGCCAGAGTTTTTTAAATGTCCATAATGTATCTGCCTGTACTGCCACCCCAATAGTGCATTCCACACACCCACAATTCTGCTTTTAAAAAGAACCTATCTGATATCCCCACCCCCCATACTTTCCTATTTCTAAAATCCAAACACTTGCATAAAAGGCCAATATGTCATTTGCCTGTAAACCTTTTTGGGATTCATGCACAAAAATGCCTAAATCTCTTGTACTTCATTCATTTGCAGTCAGTTTCCAAAAGTGCATAATCCCACAGTGATACATATTAAACTCCTTTTGCCAAATTTTCACCCATTCACTCAACTTTCCTGTATCTTTTGCAGTCTCGTTGCAGTACACCTGAGGAAAAAACTCTCTTAACCCATTAATACTCAGAAGGTGCCTTGGAGGTCTCTAGAACCACCTGTTATTCAAGTTACTTCAGCTGACAACACTCTTGTATTAGTGTCCTGGTGTTTTAATATACTGCAGAGTGTGCTTGATACGTGTCTAAATAGCCCTGCTGTTCCTCAGTTTGCTCATTTAGCAGAATATACTTACCCTGAAGAACAGCTTAAGTTTCCTGGATTCCAGATGCAAATATTTCCACTGCTGCTTTTGAATTCACAGGAATTTTGTTTCCTGTAGTCCTTTCAAACTCATAAAGCGTTTTGCTACATTCCTTTAGTACTGACTTGGTCTATGTTGCCTGTGCTCCTTTTGCACTCCCTATTTGTCTGTGGCATTGAATTCTACAGATTCACCACCATCTGGGTAAAGAAATTCCTCCTCATCTCTGTTCTAAATGGATGCACCTGTATATTGACGCTGTACCTCTGGTCTTAGAGGTACCCACTATAGCAGTGGTCATCAACCTTTTTAAGCCCAAGATCCCCTACCTTGGCCTTGGTGAAAGGCAAGTTCGACCCCAGATCGATTAGTTACACACATGCGCACCAGGGCAGAAAAGACCGAAAGTAAAACCCTGCAACCCAGAAGTAGAAATAATGTATAAACACCAGGGGTACTCACCCTTTTTTGCACCACGGACCAGTTTAATATTGACAATATTCTTGCGGACCGGGTTGGGGGGGTGTTAAACATGACAGGAATACAGCGATACTTGAAGCAGGTTCCTTATGTCCAGTCTATTCCACAATTTAGATTTTGTGGCTCTCAGCACTTAGCTTCTGTCCTGCTTGCTCATGCTTTTTCCGCTCATAAAACTCAACAGGTTTGTCTTTAAGTGCAGTTTTGTTGGACTCAAGGTACTGAAGCAGTTTTCATTGCCTCATTAGACAGCCTCCCGGCCCAAACTGCAGCCTCCCACCCACCCGCTGCCAGCCGCCTTGGCCAGGTGCGGCTGGTTGTGGGTGGGATGTGAGGACAAGGTCAGGGCCGGAGGTCCCCATGCTGGAGCTGCAGCAGTTGCAGTCCGGAGAGAGCGACTGGCCGAGCGAGGAGTGCGTCAGGGCATGCGCCTGCCCCCTGCTTGTAGGATCTATCGGTCAACAAAAGTTTGTTTCAGTAGATAGCAGGGCGGTAGCTGTTCTGCTACTTACGAAACCCTGAGCCCAAATTAGGTCCTCTGCAAATATTTTAGCACCGGGTTCCCCACGAACATTCAGTGTGGTAAACAGGTTTAGAAGTGACGCTCATCTGTCCGTGCTCCAGGCCAGTAGCAACGGCACTTCCTGCCGGCCGCGCGAAGCTAATCAGTGATCCCTAGCGCAAGGGTATCATGGTATTTAGGCGACTGATGACCTCGTGTGCGTTCAACAGTGGGCGTGACAGAATGAGGAAAGGTGCAGCTGACTCTTATCGTTTCATATCGTTTCCTCGCGGCCCGTGGTTGGGGACCACTTAACTACACTGTGTAGTGCAGGGGAGCTACGCACATGCGCACTGGGCAGAAAGAATGGAACTAAATCCCCGCAACCCGGAAACAATCTCTCAACAGTATTTGTCGAAGGCTTTCTGAAAATACAATGACACAACATCCACTGACTCTCCTTTGTCTATGCTGCTTGTTATTTCCTCAAATACTTCTAATAGATATATCAGGTGAGATTTCCCCTAAGAAAACCATGTGGACTTCAGCCTACTTAATCATGTGTCTCCAAGTACCCCAAAACCTCATTCTTAACAATGGACACCAACTCCTTCCCAACTGCTGAACTGGTCTATCATTTCCTTTCTTCTACCTCTCTTCCTTCTTTAACATTTTGCAATTTTCCAGTCCTTCAGAACCATTCCAGATCCTAGTGAACTTGGAGTCATTCTACTATATCTTGAATTGTAGAAGCTATTTGGAGAGCATTATATGAACATTAGTTTTTAATTTTTTTAAAGAATGCTTCTTATGTGATTAATGATTTCTAAAAGATTTGTTTTTGTGTATAATATGTACAATCTTTCAATTAACAGATTGATCTTGAAAGTGTTTTTGCACTTAACCCAGACCTTGCACCAGATGAAGAAATTGAGCCAAGCCCTGAAACACCACCACCTCCAACACCTACCATCAAAACTAATAAGATAGTGAAGGTCTGTTAATTTCTTAACAGTATTTATATATTGGTAATTTATTTATTGATAATTTTCTCTGATGTTCCTCAGAAGTAAACCTAGATTATAGGTAGGGAGAATTGTGAAATCTGTTATGATACTCAAAGGTTTTTTGACTTCTTCTTACTTATTTTTTTGTTGTAGGTGAATAGCAGTTGAATAGTTTTTAATTTCAATTTGGTATGTATATACTCAGCTGTCTCTAAATAAGAACATTATGTTCCAACAAGTCTTGTAGATTTATTACTCCCAATCCATAATGATAACCACTGTGTTTCAGATAAAATTGCCGTATTAATTTTTCAGTGTTTTTTAAACCCTGGTAATTTTTTGATAAACTTGAGTTTCACTGGTGCTAGGTTCCCATTAGCACCAGTGAAGATCCCACTAACGGAGTTTATCCAGTGATCGGAGACTTTTGTCTACCTCTTTATTGTCATCTACATAATAAATGTATTCCCTGATTACAAGCACAGGATTGTACAGCCATTCAGTCCATCAGTACTGCCCTGTCTAAATTATAGGAAGTACTTCTGAAAATTCTGATTGAATAACTGACAGGAAGAACAAATTGTGATGTTTACTTTCTATTACAGTAATTTGCAAGTGTCTGCTACAGAAACAGTGTAGGTGGAAGTTGAAAAGGGTGGGCTGAGACTTCTGTAAATGGTCCAGCTGGTGAACTTACAAAATGCATTGTTGGTGCCTTGGGTAATCAAGATTCTTTTTTTTGTGCAGAAAGTCAACATAGTATAAACACAGTTTCTATAATATTGCAATTTATGTACGGCACACTCAAAATTCTTTTATGTACTTTTTGAATGAGCCATTTAAGTTGCTTTTATAGGGCTTTTCAGAGAACTTGAGAGACTGATGTTTCACTTGGCTGGCTGATTCTGATATCAAAACCTCTTCATAGTGTTGTAAATATTTGCAATTATCTAACCAAAAGGAATGCAAATGTTCATTTCCTAAGTGAATTTAAGAAAGAGGTTGATAAAAGTCTTGTTATTTCATCCAATCTCTGCGGTGTTCTTTACTATAACAGAAATTACTACAGACAATTCTCTAATCCCACTCACTTCAACATTTGCTTGAGGTTTCAAGCCTCATGTCCGACTGTCTTTTCCCCTCCTTTACCATTTGTATTCCTTGTTCAGTCTTCTATTATTCCCACTTAAATCGATGAAACAAACTGTTATTAATATGACCGCTTGGAAAGAGTCAGCTTAGAAGTTGTATATGGCTGTTTGTTTATTTTTTTACATCTGTTAACTTCAACCTTTAAAATGATAATACTGCTTTTGCATTATTTTGAAGAATCGCCGGACTGTAGCTGCTAAGAATGAAACCCCTGCCAAGGATAACAGAGGTAATTTTAAAATTTAGTAAAGGTACTGCTTTTATTTTCTAAATAACTAATGAATTGGATCATTATGTTGGTAATCAGTAATTGTGAAAATGGCTGATCACTGAATTGATTTTAATTTGTATGGAATTTTAGTGATTGCAATTCAGAGCCATTTAAGCAATTTTGAGGCATTTTTTTTGTACTTCCAAGATTAAAGTACATTTTTGGCAATTTAACAATTTAGTTCAAAGAGAATATAAGTCAAAAAAAGGGTGTTGAATTAACATTTTTTTGGCTTGTTTTGTTTAAGGTTACCCTTTTAGTAAGGTAGGATTGCAGATAGATAGCATGTAAAATTTAATACAGAGAAGTGTGAAATAGTGTACTTTGGTAGAAGATAAACTCAGGGCAATTAGAGACTAAACGGTTCAGTTTTAAAGAATCTGAAGGAGCAGGGTGATCTGGCTATTCATTTGCAAAATTCTTTAAAAGTAGGAGGGGACAGCGAAAGAGCATCTGAGGTCCAGGGATTAAATAATCCATAAACATAATACAATAAATAATTACAGGGAAATTATGTTGAACTTGCATAAACAATTGCTTATTTTAAAGTTAAGGTGTTAGGTCCAGATCCATTAGGAAATACAGAAACAGTGCAAAAATACTGATACTGACTAGAATGGTTCCAGGATTGAGTGATTTCATGTTAGAATAAAGAAGCTAGAGGTGTACAAGATCATGACTAATATTGAGAAGGTAAATAGAAGAATGTTTTTGTTTAATCAGCAAATAGTTAAAGGATCAGGATTAAAAATTACAAACAGAAGGTAAAAAGGGTTATGAGGATGAATATTTGAAGTTGTAGTCAGAGCCTGGAATCCTCTGCCTGTTCGGCCGGTGAAAACTGAATCAGTGCCTTCAAGGTAGAATTGGATAAACAAGAAAGTATATTTGGAGACCACAGGAAAAGGGCAAAGGAATGAAGGTGAAGAGATTTGTTTCACTAGATGCTGATTTGGACTCCTAGAGCTGAATAGCTCTTACCTATGCTGCTATAACTATATGAATATAAGTCAAGAACTGAAAACTATGCCCTTTTACAGATTGTTACCTACTCCATTATGTTCAATTGCTTCTGGAGGGATTCTGAGTGCATTGAGCTTTGCATAATGAGTGCTAGCGATTTTGTTGACTAACTTTTCAAATCTTGAAGATATGCTTTGCTGAATGGATCTGCAATGGATTGTGTTAGAACAGTCATGGGGGCAAAATCTACTTGATCTTGTTCTTCTGTCAGTGTATCTGTTGTAGCCGAATGTGTGAGCAACACCATTGTAAGTGTATACTTGTAGAGTAGTCATTGTGGAAGTAAAGTTCTGTCTTCATTAGTGGTCTCTTCAGGTACAGTATAAAATTAAATGTAATTTATGCCTCACCTAAGCTTTGAGTACTTCCCCAACCCTCTCCATGTAGGCCAGTGTCATTGTCAATCCATGCTATTAAGGCAAAACAATATCTGAGAAAAATGTCAGCAACCATCTCTGTCTACTCCCTTGCCACTGACACTGAGTTAAAATCAGTTCTTCCTTGGTCATTTCCTTTATCCCAGGCTGAGTGTCTAGTTAACACTGCTATCTCCTGCAGGTACTAAGTTCAGCTAGCTTGGATAAACTAGTTTAGACTGACTGGAATTAAGTGGCTTGATCCAACCTACACCTAAATGTTTTAGCAGAATGTAGATCTGACCTGACTAAACTTGATACATTTTGTTAAAACCTTTTGTGCTTAACTTGGGAGGCTAGGCTTTACTTCAGATTGAGGGCATCTCTGTTGTTTTTTGTGATTAAACCAATGTGCTAAGTAGAATTGATCTAGAATTGTGCAGTTTACAATTATGCATCCAACAGTTGCTGCAGGTCATTAATTGTAACAATTGTATTCCAACACAGCCTGTGGTAACCTTGTAATCTACCAAAATTCCTGGAATCTGGAGAAGTCCTGGAGCATTAGCAAACTGAAATTGTAAGATCAGCATTCAAGAAAGGAGCCAAGAAACAGGATACTATAGGGGTTTATTCTGATGTCTTTCCCCCTTCCTTCTCAGTCCTGAAGAAAGGTCTCAGCCTGAAACATCAACTGTTCATTAATTTCCATAGATGCTGCCTGACCTTCTGAGTTCCTCCAGCATTTTGTGTGTTGCTTTGGATTTCCAGCATCTGCAGACCTTATCATGTTTATTATCGGCCTGGGCTTTTTATCAATCTTTGGAGAAATATTGAGAATCCATTAACAAGGAGGTAGTAGTAGAACAATTGAAAATAACATAATCAGGCAGAATCAACGAGGTTTTATAAAAGGGAATTTGTGTTTGACGGATTTGCTTGGTGTTCTTTGAAGAGAAAACAAACAGAATAGATAAAGGGTACCCAGTAGGTAATCGGATTTCCAGAAGATATTTGATTTGTTGCCAGTAAAAGGGATTTGGGGTAATGGCCTGATTGAGGGAGTGGTTGTATAATGAAAAACACTGAGCTGGGATAAATAGTTCATTTTCAGATTGTCCATCAGTAAGTAAGGGGATCAATGCTGTAGTTTTGTCTATTTATAGTGTGCATTAATAATTTGGATGAAGTGATCAGTACATTTGAGAAATATTTAAATGGCGACAAATAGGCAAGGCATAAAAAGCTGTGGTCTTAGTTGTGGCAAATGGGATCTGTATAGTTGAGCACAAGGTTGGCTTGGATGCAGTCTAAAGGGCCCATTTCTGCACTGTACATCTCCATGACTGCATAATTTCATGTATGAGCAGCTTACTGTAGAAGAAATCTTGTTCAAAGTAATTCAGTCCAGTTATGAACTCATGAATTTGATCTTGGGAAGCTTTAGGATTATGTTATACTAAGCAAGTGACAGATTATTTAGATTGAAAGATTCTTTTTTTTTGTTCTCCCAGTGGCATCAACAAGATCAAGACCCAGTCAGCTTCCAGAACATTCATCAGCTACTCATCAGAATGGAAGTGTTACAGATATCTCTCCAGCCCAATCTGGAAAAAAAGATTTTGCACCACCTTGTAAGTATAATATGATCTTGTGTATGTATGTGAATAAGTGCTGGGGAACTTGTCAGTTTAAAGGATGAGGGGATGTGAGGCATTTATGGGGAGTCAGAAGGTTGCTTTGGAGAATCCTCAGGCCTTAGTTTTTTATATTTGCTAGAATCTTTGCAAACATACCAAATCTCAAAATCCCAATGAAGTGTAGTCACTGGCATGTCTTCTTTGTAATTGCATCGATATGTTGAGTATGTACTTGATATTCCAAGTTAGTGATACCCAGGAACTTAAAACTGTTCACCCTTTCCACTGCTGACCCCTCTGTTTCTCCACAATTAATTCCTTCCTTGGTCTTACTGCCATTGAATGCAATGATGTTTAGTGACACCACTTACATAGCCAATCTATCTCACTCTTGTATGCCTCCTGATCATCATGAGGTTCTAACAACAATAGAGAGAGTTTGAGCTGTGCCAGTTAGGGGTGTAGAGTAGTAGTGTGACCGCTTGAGTCAAGTATAATTGTTCTCCCAAGGGATTGTTCCCTTACTGGGGAATGCCTGTGTGTGACTTTGTTTAATATGGGAGGCTGATACATGGGCAGCCACTATGCGGTCCTTGACAGTTCGAGGTTAGGGTCCAGTGACGTGGCTTGCAAGATGACTGGGGAACCTTCACTGCTGCAGCTTTTCTCTGCCTTCACTCTCATTGTGATGTGTCATCATCTTCCGTCGAGGTTTTAGTTGGATTGCTCTTTGTCTGGAACTCTCCCTTGATCTTGTGGCCATAGTTGACCTTGGCAGGAGCTAGGCTGCAGGTGGCATTGCATTCAGGATCTCAGGAGGTCACAATTCTTCCCACCACAAAAAAGGTGACAATCCTGTGAGGAGACAGTAGAGCAGTGGGCTACAGATACATCCTTTGAGCATCTGTATTGATTGTCTGCAAGGAGGAAATGTTATTTCTGATCCTTACTGACTGTGGTCTCCCGATGAGGAAGTCGAGGAACCAGTTGCAGAGGGACGTACAAAGGAAGGATGTATTATCAAAACGTATAGAATGGTAAGAACTTAGCAGGACAGAGGCTCAGGTTTTGAAGCTTGTTTCTTACTGCTGAGGGGTTGATGATGTTGAAAGCTGTGCTTTAATCAATAAACAGCAGCCTGACATAAGTATTGTTGTTCAGGTGGTTTAGAACTCAATAGAGAGGCAGTAGGTAATTTGCAGCAGGCACAGTTAAATGCTTAGGAAGGAAGGAATTCTTGCCATGACCAACCTCTCAATGCAGTTCATCACAGTAGATATGAATGCTACTGTGAGCAATAGTCATTGAGACAGTTCACCCTACTCTTTTTGGGCACTGGTATGATAGATGCCCTTTTGAAGCATGTGGGAACTTTGACTGCAGCAGTGAGAGATTGACGATATCCTTGAAAGCTTCAGCCAATTGATTGGCACAGGCTTTCAATGCTCTACCAGGTACACCATTATCCTGACTCGTAGTGAAGCTTCAAAACTTTGGCCTCAATGCCTCCTTGTGCAATTGGATCCTCGATTTCCCACTTGCAGACCCCAGTGAGATTGGTAATGTCTCCACAATCTCCATCAGCACAAGTGCACCATAAACCAACCTCTGTGCTTAGCGCCTGCTCTACTCGCTTTACGCTTATGATTGTTGATGAAGTACAGCTCCAATGCCATATTCAAATTCGCTGACAGCACCACTATCGCAGGCGGAATCAATGCTGATGATGAATCGTTATATAGGAGGGAGACTGAAAATCTGGCTGAGTGGAGCCATAGCAACAGTCTCTCACTCAGTGTCAGCATGACAAAGGAGCTGATTATTGACCTCAGGAGGAGAGAACCAGAGGTCCATGAGCCAGTGCTCATAGAGAGGAGGAGAGGGTTAGCAACTTTAAATTCGTCAGTGTTATTATTTCAGAGGACGTGTCCTGGGCCCAACACATAAGTGCAATTATGAAGAAAGCGCAACAGTGCCTCTACTTCCTCAGGAGTTTGCGAAGATTCAGCATGACATCCAGAACATTTGACAAACTTCTATAGATGTGTGGTGGAGAGTATATATTGACTGGTTACATCACACCCTGGTATGGAAACGTCAATGCCCTTGAATGGAAAATCCTACAAAAAGAGGTGGATCCGGTTCGGCCCATCACTGGTAAAGTCCTCCCCACCATTGAGAACATCTACACGAAGCATTGTTGCAGGAAAGCAACATCTGTCATCAGTGACCCCTACCACACAGGACATGCTCTCTTCTCACTGCTGTCATCAGGAAGAAGGTACAGGAGCCTCGGGACTCACACCATCAGGTTCTTGACCAAATGGGTTAATTTTACTCAGCTTCACCATTAAAATGTTTCCACAACCTATGCACTCTCTTTCAAGGATTCTTCATCTCATGTTCTCAATATTTATTGCTTATTTATTTATTGTTATTATTACTTTTTCTTTTTATACTTGCGTAGTTTGTCTTTTGCACTTTGGTTGAATGCCCAAGTTCATGCAGTCTTTCATGAATTCTATTATGGGTTTATTGAGTATGCCTGCAAGAAAATAAATCTCAGGGTTGTATGCAGTGACATATATGTACTTGGATAATAAATTTACTTTGAGCTTTACTTTCTTGAAAGATTTTCTGATGTCGGCTTTTGAGACAGATATCACTGGGTTGCCAGATCATGCATGGATTTGCACAGCTATAATTTTATCCTCCCTTTCAAAGTGTATATAAAGGTGTTGAGTTCATCCTTGAGTGAAGCATCTTAACCATTATACCCTGTAGGAAGTGCTGGCCTGCAAACCCTGCCATTACTGACGTGCATCTGATTCCATCACTAACTTCACTTGCAATTACTTTTTGGCTCTTAAGTCTTCTGTAACCCCTGGGTCGCCTCAGGCATCGCTCAAACTCGTTCTAGTCTAGGGGGAGCAGCCTTTGGCCCCGCCAAACTGGGTAATCAGCTGGTGTGGATGCTGTGTGATGTCCCCGCCTCGCCCAAAAAAAACAGACAGTACACCTTATGCGATTAAATGAGTACAATTTATAAAGATTACTATAACTAAGCGATTACTAACGATACAGTATATATGAATAAGAGAAAAAAAAGAAAAGGCGCCAAACTTATCAAAGTTCAAACCACTTCGTGCACAACCGTTGGAGCTCAATTACTGAAGTCTTCTGGCCACCATTCGATCCCCTCCGACTTCCTCAACCCGCCTCCTGGGACCCCCACGGTGGTTGACCAGACGCTCCACACTCCTCTGTCTCCGTCTCCTCTCATCACCGAAAACCTTGGGCCGGGGACCCCCACGCTCGGGGTCCGTTCTGTCGCCCAGCTTCCAGCATCCCGTCCTCTCTCTCTCTCACTCCATCGCGCCGACTCCCCAAAATCCCCACCAACAATCAGTTTACAGTCCCAAACAAGCTTCCAGCACTTATCATAACAAAGACGCTAGCATTCCTACTATTAACACAGGCGCCAGCATTCCTACTTTTAACAAAACAAAAGACGCCATTTTGATTACATACACAGTAACAAAGAAAAAGAAAAAAAACCCTGTTTCACTTCTGTAGGTTGGTCTTTGACTTGTATAATTCTGGATAACAGGTCTTGAATGGCACAGATCTAATCCTAAGCAGACTTCGAATCCCAAGATTCATTCATGGCTTTGGGTTTGGGTATGACCTGTATGCAGTTGAAGGTACACGCTCATCCTGACAGGTCTTGAAGTCGGTGATAACTGGCATATTTAGATATGAAGATGTATCCCTGAATACAGTCCAGTCCAACAATTCAAAGCAGTCCTGTAAGCCCTCGTCCACCTCTCTTGATTCTACCTTCGTGATCCTCACCACTGGTTCTGCAGTCCTCAGTCTCTGCCTATATGCTGGGTGTAGAATTACAGTTGGGTGAATAGACTTAAAGGCAAACAATTGAAACTTCTATAGGAACAAATAGCAAAAGTTATTGTGCTCTCCTTGCAGAATGTAGCAGGAGAAATTATGTTGGAAGTAAGAAAATATTTTGCCTGTTTTTATGGAAGAAGGTAGAAAAGGGCTTCCGAGTCATATAGAGAAAATCATGTAGTAGAATGAATTTCCGTTTTGCACTATTTTTCTTGCTTCAGTTCTTGGTGTAATGTGTCTCTGTGGAAAACACGAAATAAGTCTGCTTTAAAATTGATCCTGAAGGCCATGAATACTGTAGAGTTTGAAATGATCATGGAAGTGATGTGATCTCAAAAATGCATGTAAATTGATAAGTGAAACATGAATTTTATTTTCTACATAGTGAATATGTGAAATGTTAGGTATCTTTTTTCATCATTCATAGAAGAAATGTTTATTTAATTGTACAGAAGTTTAGAGCCAACAAAATTTAGTTTTCATCTTCAAACTTCCAGTTAATTTTATCTTTCAGCCCGCAGAAAATCAAATTGTGTTAAAGAAGTTGAAAAACTCCAGGAAAAACGTGAAAAGCGGCGAATACAGCAACAAGAGATGAGAGAGAAAAGAGCTCAGGTTTGTATTTATTTATTGGACAAAATGCTTGTCCTTTACCTACCCAGCTTCAAAAAGGTTCAACATAACAGGTTAGTTAATAAAGTTAAAGCCTGTGGGAAGCAAGTGGAACTGGTAAACTGATATCAAAATTAATTAGCCCAGTAGGAGTAAACAAAGAACAACAGTGTTTTGTGATTGAAAGTTGTTAGCAATTGGATTCTGCTGAGCTCAATGCCATGTCTCTTGCTTTTAAATTTAGCGGCCATAGTTCACTAAAGACGTGAGAAGGAATGCATTTGGGATATGGAAGCATATTAAAAGAAAGATGCAAAAAAAATGGAACACAAAATTTGAAATATTTGTGCACAATTCGCTGAAGTTCACAGGAAAGATGGTTAAGTTGGTGATGAACACTTTTTTAATCATCAGTATATAGATTTGCTTGCAGGAGTGTGTTAGATTCATAGAAAACAGTATTTTCAACATATTCTGGTCTGTATAACAGGTAGCATATAATTGCACTGGAGACATTATGGTGGAGATCTAGAAGGATGTTACCAGAATCAAAGAATGCATTGGATAGTGTTCTTTGGTACAGGTGAATAGAGTTGAGAGATCTCAGTTAATTGGTAAAGGAAAGACTTGTTTATGCTTAATAGAATGGTCAGTATGTGGAAGGGGGACTAACTTTAATATAATTGGTAGTGAATTAGAGCTGAGGAAGCTTCACCCAGTATGTATTGGGCACCTGGATTCCTTTTCGGTAAATTTAACTGGAAATTTGTGTGATTTGGTATTTGCACAATGAACCAAATGGCTTCTTGCTGGTGAAAGGGATGAAACAATATGATAGAGGATTCTGGGACTGCTAAGATTCTTAGTGTGATTATTTTGGGCTTCTACTTTGTTTCTTCTACATTTGGAATACTTTTCCAGTGCTTGAAGGAGATTTTGAAGCATCATCTATGTTATGCATGCATTTCAATGCCCCATTGATGCTAAGAAGGGCTGTCAGATTAGGTATTGATTGCTTTTCAAGTCACTTCAGCTTAATTTGCTATTTCTGAAAATAGTGAAGGGTCAACAAATTTACTTTCAAGCTATAACAATTTATAGAAATGTTACAATAATTAAACTTACTTGGCTTGGCATTGGCTTGAGTATTTGGATCCAAGCAATAGTTAATATTTAAAGCTTAATGTGTTATCCTGTTTCTTTGCTTGGTCTCATCTCTGTTTATAAACCTTTGTGTGTTTTGGTGAGCGTATACTTAAGTCATTGAATTCTTAGAAATATTAAACTACTGGGACAGAAGATGTTTGGTTCATTTGTTCTTGTCAGCCAAAAGAGGAGCTTCTTAGGTTTTTCTGACTCCAATTTTGGTTCATAGCCTTGTTGGTTACGGCTTTGTTAAGTACTCATTCATTTACTTTTAAATGTCGAGTTTTCTGTACCAAATACCCTTGTAAGTTGAATGCAGGCTACTACTTCTGTCTGAGTAAAAACATTTTTGTTCCCTAACTTTCCTCTAACCTTTGTCCCTTGCTGTCTATCTCCTTGCCAAGACAGATGGTTCTTCCTGTTCACCCTGTCCGTGGCTCTCTCAATTCTGTAATTCTTATATAATTCTGCCTTTGTTTAAGAGGGATGAAACTCACTTTAGATATTTTCCTTTCTTAACTGTAATTCTGAATCTTTGTCTCTACTTAAATCTCCTCTGCATCCTCTTGTTAAGTTCACCGCTTCATTTATCCTATGGCAGAGATTTATTTGTTGGCCAGCCCAGCACAAGCTTGTGGTCCTTGTATCTGTGTTCTAAAAGAATAGAACGGTAGTTCTGGTTGAAGTATTTTCCTTTAAATATTATGCTTAAGGTTTATATACTTTCATCTTAAATGGTTTCTTTCTTAAATTTAGCAAATGATTTTTTTGTATTGCAGAGCACTTACAAAGTTAGAAATGATAAAGCTAAATGCTCCATTCAACAGCCACAATTTGGTATTGGGTATTTACTTTGATAAATTGTGCATTTAACAGGATGTTGATTCTACAAATCCGAACTGGGAAATTATGTGCATGATAAGAGAATTTAGATCAAGTCTTGACTACCGACCACTTACGTCTGCTGATCCAGTAAGTTACAAGTTTAAGCAAGTCAAATTGATCTGAGAACATTGTTTGGGTTTGCTTCATATGGATTTCATGTTTAAAATTATTCCCAAATTATTTTAAATTGTATATTTGAAATCTGAATAATCTAGATGCAATTTGTCTTTGTTGTCAAAGTAATATTTAACTAATTTTTACTTGCTATATCATTTTAAATTTATCTAATTGAAGCTTCAAATGTAACAGAATAGAAAATTGAGAAAAGGAAGCCATGCCAATTTATAACATTCAGTTATATCATGACTTGTCTGAATTTTGGTTTAAATAAGGGTTTCTGCTTGACCCCATGACCCTTGATTCCCTCTAAGTCAGCACCTACAGCAACTAGTTTGAGAATGTCAAAGATTCTAAGTGCGTGGGCTGGAGCTAGAGTAGAATTCCTCTTCTCAAGCTTAAGTGATGACCTTTTATTTAGAGACTCCACCACCTAGCTTCCCCACAAGGAAAACGGTAGCATAGCAGTTAGTGTAATGCTATTACACTTTGTAAAATTGAAAAGGCAATGTTATATTTGAAGTATCTCTTTCTCAACCTGCTTTAAATACTTTAGTTTCTAATGTCATGTGGGAGATATATATATATATACACATTTATACTTTTTTAAAATGCAGCATGCTTTTTTTTTGTGTAGCATTCATTTCCTGCATTTTCTCAGTAATTTCCAGATATTGCAAGCATAGGTCCAAAGCCTGAACAACGAGTCTTCTCTTCACTGCACTTACCTTGTCCAGGCACAGACAATCTTGCTTGTTCTTTGTCATAGGAGTATTGTTGGCTGTCAAATGTACAGTTGATTTTGAGTAGTTTTAAATTTGTCACTCAGTAGGCTACATACAATACTTCCAAATTTACCGTCTTTTGAATTACTTTCACTGCCATCCGCAGCATGTAACTTCCATTTAAGAAATGTATTTTAAATCAAATTAATAAACTACAGATTTCACTATCTTCTGAAGGACTCAGCAGACCTAGGAGGTATGGCACCTTTCAACAGATGAAAGTTCCATCACCATGGCCGGCAGCAAGGCCGGGGGAGGGGGACTCCAAGCCAGGTTGAAACACAGAAGTGTGAGATCCCCTCTATCCAGCATCTTGATAGCAAAAGTGCAGTCACTGGAGAATAAAATCAAGGAATTGACAGCAAAATTGCTGTATCAGAGGAATACGAGAGATTGTTGTGTTCTGTGTCTGATCGAGACATGGCCTACTCCCAGCATGCCAGATACGGTGATCAGACCTGAAGGCTTCTCAATTCACAGGATGGACTGAACTGCTGATTTGGAAAAGGCAAAAGGTGCAGTTGTGTGTTTCATGATAAACTCGTGGTGTTCGATGTGGCGGTTTTGTTGAACTTGTGTTCCCCCAACATTGAATACCTAACGGTCAAATGCCGTTTGTTTTATTTACTTAGGGAGTTCTTCACCGTAATCCTATTTGCAGTTTACGTGTCACCAGTGGATGATGATAATCAAGCGTTTGAAATGCTGCATGATGCCATCTCCAAACTAGGTACAGTTCATCCTGACGCATTTCAAATCATAATTGGCGATAGCAATCAGGTTTGTTTGAAGAAAACACTGCCCAATTACATCAGCATATATCCTGTAGAACCAGAGGTCCAACACACTTGACTACTGTTATACTAAGATATAGAATGCCAGGCTGTATTTTGGTAAATTTGGCTGTCACTTGGCTGTCCTTCTCTTACCTGCGTACAGGCAGAGGCTAAACAGCAAAACTGCAGAGATTATGACAGCAAAGAGGTGGTGTGGGAGGCAGAGGAGCGACTGTGAGATTGCTTCGAGTTGGTGGACTGGACTATTGTTCAAGGACTAATCTGTGGATATCAATGAATACACCAGGGTTGTCATGGACTTTATTAAAACAGTTGTAGGCCAGTGACCCCCACAATATCATTCAAAGTCATCCCATCCAGAAGACCCACAATCTGCTGAGGTACCAGAGGGCATGGTGCAATCACCAGAAAACCATCTCACAGGTGAAGTGACAAAGGATGAAACTTGAATCAACAAAGGATGCTCAACAGTTATGGCTGGGCTTGAATGCTATCACCTCTTATAAAGTAAATCAAGTGATGTAAGCGACAACAGGGCTTCAGTTCAGATGAGCTCCATGCCTTCTGTGCTTGCTTTGATTGTCAAAGCATAGAGGAACAATCATGGTCTCCCACAGCCCCAATGATCCTGCGAGTTCAGTCTCTGAGGCCGACAAGTGAGCAGCTTTCTGGAGGGTGAACACATGAAAAGCATCCAGCCCAGACAGGATATCTGGCCAAGTACTAAAGACTTGTGCTGATCAGTTGGCTGGAGTGTCCACTGAGATCTTTAACCTCTTGCTTTGGCGGTCTGAGGTACCCACTTGCTTTATGCAAACTTCATTTATTCTGGTGCCTAAGAAGAACGTGGTAACCTGCCTCAATGACTATTGTCCAGTAACACATCCACAGTGATGAAGTGTTTTGAAAGGTTGATGATGAAACCGTATCAACTCCTGCCTGAGAAGCGACTTGGATCTGCTCCAATTTACCTACTGGAACAAGAGGTCCATAGCAAATACTGTCTCATTGGCTCTACACTCAACCCTGGAACATCTGGACAGCAAGGATACACATCAGGATATTCTTTATTGACTACAGCATGGCATTAAATACTATCAATCCCTAAAACTAATCAATAAGCTTCTAGACCTTGGCCTCAATACTCGCTTGTGCAATGGATCCTCAATCTCCTTTCTTGCAGATCCCTGTCAGTTCAGACCGGCAACAGCATCTCTTCCACAATTTCCATCAGCATAGGTGCTCCACAAGGCTGTGTGCTTAGCCCTTTGCTGTACTCACTTTACATTTATGACCACATGGCTAATCACAGCTCTAATGCCATATTCAAATTTGTTGGCAATGTCACTGTCATTGGTCGAATCAAAGGTAGTGATGAATCAGCATACAACAACCTCTTACTTACTGTCAACAAGACCAAGGAGCTGATTATTGACTTCAGGAGGAGGAAATCAGAGGTCCATGAGCCAATCCTCATTGGATGATAAGAGGTGAAGAGAGTCAACCTCAAATTCGTCAGTGTTAACATTTTGGAGGATTTGTCCTTGGCCCAGCATGTAAATGCAATTACAAAGAAAGTACAGCAACACCTCTACACCCTTTGGAGTATGACATCCAAAACTTTGACAAACTTCTATAGATGTGTAGTGGAAAGTATATTGACTGGCTACATCACAGCCTGGTATGAAAACACCAATGCCCTTGAAAGGAAAATACTACAAAAAGAAGTAGTGGATACAACTCAGTTCATCATAGGTAACACCCTCCCCACCATTAAGCATATCAACACAAAATGTTGCAGGAAAGCAGCATCCATCATCAGTTACCCCCACCATCCAGGTCATGCTCTCTTCTCACTGCTGCCATCAGGAAGAAGGAGGCTCAAGATTCAGACCACCAGGTTCAGGAGTAGTTGTTACCCCTCAGCCATCAGGCTTTTGAACCAAAGGGGTTAACTTAACTCAACTTCACTAGCTCCATCATTGAAATGTTCCCACAACCTATGGACTCACTTTCAAGGACTCCATGTCATGTTTGTGATATTTATTGTTATTATTTCTTTATTGTATTTGCAGTTTGTTGTCTTCTGCACACTGGTTGAACACCCAATTTGGTGTGGTCTTTCATTGATTCTGTTAAAGTTATTATTCTATTAATGGATTTGTGGAATATGCCCACAAGTAAAGGAATCTCGGGTGTATATGGTGACATGCATGTATTGTGATGATAAATTTACTTTGAACTTTAAACTTTGAGTCAAGAGGGGGAAAAATTGCAAAGCAAGATTTAATGCCGAAACTTCCCATAACTAGAGCCAGGTGCAAGAGGTGATCTGGTGGGTAGGTTGTTTTAAGAATCTGATGGTGGTAGGAAAACAGTTGTTTTTGAACCTGATGATGCTGGACTTCAGGCTTCGGTATCTCCTGCCTGATTGTAGCAGAGAGAAGGGGGCATAACCTAAGTGATCGGGATGCTTGATGATAGATGCCATCATCTTGAGGCATTGCCTCCTGTAGATTCTGCCACGGGTGGGGAGGGTTGTGCCTGTGATGGTCTGGGCTGTGGCAAGTATTCTCTGCATCCTGTTATATTGCTGTGTGTTGGAAATGTAGTACCAAGCCATGATGCAGCCACTCGTAACACCTTGGACAGTGCATCTATAGAAGTTAGAGTATTTGGTGATATCCTGAATCTCCGTCAGCTTTTTCAGAAGTAGAGGTACTGGCATGCCTTCTTCATGATTGCATCTACAGTGGTGCTAGAAAGTTTGTGAACCCTTGAGAATTTTCTCTATTTCTGCATAAATATGAACTAAAATGTGATCAGATCGTCATGGAAGTTCTAAAACTCGATAAAGAGAACCCAATTAAATAAATAACACAAAATGAGCAAATATACTTGCTCATTTATTTATTGAGAAAATGGATGGCTTGCCATCATTGATAGAACTATGAATTGTAACAGCAAATTCTACAGGAAATTGGCAGGGTATCTGTCCATGAACTGAAGCTCCAAGAGAAAGTGGGTCATGCAACAAGATGACCCTAAACACCCAAGTCAGTCAACCAAAGAATGGTTAAAGCAGAAGAAATTTCACATTTTGGAAAGGCAGAGTCACAGTCCTGACCTTAATCCTATAGAAATGTTGTGGAGGGACCTAAAACAAGCAGTTCATGTATGAAAACCCACCAACCTTCCAAAGTTGAAGCAGGTTTGTTCAGAGGAATGGCCTAAAATTCCTCCAAATTGATGTGCAGGACTGATCAACAGTTACCGGAAATGTTTGGTTGAGGTTATTGCTGTACAGGGAGGTCACTCCAGTTACTGAAAGCAAAGGTTCATATACTTTCCGTTAATGCCCCTCCTCCCCTTCTTACCTCATCCCTGATATATTTAGTTTTTTCCTCCCTCCTTTTTTTCCCCCTCTCTTTCTGCCCATCACTCTGCCTGTTCTCCATCTCCCTCTGGTGCTCCCCTCCCCCTTTCTTTCTCCCTAGGCCTCCTGTCCCATGATCTTTTCCCTTCTCCAGCTCTGTATCCCTTTTGCCAATCACCTTTCTGGCTCCAGCTTCACCCCACCCCCTCCGGTCTTCTCCTATCATTTTGCATTTTCCCCTCCCCCTTCTACTTTCAAATCTCTTACTATCTTTCCTTTCAGTTAGTCCTGACGAAGGGTCTCCCGTCGACAGTGCTTCTCCCTATAGATGCTGTCTGGCCTGCTGCGTTCCACCAGCATTTTGTGTGTGTTGCTAATATTGTATGTGTTGGGTGCAGAATATGTCATATAAGATTTTAATGCCTTGGAGTTTGCAGCTGCTCACTTTCTCCATCTCTGACTCAATATGAGTACTCCCAACTAGTTTCCCAACTTCTTAAATCAGTGATTAGCTCTTTGGTTTTGTATATGGTCAGGACAAGGTTGTTATTGTGCCACCAATCAACCAGGTATTCTATCTCACTCCTGTACACTGACTCAAAATCACCTGTGAATTTGTAGATGGTGTTTAAGGTATGTTAAGTCACTTGATTAGATATATGTACATTCATGGGTGTAAAAAGAGTAGAACAGGGTGGCTAAGTACACACAGCGTCTTGTGATGCACCTGTATTGATAGTGAGAAGGAACTGTTTTTACTCATTCCTACTCTTTGAACTCTGGTGATGAGGAAGTGAAGGATCCAATTGCAAAGGGAGATCTTGGAGATTTTGCAACCTTTTTTGAAATCAGTAGAGTCTTGTGTTATGCAGCAAGATCTGCAAGGTTGTTTACAGCATAATATTGTGGAATCATAGCAAACCAATGGTGTAGCATATTTATAGATTAGGCCTTCCAGAAGTCCTAAATGTCCATGGTTAATTGCATGTTCATTGAAATCTGGGATCTCAGTTTGTGATCAAATATAAGTGAGTTCCAGTCGGTATCACTAACAGTAGCCCCCACGGTCAGGCCCACTGTTAGAGAACATGGCTAAGGTTGTATTTCACATGGCAATATAATCTTTATATTGAAGTAATTTTAATTAACTGCATTGGTTAAGTCTACATATTTGATAACCTAGAGTATGCATTATTGGAACATGTATGTAGCTGAAATTTCATTGTTCTTTTAGATTGATGAACAAAGGATATGTGTATGCGTAAGAAAACGACCACTAAACAAGAAAGGTAAAGTCAATTTTAATTTATTTTCTGTTAAGTTATAATTTGGTGACCTTTTATTCAAACTAAGTGGTTTCTGATCAAAATTTCTTGTAGCTCAAGAACACATGAAAGTAAGTTGTTTGGAAAATGAGTTTATTACATACTGTAAACTAAACTCTCTACTTTTTATGATTTTTATGCAAGTTTGTACCTTGACTTTGTTGTCACTGATCATTCTTTATTGCAGGCTTCTATCAGCTACGAACCAGAATGTGCTGTATTCTGATGCCTGTCTAGCAAGATATAAGACTAAACAGTGAAATACAAAAAAAATCTATAGTCTTTCTGTTGGATATACCAAAAAACCATCTCTTTTCCTTGGCTTTTGTTGTTTCTTTTACTCTTGTTTGGGTTACACCTCTGTGGAATAATGTAAGTTTCTTTTCAGTTTGTTCCTCAGTTTTGAGGAGGACTTTCCCTCATTATTCTAGTTTTAAGGGAACTGGTTATTCTCTCACTGATGGATCTGGTGGTGGCTGACAGATTAGGTAGGCAATTAGTGAGGTGGTCTGCTTCTTTGCTGCTCATGTAGGGCTTCTACTCATGAATGGCCTTGAGATTCTCAATGTCACCATGCATGTTTCTCCTCCACTTTGAGCTGTTTGTAAGCTAATGATTCCCAGAAATCAGTGGGGGTGTTATAATTATGTGTGGACTCATCTTTGCATCTCTTCCTTCATCCTCTTGGTAATATCTTCTTGTGACCAAGCTTGGAAAAGTTTACAGTAAAGGAAGAAAACAGAACATTCTGCCAATCAACTTGACCCAGTCCTTTATGAAAGCAATCTAAAGTGAATCAACTTCCTTTGTTGTTCTCAAGATGTGCTACTCTAGAGAGCAGTTCAAGCCTGAAATCCTTGTCTTTATCCTGGCGATTCTCTAATTTCTAGCTACTTTTATCTGGGTCACTTGTTATACCTGTTTTGTTAAAATTATCTTTTTTAATGTATTTTTTTCATTTTTTACAAAATCTTAACTCAGGCTTCTTTGGCCTTTATTACAAGGGCCATAAAGTACAGAAGTGGGGAGATAATGTTGGTGAGGTCATAGCTGGGGTACAGCTCTGCTGTCCTGTATAGAGGTGGTTTATTACATTGACTCCTGGAAGGAGGAGTGTCTGGTAATGAATGATTGAACAGGTTGAGCTTGTGTATTAGAATTTAGATAAATAGAGGTAGTTTTCATATGAAATGGAAGATTCTGAAAATCTCACTAGCTAGATGCTAAGAGAATGTTTCCCTTCCTTTGCAGAAAATTAAGAGATTGATTCAGAATAAAGGAATGGAGATGAGGAATTCTTTCCCGTCATTAAGCTTTGGAATTTCTTACTTCAAAGAACTGTGGAGGCTTAGTCATTTAAAAAGATATTCAAACTGGCATGGATAGATTTACTAAAGTTAACAGAGAACATGGAGTAAGGTGAAATAGAGATCAAATTCAGATAAGCCATGATCTTACTGAATTGCAGAGCAGAATCAGTATCTTCTGGTGCTCATGCCTTGCATTCAGGCAGTTTTGCTTCCTTTGCCTTTGTTCATGAGATTTTGAAAACCCTCCTCAAAGCATTTATCTAAACTGATTTAGTAATTGTAATACCATTCACCAACCTTAAATTCCTCTCAATTTATTGGCCTTGTAATTTCTTACATGTATGTTCCCAAGATCAGAACTCTCATTGCTTAAGCTTTCCGATTACTAAGCAATTTTTACCTATATTTACATCTCTCTTGTATTTGTGTTTCTTTTAACATTTAAGTTTGGCAAACACAATTTCATATGTTGCATGACTAAATTGCTGAGTGGAATTATTTTGTCAGTCTACCGTTGTGTTGCTTCATTTCTAGTCATGAATGAAAAGCTAATGGTTATTGCAGTATAAACAGAGAGCTTAGCCAGCAGTGTGTAGTAGCATCAGCACCGGAGTTTGAAGCCAATGGTTCCGGGCTTTGAATCTGGCTGGCTTATTGTTCACTTTCCATCCATGCTGTGTTGAGAGTTGAACTAGCAGCTTGGCCTCGTTTTTTAAAAAAAAGACAGATGCTAAGGAAATGGCAAAAAAAAAGCCACCTGATGAGCCATAAGGCATTAAGAGGAACAACAAATGGAGAGCTCAAGTCTTTGTCTTACCAAATTGTAAGTTAGGTTGACATTGATGTAATCTGTACCTTTAGAAGACAAAATGTGGAATTTGGTCTTAATTTAGGAAAGGAAATATTCCACTCACTCATCACCCCAAGGAATTCTTGTGGTGAGATCCTTGCTTTCTGATTAGCAGTTCCTCTGAGTGTGCAGTTATTTTTCTCTGCCCTATGTTACTTTGTCCACAGAGTCCATTGTAGATGTTTCTGATCAGAGAGATGTACTTGTGTTTTCTTGTTAATTTATCCCCTTTGTGCAAATTTTATTCATGCAGACTTTATTTTCCAAACTGACATACTTGCGTTTTATTTTGCAAGAGTCAAACTGTTTGCACTTTGCACTTGGAAAATTGTTTCTCCACATTTGATTTGATTCTTTTTGTATCGCCTATTAGTGTTTCGATTGGTACTGTTCCTAAATCCTCTGTACAATTGACTAACCTGATTATCATATTACATTGGAAATAATTCTGAAAATGCTTCCTCACTTTTCAACATTGAACTCTATAGACAATGGCAGGAAAAGTATGGGAACAATACCAACTACCAGTTGCCCTTTAAGTCGCACATCATCTTGACACGGAAATGTATTACCATCACTTCATTATGGAGGGCTATAGGGGAAGGAAGGTTTAGATCGATCTTAGAACAAAGAATTTAGAGAGCTAGGTAGAAAGTTGAGAAGTAGGACCGTGAGGGTAGAAGCAGGAATATTTGGCAGATTAATGCATGGTTGTGAAGCTGGCGCAGTGGGCAAGGCTTCAGGTTCTTGGATCATTGGGATCTCTTCTGGTGGAGGTATGACCTGTTCAATAGTGACGGGTTGCACCTGAACCCGAGAGGAACCAATATTCTCTTGTGCAGGTTTGGCAGATCTGTTGGGGAGGATTTAAACTAATTTGGTGGGGTTGGGAAGCAGAGTGAAGGGACTCATGACGGAATGGATGGTAAAAAAGTTAATGTGCAATCAGACTGTCAGGAAGGGCAGGCAGATGATAGGACATAATTGCAGCCAGAAGGGTGAGTATCAGGGTATTAGGGATGCAGAATCAAAAAGGGTAGAGATACATTATATCTCAATGCATGGAGTATAAGAAGTAAAGTGGATGATCTTGTTGCAATATTACAGACTGTCAGGTATGAGGTTTTGGTATCACTGAGTCATGGTTGAAGGATGGCTGGAGTTGGGAGCTAAATGTCCAAGGTTACATGTTGTATTGGACAGATGGGAAGATAAGCAGAGGGGGTGGCATGGCTCTGCTGGTAAAGGATGGCATCAAATCAATAGAAAGATGTGACATAAGATTGGAAGATCCTTGTGGGTTGAGTTAAAAAACTGCAAGGGTAAAAGTACCCTGATGGCAGTTATTACAGGTCTCCCTACAGCAGCTGGGATGTGGATCACAGATTACAACAGGAAATAGAAAGGGTGTGTCAAAAGGGCAGTGTATGATAGTCATAGGAAATTTCAACATGCAGGTCGATTGGGGAAAATCAGGTTGGAAATGGATCTTGAGAGTAAGTTTGTTGAATGTGTACAAGATGGCTTTTAAGAGCAGTTTGTTGTTGAGCCTTCCAGGGGATCAGCTGTACTGGATTGGGTGTTATGCAGTGAACTGGAGGTGATTAGGGAGTTTAAGGTAAAATAACCCTTAGGAAACAGTGGTCACAAAATAATTGAGTTCAACTTGAAATTTGATAGGGAGAAAGTAAAGTCTAACAAAGCAGTATTTCAGTGGAGTAAAGGAAACTACAGTGGTATGAAAGAGAAGTTAACCAAAGTAATTTGGAAGGAGATGCAGGCAGGGATGACAGCAGAGCAGCAACTGGTGTGAGTTTTTGGAAAAAATGAGGAAGACGCAGTATAGATGTATTTTAAAAATGAAGAAGTGCTCAAATGTCAAAATAGTACAACCATGGCTGACAAGGAAAGGCAAAACTAATGTAAAAGCAAAAGAGTTGGGCATACAATAAAGCAAAAATTAACAGAAAGATAAAGGATTGGGAAGCTTTAAAAACCCACAGAGAGCAACTAAAATAATCATTAGGAGGGAAGGATGAAATCTGAAAGCTAGAAAACAATATCAAAGATGATAGAAAAAACGCTTTTTTGAGTGTAAAATAAATAAGAGAGATGAGAGTGGATATAGGACTGCTAGAAAATGAGGCCGGAAAAATAGTAATGGGGGCCAATGAGAAACTAAAAGAATATTTTGCAACTGTCTTTACTGTGGAAGACATTAGCAGTGTGTCAGGTGTTGAAGGGTGTGAGGGAAGAGAAGTGAGTCCAGTTACTATTACAAGGGAGAAGGTGCTTAAAAAGTTGAAAGAGCTAAGGATACCTAAGTTACCCAGGTCAGATGAACCGCCCCCTAGTATTCTAAAAAAGATAGCAGTAGAGTTTGTGGAGGCATTAGTAATGATCTTTCAAAAATCACTGTACTTTGGCATGGTGCCAGAGGACTGGAAAAATGCAAATATCCCTCCACTCTTTAAGAAAGGAGGAAGACAGCAGAAAGGAAATTATAGACCAGTTAGCCTGACCTTCATGGTTGGGAAGATGTTGAGAGCCAGTTGTTAAGATTGAGGTGATGGAGTACTTGGTGACACAAGAAAAGATGGGACAAAGACATGGTTTCCTTAAGGGAAAATCTTGCCTGACGAACTTGTTGGAATTCTTTGAGGAGATTACAAGTAGGATAGTGGATGTTGTATATTTGGATTTTCATAAGGCCTTTGATAAGGTGCTTATGAAGTTAAGAGCCCTTGATATTTACAGGAAAGTTGCTGGCATGTTTAGAGCATTGGCTGATTGGTAGGAGGCAGTGAGTGGGAACAAAAAGATCCTTTTCTGGTTGGCTGCCAGTGACCAGTGGTGTTTTGCAGGGGTCAGTGTTGGGGCCGCTTCTTTTTATGTTGATTTAGATGATAGAATAAGCTTTGTTGCCATGTTTGCAGATGACATGAAGATTGGTGGAGGGGGGGACTTCCGGTAAGATGGCGATTGTTTAGCTGCTCCGAACTTTTGTTCCGTTACTGTCGCTATCTTTGCACTAAATGTCTCCGTTTTTTAAACCTTAGTTAGGAATTTTTTCGGTATCTCTTACTTGCCTGTGAATATATCTAACTTACAATGTCTAGCAAGAGTTCTAAATCCGGGAGAAAAGAAGCTATGACTCCCTCGGACGAGACCCTGGTTGCGCTCGGAAAGCTGCGAGATGAAATTTTAAAGGAATTTAAAACCGCTTTCAAACAGTTAGAAGACAAACTGGATCGGATCAACGATAAAGTGGACAAACATGCTGAACACTTATCTCGCATTGATTCGACTTCTGAAGATTTAGAAAGCCGTGTTCGATACTTGGAGACTCTCTGTTCCAGCTTAGAGGGAAAATGTAACAAACTCCTTTCCAAAATGGTGGATCTCGAAAATCGCAGCAGACGCTGCAACCTCAGAATTCTTGGATTGCCAGAGGCGACCGAACAGGGATCAACTGTGAAGTTTTTCGCCGAGTTTCTCTGTGAAATATTCGGGAAAGATTTGCTTCCGAACCCGCCCGAGCTCGAACGGGCACACAGAGTTTACGTTCCCCCCGGAATTCTGGGCTCCCGTCCGTGACCAGTAATCTTGTGTTTCCATCAATACCAGGTAAAACACAGTCTGATTGTAGAGGCGCGTCGCAGGGGGTCTTTTCCTTTCCAGGATACAACCATTCGCTTTGTGGAAGATTTTGCACCCCAGACCTTAAAGATGCGCACTGAGTTTAAAGGCGCAATGAAAGTGCTTTTTGATCGTGGTTTCAAACCTTCTCTTCGCAATCCTGCCGATCTACGAATCAAGCTTAATACTGGAAAATACAAGCGGTTCAAATCAGCGAAGGAAGCTGAAGCATTTGTGGCAAGTCTTCCGGCTATCCAGTCATCTTCGGAATCTGATCGGACCTCCTAAAATGGTGGATAAGTACTCCTCATAGTAAAATTACTTTTTCTGGACTCAGACTTCACTTGAATCACTCAGACATTATTCATTGAAACTCTAAGGGCTGTTGACAATCTCTCCTGGGATTTGGTGTGTGTGTAATCTATTTTTATTCTTGTATAACTTTAGAGTTCTACAACTAACTCTAACTTGTTTTGGAGGTTCGAAGTCTTTAGTGAAGGCCTCCCTGTTTGTTGGTTCACAGTTTAATTGCTGATTTATTTTTCCTTTTTTAAATATTTATTTATTTTATCTTTTTTTTCCTTTTCTTCACCCCTTTTTTCTAATCTCTGAATTTTTTTCTCCCCTCTCTGTAAATGGTTGATAAATACTCGTCTTGAATTTATAATTTTCCCCTTCCTCTTCTTTTTTCTTTTTCTTTCTTACCTTTTTTTCCCCTTTCTCTTACTTTATTCTTCTATAATTTTTCGCGGGTAGGTTAGTTTTGGTTTTCTTCCGATTTTCTCTGTATTAAGTTTTATATTTCTGCAGAAGGTGTTCTAATCTGTACTAATGTTTTCTAGTGCATAAACTAGTTACTATTTGCTATAGTATTTATACGGAACTGTTGTTAATGACACAGATCTGGAAGTTGTATTTGGGTTAATTTTTTTGGTAGAGCTAGCTACTTGTTTTGGTAGCCGTCTAGTTTTGGGTTGTGCGGGTGGGGTGGATTTTCCAGTTCCAACATCACTCACTGTATTTATTGTTTCTCTTTATTGCTCAGGACATGTATATGTTTTGACTTTACGAATCTATGTTTACATCTCTGCTCCCAGACTGCTATTGTAATGCTTGATTTTTTATATGCCTGCTGCCTTTTATGCATTAGTAAGTGATAATGGCTAGTGCACTTAAATTCGTGAGCTGGAATGTAAAGGGATTGAATCACCCTGTTAAAAGGAGGAAGGTATTCTCACATATCAAACAACTCAAAGCTGACATTGCTTTCCTTCAAGAAACTCATATTCGTTGTTTTGATAACTCCTGGCTTCTGTCAAAGTGGGCGGGTCAGCATTTTCATTCATCCTTTGCCGCTAAAGCTAGAGGAGTCTCCATTCTTATTAACTCAAATATTCCTTTTGAACTCCATAATAAAATATCTGATACAAATGGCCATTTTATTATTGTTTCTGGTAAACTATATAACACTAAAGTTGCACTAGCAAACCTGTATGCCCCCAACTTTGATGATGTTAACTTTTTTGAACGGTTTTTTCCCTCACTACCAGACTTAAACTCATACTCTCTTATACTGGGTGGTGACTTCAACTGTTGGTTGGATCCTAAACTGGATCGATTGTCCTCTGTTACCAGATCACCTACTAAATCTGCCTTAGCTATTCAATCGTTTCTCTCTAATTTTGGTATCTCTGATATATGGCGTTTCCTCCATCCTACGGAGAGAGATTATTCTTTTTTCTCACATGTTCACTAGAATTGACTATTTCTTACTCGATAACCAACTTATCCCATTTGCCCACTCTTGTGACTATCAGAGTATACTGATTTCTGACCATGCCCCAATTACCCTCTCTCTGAACTTTCCTGGTCTCCCTCAGAGGAATATACACTGGCGGTTTGATTCAACTTTATTATCGGATGATGATTTCGTAAAATTTATTAAGGATCAGATAACCTTTTATTTTAACACTAATACATCACCTGAAGTGCCATCCCAGATTGTCTGGGATGCCATGAAAGCATATCTGAGGGGTCAAATAATCTCTTACACAGCAAATCCCAACAGAAGATCCCGTGCAGATCGAGCAGACCTCATTAACCAGATTAAAGATTTGGATCAAATATATGCCCAAACTAAGAACCCTGAATTATACAAGAAGCGCGTTGAACTCCAAACTAAATTTAACCTTCTGTCCACTCAACCTGTCGAACGCCAACTTCTCGAAAGCAAGAGTCGCTTTTACATTCATGGGGATAAGTCTGGTAAATTCCTAGCCAATCAGCTGAGGCGTTCCAAAGCCAACCAACATATTACAAAGATCCGGAAGGAGAACGGAGACTTTACATCGGATCATTTAGAAATTAATGACGCATTTAAAAAATTTTATTCTCAGCTTTATTCCTCTGAATCTCTGAATGACAATATCTCTGTTGATCAATTTTTACAGAATCTGAATATCCCCTCACTTTCATCTGATTTCAAAGCCAAACTCAATGCACCTATATCATCAGAAGAAATATCTTTTGCAATTTCTGCACTGTCCTCAGGGAAATCTCCTGGACCTGATGGGTTCCCTGTAGAATTTTATAAATCATTCTCTTCACTTCTTTCTCCTCAGTTACTTTCAGTATTATCTGACTCGTTTAAATACAGCAAATTGCCACCCTCTTTCAGTGAGGCATCTATTATTCTTCTTTTAAAAAAGGGCAAAGACCCAACAGAGTATTCCTCGTACAGGCCGATCTCTCTGCTCAATGTTGATGTAAAGATCTTAGCTAAAGTGTTGGCTCATAGATTAGAAACCGTTATTCCCTCCATTATCTCTGATGACCAAACAGGCTTTATTAAAAACTGTCTCCCTTTTTTTAACATTCGGCGTCTATTTAATATTTTATACTCAGCTCCAACTGGGACTCCTGAATGTGTTATCTCCTTTGATGCGGAGAAAGCATTTGATCGTATAGAGTGGAACTACCTTTTTGCAGTCTTAGAAAAATTTGACCTCGGCCAAAGTTTCATCTCTTGGATCCAATTGCTGTACCTGTGTCCTACTGCTTCTGTTTTAACTAATTTTCAGAAATCCCAAGTATTTAATCTCAAACGTGGCACCCGTCAGGGATGCCCCTTAAGTCCCTTTCTCTTTGATTTGGCTATAGAACCTCTGGCGATAGCATTTCGAAACTGTCCTGAATTGACCGGGATTTGGAGAGGGGGTGTTGAGCATAAAGTTTCTCTCTATGCTGATGACTTATTACTCTTTCTCTCAAATCCATCTACATCCTTACCTCTAATGTTTTCACTTCTTGACCAGTTTAGCCAGATCTCTGGCTATAAACTCAATTTACATAAGAGTGAACTTTTCCCAATTAATAAAGAAGCACAAGAACTAATATTTCGTGATCTCCCTTTTAAAGTAGTCCATAATCAATTTACTTATCTTGGAATTACGGTCACAAGGAAGTTTAAAGATCTCTTTCGTGAAAACTTTGTCAGTCTTTCATATGCTATAAAACAGAGTCTGGTACAATGGTCACCTCTATCTATGTCTTTGGTAGGTCATATTAATGTTGTTAAAATGTATGTTCTCCCCAAATTTTTATACTTATTTCAATCTATCCCAATTTTTATTCCTAAATCTTTTTTTGATTCCTTAGACTCTATTATTTTGTCATATCTGTGGCAGAATAAGCGCTCTAGAATTAATAAAATCCACCTCCAAAAATCTAAAAAAGAGGGTGGCATGGCTTTACCTAACTTTCGCTTATATTATTGGGCAGCTAATATACGTTGTGCTACCTTCTGGTCTTTCTTCCACGGTCAACCCGAGTGCCCTAACTGGGTGGCAATGGAGTTGAGCTCCACTAAAGAATTATCTATATCTGCACTTCTTGGCTCTGCACTCCCTAGCAGTCTGCCCAGATCAATAGCTAATCCTCTTGTTAGACACACTTTGCGTATATGGGCTCAGTTCAGGAAATGCTATGGTTTCCAGGGGTTTTCTGTTTCTAGCCCTGTTGCACATAATCACCTTTTTTTTACCTACTACGTACGATTCAGCATTCCATGTTTGGTATAGGAAGGGCATTAGACATTTTGAAGATCTCTTCATTGATAATTGCTTCGCTTCTTTTCAGCAGCTCTCTGTTAAGTTCAACCTGCCTAACGCTCACTTTTTCAGATATCTCCAAATCCGACACTTTATTGCTCCTTTAATTCCTAACTTTCCTGAAATGCCTGCGAAAAATGCTATGGACCTATTTCTTTCCATTAATCCACTAGGCAAAGGTTTAATATCAATTATCCGAGATAAACTAGCAGCCTTACGACGGGCCCCTGTGGATAAAATTAAAATGGCCTGGGAGCAGGATTTAAATATCTCCTTATCCGAGGAGAGCTGGGACTCAGTTCTCAAATCGGTTAACTCAACCTCTCTTTGTGCTCGCCATTGCCTTTTACAGTTTAAGATTGTTCATAGAGCCCATATGTCTAAATCTAAACTATCTCGATTCTACCCTGGCATTAGTCAGCTCTGTGATAAATGCAAGAGGGGCGTGGCCTCTCTCATCCATATGTACTGGCTCTGTCCTAGCTTGGAGAAATTCTGGAAAGATGTCTTCACTACATTATCGAGTATTCTGAATCAGCATCTAGAACCAAACCCCTTAATTGCTCTGTTCGGTTTTTGGGGCGAGACAGATTTATGTCTGGGTCCGACCAAATGCCGAATACTATCCTTTGCCTCTCTCCTGGCTAGACGCTTGATCCTCCTTAGATGGAGAGATGTTGCCCCGCCCACTCATGCGCAATAGCTTAATGATATTATGGCCTGCTTGGACCTCGAAAAAATTCATTATTCAGATCTTAATTCGGATCTAAAGTTCCATAAGGTCTGGGGACCTTTTATTGAGTACTTTCATAACCTTCCTCTTGACTAGGGTTTTTTTTTTCTTTTTTTTTCTTCTTTTCGGTCCCTTGCTTTCAGCTCCCTTTTTTTTTCTGGTAGTAGGCATTATTATCCTCTGTTGCTAAGTGTATTCACAGTCTGGGAGTTTGACTGTCCTGACCTATACTCTTTATATTGTGTTGTGGTCGGTCTGGAGTTGTTTTTTTTTCTTGTGTTGTGGGGCTTGGGGAGGACACTAAGCTTACTTGTCTTTAATTTAGGTGCTTTTTTGTTAAATTCTCTTCCTTTGTAGCATATTGTTATTGTATGCTTAATTTTGCACTGTATTAATGCTCCTCATTGGGATTTGGGGTTTTTAATTTGTAAAATGTTTTGAAAAACTAATAAAAAAATTTTTTAAAAAAAGGAAGATTGGTGGAGGGGCAGGTAGGATTGAAGAAAGGCTGCAGAAGGTCAGATAGATTAGGAGAATGGGCAAGAAAGTGGCAAATTAAATAAAATGTTGGAAAATGCATTTATAATGAATATTATGTACAACAGAACAGTCAATATAACATAGAAATACAGTTGCGTCAGCATGTGTTAAGTAGTCTGATGGCCTGGTGGAAGTAGCTGTTCCAGAGCCTGTTGGTCCTGGGTTTATGCTACAGTACCATTCTACGGATGGTAGCAGCTGGAACAGTTTGTGGTTGGGGTGACTTAGGTCTTCAGTGATCCTTCAGCCCTTTTTACACACCTGTTTTTGTAAATGTCCAGAATCTACAGATACGCTGGGCTGTCTGCACCACTTTCTGCAGAGTCCTGCGATTGAGGGAAGTACAGTTCCCATACTAGGCAGTGATGCAGCCAGTCAGGATAATCTCAATCGTGCCCCTATAGAAAGTTCTTAGAATTTGCGGGGGCCATACCAAACTTCAACTGTCTGAGGTGTAAGAGGTACTGTTTTCACCACACAGCTGATGTGCACAGACCACATGAGATTCTCGGTGATGTTTATGCCGAGGAACTTAAAACTGTTGACCCCCTCAACCCCAGATCCATTGATGTCTATTGGGGTTAGCCTGTCCTCCTTCCTCCTGTAGTCCACAACCAGTTCTTTTTTTTGTGACATTGAGGGAGAGGTTGTTTTCTTGACACCACTGTGTCAGGGTGATGACTTCCTCTCTGAAGGCTGCCTCATTATTATTTGAGATTAGGCCAATCAGTGTAGTGTTGTCAGCAAATTTAATTAGCAGGTTGGAGCTGTGGGTGGCGACACAGTCTTGAGCATACAGAGAGTCAAGGAGGTGGTTTAGTACACAGCCCTGAGGGGCACCTGTGTTGAGGGTCAGAGGGACAGAAGTGAGGGAGCCCACTCTTACCACCTGCCAGCAATCTGACAGGAAGTCCAGGATCCAGCTACACAAGGCAGGGTGAAGGCCGAGATCTCTGAGCTTCTTGTCGAACCTGGATGGAATTATGGTGTTGAATGCTGAACTGTAGTCCAAGAACAGCATTCTCACATAAGCATCCCTCTTCTCCATATGTGTAAGTACAGTTGAAAGGCTAGACAGGGTAGATATGGAAAGGAGGAGTCTAGGACAGGAAGGCACAGCCTCAGGATAGAGGAGCGTCCATTTAAAACAGATGTGGAGAAATGTCTTTAGCCAGAGAGTAGTAAATTTTAGAATTTATTACTGCAGGCGACTGTGGAGGCCTGGTTGTTGGGTGTATTTAAGGCAGAGCTTGATAATTTCTTGATTGGACACAGCATCAAAGGTTATGGGGCGAAGGCTGCAGTGTGGGTCTGAGGAGGGGAGTAAAGGATCAGGCATGCTTGAATGGCAGAGCAAATTTGATGGGCCAAATGGCCTAATTCTGCTCCTATGTCTTATGGTGTAAAATTTTAGCACAACATCATGGGCTGAGGGGCCTGTACTTTGCTGTACTGTTCTATGTTCTTTGTCCAGGAAGTCAGTTTGTATTAGTATTGAGGCTCGACCCACACGTGAACAACTGTAGCATTTATAGAAGGTAGCGCACCACCTTCTTGAGGATGATTAGGGCTGGGCAATTGAATGCAAGCTCAGCATGCAAAGCCCAAGTCCCTTGAATGAATAATTTTTTAAAAATGCCACTGTTTTGCTCATACACTCTTTCTGTACAGGCAGTCCCTGAGTTATGAACGGCCTGCCATAAAGCCTATTATGTTGAAAATTTGAGTTAAATACAATTGTTTGTAATAACGAATGCGCGCCCTACATTATGACGCTCATGAAAACATTGTGCGGCTTCAGCGGTTCGTCACCTCGAGGATGGAGAACGCCGTCTGCCACTTTAAGTCGGATCTCGTTGCCGTTAACACTGTGTTGAGTGTGTAACTTTGTATTTGGCTTAAATTTTTCTCTTATTTACCATGTCTTAGAAGCATAAATCCAATGCAGTGCTGGTGATGGATCAAAGAAAAGGAAAGCTATCACGATTGAAAATAAGGCGGAAATAATAAAGCGATCAGAAAGAGGTGAAACGCCATCGGTCATTGGAGAAGTGTTAGGTTACAGTCGGTCAATGATCGGAACAATTTTAAAGGATAAAGCGAGAATAATGGAGCACGTGAAAGGCCCTGGCCCGATGAAAGCTACAGTTATTACTAAGCAAAGCAGTGGTTTGATTATTGAAATGGAAAGGCTATTGATAATTTGGTTAGATGCATAATATTCCTATTAGCCTTACTTTACCGCAAGAGAAGGCTCAAAGCTTTTTCAATTATTTAAAAGCTGCACATACAGCAAGTGAAGGTGATTGTAATGAAGAATTTGTTGCGAGTAGGGGTTGGTTCATTCGTTTGAAAGTGAGGGCAAATTTACATAACATTAAAGTGCAAGGTGAAGCAGCACATGCTGATGTAAGTACTGCGAGTGATTTTCCTGAAATGTTTTAAAAAAACTGAGGAGGGAGGTTATTTGCCAGACCAAAAATTTAATAGACCAGCTTATTTTGGGAAAAAAAATGCCTGACAGGACCTACATTTCGAAAGAGGAATAAAGTGCACCAGGGCATAAGGCATCGAAGGATAGGCTAACGTTATTGCTTGGGGTTAACGATTTCCAGCTCAAGCCTTTGCTTGTGTATCACTCCCTAAATCTGAGGGCACTTCACTGTATCATTAAGACATCTCTTCCTGTTATTTGGAAGGCAAATACAAAGGCTTGGGTTACAATTGCCATCTTTGAAGATTGGTTCCTGAACTATTTTGTTCCTGCTGTTGAACGTTACTGCTTGGCGAAGAAAATTCCTTTCAAGATTCTCCTTGTGCTTGACAACGCACCCAGACATCCAAGCACTTTAGATGACCTTCACTTCAAGAAATTGACTCCAGTAGTAAACCCCCCCCCTCCTCCAGCAGCAGAATCAAACCCTGACTCTCCAGCACCAGGCCCATCATAATGTTACCTAATGAATGCCCCTTCTGGTATGCAAGACATCGATGGAACTGTATATAGTTACATTTATTATTACTGTATTATTATGATGTACTGTAAAGGTTGTATTTTTACCCCCCAACACCACATTGCTACTTCAGCCAATGGATCGGGGAGTCATAGCCTCCTTTAAGGCCTATTATTTACGGCGGACCTTCTCACAAGCAGTTAGGGCTACCCAAGATGATGTGATGAGCTTAAGGGAGTTCTGGAGGGATTATAACATCTATGATGCCATCAAAAATATTGCTGATTCTTGGGATGAAATGAAGCAGTCAAATATGAAAGGAGTGTGAAACAAATCATGCCCCCAATTGGCGCATGCTTTTCAAGGGTTTGCAGCTGATGACATCGCTGAAGCCAGGCAAGCTGTGGTTGATATTGGCAATGAACTGCAGTTAGACATCAGTGAAAATGATGTTGTAGAGTTACTTGACTCCCATGCGGAAGAACTGACCAATGAAGACCTTATGGAACTAGAGCAGTAAATGAGAGCATTTGAAGAAGAAGACTGGGACCTAGGAACTCCGGAACCAAAAAAGTTTGTAATGAAAGAGTTAGCCGAAGCCTTTTGTTACATTGAAGCAGGGATGGCAAAGTTAGAGGAGCAAGATGCTAATACAGAGGTTCAGCAAAGTTTACTGTGCAGTAACCGAGGACCTCAGCTGCTACAAGGCCATTTATGATGAGAAAAATAAAAGCTCTGTACAGGCCTCCCTTGATGCCTACCTACTTCAAGAAATTGACTGCAGTAGTAAACCCCGCCCCCCCCCCCCCCCCCACCTCCAGCAGCAGAATCAAACCCTGACTCTCCAGCACCAGGTCCATCATAATGTTACCTAATGAATGCCCCTTCTGGTATGCAAGACATCGATGGAACCGTATATAGTTACATTTATTATTACTGTATTATTATGTTTAAGATGTTTTAGTGTATTTGGAAGTGTTTCTTATGTGTTTTATATGCATAGAAAGGTAAAATATATTATTTAAACACCCCCCCCCCCCCACCCCAACTGAAGCTAAATAATACCGGATGTACCTGTTCAGACTTAGGTACAAATCCAACTTCAAGACGGACTCAGGAACAGAACTTGTCAAAACCCGGGGACTGCCTGTATTCCTTTTTATATATGATTTATTATCATTTGCATATTTAACATAGATTCATCATCCCAAATCATACTGTTTTAAAAAAAACCTTCTAGTACTAGTCAATTTAACAAGAGTGTTATTCCTAAGATTGTTATAAACAATTCTATGATGATTCATGTTCTAAATACTCCCAGTTGTCATTACAAGATGAAGGTGGTTGCTTTGGAACTTTAACAAATAATTATTAGCATAATGTAGTTGCTGATTAAAAAAAAAAGTTAATGAAAGTGATGTGCTCATCTTCCTTCTTCCAGATATTGTGCCCCTCAGAAAATTAAAACGCAATTGGCGACAGCAGGCATTAAGGAACCAGGAGGCAGGCAGAACTCTATCAGGTAGCAGGCAGGAGCTAACCAGGTAGCAGAATAGTGAGAGTGGTAGATAGAATACTTGGTCAACAATTGAGAAGAATCAAGCTTTCATACTGGTATCTAATTTATTGTACTTTTGGAAATCTTTTACCCATGGAACATTATATGAGTGCAGTACTTCCAGATACATTGGTGTGATAACTGTTGCACATGCAATAGTTAATTTTATCCATAGGTGTACTGAGAGGAGCACAATTTCATTGCATTAATGCCATTATCAGAAACTTAATTTTTCAGCATTTATTTCATTCTGGAAATGAGGCTTGACACGTGCATGACCAATATGACTAATCATTTTGAACTGATTACATTTTTTGCCAATAATCTTACTTTTACTTATTTTGTTAAGTCATTTTCTTCCTTGCATGTAGCCAGTTATCTGTTGGGGGAGGTGAAATCCTTATTTGCTTTGTTAAGTGGAAGTGGTGCTCCCATATAATGCAATTTAGAAATATTGATTGCTGTAAGTGGTTGGGAACTCAAACATTTGTTAACTTTCAGGTAATATTCCAGGATCACAAACCCATAATACACTTATATATTGTACATCAATTTTAAAAAAGAATATCTGAACATTAACATGTGTACGCATGGTCTATAGAGTCCAGCATCCAGACCAGACCAGCAAAGTTTAAACAGCTTGTAACAGAAAACAATGAGACATATTCATATTGGAAAAAAGCAGGCATTTCTGCAGGACAGACCTTATGGACAAAGAAATGCTGTAACTTAGTCATTTATCATTTCAGCATATTGTCTGACAGTTGCTATAATCATGAAAGGTTCATCTTTGGTGTGCGTACTTTCCGCCTAAAATCTGCTTTACCATAGATAGTTTTCGATCTAATAACTTTAAATCTAATATGTGTGTAAACAGTTAAACCACCTATATTAGTGCCAGGTTGAACTGCTGATATTATTTCTGTGCTTCCTTCTACATCCACCAAACACACCTTGCGATTTGCACACCATCAGTTCCAGTCAACCAGTAAAGCGGTGAATGCATAAAATGAAAATAGGAAGGAGGCATAAAACAGCAGAAGTGGAACAGGATCCAGAGGAGGATAACACCCAGTAGAAATAGTTCAAAGCTAATTCAGCATAGTGCAAATACATCTGAGTAGGGGAGTAGAGAATTAAATTTGCAGCAGCGCCCACACAGTAATTGAGACGAATCGGTCAAGAAAATGGTATCTGCAGAAAGACTGAGAAGTTGGAGGTCCCCACAGTGGAAAGTACTTTAGTCCAGAGAAATGTAGTCTTAGCAGGACCTATAGTGTTGAATTGCAGATTTGGGAGCTATTAGCCCGGAAAACCTTCCTTGTGTCACACCAGATCGCTTTGCTAAAACTGTTCTTTTTAAATTCAAATTAATTGATCAAACTAAATCTGAAACAACGTTTATGTGATGCTCTTTCAGGCAAGTTAGCATGCTTGAGTGATTTTTAGCTGTGGTGGAAGATTGTTCCAAACTCTGAAAGCCCCTGACCTTGGTACTATCTTAAGGAATTTACCTTTAAATCCAGAAAGATTCTTAGTACTATTTTGTTTTGGAATCTTGCACTCAACTATGTCCATCCTTAAGCAAAACAGTAATGCTTTAATTTGGAGTTTAAAGCAGGTAATATTAGAGAAACAAAGCAGGGGGCAGGCAATATCTGGAAAGAGAAACACAAATATTTCAGTTCAATAGCACTTTGAATTTCCTTTTAACAGAATTCAAGACTCTCCATTCAGTGCTCTTGTGATTTCTCTTGCCTCCTTGTGTTATTATATATTTTACTCTTCAACTCTTATTTCTTTTGTCTGTCTTCTATATTTTCTTTATTTTACTTTTGTCTTTTTTTTCCCCTGCTCTCTCTGGAGCTTTCTTTCTCTTTACTTGTTTGTGTTTGTATCCACTCCGTCTCCTCTTCAGAGACCAAATTGCCTTCCACATGAAGTAGGAGGAATTTTCGTTGTTTGTAGGGAGCACTAAAACTCTGTGGTAAAATAATCCTACTTCAAGATGAGTATGTATTTTAATCTGACAGTTGACCACTCTTGGCAGATGAAATTGATTGCTGCCTGATTTTAGGAATTAGTTGTGCTATTGAACTTGGATTAAACAGTTAATTCAGAAAAAGTAGAATTTCTGTTGATTTTTGATCTCATTTAAGTTTCTCCAAAATGAGAAATTCTGTATTATATAACAACAGGATCTCAGGTAGTTTCACCATTACTTGGGCAGTTGTCCATAGAAAACAAATGATGTGGAGTACAGAAAACAGCACAGTACTCTCCTGATGCCATGACTTTCATATAACCACCTAAAAATGTTATAGAAGTTTTTAGATGTTTAATTCCAGATTCATTTATACTACTGTAATTGGTAATATTGTTTACAAAACACTGGTCATGTACAACCAAGCTACGGTATTTGTTTCTCTATTCAAGCTTAGATTATTGTTCCTTAAAATGTATGTCAGGATTGGTCCCCAGAAACAGTCAATCGCACATCTACCTTGAAAAAGTTCAGAATGCCGAGTTAGAAGAAGTGAAGAAGAGTAGGAAGAAGTATTTGTATTTGATGAACCTTGCTGTTACAAGAGAGTGACCAGGTTCTCACTAATACAAGTTAATATTTAGAACATAGGAGCAGAATTAGGCCATTCAGCCTATTGAGTCTGCTACGCCATTCCATAATGGCTGATCCCGGATCCCACTCAACCCTATACATTTGCCTTCTTGCCATTTTCTTTGGTGCCCTGGCTTATCAGGAAATGATCAACGACCGCCATAAATATACGCATGGACTTGGCCTTCATTGCAGAGCATTCCCCAGATCTCTTGCTAAAAAAATTTCCTCCTTACTTCTGTTCTGAAAGGTTTGTCCCTGAATTTTGAGGCTGTGCCTTCCAGTTCTGGATACCCCAACAATAGGAAGCATCCTCTCCACATTCACCCTATCTAGTCCTTTCAACATTCTGGAAGTTTCAAAGAGATTCCCCCCTCAACCCCCCACATTCACGTAAATTCCAGTGAGTACAGGCCCAAAGCTGCCAAGTGCTCCTCATATGTTAACCCCTTCATTCCTGGAATCATTCTGGGTGAACCTCCTGGGCTCCCTCTAATGACAACAAATCCTTTCTGAAATATGAGGCCCAAAGCTGTTGACAATGCTCTTAAAAGCGGCCTGACTAGTTTCTTATAAAGGCTGTGCATTATCTTGCTTTTATATTCACGTCTCCATCTACGTCAATGGAGCTGTAGTGGAATGTGTATCAAGCTTCAAATTCCTTGGTGTCCACATTTCTGAGGGTCTCACCTGGTCCCTAAGCTCCTCTATCCTGATCCTGCAGAGCATCAAGAAAGCTCACCTCTGTCTCAGGATACTGACGGACTTTTACTGCTGTCCTATTGAGAGCATACTCACCAACTGCATCTCAGTGTGGTATGGCAGTTGTCTCGTATCGGACTGCAAAGCACTCCAGCGTGTGGTGAAAACTGCCCAGCAGATTATCGGCACCCAATTCCCCGCCATTGAGAACATCTACCATAAATGCTGCCTGGGCAGGACGAAAAGCATTATCAAGGATGCATCTCACCCTAACCATGAACTTTTTACTCTTTTCCCCCCCAACTGGTAGGCGTTACAGGAGCCTTGGCTCCTGCACCAGCAGGCACAGGAAGAGCTTCTTCCCTGAGGCTGTGACCCTGCTGAATCTCACATCACAGCGCTAAGCAGTATTGCACACATATTGTACTGTCTCAGTACTTTTATATTTGTGTGCTGTAGCACTTCTAATTCACAGTTATTTGTAAATAACACTATTCTTTGCATTTCTGGTTTGATGCTAACTGCATTTCATTGGCTTTGTATCTGTGCTTGGCACAATGACAATAAAGTTGACTCTAATCTAATCTAATATTCTATACCCCTTGAAGCAAATGCCAACATTGCATTTGTCTTCCTTTCCCACAGGTTCAACCTGTAAGTTAACCTTCTGGGAGTCTTGCACGAGGACACTTAAATCCCTCTGCACCTCTGATGTTTAAGCCTTCTCCCCATCTAGATCATAGCCCGCACTATTGTTCCTTTTACCACAATGCATTATCATACATTTTCCAACACTGTATTCCATCTGCCACTTTTTTGCCCATTCTTCCAATTTATGCAAGTCCAGCTGCAGTAACATTGCTTCCTCAACTCTACCTACCCCTCCACTTATTTTTGTATTATTTGCAAACTTTCCCACAAAGCCATCAATTCCACTTTCTAAACAATGTGAAAAGTAGCAGTTCTATTACTGACTCCTGAGGAACACCACTACTCGCCAGCAGCCAACCAGAAAAGGCCCCTTTTATTCCCAGTCGCTGCCTCATGCCTGTCAGCCATTCCGCTATCCATGCCAGTATCTTTCCTGTAACGCCATAGGATTTTGTCTTGTTTAGCAGCTTCATGTGTGGCACCTTATCAAATGCTTTCTGAAAATCCAAGTAAATGACATCCACTGCTTCTCTTTTGTCCACCCCGCTTATTACTTCCTCGAAGAACTCTTTTAACAGATTTGTCAGGCAACATTTCCCTTTACAGAAACAATGCTGACTTTGACTTATTCTATCATTAGTTTCCAAGTACTTCGAAATCTCAACCTTAATAATAGACTCCAACACTTTCCCAGCTACTGAGGTTATACTAACTAGCCTATAATTTCCTTTCTTTTGCCTTCCTCCCTTCTTAAAGAGTGGAGTGACATTTGCAATCTTCTAGTCCTCTACAACCATGCAAGAATCAAGTGATGCTCGAAAGATCATGACCAATGCATCCGTTACCTCTTTAGCAACCTCTCTCAGCACTCTGGGATGTAGTCCATCTGGTCCAGGTGACTTATCCATCTTAAGATCTTTGAGTTTGCCTAGCACTTTTTCCTGCTCACTCCTGCTATTTATTTTACACACTTGCTTTTTCAAGTGTGTAAAATAAATAAGAGAGATGAAAATGGATATAGGACTGCTAGAAAATTAGGCCGGAGAAATCAAGGAGATGGCAGAAGAACTAGAAGAATATTTTGCATCAGTCTTTACTGTGGAAGACATTAGCAGTGTGCCAGGTGTTGAAGGGTGTGAGGGGAAAAGAACTGAGTGCAGTTACTATTACAAGGGAGAAGGTGCTCAAAAAGCTGAAAGACCTAAGGGTACCAAAGTTACCCAGGTCAGATGAACCACACCCTACCGTTCTAAAAGAGGTAGCAGTAGAGATTGTGGAGGCATTAGTAATGATTTTTCCAAAATCATTGGACTCTGGCATAGTGCCAGAGGACTGGAAAACTGCAAATATCCCTCCACTCTTTAAGAAAGGAGGAAGGCAGCAGAAAGGAAATTATAGACCAGTTAGCCTGACCTTCATGGTTGGGAAGATGTTGGAATCAATTATTAAGATTGAGGTTATGGAGTACTTGGTGGCACATGACAAGATGGGCAAAGTCAGCATGGTTTCCTTAAGGGAAAATCTTGCCTGACGAACCTGTTGGAATTCTTTGAGGAGATTACAAGTAGGATAGTGGATGTTGTATATTAGGACTTTGAGAAGGCCTTTGACAAGGTGCCACACATGAGGCTGCTTATGAAGTTAAGAGCCCATGGTTTTACAGGAATGTTGCTGGCACGGTTAGAGCATTGACTGATTGGTAGGAGGCAGTGAGTGGGAATAAAAGGATCCTTTTCTGGTTGGCTGCCAGTGACCAGTGGTGTTCTGCAGGGGTCAGTGTTGGGACCGCTTTTTATGTTGATTTAGATTATGGAATATGATTTGTTGCCATGTTTGCAGATGACACGAAGATTGGTGGAGGGGCAGGTAGTGTTGAGGAAAGGCTGCAAAAGGACAGACAGATTAGGAGAATGGGCAAGAAAGTGGCAAATGAAATAAAATGTTGGAAAATGCATTTATAATGAATATTATGTACAACAGAACAGTCAATATAACATAGAAATACAGTTGTGTCAGCATGGATCAGTCTGATGGCCTGGTGGAAGAAGCTGTTCTGGAGCCTGTTGGTCCCAGTTTTTGTGCTGCATAACATTCCCTGGATGGTAGCAGCTGGAACAGTTTGTGGTTGGGGTGATTTGGGTCTCCAGTGATCCTTCGGGTCCTTTTTACACACTTGTCTTTGTAAATGTTCTGAATCATGGGAAGTTCACATCTACAGATGTGCTGGGCTATCCGCACCATTCTCTGTGGAGTCCTGCAATTGAAGGAAGTACAGTTCCCATACCAGGCAGTAACGCAGCCAGTCAGGATGCTCTCAATCGTGCTCCTATGGAAAGTTCTTAGAATTTGGAGGGGTGGGGCTGTACGAAAGTTCTTCAACCGTCTGAGGTGAGAGAGGTGCTGTTGTGTCTTTTTCACCACATAGCCGATATGTACAGACCACGTGAGATCCTCGGTGATGTTTATGCCGAGCAATTTAAAGCTGTTGACCCTCTCAACCCCAGATGCATTGGTGTCTATAAGGGTTTGCCTGTCTCCATTCATCCTTCCTCCTGTAGTCCACAACCAGCTCCTTTTTTTTTTGCGACATTGAGGGAGAGGTTGTTTTCTTGACACCACTGTGTCAGGGTGATGACTTCCTCTCTGAAGGCTGCCTCATTATTATTTGAGATTAGTCCAATCAGTATAGTGTTGTCAGCAAATTTAATTAGCAGATTGGAGCTGTGCGTGGCGACACAGTCATGGGTATACATGACAGATGCAAAGTACCCATTAAGTTTACCTGCCATTTCATTCTCCCCAATTACTACCTCACCATATCATTTTCCAGTGGTCCAATATCAACTCTCATCTCTCTTGTACTCTTTAAATAACTGAAAAAAACTTTTGGTATCCTGCTGTATTTTATTGGCTAGTCTGCCCTCATATTTCACCTCTTCCCTTCTTATAGCTTTTGTAGTTGCCTTTTGTTGGATTTTAAAAGCTTCCTAATCATCCAACTTCCCACTCAGTTTTGCTACCTTGTATGCCCTTTCCTTAGTGTTTATGCAGCCATTTGTCAGTCACGGTTGCCTACCCCTACCATTTGAGCCTCTTTGGGACATATCTATCCTGTGCCTTGTGAACTATTCCCAGAAACGTCAGCCATCTGTGCTCTGCTATGTGAATTTTGCTTCTCCTCCTCTAATTGCAGTTTGACTTCAGTCATATGATCACTGCCTCCTAAGGGTTCCTGTACATTAAGCTGCATAAGAAGATCTGGGTTATTTCACAACACCCAATCTTAGATAGACTTTCCCTGAGTAGGCTCAAGCACAAGTTGCTCTAAAAAGCCATCTCAGGCATTCAACAAATTCCCTCTCTTGCAATCCAACAACAACCTGACTTTGCAAATCCCCTTGCATATTGAAGCCCTCCATTACAATTGTGTCATTACCCTTATTATGTGCCTCTTCCAGTACTCTTTGCAATCTCAACTCCCTGTCCTGGCTACTGTGTGGAGACTTAGGTATGATTCCCATAATGCTTTTTTACTCTTTCAATTTCTTATCTCCACCTACAGAGATTCAACATTCTCTGACCCTGTATCACCTCTTTCTAAAGATGTAATTCCATCTCTTACCAACAGAGCCACACCACTGCCTATGCCAGGGATGGGCAAACTTTTTGACTTGTGGGCCACAAAGGGTTCTAAAATTTGACAGGGGGGCCGGACCAGGAGCAGATGGACGGAGTGTTTTGGTAATACACCTCATAAGAGAAAATAAAATATCATGGGATATGTAGAAAACATGTGCTTTAATTTCAATTGAAAATGAACAAATGCATTACAACAAAATATCTGTCTTTGAAGTCCCATGGTATTTAGCTATTTATTGAAATGACTTTTAAAACACTGAAAATTAAATGAATAAAATACAGCTTTTTTAAATAGTAACAGTTATTATTTTAAAGCACTGAAAATTCTGTTATCCTTCAAGATATTATCATCATTACTCTCCTGACTGTCTTTATTTCAAAAACGGTAGGAGATGCAGGTCTACTTGTCCTGCTCCTTCTTATTCAATTGTCCCCTGTGCCAAAACTCAACAACGACCAGCACAAGGACAGAACAGTGACAGCGCGCCAGTATGCGGAGCGCGTTATTTGATCTGGAGCGCATTTTTTATTTTGAGAATGTACGTGCACCTGCGCACTACTCATGTCTATCACTTAACAGAAATGACATGTAACATGTAAGGCTTATTGAAAAAAATATTTTCAAATGCATTTTTTACATAACACAACGAAGAAACTTATTTTTAATTTCAGTGGGAACAGTGTTGTTGGTCTCCCTTTTTAGCCAGTGCATCAAAGTCTGGATTTAGTTTTGTTGTGGCGATTCTCAGGATGGATCTGAGGTGTTGGTCAGTTAACTTGGATCTGTGGCGGGCTTTGTTGATGTTCATGACGCTGAACGCCTGTTCACACAAATAGGTCGAGCCGAACAACGCCAGCATCTTCTGTGCCGTCCTCCGGAGGTTTGGAAACACCTCTTTACCAAGTGAAGCATAAAAGTCATTCAGTTTAAGAGAGTTGAACTTCTCTTTTAAGATGGGGTCAGACTGAAGGTCGATCAGTTCCAGCTGTAGCTCCTCTGGTGCTGTTTCAGGATCTTGTGACAGGGGACAGGCCACCAACTGAAGTGACTTGTCAATTTTTTCAAAATCAGAAAAGCGACGGCAGAATTCTCTGTGCAGCGCATCCAGTGACTCGCTGTATTTTTTTCACATTTGCGCCGGCCTCTTCCAGCGTGGCTAGTGTGGGAAAATGAGTGAATAACTTATTCAAAATTTGCCTGGAGAAAAAAGCCAGCTTGGATTTAAAGGCTTTCACGTTTGTGTACATGTCATGCACAAACTGATCCTTCCCCTGTAGCTTCACGTTCAGTTCATTCATGTGTGAAAATATATCCACAGCAAACGCAAAGTCACAAAGCCAGCTCTTGTTGCTTAGCTCAGGAAATTCGCTGGCCTTCCTCAGTAACTCCAAAAATGCACCGATCTCCTCTTTGAGCTCCCATACTCGTTGAAACACTTTGCCCAAACTTAACCAGCGGACACGGGAGTGATAAAGTAGGTCCTGGTGATCCGCATCAGTTTCCTCCAGGAACGTGATGAACTGACGGTGCTGAAGTCCCCTTGCACGTATAAAGTTGACAAGTTTTACGACAGGATTCACAACATGATTCAGCTGTAATACTGATTTACATAGAGATTCCTGGTGGATGATGCAGTGAAGGAAAATAACATCCTGGTCAGGATTTTCATCTTTCACTTTATTCTGTATTCTCCTCAGCAGGCTGACATTTTTCCCTGTCAAATTAGGAGATCCATCTGTGGTGACGTTGATAAGTTTACTCCAAGGGAGCTTCATATTTTCGATGACAGCAGACACCCGGTCATACAAGTCCTCTCCCCGTGTTTTTCCTTTCAGAGACTCCATTGTCAAAAACTCCTCCGTTATTTCAAAAGTATTGTTAATTCCTCGGATAAAAATGAGGAGCTGAGCAGTGTCTTTTACATCGTTGCTTTCATCCAGTGCTAATGAATATAACGTGAACGACTCTGCCTTTTTATTTAAGTCGCTGGTTATATCTTCATCTATCAGTTCCACACGGCGAGTCACTGTCCTGCGTGATAAACTGATTTTTTCAAATTTGTCTTTGCTCTCCGGACACAATACACCTGCTGTCTCCACCATACATTCTTTTAAAAACTCGCCTTCAGACAGAGGCTTGCTGGCCTTTGCTAATTTGAATGACAGCATAAAACTCGCCTTGGTACTTGACTCATGAATGGCAGTTTGACAGTGAAAAAAATTTTGTTGAGCCTGTAAATTAGCTGCCAACCTCTGAGCATTAGCTTCCCGTTCTTTCGTTGACTGGTTGCTAGCATAGTTGGCATGTTTTGTGGCAAAGTGACGGCTGATATTATATTCTTTAAAAACCGCCACAGTCTCTTGGCATATCAGGCATACAGCAGTTGATCGGTGTTCGGTAAAAAGATATTTAGTTGTCCACTCCTTATTAAACACCCGACATTCTCTATCCACTTTTCTTTTCTTAGCTCCACTCATCTTTACAGAAGGGGTGAGAGGTCAAAGAGTAAAGCGCAAATGTGGAATAATACGCTGCACCTCAACAAAGTTCAATGTATATAGAGTGCGTCATCTATTGGGAAAACGCCAGAATTGCGGGGAAAAAACGTTAACAAGGTTTATTAATATAATTTCATCAAGTTCTGCGGGCCGGATTAAAAAGCTTAACGGGCCGCATATGGCCCCCGGGCCGTAGTTTGCCCATGCCTGGCCTATGCCTTCCAGCTTGTCCTTTTGATACAAAGTATATCCTTTGATGTTAAGCTCCCAACTATGACCGTCTTTCAGCTGTGATTCAGTGTCATACCGACCAATCTCTAATTACACTACGTGTTTGTTCAGTTTATTCCAAAAGCTACGTGCATTTAAGTACAGCACCTTCAGTCCTGCATTCTTCATCCTTTGGTTTCTGTGGTACAATTTAACTCTTTGCTGTGTCTGCATTTGTACCCAATCATTGGCTTGCCCTTCCTTGCATTCATGTTATACCCATCATCTTCTTGTAAACCTGCTGGCTCATCCTCAGCTGTATCATCCTAGTTTCCATCCCCCTGCCATATTAGTTTAAAGCACTCCAAATGGCACTAGTAAATCTGCCTGCAAAAATATTGGTCCCCTACAGATTTAAGTGCAATCTATCCCTTTTGTACAGGTCCCACCTGCCCCCTGCTATAATTCTTCAGTCATGCATTTGTATATTACCTCATTATATCCTATCCTCACTGTCGCGTGGCACAGGCAGCAATCCCAAGGTTACTACCCTTGAGGTTCTGCTTCCCAGCTTCCTTCCTGACTCCCTATATTCTTTTTTTCAGGACCTCCTCCCTTTTTCTTCCTATATCATTGGTACCAATATGTATCATGACTTCTGGCTGTTCACCCTCCCTTTTCAGGATATTGTGGATGTGCCCAGAAACATCTTGGACCCTGGCACTTGGGAGGTACACTACCATCCGTGTTTCCTTTTTGCGTCCACAGAATTGCCTACCCCCCTGACTATAATGTCCCCTGTATCTGCTGCCCTCTTCTTCAGTTCCATACCCTTCTAAGCCACAGGGCCAGACTCAGTGCCAGAGGCATGGCTGCTGATGCTTCCCCCAGGTGTATCATCCCCCAAAACAGTACTGAAAATGGAGTATTTACTGTCGAGGGGGATGGCCACAGATGTTTACCCTTTCCTTTCCTGACAAGTCACTCATTTATCTGTCTCCTGTAGCTTTGGGGTGACTACCATCCTGTAGCTCCTGTCTATCACTCTCACTTACCCTAACAAGCCGAAGGTCATTGAGCTGCAGCTTCAGTTCCCTAACACGGTCTCTAAGGAGCTACATCTCAATGCACCTGGTGCAGATGTGGCCATCAGGGAGGCTGGGAGTCTCCTGGAAATTCTCCCATCTGACACCCAGAACAGAACACTGGGTCTGATGATGTGCCTGCTATTTTCTCTTAGAGTTGAATAAGGAAAGAACTTACCTGGACTTCAGGAATGCTCCTGTTGTGTCTGCACAGTACTCCCATTTAGTTCAACATGTTTGAATGCAATTTATTGCTAGGTTCCCATAAAGAGACCAACATTCTGTTTAGTGAAGGGCAATTGGTTCTTCTCAATTTGATGTACTATATTGGCCTGGGTAAGCTGGGGAAGTCATATATCAATCACAAGTTTACCTCCGTTTTACGCTGTTAATGATAAATATTTGGTTGGATTCAACTTTAGGGTTGTTGAACATAAATGGGACATGATGCCTTGGAGTCACCTGTTAACTTTCATTGTTACTAACCAAAATATCATCACCTGTTGGGAAGCTTGAAATGTAATCAAACATACTCCTTTTGTAGAACTATTCTGAAAATGTAATAGCATGTGGTTTTGAAAAGTTTGTTCAAAACAGTGATGCCAAGTGAAATATAACTTGCCTTAATCTCTTTCAGAAAATGCAATAAGAGATCTGGATGTAATTACAATTCCTAGTAAGGATGTCGTAATGGTTCATGAACCAAAACAAAAGGTGGATTTAACAAAGTACTTAGAAAATCAAACTTTTCGTTTTGATTATGCCTTTGATGAGACTGCAACTAATGAAATGGTTTACAGGTATGAACAACTTTTTACTTGAGAAGTAATTGCCTTTGAACTGATGATTAAAATATACTTTATTATGTATACCTCGTTAATATAAATAGCCAATCAGCTAATCATGTGGCACCAACTCATTGTATAAAAGAATACAGACGTGAGTAAGGGGTTTAGTTCTTGTTCAGGACCAAACATCAGAATGGTGAAGAAATGTGATCTAAGTGACTTTGACCATGGAATGATTGTTGGTGCCAAGCAGGCTAGTTTGAGTATTAAAAAAAATTGCTGATCTTTTGGGATTTTCTCTCATAAGTCTGTAGAGTTTACAGAGAATGGTGCAAAAAACAAACATCCTGTGAGTATAAGTTCTGTGGGTAAATATGCTTTGTTAATGAGAGGTCAGAAGAGAGGAGAATGGTTCAGCTAAAGGGAAGGAGACAGTAACTGAAATAACCAAGTCTTACAACAGTGGTGTGCAGAAGAGCATCTCTGAACTCACAATATTTCAGACTTTGAAGTGGATAGACTACAGCAGCAGAAGACCACAATGATACATTCAGTGTCTACTTTATTAGTTATCTTCTGAATGCATATGACCTGAGCTTTACAGTTGCTAAGTCCAACTCTTAGCTTCAGCAGTGGAATTACTTTCATTGGTAATACATATTATTTCAGAATGCAGCACTCTTGTCACCTTTTGAAGTCAATTAGGATGGGCAGTGGTTAGGTTGAGTGAAATAAATTAATTAAAAAGACACAATTAAAAAATTTGCTTCTTAGGTGTGTAGTGATGTGAATTGTTACCAACATCTTGCAATTTTTTTCCTTTAATCTACCCAGATTTCTGCTTTTTCACCCTTGTTAATATCATACCTTTTCATTTATGCGCATCTTCTCATACCCAGCTCTCACACCATTTAAGGTGAATATGATGCTTTTATTCCTTTTGGTAAGTGCATTTCTGTACAGAATCTCTACGTTGGCAAATTAACCTATTCTGACCTTTTTTGCATTCTTACAAACCTTTGAGATGCTTGCTTATCTTCTTGACTGGTACCTTGTTATTATTTTCTGTATTTTCCTCGAAGCTGAAATAACTTGCTAACATTAGGATTTATTACTGGGATCATTCTTTAGACTATTGTGACATTATCTTTGCAAATCTCCCATCCACACCCATATCTTCGTCCCTTCAATTGATTGGTTCATTATTGTCACATGTACCGAGATTCAGTGAAAAACTTTTTTGCATGCCATCGATAGATAAGATCAAAACATAGATAAGTACTTAAGGGTAGTGCAAAGAGAAAGCACAATGTAGGTATACAAAGTGCAAGAGCCATGATGAGCTAGACTGAGAGATCAAGTGTTCATCTCATTGCTACCATCAGAGCATACTCAATATTTTAGGAACAGATTTTTCCTTTTGCCATCAGATTTCTGAATGGACCATGATCCCATGAATACTACCACACATTTTGCTCACTTCTTGCACTAATTTTTGATATTTATTGTAACATAGTAGCTTATTTTGGATTGCATTGTATAGTTGCTGCAAAACAGTATATTTCATGCAGTATGATAATAAACCTGATTCTGATCTATATTGTATAAGGAACCTTAATAACAGGATAGAGTTAGTCCTTGAGCCTGGTGGCACATATTCTCAAGCATTTGCATTTTCTGCCTGATGGAAGGGAGTGCCACTTTTCTGCCAGTGTGGGGGATGGTTCTTGATCATCTTGACTGCTTTCCAGAGGCAGTTGGAAGTGGAGACAGGTTCAATGGAGGGAGGTTTGTTTTCTCACAATTTATTGTAATTTCTTGCAGTCTTGGGTAGAGCAATTGCTGCACCCAGCTGTGATGCATCCTAATGGGTTGCTTTCTGTGGTGCATTTGTAAGGGAAAAAATTGGTGAGGGCCAGTGGAGAATGTGATTAATTTCTTTAGTCTTCTAAGGAAATAAAGGTGCTCATATGCTTTCTTGGCCAAGGCATCATTGTGGCTAGATGAGGAGAAATTATTGGTGATGTTTACACGTAGGGACTTGATAGTCTGTTCCATTTCTACCGTAGCATCATTGATACAGATAAGGGTGAATGCTCTGTCCCACAACCTGGTCAATGATCAGATCTTTTATTTTATTGATATTGAAGGAGAGGTTGTTGTGTTGATATCATGACATTACACTATAAAAAGTACATTTAAACCCTCTTGAAGCACTAACATTCCTGAGAGGTCCATGTAGGTACCAATGACATGGATAGGAAGAGTGACGAGGTTCTGCAAAGTGAGTTTGAAGTTTGGTACCAAGTTAAGAGTACGCAGGATTGCTTCCCATGCCATGTGCTAATGAGACCAGAAATAGGAAGATAGTGCAGTTTAACATGTTGCTAAAGAGTTGGTGTAGAAGGTAAGGTGTCAGATTTTTGAATCATAGGGCTCTCTTCCAGAGGAGGTGGGACCTGTACAGTAGAGACAGCAGCTGAACTGGAGGGGGACTAATATCTAGTGGGAAGGTTTGCTAGTGCTGCACAGAGGGGTTTAAATTAGAATTGCAGGAGAATGGGAACTAGAGTACCAAAACAGATAGTAGAGACATGTTAAGACATCAGACAGTCAGGAATCAAAAGGTTGAGCGTGGTACAACTAATGTTCTCAGCTGCGTATATTTCAATGCAAGAAGTATTGTAGATGAGCTCAGGACATGGATCAATAAGTGGAATTATGATATTGTAGCTATTTGGGAGACTTAGTTGCAGGAGGGACAGGACTAGCAGCTCAATATTCCAAGGTTCCGCAACACAACTGGAGCGATTAAAGAGGAGGTGAGGTGTTTATACTAGACGGGAAATATCATGGCTGTGCTCATTCAGTGAAGACTGGAGAACGTGTCTAGTGAGGCTTTGTGGGTGAGAATGAGAAATAAGAAAGGTATGATCACATTAATAGGGCTATATTATGGACCACATTAACAGTCCATGGGATTTAGAGGAACAAATTTGCAGATAGATAGCAGACTGTTGCAAGAAACATAAGGTGATTTTAACTTTCCACATATTGACTGGAACTCCCATATGGTAAAAGGCCTAGATGGAATAGAGTTTGTCAAATGTGTTCAGGAAAGTTTCCTTAATCAGTACATTAAAATCCCAACAAGAAACTGCGATACTTGATCTCCTATTAGGGATTGAGGCAGAGCAGTTCACAAAAGTTTGTGTAGGGAAACACTTTGCATCTAGTGATCATAATGCCATTTGTTTCAAAGTAAATATGGAAAAATGATAGGTCTGGTCTGCAGCAACACAAATGGTGAAGGAGAAGTGGGGGTGGGGGGCATTACCAGAAGTTTGAGAAATCAATGTTCATACTATCAGGTTGGAGGCTACCCAAATGAAATATAAGGTGTTGTTCCTCCAACCTAAGTGTGGCCTCATCACGACATGCTTCCAGCATCTGCAGATTCTCTCTTGTTTCTGGTCTGCAGGTTGAGATTCTGAATTGGAGAATGGCCAATTCTGATGGTATCAGAAAGGATCTGACAAGTGTGGAATGGGACAGGTTGTTTTATGGCAAAGATGGACTTGGTAAGTGGGAGGCCTTCAAAAGTGAAATTTTGAGATTACAAAGCTTGTATGTGCCTGTCAGAATAAAAGGTAAAGATAACAGGTTGGTTTTCAAGAGATATTGAGGTCCTGGTTAAGAAAAAAAAAGATGGTATAGGCAGGTAGGATCAAATGAGGTGCTTGTGGAGTATAATAAATGTAAGAGAACACTCAAGAAAGAAATCAGGAGGACTAAAAGAAGGCATGAGATTGCCCATCAGACAAGGTGAAGGAGAATCCTAAGGGGTTCTAGAATGGTAATCTATGCGTGGAGCCAAGAAAGATGGGGATATCTTAAATAGATCTTTTGCATCTGTATTTACTTGAGAGACAGATGCAAAATCTATAGAAGTTAGGAAATGCTCCAGTGAGGTCATGAACTTTATACAGATTATAGAGGAGGGGGTGTTTATCTTGAGGCAAGTTAGGTTGGAAAAATCACCATGGTCTGAGGTGTTCCCTCAGACCCATGTGAATGCAAATACAGAAATTGCTGGGGCCCTAGCAGAAATATTTAAATCATCCTTAGTGATAGGTGAGGTATGGGAGGATTGGAGGATAGCTAATGTTTTTTCCATTGTTTAAGAAAGACTTTAAAAATAAACCAGGAAATTATAGGCCAGTGAGCCTGACATTATTAGTGGAAAACTTATTGGAAGGTATTCTAAGGGACTGGATATTTGAGTATGTGAATAGACAGGGACTGATTTTGGATAGTCAGCATGGCTTTGTGCGTGGTAGGTCATGCCTAACTAGTCCAGAGTTTTTCAAGAATGTTACCAGGAAAGTTAATGAAAGCAAGTCAGTGGATGTTGTCTTCATGGACATCAGCAAGGAATTTGACAAGGTCCCACATAGGAGGTTGGTCAAGAAGGTTCAGTCACTTGGCATTCAAGATGAGGTAGTAAATTGGATTAGACATTGGCTTTGTGGGTGAAGCCAGAGAGTGGTAGTAGACAGTTTCTACTCTGACTGGAGACCTGTGTCTAGCGGTGTGCCGCAAGGGATCGGTGCTGGGTCCATTGTTGTTTGTCATCTATATCAACAATCTGGATGATAATGGGATTAACTGGATCAGCAAATTTGTGGATGACACCAAGATTGTGGCTTGCAGCAGGATCTGGACCAGTTGGAAAAATGGCAGATGGAATTTAATACAAACAAGTGTGTGGTGTCACCCTTAGGGAGGACCAACCACAGTAGGTTTTACACAGTGAATCAAAGGGCAGTAAGGGGTGCGATAGAAGAAATGGATCTGGGAATACAGGTCCATAATACATTGAAAGTGGAGGCACAGTTAGATATGGTTGTAAAGAAAGCTTTTGGGCCATTGGCCTTCGTAAGTTAAAATATTGAGTGTAGGAGATGGGATGTTATGTTGAAGTTATGTAAGACATTGATGAGGGGTAATTTGGAGTAACGTGCAGTTTTGTTCATGTACCTACAGTAAAGATGTAAATAAGTTTGAAAGAGTACAGAGAAACTTTACAAGGATGTTGCTGGGGCTGGAGGACCTGAGTTATGAAAAACTGAAGAGTTAGGACTTTATTCCTTGGAACACAGAAGATTTAAAGGGAGATTTGATCGAGGTACAGATTCAAGAAAGTGATTATGAACCTTTAGCAATTACCTGGTTTTCTGCATTAATTACTCATAAAGTGTGGTTTGAGCTTCATGATAATAGACAGACAAAATCTGCCTAAATTAATAACACACAAACAATTGTACTTCTCATCAATACTGACTACACCATTTAAACAATCACTGTCTAGTTTCAGAAAAGAATGAGAACCTCTGGGGTAATGCCTTCAACAAAAGTTATTTGGGGTCAGGTACTTAATCAATAAGTTGAGATTGGAGGTGTGGGTTGTAGAGGTGGCTTGCCATATTTTTTTAAAAAGGGCACAGTTTACTGACAGACCCTGCTCTTTTCAAGAAAGATCTGTTTATGTACACCACATCTTGATCAAAACTACTTTCAGAGGAGCTTAGAAGAAGAATTTTAGAGATGCATGAAGCTGGGAAAGGCTACAAAAGCATTTTTAAAGACCTGAGAGTTCATCAGTTCATGGTAAGAAAAATTGTCTCCAAATGGAGGAAATCCAGTACTGTTGCAACTCTCCCTAGGAAATGGCATCCTGCAAAGATCACACCAAGGGTAGAACGTGCAATGCTGAAGGTGGTGAAAAGGAACCCAAGGATATAAGCAAAAGACCTGCAGAAATCTCTAGAACATGCTAACATCTCTGTTCACATGTTCACTATAAGAAAACACTGAACAAGAGTGGTGTTCATGAAGGACACCGTGGAGGAAACCACTGCTCTCCAAAAAAAAACATTGCTGTAAGGCTCAAGTTTGCAAAAGACCACCTGGATGTTCCACAATGTTTCTGGGGCAGTGTTCTGTGGACAGATGAGACAGAAGTTGAGCAACAGCAACTAAATGCTGGAGGAACTCAGCAGGCCAGGCAATATCTATGGAAAAGAGTACAGTTGATGTTTCAGACTGAAACCCTTCGGCAAGACTGGAGAAAAAAGGCTGAGGAGTAGATTTAAAGGGTGGGGGGAGGAGAGAGAAACACAAGGTTGTAAGTGAAACCTGGAGGTGAGTGGGGGGAAGGATGAAGTAAACAGTTGGGAAGTTGATCGGTGAAAGAGACAGAAGGCCATGGAAGAAAGAAAAGGGGGGAGGATCACTAGAGGGAAGTGATGGGTGGGCAAGGAGATGAGGTGAGAGAGGGAAAAGGGGGTGGGAAATGGTGAAGGCGGGAGGCGGGGGGACCATTACTCAAGTTCAAGAAATCGATGTTCATGCCATCAGATTGGCGACTACCCTAACAGAATATGAGGTATTGTTCCTCCAACCTGAGTGTCACCTCATCGTGATGGTCCTGCCAAAGGGTTTCAGCCTGAAACTTAGACTGTACTCTTTGCCATTGATGCTGCCTGCCCTGCTGAGTTCCTTCAGCATTTTGTGTGTGTTCCTCGGATTTCCAGCATCTGCAGATTCTCTCTTGTTTGAGAGAAAAGTTGAATTTTTGGCAAAAATGCACACTGCTATGTTTGGAGGAAAAAGGCCACTGCACACAAAACACCAAAACCTCATCCCAGCTGTGAAGCATGGTGGAACAAGCATCATGGCTTGGGGCTGCGTTGTTGCCTCAGGGCCTGTACAGTTTTTAATTGTTGAGGGTAGAATGAATTCAAAATTATCTCTAGACATTTCACAGAATGCCAGGGTAGCAGTCTGTCACCTGAAGCTTAATAGGAATTAGATGATGCAACAAGACAATGATCCGAAATACAAGATCAACAACAGAATGGTTTAAAAAGAAGGAAATTTGTGTTTTGGAATGGCCAAGTCAGAGCCCAGATTGAGATGCTGTGACATGTCCTGAAGAGGGCTGTTCATGCAAGGTATTCCAGAAATATTAATGAACTGAAACAGTTTTCTGTGGAGGAATGGTCTAAGATTCCTCCTTATTGTGCAAGTCTGATCAGCAGCTACAGGAAACCTTTGGTGGACGTTGTTGCTGCTAAAGGACTTTGTACTAGTTTCTAAATACAGGGTTTATACACTTTTTCCAGCTTGGACTTTGAATGATTAAACAATGTGTTCAATAAAGATGTGAAAATTACAACTTGCTTGTGTGTTATTAGTTTTAGCAGAATGTGTTTGTCTGTTATTTTGACTTAGATTAAGATTGGAGCACATTTTATAAGTAATTATTGCAGAAAACCAGGTAATTTCAAAAGGTTCACAAACTTTTACTTGCAACTGTATATAAAATTAAGAGGGGTATAGGTAGGCTTTCTATCACTGAAATTGAGTGGGACTACATCTAGAGGTAGTGGTTTAAGGGTGAAAGGTGAATAGTTTAAGGGGAGTGTGAGGGGAAGTGCCTTTACTTAGTCATGAGAATGTGGAACAAGCTGGCAGTGCAATGATGCATGCAAACTTGATTTCAACATTTAAGAAAAGTTTGGATAGGTACATTGATGGCAGGGGTATGGATGGTTATGGTTGTGCAGGTTGATGGGACTGGGCAGTTTAAATAGTTTGGCATGGACTAGATGGGCAGAAGGGCCTGTTTCTGTGCTGTTCTTTTCTTTGATGCTATTACTCTAACATTCCTGTATACCCTCTTGTAATACTGAGGGCAAGACCATAGCACAGCAAGCAATACTTCACAGTGACAGTAAACTGGATTCATTACTGATATTCAAGTTTGCGTGTGGATTTATCATGTGCTCTTTGTCATCATATCAGATTTTTCTGTGTATTAATGGTTTTCTTTGCATTCCTAAAGTGTACAGTATTAGAGGAAATTTGAACGATTTTGGAATCACGAGATCCATTCCAGTACCTCATCTCTCCCTTAAGTTACAATTTTTCTTTTCTGGTCTTAAGTCATTTAACAGTTCAGAAACATTTTTAACTTCAAAATTTTTAAACCATAGTGCAACTTTATTTATGTTTTCCTGTTGCTCCACAGCTCTCATAATGAATCAACATACATATTTTCTTTAGGACTTATGACTATTTTGGTGCTATTTTAGTTAATGTTCCAAAAACATATAATTATATCATCAAGGCTGCAATTAATGTCCATTTCTAATCATTAGGATTAGAATGCACAACTCTTCCTGAACTGCTATGTGGTGGTGATGCACTGCTCTTACAAGCAATTTATACTCAATTCTCTCTGCCATGTGATGGAGGATAATTACTAGATTTTCATGTTCCTACATTGTTATCTTCAGTTTTAATGTGGTTAAGATAACAGGGAAGAGGATATGTTGACTAACCTCATTTGCAAGGGAGCAGAAGAAAAGCACTCAAAAAGAGAGGCAAAAAGAAAGTTGGAAGTGCTTAGTAGCTCAGGTGCATCGGTTAGTTACAGGAACAGCTGATGTTTGGGTCAAGGTCAGAAGGAGAGGCTTAAAGCCAACGAGAACTGGGTCATAGGAAAAGTACTGTGATATTTTTTATTTGATAAAGCAGATAAAGAACAGGTACATGGCTCCTACATCATCTTTTATTGGTTCAATTTAATGTCAGAGAATATATACAGCATCCTTCCTCTTCACAGACATCCATGAAACAGTGAAAAAACCCTGAAGAATCAATGACAGAAAAATGTTAGAACCCCAAAGCACCCTTCCCCTCCCATGAACAAGCAACAGCAAAAGCATCAACCCTGCCCCCTCCCCGTCTCCCCACTTACTCCAGCAAAAGCACCACCCTCCCCCCTACTCCCCACCATGTAAAGGCAAGCCCCCAGAGAGAAAGATCTGGAGTCCAACAAAAGCTACTTTCCATCCCAACATTTTGACATCTCAACAGGTCCTCTCTTGCACTGAGGGAGAGAGAGATCACTCCTCTGACAGTGAGACAGGAGGCCAACAAGATCACTGTTTTGATGTTACAATCTGCAGCGTCAGATTGAGTGCCCCCAGCTTGAGAATCATCTCTCACCATTGAGAGAGAGATTGCTCGGTGCAGTGGCCTTTGACAGCAGCTCCCATTGTCTCGATGTTTTGATCTCCTGTGATGCATCAGTAGGCAACATCGATGAAGAATCAGTCATCCTCAGCACCACACCCCAAAGGTCCATGTCTTCCAATCTACATCTGGACATCCCGAAATGCCAGGTCGCTTGGCAAGTTCTGAAGAGTAAGATCCCACCACTTGTGAAGAACATACTTTGGGAGCAGCTATAAATCATGGACTCCGACAGGACCTTAGCTATCTTGAAAAGTAGAGACTTGAGAATAAATTTAAACTTTCGCAGATGAACCAGAAGAAGTCACCCAGGTCTGCAAAAACCTCTGGCACTGTCTTCAGCTCCTCTCTCAAGTTTTCATGTAACTTGTTCATTTCTTGTCACAAGCACTTTTTGTTTTTGTCTTTCACTATTTCTTCATGTTACCAAACTTACATACTCTTTTCCCCTTTCTCTAAGGTTATTTACCATCTGATTTCATGGTATTTCAGTTTATCTAACCTATTAGTAGGGAAAGCTGGGGATTGCTTTAATACAGATTGAGATAACTTAAGATAGAGCTCTTTCTCTTCCAACAAAGCTTAGGCTTTTGAATATTTCCAGCCTTTATTATTTTTATTTTAGATTTAGAACATGTGCCTTTTTCTTTGATTTGAGTGTTGACTGAGTCTTAGGCAATTTTCTTGAAGGTACCGGTATTTTAGACTATTCAGGAAATATTTCTGAAACAATGTATTTTTAAGTCATTAGAAACATGTTGTATAGAAATTAGTATTCAATAATGAATTGTAAAGAATTATCTAAAAATAAAGAATCTTTGTAACTAACGTGTTTGAATTCTGCATTTGTGAGGTAGAAAAATGAATCATAAACTATCAGAGAAAATAGAAATTATTTGCTATGGTAGTTAAAACCAGGAGGTATAACCTTGAAATTAGAACAAGTCTATTCTAAAATGATGTTGGGAAGCACTTAAAGCAGTGGAAATCTGGAGCGCATAATTTAGGCAACTGCTGAAACCCATTAAATTGAAAATTCCTATCTAAGGATCTTGGGTCTTCATTAGGTAACATTATTAAACAATGTAGGTCTGACACGGTGGTCAGCAGCACAGGAGCGCCGCAGGGAACCGTACTCTCTCCGGTCCTGTTCACCCTGTACACATCAGACTTCCAATATAACTCGGAGTCCTGCCATGTGCAGAAGTTCGCTGATGACACGGCCATAGTGGGGTGTGTCAGGAATGGACAGGAGGAGGAGTATAGGAAACTGATACAGGACTTTGTGATATGGTGCAACTCAAACTACCTGCGTCTCAATATCACCAAGACCAAGGAGATGGTGGTGGACTTTAGGAGATCTAGGCCTCATATGGAGCCAGTGATCATTAATGGAGAATGTGTGGAGCAGGTTAAGACCTACAAGTATCTGGGAGTACAGTTAGACGAGAAGCTAGACTGGACTGCCAACACAGATGCCTTGTGCAGGAAGGCACAGAGTCGACTGTACTTCCTTAGAAGGTTGGCGTCATTCAATGTCTGTAGTGAGATGCTGAAGATGTTCTATAGGTCAGTTGTGGAGAGTGCCCTCTTCTTTGTGGTGGCGTGTTGGGGAGGAAGCATTAAGAAGAGGGACGCCTCACGTCTTAATAAGCTGGTAAGGAAGGCGGGCTCTGTCGTGGGCAAAGTACTGGAGAGTTTAACATCGGTAGCTGAGCGAAGGGCGCTGAGTAGGCTACGGTCAATTATGGAAAACTCTGAACATCCTCTACATAGCACCATCCAGAGACAGAGAAGCAGTTTCAGCGACAGGTTACTATCGATGCAATGCTCCTCAGACAGGATGAAGAGGTCAATACTCCCCAATGCCATTAGGCTTTACAATTCAACCGCCAGGACTTAAGAACTTTTAAAAAGCTATTATTAATGCTTTTTGAGATAGTGATTTAGATGCATATCATATTTTTTACTGAGTTAAGTATTGTATGTAATTAGTTTTGCTACAACAAGTGTATGGGACATTGGAAAAAAATTCCCCATGGGGATGAATAAAGTATCTATCTATCTATCTATTGGCTACTGCATAAATGGAATTAAGGCATAAATGAACCATCATTTAGTTTATTAAGAGGACCAGCACTGGTGGCTGAGTGGGGCAGTCGTATTCCCGAAGGAAATGTGAGAAATGTTTTCGATAATGATAGAGGCAAAAAAAGTCTGAAAAATTTGCAAATTGAAGGTGCATAGAAAATTGATCCCAGCAGGTAATGTATTTTGTTTCAGTTTTAAAAAAGCTAGAGGAGATCTTGGATGTGCCAGACTATAATTGGACTTGTATTTTAAGTTTTATTCAGTGTTTTCATTTTTTTGTAAATTACATCAATTGTGCTGTCATTGGATTGCAACAAAAATTAGAAAATGTTCTTGTATCTATCAGTATGGGATAATTTATTTTTCACATGTTATTTTATTGTTATGTAAAATTTGTGTGTGGAACTAACTAAGCTATGCATATCTATGCTCCTGTTACTTGTGTTCCGGTGTACTTAAATTTGGTTTTATGGAGAATTGCCTCTTTCATTCTACATAGTGTATTAGCCATATTCAACTTTTCATCCATCGCCCTGTTTTAAAGTGCCTATGCTTGTTTTCAGTTCCATATTCGGTCCTCACTATTATAAAACTATTACAAAACAAAATATAATACTTCTACATTACAAGATTATTTTATAAAACTGCTTATATAATATCACTTAGAATTAAAGCAATACCCCTAGTATCCTTCCAGTTGTGGTATCTTGTTCCACCAGCTGTCCATGACTATAACCTCTGGAATTCCCTCCTTCATCTGTCTTTTTTTCCAAGGCACTTTTTTTTAAAAAAAGCAACTAATTTCTTTGACTGTCACCATAAGTAGATCATTATCAACCATTGTATGAAAAAGTTTCTACAATGAAGTTTGAGACACTGTTGTTGATGAACTGAAGAATTTTTGACTGCACACTTGTAGTTTTATTTTTGGTCTTTAGATTTACAGCTAGACCTCTGGTAGAAACAATATTTGATAGAGGAATGGCAACTTGCTTTGCTTATGGTCAGACTGGAAGTGGAAAGACACATGTAAGTAATCCATTTTTTTCCCCACAGTTTTAAAATAATTGCATTGTTCAGTTGCATAGGAGGAATAAAAATCTAATTAGATCCTGGAGAAATGTGCTTACCTTTTATCTTCGTATTCAATGTGAACTTATTTTACTTGGCTATTCTGCAATACTAGATTAAGCAATGTTGCACATCTTATGAGTGATGTTACCTTTCATTATCTGTTAGTGTTTTTCTTCAGTTTCTTTGTCTTTATTTGTAAAGTTCCAGTTATTTATTTCCCTCCCTAATTACCCTTGTGTATTGGTGAGCATTGTCCTAAACCACTGTAGTCCTTCATGTGAAAGCGTTTTCATAGAGCTAATTAATAGCGAGTTGCCTGTTTTGGGTAAGCAATGTATTTCCTGGTTGGGAAGGGAGGACTTGAAAGGGAAGCTCTGAGGTGTTGGTGCTCCCCCCATCTGTCTACTGCTCTTGTCTCCCTCAGTGGTAGCGATCACAGGTTTGAGTGGTGGCGTGGAGTAGTCAAGGTGAGTAATTGCAGTGCATTTTGTAAGTGTTGTACAACTAGTGAAAGTTATGCTTTCAGCCAAACAGGCCCTTTTGCTCTGAATGGTGCCAGGATTCTTAAGAGCTATTGGAACCAGATATACAGTGATCCAACCCACTTGTAGATGCTAGAAAGGTTGCTGAGTTTGGAGGTCGAAAGCCCTGGGTTGACATTTCCGGAAGTCAGGTGCCCGATGTCTTGAGAGTCCAGCCGAAGGACAAGAGAATCTGGGGCCAAGGGATCTGGAGGTGGCCTTTAATGGTGTTGGAGGCCTGTCTGTGTGTGAATAGATGGAAGGTGGGAAAGGGGCTTGTTTTGCTGTTTCGTTTTGTTTTGTTACTGTTGCTGTTGTTGCTTGTGTTGCTTTGATGAACATTGTGGGCTTACTGTGTTAGCGGTGGAATGTGTAGCAATACTTTCAGGCTGCCCAAGAACATCCCTAGGTTGTATTGGTTGTTAATACAAAATAAGCACTTCACTGCATTTTTGGATGTGTATGTGATAAATAAATGAGTCTGAATCTGAATAAACTCAGGTTATCCTTCTCTTCTAGCCATGGTGTTTATGTGACAGTTCAGTTGAGTTTCTGATCATGATAGAGCTCGGTGTTAGTAGTACCATTGAATGCCATGATGCTGGTTAGTCTCTGTCTCATTGAAGATGCTTGTGCCGTAGGAAATTTTCAAGTTGCATATGGTACATCTGTGTATGGCCAATCATGTATTGGAAGATCATCCTTGCAGAATTCACAAATCACTATCAAAAATTTGAGATACAGAATAAAGTTGCCTCTTGCATAATTTTGTGGTGTTGAAAGTAAATAAACACTTCATTTCAACTTGTTCTTGAAAGTATGCATGCATCCTTCTGGGAAGGATGTGAACGTTTTGGAGAGGGTGCAGAATAAATTTCTCTGCCTGGGTTGGAAGGCATATCCTGTCAGGAGAGATTGTGCAAACTTGGATTGTTTCCTGTGGAGCTGTGGAGGCTGAGGGAAGACTTGATAGAAGTTAGTAAAATTATGGGAAGTATGGTTAAGAGTAGGTGGCTGGCATATCTTTTTCCCCAGGATCAAAATGTCTAATTCTAGAGGGCATGCATTTAAGTGAGAGGAGTTAAGTGTGGGCAGGTTTTTTTTTACATAGAAAGTGGCGGTACTCTGCTGCCAGAGGTGGTACTGGATACAAATAAGGAAAGGTTGCCATAGATGCTGCCTGGCAGGCTGAGTCCCTCCAGCGTTTTATATATGTGAGTCTGGATTTCCAGCATCTTGCAGAATCTTTTGTGTTCATGTATAGCTTGTACTATTGTTCATTGCTTATTTAGTTTCCCTGAAGGAAACTTTTCTAACAAAAAATATTTCCTTAACCGCTGATAATCAAATTTAAGTTGCAGACCAGCAGTCCATAAATATTTCCTCAATTTTCTTCAGAGGTATAATATTTCTCAAATTCTCATTTTAATGCTTTTTTTCTTTACACTACTTTAATAGTCTTAGTCTTCCTGTTGTAGTTGCCATAGGGGTTGGGAGAGTCAGGGAGTCCACGTGAATCTGAAGCCCATTAAGCAACAATTTGAACATCATCCATATGCTGACGAAATCAAATTAAAAAGACATTGCAATTTTGCATAATTGTAGAATGTCACATATGGGAAGAAAAACTAAACTGTGCTCAATTAATTATGTGGAAGGTTATATATATTATGGAGCAACTAGGTAATTGTTTGATTATGTGTATAACAAGATAAAGCCATTAAATAAGCCACATGCCTTTTTGGATTGTAAGTAATGGGGCTTGGGTTTGAGTGGAGTAATTATAAAACTTGATGCTAAAACACACTCAGACAGCAGTTTGATGCTTAGAGGTTATGAAAGTCATAAACCACATACATTTACATGGATTATATTAGATGTGGAAAAATAATAATTTTGAACAAGCTGGTAATAAAGCAACAACTTCCAGTAGAATTGAAAAGATAACCAATTGAATAGAGTATATTTTTAAAAATATTGTAAAGGGGGAAAGATTGTACTTTCATTATTGAAGATTTATTTTATATAAGAACATTATTTTTAAAAAGGACATTAATGACTGAGGAGCATATTGGTATGGGGATGCAAAATCCGAAACATTGCATCAAATTAAACAGCAATATGACAAGAGAATCTTGAATTCAAATAATGTGAACTGTAATAAAATTGTTGTCAGTTACTTCCACATGCATTTGTAGTAACTTCTCCCAAAGAAAAATGCTGCAATTTAGCATAGATTTCATTTCACATATGTACCTATGATGTTTAAGTTCCTCTACCCAATTTTTTTTTCTGATTTGGTTTTTAGACTATGGGTGGTGACTTCACTGGAAAAAATCAGGATTGTTCTAAGGGAATTTATGCATTAGCAGGTAAATATTTTAACATGTAATTTTACGTAAGTCATATACTTTTATGTCAAAGCAATTTTGTTTTAAATGTTATTGATTTAATGTTCCTTCTTCATTTGAATTTTACTATTTATTTTCATCTTTACAGCCCGGGATGTTTTTCTAATGTTAAAGAAGCCAAATTACAGAAAAATAGAACTCCAAGTGTTTGCAACATTTTTTGAAATTTACAGTGGCAAGGTAAATGAGCTTTCTCAAATTTCAGTAAGTTCTTGACACACTTGATAATTCCCAACTGAAAGACTTTTTTTGTTTCAGAACATGGCTACTCTTAGTAGCAGTTCAAGATTTATCTGTAGATATTTTAAACTTCCACTTTAACACGAATATGGTTAGTACACAAAATAAAAAATGAGTGCTTATTAAATTGTCTATACTTTGATAACAGAACGTTTAATTAATTATATTAAAAATGTAGACCGACTAGCTCCTGAGACTGTTTCACAGTTCTGTAAACTCATGACTTCATTTGTGCTTTGACTTAAGCTGTATTTTCTTGTTAGACCCCTTATTCCACTGTTGATCTATTTATTTTAGCTAAATCCTACTTGTTCCACCTTTTGAATACTCTTAATGATTCAGCATCCATTGTTTTTTTTTCCTTCAGAAGATTTTTGCCAAAAAATGAATAGCTATTCATCAGATTTTTTTTCGTATACAGTGCTGTTTTAATTTGAATTATTTCAGCAGAATTGATCAATTTCAGTTAACCCTCTGTACAGTTAATAATTTATCTGGTGCATTGTATTATCCAGGTATTCGACTTACTTAATAGAAAGGCTAAGCTAAGAGTGCTGGAAGATGGTAAGCAACAGGTTCAGGTAGTGGGACTTTCAGAGCGAGATGTTAAATGTACAGAAGATGTATTGAAACTAATTGAAGCTGGTAATAGCTGCAGGTGAGTCTTCCTTACATGCATTATTTTTGTATTTTATACATGTTGAACTTTGTCATGGAAGTAAAATATTTTAAAACATGAAAATCATTTTTGTATATAAAGCTGCTTATTATCAAATTTAGAAGCAGGCAAAATAAAATTTGTGCCCATCTTTTCCTTGGCAGTCTACATATTGGGATGCTTTTGAAAGGGTACCTGTTTGAAGTATGGTCACTGCGCTTACTAGGTTTTTAATGTGTATCTGTATGACCTTGAAAATAAAATAAAATAAATGCTCAAAATAAAATGTTTTGATGTAAGACTGTACCTGAAAATGTAATATTGATCCTGGGTGTTATCAACAAGTTTATTTACTAAAGCAAAGGACTTCCAGATGTATTAAAATCTTAATGATCAATTTATTAACGAGTAGAAAGAGCTAGATCATTTATTGCAAAGACTTTATGTGTATAGTGCAATGAAGGTCTATGGATTTTAGCTAATTTGATGTGAAATCTTGTCTTGCCAAAGTTTATGTCTAGCTGTTGTAAATTTATAAGCCTTCCTCAACCAGTCGTTGCAGACAATACTCCTTTTTGAATTTTATAAAAGTTTTATTGCTATTCATTTGTATTGTAGCTTTTTTAAAAAAAGAATATAATTCAGTAATGGTTATTACTCCTTAACCATCAGGCTCTTGAAACAGATGGGTTACCTTCACTCACCAAAACACTGAACTGATTCCACAACCTATGCACTCACTTTTACGGAGCTTTCAACGTGTTCTTAGTATTTATTGCTTAATTTTTATTATTTTTAATCTTTGTTTATGCACAGTTTGTTGTCTTGCACATTGGTTGTTTGTCTCGTGTGCAGGTATTCATTGATTCTGTTGTGCATGCTCACAAGATAATGAATCTCAGGGTATTATATGGTGACCTACAAGTACCGTAGATTTCGCACTACAGAGCGCACCTGATTAAAAGCCGCTGGCTCTAATTTTAGAAAGAAAATCAATTTTGTACTTGTACAAGCCGCACCGGATTTTCGGCCGCAGGTGTCCCACGTTGTAATATGAGATATTTACACAGAAAGATATTACACGTGAGGATTTTTTAACTTTTAATTAAATCCATATGGTAACATAAACAAATACATATTGCAAATGCTTTTTTTCGAACCGTGCCTGTAACGCGGCTACTTTTAAATATACGTTGCGTATACTTTTTTACTGAACAACATTCCAATATCTCCTAACGACTGGTAAAAAATATATATACTGCAGCCTACCAGGAAAAGTTATTGATCGCCTTTAACTTAAAAGCAGCGTTCGCTCAGATCTAATGCCGCTCGCGTAATGCGCTCGCCCCCCTCCTTCCCGTTTATCGCAAACCGGTATTTTTCCCACAAGACGCGGCGAAACCGGGTGTGACGTCATAGCATCCCGCGATGTAGTACAGAAAACAAATATAGTTAAAACACTTCTAACTTTAACTAGAAAATGAATTACTAAGCGAAAATATTATAAACTAAATAACTGCCATAAAGGCAGCACAATGCTTTTCTTTGAGTGTTTTCCATGTTGATGAGGGTGAGTACAAATGACTGATTTACAATAATTTAATTGTGAAAGTGCGCTTGATTTATCGTACAATTTCATTGGACCTCTGTGAACTACTCATCAATTTTATTGGTCTACTGTTACGAGGCAAAATGTTTTTGGCGGCATGAAAAAAAATCATGCATTAGCCGCACCGTAGTAAAGGCCGCAGTGTTCAAAGCTGTTCAAAATGTGGGAAAAAAGTAGCGGCTTATAATCCGACATCTACGGTACTTTGATAAATTTACCTTGAACTTTTAAATAATGCTGTTCGTCATAATGAGGTAAGTTTTGCAAATATTCTTTAATTTAGTATTTGTTTCAATATCCTTTTAGAACATCTGGTCAGACTTCTGCAAATGCTCACTCTTCAAGAAGCCATGCAGTTTTTCAGATAATTCTTCGCAGAAAAGGGAAAATGCATGGAAAATTTTCTTTAATAGACCTGGCTGGAAATGAAAGGGGTGCAGACACCTCCAGTGCAGATCGACAGACGCGACTTGAAGGGGCTGAAATTAACAAGAGTCTTTTAGCACTCAAGGTAATGCAAAGAAACAACTTTTATCTTTATTATAGGTCCATATAAATTACGGCTGCCTATTAGATACTTTGTAAGTCAGCCGTATGATTATAAGTTTTTATTTGAACTTTTTGTATTATGGTAATTACTGGCACAGAGTACCAAATTTTCAGCTAACCTCACTTAACAGTTCTTGATCTAAAACTTTGTGGGTTATAGATTTTCAAATGCTTCTCTAGATATTTACTTAAAGCCAGGATTTCTTTGTTATTTGGGTAAGACAAAAGTCCTGAAATCCCCTCTAATTATCCTATTAACACATATTTCAGCTCCCGAGTTTTTTGTAGCTCTTCCCATTTCTCCTATTCCCCACTCTGGCCTCTAACCTCTTCTCCTTACCTGCCTATCACCTCCACTTGGTGCCATGGGGCCCGTCTCCTTTCCTTTCTCCCATGGTCCACTCTCGTCTCCAATCAGATTCCCTTCTTCTCCAGCCCTTTACCTCTCCCACCTACCTGACTTCACCTACCACCTCCTAGCTAGCCCTCCGTTCCCTCCCCCCACCCCCCACCTTTTTATTCTGGTGTCTTTCCTCTTCCTTTCCAGTCATGAAGAAAGGTCTTGACCCAAAATGTCGACTGTTTATTCATTTCCATAAATGGCCTGACCTGCTGAGTTCCTCCAGCATTTTGTGTGTGTTGTTCTAGATTTCCAGCGTTTGCAGAATCTCTCTCGTTTACCTTCATTCTGAGTTTAAATTTAAAAGGCATTTAGACAAAGGAATGAAGTGCTGTAGACCATATACAGGAAGATGGGAATAGTCTAAATTGGCAAGGACATTGTAGGTGGAAGGGCCTATTCCTTTGCAATTCTGTATCCTATTTCTAATACTTTACGTTCTTCCTCCTCAATATCAAGATCTATATCATTTTGCCTTTTATGTTAAAAGAGATTTATAGTGTTTATTAAAGTTATATACTTTTTTCTGATTCTTCCCTTAACGCTCTGATATGGCTTCAATTAACCTCTTTTCCTTTACATATTTATAAAATATCTGAGTTCATTCCTTAATTTTAACCACCAAAATTTTATTTGTTATTTTTGTGCTCTTTATTTCACCCCTGACCACCTGCGTTTCTCTTAAGGTATGATATAATATTTTATGAACATTGTTGGGTGTGTTAGATTGTTCTTGCACTAATAACAACTGCAAATCTTGCAGTGAAATTTCCATCCCACCTTCATTTCAAAATAAGTCGGATGCAAATCTTGTTATGAAGTCTTGTAGTGTACATGTGTATTGTGAAGCCTGCTTTTCCTGTATGAGTAGCCACTTTGGATTTTGCTCATGTACACAGAAAAGAAACTTAAATGATCAAAATTAATGCTAAGTGGGAATTTAGGGAAATGCTAAGTGCAATTGTGGCAGCCTTTTAAGATTTGCAAATCATTCCTTTGCGACATAAAAAGTTGCCACAATCAGACCTAGCATTTTTCTAACATGGCCAATGACCATTTAACTTGTTTTGAACTCTGAAATAGTTTTTCTTCTAGTCTATTTTCCGGTTCCTATGCATTTTTTCCATAAAAGGAAAATTTTAATTACAGCTACCTTGTGTTTCACAAGTTTGAGATTTGGAATCCTTGGAAGTGTAATTATAGGCATGATTGTTGTAATTTGCATTACTGTTTCCAACTTGTTATTTAAAGTTAATGTTAGATTTGTGAGGTGAGAAGAACAAGCAACAATGCTATTTATCCCTCTGCTATAAGGTATTTCTCTCTAGAATTTCCACCAAAAAGTACTTCTATCCAGAAATTTAATGTAGTCTGTGCATCTCTCGTTAATAATCCATTTTGTGTAATTATAGGAATGTATCCGTGCCTTGGGTCGAAACAAACCTCACACCCCGTTCAGAGCCAGTAAACTTACTCAAGTGCTTAGAGATTCTTTTATAGGAGAGAACTCCAGAACTTGCATGGTAAGTCACATTTTTTTAAACAATATCTGTTCAAAGCAAATAGGTATACTCCAGTAAGTTGTTGGAGTTAGTGTAAATCATTTTTCTTTCTATTCACCCGGTATTTTACTGAAGATAATGATATCTTGGGTAGTTAAGATGAAGGGCCTTTGCCCTGAATTCTTAACTGGTTTCTTTTTCTACAATGCTGCTTAACTGGCTGGGTTCATTGTACGTTTGTTTCAGATTCCAAAATCTGAAGTTTAATTTGTTTTTTTAGGGATATCTTGAGATATGATTGAAGTGAGCTGTTAGCTCTTCATTATTATATGTAAATGGTCTTGCACATGGAAGAATGGATTAAAAGACAGAGCTCACAGCAGAAACAAAACAATTCTACTTTTTATTTGATGCCACAATTTTTTGACAGGTTATTAGATAAAAGTTAGGAGTATTAAATAAATTATTATTAAAATTTAATAGATAAAATAACTAGATCTTTTTAAAGCACTAGATCCTTTTTAAAACTAGGAGTATTAACTCAGGAAAGATACTCTGATAACTTGATACTCTGATACTCTGAACTTTAAAAAAAATTTGGTTCTCTCTACACTATTACAGTTAACTTGGTCATAATCAATAATATATAGTCATAATCACTGGCATATTTGCTGCACCAGAAAATCTACTGGACAACATCCTTTGCAACAGCAATAACTCAGCTTTGAGAGTTATTGTTGAGACAAAAGAAAGACTGCAGATGCTGCAATAGAGCCAAATGCTGGATGAACTCAGTAAGGAGGGAAATGAACAGTCAATGTTTTGAACTGGCACCCTTCATCAGGTCTGGAAAGAAAGGAAAGGAGTTGGTCTGTCAGAGGAAGGAAGAGGTGGCTGATGGGCAGGTCGTGAGAGCAGTCAGAGGGTAAAGAGAAGGTGTAAAGGAACCAGAGGGATTGGAAGAAATGAGGAGTGGGGGAACAGAGGGGAATGGTTTCTAGAAATCAATATTGATGCCATCAGTTTGAAGACTGTCAAGAAGTATTGTGAGATACTATTCCTCTAATCTGTTTCTATCCTCAACTTGTGTGTTCAGAGTAAAAGTGCTTGAAGTGTTCCACCACCCCCTCCCCACTTTGTTTTCTTGTATCCCTTTGGCCCACTTACCCCTTTTTCCCGCCCTCATGATCTGCCCATCACCCACACCTCCTTCCCATAATTCCATGGTTCACTGTTATCTAATCTGATTCCATCTTTTAACAGCTCTTTGCCTCTTCCACCTATTACTCCCCAGCTTTTCACAGCATTCCCACAGCACCCTCCCCATCCCTCACCTATCTATTTCCCCCTCCGCCCCACCTGGTTTTACCTATCACTTGCCCAATCCATGCTTCTCTCCTTCCCCCTTGCCCCACCATTTTATTTTGGTTTGTGCCCTCCTTATTTCTAGTCCTGAAGAAAAGTCTTAAGATTGAAACATTATTTTCCTCCAGAAATGCTGCCTGACCTGTTGAGTTCCTCCAGCATTTTTTGCTGTTATTAAATTGTTCTATAGAATATAAAGAAATAATATATTTAAAGGCATCATTCATTCACATTCCAATGTTGACCCAAGTGCTTTACCACCAGTTCAGTATTTTGAAGAACAGAAAATGATTATAAAGCAAGAAATGTGTGGCATATATTAGGGTCCTGCACAACAATAATACTTGATTGTTTGTCTTGTTAATACATTTAAATTTGCAATTATAGATGTTTTTATTTATTTAGTTTAAAATATGTTTAACCACCAACATCTGTTGTCTCAGATTTTAAACATTTATCAGTTCTTAATTATAGATGTTAACTGATCTATTTTGAACTAGAATGATGCTGAATTTCTATCTGAAATAACAGTATTTTGTAGCAGTTTGCTATTGCTTTTTACTCTAAAGTAAACCATGAACTATTCACTAGTGAATCTTCATACATATGCAATATTTTTGCTTGGTGTACGCATGTTTTATGTCTTCCTTAATCTTTGCATTTATTCATAGATTGCTACTATCTCTCCAGGGATGGGTTCTTGTGAGAACACACTAAATACACTTAGATATGCAAACAGGTATGTTATTTCTCTAAAAATACAATGTATATGAAGCAAAATGCCATCTCCATTCCAATATTTCAGTAACAACAAAATTATTGTTTAGATTTCTTGGAATTGGTTACCAACCTTAAGTAAAAGTTGTAAATATTGGTGCTGTGCTGTTTTTGTAGTGTGATGATTGCTAATGTGTTTTTCACTTGGACCATGTTGTATTTGAATATTGGATCAATAATTGGTATCAAAACAAGGCCTTGAATAGTATATTCAATAAATTACTGGTATTGTGAGAAATCATTGTATGGTTGCCATGTCCAGTGTCGAAGAATTGAGTGATTCTTGAACATAACAAAATAACCTATAACTAGTAGTTTATAAAAAGGAGTGAAAGTTTATTAAGTACAAAATCCTATTAACTGGCTTATAGGTAAAAGTTGATGAATAGCTCACAGCTCTTGATTCCTGAAAACTCTTGAACACAAGTGACATCGTCTTAAGTCTGGTCTCTTTCCTGCTTTCCTATAAATCTTTAAGTCTGTTTGAATTGTTCCTCCATACCTTTAGCTTTATCCTTTAATCTTCAAACAAAGTAGACATAATCAATGTCTGTATTTAATTTTAATGGTCAAAAATGCCACTACCATTTAAGATATTGCTGACTTTTCAGCTATACCAGGTCAACTCCAATCCATTGTATTCTATGCCTCGGTAATTTAAGTGTCCTACTTCTTAAATGTTGTGAGCATCTGTTTCCATCTACCCCTTAAGCAGTAGATACAATTCAGATTCCAACTACCCTTTAAGTGACCATTTTTTTTCTTAGGATTTCCCTTGAACTTCCCATCCTTGTTCTTAAATCTTTGTCCTCTAGTTTTAGACAATTCTACTTAGTGGAAAAATGTTTCATCTACTCTCAGTTTCCACCCCGCCCCCCCCCCCACCAATTCCTCTGCTTGAAGGAAAAATAGCCAATCCAGTGTGTCCTCATAACTAAAAAAAATGCTTCATTCCATGCAGTTTCCTGGTGATTCTCCACTGCATCCTCTCCAGTACAATCATGTATTTCCTATAGTCTAGCCGGCTGTGGGCTCACCCTGTTGTCAAATAATCTCCTTACTCTGATATTCTCTTCCCTAGCAAATGAAGCCAAATGTCCAATAATTTGCCTTCAGCACTTTATCTAACTGTGCTGCCACTTTCAGGAATTCTTGGACTTGTCTATCCTCATTGTCAATGCCATGACCCTGCCTTTCATTGTGATGACCTATCCTTGTTACACCTCCTGAATTACATCACCATGCACTTATCAGAATTAACTTCCATCTGTCATTGCTCTGCTTATTTTACCAACTGAACAATATCACCAGTAAGCCTAAGAATATTCTCACTATCAACAACACCACTACTTCTTGTGTCATCCAGAAACTTATTATTCATACCTCTTATAAGCAATTCCAAATCATTAGTATATGTAGCAAGTATTAAGGGTCCCAACAGTCATCCTGTGGTCATAAAAACAACTTCCAACCATCATGTTCTGTCTCTGAGAAATTTGATCAAATTGATCAGATAGGACTTCTCCTTTGCAAAAGTATGATGACTATCTTCCTACCTTTCCAATATTGTTTAACCTTGACCTTTCCCCCCAATAACTTCCTTACCATTGATCTTAGACTCGTAAACCTGTAATCTAAACTAGAGGAAGAGTGGGACAGCATTTCATATTCCACCTGAGTCATCTACAGCCTGACAATAGGGATGTTAAATTCTTCAATTTCAGAATACTTGCTCCCACTCCGTCCTTTTCTCTCTCCTCCTAGTCTACCCAGTTTCTCCTTCACATACCCTTTCCTATCAGATTCCATTGATTGCAACACTTTCTGATGTCCATCTACCTAGCCTATGTGCCATTTCCACCCTTTCTTCTCCAGCTGCTACTTACCTTTCACCTGGATCCGCTTATCACCTGTCAGATTGTATTCCATCTTTTCCCCCCACTTCTTATATAGTCCAGATGGAGCATCTTGACCTGAAATGGTGACTGTTCATTTCTCTCTACAGATGCTGCCTGACCTGATGAGTACTTTGTTTTCTGCTCTAAATTCCAGCACTTGCGGTCCCTTGCATCTCCATAGACCTATAATTATACAGCTTATTCCTGTGGCACATCTTGAATAAAAGTACTTCATTTGCTGCTTTTAGTCATCTGTTACCTCACACTGGCAGGTCCCCACTGAATTCTTGTATAAATATTTAATTTCTGTTTGTGTTCCATTGTTGTATGTGAGACATTTAAATTCCATGTGTTAGGCAGTGTGTCATTAACATCCAGATATTGCTGTTGTGGCTATTTAGAATGTTTGGCACAATTTTTCTAGTTTCATCTTCATAACTGGCTCAACTGTTTCTTTCAGACTTTTGTTTAAATTGAAAAGAGAAATCCACAAATTCTTGAATTAAAATGGGAGTATTTTTCGACAGGTGATCTTTCATTCAAGTTTTTAATTATATTGTTCTTTCCTGACTGAAATTTCCTCCTTCCTCTTTGTTCGCACGTTTGCTTACTACTGCAGAGTAAAGGAGTTTGGAATAAGTCCTTCGGATATTCCCTTTCAGCAAGGTGGTGGGAGCCGATCTGACCTCTCTCCTACCTACCTCGACTATGATGACTTCCCTCCTTCACCTACCAGGTCTATATCTTTCTGTCAATTCCATTTCTTTCTCCTCTGACCTTCCAATCCTCCCACCCGCCATTTTCCCCATACCCATATAACCTTCCCATTTTGTACTGAAACACTTAACTATTCAGTTATTCCAAATTGCGTGTTAATTTTATTAACTTTTTTTTATAAAATATATTTTCTTCATTTTTCCCATTATTTGCTGGAAGGTAGAATAAATAGTTTTTGCATTGTTTTAGTGTAATTTTCACAACCTTGTTTTTTTTTCAAAATGATTTGTTCGCTGACCTAAAGGCTATGTAAATACAAATCTAGATCAGAAACTTGTACTTCGCGATATTATTAAAATGTATGAGAATGCATCTTCTGCTTTGTGTTAAAGGACAATGCTTATAGTGTTTGTTGGATAGAACCCTGCACAAATTGCATTTGTATTCACTATTTAATCAAACCAGAAGCAGTCTTAGTCCCACTGGCCCCTTGCTAAATTTACTATTTTTATTATAAAGTGCTAATTTTGAACTCAGTTGAGATTTAAACCATTTTAATTACTGTTTATACTGTATTTATTTTCAATATTAACTGTGGTAGATTAAAATGGCAAATTAATTTTACTTACAAATTATTAATTTATATAAGAACATAAGGAACATAAGCAGAGCTTTGGTGCATTATACATCCTCTGTTTACTAATATAATGAATGGCCTGTACCATTTTTCTGCACTAATTCCCTTCCTTTAATAACATTAAAACCCAAAATTTCCCGTAATGTCTGCCTTGAATATACTCCGAAACTAAGCCTCCATGGCAATGTTGGACAAATAATTCCAAAGAATCACAGCTTTTAGTGAAGATATTTCATAAGCGTTTTGAATAATTTTCTCCTTATCCTGAGATTGGCAGTTGGCTTAAGACATCACAACCAGAGGAAACATTGCTGGTTCATTTATTGAGCTCTGTAACAATATTATGTTTCAATGAGATTACTTCTCATTCTTTTAAAATTGAGGAAGATGTCCACTCCACCCCTCTTTCCCCCCCCCCCCCCCCCCACAATCCATCCCGCGAATCATTCTGTTGAACATTTGGGGCAGTATTTCTATTGCAACGATGTTCTGAACACAAGCATAAAGTACAGGTTCCTTAAATAGGTTAATCAGAACTAAATATTCCGGGGTTGTCTCACCAGAACAAATTCTATTCCAGTGAGATCCAACATACAATTTGCTCTCCTGGTAGCTTGCTGTATCTGTATATTAGCTCTGAGGAATTCATGTACAGCTTGGGTCCTTCTGAACTAGGAAACCTTTCAGTCTCCCAGCATTCTCTTAACAATTTTTACAATGCAAGCCAGCTACGTAGCATCAACAAACTAGAATATGTTGTTGTGTTTTTATTTTAAATCTTGTTTATTATTCTCCACTTCTTGAAAATAACATGTCATAGTTGACTTGATTGAATTATGTTGTTGAGTCATTATAGAAGGCAACATTGGCAAGAAGGTTGGCAAGAATGCAAAATATATTCTCAAATGTAGATTATCTCCTCTTATTCCTCTTGTAGAATACATACATTTTCATTTACCTCATTATAAATTTAGTCAAACCATAGGTCATAATGGGCAAGAGAGTGGCAAATGAAATACAGTATTGAAAAATGCATGGTCATGCACTTTGGTAGTAGAAATAAATGTGCAGACTATTTTTAATTGGGGAGAAAATCCAAAAATCTGAGAAGCAAAGGGACTTGGGAGTCCTTGTGCAGAACACCCTGAAGGTTAACTTGTAGATTGAGTCAGTGGTGAGGGCTCACCTTGACTTTTGTGAACAGTTTTGGGCTCCTGATCTAAGGAAAGATGTGTTGGCATTGGAGAGGGTTCAGAGGAGGTTCACAAGGATGATTCCAAGAATGAAAGGGTTATCATACGAGAAACGTTTGATAGCTCTGGGTCTGTACTCGCTGGAATTTAGAAGGATGAGGGGCAATCTCATTGAAATCTTTCAACAGTTGAAAGGCATAGACAGAACAGATGTGGAGAGGATGTTTCCCATGGTGGGGGAGTCTAGGACAAGAGGGCACAGACTCAGGATAGAGGGTCGTCCATTTAGAACAGAGATGCAGAGAAATTCCTTTAGCCAAAGGGTGGTGAATTTGTGGAATTTATTATCACAGGCAGCTATGGAGGTCTGGTCATTGTGTGTATTTAAGGCAAAGCTTGATAGGATCTTGATTGGACATGGCATCAAAAGTTATGGGGAGAAGGCCAGGGATTGGGGCTGAGGAGAGGAGAAAAGAATCAGCCATGATTGAATGGCAGACTTGAAAGGCCAAATGGCCTAATTCTGCTCCTATATCTTAAAATTCTGGGTCTATATTTTGTTTCAGTTGTATTAGAAGTATAATATATTTTGATGACTGAGGCAAGGAGGGGACAGTCATTGATACATATTAACATAAATCATTAAGTGCGGCTAGATGACTATTTAAAGAAGGAGTACAGTTGACATAAAACTTTAACAAGTGAGAAGAAATCCGACTTGCTGTGGCCACCTTAACTTGACAGCTTGACGCAAACCTCTACAATCAGGAGAACGTTTTTAATTTCCTTCTGTTATGATAAAATATAGGGCTGAAATAATGGAAGTTTAAGTTAGGAATAAGGCATAAGACTTTATGTCCAGTCAAAAGGGTGTGTACTGGTAGATTTAAACATGGATTAACCTGGCCTACATTAGGGGAGGAGACCGCTCATTAATTGGTAATATTAGAAGGTCACTTGAAAAATATTATGTAAATAATAATCTTAATTGTTTTTCTCCGGTCTTCCGGAATACCGAAAGCTCACCTTTGCTTTTGGAGCTTAACTTTCATCAAAAACAAATTTAAAAACTGGATTTTTACTGTTTGTTGAATCACAAGTTATAGCACACCTTCTAATCTAAATTTTGTAATTTTATCAGGACATTATTATAAAGTTACCAGTCCTTTTAGTACAGGCTATGAAGGCTATATATTTGAAATCTGTTTAATGAAGAAATTATCCTAAAAATAAATACTGTTATTTTTATTCCCCTTGCCTCAAACCTGTTTTTGATTTAGAGTGAAAGAATTAGTTGTGGATCAGAATGGTCCAGGAGAAGGGCGGGTCAATATCCTTGTACCAAGTCAGCTTGATGCACTAGAAGCACAGTGGGGACTTGGAAGCTCTCCTCAACGAGATGATCTGAAACTGCTATGTGAACAAAATGTGAGTTTTTTAAACATTGAAGTTATAGAAAATTATTATTAATTTTATTTGTTCAATGTGTACCCTGTGGTATAAAGTGGTATCTGTTTGCCCCTCAGCCTCTGGTGCCCCAATGAAAATATTTGTTTGTCCAGTATCTCCTTATAGTTAAATACCCTTTAATCCAAGTGATATTCTAGGGAACAACTAGCGCTTACTTCCCAATTGTTTATATGTCATCCTGTGCATACATTGACCCAACAGTGGCGACAGAAGTATTACAACTGGAAACGTTATATTCCTGCACTTATTCTGCTCAACCTGTTGAGTTCCTCCAGCAGTTTGAATTTTGATCTGCAGTACCTGTTGCGTTAACTGTAACATTGTCATCCCTTTTCAAATTCTTCCTTTGCTTCATTCCACCCTTTCTGAGAAATTTTGATGTTTTGTGCATCTGATTTTTATCTTGATACTGGTATTGGTTTATTATTGTCAGATGCCCCAGGATATTGTCCATACAAGGTCAAGTTATTACACACTGCAGTGACCTAGAACAAAGTAAAATAATAATGCAGAGTAAAACGTAAAAGCTAGAGGAAGTGTAGTGCTGTAATAAAGTGCAAGATCATAACGTGATCGATCGTGAGATTCAAGAGTTCATAGTTTAGTAGAGGTCTGTTGGAGAAAATGATAACAGTTGGATAGAAACTGTCTTTAAGCCTGGTGGTATCAGCTTTCAGGCTTTTGTATCTTCTGCTCGATGGAAGAGGAGAGAAGAGAGATATTCAGTGGTGTATTTCATAATGCTGGCTGCTTTACTGTGCTCTGAGAAGTATAGAGAGAGTCTATTGAGAGGAGGCTGGTCTCCATGATGTGCTGAGCTGTATCCACAACTCTGCTGTTTCTTGTGGTCATGTACCCAGCTGTTCTGTACATCAAGCTGTTATGTACCCAGGTAGATGCTTTGCTGAACTCTAAGATGATTTTGCCGAAGGGTCTGGAATCCCTTCCCTATTCATATACATGCACGAACGGACAGGTGGACACAGACTTTGGTCATTCAGTTTAATGTCTCTTAAGATTAATTTGATGCTGGTTCATCTTTGATCAGATGATTACTTATCATTTCAAATAATTTATGCTGAAAAGTGAGGAAATGACACCTGAGGATAGGAAGCATAAGTAAAATAATAATTATAACCTTAGCAGTGAAAACATTTATTATTCTGAGACTGTGATCAAAAGGAGTTCTAGACATCTTTTATGACTTGAGGTGCCTTAACCAAAAGCATGACCATCTTTTCTGTGCAGTGATATTAGCTTCTTCATTTTCATCTAACCCAAAAGCGCATCTTGGTGTTTTCACAATTTTAGGATTCATTTTGAGTTTTAAAAACATCGTTGTGCAAGAGTAGCTCTCTGGCAAGGTTTATTACTGCCAGTCAGAATTATTTTCCTCCAGGACTACTGCGAGAAAATGCGAATCAATTCAGCCGTAGTTCAATATTGTGCAGTTTAGCCGTCTGCAAGGGGAGCTGAAATTCAGAATAATTAAGTGTACGTTTTGAATGATATTAGATATGGCAGGAGCAATGAAATATTAAAATGGTATCTCTCCACACCCACGAAAGTTAAACAAAAAGAGGTTAAATTCAAATAAATTCAATATTTTACTCATTTGATTTACAAATAAAATCTTCTTATTGTTAATATATAATTTATTGAATGAAGAGAACCCATTTGACTATGGAAATGAGAACTTTTGTACTTCAGCTTTTCACCAAGCCTAATTTTTAACATGTTAAATGCCCTGAAAGTAATTGGTTAGCACTTAAATATAGTTTCACCTTCATAATATGGCACTACCTAATTAATGTGATTTTGTATGACCTTGCCTGTATCATTCATCCACTGAGATTATGCTAGCTTCACAGTAGTTATCAAATTACCGTAGTTCTGTAAGTCTATGAGTTGCACACATACATATGACAATCAGAATCATAATCAGGTTTAATATCACTGGTGTGAAATTTGTTATTTGGCAGCAGTACATTACAATACATAATAAAAAGAACTAAATTACAGAAAGTATGTGCAGTTGCAAGAAAAAATTTGTGAACCCTTGGCATTACCTAGTTTTCTGCATTAATTACTCATAAAATGTGGTCTCATCTTCATCCAAGTCACAATAGTAGACAAACACAATCTGCCTAAATTAATAACACAGACAATTGTACTACATCTTGCCAATATCAAGTACAATGTTTAAACAATCATAGTAAATGTTCAAATAAGTAAGTGAACCTCTGGGATGCTGCCTTCTACAAAAGGTATTTGAAACCAGGTGTTCTAATCAATGAGATAGATTGGAAGCGTCGGTTGTAGAGGTGCCCTGTCTATTTTTTTTTAAAAGACATCCAAAATCTGGTTACTGATAGATGCTGCTCTTCTCAAGAAAGATCTGTTTATATACACTATGCCTCGATCAAAACAACTTTCAGAGGACCTTAGAAGAAGAATTGTGGAGATGCATCGAGCTGGAAAAGGCTACAAAAGCATTTCTAAAGACCTGAATGATCATCAGTAAGAGAAGTTGTCTACAAATGGAGAAAATTCAGTACTGTTGCTACTCTTTCTAGGAATGGGCATCCTGCAATGATCACACCAAGAGCACAATGTGCAATGCTGCAGGAGGTGAAAAAGAACCCAAGGGTAACAGCAAAAGACCTGCAGAAATCTCTAAAAGCTGCTAAAGTCTCTGCTCATGTGCCCACTATAAGAAAACTATTGAACAAAAAATGTTGTTCATGGAAGGACACTATGGAGGAAACCACTGCTCTCCAAAAAAAAAATTGCTGTACATCTCAATTTGCAAAAGGCCACCTGTATGTTCCACAGCATATCTGGGACACTGTTCTGTGGACAGATGAAACACAAGTTTAATTTTTTGGCAGAAGTGCACACCACTATGTTTGGAGGAAAAAGGGCACTGCACACCAACACCAAAATCTCATCCCAACTGAAGCATGGTGGAAGGAGCATCATGGCTTGGGGCTGCTTTGCTGCCTCAGGACCTGAACAGCTTGCAGTCATTAAGGGAATGATGAATTCAAAGTAGTATCAAGACATTTTGTAGGAGAATGTTAGTGTAGTGGTCCATCACCTGAAGCTTAATAGATGTTGGATGATGTAACAAGAATGATCTGAAACACAAGGGTAAATTAACAACAGAGTGGTTTAAAAAGAAGAAAATTTGCGTTTTGGAATGACCAAGTCAGGGTCTAGCCTTTAACCCAATTGAGATGCTTTATGAAACTGAAATGTTGCTAAAAGAGGTTCTACCAGTTATTAAAAACAAGCGTTCACATTCTTTCGCCAGACTGGACTGCGATTGATTAAACAATGTGTTCAATAAAGACATGAAAAGTACTATTGTTTGTGTGTTGTTAGTTTAGGTAGAGTGTGCTTGTCTATTATTGTGACTTGAGGAAGATCAGGCTACATTTTATTAGTAATGCAGAAAACCAGGTAATTGCAAAGGGCTCACAAACATTTTCTTGCAACTGTATAAAAAGTGAAAAAAGAGAGAAATAAAGGTAGTGAGGTGGTAATCATGGGTTCAGTGTCCATTGATAAATCTGATGGCAGAGGGGTAGAAACAATTTCTGAATCGTTGTGTGTGCCTTCAGGCTCCTGTTCTTTCTCCCCGATGTTAGCAATGAGATGATGGGTGATGGGGGCCCTGAATGATGGGTGCCGCCTTTTTGAGGCATCACTCCCTGAAGATGTCCTGGATGCTGGGGAAGCTAGTGCCCATGATGGAGATGAATGAGTTCACAACTTTCTGTAGCTTACTTTGATCATGTGGAGTGCCCCCACCCATACCAGATGGCGATGCAGTCAGTTAGAATGTTCTCCATGGTATGTCTTTAAAAATTTGCGAGTGTCTTTGGTGACATACCAAATCTCCTCAAAATCCTAATGAAATAGAGCTACTGCTGTGCCTTCTTTGTAAGTACGTCGATATGCTGGGCTCAGGATAGATCCTCGTAGATGTTGACACGTAGGAACTTGAAACTGCTCACTCTTTCCACTACTGATTCCTTGATGAGGACTGGTGTGTGCCCTCGACTTGCCCTTTCTGAAATCCACAATCAGTCCTTTGGTCTTCCTGATGTTAAATGTAAGGCAGTTGCTTGCAGCAATGCCTCAACCAGCTGATCTTTCTCACTCCTATATGCTTTCTTGTCATTATTTGAAATTCTGCCAACAATTAGTTGCATCATCAGCAAATTTATAAACGGCATTTCAGCTGTAACTAGTGTCGTGGTTACTTGAAATGACCAGGAGACGCAGACAATTCTTCGAGAAGTTTAAACCTTTATTTGCAAACAAAGGCTGAGGCAAATAAATGAACTTGTCACCGAAAGCCCACCGAGCTCTGGTGTACAGCATTCTTTATAGTAATTTCTTATCTCAGTTACATTTCGGTTTTATTAGCATACCCAATCAATTTTTAATTGCATATCATCTATACATTAACTAATCAATCGCTCTTGCCTAGCTCTCAGTGCGCCACCATTATTTCTCTCCAGTTCGCATTGGGGCCCTATTCCTGGCCAAGGTTATTTTTTCAGACAGCCTCCCTCACATTACATTTTCTGCTTGTACCATCCTGTTCACCACCGTTATCTCTTACTAAACAAAGGCTGAGTGTAACACATGGGGTACATTTCAGCTAATTAGTGCTGCTAGCTAAACAGGTGCTCTGTAATTGCCACAGTATGCAGCTAAGAGAGTACAAAGTATCTAGTTAAAACAATACATAGCAAAATGTGTCTAGTAAAATAATACATAGTAATATTCAGTACCTAGAAGTGATTACATAGTATAGTAAATAGCTAGTACATAGTGATTATATTTCAGGTATATATAATGATTATGTCAGGTATATTTCTCAATACTAGCCACACAGTCATGGGTATAGATAGAATAGAGCAGTGGGCTAAGCACATATCCTTGAGGTGCGCCAGTGGTGATTGTCAGTGAGGTAGAGATGTTATTTCCTGTCTGTACAGACTGGATTTCTGGTGAGGAGGTCGAGGCCCAAGTTGCGGCACATTTTGAACAGAACTGTAGGAATGATTGTGTTGAATGCTGAGTTACACTCAATGAACAGCAACCTGATGTAAGTATTAGTATTGTGCAGGTGATCCTAGGCCATGTGAAGAAGCAGTGAGATTGTATCTGCTATAGACCTGTTGTGGCGACAAGCAAATTGCAGTGGGTCCAGGTCTTTGCTTAGGCAGAAGTTGATTCTAGCCATAACCACTGTGTCAAAGCACTTCATCACCATAGATGTGAGTGCTACTGAATGATAGTTGTTAAAGCAGCTTGCCCTGCTTTTCTTGGAACTGGTGTGATTGTTGCCCTTAAGCAGGTGGGAACCTCCAACTGTAGAAATGAGATACTGAAAATGCCTTTGAACACTCCCACCAGTTGGTTGGCACAGGTTTTCAGAACCCTACTAGGTACACCATCTGGGCCTGTTGACTTGAGAGGGTTGATCCTCTTGAAAGACATTCTGACATTGGCCTCTGAGTCAGTGATCATAGGGTTACCAGATGCTGCAGTGGTCCTCATAGCTCTGGTTTTATTTTCCCTTCCATAAAGGCGTTGAGCTCATCTGGGGGTGAAGCATCATTGAAGTATATGATGTTAAGTTTCACTTTGTAGGAAGTAATAGCCTGCAAACTTTACCAGTTGTGGTGCATCTGATTCCGTCTCCAACCTCAATCCGAGGCACACATTCGTCCCCACAGGTTTTAGTGAAATCAGTGAAAACTAAGGACTCCAAGATGAATCCCTGAATACTGTCCAATCCACCAACTCAAAGTGCTCCTTTGAGTGCTCCTCCGCATCCCTTGTCCATACCTTTTTGGTCCACTACTGGTGTTGCGATCTTCAGCCTCTGCCTGTACTCGGGGAGTAGAAGCACAACCAGGTGATCAGACTTTCTGAAGTGTGTGTGTGAGCTTGTAATATAATAGTGGTCCGATATGTTTGCTGCTCTGGTTCCATGAATGATATGCTGGTGATAATTATTTAGGGACTTTATCAAGCTGGCATGGTTAAAATCCCTCAGAATGAAGGGGAAAGGCATCAGGGTGTGCTGTTTCATGCCTGTTGACTTAAATATACTCTTTCTTTGGACCATTTTGGGGAAATTAATCATATCTGGGTAATATTGCCTGTCATTGGTCATTCCTGAGAATAACTAAGTCTGGGGCTTTGCTGGATAGGAATATCTTCTCGCAATCTGATCCCACCAAGGTAAATCCTACACCTTTATCCATTGGACCTCTTTATTTAATTTCTGCATCCATTCCTAGTATCCTCAGGTCTGTCCTGGCCTGACTCCAGTTAAATATACTATTGCAGCACCCTCTTCTTTCTCAACCCCTACCCCCACCCCCTGGTTTAATTTCTCTGTGGCATATTGTCATCAATGATAAGACGTGTGGATTTACCAACTTTAATAGCTGATTCAGGTATTTGCTTGTTTCAAGGAGGAGGAAGTTTCACCTCAGCTGTTTACTTTCCATGAGGCAGTATCTCAGATGGTGGAAATGGAGGAACAGGTTGTGGAAGAGCACAGGGCAATATTTCAGGTACAAATATTAAGTATTTTTGATTAATCACTATTAATTTTATAATAATATTGAGTTGACAGAGGAATTTTCAATTTTTATTCCTGTTGGGTACAAGTGTAGCTTGTATTTTACTTCATGACCTTAACATTGGAGGATAATTATCTTTGTTCCAAAATTTTCACACCACTGCTAGCTTCCTTGCCACCGCTTCAATTTAAAATGTTCTGTTTTTATTTTAGTTCGCAGTATTCCTAGTATTGAGCTTTAACTAATTTATGATTTAAATTTTATTTAAATACTCATAAAATGAATCATTGCAAAGGCTTATTTTAGAAGGCCTGCCTGAAATTTTGTGTACCATATGGGCCAGCAGCTCAGATTTATTTTATGTTTAAGAAAGAGGACAGGGATAATCTTGGCAGTTGAAACCAGTGAGTCTTAAATTATTGGTGGACAAATTATTGGAGTGGATTCTTGGGTACAGGATTTATAAACATTTGGAGAAGCATAGTCTTTTTAGGGATCATCAACATGGTATTTTGAAGGATAGGCCATGCCTCATGAGCCTTAATAGAGTTTTTTGAGGAGATGAAAAATAAAATGGATGAAGGTGGACCAGTAGGTATTGTGTATATGGATTTTAATAAGGTATTTGACAAGGTTCCCCATGGGGGGGTTCATCCAGAAAATCATGCATGGAATCCATGGGGACTTGGTTGCATGGATTTGGAATTGGCTTGCCCACAGAAGGCAGAGAGGGTGGGAGTAGGTGGCGCATATTCTGCTTTGATGTTGTTCTACAGGGATCTGTTCTGGGGCCTTTGCTCTTTGTGATTTTTATAAATGACTTGGATGAGGAAGTGGAGGGGTGGGTTAGTATGTTTGTAGATGACATGGAAGTTGGAGATGTTGTGGATAGTGTAGTTAGTTGTTACAACATGATACAGACAGTTTGTAGAGTTGGGTGGAGAAATGGCAGATGGGGTTCAATCCAGGAAAATGTGAAATGATGCACTTTGAAAGATTGAACTTGAAGGTGGAGAACAAGGTGAGACGTGGGATTCTTAACACTGTGGAGGAACATAAGGATTTAGAGGTCCAAGTCCACAGATTGCTCAAAATTGCTGCACAAGTTGATAGGGTGGTTAATAAGTCATGATGTGTTGGCCATCATTAGTCAGGGATTGAGTTCAAGAACTGTGAGGTAATATCGCAGCTCTGTGAAACAATACCACGAAGAATATTGTGTTCAGTTGTGATCACTCCATTACAGAAAGGATGTGGAAGCTTTAGGTAGCGGGCAGAGGAGATTAGCAGGATGCTGCCTGGATTAGAGAGCATGTCTTCTGAGGACAGATTGAGTGAGTTAGGCCTTTTCCCTTTGGAGTGATGGAGGATGAAGGGCAACCTGATAGAGGTGTATAAGATTGAGAAGCAGAGACAGAGTAGACAGTCAGGACCTTTTTTCCCCAGGCTGTCAAGAACCAGTACCAGAAGCTGTTAAGGTGTGTTTAAGGTGAGTGGAGGAAAGTTTAGGGGAGATATCAGACAAAGGTTTTCTTTTACAAGAGGCTGGAGGGTGCCTGGAATGCACTACCAGAGATGTTGGAGGCTGATAAAATGGGTATATTTAAGGGACTCTTAGTTAGGCATGTGAATGTAAGAAAAATGGAGGGTCATGGAGTACATTTATATTTTGTTGGCAAAACATTGAGGGTCAAAAGGCCCGTACTGTACTGATCTATGTTCTATTTCACATTGGTGCTTTAAACATGGGATTTTGTTTATCCACAGGAGTCAATTCGATGGCTGGAGGATGAAAAAGCACTTTTAGAGATGACTGAAGAGGTGGATTATGATGTGGATGCATACTCCACACAGTTAGAGTCGATTTTAGATCAGAAGATCGAAATTCTTACTGAACTGAGGGGTAGGTTTACACCCAAGTCCACATTCAATCAGCATACACAAATAGGTCACATGAAGTGGCAGCTATCTTAAGAACTATAATCTGAAGTTAAAAAGAAAATAAATTCAATAAGATTGTAGCATTCTGCTTGGAACAAGTAGAAGATAGTGGTTGATGTTCTGGAATACATGATCTCACTGACTGCATGATAGAGAATACTTCTAGTAAAATATAAGGAAGTACATCGAAAGAATAATGACAGTTTAAAGAAATAACTGCTTAAAAGGAATGATGAAAAGTATAAAATTTTCGCATTACCATAAAGCAGGTCAAACAAATTCTGACCTTTCATCTAGTAAGAACAGAAGGATTGGGCTCCTTTCTAAGTATCAAACTACTCTCCCATTTTCCACATCCTAAAGTAACATCACATTGATCGTACAGTGGCATGCAAAAGTTACGGCACCCTGGTCAAAATTTCTGTTACTGTGAATAGCTAAGCGAGTAAAAGATGACCTGTTTTCCAAAAGGCACAAGGTTAAAGATGACACATTTCTTAATATTTAAGGAAGATTACTTTTTTACTTCCATCTTTTACAGTTTCAAAATAACAAAAAAGAAAAAGACCCTGCATGGTCAGTACTTAGTAACACCCCCTTTGGCAAGTATCACAGCAAAGAATTTTTCAATTCTTGTTTGGGGGATTTTCACCCATTCTTCCTTGCAAAAGTCTTCTAGTTCTGTGAGATTCTTGGGCCATCTTGCATGCACTGCTCTTTTGGTGTCTATCCACAGATTTTCAATTATGTTTAGGTCGGGGGACTGTGAGGGCCATGGCAGAACCTTCAGCTTGTGCCTCTTGAGGTAGTCCATTGTGGATCTTGAGGTGTGTTTAGGATCAATATCCTGTTGTAGAAGCCATTCTCATTTCATCTTCAGCTTTTTTTTTACAGATGGTGTGATGTTTGCTTCCAGAATTTACTGGTATTTAATTGAATTTATTCATCCCTCTACCAGTGAAATGTTTCCTGTGCCACTGGCTGCAACACAATCCCAAAGTATGATCGATCCACCCCTGTGCTTAACAGTTGGAGAGGTGTTCTTTTCATGAAATTCTGCACCCTTTTTTCTCCAAACATACCTTTGCTCATTGTGGCCAAAAAGTTCTACTACTTTAACTTCATCAGTCCACAGGATTTGTTTCCAAAATGCATCAGGCTTGTTTAGATGTTCCTTTGCAAACTTCTGACGCGGAATTTTGTGGTGAGAACACAGGAAAGGTTTTCTTCTGATGACTCTTCCATGAAGGTCATATTTGTGCGGGTGTCGCTGCAGGGTAGAACAGTGCACCACCACTCCAGAGTCTGCTAAATCTTCCTGAAGGTCTTTTGCAGTCAAATGGGGGTTTTGCTTTGCCTTTCTAGCAATCCTACAAGCAGTTCTCTCGGTCTTCCAGACCTCAACTTGATCTCCACTGTTCCTGTTAACTGCCATTTCTTGATTAAATTACAAACTGAGGAAACGGCTACCTGAAAATGCTTTGCTATCTTCTTTTAGCCTTCTCCTGCTTTGTGGGCATCATTTATTTTAATTTTCAGAGTGCTAAGCAGCTGCTTAGAGGAGCCCATGGCTGCTGATTGTTAGGACAAGGTTTGAGGAGTCAGGGTATTTATAAGGCGTTGAAATTTGCATCACCTGACCTTTCCGAGCAATGCTTGTGAACAAGCCATAGCCCTAACAAGCTCTTTAATGTCTGAGACCTGGGTAAAAGTTAACTGAGAGCTCAAATCTCTTGGGGTGCCCAAACTTTTGCATGGTGCTCCTTTCCTTTTTTCACTCTAAAATCGTACAAAACAAAAATAATACACTAATCTTGCTTAAAATGTTGAACAGAATGTTTCATCTTTAACTTTATGACTTTTGGTGATCAGTTCATCATCTTCTCACTTAACTATTCACAGTAACAGAAATTTTGACCAGGGATGCCCAAACTTTTGCATGCCACGGTATCTTCCATCAAAAAGAAAATTGTGATTATATTAAAAGTCTAAAGTTATTAAAACTCACCACTCTGCGTTTTTTTTAAAAAAAGCTTACCCCTGACAACCCCCCTGTGCCTACTCCCAAAGACCTTAAAACTGTGCCCTCTCATGTTAGCCATTTCAGCCCTGGGAAAAAGCCTCTGACTATCCACACGATCAATGTCTCTCATCATCTTATACACCTCTACCAGGTGAACTCTCATCCTCCGTCGTTCCAAGGAGAAAAGGCCAAGTTCGCGGAACTTATTTTCATAAGGCATGCTCCTTAATCCAGGCAGCATTCTTGTAAATCTCTTCTGCACCCTCTATAGTTTCCACATCCTTCCTGTAGTGAGGTGACCAGAACTGAGCACAGTACTCCGTGGGGTCTGACCAGGGTCCTGTATAGCTGTAACATTACCTCTCGGCTCTTGATCTCAATCCCATGTGGGGGTGTTTTATACTCATGACTGTGAGGTGAAGAATAGCTTCAATGCCATATTTAAGTTTGGTTGTATCGTCAGCAAATTTGTAGATGGTATTTGAGCTATGCCTAGCCACGTGGTCGTGTATACATAGAGCAGTGGGCTAAGCACACACCACTGATGTGCACTAGTGTTGATCGTCAACGAGGAGGATATGTTATCACCAGTCCACACAGACTTGTGGTCTTATGGTTAGGAAGTCAAGGATCCAATTGTAGAGGGAGGTACAGAGGCCCACGTTCTGCAACTCAATCAGGATTGTGGGAATGATGGTATTAAATGCTGAGCTATAGTTGATGAACAGCATCCTGACGTAGGTGGTCTAAAGCAGTGGTCCCCAGCAGTGCAGCTGACTTGTATTGTTTCCTTGTGGCCCCGTAGCACATGCTTTGCGGCCCGGTGGTTGGGGACCACTGCTCCAAAGCCATGTGGAGAGCCATTGAGATTGCGTCTGCCATTGACCTATTGTGGCGATACGCCCAAATTGCAATGGGTCCAGGTCCTTGCTGAGTTCAGGCTAATCATAACAAACCTCTCAAAGCATTTCATCACTGTCGATGTCATTATTATTCTTAGACACTGCTATAATTGTTGCCTTTTTGAAGCAAGTGGGAACTTCTGCCCGTAGCAGTGAGAGGTTGAAAATGTCCTTGAATATTCCTGCTGGTTAGTTGGCACAAGTTTTCAGATCCTTACTAGGTACTCCATCAGGATGCTTGTTACAATTTTTAAGTCTGCTTAATGTAGGTACAGTGTGATAGAGAATTTCTACCATGTTCAGTTAATGGGATTACTTTTTAATCCTTAAGTTTATATTATTGCTGTTCAGAATTATAAATTATTAAGTTATAATGTCTGTTATACATTGTATACATGCAACACATTAGTTAGTTTATTGTTTTACGAATGTAGGTTTTGTGTACTTTATCCAATAAACTGGAGGAAACATTTAATTTGCTGATGATGATAAATAAAACTAACTTTCCACTGATATCCACCATGACTAATAATGCAATTTATTTTATTGGCATATGGTTAACTTCTATCTTCTGTCTTTCAGATAAAGTAAAAGTCTTCCGTACAACTCTTCAGGAGGAAGAACAAGCTAGTAAGCAGATCAATCCTAAGCGGCCAAGAGCTATTTAAGTTTCAGACAGATTCAGAGGATTAACTGATTTCTCAAAATCCTTATTGCATAAACTTCCCTACTAATTTTGAGCTGTGGTCACCAAAAGCCAATCACTGGAATGCTAAGAACTTTTGGAACTACATCAATTGGAACTTTCTATCATTTTACTTGAATTTTTGTTTTCTGAACACGCTCCCATGGTATTACTACTAAACAAATGCTTCTAATCCAACAGCACAAGTTCACAGGATTAGGACATTTATGAAGTACTTTGAAAAAACTTTTTGGCTTTAGCAAGAAGCTTTGGTCAGAAAATCTTTGCCAACTTTTTTTTAAAAATGTGTCAAAACAACTGTGGAAAGTCTACATTTAGATACTCAGTATTTTTTATTTTATTTTTTAAATTGATGTGGCTACATTTTGTTACCATAGCTGGCTGTGCTGTTTGTGTGTTTGCATGTACGCACAAACAATTTGTGGTGTGAAGTAATTTCCATTAGACCAGACTGAGCTTGCCCTGTTTTTTTTTTGTGCCTTCTTAGAGGCTTAAGTCCCCAAAATCAGCAGATGATCTAACGATACACACCTCTTACTTTAATAAAACTTTTTTGTTTTGTGTAAATTAATTTATTTGTACTCTTGTCTTTTTTATTGTTTTTGAGCCATCTTTTGTCACATACGTTTCTATTATTTCACAAGATATGTGCCATATCATCAATTTATTTAAAATGGCATTTGGTTCCAAAATGTATAATGGTACACAAATATAAATTGACATTCCACTTATTTACTTTATCAATGAAGTCTTTAAGTAGCTTTTTTAAAAATTGCAGTAATGTGTTTCACAGCATCTTGATTTAGCAAGTAAGAATGTTGAAAATAAAGTCAAATGAACTTTTGGGAGCAATTGCACTTGAAACATCAGTACATGCACCAGATGGTTGTATCTAAAGTAACTAGGATTCAATTACAAAGTTTCCGTATAATTTTCAAGATTTCAATGTAAGCTTTTACTATTCTTCCTATGTAAAGGGAAAGTACATATTTAAATGGTAGTGGTTAATGTATTAAAAAAAATTTGGTTTGGAGCAGTGATGAAAAGGCAGAGCTTGTGAATTACAGAATGGAACCGTATACTGTGATGTCTCACTGTTCAAATGAGTACAGAAGACTCGAGATGGTTTAAGGAAAACTTAGTTATGCTGACGTTCATTTAAGTTTATATGAAATCAGTTAAGTACCAAATTTTTCAAGGTTTCATTTTAAACGGTTATAGCCATCACTACAGTGATGTCAATTGAAGAACAAGATCAGATCCACTAAAGATAGACATTTAAGTCTGATCATTTTTGAGTTTACTTCCTGCAAATAACAGAAAAAAAATTGCTGAATGTGAAAAATTTTAATGCAGCATTCATCAACTTAATGTAAAATGTGTATTTAATGTCTTGTCTGGAACTCCACCTAATTCATACCACATTGTGGTTTGATTTAGAAATAGAATGACTATAACATTTGGAGGGTTTTGATAGAATATTGTTGTAATTATAAACTAACTGGAACTTGTGAACATTCAAAGAAGTACATTAACATTAGTTTCTAATCTTCCCTCGAGTAATAACCCAATTAATCAACATTAATTGAAAACTCTGTTCTTGGCATTTCACTTCATCCCAATGTGATATCATGATTTTTATTTTTAAAAATTGTTAGAGAATCTTGGAATAGTGAGGGCTTGTGCATCAGATTTACATTTAAGTACATTTTGTGATGTTTTGCTCTTGATAAGTTTCTAAATAGCCTTTTTTGTAAAATGCCAAACAAAATTAAAGGAAGCTAAAAATGGATGCATGGGCTTCATAATAATTTTTGGTGTTTTAGATTGTGTAACATTTTGTGCCTTTAACTTTTGTAGCAATAGTACAATGAATTTTCCTTATTTTTCATTGTGTAACTTTTATATATGCAATTGGTCATCATTTATTGCTGATGCAGACTTTGGCTTGGGAAAACAAATGTATTTTCTTTCTTGTACGTTCACGGCTCTTGTCACATTGTATTCCTGAGCTGCCATTATTCCTTTTGGAGACAAACTCAAGGCATCAAATGAAAATTGCCACAGGTACCTAAATTTTAATCAGAAAGATATCCAGCAGATCAAAACAAACAATTGTCTGACAAATATTGCAGTAGACAATTTTAAAGGCGCTATAGGAAAAAAAAATACAAAATACTGGCAATAGGCTGAGAGCAGGCAAGAGAAATAGTTAACATTTTAAATTACAGGCAATTCATTAGAATTGGGGAAGAGCAAAAAAAATGTCAGTATTAAGCTAAAGAGGGGTTGGCAGAGAGATGGATGAGACAACAAAAGGAACATCTGTTGATGAAACCAACTGACTGATAGCCTATGTGCAGTTCAACGGAAATGCTCAGGTTGGACTAATGATGATGGAAAATAATTGCAGTTAAGATACAGAACAAGCAAGTTTAAATTTTTATTTCAAATCTCCCAATTCTAACAAATTTCATCAATTACACAAGTTTACATTGACAATTTAAGCATCAGATCTTCAGTTTAAAAGTTTGTTGAAATTTAGAATTCACAAGTTGGCTTGTCACACACAATAACAATCGTGGTGTGTAGGAGGAAAGTAATTTGAGAAGAATGTGATTACTACTTCTGCGTGTGAGTTAGTGAACTGGTTCAGTTGAACCTATCAATTTGTGCTTATCACCATGTTGTATACGTTAGTACTTCCATAATTGAATATGGTAGAATCAAAAGTAATTTACAAAGATGTCACTGGGCAGTGTATCCATGCCAGCAAACAAGCATGTGGCTTTGTGGTTTACAGGCCATCTCTATGTAACAATCATTATGTTTTTACAGGTGCCCACAAGCTAATTTTGAACCCAGGTTGGAAAATACACCATCCGATCACTATACAGACCACACCTCCACAGAAGTGTAATAAATGGCATTAGAACCACATAAGATAGGGGAAGGAGGGCAAGAAAGAAAACTATTTCTGCCATTTGATAGAAATGAATGTATATATTTGAATTTATTATAAAAGTTCTTTATTTAGGATCTGTCCACAAGTCAGCCACTTAACCTGGGAATGGCCCGTACATTTTAAACAAATGGATGTTCCTATCTCTACTATTGACTGGTATCCAATTTCACAACACCACCATAGTCATTCATAGATTGATCAACTTTAAAAGGAAATAAAAGTTGTTCAAAGCTTTAATTTTGTTTTCAACTAAATTATATTTTCTAAAATTCTCTAGTTTTGGCACATCCTTGAAGTCCACAAATCCACTCAAGATGTACTGCAAATCTGGCTCTCAATCTTTCCAATTATGCCTTCATTATCCCTATCATGGCGTAATAATATCTTAGCTGTAGCCAAAATAATGGCCCAAGCAGCTTCAGCAAAACATTTTATGTTACAAAGTATCTTGTGCAGTCTTAACATCTGTGTATAAAGTGTCAGGTCTGCTTCCTGGTTTTCAACTTCATAGAATTCCTTTTTAGACCATACCAAGTATTAAACAGTTGTGAATGGAGTTCAATGCTCAGAATGTTGTTGCCCTGGCCAATCTGGTAATATATTCCTACAAGGCATAGCTTCTCAAATGGGTGATTCTTGCATTTATTTCCAATATTCTTTGGTTTCTCACTGCTTTCGTTGGTCAAATTATATCCCTACAGGTTAAGAGCCATTTGCTTAGTTACTCTTCCATAACTACAATAAATCCATTGATCATCAACTTATCTGCTATACCAAGTTGCCCAACTTTATTCCTTAACCCAAATCTAGAATTGCATTCTTGGATTTGAAAGAAATACAACAAATACCAGTGGGACTATTACAGTTATGGAAAAAAGCCACAAGAAATTAGTTTTTCTTTAAACTTAAGTTTTGAAACTATTTTGCTACCTTACTACACATACTTTATATATGACAAGCTATTATAAAATACATACAAATATACAAATTTAAAATTAGCATATGTTCCATGTTAATATTGTTCAGATATTATATATCTACTTCCAGAACTGGGCATACCTGTGCAAACTTACAGTAAGCTGCAGTCATGTACAAAGGAAGCTTCAGTTTTACTTAATCTAAAACTCCCAAATGATTGTACATCTCAATACTGTAACAAAAAATAGAAACTATCTAGCAAACAGTCAAGTTGCAGAAAATACTCTCATGAGAAGTGGATTCCATGTGAATTGAAACCATGAAGCAAACTGCAGAAGAAAACAGAAACATTACCTGAGTGGAATGAAATTGTTTCTCTACATTTCTCTCTCTTGGAGAGTATTTTATCTAAGTTTAAGTACAAGAAATGTGAACATTTTAGAAAACAAATTTACTGCAATCAATAGTAGTAAATAGAAAACACAGATTTTTCTAAATATTAAAACTTAATTACAAACATTAAAACTATAAAAATGTACAAAATGCAGTTGATAATATTCTATTAAAGCATAACCACAAAAGTTAACAGAACCTCCAGACCAACAAAAAAAAACACAAAACATGGGTTTGGTTCCCATGCTGTCATCTTCTAAAATTCTGTAACACAATTAAAAAATTATTCCAAATACAGTGGATTGCAGTTAACTGGGACTCATTAGGACCAGTGCATTTTTGGCCCAATTAAGCAGCTACCCTGATAAGCCAAAGTTTCATGGAAATAGTTTTAAAAAAAGGTATAGAAAAAGACAAACTCAGTAACGATTTATGTAGTTAAAGTAAATACAGAACAAATTAGAACACCATCAATAGTACTATAAAACTATTAGTTCCTTGTAGTCATCAACAGAGGAATTCATCCAGTCTATGCAACAAACAAAAGATGTATTGCATTGAACTGCTGCTGCTAAGTTAACAAATTTTACGTCACATGCCAGTGATAATAAACCTGATTCTGAGATAACTGGTGCAGAAAATGGACTGCCTTCATACAATGTTATCAAAGAATTTTCATTGTAATGTGTGACTGTTGATAACTTCAAATTCTTAGATGCTAACTTGAAGTAGTGACATTTCATTTTCACTCCCTTTCTGGCATCTCCAAGCCTGAATGCCTGAAACCGCATTGAGCAAACAGCTCAGAATGTCTTACTGCTTATTTCTCACCAACTACCTGCTTTTTGAACACAAACACACACAAATGACACTTAAAAACTTTGCAATAAGCATGTCTTAACAACCACACAAGTGCGTGTGAATGATGCTACTTAGAACCTGTTTGGCAAGTCTGCCCCAATTAAGCAGCATAAATGTTCCAAATATTAAAGGGAATTCTGGCAATTTTCTCAACTAGTTTTTGTGCTTTAAGAGTTGCCCCAAATGAACGGCTCCCCCAATTAACCAGAATCCACTGTATTCCATACCAATGGGCAGATGTTACTCATTTACTCAGGTACCTCAAATAATTGTACGTTACTTGGTCTGAGAAGGAAGGCAAAATTGCTATGAATTAAGAGGATGAAGCTCATGCATATTTATAATCATGCCAAATTTAGTAATTTCCAGTTACCTCATGAAGTCATCTATGTCCATCGTTCGAGCCCGTTTTTCACTGCATTCAGTTTCTTCTAGGATTTTCTGGATTTTTTCAGTAATATTAAAGTTTTCTGGAATTTCCTACAGCAAACAGTAATCTGAACAATGAGTGTGTATTCAATATTTAAAGCTTTAACTGTTGGGATTTGTACATAACCTTTAAAGTAATTGTTTTATATCGGACATGTTCATTTTCAAGATGAATTTTGATTTTTGTTAATAGTGATTCTTGACATGCACACACAATAATTGGGTTGGTTTTGTCCATACTAAGACTTATAGGACAGAAATGAACAAGATAATAGCCTATAGAATTAACTATTATATGAACAGATTTTGTAACTGGTCACATTAGTTTAAAAAGTCTGAAAATTATTTTATAACATTAATTAACTATTATGGCAATTGTATACCAAAACCAAAATACAACTTTTATACTTACAACATTATGCAAAGAACAGTGTATTCTGTAATTTTTTTCCAGCAACTGTTCAACTGCACTAGATCTATGAGTAAACACAGATAAATTTTAACAGACCAAGTTTCTTTGAAGCATCAAACTGAATGTAGATGCACAAGCAATCAAGTACATTAACTAAGAAAACTGAAAACAAAAATTATGAACAAAACCATTTTAATGAAATCTGCTTGTACATTACTTTTATTACAATATATAAGCAAAGTGTTATTTTCCCCTTCAAAAGAAATTCAAATATCAAAATACTTACTTAAAAGCTGCAGCTAGAGTCTTGTTTTTTCTCACAAATGCTATCCTGACCAGACCATCCCATTCCTAGTATTGAATAAAAGGAAGATTTACGAATTGGAAGGTAATAACTTTTTCACAAGTAATCTTAGAATTATCAAACCTACTGGCTCAGAGGAACCATTCATCACTCATCTAAATCACAATACAATTTCACATGATGGAAGCCATATGAAATATTGAGGTTTTGCATTAATAAACACCAGAAGATAAATATGCCCCAATGATAAATGCTGCAATTCATAAGATAGAAGGGATATATTTAAGAACACTTTTCCCACCAACTGAATTCCTGATGATAACCAATCTGCATGGAAAGGTCCCACCAATTGTGGAAAAAACCAGTCATATCATAGTAAGTGAGCAAAGGGCTAGCAAAACCAGGAAGCAGTACTACAGTCAGAACTTGAGCTAAATTTTTACAAATCCATCCTTACAGTTCCTGTTGCATTGCTTACATTGTGGCAATAAAATGATCAGAGCTAATGAGCTAAAAAGCAAATTATTTAAATCAATCTTGAACATTGGAGAAAAAAATTCACAAATTTAAAAATGTATTTACCGTAGTCTGCCATTTTACCTACATGTAACATTGATGGTGAATATTGGTATACTATGTAATAGTGGTATGGAACTGCTTTCCTCAGATGTGTAGTTCCAACACTGGGTTATTTTTGGCAATAAATCTTTTGCTAATTTTCCTCAACAAGAGGGTGAACAGCAATTTGTGTTGTCCTATCAACAATATGATTAAACAGCCCAATCGCTCAAAATAACTTTTTAAAAAACAGGATTAAATAATGGCCCAGATTTTGCTGGGAAATACATGTCAATCCCACATGTTCTTCACTACTCTGAAAGATTCAGGATTCCTCTGTGAACATGCAAGCTCTGACAATGAAAGCCCATGCTCCGTTGCAGTACCCTCCAGAGTTCTGTGTACAGGATTCATGATCCTATTCATTTGAATGGGAAAATTAGGTCCACTTTTTAAAATATTGTTCTAATTACATTTTCAAGTGTTTTTAGTTGATTTAATATTTATACATGTTTAATAATAGTCATTTAATTTTTGATAATTGCATTTCTGATTGCAATCAGAAACAACGAAAAACTTGACAACTGACAAAACTGGAAGCAGAACTTTGTTAGCTGTTGAAACACTGAAGGCACACACTCAGCGATTCAGGAACAGCTTCTTCCCCTCTGCCATCTGATTCCTAAATGGACACTGAATCTTTGCGGACACTACCTCACCTTTTAAAAAAAATATACAGTATTTCTGTTTTTGCTCTTTTTAAAAGTAATTCAATATACATAATTGATTAATTTTTTTTCTCTGCTAGATTATGTATTGCATTGAACTGTTGCTGCTAAGTTAACAAATTTCATGTCACATGGCGGTGATAATAAACCTGATTCTAATTCTGAAATGCTGGAGGAACTCAGCAGGCTAAGCAGCATCTATGGAAAAGAGGACAGTTGACGTTTTGGACCGAAACCCTTCAGCAGAAAAAAAAGTTGAGGAGTAGATTTAAAAGGTGGGGGGGAGGAGAGGGAGAAACATAAGGTGATAGGTGAAACACATGGCCTCTGTCACAATGAAGCCACACTCAGTTTGGAGGAAAAACACCTTGTATTTCCGTCTAGGTAGCCTCCAACCTGATGGCTTGAATATCGATTTCTTGAACTTCTGGTAATGCTCCCCCCCTCCCTCGCCTTTCCCCATCCCCTTTTCCCTCTCTCACCTTATCTCTTTGCCTGCCCATCACCTCCCTCTGGTGCTCCCCCTCCCTTTTCTTTCTTCCATGGCCTTCAGTCCTCTCCTATTCTCCTTCTTCCAGCCCTGTATCTCTTTCACCTATCAAATTCCCAGCTCTTTACTTCACCCCCTCCCAGTTTCACCTATCCATCTCCTTTTGTACTTAACACCTTTTGTAACTATTACAGCCAGTAGTCTTTTTGGATATGTCTCTATTAGCTTTGCACAACATGAGGGAGCAAGATTTGCCCAATCCTCTTTGCTAAGTTGCTCAAGCTGTGCCAGGTTAGTTGGGGAGCACTTGTGGACAGCAACTTTGAGATCTTGCCTGAGATGCTTGATTGGGTCACAAAAGGACATCAATTTTCTTCATTTGAAGCCACCCCATGGTTGCTCTGGCAGTGTGCTTTGGGTCATTGTCTTGCTGAAAGATAAACTTCCTTGCCAGTTTAAGTTAGCAAGTATTTTATCCAGGATCTCTCAAGAGAATACTTAGAAAGAAATCAGGAAGGCTAAACGAAGGCATGAAGTTGCTCCAGCAGACAAGATGAAGGAGAATCCCAAGATATTCTACAGGTAGGTTAAGAGCAAAAGGATTGCTAGCGACAAAATAGATCCTCTGGAATACCAGAATGATAATCCATGGGTGGAGCCAAAACAGATGGGGAAAATCTTAAATTAATTCTTGGCATCTGTATTTATTTGGGAGATGGATAATGAGTGTACAGAAGTGAGGCAAAGCAGAATCAACTTCATGGATCCTGTACAGATTACAGAAGAGAAGGTATTTGCTACCCTGAGGCAAATCAGGATGGATACATTTCCAGGGCCTGATAAGGTGTTCCCTCAGACACTGGGAGGCAAATGCAGAAATTGCCAGGACCCTAGGAGAGATATTTAAAACATTCTTAGCATCAGGAAAGGTACCAGAGGATTGGAAGATAGCCAATGTACCACAGTTTAAAAAAGGCTCCAAACAGAAACAAGGAAATTTAGGCTGGTGAATCTGACAGCAGTTGTGGTAAGTTTATTGGAAGGCATTCTAAGGGACAGGATATGTAAGTTTTTGGATAGGCATGGACTGAGGATATTCAGCATGCATGGTAGGTCATGACCAACCAATCTTAAGAGATTTTTGAGGAAGTTACCAGTTAAGTGTATGTTGTCTACATGGACTACAGTGAGACATTTGACAAGGTCCCGCATGGGAGGCTGGTCAAGAAGGTTCAGTCGCTCAGCATTCAGGACGAGGTAGTAAATTTGATTACATATTGGCTTTGTGGGAGAAGCCAGAGAGTGGTAGACGGTTGCCTATCTGACTGGAGGTCTGTGACTAGTGATGTGTTCTAGGAACTGGTGCTAGGTCCTTTATTATCTGTCATCTATATCAATGATCTGGATGATAATGTGGTTAATTGCAGCAGCAAATTTGCAAGTGACACCGAGATTGGGGGTGTAGTGAACAGCGAGGAAGGCTATCATGGCTTGCAGAGGGATCTGCATCAGCTGGGAAAATGGGCTGAAAAATCACAGATGGAATTTAATGCAGAGAATTGTGAAATTTTGCACTTCAGTAGGACCAACCAGGGTAGGTCTTACAAAGTGAACAGTAAGGCACTGAGGAGTGTGATAGAGCAAAAGGGATCTGGGAATACGGGTACACAATTAGTTGTAAGTGGTGTCACAGGTAGATAGAGTCCTAAAGAAAGCTTTTGGCACATTGCCCTTTATAATTCAATGTATTAAGTACAGAGGATGGGATGGTATATTGGAGCTGTATCAGACATTGCTGAGGCCTGATTTGGAGTATTGTCTGTAATTTTGGTCACCTACCTACAGGAAAGATGCAAACAAGGTTGAAAGAGTGCAGAGAAAATTTACAAGGTTGTTGCCAAGTCTGGAGGACCAGAGTTATAAGGAAAGATTGAATAGGTTAGGATTGTATTCTTTAAAACGTAGAAAAACAGAGATAAGATCTGATAAAGGTATACAAAATTATGAAGGGTATAGAAAGGGTAAATGGATGCAGGCTTTTTCCACTGAGATTGGGTGAGACTACAACCAGAGGTTAGAGCTTAATGGTGAAAGGTGAGAAGTTTAAGGGGAACATGAGGGGAAACTTCTTCACTCAGAGGGTCAGTAGGCAGTTTAATTGGTTTTGGCATGGACTAGATGGGCCAAAGGGGCTTGTTTCTGTGTGGTACTTCTCTATGACTCTATGTAGCAGTATTCATCTTCCATCAATCCTGACCAGATTTCCAGTCCCTGCTGCTGAAAAGCATCCCCATAGCATGATGCTATCTACACCACACTTTACAGTAGGGATGGTGTTAAGTGGCTGATCCACACATACCACTTAGTGTTAAGACCATAAAGTTCCATTTAGTCTCATCTGACCACAAGACCTTCTTCCACATCTTTACAGTATCTTCTAAGTGATATGTTGCAAAGTCTTTACAGAGAAGGATATGCTTCTTTTAGCCAAGGCTTCTTCCTTGGCATTCTTCTATAAATACACTTGCTGTGCAAGGGCTTAGAGATTGTGGAGCAATGAACTTCATCTCTAGTTGCAGCCACTTACTTATGCAGCTCCCTCAGAGTGACTGTGGGCATCACTGTAGTCGCTCTTACAAATGCCATTCTTCATCAGTGACTAAGTTTAGAAGGGTGGCCTAGGCAGTGTGGCTGTGGTTTCCTATTTTAACACTTTTTCATGATGGTCTGCATTGAACTCCATGTCTTTTGTCTTCATTTTGGGTTTTGTTTATTGAAAATATACCATGCTTTTGGACCTTACAGACAGGGGTATTTATTCAGGTGATCCTCCAATTTCCTACATCAACAAATTAGGTGAGTTGGTAAGGTAATATATAGTATTGCACTTGAGGAAAGTTAGTGCAGTAATTAACAGGGGATCAATACCTTTTCAGCCCCTATTTTGGTTTTTAATTTTTAGTAAATTGTTGACAGGTTTTGGAATGTTTCTTTCGACTTAACACGATGCACAATGTTTTATAGATTAGTTCAAAAAATACTGCTTCAATGTATTTTAAATTTAGAAAACCAGACAATACAATCAGAAAACAGTAGTGGGGGCAAAATACTTTTTCAAGGTACTGTATTAGTAGATCATTGAATATACAACATGTAAAATATACGAATCAAATTTCACCTGGAAGTTAACTGGTGGCGGTGGATTCTTTGGTTCTATTCTAACCACACTTGATTCTACTTTAGGTGGAGGCTTGAAGTTGTTTTTTCCAACCTAGACAAAGAAAAAATGATATTAACTTGCAAGTGATTTTGTAGCTTTGTACAACTGAAGTATAACACCCTAGGATTCACTTGGTAGCACTGTTCTTTGAACTAGTCACAAAGTCTATTGCTGCTTCAAATATGTAAACACTTAATTTCGAAACTGCAGCACATTACCAATGAATGGTAGAAATGCTGCACGTATGCACTACTTTTGGAAGGGATGTTAATTAGGGGACCTCATGTGGCTCCAGTTGGAAATTCACAGAGCTGTCTGCTGGTGCAAATACCTGAGTAACACTTGATGTACGGTATAAAAACACAAGCTTAAAAAGAATGAAATTTGCTGACAATACCAGGATACTGTACATCTCCAGTGAAAATATCCAATCATGTCTGACAAGAACTGGATTAAAAACTAACCGCACAGTTTATAAGAAAATATGTTAACAGTAATAGATAAGTGATGGAAGGGAAGCACAGTGCAAAGACAAAATATTGTCCTGATTTGGCATATTAAACATATCCATACATCAAGTAACAAACACCTGAGTACAATAATTCTGATCGTAACCTTCATTAGATGGTCAACACGTGCAAGTAGTTGTGTGTTGATTGAGAGCCTGCAGTATAGCTTATCTCCTGGCTTTGCAACAAGTCGAAGAGCAAATTCACGTTGAAACATTAATACTGCACACCTGTAAATAGAAATGGATCAATTCATTTATCAATGTAAATAAAAACAAGACCTACTTACCACTTCAATGACTGCAACACCTCCTTCTGCTCAGTTTTACTGAAAGAGGACCTATCAAACTTGACCTTTTTAAGCAGTTGTTAATAGTACAAAAGTCATCCACAGAAGCAATGTAGTACAGAGCACTGGCATTACCCCTTCCCCTCCACCTTTTATCAAGCTCACCCTAAAATTTTCAACATATCTTCAAATATCTATTTGTATCTTTATGCTAACTGCTTTAGGGCAGATAATTTTTGCCCAAAATAGAAACAAAATGCTGTAAATATTAAGCAGATCAGACTACATGCGTGGGAAAGGAGAGCTAATGTTTTAGGTTGAAGACCCTTCATCAGAACTGGGAAGGAAACAAAAGAAGTTTGTTAAACTGCAGGGTGGGTGCTGGAGGGGTGGGGGATGTCTCTGATGTTGATCTTGTCAATGAGCGAATGGTAACAGAGATTGAGACATAGGCAAATGAACAGAAACAAAGGAATGGAGAAAAAAAATGAAGGAGTGATGAAAAGCAGAGCAGGAAGACACACTTCACAGGTTAGACTGACATATATGCCCTCCACTCTCAAGAAATAGAAAATGGGGTGAGAAAGGACACACAGGCCTGAGGTAGTTACAGTGGCATGCAAAAGCTTGGGCACCCCTAGTCAAAATTTCTGTTACTGTGAATAGCAAAGCGAGTAAAAGATGACCTGATTTCCAAAAGACACAAAGTTAAAGATGACACATTACTTTAATACTTTAAGCAAGATTACTTTTTTATTTCCATCTTTTACAGTTTCAAAATCACAAAAAAGGAAAAGGGCCCAAAGCAAAAGTTCAGGCACCCTGCATGGTCAGTACTTAGTAACACCCCTCTAGGCAAGTATCACAGCTTGTAAATGCTTTCTGTAGCCAGATAAGAGTCTTTCAATTCTTGTTTGGAGGATTTTCGCGCATTCTTCCTTGCAAAAGGCTTTTAGTTCTTTGAGATTCCCTGGGCTGTCTTGCATTCACTGCTCTTTTGGGGTCTATCCACAGATTTTCAATAATGTTTAGGTCAGGTAACTGTGCGGGCCATGGCAAAACCTTCAGCTTGTGCCTCTTGAGGTAGTCCATTGTGGATTTTCAGGTGTGTTTAGGATCATTATCTTGTAGAAGCCATCCTCTTTTCATCTTCAGCTTTTTTTTTTACAGACGGTGTGATGTTTGCTACCAGAATTTGCTGGTATTTAATTGAATTCATTCTTCCCTCTACCAGTGAAATGTTCACTGTGCCACTGGGTGCAATACAAGCCAAAAGCATGATTGATCCACCCCCATGCTTAACAGTTGGAGAGGTGTTCTTTTCATGAAATTCTGCACCCTTTTTTCTCCAAACATACCTTTGCTCATTGTGGCCAAAAAGTTCTATTTTAACTTCACCAGTCTTCAGGACTTGGTTCCAAAAGCATCAGGCTTGTTTCGATGTTCCTTTGCAAACTTCGGACGCTGAATTTTGTGGTGAGGACGCAGGAAAGGTTATCTTCTGATGACTCTTCCATGAAGGTCATATTTGTGTGGGTGTCGCTGCACAGCAGAACAGTGCACCACCACTCCAGAGTCTGCTAAATCTTCCTGAAGGTCTTTTGCAGACAAATGAGGGTTTTTACCTTTCTAGCAATCCTACCAGCAGTTCTCTCAGAAAGTTTTCTTGGTCTTCCAGATCTCAACTTGACCTCCACCGTTCCTATTAACTGCCATTTCTTAATTACATTATGAACTGAGGAAATGGCTACCTGAAAACGCTTTGATATCTTCTTTTAGCCTTCTCCTGCTTTGTGGGCATCATTTATTTTAATTTTTGAGTGCTAGGCAGCTGCTTAGAGGAGCCCATGGCTGCTGATTGTTGGGACAAGATTTGTGGAGTCAGGGTATTTATAAAGCTTTGAAATTTGCATCACCTGATCTTTCCTAATGATGCTTGTGAACAAGCCATAGCCCTAACAAGCTCTTTAATGTATGAGACCTGGGTAAAAGTTATCTGAGAGCTCAAATCTCTTAGGGTGCCCAAACTTTTGCATGGTGCTCCTTTCCTTTTTTTCCGCTCTCAAATTGTACAAAACAAAAATAATACACTAATCTTGCTTAAAATGTTGAAAAGAATGTTTCATCTTTAACTTTATGACTTTTGGAGATCAGTTCATCATCTACTCACTTAACTATTCATAGTAACAGAAATTTTGGCCAGGGGTGCCCAAACTTTTGCATGCCACTGTATCATTTATAGGTGACTGATATAGAAACATAGAAAATAGAAACATGAATATAGAAACTGATATAGAAATATAGAATCAAAAATGCTGTTCATGGGTAAAGTGGGTGTGGGGGTGATCATAGAAACATAGAAAACCTACAGCACAATATAGGCCCTTCGGCCCACAATACTGTGCCGAACATGTACTTATATTAGAAATTACCTGGGATTACCCATAGCCCTCTATTTTTCTAAGCTCCATGTACTGATCTAAGAGGCTCTTAAAAGACCCTATTGTATCCACTTCCACATTCTGATATAGAGAAATATAATTATCCAAAATTGTAGAAATCAGTATCAAATCCAGAAGGCTACAACATGTTCAAACAGAAAATACAGTATGTTCCTTAAACTTGCATTAAGCCTCTTTAACAGTATAGGAGATCAAACTGATAGGCATGTGTGGGAGTAGGATGAGAAGTTAAAGTGGCAGGCAATGGAAAATTCAGCCCTGCAGACTAAATACTAAATACAGGAGTTCCAAAAAGCAATTGACCAAGTTGTATTTAGTTTTCCCCAATATAGGAGGCTACATTGTGAACACCAAATATACTAGATTGGAAGTGCAATAGAATCTCTGCTTCATTTGGAAGTGACTGGTCAAAATATAATTGTTACAGAAAGAGCAATGAAAAATCCTTCTCTATCTGTGTGTGACAGTATTCCTGAGTCTCCACTTGGGATTTGCATGATTGACAGTAGTGAAAACCAAGAGGAAACTATTGGCATGCTGAAGGAAGCCCTGAACACTGCCAAGACCAATATCAAAATTGTTTTTTGGAATGTATGAACCAGGTACAACACAGGCAAGCTAGCACAAATAACTGCAGAAATGTGTTGTTACAACTAACATATACTGGACCTCAGTGAAAGCGGGTAGGCAGGGTCTGGCTGACTAAAGGCAGCAACTGGTTTTAAATTCAGGAAGGGAAGATGGTCAGCATCATAATGGCATAGCTGTCATTTTGAAGGAAGGCATTGAGAGGTGCTTGGAGTGGAAACTGATCAACAGCAGGCTGATGAGAGTCAGCCTGACAGAGAAGCAGGTGAACATGACTGTGATTCAGTGCTATGCTCCAACTAATGATAGTGACATCGAAGAAATGAACATCTTCTATGAACAACTGCAATTGGAGGTAGAGTTAACATCACACTATGACATAATCATTGACATAGTCATGCATTGATGTGGAGCGATGAATAGGAAGACTGCTGGAATTCTGTGTCATGAACAATCTGGTCATAGTAGGGACCCTCTGTCCACACTGTGAAATCCAAAAACTGATATGGTGCTCACCCAATGGACACGACAAGAACCAGATTGACTATTTAATGATCAATGGTACAGGATGCAAAGGTGAAGAGAGGAACAGATACAGGAAGTGATCATCACCCTGTTGTAACAGTGACGAAACTCAAGCACAAGAAAAAAATCCAGACCTTGATGAGGATGTGTCAGAAGACAGGATTGACACAATGTGGAAACAGATTGCCTCACAGCAGTGAGGCTTGTCTAGGATACAGAGCCGGAAAGAAGAAGAAAGAATGGATACAGCAGGAAACATGGACAGCCTTAGAAGGACAGAAAATTAAAAAGAAAGTGTTAGATGCAAAATCAATACAAATTAAGGTGAAACTTCAAAAAGCATACACTGAAGCTAACAAGAAAGAGACTTAGAAGAAAGGATAAGAAAATCTACATGGAAGACCTTCCAGGAGGCCAAAGCAGCAGCCAATCAAGGTGGTCAGAGAAATATATACAGAGTTCACAAATGGTATGCAGAAAGTTCCAGGCCAGAACCCGCAGTCATGTGAGAGATAAGAACGGTCTTTTTTTGACAACTGAGAAAGAGCAAGAACCTGATGAACAGAGTATTTCAGAGAATTACTGAATAGACAAACATCAGAGGAACTCCTGACATACAAGAGGCAACAGAGAACCTTGGCATCATCACACCCAAGAGACTGTTGCCGCGATTAAATCATTAAAAAAAAGCAAAGCTCTAGCACATGGCAATATGAACCCCGAACTATTCAAAGCTGAACCAAAAGTTGCAGCAGCCATCCTGCACCACTATTTACTATAATCTGGGAATGGGGACAAGTACCCTAGGACTGGACAGAGGGAGTTATTGTTAGGATCCCCAAAGAAAGGAGTACCAAGTGATTGCAACAACTGGCATGGCATCACACTTCTGTCAGTGCCCAGGAAGATTATCACCAAAGTTATCATCCAATGGATTACGGATGCAATCAAAGTGTGCTTGAGCAAGCTGGTTTCAGGAGAAAGAGGCTGTGTCGACCAGATCTTCATGCTACATACCATCATAGAACAGTGCACAGCGTGGCAGAGACAAATGTATCTGAATTTTGTAGACTTTAAAGAGGCCTTTGTTAGCATCCACAGGGAGGGTCTCCGGGGAATTCTCAGATCATACGGGATCCCTTACGAAACTGTCCATCTTATTCAGAGTTTCTATGCTAATTTTACCTGCACAACTGGGGGCTGCAATTTGAGCTTTGAAGTCAAGACAGGATGCAGGCAAGGCTGTGTGATGTCGGCGATATTATTTAACCTGGTGATTGGGTTATGAGGCAAACAAAGAAAGACAGACAGAGAGGCATAAGATGGCCTCCATTCCTACTTTAGAAGACCTTGAGTTTGTGGATGACCTCACATTACTATCACATACACATCAGCACATGCAGGAGAAAAATCAGCTCCTGTGTCCCCTTGGTGGACAGGCTGGACTCAGAGTCAGCCAGAGAGACTGAGACCATGACCTTCAATGTCGAGTCTCCTCCTCCCGGCAAGGCATATGACATCGACTTGCCCAGCTCTGGTCGATTCACCTATCTTGGCAGCATCATTTGGCAAGATGGTGGGACCAATGATGACATGCAGTACAGACTCAGCGAAGTTGGAAGTGTCTTCAGATCAATGAACAGCATATGGGGATCAACCAGGTACAACATCCACAGCTGTATTCTGTCCATACTCTTGTACAGGTCAGAGTGCTGGCACACAAGTGACAGAGAGCAACCTTGCCAAGGCTGTCATCATTCCACACCATGAGCCTCTGGAAGGTCCTCCGTATTTTCTGGCCAAGAAAGATCTCCAACCATTCCCCATGCCTTCAGTGTCATCTAGAGGATATGGCTACAATCATCATGAGGAAATACTGAAGGTGGATTGGGCACGTGATGAGAAGAGAGGCCAACTCCATCATCAAGACAGCACTTCACTGGACCTCCGAAGGGTGGAGGAAATGCGGGAGACCAAAAAACAACTTGGAGTTGTACCAGAGGCAGAAATGAGGACCCTGAATCACACCTGAGGTATAATAGAGAAGATAGCCAAGGACAGAGATGCCAGCAACTTAACAGGCAGTAACTAACTTCATTTGGAAGACTATCTGGTCATACATGGTGGGAAGGGATGAGGTGAAAGGATGTGCGTTGCATCACCTGCAGTTGCAAGGAAAATGCCGTAACAGGAGTGGTTAGTGGAAATGGAATGCTGGACTGGGGAATGCCCAACGGAATAGCAAAATGCTGAAATAGGGGAAGGAGTATCTGGTGGCAGGATCTCTTTGCAGGTGGTGGAAATTGCAGAAAATCTACTGAATGGGGAAACTGTTGGGGTGGAAGACAAGGACCAGGGAATACTATTCTTGATCTGTTATGACAGCGATGGAGAAATTGGGAGAATAGGGTCCTCAGAGAAGGCAGGATGGAATGAGTAGTCATTGGGTTAGCATTGGAGTTTGGTATGCTTGTAACAGATCTTAGTAGCTAGCATATCTCCTGAGAAAGACACAGTGGAAAGGAAAGGAAATATTTAGAGACTGACCATTTAAAAGAGAGGGTAAGGTAGAAATCAACAGCCAAAGTGATATAATTGTCAATTTCAGCATGTACATAAAGCAGCACCAATGCAGACATCAACGTACCCAAAAAATGCTGAACAGGCAGACGGGGTAAAAACTGAAACAAAAATTGTTCCATACATCCCACAAAGCAGCAGGCACAGCTTTGGGCACATGCCTGTGCTGATAGCTACATGCTTGATCTGGAAAATGTGAATGGTGTTGGAGAAGCTGTTCCATAAAGAAACAAATTTAGCATAAGTGTTTGTGGAGGAGAACTGCAGGTGGTGGAAATTGCAGAAAATCTATTGAATGGAGAAGCTGTTGGGGTGTTGGGTCTCTGCTCAAGAAAAACATGGTGTGCCCTCAGGCCATCCTGACAGGGGTTGAAGGTATAAAGGGACGACATATTCATGGTCCAAAACCTCTTGAAAACAGGGAATTGAAAATGGTAAACATGGCACAGGGCATCAGAAGCATAAAGGATGTAAGATGGAAGGAAATGGAATACGAGAAGGATACCATCAGTGTAGAAAGGAGTAACAAGAACAGATTGAGACAATAAGTCTGCCAAGGTAGTCCTGCTTGTGTATTTTAGGTACCAGATAGATAGATAGAAACTGCTTGTGCAAGTTGTGGTCAGCATTAAAGAAACCAAATGCAGATTGATGACTGCTTTGTGGACAATCTCTGTATCTCTGACAATCTCAGACCACAAGAGAAACCCAGATTTTTCTTTTGCCTGTCTGCCACTTTACTTCAGCATCCCATTCTGATAGATTAGCCTGTGGTCTCCTCAACGTTAGAGTCAAGCCTAATGCAAGCTTGAGGAATGCTATCTTGTTATCCGACTGGGCATGCTGCAGCCTTCTAGACTCAATATTGAACTCTACAACTTTGGGTAACTTGATTTCTCTATCTGTATCAGTCATCACATCTGCATCAGTCATATTAGATTTCCAGCAATACCAGTATTCCTCTCCCACCCCACCCCCATTTTCACTTTGCAGTTTATCCTATTTTCCTTCACACCTCTAGTATCCTAATAATCCAGTATTTTCATTTTATAAAATAATGCTGAAAAGGGCGTACCTGAAGAATGGTCTGTGCAGCAGTAGTTTAAAAACAAATGGTGAGGAGATCTGTAAACATTATAATAAATCAAGTTACAACTCATTTTCTGCAAAAACTAAATGCATTATTTCCTTTCAAAAATATACAAACTAGTCCAATGAAAACATCACTCTGATTAACTTTTCATAGCATACAATCAAGCCAATGCATCTACGTCATTAGGAACACTTGCAAAGCAACTTCTGCTGTATGTTTTCCTAATGTGGATGTTATTTAAGCCATGTAAGATTACCTTGCTCAAAGCTACTTAACTACATTAATAAAAACGTTTTGTCCTATAATTACAATACAAAAAAAAGGATTCATTTTAAGCAATAAACAACACACACAAAATGCTAGTGTAACACAGCAGGCCAGGCAGCATCTATAAGGAGAAGCACTGTTGACGTTTTGGGCTGAGACCCTTCGTCAGGACTAACTGAAGGGAAAGATACTAAGAGATTTGAAAGTCACTCTGCCTGTCCTCCATCTCCCTCTGGTGCTCCCCTCCCCCTTTCTTTCTCCCGAGGCCTCCTGTCCCATGATCCTTTCCCTTCTCCAGCTCTGTATCACTTTTGCCAATCACCTTTCCAGCTCTTAGCTTCATCCCACCCCCTCCGGTCTTCTCCTATCATTTCACATTTCCCCCTCCCCCCACTACTTTCAACTCTCTTAGTACCTTTCCCTTCAGTTAGTCCTGACAAAGGGTCTCGGCCCGAAACGTCGACAGTGCTTCTCCTTATAGATGCTGCCTGGCCTGCCGTGTTCCACCAGCATTTTGTGTGTGTTGCTTGAATTTCCAGCATCTGCAGATTTCCTTGTATTTGCATTTTAAGCAACAATCTCTGGTTCTTTGTTTTAAAACTCTCCCATCAATTATAATATTTGTGCTTGTATTCCCAATCCCCTCAAAACACAGGAATGGTCTGAAACATCTATGTGACTTGATACTTTTAAACATCTCTGTCAAATCATGTCACAATATTCCCTGGTGAGCAAAAATAAGCTCATCCTTCCTTGTTACCATTAAGGGAAGGAAAGCAATACCCAGTTAAAATACACTTATTTCAATGCACAAGGCTTAAAACCTCAGAGCCTGGATTGGCTCTGAGAACTGAGATGTTATAGCCATGGCAGAAATGTGCTCAAGAGAAGGGCAGGATACAGATACCACAGTTGAAAGGTGAGACAGAGGTACAGGTATATGATCGGGGATGATGCCCTTTTGATAAAGCAGATGTAAGATTAGTGCTTGCAGATGACATTCTTGGGAGATCACTCAGGGAAACCTTATGGGTGTAATTTAGATACAAGGGGTGGAATTTGTGAAATGTGCCCAGGAAGGTTCTCTGAGTCAGTATATAGAGGGCCGTACTTGGTATTATCTACTCTTAGGAAACAAGGCAGAGCAAGTAATTGAGGTGGAGTAGTTAGGGAGCCTTTGGCTCTCGTGACTATAATTCTATTAGCTTTAAGATATTTGCTCATAAATCACTAGAGATGTTCCCAAAAACTAGGTGTTCCATTGTTTAAGGGTAGCAAAAACAAACCAGGTAACTAAGACTAGTCAACCTGACAACAGAAGTGGGGAAGTTACTGGAACTCTGAGGGACAGGATCCACCAGCATTTGGAGAGATAAGAGTTTAATTTGGAGTCAGAATGGCTTTGTGCGTGGAAAGCCATACCTGGTGTTCATTTTTGTTTATATTTCCCAAAGAGGTAATCAAAAGATAGATGAGGATAAGGCAGTGGATGATGTATATTTGGACTTTATCAATGCCTTTGACAAGGTCTTGCATATAGGCTGGAATGGAAGGTTAGGTCCAATGGAATCCATAGGCATCTGGTTAGGTGTATTCAAAATTGGCTTGAGTGGTAGTTGAAGATTGCTTTTTGGAATGGAAGCTGGTGACTAGTGTTATGCCACAGGGATTAGTGTTAGGTCACTTGTTATTGGATGTGAATGCATCTGGCTTGATCAGTAAGTTTGAAGATGACACAAAATTATGAGACATTGCTGGTAGTGAAGGTGGTTATCACAGATTATAGGGGAACTTGATCAGTTGGGAAATGGACCAAAGAATGGCAAATAGACTTCAATATAGGTAACTATATACGTGATACTGTCTGAAAAAAATAACTTTTGGAAAAAAAAGTAAATTTTACAGAGTGGGACGTCCTATGAATGGCAAGGTAATGGAACTAAGGGATTTGAGAGTACATGTGCATAGATTCCGGTTTTTTATCACTGAGATATGTCGGCGAATAAGGGAAGACCTGATAAAAATATGTTTAAAATTGTGGGAGGCATAGCCAAAGTGGATTTTAAGTCTTCTCCACAGAGTAGGTGAGTCTTAAACCAGGGGGCATGGTTTCAAGGACAGATGGCAGATTTAAAATGGATTTGAGGAGCAGTCAGAGGAAATGGTTAAGGCAGATACAACAGTAGTATTTGGAAAGGGGCTTGGAGGAGTGGTGTATAGAGATATAAGAACTGAACAAGAAATTGGGTCTAGCTGGGTTGGCACCAAAGTCAGCTTAGACTGGATGGCCTGAAGGGCCTTTATCCATTCCCTATTGCTCTATGACCTACCTCGAGATGATCTAGAAAACTGGACTTTGTCTCATTTAGTACTATGCAGAACATAATAGCGTATAACACAGGAAAAGGCCTTTCAACCCACAGTTGTGTCAAGCTAATTATCAAATAGCCAGCTAAACTAACCTGTTCTACCTGCACAATATCCATATCCCTTCATTTTCCTCACATTCGTATGCCTATCTAAATGTCTCTTAACAATTCCTACTATATTCGGTCTCTACCACCAGCATAAACTGGATATTCCAGGCACCCACCACTTTCTCTGGAAAAAAAACCACCCTGACATCTCCTTTGAAATTGTCCCTTTTCACCTTAAATGCATGCCCCTGGATATTAGAAATGTCAACCCTGGTAAAGAGATATTTTCTGTTACTCTATCTATGCCTCTCATAATCTTGAAAACCTCTATCCGATCTCCCATCAGCCTATACTGCTCTGGAGAAAACAACCACATTTGTATGACCTTTCATTATAGCACATGCCATCTAATCCAAGCATCATTCAGGCAGCCTCTTTTGCACATTCTCCAAAGCCTCGACATCCTTTCTACAATGGGGCAACCAGAAATGTATGCATCATTGATATCAAGCAAACAGAAGTGGTTCCAGAATATAACCTCATGGATTACATTCACTCATCAGATGCCAAGAACATTCCCCCCGCTTACCAAAATATTTCTGCCCTGTCAATAAACTTAATTTATAAGTAAAACTTACTGCCTACACCATGTCTGATCTTCACTAATCTAAGTTGGCACTGCAACTTTTGGTAGCAGTAAGGTAGAGATCAAAACTAGTACTTAACCATAGTACATCCTCAACAGTAATGGAACAGAGCTCTTCTGATAAAAAGGTAATAAATTACCTGATATGGTAAATTTGCTACACATGCATCAAAGAATGGCAAGTCTGTCTTCAGCACATCTCCAACCATTATTTGAAGTTTATTTGCAACAGGTCTGAAACAAATTTACACAAGAAATAAAAATATATTTGAAATAGAAAAGCAGACAAAACTCGACATTAGTTGCAATCCAAATTCTTTAGAAAATGATTGTCACCCACATGATTCATGATGGCACTTAAGTACAGTAATATAAAATACTTATATGACTTACGTTCCTTGAACTCTTTTCTGTAGTTCAGCAACAAGTCTGCTATCAAGTTCACAAGCAATTACCTATAGTGAACATAAAAATCAAAACCACTATTGTTATCATAATATGCTAAAATCCATTGAACATCAACAAATCTGAAGATGTTTATTAGAGATCAGGCTGGCTTAGAAATGTGAAATTAGTTTAATTTGTGAAAAATAAACAAGAATATGTCCTTGATGGTCAGATACCAAGAACTTTAAAAGCTTAAAAAGGATCAGGACATTGAAGCACACTTAATCATAAACTAATCCACACACAAAACAAAAACAGAAAAAGTAATAATATTGGAGTCTAATCCAAAAAAGAACAGCCCAAGGGCAAAACTTAGAATAGGTAAGTGGTTAGTGTGTGAAAAAATACTATATGTAATTCATAAAACCTTAAATCTATAAGCAATGGAAAGCAACAGAGCAATGAAATAAAGTGATTTAAGTGAATATAATCAATCACAAACATATCCTATGTTTGAAACCAAAATAGAGATATAGAAGGCTGCAGTAAAATGTCCTAGAATAAATATTGTGCAATAAAAAAGCAGAAATCTACCATAGTGATTAAGTATTGATCTCTATATAAAGCGAGCTTGCTTGCACATTGTTCTGCTTTCCTTGCCATACCTTTTTCGCTTTTTCCAGAATCTTCACAGTCATGTTACCTGTACCAGGGCCAACTTCCAGTATGACATCTGTGGGTCTAATAGCAGTCTTAATGAAACAAAAAATGAAAATTAAAAAGTTATTCCATAATATCATGTACTATATAAACTGTTGAAACTATGCAATTATTTTATATAACATTAAATGTATTGTTGGAATATTCCAGATTGCCAAACTAACCTGTTCGAAGATGAAGTACAAGTGCTTACAAATGCAAAGCTACTCAAAAGTTACAAATAATGAACTATGTATTATTAAACGCAATCTGAACAATTTCTTCTTTTCATCCCTGATAATTATTTTATGCACCAGGCCAGCAGTGTTCAGATACTAACCAAATCTATTTTCTTTATATGTATCTTCAAGTACTCCCTCTTTAAGGAAATGATTTTTAAGAGAATCCAATGTTTTGTTATAAGCCAAATGTTACAGTTGCTTACAGTTTTGCTGGTCTTTTAATTACTTGGCTTGACTTGCTAACATGTAGGTGACTGAAGAAATAAATGAGCACAGGGAGCACATACTTTATAATTTCAATTTTCTTTTATGGACAAAACAGCAGGGTGACAAAATCACCTTGACACATTGAGTTAAAATTTAGTGGAAACAAATAAAGATTGCAAAGTTCTTCTTCTGGACATGAGTAAAATACAGTGTTTTTCAGTTCAAATGAGAAATGCCTTCCAAGTCTTGAGGTCACAATTTCTTAAGATGCTTATTTCAGGAGTGAAATCATTCATACCATACCATTAAAAGGTACACCTCAAGAAGTTTGGCAATTATTTGCTATATATATCAAATGGAATAAATGATCCCTAAATCCCCAGATCTGTGAATAGATAAATGAAGACTTGTTCTAATTTATCCAAAATTGATAGCAGATTCAAAAAAAAACCTAGGTTGGTGTTGGAAATTCCAATCACCCATTAAAATTAAATTCAGAGATATGCTGGTGTATGTTGTCGAAACAGAAAATCCAAGACATCTGCCACAATTCTGTATCACTGCAATTTAGTACAGAGATTTACCTTACTGGAACTCCACGGTATGAGTGAAATAAAAAAGTGCCTCTTGAATTCGACTTGAAGTGTGAAGCCGGGAAGGATCATGAGACAAAGATAAGTTATGCTTCCTAATTATTATTTAAAAAAATTAATTATGTATATAAAAATATTCTTAAAAGACTCCATAGTTTGACAAGAGGCAAGGTTGCTCTCTCAAAGGTATGCCCTGCCAAATCCTTTGAGGGACAACTAGTCATGTAAACCACAAACTGGATTGTTAGCTTCATGGCAGTGATCTATAATAAATGTTATTCAATCAAGAGTACTTAAAAATATGGATCTGCAGAGCACTGAATGACAAATCAATTCATTTTAAAATGTTAAATAAATTCTATTTCCTCTCTTTTTTAAATTCCACATTGCAGCTAAGACATTAACTCCCAAGTTATTCTATACATAAATGAAGAGCAAGAGGATAACTAGAGTAGGACCTCTAAAGAGCATGAGTTTGGAGGCCAAGGATTTGGGCAAAATCCTAGATGGGTACTTTGTGTTGATATTCACCATGGAGAATGCATAGAAGATAGTGAAAAGAACGTTATGCATACTCATAAGATAGGATATTTTGAGATAAGAGGTAGTATTGGGTCTCTTGAATAACGTTAAGGTGGATAAGTCCTGAGGGTCTAATGGTCGTTGAAAGAAGCAAGAGACAAGATTGCTGGGGCCTTGATCAAAATGTTTGTGGCCTCTCCAGCCATAACTGTACTCCTGGAGGATTGGGAATAGCTAATACTGTTTCTTTGTTCAAGAAGGGAAATATGGATAATCCTGGAAATTAAACGTCGGTGAGTTAGGCAGTGGTAGAAAAGCTATTGGAGAGGATTGTCAGCATTTGTAAAAGCATGACCAAATTAGGGAGAGTCAGCATGGCCCTGTGCAGTGTAGATCTGGTCAAATGAGTTTCTTGAGGAAACAAAGGATTTTAATAAAAAGAGGTGTTTGACTTTGGGGGATCAAATGTAAAGGGAAATGTGTAATTTGGTACACTAATGCTATGACCCTCAACAATATTATGTACAGAGGAATCTTAGGGCCCATGTCCCAGCTCCCTGAAAGTGATTGCACAAGTTGACAGGGTGGTAAAGAAAGCTTATGGCATGCTTGTCTCTATTAATTGAAGCATATAAGTTCAAGAGTCAGGAAGTCATGTTCCAGTCCTGATGAAGGGTCTCAGCCTGAAGTGCTGACTGTTTACTCTTTTCCATAGATGCTGCCTGGCTTGCTGAATTCCTCCAGCAACTTGTGTGTGTTGCTTTGGATTTCTAGCATCTGTGGATTTTCTCATGTTTGAAGCTTATAAACCACGGTTAATCTGTGCTTAGAGTGTTGCATTCATCATTGTAAAGTTGTTGAGGCTTAGGAAAGGGTGCTGAAGAGGTTTACCAGGATATTTTTCTGAGCAGAAAGTATGAGATAAGAGTAGAGAAAGGACAGAGGTTTATAAAATTATAAAAACCATAGGCAGTTGTTTTTTTTCCCCTTCCAGTGTTGAGGTGAGGGGGAAAAATTCTAAGGAGATATGTAGGGCAATGTTTGTTTATACACACAGAAATGGTAAATGCCAAGAATACGCTGCCAGGGTTGGTGGTAAAGGCAGATAGAAAAGAGGTGTGTAGAAGTCTATTAGATAGGCACACAAGTATGCAGAGAATGGAGGGAAATGGAAGATGTGCAGGCAAAAGGGATTTGTCTACTTAGGCATTATTAGCTTAATTAGTTTGGCACAACATTGTGAAGCAAAAAGCCTGTTCCTGTGCTCTATTGTTCTATGTACCAATAATCATTTAATGCATGTAAAGACATTCCAAAACCTAGAAATGGAAATGTTAAATTATATATGCATTGGACTAAACAATATGGCATATTGCCTACTGTACCTTGTCAATGATGCTATTCACAATTAAAGGATTCTTCAGAATATGCTGTCCAATTCCAGTGTTGAACACAATACCTAAGGAAAGCATTACCAAACTGAAGTTATAAATACAAAAAAGTTTTTAAAAATCCCAATTTTGCCAAAGCTAGCACGCATGTAGAGCTTGCAGTACAACAAATATTTATAAAGCAGAAACTACAGACAAATTAACCTGACATATGATAGAAAAAGGAAGAGAGCTGGCAGGCAAAAATAGCTAGTCCTTAAGGAAACAGAAAGAGCAAGTTTTCTAAAGTTGCAGAATCCAACATGCCCAGCCAAAAGATGTGCTGATCTTCCTTGTTCTAACATTGCAGGAGGCCACAGACGAAGTTCAGAATTGGAGTAGTATCATAAGTTGCAGACCACAGGTGCAGGCGTTCTGCAAAATGATCAGCAAACCTGTATTTCTGTTCGTCGATGTGGATGGGCCACCCCATGAGCGCCACAGGTAGTGCACTAGATCGGATGAAGTGAAAGGAACCACTGCTGCCTTACATGGAAAGACTGTTTCATTCCCTGGATCAACACATAATAAATGCTGGAGGGAGTCAGGCAGCCTCGATGGAGCACAATGAACAGTTGATATTTTAAACCAAAATCCTCCATGGATACTGCCTGACCCACTGAGTTCCTCCAACATTTTGTGTGTGTTGATCCAGATTTCCAATACCTTAAGTTTTAATGTGAGAATAAATTCAGCCAAGTGAATGATGTGTAGGCAAAAGAAAACTAGGTAGGTCTTAGTTTGAGGAAGGAACGTAAGTGTGGAGGGAATGTACATTTGGGTTGAAGATGAACTGGTTAGGCCTAGAGAACTGGGAAACTATCACAGAAGTAGTGGAATTGGCACAAGAATGTAACAATGGAGTGAAGGCAATAAAAAAATGAATTTCAGTAGACCAGAAGCAGACTGTTTGTAATCTATAAAGTGACATGTATGAGAAAGTAGATGGTCTGATTAATAAACCTGCAGAAAACATGAAAATTGACACAAATAGCAAAGACAATTGTCTAAGGATACATAACTCTGTTAGACAGTTGGGCAAGGAAGTGGCAGATAAAAATTACTTCAGACATTTGTGAGATAATGCAACTTGGAAAGTCGTTTTGGCAGCACATACAGAGGGAGAATTGATGGGGCCTTGACAATCATCACTAGCACCACCAAAACTGAAATGAAGCCATATTGTGTGTTTGTTCAAGAAGGGCAATAGGGATAATTCAAGAAATTATAGGCTGGTGAGCCTTGGAAGGTCAAATGCGAGGTGAAAATATACAGGTAATGGCAGCCCCTTAACACCATGTACAGAGTGACCTGTGGTCCAAGTACGTTGCTCTCTGCAAGAGGACACACAAGTAGACAGGGCAGCAAAGAAAGCATATTGTATATTTTTCTTCAATGGCTCATATATTCAGTGTACTGCCTGGATTAGAGGAGATGAGCTAAAAAAAAAAGACTAGTTAGACAAAACTGGGCTATTTACTCAGCAGTTCATGCTGTGGGAAACTTAACAGAAGCTTCTGAAGTTATGGAAAGCATAGATAGAATATTTTTCCTCAAATAGTAATGTCAAGTATTAGAGGAAATGCATTTAAGAGAGATAAAGAAAGCTTGAAAGAGATGTGTGAAGTAAGTTTTTTTTTAAATTACATTATCTAAAACTTGCAGAACCAATTAAGATTTTAAGTCCTGCTTTCACATTTGGAAAAAGGAAAAGTACTCATTCAACAAATTCCTTGGACTCAAACAAGTATATTTAACATAAACACCTTTCCCTGTTGCTGTTAACTTTCTATTGCTACATTTGGCACAGAAATGTTCTACATAAACTTGCTACATCAATAAAACTATCAGTACAATTAAAGTGTTTACAGGAACAATCCCATTACAAATGTTGGACGGAAATGAATAAGAGATTGATAGATAACTCACGGATCCCACAGGAAATTACAGTGTAATAGTAGCATTACAAGTACACATATATAATTAGAAGAGAAATAGAAAGAATAAAATTAAGTTAGCAGAGCAGAATCATTTTATTGAGCCAGCTGTCATCACCGTGTTGATGCCATTCCCCCAGCACGCCACTGCATAGATTGTACTGCGGACAAGAGATTGGTGGAACATGTGAAGAAGAGGCCTGCATACTCCAAGACCTCAGTCTCCTCGGATAGTAGAGGCGACTCTGGCCCTTCTTGTACACAGCCTCTGTGTTGGTACTCCACTCAAGTCTGTCATCCAGATGCATCCCCCAAGTACTTGTAGGTCCTCAGCATTAGTAACAAATCTGTGCATAACAGGCCCAGGCATAAGTTGTCTCCAAACACACATTACAAAACCAGTTTGACACAGGCATAGATATTCCGGGGCTAGGAAACAATGCCAGTTGGATTGACAGAGGTGGCAAAGAGTCTGTTGTTCCCGACTCGCTGGCTGGAGAGAGGCATAAATTTTACGCTGGCTGGAGAGGGGCATAAATTTTACGCTGGCTGGAGAGGGGCATAAATTTTACGCTGGCTGGAGAGGGGCATAAGTTTTACGCTGGCTGGAGAGGGGCATAAATTTTACGCTGGCTGGAGAGGGGCATAAGTTTTACGCTGGCTGGAGAGGGGCATAAGTTTTACGCTGGCTGGAGAGGGGCATAAGTTTTACGCTAGCTGGAGAGAGGCATAAGTTTTACGCTGCCTGGAGAGAGGCATAAGTTTCACGCTGGCTGGAGAGAGGCATAAATTTCACGCTGGCTGGAGAGGGGCATAAGTTTTACGCTGGCTGGAGAGGGGCATAAGTTTTACGCTAGCTGGAGAGAGGCATAAGTTTTACGCTGCCTGGAGAGAGGCATAAGTTTCACGCTGGCTGGAGAGAGGCATAAATTTCACGCTGGCTGGAGAGGGGCATAAATTTTACGCTGGCTGGAGAGGGGCATAAGTTTTACGCTGGCTGGAGAGAGGCATAAGTTTTACGCTGGCTGGAGAGGGGCATAAATTTTACGCTGGCTGGAGAGGGGCATAAGTTTTATGCTGGCTGGAGAGGGGCATTAATTTTACACCTACTTCTTCTGTAACAGCCCCGTATTCCGGCAGAGCCAAGCACCACACGATCCAACCTCCCCGCCTCTCCGGGACTCCTACTTCACCTGCAGCCGCGGTCTCCCGGAGGCCACGCGACTTCTTCTCCCTCTTGACTTTAGGCATCTCGCCACGAGCCGCTCCAGCACCGAACGCGAACCCAACAGTCTTGCCCGCACCGCTCACAACCCGCGCGTTTCCTCCTTCAGCAACCGAGCCCTGACCTCCGACGGAAGGACAGAACCCCGGGGAACCAGGTCAGTTACCGACTACCACCGGTCGCGGACAGCACGCCGTCGCTCGGGATGACGTCACGACAGTAAGGAGCTAAGTCAAGAGGACTCGCCCAGCGGATGCAGCGCTCTCGGGCGCCGCTCACCGGTCTATCGGCGGTAAAGCAGGCGCTGCCGGAACAGAGTTGGATGTTTGAGACGCAGGAGTGTCCACAGAACTCTCATGTTCTGGGAAAATTCTTTCTCTACCACAGCTCAGCTCATCTCTCCCAATATAGCTCCAGAAAGCTTTTGGAATTTCATCCTGATTTAGACTTTTAGAGAAGAGAAATATTTTGATGGGTGGAATTGTGAGAGATGCTAAGAAGTTTAAATCAGAATCAGGCATGTGTCCTGAAATTGGTTAAATTAGCAGCAGCAGTTTAATGCAATACATAATATAGAAGGAAAAAAACCCAAAAAATAATAATTAATAAATCAATTACAGCATACATGTATTGAATAGATTAAAAATTGTCCAAAAATCATAAATAATATATTTAAAAAGTGAGGTAGTGTCCAAAGATTCAATGTCCATTTAGGAATTGGATGGCAGAGGGGAAGAAGCTGTTCCTGAGTAGTTGAGTGTATGTCTTCAGGCTTCTGTACCTCCTACCTGATGGTAACAGTGAGAAAAGGGCATGTCCTGGGTGCTGGAGGTCCTTAATGGGTGCTGCCTTTCTAAGACACCACTCCTTGAAAGATGTCCTGAGTACTTTGTAGACCAGTACCCAAGATAGAGCCGACTACATTTACATCCTCTGCAGTTTCTTTTGGTCCCGTGCAGTAGCTCCCCCCATACCAGACAGTGATGCAGCCTGTCAGAATGCTTTCCATGGTACAACTATAGAAGTCTGAGTGCATTTGTTGACATGCCAAACTTCTTCAAACTAATGAAGTATAGTCGCTGCCTTACCTTCTTTATAACTGTATCGATATGTTGGGACCAGGTTAAACCCTCAGAAGAACTTGAAACTGCTCACTCTCTCCACTTCTGATCCCTCTATGAGGATTGATATGTGTTCCTTCAACTTACCCTTCCTGAAGTCTACAATCAGCTCTTTTGTCTCACTGACGTTGAGTGTCAGGTTGTTGCTGTGACACCACTCCACTAGGTGGCATATCTCAATTCTGTACGCCCTCTCGTCATCACCTGAGATTCTACCAACAATGGTTGTATCGTCAACAAATTTATAGATGGTATTTGAGCTATGCCTAGCCACACAGTCATACAGAGAGTAGTGCAGTTGGCTAAGCACACTGCCCTGAGGTGCACCAGTGTTGATTGTCAGCGAAGAGATGATATCACCAATCCACTGAGACTGTGGTCTTCCGGTTAGGAAACGAGGATCCAATTGCAGAGGGAGGTACAGAGGCCCAGGTTCTGTAACTTCTCAATCAGGATTGTGGGAATGACGGTATTAAATGCTGAGCTATAATCAATGAACAGCATCCTGACATAGGTGTTTGTATTGTCCAGGTGGTCTAAAGCCATGAGATTGTATCTGTTGTAGACCTATTGTGGTGATAGGCAAATTACAAGGGGTCCAGGTCCTTGCTGAGGCAGGAGTTCAGTCTAGTCATAACCCACCTCTCAAAGCATTTCATCACTGTCGATGTGAGTGCTACCAGGTGATAGTCATTAAGGCAGCTCACATTATTCTTCTCAACCACTGGTATAATTGTTGCCTTTCTGAAGCAAGCGGGAACTTCTGCCCGTAGCAGTGAGAGGTTGAAAATGTACTTGAATACTCCCGCCACGAATACTGAATGAAGGATGTCTCTGTAGACTTATGCAGAGCCTTGTTAAAACCACATCTACACTATCGTATGCAGTTTTCATTCTCTTAAAAAAGGGTATATTTACCAGAGGGAGTGCAACATAGATTCAAGAGATTCCTAGTATGGTAAGATTATCATAAAGGGGGAATTTTCCGACAGCTTAGACAATCAGATACATAATATTGTGAACCTGAACTGAGCTATTGGCCTTGTATTGAGCTACTTGATCCTGTTCTGACCTGACTAACTTCATTTCTGGCCAATAATGGAAGGAAATGTGTATCTTGTCTGTACATTAGTATATTTCCCAGCCCCATTATTTTTCTGCAGTCTTGTCTGTATGTTTTGTAATTCCAGAAACTAATCAAAAGGAAAACATGGGGACCGGGGATAATGTGTACGCTTCGTTTTACTTTGGTGAAGTGTGTACATATGACATGGTGGTATACTGACATATGTAACCCAAAATGAATTATTTAAACAAAGAATGCTTAATCAAACAATATGTTTACAATATTACTGAAATGCTAAACATACATTTCTTAGCTATAAACTCCAACTCAACTTATAAAGACATCCAGAGCATAGTAAATTTTAAATCGTCTCATTCAGGCCTAAAGATTTCATCACTGTGTCGGATTTCTTACTCCTGTGGGATAATGTTTTTCCTGACAAAGGGGAGGGTGTTACATTGCTTGACAGGTGAAACTTGAGGCTGTGAAACAATCTTAGGTTCTGGCACCTCCTCCGTGATGGTTGTAGGAGTTGAATCTGGGACTGAAGAAAGTGGTTCTGACATCTCTGAACACCTTTCTTTTGGAAGTACGTGGAAAGCTGCTCCATTTTGATGACCTGTCCCAGGTCACCAGACAAAGCTTTGAGCCAACGCTTTTGTTTTGACCATGCCTAGATGACCGCATGTAGCTCTTCCAACATTTTAGCTCGAAGCTCGGATGGTTCAACAACTCTCAATTCCCACATAAGGCAACTCCAATCAAAGGCAAGTCCATCCCTGTGCTGGTAAAGGTGGGGGAACTGAAATTTCTGCTGCACATTTGGGTGGATATGTAGACCTGAAACAGTATGGAGTCTCTTCTGGTTTCCCGTTGGATCGTCTCTGCAGAACTAGGGACACTTTCGATTTGCGTTAGGCAGATCACATCAAGAAGGGTGTCCTCTTTTCTAAATGTTTCAGTTATTCTCCTTTTCCATCAGCATTTTCATGATTAGTTGTCCTCTTGAATTTGATCCTCCAGGAAAAAGAGCCCGTCTCTGCATTGGTGCTGCTGTTGTTCGTGGAACACCCTTCTCTGGATTGAAAATGGACACTAGTGGTTGATTTTCAAAAGCAAACACAAGGAAATCTGCAGATGCTGGAAATACAAGCAACACACACAAAATGCTGGTGGAACACAACAGGCCAGGCAGCATCTATAGGGAGAAGCACTGTCGACGTTTTGGGCCGAGACCCTTCATCAAGTCCTGATTTAATCTCTAAGATTTTGGAGGTGTTTCTTGCCTGTAACAATGATGTCATCCAAGTAACACTGAGTGCCTAGGCAGCCTTGTAGCATAGTGAGAGACACTTTGGACCCTTTGTTCATCTTCGTCTGTAGATACGCCTCGGGTAAGTAAAAATGCCATTCTCTTTTCTCAGTTCTTTCATCTCCACTACATCTATTCTGAGGATGAGGCTTTCTTTTCCAGGACAAAGAAAAGGGCTTCTCCCTTTCAAAGAAAGGGGGTTCCCTTCCTCCACCATTGATGCTGTCCTCGCTGTTAATTTTTTCCCTCTCCCTTCCATTTCTTCATTTCCCCACTTTGTCCTCACCTGCCTAGCACCTCCCCCTCAGTACCCCTCCTCCTTCCCTTTCTCACATGACCCACTCCACTCTCCTATCAGATTCTTTCTTCTCCAACCCTCTGCGTTTTCCACTTATCACATCTCAGCTTCTTACTTTGTCCCCCCTGCCCCACCCACCTGGCTTCACCTATCACCTTCCAGCTTGTCCTCTCTCTCCCCCCTCCACTTATTCTGACTTCTTCCATCTTCCTTTCCAGTCCTGATGAAGAAGGGTCTTGGCCCGAAATGTTGACTGTTTCTGCAGAGTGCTACCTGACCTGCTGAGTTCTGTTGAGATTGGTGTGTGTTATGGATATGTTGCAGTTATACAAGCAGAAACTGGGCTATAAGGGAATGAAGTTTGGTGAAAATGATGCAGACACCGAGCTGGTAATTATAAAACAATAAACTCAACTATTTGGTTGAAATGTGTGTATACAAGTACATGCCTGCATTGGTGCAATGAAAAATTTACTCGTGGTAGCATCACAGACACATACTAAGCAGCAGTCACAAGAAAAACATAAATAAAATGCAAATTACACACATTTTTAAATTGGGAAAAGACAGACAGAACTCACATGCATGCCGATTCTGAAGAAATTTACTTTGCAGAAGGAGGACCAGTGAGCCAGTCAGTCCTGCTGAAAAAGAACTAGCCAACCTAATCCAACTTTAACCATTTAATCTGCCCATCTTCTGCCAATGCCTTGCTAGTGTATCCCCTGGTTTATGTTTATTGTTTCTAATAATTCATATTCTTTTTCTTTAATGTCAACACATGCATCATTCCCCTCTCTCTCTCTCTCGTGAAGACCAAGTACATTTCTCTGCATTTCTTACATGTTAAAAACTAGTTAACTAAACTGGACCAAATGCAAGTAGTTTAGAACCAACATTGGTAAATCTATCACATAATTGCTTTCAGAGGTTTCTCCATAGGAATTTTCATGCTGGCAACTACAAAAGTGACAGACCTGTGTACTTGTTAATGATTTAGACTCTATGTGGGAAACCAATTTTCTTATTAAAAAGAACCGAGGGAACAACAAAGACATCTGAGTTTAGGGATGATGTGCCTTTCCACCAAAGGGAAACAGTTCTCTAAAGTGAAACGGTTCAATAGGTTATGGAATTAAATCTTGGTTTCAATGGAGAGGAACTGCATTGATGATGCCACTGTAATGTTCAGCCTTATTTGCTATTTTCTGCCAGATAATGTGCCTTGTCTTTCTCAAGGCAAACGGTAACACCTTCCACCCTCCTGCCACCCATCACATCAAACTTATTTACTGTGTCATTTGCTCACAGTCTCTATATTTTCCATCAAAATTGACATTCCTTCCATTTCATTTGAGGTGGCACTCTTTAATTTTGTTACAGATTAACAAATCTTTCAAACCCATTCTGAACTCTTGCAGACATTTAATTTTAAGTGGGTCTGGTTAGTTATTCTGTTTGCTTACCTAACAACAGAAGGAATAGGAGGCAGTGCTCATTCATCCAATAAGATCACAAAACTTCATCGTTGGTATCACCATCTTGCATTAATCCCGAATTCCTTGACTCCCTTAATATGCCAATATCAACTGATTCTCTACTTCACTGGGCACAATTTGAGTCTCTACTGCAATCCTTGTGGATAGATAAAATTCACAGATTCATTACCCTCTGGTTTACAGTAGTTAGAATTCTTGGCATAAAAGCAATAAATGCACTTAAGTCTGATCTGTGTATCAAATGATTTCATTGTGCTATTCTGTAGCATCAGCTTTGATTGTTATGGGTTTCAATAGCTTCTACAGATACTATTCCTGAAACAATTTTTTAATTGAGATTGCTAAATAGAAGCCAATAATTATCCCAATGCAAATATCTACACTTTTGGATTCATAAAAATGCTTTCAAATAGATCAGATCTCAGTATCATACAGCTCAGAAACAGGCCCCTTCAGCCCACAATGACTACCAAGCACCCATCTGCGTTAATTATTTACTAACTGTGTTTCCAATTCAAGTGCTTGCCTGGATACTTCTTAAATGTTGAGTATGTCTCCACCACCCACTAAGGTAGAGCATTTCAGATTCTATTAGCTCTCTGGGTGAAAACATTATTCAGATTCTCCCCTACCTCCTTACCATAAACTTGCTTTAGATACCTGTGCTCTGGGAAAAAGTTCTTATGCACTTCATTATTTCCTGCATTTCTATCAATGCTACGTCCCACTCTGCTCCAAGCAAATCTAGCCTAAACAGTCTTTCCTCTGCTCTGTCTTTAGACCTAACGCATCCTTAATGCTTGTTAATGTTTTATAAATTTGCATCATAACATTATTACCCCAGATAATAATTGGTATTACCTCTGCACAACTTTATCTAGCAGTGCTGCCACCTTCAGAGATCTTCGACTCCTCTGTCATCAGTTCTCCCTTGTGCATATCCTATCTTTATTAGTCTTCCTAAAGTGTATCACCACATACTCATCAAAATTAGATTCCATTTCCCATTGCTTCTGTCCATTTTACTACCTGATCAATACTAACCTTTAGTCTAATACCATGATTCAATTAAATGCACCAATTTTCACGTCACTCCAAATTTACAAAGTATAGCTCCAATAATGATAACCAAATTGTTACCACACATAACATACAGTTAGACTCTATACCGATTCCTGTGATAGCGCATTGACCCGTCTTCGAACTAGAACAACAACCCTCCACTAGAATGAGAATCAGAATCAAGTTTAATAAAACACCGGCATATATCGTGAAATTTGTTGTCTTTGTAGCATTATTCTTCATTTATCGTTTCTTCTTTGGAACTCCAACGGTAATATTTTCGAGTCATTGTTACCTTAACAAAGTTATCTAGCAGATATTCCCCCATTGTAACTGGGCACACTTGTTTGCTCACTTTTCAGGTTCTGGTTGAAGGGTGTTGGACCTCGGTCTGTCCATGAACGCTTCCCCCGCCGCCCGCACTTCCGTTCACGGCCCCTGTGACCGGACGGCGCTGTCGCGGGAGTGAGCGCTGGTCGCTGTGGTGTGGGCGGTGCCGCTCTCTGCCGTGACGTGTTTGCACGCGCCGGAGCTCGGTGCGCGCTGCTGGTTGATGGCGCGGTCCTGTCTGCGGCGTGCACACCCTGAGGCTGAGTTCGTGTGAGGGTGCATCGGGAGAGCAGGTACAGTGGCACCGGCACAGTCCGGCTCCAGTTACCCTTCGTTCGGAAATGCAGCTGCGGCTGTTTCGGAGCCCTGTTCGGCTGCCGGCGACTTGCGCGGCAGGGTTTAATCCTGAAGATGAGAGCAGGAGTGGGGCGGTGAATCTGCGGCGGTGCTGGGCGATGGGCCCACGGTCTCCGGCCGTTGACCGTCCTGCTCTAGTTAGCCAAGAGATCCCAAATACTTGATGGACTCATCATCCTTTCTAACCCTGTTCAAAACCTCGTTAGCTGTTTACCTCCATCCCCACCAGGAAGAACGTACATGTTTAATCCTAATTTGTACGGTCTGACTCATTTTGGCCACAGTCTAATTCATTTTAGAGCTAGTAGTAATGGTAGGCAATAGCTTCCTCTATATTTGTTTACAGAGTTGTCTAATTGGTGTGTTAAACAAATGGAAGGGAAGATACTTTGCCTTTTATGTCAAAGTAAATTTATTATCAAAGTACATCTATGTCAGTATATACAACCCTGAGAGTCATATTCTTGTGGGCATGCTCAATAAGTCCTTAATATACTAATAACCACAATAGAATCAATGAAAGACCAATCTCAGGTGTTCAGCCATTGTGCAGAAGGCAACAAGCTGCAAATGCAAAAAGAAAGAAAGAATAATAAATAGCAGTAAATATCGTAATCATGAGATGAAGAGTCCTTGAGAGTGAGTCCATAAGATGTGGGAACGTTTCAGTAAAGAGATGAGTGAAGTTATCCCCTTTGGTTCAAGACCCTAATGGTTGTGGAGAGTTCCCAGAGTACTTCACTGATTGGAATGTATTAGAAAAGTAGTCATTGTTAATCACAAACAAGAGAAAATCTGAGCAACACACACAAAATGTTGGAGGAACTCAGCAGTCCAGGCAGCATCTATGGAAACAAGCACAGCCAATGTTTCAGGTGTCCTTCTGACAGGTTTTTGGCTCAAAATGTCCACTATGCTTTTTCTCTAATGATGTAGCCTGACCTGCTGAGTTCCTTCAGCATTTTGTATATGTAGTCACTGTTCATGATTGGAGAAAATGTGGCAGTTACTTTGCTTCCCCCATATGGCAATGCCAGATAATCTTGTGGCAATTTGCAAAAAGGATAAATATTAGACCAGAATACCAGAATAATTCTCCTACTCTTGTGCAAAGTAATGTAATGAGAACCTTTCTGTGCAAATAAGAGAAGATGAGTCTCATTGTAAACCCAGTTGATAAGCACAGCCAAATCTGTAGTTGGATGCCAAATTAGATTATAGTCCTTCGTGAAAGGGAAATTTAAGTACTTTGTGTACTAAAGTAGAGTTGTCTTTTTGTTTATGCCTATTTGTAAGGTCTTGTGTTTGATCACGCCCTGAATCAAGTATGTTACATTTCCATATTTTTGTATCATTATTGCATAAATCACAACTTTACTATCTCTTTAGGTGTATGCTTGTAAACATGTTGTGTTGTGTCTAATGTCCATGAGTAGTAGACATCTTAGATATTTTTAGTACAGGAGAGTAATATATTTTCCCTGGCCTTTTGATGTTACTGGTTTTTATTTGCAGACTTGTAGTTTTATATTCTGGAAATGCTGGTGAAATTTATCAAAATAGGTCTTGATAAATAGTTGCAGTTTGCATATAATTTCTATACCAGATATTCCACTTACCACATCCAAATTTTTAAGTTCAATATAATATTTCATGTGATTGTTTTTGGTTGTAGATTTATGAACTCTGGACTGATGGGACCATTTTTGACTCAGTAACTGTTTATAAAACCAATTCAAAATATCTTTTCACATTGCTTGTCTGCTGAAGTTGCAGTACTTCCCAACCGAAGTACTCCCAGTGGCTTAGATTCTACTTACCAAATGTTTGGACTCAGTACATAAATCAATCCTTTTTGTGAAAGTGTTTACATTTTATATAATACTTTTCAGGACCTGTTCAACCAATGAGGTTCTTTTTTGCATTGGTGCTTCGGTAATGTTTAGTGTCTACCTAGAAATAGCAGATGTCCACAAATAGAAGTCTGATTATTAATTTATTTGTTTATTTGAAGATGCAGCGCGTACCGGTCCTTCTGGTCCAACCAGCTGCATCGCCCAACAACCCACTTACTTAACCTGAGCCTAATCAGGGGACAATTTACAATGACCAATTAACCTACTAACTGGTACGTCTTTGGACTGTGGCGGGAAACCAGAGCACCTGGAGGAAATCCATGTGCTCACGGTTAAGGACGTTCAAATTTACAGACTAACTTGCTAAGTTTTTTCAACGTTGCTGACATAAGATACATTTGGTTAGAACATAATACCACGGAATCATTTTGAACATACGAGCAAGTTGTTATACTTTTGTTCAATGTCTGATCAGTAGGACCCTCTTAGTGTTTCATCAGAGTCCTTACTGCAGACCCAAATATCACTTGTCTGTAAGGTGTTTTGTACGCTCTCTGGATGCTCTGGTTTCTTCTCTCATTCCAAAGGCATATGGGTTAAGGTTAGTAAGTTGCGGGCAAGCTATGTTGGTGCCAGAAGCCTTGTGATGCATGCAGACTGTGTCGGTCATTGACACAAACAGCATTTCATTGTATCTTTTGATGTACATGTGATGAAGCTAATCTTTAATCTTTCATAGTGACCATGATAACTCGCACCTGACCATCCCAATCTAATCATGAGGGAAATATCACAAAACAGGACTCACTGATTGATGCAAATGACACATTTCACTGTATGTTTTGATATTCATCTGAAAAATAAAGCTAATCTTTAATAGGATTTTAATCCTTTCTAAATAACTAATTGCATCCCTGAGTTGCTATTTGGGCTCTAGTTACATAGAAGACTACCCTACCCTCATCAGTCACTTTAGACACCTTAAAAACACTCATGTTTGGAAGATACAACTTGCCCTGCACAAAACCATGCTGATTGTCCTTAATTAGTGGGTAAATCCTATCCCTTGGAATTCTTTGTAATAATTTCCATGCTAGTGGATACCCTTAAATAAAGGAACAACATTGGTTGCTCCCTATTTCTCCAGCACCTCACCTGTGGCTATAAAGAACACAATGATTTTCAAAGCCTCAGCGATCTTGTTTTGCTTCTTAGTTACTGAGATAGATCCTATCAGGCTCTAGGGATTTATCCACCTTAATGCTTTTCAAGAGACCCAACACTCCTTACTCCTTGATCTCAAAATGTGTGCATATTCCAAGATGGCGGTGCGACGCAGCTTGCAGCGGCCACTCTGGAGCTGATTATCCGTTATTTGTGAAGCGGGGTGCCGTGCGCCATCATAATTTATTGAAAACGGACGTGGGAGCACGGAGGAACATCGGGAAATCTCCAGGAAGACCTTCTTCGTTTCTGCTGCTGCTGTGAGGTCCGGGACTCTGCTGGGAAGAACAGGCCCCCAGTCCTCGGGGTCGCGTTGCCGATGGCCGTTGACAGGGCCGTCTTAATACGCTCGGCAGAGGATGGTGCTCGGAGAAGCTGTGCCGGAGGGGATGGTTGTCGGCTCGGAGGTTTGACGGACTCGGAGTCCACTGCGGTCAGGTCGCTTTGGGTGTGTGCTGCGTCTGCGAGGCTGGTTTCGACGGAGCTTTCATAGTGTGCTGTGTCTGTGAGGCTGAGTCGGGCGGCGCTGTGGAAATCCATAGTGGGGGTATTCACTTCTGCCGCCAGCGTGGGATGGCGAGTATATCGGGACCCTGGGGACTTGTGGAAACTGTGTGGTGATTTCTTTTGAACTTATAGTCCTTTAACATCTTTGGACTATTTTTACTGTGCCCATAGTCTTTTTAAAAATCAGTTATGCTATTGTTTGCACTGTTGTAACTATGTGGTTTTGTGCAGGTCTTGTAGCTTTAGTTTTTGGTCTTGTTTGTCTGGTGGATTTGGAGCTCCTTTCCGGGGAACGCGCTAAGACGGTAGCGCGATATTAATACGCAGAAGCCTCTCCGGACTCTGGATTGGGGATTGCCAAACGTTATGTGGATTTTCTAGTGTAGTCTGTTTTGTCATATGCTTTTGTGATATCATTCTGGAGGAACGTTGTCTCATTTTTTAACTGCATTGCATTTGTGGTTTCTAAATGACAATAAACTCAATCTGAATCTGAATATTGGAATATCTGACACTGATCTCACTATAACCATGTAACAATTACAGCACAGAAACAGGCCATCTCGGCCCTTCTAGTCCGTGCTGAACACTTACTCTCACCTAGTCCCACCGACCTGCACTCAGCCCATAACCCTCCATTCCTTTCCTGTCCATATACCTATCCAATTTTTTTTTAAATGACAATATTGAACCTGCCTCTACCACTTCTACTGGAAGCTTGTTCCACACAGCTACCACTGTCTGAGTAAAGAAGTTCCCCCTCGTGTTACCCGTAAACTTTTGCCCCCAACTCTCAACTCATGTCCTCTTGTTTGAATCTCCCCTGCTCTCAATGGAAAAAGCCTATCCACGTCAACTCTGTTTATCCCCCTCATAATTTTAAATACCTCTATCAAGTCCCCCCTCAACCTTCTAGGCACAAAGAATAAAGACCTAACTTGTTCAACCTTTCTCTGTAACTTAAGTGCTGAAACCCAGGTAACATTTTAGTAAATCTTCTCTGTACTCTCTCTATTTTGTTGACATCTTTCCTATAATTCGGTGACTACTATCCTCCATGTCCTTTTTCTTAGTGAATAAGACCATAAGACAGAGGAGCAGAATTGGGCCATTCCATTATGGCTGATCCCAGATCCCACTCAACCCCATACACCTGCCTTCTCGCCATATCCTTTGATGACCCGACCAGTCAGGAAATGGGCTACTTCCATCTTAAGTATATGCACGGACTTTGCCCCTCCCACCATAGTCTGTGGTGAAGCATTCCACAGATTTACTACACTCTGGCTAAAAAAAAAACCTCCTCCTTACCTCTGTTCTAAAGGGTTGCCCCTCATTTGTGAGGCTGTGCCTTGTAGTTCTGTTTACCCCCACCATAAGATCCATCCTCTCTACATCCACCCTCTCTAGTCCTTTTAATGTTCGGTAGGTTTCAATGAGATCCCCCTGTATTCATGTAAATTACAGTGAGTATGGGACCAAAGCTGGCAACCTCTCCTCATATGTTAACTCCTTCATTCCTGGAATCATCCTCGTGAACCACCTCTGGACTCTCTCCAATGACATCACATCCTTTCAGAGATATGGAGCCCAAAATTGTTGACAGTATTCTAAGTGTGACCTGACTAGTGTCTTATAAAGCTTCAGTATTATCTCCTTGAAATAAATGCCAACATTGCATTTGCCTTCTTAACCATAGACTCAACTTGTGAATTACCGTAGATGTCGGATTATAAGCCGCTACTTTTTCCCCACATTTTGAACAGCTTTGAACTCTGCGGCCTTTAATACAGTGTGGCTAATGCATGATTTTTTTCATGCCGCCAAAAACATTTTGCCTCGTAACAGTAGACCAATAAAATTGATGAGTAGTTCACAGAGGTCCAATGAAATTGTACGATAAATCAAGCGCACTTTCACAATTAAATTATTGTAAATCAGTCATTTGTACTCACCCTCATCAACATGGAAAACACTCGAAGAAAAGCATTGTGCTGCCTTTATGGCAGTTATTTAGTTTATAATATTTTCGCTTAGTACTTCATTTTCTAGTTAAAGTTAGAAGTGTTTTAACTATATTTGTTTTCTGTACTACATCGCGGGATGCTATGACGTCACACCCGGTTTCGCCGCGTCTTGTGGGAAAAATGCCGTTTGCGATAAACGGGAAGGAGGGGGGTGAGCGCATTACGCGAGCGGCATTAGATCTGAGCGAACGCTGCTTTTAAGTTAAAGGCGATCAATAACTTTTCCTGGTAGGCTGCAGTATATATATTTTTTACCAGTCGTTAGGAGATATTGGAATGTTGTTCAGTAAAAAAGTATACGCAACGTATATTTAAAAGTAGCCGCGTTACAGGCACGGTTCGAAAAAAAGCATTTGCAATATGTATTTGTTTATGTTACCATATGGATTTAATTAAAAGTTAAAAAATCCTCACGTGTAATATCTTTCTGTGTAAATATCTCATATTACAACGTGGGACACCTGCGGCCGAACCGGGCCTAAAATCCGGTGCGGCCTGTACAAGTAAAAAATTGATTTTCTTTCTAAAATTAGAGCCAGCGGCTTTTAATCAGGTGCGCTCTGTAGTCCGGAATCTACGGTAACCTCTGGGAGTCTTGCACAAGGACTCCTAAGTCCCTCTGCACCTCTGATGTTTGAACCTTCTCTCCATTTTTGGTAATAGTCCACACTATTGTTCTTTTTACTAAAATGCATTATCATACATTTCCCAATGCTGTATTACCATCTGCCCTTTCTTTCAATTTGTCTAGGTTCTGCTGCAATTACATTGATTCTCAGCACTACCTACTCCTCCACCTATCTTTTTATCATCTGCAAATTTTGCCACAAACCATCAATTCCATTATCTAAATCATTGACATACAATGTGAAAAGCAGCAGTCCACTGGTCACCGGCAGTCAACCAGAAAAGGCCCCTTTTATTCCCACTTGCTGCCTCCTGCCTGTTAGACATACCTCTTTCCATGCTAGTATCTTTACTAGCATGATTTTATCTTGTTGAAAAAACCAAGTAAATTACATCCGCTGCCTCTGCTTTGTCTAGTCTGCTTATTACTTCCTCAAAGAACTCTTAACAGAATTCTCAAGCAAGATTTCCCTTTAGAGACACTGTGCTGACTTTGACTTATTTTATAATTAGTCTCCAAGTACCTCGAACCTCATCTTTAATAATAGACACCAGTACTTTCCCAACCACTGAGGTTAGGCTAACTGGCCTATAATTTCCTCCAGTTTGCCTTCCTCCCGTCTTGAAGTGTGGAATTACATTTGCAATTTTCCAGTCCTCTAGGACCATGCCAGAATGAAGTGATTCTTGAAAGATCATGACCAATTCATCTGTTATCTCTCCAACAACCTCTCTCAGGACTCTGGGGTGTAGACCATCTGGTCCAGGTGACTGATCTACCTTAAGACTTTTGAGTATGCCTAGCGCTTTTTCCATTATAATAACAATGGCACTCACTCCTCTTCCCTGACACTCACGGACCTCTGGCACACTTCTAGTGTCTTCCACAGTGAAGACAGATGCAAAGTACTCATTAAGTTCATCTGCCATTTCTTTGTCCCCCATTACGACCTCACTAGCTTCATTTTCCAGTGGTCCAATCTGGCCTCCCTTTTATTCTTCATATAACTGAAATCCTTTTGGTATCCTGCTTTATATTATTGGCTGGTCTGTCCTCTCTTTTCATCTTTTCCCTTCTGCCTTTTTAGTTGCCTTTTATTGGATTTTAAAAGCTTTCCAATCATCCAACTTCCCATTTATTTTTGCTGCCTTATATGCCCTTTGCTTGGCTTTTATGCAGTCTTTAACTTTCTTTGTCAGTCATGGTTGCCTACTCCTGCCACTTGAGAACTTCTTCCACCATGGGACATATTTAGCCTGCGTCTTGAGCTATTTCCAGAAACTTTAGCCATCTCTGTTCTGCTGTCAATCCGGCCAGTATACTCCTTTAATCCACCTGGGCAAGCTCCTCTCTCATGCCTCTGTAATTTCTTTATTCCATTGAGATACTGATACATGTGAGTGCGCTTCTCCCTCTCAAATTGTAGTATGAATTCAATCATATTATTACTGTCTCCTAAGGGTTCCTTTACGTTAAGCTCCCTGATAAGATCTGGGTTATTACACAACACCTGATCTAAGATAGCCTTTCCCTGAGTAGGCTCAAGCACAAGCTGCTCTGCAAAGCCATCTCGTAGGCACTCAACAAATTCCCTCTCTTGTAATCTGACACCGATCTGATCTTGCTAATCCCCTTATGTTGAAGTTATCCATTACAGTTGTGACATTACTCTTATTGCATGTCCTTTCCAGCTCCCTTTGCAATCTTAGCCCCACAACTTGGCTACTATTTGGAGGCCTAGGTATGAGGCTCATAAAGTTTTTTTTACCCTTGCAATTTCTTAACTCCACTCACGAAGATTCAATGTACTCTGACTCTATGTCACCTCTTTTTAAAGATGTAATTCCATCTGTTACCAACAGAGCCACACCACCACCTATGCGTTCCTGCCTCAAAGGTCCAATTTAATGTCTGAGAAATGTATACAATATACATCCTGAAATGCTTTTTCTTCGCAAGCATCCACAAAAACAGACAAGTGCCCTAAAGAATGAATGACAGATAAACGTAAGAACTCCAAAGCCCCCCCAGCTCCCCTCCCTCCCGCGTGTAAGCCCCTCCCACCACCAGCAAAAAAAAAGCAAGCATTGGTACCGCCACTGAACACTCAGTGTGAGCAAAGCAATAGCAAAGACACAGACTTGCAGTTACCCCAAAGACTTAGCGTTTCATCTGGCATTCGACATACCGCAGATTCTCTCTCCCTAATAAGGGAGAAGGAGGTATCTCCATTTTTTACCAGCAAGCGGGTAGACATAACAAACAACTCGCTGGCTTATGATGTTAAAAGTCTGTTTCATAGCTCTTTTTCGAGTCCTGTGCCTGAAGATCGCAAAGATCCTGGGTCTTTGGGCCCACAGCAGATATCCCAACTCACCTGATGACACATGGATCTCCTGCAGCTACACCGACCCTCGATCCGCCCATCTCCGAGATCTTGAGCTTCAGAATTCGAGCCGGACTGTCAGACTGAACCCTTTCAATATAGAGTATAGCTTTTTATGTTAAGCTCCCAACTATGGCCTTCTTTCAGTCATGACTCAGTGATGCCCACAATGTCATTCGACATTGCGCCATGAGTTTGTCCACCTTGTTCTGAATGCTGTATGCATTAAAATACAGCGCCTTTAGTCCTGCATTTCTCTCCCATTTGAATTTTGTCCCTGTGGTATGATTTAACTCTTTGCTCTGTTTGCATTTATACCCATTCATTGGCTTGTTCTTCCTTATATTTATGTTACACCCATCATCTACTTATAAACCTCTTGGCTCATCCTCAGCTCTATCATCCTGGTTCCCATTGCCTTGCCATATTAGGTTAAACCACTCCCAACAGCTCTAGTAAATATGCCTGCAAGAATATTGGTCTCCCTCGGATTCAAGTGCAACCCGTCCCTTTTATACTTGCCCCAGAGGAGACCCCAATTATCCAGAAATCTGAATCCCTACCCCCCCGCTCCAATTCTTCAACTATGTATTTATCTACCACTTCATTCTATTCCTTTCCTCACTGTTGTGTGGCACAGGCAGCAATCCTGAGATTACTACCCTTGAAGTCCTGCTTCTCAGCTTCCTTCCTAACTCCCTATATTTTTTTCAGGAGCTCCCCCATTTTTCTTCCTATGTCATTGGTACCAATATGTACCTCAACTTCTGGCTGCTCACCCTTCCTTTTCAGGATATTGTGGACGTGTCCAGAACCATCTCGGACTCTGGTACCTGGGAGGCAAACTACCATCTGTTGTTTCCTTTTTATGTCCACAGAATCGCCTATCTGTCCCGCTGACTGCGGAGTCCCCTATTACTGCTGCCAGCCTCTTCAGTTCTTTACCCTTCTAAGCCACTGATGCAAGGTATTTGTTTAGACTTCGCTGACATCTGAGTCCAAGCATAAATTTCCATCCTCTGTCTTTGTGCAATCCTACCCTTTCTGGATCTCCAAATTTTTAAAGCAATCCTTGCACTTCAAATACCTTTCAAATGTAACTTATCATGTATACAGAAGTGCTATCCTGAGCATCATTTAAGAGTTCCTTGCAAAGTATATACTTGTGAGTAAACTTGGAAGGAATTTGTGTGAAATACTTTAGGTGGTGGGGACAGGTAGACTCTAAATGATTAACACAATATTAAAACATGGGCTGTATGAACTGAAATGTTTTCTCCATTATACTGATCCTTAGAAAAGTCTTCTCAAAAATTTTAAGTAATAGGAAAAGCATACTTTATTGGAAATGTAAAATTCTAAATGTAAATTGTTGAATCATTCAAAAATTTTTGGTGCTGCCTATAAAAAGTTAATTTAATAAATGATAGCAGTAGACTGTAATTTTTATATTTTTGGGATGTAGATGTCACTGGCAAAAGTGAGCATTATTGCTTGTGCTTAATTGCCCTTGAGAAGGTCTTGATGAGCTGCCATCTTGAACTGCTACATTTCTTCTGTAAAAATACTTCGCAAGGCTGTTGGTTAGGAAGTTCCAGGATTTTGATCCAGTGACAATGATATATTTCCGAATTAGGATGGTGTGTTATTTGGAAATTTTGTAGTGGTGATATTGCTGGTCCTTGGTGGTAGAGGTCACTGGTTTGGATTGTTTCTTTATGGAATGAGCTGTCAGAGGAAGCAGTAGAGCTGCTTTCATTTTGGACAGTTATGTGGATAGGAAAGGTTTAGCTAGATATGGGCCAAATACAGGCAAATGGGATAAGTTCATGTAGATAACATGGTTGGCATGGATGATTTGGGCTGTAGGACTTGTTTCTATGCTTTATAAATTTATGTAAGTACTTCAGGGATCCAGATTGCTCCCAAGATAACCTTGTTTCTTGTTTGTCATCGGGCCTTTTTGTCAACTTGTCAGTTAGAGTTGGCTTAGAGAGTAGACCAGAAAGTTTGCTGGATATGGTGAAGAAGTCTGGCACTTGGGTGTTGCAAAAGAACATGATTGGTGAACACTTGGAACGTCTGCAAAAGCTTTAGTAATTTTCCTGGTGATTGGAAGTAGACGGGTTGTAATTGGATTTTATGAACAGGATGTAACTCGACAATATTCCAGACTGTTAGGTATGTGACAGTGTTATATCAATGTGATCGGCTCTTATAGTTGTACTTAATATTTAAAATAAAATTTAACTCTATGTTGTCAATATGGTCTGCCTCCTCTCATGGTGTTTGTATGGTGGGCAGTTTAAGAATTTGACATTTTTGTGACTGTCATAACCAGAAATAACATTTAAATAATAATGAATATAAAATATATCTGAATATTCATAGATGATTGACATTTGACTGAAGTCTGCAGACTGTAAAATTCTGTGGAGAGGAGATAAGAGGGTTTTATGCATCCAATAGTTCATAAGTTTAGCTAGTTCATTGCTTTTTTGAGGCATTTGGAGATTTTCCTTCAGCGCATTAATGTGTCAATGCCGTCAATCATTCTTTACATAATCAATTTCAGTTGTTAATTTTTGAGAGTGAATGATTGGGGAATTGTGACAAATACACCATACCTTAAGAGTACAATCTTATGAGTATTTATGTGCAATATTTCATGTTACCATTTGAAACTGAGTATTGAGCTGTATAAATTTACAATATACAGTAAATTTGTTAACCCATTTCTATTACCATAAAGCATGTTATTTCTTTAAAATAAGAAATTATAAACATTTTTAGCATTTATATTTATAGGAGACAGTTCACCTGACTTGTGTTTATGATAGATAGATAGATAGATACTTTATTCATCCCCATGGGGAAATTCAACATTTTTTCCAATGTCCCATACACTTGTTGTAGCAAAAACTCATTACATACAATACTTAACTCAGTAATAATATGATATGCATCTAAATCACTAACTCAAAAAAGCATTAATAATAGCTTTTAAAAAAGTTCTTAAGTCCTGGCAGTTGAATTGTAAAGCCTAATGGCATTGGGGAGTATTGACCTCTTCATCCTGTCTGAGGAGCATTGCATCAACAGTAACCTGTCACCGAAACTGCTTCTCTGTCTCTGGATGGTGCTATGTAGAGGATGTTCAGGGTTTTCCATAATTGACCGTAGCCTACTCAGCGCCCTTCGCTCAGCTACGGATGTTAAACTCTCCAGTACTTTGCCCACGACAGAGCCCGCCCTCCTTACCAGCTTATTAAGACGTGAGGCGTCCTTCTTCTTAATGCTTCCTCCCCAACACGCCACCACAAAGAAGAGGGCGCTCTCAACAACTGACCTATAGAACATCTTCAGCATCTCACTGCAGACATTGAATGACGCCAACCTTCTAAGGAAGTACAGTCGACTCTGTTAACTAAAAGAATCATCCAGTCTTGTGCTTTAGCTCTAATTCCATACCTTGTAGTTTGTAACAGATCAGGTGGTCTGGAAGGAACTCTGAAGAAATAGCCTAGACAGTTAAAAGCACAGTTTTTGCTCGATCAATTAAAATCACAGATATAAGGGCGCCATGGTAGCATAGTGGTTAGCATGAAGCTATTATTGCTCAGGACTTCAGAGTTTAATTCTGCTGTCCTGTGTAAGGAGTCTCCATACATCCTCCCGTGGAATGCATGGCTTTTTCCCGTATGCTCCAGTATCCTCCCACAGTCCAAAGACGTACCAAGTAGGTTAATTGGTCTTTGTAACCTGTCCAGTAATTAGGTTAGAGTTAAGTTGAGGTTATTGGGGAAGGGGTTGCTGGGGCAGTGTGATTCAATTGGTCAGGAGGGCCTACTCTGCTGTATCTCTAAGTAAATAAATATGTAATAGTCTAGAATTGCATGAACACAGAAGAAAGTATTTTGGATTCTGGAAATATACAAAACAGGAAGCCTGAGTGCCCTGGAGAAAGTAAGGACAGGATTTGAAAAGGTGATAGATGATTATCATTTGACAAAGCACATATAGTATATTCTACTGATCTTGTATTTTCTGTTTAAAACAAATGCTGATTTGTATATATTAGGCATGTGTTTCCCTTGCTGTTTTTTGTGTGTTTTAAGATGCTGAATCATGACTTTGAGGGCATATAATCCCTGCATCCTGTAACTGACACAAGTACATGTAAAAATACTGGGTTGAAACTGTTGAATAATCTCGTTTGTGGTGTTACGTACCCCGTAACTGGGTGTCTAACCAGCAGAGAAAGAAGAATTTGTTGGAGTCTGGTGGTACTATACTAAAGGTGTTTATTAATAAAAATAAGCAAAACCATATCAATAATGCAAATATATAAAACAAGTTAGCAGAAATAAACCTAAAAGTGTAGGAATAATAATAATCAATAATAAACAAGCTCTATCGATGTCTAGGGGTAAATAAATTGTCATAGAAAAGTATAAAATTCAGTTCAGTTCATAAGTGCTGATGTAGTTATGGTTGTTGTAATTGTGAGAGAGAGAGAGAGAGAGAGAGAGAGAGAGTGACTGACTGACCGACTACAGCCGCCAAACCTTCCTTTTCTATCTTAATCTGTCGTATTGGTCTCGTCATTCAGTTATGACCTCTCTGTCCTTCTGCTAGACCATTCTTCTGTGGTGGACTCGTCACTCTGCCATGAGTGGACACACACACAAGTCCCCACCAGCCCTGCTTTTACACTGATAGCCTTAATGACCGACCTCCTGGTTCGGTCTTCAAAGCCCCCACCTTTCTTCAGGGTTCCAACACTCGATCAGTGTCCACTGGCGTGTCTGGAGGGTGTCTCTCCAGACCTGTTTTTTTATCCCTACTAACGGGGACTCAGCTATCCATCACTCTTGAATGACTGCGTCCATCAAATAAGGCCACTCCTTCAGTCCACTGAGGAATGTTTATGAGCTAACTATTGTCCTTGCAGCGAAACAGTAAATAATTCAAAAAGGAGTCACAATACGGTTAATCAGCAATTTCCCCCTCTCTCTTATCTGTCGCCGATGTTCTTGCTTGTTTTTCCGTCTCTCTTTCTCATGGTCAGCATAGCAACAGTAATAGTTCGTGGTTCTCAGGAGGGGAATGGTTAACTCTGTACCCCATTGTCCATCAGGTCTGTTCATCACTCATAACAGTGGCAAATTAAGGTGCTTGTGAAAATGGCTAAAGGAATTTGGTAATACTGGACAACAATTTTTTTCAAAAGTGTTGCTTCCTCAGAATTTTTTTGGTTTATGATAGACTGCTTGAAGATGAACACAAATATAATTTCAGACTACTTGAATCACGTAGGAATTTGGAGAAACAACAAATTAACTTTTATTAAATACAATGTGTTTAATTGCATAATGGTGCTGATGCTTTGCAATAGTTCAACTAAGTTAAAAATATTTTGTTAATGATTTTCATTTGTACTCAGTGTCTGAGGCTTCTCGCTTAAGTGTCCAACAATAATTCACCAGTATTGATGGATTCCAGTTGCCCTGGTATCTTCATGACCGCAATGTCCTGGTGAAACCTTTCACCATGCTTATCACTAACAGCACCAAGATTTGCAGGGAAGAAGTCTAAATGGGAATGCAGAAAATGAATCTTTAGTGACATGTAGCATTTCATGGTTTTATATGCTTGAAGCATGCTTTCAACCAGCTGCATGTAGTTTGGTGCTCTGTAGATGCCAAGAAAAATTTCAACAACTTCCTTGAATGCCTTCCATGTGATTTTCTCTGGTCCCACTAGCAATTGCCTGTCATTGATGACCTGATTGATTTGTGGACCAACAAAAATGCTTTCCTTAACCTTGGCATCAGTTATTCTGGGAAGCATCTGTCTCAAATATCAAAATCCTGCATAGAAATTTTTGTGCCTGGTAATAACAAATTCCATCCTTACAGTCCTGAACCCAATAATTATTACTAAAACCTGTCCTGCCATGCAGCAGCCACACCGTCTAAGCATGCACAAGCATGCCTGGACAAGGTAGGAAACTTTCCAGCTTAAATTGTAGGCAACATTTTAATTGACTTGAATTACGAATTGAAATAATAAACATAAGTAATTTCAAAAAATGGTGCATCATAGGAAAATTTCATGGTGATTTTAATGATCAGTAGCCCAAAACTCATGATACACCAAAAGGTATTCCGGAAGCAAAATCTTTTTTGTCCAGTGTGATGGGTTTTAATGGCACAATGAACTATTGAATGAACACTATCCTTTTTCAGATTGATAGCCCTGTTGTGTGACAGTTAATGTACATGTAATAGGTTCCAATCTCAAATGTTAAGTAGCTTTTCTGTTTATCTTGTTACTCTTTAATCTGATCATTTGAAGATTTGCAGGACAAAAAGGCATTGCAACTAAGATTACCCATTTAAAAAAATAAGAATTGATCTTTCATACTTATGGCAAGTGATTTATTTTGGAAAGATGTCATTGAATGAGTATTGGAAAAAATGGAAATGTAGCCAAAAATCTGCTCTGTTGCTATCTGAGCCAATGTTTTTGCTAATATTATTTAAAATTATTTTGCTGAGTGAAACCTACTGAATATGGTCAGAGCTATGGTGATGAGTAAATATTCCATTAACAGATTATGAAGATCACATGTACCATTGAAACATACATGTTACAAATCAATTCAGCAAAGTTTGTGCAGGGCATCCCACAAGTATCGCCATGCTTCAGGTGCCAACATAGCATGCTCACAGCTCACTAACCCTAACTGTACATGAAATCTTCTTTTACTGAGTGTCTCTGGAAATGCGGCTCGTTAGCCCTTTGCTAACAGCCATTGGATTCCATGGCGAGAACACTCCTTTCTTTGGCTTTGTATGTCTAGGGAGTAAGTGACTTTGGTCCCACCAAATCTGTGGGGTTGGGATGTCTCGCTCACCCAGACTCCAGTTTGTGCGAATGCAGTGTGATCTACTGCCCTGCAATTGCCAGTCAGCATGAAGTAATAGATTGCACACTGCATGCAATTATATTTGTGAACATTAACCAAAGAACTCGGAAAGAAAAAACACAAAGGCCCATTTTAATTAAACAGCCAGATGTGCACAGGTTGGAGCTCAAATCTTCCAAAAGCCAAATTCACTGATCGTCGGCAGACCTCTGTGCCTGGGTTCCATTGAATCATGTTTCCCCACTGGATCGAATCTTACGGCTGGTTCTCTCCAGTTTCTTCTTCCCTCTTCATCTACCACCGAACAAAGAAAAAGACCCACCACTGTCGTCAGTCGCAAAACTGCTCCCCCAGCCTTTTCTAGAACCTTTTCCCTGTTCCACTCTCCTGACGGGAGGGCTCATATTTCTTAGCATCCCTTATCTCCAACAGTAACTCAAACACTGCTACAGAAAGACCATTATATGAAATACCCTGCAACATTGTCATAAAACATAGACATCTACAGCACATTACAGCCCTTCAGCCCACAGTGTTGTGCCGGCCATGTAATCTACTCTAGAAACTGCCTAGAATTTCCCTACTGCATAGCCATCTATTTTTCTAAGCTCCAAAAGCAGTAAAACCCTTACCAGGACAAAACACTCTTTCTCCCTTCCCCTCCCCACACCGACCAAAATAGTCTTGTCCTCATGACTTGAAATAATTCATCACCCCTCATTAATAACAGTTTTCAAAGGAATTTTGTGACGTAAGAACCTCCGATCCATTTGTAGATAGTAGTGACATATCTCACTAGTGGAATAGGTGCAACACTCTATACCTCCACTGTGACATAGGCCGGCCTATCTAGGGGTTTCCTGACTCTTCGAGACCTCCTTATCCCATCATTTACTTCAGTTTCGGACACTCTGGGATCTTTCCTTTCTACATGGAGAGGCCTCTCCCTGCCCATTCTGGCAACTCGGGCCCCCTGTCACTTGGCAGAGTTCAGCTTCACTCCCAGTTACCCTAGAGCCTTGTCTCCCTTCATTGTCGAGCTGCAAGCCTGCTTGTCCACTGCTAGTCCCTCCTGTTTCATCCGCATTGGAGTGGGAAGGTTTGGGAATCTCTTCATCAATTCTTGGGGAGTTTGTGTAGGGTAGCACATACCACACTTCCATTTCCTTATCCTCTGACTCTGTACTACATTCAATGTTAAGTCCCTTCCATTCCTTTCCACTGCTTGTCCTTCTGTTCTCCCATGTCGCCGCAGAGTCCTCTTACTAGGTGTAGGGTCCATGTGACACTCTGGGTCAACATGCACCTCTTATCCTGGAGGTAGAAGTTGATACTGATGGAGAGTCTTGAAAGGTACATTCCCATCCTCTAGTTTCTCCTGGAAAACTGATAGGTTTGGCATCTGACTCTCCACTGTGTAAGGCATAGCCATCCAGTGGTCAGCCAACTTACGCTTCCCTTGTAGCCCTAAATTCTTTATGAGAACTCTGGCTTCAGGCATCAGTTGGGAGAACCTATTCTTTTCATCATATCTCCTCTTATTTCCTTGATTCTGCTTGGTAGCAGAGACCTCTGCTGGTTTGCACTTCCCTTCTCATGTCAGACACATACTTCAGATAGATCTTCTGTGGCAAATCTTCCCCACCAGTCCCAAAACAAAGGTCAACAGGCAATCTTCCTTTGCGTCCAAATATCAGATAATATTGTGAGCATCCTTTAGCTTCATTCTGTGTACAGTTGTAGCAGTGGACCAGATGCCCAATATGCTCTCTCCATTTGTTCTTGCTGATCTCCAGGGTTCTGAGCATGTCTAGTAATGTCTGGTTGAATCTCGCGGGCTTGGGATCACCCTGAGGGTGATAAGACGTAGTCCTTGACTTCTTGACTCCAAGCATGCTCACTAACTTGTATGAGCCTACTCTCAAAAATCCCTTCCCTGATTGTTATGTATCCATCTGGGAAGGCCATAATGAAAGAAGTCCTTCTCCCATAACCCTTTGGCGACGGTGGCCGCCCTCTGTAGGTCTTTAAAATTTTTAGTAATTTTACTACCAAGATAAATAAAATAATTTTTAGCAATATTAAAAGGAGTTTGCTCATAATAATCAGAGTAATTACCGTAGATGTCGGATTATAAGCCGCTACTTTTTTCCCACATTTTGAACAGCTTTGAACACTGCGGCCTTTACTACGGTGCGGCTAATGCATGATTTTTTTTCATGCCGCCAAAAACATTTTGCCTCGTAACAGTAGACCAATAAAATTGATGAGTAGTTCACAGAGGTCCAATGAAATTGTACGATAAATCAAGCGCACTTTCACAATTAAATTATTGTAAATCAGTCATTTGTACTCGCCCTCATCAACATGGAAAACACTCGAAGAAAAGCATTGTGCTGCCTTTATGGCAGTTATTTAGTTTATAATATTTTCGCTTAGTAATTCATTTGTTAGTATTTTCTAGTTAAAGTTAGAAGTGTTTAAGTACCCGGTATATTTGTTTTCTGTACTACATCCCGGGATGCTATGACGTCACATCTGGTTTCGCCGCGTCTTGTGGGAAATACCGGTTTGCGATAAACGGGAAGGTGGGGGGTGAGCGGCATTAGACCCGATCGAAACGCTGCTTTTAAGTTAAAGGCGATCAATAACTTTTCCTGGTAGGCTGCAGTATATATATTTTTTACCAGTCGTTAGGAGATATTGGAATGTTGTTCAGTAAAAAAGTATACGCAACGTAATTTGTGTGTTACCGATACGTATGTATATTTAAAAGTAGCCGCGTTACAGGCACGGTTCAAAAAAAAGCATTTGCAATTTGTATTTGTTTATGTTACCATACGGATTTAATTAAAAGTTAAAAAATCCTCACGTGTAATATCTTTCTGTGTAAATATCTCATATTACAACGTGGGACACCTGCGGCCTAAAATCCGGTGCGGCTTGTACAAGTACAAAATTGATTTTCTTTCTAAAATTAGAGCCAGCGGCTTTTAATCAGGTGCGCTCTGTAGTGCGAAATCTACGGTATTAATAGGAAATAATTCACTTTTATGTAGGTATAGTTTATATCCAGAGAAAATACTAAATAGAATTTTCTCCCTTCTCTGGAGAACTCATTAAGCCCTTCCACATCAGACTGCTCTTTTCACTCACTCCGCAGAATCGAGAGCAGCTTGTTTTTAAAGTCTCCACCATCAGGTACAGGAAATTCGGCTTCCAATTCGGCATGCTTGCCTACACTCCACACTTCTCTGAAAATATGGGAAATCACTCAGTGTAAACAAATTCAATCCCAGAGAATACCCTTATGATGAAACCCCGTTACTGGGTGTCTCTGGAAGTGTGACTTGTTAGCCCCTCGCTGACAGCCACTGGATTCTGCAATGAGAACCCACCTTTCTCTGGCTTTGTTCATCTAAAGAATATATGACTTTGATCGTGCCAAGTCCATGGGGTTGGGATGTCTTGCCCACCTGGAACCTGGTTTGTGTGAATGTTGTGCAATGCAATGCCCTGCAATAGCCAGTTAGTATGAAATAACAGATTGCACACTGCATACAATTATGAAGTATATTTGTGAAGAGTTTGGAAAGAAAAGAAAAAAAACACAAGGGCCCATTTTTATTAAACAGTCAAATGTGCACAGGTCAGAGCTTAAATCTTCCAAAAGCCATATTCACTGATCCTGCCTGGGTTCCACTGAATCACACTTCCCCACTGGATCGAATCCTATGACCAGTTCCCTTCAGTGTCTTCTCTCTTCATCTCTGTCGAACAAAGATCCACCACTGGTGTCAGTCACAAAGCTGTTCCCCCAGCCTTCTTAGAAACCTTCTCCCGTTCCACTGTCGATTGAAGGGCCCAGATTCCTAAGCATCCCTTATCTCGGACAGTAACCTAAATACTGCTTCTTCAGAAAGACTATTACATGAAATTATCCTGCAACATTAGCAGTAAAACCTTTACCAGGGCATTACATACATTTTTAGAATGTGGGAGGAAACCCTAGCACCCAGAGGAAGCCCATACAGTCACGGGGAGAACATACAAACTCCTTATAGACAGTGATGAGAATCAAACCCTGATCTTCAGATGGTGCTGAAAAGCGTTGCGCTTGCCCTTAACATTCTTAAGTTTATTTTGGATTATATGAGTAGAATGGGCAACTGGCCAATGATACACCTGCTAGTGGAAAGTTACAGGGTAGAGCACAAAGTATGGCAGACCTGCCTAAAATGTAAGCAAGAACAAAGTTAATTATGCACATAATGATAGTTATTCTTTTCTATCTCTGATGATAGTCAAGATTGCTGAAATACTGAAAGGTAGAAATAGATGAAGGAAAGGTACTAGGAAGGTTGTTATTGCATACAATGTGGATGTCATCCAGTCATTTCAATATGAGTACACGAGGGAGATAAGGGTATAAAATGGGGGTGGAGGTTATGTGTTGAATTCCAATGCATTCCTGATGTAGGATGATTAGAAATGTTACATTAATTTCAGAACAAAATAATAAGTAAATTTAGCAACACAAATTAGATGAATATTAATTGAAGGTTTTTGATTTCTGTGTGGAAGAACAGTAACAGATTCTTGGATGAGTATGATAGTTCTTGTTTGAAGGAAGATCAGTACCATGATATAATGCAAAGTTCCCTAGAGCAGGGGTGTCAAACTCATTTTAGGTCACGGGCTGGATTGAGCAAAATGCAGCTTCATGCGGGCCGGATCAGTCGGACGCGTGCGAACGCAGCTTTCGTTGCCTCCGTTTACTCAGCCTGCTCTCATGTGTCTCAGTCTCTGCTATAACTACAAAGTGTTTCACTTTACAAATTCCGTTTCTTATGAAGAAGACTACCGAATAAACACTAAAAACCCTGAAAACCTGGTACCTGAATAAACTCAGTATTAGCCATATCATACGCCATAGGCGCTTCGATTACTGGGGCCAGCTTTAATAGTAATTAGATATTATCTCGCGGGCCAAAGATAATTCCACCGCGGGCCTGATTTGGCCCGCGGGCCTTGAGTTTGACATATATGCCCTAGAGCAAACATAAGCTCCATGGTTACAGAATTAAAAGCACTGCTGATTTTGCTATCAGGGAAGGAACTTTCTCAAAACAAGTAGACGTTTAAAACTTGGAACTGCAAAGAAGATGATAAGGCAGGTGAAATTGGGCAGAAGACAGATAAAACTGATTCTGAGGTGTTACATTTTGGGAGAAATGGGTAAATAGTCACATGATACAATTTAAAAGAAGTGCAGAAGGAAAGACCCGGCGATGTTCATGCACAAAACTTTGAAGGTATCTGGGCATGATCTATGCATTTTTGATCCTGGGTTTTACAGTAGTGTACGGAAGGATAAACTGAAAAGGTAGGGCACAGTAGGCATTAAAATGGTAGTCTGTGGATCCAGAGTATGAAGGTGAGGTCATAAATGAATACTTTCAAATGTATCCACTAAGGCAAAAGACGTGGTAGTTGAAGAATTCAGGGAAGGCAAGGGTGGTGAAATTCTAGAATGTTATCAATTGCAGACAAAAGGGATTGCTGGTGCTGGAGGAAGTCACTGGGTCAGGCAATATCAGTGATGGAAAATAGAGAGTTGACACTTTGGGTTGAGATTCTTCATCAGGGCTGTCAGCTAGAGGGAGATAATAAGTATGAAGAGAGTGGTGTAAGAGGTGGCAGTCTAGAAGTTTGCCTCACCTGGAATGACTGTTCAGGGCCTTGGATAGTGTTGAGAGGGGAGATGTGGGGATTGGTAAACATGACCGCATCTATATGCTCAGGCTCCACACACATTGTCGTTTTGATGCCTAATGCCCCATTCTTATCATTTATTCTGGGAATTGCATCCCTACACCTCCTAAGGCTGCAGGATAACAGTCCTGTGGAGGAAGAGGGACGGGTGGATCCTTGAGTTTGGACTCCATTCATCTAGAGCTATAGTGGATATGGTGTTTACTATGTGAAACCGCAGGGAACATCACTAGCCATGAGAAAACATTCTCTTTATCAGTTGGGGAGGGGGTTGGGACTGGGACTGTGGGTTACCTTTCTTAAATTTGGCTATTTTCAAAAAAATTAGTTCCCATCTTTGTTGCTCCATAAGACCATACAACCATGCAAAGTAGCCTACAGTGGAACCAATCTCAGTGAAGACTCGTTACCCAACACTTCAATGTTAAACCTTGTCTGCAATTAACTCTACACAAGGGGAATGATGAACCTTAAAAATGAAATGTAAAACTAATTTACCCACAGGGACTATGCACCAGAGCCAAAATCACTGAATTGTCACTAGTTTAGCTGCATTGTGTGCATGCTTTGGAAGCTGAACTCCAAAATGTCGTCATCTAGTTCTCTAAAGCATACAAGAGAATGGACCTTGTACTCAAAATGTGCAATTCATAAGCCCTTTAGCAAAGTCTCCTTTTCACACCACATTGCCCTCTGAAATTTAAGGTTCATGGCAAGACCTTGAAAGTATCCATATTAGGAGCCACCTTGTGAAGGCAGTGATGATGTTTCCCAGTCCCTTCAATGTGTCAATATGTCCTTTGGTTGAATTGAGGAAAAGGTTATTTGAAAATCAAGATCTGATACAAAACTCCTGGACTTGTGTATCTTGACTCATTGGAAAATGCTGCTTATGGTTTGTCTGCAAATTCACTGGAAATATGAATGAGTCAAAACCAGGGCTATCTCACCAGTGAATATCTCCACCATTGAAACTCTTGTTACATTTGGTGACCTATTTTTTTCAGGTCACTTTGTTTGAATCAGTAGCAATAGATTCTCAAAACAGATATATAATTCTGTTCAAAGCTCTAGCAATGGAAGTAATTACCAGGTGATTATAGAAACGATGCAAGGATGTGATTTTTTTTTGAATTAAAGAATTGCAATATCAACTTCTGGGATCCTCTGGTCCATGGCTGTTGAAGTGGAGAAGGTTAGAGTGCATTTGAAATGTTTTTGCAACGAGAGGGGAGAACGTGTTGGACCTTGTTTATACAAACATCCCCGACGTGTGCCAGGCAGAGCCCCGCCCCCACCTCGGTTACTCAGATCACATCTCTGTTATGCTGATCCCAGCATACAGACTGCTTGTCAGGCACTCCAGATCAGTTCTGAAGCAGGTCAGGTGAAAACCTGTCCAGCAGGAGCCATCTCTGTTCTTCAAGACTACTTTGAGCACACTGACTGGCACATGTTCAGGAAGGCTGCAACCGATGGCAACTGTACCAGCTTAGAGGAGTACACAGCATCAGTGACTAACTACATCATCAAGTGCATTGATGACGTCACTGTCCAAGATCATCACTACACGCTCTAACCAGCAGCCATGGATGACCGCGGAGGTGCGTACGTTGCTGAGGATCCGTTCAGAGCAGGCAACAAGGCAGCTCTAACAACAGCGAGGGTCAAACTGTCTTGGGCCATCAGAGAGGCGAAGTGTGCACACACCCAGCTAATCCACAGCCACTTCCAGGACAGTGGCGACACGTGGCGCATGTGGAAGGGCACTCATGACATCACCAACTACAGGACAACATCACCTGCCTGTGCTGATGATGCCTCCCTCCCAGATGCATTGAGCAACTTCTGCGCTCATTTCGAGGCGGAAAATGACATGGTGGCGAGGAAGACAACTCCTCCCAATGAATGGGTGCTGTGTCTCACGGTGGCTGATGTGAGAAAAATTCTGCAGGGTCAACCCATGGAAGGCTGCTGGACCAGACAATATTCCTGGCAGAGTGCTCAGAGGATGTGCAGACCAGCTGGCAGATGTTCTCACTGACATCTTCAACATCTCCCTGAGCAGTGCCGTCATTCCAACATGCTTCAAGGCCGCCACCATCGTCCCCGTGCCGAAGAAGTCTTCAGTGTCCTGCCTCAACGACTACCATCCATCATCATGAAGTGTTTCAAGAGGCTCGTCATGAGGCACATAAAGACCCTGCTGCCCCCCTCACTGGACCCCCTGCAGTTTGCATATTGTCCCAACCGCTCAACAGACGACGCCATTTCCACCACCCTCCACCTGGCCCTCACCCACCTGGATAAAAAAGACACATATGTTCGAATGCTGTTCATAGACTTCAGTCCAGCATTCAACACAATCATTCCTTAGCACCTGATTGGAAAGCTGAAACTACTGGGCCTCCCTCTGCAACTGAATCCTTGACTTCCTGACTGGGAGACCTCAGTCAGTCCAGATCGGGAGCAGCATCTCCAACACCGTCACACTGAGTATGGGGGGCCTCCCAGGGCTGTGTGCTCAGTCCACTGCTGTTCACTCTGCTGACCACAACTGTGCAGCAGTACACAGCTTGAATCACATCATCAAGTTCGCCGATGACACAACTTGTGGTGGGTCTCATCAGCAAGAATGATGAGTCAGCGTACAGAGAGTAGGTGCAGCGGCTAACAGACTGGTGCAGAGCTAAGAAAAGAGATGGTTGTTTACTTCAGGAGAGCACGGAGTGACCACTCTCCGCTGAACATTGACGGCTCCTCCTTTGAGATCGTTAAGAGCACCAAATTTCTTGGTGTTCATTTGGCGGAGAATCTCACCTGGTCCCTCAACACCAGCTCCATAGCCAAGAAAGCCCAGCAGCATCTCTACTTTCTGCGAAGACTAAGAAAAGTCCATCTCCCACTCTCCATCCTCACCACATTCTACAGAGGATGTATGAAGAGCATCCTGAGCATCTGCATCACTGCCTGGTTCGGGAATTGCACTGTCTCGGATCGCAAGACCCTGCAGCGAATAGTGAGGTCAGCTGAGAAGATCATTGGGGTCTCTCTTCCCGCTATTACAGACATTTACACCACACGCAGCACCCATAAACCTAACAGCATTATGAAGGACCCCACGCACCCCTCTCACAAACTCTTCTCCCTCCTGCCATCTGGCAAAAGGTAACGAAGCATTTGGGCTCTCACGACCAAACTATGTAACAGTTTCTTCCCCCAAGTCATCAGACTCTTCAATACCCAGAGACTAGACTGACATCTACATCATTTATTATTATATTGTAATTTGTCCACTACTGTGCCTATTGTCTTGTTTATTAATTATTGTACTGCCCTGCACTGTTTGGTGCACTTTATGCAGTCCTGTTCAGGTCTGTAGTCTAGTGCAGTTTTTATGTTTTACGTAGTCTAGTGTAGCCTTGTGCTGTCTCACATAGTCCAGTGTAGTTTTGTGTTGTTTCATGTAGCACCAGGGTCCTGGAGGAATGTTTCGTTTTTACTATGTACTGTACCAGCAGTTTATGGTTGAAATGACAATAAACTTGACTTGAAATCCCCACATCCATGGATTGGAAGCACTCAGAATCCCTCTGACAAATTGATTGCCCATTCTGTAATTAGAATCTGAGTTCTAGATTGCATGTTACTCCAATGTCACAACTATCATTTATAGATAGCCTCATGGAATATATGAATTAGGAATAAAATTTCTTCAGAGCAAATCCATCTTTGTGTAAGTTTCCTGACTCCATGAATTTATAATTTCTCATCATTGCCATTTTATATATTAGGAGTTTAATAAAACTACTTTTGTGTACATTTGCTCAGTTGTGAAATCTTAATTTGCAAATAACTTCCTTGAAGATTCAGTAATAATGTAGTTCAATTTGTTTGTCAGTAAGAAATCAGTTCGTTAATTACAATTAACACACACAAAATGCTGGTGGAACACAGCAGGCCAGGCAGCATCTATAAGGAGAAGCACTGTCGATGTTTCGGGCCGAGACCCTTCGTCAGTTTTCCTCGTGTTTGTTAATTTCAAGTGTTATTTTGTAGTTTTGCCACTGTTATAGTTACTCTGCTGCTTTTCAGCAGAGGGCAGCAGAGACTAAACAGCCACTGTTACAACAAAATGTTTATAGTCTACTGAATTAAAAGTCATTTGGCCAGCGTTGCTGTCAGCCAAGTCGTTCACAGTTGCCACTGATATTTCAGATGAAACATTATGCTGTTTCAATGCAAGTTGGGAAAGCCTTGCCACTTATGTGGTGTAGAAAAAAGCTCCACCTCAGAAGTAGCTAAAAACTGTTAGTTCGCGATACTATATTCCAGATATTTTGACTAAGAACTGCTGGGCTCAATGTATGTTTTTGAATGGCTTTTATGGAGAATTCAGGTGCAATTATAAATTACAATTTTAAAACTTTTTTTATATTTCATCTTTCAATCAAAAATAGAAAAGCACATTTAATTCCAAGAATGTACTGTAATTGTCTTGTACTTCTCTTCACAAATGCATTTCATTTAAATGAGTGGATTCATTTTTCCTGCACTAGCTGGTGAAGTTTAAAAGAGCAGGTTTCCCTAAGTGTTTGGAGACTCAATTTGCCCGCTATGATAAACATGAACCTTTGTTTTCTCATCTACCTCATCCTGGCCCTTTCACTTTATTTTCTACTGGCACTGCATTTTCTCTGTAACATTCTCAATTCTGTTACTGTTCTTCCCTATGTACAGTCTCAATGCACTTGTATTTTGAAATGATCGGTATGAATGATGTGCAAAACAAAGTTTTCCACTCTATCCACATACATGTGGCATTAAACCAATTACGAATTAACCTAGATATTTCTTTTGTGTTCATTAGAAAACCTTTCTGAGTTGAGATCAGTAACATAGGAGAGTCCTGGTGTTTAAAAAATAATCAGAAACGTGTTTATTATCACTGATATTTGTCATGAAATTTGTTGTTTTGTGGTAGTTCAGTGCACGCATAACAAATTACTATAAGTTACAACAAAAAATGAATGATGCAAAAGAGGAATATGTGAGGTGGTGTTCATGGACAATTCAGAAATCGATAACAGAGGTGAAGAAGCTGTTACTAAGACATTGCTTGTGGATTTTTGGGCTCCTGATAGTAATCTAAGCCAGTGTTTCTCAGTGTGGGCTATGTGACAGTCCCCCCTCCCGGGTCCATGCTGGGTTTTGTAGGTTTCTGAATGGTCTTTGACACTAAAATGCTATTCCTCTTTTGCATTATTCATAGATTGATTTATTTGTAACTTGAAGTAATTTTTATATCTTGCATTGCACTGTACTGTTGCTACAAAATAACAAATTTTGCAACATATATTAATAATAATAAACCTGATTCTGAGATGAAAATTTCCATTTATGCTTGTGTAGTTTTGAAGTTCTCATATTCAAAGGCACCTGGAAGCTGAACCTTTGTGGTGGGTTCTTGAGAAGCAAGGTGGTGAGAGGTCAGGTGGAGAAGGTATGTGTGGAGGAGAGTGGGTACGTGGGAATACAGAGCTTGAGTTTGCAACCATGTCAGTCATAATGTTATTGAATGGTAGAAGGGCTTGGAGCAGAGTAGTCTTCACTTTGTACAGTCAGCCCTCCTTATCCACAGGGGATTGATTCCGGGACCACCCGTGGATACCAAAAAACACGGATGCTCAAGTCAGTGGACTTTAGGACCCGGCGGAGTTACAGACCTTATTTAACCTGTCTCAGTGCAGCGGACTTTAGGACCCGGCAGAGCTCAGGACCCACCACCTACAGTGTTCCTGTTCTGGAGAACAATCACGTTTGAAAATAAAGTGGAAATAATAAAGCAATCGGAAAGAGATGAAACATCATCGGTCATTGGAAAAGCGTTAGGCTATAGTCGGTCAACGAATGTAGCAATTTTAAAGGATAAAGTGAGAATAATGGAGCATGAAAAGGCCCTGCCCCGATGAACGCTACAATTATTACTAAATAATGCAGTAGTTTAATTATTGAAATACATACGTTTCTTGAGAGTTTTATATGCATAGAAAGGTAAAATCTGTACTATATAATAAGACAAACTTTTGACTAACTGATGCTAAATAATACCAGATGTACCTGTTCCGACTTAAGAACTATTGCTTTTTTTCGATTCCCGATCTGCGGTAAGCTATGCACATCCTCCTGTATACTTTGAAACATCTCTAAATTACTTATAATACCTAATACAATGTAAATACTATGTAAATAGTTGTTAATTGTTTAGGGAATAATGACAAGAAAAAAAGTCTGTACATGATCAAACAACAAGTGCTGGAGAGAGAAGTTCCAGGTTTTCCCGATCCGTGGTTGGTTGAATCCGTGCATGCGGAACCCGCGGATAAAGAGTGCCGACTGTATGTGAAACCGGTGGCAGGGGAGCTGAGAGGTAGGGTTATCACTGCTATTTTGGATGGTAGTGCTGGTGAATCTGAGGGAAGTGAAGTCTGAGATGTTGTATGTGATGATTCTTCCTTTGACTTTCTGGATGTTAGAACAAGGCTTAAAAAAGTTGATGGATATCTGAATAGCTAGCTAATTATCCATTTTAAGACAGATCCTCAGAACAAAGTGCAGTAGTTCAGTTATAGCATGCATTTTTTATAATTTGAATTGTTTGTAACATGATTGGTGTTATTAGGGAGCAAATCTGTACTTTGAGGACTGCATTCTATATCAGTGCTTTAAAGGCAAATGCTGTACTGTGACTTTAATATAACTTCATCTAATGATGCACTTCATTTTGGGATTGCTGCTTTTGAGAAAGTAACATACATCTTCAATGTAGCAGAATGACTTGGAAATGTCACTGTGTTTGTTAGGCCGTTTCTATGGTAGTGAGGTGTCATTGATTTTTGAGACCTCTGGTTAAAAATCCATCAGCTCATCATTTATGAACATTTTGCCATGGCCATCCATATAATCCCGGTGTGTTTCATGAAACCCAGCGTCCTTTGCCATGGTCCAAGTGACCATGTCTTTCTGGAGATTTCATAGAACTATTAAGCTATACTGTATTTTTTGCCTACAGTTTATTTGGTACTTAAAATCTAATGACTGCATTTGACTTGCAATAGTCAATCAATATCCATACTAATTTTGAAATAAAAAGTAACTTTTATTCTTAAGGTTCATTAATTGAATTTTTAATTTAATGTGTTCCAATTTTTATTTTTTTCTGTACAAAATATATTAAGAATTTAGTTCTTTGCTTGCTGTCCGTAGACAATCTTCAATCTGCTTGGTTGCTTGAATGAAAGATTTATAGATTTAAATTCATAGTATGAAAGTGTGTGTGCAGACTGATAGGGTAGTTAAGAAGGCATATGGCTTCTTCTGTTTTTATTAGCTAAGACACAGAGTTCAAGAGGCAGGAAGTTATGTTGAAGTATTTAAAATTATGGTTTGGAAAAATCAGTGTTGCATTTATTTCTGGTTGCTCCTTTATACGAAGGATGTGGAGGCTTTGGAGAGGGTGCAGAAGAGGTTTACCAGGATGCTGTCTGGATTAGGTGACATGTGCTATGCAAAGTTAGGTTTTCTTTGGGGCAGTGGATGCTGAGGCAAAAGATGATAGAAGTTCCTAGGATTATGAGAGACATAGAGTAGACATCTGGTGTCTTTTACCCAGCACAGAGACTGGTGGACGTCTCAAATGCAATTCCAAGTGTGATCATGGAGATAAAGAGGACCAAGACAGTTAAGAGGCCCTTAGATAGGCACATGAATATGCAGAGAATGATGGGTATAGACCATGCATAAGTAGAAGGGGTAAGTTTAGTTGGGTGTTTGGTTAGGCTCAACATTGTGGGCTGTAAGGCCTGTTCCTGTGCTTTGCTGTCCTGTTCTATTTGATAATGCTACGGTTCCAGGACCTGATGGAAAACAGTAACCTACATTGGGAGAGGCAAAGTCCACACTAAAAATTGTGCACAAATTTCTTTGGGATAGATGCCAATGCTTTGTCAATAATAGAAAAATGCCAGCTATCAAATAGTGGTTCCTGTGTATTTTATAAACAACAGTATCTATATGGAAAAATTAAGTTAATTACAATACAACAATGTTGACTTCGTCAAAGGCTGTGCATTCAAATGTTAATAAGCAGACAATCCAAGCAAATAACGAGCAAATAATTCACATTCCCTTTTGCGCTGAATTAAAGTTTCATGGATATTTGCATCTGCTTAATAAAGTATTCTTGAGATGATTACTTACTGTTTATTTTGCCAATATGGTCTGTAAGTTTTGTTCTATTTCCTTATGCTTTCTCATGCAGGTCTGCTCAATACAATTAGAGAAAATTGGTTCATCAGAGTATTTGTGAATAATTGTGAAACAGGCTTTGAGTGAGGTAAGTTAATTGAGGAGTGAGTTCACTTAAGCTGCTGTTCAATAATTTAGTTTGTTTATTTTTTATTTAGAGAGAGAGCATGGTAACAGGCCCTTCCAGCCAGTGAGCCCATGTGACTAATTTACCTACCAACTCTAATGTTTTTGGAATTTGGGGGGAAACCTACACAGTCATGGGGAGAACGTGCAAACTTATTACAGAGGTGGAATTCAACCTGGGCCACTGGCACTGTAATAGCTGGTGTTACAAAAACCACATGATAGTGTTACACTATCATGTCATCCAATAATGTTGAATTTGAAGCTGTGTGGGCTAGAAGCTTTGCAGTTTGAAGATGGATCTTCTAAATATGAAATAGTAGTAGAGATACTTATGTATAGAACTGAACCTTGCTGACACTGGAGTTGGTACTGATTGCTTTTCATCTTAGTGGCCCATAGTTGGCCATTGTTTTAAAGGGCTGTTTGCCCTGAAGTTGAGATGATTTTACTTGTCCTTCTGGTATGATGATGGGTGGAACTGCTCTGGAGCCAATTGGCTGTTTTGCTCACAATGGTGATAATGTCTAATTTTTGGCATATTGGAAAAAGTAGTAGTGTCAGGCATGAGAATATTTTGAACTTATGTTAAAAGGAAGATCTGGATAAATGTTTAGCTGACTTTATTAAATTACTTTAACTGTAAAAGTCAAATAGAACAGGGTCTTGTTTATTTTCATAAACTAGTGGTTAACCCAAATCTGCATATTTTGAAAGTGTTCTTTTTTTTTTGCCAGGTTCTCTATGGATATCAATTGTGCTAGCACAGTTGTCCTGCAGGCTTTGACCCAGGCTACCAGCCAAGACACAGCCATTTTGAAGCCAGCCGAGGAGCGGTTAAAACAGTGGGAGACCCAGCCTGGTTTCTATTCAGCATTGCTGGTGGGTTCTAATCTGTTAATTTAAAAATAGCTGAAGTTAGCCACCACTTCACTCTTCTTATCATACTTCTTCCCCCCCATCACCTTTTCCCTGGTCTGGGACAGCACACAGAATTATAAGGTCCAATGACATGCAATACATAAGTAATTAATTTATAATAGTGTTTGAAGAGACAATGATATTGTGACAGAGCAGGTCTTCCTCCTTCCCCCACCTCCAAGTAGCTCGGTAATTCTTATTATCCCTGTCTGGCAGATATATTTCTTGAATTCATGTATACAGTGTTATTGAAACATGCATGATATGTAAATGTTTGCAGTTAATAACATTGAAAGAACAATGTATTTGGCAGTTTTACTCTTTTAAAGGTATTGTAAGGTTATTGTGTGAAGATGTCAAGTCTGTGCGATCTCTGTAAGAAAACAAATGAACATTATCCAATCAATGTCTTTTCAACAGGACATCAACTTCCATTTACATACTGCAAATAATATTGTGTAAAACATCTTAAGGTACATCACAGAAGCCTTATTAAATGAAAATTGACGTTGAGATGGTCAGCTAGTTGACCAAAGCCTAGGGTGAGTCTTAGGAGGAAAAAAATTACTGATTTGCAAAGGTTTTTAGAAAAGATGATGTTTGCAAAAGGCATCTGAAACTAGCCAACACCAATGTGAACAACTAGGAAGACATAGCAGACAACGGGCTGCCTGTCTGGCAATTCAGATAGGTGTACCAAGAGCAGTAAATATCCACATCAAAGAGCTGGCTGCCAAGAGAGCTCAATGAAAGGAGAGGGCTGCTCTAATCAGATGCCTGTCTTCCTTCACCTGCAGTCAGCGTGGAAGAGACTTTCACTCCAGAGTGGGACTCTTCAGCCACTCTAGGAAGTGCACCACCATGAGCTGACTTCTCCCGTGTGCTACTCACCCTCTTTTGAGACCGTAGGATGCCTATACCAAAAGAAGATCAAGAGCTACATAGCACCAAAGCTGTTGGTATAATAATTTAATTTTGGAGATGAGCTGGATGTTATAATAGGAAGAATACTGTAATCAAGGATGATTATTGGGTGAGAGGAAATTGTGAGAGGATGTTAAGATTATGGAGGAATGCAAAAACAAGATTCAGAATTAGAAAGTCAGTGGTATTCCTCAACTAGAGCTAATGTATTTCAGCAAATACAGTGATGTATCTGTGAATTGCTCTTCATGTGTTTTTTTTTCTTATTAATTTTTTTATTAGTTTTTCAAAACATTTTACAAAATTAAAAACCCCAAATCCCAATGAGGAGCATTAATACAGAGCAAGGTTAAGCATACAATAACAATATGCTATACGGGAAGAAAATTTAACAAAAAAGCACCTAAATTAAAGACAAGTGAGCTTAGTGTCCTCCCCAAACCCCACAACACAAGAAAAAAAAACAATTCCAGACCAACCACCACACAATATAGAGAGTATAAGTCCGGACATTCAAACTCCCAGACTGTAAATACACTTAGCAACAGAGGATAATAATGCCTACTACCAGAAAAAAAAAGGGAGCTGAAAGCAAGGGACTGAAAAGAAAAAAAAACCCTAGTCAAGAGGAAGGTTATGAAAGTACTCGATAAAAGGCCCCCAGATCTTATGGAACTTTAAATCCGAATTGAGAACTGAATAATGAATTTTTTCGAGGTCCAAGCAGGCCATAATGTCGTTAAGCCATTGCGCATGAGTGGGCGGGGCAACATCTCTCCATCTAAGGAGGATCAAGCGTCTCGCCAGGAGAGAGGCAAAGGATAGTATTCAGCATTTGGTCGGGCCCAGACATAAATCTGTCTCGCCCCAAAAACCGAACAGAGCAATTAAGGGGTTAGGTTCTAGGTGCTGATTCAGAATACCCGATAGTGTAGTGAAGACATCTTTCCAGAATTTCTCCAAGCTAGGACAGAGCCAGTACATATGGATGAGAGAGGCCACGCCCCTCTCTTCATGTGTTTTAAGCATTGCACAATAGAGTAAGGAAGGTTGTCCATGAAGGTGATGGTAACAGGAATGTTGCGGTAACAAAAATTTAATTTGAATCACAGTTGAATTCAGGGATGGCAGTATCTGTTAATGTTGCAAAGCCGGAAATCAGAGTTCATGGTATTTACTCAAATATATCATCCAAAGCTGAATGGCAATCATTGTTTTGAATAGGTTTCTACAATTGTAAAATGAAGATTACTGTCATTATGTGCACAATATATAAAAAGGTACATTCTATTTATGACAAACAATCATTAACTTTATTGACTAGTAGGTGCTCTTGTTATGTAGTAGATTATTTTGCCTGAATATTGAAATACAGTACTTTGAAAATATATCTTTTCTGTATAAGTGGACATTACTCAATGACATTTCTTGTAACCAGAAAAGGTGCTGAAGTGGAAAAACTAATGATTATAATATGTGTAATTCACATCGCTGACTATTGTACCCTATTCACTAGATATCTGAAAGGAAATAGTTTGTCATGAAAAATGTTTATTATCTTGCAGTTTTCATTTATTTTATGCCCTTTTTGTGGGTCATTATTGGTGTTATATGTTGCTTTCTAATCTGTAAAATATGCTTGTGTACTATGATTTAGAAATGTTAGCAAAATAAATTGAAGTAGTTCTCTGTATGCCAAAGGCATCTATATTTTGTTTTTGAAGGGTACTTATTAGACCTACGTTTATCTCTTCATTGGCTGAGTGATTGCCAGCTTTATTCTGTTTTTCAGAAGATGATGATTGATTTGATTGACTTGTAATGTGATGCTTTCTTTGATGGGCATTGCCATTGCAATTATTCTCAATGGTAGTGCAGAAATTCATTTATTTTGGCGTGCAGCAGTTAAGAATAAAAGTTAGACTATTTATCCCTTCAAGTATGCTTTACCACTCAGTCAGACTTTGATCCAATTTTATTTTAATCCCAGTCACTTGGTTCAGTAATTTTTTAATATTCTTTATTAACAAAATTTGAATGCAACTGTGAAATTTTGAATTTGATTGCATTCCATGAATGTCACTGCCATTTGTTTGGAAAAAAGTGCTTCTTGTCAGTGCTCTCTGATTTTTGAGAATGTACAGAAAAGTATGCTCTGTGATCAAAGAATGAAAAGAAACTTTGTCCAGAATTAGAAGCACTTCTTTAAGTTAGTGTTTACAATGGCATAGGAATCTGTGTAAACTGTATTTGATTCCTAACAATTGAATAACTAGGAACAGGTTTGTGGGCAGAAATATGGTTTGACAGCAGTTGGATCTTACACAAATTTGGTTAAGTGAATAATGTGTTTTATAGACAACTGAATTGTTTTAAATAGAATAATATAACAGTGAGTTTCAAACTTATGATTTGTAACTCCAAAATATTACATTAATTGAATGGAAAAAGAGGGAGCCAGGAACGCGAGTAACTTTGTTTCTACTTAAGTGAGGCACATGCATATGATGTAGTAGCATTATGATATTTGCAATTCACACATTTTTACATATAATCCATAATGCATTATTTAAACAATAAATGCTTAATCAAACATTACATTTACAATGTTATTTAAATATTACTGAAATAATAAGTACACAACAGAAACACTTGTAATAAAAGTTATTAGGAGGAGCCTTCTGGTTTCTCAACAAATATTCATTCCTCAACTAGTTGCAAAAAAAGTTATACATTGTTTGATGTTGGTAGTGCACAGCACAACTAGCTGCTGTGTTTGCAGACATTTTTAATCTCTCCCTGTACCAGGGCAGAGTGCCCTCCTGCTTCAAAACATCCATCACCAAGATAACATGACTAAGTGACTGGCGTTCTGTTGCACTCACCTCAATAATAAGCAAATGCTTTGGGAGGCTGGTCAAGGACTACGTCTGCAGCATGCTACCACCCACACTGAGCCCCCAACAATTCGCCTACCAATGCAACTGATCAACGGATGATGCAAGAGCCACAGCTCAAGACGTCGTCCTTACACAGCTGGAGAGGAGGAATGCTTATGTGAGAATGCTGTTCTTAGACTACAGTTCAGCATTCAACACCATCATTCCCTCCAGGCTTGACAAGAAGCTCAGAGACCTCAGCCTTCACCCTGCCTTGTGCAGGTGGATCCTGGGCTTCCTGTCAGATCACAGGCAGGTTGGAGTGGGCTCCCTCATCTCTGCCGCTTGGTGACACTCATCACAGAAGGCTCCCGGTGGGCTGTGTCCTAAGCCTCCTCCTTTACTCTCTGTATACCCATGATTGTGTTGCCACCCGCAGCTCCAATCTGCCAATTACATTTGCAGATAATACTACACTGATTGGCCTTGTCTCAAATAATAATGAGGCAATCTACAGAGAAGTCATCATCACCCTGACACAGTGGTGTCAAAACCGTCATTCCCTCAATGTTGAAAAAAACAAGTGAGCTGGTTGTGGACTACAGAAGGAATGGAGATAGGCCCCTATTGACAAGTTCAAGTTCTTCGGTATACACATTACCAAGGATTTCACTTGGTCTTGTAGATACCGGCTGTGGTGGAAAAGCACAACAGCGCCTCTTTCACCTCAGACGGTTGAAGAAGTTTGGCATGAGTCCCCAGATCCTAAGAACTTTTTACAGGGGCACAATTGAGAGCATCCTGACTGGCTGTATCACTGCCTGGTATGGGGATTGTACTTCCCTCAATCATAGGGCTCTCCAGAGAGTGGTGTGCACAGCCCAGTGCATCTGGATGTGAACTTTCCAGTATTCAGGACATTTGCAGTGACAGTTGCATAAAAAAGGGCAGAAGGATCATTGGGGCCCCAAGTCATCCCAACCACAAACTGTTCCAGCTGCTACCATCCAGGAAACAGTACCGTAGCAATAAAGCCAGGACCAACAGGCTCCCAGACATCTTCTACCAGGCCATCAGACTGATTAAATTATACTGACACAATAGCGTTTCTAAACTATATTGGCTGATCTGTTGTATATCTTAATGTACATACTATCTATTAAAATTACTATAATTTGCACATTACATATTCAGACGGAGACTTAATGAAGAGAGAGAGAGAGGGAGCTTCGCACAGGTTGGGGAGAAAAGTTTAAAAAAGGAGCATTTCATGGGGCTCGGTGCATTAGCAATGGATCAATCAATATGAAGAGAGAGAGCGCTTTGTACAGGTTGGGAAGAAGAGTTTTAAAAAAAGAGCAGGGCTCAGCGCATAAGAATAATGGATACGACTGTGAGACCAGTTTTCTGTTCTGGGTGTCAGATGTGGGATGTCCGGGAGACTTCTAGCCTCCCTGATGACCACATCCACACCAGGTGCATTGAGCTGCAGCTCCTTAGAGACCGAGTTAATCACCCCGGGGTCACAGGAGACAGATAAGTGGGTGACCGTTAGGAGGGTGTCGAATAGTGGAGGGCACCCCTGTGGCTGTCCCCATTAACAATAAGCACTCCATTTTGAGTGCTGTTAGGGGGATGACCTACTTGGGTGAAGCAACAGTGGCTGTTGAAAGCATTCTTCAAGGGTACATCACAACCTGGTATGGAAGCTGTCCTGTCCAAGACCGGAAGAAGCTGCAGAAGATCATGAACACAGCCCAGCACATCACACAAACCAATCTTCTGTCCTTGGACTCACTTTCTTTCTTGTGGACAGTTTCTGAGCTTTCCACAATATCCTGAAATGGGAGGGTGAGCAGCCAGAGGTCATGGTACATATTGGTACCAACGACATTGGTAGAAAAAGGGTGGAGGTCTTGTAAGCAGAATATTGGGAGTTAGGAAGGAAGCTGAGAAGCAAGAGCAAGGGGAAGGGATTCAGATTTTTTGATCATTGGGACCTCTTCTGGGGCAGGTGTGACCTGTAGAAAAAAGATGGGTTGCACTTGAATCCGAGGGGGGCCAATATCCTGGCGGGGAGGTTTGCTAATTCTGTTGGGGAGGGTTTAAACTAAATTTGCAGGGGGGGGTGGGAACCAAAGTGAAGAGGCAGAGGATTGGGGAGGTTGGAGCACATGTAGAGACAGCTTGTAGGGAGTTTGTGAGGAAGGATAGGCAGATGTTAGAGCAAAGATACATTCAGCCTGATGGTTTGAAATGTGTCTATTTTAATGCAAGGAGTATCATAAACAAGGCAGATGAAAATACAACTGTGATGTTGTGGCCATTACAGAGACTTGGATGTCTCATGAACAGGAATGGCTGCTGGGTGTGCCAGGCTTTAGATGTTTCAGAAAGAACAGAGAGAGTGGCAAAAGAGGTGGGGATGTGGCAATGCTTATTAGGGATAGTGTCATGGCTGCAAAAAAGGAGGAAGTTGTGGAGAGATGGTCTACTGAGTCAGTGTGGGTGGAAGTCAGAAACAGGAATGGGGCAATAACTAGTGGATGTTTTTTATAGATCCCCCAATAGTAGCAAGGATATCGAGGATCAGATAGGGAGGCAGATTCTGGAACAGTGCAATAATGATAGGGTTCTTGTGATGGGAGATTTTAACTTCCCTAATATTGATTGGCATCTCCTTAGCGGAAGGGGTTCAGATGGAGTGGAGTTTGTTAGGTGTCATCAGGAAGGTTTCCTGACGCAATATGTAGAGGCAATAACTAGAGGAGAGGCTGTACTTGATCTGGTATTGGGAAATGAACGTGGTCAGATGTTGGATCTCTTGGTGGGACAGCATTTTGGAGATAGTGACCACAACTCTTCTTCACCATAGTGCTGAAGAGGGATAGGAGCAGACAACTTGGGAAAACATTTAATTGGGGTAGGGGGAAATGTTATCAGGCAGGAACTTGGGAGCATAAATTGGGAGCAAATGTTCTCAGGGAAATGCACAGCGGAAATATGGCAAATGTCCAGGGAATATTTGGATGGAGTTCTGCATAGGCATGTTCCAGAGAGGCAGGGAAAGAATGGTAGAGTTAAATGACCACGGTGTACAAAGTATGTAGAAAATCGAGTTAAGAAGAAAATAAAAGCTTATGAAAAGTTCAAGAAACTAAGAAAAAAGCTCTAGAAAAATTACAAGGTTGCTCGGAAGAAGCTTAAGAATGGAATTAGGAGAGCCAGAAGAGGCCATGAGAAGGCCTTAGTGAGCAGAGTTAAAGAAAACCCCAAGGCATTCTACAAGTATGTGAAGAGGATGAGCCATGTGAGAACAGGAACAATCAGGTGTGATAGTGGAAACGTGCATGGAGTCGGAGGAGGTAGCGGAGGTACTTAATGAATACTTTGTTTCAGTATTCACCAGGGAAAAAGACCCTGGTAATTGTGGGGATGACTTTCAGAGGACTGAAATGCTTGAGCATAGAGACAAAGAGGTCATGATGGAGCTTTGGAAAAGCATTAAGTTAGGTAAGTCACCGGGACTGGATGAGATATACCCCGGCTACTCTGGGAAGTGAGGGAGGAGATTGCTGAGCCTCTTGTGATGATTTTTGTGTCATCAGTAGGGATGGGAGCAGTACCGGAGGGTTGGAGGGTTACAAATGTTGTTCACTTGTTCAAGAAAGGGAGGAGAGATAACCCAGGAAATTATAGACCAGTGAGTCTGACTTCAGTGGTTTGCAAGTTGGTGAAGATCCTAAGAAGCAGGATTTATGACCATTTGGAGAGAAGTAATCTGATTAGGGATAGTCAGTACAGCTTTATCAAGAGCGGTTCGTGCCTTACGAGCCTGATTGAATTCTTTGAGGATGTAACAAAACACAGTGATGAAGGTAAGCAATGGATGTAGTGTATATGGATTTGATAAGGTTCCCCATGCAAGACTCCTTCAGAGAGTAAGGAGGCCTGGGATCCAAGGAGACCTTGCTTTGTGGATCTAGAATTGACTTGCCCACAGAAAGCAAAGGGTGGTTGTAGATGGTTCGTATTCTGCATGGAGGTCAGTGACCAGTGGGGTTCCACAGGGATCTGTTCTGGGACCCCTCCTCTTTGTGATTTTTTATAAATGACTTGGATGAGGAAGTAGAAGTGTGGGTTAGTAAGTTTGATGATGACACAAAAGTTGGGGGTGTTGTAGACAGTCTAGAGGGTTGTCAGAGGTTCAGCGGGACATTGATAGGATGCAGAACTGGGCTGAGAAGTGGCAGATGGAGTTCAACCCAGTTAAGTGTGAAGTGGTTCATTTTGGTAGGTCCAAGACAGAATATAAATATATATGGTAAGACTCTTGGCAGTGTAGGGGATCTGAGAGCTCTTGGGAGACCATGTTGCTAGGACATTCAAAGCTGCTGCGCTGTTTGACTGTGTGGTTAAGAAGGCATATGGTATGTTGGCATTCATCAACCGTGGGATTGAATTCAAGAGCTGTGAGGTAATTTTACAGCTATATAAGATCCCAGATGGAGCACTGTGTTCAGTTCTGGTCACTCACTGCAGGAAGGATGTGGATACTATAGAGAGAATGCAGAGAGATTTACAAGGATGTTGCCTGGATTGGAGGGAGTACCTTGTGAGAATAAGTTGAGTGTACTTGGCTTTTTCTCCTTGGAGCAACAGAGGATGAGAGGTGACCTGCTAGAGGTGTATAAGATCGTGTGGATGGCCAGAGGCTTTTTCCCAGGGCTGAAATGGCTAACACAAGGGGGCATAGTGGAAATGGGTACCAAGGGGATGTCAGGGGGAAGTTTTTCACACAGAGAGTGGTGGGTGCGTGGAATGCACTGCCAGCAGTGGTGGTGGAAGCGGATACAATAGGGTCATTTAAAGAGCCTCTTAAATAGGTACATGGAGCTTAGAAATATAGAGGGCTAAGCACTAGGAAAATTCTAAGCAGTCTCTAGGTTACATGGTTGGCGCAACATTGTGGGCCAAAGGGCCTGTAATGTGCTGTAAATTTCTATGTTCTATATAATGTAAAGATTTTTACTGATCATGTTTGTGAAGGGTGTTAGAAATAAAGTCAGGTCAATTCAATTCAAGTGTGGTAATGAAACATATCACTTTTATGAACTTCTACAAAAAATAATGTATAATTTAAACTGCAATGTATAATTATTTGCTTATAGGAATTGTGAAGGGATTTATAGAGGAGTTCTGATAACCAGAATTTATGCAGTGTTTTGAAAGTAGAAACGCAATTATAAGTTTAATTAGAGGGATTCAGAGCTGATGGATGGTAGATTAGGAAGTACAACAAGAGTTTGACTGCAGAAATGGTTAATAAAACAGAATTCTGAAGTGAAATTAGGGGAAATTACGAAGTATGATTATTAAGAGACTGCAGGCAATGTTTCTGTTATTGTTGTGTAACTAATTGTATACAAAAGAGCTTAAGATCTGAGAAACCAAAGGTTTGGGGGATGCAAGTTATGCTGATGAGAGACATTTCCCAACTGACTTGAGGGGTAAAACCATTCAAAAACAAAACTATGAATTTGAAATTTTAACATGAGGAAATCTGCAGATGCTGGAAATTCAAACAACGCGCACACGGTGCTGGTGGAACACAGCAGGCCAGGCAGCATCTATAGGAAGAAGTACAGTTGACATTTCAGGCTGAGACCCTTCGTCAGGACTCAAATTTAAAATTTTAGTCATTTTAGGAAATGAAGCTACAGTATTCACTAGGGACTAATGTGTAAGTGTGACATGGTATGTTATGAAAAATGACAAGATAGTTTTGAATAATATTTTGAATTAGTGTTGCTTGTTTTCAGGCAAGGTAGCTTTAAATAATGAGAGAAATCTCATGCTGTAGACCCGGGAGTAAAAGCTAAAATGAATCTTTCAGATGTATAATGAATCTTTGTAGGATAAATAGGTTATTGTTCCTACTAAGTTCGAAGTACATTTATTCTCAAGTATATCTACCTTGAGATTTGTCTTCTTGCAGGCAGCCACAAATCAAAGACCATCGAACCCACTTAAAAAATCCACAACAAAGACTGTCGAATACGTAATGTATGGAAAAAAACCAACAAATTGTGCAAACAATAAAAATGCTATACAAGTAACACACAGAACCTGAACCGCAGAGTACCTGAAAGTGAGTCCACAGCCATGGAGTTAGTTCAGTGCTGCATCCAATCCAGGAGCCCAATAGCTGCTGGTCACAGCCATGGAGCCAGTTCAACACTGAGACAAGCAAAGCCTCTTGGAGTAGTGAGCTGAGGATTGATTTATCTTTTGCATTTGACCTCGACATCTTGATCTTTTAATCTGGCTCAGTGCTTAAATTGGCCTTACATCAGTTTGGTTTCCGCTCTCCGGCTCAGGCACTGCTGCTTCAATGTAGCCCAGAGTTTCAGTCCAGCCCCAAGTCCACTCCAACAATGCAGCTGTGGTTGTAACTGTGTGCTTGAGATTCTAATTTGCTGAATTTATCAGGATACTTGCAAAAATATCCAGCTGTACAGAGTTCAAAACCTCAATTCCCAAAGAGAAATTACAGGCTGCAGATTGCAGTGATCATAGTCCAGAGAAAGTATAGTTAATAGAATAGTTTCTAGTTTTGTTTGCTACCTGTAAAATGTCATTAGGTCTCACTAGTACCATCTTGCTGTTAAATTGGAGGGCCTTTTTTTCCCCTTGGTCACATAGTCTAATCCAGCCTTTCTCAAACTTTTTGCCCTGGAAGAACCATTGAAGTAATTTTCAGGTCTCAGAGAACCCTGCATAAAAATTATTATATCTAGAGCTCATAGTACGTTAGCGTGATCAGTAAGTTGTAGATATAATAATCCAAAAATGATTGTCAATGCTCTTTTGAGTAGAAAATGAATTTTTAGGCAACCTTTCTTGAAAAAAACAGGTAGTTAAACTTAGCTTGCCTTTCTTGCAATTAATCTTTTTTTCCTTTCATAAATTTTAAAAACTCATATAAAGCAAATATAATAAATTTCCATTAAATAACTGGCTTAAGACAGAATGGGATTTAATTTTTCTAACGGTGGGCTTGGTAGATTTAATTTAAATAATAGTTGTGAATTGATTTTAATACTATTTACAACATGAAAATTTATTGGCAATGTTGAATAGTAAAGTTACTAAAAACCATAAGCCAAAGCAATATTAATAAGAATGTAGCCTGAGGTACAATTTTATACAACACGTTGAAAAAATATTTTCTTATTATGACATGGTCAGGTTCAAATATAGACCTTGCATATGAAATCTGTGCTTTTTTTTTGCTGCACAAATACCCAATTCTGGGTCGAACTTGAGATAAGCACACACAGATTCTACCTTCAGCTGAAATGAGACGATTTCTATCCTTGCCCTTGATGCTTGTTAAACCAAAAAAAAAACTTGCTCTCACATGTAAGAAGTTGAAAACTTGCAGCAAAATGTTGCACAGACTAGGCACATTGAAACAGGACAACTTGGATCATCAGTCCATGTCAAACTCATTGATAAGTAGCTTTCATTGTAAATAGGGACTATTTTTTGTGTCTGTTGTACTAGTGCAGTGCAATGACTCAGAAGATTGTAATTCTTCGTCATTGTCCGTAGCCCTAAGCCTAGAATCTTCCTCTTCCATCTCACACCACCTCTTCAGAAATTGCCACAGGACTGTCAGAAATGTCGGTAAAGCACACAGGTTAATAAAATATAAAAAAGAATGGCAAAAATATGAAAACTTCACAGTACAATTCACTTCTAACCTACACAATCCATGTTTTGCAACATTTACAACAAAAGCAAAGCAGCTGAGTCACAGCACATAAAAATTCCTCCTATTTTCTACTACAGTGGTAGAGTGAGTTTGGTCCCATACGTCAGTCAGCGATGCATAAGGGGAAGTTGGAAGGAGTTAATTCAGGAGGAAGAGGCTAACATTACAGCCCAAGTTGGGTGAGTCCATTCAATGCATGGAAAATGCTCTTCAAGCTCATCAGCCTACCATTCTCCCCTCTGTGTAATACAGCGCCCACCAATTATCAGTGGCCTTCACTACCTTGCGTCAAAAACTGAGAATGGACTCAACCAAATAAACACAGTCCCTCTGTGCACTGCCATACTGGGGTGAGAGACCTTTAACAAGATTGCCAATGGGGCTGCTCAGTCACTGCCGACCGGTATGAATGCTAGCATTGTGTGTTGCGTAAAGTTCAAAAATTATGTTAATTTTTTATATTAGGATCTCTTATGTAACCCCTAGCGACCTCTTGCAGAATCCTAGGGTTCTGCAAAACCCTGGTCTGTTCTGTTTTTCAGCTCTTTTTACAAACGTCTATAAAAAAATTTCTTTTGAAATGTAGACTAGAGCTAGTTTGCAACTCTAACCTTCAGGTTAATAATCTTCTGATTCATTGTTCTAAAGCTGTGTTTCCATTACAGTTTTGCTGACCAATGAAAATATTTTAAAATTGTTTTAATTGATGTACTCTTGAAGATCTCCATTCATAATTTTTTTTCTACTCCAATGAAAACCAGCTTACCAAATCTGCCATTGGTTTACAATTTGCTAACACTATCATTTTGAATATTTGTGGTTTTGGAATAAGAAATGGATATATTAGTGATTTGATTTTCACCCACCTGACCCCCCATCCCCCCCACAAGCTTTGGAAACCATGGAAGATTCATTCATTCTCTGATTAGTGTAACACATCAGAGGTTTGTTCTAGGTTTCCTTAAAAAAAGCTAACAGTGTGCCTTCAGTGAAATTGAGCCACCGTAAGACACCTACCAACAATTTTTTGAGCTGAGAGAGTCAAAACAAATCTGGTTTTGTTTAAGAAGGGGAAAAGTCAGCCAAGATTCCTACTTCATAACTAGTGAATAGGATTGAAAATGCTTTATATTGAGGCAATGGATGAGGCATTAAGGGGCCTTGGTAAAGCATAACTTAGATGGGGATAAATTAGGAGTTGGAGTGAAATCCTAATTTATTGCTGCTTGGTGATAAAAAGATTCTCAGGTGTGGATCATATTCCATGTTTTGCACGTCACCTGTCACTTCAGACAGATGGTATTAACCACGAACTTCCATCTCCCAATTTACCAGTGGGGAAAGTGTAGGTTGAAACTAAACTCATGGTCTCCTGGAAAGTAAATGCTTGCTTTCTTATGTCTTGAAGATGAGAACTATCAGCAGAAGGCACCTCAAACCATAGAGGAGATGCTATCTGCACTGCCTTTGCTAAATTATCCAATTCTTCTCGAAGGAGAGACAAATCCTCTTGCATGCCAATTTCACTAGTAATGGAGTTTTAATTACACTTGTCCAGTTCTGTGGCCTGACCACATTATTTGTATGGAATCCCACACTCCGGAAGTATGGATTCTTGTTGGACTATGGTGGCGTGATGTTACCAGGATAATGTTTGAAGGATGTCCTTGAAATCTCGCTACAAAAATGAAACATCCTCACTTATGTGAACGTCTAACCCATGAACACTTGAATTGGAAGAGTAGTATTCTGTTCTGAAAAGCTATTGATCTCTAATGCAGGGATTCTAAACCTTTTTTTTTGCCATGGACCCCTACATTAACCGAGGAATCACAGGACCCCAGGTTGGGAAAAATGTTCTAATGTCTTTTACTTATGTTTAAGTATAGTAATTTTTACTGCAAACGATAGCTGATTTGCTTTACCATTATTTTCTGTGTTTATTTGATTTGTATCTGCAGAGTTTACTTAGTTTTTCAATGTCGTATTAGTGGGCAAGGCATCAGACTAGTAACCTGAAGATTACTGGTTTGAGCCTCAGCTGAGGCAACATGTTTGTGTCCTTGAGCAAGGCACTTAACAACACATTGCTCTGCGACATCACCAGTGCCAAGCTGCATGGGTCCTAGTGCCCTTCCCTTGGACAACATCGGTGGCGTGGAGAGGGGAAGGCCTGCAGCTTGGGCAACTGCCGGTCTCCCATACAACCCTGTCCAGGCCTGCGCCCTGGAAACTCCAGGTGCAGATCCATGGTCTCTCGAGACTGACGGATGCCACCACCATTTGTAAAATTAGATGTTGAATGTCAGTTTCAGGAAGTCTCAATTTCACTTTTGGAACTAATTCATCAGATTCATAAAGAAACCATTGAAATAATCAGCAGGCATTATGGTTTGGTTTCTGAATCCAAATTGATGATCACTGAATAAATAGAAAGTTTAAAAATCGTAAAAGCAGTTAGACTTGAATAATGCATTTCTGATGTTGTATGCATCATCTAGCCAGGCTAATTTACATACTTCCAAAAAGTCTACTCACAAATATTCAGCTAATTTAATATATTTGCTTTTACAGAATATCTTTACAAATCACACTCTAGACGTAAATGTACGGTGGCTGGCGGTGCTGTACTTCAAAAATGGAATTGATCGTTATTGGCGGCGCATTGCTCCACAGTAAGTAGTTTGAGTTATATGTATCTTGTTAAATTTGTTTTATTTGCAGGTTCGTCAGCTTAATCATCTGAAGACATGGCTGCCAACAGTAGAGTAGTTACATTTTGAGATTAAAAAACATGGCAAACCTTTTGCTAAGAGAGCAAAAAGCAATTGCAGTTTCCTGTTAATTTCTGCAGTGCACTCTCCTTTTGAATGGCAATTGGCAGCTGCAATTTATATTTACATAGAAATTTTAACATGGCAAAATGTTCATTGCAAGATCATTTTCAGAGATGTTAACACTGAGATGTGTAAGGAAATGTTGAAATTGGTGACTAAAGTATTTGGTGAAGAAGTATACTTCAAAAAAAAATCAAGGGAAAAATAAAGAGTAAAGAGACTAAAGTTGAAGGATGGAATTTCATAAGTAAGGGTCTTGGTAGTTGAATGCAGATATCCAGTTTACTCTCCTCATATATTGTTGTTCAATTCAGTTTGTTAGACAGCAGAGAACACAATGGAAGGAGCTTTCTCACTAATGACAACTTAGTGTAATAACTGAAATTGATAAAATTAAACAAAAACTAAAGACAGAAGATCTGAAAGGAAAAACAAATGGTCATACATTTCATTACAACAAGTGGTTTTAGAAGTCACATAACTACATCTGTTTTTGGAGACCTGTGTGCAGTCAAAGTGTTCCAATTGATTGTAATAAAAATACACCTGTATCTGGAAGGTCCAACTGCTCTGGTGAGTCAGTATCCTGGCAAAATCTACACCATGAAGACAAAACAACAATCCAAGCGACTCTGTGAAAAGGTTCTTGAAAAGCATAAGTCAGGAAATGGATACAAGAAATTTTCCAAGTCACTGAATATCACTTGGAGTATTGTTAAGTCAAACATCAAGAAATGGTAAGAATATGGCACAGCTGTAGAGCAGGCTGTCCTCAAAAACTGAGTGACCGTGCAAGAAGGGGTCTAGTGAGGGATGCCACCAAGAGATCTCTGGAGGAGTTAGAAGCTTCTGTGGCTGAGATGGGAGAGACTGCGCATACAACAACTGTTACCCGGGTGCTTCACCAGTTGCAGCTTGATGGGAGAGTGGCAAAGAGAGAGCCACTGTTTTTAAAAAAAAAACTCACATGAAATATCAGCTGGAGTTTGCTGGAAGGCATATGAGAGACTCTGAAGTCAACTGGAAGAAGGTTCTATGGACTGATGAAACCAAAATGGAGCTTTTTTGGCCATCGCTATGTTTGGTGTAAGCCGAACACCACATGTCATCAAAAATACACAATCCCTACCATGAAGCATCATGCTGTGGGGATGCTTCAGTGCAGCAAACCCTGGAAGGCTTGTGAAGGTAGAGGTTAAAATGAATGCAGCAAAGTACAGGGAAATCCTGGAGGAAAATTTGGTGCAGTCTGCAAGAGAACTGCAACTTGGTGAATTTTTTTTTTTCCCAGCAAGGCAATGACCCCAAGGATTAAGTCAAAGCTACACAGGAGTGGCTTAAAAACAGCCAAGTTAACGTCCTACAGTGGATAAGTCAGAGTCCAGACCTCAGTTCAATCGAGAATTTTTGACTGGACTGGAAAAGGGCTGTTCATTCAAAATCCCCATGCAATCTGACAGAGCTGGAGCAGTTTTGTAAAGAAGAATGGGGAAAAATTGCAGTGTCTAGATGTCCAAAACACACAGACTCAAGGCTGTAATTGCTGCCCAATGTGCGTCTCCTAAATTATGTCTTGAAGGGGGTGAATGCATATGCTATCAATTATTGTGTTTAATGCGTAATAAATTTAGACCAATTTGTAGAAATTTGTTTTCACTTTGACATGAAAGTCTTTTCTGTTGATTAATGTCAAAAAAGCCAAATTAAATCCACAGTGATTCAATGTTGTAAAACAATAAAACATGAAAACTTCTAAGGGGATGAATACTTTTTATAAGCATTGTGTATGAAATTATGTTTCTAGTTAGCTGGTTGGGTGTAGTTCAACAGTAGCCATACCATATCATCCAGGACAAAGTAACCTAATTGATTAGGCAGAGTAACATATAAAAAATGCTGGAGGGAATGAACTCAGCAGATCAGGCAGCATTTATGGAAATGAAGAAACAGTCGATGTTTTGAGCTGAAACCCTTCATCAGGATAAAATGAGTAGGCATTTTAGTATACATAGTTGCTGAAATGACACACCATTTCTGACTTGGATATATTTGCTTGTGTCATTTGGCTATAATCCTGACAGCATTGCCTGATAATCTTCAGAGAATGGGCGTAGAAGTGCAAAAAGAATTACTGCCACTTTCCCAAAGGCAGATGGGGAACTGCAATAAATGTTGGTCTGCCAGAGTTACCATATCATCAGAAATAATAAAGAAAGAAAAATTTTCAGTGATATTTGTGGCTTTTGTGTTTCTAATAACCTGTAGTGCTCTACTTATTAGAGATTGTTCTTGGTTTACTAGTATAATCCATATTGATTGCCTGTTGGTGTGGTGATACAACCAGACAAGATAGCATCAGTGTTTCTGTGAATAAATTGCCCTTTGTAGAAGTTGTAATCTTGGGAGTTGGAATTGATGTTCATCAGTTATAGGCCGAATTGTGGCTCAGTTAAAGCTGTTAAATATTCAGATAGTTGTTTTTACTCAAACAGAATTTGACTTCGTAATAAGCCATTTTCACTTATAATTCAGAAATTCTCTTGTCCTTGAATTTGTTGGTTCTGGTTTATGTGTACAAAAATGGAAATTAAGTAGGCATTTCTGTGCAATATAGTGAGTCTGTTAGATGTACTGTCCTTCAGCTAAATATTTAGTTGAATTCCTTTCTGTATGTTCAAGGCAACTTAAAAGATCCTAAGAACAGATTGCTCCCCTAGTATCCAGGTCTACATTTATCTTTTTCATGAACCTCAAATGCAGCTTGATCAGATAAGCCTGTCATGTAATTTTTACTGCTCTGGCCTACCCTGCCATTCAATATGTTTACAGTTAATCTGTTGCAGGTCTCATACCCTGTGTGCCATTTCCCCAGAGCCAACAATTGCCAGATCTTTCAAAAATTTATCAAATTCCTCTTCAAGTACCCTTACTGATTTAGCCCCCACACTTTTTTGCGGCAGAACATTGCAAAGTACCACCAACCTCCTGGGATGAAACTTCCTATGCATCTTAGCTTTAAATGAGAATCCTCAATATGTAACTACATTACCTTCATTGCGATTCTCCCAACAGTGGAAAACATCTCGATGTGTACTCTGTTGTGCCCCTTTAGGATATTGCGTTTCATTACGATCATTCCTTCCAGGCTGTGAAAAGTATAGATCTAATTTCTTTACCTACTTATTATAGGACAGTCCTTATTACAGGAATAAGCCAGTGAGTTTCTTCTGGACTGCCTCCAATGCTAATATTTTCTTTCTGAAATAAGTGACTAAAACACTACCTGGTTCTCCAGATGTGGGTCACTAGTACCCTGAACAATTGTACTAGTATATCCCCATTTTATTATAAACTAAAGAAAGTCATCTGTGTTCTTTGTGGGTTTTTATACTAAATAATGACATAGAAGGGACCTGTTTTGGCCATCAGATTCATGCTGACTTCCAGGGGAGCAAATCCTTCAGTCCCATTCTTTTTCTCGTTTCTCTGTACTCCTGCATCAACTTCTGACTGTCACATGCTCATTAATCCTTCTGTTCTTTTTGCCATTAATCTATGCAAAGTGGTAATTTACAGTCACTTACCAGCACATTTTTGTGATGTGTATCAACACTTAGGCTACGTCCACACTACACCAGATAAATCCGTAACTGAAGTACTTTCTGTTCGTTTTTACCCTCCGTCCACACTAAAACAGCGTTTTCGTCCCCCGAAACCGGAGCTTTTCAGAAACGCTTTCCAGGGTGAGTATTTTTGAAAACGCTGCTCGGGCAGGTCAGTGTGGACGGGTAACCGGAGAAATCTGAAAATGCTATCAGACGGCAGCGCGCTATTTCATTGTTTTCTTGAACGCACCCTAACAATTTCAGAACAGGTGGCAGCATGACTGAAGCCAGAAGAGTTAGAAATGTACTCACCAAATACTTTGACCCATAACTTACTGAATAAATAAGTATACTCACTTTGCCTTGTTTTCTGTCCTTGCTTGTATGAAGGTGGTTTACCTATTTATGCAAGTACTTCTCTGACAATAGATGTGTAGCAACCTAATGTAACATTGTATGGAAATAAAAGATAACACTGATGCAGACATTAAAACATTCATACATTTAACAATAACGAGTGAGTCTGCAGATGCTGGAAATAAATAAAAACACAAAATGCTGGCAGAACTCAGCAGGCCAGACAGTATCTATAGGAGGAGATAGTGTCGTCACTACCTCCTCCCATAGATGCTGTCTGGCCTGCTGAGTTCTGCCAGCATTTTGTGTTTTCATACATTTAACAAGGTGCTTTATTAATACAAAAAAGTTAGTCAGTTTTTCCAATGTTCGTCGTCAGCCAGGTCAATCTGTCCGTGAACTCCCTGTCGGTTGCCTCCGTACACTCCAGTATTTGTGTTTTTTTTTTACTTTTAAGTTCTCCTGCGCGAGAGCCAACAGCTGTCCATCGTTTTAAGTTTTTCTAGTCTGTAACTACACAAACACGCACTTTTACGGCGAGATTCGACACCAAACATGTGGCTTGTTTTCGGTAGATGTGTCCTGTGCATGCGCAGGAGGAGGAGATTCGCCAAAATCTCTGTTTCAATGTGGATAGAGATATTTTCAAAAATGCTTAGTGTGGACGCCTGTCGTTTTTACGCAAAACTGGTGTTTTCAAAATTATCCGGTCTAGTGTGGATGTAGCCTTAAGCACCCATAGAGAACTCGTATGATCACTGGCAGCACCTGAAGTCTGGATTGATAAAGGGGCTTGGCCCAAAATGTGAACTGTCTATTCTTTTCCATAGATGCTGCCTGGCTTGCTGAGTTCCTCCAGCATTTTGTGTGTGTTGCTTGGATTTCCAGCATCTGCAGATATTTTTCTTGTTTGTGTTGGAGTTTTACTGTATTGGCTTATTTTATGTGTTGATTTAAAAAAAAAATGCACTCATATTTTGTGGTGGTTTCATTTGAAAATAAAGAGAATGGTGTGGCATGAAATGTTTTAAGTTATCAGAAGTCATTTCAAAATCACATTGTCAGAAAACAGAAGGGTGATCCTTAGTTATTTCTGTCAGATTGCACGCCTTGTCAATGCAGTAAAACCATGAAAATTGATAGCCAATTTTTAAGCCTGGCTGTTTCAGCACCTGGCTTGCTTGTTTTAATTTCCTGCACTCTTTTTAGATTCTGGGTTCTTGGTTCCTGTGTTTCATTTAAAATGACTCTGATCCTGCTTCCCACACTCCTTTTAGACTGACTTGAACACATTTCCCCATGCTTTTAAGTATCCTTAGGCCCTTTTTCTGGACTTTTAAATTCACTAGGGCCTCATTTTAAGCTGAGCTCACCTAATTCAATGAAAAGTATATTACATAATTCTGTAACATAAAGATTAAAAGTGAATTTGTGTACTCATACTAGTCTGGAAAGTCTGCCATTCAGACGGTGCCAGATCATTGGTATTTTAGTTTGATTGGTGTTTTGGTTTAATTAGTTTCCTAACGGTCCTGTTAAATGCCTCTGCAATTATATTTTGTTCAAGCGTATGTTGTTTGTAAATACCATCAATCTTATCTCTCTTAAATCTTAACTGATATGAATTTTTATGTGGATAATTCTTTATTACATTGGGAATATATTTTCTTTTTTTTATACTTCGTAGTGCTTTGTCAGAAGAAGAAAAATCCTCTTTGCGAGCAGGGCTCATTGCAAATTTTAATGAACCAGTAAATCAGGTTGGTAGTGAAATAAATTCTCATGGATTTTTGTTCGAAAAGTAAGACTTTTTTTACTCTCCCATGAAAGATAACACCCATTTAGTGTTGCAAAAGAAGTAAAATTAGATAAATAATTTAGTTTACTACTAATAATTTAGCAGTAATAATTTCCAAGAAAAAAATGTATTGTGAACTTAAAAAATGGGGATTAGTTTATGAAATATGTGTTCATAGAAGTACTTCAATTTTAATATCTTGTAGATAAGTGAATTAGGATACATGGGGGAAGAGAAAAAAAATGTAAATTATAAGATTCTTTTGTCGTAGTGACACAGGTACATGCTTTGGTTTATACAAGTGCAGATTTGTGAGAATGCATACGTACTTGTAACTTAGTAATTTGTTTCACATTGTAGTGCAAAATATTTTTAGTAGAATGTAAAAATTAACTATTTCCACCACCATCAAATGATCAGGACTCCTCATCAGCTTCAGCTCATCTGCTGCTGAAACTCTGAGATTTGGTGACTCTATCCCAATGTTAGCTGACCTATTTTGCCTCAATATTTAAATGTCCTTCCCCTGTAATAATTATTTAACCTGTTTATTTTGTCTCTTTACAGATTGCAACCCAGATTGGAGTACTAATCGCCAAAGTTGCCAGATTAGATTGTCCCCGGAACTGGCCAGAGCTAATTCCCACACTACTGGAGTCTGTTAGAGTACATGATGATCTCCGTCAGCATAGAGCATTACTTGCTTTTTATCATGTCACCAAGACATTGGCATCCAAAAAACTGGTAGCTGATAAGAAGCTTTTTCAAGAAGTAAGTATTTTTCATCTATCATTATTAAAGGCTGTGTTGATATTCTCTTCCTGGTAAAGAGCATCTCTAACTAGATCAAGTATAAAGAACAGTTGATTAGATGCATCAAAGGAGGAGTTGGGGAGATGTTTGATGGTGGCTTTATATCTTTGATCTTGCAGATCAAGCTCAAGGAACAGCATGACCTACCCTACAGCTAATTTTTCTCTCTATCTTTTGGTGGCCTATTGCCATGTAAACTGTACTCTTAGTTCTTTTTGATCCAGAGTAACTTCAGTCTCACTGTTTTGCTTTTTCACAATCTATCAAAACCCCTTTGTAAATTTGTGCACTCACCCACAGCTCCAATTGAGTCATGCAAAATGCTTCTTTTACGCATCCATGTTAACTATTTGCATATTATCTATACTTGTTATCAATTGGCAGATGTTTTCTGGAAAGTACTGAGGATAAATTTCCTTTTTTCCGGGTCTGATGAGGGATTTGAGAACTTGAAAGTTGAATGTTTCTTTTCCCATAGATACTGCTGCCTTACTGAGTGTTCCTGGTATTTTCTGATTTTACTTTTGGAATTTAACTTCAGTTGCTGGCATTAAATATGTGTATGCAATGATGACTGTGTTGTGCTCCATTTCAGAAAAAAAGTGCATCTATTGAAGTCAATGGAAATAAATTGGCAGTGCAGAATGTTATGTATGCACATTCAGTGGAAGTAATTGAGACATTTCTGCACCTGTGTCTCTATTTTATTTATGGATCCACAAAATACCTTATTTGATGTTAAATGGATGTACAATGTTATCAGACCCTTAGCTTAATGGTTAGCACAATACTTTACATTACTAAGGACCCGAGTTCAATTCCCGCTGCTGTTGTAACAAGTTTGTATGTTTTTCCCATGACTACATGTGTTATGTCCGAGTGCTCCAGTTTCCTCCTACAGTCCAAGGACATAGCGATTGGTTGGTTAATAGTCCCTGTAAATTGTCTGGAGATTAGGACAGGGTTGAATTGGGGATTGTTGGGCAGTGCAGCTCGAAGGGCTGGAAAGGCCGGTTCTGCCCTGTATCTCCATAAATATGTCCATGCTGACAGCAGCATACTCCCTATTATTTCCAGTTGTCCTATTCAGTCTATAACCCTCCAAGTCCCTTTCCTCTATGTATCTATCTGTGTTACAATTATACCCGTCTTGTCTACTTCCTCTGGCTAATAATGCATGGAAGGATGGTGGACACTAAACATTTTGGTCCGATTGTAGGTGTGATAGGAGATCATAGTTCTGTGCTTTATCGCTAATGACTTCCTTAAATAATATTTGGTGAAAATTTTGTGACATGGTTCAATGCGTTCTTGAGATCTGAAATGAAACACTGCTGGTAATCTTTTCTTTGCATTATAATGTGGAAAGTAAACTGTTACATTTAACATCTGTTCTGGTAAAATCAGTTTGTGCTTCAAAGTATACTATAGTACTCTCCTGAATTTGTTTAAGCATAATGGCATAGAAAGGGTTATCCTTGAAAGAATGTAATTTTCTGCCACATTGGTTGTTGGAGTACATTTGTTTACCTTGAGTTTTAACAGTGATGTCTTTTTATTCTGACTTCTGTATTGTTGATGTTCATGAATCATACAGATTTTTTCTACCCAGTTTCTAATCATTGTCTTGCACCTACTTGGTAAACATCACAAGGTATTAGAAGTGCAATATTTTCAGTGTGGTTTTTTAAAATCAAATTTCCTTCTCCTCCCCCCCCCCCATATCACTCTCCTTTTGTGGTAATTGTGTCGATGTTCATTCACTCATATAAATGCCTGAGACAGCAATAATTTCTTGAGCTGTTTCTGCAGTACAAGGACTCTCAAGTAGCAGTTTTCCTCTGAAAAGGAACCAGATTTCAAATAATGGTCTTATGAATATAAATGATACATAATAGTTCACATCGAATTTAAGTGTAACTGTGAATGGTCCGTCAAAATGCATGGGTTCAAAATGCAGTGCATTCTATTTAACTGATGCCTGCCACTTTTATGTCCTAATATTGTAGAAGCAATTCAAAAAAAGTTTTCCCAATTATATCTTGAGAAAAAAGGTGTCATTTTGAGATGTGACCCATCTATAACAAATAGGATGAATTCAGTCGTCATTTGCCAAGCTATCATGTTATCAACAATGCTGTCATTAAGTACTTGACAATGTCACAATCTGAGCAGAGAATTTTACCATCACTGAATCTGCAAACATTTCACAATAAATTGTTTTATTCTCTGTCTTCAAATTAGGTTAAGAACTGAGGTGAAGCTTGTATGGAATAAAGGAGATGATCTTGCAATGTGTTGCTCAGATTTCCAGCATTTGCAGATGTTCTCTTGTTTGTGATTTGACTACTACTCTACAAAGTCTCTTCCCGGGATGCCTACCTTGAAAAAGTTTAAATCTTCCCTTCGGGAGTTCAGTGAAACTCACTCTCACTGCTCCCCCGCTGTGATCCCATGTGCTGACCCAGACCCGCTACTGCAGCTTTTATCACACGGTTTCCAGATTTGTTTTCAAGCTTCTCGATTTGGACCCTCTGATGACCCCAGGTACTCACATTGAATTGACTGCTGCTGCTGCTTCTCCCACCATGTTTTCCACCATGAGGAGGTACCTGGTGTCCCTATCCCAGTTACTACCACAACTCCGGGATTTTCTCTCCCACCGCCTGTAATGGACCTTATATGCTTCAAGGGATCCATGCTTTCAGTCGCCAGTTCTTTGACTTTCTCATGTCCTACATGGATCACCCACCTGCAGACTGCAGAACCTGCCGACTCCAACACCGACAGGTCTGGATGTCTCCAGATTGCGATCCCTGTTGCTGACCTCAGTGGTTCTAACACTCCAGAGCAGACTCCAGACTTGGACTCCACTGCCATCAATGTTCACCTTGGACACCTCCAAAGTGCCGATTGTGTAACCTCCAACTCCTGCCTTCATGGCTGGGTCTTCATGCGCTGCCGCTGGAACTCCCGTCTCCCCTTCCCCACCATCACTCCACAATCCTGTCTCTCTCAGGTCCCACCGCCAGCTCTTGGGTCCTCAGAGACTCCACTTTCCTCTCATCCCACCATCCCTGAACATCTCAAACCTCCCCTCCCCTCAGACAATACCAACCCCCATCCCCCCTCTGATCGCAGCTGTCATCTGTGCTGGGTTTGTAGTTAAATGTCTTTTCAATTTTGCTGGAGCCATTGCTACATTTGTAAGTTGTTTGCTACAGACTGGGCACAATGGAAAAGGACAACCTGGATCAGCAGTCCATTAAAACCTATTGATAAGTAGCTGTCATTGTAAACATATGGTACCAGCTGATTACTTTAGTTCTGCCCACTGCTTTTGTCTCCAGGACCCTGAAGAGACTGGTGGACTTATTGTGGGGCAACAGGAGGCATTGGGTCTCAGCTGCGGTCCAGAGTCTTTCGATTGTGGAGGACGTTCAGTCATCGGTGTGTGTGCGGACCCAGCTGCCGGCTCTCCGCCTTAGGACCCTGCAGAGATACCTGTATAGCGACAGGCTCCAAGATGGCATACACTGGCATCACTTTCTCTGGCAGGGACACTGCCTGCAGGAGGACATACAGCTTCCAGCGAACATTATCAACTGAGCTGATTTGAGGGAATTGTGTCACTTTTACTGAGCTTTTGAAGGTATGGGGTCTAGTCTCGTCCATACATGGTGTGCCTGTGCCGGTGGGGACGTGGTGCTCCAGCTGTAAGGGGGACTAGTCCCTATCCTGTCATGGTGGGTGTTTGAGGGAATTCAACAAAGTGGAAGGATTCCAGCTGCACCACCTCCTGATGGACTGGAAGTGCTTGTCGGATCCAGGTCTTGGGATACCATGTGGCAAAGGTGGTATGCCCACTATGCCCTTCAGTGATGCTCCAAAACTTTTCTTGAACATGCTGCTCTTGTATACCTTTCACTTCCTCGCCTTCATCTGCCACCCAGACTTGCCTTAGTGCTTTACCGTCTGGCAGTGGAGGATGTCCCCAGTGGAAATCTCATTATGCAGGGATCCTTGCCCTGTAACATTGGGACCTGGGGTGGAAGATGTTGTATAGAGCAGTACCGTGCGATAGGTTTTTAAGCAGGTTCACTGATGCTCTGTCCACCTGTCCATTCTCTGGCCAGGAGGAGTCAGTGTACCACGCTTACAGAGGTTACAGCCCCTATTTGAGTATCTGAAGGGGCTCCTGCTCAACTTCTGGTTGCACTTCAGCCCCGCGCTCCTTATATACTGGCACCCAGTACAGAAGTGGGTAGGTAGTGAGGAGGGTCTACTGGTGGGCTTTCTCTTGGGTCTGGCCAAGATGGCCATTCACGGGTCCAAGCGGCAGAAGGTCAAAGTCTCTGCCACAGCCAACTACCTGCTCTTCTTCCGAGGATATGTTTGTGCCTGGCTGTCTTTGGAGAGGAAGCATGTGGTCACAATAGGTACAATAAGGGGGGGGATGCCACGTGATGACGTAGGATCGAGACGTGGGAATCCAGCTCTCCCGTAAAAAATCAGTAAATTAATGTTTAAGTGAAGAAAAGTTAGTAAATACTTTCTAGAAGTTACTTATAAACTACTCCGGATTGTTTCAAACTATGTCTCATAAACAGAAGACAAAGAAAACTATTACCTTGAAGACAACGCAAGTTGGAACAGAATCAAGGCCCGCTGCTACAAGAGAACCGCGGGCTCAAGTACATCTTACCTCCGGCGATACAGAACAGGAAACTGCGGCAACATCAACCATTTCTAAAGTAAAAGACCAACAAGAAGTGCACAAACGTGAAGGAAGGAGCATGCGCAAACGCGAGCAACCCGAACTACAAATTCCAGTTACGATTGAAACCGGAAGTGAAAGTGAATCTGAGCTAGTTTCAGATCCTCTGGATAAATCAGACGATGATGGAGGTAAAAGTTTTTCTGGAAATATAGAAAAAACTTTGATGCAAATAATGCGTAAATTAAAAAAATTAAATGCATTAAAAGAAATCAAAAAAGATATGAAAAATATGCAGATTATGTTTGATAAAAAGACAGGATAAAATGGAAAAGAGAATTACAGACTTGGAAGTCACAACGGAAGACATGGTTGAAAGAATGAATAAAATGGAAGATAATATCTCTGCCTGGACATCAGAAAGAAAACAATTGTTGGAAAAAGTGGATAAGCTTGAAAATGTTAGCAGACGAAACAATATTAAGATTGTTGGACTTAAAGAAGATGTAGAAGGAGAAGATCCAATAATTTTTTTTCAAAAATGGATCCCTGAAAACTGGGAAATGGAAGAAGGAACTCTAATTGAAATTGAAAGGGCTCATAGAGCCTTAAGATCAAGACCTCAAGCTGATCAAAATCCACGATCAATTTTGATAAAATGCTTAAGAAATCAAGATAAAGAAAAGATCCTGAAGGCGACTGCCCAATGTGCCAGAAAGAGAAAAGGGCCATTGATGATAGAAGGGAAAGTAGTTCTTTTCTATCCTGATATAAGTTATAACCTTTTGAAGAGAAAGAAGGAATTTAACCCAGTGAAAAAAGCTTTATGGGAAAAGGGTTATAAATTCATAATGCGTCACCCAGCAACACTGATAATTTTTTTGGAGGATGGAAAAAGAAGATTTTTTACCGATTATCGAGAAGCGGAAGAGTTCACACAAGAACTCCCAAATATTCACTAACTACACATAGAGATTTCAAAGTGTAATGGATTAAAGATGAAGACAGGGACAGTGAATGGAATTGATGGACATTTAAGGATGATACAGGGGGAGAAAGGCAAAATTTGAGATATTAATTGAGAGTAGTAATTTTTTTATATACTTTTTTATGTTGCGGGGGAGCTGGGGGAGCTTTGGATCGATTGCTACAGGATTCACGTGAGTAATCATGGCAATTGCCATGACCCGTACAACAGAGGGGGGTAATGTTGTGTTCTTTTTTATCCACAACATTAGTAGGGGGGTATTTTGTTTTTTTTCTTTATAATCTATTTTTCTTCTATCTTTCTTTCTTTGCCTGGATGATCGGTGGGGACACACATAGCTACATGGAGAATTTTAAAAAGACTCCCCAAGGTACCACGAAAGTTGAAAGATTAGGTATTATTATAGATTGGAGTAACCCAATTAAAAATAATGACTAATTTACTGAATTTTTAAAGTTTTAATGTTAATGGGCTTAATGGACTGGTGAAAAGAAAAAGAATCCTAACATACATGAAGAAAATGAAAATAGATATAGCTTTTTTTACAAGAAACACACTTACCAGAGAAAGAACATCAAATTAAAAAGAGATTGGGTTGGAAATGTAATTGTGGCTTCATTTAATTCAAAGGCGAGAGGAGTTGCAATTTTGGTTAATAAAAATTTACCAATTAAAATACAAAACATATTAATTGATTCGGCGGGGGATATGTAATTATTATTTGTCAATTTTTTTCAGAACTATGGACTCTTATGAATATTTATGCACCAAATGAAAATGATGTAAAATTTATACAAGAGGTCTTTTTGAATTTGGCTAACGCACATGACAAATATTAATAGGTGGAGATTTTAACTTTTGTCTAGATCCAGTTTTAGATAGATCAACAAAGGTTGTCACAAAATCAAAAGTAGCAAAATTAACTTTATCATTGATGAAGGATTTAAATTTGAATGATATATGGAGAAGGATTAACCCAAAAGAAAGAGATTATTCATTTTATTCAAATAGACACAAAACTTATTCAAGGATAGATTTTTTCCTATTAACAACAAATACTCAAGACAGTGAAAAATATGGAATATAAAGCAAGAATATTGTCAGATCATTCTCCTTTGATAGTGACAATGATAATGATAGATAAAGAGGAATCAATTTATAGATGGAGATTTAATTCAATATTATTAAAACATCAAGATTTTTGTGATTTTATGAAAAAGCAGATTCAGTTTTTTTTAGATACAAACTCACATTCAGTTGATGAAAAATTTATATTGTGGGAAACAATGAAGGCATATTTGAGAGGTAAGATAATATACTTCTAAAATTAAGGAATATATGATAGAAATAGATCAATTGGAAAAAGAGATTACAAAATTAGAAAAAGAATCTCAAAGATATATGACAGAAGAAAAACGAAGACAACTTGTTAACAAGAAGTTACAATATAATACACTTCAGACATATCGTACAGAAAAAGCAATTATGAGAACTAAACAGGTATTATGAACTAGGTGAAAGATCACATAAGGTTCTTGCTTGGCAGTTAAAAACAGACCAGACTTCTAAAATGATAAATGCAATTCGAACAAGAGTAAATAAAATTACTTATAAACCTTTAGAAATTAATGAAACTTTAAAGAATTTTTATTCTGAACTGTATAAATCAGAATCACAAAATGATAATGTCAAGATAGAAAGGTTTTTATCACAAATAACTTCCAAAATTGAATTCGGAAGAACAGAAGGGATTAGATATGCCTTTTACATTAAAAGAGGTTGAAGAAGCTCTAGGATCATTTCAAAGTAATAAATTCCCAGGAGAAGATGGTTTTCCGCCCGAATTTTATAAAAAGTTAAAAGATTTATTAATTCCTCCTTTTATGGAGTTAATATACCAAGCGGAAAGAACGCATAAACTTCCAGAATCTTTTTCGACAGCTATTTTAATAGTATTGCCAAAAAAAGATAGAGATCTTTTAAAGCCAACATCATATAGACCTATTTCTTTGTTAAACACTGACTATAAAATAATAGCAAAAATTTTATCTAACAGATTATCTAAATACTTATCAAAATTAATACATATGGATCAAACAGGATTTATTAAAAATAGACAATCGGCAGATAATGTAACCCGGTTACTTAGCATAATTCATTTGGCACAAAAGTGGGAGGAAATGAGTGTGGCAATTGCTTTAGATGCAGAAAAAGCATTTGATAGATTGGAATGGGATTTTTTATTTAAGGTATTGGAAAAATATGGATTAGGAGTATCCAAAAAAAAAGGATTAAAACCTTAAATACTAATCCCAAAGTTAAAGTAGTGACAAATGGTCAAATTTCAACACCTTTTCAGTTAACAAGGTCAACTAGGCAAGGTTATCCATTATCACCTGCTTTATTTGTGTTGGCGATAGAACCATTAGCTGAATTAATTAGAATGGGCCCAGATATTAAGGGTTTTAGAGTTAACCAGGAGGAATACAAGATTAATTTATTTGCTGATGATGTTCTGCTTTATTTAACAAACCCATTGTACTCGTTGCGTAAATTATCCTCTAGATTAGAAGAATATGGGAAAATATCAGGCTACAAAATAAATTGGGATAAAAGTGAAATTTTACCTCTTGCTAAAGGAGATTATAGTCAATGTCGATTAATAACTCAATTTAGTTGGCCGATAAACGGTATAAGATATTTAGGTATAAGAGTTGATAATGATATAAAGAACTTATATAAATTAAATTATTTACCATTATTGAAAAAAATTCAAGAAGATCTTGATAAATGGATGATATTACCAATAACATTAGTAGGTAGAGTAAATGCTGTAAAAATGAATATATTCCCTAGATTACAATACTTATTCCAATCACTACCAATACAACTACCCCAGAAGTTTTTTCAAGAGTTAAATAAATATGTGAGGAAGTTCCTTTGGAAAGGTAAGATGTCAAGAATATCGTTGGAAAAATTGACATGGAAATTTGATCTCAGAGGGTTACAACTTCCAAATTTTAAGAATTATTATAAAGCAAATCAATTTAGATTTATTGCATCTTTTTTTGATAAAGATAAACCGGCATGGATTAGAATAGAACTAGATAAAATAGGAGAAAATACACCAGAAGATTTTATATATAAATGGGAATCTAAATTGTTACGGGAAAAGAAAGAATCTCCTATATTAAAACATTTGATTGATTTATGGAATAAAATAAATGTTGATGATGAAATAAGGAATTCTTTATTAGCAAAGAGATCTTTAATTCAAAATAGACTTATTCCTTTTACAATGGATAATCAACTTATATAATTGGTTTCAAAAAGAGATTAGATATATAGGAGATTGTTTTGAAGGAGGTATATTAATGTCATTTGATCAATTAAAGAATAAATATAAAATATCAAACAACACTCTTTTTTGTTACTTCCAGTTAAGGGCTTATTTAAGAGAAAAATTGGGTCAAACAATGTTATTGCCGAAATCTAATGAAATAGAAACTTTAATTCAAAAAGGAAAGATTAAAAAATTTATTTCTTGTATGTATAGTTTGATTCAAAAACAGGCAATTAAACAAGGAATCCATAAGTCAAGACAAAAATGGGAAACTGACTTGAATATTAAAATTGAAGGAACAAATTGGTCAAGACTATGTCTTGATAGTATGACAAATACAATAAATGTCCAGTTAAGATTAGTGCAATATAATTTTTTTACATCAATTATATATTACACCACAAAAAATAAATTAAATCCAAATTTATCAGATCACTGTTTCCGATGTAACCAAGAAATTGGTACTTTTTTACATTCTACTTGGTCTTGTTCTAAAATTCAACCTTTTTGGACAAATTTAAGAGTTTTACTGGAACAAATTATTGGAACACAACTTCCACATAACCCAATATTATTTTTATTAGGTGATATTGAAGGGATAAAACAGAAACCCAAATTGAATAAATATCAGAAAGAATTCATAAAAATTGCACTGGCAGTAGCCAAAAAGGCTATTGCAGTTACTTGGAAATCGGATTCATATTTAAGTATAGGTCGTTGGAAGAATGAAATTTCCAGCTGTATGCCAGTTGAAAAAAATTACTTATAATTTAAGAGATAAATATGAAACATTTTTGAAAATTTGGCACCCTTATTTACAAAAGACAGGATTAAATATATAGGTGCTCCGAAGATAAAATAATTGGTTATTTGGGGAAAGAAATAAATATATATACTAAAGTTATTATGAACTCCGTAGAGCATGTGGGGATCTTCCAATATCCAGGCATTCTTTCTTTCTTTTTTCTTCTTTTACTTTTTTTTCTTCTATAGGGATGTTAGGGAGGAGGGGTTAAGGGGAGGGGGGGAAGGGTAGACAATTTTTTTCTCTTAAAAAAAAATAGGTACAGTAAGGGATTTCTGGGAGTGGTGAAGCCCCCCAGAAATTGTTTTATAGACAGTAATAATCATATTTTAATTTGAACTTATTCACTGTCTTGTAAATACAATGTTTGTACTTTGTGTATTTGTTGTGTAAATAAACTTTTATAGTTTTGTTAAAAAAAACTATTTTTCTGTCCTTTATTGCAGTAGTGCAGTGAAATGACTCAGAAGATTGTAATTCTTCAACATTAACCTTACCAGAATTGTCTGTAGACCTAGGCGTAGAATCCTCCTCTTCCATCTCACACAATATCTCTTCAAAAATTGCCATACTGGAACGTCTTTAGAATGAAAATTTCCCTCCAATTTTCTAGTACACCTGTAGAGTTTGTTCACTCCCATAAGCTAGTTGGTAGCGCGTTAGGTGAAGTTGGGGGAGGTATTTTGGGAGGGAAAGGCTGATGTTATAGCCCAAGTTGGACAAGCCCATTCAATGTTTGGAAAATGCGCTTCATGCTCCTCATCAGCCTGCCATCCTCCTCTCTGTGCAATACAGCGTACACCAAATATCAGCCTGCTGTCCTCCTCTCAGTGCGATAAAGTGCTCACCATTTATTAGCCTATCATCCTCCCCTCCATGCAATTTAGCACTCACCAATTACCAGCCTACCATCCTCCCCTCTGTGCAATGCAGCACTCACCAATTATTAGCCAACTGATCTTCCCTCCATGCAATACAGTGCTCATCATCAAGCCTACCATCTTCCCTTCCTTGCAATACAGTGCTCACCAATTATCAGCCTACTGACCTCCCCTATGTGCAATACAGCACTTGCCAATTAGCACCCTGCCATTCTCCGCGCCGAGCAATAATGTGCTCACCAATTATCAGCCTACCGTCTTCCCCTCCATGCAATACAGCGCTGACCATCAGCTTACCGTCCTCTGCTCCGTGCAATTGAGCGCTCCTACTGCCCACTGCCTTACTGGGCTCAGAGATAGCTAATGGGACTGCTCGGTCACTGCCCACCATTGCAAGCACTAGTATCATGCGTTGCGTGAAGTTCAATAAACAAAGTTTATTTTAATCACGATCTCTGGTGGAAACCTGGTTGAGAAACCTTGGTTTAGAGGGTTCTGGACCATATATACTGTTGGGATGTGGGGCTAGTTGACATGGTTAGCATGGGTGGGTTTGGGCAAAGGACCTGTTTACACTGTACACTGTCTGTTACAGTCTAGTAATTGGATGAATTTATAGAGTAAATAAAGCAAACAAGTGCTGATATATCCAGTTGAAACCACCATATATGATGGAGGCTGGAGGATGTTGCAGCTGTATTTCGAGAAGACATATTAGGCAGATCATGGAAAGATGTAAAAACAGGTTTGCTGTAGTGGGCAATTTCAACTTTCCTGATATTGACTGGGTCTCCCTTAGTACTATGGGCTTAAAATGGACCAAATTTGTTTGGTGCATCCGGGAGAGTTTTTGAAACCACGTATAAATGGTCCAAATAGGGATGGAGCTGTACAATACCTCGTATTGGGGAATGAGCTGAACCAGGTGACAGAACTTTCAGTAGAGGAGCATTTTGGGAATAGTACTGCAAGTCTTAAGATAGTTGTGGATAAGGAGTAGCCTTAACCTTAAGGGAAGATTAATTACAACAGTTTTAGACAAGAACTGCAGACTGCTGTTTTGGGTAAATCCATGTAGGAGTCTTTTAAAGGCTAGCTGCTTAGAGTTCAGGACTAGCATGTTGCTGTGAGGGTGAAAGGTAAGGATGATAAGGATCCTTAGATGACAAGCGATGTTGTACATGTTGTCAAAAAGCAAAAGGAGGGATATTTAAGGTTTCAGAAGCTGAAATTAGACAAAGCCCTTGTGGAATTAAAAAGGAAGCAGGAAAGAACTTGAGGAATTGGGAGGACTGAAATGGGTCATGAAATTTCCATGGCTAGGACTAACGTTGACTTTGTAAGCAGAAATGGAAGGACAAGTTTTATTTATCCTAGGATTAATGGGAATGCCAAGAATTTTTTTGATGTATATTAGGAATAAGAAGAAACAGGACAAGGATAAAAATATAAAGAGTTATTGTCCTGTGCTGAGACGTTTCATCAGGTCTTAGTCCGAATTGTCAACTTTTTTTATTATGCGTTTTTACAATGCAGCAAAACAAAAAAAATAAAGATAAAGGTTTATACAGTGCAAAACATACATAACAAAGTACAATTCATAACAATTAAGCGAAGCACCCATAGTAGAATCATGTAAAGTTAGTTACCACCCCACCCTCCCACTACCCAGCTCCAAGCCAACCTCACACGATATAAAAAACTTTATCAGAACTATATCACCACAGAGCTGTATTTACAGAAAGGTATATTGCCTACAACCTAAACTATAATATGTTTACACATTAAAAAAAACCCATAAATCTTAACCGTAAGAAGCTGGAAGTAAGGGATTTAACTGCAAAAGAAAAAAAATGGAGGGATTCACCCTTAATCTAAATGGGCATTATGAAAATATTCAAGAAAAGGTCCCCACACCTTTTGGAACTTTATATCTGAATTAAAAAGTGAATAATGAATCTTTTCAAGGTCTAAGCAGGACATAATATCTCTGAGCCATTGAGCATGGGTGGGAGGGGCAACATTTCTCCACCTAAGAAGAACTGCATATCCGGCCAAAAGAGAGGTGAAAGACAATGTACGACGCTTAGTCGGAGTTAAATGCACGTCAGCTTCTCCCGAAGTACCGAAAAGAGCAATCAGAGGGTTAGGTTCCAACTAGCAATTAAGTATGTGAGATAAAGTTTTTAAAAAATCATCTCTCCAGAATTTCTCCAAGCTCGCCCCCTTCGCACTCATCACAACAGGGACTGATATCGGGATAAAACCGCGACAATTTAGTTTTAGACATATGAGCCCTGTGTACCACCTTGAACTGTAAAAGGCAGTGGCGAGCACGTAGAGAAGTTGAATTAGCTGACTTGACCATTGAATCCCAAACCTTGTTGGACAAAGAAAAATTTAAATCATGCTCCCAGGCAGTTTTAATTTTGTCGAAGGGGGCTTACTTCAACTTCGTTAACATATCTCGAACAGTAGAAATTAAACCTTCACCCAATGGATTCATACAAAGAAACAAATCCACAACATTTTTAATGGATACTTCAGGAAAGTTTAGTATTAAAAGGTTGATAAAATCTCTAATTTGGAGACATCTAAAGAAATGAGTGTTAGGTAGGCCGAACTTTATAGACAATTGTTCAAAAGTTGCCAAGCACTTATCTATAAAAAAGATCTTCAAAACACCTAATGCCCTTTTGGTGCCAATCTAGAAATATTAAGTCCTGCATAGAAGGCTGAAAAAGATGATTATGTAGAATAGGACTAGAGAGAGAAAAACCGTGAAGACCATTATGTTTTCTGCACTGAGCCCATATCCTCATAGTGTGTCTGATAACCGGATTAACAATTGATTTAGGCAAATGGCAAGGAAGTGGGGAGATGGAGATTCTTATTAGAGTTCAACTCCATTGCCCCCCCCCCATATTGGGCAGTCCGATTGATTATAAAAGTACCAAAAGATAAGATAACGTATGTTGGTTGCCCAGTAATATAAACAAAAATTGGACAAGGCCATAACACCTACCCTTTTAGGTTTTTGAAGATGAGCTTTATTTAGTCTGGGATGTTTGCCCTTCCATAGATAGGATGAAATAGTAGAGTCTAATGAATTAGAAAAAAGCTTTAGAAATAAAAACTGGTAAAGATTGAAATAAGTATAAAAATTTAGGAAGAATAAACATTTTAACAATGTTAGTTTGACCTATGAAAGACATGGACAAGGGTGACCACTGTGCTAAGCTTTGTTTTGTATGATTTAAAAGATTAGTAAAATTTTCTCCAAAAAGACGCTTATAATTTCTTGTTACTGTAATGCCAAGGTAAATAATTTGATTATTTACTACTTTAAAAGGGAGGTTATGAAATTCTAGTAATTGTGCTTCTCTATTTATTGGAGATACGGAGGGTCATTAGTCTTTCACTAATGCCAACAGGTGTTTTTGTGAGACTTGGTAGAAGGGTGCTCTTGGTGGCCAATCCTACTCTGTGGAGATGTTGTTCACCTGGGGGGAAACCTTTCCAGAAGAAGGTGTAACCCATTCCTTCCTCTGTTAATGAGCCTTCATCCAGGAGCCTGGTCTCACTCGGCAGCAATGTTGATGTTGGCATTAGTGAAAGACTAATGACCCTCCGTATCCCCCGGCAAAGAAATGTTATGCCACGTTTCTCAGTGCCTATGCACCAACTTTGCCATCTGAGAATGAGGCTAAGGAATGCTTTTTATCATACATTAGACAAAGCTCTTTGCTGGATCCCTAAGAATGATAAGATCCTTTTGCTTGGGGACTTCAATGCTAGGGTGGGACAGAGCAACAGGATATGGAGTGGAGTGCTAGGTAGGAATGCTATTGGCAATGCCAATGCAAATGGCATGAAGCTACCTACTCTTTGCCCTGAGCATAACCTTACCATAACCAACACCATCTTACAGCAGAAGACAAAATATAAGACCTCGTGGATGCACCCTCGCTCTAAGCATTGGCACATGATTGACTTCATTTTGAGACGTAGTGACATCAAGGATGTTCTCATCACCCGTGCCATAAAAGGTGCAGAGAGCTGGACTGACCATCATATGATTGTGGCCAAGCTCCATATGGAAGTGTTACTCCCCTCTCCCTTCCCCCGTGGCTGCAAAAGCCCAATAAAAAGCAGCTAAATTGCAACCGCTTGAGAAACACAGAAGCAAGAAGTGAGTTTGGACGCATCATAGCTAAGAAACTAAGGGAGCTGGAACCTTGTCTGATTTCAGAAAATACTATGGAACAACAGTGGACCTATATCAGCTCTGTGCTGTATGAGGCAGCAGCCCAATCCATCGGCCATAAGAGCAGAAACCACCAAGACTGGTTTGACGATAACTCAGATACCATCCACAATTTGCTTAAGGACATGTACAAAGCATGTCCTTTAGATAACCCATCAGCATCAGACAGCATTGGCAGGCAACTCGGAGGAAAGTGCAAAAGACAATATGGGCCATACAAGATGAGCAGTGGACTGAAAAGGCACATTAAATCCAGTCCTTTGCTGATAATAATGACATGCATAATTTTTACAATGCTGTCAAAACCATCTACGGCCCAGTAAATCGATGCATTACTCCCCTGAAAACAGCAGATGGTCAAACACTTCTGAAGAATCAGAATACCATTCTGCTGAGGTGGGCTGAGCATTTTAACACCCTGCTTAATCAGGATTCTGACACAGACCCCACCCTCCTGGACGAACTGCCCGAACTTCCTCCTACCCATGAACTCAGTCTACCACCAGCCTTCCAGGAGGTTCTATCAGCTGTCCATTCCCTTAAGAACAATAAGTCTCCTGGCACTGACAATATCCCTGCCGAGTTACTGAAGAACGGAGGGTACGTGTGTATGCGCACCCTCTACCAGTACATCACCAAGGCCTGGACTGACGAGAACATCCCACAGCAATGCAGAAGTGCAAACATCATTGTAATTTATAAGACCAAGGGTGACAAGGCCATCTGTGGCAATAGTAGGGGCATATCACTCCTTTCTGTTGCTGGAAAGGTCCTGGCTAAGGTGATGCTTCAGAGACTGATCAGCAACATCACTGAGTCAATGCTGCCTGAATCAGAAGAACAGGAGCACGATTGACATGATCTTCACAGCCCGGCAGCTTCAGGAAAAGAGCCGGGAGCAGCATCAAGACCTGTTTATGGCCTTTGTCGACCTCTCCAAGGCATTCAACACTGTGAAAAGAGAGCTCTTATGGGATGTCCTCCAGGTTTGGCTGTCCCAATAAATTTGTTAACATCCTCTGCCAGTTCCATGATGGGATGACTGCTCGGGTGACCATAGGAGGACAAGCGTCCGAGCCCTTCCTTGTACGGACAGGGGTCAGGCAGGGGTGTGTGCTAGCACCAGTGCTCTTTAACGTCTTCCTCCTGTGTGTTACCAAGCTTCTCCACAACGAGATTGAAGACAGCAGCGGTGTGGCAGTGGACGTCAGATTAGATGGCAACCTCTTTAACATCAGAAGGCTCCACACAACCACCAAACTCCATAGAGAATGGGTCCTGGAGCTGCAGTATGCAGATGACTTTGCTCTTGTGGCCCATACTCTGGAGGATCTTCAGACTGTCCTTGCTGTCGCGGTGAGAGCGTACAGCAGGATGGGGCTGACCGTCAGTACCACCAAGACAGAAGTGGTTTGCCAGTGGAGTGCTAGTGTCCCAGTGAAGAAGCACTGTAAGGGTCAGATGAAGAATGCTTTAAGGAAGTGCAAGATCAGACCTGAGGACCTGGAGGATGTTGCTGCTGATTGTAACACTTGGTGACAGCTGTGTAGGGATGGGGTTCATATTCTGGAGATGGAAAGAACAACCAGAAGACAGCAGAAGAGAGCCAGGAGAAATGCAGCCCTGGTTGCCATCACTACCACCACTACCACATATACATGTCCCACCTGCAATAGAGCTTGTGGGTCCAGGATAGGACTGTATAGTCACCAAAGATCTCACCGTTAAAGGAATGGACGTTGTCATCGGATTCCGATGGACAACTGATGAAGAAGATTTATTGGAAAAAGTTCGCTCTTAGGTAAATTAAGTTTGTATCCAGAAAGCTGACTAAATTTATTAAGGAGTGTAAACATTGGGGATCAGGAGGTAGTCAGGTTTGATATTGAAAGTAAAAGATCATCAGCATGAAGCGAGACTTTGAACTCAACATCCCCCCTCCAAATCCCCATCAATTCAGCACAGCTTCGAAATGCAATCGCCAGTGGCTCTATAGCCAAATCGAAAAGTAAGGAACTTAAAGGATACCCTTGCCGGGTACCACGTTTAAGACTAAGAGGTTGGGATTGCTGAGAATTAGTCAAGACAGAAGCAGTGGAGTGTGAATATAACAATTTAATCCACGTAATAAAACTTTGTCCAAAATCAAATTTTTCCAAAACCGCAAAAAGATAATTCCACCCCACAGGATCTCTGCATCTAGAGAAATGACACGTTCAGGAATCCCAGCTGAAGGTGAGTATAAGATATTAAATAGATGCCGTATATTAAAAAAAGGAGGTGGTTTTTAATAAAACCAGTTTGGTCTTCAGAAATAATTAAAGGTAGAATGTTCTCCAATCTATGGGCCAAAACTTCAGCCGAAATTTTAAGCAAGGGAATTGGCCTGTACGAGGAACACTAGTGGATCTTTACCTTTGTTCGCTAAAAGAATAGTACATACCTCATTAAATGATGGTGGCAGTTTACCATGTTTAAACGAGTCAGTTAAAACTAACATTAGTTGAGGCGAAAGCAGTGAAGAAAATGATTTACAGAATTCTGCAGAGAACCCATCAGGTCCAGGAGATTTCCCAGACTGCGGTACAGATATAGCTGATGATATTTTCTCTAGTGATAATGGTGCATTCAATTTTGTTTTAAAATCGGGAGAAAGCGTAGGAATGTTTAAACCTTATAAAAAATGCTTGACAGGAATATTATCATCTGAGGATTCAGAGGTTTAGACTCGAGAACAGTAGTTCTGGAATGTATCATTAATTTCAGAATGATTCAAGGTAATATTCCCATTTTCCATTCAGATTTTTCTAATATGTTGTTTAACTTTGGAGCGTCTTTGTTGGTAGACTAAAACTTTACCTGATTTATCACCATGGATTTAAAACGGCTTTTACTTTCCAGAAGTTGGCGTTCAATTGGGTGAGTGGAAACAAGGTCAAACTTAGTTTGAGGTTCCACTCGTTTCTTATATAGCTCCGGATTTTTAGTTTGGGCATATAGTTGGTCTATTGCTTTAATTTGATTAACCAGATCTAATCGCTCTTTATGGGTCTTTCTATTTAAATTCACAGTATATGAAATTATTTGACCCTTAGGTATGCTTTCATAGCATCCCAAACAACCTGACTTGAGGTTTCAGATGACATGTTAGTTTTTAAAAAAAAAGTTATCTGTTCCTCTATAAATGTTACAAAATCATTATCCAACAACAAGGAGGGGAATCAGAAAGAATTATAGACAGGGTGACTGGGGCATCATCTGAAATCAATATACCCTGATAATCACACAAGCGAACAGATGTAATCAACTGATTATCAATTAAAAAATAATCAATTCTAGTAAAAGTATGATGGACATGTGAAAAAAAATCTCTCACATTTGGATGAAGAAAACGCCATAAATCCGAGATACCATAATTAGAAAGGAAAGATTGAATTGATAGAGCAGATTTACTTGGTAATCTAGGAATAGAGGATGATCGGTCCAAAACTATATCTAATCAACAGTTAAAATCACCACCCAATATGAGAAAATATGAACTCAACTCGGCAATAGAGAGAAGAAATGATCGAAAAACTCCACATCATCCGAACTGGGGACATATAAATTGGCCAAAACTACCAATGTGTTATATAATTTCCCAGAGACAATAATAAAAGGACCATTTGTATCAGATACTTTATTATGAAGCTCAAAGGGAACATTTGATTTATAAGAATTGAAACACCCCTGGGTTTAGCCTGAAAAGTTGAATGGAAGTGCTGCCCCACCCATTTAGACATAAGACGAGAGTTATCATAATTATGAATGTGTGTTTCTTGCAAAAAAGCAATTGCTGCATTAAGCTGTTTAAGATGTGAAAACACCTTCCTTCCTTTAACAGGATGGTTCAATCCCCTAACACTCCAGCTTACAAAATACAATGGACTAACCGTTGTCCTTTTAAAAAAAATATAGAGGATAGTAGGCATAAACTTTGTCTGAAATTCAAGTAACAGCTCTGCGGCAAAAGTGTAAAACAAGAACAGGACGACAAAACGTCCTGAATAATACAAATGTCTAAAGGTTCTATGACTAATGTTGGTGTTAGAGGTTCCTCCCCCCCTCAGACCCCAAAGCAAGAAAGCTACCTAAGAGCAGCAGCAAACTCTTCAAAAAAAAATCAGCCCATAATCCCACTTCCTGTTTCCTGACATCATCATCATCTCCATTTTGTATCGGTTACAAAGTAGAAAACCTTTAGCACAACAGACTAAAGTTATACAAAGTGAAAAGAAAAACCATTCCACTGAAATTTGATATGATTAACTCAAGGTAATAATACAAGAAAAAAAAAAGAACTAGTGTTTAAGAAAAAATATAAAGACAAGTAAACAGATTTTACGCAATAACCTAATAACTAGTGAAAATTTTTTTTACTGACTTAAGAAAGAAAAATCGGGGAAAAAAAACAAAAAAAAGTACTTCACCACCAATGTAAATTATCAGACCGAACCAGAGGGAGTCGAAGCCACAGGCAGGTCATCAATAAATTTCTGAGCATCTGAAGCCGAGTTAAACCATTTTTTGTCTCCATTGGTAAGAATTATTTGGAGGTGAGCTGGAAATTGAAGGGAAGGCCTAAATTTACGATTATTTAGTTCTTTCATAACTCCTTTAAACTTGGCTTGCAGACTCAGAACTTGGGGAGCATAGTCCTTGACAACACAAATTGGTTGATCCTTATAAGCTTGCTTTCCTCTCCGACGAGCTTCTTTAATGAGAGAAATTTTCGTCTGGTAGTGATGAAATCAGGTAATTACAGGATGTGGCCTGTGTCCCGGTTCCGGAACAGGCCCTAAAGTGCAGTGAGCTCTGTCTATCTTGGTGGTGTCGGAAGTATTTCATTCCCGAAAATCTTACATAGCGGAGCAGAGAAAAATTCGACAGGAGATCCATGTTCAATACGTTCTGGCAAGCTGAAAATACACAGATTTTGACGTCTGCTTCGACATTCCAAATCAGTAACTTTGGATAACAACTTACTGTTGTGATCTCTTAAGTTAGAATAATTGCTTTCTAGCTCTTCAAAATGGCGGTCTAGCGTATCTGTAGTAGACTTAAGATGTGATAAGCATCGGGTATGATCCTCCACCATGGATGTAATATAATCCAACTTCAAATTCACTGAACTAATAGAAGACTTAATTTCAGCTATTATCTTCTGTCTGTGTTGCATCAAAATCAAGGTAATTTCGCCAGAGGGGCTAGCAGCAGGAACTTCTTTCTTCCTGGATTTGGTGGTCTTAGAAGCCATCGCAAAACAGGCATATTCGCAGGTAGATAGGAAAATAAAAAGTTTAACAGTTTGGAGTTTAAAAAAAAGGGAGAGAAGGAGTGCAGAGATAAGAAATAAAATGGAGCAATAGCTTTTAGGGACTAAACCATCGTCATCTTAACCAGAAGTCCCAACTCTTTATTCCTATCCATAGATGCTTCATGACCTGCTGAGGTCCTCAAGCATTTTGCGTAAGTTAGTCTGGATTCCCAGCATCTGCAGAATCTTTTGTATTTATGTTAAGGATAGAAAAAAAAGTAGGTTCATCCAAGCACAATGTGTGGAAGTAGAGGAAGGGGCTGAGGTTGTTTGAGTACTCCACATCAGTATTCACCAAGGGAAAATGACAATGATTATATCATGGAGGTGTGTGTTCATATTCAATGGCTCGTTGATAAGAAGAAGGAGGTAATGCATGTACTGAGAAACATTAATATCGCTAGAGCCCCAGGGCCTGATGGAATCCATCCCAAGTTGTGGAGAAAAGCTAGGGAGGAGATTACTGAGACCCAAGTGGAAATCTTTGAGTTTTTTTGCCACAGGTGAGTTCCCGGAAGATAGCACAATAGTCAGTGTTGGCCCTTTGTTCATGAAGAACATCAGAGACTCCAGGAAATTTTAGGCTGGTGATCCTTGCATCGAGAAAGGGAGAAAATGCTTAAGAATATGATTTACTTGCTTTTGGAAGATCACGATCTTACTATGGAAAGTCAGCATGGCTTTGTGGAGAGAGGCACAAAAAAATCAAATGTGAGACAGTAATATAAGGCATGTTGGAATTTGTTTAATTTTTGTTATTTGTTAACTGTACAGTTCTAATCATTTGTTTTTGATTTTGCTGGTTTTCTTCAGTTGTCTACTGTAATTTCTGATTATACACATTAGTTCAATCTGGTAATCTTGTTAAATGATACTGCATAAAAATTGCTGATGAGTAAAGAAAGATGAATTTGAAAACAACTGCTGATTCATGAAGTAGGACTTGATGTACTAAATGCAAATGTGATATGAACTCCAGTAATTCACTTTTGTAGTTTTTATAAAAGTAATATATTTTTCTTCCCTCCATGTATATGGTAAGAAATCATTAACAAAGCAGATTTATTATTATTGCAGTTGGCATCTGGAATCTACAGCTTTGTTTGTTCCCTGTGGAACCATCATACTGACAGCTTTTTGCAGCAGATCTGCATTGGAGAAACAGCTGCCATCAATTCCTTAGAAAGAACTTTGCTTTCATTGAAAGGTATTTGATATTTATAAGCTTGAAGGAAAATTTTACTCATGTATATGTTGTAAAACTTGTTTTAATGACAGCAATTTATTTTATTCTCATATTATTTAGAGTGACTTTCTTTGGACTATCTATATTGTGATGAACAGAACTATTGATAGGTTATATGAACTTTCTGTAACAGTAAAGATGCTATCAAAAGTTTGAAATTTTTATTTTGTGTAAACTTTGCTATGTTCAGTGTTGTCAGTTGTTTATTGATATGTGAAGTGAGTTGAATTGAATTGGATGGTGGTGAATTTGTGGAATTTATTACCACAGGCAGCTGTGGAGGCCAGGTTGTTGGTTATAGGTTCTTGATTGGACACAGCATCAAAGTACAGGGAGAAGACTGGGGAGTGGGGCTGAAGAGGAGAGAAAAGGATCAGCCATGGCTGAATGGCAGAGTAGTCTTGATGGGCCAAATAGACTAATTCCACTCCTATGTCTTATGGCTGAAGATTGGTTTCAGTGGAGGAATCTGAGTTGGATTGTCTACATGTTCTTGAATGGGAGTTTCACCTCCCGAGGTTTTCATCTGCTTGTAAGTAATCAATTGCAGCAATATTTTTCATGGTCAGAACAACTGTAAACCTGAGTGAAATTTAGTGAGAACAATTGGAGAAAAAGTAGGGGTCGTGGTTACAAGGTGAAGGGGCAGTTACTTAAAACTGAGGTGTCGAGATTTCTTCATATGAAGGGTGGTGGATCATTGGAACCCCTACCCCAGACGATTATAGAAACTAGATCACTTCAAAGAAGAGATGCATACATTTTTGAAAGAATGAGGAATTGAAGATGATGTGGAACTGATACAGAAACAGATGGCTCAGGCAGAGCAGTGATGATCAAATTGAACAGCAGGGCAGGCTTGGGGAGGGGGTGGGGGTCAAGTGACCAAGTTGTGCTTGTGTTTTCTTGCGCTCTATTATAATAAGTTGGAAACCTGACAGTGTCTCATTATGTGTTTTGTTTTTGCTGATAGTTCTTCGCAAGCTCACAGTGCATGGGTTTACGGAACCCCATAAAAACTTAGAAGTAATGGTACGTAATGTGACTTTACTTCCCTAAATTTATACCTTTTATCCATGGAATATCTATAAGCACATTGGAAAAATCAATCAAGTTGATTGATTTATAAGATTAATTAAGTCAAACTACATTAATTAGTGTTTCTTACTGAGAAATGAAAAAGGGCTTATTAGCAAAATGAATACATCCACAATTAAACTGAGATGAGTTGGGCAGATGTTCTGCTGATCCTGAGATGACGCTGCCTGTGCCCTGGACCATGCTGTTCTTCCAAGCAAGGTGTTGGGTATAGTGATCTGGGAAGCTAGCTACAGAAGATTTTTTTATTACGTCAAACTTAAAAATTTATTCACATTTCTTCTGATAACCAGTTCTCACCATTTATTTCAATGGAGCTTATTTGCTTATTTTGTGTTTAACTTGGGTAAAATTGAGCAGGCACTGTGGAATCTTGTGTCCTTTTTGTCTCCGTGGGGAGTTGACTGAGGTAGCACAGAGAATCTAGTAACATAAGTGACAAAGCAGTGATGCCACAGTAGATTTCACTCAGTGACGGTTTTGGAGATGTCAGTCATGAAAGAAATGTGGCTAAATCTGAGAAGCATAAGATACCAGATAAATCCCTTACCTTAAAATGGCTTGTTAATTTATTTCAAAAATCTATCAATGATAGTCAGCAATGGTAATCCATGACTTTAATGGCTATTTTTCAAAGGAAGAAGGGTTTTCTTGTTTTAAATTCTATGAATTAAAAACATGTCACTGGTTTTGTTATCCTGTATTCTGTTGTGGGAGAGCAGTTTTTTTAAAATAACCTATGATGTATTCCAATTTTAATTTTAAAATTTCACAAATATGAATTAAATGTTTTCCTATCACAGGTATATTAGACTCATTACTTGCCAATATTAACTTCTGTTTTCTCTGCCCCTTTCAATCTTTATAGGAATTTCTGAATACAGTTTTTGAGAGGTTAAAACAATTCCTGGAATGTCGTAAGTATAGTTATGATAAATAGTGAACTTGAGATATATTGTGTAGAATTGGACATGGGATTAAGATGGGAGGAGAAAGACTTATATGATAACTGCGAGGCAAGTTTTCCACACAGAATGGTGGGTATATGGAGCTGCCAGAGGAAATAGTAGAGGGTACAATTACAAGATTTAAAATCCATTTGCATACGTACCTGAATCAGAGATGGTTAGAGTAATGTTGGCCACATGGAAACAAATGGGACTAGCTCAAGACGGCACCTTGGTTAGCATGAATGAGTTGGGCCAAAGGGACTTACTGTGCTGTATGACTCAGAATTTTACTGTATATGCTCCCTGCTAGAAGCATCAAATGTGTAAGAAAGAAAGGATCAAATGGATTTAATCATAATTTGTGGACATTATGAACGAAGGGCGAAGGCCTGAGAGGTCAATACTCCCCAATGCCATTAGGCTTTACAATTCAACCGCCAGGACTTAAGAACTTTTTAAAAGCTATTATTAATGCTTTTTGAGATAGTGATTTAGATGCATATCATATTTTTTACTGAGTTAAGTATTGTATGTAATTAGTTTTGCTACAACAAGTGTATGGGACATTGGAAAAAAAGTTGAATTTCCCCATGGGGATGAATAAAGTATCTATCTTTCTATCTATTTAATTCACACTCTTAACAGCACATAAACTACATAGCTGATTGCATCTTTTTACTTTAACCGTAATAATTTCAACTTATGTTCTTATTGTCATATAGTGAGGGAAGAAAAATTGGCCATTTCCCTTAGTGTATGTTCTTGTCAATTTGAACATGATTAGTCTTCATCGGGGCGGTCAGAAATGGAGAGGGTCAGTAACTTTCAATTCCTTTGCGTTATCATTTCAGTCCTGGAACCAGCATGAAAATGTCATCTCAAAGGCAACACGGCAGTACGTGTACTTTCTTAGAAGCGTGCGTAGATTTGGCACGTCACCTAAAACTTTGACAAACTTACATAGCTGCACAGTGGATAGTATCCTAACTGGTTACAACATGGTGTTTCCATACCAGACCGATGCTCAGGAATGAATAAATGCTTCAAAAAGTGGTCCATCACAGGTAAACCCTTCCCTAGCACTGAATACATTTAACTGGAGCACTGCCACAAGAAAGCAGCATCCATCTGAAAGACTCCCACCATTCAGGCCTTGCTCTCTTCTTACTGCTGCCATCTGGCAGGAGGTATTGGAGGTTTAGGTCCCATGCCACCAGATTCAGGAACATTTAGTACCTTCAGGTTCCAGAACCAGCATGGATAATTTCAATTACCACCTCTCTAAATTTATTCTATGACCTACAGACTTGAGTTTGAAGGAATCTTTATAACTCATAATCTCAGTATTACTTTTGATTTGCATGGTTTGTCTTCTTGAGCACATTGTTTGCCAGTCTTTGTCTGTTTATGTATAATTTTTCATAACTTCTGTTGTTTTTCTTTATTTTCCTATAAATGCCTGCATGAAAATGAATCCGAAGGTTACATGTATATATGTATTCAAAGTAAAAAAATTACTTATTACTAAGTGGTGAGTACTTATTCTGGATGGGTAGTCCAGAAAAGGAATGAATCTTCACGAAGTGACCTTCACTATCAACCAAAAAAAATCAGCAACGCATTGCAAAAAGATGAGTGCTGAATTTCCCAGGATTCAGGTAGAGGAAGCTCTTGCCATAAAGCACATCACAGACAACCATTTGATTCCTAGTCTGCAGGAACTGCAGAGACCACCAACTGTGGGCTGCTCAAAGTTGACCAAAATTGGCAAAAAAAAATGCCACAAAGATATGGGACTAGTTTGCTTTGAATGGAAGAGCTAATTAACCACAAATATGAGAGGTTTGCTAGTTTGAAAGCTTCACCATTCCTCCCAGTAGCTGAAAATAAGCTGCTTCCTGAATTAGTGTAGATTTTGTACATTTAGATACTTGTTGGACATGATCTTTACTATACGGAATCTTGAAGAAAAGTGCTGCATCAGCCGCTGTTCAGGCACTTTTTTGACCTTGCTTAAATTGTCTTGGGAAAAACAATGGACCACTCCCCTCAGAATTGATTATCTACTGAACTATGTCTCTATTTCATATTTTCCTCATACACCATGCAAGGTGTGATTTTAAACAGCAGAGCCCACCTCCAGCGGTCCAATGTCTTAACAAGGCTGCATCATTGCTACACCAGTTTTCTCAGTTTTTGTAAGTGCATGGTTTTGCCTGCCTTCCACAGAACCAGTCAGAAAATAACAGTCCACAGGATCTATAGAACCATGATCATCCAGATCTCCAGTTGGCAATTAAATGCAAAGTTGTGATCTGTATTCACAAAGAAGGATACAGCTAACCTGTTGGAGATGGTAGGGAACTGAGAGTTTAAAGAGCAGCGATAAAGATTTTTGCATTATTTGAATCTAAAAAAATAAAGTATATGCTCCAGAGTGCTAAAGGAAGTGGCCCTGGAAATAGCAGTTGCATTGCTGATCATGTTTCACATGTTTCTTCAGAACCTGGAGTTGTTCCTATCAATTGAGTTGTGGCAAATGTAACCCCACTACTTATAAAAGGAAGGAGAGAATACACAGGAAATTACAGACCATGCTTTCAGATTGGCATTGGGTTCCTCATGACAACCTACCTTTTGGACCCTTTCCAGTTTGCTTATTGCTCAACTTGGTCCACTGATGATACAATAGCTTCTATTGTATTCTATCTGCTCTATCCCACTTGGATAATGGTGCCTCATGTGGTAGGATAGTGTTTATCAACTTCAACTCCGTGTTTAATACATTCATCTGTCAGAAGCTGGTTGGTAAACTGTCCTCATTGGGTCTCAATACTTACCTCTGTTACTGGATCCTGGATTTCTTGACAGAAAGGCCACAGTCAATCTGTGTTAGCTCCTTCATGCTGAGCACTGGTGTTGCCCAGGGCTGCGTGCTCAACCTGATGCTGTGCACACTGTTGACACATGACTGTATTGCTAGATCCAATTCAAACCAAATCATCACATTTGCTGATGATGCAACTGTGGTTGGCTTCATCAACGACGATGAGATGGTGTACAGAAAGGAGATAGGTCGGCTGGTAGAATGATGAGAGCACAGCAACTTGAGTGTCAATGTTGAAAAGACCACAGAGATGGTTGTGGACTTTAGGAAGGTGCAGTCTGACTACTCACTGCGATGCAGTGCTCCTCAGACAGGATGAAGAGATCATTACTCCCCAATGCCATTCGGCTTTACAATTCAACCGCCGGGGGTAAGATATGTTAAAGTGCCAGGGTTAGGACTGAGCTTAAGTTACCATTCAATGTATTTTAGTAAACTATTTAAGAACTTTTAAAAAGGTATTTATTAATGCTTTTTGAGAGGGTGATTTTAGATGCATATCATATTTATACTGAGTTAAGTATTGTATGTAATTAGTTTTGCTACAATAAGTGTATGGGACATTGGAAAAAATGTTGAATTTCCTCATGGGGATGAATAAAGTATCTATCTATCTATGTATGTGGTTTCTCTATAGCGAGTTTGGAGCACCAAGTTTCTGGGAGTGCACATAAGGCTGATCTCACCTTCTTCTTCAATACTAACTCTTTGGTTGAGAAAGCACAATAGCAATTCCAGAGGAGATTGAAGTGAGTGAGGCTCCTACCAGGCCCCCCCCCCTATTCTAACCAACTTTTACAGAAGCATCATCAAGACTGTCCTGAATAGCTGCATCACCATCTGGTAAGGGAATTGCAAGGTATCTGACCACGTCACTACAAAGGATGGCGAGAGCTGCTGAGAGGATCGTCAGCGTCTCTCTTCCACCAATCAGAGATGTTTATCAGGAGTGCTGTGTGCACAGGGCCCTTAGCATTGTAAATGCTTCCTCTCATCTGTTTAACTATCTCTTTGAACCCCCTACTATCTGGCAGGAGGTACTACTGCATTAAGACAACTGTTAGGATGGGGTACAGCTTCTTCCCCCAAGTCATAAGACTACTGAACTCCCTGCCACCACCCAGGTCTCATCACATAGGAAGTGTCAGGAGCGTTAAACTGTTTTTTTAAACTTGTGTAATAAATGCACCTTATTACTTGTTAATTATATGTGGTATGAGGTGTATGTACTGTGTTGTGCACCTTAATCAGAAGGAACATAGTTTCGTATGGTGATATACTTGTGTATGGTTGAATGGCAATGAATTGAACTTGAGCTTCTATATTCCTGCTACTCGCCTGTGGGCTGTCAATTGGTTTGTGAACCCTATGATCTTGAGACAAGTCTCATAATGCAATAAACCCTCTGGTTTGCTATTGTGTTTGAAATACTGCTCACTCACAAAATTACTGCTGAGGGATTGCAACTTGTTACCTGGCATTAGCTCACTGGAAATCAATAACAGTATGTGAATTTACTGATGTATAATTGGAGGCCATTTTCATTCATCTAATACTGTATGCTGGGCAAGATGTTTTAAAATCAGGAGATGTGGAAAGATTATGGTGTTATGTAGATGGAAATGACTGAAAATTGATGCCAGGTTTTGAAAAGAGAATAAATGTTAGAAAGCATTGGCATTCGTAAGGGCAGAGGGCTCACAATTTAATTTTTCTCCAATGTTGACTGTGAATTTGAAAAATGTTTGAGATGCATGAGCAGTTAACAATTTCAAGTGATGTGGGACCAACGAATGGATGCTATAATAAGACAGCTGTTTAATGGGTATTCATGTTTTCAAAATAGAAGAGAAGGTATAAGAAGCAGAAGGAGAGGAATTACTCAGTTTCAGAGGGAATTTTAGCTCAGTAGCTTATGAGAAGTGAAAAGCTTACATAAGTTTGTCCTGATAGATTAGGGAAAAGGAGGGAAATGACACATAGGGCCTATTGGTTCGTTTTGAGTCTTAGTGGCAAAGAAGTCTGCAAGCCCCTCATGAATCTTGGTCACTTTGAAAAGGATTGATGTCGTGTTATGCCGCATCTATTGTGTGGATTTCCTGTAATTGTGCTAATTCTGCCTTGGTAAATTTTGAGTTACCCCATATTATTTTATCTTTTTTTCGTAGGTCGGCAAATCAATACAGAGAGTACTTGTGGTGAAAAACTGGAGAAGACTATTATCCTATTCACTAAAGTGGTGAGGACTTAATTTTGTTTTGTAAAGTAAATTAATCAGATGTTTCTGCCAGTGTAATTGGAAAAAGCAAATAATTGATTAACGGGCATTAGTAAATAAAATAACAAAATACTAGAAATATTTAGCAGACCAGGCAAAATCTGTGGAAGGAGAAACAGTTATCATTTTCAATTGAAGACTGGAAGAGATAAACCAAGTTAGTTTTAAGGAACATGTAAAAGCTGTCAAATGCAGATTTGCAGGATAAGCCCAGCAAGCCAGACAATTTGAGTGGAGAGAGAAAAATATGAAGTCAACATAAATGGATTATCTACAGCAACTGTACAAATTCCAACTCTAAAAGTGGAATATTTTGATTGGATATAAGATTATAAACATGATGGTCGATTATTACAATAATCTCATATTTGATCCCATATAGGCAACCACCTTGTAACCCAAGTAGCCATAACAAAAATTTGACCTTACAAAATTATAAATCACTATCTGAAAATTTAAGATATGGAATAAAATATTCTCTCATGAAATTTATGTGAAAAAAATAAAGCAACGTAAAAAAATTTCAACTCATGTTTCTTGATGTACATATGCAAAAGTGTTGCAGCTTTGTGTTACTGAAAATTGTGAGATTTGTTTTTTGGGAATGCATCTCCTATGGCGTAAGTGTTATTTGTACACAAATATAATTAAATATTCATTTGTGGAACATTGTTACAAACCCCATGGAGAAATAGTTCTGCACTGAGTTAAAGACTTAATATAGTGAATGTGATATATTGAAAAAATGGCCTATCAGCTGAATCTGTTACATGAAAATGTTATCACATTTTTGGTTTGCTCAATTAACTGACATGTATTGAAATATGAATTTCATTGAGGCAATTGCCCATAGGTTTTAGGTTTTTAATGCAATAACCTGAACTAATATCTGGAAATTAGTGCAAATTCCACTGTGGATTTTATTTTGGTCGTCTAAATCCGTAAAGTTCAAATAATACAGATTGCCTCAATATGAGTATATGATCATGAGTCTGAGATTATGAATAAATACCCATTAGGGAAGAAAGTACGTTGTGGTTATCTACATAATTTCAGATATTGGATATGGAATCACGATTGATAATTAATAACCTTGTGAAGTGATCTGGTAAGCCACATAGCTATATTGAATCACAGGTTGTAAACACATTGGCCTGACTTCTGATCAAAACTGGTACCATTTCCCCATGTAAACAAGCACACATGCCATCTGTCTGTAGTTTGCACCTTCTCCCTGTGGCTGTGTGTGTTTCCCCTGGCTGCTTAGATTTCTCATCCCAAAGACATTGTGGCAGGTTAACTGCCCTTTGTAAATTACAGTAGACACTTAATAGATAAATCATGAGGGAGTTGATCGGCACACAAAAGAGAATAAGTTACAAGGAATTCTGCGAGTGGGTATGAACTTGATGTGTCAAATGGCCACATTCTTATTTTAAGCAAATATAATGCAAGTTAAAGAAAATCTGAATGAGTATCAGTGTTAATGAATAATGTTTTGACACCCAATTGTATTATCTTAATTATTTTCCTTTTACTGTGTTTGAAGCTAGCTAACCTCAGCTTCATCCTTCAGTTAAACACCTAATCTTGAAGCATATACAGGTATCTGCAGTGGAATGTTTGAGGTGGCCTTATGTTCTTTACTACAATATTTTAATTTAATCATTTAAATCCTAAAGTGACTTATTCCATCTACTGCCCAAAGTAGAGTGTGTATGATGATTTAAGAGCCTAAAGCTGTCTTCCCAGTCTGTGAGTCACTGGAATCAGGGATAATGTTCCATCCTATTGCTGCCAGCTACCTGATTGGAGGTACTGTAAACAGGATATAAAAATGAACCATACAATAAAAGCTGAAAGAACTTTCCACATTCTGTGTTTTCCCCCCAAGATTATATATGAAAGAGTTTTTGAATTATGTAACACTCTCAACAGCTAGGACAGTTTAGAGCAAGCAGTATTTTTAATTGTAGTTATTAAATTACAAAATACAAGTCCTTCAGATTGGAAACATTTATGAGGCTGATTTTTTTCCTAGAAATATATATAATTACCAATTTGATTTCATTGCTGGTCCATAATTTTGCTTTCTGCTTTATATGCTAACAAATATATAACCTGTCGGTCTTTACTGATTGCAGCTTCTGGACTTTTTGGATTATCATCCATTTTCTTTCATCTCGTTGATTCGGAGGTCATTGGAATTTGCTGTTAGTTACACATTTACAAACGCTGGTGAAGGTGTAGTGTTTGAACGGTTCATTGTTCAGTGTATGAACCTCATTAAAATGATTGTGAAAAATGATGCTTACAAACCATCAAAGAACATTGAAGGTACATTTATTTCCCTGCGTATTCTCCTATTCCTACTCTATAAAAAATTTTTAAACTTTCTTCTCAACAGGTTTGCATGAGATTCCATCATTGGTTAATGGTGTGTGAGTTATAGTTAGATAAGTTGCAGTTGAATGAACATTTATATATATTCCATTATGCATTCTAGAATTTAATCAGTGACTTCTGTTACTGTTAGGAAATTAAAGGCATAGTGAAGGGGAACTTATTCTATTCCTGAAGTTTTGCTTTGAAAGATTTGCAGGATGATTTTTAAGATGGAAGTGATTGAGTTTTATTAGGAATCAAACACATTGTAGGCATTAGGGTTATTGCAGTAGTATTTCATGAATTTACCTTGGTGCATAAATTTATTAAGTATAATGTTAACAAATTTATTAATTTTATTAAATCATACTGTGTAATTCTTAATACAGTATTCTTCATTAAGTTGTATGATTATCTTAGCTGAATTAAGTTAACTCTCAGGGGGAAAGAGCTACTCTGTACAGTCTTCTCTGATTTCAGTGGTTGTATAACCTTACCATGATGAGGTACATTTTTATATGACTGCTGCTATTTAGTTTTATCCTTTCAGAAGTGAACCCCCATTCCTAGCGTACTTTTTATGGCATTACACTGCACCAGTAGTTTTCATGATTTGTGTATCTATATCCTCTGATCCTGCGGCTGCTCTTTTCCATTCATGCATTATTGTCAAGGTAGCTTGTGAGCTCATTATTTTTTTAAAATGCACCACTTTGCAACTGTGTGAAAATGTATTTACTGAAGGTTTGACCTGCATTTTTAAAATACTTAATTGTATTCTTACTTCATGTTGACTTCCAATTTGATGCCATTATTAAAAACTTGAAGGTTGTATTTCCAAACCCAGATTATTTATGTGAATGGTGGTTGCAACCTGGTCCCAAGAACATCAGATTCAGATTTATTTATCACATGTACATGAAAATGTACAGTGAAATATGTTGGTTGGTTTCACAACCAGCACAGTTAAGGACATTCATGGGGGGGGGGGGGGGGGTAGGGGGCAGCACCGAGTATGTCGCCACCCATTCTGGCCCCAGCGTAGCATGCCCACAATGCTTGGCAGAACACAACAAGCAACAAAATAATTATTAATAATAGCAAAACAAAACCTTTTCCTCTCTCGCACTCTTCCTTTCAACCACCCATGTGCATGGACTGTCCTCCCCAACTCTAGACTGGGCCTTCAGTCTCCTTTCAGTCACGTCACTTGTTGGCATACTGTCACTTCTCTTATTCTAATGTTTTGATTTCCATTTTACTTCATGTCCTATCTAATTCCTCAGAAGCCTGAAGAGATTTGGCTTAACCCCATCAACCCTTTCCAATTATTATTGATGCATCATAAAAAGCATCCTATCCAAATGTGTCTATGGCTTTGTATGGCAACTGCCTTGCCTGTGACAGCAAAGAGCAGCAGAGAGGTGTGGATACGGCTGTGCACATTGCAGAAACCAGCCTTCCCTCTATGGAGTCTCGGTCTGTACTTCCTGGTGCCTCAGTAAAGCAACCAGCAGAAACAAAGACCCCACCCACCCTGTATATTCTGTCTTCTTTCTCCTCCATTGGGCCAAACAATCAGAAACCTGTAAGCATGCAGCGCGCACGCACGCATGCACGCACGCACACACACACACACACACACACTCTCTCTCTCTCACACACACACACACACACTCTCTCTCTCTCACACACACGCACACACTCTCTCTCTCACACACACGCACACACTCTCTCTCTCTCTCTCACACGCACACACTCTCACACACACACCCCCCCCCCCACAACCAACCTCATTGTCTGTCTTTATGATCTTGTATCTTATTGTCTACATGCTGCACCTTCTCTGTCATTGTTGTTTTGCCTTGTACTACTTCAATGCATTGTAATGAATTAATTGATCTGTATCAGCATTATGCCAATAAGCTTTTCACTATACCTTGGTACTTGTGACAATAATAAACCAATTCCAATACAAATCTGACAATCTCAGGGTGCTTCCAACATTTTCTAGTTCAGCAGAATTAACCTTTCTTAGCTGCACTGTTAACTGTCAGATTTAATTCTGAATGTTTTCATTAGTGCATTGGTCTTCAACCTGTTCTCTGGACCTTCTAGAATTCTATTTGTGACACCTTTCTCAAAACTTATAATACATGGTCCTTGGCAGAGTCATCTGCACCTATGGACCAGATATTTGGTCACAAGACCCATCTCTACCAGGTAACCAAATATTACCTTAATGAGAATTTGAGACATGGGGTTATAATCTCCACTATATCTATCTATCTATCTATATGAATATGTTATATGTTTATTTTGATGTGTTCAATAATATAGTGATTAGACAGTAAGTTGAAGACAAATTGAAAACAAGATGCACCACTATTTTTGGAGCAACTACAAATGTTCAATGCATACTTGCCTTGCCACCAGTAACTCAACATGTTTGAGAATTATTAAAACAGATAGCATGATCTAATCTAAAATTAAAAATAGGTTTAACAATTGAAACTTTAGCATACGAATTCTGGTTAGACTTCCATGTCTAATTGTCTTGTTTCTTGAAGCCCCCAGGTTTTAATCTTTACTTTAGATCATAGAAATTTACAGCACATTACAGGCCCTTTGGCCCACAATGTTATGCCGACCATATAACCTACTCTAGAAACTGCTTACAATATCTCTAGCGCATAGTCTATTTTTCTAAGCTCCATGTACCTATTTAAGAGGCTCTTAAAAGACCCTATTTTATCTGCTTCCATCATCGCCACTGGCAGTGCATTCCACCCACCCACCATTCTCTGTGGAAAACTTACCCTGATATCCCGTCAGTATCCATTTCCAACTATGTCCCCTCATGTTAGCCATTTCAGCCCTGGGGAAAAAGCCTCTGGCTATCCACATGATCAATGTCCCTCATCCTTTTCATACACCTCCATCAGGTCATCTCTCATCCTTCATTGCTCCAAGGAGAAAAGTCCAAGTACACGCAACCTGTTCTCATAAGGTACGCCCTCCAATCCAGGCAGCATACTTGTAAATCTCCTCTGCACTCTCTCTATAGTATCCACATCCTTCCTGTAGTGAGGTGGCTAGAACGGAACACAGTACTCCAATTGGGATCTGACCAAGGTCTTATATAGCTGTAACGTTACCTCACGGCTCTTGAACTCAGTCCCATGGTTGATGAATGCCAACACATTATATACCTTCTTAACAACACTGTCAACCTGTGCAGCAGCTTTGAGTGTCCTATGGACACGGAGCCCAGAGTCTTACTATTTATAGTATATTCTGGACCTACCAAAATGAACCATTTCACACTTATCTGGATTGAAGTCCATCTGCCACTTCTCAGACCAGTTCAGCATCCTATCAATGTCCCGCTGAACCTCTGACAACCCTCCAGACTGTTCACAACACCCCCAACCTTTGTGTCATCAGCAAACTTACTAACTCACCCTTCTTCATCCAAGTCATTTATAAAAATCACAAAAAGGAAGGGTCCCAGAACAGATCCCTGTGGAACACCATTGGTCACCAACCTCCATGCAGAATAAAACTATCTACAACCACCCTTTGCCTTCTGTGGGCAAGCTAATTCTGGATCCACAAAGCAAGGTCTCCTTGGATCCGATGCCTCCTTGGATTCCATGCCTCCTTACTTTCTGAAGGAGCCTTGCATGGGGAACCGTATCAAATGCCTTATTAAAATCCATATACACTACATCCACTGCTCTACCTTCATCATTCTTTGAACAGCATTCTTTAACCAACTGCTCAATTTGCTTGAATCCTTTTAGGTGTTTTACAATATGTATGAAACCGTTGCAGAATCAGTCCCTTGAGACTTTCTTCCATTAAACCCATGGATGCCCTGAGATCTGTAAATAAAAATTTGTGAATAAATGTGTGCAAAGCATATTGTTGACATGAGTGCAAATCAGTTAGAAAAGTAATGGTTACAAGATAGTGTAGCTGAAATATATTTTTTCATTTTAGAAAGCAAGCCTGAAACCTTGGAAGCACATAAGATAAAAATATATTTCTTCAACTATTCAACTTTAACTGAAATCTGTAGAAGATTAGTATCTCATTATTTTCTACTGACACCTGAGGAGCTATCCATGTGGGAGGAAGACCCTGAGGGGTTTGGTGAGTTTCTAATTGCATAGAAAATTACTTCAAAGTACGTGTTTCAGTTACCTGGTTAAAATGTCTGTCTTTGTAATGGGAAGTTTTTGTATTATATTAAATACTGAATGATAAAGTTATTTGTTTTCAAGTCACAGGTTTTGTCATGCCTAAGATATTTACTTCCAATAAACCTTGAAGCATTAAATTTACTGTGGGTTACATGCACTTACTGTGAAATGTTCATTTTTTAAATATGTTAGTAAACACATAGAATGCAATAACTGAAATATAACATGCAAACAAATTATAAGAGTAGAAAACCAAATGGCAAGATTTAAGTTTTAAAGATGCTAACACTAAATATAAATCATGGTTACCTGTATGTTTACACTGAGACATTTTCTATTGAGTCAGTAACTAGGCAAGATGCCACATGCTAATTGAAAGCAATGCTTTTATCAAACCATTGTTGCCTTACTAGAAGACTAGAAGACAGATTTTTTGATTCGTAAATTCTCTAAGTAATAGAGGTTTCTACATATAATCTCAGTATAAATTACAGGTTGCCACTTTTTCTTATTGTTAATATCACTTTTTTAAAGAACAAGTTATTGGCATTCAGAGGAAGGAGCTGGAATTTGTTTTGCCCCATTTCATGAGGAATACAAAATCCTTGCAAATTGAGCTGGGCACATTTTTATATCAATATGACAATAATATTTGCTTTACTTTTTGTTGGTAGTATACAAGTGAAACATGTTTTGATCTTAGATTTCAATTTCATATCTTTTCTGGTATTGCTGGGAAATAGCTGACAACATACCTGTGTGGAAGCATGAGCAGTGATTAGGTTGTTAAGGAAGCTTTGAGTAGGTTTAGAAAAGCTGAGAGCAAGGAACTATATGGCAGATAGAGTACAGTGTAAAAATAACCTGGGGCTATCTACTGCAATAGCAGTACTGAGGTTTTAAACTGGTGAGACTGAAACTGTTGATATTCAGAGAGAATTTGGTTTCCTTGTGTGTGACATCAAAGCTAATGTGAATGTTCATCAAGCTATTTTGAAAAAATAGCTATTTTGGTCTTTATTGCTTGGGGGATATAGATATCTCATTATTATGCAGCTTTGACATGACCACTCAGGGATTGTAATGTGTAGTTTTATTCTTGCTTTTAAAATAAAAGATATTTCTTGTCCTGGAGGGATTGGAGTGGCAATACACCATCTTGGTGCCTGGTTCTAATTTGTCTGTTAAAAGATCTCACTTAGGTTGGACTCTGTTTTAGAGTTTAGAAAAGTGGCGACCTCATTGATACATTCAGAATTCTTTGATTGGGTCAATAAAGAGAGGATGTCTCAAGATGAAGGATAAGAAATTTAGAATTGAAATGAGGAACTTGTTCACTTGGAGGGCTTTGGCAGCTTAGTTAATAATTCTCTTCAAAACAGATGGATAGATTTTTTGGATTATGGTGGAATCAACAGTTAGTTGGATGGATAGGAAACCGTAGAACATAAGTCATGATTTTGATGAATGGTAAAGAAGGCACATTTGAAACACGTGTTTCTTTTCTCATGTCCAAAGATGAACTAAAACTGTAGGTGTGATTTAGATGAGTGTTGTGACACTACTCCTCAATATTCTGGAATGGAAAGTTTAATCCCCTAATTTTAATTACATATGTAATTGATTATTGTGTTTAGCATTAAGATTAAACACTGACATGATATCTATCTCTTCCTATCTTCCCATCTTATCATTTGGCATTTTACCCATATTCCTCTCTCTGGTTCAACTAATCCAGACCCTGTTCTCCAGATCTGGAGGATGGGAATTCTGATGTTGTCCCGGGATTTCACCTCTCCCTTATTAATCTTCCCCAGCTCCTGCCCATCTCTTACCTTTGCCATGTCATCATTATCCCCTTTGACTTCCCCCTGAGTGGTGTGACTTCAGCAGAGGCCTCACCTTTCTATTCCTGCTGCTGTACCTTAATGAGCTCCAGGCCTACTATAATATCTTTTTCTGTCCTCTGTACCTCGACTGCCAATGTCTTTGGTAAGGAGTCCTTTCCTTATGGAGATAAAGCCTTCTGTCTTCCCCACTCTTCTTCCTCTTTAGCTGCTGGGTACTTTTATGTTAACGTATATGTTATTTGTATGTGAGGAATAATTGTCAGTATTATAGCTGTTCAAAGTGGAGAGATGTAAGGAGCTTGCAGATATAGGAGAAGGAACTGCTTAAGAATGGACAACACACACAAAATGCTGGTGGAACGCAGCAAGCCAGGCAGCATCTATAGGGAGAAGCACTGTCGATGTTTTGGGCTGAGATCCTTCGTCAGGACTAACTGAAAGGAAAGATAGTAAGAGATTTGAAAGTAGGAGGGGGAAGGGGAAATGCGAAATGATAGGAGAAGACTGGAGGGGGTTGGGTGAAGCTGAGAGCCGGAAAGGTGATTGGCAAAAGGGATACAGAGCTGGAGAAGGGAAGGGATCATGGGACGGAAGGCCTAGGGAGAAAGAAAGGGGGAGGGGAGCTCCAGAGGGAGATGGAGTGCAGGCAGAGAGAGAGAAAAAAAAGGAGGGGGGGAGAAAAACTAAATATATCAGGGATGGGGTAAGAAGGGGAGGAGGGGCATTAACAGAAGTTAGAAAAGTCAATGTTCATGCCATCAGGTTGGAGGCTACCCAGCCGGTATATAAGGTGTTGTTCCTCCAACCTGAGTGTGGCTTCATCTTGGCAGTAGAGGAGGCCATGGATAGACATATCAGAATGGGAATGGGACGTGGAATTAAAATGTGTGGCCATTGGGAGATCCTGCTTTCTCTGGCGGACAGAGCGTAGGTGTTCAGCGAAACGGTCTCCCAGTCTGTGTTGGGTCTCACCAATATATAAAAGGCCACACCGGGAGCATCGGATGCAGTATACCACACCAGCTGACTCACAGGTCAAGTGTAGCCTCACCTGGAAGGACTGTCTGAGGCCCTGAATGGTGGTGAGGGAGGAAGTGTTAGGGCAGGTGTAGCACTTGTTCTGCTTACAAGGATAGGTGCCAGGAGGGAGATCGGTGGGAAGGGATTGGGGGGGGGGGGGGGGGGACGACGAATGGACAGGGGAGTTGCGTAGGGAGCGATCCCTGTGGAAAGCAGAAAGGAGGGGGAGGGAAAGATGTGCTTGGTAGTGGGATCCCGTTGGAGGTGGCGGAGGCTTGTGGGGGTGGTAGGTGAGGACAAGCGGAACCCTATCCCGAGTGGGGTGGTGGACAGATGGGGTGAGGGCAGATGTGTGGGAAATGGGAGAGATGTGTTTGAGAGCAGAGTTGATGGTGGAAGAAGGGAAGCCCCTTTGTTTAAAAAAGGAAGACATGTCCTTTGTCCTGAGAGCAGATGCGGTGGAGATGGAGGAATTGTGAGAAGAGGATAGCATTTTTGCAAGGGACAGGGTGGGAAGAGGAATAGTCCAGGTAGCTGTGAGAGTCTGTAGGCTTATAGTAGATATCAGTAGATAAGCGGTCTCCAGAGATAGAGACAGAAAGATCAAGAAAGGGGAAGGAGGTGTTGGAAATGGACCAGGTAAATTTGAGGGCAGGGAGAAAGTTGGAGGCAAAGTTAATGAAGTCAACGAGCTCAGCATGCGTGTAGGAGGCAGCGCCAATGCAGTCGTCGATGTAGCGAAGGAAAAGAGGGGGACGGATACCCATATAGACTTGGAACATGGACTGTTCCACAAAGCCAACAAAAAGGCAGGCATAACTGGGAACAATGTGGATGCCCATGGCTACACCTTTGGTTTGGAGGAAGTGGGAGGAGCCAAAGGAGAAATTATTGAGAGTAAGAACTAATTCCGCTAGACAGAGGAGACTGGTGGTAGAGAGGAATTGGTTTGGTCTGGAATCCAAAAAAAAGCAGAGAGCTTTGAGACCTTCCTGGTGGGGGATGGAGGTATATAGGGACTGGACGTCCATGGTGAAAATAAGGCGGTGGGGGCCAGGGAACTTAAAATCATTGAAAGAAATTCAAAGCGTGAGAAGTGTCACGAACATAGATGGGAAGGGATTGAACAAGGGGGGATAAGACAGTGTCAAGGTATGCAGAAATGAGTTCAGTGGGGCAGGAGCAAGCTGAGACAATAGGTCTACCTGGACAGGCAGGATTGTGGATCTTGGGTAGGAGGTAGAAATGGGAAGTGCGGGGTGTGGGAACTATGAGGTTGCTGGCAGTGGATGGGAGATCCCCAGAGCTGATAATGGTGATGGTATAGGAGACAGTGCCCTGGTGCTTCTTAGTGGGGTCATGATCAAGGGGTAAATAAGAGGAGGCATCAGAGAGTTGTTGCTGTGCCTCGGCCAGGTAGAGGTCAGTACGCCAGACAACAACAGCACCCCCCTTATCAGCGGGTTTTATAGTGAGGTTGGGATTGGTATGGAGGGAGCGGAGAGCAGAGCATTCGGAAGGAGTGAGTTTGGAATTGGAACACGGTGTGATGAAGTCGAGATGGTTGACGCAACTCCCCTGTCCATTTGTCGTCCCCATCCCTTCCTACCGATCTCCCTCCTGGCACCTGTCCTTGTAAGCGGAACAATTGCTACACCTGCCCTTACACTTCTTCCCTCACCACCATTCAGGGCCTCAGACAGTCTTTCCAGGTGAGGCGACACTTCACCTGTGAGTCGGCTGGTGTGGTATACTGCGTCCGGTGCTCCCGGCGTGGCCTTTTATATATTGGTGAGACATGACGCAGACTGGGAGACCATTTCGTTGAACACCTACACTCTGTCGCCAGAGAAAGCAGGATCTCCCAGTGGCCACACATCTTAATTCCACGTCCCATTCCCATTCTGATATGTCTGTCCATGGCCTCCTCTACTGTCAAGATGAAGCCACACTCAGGTTGGAGGAACAACACCTTATATACCGGCTGGGTAGCCTCCAACCTGATGGCATGAACATTGACTTCTCTGACTTCTGTTAATGCCCCTCCTCCCCATCTTATCCCATCCCTGATACATTTAGTTTTTCCCCCCCTCCTTTTTTTTCCCTTTCTGCTCATCACTCTGCCTGTTCTCCATCTCCCTCTGGAGCTCCCCTCCCCCTTTCTTTCTCCCCCAGGCCTCCCATCCCATGATCCCTTCCCTTCTTCAGCTCTGTATCCCTTTTGCCAATCACCTTTCCGGCTCTGAGCTTCACCCAACCCCCTCCAGTCTTCTCCTATCATTTCGCATTTCCCCCTCCCCCTCCTACTTTCAAATCTCTTACTATCTTTTCTTTCAGTTAGTCCTGCCGAAGGGTCTCGGCCTGAAACGTCGACATTGCTTCTCCCTATAGATGCTGCCTGGCCTGCTGCGTTACACCAGCATTTTGTCTGTGTTGCTTGAATTTCCAGCATCTGCAGATTTCCTCGTGTTTGCTTAAGAATGGAATCATGTTTTGTTTCTACGTCTTGCATTCCTATAACTTATATTTTGAATCAAGCCATAGATGATGGCCTTTGATTATAGGATGCTTTCATTCCCATTTTGTATAATATTATGTTGCTTCTACAAACTTAAAATAAATGCTAGGAAATCTAATTGCAGTGAATTGCAGATTATATTCCTTTACAATCTCAAATTGAGCAGCAATATTTCAGTACGTGCTAAATTGTAATCCCCATTCAGTTCTGAGAGGTGGACTTTAATTGCATAAAGAAGACCATAAATGAGTTGGCATTGCAAAAAATCTGACATGTCATACTTTTAACACATTATATAATTTTGTGATGAAAATAAACATGCAATGTAAAAACTCATAAATGAATTATTCTTTGATGGCTGTGATTGTTTTATTTCATTAGGGTCTTAGTCCGAAAAGTTGATTCTTTATTCCTTTCCATTGATGCTACCTGACCTGCAGAGGTCCTTTAGAATTTTGTGTGTGTTGCTTTAGATTTCCACCATCTCTTGTAAGAAAGGAAAGATAAGAAAGTAACATTAGAAATTAGTGGCATGAACTCAAAAGGGACTGGGGGCAAAACAAATCCTAGACTATCAACAGCTTAATCAGCATCTGTTTGGGGTGGTAGGGAAATGGGAAGAGCAATTGTCTATGCTTTAGGAAATCAGGCCACATCTGTGGGAAGAGAAACAAGTAATCATTTGCTTCAGAGGCTTTCATGAGAACAAAGAAAGAAGCAAAAGAAACATGTTAAACTGCAGGGTGAGTGGGGTGCCCGAGACCCCCTCTTCTTTACGATCCATCTCCATTTCTCCCAGTTTGTTCCTTTGCCTATGTTTATGGCAATGCCAGCATGTGTCGCCTGTCTCTAATTGACTTCCGACTGTGGAAGTAGTTAAGAATCTGTCAGTTCCATCAGTGAACCATCCTAGTGGTTTCATGGAAGGAATATTTTAATTTTAATTTTGTATTTACATAATATTGCTTTACTTTCACAGCTGGATTGACACACTTGCCCTGGATCAGAACTTGAATGGCAGTCCAACAACTTAACCACAGTGCTACATTGCCTCTTTGACCTCCAGTCTTGCCTCTATCTTGGGGTAGTCCAGTGCCTTTTCACTATCTCTTTGGTTTTGCTTCTTCCCTTTTTTTCTGTTATGGTCCTCTCTGCTCCTTTTATTCCTTAATGATACTAGGAATGTAGTAAGTGTTTTGTTCTAAGTGGCTTTGGAGTAACGTGTTGCTTATTCTTTTATCATTAACTCATTTGGAAGCGATCGTGACATTCATGCTGAAAATTATTTTTAAATTTTTTATTTCAACAGCGGTGGAAGAGGCTGGAGGGGATTCTTATAAATACAGTTTAAGGGTAAGTTGGGCTAATATCAGAATTATTCCTATTGATGTAGTTGTATTGTTAAAGGATGATTTTTCTGAAGTTAATTTATTGTTTGATTTGCAGACTGTTGTTGGAAAAATGTGATTTCAAGAGTACATCTAGTTGTGTTTTTGATAGATAATAATTAGTATTTGTAGCTAAAATGTTGCATTGTTATACTGAAAACAGTCATTCTAAATTAATATGCCTTCCTATTGATCAACCCATATCCCTGATGTTTCATTTTCATGCCTTGCCCAGCTATCCTGAATAAAGGTAAACGGGCTTTGGAGGGTAGGAAGAGACATACTATACCGCACTGAAAAGCCAAGTACTGACAAACTAGTGTAGACACTACCAATGTGTAATACAAGGAGCTGCAGACAACTTACCAGGCATGGAATATGATGATTTTATTTCAAGGCAAGCTCTGCTTCAGACTGTGAAATTCTTATTGTAAATCAGAAGAAGAGAAATAAGCTGATAATGGTCCTAGTGGGGGCAGATTGGGGTATGTAGGAGCGGGGTGGGGAAAAACGACAAGGGAGTAAGGAGGGGAACAAAATGCCAATATCAGAAAAATCTCTTCATTCATTACGATTAATTTTACTTTATCTTGAAGGAGTAGAATGAAATACTGAACTTTTTATGTACTTTGTGGTCTTGATCATTCCACTACTGGTGGCTCTGAAATAAAAACTGAAAATGCTAGAAGCACTTAAGAGGGTCAAGCAGCATCTGTAGAGTAAGAAACAGTGAACGTTTCAGGTCAAATGCGTCATTCTTAGGACAAAGGAATGTTTGAGGACGAGTTATTGGGTGAGGATTCAAAGATTTATTAAGTTTTGAATGCCAGTACAGCAGCTGAGAAATTTTAATTTAGGTAATTAAGTAATCTGATAATAAACATGCATTGACAATGGTGAGCATGTTTTATAACTATGAATTCCCATCTGTTTCAACAAAGTTTCTCTGGAAGGAATTGCATTATCTTTACTTGGCCTTTCAATACCTTGAACATGTTCCGGAGATGACCTGGTTATGGATTCTGCATTAACAGCTATCTACATTTTAATCTGCACTAGTTTCATGGCATTTTAGTGATATATTACATGGTGCCCAAAGACCCTTTGGACCCCTGTTGCTTCCAGTATGTTACTGTTTTAGAAGTACTCTGTTGTAACCCTTTGAAGAAGGTGATCTCGCTATAGATCTTGTTAAAATTGTATCCATTTACAGACGCTTCATTTTTGAAATGAAGTGAAGACTTTGTAGAGAGGGTACAGACCTAATTTGCATACATGTTTTATGTGTATGGGATCACAAGATAGGGATGCTCCCCTAAGGACAAACATGGTCAGAATTAGTATGACTGAGATGCTTACAATCATGATAAGTTGTGTGGACAGAATGATTTTGGATGATTGTCAGAAGAACCAAATAACATAAGGAAAACAGGTAGTTAGGAATTTGAATATACTGGCTGTTATATTAATGGAATTTTTTCAGCATTAGCTTATGAAATTTTATGAAATCGGTATCTAGAGGCAAAGAATTTGTTAGAGGGGGAGAAATTGTGGGAATGGAAAAAATTGAAAGAAATATCGAAGACTCAGTGACTGTGCATTTTCTGCCATATGATTTAATAACCCGGAAGTTGCAAATTGGTGAAAACAAGTCATGGGTTTGTGTCCTGCATTGCTGAAGTTATCAATGAAACATACCATAAATGCTGTATTGTCTTGTATAAAGTTGCATGAGTGCATTGATAGAATTTATTTTGTCTTTTTTTTGCAGCCATGCACAGAAGTGCTGTTTTTGGATATTTTTCACGAGTACAGCCAAACACTTACACCTGTTTTATTAGAAATGGTTCAAAATCTACATGGTATGTTTAAATCTTTTACTTGATTTTTAAGTTCAACCTATTATTCATTATATAAGAATTACTTATTTTGGCATAGGTGCAATATTTGCAGATCTTTTGGTACTGTTTGTAAAATAACAAAATCCTATTGCTATTGGAAGCTTGACTGTATCCTATAAAGGACTAATGTAAATTGTTTTTATCAACATCAATATATAATAAAAAAGTGTATTTGCAGAAATATAGAAACAAGACGCTTTTGTTTTTAAATATTTTAACATGTACTTGAGTGACTCCAGATGTGCTTTACAGCAGTATTTGAAGGATACAAAATTCCTTTATTCATTGGCAGAATTATTAAACAATTAACTTTTCAAGTAGTTGTACCAATTCACCTTTTATTTCCATTATGTAAAAGCAAAAAAATTGCAAACAGTACGTTGGAAAATGGAAACAAAATCAGAAGCTGTTGACAGGTTATCAACCTGAAATGTTACCTGTGCTTCTCTCGCTACAGATGCTGCCTGATCTGAGTATTTCCAGCAGTTTCTTTATTTAATGCTTACTGTGCATCTGATATATTGAGATCTGTTATCATGAATGAAATACACTCAATTCTAGTATCTAGAATTGATCTTTCAGTCAGTCAGGCTTGTTGTGAGATAATATATATGTTACTTGACAACATATCACAAGGTTTTTGCTCATTCCATTCCACAATACTGTGATGATTTCTATTAATCTATGTTTTGAATTAAAATTAATTTTTGACTCAGCTGCACTTTGTGGAAGCAAATTCCAATCATCATAATTGAATTGCATCTGGAAGTATTTCCTAACTTAATTTCCTAAAGATCTAACTTTAAAATCTCTGGTAGTCTTAGACACCATATAAGTAGAAATACTTTCCTTATCTTGGAAATTTCAGAATCAGAATCAGGTTTATTATCACCGGCATGTATTGTGAAATTTGTTAATTTAGCAGCAGCAGTTCAATGCAATACATATGTAACCCAAAAAAGGTCCTGATAAAGGGTCTCGGCCTGAAACGTCGACAGTGCTTCTCCTTATAGATGCTGCCTGGCCTGCTGTGTTCCACCAGCATTTTGTGTGTGTTGTTTGAATTTCCAGCATCTGCAGATTTCCTCGTGTTTGCATACATGTAACCCCCCAGGCTTTCAGATTCGACCAGCTTGTGGTCGTCTAGGGGAAAATAGCCTCTGGCCCTGCCAAACTGAGAAATCACTTTGTGGATGCTGTGTGATGTGTTGTCCAGTTACAAACCCACACTGCAAAATATCAAACAGTACACAATATGCGATTAAACGATTGAGTTTTATTATTGTTAAATTGATTACCTGGTTAGTAAAGAAACAAAAAAAGGTCCCATTCTTATGAAATTGTCTATTGCGCAACGTTGGAGCTCACTGGTCATTCATTTGTTCCCGTTGACCTCCAGGCGTAGCCGGCCCTCGGACCCTCGCACCTCAGTCCACTCCGTCTGGTGGTCTACCAACTCTCGATTTGTGTCCTCTCTCCATCACTTCCCGACGAAAGACCGCAAAATCCCGGCTCCCAGACACACAAGAAAGAACAACATCCCCTTATTGGCTAATATGCCCCATTATCTCTAGTCATAACTCAAACATTGCTGCTACAGAGAAACCATTACCTTAGCAGTGAAACTTTACAGCGTGTTATACTCTCCCCTCACCAAATTTATTTATGTCCTCATGATGTTGAGATAATTCGCCAATCCTTCCTGCAAAATGCAAAGTCCAGTCCAGGTGTACAAACCAGTGACATAGCTCCCCAATACGGTAGGGGTCACACTCTGTTCCCCTGGAGCTACGCACGCCAGCCTCCGCATCCCCTCACCTAACTCTTCAGGTTCAGGCGCTACTGGGGACACTTCTGGTCTACCTGGTGAGGCCTCCCCCTTCTCCCGATGCATATTCTGAAACCCCACCATGAGCTCCATGGGGTTTCCTGTCGGGCCAAAAGCATTGTCCAGTGCTTGCAGATAATTGACAGCTGTCAATTACAGGAGACTGCAACCTGATGGCTCTTACAACATCAGCAGCTCGCCCATTCAGACTTTTAACCAATTTCTGTTGCTTTATGTCATCAGAGCACTGCCACTCATCTAACAACTGAGAGGTCTGCTCCGCCCAAGTCTCATATGTTGCATACATGCAACCCTGTAAAAGTATCAGCAGCAATAGAACACACCTGGAGTCTGGTGTTGCTGTTAAAAAATCATTGTTTTATTAGTAACTACATAATTTAGTAACTTAAACCAGGTAAACCAGGAGTTAGCAGTTTTATGCATATATAGGTGTAAAAAATAAAGTTTCCAAACTCATTCAAGCTCAGGTGGCAAGAGTTACAGTCTTACTATGATATGTAAGAAAGTTCAGTTCATTCCATGGAATTGAGGTGAGAGAGAGATATTTGTAATCCAAATAAACAGGTGTCATCAATCTACCCATTGTCCTCTGAATCCTTCAAGTCAGCTACATGTGACTACACTAAGGGTACCGTCTTCAAGTGGTAAAAGTACTAACCCAGGCAAGGGTTAAACACACCGGTAGTACCCATAGGGTCACCGTTACACACACTGTGACAGTCACTGATCCAGTTCCACGACATATGAAGAAACTCCAACAGTGATTTGCCACAGGGGTGCCTTCTTCAGTGAAATACCACACCCAGACAAGGGTAAACACATAAGTGATATTCACAAAGGTTTCCCCCTCACCAGAGAACCCACTCCTGTGGATTAACTATGTGACAGTCACACTTTTGTATTCGAATGGAACCAAACTCACCCTTACGGGCAACTTGGAGAGAGTCCAAACAGCGATCTCTTTGTTACTAGGTTTCTTCTGTTTCAAACCTTCCTCTCCTCTCCTCTATTCTCTGCAAACTTCTTCTAGTTGCAGCACTTGTGAGAGTCATTTATCACTACTCTGGATCGATCTCAACTCACCCCTTTGGACTACTGAAAGTTTAAACCAGTGACCCCACTCACTGGTGTCTTTCATTGACCGAAACCATCTTGACTCTGACTGTGTGTGCCTCTGTGTCCTTGTATATTCAAAACAAGCCGCAGAAAAAATGGAAACATTCATTGTCCTTCAAATAACTCCACCTCTCCCACCATAGTAACCAAGCAATTTTGTAGTCAGTAGAAATTCAACAGTGTCCAAAAGTCAGTCTCATTCTCTGTGTTTTAAAGTGACAGTCCACAGAAAAAATGAACCCTAGGGGTATATAACACATACTCCTCTTCCCCTTTAGGGGTGGATGTTATTCCAGAGAATAGGCGGAGCCTACCATAGCAGGGACTTTGAACCTGGGCATTTTTCCATTTAAAAGGATGGATACTAACTCAGCATTCTCACTCTTCACCGGGGGACATGGACTAATTAGCCCTTCCAAATCTGACCACTCCTTCCCCTCACTCCTCAGAAACGATAGAACCCTGTCTCTGAAATCTGCCACCAACTATGGCCAACTCAACCGCTACCTTCTCCTCCTCCCTGACAGTACGGACAGGCCAAGGCCCTGCCTCACCTGGGGCACTGATAGACACTGGCAGTCTCACAGTCATTATGTCAGTGCTAGTCTGAACTAAAACAAGGTCTGAGCCTTATCACAATTCCGTGCTACAATTTCAACTTTGCCAACAGCTTTAACCATACTCAAAAAGCGAATTAACAGTTCATCTGGGATACGACTATCCACCCCACTCAAATGCACGCATTAATTACCAGTAACCCCATGGAGGCACATTAGCACTGCACCCTGCCATCATCCATACCAGCACAAACTTAAACACACAACCCATTGGTTCAGTGCTCAGGGCAATCACACAGCATCCAACGCAATCAGTCCTGAAAGTAGCCCCCACAATTGTAACCCTCAGGTCCTCAGGTTCGGCCAGCCCATGGTCGTCTCGGGAAAAACAGACCCTGGCCCTGCCAAACTGAGAAATCACATTTATGTGAATGCTGTGTGATGTTTTGCCCGGTTACAAACCCGAACCGCAAAATATCAAACAGTAAGCAATATGCAATTAAACATTTGAGCTTTATAATTCTTAATTTGACTATATGATTAGTAAAGAAAAAAACAGAGAAGGGTCCATTCTCATGAAACAGTCTATCGCGCAATGTTGGAGCTCACTGTTCATTTGTTCCCGTTGACCTCCGAGAATAGCCGGCCCCCTGACCCTCGCTCCTCAGTCCACTCGGTCTGGTGGCCTTCTGACTCTCTCCATTCACATATTCTCTCTCCATCACTCCCCGACGAAGACCGTGAAATTCCGGCTCCCAGACACACAAGAAAGAACAACATCCCCTCATTGGCTAACGTGCCCCATTATCTTCAGTCATAACCCAAACATTGCTGCTACAGAGAAACCTTCACATAAAATAGAAGAAGAAAAAAAAAGTAAATCAATTACAGTATATGTAAATGGAGTAGCTTAAAAATCATGCAAAAAACAGAAATAATATATATTAAAAATGTGAGGTAGTATTCATGGGTTCAATGTCCATTTAGCAATTGGATGGCAGAGGGGAAGAAGCAGTTCCTGAATTGTTGAGCCTTCAGGCTTCTGTACCTCCTACTTGATGTTAACAGTAAGAATAGGGCATGCCAGTCAAAAATGCAGCTGGAGGTCCTTAATAATGGACGCTGCCTTTCTGAGACACCACTCCTTGAAGATGTCCTGGGTACTTTGTAGGCTAGTACCCAAGATGGAGCCGACTAAATTTATTACCCACTGCAGCTCCTTTCGGTCCTGAGGATTGGTAAGGGTAAGATGTGTTCCTTCATCTTACCCTTCTTGAAGTCTTCATCTTACTGACGTTGAGTGCCAGGTTGTTGCTGCAACTCCACTCCACTAGTTAGCGTATCTCGCTGCAGTACGCCCTCTCGTCACTATTTGTGATTCTACCAACAATGGTTGTATTGTCAGCAAATTTATAGATGGTGTTTGAGCTATACCTAGCCACACAGTCATGGGTATAGAGAGAGTAGAGCAGTGGGCTAAACACACACCCCTGAGGTGCATCAGTGTTAATCGTCAGCAAGGAGATATTATCAGCGCTCCGTACAGATCGTTGTCATCTGTTTAGGAAGTCGAGGATTCAATTGCAGAGGGAGTTACAGAGGCCCAGGTTCTTCAACGTCTCAATTAGGATTGTGGGAATGATGGTATTAAATGCTGAGCTATAGTCAATGAACAGAACAGCATCCTGACGTAGGTGTTTGTGTTGTCCAGGTGGTCTAAAGCCATGTGAAGAGCCATTAAGATTGCGTCTGCTGTTGACCTATTGTGGCGATAAGCAAATTGCAATGGGACCAGGTCCTTGCTGAGGCAGGAATTCAGTCTAGTCATGAGCAACCTCTCAAAAGCATTTCATCACTGTAGATGTGAGTGCTACCAGCCGATAGTCATTTGTTAGGTACTGGTATAATTGTTGCCTTTTTGAAGCAAGTGGGAACTTCTGTCCATAGCAGTGAGAGGTTGTAAGTGTCCTTGAATACTCCTGCCAGTTTTCAGAGCCTTACCAGGTACTCCATAGGGAGCTTCAGACTTGCAAGGGTTCACTCTCTCTGAAGACAGCCTAACGTCGGCCTATGAGACAGAGATCACAGGGTCATCATTTGCAGCCAGGATTTTCATAGCTGTAGTGATATTCTCCCTTTCAAAGCGGGCATAGAAGGTGTTAAGTTCATCTGGTAATGAAGCATTGCTGTCATTCATGCTATTGGGTTTCGCTTTGTAGGAAGTAATGTCTTGCAAACCCTGCCAGAGTTGTTGTACATCCGATGCTGCCTCCAACCTTGTTCGAAATTTCACTCAAATAGTCCCATAAATGAGTGAATTTCAATGAGTTTTATGCAAACGTTAATTGTAATTTAACCCTTTAAACTTTATGGTGTACTTACTCCAAAGTTTGGTGTAGTCTAAGAGTGTTTTGTATATCTGAAAGATGTAGTGAACCTTAATACAAAGATTAGAGGGGGCTAAAGGACAAAATAGTTTGCCTGAAGAGTAGTGTAGCATTGAAACTCAGAGTAGCGCAGGCAAAAATTCTCATCTCATTTAGATGAGCACTTATAGAACCTACAATGCAACTGATCAAGAGCAATGAAATGTGAGTAAATTCCACTTTTGGTATGAGCAAGATTAGATTATTACTCCTGTTGCCAAGTATTTCTTTTTCTTTTGTAGAGGATATGAACAATTTAGATAGTTTGCTGTACTATTTCAGATTGTACAGTCGGCCCTCCTTATCCGCCGATACCGTATGCGCGGATTCAACCAACCGCGGATCGGGAAAACCAGGAAGTTCTCTCTCCAGCACTCGTTGCTTGAGCATGTGCAGACTATTTTTCTCTTGTCATTATTCCCTAAACAATACAGTATAACAACTGTTTACATAGCATTTACATTGTATTAGGTATTATAAGTAATCTAGAAATGACTTAAAAGTACAGGCAGTCCCCAGGTTATGAATGAGTTTTGTTCCCAAGTCCCTCTTTAAATCGGATTTGAAGTCGGAACAGGTGCATCCGGTATTATTTAGCGTCAGTTAGTCAAATGTTTTTCTTAGTATATAGTACATATTTTACCTTTCTATGCATATAAAACGCTTAAGAAACATATGTATTTCAATAATTAAACCACTGCGTTGCTTAGTAATAATTGTAGCTTTCATCGACGTATCAGGACCTTTAACATGCACCATTAAAATTGTTCCGATCATTGACCGACTGTAGCCTAACACTTTTCCAATGACCGATGGTGTTTCACCTCTTTCCGATCGCTTTATTACTTCCACCTTATTTTCAATTGTGATCGTGATTATTTTCGTGATTCCCCATACACTCCAAAGACCTACTGGTTGGTAGATTAATTGGTCATTGTAAAATTGTTCCATGATTAGACTTGGATTAAATCAGGGAATTGCTGGGTGGTGTGGCTTGAACGGCCGATTCCACTCTGTATCTCTACGTAAGTAAGTAAAATGGAAATTTAACTAGTGTTAGATGAAGATGTTTCGGATTTTAAAAAAAAATTTGCCTGATAAATAGAACACAATATGTTATCGGTTTTTGCAGTGGGTTCAGTAAACACCTATGTTACGATGCTGTTCATCAACTATAGCTCAGCATTTAATACCATCATTCCCACAATCCTGATTGAGAAATTGCAGAGCCTGGGCCTCTGTACCTCCCTCTGCAATTGGATCCTCAGCTTCCTAACTGGAAGATCATAATCTGTGCAGATTGGCAATGCCATATCCTCCTCGCTGACGATCAATGCTGGCGCACCTTGGGTGTGTGCTTAGCCCACTGCTCTACTCTCTATATACCCATGACTGTGTGGCTAGGCATAACTCAAATACCATCTATAAATTTGCTGACGATACAACCATGGTTGGTGGAATCTCAGGTGTTAATGAGAGGGCGTACAGGAGTGAGATATGCCAACTAGTGGAGTGGTGCTGCAGCAACAACCTGGCACTCAATGTCAGTAAGACAAAAGTGCAAATCGTGGACTTCAGCAAGGGTAAGATGAAGGAACCCGTACCAATCCTTATAGAGAGATCAGAGGGGAGAGAGTGAGCAGCGTCAAGTTCCTGGATGTCAAGATCTCTGAGGATCTAACCTGGTCCCAACATATCGATGTAGTTATAAAAAAGGCAAGTCAGTGGCTATACTTTATTAGGAGTTTGAAACGATTTGGCATGTCAACAGATACACTCAAAAACTTCTATAGTTGTATCATGGAGAGCATTTTGACAAGCTGCATCACTGTCTGGTATGGAGGGGCTACTACACAGGACCGAAAGAAGCTGAAGAGGGTTGTAAATCTAGTCAGCTCCATCTTGGGTACTATCCTACAAAACTAACCCATACCAATCCTTGAGTCTTTAGGGAGCGGTGTCTCACAAAGGCAGCATCCATCATTAAGGACCTCCAACACCCAGGGCATGCCCTCTTGTCACTGTTACCATTAGGTAGGAGGTACAGAAGCCTGAAGACACACACTCAGCGATTCAGAAGCAGATTCTTCCTCTCTGCCATCCGGTTCCTAAATGGACATTGAATCTTTGGACACTACCTCACTTTTTAAAAAAATACAGTATTTCTGTATTTTAATCTATTCAATGTACATAAGTGATTTACTTGTTTATTTTTATTTTTATTATTCTCTCTCTGCTAGATTATGTATTGCATTGAACTGCTGTTGCTAAGTTAACAAATTTCACTTCACATGCCGGTGATGATAAACCTGATTCTGATTCTGAAAATAATTGTATTCATCTACAATTTACATTGACCTAGGAAATCTAAAAGTACAATAGAAGCAGTGATTGATTTTGAAGTATAGTCATCATTATAACCTACAGTACTAATTGTAGGCAACCTTGTGCATTGGCTATAATGTTCCTCTAAGGTTCTTTTTATTATTGTGGCTGTTATTTTGTTGTCACCTTTGTTCTTTTTATTCTCTACGTGTAGTCAGGATGTCGTTTGGAAAGAAAAAATTCTCCACACATTACAGATGTTCTTTCCATTTGCTTTCATACTCTCTGAAGCTCTACAGATGTAGCAATTGTCAAATGTTTTTGTTGTTGATTCTTGTATGCAGGAAATCTGTGCTAGTTGTGTTATTGCTCAAGTTATTTATAATTTAATATCAAATAGTTTGAATGATTTTGCAAAGTCTTATTTTTCTATGTTTTCATTTGCTCTTTAATGTAACTTTTGGCTTTATTAGGGCCAACTAATGTGGAGGATACTGTTGGACTAGTTATCAAAGATGCCGGTATGTTATCTTTACAATGCTATTTGGTTCAATAAAGCAGTATTGTTACTGACTGATACCATTGTTACTGATTCTCACATTCAGCCAATAATTATTTTTAGTGGTGGAACAGCATTGTTGTTAAGTGTCAAAAGAGGACCATTTTACTACTTACAGCCAGGTTTTGAATATACCTTAGCGACTTGGGATATATCTTTGATGCCTTTTGTTATTTTATTTGTTATTATAAAAATGGGTTGGAATTTTGACCTGTTGTATTTTGGTTCTTGTAGTGTACAATGCCATTGGATTGGCAGCTTATGAACTTTTTGATAATGTGGACTTTGACCAGTGGTTTAAAAATCAGCTTCTGGCTGAATTGCAAATTACTCACATAAGGTAAGCCCCAACTATTTAAATTAAGCCAACTGTGCTATTTGAGCATTTAATTATCCATTTTTTAGAAGTACAGTATATTAAATTATCTTTAGTTTTACTTTCTTCCTTTGCATTCAGCTGATGAATATTTCAGTTGCTATCTATGTAAACATTCTGTGTCCACATTGATAAAGATAGTGATCTATCCTATGAACTGCCACCAACATCACTGGTATCTATATGGTTTGAGATGTTAGGTTATATGATTATGATCAGATTTCCTTTACTTCTTCAACAGTATGTTGTGTTGCACTTAAAATCAGTATACATTTCTGTTTCTGGTAAAATAATTTTTTTGTATAGTGGAATCATTTTAACACCATTGGGAAGGTGCTGCAATCAAATTCCTTATTAACGTAAGGATTAGCCAATTGCTCTGTCCTTTTAGAATGGAAGTGATGTATAATATAGTAATTCTATTGCGCCTGCATAAACTTATAAGTTACTTTTACATTGAGAAAATCAACTTAATTGTCATTTGATTAATGTAATGTGCATTCTGCAAGGTTGCTTACATTGAGATTGTTAGACCCATGTATCTGTTTTCTCACTGTCTGTATTGCTCTGTGTGTTGCACTATTATTGGGTATGTAGATTGGGGTACAGTAGGAGCGGATGAGTTTAGTTACATATTCATGCTTTGTCTTCAGGTTAGTTTGATCTCGTTGAGAGTTAGAGCCGGAGTTGAGCCACTGGGTGATTTTTTTTTTGTTGACCGCTAAAATTGTTAATTTCTCACTAGATCACTATTATATCTTGATCACTATGATATCATTATCATCACTGCTTATTCTGTTATATTGCTAGTTATGTTAGTTTTTTTATTGCTACAAGATCATTCGACTTTGCTGGTTTCTTAATAAAATATCGAACGTACTCCTTTGAACTTTGGAATTTTGGAAACATTAATTAGAACGTATCTATCTAGTAGTGTATTTGAGGATCTTGCAAATACTCTCCTTGATAATATGTACATTACTAACTTATGTTGTTAGGCACAACTTTTCCAATGATTTCAAGGACTTATTGATTAGAAGCCTATATTGCAATCAAAAATAGTTTTTTTTTGTTCTACAGTAAGCCAAATCCATATTGCATTGATGATATTAATAAACCGAATAGGTATTAATTTTGTTGTTTTGGGAACTTTTTGTGATCCCTCTATAATGGGCTTTGATTGAATGTTACAGGTTTTGTTATTTTGTTATTGTTCATTGAGCTAATATTTTAAATTTTGCTTTGTTGCAATACTCCCTGTAAAAAGGTTGCTTATGTGTAATCATCTTGTTTGTTTTTGATGTATAGATACAAACTTATTCGGCGTAGAGTCATTTGGTTGATTGGTCAATGGATTTCTGTAAAATTTAAATCGGAATTAAGGCCATTGTTGTATGAGGCTATCCTTAATCTCATGCAGGACCAAGATCGTGTGGTAAGTTTTAATATGTATTTTATATTTTCATGAACTAAGATTTTTTTTGCAGTTAACTACAGTTTGCTTTAGCTGTACTGTAGTGGCATTTGTTGACAATAGACAATAGGTGCAGAAGTAGACCATTCGGCCTTTCGAGCCTGCACCGCCATTTTGAGATCATGGCTGATCAATTACTATCAATACCCGGTTCCTGCCTTGTCCCCATATCCCTTGATTCCCCTATCCATAAGATACCTATCTAGCTCCTTCTTGAAAGCATCCAAAGAATTGGCCTCCACTACCTTCCGAGGCAGTGCATTCCAGACCCCCACAACTCTCTGGGAGAAGAAGTTTTTCCTTAACTCTGTCCTAAATTACCTACCCCTTATTCTCAAACCATGCCCTCTGGTACTGGACTCTCCCAGCATCTGGAACATATTTCCTGCCTCTATCTTGTCCAATCCCTTAATAATCTTATATGTTTCAATCAGATCCTCTCTCAATCTCCTTAATTCCAGCCTGTACAAGCCCAGTCTCTCTAACCTCTCTGTGTAAGACAGTCCAGACATCCCAGGAATTAACCTCGTGAATCTACGCCGCACCTCCTCTACAGCCAGGATGTCCTTCCTTAACCCTGGAGACCAAAACTGTACACAATTCTCCAGGTGTGGTCTCACCAGGGCCCTGTACAAATGCAAGAGGATTTCCTTGCTCTTGTACTCAATTCCCTTTGTAATAAAGGCCAATATTCCATTAGCCTTCTTCACTGCCTGCTGCACTTGCTCATTCACCTTCAGTGACTGATGAACAAGGACTCCGAGATCTCTTTGTATTACTCCCTTACCCAACTCTATACCATTCAGATAATAATCTGCCTTCCTGTTCTTACTCCCAAAGTGAATAACCTCACACTTATTCACATTAAACGCCATCTGCCAAGTATCTGCCCACTCACCCAGCCTATCCAAGTCACCCTGAATTCTCCTAACATCCTCATCACATGTCACACTGCCACCCAGCTTAGTATCATCAGCAAATTTGCTGATGTTATTTTCTATGCCTTCATCCAAATTGTTAACGTAAATGGTAAACAGCTGTGGTCCCAATACCGAGCCCTGTGGCACCCAACTAGTCACCACCTGCCATTCCGAGAAACACCCATTCACCGCTACCCTTTGCTTTCTATCTGCCAACCAGTTTTCTATCCATGTCAATGCCTTCCCCCCGATGCCCTGAGCTTTGATTTTACCCACCAATCTTCTATGTGGGACCTTATCAAATGCCTTCTGAAAATCGAGGTACACTACATCCACTGGATCTCCCCCGTCTAACTTCCTGGTTACATCCTCGAAAAAGGGAACATAACATAAGAAATAAAAGCAGGAATAGAGCACTCTCATCAAAGTGTTGTTTTCCACTATAACCCCTAATGCTTTGATTCTGATAACATCTAAAAAGCTGTTAGTCTGTTTCTTCAATATATCCAGTGACTGAGCTTCCAAAGCCCTTTTAGAGAGACTTCTGAGAATTCATCATTGGATGTGATAGGTCTGCAGTGTTGACTGTGGAATCACTGAATCTTACGTGATGATTCCACAGTTTGTCATGCTTTTACTCTTTTGCTGAATTTCACCAGGTTGGCAACTCACTTCTAGGCAAGCTTGATGTTGCTCCTGGTAAGCTCTTCTGCTCTCTTTATTGAGCCTGTTTTACCTATGACACAGAATGAGTCTATTTGAACAATGTCACTAAGGGTGGCAACCTCGTCAGTGTTTTTTTTTTAGAATTGCTTTACTTGCCGCATGTACATTGAACCATTGAAATGTACTGTGAAATCCATAGTTTGCGTCAACCGCCAACAAAGCAGAAGGATGTGCTGAGGGCAGCCCGCATCTGTTGCCCTTGTTCCAGCACCAACTTACTAACTTGTATGTTTTTGGAATGTGGGAGGTAACCAGAGCTCTTGGAGGAAACCCATGTGGTGACAGGAAGAACCTACAAATTCCTTACATACAGCAGGGGGAATTGAACCCTGATTGCTGGTGCTATAAAGCATTATGCTAACCGCTAAGCTGCCATTTTCCTCTCCTTATTTCTCCACTGCCTTGCAATTTTCTTTTACATGGTCATCAATTCCCCTTTGATTCTTTTTATCACTTAGTTTAACTAGGGGGTAGATTCAGATTTATTGATGTCATCTAGGTGAGTGAAGAGTATTCCTCTATATGCTTGGCTTGTGGCTTGTAGTTGTGCTATCAGGAGGTGAGTCTCTCATTGGAGGATACTCTGCCTTTGATCTATTTTTGTCCAGTTGAATTTCTGGACAGTAGTGGCCCTTAGGATATTGATTGTGGGGGGTTTTGGTTATGTTAATACAAATTAATGGCAAGAGAAGGAAACTCTTGTTTGAGGTGGTCATTGACCACTACTTCTGTGGTGCAAATGTTACCCTGTACTTGTCAGCCTATGCCTCAGTGTTTCCTAGGTCTTACTGCATGCTAGCATGGATTGTTTCATTGTCTGAGATGCTGTTGAGTGGAACTGAGCAACGTGCAATCATCAGTAGACATCTCCACTTCTGTCCTTATGGAACAAGAATAATGACGAAGCAGCTGAAGATGCTTGGGTCTAGGGCACTGGCCCGTAGAATTCCACAGATGACATACTGAGGCTGTGGTGATCGACCCCTGATGCCGCAACTACCTTCCTCTTGATTCTGAAGTGCAATTTTTCCTTCGTTCAAGTTTCAGTGAATACTACACCCAGAATCCCTTGCACTTGCTGTCCTCATGATTCATCTTCATTTGGCCCCAAATTTGCACTATTTCAATCTTAAAAGACTTCCATTTGTTGCATAGAATTGTATATCCATTCTGGAATGCTCCATTCACTTCTGTGCTGTGCATGAACATTCAGTCCTTTGAATCATTAAAGTACAGATTTATCATAGGTTTAATAAGTACTGTGAAAAATTGGGATAGAAACAAACTGAGAGGAACTAATCACCTGATAAAGTATATGAGAAACAAGTAAGATAGATAATAAAGATTTTTTTCCAATGTCAGAGTTATCAAAACAAGAGGACACAGGTTAATGTGAGTGGAAGGATTTTTGCTATATGTTGGAGGGGAATGATTTTTTTTATGGAATGCTTTTCATCTTCCGGTAAGATGATGGCACGCACAGACACAGCAGCCACTCTGGATCCAAACAAAAATGCATTTGTTCATCTTGTTCATCTCTTTTACGATCGCAAGTCACTGCTGGACGCTAACATCAAGTATTGCAGGACTATCCCATCAGCGAGTTGCTCAACAGTGATAGAGCTGGACTTACTGCATACTGTTGTGTTGTCGCCTGGATCTATTGTATACCATTGTTGTGCTGACAAATCCAACAAATGAATGTCTTGGAAGTTTTTATTGTGATAGCCAGACCCTATTCGACATTGGTAATATAATATACTGCAAGTCCAGCTCATTGGTGAGACAGAAGGCAGGGGAGCTGTAATTGCCCTGGTTGTAGCAAGGCCTAGGCCTAGGCTGTGGGTTGCTTCGGACGCAGTGGCCTGTCAGTCGCTCGGGGAGGAGAGAGCAGGGGCCTCTAGTGGGCGTGCTGGAATCCATACTTGAGTTGGGGCTGGCCCTCCCATCGGTGCTGCTCTCCAGTGTTCACACAATAAAAGAGCTAGCTGGACCAGGGTAGTCTATGTTTATGCCACTCAGGGACTTGTGCTATATTAGTTTTTGTTTGTGACTATGTTTTTCTGAAATGATAACCATATGAGCTATTTGTGCTATGTGCGATGTGCTGCTGGTTATGTTTTGCACCTTGGCCCCAGAGGAATGCTGTCTCGTTTGGCTATATTCATATACGGTTAAGTGATGATTAATTGTGTATTTAAACTTATCTGAGACATACTGTCAGAGAGGACGGTAGCATGAAATACAATTACTGCCACTGAGAATCAGAATCAGGTTTATTATGACCGACATGTAACATGAAATTTGTTAACTTAGCAGCAGCAGTTCAATAAAATACATAATCTAGCAGGAGAGAGGGAAAAATAAAATAAAATGATAATAAATAAATAAAATAAAATAAAATGATAAATAAAGAAGTAAATTAATTATGTACTGGGTACTTTGAATAGATTTTACAAAATGTGCAAAAACAGAAATACTGTATATTAAAAAAAAAAGTGAGGTAGTGTCCAAAGCTTCAATGTCCATTTAGGAATCGGATGGCAGAGGGGAAGAAGCTATTCCTGACTTGCTGAGTATGTGCCTTCAGACTTCTGTATCTCCTACCTGATGGTAACAGTGAGAAAAGGGCATGCCCTGGGTGCTGGAGGTCCTTAATAATGGACGCTGCCTTTCTGAGACACTGCTCTCTAAAGATGCCCTGGGTACTTTGTGGGATTGTACCCAAGATGGAGCTGACTAGATTTACAACCTCCTTCAGCTTTTTTCGGTCCTGTGCAGTAGCCCCTCCATACCAGGCAAGTGATGCAGCCTATCAGAATGTTCTCCACGGTACAACTATAGAAGTTTTTGAGTGTATTTGTTGACATGCCAAATCTTTTCAAACTCGTAATAAAGTATAGCCACTGTCTTGCCTTCTTTATAACTACATCGACATGTTGGGACTAGCTTAGATCCTCAGAGATCTTCACACTGAGGAACTTGAAGCTGCTCACTCTCTCCACTTCTGAACCCTCTATGAGAATTGGTGTGGGCTCCTTTGTATTACCCTTGCTGAAGTCCACAATCAGCTCTTTTGTCTTACTGACGTTGAGTGCCAGGTTGTTGCTACTGCACCATTCCACTAGTTGGCATATCTCATTCCTGTATGCCTTCTTGTCACCACCTGAGATTCTACCAACCATAGTTGTATCATCAGCAAATTTATAGGTGGTATTTGAGTTATTCCTAGCCACACAGTCATGTATACAGAGAGTAGAGCAGTGGGCAAAGCACACATCCCTGAGGTGTGCAAGGGTTGATCGTCAGTGTGGAGGATATATTATCACCAATCCGCACAGACTGTGGTTTTCCGGTTAGGAAGTCGAGGATCCAATTGCAGAGGGAGGTACAGAGGCCCAGGTTCTGTAACTTCTCAGTCAGGATTGTGGGGAATGATGGTATTAAATGCTGAGCTATAGTTGATGAACAGCATCCTGATGTAGGTGTGTTTGTTGTCCAGGTGGTCTAAAGCCATGTGGAGAGCCATTGAGGTTGTTTCTGCCGTTGACCTATTGTGGCGATAGGCAAATTGCAGTGGGTCCAGTTCCTTGCTGAGGCAGGAGTTCACGCTAGTCATGACCAACCTCACAAAGCATTTCATCACTGTTGATGTGAGTGCTACCGTGTGATAGTCATTAAGGCAGCTCACATTGTTCTTAGCATTTGTATAATTGTTGCCTTTTTGAAGCAAGTGGGAACTTCTGCCTATAGCAGTGAGAGGTTGAAAATGTCCTTGAATACTGTCGTTAGTTGGTGGCACAGGTTTTCAGAGACTTACCAAGTACTCCATCAGGTCCTTCTGCCTTGTGAGGGTTTACTCTCTTTAAAGACAGTCTACCATCAGCCAGACATGTATACTCTCACACACTCTCTCGCACACACTCTATATAAACAACGTCCGCTGGAGGAAAGATGGATCAGAATGATCAAAGATAGAGAGTAGAGTGCATCAGAAAAAGATGTATGATCAGTGTCAAGTTGATTATGTGAGTAAGAATCAGATGAAGTACGAGATAAAAAAGATATGGAAACTAAATTAGGCCTATGAAGCTAGATTGAGAATTAACATTTATGCAATCAAAAATGTTTTCTGTATAAAAGTATATATATTAGTAGATGAACATACATAATTTGGGATTATAAAGGAGATTTGTGCAAATTGAGAGCGTGGCATAATTTTTAATTGGTTGTGAGATACAGTCGGCCCTTGTTAGCTGTGGGGGATTGGTTCCGGGACCCCTAGCGGATACCAAAATTCGCGAATGCTCAAATCCCTTATTCAACTTGTCTCAATCTGGTGGACCTTAGGACCCAGCGGAACCCCAGACCTTATTTAACCTGTCTCAGAGCAGTGGACATTAGGACGGTGCCAGAGCTCTGAATGCGCAGTGTTTCTGTTCACGAAAATAATCATGATTACGATTGAAAATAAAGTGGAAATAATAAAGCGATCGGAAAGAGGTGAAACGCCATTGGTCATTGGAAAAGCGTTAGGCTACATCGGTCAACGATCTAAACTTTTTTAAAGGATAAAGTGAGAAAGGCTCTGCCCCGATGAAAGCTACAATTATTACTAAGCAACGCAGTGGTTTAATTATTCAGTTTTGGGGTTTTGAGTTTTTGATCCTCCCCATCAACCCGGCATGGTGGAGAGCGCACTAGGGAGCGATCTGTTCTGAGTCCCGAGAACTTCCGTTCCCGAGCCCAGTGCTGAAACATAAGTTCTTAAGTGTTTTATATGCATAGAAAGGTAAAATATATACTAAGACAAACATTTGACTAACTGACGCTAAATAATACCGGATGTACCTGTTCTGACTTATTTAGTAAGAGAACTTCCGATTTTTTTCGATCCCAATGCATGATAACTCACGCACATCCTCCTGTAAACTTTAAATCATCTCTAGATTACTTATAATACCTAATACAATGTAAATGCTATGTAAAATGGTTGTTATACTACAAACCCTATTTCCAGAAAAGTTGGGATATTTTCCAAAATGCAATAAAAACAAAAATCTGTGATATGTTAATTCACGTGAACCTTTATTTAACTGGCAAAAGTATAAAGAAAAGATTTTCAATAGTTTTACTGACCAACTTAATTGTATTTTGCAAATATACACAAATTTAGAATTTGATGGCTGCAACACACTCAACAAAAGTTGGGACAGAGTTAAAATAAGATTGAAAAGTGCACAAAATATTCAAGTAACACCGATTTGGAAGACTCCACATTAAGCAGGCTAATTGGTAGCAGGTGAGGTATCATGACTTGGTATAAAAGTAGCGTCCATCAAAGGCTCAGTCTTTGCAAGCAAGGATGGGTCGTGGCTCACCCCTTTGTGCCAAAATTCGTGAGAGAATTGTTAGTCAGTTCAAAAGGAACATATCCCATCGCAAGATTGTAGAGAATATAGGACTTTCAACATCCACAGTACATAATATTGTGAAAAGATTCAGAGAATTCAGAGACATCTCAGTGCGTAAAGGGTAAGGTCGGAAACCACTGTTGAATGCGCGTGATCTTCGAGCCCTCAGGCAGCACTGCCTAAGAAACCGTCATGCTACTTTGACAATTATAGCCACCTGGGCTCGGGAGTACTTCGGAAAACCATTGTCACTTAACACAGTCTGTCGCTGCATCCAGAAATGCAACTTGAAACTGTATTACGCAAGGAGGAAGCGATACATCAACTCTATGCAGAAACGCCGACGAGTTCTCTGGGCCCGAGCTCATCTCAGATGGACTGAAAGACTGTGGAACCGTGTGCTGTGGTCAGATGAGTCCACATTTCAGCTAGTTTTCGGAAAAAAACGGGCATGGAGTTCTGGTTGCCAAAGATGAAAACGACCATCCTGATTGTTATCAGCAAAAGGTGCAAAAGCCAGCATCTGTGATGGTATGGGGGTGCATCAGTGCCCACGGCATGGGTGAGTTGCATGTATTGAAAGGTACCATTGACTCTGAGGTATATATTAGGATGTTAGAGAGACATATGTTACCATCAAGGCAACGTCTCTTCCCGGGACGTCCATGCTTATTTCAGCAGGACAATGCTGTGTTGCAGCCATCAAATTCTAAATTTGTGTATATTTACAAAATACAATTAAGTTGGTCAGTAAAACTATTGAAAATCTTTTCTTTGTACTTTTGTCAGTTAAATAAAGGTTCACGTGAATTAACATATCACAGATTTTTGTTTTTATTGCATTTTGGAAAATATCCCAACTTTTCTGGAAATGGGGTTTGTACATTGTTTAGGGAATAATGACAAGAAAAAAAGTCTGTACATGCTCGAACAACAAGTGCTGGAAGAGCATTTCCTGGTTTTCGAGATTCGCGGTTGGTTGAGTTCGTGCATGCGGAATTCGCGGATAAGGAGGGCCGACTGTATCAGATATGTTTAAAAATGTTAGAGAAGGTACTGGAGAAACAATCTGCTGGAGGAACTCAGCAGAACAAGCAGCATCCGATGAAGGGAAGGAACTGTTGATTTTTCAGATCGAAACCCTACATGATGAATCTGCAGTCTCTTGTGCTGCTGAGATACTAGAAGAGCTTATTATATGTAAATCAGTAATTTGTCAGACTGTGTTCGGATGCGTTGATGGCTACTGTGAGAAGCGAGGTTCAGAATTGTGCAGAGACTTGGCTATATTATCATCTTTGCTTACTGATTGGTGTCAGAACCCTTGAGTATTGAAAATATGATACTATTTTTAAAAAGATGTCAAGATAAGCCCATCAAGTACAGTTTTAGTTTGGTGGTGAAAAAATAGCTGCTAGAATTGGAAATAAAGCATTTGGATCAATGAGTATGTGTATCAATAGCACAACAGCAAGGTTTTCATGTTCTAAACTTGTGTTTGTTAGGAAACCTAGATGTAAAATGATTCCTGTTGTTCAAAGTCATTGATTAAAAAATAAACACTCAAATCCCTGGAAAACTATCACAGGCTGCATTCTGTCAAATAGAGTATGTCTGCTACATCACTACTCTCTGATTTCTACCTAATATATTTACATTTGAGTATGTAATACACCATTACTGTTAATCATATGAAGATATCAAAATAAAATAAATTAATCTTGTTTTTTAAGCAATGTGGGTTGAACTCCTTTCTCGCTTGGTATATCTTGCCCCACAAGAGACAGAACCGAGCCAGAAAAGATGACAGAAGTTGCCAGAGTGGAACATTGGACAACAGTAATCATACATTAATCAAACCTCCTGTACCTAATACAGTGGCCACTGGGTGTATCCTTGTGCTCTTCTGCTGCTGTAGATCACCCACTTTAAGATTCGATGTGTTCTGTATAGAGATACTCTTTTGCGCACCACTGTTCGAATGTGTAATTAACTGAGTTACTGTCACCTTCCTGTCAGCTTGAATCGTCTGGCCATTCTCCTCTGATCTCTCTCATTAACAAGCTGTTTTCATCCACAGAACTCTTGTCCTAATAACCTGGAACATCTAATAATTGAGTGCTCTCCATTTTACTTTTGGAGGGAGTTATCCTCCATGATCCTGACTGTTAAGCAAGCACCCTTATTAAGTATTGAGTGCCATGATTAACAAACAAGAAACAGCCTACCCTGATGCCTTTCGTATCATTGTTGGGGGGCTTCAGTTAGTCTTGCTTGAAGAAATATCTGCCCAGTTATCATCAACTTATCACCAGTAGCACCACGGGTCCCAACACACTCAACCACTGTTACACTATGGTTAGGAACGCCTAGTGTTCCATCCCTAGATTGAACAGGAAATCTGACTATCCTACCTGTACACAGGTAGAGGCTAAAGAGTAGAGCTCCAGAAGTAAGGACAACAAAGAGGTAATCAGGGAGACAGAGGTGTGGCTAAAGAATTGCTTCTAGCCATTGGACTGGATCTTGTTCAAGGACTCATCAGAAGATCTGAATGAATATGCTACGGTTGTCACAGATCTTAGCAAGGCAGTCGTGGATAAGCGTGTCCTCACAATATCAATCAGAGTCCTCCCCAGTCAGAAGCTCTGGATGAACCAAGACATCTGCAATCTGCATAGGGCCGGAACAGTCATGTTCAGGCCTGGCGATCAAGTAAGATACGAGAGGTCCAGGTACGACCTCTGGAAAACCATCTCACATATGAGGTGGCAATTCTGGACCAAACTTGCATTTCAAAAGGATGCGTGACAACTGTGGCAGGGCATGAATGCTATTAAATCTTACAAAGTAGAACCAAGTGATATATATGACAACAAGGTTTTGCTCCCAGATGAACTTTGATCAACAAAGCATGTGGGCACCTTCACAAACTCCCACGGTCCCCAGCGACCCTGGGATTTCAATCTCTCAGGCTGACGTGACAGAATCTTTCAGGGGGCTGAACTCACTGAAAGCATGTGGCCCAGATAGTGTACCTGGCTGAGTACTACAGATGTGTGCGAACGTAGCAGCCTCTGGGGGTCAACCAAAGCTGCTTTATTCTTTGTAAGATCAGTGAGCTGCTTGTTGATCGGAGAAGCTGGATTAGCGTTGGCTTTGGAGCCAGCTGATTTATGAGTTACAGTCCAGGGCGTTGGAGGGGCCGACCGGGGTGTCGGAGGATCCCGCCGATCTGTCGGAGGTGCTGATTTGAGTTCGGAGGAGTTGACTTGGCTGCAGACTGTGTTGCTGCCCGCTACTGAAAAACATCGGAGTTGGTGCAGTATAACCATGGGAAATTGTCTCAGACAGTCACTTGCGATTGTGAGACTTTGTTGGATGGTGATAATGTAAGCTGCCGCAGGCCTGTTACCCTTGTCTGGTGTAGGGACAATCAACAAACAAACCTCAGTTGTAGCAAGAACTGGACTCAAGCCTTGGGACTGCCTGCTGTTGCAGACCAAGTGAGTGACGCTGAAGCTCTGCAGGATGGTTGAGCTCGGCTGGGACCTAGCCTTATCTGTTTGTGCTGCCCTCCCATTTTTGAGCAGTGGAATGACAGGCTGAATTGCATGTTTCTGTACGTGCCGGGAGACTGTACCATTGATTGCTGAACATTGTTGTTCAGGGTCTTGGACTGTATGTGCTTTTTTTTTTGAGTGAATCTGCTTCTTTGCTCAAATGTCTTGAATTTTGTTTCTTGCTATTTTTGAATACAGTTGGCCCTCCTTATCCACGAGGGATTGGTTCCGGGACCTCCCGTGGATACCAAGAAATGTGGATGTTCAAGTCCCTTATATAAAATGCCTTAGTATTTGCATATAATCTACACACATCCTCCTGTATACTTTAAATCATCTCTAGATTACTTATAATACCTAATACAATGTAAATGCTATGTAAATAGTTGTTATACTGTAATGTTTAGGGAATATTGACAAGAAAAAACAACTATGTGTTCCTCTTGCTCACAACACAAGCAGCGAACGAATGAGACGCGAGGCGAACAATGATCAAACTACGAGTAAAGCTTTTAATCATCTCTAGATTACAGAACTTATAACACCTAATACAATGGAAATGCTTGTAAATAGTTGTTACACTGTCTTGTTTAGGGAATATTGACAAGAAAAAATACTTTACATGTTCCTCTTGCTCACAAGACAAGCAGTGAACGAACAAGATGCGAGGCGAACAGTGATCAAACGACGAGTAAAACATTTAATACCTGTACAGTAGTTGTTACACTGTCTTGTTTAGGGAGTAAGGATCCTTTGGAGGAGGCTCAATAATACTGAAGTCAGGAACTGTGGAGGTTGAAGATCTTCAAGTGTTGAAAGTCGAGACTTCAGAATTGCAGATGTTTTAGTAAGAAACATTGTTATAGGAAGCTGACTCTTTTTCTTTGCATCATCAAACAAATCTTGCAAGGTAGGCTTTCTCTTCTACAAGTTTCTTGAGCTCCGCTGGGAACACTGCTGCGGCCTCGGCATTAGCTGATGCCGATTCTCCCGTGATCTTTATGTTCTTGAGGCTGTAGCGCTTTACATAGCCAGCCAGCCATCCCTTACTAGCGTTAAACTCTTTTCTCTCGCTCTCATCAACCCCTTCTGAGTAGTGCTCATAGGGACTAAGCTTTTTCACGTTTAATTTGGCCACTGACAGGGGTATGCTTCTGTGACATGTCCTCTAGCTATACAGTCGGCGAGAGATAGCACTTTATGCTCCCTCTTAGCCTTTGAGAAATTGCTTTGACCACATAATTGCTTTTTAGGAGCCGTTTTTTCACAGGAACAAAGTAGTGAACGAACGAGACGCGAGGTGAACAATGCTCGAACAATGAGTCCTGGAAAAGCACTTCTGGGTTTTCTCGATTCGTGGTTGGTTGAATTTGCGCATGCGGAATTCACGGATAAGGAGAGCCAACTGTATTTGTTTGCTACTTTGAATGTTTTGCACCTTGGTCCCAGAGGAACGCCATTTCTTTCAGCCGTATTTATGTATGGTTGGAATGATAATTAAATTTGATTTGATAACTGGCTGGTGTGTTCACTGATATCTTTAACCTCTCACTTTGACAGTCTGACATACCCACCTGCTTCAAGCATTCTTCAATTTTACTGGTACCCAGGAAGAATGAGTTAACCTGCCTCAATGACTATAATTCAGTTGCACTTTCATTCACTAGGGTGAAATGCTTTGAGAGGTTTGTGATGAAACATATCAATTCCTGCCTGAGGAGCAACTTGCACTTGTTCCCATTTGCCTACCGTCATAACAGATCAACAGCAGATTTTACTTTATTGGCTCTTCACTCTACTCTGGAATATCTGAACCTTCAATGTTCTTCACCAGGGTGCTCTTCACTGACTACAGCTCTGTATTCAACACTTCATCCACACAAAATTAATCAATAAGCTCCACGACCTGGGCCTCAATACCTCCTCGTGCAACTGGATTCTCAATTTCCTCACTTGCAAGCCCCATTCAGTTCCGATTGGCAACAATATCTCCTCCACAATCACCATCAGCGCAAGTGCTCCACAAGGCTGTGTGCTTAGCCCCCCAGCTCTACTCTCTTTACACTGTGTGGCTAAATACAGCTGTAATGCCATATTTAAGTTTGTTGACAACAGCACTGTTGTTGGCTAAAACAAAGGTCGTGACGAATCAGCACATAGGAGGGAGGTTGGAAAATCTGGCTTAATGATGCCGCAGCAACAGATTCTCACTCAATGTCAGTAAAACCTAGGAGCTGATTGTTGACTAAGGAGGAGAAACTAGAGGTTCATGAGCCAGTCCTCATCAGGAGAATGGAGGTGGAGAGAGTATCCTGAGCCCAACAAATTGATGCAGCTACAAAGAAGGCACAACATCGGCTATATTTCAGTAGGAGATTTGGTAATGTCACCAAAATTACTCACAAATTTCTATAAAAGTACCATGGAAAGCATTCTAACTGGCTGCATCACCGCCTGGTATAGGGGAGCTGCTGCACAGTATTGAAATAAGCTGCAGAAAGCTGTAAACTCGGTCAGCTCTATGATGGGTACTAGCCTCCACAGTATCCAGGACTACTTCGAGGAGCAACGTCTCAAAAAGGCAGCATCTGTCAATGAGGACTTCAATCAACCAGACCTGTTCTCGTTGCTACTATCAAGGAGGTGGTACACAAACCTGAAGGCACACACTAAATGATTCAAGAACAGCTTCTTCCCCTTTGCCATCGGATTTCTGAATGAATATTGAACCCATGAGCACCACCTTATTACTTTAATTCACATTTCTTTTCCTCTGTTGTTAAGTATTGTTCTGCTGCTGCAAAGAAAGCAAATTTCACGACATATGCCAGTGATATTAAACTTGATTCTAATAAGATTGGTAAGCAAAACAATTCAGTAGCTACAGAAAACCAGTGAAGTGATGAAGAGAATCCAGGAGTTATGACCAAATTGATTAAAAAGAAGAGCAAAATAGCATTATGGGTAACAAATGTTGCATCATGAATGAATAAAGAGATGAGGGCAGAACTGAAAAAAAGAGACATGTACTAAGTATATTCATAATGCAGAGGGACAAAAGATAACATTAAATAGGAAGAGTGGGGAAAAATGGAGAAAATAACAATGAAATCAAAAAGTAGAATGAAAGCTTCCTGAAGGCACACATCATAAAAAAGAAATCAGCATGTGGTTAAAGGCACACATATCATGATGCTCAATATGATGGCAAATTAGCAGGCTTTAAAAAAATTAGTTTGCATCTGTATTTGCCTGGAGACTAAATCAAAAACCTTATTAAATTACACTTGTGTGATTCCCTGCAGCATGTACTGGCCTTGTGATCTGTCTTGGATGCCGACAGCAAAGTATCTTTAAACAGGGTAAATCCTGATGGTGTGCTTGGTAGGACTTTGAAAACCTGTGCTGAACAGCTAGCAGGAGTGTTCAAGGACATCTACAATTTCTTGCTATAGTTCGAGGTTCCGTCCTGCTTTAAAAGGACGACAGTCATACCATTGCCCAAGAAGAGCAGGGTGAGCTATCTCAGTGGCACTCACATCTGCTATGATGAAATATTTTGAGGTTGGTCACGGCTGGACTCAACTCCTGCCTAGGTAAGGACCTGGACATGCTGCAGTTTGCTGTAGGTGCACAGCAGATGCAATCTCACCGGCTCTCCATCTGGCATTGGATCACATGGACAAAAGCACTACCTTTGTCAGGCTGCCATTTATTGATTACAATTATACCCTCAATTCTAATCAGCAAGTTCCAAATCTTGAACCTCTGTGCACCGCTCTGCAACTGGAGCCATGAATTCCTCTCCGGGAAACCACAGTCTGTGTGGATTGGAAATATTATCTCTTACATCCAAAAGGATGTAGGCAAAAGGCTGGTGACCAGTTAGTTTAACCTCTGTAGTTGGAAAAATGCTTGAAGCTATCATTAAAGAAGAACTATTGAGACATCTGGAAAGAAATGGATCCATCAGGCAGATGCAGCATGGATTCACCAAAGGCAGGTCCTGCTTGACAGACTTACTGGAGTTCTTTCAGGATATGATGAGCACAGTGGATAGAGGGGAACAGATGGTTGGTACTTGGATTTTCAGAAGGTGTTCGATAAGGTGCCTCATAAAAAAACTTATCCGTAAGATAAGGATGCATAAAGTTGGGGGTGATGTATTAGCATGGATAGAGGCTTGGTTAACTAATAGAAAGCAGAGTTGGGATGCATGGGTGTTACACTGGTTGACAATCGTGGTGAGTGGTGTGCCGCAGAGGTTGGTGCTGAGCCCACAACTTTTCATGATATACATTAATGATCTGGAAGAGGGGACCAAATGTAATGTATCTTGCTGATTGCTGAAGTGTAAGTTTGCTGATTATACTAAATTGAGTGGGAAAGCAAATTGCAGAAGATACAGAGAGTCTACAGAGAGATATAGATAGGTTAAGTGAGTGTGCAAGGGTCTGGCAAATGGCATACAATTTTGGTAAATGCAAGATCATTCACTTTGGAAGGAAAAATGTTAGAGTTGATTTTTAATTAAATGCTAAAAACTTGCAGCATGCTGTTGTGCAGAGGAACGTGGGAGTGCTTGTGCATGAATCACAAAAGGTTGGTTTGCAGGTGCAGCAAGCTATCAAGAAGGCAAATGGGATGTTGGTCTTCATTGCTAGAGGGATTGAATTTAAGAGCAGTGAGGTTATGTTGCAACTGTACTGGTAAGGCTGCACCTGGAGTACTGCATGCAGTTCTGGTCTCCATACTTGTGGAGGGATATACTGGCTTTGGAGACAGTACAGAGGAGCTTCACTAGGTTGATTCCAGAGATGAGGGAGTTAGACTATGAGGAGGGATTGAGGCTCCTGATTCTGAGGCTGTGTCCTCTAGTCTTAGACTCTCCCTCCATAGAAAACATCCTCTCCACATCTGCTCCATCAAGGCCTTTCACCATTCGATAGGTTTCAATGAGCTCACTTCTCATTCTGAATTCTAGTGAAATCAGGCCCAAAACCATCAAACTCTACATTTGAAAAGCCATTCAATCTTGGAATAATATTTGTAAACCTCCTTAGAACCCTCCCCAGTTTCAGCACATCCTTTCTAAGATAAGGGGCCCAAAACCGTTCAGAAAACTCCAAGTGGGGACTAACCAGTGCTTTATAAAGTTAAAACATTACGTCCTTGCTTTGTCATAAGTGAAAAGGCTGAGTGGGTTTAAGTTCCTGGGTGTCAACATCTTTAAAGACCTAACCTGGGTCCTACATATTGATGCAATTACAAAGGTGGCACAGCAGCATCTGTATTTCATTAGGAGTTTGAGGAGACCTTGTGTGTCAACTTGCAGTAGCTCCAAGTCCTTTCTTAGACAAGAGTTCATTCTAGCCATGGTAGGATGGTATGGGTTGGATTCAAGGCTGCTCATATCAAGCATCAAGTTAAGAAGATCACCGAGGTGGAGCTTTTGAGTATTTGGTGTGTTGATGGTTTGTACAACGCTGTGTGGATGGTTCATACATGTCATATTCAGTGTTACACAACTGCCGTCCCACAAAATGAGCTGCAGTCTTTATTCCAACTCAATAAGTGCAGCATACCATCCTGAATCATATTTGTAGCCATAGGAGCACTCTCTATCCCCTTTGAATTCTGCATTATTTTTCTTCTTGAGCTTTCTCTCATAGCCATTGCATAGTGGTGCTATTGGTAGTGCTGTTTTCTCTCAACTTGTGGCCATTGTTCAGTTCCTGAGTGCAAAAAAAAAACAACAGTAGTTATACTGTCTCTAAACCCATATGGATTTCATCTGGGTGCCTTGGTTTTCCACATCCAAAATATGTGTTATTTGGAAGGTTACAAGCCACAGTGAATTGTCCTAGTCACTCATGTGCTAGCAGCTAGTATGTAGGTACTGGTAGAATATTGGGAGAACTAAATTAAAAATATATTCAAAGGTAAAGGTAATAGAGCAGAATTAGTGTTAACTCCATGCTTTATGGTTGGCAAAGACAGGTGAATGATAGGTTTCCATGTTGTATGACTGTGATAATAAGCTTTCTTACAACTTCTGTGAGTGTAATATCAAGGGCTTGACCCTAAGTACACTTGCAGAAGAATCATCATTGTGCCAGTATTCATGCTAGTCCTTGGGAGAGCAGATATTCTTCTGCAGTCCTGTTTCCAACTGTGTTAATCAATGGTTGTCCAAGATATAGTCATGTCTTAAAGTTATTGCTATGTTCCTGTTGTGTATTTTACCAGGTCTTACTCTGTGACATGAATACTGCTATTATTAAATTGCATATTTTCAAGTTTAATTCGAGCCACAGCACATGTAGCTTAGTATTGAAAATATTTCTTTGTTGTGATGTGAAGCTTTCCACAGTATAAATCGTCATTCAACAAATAAAATGAATTTTAAAACTAGTTATTTGCTTTATGTTGAGCTAAATAATGGACTATTTTTATATAAGATTATGTACTCTGTGTTATTTTATGAAAAAACTTGTTTTAAAGCATTTGTAACTTGAGAAGACCTTGATGTTCTAGTGAACATTGCATTATGTTTGGACATATTGAACATTATGCCAGCACATTATGCAGACATTAGGCATTTTATGCTTTTAATAAATTTTGCCATGCAGTATTCACCTTCTGATTCTTGCAACCTCAGTAAAACATAGACGTTGGGAGATGCTCCAAAAACCATAAGACATAGGAACAGAATTAGGTCATCTGGCCCATCGAGTTTGCTCCGCCATTCAATCATGGCTGATCCTTTTTTTCTCCTTCTCAACCCCAGTTCCCAGCCTTCTCCCTGTAACCTTTGCTGTCATGTCCAATCAAGAACCTATCAATCTCTGCCTTAAATACACCCAACAACCTGGTCTGCACAGCTGCATGTGGCAACAAATTCCACAAATTCACCACCCTTTGGCTGAAGAAATTTCTCTGTATCTCTGTTTTGAAAAGGAGCCCCTTTGTCTTGAGGCTGTGCCATCTTGTCCTCGACTCTCCCACCATGGGAAATATCCTTTCCACATCTACACTGTCCAGGCCTTTCAACGTTCAAAAGGCTTCACTGAGATCTCCCCTCAACCTTCTGAATACTCAGGATGTATGTGAAACTAACATTTTAAAAAATCCTGACCTGGGGTCATGATAGTGCCTGCAGCATATCCATACCCTTGCTATAACATGGCACATTATATCAAGGTTGCACAATATTTAAATAAGTTGAGCTTGGATTGAAATAAGATTTAAGTAAATGTTGTATTTTAATTTAGCTGTTGGTAATTTGGAACATAAACACATCTAATTTTAATTTATTTATTTCCTCAGGTGCGTATTGAGACAGCTACAACCCTAAAACTTGATATCCTTTTCAGTGTATTTATAGATGTATTATTCTGACTTCATAGTTCCTTTTCTCTTGGAGATTTTATGCTAATTTTATCTTTATTGTAGTATTTAAGACCTTGTTGTATAAGTGATTGGTAGGATGACCACAGAAATTCTGATATTATTTATAAACTGTAAACTGTGTATGTGAAGAATGTGGTGAACAGTGGTTAAAGTAGATTAATCCAGAAATTTCATCAGGTTATCTTAACCATGAAAGGAATGTAATTCGCAACTTTGACCTGGCTGGTAGAATAAAGTGAAATGTTATAATAAGTGAGGAAGTAGAGGAATTTGAGTAGTGCACACTGATGGAAAAGAATAAGTAGTTTGAAGATTTTGAACCAATAGTAAATGGAGGTTAGAAATGGGGATTTACCAAATAGGTTTATCTTGTCTCAAAATATTGGCCTGTTGATCCATTTTCCTACCTTTATATTCATTTGCTGTTGCTTGGTAAATGTCATTTAATCTTATAGCCTTATTTGCTTTAATGAGTTAATAAAGTGGATTTAAATATAGTACTGTAAGTCTAATAAAGCCGTTAGTATATTTTTGCATTTTTAAATAACTGAAGAGAGATAGGCTCGAGGAAATTAACTCTAATTTAAGTACGAGTTTTCTTGCATAGATTCATTCCTTAGTTTATGATGCAGAGTTTTTTTAAGGTTCATGTTTTCAATTTTGTATATTGATGCTTTCTATCCTTAGGGTATATTGGATGAATTTGTTTGATAATTAGTTTTACAAAAGTGTTAATCTTTAACTTGATTATTACCTGTGGATGATTTCGAATTTAGAACAGAACAATTTTTACCAGTAAGTATTCTTTACATTTTATATTAGCTTTGCAAATTTTAAAAAAAATCCAAAACAGTTTATTTTTAATTGGAGATTAGCAAACTTCAGAAAATTAAGTGACTCATTTCACCATTATTATAAATAAGAACATGAATTTTGATAGATATTATCTCTGAACTGAATGCATTATTTTCAATTGTACTTTTGTTAACTGACTGTCTAAGACAGCTGTCAATACATTTTTCTGTTTGTATCTAGTGTTTTTGAGTTTTCATAGTTGCCAGTTGTATGATTTCTCAAAATAATTGATTTAATCGCAATAATATGCATCTAGAGATTTAAATAATAAAGACTCTAAAAAGAGTTTTTCTTTGTTTTTAATGAGTAACAAACCATCAGTTTTGTGTTCTTATGAATATCGTTATATTTAATTGATTTTGTTCTCCATGATCTAATATGAAAGGAATTGTCCTTACTAGTTAAGACTACCACTGTTTACTTAAGGTCTTATGTACAGTAGTTGCTTATGCTGTGACAAGCTGTGTAACTGTTGGTTGTATTATCTGCAAAGTAAAAAAAACTTTTCAAGTTTGTATCCTTTTGATTGACTTTGCTCCCAATGCACTTAATGCATTCTCTGATATTTGCTATAATCTGAAAGTAGGCTTTACAGCTTAGATTCAAGAGGCATAATTTTTGTATTATTCAATGATCCAGCTATGGAATCTAAACTAACAGTGATTTCTTAAATATTTTGTCAAATATAAACTAATAAAAAATGCTCACAACTCTCAGTTCAGATTTTATTTTTTATCTTCAAACTCTAGTAACCTGAGTGAACAGGAAATTTCACAAATGAGCAAGGAAATTTAAAACTCTGAAAAAGGAAATTAAAATAACTGTGGCCAAGATTTAATAAAAATGTGTTGGTAAAGATACATGAATGTTCAAATTAGTTTCCCTTTGCATCTTTTGACACACGGGAAAATTTATATATTCAATATTAAATATATTAATTCCATTTGCTTTTATATTTTCTGAAAGTATCAGTTTAATCTGGCATGACATATTTATGAATCTCTGAACATTCTCCTAAATTGTATGGTAGCTTATGAAGTGCTGTTGAATTTCACGTTCTAATACAGGATTGAAAAGTTTGTCCACACTTGAGCTTTGATAAAAATTCTTCTAATGTTATTTTAATATAAATTATTAAGTATGATGCTTACTGTTCATCTGTTGTCTGGATTTGCCAATGTGCCATTTTCTTGAGTTTGTGCAGTTTGCGTTGTCTTGTTTGGAGTGGTGTGATGCAAATGAGCATTTTTACCTTTGCCACTTCTATGGCTGGAGTCACACATTTGCCAGAAGTAGATGATTTCCTTTACAACAATCCAATTGCTTCTGACATTTTTCTGAAACTAATTTAAGAAATGGGTCTCAATGTTCTCAAACTGCTGTGGTTGATTAGAAGACATTTTTCATAGATCCCTATTCTATAGTTATAAATAAATACCCTGATTTACTTGTGCAGGATACTTGCCACTTCCTGTTGTCTTGCATAAATAATAAAACATCTTTGAAAAATGTGCATAGTTATTGTAATCTCTTTCCTAACTTTGTTTATCCTATCAGTGCACATCATTCCACCTTGCTTCATTTCATTTTATGTACTTTTAATCATACTCTACTCACTAAATTTACTGATACCTGCAGAACTAATTCCTTTGTCATTTCCATACTTGCAAACAAATTGAGCATTTGGTTTTAAATAGTCCTTGTAAATTTAAAAGACTGTGAGTATCTGAAATAAAAACAGGGAATGTTGGAAATGTTCATCAAGTCAGGCACATCGACAAAAAGGGAAACAAATTAATGTTTCAGACTGAAGTTCCCTAATTAGAATTTAAATACTTTTACCCATTTGTGAATGGTGTCTTTAGTGATCTTGTTTCAGTTTTCATGTGTTGATCATAGTTTTAGATAGCTTTCTTCGTGTGGAGCTACACTTCTTATATTCCTTTTTAACTTTTTAATATATTTTATGCTCATTTTTATCCTCCTTTATATAATTTAAAATATATGCTCATGTTTCCTCTCAACTTACTATGTATTCACATAACGCACACTTTGACTTTTCATTAGGATGCTCTTGTACCTTATCCATGCCGTATGTCAGTATCTCCTATTGTTGGTCAACTGCATTTTTTGTTAATTGTCTGTTTAAACGACTGATTTCTAATTTTACCATTTAAAAAAATCTTTTCCAATTGTTGCCTTCATTAGTCCAAAATCATCCTTCCCTCCCACACATCCAGTGTAGACCTTTGGCTGTTTTTCATGATGATCGATGTGTTGGTGTGTGTATCATCTACATGAATTCAGCCATTGCCTTAGTCATTCTTCTGTAAGTTTCTTTGTCTGATGCAGGGTTAGTCATGATCAGCAAGAATGGCTGGATGCTTTTCACTTACTGCTTTGACTTTGTAATCTTGCATTTCTGTGCCATAGACATGTCCTGTGTGGTTCTTTCTCATTTTCCACCATTAATGGCAAGCTTTGAGACCACTTTTGGAAAGCTTTGATTTATTGTCTGTTACAATCTTTGAAATATAGACATTTTATATTTGTAGTTGCCTGCCCATTGTGAGTAGGCTAAGTTAACTTGCCTCAATATGTGCTGCATTTTGGATGCAGATTTTGCATCAATAGATTTTTTTTGAAGGCAGTACCAATGGAAAATATAGTTTTGAAAAATAGAAATAATTGTTTTAAGTCTTTCAGCCACACAACAGTGACAATGACTTCCTGATTTACATCCATCTTTGACTTCAGAAGTATACTGTACTTATAACATGGATGTTTGGTCGTGTATCCAAAAAGCATTGGCTTTGTAAAGACTACGCACCATTAGTGTGATGCAGAGTTCTTCACATATTACTAAATATGTTTACTATTTGCAAAGATCTGGTTTTAAGTCATTTGTAAATATCAAGTGGAGCATTTTGGTTTATAAGCTGTTGATCCATCTAAACCACCATTCTGCTTCAGCAAAAAGATCCAAGGATTGCATATCTGTGTTGTCCCGTCACAGTTGGAAAGTTCTAGTCAGCATCTTCATTTTAGCATTTAAATATAGAAAATCAAACACTGCCATTTGTGCAAAATTTTGGAAGGCTACGATTTTGGAAGATGACTAACATTTTGCTGTCCTTATTTGATTCCATTACTTAAGCCAAATGTTTTTTACAACATCCATGATATTTGATATTCACATAATTTGAGCACAAGATGCATACAATTTATCTTGATAGTTTATCTTGAACTCTCTCCACAAACTCTTCCACTTGCCAAGAGGGTATACCTTTGTGAAGCATACACAAATAGTGTAAAGATCTTCATGCTGCTTGTGATGCTTCAGAGCTGTGGAATTCTGATCTGTTGTCCCTGAAACCTGAATTGATTGACCAGAATGGTATATTCTAAAAAATGTAGCCATGATCTGCTGAGGAGTGAATGTTTGGAACTTTTTGAAGGTTGAGAGCAAGGGTATTCCCTTTGACTGCAAGCTTTTTTTCTTATGGGGATGAACAGTCTGAGTATCTTGAAGTCTTGTGATGGCACCACAAACTTGCATTCCAAAAAATGAAACTAAATAAAACTTGGCAGTGCTGAGTCCCAAGAATAACTGCTTGATTGCACACAACCAGTCATCCAGAGTTGGATAAGCAAGATGTACTGAGATAATTCCATATCTCAGTAAGGCAGGCATCTGAAATGACTGTTGAATGAGCACTAATATAAAATGGACAGCCCACCTTTCCAGGCTAATTTTAGAATCCAACCTCTATCATCTAGGCAATGAGAAGTGATAACTGGCTCTCATTACTACCTATAACTGTTGTAGCTTAGGTTCTTTATTTGCCAGCCATTTGTTGTTGTATTTTATGGGAAGCTTCTGGAGCTTTGTTTGAACATGCTGTTAATTTTAAAATTATTTTTAAAGGTTAGCTTTGTTTGTCACATGAACATTGAAACAAACAATGAAATGCTTCGTTTTGCGTCAGTGGACAACACAGTTCGAGGATGTGCTGGGGGCAAATCACAAGCTTTCCCCACACTTCTGGCACCACTGTAGCATGCCCACAACTTACTGGCCCTAACGTATACATCTTTTGGAATGTGGGAGGCAACCAGAGCATCCAGGGGAAGTCCCTATGCTTGTGTATGAAACATACAAACTTGTGGACATTGAACCCTAGTCATCTGAATGCTGGCTTTGTAAAGTGTTATGCTAATTACTATGCTTGGGGATTGATAAAGTTGCATGCATTTGATCTAGAAAGTTCAGGCTGGCAATATCTTACCTGTCAAGTCAATCTCTAGACTTTAAAGTGCAGTTTGCATGGGAATCAGCTTCACATTGATATGTAAGATTCCACTAACAAATCAATTCCTCAATTTCATTTGAGGTTTGCTCTTGATTTTTGTGCAAAACTTGAATGAGTCAAACTTGTAGCGTTTGTGAGCCTTGTTAAGCCATTTTGGTAGGCAGCATAGCATTGGATGCTCAGCTTTGATATGGATTGCATTACCACTTAAGAAATGGTCAGCCCAGAAACCAATAACTATCAAAACATCACTTCATTTCATATCACCGCATATCACAGTGACATAGCCAATCAGATGTTAGTGTTTTGAATTCAGATCCTGAAAAGTCATCTTGTATTTGTTTGCTTGTTGGAACATATTGGTGATTGCTACTTCATGCTGTGTACAAAATAGAAGAAATGAAGTGACAGTTCTAATTGAGTTGCCATATACTTAGAATACAATGGACGTGGGCATTAATTTCTCCCATTTAAAAGACTGTTCTGATTGTATTGCATTTATTGAAAAGTTGAAGCCTGGCTACATGTTATTTCATTTTGTCAGGCAAAAACATAAGTTTCTGCGATGACTGAGCTAAAGATCCTTTCCTTTCCTCTTTGTGGAATTGTGTACAGTGCTTTCTCTGAACATTCTGTTTGTAAGCTTTTCCTGATTATCACATGTCATGGAGTGATCATGTAGACTACTTGTTTGCAGTCCAATTTTTTTTGGAAATAAATAATCCACTTTTGTCCTTTAGGATTTGCAGCTTTGAATCTCATGTTGTGGGAGAACACTCAGATGAAGGTATGGTGTTTCATACAAAAGACTTCTGATGGGACATTGACTACCTTGGTTTTCCACTCCCCTGACTTGCACCAACCTACCACTCTGAATTTCTAGTACTTCCCTCATTCAGAGCCAACCCCAGGATCATCATCAAACCTGCTGACAATGCTACCATTGTTAGAGTATGATGAGCAAACCTTGTCTTGTAGAGACCAAATATCACCTAATGGACATCCTCGTGCTGCCTTCTGGACCATGAGCCCACCATTAACACAGGGCCATTGTTTGCTCTTCAGTTTTGTATGGTCTTTTATTCCCTGCAATACCACACTTCCTCATGCAACCTGTTCTTTCCCCTGTCCGTTTTCCTGTTGACAGACCATCATCCAGGAACCCAAATTGTCTTTCCAGGTGAAGCTGTCATGCACTTCTTGTCCTTGCGATATAATGTATTCCAATGTGGTCTTTTTCATTGGCAAAACCAAGCACAAATTAGGTCATCATTTTGTAGAGTTCATGGGAGTGACCCTTAAGTCCTGGTTTCCTGCCATTTAATTCAACATTCCGCTCTCACTGATCTGTCTGTGGCTTCTGGCACTATTATAATAAAGTTCAACACAAACACATCACATTCCATCTGAGTACCTGTAGGACTTGATACAGATTTTTCTTTTTGTATTAGAACTGGCCATTTTTGCTTGTCTTTCTTTTTCCTTTTGTCTTTTTTATATAATCAGATTGTGCAATGTTGGCAATACATTAAGTGGACAGAAATGTTTCATCTTAACTACTTTGTTATTAAACCTTATCAAAAATATTCCCTTTGATCCACCCATCTACTTTCCTTACTGTCAAAAATAAATTATTTCTTTTTCAGTTCCAATGAAGAATTCTGGACCTGTAACAATAACTCTGTTTCTCTTTCCAAAAGAGGCTGCGTGATCTGCTGAGTTTTTCCAGCGTTCTATGATTTTATTTCAGCTTTCCAGCATCTGTAGTTCTTTTGAGTTTTTGATACAAAGGATTTGCTTCTTCCCCAGTTTTAATGATACAGGAGTTTCAAGATGGAGATTTTATTGTCAGAACAAGTGTAACTGTACTGAAGTTCTCTCTGCATTTATTCTCTTTTGGCTTTCTGATAAATTGTAATATGCTAATCTCTCATAATTTTGAAGATTTGACAGTTGTGGATCTAAGTGGTAAAAATATAGCAAGCATGAAGCTGGAAAGTTGGTATTTGTGGTATTAGCATCTTGTTATGCATGGAAGGAGTAATTCAGTGCAAAAAATTACATTTTCCAACAACTAGTTCAGGAAAAAAAGGGTGGGATGGGATTATGGGGGAAGTATAGGCAGCTATTTACCTTCTTGCTGGCAATGTGATATGATATAGAAATAAAAGATTTCAAACAATTCAAATAATAATTTCTTCCTAGCACATATGTATTGTCTTGTCAGTGGATTTTGTCCTTATTCTGTTTTTGTACAATTTTCATTTTATTCAATATATGTATACTGTAATTGATTTACTTACTTTATTTTTTTTCTTCTATATTATGTATTGCATTGAACTGCTGCTGCTAAGTTAACAAATTTCACGTCACGTGTTGGTGATAATAAACCTGATTCTGAAATAAACTTACTGCTTAAATAACTTTGAAAATTGGGGTGATTGTAAATTTATTTTCTTCTTTTGTAGTACTTGGAAACTATTTTCAGTCTACTCTTCCAATTGCTGCAACAAGTCACAGAATGTGATACAAAGATGCATGTTTTGCATGTCATTTCTTGTGTCATCGAACGAGTTGGAATTCAGGTAATGTTTTAGAAATATGCACATCTTATAACACTTTCTGCAGAAGTGTTCTAATTATTCAAACTGAAAACTTGATCACGTACAAATTTGGTTTTCATTCTAACGATGATAGGGCTGACATTTGGTGAGATTTATTCATTTTTTTGTAATTCAATTTTTTATTATTATTTATTCTTATTTTACAAAGCAGCACAGCATATCATAGAGCAGATACAGTACAGCATATTTATACAGCCATCCCAATGACAGGAAAACATAAAACTAAGAAACAGAAAAAAACTTCTAATTTAAGTTTAAATTAACATACAACCAAAATGGATTCTTGCACTTTTCCCTCACTGTTAATTCTTCCCAACATGTGTTCATATGATGAAATCTTAACCATTTCCTCAGTTCATTCCCTCACAGTGGGACATCTGGGTTTTTTCCAGTTTTGCGATATAATTCTTGCAGCTGTGATGAGATCCACCTTTAAAATAGTAAATTTGTCATTGTTCACATTAAGTATTAAGTAAGTTCACATTAAGTCCTATCACCCAGGAGACAAAGCAGTGGGCACAAGGGCAGTGTAGGACCTGAACAATTCCCCAACAAATCAAGAACTTTACACCAAAATGGATGAACCATGGAACACTCCCAAATCATGTGAAAATATTTGCCCACCTCATTTTTACATTTCCAGCATAAATGATTATCAACAATCCCCTTTTTGTAGAGTCTAGTTGGTGTCCAATAATATGTGTACTATCTTATACTGAATAAATTTCCCTCTCGCTTCCCTAATATGTCTACCCACATTTGATAAAATATTTGACCACTCATTATCTTCAATATCGCTTCCAAGATCCTTCTGCCATTCTGCTTTGAGATTGTTACACGGTTCACCCACAGAGTGCTTGAACATTTTATAAAATACTGATGCTTTATGAACTTCCTGTGGTAGTGTAAAGTATTCAGTTAAAGGGGTACTTTGTGGGCCACCACAAATTTATTCATATTTGAATGTAGAAAGCAAATGGTAGATAATGGGGAAAGTTACATTTGATTGCACCCTTGTTCAGCGACTAGTTTTGTACTTATTGTTTTACGTGTGTTTTGAACAATTATTGTAATTTGGTATAGCTGAACTTGTTTGCTGCTTCAAACTTTGATTCAAGATATTTTTTTTAATTATAGATTCGGCCTTATGTTGGATGTTTGGTACAGTATTTACCATTGCTTTGGAAGCAGTCTGAAGATCACAATATGTTGCGGTGTGCAATTCTCACCACGCTGATTCACCTAGTTCAGGTACAGTTTGAATGAATGTATTACCTTGTCATTGAGTGTGAACTTGTACTGAAATTGTTCTTTCTTCAGCTTTTCCGAGAGTCCAATTCTATGGTATGAGATTTGTTTGTATTTCTTTTGCAAGGATTCTTATCACCAAGACCGGCTTGTGATTGAAACGATAATGGGCTTCTGTTGCTCAATGTTTTATTTGAACAAATCATTAATTTTGGAGAAATGAAACAATTTTGTCCCAATTTTGCAGTGGTTTGATATTTTTTTTTGGACTGGATTTAAGTGGCTAGAGAAAATCTGCAGATTTTTGGGAAGATTTAGTCCTCTTTGAAAGGTCTCTGCCTGGAATATCAACTATACTCTTTTCCATAGATGCTGCCTGGCCTGCTGAGTTCCTCCAGCATTTTGTGTGGGTTGCTTGGTTTTAAGTGGCATCAAATTCAGACACAAATTCCATCTGAACCTGTTAATGTTGTGAATGTTGAAGACTTTGTACCTTTAATAGGAGAGTTGTCTCACAGAGTAATCAAGTATCTGTCGTAGTCACTTTCATGGCATCATGCTCATCGTCAACATCCCAGATTTTGGAGAATAAGGGATGACAGCATAATGCCACATGATTGAGAGGAAGTGACTTAAGGCCTAAAACTGACAAGGAAATTTCCTGATTACCATCTAATTGCCTTCAGCTAATGAATTAGTAGAACACTACTTGGAAAAGGATGTTAAGAACAGAAAGGAGTCACTAATGGTGGGACCTCAGTGTTCAACTTCATGACTTAGTAGTATTAAACTTGACCAGATAGGTGATAAGAGAACCTGCCTAAAGGAAAATGTATTGGATCTCCTAATTAACATATCTTTCATAGATTCATCTGAGATGGTATTAAATAAGCTCTTTTTAAAATCTCCCCTAATTCTCCTGTGCTCTAGGGAATAAAGATCCAGTATGGCCAACCTCTCCCTATATGCTTAGGCCTTCTGGTCAAGACAGTATCCTTGTAAATCTCTTTTGCACCCTCTCTAGTTTGACAATGTCATTGTTGTAAAGGGTGATTAAAAACTGTACACAATACTCCAAGTGTGGCCTTACTAGTGATTTAATAAAATTGCAGCATAATGTCCCTTCTCCTATGGCTACGTCCACACTACACTGGATAAATCCGTAACCGAAGCTTTTTCTCTTCGTTTTTACCCTCCGTCCACACTAAAACAGCGTTTTCGTCCCTTGAAAACGGAGATTTTCAGAAACGCTCTCCAAAGTGTGTAATTTTGAAAAAACTGGATTGACCGGAGCAGTGTGGACGAGATAACTGGAGAAATCGAAAAACGCAGTCATAACGTGCCAGAACAGATGGTGACGGCAGTGCACCATTTCATTGTTTTCTTGAATGCAACCTAACAATTTCAGAGCAGACGGCAACGAGACTGAAGCCACAAGAGTTAGAAATGTACTCACCAAATACTTTGACCCATAACTTACTGAATAAATAAGTATACTCACTTTGCCCTGTTTTCTGTCCTTGCTTGTATGAAGGTGGTTTACCTATTTATGCAAGTACTTCTCTGACAATAGATGTGTAACAGCCTAATGTAACATTGTATGGAAATACAAGATAATACTGATGCAGACATGTTTTATACATTTAACAAAGGGCTTTATTAATGCAACAGAGTTCGTAGTTTTTCAATGTTCGTCGTCAGCCGGGTCATACTGTCTGTGAACTCCCTGTCGGTTGCCTCCATACGCTCCAGTATTTATTTATTTTTACTTTTAAGTCCTCCTGCGCGAGATCCAACAGCTGTCTGTTGTTTAAATTTTTCTAGTTTGTAACTGCCCAAACGTGCACTTTCACAGCGAGATTCGACACCAAACATGTCGCTTGTTTTCTGTAGATGTGTCCTGCACATGCGCGGTAGGAAGAGATTCGCCAAAATATCCATTTTTATGTGGACAGAGATATTTTTAAAAACAGCTAGTGTGGACGTAGCCTAAACCTAATGCCCTGACTGATAAAGGCCATTATGTTAAACATCTACGTCACCATACCTTCCTTGCGTAGCTGCGTTCAGCGAACTGCATTTGTACTTCCAATTACCTTTGTCCACAACATTCATCATTGCTCTGCCATTAACTGTATAAGTCTTACCCTGGTTTGAATGTCCAAAATGCATTACGTCACACTTACCAAACTTGAAATCCATTTACCATTCTTCATCCCATCTCCCTAACTGACCAAAATCTCTTTATGATTCACTGTATCCTTCTTCACTATCAACAAGACTCTCGAATTTGGTAACATTAGCATCTGTCTAATCATGCCATGGACATTTATATCAAAGTCATTTACATAATTAATGATAACAGAGATTCCAACACTGACTTCTGGGGCACCCCGCTTGTCAATAGGGCTCTAATCAGAGAATTGGCCTGCAGTCACCACCTTCTGCCTCCTATCATTGATCTAACTCTGAATCCACCTGGCTAGCTGTCACTGAATCTGATGAAACCTAACTTTCCAGGTGAACCTGCCATGTAGGGCCTTGTCAAAGGCTTTACTAAACACCATGTAGATGTCATCCACTAGCTACCTTTATCTGTCCCTTAGTCTCCTCTTTGAAAAACTCCAAAACAGTCATCAGACATGACTATCCAAATGATGGTAGATCTTGTGCTTCAGATTTCTCTCATGACTTCCTACAACTGAAGCCAAGTTCATTGGACTATGCTTGCTAGTGTCGATCCCAGACAGATCCTATCTAATGCCCTCAAATTTGGCCCTGCTTGAGTTCAAGACTTTAACCTGTGGAATTGTTCTGTTTTTTCCCCCCATTGTGATCACTGGACCCAAAGTGCTTCCCAACTGCTACTTCAGTTATTTGGACTTGTATTGCTCTTTTCAAAATAGGTTCTTCAATAATCTTTATAGTTTGAGTTGCTTTATGTTTAAAAGTATTTTAATTTTATGATTTGAATTTTCATGTTCATTTTTGAACTTAATTTGAATATTTCTAAATATCAACATCTTAGAAGCATTGAAAGATTTTAATGGCTTTGAAAAATTTGACAATCTAAGTAATGTTTAAGCGAGCCAGCTTTCAATTTTTGGGAAAGGGCTTGTTGTACACTTCTGCCACCAGACCCTATCTATTTTGTATTATAAAAATGTGCACAAGGTTTTTGTGTAGGTGTCACTATTTACTGAGCTGACATGGAAGGACAAACTTGATGATTGGAGATCTGGATAAGGTATTGATGAACTTTTACCACGGATTAGCTTTTACCATGAGTGCTGACCACTTAAGGCTGACCACAAACTCTGTGCCAGGAGAGTCAGTTTTCTACTAAGATGCAAATGGATCCTCTATAAAAATGCTCAAAAACTGAGCTAAACATAAGTGGATGTTGCAGTTCTATGCTGTTTGACACTTTGTGGCCAGGAAACCTGTCTCTCCTCTAAACCCGTGCCAAGTTATCCTGGCACAATTATAGCAGATTCCTGTTTTCCAGCAAGATAATGACTCCAAGCATTAATCCTACACAGGAATGGCTTAAAAGCAACAGGAAAGTTTATGTCCTGTAGTGGCCAAGTCAGAGTCGAAACCTCAATCCAATTGAGAATTTGTGGCTGGACTTGAAAAGGGCTGTTCACTTATGATCCCCATGCAATCTGACAGAACTTGAGCAGTTTTGTAAAGAAGAAAGGGGAAAAATTGCAGTGTCCAGATGTGCAAAGCTGATAGAGACGAATCCACATAGATTCAAGGCTGTAATTGCTGCCAAAGGTGCATCTACTAATTACTGATTTGAAGAGGGTGATTAATTATGCAATCAATTATTTTGTGTTTACTATTGTAATAAATTTAGATCAATTTGTAGAAATTTGTTTTCACTTTGACATGAGTCTTTTCTCTTTTTTTTATTAAACTTTTTTATTGTGTTTTCAAGTAATTACAGAATAAAAGTGTATGAAAAAAATGTATATTACCCATCCCCCCTCCCCTTAACCCCTCCCCCCTAACATCCCTATAGAAAAAAAAGAAGAAAGAAAGAAAAAAAAAAGAAAGAATGCCTGGATATTGGAAGATCCCCACATGCTCCATGGAGTTCGTAATAACTTTAGTATATATATTTATTTCTTTCCCCAAATAACCAATTATTTCATCTTCGGAGCACCTATATATTTAATCCTGTCTTTTGTAAATAAGGGCGCCAAATTTTCAAAAATGTTTCATATTTATCTCTTAAATTATAAGTAATTTTTTCAAGTGAAATACAGCCATAAATTTCTTTCTTCCAACGATCTATACTTAAATATGTATCCGATTTCCAAGTAACTGCAATAGCCTTTTTGGCTACTGCCAATGCAATTTTTATAAATTCTTTCTGATATTTATTCAATTTGGGTATCGGTTTTATCCCTTCAATATCACCTAGTAAAAGTAATATTGGATTATGTGGAAGTTGTATTCCAATAATTTGTTCCAATAAAACTCTTAAATTTGTCCAAAAAGGTTGAATTTTAGAACAAGACCAAGTAGAATGTAAAAAAGTACCAATTTCTCCGTTACAACGGAAACACTGATCAGATAAATTTGGGTTTAATTTATTTATTTTTTGTGGTGTAATATATAATTGATATAAAAAATTATATTGCACTAATCTTAATCGGACATTTATTGTATTTGTCATACTCTCAAGACATAGTCATGACCAATTTTTTTCTTCAATTTTAATATTCAATTCACTTTCCCATTTTTGTCTTGACTTATGGACTCCTTGTTTAATTGCCTGTTTTTGAATCAAATTATACATACAAGAGATGAATTTTTTAATCTTTCCTTTTTGAATTAAAGTTTCTATTTCATTAGATTTCGGCAATAACATTGTTTGACCTAATTTTTCTCTTAAATAAGCCCTTAGTTGAAAGTAACAAAAAAGAGTGTTGTTTGATAGAAAAGAGTGTTGTTTGAGTCTTTTCTGTTCATCAATGTCAAAATAGCCAAATTAAATTCATTGTGATTCAACATTGTAAAAGAATAAAACATGAAACCTTCCACGGTGGTGAATACTTTTTATAGGCACTGTATACAGCTGTGTTTCAATTATCCTTAAGAATTAATTTACTTGTTTTATTTTGAATAAAGTACATATTGTTGACAGGAAGTTCAGTTCTCTTGATAATTCTTCCTTTATATCAACAATGTTTCATACTTCTGTTTAGTTGCTGTATTTTCTGGACCTTTCTCCCTTTGTTGTTCTTCTTGACTTTCTCAAATGCATTCTTTCTTATAATTTTCCTTTATCTGCAGGTAAGTTATTTTCATCAGATACATTTGGATGCAATATGCATTTGAACCCATTTTGATTATACTGTTGTTACGTATAACACTTACTTCTTATGTAGTGGAATTATTTGCTCACTCTTCCTGCTATTTATCTCTAGGGCTTGGGAGCAGACAGCAAAAATCTCTATCCATTCTTGTTGCCAGTCATTCAGTTGAGTACAGATGTTGCGCAGCCTCCCCATGTTTATCTCTTGGAAGATGGTTTAGAATTATGGTGAGTAAACTTTCTTGTGAACAAAACAATAAGCAAAGCACTGTTGTATATGCTAATAATTGGTATATTGTGGCAGCAGCATTCACTTATTGGACAGGATCTTGTTGGAAAACATTCAATGTTCTGTGGCAAATAGGAATATTCATTCTGTTTCAGTTTTTGAACATTCAAGATTTTATACCTAAGTATGCAAATGCCTTGAACTTGTTGGCAGGTTGTCAAAATTCCAGAAGTTCAAAGATTATTAGTTCAGCAACTTAGGTTGGCTTTGCTGGAGGGTAATGAAAATTGTTGTTGGGGGCTTTGACCCATTGAAGGGTCCTGGCCTGAAACATTGACTGTTTACTCCTTTCTATAGATCCTGCCTGACCGGCTGAGTTCCTCCAGCGTTTTGTGTGGGTTGCTGGAAAATGATGCTGGAGATGTAATTGGGGGCAAAGAAATGGCAAGCGAACAATAAATGTTTCATTTCAGTCTTCACTGTAGAACACACCAGCAGGATGCCAGAAATTTGAGAGTGTCAGGATAGGAGTAAGTGTAGTTGCTGTTAATAAGGAGAAGGTGCTTGGGAAACTTGAAAGGTCTCATGGTAGATAAGTCACTTGGAACTGATAGATGTCACCCCAGAGTTCTGAAAAAGATAGCTGAAGAGATTGTGGAGGCATTAGTAACGATCTTTCAAGCATCACTAGATTAGGGAATGGAACTGGAGGACTGAAAATTTGTAAATGTCATTCCACTCTAGGGAGGCAGAAGAAAGGTAATTATAGGCCAGTGATTGGGAAGATCTTGGAGTCTATTGTTATTTTGGGGTACTTTGACATACATGATGATGTAGGGCAAAGTCAGCATGGTTTCCTTAAGGGGAAGTCTGTTGGAATGCTTTGAGGAAATAACAGGCTAGATAGACAGTGAGTCAGTGGATATTGTTTACTTAGATTTTCAGAAGGTTTTGAAAAGGTGCCACATGTGAGGCAGCTTAACAAGAGCCCATGGTAATACATGAAAGATACTAGCACAGATAGGATATTGGCTGACTAGCAGGAGACAAAGAATGGAATAAAGAGGCTGCCAGTGACAAGTGGTGTTTCCCAAGGATCGGTATTGGGACCACTTCTTTTCATAGAACCATAGAACACTACAGCACAGTACAAGCCCTTCAGCCCTCCATGTTGTGCTGACCCATATAATCCTTAAAAAAAGTACTAAACCCACACTAACCCATAACCCTCCATTTTTCTTTCATCCATGTGCCTGTCCAAGAGGCTCTTAAATACCCCTAATGTTTTAGCCTCCACCACCATCCCTGGCAAGTCATTCCAGGCACTCACAACCCTCTGTGTAAAAAAAACTTACCCCTGATGTCTCCCCTAAACTTCCCTCCCTTAATTTTGTACATATACCCTCTGGTGTTTGCTTTTGGTGCCCTGGGAAACAGGTACTGACTATCCACTCTACCTATGCCTCTCATAATTTTGTAGACCTCTGTCAAGTCCCCTCTCATTCTTCTACGCTCCAAAGAGAAAAGTCCCAGCTCTGCTAACCTTGCTTCATATGACTTGTTCTCCAAACCAGGCAACATCCTGGTAAATCTCCTCTGCACCCTCTCCATAGCTTCCACATGCTTTCTATAATGAGGTGACCAGAATTGAACACAATACTCTAAGTGCGGTCTCACCAGAGATATGTCAACGATTTGTATGATGGAATTGATGGCTTTGTGGCCAAATTGACAGATGATGTGAAGGTAGGTGGAGGGGGCAGGTAGTGATGAGCAAAAAGGAAGGATTTGGACAGATTGGAAGAATGGGAAAAGAAGTGGTAGATGGAATATAGTGCAGGTAAGTGTATGGTCATGCACTTTAGTAGAAGGAATAAACGAATAGGCTATTTTCTAAACTGGGAGAAGATTTTAAAAAGTCAAGAGATGCAAAGGGAATTGAGAATCCTTGTGCAGAATTTCCTGAAAGTTAACTTACAGGTTGAGTTTGTGGTAAGGAAGGCAAATGCATTGTACTCATTTCAAGAGGACTAGAATATAAGAGTAAAGTTGTGATGCTGAGGCTTTATAAGGCAATAGTCAGACCACACTTGAAGTATTGTGAGCCAGTTTTTGGCCTCTTAACTAAGAAAACACATGCTGACATTGGAGAGGTTCTAGAGGACGTTCATGCAAGTGATTTGGAGAATGAAAGAGTTAATATATGAAGCGCATTTGATGGCTCTGAGACTATACTTGCTGGAGTTTAGAAGAGGTGATATCATCGAAACCGAGGAAATATTGAAAGAACTAGGCAGTGAATGTGGAGAGGATGTGTCTATAATGTGTAAGTCTAGGGCCGGAAGGCACAGCCTTAGTTTAGAGGGACGTCCTTTTAGAAGAGAGGTGAGAAGGAATTTCTGTAGGCAGAGCGTGTGAATCTGTGGAATTCATTGTCACGGTCGGCTGTGGGGTTAAGTCATTGAGTATATTTCAAGCAGAGCTTGATAGGTTCTTGGTTAGGGCATGAAGAGTTACATGTAGAAGACAGGAGTTTGGGGCTGTAAGGGAAATGGAGTAGCCATAATAAAATGGCAGAGCAGGCTTGATGGGCCAAATGGCCTAATTCTGCTCCTATATCTTATGGTCATGTGGTCTTACCCTCCCTCAAGCTGCTGGAGTGCAGGTCATGTTCATCCTGTAATTATCTGGAGTTCAGATGGAGGCTCAGTACAGGGAGGCTCTTCCATGTGAGCTCTAATTCCCCAGGCAGAGCACCAGCAGTTGTGCCACTAGCAGGACCACTGCCTTGAAATCGGAGCTGTGCTTTTCGGTTTTGTTTTACTTCAGTTTGAAACTTCATACAATGAACATCGATTGAATTACCATGCTCTTTTGCTCGTTTTGTTAATGTAAAGGTTCACTCTTTAGACTTTTCATTTTCTCTGTCGAGCTGTATTTGTAGTTTGTCACAAACTTTGCACTTATTTCTATTATTTAAAGAGTTTACTTGCTTCGTTAACTTTTTCAATCGCTCACACACTTGATGATACCAACCACACGGTATTATTTCTAAATCAGTAGCAATCATTTTCTGTATTTTAACATATTTCTTCTTCTTCTCAATAGTCTGAACCTGTTTTTCTTTCAGACAATAGAGAGTGACATAAAGAGGAAGTTATTACCACTTTTGTTTATGCACCCAAAATTCTCTCTCTGTCTTGAAGCATTCTGTGTAACTGCATTCTGCGAATATTCTGCCTACTATATGAAATTGCAAGATTCTGGTGTAAATAGCAAGATTTCAAATTCCAGGATCTTTTAGCAGTCAGGGACAAGGCATAAAATTTATTGCTTAACAGTAGTTTATTAAGAATTAATGGAACAAAGAAAACAGAAACAGGACAGTGATAGGAGTCTTACTACTTCAAAGAAAAGCTAAAGAAAAGGATGGTGCTAACATAAAGATGAGAAAATTGCATAGATAAAGATAATCCAATTAGAAAATACTGTAACAAAATTGGCCAATGAGAAAATATTCCTCCAGAACAAAGAAGCTAAGAAGCTTCCAGAATTATACTTCGGACAGCCACTGTAGACGTTCCCAACCTGGGGTTCACGGAACCCTTGGAACCCTTGGTAGGGATCTGTGGCATAAAAGAGGTTGGGAATCCTTTCACTAGAGGAGCTTAAACTGTTATGTTTATGAAGGCTATTTAAAATACAAGCAGATAATTGTTAAACTACAAGGAAAAATGACAATTAAAATTAAACAGTTGAATCCACCCACTTCCTTTCTCTTTACACTAACTAGCTTCCCTTCGTACTGATGTAGGGCTTCAACTAGAAATGTTTATAATTTCTTCCCTCTCCTTGTATGCTGCTCAGTCTACCATTTAATCTACCGTAGATGTCGGATTATAAGCCGCTACTTTTTTCCCACATTTTGAACAGCTTTGAACACTGCGGCCTTTACTACGGTGCGGCTAATGCATGACTTTTTTTCATGCCGCCAAAAACATTTTGCCTCGTAACAGTAGACCAATAAAATTGATGAGTAGTTCACAGAGGTCCAATGAAATTGTACGATAAATCAAGCGCACTTTCACAATTAAATTATTGTAAATCAGTCATTTGTACTCACCCTCATCAACATGGAAAACACTCGAAGAAAAGCATTGTGCTGCCTTTATGGCAGTTATTTAGTTTATAATATTTTCGCTTAGTAATTCATTTGTTAGTAATTTCTAGTTAAAGTTAGAAGTGTTTTAACTATATTTGTTTTCTGTACTACATCGCGGGATGCTATGACGTCACACCCGGTTTCGCCGCGTCTTGTGGGAAATACCGGTTTGCGATAAACGGGAAGGCGGGGGCGAGCGCATTACGCGAGCGGCATTAGATCTGAGCGAACGCTGCTTTTAAGTTAAAGGCGATCAATAACTTTTCCTGGTAGGCTGCAGTATATATATTTTTTACCAGTCGTTAGGAGATATTGGAATGTTGTTCAGTAAAAAAGTATACGCAACGTATATTTAAAAGTAGCCGCGTTACAGGCACGGTTCGAAAAAAAGCATTTGCAATATGTATTTGTTTATGTTACCATATGGATTTAATTAAAAGTTAAAAAATCCTCACGTGTAATATCTTTCTGTGTAAATATCTCATATTACAACGTGGGACACCTGCGGCCGAAAATCCGGTGCGGCCTGTACAAGTACAAAATTGATTTTCTTTCTAAAATTAGAGCCAGTGGCTTTTAATCAGGTGCGCTCTGTAGTGCGAAATCTACGGTAGTTCTGCTCTTGCTGGTAGATATTGTTCCAATTATGTCTTTGTTATTCTACTAGGCATTTATTTTCACCTTTAATGTGTTTTGTTTTTATTTTTGTTCCTTCAAATTTGATGAACTTATGCAACTGAAGCACAAACCTTGCAACTAATTAGGGCAGCAGGAGTGCAATTGTCTCACAGTTCCAGTATTCTGGGTTTGATTCTGATCTTGGATGCTATTTACTGTACGTGGAGTTTGCATTTTTTTCTCTGTGACCACGTGGGTTACCTCCAGATGTTTTAGTTTCATCCACATTCTGACAAATTACTGGCTGGTCGAATAACTGGCCACTAAATTACCCCTAAGGTAGATGACTGGTGGAGGAATCAGGAAAGAGCTGATGGGCAAGTGTGAGAGAGTATATTATAAGAAGTAAGTCGAGGAACAAGATTGTTCTGAACTAAATGGCCTTTTATGTTATAAAGGATATATGAGATTTTAATTCTGTAACCTCAGGACTTGGCAATGTATGCCATGCTTAGAGCTTTGCATGACAAAAAGCCAGAATTCATCTTAACTGGTGAATGATTCTTCTGTTGTATATGTGCTTTCCTATTTATGATGCCACTATTTCCCATCAGATAGCGGTTTAGACAAATTCCTAGAATTTGACATTTGTAATATCCTTAAGATGATTGAATGATCAAATACATTAAAGAATTTCCATGAAAAAATCAAGAAATCAAAATATTTTAAAGCATTTTAACCATTTTATAGTGAGAAGTGAATTTTCAAACTAATGTGAGAGGAACTTGACAAAACACATTACTCCAACTCCAGTGCTCTTCACCAGACCCATTCGCTCAGTGCCAACAAAATTGAATGGCTGATTTGAATAATCCTGTATTTAGCATGCAGAAAAGTGAACGGTGAGGGAATTATCTCACTTATTTGCCAAAATCTCTTAATATTCACTGAACTACAATCTATCTGTGATCTCTTAAGCTATTAGTCTATGTCTGGATGCAAGTATAAATTTTATACTTAAGTTTAATAATTCTGTTTTTAGACATTGATTGAACTGCCAGCCATGTAATAAAAAACTGAAGTGTTTAATCATGGATAGAACTGTATAAAATTGCAGTAATTATCTCAGCAAACAAATAATTCTGTTACATGGAAACCAATTTTCTGTCATTTTATTTCAATGGATTCTGCATTTACTTCTCTTTATTGGCTAGGGAGTGCTTTGGAATGTCCTGTGGCCATAAAAGGCATTGTATGAATGTGGTGTTGCTGTAACTGATACTCCTGTATATGAGATCAATAGATGCCTGCCATACTGGGGCAACATGACCAGACTTCAGAGTGGAAATTTTTGTTTGCCAGCAATTTGATGGAGCCACATATTCTGATAGCTAAAAGGATGAGGTGACATTTCTTACTAGATGCGATCTGTTACCCAATCTCACACGTGCACCGTGCACAATATTTGCATCTGATAACGAGGTTCATTCCTTTTACTGAGAGAGGGTGCCAGGCTTGCAATCCAGTTTTTTCTTCACCTTAGCTATGTGCATTTACTAGTAACTGAGTCTGCTTCTCAGAACTGTATTTCCAGTATCTTTGGTAATCAAACCGAATGGTGGAAATAAACAAATTACTTTCTACAAGGCAAGCCTAACATCATAAAGAGCTGTGATGCTTCTCTGGCAGATGAGCTAAACACTATGCAAGCTTTGAAAGGGAAAATACGACCACATCTGTGCAAATCTTGCAGAATGTGGTGGCCCTGTGATATCTGTTTCAGAGGCTGACACCAGAATATCTTTCTAGTGGGTGAACACTCATCAGGCCATGATCATGTACTTGGTAGGGCACTGAAAACCTGTGCCAACCAGCTGGCAAGAGTGTTCAAAGACATATTCAATCTCACTGATGTATTTGGAGGTTCCCACCGCCCAAGAAGAACATGGTGTTTTGCCTGGCCCAGTAGCATTCACATCGACTACGATGAAACATTTTGAGAGGTTGCTCATGGTTAGAATGAACTGCCAAAAAAGGACCTGGACTCGCTGCAATTTGCCTATCGCCACTATAGGACTATAGCGGATGTAATCTCATTGGCTTTGCACTCAGCATTGGACCACCTGGGCAACAGCAATATGTACATCAGTGATTACAGCTCAGCATTCAATGCCATCGTCCCTCGGTACTAATCAATAAGTTTCAAAACTTGGGCTTCTGTACTTCCCTCTCAACTGGATTTTTGAATCATAGGGAGACCACAGTTATTGAGGATCAGAAATGACATCTAGACCTCACTGACAATTAACACAGGCACATCTCAAGGTGTACCACCTTCCTGGTGTGCTTAGCCTGCTTCTCTACACCCATGACTGACTGGTTAGGCACAATGGAAATAGCAGCTACAAATTCGTTGATGACTTAGCTGCTGTTGGTAAAATCTTAGATGGTGACGAGGAGATGTACAAGAGTGAGATATTAGCTAGTTGAGTGGTGTTGCAACAACAACCTTGCACTGAACGAGGAATTCAAGAAATTGATATGAACGTCAGGATGGAGACACACTAATCCTCACTGAATGGTCAGCAAGTAAAAGAGTGAACAGTTTCAAAATCTGTCCTGACCCCAACATATTGACGAATGCACACCAGTGACTATATTTCATTAGGTGTTTGAGGAGATTTAGAATGTCATCAAAGAGTCCAACAAATACTCAGCACGTACTGGGCAGCGCATTCTAACTCACTAATTCACTGTCTGGTATGGTGGGGCCAATGGACAGAATGGCTAAAAGCTGTAGAGCATTGTAAACTCAGCCAGCTCCATCATGAGCTCTAACCTTCCTGCATCAAGGATATCTTCAATAGGCATTGCCTCAGAAAGATGGCACCCATCAATAAGGACCCACCGCCCAGGGCATATGCCCTCTTTTCATTACTACTATCAGGGAGGAGGTACAGAAGCCTGAAGACACACACTCAATATTTTAGGAGCAACTTCTTCTCCGTCACCAGGCTTCTGAGACATGAACACTACTATTTTTTACTCTCTTCATACAACCTATCGATCTATTTATTGATTGATTTATTGTAACTTGTACTTTATTTTCTGTATTACACAATACTGTTGCTGTAAAACAACAAATTTCATGACGTACGTCATTGATAATAAACCTGATTCTGAATTGGTAAGACTGATAATCAAAGACTGCAACTTTGCTTGTGCAGTCACGCACTCTTACACCTGAAACCAATTTGAACTGAATAGTTGCCAATCAAAGTTGAAAGTTCAAAGTAAATTTATCATCAAAGTACATATCTTTCCATGTTCAACCATGAGATTCATTTTCTTGAGAGCATTTGCAGTAACTACAAGAAACACAACAGAATCAATGAAAGACCACTCCAACTAATATAGAAAGACTACAAGCTGCGCAAGTGTAATAATAATAATAAATAAACAATAAGTATTGAGAACGAGATGAAGAGCCCTTCGAAGTGAATTCATAGGTTGTGGATCAGTACAGTGATGAGGTTAGTGAAGTTATCCACTCTGTTTCAAGAGCCTACTGGTTGAAGGGTAATAACTGAATCTGGTGGTGTGGGTCCTGAGGCTCCTGTACCACCTTCCTGGTGGTGACCAATTTGCAGAATGACTGTGGAGCTGAGCAGATCTTGTTATCCACGAAGGTGGAGCTTAGAACTGAATGCCTTTGCAGAGTGAGATCACTTCTCTTGTCCCCAGATTCTTCTTGTTGGATTCAGTACCGTCTTGGTACGATATATAGATGAGCCAGAGGAGTGTTTAGAGCCCTGCAAAACTCCAAGATTGCCTCAATAGAAGTTTATTGTCCTTAATCAAACTGAAGAAATGCAGGTTTTTTCAGATAAGTTTCTTGGGAGAAATGAATCAAAATTGCATTTATAATTATAAAATATTTGTATTAAACAGTAGTCCTTCTACAATGGAAGTAATTTTTACAGGGTTTGATGAAAGGGGACATCATTAAGCAACAAATAAAGTATACAGCAAAATAAAAGTGGGTGAAAGAGGAGACTGGAAAATTAATTTGCAAGTATTTTAGTTTAAGTGCTTTTTACAATTTAACTTGTTTAACATATGTTTAAGATGTTTAAAAACATGTGAAATAATTTTTCATTAGTAGGAGTGCCTTTCAGGGCAGGTGAGACAGTATATTAAGGACATTAGGTGCATGTTTGGGCATCAGAGACAAGGCTGTATTTTTAGAGGAGTAAGTAAATTTGTATTTGCTCTTTTAGCAGTTTAATTTCACAATGCCAATGAAACTTGTTCAGTAGTGAACTGTGATATTGATTTGTTAATGCAATATTCTTTTATTATTGAACAACTTGTTTCTTATGGCCATAAGAAATAAGAAATAACAATTTCATTGAAAAGCTTTCTTCAAAGGGTAGGGTATGAATTCGATTTTTTTTTAAAAACTTTATATATTTACTACTGACCTTGACCTTGAAATCATAGATAACAATATGCATGTCCCTGTATATTTGGAAAATAAATGCTTTAAACTATAAATATTCCAGTAGGTACCAATTGCAGTTTTTTGTTTAAATATTACTGTGCCTTGTGAGCTGGATTGTACTCATGGCTAGTCAGTGGGAGCATTGGCTAGTTGCAGTGTATGTGCAGTGCATTTGTACCACAATGCTTACCCCCCTGCAAGTATGAAGCATGCTGGTGACCAAATATAAGGATAACTTATTGGGCCAAAACATTGCATTGATGTATTGGCTCAGATTCTTTACTTCTGAAGCTGTATCACCTATCTGACTCAGTAAAAATAATTACACTTCTTCCCTAAATTTAACTTGGCAGATAAGTCACGTATATTGGCACAGTAATTTACAGGCAAGTATAACTAAAGTCATGTCAAAGAAAAACTTTTTGGTATGCAATTTTTAATTATTTTTAAAAACTTCTATGTTTCTTAGAAACTTTGTTTCACAAAGTCTGAATCACTATTCTGACCGAGTGAATCGAGGATGCTGGTGTCCTGTCATGATGTCACCTATGAGTGATTTATTCCATTTTCTGTGATCACCTGTTATAATAATCACAGCACATCTAATGAGACAAACTTTTTGAAGAGAACATTTTATAAGTTAGTTAGCAGTTAATATCAAGAAATGTTTTCTCTCTTCAGTTAAACTTTAGGCATTCTTCTTAATCAGACTGACTTCCTATCTGAATTAAGCGATCGCTGCCCTCAACTGCATCTCTTCATTTCACATACGTCTGCTCTTACTCCCACCACCCTACCAGGGATAGGTTTCCTCTTGTCTTCGCTTACCACTCCACCAGCTTCCACGCCTAGCACATAATTTTCTGGAACTTCGGTCATCTCCAACAGGATCCCACCATCAGGCACATCAACCCCCCCTCCCCCCCCCAAGGGACCGCTCCTCACACGACTCCATTGTCCATTCGCCCCTCACCACTGATCTCCTTCCTGGTACCTATCCTTGCATGCTGAACAAATGCCACACCTGCCCCTACACCTCCTCCCACGCTACCATTCAGGTACCCCAAACAGTTCTTACACGTGAGGCAACACTTCACCTGTGAGTCTATTGGGATCATTTACTGTGTCTGGTGCTCCTGGTGTGGCCGCCTGTTTACATGTATATCGGTGAGACTTGGCGTAGATTGGGAGAATACTTCGCCAAGCACCTACATTCCGTCCACCAAAAGAAGCTGTGGTTACCCATTTTAATTCCACTTCCCATTCCTATTCCAATATGTCAGTCCATGGCCTCCTCAACTGTCGAGATGAGGCCCCACTCATATTGGTGGAACAACACCTTGTACTCCGTCTGGGTGGCCTCCAACCTGATGGCAGGGTCATCGATTTCTCGAACTTCTGATAATCCCCCCCCCCCCCCCCCCCCCCACCAGCTCCTCTCCTTCATCATTCCCCATCCCTTTTCCTCTCTCTCACCATATCTCCTTGCCTGACCATCACCTCCCTTTGGTGCTCCTCTCCTAATTTCTTTCTTCCATGATATTCTCTGCTCTCCTTTCTTCAGCCCTGTATCTCTTTCCCCAGTCAGTTTCCCAGCTCTTTACTTCATCCATCCCCCTTCCAGTTTCACCTATCACCTTGTGTTTCTCTCTCTCCTTCCCTCTCACCCCACCTTTTAAATCTATTCCTTAGCCTTTTCTCGCCAGTCCTGCTGAAGGATCTCTACCGGAAACATCGACTGTACTTTTTTCCATAGATTCTGCCTGGCCTACTGAGTTCCTCCAACATTTTGTGCTTGTTGCTTTGATGACAAGGTGTTTTACTTACAGAAAAGAGAGAGAATTTTTACCTTTACGGTAGACAGTGAGAAATATTTTACTGTTTTTTGTGGTCTACTCTGATTTATTCTCAGTGAGATTCCACTATTTCTTCCGTTGGTCCATAATGGATAAGATGTTAAATAATGTATTCATTGTTGTAATCCAACCAACTTAATGGATGTTGTTACCAAGAAAAAGGTGTGCTACTGTTTACAATGCAACCAGTAACTTATAGGATGCAAAATGGACTGAGAAGTGGCAGATGGATTTCAACCCAGTTAAGTGTGAAGTGGTTCATTTTGGTAGGTCAGATATGATGGCAGAATTTAGTATTAATGGTAAGACTCTTGGCAGTGTGGTAGATCAGAGGGATCTTGGGGTCCAAGTCCATAGGACACTCAAGGTTTTTGCGCAGGTTGACTCTGTGGTTAAGAAGGCATACATCAATCGTGGGATTGAGTTTAGGAGCTGAGAGGTAATGTTGCAGCTATATAGGACCCTGGTCAGACCCCACTTAGAATACTGTGCTCAGTTCTAGTCGCCTCAATATAGGAAGGATGTGGAAACCATAGAAAGGGTGCAGAGGAGATTTACAAGGATGTTGCCTTGATTGGGAGGCATGCCTTATGAAAATAGGTTGAGTAAACTCAGCCCTTTCTCCTTGGAGCGACGCAGGATGAGAGGTGACCTGATAGAGGTGTATAAGATGATGAGAAGCATTGAGCATTGAAGCATTGAAAAGCTTTTTTCAGGGCTGGAATGGGTAGCACAAGAGGGCACAGTTTTAAGGTGCTTGGAAGTAGGTACAGAGGAGATATCGGGGTATGATTTTTATGCAGAGAGTGGTGAGTGTGGAATGGGCTGCTGGTGACAGTGGTAGAGGTGGATACGATAGGGTCTTTTAAGAGACTCCAGGACAGGTATATGGAGCTCAGAAAAATAGAGGGCTATGGGTAACCCTAGGTAATTTCTAAGGTAAGGACATGTTCGGCACAGCTTTGAAGGCCGAAGGGCCTGTATTGTGATGTAGGTTTTCCATGTTTCTATCTTAGGACCTCTACCAGTAAGGAAAAATCAATTTGCTGGGTTTCAGAATAGGAATTTGTATTGAAAAACATCAGGCCAATGGAAGTGCATAACTAGTTGACCATATGTTCGTGGAATTGTGATTGATATGCAATTTTAGGGGATGCTGGAGAAAAGATATTGATAAAATTGAACTTTGAGGTTTCTGAAAAGGGTGTGCATAGTAGGCGAGTCAAAAATGTAAAGTTACATGGCACCAGGAAACTGAATCTAGAGTTGTCTAAGTAGCATGAAGCGTTGTGATGTTTTTGTGAATATGTATTTTATGTGGAACTGCTTGGTCTTGACAAAGGTCATATGACCACATATCATTTGACTAAATCTGTAGGAGACAATGAACCAAGTTGGGATTTCTGATTTGGAGTATAGTTTTCAACTATATAATCTTCAATATGTACACAAATTACTTTTCAGAATTAACTTCCTTGCACCTTTTGCAAAAACAGCAATCAAGTGCAACAGTTTCCTCAATTCTTGTTATTCTTGTTATGTGCCCTTAGATATTTTTGTTCATCTTGATAGGTTTTTGTATATTTTTTTGAAATTGCAAGTGGGAAGTTCCTGCATTGTACAAGAAAAATATCCCTGATGTGCATTATAGCAGCAGAACAATTCATTCTTTAGAGAGTGCGTGAGCAACATAAGAAATTTTAAGTTGGGAAAGATAGTTCTTTGATGCTTAATGAAGTTAAAATGAACAAATAACTAATTTTATTTGTGGCATTAGCCTGTAATTTTGATTTTTTCTCAATTTTATCTTTAGATTTTAATTCCTTTTGCAAATGAGCTGTGTAATTACTCTGTTGTTCTGAATTGCTAATGATAGCCTTGAGTATCTTAATCAGCAAGCGCATTTGCTCAGGTGTGATGTTGAGATGCTCCAGTATTTTGGCCCATTATCAGTTTACACTGTTCACTTTATTTTGAGACTATGAAAACTCACTGAAATCTTTACAGTTGCATTTTCTATTACCTTTACAGGTTAGTGACACTGGAAAATAGCCCATCAATCACTCCTGAGCTCCTTGGAGTTTTTCAGAATATGTCTGCTCTACTTGGTAAGTATAAATTGTTTATTAATAGGTTTATATTTTAAGCTAGAAATTTACTCAGAATTGTTTTTCAATGGCTGTTTCATGTGTTCTTCTATATTTGCAAATACCACGTAACAAAAATTTGATTCTAGCTATCTCTGAGTAATAGTAGTGCATCCCTTGTCAACTACTGAGATATGTGTCTGTCACTGCTGTTTTCTTATGCACAGCAAGATTTGAAAAGAAAAGGAACTTAATAATGAATAATAAATGGAGCCATTGTTTTTAAAAAAGCTATAAATTTCTTTCCAGCTTTGATGTGTCTGTGGGTCTCAATCTTATGTAGTAACCTGAACTATTAAACATGTATGTTCTTTATTTTAAAAATCTTAAATGAATGAGCATGAACTGCTGGAAATGCCCAAAAACATCATGCAAAGTGATAGAGAGGACAACTCTTTTATCATAACCTTCACTTTTCATGTCGGCAAGCTTTAAGGGTTTTTTTTGAGGAGTTTCTGGCATGACTGATACTCCATACCACAACTTGGTAACTTAATAATGTGTAATTTTGATAAGATTGAAAATGTCATTTGAAATGAAATTTTAATATATTGTGCAGCTTTTCTTTGCACCCTGTGCAGTAGGCAGGAAGATAACAAAATAAAATTGTTAAAACAGTTTGCTTTATTGGGGTGGAGCATAATTCTGGCTGGCAGTTTCATACGGTACTGCTAACAATATCCTCCCCTCAGATCACCTCATTTTGCCATTGAACTGGAGACAAATCTGCCTCTGGGTTTGTCATTAGGTTTTCCTGATTAAGCTCCTCAACTTCACATCAGCCATGGCTGGTGTAAGTAACTTAACCACACTAATTTGAATATTTCATATTATCTTCATTTTATTATTCATTTCTAATGGCATAAGGGATTTTTAGGTAAATAGTTTCTGACATTGTCTAATTGTATGCCTTTGAACACAAAAACTGGCCTACATCTAAATACTTTCTTGTGTTTGGTAACTTGTTCAATTCTGGGAATATACTTGGTTTGATGAAAGCAACCCTCAACTGCCTGTATGAAATTTTTGTACTGTATGTCCCCACTAAAAGCAATCATTGAATTAATGAACTTAAGCCATTAAAAATAAACATTGGTTGCATATTTTTAATGACGTTAATGGAAAAAGCAGATGGCAAATCTAATAGTTTCAAGTTATCTGTGCCATCCTTCATATTCAGAGTTTGCTGTTCTTTGGCAAATGGTGTTTTTGTGTGCTTAATATGTTTTGCTGTTTATATTCTCTTATATTAGATCATGACTTCAGAGTAGACTTAGGCCATTTGGCCCATTGAGTTTGTTCTACCATTCAATCATGGCTGATCCTTTCTTTCCCCCTCCTCAGCCCCACTTCCCAGCCTTCTGACAGTAACCTTTCATCCCATGTCTAATCAAGAACTTGTCAAGCTCTGCCTGAAATACACACAATGACCAGGCCTCCACAGCTGTGTGCTAATAAATTCCACAAATTCACCACTCTCTGGCTAAAGAAATTTCTCTGCATCTTTGTTTTAAATGAACACCCCTATATCCTGAGGCTATGGTCTCCTGTCCTAGACTCTCCCACTATGGGAAACATCCTTTCCACATCTACTCTGTCTAGGCCTTTCAGCATTCGAAAGGTTTCAGTGTGATGCCCCTCATCCTTCTAAATTCCAGTCAGTACAGACCCAGAGCTATCAAACGTTCTTCGTATGATAACTCATTCCCGGAATCATCCTTGTGAACCTCCCCTGAACCCTCTTCAATGCCAGCGCATGTTTTTTTAGATGAGGAGTCCAGAACTGTTCACAATACTCAAGGTGAGGCCTCACCACTGTCTTATAAAGCTTCAGCAACACATCCCTGCCTTTGTATTCTAGACCTCTTGAAATGAATGCTAACATTGCATTTGCTTTCCTCAGCACTGACTCTATGTGCAAGTTTACCTTTAGGGTGTTCTGCACAAAGTCTTCCAAGTCCCTTTGAATCTCACATTTTTGGATTCTCACCCCATTTAGAAAATACTCTCCACATTTATTTCTTCTACCAAAGTAGATGCCCATGTAATTTCCAATATTGTATTTCATTTGCCAATTTCTTGTCTATTCTCCTAATCTGTCTAAGTCCTTCTGCACCTACCTGTTTCCTCAACACTGCCTGCCCTCCACCATTTGTCATATCATCTGTAAACTTAGCAACAAAGCCATCTATTCCATCATCTAAATCATTAATATACAACATAAAAAGAAGCAGTCCCTGCAGAACAGTTATTCACTGGCAGCCAACCAGAAAAGGATCCTTTTATTCCCACTCACTACCTCCTAACAATCAGCCAGTGCTCTAACCATGCCAGTAACTTTCCTGTGATACCATGGGCTCTTAACTTGGTAAACAGCCTCATGTGTGGTACTTTGTCAAAGGCCTTCTGAAAGTCCAAATTTATAATATCCACTGCATCCCCTTTATTTATCCTACTTGTAATCTCCTGAAAGAATTCCAACAGGTTTGTCAAGCAAGATTATCCCTTAAGGAAACCATGCTGATCTTGTCCTATCTTGGCCTGTGTTATCTCGTACTTAATAACCTCATCTTTAACAATTGACTCTCTAACATCTTCCCAACCACTAAGGTCAGGATAACTGGTCTTTAATTTTCTTTCTACTGCTTTTCTCCTTAAAGAGTGGAGTGGCGTTTGTAGTTTTCCAGTCCTCCAGCATTATGCCGGGGTCCAATGATTTTTGGAAGATCATTTTTAATGCTTCCACAATCTCTACTGCCACCTCTTTCAGAATGCTAGGATGCAGTTCATCTGGCCGGGTGACTTGTGTACTTTTAGGTTTTTCAGCTTTTTGAGCACCTCCTCCCTTGTAATATTATTAACCGTACTCACTTCTCTTCCCTCACACCCTTCAACATCTGGCACACTGCTAGTGTCTTCTACAGTGAAGACTTTATTTAGCTCATCTGCCATCTCCTTGTCCCCTGTTATTATTTCTCCAGCCTCATTTTCTAGCTCTCATCTCTCTTTTACTTTTTATACACTTGAAAAAAGCTTTTACTATCCATTTTATATTGTTTGCTAGCTTGCTTTCATATTTCATCTTTTCCCTCCTAATGCTTCTTTTAATTGCTTTCTGTAGGGTTTTAAAAGCTTCCCAATCTTCTGTCTTAACACTAATTTTTGTGTTGTTTTATGCCTTCTCTGTTGCTTTTACATTAGTTTGGACTTCCCTTGTCAGCCCTGATTATACTATTTTGCCTGAATGTTTCATTGTTTTTGGAATACATCTACCTTGCACTTTCCAAATTTTCCCCAGAAACTCACGCCATTGCTGCTCTGCTGTCATCCCTGCCAGCATCTTCTTCCAGTTTACTTTGGCCAAGTCCCCTCTCATACCACTGTAATATCCTTTACTCCACTGAAATACTGCCTCATCAGAGTTTACTTTTTCCTAATCAAATTTCAAGTTGGACTTAATTGTATTGTGATCACGGCCTCCGAAGGGTTCTTACACCTTTAGCTCCCTAATCACCTCATTCATTACATATCACCCAATTCATTGCAGCTGATCCCTAGTAGGCTCAACAACAAACTGTTTTAAAAAGCCATCTCATAGGCATTCATCAAACTCACTCTCTTGAGATCCATTATCAACCTGATTTTTCCCAATCAACCTGCATGTACAATCTCCCGTGACTAATATAACATTGCCCTTTTGGACTGCTTTTTCTGTTTCCCATTGTAATCTGTTGTCCACATTCCAGCTACTGTTGGAAGGCCTGTATATAACTGCCAATCAGGGATCTTTTACTCTTTCAGTTTCTTAACTCCACCCACAAGGATTCAACATCTTCCTACTGATTTGATGACATTCTTTACCAGCAGAGCCATGCCACACCCTCTGCCTACTTTCTTGTCCCTACGATACAATGTGTAATCTTGGACAGACAGCTCCCAACTATGACCATCCTTCAGCCACAATTCAAGAATGTCCACAACTTCATATCTGACAACCTGTATTAGTGCAACAAGCTCATCTACCTTATTTCTTATGTTCCGTGCATTGAGATATAACATTTTGCACTGCATTTGCTACCCTTTTTGATAAGCATCCCTAATGCACTGATACTCACCCTGTTGGCTACAATTTTGTCCTGTCATCTGCATGCTGTTCCCGACAACTGACTGCACATTATCTTTGCTTTTTTTTTTACCATCTATCCTATCCTGAGTCCCTTCATTTCAGTTCCCACCCCTGTGTCAATTTGGTAACAAATCTGCCAGTGAGAATATTGGTCCCTCTTGGGTTCAGGTGCAGCTTGTTACTTTTGAACAGGTCATATCTCCCCCGAAAGAGATCCCAATGATCCAAGAACCTGAAACCCTGCCCCTTGCACCAGCTTCTTAGCCACGTATTAATCATCCTGTTTCTACCCTCAGGGTTCTGCTTCTCAGCTCTCTAAATTTCCTTTTCAGGACCTCTTTGCATTTCCTTCCTATGTCACTGGTATCAATATGTACCAAGACACTTGGCTGCTCTTCCTCCCTCTTCAAAATGCCATGAACCTGATCCAAGACGTCCCTGATCCTGGCACCAGGGAGGCAACATACCATTTGTTCACATTTTCTCCTGTCTATTCTCCCAGCTATTGAGTCCCTTATCACTACCCCTTCCCTCTTCTCTCTTGTTCCCTTCTGCACCATGGACCTATGCTCTGTGCCAGTAACCTGATCTCCCCAACAGTATCAGAAGTGGTATACTTATTATTGAGAGGAATGGCCACGGTGGTGCACTGTGTTAACTGCCTATTCACATTTCCATTTGTCCTGACAGTCACCCAGCTACTCACCTATTGCAACTTAAGGGTAACTGCTTCCCTGCAACTCTGATCGATTACCTCCTCATTCTTCCATACAAGCTGAGGGTCATCCAGCTGTCATTCCAGATCCCAAATACAGTCTTTAAGGACTGCAGGTTTATGCACTTCATCAGGTCTCCCAGGACTCCCAACATCCAGCATGAAGAACACACAACAGCAATTTACTGCACTAGCTACAGTAAGAGAGAGAATAAAAGGAACCTTAACAGAGCCAACGCTTCTTCTGAGCAAAGCCTCTTTTGAGCAAAGCCTGGCACTCCTACTCTCACCACTGACCTCTTCTGAACAATGGCTGCCTTGCTTGTCCCTATGGTTCTTTTAAACAAGCGTCGCCGACCTGTGCGAAACCTCGTCGCTGTGGCTTGCTCCTGCCACTGATTGGGCTGCCAGAAAGCTCCTGAGCACCCGCGAAGCACTCCTTTTAAACAAGCATCACCGACCTGCGTGAAACCTCGTTGTTGTGGCTTGCTCCTGCCACTGATTGGGCTGCGAGAGTGAACCTTAATGCCGGTGAAGCTCTCCTTTTAAACAAGCATCGCTGACCTGCAAGAAGTCATGTCGTTCTGGCCTGATCCTGCCACTGATTGGGCTGCCAGAATGCATTCTGAGGGCAATCAATATTGACTGATTTATGCAAATGCATACAAACAGGATTCATGTGATTGACGAATGAGATGTACATACATAGATCAGTGAAGGAACTTGATTATGGTTCGAAAGAAATTGCCAGAAAGTGTCATGAATAATATAACTGTTTGAAGAATACGCAAACCATTTATAAACGTAACCTGAACCTGAGAATTATATTACTGCCCTAAGCTCCCTTCTACTAATTTTAAATGTGCATACTTTATAAACCTACAGCGCACATTATGTGACTCTTTTAAATTGAAGCAACTTAATGGCTTGAACCTTCTTAATTCTCTGTTTTGTCTATTTTGCTAAATAGCCTAGAGCCTGGATAATACAAGAGTATTGTAGGCTGGTGTGTGTGTGACCTCAAGACTTTCTTTTAAAGTATTGTGGTCACACCCACATGAGTGGTGAATTTATATACCATTGAAAAAGAGAATGCTGGATACATTGCTGGTCAGGATTGGAGGGACACTTATCCTCAAATCCATACATTCAATTATAATGTTTATTTAATTTCAAACATTTCTTTCACCAAAAATGAATATTGTTTGGTGCTCACTGCTTCCTTGTTACCCATTACTTGATTCACCTTTCTGTGCATAATATTTGAATGCATATGTTTTGTTACTGCTGAAATCTATGCAGGTATAATGCGTATAACTTGAAAAACTTTCATTGCATTTTATACTGTATAAAACATACCTGGAAATTAGCAGATTATTTCATCACATCAATACTTATCTAAGTCTACCCAGGCAATGACACTGCATAAGGCTCTTTAGAAATTACCCGTCCTTCAGCCCTTATACCCTTGCATTTCTTGGGAGTGCCTGTTTGTGTCCTGGCCATGCCTCAGCTCACAATCCCAGCCGCATTCATCTAGCTCCATTTCCTTCCATGATCTGGCTACTCAATAGGACTTATTCCTACTTCACTACTGCTCATATTCCTGGCCTTACTCCCCACTATTTTTCCATTGCATAACTCATTACCATTCCCTTAGTGTTCAGTTAGACAAGTTGCCTCTCTTCAATGTGCGGCAAACTTTGCTCCCGCTGTGTTCCAGTCATACCCTTTCAGGTTCCTGATGCCCTACATACAAGTGTCGTTTCCAATCATTTGCTGGGGATGGATATCAAGCACAAATCACGTAGAGCACATGGATGTTGGTCCTTCAAGGATGATGATGTTAGGAGTAAAGCAGAAGATGAGTAAGGTGGTGGGAGAGCAGGAGGTAGTAGTGATAAATTTCCTGTAAGCCTGGGCCTGATTTTTGCGCGTGTGAGAGTATATTTATACATGCTGAGTCGTGATTGTATTATTAAAACAGAAAATGTTGGAAACATTGCTGATTGGGCAGCATCTATAGAAGCAGTCACTGTTTTAGGTTCCAGACCAGAAAGGAAAGTTGATGAAATGTTAACACTGTTTCTCTTTTCTCAGCTGCTGCCTGACCTGCTGAGTGTCCTTTTGTACAAGATGTAACCCCAGGGAGCTACTTGTTTTCACAGCTTCAGGCCATAATTGAGTAACAAGCAAATGGAGTAATTAGTAACTCATAATTGAAATTTTTAAAAAACATAATGAATGGCGACATCTTTGAACATTTAAAAATTTCCTTTTGGCATTCTCTCAATAAACCTTGCATGGGGTACCTTATCAAATGCCTTGCTGAAATCCATATACGCTGCATCTATTGGTCTACCTTCATCAAAGGATGACCTGGATGAGGAAGTGGAGAGATGGGTTAGTAAATTTGCTGATGACACAAAGGTTGGTTGTGTTGTGGATAGTGTGGAGGGCTGTCAGAAGTTACAGTGGGACATTGATAGGATGCAAAACTGGGCTGAGAAATGGCAGATGGCGTTCAACCCAGGTAAGTGTGAGGTGGTTCATTTTGGTAGGTCAAAATGGTCAATGATGGCAGAATATGGTATTAATGGTAAGACTCTTGGCAGTGTGAAGGATCAGAGGAATCTTGGGGTCCGAGTCCATAGGACACTCAAACCTGCTGTGCAGGTTGACTGTGTGGTTAAGAAGGCATACAGTGGGTGTATGACCTTCATCAACTGTGGGATTGAGTTCAAGAGCCGAGAGGTAATGTTGCAGCTATATAGGACCCTGGTCAGACCCCACTTGGAATACTGTGCTTGGTTCTGGTCACTTCACTACAGGGAGAATGTGGAAACTATAGAAAGGGTGCAGAGGAGATTTATAAGGATGTTGCCCGGATTGGGGAGCATGTCTTACAAGAATAGGTTGAGTGAACTTTACCTTTTCTCCTTGAGCAACAGAGAATGAGAGGGACCTGATAGAGGTGTATAAGATAATTAGAGGCATGATCATGTGGATAGTCAGGCATTTTCCCAGGGCTGAAATGGCTGACATGAGAGAACACAGTTTTAAGGTGCTTGGAAGTAGGTACAGAGGGGATGTCAAGGGTAAGTTTTTTTATGAAGAGAGTGGTGAGTGCATGGAATGGGTTGCTGGCAACTGTGGTGGAGACGGATACAATAGGGTCTTTTAAGAGACTCCTGGATAGGTACGTGGAGCTTAGAAAAACAGACGGCTATGGGTAACTCTAGGTAATTTCTAAAGTAAGTAAACATTTGGCACAGCATTGTGGGCCGAGGGCCTGTATTGTGAAGTAGGTTTTCTATGTTTCTCGATTTTGATCACTAATGATAATGTTGCACAGATCAGGAAGATAGGATAAAAATGATGCCCTCGAATGCCTGAAGACTTTATTGCTGGTCAGTAAGGAAAGGGTGGCGTTGTAATATGAATAAAGGACAAATAATTTATTAAATCCTATGCTTTTTAAATGTTGAATAACTTTGAAAAGTGTTTTGGTTGTAAAACAATCGGGCTCAATTTAAAATACAAGTTAATGAGATTATACTTGGTGTTGGTATACCATAAAGTAAGCCTTGCTGGATAAAACTTGGATCCTGCAAATAATATTTAACTTTATGGAAGGTTTCTTATTTTATTAAAAAAAAGTATCTTTCACTGATTATAGAAGTCTGACGACATCTGAAATATCATAGGCTGAAGGACATTTTCTCTGCTTTGGACAGTGACTGGACTTAAAGATTGATAAATTGACTTCCACTGACAAATATGAAGCTGCAGAAAACACCATGTTATTACATAGCCACAAACTTCAGCTTAAAAATGGACTGACTATAACCGTACCTGCATATTTTGACACTCATCACAATGGGCACATTCCATTGTTTTCTTACCAAAATAAAAATGAGGAAAACAAAGTGGGATCAGATTGATAACATTTGTGGAGGGGATGGGTAGTGGTGTTAGCTAGTACAGCAGAATTTCTTGCTCATTTAATAATGCCACAACATCAATGAATCCTGTTAATGAATCAGAAAAGTAACAAAGGAATTGAATTTCATTTTTCATCTGAAGGCTATTTAATTTGTAAAGGAGGTTTATAGAGTTTTTTTTATTAGGAAATATGTAAAGTGTCTTGCAGACACAATGTATAGCTTCATTAATATTAAACATATTTTGTTTCAGAGCACTTCATTAAATGTTTTGATTAAACACTATACTGTACATTTGTTTGGACATAGTGTTGAATCTCATTTTGTGTACAGACTTGCTTAACCTATTATAAGACCATGAGACATAATAAAATTATGCCATTTGGCCCATCGAGACTACTCTGCTATTCAATCATGGCTGATCCTTTTTTCTCCTCCTCAGCCCCACTCCCCGACCTTCTTATAACTTTTGATGGTGTGTCTAATCAAGAACCTATCAATCTCTGCCTTAAATACACCCAATGACCCAGCCTCCACAGCTGCCTGTGGTAACAAATCCACAAATTCACCACGCTCTGCCTAAAGAAATGTCTCCTCATTTCTATTTTAAATGAACCCCCCTTTATCCTGAGGCTCTGCCCTCTTGTCCTCGAATCCCCCAGCATGGGAAACATCTTTTCCACACTTACCCTGTCAAGGCCCTTCAACATTCGAAAGGTTTCAATGAGATTCCCCCCTCATTCTTCTACATTCCAGCGAGCACAGATCCAGAGCTATCAAATGTTCCTTGTTTGATAACCCTTTCATTCCCTGAATCGTCATTGTGAACCCCACAAATCAGCCTCTGCAAGCTTTTGGAGACGAATCTCTCTTGTCCTCATTTTGATCCAATTTTTACCACTTAACTAATCCTGAAATTGGATGACTTATTCATATTGGCTTTTCTCTTGGTGATATTGCTGTGCACAATTTGGCAGGCTGTTTTGATGATTACATTTCATAAATCTTAGCTGGTAAAAGTTTTGAGACCTCTTGAATGAAGAATATAGTATAAGTGCCCTTTTCGGTTGATAATAAATCAGTTGTGGCTATCAAAAGTCAGTTGATTTGCTTAATGAGTTTACAGGGAAATTTTAAGCTAGTTATATTTAAAGTTTAATTGTTCAGACTGTGTGCTGCAAGTTAAAACTCCTGCATTTTGATAGTTTTAGGCAGGATCTTTTAAAACTTGACTGGGGAAAAGTAATTTGCAAGTACAGTGAAGCCTGTCAAGTCAGAGGCTTTTAAAAGTGCGATGGCATAAGTTCAGGGCGGAGTGAAAGGCAAGGCTGTTAGGAGTAGTGAACCTGTATGACGAGAGATATTTTGACTGGTTAAGGAAAAGGAGGAGGCATATTGATTGGTATAGGCAACTGGAATTAAGTATCTTTCTTGAAGAACATAGAAGGTGCTGGAGTACACTTAAGGTAATAAAGAGGACAAAAGATCTCTATCTAGTTGGTTAAAGGAGAATCCAAATAAACTCGAAATTATATTAAGAGCAAAAGAATAACTAGAGAGAGTATAAGGCCTCTTAAAAGTCAACAAGGTCATCTTTGTGTGTAACTGTAGGAGATGGATGGGCCAACAAGGGCATCTTCCTTTCTTTACTGTGTAGAAACACTTGAAAACCAGGAAACTTAGGGAAGCTCAGTGATATCTTTTAAGAGATTCCACATTACATAAGAGGGAGGTACGGAAGATCTTATGCATGAAGGTAGATAAGTCCCTGGGACCTGATCAAGTGTATTCAAGGACATTATGGGAACTAGGGTGAAAAATTGCAGGGCCCTAGCAGATATATTTATATAATCATTAGCCATAGGTGTGGTACCAGAAGACTGGAGGGTGGCTAATGCTTTGCCCTTGTTTATGAAACGCTAAAAGAAATAGCATGGGAACTATAAATCAGTGAGTATAATGTCAAAGGTTGGTAAGTTATTGCAAAGAATTTTGAGAGACAGGATTCCCATGTGTTGTATATTTAATATTTCAATTATTATAAATATATTGTTTGATTAAGCACTCTTTGTTTAAATAATTACGGGTTATGTATAAAAGCACCTGAATGGCATACATTATCATGTCACCACGTCCTACATGTGCGCTTCACTTAATGTAAAAACGATAACTAAGACACGCATTTCTGGCTCCATATTTCCATTACGTTAGATTTATGTTTTGGAGTTACAAAACATAACAAAGATGATGGGGAATTTTAAAACGAATCCCAGATGACTACCTACTTTTGAAGTGCAGCGTGTACTTCTTGAGGAAGGGACAGAGACATCTGAGTTTTAAAAAAAGGCAGCAAAAGGACAAATTAGTGGGTTCATAAGTAGTGATTACCAGTTATAATTTTTTTTAAATAAAGCAGAAATACTTGGCTACATTGGAAAGATAGATATGTTCAATTGCACAAGAGATAACTGGATATAGTATACTGAGAGAACTGAGCAGTATTTTGAAGCAAATGAAATAGCCAATAAAAATTCAGTGCTGAGTGCATTGGGTTTAAAGGCATAGAGTTTGGTTAGACTTTTAACTGTTCCAATGAAACCAGCTGAAATGAGCTTTACAACTGTTGTAAAAATAATGCAGGAGCATTTAGAACTGAAACTATTGTTGATTGCAGAACATTTAGGTTTTATAAGCTGAATCAAAAGGAAAGGGAATGCATTTCAGCATACCTGGCTGAATTGCAGAAATTGTCTCAGCATTGTCAGTTCAGTGATGGCTTGATGCACCGAGAGATTATTTAGTTTGTGGAATCTGTCGTGGGCAAAGTACTGGAGAGTTTAACATCGGTAGCTGAGCGAAGGGCGCTGAGTAGGCTACGGTCAATTATGGAAAACTCTGAACATCCTCTACATAGCACCATCCAGAGACAGAGAAGCAGTTTCAGCGACAGGTTACTATCGATGCAATGCTCCTCAGACAGGATGAAGAGGTCAATACTCCCCAATGCCATTAGGCTTTACAATTCAACCGCCAGGACTTAAGAACTTTTTAAAAGCTATTATTAATGCTTTTTGAGATAGTGATTTTGATGCATATCATATTTTTTTACTGAGTTAAGTATTGTATGTAATTAGTTTTGCTACAACAAGTGTATGGGACATTGGAAAAAAAAGTTGAATTTCCCCATGGGGATGAATAAAGTATCTATCTATCTATCTATCATCTATCTATCTCAAAAGAAAGCATTCATAAAGAGGTCCCACCTGAAACACAGTTCACATTTAAAAGAGCAGTTGAAATCTCTGAGTCAATAGAAATAGCATACGGAGACACAATTGAGTTGCAGTGGGGAAAGAAAGTGAACGTGAACAAAATTGCAACATCTGAACAGTGACCTGCCTAGCTGAACAAATTGTGTTACTGTTGTGGCAGGGGCTTACACGCACCAGACCAATGCAGGTTTAAAGGTGAAACTTGATGAAAATGCAACTGAGTAAGATGCACACAGAGAGCATGTCAGGCAGATAAATACAACCAGACTGCACAGGGAAGAGAAAAAGATTTAAAAAAAAAAATCAAGTTGCACTTTCAAAAAGATCACTAATCTGCAGATTGTTGATGAAAAATCTGATAGTAATGAGTGACACTGGACTGGGTAGCCTTGAGATTTACATGTGAAAGTGAACAATAAACAAGCAAAGTGGCGTACAGCAGAAATGAATGGCAAATTAATTAAAATGGAATTAGACACTGGCTAGGCTGTTTCAGTTACTGATGCCTCACCTTATGGTACAGGTGCAGTCATGTCATATTTGTTATAAGTGATGAAAGTGAGTGCCTATAGCCTTTGCATCACGTTCCCTTTCTTTCCACTGTAGAGAAAAATTATGCAGATTGAAAGAGGCCTTGTCTGGTTAGGGTATAAAACAGTTTTAACCTGTACTTGTATGGAAGAGAGTTTACCCTCATTACTGACCATCAATCACTAGTGTCCATTTTCGATTCACAAAAAGGTTTTCTAGTAACAGCAGCAACATAAATGCAGAGATGCGTTCTGATTCTTGGAGGACATAATTACAAGACTGAATTCAAGAAGACAAGTAATTATTGGAAATGCTGATGGTTGCTCCAATTACATTTGAAAAAGGAAATACAGTCGACCTTCACTAATCTGACTACCTGTAATCCAGTTCCTTCGATAATCCGGCACTGATTTCAAATTTTCCGCGCAACTGTAATTTCAAATTTGTTGGGCCACCATACCAATCTGCTGCGCATTGTTTTGGTTGCGCTAGATCTGTTCGCGTGTTGGTGCGCTCTTGTAAGCACAGACAGGTGTTTTCTGCTTGTTTTCTTGCATTTATTAATATCATTTACGTGAGGCATGGCGGCCCAGCACCCGCCTGTCTCACCTGCCAACGGCGGAGCTGGCACGCGCTGGGTCGGTCCGCCTTCTCGCCTGCCTGCTGGCAGTTGCGCACTGCCCTCCAGCTCTCTTTTCTCTTCTGCTTACGACCTCAGATCAGACGTGGTGGCCCACTAAATTTAAGCACATTACTAAGCGGAGGAAAAGAAACTAACAAGTATTCCTGCAGTAACTACAAATGAAGAGGGAAGAGCCCAGCATCGAATCCCCGGCCGCCTGGCTGTCGCGTGAAATGTGGCGTATAGTAGACCTCCTTTCTCCAACTTCTGCTTCTGCTCACCCAGATGTGCTGCCACCAACATCAACAGTTTTTGAAGAAACTGTTGTGCCAGTTTCAGCACTAGTTCCTGATGCTTCACTCATTTTTCAAGATGAAGATGATGATGACCCTGACAACCCCACACTTGCAGACATGTAACTTTGCCTGAAGGTATATTAAACGTCTCACTTTAGAAGTGGAAGTGCTCAACTGTTCTGTATAAGTTAATTCCTGTACATTTACCTGTACCCTTTATTTTATTTGTGCCTGTGCAATATATTACTTTATTAAAATTTCACTTGCTACTCATTTAATATTTCTGTTTCATTATTATCTAACTTGTACTGATTTACATGATATTTTAATGGTATGGTGAGGCGGTTAGCTATTGCTTAATGTGATCCTTCTGTTATTCGGCATTTCCACTAATCTGGCACTCCGCAGGTCTCCATGGTGCCGGATTAGTGAAGGTCAACCTGTACCTGAAAAATTTACAAAAGAAGACTCACTTCTTGGTGTACGTATTCTCCCTAATGAAGATCCAAATTCTCCCTATTGTATGATCCAAAGCAAAACCAGAAAAGACCACACACAGTCTCAGGTCTACATGGCAACCCAAAATGGCTGGAATGTGCAGCAGAAACTCCAGTACTCGGAGTCTTGCCATGTGCAGAAGTTCGCTGATGACACGGCCATAGTGGGGTGTGTCAGGAATGGACAGGAGGAGGAGTATAGGAAACTGATACAGGACTTTGTGATATGGTGCAACTCAAACTACCTGCGTCTCAATATCACCAAGACCAAGGAGATGGTGGTGGACTTTAGGAGATCTAGGCCTCATATGGAGCCAGTGATCATTAATGGAGAATGTGTGGAGCAGGTTAAGACCTACAAGTATCTGGGAGTACAGTTACAAGACGAGAAGCTAGACTGGACTGCCAGCACAGATGCCTTGTGCAGGAAGGCACAGAGTCGACTGTACTTCCTTAGAAGGTTGGCGTCATTCAATGTCTGTAGTGAGATGCTGAAGATGTTCTATAGGTCAGTTGTGGAGAGCGCCCTCTTCTTTGTGGTGGCGTGTTGGGGAGGCAGCATTAAGAAGAGGGACGCCTCACGTCTTAATAAGCTGGTAAGGAAGGCGGGCTCTGTCGTGGGCAAAGTACTGGAGAGTATAACATCGGTAGCTGAGCGAAGGGCACTGAGTAGGCTACGGTCAATTATGGAAAACCCTGAACATCCTCTACATAGCACCATCCAGAGACAGAGAAGCAGTTTCAGCGACAGGTTGCTATCGATGCAATGCTCCTCAGACAGGATGAAGAGGTCAATACTCCCCAATGCCATTCGGCTTTACAATTCAACCGCCTGGAGTAAGATATGTTAAAGTGCCGGGGTTAGGACTCAATGTATTTAAGTAAACTACTTAAGAACTTTTTAAAAGCTATTGTTAATGCTTTTTGAGAGAGTGATTTAGATGCATATCATATTTTTACTGAGTTAAGTATTGTATGTAATTAGTTTTGCTACAACAAGTGTATGGGACATTGGAAAAAATGTTGAATTTCCCCATGGGGATGAATAAAGTATCTATCTATCTATCTATCTATCTATTTTTTTTACCAGCGCCAGGATGAACTTGCCCTTGATGGGTGTTGCCTTAGATGGGGATTGAGAATTGTAACATCCAAGCTGAGATCAAAAGTGTTGAAGGAGCTACATACTAGCTCCTAGGCATGGTCAAAATGAAAATGTTGGTTTGAGGCTTTGTCTGGTTACCTGGGATAGATCAGCGGACCAATCAGCTTGCCATGCATGTTCTAGAGCTGTCAGAACCACTTCCCCCATTCCCAAAGTCAACTTCAACAGCCACCACAGAGGAGGCCCCAGAACCTGAGACTGTTTCACAGCCACAAGTCTCACTTGCCAGGAAGAGTGACCTCCCCCCATGACAGGAGAAAACGTTATCCCACAAGAGTAAGGAATCCTCCACCATGATTAAATCTTTAGGTCTGAATGGGACAATTTAAAGTTTACAATGCTGTGGTTGTCTTTATAGTAGCTGTATTATATAGTATACTGTGTGTGTAGTTCAGATGCATTCTTTATTGAGTTGGAGTTTATGGCTTATGACAGAGAAGAGTGCTGTGTATTCCAGTAATATTTTGTAAATATATTGTTTGATAAAGCATTCTTTGTTTAAACAATTCATTTTGGGTTATATGTAAAAGGTACATGAATGGCATCTGTCCTCATGCCACTAGGTCATGGGTCCTAACCAATTCCCCTCTACCACCACTCTCCTCCGTCTAGTGGAATTAGTTCTTACTCTCAATAATTTCTCCTTTGGCTCCTCCCACATCCTCCAAACCAAAGGTGTAGCCATGGGCACCCGCATGGGTCCCAGTTATGCCTGCCTTTTTGTTGGCTTTGTGGAATAGTCCCATGTTCCAAGCCTATACGGGTATCCGTCCCCCGCTTTTCCTTTGCTATATTGACAACTGCATTGGCACTGCCTCCTGCATGCGTGCTGAGCTCGTTGACTTCATTAACTTTGCCTCCAACTTCCACCCTGCCCTCAAATTTACCTGGTCCATTTCTGACACTTCCCTCCCCTTTCTTGATCTTTCTGTCTCCATCTCTGGAGACAGCTTATCTATTGATATCTACTATAAGCCTACAGACTCACACAGCTACCTGGACTATTCCACTTCCCATCCTGTCTCTTGCAAAAATGATATCCTCTTCTCACAATTCCTCTGCCTCCGCCGCATCTGCTCTCAGGATGAGGCATTTCATTCCAGGACGAAGGAGATGTCTTCCTTTTTTAAAGAAAAGGGGCTTCCCTTCTTCTACCATCAACTCTGCTCTCAAACGCATCTCTCCCATTTCCTGCACATCTGCCCTCACCCCATTCGCCCACCACCCCACGCGGGATAGGGTTCCCCTTGTCTTCACCTACCACCCCACCAGCCTCCAGGTCCAATGTATAATCCTCCATAACTTCCGCCACCTCCAATGGGATCCCACTACCAAGCACATCTTTCCCTCCTCCCCTTTCTGCTTTCCACAGGGATTACTCCGTACGCGACTCCCTTGTCCACTCGTCCCCCTCCATCCCTTCCCACCGATCTCCCTCCTGGCACTTATCCTTGTAAGCAGAACAAGTGCTGCACCTGCCCTTACACTTCCTCCCTCACCACCATTCAGGGCCCCAGACAGTCCTTCCAGGTGAGGCGACACTTCACCTGTGATTCGGCTGGTGTGATATACTGCGTCCGGTGCTCCTGGCGTGGCCTTTTATATATTGGTGAGATCCGACGCAGACTGGGAGACCGTTTCACTAAACACCTATGCTCGGTCCGCCAGAGAAAGCAGGATCTCCCAGTGGCCACACATTTTAATTCCACGTCCCATTCCAATTCTGATATGTCTATATGGCCTCTATATGGCCTCTACTGTCAAAATGAATCCACACTCAGGTTGGAGGAACAACACCTTGTATACCGGCTGGGTAGCCTCCAACCTGATGGCATGAACATTGACTTCTCTAACTTCCATTAATGCCCCTCCTCCCCTTCTTACCCCATCCCTGATATTTTTAGTTCCCCCCTTCCTTTTTTTTCTTTCTGCCTATCACTCTGCCTGTTCTCCATCTCCCTCTGGTGCTCCCCTCCCCCTTTCTCCCTAGGCCTCCTGTCCCATGATCCTTTCCCTTCTCCAGCTCTGTATCCCTTTTGCCAATCACCTTTCTGGCTCTTGGCTTCACCCCACCCCCTCCAGTCTTCTCCTATCATTTCACATTTCCCCTCCCCCTCCTACTTTCAAATCTCTTACTATCTTTCCTTTCAGTTAGTCCTGACGAAGGGTCTCAGCCCGAAACATTGACAGTGCTTCTCCTTATAGATGCTGCCTGGCCTGCTGTGTTCCACCAGCATTTTGTGTGCGTTGCTTGAACTTCCAGCATCTGCAGATTTCCTTGTGTTTGTCATATGGGTGCCCCTCGCTTAAAGTAAAACTGAAAGCTAAGATATGCATTCTGTGTATCCTTTCAATTAGTTATTTTTTTTAGTTACTAAGCATAACACCATGCATTTAGAAAGGCAAAGATTAATTAGGGATAGTTTGCATAGGTTTATGAGTGGGAAATTGTATCTCAAGCATTTGCTTGAGTTTTTTGAAGAAGTGACGAAGATCATTGATTACTTCTCAGGCACCGCAGTAGACATTGTCTAAATGGACTCTATCAAGGCCTTTGACAGGATAGAGCACATGAGATCTAGAGTGAGCTACCCATTGATACAAAAGAGTTTGATTAAGGTTTGCTTTACAGACTGGGGACCTGTGACTAGCAATGTGCCACAGTTTCAGTGTTGGGTCCACTTTTTTATTTTTATATATATATATATATATATATATACATACAATATATTAATAAATTGGATGAGAATATTGGTTGTTGGAGGATGACACAAAAATTGTTGGTGTAGTGCACAGTGAACATTATTTCCTAAGATACGATATACTGAGCCAGTGCTGCGGACTGCAGAATGACAGATAGAGTTAAGTTCAGATAAATGCAAGTGTGTTTGCATTGAGTCAGAGATAGATACAACATGGAAACAGGCTCAACACTTCGTACTGACCATTATTTTCCCATTTTGTACTAATTCTCCTTTAAGCCCATTTTTATTATTTCCACATTTCTATCAACTTATCCAGGTTTCACCACTCATCCACACACCAGGGCCAATCAACTTGTCGATCTGCACATCCTTGAATTGTAGAGGAAAACTGACTTGAACATCAGCCTGAAAGCTTGGAGATCATCCATTTTATCAAAGACATTGTGGTCACATCCAGTAGTACAGTTAGTCTCATGATCCTCATCTGAGTCCTTTATAATGGTAATTATTTGCACCTGCACCTTCCAGCAACCCACAGTGTTTGTAGCCTTTTCCCTCATGAAACGTGTGATGGCAGATGCCTTAGATTTTATATCAATACAAGTAAAAGCTGATGTTTCAGTGTTGCAGTTGTAACTCAGACTGAAATGCAAACCCTTCATGCTGTAATGTAATCTGACTGCTATAATCATACCTTCAAAAGGTCTTGCAGGGTTTGAAAACCATCTGACAATCTATTGTCCAACATATTACTGGGATTACTGAGCCACTGCCCAAGGCCAATGATAATATTACCATGGAACTCAAATGAACTAATTTCTTTAAGGATGATAGTATTGGTTAGCTTGTTACAGCCACTGAATTAATCGGCAGCCCTGTCCGATACTACTCGTGCTATAAAGGTGTCCAAAGTCCAGATCTTTTTGAGCCAGGGCTGCTTTCAATGCTTAAGATGCTTGGATGGCCATCTGAGATCTCTGCTTTTCAGATGAACTTGCTTTCCTCCAGCGATGTTGCAGCTCTGGAGTTGCACTGCTTAGGGTACCTTGGAAAAGCAAAGGCACACAATTACTGACTGAAGGAATATGCAGGGATGAATAGTTCATATTGTTACGTACCCCGTAACTGGGTAACTTACCAGCAAAGAAAGAGAAGTCTGTTGAAGTCTGATGGTACTATTTTAACAGTATTTATTGGTAAAAATACACAAAAATAATATCAATGCAAACATACAGATACTATACGTCGTCAATACTAGATCAAAAGGTGCGGGTGTAATAATAATCAATAAGAAATAGCTCTATCGTTGTCTAGGGGATAATGTATTGTCCGATGGAAATATAAATGTCACTCAAGTTCATTCAGGCTGCAGCTTTTGGTTGGAGAGAGAGACGGATTTTTAGAACTTGCCAGTTTTTCCTTTTTATGATGTCGATCCTTCGAAATGTCGTTGGTGGTGGTTTCTCCTTTTAGCTAAAGCCGTTCTTCCATGGTAAGGCCCACCAATTCCGAGGCAAATGGAAAAGGACGCACGCGGGCCCCCCACCGGCTGTCGCTATTAAACGCCATCACGGGATTTCTAGCGTTTCTCCTGGTGCGTCTGAAGGGGTTGTTCCCCAGACCCTCTTTTATCCTTACTCACGGGGTCTCAGATGTCAATCAGGTTGTGATGATGCAATCCCTCAACCAGCCCCCTCTGATCATTCCCTGAGGGCTTCCATGAATAGTACAGTACTCAATACATAATTCTGTCTCCAAGAGACAATGGCCGTTATCCGTGGCTTTGTATCGCGGAGGCCAGGACACATTCCAAATGTCTCTCTCTCATTTTCCTGGGTCTCCTGACCTGAATTAATAGCGATCTTGCGATTCTCAAAAAGGAGGGGGCTACTTTGTACCCTTTGGCCCCTCAGAGTTGGGGCACAGTCGTAACAATATGATGTATTTGACAGAGTGGACAATAACATTGCAAAATATTGGTGAATGGGGAATAGTTTTGTTTTAATTGCTGATGAAGACTGGCTCACAGACTGCATGGACCTCTTTCCGTAGACAATAATGAGCTCTTTGGTTTTGCTGATGTTGAATGAGAGGTAGATGTTGTGGCACCACTTAACCAAATTTTCACCCTCCCTCCTATATGCCGATTTGTCACCACGTTTAAGTTGGCATGAAAGCAACAGCACTGTCATCAGCAAATATGGCATTGGAGCTGTACTTAGGCAAATCATAGGTATAATACTTACAAACATGCTGGAGAAACTCAGCAGGTCGGGCAGCATCTGTGGAAATGAGCAGTCAGCGTTTTGGGCCGAGACCCTTCGACAGGAATGATCTCGGCCCGAAATGTTGACTGCTCGTTTCCATGGATGCTGCCCGACCTGCTGAGTTCCTCCAGTGTGTTTCTACGTGTTGATTTGACCACAGCATCTGCAGTGTACTTTGTGTTTATAGGTATAATACTACCAGATTGTCTCATTGTTTACTCATTCGTAGTTGGTTTAAGTAAATGTTATGAGTGATGGACAGACCTGATGGAAATGGGATGCAGAGTTAACCATTCCGCCCCCCCCCCCCCCCCCCCCCGGAGAACCACGAACTATTACTGTTGCTATGCTGCTCATGAGAGAGAGAGAGATGAAACACAGGCAAGAACATCTGCTACAAATAAGAGGGAGAGAGAGACTGTTGATTTATTGTATTTTGACTCTTTCCTGGATTATTTACCTTTCACTACAAGGACTTTACTTTGCTCGTTAACATTCCTCAGGAGACAGCGGGAGTGGCCTGATTTGATGGACACGGTCATTCAGAGTTGATGGATAGCTGAGACCCCGTGAGTAGGGATAAAAGACAGGTCTGGAGAGACACCCTGCAGACACACCAGTGCACACTGACTGAGTGTTGTGAACCCACAAGAAAGGTGGGGGCTTTGGAGACCAAACCAGGAGATCGGTCAGTAAAACTCACAGTGTTACAGCAGGGCCGGTGGGGACTTGTGTGTGTGTCCACTCATGCCAGAGTGACGAGTCCACCACAGAAGAACGGTCTAGCCGAAGGACGGAGGGGTCATAACTGAATGGCCACAACGATACGACGGGCTAAAGAAAGCCACAGAAGGTTTGCTTGCTGCAGCTGCTTAATCTCTCGCTCGCTCTCTCTCCAACGATTTCAACACAACAACCATAAACTACCTCAGCATGTATGAACTGAACTGAACTTTATACTTTTCTATGACAAGTCATTTACCCCTAGACATCGATAGAGCTTGTTTATTATTGCTTATTACTATTCCTACGCTTTTAGGTTTATTACTGCTAACTTGTTTTATATGTATATTTGCATTTTTAATATTGTATTGTGTAGTTTATTAATAAACATCTTTAGTTTTGGTACCACCAGACTCCAACGGATACTTCTGTCTTTGCTGGTCTGACACCCAGTTACGGGGTATATAACAAATAACAGGAAGAAAAAAAAAGAATTTTCAGTGAAAATGTGTCTTTTTCTCTAATATGGTTTGGTCCATCTTTGTGTACAGTTTTTCTTTGATTCTATTGTCTTTCATTGTATTTACTGTTAAAGCGCATAAGAAAATGAATCTCAGAGTAGTATATAGTGACATAGATGTACTTTCATAATAAATTTACTTTGAATTTTGAACCTACCTTAATTGCTGTTTGATGTGATGGAATAGGAATCAATGTTTCCACTGGGTGTCAATCTTGATTGTTCAACAGAAGTTTACTGCATAAAGAGTAGAAAAACAGAATTGTTAAAAAGCTAACTAGATGCTGTTGGTTGTTAATCCAGCATAGTAACAGTTTTCTAGCTCTTGAATAAAATGGTTATGATTTCAAGTTCCACACTAGGGACTTGAGTAATAAGCTAATCTGTTAATGAATTACTGAAGAAATAGTCTATTATACTAACGACTTCATCAACCTCACCTGTGGATGTAAAAGGTCCTGTGGCAGTATTTCCAGCAAGCATAACTGGAAAATGTTTTTTTTTAAAGCAATTTCCAGCCTGGCAATTTTCTTAAGCTAACTTGTGTAAACCTAAGGGAAGGCAAAGGTTTTTAATGTTTTACTCATGGATATCTTAGATATTTAATTTTCCATTTTTATGAAATGCTTTCTTTATCCAACAATTAGAGTTTTTCCTTTAAACATCATGCTTGATAAAAGGGAATTTGAAATGGTGTATCTTATAACAGGCCAATATAATCAAAAAGATTTTTTTGTTTCTTTTTACTGTTATTCCAAGAGCCGTCCTGATATGAAGTAACAAGGATGTTCCTTTTGAAACTTATAGCTTAGCATTGTAAAAAGTATGACTTTGTCTCAACAATAATGATTCTTTGATTCTATTCTGTATTAAAGCTTCATTCATGAAATCTGCTTCGAGCAACATTTGCAGCTATCATAGACATTAGCATGTCATGTCTATGGAAAAGCAATTTAATATTGATCTCCCATTTGGTTTATTGAAGTTTGACTCATTTTAAGGAAGTGTGTGCTTGCTTTTTTGGATTTAATTGGCTTATTTACTGTAGAATTTGTATCATTCTGAGAATGCTGTCAACACTTGCACATTTCATGTAGAGTTCTTGGCTTTTGAGGAGTAGTGGAGGACAGAAACAGTTGAAGAACAGATGCAAACATGTTAACTATTGTGTACAAAGCTAGGGCAGAGTGGAATTTCACTGTTTCCTTCCTTTATTTGAAAATAAAATTAGATTTCTGATTTGAGTTTAGTTTCCATTCATTGTACAAATTTAACTATTTCTAAAATTATCCAGTACAACATATAGTTGTATCCTTGAATTGCTTTGAATGCATTTAGAGTTTATATAGCTTTCAGCACTTTGTCTGAGATAGCTTAATTTCAGGATCTGACTTTTGTTGAATATATACTAGCCAAATATACTAACAGAAGGGGCTGAGACAATGTTCCCCAATATTCTTGATTTAATTAGATCTGACTGTATAAACTGTTGAAACATGTTGTTCCATATCACTGAAATGCAATTGGTCCTTTTCCTCTTGTAATTAATATTAAATGAATAGAAATAAATAATGCATTTAAATTTTTCCTTTAAGAAATACAAGTTTGAAATTTTCCTTTTTGGAAAATATGCTTTCTTGATTGCATTGTCATCTATCATATTCTGATTCTGATGGTTGGGTGGCATCCATCTGTCTTGAAGATCATTGAGTGATGATCATCATCATCACAAGTCTAGTGGAAGGCATGAGGTGCCCAGTCATCAAGACCCCTCTCCTCTCCGGCCACAGGAGCTGCTAGAAGGAGGTTCAATGATGTCCAGCTGCCTTAGAGGCTCCACTCCGGATTTGCTATCTGGGTTTACTCCTGCAGCCTTCGTCTCTCCCGAGGCTGCCCACAAGTCAGTAGGGCTATTTACCCATAGCTGGGGATCTGGTTCACGAGTACCAGCGCATGTCCACACATCGGTGGGCTGGTGTGCTATGTGTGCAGGGGCCAGACCTCCTATCCGTGCTCTAGAATTCAGCCTGAGTCTGAAAGGAGTTCAGTTTCTGTGTGTCGCCAGCGAGGAGGCTGTATATGAGGCTGCCTGTTGTACTGGCAGGGAGAGACTTACATATTCAGCTCTCCTTTTTGCAAGAACGCTAGCCAGCAGTGGAAGCTGAAAGAGCGACAAGCACTATCCACTACACATCACAACAACCATTTTGACACCTGTTAACTTTGCTGTAATCATCCTTACTTCAACTAATAAGATCTGGATTATTACACAACACCCAATCTAAGATGGCCTTTCCTTGAGTAGGCTCAAGCACAAGCATTCAACTTGTGATCTGACAGCAATCTGTTTTATCCAATCCCCTTGCATATTGAAGTCCTCCATTGCAATTGTCTCATTACCCTTATTACATGCTTTTTCCAGCTCCCTTTGCAATCTCAACTCCACATGCTGGCTACTAATTGGAGGCCTAGATATGATTCTCATAATGGCATTTTTACCCTTGCAATTTCTTAACTCCATCCACAAAGTTTCAACATTCCTGACCCTATGTCACCTCTTTCTAAAAATTTAATTCCACCTCTTCCCAACAGAGCCACACCACTGCTTATGCCTTCCTGCTTGTCCTTTCGATACAGAGTATATCCTTTAATTAAGCTCCCAACTATGGCCTTCTTTCAGCCAGGACTCAGTGATGTCCGTAATGTCATACCGACCAATCTCTAATTGCGCCACGAGTTCATCCAGCTTATTTGGAATGATTTCCGTCCGTGCTGGGTGGGGCGCCAAACTAGCCACTCGGCCTCATAAAAAAAAAAAAGGGTCGAGTCAGGAGCGTTCATACCATGACCCAGTTAATCTGAAAGGAGACCAATCCTGACACTATGCGCCAGACAAGAATTTATTAGAAGTTGACAAGCTATGAAATAATTCCAAATGATACGTGATTTAAATACAGCACCTTCAAACCTGCATTTTTTGTCCTTTTGAATTTTGCCTCTGCAGTACAATTTAACTCTTTGCTCTGTCTGCATTTGTATCCAATCATTGGCTTGTCCTTCCTTACATTCAGGTTACACCCATCATCTACTCGTAAACCTGCTGGCTCATCCTCAGCTCTATCCTGGTTCCCATCCCCCTGCCATATTAGTTTAAATCACTCCCAACAGCTCTACTAAATCTGCCTGCAAGAATATTGGTCCCCCTTGGAGTCAAGTGCAATCCATCCCTTTGGTACAGGTCCCAAATGCCCCAGAAAAGGTCCAAATTATCCAGAAACCTGAATCCCTGCCCCGCTCCAATTCTTCAACCACACTTGTATCTGCCACCTCATTCTATTCTAATCCTCACTGTTATGTGGCATAAGAATAAATAATAATAGAATAAAGTTAATAATGTCCAGTAGTTACAACTTGCTTGAAGTCTTCTGGCTGGTGTGTGATTTGCTTACTGTAACTCAACAGCATAGGCACTATGGGCAACAGGTTACTAGCACATTAACTACAGTGTTTTTTGTCCTTGTTGGATAACACTTTAGCTTGTTTACAGTCGCTGGTGTATATCCACTTACTTTTATCTTCTACTTTCACCACTGAGTTGGTAAATAACAGTTCTTGTTAAGGACCTTTCCCTCAAGGTCCTAGTGGAACCTTGTGCGGTTTCTTAATCAGGGCCCACTCACCAAAAATCAAGGTGTGTATCCTCCTGCTGTTGAATCTTCCCAAGCAGCAGAAACCTGTTAAGAGCAGATTGGACAGCTTGAGTTAATTTCACACAACAGCTAACTAGGCGTTTACTGTAATGTGGATATCAGCCTCTGAGAATGATGTCTCCTGGTGGTGACATAATGCCCTGTTAATACCCTGAATGGACCTTGCTTTAGTAGTCTTGTTTGCTCTGTTGCTGGAAGAGCCGTAGGGCATGGTGAGCTTTCCTCATGATACTTCGTCGTTGTTTAATAGTTCCAATCATTTGTTCAACTTATCCTGATGTCTCTGGTTGATGTGGACAATGAAAATGCCATTCAATGTTCATCAATCAACATAATTCTTGGCAAACACTTCCAATGAAATGTGTTCCTTGGTCAGAATCAATGGAACATGGCAATCCCCATCTAGGAATATAGTCCTGATCAGAGATTTTCTATGTCTGTAGTAGTGGCAGCCTTTGCTGGAGTAGCTTCTATCCATTTGAAGATATGTCCATTATTACCATTATGACTGAGTATCCTTGACACTTTGGCAAATAAATGTATTCCACTTATAAGTGTAAAAGTGGGACAGGAGCAATTGATTGTGGTAGCTTTTCTGCTGCGTTTTTCAAGCATTTCTGGAGTTTGTGCCCTGAATTTGTATTCTGTGTACAAGTCAGGTGAATCTGTCAATCATCTGTTGCACTACAATGTTTCCTCGAGAGTGTATTTATTTTGCTAGATAAGGAAGCAATGTGGTTGGAGCTTACATTTATGACTATTGCCATATCTCCATACTCCATCATTGTTTAATTTCCCATAATTCTCCATCCAGTTTTTCTGTGGAGAGCATTGAAGTTGAATCTCTTGAATATCCTGTATGTTTGTATGTGACAGAGTTCAACTTTGTTTCCATAATTTCAGTTAGGTTCACTGTATATGTTCTATATTTATTTCTTTTATTTCTTCCCCATGTTGCCTTTTTGTTTGAAATTTCATGTGCGAGTGCTTTTCCATTGTTGTCATTTTGGAGTAGCTTTTACATTTAATACAGCAACTTCTAATGGCAGTTGTATATAACATCCATTAGTTCTTGTACTAGTTGGTCATTCTTGATTGATTTTCCTACAGCCATAAGAAATCCTCTTTGTCTCCATAAGTTTCCAAAGTCGTATCTAGAATCAGTGCAGATATTAGCTGATCTTCCTTCTGCCAACTTACTGGTTTCAATCAAATCTTGTGGTGCCAGGTACCAGGAGTCATGCTTCCTTATGCCAGCATTTCAATTTCAGAAACAACTGCGTGTTCATTGGAATTCCTCTCTCAATCATTGAAATTGTCAGAGTAATAACCAATAGGATGCCATTGGTCTCCATGTTGTTAAGTTAAGTCTGCACCCATGTGTTTCTCATTGACATAGAGTAAATCATTTACCTGTATCAGGGATTCTTATTGCAGGTGTAGTAGACAATGTCACCTTTAAGGTTTGAAAAGCTTTCAGTTGTTCTTCACTAAGAGTCACAGGGTCATCTGAGCACCTCAGCAGATTGTTGAATGGATGAGCAATAGTTGATGAATCTACTTGTAGCTTGTTAATACATTGAATAACAATGGTTTCATCTTCAATCCTGTGTGTCTTCACTTTCTGGTTTTTATTTGAATAAACTATGATATAGCTGTCAATCTTGTTATTTCATCTCTATCATTGTCAAGAGTCACTAGGAGCCACATGTCATGTCCATCCTGTAATTCCATGGATGCTGTCGCTGTATCAGGAGACTGTCCGATGTAGGCTTCAAATCTCTGAAGTTAGCATGATAGTGGTGTGTAGAGAGACTGTTTGATGTGAGCTGTAATTGCTTGTTGTAGGTGTTTCCTGAAGCAGAGCACCAGGAGTAGCATCACTATTAGTGTCTCTAGCAGAACCGCCCACTTGAAGTCATGGCTGCATTTTTCTATTTTGTTTCAGTTCACTTTGAAACTCTACATTTTACATTGATTTTATCATGTATTTTCGCTCATTCGGTTAATGCAAACATTTGCTCCTTAGACTCTTTATCGTCTCTGTCATGCTGCTTTTGTAGATTATCACAAATTTCATGTTTCTTTCGATTAGTCAGAGACTTTACTTGTCCTTTTAACTTTCATATATTTCGTGCTCGTGTATTCAATCAAGCCGAAATGCTGTCTTTAAATAAGTGGCGGCCATTTCCTGGATCTTAACACATGCCACCTTATTTTTAATAAATTTAACATTGTTGGTATATTTCGTCCTGACCTTTCCATTTTTATCAAACGGAGGTGTTTTATTCAGGTAAGAGTTCTTAGTATATTTCACAACTTTGGTCATTGTTTCAATTCAGTCTTAATTTGTATGTAGTTTTATAACTTTGACAGTGATCTCGAAATATTAATAGATTGTAACCAAATAGCAAATAGATTGTTGCAGCAACCAAACAGATTTCAAGCACATAGGTTGATCCATCAACCAAACATATTCCAATCAAATAGATTTTGCAACCACTATTTTCCACGAGGTACCAGAATAGATCACTTTGCAACCAAAACTAGCTCATGTTGTTGCTTGAATTAAGTCACTGGCCTGGAGATTCATTGAGTACTCCAGCCACCCCAACCACAAACTCTTTCAGCTGCTTTTGTCTGGCAAGTGGCACCACCGCATTAAGGCCAGGACAAACAGGGACTGGGACAGCTTCTTTCATCGGGACATCAGATTTATCAATACACTTTGATCTGACTGTACATGCATGTATACAAAACAATTATGTGTACAATTTTAGTGTTTGGGCAATATTTTCCCACATATCCCCCCTTAATTGCTTGTACATTGCGACGGAAATGCAACGTAAAGATTTTTACTCTCTTGGATGAAAGAAATAAGATAAATACAAATACAAATCATATGGAGATGCTTTCGGTCGAAGGACCTGCCAATGTGCAGTGCTGCACACATTTTATGTGCTAAAGATCAAAGAAAATTCAACAAAATTGAAACAAATCCATATTTACAATCTTCCCACCATCACATCCAAAACAAGTGTTAATCACTGTCTTATCCAGGCAATGGAATGTTGATTGATCTCATACATATGCAGACAATCAGCTGTTGTTCTGAGCTGCATTAAAGTCACATTCACAATCTATATTCAGATATGAAGACTGGTGGCCCAAGATATCTGCTATATGCACTAAACCCAAAAATTGTTAGTTTAGGACCAAATAGATTGCAACCACACTTCTTAATGTCTTAATAGATACTGTTCAAGTTGTATTGATTAAGAAAACTACACATTACTAGCTCATAGATATGCATCCCAATACACCAGAAATCCTGTTTTCACTTTTACATCCATGAAATGCTTCCTTGTACCAATGAAGTTTCAGTGTTGATTATTATTATTCGCCAAGCATCAACTTCTGGAAGTTCAAGGAATAGAATTCAGGTAGTTACTGTCCTGTTCAGGTACTCACTTGTCCTGTTGTCCTGGAAGTTTTACTGTAATGATAGATGACATTTGAGTGAATGAAAAGTTGAGCTGTGGCAGCTTCATGGCATATACCTACAAAACAGACCAGAAAATTTGGAAGCTTGATTCTTCTGGTATGCATAACCTTTTAATGTACAAATAGTTTTAATTAGTGTCTTACATTCTCTGGCAATACTAATCATCTTATAAAACAGTGGTGTCTCTATACTTAAGGCTTTAACTAATGTTAAAGGTTAAAAATACATTTTAACGTTCTCCTACTTTCTCAACTTCTTTAAATATTTAGTTTTCTTGTTTTTTTTAAGGAGATACACAACTGAATGACCTGCTTCTGCAGAATGTGAATCCTTTTTGGCAAGTGCTTTGCTAAAATGGATTCTTAACTCCAGTGCTGAAACCCATAGAAAGTCAATGAGCTAGAATAATTATAATGGGGAGAAAAAGCACCTTTGTGTTTACTGTTGGAAGCAATGTATGGACTAATGAATCAGTTTATCAGTATGAGTTTACTGCTTGAGAAGAACTTGCATTTAGAATGTTTATGAAGCATAATTTTGGTGGTTAATAGTTATGCTCATAACTGATGTAAGAACTCAATTTATTGCTGTGAGATGTAGTCTCAGAGATGTAGTTAACTCAATTTAGAGAAAAAATCCAATTAAGTGTGTTTCAGAACATAGTGCCATCATGTAAGGAAGGGATTAAAAGAGTCATGATCTCAAAGGACAGAAAAAAACTTGACAGCTGGCAAATCTCACCCCTGGTTTAGAAATATGAAAAAATTAATATGAATTAAAATAAAATACTCATCTTAAGAGAATATACCTGTAATAATTAAATTAAAGCATGTCTAATCATTGCATTGGTGTAGGCATTGCTTCAATTTGTGCTTTATTGGACTCAAGGAGTCAATAAGAGGACAGTGGTAAAATAACAGCAGCATACCACCCTCTTCAACTTAGTGTAAAAATCTTACAGTCATCATTGTTATGTGGAGAACTATCAGCAATTAAGCTGCTAAATATCATTTTTTCACTAAACAAGGGATGATGTTTTACAGTGTAGTTTGCTCCAATTGTTAATCTTGTGTTGGAGCTCTTCTGCAGGTTTCACTAGATTTTACTGCGATAAATTTAGGAACGCAGTTGTATTATCATATAATGACGACATTTGTAAATGTAATCAAAAGAATTAAGGGAGTTTAAAATTGTGTAAATTTTATATAATTGGGTTCATTCATTTTCTTCCCAAAGTGGACTAGATACAACTTTTCTGTAAATATAGTAGCTCCCATGCGGTTGAGGCAATGTCAGAAGTTTGAATTATCCATTCTCTGCAGCTGGATTATTGGATACCCATTTAATAGTGTCATTTAAGAGAAATAAAGTAATCAATTTAATTCCCCTTTGCCTCTAATTTGTATTTTGTGTTTTATTTGATTGCAGAGCTTAGTTCTGAAAATGTAAGGACTTGTTTCCAGATAATAAATGCTTACATTTTCTTGACCTCTTCAGAATTTTTACAGGTAACTATAAAAATCTTATTTTCACCACTATCAATACCATTTTGATAACCAGAGTTGCGAAGTGTCGTATAATTTTCAAGTTTTCTTTTATTAATTTACCGATGTTACTGTTCCTTCATATTGTCAAGCATATTTGTTCCTTTCATGGTTTCCTAATACCAGGCAGACAAAAACTAATTTTGCATTCCAAATAAATATTAAATAGATACTTGTTTGTAATTGATTTTAAAGTAAAAGTTTTTACATTTATCTGTATCTAAAATCTGAACATTGTTTGGGTTGTTATGTAGTGAGTAAGCTCTGTACTGAGTTAACACACAAATTTTGTCATCCCATTGCCAATGTATGGTGTCAGGTCCAATTTTCTGTTCTTGGAATTTAAGATGTTCCAGTGTACATCACATTGCACCATTCTTTCTCTATTACTAAAGCTTCTTTGCTAGTTCTGAACATTTGTCTGCAGATTTTGGATAGTCCCCCATCCTCTTTTGTTTCATTTGACTTACTTTAACCAAATAATTTACAGATACAGCTTATTGTTAAGTTCTCGGGCTGTTGAACAGCATTAAAGGACTGGAAATAGTGACCCATTTTATCATATCCTATGTCCCACCTGAGAATCAAAAGGTGCTGTAGCGCTGAATCAAATATTTTGTATTTTAGTAGATCGTTACTGTGTTTGCTTACTAGGTTTTATGAGATTAAAGCATTAATAATATCTTAGGTATTTATAGGCTTTTACAAATTGAGCAAGCAGCTCTTTGCCTACATGGCAGCAAAGTACTTTGTATAATGCTTTACATTACCAACGACCTCTGTTCAATCCTCGGCCCTGCCTGTAAGGAGTTTGTACATTTTCCTCATGACCATGTGGGTTTCCTCCAGGTTTCTTCCCACAATTGGTAGGTTGACTGGTAAATTGTTCTTTGATTAGGCTAGGGTTAAATCGGGTTACTGGACAACGTGGCTCGAAGAGCCAAAAGGGCTTATTCCACGCTGCATCTCAATAAATAAATAACTGAGGAGCAAATAAAACTCAAATGTTAGCAAAGTGAAACCAAGCTGAATCTGTTTAAGTATTAACTGAAATTGGAACTTACCCTCACCACTGGGCTCGACTAAAGGAAAATCCTTGGAACACATACATGCTTGGTCTAAGTATAGTTAAACTTGGCTTTCTGTGGTAGCAGTACTGAGCTGGCAGTGTTCACCACTGTTTTGCTGGGATTCTCCTGTCATCTGCTGAGAAATTGCCACTTGAATGGTGCATCATGTTGATTCTGCAAGAAGACCAAATCCTATTCATTTTGGTGGTTATTGTAGCCTTGACTTGAAACGAATAATCTGCTTTAAAATAATGTATTTTTTTTACATTTTAAAAAATATTTAGTTTTTAATATTTCAATTTTAATTGATTTTGAATCTATCCATGCCATACATTTTTAAAACTTTTAAATTCAGTAACAGCTTTCACAAGGCAGATCTCTACATTGGCTTAAGTCTGTAATGAGTTTTTTTTTAAAGATCTAGGACCATTATATTATTCACCATCAGTCTATCTGTAACTTGGATCTTTCCTCTGAATTCTTGTGCAGAGGACCTGCAAGATAAATCCTCTGCATCTGGTCCATATCATCAAAGGTTTTGGAAGCATTTTTAGGCTACATATCAGGACCAGGATAATATAGGCTGAGTTCATCCCATCTGCATTTTTTATAATATGGGAAAGTAAGCATATATCTGGTAAGATAGTGCTAATGTGTGTCGTTACATTGCGAATTGTATTCTTTTTGTGATAAAGTAATCACATGTAAATTTACTATGAGGATGTTCTCTTTTCACTTGGTTAGACATATTGCCAGGGTAGAAACATGTAATCATAGAAGCTACGAGGAATATGATAGTGTGAATAACTGGGGAAATGATGCAGATTTGCAGTTGCTTCTGCAGACTTGCACCTATGGAAGTAGCCCTGCATGACTGGATAATACAGTAAACTTGAATGATTCTGCAGTCAGTCCAGCATGATTGTGCTTGGTTTTCAGTGATCTTGCCTGATCTGCCTTTCACAATAAAGGTGGCAATTATCTCCTGGAAAATGTCCTGACTACTTCTGATCCTTAATGCAATATGTAATGGGTCAGCATGTTTTAGATTTCCTAATTTATTATTATTTCAAATATCCTATTTATAAGCAAGCTTTTAAACTTTATTAAACAAAATTATTTTTATGACTGTAGATGTGTGTTCTTGATAGACCAAGTATTTGGACTAACAGCATACAGAGTTTTTAAACCAGAATAACTTGCAGATGTACTTAAAAGCAAAATATTTTTATAGGTTCTGGAAATCTAAGCTTAAAGCAAGAAATGCTGCAAATAGTCATGAGGTAGGCAGAATCTCTGATTGTAGATGGTGTCTGACGTGCAGAGAATTTCTGGCATTTTGTGTTCTACCCTGAAGATCAGTTGACCATTGACATCTGGTGGAAGTGTGGGAGACTAACTTAAAGGTTCATTGTGAGATGAAAATGGAAGCACACCAACTTCATGATTTGCCTGGAGGCTTCATCCTGAGCTTTCAAGAAGCAATGAATGCACCAGCTTTTTCTTCATTTGTTTGTATGAGGGTTTATAAGCATTAATCACCCAATTGTCAGTGAGACCTTGTCTGACCTTCCTCTGCCTTGTGAGCCACAGAGCACAACATTCAACAGATGACCTTGAGCTGTCTTCTCGTCAGGATCCATTGGTCTGCAGTGACTTCAGGCCTATTCCTTCTTGATTGTGCTCCCATGATCCTGAGAAGATTTTTCTGAGGAAGCTATCCCCACTTTTGCTTGATGTATACCAACCAGCTTTTACTGATACAGCAATTTAGTTTTTGGGACGGCAGCTTGTTTTTACCAACAGTGTAATGTTTTTTTTAACCGGAAGTGATATTGGCTTTGCTTGATTTTTTACCTCAAGTTGTCTGTGCAGGTTTCATGAGCTGCTGAGGAAGAGAGTATAATTTGCTGCAAGGATCACTGTAGTTTTATGTTTACTGATTTGGTTGAAGGGACCAAGTATAATGTATGTAAATTTGTTAATAATCCAAAGACAGCTAGTAGTTTGACTTGTGAAAATTATGCATAGGATTTTGCTGACATGGGTGTATTAATTGATTGGGCAAGGATGTGGAGATGGAACATAATCTGAAAAACTACTAAATCATCCACATTAGTGGAAGAAAAGTATTTTGTTTTTGGATTGGTAGAATATTGAAAATAGTTCATTTTCAGAGGCACCTGGGTTTCCTTGTATGCAAGTTACCGAAGGCTCACATGCAGGTACATAAAGTAATTGGCTGGACAAGTGAATTTGAATGCAAGAATAAAGTTATCTTACTGAAATTATACCATGGTGACAATACAGCTGAAATATTGTATGCATGTTCTGTCTTTCTACCCTTGTTATACTTGAAATAAGCTGAGGGTTTGGCCATTGAGGAATGAAAAGTAAAATTGTCACTAGAAGAAGAGGGAAATCTTTAGAATTCTGCATTTGAGTGATGTGCAAGTGTAGTTACTGAGAATATTTGAAATAGAGGTTGATAGGCTTTGTATATTAAGGGAAGCAATTGATGTGCGTTTACCACAAGACAACATGCTGAGTTAAAAGAAAAATAAACTAGTTTTGCTTATAGCTGATAAGGTGCTGGGGGCCTATCTCATTTCATTTCAGGTTAGCTGAGTTTATGCAAAGTCAATTGCATAATTTAGAACCTCATTGATGTAGATTTTGGGAGGGATGTTAGTAGCCAGTGACAACTATTTTCTTGATAATATCTTTGTAAACTTGGTACATGAATCAGGGATTTTTCTCATTTTGAGTTGGAATTCATCTGTTGAGTCAGGGATTATTACACTGTCATCAACAATGCGTACATCCTGAAAAGTGATGTTTTTGTTTGAAAATATCTGACATTAAACTGCCTGATATTTATTGTAATGTGTAACATGAAAAAAGGTGATTTAGTAATGTGTTGGAGTGTTATAACATCTGCAAGTCACCCACTGCCAAATTAATGAATTTTTGTTGTGTTATTTCTCCTCGTAGAGATGATTCGGACAATTGAACTTCAGCTTTTACTGGCAGATGTTCCCAGTAAAAGCATGGGTTCAGTTGTGGAATAATATGTTTTTAGGAAAAGATGAACAGGAAAGGTATTCCCAAATGTAAGAAAACACTGTAAATATTGAGTTTGTGAAACACCTTCAGGGAGGTAAAGACATCAGATTGATCACCTTTTGAAGTATTTTCATTTGTCTGTGGGTTTCTTTCTCACACTATAATCACTGACTGTCTGACAGAAGGCTCTGTCACTGCCCTTGTACAGCACTGCAATTATTTCACGACCTCGAATTAACATACAAGTACTTTTTTACATCCAAATGCCAGTCTTAGGATTTGGTACCATTTTTTGTTGGACTGCATCGGGGGGTGCTCTCCCTTGGTACAGCAAACAGTTTTCATACATCATACACACATAAACACACACATTCAAGTCATATATACTTGTTTGTGATAACCAATACGCCAGTTACACCCACACATAGAGTAACAGTTAAGTTTATTAAATTTAATACAAAAATGTTTATTTGTTTTACATTTGTTGTTTGTCAAGCACTCCAGTTGGCCTGTTTGTCTGTTGACTTGTTTGGCAGTTCTGGGTACGCTGCTTCTGGGCCGGTATTATTTGTGCTAGAAAGAAACAGCACATGCACAGTAACAGTGTGCAGAAGGGACATACATGGATAATTGGGGGATGGTATGGAGAAATAGATAAGACGATAAATACAAAGGACACTATGCAATGGTTTAGAACATATTTAGAAATTACGATTTATAAATATGTAGATAATTCTTGTGTATTAATTGATTTTTGCTTTATGATATATGCAAATGAATGGGGCTAAAGAAACAAAAAATGGGCCTCGGAGTATCCCCCAGGAGTGGTTGGAAATAAATCCTAATTGTAGGTGCTTATGATATAAGCTGAGGAGAGAGTTGAATATCGGTTGATCTATGCAAATATATACACAGTACTATGCAAAACTCCTAGGCACATATTAAAATAAAACTGTAAAGTGAAGATGCTTTCAAAAATAATGAAGTGAAACATTTCTAACCATCAAAAAATGATTATAAAGAGCAGTAAATCAAATCAATGTTTGGTGTAACCACCCTTTGCCTTTAAAACTGCATCATTTCTCTTAAGTACAATACTGTGCAGTTTTATAAGAAAATTGGCTGGTAGGTTGTTCCAAGCATTTTGGAGAACTTGCTACAGTTCTTCTGTAGACTTCGGCTGTCTTGTTTGCTTCTGTCTCTCCCAGCAGCCACGATAATGAGCAGGAGATTAGGGCTCTGGAGGCCATACCATCTGTTATAGAGCTCCTTTTTGCTGAAGATAGTTCATCATAATGTCGGCCATGTTGTTTGGGGTCATTGTCCTACTGCAGAATAAAGTTGAGACTGATCGGATGCCCCCCGATGGTATTGCTTGATGGATGAGATTCTGCATTTACTTCTCAGCATTGAGGATTCCATTAATTCTGACCAGATCACCAAAACCATTTGCAGAAATGCAGCCCAAACCTGCCAGGAACCTCCACTGTGCTTCATTCTTGGTTGACACTCATCCATGCTCTTCAGCTTTTCTACAGACAGACTGCTTTGACTTGTCAGTCCAGAGTAATTGCTGCTATTGTTCAACATGCCAGTCCTGGTGTTTTGTGTGTAGGTGAGTCTCCTGATACTGTTTCCACTTTGAAGGAATGGCTTTTTGGCAGCAACTCTTCTAAGAGCACTACTTCTGACAAGACTTCTCCAGACAATGGAGAGATGAATTTGGGTTCCAGTGGTTTCTGTGAGTTCAGAGAAGATATCAGTGTTCAACTTCTTCTGATTTAGGAGGGGCATCAGTTTGATATATCGTTTCATCTGAATAAGTTTCCATTTCTGGTCCTCAATCTTGCTTGTTTCTCTGTGCTTCTTCAGAAGAGCTTGGACAGCACATCTTGAAACTCATATCTGCCGTGAAATTTCTGCTTGGGAGAAATATTGCTGATGCACTCTGGCCACTTTGTGTGCTGGTGCTATGCTCACTGTTGCCGTAGTGTAAGAATTGATTTTTTTTAAGGTTAAACTTAAATCTGCCACATACTTTTTAGTTTGGTTGTCCTTCACCCGTTTTTTTCCCTTCTATAACCATTCCTGTTTCAGTTAATTTATTTAGTTCAGTCAACTCATTATGTCATTGATCATTAGAATCCTGTTTGTTATCATTACTTAATTAATCACTGGGCATGTATATACAAAGTAATCAAGTTTTTATTTGAAAAGTAGTTTATTACCTAATATGTTACTTTCTTTAATGAAATCAAAAAATTATCTGCAGCATTTACAAACCCCATTTCCAGAAAAGTTGGGATATTTTCCAAAATGCAATAAAAACAAAAATCTGTGATATGTTAATTCACGTGAACCTTTATTTAACTGACAAAAGTACAAAGAAAAGATTTTCAATAGTTTTACTGACCAACTTAATTGTATTTTGTAAACAAACACAAATTTAGAATTTGATGGCTGCAACACACTCAACAAAAGTTGGGACAGAGTTAAAATAAGATTGAAAAGTGCACAGAATATTCAAGTAACACCAGTTTGGAAGACTCCACATTAAGCAGGCTAATTGGTAGCAGGTGAGGTATCATGACTGGGTATAAAAGTAGCTTCCATCAAAGGCTCAGTCTTTGCAAGCAAGGATGGGTCGTGGCTCACCCCTTTGTGCCAAAATTCGTGAGAGAATTGTTAGTCAGTTCAAAAGGAACATTTCCCAATGCAAGATTGCAGAGAATTTAGGTCTTTCAACATCCACAGTACATAATATTGTGAAAAGATTCAGAAAATTCAGAGACATCTCAGTGCGTAAAGGGCAAGGCCGGAAACCACTGTTGAATGCGCGTGATCTTCGAGCCCTCAGGCGGCACTGCCTAAGAAACCGTCATTCTACTGTGACAATTATAGCCACCTGGGCTCGGGAGTACTTCGGAAAACCATTGTCACTTAACACAGTCTGTCACTGCATTCAGAAATGCAACTTGAAACTGTATTACGCAAGGAGGAAGCCATACATCAACTCTATGCAGAAACGCCGGTGAGTTCTCTGGGCCCGAGCTCATCTCAGATGGACTGAAAGACTGTGGAACCGTGTGCTGTGGTCAGATGAGTCCACATTTCAGCTAGTTTTCGGAAAAAACTGGCATCGAGTTCTCCGTGCCAAAGAGGAAAACGACCATCCTGATTGTTATCAGCGAAAGGTGCAAAAGCCAGCATCTGTGATGGCATGGGGGTGCATCAGTGCCCATGGCATGGGTGAGTTGCATGTATGTGAAGGTACCATTGACTCTGAGGCGTATATTAGGATTTTAGGGAGACATATGTTGCAATCAAGGCAACGTCTCTTCCCAGGACATCCATGCTTATTTCAGCAGGACAATGCCAGATCACATTCTGCATGGGCTACAACAGCGTGGCTTTGTAGACACAGAGTGCGTGTGCTTGACTGGCCTGCTGCCAGTCCAGATCTATCTCCTATTGAAAATGTATGGCACATCATGAAGAGGAGAATCAGACAACGGAGACCACGGACTGTTGAGCAGCTGAAGTCTTATCAAGCAAGAATGGACAAAATTTCCAATTGCAAATCTACTACAATTAGTATCCTCAGTTCCAAAACGATTAAAAAGTGTTTTTAAAAGGAAAGGTGATGTAACACAATGGTAAACATGCCTCTGTCCCAACTTTTTTTGAGTCTGTTGCAGCCATCAAATTCTAAATTTGTGTATATTTACAAAATACAATTAAGTTGGTCAGTAAAACTATTGAAAATCATTTCTTTGTACTTTTGTCAGTTAAATAAAGGTTCACGTGAATTAACATATCACAGATTTTTGTTTTTGTTGCATTTTGGAAAATATCCCAACTTTTCTGGAAATGGGGTTTGTAAATATTTGAAAAATGAATGTTTGGAAATCTAAAATTTGCTCTTTTCTCCTGACACTAATGCAGAAGACAAAAAAAACATCTAAATCAAAATTTATATTAAAAATCCAGGGTGCTTTAGACTTTTACACTGTATGTGTATCTATAAATATACATGCCTATAAAAGGTATTCTCCCCACCCCCTCCCTGGAAGTTTTCAAGTTTTATTGTTTTGCAACATTGATTTACAGTGGATTTAATTTGTTGTTTTTATATACCAACAGGAAAAAGTCTTTCATGTCAAAGTGAAAACAAATCTCTACAAAGTGGTCTAAATGAATTACCAATATAAAACACAAAATAATTTATTGTATAAGCATTCACCTCCACCCTCTCCACTTTAATACGACACACAATCATCACTGATGCAGGCAATTGGGTTTAGAAGTCACATAATCTGTGTGCAGACAAAGTGTTTCAATTGATTGTGGTAAAAATACACCTGTATCTGGAAGGTCCAACTGCTGCTCAGCAAGTGTCCTAGCAAAAACTACACCATGAAGACAAAAGAACACTCCAAGCAACTCCACAAGAAGGTATTGAAAAGTGGATACAAGAAAACTCCCAAGTCACTGAATATCCCTTGGAGTACAGTTAACTCAATCATCAAGAAATAGAAAGAATATGGCACAGCTGTAGATCTGCCTAAACAGGCCATCATCAAAATCTGAGTGACTGGGCAAGAAGGGAAGTAGTGAAGGAGGCCTCCAAGAGACCTATGTCAACTCGGGAGGAGTTACAAGCTTCAGTTGCAGAGATGTGAGAGACTGCGCATACAACAACTGTTGCCTGGTTGCTTTACCAGTCTCATCTTTATGGGAGCGCGGCAAAAAAGTCACTGTTGGAAAGAAAAACACACTTGAAATCTCAGACAATGCACACAAAATGCTGGAGGAACTTGCAGGAAGGTTTGTTAGTGCTATTGGGGGGGGGGGGGGGGGTTTAAACTAGATTTGCAGAGGGATGGGAACCAGAGTGACAGAGTAGATAGTGGAGCAGGGGTGAAAATAAATGATATTAAAGTTTCATGCAAAGTCACAAATGGAAGGATTATGTGTGGTGGTAATAATCGGCATAGGTGAGGCCGAATTTGGAGTATTGTGGGGAAGGCTGACGAGCTGAGGATGTGGATTGACAAGTGGAATTATGACATTGTAGCATTAGTGAAACTTGGCTACAGGAGGGGAAGGACTGGCAGCTTACTGTTCCAGGGTTCCAATGTTTCAGACGTGATAGAGGCAGAGGAATGGGGTGGGGGTGGGGGGGGTGGCATTGCTAGTCAGGGAAAATGTTACAGCAGTGCTCAGACAGGACAGAATAGAGGGCTTGTCTACCAAGGCCATATGGGTGGAGCTGAGAAGCAGGAAAGGTATGACCAAATTAATGGGGTTGTATTATAGACCACCCAGTAGTCAGCGAGAATTGGAGGAGCAAATCTGCAGAGAGATAGCAGACAACTGCAGGAAACATAAAGTTGTGATAGTAGGGGATTTTAATTTTCCACATATTGATTGGAGCTCCCATACTGTTAAAGGTCTAGCCAGGTTAGAGTTTGTAAAATGTGTTCAGGAAAGTTTTCTAAATCAATATATAGAGATACTGACTAGAGAGGATGCAATATTAGATCTCCTATTAGGAAACGAGTTAGAACAGGTGACGGATGTGTGTGTAGGGGAACACTTTGGTTCCAGTGATCATAACACCATTAGTTTCAACTTGATCAAGGAAAAAGATAGATCTGGTCCTCGGGTTGAGGTTCTAAACTGGAAAAAGGCCAAATCTGAAGAAATGAGAAAGGATCTAAAAAGCGTGGATTGGGACAAGTTGTTCTCTGGCAAGCATGTCATTGGTAAGTGGGAGGCCTGCAAAGGAAAAATTTTGAGAGTGTGGAGTTTGTATGTTCCTGTCAGGATTAAAGGCAAAGTGAATAAGAATAAGGAACCTTGGTTCTCTAGGGATATTGGAACTCTGATAAAGAAGAAGAGAGAGATGTATGACACGTATAGAAAACAGGGAGCAAATAAGGTGCTTGAGGAATATAAGAAGTGCAAAAAAATACTTTAAAAAAATCAGGAGGACTAAAGAAGACATGAGGTAGCTTTGGCAGTCAAGGTGAAGGGTAATCCAAAGAGCTTCTACAGGTATATTAAGAGCAAAAGGATAGTAAGGGATAAAATTGGTCCTCTTGAAGATCAGAGTGGGCGGCTATGTATGGAACCAAAAGAAATGGGGGAGATCTTAAATGGGTTTTTTGCATCTGTATTTACTAAGGAAACTGGCATGGAGTCAATGGAAATGAGGCAAACAAGTTGTGAAGTCATGGAACCTATACAGATTGAAGAGGAGGAGGTGTTTGCTATCTTGAGGCAAATCAGAGTAGATAAATCCCTAGGACCTGACAGGGTATTCCCTCAGACCTTGAAGGAGACTAGTGTTGAAATTGCAGGGGCCCTGGCAGATATATTTAAAATGTTGGTATCTATGGGTGAGGTGCCGGAGGATTGGAGGATAGCTCATGTTGTTCCGTAGTTTAAAAAAGGCTCAAAAGGTAATCCGGGAAATTATAGGCCGGTAAATTTGGCGTCGGTAGTAGGTAAATTATTGGAAGGAGTACTAAGAGATAGGATCTACAAGTATATGGATGGACAGGGACTTATTAGGGAGAGTCAACACAGCTTTGTGCGTGGTAGGTCATGTTTAACAAATCTATTAGAGTTTTTCGAGGAGGTTACAAGGAAAGTGGATGAAGGGAAGGCGGTGGATGTTGTCTACATGGACTTCAGTAAGGCCTTTGACAAGGTCCCCCATGAGAGGTTAGTTAGGAAGATTCAGTCGCTAGGTATCGATGGTGAGGTAGTAAATTGGATTAGACATTCGCTGAATGGGAGAAGTCAGAGAGTGGTAGTGGAGGATTGCTTCTCTGAGTGGAGGACTGTGACTAGTGGTGTGCCACAGGGATCAGTGCTGGATCCATTGTTGTTTGTCATCTATATCAATGATCTGGATGATAATGTGGTAAATTGGATCAGCAGATTTGCTGATGATACAAAGATTGGAGGTGTAGTGGACAGTGAGGAAGGTTTTCAAAGCTTGCAGAGGGATCTGGACCAGCTGGAAAAATGAGCTGAAAAATGGCAGATGGAGTTTAATACAGATAAGTGTGAAGTATTGCACTTTGGAAGGACAAACCAAGGTAGAACATACAAGATAAATGGACACTGAGGAGTGCAGTAGAACAGAGGGATCTAGGAATACAGATACAAAATTCCCTAAAAGTGGCATCACAGGTAGATAGGGTAGTAAAGAGAGCTTTTGGTACATTGGCCTTTATAAATCAAAGTATTGAGTATAAGAGTTGGAATGTTATGGTGAGGTGTATAAGGCATTAGTGAGGCTGAATTTGGAGTATTGTGTACAGTTTTGGTGACTGAATTACAGGAAGGATATTAATAAGGTTGAAAGAGTGCAGAGAAGGTTTACAAGGATGTTGCCAGGACTTGAGAAACGGAGTTACAGAGAAAGGTTGAATAGGTTAGGACTTTATTCCCTGGAGCATAGAAGAATGAGGGGAGACTTGATAGAGGTATATAAAATTATGATGGGTATAGATAGAGTGAATGCAAGCAGGCTTTTTCCACTGAGGCGAGGGGAGAAAAAACCAGAGGACATGGGTTAAGGGTGAAGGGGGAAAAGTTTAAATGGAACATAAGGGGGGGGGGGGGGCTTCTTCACACAGAGAGTGCTGGGAGTGTGGAATGAGCTGCCTGATGAAGTTGTAAATGTGGACTCACTTTTAACACTTTTACATAGGTGAGAGGTGTATGGAGGGATATGGGCCAGGTGCAGGTCAGTGGGACTAGGTAGAAAAACAGTTCGGCACAGCCAAGAAGGGCCAAAAGGCCTGTTTCTGTGCTGTAATGTTCTATGGTTCTAACTCAGCAGCCCAGGTAGCATCTATGGAAATAGATGTCTGGCCTGCTGAGTTCCTCCAGGACTTTATGTGTGTTGCTTGGATTTCCAGCATCTGCAGATTTTCTCTTGTGTATGAACTCTCAGATAGAGTTTGCCAGAAGGCATGTGGGAGACTGTGAAGTCGGTTGGAAGAAGATTCTGTGGTCTGATGAAACCAAAATTGAGTTTTTGGCCATCAAACTAAACGCTATGTTTGGTGTAACCCAAACACCGCACATCATCAAAAGCACACCATCCCTACCATGAAGCATGGTGGTGACTGCATCATGCTGTGGGGGATGCTTCACTGCAGCAGGCCCTGGAAGAGGGTAAATCAAATGCAGCAAAATACAGGGAAATCCTGATGTAGTCTGCAAGAGAACTGCAACTTGGAAGAAAACTTTTTTTCCAGCAAGACAATGACCCCAAGCACAAAGCCAAAGCTACACAGGAATGGCCTAAAAACAACCAAGTTAATGTCCTGGAGTGGCCAAGTCAGAGTCCAGGACTCAATCCAACTGAGAATTTGTGACTTACTTGAAAAGGGCTGTTCACTCATGATCTCCGTGCAATCTGACAAAGCTTGAACGGTTTTGTAAAGAAGAATGGGGAAAAATTTGCAGAGTCCAGATTTGCTAAACAGATAGAGACCTATCCATACAGTCTCAAGGCTGTAATTACTGTCAAAGGTGCATCTATCAAATACTGACTTCAAGGTGGTGAATATTTATGCCATCAGTTATTTTGTGTTTAATAACTGGACTAAATTTAGACCAATTTCTTTTGATCAGTGTCAAAAAAGCCAAATTAAATCCATTGTGATTCATTGTTGTAATACAATAAAACATGAAAACTTCCAAAGGAGGTTAAATACTTTTTATTGAAACTGTATATATAAAACATCTGCACCTATTTTTGCAGCAGAGCCAGTTTTATTTTGTCAGGAGATGTGGAGTCCATGCAATGACTCCACATCACACTGTCACACTCATTATTTTTACAATCTACAAACTTCAGACTAACGTTGTTGCAATGGCTTTGAGGCTCTTAATCTGATTTTGTTGGCTGTTTTTCTGTGTCTGGCTTTTTAAGTTGAGTTATTCCAGTTAGTTTTGATATTTAATAGTGATGAGGATTTACTACTGTAATAGAAATAGTGTTAATTTTTGTTAATTCACTGACTTTTCAAAGCATAATAATAACTTGAATGGAATGTGTTATGTTTTGACTTCTCATTTTAAGCATCAAAACAAAAAGCTGGTTCTATTCCAATCTGTTAGAAAGGAAGGGCACAATTGTTTCAGCAGTTAATGTTGAGTTAAAACTCATGAGCTGTTTTCACAGTCTTTTGTTCTTACTAACAATTCGTCAATAAAAATGTTTGGTTCATAATTTTATGAAGAGAAAGAATTTTGTGTTCATTTGGAATTTATTTCTAAAAATGTGCCTTATGAAATATAAGTTTTGTACTACTTCAGTATAATAAGCCACTCTTGCTATTAGCTACAGTATTTTCAATTGAATATTGATATTTATGAAAATTTATATGAAATTAGTTGATACAAATGTGAAAATTATTTCTTGCAGAATTTTGCAGCTGCTCTGTGCCAATCCTTCTGTGAACTGATGCAGGATATCACCACTGAAGGACAAGTTCAAGTACTTAAGGTAGTGACTTTAATTTATAAATTGGTAATGTTGAAGAAGCTTTCATTGTTCTCTTACGATTACTATCATAAGCAAATGCTTTAAGAGGCTGGTCAAGGACTACATCTGCAGCATGCTATCACCCAAACTGGACCCCCTACAATTCACCTACCGACACAACTGATCGACGGATGACACAATAGCCACTGCTCTACTAACCGCCCTTACACATCTGGAGTAAAGGATGTATGTGAGAATGCTGTTCTGGGACTACAGTTCAGCATTCAACACCATAATTCCATACAGACTCGACAGGAAGCTCAGAGATCTCGGCCTTCACCCTGCTTTGTACAGTTGGATCCTGGACTTCTTTTCATCATCATCAAATTTGGCAGCGGTCCACCTGGTCTCTTCATCCCGCTGGTCTCTTCATCCCAGCGGAACCCTGGAGTTTAGTTAACCTACCTCAGTGTGGTGGGCATTAGGACCTGGCGCAGCTCTGAATCGGCAATGTTTCTGTTTACGAAAATAATCACGATCACGATTGAAAATAAGGTGGAAGTAATAAAGCGATCAGAAAGAGACGAAACGCTAACGGTCATTGGAAAAGCGTTAGGCTACAGTCGGTCAACGATCGGAACAATTTTAATGGAGCATATGAAAGGCCCTGCCCCGATGAAAGCTACAAGTATTACTAAGCAACGCAGTGGTTCAATTATTGAAATACGTATGTTTCTTAAGTTTTTTATATGCAGAAAAAGATTAAATATATACTATATACTAAGAAAAACATTTGACTAACTGACGCTAAATAATGCTGGATGTACCTGTTCCAACTTCAAATCCAACTTAAAGACAGACACAGGAACGGAATTTCTTCATAACCCGGGGACTGCCTGTACTTTTAAATCATCTCTAGATTACTTATAGTACCTAATACAATGTAAATTCTATGCAAATAGTTGTTATACTGTATTGTTTAGGAAATAATGACAAGAAAAAATAGTCTCTATATGCTCAAATAACGAGTACTGGAGAGAGAACTTCCAGGTTTTCCTGCTCTGCGGTTGGTTGAATCCGCGGATAAAGAGAGCCGACTGTATTTAGGACTCCTGTCACACTGCATACTAATTAGGCAACACATTGGCAGACAAGCAATCATTTGTTCTATTTTAGCCTCAAATTCTGTAGCTGTTCAGGTAATTACTAATATCAGAATTACTTGAATCATAGTTATTGTGGATGACCTCACTTAGTCCTTGTGAACTATAAAATCGCCAACCTACTTGATTTCCTCTCTACATTTTTATCAGGATTATAAATGCAGGATTTCCTGCTCAGCTCAATATTTTCTGATAGCAAACTACTTTTAAAGCACACAGTTAATATTATCAATTATGGATGTCATTATCTTTTTCATTTCCTTTAGTCTATGATACTTTCTAGATAGTTACTTTCCCTAGATTCTTTAAAAACTAAAGGTCTTGCCACTTAGATGCTCCAAATAAAGCAGGCATACGGTGTATTGGCCTTCATCAATCATGGGATTGAATTTAAGAGCCGAGAGGTAATGTTGCAGCTATATAGGACCCTGGTCAGACCCCACTTGGAGGACTATGCTCAGTTCTGGTCGCCTCACTACAGAAAGGATGTGGAAACCATAGAAAGGGTGCAGAGGAGATTTACAAGGATGTTGTCTGGATTGGGGAGCATGCCTTATGAGAGTAGGTTGAGTGAACTCAGCCTTTTTTCCTTGGAGCAACGGAGGATGAGAGGTGACCTGATAGAGGTGTATAAGATGAATCAGAAACAGGTTTATTATCACCGGCATGTGATGTGAAATTTGTTAACTTAGCAGCAGTAGTTCAATGCAAAATATAATCTAGCAGAGAGAGAGAAAAATAATAAATAAAATAAAGCATAATAAATAAACAAGTAAATCAATTTCATTTATTAAATAGATTATTAAAATATGTGCAAAAACAGAAATACTGTATATTACAAAAGTGAGGTAGTGTCCAAGCTTCAAAGTTCATTTAGGAATCGGGTAGCAGGGGAAGAAGCTATTCCTGATGATGAGTGGCATTGATCGTGTGGATAGTCAGAGGGTTTTTCCCAGGGCTGAAATGGCTAGCACGAGAGGGCACAGTTTTAAGGTGCTTGGAAGTAGGTACAGGAGAGATATCAGGGGTAAGTTTTTTACTCAGAGTGCTGAGTGCATGGAATGGGCTGCCGGTGACGATGGTAGAGGCGGATACGATAGGGTCTTTTAAGAGACTTCTGGACAGGTACGTGGAGCTCAGAAAACTGGAGGGCTAGGTAACCCTAGGTAATTTCTAAGGTAAGGGCATGTTTGACACTGCTGTGTGGGCTGAAGGGCCTGTATTGTGCTGTAGGTTTTCTATGTTGATGGAACTGTTGGAAGGCCGTGTTTCTTATCACACACAGTTACCATAGTAACTGGTAATCACCCTGTTTGATGTACTTTCTAACTTTTTTTTTGGAAAAGTGTCCTGTATAAACATGTACAAATGTGTATATATCGTGCAAGTGACATCTTTAGTATTGATACAGGTGAAATTTTTAGTATTAATACAAGTGAATGTACAGTATTCCATATTGTCTGTCAACAAGTGGCAAAGACCTTAATGTTACTTGTTGAATGCAAGTTTGTGATCAGCTTCTTTCTAGTTATATCAAAAACTGTAGAGGCTTTCTGAACCAATCGGGAGAAGTTCTTTGCTGGTTGAAACTCCTCAGCTTGTTCAGTTCCTCACTCACAAGTTTACTCATAGCATTCATACACTAGTGTCTGCAAGGTGACAAGCACTTACAGGTTATTTTTTAAAAATTCTGCATCAAAATTATTGGATTTTTAAAAATTTTTCTGCTGAACTGCTGGAAATGAGGCATCTCCTTTCCCCACCACAAAATGGGTAATCTAAATAAGCATTTCCACACTATTTGAGTAAAACATTTGGGGTGCACAGAGGAAGGTGTGCTGGTATAAAATTTAAGGGCTTAAATGATTTGATATGACATAGGAGATTTAGGTCATTTTGGCCCATTCAGTCTGCTCCGCCATTCCATCATGGCTGATCAAATTTTTACTCGGCTTCATTCTTCTGCTTTTCCCCCATATCCCTTCATGCTCTGTTCATACCTCTGCCTTAAATATACATAAAGACTTGGCCTCTACAGCTGCCTGTGGCAAAGAATTCCACAGATTCACCACAACACTCTTGGCTAAAGAAATTCCACCTCATCTCTGTTCTAAAAGAAAGCCCCCCTCTGGTCTTAAACTCTCCCACCATAGGAAGCATACTCTTCACGTCCACTTTATCAAGGCTTTTCACTACTTGATAGGTTTCAATGAGGTTACCCCTCATTCTTTTGAATTCTATTGAATATAGGTCCAGAGCCATCAGATGCTCTTCATATGACAAGCCATTTAATCCTAGATTTATTTTTGCGAACCTCCTTTCAATCCTCTCCCATTTCAGCACATCCTTTTTAAGGTAAGGGGCCCAAAACTGCTCTCAATACACCTCATCAGTAGTTTATAAAGTTTCAACATTATATGCTTGCTTTTATATTCTAGCCCTCTTAAAATGAATGCTGACATTGCAAATGCCTTCCTCACCAGACTTGACCTGCAAATAACGTCTAGCAAATACTGCACAAGGGCTCCCAAGTCCATTTGCACCTCAGTTTTTTGTATTTTCTCTCCATTTAGAAAATAGGCAACACTGTATTCCATCTGCCACTTATTTGCCCATTCTCCCAACCTAAGTCCTTCCTCAAAACTATGCCTCTCCACCTATCTTCATATCGTCTGCAAACTTTGCAACAAAGTCATCAATTCCATCATCCAAATCATTGACATATAACGTAAAAAGAATTGGTCCCAACACTGACACCTGTGGAACACCAGTAGTCACTGGCAGCCAACCAGAAAAGGCTCCCATTATTCCCACTCTTTGCCTCCTGCCAATCAGCCATAGCTTTATCCATGCTAGTATCTTTCCTGTAATACCATGGTGTCTTAGCTTGTTAAGCAGCCTCATGTGTGGCTTCTGAAAATCCAAGTACACAACATCTTCTGATTCTCCTTTGTTTATTCTGCTTGTTACTTCTTTAAAGAATTCCAACAGATTTGTTAGGCAAGATTTTCCCTTGAGAGAACCATGCTGACTATGGCCTATTTTATTATGTGCCTCCAAGTACCCCGAGACCTAACCTTAATATTTGACCCCAACATCTTCCCAGCCACTGAATGGCCTATAGTTTCCTTTCTTCTGCCTCTCTCCATTCTTGTAGAGTGGAATGACATTTGCAATTTACTGATCTTCCAGAAATATTACAGAATCTAGTGATTCTTGGAAGATCATTACTAATGCCCCCACAATCTCTTCAGCCACCTCATTCAGAACCCTGGGGTGTACACCATCTGGTCCAGGTGACCAGTTAACCTTCAGACCTTTCAGTTTCCCAAGAACTTTCTCTCTAGTTATGGTAACTTCACACATTTCATGACCCCTGACACCTGGAACTTCCACCATGCTGCTAGTGTCTTCAACAGTGAAGATTTATGCAAAATACTTATTCAGTTCAACTGCCATTTTGTTGTCCCCCATTACTACCTCTCTACCATTGTTCTCCAGCAGTCTATTATCCCTTCTCGCCTTTCTTTTACATTTTAGGTATCTGAGGGAACTTTTGGCATCCTCTTTAATATTTTTGGCTAACTTACTTTCATATCTTTACCTTAATTACTTTTTTAGTTGCCTTCTGTTGGTTTTTAAACTCTTCCCAATCTTCTAACTTCCCACTAATTTTTGCTTGAGTATATGCCCTCTCTTTGGTTTTTATGTTGGCTTTGACTCCTCTTGTTAGCCGTATTTGTGTCATCTTTCCTTTAGAATACTTCTTCCTCTTTGGGATGTATACATACTGTGCTTTCCAAATTGCTTCCAGAAATCCCAGACATTGTTGCTCTGCCGTCATCCCTGCCAGTGTTCTTGTCTAATCAGTTCTGGCCAAATCCCCTCTCATGTCTCTGTAATTCCCTTTACTGCACTGTAATTCTGATACATCTGACTTTAGCTTCTTCTCAAATTTCAGGGTTAATTTGATCATATTATTATCACTTGCCCCTAAGGGTTCTTTTACCTTAAGGTTTCTAATCAATTCTGTTCATTACAGAACACCCAATCCAGAATAGCTGATCCCCTAGTGGTCTTGTAGGCACACCATATCTTTCCCTCTCCTGGAATCCAGCACCAGCCTGATTTCCCCTATCAACAGTACCTGCATGCATTTTCTATCTCACATTGTAAATTGTAGGCTGTATCCTTATTACTTTTTGGGGGTCTGTATACAACTCCCATCAGGGTCTTTTTACTCTTCCTTAGCTCTATCCACAATGATTCAATATCTTCAGACCCTATGTGACCTCTTTCTACTGATTTAATTTTTTTTTTACCAATAGAGCAATGCCACTTCCTCTGCCTTCCTGCTTGTACTTTTAATACAGTGTATATCTTTTGACATCGAGCTCCCAGCTATTATCTTCTTTCAGTCATGATTCAGTGATGCATACAAATGAATGTTTTGATTCTGTATTTACTTGCGAGGTCAACACAGACTATAAAACTGAGGCAAAAGAATATTGAGGTCATGAAATCTATCGGGATTGCAGAAGAGGAGGTGCTTGCTGTCTTAATGCAAACTAGGGTGGATAACCCTAGGACCTGACATTGTGTCACCCTGGACATACTGGGGGGCTAGTGCAGAAATTACAGGGGTCTTGAAGGATGGGAGGATAGCTAATGGTATTCCATTGTTTAAGAAAAACAGAATAAAATGACAATTACAGGCCTGACTTCAGTCGTGGGTAAGTTATTGGAAGGTATTTTAAGGGACAGATTATATAAGTATATGGATAGAGGAGGTCTGCAGAGATAGGGATAGTCAACGTGGCTTTATGTCCTGCTTGGCGGGCTGGTCCAGAAGGTTTAGACTCTTGACATTCAAGATTAAGTATCCGACATTGGCCTAGTTGAGAAACTAGATTGTTGGTAGTAGATACGAGGAAATCTGCAGATGCTGGAAATTCAAACAACAACACACACAAAATGCTGGTGGAACACAGCAGGCCAGGCAGCATCTATAGGGAGAAGCGCTGTCGACGTTTCGGGCCAAGGGTCTCTCTGATTGGAGGTCTGTGACTAGTGTTGTGTCACTGGGTTCACTGCTTAGGTTTGTTGTTTATCATCTACATTAATAATAAGGTGATAATGTGGTAAATTAGATCAGTGAATTTGTGGATGACACCGAGATTGGGGCCGTAGTGGGCAGGAAGAAAGGCTATCACAGCTTGCAGTGTGATCTTGACCAGCTGGGAAAATGCACTGAATAATGATAGATGGACTTTAATACAGATTAGTGTGAGATGTTGCACTTTGGGAGGACAAGTCAGGAGAAGTGAATGGAAGGGCTTTGACTCGTGTCACTGAACAAAGGATCTGGGAGTACAAATCGATAATTCATTGAAAATGGCATTACAGGTGGATTGCATTGTAAAGAGAGCTTTTAGCACATTGGCATTGAATTTAGGAGTTTGGGTGTTATTGTTGAATTTGTTTAAGACATTGCTTAGGCTGAGTTTAGTGTATTGTTCTGGTCACCTACCTACAGGAAAGTTATCAATAAGCTTAAAAGAGTGCAGTGAATATTTATAAGGATGCTGTCAGAACTTGACCTGAATTAGGGAAAGATTGAATGTGTTGGGATTTTATTCCCAGCAACATGCAGAAGAATGAGGGGAGATTTTGTAGAGGCATTTAAAATTATGAGCTATATAGATAGGGTGAATGCATTCGGGCCTTTTCCCCACATTGGGTGGGGTAAAAACGAGAAGTATTAGATTAAGAGAGAAGAGTGAAATAATTAAGGGGAACCTAAGAGATGATCTAGAGGGTGGTGAGAGTGTGGAATGAGCTGACAGTGGAGCTAGTGGATGAGGGTTCAGTTGTGATTTTTAAGAGAAGTTTGGATAGGATAGGTTTACAAGGAATTGGTCTGAGTGCAGGTAAATGGGCATAGGGAGAAGATCAGGTTGCGATGCATTCAGTCGGCTGAAGGGCCTGTATCTCTATTGTAGTATTCTAATGACGGTATTGGATTTGAAACCATTAGCTTACAATGCCATAGCAGAATTTAATTTTTATCTGTTTCAAATATGAACAGATGGTTATGATCAAAACATGCAAAGTTATTCCAACCAACCATAGCCAGCATTTACTTATTTCCTGTCAGCTAAGGTTCTAGCTTGTATGATCTCCCTTCAAGAAGCTTGGTTTACTTAGTTCTTGATTAGAAAACTAGTTTTACTTCTACGACCAAAATTTTCAGTGAAAGACTTTAAGAAGTAAAACCTATTTTCTACTTCGGATTGCCCTAATAAAACTGACATTGTCTTCATGTTATATAGCTAATAATTTTCTCAATAAAAGTGCTTTGTTTGGTTTTGCATTTTTGTTGAAGCAGTAATTTATTGGTGGATAAAAGCAGTTTCATTCTTCTTGTCCTTAATTGAAATGTCTTAGGGTTTTCAGTCTCAGACATTGCTCCCATCAGTCCTTTCAAGCTGCTTTCCATTTTGGGGTCACAGTCTTCTACGTTGTTAACATTTTCATACATTGGTGAAGAAGAATGAAGTTCTCTGAGTCCTTCCTCTGGCAGGCAGGTTAAAATAACTACCCTGCTATAGCTGTACGATTTGCATATCAGCTCTTATGATTATATTTTTGACCAAGATCAGGTGATTGACTGGTGCAGTATTTTGGCATATTCCACACAATGTGGTTGGAACTAATCAAACTATTCTCATTCAGTGCTGTTATGTAGAAGAAGGGCATGGAAGAAGGGCATTCACAACTATTAAATTATTGGCCATCTGCTATAACCTAGCTTGCTGGGAGGACCAAGAACCTTAAATATATTATCTTCAAAGCTGGGATTTGTGTTGTGAGGAAAATTGGACAGGCAATGTTGGGATTGTGGAATTTGATCGGTGTTATAGGAAGGAAGATAGACAGGTATTGATGAGTTGGACATCTGATTTATCTTTGTTGGAAACTGGGGTGAGGGTGGGGACCAGATAATCCTGTGGAAAAGGGATAAAAATTCAGGACTGACATTTTTATTGGCTGTTGGTGCTGGAATGTGGTTATTTGTATGGGGTTGGGATTGGAGGTGGAAGTCTCTCTTTTAAAGAGAGCATTGTGAGGTTAAAAATGGAATGGGGGGTACGGTGGGGTTATTATTGAGTAATGTTTAGGAATTATGCTCTAGCCAGAGATGATGATTACCAATTAATCTTCATCACAGGTTCCTCAGGACAATATAATCAATATTCCTTTGCAATGCTCCAGTCATGCCATTGGATTAGAAATTATATCTGTGCATGGACTTCAAATGAGGAAATTGCCTCACCAAGTGCATATTTGAATGTTCTGGAATGGAATTGGTCACAATAGTAATCTATAGCAAGAAAAGGATTTTTAATTACACAATGCTAAAAAAGAAGCTTTGTAACTGATTTGCTAGGCAAGTCTATGTTATATTTGCAACATGTAACCATTAGCACTTCTAGATGTCTACAATTTTAAGTTGCACGTGGGTGAATTTAAACATTGCCGATTAAAACACATTATTCAAATACTGAACTGAGTTCAAAATTAAATCTAAAATTTAAGATGTGGTTGCTTCCAAGGTAACAACAGGTTTCTATTCCTGTAAGGTGTTTGTAGACTGGGAAGGCTTTGTATATAAAAACATTAATGCAGTGGACTCTGGTTAATTGGGAGACATCAGAACCAGTACATTTTGGCTTAATTAAATGGCTACCCCACTTAGCTGAATTTTCATGGAAATAGATAAAAGGTCTTTTTTAAAAAAAGATAGATTACCATTTAACTGAAGTCCAAATGATCAGAATCAGGTTTATTATCACCAGCATGCAACATGAAATTTGTCAATTTAGCAGCAGCTGTTCAATGCAATACATAATCTAGCAGAGAAAGGGAAAAAAATAAAGTAAATCATAATAATAAATAAACAAGTACATGGGTTATGTAGATTGAATAGATCTTTTAAAATGTGCAAAAACAGAAATGCTGTATGTTAAAAAAGTGAGGTAGCGTCCAAAGCTTCAATGTCCATATAGGAATCAGATGGCAGAGGGGAAGAAGCTGTTCCTGAATCACTGAGTGTGTGCCTTCAGGCTTCTGTATCTCCTACCTGATGATAACAGTGAGAAGCTGGAGGTCCTTAATAATGGACGCTGCCTTCCTGAGACACCGCTCCCTAAAGATGTCCTGGGTACTTTGTAGGCTAGTGCCCAAGATGGAGTTGACTAGATTTTCAACCTTCTGCAGCTTCTTTCAGTTCTGCGGAGTAACCTCCATACCAGACAGTGATGCAGCCTGTCAGAATACTCTCCACGGTACATCTACAGAAGTTTTTGAGTGTATTTGCTGACATGCCCAATCTTTTCAAACTCCTAATAAAGTATAGCTGCTGTCTTGCCTTCTTTATGACTACATCGATGAGTTGGGACCAGGTTAGAACCTCAGAGATCTTGACACCCAGGAAGTTGAAGCTGCTCACTCTCTCCATTTCTGATTCCTCTATGAGCATTGGTATGTGTTCCTTCGTCTTACCCTTCCTGAAGTCCACAATCAGCTCTTTCGTCTTACTAACGTTGAGTGCCAGGTTGTTGCTGCGGCACATTATCTCACTCCTGTACGCCCTCTCATCACCACCTGAGATTCTACCAACAATCATATCATCAGCAAATTTGTAGATAGTATTTGAGCTACGCTTTGCCACACAGTCATGTATATACAGAGAGTAGAGCAGTGGGCTAAGCACACACCCCTGAGGTGCGCCTGGGTTGATCGTCAGCGAGGAGGATGTTATCACCATTCCGCACAGATTGTGGTCTTCCAGTTAGGAAGTTTTTGATCCAATTGCAGAGGGAGGTGCAGAAGCCTAGGTTCTGAAGCTTCTCAATCAGGATTGTCGGAATGATGGAATTAAATGCTGAGCTATAGTCGATGAATAGCAGCCTGACGATGTGAGTGCTACCGGGCAATAGTCATTAAGGCAGCCGACATTATTCTTCTTTGACACTGGTATAATTGTTGCCTTTTTGAAGCAAGTGGGAACTTCTGTCCAAAGCAGTGAGAGGTTGAAAATGTCCTTGAATACTCCCGCTAGTGGGTTGGCACAGGTTTTCAGAGCTTTACCAGGTACTCCATCGGGACCTTCTGCCTTGCGAGGGTTCACTCTCTCTAAAGACAGCCTAACATCGGCCTCTGAGACAGAGATCACAGGGTCATCAGGTGTAGCAGGGATCTTCACAGCGGTAGTTGTGTTCTACCTTTTGAAGCGTGTATTAAAGGCGTTGAGTTCATCTGGTAGTGAAGCATCGCTGCCATTCATACTATTGGGCTCATACTTATTGATGGAAGAATTCATCTGCTGTGTTCTTTTGATTGACTAAATATACAAAATCAGTGCACACACCTGGATAATCGACTGGCTTCATACAATACAATCGAATGTTGTATCTTCTAAATCTTCATTGTAACATTCAATATGATTATCAATACCTTCAAGTTCTTTGTAATTCCTAACTTGCTGAAGAAGTGAAATTATTTTCACTCCTGGCCACATCTTGCATCTTCAAGCCTGAATGCTTGAAACCATGGTGAGCAAAACGGTTCCAAATTTTCTCAGTGCTTATTTCTATTTATGACAAAAATCACTGAGTTTTGAACCCAAACACACACAGCTGCTACTAATTTAAAAACTGATTGCTCATATCATGGTGTAGTGTCTAATGGCCATGCAAGTGCATGTGACTGATGCTAGTCAAAAACTGTTTGACAACAGTCCAGTTAAGAGGCACAGTGTACCAAATAAATGAAGGGAATGTCTGGCAATTTTCACGATTTAGTTTTTGTGCTTTAAGAGTTGTCCAAGTAATGGCTGCCCTGATTAACTGATGACCTAATTAACTGGAATTGTCATGTGGGAGGTTAGCTTATTTGCTGGTCGAAAGCCGCTTCCGCTTTGTTGGTCATTGATTGGCTCGTAAAAGTAGCAGTTGCTCTTTTTGGTTTGTTGGTTTGTGCAACATGGCACCAATTTCCGGTTGTGGACACCCTGGGGATATAAGAATAGTTTATGTGGGAGGCTAGGGTTCTCTCTCTTTCTTTTGTCCCCAAGGTACACTACACAGAACCATTGTGGAAATATGCTCCAGACATGCATTCTTAGCCAATTATCTGTTAAATATCTAGTTTTGCAGTTTGTGTAACATGGTGGTGGTGGGGGGGCTTAAATGTTTGGCCGAATCATTTACTGTTTGTAAATAAATGATTGATATGCTTATTTGTAGCTAGAGTTTTCTGTCTCACTTACTGAAGCCGTGAATCTACTTCCACAACTGTACTTCTGAAAAATTGTTTTTAAAAATATGCTTCTTCACTGTAGTTATTCCAGATAGCTAAGTGACTTTGCTTTTAGAAACAAATTGATTTTAAGAAGCAAAGGTTTATCCCATGGTTTCTTTACTACAATAAATTTTCATTTCTGTTGTATATAATGACATTCGTTGCCTAAAATTTGAAATGGACATTCTATGCAATTCACTGCAAAGCTTTTATATCTTAGCAACAAAATATGGAAAATAGCAGCTCTTACGTAGCTTTCATGAATAATGGAAAATCAAAGCTGGAGCTTTGGTTACCACAGTTTCTAGGGTGTTCGTGACAGATTTTGGAATTGACCAGAGATGCTAATATGAGGGGGCATAATTTTAAGGTGATTAGAGGAAGATATGGGGAGATGTCAGAGATAAGTTTTTAAAAATATTTTGTTTGTGTGTGTGTGGAACTCACTGCTAGATGTGGTGTTAGAAGTAGATACATTAGGGGCATTTAAGGGACACATGGATAATAGAAAAATGGCGGGCTATGTGGGAGGGAGGGATTGATCTTGAAGTAGGTTAAAAGATTGGCAAAACATCGAGGACTGTATGTTGCTGTAATGTTCTGTGTTCTAAATTGAATTTAACTAATGCTCTCATGCTTTTTATAACCAATTAATTCATCCTGGCCTTTTTGATTAGGTTGTACCAGTAATGTTACAGTTTAATTTGTAGCATTAGTAAACATCATGAAATGGTGGAAGAGGAAGCCACCTTATAGATACAATTTTATGATTATGCATTGTTTTGTTTAACTTGTCATAGATAGTCCAGGAATCAGAGGTAGATGGAAGGACAGGGATCACTGCTGCCTTGACGATCAGGAGTTTCAAGCTAGGTTTGCGGTCTCAATCTTCAAATCTTCAAGCACCCTTTTCCTCAGTTAACTAATGGCAGTAGTGGTGCATTGAAGGCAGAGGTGAATTTCCTCATTAATGTCTGCCTTCACCCAGGGGTGGATGTTCAGATGTAGAGTCTCATCCAAATCTTCTAGTGTCTCACTGTGAAGCTATATTGTTGGAAGCATGTCATATGGTAGGGGGCACAGTGTTGGAGCAATGGTATAGGCATGTTTCATTGTCTCATTGAGGTTAGTACTGTAGAAGACACAGGCTAACTTACATCTTGCATGCCTTCATGAAGCAAGTGTATGATGTAGACAAGTTTCTCTGTGCGGCTTAATTTGAGGAGACTATTTCACAAACCTTTTGATTAACAGAATCAAAGCGTTTGGTTAGTTTAAGAAGAAACTTGTATAGGAGCTGGTGCTTTTCCCTGCAGTATTTCTGGAGGTATTGCAGTGTGTATCTGAGTGGAGAGAATTCGCGCATCAAATTCTCTCTTTGGCCTTTGGGATAAGAGTTGAGGAGGACCCTGACGATTACTTTGACTGTGCAGGACAATTCAAGAGAAACTCCGACACTCTGTAATTAGCACAGTCATACTTCGTCACTTAAAAATGTTCAGTAATCAGAGCAGGCAACTCAAGACACTGAAAAGATAGTTCCTCTTCAGATTCCACAGGGGTGTCAAACTCAAATACACAGTGGGCCAAAATTAAAAAATCGGTGCAAGTCGAGGGCCGGACTGGTTCAGCGTTTATTGCAAAACTTATTGAAATGAATTTATTACACATATTAACCTGGAACTAACAAAGCTTAGGTTATTGCCTACAAAAACAACATTGAACATTAAATAAATAAAAAATCAGTTGCATTTATTTCTTATGGCTTTATCTGCAGCTTTTCCGGAGTAATTTCTAATGAAAACATTTTTCCACAGGCCAACACTCTGTGATTCACACTAGTCTAAGCCAGATACTTGGCATCTCATCTTGGATGCAAGTTCATCAATGTTTGGAGTCAGGCTCTGAGCTGAGGAAATCCTCAGAATTGAGTGAAGGTGTTCATCAGAAAGACGACTCCTGTGTGATGTTTTGTTTATCTTCATCAAAGAGAACAGTTGTTCACACAGATATGTGCTGCCAAACATAGAGAGCATTTGAGCAGCTTGGGTACGCAGCTGGGGCATTGTGTCGGGAATGAAACGTAGAAACTGTGCAGCGCCCACCGAGTCATACTTTGCCTTGAGTGTGTCACTACATTGGAGTTCAATCAGCTCCATTTGTATGTTGGTTGGTGTGCTTTCCACGTCAGCTGCAAATGGATTACTGAGCAGTTCAAACCTGCTTTTTTGGGCTTCAAAGTCAGCAAATCGCCGTGTGAAGTCGGCACCAAGTATGCTAAGTTTTTCAGCAAACTTTGCACGTGGGAACACTGCGGTAGAAACCTGCTCTTTCATAGTTTGGCAACACGGAAAATGGCTCAAGTTTTCTTGCTGCATCTGCGTCTCCCACAGGCGCAGCTTGGTTTTAAAAGCCCTCACTGCAGCGTACATGTCTATGATCACACGACCCCGCCCCTGAAGCTGCAGGTTGAGCGCATTGAGATGGCTCGTGATGTCACACAGAAACGCCATTTCACAAAGCAACTTTTTATCCCGGAGCTCTGTTGTGTCTTTCCCTTTGCTTTCCATGAACTGACAGATCTCCTCACGCAACTCGAAACATCTTTTCAGCACTTTTCCTTGGCTTAACCATCGCACCTCTGTGTGATAGGGCAAATCATTATATTCTGAACCCAACTCCTCCAGAAACGACTTGAACTCGCGGTGATTCAAACCTTTGGCTCTTATGAAGTTAACTGCTCGTGTTATGGTGCTCATTAAATGTTCCATTTTCAAGGCTTTGCCACACAACGATTCCTGGTGTATGATGCTGTGATAAGCTGTCAGCTCACCTGCGCCGTTTTCCTCCCGCATCTTCTCCCGGATCCTGCCCACCAATCCACTCTTTTGACAGCACATCGCGGGCGCTCCATCTGTCGTCAGTCCCACAAGTTTATCCCAAGGCAGCCTCATTATATTTACACATCTGGATACCTCTTCAAAGAGATCTTTTCCAGTAGTTGTGCCATGCATTGATCTTAATCCCAAAAGTTCCTCTGTTACACACAGACTTGAGTCCACTCCACGAATGAAAATTGACAATTGGGCAGTATCAGAAGTGTCCCTGCTCTCATCCACAGCAAGGGAATATGCGATGAAATCTCTTCCCTTCCCCACCAGCTGTTGTTGTAGATTGGTGGCAAGCTCACGTACACGGTCAGCAACGGTGTTTCTGCTCAGGCTCACATTTGAAAATGCTTGCCTTTTATCTGGGCACACGACGTCGCAAACTTTCATCATGCAGTTTTTAACAAATTCTCCCTCGGTAAAGGGCCGGGCTGATTTAGCGATCTCTGCTGCCACAATAAAACTAGCCTTTACAGCAGCCTCACTTTGTGTTTTGGCTTTTGTGAACATAGCCTGCTGTGACGCCAGACTTCTTTTCAACTCTTCTACCTTCTGGAGCTTCTGTTTCTTGTCCAGATGCTTGTATTTGTCGTGGTGTTGTGTTTCATAGTGTTGTCTTACGTTATATTCTTTAATTACAGCCACACCGTCTCCACACACGAGACAAACAGGTTTGCCCTTTATATCTGCGAACATATACTCTGCCTCCCACCTGCCTTGAAAACCCCTGTTTTCAAAGTCCACCTTTCGTTCAGCCATTTTTGGGGTGAGGGATAGCTGAAAGTTGACCACACGTGACTAGCGCCATAAGGATGCTGATGAGAGAGTAAGGCAAGCGCGAGCAATGCACTGGCAGTGCATTGTGGGATTTGTAGTATTAGTGGTGCATGCAATATATCGGCGGGCCAGATCTAATAGAGAAAAAAATTTATTCATTAATGATATTCAGGAAATAAACCAGGGAAACCGAATAAACACTAAAAACCCTGAAAACCTGGTACCTGAATAAACTCAGCATTAGCCATATCATACGCCATAGGCGCTTCGATTACTGGAGCCAGCTTTAATAGTAATTAGATATTATCTCGTGGGCCAAAGATAATTCCACCGTGGGCCGGATTTGGCCCGCGGGCCTTGAGTTTGACATATATGCCCTAGTAGGACAAGCAGAGTTCTTGAAGCAGTCAGAGAAAAAAAATCCAAGGATATACTGAAGTTTACCTATGTTTGCTAATCAACAAATGCTATGGGGAAGTAACTTCACACTACAAAAATATCTTTGTGTAACTATTTTCAATAAAAGAAACAGACAGACAGACATACTTTATTGATCCCAAGGGAAATTGGGTTTTGTTACCGCCACACCAACCAAGAATAGTGAAGAAATATAGCAATATAAAACCATAAATAATTAAATAATACTAAGTTAATCATGCTAAGTGGAAATAAGTCCTGGACCAGCCTATTGGCTCAGGGTGTCTGACACTCTGAGGGAGGAGTTGTAAAGTTTGATGGCCACAGGTAGGAATGACTTCCTATGACGCTCAGTGTTACATCTTGGTGGAATGAGTCTCTGACTGAATGTACTCCTGTGCCTAACCAGTACATTATGGAGTGGATGGGAGTCATTGTCCAAGATGGCATGCAACTTGGACAGCATTCTCTTTTCAGTCACCACCGTCAGAGAGTCCAGTTCCACCCCCACAACGTCACTGGCCTTACGAATGAGTTTGTTGATTCTGTTGGTGTCTGCTACCCTCAGCCTGCTGCCGCAGCACACAACAGCAAACATGATAGCACTGGCCACCACAGCCTCCTAGAACATCCTCAGCATCGTCCGGCAGATGATAAAGGACCTCAGTCTCCTCAGGAAATAGAGACGGCGCTGACCCTTCTTGTAGACAGCCTCAGTGTTCTTTGACCAGTCCAGTTTATTGTCCATTCGTATCCCCAGGTATTTGTAATCCTCCACTATGTCCACACTGACCCCTTGGATGGAAACAGGGGTCATCGGTGCCTTAGCCCTCCTCAGGTCCACCACCAGCTCCTTAGTCTTTTTCACATTAAGCTGCAGATGATTCTGCTCGCACCATGTGACAAAGTTTCCCACCGTAGCCCCGTACTCAGCCTCATCTCCCTTGCTGATGCATCCAACTATGGCAGAGTCATCAGAAAACTTCTGAAGATGGCAAGACTAATGTGAGCAGTTACCCTTGACATACAATGACATTGCCATTACCAAGTTTCCTGCCACGATTACTGTGACTACAAGATCAGGTCAGGGCAGGTGATTTGGTTCCTACTGCCCCATGCCTTTTCCCCATCTCTTATGCACAAATCAGAAACATGAATGAATGCCCGCCACTTGATGGAAGGAATGCAACTTCAACAACTGTCAAGAAGCTCAACACCATCAGTGAAGGCAGGCATTCATGATGAAATTTACTCTTGTGTTCAGTATGCTGACAGAGCCTTTGGTAAGCTGAAATAAAAGTTGTTTCAAGATCAAGATCTCAAAAGTGTTTTTGAACAAGGTAGTCAGCTTTGCATTCTGCATAGCCCAGATACAGTTCCTTCTCATAAGAAATTCAAGTGGACAATTCAGGAATGCCATCTTTCTGTACTTCATGAGTTCTGACAAAGGATTTCTAAATACTTTTCTTTCTCTCATGGCCCACTCTCCTCTTCGATCAAATTCCTTCTTTAGCCCTTTACCTTCACCTTCAAGTTACTCACTTCACCACCACCCACTTACCTTCCCCCATATCTATATTTACTTATCACCTTCTAACTTGTAATTCCTCTCTTTCCCTGACCACCGTATTCTGGCTTCTTCCTTCTTTCTTTCCAGTCCTGATGAAGGATCTCAGCCTGAAACATTTCCTATTTACTCCTTTCCATAGATACTGCCTGACTTGCTGAATTCCTCCAGCAGTTTGTGCATTCCATCAATTCCTGATGGAAGAATTCTCTCTTTCTAACTCTGCTCAGAACAGTATAATACATGTTGACTGTGCTTTTCAGCATGATGAGTTGAACTTGAAGCCAGTGATTGAGTTATTGATCTTGATTTAGTAACTCAGTCGCCTGAACTCAGACTGTTGCAGTACGCCCTGTGAAATTATCGGATGCAAAAAATACCAACTTAGGGAAAACAGCTTGTGTTTGCTGTGGCAAGTCATTGTTTCTCAGAGTAAATAAAATGTAACCATTTGAATTTAGTGTTACCTTGGTAAATAGTGGTTTGTTTGGTATCCCATGATATTAAGACATGGAGAAGCAGCAATCTAGGACTGATGAACAACATATTGTCAGGTGCATTTGTAATTTTGAAAAAACAATCAGATTTGAAGGACAAATCTAATTTAAAATTTCCTTGTGCAAATATAGTCATCAAGATTTTAAAGAAAGTGACTATAACTGCTTGGTATGCTGGATTTGAGCATTAAGCTCTTAATTGAAACTGTAAATTTCAGGTAGAAGAAATGAGCCCTTGCTCTGAGTTCTATGAAACTGAAACAAATGGATTTAAAATTAATTCCAAGCAGTTATACACGAAGTAACACAAAAATCAGTTTTTTTGTTTAGTTTATATTACATATGTGCTACTACATAAATGTAATTAAGATGTGAGTAATTTACCTAACCTATTTTCAGTTGTCTTTTTACTCTAAGACGAAAACTTATCAGATGATCATTTAGGAACTCCGATAATTATAATATTTGTTTTCCATATATGTTGCATGCCATCTTAATTCATTGTAGAAATGTTTAAGATTACAGAAAGTCAAGTCTTCCTTGGTTCTCCATTATTTAAGTATTTTGAAAATTGTACCAATTTTCTCAAATTTTATAGCTGTTTCAGAATTCTTCATGACCTCTTATGCAGTTAATAAATATTATTATTTTACAGGTTGTAGAAAATGTTCTAAAAGTGAACCCTATATTAGGGCCTCAGATGTTTCAGCCACTTCTTCCAACGGTCGTTAAAGGAATCTTGGATGGAGAGGTAGGAATTTAGAAATCTTTAGGTGCTGTGCAGTTTCATATTAACATAGTGTTAAGCAAACCATTTGTAAGTCTAGCACGTATATCTCAGGTTTAAAAGTGAAACCCAAGAAGGAGATTATAGCAATGAACAGAATCAGCTGGCAGTTCTTTCCAAGTGAGAGCATACACAGGCAATTTTCATTTCACAGTCTGTGGTAACTTGTAGTAGCCACTGAAGCTGCATGCACGTTTTCATGAAGTGGGAGGAAATAAGATCACCTGGGAGGGAAGCAATGATATGTACAATCTGAACTGCTTCTAATGGTCAGGATTAAATCTTTGTCACTGGAGCTGTGAAAGAGCAGTACTAATTTTTGTGCCACCTGGTGCTGTAATATGTACCATAAGCTGCTGGAGTGATCACTGTCTCGTCTGTTCTGTTATCTCCACCAAACAACACAATAGAATAGTAGTTAGTGTAATGCCATTACAGCACCAGTGACCTGGGTTCAATTCTGCCACTATCTGTAAGGAGTTTGCACATTGTCCCCATGATTGTGTGGGTTTCTTGGTGCTCAGGTTTCATCCAGTATCCCGAAGACATATGGGATAGTAAGTTAATTGGTCTCATGCATATAATTCGGCAGTATGGGCTTGTTGGCCTGGAAGGGCCTGTTACTCTGCTGTATCTCCAAATAAAATAAACTGACCCCACAACAGAATCAACAGAAACATTCTGGAAAGGAAGATGAGTGTTTAATCTCCCCAGGATCCCCCATAGGGAGCTCTTATCAGGCAGCCTGTAGACTCCCTACCACATGAACCACAGGATTTTCACAGTATGCTGTCTTCTGTGGACTCCACCTTAATTGGCACTGGTGAATAGACTTGGCTTCTGCACCAAGAAGAACCAGGATAGAACCATAGAACATTACAGCTCAGAAACAGGCCTTTTGGCCCTTCTTGGCTGTGCCAAACCACTTTTCTGCCTTGTCCCACTGACCTGCACCTGGCCCATATCCCTCCATACAACTCTCATCCATGTACCTGTCCAAGTTTTTCTTAAATGTTTTAAGTGAGTCTGCATTTACTTCATCTGGCAGCTCATTCCACACTCCCACCACTCTCTGTGTGAAGAAGCCCCCCGCTCCCATGATCCATTTAAACTTTTCCCCCTTCACCCTTAACCCATGTCCTCTGGGTTTTTTTCTCCCCTAGCCTCAGTGGAAAAAGCCTGCTTGCATTCACTCTATCTATACCCATCATAATTTTATATACCTCTATCAAGTCTCCCCTCATTCTTCTACGCTCCAGGGAATAAAGTCCTAACTTATTCAACCTTTCTCTGTAACTCAGTTTCTCAAATCCTGGCAACATCCTTGTAAACCTTCCCTGCACTCTTTCAACCTTATTAATATCCTTCCTGTAATTCGGTGACCAAAACTTCACACAATACTCCAAATTCAACCTCACCCAATACCTTATACACCTCACCATAACATTCCAACTCTTATACTCAATACTTTGATTTATAAAGGCCAGTGTACCAAAAGCTCTCTTTACTACCCTATGTACCTGTGACACCACTTTTAGGGAATTTTGTATCTATTCCTAGATTCCTCTGTTCTCCTGCACTCCTCAGTGTCCTACCATTTGCCTTGTATGTTCTACCTTGGTTTTAATGAGAAAGTCCATGAGCTAATTAATCAGAAATACAAGGTTTAACCGGATTGAATCTCTACAGTTTGCCATGGGTAAAGAAACAATTGCAGTAGATTCTGTAAGTAGATGTCCAGCAGAAAACCCATCACCTAACTTAAGAACATATGTTGGGTGGAAGTAACATAGGAGGCCCAACAACTTACTGATAAACATCAATGTACACAGTCAAGACTGGTTAGGCCCAACCATTCTGAGAGCCAAGAATAGTTGTGAACTTATGAAGCACAGAGAGGCAGCTGCGATTCAACAGCTGCTGAAAGGAACACTTCAAAGACCTCACCCACAACTCTGACCCTGACATGGACATCCGGCTCCTGGACTGTTTTCCCACTCCCATCGGGAGAAGGCAAAGTAGGATGTCAGGACCACCAGAGTCAAAAACAGTTACTTTCCCCAAGCAGTAAGGCTGATCAACACCTTCACACCTCCAACCATCACTTCTTTATTATTTTCTGTATAGACACTCCTCTGCGTGGCGTCACTTTATTGACATACAATCAATGTATATAAGCTATCTTAAGTATTTATATTTGTTATTTTTATTATAATAATAATAATAATAGTTATTATTGTTATTGTGCTCTGTGTTTATTTTGTGCTGCGTCAAATCGAAGTAGCAATTACTTCGTTCTCCTTTACACTTGTATACAGGAAATGTCATTCAGCCATCTTGAATTTTAACACACTAACATAGTAGCCTATTTGCAATAGCCGTTCTGCCACTACAGAACAAGTAAACTGTAAGATCATATCCTAGCTAAATAAAAGACAACATTGGGAACAGGTGATAGCCTGCTGTAGTTCTAAAACTCAGTGACTTAGACCATTAGCCACAAGTCTGCAATTTCATTGTTCATTCTGGGAAATGGAGAATATACCAGGGGACCAGAAGAATGCTGTAATTGTAACCCTCTCCAATAAATCAGATAAAACTAACCGTTGTAACTACGGATAAGTCCCCCCCCCCCCCCCCCCCACCACCACCACTGTCTCTCACAGGGAAGGACATTGTTTCTGTCTTCCCCAATCCATTCCAAGTAGTTCAAATTCTGTTTCCCAACTAACATTATGGATTAAATCTGTCAAGAGGCATCATCAACATGCAGTCAAAGAGTATTTTCACCATATTGCTCATTTCACTTGTTGGTTGTTGGGTGTATTTAAGGCTGAGCTTGATAGCTTCTTTATTAGACTTGGAGTTGAAGGTTATGGAGTGGGGCTGAGGAGGGGTATAAAGGATCTGCCATTATTGAATGGCAGAGCAGACTCGATGGGCCATATGGCCTAATTTCTGGTTCTAGGTCTTGTGGTGTTATAGTCTTAAGCAGCAATGCCATCCTGTGGTCAATCCCTTCATGGATATGTCAACCTCTTTGTAACCTTTGGCTTGTACACTTGTATGCTTCAGTTGGTCAGTCCTTCCCTGACAACCCCTTCCATCCCCAGTGTTCCAAACCCCAGCAATGTCTACAATTACCTATGTTCTTTCACTCCTAATGTTTCCAAACCCAGTTCCAGCCTCAGATTTATTGTTGATATTTCACTGCTTGCCAACACAAGAAATCAAATGCGATTTATCCTGTTCACCACATACCACAGCTGAGGGCTTTGGAGGAATGCACTGTATTTATTAAATCTCACTGTACAAAATGTCTGACCTTGTGGACAGTGATGACTTGACATTCGTCAAGCACTTTCACGAACCAAGGTCACTCTGACCTTAGTCATCTAGTTGCAGTACCCTGACACACACAAAATGCTGGTGGAAAACAGCAGGCCAGGCAGCATCTATGAGGAGAAGCACTGTCAACGTTTTGGGCCGAGACCCTTTGTCAGGACTAACTGAAAGGAAAGATAAATTTTCTCTGCACCAATCCTAGATATACTTCCTGTAGGTAGGCAACGAGAGCTGAATCCAATACTCTAAATTAGGTCCCACCAATGTCTTGTACAACTTGAACATAGCATGCCAACTCCTGTACTTAATACTTCTATTTATGAAGTTCTCTTTATCACCCTATCTACCTGTGATTTTCAAGGAATTATGGCTCTGTGTTTTCAGGTTCCTTTGTTCTACCTCACTCTGTATTACCCTACCGTTCACTATGTAAGTTCTACCTGGTTCATCTTCCCAAAGTTCAACACCTTGCACTTGTCTTTATTAAATTCTATCTGCCATTTTTTCAGATCTGTCTGGGAGAGAAATAGAAATAGATGAATGAAAACAATGAAGAGAAGGAAAAGAAGCAGGGCTTCTGTCATCCTCTAAGCTAGCACTACCTTAATGTAGATAGTCTCTTAATGAAGTGCCTACAGCACTAACTCTTTTTCTTTCTCCAGTGATGCTAAGGATTTCCAGCAGTTTCTATTTTGAGTTTCCAATATGAAATTTCTGAGTGAGATTGCCTAATTAGGGTATTTATTGCCTTTAATTAGCCAAGCTATTGGCATAATTGAGAAACTAAATGACCAAACCTGATATTTTGTATCATTAAATTATTTATAAAGTGGTTGCACCGTATTTGAGCAAGTAAACTAGCATTTTGTATGAAGGCATTTGGGCTATCTTGTAATTAAACAGGTTATGATGCTGAAAATAAAAATTATTTTCCTGGTCTATTCAGATGGTTAGTTGCTATTTTTTAAAATTTCTCCAACATAAGAAAGGAGAACTAAAGGATTAACAAAGGAAGCCTTCAAAACATTTATTTTTGATGCAATAAATTGGCACATAAAGGAGCCACATTGAACAGAATTTGTATTTTCATGTACTTCAGAGATATCCAGTGATAATGTCGACATACCTGGGCATCACAGGGCGAGTGCTATTGCAAAATACAGTCTTCTTCTCTTCCCTCCTCAACCAGATTGCATTAGAGCTTAATCGTGAGGTAAGTGCTGGCAAGTCTATTTCTGACACAACAGTATGATGGAAGTCACAACCACAGGTTTAGAAATTGATTGCATAGGATCGTAAAAGTAGTACAGCAAAGATGAGCAATGTAACTCTATTTTAGCTATAATAGGTAATAAAATCTCAGATAGATTAAAAAGGAACAAATATTCCTTACTGAATATATTGATGTACTTCATAAATGTATTTTTATAGGTTTGATCTTTTTATGCATTTTTTTGTCTCCTGTGAATTTTTTGCTGAAGCTTTGTATATAAAAAGTTTCAGAAATACTCTATTATTTGACTTTGATACCAGAAACAATACGATATACTTGACAGTAAAAATTCTGGCATACTTCACTGTTCACATTTGAACTTCAAAATAGAATTACAAACTTTTTTCTCATTTTATGTTGAAGTAGTTTGAGGCCTATGAATTTTCCATTATCACTATTAAATTACAGATTTTATATTTTGTCTTTGGAATCACAATTGGGTGGCTGCAATTTTGTGTTTTTTTAAACACCATCATTATCCCTGATTATGTATGTTCTTAACTACTGAATAAACAGTTTAAGGTACTCAAGTAGCTTTTCTGAAAAGTGTGCTGGCAAGTTTGTCATGTAACAATCATTCCCACAATACAGTACATTTTGTATAAAAGCATGAGGCAAAATTGGATCAAAAATGATGTAAAATCAAATGCCGTTGAAATGATGTTTTAATTTAGGAGATACCAATTTATTCTTGAACCACTGAGGTATTCTTTAAACTGCAAAGTATTGGGAATGGTGAAATGTAGGATCGTCAGAAATAAAATCCAAGAAATTGTTTGGAAATAATTTCTTATTAAAAATAATATGTGTAATTTGTGTAATTAAAGAATGCATTTCAAAAGTAAGTAAGTACTGCATTCAGTTACGTAATCATGTAAAGTACAGCAGAACTGGTGCATTGTGGGAGAAATTTGTCAAGGAACTGGAATTTCAAATGTATTAAAATTTATCTAAGGTTATTTTCTTAATGAGCACATTTCATTGTAATTTCAGTTGTTTACAAACATTAGATTTTGGAAAATTTGAGTAATGATTTTCACAGGAACATTGTACTGTTCTAATTGAACTTTTGGGTCAATTCTGGTAACTGTTTTTGTCAGTTTAAGATAAGTTATCTGCTTTTTTTGCAATTGAATTGTCATAAACACAACTTTTTAGCTTTTTGGTCTCATTTTCATTTCAATGTTTATTCAGATTATAATTATGATTGAACATTACATCATAATATATTTATTATTGTGACTGCACAATTAAGATGAATTTTAAAATGTATCTCTCCATTGTCAAACTATTTAACTTAATTTGAACTTTTAAGTCCATTGAATTTACCTTCTATATAGATGGATCAGCTTCTTGGCAGTTTAATTGAGATGTGGGTTGAGCGAATGGATAACATCACACAACCAGAGAGGCGCAAGCTTTCTGCCTTGGCATTACTTTCGCTCTTGCCGTCAGAAAACAGGCAAGTCAGTTCTACTTTTCATACAGCATAAAGCTGTCTGTATATATTCTTCACTGAACTGATTAAAGTTGGTATTTATTTGAGATATCCATTGAAAGTGCCTAATATGATTACTGACTGCTTCACATTGGAAGTTAGTTTAGGCTTTGTTAGTGATTTTAGGTGTGTTGTTAATGTTATTGTATTGTTTTGATTCTATGATTGTTTTCACTTTGCATGCTCTACTTTTGGAAAACATGCAGACAATAATATTACTGGCTTCAAATTGTGTATTTTGACTTTTGAGGGTACTTAAGCACAATTTATAGAAAAGATGAGAATAGCTCACATGTTAGATGAGGTGCATGAATGGCTTTAGTTCAATTTGTAATCCTCTAATGGAATTACATATTTAGTCATTTGAAGGTAAATGGGTTGTTCATGAAGAGTTTCTCTATGGATGAGAGATGGTGAAGTGCACATTGATTCCAATACTATGAGGCTAAGGAAAAGTAATTGGAAAGCAGCCAATATTCAAATAAGGAGGAAGGCAAAAGGTGGGCAGCTATGGGCCTGTTATTTCTTACCGGAAAACATTGAGATCAATTAAGGAAGTTACAACAGTACTTTTAGAAATCCATAATCTAATTAAGCAGTGTCAGCATAGGTCTGTGCTGGGGAAATTGTGTATGGCAAACTTCTTGGGATTTTCTTGCGGAGTTCTTGACCAGGATTGATGTGATGTAGGAGTGGTGAACCTCTTTGAAACTGTGTCCAAATTGGTGATAGTCTTCTAAAAAAGACATCCTCTGGTATGCCATAGTAACCTTGAGCAGAGATTATCATTGATTAGTGGATCAGTAGCTATAATTATATTTTTTTTAAAGGAAAAATGATTAATCCTGTTGCTTATTTATGTGTATTCATGATTTAACTATTAATAAAAGTATAGCAGACAGATTAAAATAAAGCATTTTTGAAAACCTTTTAAAAAGACGATTGAAAATTAAACTTTCTTTGCAAGTGGTATAGTTATTGTGTTGTACCTCATATGTAACACAAATGTGAATATGAGATTATAAGCTGTGATGCACATCGCAAGACAACAAGACAAGATCACAAGACAAAGGAGCAGAAGTAGGCCATTCGGCCCATCGAGTCTGCTCCGCCAGTCCACCATGAGCTAAATTATTCTCCCATCTAGTTCCAATTTCTGGCTTTTTCCCCATATCCCTTGATACCCTGACTAATTAGATACCTATCAATCTCCTCCTTAAACACCCTCAATGATTGGGCCTCCACAGCTGTATGTGGCAACGAATTCCATAAATCCACGACCCTCTGGCTAAAAAAATTTCTCCTCATCTCTATTTTAAATGGGTACCCTCTAATTCTAAGACTGTGACCTCTTGGCCTGGACTCACCCACCAAGGGAAACAGCCTTTCCACATCTACTCTGTCCAACCCTTTCAACATTTGAAATGTTTCTATGAGATCCCCTCTCATTCTTCTATACTCTAATGAATACAATCCAAGAGCCGGCAAACGCTCCTTATATGTTAGTCCCTGCATTCCAGGAATCATCCTAGTGAATCTTCTCTGAACTCTCTCCAACATCAGCACATCCTTTCTAAGATAGGAGGCCCAAAACTGCACGCAGTATTCCAACTGGGGCCTCACCAGTGCCCCGTAGAGCCTCATCAACACCTCCTTACTCTTATACACTATTCCTCTTGAAATGAATGCCAACATAGCATTCGCTTTCCTTACTGCCGATCTAACCTGGTGGTTAACCTTTAGGGTATCATGCACTAGGACCCCCAAGTCCCTTTGCACTTCCGATTTTTGAATTTTCTCCCCACCTAAATAATAATCTGCCCGATTGTTTCTTCTTCCAAAATGTACAACCGTACATTTCTCAACATTGCATCTCATCTGCCATTTCTTTGCCCACTCTCCTAAACTGACCAAGTCTGTCTGCAACCTTACCGTTTCCTCAACACTTCCTGCTCCTCCACCTATCTTGGTATCATCCACAAACTTAGCCACAAAACCATTTAATCCATAATCTAAATCATTGATATACAGTGTAAAAAGAAGAGGCCCGAACACCGACCCCTGCGGAACACCACTAGTAACTGGCAACCAACCAGAATAGGATCCCTGTATTCCCACTCTTTGCTTTCTGCCTATCAGCCAATGCTCCACCCATTCCAATATCCTTCCTGTAATTCCATGGGCCCTCATCTTATTAAGTAGCCTCTTATGCAGCACCTTATCAAAGGCCTTTTGGAAATCCAAATACACAACATCCACAGCTTCTCCCTTGTCAATCTTATTTGAGATTACCTCAAAAAATTCCAATTGGTTGGTGAGGCAGGATCTTCCCTTCATGAAACCATGTTGGCTTGGGCCTATTTTGTCATGCACCTCAAGGTAATTCATAATCTCATCCTTGAGGATCGACTCCAATAACTTTCCAACTACCGATGTCAGACTAATAGGTCTACATTTTTCTTTTTGCTGCCTCCCCCCTTTCTTAAACATCGGAACTACATTTGCAACCTTTCAGTCCTTCGGAACCGTGCCAGAGTTTACTGATTTCTGGAAGATTATTTCCAATGCCTCCTCAATTTCCAAAGCCACCTCCAGAACCTGTGGATGCACTTCATCCAGTCTGGGAGACTCATCTATCCTTAGTCCATTTTGCTTCTCAAGCACTTTCTCTCTAGTAATCTTGACTGTACCTAATTCTATTCCCTGAGACCTCTGGCTATCAAGTATGTTCTAATGTCTTCCACTTTGAAGACTGATGCAAAATACTCATTTGGTTCCTCTGCCATCTCTTTGTTACCCATTATAATTTCTCCAGCATCCTTTTCAATAGGTCCTATATCTACCCGTGTCACTCTTATACTCTTCATATATTTAAAAAAACTTAGTGTCCTTTTTTTATATTAATTGCCAATTTCCTTTCATAATTCATCTTTTCTTTCCTAATGACTTTCTTAGTTTCCTTCTGTAAATTTTTAAAATTCGTCCAATCCTCAGTTTTCCCACTAATTTTTGCTTCCTTGCACGCTGCCTCTTTTGCTTTTATTTTAGCCTTAACTTCTCTCGTTAGCCACATTTGTGTCATTTTTCCTTTTATGATTTTCTTTTTTCTTGGAATATATTTTTCCCACACTCTCCTTATTTCTTATAGAAATTTCATCCAATTCTGCTCTACTGTCCCTCCATTTAGCTTACTTTTCCAATCAACGGGCCAGTTCCTCTCTCATACCTCTGTAATTTCCTTTGTTCCACTGAAATATTGATACACCTGATACCAGCTTCTCCTTTGCAAATTTGAAACTGAACTCGATCATATTATGATCACTACTTCCAAGGGATTCCATTACCTCTAGCTCCCTAATCACCTCAGGCTCATTACACAGCACCCAATCCAAAACAGCTGATCCCCTGGTACGCTTATGGACAAGCTGCTCCAGAAAGCAATCCCGTAGGCATTCTACAAACTCCCTCTCCTGAGATCCAGTATCTTCCTGACTTTCCATATCCACTTTCATATTAAAATCTCCCATAATAATCTTGACATTTTCCTTCTGACACGCTTTTTCTATTTCCAGCTGTAACTTGTAGTCCACATCCCAGCTGCTGTTTGGAGGCCTGTATATAACTGCTATTAGTGTCTTTTACCCTTGCCATTTCTTAACTCGACCCATAGGGATTCTGCTTCTTCTGATCCTATGTCCCTTCTTTCTAGTGATTTGATATCATCGCTTACCATCAGGGCCACGCCACCCCCTTTACCTACTTCCCTATCTTTCCTATACACAGTGTATCCTTGAACATTCAGCTCCTAATCACATCCATCATTTAGCCATGACTTAGTGATGGCCACTATGTCATATCTTTTAACCTGTAGCTGTACATCAAGGTTATCCACTTTATTTCTAATGCTGCGGGCATTTAAATATAGTACATTTAGATCAGTATATGTTACTGATTTTGCTATATTTCTATCACACAGCAAATTATCCTGTCTATTCACCTGCCTGTCCTTCTTACCATCTTTGCTGCACAGTATCTTTGACTTATTACTATTTTCCTCTTCCTTGACCCTAACACCCTGGTTTCCTTCCCCTTGCCAACTTAGTTTAAACCCTCCCTAACAGCTATATTGAACAATCCTGCCAGGATATTAGTACCCTTTGAGTTCAGGTGTAACGCATCGTTTCTGTATAAGTCATGCCTCCCCCAAAATAGATCCCAGTGATCTAAGAATTTGAAGCCCTGCCCCCTGCACCAGTTACTTAGCCACACATTCATCTGCTTAATTCTGCTATTCTTACCATCATTGGCGCGTGGCTCAGGCAGTAATCCTGAGATTATTACTCTGGAGGTCCGGCTTTTCAATTTTCTTCCTAGCTCCCAATAATCTTCCTTCAGGACCTCCTCTCTTTTTCTGTTTATGTCATTGGTACCAACATGTACCAAGGCTTCTGGTTGCTCGCCCTCTCTTAGAATACTCTGGACCCGATCCGAGATATCCCGTACCCTGGCATCAGGGAGGCAACACAGCATCTGGGTATCCTTGTCCGGCTTGCAGAATCTCTTGTCTGTTCCCCTCACGATGGAATCCCCTTTAACGACAGCATTTCTCCTTGATTTCTTTATCACGACACTGGGCAGAGTGCCAGAGTCCCGTTCGTTGTGGTCTTCCTCTGTCAGGTTAACCTCTCCAACAGTATCTAAAACTATATATCAATTCCTGAGGGGGATTGTTACAGAGGTGCTGTCCACTATCTCTCTATAGGTACTATCGGTCACCTCCTCACTTTCTCTAATTAGCTGAAGGTCAATAAGTTGTTGCTCCAGATCCCTCACACGATTCCTAAGGAGCTTCATCTCATTGCATCTGGAGCAGATGTAATCCTGGGGGAGGCTGGGAGTCTCCCAAGGTCCCCACATCTGGCACTCCAGGCACAATACTAATCCAAAATGCATACCTTTAATCCTACTGTTAGCTCTAAATAAATAAACCTGTAACCTACAACTTTGCTGTTAGACTCAACGGTTGCAGACAGCCTCTTCCCATTTCTGCCGAAGCCCTATCACTCTGTACCAGTTCACTCCGCTGCCCGCTGGATATGGCGGTGTTCTTTTAAAATCTTCCGCACTCTGAGGTCATGCGCCTGCGCAGTCGTGCCTCTTTAATCCCAAGTAGTTTGGAAAAAAAAACTGAACTTTTTCCTGAAAACCGGCAACTTACTCCGCTGTCTGCTTGCTGTCACATTCATTGTGACAGAACAAATTGGCAATGCTAATTCTCCCGCTAACCTTGCCCCTTTGCCTGGTTAGTCACTCCTCTTTGTTCTGTCCCCGGTCTAGTTTCCTCAGTAGTTCACACACTTTGCCTTCCCATTCTGCAGTTCTTGGCAGTTCACCATTTACATACCCTAACAGTAAAGCAATCACTATCTTGACTGGTCAAAACAATCCTCTCTGTTAATGTGCTCTACTGGTTTATAACTCAAAAATTAGGATTCAAGACATAGGCATTCCAAACAGTTCCATTTATTTTCACCAACACTGTTACATCAATTTGTGGACAGCAGAACGGCCCCAAAAGACCCAAGGGACAGTTTGGGATGTCCTAAAATAATACCTGGGTGAGTTGGAGTAGGCGCACTACACCCTATGTGGGCAGATTTAAACCTTCAGTTTGGCTTTGCTGAAAGGTGCTGAAGTTGGATTTGACAGTAGATGAACAGTTCTATTGGAAAATTAATGACAAAGTCTGTCATGGAGAGAGCCTATGTATACTTGTAAGTTTTTGTATTTGATTGTTTACACTGGTCTATTTGTAAATACTTATTTTTTCTTCACAACTTTTGGGGAGCTTTTGCTCTTTTTTTCCCCCACCTGGCACTAAATAAAATCCTCTGCACTAATGTGGTGTTGCGGCTCACCATCTGTTTTTTCATCTGGTGACCGTCATCGAGCACGCTTACGCACATCTGATAGCAGGGTGTGACATTCATAAAAGATCAAGAAAGGATAATAATCACACTCTATACTCAGTGAGACTTCTGTTGCTGCACTAACAATGAGAAATATTTTGTATCTAGTTTGTATTTCGTTGGTTTTGAGAGCTATGAATGTACCACTAGTTTCATTAGTACGTCTACTTCAATAATTAGAATTGACCAGGTTCATCACTGAAAATAATAACTTGCACATAAGTATGTGGTTGAAAATACTGTTAATATTTCCATTGTAACATTTTTCAATTAAGTCCAGTCCCAAACCAATATCTTTCAATATTTTCTCGTTCAGCTAAGTTGACAAATCTTTGCCTCCAAATTGAGCTGCTTTGTAAATCAATCAATTGCATTTCAAAATTATCCAAATCAATCCACTGCAGCATTTCCGATTCCAGTTTGTCTAATGTTATACTGTCTGTGTACTTTATGAACTTTGCAGTTTCTTCAAATGTCCTGAACTTTGTGAGTTTTTAAAAAAAATTGTTTTGTTTTAAAAAAAAAACTAACATCAGTCTACAAACTCACGTCATATCATTCTTGACAAGAAAATTTCTTCTTTTGAAAACAAGTTTCATCCAAACACTCAGCAAATTGTTTAAAGGATATAACCTCTACATTGTTGTACATCAAATTTACCTCACTCAGTAAATTTTGATGTTGTCAGATTGTAATTTTGGAGTTAATTGCAACATTGTATTTGTTGGCCGAATCAAATGTGGTAATGAATCAGCATAAAGGAGGAAGACTGAAAATCGTTAATGGTGCCACAACAAACACCTCTCATTCTATATCAGCAAAACAAATGAATGATTATTGACTACAGGAGGAGGAAAGCAGAGCACCATGACCAAATCCTCCTCATATGATCATAGGTGGAGAGGGTCAGCAACTTAAAATTTCTCAGTGTTATTATTTCAGAGAATCTGTCATATGTCCAGTACCCAGTCACAATGCAAAGAATGCACAAACAATTCAAAGAATGTGAAAGTTTGGCATGTAGTCTAAAACTTTGTCAAACTTCTATGGATGCATGGTGGAGAGTGTATTGACTGGTTGCATCACGGCCTGGTATGGAAACACCAATGCCTTTCAGTAGAAATGCCTGCAAAAAGTAGTGGATACAGTCCAGTGCATCAATGGAAAAGCTGTCTTCACCATTGAGCATGTGCAAGGAGCACTGTCGTAGAAGAGCAGCATCTATTATCAAGGTCCTCCACCATGTCCACTTCTTGCTGCTGCCATCAGGAAGGAGGTACAGGAGCCTCTGGTCACACACCACCAGGTTCTGGAACAATTATCACCCCTTAACCCCATCAGGCTCTTGTAACAGAAGGGATAACTTAATTCACCCCATCCCTGAACTGATTCCACAACCTATTGGACTCACTTTCAAGGACTCTACAACTTAGGTTCTCAATGCTTGTCATCTATCCTATCCATCCATCCTTTGAATACTTGCACAATTTGTTGTTTGTCTTTGTTGTGTGCAGTTTTTCATTGATTCTATTGTGTTTCTTTGCTTTTATTATGAATGCCCACAAGAAATTGAATCTCAGGGTAGTATATAATGACATAGCAGGCAGTTTGGTAATAAATATACTTTGAACTTTGAGCATTGCAAGGAGCAGGGTATTACTGACAGCAGTATATGAATATCTGTATGCAATTTTGCACCAGAATTTGAACTCAGTAATATAGTAATGACATTAAAAATTGTAAATTTTGCTGCTGTTGCAATTTAAATCGCTGTAAATAACAATGCTAGTTTTTCAAAGGGAGAATGTCCAGAGCAATCAGTATCGTTGGTCACATAATTTCTGGCTAATTCAAAGCAAACATGAGTTCATCCAAGCAGCTTGTCCTTTGAAGTCATCATATTGTATCACCTATCTACTTAATCAGAGACCGGGACTTGAAAGAATATTCTTTGTCTTTGCATTATACTATCAATAAAATCACCTGAACTATTTCTTCCAGCTATAATTGATGTCAACTTATAGACTTAAATGTTCCTGATTGAAAATTGATGTTTATTTTTTCTGTAAGAAATTTTTTGAAAACATACTGTAAATAGTGTGATTTTATTGTCTTTTCACTATAGTTGACTTCATATTTCATTACAAATGTGATGAACTGGGGAAGCATTAATGTTTCTTTTTTAAATTCATTTATAAATTCAATGCCTTTTTGACAAAGCTTGCATTTGTTTACAATCTCAAATAGCCCTCAAGATGGTGACAGTGAGCTGCTTTCTTTAACTACCGCAGTCCTGCTCAAGGTATTCCTACAATGCCACTGAACAGGAACATCGAGAAATGATCCAGTTTTAATTGGACTTTGTAGTATTCGCTAACCCATTTTGTGAGGTTGTTATCAATAATGATCTAGTTAGTTATCAGCAGTTACAATGCACTAATTGCAAAATGACAACGTAACATTTACTCAAATTATCTGAAATAGATAGCTGACTCTGCAGAGAAGGAAAAGGAACGTGACTGGCTACATTCCATTTGCAGAGCCAGATTGGTTCAGAGACAAATAACATCTTGTGCTTTTACTATCTGATTAATTTGTATCTTTACTGATGTAATGTGGTCCAAGATCCTACCTTTCAAAGAACTTGATTAGCTCACCATCTAGGGGAAAGTCACCTGTGTAAATTTCTAATGTTAACTTTTGGTTCTCATTTCTTCTTCAATCCAGAAATTGTTTCCAATTTTTGAAAGGCAAAATAAAGGATGTGCATTTACTCATAACCTGCAGGTCTGTAACATTAACTTTGGGGGTACAGGCAACTTCAATTTGCAGTCGAAATACAATTTTATTTCCAGTTTCACTGTCATTCATATTTGTGTTCTCAAATTGCACGTCTGATGTCAAGGTGGAGACAAAAAAGGATCGAAACCTAGAGGAAGACCAAAACCACTACCGTGGGGATTTGGCCCATTTGAGACAACCCTCAGATTCAATTATTTATCATATATACATTGAAACAGTGAAATGATCATTTCTGTTATCAACCAACGCCGTTGCTAAGCTTCAGACACAACACCCTGAGGCACTGGTGTTAATTACAGGGGACTTCAACCATGTGACTTTGGACAAGACACTACCTGCTTTCTCCCAGTACGTGGATTGTTACACCAGGGGTAACAGGACTATTGACCTGCTGTATGCAAACGTACAGGATGCATATAGTGCATCCCCGCTGCCTGCACTGGGGAAAGCTGATCACAACCTGGTTTTGTTACAGTCAAGATATAAATCAATTGTGATGAGGCATCCCACTACCACACGCTCTTTTAGAAAGTGGACTCCTGAAGCTGAACAGGCCCTGAGAGATTGCTTCGGTACTACTAACTGGGATGTACTGCAAGGGGGGCTCTGTGGGGGCGTTGAGGAGGTCACTGAATGCAGAACGGACTATATTAATTTTTGTGTGGATGCGGTTGTTCCTGTTAGAACTGTTCGCTGCTATCCCAATAATAAGCCCTGGATCACTAGTCACATCAAAGGCCTCCTAAACCAGAAGAAGAGGGCCTTTAAAGATGGTGATCGGTTGGAGCTTAAAAGAGTTCAGAAGGAACTCAGAGTACAGATAAGGGGGGCAAAGGAGCAGTATAGGAGAAAGTTAGAACAAAAGCTGCAGGAAAAAAGCATGAAGGAGGTGTGGGATGGGATGAAGATCATCACCGGATGTGGTGCAAAGCGGGGGGCAAACATAAGTGGAGATGTGGAGAAAGCGAACCAGCTGAACAACTTCTTCAATAGGTTCGACAGCACAATCTCACCCTCACTGCAGAACTCCACACCAGGCTTACTTCCCTCACAGGAAAATATCCACTCACAGGAGACCTGGCCCACGCCCAGGTTTACGGCTGCACAGGTGGAAGGTCAACTGAGGAAGATCTGTACCAGCAAGGCGGCTGGACCGGATGGAGTTTCCCCACGATTACTGAGGGCCTGTGCAACTGAACTGGGAGAACCACTACAGCGCATCTTCAACATGAGTCTAGATCAGAGAAGAGTACCCAGACAGTGGAAAACATCTTGTATTGTCCCGGTACCGAAGAAACCACAACCAAAGGAGTTGAATGACTTCAGACCTGTTGCCTTGACGTCGCACGTGATGAAGACCATGGAGCGGCTGATAATACAGAATCTGAGGCCACAAACCAGGCACGCCCGGGATCCGCTTCAGTTTGCGTATAAGGAGAAGGTGGGAGTGGAGGATGCTATCACGTATTTGCTGCACAAATCACTCTCTCACCTAGATGGGGTCAGTTGTGCTGTGAGGATTACATTCCTTGACTTCTCTAGTGCCTTTAACACCATCCAGCCCAAGATCTTAAAGCACAAACTAACGGAGATGGGAGTAGACTCTCACATGGTGGATTGGATAGTGGACTACTTGACAGATAGACCTCAGTATGTGCGGTTGGGAGACTGTAGGTCTGACACAGTGGTCAGCAGCACAGGAGCGCCACAGGGAACCGTACTCTCTCCGGTCCTGTTCACCCTGTACACATCTGACTTCCAATATAACTCGGAGTCCTGCCATGTGCAGAAGTTCGCTGATGACACGGCCATAGTGGGGTGTGTCAGGAATGGACAGGAGGAGGAGTATAGGAAACTGATACAGGACTTTGTGATATGGTGCAACTCAAACTACCTGCGTCTCAATGTCACCAAGACCAAGGAGATGGTGGTGGACTTTAGGAGATCTAGGCCTCATATGGAGCCAGTGATCATTAATGGAGAATGTGTGGAGCAGGTTAAGACCTACAAGTATCTGGGAGTACAGTTGGACGAGAAGCTAGACTGGACTGCCAACACAGATGCCTTGTGCAGGAAGGCACAGAGTCGACTGTACTTCCTTAGAAGGTTGGCGTCATTCAATGTCTGCAGTGAGATGCTGATGATGTTCTATAGGTCAGTTGTTGAGAGCGCCCTCTTCTTTGTGGTGGCGTGTTGGGGAGGAAGCATTAAGAAGAAGGACGCCTCACGTCTTAATAAGCTGATAAGGAAGGCGGGCTCTGTCGTGGGCAAAGTACTGGAGAGTTTAACATCGGTAGCTGAGCGAAGGGCGCTGAGTAGGCTACGGTCAATTATGGAAAACCCTGAACATCCTCTACATAGCACCATCCAGAGACAGAGAAGCAGTTTCAGCGACAGGTTACTGTCGATGCAATGCTCCTCAAACAGGATGAAGAGGTCAATACTCCCCAATGCCATTAGGCTTTACAATTCAACTGCCAGGACTTAAGAACTTTTTTTTTTTTAAAGCTATTATTAATGCTTTTTGAGTTAGTGATTTAGATGCATATCATATTATTACTGAGTTAAGTATTGTATGTAATGAGTTTTTGCTACAACAAGTGTATGGGACATTGGAAAAAATGTTGAATTTCCCCATGGGGATGAATAAAGTATCTATCTATCTATCTATCTATCTATCTAACACAACTCAAGGATGTACTGGGGACAGCCTGCAGGTATCTCCGACATCGCATGTCCACAATGTTCAGCAGAATAGCACAAGTAACAATAACAACAGAACAGCAGCAACAAAACAGCAGCAGCAAAACAAGCCCCTTCACTCCCTCCCCACCAACTCATATGTACAGATAGTCCAACCCAACACAAGCCTCCATCTTCCAGTGGACTTGCAGAAATCAGACCTCTGACTTGCCCAGTGGACTCACAGACCCAGGGCTTCGACCTTCTGATTGACCTTCGCGCTTTGATCTTTGATATTGACCCCAGGACTCACCAACTCCGGGATCGCTGAACTCCAGGCTTCGAACTTTAGACTTACTGACTTATGTATGCCGACCTACATGCTTCCTGCCCATGTCATCAATCAGTAGTAAAATAGCTGGTCCCAGAACACACGCATCTTACGACTCAAATATATTTTATTTTACCTGTGCACAAGGAGAACAGCATGGCCCTGTCACTACATTGTTATGAAGCCAGGACAGAAAACTGCTATTTGTGTACAGAACTGGCCTATCAGTTACATGTATTGACCATAGGCAATATCCTCTCCACATTCCTCTATCAAAGCCTTTCACCATTCGATCTGTTTCAATTAGGTCACTCCTCATTCTTCTGAATTCTAGTGTATATAGGCCCAGAGCCACCAGACACTCTTTGCATGACAAGCCATTCAATACGGAAATAATTTTCATGAAACTCCTTTGAACCCTCTCCAGTTTCAGCACATCCTTTCTAAGATAAGGGGCACAAACCTGCTCACAATACTCCAAGTGAGTCCTCCTGGTGGGGGATGAAGGTGTAAAGGGACTGGACATCCATGGTGAAAATTTGACAATGGGGGCTAGGGAACTTGAAATCATTGAAAAATTCCACAGCACGAGAAGTGTCACGAACATAGGTGGGAAGGGATTGAACGAGGGCCGATAGAACACTGTCGAGGTATGCAGAAATGAGTTTGGTGAGACAAGAACAAGCTGAAACAAAGGGTCTTCCTGGACAGGCAGGTTTGTGGATCTTGGGTAGGAGGTAGAAATGGGAAGTGCGGAGTGTGGGAACTATGAGGTTAGTGGCAGCGGATGGGAGATCCCCAGAGCTTGGTGATGGTGTGGAAGACAATGGCCTGGTGCTCCTTACTGGGGTCATGTTCGAGGGGTAAATAAGAGGAGGTATCAGCGAGTTAGCACTGTGCCTCGGCAAGGTAGAGGTCAGTGCCCCCCTTATCAGCGGATTTTATGGTAAGGTCAGGATTGGTGCGGAGCAAGTGGAGAGCAGAGCATTCGGAAGGAGTGAGGTTGGAATTGGAACAAGGTGTGGTGAAGTCGAGATGGTTGATGTCCCGTCAGCAGTTAGCAATAAAGAGATCCAGAGCGGGGTGTCCATGAAGAGGAGGAGGGTTGAAGATGGGAGAAGTGGTCATCAGAAGGAGTGGTAGAGTCCTTGCCGAAGAAATAGGCTCGAAGATGGAGCCGGCGGAAGAAGAGTTCAGCGTCATGGCGCACGTAGAACTTGCTGAGGTGTGGGCGCAGGGGGACAAAGGTGAGGCCCTTACTGAGGACAGAGCGCTCTGCCTCAGAGAGTGGAAGGTTGGAGAGGATGGTGAAGACCTGGCACGGATGAGCGCTCCTGGGATCAAAGGGGGGGAGGGAGGGAGGTTGGTAGTGTCAGTGAAGAGGAGAGGGCTGGGGTGAGAGGAAGATGGAGCCTCTGAGGGCCCAGGAGCTGACGATGGGATCTGAGGGAGACGGGAGTTCCAATAGCAGCATGTGAAGATCCAGCCTGTAGTTCAAGGCTGGAGTCACAGTCGGAGGCTGTGCAATTGCTTTGAAGGTGTCCATGATTGTTGGAACCCGCATGGTGGTGGACTCTGGGTTTTGAATATGCTCTGGGTCGGTAGAGCCACCGAGATTGACAGTGGGGGCTGCAGTCTGAAGTTCACGCCTGCTAGCGTTGGAGATGGCAGGCTTTGGGGTCTGCAGATGGACAATCTTCCGATCCTTGCAGGACGTGACAAAGTTGAAGAAACGACAATTGCAAGCATGGATCCGACGGAGGATAAAATAACAGGCAGGTCCATTACAAACGGCGAAGAGGGAATCCTGGAGATGTGGAAGGGACTGGGATAGGGACGCCAGGTACCTTCTCACGGCGGACAGCATTGCCCTCAGAGCTCAACGGGAGAAGGACCAGGAGGCAGAGTACCTGGGGTCCTCAGAAACTCCAAATTGAGAGGCTCAAAAGCGAATCCTAAAGCCACTCACTTTCAAGGACTCTCTGTCTCATGTTCTTGATATATATATATATATATATATATATATATATAATTATTATTATTATCATTATTATTATTATTATATCTTTTTTCTCAGCATAAGCTGGGAAAGCCTGAGGTACAGGCGTAGTTAAGCACACACATTTCTCAATTGCTAGGAACTTTCGGACTATTCTAGTATATAGTATTGTGGCTTTCTGAAGATTTACTTAAATGTTGTTATGTCGGCCTGATTGTTTCATGCTATTGTGTAGTGACTTTGGGATGATACCAGTTGTGGATATTACTATTGGGATAATGTCCACCCTGTTCATATTCCACAGTCTTAAAATTTTCTCTTTTAATTCAGCATATTTCTTGTGTTTTTTGCTTGCTGATTTCTGTATGTTGTGAGTGTTTGGAATAAGTAAGTTGTTCTTGCTTGTTATATCTAGATGGTTATTATGGATTGTCCTGTCTGTAATAATGGTTGCAATATAATTTGTAGGATTCTGACACTAAAACTGGATCAGGTTTATATTTATAGTGGTATGGTGTCTTTTAATGAGTTTGTACTTTAAAGCAAGATTTTGGTGGATGATATTTGCCATTTGATTGTGCCTGTATAAGTAATCAGATTGGGTTAAACTGCTCCAGGATCCTGTTTCTGTTTTCTCTTGGCATTTTCTGCATTTTTCATTTTGAATTTGTTGGCATTTCATTATGTATTATTAGATTTTTTTGTGTGTTAACCACCTCATCCTGTATTGCCACAAGGAATCCCTCTGTTTCTGGGAAGAGCTCTCCAACTCTGAGCCAGGCGTTCGATGCTTCACTACAATAAGGACTGCCTATCATTTCTTCCGAGACAGTATCTTGACAAGTTGGATCATTTGGCTGTACTCCTACTACCTGCATACAGACAGATCATAAACATCAAGACAATCAAGAAGTGGTCACGGGAGGTTGAGAAACAGTTATAGGATTGCCTTGAGTCAGTGGTCTGGGCCATGTTCAAGAGCTCATCTGAGGACCTGAATGACTACAGCAGAGTCGTTACAGACTTTATTAAAACAGCCATAGATGAGTGTGTCCCCATGAAATCGTTCAGAGTTTTCACTAACAGAAACCCTGGATGATCAATGAAATCCAGAATCTGCTGAGAGCCAGATCAGAGGCCTTCAAGCCTGGTGATCAAGAACGCTACAAGAAGTTCAGGTACGATCTCCAGAAAGCCATCTCACAGGCGAAGTGGAGATTTTGGACTAGTCTGGAATCAATGAGAGATGTTCGACAGCCGAGGCAGGGTTTGAATGCCATAACCTCCTACAAAGCTAAATCTTGTGACATAGAGGACAACAGAGCTTTGCTACTAGATGAGCTCACCCCCATGTCTCCCAAGGATCATTTGATCTCAATACCTGAAGATGACATTTGGGTTGCCTTCAAGAGAGTGGATGCAAGGAAAGTATCTGGTCCAGATGGAGAACCTGGCTGAGTACTGAAGACTAGTGCCGACCAACTGGCTGGTGTAATCATGGATATCTTCAACCACTCTCTCCAACAGTGTGTAGTACCCACCTGCTTCAAGCAGATTTCAATTGTGCGGGTGCCCAAGAAGAGCACGGTAACCCGTCTAAATGACTGTCACCCAGTGGCACTTACATCCACAGTGATGAAGTGTTTTGAGGGCTGATGCTGAAGCATATCAACTCCTGTCTGAGTAGTGGATTAGATCTTCTCCAATTCACCTACCTATCTTCTTGGCTCTTCACACAACTCTGAAACATCTGGACCACAAAGGTGCATACTTCAGGTTGCTCTTGATTACAGCTCGGCATTTAACACCATCATCACCTCAAAACTAATTGATAAACTCCAAGACCTGGCCCTCAATATCTATCTTGAGCAATTGGATCCTGGATTTCCTCACTTGTAGATCGCAGTCAGTTTAGATAGCAAAAACATCTCCACCAGCACAGGAGCAGTGCAGGGATGTGTACTTCGCTCCCTGGTCTCCTCACTTTACACCTATGACTATGTGGCTAAGTACAGCTCCAACACCATTTACAAGTTTGCTGACAACACCACTGTTACGGGCTGTTTCAAGGGGTGATGGATCAGCATACAGGATAAAGATTGAAAATTTGGCTGAGTGGTGTAATAACACCAACCTCTTACTCAATGCCAATAATATCAAGGAACTGATTGTGGATTTAAGGAGAAGGAAACCAGAGGTCCATGAGCCAGTAATCAAAGGAGGATCAGAGGTGGAGAGGGTCAGTAACTTTAAATTCCTGGGTGTCACTATCTCAGGACACGACCTGACCTGCACCCATCATATAAATATTATTGCGAAGAAAACACAACAGCGCCTCTACTTCCAAAGGAGTCTGTAGAGGTTCAGCGTGGCATGTCATCGAAAACCTTGGCAAACTTCTGTTGATGTGTGGTGGTCCTGCCGAAGGGTTTCGGCCGGAAACGTCGACTACTTTTTTTTTCATAGACGCTGTCTTGCCTGCTTATCTCCTCCAGCAGTTTGTGTGTGGTGCTCGGATTTCCAGCATCTGCAGATTTTCTTTTGTTTGTGTGGTGGAAAGTGTGCTGACTGGCTGTATTACAGCCAGGTATGGCAACACCAATGTCTTGGAGCAGAAAATCCTACAAAATGTAGCAGATTTGGCCTAGTACGTCACGAGTAAAACCCTCCCAACCATTGAGCTCATCTATATGAAACATTACCATAGAAAAACTTCATCCTTCAAGGATCCTTACCACCCAGGCCATGCTCTTTTCTTGCTGATGCCATCAGATGGAAGGTGCAAGTGCCTTAGGACTCTCACCACCAGCTTCAAGACCAGTTACTACTTTATTTTACTTTATTGTCACCAAACAATTGATGCTAGAGCGTACAATTATCACAGCGATATTTGATTCTGCGCTATGCGCTCCCTGGAGTACAAATTGAAGTAAATATAATAAAAATTTAAATTATAAATCATAATTAGAAAATAGAAAAGGGGAAGTAAGGTAGTGCAAGTCAGGTCCGGATATTTGGAAGGTACGGCCCACATCCGGGTCAGGATCCGTTCAGCAATCTTACCACAGTTGGAAAGAAGCTGTTCCCCAATCTGGCCGTACAAATCTTCATGCTCCTGAACCTTCTCCCGGAGGGAAGAGAGACAAAAAGTGTGTTGGCTGGGTGGGTCGTGTTCTTGATTATCCTGGCAGCACTGCTCCGACAGCTTGTGATGTAAAACATAGAAACATAGAAAATAGGTGCAGGAGTAGGCCATTCGGCCCTTCGAGCCTGCACCGCCATTCAGTATGATCATGGCTGATCATCCAACTCAGAACCCTGTACCTGCTTTCTCTCCATACCCCCTGATCCCTTTAACCACAAGGGCCATATCTAACTTCCTCTTAAATATAGCGAATGAACCAGCCTCAACTGTTTCCTGTGGCAGAGAATTCCACAGATTCACCACTCTCTGTGTGAAAAAGTTTTTCCTCATCTCGGTCCTAAAAGGCTTCCCCTTTATCCTTAAACTGTGACCCCTTGTTCTGGACTTCCCCAACATTGGAAACAATCTTCCTGCATCTAGCCTGTCCAATCCCTTTAGAATTTTATACGCTTCAATAAGATCCCCCCTCAATCTTCTAAATTCCAGTGAGTATATGCTTAGTCGATCCGGTCTTTCTTCATATGAAAGTCCTGCCATCCCAGGAATCAATCTGGTGAACCTTCTCTGTACTCCCTCTATGGCAAGAATGTCTTTCCTCAGATTAGGGGACCAAAACTGCACACAATACTCTAGGTGCGGTCTCACCAAGGCCTTGTACAACTGCAGTAGAACCTCCCTGCTCCTGTACTCAAATCCTTTTGCTATGAATGCCAACATACCATTTGCCTTTTTCACCGCCTGCTGTACCTGCATGCCCACCTTCAATGACTGGTGTACAATGACACCCAGGTCTCGTTGCATCTCCCCTTTTCCTAATCGGCCACCGTTCAGATAATAATCTGTTTTCCTGTTCTTGCAACCAAAGTGGATAACCTCACATTTATCCACATTAAATTGCATCTGCCATGAATTTGCCCACTCACCTAACCTATCCAAGTCACCCTGCATCCTCTTAGCATCCTCTTCACAGCTAACACCGCCGCCCAGTTTCGTGTCATCCGCAAACTTGGAGATGCTGCATTTAATTCCCTCGTCTAAATCATCAATATATATTGTAAACAACTGGGGTCCCAGCACTGAGCCTTGCGGTACCCCACTAGTCACTGCCTGCCATTCTGAAAAGGTCCCGTTTACTCCCACTCTTTGCTTCCTGTCTGCCAACCAATTCTCTATCCACATCAATACCGTACCCCCAGTACCGTGTGCTTTAAGTTTGCACACTAATCTCCTGTGTGGGACCTTGTCAAAAGCCTTTTGAAAATCTAAATATACCACATCCACTGGCTCTCCCCTATCCACTCTACTAGTTACATCTCCAAAAAATTCTATAAGATTCGTCAGACATGATTTTCCTTTCACAAATCCATGCTGACTTTGTCCGATGATTTCACCTCTTTCCAAATGTGCTGTTATCACATCTTTGATAACCGACTCTAGCATTTTCCCCACCACCGATGTCAGACTAACCGGTCTATAATTCCCCGGTTTCTCTCTCCCTCCTTTTTTAAAAAGTGGGGTTACATTAGCCACCCTCCAATCCTCAGGAACTAATCCAGAATCTAAGGAGTTTTGAAAAATTATCACTAATGCATCCACTATTTCTTGGGCTACTTCCTTGAGCACTCTGGGATGCAGACCATCTGGCCCTGGGGATTTATCTGCCTTTAATCCCTTCAATTTACCTAACACCACTTCCCTACTAACATGTATTTCCCTCAGTTCCTCCATCTCACTAGACCCTCGGTCCCTTACTATTTCCAGAAGATTATTTATGTCCTCCTTAGTGAAGACAGAACCAAAGTAGTTATTCAATTGGTCTGCCATGTCTTTGTTCCCTATGATCAATTCACCTGTTTCTGACTGTAAAGGACCTACATTTGTCTTGACCAGTCTTTTTCTTTTCACATATCTATAAAAGCTTTTACAGTCAGTTTTTATGTTCCCTGCCAGCTTTCTCTCATAATCTTTTTTCCCTTTCCTAATTAAGCCCTTTGTCCTCCTCTGCTGGTCTCTGAATTTCTCCCAGTCCTCAGGTGTGCCGCTTTTTTTTGCTAATTTATATGTTTCTTCTTTGGACTTGATACTATCCCTAATTTCCCTTGTCAGCCACGGGTGCACTACCTTCCCTGGTTTATTCTTTTGCCAAACTGAGATGAACAATTGTTGTAGTTCATCCATGCGATCTTTAAATGCTTGCCATTGCATATCCACCGTCAACTCTTTAAGTATCATTTGCCAGTCTATCTTAGCTAATTCACGTCTCATACCTTCAAAGTTACCCTTCTTTAAGTTCAGAACCTTTGTTTCTGAATTAGCTATGTCACTCTCCATCTTAATGAAGAATTCCACCATATTATGGTCACTCTTACCCAAGGGGCCTCGCACGACAAGATTGCTAACTAACCCTTCCTCATTGCTCAATACCCAATCTAGAATGGCCTGCTCTCTAGTTGGTTCCTCGACATGTTGGTTCAGAAAACCATCCCGCATACATTCCAAGAAATCCTCTTCCTCAGCACCCTTACCAATTTGGTTCACCCAATCTATATGTAGATTGAAGTCACCCATTATAACTACTGTTCCTTTATTGCACGCATTTCTAATTTCCTGTTTAATGCCATCCCCAACCTCACTACTACTGTTAGGTGGCCTGTACACAACTCCCACCAGCATTTTCTGCCCCTTAGTGTTATGCAGCTCTACCCATATTGATTCCACATCCTCCAGGCTAATGTCCTTTTTATTGCGTTAATCTCCTCTAAAGTGAGTCCAAGGATGGAAGATTGGTTTGTGTGATGTGCTGGGCTACATTCACGATCTTCGACAGCTTCTTCTGGTTTTGGACAGGACAACTTCCAAACCAGGTTATGATGCACCCTAGAAGAATGCTTTCTACAGTGCACCTATACAAATTAGTGAGGCTTTTAGGGGCAGGCCAAATTTCTTCAGCTTTCTCAGGAAGTAAAGGTGCTGGTGGGCCTTCTTACTACCCCTCAACCTACAAGCTCTTGAACAAAAGGGGATAACTACACTCATTTAACGACTGTTATATTGTTATTTCATCCTTGTTATTTATTGCTATTTACTTAAATCTACATTGCACAGTTTGTTTACAGTTAACAGTTCCCATTGTTGCTGTTCTATACATTTGCTAAGTATGCCCGCAGAAAAAGAATCTCAGGGTTGTATGTGGCGACATGAATGTACTCTGATAATAAATGTTACTTTGAACTTTTCCTTGTCAACATCTAGTCTGCTCAGATCATAGGCATGTCTTCCACGAAGAGTCATGCTCTTCCATTGGTTAACTTTTTCTTCCATAGTAATAACTTCATTTTTCTTGGTTGGGCTTTCATTTAAATTTCGTGGTATGCACTCACATGGTGGATTGGATAGTGGACTACTTGACAGATAGACCTCAGTATGTGCGGTTGGGAGACTGTAGGTCTGACACGGTGGTCAGCAGCACAGGAGCGCCGCAGGGGACCGTGCTCTCTCCGGTCCTGTTCACCCTGTACACATCAGACTTCCAATATAACTCGGAGTCCTGCCATGTGCAGAAGTTCGCTGATGACACGGCCATAGTGGGGTGTGTCAGGAATGGACAGGAGGAGGAGTATAGGAAACTGATACAGGACTTTGTGATATGGTGCAACTCAAACTACCTGCGTCTCAATATCACCAAGACCAAGGAGATGGTGGTGGACTTTAGGAGATCTAGGCCTCATATGGAGCCAGTGATTATTAATGGAGAATGTGTGGAGCAGGTTAAGACCTACAAGTATCTGGGAGTACAGTTAGACGAGAAGCTAGACTGGACTGCCAACACAGATGCCTTGTGCAGGAAGCCACATAGTCGACTGTACTTCCTAAGAAGGTTGGCGTCATTCAATGTCTGTAGTGAGATGCTGAAGATGTTCTATAGGTCAGTTGTGGAGAGCGCCCTCTTCTTTGTGGTGGCGTGTTGGGGAGGAAGCATTAAGAAGAGGGACGCCTCACATCTTAATAAGCTGGTAAGGAAGGCGGGCTCTGTCGTGGGCAAAGTACTGGAGAGTTTAACATCGGTAGCTGAGCGAAGGGCGCTGAGTAGGCTACGGTCAATTATGGAAAACTCTGAACATCCTCTACATAGCACCATCCAGAGACAGAGAAGCAGTTTCAGCGACAGGTTACTATCGATGCAATGCTCCTCAGACAGGATGAAGAGGTCAATACTCCCCAATGCCATTAGGCTTTACAATTCAACCGCCAGGACTTAAAAACTTTTTAAAAGCTATTATTAATGCTTTTTGAGATAGTGATTTAGATGCATATCATATTTTTTTTACTGAGTTAAGTATTGTATGTAATTAGTTTTGCTACAACAAGTGTATGGGACATTGGAAAAAAAGTTGAATTTCCCCATGGGGATGAATAAAGTATCTATCTATCTATCTATCTATCATATGCTCATTGGAGTGCGGAATCCTGTTTTCATTGATGAAAGTATATTCTTGAAGGCTTTATCTGACCGTTGTGTAAATTCTTTTGTCAGTTATTCCTCTTCCTCTTCCTGTCCTGTGTAGTGTTAATCGAATTGTGTTTGAGTATACATAGTGTTTTCTAAAATTTGTCATTTCAGTTTTTTTTTGGTGAATTTTCTGGACTGGTTTCGGATGGAGACATTATGCCAGATGAATATGTTAATAATGGTATATAGTGCAAGTGTTTATTGCCTTCATTATATTTTTTCTATTGAACTCTGGCAGATTTTCTTAAGCTTTGAAGTAAATTCTGTTGAAAGTTTTCCCTTTATCACACTATGATCTTTGCTTGTTGATATCCCAGATACTGATAAGTTTCATATTCATCTATCAGTTGTTTTGTATCCTGCTGCTCTGTTTTATATTCTGCTAGTTCTGTTGCACCTTTCTTTATGTTTAATGTTCTGAACCTATCTTGTCCAAGGCTCATGCGTGTATTTTTCAAAACTAATTCTGACATTTGAATAAATTTGCTTTAGCTTTACTGATGAAGGAGCGTATAATTTCAAATTGTCCATGTATAGAAGGTACGTCAAGGTCTAATTCATTTGTTTGTTTCTGATTTTATACCCTATTTTCATCCGATTCAGTACATTAGAGAGCATGTTTAAAGCTGGACAAAACCATAGTGGGTTTAGAGGATCGCCCTGGAATATGCCTCTGTTTATTTTGTTAATGGTAGTTGTTAGTTTTTGGTTGTTAATAGGGTGAATGTAGTACGCCAATGCTTCATCAGATGTTATAAGGATCTCTGAAGTATTGGGTGTAGTTTATATCTATTAAGAATTTCTATTAACTATGCATGTGGAACAGAACCAAATGCTTCTTGGTAGTCAGTATAGGAACATAAAAGATTTCTGTTTATCTGTTATGCTTGATTTAGAATTGTAGAATCTACTATCAGTTGGTTTTTACATCCTTTCATAACAGTATACTCTCTGCTCTTCTGTAAGCATATTGCAGTTTTCTAAGTGAGTGGTGATTAGTTATGAGATATATGATATGACAATTTTAGGACAATATTTTGATGTGTCATTTGCGATTTATCCTTTTGGTAAGAGACATGTTTTACCGTGTCAAAAATTCAGGTACTTTTCAGAATTTTAAAGGAAGTTGCGGGTTTGTATTAATAGGTATAGATGAGGGCTAGTAATTTTTTAATACCAATAATTATGAATATTATCACTGCCAGTATTTTTCCAGTGTTGTATTTTTAAAAACTGTTTTTAGCCATATCCATTGTAACTTCAGGTGTTCTTCCCTAATCTAGCTTGCTTCTTGATTGTGCATCACCCTGTTGCCCAGATATTAGACCAAAAGTTCATTATCTCTGTTTGTTGGTAATTCTGTGCTAAGGTTGGTGACATTTTGGTGTGTCAAATTTATTTTTAAAGTTCTGTATAAAACTTTATTTATCATTGTTTCTCAATTGATGATTCTTTTTTTTTGGTCTGGTGCATTTCATGTATCTATTAAGTCTGGCCTTGTATGCACCAAGCTTTTGTTTTAATGTATCTATAAATTCCATAATGCTTTTGGTAGGTTGATCATATCTTGTATGGATCTTGTATTTCCTTAGCTTTTCTCTCAACTTTCTTGCTTGATTTATCCATTTTATACTCTTCTATGCAGACTATTTCTGTTCTTAAGTTTTTAATTTTGTTTCTTCATCCCTTCTACCATTTCAGTGTTCTTATTTCATTACTCAGGTTTAGGTTTCTGTTAATGAGTGCCTCTATTTTGGAGCCATGATGTTATTGTGTGTAGTTCTTCAAATGTTTCAAGTTTTCCTAGATATTGTGATAATATAATATTCTGGAGTATTAACAATTTTAGCACATTTTGCTGACTATTTTTTGTATGTAGTACCCATACTGTATATTCTGTTAGTGTGGTGTTAAATGCTAGGATCATTTTGTCTGTAGTTTGGCATGGACTAGATGGGCTGAAGAGCCCGTTTCTGTACTGTGGTGCTATATGACTATGAAATGAATGGAACAGATGAAACAGAACATTTTTTCGAATTGCTTTAATTGTGGATACCAAACATTGGCAATTGCCAGAAGCCTGAAATAAAGGATAATGCTAAAAAATATCCAGCAATTCATGAAGTATGTGGAAAGAGTTGATAATCTTTCCATAGAACAAACCATTATTTGTATCAACCAGTAAAACTTATTATCTAAAATAGTTGAATATTGATGGTTGGGCATCACTCATTGGGAGGTGAAATGCTGTTCCTTAGGTTTATGTTAAACCTTATTGGAAAGTATAAGTAATCAAACCTAGAGTGGGATGGAGAATTAAAGTGTCACTCATTTCTGAGTTTCCTGTTACTCCTCACTTTAATTCCTCACTTGGCATCACAACAGGTCAGTTCTGACAAAAAGTTTTTAACATAATTTTAACTTCAGTTTTCACTTTCCGCAGCCTGTTCAATATTTGTTTTCTCTTTATTTTTCCATTTAACCTGCAACAAATTGTCATCATAAACATCCCAGTGGCACAAATTGAATAACTTTGCTCATACAGAATTTAGACACATACATTTTAAACAGGGGCATTTGATAGCTGAAGACTCCTGACTGCACTGTTAGATCAGCTCAAAGAGAATCATCAGGTTCAATGATGACATAACAGTGGTCAGCCTCATCAACAACATGAGGCGACATACAGTGGGGTGGCAGAATGGTGCAAGCAGAACAACTGCACTGTCCCTCAATAGTGAGCACAACATGATGTCAGAAGTGGTTGATCGTTGATGAATTGGTGCTGCAGATCATGTGAGATTCCCAGCAAGAAAGAGTTTACAGTAAGACTCTTCCTTTTTGCATATATCTATGGAAAATATCCGTCAGTAACATACACAACACTCTCTTCCACCCATCCGAGATATTTATCAGGAGTGCTGCAAAAGCAGACCCTTTGCATTGTCAGTTAGTCTTCCCATCCATCCAACAATCTCCTTGACACCACCTCAGCTATTAGGTAGGTACGAGGTACCGTAGCAGTAGGGCAAGGACCTTTAGGATAGGAAACAGCTTCTTAGTCCAGACTGTGAGACTGCCAGACTCCCTGCCACCACCCAGATCTCATTACTTATGAAGCACTAGCAGTATTGTACTGTTTACTTTTTAATATGTGTCGTAAATGTGCCTTATTATTTTTTAATTTATTTGTGGTAATATAACTTTGTGTTTTGTTAAAGTGTTTTGTAGTGTTGTGTATGGAGGAATGTTGTTTCTTTTTTCAGTATGCATATATATAGTTGAATGACAATAAGCTTAAATTTGACAAATCCTTAGTCACCAAGATTGGATGGTCCCTAAGTGTGTGACCAGTTCCTGCCATTGCTTCTTGTGGACACTCTTATTTCTGGTTAGTAGATGGGTGGAGTTCCTTTCTGATCATTGAACCATTGACACTTTGATTGCCCACCCATTGGTGAATTAGTCTCCTGCTAGATCCTTCCATTGTCAGGCAACCTTCTCGTCTTGGCAAAGAACTTTCACCATACTTGGGTTGCGGAGTGTTGAGAAGTTTCAGACTGATTTTGAGAGTGGTGGGATAGAGGAGCGGTAATGCATTACTATAATGCTGACCCATTGTTTATTAACACAGACTTGTAAGATAAGATTAGCTTCATTTGTCACATGTATATCAAAACATTGAAACATTGTTTTGTATCAACCACCAACGCAGTTGGAGGATTAGCTCTGCCATGCTTCCAGAGCTAATAGAGCGTGCCCGTGATTCACCAACCTTTACCATCTTTTTGGAAATGTGGAAGGAAATCGGTATACCCAGAGCAAATGTGGGGAGAAAATTCATCTTCCTTAAAGGCAGTGGCAGGAATTTAACCCTGATCAGTGATCCCTCCCTAATGCTGTAAAGTGATTGTGCTAACCACTGAGCACAATAAGGTTAAATTTCTCCAGACATCATGGGTTGATAATTACTAAAATGAAGTGAAACTAAGTAAAATTGCAGTGAAAGAGCACAACAGTAGCATTTTATTTCTACTTCAACCTCTTTGTATGGAAAGCTTGCACCTTAGGCCTGTTAGCTTCTGAAGAATTGTAAAAGGCTAAATATTCATAAGTTGACAGGTATTCATTGATTACTAGAATGGCATATTTAAACCACAATGTCATTAGCTGAGGTAATATTTTGTGTTATACACCTTGTAATCTATTCTTAATGTCACGGGTGAAACTTTTTTACAGATGATTTCAACAAAATTACATCTTGTCCTATACTTTATTATTTGCAGTATTCCCCATTTTATGGATGTCCCATTATCTTTGATTATAAAGTATATGAAATCAACATTAACAATATCAGAAAAGGTATCAAATAATTGTTTAATTTGATTTTTTTCTCCTGTAAGGTCAGAGAAATGAACCCATCTTCCTTCAGTGTTCACATCAGTCTTGCTGTGAATCACAGGAGTTTAACATTGAAAATCAGTGAAGTGATTTTATGTCACTGGTTCAAAAGCATGAAATAGAATTTTAAGTTTAGTGTGATTTCTCTGTATTTTCATTTCATTCTGTAGCAGCTCCTATTTATGCCAAAATCCATAAGAACATAAACAAAGGGCAAAATAAGGATTAAAGGTTTGTCTACTGAAAGATATAACCTGCATAGACTTCCTATTATTTCCTATTTTGGTTAATTTAAGGCTCTAATCAATTCATGAAATTAACTTTTGTCTTGATTAACCCTAATAAAACTTAATTTTCACATATTTTTATGAAGTGAATTTGAGTGTCAGGTCAAGCCTATGATGGTGAAAAACAGGCTTTTGAGATGTAGCTAAGTTTGTTTTCATGCTATGACTATCAATGCCTCTGAGGGCTATTCAGGCAATGCCATGCACAAAAGTTTAGTAAGTGACATTGTTTCCATGGGCTCAGTCTCTTGAACTTCCTTGGAAGATGGCAAGCTCATTAATCATCACCAAGTTGGTGAGTAACTAGCTAATGTATTTTTTGGGCAATCCTACTCTTTGTTAGCCCAGGGCTACTGGTGGTCTTAATGAAACCCAGAAGGATGGGTGCATGGATTTCTCTTATTTGCATCTTTCTCAAGTCATTCAGAAGGGTAAGAATTCAAACTCTAGAAATTTAGTGCAGTGTTATCTGAGTACTTTTCAGTGCCTGGACAAATCCTTATACCTGAATCCATAATACCACAATAGATTTATCAGGATATCATTGTTTTTGTTATTGTGGGCTCCTGCCCTGTGTAGTTTAGCTAGCATGTTTAGAAATGTAATGATTTTTATTTCAAACAATATAAGTTCATTGCCTTTGAGGCATTTTAGGATGTTTTGAAGATGAGTTCATTCTTTTTTTTTGAAAGCTCAATTCCAAAGTTAAGCATAAACCAATATAAAGCTGGAACCTCTTGATTGTATTGATATTCACGTGCTTCATGATCTATTGTCTGCTTTTCTGTGATAAATATCGGGTAGCGAATCAGTTGGTAAGAATTTTCTATGTCAAACAATAAAGTTGGCAGCAGATAATGTCAGTCTGTGTTAAGTAATCTTAAACTGCTCTGCATTTTATTTAACTAGAATGTGTGTGGTTGAAACTGCTATTAAGTAGTGCCACAGTCCCCTTCTTTGACTGTGATGCAGATATAAATGTGCTTTTCTAGTCTACATTTCAATATATAATGATTTGTAGACTCAGAAAGCACATTTATTCACTCAGTGGCCACTTTATTAGGTATACCTGTACACTTCGTTAATGCAAATATATAATCAGCCAATCATGTGGCAGCAACTTAATGCATAAGTACATATAGACAAGTCTAGAAAGTCATTTGTTGTTCACACCAAACATCAGAATGGGTAAGAAATGCGATCTTTGACCATGGAATGATTGTTGATGGCAGAGGGGTGGCTTGTGTATCTCCAAGACTACTAGTTACCTCAGATACTGAATACTTGATAATTAATTGCAAATTTGATATATTTTCATGTTAATACATGCTTATCAGCCAATAGTAATCATAATTCTAGTGGTATCAACTGCAGATATATAAAACTGTAGTTATAATACAGTTCGTTAGACAGGAAGAAGATCCAACAAGTCAATACTTGAAGAAATACAGCCACACTGCTTACGAGGAGGCTTTGTTATGAGACAGAAGTTCACTTATTTTGGTCACATCATGAGAAAACAGGATTCCTTGGAGAAAACTCTCATATTAGGTAAAACAGTAGGTAAAAGGAGGAGAAGATGACAGAGGCTACGATGGATAGATAACATTATTCAGAAAATGCGTATGACCTTGATAGAGATGCAGTTTTCAGCAAGAAGGCTTGGTGTGCAGGAATCCATGAGGTCACAAAGAGTTGGACTCGACTTAATGGCTGAACAATAACAAATTTATACTAAGCATGTTACAGAAATTTTCACATATAATAGTCTCTAGAATTTACAGAAAATGGTGCGAGAAACAAAACATCTAGAGAGTGCGAGTTCTATTGGTGAGAACACCCTGCTAATGAAAGAGGTCAGAGGAGGATAGCCAGACTTGTTCAAGCTGATAAGTGGTACTGATACCTCAGTAGCAGTGGTACACAGAAGAGCAACTCTGAATGCATAACATGTTGAACCTTGAAGGGGGTGGCCTAGAACAGCAGAAGGCCATGAACATACAGGAGGTACCTAATACAGTGGTCACTGAGGACATTTTACATTTTCATTTATTCAGACTGAGTGTATATACAGAATGCTGCATAAAATATCTATTTCCAATTAAATTCTATTATGCTTTTTTGGCTAACTTAAACTTTGGTTTAATTAACTTTCTCATTTGGTACGTAAAAACCTTACACTGTTGTACTGAGGTTATGCACTTTATGACTCAACATGCTATACTTCCCTACTGACTTGAAGAATGAGACCAAATTTGGAGCTGACAGTTGTAGCTACAGCTCAACCACTTAAGATCTGAGAGCAAAATTTCTGAAACGTGCTTAGTATAACAACTGTAGAGCACATCTGTAGTTGACTGGAATTATGATTACTATTGTGATAAGCATATATTAACATGAAAATGTATCAAATTTGCAATTATCAAGTATTCAGTATTTGAGATAACAAGTCTTAAGTTAATTTTGGAATGCAGTTGTATAACTGTAGCCATCCATTGAATAGGTCCTTCTAATTCAAATTACAAATACTCAACACTGATTGACATGTAACTTTTTTAAGCTCAATGATTTGAAATCTTAACATTTGATAAGAATATCCTATCTATTATTTACCTGATACAATTATTATAAAATAAATGTCATACTGTTTCTAAATCATAAAAAGGTTAATTCAAATTTTCCTCACTATAGAAACTATCATGATCATTCTATTGCAGTAAATTTTAATCAATAAGCAATAGTCATGAATATATTTCATATATATAAAGAATCAGCTAATACTGAAGCAAGACTTGTAATCAGAAGAATCGATGTTTTACAATTTAAGGACGGGATGCAGTAATTGATAAATGTTGAGTTTTGTAAGGAATAACTAACCAATCTACTTGTATAATCAACCTAACTATAATTTTCTATATTTTATAATGTTCTATAATTTTCTTATCCCTATTATCTTCTATATTAAATCAAGTGATACTTTTGATCTTAGCTAATTGAGCAATCTGTGATGAACTTGTGATTAAGTGTTCAGCATAGATAGAATCTGATTGTCAAATGTCATTTTTGTAAAAAGATAGAATGAGTAGACATTTATTCATTCAGTGAAAGTGCTGCATAATCGTACTGCTCCTCTAAAAGAAGCACCAAATTAATGCGGGTCAAAAATAAAAATAAATTGATGCCAGTTGACTCAATAACTACCATATAACCTAATTTAAAAAGAATACTTTCTAAACTATTATGTCAGTGGAAAAGAAAGCAGTAGTCTACATTTTTCATCATTCATTCTAGTGATACAGATTTCACTGGTGAGACGCTTAATTTTTCCCATCCCTCATTTTCATGGGAAATTGATGAATTACACTGTAAACTGTAGTTTTTATTTAATTGTTGTAGCCATTGCCACAATATTCTGAGTACCAAGTTCCAAGATTTGGCTTGAGCAACTATAAAGAAACAATAACATTTTTCTAAGTCAGAAATGTGTTTGAATTGGAGAGGAACTTCAAATGGTACTATTTTCATTTTCTGTTCTGTTCTCGGATCTCAGTGGTAGGCAACTCAGGTATGGGAAGTGCTGAAGGAGTGGCCTAGTTAAGAAAGTGCAGTGCATTTTGTAGATGTCATACTCTGCATTGGAGGTGAGAATGGATGTTTAGAGTGAGTGAACTAGTAGTGAAGTGGGCTTCTTTATCCTGGATGTTAAAATGTTTTTAGGAACTGCCCTCGTCCTGGTTAGTGAAGTATATTTCCTCGCACTTCTGATTTGTGGATGGTCAGGCAGTAGTCATGTGCAGCACACCATTAAATAACTCTCTGACCTGTTTAAGTAACCACACCATTTACATGATATATTCAATTGACTTTCTTCTCACTGATGTCCAGAATATGTTGGTGGTGGGTCTTACCTTTAATAATATCGTTGCTTGTCAAGCAAACATGGTTAGACTCTCTTGTTGGAACTGGACATTGGCAGACACTTGTGTAGCACAAGTGCTATTTGCCACTTAGCCTATGTCTTAATGTGGTATGCTGTATATTTTGCAGTGTGAAATCATTGGCAACTTCATTTTCTAAGGAATTCTGTCAGAATATGGAGCTGAGATGATTGTCATGCAGCATTTACAATCATCTTCCATGGCATGGATGCCAGAATCAGGTTTAATATCACTGCGATATGTCATGAAATGTGTTTTTTTTTCCGTTTTGCTAGGTTATGTATTCCATTGAACTGCTGCTGCTAAATTAACAAATTTCACGTCACATGGCGGTGATAATAAACCTGATTCTGTTTTGCAGCAGCTGTACATTGCAATACATAATAAAAATATAAGTTGCAATAAGAAGTTGGAAGGGGAGGTGCTCCCCTGAAAGTCCATTAACTTCATTTTTTCCTAGTGTTCTTAGATTCCACACACGAGTGGATGATAATGCTGATGTTCAAGGAGCAGTTGGTGAAAAATAGGGTGTGCAATCAGTGTGATCTCACCAATATTACCTGCATCCTCTGAACATACAAAATGAAACCAATTGTCAAGTACTTAATAGAGAAAGAAGAGACTGTAGATGCTGGAATCTCAAGCAAAAAATAAACTGATAGTGGAACTCAATAAAAACACAAAATGCTGGAGAACTCAGCAGGCCAGACAGCATCTTTGGGAGGAGGTAGTGATGGCATTTCGGGCCGAAACCCTTCAACAGGAGTGAAGTAACGTGGATTGGTTGAGGGGGGATAAAAAGTGGGGTAGGAACTATAAGTTTTGTGGCCGTGGATGGGAGATCTCCCAAGCTGATGAGATCGGAAATGGTTTGGGAGACAATAGACTGGTGCTTCCTGGTGGGGTCATGGACTGGGGTAGATAAGAGGAGGTGTCAGCGAGTTGTCGTCGTGCCTCCGCTATGTACAGGTCGGTGCGCCAGACGACAACAGCACCCCCTTTATCAGCGGGTTTGATGGTAAGGTTGGGATTGTTGCGGAGGGAATGGAGAGCAGAGCATTCAGAGGGGGTAAGGTTGGAATTGGAGCAAGGGGTGGTGAAGCCGAGCCGGTTAATGTCCCGATGGCAATTAGAGATAAACAGATCCAGGGCGGGTAGAAGTCCTGGGCAGGGAGTCCATGAGGAGGAAGGAACTCAGCAGGTGAAACAACATTTGTGGGGGCCAAGGGATAGTTAACGTTTTGGATCCTGATTTAGGAATCTAGACCAAAGTGTTGATACAGGCAGTCCCCCGGTTACATACGAGTTCTGTTCCTGGGTCCGTCTTTAAGTTGGATTTGTACTTAAGTCGGAACAAGTACATCCGGTATTATTTAGCGTCAGTCAAACGTTTGTCTTAGTATATAGTATATATTTTATATTTCTATGCATATAAAACACTTAAGAAACGTATGTATTCCAATAATTAAATGACTGCGTTGCTTAGTAATAATTGTAGCTTTCATCGGGACAGGGCCTTACAAATGCTCCATTATTCTCACTTTATCCTTTAAAATTGTTCCGATCGTTGACCGACTGTAGCCTAACACTTTTCCAATGACCGATGGTGTTTCACCTCTTTCAAAACGCTTTATTATTTCCACTTAATTTTCAATCGCGATCGCTTCCCGTCAATGGAACAGAAACACTGCAGGCGGCAGATCCCGAGCTGCGCCGGCTGCCGAGGTCCACTGGGTCCTAAGGACCACCGCACTGAGACAGGCTAAATGGGACAAGTGGGGGCTGTGCTGGGTTTGGGTATTAGATCCTCCACAATATTCCGCGTGGGAATTTAAACTGGAGGTGGCTGTGTTTTTTTTTACGAGGTCGAGTTACGAGCTCGAAATCAACCCGGCACGGATGGAGTCACTGGATCAACATCAACCCGGCATGGGAGTGGTCTGTCACTGGATCGAACTCGCGAACATCTGTTCTCCAGCCCGGTGCTGATCTCAATGCGCCACCAGCCGACCGGAACGGGAGGTGGGGGGGGGGCGCGGGGTCAGGGTGAATCTTACTAAGAACAATTTAAGCCAAATATAAAGTTAAACACTCAACACAGTGTCAACAGCAACGACTTAAAATGGTGGACAGCGTCGCGATCCAACTTAAAATGGCAGACGGCGTCGCAATCTGACTTAAAATGGCGGATGGCGTTCTCCTTCCTTGATTCATAAGTATGAGTTGTCCGTAAGTAGGACAGTCGTAATTCGGGGACTTCCTGTATTTCTTTGCTCCACAGGTGTTGCTTGCCACAGAATTCTGTGGGAACACCCCCCCCCCCCCAATCCATGCCCCATACCCTCTAGCTTTTACTAGAAAATTGGTATGCAAGGCTTAGACAAGTAAAGTTGTGGATGTAAAACTGTACACCCCAGCAGCTTCTCAGACAACTTATACATATTAAACTAACAAAGGAAACAGGGCTAAATAATCTATCAAAATGTTGCTTTAATTTTAGATTTCCATGATCTGCAATTTGTTGATTTGCAATACATTGTCGGGACTTAACAGTGAAATAAATTCATTCCGACAATGTTTCTTTTGCACCTTTTCTCACTTTGCTGCAACCTAGTCATTATCTTGATCCTACAATGCAGAAATCATTACTTTAAAACATACTCAATGTTGAAAAGCTTCCTGAAAGCCTATCTGTAAAATATACTTTTATTCCTGGCCTAACAAAAAGGATCTAGCATTATGTTCCTGCAGAATGGCTAAAAGGCGAAGAAAATAATCAGGCCCTTAAAAGGGCCGACAGAAAAACCTGGAAACCTAACAGAGAAGAGGATCCTGGAAGAGTCGCCAGGATCCTGAAGAAATACCAGATTAATACCATTCACAAACCCTTAAGGACAAACCGAGTCTCCTCAAGCTTCTAATGAAATATAGTTGCCATTTTGCTGTTTTTATAGCTGCATCAATATATTGTGTCCAGACTGGGTCCTCAGAGATGTCGACACCCAGGACCTTGAAATTGCTTACTCTCTCCATTTCTGATCCCTCTATGAGGATTGGTTTGAGTTCCCTCATCCTACCCTTCCTGAAGTCCACAATCAGCTCTTTGATCTTGCTGATGTTGAGTACAAGGTTGTTGCTGTGACACCACTCAACTAACTGGCATATCTTGGTCCTGTACAACCTTTCATCACCATATGAAATTCTGCCAGCAATGCTTGTATCATCAGCAAACTTTATAGATAGTCTTTGAGCTATGCCTAGCCATAGTTATAGGTAGAGAGTGCCAAAAGCTTTCATTTTGACCCTATCTACCTGTAACACCACTTGCAATGAATTATGGATTTGTATTTCCAGATCTCTTTGTTCTACTGCTCTCCTTGGTGCCCTACTGTTCATTGTGCAGGACCTTCCCTGGTTGGTCCTACTGAAGTGGAGCACCTCACACTCGTCTACATTAAATTCCATCTATCGTTTTTCAGCCTATTTTCCCAGCAGGTCCAGATTCTGCAGCAAGACATGATAGCCTCCCTCGCTGTCCACTACACCCCAAAATTTGGTGTCATCCGCAAATTTGCTGATCCAGTTTACCATATTATTATCAAGATAGTTGCTATAAATAACAAACGACAATGGCCCCAGCACCATTCCCTGCAGCTCTCAACTAGTCACAGACCTCCAGTTAGAGAGCCACCCATCTGTGGTTTCTCCTTCAAGGCCAATGTCTAATCCAACTTTCAACTTCATCTTGAATGCTGAGCCACTGAACCTTCTTGACCAACCTCCCATTCGGAACCTGTCAAATACCTTGCTAAATGTGCACATAGACAACATCCGCTGTCTTGCCTTTATCCATTTTCCTGGTAACTTCTTCGAAAAACTATAAGATTGGTTAGACATGATCTGCCATGTACAAAACCACTCTGACTTCTTAATCAGTCCATGTCTATCCAAACGCTCATATATTCGGTCCGTTAGCATATCTTTCAATTTTTCCATTACTGATGTCAGGCTCGCTGGCCTATAATTTCCTAGTTTATTTTTAGAGGCTTTCTTAAACAGTGGAACAACATTGGCTCTCCTCCAATCCTCCAGTACTTCATGCATGACTTAGCAGCACCAATCTATCACCCAAAGCTGAGGATCAAAACCAAGAATAGAACTGGAGAATTGAAAGAGTGTTAAACATGGTGGCAGAAAAGCTGCAGCTAAGCAATACATTTTTTTCCATGTTTTAAAAGATAAATTGTTCAAAATATTCCATGTTTGGCTGTAAGACATTTTGTACAATATTATTGTATTTTTTTCATTTTTGTCTTCAGCAAACAGAAATATCATTGATTTTTTTATTTGTATTAATCTGTTTCAGTATTAGATTAATACACACAAATAATTTGATCTCAGCCCAAAAGGTTGACTGCTTATTCCCCTCCACAGATGCTGCATGACCTCTTTAGTTCCTTCAGCATATTGTGTGTGTTACTCTGGATTTCCAGCAAATCTCTTGTGACCAATGTTAGATTCTTCTGTTTGCACTATGAAGTACCTTTGCACCTCGATGCAATTAGATGTTTTCCAAGGAGTTGTTGCACTCCTTATTCTAACAATTAAGTTTTCCCAACCCATACATATACATTCAGTGACCTCTTTATTAGGTATACCTGTACACTTGCCCATTAATGCAACTGTCTGATCAGCCAATCATATTAACAGTTCAAAGTAAATTTATTATCAAAGTATGTGTATGTAATCATATACTGCCCTGAGATTCATTTTCTTCCAGGCACTCACGGTAAGTATAAAGGAGCACAATATAACCAATCGAAAACCCACACACAACAAAAAGGGCAACGAAACAATATGAAAAATACAGCAAGATGTGCAAAATACAAAAAGAAAAAAGAACAACCAAAATAGTAACAGAATTGTGTTGATTACCTGATTGCTTTTAGTTTATAAACAGCTAAGTTGGGAAGATGAGACATTATTACTTATTATCTGCCAAAATTTTTAAGGTATATTCTGGAAGTTTTTCTTGCCGTTCTTTGCTGGTTGCAATGATATTGGATGACACCCCAGTGCTTAACCATGGCTTATAAAGGACACTCTGCATATCAGTGGTAAGGGTGAAAGGCTTGCTTAGGGTGGTGCAGGTAGTATAGCTGCTATATCACTGCCCCAGAGACCTGGATTCAATCCTAACTTCCTCTGCTGGCTATGTGGAGTTTACACGATCTCCCCATAACAGTTTGGGTTTCCTCCCACATCCCAAAGTCTTACAGGTTGGTAAGCTGGTTGTCCTTTGTAAATAACCCCTTATGTGTAGTTAAGTGTTAGAATCTATGCGAGTGGTAGGAGTTGATGAGATTGCAGGGGAAATAAAAGGGATTAATTTAATATGAATATAAACAGTGGTTAATGGTCAGTGCAGCCTTCAGTTTTCATGCTATATTTCTCTATGACTTTGCTACAAGGAATTCAATAAGGTTGAGATGGAAATGGATTCCAAATGAAAGTTCGTTTAGAATGTCCATTTTGCTCCACACGTGCTTGTCCACCCACTGAATTTTTCCAGCATCTCGTGTATTGCTTCAGATTTCGGCATCTGTAGACTCTTGAGTCAACAAAGATATAAGACACATGGGCCACCATCTGCAAGTATCCCTCCAAGTAGCCTGTCATCGTGATTTGGAAGTATATCATTATTACTTTATTACTGGGTTTAACTCTTATAATAACAGCACTAATGTAGCATGTGTTTTTAGAAAGACTGCCAGCTCTTAAGGGTGTTTGAGATAGGCAATGAATACTTGCCATGCCAGTGATGTCCTGATCCTGATGAACAGAGGGAAAAAAAGAGATGCATGTAATTCACGTGCTTAAGAGTTCTGCAGTTCCTTGTCAAAATGGACCAAAATCCTCAAACCATTCAGATGCAGCATCTTAATAAAGGCGTGAAATTACAGCGCTACACAATTTTGTGCCGTGGAAAAGCTTATAATGAAGTGGGATTTGCTTGGTTGACACAATGATGATTGCACAAATACTTCTTAGTATGGTAGCATGAAAAGCCAAATTTAGTGATATTTGGTATTCTGTGCAGCTCATGTCATCAAAAAAGGTTAATGTTGCAGGGCATTGAATATGAGGTGTAATTAAATAAACAATGCAAATGTCAAGTGGTATCTTGTTTAAGATTCAGTGAAGCAAACAGCTGCATTTTTTTTGTTTTACAACTTCAACAAAGAGATAGTACAAAGAGATTTGTTTTCAATAATACTGAATAAGCAGCTCACAAGCAGCTAGAGGGTAAAAATGGGCATTAAGTGTCCATAAGGCATCAACAAACTTTCTACTTTCCTTGGGCATCTGTTATGATCAAAGTAAATTAATTAAATTTAAGTTTCAGAATTTCAAAGTAAAGTCTTGTTAATAGCACCAAATTGCTAATGCTTGGATTGTTGGTATTTTCTTGAAGTTTGTAGTTTGCTCCATGCACAAACTCATAATAGATTAAAAATAATCCAGAACCTGAAATCCTATTCCCTTGCCAAAAGGCACCCGAACCCCCATCAGTATGCATCTTTCTGCACATACTCTGTCCTTTTATGAATCTGATCTTCATATCAAATCTCAGGAAGCAGAATAATGCAGACTGATTGTTGATGTTTGTGGTGCATGAAAAATTTAAGACCAAGATGGAGGTCAGATGCTTGTGCATCTTACTCTGTTCTGACATTTGATTCTTCATTGATTTCAGCAGTGGACCAGTGCTGAATAATGAAAGGGTCTGGGTCCTTGATCTGTATACCATAGGGTACAGATGAAGAAACTGTTTCTCCAAGAAAAGTGTTATGTGTAGGGTATGCACTTCAAATATTATGTTTTAATTATTACTTCAAAATGTTTCAATAATTTTATTTTTAATCATTTGAATTTGTTTTCAACAGTATTTAAATGTCTCTGAGAGATATCTGAAAGGAGTTTAAAAGAAAGCCTTCGCACCCAGTGAGGTATTAGTGAGCTTGCTTCTGCATACGATGAGTACAATTATGCAAGTATAGTCATTAAAGGAGAAAGGGTAGTTCATGCATTTTTTTTCACAGGACATGAAGTTCTGTAGCAGTTCCACTCTGGAGATGAGTGGAAGAAGACTATGCTGGATGGTCTCCCAGCAGAATCTTATTTACATGAAATAGTGATGACTATGGCATTGTCTGTTCTTTCTAAAAGCCTGCTATTTAGGAACTTGGGAGATACTTGCACCTACTTTAGATGCAGTTTTGCATAGTGATTCAAGGAAATGTTATTGAACTGATAGACAGAATTTGTAGACCAAACCATGTTGAAGTGTCAGAATTGGCCCCTATGCAGCACAGATAGAAAATATCCAAGATGTGATTCCAATAGTGAAAGATCAGGGAGCGAATCTCCCGTCATTTGGAGCCATGAGCTATCTTGGCATTACAGCAGTCTGTCCTTCTCTCAGATAGTGGGGTCAGTGGGATCTAACACTAAAGGATGTGCACTTAGGAAAAAAGAGCAAGAGGTTTCTTGGGGGTTATTATTTATTTATTTAGTATTTACTGGCACCATGCGGAGTAGGCCCTTGGAGCCACACAACCCCAATTGACCCTAACCTAATCAAGAGACAATTTACAATGACCAGTTAACCTACCTGTTACATCTTTGGATTGTAGAAGGAAACCGGAGCACATGCAGAAAACCCATGCATTCCACAGGGAGGACGTGCAGAGAACATGCAGAAGAGGCCAGAATTGAACTCCAAACTCCAGAATGCCCCAAGCTATTACAGCATCTTGCTAACTGCTATACTACCATGGCCCATAAGTGTGAAACTCTGCAGATGCTGGACATACAAGCAAAACACACAAAATGCTGGAGGAGGCCTGGCAGTATCTATGGAAAAGAGTAGTCGGTTAATGTTTTGAGCTGGGACCCTTTATCAGGACTTTCCAGCTTGTTTCATCCCAGACTACTGGCTTCATCCTGTCCTGATGAAAGGCCTTGGACTGAACTGTTGACTATCTACTCTTTTCCATATGAAGGGGCTATCTCTTTGCCTTTTGACCTTATGGCTTTATTAATCTCCAACTGAAAGCATTAATGCTTTCCCCAAAGTTTCAGCTTCCCCTTAGCCAACAAATTCAACACAATCAACTTTCTACTTACTGCTTCTTGCAATCATTCTCATGCCAGTTGCAATAGGAACATAGAAATTAGGAGTAGGTCACTAGAAGGTCTTTCAAACTTACTGAACCATCTAATAAGATCATGTTTGATTTGGTCATAGCGTCAGTTTCACATTTACTTAGCCCCCTGCTCTACTGTATACCCACATGACCACTGGCTGAGCTTAGCTCCAGTGCCATCTTCCAGTTTGCTGACAACACTACTGTTGTTGGACAAATCATAGGTGGTGATAAGACAACATGCTAGTGCCAGATAGTTCACCTGTGGTACTGCAAAAACATACACTTGCTCAATATCAGCAAGACTAAAGAGCTATTGTTGACCAGGCAGGAAAAAAAATGATGAACATGTGCCTGTCTACATTGGCTGTGGTGTGAGTCAAGAGCTTTAAATTCCTTGGTTTTAATTTAGCAGATGACCTGTTCTTGGCCCAGCAATCATAAGGAAAGTGCACCAGTATCTTGTACTTTCTTAGGATGAGGGGTTCAGTTTGTCACCAAACACTCCAACAAACTTCTACAAGTGTACTGTTATCCTGGGTGGTTACAATTTAAATACACAGGAACATAACCTGCTTAGAGTCCTCCATCCATTACATCAAAGGCACATCTCTCCCCATCCTCAGTATTTATAGTACACACTGCCTCAAGATGCAACATCTAGCATCAAAGATCCCTACTATCCAGGACATTACATCCTTATGGAGCTACCATTGGGTAGGATGAACAAAAGTCTGAAGTTCCCACATCAATAAAAGCTTCTTCCCATCAGCTATTTAGTTCCTGAAACAACCAGCAAAACCCTGATCATGCCAGTTTGGCAACACTATAAGCACTTGCACTAAAATGTACTTTGTTTGTGGTTTCTTGTAAAAATAAGTGTGACTTTTGACTTCTTTTTTGACTCTTCTTACTTATCAAGCATCTATCTAATTCTGGGACAAAAATATTCTAAGAATCTGGTACAACTACTCTTAGAGCAAAGATTCTCAAAACCTATTGTCTTTTCTCTGATTAGACAACCCTTATTTTCAAAATGTGATCTCTAGTTTTAGATTTTTCACAAGAGGGAGCAAACTCTTCACATTCACCCTATCAAGACTTCTCAGGATCTTTTGTGTTTCAATCAATCATTTCTCTCTTCTAAACTCCAGTGGAAGCAAGCGCACTTGTCCAATCTTTCTTCACAAGACAACCTGCCTCTTATGTACAAACCCTTCTGAACTGTTCTAATGCATTAACATCTTTTCTTAAATAAATCCATTTTCCACTCTATCGGAGCAACTACTAGCTGAACTGGATTCATTATGAACAAGCTGTATAGGATGAGAAAGGCTAGTAAATCATGTGGAAGTTGGTTCTTGGAGATTGCATGAAAATAATTTGTCATCGGTCTCATGGTTTTGTTGTCTAATTTTATAAATTAAAAAATCAGCTTATTGATTTTCTTTATTCTAGCTGTCATTTGAGAGGAATGATAACTTGGAACCTGTTAATAGACTATAGATATTTTATTTATTATCATTCTTTTGGTGACCAGTATCTACGGAAGGGCAATTTTTATTGATTATCTCTTATTGTGATTAAAGTTAATGAAGACCCACCTTACTGCTCTATTTTAATGACTCTGTTAAAGTTAACTACATTGTAGTGAGTAAACAAACACACAGAAGAAAACTGATGATTTGCCACTATGTATTAATACCTGGTGCAGACAGTAGCCGTAGAGTGAAGAGCAGTTAGAGAGGTTAAAATGATTGAAGTGCAGATGGTTACTTGATTTGGGCAAAGATACTGCATTATCTTTAGAAGTAAATCTAAGAGGAGAGTGCAACTTCTGTATTGTCTTTCTGGTTGCAATGATTGAGGCAAGTGTTCAGAGTCCTGATATGTAGAGACTTGTGTAACAAACCTGCTCTGTACTGCTATAGGATGGAATGGCATTGGAAAATAGACAACATCCAAATTGCATCCACTCTAATTGTTGCTTGTCAAGGTCATTTTCTGGTCACTGAATATAACGGGTGTTGTTGGTGGGAATTAATGACAGAAGGATAAGTAATGCGACTTCTGCATTAGAGAGCATGCACTGCCCTCATGTTGGTATAGCATGATAATTATTTGATACTTAACATTTCAACTACATGTGGCAGTACACCATGATACATTTGGGAACAGATTGCTTTTTGTGAACTCTGAATTAGTTAAGTTGTACACTGAACTGAACTACAGAAGTGAGAGCATGTCTTGACAACTTGTCGAAAAAGGATCTCCCTTCATCAACAGAAAATTTAAAAAAAACAAATGATAGAAATCTGAAATAAAAAGTCATAATGTTGGAAACTTCAGCAATTAACCAACAATTGTAATGGGGGGACTTCAATATGCAAGGAGAGTGGGAGAACCAAGTTGGTTTTGAATTGCAAGAGAGAGAATTTGTAGAATGCCTACGAGATGGCTTTTTAGAGCAGCTTATGCTTGAGCCTACTGGGGGAAAGGTTATCTTTGACTGGGTATTGTATAATATCCCAGATCTTACTAGGGAGTTTAATGGAAAGGAGCCTTTAAGAAGCAGTGATCATAATATGATTAAATTCATACTGCAGTTTGAGAGGGAGAAGAATAAGTTACATGTATTGGTATCACAAAGGAATAAAGGGAATTACAGAGGCATGAGAGAGGAGCTTGCCCAGGTGGATTGGAGAAGGCTACTTGGCAGGGCTGAACGGCAGAGCAGAGGAGGCTGAAGTTTCTGGGGATAGTTCACAAGAGACAGGATAGTTATGTCTCACAGAAGAAGTTCTCAAATGGCTGAGGTATGCAACTATGGTTGACAAGGGAAGTTAAGGGCTGCCTACAAGCCAAGGAAAGAGCATACAAAGTAGCAAAAGCAAGTGAGAAGTTGGATGATTGGGAAGCTTTTTAACTCCAACAAAAGGCAACTGTAAAAGCTATAAGAAGGGCAAAGATGATATATGAGGGCAAAATAATATAAAGCAGGATACTAAAAGTTTTTTCAGTTACATAAAGAGTAAGGGAGGTAAGAGTTGATATTGGACCACTGGAAAATGATGCTGGTGAGGTAGTAATGAGTACTCTGCATCAGTCTTCACTGTGGAAGACACTAGCAGTCTGTCAGAAGTCCGTGATTTTCAGGGAGCAGAAGGACTGCCTCTGCTATTACAAAGGAAAAAGTGCTTGATCAACTCAAAGGACTGAAGGTGGATAAGTCACCTGGACCAGATGGACCACATCCCACAGTTCTGAGTGAGGTTAACATGCATTGGTCATGATCTTTTAAGAATCACTTAACTTTAAGGCATAGTTGCGGAGGACTGGAAATTTGCAAATGTCACTCCACTCGTTAAGAAGGGAGGAAGGCAAAATAAAGGAAATTGTAGGCCAAAACCCTTCGGCAGGACTGGAGAAAGTAAGCTGATGAGTAGATTTAAAAGATGGGAAAAGGGGAGACTATTAAGACATAGGAGCAGAATCAGGCCATCTGGCCCATTGAGTCTGCTCCGCCATTCAATCATGGCTGATCCTTTTTTTTTCCCTCCTCAACCCCAGTTCCCAGCCTTCTCCCTGTAACCTTTGATGTCATGTCCACTCAAGAACCTATCAATCTCTGTCTTAAATACACCCAACAACCTAGACTCTACAGCTGCATGTGGCAACAAATTTCACAGATTCACCACACTTTGACTAAAGAAATTTCTCTGCATCTCGGTTTTCAAAGGGCACCCCTCTATCCTGAGGCTGTGCCCTCTTATCCTAGACTGTCCCACCATGGGAAACATCCTTTCCATATCTACTCTGTTTTGGCCTTTCAACATTCAAAAGGTTTCAAGGAGATCCCCTCTCATCCTTCTGAATTCCAGCAAGTACAGACCCAGAGCCATCATACCTTCCTCATATGATAACCCTTTCATTCCTGGAATCATCTAGTGAACTCCTGGACCCTCTCCAATGCTAGCACATCTTTTATAAAATGAGGAGCCCAAAATTGTTCAGTATATTCAAGGTGAGGCCTCACTGTGCCTTATAAAACCTCAGCATCACATACCTGTTCTTGTATTCTAGACCTCTTGAAATGAATGCTAACATGGCATTTGCCTTCCTCACCACTGACTCAACCTGCAAGTTAACCTTTAGAGTGTTCTACCCAGGGAATCCAACATCCCTTTACATCTCAGATTTTTGGATTTTCTCCATGTTTAGAAAGTAGTCTGCACATTTATTTCTACTACCAAAGTGCATAATCATACATTTTCCAACATTGTAGTTCATTTGCCAGTTTCTTGCCTATTCTCTTAATCTAAATCCTTCTGCATCCTACCTGTTTCCTCAACACTACCCGCCCCTCCACCAATCTTCATAGTATCTTCAAACTTGGCAACAAAGCATACTATTCCATCATCTGAATCATTTATATACAGCATAAAAAGAAGTCCCAACACAGACCCCTGCGGAGCACTACTAGGCACTGGCAGCCAATCAGAAAAGGATCCTTTTATTCCCACACGCTGCCTCCTACCAATATCTTAACTTGGTAAGCATCCTCATGTGTGGCATCTTGTCAAAGGCCTTCTGAAAGTCTAAATATACAACCACCACTAACTTACTTGTAATCTCAAAGAATTCCAACAGGTTCGTCAAGCAGGATTTTCCCTGAAGGAAACCATGCTGACTTTGTACTATCTTGTCCTATGTCACGAGGTACTCCATCACCTCATCCTTAACAATTGACTCCAAGATCTTCCCAACCACTGAGGTCAGGCTAACTGGTCTATAATTTCCTTTCTGTTGCCTTCCTCCTTTCTTAAAGAGTGGAGTGACATTTGCAATTTTCCAGTCCCCTGGCATCATGCCAGAGTCCAATGATTTTTGGAAGTATCATTTCTAAAGCTGCCACAATCTCTAACGCTACCTCTTTCAGAACCGTGGTGTGCAGTTCACTTGGTCCAGGTGACTTATATGCCTTTAGGTCTTTCAGCTTTTTGAGCACCTTCTCTCTTGTAATAGCAACTGCACCCACTTCTCTTCCTTCACACACTTCAACATCAGGCATGCTGTTAGTGTTTTCCACAGTGAAGACTGATGCAAAATACTCATTTAGTTCATCAGCCATCTCCTTGTTCCCTGGTTATTATCTCACCTGCCTCATTTTTCTAGCAGTCCTATATCCATTCTCATTTCTCCTTTATTTTTAACATACCGGTACTTGAAAAAACTTTTGCTATCCACTTTGATATTATTTGCTAGCTTGCTTTCATATTTCATCTTTTTTCTCCTAATGATTCTTTCAGTTGCTGTCTGTAGGTTTTTAAAAACTTCCCAATCCTCTATCTTCCCATTAATTTTTGCTTTGGTGTATGCCTTTCTTTTGCTTTTACACCCTTGTCGGCCATGGTTGTACTATTTCACCATTTGAGTATTTCCTTATTTTTTGGAATACATATGTCCTGCATCACCTTCATTTTTTCCCAGAAATGCACACCATTGCTGCTTTGCTGATATCCCTGCCAGCAGCTCCTTTCAATTTACTTTAGCCAGCTCCTCTCTCATACCGCTGTAATTTCCCTTACTCCACTGAAATACTGCCACATCAGGCTTTATTTTCTCCCTATAAAATTTCAAGTTGAACTGAATCGTATTGTGCTCACTGGTTCCTAAGGGTTCTATTACCTTAAGCTCCCTAATCACCTACGGTTATTACATAACACCCAATCCAGTATAGCTGATCCCCTAGAAGGCTCAAAGACTAACTGCTCTAAAAAGCCATCTCTTAGGCATTCAACAAACTCACTCTCTTGAGATCCATTTCCAACCTGATTTTTCCAATCGACTTGCATGTTAAAATCTCCTATGACTACCATAAGATTGCCCTTTTGACTCGCCTTTTCTACTTCCTATTGTAACCTGTGATCCACCTCCCAGCAACTGTTGGGGTTCCTTTATATAACTGCCATCAATGTCCTTTTACCCTTGCAGTTTCTTAACTCAACCCACAAGGATTCAATACCTTCCGATCTTGTGTCACATCTTTCTAATGATTTGATGCCATTCTTTACCAGTAGAGCCACACCACCCCCTCTGCCTACCTTCCTATTCCTCTGAGATAATGTGTAACCTTGGATATTCAGCTCCCAACTACAGCCATCCTTCAGCCACTATTCAGTGATGGCCACAACATCATACCACGCAGTCTGTAATATTGCAACAAGATCATCCACCATATTTCTTATACTACAGGCATTTAAGTACAACACCTTGAGTACCGTTATTGCTATCCTTTCTGATTCTGCATCCCTAATGATTTGATACTCAATCTGTTGGCTGCAACTAAGTCCCATCACCTGTCTGCCCTTCCTGTCAGTATGACTGCGTGCTCTCTTTACTTTTTTACCATCTGTCCTGTCCTGAGTCTCTTTACTCTGGTGCCCACCCCCCTGCCAAATTAATTTAAACCCTCTCCAGCAGCTCTAACAAACCTTCCCGTGAGAATATTGGTTCCGTCTTGGGTTCAGGTGCAACCTGTTACTTTTGTACAAGTCATACTTCCCCCAGAAGAGATCCCAATGATCCAAGAACCTGAAGCCCTGCCCCCCACACCAGCTTCTCAGCCATGCATTTATCTGCCAAATCATCCTGTTTCTACCCTCACTGGTGCATGGCCAGCAATCCAGAACCTACCTCTCTAAATTTTCTTTTCAAGACCTCTTTGCTTTTCCTTCCTATGTCATTGGTACCAATATGTACCAAGACATCTGACTACTCCCTCTCCCTCTCCAAAATGATGAGGACACAATCTGGCAGAAACACAAGGTGATAGTTGAAACCTGAAGGGGGAAGGGAATGAAGAAAAGAGCTGGGAAGTAAATTGATAAAAGAGACAGAAGGCCATGAAAGAAAGAAAAGGGGGGAGAAGCACCAGAGGGAGGTGATGCGCAGGCAAGGACATAAGGTGAGGGACAGAAAAGAGGATGGGAAATGGTGATGGAGAGAGGGGGTGGGAGACATTATTGGAAGTCCAAAAAATCAATGGTCATGCCATTTAAGTTGGAGGCTACCCACCCGGAATATGAGGTGTTGTTCCTCCAACCTAATTATGGCTTCATCATGATAGTGGAGGAGGCCATGGTTGGGCATATCAAAATGGGAATGGGAAGTGGAATTTAAATGGGTGGCCACTGGGAGATTCTGCTTTTGCATGTGGACGGAGCATAGGTGCTCGGTGAAGTGGTCTCCCAGTCTATGTTGGGTCTCACCGATATACAGGAGGCCACACCGGGAGCACTGAACACAGTATATGACCCCAACAGACTCACAGGTGAAATGTTACCTCACCTGGAAGGACTGTTTAAGGCCCTGAATTGTAGTGAGGGAGGAGATGTAGGGGCAGGTGTAGCACTTTCTGTGCTTGCAAGGGGAAGTGCCAGGGGGGAGATCAGTAGGGAGGGATGAATGGACAAGGGAGTCGCATAGGGAGAGATCCCTGTGGAAATCAGGCGGTGGGGGTGGGAAAGATGTGCTTGGTGGTGGGATTCTGTTGGAGATGGCGGAAATTTCGGAGAATTATGTGCTGGACGTGGTGGCTGCTGAGGTGGTAGGTGAGGACAAGAGGAGCCCTATCTGTGATAGAGTGGCGGGAGGATGTGGTAAGAGCAGACGTGTGTGAAATGGATGAGATGTGGTTGAGGGCAGCATTGATGGTGGAGGAAGGGAAGATCCTTTCTTTGAAAAAGGAGTATGTCTCCTTCGTGCTAGAATGAAAAGCCTGATCCTGAGAGTAGAAGCAGCAGAGGCAGAGGAATTGAGAGAAGGGGGTGCCGGTTTTACAAGTAACACGGTGGGGAGGTATAGTCCAGGTAACTGAGAGTCCGTAGTTTTATAATAGACATCAGTGGATAAGCTGTTCCGTGGATGTCATTTACTTGGATTTTCAAAAGTCATTTGATAAGGTGCCACTCATGAGGCTGCTTAACAAGATAAAATCCTATGGCATTTCAGGATAGATCCTGGCATGGATAGAGCAGTGGTTGATAAGCAGGAGGCAGCGAGTGGGAATAAAAGGGGCCCTTTCTGGTTGGCTGCCAGTGACTAGTGGTGTTCCTCAGCGGTCAGTATTGGAAGTGCTGCTTTTCACATTGTTTATCGATGACTTAGATAATTGAATTGATGGCTTTGTTGCAAAGTTTGCAGATGATATAAAGATAGGTGGGGGGGGTAGGTAATGCTGAGAAAGCAATGCGATTGCAGCAGGACTTATACAAATTGGAAGAATAGGCAACAAAGTGGCAGATGGAATGCAATGTTGGGAAATGTATGATGATGCATTTTGGTAAAAGGAACAATAGTACAAACTATTGTCTGAATGGGAGAAAATTCAAACATCAGAGGTGCAGAGGGAATTAGGAATCCTTGTGTAAGACTTCCAGAAGGTTAATTTACAGGTTGAGTCTGTGGTAAAGAAGGCAAGTGCAATGTTGGCATTTATTTCAATGAGAATAGAATATAAAAGCAAGGGGATAATGCTGAAGCTTTATAAAACACTCATCAGGCTGCACTTGGAGTATTGTCAACAGTTTTGCGCACTATATCTCAGAAAGGATTGTCATTGGAGAGAATCCAGAGGAGGTACACGAGGATGATTCCGAGATGAAACGGTTAACATATGAAGAGCGTTTAGCAACCTTGGGCTTGTACTCACTGGAATTTAGATGAATGTGGGAATATCCCATTGAACCGTCTCAGATCACAATACCCTGCAGCGGATAGTGAGGTTAGCTGAGAAGGTCATCGGGGTCTTTCTTCCTGCCATTACAGACATTTACACTACACGCTGCATCCGCAAAGCAAACAGCATTATGAAGGACCCCACGCACCCCTCATCCAAACTCTTCTCACTCCTGCCGTCTGGGAAAAGGCACCGATGCATTCGGGCTCCCACGACCAGACTACGTAACAGTTTCTTCCCCCAAGCTATCAGACTCCTCAATACCCAGAGCCTGGACTAACACCAACTTACTGCCCTCTACTGTGCCTATTGTCTTTGTTTATTATTTATTGTAATGCCTGCACTATTTTGTGCACTTTATGCAGTCCTGGATAGGTCTGTAGTCTAGTGTAGTTTTTTTACTGTGTTGTTTTTACGTAGTTCAGTGTAGTTTTTGCATTGTTTCATGTAGTACCATGGTCCTGAAAAGCATTGTCTTGTTTTTATTGTGGACTGTACCAGCAGTTATGGTTGAAATGACAATAGAAGTGACTTGACTTGACTTGACTTGAAACCTACCGAATGTTGAAAGGACTAGATAAGGTGGACGTGGAGAGGATGTTTCCTATATCCAGAACTAGACGGCACAGCATCAAACTGAGGGGCGACCTTTTAGAGGTAAGAAGAATTTTTTTTTAAACCAGAGAGTAGTGAATCTGTGGAATGCTCTGCTCCAGACTGCAGTGGAGGCCAAGTCCATGGGTATATTTAAGGTGGAAGTTGATCGTTTCCTGATTAGTCAGGGCATCAAAAGGTATGGTGAGAAGGCAGGTGTATGAGGTTGAGTGGAATCTGAGATTATAAATAATGGAATGGCGAACCAGACTCCTCATTTGTGCTCCTATGTCTTATGGTGGTCCAGGATTTCCAGCATCTGAAGAATCTCTTGTGTTTATGGTACTAGTGTACAGTCTTGTTTCCCTTTCCAAGGACGTCCAATAGAGGGAATGGAAGAGCAGGCAAATGGAGCTGAGTGATTGTTACGTTATCCTGATTCTCAATTTGAGAGAGAAAACTTTAAGTTAGGCTGTTTGTTTCTTGAAATCTAAATATATCTTTTCCCCCAGAGATAATGGCAAGCTTCTATTGCTCTACCTCTCAGTTTAGTTCATGTCAGAATTCTAGTGATGGGTCTTTTGTGATTATATTTGCTTTTCCAAGTGTTCTTGTGAGCCATATATGTCTTCTCAATTATAAATTTATTATGACATTCCTTCAGGCCGGCAGTGGAGTTGTTTTATTTATTCTTTGGTTTCCTTTTACTTTTACAAATTAGAAATATAAAATACAGATGTTTGAACAGCCATGTTCTACACCAGGGGTTCCCACCCTATGGACAAATCCCATTAATCGAGGGATCAGTGGATCCCAGGTTGGGAACCCCTGTTCTAGCGGAATAATCATTGCAAATAACTGCTCTGCGCCTTCTTAAACCCAAAGTCTTCTATAATTGTGGCTCTATATTCAGTCTGAATAAGTAATTTAATCACACATACTCTTCAAATCAATTTTTATTTCAATGGGTTAAATGAGGGATAGTATTTTCAAGAAAATGTCATTAATCCATTTAATAAGAATAATGTAACTAATAAGCTCAGCCATCTGTGTGAGAAATGCACATTTCCATGTGAGTTTTTAGTATTAACATTACTGAATACCTGGTGTATGGTGTATAATTATGGCCTCTTTGTATTTAAAAAACATATACTTACCACAAAAAATGTGCAGCAGAAATTCACCAGAGTGATTTGTAGGCTGATGGGTCAATCATACAAGAAGTGATCAAGGAAGATTGGCCTTGATTTTCTAGAGCGTAGGAAGAGGTGTCCTCACTGAAACATTTATTTCTTGGGTGTTGATGGGGGTATGTATGGGGAGGATGTACCTCTTGCTAGGAGCCTGGAGCAGAAGTTACAGCCTCAGAATGAGAGTAGACCACTCAAGATCGAAATGGGTGAAATTTCGTCAAGGAAAAGGTGAGGAATCTTCAAAATTCACTACATCAAAGCATGTGAGGTTCACTCATTGATTGTGTTCAAGCAGAGGTTGATAGGTTTTAGGATATTAAAGGAATCCAGGGATATGGGGCTGGACACTTAGTAGATGATTAACCGTGATTTAATTTGTTGGCAGAGTAGGCCTGGGGCTGTTCTCCTCTGATTTCTTCAGTTCTGCTGTTATGAACAGTTTGCATTTCTGGAAAAGTGTGTCTGTGTTCCAGATGGAGGAAAGGTAACTCCTATGTCCATAGAGTTTGTTTTCAGATGTGGTCTTGCAAAATGCATCAGTTTATTTAGTTGTTACGACTTCTAATTTTAAAATTATGTTTATAAAGTTGTCTTTTACATTGTGGTAATGCATTGATTATATCAAATCAAATGGACTATTTTATCATCTAAGCGTAAATATTATGTTTAGTTGATTTTATTCTGAGTATGGAGCATAGTTTGATTAAAAAATCAGCTTCAAATACCTGTGTTCAGCTCTTTTTGCTTTTAATCATTACCACTTATAATCAGTAACACAACAACTCCTGGGTTTTCTGATTATGATAGTGGCATGATGTTTTGATACATTACTGCAGCAAATGATAAGCCTGTCTGACATTGATCATGAATGCAGTTCTGATTATTTTTTAAAATCTTATCAAGTTACTGTCATCCACTACTGCACTTTTGAGTCTCTGATAGCACAATCATGTGTTGCTTGAGGTAGGACATGAACACTCCATTTCACCTGACTAATTTATTAATTGGCTTCTATGTATTGTTCGGGTATCTCATTTTGAGGGGTTTTGCCAACCTGTTTTAAACATACTTTATACTTTAAACTATAATACTTTGAATGGGATTAACATACCCATTAAACTAAAACTTGAAAATGCTAGGATACACTACATCTTTCCAAGCTCTAAATGCTAATTAGAAGTTCAAAAGAGCAGATAATTGCTGCTGTTCACAACAGGATGCGTTTGTATTTTTTAAATTCTAATTTGCCATAATTGCTGTGTTTTTGTTACCAATTGCAAGCTTTGCTGAACACTTTGATGCTGTGGAGGCTTTTTTATAATTTTTCATAGTTGATGCCATATGGAAGTAGGTACAATTAAGTTTCCCTGCTACCTTCTTGTCAGGCATGTTTCTGTCAGTGTATGAATTGCATGAGCTCCTAACTGGGTTCTAGTGAATATTCATAATGCTTTGTTCATTGTAACCTGGAGGATATGAGAAAGCCACAGGTGGCTTTGTAGAATGAAAATTCATGATAATTGATCATTCTTTGTTTGCAGTGACCAGTCTCTATATGAAGCAGACCATTACTTTTTTGTGTAAGGAACAATAATAATACTGAGGGAAGCTGAATTCTTTTGTGGTTTGGAAATAATAAAATAGCGTCCTATTAAATGCTAATAAAGACAACCTTTTATGTGGAAGGAATTGAGCTTAAGTAAATAACAACAAAAATAAAAACGTGTTGAAAGAAGCTGTTTACTGAGGTGAAAACATTGCATGTTTCTTGGAATTGCCTTTTGTAGCATTCTCAAGGGTGAGGGTGAACAGCCAGAAGTCTTGGTGCAAATTGGCACCAATAACATAAGTAGTCAAGGTGAGAAGGTCCTGAAGAGATATTTTAGGGAGGTTGGTAGAAAGCTGAAAAGCAAGACCTCTAGGGTAGTAATCTGGATTGCTGCCTGCACTACCTGCCAGTGAGGATAATAATAAGATGATGTGGCAGGAGAATGTGGCTGAGGTACAGGTGCAGAGGGCAGGGGTTCAGAATTATGGATCATTGGGATTTCTTCTGGGGAAAGTATGGCCTGTATTAAAGGGATAGGTTACCCCTGTAGCACAGGGGTTCCAATATTCTTAGGGGCATGTTTGCTGGATTTGTTTGGGAAGATTTAAACTAACTTGCCAGGGTGATGGGAACTGGAGTGACAGTGTTGAGGATAAGCCAGTTGGTTTACAAATGAAGGCAAGGTGCAGTGAGTCTCCTAGCAAGGAAAGGCTGATGAAGTCAACAAGCTAAGTTGCAATGTAAAAGGCAGGTATAATTGAAAAGGATGAATACAGGATTGAAGGTGTTACATTTCATTGCATGCAGTGTATGGAATAAGGTAGATGAACTTGTAGCACAGTTGGAGATTGGCATGTGTGATGTAGGCATCACTGAATCACGGCTGAAAAAATTATACTTGGGAGTTTAACGTCGAAGGATACATATTGTATTGAAAGGACAGGCAGATGGGCAGAATGGGTAGCTTGGCTGTGTTGGTTTAAAACAAAATTAAATCATTAGTAAGAAGTGACATTGGTGTTGAATCATTGTGGATATAGCTAAGGAACTCAAGGCTAAAAAGACCCTGATGGGAGTTATATATAAACCCCCAAACAGTCATTAGGATGTGAAAGTAAGCTAGCCAATAATATTAAAGAGGATACCAAAAGTTTCTTCAGATACATAAACAAGAGAAAATCTGCAGATGCATAATGTGATATATAAGAGAGGCGAAGGTGGATATCAGACCACTAGAAAATTATGCTGGAGAAATAGTAATGGGAGACAAGGAAATCGCAGATGAACTGAATATATATTTTGCATCGGTCTTCACTGTGTAAGACACTAGCAGTATGGTGGAAGTTCCAGAGTGTCAGGGGTCAAAAGTGTGTAAAGTTGGTATTGCTAGAGAGAAGGTTCTTGGGAAACGGAAAGGTCTGAAGGTAGATAAGTCACCTGGACCAGTTAGTGCACAACCCAGGGTTCTGAAAAAGTGGCTGGAGAGTTTGTGGAAGCATTATTAATGATCTTTCAACAATCACTATATTCTGGAGTGGTTCTGGAGACCGGAAAATTGCAAATGCCTCTCCCCCCTTCAACAAGGGAGAGGCAGAAGAAAGGAAATTTTAGGCCAGATTATTGCCTGATCTCAGTGGTTGGGAAGGTGTTGAAGTCGTTTGTTAGGAATGTGGTTTCTGGTTACTTGGAGGCACATGATAAAGTAGGCTGTACTTGATTTTCAGAAGGCCTTTGACAAGGTGCCACACATGAGGCTGTTGAGAGCCTGTGGTATTACAGGAAAGATACTAGCATGAATAAAGCAGTAGCTGATTGGCAGGAAGCGAACAGTGGGAATAAAGGGAGTCTTTTCTGGTTGGCTTCTGGTGACTAGTGTGCCACAGGACTGTGTTGGGACTGCTTTTTATATGTCAGTGATTTGGATGGTGGATTTGATGGTTTTTTGCAAAGTTTGCATATGATACAAGGATAGATGGAGGGGCAGATAGTTTTGAGGAAGTGGAGGCTACAGAAGGTCTTGGACAGATTAGGAGAATGGGCAAAGAAATAGCAGATGGAATACAGTGTTGGGAAGTGTATGGCCATACACTTTGATAGAAAAAATAAAAGGCCAGACTCCTTTCTAAATGGAGAGAAAACTTTAAAAATCTCAGGTGCAAAGGAACTTGGGAGTGCTAGTGCAGGATTCCCTAAAGGTTAACTTGCAGTTTGAGTCTGTGGTGAGGAAAGCAAATGTGATGTTAGCATTGATTTCAAGAGAACTAGAATATAAAAGCAAGGATGTAATGTTGAAACTTTATAAAGCAGTGGTGTGCTAACATTGAAGAAGGTTGAAAGAAGATTCATGAAAATTATTCCAGGATTGAACGGGCAACCCACACAAAATGCTGGAGGAACTCAGCAGGCTTGGCAATGTCTATGGAAAAAAAAATACAGTTGACATTTTGGGCCAAAACCCTTCGGCAGGATTGAGCAGCTTGTCATATGAAGAGCGTTTGGCGGCTCTGAGCCGTCAAAAGAATTCAGTAGAATGCGGAGTAACCTAATTGACACTTATTGAATGTTGAAAAGCCTTGATAGAGTGGATTTTGAAAGGATGTTTCCTATGGTGGAGGAGTCTAAGACCAGAGGACACAACCTCAGAATCGAGGGATGTCCTTTTAGAAGGGAGATGAGGAGGAATTTCTTTAGGCAGAATGTGGTGAATCTCTGGAATTCGTTGCTAAAGGTGTCTTTGGAGGCTAAGCCTTTATGTATATTTAAGGCAGAGTTTGATAAATTTTTGATTGGTCATGGCATAAAGGGATATGGAGAGAGGCAGGAGATTGGGGCTGGTGAGCAAAAATGAATCAGCCATAATCAAATGGTGGAGCAAACTCAATGGGTCAAATAGCTTTACAGCTACCATCAGGCAGGAAGTATAGAAGCCTGAAGTCATATACCACCAGGTTCAAGAACAGGTACTTCCCTTGAACTGGCTGGCACAACCTAATTTTTTTATTCTAATTGTGTTCTTTATTGTAAATTATGTACTTTCATGTTTTCTTTCATGTAAATGCTGATTATATGAAGTTTTGTGCCTGTGATACTGCAGCACGTTCTTCCATTTCATACAAGTACTTGTACATACGATATTAAACTTAACTTTGATTTTGAAACTGCCAGTCATATTTTAGGGCATCTAAGGAATGCATCATGTATAAAATCGACAAATGTGTTTTTGGTTTGCAGAATAGTACCAAAATAAATTGCAAGCAGGAACAAAATAATGCAGATCATGAATTTATTCAACTTAGTGGTGCAGTTAAAGACAATGTTTTATCATGCAAGTGCACTTTTTGGGGAGCTGGTCATCCTTCAGGAACAACAACAATTAGGAATACATTTTTGAAAGTGGTTTGTGACTCATTACAAGCATGATAACAAGCAATAGAAAATAATAATTTTCTCTGTAAAAAGTCCTGAAATATATTGTGATGCAACTATTTTCATGTGATTATGACAAGAATGGTATTGAGAGGAACGCTGGACACCATGGAAATTGTGTGCAGGTGCATTTCTTCTGTTTTGTACCATTACTTGGTAAAGTTCACAGCATATTCAATGAATCTGAACACGAGGAAAAGAAGACCCATTTTTTCACTGTTGTTCTTAATAACCAAAGTTAATTATAATAATCACTAAAGAAAAACCTTGAACAACATAAATTAAAATGAAATATACAATTCCTGCAGACATCTAAATGTCAGCAGGGTAAATTGGCAAGTCGGTTTATTATTGTCGCTTGTACGAGCTTGTGAAAGCTTGTCTTGCATACTGTTTCTACAGATCAATTCATTACAACAGTACATTGAGGAAGTAGAAGGTAAAACAGTAAGAGTGCAGAATAATCTTTTACATTTATGGGGTAACTGCAGATAAACAATACAGACAGTTCCCGAGTTACGAACGTCTGACTTAGGGACAACTCGTACTTATGAATGGAGGGAGGAGAACGCAGTCCGCCATCTTAAGTCAGATCACGACGCCGTCCACCATTTTAAGTCGTTGCCATTAACAGTGTTGAGTGTGTAACTTTGTATTCAGCTTAAATATTTCTTAGCAAGATTCACCCTGATCCCCCCCCCCACAACTTTTCTAGTCAGCACCGCCCCCACTTGTCCCATTTAACCTGTCTCAGTGCGGGTGGACTTTAGGACCCAGAGCAGCACAAGACCTGCCACCCACAGCTGCTGCTGTGCTGCTCCTGAAAAACATTGTCTAATTTTTCCTATGTACTGTACCAGCAGTTATGATCGAAATGACGATAAAAGTGACGTGACTTGACTTGGCCTGATTTTTTAATTAAGTGCGATCGTGAACAATAGCCAGATCAGAAATGCTGATACAGTAAATTAGTTCCTAAAGAGAACTCTGATAGGCCAATCAGACGGTTCACTGCTGCTCAGTGATAGAACATAAGATCCACAGTTTTCTGTTCTGTTGACGGAAAACGATCGCGATTGAAAATAAAGTGGAAATAATAAAGCAATTGGAAAGAGGTGAAACGCCATAGGTCATTGGAAAAGCTTTAGGCTACAGTCTGTCAGCGATCGGAACAACTTTAAAGAACAACTTTTACAGGTAGAGGATAAAATGAGAATAATGGAGCATGTGAAAGGCCCTGCCCTGATGAAAGCTGCAATTATTACTAAGCAACGCAGTTGTTTAATTATTGAAGTACATACGTTTCTTCAGTGTTTTATATGCATAGAAAGGTAAAATATATACTATATACTAAGACAAATGTTTGAGTAACTGATGCTAAATAATACTGGATGTACCTGTTCCGACTTGCGTACAAATCCAACTTAAAGACGGACTCAGGAACGGAACTCGTTCATAACCCGGGGAAGTCATATTAAGGAAGATTGTGAGGTCAAGAGACAATCTTAACTGTTCAATACTATTATAACACCACGATAGAGCCTAGTGGTACATGCTTTCAGGCTTTTGTGTCTGCTTACCTATGGGGAAACAGAAGAAGATCAATTGTCTGAGGTGTATGGGGTCTTTTATTATGATTGGTGCTTTACCAAGATAGAAGTAAAGAAGTGTTGACCTGAGTCCATGGCTGGTTTCCATAATGTTCACAACGCTATCCAATTTCTTGCAGTCATGGGCAGAGCAGTTGCCATATCAAATCATGATGCATCAGGATAGTGAGGGTCAAAGGGGCATATCAAATTTCTTTAACCTGAGGAAGTAGAGGCACAGGTGAGCTTTCTTGGCTGTGGCATGTATGTAGTTCGACAAGGACAAGTTATTGGTAATGTTTACTCCTAAGAATGAGAAATTCTCAACCTTCTTGACCTCAGCACTGCTGAAGTGAAAAACAGGAACATATCCACCACCTCCCTTCCTGAAGTCCATAACCAGCTCTTTTGTTGCCATTGAGTGAAAGATTGTCACAGCAGTGTGCCACTAGCCTCTCGATCTCCTGCTAGTCTGAATCACTACTCTGAGTCACTACTCTGAATCACTGTTATTTGAAGTATAGCCCATTATAGTGGTATCATCTGCCATCTTGTAAATGGAGTTAGAGTAGTATCTGGCCATGCAGTCATGAGTTTTTATAGGGATTAGAATAGGGGCTGAGGGCACAGCCTTGTGGAACACCAGTGCTGAATGTAATCATGGCTGAAGTGTTCCTGCCTATCCTTATTGATTGTGGTCTTTTGGTTAGGAAGTCAATAATCCAGTTGCAAAGGGAGCTGTTGAGTTCCTGATGAGTTTGGTGATAAGTTTGCTTTGAATTATAATGCTGAAGATGCACAGATTAAAGAAGAGTACAGTACTCTAATGGTTTTCACATTTATGAAGTTGCTTGAGGGTAGAACTATATTTTTTCTCTGGCAAGTGTACTGAATGTACAATTTCATAGGCAGTACAGCAAAAGAAATGTAACATAACCCCAGGCCTTGGGCTCTTCTACACATGTAAAACTATGCTGTCCTCACATTTATCACATTCCCCTGTCTATAATATCCCCAAGTACAACTGTATTTGTCTAATCTCTCTCCCCTAGTGAATTGCTTCCTGAACCACAATGCCATGAGTTGGTTGCTCACCCTTCTTACAACCTCCGCTCTCAGCCTCACAGAATGCAACTATCTCAGACCTCTTGGCAAGCTCAAAGGCTGAGCCTCCTCCGGCACAAACTCTTGGATCCCCTTACTTGCCCTACTCGTAGTCACACCCTCTTGACCCTAGCCACAGACTGAAGGTGTCTGAGGAAAACGATTGTTGGAAGTTGAGGACTTCAGACCTAGCGTAAAGCCTACTTTTTTCTCCACAGCAGTGATCCATAAATGCTTCTAGCATCTGAACTACCAGGCATATATCTTAAGGTGCTGGGAAAATCTCACCAACATTGTCTCCGCAAAAACGTCCAAATTCACTGGAAGGATAAGTGAACCAACTTCAGCCTTTTCTCCCAATCTTAATGCTCTTGTACCCAATCAACAACACTGGGTGAGACACGTCATTGAAATGCCTGACATTGACTTTTGAAATGGAGACCTTGTTCCAAGTTCTATCAAAGGAAGAGCTTGACAGTTGAATAGAGAAAAACATTTGAAGAAGTTCACAAAGCCACCTTGAAAAAATGCTACCCGTGTAAGTGCTATACACTGGATCCTGGGAATCTTGTCATCGTGCAGGGTTTCAACAGTTCTTTTCCTCCTTCAGATGCTGCTCGACCTGCTGAGCTCCTTCAGCAAATTGTTCATTGCACTAGATTCTAGTATCTGCAGTCTCATTTGTCTTCACCTATGGGATATTTATAAATAAGCTTGGGTAAATAAAGGAATTTTAAAAAAGTATTTGAAAGGCTGATAGACTTCTGAACTATTATTTATGAAGCTAGATATATTGCAGCTAAATTTTTTTTTCATTTGGTGGCAAATTTTATATGTGTAATGATGCATCTTTGCAGTTTTTTTATAGCTATATCCATGAAGTAGATTATTTTTTAATTAATATAATTTTCTGTGTATTAATTATACAATACTATTTTAAGCAAGTTACCTATTACTTTCAAATAAATAAATACAGCATTATTATGTCCTCAAACTTTAATGTCACTAGCACTGAAAATCTTTGGGATTGAAATAGTGTTTGTCTCAATATCTTTTGAAGCTTCTTTTGACTTAGACAATCTAGTGGGGGGCGGGGAGATAAAATCAACAATTTGAATAGCCAGGAAATGCTTCCTTTTTTATACTTTCTCAAATTTTTTGCACTGTTGCTAATTTTCAGACTGAATTCAGGCAATTAAATAAAACCAGGTCTTTAACAGCTTAAACTTTCAGAAGACCAGATATTGCTGAAATAGCCTTAACAGAAGTGGTTCATAACTAACAATTGAATATTGTCCTGTTGCAGTTTCCTGTTTCCATGGAAATATGTATTGTGTCCAATCACAGCTAAGGAATACAGGGCATAGTCAATTCCTGTCTGTTTCCGGAAACACACCAAGGGATGTGAACAGTTCCTGAAGTTGAATTTTCCACTACCCTACAACAAGTTAATTCTTTTGTTTCATTTGTACATTTGTTTTAATTTGCGCTTTGGTTTCTATCTTACATCTTTTGATAGACAAACAGCTTTATTGTAAAGCAGCATTATTTGATTCATTCAGGTGAGATAATATGTTTAAAGTTCCTAGTTTTGCTCTTTCTTAGTTAAAGTATGTAATTTAACAGTGTTAGCTGAATTAGGATGATGTGCAGTTTGGTTTAGCAATAAAGCATTCTAATATGCAAAGTGACTGTTTGGTAATACAATGATAAGCTTTGCAGTTCTCTCCCTAAATCTCTATGCCTCTTTGCCTTCCTTTCTCCCTTGAAGATGCACCATATACCGGTAATCTGTCTTTTCAACTAAGCTCTTGTTCACTTTCCATATTATCTGTTGTTAGGTACCAAACTATGTTCCTGAAAAATTTTATTCTGTTTAAGTTGCCAGATGAATGTAGGTTGGATATCTTTACAAGTGACCATGGGAAAATGAAAAGATCTTTGAATTCAGTTGATTGAGAATTGAGGGAAAATAGGGTTGTATTGGAAGCTAAGGTAGACCAGAGTTTTCAAGAAAGGGTAGCACAGGACTGTGTTTTGTTTAAAGGAGGAGTTCATATTAACATGTCATGGCAAATGACTATTCCATGATTTAAATTCTAAGAAAGGGTTCCTCTGAGCAATCATACCAGTAGCAGTTTTGACATTAGTAGTGCAAGCCAGATGCACAACTTTAAGGACTGCAGTAGGAACTCTACATCTGTCCTCCATATTCTTGTTTTAGAATGCATCGTTAATAGTCACTGCCAGTGCTTACCCATGTTATGATAGTTAGTGACACTGATACAAGGAGTGTCTGTGAAACAATTAGCCTGCAATGAAGTAATATGTTCAGGACGGAGAAAAAGAAAATAATAAGAAAGCATTATCTGCTTAAGAACATAAGAGATCATCTTTAGAAGGAAGACTTCTAGCATAAAAAGCAAACACTATTAAAAATTTGACTATATTTTTACTGAAGCTTATAAGTGATAGAAAATGGATCATTCCACATGGAAAGCAACACACACAAAATGCTGGTGGAACACATCAGACCAGGCAGCATCTAAGGAGAAGCACTGTCGACGTTTCAGGCCGAGACACATGAAATTGCTGGCTGCCATTTCCAGAGTCATAAAGTTGAAGATATTTGTGAGATTTTCTGACACTTTATATTGAAAATTAGAAATGATGTTTAGATTCACAGTGTTCTTGTTAATATGCTTCACTGCATAGTTTTGCCCTGCAGTAAAAGTGCCTCAAACTGTAGAAAACAATTAACGCTCCTCAATAATTCATCATTAGTAGCTGAGGCACATAAACTGAGAGGAATTTGAAGTTTGATTCTGTGCTCTGTCTGTTCCTTGCTTATTCGATGTAGGATAACTGCCCTCAGTATATCAAATTTCCATGGTCATTCCCCTATATTCCCCAAATACTGTTAGAGATTTGCATTTGAGGCTATTAGACTAACCATGAAGCAGGAACAATTTTCATTGGCAGGAAAGCCAATAATGAAAGGAAACAGTTTAAAGATAATTGGATTAAAAAAGTCAAGAGAAGGTAGAAAATGTTTCTGTGATTGAGTTGTTATAATTTGGAACATGCTGTTTTAAAGAATGATTGTAAATTTCAGAAAGGGTATGGAGCAGTAAAGGAAAAAATTGCACAGTAGAGGAGTAAAGCGTATTATGTGACAGTATGGCGAATTTGAAAGAAAGGCTTATTTATATTCTATCTTCTCTAAACTCAAGTCTCTCAACACTTTATTGCCAAGAATTATTACACCAGAGAAGAATTTTTGAAGTGCATTCATTACTTTAAGTAGGATCCTCACTTTCATTAGATTCTATAACCCCTAAAATCTCTGGAAAGTTACTTGTATCCTTTCCTTTGAAGTCAGAGCCAAAGTATTTGTTTCATTTCTCTAATATAGATTTTTCTGTTTCTAACTGTAAGGGAGCTGCAATAGTCTTCATTTATTTTTCTTCTAATACATTTGTTAGGGGTTTTACAGTAAACTTATATTCTGTGCAAATATATTTTTGCTCTCTATTTCCTTGTTATCCTGTCCCAATATTTAAACTCTCAGTCTTCTCATGTACTTTCCAATCTTGTGTGACTCATCTTTGGATCTAATAATACCCTTAATTTCTTATGTTATCTACAGTTGGGTTAATTTTCATATTTTTAGAATTTTTACGCCAAGTAGCAATATAAAAGCTGTACTTCCTGTGGGTGGACTCTGGAGTAAGTGAGGAAACCCATGAGATCACAGGGAGTCACACAGACCGCACTGACAGGCAGGATTGAACCTAGGCTGCTGAATTTGTCCTGCAGTAGCTCTGCCAACTATGCCACTTGTTGCCCTGGTCAAAAGCCAAATGAGAATGGCTTCATTGTGTTTCTGTGGCTGGAAGAAAAGTGATCTTAATGAAACAAATAGGAAGAGCAGACATTTTGGCTTATTTTATTTGCTCTACATTCAATAAATGTTTGAAAGATTTTTTACATTATTCTCATCTCTCTCTTGTATGCCAGATGCTTGCTGTCACCCTGGTTCTAGACAAACAAGGCATAGGAAAGATCATTTTGCTCTCATTCACCTCTGCCCTTCCTATCTACCTATCAAGCCTCAAAAGAATTTTGTTCAATAATGTTACCCCTTGTTTTTCTCAGCTCAATATAGTATCAGGCCTGTCTACTTAATATTGGCTTATTGGACAAAAAAAGAGCATTCCAAGAAGCAATCTAGTGAATCTTCCTTGGGTTGAGATTCAAAATCACTACTTAATCTTCTGGAATCATATATAGTTGGAACAAGAAACCTCTATCATGTACTCAAGTGCTCTTATAATGAAACCTGAAAAATCATTTGCCTTCAATATTCCTTGCTCTATATATATGTTAAGTTTTGGATGCAAAGACAGCAAGGTCTCTGAGCAGCAACTTTCCATCTTTTGCCATTTAAAATATAATCTTCATTTCTATTTGTTCCAACAAACTCCTTTTTAGCCGTGAATTGTTTCATGTAATTTGATGTGGTCTAAAGAAAGAATTTAAAGTAGGACATTTAAGGGGAAACACTTTTAAAAATTACAAATAAATATTATTGCTTTGTATTGTTAAAAAAGGTAAAATAGAATCAGGTCTTCTATTAATGTGTCCTGTCTTTTTAGATTGATGAAACAATAATCTATAAAGGAATCAAGAATACAAGAAAATGGATGGACTTTACATTACCAAGGAGTGCTGCTTAGCAGTTATAAAGCTAATTGTTGGCCTCCTTCTTCTGATGCCCCAAGGCCTTTCACTGGTTTGCCCTTCTGCTTGTCAGCATTGTACAAAGACTCTGGTGGAGTGCTGCAACGTAGCTTTAACTTCCTTTCCTCAGAATCTTGCAAAAACTACTTCTTCAATTTATCTTAGCAGAAATAATATTTCCACTATAGTTTCTAAGGATTTTGAAGGATTTAATAGATTGTCCGTACTTTTTCTTGACAATAATAGTCTGATTTCATTACATCCCCAAGCTTTTGCAAGCCTCATCAACCTGTATTACCTGCGATTGAATAATAATCAGATAAAAACATTCAGTCTGGGAATCTTTAAAGGCCTTTCCAAACTTCGATATTTGCACCTGCAGCACAATCAGATTATTTCTATTCCAGGAGGATTGCTTTCTGATTTGACTGCACTTCAATATTTGCAACTTGAAGGAAACCTTCTTAGCTTGCTCAGTAGTGGAATGTTCACAGGTTTGATGAATCTTCGTGCTCTTGATCTTGCGAACAACAGAATTTTGTGGATATCTAATTCTTCGTTCAGACAACTCACAAGACTGGAGTTTCTCAATCTACAGAATAACTGCTTGGCTTGGATCCCATCAAATGCATTTGTTCAGCTTAAGGTCCTTAAGAGGCTAATTTTATCGAATAACCCTATTGAGCTGATTCATCCCCTTTCATTCAGTGGATTAGAAAATCTCAAATATCTCTACCTCAATAATGCCAAAATACAGGCTATCCCAAAAGATGGCTTTGTTTCACTGAACAATTTAAGGCATTTAGCTCTAAATAACAATTGTATAACGCATGTCAATTCCAATGCATTTAAAAGACTACATTTAGGGTATTTGCAGCTAGATAACAACAAAATTTCTTTTATTGAGTCAGATGCTTTTGAAGGAATGGCTAAAACATTAAAGGTCCTACATTTGGCGAACAACCATCTTAAAAATTTGTTTCCTGAGGTCTTGATGCCACTGGTTTCTCTAGTTCATTTAATGGTAAATGGAAATCCTTGGGAATGCACCTGTAACATTCTCAATTTGCGAAATTGGCTGTTGTCATCTTCACTTCGGTTAAACATTCGCTGTCAGAGTCCCCCCCAATTACATGGTAAATCCTTGTATTCTGCCAGAATTAATAAGATTAGTGAATGTAATATCACCTTCTATCCTTTGGGGTTAAATACTGCAATGAGATCTCCAGTCAGTCGTGCAGTCTTGACTTCAGTAAAAACAGAGAGCCCAAATCCTTATTTCAAGCTGGAGCACAGTTCTGTAACTAAGAAAGGCTTAGGAGGGTTGGCACTTGCAGCAAAGCACAATGAACAGTTTATAAGCATGCTTCCAGTGCAGGTGCCGGTTGAATACACACCTGTAAATTTCACCACATTAACAGGTTCAGATATGCCGACTATTTCAATCAAACCCTTATTAATCTGCAAACAAAATTTATCAAATTTGAACCAAACCTTTGATATACTCTTGGTCTTTTTCATCTTGGCATGTACAATAGTTTTATTTCTGACGTTTAAAGTTCTTCTCTTACGGCAGAAGGTTAAGGATTTAGAGGCTGAAGGGAACAATGTTGTAGAGTACTACAGTGTATATCCATTTGCACGATATCATGTGACAAATCCGGTGCAAACAATACTCCCAGAACCCGTGACAAGCCCAGAAGTGAGTCAGGCAACTACAATGAAGATAGCATGTCCTGCTAATCAAGCACAGGTTATTTTATTTGAGCACTCTGTCTTATGATTGTGGCCTTTTTCAGTCATATACAATTAACTGAAGTTTAACACTTATAAAGGCAGCAGCTGATTTTGAATAACATCTGCATTTTATGTTGGGAATACATCATCAATTTTCCCTTCAGGTTCCTAAAAATCCCTGCATATAGCAGAATTTTATTGAAGTTTGCCATCAGTTGTTCCAGAGCATGGAAACTTCCTTATCTGTAGCCTTGGCAGTGTCAATAATTTAGGAAAAACAAATTCCAGACATATGCTTAACTTCGAGGTATGACAATTCAAATGATATATATATATAGATTAATGTATGGAAATAGTGGGTTGTTATTGATTTAGTAAAGTAGGCCCCTATAATGTCATGTAATGCCTGTTCTCATGCTCAATAATAAATACACCTTGACAAACAACTGTATTCATATTGTCCTTGCTTCTGTTCAAGATGAGACTGCAGTTAACCGCCTATATTACAACTGTGTTTAAAGTTCAAAAACTTTAGAGAGATTTGTACCTTATTAATACCATATATTTTAATTTAATATATATTTTATGATATATTATGAGACATTTAATTTAAGCAAACGTTTAAAACTGTTAATTCACCAGCTGAGTCCTGCAGCCTATCAGGTTTATTATCAGTGACATGTGCCATGAAATTAGTGTAAAACAAGAGCAAAAATAGTGAGGTAGTGTTCATGAGTTTAATTGCCCATTAAGAAATCTGATTGCAGAAGGGATGCAGCTCTTCCTAAAATGTTGAGTGTTTGTCTTCAGGCTCCTGTATCTCCTCTCTGGTAGTAATGAGAAGAGGGAGTGTGTGTCTTGGGTGGTGAGGGACCTTAATGGTGATTGCTGCCTTTCTTGTGGCGTTGCATTTTGAAGTTGTCTCAATGGTAGGAAAGCTAGTGCCCATGAAGGAGCTGGGTGAGTTTAGAACCCTCTATGCAACTTTTTTCAATCCTGTGCCATTGTTCTCTCTATTATATGGTGATGAAACCTACTGCAGCTGATCTGTACATCCAATGATGCACTGATTATATTCTATTTATAATACTGCAGTATAAAGTGTGTTAAAGTGAGCATGCCCTGATAGTTCCTCTGTCAGTGCTTAACAAGTACATCAAAGTAAAAAAAACATGAAGAAAGCAGTATTCAATTGAAGTGCATCACTGAGCCCACAGTGATGATCACTTTTATGTTGCAAGCAAATAGGCGCTCTTCTAATCTGTGCTGTATTCTGATTTTACTTTCTGGCCACCTGATGCCAGGAATTTTTAATAAAAATCTGAACTAAGTAGAGAAAAATGGCGCCAAATCTTTCTACTTATATTCTCCTCATGGCAACACCAAATGCAGAGTGCATAATTCACTAGCCCAAAAGAATCTTAAGACTTCTGTGATACGCCTGAGCGTTGATGGTTCTTCAATAGTCCACTGAGGAAGCTCCACCTTAAAACTTTGACAGCCTCCCAAAGCATTCAGCTTTGTGAGCTGCTATATTAGTAATTGGGCATTGAAAGACAGTAAATAATTAAAAGAAATTTTACGTTTTTTGATAAAATTTGAAAATATCCAAAGCATTCTATTTCTAAAAATCATATAAAGATGGCGCTGTGTGTGGTGGTCGTGTTGCAAGCTCCATTCCAAATCTACAGTATATTACTAATTTCTCCAATTTTCTTAGCGTGTTCTGTTCAATAGCTGATAGTCACATCAGATATGATAGACTGACCCTTCTGAACATCAGAAAGACAGCATTTACCTCTCTATGCTGATGACCTACTACTCTTTCTCTCATATCCGTCTACATCCTTACCTCTAATGTTTTCACTTCTTGACCAGTTTAGCCAGATCTCTGGCTATAAACTCAACTTACATAAGAGTGAACTTTTCCCAATTAATAAAGAAGCACAAGAACTAATATTTCGTGATCTCCCTTTTAAAGTAGTCCATAATCAATTTACTTATCTTGGAATTACAGTCACAAGGAAGTTTAAAGATCTCTTTCGTGAAAACTTTGTCAATCTTTCATATGCTACAAAACAGAGTCTGGTACAATGGTCACCTCTATCTATGTCCTTGATAGGTCGTATCAATGTTGTCAAAATGTATGTTCTCCCCAAATTCTTATACTTATTTCAATCTATCCCAATTTTTATTCCTAAATCTTTTTTTGATTCCTTAGACTCTATTATTTTGTCATATCTGTGGCAGAATAAGTGCTCTAGAATTAATAAAACCCACCTCCAAAAATCTAAAAAAGAGGGTGGCATGGCTTTACCTAACTTTCGCTTATATTACTGGGCAGCTAATATACGTTGTGCTGCCTTCTGGTCTTCCTTCCACGGTCAACCTGAGTGCCCTAACTGGGTGGCAATGGAGTTGAGCTCCACTAAAGAATTATCTATATCTGCACTTCTTGGCTCTGCACTCCCTAGCAGTCTGCCCAGATCAATAGCTAATCCTCTGGTTAGACACACTTTGCGTATTCAGGAAATGCTATGGTTTCCAGGGGTTTTCCATTTCTAGCCCTGTCGCACATAATCACCTTTTTTTACCTACCACGTTCGATTCAGCATTCCATGTTTGGTACAGGAAGGGCATTAGACATTTTGAAGATCTCTTCATTGATAACCGCTTCGCTTCTTTTCAACAGCTGTCTGTTAAGTTCAACCTGCCTAACGCTCACTTTTTCAGATATCTCCAAATCCGACACTTTACTGCTCCTTTAATTCCTAACTTTCCTGAAATGCCTGCGAAAAATGCTATGGACCTATTTCTCTCCATTAATCCACTAGGTAAAGGTTTAATTTCAATTATCTAAGATAAACTAGCAGCCTTACGACGGGCCCCTGTGGATAAAATTAAAATGGCCTGGGAGCAGGATTTAAATATCTCCTTATCCGAGGAGAGCTGGGACTCAGTTCTCAAATCGGTTAACTCAACCTCTCTTTGTGCTCGCCATTGTCTCTTACAGTTTAAGATTGTTCATAGAGCCCATATGTCTAAATCTAAACTATCTCGATTCTACCCTGGCATTAGTCCGCTCTGTGATAAATGCAAGAGGGGCGTGGCCTCTCTCATCCATATGTACTGGCTCTGTCCTAGCTTGGAGAAATTCTGGGAAGATGTCTTCACTACACTATCGGGTATTCTGAATCAGCACCTAGAACCTAACCCCTTAATTGCTCTGTTCGGTTTTTGGGGCGAGACAGATTTATGTCTGGGTCCGACCAAATGCCGAATACTATCCTTTGCCTCTCTCCTGGCTAGACGCTTGATCCTCCTTAGATGGAGAGATGTTGCCCCGCCCACTCATGCGCAATGGCTTAACGACATTATGGCCTGCTTGGACCTCGAAAAAATTCATTATTCAGTTCTCAATTCGGATTTAAAGTTCCATAAGATCTGGGGGCCTTTTATCGAGTACTTTCATAACCTTCCTCTTGACTAGGGTTTTTTTTTCTTTTCGGTCCCTTGCTTTCAGCTCCCTTTTTTTTTCTGGTAGTAGGCATTATTATCCTCTGTTGCTAAGTGTATTCACAGTCTGGGAGTTTGACTGTCCGGACTTATACTCTCTATATTGTGTGGTGGTTGGTCTGGAATTGTTTTTTTTTCTTGTGTTGTGGGGTTTGGGGAGGACACTAAGCTCACTTGTCTTTAATTTAGGTCCTTTTTTGTTAAATTCTCTTCCTCTGTAGCATATTGTTATTGTATGCTTAACCTTGCTCTGTATTAATGCTCCTCATTGGGATTTGGGGTTTTTAATTTTGTAAAATGTTTTGAAAAACTAATAAAAAAATTTAAAAAAAAGAAAGAAAGACAGCATTTACCCGCTATGTGCCGCCTTTCCTACACTGGGATCCCCTTCTTGCGCAATCCATGGGAGACTCATCTCTTACGCCGCCACTACCTCGGAAGAAGCGCCGGAAACAAGGTAGAACGGCCAGTGGCCTGGTGAGGCTGAGCTGTCGTGCTAATCAGCCACCGCTCCCTAGCATACTCCTAACTAACATTCAGTCCCTGGACAACAACAAGTTGTGGAAGCTGAGAGCCAGAATCTCCTACCAACAAGAAACAAAGGAATGTACCGTTTTGTGTTTCGTGGAGACCTGGCTGATGGAGGAGATACCGGACCACACTATTGAGCCCTCTGGGTGCTCTCCGTCTCCCTGTCAAAAAACCTCTCTGGGAAGAGTAAAGGAGGAGGGGTACAATGGTCAACAATGCTTGGTGCAACCCCCAGAATGTGCATGCACTCAAATCCTTTAGTTCCTCAGACCTGGAATACCTGGTGCTACTGTGCAGACCCTACTGGCTGCCCAGGGAGTTCACGGCTCTTATTATCACAGCAGTGTACATTTCGCCGCAGGCTGATACTGACCTGGCTCTTGAGGAACTGCACGAGACCATCAACTCGCTGGAGACTGCACACCCGGAGGCTGCCTTCATTATCACTGGTGACTTTAATCGAGCGTCACTGACGAAAGTCTCTCCAAAGTTTTGTCAGCATGTTCAGGTGAGCACTCGTGGAGATAACACACCCGACCACTGTTACACTCCCTTTCATAATGATTAAAATCAGACCACTCTTCGATCCTGCTTCTCCCTATGTACAGGCAGGAGCTGAAACAAGAAGCAGCCATAGTTAAAACCGTCCACTGTTGGCCCAACCAAATGGCCTCCATGCTGCAGGACTGTTTTGATGACTTTGACATGATGAGAATATCTCTGAGTCACGTGCTTCATCTCCCAGGTTTTCCCGAACCAGAAACCCTGGATCAATAGTTCTGTGCGAGCAGCACTTAGCACGCGACATAGAGCTTACATTGCCAGCAATCAGCTGGAGCTCAAGAAAAGCAGCTACGATCTGCGAAAAGCTATCAAGGCTGCGAAGCAACAATACAGGGACAAGATTGGGTCAAGATTCACAGCGACTAGCACACGTGACTTGTGAGGGCTGCATACCATCGCAGACTTCAAAGCCAAACATGGTGCCACCAATATGGCAGTCTCTCTCCCAGATGAGCTCAATTGCTTTTATGCTCGGTTCAATGTGGCTAACTCTGAGCCTCTGAGGAAGGCCATACTTCAGCCTGGTCATCTCTGAGGCTGAAGTACGCAGATGTTTCCAACGAGTGGACAGTCGCAAAGCTGCGGGACCGGACGACATCCCAGGGCAAGTACTCAGGATGTGCACAGCACAACTGCAGGTGTGTTTACAGACGTTCTTAATCCCTTCCTCTCCCACTGTAGAGTGCCCTCCTGCTTCAAATTATTCACCATTGTCCCTGTACCAAAAAAGACCAAGGTAACATGCCTGAACGATGGGCGTCCTGTCACATTCACCGCAATAATAAGCAAATGCTTTGAGAGGCTGGCCGAGGATTATATCTGCAGCTTGCTACCACCCAAACTGAACCCCCCTACAATTCGCCTAATGACACAACCGATCAACAGACAATGCATTAGCCACTCCTCTACATACCGTCCTTACACATCTGGGGAAGAAGGATGCCTATATGAGAATGTTGTTTTTGGACTACAGTTCAACATTTGACACCACAATTGCATCCAGGCTCGACAAGAAGCTCAGGGACCGCAGCCTTATGCTGCTGGATCCTGGATTTCCTGTGCAATCGACAGCAGGTAGTAAGAGTGGGCTCCCTCACTTCTCAACACAGGAGCCCCTCAGGGCTGTCTACTAAGTCCTCTCCTTTACTCCCTGTATACCCATGACTGTGTCGCCACCCACAGCTCTAATCTGCTAATTAAATTTGCCGATGACACTACATTGATTGGCCTAATCTCAAACAATAACGAGGTGGCCTACAGGGAAGAAGTCATCTCTCTGACACAGTGATGTCAAGAAAACAACCTCTCCCTCAATGTTGCAAAAACAAAGGAGCTGGTTGTGGATTACAGGAGGAATGAAGACGGGCAAACCCCTATTGACATCAATGGATCTGGTGTTGAGAAGGTCAACAGCTTTAAGTTCCTCGGCATCCACATCACCGAGGGCCTCACGTGAACTGTACACACCAGCCGTGTGGTGAAAAAGGCACAACAGCACCTCTTTCACCTCAGACGGTTGAGAAAGTTTGGTATGGGCCCCCAAATCCTAAGAACTTTCTACAGGGGCACAACTGAGAGCATTCTGACTGTCTGCATCACTGCCTGGTATGGGAACTGTACCTCCCTTAATTGCAGGACTCTGCAGAGAGTAGTGTGGACAGCCCAGCACATCTGTCATTGTGAACTTGCCATGATTCAGGACATTTACAAGGGCAGGTGTGAAAAAGGGGCCTGAAGGATCACTGGGGACCTGAGTCACCCCAACCACAAACTATTCCAGCTGCTACCATCTGGGAAGCAATACCACACCATAAAAGCCAGGACCAGCAGGCTCTGGGACAGCTTCTTCCACCAGGATATCAGACTGATTAACTTGCGCTGATTTGAGTGTATTTCTATGTTACATTGACTGTTCTATTTATTATAAATTACTATGATTTCACATTTAGACGGAGATGCAGCATAAAGATTTTTACTTATGTATGTGAAGGATGTGAAATAAAGTCAATTCAATTCAATAAAAGTGATGTTTTTCAAAAAGAAAAAAACAGCTAAATACAACAGCTCTACAATCCCCACTGAAATTACTGAGATCTCTGACTTTGTGGAAGATCTATTTTGACACAGGATACCATTTAGCATTTCCTCATACTAAGAAATCTAAGTAAGGTGGAGCTTCCCTACTAGACTCCATGTGCAGCAAAGCAAAACAGATTCATTGTTCCAAACTGAGACACATAAGGAAAAAAGAACAAGAATAGGTCACTTGCACCTCTTTCCTTTTCCTAGTAGGTTCCACCGTAAAATAAGATCATGGCTGATCTACTGACTTTGGTGCAATTTTCCTGGTTGCTCCTTTGATTCCCTTAGCATCTAGTAATCTATCGATTTCTGTGTTGAATGCATTAAATTATGAAATTTCCACAGCCTTTTATGGTAGAAAATTAGAAGATTCACTAACCTTAGAGTAAAAGAAATATTATTTCATTTCAGTTTGAAATGGTCTACTCATTATTTTGTGACTACAACCTCTAATTCTTGACTCCTCAGCGTGGGGAATTATCTCTCAGCATCTACTTTATTGAGCACTCTCTGAATCTTATACATTTTAAAAATGTCAACACTGAGGCTTCACCTACCCAATTGCTTCTTGTGTGACAGACCCACCATTCCAGAAATCAGACTGGTGAATCTTAGCTTCAAACCTTCAATATGGAAGTCTATGCATTTTTGTGATAAGAAGAGCAAAATTTACATATGCTAAGTGTGATCACTAGATATTGATTTGCCTCCTGAATTGCCTGCAACATTGTAGGCTTTCAGCAACTTGTATACTCGGACACCCAAGTTACTTTGCCTCATCAACATTTCCTTAACCCCTCACAATTTTTTAAAAAAACGTATTTTGCATTTGCTCTCAAGGTTTTTGTATGTCATGTCTTAGCCCACTTTTTTAGCTTATCTATATTCCTTTGAAGTGTCCTGCATCCACATATTTTCACCTGGTTTTATATCATGAATATGGGGTATATTATGCTTCAACCCAAAGTGTTAATATAAATTGTGAATCGTTGGTGCCCAAGTACCAAACCCTATGGTATCCTACTTGTCACCTTAGAGGAATCTGTTTATTTCTACTCTTGGTTGGTAAGTAGACAGAAAATGCTTGTATGTTATCTACAATTCCGTCTGTTCCAATCTTGTTGATTTTCTTGCTGTGTTGTACCTTGAAAGCCTTCAAAAATCCAAGTCGCATCTACCAGTTGCCTTTATCTTTGCAAGGATGTGGTTTTTACTTTAATAGCTATTAAAAAGTATTCTTTGCTTTTAAAATTACAATTTCAACGTGTACATTTTATGTAGCATGTTACATTTTACTGTTTAATTTTTACCCATTTTTATGTTTAAATTCAGTTGCAATCTTATTTTAGGTAATGTGTGTTATATGTACTCATCTACTGCAGAAACCACCTGATATAATTTTTATGTGATAGGAATATTATTCCAAAATGAGTATATAGTAGCCTTCAATAAATTTAAAATTGATCGGAGATACATTTATATCAGAATTGGTTGATGTGGAAATATTGCCATTTTAAAAATCTGATTTGCATTCCAACCAGCATTTCATTTATCACACTGTCAGCATGACTTGGAAAATGTGTCAAAGCTGCTGATGTCAACAGACTGAGGGGGCAAAAAGGTGCAAGGGCTTTTTTTTCTGTGAATGTGTGTTGCAAGAGGGATTTGATCTTATCAGACTGATCTTATCAAATCTTCATCCTCTTGTTATATTCACTCTGGGGCTTTGGGAGTCTATGTACAGGAAAGGATTTATGAGCATATGACTGATATTTATTTTAAACAAACTGAATAGGAAGAGAATAATTATTTAAAATTGTGCTTTAAGTTCAACAGTTAGGGAAAAATAAAAACATAGTTTTAAACCACAAGTGAAAAATAAGAGATGATTAAGGTAACATTCAAGTAGAAGCATAGATTTGGATACACAGCCCAAATTGCTTGCACGATCACCCTGAGTACAAATAAACAATTGATATGAATAACAGGAGTAAATTCAACTCAAAGACTAAATATGGTGAACTTCCTGGCCTCTACCATGTACCTATTTTGTTGCTACCTCTATCCTAAAATCTACAGGAAAGATAGGAAAACAGGAAAAGAAGAGGAATAATTCTGGAGTTCAAACATAAAATCACTTCATAGAAAAGGGAATATATAACATGTGAACAGCAGGCAATGGAAACTTTATAGATACAATAAAAATGGTAATTATATGATAATTAAACATGGAGAATATTGGAAGTCATCAGAATGAACATCTTTTGTGGATAGAGTTCAGAAACAACTTCTCAGGAAAATATAAAGAGTCTGCGGGTACTGGAAATCCAGAGCAACCCACATACAAAATGCTGGAAGAACAGCATTCTTCCGGAGTTCCTCCAGCATTTTTTTGTCTGTTTTTCAGGGAAAAAATCTTTCACCATTGTCTATAATCTCCAGAACAGCAGACATTAGGGAGGTTTTAAGGAAGCTGAAGAGACTATCTGTGATAGTGTCAAGACTTGGAAAGATACAATGGGTGAGAGAGAGATTCAAAGGGCATTTATTATCAATGACTATATAAATTATACAACCTTGAGATTTGTTTGCTTAACAGGCAGTTACAAAGAAAAGAACCCAATTAAAAAAAATAAAACCAACCCCCAGTGCCCACAGAGTCAGAGGGAAATTAAACAAAACAAATCATGCAAACAATAGAAACCAGCAACAACAACACCAGCAGTCCGAAGAAACTTGAGTCCTTAGATCCACATCCCCGAAGCAGCTTGGAGTAGGCCCAAAGCCTCAGCATTCAGTTCATCATATTCATCATCAAGTCGTTACATAGTTCACAGATACGAAGCACGGTAGCCAAGGGGCAGTCTTACAGCCTTAGGATAGTGGAGAGCTGTTTAAATTGTCCAAACCTTGCACTAGGAACTGTGCCCCACTGTGATGAATTGCCCTGGGCCTTAATTTTGCTGCTGGAGAAGCCATTCTCAACCTCTCCAAATCGGCTTGGCATTTAGCGCCTGACTCTCGACACTCTGCCTTTCCAATCTATATGGGCCGGCATTTAGATTGTTCAAACAGTGCGTCGTACCCCGCATGAGGACAGGGCCTCACCACACGAAGCCTTACTGTGTAATTTTATCATTTTTCACTCTTCTGTCAATCTCTCCACCAACCCCCCCCCCCCCCCACCACCAGTGCCCCTTATTTGTCAGTCCTGACGAAGGGTCTTCGCCCAAAACGTCGACAGCGCTCTCCCTATAGATGCTGCCTGGCCTGCTGTGTTCCACCAGCATTTTGTGTGTGTTGTTCGAATTTCCAGCATCTGCAGATTTTCTCGTGTTTGCCCCTTATTCTGTTTATATTCAGTTCTTACCTTTAGCTCCAGTCACAATCTGGAGGTATTGTTCCTCCAACCTGAGTGTGGCTTCATCTTGACAGTAGAGGAGCCCATGGCCTTATATACCGGCTGGGTAGCCCCAACCTGATAGCATGAACATTGACTTCTCTAACTTCCGTTAATGCTCCTCCTCCCCTTCTTACCCCATCCCTGACATACTTAGTTTGTTTTTTTCTCTCTCTCTGCCCATCACTCTGCCTGTTCTCCATCTCCCTCTGGTGCTCCCCTCCCCCTTTCTTTCTCCTGAGGCCTCCTGTCCCATGATCCTTTCCCTTCTCCAGCTCTGTATCACTTTCGCCAATCACCTTTCCAGCTCTTAGCTTCATCCCACCCCCTCCAGTCTTCTATCATTTCGCATTTCCCCCTCCCCCTACTACTTTCAAATCTCTTACTATCTTTCCTTTCGGTTAGTCCTGACGAAGGTTCTCGGCCTGAAACGTCGACAGCGCTTCTCCCTATAGATGCTGCCTGGCCTGCTGTGTTCCACCAGCATTTTGTGTGTGTTGTTGTTTGAATTTCCAGCATCTGCAGATTTCCTCGTGTTTGCTGAGTGAACTACTTCTGGTTTAAGATGGCGCTGGTGAAGCCCAGAGACTACTTATTGGTGACATACAAAATAAAGAATACAAATACCGTAGATTCCGGATTATAAGCCACTACTTTTTTCCCACATTTTGAACAGCTTTGAACTCTGCGGCCTTTAATCCAGAGCGGCTAATACATGGTTTTTTTTCATGCCGCCTCGTAAACATTTTGCCTCGTAACAGTAGACCAATAAAATTGATGAGTAGTTCACAGAGGTCCAATGAAATTGTACGATAAATCAAGCGCACTTTCACAATTAAATTATTGTAAATCAGTCATTTGTACTCACCCTCATCAACATGGAAAACACTCGAAGAAAAGCATTGTGCTGCCTTTATGGCAGTTATTTAGTTTATAATATTTTCGCTTAGTAATTCATTTGTTAGTTAAAGTTAGAAGTGTTTTAACTATATTTGTTTTCTGTACTACATCCCGGGATGCTATGACGTCACACCCGATTTTGCCGCGTCTTGTGGGATATATACGGGAAGGTGGGGGCATTACGCGAGCACATCAGACCCGAGCGCATCAGACCCGATTAGACCCGATCGCATCAGACCCGATCGCGTTACGTGAGCGCGTCAGACCCGAGCGCATCTGACCCGATTAGACCCGATCGCGTTACGCGAGCGCGTCAGACCCGAGCGCATCAGACCCGATTAGACCCGATCGCGTTACGCAAGCTCATCAGACCCGAGCGAAAACGCTGCTTTTAAGTTAAAGGCGATCAATAACTTTTCCTGGTAGGCTGCAGTATATATATTTTTACCAGTCGCTAGGAGATATTGGAATGTTGTTCGTGCTGTTCAGTAAAAAAGTATATGCAACGTAATTTGTGTTACCGATACGTATGTATATTTAAAAGTAGCGGTGCGGCCTAAAATCCGGTGCGGCCTTTACAATTAAAAAATTGATTTTATTTCTAAAATTAGAGCCAGCGGCTTTTAATCAGGTGCGCTCTGTAGTCCGGAATCTACGGTAAATACTTTATCAATAGGAGTTTTTTGGGTAAGATTTCTGGTAAACAATCACTGCAAATAATGGAGTCAGAGTGCGAGGAAGAATCAAGGCCCATCCACCAAAACTAAGAACAAAGAAAGTGATCTAAATGGCAAGCCAATCTGGAAAAGTCAGGCATGGGTCGAAATGTGGCTGCAAAGTCCGGGCCTAGAACATATCAGATCAACAGGGCCCAGGTCCTAGAGTGAGGAATGACAATTTAAAAGCCAGCCAGATTGACGGCAGGGTGTTGGGAACAGGGCGAGGGTCGGGCTGGTTCTACTGAGCTCTGCACTGAACTGAGGCTCTGGCTTGCTTCAGCTTCTTGTCTGTAGACTCACTCTCACTCTGGGAGTTGTTTGCACAATTTGTATTTTTCTTGTGTGCACATTAGGTATTTGATGGACTTTTTAAATAGGTTCTTTTGGGTTTCTTTGTATTGTGGCTGCCTGTAAGGAGACAGATCTCAAGGTTTTCTAATATATACGTACATACTTCGAACTTTGAATGTGTTTGACAAATCCAAGGTCACTGAGAATCAGAGCAAGCAACATTGCATTATAAAATGTGCACATTAGATTATGAATAAATATTCATAGATTATGTGACCAGCCAGAGCTGGCAATGAATTTGAATACAAGCAAAAGAGATCATGAAATTTAGAGCTAGAAGAGAGTGCATTAAGATGAAATGTTAGAACCTGAGTTAAACAATGTAGGTCTCTGTACTTGGGTCACTTGGATGTCATAAAGTAGCAGATAATCAAGCATACTAATTGAATTCAGTCCTTTGAAGCCTGGATTGTAAGTGCATTTGAAGTTATCCAACAGTCATACACAGTTCTGATTTTATCAGTGTAGGAGCATTGTGAACCCAAATCATAGGAAGGATATATCAGCATTGATTTTGCTGTTGGTAAAATTGCAGCATTCACTTCATGACACCGTAAAACTGACAATAACTTCTGGAGTTAATACATCTGGAAGTTAGTACCAGCATCCCAAAGTTACTATTGGTGATAACCAGCTCACCCATATATTTGCAGTGTCCTCCGCCATTTTCTCTGCAGAGTGATGAAAATTTTAAGTATTTATGAACTATTTTCAAAGTAAGTTGTGAAAATATTATTTTATGTTGTGTGAATTATTAATGATTTTTCATCTCATATTAACTATTTAAACATAACGAACAGTAATTACATTGGATGCTTAAAAATATAATGGATTTTCTGGGAAAAATGTTTTACAATTTTGATCACATATTACATTATTTTGTTCCATAAACCTTTTTTAATATAAGCTATATATTGCATTTTTACTTCCTAATTTTGATTGTAGTGAAAATTGTTCACTTTTGTTGATTGCTCAGCCAAGCAAGGAATCTCCATGAGTAATTGTAGTTTTGAACTGTGAATATGGTGCACTTCCACCGGATGCTACACTTTTGCGGGTAGCCTTCAATGGGATTAACATTAAGCAGTGCACTTTTGACTTTGACCATAAAATCCTTTGAGAGAATGTACATAGTTTTACAAGAGTAATTCCCAACATATAAAGGTTTAACTAGAAAGGATAGATTACCGAATTTAGCGTTGGATTTCCAAGGTATAAGAAAATTACAGTTTTCAAGCTGTTAAATATTACTACCGCCAGGACTTAAGAACTTTTTAAAAGCTATTATTAATGCTTTTTGAGATAGTGATTTAGATGTATATCATATTTTTACTGAGTTAAGTATTGTATGTAATTAGTTTTGCTACAACAAGTGTATGGGACATTGGAAAAAAGTTGAATTTCCCCATGGGGATGAATAAAGTATCTATCTATCTATCTATCTACTGATTGTGGAGCCCACGTATCGGAGCTTTTGCCCTAAGTTTAAAGCCTGGAATGATTTCATTTGATTTTATGATTGGTGTTCAGAAACACGTCTACCTGTTCAGGATAATTGAATTATGTAACTTGAAAAAAACAGTAACCAACTCTATGTCAATCATTCGTCTGATAGCTCTTTGTGAACCAAGGCTTTAACCGATAAGGAAGAAAGACAGTTATGTAAAATTGGGTCATATATTAGTATGAGGATGCATGCTCAAGGAGCTATAAACGACATGATATTCCTATTAAATTCCATCCATTTCAAAGCACTCTGTTTGATTACTACCCCATATATGACTCTGCACATTTATAATCTCAACTACCATCACATGCGCAAAATGCACTGACTGCAGTTATTAACCAGTGGCAACATCCCAGACCCATGGTCTCTCCGTCAAAAAGGAATAGTGCTCAAGTGTGTGGAAACACCACCACCAAGTCACCCAACATCTAACTTGGAAGTATATTGACGTTTCCCCTTCACCAGAGTGAACACTAATCACCTGCTCAACAGCACTGTTGGGAACTCCTCACCAGAAGGCAGCAGGGATATAAGAATGTGGCCCATTGCCTTTCTCCACCATGACATCTTAGGAATGGGTAATAATGCTGGCTTTATTTGCAGTGTTAAGATCCTGAAAAAGAATTTTTAAAATGTGCATTTCAATATAACCATTAATCTCTGATTACCGTCATAACAACGTAATTTAAATCAATTCAGTAAGCATCATTATGCTGGAATCTTCATGCCATAGCTTTCAACATTGGACAGAAATTAAAAAGATATGAATGTTATCCAATGTTTTTACCATCACTGAAACTGCAAATGATGTAATTATGTAATCAGCTATTGCTAAGCATAAGCATATTTTTGTTAAAGGCTGAAAACATACTCATCAAATTTGATTACATACATCAATATGAAATTCAGTAAAGAAAATCATTACAAGCTCTGTTATTATTGTTTGTGCACAAGAGTTTCAGAAAAGGGGGTCCCACCAATGACTATATGGCAGTTACACGGCTAGGTTTTGCCAAGCTGTTTATTAATTAACACATAATGCACTTGAAATTGAACTGAGTTTAGCTGTGACTCACTTATTCATTTTATTGGAAATTGGGAATAAATTTAAAGCATGTGCATTGTTTTAATTTGAAGTATTTTAAATTATTCTAAGACTGCTTCCATAATAGACTTACTATTGCAAATTTTGAAAGATTGCTCAATTTAGTTTGCCTCCTTGCTCTTTTACAGTGTCATTCAGGATAAATTTTGCGGCATTATAAACATTTGTGTGGAAGCATTGCATGATGTCTTGTCAGAGGATCCAGACACAGGAACTTATAAAGAGTAAGTAAGCAGTTTCTGTCCATGACCATAAATAAACTCATAATTGTAACATGTTAAATTACTTACACTTTATGTATTGGAAAAGTTGGCTTTGAATTGAACAAAACAAAGCAGATTTTTGTAGCAAACAGTTGATCTAAAATATCAGGCTAATGTCCAAGCAACATATTATCAGTAGCGTTGCATAAGTTTCTGTATGTGGAATAATTTGTCACTGTCTTATTAGCATTGAACATTAATTGATAGGCTCAGAACTGAATAAGTCTGTGTTCTATAAAAAGCAGGTACTTTGGAACAAGTTCACCTGTCAATTCATTTTGATCCCATTTGTCCCATAGAAACATTGCATATCAAGTTTTATTTAATAGCAATTGAAACAGCACATCTCTAATTAACTATGGCTCAATCGTAACTAATCCTACCTAACTACAAGTCAATTGTATGATTTTTGCATTGACTGAAAACCTAACATTTTACATTGAAGGTAGAGCAAAAGTAAATTAGTTCTAACTATACTTCAGGAAACATATTTGGAGATATAAGTGGCTTAATTTTGATAATACTTTTATTTGAAAATACCGAGAAACATTATTCCCTTCAAAACACTATCTGTGTAATCTGTTTTCTTCAGTTCAATTGTTTCCAATGAACATGTACATGTAAAAGAAAATGAGGTTTAAACCAGCGGTAGGTGGTTTAATAACTGTAATTGCTATAACCAACAATGAAGAAAACATGTCATTTCTCAGTGTACAATTTATAATAGTAGAATAACACCTTGTGGGGTCATTAATTAATAAACCTAAAAGAGCTAATTGCCCAATCTAAAGGCCCATTAACTTCATTTTGACTTGCCTCATTAAATGTAATGCCACCTCTTCTTTGATAAATTTGTATTTTAAATCACATTCTCGACCACAAAATATTTTTCAAACATCGAGATAAATCATTTAAAAACCTACTTAACTAGACATATTGTGGAAAATTGTTTGAATTCTGGTGAAAGTTCTTTATAATTACACTTGCTTAACCTTTGGCTTTGCTTGGTAGTCAGATATTTTTGCTTTCACTAATCCTCCAATATTTACTCAATAATTACTCTCTGTCACTAAGCACCAAGGAAACAATTTATTTGGTGACATAATCAGAAGCATGATTTCATGAATATATTTGTCCACGTCTTATTTCTAGCTCTGGATGTGTTTTACCAGATAGCAGAATTCTCCTGAATATAGGGTTGCAGTTGACCTTCATGAACAGAAAGAGTCAAACTCAAATAATATTCCGGTTGACCTCCAAATCATGATGTAATGGTTGAAGTGTCCTGTATCAAAGAAGCAGCCATAAATACATCCATGGTGAATGGCTCACTTGACAAAAGCAGACTGTCTTTGGCAAGAGCTAATATATAAATCCTTGGCTGCTGAAAACACTGAGATGTTATCTGACAGCACAAAAATAATCTCTAATTGGAAATGTGAACTGTGTGTGAAATATTTCTATCACTAACTTTCATTTATAAAAATTTTGTTTTTTATAAATCTGATTCAGGATCTGGCCTTTCCTGGCTAGGCTGATATTTATTGTTCATTCTTTGTTGTGAAAATGTGTGTAACCCCTGGGTCGCCTCAGGCATCGCTCAAACTCGTTCTAGTCTAGGGGGAGCAGCCTTCGGCCCCGCCAAACTGGGTAATCAGCTGGTGTGGATGCTGTGTGATGTCCCCGCCTCGCTCAAAAAAAAACAGACAGTACACCTTATGCGATTAAATGAGTACAATTTATAAAGATTACTATAACTAAGCGATTACTAACGATACAGTATATATGAATAAGAGAAAAAAAAAGAAAAGGCGCCAAACTTATCAAAGTCCAAACCACTTCGTGCACAACCGTTGGAGCTCAATTACTGAAGTCTTCTGGCCACCATTCGATCCCCTCCGACTTCCTCGACCCGCCTCCTGGGACCCCCACGGTGGTCGACCCGACGCTCCACACTCCTCTCATCACCGAAAACCTTGGGCCGGGGACCGGTCCTGCTCAGCTTCCAGCATCCCGTCCTCTCTCTCTCACTCCATCGCCCCGACTCCCCAAAATCCCGCCAACAATCAGTTTACAGTCCCAAACAAGCTTCCAGCACTTATCATAACAAAGACGCTAGCATTCCTACTATTAACACAGGCGCCAGCATTCCTACTTTTAACAAAACAAAGACGCCATTTTGATTACATACACAGTAACAAAGAAAAAGAAAAAAACCCCTTTACATGTGTATGTTAGTTGCCTTCCTTAATCGTTACAATCTATGCTCTAAAAGTACTTCCATTGTTCTGTTAGGAAATGATTTCCAATGGTGTGATACAACGAAGTAGGTTGGCAGGCCAGCCTGTTTCAGAGCTAGTTTATTAGGTCAGGTGAAGAAGACAGTTTTCCTTTACTAAAGGATGTTAGTAAACTATTTTGTTTTTTTATTGGCAGTCTGGCAATTTTCTTGTGGCTTTCACTGATGTCATCTCTTAGTTTTGAAAAAAGTATTCAAGTTCTCACATCTTCATAACTATGAAGAGCAGCTTGAATGGATCCCAGGGCAATGGTGTTCTCCACTGATGTAGGAGATCTGGGGCAAGTCCTGTGCCCTTGATGGCTACAGCTGAGAGAAGTGCATTTGGCTGCAACTCTTTACAGACTGTGTTAGGTAACTGGATTTGGAGTAGGCTAACTTTTGGATCATTCAGGAGAATGAGGAGGTGATAGATAAAAGATACAGGGAGGTAGTGACACCTAAGTTGTAGTGAGCAGGTAGTTGGGTGGCTGTCAGGAAAGGAAAAGCGAACAGGCAGACCGTGCAGAGTACCCCTGTAGCCTTTCCCCTCAATAACAAGTATAATATTTTAGATAATATAGACAGGGGAGACAACCTACCAGAGGAATGCATGACAGCTGGATCCCTGGCACTAAGTCTGACTGTGGCTCAGAAGGAAAGGGAGGAGAATAGTGGTGGTAAGAGATTCAGTAGTTAGGCGAGCAGACAGGAGATTCTGTGGACATGAAGGAGACCAGGATAGTATTTTGCCTTGGTGCCAGGATGTCTTGGATTGAGTCTAAAATGTTCTTAAATAGGAGGATCAGCAGCCAGTGGTCATGGTACATATTGGTAACAATGATATAGGTAGGAAAACGAATGAGGTCCTGAAGAGCAAATATAGGGAGTTAGGCAAGAAGTTAAAAAGCAAGACCACAAAGGTGGTAATCTCTAGACTGCTGCCTGTGTTAAACACCAGTGGGGTGAAGAATAAAATAGTATGGCAGATCAATGTGTGGCTGAAGAATTGGGCAGGGGCTAGGATTTCAGATTCATTAATTATTGTGAATTGAATTGACTTTATTTCTTACATCCTTCACATACATGAGGAATAAGCATCTTTACGTTACGTCTCCATCTAAATGTGCCATGTGCAATCATAGTGATTTATAATAAATGGAACAGTCAATGTAATATACAGTCAGCCCTCCTTATCCGTGAGGGATTGGTTCCGGGACCCCTCACAGATACCAAAAAACATGGATGCTCTGGTCCCTTATTCAACTTATCTCAATGCAGTGGACCTTAGTGAAACCCCAGACCTTGTTTAACCTGTCTCAGTGCAGTGGACATTAGGACCCGGCGGCGGAGCTCTGAATCCGCAGTGTTTCTGTTCACGAAAATAATCATGATCACCATTGAAAATAAAGTGGAAATAATAAAGCGATCGGAAAGAGGTAAAACGCCATTGGTCATTGGAAAAGCGTTAAGCTACAGTCGGTCAACAATCGGAACAAATTTAAAAGATAAAGTGAGAAAGGCCCTACCCCGATGAAAGCTACAATTATTACTAAGCCACGCAGTGTTTTAATTAATGGGTTTTGGGGTTTTGGATTTTTGGTCCTCCACATCAACCGGGCACGGATGGAGAGCATGCTTGGGAGTGATCTGTCACTGGATCGAACTCGGGAACTTCCGTTCCCAAGCCCAGCGCTGATAAAGCGATCGGAAAGAGGTGACACGCCATCAGTCATTGGAAAAGCATTAGGCTACAGTCGGTCAACGATGGGAACAATTTTAATAGAGCATGTGAAAGGCCCTGCCCCAATGAAAGCTACAATAATTACTAAGCAATGCAGTGGTTTAATTATTGAAATACGTACGTTCTTGAGTATTTTATATGCATAGAAAGGTAAAATATATACTATGTACTAAGACAAACGTTTGACTAACTGACGCTAAATAATACCAGATGTACCTGTTCCGACTTAGTAAGAGAACTTCCGATTTTATTTTCAATCCCGATCCACGATAACCTACACACATCCTCCCATATGCTTTAAATCATCTCTAGATTACTTATAATACCCAATACAATGTAAATGCTATGTAAAATAGTTGTTATACTGCATTGTTTATGGAATAATGACAAGAAAAAAAAGTCTGTACATGCTAGAACAACAAGTGCTGGAAGAGCACTTCTGGATTTTCTCGATTCGCAGTTGGTTGAATTCGCGCATGCGGAACTGGCGAATAAGAATGACCAACTGTAGAGTACACACAGATCAGCGTGAGCTCATCAGTCTGATGGCCTGGTGGAAGTAGCTGTCCCGTAGCCTGGCTTTTATGCTGCAGTACCACTTCCCGGATGGTAGCAGCTAGAATAGATAGTGGTTGGGGTGACTTGGGTCCCCAGTGATCCTGTGGGTCCTTTTTACACATCTGTCCTTGTAAGTGTCCCGAATCTTGGGAAGTTCACAACTACAGATGTGCTGGACTGTCTGCACCACTCTCTTCAGAATCCTGTGATTAAGGGAGGTACAGTTCCCATACCAGGCAGTGATGCAGCCAGTAAGGATGCTTTCACTTGTGCCCCTGTAGAAACTTCTTAGGATCTGGGGTTCCATACCAAACTTCCTCAACCATCTGAGGTGAAAGAGGTGCTGTTGTGCCTTTTTCACCACATAGCTGGTGTGAAAGCTGGAGGTCCTCGGTGATGTGGATGCCAAGGAACTTAAAGCTGTTTACCCTCTTTACCCCAGATCCATTGCTGTCAATAGGGGTTAGCCCATCTTCATTACTCCTGTAATCCACAACCGATTCCTTTGTTTTTGCAACATTGAGGGAGAGGTTGTTTCCTTGACTTCACTGTGTCAGAGAGGTGACTTCTTCCCTGTAGGCCACTTCGTTATTGTTTAAGATAAGGCCAATCAATGAAGTGTCATTGGCAAACTTAATTAGAAGATTGGAGCTGTGGATGGCGATACAGTCATGGGTGTACAAGGAGTAAAGGAGGGGGCTCAGTATGCAGCCCTGAGGGGCTCCTGTATTCAGAGTCAGCGGGTTGGAGGTGAGGGAGCCCACTCATACAACCTACTGGCATTCTGACAGGAAGTCCAGGATCCAGCTGCACAAGGCAGGGTCAAGGCCAAGGTCTCTGAGTTTCTTGTCGAGCCTGGATGGAACTATGGTGTTGAATGCTGAACTGTAGTCCAAGAACAACATTCTCACATAAGCATCCTTTTCCAGATGTGTAAGGATGTTATGTTGAGCAATGGCTATTGCGTCATCTGTCGATCGGTTGTGTCAGTAGGCGAATTGTAGGGGGTTCAGTTTGGGTGGTAGCATGCTGCAGATGTAATCCTTGACCAGCCTGTCCAAGCGTTTGCTTATTATTGAGGTGAGTGTGACAGGACGCCAGTCATTCAGGCATGTTACCTTGGTCTTTTTTGGTACAGGGACAATGGTGGATAATTTGAAGCAGGAGGGCATTCTACAGTGGGAGAGGAAGGGATTAAAAATGTCAGTAAACGCACCTACCTGTTGTGCTGCACACATTCCGAGTACTCGCCCTGGGACGCCATCCGGTCCCATAGCATCGCGACTGTCCACTCATTGGAAACATCTGCATACCTCAGCCTCAGAGATGACCAGGCTGCAGGTTGTAGCAGTGGCTTTCCTCAGGGGCTCAGCATTAACAACATTGAACCATGCATAAAAGCGATTGAGCTCATCTGGGAGAGAGGCCAGAAAAGTGTGAGGTGGTTCATTTTGGTAGGTCAAATATGATGGCAGAATATAGTATTAATGTTAAGACTCTCTTGGCAGTGTGGAGGATTAGAGGGATCTTGGGGTCCGAGTCCATAGGACACTAAAGCTGCTGCGAAGGTTAACTCTGTGGTTAAGAAGGCATATGGTTCATTGGCCTTCATCAACCGTGGGATTAAATTTAAGAGCCGAGAGGTAATGTTACAGCTATTTTGGACCCTGGTCAGACCCCACTTGGAGCACAGTGCTCAATTCTGGTCACCTCACTACAGGAAGGATGTGGAAACTATAGTAAGGGTGCAGAGGAGATTTACAAGGCTATTGCCTGGATTGGGGAGCATGCTTTATGAGAATACCTTGAGTGAACTCGACCTTTTCTCCTTGGAGCAGCAAAGGATGAGAGGTGACCTGATAGAGATGTATAAGATGTATAAGCGACAGGTTACTATCGATGCAATGCTCCTCAGACAGGATGAAGAGGTCAATACTCCCCAATGCCATTAGGCTTTACAATTCTACCGCCAGGACTTAAGAACTTTTTAAAAGCTATTATTAATGCTTTCTGAGATAGTGATTTAGATGCATATCATATTTTTTTACTGAGTTAAGTATTGTATGTAATTAGTTTTGCTACAACAAGTGTATGGGACATTGGAAAAAAAGTTGAATTTCCCCATGGGGATGAATAAAGTATCCATCTATCTATCTATCTATCTAGATAATGAGAGGCATTGATCATGTGGATAGTCAGAGGCTTTTTCCTAGTGCTAAAATGGCTAACATGTGAGGGCACAGTTTAAAGGTGCTTGGAAGCAGGAACAGAGGAGATATCCAGGGTAAGGTTTTTACGCAGAGAGTGGTGAGTGCGTGGAATGGGCTGCTGGTGACAGTGGTGGAGGCAGATGCGATAGGGCAGTGGTCCCCAACTACCGGGCTGCAAAGCATGTGCTACCAAGGAATGCCGCTGACTCATATCGCTTCATACCGCCAAATCATATCATTTCCTCGCGGCCCAGTAGCACAAGCTTTGCGGCCCAGTGGTCGGGGACCACTGCAATAGGGTCTATTAAGAGACTCCTGGAGAGGTACATGGAGCTTAGAAAAACAGAAGGGTATGGGTAAGCCTAGGTAATTTGTAAAGTAAGTACATGTTCAGCACAGCATTGTGGGCCAAAGGGCCTGTATTGTGCTGTAGGTTTTCTCTGTTTCTGTGTCTTCACAATCGCGATCTATTCCTTGGATTTACATAGAATTTGATGCTGCAACGAGAGCTTGCTGAGCACTATACAGGGTTCTGACCCCTCCCCAGTCCCATGCAATGTTAAATGTGGCAGAAGATCATTTAGCCATTCATCTGAACAAGGAATGGAAGGCTATGGAGACAAAAATAAATTCATTAGTTATCTTTGATTTACTATATTTGATTATTGAAGATTTAAGCATTTCAAGTAGGGTTTACATTTAATTTATTAATTTTTAAATTGCTTATATAGATTGATTGTACATGTATGATGCATGAGACAGTTCAGTGTATCTGAGGTCATCATAGAAAGATCTCCCAAACTTCATACTGCCTTCCAGTTACTAGCAGTATGGTTCTGCCATTCATTTCTCTTCAAATTATAACGAAGTACTTTTTATTATGATGAAAAGAATATTGAAGGACACTGAAAAAAATATTTATTCATTTCCCTTCCAATTCATCTACTAATGACTTTAAAGCTATGGCCCGTGGGGTTTAACTCCTCCATTAAGGGGAAAAAAATCCCTTAACTCTCCCTAGGCACCTCATAAATTCATACAGCTCATCCAATCTTTGCTCAGAATTAAAATTTTCCAGTGGAAACTAGAGGTAGCAGATGCTGAAATCTGGCAGAACAAACAGTCGACTGGAGGAGCTCAGCAGTTTGAAAAGCATCTATAGGAGGGAAAAAATCTTCCAATCAATATTCCCAGTACTAGCACTATCCACATTTACAGCAGTGGAATCACACCTTTCCGTGGTGACAAGAATTTTCCACAATATTTGTGCTATGCTAATTTGCATTTTCTGTATTTCAAGACACTATTATATATTTTTCCATTACTGTATACTTCCTTCATGCAATCCAGAGCTGTTTTTTCCCACTGCATTGTCAACCACACAAATGATTGCAATGTCTATCATGCTCCCTACATTTAGCTGTAAATTAATAACATACAATATATTGCAGAAAGCAAAGCACAAGTTCTAAGTCCTAGGGAAACCTTGCAACTAAAGACCAGTCAATAATTATTCCTTACCTCTTGGCAGTATGCTGATTTTGAATGAAATTTACTTGATTTTCACTGGGTTTTGCATTTTTGTCCAGCCTGCATTTGGATTTTTGTAATAAAGTCGTGACAATATTTTGATTCTATATTGTTCATTTGTGGTAGTTTTTAAATATTTTGAACCTCACCAATGTACAGCTTATCTGTCTATCAAAGGTCTTCATAGATGAGGCTTGCTTAGCCCTCCTTAGCTCAGATATCACTAGGGCTGAGCAAAAAAATTTAGTCTTTCGAATCTGGAGAAAGTACATTGAGGAGAAGGGAACACAAGAAAATAGGAGCAGAAGTGGTTTACCTGGCCCCTTAAGCTTGTCCCATAGCCAGTCTGTGCTGGCCTTCACCCCTCTTCTATAGTTGTTATTAAGTCATTAGGTCAAGTCCAACTCTTCATGACCTCATGGACTCCTGCACACCAAGCCTTCTTGTTGGAAACTGCCTCACTAAGATCCCCCAAGGTCATACACATTGTCTGAGTAATAGTATCTATCCATCGTAGCCTCTGTTGTCCTCTCCTTTTACCTTCTGTTTTACATAACAAGAGAGTTGTCTCCAAGGAATCCTGAGTTCTCATGATGTGGCCAAAATACTTGAGCTTTTGTCTCAGAATCAAGCCTTCTAGTGAGCAGTGTGGCTGTATTTCTTCAAGTGTTCACTTGTTGAATCTTCTTGCTGTTCATCAAACACTTAACACTTTCCTCCAGCATCCAAGTTCAAAGATGTTGATTCTTTTGTATTCTGCCTTACTAATAGTCCAGCTCTTGTAGCCATACATCACAACAGGAAATACCATATATTTGGCTAATTGGATCTTCATAGACAATGTTATGTCTCTGCTCTTCAGTATTTTATCTAAATTTGCCATTGCTGCCCTTCAGAAATAAGCACCGTTTAATTTCGTGGCTGCAGTTACCATCTATAGAAATTTTTGAACAGAGGCAGACAAAATCCATCGTTGCTTCCACTTGCTTTCCATTTATTACCATGGAGTTAGTAGGGCTGGTTGACATCATCTTGGTTTCTTAATATTGAGCAAAAAGCAGGCTTTTACACTTGCTTCTTTCACTTTGATTTGAAGCTTCCTCAGATCCTCCTCACATTCAGCCATTAGAATAGTATCATCTGCATATCTGAGGATATTAATATTTTGTCCGGCAATTTTGATTCCAACATTTGTGTCCTCTAGACCAGCATTTCTCATGATGTGTTCAGCTTACAGATTAAATAAGTAAGGTGACAGTATGCAGCCTTGTCGTACTCCTTTCCCAATCTTGAACCAGGTTGTTGTCCCATGTTCAGTTCTAACTGTTCCTTTAAGGATTTGCCATAGTTTATTATGGTCCACACTGTTGAAGGCTTCAGAGTAGTCAATAAAACATAGATAACTACTTTTCTGGAATTCCCTTGATTTCTCCATTATTCAGTGTTGATTAGCAATTTGGTCTCTGGTACCTCGGCCTTTTCTGAAACCAGCTTGTACATCTGGCAGATCTCTTGTTTTTCCAATTCTGTTGAAGAAGCCAACAGAATTGGAAAAACAAGAAACCTATTCAAGATTAGAGAAATCAAAGGAACATCTCTTGCAAAAATGAGTACAGTAAAAGACAAAGAAGGGAATGACCTTACAGAAGCAAAAGACACCAAAAGGATATAGCAGGAATACACAGAAGAATTGTACAAGATAGATCCCAACAGCGAAGACACCTGCAATGACTCCCTGATTGATCTAGAGCAAGACACAGTGAAGTTGGATGGGGGATAAAAAACATTGCCAATAATAAGACTGCAGGATGTTACAAAATTCCAGTTGACTTGTTCAAAACTTTAAAATGTGATGCTGTAAAAGTGTTGCATTCAATTTGCCGGCAGATCTGCAAAACCCAACAATGGCCTATAGATTGGAAGATCAGTTTATATCCCAGTTCCTAAGAAGGGAAATGTAAACGAATGTTCAAGTTATTGAACAATTTCACTAATTCCTTTTCTACATAAGAGCTTCCAAATCCCCAGTTCCTTCTGATATTTATCTATCTATGAAAGAAAATGAATGGCAGGGCCATTTCAAAAAAATCAGGGCCATTACTTCCAGCAGCTCAGAACCTGATAGGTCACTTATAGTACATACGGAGGCAATTAACTCCATTGAATTGATACCAACACACTGCTGAACAGATTGGGGAGGCAATTGTAGTGATCTTTAAAGAATCAATAGATTCTATAAGACCATAAGATATAGGAGCAGAAGTAGGCCATTCGGCCCATCGAGTCTGCTCCGCCATTCAATCATGGGCTGATCCAATTCTTGCAGTCATCCCCACTCCCCTACCTTCTCCCCATTCCCTTTGATGCCCTGGCTAATCAAGAACCTATCGATCGTTGCCTTAAATGCACCCAATAACTTGGCCTCCACAGCCACTCATGGCAACAAATTCCACAGATTTACCACCCTCTGACTAAAGTAATTTCTTCACATCTCAGTTCTAAATGGACACCCTTCAATGCTGAAGTCGTGCCTTCTTGTCCTAGAATCCCCTACCATGGGAAGTAACTTTGCCATATATAATCTGTTCAGTCCTTTCAACATTCAGAATGTTTCTATGAGTTACCCCCTCATTTTCCTGACCTCTAGGGAATACAGCTCAAGAGTTGCCAGACATTCTTCATACAGTAAACCTTTCGTTCCTGGAATCATTCTTGTGAATCTTCTCCGATCACACTCCAATGTCAGTATATCCTTTCTAAAATAAGGAGCCCAAAACTGCACGCGATACTCTAAGTATGGTCTCACAAGTGCCTTATAGAGCCTCAACATCACATCCCTGCTCTTATATTTTATGCCTCTAGAAATAAATGCTGGCATTGCACTTGCCTTCTTCACCACTGACTCAACCTGGAGGTTAACCTTTAGGATATCCTATACAAGGACTCCCAAGTCCCTTTACATCTCTGCATTGTGAATTCTCTCTCTATCTATATAATAGTCTGCCCATTTATTTCTTCCACTGAAGTGCATGACCATACACTTTCCAAAATTGTATTTCATTTGCCACTTCTTTGCCCATTCCCCTAAACTATTTAAGTCTCTCTGCAGGCTCTCTGTTTCCTCAACACTACCAGCTCCACCACCTATCTTTGTATCAACAGCAAATTTAGACACAAATCCCTTAATAACATGGTCTAAATCATTGACATAGATCATAAAATGCAGCGGTCCCAACACCGACCCCTGTGGAACTTCACTGGTAACCAGCAGCCAGCCAGAATAGGATCCCTTTATTCCCACTCTATTTTCTGCTGATCAACTAATGCTCCACCCATGCTAATAACTCCCCTGTAATTCCATGAGATCTTGTTAAGCAGTGCCATGTGCAGCACCTTGTCAAAGGCCTTCTGAAAATCCAAATACACCACATCTACTACATCTCATTTGTCTACCCTGCTTGTAATTTCCTCAAAAAATTGCAGTAGGTTAGTCAGGTAGGATTTTCCTTTCAGGAAACCATGCTGGCTTTGGCCTATCTTGTCATGTGCCTCCAGATACTCCATAATCTCATCCCTAACAATGCCAACAACTTCCCAACCACTGATGTCAAGTTCACAGGTCTATAGTTTCCTTTCAGCTGCCTCCCACCCTTCTTAAATAGTGAAGTAACATTTGCAATTTTCCAGTCATCCGGTACAATGCCAGAATCTATCGGTTCTTGAAAGATCATTGTTAATGCCTCCATAATCTCTCCAGCTATTTTCTTTCAGAACCCAAGGGTGCATTCCATCAGGTCCAAGAGATTTATCCACCCTCAGACCATTAAGCTTCCTGAGCACCTTCTCAGTCGTAATTTTCACTACACATACTTCTTCCCTGACGCTCTTGAATGTCAGGTATACTGCAGGTGTCTTCCACTGTGAAGACTGATGCAAAATCAATTCAGTTCCTCAGCTATCTCTGTATCGCTCGTTACAATATCTCCAGTGTCATTTTCTATTGCTCCTATATTTACCCTCAGCTCTCTTTTTCCCTTTATATACTTAAAAATGCGTAGTATCTGATATTAGTCAGCAGCTTCCTTTCATAATTCATCTTTTCCTTCCTAATGACCTCCTTAATTTCCATCTGCAAGTTTTTAAAAGCTTCCCAATCCTCTCTCTTTCCATTAGCTTTGGCTTCCTTGTGTGCCCTCTCTTTTTCTTTTACTTTGGCTCTGACTTCACTTGTCAGCCACAGTAGTGTTCTTCTATTTGAAAATTTCTTCTTACTTGGAATATCTCTGTCTTGCACTTCCCTCATTTTTCGCAGAAACTCCATCAATTGCTGCTCTGCTATCCTTCCTGCTAATGTCCCTTTCCAGTCAACCTTGGCCAGGTCCCCTCTCATGCCATTGTAATTTCCTTTATTCCACTGAAATACCGACACATTGGAATTTAGTTTCTCCTTCTCAAATTTCAAAGTGAACTCGATCGTATTGGATTCCAGACCTAACCAATTCCCCTCTACCACCACTCTCCTCCGTCTAGCGGAATTAGTTCTTACTCTCAATAATTTCTCCTTTGGCTCCTCCTACTTCCTCCAAACCAAAGGTGCAGCCATGGGCACCCACATGGGTCCCAGTTATGACCGCCTTTTGTTGGCTTTGTGGAACAGTCCATGTTCCGAGCCTATTCGGGTATCCGTCCCTCTCTTTTCCTTCGCTACATTGACAACTGCTTTGGCGCTGCCTCCTGCACACATGCTGAGCTCGTTGACTTCATTAATTTTGCCTCTAACTTTCACCCTGTCCTCAGTGTCTATCCATGGCCTCCTCTACTGTGAAGATGAAGCCACACTCAGGTTGGAGGAATAACACCTTATATACCAGCTGGGTAGCCTCCAACCTGATGGCATGAACATTGACTTCTCTAACTTCCGTTAATGCCCCTCCTCCCCTTCTTACCCATCCCTGATATATTTAGTTTTTTTTCCCCCCCCCCTTTTTTTTCTCTCTTTCTGCCCATCACTCTGCCTGTTCTGCATTTCCATCTGGTGCTCCCCTCTCCCTTTCTTTCTCCCTAGGCCTCCCGTCCAATGATCCTTTTCCTTCTCTAGCTCTGTATCCCTTTTGCCAATCACCTTTCCGGCTCTAGCTTCACCCCACCCCCTCCGGTCTTCTCCTATCATTTCACATTTTCCCCTCCCCCTGCTACTTTCAAATCTCTTACTATCTTTCCTTTCAGTTAGTCCTGACGAAGGGTCTCGGCCCGAAACGTAGACACTGCTTCTCCTTATAGATGCTGCCTGGCCTGCTGTGTTCCACCAGCATTTTGTGTGTGTTGCTTGAATTTCCAGCATCTGCAGATTTCCTCGTGTTTGCTTTTGATCATATTGTGATCACTGAGGGTTCCTTAATCTTAAACTCTCTTATCACCTCCAGATCATTGCACAACACAGACATCTCACCTCTCCCGGAAGTTCTGGGAGTCTCCCGCATACTGATAGCAGCTCCCTGACGCCTGCAAATTATATGCAATATCCTGGAAATCATTTTTTTTTTAGAGTGAGCGAGAGGGAAAGAGAGAGTGACAGACAGACAGAGGGAGCGAGTGACAGACATAACGAGAGAGTGACAGAGGGAGCATCCTGATTGGTCTCTCTTTGTGCTAAGTAGGCCTATCGGTTTTCTCTATGGGTGGGCGTTACAGTGGACTCTCTCTTCTTTCATTGTCCATCAGTTCAGTTTAGAGTCTTTGATTTATTTTTGTTTTCCCCTTCCTCAGCCTTATTACTCCAGTTCCCATCTCCCTGCCCAATTAGTTTAAACTTTCCCGAACAGCTCTATTAAACCTGCCTTCTAAGATATTGGACCCCTTTGGGTTCAGGTGTAACCCATCCTTTTTGTGCAGGTCGTAACTCCCCCAGAAGAGGCCCCAATGATTCAGGAACCCCAAGCCTTGCCCCCTTCACCAGTCTGTCAGCCACGCATTAATACGCTTGATCATGCTATTCTTGTGCTCATTAGCACAATTCTGTGATTACTACCCTGGAGGTCCTGCTTTTCAGCTTCCTACCCAACTCCCTATATTCTCTCTTCAGGACCTCCTCCCTTTTTCATTGGTATCCCTATGTCATTGGTACCAATGTGTACCAAGACTTCTGGCTGTTCACCTTCTCCCGTGAGAATACTCTGCACTCGATCCGAGACATCCCACACCCGAGCACCTGGGAGGCAACACACCATGTGCATATCTCTATCAGGCTGACAGCACCTCCTGTCTGTACCCCTCACTATGGAATCCCCTACGACATATATGTCAAACTCAAGGCCCGCGGGCCAAATCTGGCCCGCGAGATAATATCTAATTACTATTAAAGCTGGCCCCAGTAATCGAAGCGCCTATGGCGTATGATATGGCTAATGCTGAGTTTATTCAGGTACCAGGTTTTCAGGGTTTTTAGTGTTTATTCGGCAGTCTTGCTCGGCAGTCTTCTTCATAAGAAACGGAATTTGTAAAGTGAAACACTTTGTAGTTATAGCAGAGACTGAGACACACGAGAGCAGGCTGAAAAAACGGAGGCAACGAAAGCTGCGTTCGCACGCGTCCGACTGATCCGGCCCGCATGAAGCTGCATTTTGCTCAATCCGGCCCATGACCTAAAATGAGTTTGACACCCCTGCCCTACGACTACCACATTCCTCATCTTCTTCTCTCCCTTCTGCACCACGGAACCAGGCTTGTTGCCAGAGACCCGATCGCCGTGGTTGTTCTCTATCAGGCCACCCCCCTCAACAGCATCCAAAACGAGAGAGCAATTACTGAGGGGGGGGGGGGGGGTGTTCTCTACTATCTGGGCTCTTTCCATCCCTTTTCTGACAGTCACCCACTTACCTAATTCCGGCGTGGTTCTGGAGGACAAGGAAATACAAATCTCACTCCACTGTTCAAGGAAGAAGAAAGGAAATTATAGGCCATTTAGTCTGACCTCGGTTGTTAAGGATGTGGTTTTAGGCTACTTGAAGGCACGTAATAAAATAGTCCAAAGCCAGTCCTAATGGTGTGCCTGATCAGGCTATGAAAACCTGTGCCAGCCAACTAGTGGGGGTGTTCAAAGACATTTTCAATCTCTCGTTGCTACAGTTGGAAATTTCAACTTGCTTCAAAAAGGCAACAATTATCCAATGCCCAAGAAGAGAAGGGTGAGCTGCCATAACAACTATCATCCAGTAGCACTCACATCTGCGGTGATGAAGTGCTTTGAGATGTTGGTTATGGTTAGAATCAATTCCTTCCTCAGCACAGACATGGACCCATTGCAATTTGCCTATCAGCACAATAGGTCTAAGGTCAATACAATCTCATTGGCTCTCTATGCAGCCTTGGGTCACCTGGAGAGTACAAATACCAATGTCAAGATGCCTTTTATTGACTGCAGCTCAACATTTAACATGATCATTCCTACAGTTTTCATAGAAAAACTCCAGATCTTGGGCCAGTGTTCCTCCCTCTGCAACTGGATCCTCAACTTCCAAACTGGAAGAGCACAACCTATATAGATTGGAAATAACATCTCCACCTTGCTGACAATCAACACTGATGCACCTCAGGGATGTGTGCTTCGCCCACTTCGCTACTCTCTCTACACCCATGTGTGGCTAGGTACAGCTCAAATTCCATCTATAAGATTGCTGGCAATACAGCCATTGTTGGCAGATGAGCGGGCACACAGGAGCTTGATAGTCAAGTGGTGTCCACTGCAACAACCTTGCACTTGACATCGGTAAGAGCAAAGAACTGATTGTGGACTTCAGAAAGGTTAAGTCAAAGAAACACACGTCAGTCCTGGACCAGAAGTGTAAAGAGTAAGCAATTTCAAGTTCCTGGAGTCAGTATCTCTGAGGACCTAACCTGGACATAACATATTGATGCAGCTATAAAGAAGACTCAACAGTGGCTATATTTCATTAGGAGTTTGAGGAGTTTTGGTATGTCTCCAAAAACACTTGCCAATTTCTACTGTTGTACTGTGGACGGCATTCTATCTGGCTGCATCACTGTCTGATATGGAGGGGTGGGGGGAGGCTACTGCACAGGATTGAAGTAAGCTGCAGAGTTGAAAATTAGTCAGCTCCTTCATGGGCGATAGCCTCCGTAGTATTCAGGACATCTTCAAGGAGCAATACCTCAAAAATGCGGTCTCCATCATTCAGGACTCCCATCACTCAGGTCATACCCTCTCCTTATTGCTACCATCAAGAAGGAAGTACAGAAACCTGAAGGCACACACTCAGTGATTCACCAACAGCTTCTTCCCATTATCATCTGATTTCTGAATGGACATTGAACACATAAACACTACCTCACTACTTTATTATTTCTATTTGTTTTTGCACACTACTTTTTAAATTTAACTATATATACTTATTGTAACTCACAGCCATTGTTTTCTCTATTATTATGTATTGCATTGTACTGCTGCCACAAAGGTAACAGATTTCACAACATTATGTTGGTGGTGATATTAAACTTGTTTCTGATTCTGAAATACCAAAGAGGATAGACAAAGGAGAATTGGTAGATATTGTGCACTTGGATTTTCAGAATGCATTGGACAAGGTACCGCACCTGAGGCTGCTAAACAAGATAAGAGCCCATAGTATTATAGGAAAGATACTAGCATGGATAGCGCATTGGCTGATTAGCAGGAAGTAAAGAATGGGAATAAAGGGAGCCTTTTCCGATTGGAACCACTTTTTTTTTACAATGTATGTCAATGATTTGGATGATGGAATTGATAGCTTTGTAGCCATGTTTGCAGATGATATGAAGATAGGTGGAGGGGAAGGTAATATTGAGGAAGCAGAGAGGGTGCAAAAAGACTTGGACAGATTAGAAGAATGAGCTCACAAGTGGCAGATGGAATATAGTGTCGGGAAGTGTATGGTCTTGCACTTTGGTAGAAGAAGTAAAAACGTAAACTATTGTCTAAATGGAGAGAAAATTCAAAAATCCAAGGAGCTAACAAACTAGATTTGTGTGTTCTCCTGCAGGATTTCCTAACCTAAAGGTTAATTTACAGGTTGAGTCGGTAGTTAGGAAGACAAATACATTGTTAACATTCATTTCAAGAGGGCTAGAATATAAAAGCAAGAATGTAATATTGAGGCTTCATAAAGCGCCTAGAGTATTCACATTGTTTTGAGCCCCTTAACTAAGAAAGGATGTGCTGACATTGGAGTAAGTTCAGAAGAGGTTCATGAGAATGCTTCAAGGAATAAAGAGGTTATATGAAGATTGGCTCGGGACCTGTACTGAGCAGAATTCAGAACAAAGATGAGGGATCTCATTGAAACCTATTGAATGTTGAAAGACCTTGATAGTGGGGAGAATAGTGATGGAGTGAGGGTACAGCCTCAGAATAGAGGGCCATCCATTAGAACAGAGTTGAGGGGGAATTTCTTTAGTCGGACAGTGGTGAATCTGTGGCAATTATTGCCACAGGTGGCTGTGCAGGCCAATTCACTGGGTATAAAGCAGAGGTTGATAGGTTCTTGATTAGTCAGAGCATGAAGGGTTACAGGGAGAAGGCAGGAGATTGGGGCTAATGGAGAAATGGATCAACCATGATGAAATGGTTGAGCAGACTTAATTCTCCTTCTATATCTTACGGTGTTATGGTCATACAGGGGAGTAATTCCATTAGTCTCATTACTTAGATAGATAGATAGATAGATACTTTATTCATCCCCATGGATGGACTTCTCTTCTTATTTCTTATTTCCCTGAACACAACAACTTATTCTGTTGTTCGCCCATGCTCATCATTTTTTTTCTTACTCCTTTTGCTATTAATCAATGCTAAAGGGTAAAGTACAGTTGCCATTATCTACCAGTATGACTTTGGGACGTGGGAGGAAACTGGAGTTTAGAAAAGCCATACAGGGAATGTTGAGACTCCACACAGAGAGGGCATGCAAGATCATGTCTAAGTCTCAGGAATTGTGAGACAGTAGCGCTAACTGTTGTGTTAGTGTCCTCTCCTAATTTCATACTTAATCCTGCCCTTATTGTACTGAAATTAAGGCAAAAAGGTGAAAAGGTATTCAGCCCCAACCATTTGTTCACATAAATGAATGTCACAACCAAAGAATTTTTATTTGTGAATCACATTCTCAGTTTTTCCACAGTAGAGCCCATAAAAGGGAAAATTGTAAAATATGAAAAACATAAAAATTAAGAAACTGTAATGTCAGCGCATTTCACCCCCCCCCCCCCCCCCCCCCCGTTCAATACTTAGTTTTAACCATCTCTCACAGCTTCTACTGCCAGGCGTCTTTTTGAATGAGTCTCTATTAGCTTTGCACAACTTGATGGAGTAAAATTTTCCCATTCCTCATTGCAAAATTACTCAAGATCTGCCAGGTTAGTTGGGGCCGGCAGTGGACAGCAATTGTGAGGCCTTGTCAGAGATGTTTGATTGGGTAGCATACATTAACTGCTTAGTGTTGAGGCCAGGATTTTGCAATTTAGTCTCATCTGATCACAAGACCTTCTTCCACAACTTTACAGAAACTTCTAAGTGATGCTTTGTAATATCTCTACAGGCAAGCATATACTTTTTTTTGAGTGAAATGAGTGGTGTCAATCTAATATTGTGCATCACCCAGATAACAACATCAGGACTGTAAAGTATGGTGAAGCATCATGCTAAGAGGATGCTTTTCAGCAGCAGAGACTGAAAATCTGGTTAGGATTGATGCGAAGATAAATGATACTAAATACAGAAGGATCATGGATAAAAACCCTCCAGCCTCTGCCAGAAAGCTTAAATTGGGAAGAAGGTTTATCTTTCAGCAGGACAACAACCAAAAGCATAGTGCCAGAGCAACCATGGAGTGGCTTCAAATGAAGAAAATAGATTGGATCAGCCATGATGAAATGGCAGAACAGACTCGATGGGCCAAACGGCTTATTTCTGCTCCTAGATCTTATGGTCTTGTGTCCTTGTGTGCTCCAGTCAGAGTCCTGACCTTCCCATTCGAACATCTCTGGGGCAAGACCTCAGATCAGAATCAGAATCAAGTTTATTATCACCGGCCTGTGACATGAAATTTGTTAGCTTAGCAGCAGCAGTTCAATACAATACCTAATCGAGCAGAGAAAGGAAAAATAAAATAATAATAATAATAAATAAGTAAAGCAATTACTTATATTGAATAGATTTTTTAAAACGTGCAAAGACAGAAGTACTATGTATTTTTTTAAAATTGTGGTAGTGTCCAAAGATTCAATGTCCATTTAGGAATCGAACAGCAGAAGGGAAGAAGCTGTCCCCTCTCCACCACTACTCTCCAAATAACATCAGAATCAGGTTTATTATCACCAGCGTGTGATGTGAAATTTGTTAACTTAGCAGCAGCAGTTCAATGCAATACATAATATGGAAGAGGAAAAAAATAAGTAAGTAAATCTTATATAGTATACGTATATTGAATAGATTAAAATACCATGCAAAAAGCCGGAACTGCTATATATTACAAAAAGGTGAGGTACTGTTTATGGGTTCAATGTCCATTTAGGAATCGGATGTTAGAGGGGAATGTACCTCTAACCTCTGTACCTTCTGCCTGATGGTAATAATGAGAAAAAGGCCTGCCCTGGGTGCTGGAGGTCAATAATGGAAGTTGCCTTTCTGAGGCACCGCTCCTTGAAGATGTCGTGGGTATTTTGTAGGCTAGTACCCAAGCTGGAACTGACTAAATTTACAACTCTCTGCAGCTTCTTTCAGTCCTGTGCAGTAGCCCACCCGCATACCAGCCAGTGATGCAGTGTGTCAGAGTGCTCTCCATTGTACATCTATAGAAGTTTTTGAGTGTATTTGGTGACATACCAAATCTCTTCAAACTCCCAATGAAGTATAGTCACTGTCGTGCCTTCTTTATAACTGCATTGAAATGTTCGGACATGCGATCTTGACACCCAGGAACTTGAAGCTGCTCACTCTCTCCACTTCTGATCCCTCTGTCAGGATTGGTATGTGTTCTTTCATCTTATCCTTCCTGAAATCCACAATCAGCTCTTTCGTCTTACTGACGTTGATTGCCAGGTTGTTGCTTTTGGCTTGGGAATGTACAGTAAGTCTTTGTAGGCACAAATTCATCCACGCAGGTTTTAATAGTAACAACTGCAGCATACTTATTCAGGTTCGAGGATGAATTCCTGAATACAGTGCAGTCCATCGATTCAGAGCAGTCCTGTAGGTGCTCCTGTGCTTCCCTTGCCCATACTTGGTCCTCACTACTGGTGCTGCAGTCTTCAGTCTCTGTCTGCACTCAGGGAGTAGAAGTACAGCCAGGTGATCAGACTTCCCGAAGTGAGGGCGTGGAATAGAATGGTAGACATTCTTGATAGTGGTGTAGCAGTGGCTCAGTGTGGTGTTTCCTCTAGTATTACAAGTGATCTGTTGATGGTAATTGCTTAGTGATTTTTTCAGACTGGCCTGGTTAATATCTCCCAAAACAATGCTGAAGGTATTAGGATGCGTTGTTTCATGCATGTTGACCCCATTGATCAGATCTCTGAAGGTTGATTGACCTTCAGAGATCTGAGATCTCAGTCTGAGATGGAATGTACACTGCTACCAAATTGACCCCAAAGATCTCCCATGGTAGGTAAAAGGGACAGCACTTAACTACTAGATATTCCAGGTCTGGTGAGCAGAATTGGGACAACACTGATATATTTGTGCACCGAGAAGAGTTGATCATGAGGCATACTCCTCCACCTCTGCTTTTGAGAGACTGTATAGCTCTATCATGATGGTGTATAGTAAACCCATCGATCTGAAATGCTGCATCCGATATGGAAGGGGTTAACCAGGATTTTGTGAAACAAAGGACACGCGCAGTCCTAATGTCCCTCTGATTCAGCACCCTAGCTCTGAGATCATCGATTTTATTCACCAGAGACTGCACGTTTGCCAGCAAGATAGTTGGTATTGGGTGATTAAAACCCTGTTTTCTTAAATGCACTTGTAAGCCTGATCTACAGCCATGCGTCCTCTGTGGGCGCTTTCATCCACAATCAGAGTTGTTTCCACCAGTTTTAAGCAGCGATGGTTCATTTAAATGTATTAAGACATCTTTGTTGACTGTACAGTACTGACCTTGGAAGCAGTTCTGCTTTTTAGCAGTATCAGGCTGAAACAAGAATATTTAGTCATATCCATTGAGAGTACTACTGCTACTTAAGTCGCCCCAGGCGCCCCGGAAGCAGTTTTGCAGGGAGAAATGGGCAAATCTTGCTCCATCACATTGTGCAAAACTAATAGAGGCTTATCCAAAAGGTCCACTGGTTTTAATAACCGTGAGAGTTGGTTCAACTAAATACTGAGCAAAACTTCATGTATTGTTTTAGATTTTTATTTTTTCCTGTTTTTCAATTTACCCTGTTTTGGGGACTGTACTGCGGGGAGAAAAAGGAACATGCAATTCACAAATAAAGATTCTCAGTTAAATTGATCAAAATCTCTGGTTGTAATATATGTGAACAAAAGGCTGGAGGCTGAATATATTTTCAAGTTACTGTATGCTAAACTGTGAGGATAGGAACAATTTTGAGGGAGACATAAGCAGATTGGTGAAATTTAATACATGTAATTTGAAGGTGTGCATTTTGATAAAATAAGAAGAAACTGTAAAATAAAAGTTAATATTTTAATGGATTAGTAGGAAAGAAGCATAGCATGTGTGTATTCAAAAATTATTAAAGGTTGGTGAGCATGTTGGAAATAGTTAAAATGGCAAGTGTATTTCTTAGCTTTATTGATAGAGAACATTAATGCAAGAACAAAAATTATACTGAATCTTTTCAAAGGTCTTTTGTGCTTTATTGGAGTATTCTATTCAGATTACTCCCTTGCATTTTCAGAAAAATGTCAAGGTCTGGAAGAAGGTCTAGAAGTAATTTACCAACCAGCTCTCACGGTTGAAGTACTATGCAGATAACTGGTGGCATTCTCCTTAGGGTACAGAGATTAAAATGTGATTTAAAGGAGCATTTGTTAATTATTTATAGTTCTGGAACTAAGCGTTGGTCAATTAGGAATCAGGCAAGGAGAAATTTCATTCAAGGGATTAAGAATGTGTAGGATTCTGTATATAGTTGATGAAGATTATGCTTCAAGGGACAAATTAGATAAAGGTAAATTGTGTTTGGGAATTGCCTATGAGTTTTTGATTGATGAAGTAGGCGAGATACTTTTGTTTATGTTGTTTGAAGCATGCCATTCATTAACAAATGATTTTAATGGTCTAGTTTCCATACAAGTTTCCATGCATACTTTTTCACCTAACCCTGTAAAGTTACCCTAATAATCTTTATTCCCATTTATTTTTACCCGTGTTCTTTTTAACTGCATCCATGTTAACTGCCTCAGCTATTTGTGCTACTCTCTTCCATTTAGCATACTTTACATGAGGAATTTATAATGTCGGGAATTCACCAACTTGATTAAATACTTATAATGCAATTAAGTAAGGGTTTGATGTGCATAATGTTTAGAAAATGTGAACTTGTATTGCAAAAAAATTAAAATAGAAGCATATTAGCTAAATGGTGAGAGATTCTTAAACTCAGATAAAGAAGTATCTGGATAATCTGGTTCATTCTTTTCAAAATCTAGTAAATTAGGAAAAGTAACATAATACATTTTATTGCAAGTGGAATTGAATCCAGAAGTAGGAAGACTATGCTTTATTTGCAGAGGGCAGTGAAAACAGTGCTGGTTTCCAATATAATGATGGGAATAATTGAGAGACAGTTACTAAGCTAATGCCAGGAATAAGTTGGTTTTATGACAAACAGTTGGATAAGCTAAACTTGTATCCATTGGTATTTAGAACAGTAAGAAGAGGTATAATATATAAAATTCTGTAGGGTCTTTACCAGGTGGATGGAAGGCAAATGCTTACTTTTGTGGGTCACTGTTTAGAAATAATGTCTATTTAAAATAGAAATGAGGCAAAATTAGGTTTTACATATAGGAGTTGTGAGCCACACTTTCTAAAAGAGTAGTAGAAATAGTCTTAAGACATCTTTTGAGAAGTTGGGTGACTTCTTGTTGAGGAAAGACTGAAAGATTATTGAGAGTAATGCAGGATGTAAATTTGCCTTGTTCAAAGTGATGAGCAGCTTACTTATTCCTACACCTTGCTTGAACGTTCCTTACTAGATTATTAATGTCATTCTTTTTCTTTGTCACTACCTAACACATTGGAATAATTTTTCTATTTCTGCTCCCATTGAACTCTCTTCTAAATGACTTTCTGCAGAGAAGGGCACTAGATTCATTTCTGAACATAACATAAGTAAGACCAGGAGTAGGCCATCTGGCCCATCGAGCCTGCTTCTCCATTCAATGTGATCATGGGTGATCTGGCCATGGACTCATCGCCACCTACCTGCCTTTTCCCCATAACCCTTAATTCCCCTACCAATGCAACCTTGTCTTAAGTATATTTGCTGAAGTACTGCTTCATTGGGTAGAGAATTCCACAGATTCATCAACCTCTGGGAAAAGGAGTTGCTCCTCATTTCCACCCTAAATCTCCCCATAATCTTGAGACTATGTCCCCTAGTTCTAGTCTCACCTATCAGTGGAAACAACTTTCCTGCCTCTATCTTATCTATCCCTTTCATAATTTTATATGTTTCTGTAAGGTCTCTCATTCTTCTGAACTCCAGTGAGTACAGTCCCAGACAACTCAAGCTCTCCTCATTGTCTAAACGCTTCATCTCTGGAATCAACTTGGTGAACCTCCTCTGCACCGCCTCCAAAGCCAGTATATCCTTCCTCAAGTTGGGAGACCAGAACTGCTGACAGTACTCCAGGTGCCTCACCAATACCCTGTGCAATTGCAGCATGACCTCGCTGCTCTTAAATTCAGACCCTCTGGCAATGAAGACCAACATCCCATTTGCCTTCTTGATAGCCTGCTGTACCTGCAAACCAACCTTTTGTGATTCATGCACAAGGTCTCCCAAGTTGCTCTGCCCAGCAGCATGCTGCAGTTTTTTTTACCATTTAAATAATAATCTGCTCTTCCATTTTCCCTTCCAAAGTTAATGACCTTGCAGTTATCAACATTGCAAGACTGCCAGACCCTTGCCCACTCACTTAATCTACCTGTATCTCTCTGTTTCTTCTGCACAGTTTGCTTTTCCACTCAATTTAGTATCATCAGCAAACTTTGATACACTACACTCAGCCCCTTTTCCAGATTGTTAATGTATATCGTGAACAGTTCCACTCACCACTGATTACCAATCAGTACACATGTATCCCAACTCTCTGCTTTTATTAGTTAACCAGTCCTCTATCCATGCTAATACATCACCCCCAGCTCTATGCATCCTTATCTTATGGATGTCTTTTATGTGACACCTTATCAAATGCCTTTTGGAAATCCAAGTACATAATGTTCATCTGTTCCCCTCTATCCACTGCACTCACTATATCCTCGAAGAACTCCAGTAAGATTGTACCTTTGTCTCCTTTTCTAAGTTGGAGTCCAGAATTGTGCACCTGACTCAAAATGTTTTTAGACAATATACTATACATTTTTAAAAATCTTTCTTTCAATCTACAAAGGTTATTGTGAATTCTAGTCTGTAACTCTGTGCTACATTTTGCTTTTGCAAGTTGTCTAAGGTTCTTTCTGGCCACAGAGAAGTAAACCAAAACAGCTTAGTTCTGATAAACGCCCTTTAGAGCTGTTAAACACCTCTTTCTTCCCAGTTCTATGTATCCTTCATTTATCTTTGTTCATGAAATGACATTTTTATGAGTCTACAGGTTACTGCAGTGTTTAAATGAAGTTGGTGAATAATAGATTGCCAGTGAAAAATTCATTATTTGCTTGTGTTTGGATCTCACTTTGCAGCTGAAGAAAATAATTGATAATGCCTTGTGCATTTGAATCAAAATCACGTTTATTATCACTGTCTCATATGACACGATATATGTTATTTTGGAGCAGAAATACAGTGCAAAGACATAAAATTACTATAAATTACAGAATAAAACAGTGCAAAAAGAAGGAAACACAAGGTATTTTTCATGGACCATACAGAAATCTGATGGCAGAAGGGAAAAAGCTACTTATGAATCATTAAGTCTGCTTCTTCAGGCTCCTGTACCACCTCCTTGATGGTAGTATTAAGAGATGTAGGTAATTAATGTTTATCCAGTCAAAAAAATATTTAATATCCTACAAAGCTTCTCATTGATTCATTATTAATTTTTCTCTCTAGGTTTATTCTGAAAACACGACGACTAGAACTAAGCCTGTTTAGTTATTCAATCCAATTTTTTTCCAATTTTACAAATTCTTTTACGTAATCAGCAATATATTTAATCCACTCCTCAAATTTCTGAATGTGTGTTGTAAAGCTTTATAGTGTAGAGCAAAATAATGAAAATATTTCCTTGTGTGATTGTGCTTATCCTTGTAATGCTGCTTGTCTACCAATGGTCTGTGTTCCTTGGACCATTGTAGCATCATCACTGTATTGAACACCTCAGCATACATAATTGTGAGCAGGAATCCAATTTAACCTGGTTTCTCCATATTTTGCCCAAACCTTCTCAGCTGCTAGTAAAGTCAGAAAAGTAGCATTGCTCAGGAAATCAAATAATCCTGCCTTCCATTGATACAAATTATGTTATCTTGCATTGATATAAATGGAACAAGTTCGGGATAAACAAGGCTACAGTGACCCAGAATGTTGCAAAGTACACTCAAAAATGACTTTCATTTATACATCAAGGCTATAAACTATGAAACTGTTAAAAAACATTGCTGTTTTATTTTGTCATGAGGGGCCCATTTTAGTTAAGCTGTTCTAAAGAAAATAGAATTATACTCAGACGCATTAAGTTATATATCCTTTATTCATACCTGGTTTGTTGGATTTTACTTGTGTAATTATATACCTGTTATTAAATATAATTATTTTTCTGAAAACTGGAACTTCAACAGCATTGTTAAAGACTTGTGTTAATTCCTTAAAATAGCTGTATGGTGATCTCACATTTTGAGGAGCAGAAAGTAAGCGAAGATGAAGAACCCCCAACTGAACAAGACAAGAGGAAAAAGCTGGTAAGATACCATACACTCTGTCATGGAAATTGCGTTGTTTGCTGCAGTAGTGACTGAGGGATGCAAAGGGTAACATAATAAAACAACATCAAGCCAACAAGATGCTATATTTCTTTATATTGTTCTCTTTCTAATTTTCCCCACCCTAATCTGATTTCTGATATGAATTTGTGACTCTTGTGCTCCATGGGCCTGTCATTACTGAACCACCTTGTCCGTTTGGGTTTTAGTTACCACAATAAATGCCTTGGAGAAAATGAAGACTTTGCATGTAACTTAAATCTCTGTTTGCTAAGAGGCCTAACACACTTAACTCTCCACAGATTGCAGGTGCGACATTTCTGGATTCTGCCATTCAACCATTTGCACGATAACATTTTAATCCATCAAAGTTTTTTTTTTGTAATTTAAGCCTTTTCACAGCATCAGTGTGATTTTACTCAAGCTATATATTGATGCGGGATCATACTTTTGTACTTTTTGAGGCTCAGATTAAGACAAGCCAAAGGTAGAAGCGTGACAGCAAATTTGTTTGGTTGTCTAGTTCAAATAATACTACTAATTAGAGAAATCATCTTTCTAATAATAGGCTAGATTTATGGATGGATTATAGAGCAATGTTTCACTTTTGTGTTGACTTTACTGTCATGAACAAAGTTAAATGGCAGGTGGCTAATGAAAATACTATTTATTTGTGATTTGGCTCATGGCCAGTCCAACTTTCTGAAACAAAGAACTGTACCTGGCGAATTGCAATCAGTAACAAAGTCATGAGATAATGAATGCCCAAGTAGTATTATATTCACTTGCCAATGATTTTAAAATGTATCCAATCCTATCCAAAATAGAAGTTGCCTGTGCAAATGTTTAAAAAAAATACTTTGGGAAGCTCTGAAGCTATCTGCTTGCAGGAGCCCCAATAACTCACTAACAGTCATGACATGTTGAGTATGGGTTTCCTGTGGGATCTCCTGATTTCTTCCATGTCATGAAGATATATTAGTTGTTAAATTGACTTTACATTGTTACTTGCTCTCAGTAAAGTGGTTGGAAGGAGGATCAGGCATTGATTATGGGCATATGTGGGAGAATAAGTTATAGGGAAATAAGTGGAAGAAGGATTTGAGGGACATGCTCTTAAAAACTAGCATTGGCTTGATACGTTATACTGCCTCGTTTTATGTCATAGAGAAGTGTGAAATGTTCGGAAGTTAGGGGTAATTGTTCATCCCTGTGATGATTTTCGGTAAGATGGTGACCCTCTTGGTCATAGCGGCCTCTCCAAGTTCAGCAAATGGTGCAAGGTCTGTCTTACACATTTTTCTTTTGATTGGAAGACCCCTGTTGGACATTGGTAATACACAATACTGCAAGATTGGTTAATTGACGAGAGTGATGGCATGGGAGCTGCATGGCCTCCACTGTTGCACGGATCAAGCCCTCATGCATGGAGTCACTAACTACAACCACTCAGGGAGGATGTGCATAAGGCAGTGTGGGAGAGAACCGAAGTGTGGTGGACATGCTGGAATATTCTGGGCTGGGGGCTGGCCCCTGCAGGCTGGTTCTCCCATTGGTGCTGTTCTCCAGTGTTCACTCCATGGAAGACGAACTGGATTCCCTTCAACTGCAGCTGACTTAGTGTGAGATGAACTTACTTGTTTTTGCAGAAGGATAGCTCCAGGACAACATCTTGTGCACCGTTGATCTTCAGGCCATGTCATTCAGGATTTTTGCTAATACTATTTTGTGATTGTAGCTGTGTGTGCTGCATCTGACTGTGATCTGCACCCTAATCCCAGAAGAAAGTTGCTTCATTTAGTTGAATACACGTGAATGGCTAAATGACAATTTTGCTTGAACTTGACTAAACTAACTTGTCATCCTATACTAACAAGTTAAGCTATGACATGAAGGCAATATTTGCATTTGTGCATATTTGGGTGCCAAATAGAGTTCAGAAGAATGAGGGGAGAAATTTCATTGTAATCTATCGAATATTGAAATGCCCAGACCCCTGGACTGATGGAGTGAAATGGAAACACCAATGCGCTTGAATAGAAAAACCTACAAAAGCTAATGGATACGACCCAGTCCATCAAGGGGAAAGCCCTGCCCGCTATTAGAAGCGTCAACACAGAGGGTTGTCACAGGAAAGCAGCATCTGTTATCAGGGACCCCCATCACTGAGGTCATGCTTTCTTCGCGCTGCTGCCTCCCAGAAGGAAGGTACAGGAGCCTCAGGACTCTAACCACCAGCTTCAGGAGCAGTTATTAACCATCAACCGTCAGACTATTGAATCAAAGGGGATAACTTCACTCAACTTCACTTTCCCCAGCACTAAAATGTTCCCATAGCCTATGAACTCACTTTCAAGGGCTCTTCATCCCATATTCTTGATGGCTATTCTTATTATTATTTCTTTCTTTTTGTATTTGCACACTTGTTGAAGACCTAGTTGGTGTAGTCTTTCATTGATTCTTTTATGGTTATTATTCTATTATGGATTCATTGAGTATATCTACAAGAAAATGAATCTCAGGGTTGTATATGGTGACAAATATGTTTCCAAGTGTGCGAGTGTCTCGGACCAAGGGGCAGAGCCTCAGGCTTAGAAGGAAGATTCTTTAGAACAGAAACGGAGGGTATTTCTTTTGACAGTGATGAATCTTTGGAATTCATTGTCACAGACAGCTGTGAAGGCTAAGTCTTTTAAGTATATTTAAAATGGAGGTTGATAGGCTGTCAACGGTTATGGGGAGAACACAGGAGATTGGGGTCAAGAGGGAAAATAGATCAGCGATGATTCCAATGGGCTAAATGGCCTTATTCTGCTCCTCTGTCTTATGAATGAGTTGTAAAAGGATTTTGATTGGATGTCAGATTCAGAAGTTTTCCATTTAGTTTTTTTAATATAAAATACTTACATTCATATGGAAATGGAATAGTGCTGAGGAAGGGATTTTAAATTGTATGTCAACAGCATATTAAGGACATCATTTCATGTTAATAAAGCTATAACAAAAACTCATGGAATCCTAGCTTCTGTCACAAAACTTTTTAAGAATATTCATGCAACGTCAGCATAAAATCTTAACAAGATCTCAGTAAGGGAATGATGTGTTATTTTGTACTCATGAGAAAAGTACTACTTTAGTAATGGTACATTACTGTTGCTTTTTGACCAGCTAGCAATTCCCAATAATATCATTAACTGGGCTATTAATTTGATTGTACAGGGATAAAACGCTTGAGTAATGCATAAAAGTATCTATTATATCATCCTTTGAAATTTATTAAAGCAATCTATTAGGTGGATTTTACTCAATGCTAATTCACTTATGACAGCACAAATACTACAAAAATTGTTTTTTCATCAACTCCATGGATTTTGGTTTGAAGTGGTTAAGATTATGACATTGGATAGAGACAGAGATCAGCAATTGAGGGTTTTTTAAACAAGCTCCTAACCTACATAAATAATGCAAATAGCCTCAGAAATTTTTACTGGAATAGTCACGTTGCAGAGTGCAGATATCTCAGAGCTTTTGTCACCTGGCTTTTTTTTTACCTTTGCTAGTGTCATTGTGGAGTTTGCACATTCTCCTTGTAACCGTGTGGGTTTCATCCACTGGTTCCAGATCCTAGCACATGTTAGTGTTTAGTTTAATTATAAAGTTACCCCTAATGGAGATGCGTAGCAAAAGAATCAGTTGGAGGTGGGAGTTAGTGTGCATATGTAGAACTATGAGATGCAGGGAAATGAGTAGAATTGATTGAATCTCTCTGAGTGCTAACATAGACTTAATGGGCCTAATGGCCTCCTTCAATCTTGTGAAGAAATGAAAAGCTTGAGTGTGTCCAGCTTTCCTGTGTTTTGAACTTCAGGGCCAGCCAGCAGAACAAGTAAAATAATATTTAAAGGAAACTTGTTCCAGAAAGTGCAAGTAAGTTTGTAAATCGTAAATAAAAATAGAAAAACTGCAAATCTGAAATGAACACAGAAAGTGCTGAAAACCACAGACCAGGTGTTGCTAAGATTCGTCTTCCGCCTGGAAAGTTAACTATGTTTATCTTTCCACTGATGTTGCTAACCTGCTGAGTGTTTTTATTTTTTTGTTTTGATTTGAGGCTTTATTAGGTGGCATTTAGAAAGAAAGTGAAGGGTGTCTATTATTATTTTATTGTCAAGGAAAGTGAATAAGTATACAGTGACACCATTAACAATCATCAGTATTTTACAACAGATAAAAAGCTTGTTGGTTCCTCATCTGTTCCTTCCGCTTGCCAAAAAGAAACAGCATCTATTATATTTTAGATAGTGTGGAAAATTCTTGGCAGATCTAGGGTGTTGCTATTGCTTAGCTACGTATTAGGCTGAAAATAAATATTGCAATGGAGTCATAAAAAGATGTAGTACAGAGACATCCCTTCCTGCCCACCAAGTCTAACCAACTGTTAACAACCCATTTACACTTTTTGAAAAATTCTCCCCACATTCACATCACCTCTCTCCAGATTCTGTCACTCACCTGCATAGTAGGAGCAATTCGTAATAGCTAGTTAACAACCAACCTGTGTTTTTGATATGGAAGAATACAGGAATACCACCAGGAGGAAACTCAAGCAATCACAGGAAGAAGGTGTAAATTTTACACTGATAGCATCCAAGATTAAACATGCATCTTTACTGCTGCATTTGCTATACTGCAGTAACATGAGCTATGTAACTAAGTGACCAGGGACTCTGATCCTGGAAAATACAGAACAGGAAAAAAACAAGTATTGGCAACTTTGCGTTCACTGTTTCCACTAAATTGTACTTTTCACTAGAAAGCTGTTATTACAGAAAAAATTGACAAAAATATCTTAAGGTATAAATATCACAAGTCATTTTGAAAATGTATTATTTCATCTTTGATTTATACCAGGACATTGGTTCTGTGTGTAAAAGTTCAAAGATCACATTTACATTTGAATACACCAGCCACAATGTTTTATCACAAATAGCCCAGTTTCAAATGGTGATGAATTGACACAGTACTGATTGCATTTCTGAACGGTTTTCCAGTATTTTTTCTGCACTTTCAAATTCGAGCTGCAGTTAATAGCAACATCATACATGGTTAACCTGTCAAAAACCAATTAGATTGTGCTGCATGAAATTTTTTTCTTACTCATGCAGAAAATATTTTAAAATTATTCTCCAGGCAAGTTGACCTATGAGCTAAAAAAAAGATTAATTTTTTTTGGATGTGGGCATTGTTGACATGGTCATAATTTGTTGCCCATGAGAAGATGGTGTGAGCCATCTTCTTAAACAGATGCAGTCCTTCAGATGAGAATAATCCAATGATGTTGTACAGCTGAGAATTCTAGGATTTTGACACACTGGCAGTGAAGGATCAGAATTATATTTCTAAGTCAGGATGTAGCTTGGAAAGGTGCACACAGTTGGTTGTGTACTCAGGGACAATGCACAAAATATAGACACTCAGCAAGTCAGGCAGCATCTGTGGAGGTAAACAAACAGTTCTGGCTTCTGTCCCCTTCTTTTCCAGTCTGAATTCAAGATTCCAGATTTTTTACTGTTATTCTTCAGTACACAGGTGTAAAGGAGAATGAACTGATTCTTAATCCGGATCCAATGTATCATAAATAAACCAAATAAACATTAAACACAATAAATATAAGTATAAAAGCAATGCTAGAAAACACAATGTACAAGTAACTGTTTGAGTGTGACTGTATATACATAAGATTATATACGTCGGCTGATTGTATGTATTGATAGATAAGGTGACTGATAGAAAATGATAGTGACAAAGTGACACTTGGCATCGTGAACTCTTCATGATAGCAGTTGGATATATGAACACACAGTAGAACACTGATTAGGGCTCTTGGCCCAAAACATCAACTCCATTGATGCTGCCTGACTTGCTAAGTTTCTCTAGCTTTTTGTAGGTGCTGCTCACAATTTATTTATTTTATTTAATTTTATTTTAGAGGTACAATGCGTAACAGGGCTGTCCAGCATCTTCAGATCCTCTTGGGTTTATGATGGTGTGCTCATGAATTTTAAATACTTATTCTTCTTGCTTGGAGGGCTCAAAGGCTTGGGAGTTATTGAAGTAACCTAAGCAAGACAGTGCATTGAATATTGTAAACTTTGTGTAGTAATAATGGAGGGAATGAACATACAATATAACCTCTCGGATGGAGTGCCAGTCAAGCAAGCTGCTTTGTTGTAGATGGTCAGATAATCTTCGAGTCATACAGCATAGAAACAGGATATTCAGTCCGCATAGTCCATGTTGACCATGAAGCATCTGAAACCCTAATCCTAAACTAATTCTTTTTTATTATCCTTATATTTCCCTCAGCTCTCCCCAGTTCTACTGCTCACCATCACACTAGGGGTAATTTATTGTGACCAATTAGTCAACCAACATATTGAGCTTTTTGAGAGTTGTTAGAATTACTTTAATCACCCACCTGATGAGGGTTGTGGGGTGTTCAGAGTTAGTCACTGCGACAGGATTCCCAACCTCTGACATTTTCTTATAGGTCCAGTTTTTATATGTTTTTCCAGTTGAAGTTGACCCACAGGGTGTTGACAGTGGGCAAGGGGTCAGGGCCAGGAGTGAGATTGTTTCATTGATAATCATTTGAAAGGCTGACAGTTATGCTCTTTCTCATTGGAAACAATCAAGGAACATTTATGGTATGATTTCTATTTGTCACTTGCCATTAAAGATTGATTATCAAAGTATGTATACAGAATACAAGTCTGAGATTCGTCCTGCTGCAGGTAGCTACAAAGCAAAAGAAACACCATGGATCCATTCAAGAAAACATCAAACACCCAACATGTAAGAAAAGAGTAAATTGTGCAAGCGGTAAAAAGCGAGTGAACAACACAGAATATCAGACATCAAACCAGGAGTCCAGTAGTATTCAGTTCAGTTCAGTGCTGCGCTGCCTCACTGGCCCACTGCATTGCCAAAACACTGTAGTCCACATCAATCGCCCCAATCAAACCACTCAAAAATACTAAACAAAAGACAAGCCAGAATCCAGGAACACATGCAATATGGACCTCAAAGTTCCCCAAAATGAGTCCACAACCTCACTGATCAATCCTTGCAACACAGATCTCAAGACTCTTATATTTTGTTCTGACAGCAGCTAGCAAAAGGGAGAGGAAGATCAGCCAACCACAGGCAGACAGCACCAAACACCTGCCCATCTTCTGCTTTTATCCTTGTTGACTTCAGCTTTGCTCCATGCCTCAGTGGAATCGATCATGGGCTCTTGCTCCGTTTCCAGGTGTCTGGGCCGCCAGGCTGGACACTCTGCTCTAAACCTCACTGGACTGCTTTGGAGACAGCAAAGTGAAATCAGTCAAATGGCCCAAAAATGCACCATCAAAATTTAAATCCTAGGTTCCAATTACACATGACTTAGTAGTGGAATCATATTTAAAGAAGTAGTAGTTTCGCGAACTGTCTGTAGGATGTTTCTGTTGATCGCGTTGTTCACGGGCACCATCCTACAGTGATCTAAGGGAAACAAAGGGTTAAAACACATGGAAACACCACCATCTGCAGGTTCACCTCTAAATCACACACTAATTTGGACTTATTACATCTTAAACATCAGTGGGTCTAAATCCTGAAACGCCCAGCTGTATAACACCAGAGGAATACCTTCACCTGAATAACTGTATTGGTTTAAGAAAGCTGTTCACACAACCTTATGCACAGTTTTGTATGGGCAGCAAACACTGAGCATGCCAGTGATGCCCGCAGGCCAAAATATGAATAACAAAGGTTTTTTAACTCGTAGATCTAGCTTGGCTGATGAAAGTTGCCTGGTGTACACAGGCATAGACAATGTTATTTGCTGAGAAGTTACAAATGGAATTCATCATTGTGCAATCAGTAACATATATCCTGCCTTCTAACCTTAAAGAAGGAAATCATTGTATATTCTACATACATGAAATGGATTATCATTCTTTACAAAATTTAATTACAATCTAATTATGTAGAAGGATTTATGGAGTTTACTTTAATGAAGAAAATTATGCTTAAGACCTTTTTGCTGAAAGGGTACTAAGGCATTTGCATTGCTGTTTTAGCATGTGAAAATGTAAAATTTGAAGAGCAATATTAGATTTCCTTCATTATGACACTTGTTTAAATTCAGTTTCAAATCAAGTCAAGTTTAATTATTTAAACTATACATAGATACAGCTGAACGAGACAGCGTTCTCTTGGGGTCAAGGTGCAAAATGTTCAAAATAGCAAGTAACATTGTTCAAATATTGAGCAAAAAACATATTCACTTGAAAACACACACACACACACACACACACACACACACACACACACACACACACACACACACACACACACACACACACACACACACACACACACACACACACACACACACACACACACACACACACACACACACGTCCAAGAACACGGGAGGACAGCACTGATGAGAGGCCATGCCCCAGCCGAGCTCAACCACACTGTAGCAATTCTGCCTCTCTCACCTGATTTGCAGCAGCAGGCAAACCCAAGGCTTGAGGCCTAGTTCTCACTACAACTGAGACTACTCAGCTCCCATGTTGTCAATCTCTCCACCAGTTACAGTAACAGGCCTGCAGCAACTTACACATCACTGTCCAACAGAGTTTTGCAATCACAAGTAAATACCTAAGACAATCTCCCATGGTTATACTGCACCAACCCTGATGTTTCCGAGTAGCAGGCAGCAACACAGAAGCCAAGTCAGCTCCTCCAAACCCAAACTGTCTCACCAACACATTGGTGAGATCCTCCGACATCCTGACAGGCTCCTCCGATTTCCTGACCGGTTCTTCCAACATCCCGATCAGCTCCTGATATCCCGGCTTGCTCCTCTGATACCCAACCAGCTCCTTCAACACCTCTGCTGGCTCCAGTGCCAACACCAGTCCAGCTACTCCGATCAATGAACAACTCACTGATGGAGTTGCCTTTCAGTACCCAATGTTCTTAGTGTAGAATTGTCTTTGGATCATAAAGAATAAGTTTTACAAAGAACAAAGCACTTTTGGTTGCCCCCCCCCCCCCCAAGAGGGCACTGCATTCGCACGCACTGCCATCTTTTGTCATTGTGCTTTGTATCTCTAAAGACAAGATTACTAAATACTGCTAGTTTGTAGGAAAATATTCCCCCCCCCCCACTAATCCCAATATAATGGCATGTTATGATTGGCAAAACAGCTTCTCATATTGCATGATATGTCTTTTTGTCCTGATATTTGGTATTTAATAAATGTATTAAAAGTCTCACTGTGACCTTGGTCTTTATGGGTATAACAAATAAGCCTGCATTTTTGTTTGCAAAAGACCAGACAATTCAGCAAAAACAATGGATGAGTATTTCAAGAAAATAGTGTTAATAAAAGCAGGTTGTTCTGTGAATAACAATCTTGTTCTTCAGTTCAGCAAGTTTGAAAGTCTCACTACAGATGAATTTGATGAGTTGCAATATTATTATGTTATTTGGGAAGTCTAACATCAGGATAATAGTGTAGAATTTACAAAAATTCTGCCAGAAATTCTGGAATCAAATTCCAGAAGAGTGCGAAGATGTCTAGGAATTGTGCAAAATTGCTTTGCTGAGAATTAAGCCAATTTTCAGCTGTACAGTAAATTATATCCAGGCCACAATCTTGATGGATAAAAATGCAAGGACAGCCTGTGTTTTTAAATGTATGAAGTATTCATCACAGAAAGTCTTGTCTCTCCTTTGATATTCTTTCTGTTGATTAATCTGACATTTTATGCTTGGTGTGATTTATTACACTCAATTCTGCATTTACTGTCATTCTCCTAACACTTGTTAATAGTTTACCCTTTTAATCTTTCTTCACTTAGCAGTTATAATAAAACATTCATTAATTCTACTTGAAATCCAGCTATTTTTGTTACTGAAAATAGCCTTGGCAGTTCAATCAATTAACTTACAAAATGCTGAGTCTACTTTTACCAAGATGTTTATTCAAATAATTAGTTTGCAGCCATCAAGTCCACTTTTATTTTTAGATTCAATGATAGGTGTATTTATGTTTATTTTCCATCTCATGCAAAATTTACAATTTTCATGTACATATACCTATACATGTTCCAGAAGGAGTTTCTCTCTTAACTTTGTGTGCATTTCACTGTAGTTAGTCATCTTCACTAAGAATACTCTTATTTCTTTGCCTATTAATAATTTTGTTTCTTTGTTAGTAATTTTGTTCTCTGCAGTATTATACAATGTTGATGCCCTTACGGTATTTGCAAGTGTTTGCTTTGCAAGCTACACTTACAGCAGAAGATTATAAGAAATAGTAGATGGAAAAAGTAATGTTGCTTTTCTCAGTCATAGAGTAATTCTGCACAAAAAATGGCCCAACTGGTCCAAGCTGACCACAGCATCCTTCCTGTTATTCTCAGTTGCCCACCTTCGGTCCATAACCCTCCAAACCCCTTCCCTCCATGTACATTTACAAGAAAAAGTTTGCGAACACTTTGCAGTTACCTGGTTTTCTGCATTAATTACTCATAAAATGAGGTCTGATCTTCATCTTATAGGCATCCGTTAGTCTCGTGAGACCATGGATTTGCGCCTTGGAAGATTTCCAGGGTGCAGGCCTGGGCAGGGTTGTATGGGAGACCGGCAGTTGCCCAAGCTGCAAGCCTTCCCCTCTCCACGCCACCGATGTTGTCCAAGGGAAGGGCACTAGGACCCAAGCAGCTTGGCACTGGTGTCGTCACAGAGCAATGTGTTGTTAAGTGCCTTGCTCAAGGACACAACGCGCTGCCTCAGCTGAGGCTCGAACCAGTGACCTTCAGATCACTCGACCGATGCCTTATCCACTAGGCCACGCGCCAACAATTAGATCTTCATCTAAGTCACAGTTATAGACCTTCACCACCCAGTCTGCTTGCACAGCTGCTTTCACCAAACTACACATTTGTACCCCCTGGTCCCTTTGTTCCACAACATTCATCTGTGCCCTGCCATCCACTGTCAGAACTACCCTGATTTGGCTCTCCAAACTGCATCACCTCACACTTACCTAAATTGAAATCAAATTGCTATGCCTCAGGCCATTCTCCCTAACTGATAAAGATAATTAGTTCTGCTCATCCTGTGTTTCACACACCTTTTACCAAATCCCCTTAATCCCTGAACTCAGAATCAGAATCAGGTTTATTGTCACCAGCATGTGTCGTGAAATACAGGTTTCCCCCGCTATCCGAAGTCAGAGCGTTTCTATGAAATGGTTCGTAAGCCGGAATGTCGTAAAGTGAAGAAGCAATTACCATTTATTCGTATGGGGAAAAATTGTGGGAGTTCGCAGACCCAAAAAATAACCTACCAAATCATGCCAAATAACACGTATAACGTAAAATAACAGTAATATATAGTAAAAGCAGGAATGATGATAAATACTCATACAAGTGCTCTCGGCAGAAACCCTCTCTCCAGTAACCTTTAAGCTATGAAGCTGCCAAATTGTACCAAATAACACATAAAAATACACAGCCTATATAAAGTAGAAATAATGTATGTACAGTCTAGTTTCAATTACCAGAATCGGGAAGACAGCGAGCACAATGATGATGGTGTGTTAGGCTGAGTCATCACAGGTTGGGTTGGTGGGAGACTGGTGGGTCATCTCATCATTGTCTGTATCTATCAGGGCAGGCAGGTCACCACCTTCTATGTCTGCCTTCCTCGATGTCAAAGGTTGAGTTTCATCGTCTGCTGTGGCTGATATGGAAAGCTTAAATGCTTAGCCTCGTGTATTTTTCTACCATACAGTTCTTTGTAAGCACTCAAACCATCCTGCAAATATGCCCTAAACCTACGTATCCTTTCAAAATTAAAGTCATACTTTTCTGCAATCATTGCAGTGTTGTCAATCGCAGCAAAAATCTCACGCAATTGCTTCACGTTCAGTTCTTGGACAACTTCACTTTCGGGCCGTTCGCTACTGCATTCGGTTTCGATTGTTATCCTTTCCTCTTGCAATTGCATCAGCTCTCTATCTCTCATTTCTTGGTCATGGGATGCCAAAACCTCTTCAACATCATCTTCGTCAACTTCCACAAACCCAGCCTCCTTAGCCAAACACACCTTGTCCTTACTTCATTCACCACAATCGAAATGCTTAATTATGTCTAGTTTTACGCTAAGTGTAACATCCTTACGAGCTCATTTAGGCTTTTCCGATACCTTAGAACTCATCTTGCTAACGGATGCACAAAATAAATTGACATAAAGCACAGATGCTTACAGGCACATGTTTAAGCAATGCCGGCTAGAATGCAGTTCCGGGGGAGGGGCTAGGCTGCTCGGCGCGCGCTGCCTTTTTTTGTAACAGTGAAAGCACCTTCTGTTAGTGAAAACAGGTAACTAATGTAGGTCTTTCATAACAGCGAGGTGTCGTAAAGCGAACGTTCGAAAAATGGGGGACACTTGTATGTTAACTTAGCAGCAGCAGTTTAATCTAATAAATGATAATATAGAAAGGAAAAATAAATAAGTAAATCAATTACAGTAAGTATATATGTATATTGGTGGAAAAACAAATAATATATAAATTTTAAGAAGTAAGGTATTGTTCATAGGTTCAACGTCATATGGCAGAGGGGAAGAAGCTGTTCCTGAATTGCTGAGTGTGTCCCTTCAGGCTTCTGTACCTCCTTCCTGACGGTAACAATGAGAAGAGGGCATGTCTTGGGTGAAGGGGTTCCTTAATAATGGACTTCACCTTCCTGTGGTATTGCTCCTTGAAGATGTCTTTGGTGCTATGGAGGCTAATACCCAAGATGGAGCTGACTAATTTTATGACTTTCTGTAGCTGCTTTCAATCCTGTGCAGTAACCCCCACCCCCATACCAGACAGTGATGCAGCCTGTCAGAGTTATTTGACTAATCTCTAGCTTAAATGTGAACTTTAAATTGCTGGATAAATATAGAAGGTGTATAGAATAGAAATAAAAAAGACTGCATATGCTGAAAATTTGAAATAAAAACTGAAATTGCTAGGAAAGCTTTACGAGGACAGGCACTATTGCTGATCAGTGAAACCGTTAATGCTTCCGGTCTTGGATCCCTCATCAGAGCCGAAAACAGAAAGTTTACTAAATCCACAGTAACCATTTTGTAAAGCCGTCCCCACCATTGAGCACATCTACACAGAACAATGTTGCAGGAAAGCAGCATCCATCATCAGGGCTCCCCACCACCCGGGTCATGCTCTCTTGTTGCTGCCATCAGGAAGAAGGTACAGAATTCATGAAAGACTGCACCAACTGGGTGTTCAACAAGTGCGCAAAAGTCAACAAACTGTGCAAATACAAAAAAGAAATAATAATAACTATCAAGAATATGAGATGGAGTTCTTGAAAGTGAGTCCATAGGTTGTGGGAACAGTTCAGTGATGAGGCGAGTGAAGTTATCCCGTCTAGTTCAGGAACCTAATGATTGAGGGGTAATAACTGTTCCTAAACCAGATGGTGTCTGTCCTGAGGCTCCTGTACCATTCCAATACACATAACATACAGAAATCTATAAGTGAAAAGCACCAGAAGTATGCTAAATTAAAAGAGGAAATTGAAAGACTTTGGAACATGAGCACATCCCAATCGTAATATCTACAGCTGGTATCATCCCAAAGTCACTACACTAGCATTAAACAATTAGGCCTACACAGCAATATTTATATAAATCTACAGAAAACCACAATACTAAACACCACTAGAATAGTTGGAAAGTTCCTAGCAAATGAGAAGTGAGTGTGCTTGACAATGCCCATATCTCAGGGATTACCAGCTTGAGCGGAGAAATTTTTAATTATTAATAAATAAGCAATAATTATTGAGAATAGGATAATTAAGTTTTAGTAAAGAAAAATTTACCTTTATAAAATTTGTTCAGTGATTCTTGACAGTTAAAATCACTCCCAAGTACTTAACAATTGTAATTTTTTAAAACTCTGATGTGTGAAACATTGCAGCATGTGATAAGTAATGGATAACTACTTCATTCGACATTAGGTGTACAGTCATTTATTCTCTGCAGTGTCTCCATGTTAGCCAACTAAAATTCTATAACTGGAAGAAAATAACATTTATTATAGCTTTATTTTTACAAGGGTATAAATGTGAACTAATCCAAAATGCATGTTGTTAAAGCAATGCAGTTTATGGTTCTCCAGAGCCAGTTTGGTGAAAAACTGTATATGTATATGATGGTGGACCTTGTTGGTGTCTATCAATCTGACTAATGGAAAGTAGGGTTAATTTTGACCATACTGGATTAACTGAAGAGCATATAATTTAATAGCTATTACAAAATAATTTTTGATATATTTAAAAATTTTAAACATTTTAAAACCTGAAACTACATGTTATAATTTCCTAAAAGCTATGGTGAACTGACCTTCAAACACAATTAGTGAAAATTATACATTTGATTTTGCAAACTGAAAGCTAAAAATATAAATAATAGTCATTAACCAGTATGACAAAATGAACTGATTAACTTGAGCATAACAAGTAAATATTCCATTTCAAGAAAGAGCATTATTACACGTGTAATTTAATGAAGCCTGGAATATTGGTAGTGTTTCTCACCATTTTTTTCCTTTGTTCATGCATAATTGTTCACAGGTTCAGTCATCATGTACTTTTGTGCGCTGTGGTTCTGAAAAGTGTAGGAAAAGTATTAAATAGGGGTTGAGCTGCATCACCACATAGTTGGACTCTGAGCTTACTCATCATCCACTACCCAGAAAGAATAGTGATTGAGCACACCAACCTAATTAGCATACTTGTGCTTACAACCAAATGTGTTTCTGATGGAAATCCAGTAAAAGTGTCGATCTGCCTCTCTACCAGAGGACTTTAGGTTCAGACCCAGGGAATAATTGTCAATTTACTTAAAATTACATACTGTTTATTAGCAAGTTTGCATCTCAGTTGATATTACAGAGCCCCACTCATAGAGCCTGGAAATCTGTAAGCAAGTGAGCCTGAGCACTATCTGGGGCTGCTTGTTAAACATTTGTTGTCACATAGTACTCTGTTGCCAGGCATCCTTGATTAGTGGTTGCACAAAACAGCTTTCTTATGCAATGAACACTACTTTGTTCCTTAGTTATCTTGCAGCATTATTCTCACAAATCAGTCAAAACATGTCAGTCAGGTTTTAGCTGTTTAAATTCTATATATAATTCCTCAGTTGTGCTAAAAAGCTTCAAGTTAGAATGATTATGCTCAAAGTTTATGCCAACATAAACATAGGAGACTTTGACCCTATAGTCATGTTGAATACATGCAATAGTTTCGTTGTTGAGCTCCATTTTAATAAGTTTGCTGTCCAGTGCACATCAATGTCAGGATGTGTCTGGTCTCCTTTATTCTAGCTGTTCACATTCATTAACACCCTTCCCATTATGAAAATAAACATGATTGTGCTACACATACTCACATTCACCAAACATGGCATGTAAGACAGTCAGCAGAAGTAATGATGCATAGACAAATTTTCATCCCATGTCCTTTATAGTCTTCTATAAATTAGGGTCTGTAAATTTTCATTTGAATTGATATTAAAATAATCTTTTTGTCATTTATAGTGCATTGCCATTGGAAAGTACGCTTATTTTGTATTTTCAGAAATTCTTAGCATTCCACTCAGTAACCCCAGACTTGGGCTGCACCAGAACATACAAAATCTCTATTCCCTATTTGACCCATCCCTTTATTCCCTTCTGTCTTCTAAATTTATCTAAATTCTTCTCAAATACAGATGCAGGATTTGCCTATGTTGTGCATCCACATTGTACAAATCTTTGGGTGAAGGAGTTTCACTTTTTCTACCTGTTGGATGCATTTGTGAGTACAGAATGCACACAGTGGAGAGTGGTGTTCTTCAGGTGCTTTGCGATCATCACTCCAATACTACACCACCCTTCTGCTCTGTTCTCCACACACTATATCTTTGCAGTCTCCAAAACCTCATAATGCAAATTATTTGTCAATGTGAATATACAGTAAATGTAGAAAAGTAATCCTTTACGTAGTTTCTTTCTTCAGACACTATTCAAAGAACATTTAACTGCACTTTCTCTTTCAGAAATTATGATATTTTAAGATAATGGCTTGATATATGGTAGTTTCCTGCTTTTCAGACTACATTTATAATTGATTCAGCTGAAATAACTTGTGTGCCAATTTTGTTTTATTGAATTGAAAAATGTTGTTCTGTGCAGTACCTTCAACAATGATTGTCTACTCTATGATTTTAACCAGTTTATCCTTATTCTTACTGCTGTAGGGTTGTATAATATATTTCCTGGCCATAAGTCATGCTGTTCACTTGTCAAAGGAGATTAACTTTCATCTATATCACTTCCTGTTTTACTGTGCACTGCACATAAAGTTTGATTTCTTATCCATGGGGAAGCGCTGAGACTTTGGTAATAGCTTATTGAAATTTAAAAAAATATATTGAGTTTTTCTTGGGTACCTGATTTCTTTAGTGAGGATTTTTTGTTTATTTTTGCAGTTGACAGGTTTTGATTCTTCTTGACTGAATGAATTTGCTTTGGAAGCATTCAGAAGTGGCACTATGGACAGAATTCTGAATGCTAATTGGCTTAAGCTTCACTGAAAAGAAAGAGTGGATTGACATTTTTTGGTGAAGTACTCTATCACAGTTATAATTTAAGGATGCCTCATGTGTTGCAGTAGAATAAAATGCTAATCCTGAAGGGCTGAACTGGTGAGATGGAATCAGGGAAAGAAGTTCAATACAGCTGTAAATGCGGATGAGATGGAGTTTGGCTAATCACAGAGAAAGGACATAAGATGAACAGGGCAATAGATTCAATGATTTAAGGTAGGCTTACAATTACTTACAGATACAAGTAATCCCTGGGTTACAATAGGGTTCTGATCTTGAGAAGTTTTTATAGCCCAATTTTTATCACATCAGAAATGAACAAAAATAGTGTGGGAGAAGATCACAGTAACAACTGTGACTAGAGGGAGCTGCTAGTTGGTGTCACTGACTTTGAGTGACTAACCACTGGTGCTCAGTGCTCCCATCTCTTTTCAGATTTGACCCTACCCCTGATTGTTGGGGTAGCGTGGGGAGAGAAGGCTTGTGGAAGTGTCCCATTCCCACCCAGCAGAAGAATTATCTGCAGTCCAGCTATCCATTGCATCAGTCTTTCAAATGCTTTTTTGTATGCATGGTTACCCATAAATCTGGCATACGTAACTAGGTGGTAACCACTAACATACTATTTATTCTAATACATTAAAACTGTGTTGATCAGTTACTTGTGCAGTGGCTCAGCAAATGTAGTATACTTAGATGCACAGTAGATAGCAGTCCCTAGCTGTCAAGAATGCCTACCGTGCTATTCCACACCCTCACTTCAGGAAGTCTGATCATCTGGCTGTACTTCTACTCCCTGCATATAGGCAGAGACTGAAGACTGCAGCACCAGTATAGAGGACCAAGAAGGTATGGACAAGGGAAGCACAGGGTGCCTACAGGACTGCTTTGAATCGGTGGACTGGACTGTATTCAGGGATTCATCTTCGAACCTGGATGAGAATGCTGCAGTTGTTACTGACCATTAAAACCTGTGTGGATCAGTGTGTGTCTACAAAGACTTACTGCACATTCCCAAACCAAAAGCCGTGGATGAACCTGGGGGTATGTTGTGTGCTGAAGGCTAGATCTGTGGTATTCAAGTCTGGCGACCCAGGTCTGTACAAGAAAACCAGGTATGATTTGCGGAGGGCTATTTCAAGGGTGAAGAGACAATTTCGAACGAGGTTGGAGGCGACATCGTATGCACGACAATTCTGGCAGGGCTTGCAAGACATTACTTCCTATAAAGCAAAATCCAATAGCATGAATGGCAGCGATGCTTCACCACCAGATGAACTCAATGCCTTCTATGCCTGCTTTAAAAGGGAGAACAAAACTACAGCTGTGAAGAACCATGCTGCACCTGATGAGCCTGTGTCTCTGTCTCAGAGGCTGATGGGAGGCTGTCTTTAAAGAGAGAGAACCCTCGCAAGGCAGAAGGTCCCAATGGAGTACCTGGTAAGGCTCTGAAAACCTGTGCCAACCAATTGGTGGGAGTAGTCAAAGACATTTTCAACCTCTCACTGCTATTAGCATAAGTTACCACTTGCTTCAAAGAAGCAGCAATTACACCAGTGCCTGTGAAGAATAATGTGAAATGCCTTAATGACTAACACACAGTAGCACTCACATCTACAGTGATGAAATGCTTTGAGAGGTTGGTCATGATTAGAGTGAACTCCTGCCTCAGCAAGGACCTGGGCCCAATTTGCCTATCGCCACAATAGGTCAACGGCAGATGCAATTTCAACGGCTCTTCCCACTGCTTTGGACAACCTGGACAACACAAACACCTATGTTAGGATGCTGTTCATCGACTATAGCTCAGCATTTAATAGCAACATTCCCACAATCCTGATTGAGAAGTTGCAGAACCTGGGCCTCTGCAATAGGATCCTTAACTTCCTAACCGGAAGACCACAATCTGTGTGGATTGATGATAACATCTCCTCACTGACGATCAACACTGGTGCTCCTCAGGGGTGTGTGCTTAGCCCATTGCTCTACTCTCTATATACCCATGACTGTGTGGCTAGGCATAGTTCAAATGCCATCTATAAATTTGTTAATGATACAACCATTGTTGGTGGAATCACAGGTGGTGACGAGAGGGCATACAGGAGTGAGATATGCCAACTAGCGAAATGGTGCCACAGTTAAAACCCGGCACTCAGCGTCAATAAGATGAAAGAGCTGATTGTGGACTTCAGGAAGGGTAAGATGGAGGAACACATACCAGTCCTCATAGAGGGATTGGAAGTGGAGAGAGTGAGCAGTTTCAAGTTCCTGGGTGTCAAGATCTCTGTGGATCTAACCTGGTCCCAACATATCGATGCAGTTACAAAGAAGTCAGGATGGTGACTGTACTTCATTAGGAGTTTGAAGAAATTTGGTATGTCAGCAAATACACTCAAAAACTTGTATGGATGTACCATGGAGAGCATCCTGACAGGCTGCATCACTGTCTGGTATGGGGGTGGGGGAGGCTACTGCACAGGACCGAAAGAAGCTGCAGAGGGTTGTAAATTTAGTTGGCTCCATCTTGGGTACTAGTCTACAAAGTACCCAGGACAGCTTCAAGGAGTGGTGTCTCAGAAAGGCAGCGTCCGTTATTAAGGACGTCCAGCACCCAGGGCATGCCCTTTTCTCACTGTTACCATTGGGTAAAAGATACTGAAGCCTGAAGGCACACACTCAGCGATTCACGAGCAGCTTCTTTCCCTCTGCCATCCGATTCCTAAATGGACATTGTACACTTGGACACTACCCCAGTGTTTTAATATATAGTGTTTCTGTTTTTTGCACAATTTTTAATTATTCGATATACTGAAATTGAGTTATTTATTGATTATTATTATTGTTTTTTTTCTTCTATATTATGTATTGCATTGAACTGCTGCTGCTAAGTTAACAAATATCTCGTCACATGCCAGTGATAATAAACCTGATTCTGAATCAGTCAATATATGGACACCACTTTATACAAATGAGTTCTCATAATATTGGTAAATTAGAAAGACCAGTATGTACATGCATCCATTCCTTTGAAATACAGAACTAGCTTCTGCTCTTTCTCCAGTTTTAGTAAATAACCATCTTACATGATTTTTAATGCCTGTCAGTATACATTGAGATGTAGAGTATTTTCAAACATAAAGACAAAATCATCTTATGGATGAAACTTATCTGTAACTTGGGGTAACCTGTACATGCTGCTCTTGTTAATTACAATCTTAAAGACTGAGTGCTCTATTTTGAATTTTGATTTATTACTTGAATCTGAAGGTGTTCATCTGGTATTATTATTGATAATTGTTGGAGTTTATTTTTCTTAAATGTAGCAATGCCTTTGCCTAGATAAGCTGACTGCTCACCTGTCCCTGTGGTCCACTCTGACTTGCAGCAGGTCCTAAATACACAAGTTTGTATTAGAAAGGCAGGATGGGGGAAGTGAGAAGCTGGGAGGCGACAGGTGAAAAACATAAAGGGGTGAAGAAAAAGGAATCTGATAGGAGAGGACAGTGGGAAAAATAGGAAGAGAAGCACCAGACAGAGGTGATGGGCAGGTGAGGAGAAAGGAAGCAGTGAGAGTGATGCCAGAATGGGGAATGGAGCAAGAGAGCAGGGGGAAGGGAAGAATTCCCAGAAGTTAGAAAAATTGATGTTCATGCCATCAGGTTGGAGGCTACCCAGGTGAAAAATAGTGATATAATGGACAGTGAAGAAGGTTGTCTAATGTCACAACATGATGTTGATCAACTGGGAAATGGGCAACAGGATAGCAGATGGAATTTAACTCGCATATGTGCTTAGCGATACATTTTGGGAAGTTAAATCTGGATAGGACATACACAGTGAATAGCAGGGAGCTTGGGAGTCCTGTTGAATAGTGAGTCCTTGGAATACAAATGTATAATTTCCTGACAGTGAGGTAAATAAAACAAATGGGATGCTTGCCTTTATCAGCCAAGGCTCTGAGAATAAAATTGAATCATCATGTTACAGTTGTACAAATGGTTAGTTAAGCCACACTAGGAATATTGTGTACATTTCTGGCCACCACACTAAGGAAAGGTGTGATGAGCTAGAGAGGATGCAGAAAGTATTCGCAAGAAAGTTGTTTGAATTGGAGGGATTAATTTCTCAGGAAAGATAGACATCTTGGCATGTACGTATAGACATCTTGGCCAGCATGGACAAATTGGGCCAAATAGTCTGTTCTGTTACCATGTGGTTGGATCTCCAGTCGGGTTGTAATTGTCTCAGCTAATCACAGCCGCACAATGCCATGTGATTTTTACCACGTACAAGACCAATGTGGCTTGTTCTTTGTTTATTTCACTGTTATGAACGTATTTCCCAGAGGACTTTCCTTTTCTCCAGTAGAAGCTCTTAGTTGGATGTGTGTAGGCTTCAGTTCAGTATCTTTGAAATGGCATTCAAACTCATTTTGTGGAATTACTGAAACAGTCGAACCAGTCTTGAATTCTTTTTTAATTAATTTGCGGTTCACTTTTAGTGTAAGCCATATTGCTTGTCTTCTTGCTAGTTTTCACATTGTAGACCTCAAGGCTACTAATTCCTGTGTCACTCTCATCATTATCAGATATTTTTGAAACTATCTTGAGTTTTTATCTTTTTCTCTTCCCCGTGTGGTCCATTTATTTTTGTCTGCCCAGCATGCTCTTTGTATGTGTCCTGCTTTGTGGTATTTTCTGCAAGTTTCGCCTTAAACCTGCATTGATTTGGTGGTGTGAGCCCCTGCCACAATGGTAAAATATTTTGTTCAGCTATGCAGGCTCCTGTTTAGACATTGCAATTTTGTTCATGTTAACTTTGATTCCTGACTGTAACTTAATTGCATCTCTGGCTGCTTTTTCCATGGATAAATGATTTCAACTGCCCTTTGAAATGTGAATTTTTGAATGCTTTCTTCTAAGATTCCACAAGCTAAGCAATCTCTCGGTGCGTCGTTAAGCTCAAATGGTCTCCCCTTGCTTTTGATTCTGCTTATGAAACCTAAAACATTCTGCAATCGACAAGGGTTTGAGTTCTAAATGTTCCTGCATTACTTTCACAATATCAGCAAAGCTCTTTTTGGCTGATTTGGTTGGATAAGTCAAGCCTCTAAGCAAACTGTATGCTCTTCCACCATTTGCACTCAGCAAAACTGGCATTCCTTCAGCTATTCATTTGCTTGAAAAACACTGCTCAATTCACTCAATATACAGCTGGCCCTCCTTATCTGCAAATTCCGCATGCGCAAATTCAACCAACTGCGAATCGTGAAAACCCGGAAGTGCTCTTCCAGCACTTGTTGTTCGAGCATGTGCAGACTTTTTTTTCTTGTCATTATTCCCTAAACAATGCAGTATAAAAACCATTTTACATAGCATTTACATTGTATTAGATATTATAAGTAATCTAGACATGATTTAAAGTATACGGGAGGATGTGCGTGGGTTATCATGGATCGGGATTGAAAAAATCGGAAGTTCTCTTACTAAGTAAATTGGAACAGGTAGATCCGGTATTATTTAGCGTCAGTCAAATGTTTGTCTTGGTATATATATTACCTTTCTGTGCATATAAAACACTTAAGAATGTATGTTTCAGCGCCTGGCTCGGGAACGGAAGTTCTCCGGACTCGGGACAGATTGTCCCCGGGCGCGCTCTCCACCGTGCCGGGTTGATGTGGGCGTTCAAAAACCCAAATCCCAATAATTAAACCACTGCATTGCTTAGTAATAATTGTAGCTTTCATCAGGGCAGGGCCTTTCAAATGCTCCATTAAAAATGTTCCAATCATTGACCGACTGTAGCCTAACGCTTTTCCAATGACTGATGGTGTTTCACCTCTTTCCGATCACTTTATTACTTCCATCTTATTTTCAATCGTGTTCGTGATTATTTTCGCGGACGGAAACACTGCAGATTCAGAGCTCTACCGCCAGGTCTTAATGTCCACCACACTGAGACAGGCTAAATAAGGTCTGGGGTTCCACTGGGTCCTAATGTCCACTACATTGAGACAGGTTGAATAAGGGACTTGAGCTTCCGCGAATTTTGGTATCCACAAGGGGTCCTGGGACTAATAGCCCGCTGATAAGGAGGGCTGACTGTACATCACTCACTTACCTTTCGTGCAATCAAATGCATGTGTCTTTCCGAAGTAGCCAGCCATTTATGCGTATTTTTTATTATTATCATCATCATCATCACTTAGTACTCACCATTTTTGAACACTCATTTTCATTTGTTTTTTTTACTTGAATGTTTCACTGTGCTTCAACAAGTAGGTAGTTATCTCAAGTTCAATTTAAAACTTACTCATTGAAGATGTTATGTTTTCTAACTCCAAAACTAATCAAAAGAAAAGTACCAGAGCTCAGGATAACATGTATAATTCATTTTTTACTTTAGTGAGATGTGCACTTTTGGCTAGGTGGCGTAATGCTGTATGCCATTCACGTACAGGGCTGTTTGGGCTTCCATTTCAGGAAGAAGTAGAGGGTCTTAGATGCCTCACATTTGAATAAAGGTGTTCAGGGATTATATGTTCATGATCAGAAGTTGTCAAAATAGCAGAGGGCATCCAAAGTGACTTGGACATAAATGGGCAGGGCCTAGACCAACATAAAAGGATAGATTCAAAGACGAATTAAATTTGATGAGACAAAAACAGTGGCTTTGCTTATACAGCCCTGCTGTGGATCTGAGGGAGAAGGTAGAAGTGCACTATGTGGGGCCAGGGCACTGTAAAGTTAGAAGCTGAAGGAAATGAAGTCTGTGACTGAGTGAGACACTGGCTTGTTGTTTAATGGCAGATACTGATCCAGAGGGAGTTATGACTCAGTGGCTGAAAGCTGACATTCCTGCCTCAGAAAGAGGTCAGTTTGCCAATCCATAATAATCCTTGCCATTGGATTTGACATTGACGATTGGATCTCAGTGAGAGGAGTCCTGCAAATTCAAAAGATGTTCAGTTGGACTGACTCTGGAAAAATATTATGGCAATGCCTTGCAACATTTTTAGAGATTAGGAGGCCAGAAGGCAGAGTACCAGTAGATTAGGAATTCTACAGATTGATTGTTGCGATGTTTGACTGTCATGATAATTCCTGATAATCAATGAGGTTATTAAACTTAACAATTTTTACAACTACTTTCTGGCATCTTTTTTAATACCGTCACTAATCTAGATGATTTCCAATATACAGGTATGTTCCCTGTGCCCATGGAATACTTTATAATCATTCCTGAATTTCTTTAAGCTCTTGAGCCACAAATGTCTGGTTGATGAGGATAATTTATTGGCTGCTCTTTAATTTCTGTTTTCTATTTCATTTATTATGTGAAAATTATTTAGTTTATGTATTTTAAATCATTGGGTCAATGTTGCCCATAAAGGTTCATTTTATTGAAACCTGTTGACAATAAAATGCTTGCTTAAGCATCGAGATTATAGTGATATTTACACACGGCTTTATTTATTTTCCAAAACATTAGTGCACCAACTTTCCATAGCCAGAACTTTAGCTGTCATTTTTACTTAATTCCAGCAGGACCATAACTAAATGTCATTATCAGCAGTGAATGTAATAAAATGGAAAAATCTAAATGAAAAACCTTAATTATAGAAAACAAAGTATTAGAGCATATAGAAAATCTTCTCTTCACATTTTTTATTGTTTAAGATTAAACATATAAAACATAATATTCCACCTTATGGGACTCTTATTAATCATAGACTGTGACTTTAACATCAACCATTTTTGGATTCAGTATGTAGAAGATTGTCAAAATCATTTGGTGCAACCATCTAACACTGCAAAATTTATCAATTATAAAGTTGCTCCCCAAGTGCATTATTTTTCTTAATTTCTGAGCTTCCCTGTCAGCTGTCCCATTCTGGTCTTCATAATGCAGATTACAGCTTTTATTAGCAATAAATGACTGAACACATTTTTGCTGTAGGGCTTGGTATAAGCAAGCAGACATTACGCTTGATAAGTGCAGTTTTATGCTTATCACCCAGTAAACAAAATTAACCTGCTTCAGAAGTTCAGCCATTGCTCACTGGTGAACATTTTCAAGTTATCTTTAAGCAGTCAGATTTTCACAAGAAACTGGAGATGATGCAGAGGAGACAGTGAATGAATGAACATGAAAAGGCCAAGGTCTTAAATTTGATGTCAAATTTAACATCAGACAAAAGGGGAACAAAGGTTGGTTATCTGAGTCTGGATGAAGAGGTTGATAAATATAACAAAAGAGCTGGGAAAGAAAGAGAGCTCATTGTATTTGAGGCATAGTTAAGAAATAGAGAAGGATTAAGATGTTTTTTATGTGTTTAATGTCAGACAATAAAAAAGATGTAAAGAAAAGATTTTCTACCTTGTTTTACATTGGACTATGTACTCTTGTGAATCTCAGTCGCAAAAGTTGAAAAACAAACTGCAACTTTGTGGAACTAACAGCTTCCACTTCCGTTTAAATTCCAGGTTCCCCAACCCTTGAGCTGCAGTGGTGTGTTTTACAACCAACTCCCAATTGCAATCATGAAATACCAATTTAATACTCAACAATTTGGACATGTAAGATTCTGCATGGTATTACTATTCCTGTTCCCAGATGAATCCAAACAAATGAGGGGAAATGTATTTTCTGACTCATACAGAAGAACTTGGAAATTAATGCACAGTATTATAAAGTTTATAAATATTCTAAGTAAGTCAATACAGTTGGCCCTCCTTATCCGCTGGTTCCACATGTGCGGATTCAATCAACCGCAGATCAGGAAAACCCGGCAGTTGAGCATTGTTCGCCTTGTATTGTATTCTGTTCGTTCGCTACTTGTGTTGTGAGCAAGCGGAAGGAGTTTAAGGCTAGTAAGGGATGGCTGGCTAGCTATGTAATGCGCTACAGCCTCAAGAACTTAAAGATCACAGGAGAATCGGGATCGGCTGATGTCAAGGCAGCATTAGCCTTCCCAGAAGAGCTACGATGGTTGCGTCTGTACTGAACATGTACAGACTTTTTTATCTTGTCATTATTCTCTAAATAATACAGTATAACAACTATTTACATAGCATTTACATTGTATTAGGTATTATAAGTAATCTGGAGATGATTTTAAAGGATACCGGAGGATGTGTGTAGGTTATATGCAAATACTACGCCATCTTATATAAGGGACTTGAGCATCCGTGCTTTTTGGTATCCATGGGTGGTTATGGAACCAATCCCCACGGAGATTCTGACGAAGTTCTAACATTGTAAATGCTTAAAAATTCAGACTTCTGCAGTTGTCTTGAGATAAGCATTTTACGGGAAATATCACAAGTTAATTTCACCACTTTACATGAGTTTATCATGAGTATTGTTTCAAAACGTGATATGAAATTATAGGGTGAGAAGAGAAAAATACAATTAACTGAAGAAAGTAGAATGCCTGATACTTGGTATTATAAACAGTAATATTTTATTAGCCCATATTTTCTGTTTTTCATTGCGCTTCATTGCAAGTTGAATGCACTTTGTGTGATCTGTCAATTCCCTTCACATCAATATTTTTCATGTCAAGTTATGCTATAAAACTGCACATCAACTGAGCAGTCTGTCTTTTCAAGATGGTTATGTGATCTGACATCTTTAACAATCTAAGTGGTTGGTTGACAAATTTCATTATTTCAGTAAATGTGTGCATATGCTTAGATTTTATAGGTTTGTGCATTACAAGCAGATAGCTGGAAATTCTCATCGATAAATACTAGCTAGTCCCAGAACTTTGTTTAGAAATGTTGTAAATGTGTATGTTCCAAAATTATTAACAGGTTCTTGCCAGTGAGAGTCCAGGGCAGAGCACAGGGTTGTTGAAATTCCCTAGTATTGAACTTGAGAACCTACTTACAAATCTGTACAGATTAGAACTTGTGTAGAAACTGTGAGCCCAGCTGTGATTTCACCATTGCGAGGAAGAAAGTTATCAGTAAGATCAGTTACATTGAGCTGAATCATGCTGTGTGGCTTTGGAAATACTGGTGTTCAACAGCTCCAAAGGAAACATGAGCTGTATATGAGGAGCTAACAGGGCAAGCAGAACAAGATCTGTTGGTCTGTTCCTTCACTATTTGTATCTGATTGGTACAGTGGAACCTGGGCATGTCATTGTTCATCATATTGCACAATCCTTTTGTGATTCTATGTATCTAGACCAGATGCAAATCTCCATTTATTGGAAACCTAATTCCTGACCTTGTGATTAGGAGGTTGAATTGTAGTATTTTAAGCATTTTGTTTGCTATGGTGTTTTGATTTTTTATTGTTAACAATGAGACTTCATTATCCTATGTCATTTGACTCCATGGTGCAGAAAGCAGCTTGTGGACCCTCCATATGCAGCTCAGAAAGTGTAGGGAGAGGAAGCAGTGGTCGGCAAGCCTGGTCAAGAACCAGTTGAAATTCATTTGGTACTTTTTAACCGTTCCCTCAATGTCAGCAAAACAAAAGAGCTAATTATTGACTTTATGAAGGATGGTGCATGTGCTCCTATCTACATCAACAAATCTAAGGTTGAGAGAGTTGAGAGCTTCAAGGTCCTGGGAATGAACTTCATTAAATGTCTGTCTTGATCAAGCAATGTAGATGCCACAGCTGGGTGATCTCACCAATACCTCTACTTCCTCAGGAGAATTTTAAAAATTGACACGTCCCCTTTGATGCACCATAGAAAGCATCTTATCTAGTTGCATCACCACTTGATATGGCAATTAATTTGCCCATGACCACAAGCAACTGCAGAGTTGTGAACACAGCTCAGCACATCACCTAAACCAGCCTCCTTTCCATGGACTTTCACTACCTCAGTAGAGCAGCTAGCATAACGAAAGACCCCCACCCACTCTGGACATGCCTTCTTCTCCTCTTTACCATCAGCAGATGACAAGCAGCAATGGTAACATCCTGTATTCAGCCTAATTTATTAAAATAGTTGAGAAATAGCTTTTTTATGGAACAGTAAATAAATTTTTTTTTATTTTTAGCTGATATAATTCAAGCATAGCATGTAATAGACAGAGCAAGGCAATGTCTCAACCCGTGGGTTAGGTAATAGTTCGTATTGGCAGAGAGCAAATATATAGCCAGTAGGAGAGGGAAGCCTCAGCAACATCCCCATCCTCAGTGTTTGCAAACCACAGCATGTAAGTGCTAAAGATAAGGCTAGAAGACTCACCGCTGTGTTCAGCTGGAAATGCTGCATGGGTCTTCCATTTGAGATCCTCACAGACCCAGCCTTCAGTAAATGTGATACAGTTGTTTGATAGTGTGTAATGGCTGAAAAGTTCAAAGTAAATTTATCATCAAAGTACATATATGTCACCAGCTACAACACTGTGATTCATTTTCTTGCAGCATACTCAATAAATCCATAACAGAAAAATGACTATAATATAATCAGTTGAAGACCGCATCAACTTGGGTGTTCAACCAGTGTGCAAAAGACTGCAAATACAAAAAGAAATAAATAATAAATAAACAAACAAACAAACAAACAAACAAGCAATAAATATCGAGAACATGAGAAAGTGGTTGTGGCAACATCTCAGTAATGGGGCAAGTGAAATTTGAGTGAAGTTATCCCCTTTGATTCAAGAGCTTGATGGTTGAGGGGTAATAACTGTTCCTGAACCTGGTAGTGTCCCTCCTGAGGCTCCTGTACCATCTTCCTGATGGCAGCAGCGATAAAGAAGCATGACTTGGGTGATGGGGGTCCTACATAGTGGATGCTGCTTCCTCTAACAACACTCCGTGTAGATGCACTGAGATGTAGGGAGGGTTTTACCCATGATGGACTGGGCTGGATCTACTACTTTTTGTAGGATTTTCCATTCAGGGGCATTGGTGTTTCCATACCAGACTCTGATGCAGCCAGTCAGTATTCTCCCCACCACACACCTATAGAAGTTTGTCAAAGTTTTAGATGTCATGCCAAATCTTTGCAAACTCCTAAGGAAGTAGAGATGCTGCTATGCTTTCTTCATAATTACACTTACATTCTGGGTCCAGGACAGGTCCTCTGAAATGATAATTAAAGATATTTATATTTAAAGAAAATTAAGGTATTTAAAGTTGCTGGCACTCTCCACCTCTCCCTCTCTGCTGAAGATTTGTTCATGGACGTCTGGTTTCCTCTTCCTGAAGTCAATAATAGCTCTTTGGATTTGCTGTTTTGGCACCATTGAGCCAGATTTTCAATCTCCCTCCTATATGCTGAATAGCATTAAAAGCATTGGATACAGCAAAGGCTATGGGCCCAGACAGCATCCAGGCTGTACATGTGGAGAGGAATAAATAGTCAACGTTTCAAGCCTCATCCTTTCATCAGCATAAAGTGTCTCAGCCTGAAACATTGACTGTTTATTCTTCTCCATAGATGTTGTCTGACCAGCTGTCCCTCCAGCATTTTGTGAGTTACTTTGGATTTCCTCATCTGCAGGATCTCTTGTATAGGTAGTAGTGAAGATCAGCACTCCAGAAATAGCCATGCTTCTTATGAAGCTGTTCTGGTGCTATTGCAACTCTGAACAGTCAAATGTAGTTAATTATCATCCAGTCAGTCCAATCTCAATCATCAGCAAAGTAATGGAAAGTGTCATTGATAGTGCTATTGTGCAGTACTCACCCACGAATAAGCTGCTTACAATTATCCACTTCAAGTTTCTTTTGGAACTTCTCAGCTCCAGACCTCATCACTTTCATTGTCCATGCATAGATTAAAGAACTAAATTTCAGAGGAAAGGTTAGAGTGACAGCCCTTGACATCAAGACAGCATTTGACCAAGTGTAGCGTCAAGGAGCCTTGGTGATGTGGAGGACAATGGATATCAAAGGAAAAATATCTAAAAGCTAAGTCACACTTCAGTCACAATCTGAAGTGATTATGGTTCTTGTAGATCAATCAGTGCAGCTGCAAGATATCACAGCAGGAATTCCTGATTTAGGTTGTTACGTGAAATGTATTAATCTCAGCTTTAGGATGTAGCTTAAGTGATATTGGAACATAAATGTCCATTCCAAGGGTACGGTGAAATTATAAAACACAGACAAAAGATACTTCTTTGAAACTGCAGTATTACAATATTACTGTTGACTAAATTAAGCTTACAGTTTCCAAAGTGGTATCGGGCTGAAGATGGCATTGACAGACTTGTTGCTTCTGCATTCTGAGGTACCCACCTGCCTTAAGCAGGTTTCAGTTATACCAGTGCCTCAGAAGAACATGGCCCCAATGACTATCATCCAGTCTTACTTGCATCCACTATAAAGTATAAGTGCTTTGAGAGGTTGGTGATGAACCATATTAACTCCTGCCTAAAATGTGACTTGGATCTGCTCCAATTTGCCTACCGTCATAGCAGTTGCCATTTCATTGGCTCTTCACTCAACCCTGGAACATCTGGACAATTAAGATGCAACAATTATACCAGTGCCAAAGAAGAATAGTGTGGGCTGTCTTAACGACTATCGCCCGGTAGCACTCACATGAACAGTGATGAAATGCTTTGAGAGGTTGGTCATGACTAGACTGAACTCCTGCCTCAGCAAGGACCTGGACCCATTGCAATTTGCCTATCGTCATAATAGGTCAACGGCAGATGCAATCTCAATGGCTCTCACACAGCTTTAGACCACCTAGACAACACAAACACCTACAGCAGGATGCTGTTCATCGGCTATAGCTCAGCATTTAATACCATCATTCCCACAATCCTGATTGAGAAGTTGCAGAACCTGGGCCTCTGGGCCATTGCTGTTAGAATCTCAGGTGGTGACGAGAAGGCGTACAGGAGTGAGATATGACAACTAGTGGAATGGTGCCACAGCAACAACATGGCACTCTATGTCAGTAAGACAAAAGAGCTGATTGTGGACTTTAGGAAGGGTAAGACGAAGGAACACATACCAATCCTCATAGAGGGATCAGAAGTGGAGAGAGTGAGCAGCTTCAAGTCCCTGGGTGTCAAGATCTCTGAAGATCTAACCTGGTCCCAACACATTGATGTCGTCATAAAGAAGGCAAGAGAGCGGCTATACTTTATTAGGAGTTTGAAGCGATTTGGCATGTCAACAAATATACTCAAAAACTTTTATAGTTGTATTGTGGAGAGCATTCTGACAGGCTGCATCACTGTCTGGTATGGAGGGGCTACTGCACAGGACTGAAAGAAGCTGCAGAAGGTTGTAAATCTAGTCAGCTCCATCTTGGGCACTAGCCTACAAAGTACCCAGGATATCTTTAGGGAGCGGTGCCTCAGAAAGACAGCGTCCATTATTAAAGACCTCCAGCACCCAGGGCATGCCCTTTTCTCACTGTTGCCATCAGATACAGAAGCCTGAAGGCACACAGCGATTCAGGAACGGCTTCTTCTTCTCTGTCATTGGATTCCTAAATGGACATTGAAGCATTGGACACTATCTCACTTTTTTATTATACAGTATTTCTGTTTTTGCTCATTTTAATAATCTATTCAATTTACATAATTGATTTACTTGTTTATTATTATGTTTTATTTTATTTATTATTATTTTTTCTCTCTCTTTGCTAGATTATGTATTGCATTGTACCGCTGCTGCTAAGTTAACAAATTTCACGTCATATGCTTGCGATAATAAACCTGATTCTGATTCTAATGTATACATCAGGATGCTCTCATTGACTGCAACTCGATATCTAATACTACCATCCCCTCAAAACTAATCAATAAGTTTTGGCATCCAGGTGCAACTGGATCCTCAATTTCTTCACATGCAGACCTCAATCATTTTGGATTGGCAACAGTATCTCCTCCACAGTCACCATCAGCACACGTGCGCCAAAAGTTTGTGTGCTTAGTTCCCTACTCTACTTGCTTTATACTTATGACTGTGATACTAAATACAGCTCCAATGCCTTATTTAGGTTTGGTGATGACACCACTGACCTTGGTCAAATCAAAGGTGGTGACAAATCAGCATATAGGAGGGAGACTGAAAATGTGGCTGAGTGGTGCCATAAGAACAACCTCTCACTCAATGTCAGCACACCAAGGAGCTGATTACTGACTACACAAAGACAAAACCATTGGTCCATGAGCCAGTCCTCATCAGAGGTGGAGATGGTCATCAACTTTAAATTCCTTGGTTTTATCATATCAGAGAATCTATTCTGGGTCCAGCATGTAAGTGCCATTACAAAGAAATCATGGCTGTGCCTCTACTTTCTTAGAAGATTGCGTAGATTTGGCATGTCCATCTGAAACTTTGACTAATTTCTATTGATGTGCAGTGGAGATTTTATTGACTGGTTGCATCATGGCCTGGTATGGACACCTCAATGCCCTTCAAAGGAAGAGCCTACAAAAAGTAGTGGATGCAGCCCATTCCATCATGGGTAAAGCCATCCCCACCACAGATCACATCTACAGTCCATGGAGCGCTGACACAGAAAAGCAATATCCATCATCAGTAACCCTAGCACCCAGAACATGCTCTCTTCTCACCGCTGCCATCAGGAAGAAAGTACAGGAATCTCAGGACTCACACCACCATGTCAGGAACAGTTATTCCTTCTCGACCATCAGGCTCTTGAATCAGGGAGGATAACTTCATTCACCACATCACTGAACTGATCCCACAACCTATGGACTCACTTTCAAGGACCCTTCATCTCATATTCTCAATATTCATTGATTCTCTTGTGTTTCTTTGCATTTATTGTGAATGCCTGCAAGCAAATGAATCTCATGGTTGTATATGGTGACATAATGTACTTGATAATAAATTCACTTTGACTTCGAAATTTATTTTTCCAGATGCTTTTATTTTTTGCTTCATATTGATCCCAAATTTATTATTCAATGACATGTAACCAACAGGGTATGGAAACCACAAATGCACAGCATATAATTCAAAAGTAGAAGGGCAAAATTAGTATTGTCTCATTGTTTTCTAAGGTACAATAGAATTTAAAGATTGTTTTTTACTGGATTATACTTTACTAAAAATTCTTGTGGAAAAATGTTGTCCATGTTGCAGTCGCATGAAAATATCGTTCATTTACCATTATCATTCATCAAACTTGCAATAAAAGAAAATTTATTTGTCATTACACTATGTGTAATGAAAAGCAACAAACAACCAGTAAATGAGAAAAGGAGAATAAAAGCAGTCTCAACACTGAATAAAGAAGCTGGATTTATTTGTAAGGTTTCAATATGCAGTTGGTGCAGCCAGAGTATTGACGGTGAGCTATATTTTGTAAGCACACCTGCTTTTTTTGTGAACCAAATGAAGGAAAATGACAACTAAATGAAGGGACATGACACTTTCAGGTCAAAATCAATAATTTTGTCTGTGCATCTGCTATTTACATTGAAAATGTTAAATTGTAGAAGTAAAGTTCTTATGACTCATTTTCTGAAGAAAAAAACTGAATATTCCAGCTATATTTAACCCTCAGGTAACTACTATTGCTTTCATTTGTACAGTGTACTCAAAATGTTGACATAGTAGGACTTGGTGTATGCAAGGAGGAAGGAAAAACAGACTTACAAGTTTTGTGAAGATCGTACTAATTTTAATTACAGAACTTGGTTATCCTTTTATCCAACCCTTTTGCTACTTGTCAGTCTTTCAGTTTGGTGAGCTGGGAAGTTAATTAGTGAATGAGATACAGGGCTGGAGAAGGGGGAATCTGGTAGGAGAGGACAGAAGGCCATGGTAGAAAAGGGGGGAGGAGCACCAAGAGGGAGGTGATGGGCAGGTAAGGAGATGAGGTGATAGAGGGAAAAGGGAATTTCTCCATCAGATTCCCCCTTCTCCAGCCTGGTATCTCTGTCACCAATCAACTTCCCAGCTCTTTATTTGACCTCATCCCCCCCTCCTGATTTCACCTATCACCTTGTGTTTCTTCCTCCCCTTCTCCCACTGTTCAACAGTTCCTGCTGATCGGAGGGTGGCTAATGTTGTCCCACTTTTCAAGAAAGGAGGGAGAGAGAAAACAGGGAATTATAAACCGGTTAGCCTGACGTCAGTGGTGGGAAAGATGCAGGAGTCAATTATAAAAGAGGAAATTACAACACATTTGGATAGCAGTAGAAGGATCAGTCCAAGTCAGCATGGATTTATGAAGGGAAAATCATGCTTGACTAATCTTCTGGAGTTTTTTGAGGCTGTAACTATGAAAATGGACAAGGGAGAGCCAGTGGATGTAGTGTATCTGGACTTCCAGAAAGCTTTTGATAAAGTCCACATAGGAGATTAGTGGGCAAAATTAGGGCACATGGTATTGGGGGCAGAGTACTGACATGGATTGAAAATTGGCTGGCTGACAGGAAACAAAGAGTAGCGATTAACGGGTCCCTTTCGGAATGGCAGGCTGTGACCAGTGGGATACCTCAAGGTTCAGTGCTGGGACCACAGCTGTTTACAATATACATTAATGATTTAGATGAAGGGATTAAAAGTAAGATTAGCAAATTTGCTGATGACACAAAGCTGGGTGGCAGTGTGAAATGTCAGGAGGATGTTATGAAAATGCAGGATGACTTGGACAGGTTGGGTGAGTGGGCGAATGTATGGCAGATGCAGATTAATGTGGATAAATGTGAGGTTATCCACTTTGGTGGCAAGAACAGGAAGGCAGATTACTATCTAAATGGAGTCAAGTTAGGAAAAGGGGAAGTACAACGTGATCTAGGTGTTCTTGTACATCAGTTAATGAAAGCAAGCATGCAGGTACAGCAGGCAGTGAAGAAAGCTAATGGCATGCTGGCTTTTATAACAAGAGGAATTGAGTATAGGAGTCCTTCTAAGAGGTCCTTCTGCAGCTGTACAGGGCACTGGTGAGACCCCACCTGGAGTATTGTGTGCAGTTTTGGTCTCCAAATTTGAGGAAGGACATTTTTGCTATTGAGGGAGTGCAGAGTAGATTCACAAGGTTAATTCCCGGAATGGCGGGACTATCATATGTTGAAAGATTGGAGCGACTGGGCTTGTATACACTGGAATTTAGAAGGATGAGCGGGGATCTGATTGAAACATATAAGATTATTAAGGGATTGGACACGCTGGAGGCAGGAAGCATGTTCCCACTGATGGGTGAGTCCATAACTAGAGGCCATAGTTTAAGAATAAGGGGTAGGCCATTTAGAACAGAGATGCGGAAAAACTTTTTCACCCAGAGAGTGGTGGATATGTGGAATGCTCTGCCCCAGAAGGCAGTGGAGGCCAAGTCTCTGGATGCATTCAAGAGAGAGTTGGATAGAGCTCTTATAGATAGCGGGTCAAGGGATATGGGGAGAGGGCAGGAACGGGGTACTGATTGTGTATAATCAGCCATGATCACAGTGAATGGCAGTGCTCGCTAGAAGGGCCGAATGGCCTACTCCTGCACCTACTGTCTATTGTCTAATTCTGACACCTCATATTTTTCCTCTAGTCCTGTTGAAGGGTCTCAGCCCTTCCTTTCTTTACATACTGCCTGGCCTGCTGAGTTCCTCCAGCATTTTGTGTGTGTTGCTTGGATTTCCAACATCTGCAGATTTTTTTCCTGTTCCTTGTGTTCTTTTTCCTGTTCTTAATTCTTATGTTCTTAATATAATATTAATGGTAAGACTCTTGGTAGTGTAGAGGATCTGAGAGATCTTGGGGTCCATGTCCATTGGGCACTGAAAGCTGCTGTGCAGGTTGGCAGTGTTGTTACAAAGGCATATAGTGTGTTGTTATTCATCAACTGTGGGATTGAGTCCAAAAGCTGTGAGGTAATGTTACAGCTATATAAGACCTTGGTCAGACCCCATTTGGAGTACTGTTGATCAGTTCTGGTCACCTCACTATAGGAAGGATGTGGATAGAAGTGCAGTGGAGATTTACATGGATGTTGCCTGGATTGGAGGGCATACCTTATGAGAATAGGTTGAGTGAACTTGTCCTTTTCTCCTATGAGCAGCAGAGGATCAGAGGTGTATAAGATGATGAGGGGCATTGATCGTGTGCATAGCCAGAGGCTTTTTCCCAGAGCTGAAATGGCTAACATGAGGGGACATAGTTTTAAGGTGCTTGGAGATAGGTACCGAGGGGATGTCAGGGGTAAGTTTTTCACACAGAGAGTGGTGGGTGTGTGGAATGCACTGTCAGCAGTGGTGGAAAAGGATACAAATAGGGTCTTTTAAGGGCCCCTTAGATAGGTACTTGGAGCTTAGAAAAATAGAGGGGTATGTGTTAGGGAAATTCTAGGCAGATTCTAGTGTAGGTTACATGGTCGGCACAACATTGTGGGCCGAAGGGCCTGTAACATGCTCTAGATTCCTATGTTCTATGTCCTTTTGTAGCATTTGTCAGGTTCTTCCTTTATGATACCACTTCATTCACCACCTGGACAGGAAGAGAAGAATTCGAAAGAAATCAGTGGAAGAGAGCAGTAAGGTAACAGGAAGGTAGAAATAAAGAGCATATATAGCATGGTCACATTATCTAGATAATGCCGATAAGAAAGTAAACCATCAACCTCCTGGCTGACAAAAATAGAAGTCAAATAAAAGGTCAGAAGGATTAGTTAAATGCAATGTCATGTAGAAAAGAAATGAGTTCTAAACTGAAAGCTACATCAAAGGGTTAAAGAAGATATGCTGAAAGCTACATCAGAGAAATACAATAATCAGAGAAAGTACTACATACCTATGTGTCTGGCAGATTTTTTCAGGAATTGATCCTGTCTGACATACTTATAATGGAACTGAAAATAAGTACAATTCAACATAAAGAAGGCTCCTTTTGCCAGTGGAATAGCTATATGCTTTTGTTTTTGCAGTTTTAGCAAATGGAGCAAACATAAATTTTATTTTTTTCACCAGAAGGCAAAAATTGTATCCAGATGTTTAATTTTTTTAGTTGTAGTTCTTATGTCCCAATAGCTTTCTTACTATTTTAACAAAAGCCGCTAATCATTAATTAATTTCCTCTCATCTTGAAAGCCTCCAATAGGAGATAAATGTAAAGACGTCATTATGTTTTGTCACTTGAAAAATGAAGTGAAATTACATGGAGCAACATGCAAGATTCTGGAGGAACTCAGCAGGTCAGGCAGCATCTATAGTCTTCTGCCCTTTCCTATCAGATTTATTCTCCTTCAGCCATTTTGCTGCTTCTATTTATCACCTCCCACCTTCTCACATCATTCCCTTTTATCCCCCTCCCCTACTCACCTGCCTTTCCCCTTGACCTACGCATTTATCTATCACTTGTCAGCTTATGCTCTTCTCACTCTTCCTACCCTTTTATTCTGGCTTCTGCCCTCTTCCTTACAGTTCTGCTGAAGGATTTATGTCTGAAACATCAGTCATTCATTTCCCTCCATAGATGCTGCCTGGCTTTCAGAGTTCCTCCAACATTTTGTGTGAATTTATGTTGACATTATTTTTCTTGTTTTTTTTAAAACAATGTATGCAGTTTTAATGTGGTATTTCAGCCAAGTTGTCTAGGGATTTGTGCTGATCATACTTCAGAGCTTCTCTCGAGGGAAAATGTGTAATATTCATCTGCAGAGGTGCTACCTCTGAAGTTCCAGTGCTACAGCTGTGCGAAGAGACCACTGGAATAGGTTGACTGCACGCCAGCTAGTCAATGCTGGTGCTTCCGAAGCATTTCAGAATGCAAAACTCATCTTAGAATTTGGATGAATGAATTTGTATTTATCAGAAGCTACTTATTTTTAGAACCAGAAAATCAATTAAAATAGATAATGAAAAACAAGCTTTAAAGAAACTTTGGACAACATACTAGATTGTCAGTTGTTTTAATTAACCTTGAATTATTGGAAGGCACAATCCTAGTCATGAATTATTGGTCTGTTCATTTGTGATAATACTGTGGACTTTTTAAAGTGGAAAGGTTAAAAGAATGCCTCATTGTGCATTTATTTTGTCCATTATGTGAAAACAGTGCTATGTGCTAAAGCTTACTTTGGGACTTGTGAAAGACTACTAAACAGTTTGATAATGGTTTCTGCATTGTAAAGCTCTTAACTAAATTACAAATAAGGAATAACCAAAATGAGAAATCCATGTTTAAAAGTTCAATATTCCTTAATTAATTCTTCCCATGTGCAGAAACAAGCTTAAGAAGGTGAGTGGGTGAACAATCTCTGATTTATTCTGTTTAGGCACTATTGCCTCAGTACTCTTGATCCAGATAACATTGAAATGCATGGAAATTGATTACTGCTTCACACTGTCAGTTTTTGTGTGCAAAAGTTAAAGGTTAGTGCCCTAAATTTCCAAATCTTCCATTTGCATAACTGTTCTAATAATCAGCATTCTAATAATTCTAGATTCCAATAATTCTAAATAACATTCTAAAAATCAACATTAGGTATAATTTACTACCAGTATGCAGACTGACCTGAACAATTCTAACTACATCCTTCCTCCTACAGCATCATAAGCATCTTAGTTTGATAGGTCCATTCCTATACTACGCTGTTCTAGGTTCTAAGATGATAAGTAATTTCCATTTTTCAGAATTAGTGATCTTTGATTAAATGAAAATCAACCGAAAAAAACCATGCTGGAGATCTTCAGAGGTTCCACTACGAGACACACCTTTCCCTCCCCTCTCCTGTTCAGCATTTCCCAAAAAAACATTCCCTTCATTAATCCCTTTCCACACTTCTATTTAAATTAGCCACCCCTCGTTTTACAACACTGGCAACTACAAGCAAGGCAGCACTTGTTTTTTTCAGCTCTTACCTTCTTAACCTCAGAGACTTCCCATTCCCCCACCACTCTGTCCTCCCTGCAGCCTTTCAAGTTTCTTTTGTCTCCTTTTCAGTTCAGTAAGGGGTCTGCTCCTTAAAACGTTAACCTGTTTCTTTTTCCACAGTTGCAGAATGATCTATTGAGAATTTCTGGTATTTTCTTTTATTTTTGTGTCAGCATCAACAAAATGTTTTTGTTTGGTTTAAATGTTTTTGATTCTGCTAATATTTATCCTGAAGGAGTCTGCTCTCATTGGTTTTGATGTTTCCTATTATAATTAAAAAGTCCACAACTTCAAAAGGTGTTGATTTCATTTAGTCACAGTTATAGAGCACTACAGCACAGAATCCAACCCTTTGGCCCATCCAGTATGTGCCAAACTGTGCATCTGCCTAGTACCATCGACTTGCACTCGGACCATGACCCTTCAAAACCCTCCCATCCATGTACTTATCCAAATTTCTGTTAAATGTTGAAATCAAACCCAAATCCACCACTTCCACTGTTAGCTCATTCCACACTCTCATCACCCTCTAAGTGAAGAATTCCCCCTCATGTTCCCCTTAAGCATGTCCACTAGTTCAGGTCACACCCAATCTCAGTGGAAAAAGTCTGCTTACTTTTGCCTTATCCATACCCCTCAATCTCCTATGCTCTAACCTCAAGAGAGCTTCTAACTGCAAGAGAATATAGGTCTCTTTGTTTTATCTGTTCTCATAAGACAAAATCACCATTCTGTTAGTCAATCTGCACTTCCTCAATCATGAATATATCCTTCTTTAGGTTGGGATGTAAAACTTGCATTATATTTCAGTTATGGTCTCACCAGCGTGGTGCAATTTGAACAGGACGACTTGAGTAATGTTCCACCTATAAAGGCCTTGTGCCTTCCTACTTAGGCCATAAGACCAATAAGATATAGGAGCAGAATAAGGGCATTTGGTCCATCGAGTTTGCTGTATGATTTCATCATGGCTGATCCGTTCTCTCTCTCAGCCCCAACCTCCTGCCTTCTCTCCGTATCCCTTCATGCCATGACCAATCAAGAATCAATCAAACTCTGCCTTAAATATACATAAAGACTTGGCCTCCTCAGCTGTCTGTGGGAATGAATTCCACAGGTTCACCATTCTCTGGGTAAAGAAGTTCCTCCTCATCTCTGTTCTTAAAGGATATTCTTCTATTCTGAGGCATTGTTCACTGGTCCTAGACTTTCCTACCATAGGAAACATCCTCTTCACATCCACTCTATCAAGGCCTTTCAACATTCAATTAGGTCATCCCTCAGTCTTATGAGTTCCAGTGAATACAGGCCCAGAGCCAACAATGCTCTTCATTTGCCAAGCCGTTCAGTCCTGGATTCATTTTTGTAAACCTCCTTTGTACCCTCTTGAGTATCAGCACATCCTTTTTAAGATAAGTGGCCCCAAATTGCTCACAATACTTACCAGTGCTTTACAAAGCCTCAATATTACACCTTGCTTTTATGTTCTAGTCCTCTTGAAAGGAATGCTGACAATGCATTTGCCTTTCTCACCATTGACTCAACCTGCAATTTAACCTTTAGGGGTCCTACACAAGGACTCCGAAGTCTCTCTGCGCCTCAGATGTTTGAATTTTCTCTCCATTTGGAAAATGGTCAACGCTTTTATTTCTTCTACCAAGGTTCATGACCATACACTTCCTGACACAGTATTCCAACTGCCACTTCTTTGCCCATTCTCCTAATCTGTCTAAGTCCTTCTGTGGCCTCTGTTCTTCCTTAAAACTACCTGCCCCTCCACCTATCTTTGTACCATCTGCAAACTTTGCTACAAAGCCATCAATTCCGTCATCCCAGTCATTGACCTATAACATAAAAGTAAGCGGTCCCAACACAGACCCTTATGGAAAGCAACTAGTCACTGGCAGCTAAGCACAAAAGGCTCACTTTATTCTCACTCTTTGTCTCCTGCCAATCAGCCACTGCTTTATCCATGCTAGTATCTTTACTGTAGTATCACAGGCTCTTAACTTGTTAAGCACTTTGTGAAAAGCCTTCTGCAAATACAAGTACACAGCATCCAATGATTCTCCTTTGTCGATCCTGCTTGTTAGTTCCTCAAAGAATTCCAACAGATTTGTCAGACAGTATTTTTCCTTAGGGAAACAATGCTGACTACGGCCTATTCTATTAAGTGCCTTCAAGTACCCTGAGACCTCATCCTGAACAATCAACTCTAACATCTTCCCAAACACTGTGGTCAGGCTAACTGGGCTAATATTTCCTTTCTTCTGCTTATTTCCCTTCTTGAAGAGTGGAGTGACATTTACAATTTTCCATTCCTCCAGAATCGTATCATCCACAACCTTTGCAACAAAGCCATCAATTGCATCATCCAGGTCACTGGCATATAACGTAAGAATATGTTGTCTCAACACAGACCCCTGTGAAACACCAGTAGTCACCAGCAGCCAACCAGAAAAGGCTCCCATTATTCCCACTGTTTGCCTCTGCCAGTCAGTCACTGCTTTATCCATGCTAGTATCTTTCCTGTAATACCATGGGCACTTAACTTCTTCAGAGGCTTCATGTGTGGCCTTCTGAAAATCCAGGTACGTAACATCCACTGATTCCCCTTTGTCTATCTTGATTGTTATTTCTTCAAAGAATTCCAACAGATCTGTCAGGCATGATTGTCCCATGAGGAAACAATGCCGACTATATCCTATTTTATCATGTTCCTTTAAGTACCCTGAAACCACATCCTTAACAATTGACTCCAACATCTTTCCAACCACTGAGGTCAGTAAAGCTCAATTTCCTTTCTTCTGCTTCTCTCCCTTGAAGAGTGGAGTGACATTTGCAATTTTCCAGTCTTTTGGAACCATTCCAGAATTTAGTGATTCTTGAAAGATCATTACTCACGCCTCCAAAATCTCTTCAGCCATCTCCTTCAGAACCCTGAGGTGTACACGATCTGGTCCAGGTGACTTATCTACCTTTAGACCTCTCAGTTTCCCAAGAACCTTCTCCCTTACTCACTTCTGATCCCTGACATTCTCAGACGTCCAGCATACTGCTCGTGTCTTCCACAGTGAAGACTGATGCAAAATACTTATTCAGTTTGTCCACTATTTCTACCATTACGAGCTCTCCAGCTACGTTTTCTAGCAGTTTGATATCCACTCTATTTGTATGTGAACCTCTGTGATTCATTTATTAGAACACACAGGTCACACTGGAACCAACACATTTGAAACTCTCACCATTTTTTTTTAAAAAGGAAGAAAGCAATAGAATCATTAACCATTAATAGTTAGTAAATTTGATTGCTGATGTGTTAGTAAATCACCAGTTCATACTAAATTTTTGGAAATTTGAGGCATGCATGGGAAACATGCTATTAGTGAATCAGATATATTTTGCTTGCATCTGACATCCATTTTTGACACTAGCTTACAATTTATCAGACTTCCTGTATAAAATTCATTGTCATAAGTTGGCATGATGTTTGAATACATATCCCTCCATTGCTTATCTGATGCCATAGGATTCATAGGTAAGTTAAACAGTTGTTAGATTCTAAAGATCAAATCAAAATCAAAATGCTTCCCACATTTTGCAACTTACTAAAGTTGAGGAAATTTTGTGCAGACCATTTTAACAAAACTTAAGAATGCATTTATACAGCTGTAATCTATTTCTTGCAGTAGTCATTTTTAATCATTGCTGTTTTACTTGTGGGATGTTAAATTTAGAATAATGAAATAATGATTCAAGGGCCAGAGTTAGGACCTAGTTAATAAATGCTTCTAACGTAACATTCAGTATTTATGGATAAAGGCATGAATATTGCTTGATTTTGTTTGCTTGGGGCCCAGCCCGGTTGTTTTCTCTGCCCCACTCTGGCTGGCTTGGATATTATTAACCATTCTGAAATAAAGTTTGTGCCTTTATATTTGAGGAATTATGAAGTTTAGTGGGACTTTAAAAGTGTCACTAAACGGGATGATAAAGCTAGATAATGAAACTGGGTCTTGGGAGAGAAAAAAATGCAATTCCATTGCCGAGCACAAATCGATGTGCTGGCTGTGCTATTACCTTTTTGTCTCTTTCACATTTAAGTTTTCAGCCACTGCTTCAAGGAATTGTCATGGGTTACAATGAAAGCTGCAGGAGATGAAACCAATGATTTAACCAAGAATAGATGCAAATACTCAGCAGTATTCAATGTCTGTTGAAAGAGCAGTAGATAAGTACTTCTAAATACTTCTAAATAAAAGCAGTTGTTGTCCTTTTGTCCCTCAAGTCATGCTTATTACTGAATTTCAACATTAAATCTGCTTTCTCTTTCATCTCAGTTCTTAGTAGCCAAGGAATTAATTTGCCTTGCAGTTCTAATCTCAAGAGAAGTAACATATCTTTCATTTTAAGCAGTTTTAATATTCCTGAAGGTGGCAGCATAAGTAGATGAGATGGTAAAGAAGGCATATGGGATTCTCATCTTTATTAGCAAGAGCATAAAATATATGTACAGGGAGGTTATGACACTGGTTCAAGAACCATGGATAAGGCCACATCTAGGATATTGTATGCAGTTCTGATTGCCACACAACAGGAAGGGTGTGATTGTACTGAGAAGGTTAACCAAGATGTTGTTTGGGATGGAACATTTGAAGTAAGAGGAGAGACTGCATTGGGCGGATTTGCTTTCCTTGGTGTGGAGGAGGCTGGTGGGAGGGTGAGATATGGAGACCAGATTGAGGTATGCACAATTTTTGGAGGGTATAGATAGGGCAGATAGAAAGAAACCACTGCCCATAACAGTGTCTATATCTCGAAGGCATAGGTTTAAAGTGGTAGGAGGAATTCTGAGGAAAAATAAATTAATCTGGGATGCACTGCCTGAGGAAACGGTGGAGGTTGTACTATCATAGCATTTAAAATCATCTGGTCATGCACTTGAATTGCCAAGTCTTGGAAGGGTACTGGCCAAGTGCTGGTATATTAGATTAGTATAGATGATCAGCATAAACTTAGTGCACCGAAGGGTCTGTTACTGTGCTACATAGCTCTTAACACCATTACTAATTATTCTATCACATTCAAAGCCTGTGAGTCTTTAGGCAACAAACTTTCTTGCAAATCCAGATGTATTACATAGATGGTTCCCCATTAGATATTATTTAATACAGCTGTAAGCTATACTAAATAATATTTCCATTTCATTAAACAATGTTAACCTTGTCTACTAAGATTAAGATTTTCTAAGTGTCCTATTACCACTTTTTAATGCATGTTTCCAGCATTTTTGTAATAATGATTCATTAACTCTCTCCTGCCTTTGCTGAATGCCACTTATCTATTTTTTGTAGCACGATCATAGATGGAAATGGATTTTTTTAAAAATCATATCAATACTGCTTATTTTCTCAATGAGCTAAGTTCTCAAATTGTAAAGCTGCAAATTATGCTGCTAAATGAAGGCATATTGAAGTATGTTAACATTTGAAGCTTTAATTTAATCAGAAACCATTAAGACCAATCAAAAGGTCCACTGAATCAATAGGTAATTCAGGTAAATAAATTTGAAGAACAGTCTTATTAATGCCAACATATTCTTGTCATGGTTGCCATCAATTCCAGTATTTTTTTTCACAACTGTGTTAATACTTTTTTGGAATAGGTAATCCAATGCTTATAGCTACATGTTATACTGAAACCTAGATGGAAAAGTAGTCTGCCAACAATTAATCTTCTTCATTCTGTTACTCAGATCATCACAAATTTAATGAAAAGTCATATTGCCTGCAAACTTGCTGCTGCTCTGGCAACATTAATGCCTTTAAACTACAAAACCCGAGGCAGTAGCGAAGTGCAAATCAATTTCAACATTCAGATAACAACCTATCTATTGCATTCCAGCTGCCATTATTTTTTAAGTGACACATACAGCTGGTCTATAGTGCTTTAAATCTCTTAATTTCAGTAAAAACTCTTTACAATTCTTAAACATGTTTTCAGATGTTTCCAGAGTCTCATCAAACATTATGGGAGAATTTGACTCTAAACCTGTAATTCTCTTAATGGTAGACATTAAATTAAATTTTATATATGTTAACACGAGCAATTGCTGAGTGAAGTCTAATGCAAGTACCTAAATCTGAGCCACAGACTCAACCATTTGGATCACTGCCCTGCTGGCTCTTTGAAAGAACTGTTCAACCTGCGCTATTCCTTGCACCATCCTTTTTCCCTTAAGGTGTTCCACCTTCAACATTACATCAGCCATCTTAGGCAGTGCATTGCTTATCACAGCACCTTGTTGCATTATATTTTGTTCAGTCACAGAGCTCCTTGCTCTCTGGTCAGTTGCCTTAATTCTGATACTTTTTTCATTTATCTCAGCAAATATTTGTTACAACTCTACAATAATAACCAGGTTTCCTCAGAGCCTGCTCTGCTGTAAAGAGACAGCACGGTAGCGTACTGGTTAGCATTAACACTATTGTAGCACCAGTGAACCGTGTTCAAATCTGCTGCTTTCTAAGGAATTTGTACATTCTCCCTGTGACCACATGGGGTATATGTCAGGTGATCTGGTTTCCTCCTATAACCAGATCAATTAAGGGGCATGAGTCTGTTGGGCTGGAAGGACCTGTTACTTGTTGTAATTTCTAAATGAAATAAAAATAATTCCCTGTGTTTAACCAAGTAATTTAAACCTGATGATATAGCGCACCTCTCCTGGCCTTGAAGTTCTTCCTAAATTATGGTGCCCAGAGCTACTCCCATGAGTCTTTTCACTCCATTTCAAAACGTGAAACAGGCCATCGTGAGGGGGCTTAAGGGGGTGTTGATGTGTATCATGGTGGAGAAAAACAAACGTGGTAGAACGTAGATCAACTGGAACCCAAGAGTGCTGTACACCATGATGGAAAGTAGGAATAGGTGTAAAAGAATTGAGTTTACATAGGAGGGTGGGAACACTGCAGGACTCATGAGGGATGATTGTGCCAACTCTTGTCCGTCAGGAAGGTCCTCAGAACAGCTTTTTAAGGAACAGTCAAACTTTTCACACAGGCCTTTGGATTGCGGGTGATGTGTTTTGGTGTGATGCAATTTAACCCCAAAGTTCTAGGCCATTGTGGCACTGAGGTCTGACGTGAATTGGGGACTATGGAAGGAAGAAGTATCAGAATGGGTGCTGACCTGAGCAACTCAGGCGTTGATGAACACCCGAGCCACATCCACAGCTGTCATCAACGCTAGAGGGACAACCGCTGACCACCTGGTGGTACGGTCCACCATGGTAAGGAGATGCATGAAACTATTTGGCGGGGTGGGGGGAGAGCTGGGGGGCACAGGACTAATCAGGTCCACATTAACGTGATCATACCGTCGCTCTGGGACCTTGAAAGGTGCCAATGGCACCTGAACGTGACAGTTAAATTTCACCCGTGGACACACAACACAGGCTGCACTCCATTCTCACACATCCTTCCTGAGGCCATGCTACACAAACTTTAAAGCAACCGCCCAGATACAAGAGGCCACGAACGGAGTTAAAAACAGTATGCCTTCAATTTTCAGGCATTGTGGTGCAAGGGCTACTGGTTGAGACATCACACAGGAGAGAGACTCCTGTGTCCCCAAGCTTGGCATCAGCCAACCACAGGCCCATTACTGTTGTCCTATAAGCCTGAACCTCTGGGTGGCTGCCATACCAACATAGTCAGCCATGATGTGTATGGTATCAACAGCAGGCCATGAGAAGCAATCAACCCCAGCATTATTTTTCCCTGTATGTCAGTCGTGAATTCCAAAAAGTAGACCAGGTGCTGTTGCTGTTATGCAGACCAAGGGTCTGATCCTTTGGCCATCGTGGCATGACGGGTTTGTGGTCAACTAATGCTGTGATGTGCTGGCCCTGCAGTAGAAAATGAAAATATTGGTGCCCAGATGGAGACCAAGAAGCTCGCAGTCAAACGTACAGTACTTCTTCTCGGGTGGGGGGGGGGGGGGGGGTGTGGTCTGCCAGCTGAAGAAGGTGAGAGGCTGCCATATGCCCCAGCCAACTGTTCGCGTACAGCACCCACACCATAGTCTGAGGCATCAGTAGTGACAGCTCTCAGTCCATTGGGAAGCAGCTGCACCAATAGGGTCGCGTTCAAAAGAGCTCGTTTGGTGTCATCGATTGCTCTGGTCATGTCCTGACTAAGTCCACTTTAGAAAAAAATTATCTTTCTGGTTAAACGAGCTGAAAAATCTTGAAAATGTGGGACTGGGTGGTGGATGGTGATGGTGGCCTTGTAAAGGCAGCCATAATTGCCACATGGACGGCAAACACCATCGATCTTAGGCACCATGTGGGAGAGGTGAAGCCCAAGGGTTATTTGACCTGCCTACAACACTAAGCATTTTCATGTTAGCGAACTCAGTCTTCATGCTAATCTGCTTTTCTGAGTCCAGTCCATGTGCACGAGCACGGACCGATGAACCAGATGTGAAAATGAGGTGCTTTGTGACTGTAGTAGTAAATGTGAGCTTGGTGAGGTTTAGGAACTTACCTAGCAGGCGAGTGAATTCTCATGTGGTGCATGCGCTAGACAGAGTTGTTGTGGGGAACTTGCTGGGTTGTGCAGAGTAATGACCCAAAGTCCTTTGCATCTACAAGCTGCAATTCTTAAGATCTACCAACAGTATTTTAGCGCAGAGGAAATTTTCAACTTTAGCCAAAACAAAGTCCCATGTGTAGCATCATGCACTGAAGCAGAGCGTCACGCATCATGTTCTGTCAGTCCGGATCCTGCTGCCATCAGCGGCCTTCAGCGAGGTTCCATCGTCCTCTACCTTATAATCAATGGGTGTTACTGGCAGTACACTCACTGGTGTGCCCTTGTCACGCAGGAAGCATTGCCCTGAAAGGGCTTAGGTAATGAACAAAAGATTACTCTGGCAGCTGGAACCCACAGTGTTCACAGACCTTCGATGTGCCGATGCACTGGCATTATTGAAGTTGCATGACAGTCAGCGTTTCTTTGTGTTGGTGCTGAAGCATGCATGGTAGAAACATAGACCCGGAGTTGTCTGATTCAGAGTCATGGGTGTGAGTCTGCTGGAGGCTTTGCTGATAGGGCTTATTGAGACGGGAAAGGAGGAGGAATGATGCATCTCTGCCTGTCTACGTGTAGACTACTGGCCATTTTTGTAAGCTCCCTATAGTCCTTCACAGATGTATTAGTAGAGTCTGTGTGAACTTGATCATCCATTTGTTGCATAAACAGTTCTTTATAAATAAAAGAAGGATGGTGATTGCCTAGGAGAGATAGCACGTGGTCCATTAGTTCCAAAGCCTTAGCGTCACCCAGGCCGGGCAAGGAGAGCGATGGTTTTGCACACTCAGATTCAGACTCAGACAGTCCAAAAGTGAGTTTTCAGAGTGATATATTTATCACTTGTAGGCAAGTCTTCTGGTAGACTCACCACTCTGGCTGCAGTGCAATTACTTAGCGATGCTAAAACGTAGTAAAATTTGGTATTGTCTGCGGTGATTTCTTGCTGGGCTTGAACTGGGTTTCTGCTTGTGTAAACCACGCGATAGCGTGCTGCTCTCAAAATTATCAGATTCAAAGTGATTTGGTTGACTTGTCGTTGAGTTACTGGAGTCATCTAAGAGTGTCGGGGTCACCAATGTAGGATTTCATGAATAAAACATGCCAGAGTCATTTAATGTGCTTAACAAAATCTGCAACCCTTTACTTCCATTTCAAATAAACCAACAGTAGTCACTTTACACTGATGACATTATGTCAGACACCAAAAACTCAATGATTGTATTTGTGAATTATGTAGAACGATTTCTATGAAGAACAATGTGTGTCATTTGTCACCCATTAATTACTTTGCACTATAATCTTATATCCTATGCTCTGGCTAATCAAAGCAGGTATGTCTGCTGCCTTTTGGGATTTTTGGACATGTACACCAAGGTCCTTCAGTTCCTCAAATACCAGCTTGCTCTGGAAACCATGGGCCATACTTACTGGACTATTGATCATGATCGTGATCAACCATGATCTCAGAATGGCGGTGCAGTCTCGAGGGTCTACTTCTGCACCTATTGTCTATTGTTTATTGTCTATTGTCTATTTATGAAGCAAAGTTTCCACAATGCAGCCTTCAAAAAATTTGACTACACAATTTCAGGAATTTCTGTCCCTTCATTATTTGATTCTTGAATTAGTTGCCTATGTTCTTAACATTGAATAGAATCTTATTGTACTTCTTTGCTTTAAATTTTATTTGCCATTTCTTCTTACTTCACTGGTCTATATGGTTCTGAAATATGTTGCACCTCTTCTTTGTTTACAGGAATTTCAAGTTTTCTTTCATCTGCAAGTTTTTAAATGAAATGCAGCAAATCAGAAAGAGCAGTAGTCCAATCAACCAGAATTTGAGGGGGGGGGGGAGTGGGTGGTGCAGTTTCCTAGTCTCTAACACTGCTGTTTTATAAATTCAATCATTTTGTATGCCGACAGTCAGCTACATTTTAATGTTACTGCCTTCAAGTTTACTCAAGTTCATTTTTTCATGTGGTATTTATTAGACACCATTTAATAATAACTACTGTGCTTCATTCAACAATCTTCTATGTCACTCAATGAGATAATATTGCAATGAAAATTGCCTTCAAAAATCTTTGCTGGCTTTTCAGTTAATTCAAGTGTTGGTGCCTTTTTATCTTTTTTATCTCTAGACTTTCTCCATCTGCAACAGTAGGGTGATAGATTTTTTATGGTTTTTTTTCTATTTTCCTGCCCTCTGCCACTCCTCACTTTATTAAGATAGAAATCGATTCTTTATTGATCCCGAAGGAAATTACAGTGTCAGAGAAGCATTCCGAGTGTACAAAATACAAATATTAGAAGAGAAGTAAGAAAGAATGAAAAGTAAGTTACCTCAAGTAGTCTAACAGGAGGGGGTCATCACTTTCCTGCCTATAGGTTGTCTCATTATAGAGCCTAATGGCCAAGGGAATGAATGACCTCATATAGCGCTCTTTGGAGCAGCACAGTTGTCTTAGTCTGTTACTAAAAGTGTTCCTCTGTTCAACTAAGGTGGCAGGCAGAGGGAAAGAAATATTGTCCAGAATTGCCAGTATTTTCTGTAGGGTCCTTTGTTCTTCCACAGCCTCCAGTGTGTTCAGTTTGACTTCTATAACAGAGCCAGCCTTTCTAAGGAGGAATTGAAAGATTTTGATCAGAACCACTTAGAATTCCACCCTTGCCTCTCTCAACAACATCACCTGTATCTCATCTGGTCTGGAAGATTTTTCTAGTTGTGGTGCTGGCAGTCTTTTAAGTAACTCCTTTTTATCCTCATCAAATAACAAGGCATAATTCCATCAAAGCTATAAATCTCCTGATTCTAAGAGTCCTTTACACATTGTATAATGTTATTGGCATAGCGTCACTAACTTGGCTGCCTTTCTCTCATTCTTCCTCTTATTATGGAGTGATATTTATTCCTTACTCTAGAAACATTGCACAGGTCTTGTGGATACAGGTTGTGGATGTGGATACCTGGGATGTGTTGTGAATGTTAATATAAACCAATAGAGGGGGGAAAATTGTTGCCAATATCTTCACACTACAATGAATATACAGATGTAACAGGTATATTGAAATACACCGAAAGAAAAACATGACACAGTCTTGTTATTTCTTTAAAGGAACATATACCGAATGTTGGAGGACCTGAGCATTGTATGTATGTTGCTTTGGATTTCCAACATCTGCAGACTTTCTTATGTTTATTAATGGATTTGATTCATGTGCCTAATTCTATGGGGGAAATTTTTATATCCCATGTAAACCAAAACTACATCAGTACAACATGGATAAAAAAAGAAAATGTTGGACATGCTAAGCAAGCCAGTTATCATCTGTGGACAAGGAACATTGGTTATTTTTCAGATCGATAGTTTTCTATCAAGATGTCTGATCCAGCAATCTCAGTATTATGGAGGATAGGAGGGAAGAATGTCTATGATGTTTCTATGATTAAATGACAAGAGAAATGATAGTTCAATTCAAAAGAAGATGATAAAAGAATAAATAAGAAAGAATTATGTCCCCTAGCATGCTTTCTTTTCTTTACTTCTCTTAAATAGTCTGCCAGCAATTAAATATGGCCAGATAAAATGGATGGATAATTACACCAGGCCATTTATTGTCCGTGAGAGTACACTGAATTGCTTCATGAAATTAGTTTTGCTTTTCTTATATCTTACAGAATAATAGAATTAAACCATGGCTAATTTCTAATCTATTTCAATATGGTGTCACTTAACCACAATTTTGTAACTTACCATTCTTAAGCACCAAAGCAAGACTTTATTTACAAATCACCATGGATTTACCATAGTAAACTAGAAATAAATAGAGTAGTGGAACACTCACTTTCTCTGGAATGTGATGCTGGATCTAAACTACTGTTATTAAGAATAATTTTGTTAAGATGTAGCTGGACAAATACTGCAATCATTTTATAAATAGAAACACATAAATTATATGCCTTTTTGGAAGTATTTAAAATTCTTATACTTATTTTCTAACACCATTATTGTTCAGTATAAAGATTTCACAATGATTTCAGTTGCTTACAATCATGCTTAATTTTGAAATACAGACAGTCCCCAAGTTATGAACGTCCGACTTACGGACAACTCGTACATACAAACCGAAGAAGGAGACTGCTGTCCGCCATTTTAAGTTGGATCGCGATGCTGTCTGCCATTTTAAGTCATTGCCATTGACACTGTGTTGAGGGCTTAACTTTGTATTTGGCTTAAATTTTTCATAGTAAGATTCACCCTGACACCACCACCCCCCCCCCCCCCCCCGTTCCGGTCGGATTGTGGCGCAGTGAGATCAGCGCTGGGCTCGAGAACCAGAGGTTCGATCCAGTGACTCCCGTACCATCTGTGCCCGGTTGATGTCGAGCTTGCAACTCAACTTTGTAAAAAAAACACTGCCACCTCCAGTTTAAATGCCCACACTCAGCACAGCCCCCACTTGTCCCATTTAGCCTGTCTTAGTGAGGTGATCCTTAGGACCCAGCGGACCCTGGGACCCGCCGCCTGCAGTGTTTCTGTTCCGTTGACTGGGTGCAGTGGTCCTTCGGACCCAGCGAACCGCAGAAGCCGGCGCAACTCGGGACCCGCTGCCCACAGTGTTTTTGTTCCGTTGACGGGAAGCAATCACGATTGAAAATAAAGTACAAATAATAAAGCGTTTGGAAAGAGGTGAAACACCATCGGTTATTAGAAAAGCATTAGGCTACAGTCGGTCAACGATCGGAACAATTTTAAAGGATAACAGATAAAGTGAGAATAATGGAGCCTGCCCTGCCCTGATGAAAGCTACAATTATTACTAAGCAACACTGTGGTTTAATTATTGGAATATATACTTTTTTTTTAAGTGTTTTATATGCATAGAAAGGTAAAATATATACTATATACTAAGACAAACGTTTGACGAACTGACGCTAAAATTACCGGATGTACTTGTTCTGACTTGCATACAAATCCAACTTCAAGACAGACTCAGGAACGGAACTCGTACGTAACCCGGGGACTGCCTGTATTTGGTGCAAAATGTTAGCATTAAATGTGTTAAGGAAAATTTTTAACAGTTCATTAAGGTATAATGAGAGGGTAGGACTACTGTAGGAACATATGCTTGGAGCAGAGGAAATGATTGAAGTAGTTAAGTTGGTATTCACTAAGGAGAAGTATAGGAGGGATAGTGAGATTAGTGAGGGCAAGTATGGTGGTTGGGGGGGTGGGGTACACCTATATTCTAGGGCATTTTTTTATCAAGAAGGGGGAGGTGATCAAGCTCTTGAAGAACACTAAGGTGATAAGTCTTCAGGGTCTGATAGCATCTCAGGCCATTAAGAGCAGAGAATAATGGGGTCTGAGGCCTTGTTAGAGATCTGTGTATCCTCTTTACGCACAAGTGATGTCCCAGAGACTTGGAGAATAGCAATATTTTTTCTCTGTTTTAAGAAGGGCATTTAGAACAAACAAGGAATTTAAAGTGGTAAGGAAATAATTAGACAATTTTCATAGAGATAAGATCTACTGAGATTGGAAAAGCATAAACTTATTAGGGGTAGTCAGCATGGCTTTGTGCAGGGAGGTCATGTCTTAAAACTTTATAAGGATATTTTGAGGAGGTGACAGATTGAAGAAGGCAGGCCAATTAATATTGTATCATGGACTTCAGTAAGCTTTCAATAAGGTCCTTCGTGTCTGGCTGATTTGAATGATAAAGGCACATAAAAGGAGGATGAGGGGAGAAATTAACTTACAGTAATTTCTCTCTCTTCAACCTTCTCTTTTTCCATTCCCCATTCTGGCTCCCCTCTTACTCCTTCTCCTCATCTGTCTATCACCTGCATCTGCTACGTCTCTTCCACCCTCCTGTCCTATCAGACTCTATTCAATTCAAGTTTAATTGTCATTCAACCATGAATACAGCCAAATGAGATAGTGTTAGTCTAGGGCCATGGTGCAAAACACAGTACCAACAGCCACACAGCACATGCAGGTAACAAATACATAAACGTATCAGTAAGAAGCATCAATGCAACAAAACAATCCAGACCCAAGCAATGAATGTTACAGAAATCTGTAGTCAACCACAATACAGCTTGTCTGCTGCCGAGCGAACACAGGGACGGGGCAGCACCAACTCCGGCCTGGATGCCGCACCGCACTACCCCGATGGCGTGTATGGATTCCAATGCCTCTCTCTCAGGAGCTGTAAACAGACGACACTGCGGCTTGAGGCTTAGTCCTTGCTACAACTGAAGCCACACAGTTCCCCTGTTGTCCACCAATACATCAGTGAATCCAACTTGAGGCCTTCCACATTAGCAAAGTCCAATCACAAGGAAAGCAACCAAGGTGGTCACTCGCTATTAGACTGTACACCTCTTTCGACACAGGCAGCAGCACAGTGCACAGCACCTTCATTTTTCTGCCAATGAACAAATCACAGAAGGGGTAGATCTGCAGTCTTTATAATTCTTAGTGTCCAGCAGGATCTTGTGATCATAAAAAATACATTTATAAAGGACATTTGCACCTTTTGTTGACTCCATAAAGGCTGCTGAGATTGAACGCATCGCCATCTTTCTGGAGTCTTCTTCCGCCCTTTATCTCTTCCACCTATACCCTCCCAGCTTCTCACTTCATCCCCCACTCTCCCCAGCCCACCTTCCCCCTCACCTGGTGTTACCCATCATCTGCCAACTTGTGCCTCTTCCCTTCACCCCATCACCTTATTCTAGCTTCTCCCCCGAACTTTCCTGTCTTAATGAAAGGTCTCAGACCAAAACATCGGCTTTTTATTCTCCTCCATAGATGCTGCCTGACCTGCTAAGTTCCTCCAGCAATTTTTATGTTATTCTTAAAAATCTATTCACGTTAAGACTATTGAATATTTCAAAACCAAGGCTAACAGCAGGTTATAGAAGGACCTTGAACCAAAATGTGTTTTTAAGTGATGTACAGGATTCTACAGTGATTACATTATGCTCTTTTAATAACTGTGTAATAACTGGCTGGAATAAATCAAAGCTTGCTTTGTATTCTCTGTTTAATTGACTGAATGTTGCAATATTAATTGCCACCTTTAGAAAAGCTACTGCACAAATACTGTGTGTTCTACTTCAAAGTGCATTCTATAAAGGTATTAATTAGGTCTGTCCAGATACTTACTGCAATATCTCTAAAATCTGAAAATGATTCACTACTGTGTTTATCTTCAATTCACTTACAGGATGGGAGCATCGGTAGCCTTGGTGGGCATTTACTCCCATCTTTGTGGAGGCAATAGTGAGCCTTTTTCGCATACCCCTGCTGTACACACATTCATTCCCGCTATGTTGTCAAATTGACTATTCCAGAATACAGGCAGTCCCTAGGTTATGTGAGGGTTCCATTCCTGGGAACTGTTCACAAACCAATTTCTGCGTCGGTCAGAAATGTACTTTTTCTATAGTTACCAATATTGTATTGCTCTGCATACATTTACTGTAATTATTTCATCAAATATTTACCCTAACACTGCCTATAATTAAGTTAATTGGTACTTACTTATTGCCCATTATACTGCTGGTGTTTAGCGCAGCAATGTATGTCCTCCATCTCTGGCATTCAGGGCTTCTTTCAGCCTGTCAGTAAGTTTGTCTTGGTTTTCACTACTGTCAGTTTTGCAAGTCCTGGTTGGAGACTCAGGAACACCATCGCACTCAGGTGTAGAAGGATTCTTCATTGCTGCTTCCGTAACAATTTTGTTTTGCCAGTCAGGTTTGTTAGTCCTGAAGTGAACCCCCAAACCTGGAGGACCATTGGAGAACTCTTAGCCAGCTTCTACCCTTTCACCTGTTTGGCATGGATGACCCTACCACGAGCCAAAGCATAAAGCCCTGACTCTGGCCAACATATATGTCTGGGTCATTGAGGCATGCAAGCCTCCAAACCACAAGAAGGTTATGGTCCTCTGAGAGGAAGTTAATTAGTATCCAGTCATTGATGAACACCATGAAACACATCATTATCAGTGTTACATTCCTGAAAAATGCTTTTAAAGTGTGTGGGAGAATTTGAGTAAAGTTGAATTTTTTGAAGTCTGGTTATCTGTAAGGCAGGGAGACCTTGAATTGAATAGTGACAGAAAGACTCCTGATATAGGTCCATATTGGGAAACTGACAGAGTCTATGGTGTCTTCTGCTCCATAGTCCTACACAGCAGATGGAGCTGCAGTAGATCGGTTGAGTAGGACAAGAAGGATAATTACTGCTTGTCTAATTATTGCAAAGGGTCAGTGTGAGAAAATAAGGCAGTTTGAAAAAAGAGCTTTGAAGTTTGACTGAGCGAATGGATTGACAATTAGACTGTAATTTTGTTTATTTCTGAGAGCTTTGATCGATGGTTGATAAGTTGGAGCAGAGAGAAGAGATGAGGAGCTATGGATTGGTGAAATAAAAGTGAGAGGAGCAGGAGTAAATAGGAAAGAAAAGCCCAAGAAAAATGAAAAGAACATAGTAGCAGCCACAGTTTTTGCGTGTAGTCAGCAGTGAAATTAATACACGCAGGCAGAACAGTGTTAGAAAATGTGTGGTCCTAAGTCTAAGCAAAGCATAGGAAGAAGACCAAAAGAGAGATGACAAACGAGAAAATCTGCAGATGCTGGAAATCTGAGCAACAGACACAACATGCCATAGGAACTCAGCAGGCCTGGTAGCATCTAGGAAAAGTGTATAGTCGACGTTTTGGGCTGAAACCCTTCGGCAGGACTGGCAGTACCCAGCATGTTGTGAGAGATGACAAAGTTAGTCTATGGGGTGTAGCAGACTTCAGGCCACTACTAACTTATTCCATCAACAAAGCAGTTTCATGTTTGGAAATTGTAATGGAGAGAGCAAACCCAGAGTTTTTGAAGAGCAGAGTATCAATGGACATATTGTGCATCAGATTTGTCCAGTGCAAAAAAGAGTAGAGGAGAAACAGAATGAATTAAGAACTATCATAAGCTGATGAGAATCCATGGTGGCCTATACAACTGCAGATAGATAGATAGATAGATACTTTATTCATCCCCATGGGGAAATTCAACTTTTTTCCAATGTCCCATACACTTGTTGTAGCAAAACTAATTACATACAATACTTAACTCAGTAAAAAAAATATGATATGCATCTAAATCACCATCTCAAAAAGCATTAATAATAGCTTTAAAAAGTTCTTAAGTCCTGGCGGTAGAATTGTAAAGCCTAATGGCATTGGGGAGTATTGACCTCTTCATCCTGTCTGAGGAGCATTGCATCGATAGTAACCTGTCGCTGAAACTGCTTCTCTGTCTCTGGATGGTGCTATGTAGAGGATGTTCAGAGTTATCCATAATTGACTGTAGCCTATTCAGCGCCCTTCACTCAGCTACCGATGTTAAACTCTCCAGTACTTTGCCCACAACAGAGCCCGCCTTCCTTACCAGCTTATTAAGACGTGAGGCGTCCCTCTTCTTAATGCTTCCTCCCCAACACGCCACCACAAAGAAGAGGGCGCTCTCCACAACTGACCTATAGAACATCTTCAGCATCTCTCTACAGACATTGAATGACGCCAACCTTCTTAGGAAGTACATTCGACTCTGTGCCTTCCTGCACAAGGCATCTGTGTTGGCAGTCCAGTCTAGCTTCTCGTCTAACTGTACTCCCAGATACTTGTAGGTCTTAACCTGCTCCACACATTCTCCATTAATGATCACTGGCTCCATATGAGGCCTAGATCTCCTAAAGTCCACCACCATCTCCTTGGTCTTGGTGATATTGAGACGCAGGTAGTTTGAGTTGCACCATATCACAAAGTCCTGTATCAGTTTCCTATACTCCTCCTCCTGTCCATTCCTGACACACCCCACTATGGCCGTGTCATCAGCGAACTTCTGCACATGGCAGGACTCCGAGTTATATTGGAAGTCTGATGTGTACAGGGTGAACAGGACCGGAGAGAGTACGGTTCCCTGCGGCGCCCCTGTGCTGCTGACCACCGTGTCAGACCTACAGATAGATAGATAGTTATCTACTCAAAGAAAGTGAAGGCCAGTTTATCAAAAATGTTCAAAATTATATAAGGCTTCAACTGAATAATTACTGAGGAATTATTTCCACAGGCAAAATGATTAGTAACCCATGAACAAATATTAAAATAACTGAGAGAAGAATCAGAAGGGAGATAAAGGGGAATTCTTTCTATGTAGAAAATAGTTATCTGAAATCCACTGTTTGAAGTGGTGATAGAACAGAATAGAATTAGCCATGTAGTTGAAAGGGAAATATTGTAGGACTGGAATAAAGAGTAAGAGGGAGAATAACTGGACAGGTCTTTCAAGAACTGGCATCTGTATATTTGAACAAATAGCTGTGTGATGAGGTACAGAACAAATTCATCTAAGGAATAATTATAGCAATGAAAGGAATACTCAAGACTCACACAATAGGCGCCAGCTGAACCCACAAGTGCATAACACAGCAGAGGAAAGATGGGTGAAGACAGGGCACATGACAGCAATATTAAAAGCAGGATGAGAACTAAGAATACCAGAAATAAATGTGTTTCGGGGGGGGGGGGGTAAGTTTTTTTCAGCACATATCAGTCATTTTGACAGTGAAGTGTTTTACAACAGATTATTCATTAGATTGAATGTGGGTAATTCTTTCTCTTTGATTTTGAAGTGAAATATCTGATTGGTCACATTCACTGACCCTGGCAAAATTAGTTGAAAGAATCATGGCTTAATTTTAAATCTGTGACATATTTGACTGATTATTTAAACCACTGATATGCTATGATGTTGTAATTGATTCTGAACAGAATTAATTTATTCCAAAAACATAAGAAAACAAGGATTAGGTCCTTATCTACCACTTGGCAAGATGATGTTTGATCATCTTCTTCAGCTGCATTTTCTCACTTGGTTCCCATTACCATAGTTTTCCGCAGGTTCTTTTATCTCCATCCAGATATAACTTACAAGGGTAACTTTATACAAAAAATCCTGGGCACTACAAAACTTCTGATTATAAAGTTCTCCTATGATCTCGTTGTAACATATATCTAATTAAATCCATATACAACAACCATTTACTGAATTTAAAATAATATTGCAAGTTATTGCAAATATTTGCTTTAATAAGTTATAGCTTAATTGTCATGCTCTTTATGCCTAATGATGTTATTTTCTCCATGCATAATCAAAGTAACTTGGATTTATTCCATAAATGCCATCAAAGCATTATAGACATTAAAAAAAAACAACATATTATGAACTCTGGTAATCTGAAAGAAAAGTAGAATATACTAGAAATACTCAGCAGGTAAGACACAGCTCAGTGGAGAGAAGCCACAGAGTTAATATTTAACAAACAAGTGAAAATCTGCAGGTGCTGGAAATCCAAGCAACACACACAAAATGCTGGAGGAACCCAGCAGGCCAGGCAGCGAATATGGAAAAAAGTACAGTTGACATTTTGGGCCGAAAACAAAGTTGAGGAGTAGATATGAAAGTTGGGGGATGGGAGAGAGAAACACCAGGTGATAGGTGGAACTTGGAGGGGGGAGGATGAAGCAAAGAGCTAGGAAGTTGATTGGTGAAAGAGTAGCCCATGAAAGTAAATAAAAAGGAGTGGGTGGGGGTAGGAGCACCAGAGGGAGGTGATGGGTGGGCAAGGGGATAACGTGAGAGGGAAAAGTGGATGGGAAATGGAGAAGGGGGTGGAGTGGAGGCATTACTGGAAGCTTGAGAAATCAATGTTCATGCCATCAGGTTGGAGGCCACCCAAGTGGAACATAAGGTGTTGTTCCTCCAACCTAAATGTGGCCTTATCACGACAGTGGAGGAGGCCATGGATGGACATATCAGAATGGGATGGGAAGTGGAATTAAAATGGGTGGCCACTGGGAGATCCCTCTTGTTCTGTCAGACAGAGCGTAGATGCTATCTCTGGAGACAGCTTATCCACTGATGTCTATTATAAACCAACGGACTCTCACAGCTACCTGGACTATACGTCATCCCACCCTGCTACTTGTAAAAATGCCATCCCCTTCTCTCAATTCCTCTGTCTCCACCGCATCTGCTCTCAGGATGAGGCTTTTCATCCTAGAACAAAGGAGATGTCCTCGTTCAAAGAAAAGGGCTTCCCTTCCTCCATCAATGCTGCCCTCAACTGCATCTCTTCCATTTCACGCATGTCTGCTCTTACCCCATCCTTCCACCTACCAGGGATAGGGCTCCTCTTGTCCTCATATACCACCTCACTAGCTTCCCTGTCCAGCACATAATTCTCCAAAACTTTCCCCACCTCCAATCAAATCCTCTGGATCCTACCACCAAACACATCTTTCCCTCCCCGCCCCCCCCCCCCCCTCCACTTTCTGCTTTCCGCAGGGATCAGTCCTTACACAACTCCCTTGTCCATTCGTCCCTCCCCACTAATCTCCCTCCTGGCACTTACCCTTGCAAGTGGAACAAGTGCTACACTTGCCCCTAAACTCTCTGCTTGCTACCATTCAAGGACCCAAACAGTCCTTCCAGGTGAGGCGACACTTCATCTGTGAGTCTGTTGGGGTCTGTGATCAGTGCTACTTGTGGTGCGGTTACTTGTATATCGGTGAGACCCGATGTAGATTGGGAGACTACCAGAATAAGAGGGATCTCCCAGTAGCCACCCATTTTAATTCCACTCCCATTCCCATTCTGATATGTCCATCCATGGTGATGAGGCCACACTTAGGTTGGAGGAGCAGCACCTTATATTCCATTTGGGGAACCTCCAACCTGATGGCATAAACATCGATTTCTCAAACTTCCAGTAATGCTTCCCCCTTCCCTTCACCATTTCCCATCCCCTTTTCCCTCTCTTATGCTATTTCCTTGCCCACCCATTGCTTTCCTCTGGTGCTCCTCCACCACCCCCATCCCTCCCATTTTTCTTTCTTCCATGGTCTTCTGTCTCTTTCACCAATCAACTTCCGTGCACTTTGCTTCATCCCTCGCCTTCCAAGTTTCACCTATCACCTGGTGTATCTCTCCCCCCCCCCCCCCCCCCCCACCTTTCAAAGCTTTTTTTCAGAGGGTTTCAGCCCGAAACATCAACTGTGCGTTTTCCCATACATGCTGCCTGGCCTGCTGAGTTCCTCCAGCATTTTGAGTATTAAAGTTAATTTCAAAACTATAGAGGTTTAGTGTTTAAATAAGGTTTAAATATGGTGAAACTTTACAGGGTGGGCACGAGAAGAATAAATGGGAGGATTTGTGATAGGCTGGAATATAGCTGTTAACTCATCGTACAGACAAACTGCACTGTTGAAGGTGAGAGACGTGCCTGTCAATGAAAAGGTTTGTTGTTCATATTTCCAACTTTACCCAAGTTTTGCCAGAAGTACCAAGGGAGAATGGTAAATCTAGCTTTGGCTAGATCTTAAACTATTCAGTGTAGTTTGACTCACTCCTTCCTAAGCAATGTGAGAAAAATAGGGAATCCTGCTTTTCGTTTTATTTGCTTTTTTTTAATTTTAAAAAAGACACCTCATTTGCTGTTGATATAATATCACTATCTACAATTTTATGCTTATTTGGTTATATGAAGCAATTTATCATCCAGAAAGCATTTTGAGTTCACCAGAATTTGAGGAGATGCTTGTTAATTTTTTTCCAGATTGAACCCACAGAGCTAAAGGCAGCAATGGCAGAGAAGCAATAGGATCTTTTGACAGAGAATCACAAGTTAAATTAATGTTCTAACATGGTTTAAAACCAATTATGATTTCTATCCTTGTGGTGTACCAACATCAGGTCTCTATATATGAAAATTTAAACTCATTATGAAGTAAACCAGTGGACTGAATTTGGGACTGCCAGTGTCAGGCACTTGAATGTAAGTACTTTCCCAAGTCTCACAATCCCACCATTAACCAGTGACAGATATCCAATCGTACAGAGATAGAATCAAAATCCCTATGATTTTGATTTGATTAGTTTATTGTATATACACCAGGGTACAATGAAATTCCTTGTGCACATGAAGTTAGCAGAGTGAACAGTATCTGTGCTACTGGTAAATACAATTATGAACACAAAGCAGCAGATTGGTGCAAAGAGCAAGCTAAGACACCCGGTTAAGTGGTACTGCAACAACATCTTACTTAACATCAGTAAAACTGATTGCTGATTTCAGAAATGGGAATGGAGATAAACATGTGGCAGTCAGAGAGTACCGCAAGTCCATCCAATTTCTCTTGATTGACTCACCCAACACTCCTCTTGTTATGCCTGGGTCTCTACTCATGACCCTCACTTTATCTGGTCAGCTGGTTCACTGCTGAGTTCGGGACCCACATGCTGCATCAGTTGACTCACCCCATAAATCGATGGAGAAGATCCTTAGCCTCACCAAACAACTGCGTAATTGACCTCTGCCAGACACCACCACCACCACCCAAGATTGCCTGTTCTCCCTCTCCACTCCTGAGACCCAAGCTATGAATAACTACATCACCAAAGCGCTGCAGTATGGCTCGATTTGACCATCCCAAACCCTATCCAGTGCAGGATTCTTCTTTGTCAAAAAGAAAGATGGGGGGATGGATCTTCATCCCTGTATTAACTATAATAGACTCAACAAAATCTCCATTAAAAATTGCTACCTTCCCCCGGACGGAAAGCGCATTTGAAACACTCCATGTGGCCCAGATCTTCAAACTAGATCTACAGAAATGTTTACAATCTGATCTGCATCCACTAGGGGCGGTGAGTGGAAGATACCATTCATAGCACCCACTGGTCCCTGCTACTAGTTGGTAATGCCTTTGGATTTCCAATAGTCCAGTTATTTTCCAAGTCTTCATCAATGAGATCCTCTGAGACACGCTACACAGATATGTGTTCGTCTGCCTTAGTGACAGCTTCATCTTCTCCAAGTACCCCTAAGACCACATTAGTCATGTCTGTTCATCTGGGACCTTGAGAATCATGTCCACCAGGCCCTACAGCACAAGCCTGCTCCAGTAGACACATCAGACAACCATATGTACGTGCACTTTGAGGCACTCCAGTGGGCCCACTCCTCGCCCTTCTCCAACCATCCAGGCGCACGATGGACTCCAGATCTTCTGTGACACCGGTTCTAGTGATTCAATATATGCCATATGATCATAGATATACACCAATTTGTTGCTGTCTGCCCTCAGTGTGCCCAGTCCAATTCCTCTAAACACTGGCCCTCTTGGCTCCTGCAGTCGCTACCAGTCCTTCAACGCCCGTGGTCCCACATCACCATGAATTTCATCATGGGTTTGCCATCTTATGCTGGAGCCATGATGATGGACCATGACAGTGGTGGACCAGTTCTCGAAGGCCGACCACTTCATTGCGCCCTTCCCCCCCCCCAACTTCTAACAGCCACCAAGAAGGCAGACCTGTTTCTCCAATGTGTAGTTCACCTTCGCAGCTTTCCTCGAATTGTGTTTGTCTCCCACTTCTGGTGAACCTTCTGCTCCCTCCTCCACACCTCAATGAGTTTGTCCTCTAGCTATCATCCGCAGACCAGTCGTCAGTCAAAAAGAGCCAGTCAGCAAGTGAAAAAGTTTCTGCGATGCTTTGCCGCCTCTAACCCTTCCACATGGAAGATGTATCTGCTCTGGGTCGTGCTGTCCCACAGTCTACACACTTCTTCTGCCACAGATATGTCACTCTTTGAAGTGTTTCATGGCTACCAACACCTGTTGTTCCCCATGGAGGAGCCAATAGTGGAAGTCCAGACTACCAGGGCTTAGTTTGCTACTGCCAGAATGCTTGGAAGAGGGCAGAGGAGGGCCATCCTAGCTACCAAGCACACCTAATACAGCAAAGCCATTCCAGCCTGGAGTCCATGGCTGTCTACCCAAGATCAGCTCTTGTGCACAGACTCCTGCAAGCTCTCACCCCAGTTCACCGGTCCTTTCAAATACCCATCATATCAATCCAGTCACTTAACATCCCCAGCTGCCACCTACCTTCCACATGTCCTGCGTCAAACCTGCTGTCCGTGGACTACTCAACCAGAATATGTAGTGTGCGGTTGATAATTCACATAGTCGTGGGTGGTGTGCGCAAAGCCTGGTTGACTGGAAAGGGTACAGCCCGGAGGAGAGGGCTTAGGTGCTGTGCAGTTTGGTCATCTCTGAGGCTGAAGTATGCAGTTGTTTCCAGCGAGTGGACAGTCACAAGGCTGGGGGACAGGACGGCATCCCAGGGTGGGTACTCAGAGTGTGCGTGCATTTTTAACCTCTCCCTCTCCCAGTGTAGAGTGCCCTCCTGTTTCAAAACATCTGCCATTGTTCCTGTACCCAAAAAGACCAAGTTAACATGATTGAATGACTCGCGTCCTGTCGCACTCACCTCAATAATAAGCAAATCCTTTGAGAGGCTGGTCAAGGACGACATCTGCAGCTTGTTACCACCCAAACTGGATGCCCTACAATTCGCCTACTGACACAACCGATCGACAGATGACGTAACAGCCACAGCTCTACACACCATCCTTACACAGCTGGAGATGGATGCTTATGTGAGAATGCTGTTCTTGGACTACAGTTCAGCATTCAACACCATAATTCTCTCCAGGCTCGACAAGAGGCTCGGAGACCTCGGCCTTCACCCTGCCTTGTGTAGCTGGATCCTGGACTTCCTGTCAGATCGCTGGCAGGTGGTAAGAGTGGGCTCCCTCACCTCTGTCCCCTGACCCTCAACACAGCTGCCCCTCAGGGCTGTTTCCTAAGCATCCTCCTTTACTCTCTGTATACCCATGACAGCTCCAATCTGCTAATTAAATTTGCTGATGATGCTACACTGATTGGTCTAATCTCAAATAATAAAAAAGCAGCCTACAGAGAGGAAGTCATCACCCTGACACAGTGGTGTTAAGAAAACAACCTCTCCCTCAATGTCGCAAAAACAAAAGAGCTGGTTGTGGACTACAGGAGGAATGGAGACAGGCTCACCCCTAATGACATCAATGGATCTGGGGTTGAGAGGGTGAACAGCTTTAAGCTTCTCGGCACAAAAAAAACACAACAGCGCCTCTTTCACCTCAGACGGTTGAGGACATTTTGTATGGGGCCCCCAAATCCTAAGGACTTTCTACAAGGGCACAATTGAGAGCATCCTGACTGGCTGTATCACTGCCTGGTACGGGAACTGTACTTTTCCCGATCGCAGGACCCTGCAGAAAGCGGTGTGTACAGCCCAGCACATCTGTAGATGTGAACTTCCACTTTTCAGGACAATTACAAAGACAGGTGTGTAAAAAGGATCCGAAGGTTCATTGGAGACCCGAGTCACCCCAACCACAAACTGTTCCAGCTGCTACTATCCGGGAAACAGTACTGCAGCATAAAAGCCAGGACCAACAGGCTTTGGGACAACTTTTTCCACCAGGCCATCAGACTGATTAATTCATGCTGCCACAACTGTATTTCTATGTTATTATTGTTGTACATACTATTTATTATAAATTACTATAAATTGCTCATTGCTCATTTCGATACTTAACGTAAAGATTTTTACTCATGTATATGAAGGATATAAGTAATAAAGTCAATTCAATTCAATTCTTGAATCCATCACTCATCGAGGAGTTTGTGAACCATCAGGTATTGGTCATAGGAGTGGTGGTGGTATGGGGCCCTGTGCAGGTACCTCCCAGTCTCCAACTTATCACCTGCAGCCTATCACACAGGTCTCATCCACAGTCCTTGTTCACCCATCAAACCAGGCAGCTTCAACTACCGTAGATGTCGGATTATAAGCCGCTACTTTTTTCCCACATTTTGAACAGCTTTGAACACTGCGGCCTTTACTACGGTGCGGCTAATGCATGATTTTTTTTCATGCCGCCAAAAACATTTTGCCTCGTAACAGTAGACCAATAAAATTGATGAGTAGTTCACAGACGTCCAATGAAATTGTACGATAAATCAAGCGCACTTTCACAATTAAATTATTGTAAATCAGTCATTTGTACTCACCCTCATCAACATGGAAAACACTCGAAGAAAAGCATTGTGCTGCCTTTATGGCAGTTATTTAGTTTATAATATTTTCGCTTAGTAATTCATTTGTTAGTATTTTCTAGTTAAAGTTAGAAGTGTTTAAGTACCCGGTATATTTGTTTTCTGTACTACATCCCGGGATGCTATGACGTCACATCCGGTTTCGCCGCGTCTTGTGGGAAATACCGGTTTGCGATAAACGGGAAGGTGGGGGGCGAGCGGCATTAGACCCGAGCGAAACGCTGCTTTTAAGTTAAAGGCGCAATAACTTTTCCTGGTAGGCTGCAGTATATATATTTTTTACCAGTCGTTATGGGTGCACTGTTCAGTAAAAAAAGTATACGCAACGTAATTTGTGTGTTACCGATACGTATGTATATTTAAAAGTAGCCGCGTTACAGGCACGGTTCGAAAAAAAGCATTTGCAATATGTATTTGTTTATGTTACCATATGGATTTAATTAAAAGTTAAAAAATCCTCACGTGTAATATCTTTCTGTGTAAATATCTCATATTACAATGTGGGACACCTGCGGCCTAAAATCCGGTGTGGCTTGTACAAGTACAAAATTGATTTTCTTTCTAAAATTAGAGCCAGCGGCTTTTAATCAGGTGCGCTCTGTAGTGCGAAATCTACGGTAGTTCCTTCTAGCTTTCAGTTACCTTGTTGCCTGTTGTATTAAGTACCTGTGCTCTCTTGATTTGTGGCTCCTCATGGCATGTTTTATTGCAGTTTGTTACTAAAGTATTGTTTACTGCTAAATCGTCTCTGCTGCTCTGCATTCTGGTCAAGCCTCCTCTACAACTCCTGATTAGAAAGGAAAATATGAGTTCCGTTTCATGAATTTATTTCACCATTTTGTAATATTTTAATAGCTTTACTTACTTTTTATTATAAATTATTATAACTAAAAATAAACTCTTTAAAAACATCTGAAATCTCTTACAAAGCCTCAGTGAATTTGAAAGGAAGTGATGCCCTGCTGTTTACTTCACCTTCTGCCAAAAGCTGCCAGGGCATTTTCTGGGCAAGCATCAATGATACAATTATATTTGAGTGAAAATATATTATACTTGAAACAGTCATTTTCTAGCTTATCTATATTTTATTCATTAGTCAAGAATAATAATTTTGCACTTTCATTACCAATGAAGCATAAATATTCTTCCTTCAGTTGTGAAATATTTGAGCTTTTGAAAATGGAATTTGGTGATCTACAAGTAATCTCAGGCAGAACTGTAATGTTGCCAGAAAATTAAAATAATCAACTTTACAAATATATTGCAATACAGGTTATCATTTTAGTTTTTCAGAAATACTAATCTTCCAAACTACAATTTCTGACTTGGATTTATTCTCCTTTGTTGAAGATACATCATCTATGACTTACATTTTAATTTACAAAATACCAAAAATCAATATTCCTCTATCCATTTAACTCAACAATACATGAATTAGGTATTAATGTTCTGTGATTCAACATGAAGCTGAATTAAATTAAATCCAAATCTATAAATCATCTTTACAAATCACCATCATACCTGAATCTTCAACTGTTTTGCTTCTTGGTGTGTTACATTCATTTATCCTTTTACTGGTAAATTCTGATTTTAATTCAGTTACTGAGAATATCCAATTCTTTCATTTTCTGTCCTGATATAAATTATTGTTAACCTATGCCATTTCAAACTCTGTTCAGTCCATTTTCATTTGGTTCAGCTCTATAATGCTTTATTTTAAAATTTTGTTTCAGGGCACAAATGACAAAAGAAGCCTCTGTGCTCCAAGGGAGACCAGAGCATTAATGTGCTGATTAGATTACAGTAGAAATATAGACAGAACCAGGAAACAAAGCAACTTGTTGAGCTGTTAAACGCAGGCAGAAAGTGCTAACATTTTTGCTGTCCTTATTTAAGGAATGCTATTCTTGTCTTAGAGGCCTGTCAGAAAAGAATCACAAAATGGATTTCTGGAATGGGTTTAATGGGGAACTGTTTTGTGAGGAGTTGGTACAGCCTATGTGCTCTCTGATATGTGAGGTGATTTTATTATACACTTTAGAATCTATAGGAGATTGACAGAGTAAATCATACTCCAGGCTCAATTAGATTCTTTTGAGGAATATGAAGATTATGCCAAGGCCAAAGTCAGATCATTTTGAATTATCGAACAAGCTTGAAGGGACCTACCTTTCCTAGTCCTGTTTGAAATGGTACTATTTTGGTTAAGGAAAAGGAAGGTAGGTTTGAAATTGGAGGGCGGTGAGCGAGGAAGCAAAAAAAGGGTGATCAGAAAAAGAAGCAAGAATTAACTCTTTATATATGGGAGTCCTGGATATTGTACTTTCTTAATTGTTCAATAGACATATCAAAATAACTGTTCTTAGACCTGTAGTTTTATAGTATTCTTTATGGGAGTCTATATATTTCACTCCATCTGTTGCTGCTTCAGCTGCATCTCCCTCTCTAAGAAATTAACATGTCAGAATGTCTTGGCTTCTTCACCCCGAGGAGCTGTGTCCAAAATAACATGAAACTTTGTTGTGGATGTACATACTGGGGAAGGGGTATATACTCTCTCCTGAAAGAATATTAGCATTAGAAACTAGAATGTTAGTGAGCAGCTAAGCTACAAAGCAGCTGGATCTGGCAATTTGGCAGAGTCTTTGGATAAATGAATCTAAGCTCTCAATTGGATAAAGTGAGTTTGGTGCAGGAGCATTCTGCAGAACAGAAAATAGTTGAGGGGTAAGTTGTAAATGTCCACGTGTTGATAGTTGCCCATTGTAGCCATGCGTAATTAATTGAGGCATTGATAAGCAAAGCTGCAAGCTAACTGTGAGAATATTAGTGAAATGCCCACTACAGAGCCAGACGGCAAGCTGTCGAAATGGTATCCTTCAGTCAATAATTCCAAAGCAAAATTCACAATTTCTAAGAAACTACTGAGCAATACTGTTTGCAATTTCAAATAGAGCTTTGGATTTAATTGTTTTGTTTTAACTCTGATAATTGTGGCCAATAGTCTGTTCTTTACTTTGAGCCCCAACATCAAGTATTTGACTGTAGGGTCATTATATAAATTTTTCATTATTCACACAACTTTGCCCCATGGATTTCCTGTGGGGAGATGTGAATACCTGATAGCAGGTTCATTGAAGGATGGTTTTTGTAGTCTGAAGACAAAAGTTACCTGCAGAAACTATTGTGAATTTTAATAGCAATTAATTGATGGTCCTAATTAACCCCTCTGATTTTTCCATCCAGATGCGCTGTAATTTTAATATGCTGCTGTTGTTTCTGAAAATCACTATCCAGCTCAAAGCAGGAGTTGAATTTAGACCTTTTGTATTCTGTGTGGTTTAACTACTCACTGAGTGAACTTTCAAAGTCATCGAAAATTATTACTTGTGATTAAAAGATTGACCAGCTTGAACACCTAATTAGAGTTAAATTCAAAAGAAATAAACTAATAACTTTGAAGCGACATTCATTCCGAGCATATGCATTAAGGCAGACTAATGTTTTGAATAATCTCACATTAAAACTGATGGCTAGTGGCGTTATGTTAGAAATAAGAATATTTATTAAATTTACAACTGAAATTCATGAAGGAATCAATGTCATCAGATCTGTTCATATTATTAAAAGATGAATCATCATACATTTCTGCAAGAAACAATTGAAGATTATCTATGATTCACTATAATATATCTAATTACTATGCTCTGTAAAGGTTTTAAACATATATGTAGATTTATTTGATGTATTTTCCCACTCAGGGACTTGTGAGTTGGAAAATCTCAAATGTGACTTCTTTTTTTGTAAAAGAGAGAAGTAGGGGGTGGAGAGAGAGAGATTTGCAATAGAGAAGCTCTGACAGGGTAAATCTTTAAAAAAAACAAGGTTATCTGGTAAAGTCAGCAGAGTTTTGCGAGGGGAAATTATGTTTGAACAGTTCATTGATGTAACTTGTGTTGTGCTTTGGAGAGAACAGTAGATATCATTTTCCCGAAGGCTTTTCAGAAGGTTACACACCAAATGTTATTGCAGAAAGTAAAAGCTCATCATGTAGGAAGTAACATATTAAGATGGATAGAATATAGGCTGATTTACAGGAAACAGAAAGTTGACATAAATCGGGTCTCTTTTTGATTGGAAAAATGTAGCAAGTTGTGTGCATAGAGAACAGTACTGTACGAGCTTCAGCTTCAACTCGTAGCTTCAACTTAGTGCAATTTATATAAGTGGACGAAAGGACCAAAGACTTAGTTGCAAAATATTCTGATCACATAAACATAGCTAGGAATGTATGTAATGTAATATGTGATAAGAAAATAAGTAAGTTACAAAGCAATATACCAGGGTTAGATGACTAGGGATCTAGGACGTGGTTGTATAATATATGAAATTGTTCATTTGGGCAGGTAAATTTCAAAAACATATTACCTAAGTGGTGACTGTTTGCAAAGCCCTGAACTGCAGAGTACAGTAAAACTCCATCCTACACAGTTGGGATCTTGGACAATTGGACATTACTTCTGTTACCACAATATGTTGGCCCTGCAGAAGATCCACGGAGGTTCACACTAATGATCACAGAAATGAAGTGCATTTGATAGTCCTGGACCCATATTCAAAGGTGTTTAGAAGGTTGAGGGGGTGGAATTTCATTAAAAATACCAGGATGGATTGGACATGGTGAGGATGTTACCTTCACTAGGAGAATCTAGCATCTGAAGGCACAGCCTCAGAATAAAAGGACGGTCGTTTAGAGGTGAGATGAAGAGGAATTTGTCACCACAGAAGGCTGTGGAGGCCAAGTCATTTAGTGTATTTAAGGGAGAGAGTTATAGGTTCTTGATTGGTTAAGGGTTATGGAGAGAAGGAATGAGAATGTGGTTGACAGAAAAAAAAAGCTATGATTGAGTAGCAGGGCAGACTTGATGAATAGATGGCCTAAATCTGCTCCTATATCTTACAGTTTTAAGCTTTTATTTCACTTTATTTTTAAACAAGTTACAAATTAGTATAATAACTTTTCCAGTGAACTCAGTATGTTTAAAGGAAGCAGGAAACAGCACCTGGTGAAAGAAATAAGCTGCAAATTCAAACCGTGACAAATAGTTGCAAAACTTATTCAAATCTATTTAAAGCTAGGAATAAAATCATTTAATTATAGTAAAAACAATTTTTATCATTAATTTTAGAGTGTACGTTAGTATTCCAACTATTCACTACTTTGTTGCTTTCTCACCTTTTAATCAGATGGATGGGCTTGGTACATTGGTCTCAGAAACCCACTTTCAGTAATTCATCTTTGAACAGACCTGTCGCTGAATAGACTCACTTTAATTATTTGGCCCGTTGACAGGTAAAACCTCCCTTATTGGTGACAGAATCAGATCTTCTCCAATAGTATGGGACTTTCCAGATTTACCAATGAGCAATGAAATGTATGAAGTACACACCATCACTGTTCTGTTGTGAAATGCTGGCAAGCATATTTTGAAGTGTTTTCCATTTCTGAAAGTTCTCATGAAGTGACTGAAAATAAACCAAGTTCTTGTTTGCTTTATCAGAATATATTCTCTTCAAGTGTTCAAGGAGCCTGGATGGTTTCATTGCCTCATTTGGGGAAAAAATCCACACAACAAACACATTGGCTGCTATTGTTGTTTGGTGCTGGTATAAATCCATATTTCAGATATTCCACACTATGCTGTCTATACTTCTTCGCTTGGTCTGTTTCTGCCATGTACATTATGGATTAACAGCGACAATCAGTCACCTATTGTTTCAGTCTAATTTCAAGCACTGCGATCAATAAAGGCGAAAGCTATGATGTCATTCTAGCGTAGCCAGAACCTGACTCTTCCTGAAGGTACATAAAGTGAGGCAGCAATAGCTCAGTTGGGCTGTACGCTAGGGAAGTGCAGTCAAGACCATTCGAAAGGGCAGATTGTGAACTTTACACCATTGAACGCCATAACCTGATTCACAGGAACTGTGTCACTGCATGATTAGAGTATGGGAATCATTACTAGCTGACGCTATACTGCAGTAGTGATGGGAATATGTCAAATGCTGAAGTGTCACGTTACTTTTCAACAACTATTATGCACTTCGAGCAAAGTCTCAGTGGTGACAAGCAAGAGGTGGGTCGATTATGTGATCATTGTAAACAATTGTGAGACACTGAGAATCCAAATACTTATAGTAAGTAATTTATTTGTTAAATTAAGCCTGTAAACCCTCTACTACCCTCCTTGCTAGTGAGCACCCCTCCCCATTGCCCCCTTTATCTTAGATGCTTCCCACCACCCCTGGGGAGAGAAGAAATCGTCTACTCAGAACCAGAGGTCTAGTTGCATTCCTCCAGGCAAGTACAAGGAAGTCATTTGCCGAGTTATACCTTTTATATGACGATAAGACGCTGATGTATCAAGAGTTGAGCTACTCACCACAGCTCTGGGCTTTATTTTGGCTGATCTAGATAAGTTTCAGGTTAAAGATGATAGTAATTGCAATGGCAGTACCTTTGAAATTCAAGAGACAGTGGTTAAGGGTCCTTACCTGGCTTTGTGTGCTTCGAAGACTACTTGCCATTTGTTCATCTGTATTTGGATATTGCTCAAGCCTTACTGGATATAAGCCTGAATTGTTTCTTGACTTAAACTGTGCAGATAGAATTGAACATTGTGAATTGAACTTCAGCCATTGTTCCTGTCCTGAGGAATTTCAGCTGTAATGTCTTCAGCCTGAGATGATAGACTTCTAGCAATAGTAGTCATTTTAGTTTGTGGTGGGTATAATTCTAGACAGTGGAGAAGCTTAGTTCTAATTTGTATTGACTTTAGCTTTACTGTGTCACACTGAGCTCATTGGTGCCTGCATTCACCTCACATTTGGAATTCAGTTCTTCAAAACTGTGATTAAGTCTGGAGTGAATGGCTCCAGTGGAACACAAACTGTTTGCCATAGACCATGTTACTAGTGAGTACTGGTTGATATCAATGCCAATAGCACCACAGTCATTGCTGATATTTGAGATTAGTCTGCACAGTGAATTAACAACTTGGATTTGTTCTGTTTTTTCAAGATAGGACAGGCCGGGGTAATTTTCCACATTTGTCAGGTGTGTGTTTCTCTTGTGCTGGAACTCTTGGCTGGAGATTAACACGTTCTGTAGGACTCACTGTACCTGACACCTTTCATTTGGGGTGATGTTGGTGGGGGTCTTATTCAAGAAGTAGCAGATAAGGGTGAGGCACTCAGCAGTTCTGCATGTTATTTATTTGCCCCCCCTCTCCCCCCCCCCATTCATTGCTGAATATAGCAGGACTACAGAGCATTGATCTGTTAGGTGTGCGATTGCATAGGTCTGACTATGGGATACCACATTCATTGTTCACAAGCATGTGATTTCTGTGCTACAACTTCAAAGCTAATGTATTCTGGATGTATCTCAGAAAATATCACACACAGAATGCTAGTGGAACACAACAGGCCAGGCAGCATCTATAGGGAGAAGCACTGTCGACATTTCGGGCCGAGACCCTTCATCGGGACTAACTGAAAGGAAAGGTACTAAGAGATTTGAAAGTAGTGGGGGGAGGGAGAAATGCGAAATGATAGGAGAAGACTGGAGGGGGTTGGGTGAAGCTGAGAGCCGGAAAGGTGATTGGCGAAAGTGATACAGAGCTGGAGAAGGGAAAGGATCATGGGACGGGAGGCCTCAGAACAAAGAAAGGGGGAGGGGAGCACCAGAGGGAGATGGAGAACAGGCAGAGTGATGGGCAGAAAGAGAGAAAAACAAACAACTAAATACGTCAGGGATGGGGTAAGAAGGGGAGCAGGGCCATTAACGGAAGTTAGAGAAGTCAATGTTCATGCCATCAGGTTGGAGGCTACCCAGCCGGTATATAGGATGTTGTTCCTCCAACCTGAGTGTGGATTCATCTTCACTGCTAGCCTGTTTATACAGCCAGTAGCCACTTTATTAGATACACCAGTTCATTAATGCAAATATCTAATCAGCCAATCATGTGGCAGCAATTCAATGCATAAAAGCGTGCAGACATGGTCAAAAGGTTCATTTGTTCTTCAGACCAAACATCAGAACAGGGAATAAATGTGATCCAAGGACTTTGACTGTGGAATAATAGTTGATGCCAGAAAGGGTGGTTTAAATATCTCAGAAACTGCTGATCTCCTGGGATTTTTGCACACAGCAATCTCTGGAGTTTATAAAGAGTGGTGGGGGAAAACCGAAAATAATCCAGTGAGCATTAGTTCTGTGTGTGAAAGGCTTGTTAATGAGAGGTCAGAGGAGAATGGCCAGACTAGTTCAAGCTGACAGGGAGCAACATAAACTCAAGTAACTATGAGTTACAACAGTAGTGTGCAAAAGAGAGTTTCTGAACACACAGACACACACACACACACACACACACACACACACACACACACACACACACACACACACACACACACACACACACACACACACACACACACACACACACACACACACACACAACACCCCCCCCCCCCCACCCGAAGTGGATGGACTACAGCAGCAGAAGAATACAAACATACAGATAAACACTCTCAGTAGCCACTTTATTAAGTACAGGTGTCCCCTGCTTTACGCCACTTCGCTTTTACAGAAGACCAACATTAGTAACCTGTTTTCGCATTACAAAGAGGATTTCAGCTTTTACGAAAAGTTTTCCCATATAAATTAATGTTTCTTCACTTTACACCATTTTGGCTTAAGAAAGGTTTCATAGAAACACTCTACCTTTGTAAATGGGGGGGGGGGGGGAGGAAACGCCTGTACCTCCAGTATATATGTTAATGCAGGCTTGAAGTGCATTTACCTGTGATATAGTATATTTCTTTCAAATGTCAAACAAGGTGGGACCAACTAACAGAATTAAATACACTATAAGAATTTATCAGTCTTTCTTGCACGTTCTCACCTGCACTCTCTGACTACATATCAATACCTCTTTTTATCCACCCACCCTTGATGCTGCAGGAATAGTTAAGTAGTCAACTATAAATGTTGAGCATTTCTTGATGTATATGGTATATTGGGAGAAAAATTTTGATTCAATCTGTAGGACTTCAGTTGTGATATTTCTGAGATTACAGCTCATTGGTGTAATACAATTTGAACTGAGACATTAATAGATATCTAACATCTGCAGTAATCCTGGGAAAATATTTTTGTTTTTGCCTTGGGAAATTATTGTTACAAATTCAATTTAAATACAAAACATGAATGCTTTTCAATTACATACAAAATTTAATATTGATATTGCAATATTACAGTTAGCAATTGGAAACTCATGAGAAATATCAGCCTTTGCTGTTTCAATTAGGTACAGAGATTCACAATTGTAACCTATTGCCATGCATGAGCAAGTATAAAGTTGCAAATGGCTTTATTGAAGTAATTACATTTTTGATATTTTTTGCTAAAAGATTCCTTGTTAATCTTACAGTCAGGAATCAGGGCTTTATTTTGAAATGAGTAACGAAAGATATTTTTAAACCTGTATTATTTAATATAGTGGTCACCAACCTTTTTAAGCCCAAGATCCCCTACCTCGGCCTTAGTGAAAGGCAGCATCGACCTACTAAAGCAATTAGTCACACGCATGCGCACCAGGCAGAAAAGACCAGAAGTAAAACCCTGCAACCCGGAAGTAGAAATAATGTATGTACGCCAGGGGTCACCACCCTTTTTTTGCACCATGGACCGGTTTAACATTGACAAAATTCTTGAGGACTGGCCAGTGGGGGGGGGGGGGGGGGGGGGTGTTAAACACGACCGCAATACAGCGATACTCGAACCAGATTCCTTATGTCCAGTCTATTCCGCAATTTAGTTTACTTGGCTCTCAGCACTTAGCTTCTGTTCCACTTGCTCACATTTTTTCCACTGAAAAAACTCAACAGGTTTGTCTTTAGTGCAGGGTGCTTGGACTCAGGGTACCGAAGCAGTTTTGAGGGCTTCATTGCCTCATTAGACAGCCTCCAGGCCCGAACTCCAGCTTCCTTCCCTCCTGCCACCAGAGGCTGGTCGTGGGTGGGGTGAGAGGACAAGGTGAGGGCCGGAGGTGCCCGTAATGGGGCCGTGGCGGTCGCAGTCCAGAGAGAGTGACCAACCGAGCAAGGAGTGCAACAGGACGCCCTTGTAGGATCTATTGGCCGACTAAAGTTTGTCTCAAGGGATGACTTTCAGTAGACCGCAGCGAGGTAGCTGCTCTGCTACTTACGAAACCCTGAGCCCGAATTAGATCGTCTCTGAATATTTTAGCACCGGGTTCCCCACGAACATTCGGTGTGGTAAATAGGTTTAGAGGCGGCGCCCATCTGTTTGTGCTCCGGGCCAGTAGCATTGGTACTTCCTGCCAGCCGCGTGAGGCCAACCAGTGACCCCTGGCGCGAGGGTATCGCTGCGTTTAGGCGACTGATGACCTCGCGTGTGTTCAAGTTCAACAGTGGGCGTGACAGGGAATGAGGAAAGGTGCAGCTGACTCATATCATTTCATATCGCCAAATCATATCGTTTCCTCGCGGCCCAGTGGTTGGGGAGCTGCGTGGCGGGGGAGCTACACACTTGCACACTGGGCAGAAAGAACAGAACTAAAACCCCGCAACCCAGAAACAATATCTCAACAGTATTTGTGTATTTATTTTTCATTTTTTTCGGGATCTACTGGGAAAGTCTCAAAGATCGACCAGACAATCGCGATCAACGGGTTGGCGACCACTAATTTAATAGATAAAAATGTAAGAAATAACTTCCAAAATTAAAGGAGTCTTTAAAAAATCAATCATATCAATCAGAATTTATATAAGCAATGAAAACAAAATTAATGATGAAATGGATTTTTTTTATTTTCCTTTCACATGTGATTCTGTAATAGAAACATAAATGGTTTCAATATACAAGTAATTTTGCGAACTTTGTATTTGTTAGTTCTTCACACAAAATGCTCGAGGAACTCAGCATGCCAGGCAGCATCTATGGAGAAAAGTACAGTCGATGTTTCTGGCCAAAACCTTTGGGCAGGACTTTTTTCTATAGACGCTGCCTGGCCTGCTGAGTTCCTCTAGCATTTTGTGTGTGTTGCTTGGATTTCCAGCATCTGCAGGTTTTCTCTTGTTTGTGATTTGTTAGTTCTTTACCTCTGCAATCCAATAGGAATCACTGCCTTTATTTCCATGTCCTTTCCTTCTGGGTCTATTGGAAAACCTTTCCAAGTGTTTTTTTGTGAGATCTGCAACATCAGGAACAATTGTGTACGAGTACAATGGAAAAGTGAAATGCATGGCTTAGTGCTTGGAGAAAATATGGAAAAGGTCATTTAGTACTTAAGTTGCACTTGTTTAGTTCAAAGTGCAATGACTTATCTAAGTAGATCTGGTTGCAACCTTTATGCAAAAACAAGCCATTCTGATTTGAGTTAAATCACTTACTGAAAGAAGGTTGTCCTGTCCTGTGAAGAATATATTCATTGTGAATTCTTTTCAAAATACCTGGTTCATTGAATTGGTGTGTGAGACCACTATTCCACATCTGTTGTGAAGGATGCAATATGCGGCAATATAAAAGGTTGTCTTTCCCTGTGAATGAATATATTTATATTTGTTGTGAGTTCCTTTCTAAATACCTGATTCATTGAACTGGTGTGTGAGGTATGAGACCACTATTCCACATCTGTTTTGAAGGATGCAATATGTGGCAGTATAGCACTTCCCACTACACTTTTTTGTATTATCATCTTGATTTAAATAATGAAATCCTTGAATTCTTATTGAAACAGGCTATCTTTATAATGCAGTAATAAAAGTGCTGGCTGACTGGTTCAATTTGATTGCTGTACACATAATAAGTGTTGGTAGAAAGGTAGAACTAAGAGATAAACATCATTGGTAGTTCACTTAAAATAATATTTATTCAGTACACAATATTACTGTGCTATTTTATTTCATGAGATTCCATAAATGTTTTCTGTAAATACTTGAAAATATTGTGCAGTGCCTTCTGTGAAATTCCATTCTGACTCCCTTTAATGATCTTACCTATAATATTGTGTTTTCTAGACAGTAATTGCTACTCAAAAGTGAAATAATTTAAATCTAATATTTTCTTACACAACATATATAAGCAAGATATATGGTCATATTTTCAATTGAGTTATTGCATACATGAAATTGTAATTACAATTATAAATCTACAGATTTCTCATTGGTTTATTTAAGACCTCTTTCACTGTCACTATTAGGGAACAGTTGACAGAAGTCATGTACCTATTAGCACGTTTTTGCTTGTACCATTCATTTTGCATTATAATGGAGTTCGTGTCAGACCACAGTTTGGCACTTACGTGTGTAATTTTTTCATTGTTGGTGGTTTTTTAATCATTTCATACTACTACAATTGATGTTATTATTGATGTTATTCATTAAGAAAACAGCTTCCCATTTGGATTGTGATTAATGCTTTTTCATATTGGGCAGTTGCACCAAAAAGAGATGAGTTGCTTAATTTCATATAATACTGAAACAGTTTATAATATAATAAGTATTTACCTCGTTACAACACCTAAATACAGTGTAGGGGAGTGTATGGTCATGCATTTTCGTAGAAAGAATGAAGGCAGAGACTATTATAATCTAGAATTAAATTCAAAAATTCGAGGTGCAAAAGCACTTGGGAATCCTCATGCAGGATTCCCTCAAGATTAACTTGCAGGTTGAGTCAGTAGTAAGGAAGGCAAATGCAATGTTAGCATTCATTTTCAGAGGACTAGAAAATAAAAACAAGGAGATGATTCTGAGGCTTTATAAAGCATTGGTCAAAGCACTTTCGGAGCATTAAAGCAGTTTTTATCTCAAGAAGAATGTGCTGGCATTGAAAAGAGTCCAGAGGAGGTTCACAAAAGTTATCACAGGAATGAAAGAGTTCACATATGTGCAGCATTTAATGGCTCTGGGCTTGTACTCGCTGGAGTTTAAAAGAAAGAGGAGAATCTCTTTGAAACCTATTCAGTATTGAAAGACCTAGATAGAGTGGGTGTGGAGAGGATGTTTCCAATTGTGGAAGAGTCTAGGACCAGAGGGCACAGGCACAAACTACAGGGTCATCCCTTTAGAACAAGTTGAGGGTGGTGAATCCATATAATATATTGCCATAGATGACTGTGGAGACCCAATCATTGGTTATATGTAGAGTGGATATTGATAGGTTTTTGATTAGTAAGGGTGTTAAAGATTACAGGAAGAAAACAGAAGAATGGTTTTGAGCGGAATAATAAATCACCCATGATTGAATGGCAGAGCAGACTTGATGGGCCAAATGGCCTAATTCTCTTCCTATGTCTTATGGTCTGAATTTAGCTGTTTTAATATCAAAGCAGATTTGATAAGGGACAGCCAATGTTTAGCCACTTGGACTGAATTAAGTCTTGGAATAATGTTCAAGTTTATTGTCATACATATGCATATCATGGATATAATTGCCAGGAAAATTAGCTTTTTGTAGCATCAGTGCAGAATGACAATCATAAATTACAAAACTTACATAATCATGGATTTTTAATATACACGCGACTAAATAAACACAACTAAATATAACATTAGTGTAAGTTGAGGGAAATGTAGTCTGAGGTAGAATTGGGGTTTTTCAGCTTAAGAGCCTGATGGCAGTGGAGAAGATTGTAAGCTTATATGTCCAAAACTAATGGAGAGACAAATGCTACCACATAGTCCAGCAGCAGAGCGCTGTCTTGCTGGGATACCCAACAAATGGAAATGAAATACCCTGGAATAGGAGTGAATACTGTCTTCATTTCGATGAGAATGTCAACTTTCAAATGGGGAAATACATATTCACCTTAAACTATTTTATTTCTATATTTCATTTAATTTTCTGTCTTTACAATTAATGTGAATATAAATTTAATGTCTTTCAATGCCAGAAATATTTAAATATAATTAACGCTGCTTTACAACTTTCACAGCAGTCAAAGCTTCACCCACTCTGTCAAAGCTTATGATGAACAAAGGCCAGTGTCAATACAACTTCTGTGAGAAAAGTTGAGCGCTAAAGTTTCCTTCAGAAATACCAGCCACAACCAGCAGATGTCAACTTGGTGTACCTTTAGATAAATGGAGCATTAACAATGCTACTTAGAAATTGCTCCTTTCTCTGCCCATTAAAATGCTGCTATGGAAAATATGAAGTCATTACGGATCTGATCTTGGCCTCAACCCTTCTTGCCTGACTTGACTCCACTGTAGTTCAAAATTCTGTCCACTTCACCCTTGACTAATTTCAATGACTCAGCCTGTACATCTCTCTGGATAAAGATCTCCAAAGACTCTGGAACTCTGAAATAAGGAATTCCTCCTCATCCTTATCTTAAATGGATGACTCCTTACTTTGAAATCAGGCCTCCTAGATCTCGATTCATCACAAGAGGAACTACCCTTTCAGCATTTAAGTGGTCAGGCTCCATGCCTCCTCCTCACCAGAATCTTTTATGTTTCAATACGATAATCTTCCATTTTTCAATTCTGTGATGTATCAAGATTCAGCCTCCTTAATCTTTTTCCCCCCAAAGCAACACTTCCATTCTTGGAATTAGCCTAGTAAGTCTTTTTTGAGCTGTCACCAGTACAATTATAGCTGTCCTTAAAGAAGAATACCAAAACTCCACAACTTCAGTTCTAAAGTTTCTGTAAAGTTATGCATCTTTCTAAAAAAGATATTGAGTATTAACTTCATATTTGCATGTTTGTTCTCATCAAAAAATTTCATATAGGTTAGCTATTCCATTGATCTAAATTTTTCGTACATGACATTCTCAGATGCAGTGTTTGCTGTTGCTGAACATATTTGTGTGGCTGTGGCTATAGAAGAGATGTTTTCCCAAACCCAGTCTGCACTTCAGAGTGGTGAGATAAGAGCTGTGTGTCAGGATAGAATCTAGTAAACTCATGGAGTTTTCACCACATTCCTCTTGAATAAAAGTTTCATCATATCATGTTTTATTTTCTCCTACTGCTTACACTCAATCATTCCCGAGATTAAGTTCTTATACTAATTAAGTATTCTCCCCGCAACAGAACAACATTCAGAATGAGTAATTCCATATTTGAGCTTTACACTTTCTTGATGTTCACCAACCTCAGCTGCTGAGCAATTTTTTTGTCTTCTGCTACTCATTCAACTTGCTTCACTTGGATGTTGCAATGGGACGTGTAAATTTCTACTTAAATTATATCTCTAATTATTAAAACATATCTGTTTTGTACTTAAGTTAAAGTATTAAAATTATTTGGTTTAGACAATCAAGAACAGGGCTGTGTGGGTTTGTTGGACCGGAAGAGCTTGTTACTGTGGTGTAGCTCTAAAAATATTGCAATGGCAACTAATTGGATTATAAGTTATGTTTCTCTTCAGTATTTTGCTAGGATATAAAATCAAAACCTATCTCAATTTTCTTCCAGACCCAACTTGATCTTTCCTGACCATGGTTTTAAGACCAGAAGACATAGGAGCAGAATTAGGCCATTCAGCCAATTGAGCTTGCTCCACCATTCTATCATGGTTGATTTATTATCCCTCTCAACCCCATTTCCCAGCCTTTTCCCCGTAACCTTCCAATCAAAAACCTATTAACCTCTGTTTTAAATATACCTGATGACTTGGTCTCCACAGACAGCTGTCTGTGACAATGAATTCCACAAATTCACCACCCTTTGGCTAAAGAAATAACTCCTCACCTCTGTTCTAAAGGAGGCATCCCTCTATTGAGGCTGTGCCCTCTGGTCCTACACTCAGCCACCATAGGAAACGTCCTCTCCACATCCACTCTATCTAGTCCTTTCAAAATTCAATTAGTTTCAATGAGATCTTACTTAATTTTTCTAAACCCTAGCAAGTACAGGCCCAGAGTTTGTAAAAATAACAGTATCAAACATGCTATTCACAATGTGGCAATAGTCTTCTAACCATTGAGCCAGGCTAGTCCAGTACCAACTGAAACTAAATGTTTACCAGAACATGCAGTGTACTTCACAAATGGTTGAGTTCATATCTTCCAATTCAATGAGAAAATTGAGCAGAAATAGTGTATTTAACTACTCAGAACATCTGGGATCTGTGAAACAGCAAACATCTGCATGTCCACTTGGCCAGTCAATTTGAAGGATTTTGAAGTTAACATCTCTTTAAAGGAGACTGAAGAGAAGTTTAGATAAGAAATAAAAGCAGAAAATGTTGGGAACAGTCTGTGGGTTGGGCACCATTAGTGGAAAAAGAAATAGGTTTAACATTTCAAAACTAAGACTCTTCTTCAGATCCAAGAGAGAACAGAATTTAGAGAATGCAGATATAGAAAGATGATGGATTAAGAGAAAAAATAGATAAATTTTAGTAATTATAATTATTTTGACATTGTTGGAAGTGGATATGAGGATAGTTTGAAATGTTGTACCTTGTTCTTGCAGACAAAGGATTTCAGTCCTGGAAGCAGCATTGCTGAGTTCCCATGTCTGTTCTGATAACTGACAAGGTTTGAATTGCATGTTTGATTTGAGCAGATCCATGCTAATTCCAAATGAATACAATAATTTCTTTTTCTTTGACTGTGATGTGCAAACAGTGCCTCCGTGGGGCTTGGTTTATTACTGTTTGTTAAATGCAGAGGACGCTGGTACTATGTTACTTTTTTAAAAAAATAGTTTTACTTGATTTTTTTCCAAAAAAAATTCAGTGATAATTAAACACAAACCTTAAATATTACTTTTCAGTGCTGGAGAAATTCGCTATCTGCAATTGATATAGCTACCTTCAAAGATAAGTAGTCTTGAAATAAATTAACAGTTTTCTGTGACGTGTATTTTATTGGTCACATAAATACAACAACTCCATATCATTTAAATACCAGCCGCAAGATGCTGTATTTCGCAGAGCTGACTGCTGATTTCCTTTTCTCTGCCAATGACAACTTTCCAATTTCTGTATTTATCTGTCCTCATCTTCCCATAAAGATTAGTGAGTGCTATTAGAATCATAATTTTAGCAGAAATGGGAGTCACTCTGTGTTCATCTTAAAGGTACCTACTAAGTACTTATTCTTATATAAGACTTTTTATTTACTGATTAATCTTCCTTGGCAAAGTGCACAAGACATTCTGACTGTGGGCAGCGATCAAGTTACACTGATTAACAGATAGAATGATTCCACAAAGCTGGAGAGGACTCTATTGCAAGTTCACTATTGCAAAGTGGGCTTACGTTTCACTAATTACTTTATACAGGCCCTTGTGTAAAGAACTGTTCCAGCCTCCCCAGCCCTCTGAATTCCCAAGCATTGCTTAGCCATCACGTCTTCAAACCTCCAACAACTTCGTTAGTTATATCGCAAAAGCACATGTTTGAAAAGTGATTAATAGCTATTTGCTCATGAAGATTGGGTGTTGTTTCTTATTCACAGATTTTTAGTTTATATTAAGGTGGTAGAGTCATAGAACTGCATAGCATTGAAACGGGCCTTACTCACCTGTGAGATGGCCATAGTGGCTACCTAGGCTAATCCCATTTACCCGCATCAGGTCTGCTCCTCTCTCCTTTCCAAGTGTCGAACGCCTTTAATTGTTTCTGCTTCTACCACCCGCTTTAGCACCTTAGTCCATATAACCACCATCCTCTCTGTATGTAGGGAACTTTACCTTTCAGATCTCCTTTAAATAGATTGAGTCTATACCCTCTAGTTTTAGACTTATCTATCCTTGGAAAAATGACTATGATGAAATTCCATTTTAACCTATTAGCTCACCTCTCATCACCTATGTTCCAGAGAGAACAAACCCAGCCTATCTAGTCTCTCCTTTCATTCCAGGCACTATCCTGGTGAATCTGTTCTGCACTCTTTGTAATGCTATCATATCCTTCCTGTAGTATGGCAACCTGAACCATCCACAGTACTCTTTAAGTGCCACTTTATCAACATATTGTACAGCTGCAACATAAAGTCTCTTTTATATTCAATGACTCAGCATGCCAAATACATTCTTCAGTACCTCATCTACCATTGTTGTCATTTTCAGAACTTACACCCCAAGATGCCTATGTATATCAACATGCCTAAGGACCCTGCATTTATTGTACATGACCTGTCAGCATTTGACATCCCAAACTGCAGTATCCCAGACTTGTCTCAGTTAAATTCTGTCTGCCACCACTCTGCCCAAATTTCCAGCTGACCTATGTCCTGCTATATCCTCAAACAAGATTCTTTGCTAACTACAGCTCCACCATTTTTCATTTTGTCAGCATCCTAATATCAAACCATCTACATTCTTAACCATCATAAATATGTGTAACAAATAATAGAAATCTTAGCAATGATCCCCACAGCATACCACTGTTCACAGGTTTCCTGTCAGAAAAGAATCACCCTCCACCCACCACTCCACCTCACCATACAGTGATACTTTCACCAAGCTAATTTATATCCAGATTTCCAGTACACCTCAAATTTCATGTTTTAATCTTATGGACCAGCTTGTTGTGCACGACCTCATCAAAGGCCTGTCTAAAACCCAAATGTTCCACAAATACCATTCTGCTTTCATCAGTTTTCTTAGTTATCTCCTCAAAATGTTAAATTAGATTTGTGAGACAGTATTGCCCTTGCATGACACCATGGTGACTTCCACCTAAGCAGTCCCTACCTTTCCAAGAGAATGCAAATCTTAACCCTTAGAATTTTTTCCACATTTCCCCATCTATAAATGTAAGGCTCATCAGCCTGCAGTTTCCTACATTATCCCTGCTATCATTTTTGAATAGCAGAACAACTTTTGCTTTCCTTCAGTATTTTGATACATCACCCAAACCTAATAAAGATGGAAAAATCTCCATCAGAGCCCTAATCTCCTCCCTTGCTTCGTATTGCATATTGGGAAAGATCCCATCAAGCCCTAGAGATAATCCACTTTAATATGTGGCAGTAACCTTTAACACTAATAAAAATGCTGGAGGAACTCAGCAAGTCAGGCAGCATCTATGGAGGGAAATAAACAGTTGTGATTCAGACCGAGACCCTTCATCAGGATTCAGCCTGAAGCTTCACCTCAATCCTGCTTTCACCAGGTGCTGTTTTATACTGTTGAAATCAACATTCTTCCAGTTTAAGACCTGAATTCTATCTGTGAATCCGCATTCTTTTCACAACTATCTTAAGCCTTAGCAAATTATGGCCATTGTTTCTAAGGGATTTACCCCCACCATCACTTCCACCGTATGCCCATCCTCATTCAGAACCAAGTCCAGCCTCTTCCCCATTGAACTTACTATATTTATAAGCCATTTTGTTATTTTTGATAACATTTTGATTGATTTTAAAAATTGTGTGACACCAAGCAATGAACAAAGGCTCAATTTCACGTTTCAATAAGTTACGCTGCTTCCATACTGGGTTGAGCATCGAATGAGCAACTCAGCCTTGTAAAAATGCTAAAGAAATGGCAAATTAAGGAACAACAACGATTAAGCTACAGTGCACTTTAGGCCCAGATGAACTATTTGATTGGAAAACCCTACCTGTCAGATCGCTCATCAGAGAATCCTGGGGAACGCTGTACACTTCCAACAGCATAAAACTTCTAGCAGCCTAATAATAGACAGCTTACAATTCATTGCAAGAGCCACCTCTTTGTCAGTGGAGCACTTTACAATTAAACTTGTTGACTTTCTTCCAACACCCTGACAGTTGATTCTAAACCATGATGATTCATGTGTAAAACAATTTTCCTTGTGTCATTTTTGGTTTTTTTTCTTTTAACCCTTCTGAATGGAGGTGTTTTTTTTTCTATCTATTCTCTACATTCTTTACGATTTAAAATAAAGACACAAAACATTTTGGCAATGCTTCACATCAAAAATTTACTTTATTTTCTTCCATTTTTGCTGCCCGACCTACTGAGCTTCTCTAGCATTTTTATGATCTGAAATACCTCCCTCTGATCTTCTGCTAGCCTCCTTTATTCCACAATGTACAACCCCAAACTCGGTATATTTATTTAACTGAAGATTCCCCCATTCATGAAATCATTCAAGTATATCTCTATAGTACATTATTTGTGACCAAAACAATAATTATCAATGTTTGTCATAGTTTCTTTACTGTTACATTCTTTGCCTCTGTGCATATTCAGCCATCTTTTCAACCTGTCCTGTCATTTTCAATGATTTATGCAAATATGACCCCAGTTCTCTCTGTTCCTGTGCCATTTTTAGAACTGAACAGTGGTTTATATTACCCCCTTGTTTATACTCTCACACAATAAAGGGAGTTCAGATAATTTTAACTCCTCCCCCAACTTCCATCAACATTAACATATTTGGTGTCTTCCTTAGGTCAGATATTTAAGTTCAGCCCAAGGGTCAAACCAGTATCTATGTTCTATGGGCCAAGAAGACACGTTCAGGACTACTCATTTTATGTATCTTTCCTGTCGTGAGATAGCCAGGATGTCAGCTGCATCATCTTGCTTAGTATTTTCCAGATGAAGTGCAAGTTGAGTATTCCTTATCAAAAATACAAAATCTAGAAACCTTCAAAATCCAACTTCATTTTTGAGCCCTAACATGATGTCATAAATGGGAAAATTCCCCAAGGCACTGGGAAGGTCCTCAGACCACAGACAGTTGTGATAAGTGACCTCACATATATAATGAACAGAAGTTAATGAAAACTAGAGAACTGCATAAAGCAATAAATGAAAATCTTGATTGTGTATTGAAAGAGTGGATTTGTCTACGTCAGTGAATACATGCTGCTTAATGGTGTGCTGATAGTGAATCAAGCAAAGATCTATCAGGACAAACTGAAAATTGAAGATAATATTCAGCAGGCTGGTTGCTGAAATTTAAGAAAAGGCACAGCATTAATTTTTTTAAAGATTTTAACGACAAAGCGACTACTGATCACAAAGCAGCAGAGAAATTGATTGATGAGTTTGCCAAGATCATTGCTGATGAAAATCTAACACCAGAAGAAGTCTACAATTCTGATTATTTTTATACCTTACATAAAATACAAATGCTGTGTACTGTCACCTTTTAATCAAAACACAATATTGTAGGTGGAGACTGAAAGCCTGCTGTTGCTGTTCAGCAGCTGATTCAGATATTTTCACTGTGCTGCGGAGCTGCTTTTGTTACCCTGCACACATTATATTGTCATTTTATTAATGATATGTAATAATTTCTTACTGTTAAGTAGATATGTGTGATGAACAAGTTAAGACAAAGACTGCTTACTGGTAGTACATAAATTCAGAGTCGGAAATGTTGATGATCTCAAACTAGCTCATTATATATATTCCGAAATCCAAAACACTTCCGGCCCATGCATTTTGGATAAGGGCTTCTCAGTCTGTATTACTGAGACACATTGAAATTTGAATGCTAAGAAAGGTTCAAAGTTCAGAGTAAAGTTATTAGCAAGATACATATATGTCACCATATACAAATCTGAGATTCACCTTTTTTTGCTGGCATTCACATTAAATAACAGAAACACAGTAGAATCAATGAAAGACCACCCCAATAGGATGGACAACAACCAGTCAACAAATTGCAAACAAAAAGGAAAGAAAAATAATAATGATACATAAATAAGCAATAAGTATCGAGAACATGAGATGAAGACCCCTTGAATGTGAGTCCATAATTGAATTGAATGATCTTTATTGTCATTATTACAATGAAACTCTGGCTTCCTCTCAGGCAACCAAACAAAGCAGTAGATAAAAACAAGACAGTAATAGAAAAACAGTATTAAATAGATAAGTAGCATAAAATAAGTTACAGCAGCACCAGAATGTCACAGTAATGCACAAAGTGCCGTTAGTGCAAGTATTTGAGTCCTTGTGTGTGCTCACAGTTTCAGTCATTGTTCTGTGGGAGTGGTGTGATGGAGGCCACAGCTCTGGGGTAGAAGCTGTTCCTCAGTCTGTTTGTTTTGGTTTTTAGTGTCCTGAATCTTTTGCTGGACGGAAGTGGGTCAAAGAGGGAGTGGCCAGAGTGTGTGGTGTATCTGGTTATGCTGATTGCTTTCCTCCTGAGTCTGCTGGAGTAGATGGTGTCCAGTCCTGGGAGCTCCATCCTGACAGTTCACTGGGCGAATTGACTAGAACATAAGTTGTGGGAACAGTTCAGTGATGGGGCAAGTGAAGTTATCCCCAGTGGTTCAAGAGCCTGATGGTTGTGAGGTAATAACTGGTCCTGAACCTGGTGGTTTGGTCCTGAGTCTCCTGTGGTTCCTGACAGCAGCACGGGAAGAGAGCCTGACCTGGATGGTGGTGGTCCATGATGGTGTATACTGCTTTCTTGCAACAGCACTCCATGTAGATGTACTCAGTGGTAGGGAGGGCTTTACCTGTGATGTATCCACAACCTTTTGTAGGCTTTTCTGTTCAAGGGTATTGGTGTTTCCATACCAGGCTGTGATGGCAACCAGTCAATATACTCTCCACTGCACATCTGTAGAAGTTTGTTAAAGTTTTAGACGACATGCTGAATCTTGGCAAACTTCGAAGAAAGTAGAGGTGCTGCCATGCTTTCTTCATAATGGCATTTAAACATGCTGGACCCATGACAGATCCTCTGAAGTTATAATACTGAAGAATTTAAAATTGCTAACCCTCTCCACCTCTGATCTCCCAATGTGGACCTTCGATTTCCTCCTCCTAAAGTCAATAATCAGCTCCTTGTTCATGCTGACTTCAAGTGAGAGGTTGTTGCTGTGGCACCACTCAGCCAGACCTTCAAGCTCCCTCCTTTATGCTGTGTTGTGACCACACAGTGGTGTCATCAGCAAACTTAAATATGACATTGGAGCTGTGCCTAGCCTCACAGTCATAAGTATAAAACGAGTAGAGCAGGGAACTAAGCACATAGCCTTTTGGAGCATTTGTGCTGTTGGATATTGTGTACAAGATCTTGTCCTGGAAGGAATTATTTTGTGGCTTACTCTCCAAATTTCCATATAGTTTTCTTTACATTATTTCTTCTTAATACTTATAGTTTCAAATAAGAGTAGTTGTTTATAGCTAGGTGCATTAGGTTCTAAGTTGAGGCACCCTGAGTCATAAGGAAGAGTTTTTTGCAAAGTTCCTATTAGTGTCATTGTCCTAGTGTTCCTCTTTGCTACCACTATGAGCTTCAAGGTTACTTGTTTCAGAAGATTGACTAGAACCTTAATTTTACACTGCATAAACAACATTGTATTATAATTAAAGATAGTGACTGCCAATTATGCTATTTTGTTTTGTTTCCTTTCCTTAATCTTAATTCTACTTTCTAATTGGAGCTAAAGGTCATTCAAAGTTAATAGCAAGTAGAATACCTTTTGCCGTTTTTGAGAATGTATTGTCTTTAAAATTCTATATGTTTAGCAAAGCTGCTTGGTTAGGTATCGTAAATAGTGATCGTTTGGGCTCAACAAGTCCTTACAATGTTTATAATAAATATGTCAAACATTTACTTGCAGATAATAGAAAAGTCAGTTGGGAAAATACTGATAACACTGGACAGTATTTCAAATGTGTTGCTTATTCAGGATTTTTTTGTGGTTGTAATAGACTGCTTGAAGCTGAACACAAATATAATTTCAGACTACTTGTATCACAGAAATTTGGAGAATTATATTCAATCTTTATTGAATATGATGCATTTATTTGCATAATGGTGCTGACACTTTTCAATAGTTCAGCTAAGCTAAAAATGTTTTGTTGATGATTTTCATTTGTACTCTGAGGATTCTCACTTAAGTGTCCAACAATAATCAGCCAGCACTGATGGATTCCAGTTGTCCTGATATTGTTTCTCCATGACTGCAATGCCCTGGTGAAACCTTTCACCATACTCATCATTGACAGCACCAAGATTTGCTGGGAGGAAGTCTAAATGGGAATGTAGAAAATTAATCTTTAGTGACATGTTGCACTTGCTGGTCTTGTATACTTGAAACATGTTGTCAACCAGCTGCACATAGTTTGGTACTCTGTAGTTGCCAAGAAACTTTTCAACAACATTTTTGAATGCCTTCCATGCAAATTTCTCTGGTCCCACTGGAAGTTCTTCGAATTGTCTGTTGTTGATTACCTGTTTGATTTGTAGACCAACAAAAATGCCTTCCTTAATCTTGGACTCAAGAAAATCTGCAAATGCTGGAAATTCAAGCCACACATACAAAATGCTGGTGGAACGTAGCAGGCCAGGCAGCATCTATAGGAAGAAGTATGGTCGACGTTTCGGGCCGAGACCCTTCGTCAGGACCAACTGAAAGAAGAGATAGTAAGAGATTTGAAAGTGGTAGGGAGGAGATCCGAAATTATAGGAGAAGACAGGAGGGGGAGAGCTGAAGCTAAGAGCTGGAAAGTTGATTGGCAAAAGGGATACAGAGCTGGAGAAGGGGGAGGATCATGGGACGGGAGGCCTAGGGAGAAAGAAAGGGGGAGGGGAGCACCAGAGGGAGATAGAGAACAGGCAAGGAGTGATTGTGAGAAGGGCAGAGAGAGAAAAAAGAGAGAAGGAGGGGGATAATAAATAAGGGATGGGGTAAGAAGGGGAGGAGGGGCATTAATGGAAGTTAGATAAATCAGTGTTCATACCATCAGGTTGGAGGCTACCCAGATGGAATATAACCCGTTGTTCCTCCAACCTGAGTGTGGCTTCATCTTGACAGTAGAGGAGGCCATGGATAGACATATCAGAATGGAAATGGGACTTGGATTTAAAATATGTGGCCATTGGGAGATCCTGCTTTCTCTGGCGGACAGAGAATAGGTGTTCAGCGAATTGGTCTCCCAGTCTGCGTTGAGTCTCACCGGTATGTACAAGGCTGCATCGGGAGCACCGGATGCAGTATATCACACCAGCTGACTCACAGGATCCCACCACTAATCACACTTTTCCCTCCCCCCCCACCCCACTTTCTGCTTTCCGCAGGGATCTCTCCCTATGCGACTCCCTTGTCCATTCGTCCCCTCCCATCCCTTCCTCTTGATCTCCCTCCTGGCACTTATCCTTGTAAGCGGAGCAAGTGCTACACCTGCCCTTACACTTCCTCCCTCACCACCATTCAGGGCCCCAGACAGTCCTTCCAGGTGAGGTGACACTTCACCTGTGAGTCGGCTGGTGTGGTACACTGCGTCCGGTGCTCCCAGTGCGGCCTTGTACATATTGGTGAGACTCAACGCAAACTGGGAGACCGTTTCGCTGAACACCTATGATCTGTCCGCCAGAGAAAGCAGGATCTCCCAATGGCCACACATTTTAATTCCACATCCCATTCCCATTCTGATATGTCTATCCATGGCCTCCTTTACTGTCAAGATGAAGCCACACTCTAGTTGGAGGAACAACAGGTTATATTCCATCTGGGTAGCCTCCAGCCTGATGGCATGAACATTGATTTCTCTAACTTCTGTTAATGCCCCTCCTCCCCTTCTTACCCCATCCCTTATGTATTTATTATTCCTCCCCCCCTTTTTTCTCTCTCTGCCCCTCACACAATCATTCCTTCCCTGCTCTCCATCTCCCTCTGGTGCTCCCCTCTGCCTTTCTTTCTCCCTAGGCTTCCCGTCCCATGATCCTCCCCCTTCTCCGGCTCTGTATCCCTTTTGCCAATCACCTTTCCAGCTCTTAACTTCAGCCCTCCCCCTCCTGTCTTCTCCTATCATTTCTGATCCCCCTCCCACATTCAAATCTCTTACTATCTCTTCTTTCAGTTAGTCCTGATGAAGAGTCTCGGCCCGAAACTTTGACTGTACTTCTTTCTATAGATGCTGCCTGGCCTGCTGCGTTCCACCAGCATTTTGTGTGTGTTCCTTAATCTTGGCATCAGTTATTCTGGGAAACACCTGTCTCAAACATTGAAATCATTCACCTTCTTTGCTCATTGCTTTCACAAAATTTTTCATTAGTCCCTGTTTTATATGAAGAGGATGCAAAAATATCTTTACTGGGTCTACAAGTAGCTTATGTGCCACACTTTTCTGCCCTGGAACAAGCCACTTACAGAGTGGCCAATCCTTTTTAACATGATGAGATTCTTCAGCACGGCAAATGAAACAACAGTACCTGATGTATCCGAGATGTAGTCCTAGTAGCTCTGCCACAACTTTGAGATCATCGCAGTTGTAGTTGCTGTGCTGTATGTGTTTCAACAAGATGTCCAAAGTTGGGTAGTCATCTTTCATGTGACAGAACTTTGTGTAGGGGAACACTTTGCATCTAGCGATTACAATGCCATTAGTTTCAAAGTAAATATACAAAAAATTTTGGATCTGGACTGCAGACTGAGATTCTTAATTGGAGAGAGGCCAGTTTTGATGGTATCAGAAAGGATCTGGCAAATGTGGATTGGGACAGCCTGTTTTCTGACAAAAGTGTTCTTGGTAAGTGGGAGGCCTTCAAAAGTGAAATTTTGAGAATACAAAACTTGTATGTGCCTGGCACAATAAAAGGTAAAGAAAACAGGTTTAAAGAACCTTGATTTTCAAGGGACAGCAAGGCCCTGGTTAAAATTTTTAAAAAGGAGGTGCATAGCAGGTAGGAACAAATGAAGTACTTAATGGGGTACAAGAAATTCAAGAGAACACTTAAGAAATAAATCAGGAGTGCTAAAAGAAGGCATGAGGTTGCCCTAGCAGACAACGTGAAAGAGAACCCTAAGGGATTCTATAGATATGTTAAGGAGCAAAAGGATTGCAAGGGACAAAATTGGTCTTCGGGAAGATAGAATGGTATTCTGTGCAAGGAGCCAACATGGGGGAGAGCTTAAATGGATTTTTTGCACTGGTATTTACTTGGAAAACAGACACAGATTCTACAGAGGTGAGGCAAAGCAGCTACTAGGTCTTGGACCCTATACGGATTACAGAGGCGGAGGTGTTTACTGCCTTAAGGCAAATTAGAGTGGATAAATTCCCAGGACTTGACAGGGTCTTCTCTCAGACCCTGGGAGGCAGGTGCAGAAATTGCAGGGGTCCTAGCAGAGATACTTAAATCATCCTTAGCAACTGGTGAAGTGCTGGAGGATTGGAGAATAGTCAATGTTGTTCTGCTGTTTAAGAAAGCCTGTAAAAATAAACCAAGAAATTATAGGCCAGTGAGCTTGACATCAGTAGTGGGAAAGTTACTCGAAAGTATTCTAAGGGACCAGATATATGAGAATTTGAATAGACAGACACTAATTAAGGATAGTTAGCATGGCTTCATGCATGGTAAGTCATGTCCAACCAGTCTTACAGATATTTTTGAGGCAGTTACTAGGAAAGTTGATGTAGACAGGCAGTGGATGTTGTCTGCATGGACTTTAGCAAGGAATTTGACAAGGTCCAGCTTGGAAGCTTGATCAAGAAGATTCAATTGATTGACATTCAAAATGAGGTAGTAAATTGGATTAGACATTGGCTTTGTGGGAGAAGCTAGAGAGGGGTAGTAGATGGTTGCCTCTCTGACTGGAAACCTATGACTAGTGGAATGCACAGGGATCAATGCTGGCTCTTTTGTGGTTTGTCATCTATGTCCATGATCTGGATGATAATGCAGTTAAGTGGATCAGCAAATATCTAATGAATAGTGAAAAAGGCTATCAGCTTGCAGTTGGATCTGTGCCAGATGGAAAAATGGCAGCTGGAATTTAATGCAGTCATCTGAGAGGTGCCGCACTTTGGTAGCGCCAACCAGGGTAGGTCTTACACAGTAATGATAGGACACTGAGCAGTGTGGTAGAACAAAGGGATATGGGAACACAGGTCCATAATTAATTGAAAGTGGTGGCACTGATGGACAAGGTCATAAAGAAAGCTTTTCACACATTGGCCTTCATAAATCAAAGCATTGCGTGCAAGAGGTGGGATGTTTTGTTGGAGTTCTATACTGTAAGTCATTTATTGAGGCCTAATTTGGAGTATTATGTGCAGTTTTGGTCACTACCTACAAGAAAGATATAAACAAGGTTGAAAGAGTACAGAGAAAATTTACAAGGACTGGAGGACCTGAGTTATAAGGAAAGATTGAATAGACTAGGACTTTATTCCTTGGAATATAGAAGACTGACGGGAGATTGCATAGAGATATACAAAATTATAAGGTGTATAGATAAGGTAAATGCATTCTGGCTTTTTCCACTCATTTTGGGTGGGGTTACAATGGAAGGTCATAGGTTATGGATGAAAGGTGAAAAGTTTATGGAGATCAGGAAGGGAAACATGACAGTGTGGAACGAGCTGCCAGTGCAAGTGGTGCATGCAAGCTCAATTTCAACTTTAAGAGAAGCTGGATAGATAAGTAGATGGAAGGATTGTGGAGGGTTGTGGTCCAGGTGCAGGTTGATGGGAGTGGCAGTTTAAATGGCTTTGGCACAGACTAGATGGGCCAAAGGGTCTGATTATGTGCTGTATTTTTCTACGACTATGACTAAATTAAAGATTTCTGATTAAATCTTTTCAGGTTAAGGGCACAAGCAAACATAACAATCTTTTGACCTTTCAATAATGTGCAGATGTTACTTATTTAAAAAGTAAGAGCTTTTAATACTACTTATGGCAACAGTACCATATTATCAGAGGTTAAATCTTGTGATTTATTTAGCAATGGGAGATAACAATATAACTGCAAGTAAGAATTGTCTGCCAGTAAAAATTACTTTGTATGTTGGAGGAAGCCAGAAATGTCATTATTAAGGAATTTGACAAGGGCCAGATAGACCAACAAACTATGTAATGTGCTACAAAGAAAAATGTGTTGCTATTCATTTATTGTTTTTATCCAACTTCTACAGCTTGCATTGAAAGACCCGGTGCACAGTGTATCACTACAGCAGTTTGTCTACGAGAAGCTGAAGGCACAGCAAGAATTACTTGGGGAACAAGGCTTCCAGAGTCTGATGGAATCTGTGGACACTGACATTATCAGACAGTTGCAAGGATTTTTACAAAAGTTGTGAAAACTGTTGCCTCTTGTCAAAGAAGAAATGAAAAACATGCAAAAATATATTCTTACAGCAACCACCACCAAAGCTTCCATCATTATATTGTGTGAACACCCATCATGCATAATCTGAATTAATATCCTGATGGAAAAATCAAGCAAAACATTATTTTGAACTGTGTTAAGAAGAAACAGTGAAAATTAGGGCAACTGTGCCTGAGGTAAAGAGCTCTTCATAGCTTCGGTGTTGCTCGTTATATTTGAAGACCAGAGAAAGTAGCTTTTTTCATTTTGTATGATTTGAAAAATTACAAAAAATTACAGAGTATGACTTTCAGAAGCAGTTGACGTATAGCTAGTATGTAATAACTGAGTGAAAATTGAACTTTTGGTGAGAAAATATTTTTGCTGCTTCAGTATCTGTTAGTTACAGCTGCAAAATAGACAGGTTGATTTCATAAATTAGGTTCACCAGTTTCACAGCTAAATGTGTTACAATTTGGAAACAATCTGTATTTAATCCACACATTCATGCTGTAGAATCAACTACTGTAGATTAAATTCTGCCTAGGTAGGTGAATAAATTGATATAATGCCTTACTGTATTTTATCACCCTTAACTCAACTTAAGTTAGTTTAAAATCATGACTTGGTCCTTTGAACCTAATTATTCCCTTTAAGTATAATGTTCACTTGCTTCCATGTATATGGTTCAAATCCACAGTGTCCTGCAGGTCTTTTGTTAGTGAGCAACATGGAACTTGAACATTCATTATCATTCAGTTTTCAGGCTAATTATAAAATCCTTTAAGAAAGATTAATAGTGAAACAATAAAGTCTTTGTTTAGCAAATACTTGTGTTTTGGCAGAGCTTTGACTACACAAATTACTGTAATTAAATTTGAAATTCACTGCAATTAGATCCTTCAATATTTTTGTCCAGCGTGAAATTCTTATGTTGCTGTTTGACTTCGTGCATAAAAGTTCATAATTATTGGGAAAGGTGAAAATATCTCCTGTTACGATTCAGCAACCATGAATATAGAATGGAGACAGGTTTTTTATAACAAATAAAACATTTATTAAACACTGCTCAAAAAAAAACCCAAAAGTAAACAAACGACTAACTTAACCGGAAGTTGGCTGCTGTACGGCAGCTCGAACAGTTCTTAAGCGATAATGCAAAAACAGTTCTTAGAGTGATAATGTAAAAAGTCCAAGTGATTTACACAGTCAGTTTAGGAGAGATTTTTCTAGAAGTAACAAATTCCTCAACGTCATGACGTTATTGCTGATCGCAGCTGAAATATGCCTTGCCCGAAGGATTTACGGCAAAGGAAATAAAATGACTTAAAGGCACTGACCTTGCCTTGGTGAAACCTTGCTCCAGTCCTTTCTGCTCTATAGCAGGGACTAACTATCTAGGATGCAGGTTACTAACTCCTTTCATATGAGGATCAAATAAGGTCGAACCTGGTTCACCGCTGAGGACACCAACTTTTCTCAATCCTTTGGGTTTTCCGAACTTCAATAAATTCTTCACTCTCTGACTGGACTTTAACTGGCAGCGATTTTCAGAACTGCCGGCACAACAATTCTTACAGTAGAAATTAAAACTCCACTTTAAAATGAAGCTGCGTCATAAAATCAAATACACAGTAGAACTGAGTCACTGATGACTTAAGCCACGAACTGATCTGCGTCACAGGGAGGGGTTCTCCTTTTATACCCTGTTGAAGCAGGCCATCACATGACCTCTCACTGGGGGCAAGTTACATCACTCCACCATCACAAGACCATTACATCATGCCCAGCAGAGCCTCAATTACATCATGGTCATGTGACAGTCACAAGATACATGGGTACGTAACACTCCACATAAGAAGTAACTTTTGAAGCAAGATAAATGAGTTCTTATTTAATGCACCAAAGAAGTTGTGTCTACCTTATGTGACAAAGTATCACAACTTTGTAATCAGAATCTATAGCATGAGCATTTAGTAATGCTTCTTCCCAGTTCTAAAAATCACAAAATATTTTGAATGTAAAAACCGAGAATATCATGTGTAGCTTAGGCCTAACATTTCTGAGTAAATGAATTGATGTAGAAACTGAGGGAATAACCCATCCCAGCACCGAGTTTCAAGCCTCTTGTATGAACTGAGAGCAGTGGATTTGTTTTACATCAATCGGGGTTATAGTGGATTTGAAGTAATGAAAATATTGCACAAGATCAAAGTGCTTAGTTCAGAAATGGCCAGCAATATAACTCGCAAAAGGAAAGACTGCCTTGGATACTAGATGATGTTTTACCAAAAGTCTTCAACTTTCAAAACAAGTTACCACCATCCACTTAGAGTCTAAGGTTCCCTGAAAGAATCCAGGAATTTGCTGCACGGTTTTCAGAAAATAGCTAACATATCCAGAGATAGAAATAGGTAGACCAATGGCTATGTGGTGACTTGTTACTGTGGTGAGCTGCTATCCTTGCTTTGCCACTCCCAGGTGATTATGGGCATTATAAAGCTTAAAAATCATCTGTGCCATATGCCACTACTTACTGGGTAATAGAACTATATAAAAATGAAAGGGAATAATGCTAGAACAATAAAGCTGTAGTGGCTATTAATGAGGGCAGAACTTCAAAATAAGTGCTTAAAAAGAAGCTATTTTATGTATTTTTTTGTCAACATTTTGATAAAGAAGCAAGATCTTGGTCCTTGCTCCATTGCTTTGCAGAACAAAAGACCAGCATCAATTACCCAGGTAAGTCTCTTTTGTGTTTTTCTGCGATTTGTTCCTTTCAAATATCAGGAATGACTGAATTTGACATTAAAACCAATGCATAGGATATCAGAGTAGCTCAATACAGAAGTAGCCATGAAGTCTATTGGAGCAAAATACTGTGGATGCTGGAAAATCACAATGGTTACAGAGAATGCTAGAAGCACTCATCAGAATCTGTAAGGAGAGAAGACCAGGCTGAAGAAGAATAAGAAAACACATACATTTTAAGTTCCAGAGAGGAGACAGCAGAAAGAACAATGGGAATACGTATGATCACTTGTTGGCCAAGGTTATCAGATTACCTTACATTGTAAACAGGCAATTCTGAATCAGAATCAAGTTTATTATCACCGGCATGTGTCATAAAATTTGTTAGCAGCAGCAGTTCAATGCTACACATGAGAAGATAGAAAGAAAAATAAATTATTAATTACTATAAGGTAAGGGGAGGGAAGTTTAAGGGGAATATTAGAGGAAGGTTTTTCACTCAGAGAGTGCTTGGTGCGTGGAATGCACTGCCTGAGTCAGTGGTGGAGACAGATACACTAGTGAAGTTTAAGAGACTACTAGACAGGTATATGGAGGAATTTAAGGTGAGGGGTTATATGGGAGGCAGGGTTTAAGGGCCTGTAATGTGTTGTGCTATTCTATGTTCTATAAGAGGGTGTGTGTGTGTGTATATGTGTAGTGTAAAACAGAAATAATATTTTTTGAGAAATGAGGTAGTGTTTATGGAATTGGATGACAGAGGGAAAGAAGATGTTCCTGAATAGCTGAGTGTGTGCCTTCAGGTTTCTGTACCTCTTTCCTGGTGGTTCAGAAAATAGGGAGTGGCAATTGATGACAGATGGAAAGGAAAGAAATATCGAAACACTAAGATGTAACTACAGATGGTCGGCTGAAGTCCTTGACTTCCCTATTGAATCCTACGTTGTACTCAGATGGATGCTGTTCTTCAGGATAGGAGATCAAAAGCAGAGAAGTCAGAGTGACAGTGGGATGGAGAATTAAAGAGAAAAGCAACTGGAAACTTGAAGACTAAAAGTAGGTGTTCTACAAAGCAGTTCCCAATCTGCATTTAGGATTTTCATATGAGGATTTCACATTGAGGGCACCAAAAGCAACACAATAAATTGGAATAAAAGCTAGTGAATTGGTGCTTTACCTGTAAGGACAGTTTGAGTCGCAAGTTGGTCAGAGCAAAAGAAATGAAAGAGCAGACCAAGCAATTGTGGCAAGAGTAGCTTCAGATCAAGTTTATTGTCATTTAACTATATACATGTATATAACCATATAAAGTATATAGAAACGAGACAACATTTGTCCGAACCAGAGTGTAAAGCACAGTATGGAGGGGAAGATTTGTCTGGTAATGAAATCCTGTTGAGTTTGACAGAAATTATGGAAGATGAATGTGGAGGCTGGTGAAGTTGGGGTTGGGGGAACCTTGTCTTTATTTAATCTCGGAATGTGGGGGCTTGAAATTAAAAATGCAAGCTTGTCTCTTTTGGCATCACCATATTATCATTGGTTTTTGTCACCTGTACTGGGGAACAGTAAAAAAACTTACTTTGTACACTGTTCATACAGATCAATTCAGTGCATCAGTCCATTCAGGTGGTGCAAGGTAAAACAATAACAGTGAAGATAAAGTATGACAGTTATCGAGAAAGTGCAATGCAGATAGACAATAAGGTGCAAGGTCATAACAAGGTAGATTGTGAGGTCAAGCGATCATCTTATCATACCATCTAATAGCCTTACAACTGGGATTGAGCTGTCCGTGAGCCAGGTGGTACATGCGTTCAGTCTTATGTATCTTCTCCCCAGTGGGAGGGGGATGAAGAGAAAACATCCAGAATGGGTGGGATTTTTGATTATGCTGGTTTCTCTACTGAGACAGCAAGAGGTGTAGAGAGCATCTATGGAAGGGGGGCTGGTTTCTGTAGTTGCTGAGCTGTGTCCACATCTCTGCAGTTTCTTGTGGCCGTGGGCAGAGCACTTACCATGCCAAGCCATGATACATCTAGATAGGATACTTTCTATGGTGAGGGTCAAAGAGGTCATGCCGAATTTCTTTAGCTTCCTGTGGAAGTAGAGGCGCTGGTGATTCCTTTGGCTGCAGTGTTCATATGGTTGACCAGGACTATCTATTTGTAATGTTCACTCCATAAGACCATAAGATATAGGATCAGAGTTAGGCCATTGGACCACTGAGTCTACTCCACCATTTCATCATGGCTGATCAATTTTTCCTCTCAGCCCCAATCTCCTGCCTTATCTCTTCATGCCCTGACTAATCAAGAATCAGTTAATCTCTGCCTGAAATATACCTGAAGACTTGCCCTCCACACCCAACAACTTCAACAGATTCATCTTTCTCTGGCTAAAGGATTTCCTCTTCATCTCTGTTCTAAAAGGATGCCCCTCTATTCTGATGCTGTGTCCTCTGGTCTTAGATTTCCCCCACCATAGGAAACATCCTTTCCACATCCACTCTATTGAGGCCTTTCAATATTCAATAAGTTTCAATTAGGTCACCCCTCATTCTTCTGAAATCCAGTGGGTACAGCCTCAGAGCTGTCAAATGCTTTTCATATGACCAGCCTTTCAATCCTGGAATCACTTCCGTGGAATCACTGGAAAAGAGTACAGTTGCCATTTTGGGCTGAGACCTTCCAGCAGAACCAGAGAATAAAAGGTGAGGAATAGAGTTAAAAGGTGGTGGAAGGGAGGGAGAAATATAAAGTGGTAGGTGAAACCAGGAGAAAAGAGGTGAAGTAAAGAGTTGGGTAGTTGATTGGTAAAAGAGATGCAGGGCTGGAGAAGAGGGATCTAATAGAGGACAGAAGGTCCTGGAAGAAAGAAAAGGGGGGGAGGAGCACCAGAGATGGGCAGGCAAGGAGATAAGGTGTGGGAGGGAAAAGGGGATGGGGAATGGTGAAGGAGAGGGGGCGAGTCATTACCAGAAGTTCAATAGGGATGGGAGAGGTTCAGGAGGATTGGAGGGTTGTTGTTCCCTTATTTAAGAAAGGGAGTAGTCTAGCCCAGGAAATTGTAGACCGGTGAGTCTTACTTCAGTGGTTGGTAAGTTAATAGTGAAAGTCCTGAGAGGCAGGATTTATGGACATTTGGAGAGGCATAATGTGATTAGGAATAGTCAGCATGGCTTTGTCTGGCTGGAGACAGCATTTTAAGCAGAGGTCTGACATAAGTCTTATTTCACTTCATCAAGTGTGCATTCCGTATCTGAATTGTCAAGAGTTCGAATGACAATGGTTTTTTACTGATGTTCATACGCTTTTGTATGTCATTTAGAGGCAGGCTATTCATATATGGTTTAAAAGAAAAGCAACCGTACTAGTTTCTGAGGGAATCCATTGATTTGCAGTCTTTTTAACAGCTATGTATTTGTTTGACTAGAAGTAGCCAAGAGTGGTTGAGATTGATGTTTTCAGCAGAAGGCCAATCACTTTCTGGAGAGGGTTGAGGAGGCAGCCAAGGAAGAAGCAGAAGTGGTTGATTTTCCTATCTTTCCAACAAAAACTAGCCCTTCATATGGTGTGATAAATAAAATGTGGCAGCCATTGCAGAGCTGAGAAATCATGCAAGTTCACCAGAAATATCAAATTGACCATGAGAAAATTGTTCTAATCTTTGCCCAAGTATTTAAGGACTGATAGCCCCTTGTTTTTCATCTAGGAAGTCCAAGGTGCCATCAGATTTGTCTGTCAGTCTTTGAACATTACAAATCCACTTAACTGCAAGGTGTCTTCTTAAGAAGCTGTTTGGTCCATCAGTTCCACTAAAGAACCATCTCATTAGTCCCATTGTATTTCATTTCCCTGTACCCCTGCAATTCACTCTCCTTCACTTACATCCATCAACTTCGCTTTGATTCTTTTGACTGTAATCTATGCTAAAAGATAATCTGCAGCAGTCAATTAATTTACCAGCATGTCCTTGGGATGTGGGATTTTTCATACAGTAGCAAGTAATGGCAACAATTCACTGCCTGATATCCATTCAGCTGAATTCTTGATTCAAATAAAGCTTTGAAAATTGGAAATAAGGTTTGCTGATAAGCCATAATTATGTAGTCAGATAATGAGCAGAAAAATATTAATTATCTTTAGAGAGACAAACCAATTATGGCCAAGTACCAGATGATGCATTTTAATGTGGATTAATATAGGATAGTGCAAAAATGTGAACTGTTGGGAGTAAATATGCAGTATATGATGTGACAGGTTGAAAAGGAAAGGATTTAGGAATCCTCCTTGCATAAATCCCAAAAGCATCCGGTCAGTGTTAATGAATGGCTAGCTAAGTCCTTGAGTCATATCCACCCCCCACATCTTTATCTCTTCCACTAGAACTGGATTAAGATTATCCATTCTCACATCTTTTTCACCCCATCACTCCCAGGTGGAACTGAAATCTGATCCATGAAGCAAAAGGTCAATGTGCTGTGCTGATTTGGTGCATCTTCCAGTTCCCAGCAAATTCAAACCACAAGATTGTGTTGCCCAGCAAATTCTTCCTTGTTATTTTTAACATTACACTGATTGGAAACATTAACTTCTGTCAGGCCAATTTGTTGAGCTGCTTCCTACCAGGGAAACCAGAAACTTCTGATGGAGAATGACAGCCTATATGATCTATGCTGACCTGAAAAATAATGTACTCCATCATGTGCTGAAGACCATCTCCTTGGCCACACACTCGTCTATGGAGCATCTGAATAGTAAAAACACCTACTTTAGACTATTGTTTATCATTTTTGATTATAGTGAAAAACTTCAGTTCTGTACTTCCGAGCAAACACATCACCAGACTCCAAGACCTGGAAGCCAATGGTTCCATCTCCAACTGAATGTTTGACTTCCTGACCAACAGACCACAGTCAGTAAGGATGGGCAGCAACACCTGCAGCATAACTATTCTCAGCACTGGTCCTCCACAAGGCTGGGTCCTCAGCTCCTACTCACTATACAATTTTGACTGGCCAGATTCTGCTGTCACTCCATCTACAAGTTTACCAATGATACCATATGCAAGATAAGCTTTTCAGCTTTGTACTTCAATGCATGTGACAATAATAAACCAATTCTAATGCGATCTCCAATTCCAAAAGCTGGTATTTGAGTATTCATGATATCACCCTCAAAAGTAGCCCTAAAGTCTACAATCTTGTGTACTTTTGCTTGAAACTTGCTTCTTCAGCTCTCCAGTACATTGCCTTATCTAGTAAATGTATCTCATGTCCCTCATTCGTTCTGAATTCCTACATCATGGAGCATAAGGGATGTTACATGTTCAACCAACTTCCCTCAAGCTGGACATGCCTGTTCGCTCAGCTGCTGCACCTCCACAAGAATCTGAGGACAGTAGAACTCTCAAAGTTGGTTGAAGGTGCCCAGGGCCAGTCTTCACGTGACTCAATGCAAGTCTAGGATGTGCAAATGGGTGCTGAAGTGATTATTTAATATTAATATCACAGTACCCCCATCCACCCACCTAGGCTTCACATCTATGTGTTTTCAGTGAGTATAAATTAAGGAGATGTGTTGTGAAGTCGCACCACCAAGCATCCAACCACACCAATCCTACACAGATTCCATTTCATTCTTCCCACCTTTCCAACAGCTCACTCCAGATTCTGCCACTGGGGCAACTCCACATAGACAGCGTGGACTGTAAGTCACTGGAGCTCTGTGCCACTCAAATGGAGCTGTTTTTGTTTCTAAAAGTATGTAATTAAACATGTTTTTTTTCTTGTGAGCATTTAAGCTACATTTTAAGCATATCAATGAAAGCTACACAAGTAGTTGAGCCTGCTAACAGGTCTAGCAACCTGGATTTGATCCTAACATCGGGTGCTGTCTACGTGGACTTCATACGTCCTCCTTATGACTGTGGGTTTCTCTAAGAATGTGGGTTAGTAAGGTAATTGGCCACTAAATTGTCTCTAGTTGGTAGAAATGAGAGTTACTGGAGGATTAGTATAAATACATGTCTGATGAATAGACTGTGCACCCTGTTTCCATGATATAGGACTCCTTGATTATTGGGAAAGAACAGCTAAATGGGGATTAATTGAATAATTTCTTTATAATGTTAATATTAATGTAATATATTAATAGAATATATCACATTGACAGATACAATATTAATGGTAAGTCTCTTGACAGTGTGGAGGATCATCGAGATCTTAGGGTCTGTGTCCATAGAGGACACTCAAAGCTGCTGCGCAGGGGTTGACAGTGTTGTTAAGAAGGCGTATGGGGTGTTGGCCTTCATCAACCGTGGGATTGAGTTCAAGAGTCGTGAGGTAATATTACAGCTATATAGGACTCTGGTCAAGACCCCAGTTGGAGTACTGTGCTATTTCTGGTCACCTCACTACAGGAAGAATGTGGATACTATAGAGTGAGTGCAGAGGAGATTTACAAGGATGTTGCCTGGATTGGAGAGCATGCCTTTTGAGAATAGGTTGAGTGAAATTGGCCTTTTCTCCATGGAGCTTAAGAGGCTGAGAGGTGACCTGATCAAGGTGTATAAGATGATGAGAGTCATTGATCATTTGGATAGTCAGAGCCTTTTTCCCAGGGCTGAAATGGCTAATACAAGGGGCATAGTTTTGTGGAGCTTGGAAGTAGGCATATGGGGGATGTCAGAGGTAAGTTTTTCACACAGAGAGTGGTGGGTGCGTGGAGTGCACTGCCAGCTAAAGTGGTAGAGGCAGATACAATAGAGTCTTTTAAGAGACTCTTAGATAGATGCATGGAGCTTAGAAAAATAGAGGGCTATGTGGTAGGGAAATTCTAGGCAGCTTTTAGAGTAGGTTATGTGGCCAGTACAACATTGCGCGCCGAAGGGCCTGTAATGTGCTGTAGATACCTATGTTCCAGCAAAGATGGAATGTGTCAAATAGCCCAGCAAACAATCAATCAGTCAGATACTCCATTATGTTATGATCTTATACCATGGAACTACACAAAGAGGACTTTATGACTATAGGTGATAAGTTATTGGGGAGATGCACAGATCAATGCCATTAGTTCTACTTATAATGTACATACATACATTATGTAGTTCATACATATAATGTATACATGTAGCAAATGCTGAAAAACATCAGTATTTAAAGTCAAAGTAGTTTTTCATGTGAACCATCCCAAGGAAATCATAACATCAGGGAGAAATTAATCCATAGCCTTCTACCACAGAAAAGATACATTAATTTACATACTCCACATAATTTCAGAACTATAAAAAGTATAAAATTGAAGTTTATTTAATGTATGCCTGAAAGTGAATTTTGGAAATACGAGTCAAGAGTTTTATTTAAGAGCCCAGAACAGGAATTGCTCAGAAATGTACTTGGGAGAAGAATAGAAATATCTGCTGTTTCTGAATGTGTTCTTATAACTGGCTAAGCAGCCTAACTAATGAATGAAATGATGAGTGGAAGTTTTTCATTTCCATCTACATTCATTATATGGGAACATTCCATGGTTCTGAAAAGTAAATGGAGTTCCCTTTGATTACCCTTCTTCAACTGGCAATCAGAATATCCTTTCTCTATGCATCAGGGGTTCACAGCAGGCATCCATCTTTTAAATTATATAGCCATCACATATTCTTTCTTATTACTATGATCTTAGAGGGGATGATTGACAGCTTTTACAGATATGTTCCTCCATGTTATTTTTTAGACTGCACTAGTTCAGATTTCATTAAGTTAATCAAGCTGTTGGTGAAAAACATGTTTTTGATTTTCAACGTGGCAGCTTTACCGCCTATACTGTGTGGATTTACCGCCACATGTGGATTCAAGCTCATTCTGTACACTGGTTTGACACTTTTTGGAGTTAATTGCATTTGGGTAAGAGGGGGTTGTAAGAAATTTAAATATAAACAAAAGTCAATACCAATATTGGAAATTTAATCAACATTTATTTTTTCTGTCTGGAAGGAACTGACTCAGTGATATTAATTACTGCAACAAGCAGCTATTTCTTTTAAGTGCTAACACAGAAGCTGTCTATCCTTTGAGCCATTTGACATTGCCAAACTTTAAAACAGCCCATAAATGATCTCCATTTGAATTAAAACAAAATGAAAGCATTACATTCATATAGTAACTTCATTTATAACATTTGTTCAATCTTCCAATTACATTATAGCCTAATCAGTATTCAAAGTCTTCAGTGATATTACTGTGAGATGTGAAATTATTGTGTAAAACATGGAAACAATTTAGATACAGCTTGCTTTTCCTAACAGTAGTACAACAATAACAAGATCATTTTTAAAAACAGATTTAAAGATTTGCCTTATTTGTCATATGTACATTGAAACATACAGTGAAATGCATCATTTGTGTCAATGACTAACACAGATGTTCTGGGGGCAGCCCACAAGTGTTGCTGTGCTTCCAGTACCAACATAGCATGCCCAAACTTACTAACCCTAACCCAAACTGTATGTCTTTGCAATCTAGAGCACCCAGGGGAAACACACGCAGTCATGGGGAGGACGTACAAACAGTGGTGGGAATTGAATCCTGATCGCTGATTGCTGCCGCAGTAAAACTTTATGCTAACCACTATGCTTCCATACTGCCTTTTACATTTATTTTAGTGGTGTTGAAAACTGGATAATATTAACCAGGACACAGAGGTTCATTCTCCTGCTTCCAAAGTAATTCCACAAGGAATATTTCCTTCCACTAAAAAAAGATGCTGGGGCTTTAGTCTGGTCTGAACCACAAGGCAGAGTCTCTGCAGTGCCGTACTTTCTCAATATTTTACAGGAGAGTCGGGTAAGACTTCTGTGTTTAAGTCCCTGAATTCTCGACCATCTGACTCACAAACAGGCTTGCTGTCGTTTGAGTTATAGTTGATACAGAATGACATGAAATGGAAACGTGAAAGTGAATCATTTCCAATGATTTCCTTTAGTGTGATAAACCTTTGCTGGCATTCACTTAGACGTACTGTATTTGTTCTGGGGCTTTAAGTTATTCCCCTGCCCTCCACAAATTATTGACTTTGATAATTTCCCAGTATGAATTTTTTCCCTGCCATATGTAAAAGAAGTGGAGAATATTTGAATGATATTGGGCACAAATTGTCATGGACCATATCCAAATTACAAAAGAGATGGTGCTTGCTGTCTTGTGGCAAATTAGGGTGGATAAATCCTTAGGGCTTGACAAGGTGTCCTCTCAGACCGTGTGAGAGGCTAATGCAGAAATTTGCAGGGGCCTTGGCAGAGATGTTTAAAATACCCTTAACCAGAGATGAATTACCAGAGGACTGGAGGATATCTAATGTTCTATTGTTTAAGAAAGTCTCTGAGAGTAAGCTGGAAAATTATAGGCTGGTAAGCCTGAAGTTAGTCATGGGTAGATTATTGGAAGGAGTTCTAAGGCACAGGACATAAAAGTATTTGGATAAACAGAGACAGGTTAGAGATAGTCAACATGGCTTTGTGCATGGCAGGTCATATCTAACCAATATTATAAAGTTTTTTGAGGAGGTTACCAGGAAGTTTGATGAAGGAAAGGTAGTGGACATTGTCAAAACCCTTGCTGATGTCAATGTAGACAAAGTCTGTATGGGAGGCTGGGCTGGTCCAGAAGCTTAAGTCACTTGGCATTCGGGATGAAATAGTTATTTGGATTCAACATTGGTTTAGCGGGAAAAGATAGAGGCCTGTGACTAGTGGTGTGCCTCAGGGATCTGTGCTGGGGTCTATTATTGTTCATCATCTATATTAATCTATATGATAGTGTGGTAAATTGGATCAGCAAACTTGCAGATGACATCAAGATTGGGGGCATAGTGGACCATGAGGAAGACTATCAAGGCTTACAAAATGATCTGGACCAGCTGGGGGAGGTGTTGCACTTACCTACAGGTTAAGTATCAATAAGTTTGAAAGAGTGCAGAGAAATTTCACAAGGATATTACCAGGACTTGAGTTATAGGGGTAGATTAAATAAGTTAGGACTTTATTCACAGAAGTGCAGGAGAATGAAGGGAGATCTTACAGAAGTATACAATTATGAGTAGATACTATAAATAGAGTGAATGCATCCAGCCTTTCCCCCTCAGGGTGGTAAGACTAGAACTAGAGATCATAGGTTTATGGTAAAAGGTGAAATATTTTAGGGAAATCTGAGAGGGAACTATTTCACTCAGAGGGTGGTGAACATGTGGAACAAGCTGCCAGTGGAAATGGTGGATGCAAGTTCAATTGTAACATTTAAGGGAAGTTTGGAGAGGTATATGGATGAGAGAGGTACGGAGGACTAAGGTCTGGGTGCAGGTAGATGGGTTTAGGTAGAAAAGACTGGCATTGACCTAATGGATTGAGGGGCTTGTTCTGTGTTGTATGACTGTATGTCATTGGACAGGTGTTCTGTAACCATTGAGCATAATTTCATCTGCCAAAAGAAATGATTGTATCTTATTTTGGCGGGTGATTTGGGTAGGTTCATATCATCATTTCCATCTGGAGGATGTGACAGGGGAGTTAATGATACTGCTAATATATGTGAATTAATTGTCCAACTCTTTAATTGGATGCTTACTCTGAGAAAGCCCTGTCAATATATCACATAATTTTTAGTGTGACATGAAAAAGAACAGGCCAGAGTTATAAAGTGGAAGGTCAATCAAATGGCCATGTAGCCCAAATGCAATTAACCACTTCTGGCCATTCCTCTGAGATCTGTGTTGTCAGAGATACTGTTGTAAAATGAGGATATCTATTGTACACAAAATGGTCTCATGTAACCTCAAAGTCTGAAAGATCTTCATTCCAAAATTTTAACTCTTTATATTTTCACAGAAAAGTATATTTCCAGATTTTTCTGTTTTTATTGGCCTGACTGTCCCGTCATCCCAGGAATTAACTTCATGACTTCATGCTTGACTAATCTTCTGGAATTTTTTGAGGATGTAACTGAAAATGAACAAGGGAGAGCCAGTGGATGTAGTGTACCTGGACTTTCGGAAAACCTTTGACAAGGTCGCACATAGGAGATTAGTGGGCAAAATTAGAGCACATGGTATTGGGGGTAGGATACTGACATGGATAGAAAATTGGTTGGCAGACAGGAAACAAAGAGTAGGGATTAACGGGCCCCTTTCAGAATGGCAGGCAGTGACTAGTGGGGTACTGCAAGGCTTGGTGCTGGGACCGCAGCTATTTACAATATACATTAATGATTTAGATGAAGGGATTAAAAGTAACATTAGCAAATTTGCAGATGACACAAAGCTGAGTGGCAGTGTGAAATGTGAGGAGGATGTTATGAGAATGCAGGGTGACTTGAACAGGCTGGGTGAGTGGGCAGATGCAGTTTAATGTGGATAAATGTGAGGTTATCCACTTTGGTGGCAAGAACAGGAAGGCAGATTACTATCTGAATGGTGTCAAGTTAGGAAAAGGGGAAGTATAACGAGATCTAGGTGTCCTTGTTCATCAGTCACTGAAAGTAAGCATGAAGGTACAGCAGGCAGTGAAGAAAGCTAATGGCATGTTGGCCTTCATAACAAAGGGAGTTGAGTACAGGAGCAAAGAGGTCCTTCTGCAGTTGTACAGGGCCCTGGTGAGACCACACCTAGAATATTGTGTGCAGTTTTGGTCTCCAAATTTGAGGAAGGACATTCTTGCTATTGAGGGAGTGCAGCGTAGATTCACAAGGTTAATTCCCGGAATGGCGGGACTGTCATATGTTGAAAGATTGGAGCGACTGGGCTTGTATACACTGGAATTTAGAAGGATAAGAGGGGATCTGATTGAAACATATAAGATTATTAAGGGATTGGACACGCTAAAGGCAGGAAACATGTTCCCAACATTGGGAGAGTCCAGAACCTGCGGCCACAGTTTAAGAATAAGGGGTAGGCCGTTTAGAACAGAGTTGAGGAAAACTTTTTCATCCAGAGAGTTGTGGATCTGTGGAATGCTCTGCCTCAGAAGGCAGTGGAGGCCAATTCTCTGGATGCTTTCAAGAAAGAGTTAGATAGACCTCTTAAAGATAGCAGAGTTAAGGGATATGGGGAGAAGGCAGGAACGGGGTACTGATTGTGGATGATCAGCCATGATCACAGTAAATGGCGATGCCGGCTCAAAGGGCTGAACAGCCTACTCCTGCACCTATTGTGTACTGTCTATTGACTCTTTGTTTCAGCAGCTTATGGCTCTGCTGTAATGTGGGCACAAAGGTTATTGTAACAAGCTTTGAGGATACACAATGCTGGTCACCAAACTAATTTCCTTTCAGTTTGATTTACCAACAATTTCTTAATTCCTTGCTCCTTCCATATTATCAAAGATAATATTAGTTATTGTTAGTGATTTGGTTAAGTGCAGCACAAGGTTTGTGTCAGCTCAAGTGGCCAGATGCACCCACAAGCTGGCTTTGACAGCCAGTCTCCTAATGTCATGTTTACTCACTGCCAAATCTGTCAAGGTCATGAAAATAATCTCTCTCTCTCTCTCTTTCTCTCACACACACACACACACACACACACACACACACACACACACACACAAAGGCTGTTAAAACATTTAAACTAACAATTAATATTTACAAAGAAAATACAAAAGACTGCAGATTCTGGAATCTGATGCCACAGCTAATGTGCAGGAGGAACTCAACCTGAGCAGTAGCTTTGCAAGGGAAAGGAATTGTTAATGTTTCAAAGCACTTCCATCCTTTAACATTTGCATTGCATTTCTTTCATTCTTCAGTGTTTTGCATTTGGTGCTCCCATCACATACCGTACTCACTGAGTAATGACCTTACAGAATACCTTCTCAATCAAGGAGTATCACTTGAAACTTCTGCTCACCAACCATTTCAACCTCCTCAGTTCCAGCTATTCCATTCTGATCCGTGCTTGGGACTTGTTTAGGAGAGCAGCTGTTGAACTTAGTATAACTGAGAAGTGATTGTATTCACTGGACAGTAAGCCCGTGCAAATTAATTTAGGATTCATACCTACCAGCTTGAACATCTCTGCAGGTGTTCAGATTCATTACAATCAAAGTCACTGACTTGTCAGAACTCAGCAAGGATTGTGTTCATATCCTTCCAGTGAAATCTAGTCAGAGTTAAAAAGGGAAGAGGAAAGATACTGTGTTCAGAGTCAGCATCGTTAATTTCTTGGATTACAACATGCTTCCCTTCATCGCCTTAGGCACTAAGCATTGAATTGGGACACTGTGTTCCAGCTGTACAAATGTTGGAGTGATGGGTGCAGTTCTGTCTTCACACTATAGGAATTTGAATTAGATTGATTTATTACTGTTACACACACTGAGGTACAGTGAAAGACTTGTCTCGCAAACAGATTAATTCATTACAACAGTGGATTGAGTGGTACAAGGTAAAACAATAATGGAACGCAGAATGAAGTGTTACAGTTACAGAGAAAGTGCAGTGCAGGTAACCAAGGAGCAAGGTCACCACAAGGTACATCTTGAGGTCAAGATTCCAATTAATCATACAAGGAACATTTCAATAGCCTTGTGAACTAGGGAGCCTGCTGGTATGTGCTTTTAGGCTTTTGTACCTTCTGCTGAATAGGAGAGGAGAGAATGTCTGGAATGGTTAGGGTCTTTGTTTCTGTTGGTTGTTTTACTGAGGCAGTGAGAAGTGCAGACAGAGTCCATGAGGGGAGAATGGCTTCCATGATGTGCTGAACTGAGTACATAACTCTCTGCAGTTTCTCGCAGCCACGGGCAGAGCTGTTGCCGTACAAGCGATGATGCATCTGGATTGGATGGTTTCAATGATAAAATTAGTAAGAGTCAAAGGGGACATGCAAAATTTCTTCAGCCTCCTGAGCAAGCACAGGTGTTGATGCCCTTTCATTGCTGTGACATCAGTATGGTTGGACCAAGACAGGCTATTAAGTCAAGTCAAATCGCTTTTTATTGTCATTTTGACCATAAACTGCTGGTACAGTACACAGTAAAAATGAAACAACGTTCCTCCAGGATTCTGGTGCTACATGAAACAACACAAAACTACACTAGACTATGAGAGACAACGCAAGGATACACTAGATTACATAAAACAACACAAAAACTACACTAGACTACAGACCTACACAGGACTACATAAAGCGCACAAAACAGTGCAGGGCAGTACAATAATTAATAAACAAGACAATAGGCACAGTAGTGGACAAATTTCAATATAATAATAAATGATGTAGATGTCAGTCTAGACTCTGGGTATTGAGGAGTCTGATGGCTTGGGGAAAGAAACTGTTGCACAGTCTGGTTGTGAGAGCCCGAATGCTTCAGTACCTTTTGCCAGATGTTAGGAGGGAGAAGAGTTTGTGTGAGGGGTGCGTGGGGTCCTTCACAATGCTGTTTGCTTTGCGGGTGCAGCGTGTGGTGTAAATGTCTGTAATGGCAGGAAGAGAGACCCCGATGATCTTCTCAGCTGACCTCATGATCCACTGCAGGGTCTTGCAATCCGAGATGGTGCAATTCCTGAACCAGACAGTGATGCAGCTGCTCAGGATGCTCTCGATACATCCTCTGTAGAATGTGATGAGGATGGGGGGTGGGAGATGGACTTTCCTCAGCCTTCGCAGAAAGTAGAGACGCTGCTGGGCTTTCTTTGCTATGGAGCTGGTGTTGAGGGACCAGGTGAGATTCTCCGCCAGGTGAACACAAAGAAATTTAGTGCTCTTAACAATCTCAGTGGAGGAACCACCAATGTTCAGCGGAGAGTGGTCACTCCGTGCTCTCCTGAAGTCAACAACCATCTCTTTTGTTTTGTTCACATTCAGAGACAGGTTGTTGGCTCTGCACCAGTCTGTTACCCCTGCACCTCCTCTCTGTAAGCTGACTCGTTGTTGTTGCTGATGAGACCCACCACGGTCATGTCATCGGCAAACTTGATGTGATTCGAGCTGTGTGTTGCAGCACAGTCGTGGGTCAGCAGAGTGAACAGCAGTGGACTGAGCACACAGCCCTGAGGAGCCCCCGTGCACAGTGTGATGGTGTTGGAGATGCTGCCCTCGATCCGGACTGACTGAGGTCTCCCAGTCAGGAAGTCTAGGATCCAGTTGCAGGGGGAGGTGTTCAGGCCCAGCGGTTTCAGCTTTCCATTCAAGTGCTGAGGAATGATTGCATTGAATGCTGAGCTGAAGTCTATGAACAGCAGTTGAACGTGTGTGTCTCTTTTGTCCAGGTGGGTGAGGGCCAGGTGGAGAGTGGTGGCTGCGGTGTCATCTGTTGAGCGGTTGGGACGATACACGTACTGCAGGGGGTCCAGTGAGGGGGGCGGCAGCATCTTGATATGCCTCATGACGAGCCTCTCGAAACACTTCATGATGATGGATGTGAGTGCAATGGGACAGTAGTCATTGAGGCAGGACACTGAAGACTTCTTCGGCATGGGGACAATGGTGGCGGCCTTGAAGCATGTTGGAATGACGGCACTGCTCAGGGAGATGTTGAAGATGTCAGTGAGAACATCTGCCAGCTGGTCTGCACATCCTCTGAGCACTCTGCCAGGAATATTGATGTTCACTCTGGGAACTTGAAGCTCTCAACCCTCTTGACCTCAGCACCATTGATATGGCAGGAGATTGCCCCTTTCCTGAAGTCAAAACCAACCCATTACTTCTGCTGGTGTGGAGAGAGAGGTTATCATCATGATAGCATGTCACTAGGCTCTCTACCTCCTTCCTGTATTCCAACTCATTATTTGAGATACAGACCACTACAGTGTCTTGATGAAGGTTTTGATTGCTTATTCCTCTTTATAGATGCTGCCTAACCTTTTGAGTTCCTCCAGCATCTTGTGTATGCTCCTCCGGATTTCCAGCATCCAGAAAATCAATGGAGCTGAATCTGTCTATGCAGCCATGAGAGTAGGGGACTGATGATCCAACTTTGTGGGGCGCCAGTGTTGAGAATTGTCATGACAGAGGTTTTGCTGCAAGTACTTACTGATTGCAGTCTGTTGGTCAGGAAGTCAAGAGTCCAGTTGCAAAGGGAGGTGTTGAGTTCCAAGTTTAGGAGTTTGGAAATTAGTTTGCTTGGAATTGTACCATTGAAGGTGGAACTGTAGTCAATAAGCAATAGCCTAAAATAGTGTCTTTACTGTCCTATTTGTGTTTGTGTTTGCTGTGGATTTGTTTCAGTGGCTGGTGAAGTGCAGTGGGTTCAGGTTGTCCGGGAGACTGGAATTAATGCGTGCTATGACCAGCTTCTCATAGCACTCAATGATGGAAGATGTCAGAGTGTCCAGGTTGTAGTCTCTAAGGCATGATACCTCTTAGGCACCTAAATGATAATGGTCTTTTTAAAACAGATTGAAGTAGAGAGAGGTTCAAAACCCCCTTGCCTGCTAATCCACATAGGATCGAAGGAGACAGCCAGGCTAATTCATTTCCATGGGTTCTTTTTCCGGAAGAATGATCTTACATCTGCAATGGTGACTGTGGTTTCAGGAACCTTGGAGACTGGCAGAGTGGGTTGTGACATTCCAATTTCATTCTGTTAAAAGAGAACAGAAAGATAGGGTGCAGAAAAGACTAGAGCAGTTGTGGTAGGGATGATTGACAACTTCAAGTTCATTGGCATCCATATCACCAGTAACCTCATGTATCCCTCCACAATGATGCAGTGATCACGAAAGTTCATTAGGTTATGTTCTTAGGCACCTGGGAAAATTTGGTTTGCCTGCCAGGATTCTCTCAAATGTCTACACATGCACCAGAGAAAATACCCTGATGGGTTGTATCTCATCCTGCTATGTCAACTCTTCTGCTCTAGACTGGCAGAACCTGCAGAAAATGGTAAACACAACCCAGTCCATCACGTCCTTCCGTCCAGTCTATCATCCTGGCATGTTGCTTCAGGAAGTCTATTACTATCATCGAAGGTGGCTGCCACTCTGGTTATTCACCTTTCTTCTAACTTTTGGGAGAAGATATAGGATCTTGAAAGCCTAACCCACCAGACTTATAAACAAATTCTTCCCCACTGCTATCAGACTCCTGAACCAAGCAGCTCTTTCACTTTCAGTCTGTATGAAAGATCTCAACCCAAAACATCGAATGTCTATTTCCAGCTATGGATGCTTCATAACCCATTGAATTCATCCAGCATCTCTGCTACAATCCTTGTCCTATTGGACTGTAAAACAATGCAGCACAAGAACAGGCCCTTTGGTCCATGATGTCTGTGCTTAGCATGATGTCAAATTAAATCAATCCCTCCAATCTCTGCATATTTGTGTGCCCATCTAAAAGTCTTCTGAATGCCACTATCATGTCTCTATCCACTACCAACCTTGATAGTGCTTTCCAGGTATTCACTAAACTCTCTGAAAAAATATTTGCCCGGACATCCCCTAAATTTCCCCCTCTCACCTTTAAGGCTACGTCTGTTAAATACATGGGTTATGAGCAAAAGATAAATGGCTGGAGTCACTTGACACTTTAGTGCAAAGGTGTTTATTAGATGCATCAAAAGTCAAACCTCCAAAAATTAGTGAATATAGTGAAAAGAAAACTGCTGATATTTACAGAAAGATATCTACCAGAAAACACATTAAAAGCTCCATACTATCCTTGTCCAGTGTGAATTTCTGGCAGCCCCAATCTCTCCTAATGGGGCATACGTAGAACGTAGAACATAGAAAACCTACAGCACAATACAGGCTCTTTGGCCCACAATGCTGTGCTGAACATGTACTTACTTTAGAAATTACTTATTTAGGGTTACCAGAGCCCTCTATTTTTCTAAGCTCCATGTACCTATCCAGGAGTCTCTTAAAAGATCCTATCGTATCTGCCTCCACCACCCTCACTGGCAGTCCATTCCACAGACTCACCACACTATGCATAAAAAACTTACCTCTGACATCTCCTGTATACCTACCTCCAAAACCATCTTTAATTACCAACAAAGTTAACTTAAGACTGCACATTAATTAGAATATACTGCACCCCACAATGTAGTTACAATAACATTACAAAATAAACTGATGTATCTACAATAAAATACAGTATACAAACTCATATATATACACGTACACATTTGCATACCTCCATTACTAAAGAAATGGAATATTCTGCTGTGTGCGGCAGAAAGCCAATGTAGGGACATCAGCTCAGTTTAGGACCCATTATGAGAATATACCGGGAAAGACAATGGAGTGCACACACCCAGTGCAAGGACAGTAGAATGACAAGGCGATAATTGTGCATGTGTAAGGAGTGCATTTACCAAGTGCTCTCTGTCACAACGTCTTCTGGTATTTCTACCCCCTGGGGAAAATATTCTGATTGCTTACCCTATTTGTGTCTCTCAGAATGTTATCAGCTTCTGTCAGGTCTTCCCTCAGTTTCCAGTGCTCCACAGAAAACAATCCAACTTTGTCCAATTTTTCATTTGCTGTAATCCTCTTCTGAACCCTTTCCAAAGACTCCACATCTTTCCTGTAATAAGATGACCAGAGCTGCATACAACACCTGGAGTGCAGCCTATCCAAAGACATATGCACCTGCAGCATAACTTCCTGACTCTTATACTCAGTACCCCCCAGCGATGAAGGCAAGCATGCCATTCACCTTCTTTACTACTCCATCTATTTGCATTCATACTTGCGGGGAGTTATAAACATGGAGCCAAGAGTTCTCCATACATGAATGCAGTTAAGAGTCCTGTGGTTAACTGGATAATTTCCCTTATATTAAACCTCCCAAAGTGCACTACCTCACACTTGCCTGGATTATACACCATCTGACATTCTTTGTCCACAACTGTAACTGATCTGCAACCTGCTCTATCCTTTGATGGCCACCTTCTCTGTCCTCAACTCCACCAATTTCTGTGTCATCTACAAACTTGCTAACTCACCTATCTATATTTAACTCCAAGTGCTTCAAACTGCTGAGGTCCTGGTACTGATCCCTATGGAACACCCTTAATAACAGATCTTGAGAAATAATAACACCGTTCCATCACTACTCTCTGTTTTCTGTGTGCAAACCAATTCTGCACCAAAACTACAATTCATCACCTCAATCTTCCTGATTAAGCTACTGTAGGGGACCTTGTCAATCACCTTACTAAAGTCTGTATAGACAATATTTGCTCTACGCTCATCAATCACATTGGTCACCTTCTCAAAAAACATCAGCAAGTTGGAAGACATGACCTGCCCCACACAAGTCCCTAATCTGTTGTTTTGTGCTCTTCCCTGTATTTACTGTTGTACTTATTATTACCATGTATGCTGTTTACTTTGTGAGCCTCACGCAAGCCAAGAATTTCATTGTGCCCTGGTGTATATGACAAGACACTAATTTGAATCTAAATCTGACAATTTTTTAATTAACCTGCAAGGTAATACTCTTGAGCAGGCCTTCGCTCCCTAGCCCATTCTCCCTTTCCCTTTGTACCACAGAAAATGCAGCTGAGACCAATGAAGATTTGCCCCAATCAGTGAGTTTTAATCATCAGATGGAAAACTAACTGAAGCTATAAACCGGATGAAACTTATTTTCATCGTTATGACTACTTATTTTGTTAGTTAGAAATATCGTCATGTGAATCATGTGCCAATATAGAATGGGCAGCTAAATAACTGTGATCAGTCTTTGAAAGGATAATATCTGGGAATAACTTAGTTCTAATGTTCCCCAGTTGAGATATTGATTGGTTGCTGGATGTGTCCTTGAAAGAACAGGTGAAAGTAGACAAGACACAAGGACAGTACACCACAGACTGGGAGAGATAGTTATCAATCTTGAAATTAAATGAACAGTTTGTAAACAGCTATTATTTACAGAGCCAAGGCTATTTTGTGGCCCACAGCTGAAAACTGATCAAGCTATCATTCACAAGCTGATATGATCATAGGACATTCTCATATGTAATAGCTGAATGTGAGACAATAGAAATTTGTTAATTGGCCTACATTAAACCAGGCATCAGGCATCTTCAGCTGATATTTTGTACCATTGGGGCAGAGATCAAGGAAGATTTTGGCCAGATTTATTTTGTTACTTGGCAAACAAAGCAGGGTTGTAGATATATTTACTCTATCCATCAATAATTGAGATATTTGTGCACTCATAGAATCAACACTCATAATTCTATTTTGGGTGTCTGGGATCACTGTCTTCAAAAGCTTATAGACCAAACATGCTAAACTACTTTGTCCCACAAAGAGCTTGAACATCCAGCAATATCCTATCATTGACAATGTGCTCCATTATGTAATTGAATGGAGCATTTGGCAGACTCAATGTATTGAAATAAATAATGTTATTTTAGTTATTGAAATTCTATTGAATCACTGGTCTGTCCATAAGAATATTAAACTGAATTCACTTTGAGTTCGGCATGATTTTCTGAGCTTCGCCAAAGAAGTTCAAGTTCAAAGTAAATTTATTATCAAAGTACATATATGTCACCATATACAACCCTGAGATTAATCTTATTGCTGGCATTCATAGTAAATACAAAGAAACACAATAGAATCAACGGAAAATCACACGCAACAGAAGGACAAAGAGCCGATGTGCACAAGACAACAATCTGCATATGCAAAAAGAAAACCAAAACAATAATCATAAGACCATAAGACATAGGACCAGAATTATACCATTTGACCCATTGACTCTGCTCCGTCATTCCTTTTCTCCCCTCCTCAGCCCCACTCCCTAGCCTTCACCTGTAACCTTTGATGCCATGTCCAATCAAGAACCTATCAAGCCCTGCCTCAAATACACCCAAATGACCTGACCTCCACAGCTACCTGTGGTAACAAATTCCACAAATTCACCACCCTCTGGCAAAAGAAGTTTCTCCAGCTCTCTCTTTTAAATGGATGCCCCTCTATTCTGAGGTTATGCCCTCTTGTCCTAGACTCCCCCACCTTGGGAAACATCCTTTCAATATCTACTCTGTCTAGGCCTTTCAACGTTTGAAAGGCTTCAATGAGATCTCCCCCCCCCCCCCCACCCCATCCTTCTAAATTCCGGTGAGTACAGACCCACAGCTGTCAAATGTTCCCCATATGATAACCCTTTCATTCCCTGAATCATTCTTGTGAACCCCCTCTGGACTCTCTCCAATGCCAGCACATCTTTCCTAAGATGAGGAGCCCAAAACTGTTCACAATACTCAAGGTGAGGCCTCACGAGTGTCTTATAAAGCCTCAGCATCACATTTCTGCTTTTGTATTCTAGACCTCTTGAAATGAATGCTAACATTGCATTTGCCTTCCTCACCACCAACTCTACCTGCAAGTTAACCTTTAAGGCATTTTGCACAAGGACTCCCAACTCCCTTTGCACCTCAGAATTTTGGATTTTCTCCTCATTTGGAAAATAGTCTGCCCATTTATTTCTACTACCGAAGTGTATGACTCTGCATTTTCCAACTTTTTATTTCATTTACCATCCCTTACCCATTCTCTTAATCTGCCTACCTGTTTCCTCGATACTTCCTCCTCCTTTGTATCATCTGCAAACTTGGCAACAAAGCCATCTATTCCATCATCTAAATCATTTTTATACAGTATAAAAAGAAGAGGTGCCAACACTGAACCCTGTGGAACGCCACTAATCACTGGCAACCAACCAGAAAAGGATCCTTTCATTCCCACTCACTGCCTCCTGTCAATCAGCCAATGCTCTAAATATGACAGTAACTTTCTGTAATACCATGGGCTCTTAACTTGGTAAGCAGCCTCATGTGTGGCACCTTGTCAAAGGCCTTCTGAAAGTCCAAAAAGACAACATCCACTACATCCTTTATCTATCTTATGTGTAATCTCCTCAAAGAATCCCAACAGGTTCGTCAGGCAGGATTTTTCCTGACAGAAACCATGCTGACTTTGTACTATTTTGTCCTGTGTCACAAAGTACTCCATCACCTCATCCTTAATAATTGACTCCCTCATCTTCCCAACCACTGAGGTAAGGCTAACTGGTCTATAATTTCCTTTCTGCTGTCTTCCTCCTTTCTTAAAGAGTAGAGTGACATTTGCAATTTTCCAGCCTCCACAATCTCTACCTCTACCTCTTTCAGATCCCTAGGGTGCAGTTCATCTGGTTACTTCTCTTCCCTCACACCCTTCAATGATTAAAGGTGCCATATCAGCGTTCCTGCGAATTGTGTCCACCAAGTCCGTTAGAAGATCGTAAAATCGTGAGTTTATTTAGATCGTTTAAAAGTACGTTACTTAAAGAGAAATCACAGGCTACAGATTGTAGTGATAGTAGTTTAGGAAGAGTATATTCAGAAGTTTTATGAGCTTCCCACAAAATGTTGCTGTGTATCACCAGCACCATCTTGAATGGCTCCAAGGGAACACCTACTTGTAATGCTGAATAAAAACATTTTACTTCTACAGCTTCAGTGTCCATGTGGCTCATTCACAGTCACAAAATTAATTACGACAAAAGTGCAGATATAGTGAAAGTAAGAAGGTTGTCTATGGTTACAGCAGGATATAGATCAAGATGTGAAGGGATGCATTTTGGGAGGTTAAAGCAGTTCAAGCCAATCACAGAGAATGTTCGAGCCTTGGGAAGGGGGGTGTTGGTAAGCAAGTGCAGAGTTCCCTGAAAAATGGAACACAAGTGGATAGAATAACAAGATTCCATTGACATGCCTGCCTTCATCAGCTGAAAGATTGAATATGTGTAAGATGTCATGTTATACCTGTACAAAACCTGATTCTGTTGTCATACCCAAGGAAAGGTTTGATTAAACTAGAGCTAAAGGGTGCAAAAAAGATTTACAAGAATGTTGCCTTTTCCTTTTCCCTTTTTGACTCTTCTATCTTCTAGCACAAGAAACAGGAGCTTGAAAGCCTGGACAGCCAGACTTAAGAACAAATTCTTTCCCACTGCTACCAGACTTCTGAACCATCACCTCTTTCACTAACTCTCCTCTATCATTCCAGATGAAGGGTCTTGGCCCAAAATGTTGACTGTCCATTTCCCTCCGCATATGCTGCCTGACACCATTGAGTTCAGTCCTGATCTTGTTTATGTCCTAGATTTCAGCATCTGTGATCTCTTCAGTCTGCTCTTCTTAAACATTCCATTTTCTCTGGTTCTCATGTTCTCAGGCTCCATTGTTCTACCTCCATTATTAATTCTTTTACCATCAGTTCATCACTTTTTGCACAACTTCAGATTGCTCCACCATCTTTGCACCATTCTGGTCTTTTATGCACATCACTGTATTTATTATAAACACATGCTGTTTACTCTATGAGCTTTGCATGAATAAGGAATTTCTTTGTGCCCTGGTGTATATGATAATAAATGAATCTAAATATAAATCTGACAATTTTGTAATCAATCTGCCAGGTAATACTCTTGAGCAGTTGAGACCAATGAAAAATTGCCCCAGCCAGGGATTTTTGATGGAAAAATAATGAAGCTATAAACTGGATGCGACTTATTTTGATAATTATGATTAGTTAGTAATATTGTCATGTGGATCCTAAACCAATATAGAATAGACCACAAAGTAAATGAGATCTGCCTTTGCAAAGCATAACCTGTGGGAGGACCTGTTTATTATGTTCCCCAGCTGAAATGCTGACATTCTCATATGCATTAGCCAAATGGAAGACATAAGAGTTTTGTTAATTTGTCTACATCAAACTAGGAATCAGACAATTTCAACTTAGTTATTTTTCATCTTTGTGACTGTGATTAAGGAAGTTTTCAGACCAGATTTATTTTATCATTTAGCTCATGAAATATGCCCATTGGCATCTTTGCTCCATCTATCTACAAAAGGGTTATTTGTGTATCTAGAGTGCTAACCCCAGAGCCATAATTTTTGGTGTCTTGGGTCTCTGTCCTTAACATCTGTCCTTTTCAAGGATGTAACCAGGAAGTTAGACAGGGGGAGATCCAGTGGATGTAGTGTACCTCGATTTTCAGAAGGCTATTTTCTATTGTCTATTGTCTATCAAGAAAGCGCATCCACTTGTGAATTTTCTTAGGTGTCTGAGAAGACTAAGCTTGCCTATGATATTTTCTCAAACTTTACAGGTTCCTGATGGGCTGCAATCTCAGTCCCAGCGTCGGATACAACTGATCTGCTCTGGGCCAAAGAAACCTGCAGAGAATAGTAAACACTATCTCCATCACAGGCTCGTCCCTTCCATCCAGTTCATTTTCATGGTGTCGTCCTTCAGGGTGGCTTATAGTATTGTTAAGGATGCCTGCTACCTGAGCCACTCCCTTTTCTCTCTTCTACTTTCTGAGAGAAGATACAGAGCTTGAAAGCCCAGACTACAGACTTCTTTCCCGCTGTTATGAGACTTCTGAACCCATCGCTTCTTTGACGTCTTCTACCCGAGGTGCTGTCATATTCTCAAACCTTAATTCTACCTCTGTTAATCATTGTCACCTCAGCAATTTTTTGCACAGCATCAGATTGCACTACAATATTGTTTAATGCTGATCACTGAATTTGTTTTTGTGTTTATTATTACCGTGTGTATTGTTTACTTAGAGTTTCATGCGAGCAAGGAATTCCATTGCACTCTGGTGTATATGACAATAAGCTAATCTGAATCTGACAATTTCTTAATTAATCTACTAGGTAATACTCTTGAGCAGTCCTCCTCTGCCCAACTCATTCTCTAGACTGCTCAAGAGTAGCTGAACCAAAGCAAAATTTGCAACAAACAAGAATTTTTAATTATTAGGTGGAAAACTAAATGAAGCTATGAACTGAATGCGACTTGTTCAGTTCAGAAAACTAAATGGTGGTGGTTGGAATCCGTCTGTTTTGAAGGCCAATGGGTGATGACGATCCATCATCAAAAGCCTGGACAGAAGGCATGGAGATCCTGAGATGCCCAGTTGTCAAGATCCCCCTCACCACTGTAGTCCAAAGGAAAGCTTGTGAAGCTATACGTTTGACATTAGCTTGACTGCAGGAACTGTCAGAAGTATGTTCAATGACGTCCAGCCACCTAAAGGGCTCCACTCTGGATTTTGCTGGCTGGGTTTACTCCTGTAGCCTTCATCTCTCCTGAGGTGGGGCTAATTACCCATAGCTGGGGATTTGGTTCACGAGCACCAGAGCATGTCCACACACCAGAGGATGTGCGTGCTACATGTGCAGGAGCCAGATCTCCTCTCTGTCCTCTGTAGTTCAGCCTCAGTCGAAAAGGAGTTCAGTTTCCATGTGTCACCAGTGAGGAGGCACTACATGAGGCTTGTTGGAGAGGCTGCGTACTGGCAAGGGAGAAACTTTCACATTCAGCTCTCCTTTTCACAAGACTGCTAGCCAGCGGTAGAAGCTGAGAGTAAGAGCAGTAAGCACTACCCACTATACACTACCACACTAGACACATCACAACAACCATTTTGATACATATGCCTCTTTATCTGGCTGGTAAGAAATATTGTCATGTGGATTATGTACCAATATTGAATGGGCCACTAACGACTGAAGTCTTTCTAGGAAAAGTCTTTTCTTTCCTAGCCTCTGAGCAACTGATTTGTTCTTATATGCAGACTTGAAAGAACATATGATAGAGAAGCCATTTCAGCTATTGAATCTGCTCTTATCTTTGTTCTTATGAGTATAAAAAATGAATGTACAGTCAGTTGAGGAAGATCCTCCTGCTCTTCTCACTATGAGAAAGTATCTCTAAGGGAGTACCTGCTCGTTTTGCTGTATGAAGTCCTTTCACATCAGTGGTTATCACACTTTCTTGGGATACTGCCCTCCCGGCTCCCAGATCACATCCCAGTGCCCCCTCCCCTTTTCCAGCCATAACATTAAAACCATAAAGGATTTTGATTTACAATACACTGTGAAAGAAAATAGGAACAGCAATCTCAAAACAGTGACAAATAATTGCAAAAATTATTCAAATTTATTTAAAGCTACAAATAAAATTATTTCTTAATTTAATTACAGTAAAAACAATATTTGTCAACAATTTAGGAGCGTACATTAGTAGTCTAACTATTCACTACATTGTTTTTTAACCTTTCAATGAGATGGACGGGCTTGGTGCATTGATACCAGCTTCTCAACATCAGGCTGAATGCCACTCAGAAGGAGTCTCAGATCCCCATGTTCAGTAACTTGCAGTCTGCTTTGTTGTTTTGAAAAAAGTTGAGAGACTGCACCAAAGTTGTGCTCCACTAAATAGAAAGTCAATAAAGAACTCCTTAACCTTTTTCCCCAGTGCATGGTAGTGTTTAGAGATTTCCTTCTGCAACCAAAAGTCCTGATATAATTTTCTGAACCTTGACTTCAGCTCAAAGTCATTTGGTACTGAGATTAGCTCTTCCTTCACCCTTCCTGTTAATTCCTCATTACAAGAATTCAGGAATGGATTATTACCCAATCTGTAATTTGGATCGAGAGAAGATCCTGAAATCTCTCTGACATGTCTTCATGCAGCTCACCCAGATGGGCACAGTATACTTGAAGATCATCATTTGGTATCCTTCCTTTCTCTTCCAACTCAGTGAGGCTCAGAAAATGGAAAAGGTCGCAATAGCCAATGTTGCTCTTAAATAGGGTTAACTTGGACAGAAATGAGGAGATGGCTGATTTGACTTTGATAAGATTCACATAATTTCCTTGCAACAGAAGACTGATTTCGTTAAACTTTGCAAATAATTTTGTCAAATGAGCAATGTCATGCCTAATATTCTGGGGTTGATTGCTGACTGAAGCATTTTTCAAAGAATATTATCACAGCTTCAAAAAGTGCATAAAAGCATCTTAGGCAGTTTCATTTGATAGCTATTGAATTTCTGTGAGCAACAGCAAGCACTCAAACTGTTCATTATTTTCAATACAAAGCTTTCAAAATAGTTGAGAATTGAGAGGATAGGTCTTGATTTTATTTAACACTGTGACAACAGTTTTTAACGATTTGTGCAGCCGATCACTTATGTTTACTGTGACAAGATGTCTGTGAATAGTAAACAGTAAATATGTTAGTTACTTCAATTATTTAATAACCCCATGGTGGCATCCTGTCAATGATGGTGTCCAATCTGTTCCACGAGCAAGAATGTTGGTGAGCAGAATGTCCTTCTCTTTGAGAAATATTGACACCCCTTATATCTGTTTCTGTCTCTTGCAAATAACATCTCTGGATGCTTTCATCTTTTATGAAGTGAACATAACCAAGAAGCAAAGATTAGTTGCCCGGCAAAGTTGACTCATCCAACTGCAGAGCAAATTCTGTTGTCCTATGTATATTGCATAATGGATCTGCCACACTCTCAGACATTTCATCTATTCATCTTTGAACAGAGTTGTCACCTAGCAGAATCACTTTAATTATTTGGTTCAGTGACTTACGCAAAACCGTACTCAGAACCTTCCTTACTACTGGCAGAACCAGTTCTTTTCAATTGTATGGGGCTTTCCATATTTATCAACAAGCAATGAAATATTGTAGGAAGCAAGCAAACCATCACTGTTTTGAAAAATGATCTAGTGCTTCGGCCAGATGGGATGCATGGTGGAAACCCGCATCAAGGAGCATAGGAGGTGTATATAGGAGAAAGTGGCAGTACCAGAAGATTGCATTTGCAATGGCCATAGGATTGACTGTGATGGTACAAAACTACTGTGCTGTGCCAGGGCTTCTGGGACTGCTTGGTAAAGGAAGCCATTAAAATAAATTAGAGGAAAAGAATTTTAACAAAGATGAAGGTCTAGCTCTTAGTAAGAACTGGAATTAGATTGTAAACAAGATGGGGCAGTGGAAAACTGATTGGATGAGGACCAGCCAATCAGGAAGGACAGAGTAGGGGGGTTTAAGTACCACCAGGCTAGACATGCCCAGGGATCATCTCTGATGAAAATGGTGAAGTTTGTCATTGAATCGTTGTTATAATTGATATCTGCACCCAGCTGGAAGCCCGAGAAGAGTTTATTCATCATAGTTCTGTTGCAGCGCACACAAAATGCAGCAGGTCAGGCAGCATCTATGGAAATGAATAAACAGTTGACGTTTCAGGCTGAGACCCTTCTGGAAAGGAAGGAGGACGTGGCCAAAATAAAAAGGTTTGTGGGGAAGGTGGATAGCTAGAAAATGATAGGTGAAGCCTGGTTGGTGGGAAAGGTAAGGGGTTGGAGAGGAGGGCATCTGATAGGAGAGGAGAGTGGATAGTAGGAGAAAGGGAAGGAGGAAGGAACCCATGGGCAGGTGAGAAGAGGTAAGAAGCCAGAGTGGCGAATAGAAGAAGAAGAGGGAGGGAAAATATATTTACTGGAAGGAGAAATTGAATATTCATGCCACCAGGTTGGAGGCTAAACAGACAGGATATAAGATGTTGCTCCTCCAACCTGAGGGTAGTTCATCTTGGCACAAGAGGAGGTTCTGGTTTGCTCCATCAGAGTGTATTCTCTTCAAACGTTCAAGGAGTCTGGGTGGTTTCATTGGCTCATTTGAAAAAAAAAGCTTTTTCACACAATATACTCATTGGCTGCTATTGGTTGCTTGATGCTGGTATAAATCCTTGTTTCAGATACTCTACACTATACTGTCTACATTTCTCTTTCATTTGACCTGCTAGTGCCATTTTCATTATGAATTAATGACCACCATCAATCACCTATTGTTTAAGTCCAACCTCAAGTACTGGAATCAATAAAGGGAATGTTTATGACATCATCATAGCTCAGGCAAAACCTGACTTTCATCCTGAAATTTCATAAGAGGGGCAGCGATATTTTGGTTGGGTAGTGGGCTAGGGAAATGCAGTCAAGAGCATTTGAAAGGGCAGATTCTGAACTTTACCCCATTGAACGCTATTCCCTGATTCACAGCAATTGTGTCACTGAGTGATTAGAGTATGGGAATTGTACTAGCTAACGCTGTACTACAGTAGAGAAGGGCAATAATGTGCTGGCCGGGCCCAGAAATAACACAATTTCTGCAGTCCAGATTTCTTGTGATATGCCAAATACAGATGTGCCACATTACTTTTCAACAACTACTGTATAACACGCTTCAAGCAATGTTTAATAGAATGGTGGGTTAACAAGAGATCAAAGGTCCATTTATTTATTATCAATGTATGTGTGCAATATACAACTCTGAAATTTGTCTTCTCCAGATAGCCACGAAACAAAGGAAACCATGTAAATCAGTATGAAGAGAAACAGGTAACTTACTCCCTCCGGCACAAAAACAAGAAAGACATGACGATTGTCAAGCCCCCAAACACCCCACTCCCACCACAAAAAAACTAACAAAATGCAACATGAACATCGACCCCCAAAGCCTCCTCCTCTTGCATAAAAGACATCAAGAACATCAGCCCCCAAACCTCCTCCCACACAAAAAAAACAATGAGAAAGGATGGGCAAAAACACAGAATATAAAAACCTTAAGACTGAAGAATTCCATAGTCCAAATCCATAAATGTAAACTTTGGTAATATCATCAAAAGAGAGAGACACAGGGGCCTACCCCCAAGGGCACAGTGATAGGCCACAGGCTGCAGCTCCAACAGCAGATCAAAAAGTGATCATTGTAATCAATTATGAGGCACTGAGGATCAAATGCTTATAATAAGTAATTCAATTCTTGAATTAAGCCTGTAATCCCTCCTCTGCCTCCCCCCCCCCCATTGAGCACCCTCCACACCACCTCCTTTATCTTTATTGCCTCCTTAGAAACTGCCACCACCCCCAGAAGGTGCGATGTTGCTCACTTTGGGAACCACTGTTTTATATCTGTGGCTCCAGTTTCCACATGGCTCATTCAGTCATGACACAGATGACTCCAGCATCCACTGGCATTTCATTTCATACTTGCACTACTCTCTGATTGCATCCCTCTCAGGTTCCCCTTAAATATTTCACCTTTCATGCTTAGCCTATCACCTCTAGTTCTAGTCTCACCCAACTGGTGATAAAAGCCTGCTTGCATTTACCCTATCTATACACTTCATAATTCTGTATACATCTATCAAATCTCCCCTCATTCTTCTAACTCCAGGGAATAAGGTTAATCTTTCCCTATAACTCAGTTTCTCAAGTCCTGGTAAATCCTTGTAAATTTTCTCTGTCACACACAAGAGAAGGTCTGCAGATACTGGAAATCCAAGCAACACACACAAGGTGCTGGAGGAACTCAGCAGGACAGGCAGCATCTGTGGAAAAAAGTAAACAGTCGACGTTCTCTCTGCTCTTTCAATCTTACTAATATCTTTCCTGTGGGTAGGTGACCAGAACTCCATGAATACTCCAAATTTTACCTCAGTGTCTTACGCAGCTTCAACATAACATCCCAATTCCTGTACTCAATCTTTTTCATTTATCAAGACCAATATGCCAGAAACTCTCTATGACCCTATCTGCCTGTGGTGCCATTTTCAAGGAATATGTTGATAAAAATTCCTCACGTGTCCACAGTATGTGCCTGATTAATATCAAAATTAAACTTTAATATTAATCATGATTAATATTTTAATAATTTGAGAGCTAAAGTAATAATGATTTTGATTAATGTTTTAAGTGTATCACCGATACAGCACCTCCAGCAATAGATTTCCGTTCTCACAATTTTCATTCAGGCTCAATAACAAGGGGGCGTAAACAGTTACTGAAAGCAGAAAAAAAGAAGAAATAAAATCTCTGTGCAAGCAAATATAGAAATATTAAATATGCAATAAGAATTTATTGAAGCTGAATTAATCATGGGAGGTTTAGTTAAGCACATGAAGAAAAGGATTTTAGGGGTTACTCAAGTAAGAATGGAATACTATATCAGTATGAATAGCACCGACACAAAGGGTTAAATCATTCCTGTATGAAAACGTCGTGATTCAGTAAAATGATATCAGCAAATGGCCTCTCGTGTATGTGCTGTTGTGAAAGCCACTCTGCCAATGTACAGCACTTAATGTTCCAGTTCAATTGTCATTCTATCACACATGAATACCATGAACACAGCCAGACAAGACAGCATTCTCCTGGGGCCAAGGTGCAAAACACAGCACCAACACTCATACACAGCACAGGGCACATATAACACATGTAAGGCAGCAATAAAATACTGTCACACAAAACAAAATATAGTCCAACACCCTGAGTCCATGAATGTTGCAGCAGTCTCCAGTCGAACACAATACTTGGCCTTCTGCCAAGCGACCACTGGGGGCAGCACCGACTCCAGCATGCAGCTGTGCCACTCTGCCTCTGGTAGAGTACACCGACTCTGACGTCTCTCTCCTGGGCAGCTGGTAAGAGGTGACACCGCGGCTTGAGGCCTAGTCCCCACTATGACTGAGGCCACGCAGCTCCCCCACTGTCCGCCAAAACAGCAGTGCAGCAATCCACATTAAGGCCTGGTGACCACAACTAAGATGATCACTTGCTGTTAGACTGCACACATCTGTCATACACCAAAACCTCTCTAATGCGGGCAGCAGCACAATCTGCACCAAGTCCAGTGTTTTCAGTTTTTCCGCCAACAAGCAACTCGCTGTTGGGGTAGACCTGCTACCTTAAATTCCTAAGGTCCAGTAGGATCTTGAGATCATAAAATATACATTTTAAAAGAATAAATACACCTTCTGTTGGCCCCATGGCAGCCGCTGCGACTGAACATGCCATCTTACCAAGGCTTTAGACTCCAAGTCTTTTTCTCCTCCCTATCAAGCCACACATGAGGCTGCTTACCAAGATAAGAGCCCATGGTATTATAGGAAGGTTACTAGCATGGTTAGAGCATTGGCTGATTGGTAGGAGGCAGCGAGTGGGAATGAAAGGATCCTTTTCTGGTTGGCTGTCAGTGACTAGTGGTGTTCCGCAGGAGCCGGTGTTGGGATTACTTCTTTATATGCTGTATGTCAATGATTTAGATGATGGGATAGATGGCTTTATTGCCAGTTTTGCAGAAGATATGATGATTGGTGGAGGGGCAGGTAGTGTTGAGAAAACAGGAAGACTGCAGAAGGACTTAGATTAGGAGAATGGGCAAGAGAGTGGCAAATGAAATATGATGTTAGAAAATGCAGGGTCATGCACTTTGGTGGTAGAAATAAATATGCAATTGTTTTCTAAATGCAGAGAAAATCCAAAAAATCTGAGATGCAAAGGGACTTGGGAGTCCTTGTGCAGAACACCCTAAGGGTTAGCTTGCAGGTTGAGTCGATGGTGAGGAAGGCAAATGCCATGTTAGCATTCATTTCAAGAGATCTAGAAGGCAAGAGCAAGGATGTGATGCTGAGACTTTGTAAGGCATTGGTAAGGCTTCACTGAATATTGTGAACAGTTTTGGGCTTCTTATCTAAGAAGAGATGTGCTGGCATGGGAGAGGGTTCAGAGGAAGTTCACAAGGATGGGTCCAGCAGTGAAAGGATTATCATACGAGGAATGTTTGATGGTTCTGGGTCTGCAGTCGCTAGAATTTAGAAGGATGAGGGAGGATTTCATTGAAACCTTTCGAATGTTGAAAGGCCTATACAGAGTAGATGTGGAATGGATGTTTCCCATGGTGGGAGAGTCGAGGACAAGAGGGCACTGCCCCAGGATAGAGGGACGTCCGTTGAAAACAGAAATGCGGAGAAATTTCTTTAGGTGAATTTGTGGAATTTTTTACCACAGGTTGCAGTGAAGGCCAGGTCATTGGGTGTATTTAAGGCAGAGATTGATAGGTTCTTGATTGGCCACTGCATCAAACGTCATGGGGAGAAGGCTGGGGAGTGGGGCCGAGAAGGGGACAAAAGGAACAGTGATGATTGAATGGCGGAGCACATTCGATGGACCAAATGGCCCAATTCTGCTCCTATGTCTTATAATCTATTACCATCATCTCTCCTCGGCCTTTAAACATGTGTAATACCTTTGTTACCCAATTCTGAGCTCTTGTTCACTAAGGGTAGTCATGTCTTCAACTACCAAAGTTCTAGGCTCTGCAATTCCCTCTCCACCTCTCTTTCAGGCCTTTACGATGCACATTAAGATGATATGTGCCTGCAACACTGCTGCAAGTAAGCGTTTCACTGCACCTGTGCATGAACGTACTTGTGTATATGACAATAAATATGACTTTGACGTAAGACCTATCTCTTCATTCACATGTCCTTGATACTGTCTTCTGTGGCTCACTGGCAACTATTTTCCAGCTGTTCCTGTGTCGAGCCTTGGGTTGCTCTGCTCTGCTGAGTGTGCTGTCCATATGTTATGATTGTGGCTCCTGTGGATCTTGGTATTCTGCAAGCCCTCCACCAAAAAAATCTCACTGTTGCTCTAAACTCAAATGCAAGATTGATCTAAAACCATCAAATTTAGGGGATGTCAAAGAAACACAGTGCTGAGTTTCATCGATTCATAAGACCATAACGCACAGGAGCAGATTTAGGCTACTCGGTGTATCGAGTCTGCTTTGCCATTCAATCATGGCTAATCTATTTTCCCTTTCAACTTTTCCCCTGCCTTCTCCTCAAAACCTTTGAACCCTTACTAATTAAGAAGCTATTAACCTCTGATTTAAATATACCTAATAACCTGGCCTTCACAGCTGTCTATGACAATGAATTCCAGATTCACTGTCCTCTGGCAAAATAAATTTCTCCTCATATCTGTGCAAAAGGGACATCCTTCTATTCTTGAAGCTTTGCCCTCTGGTCTTAGACTCTCCCACATATTTCTATTTCGGTCTTTCCATATTTGGTAGGTTTCAATGAGAGTCCCTTTCATTCTTCCAAACTCCAATGTATAGGCCAAGAGCCAACAAATGCTCCTCATACATTAACTTCTTTGTTTCTGGGATCATTGTTGTAAACATCATCTAAACCCACTCCAATGCAAACACATCCTTTCTTAGATTTGGTGCCCAAAACTACTCAACATATTCCAAGTATGGTCAGACCAATGCTTTAAAAAGCCACAGTATTACATCTTTGCTTTTAGCCCATTTGAACTTGATGCTAACATTGCATTTGCCTTCCTTATTACCAACTCAACCTGCAAGTTAACCTTTAAGGAATCCTGTGCTAGGACTGTCAAGTCCCTTTGCACCTCTGATTTCTGAATTTGTTCCCCACAGAGAATAGTCTGTGCCTTTATTCCTTATACTTTTTTGTTATCAACTTCTTTGAAGTTGCAGCATTTTTTAGGACTAAGAGCTGTCACTTCTGAATTTAACCTCTGAAGCTTGAAGTGACCCTCAGCCATCCTTGATGTTTTGGCTGATGTTTTCAAGGACACTTTTGCCATCAAAATCTGTTTGTCCTAATAGGAGATGAGCTTCCAGTTAAAAGATGAGAGTTAATACAGAATTTATTAAATTAAATATTGTAACCTTCCAGTAAAAACATCATGGATTAATGTGAAACATCTGTGAAGAAAAAATTTGAGTTTCTTGATTTTTGGCAAGTTTGCACCATCCATCAGTAAGTCTAACACAGTAGGTAATTGTGATTTTAATTGGCTGTCATATTTTCTGACTTGATAAAGCCTTCTTGCCTCTTTGAAAGACAGTTACAGCAGATAAACCACAGAGGTAGAGGAATATACTCTGGCTGTGTTTGATTATTACCATGAAATTGTCAAATTGAAGAAGAACATTATATTTCTTAGTGGCAATTCACTTTAAGTTTATTATGATTATGGATAGATGTGTGTCCTTGATTGGTTGCGCTCACTTCAGTGGGAGATAATTTGGCAAGTGGAGTGTAGCATACAGATGCTGTTTTATTGCCTATTTTGAGTGAGCACCCGAGGATGAACACTCACTGCTTGGTGTGCTTGATTTGACTTTCAACTTGCATTTCAATTTTTCTTCAGTGAGGAGAAATAACTTTTTATTCCGCCTTTCACAATGTTTCTAAGCATTTTGCGCCCACTGTTGTAATTTGAACTTCAGCAACACTTCTAACATTTGTTCATTCACGAGATGTGAGCCTTGCCAGCTGTAATTGTTTAATTCCCCACTGTAATTCAGGAGCAGTTAGGAGTCAGTCACATTAGTTTGTCTGGGGTCATGCATGGGCCAGAGGACACATTCATGAAACAAATAATTTTTAAAACAACTTGCAAGTTTCATTAACCTATCAACCTCATGATTACAAACAAGATAAAATCTACAGATGCTGGAAACCTGAGCAACACACACAAAATGCTGGAGGAACTCAGCAGGCCAGGCGGGATCTATGGAAAAAAGTACAGACAACGTTTCGGGCCAAAACCCTTCGGCAGGACTGGAGAAAAGAAAAGCTGAGGAGTAGATTTAAAAGGTGGGGGGAGGAGAGAGAGAAACACCAGGTGATTGGTGAAACCTGGAGGGTAAGGGGATGCAGTAAAGAGCTGGGAAGTTGATTGGTGAAAGAGACAGAAGGCCATGGAAGAAAGAAAAAGGGGGGAGGAGCACCAGAGGGAGGCGGTGAGTGGACAAGGAGAATGATGAAGGAGGGATAACGGGATGGGGAATGGTGAAGGAGGGGCTGGGGGGCATTTCTTCATCATTTCCCATCCCTTTATTCCACTCTCACCATTGAAATTTTCACTTTGATTCTTCAAGATTTTGGTTTGTAGAGAAACAAATAATCGCTGGAAGATCTCCTCTCTCTTTGCAGTACCTGCCATTTAGCCTCAATGAGACCCAGGTGTGTCACAAAGCATATTTTATATCAGACTATAAACATTCATCTTGAAATAGGTGTTCAAACTTATACTTGGGGTTCCTGTGATTTGTGACTTATGACATCGTTGGGTTCAGTAAATCATAAAAAGGATATCTTCCCTAGATTCCTTGTATTTTTCACCAACAATGTTAATCTGTATTAAATAAGTTTTGAGTGTTTATATAGTGAATGTATGAGATATAGTTGGAAGTTTTTTGATAATGAATTTCATGAATCAACAGCTCCAATGCTAGACTAAGTTTAATAGTCAAAGACCTGGATTTTGCTGAGTGTGTTGCTCTGCCAGTACATGGTGCCTCTACTCCATTTTGGCCAAGAGTTAATTGTGCAGTTCCTTCCGACCCACCCTGTTGGCTGAGATCATGTTGGAGCCCATTGGGTGAGATCACTTGTGACATGGTCCTTGACTGATGTAATTAGGTTCCACGGACTGACTGGATCAAGTCTACACATAAATATCCTATGGAAACCTTGAATGGATGGCAAAATCACATTCCTGGATTTGCTCCTGATGAGATTGGACAGGACGTATGTAGAGAGGATGTTACTTTCTGTGGGGAGGTCTAGAACTAGGTGTCAAAGTCCAAAAGTTCAACATTGAAGGTAACTTTATTATCAAATTATATATGTGTCACCATATACAACCCTGAAAATCATTTTCTTGCTGGCATACACAGTAAATCCAAGAAACACAATAGAATCAGTCAAACACAAGGAAATCTGCAGATGCTGGAAATTCAAGCAACACACACAAAATGCTGGTGGAACGCAGCAGGCCAGGCAGCATCTATAGGGAGAAGCACTGTTGATGTTTTGGGCCGAGACCCTTCGTCAGGACCAGTCAAAGACCACACCCAGCAGGACGGACAAACAGCCGGTGAGCACAAGACGACAAATGGCAAATACAAAAAAAGGTTAAAGAGGGAAAATAATAATAGTAAATACATAAGCACTAAATATTGATAATACGAGATGAAGAGTCATTGAAAGTGGGTCCATAGGTTGTGGGAACTGTTCAGTGATGAGATGAGTGAAGTTTTCCCCTCTGCTTCAACAGGCTGGTGGTTGAGGGATAATGACTGTTCCTGAACCTGGAGTTATGGGTCCTGATGTTGGGGGTCTTTGATGATGGATGCTACTTTCCTGCAACATATTTAAAAATAAGCATCACTTTCTTTATGAGATAAGTTTTGTTCTCAGAGAGTTGTCAGTCTTATGGAAGTCTCTTCCTAAAGAGTAGTGGAAACAGAGTCTTTCTAAATTTTGATGGCAGAGATAAGTAGAGCCCTGTCAAGAAGGTATGTGATATAATATTGTGGGTGGATGGATTGCACTGTTCAAATTATAATCAGATCATTTATGCTCTCCTAATTCATATGTGCATATATTCTGAATACTGAAATTGAGAACCATTTAAAACTATTAAAAGGCAAATAAAAACTCTTCTGCAAGATCACTCTATATGTGTCAATAGTGCACCAATTGAAGATAGTTGGGTGGGAAACTCAGAAATCAGTGCCAAAAGAAATGTATAATTTTAAAAGCTGTTGAATAAAATACTCTCTGTCTCCCAGTGTATCTGTGTAATGAGCCCTTTGATTCTATCTATCACTTTTTGAAAGGTAATATTAAAGCCGGCAATGAATTCAAATTTATTGATGGTCCCTTAAGGAAAGTAAGCTGCTGGTCTTACATAGACAATGTACTTACATGAAAAGTGGTAAATTATTTTCACATGTACAGTGAAAATTGTCTTACATACTGTTAGTACAGATCGGATCATTACAACAGTGTATTGAAGTAGGACATGTTAAAACAAAATACCAGTGTTACAGTGGAAGTGAAGTCCAAGTAGACGGTACTACGGTGAAAAGTCATAATAAGGTGGTAAGTGAGGTCAAAAATCCATCTAATTGTGTCAGGAACCATTCAATAGTGTTATAGCAGTGGGATAGAAACTGTCCTTGAGCCTGTTGGTTTGTATTTTCAGGCTTTTGTGTCTTGTCCATGACGGTGGGGGGGGGGGGGGGGGAGGGGGCGGTGGAAGGTGAGAGAATGCCTTGGGTGGGTGGGGTCGGAGGGGAATGTAGACAGAGTCCATGGAAGGGAGGCTGGTTTCCATGGTAAGCTGAGTTGTGTTCACAACACTCTGCAGTTCCTTGTTGTCATAGGCAGGCAGTTGTCATACCAAGCCATGAACATTTGAATAAGATACTTTCTATGATACACCGAGTGTCAAAGGAGATATGCCAAATTTCTTTAGGACAGGGAGGTATGGAATATAGGGAAGAAGGTTCAAAATTCAAAGTAAATTTAATATCGAAGTACGTATATGTTAACATATACCGCATTGAGATCCATTTTCTTACAGGTATTTACAGGGAAGAAAAGAAATACAAAAGAATCTACCAAAAAAAACATAGATAAACAAAAACTGACAAATAACTAATGTGCAAAAGAAGACTGTAGATAAAAAAAATACTGAAAATAATGAGCTGTAAAGAGTTCTTGACAGTGAGTCGTTCGGTTGTAGAATCAGTTCAGGGTTGTGGTAAGTGAAGTTAACCACGCCAGTTCAGAAACACAATGGGTCATAGCTGTTCCTGAGCCTGGTGGGGTGTCCGGTGGGAGTATTGAGAAGACATCATGCCCTATATAGTGGAGGTTATTGATGATGGGTGCTGCTTTCTTGTGCCAGCAATCCTTGTAAATGTACTTAATGTACTGGGCTGAATGCACCACTTTCTGTTCTTGGGCATTGGTTTTGCCACACCAGGCCATGATACAACCACAGGATTCTCTCCACTATGCTCCTATAGAAATTGGTCATAGTTTGCATTGACTTGCTGAAACTACACAAACTTCTACGAAAGTAGAGGCATTATTGTGTCCTTTTTGTGATGGCACTTGCATGTTGGTCCCAGAACACTTGCTCTGATATATTAATGCCAAAGGATTTGGAGCTACTGATCCTCTCCACCTCTGATCTCCCAATGAGGACTAACGGTAGTGTTAACATGGCTGAACCAGAGCAGGATAAAGCCAATAGTTTAATTTCAGCAGACATCCTGCAGTTGACATCAGTTGTAAAGTAGAAGTGGAAAATGTTGGAAATCCTCAGCAGATCAGGAAGAGAAACAGAGTTGCCGTTTCAGGTCAATGATCCTTTGTCAGAAGAGCAGTGCGAAATTTTCTCAAAGGTGATTTAGAATGGATTGTGAGTGCTGATCTTACCAACATCCATGTCTTGTCTTTAAAAAAGAATATTGAACCAAATTGTTCTGGACACAGCAAGAACAGTAGTAGACAAGCCGATTCCTGGTTGAAGTACTTTATGGTTCATGTCGTGTGCTGCTGAGGTTCTCTCCACCACTGTCCTGTCCCTGAACACCTCACCACCCTCAAAGGCTTGCCAACTCTTTCAAATACCCCTGATAGACAAAGGCATTTAAAATTGAAAATAAAAATTAAATCCATTTGAATATTTTAAAAATGTTTTAACATGTTGAGCCTTAAACAGAGCTGCACCATTTGATCAGGAATAAAAATGAGCAGTCTGTGAAAGAAAATAAATTTTATGACCAATTAGAATTGCAAAAAGAGAACATTCAAATGTACACAATATGTATTCTTGAATTGACACTACTGTACAGGAAATTCTGGATTACCATTGGGCTCATCCTCGTTCCAGAGACTCAGCAGAAAGGTAGCTGTCATCTGAAAAAAAACAAGGGAATAAATTGATATCCAGAAGGTACTCTTGTGTTTTTAAGCACATTATTATTGCATAACTTCTGAATAGTCACATAGACTACTCTACTCCTATGGAGGGTGATGATAACTCTCTAAGGAGCACAAACAGATGCTTCCCAACTCAAACTCTCCAAGGTTGGTTGAGAAGCAGTAGTGACATCTTCAAAGGTTTGAAAAGGAAAATAAATCTCCACCTGTGTGAATCCCCACAGTGTCTGGTAATGTTGTGACCTCTGTCTTGGAGGCCAATGTAGGAAACATCCTCTCCATGTCCACTCTGTCTACGCCTTTCAATATTTGCTAAGTTTCAATGAGAACCCCCCCCCACCCCACCCATTCTTCTAAACTCTAACATGTACAGAGACATCAAATACTCCTTGGATATTAACCCTTTCAATTGCAGAATCATTCTTGTGAACCTCCTCTGGACCCTGTTGAATCCCAACACTTCTTTTCTTTGGTAAGGTGCCCAAATTCTCACAATGCTCCGAGTACAGTCTGACCAATATCTTATAAACCCTCAGCATTACATCCTTGTTTTTATATTCTAGTCCTGTTGAAATGAACGCTAACATTGCATTTGCCTTCCTTACTACCAGGTCAACCTGCCATTTAACCTTTATGGAATCCTGTGTGAGGACTCCCAAGTCCCTTTGCACCTCTGATTTTTGAATTTTCTACATGTTTAGAAAATAGGCTACACCTTTATTCCTTCTACCAAAATGCATGACCATACACTTCTCTACTCTGTATTCCATCTGACACTTCTTTGCCCATTCTCTCAATCGGTGGAAGTCCTTCTGCAGAGTCCTTGCTTCTTCAACACTACCTGCCCCTCACCCTATCCATGCATCCAGAAACCTGGCCAAGAAGCCAGCAATTCCATCAACCAGACATATAACGTGAAAAGAAGTGGTCCCATCACCAGCAGCTGCAGAACACCACTAGTCACCAGGAGGCAATCAGAGAAGGTCCCCTTTATTCCTAGCTATTGCATCCTGTCAGTCAACCAATATTTTATCTATGTTTATATCTTTGCTGTAACACCATCAGCTCTTATCTTGTTTAGCAGCCTCACGTGTGACTCCTTGTCAAAAATCTTCTGCAAATCCAAGTTAGATTATCCACAGACTTCTTTGTCTATCTTGCATGTTATTTCCTCAAAAACTTTCAACAGATTTGTCAGGCAAAGTTTTCCCTTGAGGAAACCATGCTGACTTCAGCTTTTTTTAAATCATGTGCCTCCAAATACTCTGAAGCCTTATCCTTGATTATGGGCTCCTACACCTTGCCCACCACCGAGGTCAGGCTAGCTGGCATATAATTTCCTTTCTTATGCTTCCCTCCCTTCTTAAAGAGTGGGGTGACATTTGCAGTTTCTAGTCCTTTACAACCATCTCAGAATCTAGTGAAAGGTGGTTACCAATGCCTCCACAATCACTTCACAATGTCTCTCTATGGATATAACTAAAATGTCAAATTGAGTAAATTTGAATCATTGCCCACTTAGAAGTTTCATTGCCAGAAAAAATGTGTCATGCGACAACCTAATGGTATTGTCTAGAGCAGATATTGGCTACTATCAAGTTCAAGCTGTTAAGGAGTGCTGTGGACATTAAGCATATTAACACTGCACCTATAGCAACAGAAGTTAGCCATCATTTTATTAATTCTGACAGTTCTATCTCTTTATTATTAATTCCCTAGCCTTTCTCCGTATCTGTTAATAGCCTCAATTTGCTAGTAAGTATCTATTACATTAAGCAACCTAATTGTCTTTGCATTAGTGTTTTCTGGGAAGTAGTGTTCTGTGTTCACACTCCCTAGAAGTACTTCAGTGATTTCTTTTTTAACTGGATAATTTTGAATTCCAAGCTTACATACATGACGTCTAGATTATTGATTAAATTAATTGTTTTTATCTGTAATAATCATTGTGAATGAATTGATCAAACTCAATTAATATGAACTAATTTCACTCAGTTACCCACAATGGGTCATTTCCTTAATCACAGGTTCTGAGATTAATAATCAGGACAACACACACAAAATGCTGGTGGAACACAGAAGGGTCTTGGCCCGAAATGTCGACAGTGCTTCTCCCTATAGATGCTGCCTGGCCTGCTGTGCTCCACCAGCATTTTGTGTGTGTTGTTTGAATTTCCAGCATCTGCAGATTTCCTCGTGTTTGCTTAATAATCAGGAATTATTTTTTACAAAAACCGCAAGATTCTAGATTCAAGATTCAGGTTTATTTGTTAAGTGTACATCAAAACATAAAGTGAAATATGTCATTTGCCTCACTTTGCCAGTAAGTATCTATTACATTACATTAATCACCCAAATTGTTTTAGCATTAGTGTTTTTCAGGGTAACAGTGTTCTGTGCTCACATTCCCTTAAAGTACTTCTGTTCAGGTGAGGGGTGGAGTTACGATGGCACTTAACAGCTCTTTGAGCTTATCTGTGGAAAGAGCTTAATTTCTACACTTAATGTCTCTCTTTTTCCTTTTCAAGCTGAATAGGGTTCTATCTGAGACTCCTGACCTGGAGTTATGCTCAGACTTCGGTTCTTTGCGGCGGGGAGACCTGTTTCCGGTGGCTCACAACTGGCCGCTTTTCGATATCCTAAGGATACTGCCTGGAAGATAAGTCCGGCTTCAGGATCCTGAGGCTTTGTGACCCTGTGGATGAGCCAAATCTGTGTCGGTGCTGCTGACAAAAACGTCGCGGGAGAAAATGGAACATCGGGGACAGAGGATCAGCTGTTGTGGCTCTTACTCGGTGAATCGCGCACTCTCGCTGGTGGGGCAGAGTTTGCAGCCGATTCTCGCGTCAGGGAACTCGGGGGAGAAAGGCAACGCGGCAGACATTATCCACAAATCAGCAAGCTGTTTTGTTATAACTCCTCTTTTGCTGTGAAAGGTTGACAATTGTCCAGAGAACGATTAGCTTTTGTGGTATTGCAGATTATGGTCTTTCTTGGGGGCTTTGCTGTTGCTTGCTTGTGGGTGGAGGGCACTGATGCTTTTTGCTGAAGTAATTGGGGAGTGGAGGGGGTCACTGCTTTGCTGCTGCCTGTGTGTGGGGGGGGAGTAGGGGGGTTTGGAGGTTCTAACGATTTTACTGTTACTCATTCTTTGGGGCACTCTTCTGTTTTCATGGATGTCTGTGAAGAACAAGAACTTCAGGATGTATATTGTATACATGTCTCGGATATTAAATGGAACTATTAAACAACCAAACCACTCAAGGGTGTGCTGAGGGCAGCCTGCAAGTGTTGCCCACATTCTAACACCAACATGGCATTCCCACAATGCTCAGCAAAACACAATAAGCATCAAACAACAGCAAAACAAGCCTTGTTGCTCCCTCCCACCCAAGTACATCCACAGTCCTCTAACCACAGGGCAGGCCTTCAGCCTCCAGCAAACATGGACTCAGGCCTGCAGACACCAAGCATCTACCTCCCCAATGGACTCACAGAGATTCATAGACTTGGCTCTGGCCAACAGGCCTTGAATCCTGGACTTCTGATTCAACCCCTGGGCTTCAATCCTCAGCATTGATCCCAATCACTGAAGACCAGGCCTTGAAGTACAGAATCTCCAATGGCGGGAATCCAAACACTAGGTCTCGACCTCTGGTCTTATCGACTTGCAAACACTGGGGGTGGGGGGATGGTTATAGGTGCACTCCTTCTACCAGCAATAAACTCTGGAACCCACTGACAACTCACTGAGCTGGGGTTTCCTTTATCCAGTCTCTGCTGGTCCCTGGTCCTTGTTGCTGGTCTTTGAAGGTGGAGTGGAGAATTAGCCTGACTTCTAATTCCCCCACATCCCTTTTTTCTGAAAACACTCACCTAATCCCTAACTCCTCTCTCTATCTCGAAAACCATCCTTATAAACCTAAAAAAAAATTGAAAAATTTAACAACTTAAACAATTAAAAAACAATTAAATCTGAGCTGTGTCTCAACCAAGGTCACAGCTTGGTACCATCTTGAAATCTACCAGCATCGGTCTAAAATTGCCTTAGCTGTTCTTCCTCCAATGACTTGTAATGCTTTTTAAGGAGGATTGATTTCTACGTATAAATGGAGTAGCATATTCCTGGTTCTACATTACATCATGAAACCTTTTCATTGTTTTTGTAGCTTTTGGAGCTCGCCGATTGGCCACATTTTGGGATGTCTAGGTTTGGCCTGAGCTCGGGTGACTTTGGGGCCGGCGCAGCCCTGTGGACACAAGTTCACACCAGTGTTGCATACTGAAGTGTAGCGGGAACCGGAACATCGAAGACAGCGCGAGTGGCTGTTGGAGGGCTCTTCACCCCATAATTGATTAGCCCTTCAGACTGACTGTAGCATTGAAATAGTGACTGTTGTCTCCGTTGGTGCTGAGGAAGGAGCGATATCTGTCTCTCCCTTGTCAGTGAGAGAGAGGGAGAGCCTGTGGGATGTCGAAATGTTGGAGTGAAGAGTTAGTTTTTGAGGGACTGTAGACCACGGTCTCTCTTTGGGGACTTTGCTGTTGCTTGCCTGGTGGGTGGCGGGAATGCTGATGCTTTATTCTAGAATAATATGGGGGGGTGGAGGTTGATGCTGTTTGCTTCTGTTTGTGTGTGGAGGGGGCTGGGGGCTTTGGGGTTCTTATGTCTTCTTTTCTGTCATTCATCCTTTGGGGGGTTTTTCTTCTGTTTCAAGGATGCCTGCGGACAGTAAGAATTTCAGGTTGTATAAAACCTGTTTCTACTGGACGTCTCTGGAAACACGGTTCAATAGACAATAGACAATAGACAGTAGGTGCAGGAGTAGGCCATTTGGCCCTTCTAGCCAGTACTGCCATTCACTGTGATCATGGCTGATCATACACAATCAGTACCCCGTTCCTGCCCTTTCCCCATATCCCTATCTAACTCTCTCTTGAATGCATCCAGAGACTTGGCCTTCTGGGGCAGAGCATTCCACATATCCACCACTCTCTGGCTGAAAAAGTTTTTCCGCATCTCTGTTCTAAATGGCCTACCCCTTATTCTTAAACTGTGGCCTCTAGTTATGGACTCACCCATCAACAGGAACATGCTTCCTGCCTCCAGCGTGTCCAATCCCTTAATAATCTTATATGTTTCAATCAGATCCCCTCTCATCCTTCTAAATTCCAGTGTATACAAGCCCAGTCACTCCAATCTTTCAACATATAACAGTCCCGCCATTCCGGGAATTAACCTTGTGAACCTACGCTGCACTCCCTCAATAGCAAGAATGTCCTTCCTCAAATTTGGAGACCAGAACTGCACACAATACTCCAGGTGGAGTCTCACCAGTGCCCTGTACAGCTGCAGAAGGACCTCTTTACTCCTATACTCAATTCCTCTTGTTATAAAGGCCAGCATGCCATTAGCTTTCTTCACTGCTTGCTGTACCTGCATGCTTGCTTTCATTGACTGATGTACAAGAACACCTAGATCTCATTGTACTTCCCCTTTTCCTAACTTGACACCATTCAGATAGTAATCTGCCTTCCTGTTCTTGCCACCAAAGTGGATAACCTCACATTTATCCACATTGAACTGCATCTGCCATGCAGCTGCCCACTCACCCAACCTGTCCAAGTCACCCTGCATTCTCCTAACATCCTCCTGACATTTCACACTACCACCCAGCTTTGTGTCATCAGCAAATTTGCTAATGTTACTTTTAATCCCTTCATCTAAATCATTAATGTATATTGTAAACAGCTGCGGTCCCAGCACCGAACCTTGTGGTACCCCACTGGTCACAGCCTGCCATTCCGAAAGGGACCCGTTAATCACTACTCTTTGTTTCCTGTCAGCCAGCCAATTTTCAATCCATGTCAGTACTCTGCCCCCAATACCATGTGCCCTAATTTTGCCCACTAATCTCCTATGTGGGACTTTATCAAAAGCTTTCTGGAAGTCCAGGTACACTACATGCACTGGCTCTCCCTTGTCCATTTTTATAGTTACATCCTCAAAAAACTCCAGAAGATTAGTCAAGCATGATTTTCCCTTCATAAATCCATGCTGACTCGGACTGATCCTTCTACTGCTATCCAAATGTGTCGTAATTTCCTCTTTTATAATTGACTCCAGCATCTTTCCCACCACTGACGTCAGGCTAACCGGTCTATAATTCCCTGTTTTCTTTCTCCCTCCTTTCTTGAAAAGTGGGACAACATTAGCCACCCTCCAATCAGCAGGAACTGTTCCTGAATCTATAGAACATTGGAAAATGATTACCAATGCGTCCACGATTTCTAGAGCCACCTCTTTAAGTACCCTGGGATGCAGACCATCAGGTCCTGGGGACTTATCAGCCTTCAGACTCAACAGTCTATCCAACACCGTTTCTTGCCTAATATAAATTTCCTTCAGTTCATCCTTTACCCTAGTTCCTTTGGCCACTATTACATCTGGGAGATTGTTTGTGTCTTCCCTAGTGAAGACAGATCCAAAGTACCTGTTCAACTCGTCTGCCAATTCCTTGTTCCCCATAATAAATTCACCCGTTACTGTCTTCAATGGCCCAATTTTGGTCTTAACTATTTTTTTGCTATTCACATACCTAAAGAAGCTTTTACTATCCTCCTTTATATTCTTGGCTAGTTTGCCTTCGTACCTCATTTTTTCTTGGCATATTGCCTTTTTTGTTATCTTCTGTTGCTCTTTAAAAGCTTCCCAGTCCTCCGGTTTCCCGCTCATCTTTGCTATGTTATACTTCTTCTCTTTTATTTTTATACTGCCCTGTACTTCCCTCATCAGCCATGGCTGCCCCTTACTCCCCTTAGGATCTTTCTTCCTCTTTGGAATGAACCGATCCTGTACTTTCTGCATTATTCCCAGAAATACCTGCCATTGTTGTTCCACTGTCTTCCCTGCTAGGGTATTGTTCCATTGAACTTTGGCCAGCTCTTCCCTCATAGCTCCATAGTTCCCTTTGTTCAACTGTAATACTGACACATCCGATTTTCCCTTCTCCTTCTCAAATTGTAGGTTAAAACATATCATATTATGGTCACTACCTCCTAATGGTTCCTTTACCTTGAGGTCCCTGATCAAATCCGGTTCATTGCACAACACTAAATCGAGAATTGCCTTCTCCCTGGTAGGCTCCAGTACAAGCTGTTCTAAGAATCCATCTCGGAGGCACTCCACAAACTCCCTTTCTTGGGGTCCAGTACCATTCTGATTCTCCCAGTCTACCTGCATGTTGAAATCCCCCATGACAACTGTATCATTACCTTTGCGACATGCCAATTTTAGCTCTTCATTCAACTTACACCCTACATCCAGACTGCTGTTTGGGGGCCTGTAGATAACTCCCATTAGGGTCTTTCTACCCTTAGAATTTCTCAGTTCTATCCATACTGACTCTACATCCCCTGATTCTATGTCCCCCCTCGCAAGGGACTGAATATCATTCCTCACCAACAGAGCCACCCCACCCCCTCTGCCAGTCAGTCTGTCCTTTCGATAATATGTATATCCTTGAATATTCATTTCCCAGGCCCTGTCCACTTGAAGCCATGTCTCAGTTATTCCCACAACATCGTACTTGTCAATTTCCAACTGAGCCTCAAGCTCATCTACTTTATTCCTTATACTTCGTGCATTCATATATAATACTTTTAATTTGTTACTCCCCTCTCCTTTCATATCAATTCCTATTTCACTTGGCCATACTGTATGATCTCTTCTTGAGCTTTCTACTCCATTGATTCTGTTGTCCTTTTTAACTTTTCTTATTTTCACTTTCCCTTTAACTCCATCCTTATATTTCCAGTTCATCCCCTCCCCCCACTACTTAGTTTAAACACATCCGTGTTGCAGTGGCAAACCTGTCTGCCAGAATGCTGGTCCCCCGCCTATTAAGGTGCAACCCGTCCCTTTTGTACAATTCATCCCTACCCCAAAACAGATCCCAGTGGTCCTAGAATGTAAATCCTTGCTTCTTGCACCAGTTCCTCAGCCACACATTCAGATCCATTATCTCCCTGTTCCTGTCCTCTCCAGCACGAGGAACTGGAAGCAAACCAGAGATAACCACCCTGGAAGTCCTGCTTTTCAGCCTTCTTCCAAGTTCTCTGAAGTCTCGCTGCAGAATGTCCTTCCTCTTCTTCCTGATGTCATTTGTGCCAACATGCACTACCACTTCCGGCTGTTCACCTCACCCTTGAGGATTTCCTGCAATCGGTCCGTGATGTCCTGGATCCTAGCACCAGGGAGGCAACACACCATCCTTAAATCTCGCCTGTTGCTGCAGAAACCTCTTTCCGTACATCTTACTATGGAGTCCCCTACTACCACGGCTCTTCCTGATGTCTGACTCCTTGGCTCTGCTTCTGCACCAACTTTCAGCTCGCAGACCTGTCCGCCTCTCAGACTGGCAGTATCTTCTGTCTTGACAGCTTCCAAGAGGGTGAACCTGTTTACGAGAGGTACATCCCCTGGGGTCTCCTGTACTTCAAGCATCCTTTCCTTCCTCATCGTCGCCCCCTTTCTCTCTTCCGGTATCCTTGGTGTAACGACCTCACTGTAGGTCCTGTCCAGAAAACCCTCGTTTTCGCGGATAAACCTGAGGTCATCCAGTTCTTTCTTCAGTGTAAACATGCTCCTTCAGAAGCTGAATCTGGACACACTTTCCACAGCTGTAGCAGCCAGGGGCACCATCAGTGTCCCTGACCTCCCACATCATTGCACATAGCACACTGAATCAGCTTAGCGGTCATGTCTTCACCCTCTCCAATTAGTTAGCCCCTTGCTAAAGCCACTGGACTCTGGGGTGAGTAAACCACTTTTCTCAGGCTCCGTACGTCTAGGGTGTATATGACTTCGGTCCCGTCAAAACCCATGAGATTGGGACGCCTCGCCTATCCAAACACTGGTTTTTGTAAATTACTGCCTCCCTGCTCCTGCTGGTTGGCAAGAAATAACCAATCGCACACTGCACATAATTATAAAGAAAGTATATTTATGAATGTTAACTTAGCTAAAGAGTTATTAAAGAAAAGAAAGAAAGAAAACAAAAAGACCCATTGTAATTAAACAGTTAAATGTGCGCATGGTTGGAGCTCATCTTGAAGTTGTCTATAGCTCACACACTGGACCCCCAATCTGCGTGAGAGCACACACCACCTTCTGAATGTTGCTCGAAATCAGTCTCCAACAAACGAGCTCCCCCACGGGAGTATTGGTCCTTCCTCCTTGAAGCCACTCATCTGCACAAAGCACCTTGTGCAACAGGGATGGCATCCTCAGTCATCCTCCCTCCTGTCTTCTCCCAGCTCCCACCAAAAAGACCTCAACCCACACCAGTGTCTGTCACAAAAACCTCTCAGCCCAGCATTCTCTAAACCTTCTCCCAATTCCACCATCCTGATTGGCTGACACCACATTCCTAAGTTAAACAAGAAAGCATCTTATCTCAGCTCAGATCCAAACAGGCTGAAAGCAGAACAGACTTCCCTTTCAGAACTGCTAAAATGAAATACCTACAGCCTAGCAGTAAAAATCGCAAGCAGAATGTATATTCTATACATTCTCTGATATTAAAGGGAACTATTGGACTATTGATCATGATGAACTTTTAATTTCCTGCAGCAGTCCTTCATGCTGCAGGACAGGGGTAACCAAGTAAAGTCTTTAACTGAGGAATTCTAGAAAGCAGGAAGTAAATGGACCAGCCGTTGAAGACAGGACTCAGATTCAAGCTCCCATTCTATCCTTGTAACACTTTGGTTTTACCTTATTGTCTATAATTGGCAGCAGCTGCAGCAAATTTGATAACAAAGCATTAGAGTAGACAACAGTTCTGAATGTTCTCTGCAGTACACTCGGAGAAGCTGCTGAATATCCTTAATTACAACATCATTCATGGACATGGTTAGATTGCTTCATAAACAAGGGTCATGGAATTATAATGTGAATGATTAGTTCAGAAAGGTCAGAAAAGAAAGTCAGGTTTTGTAGATAAGTCTCTCTCTCTCTCTCTCTCTCTCTCTCTCTCTCTCTCACCCTCCTCTCTCTCTGTCTCTGTCTCTGTCTGTCTGTCTGTCTCTCTCTCTCTGCTTGCTGACCACAGATGGATAAATGAAAAATTAATCAGTACTGGCTGACAGGAAAAGGAAAAGATTGAGGATGGACGCATAAAGCTGTGTCTAAAATAGTGACTGAAGACAGATTCAATCATCCCAAATACCATTTAAGTATATAAAACTGACAGATGGTACAAAGGCAACAATATTAAAGCAAACTAACTCACGTAATTAGAGGAAATCACATGCAGTGAATTCTCACAAGACAGCTGTTGTGTCAATATGTGTGGAATTAAGTCGTAATTGTGTTCGACTTGGATTCCTATTCAGTGCTCTGCTTGCACCCCAAGTAAACTTTTCCAGTAGCACTTGCTCACTACTGTAGTGCATTAGAAACACCTCTTTCATCTTTCCCTAGCCGAGCTCCGATGGCCAGGTGGATGCTGAAATAACCCCACAAAATAAACGAACTCAATCACCTGTGGTACTACCTGCTTCAGCCACTCCCTGGTAAGTGAGTATTGGCTGTACATCGCCCTACTCTAAGTTCCAACATAATGTCAATGCTTTCACCGCTGTTGCAGGGATTGATCTGGATTCCATGAGAGGAGTGTGGTATCCTGCAGTACTCTACTGGGTCCTCTGCTTCCCTGACAAACCCAGGACAGGACCAACGGTCCATTCGTTTGAGTAGCTATGGTGATTAGGGGAGAAAATGCAACCATGCATTTTGTTTTACAATATTTTTCAGTATTTCTTAGAGTTTAAGGTATCTTACTTATTTTTTTATTGTTACTTTTAAATATATTTTTATTTCAAAATAATTACAGCAATTTTTAGGCTTTAGGTGTCTGAGTGTGTGAAGTTTTTTGAACTGCTTTAAATCCTTGATAACTTTGATAGGGGGGCAATGCTTTGCCACCGTTGAACACACTTAGATGGAGCACTACCATAAGAAAGCGGCATCCATCATCAAAGACCCCCACCATCTGGACCATGCCGTCGTCTTGCTACTTATATCGGGCAGAAGTTCCACACTACTAGATTCAGGAACAGTTATTACCCTGCCGGAGGAGACTCAATGGGCCACATGGCCTAATCCTGCTCCTATGTCTAATGGCCTTATGGTCTACAAAGGTTCAAAGGTTCATTTAATATCAGAATATGTATTCAGTATACACCCTGAAATTTGTTCTCTTCACAGACATCCACAAAACAAGAAACCCTAAAGAACAAATGATAGAAACGTCAAAGCCCCAAAGCCCCCTTCACAACAACAGCAGCAAAGCGTCGGCTCCACCCTTCCCCACCACCTGTACCAGCAGAAGCACCAACCTCTCCCCCCCACCCCCACCATGCCAGCAAGAGCAGAAGCCCCAAAGAACCCTTGATCCAGAGTTCATCAAAACTACAGTCTGCAGACCAGCACTTCATATCTCATACAATTATAAGGCTTCTGAAACAGCATGGATAATTTCATTCCCCAACAGCTCTGAACTGATTCTACGCCTACAGACTCACTTTCAAGGACTCTTCACAACTTGTGTTCTTAGTATTATTTTTATTTGTACAATTTGTCTTTTTGTGCTCATTGCTGTCTGTCAGTCCTTGCCTGTATATGTATAGTTTTAAATAAAACTATACTGCTTTGCTTTTAAAAACATAGAAACAGAGAAAACCTACAGCACAAGACAAGCCCTTTGATCCCACAACGCTGTGCTGAACATGTCCTTACCTAAGAAATTCCCTAAGGTTACCCATAGCCCTCTATATTTCTAAGCTCCATGTACCTCTCCAGGAGTCTCTTAATAGACCCTATCGTTTCCACCTCCACCACTGTCGCCGGTAACCCATTCCACGCACTCACCACTCACTGCATAGAAAATGACATCCCCTGACATCTCCTCTGTACCTACTCCCCAGCACCTTAGACCTGTGTCCTCTCGTGCTAGTCATTTCAGCCCTGGGAAAAAAAAACTCCGACTATCCACACGGTCAATGCCTCTCATCATCTTATACACCTCTATCAGGTCACCTCCCATCCTCCGTCGCTCCAAGGAGAAAAGGCCGAGTTCACTCAACCTATTCTCATAAGGCATGCTCCCCAATCCAGGCAACATCCTTGTAAATCTCCTCTGCACCCTTTCTATGGCTTCCACATCCTTCCTGTAGTGAGACGATCAGAACTGAACACAGTATTCCAAGTGGGGTCTGACCAGGGTCCTACATAGCTGCAACATTACCTCTCAGCTCCTAAATTTAATCCCACAATTGATGAAGGCCAATGCACCGTATGCCTTCTTAACCACAGAGTCAACCAGTGCAGCAGCTTTCAGTGTATTATGGACTCGGACCCCAAGATCCCTCTGATCCTCCACACTGTCAAGAGTCTTGCCATTAATACTATTTTCTGTCATCAAATTTGACCTACCAAAATGAACCACCTCAAACTTACCTGGGTTGAACTCCATCTGCCACTTCTCAGCCCAGTTTTGCATCCTATCAATGTCCTGCTGTAACCTCTGACGGCTCTCCACACTATCCACAACACCCCCAACCTTTGTGTCATCAGCAAATTTACTAACCCATCCCTCCACTTCCTCATCCAGGTCACTTATAAAAATCACAAAGAGTAAGGGTCCCAGAACAGATCCCTGAGGCACACCACTGGTGACTGACCTCCATGCAGAATATGACCTGTCTACAACTACTCTTTGCCTTCTGTGGGCAAGCCAGTTCTGCATCCACAAAGCAAGGTTCCCTGGGATCCCATGCCTCTACTTTCTCAATAAGCCTTGCATGGGGTACCTTATCAAGTGCCTTGCTGAAATCCATATACACTATATCTACTGCTCTTCCTTCATCAATGTGTTCAGTCACATCCTCAAAAAATTCAATCAGGCTCGTAAGGCATGACCTGCCTTTGACAAAGCCATGCTGACTATTCCTAATCATATTATGCCTCTCCAAGTGCTCATAAATCCTGTCTCTCAGGATCTACTCCATCAACTTACCAACCACTTAAGTAAGACTCACTGGTTTATAATTTCCTGGGCTCACCCTACTCCCTTTCTTAAATAAGGGAACAACATCTGCAACCCTGCAATCCTCTGGAACCCCGTACGTCCCCATTGATGATGCAAAGATCATCGCCAGAGGCTCAGCAATCTCCTCCCTCACCTCCCACAGTAGCCTGGGGTATATCTCATCTGGTCCCTGTGACTTATCCATCTTGATGCCTTCCAAAAGCTCCAGCACATCCTCTTCCTTAATATCTACATGCTCAAGCTTTTCAGTCTGCGGTAAGTCATCCCTACAATCGACAAGATCCTTTTCCGTAGTGAATACTGAAGCAAGGTATTCATTAAGTACCTCTGTGATCTTCTTCCGTTCCATACACACTTTTCCACTGTCACACTTGATTGGTCCTGTTCTCTCATGTCTTATCCTCTTGCTCTTCGCATACTTGTAGAATGCCTTGGGGTTTTCCTTAATCCTGTCCGCCAAGGCCTTCTCAAGGCCCCTTCTGGCTCTCCTAATTTCATTCTTAAAATCCTTCCTGCTAGCCTTTTAATCTTCTAGATCTCTATCATTACCTAGTTTTTGAACTTTTCAAAAGCTCTTCTTTCTTTTTGACTCAATTTATAACAGCCTTTATACACCACAGTTCGTGTACCCTATCATCCTTTCCCTGTCTCATTGGAATGTACCTACGCAGAATCCCATGCAAATATCCCCTGAACATTTGCCACATTTCTTCCCTACGTTTCCCTGAGAACTTATGTTTCCACCTTACGCTTCTATGTTCCTGCCTGATAACTTCATATATCCCCTTACTCCAATTAAATGCTTTCCTAACTTGTCTGTTCCTATCCTTCTCCAAAGCTTTGGTAAAGGAGACAGAATTGTGATCACTATCACCAAAATGCTCTCCCACTGAGAGACCTGACACCTGACCAGGTTCATTTCCCAATACCAGATCAAGTACAGCCTCGCCTCATGAGGGCTTATCTACATATTGTGTCAAGAAATCTTCCTGAACACATCTAACAAACTCCACCCCATCTAAACCCCTCACTCTAGGGACATGCCAATTGATATTTGAGAAATTAAAATCACCCACCACAACAACCCTGTTATTATTATACCTTTCCAGAATCTGTCTCCCTATCTGCTCCTCGATGTCCCTGTTGTTATTGGGTGGTCTATAAAAACACCCAGTAGAGTTATTGACCCCTTTCTATTCTTAACTTCCACCCATAGAGAATCCGTAGACAATCCCTCCATGATTTCCTCTTTCTCTGCAGCCGTGACACTATTCCTGATCAATAGTGCCATGCTCCCACCTCTTTTGCCTCCCTCCCTGTCCTTTCTGAAACATCTAAAGCCTGGCACTCGAAGTAACCATTCCTGCCCCTGAGCCAACCAAGTATCTGTAATGGCCACAACATCATAGCTCCAAGTGCTGATTCACAATCTAAGCTCATCCGCTTTGTTCATAATACTCCTTGCATTAAAATAGACACATTTCAAACACGAGGAAATCTGCAGATGCTGGAAATTCAAACAACAACACACACAAAATGCTGGTGGAACACAGCAGGCCAGGCAGCATCTATAGGAGAAGCGCTGTCGACGTATCGGGCCGAGACCCTTCATCAGGACATCTCAAACCATTCGTCTGAGAGTGTCCCTTCTGCCTATCCTCCCTCTTGCATTGTCTCCAAGCTTTCTCTATTTGTGAGCCAACCTCCTCTTCCTCAGTCTCTTCAGTTTGGTTCCCAACCCCCCCAGCAATTCTAGTTTAAACTCTCCCCAACAGCCTTTGCAAACCTCCCCACCAGGATATTGGTCCCCCTGGGATTCAAGTGTAACCGTTCCTTTTTGTACAGGTCACACCTGCCCCAAAGAGGTCCCAATGATCCAGAAATCTGAATCCCTGCCCCTCCACCTCATTCTACTCCTATACTCACTGTCACATAGCACAGGCAGTAATCCCAAGATTACTACCTTTGAGGTCCTGCTTCTCAACTTTCTTCCTAACTCCCTGCAGTCTGTTTTCAGGACCTCCTCCCCTTTCCTGCCTATGTCGTTGGTACCAATATGTACCACAACCTCTGGTTGTTCTCTTTCCCACTTCAGGATATCGTGGACGTGATCAGAAACATCACAGACCCTGGCACCTGGGAGGCAAACTACCATCCGTGTTTCTTTCCTGCGTCCACAGAATCGCCTGTCTGACCCATTAGATTAATGTGCAAACTTAAAGCACACGGTACTGGGGGTACGGTATTGATGTGGATAAAGAATTGGTTGGCAGACAGGAAGCAAAGAGTGGGAGTAAACGGGACCTTTTCAGAATGGCAGGTAGTGACTAGTGGGGTACCGCAAGGCTCAGTGCTGGGACCCCAGTTGTTTACAATATATATTAATGATTTAGACAAGGGAATTAAATGCAGCATCTCCAAGTTTGCGGATGACACGAAACTGGGCGGCGGTGTTAGCTGTGAGGAGGATGCTAAGAGGATGCAGGGTGACTTGGATAGGTTAGGTGAGTGGGCAAATTCATGGCAGATGCAATTTAATGTGGATAAATGTGAGATTATCCACTTTGGTTGCAAGAACAGGAAAACAGATTATTATCTGAACGGTGGCCGATTAGGAAAAGGGGAGATGCAACGAGACCTGGGTGTCATCGTACACCAGTCATTGAAGGTGGGCATGCAGGTACAGCAGGCAGTGAAAAAGGCAAATGGTATGTTGGCATTCATAGCAAAAAGATTTGAGTACAGGAGCAGGGAGGTTCTACTGCAGTTGTACAAGGCCTTGATGAGACCGCACCTAGAATATTGTGTGCAGTTTTGGTCCCCTAATCTGAGGAAAGACATTCTTGCCATAGAGGGAGTACAGAGAAGGTTCACCAGATTGATTCCTGGGATGGCAGGACTTTCATATGAAGAAAGACTGGATCGACTAGGCTTATACTCACTGGAATTTCGAAGATTGAGGGGAGATCTTATTGAAACGTATAAAATTCTAAAGGGATTGGACAGGCTAGATGCAGGAAGATTGTTTCCGATGTTGGGGAAGTCCAGAACGAGGGGTCACAGTTTAAGGATAAAGGGGAAGCCTTTTAGGACCGAGATGAGGAAAAACTTCTTCACACAGAGGGTGGTGAATCTGTGGAATTCTCTGCCACAGGAAACAGTTGAGGCAGGTTCTTTGGCTATATTTAAGAGGAAGTTAGATATGGCCCTTGTGGCTAATGGGATCAGGGGGTATGGAGAGAAAGCAGGTACAGGGTTCTGAGTTGGATGATCAGCCATGATCCAGGCTCGAAGGGCCAAATGGTCTACTTCTGCACCTATTTTCTATGTTTCTATGACCCCCTAACTGTAGAGTCCCCTATCCCTGCTGCCATCCTCTTCCTTTCCCTACCCTTCTGAGCCACAGGGCCAGACTCTGTGCCAGAGGCACAGCCACTGTTGCTTCCCCCAGGTAGGCCGTCCTCCACAACAGTACTCAAGCAGGAGTACTTATTATTAAGGGGGGCATCCACAGGAGTGCTCTCTAGCCTCTGACTCCTGTCCTTCCCTCTCCTGACTGTTACCCACTTACCTGTCTCCCGAGGCCCCGGTGTGACTACCTGCCTATAGCTGCTCTCTATCACCTCCTCAGTTTCCCTGACCAGACGAAGGTCATCGAGTTTCATCTCCTGTAAATCTTTTGTCTTGTAAATACCTGTAAGAAAATGAATCTCAAGGTAGCATATGGTAGTATACAACTCCCAGCAGGGTATTTTTACCCTTGCAGTTCTTAGCTCCTTTCACAATAATTCTCAGACTGCCTTTCACATTTGGGTTGGGCTAGTACAGATGATTGTGGGACATGTGTGATGGGCCAAATCCAGCTCTGTTTAGCCCATGAGAGGTAGCATTCATCTCCAAATGGTATTGCAATATTCCTTTGCATCCTGTCCCGACTACCTGATCACAAATATTCATTTGCAAATTAATACTATCAACGATGTGACGAATTGCTTAAATGTACCACCCTTTTCTATTTAACACCTCGGAGAAACAAGAGAGACTACCGATGCTGGAAAACTGAAGTAACACACAATATGCTGGGGGATCTCATACTTGATCCAAACAATTGACTCCGTTTCCCTCACAGAAATGCTGCCTGACCTGCGGAGTTCCACCAGCATCCTGTGTGTTCCTCTATTTAACACAAAATACTTTACAGTATGTTGTTGATTACTCTCTGCTCTGGTGGCTGTGATGAACTGATTATTAGTGTCACTTTGTTAAAGATGGAAATCTTGCAATACCTAAAATGCCATGGAGAGGCTGTATTTGACCAAGCAGGGTAATTTCAAGTTCCTCACTTGGCTTTCTCCAGACATAATGTTGCTGGAGTGGATCTTACTGCTGCTAGGCAGCATTTAGTGATCAGTTTTAACAATGAGTGAATGTGACATTAAAATTGACTTGATATGATATATCAATACAAGTGAAGCTGCCTGGATCAGAAACATTTAGAAATCACAATTCCTTAAAATATATACTTTACCTAAAGAAAGTAAAATGGATGTCGAAGCACAGAATTGGGATTCACAAAATCAGTTGTTCCCACTCTTGCCTGAGTCAGAGGTTGTAAGTTTAAGCCGTACTCCAAACCTTGAGTGCAAAGTGCCAAGCTATTGCTAAGTATGGTACTGATAGAGAATTACACCGCAGGAGGTGCCAGTTTTTGGAGATGTTAATTGGAGGGTCCTTCTGTTTTCGCGGTTGGTTCTAGTTTGAAGAAGTGCAAGAAAGTTATTCTCTTTGTCCAGACCAATGTTTATCTCACAAACTACAAGCATGAGTCAAATTGTCTTGTCGTCATTACATTTCTCCCTGTAGGAGCCTGCCATTAAAGACGCATGTCCCTGTGCCACTTTAATAGTCTGGTGTAAATGGGTTGGGGAAGAGGCACCTGGAGGATTGATGGGCAATTATTCCAGTTGGCATGGCTCTAAGGTGAGAGGGGGAAAGTTTAAAGGGGATTTGTGGGACAGGATTTTTTCAAGAGAGTGGTAGGTGCCTAGAACATACTGTTAAGGGTGGTATTAGAAGCAGGTAGGATAGTGCTAATTAAGAGCCATTTAGAAAGGCACATGAATGTGTAGGAATGTAGCAATATAGATCATGTTTAGACAGATATGTTCAGTTTAATTGGGCATCATGGTCAGTACAGAGATCATGGACCGATGGGCCTTTTCTTGTGCTGTACTATTCCATGGCCCAAACAGTATGGCACCAAATCTCCAACTGCTGTTCCATCAGGGGAAAGGCAGTTTGGAGATATCACAGGGCACAAATGGGCAGTCACAGATATAGTCCATCCAGTAAGATGTTGGCATGCTCGGACCCAGCGACATCTATGGTGTTAACCAAGGGAGTTATTGTCATTTTTTAAACATTTTTTATGATCACGACATTAAGAACCTCAAGTACTGCAGGTCTACCCCATCAGCAAGTTGCCCATTGGTGGAGGAGCTGGGCTTGATGCAGACCATGTTGCTGCCTGCTACAGAGAGGTTTGCAAAGAGGACGTGGTTTGCAAAGAGGACGTTGGTTTGCAAAGAAGACGTGTATTCTAAGAGTGAGTGATTGTACTTGGATGTTTTTCTTGTGATTGCAAGACCTTGTTGGATGTTAGTAATGTGAAATGCTGCCAGTCTGATTCACTGCTTTATTGGTGCAACCGATGGCAGGGGAGGGGCATGGCCTCGGTTGCAGCTAGGACTAGGCCTCAAGCTGGGGTGTTGGCTGTTTGCAGGCCCCAGAGGAGAGGCATTGGAATCAGTGCCAAGAGCCAGTGTGGCATGGTGCCCTCCAGTATTCACCTGGTGGAATTCAAGCTGGATTGTGTTTGTCTGCAGACTACTGAGGGCTTGCTCTTGCCAACAAGATTCATGGACTCAGGAACTTGAGCTTTTGTAGGAAAGGCGGGTGCTAGTGCTGGAGATGAGGTAGCTGGTTTACAAACAGAGGCAATGTGTAGTGTGGAGAGGCTGATGATAGGGCAAAATTGCAGTAAACAGGATGAGTTACAATGAAAAAGGAGGACAAAACTGAAAAGGGTGAATACAGGACTGAAGGTGTTATACTTGAATGTGTACAGTACTCAGAATAGGGTAGATGAACTTGTAGTACTGTTGCAGTTTGGGATGTATGACATTGTAGGCATCATGGAATCATAGCTGAAAGAAGATTATAGTTAGAAGCAAAATGTCCGAGAATACACATTATATCGAAAGGTCTGGCAGGGAGGTAGAGGGATCGGCATTGCTCTGACGGTAAAAAATGCAATCTAATGATTTGAAAATGGTGACATAGAGCCAGAAGGTGTTGAATCATTGTGGATAGAGCTAAGGAACTGCAAGGGTAAAAGTACCCTGCTGGGAGTTGCATACAGACCTCAAACAGTAGTAGGAATGTGATCTACAAATTACAATGGGAGATAGAAAATGCATGACAAAAGGGCAATGTTACAATACTCATGAGGGATTTCAATAGGCAGGTAGATTGGGAAAATCAGGTTGGTGCTGGATTCCAGGAGGAGGAATTTCTAAAATGCCTATGCGATGGCTTTTTAGAGCAGCTTGTGGTTGAGCCCACTAGGGGATCAGCTATTGTGGATTGGGTGTTGTGCAATGAACTAGAATTAACGAGAGCTTAATGTAAAAGAACCCTCAGGGAAAGTGATCATAATATGATGAAATTTGAGAAGGAAAAGCTAAAGTCAGATGTATCAGTATTACAGTGGATGTTACAGAAGCATGAGAGAGGAGCTGGCCAAAATTGATTGGAAAAGAACACTGGCAGGGATGACGGCAGAGCAGCAATGGCTGGTGTTACCTGTCCCGTGAGCATGATGTAATTATCTTGTGATGGGCATGATGTAAGTGTCTCATGATAGTGGGGTGATGTAATGTCACGTGATAGCATGTTCCCGTTGGTATAAAAGGGAGACCGTAATTCGTTGCATAGCTTTTTTGTTGAGAGTCACAGTCGGTGGTTACGTAATCGTAGATGGAGAGAGAGAGTGAAGAGATTTAGCTTCGTACAAACCCAAAGAACTGGGTAGGAATCAACGGTGTTCCATGTGTATCGAAGTGATTGACGTGAAGTGTGGCAAGCACTTATAGTTAACCCCTGCAAGGTCTTGGGTGTTGTGTAGTGACCACCTCCGGCGACAGGTCAGTCACTTTGAGAAATCTTATTCTTCGGGATCTTCGGAAAAGGCATTTATCGGCTGGGATCTGCGTCAGCAGTTCTGTTTTTTCTTCGAGGCTCGGCTCATCGCTGGTTCAGATCATTGCTGGTTCGGGAAGTCTCTCCTCTCAATTATTTCATAAATCACATGGACTTTTTAAACTACCACTTTACGACTGTGCTTGAATAAGCTCTGTTAAGAATTCTCTCTAAATTCGACAGTTTGATAATTATAGACGCATAACACTGTTAACTTCCGTTTAAGTTAGTCGTTTGTTTACTTTTCAATGTTTTTGAGTAGAGGTTAATAAATTTTTGTTGTTTATTTATAAAAACCCGACTCAATTTCATATCTACTGCTGCTGGTGCGTAACACTGGAATTTCTGAAAGCAATTTGGAAGGCTCAGGATATACACATCCCAAAGCAAAAAAGTATTTTAAAGGCAAGATGACACAACCATGGCTAAGAAGAAAAGTCAAAGCCAACATAAAAGCCAAAGAGAGTGCATATAATAGAGCAAAATTTAGAGGGAAGTTAGAGGATCTTTTAAAAACCAACAGAAGGCAACTGAAAAAGTCATTAAGAAGATAAAGATGGAATATGAATGTAAGCTAGCCAGTAATATTAAAGAGGATACCAAAAGTTTCTTCAGATACATAGAGTGTATAAGACTAGTGAGAGTTAATATCAGACCATTGGAAAACAATCCTGGAGAAGAGGTAGCAGACATTTTGAATAAGTATTTTGCATTAGTCTTCACTGTGGAAGACACTATAGCAGTATGCTGGAAGTTCCAGGTGTCAGGGGGCATGAAGTGTATGAAGAACCTACTAGGGAGAGGGTTCTTGGGAAATGGAAAGTCCTGAAGGTAGATAAGTCACCTGGACCGGATGGTATACACCCCAGGGTTCTAACAGAGGTGGCTGCTGAGATCGTGGAAGCATTAGTAATGATTTTTCAAGAACCTCTAGATTCTGGAATGGTTCTGGAAAACTGGGAAATTGCAAGTATTACTCCACTCTTCAAGAAGGGAGAGCGGCAGAAGAAAGGAAGCTATAAACCAATTAGTCTGACCTCAGCAGTTGGGAAGATGTTGGTGTCAGTTATGAAGGATGAAGTCTCAGGGTACTTGGAGGCACATGATAAAATAGACTGTAGTCAGCATGGTTTCCTCAAGGGAAAATCATGTCAGGCAAATCTTGAAATTCTTAAAAGAAATAACAAACAGGATGGACAAAGGAGAATCGGTTAATGTTACCTGGATTCTCAGAAGGCCTTTGACAAGGTGCTACACATGAGACTGCTTAACAAGCTACAGAAAATTACAGGGTACAGGAAATTACATGGTATACAGGAAAGGAGTACACAGCATCAATGACCAGCTACATCAGAAAGTGCATTGATGATGTCACTCTGTCCAAGACCATCACTATACGTTTCAACCAGAAGCCATGGATGACCGCAGAGGTGCGTGCGCTGCTGAGGTCCCGTGACTCTGCCTTCAGATCAGGCAACAAGGCAGCTTTAACAACAGCAAGGGCCAAACTGTCCCGGGCCATCAGAGGGGCAAAGCGTGCACATGCCCAGTGAATCCACAGCCACTTCCAGGACAGCGGCGACACGCGGCGCATGTGGAAGGGCATCCAGGACATCACCAATTATAGGACAACATCACCTGACTGTACAGGTGATGCCTCCCTCCCAGATGCGCTGACTAACTTCTATGCCCGGTTTGAGGCAGAAAATGATGTGGTGGCGAGGAAGTCCACCCCTCCTACAAATGACCAGGTGCTGTGTCTCTCCGTGGCTGACGTGAGAAGAACCCTGTGCAGGGTCAACCCACGGAAGGCTGCTGGACCAGACAACATCCCTGGTAGAGTGCTCAGAGGATGTGCAGACCAGCTAGCAGATGTTCTCACTAACATCTTCAACATCTCCCTGAGCAGTGCCACCATTCCAACGTGCTTCAAGGCTGCCACCATTGTCCCCGTGCCGAAGAAGTCTTCAGTGTCCTGCCTAAATGACTACCGTCCCGTTGCACTTACATCCATCATCATGAAGTGTTTCGAGAGGCTCGTCATGAGGCATATCAAGACCCTGCTGCCCCCCTCACTGGACCCCCTGCAGTTTGCGTACCTTCCCAACCGCTCAACAGATTGGGAGATCTTCATCCTCATCACAACAAAGGCTCAACGCCATTGCCACAACCCTCCACCTGGCCCTAACCCACCTGGATAAAAAAGACACATACGTTCAGATGCTGTTCATAGACTTTAGTTCAGCATTCAACATAATCATCCCTCAGAAACTGATTGGAAAGCTGAGCCTACTGGGCCTGAACACCTCCCTCTGCAACTGGATCCTAGACTTCCTGACTGGGAGATGTCAGTCAGTCCGGATCGGGAGCAGCATCTCCAACACCATCACTCTGAGCACGGGGGCTCCCCAGGGCTGCGTGCTCAGTCCACTGCTGTTCACTCTGCTGATCCACGATTGTGCTGCAACACACAGCTCAAACCATATCATCAAGTTTGCCGATGACACGACCGTGGTGGGACTCATCAGCAAGAACAACGAGTCAGCTTACAGAGAGGAGGTGCAGCGGCTAATGGACTGGTGCAGAGCCAACAACCTGTCTCTGAATGTGAACAAAACAAAAGAGATGGTTGTTGACTTCAGGAGGGCACAGAGCGACCACTCCCTGCTGAACATCGACGGCTCCTCAGTAGAGATCGTAAAGAGCACCAAATTTCTTGGTGTTCACCTGGTGGAGAATCTCACTTGGTCCCTCAACACCAGCTCCATAGCAAAGAAAGCCCAGCAGTGTCTCTACTTTCTGCGAAGGCTGAGGAAAGTCCATCTCCCACCCTCCATCCTCATCACATTCTACAGGGGTTGTATTGAGAGCATCCTGAGCAGCTGCATCACTGCCTAGTTCAGAAATTGCACCATCTCGGATCGCAAGACCCTGCAGCGGATAGTGAGGTCAGCTGAGAAGATCATCGGGGTCTCTCTTCCTGCCATCACGGACATTTACACTACATGCTGCATCCACAAAGGAAACAGCATTATGAAGGACCCCATGCACCCCTCATACAATCTCTTCTCCCTCCTGCCATCTGGGAAAAGGCTCCGAAGCATTCGGGCTCTCATGACCAGACTATGTAACAGTTTCTTCCCCCAAGCTATCGGACTCCGCAATACCCGAAGCCTGGACTGACACCTTGCCCTACTGTCCTGTTTATTATTTATTGTAATGCCTGTACTGTTTTTGTGCACTTTATGCAGTCCAGTGTAGGTCTGTAGTCTAGTGTAGCTTTCTCTGTGTTTTTTTTATTACGTAGTTCAATCTAGTTTTTTGTACTGTGTCATGTAAACCATGGTCCTGAAAAACGTTGTCTCATTTTTACTATGCACTGTACCAGCAGTTATGGTCGAAATGACAATAAAAGTTGACTTGACTTGACTTGAGATTGTAGCATGAATAAAGAGCTGGCTGATTGGCAGGAGGCAAAGGGTGTGAATGAAGGCTGCGGGTGACTAGTGGTGTTCCACAGGGCTCTGTGCCGGGATTGATTAATCTTATTTTATATGTCAGTGATTTGGATGATGGAATTGATGGTTTTGTTCCAAACTTTGCAGACAATATGAAAATAGGTGGAGAGGCAGGTAGTTTTGAGGAAGTAGTGAGGCTACAGAAGGACTTAGACAGATTAGGAGAATGGGGAAAGAAGTGGCTGATGGAATACAGTGTTGGGAAGTGTATGGTCATGCACTTTGTAGAAGATATGGAAGGGTTGACTATTTTCTATATAGACAGAATACAAAAAAAAACTGTGGTGCAGAGGGACTTGGGAATCCTTCTGCAGGTTTCCCTAAAGGCTAATTTGCAGGTTGAGTCTGTGGTGAGTGATGCACCATCTATAACTCTCGGAGACGGGAGGTGAACGATAGGCTTTTATTAGCAGCAAAACAGAGCACGGCATCTCAGAGACTGAGGGAGGAGCAGTGCCTCCAACCGCCTTTATACAGGGGTCTGTGGGAGGAGCCACAGGAGCAGTCAGCAGAGGGGCATTTTCAGACAGGTAAACATAGTTTACCACAGTGGGGAAGGCAAATTCAATGTTAGCACTCATTTAAAAAGGATGAGAATATAAAAGCAAGGATGTCATGTTGAGATTTTATAAAGCACTGGTGAGGCCTCTCTTGGAGTGTTATGAGCAGTTTCAGGCCCCTCATCTTAGAAAGGATGTACTGAAACCGGAGAGGGTTCAAAAGAGTTTCATGAAAATGATTCCAGGATTGAATGGCTTGTCACATGAAAAGGGTTTGATGGCTCTGGGCCTGTATTCACTAGAATTCAGAAAAATGAGGTGTGGCATCATTTAAACCTATTGAATAGTGGAAGCCCTTGACAAAGTGAAACTGGAGAGGATATTTTCTGTGGTGGGAGAATCTAACATCAGAGGGATGAAGTGATAGAGAGGCATCCTTTTAGAATGGAGATGAGGTGGAACTTCTTTAGCTAGAGAGTGGTAAATCTGTGGAATTCTTTGTATACTGAAGGCAGAGATCGATATGTTCTTGTTTGGTCAAGGCATGAAGAAGGCAGGACATTGGGGCTGAGAGGACACTTGAATAAGCCATGATGAAATGGCAGAGCAGACTCGATGGGCCAAATGGCCAAATTCTGCTCCTATATCTCATGGTCCTCAGTAAGTAGCTGCTCACTAAGGGAAAGAGGCTTTTCATTTTCACACAGTCTTTTCCTTTCTCCAATGTTCACTGCTTCAAATTAGAAACATGAATAATAACACCACAATAAACAGTTAATTCTTATTAAGGGGATAATGTCAAAGAAATGATGAATAAATGATGTGGAAAGTAAGGAATCTGCCATCAGTGATATTAATGCAAAGGTATTTTAATCAAATCAACCTCAGGACACCTTTCTGTAAATGGTCTTTCATTGGTATTCAGGGGGTAAATCAGCCACAGATCAATGGGGGCCAAGGTGCTCAGTGAGATCTTTGTGAGTTTTAGTCATAATTGGCTGTGGGATCCAGATTTTAAATATCACAATACCTTGGCCTGCTGAGAATGTCAGCCGTCTCCAAAATGGGCACTACTTAAAATGCCAGTGATTAGGAGCTCTTCGGAACTGCAACCAGAAGTATTTTACTGACACAAGAGACTCTGCAGATGCTAGAAATATTGAACAACACACACAAAATGCTGGAGGAACTCAGAAGGTCATGGAGCATCTGTGGAGGAGAATAAACAGTCAATGTTTCAGGCCAAAGATTCTTCATCAGGACTGTAAAAGCAAAAGGCCAGAAGCCAGAATAAGAAGTGGGGGGGGGGGGGGGGCTGTGGAGGAGTACAAGCTGGCAGGTGATAGGTAAGATTGTGAGGAGAAAAGTAGATGAACGAGGGAGGGGGATGAAGTAAGAAGCCAGGAGGTGATAAGTGTAAGATGTGGAGGGCAGAAGAGAAAGGAATCTAATCATAGACCATCAAGTAAGTAGAAGGAGGAGAGAAACTAGAGATAGTGGATGAATGGATCAAGGGAAGAGAAGGATAACCATAATGGGGAATGGAAAATGAGGGAAAAGGGAAAGAGGAATTACCAGAAGTTAGAAAAATCAATGTTCATCCCCTTACATTGTAGGCTACCGAGAAGTAATTGGAGATGTTGCTCGTCCAACCTGAGTTTAGCCTCAGAGTGGTTGTAGAGGAGGTCTTGGACCGACATGTTGGAATGGGAAGTGGAATTAAAATTGTCAGCCATTGGAGGATGCTGCCTTTTGTGGTGGAGATTGCAAAGGTGCTCGAAGAAACTGTCCTCCAATCCATATTGGGTCTCACCTTTGTAGAGGAGGCCGCACCTGGAGTACCAGGTTCAGTAGATGACCCCGAAAAACTCGCAGGTGAAGTGTCCCTTTACCTGGAAGGACTGCTTGCGGTCCTGCATGGTGGTGAGGGAGGTGGTAAATGAGCAAGTGAACACTTGTCATGCTTGCAGAGGTAAGTGCCAGGAGGAAGATCAGTGGCGAGGGACACATGGGCAAATCAAGTACTTTACTGCCTGTTTAATCAGTTGTCCATTTTGTTCTTCTCAAATAGTGCTGAAGTCGTTCCTTCTGCTGAAGTTACTTTCGAAGGGAGAATTCTACTGTTTAGCTCCAGCAGTAACGAGGGAATGACAACATATTTCTAAGTTAGGATGGAGGGGGCCTGTGGGTGGCAGCACTCCAGCCAGTATATTACCCTTGTCCTTCTTGGTGCTAGAGGATGTGCGTTTGGAAGTGACGTTCAGAGTAGTCTAGCCTACCACTTGGCAGAAGGTGTACACCACATATATAATTTGCTAATGATAGCTGGAGTGGAGAAGTTCAAACATCCATTGACAATCATCCCTGTAATTAGTTTGCCATAACACACTGGCAGTTTGTCTTGTGGAGGTGGCTGGAATTGATGGAATTAATTGTATTTGTCGGACAGCTCAATGCATAAAAGCATGCAGACATGGTCAAGAGGTTCATTTGCTGTTCAGACTAAACATCAGAATGGGTGAGAAGCATGGTCTCATTGACTTCGACCCTGGAATGATTGTTGGTGCCCAGATGTGGTGATTTGAGAAACTGCTGATCTCCTGCAGTTTTCACGCACAACAGTCTCTACAGTTTACAGAGAACCGTGCAAAAAACGAGAAAAAAAACATCTGGTGACCAGCAGTTCTGAGGGCAAAAACGCCTTGTTAATGAGAGAGAAGAGCCACACTGGTCCAAGCTGAAGGGAAGCAGACAGTAACTCAAATAACCACACGTTATTACAGAGGGGTGCAGAAGAACATATCTGAACACATATATTCAGCCTTGAAGTGGATGGGCTACAGCAGAACACGGACATACACTCAGTGGCCACTTTATTAGATACAGGAGGTTCCTAATGAAGTGGACTTTATGATGAAATAATAGTGAGTATACTGTAAATAATACGCTGTGACCAAAGCTTCTTTGTATATGTGCAGCTAACTCCTCAAAAATATGGAGAGAAAGAATCTCGTCTCAATCTTCTCTCTCATTCTCTTAATCTCTGCCCTTCCAACGAAAAAATTGAGAGGCACGTTTTGTATTGCTGACTAGTTGCTTTGCATAAACTATAGACCATTAATTAAGATAAAGGAACATTCAAATGTTGTAAATAATAAATTCAACAACTTTCAATCATTTTGTTGTTAGCTGGAAGTGCTGACTGTGGATTTGAAACATTACAATCTTCCTAATGGGTGGGGGTCAATATTTTCACACAGAAATCGAGGCAGGAATTTACTGTATTGGACCTCTGCAGAAACCATGCAGAAAGTACAGTTTTTGCACTAACCCTTGCAAATCATGGAGTACTATTCCACAAAAGAAGACCATTCACCTGAATTGAAAAAACAAACTGCTAGAAGAACTCAGCAGGTCAGACAGCATCCGCAGATGGAAATAGACAGTCAATATTTTAGGTTAAGGCCTTAGTCCAGATGAAGGGCTTCAACCAGAGATGTTGACTGTTTCCATCTACAAATGTTACCTGACCCAATTAGTTCTTTCAGCAATATGCATGCTTCCTCCAGATTCCAACATCTATAATTATTTCAGCCTTCAAATGGGTTTATCCAATTCTTTTTTGTTGAATCTGTATCTAGCAGACATTGCTTTCCAAATTCTAATCCCTCCTACACTCTTGGGGAGTTTGCTGGAACATTTTGTTCTCTTACCTGCGCTGATGGTGTTGAAGCAAATCCCATCAAGTCCCATATTCTGCATTGCAGTAGACTTAAAGACTATTTTGGGTGGTGGGGTGGTGGATTTTGTGATCATAAATTTTGATGTTGCTAAAGCTAGTTGCTGTTCTTGTACTTTTGCTTGAGATCTGACAGCCAAAAATTGAAAGTATGTCACTTTATACAGGAACTCCTTGCATCTGCTGTCGGTCTGTGTAACTCATTGTAGTGCACTAATTCTCAGCCTTTGTGGAGCAGATATGACTCATACCCAAGACTTGCCTCCAGCTTGCAAGCAGACCATGGCTGGAAATAGAGCAGGGTTTATTCAGTAAAGTTAAGACAGCATATAGCCCCTCTCTCAGCATCCAGATTACACCTAAGCCTCTGGAGAGATGCTCCTTATCACCACTAAATTCCGGAGCGATGCTCAACCTGAGGGAGATGTGAAGTTGCTCCTTTGCTTTATGTGTGCCCTCCCCAATCCCAGTTCTGTGCTGAAATGTCTGAATCCAAAACAACTTTTCAAACTGTTCCATTTTTAATCTGTTTCAAGTTGAATTAGGTTTGTCAAAATCTATACGTAATTTCTCCGCAGAACTGATGTATAAAGCAGGCTTCACTTTTATTTATCTTCATGGATGTTAATAACAAAACTTAATCCATTCTGTCTTTGTTCAAAGGTAAACACTGGGTAAGAATTCAAATATTTCCCTTAGTGATGAGGGCACTGCTTTTAACAACTCGTGGTAACTAAATTGTGGCTTTTACCAAATTGAGGCTTTAGAAGACTAATGGAGATGCACTTTGTAGATTTCTGAATGAAATGAAATTGACGTAGTGATGTATCTATGTGTAGTTGGAATGATAATTAAACTTGATTTGATTAATATGAGCATGTAACATGAGGTGATGAGCCCTTGTGCACTATTTTGAAAATCAGGGCCAAGAGGTAGGCAGCTATTAACATTTCTTTCTACCTTTAACTTACATTATTCCTTCTCTTGAAAGAATTGCAGAACAGAAAAGACTGAATATATGATTCTTTCTCCTGATTTTCTTGATGCAGTCCTTTTTTTCCACTCATTGTGTGCCTATTTTTTTGTAAACTTGTTTTATTAGGAGTTATATATTGGAGTTTGCTGGGGGAGTAGGAAATACAAGGAAGTAGTGTTGAGGTGTGCCACTTACACCAGCTTCAGCAGCCTGGGACACTATCAGTAGACTGTGCAACTGCACGGAAGGCAAGAATTGCTGCTGAGAGTGAGTTGGAGTATTGTCAACTTTAGCCAATGGACATCCTTAATAGTTGCCCAAAGGTTCAAAACATTTGGTCTCTTACTGTTACTGTCTTATGTCCATAAAGTCAATGACAAAAATATAGATGAGTCTTCTTTTCAGACTCATCTATTGTCTTCCCTAAACAGTCCTTAGATACATTTCATAGGCATATGGACCTATTTTTCGCTCACTGCACTAAGTTGCTTGACAATGAGTATTCTTTAGTGAGTGTCGTTGTCTACAAAGATGTAAATGCTTCTGAGCTCTCCATGATAGCTACTAACCCACCATCCTTCCTGCCTTGTCTGTACTCCAGGCTTTGCTATTCAGAACGTGGTCGGAGGTCTATTAAGCTGCTTTTAGAGATGCAACAGTTACTGGCAAGTTGCCTTGCTTATTTAGATCTCTTTGGATTTGTGTCTTGGAGTATAACAATCACTAATTGGTACCAAATATTGTGGAGTTGACATCTTCTCTGTTAACTGATGCAGGATGCCAGAATTTAACCCAAATCTCTAATCTGTGGCTTTACATAATGATAAGAATAACAATTAAGATCATTTGATATCAGGAAAATTGTTCATAAAAAGAGATACTCTAATATTATGTTTTCCAATAGCATGCTGTTACAACTTCCAGATGTAGCTGTGATCTTGTAATATTGCCAGGTTTAATAAAAACTTGTATACGTCTCAGCAAATGCAGCTCTTCATGAATGTTTGGTTAATGAGTAAACCACACCTTACAGAGTGTATAGAGTTATGATGCAGGAATTGCAGAAAATTATGGCATGACTGACTTTAATTGTACACGTGTGTTTCTGCCATAATTTCTTGGGAGAATTTATACTTCACCCAGATGGTAGACAAAACAAAATTGAATAGGTAATTACCACAACTCCACCCACAGTACAATTAATAGTGATCTTAAGTTTGCTAAATGTATAGCAGAGTGATCACTTGATTCACTACAGAATGCTGTAGGAGGGCTTGTTATGTTTTACCTAAGAAATAATTGTGTTTCTCTCATTAGTATGTGTTTTTTATTCAATGGTGCAGTTGTGGGTATCAACACCTCCACTTCAAACTGCAAACCAACATACATTATATTTCCATCAATTTCTGTTTTATTCTGATTTTTAGTGTGTGCAGTTTTGCTTTTGGTTTTCAATTTCAGAAAATATGCAGCTCTGGTGGGAATAAGGAGACCAGTTTCTCACCTTAAACAGCTTTCCAAGTGCAGCTTTTGTTTTTGTGATTTGGATTATTGAATCTTGTTCAGTACAAATACAGTTGTTAATTATCACAATGTGCCCATTACACCTTATTAAAATCCAAATGATAAATCAGAATTACCATTGAGAATACAGCTTGTGTGAACAGTTAATCTGCAAAACCTTTGGTTTCTGTGCTGTTCATGCTAAGTTAATTGTGAAGGCTGGGGAATAGGCATTTTTATTCCATCTAATTAACTGACTAGACAACAATAAACATTCCGTAAGGTGAATCATTTCCTATATGCGTGGAACAGTGTTATCTGTTAAGTGGTACATTTTGATGATTGGTTTTACTGGGCATACATTTATCTGTGCCACCTTTAAGGTCCAGCCACAATGCTGGACAAACAGAGGTCAAAACTGGTTTGAAATTGGAGCTGGGGCCTCATTAATGTTTCCAACAAGAACCGTGATGCAACAGGTTTTAGATTCAAAGACAGGTTGCTCATTTGAGGAGAATAGTATCAACTTAAAGCAGTCAATGACAGAAGCACTCAGGAGGTCAGGCAGCATCCGTGGAAGGAGTCTGTTCAGCTCAAAGGTCCAGCATCTGAAACATTAGCTGTTTCTCCCTCCATAGATGCTGCCCAAACTCATGAATGTTTTCGCGTTTTCTGTTTCTATTTCAGATTTCCTTTATCTATATCATTTGCTCTTCTCTCACAGTGCTGAGCCAGTTCAAAGTTCAAAGTGCAAAATAAATTTATTATCAAAGTACCTATATGTCACCATATACAACCCTGAGATTCATTTTCTTACAGGCATACCCAATAAATCTGTGGAATAATAACCATAACCTAATCAATGAAAGACTGCACCAACTTGGGCATTCAACAATGTGCAAAGGACAACAAACTGTGCAAATACTAAAAGAAAGAAATGATATTAATTAATCAATCAATAAATAAATAAATAAATAAATGAACGGATGAACGAACGAACGAACGAATAAATAAATAAATAGATAGATAGATAAATAAATAAATAAGCAATAAATATCATGAACATGAGTTGAAGTGTCCTTAAAAGTGAGTTCATTGGTTGTGGGAACATTTCAATGACGAGACAAGTGAAATTGAGTGAAGTTATCCCCTCTGGTTTAAGAGTCTGATGGTTGAGGGGTAGTAACTGTTCCAGAACCTGGTGGTGTGAGTCCTGAGACTCCTGCATCTTCTTTGATGGCTGCAGTGAGAAGAGAGCATGGCCTTGGTGGTGGGGTCCCTGATAATGGATACTGCTTTACTATGACAGTATTTCAAGTAGGGAGGGCTTTACCCATGAAGAACTGGGCTGTTTTAACTACTTTTTGTAGGATTTTCAGTTCAAGGGTATTGGTGCTTCCATACGAGGCTGCAATGTCTTGCTGGCAGTTTCGTCTTAAATTCTGGAGACAGGCTGGAAAGAACTGCTTTGACTGGGAAGGCAGCCATTCTGCTCTTCCATATTTAACAGGATGGTTTGTGTACAGATGTGCATTAAAATAACAGCCCTTACTTTCACTTGGCAGCTCTTGGCAATGCTTAAATTTGTCTGAAGACCTCCAGTGATTTCAGAATCAGAATCACCGGCATGTGTTGTGAAATTTGTTAACTTAGCACCAGCAGTTCAATGCAATACATAATATAGAAGAAAAAAACAAAACAAAATAATAATAATAATAATAATAATACATAAATAATTCAATTACAGTTTACGTATATTGAATAGATTAAAATCATACAAAAATCAGAAATAAGATATATTAAAAAAGTGAGGTAGTGTTCACAGGTGCAATGTCCGTTTAGGAATCGGACGGCAGAGGGGAAGAAGCTGTTCCTGAATCTCTGAGTGTGTGCCTTCAGGCTTCTGTACCTCCTACCTGATGGTAACAGTGAGAAAAGGGCATGCCCTGGGTGCTGGTGGTCCTGGCTGCCTTTCTGAGATACCACTCCTTGAAGATGTCCTGGGTACCTTGTAGGCTAGTACCCAAGATGGAGCTGACTAAATTAACAACCCTCTGCAGCTTCTTTTGGTCCTGTACAGTAGCCCCTCCATACCAGACAGTGATGCAGCCTGTCAGAATGCTCTCCAAGGTACAAATATAGAAGGTTTTGAGTGTATTTGTTGACATACCAAATCTCTTCAAACTTCTAATGAAGTATAGCTGCCGTCTTGCCTTCTTTATAACTACATCGATACGTTGGGACCACTTTAGATCCTCAGAGATCTTGAAGCTGCTCACCCTCTCCACTTCTGGTTCCTCTATGAGGATTGTTATGTGTTCCTTCGTCTTACCCTTCCTGAAGTCCACGATCAGCTCTTTCTGATTTACTGACTTTGGGGGTTACAGGCTATCTGTTTTGTATAGAATTTAGCTACTGTTAAATTAATTTGAAATATTTGAACATCTGTTCATTTTGCATACGTTCGTTAGATCTTTCCAGATTCCAAATTAATTAAAATTACCAAAGTGGAGCAAACCTGGGTAATATCGATGAAAGAATTCCATTAATATTGCTATCTGTAATTGGAACAAGGCGGAGATTTTCTTTGTTTCGTCAGCTCATGTCGCACTGATGCAAACTGAACTCTGTCTGATAAGGGAGGATCAGCACCTCACCCTCGCATAAAAGTCAGAGCAGAAACAAGATAAAGTTACAACTTTACAAATGTACTCAAAATTGTTGGATTGGCAAGGTGTTTAAGCTCTTTAATCAGTATTTTTCCTCGTTACTAATTTCAGTGTTTGTTCTCTGCTGTGCTCTTCAGCTTCTTTTTGTGATTATAATGATTGGTGTAAATAGCCTTGCTTGCTTTTGCCATTCTAGACCTGTGTGTTCTTTTTGACTTAAGAATGGAAAACTGAATGTGGAGGCAATCTTTGCAATCAGCAGTAAAAATATCATGATGAAAGGGGCATCGTTAATCGTGTTAAGATGTTACTCTGAATTAGGTCTCACAGAGGGAAGCCTAGTCTGAGACGAAGAAATGTGGTTGTGCCTGTGGAAATTGCATTTTGTTGGGAGTGTAAATAAAGGGAATTGGAATAGAATTTCAGCTTGAGGCGACTTTCAGCATAGAGCTCTGCAATCAGCAAACCTAGGGGATATGCAAAGGGAGATGAGCATTAAATTAAGTTCTGTAACTAAAATAAAAGCGTGAATGGTGTGTAGTGACAAGTCAAAATTAAATAAAATACTTCAGAGAAAACGTGTGCATCAATGGAGAGAATAGCTTATGTTGTAAACAGCAAGGCTACACTGAGATCGGCAATGAATATTAATGCCAGCAGTAGTCTAAAAGCTGGAGACACGAGAGACTGCAGATGCTGGGATTTACAGCAAAAGCAAGCTACTGGGAGAATTCAGTGGGTCAGGCAGCATCTGTGAAGGCAAAGAAATTGTAAATGTTTCAGGATGCAGGTCTCAGCCTGAATGTTAACTACCTCCTTGTCTCAACAGATGCTGTCTGACATGTTGATCTCCTCCAGCAGTCTGTTTTTTTTTCAAGTAATCTAAAAGCTGTTCTCCAGGCAAACCAAAAGGATGATAGTAGTATTGGGGAAAGTGACAGGAGCTTGATTCTTTACAGATTTGAAGTCAAGTTTATTGTCACGTGCACAAGTACATTTTGCATAGGTGCAACGGAAAAGATTATTAGCAGCAGCATCACTGGCACACACCATCAGCATTCACAAGAAAGATACAAGTTAAACATAAATAAAACACAATTTTAACAAGAACGGACTGAAATCCCTTTTAGTGCAAAGTGATTAGAGTGGTAATACTGTAGCTAAACTTTAGTGGTGGTTAGGGCTTTACCAGTTGGTTCAAGAACCAAATGGTTGAAGGGAAGTAGTTGTCCTTGAACCTGCTGGTATGGGACTTCAGGTTTCTGTACCTCCTCCAAATGAGAGCAAATGTCAGGAACTGGGTGGTGGAGCTCCTTGCAGATGGATGTTGCCTCTTGTAGATATGACCAGTGGTGGGGAGGGATGTGCCCTTGATATATTGGGCAGTGCCCACTTCTCTCTAAAGCTTCTTGTGCTCTTGCACATTTGAATTACCATACCAGACCATAATGGACACTTATGTTAAGTTATGTTATGTTGAAGGTTAGGGCACTTTTAACAGTACATCTATAGAAGTTCCTTGGAGTGTTTGGTGATAAACTGAACCTCCTTAATCTTATAATAAAGAAAAAGACATTTCCCTTATGATTGCATCTCTGTGCTGGGCCCTGGACAGGTCATCCAAAATTATAATGCCAAGGAATTTAAAGCTGCTAATTCTCTCCACTGCTGATCCCCCAATCTAGACTAGTGCATGTTTGCTTTTCTTCCTCTTTCTGAAGTCAACCATCAGCTGTTCAGTTTTAATCAGCTCTTTAGTTTTGCTGATGATGAGTGAGCGGTTGTTCATGTGCGGCCACTCAATCCGGTAACTCATCTTGCTACAGTAGGGGGGCTCATTGCCATCCTTAATTGGACTATCAATGGTAGTGTCATCAGTGAATTTGAAGATGGCATTGGAGCTAGTCATACAATCATCTGTATGTAGATAGTAGAATAAGGGTTTAAGAAAGCAGCTTTGAGGTGCTCCTGCTTTGTTGATCAATGAGGAGGAGATGTTGTTATCAACTTGAACTGATTGATGTCAGCTGATGAGGAAGTTGAGTATCTCCTTACAGAGAGAGGTACAGAGGCCCAGGTCTTGAAGCATGATGATGAGTGCATGGGATGATTTTGTTGAATGTCAAGCTTTAGTTGATGAACAGCAATGTGATGTTTGATTTCCTGTTGTCCAGAGGTGAGAAATTGCATCTGCTGTTGACCTGTTGTGGCAGTAGGCAAATTGGAGCATATCCCGGTCATGAGGGGCAAGAGTTGATTTGTGCCAATAACCAGCTCTTTGAAGCACTTCATTACAGTTGATGTAAGCGCCATTGGTTGGTAGACATTGAAGCAAGTTATCTCACTCTTCCTGAGCACCTGTACAATAGGTGCCTCTTTGAGGCAGATGGGACCCTCAGACCACAGAATCAAGAGGCTGAATATAAACATACTATTAGCACAGCTGTTTGGTACATTTTAACATGGAAAATATAGAGATAAAGTTTATTGCCTCCGTATTTTAAAGGCTAAAATCTATGTAAAATTTGTTAACTGTAAATTGCTAGCTATTTTTTACAATTCCAAAATTATAGACAAGTAACATGATCAAACTTTGGAAGTTTCTAACTGCAAGGAAGGGGACAAGTGAAAGCTCTTCCCACTATCCAACTGACCTCACAACATGCAAGACTATAAAAGACTTAGAAAATCTTTTTGGCCTGCAAAGTTGACAATTCAGCTCTGAATCACAACCAAAAAATAATCTGGAATAGAGTTCCAAGAATTTACCGGCAGCTTCCATGAAATAAGATCAAAACCTTTGTATTAAAATAGATTGTGGTATTTTTATTATGTTATTGTGATTATAGCCTGCCATAAAATCATCTTCTTCTATGACAACTAATACAAAAGGTCCTTGTGTGTGAGAAATGAAAAGAAAGTCATGACCAATAAAACTGCTGAAGGCTCAGGGAAATTGTGTGATTATGGGATGGGGATGGAATATTAATTTGAATGATGATTCCCGTGGAAGAACAGTCTGATGAGCTGGTTTCTTGACCAGCTGTCCCTGCAGACGGCTCTGCTGATCAATGATGTGGTCCCGTTCAAGGCCAGAAAGAGCACTTGGAGGCCCAGAATGGCTGAAGGTGAGACTGCCCTTGGTTACTCAATCGCTAAAACACAGGGAGGTAGTAATAGGAAAGGTTGTGAATTTCCTTCTGGGGCAAAATTCAAAGTTCAAAGTAAAATATATTATCAGAGTACACACATGTCACCACATACGACCCTGAGATTCTATTTCTGTGGGCATATTTAGCAAATCTATTGAACAGTAACTGTAAACAGGATCAATGGACAACAAGTTCCTCTTAAGATATTAAGAGGAATAGACAGAGTGGACAGCCAGTGTCTCTTCCCCAGGGCACCACTGCTCAGTACAAGAGGACATGGCTTTAAGGTAAGGGGAGGGAAGTTCAAGGGGGATATTAGAGGAAGGTTTTTCACTCAGAGAGTGGTTGGTGTGTGGAATGCACTGCCTGAGTCAGTGGTGGAGGCAAATACACTAGTGAAGTTTAAGAGACTACTAGACAGGTATATGGAGGAATTTAAGGTGGGGGGTTATATGGGAGGCAGGGTTTGAGGGTCGGCACAACATTGTGAGCTGAAGGGCCTGTAATGTGCTGTACTGTTCTATGTTCTATGTTCTAAACTGTGCAAATGCAAATATAAATAAATAGCAATAAATAACGAGCATGAAATAACATGATTAAGAGTACTTAAATCAGAAGTAGAATGAGTGTAGTTATCCCCTTTTGTTCAAGAGCCTGATGGTTAAAGGGTAGTAACTGTTCTTGAACCTGTTGGTGCAAGTTCTGAGGCTCTTGTACCTTCTACCTGATGGCAACAGCAAGAAGATAGCTTGGCCTGGGTGGTGAGGATCTTTGATGATGGATGCTGCTTTTCATGGCAAGGTTTCATGTAGATGTGCTCAATGGTTGGGAGGGTATTATCCCTGATGTATTAGGACAAATCCACTACCTTTTGTAGGGTTTTCCACTCAAAGACATTGGTGTTCCTATACTAGGCTGTAATGCAGCCAGTCAGTACACTTTCCACCACACCTATAGAAGTTTGCCAAGGTTTTTGATGACATGCTGAATCTCTCTGAATTTCTTTGCAATTACATTTATATGATGGGTCCAGGGCAGGTCCTCTAAGATAGTGACACCCAAGAATTTAAAGTTACTGACCCTCTCCACCTCTGATTCTCCAATGCTTACTGGCTCATAAACCTTTGGTTTCCTTCTCCTGAAGTCCACAATCAGTTCCTTGGTCTTACTGATATTGAGCAAGAGGTTGTTGTCATTACACCACTCAGCCAAGGTTTTCAATCTCTGTCTTGTATGCTGATTCATCACCATCTTTGATACAGGCCACAACAGTGGTGTCATCACTTGTACATGGTGCTGGAGCTGTACTTAGCCACACAGTCATAGATGTAAAGCAAGTAGAGCAGGGGACCAAGCACACATCCCTGTGGTGCTCCTGTGCTGATGGAGATCGTGGAGGAGATGTTTTTGCTGATCTGAACTGACTGGGGTTGACAAGTGAGGAAATCCAGGATCCAATTGCACAAGGGAGGTATTGAGTCTCAGGACTTAGAGTTCACTGATTAGCTTTGAGGAAATGATGGTGTTAAATGCTAAGAGGTAATTGATGAAGAGCATCCTGATGTATGCATCCGCATCTTTGCTGTCCAGGTGTTCCACAGTTGTGCGAAGAGCCAATGAGATAGCCAATGTTGACCTGTTGTTTCAGTAGGTGAATTGGAGCAGATCCAAGTTGCCACTCAGACAGGAGCTGATATGCTTCAACACTAGTCTCTCAAGACACTTCATCAGAGTGAGAGGATGAAGATATCCTAGATTACACCAGCCAGTTGGTCAGCACAGGTCTTCAGTACTCGGCCAGGTACACATCCAGACCAGATGCTTTCCTTGGATTCACTCTCTTGAAGGCAGCCCGCATGTCACCTTCAAATACTGGGACCAAAGGATCATTGGGAGGCATTGGGGTACGCGATGGTTCCTCCCTGTTCTGGTGCTCAAAGCGAGCATAGAAGGCATTGAGCTCATCTGGAAGTGAAGCTCTGCTGTCTCCTTTGTTGCAAAATTTAACCGTGTAGGTGGTTTTGACATCTCAAACCCTGCTACAGCTGTCGAGCGTCCCTCATCGATTCCAGTCTAGTCCAGAATCTCCACTTCACCCGTGAGATGGCTTTCTGGAGATCATACCTGCACCTCTTGTAGCATTCCTAATCTCCAGACTTGAATGCCTTTGATCATGCTCTCAGTAGATTCTGGATTACATTGTTCATCCAGGATTTCTGATTGGGGTAGACCCTGGGGACACTCATCCACAGCTATTTTAATAAAGTCTGTTACAATCCTGGTGTAGTCATTCAGATCCTCAGGTGAGTTCTTGAACACAGCCCAGTCCACTGACACAAGGTAATCCTGTAACCGTTCCTCAGCCTCCTGCGACCACCTCATATCTGATATCATATCATATCATATCCTGATATCAGGAGCCTTGCTCTTTAGGCTTTGTCTGTATGCAGGTAGCAGTAGTACGGATAAATGGTCCAACTTGCCAAAATATGGTCTCGGGCAGGAACGATAGGCACTCCTGATTGTAGTGTAGCAGTGGTCCGGCGTGTTGGTTCATATCTAACTGATTATCTGATTCTTGCCAGGAACCTGAGCCACCCACAGTATTAACCTTGAATTCTGTCTATCCGTCCATCTACTTATCAAAACTCCTTTGTAAATTATTTTGCAATATCCTGCTTTTCATCATCCTCAAATTTCAGCATCTCTCACTCCAGGTTTGCCAAAAACAAAAGGCATCCAGTGCAAAGATGGTGCTGGGAGACACAGCGAAGCTCTGCAGGCCACTCCCAAAACAACAAACAAGTCTACTAAATATACTTCCTCGGGACCGTGATCACTGCAATCCACAGCCTGTAATTTCCTGCTGGAAGGTATGCTTTTGAACATCTGAACAACCTGGTTTATTGTGGTATCCTGAAATATTCGGTGAACTGGACTCTCGAGTATTCAGGTACGGCTGCGGCTGCTGTTGCTGGAGCAAATTTGGGGCCCGATTGAAGTGGCCCGAGTGTAGACAATGAACTGATATTTGGCTGATTTAAGTGTTGAGCCTGATCTAAAACATTAAGGCTGAGTTCGGAGGGTGAACTGGTGTTCAGCTCAATACTCTGTGAGGCTTTTCTTGCCTCAGCCGTCGCAACTCGCTTCAGCACTGTCTGGCTCCGCGGCTGTGGCCTGCAGCCGTCGGCATTTGCCTCAGCAATGAGTCTGGCCCTGTGGCTGTGGCCTGCAGTGTCGTGCTCCTGGACTGGTTGCAGAGCAGAACCGGCTCCATGGCCATGGACTTACTTTCAGCAGCTCTGTGGTTCATGTTCTGTCGATTGTTTGCTTCCTTTTTAAAAATGGTTTCCATGATTTATTGTTTGAGGATGAAATTACTATTATTTTTGTAGATCAAGTAATTGGTAACAGAGAGACAAAACTAATAAATGTGGTTGATGAAGGAAATACAGGGTAACAGTTTTAGAGAAGCTCAAGGAAAGTGTCTGATAAAGTACTATACCGGAGATTATTAAGAGATTGAAAGGTCTGGAATTAGGAGGAGTTAAGCAAACAAATGAAAAGTTGACTAGACCAAGAAAACAGGGCAAAGGAATTATGAGCAAATTTTAATTGTATTTTTAAGTGGATAGTAGACATAGTACTAGCTCTGGAGATATGCTGACTCATGGTATGTGTAACTTTTTTGGAAAACTATGGAGAAGATGCTGAAACTTGATCAATAAAAAAGTGATATACTTTGTGGTAAACTATGTATCCCTGTCTGGACACGCCCCTCTGCTGACTGCTCCTGTGGCTCCTCCCACAGACCCCTGTAAAATAGCGATTGGGGCACTGCTCCTCCCTCAGTCTTCGAGATGTCGTGCTCCCTTTTCGCTGTTAATAAAAGCCTATCGTTCACTTCCAGTCTCCTAGAGTTATTGATGGTGCATCATATTTAGTCCTTCTTTGACCAAAAGTAGCATCCAGCGAGATTTGAACAAGAAGAGAGAATGGGCTAAAAGCTGAAAGTTGGTATTTGTCGTGTCAGTAAATGTGAAGCGATGTGTCTGGCATATAAAAATTAGCAGTTATAATACTCTAAATGGAAGTCAGCTGGGTAAAGTGGAGGAACGGAGGGATCTGAGTTTATATTACATGCAATATGTCAAGTTGATAATGGCAATACAGAATTATAGTTTTCATCAAAAGAAATGTAGAATATTTAACGCTGCAATAAATTTATGTTAGTGTGCTGTTTTTCAGTTCGATGCTAGAAGGTTAGTAAAGCTTAGCTCAGGTGAATTGGCACTTCTGCAATCAAGATGGAGAGCTCATTGGAAATGAAAAGTACAAACTGTTACAGAGACCAAATCAAACTGCATGAAAAAATATTTAATAGTTTATCTTTCCTCTGTGATTACTTTATAAGGTACCTCCTGTACCTAATCCCAGGAGACTGGCAATTTCTAAGATACTTTAACCACCCCATCTGGCTCTAACAATTATCCCATGGTCAAAGTTACTTAAATGATATTTTTAAAAATTCAAAATTCAAAGCACATTTATTCTCAAAGAATGTACGAATTATACACCTTGAAATTTGTCTGCTTAGTGGCAGCCACAAAGCAGGTAATCCGAATAATACAATAAAAAAAAGACCCAAGACCACTGCACAGAGAAAGAGAGAGAGAGAAAAAACACACACATCATGCAAACGATAGAAGCCAGCCAACAGCACCCCAGACCAGAGAGAGGCCCAGATCTGCTCCCGGAGCAGTCGGAGTAGGCCCAAAGCCTCGGTCTTCAGTTCATCACACCAGTAGAGCAGAAACACACAGCAGCTGGATGAATTCAACACCTCGGAGGGAAAGGAATAAACATTCATGGGAGAGTGAGTGAAATCAGTCCTACCTTCATCTCTGCACCCGACATTCAGGTTTCCAGTCTATCTGAGCCAATGCTTAAGTTGTTCAAGCACCAAGTAGTGCCATATTCTAGGGCCTGGATCCCAGTTCTCAATATGCCTGCGCCACCCCGCCCAAAGCCGTTCTCAATCTCACCAAACTGGCTTGGCGCTTGTCGCGGCCCAACCTCACACCCAGGTTAGGTGGGTGGGCATCGACTCCTCTCCAAATCTTTTACTCCATCTCTGACAGCAACATGAACGCTGTTTGCGACTCTAACTGGAACACATTGTTGCTCACAGTTCATCCCCCAAACAAGCTGCACCTCCGCCTGCCACCTCACTGTCCGTGTTGATAGTACACCAAAATTTTCTTCAGAAAAGATGCTATAAAGAATGTTTTTAGTAACATCTCTTGCCTTGCGATTTACTAGTAAGCTGTCACACATTTTCAGTAGTGGCATCTTAAACTGGAAATATTTCTTCACCATTCTGATATTTGGTCTGTACAACAATTGACCCTCGTGACCACGTCTGCATGGTTTTATGCATTGAGTTATGATTGGCTGATTATTTATATTAACGAGAGAAGTATTGAATAAAGTGGCCACCGAGTGTAGGAGGTCGTTATTAGGATGAAGGCTTCATGGTAAGGGATCCACACAATTGCTTACAAGCCCCTACTAAACCTATCCTTCTTCTCAGCTTGTGGGGATTGAGGATGATTTGCTCGGATTCTACGTTGTATATTCTCAGTGACCTTGTGAGGCCAATGTGGAAACCCTGGGCTCTTCCGTAGTTGGTCAGGAGGTGACTGAGTTGGTGGGTGGGAGGTAATGAGTGGGTTTTTGTGTAGCAATGCACTCTTTCTGCTACATGTAGGGTTGTGAGTGATTCCAGTGCATGGACTGGATGTCCTCAATATCATCCCAGAATCTGAATCAGTTTTATTATCACTCACATATGACGTGAGACTTCTTGCTTTGAGTGGTTGATCCGAAGTGGGGATGCAGGGTTTCTTCAGAGAACTTTTAGCACATCCCTGAATTGCTTCCTCTATGTAGCTATTCTAGAGTTGGGAACAGTCTATCTGTTTCAGGACCCTAAAGCTGGAATAGTGCCACAACAAAGTTGTTGTGTTCTTTATCTTCATGCGTACCGTGGGTTACTAATAAAGAACCATATTTTGGAAGAATAGAACTTCTATCTAACAACAACCACAAAGTGCTTACAATGCCACGTTTTTCTAGATCTTTCTATCATTCATGCGCCTGCTCAGAACTCTCTTCAATCACGTTCTTATACGTCATATCACTACAGAAGTGAAATCAGAACCCTTGCTATAAGAAACCTGTCCAGACGCAGAAATCACCTGCTTTTAACAAAGTCTTCTGGCTTGTAAATGTCTGTCATTCAGTTTTCTCTTTTTGATAAACATCCACCAGCAAAGTAAAAGTGCTGAACGCAGTAAGGACGTGAGGGAATTGGAGGACAAGCCGCAGTCTAAGTCCGCTCTGCGTTCAAAGGCCAGTGGTGTGGGTGAGGTGGAACGTTGAGTGGCAGATCAGTGAGAATGTTCGGGGTCCTATCAGCAGCGAGTCTGAAGTCTGAAGCCTAGTTTTCAGGGTCCCATTATCGGTGAGTCCAGCGTTTTGAGGTCTGAAGTTTGGGCTCTCATCCAGGGTCCTCACTTAACATCATCTATGAGTCCTGGGCAGATACTGAAGATCAAAGCCCGAAAGTCAATCAGAGGTCTGGATCAAAGCCTGGTGGTTGATTGTGAGTACAGAAGTGGAGGTCCGGTGGCCAGACCCCCAGGTCTGCCAATGTCTGCGAGTCTGCTAAGGACGTCAGGGCCCGATGCCTGCAAATCCACAAGCCCGCTGAAGGCTGGATGCCAAATCCGGCCTGTACTGGTGCTGGAGAACTGCGCATGTGCTTGGCTGGGTAGGTGGGAGGGAGGAACGTGGCTTGTTTCTCTGTTGTTGTTTTGTTCCTTGTTTTGTATTGTTGTGTTCTGCTGAGCATTGTGGGTATGCTAAATTGGTGCCCAAATGTGTGGTGACACATGCGTGGTGCTACCAGCACGTCCTTGAATGTGCTGGTTGTTAATGCAAATAACACATTTCAGAGCATGTTACAACGAACTAAATCTGGTTGTGAATCTGGGTGCTGAAATGCCTACAGGCAATGAATACTCGAATGTCGAAATATTCCCCAACCAAAATATTAATTACAAATTAATTACATGACTTTAATTTCCTAATTATATTTAGTGCATTTTTTTCCAGCATGGGGTTTTTTTCCCTCTCATCTCCTTGTCTGCCTTTGGCTGATATATGCAAGCTGTGAAAATATTAAAAATGATTCTGCCTGGTCACTGAGATACTTTTCACTCACAATATTCTTCACACCATTTTCACCAGAAACGAAACCAAGAAGTGAATAAAATTTACCTCCAGCTGTGTCAAAACATAACTTGATGTGAGGAACCAATGTGCAAAAAGAAAGCAAAGAATGAAACAGTCAGCAATCAGGGCTGGAGGAATAATTTGCATTTTGCTGCTTTACAAGCTGCTAAATTATTTAGTAATTAAGCTTAGGTGAAGCTAAAATGTAATTACTTCCCTCCTTTAAATTGATGTTGTGAAATCTTGAGTGCTGCTTTTTCATACGTACACCACTTACTGCAAGACAGGCATCCATTAACTAAGAAGGCAACATTAATATGCCTTTTCTCCATTAGCTCTGTGCAGTTTCACTAAAGTACTTTTGGATTTATTTGCAGTAATACTCGATAAATTTCCTGTATTAAACCACATTGTGGCAACATTTCTACAACGTTAAGCCAATAGCTTTAATTTGCACAATTTATTCACCGGGAAAGGCTTGAGAGACTGATGGATGCAGCCCATTGTATCTTGTGGACAAGTCCTCCTGCATCGATGAAGATATGAGTCAAGATTCAAGATTGTTTCTTGTAATTCTTTGATAACAAATGTAAAGGAGAGTGGAACGATTAATACTCCAGATCTGATGTAGCATTCAAACATACAATAAGCATAAAAGCACAATAAAAAAAGCAAAAGCATGAGATGGCATCTGCTGTAGACCTGTTGCTTTGGTCGACAGATTGGAGCGGATCCAAGTTGCCAGTCGGACAGGAGCTGATGTGCTTCAACATCAACCTCTCAAAACACTTCATCACTGTGCATGTATATGTCACTGGGCGATAATCATTGAGACAGGTTACCACGCTCTCCTTGGGCGCCGGTATGACTGAAGCCTGCTTGAAGCAGGTACCACACTACTAGTCTGATGCCTTGCCCACTAGGCCACGCCAGGTAGACCGGAAATATCCCCAGTAGTGTCGGAACATGAAGAGGTAGATGAGGGGTTACGGAGGTCTCACAGAATCAGAAGACCACCAGATAGGCTGGCCTATGTAACACCGGGGGAACAGAATGTGGCCCCTATCGTTTTGGGGAGCTAGAGGTATACAAAATTATGATGGGTATAGATAGGGCAAATGCAAGCAGGATTTTTCCTTTGAGGTTGTGGTCACAGGTTAAGGGTAAAAGGTGAAATGTTTAAGGGGAACATGAGGGGAAACTTCTTCACTCAGAGGATCCTGAGAGTGTGGATTGAGCTGTCAGCACAAGTGGTGCAGGCAAGGTCAGTTTCAACATTTAAGAGAAGTTTGGATGGGCCCACTGCAGATGGCTGGGACCTGTTTTTGTGCTCTACTTTTCTATGACTCTAACTGACAGCAAAAAACAATTAACATAAACCCACATTAAAATGATATAAACTAAAATGTTTAGTAGTGAAAATTAAAAATGGTTTCATAGTGAAAGTTGGCAAGCCCATCCCAGATGTATGTGGCCATGCTTCACATGCTAGCTGTGGACGGTTTAAAACTGAGGAGCCAGGTACAAAATGTATCCTTTCTCCCAGCTCAGCACTTGATAAAGTGCTCCTGGAATCCATCATCATTTTATTAAACCACTGCCTAGCTATCGGTGTAATCTGGTCCATTATATAAATCATTATTGCCTGTGAAGGGCTTTGAATATCTTGAGGACAATAGCTAAATCCACCTTTACTTCGGCAATTCATCTGGTGACCTTCATCAAAACATTCAGATAAAGGTTTTCACTTGAAATATTAATCTAACTTGCTCTTCTGGACATGTCTGGTTTTTTCATTTGACTCATACAAAACCCAAATTACATTGAATGTGCTAGTGATAATGATAGTGATAATGAGACTACTGATTTGAATAAATTACTATAAACAAAAACATCTACACCTACAGCTATAAAAACGTATGGGTGTGAAAGAGGCCATTCAACCCATCATCGTTGTACGGGCTGAAAAAAGAGTATGAACTCTCCACCTGAATGCCACATTGATATCCTCCGCTGTACACTCTGCTTCTTTCTTCCTCACTCTTAAACATGCAGCCAATTTTTACAGAAATTTGGATTCTTCATTGTGGCTCCATATTTAAATTGATACGAATGCCAACAAAAGTCAGGGGCCTTGTACTGATACCTATACATCCACACCGCGAATTACTTCCCCACATCACTGAGACACCCTTTAACACGGTCCTTTGATTTCCACCATAGTGCATGTTTTGGATTCTAATTTGCCACACTCCCATGACTCTTACCTCTCAGATCAAACCACGATCAAAAACTTTGCTGGAAATCCACATAGAAAGCGTCAACTGTGCCACCTCTGTTGACCTCCTGTCCTGTTCAAAGCTGAAAAAGTCAAAGTTCAAAGTAAATTTATAAGCAGAGTACATTTACGTCACCATCTAAAACCCTGAGATTCATTTTCTTGCCAGTGTACTTTATTAAATAGAATAACCATAATAGAATCAATGAAAAAGTGCACCAACAAGGCAGATAACAAATTGTGCAAATTAATAATAATAATAATAATTATAGCTATAACTATGAATTTTGGACTAGATAAATGTCGAACATTAAACATAGAGAAAGGTACAATAGAGCTCGCAGAATACAAAACAGAGCGGCAGGATATAATACAACTGACTGATGAGTATGAAACATATCAGTAATCGGGATATCACCAAGTTGGAGTTGGGGAAAAGTCAGACAAGAGGAGAGGTTTGATCAATCTAAGTGCCGGACCAATTTGGAAAGGTTGGAATACAGTCACAACGAGGTGGCAGAGTCCAGGCTCAGAGTGTATCGAAGCGACAGGGCCTGGGTCGGAGAGTTAGACAGTGCGCTGGTTGGATTGAAAAGGCAAGAGGTGGGGAGCAGAGGTGAGGGTCGGGCCAGTTCTGTCCGCTGCTCCGCGATGTTTGCTCTGCTCCTCGCTGCACGGACGTTAAGGCTGTGGGGCTTCGTGTCTATGGGCTCACTTTTGTTCTGAATGCTGGAGCTTGCTTTTGTCTCAGCTCTCTCTGCTCATTGGGTAGTTGTTGAAGACTTCTTAATGGGATCTTTTAGGGTTTTTTGTTTTGTGACTGCCTGTAAGAAGACAGACCTTGGGGTTAAACTTTGATAAAGAGATTCTTAATGGATACGCCTTTATGCTATGGGTAAAATTGCAACTGCTACCTTCTGTGTTGTAACTCCTTGCAAAGTCCACAAATGATCTGTATCAATGTGTTACCACCTCTTTAGTGTAAATGTCCACAATCAAGTTGCCTGTTGGAGGAGAAACTGAAGGAGCTGGACTTGGTGAAGACTGAGCTGCTGTCTGCCACAGAGCGGTGTCAGTGCGCCAAGCTGGTGTGCAGTCTAACAGCGAGTGATCACCTTTGTCACTTCTCTTGTGGTGACAAGATCCTGTTAGATACTGGTGGCGTGGAATGCCGCCGGTCCGATTCATTGGTTTAGTGGCGAATAGCGGGGGAGCTGCAGGTCCTTGGTCAGTGAGGACCAGCCACAGTGCAGCCACCGGCAGGACCGGGGTGGGGGGGTTGGCGGAGGGAGTTTGAGTCGAGCGCTGCACCAGGGTGGTGTGGCATTCATGCTGGAGTCGGTGCTGCCCCTCGGTGTTCTCGCAGCAGAAGACAAGCTGTAATGTGTTTGACTGCAGATCGATGCAACATTCACGGACTCAGGGACTCGGAAAATATCTCTTTTCTGTATTTTACTGCCCTGTTACATGCGCCAGCTATTTTTTATCTGCTTATGTGCCTTGTTCTGTGCATGACTGTTGGTACAGTGTTTTGCACCTTGGCCCCAGAGTGTCATTGTTTCATTTGGCTGTGTTCATGAGTATTCATGTATGGTTGAATGACAATTAAACTTGAACTTAAACTAAAGACATTTCAGAAAATTGATTTATTATTGCCACATGAGAGTGAAAAACCTTGTTTTAAATACCTTACATGTAGATCATTCATCACTTCACTCCAGTATATAGAGCGAAGACAGGGGAAAATGATCACGGAATGCAGAATAAGGTGTTGCCGTTACAGGGAAAGGGCAGTACAAGTAGGCAATAAGGTGCAACTCCATGTCAATGCAGACTGTAAGATCAAGCGTCCCTCTTACCATTCAAGCGGTCCTTTCAATAGTCTCATAACAGGAGCTTTCCTTGAGCTCAGTGGTATGTGCTTTCAGGCTTTTATATCTTCTGCCTGGTGTGAGGAGTGGAAGATGAGAGAATGTCTAGGGTGAGTTGGCTATTACACCAAGGCAGAGAGAGAAACGTAGTTAGAGTCCTTGGAGAAGTGCTGGTTTCTGCGAAGTCCATGATGTTCTACAGCTTCTCCTGGTCTCAGGCAGAGCAGTTGCCATATCAAGCCCTGATGCATCTGGATAGGATGCTTTTTATGGTGTGTCGATAAAAACAGACGACTGCCAATGGAGACATGCCTCATATATTTTTACCTCTTGAAGAAGTACCTGGAACTTTAAGAAAGAAACATTTGCAGTAATAGTAACTTCGTGGATTCATGTTGGCATAAAATTCATCCTCAGTCTTACAGTTCCAGATTTATTTGATTGCTTCAGTTCTAATCTTTAGCTGTTATGTTGGGAGTTGAACTCAAATATTTGAATTAATATTTGAGAACTGGAAATGTGCTCATTTACTAAGAATTGTGATCCCGTACCTCACATTCCTGCTCAATACAGCTTGGTTTGAACATTATATTTCTACATATATTTGTTTTCACATTTGAAAAGCCTTTGGTCAAAATGGGAAATCTAACTGAAAACTGCAAATTCAGTTGACAAAGAGGCCTGTGATTGAAGGGGAAAGAAGGAGTGTTTAAAATTCGGGTGGTCAATCTGCAATTTAGAAAGTAACAGAGTGTAAGAATTGGTAGAAAATTTACTGTGGGGGCAGGCTTAAGCAGAAATGTTTGCAGTAGATAGTTCAGGCATTGCAAGAAAAGCTGTAAAGAATTTGCAATACGTGGATATCAAAGTCCACTTGAATACAGGCAGAAGATCATAATGAAGGTCCATTTGATTTGTCCTGGAGTTTAATCTTAATCATGTGGCCAATTATGTTTAATGATGCTGGATACTCAGAATAACCTACTGATTACTGAACGGCCTAGATAGAACAGCTATGGAGAGGATGTTTCCAATAGTGGAAGAGTTGAGGACCAGAAGGCTATGCCTCAGATTAGGATGTCCCTTTAGAACAGAGGTAAGGAGGAATTTCTTAAGCCATACTCATTGCCACAGACAGCTGTGGAGGCCAAATCATTAAGAATATGTAAAATGAAGGCTTGACTAGTAAGGGGGGGTCATGGGTTATGGGGAGAAGACCGGAGAATGCATTTCAAAGGAAAAACAAATCAGCTGTGAATGAATGGCAGAGCAGACTTCATGGTCGAATGGCCTAATTCGGCTCCTCTGGATGAAAATATACCAGTGATTTCTTCAGGCTTTACAGAAATTTCTTGACAGGGAAAACAGGGGATTGTGGCAACCCACTTCCCAGCGCACTCGAACCGGCTCACAAAGTGGTGCGCGCCGGCATTGAGGCCGGTCCCAAAGAGGGCGCCAAGCCTGCTTCACCAGCAAGGGGAAAAGCCCGCACACGGGACTGGACTGTGAATACGCACCCCCCCTACAGCATTCCCGCCCGGGGAGGGTGGGATCAAGAAGGCTTTAAAGCGAGGCCGCGAAGTTTGAATAAACCTCTTTTGTAACTGCAGCTCACCGACTACGTGTCGTTATTTCAGCGCTGCGTGTAGCACACCGCTACAATTGGTGACCCCGACGACCCAAACGATATTTGGACTGGAGATGAACGACGCCGCATCTGTTCATGCAGTTTCGTTAAAACTGCCAAGCTTCTGGACGCTGCGACCTCACCTATGGTTCCAGCAAGCAGAAGCCCAATTCCACATTCAGCAGATAACCTCGGATGCCACACGTTACTACTACGTGGTGAGCTCCCTCGACCAGGAAACAGCCACCCAGGTTGAGGAGTTCATACAGTCGCCCCCGGAGGACGGCAAATACACAGAATTCAAAGCCTTACTCATAAGGACTTTCGGGCTCTCACGGCGCGAGCGAGCTGCCCGCTTACTGCACCTGGATGGTTTGGGGGACAGGCCACTGTCGGCTTTGATGAACGAGATGCTGTCCCTGGCCGGAGGTCACAAGACCTGCCTCATGTTTGAGCAGGCATTCCTGGAGCAGCTGCCCGAGGACATACGCCTGCTGCTGTCCGATGCGGATTTCAGCGACCCCTGGAAGGTGGCGGCCCGGGCGGACGTGCTGTGGAAAGCCAAGAAGGAGAGCGGGGCATCCGTCGCACAGATCACCAGGCCACGCTCCCAGCAGCAAACCTGACCAGGTCCGGCTGCAGAGCCCACTAACCCCAGAGGCAGGTGTGAGGAGGCCAATGAACAATGGTGCTTCTACCACCAGCGGTGGGGCGCAGAATCCCGCTGCTGTAGCCTGCCCTGCAAGTTCCCGGGAAACACCAGGGCCAGCTGCCGCTGATGGCTACGGCGGCTGGCCATCGGGATAGCCTCCTGTATGTCTGGGACAAGCGGTCGGGACGCCACTTTTTGGTCGACACCGGAGCCGAGATCAGCGTCTTACCTCCGACGAGTTACGACACCCACAACAGAGCACCGGGTCCCCCCCGCGGGCCGCGAATGGCAGCACAGTAAGGACTTATGGCACCCGTACGGTACAGCTACAGTTCGGCTCCAGCCGGTTCACGTGGGACTTCACACTGGCCGCTGTAGCCCAACCGCTTCTGGGTGCGGATTTCTTGCGGGCTCACAGCCTACTGGTCGACCTGCCCAGGAAGAGACTGGTCCATGCCGAGACCTTTCAAACGTTCTCCCTGGGAGAAGCCCAGTTGCTGGCTCCACACCTAGACTCCATCACGCTGTCCGACAACGACTTCACCAGAGTCCTGGCGGATTTCCCATCGGTTCTGGCACCGCAGTTCACGGCAGCCATGCCCAGACACGGCGTACAGCACCACATCCCGACACAAGAACCACCCCTCCATGCCCGTGCTCGAAGGCTTCCCCCGGACAAGCTCCGGCTGGCGAAGGAGGAGTTCAAGAGGATGGAGGAATTGGGGATCATACGGCGGTCCGACAGCCCATGGGCCTCCCCCCTGCACATGGTGCCCAAAGCGACAGGGGGCTGGAGACCATGTGGCGACTACCGCAGGCTGAACGAGGCTACAACACCGGACCGCTACCCTGTGCCGCACATTCAGGACTTTGCAGCAAACCTGCATGGCGCACGGATCTTCTCCAAGGTAGACCTCGTCCTGGGATACCATCAAATCCTGATGCATCCGGACGATGTCCCCAAAACGGCACTCATCACCCCTCTCGGCCTTTTCAAATTCCTCCGCATGCCGTTCGGCCTGAAGAATGCCGCACAGACGTTCCAGCGGTTAATGGACGTGGTGGGACGTGACCTGGACTTCGCTTTCATCTATTTGGACGACATCCTCATATCCAGCAGCAGTCGTCAGGAGCATCTGTCCCACCTCCGTCAACTCTACGCCTGACTGAGTGAATACGGCCTGATAATCAACCCGGCCAAATGCCAGTTTGGGCTCGACACCATCAACTTCCTGGGCCACAGGATTACTAAAGATGGGCAACCCCTCTGCCTGCCAAGGTAGACGCAGTCCGCCATTTCCCCGACCCAACACAATCAATGGCTTTCAGGAATTCGTGGCTATGGTGAATTGCTACCACCGCTTCCTTCCTTCAGCTGTCAGAATCATGCACCCCCTGTTCACCCTGATGTCGGGTAAGGGCAAGGACATTACCTGGCACGAGGAGTCTGCCGCCGCTTTCATTAAAACCAAAGAAGCCTTAGCAAATGCTGTGATGCTAGTGCACCCCGGAACGGACGTCCCTACCGCCCTCACAGTGGACGCATCCAACATGGCGGTCGGTGGGGTGCTGGAGCAGCTCATCGAGGGTCGCTGGCAACCCCTTGCGTTTTTCAGCAAACACCTACGACCATCCGAGCTCAAGTACAGTGCTTTCGACCGGGAACTGTTGGCACTATACCTGGCAATCCGGCATTTCAGGTACTTCTTGGAAGGTAGGCCCTTCACCACGTTCACGGAGCACAAACCGCTTACCTTTGCGTTCACGAAAGCATCCAACCCCTGGTCGACCCGCCAGCAGCGACATCTGTCCTACATCTCTGAATACACGACGGATGTCCGGCATGTCTCAGGAAAGGACAATGTCGTGGCGGATGCCCTCTCCTGCCCTAACATCCAAGCCCTGTCCCAGGGCTATGAAGCACTGGTGGAGGTGCACCAGGCAGACGAGGAGATCCCTAGTTACAGGACTGCAGTCTGCGGTTTGCAGCTCCAGGACCTCCCCGTAGGCCCAGGTGAGAGGACCCTGCTCTGTGACGTCACCACCGGCCAACCCGGTCCCGTCGTCCCGGCAGCCTGGCGGCGGTGCGTTTTCGACTCCATTCACAACTTAGCACACCCCTCCATCAGGACTACCGTCCGGATGGTAGCCAACAGGTTCATATGGCACGGACTCCGCAAGCAGGTCAGTGAATGGGCCAGAACATGCATGCACTGCCAAACGGCCAAGGTGCAGCGGCACACCAAAGCTCTGCCGCAGCAGTTCCACCCCACCCACCGGCGTTTCGACCACATTCATGTGGATATTGTGGGCCCCTGCCAGTGTCGCGAGGAGTGCGGCACCTCCTCATTATCGTGGACCGGTTCACAAGATGGCCAGAGACAGTCCTGCTCACCGACACCACCTCCGAATCTTGCGCCCGGGCACTGATTGCCACCTGGGTATCTCGCTTTGGTGTACCGGCCCACATTACCTCCGACAGAGGCGCCCAGTTCACTTCCTGCCTGTGGTCAGCTATGGCCAGCCTTTTGGGGACACAGCTGCACCACACAACTGCCTACCACCCACAGTCGAACGGACTGATGGAGCGTTTCCACCGTCACCTGAAGTCGGCTCTCATGGCCCACCTCAAAGGGCCTAACTGGGTGGACGAGCTTCCCTGGGTCCTGCTCAGAATCCGCATGGCGCCCAAAGAGGATCTGCACACCTCGTCGGCTGACTTGGTGTACGGCGCACCCCTGGTCGTCCCAGGAGAGTTCATACCAGCCCCAAGGGGGCAAGAGGAAGAACCTGCAGCAGTCCTGGACAGGCTATGCGAGAGGCTCAGTAACCTGGCCCTCATACCCATTTCACAGCATGGACAGAACCCGACCTGCGTACCCAAAGACCTGCAGAACTGTAAGTTCGTTTTTGTACGACGGGGCAGACATCGGGCAATGCTACAGCGGCCCTACGAGGGGCCGTTTACGGTGATCAGAAACAACGGGTCCACATTTGTGCTGGTCATTGGGGGGAAAGAGGAGGTTTTCACGGTGGACCGACTCAAACCGGCCCATGTGGACTTGGCGCAGCCGGTTGAGATTAAGGCACCGCGGCGCAGAGGCAGACCTCCCAAACAGAGTCCGACCCAGACTGTGGACATTGGGGGGTGTATCGCTGGTTTTGGGTGGGGAGGTTATGTGGCGACCCACTTCCCAGCGCACTCGAACCAGTTCACAAAGCGGCGCGCACCGGCATTGAGGCCGGTCCCAAAGAGGGCGCCAAGCCTGCTTCCCCAGCAAGGGGAAAAGCCCACGCGCGGGACGGGACTGTGACTATGCGCCCCTTACAGCATTCCCGCCCGGGGAGGGCGGGATCAGGAAGGCTTTAAAGCGAGGCCGTGAAGTTTGAATAAACCTCTTTTGTAACTGCAGCTCACCGACTCCGTGTTGTTATTGCAGCGCTGCGTGTAGCACACCGCTACAGAATTGTCATTTGGAGGGAACCAATGACAGCTGCTTTGCCAGAGGCAGTTAGGAGAAATCCTGTCTGCAATGGCAAGCCCCCTTGGAAACTAAACATAAGTTGGAGTCGCTCAGGGACGTTTCATGACCAAGAGGGTTGATAGTATGAACAGCAGAAATAACGGAATGTGATTTTAATTACAAGTTTGAAAAACAGCAGACCTTTTCCCTAACAAGAGTAAATCTGCAGATGCTGGAAATCCAAGCAACACACACAAAATGATGGAGGAGCTCAGCGGCCAGGCAGCATCTATGGAAAAGAGTAAACAGTCGATGTTTCAGGCCGAGACACTTCATCAGGACCGGAGAAAAAAGATGAGGTCAGAGTCCAAAGATGGGGGGAGGAGAGGAAGAAATACAAGGTAGTAGGTGATAGGTGAAACTAGGAGAGGGGAGGCATGAAGTAAAGAGCTGAGAAGATGATTGGTGAAAGAGATGAAGGGCTGAGGAAGGGGGAATCTGACAGGAGAGCGCAGAAGGTCATGGAAGAAAAGAGGGAGGAGCACCAGAGGGCGATGATGGGTAGGTAAGGAGATAAGGGGAGAGAGGGAAATGGAAATGGGGAATGGTGAAGGAGAGGGGGAGGGCTATCATTGGAAGATTGAGAATTTGATGTTCATGCCATCCGTTGGAGGCTACCCAGTCAGAATATCAAGTGTTGCTCCTCCGACCTGTGTGTGGTGTCATCGTGGCAGTAGAAGAGGCCATGGTCTGACATGTTGGAATGGGATTGGGAAGAAGAATTAAAATGGTTGGCCACTGAGAGATCCCACTTTTTCTGGCAAATGGAGTGCAGGTGCTTGGCGAAGCGGTCTCCCAATCAGCAACATACAGGTGGTCTCACCAATATACAGGAGGACACACCGGGAGCACCAGATACAGTAGATGACCCCAGTAGACTCACAGGTGAAGTGTCGCCCTACCTGGAAGGACTGTTTGGAGCTCTGAATGGTAGTGAGGGAGGAGGTGTAGCACTTAATCTGCTTGCAAGGATAAGTTCTAGGAGAGAGTTCAATGGGGAGGGATGAATGGACAAGGGAGTCACGTAGGGAGTGATCCCAGCGGAAAGAAGAAATTGGGGGAGGAAAGAGGTGCTTGATGGTGGAATCCCGTTGGGGATGGACCTTTTCCCTGTCGTTTACGTAGTCCTGCTTTTAGTGCAAAAAGTAAGAATAAGCATTTTGCGTCATTATATTTATTCAAACAAACACAACAAATTCAGACAATAAATTACAACTGAATGAAGATATTTGGAGTTAAATCCTGCTTTTGTATGGTATCATGAAGTATCTTAATCTTTCCCAATTGACTTCAATAAGAATTAAACAATGGCAATGGTATGATCAAAACTGCAAAAGTGATGTCCCAATATCACCCAAAATTTAAATCTAATCATGGTGTCATAAAATTATTGTTCATAAAATTAAAATGCTGTGGATTTTGGAAATCAGAAAATGCTGGAAATCTGCTCTGACAAAAAGGTCAGTGTTCTGAAATTTTTCATTTGTTTTGCTCCACAAATGTTACCCAGCTTGCTGAGCATCTATTGCATTTTCCGTTTTAGTTTGTCTTGTAATCATTTTGCTGCTTACTTCAGAGTTAAAAGCAAAAATGATACATTTGTTATAAATGGGGGAACCGCTTTGTCAAGCATCTCCGCTTCATCTGCCAAAAACAGAGCTTCCCAGTGGCCAAACATCTTAATTCCAATTCCCATTCCTGTTCTGACAAGTCGGTCCATGGCCTCCTCTTGTGCAAAGAAGAGCCCCCCCCCCCTTAAGGTGAAGGAACAACACCAGCTCCATAGCAAAAGAAGCCCAGCAGCATCTCTACTTTCTGCGAAGGCCGAGGAAAGTCCATCTCCTACCCCCCATCCTCATCACATTCTACAGGGGTTGTATTGAGAGCATCCTGAGCAGCTGCATTTACTGCCTGGTTCAGAAATTACACCATCTTGGATTGCAAGACCCTGCAGCGGATAGTGAGGTCAGCTGAGAAGATCGTCGGGGTCTCTCTTCCCGCCATTACAGACATTTACACTACACACTGCATCTGCAAAGCAAACAGCATTATGAAGGACCCCACGCACCCCTCATACAAACTCTTCTCCCTCCTGCTGTCTGGGAAAAGGCATTGAAGCATTCGGGCTCTCACGACCAGACTGTGTAATAGTTTCTTCCCCCAAGCCATCAGACTCCTCAATACCCAGAGACTGGACTGACACCACCTTACTGCCCTCTACTGTGCCTATTGTCTTGTTTATTATTTATTGTAATGCTTGCACTGTTTTGTGCACTTTATGCAGTCCTGGGTCGGTCTGTAGTCTAGTGTAGTTTTTTTCTGTGTTGTTTTTAGGTAGTTCAGTGTAGTTTTTATACTGTTTCATGTAGCACCATGGTCCTGAAAAACATTGTCTCATTTTTACTATGTACTGTACCAGCAGTCATGGTTGAAATGACAATAAAAAGTGACTTGACTTGACTTGACTTATATCTCGTCAGGGTAACCTGGCGAAATTCATTTGGATAGCATGAATATTGATTTCTCCTTCTGGTAAAAAAAAAATCTTTCCCCCTCTTTGATTCCCCACTCTGGCCTCTTCCCTCTTCTCACCTGCCAATCACCCTCCCTGGTGTCCCTTCTCCTATGGTCCACTCTCCTCTCCTATCAGATTCCTTCCTCTCCAGCCCCTTACCTTTCCTACCCACATGACTTCACCTATCACTTCTATCTATCCTCCTTCCCCCCCCCCCCACATTTTTCTATTCTGGTGTCCTCCCCCTTGCATTCCAATCCTAAGAAGGGTCTTGGCCTGAAAAATGGACAGCTCATTTCCGAGAATGCTGCCTGGCCTGCTGCTTTCCTTCAGCATTTTGTGTGTGTTGCTTTGGATTTCCAGCATTTACAGACTTTCTCTTGTTAATAATACATTCATTATGCCCTGAAATGCAATCTTTAGGACCACTTATTCTGTATCTGTTCTTTGTGGAGCCATCCATCTGAACACAGTAACTAAATGTTCAACATGACTGGATATCTTAATGTCCTTAATACAGAACCTGATGTGAAACTTGTAAGAGAAATTTACTGTCTTTAAATGTTGTCCAATTTGCCTCTTCTCATTGCATTGCCAATTTACCCCATGAGTTTTTTTGGAGCCGTGGGATTTAAAATGACATTGATCTGTTTTATTTAATTTTTTTTAAGGTTCTAGGTAAAATTATATTGTATATCACAATGGGTCATATTTGATGATGCGCAGGCAAACATTGCACAGTAGGTTCACTTTTAACAAATGAGAATTTAATGACAGGCCAAAAGCTTCTAAAGCTTTTAATAAGATTATCTTTGCAGACGCAACTTCAGATGAGCATAAGGATTAAATGCAAATCATTTCATATTTAAAAATTTGACATTTATGTAAGTGGTGCACTGAATAAACATCATTTGTATCCTTGAGAATAATGAATATTCAAGCTAATGGGCACGATCCCCAATGGCAAAAATCTGCAACGCTAATAATAACAAATGTATAGGGGCTGAGACAAACTCATTTCAAAGTAAATATCATTGGCCTAGATATTGCTGTCAAGCTAAGAATGAGATTATTGTTATTTTTACATGAATATGGTACAACATCATCAAGAAAGGAGTCAGTTTGTGGTTAAATGGTGATATCTGAAAGATGCTTCCAGCTCCTGCACTCAATTTCCTTCTGGCAGACTAAAATATTCTGAATATTGTCAAGGTGGAATATTTCCACAATGAATGTGAATTAAAAACACTAGACACATTACTGCATTTGGAAGTGATATGTAGCTTCCAACCTATTGGAGGAGCTCACTGACGATTGGGTGCACTCTCATTCACTCTGCAGGGATGACCCTAAGCTGCCTCTTGCCTGTCACTTTAATTTCTGTGATCTCTCTGTCTTTGTCTGCCTGCATTGATTTAATAATGTTCAACATAAGCCTGAGAAAAAGCATCTCATCTTCTGTCTGGGCACATTACAACCTTCCAGACTCAGTATCGAACTCTACAACTTCAGCTAACTCACTTATAATTGAAATGGCCGGTCTGTATCAGAACTGGCCATTTCTATAAGTTTTTCCCTCTTTGAAAATTCAGTTTTTCTCTCTCCAGTATCAGACCCTATGATGTTGAGCATGTTTTATCTCTTTGTATTTTCCACTGTTTCACACTAGTCCATTGGTATTCTCATTAATCTGCTTCCATTAACCTTCTGACCAAATGATTTCTATAGTTTCTTCCCACTGTACACCTGTTCTCTTCTCTTTTCCAGTTATGACTGGGTTTTTCAACATGGAAAATTAATTTTGCTTCTCCCTCCACAGATGCTGTCGGATCTGCTGACTGCAACCAGCAGATTATTATTAACACTTGTCATCAACTACATGTTAAAAGAAATTATTGCTAATCCACACACATTGCCTAGAAAATGCATAATTGAAATAGTAGAGTCTCAATCCTAAAATTTTAATCCTTGGAAGTTTTATAAAGTGAATTAAATCTAAAGTGAAATCAGTCTTTTTCTTTTTGCTGTATTTTTGTCTCTGTATTTACTTCAATTTAATGCACTTCCTTGTTCATCATACATTTCACAGTCCTTCAAATGTCCTTGACATGCTGCCTTATATTAAAGTCTTATCTTGTTTCTCTAGTCTCTCATCTTTCTTAGGTAATTTACACCATCTTTTCCTGCAGGAAGATTAAAGACCATATAAAAGGATATTGCTCTCCAATGCATTCAGTTAAATCCATACAGTTGAGCTGATTCAGAGGCTGTGAGTTCAAATCCCACCGTGACAAGTTTCAGACTTGAGTTAAATAATTTTTTTCATTTACGGGAAAGCTCCAGAAAAATGGCAATTGGTGTTCACTGATTTGTGAGTAGCAGCAAAGCAATCTCCTAACTATGTCAATGCCTCTCTTCTTGGTAGCTGACATAAATCTATTAACTTGTGGCAGTCCAGCTGTTCACTGAAGAAATCAATGGAGATTAAAAGACAACATAAAACAAGATAAATCAAGAAGTACTGAGCAATACAGATCATATATTGTAGAGGAAAGGCATAACTTAATGGAGTGAATCTTGCTGGCTGAAGTCTTATCAGAACCCATGATGATCAGTTATTTAAACCTCTATAAATCTTAGACCTGCAAGCATGCATTATTAACCATGGAGGCTTGAAAGTTACAGACTGATAGATGACACCTTGCTGTCACTGAGCTCCAAATGAGATTGAATACAGTACACATTCTGCTGAGAAAGTCACCTCTCTGAGACTCCGTCAATGTCAGACCCAGCTTGAGCTCAGAGACCCTTGTACTTTCTGTAAGGTCCAGTACCTGCAGAGTAGAAGCTGGAGGATTCTAACTTTTTAAATTGAAAACTACTAAAATTATTTTATTTTAGTTTAACTTTCTTAAATGTTTTGTAAGTGCTCAGTGTTTCCAATGATAAAATAATAATTACTTAGTAGCTGTAAATTATTTGTAATTGTCATAGAATTGAAGAGGGTGTTGTGTTCTCTATATGTACCGAGGGTTTCTAAGAACAAACCATATTCTGGAAGAATAAGAACTAGAACTTGTATTTACAACAGCAACAACTACACGTGTGTCTTACAGCGCCATGCTTCTCAATGTTTTGAGGTCATTCTATCATTTCTACGCATGCTCATAACTCTGTCCAATCACGTTCTTACACGTGACACGTGATATCACCACATCTTCCTTTCCTTATGTAACCCCCGGTAAGCCTCAGGCTCACTCAGCTCGCTTCCGTCTGGGGGGAGCAGCCTTTGGTCCCACCAAACTGAGTAATCAGCTTGTGTGGAAGCTGTGTGATGTCTCCACCCCGCCAAATAACAGGCAGTACACCATATGCGATTAAATGAGTTCACTTTATAGATCTTACTGGAACTATGTACTTATTAGAATTACAATATAAAAGGAAAAGTAAAAGGCGCCAAACTTATGAAAGTCCAAACCACTTCGTGCACAACCGTTGGAGCTCAGTTAATGAAGTCTTCTGGCCACCATTCGATTGCCTCAGACCTCCTCGACTTGTAGCTCAGGACCACCCGAAGTGATCAACCAAGCACCCTTCTCCTCTCCTCTCCTTACCGAAAACCCTGGCCTCAGATCCCTGCTCAGGGTCTGTTCCGTCGCTCAGCTTACAGCATCACGTCCTCTCTCTCTCACCTCCTCGTGCCGACTCCCCAAAAAACCCGCCAACAATAGCATACAGACCCAGAAGAGAGAATAACATCTATCTCAATTGGTTAACAAATGAATACAATTCTTGTTATCAGTAATTTTAACCCAAACAAGCTGCGAGAGAAAGCACTCTCTCTCCAGTTATCATAACAAAGAAGCATTCTTACTTTTAACAAAACAAAGAAGCCAGTTTGCTTAACATACGTAGTAACATAAAGAAGAAACCCCTTGCACTTAAAAAGAAAAACAATTAGCAACACTAATCAAAACAAATGCATAATTTAAAACATCTCTATCAGTCTCTCTGGGGGTTTATGAACACGAGTAAACCTTCTAAGTGGTTCACACAGTTCTTGTGTTTCGTTGTTATTTCCATATGTTCTCAGGTCCGCATCAGATAATTGAAACTCTGAAATCGGCTCTTTCTTGAGGTCTTTGAGAAGAAATTGCAATTCATTCAGTAACTGTGTACTCTCCTTTTTATGCTGAGACTTCATCAGTTAAACAAAACTTCTCAATTCCTTCACTTGTGCTTTCACTTCTTCAATTGGCTCCTGATTCTTGTCGCTCTTTGGCTTCAGATCAGTATTGTACTGTACCGGCAAGTTTGGTTTTGGTGGCAATGCTTTGTCAGATGCTGGTAACAAAGGGATGGGTCTGGGATTTTTATTTACGACTTCTTTTACTTTTGCCGCGTTGGAATCAAATTCTGTTCTCTCTTGCTGTTTCATCTGCGTCACTGTCCAGGACTAAGACTTTTTTCACCAAATTCAGTCTCTCACAGGCAGATAGACCCAGTATTGACTGTACATTTTTTGGCACGACCACAAATGAAAGCGAGTGCTCAATATTTTTGTGTGATACTTTTGCCACACATGTTCCTTTAACTGGAATGTCTGCACTGGAATACCCAGTCACTTTATATTTGTCTTATGTAACTTTGGTCTTGGCTTTAATGCATTAAACTCAGATTCGGCAAGGACATTTACTTGTGCTCCAGTATCAAGTTTAAACAGAATAATGTTTTGGTTCACTTGCAATGGCATAGTCCAGTCATTCTTACTTTGTTTGTTTTCACAAAGCACATCAATATAAAACACCTCACGTTCATTTTCAAGCACTGCATTTACGAGTTTTATTTCCTTTCTACTTCTGCAACGGCGTGAAAAATGATTACTCTTACCGCAGTGATTGCACATTTTTCCATATGCTGGACACTTTTTAGGTCAGTGCTCCCACCCACAGCGATTGTAAAATCTTTTTCTTTCAGATGATGTCTTGCTCTCTGTCGGTTTTATTGCTGTTTTATTTTTTTTAACATGTTCGCGCTTTTCCACAGCATCTACGTGGCTCTCAATAAAAAGTTCTTTAGCCTGCGACATCATTGTCTCTGAAGCTTTGCAGAGAATCAAAGCTTTTTCCAAATTTACGTCTGGTTCTCTTAAGAGTCTTTCTTTCAGTGCATTATCCCGAATGCCACAAACAATTGTGTCTTTAACGAAAGAGTCCATCAGCTCTGCAAACTCACATGTTTTACTGTGGTTTCTCAATTCCGTAACAAATTGATCAATCACTTGACCAGCTTTCTGCTTGCATGTAAAGAATTTGTACCGTTCATACGTCACATTGCGCTTCGGTATACAAAATACTTCAAACTTGTTGATTATCGCTCTTAGATTCAAATTATCTCCATTTTCAAAAGTAAAAAGGTCATATACCTCAACTGCGTCGTCCCCAGTCAAGTGGAGTAGAATGGCTGCTCTTGTTTTTTCTGATTTATTTTCTGCTCCGATTGCTGATAAATAAATTTCAAAATGCTGTTTAAATTTTTTCCAGTTTTCAGCAATGTTTCCAGTCAGCTGAAGCGTCGATAGGGGGTTGCAAAACTTCCATTTTTAAAGCTGTTAGCAAACAACGATAAAAGTTCGCGCTTTTTTTTCCTGATTATCTTCGTTTCTCCTGTTTCCGTATTATTCTTCCAGACTGACTTCTGACATCATGTTGTGTTCTTTATACATACCGTGGGTTTCTAAGAACAAACCATATTCTGGAAGAATAAGAACTAGAACTTTTACTTACAATGGCAACAACTGCACGTGCGTCTTACAGCACCATGCTTCTCGATGTTTCTAGGTCATTCTATCATTTCTGCGCAAGCTCATAACTCTGTCCAATCACCTTCTTATATGTGACGTGATATTACAACAGAGGGAGTTACTTCAGGCCCCAGACAGTAAGGACAGGCAACAGTATATCCTCTACAATCGCCATCAGCCCAGGTGCACCACAAGACTGTGTGCTTTGCCCCTTGTCTTACTGGCTTTATATACTTGCTACGCATGTGTGACTAAATACAGCTCCAGTGCCATATTTAAGTTTACTGACAACACCGCTGTTGTTTGTTGAATCAAGGGAGTGACAAATCAGCATATAGAAGGGTGATTGAAAATCTGGTTGAATGGTGCCAAAACAACAACCTCTCACTCACTTTCAGCAGAGCCAAAGAACTGATTATTGATTTCAGGAGGAGGAAACCAGAAATCCATGAGCCAGTCCTCATCAGGGGATCAGAGGTTGAAAGGGCCAGTACTTAAATTCCTGTGTTATCGTTTCAGAGGATCTGTCCTGGGCCCAGTACGTAAATGCCATCACAAAGAAGGTACAGCAGCACCTCTACTTTCTGTGAAGTTTGTACAGACTGTGTGTATCTAAAATTTTGACAGACTTCTGTAGATGCACAGTGGAGAGTACATTGACTGGTTGCATCAAGGCCTGGTCAGGAAACACCAATGCCCAAGAATGGAAAAGCCTACAGAAGGTAGTAGGTACAGCCCAGTCCGTCACAAGCAAAGCCCTCCCCAACACTGAGCATGTATACAAGATGCTCTGCCACAAGAAAGCAACATCCAGCATCAAGGAGCCCCACCACCCAGGCCATGCTCTCTTTGTGTTGCTGCCATTGGGAAGGAGGTACAGAAGCCTTAGGTCCCTCATCACCATTGCACTTCAACCATCAGGCTCCTGAACCAGCATGGGTAACTTCACTCACTTCAACTTTGAACCGATACCACAAACTATGGACTCACTTTCAAGAACTCAACAACTCATGTCTTCAGATTATTTATTTAGTTCCACATTGTCTTCTTTTGCACATCATTTTTTTGTCTATCTTTGTGTATAGTTGTTCTATTGTATTTCTTTGTTTTCCTGTGAATGTTTGCAAGTAAATGAATCTCAGGGTAGTAAATGGTGACGAACAACATACGTACTTTGATGATAAATTTACTTTGAACATTTTAAATTCATCTGCTTCACCCTGTTCTTCAGGGAAGCTAACCTTTTGTCTTTATCTGGACAGGCATATGTGTGAATATAGTTTCAACATTAATTGAACCTCCACGAAGGCTGCATATTCGTTTGCATTGAGCTGCTGCCAGATGATTCGCTGATTAGATATTTCCAATAATGAGCAGGTGTACAGGTGTACCTAATAAAGTGGCCATTGAGTGCATTTGTGTTCTGTAGAGGATTTTTATAGTGTTATTCATTTATGGTAGTAGAGGGTTTTAACTTTTCCAGTATTAACTGGGATTACCACCCCCACCCCTAATTCTTTTAAAGTATATCAGGGGAACTTTTTGAGTCAGTATGCTTATAGTCACCTTGTGCCAGTAGTTATTATACACTGCAGAGATTTTTTAGGTATCTCTTTAGTTTTGCCATCTGTCAGCTATTGTTGGGTATCACTGACAGAGCACAAATACTTCCATTTATTGACACTATTGCAAACACTAAATTTGCATTTAAGGTTGGCGAATGAATTGTAAGTTCGGAATGCAAAGTGAACAACCTATGGCTCCCTGGAGAACTTCGCGTCGTACGATTTCTGCTTCTGGAAGCACCAGTGTGATTCACAAGAGTACATTGATCTACATTTCCCATGTTGAGCTTAGCAAACTGCTTTCCCTGATCTAATATCACCTTGAGTAAAACTTAACTTAATCTAAAAAAAATCCTGCAAGATTATGTTTCCTGCTGAATTGGATAAAATTGCATTAAAGAGAATTTTTAAAGTATTTCCATTGAATAAAGAACCGAGGAAAAGCTGCTAGTGGGGTACATTTACGGGCAGCTCAACAGCTGAATTTATTGACCACTTCAAGCAGACCGTTAGCATTTTTATTCCACTCATTCCAATCATGGAAACCAGTGGATGCTTGGGTTCTCATCAGATGCTGCCATCTCCTTTTCTGAAGAAAGAGGAATCTCACCAGAAGAGCATCATTACGGGGCTTCGACTTACTTCTAACAATAATATCAGTACAGCACTGTAGTACTTCTCTTGCTAGTGGATAAATTAAGGTCAATGCTTTTCAGCTTTAATCTTGAATCTTTCACATTTATTGCAATTTAGCACCAGTTCTGTCTGCCGGTTACAACATTGTAATAAAAAAACTCTGTGGAATTAATGAAAAGAGCCTACTACTGAGTACAACTTGTGCTTGAGTTGTGGATATCCAACTTAAGGACACATTGATATTTGAACCAGAATGGTATTACATTCAGAATTCTGATGTGTGTAGTTATGTTTGCTCTTACAGGTGGCAGGTCTAGTTTCCTTTCTCTCTTTCTCTGTTTATCCTTCTTTCGATGTCATCCACTACAATTCTGTGTAGGTACAGTTATCATATGTATTATCTGACTTAAGACCAAAATCTACTGATGGATGTTTGTAAAAACAGAGGCTGTTCATTACCCAAGGCCAGTCTGTATATAATAGAAATGAAAGCAACTATCATAGATGGCAATTTAATGTCAAAGTCCGGACATCGGAGACTAAATTCAATAACCCAGAAAACAAAGAGAGAGATTGTTTTGTGGATGAACCATCCCCATTGACTGTATATTTAACAACACATTTAGCAAACGTGATTTCAGTAATGAGCCAATATTAACAGCATTGATGAGAGACCGAGCTTCTCAGCGGTGTGCCTGGAATTGATAGCCAGCCTTTATTAGCACGCCAGTATGCCATGAAAATATGTAATAATCTCACTACACAGGGGAGCGGGTTCCATGTTTTGAATGCTACACTACAGGTCTTGGAGAAAATAGAGGCAGGAATGGATTGGCCAGGATTTTTTTTTTCAAATTCACAAGGACTGTGGGCAGTGGGCTCAGATAATTGAAAGCCTTGAAGTGGAAAAGTAAGGTGCTGCAAAAGATTCAGTGATCTCACATGGACAATCAAAGTCAGTGAGTGCACTTCAAGCATCATATCCCAGCAGCTGCACCACCAGCCACTGGAAATGTTAAAGGTATTATTTACCAGTGATTTTCATCATTTCAACCATCCAAGATATGTATAGTTCATTTTACAGGCTCACCTGACCCCTATGCATCATGTGTGGCTGCAACCTTCACACCCATGTTCTACAGCTTGGACAGACTATCAGTTATTTACACGTGGCTGTCATATCGTTCCAACTCTTGGCTCAGTGACTCGATTTAATCCTTCCCACGGAGCCAGCAGGAGTTGAACGACAGGCAGGAGTATAGGAGGTGTAGCTGCAGGCAGGGCTGCTTGTCTTCAACCCCATGTAAGAAGTAGTCTTGTTATCATAGGCAGAGAAATGAGGCTAAAACAGCAGGATGTGATGCTATTCTGTTACCTACCTGTTCTTTTCAAGCCCCACGTTCCCCTACATCAGTGATTCCCAAAGGGAGCAGTTATGTGTCCTAGGGGAAATAGAAATCGTCGGGCATTCTAGATTCTTGGGGAGGGGGGGCCAGTAAGCAAAATCCTATCTTGAGGCTTGAGACCTGAGCGACCTTGACAACTCACTGCCGTCAGCAACATCTGATGGACATTCCCAATTTGTGTTTCTTTTAATTTAGCTCCATTAATGATGGATAAATACATATTGTTTGATCTCCATGAGTCTGAAAGCGGTGAAACCTTGAATTTTACCTTGCTAAGAAACAGAAACCATGGAAAGTGCGGCAATACGATGTTAGATACCTGGAGTATGGTTTTATTCTGTTCCCTGCAGATCGGCATTGCCTCATGTGTCTTATTTGTAATACCGTACTGCCATGAAATCATCAAGACTGCAGGAATACTTCTGTAAAAGACACTCTGAAAAGGCTACTTATGGTATTACTCAGTTCCAGAAGATGGAAGAAGCATTTGAAAAGTATTGAACACTTGAGTCATTTGCCAAGACCTTAGTAGTGGTCTCACTGCTTCTTATAACATTTCCAAAACTATAGCAAAGTGTGGAAAATCTCATAAAACTGGTGAAAGATTAACAATGACTGCTGTATCAGAAATGCTCCCCACTGTTCTCAAAATTGGATACCAGTGTTTTAAAATGAATTTCTCTAAGTAATAACTGTATACCTTGACATATTGACAAAATGAGTGAAGACATTGAGAATCAACTATGCACAGAGCAACATAGACAGAATTTGGGATACAACTGGATGAGTCAACTGTACAAGACAATGAGCCATTGCTAATGGCATATGTATGCCTTATCAAAAATGGAAAAGTTTATGAAGAGATTCTTTTTTGTAAGAAATTAAAAACGAACATCAATGGAGAATCAATCCCCGATGAGCAGAAAATGTATGTTGAGGATAAAAGTGTTCCGATTAGGAACATGATTTCTTGTGCAACAGATGGAGGTTGCCACGCTGGTTTAGTGGGATTTATGAAAAAAGAAATTCTAATTCTGTTTGCAATCCATAGTGTAATTCATCATCAACATCTCACAGCCAAAAACCTCAGCCAGCAACTTTTTTCAAGCATGGCTTTTGTAATATCTGCTGTCAGCAAAATTAAAGATCCATTAAATTACAGAATATTTTGCCAGATATGTCAAGATAACATCAAAGAGTTTGAACACTAGTTTCTTCATACTGAAGGTGTTGGCTGTTGCTTAAAATATTTCTTTGGCAAATCAACTTTAAAATGTGGATTATCCATATGAACAGTTTGACAGAAACATGCATTCTATTTTTGTAAAAGCTGCAATGTGCTGTAGGAAAGTACTTCATTTTCTTCCCCCCATCATAGTAAAGTACTATAAATATATCAATGAAATATCACACTGGAACAAAATATCACATGTAACACAATTTTAGCAAGGATCTTTTGACTTCAAAATTTAGTGTATTTTCTAGGCTACGTGCAGTTCAGTATTTTAAGATAGCATTCATTTATCATATTCATTGAATACAAAAAATATAATGTTTCCTTTCAGCCTCTACTCTTCTTCAAGACAGTCTTTGCCACATCTAGGATATGGTTTGGTTGAATGGCAGAATGTTTTGCTTCAACAACTTTAATCCTTGCCTCTTGTGCCAAAAGTTGTAGGAACAAGAGAGTTTAAATGGAAGGTTTAAAGTTGTTTTGACATGCTAAATTGTATGAAGGAAGATGATTTAATGATCAGTATATTTATCTCGTTCATAAATAAAATTTCTTAAGGAAGGAGAAAAAAATCTTTGGTCTTTTTGATATTGTGTTTGAATTTTTGCTCAAATTCGACAAGAACCTGGGAAACAAGATTGAACTTTGATGTGGAGATGTGGCATACCTAGCCGATCGGTATGAACTTTCTAAGTATGAAAACACAGAGTGAGAATTTCAGTTTAATCCAGGTAAAAATGTGCATTGTCCACTTTTATTGGAAAAATAGAAATATATAAGGTAAACATTTCCAGAAGAATGTTCTCACAGCTTCCGTACATGTAAAGTATGTCACTCTCTTTCACAGACAGTGATTTTCAAGAGTACTGCTTACACGTGCAGTCACTTAAGAAGGATTTCCAGAATCAAGGATTTGAATGATCTGGAAATCCCAGACTGGGTAATTAACCCATTTTTTTTGCAAGGTGGAAGAACAGGAAGAGAGCTTGCAAGAAGAAATTATTGAAATTCAGAATGACGAAGAAGCAAAATTCCTTTTCAAAACTGTTGGCTTTTGTGGTATTTGGCCAAGCTGTCATACAAAGTTTCTTGGTCTTTGGCGAAGAGACAAACTGCTCTTCATAGCATTTCTATCCTCCTACCTTGTTGAAAGAGACTTCTGCACAGTGAACCACATACTCACAAAAAACAGAAACCGCCTACGTGTGAGGGCTTGAGGATTTTGCTGTCTCACCTTGAACTGGATATTTCAACTCCTGCTAAAAATTACCAAGCTCAAGGATCACATTGGTATTGAAGCTGATGTACAGTGCACAGGTACTCTGTAAGCTAGATTTAAAGACAAATAAAATTTAAAACAGAATCACTTTTCTCATGTTAGCAAATGTTAGACACATCTTTACACTATGCAGGCACTGGAAATTATATTGTACCTAAGGGGGCTGTTGACACATATGAAAGTGCTTTAGGGGGGCATTGGGCTAATAAAGGGTGTGAAACACTGCCCTACATCCACAATGTAGGTGTAACAATTTCAGAGGGTATAATCAGCAACCTCTTTGTTCCCTATTCTTCAGCACCATAATTATTGTAATGGCATAATTGCACAGATTGTCACAGTCACATCATCTCCATCACAATTTTTGCCAGAAGTATCATTTTCATTCAAAGTACATTTTGATCTCCAACTGTTCAAGAAATTAATCTTTATGCATGGACAATGTCTACTGAAGAATCTGTTTCTGTGTTCTGTGACACTGAAGATCAAACTAAAAAATAAAAAGGTGACATGGTGCCACAGCTATAGGACTGCTGTCTCACATTTCCAGAGACTGGAACCAAGCACATCTTTCCTTCCCCCTCCCACACATTCCTGCTTTCCACAGAGATTGCTCTCTACACAACTCCCTTGTCCATTCATCCCTCCCCACTGATCTCCTGCCTGGCTCTTATCCTTGCAAGTGGGACAAGTGCTACACCTGCCCCTACACTTCCTCCCTCACCACCATTCAGGGCCCTAAACAGTCCTTCCACGTAAGGCAATACTTCAGCTGTGAATCTGTTGGGGTCATTTACTGTGTTCGGTACTCACGGTGTGGCCTCCTGTACATCGGTGAGACCCAACATAGATTGGGAGACCGCTTTGCCGAGCATCTACGCTTTGTCCACCAGAACAAGCGGGATCTCCCAGTGGCCATCCATTTTAATTTCACTTTCCATTCCCATTCCGATATGTCCATCCATGGCCTCCTCCACTGTGATGATGAGGCCACACTTAGGTTGGAGGAACAACACCTTATATTCTGTTTGGGTAGCCTCCAACCTGATGGCATGAACATCGATTTCTCAAACTACTCGTAAAGCCCCCTAACTCTGCCCCTTCTCCATTTCCCATCCCCTCTTCCCTCTCTCACCTCATCTCACTAATCAATTTCCCAGCTCTTTACTTCATCCCTCCTTCTCCAGGTTTCACCTACCACCTGGTGGTTCTCTCTGCCCTCCCCCCACTTTATATATCTTCTTGTCAGCTTTTTTCTCCAATCCAGCTGAAGGATTTCAGCCCAAAATGTCGATTCTGCTTTTTTCTATAGATACTGCCTGGTCTGCTGAGCTCCTCCAGCATTTTGTGTGTGTTGCACAGTTTGTGGGGGAACAGTGTCAGTCATTCCTAACAATGAATGAACTAAGACATCTGCATTGTACCACCCAGCCTCAAATGGCTTGGCAGAAATGTTTGTCCAGAGTCTAAAGAACATACTGGATTAGGGAGCAATATGTACATATCTGAGTTGAGATGTATTCTATACTGAGTTGTATAACTAAGCAAGGAGGAGACTTGTGTATTTAATATTTCAGTAATATTTGAGTAATATTGTAAATATATTTAAAAGGCAAACACGAGGAAATCTGCAGATGCTGGAAATTCAAGCAACACACACAAAATGCTGGTGGAACGCAGCAGGCCAGGCAGCATCTATAGGGAGAAGCATAGTCGACGTTTCAGGCTGAAACCCTTCGTCAGGACTAACTGAAAGGAAAGATAGTAAGAGATTTGAAAGTAGGAGGGGGAGGGGAAAATGTGAAACCCTCTGGTGCTCCCCTCCCCCTTTCTTTCTCCATAGGCCTCCCGTCCCATGATCCTTTCCCTTCTCTAGCTCTGTATCACTTTCGCCAATCACCTTTCTGGCTCTTAGCTTCATCCCAGCCCCTCCGGTCTTCTCCTATCATTTCGCATTTCCCCCTCCCCCCACTACTTTCAAATCTCTTACTATCTTTCCTTTCAGTTAGTCCTGACGAAAGGTCTCGGCCTGAAACGTCGACTGTGCTTCTCCCTATAGATGCTGCCTGGCCTGTTGCGTTCCACCAGCATTTTGTGTGTGTTGCTTGTAAATATATTGCTTGATTAAGCATTCTTTGTTGTTTACATAATTAATTATGGGTTATATGTAAAAGTATGTGAAAGGCATATGTCATTTTGCCACTGTGTCATAAGTGCACACCTCACAGAAGTAGAATTGAAGTAGGCACATTTATTGCCAGCTCCTTGTTTCTCTTTCTATTAGTTTTATGTTTTGGAATTACAAACATAACAAATTGCTTCTCACCATTTCCTTCAGAGCCATGCTTCTTCATTAAATGTTTATAAATATAAACTTTATTTTTAGATCAAGTCATTCCTCACTCTTATGGTTTTACTTCCATTTCTCAGCACTAAGCATGGTCTCCTGAACTCAACCTGATTTGACAAATAGTGCAGCAGAACTACCATAAATTATAAGGTACTTTACACCAGTTTTGAAAGAGGAGAACGGATTCTTCAATAGTCTTTCCTTAGTCATCTATCAGATTATTCCAAACATGTTCCATCAGTTAGCTAACTAAATTCAGGTATAACCAACCATTACCAACATGGGTGCATGTTTCATCGTTCGTCCAGCCCAGGGAGCAAAGAGGGCAATTGTATTCACTGCAGAAAAACACAGAAGCACCTCTTTAATGAAATGTAGAATATTCACGGCTGAGCCAGCTAGATCCATTTGATGCATAGCAGCATGACCATATTCCACCACATTAATCAGTTTGACTGCACACAGTCAGGAGAACAAATTGCTTCTTTCATCTATTCGGAACCTGCAGAGCGCCTTTTCGGAGACTTTAGTTGCAATGATTCAAAGCTCTCCAGTGTCTTATGAAATTCACTTTGTGGATGAGTTAACAATGACTTTCTTCTTTCCTCTTCAGATAAATATTGACTTTGATCCAGTAGGTAAATCATGGAAGAGCTTGAGGAAAGCTTCTGTCAAAGTTTAGCAAATACTACCAGGAAGATTCATAAACTGAACTGTTTATAAATGTATTCATTAATAATGTGCATCACAATTCATATTAACTACTTTAGAAACATTTTTATTTCATATTGGACAAGTTACTACACCACCAAATTAAACAATTTCAATATACATAATTAATTTTTAATAAGCCCTATGTAAGTTTTGTCTAATTTATTTTAAGTTTATGTTATCTTGTATTTGTCCTTGTCTTATAATATACTGCTGCAAAAAGTTAGTTTTCATACCATTTATAGTCTGTGTGTATATTATTACAATGATAAACTAGAACTTGAACTTTGAACGAATCTTTGAATTGTCATGATTTTACACAATTCTATATTTTTAATGTGAAGGAAAGAATTTGAAGGTTCTCCAAAGAATAAAGGAGAGAGTGATTCATTCATAGCCCTACCTGTCTGTATCAGTTAACTGAATATTTTTGGAAAGGAAAATGTGTCAGGTGTTGGAAATCTGAAATAAAACAGAAAGCACTTGAGAGACTCAGCAAGTCAAGTTGCATCTGTGAAGAGGGAAACAAAGTTAGCACTTCAAGTCCATGACCAGAGTTTAGAATTTCTGTTGATTGTATGTTTTATTACACTACCTGGCATTCAGGTGTCAAGAGAATTAAAAGCACAAGAGATTCTGCAATGCTGGAAATCCAGAGAAACACACCAAATTATAGAGGAGCTCATCAGGTCAGGCAACATCTATGGACGAGCCAACGTTTCGGACTGAGACCGTTCATCAGGAATGGAAAGAAAATGGGAAGATGTCAGAATAAGAAGGTGGCAGGAGTGGAAGGAGGACAAACTAGAGGTGTTAGCTGGGTGGGGGAGGGATGATGAAGTAAGAAGCTGGGAGGTGATAGGTGGAAAATGTGAAGGGCTGGAGAAGAGGAAATCATAAACATGAGAAATCCTGCAGATGCTGGAGTTCTGATTCCCATTCCTATTTCAACATGTTGGTCCATGGTCTCCTCTTGTGCCAAGATGAGGCCACCCTCAGGGTGGAGGAGCAACACCTAATATTCCACTTGTGTAGCCTCCAACCTGATGGCTGATTTCTCTTTCTGGTAAAAGAAAGTTTTTCTCCCCTCCACAGTTTTTCTGTTCTCTTCTCTGGCTTCTGACTTCTTCTCACCTTCCCCTGGATTCCCTCCTCCTTCTCTTTCTCCTATGGCCTATTCTTCTCTCCTGTCAGATTCCTTCTTCTCCAGCCCGTTACCTTTCCAGCAACGCCTGGCTTCACCTATCACCTTCAAGCCATCCTCTTTCCCCTCCTCTCACCTCACTTTTCTATTCTGGCATCTTCTTCCTTCCTTTTCAGACCTGAAGAAGCAGCTTGACTTGAAACGTCGACTGTTTATTCATTTTCACAGATGCTGCCTGACTTGCTGAGTTCCTCCAGCACTTTGAGTGTATTGCTTTATAGAAGAAGGAATCTGATAGGAGAGGAGAGTGGATCATTGGAGAAAGGGAAGGAGGAAGGACACCAGATGTTAAGGCAAATGAGGAGAAGAAATGAGAGGCTAGAGTGGGGAACTGAAGAAAAGGGAAGGGGAGGAGGGGAAAAATTACCACGTTGGAGAAGTCACTGTTCATGTGATCAGTTTGGAAGCTACCTAGATGGACTATGAGGTGTCTCATTTTCACCATGGATATTCAATCCCTATACACTTGTATCCTTCATCAAGAGCTTAAAGCTCTCCCCTTCTTTCGACAGCAGACCCAAACAGTTCCCTTCCACCACCACCCTCCTCCATCTTGCAGAAATGGTCCTCACCCTTAACAATTTCTCTTTGGCTCCTCCTATTTTCTCCAAACTCACCATGTAGTATAGTTCACAGCTCTGTCTGCCTTTTGTTACCTACATCCATGTTTCAAGCTTTCCTTGGTAATTCTCCCAAATTCTTCCTGCGCTACGTTGATAACTGCATTGCTGCTGCTTCATGCAACCATGCTGAGCTTGTCAATTTCATCAACCTTGTGATACATTGTGGCATACTGTATCTCACAGGGTGGGGGAGGTGGTTGCGGTCATTGGATTTGAGATCAATTCCTGAATCAACAGCAAAGCAATGGGAAAAAATATATGTAATATTCTTAAATATGTGGGAGTATGTTACGGTTATGGATCACGCAACCCGCCTGGGTCGTAGGGGTGCTGTACAGATCAGCGCTGCACCAGTTGCCTCCATCTCTCATGGTTGTGGGCAAGTACCTGGTTGTGGCAAAGCTCTCTCTGGTCCACTCTGCAATGTTGTCCATCCCTTTCTTCCCCTGTCTGCCCCCTTTTCTTTTCCCCTGCATTGTTCCCTGAAAAATGGTATTTGAGAGTCCGCTTGATCTAGTTACATGGCCATACCATCTCAGTTTCCTCTTCTTTAGTGTGGACAGTAGACCTTCGTAGAGTCTCATGTGTTGGGTAATGGTTTTTCGGACTTTGTCGTTTGACACCTGGTCTGTATAGGAGATGCCGAGGAGCCTTCTGAAGCACGTGAGAGTATAACCACCTAAATAAATAATAAAATGTGCTTTTAATGCAGGAGGGAAAGACGGACTCAGGAGAGTATGGTATTTCACCATGTTCTTCTATTCTAGGAAATAAAACCTTATTGATATCTGATGATCCCAGGTTACCTAATGTTTGGGTATTAATCTTGGGATTCTGGTCAGATACTTGCTCTAAAGCTTGTACATATTGTTGTGGTTATTCATAGAATTTATTAGATGCTTAGAGGATTTCGGCATTAGCTGTATCTGTCCATTAGGACTTATTCCCTTGTTAGCATAGAGAGCAGTTCCTGTGAGTCTTGGTCATCCATGGGAATAGGATCAATGTTTTTGTCTCTGAACATTTTTCTTTATTTCCTGAGAAAGTAGTTGCTTTTGTAAACTCAGTATTCTGCACTGTGATCAGCTATGATTCAGAACTATTGTAAGGTCTATACCAGTATGAAATCCCCATGTATGAATTGACATTGCTTAAATCCATGGATTATGCTTCAACCTCAGTAATTTATAAATGATTGATGCTTAAAACATAGTTCTTTGAGCCTCAGAGTTCCAGTATTGTATATAGGGGGCTGCGCAGATTGAGCTGAAATACAGAAAAATCTTCCATTAATTGCTAAAATGATTCTCAACAAATGCCCGAGAGGTTAACTCTGCACTGTTTACTGATATGCCCATAATAGATGGAAACTTCAGAGAATAGTTTTCTCCCAAAATTGTTCTGAGAAAGTGCAGTCTCCTTTCTCTTATTTCAGGAATTAGTATTTCTGTTGCCTGCTTATTGCATCTTCCAGTCATATCTTCCCCAGGACTGCTGTACATTCTTGGCTACTCCCTGCATAAGCGGTTGCAGATTTGCAAATGAGATGTCAAATCCTGGGACACACAAGGGATTCTGCAGATGTCTGAAAACTTGAGTAACACACCCAAAATGCTGGAGGAACTTCGTGGGTCAAGTAACATCTATTGTGGGAAATAAACAGTTGAAGTTTTGGGCTGAGACCCTTCATCGGTATTGGGATCTCAACCAGAAACTCCAGCTGTTTATTTCTTGCTCCATAGATGCTGCCTGACCTGCTGAGATGTTAGATCCTCTCAGGTGCTGATAAAATGTGAAGCAGTCATGCCATGAAATAACATTGCCTTTTCTGTTGGAATAAGCACTGACTTGTACTGTCAATTGCAAATGCACATTACAACACAACTTTTGGAATGAAGCAAAGTGAATTATGCAAGCTTAAGAACTACATGCACACTGTGGCATTGTATGGAATGGGCTGTTGGTAGGGCCAATCGTCATGCAGCATTAACTTGACCCTAGCCCTGAAAAATGATCCACTTGGTGTCATGTTAATCACCTATAGGAAATATGGCATTTAGCAGCAGGAAGATTTAGCCAGTTGCTCTTGTTAAAGAAACCTCAATAACATGGATTGACTAGTGATTGAGTTGGAGTTCATTTAGCACACCTTCATTAGAGCGATGACTATCTGTCAACTGTATTTGCCATTTTCAGTTATCTCTTTAGCTGTAACCTCTGTTGATCAAAATAGGTAAATTATTATTGATCCATGGTGTAGGAGGAACAGGAGCACCAAATGAAGAAACCTGCCAGAAGTGTTGGGAGAGAAGATCCAGGTCTTACTCCTGCCGTGGACCAGTCTGCCCAGGCCTGTTAAAGTGACAGTGGCCTCAACTGTTTTCTCATCAGGCGCACTGCGGGCTAGTGCTAGCAACACTTCCTATTATGCTGAGAGGGTCTCTCAGGGAGGTGGCAAGGCATTTCTCCTCCTTGGAAAAGAAGGATGCAGGTAGGTACTCACCGGTATTGTGGGCTTCTTGATGGATCAGTGGGCAGTTAATACCACCCATATCAGTTTAAGGGGTCTGCACCATCACCCAGATAGAAATGTAACATGCATCTAATCATTTACCACACCTGACATTTCTCATCAACAATTTCAAATGCCTAGGAACTGATGTAATTCAGTTATCTTATGTCCATCGGCTATGCCCTCTATATCGCAGCCACCATGCCCAGACCATTGGGTAGATGTTTAGGGTAAGGGCTGATGCCTGATTTCAGTGAGGATGCCATTCAAAAGAGCATTAACAGACACAGAGCAAACTGTAATGTCAAAGACCACCGGGCTCCTGCGCTGAAACAATCATTCCGCAGTCTGGACTGCCCTGACGCTGCACACCAGAAAATTCTCAAATGGAGTCTCAGTTTCTGGTGGCTTAACAGCCCCTGTGCAACATGGCCATTCTGTAGTTTTAACCTTTGTCAACAAGTTTGCAGCAGGGAGTGGGGGAGAAGTTAAGGGAGAAAATGGGGAACAATGGAGGAAGTTGCTCTCTAGCCAGTCTGTTACTGGAGAGATTGATTGCAATGTAGCTCCAGAGACGCCCTTTATATTCATCACTCAACTTTTAACGCTGTTGGGGATCACACACATGCGGACTAGACACCACAGAAACTTGAAACTCATCTGCTTTATGAAGATCAAATACATAACTAGCAGCATTCTGAGACCATGCCAATGACCAGAAATATATCAAGAACAGCTGCATTTTAACTGTGGCTTCAAGAGCACATTGGGGATTAGAGATCTAGTAGGAAAAGATCCAGCATTTGATTCCACCTTCTATAAAGCATTAAAGCACTTCAGAAATTGATAGACTACCCTCCACACACCTGGATGAGAACTTCTTCAACAGCACATCTGGGTGTGATCCAGTACAAACTACCCAACCCGACTGGGGCCTAGCTAATGCCCAAAATATTTTCTCCCTTTTCCATTATGGTTGCACTGTGCACCAATGTGTGTTGACACTGTATCACTATTGTATTACGACATGTATTACAAATTATTTCTGTAAATTATAATAGTTTTTTATTTCTTATACGGTATTGCTGCTGCAAAACAACATATTTCATAACATACACCTGTGATAATAAACTTGATTCTGATTCTGATTCTGCCACTTGCCAAGGCTTCTTCCATACGTAGACTATAAAATATGGGAGCAGAATTAGGCCATTCAGCCCATCAAGTCTGTTCTGTCATTCCATCATGGCTGACTCATTTTCCCTTTCAACCCCATTGTTCTGCCTTCTCCCTGTAACTTTTGATGTTCTTACTAATCATGATCCTTTCAGCCTCCACTATAAATATACTCAGTAACTTGGCCTCCACAGCCATTTGTTGCAATGAATTCCAAGATTCTCCTGCCTCTGGCTGAAGAAATTCCTTCTCATCATTGTTCTAAAGGGATGTCCTTCTATTCTGAGGCTGTGGCCTCAGAATAAACTCTGCCTTTATTGAACACACCTTCTCCATATCCACCCTATCTAGGTCTTTCAATGTTCAGTAGGTTTCAATGAGATTCCCTCTTATCCTTCTAAACTCCAGCAAGTGCTGGCCCAGAGACATCAAATGTTCCTCATACGTTAACCATTTTATTTTGCCAATTATTCTTTTAAACCTTCTCTGGACCCTTTCCAATGTCAGAACATCCTTCCTTCCTGCCCAACATGAAACCACCTGAAATGACAGGAGAAACGGTCACATTGCGTGACTCGTACTTTCTCTTTCAAGTTGTACATCAAAACATATTTACTCCCCTCCCACATTATCTGGAATCTCTCACTGAACCACAGCATTGGACTAATTTGAACATATGAATAGTGTAATTCAAGAAACCTATAGCCAACCACCTTCTCAAGAGCAATCTAAGATCCTTAAAAGTTTTTAATTTTATTTTTAGTTAGGGGTTTATTGTGGAATAGGACCTTCTTGCCCTTAAGACACACCACCCAGCAACTCACAACAACCCTGATTTAATCCTAACCTAATTACAGGACAATTTACAATGACCAATTAACCTTGCCGGTGCATCTTTGGATTATGGGAGGAAAGCTGAGGATCCCAGAGAAAACCCATGCTTTCACAGGGTGGATGTACGGACTCCTTGCAGAGGACACCAGGTTTGAAGCCCCAAGCTGTAATAGCATTGTGCTAACTGCTGTGCGACTCTGGGTTGAATAAAGATTACTATTTTTGCTTAAGGTGAAATATTCTTCACTGGCTGTGAACTATTCCTGGACAACTTGAGATCTTGGAAGGTGACACCTTGAGGTTGTGAAAATCTTTCCTTTTTCACTTCCCATTAAACATGATTAAAATGTGCAGAAATCAATTCTGATTAAACTACAGTAGCTGGTCCAGTGCAATCCCCTGCAGCTAATATCACAGAATCACTCAAACCTACAGTTAAACACTAAGCCAGCCAGAAAATCTACAAATTAATGAAAGGTGAACAAAGATGAACATATACTCATCAAAATCAAAGTCCAGCTAGATGTTACCAGAGGTTGGAGTTTATCTGTGTTACCATTAAGAAAATGAAGAACAAAGGCTAGAAAACATTTTTATTATCAGACAATAAAATCTATGAAATATTTGTTAAGTTATTGATTTTCCTGAAACAAAACTACTTTGAGCATGATTGTAACATTTGACATGGTTATTATATTTGAGTTATGAAGTCATGTTAATAGTTAAAGGAGTTCCAGTACAAGAACTCAATAAAACCAGAAAATGATTTATTACCCTGAGGAGATTAACTTTTCATTTCTGCATTTAAATTGCTTTTAACTTTCATAATCCAGGTCTAATCCATAGAAAATCAAAATGAGACTCTCCTTAATACCCTCAGAAGTGAAAACTTGCCATACAGAAAAAAATCTCAGTTAAACTGTACAGTGCCTTTTTGATTTGGTGGTGTATTTTCTAATGGATAAATGTGGTCCTGTGTTAAAATGACATTCACTTCCAGATTCCACATGATCAAACATCATTTATTTAAGAACACATTGCTCCCACTTAATCCACATAAAAATCAACATGGATGTGGCATATAACTTTGGACGTGCACCAAGGTCTATAATATTTATCCTTTGTATAATATAAACAGTTAATGCCACAGCGTTGAACTGCTGCAGTTTTCCTTAATATATAATGATGCTTGAAAACAAAGGGAGAAAATCACAGGCTCTCACTCATAACATCTCTATCAGAAGTAGAAATTACAAATAAACAAAGTTATATTACTGTATTTATGATTTCATTTCTTTGGGGATTTGAGTTCTGCTCTTCTAGATACAGAATTCCAACAGATTGTCATTTAAACTCAGACACCAATTATCAACAATGAGAATAAGTCTGACGGCTTTGTATGTTTTTGAAGGTTTGCTAATTAAAATTGATGTTCCATCTGTTTAACATCCTTAACAACATATCAGGTAAATACTTTTGTCTAGTAAATGCCCTTCATTGACTTCATAGATTTGTAAAATGCGATGCTATCCGAGATGTCAAGAGAAGAGCAAATAAAAGAATAATGTAAAGCGACAGCCAGATGTAAATAATTTCTAGACCTACCTGTGGGTGGAAACTCGGTCAATTAAGGTTGCCCCACTGAAATTAGGGTTAAAGGTTCATCACCTTATTTGCATTAACTGGGCACGTACAAAAACAGTGGGATTGGATTCTACATTCTGCATGAGCACCAGATCTACTTGATATCACCTGCAATTTTAACTCAGCAGCCCAAGCACAGAGTGCGTGTCCTGCTTTGTGATGGATAAAGGAAAGAAATGGTGCCAAAAGTAACATTAAGAAATAAGTGACATTCAAAGATATAATACGTAAAAACAAAGTTACAGTGGATCTCGTATACTGCACCCGGTGCTCCGGGAGCAGCCTCTGTATCAGTGAGACTCGGTGTAGGTTGGGGGACCTCGAGCATCTTTGTTCCGTTCGTCACAACAGGTGGGATTTCCCGGTGGTCACCAATTTTAATTCTACTTCCCAATCCCATTCCAACATGTCAGTCCATGGCCTCCACAATGGCCACAATGAGGCCCTCTCAGGTTGGAGGAGTAAAGCCTCACATTCCATCTGGGTAGCCTCCAGCCTGATTTCGTGAACATCACTTTCGCCAAGTTATGGTAAATTCTTCCTTCCCACCGCCCCCCCCCCCCCCCTCAACTTGTCTCTTTTTTCATTCCCCATTCTGGCTCCACTCTTACCCATTCTCTTCTCCTCACTTGCCCATCACCTCCCTTTGGTGTCCCTCCTCCTTCCCTTTCTCCCATGGACCACTCTCCTCTCCTATCAGATTCCTTCTTCTTCGACCCTTTACCTCTTCCAAATATCACCACCCAACATCCCAATTCAGCCCTCTCCCCCACCCACCCACCCACCCACCTTCCCCCTTACCTGGCTTCACCTATCATCTGCCAGACTGTATAACTTCCCCTCCCCTCCCACCCCCAACTTCTTATTCTGGCTTTTCTCCCCTTCCTTTCCAATCCCAATGAAGGTCTCGGTCCAAATGTTGACTCTTCCTTCTCTCCACAGGTGCTGAGTTCCTCATGCATCTTTTGTGTGTTGCTCTGGATTTGCAGCGTCTGCAGAATCTCTGGTGTTTATAATAAGTAAGAAAATATATCTATCTACTGGGTGAGAAGGTGATGAAACAGAGAGGGTATTTTTTTGAAATGTTGCTGGATGGGACAGGATTTATCACCCATCCCTGGTTAATTGGGGCAGCAGTTTATTTGGGACAGCCCTTAAAGAACAAATACTAAATTAAGAATGATTCCTGACCCCTCCGTAAGAAAACTAAAATGATTCACTTTGTTTAATTGGGCCACCATGCCACTTAATTGGGGCAGGAGACTATTGTTAAGCAGTTTCCAACTAGCATCAGTCACATGCACCTGTGTAGCTGTTAGACACTGCACTGTTCTTACAGCAATCAATTTTTAAATTGCATCAGTTGCATTTGTTGGTATTCAAAGAGCAGTGATTTTTGTCATTGATAGTCGATGAGAAATAAACAATGTGAAATTTCAGAAAAGTTTTGCTTACTGCAGTTTCAAGCACTCAGGTTTGGAGATATCAGAAAAGGCTGGAAGTAAATATAGAACGATTTCACTACTTCCATGAAGAATTTGAAGGTATTGACTATCATCTTGAATGCTACAATTAAAATGAAGATTTGGAGGATACATGGCTGTCACCCTTGTCTTTCTTGGTGAAGAAACATACTTTTTTTTAATTGGAAATCACAAAATTGAGAATGTTCTGTCAGAGCAGCCTAGGTGAGTAAGTGCAGATCATTACTTCAGCTTCTTTGGGAATAAATAATTTGGATATTTGATCAAGGACCAATCAAACAGAAAGCTTTGTCTAATTGGAGTTGAGCTCACTTTAATGCACCAGGGCCCAAATTTATACAGCACCCTGAAACTCACCCAGTTCTGCTTCACTGCAACATTCTACTCTGTAACATCAATAAAATGTAAAATAGAGGGTTTGGCTTATTGACGGATTATCAGTTAGCAGTCTGTAAAATCTGCAAGTCTGGCACTACTAAAGGCTTGAGCAAGTTGGATTTACTGTACTTGAAAAACAATTTGATTTATGGGATAAGAGGTTGTCTCGCAATGAAAGTTGAGTGGATTGGACCTACATTTATTGGGTGAAGAATAATATGAGGCAATCGCATTAAAACATAAAAAAAATCTCAGAGGGTCTTGAGTGGCTAATTGTATAGGGAAGGTAGAAGAGTCAAGATATCTTGAGAATAAAGTTCCTCTCTCAAAGGATGAACCTTTGGAGTTCTTTGCACAGAGAGCTAAGGCTGGAGTTGCTTTGTATTTTGAAAGCTGAGATTAATTTTTGATGGTTTGATGAATATGAGTAAGCCAGCCATGGAATTGTTAAAGTCAAATTATGTCTGACCATTTGATAGGTCCAACCAATGGAACTGAGGCATGGTTTCTACCTGAAACATCAGCAATTTGTTTCTCCCCACAGATGCTGCTTGACACACTGTATTCCTTCAACGGATTGTTTGAGTCTACCTTAACATGACTTAGGTTCATTTTCAGAACAATTGAGAAAAGCTATTCCTATTGGAAGAAGGCTTAAGAAACAGTGGATGGAAAATGAGGGTGATATGCATAATAATCAAAAGTTACATGAGGTTAAATTATTCTATTTAGCAGTGGTTATTCTCTGGAATGAACTGCTCGGAATTACAGTGGATGCAAGCACAATTGAAGTATTGAGAATAGATCTGGGTAATTAATTGAAAGGAAAGAATTTGAAAGGCTGTGGGGCTGGCTACACTGACATGACACGGAGCTGCTATGTACTCAATAGGCTGTACGATCCATGTTGGTGCTGTGACCATCTGATGATTCTGTTTCCTCTTGTCCTCTGAGAATCCAGCCACGTCCTCTGATGTTGCCGTGTAACCCCTGCTGCTGTTCTGTTGGTATTTCTCTGATGGTTATAGTGATCCCACAGTAAGCATTTCCAGTGTGTGATCCAGGCTGTAGAGAGGATGTGTTTAAGAATATGACAATGCTTACTGTGAACAGGACACCCGGATGGTATGTTCCCTCCCAGGTGCCAGGGTCAGAGACGTTTCAGATTGTGTCCACAACATTTTGGAGAGGGAGGGAGAGCAGCCAGATGTCTTGGTACATATTGGTACCGATGTCATAGGAAGGAAAAGCAAAGTGGTCCTGAAAAGAGATTTTAGAGAGCTGGGTAGAAAACTGAGAAGCAGGTAGTAATTTCTAGATTGCTGCCTGTGTAGAAACAGGATGATTTGGCAAATAAATGTGTGGCTGAGAAGCTGGTGCAGGGGGCAGGGCTTCAGATTCTTGGATCATTGGGATCTCTTATGGGGGAGGTATGGCCTGTTCAAAAGTGACAGGTTGTACCTGAACCCAAGGAGGATCAATATTCTCATGGGCAGGTTTGTTAGAGCTGTTGGGGAGGATTTAAGCTAATTTGGTAGTGGGGTGGGACTGGAGTGATGGGACTCAGGATAGGACGGATGGTAAAAAAGTAAAGATAGTGTGCAGTCCGACTGTCAGGAGGGGCAGGCAAGTGATGGGACTTAGTTGCAGACAACAGGATGAGTATCAGAACATTAGGGATGCAAAATCAAATGGGTAGCAAATACAGTACTCAAGGTGTTGTATCTCAATACGTGGAATATAAGAAATAAAGTGGATGATCTTGTTGCACTATTATAAATTGCCAGGTATGATGTTGTGGCCATCACTGAATCGTGGTTGGAGGATGGTTGTAGTTGGCAGCTGAATGTCCAAGGTTACACGTTATATTGGAGGGATAGGAAGGTAGGCGGAGGGGGTGGTGTGGCTCTACTGGTAAAGAATGGCATCAAATCATTAGAAAGATGTGACATAGGATTGGAAGATGTTGAATCCTTGTGGGTTGAGTTAAGAAACTGCAAGGGTACAAGGACCCTAATGGCAGTTATATACAGGCCTCCCAACAGTTGCTGGGAGGTGGACCACAGGTTACAACAGGAAATAGAAAATGTGAGTCAAAAGGGCAATGTTATGATAGTCATGGGAGATATTAACATGCAGGTTGATTGGAAAAATCAGGTTGGTAATGGATCTCAAGAGAGTGAGTTTGTTGAATGCCCAAGAGATGGCTTTTTAGAGCAGATTGTCATTGAGCCTACTAGGGAATCAGCTATACTGGATTGGGTGTTATGTAATAACCGTAGGCGATTAGGGAGCTTAAGGTAAAAGAACCCTTAGGAACCAGTGAGCACAATATGATTGTGTTCAACTTGAAATTTGATAGAGGGAAAGTAAAGTCTGCTGTAGCAGTATTTCAGTGGAGTAAAGGAAATTACAGTGGTATGAGAGAGGATTTAACCGAAGTAAATTGGAAGGAGCTGCTGGCGGGGGTGTCAGCAGAATAACAATGGCGTGTGTTTCTGGGAAAAATGAGGAAGGTTCAAGACATGAGTGTTCGAAAAATGAAGAAATACTTAAATGGCAAAATAGTACAACCGTGGCTGATAAGGGAAGTCAAAACTAATGTAAAACAAAAAAGAGGGCATACAACAAAGCAAAAATCAGTGGGAAGATAGAGGGTTGGGAAGTTTTTAAAAACCTACTGAGAGCAACTGAAAGAATCATTAGGAGGGAAAAGATGAAATACGAAAGCAAGCTGGCAAATAATATCAAAGTGGATAGTAAAAATTTTTTCAAGTATGTTAAAAATGAAAGAGAAATGAGAATGGATATAGAGAATGAGGCAGGAGAAATAATAACGGGGGACAAGGAGACAGTAGATGAACTAAATGAATATTTTGCCTCAGTCTTCACTGTGGAAGACACTAGCAATGTACCAGATATTGTAATGTGTGAAGGAAGAGGAGTGGTTGCAGTTTCTATTACAAAGGAGAAGGAGCTCAAAAAACTGAAAGACTGAAAAGTACATAAGTCATCCGGACCAGATGAACTGCACCCCAGGGTTCTGAAAGAGGTAGCATTAGAGATTGTGGCAGCATTAGAAATGATCTTTCAACAATCATTGGACTCTGGCATGCAGCCAGAGAACTGGAAGATTGCAAATGTCACTCCATTCTTTATGAAAGGAGGAAGGCAACAGAAAGGAAATTATAGACCAGTTAGCCCAACCTCAGTGGTTGGGAAGATGTTAGAGTCAATTGTTTATGATGAGGTGATGGAGTATTTGGTGACACAGGACAAAATAGGACAACATCAGCATGGTCTCCTTAAGGGTAAATCCTGCCTGACAAACCAGTTGGGATTTTTTGAGGAGATTACAAGTAGGATAGATAAAGGGATGCAGTGGATGTTGTATATTTGGACTTTCAGAAGGCCTTTGACAAGGTGCCACACATGAGGCTGCTTACCAAGTTAAGAGCCCATGGTATCACAGGAAATTTACTAACATGGTTAGAGCATTGGCAGATTGACAGGAGGCTGTGGGTGGGAATAAAAGGATCCTTGTCTGGTTGGCTGTCAGTGACTAGTGGTGTTCTGCAGGGCTCGGTACTGGGACCTGTTCTTTTTATGCTGTATATAAATGATTTAGATGATGGAATAAATGGCTTTGTTGCCAAGTTTTCAGATGATACGAAGATTGGTGGGTGGGCAGGTAGTGTTGAGGAAACAGGTAGGATGCAGAAAGACTTAGACAGATTAGGAGAATGGGCAAGAAAGTGGCAAATGAGATATAATGTTGGAAATGCACTTGTGTCATGCACTTTGGTAGCAGAAATAAATGTGCGGACTATTTTCTAAATGGGGAGAAAATCCAAAAATCCGAGATGCAAAGGGACTTGGGAGTCCTTGTGCAGAACACCTTGAGGGTTAACTTGCAGGTTGAATTGGTAGTGAAGAAGGCAAATGCAATGTTAACATTAATTTCAAGAGGTCTAGAATACAAGAGCAGGGATGTGATGCTGAGGCTTTATAAAGTACTGGTGAGGCCTCACCTTGAGCATTGTGAACAGTTTTGGGCTCCTCATCTTAGAAGAGATGTGCTGGCATTGGAGAGGGTCCAGAGGAGGTTCACAAGGATGATTCCAGGAATGAAATGGTTATCATACGAGGAACGTTTGATGTCTCTGGGCCTGTACTCACTGGAATTTAGAAGGATGAGGGGGGATTTCATTGAAACCTTTCAAATGTTGCAAGGCCCAGACAGAGTAGATGTGGAAAGGATGTTTCCCATGGTGGGGGAGTCTAGGACAGGAGGGCACAGTCTCAGGATAGAGGGACATCCATTCAAAACAGAGATATGGAGAAATTTCTTTAGCCAGATGGTGGTGAATTTGTGGAATTTGTTGCCACGTACAGCTGTGGAGGCCAGGTCATTGGGTGTATTTAAGACAGAGGTTCTTGATTGAATATGGCATCAAAAGTTAGGGGAGAAGGCTAGGAAATGGGGTTGAGGAAAAAAAAGATGAGCCATGATTGAATGACGGATCAGACTCAATGGGCCAAATGGCCTAATTCTGCTCCAATGACTGATGGTCTTATGTTTTCATCTATGCTATCACAGTAAGGGATACAGTGAAAGGCAGTATTAATAACCACACAAGCATGGTTATGATAGGGTTCTTTTGTCCACTCATTATGAAGGAAAGATGAATGATTGCTCCTTTAATCTCATTACGTGGGTGAGTGGAGGGATATCTGTCTGACTTACAAGAATGCTTGAAATAGCAATGCTGTATATCACACTGCTCCAAACTGCAGAGAAAACATCTGGAGATTAAATACTTAACTCTAAAAGTTATTAATTGTACTTTACAAGGAAAAGTAAAGAATATTCAGATTTCAAAGAAGGGTTGTTAAAGTTTTTTTTTTCTCTTTTTTTCTTTTGTTTTACAATCGGCATGGCAGCTGACCAAGCTAGTGACCCAGAGGTCCAGGCTTACAGAACAGCAGTCATGGGCCTGTAGTTGGCTGATGCTGAGGTCGGGGAAGCTGGAGTTTCTCTCAGCCATGATGTCTCATCCGGTTGCCCTCTCCACATTGTGCCCGCAAAGTGGAGGCGGATTGTTTTTGACTCCACACATAGCTTCTGGTATCCAGGCTGCAAGACTTCACAGAAACTTGCTACACTAAAGTTTGTGTGTCACAGCCTTTAAAAGGATGTGCGTGATTGGACTGCAGCCTGTATGAAGTGCCAGTGGGCAAAAATTAACCCATATGTTCAGGTGCCACTGGCACCTTTGGAGGTCCCTGAGCAAAGGTCTGACCACGTCAATGTGGACCTTGTTGGTCACTTCCTCCTGCGGTTTCATGCGCCTCATGCAGATGGCCAGACGTCGTCCCCTAGCTTCGATGATGGCCGCAGACATGGCTCGAGCATTCATTAGCACCAAGGTTGCTCAATTTGGCACCCCATCTGATATTTCCTCTGACCCCGGACCCCAGTTTATCTCAGACCTCAGGGCTGTGACGGTTCAGAATCTCGGTGTTAGGTTTCGTGACACCATGGCATATCACCCACAGTCCAATGGGCAATGCGAGCAGTTTCACCACTCCTTAAAGGCTGCTCTGAGGGCTTCCCTGACTGATGAGTGTTGGCATGATCGTCTCCCATGGGTCCTGCTGGGACCCAGAACCTCCCAAAAAGAGGACCTGCAGTAATTCATGATTGAGTTAGTATACAGACAGCCGTTATGAGTGCCAGGTGATTTCATTCCAGATAATACAACTGTCTGGTTAGCCTCTCAACAATGTTTCCTCCTCCTCAGTAAGTTTAGTTCCTTTTCACCTATTCCACCCTCCGAACATGGCGTACAGCTCTCTTGGGTTCCTGTTTACCAACATTCCACCTTGTTTGTTTTCATCCACCATGATGCACACCAACATCTCCTTAGGCTCTGTGTTTTGGAAAAGAGAGAGAAGATTTTTATCAGAGATAAGAGGGGGTAAACCTGAATGTGTTTCGGTAGATCGCCTTAAACCAGCCCAACAAGATTCGGAGGCATCTGCGGTCATGACGTGACCATGAATGTGTCAACACACTTCTGGATAAGCAAGAGGCACCTGCTGTTCCTCCACCCTTGGAACATAGGATCCGAGCCGGATGGATGGTCTGAACTCCGGACTGGCTCATAATGCCGGTTTTAGTGAATTCTGGGGGGGGGGGGGGGCCTGTGTAGGGTAATGTACTTGGCGGAAATGTAGTAATTCACAGCCACTGGCATTGAGTTGGGGTTTCACTTTCAGAGGCTGTTTTGACGTTTTTAAATTTGATGTGATGTAATTACGTAACGGGCTTTTAGTGTGCTTCGAGTTCAGTTTTTTGGTGTTCAATAAATGATTTGCTATGGTTTTTCTGAAACATAAAACACCTCTGCCATAGTGGTGTCACTACAACAGACCTGATTTCATTCTTGTATAAATTTTGTACAATTTATGTTTAATTTATGTTTCTCTTGGCAAATTTGTGTATCTGATGCTATATGCCCATGATGCAGCTGCAAGTGAGTTTTTTTTATTACGCTTTTGTATATATTGCAATAAACATGACTTTGATGTTGTTACAAATATAATGGCCAAGAATGGTATTTGTTTTGAGGTATGAGAAATAAATCCTTATGACATCCTGGTTCTGAAATTATTCTTCCTTGAAGCAAAATAAACAGTACCAGCCATCAGATGTAAAGTATTTTTATTCAGTCTTCACTTCTTTTTTGTGTCTTCTTAAATTTAACTGTCAGGCCCCTTGCATTCACACTCACTCCTGTTTATTATGCCATGTTGAATCCCTAATTGTCACTGAATTGTGTGGATTCTCCTCCATTCTCTTGTCACTTTAGAACTATGTTTAGGCTGGTACTTCTTTTCCCAAAATGCTCCATCCAGGAGGAATAAACCAACAAATATTTTCAGAACTTATTTATATTTAAGAATATCCAATGTGTAGGAGAGTGGTGCAGTGTCACAACCTGGAGATGTAAACTCATATTCACGATCTCCAACATACCAATATCAGCTCTTGGCACTGGCTCTTCACTATAGAAAGAGAAGAAAAATTTCAGGTAATGCCACTTTAAGCTGTTCAGATCTCTATCGAAATGGCAGAAGTTGAGAGTAATTTAGTTTGACACTCCCAATAATGCAAGAAGCTAGAAAACTGGATTTAAAGAAGTGACAAAAAAAAATTTGGTAACAAGTTTCATCCAAAAAGAAAACTCAAATAAATTAACTCTTTGGCTTTGAGTAAGTTATTGTGCCCAAACTTAGATTTGCGGTATTTATTCAACACCAGAATATGTGCAATATTTCCAATCAAGTTATTTTCAATATTTACAGATAGGTAAAGAGATAGGTTAGAATCCAGTTGCATGGCCTACAGCTTACTCTGAGATATGTTTTATGGTGCATTTTTTAAATTATTGGGATTGTTCTCTTTTCAGAAGTTAAGTTTTACTCTTGGCATTTAGCAATTACTTTTGACATTAACTTGTAGTTTTTTTCACATTGTTAGTCAGTAGTTAACAAAAATTCTGCTTGAGGTAGTTGCATAATTAATTACATTGTTATCTGAACAGGACAAGCAAGTAATTAATGTTTGCTGCAGCTAGTATAGAATTCAGAAGGGGTTTGATAATCTGTGCAGTGATTAGCACAAAGGTAAGTTTTGCTGAAGTATGAGACACAGGAGGTTGGTAAGTGGAAACTTTGGTACAGCAGAAGCTAATCTAATACATGAAATCATGAGAGAATCAGCTAGGACTGGTGGAATGCAGTCCCATGCTATGTAGAAAATCCAGGACACTTCTTGTGTTACATACCTTTGGTAAAGGGAATGTTGTCAGGTGAAAGTACTTGGCTCTGATTTTGGAGCTTGAGGAATTGCTGACAACATTGTGGTCTATCCAGGAGGATGAGTTTCTTTTGTGAATTGTAGATTTTTGGATGTTACTCCCCTGCTCCTTTGAGCAGTACTGGTATGGTGACATGGCTGCTGGGCAGATGGAAAAGAACTGGCAGTTACTTTATTAGATCCTTGATGGAATCATTCTCTCCAACCAGTGTTTGGTTCTGAATACTGATGAAAGAGTCTGCTCCTTTGGGGAGCGCAGCCAGAAGCAAGCTCAGAGCACCCATGGTAGCTGAGTCATACAGGAAGGGAAGAGAAAGGTAAGAGTGTCTGTTGTAGGAGATTCTATAGTTGGTTTTGGTGGTGATTCATTTGGGACAATCAACATGGATTTGCTAATTGCATTTGTGTGATTAATTTTGTTCTGAGAGAGTAATAAGGAGGGTTGAAGAAGACAGTATATTTGATCCAGTCTGCGTGGAGTTCAGCAAGACTTTTGATAAATCTTCATGGCAGGCTGGCCATAAAAAGTAAAAACACTTGCAGTACAAGAGAGAGTGGCAAGTTGTTCCTGTCACTGAGCCCAATTCAAATTCAAAGGTTAATTGGTAACATGTGTACTAGAATGTGATTGTGTTCCACGGGACTCTACTTGGTTCACTGCTTTCTGTGATGTACATATATGAATTATTTTGATGTAAGAGTAGGAGATGTGATAAAGGAGACTGCAAAAGGTATAAAAATTGGCTTTGTGGTTGACAGTGGGGTAAGTTTAGACTGTAGGAAGTTATTAATGGTCTGGCCAGCTGAGCAGAATACTAGCAAATGGAATTTAACCTGGAAAATTGAGAAATTCAGCAGAGTAAGGGAATATGAAATATTTGGAAGGATATTGAATAGTGTAGAGGAAGAAAGTGACCTTGGATTATATGTCCACAGATCTGTAAAATTCAATCTGGGTCAATAAGATGTTTAAAGAGAAATGTTGGATAATTTATTTTATTAGCTGAAGCTTTAAATTAAAGAGCAGGGAGTAATGCTCAAACTGTAATGAAATTAGTAGGGCTGCAGCTTGTGTTCTGAATACAGCTCTAGTCTCCATATTATAGCCAGGATGTGATTGTACACACTGTTCTGGTCTCCATGTTATAGCCAGGATGGGATCGTACTGGAGATTTAAGTATGAGAATGTTGCCAGGACTCGAGGGCCTGAGTTACAGGCAGTAGTGGGCCAGGCTAGGTCATTAGAGAATGAGGAGTGACCTTACAGAGGTTTATAAAATTAGGAGAGGCATAGATAATGTGGATGGTTGCAGTCTTACCCTTTTTTACCCTTTTTCACCACTTTGAACTACAATGCCCTTCAGCACACTCCTTGGTCCTAATTAGGTGTGACTTCCATTGCATCACCTCCCAGTGAGCTGCTTGAAATCCATACTCGTCCCACGTACCTAACTGATCAAAATCCCCCTGCAATTGATAATAACCACTGCACTACCAACACACCTCCAAATTACATGCCATCCACAAATTTGAAAAACAGGCCTTGTGCACTTGCATCCAAATCATTTGTATAAATAACAGGGGTCCCAACACCAACCTCTGTAGCACACCAGTAGTCACCGACTTCCATTCTGAGAAACAGTCTTCAAACGCTACCCTTTGTTTCCTACCTCCAATCCAATTTTGAATCCAGTTGACGACTCCTCCTGGATTCCTGAGACCTAATCTTCCAGACCAGCTTACCTTGCTAAAGGCCTTGCTAAAGTCCAGATAGACAACATTCCCTGGTCTCCCCTCAGATACCTTTTTGGTGCCCTCTTCAAAAAAAAATCTTGAAGTTTCATCGAGCATGGCTTTCCATGCACAACCATGACTATCTAATTCTGACGACTCCTCTTCAGATCCTGTCTATCCAAATGCAGGTAGATATTGTTCCTTGGAATTTTGTCAAGTAGCTTCCCCACGCTGATGTCAGGCTGACTGGTCTGCTGTTCTCTGGCTTGCCCTTGCTTCCCTTCTTAAGCAATAGAACAACATTAGCCACTTTCCAGTCTTCAGCAACTTCACCAATAGCTAACAATGGAACAAATATCTCTTCAAGGCCCTTTGCAATTTCTCTTCTACCAATTCACAAAGTCCAAAGATGCACGTGAGCAGGCCATGGGGATTTATCTACCTAATGTAGATGGTAGATGGTACCACAAGGCTGCAACAACCTCCTTTCTGCTTTCTCGAAATATTTTCACATATTTTCCTTACTTCGTTAGCAACCATGATTTTCTCCTCAGAAAACACAAAAGGGAAATATTAGTTAAAAGCCTACCATCACTTGTGGCTCAAGACATAGCGACCCTGCTGATACCTAAAGGGACCCATTCTCTCTGTTGCCACTCTTCTTTTAATATAGTTATAAAACGTTTTGGGATTTTCCTTAACCTCACTTGCCAGATCCATCTTGTATCCTCTGATTGCATATTTTGTGTATTCTTATAGCATTTTATAGTGATCAAGGGATACCCTAATCCGCAACATCCTAACCCCAATGTATGCTTGCTTCATTTCCTTGGCCATAATATCTCTCATTAGCCAATGTCCTTTAAACTCTCTAGGTTTATTCTTCACCCTAATAGGAACATACTGCTCCTGAACATTTATCACACACTTAGTAAGTATCTCAGTTGCCATTTGTTCTTTTCCCTTCCGACAGGCTCGCTCAATCGACTTCTGATAGATTCTGTCAAATTCTTCCAAAGTTTGTCCTGCCCCAGTTTATTTCCCAGACCTATGGACTTGTCCTATCCTTTTCCTTCATTAATAGAATTGTAGTCACTAGAGCCAAAGGGCTTCCTGGCTTAGCTGCTTCAGTTATTTGCTTTGCTTTCTTTCCTAAAAGAAGGTCCAAACTTATACCGTCCCAAGTTGGGGTCTTCTAAACTTGCTGTAATCTGAGTACTGGCTACCTACTCTATCTATATCTCACATAATTTTACAATCTTATCAAATCTCCTCTCAGCCATGGCCACTCTGGAAAAAACAGCCTCGGCTTGTTCAAACTCTACGCAGAAACACATCTCTTCCAAACTAGCCAGTACTACGGTAAACATCCTCTGCACCCTCTCCAAAGCCTTCACATCCTTCCTGTAATGAGGTGACCAGAAATGAATGAAGTATTCTAAATGTGGCCAGTTTTATAAAATTGTAACATAACTTCCTGGCTCTTCAACTCAGTGCCTCAATTAATGAAGACAAGCATGCCAGATGTTGACTGTTCACTTCCCTCCACAGATTCTAATGAGTTGCTTCAGCAATTCTTTTTGCTAATTATTTTACTTGTTAGCAGATCAAATTATTAAATATCTCATTTAGTATAACTGTTTTTGTGCCCACAGTTTTTTTAAATAAAGAAAAATGATTATTTTTAAAGTTCATTCACTTTGAGTACAGTGGTTGGTAAGTTTGTCTTTCTCACTAAATTTAGCAATTACTTTTTAAAATTTCTGTGTTCATAAAGCAATGCAGATGAATTTTCTTTAAGGTATTAGATGGATCTGATAGGTATGGTTAAGAAAAATCCCATGGTTTTTTTTTAGTTCTATTAAGGGTGGCTGGAGCAGAATGGTAGCATAGTTCAATTCAGAGGTTCAATTCCTGCTGCTGTTCATAAAGATTTTGGATGTTCTCTCTGTGACTATATAGGTGTCCTCAGGAGTTCCAATCACACTCCAAAGATGCATAGGTTAGGGTTAGTAAGTTGTGGGCATGTTATGTTGGAGTCAAAAACACTAGCGAGCTGCCCCCGGCACGACCTAGGACTGTTTGGTCATTGACATAAAAAAGACACATTTCACTGTATGGTTCAATGCTTTAATGTACACCTGACAAATAAAGCTAATTTTAGAGAGAAAGTGGAAACTGAGGTGAAGCTCATGGTTGATTAAGAGATTAGGAAAACAAGTTTTGTTTTCCATTGCTCTATATTCATGTGTATCAATTTAGTGATTTTGATTCAAAATATTTTTACCAGTTTGTACATATTATTATTTTTATCTAAATTAATTTAAATTAACATTCTGCATACTTTCTATACCTCTTGAGAGTAATGTTATGATGCCACCGTTTGAGACTGAAAATCTAAAGGCTCTCCATGCTTTTCTGATTTAGATTTCTGACCCTGGGATTGACTTTGTCGTTCTTCTGTGCTCTAGATCTTGTATTTGAATATCTATTGTTTCTTATGACAGGAAGTGAATGGAATATTTATTGGATTGTTATCAGCAAAGTATTGTACAGTCGATGATTGCTTTCTCCGGTGTGTATTTTGTTGTTGGAATAATGCAGCTTGGTATTCTCATGATGTAGTTCATTCCTGACCAGAACTAGTTGGATATGATTTGCGTTCCTCAGCTTTTCCCTGAGTTATTCCAGTATCATTTTAAAAAGTCTATTTTTCCTTCCATCAGATTTCTACTTGCTTGTATTTAATTTTGTCTATCTACATTCTGTCCAATCACAATTTTGGTCAATTCATCCATCTTAAACTTTTCCCTGAATCCCAAAGGCTTTAAACTTAATTCCTTAATATCCCTCAATATGGAACTTTATTAACAGTCTTCTGACTCAGCCCATCATTAGGAATCCCATGCAGAACAGAGACTGCATTTCCTTGTCTTTGATTGTGAATATTTTCTATTTTAGAAGAATGTGAAATAATAATATGTGACAGGAGACAGAATACAAATTAGGCTTTCCTCGCTGTAATTGGAAAGTAATGAAATTCCTCCCTTGTGACTCTTCCACACTACCCAAGACATTTAATTAACTTTTTATTCTTGATCCTAAGCAGCCCAAGTAGAAAGGGCATGTCTGCAGAGCTTATTGACAGTTCACTATTGGATTCAGTGAAGATCAAGTCTAATAGGAAGGAACTTTTTGGAAAGGCTACTTGACAAAACAAAAACTCTCCTAATAAATTAACAAAATGGAGGCTTTGTAGGTAAAGTAAAATATAAGTTGCATCTGTAAAATAACATCAAAATGTTATCTAAATGTCAGAAAGGAAAGTAGCATTATTGGTCTTCATTTTTCATTTAATAAGCAACTTTGAAATGAAGTTTAACGTTAGGAAGAACTTCTTAACATACAAAGTTATTTAACACGGTAGGGTTAGTATGGTGGAAGCAAGAGCAAGGGTTTGTACAATATGGAGTCAAATGTTTTCTTACCAGGGTCTTGCTACTTTTGTCTCTTCCTTACAATCTCCCTGTGGGGAGGGCGTGGTAGGCACTGTCTGAGCAACCAGGCTGCTATGAAACATGATGCTCTGCATCAGTAGCATTCTTCTGAATATTTGATCAAGATTTTTGTGGAGAGGCACATTATTTTCATGACAGCTATGAATGTGCTCCATACTTGCACCTGAACATGAAAAGCAGAAGCTGGAAACAGGAATAAAACAGGAAACTCTGGAAATGCTCAGTGCACTGTGCCACATCAAAGGTCATTCAGCCTTAGCCAGTTCTGTTGAAAGACAATCTACATGAAGGGTTAAATTTATTTCTCTCTGCTGCCTGACCACCTGCTTTTCAGCAATTCCTGTTATTACTTACATTGCCATCACTTTCAGGAAATTCTACCATCCACCTAAAACACAGAATAACTTGGCCCTTCCTGATCATTTGCTCTGATCCAATTCTGATCAATTCCCTGGTCCATACCACCTTACTTGGTTTCTGAATCTTTATCTTACTACTAACAGTTTTCATAATCATTATCCGGATGTTTTCCTGTGGTCAGCATTAGGAACTTGCTTTTTCTTGACCAGATCCAGCTGTTCTTCCTCTCTTAATGATCCTTTCAGTAAAATGTTCTGCATAGATTCCAGAATTTCTATTTCATATATTTTATCATATATTACCTGATTATACTAAAAATAGCTTGTGGCTATCACTTCAGCTGGCTTTGGAAGCCCACTGGTATTCTAATTTAGGGAAAACAGTTGCATAATTTTCTTTCATTCTTGCCAATACAAAAATAATGCTATAGTGATATGTCAGATTAACTTGCATAAATATAAAACTATGTGCATAGTGAGATAAAGTGCATTTCTTATGTGTATTAGTTAGACCATTTGTATGGCTGAGTTGGAAGGTGTTGTTTACAATTAAGAAATAACCTGTCTACTGGAATGGTCTCTTAAAGTTAATGTCTGTTCTGGGAGGTGGCAGTTGACAATGGGATTGGAGTCGTATGATTATAGAGTTTTTGGAACAAGCCAAAATGACATGGGAACAGAATTAGGCCATTTGGCCCATTGAGTCTGCTCTGCCATTTGATCATGGTTGCTTTATTTTTGCTGCCAATCTCATTCACTTGTCTTCTCCCTGTAACCCTTGGCACACGTACTAAATGCAGTCTACCACCTCCACTTTAAATATGCCCAATGACTTGGCCTCCACAACCATCCGTGGCAAAGAATTCCAGATTCATCACCCTCTGGCTGAAGAAATTCTTCCTCATCTCTGTTATAAAGGGATATTCTTCTATTCTGAGGCTGTGCTCTTTGGTCCTATATTCCTCCACAAATGGAAGCATCCTCTCCACGTCCACTCTATCTAGGCTTTTCAGTTTTTGGTAGGTTTAAATGAAATTCCCCCCATTCTTCTAAACTCCAAAGAGTACAAGCCCAGAGCCATCAACTGTCCCTCGTATATTAATCTTTTCATTCCTGGGATCAATCACATCAATCTCTGCTGGACTCTCTCCAATGCCGGCACATCCTTTCTTAGAGATGGTGTCCAAAGGAGCACACAGGCCTACAAAAATGCAGATTGACTGAATTGTTTAGGAGCCATATAAAATGTCATATTTTCCAGAACATACAAGCTTTTAAGTAATAGTCATTTCCAGAATAGAAGGCGCTTAAAAGAATGCGTTGAAGAGTTAATGGGTGTTTTATGACGCTATTAATCTTAAAGGAACAATAATACGTAAATAGACTGTTTCTGAGACATCTGTCTTTGCAGAAATGTATGTACTTGACAAACCTTTATAAATGTTCATCAGGAGAGGCTGGAAATAAAGGGCCTGTTGAGAACAAATAACCTCTGAAGATAATGGCTAATACTCTTTGATTTAAACAAAGGAGTGTCTTGTTGTGAGACTAATTGAATATTGACCAGAGTCAAAAAAATTCTAAGGTGCATAATAGTCATATGCAGAAAGTAATGTCAGAGTGGCTGGTCGTGCATTGTCTTCCTTTGAATTTGAAATATAAAAACTGAATCTCCCGTACACTGGTGGAATTGTTATGCCATAGCTTCAAAGTGTAGTTTTTAATGTGTTCTTTGTACAGTCATAGGGAGTTCATGCATCACATTTGTAAACCCCTGTTACACTCTGTTTAGAAGAATCAAATTGAATAAGTGTTCTTTTAATTAATCTGGAAATTAATAGATTTGCGACTCTTCTTCCACAACAATACCAATCCTAACATTCAAATTTCTGTATGTGATTGTATCAACAACCAACTATAGAAATTGAAGATCAGTACATAGCAACTACAGTGGCAACAAAGTTTTTATTTTATGTGTAGGTTAAGGATAGCAAGATGGCAGGTTACTTGGCCAACTCCCTTGAGTCCTGCACAGCCCCATGATGTTTCATTTTTGTTCTTTAACTTCTTGTAATTATTTGCATTTACGAACAGTTGGTTCTCAGCTGATTTACAATAATATTTGTTGTTTGGTCGTTCTGTGAAATCCATCAGTGTTATCTATCTATCCTGAACGTGGCTTTCAATTGCTGTCTCTTAGTTAGAAAGTGAAACATTGAGATTGCAAATTTTTGTATGTTCCAGTATTCTAATAAAGTGCTGATATTCCCATAGAATGTTTGTATTTCCATTCTATGCTTGTATTCCTTTTTTAAAAGCTCCCCTTTGCAGTGGGACATGCCCTTGTAAAAATAATGACTAAGTGGAAAGGTGCTCAACGCAAGAATTACGATTTGCTACTCCTCTTGCCTTTTACTTGCATTACTTCTGTGGAAATAAAAGCCTGAAGTAATTTCATTAAATATATAACGCATGTTTCATTCACTCAACATAAAAATGAATTCTGGAAAATTTAAGCAAAAGTTAGTCAATATAGGAGGGACCTTCCTTTATATTTTCACCAATCAAAACTAATTAAACTCTTCCTATTCAGAATATAACAAACAAGGAACTGATTTCAACAAGATTATGTAAATGTAGCTAAGTCCATTGTCTCCTGAAAGTAGATAAAATAGGATAACATTTATTTGCAATCATCACAGATTTCAAAAGCTCCTCCTTACAAGATCAAAGACCAGAATGAAACATTTTAATTGTACTATAGAAACAGCACAGCTATAAAATTGATGTTCAATGCCTTCTACTAGGAAACTGCATGATTCCAGTTTAAGAAATTAAAAGGGTTATCTAGAGCATTCCATGAAAGCAAAGCAGTCAGAGTTTTCGTCTATCAATGCTTGCCATCTTCAGATAGAAAGATGTTAAACAAGCTGCTATTATTATTATTAATTTGGCCTACCTGGAAGTTCTGTCCCATTTTAATAATCTCTCACTTCCCACCTATACTTGTACCCACATCTCCGTATTTGCAATTGGTACCAGTTTGGCTTCTTGTAGTTCCTAACCACTTCTCTAGACAATGACTGCTTCCTCTCCACTTCAAAGTCGAATGCACAACTGCAAGTATGCACAGTTGCAATGAAAATCTTGCTTGCAGCAGCATCACAGGCATACAGCATCATATAAGCAGCTTTTTCAAGAAAAAACATAAATTCAACATAAATTGCACAACATCTTCAGAAGAAAAAAAACACAATTAGAATTAAAGAAAGAGTCCAATATAATGCAGTGATTCTTTAACCTCCTAAGAAAGTAAAAGATGCTGCCGTGCTCTCCTTTCAATTGCATCTATGTGTTAAAGTCCAGGGTAGATCATCTGATGCGTTGACTACCAGGAATTTAAAGTGGCTGATTCTCTCTACCACTAATCGCCCCAGTGCAGACTGGCAAAAGTTCATTCTCCTTCCTCTCCCTTAAACACTTTAGTTTTCCTGCTGTTAAGTGAGAGGTTGTTGCTGCGGCACCACTCAACTAGATATCCTATCTCACTCCAGTAAACTGGCTCACTGCCACCTGCATTTCATCTAACAATAGCGTTGTCAGCAAATTTGAAGGTGGCATTGATGCTGTGCTTAGCCGCACAGTCATGTGTGTACTGAGGGTAGAGCAGGGGGCTAAGCACTCAAACTTGAAGTGCACTTGTTGATGATTAGCAAGGAGGAGATGTCATCAAAGTTATAAAATATTCTGCATTTGGATCACCAGTTTTTAGAATAGATAGAATTGAATATAACTTTTGGCTTGTTGTAGTTTATTAGAATACATGGAGGATGCTGCTTCATTAATTTTGAGATTAACCACTTTATGAAGTGGCTTTTGATTCCCAAAGCTATAGTTTAAGATGTGCTCTGCTAACCAATCAATTGGTATTGTACTTCCAGTATCCAGTATTCCAGTATCCTCCTCTAGTGGGCACCCAAATCTCAGTCATGCTGGCTCAGTCGAATTGTTCCTGCTCTTACACCATATCCAAGATTGGCAAGATGAGAAGTGAAGCTCAATGACACAGAAAGAACACAAGAATCTCCAGCTACTGCAATGTCTTTACATTGATGTCGAAGTTACATGTTTCCACATTTGTACATTTGGAACATAGAACCGCTTAACGAGAGTCCTTTGATCGACAATGTCTGTGCTAACCATGATGCCAGATTAAACTCATCCCATCTGCCTGGCATCTTCCCTGTGTGTGCCTGCATAAGTATCTCGTAAACGCTGCCAAGATTTTTGCTTTCATCACTGATGGCATGTCCCAGTCACCCGCTACTCTGCAAAAAAATACTTCCTTCATAAATCTCCTTTAAACTTGCTCCTTCTCATCTCAATGCCATGCCCTCTAGCATTTCATCTTTCTATCCTGGGATAAAGTCTCTGACTATCTATCTCTCACATAATTTTCTAAGCTTTTGTTAAGTTGCTCTCTGAGCCGCCAGTGCTCCAGTGCAAACAGTTCAAGTGTGTTGAATATCTTCTTATAGCTAATACTTTTAAATTGATGACCCTCTTTTGCATCCACTCCAAACCCATCACATCCCCTCTGTTATGTGGCAACCAAAATTGCACACAATGCTCCAAGTATGGACGAATCAAAATCTTGTACAGCTGTAACAGGATTTGTCATCTTTTATAGTCAACACCCTGACTGATAATGACAAACATTCCATTGTCTTTCATTAAAACCTTATTCACTTGTGTTGCCACTTTTGGAGAGCTATGGTCTTGTACCCAATGGTCCCTCTTTACTTCAAGACTCTTGACTCCTGCCAGTTTACTGTATACTTTCCTTTTTACATTTGTTCTCCCAAAGTGCTACCCCTCACACCCAGTCTGTAGTAGATGACCTGTTTCAGCATCTATATAGGCACACTAAGAATATAGATTTGATTTGTAGCCAACAGAGGATAATGCTGGGATGTTGGCAATAGAGGGAAATTTGACATTGTTTCATTTGTCATGCCAATGGACTGGAAGATTTTGCATTTGGTGATGTTTCACCAGTGCTTTGTAGTATCTGCTGTAGATAATCCAAGTTGGTGGATACTTTTTCTTGCATAGCAAACTTAAACAGATGTGCCATATTCATTGGGTGTGCTAGTAAACTCCAGTCTGCATCTCAAGGGGAGTAGGACACAAACTGATCTGCCTCAGTGACTACAAATCCAGTGTGCAAAATCCCCTGGAAAGTTGTGATTAGGAAAGAAGGAATAGGGACAGCTCTCTCCAGGAGATTTCTCCATCTGAGCAAATCCTTCAAACACAATCTTGTCCCAATCAACACTTTATATCATCAGAGAGATAAACACAGGCTCTAAGCAACATCCCTGATGCAGGGAATTGAACCTGTTGGCTTCTGCCATTGTCTGAAAGAGAGACACAATAACATCCCAACACCTGCACCATGACAGATAGTAATGACCACCACCTAAATGTGTTACTTTGTAGCACTGCTAAGCCTCTCTAACCAGAACCACCAGGAGATCCAAGAGCTAATTAATCACAAACGCAAGGCAATTCTGGATTGGAAGATCCACCACAATGCAGGGGTAAAAAAATCAGCTCAACCCACACTAGAAAGCCAGAGGCCAACAAAACATCCAAGACACAAAAAGAACGCGAGTCACCAGACAGAGATTCTTCAGCACTCTCAAGATCATCTACTACTCAAAGACCATCCTATTGAAAATACAACTGAGGAGCTTATCGAGGGTGGAAGCTGCCTGTATACAAGGAAGGAAAACTTCATCAAAATTTTTCACCCATGACTCTGACCTTGTCACCAGTGTCCCGCTACGAACTATTCTGTTCAGCCAAACTAACGTGAAGCCAAAAAGTTATTTTCCAAATGAAAGTGTGGCTTTGAGAGCAGATGATGTCCCTGCTGAAATTGTAGAAGTTGTCAGAGAGGATATTTAGAGGTTTCATCTCTCATATCCAGGAAAAGGAGAATATGCCAGGAAGAGTTGGACTCCATAATGATGCTCAAGAAAGGAGACAAACAAAATTGCAATATTTAGTGTACAAGGAGATCTCACTTCTGTTTTGAGTTACTGCTCCCAGTGGCCAGGAAGCTGTTTCCAAATTGCAGGATGGATTCCATTCAATTAGAGCCACAAAGGACATCATCTTCACCTCAGGTTAACTCTCAGAAATTTGAAGGGGACTGGTATTTATCCACATGGGCAACGTATGCAAGGGCACCTGAACACTTAAGTTATAGACCAAAATCTGAAGAAGAAACCTTCATTTGCAAGTTTGTAGAATTCTTACCTAGGTAGAAATTTGAAACTTGTGGCACATTTTGTCTATTGTAATAATGATGAGTGATGATCCAAGTGTGCCAAACCTCTCCATTCCATAGTTAACTATAGAGTTTGACTCAGTTTTCTCAAAGCATAGTAACAATTCCATGCCATAAGTGGATTATAGTAATTGGGCATAGCTTTCAAAGTGTCTATGGTGGCTATGCAGACTGTGAGCATTTTTGTTTGATATGAGATACAACATTCCATATTGTATCTCATTCGGCTGTCACCTAGCACCCTTGCTGACATATTTGTTTTCTCACCTTCCATTACCACAAGCAGAAAGCTGTCTTAGTGACTTGTGAATGGTGTTCCAGATCACCAATACAATGCTATCAAAACCAATGAATCCAGTTATCGTTGTCTTGTACCGGACTCATTTGGTGTAGTTCAACGTACAGAACAATGCCCCACATCAGACCTGACTGAACTTCTGCCCTGTGCATTCAAAACCATTTGTTATGGTAAAAGGAATTTTCCTTGTATGATGAAACTCTGAAAAGGAGAATTCATTTTTTTTTAATGTTTAGTATGCTTTTCTAAACAATTTCTAATACTTTTAATACATAAATTCAAATAATTATTTGAAGATAAATTTCTTTTACTAATTAATATAGGTTATAACATGGGAATATGCATTTCAGCCCTAAATGTCTGCTGAGCATCATTTTAAATATTGCGAAGTAATTGCTTTATTTAAGATATTTTTTTCAGGATCTAGGTGCTGACAGCAAATCCAGCATTTATTTTCCATTCCCAATTACCCCCTAATAAGATGGAGGTGAGTTACTTTCTTTACACTGGGAGTGTAAGTATTTCTTGTTGTCAGAAATCAGAGTGGGGGTTGGGGGTGGGGGAGAGAGGGCAGAAATCAGAGTGGGGGTTGGGGGTGGGGGAGAGAGGGCAATGTTCATGTCATTGCCTGGACAAGCTGGAAAAATCTTTCTTTACATCTGTAGATTTGGCCTTGTTTATGCCACTAGGCGTAGCTGCTATTTTATGTTGGCCTTGGTGAGGAAAGCGTTCTATTTTTCAGAAAGAAGTTGTCAGCAGAATGATCAATGAGAGAAGCCTGGCCCAGGGCATTTATTTAATCCTTTTCAGGATCAAGAACATGAATAATACTCTGGCTTTCAAATGCATGCCAGCTTTCCTCTGTTCAGAACCTTTTCTCAAGCAACTGTCCCTTCTAATTGGCTGGCACACTGGCTAACAGGGCTTTACTAGAGCAGGTGAAAGAAAGTGGGACATACAAAGGACCAGCCTTTTGAGGAGCCGAAAAGATGTGCATTTAGTAACTTCAGGGTCCATCATAGGAGAAACAAGTGGAGTGAAAGGTTTTGACTTTATTTTTCTATGGACTGCTGGCACTACTGTTGAAACCAGTATTTCTTAATTATCCTAATTGTCTTTCAGTTATAGTCCTGAAGTGGTTCTGTCCATGTTGTGATTGTACTTGTACAGTGCTGTTAAGTATCCGAGCTGATGGTGATGATGATGAAAGACCAAAAATATACTTCCATGTTTGTTTGCTCAGTGCCTTGGTTTTGTTCTCATTTGTCCCTTAGTGTACATAATCTGAGAGGTGTTGACTACGAAGAATTAGCCAATTTTTTGTATGTCACTTTAATAGGTCATTTTCTTTGTTTTATGGGTGACTTAAACTACAGCCACCTACTCCTACTGGTAGAAGGCGTCAGGATGGGAAGCCCAGCAGGAAAATATCAAGAACTTGAAGGGTTCACTCATCTTGGCAAATGGAGAGTACTCCGTCACACTTTTAACATGCATTGTAGATGAAGGAAAGGCTTTGGAAAGTTGGGATGCAGGCTGTTTAAGTGACAATACCCTGCCGCTGACCTGTTTTATACATACAACATTTGTATATCTGGTGCAGTTACATTTTGGATCAATGGTAAAGCCCCGGAAACCAACTTCTAGCCAGTTCACTGGCTTCCATCCCCAAAAGGTGTTGATGAAGAAGGGGTGAACAGTGCTGAAGATGGGGTTGCGGTTTTACCATTCGTCTAAAATTAAATTGATTTCAAATTAATTAAAGTAATGCTGCTGAATGTTAAGAGAATGCCGTGAGAATTGACATTGCTGTTGATGTTTATTATGTGACAGTTGAGTGCACAAACACTGACAGATATACTCTGTGGGTCTTGCTGTGTCTGGGCATGGTTAGCTTCCTTACCTGAGGAGTTATAAAAGAAGTTGAGATCAAGTGCTGGAATAAAATTGCTTTTATTCATCCAATATCATCCTCATACAATCTCTTTTCCCTCCTGCCATCTGGGAAAAGGCTCCGAAGCAGTCGGGCTCTCACGACCAGGCTATGTAACAGTTTCTTCCCCCAAGCTATCAGACTCCTCAATACCCAGAGCCTGGACTGACACCTTGCCTTATTGTCCTGTTTATTATTTATTGTAATGCCTGCACTGTTTTTGTGCACTTTATGCAGTCCACTGTAGGTCTGTAGTCTAGTGTAGCTTTCTGGGTTTTTTTTATTATTATTATTACGTAGTTCAATCTAGTTTTTTATACTGTGTCATGTAAACCATGGTCCTGAAAAACGTTATCTCATTTTTACTATGTACTGTACCAGCAGTTATGGTCGAAATGACAATAAAAGTTGACTTGACTTTATTGATGGTTGGGTCCTCAAGGAAAGACTGAGATGGATTATTCACTCTGTATTTCTAGGTGAGGATGGTTACTAATGTTTCATTTTTGTTCCTGCAAGTTCTGGGTTCTAGTGAGACTGACAGTGGCAAGGTCCTTCTGATGATGCCCCTGTGCTTGATGGATGGTGGGGGAGAGAAGACGAGAGGATATCAGGGGTCTTTGATTATGTTGGTTGCTCAACTAGGCAGTGAGAAGCGTAGACCAAGCCTTTGGAGGAGAGGCTGCCTTTTGTAATCCGCTGAGCTGGGTCCACAGCTCATGCTATTTAGCAGGCATGTAGATGAATATTCTAGCTTCAGGTCTGACTAAGTGATGTTGCCTTTTTGGTGCTCTTCTACATTCAAAGTACCAAGGTGGTCTCTTTTATTGAAATTAGTTTTTAAGTGAGGGATATCCCAAGCCATGGGGTTGGGCATTCTGCTGGTTCTGATCACTCAAAGGAACATGTGGTGTTGAAGGGCTAGATCTATCCCATTTAGCACTGTTATAATGGCACCCAACATGACTGAGGTTATCCACTAAGAAATTAAGAAATAGGAGCTGAATTGGGGCATTCTGCCCCATGAACCTGTCTGTCCACCATTCATTAAGATTATAGTAGATTTTCTGTCTCAGCCTCGTTTTCCAGCACCATGCCCACGTCCTTTGATTCCCTTGGTCTAGATGTCTATCATAGAACACAGAGCACTACAGCACAGTACAGGCCCTTCAGCCCATCATGATGTACCAGCCATTTAACATACTCTAAGATTCCCTTACTCCTACATTGTGCTTCAGTTCTCTATCATCCATGTGCCTACCTACAGTTACGGTTATGGATCGTGTAACCCGCCTCCATTGTAGGGCTGCTGTACAGATGAGCGCTACACCAGTTGTTCCCATATCTCACAGTTGTAGGTGAGGGCCTGGATTGTGGCAAAACTCTCTATGGTCCACTCTGCAATGTTGTCTACCTATTTCTTCCTCTGTCTTCTATAGCTTTTTCTTTTTCCCTGCACCGTTCCCTGAATAATGGTCTTTGAGAGTCCACTTGATCTTTTTATGTGGCCATACCATCTCAGTTTTCTCTTCTTTACTGCGGACAGTAGATCTTCATAGTGTCTCATGTGCTGGGTGATGTTTCTTCAGACTTCGTTGTAGAGACACGGTCTGTGTAGGAGATGCTGAGGAGCCTTCTGAAGCATCTCATTTCTACTGCCTGATCTTCTTTTGCAGCTCTTCTGCCAAAGTCAGGAAGATGGAGAGCATAAGTTCAAGGAGAAGTTTCAACTTGGATTTGAGAGCAATGTTATTGTCTCTCCTGATTTGTTTTAGTTTAGCCAGCATTCCACACGTGGAAGATGTCCTGTTGATGTTGGTCATATTTCTCGCACAGTACTCGGAGGTTGCATTTCTGTTCTGCCGTACTTTTTCCACTTCTGAATCCAGCCTGCTCTTTGGCGATTATTTCTTCTGCCTGTGGTTTCAGTCTGTGCAAGATGACTTTCAATATTGCTTTGCTTGCATGGCTGTTAAGACTGGTAGTTCTAATATTCTGGCAATGTTTTAAGTTGCCATTCTTGGGGAGAGTAATGATGAGTGATTTTGTCCAGGGTGTTGGTGAGCATGTCTATCACTGCCTCTCCTCCATGTTTTATCAGCTCCACTGGGACGTTGTCTGTTCCTGCAGCTTTCCCATTCTTCAGCGATTTTATGGCTGTTCTACTTCTTCCTGCAGAACTGGAAAGTCGTCGGCATTTGGAGAGTCCTGGTTTATGAGTACCCTGAGGTCCCCTTGGGTCTGATAGTTGTAAAGGTCTGAACAATACTCAGTCCATCTGTTGAGAATGTCTTCATCTTCTGTGAGACAGTTTCCTCCTTTGTCTCTGATGGTGCTGGCTCGTGACTGTTCTGTTTAGTGAGGACCTTCACAATTTGAAATTCTCACCTGCTGTTGTTGTTCAGGCTATCTTCTATCTCTGTACACTGTCACTCAATCCATTCTTCCTTGATCACGTCTGTCCTGATCTTCTTGTTGATCACTCTGTTCATGTGTTCCTGGTTTTCTTCAGGTCTCTTCTAGTGTCACACATTTCCAGGATCTCTGCTGTTACCCAGGATTGAGTTTTCTGATGGTGTTTTCCAAGTATCTCACTGGCTGTTTCTGTCATCACTTCATTGAACTTAGCTGCCAATGTTTCAGCATTTTCAAGTGTCAGCAGTGGTGTAAATTTTACACAACTGTAGCTTTGAAGGATTTGGTGATGGAGGAGTCCTTCAGTCTGTCCAAGTTGAATTACATTCTGATGTTCTTGAGCTATCTAAGTTTCTTAAATGCCCCTAACGCATTTGCCTCTAGCATCACCCCTGTGTAAAGAAACTTACCACTGACATACTTCCGATACTTTCCTACAATTATCTTCTAAATTATGCCTGCTTGTATTAGCCATTTCCACCCTGGAAAAGTGTTTCTGGCTATCCTCTCGATCTAAGCCTCTTATCATATTATCACCTTTCATTTCTCTAATATAATTGGCAGGTTTTATCTTTCTTGGTGAAGACACACAAACACATTCTTTTCAAACTTCTGCTATTTCCTGTTTTCCCCATTGTAAGTTCTCCTGCTTCCATCCATAAGGGGCCCATGCTTGCTTTTGCGAGGTTTTTTTCATCTTGCATGTTTATAAAAGTTCATGCAATCCGTTTTTGTGTTCTTGTTATATGCCATCTCACCCTTCTTTAATCAATTTCTTAGTCCTTGGCAACTTTAGTGTCTTTTTACACTTAGACCATAAGATATAGGAGCAGAATTAGGCCATTTTGGTTCATTGAGTCTCTCTCGCATTTCATCATGGCTGATCTAATTTTACTCTCAGCCCCAAAGTCCTGCCTTCACCCTCCCCTCCCCACCCTGTTTCCCTTTATGCCCTGACCAATCAACAATCTATCAATCTCTGCCTTAATCATACAATCCGCTGTAAACCCTGGAAGCTGGCACGGTTAGGTGAGTGTCATAGCAGGAGCCCCTCTGCTTCGGCCGACTCCTGACAGCGCTGGCTAGTTGGGGAGATGGTGTTTATAGTCATGGATGAGAATTGGATCCCAGACATCCCTATCAGGAACCCAGCACCGATTCTTGGATCCGAATCCTTCCCAGTCCATGAGGGACTACCAAACATTTTGAACAGATCATGAATCCGAAATTCTTCCCACAGTTAAGACCTGTTCCCTATCGACAAATCTGGCAGGTGGTGGGACTGATGGTTGTGAGGCTAAAGGACTGGTGTACCTGGGTTTTAATTTGGTGATGTGGAAAGTGGGATTGATCTTGAGGATCTAAGGCAACTGCAAGGTGTAATCCACCAGATTTACTTTCCTGAGAATCTAGAAGCGTGCAATGAACTTGGGTGCCAATTTCCTGGACTCCACTTGGAGAGGCAAATCCTGAGTTGACAGCCTGACCTGTTCCCAGGCTGCAAAACTGGACCCTGTCTTCTCCTGCGGTTAGCCTTCATTTCAGCCTTGCAGGTAGAAGCTAACAAAATCTCTCTTGCCCTAGTCCATTTTCCCTTGCAGCATTGGACTAGATCTTGAGCTGCAGGAATCCCAACCTCAGTCTCCTGCTCAGGGAAGAGTGGTGGAAAACACCCAAATTCACATTTGAAACAGGACGTCCAGTGCACCAAATGCTGTAAAGTGTTGTGGGTGACCTCTGCCCACATCAGATGTTTGCACTACTCATCTAGTCTTTCAGAGGCCAAGCACCTTGTTCGTTTCAAATCTTGCTTCACCCACTCCATCTGACTGTTGGACTGCAGGTGAAACCCAGAGGAAAGACTCACTGTTGACCCAATCAGCTTACAGAACATCCTCCGAAAATGACGATCATGATCATACAAAATGTCCGCAGGGAAACCATGGATCCTGAAGACCTGGTGCAGGATAATTTCAGCCGTCTCCACTGCAGATGGTAGTCTGTCCAAGGTGATGAACTTGCAGGCTTTTGCAAAATGATCTACAATTGCCATGATAATGGTCTTCCCCTTGGAAGGAGGAAGACCTGTGACAAAGTCCATGGAGATGCACGCCTGTGGTCTTTCCAGAACTTGTAGAGGGTGAAGGAGCCCTTGAGGTTGGGTGTGGGTCTCCTTGTTCCAAATGCTTCTCTCCCAGCTTCAGAGTGCATATAATCAACTCCGCAGAGGATAAGTACCAGGCAGTAGATCTACTGTTCTGTCGTAGGGTCAGTGCAATGGAAGAGCTGAAGCCTTTCCCTTGCCGAAGATCTCTTCTAAATCCTTGTAGGTGGAAGGGATTTCAATCAGCTTGGTTAGGGGGGGTGATTTGGCAGACCCCAAAGTCTCCTCCATAGGTTCTCTGGAATCTTTAGTGAAAACAGAGGCCAAATCACTGTCCAAATCCTTGTCCATATCCTGAGATATCAGCAGCAAGACATGACAAATGGACTTTGTGCTCCAGGAACTAGGCTCCAAGGGTCTCTGTTCTGGAGCCTTCCCCTTAGACAGGACCTGGCAACTGGAGCCCTTTGGCTTAGCTGCTAGAATTTCATACTGCTTGGGCACCTCCATGGTTTGCTGCTGACTAGAGATCTAGTTCCAGCGCACCCCTGACTGGTCAGAGTCTGGAGTTGCACGGGCCTGTTGGCTGGAGGCGGCTTGTCTGCCCTTGAAGTTAGGAATGGGTTTCCTGAAGGCTCCACGTTACCCTGAGCAGAAGTCTGCCCCCTCATCGGCTGCTGGTCTTGAGAGAGTCTGGGAGTTGGAACAACAAGCTGAAAACATTCTTGCAGCGACTGGACCATGCAATGATCCTCCCCTCCTTCCAGTTCATGGAGGGTTATGCAGGGAGAGCCCAGGGTGCCTGAGGATCAGGGGTATGTGAAAAGACTCAATGGCATGGATACTAATGTCCTCCACATGATCCTCTATCCTCATCCACAAGACTGATGTCTGCTGCCGGATCTGCCTGGAACCAAGCGGACGGCCAAACAAGACAGTTGCGGGCATGGGTTGACTCAACTCCTGCAGTGGTATGTTGAGTTGACAAGAGGTCCCGAAGTCCAGGAAATTTCCAGCTGCCTGAGTTCAAAAAAGCATTCATCTCTCGTTGGGTCCTACCCCAGCAGATCTCTGCCCTCAGGGTGACACCAAAATCTGTGAGGTTGAGGGAAGTGGCTGTTACTGTCTCAGTCCTCCCAACACCAGATGGCCTGTACAATTCTCCAAATGGCTGCAGGTTTGGACATTCGGCCTGCAGGTGATCTGCTTCCCCACAGCAATAACAGTAACTTCAACTCCGATGCTGGAACCTCTTATTGGCGGAGATTCTTATGTGGCTGATTTGCATGGGCTTGACAGGAACCTGAGCAGGAGGCAGGCTAATTGTGGTCCAAGGTCGGGGCATGGAACTACGATGCATTGAGGTTGGACTCGGGCAAGCCCTCTTAGACCTCTAAATGTAGTCCCACTTTTGTTCGGCCAGACAATTATCGAGACAAATGGATTGGTTGATCAGAACCAGTCCTCTCCTGGCTCTCCCAAGGTGAGGGCATCCTTCAGTTTGTCTTGGAGTCCGTGGTGATATACCCTGTTCCAGCCACTCTCTTTGGCCAAGTTCCAAAACTTGATAGCGGTCGGCCACTGACCGTCTGCCCTGTTGAATCTTCATCAGATGGTCCGAGCCTTGGCTGCCTGTGACAGGGTGGTAGAACAGCCATGAATGCCTCTGAATCTGAGCAAACCTCCACCTTTGTTCCCAATACATGGTAACCAAGCCCAGAGTTCTTCCAGTCAGAAAAGAGATAACGAAGGGCACCTTTCTGCATCCCAAAGGAAACAGGACAGCTGGAGTTTGAACACTAATGAGCATTAAATGAGGAAGCCACAGCAAGAGCCTGAGTCACTGTCAAACATCCCCGGGGATGGAAGATGTACTGGCCCCGTAGCAGAACCATCTGGCTCTCCTGAGTGACTCTAGCTTCCTCCTTGCAAAAGTTGATCAATGGCTACCTGGAGGTCATGTATCTCCAGACTCTGTCTGGAAATGTATTTGCTGTGGCTGGTCACAGCAGATGAAAGACTCTGACATCCCACTGGGTCCGTATTGCTCAATCGTACTATGAAGAGAGTCCTTGATGAGGAATGTTTGGACCCAAATGCTGGAATATCTGAGGGGAGGATCGAGACACGGTATCAAATTGGATCGAAAACTGAGCACCAAACAAACACCAGATGATACTGCTAGAAGGGCTTATAATTGATCACTGAGGCCCCATTTAAGTGATTTTTAAATACTCAATTCTTGGTGCCCAAAACATGATTTCCAATTAGTGGGACTCAATTAGTGAACCTTTAAAGGTGCCAGCTATCCATATTCCAGAGAGTTAGAGCATCTAAACCTTGGAAGGTGGCATGGTTGGGTGCATCTGGTAACACATTCTGTCTCCAAGGCATCTTGGGGGGGGTGGGGGGGGGGGTGAAAGATTAGCAATTGTGTTTTTTTTTAAAAAAAAGTTTCAAAATAAGTTTTCCTTCATCTGTTCCTCCAAAATACTGATCTGGGAATAAACATCACACTTGCATGTACATTCCATGAATTCACCTTGCCCTGTATCAGCACATTTGATGCATCCATCCTGCATTTGGCTAGATTTATAATTTTATGACTTCTGTCATATGAATTTCCTGGTTTATCCCAGCCTAATGTCACAGTCTCTAGTTGGTGGCCTATAAATATTTTCTAGCAACTTTTTCTGCTTATTGCTACCTTCGTTTTTCACGTGTACTGAACTCCCCTCTGTATTCCTTTTTGAAGTTTTCATCCATTGCTATTCAAACCTTCCCCAATCTCACTATGAACCCCAAGCAAACACCTTTCCAAACCAATCCTCTCCCTGCAAGGATATTGTCCCAGTTAACAAACTCTTTCCTAGCTCCCTGAAGGTCACCTAATGGATCTTATTGATAAGTTGTTGACATTGTTACTGATACAGAGTATGGTCTCTAGCTGTTCACTTTCCATTTTTGGGATGCTTTGAAGATGATTAGTGATATCCTTGACCCTGGCACCAGTGTAGGCAACACATCCTGGGTGATTCATATCTATGACCATAGAATGTCTGTCCCTTCTCCTAAATATTGAATCCCTGGTGACGATTGCTCTTTCACTCATTCTGCTTTCTTCATGCACAGTTAAACACATGAGCTTACCAATTACTAATTGCTCAATGGATCCTGTGTGGGTGGGAAATCAGGTCTGTAACTTTGCCATCTGCTGCAGGGACAATCTCGCAATACCCAGAGCGACCATGACCCAGTCTCTATGACAGCAGCTCATTCCAGGATCAGGCAACAGCATTTCAGAGCCGAAGTTGCTGGAAAATCTCAGTGATTCAGGCAGCACTTATAAAAAAGGATCAGGTTGAAGGCTCTTCATCAGAATGGATGGGGAAAGCAAGTTAATCTGAAAAGCAGAAAGGCACTCTTTAAAGAGGTAAGGAGGCAGAAGAAAGAAAATTATAGGCCAGTTAGCCTGACCTGAGTGGTTGGGAAGAGGTTGGAGTCAATTGTTAAGGATCTGATTTCAAGATACTTGGAGACAAATGATAAAATAGGCATGGAATGTCAGCATGGTTTCCATAAGGGAAAGTCTTGCCAGACAAATCTGTTGGAATTCTTTGAGGAAATAACAAGCAGGAAATATAGAGAAGAATCAAGGGATATTGTTTACTTGGATTTTCAGAAGTCCTTTGAGAAGTTGTAACACATGAGGCTGCTTAACAAGCTACAAGCCCATGGTATTACAAGAAAGATTCTAGCATGGATAAAGCAATGGGTGATTAGCAGGAGGCAAAGAGAGGGAATAAAGGGAGCCTTTTCCGATTGGCTGCTGGTGACTAGAGGTGTTCCGCAAGGGGTGGTGCTGGGACCACTTTTTAAATTTTACGTCATTGATTTAGATGATGGAATTAATAGCTTTTTGGCCAAGCTTGCGGATGATACAAAGATAGACGGAGGTGCAGGTCAAGTTCGCCGATGACACAACCGTGGTGGGCTCATCAGCAAGAATGACGAGTTGGCATACAGAGAGGAGGTGCAGAGCCAACAACCTGTCTCTGAATGTGAACAAAACAAAAGAGATGGTTATTGACTTCAGGAGGGCACAGAGCGACCACTCCCCGCTGAGCATCAACGTCTCCTCGGTAGAGATTAAGAGCACCAAATTTCTTGGTGCTCACTTGGCGGGGAATCTCACCTGGTCCCTCAACACCAGCTCCATAGCAAAGAAAGCCCAGCAGTGTCTCTACTTTCTGTGAAGGCTGAGGAAAGTCCATTTCCCATTTCACCCCCCCCCCCCCATCCTCATCACATTCTACAGGGGTTGTATTGAGAGCATCCTGAGCAGCTGCATCACTGCCTGGTTCGGAAATTGCACCGTCTCGGATTGCAAGACCCTGCAGCAGATAGTGAGGTCAGCTGAGAAGATCATCGGGGTCTCTCTTCCCACCATTACAGACATTTACACCACCTGCTGCATCATTATGAAGGACCCCATGCACCCCTCATACAAATTCTTCCCCCCCTGCCGTCTGGGAAAAGGAGGGTTTTCCCAGAAGCATTCGGGCTCTCACAACCAGACCATGTAACAGTTTCTTGCCCCCAAGCTATCAGGCTCCTCAATACCCAGAGTCTGGACTGACACCAACTTACTGCCCTCTACTGTGCCTATTGTCTTGTTTATTATTTATTGTAATGCCTGCACTGTTTTGTGCACTTTATGCAGTCCTGGGTAGGTCTGTAATCTAGTGTAGTTTATTGTTCTGTGTTGTTTTTACGTAGTTCATTGTAGATTTTGTATTGTTTCATGTAGCACCATCGTCCTGAAAAACATTTTCTTGTTTTTACTGTGTACTGTACCAGCAGTTATGGTCGAAATGACAATTAAAAAGTGACTTGATTTGACTTGAGGTAGTGTTAAGGAAGCAAGGAGGCTGCAGAAGGACTTGCACAGATCAGGAGAATGCACAAAGAGATGGCAAATGGTATATAGTGTTGGGAAGTGTGTGGTCATGCACTTTGAGAGTGTATATAAGCATAGATTATTTTCTAAATGGGGAGTAAATTCAAAAATCCGAGGTGCGATGGAACTTGGGAGTCCTCGTCCAGAATTCCCTAAAGGTTAACTTACTGGTTGAGTCTGGTGAGGGGAAATCAAGTGCAATGTTAGCCTTCATTTCGAGAGGACTGGAACATAAAAGCAAGGATGAAATACTGAGGCTTCATAAAGCACTGAGGCCTCGCTTGAAGTATTGTGAGCAGTTTTGGGCCCCTTACCTAAGAACGAATATGCTGACACTGGAGAGCTTTCATAGGAGGTTCAAGCGAATGATTCCTGGAAGAAAAATCTTATCGTACGAGGAGTAATAGGCTCTGGGCCTTTACTCATTGCAATTTAGAAGAATGATGGGGGAGGAGGGATCTTATTGAAACCTATCAAATGTTGAAAGACTTGGATGGAGTGGGCATGGAGAGGATGTTTCCTATGGCAGGATAGTCTAGGACCTGAGGACACAGCTTCAAAATAGAGGGACCCCCATTTAGAACAGAGATGAGAAGAACTTTCTTTAGCCAGAGGGTGATAATCCGTGAAAATTCTTGCCACAGGTGGCTGTGGAGGCCAGGTCATTGGGTGTATTTGAGGTCAAAGTTGATAGGTTCTTGATTAGTCAAGGCATGAAAGGTTACAGGGAGAAGGCAGGAGAATGGGGTTGGGGGGGAAAGGATCAATCATGATGAAATGGTGGAGCAAACTCGAAGGGCCAAATGGCCTTTGGTCTTATGGTCTTAGCATTAGCTGAAACTCCTTGTGTCCACATCCAACTGCTCTGATTAAATAATCCCAGAGCAAGAATCAGTCCACATAAAGGTGGAGCAAAGAGTTTCGCAAAATGGCCACTTCCTTTCCTGCCTCTACATTACAAGAACAAGGACTTATGATTTGTCTGATTCCACCACTCTTACCTCATTCCTGTTCACTGATTTGTAGATTGTTGTTCTTCATCAGGACTTCATTTAGGTACCTGGTCACAGAACTCCCTCTGAACAGCTTTTGGAAAAAAGTGAAAGAACTTTGGATTGGAAAATTATTTTGGAGGACTCTGAGGCAAAGAGTCAGACTTGGTGGCTCTTTACATCTTTCTCTTCACTCAGCAGGAGCAGCTTTTGAGTGCCTTCCAGGAGATAATGCTTTTCCCTTTGTCTCACTCCTCTGAACACCTTTGGAATCTACTTTAATTGCTTCCCATTGGTATCCTGGGGAATAAAGAAAGGCTCTCATATTCTGTACAATCCATTTTTAAAGTTCCATGATGTTCACAGAGATCATTGGCTTCATGTTCAGCTTCCATGAGCTCCGCCAGGCTTCTGGTCATGTAGTATTATGCAGACAGCTGTGGCCAGAGACTGGCAGTAGTGTAACATTGATGGCTCTGACTATGAACATCTGGGACCAGACTAACCCAAAACTGAGTCATCAGATGAGTTAATTTGATGCAATTGACAATGACCCAAACAAAAATTAAGCATGTATTTTCTGGAAGAGGACCTGGATATCGTGCACATTAATTTTCTGCATGAACAATGTCGAAGTAACTTTGTTTTCCTTTTTGTTGCTGTTTCTAAATATTCTGCTGGAACCAAGAGGGGCCTGATGCAAACTAGAGTAGCACTAAAATTTATTGAGAGCCTCCATGGTCAATTGTTCAGTGGCTCCATTTCCCAAGATCCCCTCCTAGTGTTGGAAGCAGTCTTGGCTGAGAAGTTGCAAAGCTCTAGTTTCCCCACTTATGTTCACTCTGTCACCGACCACACGCTCACACCTACACTACCGCTTCCCAGTCCCACAGAACCCTGCACCCTGTCACAACCCTGTGCTATCACCAATGACATTCCTTCGTCCCCACAGCCCAAACCATGACCTCTACAGCCATTCACCCTGTCACAATCTTGTGCTTTTACATCCACAGTACCATATCCACACACGCACACACTCCAATACTGCCACACAGCCCAATAACTGAACAATGAACCTTTTGGAACTCATCAATGCAAATCCATTCTGAGCATGAAAGTAGTTTGCAGCTGGTCCCATGTCCCCAATGTGAAGAGGCAGACATTTGAAGGGTTCTACCTATTAAATCCATTTTATTTGCACAGTCCTGTTATCATTTCCAAAGGGGTCTGTATTATTTAACTACAGTATTGAATATTGGATCGGATCAATTATAATTCAGAACGTATGACACAGCTGCTAATTCTGAAATACAACAAGCAGGTGCAATTACCCAGGAGTGGACCAGCAACAAACCATAAAGCCTTCAGTGAAAGCTTCAGAGACAGCCTCAGCTGGGCAAAACAAAATGTCAACCATGTGCATGTAAATCCAGATCTACGTTTAAGCAAAGAGATCTACTTGGAATAAAGGGAATTCAGCATACATAATGAAACCAAGCTACAACAAGGTTAAGCTCCATTTATTACTTCATCATTTTTGATACTTTTTTCAATATTTCATTTGTCCTGAAATTCGATTATTAAGAATAGTAATGTATGATTAATCAATGCCCATCGAGTGGAATGCAGGCAGCATGCTAGCTGCACTGGCTGCTTATTTCCATGCCTGTTGCCTGAAGCCAGTGTTCAGTGGATGGATGCATTAAAATGAGGCTAATAATGCGAGCGGGCTTCTAAAGTCAGAGACTAGCTAGGATTGTTTTAAAGGGGAAATGTATTGTGGCAGAATAGATGGTGTCCACACTTTCAAGGTGCAATGGAGTACTGTGCCTATTACTATGCCGTAACTATTTATCGGGATATACCTACGACTCGGGTCTCTGCTTTTTTTAGGGGCATTGTTTCCTAATCCTGGCAGTATTTCTTTATCTTCATCTACTTCATCAAACAATGGATCTAGCTGTCCACTGTTTCTCCTATCAGTCCTTCTTAATGTCTAAAACATGTTATTCAAATCAGCTATGAGCCTTGCAAATTTCAGGAAATGCAATCATAAGACCATAAGCTGAATTAGGCCATTCTTCTCATTGAGTCTGCTCTGTCATTCAATCATCACTGATTTATTTTCCCTCTTCGCCCCACTCCCCTCCCTTCTCCCCATTACTATTGACATCCTTACTAATCAAGAATCTATCAGTCTTTAAATATACCCTATGACTTGGCTTCCACCGTTGCCAGTGGTGATTAATTCCACAGATTTACAATTCCTCTTTATCTCTGTTCTAACTGGATATCCTTTCATTCAGAGGCTGTGCCCTCTGGTCTTGGACTCTCCCACTAGTGGAAACATCCTCTCCACGTCAACTCGATCCAAACCTTTCAATATTTGATGGGTTTCAATGAGATCACCCGCTCCCATCCTTCTAAACTCTAGCATGTATGGACTCAGAGATCCACCAAACACAATCAAAGATCACACCCATCCCAACCATTCTCCCTCCCTGTCCCATTGGGAAGAAGATACAAAAATCTGAAAGCTCTTACTATCAAGCTGAAGGACAGCTTCTATCCCATTGTTATAGAACTATTGAATGCTTCTCTGGTATGATAAGGTGGACTCTTGACCTTTCAATCTACCTTGTGACCTTTCACCTTGGTGTCTATCTGCACTGCACCTTCTCTGTACTTCAATACTCTATTCTGCACAATGTTTTTATTTTGCTTTGTACTACAACAATGCACTCTTGTATTGAATTAACTCAATGGTAGGTGTGCAAGCCCAGTTTGTCACTGTACCTCTGTATATGTGACAATAATAAAAACAAATGATCTAGTTTACCAATTTATTTAGCCCTTTCATTCTCATAAACCTCCTCTGGATCCCCTCCAACACCAGCACATCCTTTGTTGTTTAAGGGGTCCAAAGCTGCTCGCAATACTTCAAGTGCAATCTGACCAACACCATATCAAGCCTCAGCAATATATCCTTGCTTTATATCTAGTTCTCTCAAAATGAATGCTAACATAGCACTTAACTTCCTTACTGACTCAACCTGCAAGTTAACCTACAGAGGATCCTGCACAAGGGCTCCCAAATCCTTTCACACTGCTGGTTTCTGAATTCTCTCTCCATTTAGATAATAACCTATCCCTCTAGAACATTAGAAAGTTTTTGACAAGAATGGGCCATTCATCACAACAAAGCTTGCCAAATTCCTATTCACATAGTGTGTTGAAATAACTATCAAGTTTAGATTTGGATGTTTCTAAGGTACTACTCTCAACTATATAGCTTACTCTCAACTATATAGCTAGGTAGTTTGTTCCATGTGTCCACAGCTCATTGTGTAAAGAAATGCTTCCTGATGTTAGTCCAAAATCTCCCTTTAACCAGTTTCCACCTTCGGCCCCGTGTCCGCGTTGATGGATTCACTCTGAAGTAGCAGTTGGCATTCACCTTACTTATACCCTTAATGATTTTGAACACTTCTATCATGTCCCTCTCATGATACATCTACTTAGACTAAAAAGATTTAATTCTTTCAATTGTTCTTCATAGCTCATACCCTACAGACCTGGAAGAAGTCTTATTGCTCTTCTCTGAATTCTCTCCAGTGCCTTCACATCCCTCACAAAATGTGGAGACAAAACTGTACACAGTACTCAAGGTGTGGCCTTACAAGTGCATTATACAGCTTAAGGAGAACGTCTCTAGACTTGAACTCCACTGAGTGCATTATATAGTCCCACATTCTATTAGCCTTCTTAAACGCTTCTGTGCATTGTGTAGATGCTAACAGTAAGTCTACCAGGATGCCCAAATCCTTTGTTCCACCTATCAAAGTGCTCAGCCATACTCTTCACTCTGCTGTGTTCCATCTGTCGCTTCTTTACCCATTCTCCCAACCTGTCCAAGTCCTTCAGCAGATTTCTTGCAGTCTCAACACTATCTGCAAACTTGGCTACAAAGTCATCAGTTCTGTCATCTAAACATTAATATACTGAATGCTGTAGAAAGTAGTGGACCCAACACCAGTCCCTGCAAAGCACCACTAGTCACCAGCAGGCAACCATCTGGCTATCCTAGTTCCTCTCCTGTAATACCATGGGCTCTTGTTAAGCAGCCTCATATGCAGCACATTGTCAAAGGTCTTCTGAAAATCCAATAAACACCATTCACTGACTCTCCTTCGTCTATCCTGCCTGGTCTTTCCTCAAAGAATTCCAACAAGTTAATCAGGCATGATTTCCCCTTAAAGAAATGATGCTGACTTTGGACTATTTTATCCTGTGCTTCCACATACCCCAAAGCCTCATCCTTAATAGTAGGCTCTAAAATCTTACTAACTGCTTACTGGATGATAATATCCTATCTTTTGCCTTCCTCTCTTTTTAAGAAGTGAAGAGACACTTGTGATTTTCTAGTCCCCTGGAACCATTCCTGACTCTAGTGATTATTGATACTATAAATCACTACCAATGCACCCACAGAATCTTCAGCAACCTTTTTTAACTCTGCAATTGGTCCATCTGGTTTAGGTGACTTATCCATCTTCAGAATTTTCAGCTTCCCATGCACCTGCTTCTTACCCCTGACTCTTTTGAATTTCTGGCATGTTGCTGGTGTCTTTTAGAGAGAAGACTGATGTAAAATACTTACTTATGTCTGGCACCTCTTTATTCCCCGTTTTGGTATTCTCCTTTATGTTATCTGTTAGCTTGTCTTCATATTTCATTTTTCCTTCTCTTGCTATTCGTATAGTTGACTTCTGTAAGTTTTTAAAGCTTCCCAATCCTCTAGCTTCCTGCTAATTTTTGCAATATTATATGTCCCCTCTTTCGGAAGAAAGAAAAATGAAGGGCTATATTATGGAAGGGTTAGATTGATCTTGGAATAGGTTATAAGATCAGCACAACTTCATGAGCCAAAGTGCCTGTACAGTGCTGTACTGGTGTAGGTTTTATGTTTTTTGCTTTTATGCTATATTTGATTTCCTTTGTCAGACAAGGTTGCCTCAGCCTCCCACTAAAATGCTTCTTCTTTGGAATGAAATTCAGGGTCTTCTGAATCACTACCAGAAACTCCTACCATTGCAGCTCTACCATCATTCCCGTTGGGGCTCCCTTCCAATCAGTTTTGCCTAGCTCCCCTCTCATGCCACTGTAGTTACCTTTACTCACTGTCATACTGGGTGAAGTCCATCATATTATGATCACTATCTCTTAAAGGTTCCTTTATCTTAAGCTCCCTAATCCTAGTCTGCAGCTCGGTATTTCATGCAATAGCAACAGCTTGCACTCCAGTATGAAAGTGGCTTTGAAATAATTAAACATCTAACGACACGTGCAAGGAACAACAAAGCAAAATCCTATAGTAAGTTCAGAAGGAGCTGGAGGTGGATCAAAGTAAAGCCATATTTATTGGTGTATTCATACTTCAAATCTTAATTGAAAATGGATTTCAATTATTTTTATTGCACTGTAGCATTATTATATTTAGCCAAAAGAAAAAAAAATCACAAAGTTCTTCAAAAAGATGTTTGAAATAATGTTTGGGCATTTTACATCCAGAAATGAGTTGAAGCATCATGCAATCTGCTGGAGAAGAGTGGGTTGTATGGTGTCTGTGGGAGGAAGGCAATTGTTGATGTTTCAGATTGAAACCCTGCAGCATGACCTGCACATTTGATAAGGGATTGTATGGAGCTTGGTGCAGCTCCCTTCATTATCATCAGTACATAGTAATTGTACAAAAAATATCTCCTTTTAAAAGCCCAGTCCACCTGTTGGTAAACAGCAGCCATATGTGTGTTGCTGTTGTTTGACTACCAAGATGACGTGCCAGGATGTTTAGGCTGATGGTAGGAAAGTTTTATTCCAATGGTCATCACGCCCTGGCTTATTTTTGTCCCTGGAGGCTGGCAGTCTCTCAATTCTCACAGTGCCCTTTATGCTGAAATTAAGCATCTTGGATCTGTGAAGCCCATCCTTTTCAGATGTGCTCAGAATGATATAGGAACACAGCTTTTTAAAAAGAAAAATCCCAATTTTAGGATCATTTATAGTAACGGTCTATTTTAAATATTTTAGTAAAATCTCTTTCAAAGATGAAACTAGACAGAGGAATACTAACTTACTTCTAAGTTCTAAGGTTAAACCTTCTCCCTATCTTGCATCTTAATGTCCATATTCTACAGCAATCCTGCTACAGTTTCAGCTGATAATTATGAGAACAGGTACAGAAATTCAACTCGTGTTGCTCCACTGGAACACTCGTGTGATTCCCAGAATTCCTGGGGTGGGATGAAAGTTATTGACTCCTTTTGACATGAAGTGAGCAGTTGACCAAGAGCAACATCAAAGAGCCCTGACAAAATGCAAACTGAGGGGAAACACTCCATCGGAAGTGCCTCAACATACAGAGTTGTGCTTTTTTTTTTGGGGAACAACGATTTTGATCTGAAAACACAGAGGAAAGAGATTCCTTCTTAGAGCAGTGTCTTTTATACTAAATTATTTCAGATGCTTCATCATGATGTCATAAATGAGGTTGTTTGCTGATGATTAATGGGTCATATTTTATTTGCAGCTCCTCCTATGAAGATTAAATAGTCCATGCCTAATGACTGAGACAACTTTCTGGTACGGGCTGCTAGATGGCAAGTAATTCTTGTGCCACACAAGTAAAATAACTAGTTCCAAATAGAAATTCCTACTTTCAGTATTGCCTTCTCAGGTAGTTCCCTGGATTAGAAGATAATTTTCTTCCACGCTGGGTGTGTGGATTCTGAGATAGCTGAAAGGATCCATAAAATTTTCCACAGCTGGATGATATGCTGTTGTCACATTCTTCCACGTTTTGCGTTGAGCTTCTGTCTGCTCAAGGCAATGGACTCCGTGCCAGTCTGAATCTTCCTTCTCCATAATGGCCCAGTTATTTCAGAGAGTTAGTGGGAGTGTCATGATCTTTCAAGGAGGCTTTGACAATGTCCTTGAATACTTCCTTCTTGCCATCTGGTAATTTCTTGCTGTGATAGGTATCTGGCATCCAGCATTTGAAATATGTGGTTTGGTCATTAGCATGAACTCTGGATTGGGGATCCAAGTTTGAGAGAGGATCCTAGCATTGGTTTTCTTCTGCCAATAAACTGGGGGATTTTACAGAGGCAGTCAGTCGTTCTTGGGTATTTTGAGATTACCATGTTGGTTGTCCAAGCCCCAGAAGCACACAGGTAGGTAAGGAACTGTGCTGACCAGTAAACAATGAGGTCGTCACATGTAGGTAAAGACGGTACTGAAGTTGATGCTTAATTATGCCTCTGTTAACTGCCTTCACTCCCCTTCCCTCTGCAAAAGACCTCTGAACAGTCAATGAACCTGATCATAATTTTTTATGTTTTCTACTATATTCCTGCAGCAAAATAACACATTTCAAGACCTGTGAGGAGGTGATAGAGGGGAGCTACAGGGAGGGAGTCACCTCTAAGTTGCAGAAGGCAGATATCTGGGTGAACGTCAGGAGAGGGAAAGAAGATAGACAGCAAGTGCAGAGCACCCCTGTGGCTGTTTCCCTCAATAATAAATACACCACTTTGGATACTGTTGGGGGGAGGAGGGGGCTAACGAATTACAGGGAATTTCCACAGTGATCTGATCTCTGGCATTGAGTCTGTCTCTGTGGCTCAGAAGGAAAGGGGGAGAAGAGGAGTGCAGTAGAGATAGGGGATTCCTTAGTTCAAGTTTAGTTCAAATTTAATTGTCATTCAACTATATATGAATACTCATGAATACAGCCAAACGAGACAGTGTTACTCCGGGGCCAAGGTGCAAAATACAGTACCAGTAGTCATGCACAGCACAAGGCACTTAGAGAACATGTGAGATATCAGTGAAATATAGTCACACAAAAAATATAGTCCAAGACCCTGAGACCATGATCAACAGCAGTCTGCAGTTGATCATAATATGGCTTGTCTTCTGCTGAGCAAGCACTAGGGGGCAGCACTGACCCAGTCTCCAATGCTGTGCCGCATAGTCCCTGGTACTCTCGTGGAGAGCACCAACTCCAACGCCTCTCCTGAGCAGCAATAGAGGTAACACCACGGCTTGAGACTAGTCCTCGCTACAACCAATGCCATGCAACTCTGCCAATAAGTCAGTGAATCAGGCCTGCAGCATTCCACTCCACCAATGTGCAACAAGGTCTTGCGATAGCATGAAAAGTGACTAAGATGAATACTTGCTGTTAGACAGCACACCGAGTGTCAGGAGCAGAAGTGAGTGCAACTACTAACCTTGGGGACAAGTTTCTTGGGAAGCAGAAAGGTCTGAAGGTACGTAATCACCTGGACTGGATGGTATACATCCCACAGTTCTGAAAGAGGTGGCTGAAAAGATTGTGGAGGTATTACTAATGATCTTTCAAGAATCACTAGACTCTGCCATGGTTTTGGAGGACAGGATAATTGCAAATGTCACTTCACTCTTCAAGAAGGGAGGGAGGCAGAAGGAAGGAAATTATTGGCCAGTTAGCCTGTCTTTGGTGGTTGGAAAAATGTTAGAGCCTATTATTTGGGGTACTTGGAGGGACATAACAAAACGGGTAAAGTCTGCATGGAATCTTGCCTGTTGGAATTCTTGGAGGAAGTGACATGCTGGATAAACAAAGGATGTTGCTTACTTGGCTTTTTCAGGAGGCCTTTTACAGGGTACTGCAGATGAGGCTGTTTAACAAGAGCACACGGTACTACAGCAAAGATTCTAGCATGAATAGAAGATTGGCTGACTGGTAGGAGGCAAAGGTGCGAAATAAAGGGGGCCCTTTCCAGTGGTTGCTGGTGACTAGTGGTGTCCTGCATGGGTTGATGTTGGGATGGCTACTTTTCATGTTAGATATCCATGATTTGGATGAAGGAATTAATGGATTTGTGGCCAAGTTTGTGGATGATACAAATATGGGTGGAGGGGCAGGTAGTGCTGAAGATGCAAAATGACTGCAGAAGGACTTGTACAGATTGGGAGAATGTGCAAAGATGTGCCTGATAGAATAAAATGTAGGGAAGTGCATGATCATGCACTTTGGAGAAAGAATAGAGATGTGGACTATTTTCTACATGGGAAATGCATTCAAAGATCAGAGGTGCAAAGGGACTTGGAAGTCCGCTTGCGGAATTCCCTAAAGGTTAACTTGCAGGTTGAGTAGCTGGAGGGGAAGGCAAATGTGATGTTAGCATTCATTTTGAGAGGACTAAAGTATGAAAGCAAGGATGTATAGTAATGCTGTGGTTTTATAAGGCATTGGTCAGACTGCACTTGGAGCATTTGTGAGTAGTTTTGGGCCCTTTATTTAAAAAAGATGTGCCGGCATTGGAGACGGTCCAGAGGAGATTCACGAGAATGATCTCAGGAATGAAGGGGTTAACATATGAGTAGTGTTTGATTGCTCTGGGCCTATGCTCACTGGAGTTTGGAAGAATAGGGAGGGATCTCATTGAAACCTGTTGAAAGCAAAAGGCCTAGATAAAGTGGATGTGGAGAGGATGTTTCTAAAGTGGGGCAGTCTAGGACCAGAAGGCACTGCTTCAGAATAGAGGGATATCCATTTAGAATGGAGATGAGAAAATATTTCTTTCGCCAGAAGGTGATGAATCTGTGGAATTCATTGCCACAGATGGGTATATTTAAATCGGAGGTTGATACGTTTTTGATTAGTCATGCGTCAAAGGTTATGGGGAGAAGGCAGAGAATGGTGTTCAAAGGCATAATAAATCAGTCATGATGGAAATGATGGAGCAGATTCAATGGGCTGAGTGGCCTAATTCTGCTCATATGGTAAGACTTATCATCTACTAATAAGTCTGATTCTGAGATAGGCAATTAAGCATCAGTCTTAGTACATCAAGCACTCCACAAGACATTCAAGATCAGTTTATTTCCTTGTCTGATGCGGACATGTTGTTTTCAAGGTTTGGATCAAAATCTTCTTTGGCCACATCTGTAGCTTCCAATCCTCTTAGACCCTCCCCCTCTGTTTCCTGCTGAGACATAGCTGATCTGTGTTCCCTTGGCAAAGGGCTGGAGTTGGCGCTATCGAATGTTCAAAGGAAATTTATTATTAAAGTACACATTTGTCACCATATACAACCCTGAAATTAATTTTCTTACGGGCATTCTTAATAAATCCAATAACCATAGTAGAATTAATAGAAGACCACACAAAACAGGGTGGGCAATCAGTCTGCTAAACTGTACAAATACAAAAAGAAAGAAATAATAATTTTAATAAATGAATAAATAAGCTATAAATATTGAGAACATGAGATAAAGAGTCCTTGAAAGTGAGTCTGTGATGGGTCAAGTGAAGTTGAGTGAGGTTATCCCGTCTGGTTCAAGTGCCTGATGGTTGAGGGGTGATAACTGATCCTGAACATGGTGATGAAAGTCCTGAGGCTCCTGTACTTTCTTGCTGGTGACAGCAGCGAGAAGAGTATGACCTCATATTAGATATCAGGACAATTGGTTCCTTACAACATTCCTTGCCGTATACTCGCACATTTCTGGGATCTGTTTATTTAATTACCTTTCTTTTCCTTGTTCAGTGTCTTTTTTTTTAAATTAAATTTGAACGGAATCAAGGATAAGAGTACAGCTTTCAGTCATACTTGGGCAACAAAGCAGGTCAAAAGTTAAGCTCCTGAGATTGCAAAGCCTTTTCACCATTCACAGGGCTGGAGCTTGGTGGCAAACTCTCGAATTGCTTGGAAATATGCAGCAGCCCTCGAGCCGCTCAACCCCATCCAGGATAATAACGCCCGCTTGACACAGCAACACACCAAATTCTGGAGGGTCTCAGCAGGTCAGGCCACATCTGTGGAAGGAAATGCATATCCAATACTCTAAGCACACTGCCCACACCACAGGTACTTTGCAGTTACTCACCCCAGGCTATTCTAACACTCCTAACAGTATCTCTCAAACCAATGTTTGCTGTCACCAAGTGCGTGGGAACACCATCTCCTGCAGGTTCCCTTCCAAGTCGTACATTATATTTGCCTGGAAATAGGTCACCATTTCCTCATCATCACTGAATTTAAATCCTGGAACTCACTACCCAACAGCACAATAGGAATATCTTCACCAAAAGGACTGCTAAAGAAAGTGACTCGTCATTTCTGTCTGCAGTATATCCAAGTAGGGGCAATAAATGCTGGTTTTGACAATGGCACCCTCATCCTGTAAAATTTATACAAATAAGAGTAGCCTGGATTTCATTAATCCATGGCAAACAATTTTGTAGTGAAATGCTAGTTATGATCTCCTCATGGGATAGATCAACTTTGACCTCTGCATTTGTACGTTGACATGCAAAAGTTGGACTTGATTCAGAGGTCAGATGTTATGACACTGACCTCTTACTTCACTGCAGAATTTGGCAGTAAAGTTCAGCAGAGGGAAACTGTTGTACTGAGGTATTTATTCAGAGACATTTCACATCAGACTCCGCTTTATGCCATTCACAACTGGTGTAATAGTGCAGCTCCATGTATTTGAATGTGCTTGCTGACCTTAAGTTAAAAAGATTAGGACAAATGAATATATTTTTCTTTATTTCCATCAGCTTAATGTTTTTAAAATTTGAATTTGTAGGACTTTGATTATCACACTTAAAAACAATTAAGGAAGTTCAGTACTCTCTCAGTATTTAAGGGGCAGAGCCTCCAGATGTGCTGCCTGTGTCCTGGTTTCTTCTTGGAGTGAAGACTGTTGGGCACAGAGGTCCATTTCTATTGGCCCTCTGCATCTGAATCACGTCAGTGCACATCATGGATTTAGGCTGGCACTTAGATCCAAATGATCCGTCTCAGAGGCTCCTGTTCAGATGCTATTCTGCTTATGAAAAGTTGCCATTTTCAGGAAGTATTAAATCTGTAGCCAGCTATTCATTTTCCTCGATATACGAACCATAACAAAATACTTCTTACAATCCTCAGTCTCGATGTTGCACAAGCTACTCCCTGCAGTAGTTGTTCTGATTAATCACTACCCCATCTTAACTAGCTCCTGAACATCTGCTCATGCTATCTTGGAGTTTTCTGCTAGGATAAAAAATCAGATTTGTTATTTTTTTTTCATATTTCTTTCCTTAAGGAGCTGTAACCAGCCTCTGCTTTCCAATACTTGAGCCACACTGGAAACAATTTATAAGTCTGTGGCATCTACCAAGACGTTCAAGTAGAATTCCTGATATTTGGATGTTCTGCTCAATTGTTTTTGCCATATTGACACTTGGGTTATTTGACATATCTTCGGCTAATTACCAATGTAATAGCATGCATTGATTTGCCACAACAGGTTTTGTGTATTTGCTGTAGTTTAGCTTTGTTTATGTCATTGTGGTTGACCCCGAAACCAAAGTGATCATAAAAACCTTAAGACATAGGACCAGAATTCGGCCATTTGGCCCATTGAGTCTACTCCACAAAGATGCTCAGAGAATAGAACTCAACTTTAATTGGTGTGATAATCAATGCTGTGATTAGGGACAGTGCTCTAAAGAGCAAACTTGAAGAAAAATATTAAAGAATTAAGTTTGATAAAAAGTGTGTTTTTTCAAGCTGAGTCACATGTGAAAATTTTGCTGGCGTTGTTCCTGATTGTAACTGCCTGCAGCGTTCACAGCTGCTCTGTCATTGCCGTGCTAATTGCTGGGAAGTGAATTAAAACACTCTGTATTGGCTGTCACTGTACTGCTTAGAACAGTATTCTAAAAGGCTGTCATGGAAGCGAGTTGAAGTGGGTGTGGTGGTTCTACATCAATGCAAAGTGGTTTGGACCATTACACTCAGTGCCTGAAACCTCAGCGATCTATAGTTTCAAAAAGAGCAAAGTGATTGCAGCATCTTGCTCCATTATATAGGCATGCCCCTTCCTCACTGTTACAGAAACCTGGAGGCACACACTCAGTGATTCAGGAACAGCTTCTTCCCCTCTGTTATCCAATTCCTAAATGGACATTGAACCTGTGAACACTACCTCATTTTTAAAATATATATTATTTCTGCTTATTGCACAATTTTAATCTATTCAATTTATATATACTGCAATTGGTTTATTTATTATTTCTCTCTCTGCTAGATTATGTATTGCATTGAACTGCTGCTGCTAAGTTAACAAATTTCACGACACATGCCAGTGATAATAAACCTGTTTCTGATTCTGAGATGCTGCAATCACCAACAATACAGCTTGTGGACAAATGTGGAGCCCAAAGTTATGAGTCTGCAGGGCTCAATGAAAATCATTCATGTCCCAATGGGTACCTAGCTTTTGTTTACATCTTCTAGCTGATTCGCGGTGGAGCTTGTGGTTTGTCGACAGTCACACTTCGATAGGCCACTGTCTGTTGGTAAACATGGAGATGGCCAGATACATTTGTATCTGATGCCAAACAGATGTCTCAAACACTGATGAATGGTGCCCAAAATTGCGAGGCTGATTTCCCAATGTTCACTCTAGAAACTGATGCTTACATAGTTTAAGGTGGCCACATTTACTTCTGTACAAAGATTATACATTATCAATAAATCAGTTGCAAATGATTCTAGTTCCTAGGCAGATATAGTTTAATGTTTTTGTATAATTGTTTCTAACCACTAGTTTAAATAGGGCATTAAACGTGAAATACGTCCTTCGATGTATATCCTATCATTTTTCAGCCATTACACAATTAAATGCATGCATTGTCTTTTTGTTACTTAAGTATAGTTGCCCAAAATATTCCACTGAGGCAATACAAAAGAGTTGGGGGGAAATCCAACAGAAATGTTTCCTCTTGTTCTGCAAGCAATTGAAATTCTTGTATCGAATCTCACGGTGGTGTTGCTACCACCTTAGTTCTGTAGTAGCACTCTTGAAGCTACATGAAACTTGTGGGTTTAAATTTGCAGATGAGTCTATCTCCATTTTAAGGAACATTGGTGCTTTGGATTTTTGGTATTTCCTCCCAATTTCTTCTTGCTCTTTGACAAGGTAGTTTTGGGCAATGTTTCACCACTAGAGTCAACATAAGTTCCCAGGATTTTCTTACATTCTGATTCATCATTATAAGAAATAGTGATGTATATATTGAAATGAGAGTATCTTCATGAAATGACTTTTGATTCTTTTCATGAAGACATATGCTCCTCTATCCATCAATGACACTGAGGCTGAGAGCATCAAGATCCTAGCTGTGACTATCACTGAGAGCCTGGTCCAGCCATGACAGCTCACCAGCACTTCTGCTTCCTCATGAGGCTAAGATATTTGGCATGTTGGTTTTGGCCCTCACCAACTTTTATCGATGCACCCTAGAAAGCATCCTATCCAGATGGATGCAACACTCACAAGATGCTGGAGGAACTCAGCAGGCCAGACAGCATCTACGGAAAAAAAGTACAGTTGATGTTTCAGGCTGAAACCCTTCGGCAGGACTGGGGAATAAAAGCTGAGGAATAGAAGATTTGAAAGGTGGGTGGGGGGGGGGGGGAGAGAGAGAAACACCAGGTGATAGGTGAAACTTGGAGGGGGAGGGATGAAGCAAAGCGCTAGGAAGTTGTTTGGTGAAAGAGACAGAAGACCATAGAAGAAAGAAGAAAGGTGGGGGGTGGTGAGAAGCACCAGAGGGAGGCGATGGGTAGGCAAGGAGATAACATAAGAGAGGGACTAGGGGATGGGAAATGGTGAAGGGGGTGTGGGTGGAGGCATTACTGGGAGTTTGAGGAATCGATGTTCATGCCATCAGGTTGGAGTCTACCCAAACAGAATACAAGGTGTTGTTCCTCCAACCTGAGTGTGGCCTTCTTTCTCCCCTCCCTCCACCTTTCAAATCTCCTCCTCAGCTTTGTTTCTCCAGTCCTGCTGAAGGGTTTTGGCCCGAAACATCGACTGCACTTTTTTCCACAGGTGCTGCCTGGCCTGCTGAGTTCCTCCAGCACTTTGTGTGTGTGGCTCGGATTTCCAGAAGCTATAGGTTTCCTGTTGTTTGTGCTACCCAGATGGATCATGACTTGTTATGGCAACTGTGCTGCCCATCTCTGCAAGAAGAGTTGTGGGCACAGCTCAGCATAACACGGAAACCAACCTCCTCTTCATGGACTCCATCTACACTTCTTGCTGCCTCAGTAAAGCATTCAGCATAATCAAAGACCCCCTCCACCTTGGACATTCCCTCCTCCCCTCTCCCATGAGGCAGAAGGTGAAAAAGCCTGAAAGCACATACAACCAGGCTGAAGGAAAGCTTCCACCTTGCTGTTATAAGAATATTAAATGATTCCCTAGTATGATGAGATGAACTCTTGACCTCACAATCTATCTCATTATGATCGTGCACCTTATTGTCCACCTACACTGCACGTCCTCTGTAGCTGCTGCACTTCATTCTGCTCTCCGTTGATGCTTGACCTTGTACTCTCTCAATGCATTATGTTGTGATTTGATCCATGTGAAGACAGGCAGGACAAGCCTTCAACTGCACCTTTATACCTGTGATAATATGTCAATTCCAATAACTGCTTTATGGCCCATTTCCTCCAATTAGATTACACCAATTCTCAAGCAGCAAAAACTTTACACTGGAGTTCTGAATCACAATCATTTATATAACTGAGTCATTGAGTAATAATGGATAGATGTAGTCCCTTTAATGCAAAGAGTCCGTGCCGACCACGGTGCCTACACAGCTAGTCCCAATTTCCCACTTTCAGCCGATATCCCTCCAAGCCCCACTCATCCATGTACATACCAAGTGTTTGTGAACGATACTGTTGTACCTGCTTCAACCACATTTTCGGCAGTTAGTTACGCACACTCACCACCCTTTGCATGAGTGTGCTCTATGCAAGTCTGACATCACAAAGTGGGCACTCAGAAACTGTACAGTACAACTGATCAACTGCCTTGTAAACAAAAAGTATTTCATTTGAAAAGGGCCTTCAAAATGTTTTTCACAATGCCTGTGTGTCAAAGCAATGTGCAATTTGAGGTCTAGCCAAAGAAAGCGATCAGTGAAACCTTTCAGTTTTGACCTGGAATAGAGTACATCAGTTTGAACTTCCTCTTCCCTCCCACCCTCTCACTAAATTATCAGGCTGCCACTGTGTCATAAACATTGGGAACAATTTCAGACATGGGTAATATTCACCAAAAAAAATCGTAAAGATCAAAGAAAGGCACAAGGAATGTTAGCAGATTTAAATTGTCAGTCAGAACATGAACATTGATTTCTTTAATTTCTGGTAAGTCCTCCCCCACCCCACCCCTTCTTCTCACTCTTCCCATTTCCCATTCTGGTTATACTCACATAACCTTCTCTTGTCTTCATGTGCCCATTACCTCCCTCTGATGTCCCTCCTCCTTCCTTTTCTTCCATGATTTCCTATTGGATTTCTTCTTCTTTAGTCCCTTACCCCTTCCACCTCCTCCCCTCCAGCTTCTGACTTCATCTCCCCACCCCACACAGCCACTTTCCACCTCACCTAGTCCCACTGATCGTCTGCCAACTTGTACTCCTTCCCCTTCCTTCCTTTCCAGTCCTGATGAAAGGTATCGGCCCAAAACATTGACTGATTATTCCCCATCCATAGCCGGTTTTGCTAAATTCCTCCAGCATTTTGTGTGTGTTCCTCAACATTTTCATCATCTGCAGCATCCCTTGTGTTTATTAGTTTGCTTGCTGTTTGTTTTTTTTGTTGTTTGAGAGTTAAATTGCTACTTCAGAGAATTTTAATTGCTACTTGAAAGTACTTTCATTGTTCCTATTAGCAGTTTGACGTGAACTTCCTGGGCTGGAATACTTTTCAGGAATTCGCTATGTCTCCTCAAAGATATCTCAGGACCCCACTTAATAAGAATCAGTACAACACACAAACAACTCAGCAGGTCAGGCTGCATCATTAACGGGTCATAAACAGTTGATGTTATAGGTTGAGACCTCTCCAACAGCTAATAGGATTAACCAGAGAAAAATAATGCATGGTTTACAACATTCTCCTAATGTACCCAGAAGGAATGGAAGAAGATAAGACTAGATAGAACATTCACTAGGTACACCTACTTGTTAATGCAAATATCTAATCAGCCAATCATGTGGCAGAAACCCAGTTTATTAAAACAAGCAGACATGGTCAGGAGGATCATTTGATGTTTAGACCAAACATCACAATAAGGAAGCAATGTGATCTAAGTGACTTTGACAGTGGAATGATTGTTGGTGCCAGATGGGGTGCTTTGAGTATCTCAGAAACTGCTTATCACCTGGGATTTCCATACAAAACTGTCTCTAGGGTTTAAAGAGAATGATAAACAAAAAAAAAAAATCAATGACTGGCAGTTCTGCAAGCGAAACACCTTGTTAATGAGAAAGGTCAGAGGAGAGTGACTCGACTGGATCAAGCTGACAGGAAGGTGACAGTAACTCAAATAACCATGTGTTACAACAGTGGTGTTCAGAAGAGGATCTCTGAACACACAACACGTCATGCCTTGAAGTGGATGGGCTACAGCAGTAGAAGACCATGAGCTTACTCCCAGTGACCACCTTATTAGGTGCAGGAGCTGCCTAATAAAATGGCCACTGAATATAGCTCCATGAGAATCTATATCGAAGTTACAGTGCATTCAGATACCTCCTGAAAACAGCCATCACGTCAGAGCTGTCTTCAACTTCAACAAGTATAGATTGGTACATCCTGCACATTAATTCTCCAAGAAAATAGAATCTCATCAGCAGTTACAGCTGTTGCCTGATATTGCAACTCCAACCAATGTCAAATGAAGATCACCAGTTAGGCCCAACATATCCTAGGAATACCAGAACCACTGAAGGATAGGTCTTAATTCTTCTTTTCTTTTATCACTCTATGTAGTCCCACTAAAATAGTCTTGTTTATCTAGTCTCAGAATTATCCTTGAATTCCTGCTGATTTGAGATCCCTATCACAAGCCTACAGCTGCTTGAGTACCTTCAATGCATTTGACAAGGTCAGAAGCATTGTGGGAGTCTGATAGTTGGCAGCATAGCAGATGGTCCATTGTTTTCAGCTGATCAGCATAGTTGCGTCTCATTGCGTTACTGTCATTGTAACTATATTCCTCCATCATTACTTCTGTTTTGGTACCTACTGAGGCATAGCTATGTTGGCTACAGCTCATAGGCTCCTGCTGGAATGATAACCACATGACATGCTTTATTCTGTAGCTCATTGGAAAACCATTTGTTCAGTTTCACATCGGCTTGAAGAAGATTGACAATGCTTGGGAAGGTGTATCTGAGCTTAAATTTATCTTGAGCACAATGATGCTGAAACAATGAGAATCATAAAATTATCTGGCGACCTCTCTTTTGACCAAAAGGTATCATTTTAGAAAGTCAAAATTCAAAATTGTTTAATTTCATTTTCAGTACACAAGTGTAAAGGAAAACAAAATAATTGTTACTCTGGATCTGCTGCAGCACAAAAAAAGCAATAAAATAAAGATATCAATAATACTAATAAAAATGCAGTAGATATAAATGCATAAGATAGCTTTCATATATTGATTGTATGTCCATAAAGTGATGTTAGGCACAGGAGTATCTGTACATAAGTTGACAGGCAGGAAATTGTACAGTGGTGGTGGTTGGGGGTGTGGAGGGAAGGAATAATGGGTGGTGGTGTTGACCAGCCTTACTAATTGGGGAGAGTAACTGTTTCTGAGTGTAGAGGCCCTGGATGGGAGTGATGGGACCTCCTGATGGGAGTGGGACAAACAGTCCATGAGCAGGGTGGGTGTGATCCTTTAAGATGTCACTGGCCCTTTTCCAGCTCCTTTCTGTCTATTGGTCCTTGATGATGGACAGGCTGATACTGGTGATGCATTTGGCAGTTTTGAGTACCCATTGTGGAACCTTACTGTCCACTGCGGGGAAGTTCCCATACCAAGCAGTGATGCAGCTTGTTAAGATTCTCTCTGCTGTGCATCTGTAGAATGACGCGAGTTTGGATGTGTGTTGTCCAGCTTGTCAGCCTCCTCAGAAGGTAGTGGCATTGGTGATCTTTCCTGACTAGGAAGGATGTGTTCTAGGACCATGAAAGGTTGTGCAAGATGTGCACTCCCAGGAGTTTGAAACTGCTATGCCACCAATGTAACGGGGGGCTGTGAGTGCTGCAAATCCTCCTGAAGTCAAATGCCACTTCTCTTCTCCTGATGAAGGGTCTCGGCCCAAAGCATTGACTGTACTCTTTTTCCACGGATGCTGCCTGGCCTGCCGAGTTCCTCCAGCATTTTGTGTGTGTTGCTTGGATTTCCAGCATCTGCAGATCTCTTGTATCTCCTTTGTCTTGTTGTCATTGAGGAAGGGGTTATTTGCCTGGCACTAGGCCTTGAGCTCTTCCACCTCCTCTCTGTAGGCTGTCTCATCATTGTTGTTATTGTTGTGTTATCAGCTAATTTGACAACGTGAGTACTCTGGTGTTTGGCTGTGCAGCCAAGCAGGGTTGATTAAGGCCATCAGAGGAAAACAACTCGGCCTGAAACAGCAACTGTACTTTTTTTCCAAAGATGCTGCCTGGCCTGCTGAATTCCTCCAGCATTTTGTGTGTGCTGCAGGCAACTAAGTTCTTTTTTTTTGCGAAAATGATGTGCCAGATCTGTATAGGTGTTTCATCATGTGTGGATTAGCTTAGCCAGACAACAGTGGATGATTTCTGGTTCCAACGTTAATTTTGCTCTTAATGATATGTTCCTTGAAACACTAAGTGTGAAACAATGCCATAGTTTATTCTGTTCAGGAGAATAAACAGAATAGTTTATTCTACTCTGTTCAGTAACACTCTGTAATATATAATGCTAATTTGGTTTCTTTATACCCCTGGTAGTTTTTACTGAGATACAGCATGGTAGAGGTCCTGCTGGCTCTTTGAGATGCGCTGCCTAACAACTCCTGATATAATGCGCTGCCTAATCATTGACAATTTACAATAACAAACTGACCTACCAACCATTATGTTTTTGGACTGTGGGATGAGACGGGAGCACCTGTGGAAACCCACACAGTGCAAACTCCCTACAGACAGCAGCAGGAAATTAACCTGGGTCGCTGGTCCTGTAAAGCGCTGTGCTAACCTCTACACTATTGTGGTTTGTGGCAGCTATGACTTAATTTACTAGCCTTTGGGAATGGGAAATATTAAATTAGCCTACCTGAATTCATACTTGAACTTGCCAAAATGCATTTTGTTTGGAAAATCCAGGAACTTGGCGTAATTGGGTTTTCACTAGCCTCTCAGCTTTCATTTGCTCATGAAGTGTGGAAGACTTTGAACATAAGAGATAAGAAGTTGGCTATAGAAATCCTCAAGTACGCTTGGCTATTCAATAAGGTTATGGCTGACCTTAGCTTGACTTAATCTCCAATTTCTTGTCTGTTCTCTACAACCTTGCATTTCAAGGCAACAGGAGAATAATCTCGGTGTTAGACATACTCATCATTAACAGCTGTCTAATTAGTGGGGTGGAGAGAGAAAAATAGATTTTTTGACTGCCTGAGCGTAAATACTATATTTCTTTTCATCTCTATTTTATTCTAACTCCTTATTCTGAAACTATATGAACCTAGAACCCCTAGTTCTAGCTCCCTCAAGAGGGGATACATCATCTCAGTTTCTACCTTGCCAAGGCTCCTCGATCTCATGCTGTGCCTGCTCCCCTTTGTGAATCAGGGCTGACTCAGTGATACACAAAATCAGAAAGTGCACGCAATAAGTAATTACGTTCCTCCAGCATTTTGTGTCTGTTGCTTGGATTTCCAGCATCTGCAGATTTTCTCTTGTTGCTGAATTGATTCCATTGTTTTATTAGGATTGGAGAGTATTTATATGCTTTGAAGGCTGGCAAAGGTGTTGCAGAAACTGTTAAAACGCGTGGACTTTCGAAGGACATTAGACAAAGCAGAGCAAAGAAAACTAAGCAGATAAAGTAGGAAGCAGTGACATACAGCAATAAAAGGACTGTGATAAAGTGGGTAGAAACGTGCTAGAGCTAGGGGAAGGAAAGGAGACCAGGGACATGGCCCCATCATAATTATATGCACACTAAAGGTACATGCATATGTGACTAGAATGCATAAAGAATTTGTTCACACCTTTAAAAGGGGTCAAATTTAAATTCCACGCTCCGATTGTAAATTTGCTTGGCATCCTGACAGGTGGACATGTAGCTTTTGAAATGTACTGAGGAGTACTTATCAGTAAAGATTTATAGCTCTGTCAGTAAGCTGAATAACCAATTTCAAGACTGTCCCGAAGTTCAGGGAAGTTTTAAAAAGGTTATCAGTCTCTCCACTGACAAGATTATTAATCCTAATAATTTCTGTATCGGCTGGAAAGGTTACATTGGAAATACATGTGTGATCTCTTGATTTTGAGATGCTATGGTTAAAATAAATAAGCTGTGAGAATGTATTCAAAGAAAATGACAAAGTTCTCATTAATTCTGTTATATTGTCAAATTATTCAATATCTAATATGTAGAATAGAAACATAGAAAATAGGTGCAGGAGTAGGCCATTCGGCCCTTCGAACCTGCACCGCCATTCAGTATGATCATGGCTGATCATCCAACTCAGAACCCTGTACCTGCTTTCTCTCCATACCCCCTGATCCCTTTAGCCACAAGGGCCAAATCTAACTTCCTCTTTAATATAGCCAATGAACCGGCCTCAACTGTTTCCTGTGGCAGAGAATTCCACAGATTCACCACCCTCTGAGTGAAGAAGTTTTTCCTCATCTCGGTCCTAAAAGGCTTTCCCTTTATCCTTAAACTGTGACCCCTCATTCTGGACTTCCCCAACATCGGAAACAATCTTCCTGCATCTAGCCTGTCCAATCCCTTTAGAATTTTATACGTTTCAATAAGATCCCCCCTCAATCTTCTAAATTCCAGTGAGTACAAGCCTAGTCGATCCAGTCTTTCTTCATATGAAAGTCCTGCCATCCCAGGAATCAATCTGGTGAACCTTCTCTGTACTCCCTCTATGGCAAGAATGTCTTTCCTCAGATTAGGGGACCAAAACTGCACACAATACTCTAGGTGCGGTCTCACTAAGGCCTTGTACAACTGCAGTAGAACCTCCCTGCTCCTATACTCAAATCCTTTTGCTATGAATGCCAACATACCATTTGCCTTTTTCACCGCCTGCTGTACCTGCATGCCCACCTTCAATGACTGGTGTACAATGACACCCAGGTCTCATTGCACCTCCCCTTTTCCTAATCGGCCACCGATCAGATAATAATCTGTTTTCCTGTTCTTGCAACCAAAGTGAATAACCTCACATTTATCCACATTAAATTGCATCTGCCATGAATTTGCCCACTCACCTAACCTATCCAAGTCACCCTGCATCCTCCTCACAGCTAATACTGCCACCCAGCTTTGTGTCATCCGCAAACTTGGAAATGCTGCATTTAATTCCCTCGTCTAAATCATTAATATATATTGTAAACAACTGGGGTCCTAGCACTGAGCCTTGCGGTACCCCACTAGTCACTGCCTGCCATTCTGAAAAGATCCCGTTTACTCCCACTCTTTGCTTCCTGACTGCCAACCAATTCTCTATCCACATCAATACTATACCCCCAATACCGTGTGCTTTAAGTTTGCACACTAATCTCCTGTGTGGGACCAAAAGCCTTTTGAAAATCTAAATATACCACATCCACTGGCTCTCCCCTATCCACTCTACTAGTTACATCTTCAAAAAATTCTATAAGATTCGTCAGACATGATTTTCCTTTCACAAATCCATGCTGACTTTGTCCGATGATTTCACCTCTTTCCAAATGTGCTGTTATCACATCTTTGATAACCGACTCTAGCATTTTCCCCACCACCGATGTCAGACTAACCGGTCTATAATTCCCCGGTTTCTCTCTCCCTCCTTTTTTAAAAAGTGGAGTTACATTAGCCACCCTCCAATCCTGAGGAACTAATCCAGAATCTAAGGAGTTTTGAAAAATTATCACTAATGCATCCACTATTTCTTGGGCTACTTCCTTAAGCACTCTGGGATGCAGATCATCTGGCCCTGGGGATTTATCTGCCTTTAATCCCTTCAATTTACCTAACACCACTTCCCTACTAGCATGTATTTTCCTCAGTTCCTCCATCTCACTAGACCCTTGGTCCCTTACTATTTCTGGAAGATTATTTATGTCCTCCTTAGTGAAGACAGAACCAAAGTAGTTATTCAATTGGTCTGCCATGTCTTTGTTCCCTATGATCAATTCACCTGTTTCTGACTGTAAAGGACCTACATTTGTCTTGACCAATCTTTTTCTTTTCACGTATCTATAAAAGTTTTTACAGTCAGTTTTTATGTTCCCTGCCAACTTTCTCTCATAATCTTTTTTCCCTTTCCTAATTAAGCCCTTTGTCCTCCTCTGCTGGTCTCTGAATTTCTCCCAATCCTCAGGTGTGCTGCTTTTTTTTTGCTAATTTATATGTTTCTTGTTTGGACTTGATACTATCCCTAATTTCCCTTGTCAGCCACGGGTGCACTACCTTCCCTGGTTTATTCTTTTGCCAAACTGGGATGAACAATTGTTGTAGTTCATCCATGCGATCTTTAAATGCTTGCCATTGCATATCCACTGTCAACCCTTTAAGTATCATTTGCCAGTCTATCTCAGCTAATTCACGTCTCATACCTTCAAAGTTACCCTTCTATAAGTTCAGAACCTTTGTTTCTGAATTAACTATGTCACTCTCCATCTTAATGAAGAATTCCACCATATTACGGTCACTCTTACCCAAGGGGCCTCGCACGACAAGATTGCTAACTAACCCTTCCTCATTGCTCAATACCCAATCTAGAATGGCCTGCTCTCTAGTTGGTTCCTCGACATGTTGGTTCAGAAAACCATCCCGCATACATTCCAAGAAATCCTCTTCCTCAGCACCCTTACCAATTTGGTTCACCAAATCTATATGTAGATTGAAGTCACCCATTATAACTACTGTTCCTTTATTGCACACATTTCTAATTTCCTGTTTAATGCCATCCCCAACCTCACTACTACTGTTAGGTGGCCTGTACACAACTCCCACCAGCATTTTCTGCCCCTTAGTGTTATGCAGCTCTACCCATATCGATTCCACATCCTCCAGGCTGATGTCCTTCCTTTCTATTGCGTTAATCTCCTCTCTAACCAGCAATGCTACCCCACCTCCTTTTCTTTCCTGTCTATCCCTCCTGAATATTGAATATCCCTGGATGTTGAGCTCCCATCCTTGGTCACCCTGGAGCCATGTCTCTGTGATCCTAACTATATCATATTCATTAATAACTATCTGCACATTCAATTCATCCACCTTGTTACGAATGCTCCTCGCATTGACACACAAAGCCTTCAGGCTTGTTTTTACAACACTCTTAGCCCTTATACAATTATGTTGAAAAGTGGCCCTTTTTACTTTTTGCCCTGGATTTGCCTGCCTGCCACTTTTACTTTTCACCTTACTACTTTTTGCTTCTACCCTCATTTCACACCCCTCTGTCTCTCTGCACTTGTTCCCATCCCCCTGCCACATTAGTTTAAAGCCTCCTGAACAGCAGTAGCAAACGCTCCCCCGAGGACATTGGTTCCAGTCCAGCCCAGGTGCAGATCGTCCTGTTTGTACTGGTCCCACCTCCCCCAGAACTGGTTCCAATGCCCCAGAAATTTGAATCCCTCCTCCTTGCACCATTTTTCAAGCCACGTATTCATCTGAAATATCCTCCTATTTCTACTCAGACTAGCACGTGGCACTGGTAGTAATCCAGAGATTATTACCTTTGTGGTCCTACTTTTTAGTTTATCTCCTAACTCCCTAAATTCACCTTGTAGGACCTCATTCCGTTTTTTACCTATATCATTGGTACCTATGTGCACCACGACCACTGGCTGTTCACCCTCCCATTCCAGAATGTCCTGCAGCCGCTCAGAGACATCCTTGACCCTTGCACCAGGGAGGCAACATACCATCCTGCAGTCTCGTTTGCGGCCGCAGAAACACCTATCTATTCCCCTTACAATTGAATCCCCTATCACTATAGCTCTCCCACTCCTTTTCCTTCCCTCCTGTGCCGCAGAGCCACCCATGGTGCAATGAACTTGGCTGCTGCTGCCTTCCCCTGATGAGACATCTCCCCCAACAGTATCCAAAACAGTATATCTGTTTAGGAGGGAGATGATCCCAGGGGACTCCTGCACTACCTGCCTACTGCTACGCTGTCTAGTGGCCACCCCTTCCCTTTCTGCCTGTGTAGCCTTTACCTGCGGTGTGGCCAACTCACTGAATGTGCTATTCACGACTTTCTCAGCATCACGGATGCTCCAGTATGAATCCAATCGCAGCTCCAGAAGCTGCAGTTGGACACACTTCCTGCACACATAGTCGTCAGGGACACTGGAAGTATCCCTGATTTCCCACATGCTGCAGGATGAACAAACCACAGGGCCGATCTCAGCTGCCATGACCTACCCAATACTTGCCTCAACTTTTGAAACTTTCTCCTTTGAAAGGAACTTACCCGGCCTTACCTCACTTGGAGTGAAGCTCGTCCTCCACCTCTTCTCGTCGAAGCCTCTCGCGTCAAAACCTCAAGTCTCCACTCCTTCACTGGCCCACTCACTCACTGGCTGCTCCGCTTGAGGTAACCCTCTATTTATTTGTTTGAGCTTTTCAAACTGCTTGGTCACCTGACCTCGATTGCCCAATCAGCTGCTTTCTGCTGAGTTTGAGCTATTCAAATCTTGATTGTCTAATCAATAGCTTTCTGCTGAGCTATTCAAATCTTGATTGACTTGATTGCACAGTCCAACTGCCAAAACTGCCAGAATCTCTCGAGTCAAAGCCTCAAATCTCCACTCCTTCACTGGCCCACTCACTCACTGGCTGCTTTTATTTTCCGTGTTAATACTTCTATGAAAACTATTTGGTTTTTTGAATTGAAAATAAGCTGAATGGTACAGTTCATCTGCATTTGTTTTCCCATTGATTTTTGCAATGATATCAGTCACCAAAGCAAAACTAATGATATACTACACTAGGAATTTGTTCAAAATTATATAAATTTCCATAGCAAAAACATGTATGTATGTTATTCCTTAAATACTGTTAAGTACAAGAAAAACAGGTAAAAGTCTGTGGTAAATTATCTTTTCCATAAAACGACTTCCAGCCAGAGGCATAAGCAAAAAGCTAAAGAACATCCTGGAAATTTGAAGCAAGATCAGAAAAAACTCAAAATACTTCATATACAGGCTGTGCCCCGAGAGGAGAGAGATGTAGAGTTAAGGTTTTGGGGAGCTGATCTTTCATGTAGGATGTTTGCTTGCTGTCAATAACGTGCTGGAAGGCAATTTAGAAAGGACATGCAGTGAACTCCCTTTTATAATATATGGGAAAGCCATGCAAAAGTTCAAAATGGAGACAATTAGATTTAGTATTCACATGGAGGAATGCAAATTGTTAATGTGTTTGCATTAGCTAAGAGCATGGAAGCATGAGAAGGCTCTTTTAGCTTGTGCATACTTATCATTCAATGAGAATATAGTTGTTCAGTAATTGACTATATATACCTACCTTTACCTTAGTTCCCTCTGTAATGGACATCTTTGGGATGTGGGAGGAACCCAGAGGAAACACAAGGTGAACATTCAAACTTCACATAGACAGCATCAGATCAGAATCAGGCTTGATATCACTGGCATATGTTGTGAAATTTGTTGACATGATTGAACCTGAGTGTCTGGCACTATAAGGCAGCAATTCTTATTAAATGCAAAACCCCGTCACCCCATCCTTAAGTTCCTTTGATTATTTTCTTTATCTCTCACTGACATTGTAATGGTTTGCCAAGTCTCAATGACAATCACTTCTTTTACCTTTTCAATCTAAAAAGTATTCTGACTTATCTCTCTCTTTTTTACATTTAAAAGGACAGTCTCAAATTTGTCTATAAATTTCCATTTACTTAATCCTTTAATATCTCATTCCAAATTACTGCTTCATTTGTACTCCTTTACCTTGTCACTTGGCATTGGCAAATTTGAACACTTTCCATCCCATCACCTGAGAAGATATTAATATGATGAATTCCTACCTTAGTTTGGCATTGAGATAAGCAGAATCCTCTTGGGAAAGAGCATAAATGGTTTAAAACAGCCTTTAAATTGCTCTGTGGGCTGGTGGGGGGGATGGGGTTAGGTGGAAGATTAAGAAATCGCTGCAGGTAGAAATAGTCTTTGACTTACTAGGATTGACTTTTGGCATGTTGTGATGATTTAGCTATATAATATATATATATAGATAGATAGAAGTCCAAAGCAACATGCACAAAATGCTGGAAGAACTCAGCAGGTCAGGTAGCACCTATGAAAATGAACAGATTGTTGATCGTTCAGGCTGAGACCCTTCTTCACGACACCAGTAAAACTGGTTACATACAAAGCAAAATTTCTCTCTTATCCTTTGATATGTAACTTGGACTAATAGTCCCTGGCAATTCTTAGGACATTCTGTATTTTAAAATATACCTTCCTTTTAAGGTAATGTTAAATTTAAAAAAAAGTCTTACTGTTCTTATAGATCAGATGGATGTGAAATATCTAATGTCAACATCCAAAAAGAAAAGATTTCTGTTTATTTTACGCATTGCAGTTAGTGTATCATCCCAACCGCTCAACAGAGGACACCATCGCCACTACCCTCCACCTGGCCCTCAGACAGACAGACAGACATACTTTATTGATCCCGAGGGAAACTGGGTTTCATTACAGCCGCACCAACCAAGAATAGTGAAGAAATATAGCAATATAAAACCATAAATAATTAAATAATAATAAGTTAATCATGCCGTGGAAATAAGTCCAGGACCAGCCTATTGGCTCGGGGTGTCTGACACTCCGAGGGAGGAGTTGTAAAGTTTGATGGCCACAGGTAGGAATGACTTCCTATGATGCTCAGTGTTACATCTCGGTGGAATGAGTCTCTGGCTGAATGTACTCCTGTGCCTAACCAGTACATTATGGAGTGGATGGGAGTCATTGTCCAAGATGGCATGCAACTTGGACAACATCCTCTTTTCAGACACCACCGTCAGCGAGTCCAGTTCTATCCTCACAACATCACTGGCCTTACAAATGAGTTTGTTGATTCTGTTGGTGTCTGCTACCCTCAGCCTGCTGCCCCAGCACACAACAACAATCTCACCCACCTGGACAAAAAAGACACATATGTTCGAATGCTGTTTATAGACTTCAGTCCAGCATTCAACACAATCATTCCTCAGCACCTGATTGGAAAGCTGAAACTGCTGATCCATCAGTTGCTGGAGGAACACTTCCCTCTGTAACTGGATCCTAGACTTCCTGACTGGGAGACCTCAGTCAGTCCGGATCGGGAGCAGCATCTCCAACCCCATCACACTGAGCACGGGGGCCCCCCAGGACTGTGTGCTCAGTCCACTGCTGTTCACTCTGCTGACTCACGACTGTACAACAATACACAGCTCGAACCACATCATCAAGTTCGCTGTTGACATGACCTTGGTGGGACTCATCAGCAAGAACGACGAGTCAGCTTACAGAGAGGAGGTGCAGCGACTAACAGACTGGTGCAGAGCCAACAACCTGTCTCTGAATGTGAACAAAACAAAAGAGATGGTTGTTGACTTCAGGAGGGCATGGACTGACCACTCTCCACTGAACATTGATGGCTTTTCCGTTGAGATTGTTAAGACCACCAAATTTCTTGGTGTTCACCTGGTGGAGAATCTCACCTGCTCCCTCAACACCAGCTTCATAGCAAAGAAAGCCCAGCAGCATCTCTACTTTCTGCAAAGGCTGAGGAAAGTCAATCCTGAGCATCTGCATCACTGCCTGGTTCGGGAATTGCACCGTCTTGGATTGCAAGACTCTGCAGCGGGTAGTGAGGTCAGCTGAGAAGATCATCGAGGTCTCTCTTCCTGCCATTACAGACATTTACACTACATTCTGCATCCGCAAAGCTAACAGTATTGTGAAGGACCCCACGCACCCCTCATACAAACTCTTCTCCCTCCTGGTATCTGGCTAAAGGTACCAAAGCATTCGGGCTCTCACAACCAGACTGTGCACCAGTTTCTTCCCCCAAGCCATCAGACTCCTCAATACCCAGAGTCTAGACTGACATCTACATCATTTATTATTATATTGTAATTTGTCCTCTACTGTGCCTATTGTCTCGTTTATTAATTATTGTACTGCCCTGCACTGTTTTGTGCACTTTTTGTAGTCCTGTGCAGGTTTGTAGTCTAGTGCAGTTTTTTAATGTTGTTTTACGTAGCCTTGTGCTGTCTCACATAATCTAATGTAGTTTTGTGTTGTTTCATGTAGCACCAGGGTCCTGGAGGAATGTTTTGTTTTTACTGTGTACTGTACCAGCAGTTTATGGTCAAAATGACAATAAACTTAACTTGATTTTATAACATCAGTTCTTCAGAAACTCTACAGAACAGATTAGAAGCTATTTACTCTCCAGACATCAATGAATAAATTAACATTTTTCTCAAACTATTTGAACAGCATGTTTACTCATCTTGTTTGTTTGCATAACAGTAGTTGTAAGCTTTCAACAGTCACTTTTTTATGCTATAGATTGGATAAAGAAATCCTTTTTGTTGCCTTTAGTATAATTTATCAGTGTTTGCACAGCATAGTTCCTTTACTTTCCTGGTCCTGGAATCAGGAACACTGGAAGAACTCAATGGGTCAAGTAGCATCTCCAGAGGCAAAAGTGATAAGTTATCATTTTGATTCAAGCCCCTGCATCAGGAAAGAGGGAAGATTACCAGTATATAGCAGCACAGGGGTGGACTGGTAGCATATAGAGGCTGGTGAGTGATAGGTAGATCCAGATGGGGAGGGCATAATGGACAGATGCAGCTAGATGGGGGAGGGTGAAGAGGAAAGCAAAGGGACAAGAAAACTATTTACAATGGTCAAGTAGAGTTTCTGGTTGCACATCATCATACGGATATAATTTCAGGTAACCTTCTCCCACAAGCACTGAATTATCCACGTAGTTTACATCTCCCTTTGTTCACCTCTTCTCTCTTCCCCTCGCCTCCCTCCTCACACCTGTTCCCACGTGCCCACTCTCCCCTCCCCACTGATTCCACCTATGACCCACTCAAAGCTCAAAGTACACTTATTATCAAAGCTTGCATACAGTCTACAACCTTGAGATTCCTCTTCTTGCAGGCAAGGAACCACAACAGAAGCCATTTATAGAAAAGCCCCATACAAGAACACGGCACCCAACGTGTGGGGGATAAAAAAGAACAATAAAATGTAAGCAAATGACATTAGCTGCAGAGTCCCTGAAAGTGAGCCCATAGTTGGGAAATGTGTTCGGCATAGAGGGAAATGAATCCCGTCCAGGGGCTTGATAGCTGCAGAGCAACAGCTGCTCTTGGACCTGGCACTGTGGGACCCAAGACTGCTGCCACTTCTGCCCACCAGCGGCAGTGAGAAGACACCAGTCAGTCAGGCACTGAACATCTGCTCCTTTTCCGCTCTTGTTACTGTCTATTTTAATCTCCCTTGACGCTTTAATTGGCACGGAGTAGTGGAGCTGACCACAGGTTCATGTTCCGCCATTAGGAATTGACGCAGTGTACGCCCCCAGCGATGGCCCTAGCTACACTCTCTGCTCTCATCCATGCCAAATGCCCCAGGAGATTGCAGAAGTGCCAGATGGTTTACTCAGCTCAAAGATACGCCTTAAAAAGGGAAATTCCAGGCTGCAGTCGATCGCAGTTCAGAACTATGTTTAGAAGAAGAATATCCAGTAGTTTTGTGAGTTGTCTGCAGGATGTCGCCATCAGTTTCCCACCGCCCCGTATACTGTTTTACACCAGCAGTGGTTCCTCTTCTCTCTGAAATTGCAGCTTACTCCTTTTGCCTCTACAGATGTTGCTTGACCCATTAATTGTTCCCAGCATTCTGCTTATTTGTTCCTCTAATTCTCATTTATTTTCTAATTTTGTTTTGTTGCTGGTATGTTCTCTTCTCTCCATTATTCTGTCTACTGCATTAGTATTTTAATTTTCAGTCTAAAAGGATGACTTAGAGAAGAGACAAATTTCTTCAGGAACAGTGGAGGATGGGTACTAAAGGCCTCCAATCTCCTGAATAAAGTGGATTTTCAAAGATGGAAGTGAAAGACAAATATGCAGACAGAGGCATTGAAAGGAAAATGCCACAGTGGAATAAAACAGGTACACATAAAGTACAACGCAATATCCTCCACAACCTCTGCCATCTCCAAAGGGATCCTACCACTAAACATATCTTTACCTCCATCCTCTCCACTTTCCATCTTCTCCCTTGTCCATTCATCTCTCCCCACTAATCTCTCTCCTAGCACATATCCCTGCAAATGGTCAAAGTACTACACCTAGCCATACACCTCCTCCCTGAACTTAATTCAGAGCCCCAAACAGTCCTTCCAGGTGAGGTAACAATTCACCTGTGAATCTATTCGGGTCATCTATTGTGACCAGTGCTCCCGAAGCAGCCTCCTCTACAGCGGTGAGACCTGTTGTAAATTGAGAGACCGCTTCATTGAGCACTGCTCCATCTGCCAAAAGCGGAAATTCATTTTAATTCCAATGTCCATTCCTGTTCCGACATTTTGGCTCACGGCCTCCTCTGTGCCAAGATGAGACCACCCTCGGGGTGGAGGAGCAACACCTTGTATTCCATCTGGGTAGCCTCCAACCTGATGGCATGAATATTGATTTCTCCCTTCAGTGAAAAGAACCCTCCCCCCATCTCCAACTCCTCTATTCCCACATTGGCCTTTTACCTCTTCTCACTTGCCTTTCATTTCCCCCTGGGTCCCCTCCTCCCTCCCTTTCATCTATGGTTCTCTCTCCTCTCTTATCAGGTTCCTTCCTCTCCTGCCCTTTATCTTTCCTTCCCACACATCACATACTAGCTAGCCTCCTTCCCCTCCCCACCACCCTTTTATTCTGGCATCTTCCCCCTTTGCTTCTCAGTCCTGAAGAAGGGTCTCAACCCGAAATGTCGACTGTTTATTCATTTCTGTAGACGCTGCCTGACCCGCTGAATTCTGCCAGCATTGTGTGTGTGTGTGTGTGTTGCTTTGGATTTCCAGCATCTGCAGACTTTCTCCCGTTTATACATAAAGTTGCCAAAATGGATTATTTGGATAATGGATGCAGACATCAACAGTGGAGTAAAGTCTGAATCAAGGATGGAAGTGAGAATAATGAGGCAGAAAGTTGGATTGTAAATTGCCCCTAATGTGTTATTCAGTGGTTGAGTCTGGGGGAGGGGGAAATGACAAGTATGTTTGGGAATTTCATTGGGACAGTGTGGATAAGTGTAAATACATGGTTGATGGTCTGTATAAAACGACTCCACGGCTGAAAAGCATTTTTCATGCTGTGTCTCATTGATTCTTAGAATATTTTGAAAAGTTCTTGTTGGGCTCTGAATGACAGTAAAGAATATTGAACACTGTAATTGTGAAAGTAATTATAAGAGTATCAGTAAAATGTAATTAGAGAGTATTAATCATCACTTGTAACACAATCAAGTACATGCCAAGCTGAACAGAAAAATCCTGCAACATTTTCTGTGAATAAATTCTTATTTCTGAGAAAACAAATGGGGACAATACTGTAATAATTAATCATGTAACTGTTAGTCAAAGTAAATGGTGCAGGTAACCAAAAACTATGAAGTATTATTAATTGTACAAGTAATTTATCTTCTGGGACTTTTGCATCATGATTTGGACTCCTCAATATTATTATGCCAAGATGTAAGTCTCGGAGAAATTCATACTCAAGTATTTTGTATTCCCTTGCATCTTTAAATTTTGAAAAGGATCTTTTGTAAGATATTTGCTGGTTTTAAAACAAAGAGGTTATTTGTGTTATGTCCATGTGGAAGTTTGGATTTCTCTGGTGCACACCCGTGACCTGTAGGTGTAGCTTAAAGCTGCTGCTGTCCCAAATGCACCTATTTTGGTGTTCAGATGGCTAGTTTGCAGGCCTGAAATGTCTCAGAGTTGAGCATCTTGGTTGTTGACAATTTATGCAAGAGTGAGATTGATAAATATATGGGTACCAAGTCAATCAAAGGATATAGGGTTCAGACTAGAATACTGAGTTGCAGGATCAGTCAAGATATTGGATGATGCAGAAGGATTCAAAGGCCATGTTGTCTATTGGGTCCATTCAGAATCATCAATATTTAACAATAAAATCTGGACTGACAAACTATAATTCACTACTGAAAAGTGTTTCACTGCTAACAGTGTTATCTTTAGATTTAGAGGGGCCAGAGAATGTTGAATCTTTGTGGATGGAGTTAAGAAACTGCAAGGATAAAAAAAGCATTTTATGGGAATCATTTATAGGCCTCCAAATAGTAGCCAGGATGTGGGATTGAGATTGCAAAGGGAGCTGAAAAAGGCATGTAATAAGTGTAATGATATAATTGTAATGAGGGACTTCAATACGTAAGGGGATCGGGAAAATCAGGTTGGTGTCGGATTGCAAGAAAGGGAATTTGCTGAATGCCTATGGGATGGCTTTTTAGAACAGCTTGTGCTTGAGCCTACTCGGGGGAAGGCTATCTTAGATTGGATGTTGTGTAATAACCCAGATCTTGTTAGGGAGCTTAATATAAAGGAACCCTTAGGACAAACTGGTCATAATATGATTGAATTCATACTGCAATTTGATAGGGAGAAACATAAGTCACATGTATCAGTATCGCAATAGAATAAAGGGAATTACAGAGGCACGAGAGAGGAGCTTGCCCAGGTGGATTGGAGGAGGATACTGGTGAGCATGATGGCAGAGCAGAGACGGCTGAAGTTTCTGGGAGTAGTTCACAAGGCACAGGATAGATATTTCCCACAGAGGAAGAAGTTCACAAATGGCAGGGGTGAGCAACCGTGGCTGACAATGGAAATAAAGGACTGCATAAAAGCAAAAGAAAGGTAGCAAAACTGAGTGGGAAGTTGGACGATTGGGAAGCTTTTAAAATCCAACAAAAGGCAACTAAAAAGCTATAAGAAGGGAAAAGACGAAATATGAGGGCAAACTAGCCAATGACATAAAGCAGAATAACACAAGTTTTTCAGTTATATAAAGAGTAAAAGAGAGTTGATATTGGATCACTGGAAAATGACGCTGGTGAGGTAGTAATGGAGGACAAAGAAATGGCAGATGAACTTAATGAGTACTTTACAACAGTCTTCACCATGGAAGACACAAGCAGTGTGCCAGTGTGTCAGGCAGCAAGAGTGAGTGCTATTGCTATTACAAAGGCAAACTCAAAGGTCTTAAAATGGGCAAGTCACCTGGTCAGATGGACTATATCCCAGAGTCCTGAGAGAGATAATGGGTGCATTTGTCATGATCTTTCAAGAATCACTTGATTCTGGCATGGTCCCGGAAGACTGGAAGATTGCAAATGCCATTCCACTCTTTAAGAAGAGAGGAAGACAAAAGAAAGGAAATTATAGGCAAGTTAGCTTAACCTCAGTGACTGGCAAAGTGTTGGAGTCTATTACTAAGAATGAAGTTTTGGGATACTTATAGACTAATTATAAAATAGTTCAAAGTCAAGCATGGTTTCTGTAAAGGGAATTCTTGCCTGACAAATCTGTTAGCGTTCTTAGATGAAATAACATACAGGGTGGATAAAGTACAGGCAGTGGATGTCATTTACTTAGATTTTCAGAAGGCATTTGATAAAGTGTCACACAAGAGGCTACTTGACAAGATAAAATCCTATGGCATTACAAGATAGACACTGGTATAGATAGAAGAATGGCTGACAGCCAGGAGGCAGTGAGTGGGAATAAAGGTGGGCTTTTCTGGTTGGCTACTAGTTAATAGTTCCTTAGGAGTCAGTACTGGGACTGCTATTTTTCACGTTGTTTGTCAATGATTTAGATAATAGAATTGATGGCTTTGTGGCAAAGTTTGTGGATAATACAGAGAAAGGTGGAGGGGTAGGTAGTGCTGAGGAAGCAATGCAATTGCAGCAGGACTTAGACAAATTTGGAAGAGTGGGCAAAAAAGTAGCAGGTAGAACACAGTGTTGGGAAATGAATGATAATGAATTTTGTTAAAAGGAACAATAGTGCAGACTATTATCTAAATGGGCAGAAAATTAAAACATCAGAGGTGCAGAGGGACTTAAGAGTCCTCCTGCAAGATTGAGTCTGTGGTAAAGAAGGCAAATGCAGTGTTGGCATTTAGTTCAAAAGGAATAGAATATAAAAGCAAGGGGATAATGCTGAGCCTTTACAAGGCACTCGTCAGGCAGCACTTGGAGTATTGTCAACATCTCAGAAAAGATGTGTTATCATTGGAGAGAGTCCAGAGGAGGTTTACAAGGATGATTCTGGGAATGACAAGGTTAACATATGAGGAGCATTAGTCAGCTTTGGGTCTGTACTCACTGGAATTTAGAACAATGTGTGGGAATCTCATTGAAACCTACCGAATGTTGAAAGGACTAGATAGGTTGTCTGTGGGAGGATGTCTCCTTTTGTGGGGGTATCCAGAACTGGAAGGCGCATCCTCAAAATTGAGTGGTGACCTTTAGAACAGAGGTAAGGAGGAATTTTTTTAGGCAGAGAGTAGCAAATCTGTGGAATGCTCTGCCACACACTGCAGTGGAGGCCAAGTCCATGGGTATATTTAAAACGGAAGTTGATTGTCTCCTGATCGGTCAGGGCATCAAGCGATATGGCGATAAGGCAGGAGTATGGGGTTGAGTGGGATCTGGGATCGGCCATGATGGAATGGCAGAACAGACGATGGGCTGAATGGCCTAATTTCCTCCGATGTCTTATGACCTTATTATTGCTTCTATTTTTAACTTTTTTGTATTTTCATTAAGAAAGAGTTTGCTGAACTTGGTAAACAATTTGCTAAGCTATTCTGTTATCCTGAAAATCTCTGTTTGAAAGTGAGCTACATTGCCACTACACTCACAGGTGAACCAGTGCAGCCATGGCAACAACAGCCAAATAATAACTTGAAAAATGAACTATCTACAAAACACAATAGCAATCTCACTGAGACAAGTTCTGATTTATCAATCATCAGTGAAGTGTTGGAATGAATCATCAATCATGTCATCAAGTGACACAACTGTGTCGCCGATTGTCTGCTTAATGATACTCAGCTCATGTTCCACCAGACCACAGAGCTCTTGATCTTATAACATCCTTGATCGAGACCTAGATGCAAGATCTGTTTACCAAAACGCCAGTGAGGTTAACACCTTTTGACATCTCATCTGCATTTGCCTAAGAATGGTACTGCTGATTAAAGGGAGTCAACTGTGATGCTTCAAGAAGGTGGCATCCATTAGTGAAAGATCTTCACCATCCACGACATCCCTTCTTCTCATTACTACCATCAGGGAGGAGATACAGAAACTGAATATGAGACATGGAATAAAGCTTTTATACAGATTCATATAAAAATAAAAAAGGATTAAAAAACTAAAAAACACAAAATACAAGAGAAACAACAAATTCTATCAATTTTTGTCAAGGCTTTGTCTTATAGAAAATCATGACATGGACAGTTTTCTAGGAACATAATCCTTATATAAAGTGAGGGTTGCCTGTAACTGAATGTTGTCACAATAGAAATTTTATTGGAGATTTGTGACTCTCATTAGGGTGAATCTCCCTTGCTTGAACTGCCATGATGTGGAATTGCCTTTGAGGTCCAATGGTCATCTAAAACCGTACCTGTGATGGCCAACAATGTTTGTCTTTAGGTAAACTTTGAAATTTAAATCTCTATTTCTGGAAGGAGTTGTACAAAATAAAGAAATACAATAGAGTTTATGAAGCACTATCCACAACAAAGACTGACAAGCACCTAATGTGCAAAAGAGAACAAATTATGTCAAAAATCAATTTTTTAAAAGTATATAAATAATACTGAGAATGTGAGTTATAGAGTCCTTGAAAGTGAATCTAGAGGATGTGGAGTAAGTTCAGATTTGAGGTGAATGAAGTTATCTGTGCTGGTTCAGGACAATACACACCTATGCAATCATCTGTCTGAACTTCTTCCATCTGCCAGACGTTATAAGATTTTCTATGCCACACTTCCAGACTGAAAATTGGAATTCGTTGCCACATGCAGCTGTGGAGGCCTAATCATTGAGGGTGTTTAAGGAGGAGATTGGTAGGTATCTAATTAATCAGGGTATCAAGGGATATGGGGAAAAAGCCGGAAATTGGAACTAGATGGGAGAATAGTTTAGCTCATGGTGGAGTGGCGGAGTAGACTCGATGGGCCGAATAGCCTACTTCTGCTCCTTTGTCTTGTGATCTTGTGAAAAATAGCTTTTTCCCCAGAGCTATAATTGCTCTGACCCAATCGATCAAGCATCATCCATAAATTTGTTATATTACTACTTTTAAAACTGATTTTATGGCTGTCATGCATCTGAGTTGCACTTTTGTACTGCTGAACGTTGCTTGTACTGGCTAGTTACTTGATTTTATTTATTTTATTTGTTGTTTTAAAGCATTGAGTACAAGAGTTGCAAACTCATTTACGCTGTACTGGTGCATGACAAATTGTACTATGCAATGACAATAAAGATACTTCATTTCATTTCATAAGGGTTGTCGGGTAATAACTGGTCCTGAACCTGGTGATGTGGGATCGATGGCGACTGTACCTCCTGTTCTATGGTAATTGTGAGAAGAGGGGTCCTTAATGATGCAACACACACAAAATGCTGGAGGAACTCAGCAGGACAGGCAGTATCTTGGAAAAGAGTAAACAGCCGATGTTTTGGGCCGAGACCCTTTATCAGGACTAGAGATGAAAAAGATGAGGTCTCTGAGTAAGAAGGTGGGGGAAGGGAGGAAGAAATACAAGGTAGCAGGTGATAGGTGAAACTGGAAGAGAGGGAGGAGAGAAGTAAAGAGTTGGGAAGTCGAATGGTGAAAAACATACAGGGCTTGAGAAGGGGGAAACTGCTAGGAGAGGACATGGAAGGAAGGGAAGGAGAGGAGCACCAGAGGGACAGGTAAGGAGATAAGGTGACAGAGGGAAAAGGGGATGGGGAATGGTGAAGTGGGGGGACATTACCAGAAGTTCAAGAAATTGATGTTCAAGCCCTCTGGTTGGAGGCTCCCAGACAGAATATAAGGGGTTGTTCCTCCAACCTGTGGCCTGCCGAGTTCCTCCAGCATTTTGTGTGTGTTGCTTGGATTTCCAGCATCTGCAGATTTTCCCTTGTTTGTCCTCAATGGTGGATGCTGCTTTCTTGTGGTGGGTGACAAAATGAAATGAGGCAGACTGCCGACAACAGCGCATCCCTTTCTGATGAGCTTAGTGCACTCTATGCACATTTTGAGCATGTTCCTAACAGCCTCCAATGCACCTAAACCCATAGTCACTGCTCAGCTATAATGTCAGTCTTCATGATATCAGGAGAGTGAACTTGTGAAAGGCAACCTGTCCATGTCCATAGATCCAGTGCAGATCAGCTAGCAGAGGTACTTGCAGACATTTTGAACTTCCCTCTGCTTCACTGTGAGGTTCCCACGTGCTTTAAGAAGACCACTTTCATCTTGCCACCTAAGCAAAACAAGATAAGATGCCTTAATGACTTTTGCCCAGTAGCTTTGACATTCAGCATTACAAAGAGCTACAGACCATAGTTGGTAAAGACTGCCAGCAACCCTCTGCCACAATTATTCTCAACAGTGGAGCCCCACAAGGCTGTGCCTTCAGTCCCCTACTCTACTCCTTGTATATTCATCACTGCATGACTGGAGTCTACTCTAGCTTCAGCTACAACTATACAGACAATACTACCGTAATGGGCTGTATCTCAAACAATGATGAGTCAGAGTACAGGATTAAGATAGAGAGCTTAGTTATATTGTGTCAGGCCAATAACCTTTCCCTCTATGTCAGTCAAGCAAAAGAGCTGGTTATTGACGTTAGGAAGGTGGTGGTATAGAAACATAGAGAAACTACAGCACAATACAGGCCTTATGGCCCGCAATGCTGTACCTAACATGTACTTTAGAAATTACCTAGGGTTACCCATAGCCCTCTATTTTTCTAAGCTCCATGTACCTGTCCAGGAGTCTCTTAAAAGACCCTCCACCACTGTTACAGGCAGCCCATTCTACACACTCACCACTCAAAAAACTTACCCCTGACATCTCCTCTGTACCTACTTCCAGGCACCTTAAAACCGTGTCCTCTTGAGATAGCCATTTCAGCCCTGGGGGAAAAAGCCTCTGACTATCCACATGATCAATGCCTCTCATCATCTTATACACCTCTATCAGGTCACCTCTCATCTTCTGTTGTTCCAAGGAGAAAAGGCCATTCACTCAACCTATTCTCGTAAGGCATGTACTAACTCAATGCATTGTGTAATGAATTGATCTCTATGAACGGTATGGAAGACAAGTTTTTCTTTTCACCTCAATAGATGTGACAATAATAAACCAAGTTAGAAATTTGTCTTTGTCAAATTTTCAGATCAAGGCTACATCTACTGACCAACAGAAACTTTAACAATATTAAAATGTTAGTGTCTGGTTATAGCACAAGAATCTGAAGAAATATGACCAGGAGCAGACCATGAAAAGGCTTGAACCTGCTCTACCTTTCAATAAGATCATGGCAATATAATCTTTTCCCACAACTTCATTCCCCTGCCCAGTTCCCTTGGGCCTTGATTCTCCTGTAGTCTATATCTCCATCCATCTCAGGCTTGACTATATTCCATGACTCAGCAACCAGAGTTCATTACAGCAGTGAACTCCAAAGACATCCATTCTGAGGGGGAAATAATTTTATCTCAGTCTCAGTGTTAATCTTATCCTGAGTGTATTTCCTGTGGTCTTAGATTGCCTCATTAGAAGTAAGACTTTCTTGGCATTTACCTTGTCAAACACTTTCAGAATTCTCAATGATTTAATGAATTTGCTTTTCTTCTGCCATGCACCAGAGAACATGGGCTTATTCTGCTCAGTCTTTTCCCTAAGGGTAACACCGCCTGCACACTTGGAATCTATGTAGTGAACCTTTGTTATACTGCCTCTGTGATAAGAGAAAATGCTCTTACAAAGACTGAATAGTTGTAGCAAGACTTATTTTACCCTTGTATTTTCACACTGCAATAAAGGCAGAAACTCAGTTTTCCTTCTTTATCATTATACATACAGATAATTTTATGGGTGAGAATACTCATATCTCCTTGAGCATCAATGATTAATAAAGTCTCAATGTTTTAATAAGGTTCTCCTTTTCTATCCTTTCTTAAAAATCTCGAATTTCTACTCATTATATTCCATCTGTTGTTTGTTGCCCATTCACTTAACCAGCTGGCATCCTTTTGCAGATTGTCTTGCATCATCCTCAAGTTCAAAGTAAAATTTATCATTGGAGTGCAAACATGTCACTACAATAGACTCTGAGGTTCTTTATCTGCAGGGCTACTTAACAAATCTATAGAGTGGTAACAGTAAACAGGATCTGTAATCTATAAACAAACTGTGCAAATGCACAAAATAAATAAATACCAATAAATAATGAACACGAAATTAAAGATAAAAGACTCCTTAAATGAGTGTAGTCATCCCCTTTTGTTCTACAGACTGATGATTAAGGGGTAATAATTGTTCTTGGACCTCGTGGTGTGAGCTTGCCAACTTGAAAATGGCCTATTTTCTGTTAGTTTAGCAATTTTTTATTCATCACACTGTCATACCTTAAATCTAATCAGCAGCTTTTCATGATCAATTCCGATTTTCATAATTTCCTTTTACAGATTTTCATGATCTGGTTATCATTGGCAAGGCCAACAGTTGTAGCTCATCCCTGTTTGTGACTGAGAAGGTGGTATCAATCATTGGCTTGAGCCTCTGTAGGTCTCTGCTGAAGGTGCTTCCACAATTCTATTGGGAGGGCAATTCAGGTAATCAAATGCAATGATAATGAAGTGTTTCCCGAATATTTCCAATGCAGGATGATGTACAACTTCAAGGGAACCAGCAGGTGATGGTGTTCCTGTAACTCTACTGCCTTTGTCCTTCCTGGTGGTAGATGGCATGAGCTTCAGAGATGCTGCCAGAGTAACCTGTGAAAGTGCCCGTTGTATGTTTTGTGCATTGCAGCCATTGTGAGCCACTAATGGAGGAAATGGATGGTGGATAGGGGGTGGGGTTGCACTGAAACAGATTAGTTTGTTTTAGTACTTTTTTGAGCTTCTAATGTTTCTTGGAAATCAAAATCCATCATACCTGCTCATTCTTTTTACCTGCCTTTTTACATGCTCAAAGAACAAATGTGTTAAACATAATTTCCTTTTCATAAAATTAAGCTGTCTATGGCACACCGTATGATTCTTTTTGAAGTGCTCTATTATAATTTCTTTACCAATGGATTCTGATATTTCCCTGAAAATTGATTTTCAGATAAGCTAACTCATAATACCCTGTTCCCACTCTTCTTCCTGGAATATCATTGTTAAGGAAATGTGTGAATTGAATTGATCTCAGGGGCATCCTTCATAGCCACACTAAAGAGACAGAAGCTATCTAAATTATATCCACTTTTTTCTCACAACTTCTCTTTCCTTTTCCAGTTCCCCAGCTCTCTGCCCAACAGCTAGTTGACAAGGATTATGCACAGTTGATAACAGAGGTGTGTCACAAGTTGGTTCCTTAAGGTTGTCAAAGCCGAGGCTTGGGGGTTGATAGTCAGGATAAGCTGCCACTGCTTATTAACTTCTCCCAATGGTGTGCATCTCAAAAAGCCTCTGACAACCAGGCCCAGCTCCATGGCTTTACATGTAGCTTAGCTGTTAAACCTGTCAAAACAACTACTGATAGGAGTGGGGTAAAAGTGGGTTACTGGAACCTTAAAACTAGTCACCTCAGGCAGATGGGGCTCATCAGCTGTGGTTGGTAGTTCATTTTGGAGAAGGAAAACTCTGATCTCAGACCTCGGATGCCTTGTGGTTGTATCCACTCATGGGGAAGGCTTTGGAAGTAAACTCCAAGGAAAAATCTGGAACTGGAGCTCCTACATTGAGTTCAACACTGACTGGCAACTCCTGCGATGCTGCTGGTGCCAAACTGTATCAGTCTTTGCCGTTCCTTTGGATTCATCAGCTGCGTGGAGAGAGGGAGCCTGCTACATGGGAAATAGCTTGCTCTTCATATCGTACTGCTTTGGCTTGCACACTGTCTTGTGCTTTGACGTTGCCAGCTAGGTCATCCATGATTGACAGAGGGCCAGAGCAGAAGTCACAGATCTTAAGAACCTCACTCTACCACACACTTCAGGGTTCATTCTGAGTGCTGCGGGCATTGAGAGCACTGTTTCAGCATGACCAGTATCATTTTGTGTGGTGGCACTGCTTTCATTGCCTTTGTGAGCTTGGGTTCAGTGCTGTTATATCACCAGGCGATATCCAGCAGCTCTATATTTTGTAGTGCCTCAAATGCAGTGGGCACAGTAGGCTATTAGAGAATGAAGCCCCAATAACTGCAGCCATTGACCAATGTGATTGGCTCACTGATATCTCATACTAGTTTGAATCTAAGGTTCTGAAATCCCATTATGTTCTAGTATAAAACAGAACTGATATCCATTTCCTACAAAATGATGTGTGCTGTCTACAGCAATAGGCACCTGCAGAGCCAAGTTAGACTGAATAGCTTTTGTTAAGGGTATGTTCCAATCATTTGTGTGTGCAATGACATTAAACTGATTAACCTTGAAGCTGGATTTTTTTGGTGTCTGTTGTTGTAGATCAGTTTGTGTGAAGTGCAATTTAACCTGGGTCGGATCACCTGGGAGATGATTACTGCGCAATGTCCTGTTTGCCAGAAGAAATGGCTCAAACACTTTCATGTTTTATTCACTTTATCACATTTGTAGTTTGCACATCCAATTACGTTATAAATCAAAATCAATACATTTACTTCCTTCCTGGCATAAACTGGAGTTTTAGCATGTGACCTACATTATTCATTGAACACATACACCAAAACCTGGAAGCTTATCACCCTGAGACTGATACTGAGTGGAACCAATGGATGTGTTGCATTTGGATTTTCAGAAGACTTTTTTAATAAACAAAAGTCAGGGGATCTGGAATTGAGTTACAGTATGTACCAAATCAAAACCAGAGTAAAACCGAGTCCTGCTCAATCTCGTAGGAGTGATCCCTCAAATCTGCTCTACCATTCAATATCTTGGCTGATGTGGATAACAGTTGATTGTAATCTCAATTTTGCACTTCTGTTGATCTGTGCCCAGCTCTTTCACTACCCAACCCCACTCTCTTATCAGGTTTGTCACTGCCTTTAAAATAAACAGGTTTTCTTTTTCAGTTATGTAAAGCAAATTTGAATTTTACTATTGTATGTTCCATGGCCTCTGTACAGCCCACAGTCTCTCACAGTCAAGGGAGTGCTTTTGGATTGTAGTCACTATTGTAATAGGACAATAAAATATAAGAGCAGATTTAGGCCATTTGGCCCATCCAGACTATCCTGTAATTTCATCATGGCTGATCCATTTCCCTCTCAGCCCCAATCTCCTGCCTTCTCAACAAATTCCTTCATGTTTCAAATGTTTCAAAGGTACATTTAATGGCAGAAAAATGTATACAATATACATCCTGAAATGCTTTTTCTTCACAAACATCCATGAAAACAGAGGAATGCCCCAAAGAATGAACGGCAGTTAAATGTTAGAACCTCAAAATCCACCCTCCAGCTCCCCATTCCCGCGCGTAAGCGGCAGCAAGCAAAAATCCCCCCTCCTCCCACCAGCAAAAAAAGCATTGGTACCCTCCACTGAGCACTCAAGCATGAGCAAAGCAACAGCAATGACACAGACTTGCAGTAATCCAAAGACTTTGCATTTCACCTGGTATTCGACATGCCACAGGCTCTCTCTCTCCCTAATAAGGGAGAAAGAGGTGTCTCCATTTTCACAGCGCGCAGAGAGACATAACAAACAACTTGCTAGTTTATGATGTTAAAAGTCCATCACATTGCTTTTTTTAAGCTCTGTGCCAAAGATCACAAGTCCCTGGGCACACAGCCACAGATATTCCAACTCCCCCAATGACACATGGGTCTCCTGCCATGACACCAACCCTCGATCCACCCATCTCCAGAGCCCCGAGATCCCAGGCTTCCAAAGCTGAGCCAGACTCTTAGGCCGAGCCCTTGGCACGCTGAACAATGGCCAGTTAAGAAAACCTCGAGAGTGGGTCCCATTCCCACAAAGAATCGTAGTCAGCCTGTAACTCCAGGCCAGAGTCTTCAAAAGAACCCTGAAAGGGAAAAATAAAGATATTAAAGATGGAAATAGAGCTGTTTCCAAAAACGCAAGCAAAGGAGTCGCCGTTTAGCACCATCTGTCCTGATTAATCAAGAATCTATCAACCGCTGCCTGAAATATACCCAGTGACTTGGCCTCCACAGCCACCTGTGCAATGAATTCCAAAGATTCACCACTGTCTGGCTAAAGAAATTCCTCCTCATCTCCACTTTAAATAGATGTCCCTTTAAACTGAGGCTGTGTCCTCTGGTCTTAGACTCCACCATAGGAGTCATTTTTTCCACATCCACCCTATCGAGGCTTTCAACATTCGATAGGTTTCAATGAGACCCCCCTCATTCTTCTGAATTCCAATGAGCACAGGCCCACTACCTATTAGATGCTCCCAATGGCATGCACCGCAAATGGTCTCTGACAACCCAAGTCTAGCTTCTGGTCTTCACATGTGGCTTAACTACTAAGTCCAGAGCAAATGTTTCTACTGGCAGAAGAAGGGGCAAAGGTGGGTTACTGGTGCCTTAAAACCAGTTGCTTTGGGTAGATGGGGCTTATCAACCATGGTTGGCAGCTTACCTTGAAGAAGGAAAACTCTGATCTCAAACTTCCGCTGCCTTGTGGCTGTGCCCACTCATGGGAGGAAACCCTGAGGGGAAAATCTGGAGCTGGAGTCCCTAAGGCAGTCCGACATTGAGTTCAATGTTGACTGGTAACTCCTGCGAAACTGCTGGTACCAAACCTATCTGTCTCTGCTGTTCCTTTGGGCTCATCAGATGTGTGGAGAGGGGGAGATTCCTACATGGCAACAACTTGCTCTCCATATCATACTGCCCCAGCTCGTATATCTAGACTGCTGGGATGCAATACCCATGGTCAACTCTGACCAATGGAGGCCTCAGACTCCGACAGCCCCAGAGCTATCAAACGTCCTCATATGATAACTCTTTCAATCCCAGAATCACTTTCATGAACCTCCTTTGAAACCTCTCCAATATCAGCACACCCTTTCTTAAATAAGGGGCCCAGAACTGCTCACACTACTCCAAGTGAGGCTTCACCAGTGTCTTATAAAGCCTCAACATTACATCCTTGCTGTCATATTCTAGTCCTCTCGAAATGAAAGCTAGCCTTCCTCACCATCAGCTCAACCTGCAAATTAACCTTTGGGAAATCTAATCCCTTTGCAGCTCTGATTTTTGAATTTTCTCTCTGTGTGGAAAATACTGTACGCATTTACTCCTTCTACCAAAGTGCATGACCATACTTCCCAACACTATATTCCATTTGCACTTCTTTGCCCATTCTCCTAACTATCTAAGTCCTTCTGTAGCTTCTCTGCTTTTACAAAACTACCTGCCCCTCCACCTATCTTTGTATTGTCTGCAAAGTTGGCCACAAAGCCATCAATTCCATCATCCAAATCATTCACATATAACATGAAAAGAAACGGTCCTCACATTGAACCCTGTGGAACAGCACTAGTCACTGGCATCCAACCAGAAAAGGCTCCCTTTATTCTCACTCTTTGCCTCTTGCCAATCAACCGTGTAGAAAATGTGAGGAGTAATTATCAACAAGCAATAATGAGATAAGTAAGCAGTGCTTATTTTTCTTTGCATTAATATGTGATTGAAAACATTGCTTTTCCATTTCCTTGCAAAATTGATTTAACATCTGACCTGTAAACAGTGCTTCAACAAACAATTCGCTGGAGGAGCTCAGGATTTAGGTTTATTATCACTGACATATGTCGTGAAACTTGTTTAGCAGCAGCAGTACAGTGCAATTCATCGCTGTAAATTACAATAAGAAATATAGTGTTCACAGAGATATGGACTGTTTAGAAATCTGATAGTGGAGGGGAAGAAGCTGTTCCTAAAACATTATCTGTGAGTCTTCAGGATCCTGTACCTCCTCCCTGATGGTAAAAACAAGAAAAGGGCATGAGCTGAATGGTGAAGATGCCTCAAGTCAGATGCAATGTTCTCGAGGCAGTGCCTTTTGAAGATTTCCTTGACAATAGGTTCCTCCCACTGATTCTGCTCGACTTGTTGAGTTCTTCCAGCAGATTCTTATTCCAGATTCCGACACCTGTATTTTCTTACGTCTCAGTGTGTTTCTCCCACTGGAGCATCAACCTGGCCAATTACACCAACGCTGTCTTTCGTTAATTTAGGAGATGGGTACCTGAAGGGCAAAGCATCAGATCTGGCACAAACTGCTCTCTCATATGTTTCTGAGACCGGGACTACCTACAGCAGGTATGCCAAGACACTAATGCTGCTACCACAATAACTCCCAAATACAGAATATGAAAAAGGTAAGCAGATATTAGTATCTTCACTCAGGCCAGGCACACACTCTTGTAACCCCCTACTCTCTAGCAATTCCTGCCGTACGTGTTCAATGAAGGTCCCACATTGGCCTCATCAGTCACTTCAGAACTCGCAAAGCGGGTGTGGAAAAATGTCTTTCTTGATCAAGTATAACCCGAGCCGATGTTTTACAAAATGTTTTGCATTTTCCACCTTGTCAAAAAGGTGAAGTGCGTATTAGAATAATGGGGTTCACATGTACACTTCCCATGTTACTTTTTTAATGAAAGAAGAAAGATTGCCCAGAGGCTAATGTTAAACTTGGTCCCTTGCTTCCTCAAAGAAACATGTCGCAGTTCACAAAACTGATATCTACAATACATCACACAAAATATGTCAGAAAATGATATTCAACATCATGTAGATTTAATGGTTCTGGCAAAATATAAAAATATTTTTCCTGTGCTCATTTCTTATTCCAAAAAGCTGCCCCAAAGCCACATATCAATAATCCTTTATTAGCTGCAAAATGAAAGACATTTCCTAACAGAGAAATACAGCAGCTGGTAGAAATAAGATCCAGGATGCATTTTCAAATCTTAATTATTTCTTACTATAGGGAGTCCTATACTTTGTGACTTTGTGACTGATGTTTCATGATTTGTTTAAAAGAAGATTCACTGTAATAGTGGTGTTCTGATCCTTCTTACATGCTTTCATATTTCACTCCTACCTGTGCGAATGGCTTTGAAAACTGATGGCCAAGGCTTTGCAATGACCAAGAATAAATGTATCAGACTTGATCTGAGTGAGTAGCTGAAAGCTCCCAGTGAAAATAGGTCTTCCAAACAGCTCACTTCAATGAATTCTGGAAAAAATAAATTCAGAGTACTTTCAACATACACGCGATGGCCTCACACAATTTAAAAGCAGAATTAATTTACAGAAAGCACTCTATAGTAATGTGCACTTATTTTCTCTGGCACCTGAGCCATATGGAAGCGACTTTCGAAGTAGAAAGCCATTGATGGATGTGTGCACATCATTTACCTGATGCACCTGAGCTCATTTCTCTTTTTATTTCACAACTTCTTTTAGATCCCTTATCTTGGTTGCTCAGCAGTCACATTTGTTTAATATGCAAAACAAACTGGCCATCTTGCAGATGACGGGAATCTTATGCTGATGGGATCAGAGTGCATTTTTTTTTTCTGGGGATTGCAAGACACAGAAAGAAAATCATTTTTGCTGGTTAATGGGAAGTAACAATGCTCCAAACCTTTGGAATATATGTGTGCAGATGTTTTATTAATCTGTTTTGCTTCTTATGACTAAATATCTTGTGATCAAACATTCTGCAATGCATACAGAGTTGACAGAAACCTACCTTGTTGCCCAGCTCTGTTTAATTGCCCATTCATGCTTCTACTATAATCAATCCATTACATCTGCAATGATGAATGGTCATGGTGGACAGAATGGCCTTCTATAACTCTTTTTCTCACCTTCCACGTGTAATTCTCAATACCCTAATGATCATTCCTTGAATCTTCACTTCCTTCCATTTGCATGCTGCCCCTTAGGAGCATTATTTAAAGACGTGACCAGTTTCCACAATATTCTGATGACACCCTTGCCCTACCTCTTATTCTGTCCTATCACTTATCCAAAGTTCATTCTTAGATCAGTCACAATTAAAACTTGCCTATTCAGTCTTGAACTGAGCTCATGACTCTGTACTTTCTCCAATATTAAGAGTATCTTCTTCCATGTCTGTAATACCCCACCCTGACACAGTCCTGCTGAAGCTCCTATCATTACTCTTATCAATTCAAGAAGTGTTAATGCTTTGTAATACTAGCCATTCTCTCTTCCTCCTCCTTTGTAAACTTAAGCTCATCACTATTTCTCTTGCTGATCATCATTAAAACTCTAATGCAAGAAGAATTGTTTATATTGATGGCTTTTTCCCAAAGCCCTCAATTTAAAATGGTTCATCTTGCATTCCAACCCTTTCATGATCATGCTTTATTTATGAAACCCTTCTTTGATTGTATTGTCTGTTGCGGGTATTACACAAGCAACAGGGTCCTGAGTTGAAGTTAAACTCGAGGAAAATCTAGTCTGCCAGTATAATGCACTGCAACACAAAGTATACTTTATACTGGAAATAACTAGGAAAATGTGTAGCTTGGGTGGTTGCTGGTTGTGTTGTTTTCCAATCTTAGCAATCCACATGCAAACAAGAAGATCCTATGAGGAGACATCATCAGTGCGCTGTTCATTTTCTGGTGTGTCCTCCAAATGCTTGGCCTTTATATATTTATCAGTCAGTCTTTATGAAAACTCAGTTGTGATGTAGAATAGGGTCTTGTCATTGATCTGTTGCGTGGTGAACTCTGTGCATTTGGGACTGGAATTTTGCCTGCATTGGCTTATAAATAAGATCGACATTTACATGTCTGTTTACAGAACTGTTTGCAGAAAAGCATGCTTCTAGGAATTCTTTTGCAAATCAAGAGGGGCACAAATTCGATTGGGCATCAGTGAAAGTTATGGTGCAAGTAAACTTGTGATATGCAAGAGAATTCCTAGAAGCATGGTTTGCACAAACAATTCTGTAAACAGGCATGCAGACCTTGATCCTATTTATAAGTCAATGCAGGCACCTCACCAGGAATAGGGTTCCTGTTGTCCTCACCTACCACCCTACTAGTCTCCATATCCAGCACATAATTCTCCATAACTTTCTCCATCTCCAACGGGATCACACTACCAAGCATATCTTTCCCAAGCATATTGTTCTGCCTAATATTATTGAGTTGATTACTGAATGAAGCATTTGAGTCATCAAAGAATTGTATCACAGTTTCAGAAATTGCACAGAGTATCTCATGCAGTTTCCTATTGAGAGCCACCTGACTTCTGTTGAATGGCAAGCGTTCAAACTGTTCATCATTCTCAATTCAATGCTCTTGAAATAGTCGATAATTGAGAGCATTGGACCTGATTTTATTTACCACTGTGATAACAGTGTTTAATGATTTGTGCAGCTCATCACTTAGAATTTTTTGCAAACAGAACTTGTCTGTGAATAGCACAGCGAATGGTAAATGTATTAGGTATAGCTTTATTCATGAAAGTTATAATCTCATTGATGGTACTGCATCTGGTGCACAAGCAAGAACGTTGGTGAGTGGAATGGCCTTTTCTTTGAAAAATTCCTCAACAACCCAAAATATTGACTCCACCTTCATATCTGTTTCTAGTCCCCTTGCAAATAACAACACTTGAACCATGCTTTTATCTTTTATGAAGTGAACATACAGTAATTAAGAAGCAAAGATTTGATGCCTGGCAAAGTTGCAGAGCAAATTCTGTTGTCCTAAGTACATTGCACAATGTGCCTTCTGGATTCTCAGTCATTTCATCTATTTGTCTATGAACAGAGTTTTTGCTGAATGGAATCACTTTAATGATTTAGTCTGGCGACAAATTCAAAATCGCTCTCAGAACCTCCCTTACTGCTGGCAGCATCAATTCTTCTCCAATTGTATGGGGCTTTTCAGATTTAGCAATGAGCAATGGAATGATGTATGAAGCATGGATACCATCACTCTTTTGTTGTGAGGTGTTGACAAACATGTTTTGAAGTGTTTCCTTTTCTGAAAGTTTTCCCAAAATGTCTGAACATAAGACAAGTTCTAGTTTGCTTATCAGAGTATATTTTCAAGGAGTCTAGATGATTTCATTGCCTCATTTGAAAAAAAAACTTTTTCACACAGCAGGCACATTGGCTATTGCTGATTGCTTGGTGTTGGTATAAGTCCATATTTCTGACACTACACTGTCTACACCTCTTTTTCATTTGGTTTGCTTCTGCATTTTCATAATGGATGAATGATCACGGTCAATCACCTATTGTTTAGTCCAACCTCAAGTAATGTGATCAACACAGAGGAAAGCTATGGTGTCATTATAGCTCAGAAAAAAAACCTGGCTCTTTGTCTGGTTGGGCCATGGGTGAGAAATGTGGTCTGGACCATCTGAAAGGACAGTTTCTGATCTTTACCCAATTGAATGCCATCCCCTAATTCACAGGAATTGCATTAGTGCAATGATTGGAGTACGGAGATTGTTGTAGCTAACACTATACTACAGTATTGCTGGGCAATAACTCAATTTCTTCAGTCGAGATTTCTCATGATATGCCAAATACAGAAGTGCCATGTCAACAACTATAACTTGCTTCCTAATATTAAGAGAATGGAGGGTTAGCGAGTGATGAGGGGATTATGCAATCATCTCTTTGCAATGAGAGGGGAGAACGCGTTGGACCTTGTTTACACAAACATCCTCGACGTGTACCGGGTGGAGTCCCGCCCCCATCTCAGATACTCAGACCACATCTCTGTTATGCTAATCCCAGCATGCAGACCACTCGTCAGGCACTCCAGACCAGTTCAGAAGCAGGTGAAAACCTGGCCAGCAGGAGCCATCTCTGCTCTTCAAGACTGCTTTGAGAACACTGACTGGCACATGTTCAGGGAGGCTGCAACTGATGGCGACTGTACCAACTTAGAGGAGTACACAGCATCAGTGACTAGTTACATCAGCAAGTGCATTGATGATGTTACTCTGTCCAAGACCATCACTATACGTGCCAACCAGAAGCCATGGATGACCGCGGAGGTGCGTGTGCTGCTGAGGACCCGTGACTCCACCTTCAGAGCAGGCAACAGGGCAGCTCTAACAACAGCAAGGGCCAAACTGTCCTGGACCATCAGAGGGGCAAAGCGTGCACATGCCCAGGGAAGCCACAGCCATTTCCAGGACAGTGGTGACACGCAGCACATGTGGAAGGGCATTCAGGACATCGCCAACTACAGGACAACATCACCTGACTGTGCAGGTGATGCCTCCCACCCAGGTTCACTGAATAACTTCTACACTCATTTTGAGGTGGAAAATGATGTGGCGGTGAGGGAGTCCACCCCTCCTGTGAATTACCAGGTGCTGTGTCTCTCCATGGCTGATATGGGGAGAACCCTATGCAGGGTCAACCCACGGAAGGCTGCAGGACCAGACAATATTCCTGGCAGAGTGCTTAGAGGATGTGCAGACCAGCTAGTAGATGTTCTCACTGACATCTTCAACATCTACCTGAGCAGCGCCGTCATTCCAACGTGCTTTAAGGCTGCCACCATTATCGTCCCCGTGCCGAAGAAGTCTTCAGTGTCCTGCCTCAATGACTACCGTCCCGTTGCACTCACATCCATCATCATGAAGTGTTTCGAGAGGTTCGTCATGAGGCATATCAAGACGCTGCCGCCCCCCTCACTGGACCCCCTGCAGTACGTGTATCGTCCCAACCGCTCAACAGACGCCGCCATTGTCATCACCCTCCATCTGGCCCTACCCCACCTGGACAAAAAAGACACGTACGTTCGAATGCCGTTCATAGACTTCAGTTCAGCATTCAACACAATCATTCCTCAGAAACTGATTGGAAAGCTGAGCCTACTGGACCTGAACACCTCCCTCTGCAATTGGATAACAGACTTCCTGACTGGGAGACCTCAGTCAGTCCGGATCGGGAGCAGCATCTCCAACACCGTCACACTGAGCACGGGGGCCCCCCAGGGTTGTGTGCTCAGTCCACTACTGTTCACTCTGCTGACCCATGACTGTGCTGCAACACACAGCTCAAACCACATCATCAAGTTCACCGATGACACGACCGTGGTGGGTCTCATCAGCAAGAATGACGAGTCAGCTTACAGAGAGGAGGTGCTGCGGCTAACAGACTGGTGCAGAGCTAACAACCTGTCTCTGAATGTGAACAAAACAAAAGAAATGGTTGTTTACTTCAGGAGGGCACAGAGCGACCACTCTCTGCTGAACATCGATGGCTCCTCGGTAGAGATCATTAAGCGCACCAAATTTCTTGGTGTTCACCTGGTGGAGAATTTCACCTGGTCCCTCAACACCAGCTCCATAGCAAAGAAAGCCCAGCAATGTCTCTACTTCCTGCGAAGGCTGAGGAAAGTCCATCTCCCACCCCATCCTCATCACATTCTACAGGGGTTGTATTGAGACCATCCTGAGCAGCTGCGTCACTGCCTGGTTCTGGAATTGCACCATCTCGGATCGCAAGACCCTGCAGTGGATAGAGAGGTCAGCTGAGCAGATCATTGGGGTCTCTCTTCCCGCCATCACAGACATTTACACTACATGCTGCATCCGCAAAGCAAACAGCATTATGAAGGACCCCACACACCCCTCATACAAACTCTTCTCCCTCCTGCCATCTGGGAAAAGGCACCAGAGCATTCGGGCTCTCACAACCAGACTATGTAACAGTTACTTCCCCCAAGCCACCAGAATCCTCAATACCCAGAGTCTGGACTGACACCAACTTACTGCCCTCTACTGTGCCTATTGTCTTGTTTATTATTTATTGTAATGCCTGCACTGTTTTGTGCACTTTATGCAGTCCTGGGTAGGTCTGTAGTCTAGTGTAGTTTTTCTCTGTGTTGTTTTTACGTAGTGCACTGTAGTTTTTGTACGGTTTCATGCAGCACCGTGGTCCTGAAAAACATTGTCTCATTTTTACTGTGTACTGTACCAGCAGTTATGGTCGAAATGACAATAAAAAGTAATTTGACTTGACATTGTAATTAATTATGAGACACTGGGGATCAAATGCTTATAATAAGTAATTCATTTCTTAAATTAAGCCTGTAAGCCCTCATCTGTCCCCTTTGCTACAGAACGCACTTTGCACCCACTACCTCCTTTATCTTTATTGTACCCTTAGAAGCTCGCACCACCCCCTGGGGCTAATATTGCCCACTTTGTGAACCACCAGTCTCATCCCTGTTGTGAAATTCACCTTCTGAATCTCCCTGGTTCTCCAACCTCCTTACATGAATCTGCTCTTCTAAGACTCCGTAAACTCCAGTTCCATCTTTCTGTCTTCATTGTTAGCTCTGAGTTCATTTTAGACTGATGATGAATAACTTTGGATGAAAGGCAAAATGTGCGTACTCCATTCAGTGGAATCGTCACTCCTGATTTCCCCGCTCATTGACTTCCATGAACCCAGTCAGAAATGCCTGAGGTCTCCTTGGGATGACTTTTTACATGAAATATTAATGCAAGTGTTTCTTTTTCCCACAGCAGCCTACACTAAAGGACATGTAATTGCTTCAACTGAAGGAAAAGAGGCTGAATTGTTAGACATGTAAAGTTATTGAAACTGAACTTTAAGAATTTAGAATGGTGGTGAGTTCAGATTAACAGTGGAGTTTAACTAAAATAGATGCTGTTGTAAAACAACAGGCAGCTCTCTTAGTGGATGTTCCAAAAGCATCAGTTTATTCTCAGTATTCATTAGATATACACTACAATCCATTTACTTGAAGGACACTTGCTCAAATTGACCATTTAAATTATCATCTGGACCCTGTGACATGCCCTGCAGTTGTTGTGTTATTTTTGTACTCTGTGTGAGTTCCATGCTGAATTAATAGCCTTAAATATGCTGTAACTTTGGGATTAATAAGAATTTGTGTGTTTGATTATTTTTTTATTCAGGAGCTTGCATTTCCCGGGCAATCAGATAAATAACACCAACTCTGGCCTCTTCAGGTGCAGAGTTAAAATAACTGTTCTACAAATTAAAAAAAAGTTATTTTTTGCCCCTTTTGCACTATATTTTTGTCCCCATGTGCATCATCCATAGCTGTGTGTCCCAAATGGTTTTCCTGACAATTCCTGTCATTTGAAGGTGGAACTGAAAGTCGTAATGTAGTTATTTTCTTTTCTTCACAAAAACTTTGCAGTCAAATATAATAGAATGTCTCCAATGCTTAGCTCCATTTGAGTACATATTTTGCTTCTTCCCTCTCATAAGAACATAAGAAATAGGAGTAGTAGTAGGTATCTGCCCCGTTGACCCTGCTCTGCCATTCAATAAGATCATGGCTGATCTGACCATGGACTCCTCTCCACCTACCTGCCTTTCACCATAACCCTCAATTCCACGACTATCCAAAAATCTCTCCAACGTTCTCTTAAATATATTTACTGAGGTACCCTTCACTGCTTCATTGGGCAGAGAATTCCACAGATTTACCACTCTCTGGGAAAAGCAGTTCCTCCTCATCTATCTCTATCCTAAATCTACTCCCCAGAATCATGAGGCTCTGTCCCCTAGTTCTAGTCTCACCTTTACTTTACCTTTACTTTACTTCACTTCATTGTCATCAAACAATTGATACTAGAGTGTACAATCATCACAGCGATATTTGATTCTGCGCTTTGGCTGGGTGGGTCGTGTCCTTGATTATCCTGGCAGCACTGCTCCGACAGCATGCGGTGAAAAGTGAGTCCAAGGATGGAAGATTGGTTTGTGTGATGTGCTGGGCTATGTTCACGATCTTCTGCAGCTTCTTCTGGTCTTGGACAGGACAACTTCCATACCAGGTTGTGATGCACCCCAGAAGACTGCTTTCTATGGTGCATCTATAAGAATTAGTGTGGGAGACAGTGGAAACAACTATCAATGGAAACAACTTTCCTGCCTTTATCTTGCATATCTCTCTGCTAATTTTATATGCTTCTATAAAATCTCCCCTCATTCTTCTGAATTCCAGCAAGTACAGTCCCAGGTGACTCAATCTCTCCTCATAATCTGACCCCCTCATCTCTGGAATCAACCTGGTGAACCTCCTCTAAACCAGTATATCCTTCCTCAAGTATGGAGACCAGAACTGCACACAGTACTCCAGGTGCGGCCTCACCAGTACCCTGTATAGTTGCAGCATAACCTCCCTGCTCTTGAATTCAATCCCTCTAGCAATGAAGGCTAACATTCTGTTTCCCTTCTTAATAACCTGTTGTACCTGCAAACCAACTTTTTGTGATTCATACACAAGCACTCCCAAGTCCATCTACACAGCAATATGCTGCGATTACTTACCATTTAAATAATAATCTCCTCTTCCATTTTTCCTTCCAAAGTGGATGACCTCATATTTACCATCATTGTGCTCCTTCTGCCCGCTCACTTAACCTACCTATATTTCTCTGAATCTTCTGCACAATTTGCTTTTCCACTCAATTTCGTATCATCAGCAAACTTGGATACACTACACTGGGTCCCTTCTTCCAGATTGCTAACATATATCATGAACAGTTGTGGGCCCAGCACCAACCCCTGCGGAACACCGCTCACCACTGATTTCCAACCAGAGTAACACCCATGTATCTCAACTCTCTGCTTTCTATTAGTTAACCAAGCCTCTATCCATGCTAATACATCACCCCCAACTTTATGCATCCTTATCTTACGGATAAGACTTTTATGCTGCACCTTATCGAACACCTTCTGGAAATCCAAGTAAATAACATCCATCTGGTCCCCTTTATCCACTGCACTCATTATATCCTGAAAGAACTCCAGTAAGATTGTTAAACAGGATCTGCCTTTGCTGAATCCATGCTGTGTCTGCCTGATGGATCCATTTCTTTCCAGATGCCTCGCTATTTCTTCTTCAATGATAGCGTCAAGCATTTTCCCAACTACAGGTGTTAAACTAATTGGCCTATAGTTACCTGCCTTTTGCATACATCCTTTTTGGAACAATGGTGTGACATTCGCTGGCTTCCAATCCACTGGGACCTGCCCAGAGTCCAGAGAATTTTGGTAAATTATCACCAAAGCCTCTATTATAACTTCTGCCATTTCTCTCAGTACCCTGGGATGCATTCCATCAGGACCAGGGGACTTATCTATCTTCTGGTTTTTATTACGTTTTCTCCAATTTGGCTCCTTTGCACAGAAATTCCTCAGAGCTACTCCTCTGCCTGTGCTCCTTACTGATGTGCCACAGACTATTCAGATAAACATGCCATTGACAAAAAGATATCCTCTGTACTTGAGTGAAAGTAACACTGATAGACCATGAACAGCTCTGCCACAGTTCCAAGGAATTTTTCGGCAGTGTAATCGGAGCGGAAATCTGGGCTGATTTATTCATTCTCCATTCCAAGACAACAAAGCCAGAGGCCAGCTATTGTGTTCTTCTGATTTATCTCAGCCAAAGATATTATGTTTTACATTTCAGCATTGCCAATTAATTTGCAGGAACAGTTGGCTTACCTTGTGGGATGTCTTCCAGTGGAACAATGACTAACTCTGCAATGAGAGAACATTAATTTACCTTTTAATTCAAACTGAAGCATCACATGCTTTTGCATGTGTACCTCTTCAATCTCTGAAGGTGGATTGGAGAGCACGCTTTGATAAGACAAGGCTGAAGGCAAATAATCTAGCATTCATTGCATTTCATATTGACTAAACATGCAGAGCAACAGGTAAGATCACTCTACTGAGTCAGTGCAGCTTATCATTGTGAAAAATACGGTACAAAATAATGAACAATTTATGGCTTTAAATCTAATCATCGTCATCAATAGGTGCCGTTTCATGACATGGACAATCATGGTCTATCCATGACCATCATTGTTCTTGGCAATTTTTTCTACGGTAGACCTTTACCATTGCCTTCTTCTGAGCAGTTTCAATACTCTTCAGAGATTGTCTGCCTGGTGTCAGTGGTCACAGAAACAGCGATATGCACCAGTTGCTCCCATGACCATCCACCACCTGCTCCCATGGCTTCGTACGACGCTGATCGGGGGCGAAGCAGGTACTGCACCTTGCCCGAGGGTGACCCGCAGACTAGCAGAGGGAAGGAATGAGCACCTTACACCTCCTTTGGTAAAGGCATATCTCCACCCCGCCACCCAATTAAATTATATGTTGTTTTCAATTTGCAAATGTAAAGTAGTGTAACAATACTGCATTTAGCAAGGCTGAGTAAAGCAGTTATTTGGACCATTACCAAATGAAAGCCAAATCCTTCACCTTATGTTAACATTGAAATGAAATGCTAGGTCCATTCCAAACATACTCCTAAGTTCATTTAGGCAAATACATAGAACATAGAATAGTAGGGCACAGGAACAGGCTCTTTGGCTCACAGTATCTGTGCTGAATATGATGTGGAATTAAACTAGGTCTCCTCTGTCTGTACGCCATCCATATCCTTCCATCTGTTCATTTCCTGCACATTCACATATCTATCTAACAACCTCTTCAATGCCATTATTGTATCTGTTCTCCTCTGTGTAGAAAATAATCTTGCCTTGCACATCTCTTTTAAATTTCCCTTCTCTGACCTTAAATGCATGCCTTCCAATATTTGACATTTTATATCCTGAGAAAACAATTCTGAATGCCTACCTTCTTTATGCCTCTCATAATCTTATAAATTTCGTTCAGCCTCTGACGTTCCAGAGAGTACAACTCAAGACTGTCCAGTCTCTCCTTCTAGCTCATATTGTGTAATCAAGGTAATGTCTGGTAAACCTCTTCTGCACGCTTTCTGAAGCCCTCACATCCTTCCTCTAATGGAGCAACCAACATTGCACATAAAACTCCAATAATGAATACTGCAACAAAGAATCATATCTCCTTGTTGAGAAGTGTGGTCTCACCAAATTTTTATATAGCTGCAACATGACCTTTCCACACTTATACTCAACAGCCTGACCAATGAAAACAAGCCCACCATATGCCTTCTTTACCACCCCAACTACTAGTGTAAAGACTGTTAGTAAGCTATGGACCTGGACGCCAATGTTCCTCTACATCAGTACAATTAGGGGTCCTGTCATTAACCTCATACTGTTGTTCTTAAGCTGGTTTACCAATTGTCCTAAAAACCATTTGAGTTAAATTTCTTTCTGTAGTTAGCAGAACGCTGGCTCTGGAGAACAACATCAGACCAGGCTTCCTCTTGGTTCCTTTCCATCCTTGCCAGGATTAGCCAAAGCTCTTGTAATGGCAAAAATTAGGCTGCACTCAAGGCAGTTTCATTGGAGTGTCTGAATTTCACCTGAATTATGACGGTGTCGATACCAAAAGATAAGGTCATTGGCCTCCTTGGTCCAAGTTCACCAGCACTACTTACAGTACTTGAGTTTGAGAATTTAAAAATTCAGTTTGTTACATTTTTCAAATTGAGATGACAGTGCTGCCTCACTGAAAAAGAATTACTTAAGCTCATATATTCACTATCTGAGAGAGACTAAAGCATACCCTGCTCATAGCTTCAAAAAAAAATCTTTGCAATTCTTGCTGAATCTGTCACTCCTGTAGTATATGTGTTATTTATGACACACGCTCAATGTTTTAGGAACAGTTCTTCCTCTCCACCATCAGATTTGTGAAAGGACAATGAACCATGTGCAATACCTCAAAAAATTTATTTGCTCTCTTTTTGCGCTACTTATTTGATTTATTTTATATATTTTTCTCAGTTTTTAATTAAATTCTTATGTATTGCACTGTGCTGCTGCCATAAAACAACAAATTTCACGATATATACCAATGATATGAAACTTGATTCCAATTTTAATCATCCCACATTTACATTAGCAGAAGCCAGGTAATTCCCACCTCAAGACTATCAAATAGCGTGATTTGTAAATTTACGGATGAGATCAAAATGACCAGAGTAAAAAGGTTATCTAATGTTACATCAGGATATAGATCAGCTGTGAAAATAGGCCATGGAATGGCTGATGAAGCTTCACTCAAGTACGAGTCAAGTTAAACCAGACTAGGACGTACACAGTGAATGGCAGTGTCCATGGGGAGTTCCGATCTTACAGCACAGCCAAAACACTTTTTACAGAGAACAGTAATTAGGTTTTTCCATTCCTAACATTCAAAGGTTCAAAGATCAAATCTAATGTAAGAGAAATGTATACAATATACATCCTGAAATGCTTTTTCTTTGCAAACATCCATGAAAACAGAGAAGTGCCCCAAAGAATGAACAACAGTTAAACATGCGAACCCAAAGGTCCCCCCCAGCTCCCCCCTTTCACACATAAGCGGCAGCGAGCAACGATTCCCCTTCCCCCACTGGCAACGGTACCGCCGCCAAGCCCAAGAGTGCGCTAAGCAATAGCAAAGACACAGACCAAAGTTTCCACAAAGGCTTTGCATTTCATCCGAAATTCGACAATGCACAGGTTCTCTCTTTCCCTGGCAAGGGAGAGGGAGGTGTCCCCTATTTTCACAGTGAGTGGGAGACATAACAATGTTAGAAGTCCGTTTCGTCGCTTTTTTCGAGCTCTGTGTCCAAAGATCAGAAAGACCTCGAATCTTCGGGCCACAGCAAAAGATTTTCCAGCCTCCCCGACAACATACAAGTCTCCTGCTGTGACATCGACCCTCAAACTGCCCGTCTCCAGAGCCCCAAGATCTTAGGCTTCTGGACACAATCGAGATTCTCTTGGCATATTCAACAAACCCTTGGCATGTTGAATAGCGGCCAGTTGTGGAACCCCAAGAAAGGGTCCTACTCCCACAAAGAACTGAAGCCTGAGTCCGTTATCTTCATTGTTATCTGGTTCTTGACATTTGTTCTTTGTTTTGTCTTTAGAAGCTGTGTACAGTTTTTCTCTGTTGTCAGAATAACCCCCCCACCAAACACCAGACAGCTTGATAAAAACACATACACAGACTTGTAAGCTTCCCATCCAAACCAGCAAACCAGCAAAGCGCCATGGGATCTCACAGGATCCATTTTGTCACATTGTATTTTACCAAAGTTACAAATTTGTAAAGACTTCAGGACTATAGATATAAGAATATAAATACATAATAAATAGGAGCAGGAGTAGGCCATCCAGCCCATTGAGCCTGCCCTGCCATTCAATAAGATCATGGCTGATCTGTCCATAAACACAGCTCCATCTACCTGCCTTTTCCCCATAACCCTTAATTCCCTTACTATGTAAAAATCTATCTAACTGTATCTTAAATATATTTAGTGAAGAAGCCTCAACTGCATCCCTGGGCAGAGAATTCCACAGATTCACCACTCTCTGGGGAAAACAGTTTCTCCTCATCTCTGCCCTAAATCTTCTCCCCTGAATCTTGAGGCAATGTCCCCTAGTTCTAGTCTCACTTACCAATGGAAACAACTTTCCTACTTCTATCTTATCTATCCCTTTCAAAATTTTGTATGTTTCTACAAGATCCCCTCTCATTTTTCTGAATCCCAGAGAGTATAGTGCCAGGCGACTCAATCTCTCATCATAGGTTAATACCTTCATCTCTGGAATCAACCTGGTGAACCTCCTCTGCACTGCCTCCAAAGCCAGTATATCCTTCCTCAAGTATGGAGACCAGAACTGCACACAGTACTCCAGCTGTGGCCTCACCCTGCATAGTTGCAGCATGACCTCCCTGCTCTTGAATTTAATCCCTCTAGCAATGAAGGCCAACATTCCCTTTTCCTTCTTAATAACCTGTTGTACCTGCAAGCCAACTTTTTGCAAATCATGCACAAGTTCTCCCAAGTCCCTCTGCACAACAGCATGCTGCAATCTTTCACCATTTAAATAATAATCTGCTCTTCTATTATTCCTTCCAAAGTGGATGATCTTGCATTTACCAGCATTGTATTCCATCTGCAGACCTTGGCCCACTCACTTAACCTATCTATATCCCTCTGCAGACTCACCACACCATCTGTACAATTTGCTTTTCCACTCAGTTTAGTGTCATCAGCAAATTTTGCTATGCTACACTCAGTCCCCTCTTCCAAATCATCAATGTAAATGGTAAACAGCTGCGGGCCCAGCACCAACCCCTGTGGCTCCCCACTCACCACTGACTGCCAACCGGAGAAACACCCATTTATACCAACTCTCTGCCTTCTATTGGTTAACAATTTATTATCCATGCCCATACACTTCCTCCAACTCCATGCATCCATATCTTATTTATAAGCTTCTTATGCAGCACCTTATCGAATGCCTTCTGGAAATCCAAGCATACAACATCCACCTGTTCCCCTCTATCCACTGCACTCATTATGTCCTCAAAGAACTCCAATAAGTTTGTCAAACAGGACCTGCCCTTTCTGAATCCATGCTGCGTCTGTCTAATGGAACCACTCCTTTCTAAATGTTTCACTATTTCTTCCTTAATGACAGCTTCAAACATTTTCCCGACTACAGATGTTAAGCTAACTGGCCTATAATTGCCCGTCTTTTGCCTACATCCTTTTTTAAAAAGTGGTGTGATATTTGCTGTCTTCCAATCTGCCAGGATCTGCCCAGAGTCTAGAGAATTTTGGTAAATGATTACCAACGCATCTACTATAACCTCCACCAATTCCCACAGCACCCTGGTATGCATCCCATCAGGACCAGGGGACTTTTCTACCTTCAGGCCCTCTAGTTTGCTCATCACTATCTCTTTAGTGACAGTGATTTTATTGAGGTCCTCACCTCCTATTTCATCCATAACATCATTCTTTGGCATATTAGATGTGTCCTCCACTGTGAAGACTGACATAAAATAATGCCTCAGCCATTTCTTTATCATCCAGTATCAATTTTCCCTCTCGTCTTCCAAGAGACCTATATTGACTTTAGCCACCCTCTTCCACTTTATATATTTATAAAAACTTCTGCTATCTGTTTTTATATTTTGTGCTAATTTACTTTCATACTCTATCTTCCCTTTACATATTTCTCTGTTGCATTTTAAAGTTTTCCCAATCCTCCAGTCTCCCACTACTCTTTGCGACTTTGTACACATGAGCTTTTAATTTGATACTATCTTTTATTTCCTTAGTTATCCAAGGCTGGCTCTCCCCACACTTACTGTCCTTACTTTTGACTGGAATATACTTTTGTTGAGCACTATGAAAAATCACTTTGAAAGTATTCCACTGTTCCTCAACTGTCCTACCAAATAGCCTGTGCTCCCAATCCACATTAGCCAACTCCTCCCTCATCCTGTTGTGGTCTCCCTTGTTCAAGCATAATACACTAGTTTTAGATCCGACTATTTCATCCTCCATCTGAATGCGAAATTCAATCATACTTTGATCACTCTTTCTAAGAGGATCCCTGACTACTAGTTTGTTAACTTTCCTGTCTCATTACACATGACTAGATCTAAGATAGCATTTTCCCTTGTAGGTTCCACATGGGATTGGTGTAGATAGACATTTTGCTTGACATGAACCTGTTTCTGTACAGTGTAACTCTATGAATCTATGAAGAAAATAAGTATTATGATGAATTCAACTCAAATCTTAGTTTGTTATTTTATTTAACAGCCTTTTTTAAAAATAGTAAAACATCATATCTTTAATGATTAAATATAAATTTTCCCCATTTTTCCAGTAGAATAAAGACTATGAAAACATCCAAAATAAAGATTATGAATTGAACACACAAGAAAGACTGCAGATGCTGGAAATATGGATTGACACATAATATGTAAATGGACTGTCAAGGTTTCAAACTGAACCATGACCTTCTTGAAGTGTATTGACTAAAGCAGTTTATTGTTTTATTTTAGTTTTATAGCATAAAATCTAGCAATATGTAATACAAAATTCCCAATTTGTTTATAAACTCATAGCGGGATTCCAGCTGGTTGCAGGTATTAATTATAATCAATCGTTTGATGACAGTCTCTGCCATCTTTATCAGGGATAATGCCCGGGCATGTCTAGTCTGGTGGCATTTATACCTTCGTAATCCTTCCCTCCTGATTGGTTAGTCCTCATCCAATCAGGTTTCTGCTATTCCACCTTGTTTACAATCAAATTCTAGCTCTTACTTAGAGTGAGACCTTTGTCTTTTTAAAATTCTTTTCCTCTAGTTTTATTTCAATGGCTTCTTTTACCAGGCGGTCGCAAAAGCCTTTGACACAGCATAGTAGTTTTATGCCATCGGAGTCAATCCTATGGCCAGTGTGAATGCAGTGTTCTGCTACTGCCGATTTCTCTGGCTAATCCAATTGGATACACCTCCTGTGCTCCTTGATGCACGTTTCTACCATGTCTCCCAGCTGGCTGATATACACTGCTCCACATTCACAGGGAATCCTGGAAGCACCAGCCATCCTGAGTCTTTGACCTGCATAAGCTGTGATTTGAGCTTCCTTACAGGACTGTGGATGGTATTAATCCTGTATTTCTTCTGGATTCTGGCGATCCTTCCAGAAACTATGGAAATATGGGAAAGACAGGCGGTAGCAATGAGTTCCTCCTCTTTGTTAGGTTTCCTGCTTTTTCTGTTAGCCCTTTTAAAGCCCTGGTTGATTTGCTTCACCTTCTAGTCATTCTGTAGAAATGCCATGCGTAATCATCTTATTTCCTCAGGGAGGCTCTCTTGGTTTTTGCACGGTTAATCAAAGTAGAAAGAACCAATCTCCATTGGGAAGTGTGATGGTGGCTGTTATTGTTGAGATACAAGTCCATGTGAGTGGGTTTCTGTTAGACGCCATGTCTGAGGCTACCATCTGGTTTCTGCATATTAGAACGTCCAGGAACAGGAGGCAACCATTCTTCTTCATCTCCTTTGTAAATTGAATACTTGGATGTATTCTGTTCAGATGGTAATGGAACTGTTGGAGTGCCTGGAGTCCATGAAGCCACACTACGAAGTTTTCATCGGCATATCTGAAGAAGCATTTGGGGTGTAAGGGTGAGGAACTCAGAGTCATCTTCTCAAACTCCTCCATGTAGGAATTAACAATACCCAGTGACAAGGATGATCCCATGGTCACTACGTCTGTTTCTTCATAGTAGTTCCCCTTATAGAGGAAGTACGTTGATGTAAGTGTGTGTTTAAAAAGGTCAGTGTTACCCTTACCAAACCCCAACCACAGGAGGACCGAGCTGTCCTTAATGGGGACACCTTGTCGAAACTGACCATTATGTCCTCTGGGTTCAGCTGGATGTTGGTCATCGTCTTAAAGAAGTCAGTCGAATTTGTGATGTGATGCTCACAGACCCAACAAAGAGAGACAGCATGGTCATTAAAAGCTTAGCAAGGTAGTAAGTTGGAGGATCTATCACACTGATGATAGGCTTCAGGGGGAGAACGCTCCTTGTGTACCTTAGTGAGCCTGTAAAGTCTTGGTGGTACCGGTGCCTGAGGGAGAAGTGTCTGCTGGCAGTCTGGATTTCTGCAGTAAAGCGGAGGTCTTCCTCACCATCGAATCCATGGGATCCTGCTGTAGAACTCTGTAGGCAGGATCATCCAGATGTGTTGGACTTTCCTATGGTATTCCTCCAACGATGTCAGGACCATCACATTTCCTTTGTCTGCTGGTAAAATCATGGTGGCTGGTTTTTGCCATAGTGCCTGCATGGTCAGTCACTCTCCTTTTGTAATGTTCGGTTTTGGCAAAATGGCCCTTTTGAAGGATAGTTTCTCCAACTTACTATCTCACCAAGATGACCATGCTGTCTCTCGTTTTTGGGAGGCTGTGAGCATCACAAATTTGACTGACTTGTTTAAAGCCATAACCAACAATCCAGCTGAACCTGGAGGACATAACGGTCAGTTTTGACATGGTGTCCCTGTTCACAAGAGTTCCCATTAAGGACAGCATTGTCCTTCTGCCATCAACGTTTGATACGGGTACCATTAACCTTTTTGAACATGCTCTTACACCAACGTACCTCCTCTATAAGGGGAACTGCTATGAACAAACGGATGGAGTGGCCATGGGATCTCCCTTGTCAATGGCTGTTGCTAGTTCCTACATGGAGGACTTCGGGGAGAGAGCTCTGACTGAGTTCATCGCCCTTACGCCCCAAATACTTCTTCAGATACATTGATGACACCTTCGTAGAGTGGCCTCATGGACTCCAGGCACTCCAACAGTTCCATGACCATCTGAACAGTATATATCCAAACATTCAGTTTATGTTGGAGATGGAGAAGAATGGTTGAAACTCATTCCTGGGCATTCTAATACACTGGAAACTGAATGGTAGCCTCAGACATAGTCTATCGGAAACCACTCACATGGACTTACACCTCAGCAGTAACAGCCACCTTCAGGCCTCCCAATGTAGTGCGGTTCTTTCTACTTTGATTAACCATGCAAAAGCTATTTTGATCCCAGAGAACCCGGGAAGGAACCTATCTCTACTGCCTGTCTTCCTTATATTTCCACGGTTTATGGAAGGATCATCAGGATTGTGAAGAAATACCAGATTAATATAATCTACAAACCTGTAAAGAAGCTCAAATCACAGTTTATGTGGGTCAGAGATGACCTGGGACTCAGGTCAGCTGGTGTTTACAGAATTCCCTATGAATGCAGAGCAGCGTATATCGGCCAGACAGGACGCACAGCCGAAATCCGTATCAAGGAGCACAGGAAATACAACCGATCGACAGATGACGGAATAGCCATAGCTCTACACACCATCTTTACGCACCTCAAGAAGAAGGATGCTTATGTGAGAATGCTGTTCTTGGACTACAGCTCAACATTCAACACCATAATTTCCTCCGGCTTGACAAGAAGCTCAGAGACCTCGGCCTTCACCCTGCCTTGTGTAGCTGGATCCTGGACTTCCTGTCAGATCACCAGCAGGAGATAAGAGTGAGCTCCCCCACCTCTGCCCCTCTGACCCTCAACACAGGTGCCCCTCAAGCCTGTGTCCTAAGCCCCCTGCTTTACTCTCTGTATACCCATGACTGTGTTACCACCGAGAGCTCCAATCTGCTAATTAAATTTGCAGATGATACTATATTGATTGGCCTTATCTCAAATAACAACAAAGCAGCCTACAGTGAAGAAGTCATCCCTCTGACACAGTGGTGTCAATAAAACAACCTCTTCCTCAATGTTGCAGAAACAAAAGAACTGGTTGTGGATTACAGGAGGAATGGAGACGGGCTAACCCCTATTGACAGCAATGGATCTGGGGTTGAGAGGGTGAACAACTTTACGTTCCTCGGTATGCACATCACTGAGGACCTCACTTGGTCTGTACATACTGGCTGTGTGGTGAAAAAAACACAACAGCACCTCTTTCACCTCAGGTGGTTGAGGAAGTTCAGCATGAGTCCCCAGTTCCTAAGGACTTTCTACAGGGACACAATTGAGAGCATCCTGACTGGCTGCATCACTGCCTGGTATGGGAACTGTACTTCCCTCAGTCGCAGGACTCTGCAGAGAGTGGTGCAGACAGCCCAGCGCATCTGTAGATGTAATCTTCCCAGAGCATTCACAGAGACAGGTATGTAAAAAGGGCCTGAAGGATCATTGGGAACCCGAGTCGCCCCAACCACAAACTGTTCCAGCTGCTACCATCCAGGAAATGGTACCGCAGCATAAAAGCCAGGACCAACAGGCCATCAGACTGATTAATTTATGCTGAAACAATTGTATTTCTAAGCTATATTGATTACTTTGTTGTATATACTATTTATTACAAATTACTATAATTTTCACATTGCACATTCAGAATGAGATGTATCGCAAAGATTTTTACTTTTCATGTATGTGAAGGATGTAAGAAATAAATTAGTTCAATTCGTTTAGGTAACCCAGATAGATTGGCTGTAGCAGATAGTTGCATTCACAATGGTCATAGGGTGGATTTCGACAACACAAAACCATCGCGCCATGCCAATAGCTTTTGGGACTGTCTGGTAAAGGAAGCCATTGAAATAAAACTCAAGGAAAAGTTTTTTTTAAACAAAAATGAAGATCTTGCTGTAAGTAAGAACTGGAATGCAATTGTAAACAAGGTGAGAGAGGAGAAACCTGATTGGATGAGGGCTAACCAATCAGGAGGGATGGACAACAGGGGTATAAATACCATTAGACTAGACATGCCTGGGCATTATCCTTGATGAATATGGTGGAGATTGTCATCGAAACATCAATTATAATCAATACCTATACTGACTGGAAGCCCGATCAGAGTTTATTTGTCATATACACCAGGAAAACACTAGATCCTTTATCTCTGAACTTGTTTATTACACTAGACTTTTCCCTAAGTAGTTTATAATATTATATTTGAAGACTCCCACACACAACTGGAAGAGAATTTTACTTTCTCAAAAATATTCAAGTTACTATTGCATTTTATTTAGTGACATTTATGTGCTTTGATGTCCCACTATCAGAAAACATTGGCATTGACAACAGCAATAATGAGCCATTTCTCAGCATGTCAAGGCTCATCCTAATGCAGGTTTTCCAGATGATATTCATAAAAATCTTTTTATGTTCTCGAGCTCTTGTTCCAAGACCAGCAGAAGGCGAAACTTTCATTTCAATACTTTTCACAAGTACAAAGCTTATTACAAACGTATATGTAAATAATGACTTACACAACACAAGGCTGATCTGCGAGCCAGGATGGCTTTTGTTATGGGAAATATATTAACCATGACCAAACAAAGATACTGAAGTGCTCTCTGATTCCCAAAATAAATGCTGTAGGCAGCATAGCCAGTTTGCAGGATACAACTCCGAAGAATTTCTAGAAGATGACTTTGCGCAAATCTACAGTGTTAACATGACTATCACAGTGATGAGTATTTTGCACTTTATGTTCATACCTGGAAACAGAGCAACATTTTCATAGTAACTCACCAGTAAGAGAATAATGAAGAGCACAGATGTGAAAATACTTATAACACATTTGAATCGAAACCCATTTTTTTCTGTGATAAACTGCATATTGAAAACTCAATAGCCTCTGGTAAAATAGACACCATAGTTTAGTATTCTTTTGCTGTTCAGAGCTACTGATGAAATTGATAACTTAGGGAAAAGTGGCAATCTTTTCATCATCCTCTTCTATTGCAGAATTCAGCTAAAATATTTAAAGTGGATACTTCAACATGTCATTTGTGCAGATGCTACAATAGAAAGATAATATTGCTCCCTCTGGAGCCCTTTTGCACTAAAGTGATGCTACTGTCAAGGCAACTATATATGGCTGAGACATTTCAAATATTAGAAAAAATAACCCAATATACGGTACTAAAATCAGTCAAAATTATCACTGCTGAGTTTCAAATAGGTTCATTACTTTTATTTATCAAATCGAAGACATTAAGAGCCAGAGCTATTAGCATCAAGAATACATTTCTTTGATAAGAGAAATTATTTAGTACTGTGAAAGGGTTTGATCAAGGTTGAGGGTTGGATGATGTGAGCACAAAATGCAAAAGGTAAAGGGATAATCATGCAGCAATTATTGTTAATCATCACACAGCCTGCAAGGAAATAGAATATTTTCAAATGTATAACCTTGGAAGGTATGTTTGCCATTAACTAACTAACTCAGCACTTTGACAAATTTCTCTTTCTCTCTCTCACACACACTCTCTTTCTCTCTCACATTCTCTCTCTCTTCCACACACACACTATCTCCCACCTTCCGCTCCCCATCTGCCTCATATTTTGAACTTCCAAACAATATTTTCAAAAATTATTCTTATATACTTAATAAGAATTTGCAATGTTTAATCAGTAACTTTGAATACTAAATTACAATGCCTTTTTACTGCAGGCTGTTGATTTTACAATAAGCAGTTTATTACAGAAAATATGGACTTAATTCAAATCTTGTGTAAGTATTTTCATTTGTATAAGCCTAATATTACAGCCCATTCTCATTCAACATATCTCCTTTGTTCTACCCATTCTTCTCCATCTTTCTCCTATTGAAAAAGATATTTTTCCTGTATACCATAGTTCTGACAAAGTGTCTCAGATCTGAAGACACTGTATTTCTTTCCACAGATGTTGCCTGACCTGTTGGGTACTTCCAGCAGTTTTTTGCAGAGGTACAGTGGAGAACATTCTGACTGGTTGCAACACTGCCTGCTGTGGAGGCTCCAATGCACAGAGTGGCAGGAAGCTGCATAGACTAGTAGACTCAGCCAGCTCCATCATGAAACACAGCCCTCTCAACCATTGAGGGGGTCTTTAAGAGTTGGTGCCTCAAGAATGCGGCATCTATCATTAAAGACCCTTACAATGCTGGCCGTGCCCTCTTCTCGTTACTACCATCAAGAAGGAGGTGCAGGAACCTGAAGACCCAGATGCAATGACTCAGAAATAGCTTCTTCCTCTCAGCCATCAAATTTCTGAACAGTCTATGAACACTACCTCATTATTTCTTTTTTACTTCAGTATTTTTATATTTTTGCACTGTACTGCTGTTGCAAAACAATAAATTTCACACCACATAAGGCAGTGATAATAAACTTGATTCTGATTCTATTTTCACGATAAGATTGTGCAAAAGAATCAAATACAATGATGTTAAACAAGGACTTAATGAGTCACATCCTGGGCTTTTGAAAGAGATTGATTTGGATACATTGAATCTGTATTTCAACATTTGAAGTTCCAGAGACTCTACAATGGTTCTCTCACATTGCGATTTAGCATATGTAATGCTAATATTTAAGAAAAGAGAGAGATAGAAAATAGGGAATTCAGAATACTTAGGCTGACATCAATAGTAGGGAAAATTCAGGAACTTAATATTAAGAAAGCTGCAATAGGGCACCAAAAATAAGCAAAGGATTGGACAGAATCAATGTGGAAAATCATTGTGCTTCTCCAGTTTTTAGCTACAACAATACAAAGGGTGGGGGGACAGAACAGTGGACTCTGCTGTTAAAGGATTTGAGCATGAGTAATCAGTATTTATGTAGTGCCCAGGTTGGATTGCATACAAGACTGGACCCTTTACCTAGGGAAGGGTGGGGGGGGGGGGGGGAAGAACCACTATATTGATTCCTTGAATATGGGATTTGTCATACAAGGAGACGTTAGGCAGATCTGAAATGCTAAATGTCTTACATGACTGTCTGAAGCTACATGCCTGTAATGTTGCTAAAAACTCTAAAGTTCAAAGTAAATTTACTATCTAAGTACATATATATCACCCTGAGACTCGACAAATCCAATAACCATAATAGAATTAATGAAAGACTACCCAACTGGGTGTTCAACCAGTGTGCGAAAGACTACAACTGTGCAAATACAAAAAGGTAGAAAAATTATAATAAGTAAATAAGCAATAAATATCGAGAAGATGAAACTAAGAGTCATTGAAAGTGAGTGCATGGGTTGTGGGAACATTTTGATGATGGGTCAGTGAAGTTGAGTGAAGTTGTCCCCTTTGGTTCAAAAGCCTGATGGTTGAGGGGTGATACTGTTCCTGAACCTGTTGGTGTGAGTCCTAAGACTCCTGTACCCTCTTCCTGATGGCAGCAGCGAGAAGAGAGCATGACCTAGGTGGTGGGAGTTCCTGATGACGGATGCTGCTTTCCTACAATGACACTCCATGTAGATGAGCTCAATGGTGGGGAGGGCTTTCTCCCGTGATGGACAGGGCCATATCCACTGCTTTTTGTAGAGTTTTCCTTTCAAGAGCATTGGTATTTCCATACCAGGCTGTGATGCAGCCAGTCAATAAACTCTCCACCAGACATCTGAGGAAGTCTGTCAGAGTTTTAGATGTCATACCGAATCTTTGCAAAGTCCTAAGAGCATTGTTGTGCTGTTGTGCTGTCATGTGTGAGGTACAGGTGGAGCGAAAAAGCAAGTTTTTCATTTCACCTGTACATCACCATACTTGTGCATTTGACAATAGACTTGATTGGACTTCTTGCAATAGCCAAATTTTAATTTTTATATCAAATACTATCAGGTCATAGATTGATAGAATGGTTAATAGTGCAGAACAAAGCCAATCAGCCCATTGTATCTTCAAAGCCCTCAACCAGAGCAACTCAGCAGTTTCATAGCCTCTTCTTCATGGCCTCCTAAACTTCTCACAATTGTATGTTAATCCAATAGTCTCTTGAAAGTCACAATCGAATCTGTATCCACTACAACTGCTGCAGTCCTAATGAAGGTTACTCCCACTGTTCTAGATGATAGAGACTTTCAGAATTTAGTGCCAGCAATGATGACAAACTGGCAAACTATTTCCAAATTAAGATGGTGTGCTGCAGAAAGTGAAGCTTAAGGTGGTTTGGAAGGGGATATTGGAGCAGCCAGAGAAAGTATTTGTATTGCACTTTGTAGGTGGAGCCATTATGTGCTGCTGGTCGAAAGAATGGAAATTTCAAGTGGTTGATAAGGTGCCAATAAAATTGTTTGATTTGTCTCAGGTGGGATCAACCTCTTTGCAAGTCTTTGCTTCTGCATTCATCCAGGGAAGTACAGAGTATTCTATCAAACATAGCATGAGTCCCAAAAATACTGAGGCATTGGGAAGTGTATTACCTGCCTTAGGATACTGAAGGCAGTTATATCATTGAAGCAGATGAGTCCCTGACCCAGGGTGAGCTCCAGCATACTGGTGATGTGGATATTGGCTATAGTAATACCACGGAATATTAAAGTTTGATACTCTCTTAATGGAGATGACCACTGAATGGTACATTTGTGACACAAATGTCACTTGCCGCTTTTCAGCCCAATCTGTTCACTTTTCAGTTGTTGAGTACGATCTTTCATTGTGTATGGTGACATATATGTACTTTGATAATAAATTTACTTCAAACTTTGAACAATCCTGAATATTGTTTAAGTCTTGCTGCTTGCTGCTATGCACTGCTTCATTTGCTAAGGAGTTTGGAATGGAAATGTATGTTGTGCAATCTCCAGAAAACAATCAAAGTTCTGATCTTATTCCAGAAGCAGCATTGGTAATGCAGCAGCTGAAGATGGTAGGACCCAGAACAATTCCTATGGAATTGCTGAAGTGATACCACAGGGCTTGGATGACAGACCTCTGACTACCATAACCATCTTCCTTCGTACAAATTGACTTCATGTGACAGATTTTATATGGGATTTTGCATGTACATTTAGTTTCATTTTTAATTTGTACTTAAAGAGTCCAAATGCAAAAAACTGCTTAAAATGTTTTATCATTTGAATATGTAAGTGATAACCATAGGTCTTTGTATTACTCTCTCATTGACTACACACTCTTTCACAAATTAAATAAAAGAATTGGAGTAAAATCCTTGCATATCCTAATACTTTCCGTGCTCCCATAAATGTAAGGTCTTGTGTCTGTTCCATGTTACTATGGAAACAGGATTAGAAGAGGCGAGTTACTAGCAACACTCCTAATGCTTTCATGAACAATTTAAGCAAAATTCCTGTGCAGAACTAAAACTTTAACAATTTATTAATGACTATATATCTTATGGAAGAATCATGCATTTCATATCTTTACATTCAAATTCTCAGATATATGAAAATTAGAAATATTAATTTATTTGCTTTGGTGACACATTCTAATATATCTTCAAATAATCTGTTTTAATTTCCTTTGTTCCATTACAAACCATCATTTCAAAATGTCAGTCAAATGGAAGATTAGTATGTTTCCATTAAAGATAGCTATTCTCTAGAAAAGTGGCAATGAATCACTTCACCTTTATTTAATTATCAGTAATATTATCCCTAGGTAAACTTACCCTAAATTACATAAAAAGCATAAAAGTCAGTCATATAAATGAGGCATGAAATTGAAATGAGTATGTCAACTGCTTGAACTGTTAACCAGTCTTAGCTATAAATCTATGGGGACTGTTGGATAATGTAAATACAACCCTCTCACCGGGGCTCGTACACCAACTTGGCTCGTTAGCTAACTCTGTTAATAGCCATGTGACACATTGGTGAGAAAGCCATCTTTCATAATCAAGACACGTCTAGGGTCGGTATGATTTGGAGTTCAACCAAACAGGAATATTGGGATGCTCCAATCGAACAAACCTCAATTTGAGCAAATGCTGTGTAAGTGGTGTCCATATACAGTTATCAGTCACCCAGAAATGATAGATCCTACACCAGCATAAAGAAAATATATTTACCAGTTTTCAACTTTATCAAACCATTAACAGAGAAAGTAAAAAATGATAAATGGCCCATTACAGGTAAATCAGTCTAAACATGCACATAAACATTGGAGCTCATTTCTGTAGTAGCTGGAAGTATCGCTTTACTCACGGCGCTGAATTCTCATCACCAGTCACAGGTAGAACTTCCCTTCTTGGAATCCTCTGCCTTGTGAAGCATTCCTTACAATAGGGTCTCCCCTTTGGATGGGATCTTCCAGGTGTCTTGTCACACGCTCTTCTCTCCATATCTCCGCCAAAAGACCCCAAAACCACTACTGTCCTTCAGAAAACTCTCCCCACCCAGCTCTCGAGAATGTTCCAAGCCATCCCACTCTTGACTGGCTGACACAACAGTCCAAAGTTGGACAACATGGCTCCTTATCTTCAGCTGAAGCCAAAACACTCTTACTTGCAGGACACGCTGCTTTTAAAGAAGACTGCTAAAACAAAATACCTCACAGCTTTGCAGCAGAAATCTTAACCAGGGCATTGTGTAAGTATTTTAAAAGTGGGTAAAATTATCAGTTTCAGTATTATTATTGCTTGAGAGTTTGCAGAGTTGTCTATTCTGTATATTACTGATACATTTTAGATTATATACATCTTACCTATTGAGTAACAGTCCTTAGTCTAAGCCCAGAGTCAGCTTTAAAGATAATGTGATTAAAAAAAACAGCATCTTCTTCTCACTGTCATTGAATAATGTTCACAAAATTGAGTGTCTAAGACTTGGTGATTGTCTTTCAATGTCAGTTTTTAAATTGTTCCAAAAGTTGGGCTCCATTGAACTCCAATGACAAATTGTGGCAATTCCCCGGAACTTTGTTGGGAAATTTGCCCTTGAAACTACATCAGTTTTGATCTTACATTTTCTGACAACGTGGATGTAAGGCTATTCAGCCCATTGAGTCAATTCAGCTCTCAGAGCATACCCATCCAGTCCTTTTCTCCACTTATTTTCCTTGTAATCTATTCTTTCTTATACACCTATCAAATTCACCCCTCCCCCCAATTCTTTCTGCCACCCATCTGCTTTAGGTATTTCATGGTAGCCAAATAACCTCGTATGATACACCTATAGCATATCTTCAAGTGTGCACAGAAACCTGAGGAAACTCAGAAGGAACCCATGATATCATAGGGAGAATGTGAAACTTCCTGTAGATAGCATACAACGTCAGGACTCAAACTAATTGCCTCCAAGTAAATAATTCATATAAGAAATAAAATTTCAATATTCCTGATTCGAAGATTCAAGATTGTTTATTGTCATTCTTCAGTACCCAATTGAAAAGGAGGATGAAATGATTGTGACTCTGGATTGAATGCAGCACAAAGAAACGCAATCAACATAAATATAGAAGCAATCCTATAAAACACAATGTACAAGTAACTGAGTACTTGTGGCCGATTAGTTTATACGCATGTATATAAAGTGATGCTTGGTGCAGGAATATCTGTATATAAGGTGAATCTGACAGGAAATGACAAAGTGACTCTTGGCAAGAGGAGCTTTTCTAGGATAGCAATGGGTCATATGAAAACACAGTAGAACAGTGCTTGTGTCCAGGTAGGTTTGAGGCGTGGGAACTTTGGCACTTACTTGCGGCTTACCGTTTTATATCATGAAGTTCTATGGTCTTCTGAATCCACACTGCTCACCGTCGCCAAACACATTCAATGTGTTTTGAAATGATCAGAGGCAATGTGCAATAGTATATTTCAGAATTTTCCATTTCTATAAAATTGGGTGGTAATATTAAAAATAGCAATGCCTCCCAGTAAAAGATGGTTTAAATCTCAACTTGCTCTCAAGCAGCCTCAATATCCAGTATAGTAGTTATCATCTGCAGAGATAAGGCTATAAATCAAGTTGGCAAGGTTGTATTAGGGATATAAATCATTATACTCATAATGCAAATATATACTTAATCTATTGTTTTGGACTATTAAACAGGAAGAGATACATGACTCAAAGTTAACTTAATCTATCATTCAGAAGTTTTTCTTCTCCAAGTGAAATGTAAAAGTTTACTCCTTGACTCGAATGCATGGTGAATTAATCCACAGGCAGTTAGGTAATCCACTCAGCCACCTGAAGATAGTTACTCTGTGATGCATCACTCTGCAATTTCAATGGTAGTAGATCACATTTGGTCAGATAAAGTTCTCTGTGTGCCTTTCATAAATTCATGCTGTCTGGCTTCAAAGTGTGTACATTACCAAATATCACATCAGTACTTCCAGGTAAATCACATCATGTTGATGGACTTTTCACTTACCTTTTTCGCTTCAAGAAAATACCAGAGAGGAAATGAATCACTTGGTAGTTTGTGTCAACATTCAATTTATTGATTAAAAATTTGATGATACCAATAAAGGCACAGTAGCGTTAGAGGTGGTAAAGCTGCCTCACAGCTCCCGTGACCTCAGTTTGATCCCGTCCTCCAGCGCTGTCTACATGGAACTCATACGCACACCCTACAGCTACAAGGGCTCCCCCTCAGTGTTCCCAAGGTGATGTAAAACTTACCTCTAGTGTAGAAAGCTGACAGAGAATCAGTGGGTTATTAATGAGCACGTGCAGAAGGGAAGGAAGTGGGGAGATGTGAGTAACAGAGCTGCACTACAAATCATTCAGAACTCCAAGTGTTCGGGACTTGCTGTGTTCTTCCAGCTTTTTGTGTGCGGTGTTTAAGATTTCCAGCATCCATAGAATCTCTTCTGGTTTTAAATTGTCTCCTTTTATGCTGTAATCAATAAATGATTACTTTAAAAAATGTTGTTTTGTTATTCAAACACTTCAATGTCAGTGATGCAGGGAGCATTCAAGATAAAAAAACAAATGACAATGTGTTTAAATATAATTTCCATTCACGCTTAGCCCAGGAAGGATTTCTGGTAGTAATTATTTAAAGGAGGCATTCCACACATCCGTGAGACCATTCCGGTAAATTGTAATAAGCTTGTTTAAATGTAGCCTCTTGGTATTAGGTTCAGCTGACAAAGACATACCAAACATATAAGTATTGTACTTGATTGTCATAAATAGTCTGGTATCAAGAATTGTCATTACATGAACATAGTACAGTTTTTATAACTATAGCGCATCGAAGTGAATACAAATTGCTTCATTAGCTTAATCTCCTTTGGGGGAGCATAATTTTAAGCAGGTTGGTGGAAATTTTTGGGGGATGTCAGAAGTAAGTGGGTGATTGGAACACCCTGCCATGGTAAAGGCAGGTATATTAGAGACATAAGAAACCTTTAGATACATAAGTGGATGATAGAGAAATGGAGGAGTATGTAAGGGGAAGGGTTAGATAGATCTTAGAGTCAGTTAAAAGGTCAGCAAAACATTGTAGACCAACGAGGCTGTACTGTGATGTGATGTTCCATGTTCTATGTAATTTTGTGAGTTCCTGGATTATGTTAGTTCAGCTATATTTCTATGGCTATCCAATAATCATGTTTAGCGATGCAGCCTTGGACTTGATCCCAACAACATAGATTTCTTACAGTAGAATACATTAAATTGAGATACTGAATTACATTTTTGGAATTTAAAAATTAATTTTAACAAATATGGAATTGCAGAAAGTAACGTATTTCAATTGTAACCAGAAGAGGTGAGTACTTCAATTTTCTGCCTGTTATAATTCAAACTGCATATTTACAATTTTGGTTTCATATTCATCATTTCAAAAATATCATGGAAATAATGGCTTTTTTATCTTTATTTACTTGAAGCTCTAAAGGCTGCAATAAACTCTCATGTAATCATTTTCGTCTAAGGAAAACAGGTAGGTAAAGAAAATTCAGTAACACACCAAAATGCTGCAGGGACTCAGCAGGCTAGGCAGCGTCTATGGAAAAGAGTAAGGTCGACACTTCGGCAGTACTGGAGAAAAAAAGATGAGGAGTGGATTCAAAAGGTGGCAGAGGGAAGAGAGGGAAATAAGGTGACAGGCGAAAATGGGAGGAGGAGGGATGAAGTAAAGAACTAGGAGGTTGATTGGTGAAAGAGATACAGGGCTGGAGAAGGGGGAGTCTGATAGGAGGGAACAGAAGACCATGGGAGAAAGAAAAATGGTGAGGAGCACCAGAGGGAGCCATTGGGTGGGCAAGGAGATAAGGTGAGAGAGGGAAAAGGGGATGGGGAGTGGTGAAGGAGAGCGGTGGCGGGGAGCGCCCATTACCAGAGGTTCAAGAAATTGATTTTCATGCCATCAGCTTGGAGGCTACCCAGACGGAATATAAGCTGTTGTTTCTCCCACCTGAGTGTGGCCTCATTGCAACAATAGAGGATTCTTCCAGCCTGAGTGTGACAGTAGAGGACAATAATAGGCCCCTCTCCCACCTTTTAAATCTACTGCTCATCTTTTTTGACTCTAGTCTTGGCAAAAGGTCTCAGCCCAAAATGTCAACTGTATTTTTCCATAGATGCTGCCTGACTTGCTGAGCTCCTCCAGCATTTTATGTGTGTTGCTTGGATTTCCAGCATCTGCAGATTTTCTCTTGTTTGAGACTAAATTAATTGACTAATTTAGATGTTGACTGTATTAGAAAATCCTGCAATATATTTCTTTGCTTAATATTCATTAAGCCAATTTAAATTGTCAACTAGCATGCTAGTTTACACTTCAGTTTCATGAAAGCCATGTTACCTAGACCTTGTCTAACTGTTCAATGCACATTTGGGAAAATGGTGTGAGAAAATTGCCAAATGGGCATCTCAAACTGCTTGGAAAGGCCTCTTGTTTGAGATATAGTTAAACTTGACAGTTACTTCAGTTGGCTGCTTGACCATTTATTTTTTTAACATTAGCAGATAACAAGCTATTAGTTTTGCTTCAAAATCAAAATTAAACCAGTGTTTTGTTTTTACATGACACTGAAAACACTCTTGCCTGTTGCCCTTTTGTTCTTGTTCAGAAATTATTTGAAGGCTTGTAACAAACTCAAGTCTGCAATGCAGACAGCATTAGATCACGTTGTTTTCTTCAGAAAGTTAGAAATTTTGTACAAAATCTTGTTCAATGCTTTCAATCTTATAATACAATATTTATATGAAGAATATTAGCATAACTGAGTTGGAACTCACCTAATATTAACATTGGTTTGAGCATTCCTTATGTGGATAGGTTGAGAAAGCTAGGGCTTTTCTCTTAGGAGTGACAAAAGGATCAGAGGTGACTTAACAGAGGTGTACAAGATGATTAGAGGCATAGATAGCATGGACATCCACAGAATTTATTTCAGGGCAGAAATGGCTAATCTGAGGGAGAAAGGAAAGTATGGGGGAATGGAAGAGGTAATTTTTATTTACACAGAGAGTGGTGCATGCATGGCAGGGAATGTAGTAAAGGCAGATATGTTAGGAACATTTAAGAAGAGGCACATGGATGAAAGAAAAAAAATAGAGGGCAATGTGGGAGGGAAGGGATAGGTTGATCTAAGAGTAGGTTAAAGGGTCAGCACATTGTGGGCCAAAGACCTGTACTGCACTGTACTGTTCCATATCCTATATTCTGTGGAACATAATGTGTATGCTCTCTTGTGAACCCTGTGAAGATGCTTATGGGAGGTAACTGCAACATAGGTAGTTGAATGCATGCTTGTTATTGTGCCACAGTTCAATCTGTGAATGCACAAGAAGCCAAAATTGGATGGGTACAAAGGATAGAGAGCCCAAAGGGTGAGTTATTACAGAGATATTAGAGTGTGAAACTAGGTGGTGATCAGAAAACAGTGATTAGAATTTTAAAATTTAGGCTTAGCCACAATAAAACTCAATGCAAGATCAGTGCGCACAGAGATGAGAGATGGAGAAAACTTGATGGGAGTTTGGATATAACAGTGCCCAAACTTCAAAGTAACGTAGAGGAGAAGGTGGGATTCCAGCGAGGAGTGAATTAGAATAACCAAGCCTGGAATTACAAAGGCATGGATGACATTCAACATCTGACGGACTCCTGAAAAAGGAAGGACGAAAGGGGTTAAAATGAACAGTTATGGTCTTATACAGCAAATGGGATTGGAAGGTCAAGTGCAACAGCAAGTTTATAAATAGTTCAGTTCAATCTCTGGTTATTGATAGGGAGAGAAATGCATTTAATTTGAAATTAAATTTTGAAAACAGAAGTTGATAGTTTCTGTATAGTCAATACAAGACAATAAAATGGTAAATCAGAGGTAGTGAAAATGCAACGAAAGATGCTGATGAGTTTGGGGTGCTATGTCAGAACCTGATGTGTTACTCAATGTAACACTGATATTTGCTATAATTTAAAAATAGGAAATGGCTAAGGATGATCAGGGAACTCTAGATACAATAGCTGAACAACAAAATGAGAAGCAATTGCCCATCAGTCTCCAACTATGAGATAAGAAGGTGTTAGGTGAGTCAAAATAGATTTCTAATAGATGAAGTATCTTGGAAAAGGTTAGTGCAGTCAACTATGTCAAGGGCTGTGGAAAGGACAAATATGATATGAACAGTTACCATTGTGGCTAAACTACATGAAAATCAGAACAAATGTAATTTGTGGTATTGATATATGTCATTTGGGATATATCCAAGGTCATCCAATGATATTGAAAGGACAGGTAGGTAGGCAAAGACTGTGGGTTGGCTCTGTTGGTAAAAAAAATGAAATCAAATCCTTACAAACAGGTGATATATGATTGGAAGATGTAGAATATTTATGGGTACAGTTAAGAAACTGCAAGGGTAAAAAGACCCTGATAGGAGTTATATACAGACCCTCAATCAGTCAGTGAGCAACATTATGATAGTTATGGGGAATTTCAATATGCATGTAGATTGGGAAAATCAGGTTGGTGCTGGATACCAAGAGAAGGAATTTGCAGAATTCCAATGAAATTGCTTTTTGGAGCAGGTTATGGTCGAATCCACTTGAAGAAAAGCAATTCTGGATTTGGTGTTGTGTAACAAACCAGATTTGATTAGTGAGCTTAAGGTAAAGGAACCGTTAGGAGACAATAATCATAGTATGATAGAATTCACCCAGCAGTTTGAGAGGGAGAAGATAGATCAGATATACGTTATTATTTCTACAGTGCAGCAAAGGGATTACATTGGCATGAGAGAGGATCTGGCCAAAGTTGACTAGAAGAGGACATTAGCAGCGATGACTGCAGAACAGCAATGGCTGGAGATTCCAGGAGCAATTTGGAAGAAGCAGGATAGATACATCCCAAATATGCAGAAGTATTCTTTGGGAGCATGAGGCAACCACTGCTGACAGGGTAAGTCAAATACAGCGTAAAAGTAAGGCAGGTCATATAAAAGAGCAAAACGTAGTGGGAAATTAAAAGATTGAGAAACTTTTCAAAACCAACAGAAGGAAACTAAAAATGTCAGAAGGAGAAAAAAGATGAAATATGATGGTAAGCTAGCCAATAACATCAAAAAGGATAGCAAAAGATTTTTCAGATATATAAAGAGTAAAAGAGAGGCAAAAGTGGACATTGGACCACTGGAAAATGATGCTAGCACAGTAGTAATGGGCAACAAAGAAACTGTGGATGACCTTAATAAGTATTTTGCATCCCAGTATCCCAGAAATTTGGGGCAGAAGTGAGTGTAGCTAATGTGACTAAGGAGGAATTGTTTGGGAAGCTGAAAAATCTGAAGGTAGATAAATCACCTGAACCAGATGGACTACACCCCAGGGTTCTGAAAGAGGTGGCTGAAGAGGTTGTGGAGGCATTAGTAATGATCTTTCAAGAATCACTAGATTCTGATGGTTCTGGATGAACCAAATGTCCTTCTTCTGCTTCTATCCAGGGAGGGAGACAGAAGAGGGAAAATTATAGTTCCATTATCCTGACTGCAGTAGTTGGAAAAATGTTGGAGTCCATTATTAAGGATGCAGTTTGAGGGTACATGGACGCACATGACAAAGTGGGCCAAAATCAGTATGGTTTCTTTATGGGCAAATGTTGCCTGACAAATCTGTTGGAATTCTTTGAGAAAATAACAGGCAGGATAGACAAAGAAGAATCAGAGGATGTTGCTTATTTGGATCTCCATAAGGCCTTTGACAAGATGCCACACATGAGACAGCTTAAGAAGACAAGAGCCCATGTTACTACAGGAAAGATACTAGCATGGATAGAAGATTGGCTGACTGGCTGGAGGCAAAGATTTGAAATAAAGTGGGACTATTCTTGTTGGCTGCCAGTGACTAGTGTTTTTCCAGATGGGTCGATGTTGGGACCGCTTCTTTCATGCTATATGTCAATGATTTGAATGACAGAATTGCTGGCTTTGTTGCCAAATTTCCAGATGATACGCAGATAGCTGGAGGGGCAGGTAATGTTGAGGAAGCAGGGTGCCTGCAGAAGGACTTGGATAGATTGGGACAATGGGCAAATAAGATGCAGATGGAACATAGTGTATGGTCATGCAGTTTGATAGTAGGAATACAGGTGTAGACTATTTATAAATGGGGAGAAAATTTTTAAAATGGAAGGTGTGAAGAGAAAATGGAAATAGGCAGTTAGAGCAGAGCACCCTTGTGGCCATTCCCCTCAAAAACAAGTATACCGCTTTGGATACTTTTGTGGGGGATGACCTCCCGGGAGAATGCCACAGTGACCGGGTTACTGGCACTGACCATGGGTCCGTGGTGCAGAAGGGAAAGAGAGAGAAGAAGGGAGCGGTAGTGAAAGGGGACTCAATAGTGAGGGGAACAGACAGGAGATTCTGTGGACGTGAACAGGACATCTGGATGGTATGTTGCCTCCCAGGTGCCAGGGTCAGGGATGTTTCAGATCACGTCCACAGCATTTTGGAGAGGGAGGGGGGAGCAGTCAGATGTTTTGGTACATATTGGTACCGATGACATAGGAAGGAAAAGCAATGAGGTCCTGAAAAGAGAATTTGAAGTGCTGGGTAGAAAGCTGAAGAGCAGGACCTCCAGGGTAGTAATTCCTGGATTGCTGCCTGTGTCTCGCACCAGTGAGGGTAGAAACAGGATGATTTGGCAGATTATTGTGTGGCTGAGAAGCCGGTGCAGAGGGCAGGGCTTCAGGTTCTTGGATAATTGGATCCCTTCTGGGAGAAGTATGACCTGTTCAAAAATGATGGGTTGCACCTGAACCTGAGGGGGACCAATAGCACGCGGGCAGGCTTGTTAGAGCAGTTGGGGAGGGTTTAAACTAATTTGGCAGGGGGGGTGGGAACTGGAGTAAAGGGACTCAGAATAGGGCAGATGGTAAAAAGGCAAAGATAGCGTGCAGTCAGATTGTCAGGAATGGCTGGCTGGTGCTGGGACTTAGCTGCAGCTAACAGGCTGAGTATCGAATCCTTAAGGATACAGAATCAGAAATGATAGCAAATACTGAACTCAAGGTGTTGTATCTAAATGCACGTAGTGTAAGAAATAAGGTGGATGATCTTGTTGCACTGTTACATTGTCAGATATGATGTGGCCATCACTGAATCGTGGCTGAAGGATGGTTGTAGTTGGGAGCTGAATGTCCAAGGTTACTCATTATATCAGAGGTACAGGAAGGAGGCAGAGTGGATGGTGTTGGCTCTGCTGGTAAAGAATGGCATCAAGTCAGTAGAAAGATGTGACATAGGATCAGAAGATGTTGAATCCTTGTGGGTTGAGTTAAGAAACTGCAAGGCTAAAAGGACATTGATGGCAGTTATATACAGGCCTCCCAACAGTAGCTGGGAGGTGGACCACCGGTTAAAACAGGAAATAGAAAAGGCCAGTCAAAGAGCAATGTTATGGTAGGCACGAGTGATTTTAACATGCAGGTTGACTGGGAAAATTAGGTTGGTAGTGGATCTCAAGAGAGTGAGTTCGTTGAATGCCTAAGAGATAGCTTTTTAAAGCAGTTTATTGTTGAGCCTACTAGGGGATCAGCCATACTGGATTGGGTGTTATGTAATGAACTGGAGGCGATTAGGGAGCTTAAGGTAAAAGAACCCTTAGGAACCAGTGATCACAATATGATTCAGTTCAACTTGAAATTTGATAGTGAGAAAATAAAGTCTGATGTAGCAGTATTTCAGTGGAGTAAGGGAAATTACAGTAGTATGAGAGAGGAGTTGTCCAAAGTAAACTGGAAGGGGCTGCTGGCAGGATGTCAGCAGAGCAGCAAGGTGTGTGTTTCTGGGAAAAATGTAGAAGGTGCAGGACACTTGTATTCCAAAAATGAAGAAATACTTAAATGGCAAAATAGTACAACCATGGCTGACAAGGGAAGTAAAAGCTATTGTAAAACAAAAGAGAGGGCATACAACAAAGCAAAAATTAGTGGGAAGGTAAAGGATTGGGAAGTTATAAAAAACCTACAGAGAGCAACTAAAAGAATCATTAGGAGGGAAAAGATCAAATATGAAAGAAAGCTGGCAAATAATATCAAAGTGGATAGTAAAAGCTTTTTCAAGTATGTTAAAAATAAAAGAGAAATGAGAATGGATATAGGACCGCTAGAAAATGAGGCAGGAGAAATAATAACGGGGGACAAGGAGATAGTAAATGAACTAAATGAATATTTTGCCTCAGTCTTCACTGTGGAAGACACTAGCAATGTACCAGATATTGTAATGTGTGAAGGAAGAGGAGTGGTTGCAGTTTCTATTACAAAGGAGAAGGAGCTCAAAAAGCTGAAAGACTGAAAAGTACATAAGTCATCCGGACCAGATGAACTGCACCCCAGGGTTCTGAAAGAGGTAGCATTAGAGATTGTGGCAGCATTAGAAATGATCTTTCAACAATCATTGGACTCTGAAATGCGGCCAGAGAACTGGAAAATTGCAAATGTCATTCCATTCTTTATGAGATGAGGAAGGCAACAGAAAGGAAATTATACACCAGTTAGCCTGACCTCAGTGGTTGGGAAGATGTTAGAGTCAATTATTAAGGATGAGGTGATGGAGTACTTGGTGATACGGGACAAGATAGTACAAAGTCAGCATGGTTTCCTTCAGGGAAAATCCTGCCTGACGAACCTGTTGGGATTCTTTGAGGAGATTACAAGTAAGATAGATATAAGGCACTGGTGAGCCCTCACCTTGAGTATTGTAAACAGTTTTGGGCCCCTCATCATAGAAAAAATGTTCTGGCATTGGAGAGGGTCCAGAGAAAGTTCACAAGGATGATTCCAGGAATGTAAGGGAACATTTGATGGCTCTGGGTCTGTACTCGCTGGAATTCAGAAGGATGAGGGGGGATCTCATCGAAGCTTTTCGAATGTTGAAAAGCCAAGACAGATTAGATGTGAATGGATGGTTCCCATGATGAGAGAGTATAGGACAAGAGGGTGCAGCCTCAGTTAGAGGGGTGCCCTTTCAAAACAGAGATGTGGAGAAATTTCTTTAGCTGAAGTGTGGTGTATTTGTGGAATTTGTTGCTACCTGCAGCTGTAGAGGACAGGTCGTTGGATATATTTAAGACAGAGATTGATGTGTTCTTGATTGGACATAGCATCAAAGGTTATGGGTAGAAGGCCAGGAACTGGGGTTGAGGAGGAGGGGAAAAAAGGTCAGCCATGATTGAATGGCAAAGCAGACTCGATGGGCCAGATGGCCTAATTCTGCTCCTATGTCTTATGGTTTTATGGACTGGAAGGTTCACTTGCAGGTTGAGTTGGTAGTACGGAAGGCTAATGCAATGTTAGCATTTATTTTGAGATGACTAGATTATAAGAGTAAGGATGTAATGCTGAGGTTTTATAAGGTATTGGTCACACTGCATTTGGAATATTGTGAGCAGTTTTGAGCAATTTCTTCAGACGGAGCGCGGTGAATTTGTGGAATTCATTGTCATAGAGGTCGAGAGGGATAATAAATCAGACGTATGGAATGGTACAGCACACTCAACGTGCCAAAAGGCCTAATTCTGCTCCTATGCCTTATGGTCTTATGGGACAGCAGTGAAATAGAATGATACAAAGTTAAAAATGTTCAAACATTTGGAGTGGAAAGTGAGATAGAGGTAGTATGATGGTTTTGCAAGGACAGAACTTCACAAAATGGCTTTGGAAGGCGAAATCAATTAATGTAGGAAATAATTAAGGAAGACCTTGCTTATTTTAAGAGAAAATATTTTGTTTGACCCCAGGGTAGATGACAGCTGCAGGAACAGAGCTAATTAGTTGATTTCAATATATAGTGTTCTATCAAAGAGCAACCATTTTCAAAAGGTAAAATGGGTTCCAATGGTGCCAAAGATTTATACAGTTCTCTGAACTTAAATATAGTCATTGAAATCTAATTACAGCCTTAAATTTGCACTTTCTCCTGTATTGATTACATTAATTCCCCACAGTTTATGACAAAGGTAGTAATAAGATAGCCACTTTAATTTTGTGTAATATTTTATGACGGATAATTGTATTGATTTCAATTTCCATTTCAAAATACTGTCTCATCATTACACTTCAACCAACTAATAGGAGTATAAATGTAGAGTTCTCAGTATTTTACTTTTGTGATTATGTACTGTGAATGCAAAATTAGATTAGATTAGTCAGTATTCAGCACTAAGTATTGAATCGTGTATGTAAACTTCAGACAATCCAGGCATCTTCTGTCCAGTGCAGCTTAACTATAGAGGTCCATGTGATATTTGTTTTGGAGTTTAGCCATTAAAGTCTAAAGCTTCCCCTTATTTCTGAAGGTTGGTGCACACCTTTGCAATGTTTGGTAGAGATGAGGAGCGACGTTGAGATGTGACAGATTGGGAAATGTGCGAGAACAATGATACAGCCTTTTTTTTGCAATGGTCTTCACTGACATTTAACCTGATTGGTCAGTGTCATTGCCTTCATGTCATTAAGACCATAAGAATTAGGTCATTCAGTTCATCAAGTCTGCTCTGCTAGTCAATCATGGCTGATTTATTACCCCTCTCAATCACATTCTACTGCCTTCTTCTCGGAATCTTTGACACCCTGACTAATCAGGAACCTATCAACCTCCGCTTTAAATTATACTCAATAACTTGGCCTCCACGTCCATCTGTGGCAATGAATTCCACAGGTTCACTACCCTCTGGCTAAAAGAATTCATCCTGATTGCTGTTCTAAATGGATGTCCCCCTATTCTGAGGCTGTGTCCTCTGGTCATAGACTCCCTGACTTTAAGATACATCCTCTCCATATCCAGCTTATCTAGGCCTTTCAGTATTCAATATGTTTGTTTCAATGAGATTCCCCCCTCATTCTTCTGAAACCCAGCATTATAGGCCCAGAGCCATCAAATGCCACTCGTATGTTAACACTTTCATTCACAGAATCATTCTCGTGAACTTCCTCTGGACCATCTCCAATGCCAGTATATCTTTTCTTTGAAAAGGGGCCCCCAAACTCAATAGGTTTCAATAGGTACATTTAATGTCAGAGAAATGTATACACGGAGCGGTCAAAGAATGAATGACAGTTAAATGTTAGAACCCCAAAGCACCTCCAACTGCCCCCTCCCACGCATAAACAGCAGAAAAGCAATGACCCACCCTCCCCCACCAGCAAAAAGCATCGGCACCCTCCACCAAATACTCAAGAGTGCAGGAAAGCATCAATAAAGATGCAGACTTGCAGTACCCCAAAGACTGCTCGTTCACCCGGTATTCGACATACATAGGCTCTCTCTCTCTCTCTCTCTCCTTAATAAGGGAAAAAGAGGTGTCTCCATTTCACAGTAAGAGGAGAGACATAACAAAACAACTCGCTGATTTATGGTGTTAAAAGTCTGTTGCGTCACTTTTTCCTAGTCCTGTGCCCAAAGAACTTTGATCCCTGGGCACACAGCCAGCAGCCAGCTCACTGCTTTCGATCTTCTGTGTACTCCCACGACACATCAGGTGGTAGCACCGACCTCGAGTCAACCCGTCTCCAGAGCCACGGAAATCTGGCACCCTGAAGGTGCACTACTCTTCCAGGCCATGTCCTTGGCCTGTCGTAAAGCGGCTGGTCGTGAGGCCCTGAGAGCGGGTCCCAGTTATGCAAAGAACCAAAGTGCATGATCATACACTTCCTTACACTATATTCCACCTGCCACTTTTTTACCCATTCTCCTAATCTGTCCAAGTCCTTCTGCAAACATCCTGCTTCCTCAGCACTTCCTGCCCCTTCCATCTATCTTTGTATTGACTGAAAACTTGGCCTGAAATCCATCGATACTGCAATATAAATCATTCACATATACATGAAAAGAATCAGTCCCAACACCAACCTCTGTGGAACTCCACTAGTCACCGGCAGCCAACCATAAAAGGCCCCCTTTAGTCCCATTCTTTGCCTCCTGCCAGTCAGCCAATTTTCTCTCCATGCTAGTATCTTTCCTGTAATAACATGGACTCTTATCTTGTTAATCAGCCTCATGTGTGGCACCGTTTCAAAGACCTTTGAAAAACCAAGTAGGCAATATCCACTGACCCTCTTTTATCTATCCTACCTCTTATTTCCTCAAAAAAAGTTCCATCAGATTAATCAGGCAAGATTTTCCCTCAAGACAACCATGCTGAATTTGGCCTATTTTATCATGTGCTTCCAAGTATCCCAAAACCTCATCCTTAATAATGGACTCCAACATTGTCCCAACCACAGGCTAAATAATCCATAATTTCCTTTCTTCTGCCTCCCTCCTTTCTGAAAGAGTGGTGTGACATTTGCAATTTTCCAGTCCTCAAGAGCCATTCCAGAATGTAGTGATTCTTGAAACACCATTGTGCATACCTCACAATGTCATGGTCCCGATCATTAATTCCCTATCTTGCTCCTAATTTTCTTTGATTATGTCATGGTCCCGATCGTTAATTTCCCTAATTGCTTCCAATTCTCTTTGATGATGGCACACCTGGCTTCCATCAAAGACTCAGTATAAGAACCTCTACGTCACAACCACTGGTCACCAGTTCATTGGTCTTTTTCCTGTGAGATAATGATGTTCCTTGACTGCTTAGAACTGGTTGTTCTAAGTTTAACTCCTGTTTCAAGGTTTACCTATAAGACTCTATTTCTCTGAGTCAGGGCTCTGTGTCCATTTTTCTCCTGTTTGCTCTTCGGTGTTTACGCCCGTGTAGCATCCAGACTCAATCTCCGTGCCTGTGCCCTGCACTTGGGTTCACTTCCTATGCTCTTGTAACACACAATCTCTTCAGCTGTCTCTTTTCAGAACCTTTGGGTGATGTCCATCTATTCCAGGTGACTTAGGCTACCTTCTGACTCTTCAGCTCCCAAGCACCTTCTCCTTAGTAATAGCAATTACACTCACTTCTGCCCCATGACACTCTCAAATTTCTGGGATACTACTAGTGTCTTCCACAGTGGAGACTGATGCAAAACTCTGATTAATTCATCTGCCATTTCTTTGTCCTCCATTAGTATCTCTTCAGTGCCATTTTCCAGCAGTCCAATTACTACTCTCAACTCTTTATACAGTATTGTATTGTACCAAAGCCTTAGGCACACATATATAAAATTAGGGTGCCTAAGAATTTTGTACTGGATTTGTCAACATGGAACAGAGAGCCATGTTTTAAAATCTGGTGCAAGGAAATGGAAAGACTGGAGCACCACGGGAGGGGTGTGGGACAGGTGGCAGAGAGGAAGTGCCAGGGGTGGGGTGTGATGTTGAGGCAGATACACCTAGTCCTGAGACACCAAGCAAGGTCATTTTATTCCAAACAAATGGTTTATTGATCATAATAGAATGTCTCTCTGGTGCTTCTCACTCCCTCCCCTCTCCCTTCCTCTTTTCCCACCTATGATTCCCCTCTGCCTGCCCCCTTCCTACTCTCAGTCCACAATAGAGACCCACATCAGAATCAGGTTTATCATCATTCACATCAGTCATGACATTTGTGGGGTTTTTTTTTTGCAGCAGGAGTATAATGCAATACATAAAATTCCTACTGTACTCTGCAAAAGTCTTAGGCACCCTAGCAATAAATATGTGCCTTAGATTTTTGCATGGTACTGTATATCTGAAAAAACATTGGGTATCCTCTTTTACTTTATTGGCTAGCTTTCCTTCATATTTTATCTTTTCCCAGTCTCTAATTTCCCACTAAGTTTTAATATATGATATGATATCCCTTTTCCTTTTATGCTGTCTTTGACTTCCCTTGTCCCTTATGATTGCCTCATCCTCCCTTTAGGATGCATCTGTCCCTTGCCTTCTGAATTGCCCTCAGAAACTCCAGCCATTGCTGTTCTGCTGTCATCCCTGATAGTGTCCCCTACCAGTCAACCTTGACCAGCTCCTCTCTCATGCCTCTGTAATTCCCTTTACTCCACTGTAATACAGATATACAGTATCTGAGTTAACCTCTCTCTCTCTTAAACTGCAGGCTGAATTCTATCATGTTGCCACTGCTTCCTAAAAGTTCTGTTACGTACCCCGTATCTGGGTATCTAACCAGTAGAGAAAGAAGAATCCGTTGGAGTCTGGCGGTACCAAACTAGAAGTGTTTATTAATAAAAATAAGCAAAACCATATCAATAATGCAAATATACATATAAAACCAGTTAGCAGTAATAAACCTAAAAGTGTAGGAATAATAATAATCAATAATAAACAAGCTCTATCGATGTCTAGGGGTAAATAAATTGTCATAGAATATAAAGTTCAGTTCAGTTCATGAGTGCTGATGTAGTTATGGTTGTTGTATTGTAATCGTTGGAGAGAGAGAGAGAGAGCGAGCGAGTTGTAACAGTTACAGCAGCCAAACCTTCCTTTGTTTTCTTAATCCGTCGTATTGTTGTGGTCATTCAGTTATGACCCCTCTGGTCTTCAGCCAGACCGTTCTTCTGTGGTGGACTCATCACTCTGGCATGAGTGGACACATACACAAGTCCCCACCGGCCCTGCTTTTACACTGATAGCCTTACTGACCGACCTCCTGGTTCGGTCTTCGAAGCCCCCGCCTTTCTTGTGGGTTCCAACACTCGATCAGTGTCCTCTGGCGTGTCTGGAGGGTGTCTCTCCAGACCTGTTTTTTTATCCCTACTAATGGGGACTCAGCTATCCATCACTCCTGAATGACTGTGTCCATCAAATAAGGTCACTCCTTCAGTCCACTGAGGAATGTTTATGACCAAACTATTGTCCTTGCAGTGAAACAGTAAATAATTTTAAAAAAAAGGAATCACAATACAGTTAATCAGCAATTTCCCCCTCTCTCTTATCTGTCGCAGATGTTCTTGCCTGTTTTTCGTCTCTTTCTCATGGTCAACATAGCAACAGTAATAGTTCGTGTTTCTCAGGAGGGGGGTTGGGAATGGTTAACTCTTCACCCCATTGTCCATCAGGTCTGTTCATCACTCATAACAGTTCCCTTACCTTAAGCTCCCTAATCAAATCTGGTTCATTACACAACACCCAACTTAAGGTTGCCTTTCCTCCAGTGGGCTGAACCACAAGCTGCTGTAGAAAGTAATATCATAGGCATTCTATAAATTCCCTCTGCTGGGAACCAGCACCAACCTACTTTCCGAATCTACCTCCATATTGAAATTCCTCATGACTATCGTAACATTGCTCTTATTACATGCCTTTTCTATCTCCCATTGTAATTTGAATCCCACATCCTGGCTACTATTCAAAGGCCTGTATATAATTCCCATCAAGGTCTTTTTACACTTGCAGTTTCTTAGCTCTACCCACAAGGATTCTACATATTCTGATTCTATATCACATCTTTTTTAAGATTTTGATTTCAGTTACCAAAAGAGACACCTCACCTCCTCTGTCTACCTGCCTTGAGTTCAGGTGTAATCTTTCTTGAATAGTTCATATTGTCCACAAATAAGATCCTAATGATCCAGAAATCTGAAACCCTGCCCCTTGTACCAATTCCTCATCTAACATTTCATCTGTCAAAGCATCCTATTCTTACCATCACTGGCACATGCACAGACAACAACCTAGAGACTGCCACGCTGGAAGTCCTGCTTTTCAATGTCCTATATTCTCTCTTCAGGACCCCCTCCCATTCCTTACCTACCGCTTGTCATTGGTAGCAATATGTACCATGCCCTTTGGCTCCTCCCCCTCCCCCTTTAGAATACTGAGAATATTGTGAACCTGATCTGAGACAACATTGACCCTGGTATCTGGGAAGCAAAATACCATCTTGGTATGTTTTCTCATGTCCGCAGAATCTCCTGTCTGCTCCTCTAACTATGGGATAACTATTGCATCCTTCTTCTCCCTCTTCCCGTCTGAGCCAGACTCAGAGCCAAAAACCCGGTCGCTGTGGCTTTTCCTAGTAGGTCATCCCCCTCCAACAGTATCCAAAGTGGTATACCTATTGGGGCGAATGGCCACTGGGGTACTCTGCACTGGCTGCCTATTCCCTTTCCCTCTCCTGACAGTCACCCAGGTACCTGCCTTCTGCAACTACCTCCTGCTGCTCCTATCTATCTCCTCCGCGTTCTCCTGTGTGAGCTGAAGGTTACCAAGCTGCAGCTCCATTTCCTTAACAGGGTCTCTGAGGAGCTGCAGCTCGATGCACTTCGGACACACATAGTTATCAGGGAGACTGGAGGTCTTCCAAAATTCTTACATCTCACACAAAGAACCTATCACTAACTCTGGATCCATTCTCAGTGATGAGCTACTATATGTAGCAACAGATGAAGAAGCAGAAAAAAACTCACTAGAAACTTACGTAGAACCTCTGCCTGTGCTTGCCCAAGCGTGTTAGACCAAAGCCTCCCTCTCTAATACTAGTCCACCCCAACAATGCCTGCTCCACTTACACCTCCCTTGCTTTTATTGGCTCAAATGAAACTCACTCTCGATGAGTCTTGCACAAATACATATAAGATGGAGACCGACTTTTGTAGGCAGCTGAATGTAAAGAGGGCATTCCATATTCCCTCTCCATAGATGAGGTAAAAATAAAATCACTGTATACCAGTTTACGTAGATTTCTTCAGTTTTGGCAGGGTCATCTTGTTGTGAGTATCATGTCCAGTTCCCTCTGCATCAGGAATTCCCAACTTTTTTATACCATGGATCAATACCATTAAGTGAGGGGTCCATGGATCCCAGGCTGGGAAAGTCTGCTCTAGATAATTCGGAGAGAAGCTCTTTGGCTACTGGAAGAAAAGAATTCAGAAGGACCCTGACAAAAGATGGTTTTAACTCTCTGCATTTTGACTGGGACTCCCATACTGTAAAAGGGCTGAATGGGATAGTTTGTCAAATGTGGTCTGGAAAGTTCATTTAATCAGTACTTAGAGGTCCCAACCAGAGGGAGTGAAATATGATCTCTTATTAGGGAATGACACAGATGTGAGAGCACTTTGCAACTAGTGATTATAATTCCATTAGTTTTAATACAATTATGGAGTAAGATAGATCTGGTCCTGGATGATACCAAAAAAGGATCTGGCATGTCTGGACTGGGACAGATGGTTTCCTGGCAAAATTGTACATATGGAAGGCCTTCAAATGGGAAATTTTGAGAGTACAGTTTTGTATGTATCTGTCAGAATAAAAGGCAAGGATAACATGTCTTGGGAAAATTGATTTTCAAGAGATATTGAGGCTCTGGTCAAGAAAGGGAAGGAGGTGCACAGCAGGAAGGAGAAAATGACAAAAAAAACACAAAAATACAGCTGCAGATGCTGTGGATCAAAGAATACGTACACGACGCTGGAAGAACTCAGCAGGTCAGGATGAAGGGTCTCAGCCCGAAACGTTGGCTACTGTTTTCTCACGGATGCTGCCTGACCTGCTGAGTTCTTTCAGTGTCGTTCTTAGGAGAAAATGAAGTACTTGAGGAAAAGAAATACAAGAAAACATTTAAGAAGGAAATCTGCAGGACTAAAAGAAAGCATGAGGTTGATTTAATGGACAAGGTGAAGGAAAATCTCAAGGGCTTCTACAGATATATTAAGAGCAGAAGGATAGCAAGGGACAAACTTAGTCCTCTGGAAAATCAGAGTGTTCATCTATGCATGGAGCTGGAAGAGATGGGAGATATCTTAAATAGATTTTTTTCACCTGTATTTATATCTATATCTTGAGAGACAGACACAGAGTTTATAGAAGTGTGGCAGTGTAGCAGTGAGATCATAAACCTTTGGAAGATTACAGAGGAAGAGGTGCTTGCTGTCGTGAGGTAAATTAGGTAGGATAAATGACAAGGTGTTCCCTCAGACCCTGTGGGAGGCTAGTGTTGAAATTCCAGGGGCCTTTGCAGAGATATCTAAAACATTGTTAGCCACAGGTGAGGTGCTGGAGGTTTAGAGGATAGCTGATGTTGTTCCATTGTTTAAGGAAGGCTCCAAGAATAAGCCAAGAAATTATAGGCCAGTGAGCCTGACATCTCTGTAGTGGGTAAATTATTGGAAGGCATTCTAAGGGACTAGATATATAAGCATTTGGATAGGCAGGGATTGTCAATATGGCTTTGTGCAGGGTAGATCATGTCTAACAATCTTATAGAGTTTTTCAAAGAAGTTACCAGAAAAGTTGATGAAGGCAAGACAGTGAATGTTATCTACATGGACTTTAGCAAGAGCTTTGACAAGGACTCACTTGGGAAGTTGGTCTAAGGTTCAGTTGCTTGGCGTTCAAGATGAGGTAGTAAACAGGATTTATGTGAGAAGCCAGAGAGTGGTAGTAGGTTTTTGACATTCTGACTGGAGGCCTGTCATTAGTGTCATGCTGCAGGGATCAATACTCAGCCCTTTGTTGTTTGTCATCAAGATCCATGATCTGGGCAATAATGTGGTAAACTGAATCAGCAAATTTGCAGATGACATAAAGGTTGGGGGTGTAATGGACAGTGAGGAAAACAATAAAGCTTACAATAGGATCTGAACCAGCTGGAAAAATGAGCTGCAAAATGGCAGATGGAATTTAATGCAGACGAGAGTGAAGTATTGCACTTTCGGAGGACAAACTGGGATAGGACTTACACAGTAGATCACTGAGGAATCTGGGAATGTTGATCCATAATTCCTTGAAGGTTGTGTCACAAGTAGATAAGGTCATAAAGAAAGCTTTTGTCACATTGGCCTTTATAAATCAAAGTACTGAGAACAGGAGTTGGGATGTTATGTTGAAGTTGTATAAGATATTGGTTGGGCCTAATTTTGAGTATTGTGCACAATTTTGATCACCTACCTACTTGAAAAATGTATATAAGATTGAAAGACTGCAGAGAAAATTTACAAGTATGTTGTCAGGACTTGAGCACCTGAGTTATCGGGAAAGGTTTAATAGGTGAGGACTTCATTTCCTAGAGTGTAGAAGAATGAGGGCAAATTTAATTGAAATTAACAAAACAATGAGGAGTATACTTAGGGTAAATGCAAGGATCCTTTTTGCACTGAGGGTGGGTAAAATGAGATCTAGAGGCCATGAGTTAAGGGTGAAAAGTGAAATGTTTAAGGGGGAATTTCTTCAATCTGATGGTGGTGAGAGTGTGGAACAAGCTGCCAGCGGAAGTGGTTCAGAGTAAACATTAAACAGAGTAAAATGGAAGTGCCACCCATTGGATTTCAGCACTTCAGAGAAATTTGGATAAGTACATGGATGGGAGGGAATAGAGGGCTACGGGTCCGGGTGCAGGTTAACGAGATTAATGCTTCAGCATGGAGTAGATAGACCATGCTGTAGGTGTTTCTGTGCTGTAATGATCCATGGCACTATGACTCTATGTCTCCCTGTGACAGACAGTAAGAAGACATCTCTGTAGCCAGCAGGGTCAGAGATTGTCTCCTTACGTGAAGATTGCTAGGATTACAGCATCTGAGGTCACCTGTTTATCTTCCACTTCCCAGGTATAGATGGTAACGGCATAAACTAGTGAATTTTACATTTATATTGTTTATATGGACAAAGTTTACAGAACTTCCAAAATAATCGCCAGTCGACACAAGGAAGGTTTTTACACCGTGCCACAGAAAATCGGAAAGGATGATATGCAGCGACCCCGTGTACACGGGAACCATTTAGAACGCGAGTTTAACATGTTTTCCTCCGGAGGTCCCATTCGAAATGCTTTTTAGATTGCAGGACGATATGTAATTGTCCCCGTGCATTTACGTCTCACTGCATGTAATTTTTTTACCAAACAAGGTTATCCGAGCAGTAACTAGATATTTATTTTCTGGAAATCTTGCCCTTGTCTGTCTCTCCAAAACTAACCAGGCAGGATTAGGTGTTAAATCACGACCTTGTCCCTGGGACGTGTGGCATTCTAGATGCAGGACCTCCACGAGGAAACCCTGATCTAAGCAACGGTCAGAGCAAACTGCTAGCAGTGGGGTGGCCATTGTTAAATTTGGGAAAATGCCCTTTGGCCTCCCTTTGTGGCCTTCTGAAACAAATTTATTCATTATTTAGCCCGTGCACGCCTTGACCAAGTTTTGCCTTCACTCTGAACGACGGTAAATATCCGCTTTTCAGATTTCGAGAGAAGTCCATTTGAAACAGAAACGTGTCCTATGTATGCTCGCCCCCCCCCCCCCTTCCCGGTCACACACACATATATATTCCTTAATGTCGGTCCCCTCGTCAGCCAATAACCTGCCGAAGAAACGAAAAGAATCGGGCGGTTTTCATCTATCTTTTCCATAGATGGTCCCTGGCCTGCTGAATTCTTTCACCATTTTGTGTGTGTCGCGGGGGTTAAGAGGCCTTACAAATTAACCGAGCAGGATCTGGATCTTTGCCGAGGTATATTTTCCCTCATCTCAGCTCCGTTTCTTAAACGACCCGCCAAGAAGATGGACAGAGCTACTCCTTGCCAGTAGGCTCTGGGACAGACTGGAGAGATCTCTCAGTCTGATTGGTTCGGTCACGGGGCTTCCAAAGAGTTCATACACTCATCCACGCCGTCCCCTGTACGAGGAAGAGGGCGTAGAATTGATCACTGCCTTTGTTACAAGTAATTAAAACGAGCCGTCGAGAGTACAATGCGATTAGCGGGGACAATGAGACATTGCATTGCAGTAAATTAAAATCGATCAGACATTATCTCAGAAGGTTTTACACAACGGAGTTCAATAGTCGAGCAAATCAAATTCATTCATATCAAACTGGAACTTGGCTAGGACCGGGGAGAAACAGACGTAGAACAATGACTTATTGACAAAATCTGGCGCAGCCTTCCAATAGCCTGGAGGTTGCTGATGATATTGTTCCATGTGCCGAATACTCCAGCATAAAGCATTATAAAATACGATTAACACCGACCATGCGTAACCTTAAGTACCAATTCCACCGTACATCGCACGAAGGACCATTTGCATTAACGCTTTTCTTTAACCTTCTGTAAACAGCCCGGGGTTTCTAAGTATGATTAGTTTTGGTGTATCAGTTCACAGATTTGGTTGGTAATGTCGGCATTTTTCACTGACTCCCTCCACCCCGCCTCATCCTCATTTTAGAGGGTGTTTTACTGGATCGTGATAGATCAGACCAGACAGATATGAAGGAGTTTCTAGGGGACTTTGTGAACCTGGGAGAATTTTATTGAATGATATTTCGGTAATGATGGATACGAGCATTTCACTCCATATGCGTTTAATCCATCAAATCTTTCCTCAGATCTATTATTCAGAGTGTGTTTGGTGAAAGGCAAGATGATTAGACTCGCTTCTCGATATTCCAGCTCTTTAGTTTCTTGTCAAGCAACATTAACCTCTACGTTACCGGATCCGTACACCCGTTTCCAAGCTCGAAGTTTTCAAATCGACTAAATCAAAACAAAATTATCCTTCACGCCAAATATCAAACACCATGAACACCTTAAACTAACTGAACATATGGCTGGAGTAAGTGGCTGATTGATAATGAATGTCATTACCACTATCCCTACACTGTGGGCAGATCAATAAAAGCACACAAGCTTGTATTCCTTATCGGGCAAGTTTTATTTTGCTTATTGGGAAGTAACTTTACTGATTGCAAACAATCACAGGCCCAAAATCTGCAACTTTAAAAACCACAAAAGTAAAAACTAGCAGAAAACTTAGCACACGGCATACGTGAGTTGTGAAACAACATATATCGAGTGAGATTAAGTAATAGTTCCCTTCAGCAAATGGTGTCATTTAACCTGGCGTGTTCTGAGCTGTGAGTACAATATCCAGAATTGTGTGATTAAATCGCGGAACGACGAGGATACATTCCAATTACGTTTCAGGGAAATACCGATTAGTTAAGTAACGTAACATCTAAACTGAAAAGGCCTAATTAGAAATGTTGTTGAAAAGTTATGTCAGCACACATTTTGTCACGTGCACAGCAATGACAGTCTGGGTTCAAGTTGAATCCAATAGTGTTCGTTCCACAAATGTATATTAACATAAATATTAAATGCATTACATTAGACTTGTACAGTTTGTTTTTGGACAAATGCATCACAATAATGTATTCGAAATAATGGTTAAATTATTGTCTGCAGAAATTGCATTTTATAATTTTCTTGAAAGCACTTTGGAAATCCTTATTGAAATAAGCATAAATGATGGGATTTAGCATTGAGTTAGAGTAGCCTTGCCAGTTGATTACAGCGTGAAGCCAGATTGGCATGTAACAGTGCTGTCCACAGAACGGGAGAACAAGGGCAACGATGAAAAATGGCAACCAGCAGAAGATGAAGGTCCCCATAATGATGCCCAAAGTTTTTACAGTTTTCCTCTCGCGGGCAAGGGCCACTTTTCGCTTGGCTTCAACGTTCCTTTCAGTCCTATCCTCAAAGCAAAACGTCAATTGGCTGTTGGTGTTGTTGGGCAGATGAAGGTGACCTTTCGGGTTGTGGTGCACTTCGATGACTTCTAAAGCTGACCCTTCATCTCCATGCCGAACGGCCCCATTAATGCAGGCAGGTTTGGGCTCCACACTCCTCCTCCAGTTTTTACTGTTCTCGCCGTTGCTTTTCTTCTGTGCGGCAGCTGGAGAAACTGCCAGGCAAGTGTCTGCTACTTTCTGCTTCTCCGATTTCTTCACGGTCTTACGAATGCGGAATCTGGCGGCTTTGAATATCCTTCCATACAGAACTAGCATCAGAATCAGCGGGATGTAAAACGCACCGAAGGTGGAATAAATGGTGTAGCCCGGATCTTGACTGATCTTACAAGCATCGGGATCAGCTCGGTCTTCGGGTGTTCTCCAGCCTAGCATGGGTGGGATCGAAATTAAAAATCCGACCAGCCATGTCAGGCTTATTAGAATAGCAGCTCGTTTGGGAGTCCTCTTGTTGACATAGTCTATTGGATTTGTTATAGCCCAGTATCTGTCCAGAGCAATAGCGCACAGGTGTAGGATAGAAGATGTACAGCACAACACATCTAAAGAGATAAAAATATCACAGGTTACCTGTCCCAGGGTCCATTTGTTCAGAACTTGGTACAGAGCAGCCATGGGCAACACCAACACCGAGACCATCAGGTCTGTGACAGCAAGTGACCCTATTAGATAGTTGGCTACGTTTTGGAGAGAACGTTCCAGAGCTATGGCAGCGATCACACAAGCATTTCCAATAATAGAACAAAGGATCATAGTCCCTATAAACAGTGAAGTTATAATCTGGTATGTCAGCGTCACCTCTGAAAAGTTCGTATTGTTTTCCTTGGTGAAACTCGAGTAGGACAGGGTGCTGTTATTGTACAGTTCCATTCCGAAATCGCGAAGGAGCCGAGACGAAGTTGTCTCAAGCGTTCGGTTTGCAAACTCCAGGAGAAACTAAATTATTTAAATGAAACGATGAAGTCCAAAACACATCGAACACGTCGCCACATTTTCTTACTTCTTTCAATCATTGGCGTTTTGCTCCACGAATGATGACTGAGTGAATTAATATATACCGCCGTCCAGGATACGTCAGATAGCTAATAGGTCTCCAGAGCGCGCATTTCTCTGCTGATGCTGATATTGGTGAAAGTACGAACAGCTGCATTCTTTTCTAATATGCCCATTCTGCCTCATGCCGCGAGTTTCCCCTGATTTTCACACTTAGAATAGATTTGTTCCTCTATGCTTGGAACAGGTCTGACTCTTGGGTCAATTATACGGACAGCGTTGGTCATTATCTCAGGTCGCTCGGCTGTTTTCTTCACGTACCTTGCCCAGCACGATGACATTTAGAAGGAAACGAGTCCATTGTTTGTTCCTAAAGGCCATTCATCTTCCTCTGCTTGTAGCCGTTTGTTTTTACTGTATATGCGGCAGCAGACGAAAACAGATAACTACAACAATATAAACAATAATGATACCAAATAGCCACGAAACAAATGCTCATTCTGGCGAAAATATCCTCTTCAGTATAGAATAACACTTGATAAAGATTTCTTTAACTCGGTCATCTTGAATTCTCAAGCTTCGATAACTTTTTTTCAGTACAATAATTTCTAAATTGCAACGAGGGTGGAAAGATGTAGAAGTAGCATCGTCGAACACTTCTTAACATCAAAGCTGAATAGATTTTTTCCTCTCTTAACTGATAACGGTTTAACTCTCGGGATGTCAGAATCAGAAATACAGTGCATGGAACTATAAACCCACTGCACGGTTGAGTGGCTGGAGATGCGGGTGTGTGAGTTTCACTCCTAAAAACAGCAAGCTCTAAACGTTGTCTTTGTAATTATTTGTCTACTATGCAGGGAAAAGAGTAATTATAACACCAATTGAAAAAGGAAAATAACGACATCTTAAAATAATCTGCACTATTTAATAACCTTCAGTGCCATGTCGGGCGGACACCTGTTTGCCACATTTGAAATTTAAGCACCATGAAGAACGCCCCGTCAAAACTCAAAGGAGATTTGCTGCCACCTAGAGATCGGTAAACAGTCGAATCTTCACAGATCAAATGGCAAACTGGATCCAGTCGGAAAAGTACTCGCAGTAATCCTCGCAAATTAGAGGTGGACATAATTAATAAACTGCAATTTGCCTAGACTGTGACATCATTAGAATTTTGAGACATAACTTATTTAAATTTAGCAATGAAATTATATTTAGCTTTGCATTTTAGTTAGCCCAACATATCTTAGATAGACTTTAAAAGGCGATCGTGATATTTTAAAGATTAATCATTTTCATTTTAATATAAGCATTGTCAGAAGAAGAAGGACGATTGGCCATTGGTAACTACATCTATTCATTACTTTGTTCATATAAGCTGCCGCACAAGAAAGATCTCCTAACACAAGCAGACCAATCTGAATTAACTGAATAATTCTTTTGCAGATAATTATCTAAAGAATTCCGTGAATTCTCAATGTAACTTGAATAATTGATTTCAAGCAGAAATGTTCTGGAATCTACTTATCACATATAATTTAATTTACAGGATTATTTCCAAATAATTTCTCTTTTTTAGCATTTATATGCCAGGTAGGGATATATTTGGATCACTGTGCGCCCAGTCCAGGGGGAGTTTTCATCATGGAGTAGTTAAAGAGGAATAGCCATTGCCATTGGAATAGTCTCTACTGGGCGCCACATCTCTATTTCTCCAGTCTGATATCGGAGAAACCAGTAGAGTTACAGATAAAAAAAAAGTGGACTGTGGAAATAAAATCATCCGTAAATTATACTGCAAGACATCATTTGGCACTGGAGATTGTGGTTCTCCATTTACGCAGTCTTCGGCGCTTGTCCTGAAGACCAAGAGGCCCCGCTGAAAGAACGAACACGGAAATCCTGCAGGAGGTGGAAATTTGAATTAAAGAAACACCAAAAACGGTTTAGGCAGCACCTCTGGAGAGTAAAACAGATGTAACCTGAAACCCGCGATTCCCCGAAATGTCGATTTGTGTTGGTTAAATGGAAATGCACAGATACAATAAGGAGAAAGAGTAACATTGAAAATAATTTCAATCTATATTCTATGAGGTTCACTTCACATTCCTGTTCCCCCTCAATCTTCCGACAGAACCCTGTACTCTGGAAATGGTTTATGCCACTTCAACAGGCATTAGTCAGTTCTTCCACTGAGGTTGTGTAGTCCATTTCTTTTCCACGATACGGAATATAAAGGGCCGGTACAGTTGCGCAATCGCTTCATAGCGCCATCAATCGGGGTTCGATTTCCGCCGCCACATGTAAGGAGTTAGTGCGTTCTACCCGTGACCACGTTCGTTTCCTCCGGTTTCCTCTCACATTTCCGGGACCTAATTTTAAGGTTAGTAAGTTTTGAGCATGCTATATCGACACTGAAGGCGTGACGATACTTGCGGGCTGCCCCCACACAATCTTCGCTGGTTTAATTTGACACAAATGATAAATTTCACCCCATGTTTCGATATACATGTGACAAATAAAGCTAATCTTTAACCTGTTTAATCTATGTGTAGTGTACATATCAGCTTGCGACCATGGGGATAAAAGGGAGATAGTTACACGTTTCAAACATTTATTTATAGGGAGCAGGATGAGCCCTTTACTGAAAGGACTTGATAACCACTGCTATCCAGAACCATCTGGAACACCCGAATAATCGATCATAATTAAAAGTCTTTCCGTTGTGGGATTAGTTAATTTATATTTTCTTTATAGTCATGTCCCTAGTCACAGCCGGGGCACCATGACCATCGATCAATGCTTCTGTTTTTAGCTGTAAGACTGAAGTTTCCAATTCCACTCAGTTGACGATCCACTGCACAGCTGAGTGAGCATGACATTTTGATAGCTGATGTCTTTCAGGTGAGATTTTAAACCAGGTGGATGGAACAAATCCCTCGAGATTAGTGCAAAAAAAAAGAATAGAGGAATTTTTCTTGACCAATGCTTAATTCTCACTCAGAATCATAATACAAAGTGATGATGCTATTACTTGTGACAACTTGTGACTCACAAACTAGCTGCCATTTTTCCTAGCCCATGTGGCTCACCCTGCTGTACTTTGAGATATCATTAATTGGCACTTTAAGACATCATGAGCCATGAAAGGCACAGTGAAAGTTTGCCCTTCCTCTGCTTTCCTACTTTGTTTATCTGTCTGTATATCTGCCTGTCTTTTTACCTCCTGTTCCAAATAAAGTGGCCACAGTGTGTAAGATCATGGTCTTTTGCCCATCCACTTAAAGTTTCAACATGTTGTGTATTCAGAGATGCTCTTCTGCACATCAGAGTTGTAATGTGTGGTTATTTAAGTTGCTGTAACTCTCCTGGTGCTTAACCATTCTGGCCATTCTCCTCTGACCTCTCTCATGAACAAGGCACTTTCATCCACAGTATTTTTTTCTTGGCTTTTGGTATCATTCTCTGTAAACTCAAGAGATTGGTGTGTGTGATAAAGGAGATCAGCAGTTTCTGAGGTAAGTCTCAGTATCTGGCACCAATGATCATTCCACAGTCAAAGTCACTTAGATGACATTTCTTCCCCATTCTGATATTTGGTCTGAACAACAGCTGAATCTCTTCACCATGTTGGTATGTTCCACCTCCACCCACCCAGCTTTTCTTTTCTATGGACTTGATCCCTTCCTGCACCCTTACTTAATGTATGTTTATTTGCTGATACATCTCCCAGTTGTGTGGCATATTTTAGGTAGTGAAAATAAGATTCAATGTAATGTGGGCATTCATATAAGTTTCAATTCACTGGACAACAATTTTTTTTCAGATCTGTTGCTTCCTCAGAATTTTTTTTGTTTATAATAGACTGTTTGAAGATGAACACAAATATAACTTCAGACTGCTTGTATCATGAAGGAATTTGAAGAATATAATTTTATTGAATATAATGTTAATTGCATAATGGTGCTGATGCTTTGCAATAGTTCAACTAAGTTAAAAATATTTTGTTAATGATGTTTATTTGTATTCAGTGTCTGAGGCTTCTCACTTAAGTGTCCAACAATACTGTAATTCACCAGCATTGATGCATTCTAGTTGCCCTGGTATTTTTTCTCCATGACCGCAATATCCTTTCACCATGCTCGTCACTAACAGCACCAAGATTTGCAAGGAAGAAGTCTAAATGGGAATGCGGAAAATGAATCTTTAGTGACATGTTGCATTTCATGGTTTTATATGCTTGAAGCACGCTTTCAACCAGCTGCATGTAGTTTGGTGCTCTGTAGATGCCGAGAGAATTTTCAACAACTTCCTTGAATGCCTTCCATGTGATTTTCTCTGGTCCCACTAGAAATTATTCAAATTGCCTGTCATTGGTGACCTGCTTGATTTGAGGACCAGCAAAAATGCTGCCCTTAATCTTGGCATCAGTTATTCTGGGAAGCATCTGTCTCAAATATCAAAATCCTTCATAGAAATTTTTGTGCCTGGTGATAGCAAATTCCATCCTTACAGTCCTGAACCCAATAATTATTACTAAAACCTGTCCTGCCATGCAGCAGCCACACCGTCTGGACAAGATAGGAAACTTTCCAGCTTACATTGTAGGCAACATTTTAATTGACTTGAATTATGAATTGAAATAACAAACATAAGTTTATTTTAAAAATGGTGTGTGATGGGGAAATTTCATGGTGATTTTCATGATCAGTAGCCCAAATACATAAGATACACCTAAAGGTATTCAGGAAGCAAAATCTTTGTTGTCCTAACACTAATGTGGTCAAGCGCACACTTATTTATTTTCACATAGTTAATATAACGTCAGCATCAAAACTAGAATAGATTATATGATTTAGTCCCAGATTTGATTACTGAGTTTAACTTCAAATGGGAAAATACAATATTCCATCCCTGTGATAAATGTAAGGCAGTAAAGAAATATTTTGTTCTTTGCAATGGTATCACATGAATTTTAACTGGGAGAACTGGTGAATATCGGTGGGCTGTGAGATCATGAATAAATCAAGAATCCAGGCCACCATTTAATTCAATTCAAAATAGCTTCAATGTCAAACTAAATGTAACTTATGATTGCTAAATCCAATAAATTATACAACCGTATAACTTCTGGCTTTTAAAAGAACTGAACTACTTTCCATTTCACCATCATTCAAAGACAAATACTTAACACTTTGACTGTTCCCAATAGCAGATGTCTTAACTAAAGAAACTAACTATTTTATCTGAATTTACCACTGAGACCAAGCATGGTTTCTTTCTACTTCTGTTTGACCAATTGCCATGCAGAATTGATTAGTTTTTTCCCTTTTGGTAATACTGAACCCATTTTGCTTTTTTGATTGTTTCTTTTTCTGTTTGTAGCAATTTGTTTCAGCATACTTGTTAGATTCTCTCTGCTTTGTGCACTCTATGTGCAAGGTTATTTAGTTAAACTTTATAGATAATAAACAATGGATAATTTTATACATTGATAATTTAACCCAATTTAAATTCTATCATAGACCACTTAAGTACTTTCTTAAAATTAAACATTAACATCACATTCCAAGCTTTAACAGTTCACTTCTATTACTTTTCACAATTCTTACTGATGTTGGCTACAATTTATTTCAAATTATTTTCATTCCAGAGTTTTTGGATGATGTGTTTACTCCAGCATTAAAGTAGACAGTAAGTAATGACTAGGTATTCTAATGATTGACTTAACACCATTTGTCTATCCATCCAATGCACCCAATAAGCTTGAGAATTTGCTGATTGGCCAATATAACCAGTTTACTGGAAAAATAATGATTAATCTATGTAGTTGGTAAATCACATAGTTAATTACATAAATAGAAGAGAAATTTGTAAGGACTGCTAACTTATTCCAGAGCAATGTCATACAGGTACATTTTATTCCTTGGCACTATGCACACAGGCAGATATGGCAGATAAACATAATTTTATTAATAAAAGCAGGTATAGACCATAAAACCTTTGCCTTTCAATAAGATTGTGACTGAACCTATCTCTCAAGTTCAGTCACTACCTGATCAGCATATCCTTTGAAGTAGTCCACCTACATTAGACCTTTGGCGAAATTATCAGATGGCAATTTTTAAAATACTTCTTGTAAACATGTAATGTTTTCTCCAAGGTTCCATGTTTGACAATCATATCACAAATATTAAACCTAGTAGCTAAAACTGATCACTAAATAATATGTTTGAAATATATTAAGCCCCAGAGAAGTTATACAGTTAAGCCCTCAGTCTGTTTCTCTGGTAGCAGTTAATAAAAAATATAACAAGATGCGTAAAAAAACTTAAACATAAAAGTAAACTCAACAATACAAAATATTGCATGAAAAACCAATTCATAATCTGAGTAACTATGGCAGGTACATAATGATCCTGGCAAATTATAGATTATGTCTTAAACTGAATCACCTAAACAGCAAAATGTTTGACAATGACTACATTATGGGGGCATTGATCATATTTTGCCTGCTTGTTATGCGCTGAACTCTATATAAATTGATATTAAGCAGAAAAGGAAGACTCATGACTCATTAAGAATCATGAACAAAAAGGATTCTATGCAGCCCCATCAAGGAGCTATAGAGGCAAAATAATTCAGAAAAGGTTTTAATCCATGATGCTGAAGGCATACACACCAAACACACCAGTGTGCCCTGGTAGTGGTGGTTAGTGTGACACTATTACAGTTCAGGGAGTTCAATCGTAGCATCCTTTGTAAGGAGTTTGTATGTCCTCCCCATGGAATGCGTGAGCTTTCTCCCACAGTCCAAAGGTGTACTGGTTAGGGTTGATTGGTCATGGTAAAGTGTCCTGTGATTAGGCTAGGGTTAAATCACTGTTTGTTGGGCAGAGTAGCTTGAAGGACTGGAGGGGTCTATTGAGCATTGAATAAATAAATAAGTAAGTATAGGGAATACATCCAGAGTTAGGGGGGCTCAAGAAATGATGTTTGTGAATTTGGAGGAGGCTATAAATATAGAGAGGCAAAGAAGTTTGAATACATGTACATTGCTGGGGGACCAGGGTTCAAAGGTGAGGAGCAGAAGCTTTAGATTTCTCAGCAGCAGAGGGACTGGGATGAACTGGAATGAGGCAATGTTATGGAATGGATGAAGCAGCCTTCGCAAAACTCCAGATTAAGTACGTGAATAATGCTGTGAGTAGTCTGCTTAAACCAGAGACACTGGAAGTGTAGATTGACAACAGTTATCTGATATTTAAGGCTGAGAAAATGAAGGTGGCCAGGGTCATTCCAGTGTGTAGCTGGAGGAACTTACAGCTTATCTAAGGTTCAATATCCAATCACACAGAGGCAATGAAGTTGCTGTGAATGGCAAAGGAAGGAATCATCACTTCTGAAAGCTGAAGTGGTTCAGGATTCCAGTTAAGGAAGAAAGGAGATTTCAGGGCTGTAGTTAATTGTTGGTGCATTATGATACATAACATAATAAGCAGATTATTACTGGCTACTTTGCTACCTGTTGCATTTGTACATTGCACACCTCTTCCGTGTACATGGTCAACCCTAGATTGTGACAAACCAGTCCTTAAACTCCTGGGACATCTGCTGGATTAACAGCTATTTATCAACAGGACATTAATATGAAGCTAGAAGATTATTATATAAAATAAATATATCTGACTGTTAGAGAAGGAGCATAATTTGATTTTCCAAATAACATTTTGGATTGAAAACAGGAAGAGCAATACTTGATTACTCATTTTAATGAAAAAATGCCCTGAGACATTTTATTTCATAGCACACAGAGCTGTAAATTAATTGTATCCCTTGAGAGATAAACATTAACCACCAACATTTTATTGAACTGCATGTTAGACTATAAGTAAATTGCATTAACTAATAACACATGATGCATTGGCACTATTAATACTATGTTGAAATTTACTAATACTAACCAACACAACCATTTAAAAAGGGTAAAATGACTTTTGTTAAATTTATACAAAATGATTCTATGTTAACAGAAGGTGTAATCACTCTGTCAGGCTTATGCTTATAGATCACACACCAGCCTTCTTTGTGATGGTACTTAAGCGTTGGTCCCAGTACAGATCCTCTGATATGATAACGTCAAGGAATTTAAAGTTACCAACCCTCTCCTCCTCCAATCCCCTAATGAGGGCTGGCTCATGGACCTCCAGTTTGTTCTTCCTGTAGTCTATACTCAGCTCTTTTGTTTTGCTGGCATTGAGTGGGAGGTTGATGTTGTGATGCCATTCAGCCAGATTTTCAATCTCTTTCCTATATGCTGATTTGTCACCACCTTTGTTTTAGCCAACAGCAATAGTATCAGCAGCAGACTTAAATATGACACTGGAGCTGGTCTTAGCCACATTAAGTACTCTACTGCACAGAATACAGGACAAGTTGGAAGGAAGGACAAGGATGGCAAGATAAGAGAACTTTGGATGTCAAGAGAGGTGATGAATTTAGTCAAGAAGAAAAAGGAAAAGTATGTAAAGCTTAGGAAGCTAGAACCAAACCGAGACCTGGAGGATTACAAAGAAGCCAGAAAAATCTCAAGAAGGGAATTAGGAAAGAAAAGAGGGCCCATGCAAAGTCCTAGGCAAGTAAGATTCAAGAGAATTTCCAAGGCATTCCATACATAAGCCAGGAGCAACAGAATAATTAGGGAGATGGTGAGACCACTCAAGGATAAAGCAGGAAGATTTACTTGGATGTGCAGGATGAGAGTGAGGTCCTTAATGAGTATTTTACACCAGTATTTACCAAGGAGAAGGATAGGGAGATCACTGTAGGATAGGAAGATCAATGCTGAGAATATCAATATGCTGGGGCATTTTGAAGTTAAGGAGGAGGTAGCGTTGGGTCCTTTAAAGGGTATTAAGGTTGTTAAGTCCTCAGGGCCTGATGGGATATACCCCAGGTTATTGAGGAAGGCAAGTGAAGAGATTGCTAGGGCTTTGACCATTATCTTTGTGTCCTCTCTAGTCACTGGCAAGATCACGGAGGATTGACGAGTAGCTAATGCTGTTCCATTATTCAAGAAAAGAATTGGATAATCCTGGAAACTGTAGACTGAGTCAAACGTCAGTGGTAGGGAATTCTCAAGGATTTATGAGCATTTGAAAAACCATGGCCTAATCAGAGAGAGTCAGTACGGCTTTGTGCAGGACAAGTCGATAGAGATTTTGAAGAGGTGATAAGGGTGATTGATGAACATAGAGCTGTGGATGTTGTTTACATGGATTTTAGTAAGGTGTTTGACAAGGTCCCTCATGGAAGGCTGATTTAAAAGATTAAGATATATGGGATTAATATTGAACTGGCTGCTTGAATTCAGAACTGGCATAGAAGATGGAGGGTGCTGGTTGAAGGGACTTTTTCTAGCTGGTGGTCTGTGATTAGTTGTGTTCCATGGGGATCTGTACTGGGACCTCTGCTGTCTGTGATGTATATAAATGACTTGGATGAAAATGTAGATGGATGAGTTCGTAAGTTTGCAGATGATACAGAGATTGGTGGTGTTGTGGACAGAGTAGATGATTGGCAAAGTGGGATGTAGATCGTTTGCAGATATGGGCGGAGAAATAGCAGATGGAGTTTAACCTGACCAAATGTAAAGGAGCAGTACACTGTTAAGGACAAGACCTTTAACAACGTTGATGAGCAGAGTGATCTTGGAGCCCAAGCTCATAGCTCCCTGAATGTGGTTTCTCAGGTTGATTGTGTCGTTAAGAAGGCATGTGTTGTGCTTGCCTTTATTAGTTGAAGCATTAGTTCAATAGTCCAGGAAGTTATATTGCTGCTTTATAATACTCTAGTGAAACTCCTTTTTTACCAGGTGTCTCTAGAGATGCAGCTCGTTAGACCCTTGCTAACAGCCACTGGACTCAGTGGTAATAAAACCACCTTTCTCAGACTCCGTACATCTAAGGTCGGTTTGACTTGGGTCCCACCCGACCCGGGAGGTTTGGATATCTTGCCCACCTGAACCCCGATCTGAGCAAATAGTGTGTAAATGCTGCCCACCTGCAATTACCCGTCAACAAGAAATAACAGATCATAAACTGCGTATAATTATAAAGAAAGTATATTTACAAGTTTCAGCTTTATCGAACAGTTAGTAGGAAAAGAAAAAGGAAAAAATAAAAAGGGCCCATTACAGTTAACCCAGACCAAATGTTCACATAAGTTGGAGCTCATCTTGAAGTTGTCTATAACTCACACACTGGACCCCCAGTCTGCGTGAAAGCACACACCACCTTCTGAATGTCGCTCGAAATCAGTCTCCAACAAACGAGCTCCCCCACGGGAGTATTGGTCCTTCCTCCTTGAAGCCATTCATCTGCACAAAGCACCTTGTGCAACAGGGATGGCATCCTCAGTCATCCTCCCTCCTGTCTTCTCCCAGCTCCCACCAAAAAGACCTCAACCCACACCAGTGTCTGTCACAAAAACCTCTCAGCCCAGCATTCTCTAAACCTTCTCTCAATTCCACCATCCTGATTGGATGACACTACATACCTGAGCATGAAGATCACAACCCCTTATCTTTACCTCAAACCCAAACATGCTGAAAACAGAACAGACTGCTCTTACAGAACTATTGAAATGGAATATCTACAGCACAGCAGTAGAAATCTTAACCAGGGTGTTACACTAGCTACGTGGCATATAGAATTTTGGATGCTGTTTTGGTCTCCCCATTATAGGAAGAATGTTGAGGTTTTGTAGAGGGTGCAGAAGAGGTTTACCAGGATACTGCCTGGATTAGAGTGTATGTGCTCTACTTTTTGTGATTTTTATTAATGACCTGGATGTGGGGGTGGCAGGGTGGGTTGGCAAGTTTGCAGACGACACAAAGGTTGGTGGTGTTGTAGATAGTGTAGAGGATTGTCGAAGATTGCAGAGAGACATTATTAGGATGCAGAAGTGGGCTGAGAAGTGGCAGATGGAGTTCAACCCGGAGAAGTGTGAGGTGGTACACTTTGGAAGGACAAACTCCAAGGTGGAGTACAAAGTAAATGGCAGGATACTTGGTAGTGTGGAGAAGCAGAGGGATCTGGGGGTACATGTCCACAGATCCCTGAAAGTTGCCTCACAGGTAGATAGGGTAGTTAAGAAAGCTTATGGGGTGTTAGCTTTCAGAAGTCGAGGGATAGAGTTTAAGAGACGCAATGTAATGATGCAGCTCTATAAAACTCTAGTTAGGCCACACTTGGAGTACTGTGTCCAGTTCTGGTCACCTCACTATAGGAAGGATGTGGAAGCACTGGAAAGGGTACAGAGGAGATTTACCAGGATGCTGCCTGGTTTAGAGAGTATGGATTATGATCAGAGATTAAGGGAGCTAGTGCTTTACTCTTTGGAGAGAAGGAGGATGAGAGGAGACATGATAGAGGTGTACAAGATATTAAGAGGAATAGACAGAGTGGACAGCCAGTGCCTCTTCCCCAGGGCACTACTGCTCAGTACAAGAGGACATGGCTTTAAGTTAAGGGGAGGGAAGTTCAAGGGGGATTTTAGAGGAAGGTTTTTCACTCAGAGAGTGGTTGGTGCGTGGAATGCACTGCCTGAGTCAGTGGTGGAGGCAGATACACTAGTGAAATTTAAGAGACTACTAGACAGGTATATGGAGGAATTTAAGGTGGGGGCTTATATGGGAGGCAGGGTTTGAGGGTCGGCACAACATTTTGGGCCGAAGGGCCTGTAATGTGCTGTACTATTCTATGTCCTATGAGAGGTTGGACAAACTTGGGTTTTTTTTCTGGAGCAGCAGAGGCTGAGAGGACATCTGATAAAGGGTTATAAGATTTTGGGAGGCATAGATAGAGTAGACAGGAAGTATCTTTTCCCCAGGGTTGAAATGCCTTATACCAGAGGGCACACATTTAAGGTGAGGGGTGTAATTTTAAAGGAGATGTGAGAGGCAAGTTTTTTACACAGAGAGTGGTTGGTGCCTGGAATGCACTGCCAGGGTTAGTAGAGGAAGATATATCAGGGCCTTTTAAGAGATGTTTAGATAGGCACAAGGTTCCAAGGTTGTCAAGCCGAGGAGCGGTAGTGGGGACAAGCTCCCACTACCTAAAAGTGCTCCTCATGGCATGCGCCTCAAATAGCCTCTGACAACCAAGTCCAACTCCTGGCCTTCTCGTGTGGCTTAGCCTCTAAGCCCGGCAGAACTGTTTCTACTGACAGGAGAAGGGGTGAAGGTGAGTCTTGGCGCCTTAAAGCCAGTTCTTCGGGTAGATGGAGCTTGTCAGCCTGGGAAGGCAGTCCATCTAAGAGAGGGAAAACTCTGATTTCAAACCTCTGCTGCCTTGCGGCCATACACACTCATGGGAAAGGCTTCGAGAGTAAACCCTGAGGACAAATCCGGAGCTGGAGTCCCTAAGGCAGTCCGACGTTGCCTTCAACCACGGTCTGGCAACTCCTGCGACGACACTGGTGCCAAGCTGTATCAGTCCTTGCCCTTCCCTTGGACAACATCAGTGGCATGGAGAGGGGAGACTTGCTGCTTGGGCAACTGCGGTCTTCCATACATCCTTGCCCAGGCCTGCGTCCTGGAGAGGGCGCAGATCCATGGTCTCACAAGACTAACAGATGCCACATAGATAGGCACATGAATGTGAGGAAAATGGAGGGATATGAACATAGTGTAGGCATAACAGGTTAGTTTAGTTGGCTATTTGATTACTAGTTTATTTGCTTGGCCACCTTGTGGGCTGAAGGGCCTGTTCCTGTGCTATATTCTAAGAATAAGACGAGTAGAACTGGAGGCCAAGCACATAGGCCTTGCGGTGCTCCTATACTGACGGTGATTGTGGACAAGGTGTTGTTGTCAATCTGTACTGACTGGGATCTGCAAGTATGAAAATTGAGAATCCAGTTTTGAATGCTGAGCTATAATCAATGAAGAGCTTTCTGATGTATGCATCTTCATTGTCCAGATGTTCCAGAGCTGAGTGAGAGAGCCGGTGAAATGGAATCTGCTATTGACCTGTTGTGATGATGGTAGGCAAATTGATGTGGATCCAAGTCACTCCTCTGGCAGTAGTTAATATGCTTCATGACAAACCTCTCAAAGGACTTTATCATGGTGGATGTACGTGCTACTGGACTATAGTCAGTGAAATAGGTTGCCATGTTCTTCTTGGGCACCTGTATGATTGAAGCAGGTAAGTAATTTAGACTGCCAAAGCAAGATGTTTAATATGTCAGTAAACATCAGGCCAGTTGATTCACCCAGGTGTTCAGTGCTCGGTCTGATGCATCATCTGGGCCACAAGCATTCTGTGGATTTGCCCTCCTGAAGCAAGCTCTCATATCGGCCATAGAGACTGTAATCACAGAGTCGTCGGAGGCTGTGGGAGTCTGTGAAGGTACCTCAATGTTCTGTCAGTCAAAGCAAGCATTAAAGGCATTGAGTTCACCTGGGAGTGAATCCTTGTTGTCATTTATGTTGCTTGATTTTGTTTTGTAGGAGCTGATAGATTTCAAGCGCTGTTGGGCATCCTTCTGTGATTCAAGTTTGGTCCTGAATTACCATTTTGAATGTGAAGTCACAGCTGGACCTCATGTAACTTCCTGGGCCGCCAGTCCTGAATGTCCCCAATCTAGTCCTCAGCATATTACAGATCTCTTGGTTCAAACAGCGCTTCAGATTGGGGAAGTCTTAGAATGATTTTGTGGAGACACACTTAGAGTCATAGAATGATAGAATACTATGGTACCAAAGCAGGCCCTTTGTCCCATCTATAAAATAGCAAACTATTATTCTGCCTTGTCCCACCAACCTGCACCAAGATCATAGCCCTTCATACCCCTCCTATCCAGTACCTATCCAAATTTCTCTTAAATGTTGAAATCAATCCCGCATCCACCACTTCTGCCAGTACCTTGTTCCACTCTCTCACCATCCTCTGAGCGAGAAAAGTCCCCCCAATGTTCCCTTAAACATTTCACCTTTCACCTTTAACCCATGACCTCTATTTCTGGTCTCATCCAATCTCAGTAAATGCCTGCTTGCATTTACCCTATCTATACCCCTAATAATTTTGCATACCTCTATATCTCCCCTTATTCTCTTGTGTTTTAAGGAACAAAGTCCTAACCTACTCAATCTTTTCCTATAACTCAGGTCCTGAAGTACCAGCAATATCCTTGCAAATTTTCTGTGTGGCCTTTCAGTCTGTTGGTATCTTTCCTGTAGTTAGATGAACAAAACTGTAAAGGATACTCCAAATTAGGCCTCACCAATGACTTATACAACCAAAATAACGTCCCAACTCCTGTACTCAGTACTTAGATTTATGTCTGTCGATGTGCCAAATGATCTCTTACAACCCTATCTATCTGTTTCAAGGAATTATGGATCTGTATTCCAAGATCCTTCTGTTCTACCGCACTCCAAGAGCCCCACCACTCTCCACGTAAGTCCTACCTGGGTTTGTCCTCCCACAAATGCAAAAACTCACACTTGTTTGCATTAAATTCTATCTGACATTTTTCAACACATTTTTCCATCTGGACCAGATCCTGCCGCAAACTCTGATACCCTTCCTTGCTGTCCACTACACACACTGTCTTGTTATCTGCAAACTTGTTGATCCATTTTACTACGTTATCATCCAGACCACTGATATGGATGACAAAGAACAATAGACCCTAGAACATACCATTTGTCACAAGGCTTCAGTTAGAGAGGCCACCATCATATATCACTCTCAAGCTTCACTTGCAAAGCGAGTGTCTAATCCAATTACCTCATCCTGAATGCCAAGCAACTGAACCTTCTTAACCAATCTCTCCTGTGAACCTTCTCAAAGGCCTTGCTAAAGTCCATTTAAACAACATTCACTGTCTTGCCTTAATCAACTTTCCTGATAACTTCCTGGAAAAACTCTATAAGATTGGTAAGAGACTACCTACCATGCACAAAGCTATGGTGACTATCGCTAATTAGTCCCTGTCTATCCAAATACTTATATACCTGGTCCCTCAGAATAGCTTCCAATAACTTACCCACTACTGATGTCAGACTCACCGGCCTAAAATTTCCCAGCTGATTCTTAGAGCCTTTCTTAAACAAGGGGACAAATTAGCTATCCTTGAATCTTCCAGCACCCCACCTGTGGCTAAGACTATTTTAATTAACTCAGATGGGGCCTTTGCAATTTCTGTACTAGGTGCTCACAAGGTCCAAAGCAACAGCTTCTCAGGCTCTGGAGGTTTATCCACCCTAATTTGTCTCAAGACAGCAAGTATTTCTGCCTCTGTAATCCATATACAGTCCATCATTTGACTGCTGTTTTGCCTCACTTCGATAGACTCTGTGTCTGTTTCACAAGTAAATACAGATGCAAAAAATCCATTTAAGATCTTCCCCATATCTTTCAGCTTTATGCATAGATGACCACACTGATTTTCCTCTTAATATGTCCGTAGAAGCCCTTGGCATTCTCCTTCACCTGGTCTGCTAGAGCAACCTCATGCCTTCTTTCAGTATTCTCTTGCATTTCTAGTACTGCTCAAGTACCTCATTTGTTCCTTGCTGCCCAGACCTCTTTTTTCAGCTTAACCAGGGCTTCAATATCTCTTGATAGCCAAGGTTCCCTAACCTGTTAGCCTTGCCTTTTATTCCAACAGGAACATACAAAGTATGTGCTCTCAGAATTTCAGTTTTGAAGGTTTCCCACTTACCAGGCACACCTTTGCCAGTAAACAACCTGTCCCAATCAAATATCCATGAGTGTCTTTATAAAGTCCACGTCAACCATGACATATTAATTCAGATAGTGGCTGACCCCATGAATTCCTCTAGTGGTTTGGTTTTTGAGACAATGGTATTCCTTTTATTAAGAAGGGAAATTGAGATAATCCAGGAAGTTATTGACCAGAAAATCTTACGTCAGTATTAATGGAATTATTGAGGATGATTCATAGGGACAAAATATACTTAGAGAACAGTAGGAAAGACTTGAGCATATAAGGCATAGTCAGTGTCGCTTCTTGCAGATGAGGTCATTTCTCACAAACTTTAGTTTTTGAGGAAGTATGAAGATGATTTATCAGATGGGGGCAGTGGATGTTGTCTAATTAGATATTAGCAAAGCACTTGACAAGGTCCCTGATCCAACAGATTAAGTTATGTGAGTCCATGAGTAAGTTAGTGGATTGAATTTACTTGAACAACTTTCATTTCAAATTCATTAGCAATGAAAAAAGATCCAATTGTAGCTGTCTTTCAGGTAGAAAATGAGTGATGTCTAGTTCATGCTGATTATGCACCTTTAAGTAATTTTAGAAAAAAATTAATTCTGAAGCAGTATTTGCATTGCTTGTAGTCAGCTAAAACAGGCAATAGGCTGTTTTAATCTATCAATAAGGTGATTCTGTCAAACCCTTCTCTAGCTCCAGATGATGAAAGTGTTGAAATCCAGTGTTGAAATTGCAGGGGCCCTGGCAGAAATATTTAAAATGTCGATATCCACGGGTCAGGTGCCGGAGGATTGGAGGATAGCTCATGTAGTTCCGTTGTTTAAAAAAGGCTCAAAAAGTAAGTTGGGAAATTATAGGCTGGTAAGTTTGACATCGTTAGTAGGTAAATTATTGGAAGGAATACTAAGAGATAGGATCTACAAGTCTTTGGATGGACAGGGACTTATTAGAAAAAGTCAGCATGGCTTTGTGCATGGTAGGTCATGTTTAACCAATCTATTAGAGTTTTTCGAGGAAGTTACCAGGAAAGTGGATGAAGGGAAGGCAGTGGATGTTGTATACGTGGACTTCAGTAAGGCCTTTGAAAAGGTCCCGCATGGGAGGTTAGTTAGGAAGATTCAGTCACTAGGTATAGATGGAGAGGTAGTAAAGTGGATTAGACATTGGCTCAATGGGAGAAGCCAGAGAGTGGTAGTGGAGGATTGCTACTCTGAGTGGAGGCCTGTGACTAATGGTGTGCCACAGGGATCAGTGCTGGGTCCATTGTTATTTGTCATCTATATCAATGATCTGGATGATAATGTGGCAAATTGGATCAGCAAATTTGCTGATGATACAAAGATTGGAGGTGTAGTGGACAGTGAGGAAGATTTTCAAAGCTCGCAGAGGAATTTGGACCAGTTGGAGGAATGGGCTGAAAAATAGCAGATGGAGTTTAATGTGGACAAGTGTGAGGTATTGCACTTGGGAAGGTCAAACCAAGGTAGAACATACAAGGTAAATGGTAGGACACTGAGGAGTGCAGTAGAACAGAGGGATCTGGGAATACAGATACATAATTCCCAAAAGTGGCGTCACAAGTAGATAGGGTCATAAAGAGAGCTTTTGGTACATTGGCCTTCTAAATCAAAGTATTGAGCATAAGAGTTGGAATGTAATGGTGAGGTTGTATAAGACATTGGTGAGACCGAATTTGGAATATTGTGTGCAGTTTTGGTCACCTAATTACAGGAAGGATATTAATAAGGTTGCAGAGAAGGTTTACAAGGATGTTGCCGGGACTTGAGAAACTGAGTTACAGAGAAAGGTTGAATAGGTTAGGACTTTATTCCCTGGAGCGTAGGAGAATGAGCGGTAATTTGATAGAGGTGTATAAGATTATGATGGGTATAGATAGAGTGAATGCAAGCAGGCTTTTTCCACTGAGGCTAGGGGAGAAAAAAACCAGAGGTCATGAGTTAAGGGTGAAGGGGGAAAAGTTTAAAGGGAACACTGGGGGGGCTTCTTCACACAGAGAGTGGTGGGAGTGTGGAATGAGCTGCCAGATGAAGTGGTGAATGTGGGCTCACTTTTGACATTTAAGAAAAACTTGGACAGGTACATGGATGAGAGGGGTTTGGAGGGATATGGTCCAGTTGCAGGCCAGTGGGACTAGGCAGAAAAATGGTTTGGCACAGCTGTTTCTGTGCTGTAATGTTCTCTGGTTCTATGGTTCTATGTACCGTGACTCTGCTGATGCCTCTGTGGAATTTCAGAGGGAATGTGCTGATTAGGAGCCTGTTTGGAATTTAATGCTGAGGTAATCATTGCAAATTATACCAATGATGATGGGGAGCACAAATCCGGCATTTATTCCATCCCTTCAACATCCACTTTGTTGGCCTTGTTGGCTGCCTGCAGGCACATCTCATTCTTTGCAGCATCATAGCTGGAGGAAGCCAGCAGGTTGCGCAGCATTTGAGGGATGGGAAGAATTGATAATGTCTTGGGTCAAAATCCCACATCAGGACTTAATCTGTTGAGTTCCTCCTGCAGATTGTTCATTACACCAGATTGCAGCATCTGCAGTCTGTCATGTCTACAGCTCGTCCTTTGTAGCTCTGTTGTGAAACTCAAGCTTAATATGTATTCTTTTATTTTTTGGCACCAGTTTTGTTTTCTAAATTATAAGAAGTGTTTCTCTGCTCGTAATTGCCACAGGGAGATAAATGGAACAACGAACAGTATTTTGGAAGGATATAGAATAGATTAGGGAGTAGTTGATTGAAACACTCCATAAATGTTTTGTGCACCAATAGATTCATCAAATTGCTCCCTTTCTGATCATTTCAGTGAGTTGTGAAAATGAGACAGCAAGCAGAGACTTGGAAGGAAAACCAACTAATGAGTCTTACTTTTTTGTTTCTGGGACATAAATATTACTGGCAATACATTTATTGTCTGTATCACATTTGTCTGGAACTGTTCTGGCAAGAGACAGCCAATTCTCTCATACAATAAGATGGACACTTGACCTCACAATCTACCTTGGTACGTTTTTGCATCTTGTTGTCTAGCTGCACTGCACTTTCTCTGTAGCTGTTGCACTTTATTCTGCATTGTTACTGTTTTACCTTGTCCTACCTCAATGCACTGTGTAATGATTTGATCTGTATCAGTACTGAGATTTGAGTGCTGAGTCACTTGAGCATGTTCAGGGGATTTGGTGACTTCAGTCCTGATAAAAGGTCTCAGCCCAAAACGTTGACTGTTTATTCCTTTTCATAGATGCTGCCTGACCTGCTGAGTTCCTCCAGCATTTTGTGTGTGTTGCTCTGGATTTCCTCCACCTGCAGATTCTCTTGTGTTTATTACTAGTTCGGTTTCCTCTCACAGCCCAAAGACGTACTGGGCAGGTTAATTGGTCTTTGTAAATTGTCCTGAGATTAGTGTTATGTTTTGTAACTCCAAAGCATTAAACTAATTGGAAGAGAAACAAGAAAGCTGGGCATGTGAGTCTTAGTTTCTGTTTACTTTTAAGCAAATCGTGCACATATCACGTGGTAGCTTGATGGTGTATGCAATTTACATATAACCCACAGTAAATTATTCAAAAGAACAGGAATGCTCAATCAACCAATATATATATACAAGATTACTCAAATATTACTGAAATATTAAATACACAACACTCCTCCCCGCTTAGCTATAAAGTCCAACTCAATAGAGAATGCATCTGAACCATATGCCCAGTATACAACTACTATACAGATATCCACAGCCTAGTAAATTTTAAATTGTCCCATTCAGGCCTAAAGATATAATCATTCTGGAAGATTTCTCACTCTTGTGGGATAACATCTTTCCTGACAAGGGGGAATCATTCTGGTTGGTGGGTGAGGCATGGCTGTGAGACAGTCTCAAATTCTGGGGCCTCCGTGGTGGTTGTAGGAGTTGACTCTAAGTGGTTCTAGCAGCAGTAGCCACCTCCCTTCTTGAAAAATTGACTCTGCTCCTCCTCAACTGATCAATGTGCCATCTCCAGATGATATCAGACACAATCTTCACTGTGTAGGAGAGTGGTACAGTTCTGTTCTCAAACTTCCGATACCCACTTTTGATCACCTCTTTAGTGCCTTGCCAGGACTACTTGTCCAGGAATGACGCATCAAACCTCCTTGTTTAAGGAGCTTTCAGTTTGTCTCAGCTGCTTGTCCTGCATACTCCTTCTGAGATTAGTTTGAGAAGATCCAAATGTGAATGCGAAGAATGACCTAGGAACAGCATAGCTGGTGGGCTGTTGCCTGTGCAGTGTGATACACTGCGATATGCAAGGAGGAAATTAGCAAGCTTCTGGTTCAGTGTCAGTAGTGTGTTCTGCTGACGTTGCGCACAGTGCATTCTTTAGACTCTGGTCAAACCTCTCCGCCAAACCATTTGTAGCTGGGTGGTATGGTGCAGATGTGATATGTCTTATTCCATTCATTTTTAGGAATAACTAAAACTGTTCCCCTAAAAACTGTAATCCATTGTTACTAAGTAAGTGTTCCAGAACCTCAGTCCCTGCAAAAAGGTTTCTCATTACAATAAGTGTGTGCGAAGCTGTAGCGGAGGGCATTGGGAACACTTCAGACCACTCTGTAGCTGCAGCCACTACTATCAAGAAATTTGTGCCCATGAATGGTCCAGCAAAATCCACATGAATCCTGTGCCAGGGCAATGCAGACTATTCCCAGGGATGAAGAGGTGCTGGTCTTGGCATCTTCTGGACATGTTGGCATCCTGTTCAGTGCATGGCAAGGTGCCAGATCTGCTGATCTAGCCCAGACCACCAGACAAAGCTTCAAGCCAATGCTTTCATTTTAACTATGCCTAGATGATTGCCTTGAAGCTCCTCCGATACTGGAGCTCTCAGCTTGGATGGTACAACAACTCTCAATCCCCACATAAGGCAACACCCTGTCAAGGGCAAGTTCATTTGGCACTGGTAAAAATGGGGATGGGGGACCTGGTGTTTCTGCTGAACATTCTAGCCATTTTGGGTGTCCAGTAGACCCGAGACACTGTTTTCTTCTGGTTTCCCTCTGGATCCTTTCTGCCATAAGAGGGAGATTTTCAAATTGCATTTGGAAGGATATGTCAAATGGAGTGTCTTTTTTTTGTAAGTTTTTCCATTATTTTCTTTTCCAAGGGTAAACAGGACAATTTATCAGCATTTCCATGATTAGTCATTCTCTTGAATTCAATCTTGTAACTGTGTCCTCCAAGAAACAGAACTCATTTCTCCATTTGTGCTGCTGCTCACCCTTCTGTGGATTGAAAATGGACACTAGTGGTTGATGATCAGTAATGAGGGTAAACTCTCTCCCATACAAGTAGTGGTTAAAATGTTTTACACCCCAAACCAGAGTTTTTTAATGTCATCCTTGAACACTGCTGTGGCATCATCCAGTACCTTTCTTAATTTGTTTTTTGTTGACTTCATTAGAACGGATGAGATATGCAAATGGTGGATGGATCTCCAATTGAGTTGTAGTTGTCTCAGTCAATCGCACCCCCTCAACGCTGGTCCTCCTGTTTTTACCACATTCAAACTCAATGTAGCTTGTTGGTCATTGTATTTCACTGTTATGAATGTCATTCCCACAGTAATTATCTTTTCTGCAGTGTAAGTTCTTAGCTATCTTGCCTTCAGAATATTTCATCCTCTTTGGGACATATATATCCTGTGCCTTCCAAATTGCTTCCAGAAATTTTAGCCATTGCTGCTTTGCCATCATCCCTGCCAGTGTTCTTTCCCAATCCTTTCTGGCTAACTTGTCTTTCATGCCTCAGTAATTCCTTTTATTTCACTGTATTACTGATATATCTGACTTTAGTTTTTCCTTCTCAAATTTCAGGGTGATATTATGATCACTTACCCCTTATGGCTTTTGTAACATTGTCCTTCTGGCATGCATTTTCTAACTTCCGTGGTAATTTGTGAACCACATCCTTACTACTGTTTGGAGGTCTGTATACAACTCCCATCAGGGTCTTTTTACCCTTGCAATTCTTTAGCTTTATCCACATTGATTCAACACCTTCAACACTGTGCCACCTTTTTCTAATTATTTGATTTCATTTTTTTACCAATAGAGCAACCTGCCCCCCACCTTCCACTCTGTCCTTTTGATGCAATGTGTCTCCTTGGGCTTTATGCTCCCAGCTATAATCTTCTTTCAGCCACGATTCAGTGATGCATGACGATCTGCAACTGTGTTACAAGTTCATCTACCATATTCCGAATACTGGATGCATTCAGAGATAACACCTTCAGTCCTATATTCCCCATTTTGAGATATTACTACTGGTTTGCAAAGCACTGAATGGCTTAGGACCAAAATGCATCTCCAGTCTCTTGCTGCATTATGAACCTCCTCGAGCTCTCAGGTCATCTGGGGCAGGTCTGCTTACCGTCGCCTGGGTCAAAAGTAAGCATGGTGAAGCAGTTTTTATTTACTATGCTCCACATAACTGGAACTACTTTCCAGGTGATCTGAAGTCTGCCCCAACTTTAAGCTCTTTTAAATTGAGGCTTAAAACTTTTCTTTTCACTGTAGTTTTAAATTAGAATCTCCTGCACTATAACTTTTATTGCTTTATTTTTATGTGTGATTTTATTCTCTTTATATTGCCTGAAATTTGATGTTTAAAAATTTCCTGACGAAGGGACTCGGCCCAAAACGTCGATAGTGCTTCTCCATATAGATGCTGCCTGGCCTGCTGTGTTCCACCAGCATTTTGTGTGTGTTGTTGTTTAAAAATTTTATATCTTGTTTTATGTAAAGCACGTTGGACTGCCTTGTGTTTGAAAAATGCTGTACAAATAAACTTGCCTTGCTTTGCCTTTTACATTGCAACTCATCCTGTTTACTGCAATTTTGCCCTATCAACAGCCTCTCCTCGCTACACGTTGCCTCTGTTTGTAAACCAGCTACCTCATCTTCAGCACTACCATCTGTCTTTCCAATGATACTTCTTGCATTGAAATATTCGCTGCTCAGGTCAGTAGTCACACCATGCTCAACCTTTTGTTTCCTAACCTTGTCTGAGGTCTTTCCAACATGTGCCTCCACAACCTCGCCACTGACTGTTCTGGCACTCTGCTTCCCATCAACTTGCAGCTCTAGTTTAAACCTCATCTTGCAGCATTAACAAACTTTCCTGCTAGGATATTAGTCCCCCTCCAGTTCAGGTGAAATCCGTCCCTTCTGTACAGGTCCAACCTTCTCTACAACAGAGACCAAATGATCCAAAAATCTCATGCCTTCCCTCCTACACCAACTTCTTGGCCACAAATTAAACTGTATAATTTTCCTAGTTCTAGCCTCAATAGCACGTGGCATGGGTAACAATCCTGCGATCACAACTCTGGAGGTCCTGCCCTTTAACCTAGCACCTAACGACCTGAACTGCCTACACAGAACCTCATCACTCATCCTACCCATGTCACTGGTACCTACATGGACCATGACTTCTGGTTGTTCAGCCTCCCACTTAAGAATTCTGAGGACTGAATCCAAGATGTCCCAGACCCCGGCACCTGATGGTCAACATACCAGCCAGGAATCTCATTCTCACCCACAGAACCTCCTGTCTGTTCCCCTAACTAACAAATCCTCTATCAACACAGGGTACCTTTCTGCCCCCTTCCCTTCTGAGTCACAGAGCTAGAATCACCGCCAGAGATCCAACCACTGTGACTTTTCTCTGTTAAGTCAACCCTCCCCCCAACAGTATCTAAAGTGATATACCTGTTGTTGAGGGGGATGACCACACGAGTACTCTACACTGGCTCCTTAACCCTTTTCCCCTTTCTGACTGTCACCCAGTTCCCTGTGTCCTGCTCCTTGGGTGTAACTACCTCTCTATATGTCCTATCTATCACCTCCTCAGCATCCCAGATGATCCAAAGTTCATCCAGTTCCAGCTCCAACTCCTTAACACGGTTTGTTAGAAGCTGCAATGGATGCACTTCCCATAGTTGTAGTCATCAGGGACACTGGAGGTCTCCCTTCCATCCCACATCTGACAAGAGGAGCATTTAACTATCCTGCCAGGCATCTCCACTGTCCTAGTTGAGCAGATATACAGAAGGGAAGGGAAAAAACACTTAATCTAGAGATTTTCTTTCTTTTGCTTTCTCTGACTGAAGCCTCAACGTACTACTCGGGTCCTTAATGGACATCAGGGCCTTGTGATCATTAAAAAATGCAATTAAAAAGGACAATAACACCTTTGATTGGTCCCATAGAAGCCACTGTGATTGAACCCACCACCATCTCACCAGAATTACATTCACTGCCAGTCTGACATCAAAATCCCATTATTTCTAAAATCCTATCGTTTGTTCAAATTCCGAGAATGGTACAACTCCACATGGAAGTGATCACATTCCTCTTCCCATTTAGAAATTGAACAGGACAACAAAATAAAACACACAGCTCCACATATGAACTTGCAGGCTTTGTTCTGAAGTGTGTTTGCAGTTGGGTTCCTTTGCATTTGTTTTCAGTTACCATCTACGCCAGAGTGAATGACGTCATCTCCCATCCTCTCGCTGTTTTTTTGGATGAGACTATTTGGAAAGCAAAATTCAAAGATAACAATTTAATATACAATATCCGGGCTCCATCTGCATTCCAATTTTGCACGGGATACCCAGTAGGTTGGCACTGAATTACTGTCAATGGACAAACAATGGATTAATAAGATTACTATATAGAGTGGAATTTGATTCCAGCTCCCCACTGTTTTGTTCGAGATGGAAAATCAAAACACTTTTTCCAACATTCACCCTATTATAATCTTTATTCCCTTTCTCTTAGGTAATTTGGAATTGTGTTCTTGGCGTAATAGAGTTTCAAATGTGACAATTTAGATTAGATTATGAGGACATTCGTTTATTGTCATTTAGTAATGCATGCATTAAGAAATGATATGATGTTCCTCCAGTATGATATCACAGAAACACAAGACAGACCAAGACTAACTGACAAAAACCACATAATTATAACATATAGTTACAACAGTGCAAAACAATACCATAATCTGATAAAGAGCAGACCATGGACACGGTAAAAAAAAGTCTCTAAGTCCCCGATAGCCCATCATCTCACGCAGATGGTAGAAGGAAGAAAAACTCTTCCTGCCATGAGCCTCCAGCGCCGCAAACTTGCCAATGTAGCACCCTGGAAGCACCCGACCACAGCCAACTCTGAGCCCGTCCGAAAACTTCAAGCCTCCGACACCGAGCACCGACTCTGCTAGGCGCTTCGACCCTGGCCCCAGCCGCCAAGCAACAGGCAAAGCCGAGGATTCGGGGCCTTCCTCTCCGGAGATTTTTCGAATGCACATTAGCAGCGACAGCGAAACAGGCATTTCAGAAGTTTCACCAGATGTTCCTCAGTGCTTCTCACGTCTGTCTCCATCAAATCAGGATTGTACATGGCATCCTACTTGACAGATAACAGATACTCATCCTGGAGTGGCCGCTGCGCACTACATCGTGCCGCCATCTACTCTCGCTTTCTCAGGAAGTAAAGGCACTGGTGGGCCTTCTTGGCAGTGGGCTCTGCTTGGTTAGACCAAGTCAGGTCATTTGTGATATTCACCCCGAGGAACTTAAAGCTTAAACCCCGAGGAAATTTAAGGAATATGGAATTGAGATTTCATTGAGCCAAAGGCCCACTGAAAGTACCTTGCTGTGACTATTCCCAGCTGTGATGGTGTTCTTGCCTAATTTTCATTGGGAAAGCTGAACTTGCCGTGTGGAAAGATCCAGGACTCATTCCACAAGCCCACCTACTTCTCAGTTCACAGCAAGTGTTGGAGAAACGCAGCAAGACAGGCAGCATCAATGAAGGGAAATAGACAGTTGACCTGATAAAGACTTTTTAGTCTGAGACATCGATCTTTTATTCCCCTCCATTGATGCTGCCTGATTCACTGTTTTTTTTTGCCAGCTTTTTGTGCATGTTGCTCAGGATATCCAGACTTGAACTAGCCCCGCCCACAAAATGCTCAATGTGTTTTGAAAGCCATGAAAATCAAATAAATTATTACATTTAAACATTGTTAGTTATTATAATTACAGTATAACACTTTCACACAATTAAAAAGAATCAAAGCAAGCATAAATAATTTTAAGAATAATTTTAAATGATTTAAATAATTTTATAGGCTCAATCCCCACCATTACTTCTCCACCCACACCATCCCCATCTCTTTCTGCCAATTTAAAGCGGAGGTTGCTAAATTCTTGAATAGTAAGGGGTTCAAAGGTTACAGGGAAGAGGCAGGAGAATGCAGATCAGAGGGAAGATAAATCAATATATAAGTTTGCTGATGACACCACAATTGTAGGCCGTATCTTGGGTAATGATGAGTCTGAGTACAGAGAGGAAATTTAAGAACCTGGTGGCATGGTGCGAAGACAATAACCTATCCCTCAACGTCAGCAAGATGGAGGAATTGGTTGTTGACTTCAGAAGGAGTAGTGGGCCGCACGACCCCATCTACATCGGTGGTGCGCATGTGGAACAGGTCAAATCTTTAAGTTCCTCGGGGTGAATATCACAAATGACCTGACTTGGTCTAACCAAGCAGAGTCCACTGCCAAGAAGGCCCAACAGCGCCTTTACTTCCTGAGAAAGCTGAAGAAATTTGGCCTGTCCCCTAAAACCCTCACTAATTTTTATTGATGCACCGTAGAAAGCATTCTTCTAGGGTGCATCACAACCTGGTATGGAAGTTGTCCTGTCCAAGACTGGAAGAAGCTGCAGAAGATCGTGAACATAGCCCAGCACATCGCACAAACCAATCTTCCATCCTTGGACTCACTTTACACCACACGCTGTCGGAGCAGTGCTGCCAGGATAATCAAGGACACGACCCACCCAGCCAACACAATTTTTGTCTCTCTTCCCTCCGGGAGAAGGTTCAGGAGCTTGAAGATTCATACTGCCAGATTTGGGAACAACTGTGTTTCCAACTGTGATAAAGCTGCTGAACGGATCCTGACCCGGATGTGGGCCGTACCTTCCAAATATCTGGACCTGACTTGCATTACCTTACGTTCCCTTTTCTATTTTCTAATTATGATTTATAATTTAAATTTTTATTATATTTACTTCGAGTTGTACTTCAGGGAGCGCGAAGCACAGAATCAAATGATGATGATTGTACGCTCTAGTATCAATTGTTTAGTAAAGTAAAGTAAAAGTAAAAGTAAAAGTAAGATCAGCCATGATTGAATGGCCTAATTCTGCTCCAACATCTTATGGCCTTATGAATGCAGTTTATCCTTGTTCTTTCCTTTTTATCTCACAGTTATGAAACCATTATTCATTTAGGGTTTCCATTTCCTGCATTGGGTTTAACCAGGAGCAGTCTCTGCAGCAGCTTCCCCAGCTAAGTGCTAGAAAGTCCAACATCTTCATGCCACACCATGAGGGTTTAATTGGAGACCAGCGACAAAGCACTGGAGTGGGGATATAGGATTGTGGTTTGCAAGGAGTGAGGAACCCGCAACTCTGGGAAAACCACATTCAAATGTAAGGCAATTGGGGAAAGAGTGGGTGGTGGTAAATGGGAGTCTAGGTCTCCGCTCCGCACTCAAATGCAGTGATATAGCCATGAACAAAGGACACCCAGAGTTCAGGCCTCCCCTCCGTACTTGAAGGCCAGGGTGTCTGTGTGTGCTGTAGGCAAGAGGAGGCATGGAGCCGGTGAATCAGTGAGCCTGGAGTTCAAGGCCCTGTTACTGGCTTGTTGTGTTCTGTTTTATTGTGTTGTTCTGCGAGAACTTTGGGCAGGCTTTGTTGGCACTGGAAAGTGTGGTGACACTTGCAGGCTGCTCCCAGCACATCCTTGGGTGTGCTGGTTTCTAATGGAAGCGACACATTTCTCTGTATGTTTTGAGGTGTACACAATAAACAAATAAAGCTGAATCCATGCTATGGAAACTAATCAGACTTCACAGAAAGAAATTATTTTCTTGTCTCTCTAGTTCACTCATGCAATGACACAGAATGACCTAAATGCTACAGGTTCCAAATATAAATGCTTTAATAAGATCTTTTTGCATTAGCATAACTGAACCATGGGTAAGATCGTAATTAAACCCTGCCTGGTGTATGTTGCCCTGTGCATCAGTGTACTAGTTATCCTTTTAACTTTTATCCACATAAATGTTATTACATAGTATCCAACTCCATAACAAGTGGTATGACACCAGCTGTACCTCGTTTGGTAAGCAGCTGGTCTCTTGAGTATTCATTAAAACTTTAGAATTGTAAAATCTTTCTAATCTCTTTGAAACAATGAAGTATGAAGAATTTACAATCTACATGTGCACAATGTACCTCTATAGTCAGAAAAGGGTTTATATAATTGGCAGATTTACATTTTGGCATCAATAGTGATTGAATAAATTATGCTTCTGAGAATACACAAGCAACGAAAGCACTGAAGTGCTTTAAAATTCATGTCTGCATGTTAATGGGATCACAGTAACATGCATAAACGCTAATGAAAATCAAGAGGCAAGCCGTCACACCCAAACGGCATATTGGAGGTCTGGATGCAAGCAGTCTACCAGCAAATTAACCATAGAAAAGGAGAGGATACAATAAAAAAGGACAAGTAGGCTTTGTTTCATTACATGAACAAAGAAGCAAATATATAGAATTAAAATATACTAAACAGGTTTTAATGTACAATAATGCTAACTTGAAAATAAATGTTATATGGCCTGGACTTACTTTAAGTTCAAAAATTACAGAAAATAGGCTGGTACTTTAGACAAAGATTATTGAAGATAATCACAAATAGCAAAATGCTCAGTATCATTTTTAGGACACAGCCTATTTTTAAGGATTTCAGTGTCTTCACACTGCCCTAAAGGCAAATGGGACAGTGTCTTTCAGTGTGGTTACAGTGCCATAATAATAGAAGTGAAGGTAACAGTGGACAGGCCTAGTTAGAACAATAGGCTCAAAGTGAAGATAGATTTGTATTGAATTAACATCATAACTCTGGTAGCTACCAACATGTTCTCGAACACATTGTGTATTTTGACAAACATTTTCCACCGCCTCGTGGAACAGACTCGGAACCTGTGCTCTCAGCCTTACTTCCTTTTGCCTTTTGTTTTCCCTGAGACTAAGCAATTAAGCCTCAAAGATTTAAAGTAATATCCAAGAAAGTAATTCAGATTTTCAGTTGTAAATGTCCTATCTTAAAATTAATAAGAGAGGTTGTTTCCAACTTTAATACGCTGAAGCTAGATAAGTTTTCAGTGGTTGGGTTCTTGTCCAATTTCAGAATAATTGGAGTGGGATTACTCCCCAATAATAAAACAGAAACACTGACTTGCAATTCTATTAACGTAGTAATCCTTTACATAGCATCGCACAAACACATAAGAAGTCAAAAATGGACAATCAGTCAAGGAAGATTATGAAGGTTGAAGAAAGTGATACGTTTCAAAGAGTATCTTCGGTGAATGGGAGAAAAATAGAGAACATAGAAGTAAAGATAAATAAGACTGAATCTTCGGCACTGAAACACCAGAGGGGCAGTTTTCAACAGTGGGATGGAAGGAATGGGTTATTACAGAACAGGAAACAGGACACTCTCTCTGAGATTGTGATGCACCATCAATAACTCACGCTGAGACTTAGGAAGTGAGATATCGGCTTTTATTGACTGAAGAACAACACTACATCCTGGGAAAATGAGGGAGAGCAGCAGCAGGCCACAGTCGCCTTTATACAGGGGTCTGTGGGAGGAGCCACAGGAGCAGTCAGCAGGGTCTGTGGAAGGAGCCACAGGAGCAGTCAGACAGGTATATCTAGTTCACCACAGATTGAAAAATTAAATACAGAAAATATGCAAGGTTTTTAAATCTGAAGTTGAGAATTTTTTAAATCGAGGAGTCTGGCAGAGCTGGAGCTAACTTTTAATTATAAGCCAAAATGATGGAATGATTGGGGCAGCATAGGAAAAACTTTGGCAATTGAGGGCAGAAGATTTGAAACTTGCCTTGAGATTATTGGGTTGTTATATTTACTCAGAAAATACTTCAGATAGAGTAATCAAGGCAGTTGGCATAGACACATTTAAGAAAAGCTAGGTAACTATATGAGGAAGAAAGAAATAGAAGACTATGTTGATAGCATTTCATGAATTAAAATAGAAGGAAGTTGATAAGGAGCATAAACACTGGCACAGACCTGCTGGGCTGTTTAGCTTATAATGACTATGTAAACGATTGTATTACTGGTTAAAATAAGACTGAGCTGAATTCAGTGCAGTGGTTGTCTTCCCTCATGTATTTATCTACTTTACAATTAGGAGATGAGCCAACAGCTTTCACTAATAGGTGGGCTAATTACTGAATTAATATCCAACATTAGCAATTACACATAGGAGGGTCATGTTGCACCTTGTTACAACCAAGTCTTCATTTATCCATGCCATGATTATCCCATACTTCCAGGAATGAAGTGATCTACCTCTGCACACAGGACAATTCATACCCTTCCAAAACGCTTCAGAATGTCTGAGTATCTCAAGTCCGCTAGTGACACATTATTGTGCAATTTACAGGAAGGCTCAAGTGCCTGGATAGGCCGAAGCCTGACCCACCGGAACCCATTTCAAATCTGTTTCATCATCATGGATTATGTGGAACTTGGAGACAATTCTAGGTAGAAAGACTTGTTGAGAGGTGAACGTGAGAAAGTAAAACAGAAGGATATACAGCCGAATTCTGATAAAGGGTCTTTTGACCTGAAAGGTTAATACTGTTTTTCTTTCCACAAGTGCCGTCTGATCTGATAAGCATTTTCTGTTGGTATTTCAGATTTCCTACAGCTGCAGCTTTATTTTCATTTCCTTGCATTGTGAACAGTAATATCAGCAAGGAAAGGCGGAGCTTAGTTAAGATGGCGCTAAACGGCAACTCCTTTGCTTGCATCTTTGGAAACAGCTATACTTTCATCTTTAATATCTCTATTTTTCCCTTTCAGGGTTCTTTTGAAGACCCTGACCTGGAGTTACACACTGACTTTGGTTCTTTGCGGGAATGGGACCTGCTCTCAGGGTTTCAATGCTGGCCATTATCTGACATGCTAAGGGCACGGCCTAAGAGTTCGGCTCGCCTTTGGAGGCCCAGGATGTCGGGGCTCTGGAGATGGGCAGATCGAAGGTCAGTGTCCCAACAGACCGGTGTGTTGTGAGCCGGAATATCTTTGGCTGTGTACCCAGAGACCAGAGATCTTTGGGCACAGAGCTTGGAAAAAACGATACAACAGACTTTTAACATCATAAACCAGCAAGTTGCTTGTTATGTCTCCCCTTTTGCTGTGAAGTGGAAACATCTGTTTCTCCTTTATTAGGGAGAGAGTGAGCCAGTGGTATGTCGAAAGCCGGGTGAACTATGTAGTCTTTGGGGTACTACAAGCCTGTGTCCTTGCTGTTGCCTTGCTCATGCTTGAGTGCTCAGTGTCGGGTGCCAATAAATTTTTTTTGCCGGTGGGGGGAGGGGGATCGTTGCTTGCTGCCGCTTACGTGCGGGAGGGAGGGGAGCTGGGGGGAGCTTTGGGGTTCTAACATTTAACTGTCATTTCATTCTTTGGGGCATTCCTCTGTTTTCGTGGATGGTTGCATTGAAAAAGCATTTCAGGATGTATATTGTATACATTTCTCTGACAGTAAATGTACCTTTGAAAACTTTGAACAGATAGAGTGATATGACTATTCATACTCAAGATCTGCAATCCTGCATACCCAGTTGTAAAGGTGGTGAACAATTAAAAACAACTAACACAAGAAGAATACTCCAGAAACAACTCCACCCTCAGCAACTGAAGAGCCTACAACGTTATTACAAGAAACATGGTTGAAGTGCTCACAACAATCTTCAAACAGAAGTGTTGTATATAAAATGTACCTTGGATCTAGGCTTTCCCTTGAGCTTCACAAAATCACAGGAGTTGTTCTTCAGCCATTTTGACTCATTGAACATAATACAACAATTGAGCATTGCAGGTCCAGAAGGGTAATAGCAGCCAATAATAGTTAACAATCTCGGTGATGTAATTTAATCATGAAATCATGATTCTCAGTAGCAAGGTCATTATTGAGTCTTTCATCAACAACAGTTTATTCAGTCACTATTGACTCAAATGTAATCAGAGCAGCCACATAAGTGCTGTGGCTGCAAGAGAGATAATGGGCATGCTGCAGTGGCTGACTCAACTCCTAATCTGCCATTGGCCTTTCACCTTCTACACTGTTCATTCATGAGGGAGCTGAAGAAGTTTCCATTTGTCCAGATAAGTGTGACTCATACATTATGAAAAGACACTAGATCGAAGTACAATGATAATTAAAACAAAATCAACTCTTCTGATTAATAATATTATCATCTCTGAGAGCCCACCATCAATATCTCGGTAGTTATTAATTATTCACCAGAATTCGGGTGGACCTCTCATCTGAGTACCATGGCTTCTGCAGCACATCGGAAGCTCAATATTATGTGCCAAGTAGCTAACTTCTTATTGTGTAGGCTTAAACACAATACTAAAATTAACAATGATTTCCAACGTGAATGAATTACTTCCTACTCACCTGGATTTTTCACCTTTGACAAAATTTTTTGACATGATTGAAGGCAAAATGATTGATACCACATTCAACATCTTAGATTATTGATGTATTATTTCTACAGAATGCAACATGTGAATGCAAATTACATACAAATCATATGCTATTCTCATCTGTATGTATGTTACTTTTCTTTTACAATAACATTCGAAGAGGATTGGATCTGCGTGTCCATGAAAAATAGAACATACAGCAAACAGCTGGGGAGGCAAAGATATGTTAGTTATGATTTCCGGACTACTCCACTCTGAAATATTACTTGGACATTCAATTAACTGTGTATATGATGCTGGCAGATTTATATTTATTGCTGAACCCTTGACATTTCAATCACAATGTTTTGAAAAATTCAAGGTCTTCCAGTGAAGGGCATCTGGGCTGTCCCTACCCTAGTGCCACCATTCATGCTGGATATATGCATCACCTTCTCTATCCCACTCAGGATGTCACACCTTGTCCTTGTGCTCAGAAAGGTTTACCCCTATGGTGCTGCATTGCTTCAGAAAGATTGCCACCTTCTGAAATATCTGCTCTCCTAGTTTGGTCTCCAGATAAAATGGAGAAGAGAGAAGAAATGGAGAAGAATTAGTATGGTGTGACAGAACAGACAGCAGCAGTTGACAGGCATCATGCTGGAGTGATTCTTCACCAAATTGATTGTACATCCATTATCTTGCAATAAGTGAATGGATATAAATGAGTGGACACAGATCTCTTCAATTTACATTCACTGAAGAAACCCAATCTCTGCATTTCCATTTATACCCCAAATCAGGAAGGCAAATAGATCTACCAAAGATGATCAAAATGAAAAATATTCTCTATTTTTAATGCATGCTCCCAGGCTTCAACAGAAGATTCTTGCAAAACAACCTACCCATCCATTGAACTTTCTCAAAAATGGGCTGACCAAGGTGTTTTGAGATTATTTGAAATTATCATCAAGGGCTTAGATTTAATAAAAAAGTACAAATAACTTCAGTTATGATTATATTTGAGGTCTCCTGTTAAGTGGCACTGTGTAATATTGCATTGCACTGTTGGTCACCCCCCTCTCTACCCCTCCTCCCCCCTGTAATGCTGCTGCACGAATAGCAATCAAAAACTAAATCTAACCTGTGAGCTGCTTATTGAATCTCCAAAGGGATCCATGCCATTTTATTGGAATGATTTTTTCTCGCTTTATTAAAGTTATGTGAAGGCTAAACAAGAAAAGGAGGAGTAAACAAACTTGCCACAGCAGCTATCAGACATGATATGAGCTAAGAGGGTCAGAAACATTTGGTGAATATTTTACTGAAGTAAGAAACCTTGGTTGGCTTTGTTGTGATCATTGTATTGTGACAGGTAAGACTGTCCTTTGTGGCTTGGACTTGTTTCTGCTTTATTGGTATATGCCAGTGGTTCCCAATGTGGGCAATAGAGCTTCCCGGGGCAGCAGGGGGGTGATAAAGATAAAGGGGGTGGTGGGGGTACTCAGTAATAAGGAGGGCAGCTGAGGGGTGCAGGCTTAAATTAAGAAGTGAATTACTTTGATCCAATTAAACACATTTGCAGGGTTTCTAATCAAAATGAGGGCACGGCTGGATTTTGTTTTGTTGGAGAGATTAGGCTAAATCGAGCCAGAGTAACAATGTGATGATGTAAGTGGCATCATGTAGTGAGTGGCAGATCCATTGGCCAAAGTTGCACACCGCACTTGGAATGGCATTGGTTGGTGTTACCGTATCCAGGAAAGTTGATAAGGTTAAGGACTGGTGTAGGGACTGGAGGGAGCGACATGGTATGAAAGTGAACATAGGGAAGGGCAGTAGTCACATTCTAATTTTTTTTTATCATTTAATGACTCATGGGACAGGAACAGGAGATTCTAGAGAAGGTTGAACAATTATGGGTTCTGGGCTGTGATGTTGTCTGTGCTTCATACAACATTTCAATGCTTATTGCTAAATCTAGAAAACCCCGTACAAATGGAGAAGAACTGATTCTGCTAGCAGTAAGGGAGGTTCTGAGTACAGTTTTACATAAGTCATCAGACCAAATGATTAAAACAATTGTGCTCAGTGACAATTCTGTTCAAAGACAAATAGATGAAAAGTCTGAGGATGTGGAAGACATATTGTGCAACATAGATAGGATGACAGAATTTGCTCTGCAGTTGGATGAGTCAACTTTGCCAGGCAACGAATCTCTGCTTCTTGGTTAAGTTCACTTCATAAAAGATGAAAGCATGGCACAAGAGTTGTTATTTGGAAGAGATTCCAAACAGACATGAAAGGGGAGTCAATATTTTGGGTTATTGAACAATTTTTCAAAGAGGTAGACATTCTGCTCACCGACATTCTCGTTTGTGCAACAGATGGGGCACCAACAATGACAGGATGCCACCATGGGGGTAATTAGTTTTTGAAAAATGCTGTACCTAACATATTAACCATTCCTTGTGTAATTCAGACATCTTCTCACAAAAAAACCCAAGTGACTAGCTGAACAAATCATCAAATACGATTATCACAGAGGTAAATAAAATCAAGTCCCATGCTCTCAATTTTTGACTATTTCAAGAGTTTTGTATTGAGAATGATGAAGAGTTTGAACACTCACTGTTTCACATAGAAGTCAAATGGCTCTAAAAATGAAACTGCCTGAGTTGCTTTATGCACTTGTGAAACTGTGATAAAATTCTTTGAAGATTCAAATAGTACCTTCTGCAATCAACTCAAGAATATTAGGTATGACATTGCTTATTTGTCAGAATTATTTGCAATGTTTCATAAAATCAGTTTTCAATTGCGAGGAAATTATGTGATTCTTATCAAAGTCAAATCAGTTGTCTCCACATTTCTGTCCATATTAATTCTTTTTAAGTGCAACATAGGCTGTCATGATCTTTTCCAATTTCCAAACCCATCTGAGTTGGAAGAGAAAGAAAGGATACCAGATGATGATCTTCAAGTATAAATTGCCCGCCAGCATGAGCTACAGTAAGATACGTCAGAGAGATTTCAGGATCTTAGAAACATAGAAAATAGGTGCAGGAGTAGGCCGTTCGGCCCTTCGAACCTGCACCGCCATTCAGTATGATCATAGCTGATCATCGAACTCAGAACCCTGTACCTGCTTTCTCTCCATACCCCCTGATCCCTTTAGCCACAAGGGCCATATCTAACTCCCTCTTAAATATAGCCAATGAACTGGCCTCAACTGTTTCCTGTGGCAGAGAATTTCACAGATTCACCACTCTCAGTGTGAAGAAGTTTTTCCTCATCTCGGTCCTAAAAGGCTTCCCTTTATCCTTAAACTGTGACCCCTCGTTCTGGACTTCCCCAACATCGGAAACAATCTTCCTGCATCTAGCCTGTCCAATCCCTTTAGAATTTTATACGTTTCAATAAGATCCCCCCTCAATCTTCTAAATTCTTCTCTCGATCCAAATTCCAGATTGGGTAATAAATTCATTCCTGAACACTTGCACTGAGGAATTAACAGGAAGGATGGAGAAAAATCTGATCCTGCTACAAGGTATTTTTGAGCTGAAGGTGAGCTTCATAAAATCGTATCAAGTCTTTTGATTGCAGAAATAAATCTCTTAATACTAAACTGTACCATGGAAAAAGGTCAAGATGTTCCTTATTGCTTTTCTAAAATCATATTTAGTGGAGCATTGTTTCAGTACAGTCGTCCAACTTCTTTCAAAGCAATGAAACACACTGCAAATTATTGAATGTGGGAATCTGAGCTCCTTCTGAGAGGCGTTCAACCTGATGTTAAGAAGCTGATATCACAACACCAAGCCCATCCATCTTCTTGAAAGCTGAAAAAGTAATGAAGTAGTGAATAGTTGAACTACAATGTACGCTCTAAAATTGTTGATGAAAATTATTTCAATGTAATTAAATAAATATTTTTGTAGTTTTAAATAGATTTGAATTTTTTTGCTGAATCTTTTACTGTGTGTCGTAAATCAAAATTCTTTGTGGTGTTTATGTAATGACTGGAAAGGGAGCAGGGTGAGTTTGTGGGAATGTGGTCTGGGAGCCAATGGGTGGTAACCCAAAAAAAGTTTGGAACCCATTGGTATATGCGGTCCATGATAAATAAAGTTTAATTTGACTTTACTGACGCTTTTGAAAACGCGTGTTTGATTATCTATGTTTGAGGTCTGAAACTTATTTGAATTTTGAATAATGATTACCGGTAAGTAATTTATTTTGATGAACATGTAACAAATAAAGCTAATCTTTATCTTTTAACTTTAATTATGCTATCATGTCAATTTATAAACTTCTGCATCTCAGCAAATAATTACTGGTTCCCATGAGAAAAAAAAATCAATTTTAAAGAATGGAACATTATGACCTTTTTTATTTTAAACACTGAAATAATGAAGGCAGGAGTTCAAGATCATTAAAAAACAGGGGTTCACCTAATTAGTTATAAAATGATGCACACTTATTAGGATGATCCAAAATGCTTCATAACTAAGTTTTTTTGTGATATGGTTCCTATTGTGATTTAAGAAAAATGGTAAGTCATTTACACACTGCAAACTCCTATAAATAGTCTTGGGCTTATTACCAAATAAGTCATTGTAATATTTGTTTTTAAGTTGATGAACGTACTATATAAAATCTAGATGTCTTTTAACATTATATATGATCTAAATTAGAATCAGTTTAAAAACATTTAAAGTGAAACGATCTAACTATTTTTGAAGTTTCAATAATAAGTTACTTATAGAAATATTCAAGACTCTTCCAAAAAAGCGGTACATTTTTCCCACAAGGCATAGAAGTTAACTGTTTCAAACGCAATTTGATTGAATTTTACAATGTGGTAATAAATATATTGATAAGGGTTTTGATATTGATGTAATTTAAATGAACCCAGCAAAGACATTTGACAGGTTCTCACTTGGGAACTAGTCCAAGTTGAGAAAACAGATTCAAAATTTGCTTGGTAATGGGATGCAGACGGTATTAGGGAAAGGCAATTTTTGTGATTGGAACCTGTGATCAGTGGGGTATCACAGGAAGTCTTACTGTTTGATATACATTGCCAATCTGGATCTAAGTGCAGTGGGTATGGTTCAAAAACCATGAAAATTAGCAGTGACATGGCCTACACACATTGGTGAGAGCTGACATAGACCGTGACCACTTTGCTCCGTTTACAATAAAAGATTTCCTTGTGTTGCACCATATGAATTCCAAACTGCATTCCCATTCTGTCAGGTCAGCCATGGCCATCGCTGGTGCTACAATAAGACCACGCTCAGGTTGGAGGAGCAACACCTCAAGTTCCTTTTGGGTAGCCTCCCGCCTGATGGTGTAATAGGAAGTTGGGGAATGGGGAGATTAACTCAGAATGGAAATTGAGTTTGCAATTAGATCAGCCATTATCTTACTAAAGAGCAAAACAAACTCAAAGCACTGAGCAGCCTACACCTGCTCCTAATGCATACGTTTGCACATCTGTAATATTTCAAGACAATAAATTACATCGATTCACATGAAAAATGATTAAGGGAATTACTTTGTTATTACTTTGAAAACTAAATTAACCATACACTGAAAATGATTAGATAAGATTATTTTGAATGGTTTATATATCCATCAAGTAAAATAATTACTATAACCATTTGTTATATACAGCTAACAAAAGATACATATCTGGTTGTTTCTTGAAATAGCTAATGACACTGAATACTTTTAAATGCAATTAAATTTAATCAATCAGATTAGCTAAAATGTGCAATCTAACTAATCATATTAGTATAATATTTGATCTAGACCTGAACCACAGACTAAACAAATTATATTTTACATATTCCCAATGGGTCTGGATGTTTCAGAGTTGTTGAACTTTAAAATATTATTATATTATTTTTGTTACTTATTGCTCATTAATTGCCCATGGTTTTCTGTAAACTCATTAGCATCTGACTAACAGTGGTATGACTAAACTCTTCATGATTGCTCACGCAGCACTTTCTTTGATTCCCCTTATTGTCTTCAAACATCTTAAATGGGAAAAATATTGAAGGCATGTTTTCCAAAGTAAGTAGTTGAACAATGATTTACCAATAGGCACAGGGAACTGCAGACACGATAGACTACCAATATTGAAATCTGGCATGAAAAAGGAATGGCTGCAGAAACTCAGTGAACCATTCAGCATTTTGAGTCCGCAGGAAGCGTCTTCACATGAAATGTTAACTGTTCATTGCTCTCTGCAGATGCTGCCTGGCCTGCTGAATTCCTCCAGATGCTCATTTCTTTTTATTTCAAGAGCGGCATTTCCCAGACTATTAACTTCGGTGTGATTGGTTCAAGGTTTCTAATGTAATGAATGCAAGACATTATGTTCAACTTAGCTCTTCCAACAAAATTGTTTAGGGAAAGTCATGTGTCCAAATTTTAAATTAAAGGATGTCAGGAGTAGGCTGGAAATCGGGGTAGCTGTTTACCGTAAAATGGTACATCTTTAATGCATCCTACTAAGTTGTGTGCTATGTACTGATTCACTGAATTCTGTCAAACAAAATCTGGATCTGCTTCTACCTGGAATAGAGAGAACGTTACATGAACTCATCAGGGCCAGAGTGAGTTCTTGAACTGGTTTTGATTGCCAAAATTAACGTTATAGGAAATTACAAGGTTTTATTTCCTCAAATTGGCTAAGATAGCGAGGTCACAATGTAAATATAGATATGGAATGTCATACGCCTTATCTTAATATGCCCTTGTGGAACAAATAACAGACTTTTCCTCACTGTCTACTTCTTGAATAACTTATTCAAAGTGTCAGTCAACCTACCTAAAAATCTTATTCAAATCATTGGCTTATGTCTCTCCTCTTGCTTGAATAATTTTGCATAGCTTAATGGAATGCTCTATGTTCAAACCATCTCTGCCTTTCTGTATTAGATTTATATGAGGCTGCCAGCTTTCAGTACAAAAGATGTGAGATACGCTAGTCTTGACATTCAATTCCGTGACACTTTTTTGAATCAGCTTCTTTTTTATGGTTCCTTCCTAACAGAATGTTTTTTCATGTCTTGGTGACCAAGATAATCACAGTACGCAAGGCACAGTCTGACTAGGCAGTGCACTGCTTTAGCAGATTGTCTTCTAAAATAGATTGCACTAACTTTTATAATCAACCATTTCTGAAGTAGCTTCCCCATATGGAAAAGCAAAGCTGCTGTGGATCAGAAGCTTTGTGTTCACAAGTGCCATTTTTACTTAATGTCACAACAATTTGTTACATTTTTCCTTTGCTTATTTATGAGAGGACCTGTATTGAGTCCAGCACTAGGAGGAGGAAAACAAGCATAACAACAGTTCCTATGGAGCTGCACCTTTTAGGATGTGATTATTTAACTCAAAGTGACTCTGTAGAGAGAAACACGCAGTTTTAATCTTCTGCAAGAATGCATGTAGTTAAAGTATGCTGATCAGACTGTTGTCAATTCTGTGAGTGAGACAACATAAGTTGGAGTAAAACCATGGAGGAAGTTAAATAAAAATGGTGACAGGAAATAGAATCTGCTCTCATGTGTTGAAGGAGTGAAAAAAGACAATAATATGTTGAGTTTGTTAATTAAAAGTTACACAAATGCAATCATTTGTTCTTTGAGGTTAGCAACACAAATGATTCCAATCGATTAGAAGGACGTGGAAGCTGCAGTGTTGAATGAGGTTGTGATTTTAATTTCCTGTGTCTGTGCTGACCCTGAGTTAAATTCATCTGGCACAGATTTTCATGTGAAAGGTGCTCTCGTGCAATCAGATCTGGTAGGTATGTCCCTGGCTAGTCTTGCCAATGTACACTGATGGCACCCAGCAGGTCAGGCACTATCAGTGAAAAGAAAATCAGAGTTAACATTGTAGGCTGAAGACCCTTCTTTAGAAAAACCATGCAGATGCTAGATTTGCTTTTCTTCAAAACATAAATGAAACAAAAATGTCGGGCTACATGGGAAGGAAGGATTAAATTGATCTTCACCATCCTCATTATGTGTCGTGTCATATGACATCAGTGATCGTGGTCTTCCATCCATCTTTAATCGGAGGATTTCTAACAAGATCTTCACCACGTTTGCCTGTCCATCCCTTGAGGTAACTCATGAATGTCATGCACTATTGACCGCAGCTTTTTCTTCCACCAATTCTTCCCGTCACTGCCAGATGTTCAAGCTTCTCTTTTCTCAGTACATGTTCCAGAAACTCCAGCTGCTGCTTCCTGATTGATGATGTCAGTTCTCTTCTTATACCAGCTTTTTGCAACACTTCCTTCCATGATATTTTCCTCATTTCTCTCAAAATTCACATTTCTCCAGCTTCAAGTCTTCCCTCATTTTGCTTTGATATTGTCCAACATTCCCTTCCATGTGTGTGTGTGTGGAATGAATGTAGCACTGCAACACTCTGTGTTTTGTATCCATAGAAATTATGTTATTCTTCAGTATTTTGCTCAAACACTTAAATGTGCATTTAGCAATTCCAATCCTGTTAATTTAAACATCAGCCCTACTATCCGATATCATCATGCTCTCTAAGTGATTGAGCTTTCATGTACGTTCAATTGTTTCAGTTTGCATTTCTGTATTTCATTCTTCTTTGTGACAACCATACATGTGGTCTTCTTGCAGCTGATGGTCTTTCCTCTCTTCTCACTTTCATTGACGATTTTATCTAGAACAGTTTTTCTTGGAGCTTAAAAGTAGCTATCAGCATTGTGCCGTCTGCGCATCCGATGTCCAAATACTGAAAGATCTTTATAAGCTCTTCATGTCTCAACTTATCAAAAGCTTTGGTATAATTGATGAAACATAGCTATGATCTTTCTGGACCTCCATGACACACTCACAAATCATTCTAAAGATGAAGACTACATTTTGTGTTCCACTATCTTCAATGAAGCCACACTGCTCTTGCGCGACTCCGGTTTCATGCCTTTTCTTGCTCTCATCATGGTGATTTATAGCAGGACTTTCACAACATGACTCATCTAATCATCAAACTAATTGTGTGATGTAATATGCATTCAATTGCTCTAGGACTTGCTCATTTCCTCAGATATTTCCCTGCTATCATATATTTCATTCAGCAAATCTGTCAACCTTTCAATCCCAAAATCTTCCAGGGCTTGAATCATTTCTATAGCAATGCCATCTGGTCCTAACGTCATTTTCCCCCAATGTTGTTTTAACTTCCGATTTCATAATCAGTTGGCCATCCAGGTTCTTAGTAATTATTGGCTTCTCTCTTCTCATATCTTCAAGCAAGTTGGCAATGTATCCAGACAATCAAGCCAGTATATCTGTTTTTCCATGAGTATCGATCCATCTTTTATCTTCAAACACCCACTAGATTTACAAGAATTAGCACCCATGAGTGTCCTCACCTTTTTCATTTTTCTCTACCTCTTCACATTCTCCATTTATCCATTGTTCTTTCACTTCCCTACATTTTCACTTGATTTCTTTGTTCAAAATCTTATACGTGTCACTGTTCTTCTTTCATTAGATCCAGAATTTCATCTGACTTCCATTTTAAGCTTAGACAGTTTAAATAAGTCTCTGGGTAATACCAAATTTTAACCTGGCTTGCCTGAAGATCTGGACATGAAGTGAAGAACAGAGTTGAAACTCTGACAGTGGAGACAGTGGTTGAAGTTTAAAAGGGTGGATCTGTCTAATGAAGTGATAAGAGAAAAGAGACGAAGGTTAATATTAGAAGTTAAATTGTTGGCACAATATCGTGTACTGTACTCTAGGGCTCTATGTTCTATGTTCTAAAACCAATATTTACCAAGCTCCCCTCTAATTATGAGCTTTCTAGCTATTTCCTAATCACTCTCAAAATGTCAATACTGAAATTCATCCCAATTAAGGTCAATTGCACTGTACCTCGGAGTTGTCTAATAGTATAGCCATAAACACTTGAAGAAATTTGAACCATATGTGAAGCATTGTTATTTGCAGCACCAGCTAAAGTAAATGCAAACGAGTACAATCTCAGTCTGAAGAAATGGAAAAACTAACTTGCAATTATTTGCAGCAGAAAATAACCTTTGTTTAACAATTCTTCTTGCCTTTCTGTATATCCAGAATTATATTGTTTTCCGGGTGCTTCTGACAAGATGCTGTTATGAGTAGAGCAAGAAGCAGGACAGGGGCCAGTGAAGTCAATAAGCAGAAACTTAATGGCCGAAGCAGATGGTTTAGTGCCTCCATCCGGCTTTTGAACGGATCCAGGGTAGAAGGGAAGCTGGCCAGGTTGATAGAGAAGCCGCCCTAGCAGTGAGTAACAGGTAAGCAGAGGTTAGTCAGAGTTAAAGGACAATGTGCCCTGCTACAAGACCATAAAACACAGGAGCAGAATTAGGCTACTAAACCCATCGAGTCTGCTCCACCATTCCATCATGGCTCATTTATTATCCTTTTCAACCCCATATTCCTGCCGTGTCCCCATAACCTTTGATGCCATGATAAACAAAGAAACTACCAACCTCTGCTTTAAATATACACAATGACTTGACCAGTACAACTGTCCTTGGCAATGAATTCTACAGATTCACCACCCTCTGACTAAAGAAATTTCATCTCATCTCTGTTCTAAATGAATGCCTCTATTCTGAGGCTGTGCCCTCAGGTTCTGGACTCGCCTACTATAGGAAACATCCTCTCCACATCCATTCTTACTAGGCCTTTCAGTATTCAATAGGTTTCATTGAGATCCCCCCTCATTCTTCTAAACTCCAGCAAGTACAGGCCCAGAACTATAGATCAAATGCTCCTCATACATTAACCTGTTCATTCCTGGAATCTTTCTTGTTAACCTCCTCTGAACCCTCTCCAATGGCAGCACGTCATTTCTTAGATAAGGGGCCCAAAACTGCTCATAACTCTCCAAGAGTGGTCTGATCCATACCTTATAAAGCATCAACATCACATTCTTGCTCCGATATTCTAGTCCTCTTAAAATGAATGCTAACATTGTGTGTGCTTTCCTTACCACTGACTCAACCTGCAAGTTAATCTTAGGAGAATCCTGCACAAGGTTTCCCAAATCCCTTTGCACTTTTGATTTCAAAGTTCAGCCTTCAAAGTAAATTTATTATTAAAGTACATAGATGTCACCATATACAACCATGAGATTTATTTTCTTACAGGCATATTCAATAAATTCATAATAGAATAATAACCATAACAGAATCAATGAAAGACTGCACCAACTCTGGTGTTCAACCAGTGTGCAAAAGACAACAAACTGTACAAATACAAAAAGGAAGAAATATATAAATAAGCATTAGATATTGAAAACATGAGATGAAGAGCCCATGAAAGTGAGAAAATAAGTTGCGGGTACATTTCAATGATGGGACAAATGACGTTAAGTGAAATTGTCACTTCTGGATCAAGAGCCTGATGGGTGAAGGATAATAACTGTTCCTGAACTTAGTGGTGTGATTCCTAAGGTTTCCGTACCCTCTTAGTGACTGCAGCAGTGAGAAGCAAGCATGTCCTGGGTGATGGGGGTCACTGATGATGGGTTGTTGCTGTCCGGTAACAACTCTTCGGGTAGGTGTGCTCACTGGTGGGGAGGACCATATCCACCACTTTTTGTGGGAGATTTGTACCAGATTTTTTCAATACCCCTGTTCCCGCCACCCCGTTTGTCAGCATTTTTGAAATGTGTAGAAGAAGGAACAGTACTTAAAGCCCTTAAAAGTAAGACTGAGGTAAATCTCTTTTCATTGTAGCTTTCTTCTGATGGCGATGCTGTTGTCGGGAGGACTGGGGTTTGTTCCTGGGCAGCCTTGTTCATGAAACCATATTACACTGGCCGGCACAGATGGAATTCATGGCCATATTCTCAGATCCTACACCACTGGCAGCAAAGGGGGATAATTTATCTCCTATGAAAGGTAGTCAACACAATAATCCCTGCCTGATGACAGCTCCAATAGATCCTCAAGGAGAAACAACAAAATTAAATGCTCATATGCTATTGCAAGTGAGATGATGATCAATAAAAAGTTAAAAAGCCTTTTTACACGTTTTCTCTTTATTCATTTTTGTGACCTGGGTGCCATCGTTCAGGACAAAATTTATTGGCCATCTCTAATTTCTCTTGGGAAGACAGCAGTGGCTCACCTCTTGAACTGCTGCAGTTTTTAGTGAAGTTACTCTGACAGTGCTTTTGGGTAGAGAGTTCCCAGATTAAGATTCAGGGACAAATCAGGAAAACCAAGATTGTGCACAGTTTGGAGTGGAAACTTTAGGGTTGTGTCTCTATGTGGCTGCTACCCTTGTATCTCTTGATGGTAGAAGTGGAAGGTCTGAGAGGAACTGTGGGAAAAGCATGTGTGAGTAACTTCAGAATATTTGTAGATGGCACACATTATAGCCATTGTGAATCTCTCCAGGAATTGAATGTTTACAGACGGATAGGTGCCAATCTAATGGGCTGTTTTGTCAAGAGTAGTGCTGATCTCTTTGAGTTATTGAAGCTGCTGTCTTTCAGGCTACTGGTACATATTTAGTCACCCTTATGCTGGTGGAGAAGCCGTGGGATGTCAAGAGGTGAGCCACCCATCGTATGATAGTCAGAGTCTGACATGCTCTTGTCGCCACAATATTTAAGAGGCTCCTCCATTCGAATTTCTGAACAATGGTAACTCCCAGGTTATTGATGGAGGGGGAATAGGAAATGGCAATGTAATTGAATGTCCAGGGATGCTCTCTTGTTGAATGTTGGAGATGACCATTGTGGCATGAATGTTTTTCTTCTTATCAGTACATGGAGACACAAGAGAATGTGGACACAAGAGCAATAAACGATCTTCTGCAGGAAGTCAATGAGCTGGGTTGACCAGCATCTGTGGGAGGAAAGGAATTGTGGAAACCCACATTGATCAAGCCTTACAAACACATGCCTGAATGTTGCCTATGTCTCTCTGCATACCTGCCTGGGCTGTTTCATTTGCTGAGGAATTGTGAATGGAATCAAATTCCTTGTTATTATCAGCAAACATTCTCACCTCCGATCTTATGATGAAGCAGCTGAATGTGATTTTACCCAGGACACTACCGTGGTAAGATACTACAGTGATAATTAGGGACTGTGATGGTTGATCACCAGCAGCCTCAACCATCTCAGTTTTGCCTCGGTGCCCTGATACCACTCTCATTCAAATGCAGCTTTGACTTTAAAGGCAGTCACTTTCATCTTCCTTCTGGAATTTAGCTCTTTGGTCCATCTAAGAACCAAAATTGTAGATGAGGGCTCCTGCCAAAACTCAAGGTGGGAATTGGTGAGTAGGTTATTGGTATAACAGTTACATAGAAACATAGAAAATCTACAGCACATTAAAGGCCCTTCAACCTACAATGTTGAGCTGACCATGTAACCTACTCCTAGAATTGCCCTACCACATAGCCCTCTACTTTTCTAAGCTCCATGTACCTATCTAAGAGTCTCTTAAAAGACCCTATTGTATTTGACTCTACCACCTTTGTTGGCAGTGCATTCCATGCACCCACTACTCTCTGTGTGAAAAACTTAACTCTGACATCCCCCTTGTACCTGCTTCCAAGCACCTTAAAACTATGCCTCCTCATATTAGCCATTTCAGACCTGGGAAAAAGCCTCTGACTATCCACATGATCAATGCCTCTCATCATCATATACACCTCTATCAGGTCACCTCTCACCCTCTGTCGCTCCAAGGAGAAAAGGCCAAGTTTACTCAACCTGTTCTGATGAGGCATGCTCTCCAATCCAGGAAACATACTTTTAAATCTCCTCTGCACTCTCTCTATAGCATCCACATCCTTCTTCTAATGAGATGACCAGAACTGAACAACAGTACTCCAAATGGGGTCTGACCAAGGTCTTATATAGCTGTAACATTACCTCACAGCTTTTGAGCTCAATCCCATGGTTGATGAAGGCCAACACACCATACACCTTCTTAACAACACTGTCGACCTGTGCAGCAGCTTTGAGTGTCCTATGGACATGGACTCCAAGATTCACCGATCCTCCACACTGCCAAGTGTCTAACTATTAATATTATATTCTGTCTTCAAATTTGACCTTCTGAAATGAACCACTTCACACTTATCTGGGTTGCACTCCATCTGCTATTTCTCAGCCCAGTTCTGCATCCTATCAATGTCCCGCTGTAACCTTTGATAACCCTCTAGACTATCTACAACACCCCGAACTTCTGTATCATCAGCAAACTTATTAACCCACCCTTCTACTTCCTCACCCAGGTCATTTATAAATATCACAAAGAGGAGGGATCCCAGAACAGATCCCTGTGGAACACCACTGGTCACTGACCTCCATTCAGAATACGAACCATCTACAACCACCTTCTGTCTTCTGTGGTTAAGCGAATTGTAGGTCCACAAAGCAAATTCTCCTTAGATCCTATGCCTCATAAATTTCTAAATGAGCCTTGTGTGGGGAACTGTATCAAATGCCTTACTGAAATCCATATACACTACATCCACTGCTCTACCTTCATCAATGTGCTTTGTTACATCCTCAAAGAATTCAATCAGTTTCATAAGGCAAGACCTGCCCTTGACAAAGCCATGCTGACTCTCCATAATTGTCTCTCCAAAAACTCAGTCCTGTCTCTAAGGATCTTCTTCAACAACTTGCCCGCATCTGAAGTAAGACTCACCGGTCTATGATTTCCTGGGTTATCTCTACTCCCTTTCTTGAACAAGGTAACAACATTTGCAATCCTCTGATCCTCTGGTACTTCTCCTGTTCCTATTGATGATGCGAAGATCATCACCAGAGGTTCAGCAATCTCCTCACTCGCTTCCCACAGTAGCCTGCAGTATATCTCATCCCGTCCCAGTGACTTAAACGACTTATTACCTTTCAAAAGCTCCAGCACGTCCTCTTTCTTAAAGTATGTACAGTCAAGCATTTCAGTCCACTTTAAGTCATCCCCACAATTGCCAAGGTCTAACTTAATTCACAGAACTTCAATGATGTTGCTGATGATGGATAGAAGACTGACTGGTCAGTAATTTGCCAGATCGGAATTTCCTGCACTTTGTTAACAGGACATACACAAGTAGTTTTTCACGTTGTTAATTGTCACATTAACTCCACCATGGACAGTCCCAAGCCCATATGTGAGAGGAGAAGGGCTGGGCACGTGGCCAGCTACCACATCCTGTAAAAACCCAGAGCTACAGAAACTCCAAAGACCTCATCACTGAGAGAGGATGGATCTTCGAAGATGGGCTACACCTGAGAGCCTCTTGAAATACGGCCCAGGCCAGAGGACTCTGAAGAGTGCACTACGCCGTAGTAGGGCGATGGGCTTAAGTAAGAAAGTAATCATCACATTGTTTGGTGATGTTTTATGTCTGATGTGAAAATTCTGAATCTATTGTCATTTCAAACTCTAATTTGAGAATTTTATTTTCCTTTTTCAAATGCATTTAAGATCAAATACATTTTTTAACAACAAAGTGGACTACTTTCACACTTATTTTTACCCTCCAAAAGCTCTTGGGAAGTGATGATTCTGTATCAGATCTGCTTTGTTTCATACAGTTCCAGTTCCTGCAGAACTGAAGCATCTTGGTCCATAGTGTCCACTGTTTCCTGATGAACGCCTTTGGCCCAAAATGTCAACTATTATTCTCCTCCAAAGGTGCTGCCTGACTTGCTGAATTCCTCCAATATTTTCTGTATTTTGCTCAAGTCTTCCAGCAGCTGCAGAATCTTTTGTGTTTATGAAATGTATTATTTATTAGATTCGGTGGATTTTGGTAAGTCTAAGTGAGAAACATTTTTATTAAACTGAATGTTCCAGACTGGTGAGTCTGAATACAAAATTACATGCTGCTGGTATATCCAACTTATGTCAGACTTCTTGAGGAGGTAAACAAGTTGCAAGTATTAAAAAGTCATACTTTGTTATTAAAATGATATACTGATAGCTCACGGGAGAGAAAGGAAATTGCACCGCAGATGAGTCAAATGATTTCCACTTCATGAAACATACTATGGTATTGTTGTTAATATTCCCATCCAAGATTCTGTGAAAAGTAGTAAATAAGAAGCTACACTTGGTTATTTAAGGATTGGCCCTCAAGATTTATCAGTAAACAAAATTAAATGAGCTATTTGGTCTGGCAATATTCCATGGTAGACTCTTTCTGGGCTGTTCGGCTGGGAAAAAAGTACACAATACCAAGATGAAAAGAGGAAAATTGCTTAGATACCAACCCCATCCAGTGATTAAGTGATTTCTTGAACAACTGTACATATAGGGGATAGTTAAAGAAGATTTGCCAAGTACTGAACTGGGGTGACAAAGACTGAGGCAAAGATAGAGGATCTGAGGTCTCCAAAGTCTACAATGCCAAAATACAGCACTGAAATCCTGAAACATCTGAAATGGAAACAGGAAATTATCAAGGAACACTTGGAAAAGGAAAGATTTGGATATTTCAAACCAGTGACCTTTCATCAGAATTGAAAACCGTAACCCTGGATGTACAGTAATTGTTATGGAATGAGGAAGGATATATGAAGCCAAGGTACAAATCAGCCATAATAGCAGAGTTAAGATGAAGGATGAACAACCTACTCTCCTTCCCTTCACTTTATTTGGATAAAATTTGTAACGTCAGGGTTCAGTTACATATCTTCTGTGATTAGAAGACTTAGTTGCAGTCTTTCTGTCTAATCGGCAGTAGTAATGCATTATTATTATAATGTCTTCCAGAATTTTCTAATTTGATACAAATGTTCTCTATACAGATTTTATAATGTTAGAGAGATCTCTTGCTTTTTCAGTACTGCATATCATAAAGGAAGAATATATCATTTATTTTACTGCTTTTTAAAATGTACTGACATTTTAATAAATCTGTTTATCTTTTGTTCCCTCTATCTTGGCACTCTCATGTTTGCATCAGAAGACTGTAAGTATAAGCTGAGCTTCAGTGGTATAAGGTCATAATCTATGTGAACACTTCACAGCCATTCTGAGGGAGTGCCTCACTTCGAGAAATGCTTCTTTTTATACTCAGTACTGTATCAGTCAACCCTCAAACTTCACTGCACTTTCTGTGGGCAAATTATCAGTACTCCAGGCAAAATGGATCTTTAAATGACAGTGTAAGTATTATCAAGTCACAGCAGTTTACAGTGCCACCCACAGAGTGCAAGTCATCCAATGAAATTTCTTACAACAACGACTATAGTTCAAAATTGACTGACCTACAAAAGGCAACATGCAAGTGGAAGTATTTCTTTCCTATGGGACTTGTCCATCTGCATTTGTATTATTCCTTCAATTCCTGATGCTGTCTTCTATTGCAGGCCCAATGACTGATAGAGAGCAAGGAAGAAGTCTGACATAGCAAGGAAGGAATGGTGGAAATAGCCATACTTCTATGAATCATATGAGGATACAGCTGCCGAGACAGTGATGTAAAAATAAAAGAGAAGAAGTATAACATAGCAAAGATGAGCGGGAAACCGGAGGACTGGGAAGCTTTTAAAGAGCAACAGAAGATAACAAAAAAGGCAATATGCAGAGAAAAAAATGAGGTACGAAGGTAAACTAGCCAAGAATATAAAGAAGGATAGCAAAAGCTTCTTTAGGTATGTGAAAAGCAAAAAAATAGTTAAGACCAAAATTGGGCCATTGAAGACAGAAACGGGTGAATTTATTATGGGGAACAAGGAAATGGCAGATGAGTTGAACAGGTACTTTGGATCTGTCTTCACTAGCGAAGACACAAACAATCTCCCAGATGTAATAGTGGCCAAAGGAACTAAGGTAATGGATGAACTGAAGGAAATTTATATTAGGCAAGAAACGGTGTTGGATAGACTGTTGGGTCTGAAGGCTGATAAGTCCCTGGGACCTGATGGTCTGCATCCCAGGGTACTTAAGGAGGTGGCTCTAGAAATCGTGGAAGCATTGGTAATCATTTTCCAATGTTCTCTAGATTCAGGAACAGTTCCTGCTGATTGGAGGGTGGCTAATGTTGTCAAGAAAGGAGGGAGAGAGAAAACAGGGAATTATAGACCGGTTAGCCTGATGTCAGTAGTGGGAAAGATGCTGGAATCAATTATAAAAGAGGAAATTATGACACATTTGGATAGCAGTAGAAGGATCAGTCCAAGTCAGCATGGATTTATGAAGGGAAAATAATGCTTGACTAATCTTCTGGAGTTTTTTGAGGATGTAACTATGAAAATGGACAAGGGAGAGCCAGTGGATGTAGTGTACCTGGACTTTCAGAAAGCTTTTGATAAAGTCCCACATAGGAGACTAGTGGGCAAAATTAGGGCACATGGTATTGGGGGCAGAGTACTGACATGGATTGAAAATTGACTGGCTGACAGGAAACAAAGAGTAGCGATTAATGGGTCCCTTTCGGAATGGCAAGCTGTGACCAGTGGGGTACCACAAGGTTTGGTGCTGGGACCACAGCTGTTTACAATATACATTAATGATTTAGATGAAGGGATTAAAAGTAACATTAGCAAATTTGCCGATGACACAAAGCTGGGTGGCAGTGTGAAATGTCAGGAGGGTGTTATGAGAATGCGGGGTGACTTGGACAGGCTAGGTGAGTGGGCGAATGTATGGCAGATGCAGTTTAATGTGGATAAATGTGAGGTTATCCACTTTGGTGGCAAGAACAGGAAGGCAGATTACTATCTAAATGGAGTCAAGTTAGGAAAAGGGGAAGTACAACGAGATCTAGGTGTTTTTGTACATCAGTCAATGAAAGCAAGCATGCAGGTACAGCAGGCAGTGAAGAAAGCTAATGGCATGCTGGCCTTTTTAACAAGAGGAATTGAGTATAGGAGTAAAGAGGTCCTTCTGCAGCTGTACAGGGCCCTGGTGAGACCCCACCTGGAGTATTGTGTGCAGTTTTGGTCTCCAAATTTGAGGAAGGACATTCTTGCTATTGAGGGAGTGCAGCATAGGTTCACAAGGGTGATTCCCGGAATGGCGGGACTGTCATATGTTGAAATATTGGAGCGACTGGGCTTGTATACACTGGAATTTAGAAGGATGAGAGGGGATCTGATTGAAACATATAAGATTATTAAGGGATTGGACACACTGGAGGCAGGAAGCATGTTCCCGCTGATGAGTGAGTCCAGAACTAGAGGCCACAGTTTAAGAATAAGGGGTAGGCCATTTAGAACAGAGATGCAGAAAAACTTTTTCACCCAGAGAGTGGTGGATATGTGGAATGCTCTGCCCCAGAAGGCAGTGGAGGCCAAGTCTCTGGATGCTTTCAAGAGAGAGTTAGATAGAGCTCTTATAGATAGTGGGGTCAAGGGATATGGGGAGAGGGCAGGAACGGGGTACTGATTGTGTATGATCAGCCATGATCACAGTGAATGGCGGTGCTGGCTAGAAGGGCCGAATGGCCTACTCCTGCACCTACTGTCTATTGTCTATTGTAACCAGTAAAGACTTTCCTCTTTAAGTACAACGGAAAATTCATTCCCTTTCACTGATACGTCATTGTGGCATCGGCCATTGCCTGTTGCATGCAAAGTAACTGGTTAACTCCAACTGGAAGTGGTACTCTGGGTCAGGGATGGAGGTCACTCCACTGGTTCCACTACAATTCCAATTGCACTTATCTGTATTTTTATTTATTTATTCATTTTATAGGATGTAGACATTATAAGCAAGCCAGCATTTAGTTCTTAACAACACACAGAAAATGCTGGAGGAACTCAGCAGGCCAGGCAGCATCTAATGGAAAGAGTAAACAGTTGACCTTTCATCTCAGCCCAAAATGTTTGACTGTTTACTATTTTCCATTAACGCTGCCTGGCCTGCTGAATTCCTTCAGCATTTTGTTGGTGTTGCTTAGATTTCCAGCATCTGCAGATTTTCTCTTGTTTGTGATATAGTTCGTAATCATAATTTCCTTGAGACAGTTGTTGCAGTTTGCTGCTTTCTTGAACTGCGATCCTTTTGATGCCAAGGGAGTTCCAGGATTTAGACAGTGTGTCAATGAAGGAATGGTGAAGTATATTCAAGCCAAGAATTTATATGACTTGAAGGGGAACCACGCACCTTCAATTCTTGTCCTTCTTAGTGGAAGATATTATAGGCTTAAAGGCATTGCTGGAGTATCCTAAGTGTGGAATTCTAATAAATTAGATTGTATGTTCTGCAGCCTCTTCGCCAGCAGCAGAGTGAACGATGAAGTGCCAGTCACACATGTTGCCTTTGCATGGATATGGTGAGCTTTTCGAGACTTGTTGGAGCTGCACTCATCCACTCATGGGATGTATTCCACTACACTCCTGACTTCCACAGGTGGGAAAGCTTTGACTTGTCAGGAGGTGAGTTAGAAAGGTTGAAAAGGCGTCTGTAATGTCGTTGAATATTATCAGTAGATGTCTGGACTCTTTCTTATTGGAATGGTTATTACTTGGTACTTCTATGGTATGAGCATTTAATGAGGCTCTCGAAAGTATACACCAGTTTCCTTTTTTGGTTGCTCTAAGGCAAAGACTGAAATTCACCATTACAATGAATGTCCAAGTATATAGTAGTGTGTGTTTGGTTGAATAAAAGGGTGCTTGAAGATCCAGTCCTCAGACCTGAGCAAAACTAATGGTCTAACAGTCAGCAGGGATTCCTGGTTTCCTCTGTGCTGATGACACCAGACTACAAATCACAGGTATCCCAAAGCTGTAAGATCCTCCAAAGACACTAGTGGTATATGCTCACAAACATCAGTGCTCTCTTCCAGGCCAACATCGGGAGCAGTGAGACCTAAGTCACGCAGTTGCTTAAGTTAGGTAAGCCACATTGTTCACATGTCTGACACGTCACACTATTCTGAGCTTAGTTGGGGGAAGAGGTGCCAGGTAGACAGAAGACATGTTTCAAAGTTCTAAGTTGAAAGTAAAATTTATTATCAGAGTACATACATGTGAGCACATACAACCCTGAGATTCTTTTTCTGTGGGCATACTTGGCAAATCTATAGAACAGTAACTGAAAACTATAAACGAACTGTGCTAATGCTGATATAAATAATGAACATGAAATTACAATATAACAAAGTCCTTAAAAGAGTGTAGCAACCCCATTTCGTTCAAGAGCCTGATGGTTGAGGGGTACTAACTGTTCTTGAACCTGTTGGTGTGAGTCCTGAGGCACTTGTACCTTCTACCTGATGGCAGCAACGAGAAAAGAGCCTGGCCTGGGTGATGAGGATCTTTGATGATGGATGCTGCTTTTCTATTGCAATGTTTCATAGTTGTGAGGGTTTTACCTGTGATGTGCTGGGCCGAATCCATTACCTTTTGTAGAATTTTCCACTCAACAAGGCATTGGTGTTCTCATACTAGGTTGTAATGCAACCAGTCAGCACACTTTCCACCACACATCTACAGAAGTTTGACAAGGTTTTGATGACATGCTGGACCTCCACAGACTCCTGAGGAAATAGACGCACTGTCATACTTTTTTCACAATTATATTTATATGATACGTCCAGGGCAGGTCCTCTGAGATAGTGACACTCAGTACGTGCTGAAAACCTTCTTGGAGAAATGCAATACATCCCACTGGTTCTTGGGAATGTTCAAGGAATTAGGAACCACATTCACATTTCTTGCTTTTGTGACAAACTGCTGAATGGATCACGCTAACAGCTACAAAAATTGCTCAGTCTTAAGTCTCATTTAGCCAATTCACTTCCTTTGAGATAAGGAAGTTTGCTGTTTTGCTCACTTCCATAACCTGCAGTGAAGAAAACAGTAAGCAGACAAAGTTAGATTTCTGAACAAATTTAGAGGACTTCACAGAAATAGACCATTCATTGCAGCTATTCTGTTTTATATGACTCTTCCCCACCTTATTTCAATTAAAGTAACGCTCAATTCCCTTGTAACTTGCTTTACAGTTTAAATGCATCTATATTATTCACTTGAAGTACTCTATATTTAAGCAAGTTTCACAAATTTAAGTACATAGTAAAATTAATTATTTATTTGCCAAAGTTTTGAATTTCCCTGAGTTTTCCCTACATAACAGTATATCATATCAAATCCTAATAGATAGTTAAGGATCTTGTAGGTTCTTCCTTCCCATTATCTTTTGTTTAGAAAGAGACAATGCTGTCTCTTGACTACATATTTTATGAAGAAAATTAATTTTCATATTAAGAAACTAAACTATATAAATTAACTTCATTAATTTTACATGAACTACATAGAATAATACGATATTTACTTCTTGCATACTGTTATATGCATTGAAATATAATACAATTGAAAACATTGACCTTTTACTACAAACCAAGTACAGTCTTTTAAAAGAACATCTAACCGACTGAAGACTAACATTTGCTTTAGCAATAATGATGATGTAGCTATTTCATATCATTGAAGCTAGCTCAAGGTCAACATGGAATTTGATTATTGTGCTGTTGAATTGAGCTGTTTGAATTATTCATTGTTTTTGATATCATTTGACTATGTAATTAGGTACTACTTTGGAAAGTATAATTAGCTGATGCATTGGCACCATGAGCAGTACATATGTTGGGGGGGGGGATTGTTAATCTATAGAAAATGCCTAATTTACCAGAAAAAAAATCATGACAGTTATAATTTATTTGGCAAAGAATTAATTTTGAATTCAAAGGTTACTGTTCAGTTTTATATGTACAGGTATATCACCATATTAAAGGTCTGGCATGAAAATTAACTATGATTTATGGAAATAAAATCATAATATGGAAATTGTTCTGTTATTTGTCACTGTTGTAGAATGATGACAAATCAAAGTCCCATATAAATGAAATGGAACACTAATGATGTCTCATCAGTGACATATCTATCTTGCAGCACTTTGCCACCTGAGCCCACCTCACACTTATACCACTGGCTGAAAATCTGAGTCAATCAGTAGGTTTTGAAAATGTAATTTGCAAAAAGTGTTTATTTCTGCAGTTCCTCTACAATCAAATCAGGAGAAGGAGAAATTTCTCAAAAAGATAGGAGTACAGAATGCACAATTATGCTTTCCATAATACAAGCAAAAGATAGGAGCACTAGAGAAACTGAAAACATTATGGAAATTTGAATACATTGAGTAATTTTCCTCTGGAAAAGAGGTCTGGTGGATAAATCTATTAAGATATGACTGGGTAAACAATAGTTGAGCAACCAAATACACAATCTGTACATATAAGAGGGTTACAAATAAATCCAAAAGAGAATTCAACAGGAACATCTTTGCTCCATTATGCAGAATATTAGGAAGTGAAAGTTACTTTCACAAGGGAATTGATGCTGCAAATAGCAGATATACAGTAAGTAAAGAGAAACCAGATGAAGAGTACATGCTGACAAGGTTAGATAAAGGAGTTAAGATATTTGGTTTTCTCCCAGTTGCTGAAAGGATGGCATATGACTTTAATTGGCCACTGTCACACTGCTTTGGTTCAACCTGAGCAACTTATTCGGTCAACTGATTAAATTTAATACTTTCAAAAAATATTTAAAATAGTGTCCCACCTCTCCACGAGAACTCATTGACAAAAGGTAAATGTGGGTTGCCAGAGCAATTTTTTAAAATGAGTATTATTTTCCAGAGATCTTATTCAACAATTCTAAAGACAATTCACAGATTGTACAAATTTTATAACTGATTTACTGAAAGGTACCTTTGCCATTACAGGGTTTCATGCTCTTAAGATAAAAAAAAAGACTGCAGGTGCTGGAAGTCTGAATTCCAAGCAGAAATTGAAGGAAGCAGTCTGGAGGTAAGTCATGCAGCATCTGCTGTAAAGGAGAGTTAATGCGTCGAATTAATTACCTTTCATCAGAAAGTTTTTTTGAAGATTTTTAAACTTGAAACATTAACTGTTTCCCTTTCCGCAAGGGTCTCCCTCAGTTTCTGTTTTCATTTCTGCTTGTTGTCTGATTACTGTTGCATTTTTTTCCATTTCACAGTATCTAGTGCAATCTTCTTGCTCACACCCAGCATCTGATAAAGGTTATATTAAATCTTCTTACAGATGAGTAGCATGTTGTGTTATAATATCATACCACTGTACTGTTAAGAATGATGCCTGAATTACTGTAAGACCTTCTCCAGCAGATGGAAATGTTCTCTGAAATGTTATAAGTCCAGTCCATATCTCAGCATGTAAGTCTTAATTCCTTCAATGTAAGAAAAATAGGTTTCTAAAGTCATGAGCTCCTTCCAAATAAGTTGCAGGTATACATCTGAGCTACAGAAAGAGAAGTAAATGTATATTATCATTAAAGGATTTCATTGTAAGAGTACCTCTTTACATCTTTCTACTAAGAGCACAGACTGGAAATATCATAATCTGCTAGAGAAAAATTAAACAGTTTTGTTATTTGCCAGCATGCCTCACACCAGGAATGTGATAGTGGAAAAATTAACCTTCATAAGACCATAAGACATGGGAGCAGAAATTAGGCCATTCAGCCCATCGAGTCTTCTGCACTATTTCATCATGGCTGATCCTAGATCCCATTCAACCCTGTAACCTGCTCTCTCACCATATCCCTTGATGCCCTGACGAATCAGGATTCTATCAACTTCTGCTTTAAATATATCCACGGACTTGGCCTCCACTGCTGTCTGTGGCAGAGCGTTCCACAGATTCACCACTCTTTGGCTAAAAAAAATTCATCCTTACTTCTGTTCTAAAAGGTCACCCCTCAATTTTGAGGTTGTCAATGGACTTTCTCCATTGACAACACATCCTTTCTGAGATAGGGAGCCTAAAACTGTTGACAATACTCCAAGTGCTGCCTGACTAGTAGCTAATGAAGGCTCAGCATTATCTCTTTGCTTTTATATTCTATTCCCCTTGAAATAAATGCCAATATTGCATTTGCCTCCTTTACCACAGACTCAACCTGTAAGTTAACCTTCTGGGAGTCTTGCACAAGGACTCCAAATCCCTCTGCACCTCTGATGTTTGAATTTTCTCTCCATTTAGATAATAGTCTGTACTATAGTTCCTTTTATCAAAATGCATTTTCATACATTTCCCAACACTTTATTCCATCTGCCACTTTTTTCCAATCTTCCAATTTGTCTACGTCCTGTTTGCAATCACATTGCTTCTTCAGCACTACCCATCTACCTCCGTATCATCCACACACTTTGCCACAAAGCCATCAATTCCACCATCTAAATCGACAAATAATGTGAAAAGTAGTGGTCCTAATACTGACCCCTGATGAACACCACTAGTCAATCAGAAAAGGACCCCTTTATAACCAGTCACTGCTTCCTGCCTATCAGCCATTTCTCTATCCATGTCAGTCTATTTCCTGAAACACCCTAGGATTTTATCTTGTTAAGCAGCCTCATGTGACGCACCCTATCAAATGCCTTCTGAAAATCTAAGTAAATAACACTACACTACTGTCTCTCTTTTCTCCACCCTGCTTATTACTTTCTCAAAGAATTCTGACAGATTTGTCTGACACGATTTCCCTTGAAACTGAAACCATGCTGTCTTTGACTTATTTTGTCATTAGTCTCCTGGTCTCCCAAAACTTCGTCCTTAATAATGGACTCCAACACTTTCCCAACAACTAAGGTTGGGCAAACTGGCCTATAATTTTGTCTCTTTTGTCATCCTCTCTTCTTAAAGGGTAGAGTGACATTTGTAATTTTCCAGTCATCTGGGACAATGCCAGAATCAAGTTATTCTTGAAAGATCATAACCAATACATCTGCTATCTCTTCTAGTCCATCTGGTCCTTAAGACCTTTGAGTTTGCCTAGCATTTTTCCCTTTGTAATAGCAATGGCACTCACTCCTGTCCCCTGACACTCACAACCTCTGGCATTCAGTTGATGTCTTCCACAACAAAGACTGAAGCAAAGTACTTATTACATTCATCTGCCATTTCTTTGTCTCCCATTATTATATCACCAGCATTGTTTTCCAATGGTCCAATATTAACTCTCACCTCCCTCAGTTCAGGAAATAGTCTGGACTTTGCAATTAGATATATTCTTATGACAATGTATTTGGAACTCTAAGCTTTATCTAACCAGAGTGTTGTCAGTCTTGGAGGAATTTAATGGGATGATATAGAATGAGTTTTATTCTACATCTAGTCATGTCATAACTGTTCTCAAAGTGTTCATTGGCTTATTGTGGAGATTGTTTTACTTAGTCTCTCTTGTATAGTGCCTTCCCTGGGAGTTTTTGATGGAGCGAAGGATGATTTAATCAGTGTTTGTAATCAGTGAGAGGTCGACTCTCTCACCTAAAACAAAAGGTCATAATTTAAAGTCATACTTTATCAATATATTGTCATTTGAAGGCATAACATATCCTATGATCTGCATCCCTAATTGCATAGCTCTGATTCTCCAAGCCCACTGCCTGAGTCAGGCTTCAGGTAAAATCCTGGAACAATTTGATTTGAATGGGCATAGGAATATAGAATAATTTTGGGGTTAGATGGACTGGTGAGCATAGAGATGGGCTCATTAGAGTAAACTTTCCTGTGTCTTTACTTATCGGGAATAAATTCTGCTGCATTTATTAGTTCTTAGTGATAATGTGCAATGGAGATGGTTCACTGAGATGATTTAGATACGGGACAGTCCAAATAGAAGAGATGATCCTTTTCTATCCCTTGTGCTTGTGTATTTTCAAGGGATCCTCTTGAAATTAAAAGAAACATGCTGAACCAATATTCTTTTATGAATGGGAATCCACAGTTCACTTTAGGAGTTGCCTCCTCAATATTTTCCACATTTGAGAATTAAATTTCGTAACGAAGGCATAGACGGTAATAGAGTTAGAGGTTTGATTGTAAGTAGTTCATTATATTCAGGCAATTCACAGCTCCGTTTTCAGAAAACAAGATCTTCTTCAAGAGACTCAATGAATACGTTTAAAAAATACTAAAGTAAATTGGCTGGATCAGAGGGAATTATGGATAATGGTAAAGAATTCTAATTAGACAGCTTCAGTGAATGAAGAATGTTGGGACTGATCTTTTCAATGCTTTCTATCACATTGTTTAGAAACAGAACAACTAAAATTGAAGATGATAGTATATTGCACAAAGCTAGTTTTTTATATAACGGTTGAAATAAAAAATATTAGCAATCTAACCAATGAACAGATGATACAAGATTTAAAAAGAGTCACATTTATTATTGCCATAAATGAAAAAATGGAATGTTGCTAAACAATGAATGACAGCGATGCTTCCCTACCAGACAAGCTCAACACTATTTATGCTCGTTTGGAAAGGGAGATTAAAACCACAGCTATGCGGATCTCTGCAGCATCCGATGACCCTGTGATCTCTGCCTTGGAGGCCGAGGTCAGGCTGTCTTTCAAGTGGGTGAACCCTCACGAGGCAGCAGGGCCTGATGGAGTACCTAGTAAAAGTCTGAAAACCTGTGTCAATCAACTGGTGGGGGTATTCAAAGACACTTTCAATCTCTCACTGCTACATTCAGAAATTGTCACCTGCTTCAAATTATACCAGTGCCCAAGAAGAGCAGCATGAGCTGCCTCAATGACTATTGTCCGGTAGCACTCACATGTACAGTGATGAAATGCTTTGAGGTTTGTTATGGCTAGAATCAACACCTGTCTCAGCAAGGACCTGAACCCACTGCAATTTGCCTATCACCATGACAGGTCTACAGCAGACACGATCTCAGTGGCTCTCCATGCAGCCTTGGATCACCTGGATAATGCAGGATGTTGTTTATTGACTATAGCTCAGCATTTACCATCTTTCCTACAGTGCTGATCGAAAAGCTACAGAACCTGGGGCTCATACCACCCTCTGCAAATGGACCTTTGACTTCCTAACCAGATGACCACAATCTGTACGGATTGGAAATAACATCTCCACCTTGCTGACAATCAACACTGGCGCACTAAAGGGATGTGTGCTTAGCCCACTGCTCTACTCTTTCTACATCCATGACTGTGTGCTCAATGTGATTGCTCAAATGCCATCTATAAATTTGCTGATGATACAATCATTGTTGGCAGAAGTTCAGATGGTAACAAGAGGGCATGCAGGAGTGAGATATACCAACTGGTTGAGTGGTGGCACTCAACAACCTTGCACTCAATGTCAGTAAGCCCAAAAAGCTAGTTGTGAACTTCAGGTAGGGTAAGATGAGGGGACACAAACCAATCCTCACAGAGGGATCAGAAGTGGAGAGAGTAAGCAATTTCAAGTTCTTGGGTGTCAATATCTCTGAGGACCGAACCTGGCCGCGACGTATTGATGCAGCTACAAAGAAGGCATGACAGCAACTATATTTTATTAGGCATTTAAGGAGATTTGGTTTGTGAACTAAAACACTCAAAAACTTCTACAAATGTACTTTGGAGAGCGTTCTGACTGGCTTTATCAACATCTATTATTTGGGAGGGGGGCCTCTGCACAAGGTCAAAATAAATCACAGAAACTTGTAAAATTAGTCAGCACCATCATGGGTACCAGCCTCCATAGTACCCAAGACATCTTCAAGGAGCAGTGCCTTAGGAAGATGCTGTCTATCATTAAGGATCGCCACCACCCAGGACATGCCCTCTTCACACTGTTACCATCGGGAAGGAGGTACAGAAGCCTAAAGGGATACACTCAGCAATTCAGGAACAGCTTCTTCCCTTCTGCCATCCAATTTCGAAATGGACATTGAACCCATGAACACTATCTCACTACTTTTATCTTTCTGTTTTTTTGCACCACTTATTTTAACTTAACTAGTTAATAGACATATACAATATATACTTAATGTAAGTCAGTTTTTATCTATTTATTTATCATGTATTGCATTGTTTTGCTGCTGTAGAGTTAACAAATTTCATGACATTTGCCAGTGATCTGATATGGAAAGTAAACTGTGGAACATAAAAATTGAAAGACTTTCAAGTGCGCTTCATTGTTTCATATTGAGTTGAAGATTGGACATGACAGAATGGCTTGTAATAAACATGAAATCATTCTGTTCAGTATTTTGTGGAGATTGGCTGGTCTAGTATTTTTAGAGAAAACAAAGTTTTCCTTGTATCTTGGTACATATGACAATAATAAACCAATTTTCTAAATCCCTATAGAGGAGTGACCAAAAGTGTACACAATAGCCTAAATGCAGTTGAACCAATGTTTTGTACAACTGCAACCTGACTTCCCCTCTCAATGGGGGCAAGCAAACCAAATACTTTCTCAATACCCTATGCACATATAATCATTGTTTTTATGGAGCTTTGGACTTGCAGCCAAGATATCTCTGTATATCAGTGTTCCTAGGTTTCTGTCATTTACTTTATATGTCCTGCTAGATTCTGACCTCTCACAGTACATTATCTAACATTCATGCAGGTCAAGTTTCACCTGCTATCACTCCACCAAATTTTCTAGCTGATCTACAAAGTTCCACTGAATACAACCTTCTTTGCTATTGACGACTCTACCAATTTTCATGTCATCTGCAGACTTACTAGTCATACGTTTTGTCACTTATATATGTTACAAAGGCCCCAGTGTCAATCCCTGCAGTACGTCGCTTGTTACAGATGTGTCAGTCAGAGAAGCACCTGCCCATCACTACTCTCTGCCTCCTATCACCAAGCCAGTTTCGAACCTAATTCACCAACACACCTCAAATCCCACATGCCTTGACATTTCAGAACTTGTCAAAGGCCTTACTAAATCTATATAGTTGATTTCTTCCATCTTGACTTTATCAACCTCCATGGTTACTCCTCAAAAAGTCAGATTTATAAAACATGGTCTTCCCCATACAAAACAATGCAGATTCCTCCAAATCACTCCCTGCATTTGCAAGTGAATGTAACTCCTGTCCCTCAGAACAACTTCCCTACCACCAATGTGAGGCTCACTGGCTTGTAATTTCCAAGCATCCCTATTGCTCTTTTACAACAAGCAGAAAGCATCAGCCATCCTCACTTTTACTGGTACCTCACCTGTGGCTAACAAAGACACAAACATCTGCATCAGACCATGAGCAATTTCCTCCAAGCTTCCCTTAGCAAACTGTTATAGATGCCATGCAACCCCAGGGATTGAATTGAATTGACTTTATTTCTTACATCCTTCACATACACGAGGATTAAAATCTTTACGTTACGTCTCCATCTAAAAGTGCAATGTGCAATCATAGTAATTTATAATAATCTATAATAAATAGAACAGTCAGCGTAATATAGTGTACACTCAAATCAGCAAGAGTTCATCAGTCTGATGGCCTGTTCCAGAGGTCATCCAGAGCCAGTCAGGATGCTCACGATTGTGCCCCTGTAAAAAGGTTCTTAGGATTTGGTAAGTTTGGTATGGGGCCCCAAATCTTAAGAACTTTCTATAGGGGCACAATTGACAGCATCCTGACTGGCTGCATCACTGCCTGGTATGGGAACTGTACTTCCTCAATCACAGGACTCTGCAGAGAGTGGTGCGGACAGCCCAGCACATCTGTAGTTGTGAACTTCCCATGATTCAGGACATTTACAAGGACAGGTGTGAAAAAAGGGCCTGAAGGTTCACTGGGGACCCGAGTCACTCCAACCACAGACTGTTCCAGCTGCGACCATCTGGGAAACAGAACCGCAGCATAAAAGCCAGGAGCAACAGGTTCTTCCAACAGGCCGTCAGACTGATTAACTCACGCTGATTTGAGTGTATTTCTATGTTACATTGACTGTTCTATTTATTATAAATTACTATGATTGCACATTGCACATTTAGACGGAGACATAACATAAAGATTTTTACTCCTTGTGTATGTGAAGGATGTAACAAATAAAGTCAATTCATTTCCATTCAATTCAATTAAAAATTCACAGAGGCTTCCATCATTGACCATCCTCACTTCCTGACATAAGGTCAAGAACAGCTCCTCCCTAGCTGGATACCACTACACAAAATCCTCTTGAATACAGTTTGTGAACTCCTTCCTTTCTAAACCACTTACACAAAGGAAATGCCAGTCAACACTGGGAAAGTTAAAATCCCCTATAAACTGCAACCGCCATTAATTTTGGACCCTTCTGTGAACTGCCTACATATCTGCTCTTCTAGTTCCTGATGGCCATTGAGAGCTCTGTGGTATAGCCTATCAAAGTGACCACTCCCTTCCTGTTCCTACATTGTACAAGTACAGTATACCCTCACTGGCTGATCCCACTGGCACATCTTTTCTACGTACTGTTGTAATATTTCCTCTCCACTTGCACCTCCCTTTGTCACATCTGAAACTCCTATACCTCAGAGAGTTGAGCTGCCAGTCCTGCCCTCCTCTCAATCACAAACCTGAAAATTCTACTCCTCAAAGGGACCATACTAGCAAAGCAACACCACTGAGATAACCTATATCTTTTTTATCTCTGGTATATGACTTACAGTGTTAATCATTCTTCTAACAGTCAAGTTCCTTTCTAAGTCCAATAAAGAGTAAACTCTGCAGATGCACAAAATCTGAAACAAATCATGAAAAGGTCAGACAGAGATTAGAAAAATAGAGGGCTATGGGTAACCCTAGGTAATTTCTAAAGTAAGTACAGGTTCAGCACAGTATTGTGGGCCGAAGGGCCTGTATTATGCTGTAAGTTTTCTATGTTTCTAGAGACTGCAGATGTACTTTTCTTATTTTCCAGTTCTACCCATATAGACTCAGTGGCTGAGCCTTCCGGTATGTTCCCTCTGAGTGCAGCTGTCATATCGTCCCTGAAAGCAACCTCACCCCCGTCAACCTTAATTCCTTCTCTGTCTTTTCTGAACTATTTAAATCCTGGACATACAATTTTTATGGATAATATGTTGCTACAAAGTGTTTTTGGATACTATGGTTTCTTACAGATAAACTTAGGGAGATATATAGTAAATATAAAAAAATGTATTGAGTAAGTCTCTTAATGTCATCAAAAATAATTATTCCTGTGAGCAATTGAAATTTGGATGTTCATTTTCTACAAAAATACAGCATATTTTGTGTCAGGCAAAATTTCTAAGCTAGATAATTTAAGGCAATGTAATTAGAACCTCTTTGAATCAATAAGGATCACGTATCGAGTCAATTAGTTTTGTTTATTTTAAGTTTTCAAAATTACCCAAATTCTTTATACGAACCATTTTGTTTTTGGTCTTAATGCCTTTTTGAGGAAGTGGCACTTTTTGCTATTCAGCAATATGAATGAAATAAATTCAAATAGAAATAATGAACATGAATAGATTTTATTTTTACCTCATTCAGTCAAATTGCAGGTGGCAAAAATTTACATTGTGAGTTCTTTAGGTTGGTTTTATCTTAACCATGGTATGAATGCTTCACTTCAAGGACTCGGGATACTTCGCATTTTGCCTGGCTGGATGCCAATGCTGGATTTTACAGGGCAGACCACAGGGCACAGTTAAAAAAGAAGCAAATAATAAGTAATGTCAGGTACCCCAGCTCCATTACACATCCTTGCAGAGAAACTGGCGGGGGGAGGGTGTCTTCAGAGCAGTAGGATGACACTTCATGCTTCTTCAATGATGTCTTCTTCCATGAAGAAATGCATCAAAGCAGCTCATTTTAAAGCACTGTGTGTTATAATGCTGCACCCTTCACGTATTCTCCCTTAGTTAGCTGCATGGGAGCAATGTCCAGGCAAAGGAAGAGAAGAGTTCGTAGTTTTCCAGAGAAAGCTGCTGATAACAGTAATGAACTAAACAGCTCTGATGAAACCACAGATGTTGCAGTGTGTCGAATTGAAACTGGAATGAGGGATTGGGGTCGCCGTCTGTGGATTGGAGATGCATGACAGATTAACTAGAGATGCATAAAATGTTAAAGAGTTTAGATAGGGTAAATAGAAAGAACTCCCAATAGCAGAGGGATGAAAGTCTAGAGAACACAGATGTAAAATGAGTCTCAAAAGCTCCATGAATGAGTAGAGTAAAAACTTGTTTTAATCAAATGTGAATATGATTTGGAATAAAGTGTTAGAAAATATTATGAATTCAAGTGAGGTTATTCAATGGCAGTTGGATTATTGTATAAAAGATTGACATGAAAGATTTTCAGGGATATAGAGGGAATGTTCAACAAAACTGGCAGAGTCTTAAAGGACTTAATTGAGTCTTTCTGCTCTGTGATGATTTTATGATTAGACCATAGCACAGCAGAGGAACAGGCCCTTTGACCCACAATGTTGAGACCACAGTACGTGCGCTTGCAACACTGTGTGTCAGACAGAGTGGTCAGCAGCACTGGGGCTCCACAGGGGACTGTCCTGTCTCCCTTTCTCTTCACCATCTACACCTCGGTCTTCAACTACAATATAGAGTCTTGCCATCTTCAGAAGTTTTCTGATGACTCTGCCATAGTTGGATGCATCAGCAAGGGAGATGATGCTGACTACAGGGCTACGGTGGGAAACTTTGTCACATGGAGCGAGCAGAATCATCTGCAGCTTAATGTGAAAAAGATTAAGGAGCTGGTGGTGGACCTGCGGAGGGCTAAGGGACCGGTGACCCCTGTTTCCATCCAAGGGGTCAGTGTGGACATGGTGGAGGATTACAAATACCTGGGGATAGGAATGGACAATAAACTGGACTGGTCAACGAACACTGAGGCTGTCTACAAGAAGGGTCAGAGCCGACTCTACTTCCTGAGGAGAGTGAGGTCCTTTAACATCTGCCGGACGATGCTGAGGATGTTCTACGAGGCTGTGATGGCCAGTGCTATCATGTTTGCTGTTGTGTGCTGGGACAGCAGGCTGAGAGTGGCAGACACCAACAGAAGCAACAAACTCATTCGTAAGGCCAGTGATGTTGTGGGGGTGGAACTGGACTCTCTGATGGTGGTATCTGAAAAGAGGATGCTGTCCAAGTTGCATGCCATCTTGGACAATGACTCCCATCCACTCCATAATGTACTGGTTAGGCACAGGAGTACATTCAGCCAGAGACTCATTCCACCGAGATGCAACACTGAGCATCATAGGAAGTCATTCCTACCTGTGGCCATCAAACTTTACAACTCCTCCCTCGGAGTGTCAGACACCCTAAGCCAATAGGCTGGTCCTGGACTTATTTCCACTTGGCATGATTAACTAATTATTATTTAATCATTTATGGTTTTATATTGCTATATTTCTTCACTATTCTTGGTTGGTGCGGCTGTAACAAAACCCAATTTCCCTCGGGATCAATAACGTATGTCTGTCTGTCTTTAGTTCTTGAAGACTATACCTCACAGCAATATGGCCAGCCTAAGTAATCAGAGTAGTAATGAACAAAGTCCTGTCTCCATCCACTTCCCCTCTTCCCATCCCTCTTGTAAAGAGGATGTGTCATCCTGGACGTGAGTGTTCAGTCATTGCTATTGTGCAAACTTAAGATCTTGACTGGGGCACATTGAAGGGGGTCGATCCACTGGCATCCTGAATCTGAGCACATTGAATGTGTAACCTGAAGGAACTGTCAATGAAATAGCAAAAGAGTGACTAGATAGAATAACTAGTGGAGCAGATGACAGATATGATGTTGCTTTGGAATGGAATGAATTCAAACGTGTGTATTGCAAAGAAAATTGATGCAAATTACTGCATATGAAAAGAGCTAACTAAACATAACAGTCTGTAATAATGATTTTCTTAGTCCTTTTCAGGTTTCAAATTATTCCTTGATGTCTCTGTACTCGTCATTTGTTCTCTTTGTTCTTTTGAAATTGTCTTTCATCCTCATTACAGTCTTTTGATTTGTTTTCACTACAACTCCCCTCCCAGCAATTGTGTCCTACTAAACCCTTTTTTACTCATTTCCTACTCACTTCAAGCTACTTCCCTGCCAACTCCATGACTCATTTTTACTTTTCCCTTCCAGGCCTCATTATTCTCACACTGACACAAAAAATACTGCAACAATCAGACCAGCAAGACATGTCAAATGACAACAAGAACAGTGATTACCTCCCACTGCAACTGAGAATTTATTGATAGCCTCATCTTTTCATGCTTCCTGCTGAAGCGGTACCAAGAGTGAAATGGTCAGCGAGACTATGAATTTGGATGAGATCTATGATGAACATTGTAAAGTTTAGGGCCTTTCTTGAAAGGCAAGATGGTAATTAATTAATCTTGGTAATTAATTTAAATGTTATGGTATGCATAATCTGGCTGATACTTGGGTTTTTTTTAAAAACCAAAGCAACAATTTAGGTACATTTTGATTTCCTTCACTATTATGCGTTTCTGTTATTTGCACCATTTTTCAGTTTGCCATGTAACCATCATATTGTGCACTTGATCTCTCAAATGAAATCAAACTTTGACCCATGATGAACTCCATTAAAAACCAGCATTCAGTTAAGCCATTTTCAGTGATGACCAAGCCTCCTGATTTTGAAGCTAAATGAATAATTTAAAATTTAGCATGTAAGAATCAAGGCACTAAGGTTTGTATTTTCATAAACCCTTAATAAAATCTTTGAGAGATGGAAACATGTGTATTGATAATATTTTGCAGGTATGTTCAATATTTTTATAAGGATGAAGTATCAGTGTAAGAGCCAAAGAAATCCCTGTAAACAAGATATTAGTGCACACTAATACGGAAGCTTGAGAAAAATTTTTACCTCTAGGTAACACACACAAAATGCTGGAGGAACTCCGCAGGTCATCTATGGAAGTAAATAAATAGTCAATGATTCGGGCCGAGACCCTTCTCCAGGACTACTGTAAAAATGAAGGGGGAAGATGCTAGAATAAAAATGTGGGGGAAGGGGAAGGAGGATAGCTCAAAGGTGATAGGTGAGGCCAGGTGAATTGGAATGATGAAGATGTGGAGGAGAAGGAATCTGATAGGAGAGGACAGTGGACCATAGGAGAAAGGGAAGGAGGAGGGACCCAGGTTAGGTGATAGGCATGTGAGAAGAGGTAAAGATCAGAGTGAGGAATAGAAGAAGAGGGAAGGGGAGAGATTTTTTTTTACCAGAAGGAGAATTTGATATTCATGCCATCAGGTTGGAAGCTAACCAAACTGAATATAAGGTGCTTCTCCTCCACCCTGAGAGTAGCCTCATCTTGGCATAAGAGAAGGCCATAGACCAAATGTTGGAATGGGAATAGGAATTAAAATGCTTGGCCACCGAGAAGTTCCACTTTTGGTGAATAGAGTGAAGGTGCTCAACAAAGTTGTCCCCAATTTACCACAGGTCTTGTAGAAGAATAGTTCTTAACTCGGCAGTGGAGTTAATGGGGCAACGTCTTTTTGACAGTGTTTCCGTAGCAAGCTATTCTTGTTTTTATGAGGCCAAGTTGCTAGCTCAACACTCAACCTGACATGGATTTGAACTCAGGAACCTTCGCTCTGGAGTCTGGCGCTGATATTATTGCGCCACCAAGCAGGACAGGTCTTGTAGGGTAATGTAATTGGTGGAAATGTACATAATTCACAACCACCACTTTAAGAGGTTGGTCTGACATGGTGTTGTAATTATGTGAAGTTCTATTACCACATTTCATGTTCAGTTTTTGGAGTTGTTGCAGTTTTTCTTAAGCATAAAATGCCTCATGTTGTTTTATTTGTGAAAACCTACATTGGTGACCCTGTTGCTCTAGGACAATTCCAGAATTATCGAACATGTCAGATAAAGCAGTGTCTTTGACACTGCTGGAGTTTTGGGAGCAAAATACCATTGCTTGGTTTGTACAAGCTGTGGCCCAATTTGTGCTGTGAGAAATCACCACCGATAGCACCAAATGTTTCTATGTGGCAGCGTTGCTCAGCAACTCCACGGATGCAGCAGTGGTGACTCTATTCGAACACCCGCCTGAACACAATAAATATCGGTCGTTGAAAACTTGTATTTTACAGGCTTTTGGGCTATTGGAGTCTGTGCACGCCAAACAGTTGATCTCCTTGCCTGACCTCAGTGATGCTAAGCCTTCGGAGCTAACGGACCACATATTGTCTCTCCTGGGAAATCACCATCCTTGGTTTATTTTTTGAAGAACTCTTCATGCAGCAAATGTCTGATCAAGTTTGCATAACCTTCACTATTGCATCCGTGGTGGACTATAGGGAGCTTGCCAAAATGGCTGATAGTCTACACTCTGCCGGGCAGGGTATATCATCCCTCCTCCCTTCACTACCTCAATAAGCCCGGTCAGCAAGGCCTCCAACATAACCACATAAACCAAGCCTACTAACTAATGCTGCAGAACAGATTATGCTGGGTCTGTGTTTGTACCACGATCGCTTTGGTACGAATGCTAGGAAGCGCTGACCGCCTTGCAGCTTTGACAGTGCCAGTGCATCAGGACATCAGAGGTTTGTGAACACTGTGGGTTCCAGCTGCCAGGGATGTCCGCTGTTCATTACGGACACCCTTTCAGGGTGACGCTCCTTGTGTGACATGGGTGCTCAAGTGAGTGTGTTGCCACCATCGCCTATTGATCAGAAGGCAAAAAGCAACAAGACCTCACTGGAGGCCTCCAGTGGCAGAAGGATTCAGACATGAAGGCTGATGCTCTGCTTCAGTGGGCGATGTTACACATGGGAATTCATCTTGGCTAAAGTGGCTAGAGCTCTGCTCGGGGCAGAATTCCTGTGTGCCCAATGACTACGAGATGGTCTTAAGAACTGCCGGCATGTGGATGTCAAGGACTTTGGGTCATTCCCCTGCTCCCCCGGTAAATCCCCCACAGTGGCTCTGTCAAACACATGCACCACCACGTGTGAGTTTACTCGACCGCTGGGTGAAATCCCAGACCTCATCAAGCCCGCATTCTCCACTACAGGCAGAAAACATGGGGTCAAGCACCACATTTCCATAACTGGCCTGCCAGTCCATGCCCACACATGTAGACTGGACCCAGAAAAGCTGGCAACCGCAAAGGCTGAGTTTGTCAACATGGAAAGACTAGGCATTGTATGCCACTCGAATAGCCCCTGGGCTTCGCCCCTTCATAAGGTTTCTAAGTCTGGTGGAGGTTATGGCCCATGTGGCGATTATCAATGCTTTAACGAGGTCACCACTCCTGATTGTTATCCGGTCCCAAACATTCAAGAGTTTTCAGCACGCTTAGCTGGAAAATTAAATTTTTCCAAAGTCGATTTAGTTAGGGGCTACCATCAGGTGCCTGTGTGCTAAGAGGATATCCCCAAAATGACTGTGATAACCCCATTTAGCCTCATTGAGTTTTTGCAGATGCCATTTGGACTGAAAAATGCAGCAAAGAATTTCCAATGAGTGACGGACTCTGTATTAAAAGACAAACTTTCTTTTTGTTTACATGGATGACATACGTGTCACCAGTGCATTCAAATTCCCGCACTTTTTGAGAGCTTAGGCCAACACGGGTTGATTATTAACCCTGTTAAATGCCAATTTGGGTTGCTAACCATTGCTGCTATTATGGATTTCCCACTGCTCTGCATTACTAAAAAAAACTACAAGAATTTTTAGGCATGATGAATTTCTATCACCGCTTCATTCCATGAGCTGTTGAACTTAGGCTCCCCATGTATAGTGCACTTAAAGGCAATACTCCTAATCAAGTGCTTGACTGGTCAGCACACATGACCTCAGTACTTGAAGATACCAAATGAGCTCTTTCCAACACTGACTGTGTTGTGGGTGCTGTGCACAAAGAGTTGGTCAGAGGTGTGTGGCAGCTACTCACCTCCTTCAGCGAGCAGCTCCATCCCCCCCCAAAAGGAAGTACATTACGTTTGACTGTGAGCTTCTCAATCTCTATCTGGCTGTCCACCATTTTCATTTTCTTCTACAGGTTTCACAGCGTTTGTTGACCACAAAACCCTCATGCACGTGATGATCAAAATATCAGATCCTTGCTCTGCACAGTAGCCATACCACCTGGCCTACATATCAGAGTTCACAACTGATATACAACATATCAAAGGGAAAAATAATGCTGTGGCTGATTGCTTCTCACAGCCAGTTATTGAGGCCATACACATAGGGGTTGACCATGCTGGCATGGTAGCTGACTAAGCTACTGACTCAGAGGTCTAGGCTTACCAAACAGCAGTTATAGGCCTGCAGTTGGCTTACATTCCTGTGTGGAGTGTCAGCCGGCAAATATTAGGGGTTATGTCCAGGTGCTACTGATACCCTTTTAGATCCCTGAGCGATGGTTTGACTATGTCAATGTGTACCTTATTGGTTCTCTTCCCCCCACCCACAGTTTCACACACCATGGTGGACTGTACCACCAGGTGGCCAGAGGTCATCTCTCTAACATCAACGATGGCTGCAGATGTGGCTCAGGCATTCATCAGCACCTGGGTTGCTTGGTTTGACACCCCATCTGATATTTCCTCTGACCATGGTCCCTAATTCATATCAGACCTCTGGGGTGCAATGGCCCAAGACCACGGCGTTAGACGAGATCACACCGTGACGTATCACCCTCAGTCCAATGGCCTATGGGAGAGGCTTCACTGCTCCTTAAAGGCTGCTCTGAGGGGCTTCCTGATAGATGGGTGTTGGCAAGATCATCTCCCATGGGTCCTGATGGGGCTCTGAACAGCTCCAAAAGAGGACTTTCAGTTGTCCGCAATGAATTGGCATACGGGCAGCCATTACAAGTGCCAGGTGATTTTATTCCTGATGCCACAACTGCCGGGTTGACCTCTCAACAGCTTTTCATTCTCCTCAGTAAATTCAATTCCTTTCACCTGTTCCTACCTCCCGTCATGGCGTACAACACTCTTGGGTTCCTGCTGACCAACATTCCACCTTGTTTATTTTTGCACACCAACATCCCTTAGGTCCCCTTACGATGGCCCATTCCACGTTTTGGAACAGAGAGAAAAGATGTTTATCATAAGAAGTGTAAACTTGAATGTGTTTCGGTAGATCACCTTAGATTTGGAGAATGAGAGTACAATGCCCCTGCAGTCATGACATGACCAAGAGCATGTCAACGCACCTCTGACCACTCCAGAGGCTTCTGCTGTTCCTCCACCCATGGAAAATAGGTCCGATCCGGGCAGCTTATCCAGGCTCCGGGCAGGCTCACAACGCCAGCTTTACTGAATCCTGGGTTGTGTCTGTGTAAGGTAATGTAACTGGTGGAAACGTGCATAATTCGCAACCACTGACATTGAGTTGGGGGGTCACTTTAACAGGCTGGTCCATGAGATCCTAAGACCACAAGAGATAGGAGCAGAATTAGACTATTCAGCCCATTGAGTGTTCTTCTCCATTCCATCATGGTTGATCCTGGATCCCATTCAAACCCTCTCACCTGCCTTCTCACAATATATTCTGCCTCTTGCCATGCCCTGACCAATCACAAAACCAATAGCTTCTGCTTTAAATTTACCCATGGACTTGGCCTCCACTGAAGTCTGTGGCAGAGCATTCCACAGATTCACTACCCTCTGGCTAAAAAAATTCCTCCTTACCTCTGTTCTACAAGGTCACTACTCAGTTTTGAGGCTGTGCCCTCTGGTTCTGGATACCCCCACCAGAGGAAACATCTTCTCTACATCTACCTTATCTTGTCCTTTCAACATTAAGTATGTTTCAATAAGATCCTTATGCATTCCTCTAAATTCCAGTGAATACAGGGCCAAAGCTACCAGATGGTCCTCATATGTTAACTCCTTCATTCCCAGGATCATCTGCGTGACCCTTGCCAATGACAACACATCCTTCCTGAGATACGAGGCCCAAAACTGTTGACAATACTCCAAGTGTGGCCTGACTAGTGTGTTATAAAGCTTCAGCATTAGCTCCCTGCTTTTATATTCTATTCCCCTTGAAATAAATGGCAACATTGCATTTGCCTTCGTTACCACAGACACGACCTGTAAATTAACCTTCTGGGAGTCTTGCACAAGGACTCCTTAGACCCTTTACACCTCTGATGTTTCAACCTTCTCCCTATTTAGATAACAGACTGCATCAGTTCCTTTTACCAAAATGCATTATCATACATTTCCCAACACTGTATTCCACCTGCAACTTTTTTGCCCATTCTTCCAATTTCTCCAAGTCCTGCTACAATCCTATTGCTTCCTCAGCACTACCTACCCCTTGATCAATCTTCATATCATCCACAAACTTTGTCACAAAGTGATCAATTCCATTGTCTAAGTCATTGACAGACAATGGGAAAGGTAGTAGCTCCAATACTGACCCCTGAGGAACACAGCTAGTCACCGGCAGCCTACCCGAAAAGGCCCCTTTTTCTCCTACTCGTGGCCTCCTGCCTGTCAGCCATTCCTCTATCCATGCCAGTATTTTTCCTGTCACAACACAGGATTTTATCTTGTTAAGTATCCTCATGAGTGGCACCTTATCAAATAACTTCTGAAAATCCAAGTAAATGACACCCGCTGTCCACCCTACTGCTACTTCCTCAAAGAACTCTAACAGATTTGTCAGGCAAGATTTCCCTTTACAGAAACCATGCTGACTTTGACTTATTTTATCATTAGTCTCCAAGTACCCTAAAACCTCATCCTTAATACTAGACTCCAGCCAACTAGATCCTGGTATTAAGTCTGATGTGATGATGTAATTACGTGAAGTTGCAATACTGTCTTTCATGTTCAGTTTTTGGAGTACAATAAATGAGTCGTTACATTTTTAAAAATATATAAAATAGAAACATAGAAACATTGAATACCTACAGCACAATACTGGCCCTTCAGACCACAAAGCTGTGCTGAACATGTTAGAAATTACTGGGTTTACCCATAGCTCTCTATTTTTCTAAGCTCCATGTACCAATCCATGAGTCTTTGAAAAGACCCTATCATATCCACCTCCACCACCATTGCCGGCAGCCCTCACTGACCTCTGCGTAAAAAATAGACGACCCCAGCAGATTTGCAGGTGACGTATTGCCTCATCTGGAATAATTACATCCAGATGTAGGATGACAATTAAAGCTTGACTTTATGGGAGTGAAGTTAGGATACACCCAAACATACAGAGCATGGGAGGAACTGGAATTATTTTCTGGACACAGCAATTGATTCAGATTCATTTGTTTATCATATTTAGCAGTGTTTGATGGCTCAGTGGCCTGTCCTCACTGGAATTCAGAAGAATGAGGAGTGATCTCATTGAAACCTATCGTATGTTGAAAGACCTCAATAAAGTGGTAACAGAGAGAAAGTTTCCTATGGTGGGAGAGTCCCAGGCTAGAGGACACAACCTTTTAGAACAAAGATGAGGAGGAAGTGGTGAATCTGTGGAATTTGTTGCCACAGGCTACTGTGGAGGCCAACTTATAAGACAGAGTCTAATAGATTTTTGATTAATCAGGGCATGAAAGGATACAGGGAGAAGGCAGGAGATTGGGGCTGAGAAGGAAAATGGATCAGACATGATGAAACAGCAGAACAAACCAGATGGGCCAAATGGCCTAATTCTGATGTACTGTTTATCTTATGCTCTAATGGCCCAACGGTCCTAAAGTTTTATGGTCTTATCAAAATATACAGAGTTTCTGCCAGTGGAAAGTATATCAAATATTGGAAATCTGAAATGTAAATGAAAAAGTTTTGGGAACAATTAACAGATCTGAAAGCATCTACAGTGAAAGGAACAGAAGTAACAATTCATCTCAATGACTTTTCACAAGATGTTCTTATGCATTCTTTCTTCACAGTGCAATTCTTATATTCCAGGGATTTAGCCAGTAAATCAACATTACGATGAATGCAAGGCAAGTATATCATTTCCTGGACATGGATTTCACCACTGCGTATAGTTTTCACCAAACACTTGAGTAATTGCAGCAGGGATCTCATACTGTTGTATTTATATCTTCTTGCAATAAAGATCAACATACCAATTGTTTGTTGTACTTTCACATTTCCTTTTGGCATAGTGTATCGAGATTTCACAAACCTCATTTTCTAGTTTCTTACTGTAATGCTCTGGTTCATATTTTTACTGTTATGCTGTATGTATTTCATTTTGGCAGTTCTGTAAGAGCAGTCTGTTCTGTTTTCATGCTTGTTTGCGTTATTGTTGAAGATAAGAGAGAGGAGAATTGTGTGCCATCCAATTAGGATGGTCCAGTTAAGGGAAGTTTCTCTGGTGAGGGACATTAAGGTTAGGCTTGGGGCTTTTGGTTCGAGAGGAGATGAAGAGTGAACGTGCTGGGGAGAACCGGTCATAGCATACAATCCGGTGGGAGACCCGTTTGTTTGAGATGGATTGCGAGCGACGTTCGGAAGGTGGTGTGTGGTTTCACGTTGACCGAGGGCCCTGTGTGTGAGTGACACAGAAGTTCAAGATGAGCTCCAACTTGTGCACATTTGACTCTTTAATTAGAATGGGCCCTTTTCTTTTTGTTATTGTTTACTAACCCTTTAGTTAAGATTCATAAATGTAATTCCTTTAATCCTATGCAGTGTACTGTCTGTTATTTCGTGGCATTAATTTGTAACAGGGTGACAAGTGGCACAGGATCCACACACACTTGGGTTTGGGGTGGGACCGTGCCTCAATCTCACAAGTTTGGCAGGGCCGGAGGTTGTCTTTCCTGGACTTACGCAGCCGAGGAAACCAGGGTGCTTCATTACCATTGAAAAATATTTTGATACTTATCCTTCTTCCCAAAATGACGAAGCTTACAATTTCCATACATTACACCTTGCTGCATTGTTGCCCACACATTTTGCTCCATTGAGGACTTTTACAGCAACAGGTGCATAAGGCCAGGAAGATCATCGGAGACAGCAGTCACCCCAGCTATAAACCATTTCAGCTGCTTCAGTCTGGCAAAAGCCACCACAACATTAAAGCCGGGACAAACAGACTATAGGACAGCTTCTTTATACAAGCCATTAGACTTATAATACACATTGTGATGGAGTCATAACACAAAGATTTTTACTCCCTCACGTTGTGGGATGGATGTAATATTTAAATAAATTCAAATTCCTTGTTCCTTCCCAGGCGTTTTACATCTTCTTCACAGCTCACTTGCCCATCAATGTTTTTAGAGAACAATATTTGAAAAAAGACTGCGCTGTTCAAAGTAAATATTTAATTAAATTCTCCCTGTAATAAATCATGCAGGTGATGTGCTCCATGACATGCAACATACATTAAGAAAATAATCAATTTTAAAAATGTACAAGCTTTTATGCATAATGTTATTTGGAAAAATAATTGGATTTCTTGACGCCTGTATGTAAGACAGAAATGTAATTAGAAAAAAATAATTGGAACTGACAAAATTATCCAGAAATGAGATGCAGGCATTAACCTTTTAACACTATTTTTAGTGATGTAAACACAGAAAACTATCTTCATGCTTTTGTAAAAATTACAATTTCATATACACAGTATTTAATAAAGATCATTTTCAGACTAAATAGTTGTACACAATCATGGTGATGAAATGTTAGCAAATGGATTGCCACGATTTGGAGAATGACTTAACCCACACATCAGCCATCCGAGCTACACATTTTCCAAGTTATTTCCTATCCTACAATTACTCCGTATTAGTCTCTTCATGTTTCCATCGATTCACTCCAGATTCTACCACTTATCCGCACATTAGTGACAATTTAGAATGCACAATTAACCTACCAACCTGCAGGTCTTTAGATATGGACGATAACAGAGCAACTGAAGGAAGCCCATATTGGCACAGGAAGAAAATGTGAACTCCATACAGATGGCATTGAGACTGCAGAGGCTGGAGAAACTCAGTAGGTGGAACAGCAACTGTGAAGGGAAAGGAATTGTCCTAGCGCAGGGTTTCAATCTGAAACGTTAACAATTCCTTTCGCACCCCAGTTGTTGCCTGACCTGCTGAATTCCTCCAGCAGATTATCTGTTACATTGGGGGCGAGGATTGATTATTGGTCACAGGAACCATGAAGCTCTACTAGATATGACATAAGAAGGAAACATGTTGCAGGTTTCTGGGTTATTTGCATGAGACATTTTCAACTTTAAAGTGGTGATAATGTTTTGCACCTCATCACCAACAAGAATGAGGACCTTTCTTTCATCTGGTTGAATTAGGTTTATTGTCATTGACATAAGTTGTGAAATGTGTTGTTTTATGACAGTAATACAATGCGGGCTTAACAAATTACCAGAAATTACAATAAAAGTAAAGCAATAGATAGAGCAAAAGAAGAATAGCAAGCGTAGTTTTCATGGATTTAAGGACTACTAAGAAAACTGATGGCAGAGGGGAGAAGCTGTTCCTAAAATGTTGAGTTAAGCTCCTGTGCCTCCTCCCTGATGGTGCTAATGAGAAGAGGGCAAGTCCCAGATGATGAGGGTCCTTAATGATGGATGCTGCCTTATTGAGACTGTTGGCCAGAAGAAACTGCAGTCTGATCAAGGACAGGGGAAGCAGACAAGCCAGTTGTATTTGTTCCCCCCATTTCGTGGACTCTGAACAGTTTCTTGCTCTTGGATAATCTAATCAGAGCAACTGAATGTGGACCCAGGAAGCTTCAGGTAATGATCTGCTAAACCTGAGACCATTCTCAAACAAATAGCCATTTGTTATGTAAATAGCCATTGTTATGGACTCTGAACTGATCCTTGATCTGGGACAATCAAAGCAATATACCTGAGACCATTCTCAGAGGAGTAGCTACTAGTTAAGTAAAATGACAGACCTGCAATCGGTAATCTCGTTAGACTCTGTCTAGGTTGCATCATTTAACTGGTTTGGACCAGTCAGAGTGTAAGGACACAAATACAGAAGGCTCGGGTGGGCAGAGCCATGAAACAATGTTGGCTGTAGCCCCATACAATGACCAGTACGAAGGTGACCCAGGTAGGTCAGGTGACCTTGAGCCAATGGGGTGGAGATCCAATGGTTCAATTGATGAGGAACAGTATAAGACTCAGGAGCTCCAAATATGCAGGGGCAATAACTCTCCAGCAGCCAGAGACCAACCATCGCGGATAAGGAGGACCCCACGGACACGCGGAGATCGGGACCATGAGGAACATATGCTGGACCAAGCCAGCATAGACTCCTTTCCTGGGTAATATCCTTTTCTCTTCGTTGACTGTTCATGGACTGTCAGGGAATTCTAGTAGGGTGCACACGGAGATAGTTTGTGAACCCACGTGCTTTTAGTCGAAACAATAAAAGTTACTTGTCGGTAACTACAGATTCTCTGTGCCTGATCATTATTACAAGGGGTGATTCTTGTAACGAGACACTGCCTTTGGAAGATGTCTTTGATTCTGGGGAGGCTTGCGCCTGTGATGGAGCCACTAGTTGAGCCTTCGGGATTACACATATCCCTCCAGTCAGTTTGACAGGCCACCTCCTCTTTGCAAAGGTGTCAGGGGTCATGAAGTGTGTGAACTTACCATTAGTAGTGAGAAAGCTGCTGGGGAAACTGAAACTTCTGAAGGTAGATAAGTCACCTGGACCAGTTGGTGTACATCCCAGGGTTTTGAAAGAGGTGGCTGAAGAGATTGTGGAAGTATTAGTAATGAGCTTTCAAGAATCAAGTGATTTTGGAATGGTCTTGGAAAACTGGAAAATTGCAAATGCACAGGCTTTAGTATGCATATATACAAGCACATAAATATGCATTTGTGCACATGTGTGTGCTTATACATGTATTATATTTGTAGGTTTTGTTTCTGAGGATAAGAGCATTTAACAAATATAATGAGATGATGAAATTGTAGTTGACATGTAGCAAAAGGATTTGAGTACAGGAGCAGGGAGGTTCTACTGCAGTTGTACAAGGCCTTGGTGAGACCGCACCTAGAATATTGTGTGCAGTTTTGGTCCCCTAATCTGAGGAAAGACATTCTCGCCATAGAGGGAGTACAGAGAAGGTTCACCAGATTGATTCCTGGGATGGCAGGACTTTCATATGAAGAAAGACTGGATCGACTAGGCTTATACTCACTGGAATTTAGAAGATTGAGGGGGGATCTTATTGAAACATATAAAATTCTAAAGGGATTGGACAGGCTAAATGCAGGAAGATTGTTTCTGATGTTGGGGAAGTCCAGAACGAGGGGTCACAGTTTAAGGATAAAGGGGAAGTCTTTTAGGACCGAGATGAGGAAAAACTTCTTCACACAGAGAGTGGTGCATCTGTGGAATTCTCTGCCACAGGAAACAGTTGAGGCCAGTTCATTGGCTATATTTAAGAGGAAGTTAGATATGGCCCTTGTGGCTAAAGGGATCGGGGGTATGGAGAGAAAGCAGGTACAGGGTTTTGAGTTGGATGATCAGCCATGATCATACTGAATGGCAGTGCAGGCTTGAAGGGCCGAATGGCCTACTCCTGCACCTATTTTCTATGTTTCTATGTTTCTACCTGGAAGGACTGTCTGGGACCCTGAATGGTGGTGAGGGAGGAAGTGTAAGGGCAGATGTAGCTCTTGTTCTACTTACAAGGGTAAGTGCCAGGAGGGAGATCAGGGAGAAGGGAGGGGGGGGGACGAATGGACAAGGGAGTCACATAGGGAGTGATCCCTGCGGAAAGCAGAAAGAGTGGGGGAGGGAAAAATGTGCTTGGTGGTGGGATCCCATTGGAGGTGGCGGAAGTTACGGAGAATTATATGTTGGACCCGGAGGCTGGTGGGGTGGTAGGTGAGGACAAGGGGAACTCTGATCCTTTCCCTTCCCCAGCTCTGTATTCCTGTTGTCAATCACCTTTCCAGCTCTTGGCTTCACCCCACCCCCTCCGATCTTCTATCATTTCAGATTTCCCCCTCCCCCTCCCCCTCCTACTTTCAAATCTCTTACTATCTTTTATTTCAGTAAGTCTTGACGAAGGGTCTCAGCCCGAAACGTCAACAGTGCTTCTTCCTATAGATGCTGCCTGGCCTGCTGCATTCCACCAGCATTTTGTGTGTGTTGCTTGAATTTCCAGCATCTGCAGATTTCCTCGTGCATCCATCATTAAGTACTCCCATCACCCAGGACTTCCCTTCTTCTCATTGCTACTATCAGGGGGGAGATACAGGAGGCTGAAGGCACACACTCAACGATTCAGGAACAGCTTCTTCCCCTCTGTCATCAGACTCCCACATAACAACAAATTTCACAACATATGGCAGTGATGTTAAACTTAATTCTGATTGTGATTGTGATTCTGAAAATAATATTTTGCTTACATAAGCCACTTATTTCTCTCAGTGAAAACTTATTCTGTCATCAAGCTAAGGGACACTCTCAGGTATTTCTCTGATTAAAAAGCAGAAATATTTATATTGTCTAGATTTAATGGAATCAAAAATTAAACTGCCGTCAATGGTAAAATTCTCCATATGTTTACGGTGGATGACAGTCTTCAGAGCTTTAAAACATTCTTCACAGTCCTTGACATTACCATTCCTAGCTTCTTCAACAACAAACTCTGCACTATCAAAACTTAGGAATGAATTAATTGTTAGCAATTTTGGCTAATTCACAACTTTTCTCTTATTGGGACAAGTCCACGCTGGCCGACAGGAGATCCACGAACATATGCAAAATTGCAAAAGGTAATAGTTGGGCCCATCAAAAAAAATCTGCAGCAAGTCAAAACTAAAATGAAAATAATATTAGAAATAGCAGATTGGGCAGTATTTGAGGCAGGAGTAGCAGAGTTAACCTGAAAAGTTAGCTCTGTTTCTCTTCCCACAGAGGTGGCCTAACCTGCAGAATAGAATCTTCTATTTTTATAACACTTACGTTCCTTGATTAGCAAGTTAACAAGGGAAGTAACAACCATGTCTTGGGTATCAACGTTCCAAAGTTCTCTCCCAAATATATCTTTAAGTTTAACATTGACAAGAACTTTACTGGAACCAGATATCTTTTGACCCTATTTCATACCAAGTCATTCCATTATTTGCTGATTACAAATTAGGAGCATGGTAGAAAATTCAACATTCACTTAGACAAGTGCAGCTGTCTCAATAATTCAACATTTTTCAGGTAAAAGCTGCACAAAACACAACGCTTTCTCTCCTTCTTCATTGTGGCTACTTTGTATACATTAAACAGGGTGAACTTAAGCAGCTCACAGAACTTAATCTGATAGCTCCAAAGTTAACAGAACATGAATCAATTATGATAACATTAATTCATAGGTCTTAATATTAGAATTCAATATTCTTATGGAAACTTTGATCTTTCAGGTTAAAAATTGATCTTCAAATTGAGTCCCGCTAAAGATCTCAGCCTGAAATGTCGACTGTACTTTTTTCCATAGACGCTGCCTGGCAGGCGGAGTTCCTCCAGCATTTTGCATGTGTTTCTTCAAATTAATGGCTTATAATCTTCATATTAATACCTCCAGGGGGCACCCAAGCACCATCCTATTGATAGACCCAGCGTCTGGCAGGTAACTGTAAACTGGAATGACCTAATCTCAGCAGTTCACTGATGCCTGGGAATGAGACATCAAAAGCACAGAACAAACAAGAAAGAAAACAAAAAGTGAGCAGGAAACAATTTAATCAATATTGTATATTTATAATAGGAATCAAGTTATTGGGGTGGTCTTTGAAATAGAAGGAAAAGAATATAATAATATAGAGAATTCAAGGGAATAATTATTAACCAATGAAGAATCTTACACTTAAGCAGTTAACTCAATAACCATAAATACAATAGATTAAAACATGTCTTTTATACTTTGAATTGCAGTGCAATACAACTTTCAATCATGAGGATCTGTGTACAGGGCCAGTAATTGTGCAGGTAACTCGGAGAGTGTAGGGGTAATGTCAGTCATGGTATGACACCAATTCATTTATCTCAGTGAAAATTATTCACCATATACCCTCGGTCATGTAGAGGAAAGCAGGGTCAAATGATAGGGTCAAGTTCTTCTCCTCCACTATTTAAAGAGAGAAGTAACTACCAGAGTTAACTTTCATTGGAAGTTGGGTACATAGAGCTTTGATGCTACAAAGATCCGGGACCATTCTGAACTACAAGCTACAAGTTACAAAGGCAAAACTACAAACCTGTAATCCCAAAATAGGTGCTGCATTTATGATGCCAGTAGGTTCTTGGCCATTATTCAAAGATCAACGTACATTTATTATCAAAGTATGTATGCAGTATACAACCCTGAAATTCATCTTCCCACAGACAGCCATGAAACAAAGAAACACCATGGAACCCGGTCAGAGAAAAGAAATCAAACCCCCGGTGCGCAAAGAACAAATTGCGTAAACGGCAGAGAAACACAAGTGACAAGCACAGAAATCAAAGCAAAAGTCATCGTAAACACTCCAAGAATATTCATTCCAGCTCATTTCAGTTCAACCCAGCACCATGTCATTCGTAGGCTGTGGGCCACAGTGCCAGTCCACATCACAACGTGAGCCACAGAGTCCAATCCACATTGATTAAACCTTGCTCAAGACCCAAGACTCCAGCAGCATCGAGTGTGAGGGAGTGAGAGAGATTCCAATCAAACACACCTTCCTCTGGGACCAGCAAGCAAGAGTGGGAAAGAAACAGGTTGCACTCAGGTACTGTACCTTCCTCCGGCAGCAGCTGATCACACACGGTGCTGAACCCATGCTTGCCTCACCTTCCACTCTCATCTTGGTTGTTTTCAGTCTTCCTCAATGCTTTAATCATAAGACCATAAGATTTAGGAGCAGAAGTAGGTCATTCGGCCCATCGAGTCTGCTCTGCCATTCAATCATGGGCTGATCCACATCATCCATCAATTCCCATTCCCCTGCCATCACCCCATACCCTTTGATGCCCTGGCTAATCAAGAACCTGTCTATCTCTACCTTAAATATACCCAGTGACCTGGCCTCCACAGCCGCTCGTGGCAACAAATTCCACAGATTTACCACCCTCTGACTAAAGTAATTTCTCCGTATCTCAGTTCTAAAAGGATGTTCTTCAATCCTGAAGTCATGCCCTCTTGTTCTGGAAACCCCTACCATGGGAAATAACTTTGCCATGTCTAATCTGTTCAGGCCTTTTAACATTTGGAATGTTTATATGAGATCCCCCCTCATTCTCCTGACCTCCGGGGAGTACAGCACAAGAGCTGCCAGACATTCCTCATACGGTAACCCCCTCATTCCTGAAATCATTCTCGTGAATCTTCTCTGAACCCTCTCCAATGTCAGTATATCCTTTCTAAAATAAGGAGCCCAAAACTGTACACAATACTCCAAGTGTGGTCTCACGAGTACCTTATAGAGCCTCAACATCACATCCTAGCTTGAATGTTCTAAACCTCTAGAAATGAATGCCAAAATTGCATTCACCCTCTTCACAACTGACTCAATCTGTAGGTTAACATTTAGGGTATCTTGCACAAGGACTCCCAAGTCTTTTTGCATCTCTGCATTTTGAATTCTCTCCCCATCTAAGTAATAGTCTGCCCATTTATTTCTTCCACCAAAGTGCATGACCATGCACTTTCCAAAATTGTATTTCATTTGCCACTTCTGTGCCCATTCCCCTAAACTATCTAAGTCTCTCTGCAGGCTCTTTAATTACACTACCCACTTCTCCACCTATCTTTGTATCATCAGTAAATTTAGCCACAAATCCCTTAATACCATAGTCCAAACCATTGACATACATCGTATAAAGCAGCAGTCCAACAATGACCCCTGTGGAATTCCAATGGTAACCGCAGCCAGACAGAATAGGATCCCTTTATTCCCACTCTCTGTTTTCTGCCAATCGGCCAATGCTCCACCCATGCTAGTAACTCCCCTGTAATTCCGTGGGCTCTTGCTAAGAAGCCTCATGTGCGGCACCTTGTCAAAGGCCTTCTGAAAATCCAAGTACACCACATCTACTGCATCTCCTTTGTCTACACTGCTTGTAATTTCCTCAAAGAATTGCTGTAGGTTTGTCAGGCAGGATCTTCCTTTCAGGCTTTGGCCTATCAGCAGGATTGCCGAGAAATGGAGTTGATTAATGGCTTCTTGGCCTTGATGCTGTACACTTTACTCAAAACCTTACTGAACTCCCTCTGAGACAGCAAAGTGCCGGTGGCTCAATCGGTCCAAAAACACACCACAGATCACAGGCTCCAACAGTAGCAGAACCACATCTGAAAGAAGAAGAACTGAAAGGAAAGGTTTCATGAACTGTCTAAAGGATGTTACTCGCTGGCACCATCTTCTTCAGTCTATTATTGAATCATATTTCAGATTTTAACCATTTCACATTATAAACAGTTACTATCAAGAGCAGGAAAAGAGAGTTCAAAGCCACTCACACTAGGTAAGCTGCTGGAGTGAGGAAGGATAGATGAAGGGCTGTGGTCAGAGAGGTCTACGTGTAAGAGGCTGCTTTAATCAGTTCTCTCACTCCCCAAACTCTGAGGAAGCAGAGATTTTCAAATGCAGTGATATTGGAGATTTACTGTACACGAAGTTCCACCTACGTATCCCTGCCTGGCCTGCTCTGCCATTCTGAAACACTGCATAACAATTTCTCATTTTCATCAAATAGCTGCACACAAGATGCCTTGGAAGCTCTCTGGACAAGGAAAAGTAAAGTTGCCACTGCCTTTCCATTCAGACCAGCAAATTTTACAGTCATTTGGCTTTGCACAGATTATGGTGTAAGGGTAATGTAACTAGTGGTTACCATAACTAGGTTATGGTGTAATGGTAAATTAAGGTACATAATTCACAACCACCGACATTGAGTTAAGGTTTCACTTTAATAGGCTGGTCTGATGTGATGACATTATTACATAAAGATTTGTGTTACAGGCTTCATTAAACATTAAAATGCATCACTTCACTTTATTTGCAAGAGCCTAACTTGGTGACCCCGATGCTCTAGGACAATTCCAGAGTTATTGAATATGACAGCCAATGTATTTGCTTTGAAACTGCCAGAGTTTTGGGAGCAAAATGCTGTTGCATAGTTTGTACAACCTGAGGCTCAGTTCACGCTGCAAGATATCACCACTGATGACACCAAATTCTGCTACATGGTAGCAGTGCGCAGCAACTCCATGGCTGAAAGAGTGGTGAGTCTGCTTAAACACACTCCTGAACATGATAAATACCGATTGCTGTAAACATACCTTCTACCGACTTTTGAACTACCGGAGTTTGGGCGTGCCAAACATTTGCTCTCCTTCCCTAGTCTCAGCCTTTGGAGCTAATGGACCACATGCTGTCTCTCCCGGGAAATTACCATCCTCGTTTTATTTTTAAAGAACTCTTCATGCAGCGAATGCCTGATGAGGTTCGCATAGCCCTTACTAATGCACTATAATGAACTACAGGGAGCTCGCTAAATAGGATGATAGTCTTGTGGTAGACTATGTATACCTGTCTGGACACGCCCCTCGACTGACTGCTCCTGTGGCTCCTCCCACAGACCCCTGTATAAAGGCGATTGTGTCACTGCTCCTCCCTCAGTCTCCGAGATGTCGTGCTCCCTTTTTGCTGCTAATAAAAGCCTATCATTCACTTCCAGTCTCCGAGAGTTATTGATGGTGCATCAAGTCTACACTCAACCGGGCAGCAATGCATCATTCCTCCTCCTTTCTCTACCTCAATAAGCCTGACCAGCAAGGACCCCCAACATAAGGATACCTGTGGCTGAGAAACAGACAACACCAGGTGCTTTCACCATTCTCACTTTGGTATGAATGCCAGGAAGTGCCAATCACCTTGCAACTTCAACAGTGCCAGTGTAGCAGAACATCAGAGGTCTGCCAGGGTTGTCTACTGTTCATTACAGATACCCTTTCAGGGCGATGCTTCCTATATGACACGGGTGCTATGCAAGCGTCTGCCAGTAGCACCTATTGATCAGAAGGCAAAGAGCGAAGAAACCTTGTGAGAGGCCGCCAACGGCAGCAGGATCCAGACTTATGGGACACAACGGGTGACACTTTGCTTCAGTGGGTGACATTACACTTGTCCTGGCTAAAGAAGCTAAACCTCTGCTCAGAGCAGATTTCCTGTATGCCCAAGGACTGTCAGTCAATCTTAAGAGCTGCCGGCTTGTGGATGCAAAGGACTTTGGGTTGTTTCCCTGCTCCCCCCAGTAAGTTCCCCACAACTACTGTCAAGCACATGTACCACCTTAAGTGAGTTTACTCAACTACTGGGCGAATTCCCAGACATCATCAAGCCCGCATTCTCCACTACAGTCTCAAAACACAGTGTCAAGCACCACATTCCCACAACTGGCCTGCGAGTCCACTTCTACGCATGTTGACTGGACCCAGTGAAGATGGCAACCATGACATCAGAGTATGTCCACATGGAAAGATTTGGAATTGTACGCCAGTAGAATAGCTCCTGGGCTTCACCCCTTCATATGGTCCCTAACCCCAATGGTGGTTGCTGCTCATGTGATGATTACTGACACCTTAAAGAGGTCACCACCTCTCATCATTATCTGGTCCCACACATTCAAGACTTTGTAGCACGCTTTGCCGGGAAGTTAATTTTTTCCAAAGTCGATCTAGTCAGGGGCTACCATCAGGTGCCTGTGTGTTCAGAGGACATTCCCAAAAAAGCTGTGATAACCCCTTTTGAGTTTCTGGGCATGCCACTTAGACTAAAAAATGAAACACAGACTTTCCAACAGCTGATGGACTCTGTATTAAAAGACTTTAGATTTTCTCTTTGTTTACCTGGATGACATATTTGTCACCAGAGCATCCAAATCTGAACATGTATCTCATCCCTGCACACTTTTTGAGCACTTAAGCTGACGCAGGTTGATTATTAACCTTACTAAATGCTCGTTTGGGTTGTCAACCATTAACTTTCTCGGCCATCACATCTCCTCTAAAGGTGCAAAGCCCCTCCCCCCAAAAGTAGCTACTATCATGGATTTCCCAATATCCCACCCTACAAAAAGCTACAGTTTTTAGGTATGGTAAATGTCTATCACTGCTTCATTCCATGTGTTGCTGAACTTATGCTCCCCTGTATTGTGCACTTCGAGGCAATGTTCCTAATCAAGTGCTCGACTGGTCAGCAGACATGACCTGGGCATTTGATGATACCAAATAAGACTTTCTACCGTGACCCTCCTAGTGTACCCACATCCCAATGCACCCAGAGCCATTACCACTGATGCCTCAGACTATGCTGTGGGTGCTGTGCACGAACAGTTGGTCGGAGGCGTCTATGGCAGCCATTTGCCTTCTTCAGCAGGTAGCCCCGTTTCTCCAAAAGGAAATACAGCACATTTGACTGTGAGCTTTCTGGTCTCTATCTGGCTGTCTGCCATTTTCATTTTCTTTCAGAGGGTCATCATTTCATGGCGTCTGTCGACCATAAACCCCTCGTGAATGCCGATGGCCAAAGTGTCAGACCCTTGGTTTGCACGGCAGCAGTGTCACCTGGCCTACATATTCCAGTTCACAATCAAGGGGAAAAACAATGCTGTGGCCTCTCATGGCCAGCCATTGACTAATGGGATGACTATGCTGGCATGGCAGCCAACCAAGTTACTGACCTAGAGGTCCAGGCTTACCAAACAGTAGTCACAGGCCTGAGGTTGGCTGACATTAAGTTTGGGTAAGCTGGGGTTTCCTCTCCTGTGCAATGTCTTAACCAGTTGCCCTCGCCCCATTGCGCCCTCAACCTAGATGCGGAGTGTTTTTGACTCCATACATACCCTCTCGCATTCGGGCTGGAAGGTCTCACAGAAACTGGTTACACTAAAATTTATTTGGCGCGCCCTCAGAAGGGATGTGCGTGATTGGACAGCAGCCTGTGTGGAGTGCCAGAGAGCAAAAATTAACCATTGGCATCTTTTGAGGTCCCTGAGCGACAGTTTAACCATGTCAACGTGGACCCTCTTCCCCACACCCCCACCCCACGGTTTGATGCACCTTCTTACCATGGTAAACCATGCCACCAGGTGGCCAGAGGTCATTCCCCTAGCATTGATGATAGCAGCAGACATGGCTCGGACACTTATCAGTACATGGGTTCTAGGTCTGGCAACCCATCTGATATTTCCTCTGACCACAGTCTCCAATTCATTTCAGACCTCTGGGCTCACAATGCCAGTTTTAGTGAATTCTGGGGGGCGGGTAGGTCTGTGTAGGGTAATGTAATTGGTGGAAATGTACATAATTCACAAAGATCACCATTGAGCTGTGGTTTCATTTTAGGAGGCTGGTCTGATGTGATGCCATCATTACAAAAGGATTTTTAGTGCATTTTTTGTGTGTAGTTTTTGGAGTTCAATAAAATGTGTTCTGGGTTTCATTGAACAGAAAACGCCTCACTTTGTTTTATTTGGAAAACCTACAATGGGCTTCACCCACTCAGTGTACTGAGCTCAATCACTCAACACAGAGCTATCAGCAAGTCTATCACTCCAACAACATCCAAAGTGTATGCGAACGTTAGGAAAAAATCGTCATGGTCATTGCTAGGAAGCCTGGAAGTTGTGTAATACTGAGGCAATTCACTGTGCCCATTCCATGTAAAAAAACAACAAAACTAATCCCCCAAACATGAGAAAATCTTCAAATGCTGGAAATTCAAGCAACACACACAAAATGCTGGTGGAACGCAGTAGGCCAGGCAGCATCTATAGGAAGAAGTACAGTTGACGTTTCAGGCCCAGACCCTTCATCAGGACTAACTGAAAGAAGATCTAGTAAGAGATTTGAAAGTGGGAGGGAGATCTGAAATGATAGGAGAAGACAGGAGGGGGAGGTAAGAGCTGGAAAGTTGATTGGCAAAGGGGATATAGAGCTAGAGAAGGGAGAGGATCATGGGACAGGAGGCCTAGGGAGAAAGAAAGGGGGAGGGGAGCACCAGAGGAAGATGGAGAACAGGCAAGGAATGATTGTGAGAGGGACAGAGAGAGAAAAAAAGGGAAAAATAGATAAATAAATAAGGGATGGATTAAGAAGGGGAGGAGGGGCATTAACAGAAGTTAGAGAACTCAATGTTCAACTAATCTCCTTTTCATTAGCTCCTCATTGCAGCTGAGACTCTTAGTTATGATGGAGAGACCAACCACAAGCTCAGACCATGAGGAACTTGGGAGTATTCTTAGTAAGGTTTTTAAGATGTAAATATGCTGACTAGATAGTACCTACCTTGCAATACACTCCTGACATGCTTAATGATTTTGTTCAGTCTGTTCGTAATCATAATCACAATATTTTCAGAGCAATGTGCTTTCTACGCTGACCAGCAGAAGGAGGAAGAGGAGGAGAAGCAGGAAGAAAATGAAGAAGAGGCAAAGGAGAAAGCTGGAATGAGGAAGGCAACAGGTGGTCATGGAGCGATCCTCAATAGGTTGTGGCTTCAATATACAACTAATATCCCCCATAAGATTTCTCTGCTTGCATCAATTCCCACAATTACCGGTATGTTGGTGACCTCACCCCAATATGTTGATTTCTCTTTTATCTTTAAGCTGCAAGACCATTTATTCAACTTTCATCACTAACTGAGTGGAAATCTTCGCCAGCCAGATATTAGAACAACCTGTCTTTGACCTCCAGCAAGAAATCCATTCACCAGCTTCCAACATCGTTCCTCACTTTCACAAATTTCTGAAGCCGAAGCAGACTCTTCCCAACGATGGTGTTACGTTTGAACCTTTAGACTATTTATCCTTCTCATCACTAAGACTCCCAATTTCTACTTCCTTTAGGTCATTATAATTCTGACTTTGCATCAGCTCATCTACTACCTAAGGAAAAATCCATGAAATTTTAACTACTTACTTGACAAGTCCCTTTAAAATATATTCATTTAACTAAGCTTTTGGTCTTATGCACTAACATCTCCTCATTTCGCTATTTGAAAATTTTCACTCCTTAGCACACTTGTGAAATGTTTTTGGACATTTGCTACACTAAACTGAACTTGTTTTTCATGTTGAAAGATAACTGGATTCAGTGGCTTCTCATTAGACCTAGGTATTGCACTGTTTCAGAAAAGCATTTTAAAAAAGGGCTCAGGTCAGAACTGGACAACCTTATGACAGTGCACCCAGATTAACATCGGGGCAAACACATCCAAAAATATTTAACATTTAAAATGTGAGCAATTGATTATGCACATGCGGTGCCCCATGACCTTGTTCACCCAAAGATATATTACAACATTCCCTTTTTCAAAGGTACATTGGATAGCCTCTCACTAATATGAAGGGAAATCCATGACCGAGCCTTTATCAATAGGGATTGCTATTTTGGGATTAATTTACCTTCTGGGATAAATCAGCTGTGCTATGACTGTATTGAAAGTCTCCACCAATAAGATTTTCAATTTGGGAAAAAAACACAAGCTTATGTGGAAATAAAAAGATAAAATATATCATCTGACTGGGTATTCTTTAAATAGTTCTTTTATACTAGTTTGTAAAATAACAGGTACCTTGCAGTTTATTTGCAACAAAGTCATTACGTGGCATCCTCTCACTGTTAGCAATGTTGTAAAAAAAGAACAATTACAAATAATTATCTTGTTGATTCTTCATTTATATTTTTAGTTGCTTGTTTGACTATTTCAGTTTATATTGGAACTGCAGACAGTGTCATTAAGAGATTCGGTATAAAAAAACTTCTTAAACCTAATCTGTAATAAACAGAAGATATCAACATCTTATATTTCTAGATGTTCTTTCTAATTTTGCCTACAAGACTAATTTACTGTAACGTCATGTGGAACCTTACAGAAAAAGTAACCTGAAACGGCATGATTTAGACAAATAATTGATACAAAAGGAGATAGAAATGGCATGTAAAAAGGGTAATGTTATGCTAGACGTGGGGATTTCAATATGCAGGTAGATTAGGAAAACCAGGTTGCTGCTGGAGCCCAAGAGAGGGAACTCATAGAATGCCTATGAGATGGCTTTTTACAGGAGTTTAAGAATGAACTCACTAGGGAAAAGGCACTTCTGAATTGTGTGTTGTTTAATAAACCAGATAGGGAGCTTCAGGTAAAGGAACCCTTAGGAGTTAGTGAACATAATGTGATAGAATTCACCCTGCAGTTTGAGAGGGAGAAGCTAAAATCATATATATCTGTATTACAAGATCAAAGGCAATTACAGAGACATGAGAGAGGAGCTGACCAAAGTTGATTGAAGGGTACACCAGCGGGGATGACAGCAGAAAAGCAATGGCTGGAGTTTCTGGGAGTAATTCAGAAGGCACAGGATAGGTACATCCCTAAGATGAAGAAGTGTTCTAAAGAGAGGATGGGGCTACTGTGGCTAACAAGGGAAGTCAAAGACAGCATAAAAGCAAAATAGAGGGCATACAATATTGTACCAATCAGAGGGAAGCTAGATGATTGGGAAGCTTTTAAAACCAACAGAAGACAATTAAAAAACCATAAGGAGAGAAAAGATGAAATATGAAGGTAAGTTTTTTTTCTGATACATAAAGAGTAAAAGAGAGACAAAAGTGGATTTTGGACCACTGGAAAATGATGCTGGAGAGGTAGTAATGTGGGACAAAGAAATGGTGAATGAACTTAATAAGTATTTTTAATCAACCTTCACTATGGAAAACACTAGTAGTATGCCAGAAATTTGACAAGAGTGTCAGGAACCATAAGTGAGTGTGGTTACTGTTACCAAGGAGAAGCTGCTTGGAAAGCTCAAGGCTCTAAAGGTAGATATGTCACTTGGAACAGATGGACTACACCCTAGGGTTCTGAATGAGGTAGATGAGGTTGCAGACGCAATAGTAGTGATCTTGCAAGATTTTGAATAGTTCAGGTGGAATGAAAAATTGTATATGTGACTCCACTCTTTAAAAAAAGAGGGAGGCAAAAGTCAGGAAATTATATGACAATTAGCCTGACTTAATAAAGAATAAGATTTCAGGGTACTTGGAGGCACATGATAAAATAGGCCAAAGTCCATAGGGGGAGATATTGACTGACAAACCTGTTGGAATTCTTTGAGGAAATAACAGGTGGCTAGACAGAGGTGAATCAGTAGACAGTGTTTATTTGATTTTCAGAAGGCCTTTGACGAGGTGCTGCACATGAGGCTGTAAGACAAAATTAAGAATATTTTAAGAATTTTTTTAAAATAACGTACAGGACACACCCAACACTTTCTCATGTGGAGGTAGGCCCATAACATGGTTTAGAGTGCAGGATATTGCAATGGAAGTGCCCCTGACCACATTAATCTAATTTCCTTGCAATTAAAAAAAATATTCTTAACACTTTATTTTCTCTTATTATTATTGATATATTGCTTAGCTTTGTTAATCAGTTATTTGCTAATTTAATTTTTTATTGTACATAATGACATATTGACTCAATGTATTTTTTTTGTTAATCTTCAATAATAATTAATAAAAAGATTTAAAAATGAAATGACAAAATTAGAGCCCATGGTATTACAGGACAGAAGATTGCCTGACTGGCAGGAGGCAAAGAATGAGAATAAAGGAGGAATGTTCTGGCTGGCTGAGGTGGCTAGTGGTGTTCTGCAGAGGTCAGTGTTGAAACCACTTCTTCTCTCGTTATACAGTGATGCTAGAAAGTTTGTGAACCCTGTAGAATTTTCTCTATTTCTGTATAAATATGACCTAAAATGTGCTGGAGTCTAGGACCAAAAGGCACAGCCTCAGAATAGAAAGATGTCTTTAGAACAGAGATGAGGGATTGTGGCAACCCACTTCCCAGCGCACTCGAACCGGCTCACAAAGTGGCACGCGCCGGCATTGAGGCCGGTCCCAAAGAGGGCGCCAAGCCTGCTTCACCAGCAAGGGGAAAAGCCCGCACACGGGACTGGACTGTGAATACGCGCCCCCCCTACAGCATTCCCGCCTGGGGAGGGCGGGAACAGGAAGGCTTTAAAGCGAGGCCGTGAAGTTTGAATAAACCTCTTTGTAACTGCAGCTCACCAACTCCGTGTCGTTATTGCAGCGCTGCGTGTAGTACACCGCTACAATTGGTGACCCCGACGGCCCAAACGATATTTGGACCAGAGATGAACGATGCCGCATCTGTTCATGCAGTTTCATTAAAACTGCCAAGCTTCTGGACGCTGCGACCTCACCTATGGTTCCAGCAAGCAGAAGCCCAGCTCCACATTCGGCAGATAACGTCGGATGCCACACGTTACTACTACGTGGTGAGCTCCCTCGACTAGGAAACAGCGGCCCAGGTTGAGGAGTTCATACAGTCGCCCCCGGAGGATGGCAAATACACAGAATTCAAAGTCTTGCTCATAAGGATTTTCAGACTCTCACGGCGCGAGCGAGCTGCCCGCTTACTGCACCTGGATGGTTTGGGAGACAGGCTGCTGTCGGCTTTGATGAACGAGATGCTGTCCCTGGCCGGAGGTCACAAGACCTGCCTCATGTTTGAGCAGGCGTTCCTGGAGCAGCTGCCCAAGGACATACGCCTGCTGCTGTCCGACGTGGATTTCAGCAATCCCCGGAAGGTGGCGGCCCGGACAGACGTGCTGTGGAAAGCCAAGAAGGAGAGCGGGGCATCCATCGCACAGATCACCAGGCCACGCTCCCGGCAGCAAACCAGACCAGGCCCGGCTGCAGAGCCCACTAACCCCAGAGGCAGGGGTGAGGAGACCAACGAACAATGGTGCTTCTACCACCAGCGGTGGGGCACAGAAGCCCACCGCTGAAGTCCACCCTGCAAGTTCCCGAGAAACGCCAGGGCCAGCCGTTGCTGATGGCCATCGGGATAGCCTCCTGTATGTCTGGGACAAGCAGTCGGGATGCCGCTTTTTGGTCGACACCGGAGCCGAGATCAGCGTCTTACCTCCAACGAGTTACGACACCCGCAACAGAGAACTGGGTCCCACCCTGAGGGCCGCGAATGGCAGCACAGTAAGGACCTACGGCACCCGTACGGTGCGACTACAGTTCAGCTCCAGCCAGTTCACGTGGGACTTCACACTGGCCACCGTAGCCCAACCACTCCTGAGAGCGGATTTTTTGCGAGCTCACAGCCTACTGGTTGACCTGCAAGGGAGGAGTCTGGTCCATGCCGAGACTTTTCAAACGTTCTCCCTGGGTGAAGCCCAGTTGCCGGCCCCACACCTAGACTCCATCACGCTGTCTGACAATGACTACACCCCGCTACAGGATATTTATTTAGTCAGAGGGTGTTGAATCTATGGAATTCATTGCTAAAGATGCATGTGGAATCCAAGTCATTGGATATATCTGAAGCAGATGTTGATTGGGTGTTGATGAGTAAAAGTGTCAAGAGTTATGGGGAGATGGCAGGAGTATGAGGTTGAGAGTAAAAATAAAATCATCCAGAATGGTGTGGTCTATGCCCACAAGAAAATGACTCTCAGGTTTGTATATGGTAACGTGGTATATATCTTCCCATTCCCTGCCTGTTCATTTTCTCATTAGTGTCACACAATACTGCAACATGCTTTCACTCATAGTGTGGATGTCCATCTGCTTGACAAAGAGAAGGAGCGACCGATAAACATACGTACGGGACACACCCAACACTTTCTCATGTGGAGATAGGCCCATTACATGGTTTACAGTGCAGGGTATTGTTATGGAAGTGCCCCTGACCACATTAATCTAATTTCCTTGCAAAATTTAACCATCCTGTTTTCCAGGAGTCCGTTCTGTCACTCAACTGCTCCAGTCATTTGTGGGTGGCATAGGCAAGTTAAGTAATGTTTACACTGTAAAGCTTTCATCAGTTTCAGCATCAACTTGCTTGGAAGGTGTAGGCAGCTGTTATTTGACATCTTCTTGGGGATTCCAAAACTAGGAATAGTTCTTGTAATAAAAGAGCAACAGCTACGACATAATTTTTATGAGTTGGGTAGACTTCTACCACTTGAGAAAATAATATACAGTGACCAGCCCATAATTATAGCCCATACATTTAGGTGACTGCATAAAGTCCATTTGGAGATTACAAAGGGCCCAGCAGTGGCAGACACCAGTGATGTCTTTCATCAGTTGTGCATTTTTGCAGATGATGCAATTTGCTGACACTATTCCTGCTGTGGTTGAGGAACCCAAGACATATCACTTATCCTCGATTGTGCTCCTCATCCTCCTTTTTCCCACATGCATCAATCTGTGCACAATGAAGGTAAGCCAGGCAAAAAGAGAGAAGGGAGCAAAAGAATAACCAGTGAGTTGACAATAGAGCCCTTGGGAGTCTTGCACACAGTGTGTTTTAGTCCATAGAATATTTTCACCCTCTGATACATCACACTGTAATTTTACAAGTTCATCAATAAAATTTTGGAATGGATTGGCAGCCTCGATGCATTGTGGTACAAATTGCTTATGAGAATCCACTGCTGCTGCCTTGGTAGTGGAATCAGCTCATTTGTTACTTTTAGACACTTTGTCATTTCCAAGAGCAAGAGCCATATATTTAATGACAGAAACTGCAGAAGGCAGCTGAATGGCAGAGATTGTCAATTAATTCATCATTCCATACCACGGTTCCCGAAGAAGAACTCACAGTCCCAAGGCATAATATGAGTCCATATAAACATAGCACCAGCAATGAAGATGCAAGCCCTGGTCAGACAGACAGACGAATGTCAAATAGGGTGAACATACAGTGTATCCACTTAGAACGTTCCATGTTTTAGATTGAAATAAAGAAGATCAAGTCGAGGTTTTGAAATGGAATATCCCTAAGGTCAGGTTGTGGAAGAGAGGTGCCCTGGAATACTGCCTTGCAGGAGTGCAGCAGGATTCAGTATATGTAAGGATAACTGTCCCAGGAAAAACTGGAATATTTTCTTCTGTACTGGTATATATAGCCTCTGGTGTCCTGGATAAAAGATGATAAACAATTGGTGCCAAGTCCTTTGTGCATAAGATGAATGTTAATGTGGACTTAAATTGGGCAGCATTTGAAAAAGTGGATCTGCATCAGGTGGTAACTTTTCACCAATTCCATTTGTCCTCTGATTTCCATATTCCCTATTCTCTTCCATGTGCCCTTCATCTCCACCCTAATTCTCCTACATATTGTGGTTAATGTAGAATGGCCAATTCAGCTACCAAATACATTTTTAAAAATTTGGGCAGAAATAATAAAACCATCAAGAAATCCAATGGTCATAAGGAGAATATGTAAACTCCACATAGATTGCATGGGGGTGGGGGGGGCTGTCAAGATTAAATTTAGGATGACAAAGCAGTGAAACAGCAGCACTACCTGCCATTAAGCAACATTAAAAGGCTCTGCTAATAGCTAATATATCAGCTAATATACCAACAAATCTTTGGGATGCAAGAAGAATCCTGAGCACCTGAGGTAAACCCACACTGTCACAGAGAGAACATGCAAGTTCCTTGCAGACAACACCCAAGGGCAGGATAAGACCCAGGAACCTGGATCAGTGAAACAGCAGCAACAACTGCAATCCCACTATGTCAATAAAAATAATAAAAAATAAAAATACATCAAATTAATTAAACCACAATAGATTAAAATAAATAGGCCTAAAATATTGAAATTAACTGAATATAAATAAAATCCTCATCATAATAATTCCCATTAAGATGAATCGGGACTCTAAATTGGGCTGGTGTAGATTGAAAATATGAACTCCCAGAATGAACGCCAGGTAAAAATTATGCCCCAAGCTCTATACTTAAACTTCATGTGGAGTCTACTTTTAGAATGGACTAACATACTTGCAGGCATTAGTCGCTCAACGTGCCTCAAACCTACGTAAGTCCAGTATTTACATACCTGGGGTGGTCGAGTTAGCTATGTGATAGATATTCATTGCCCTAGGCCAGGGGGCCTTTCTTTTCTTACAAACACAGCTTTCTAAACACTAGCAGCTGACATTTCTAAAGATCAAGGTGTTGTTTTTTGAGTAAGTTAAACTTTCAACCAATATTCTTTGTTTAGCTTCTTGTTGGAAGCAGGAGCCAGTTTTCAGTTCTTAATGTAACTGGCAAGTATAAATCAGCTTTAAGTTAAAAGGACAACTTTGCAAACAAGCACTGTCCATATTGCAGACTTATTGGCCCACAGCACTAGGCTTATTGCTCAAGAGGTGCAATATAAGACAAAGGGTTATTTAATTGGGCTTGTTTCAGACTAGACAACACTGGCTAAGTTATTAGCATATCAAATAGCTGATCTGTCAATGGTTGGAAGGTTTGCACATTCAGAGTCAGCTTCACAGCATTAATTATGGGAATCTGGAACAGCCTAAATTGCTTTTAGGCTAGTTGTGCTAAAATATATCTGAAAGAATATCGTCTGTGAAGTCAGTTATGGCTCTTTAGGAATGGTAAAGAACATCAAAAGCATTAACAGAAATACGAGGTGAACTAGAATCAATTCCTTTGCCTTCAATTTCTGCGTCAGTTGACTGGTTAGTGGGTATGTCTTTTTAGTTTATTGGAATTGTGCCTGTGTTTTGGAAGTCCTTTGTGTTTCAGAAATGGTTTATAATAAGGAAATAATTTTTAAGATAGAAATCTTCTGTGAGTTTTAAATGTGGTTTGAACATGTTATTTGGATGTGAGCGTGAAAATAAATGAACTGTGTTTAAACTATTTTTTAGCTGGAAGGATATTCTCCTTGGTGGCGGGGGCAGGGGGCATAGCTCAAATAGTGGGTATCAGCAGCTAAACTTGCCGTGGAGTATAAACAGGGAAGTGAACTAGTCTTTGAAGATTGGATAGTTACAGTATCACTTCTCTTTCAGTGAGGGTACACATGACTATCTATATCAGATAGGGCTTCAAGTCTTTGTTTGAATTTAGAACTTTGCAGTCAGCAAACCCAGTGCCAGATTTGTGTTGCCAGCTCACGGGTTTAGAATTCCATTCTGATCTCTGTTACCATGTATTTGGTGATTGCACATTCTCCACATGACCATTTGTCATTCTGCTAATTGCTTTGGCTTCCTCTCACATCCCAATGTACACTGTTATGGTAATTGGATGCCATAAGTTATCCCTTCATGGGTAAGTGGCAAATGGATCAAAAAATGAGGGAAAATATCTTAGCCAGGAGCCAGGATAAACAAGAATAGGTTGAATGGTGTGCTTTTGGATTGCAATCAGTAAATAAACGGAATACCGGAGGTTTCAAGGCAAAAAAATGATTTAGCCCAATATTTTTATATGCAGTCAATGTCTCATACATATTCCGCTCTGAAAAGTTATTAAAAGAATCAGAAAACAATGGTCACCTTTAAGTTCAAAGTAAATTTATTATCAAAGTACAAAAATGTCACCATATACAACCCTGAGATTAGTTTTCTTGTGGGCATACTCAGTAAATCCTAGAACCATAATAGAATCAATGAAAGACTACACCTAACAGGGTGGACAAACAACCAGTGTGCAAAAGACAACAAACTGTGCAAATACACAGACAATAATAAGTAATAAATATTGAGAACAAGAGACCTTGAAAGTGAGTCCATAGGTTGTGGAAACAGCTCAATGATGGGGCAAGTTATCCCCACTGGCTTATGAGCCTGATGGTTGAGGGGTAATAACCATTCCTGAACTTAGTAGTGTGAAGCCTGAGGCTTCTGTACCTTCTTTCCGATGGCAGCAGGGAGCAGATAACGTGATCTAGGTGATGGATCTTCCTGAGCTGGATAATGCTTTCTTGCAACAGGAAACTCTTCAGGAATTATTCGAAGCAAAAGATGAGCATATGTTAGTGAGGAAGAATGATGAGAAGTTAAATGCATGAGCAGAGATGCAGTAAACGTATGTGAGCATTTGTTCTGAAAATATTTGTGATGCGAGAACTTTTGTATTAATCGCAGTTCTCCAAACAGCAGAAATGAAATGATTTCACACTATAGATTTTTTTTAAAAAAAAATCTCCTCCTACGTTCCAATGCAATCCAAAGGTTTTTTAAAAAAATAATAAATTCACATTATTTTACTGGGTGGAAATGCCAAAAATATGGTAAGAACGAGAGCTCAGATTCGGGGACACTTGTTCTGAACTGTGGAGGAGAAGGAAGTAGAGGTGAAAAGCTGAAAGGGAAGGAGAGTGAAAACAGCGAAAGGAAGCCGGAGTCGAAGGCGAGCGCTCGGGAAACAGGAACCGGAGCTGGACGGTGAGAAGTGCCGGGGTTCGGGAAACGGGAGTCGGCGCGGATGGCGAAAGCTGTCGGGCCTCGGGAAAGGGATGGGTGAAGGGGCTCGGAGAGCGGGTGCCGGGCGACGAGTGGAGCCTGAACTCGGGGCCGCAGACTGTTGCTAGGAGGACGGGCCCGAGTGTGGGGAGCGGCTCTGAGCACAGGGATTCGGGGCCCAGTGCGTGGCCGGGTTTCGGAAGCACCTCTGCTGCTGAGAAGCGTGGGTGTGAGAAGAGCACTGCCCCACTGTGTGTGTATACCCTCCGGCAAAAACCTGACGGAAGATGAACAGTGTACACCTGTTGTTCTATTACTGTCCTTTCTTCCGGAGGAACATAATTATATTTCCTTGACCTACTTTTGGTCAGCTGTCCTGACAACCCGTGATATGATTTACATTTTGTTAGAGAGCGATGCTCTGAAGTAATTTCATATTTATTGTAATAGCGTGGTTCAAACGCAGCAAGATGTCATGGTTCCCCACTTACCCATGGACTAATATGTACTAAATTGCTCCTAATTACGAGATAGGAGTAGAATCCAGACATCCCACCCTGCAAAAACTCATTTCAGGGAGATGGAGATAGCACCACCCCCGCCCCCCATCGTTGTCGTCCTCGTCCTCCAAAGGTGTATATATACTGGACATTTGATTGTGAAAGAACACAACGATTTATTTGATCACATATTGAAACTGTTTACACACACACATATATTCCTTGTTGAGTATTTTGTTGGCAGTCTCAATGCTAATAGCTAAATGCTAATGCAAATAGCTTTTCAATTTCCTTTGCAAACTTTCGTTGTATTGTGATTTGGCTTGCTTGGCAGATTCGAGCATTTTGCCTGAAGTCTCAACCTCATAGCAGTCTGTGTCAATGAATTTGTTAATTTTGCAAGACATCAGATTCACAAGTGTTTTGTGAGACAGCTGACTTCTGAATACTGTATGGCCTTTTTTTCCTGTCTGGGTGAACTTGTACAGATCCTCTGAACATTCAGGTTACAGTGCCATGTTCACAATAGCTGCTGTCTTGGTTGATGAGCAGGCATAGTTTTTCTATTTCTGAATCAGGAAACATTTTCCTGCCTGTGTGCTTACACACCTGGAATGGCAGGTTCTGCTCAACGATGAAAGATGTAAAGTACACCTCAGCTCTAGTGGCCTCCTCTGTCAGACTTTGGTTTTCTGCTGAAAAGAACTGTGAAATACTTGAGCAACCTTCCCTGCGCTTAGCCTCCCTAATATGTTGTGGTCCCTCAAAGAAATGAAAGCATAAGGTGTATCCTTATTATATTGTCTTATGCAGAAAATGTGACATTAAAATATGTACTTATATTATCATGGAGTCATTTTTAAATTCTATTACAACTTTAAGCAAGTCTACAGGGAGTTTGGCCTCATCATGTAGGACATCAATTGTGTAGCTCCTTAGCAGCTAGCCAGCTAGTTTAAATAACGTTAGCTATGCTAATGAATGAATGACACTTGTTAAACTCCTCAACTTGTCTTTTACAGTCATTTAACCCACCATGGGCAATAGAAAAGTCACTGTTGCAAACAGTGCAGCGAGCAACACTGTCATTATTTTGACCCCTATTATGCAGGGGTACACTTTAGTCTGGGGTGAAGTACGTTTTATATTTTCTTTTTTTGGAACACTCTGTCATGGCGCTGCAGGACACTAAACTGAACTGATGGACAATGAAAGAGAGAGGTCGACTGTAAAGCCTGCCCACAGAGAAAGCTGATAGATCTACTTAGCACGAAGAGAGACCAATCAGGATTCCCCCTCTCCCCTCTCCCTCACTCGCTCTCAAAAAATCAACTTCCGGGATATTGTAAATAATTTGCGGGTGTCAGGGAGCTGCTATCAATATGCGGGAGACTCCCAGAACTTATGGGAGAGGTGGGTTGTACTAAATTGCTCCTACTTAATATAAGAACATACGATATAAGAGTAGAATCAGGCCATTTGGCTAATCAAGTCTGCTCTACTATTCCATCATTGTTGACTAATTATCCATCTCAACTCCTTCTCCTGCTGTCTCCCTGTAATCTTTGATGCCCTGACTAATCAAGAATCTATCAACCTCCACTTTAAATATACCCAGTGACTTGGCCCCCAGAGTTGGAATGCAATGAAATCCACAGATTCACTACACTCTGCCTAAAGAAATTATTCCTCAACTCTGTTCTAAATGGACGACCCTCTATTCTGAGGTTGTGTACTCCTGTGGTAGACTCCCCCACTATGAGAATCATCCTCTCAACATTCACACTATAATACAGTATATGACAATTTCAGTGAGATCCCACCTCATTCTATTAAACACCAGCCAGTACAGGTCCAGAGCAATCAAACACTCCTCATATGTTAACCCTTTCATTCCTGGGATCATTCTCATGTACCTCCTCTGGACCCTGTCTATTGCAAGCACATCCTTTCTGAGATAAGGGGCCCAAAACTGTTCACAATACCAAGTATGGTCTGACCAATGCCTTAAAGCCTCAGCATTACATCCTTGATTTTATATTATAGTCCTCTCAAAATAAGTGCATAATAAAACATTGCATATACCTTCCTTACCACTAACTTAACCTGTAAGTTAACCTTGCACAAATTCCCCTTGCACTTCTAATTTTTGAATTTTCTCACGGTTTAGAAATTTGCTCCATTGTAGAGGCATTAGAGGGTAAACAGTAAAATGTTTATCTGAGGAAAAATCCAATAGGCCTGTGCAGTTTACTTACTGACAATATTTAAAACAGAGATCAATAATTAAATCAAACAAGATGGTGTTAGTGTAGGAAAGTGGCAGCGAGGCAGGAAATCAGTTATGATCACACTTAATTGCAGAGCAGCCACAAGGGGCCCTCTGGCTAAGTTTCCTTTTTTTTAAATTTAATCTCTCCTTGACATATAACTTAAAGCCTAAATTCTATTAAAAGCAATTTTTGTCTGCCACAGTTGCTCTGCAATCTAAGCTGAAATGATTGCAATTTGCTTTTTAAGAGAAACATAAAATTACAGATATTTGCTTACTAGCCTATCATTTCAGCCCCACCTCTTTCTGAGTGCAGTGCAGAGTCAGAGTTGTACAACAAAGAAAAAGGCAGCCCTTGGGTCTATCATATCTAGATACAGAAATCCCGCTTGCTCTCATTAGGTCCATATCCATCTAAACCTTGCTTCTTCAATGCCTGTCTAAATGCAGTGATGGTATCTAACTCAATTTCTCCCTTGAACAGCAAGTTTCCAATATCACCTGTTCTCTGTGTGAAAATAACAATAAAGCTTTCCTCTAAAATCCCCTTTAAAACTATTTTCTTTCCCCTTAAACATTACAATTTTGTTACCCCTACCATAACACTATTTCATTTGGCTGTATTCATGGATATGGGTAGTCATGTATAGTTGAATGACAATTAAACTTGAATTTGAATTCGCAGAAGAATTCTGACCTTCTATCTCATCTATGCCTCTTACAATGCTATATACCTCCATCAGGTCACCCTCTAGCCTCTTTCACTTCAGGGAAAAGAAATCAACATACCCAATCTTTATAATTAAATTCCTCTAATCCAAGCAACATCCTGGTGAATCACCTCTCCTCTGCACTCTCACTAGCAAAACCATATCCCTTCCACACTAAATTTGCTTTGCACACAATACTCCAAGTGCAGTTCAACTATGTTTCATGTAAAGTATCACAGGTACATAGGGCCATAAAGAAAGCTTTAGGCACATTGGCCTTCATAAATCAATGTATTGAGTAGAAGAGATGGAATGTTATGGTGAGGTTGTATAAGACATTGGTGAGGCTGAATTTGGAGTGTTGTGTGCAGTTTTGGTCACCTAATTACAGGAAGGATATTAATAAGGTTGAAAAAGTGCAGAGAAGGTTTACAAGGATGTTGCCAGGACTTGAAAAACTGAGTTACAGAGAAAGGTTGAATAGGTTAGGACTTTATTCCCTGGAGTGTAGAAGAATGAGGGGAGATTCGATAGAGGTGTATAAAATTATGATGGGTATAGATAGAGTGAATGCAAGCAGGCTTTTTCCACTGAGATTGGGGGAGAAAAAAACCAGAGAACATGGGTTAAGAGTGAAAAGGGAAAAGTTTAAAGGGAACATTAGGGGGAGCTTATTCACACAGAGAGTAGTGGGAGTGTGGAATGAGCTGCCTGTTGAAGTGGTGAATGCGGGCTCACTTTTAACACTTAAGAAAAACTTGGACAGGTACATGGATGAGAGGGGTATGGAGGGATATGGTCTAGGTGCAAGTCAATGGGACTAGGCAGAAAAATGGTTCGGCACAGCCAAGAAGGGCCAAAAGGCCTGTTTCTGTGCTGTAATGTTCTGTGGTTCAGGGTTGAATGAGTACAGAGAAAATTTACAAGGATTTTGCTGGGTCTCTAAAGGATCTGAGTTATAAGGAAAGATTGAATAGGTTAGGGCTGTATTCCTTAGAATGTAGAAGATTGATAGAGGTATACAAAATTATGAAGGGTATAGATAGGGTTAATGCAAACCGTCTTTTTCCACTGTTGGCTGGTACTACAACCAGAGCTCATCAGTTAAGGGTGAAAGGTGAAGAGTTTAAGGGGAACATGAGAAACTTCTTCACTCAGAGGGTTGTGAGAGTGTGGAATGAGTTGCCAACATAAGTGGTGTATGTGAGGTTGACTTCAACATTTAAGAGAAGCTTGGATAGGTACATGATGATAGAAGTATGGAGGGCTATGGTCCTGGTGCAGGTTGATGTGAGTAGGCAGATTAAATGGTTTTGGCATGGACTCATGGGCCAAAGGGCCTGTTATTGTGCTGTACTTCTCTACGACTATGATATCCCAACTTTTTTTGCACAGTTGTTGTTGAACTTTGAACTTCTATGTTTAGTGCCCCAACCTGTGAATGCAAACATGCCATCTTTACCACTCTATCTATCTATCTATGTTGCTACTTTCCACGAACTATAGACTTGAACCTCGATGTCTCTCCATTTATTAACATTCTCGAGTGCCCTACCATTTACTGTGCATAAAGTCACCTTGTGCTTTTCATGATTAAATTCAATCAGCTAATGCTATACCTGTCTTTCCTTCTGATCTATATCCAATAGTCGCCCTAGACGGCCTTCCTCTCTATCCCTAACATTGCCAACTTTGGCATTAGCTGTAAACTTAATAACAATGCCTCCTATATTCTTTTCCAAGTCACTTAAATCTTACAAATATAATTACAATATATTTCAAATTACAGAAGTGGTATAGCTCTATTTGGAAACTTCCATCAGAAAAGCATCCTTCCACCATTACCTTTTACTTCCTGTCACCAAACCAATTTTAGATTTAATTAACCAGCTGACCTTGAATGCTATGCGGCTCAACCTTCTGGACCAGCTTAATATGCAGGATCTTGTCAAGTGTCTTACTAAAGTCCATGTTGATAATGTCTATCAAATGACATTCATCAGTCTTCATTAGGCAATGAGGTACATTATAGAGTAACCTGGTGCTGCTTCATTTGGAAGGGCTAGCAATGTTCAGAACGCTAGCACTTTAGATTCCTGTTTCTTTTCTTGGGTTGTTTGGCCGTCTGCTTCCTAAATTTCTAAGTTCGCCCAGCCCCTGCTGCATCCACCCTCTTTTAACAACTCTGTGCAACTAAATTATTTGAAAATCAGGCCCATTTGAGAATATGAGGCTATCTGAAGTTTAGAAGATCATAAGAGTGTTTGATATTTCTGAAAAATCATATACATTAACTCTGACCAGGCTCAAAACTTTAAAACATTATGAGGTGTAATGCTCTGGTTCATATTTTTACTGTTATGCCATATGTATTTCATTTAGCAGTTCTGTAAGAGCAGTCTGTTTTGTTTTCATGTTTGTTTGGGTTATTGTTGAAGATAAGAGATAAGGAGAAATGTATGCCATCCAGTTAGGATGGTCAAGTTAAGAGGAGATTTCCCTGGTGAGGGACACTAAGGTTGGGCTTGGGGCTTTTGTTTGAGAGGAGATGAAGAGGGAAGATATAGGAGAGAAGAGGTTGTAGGATTCGACCCAGAGCGGGTGTGGTGAACTACATATACCTGTCTGGACTGCTCCTGTGGCTCCTCCCACAGACCCCTGCTGACTGCTCCTGTGGCTCCTCCCACAGACCCCTGTATAAAGGCGATTGAGGCCTGAGCCCGGCCTCATTCTCCAGGATGTAGTGTTGTTCATTCTTCCAGTCAGTAAAAGCCGATATCTCGCTTCTTATGTCTCAGAGTGAGTTATTGATGGTGCATCAGCGGGACCATGATTCGACCAAGCCAGAGGCATAGACCACCAGGAGTCCCACTCGCAGAGTGTGGGGCCACTTGACCTAGTGTGCATGGATTTCCTGTCAATAGAGCCAAATGCCAGCAACATGGTGAATGTCTTAGTCATGACAGATCACGACACCAGATATGCATAAGCTTTCCCTACCAAGGATCAGAGTGTGTCCACTATGGCCAAAGTGTTACAGGAGAAGTATTTCATTTATTACGAGTTCCCCAGGCGGATACATAGTGATCAGGGACGAGCTCCCACAATGAAACCCCCTTGGCTGTGTAAGTCAAGGGAACCAGGGGGTTTCATTGTGGGGACTTGTCCTGACGTTCCACCTGCATTCCAGGTTCATTTATCAGCAGTGTTTTGGCTATGGCCATAAATATTTCATTCACATTCATTGCTGTCTTTGCTGGTGTCTCTATGAACAGCAAGCTGTTGTCTTCTGCATATGCTTGTGCAACCTGAAATTCCACTGCTCTTTTATTTGCAAGGTCAGCCTTGTTCCCAGCTAATGCAATCCCTATATTTGGACTGGCTCGTTGCTGCAGTTCCTTTACCCATTTCTTAGCCTGTGCCCCCTCTTCATGGTCCAACTGCAAGCCTGCCTGAGCACTGCTAATCCCCCCCACATTTCACCTGCCTCAGCATCCAGGACGAGTCCTCACAATCAGACTCCCTGGTTTCTTAGACTTGTGCAGCCAAGGAACCCAGGAGGTTTCAGAGGTATTATGTGAGCAGTTTGTGGCACTGAGCACAAGCAGCAGTTTAGTTGGTGCTCTGTTCCTATACCTAATAATTAGATAGATAGATAGATACTTTATTCATCCCCATGGGGAAATTCAACTTTTTTTCCAATGTCCCATACACTTGTTGTAGCAAAACTAATTACATACAATACTTAACTCAGTAAAAAAATATGATATGCATCTAAATCACTATCTCAAAAAGCATTAATAATAGCTTTTAAAAAGTTCTTAAGTCCTGGCGGTAGAATTGTAAAGCCTAATGGCATTGGGGAGTATTGACCTCTTCATCCTGTCAGAGGAGCATTGCATCGATAGTAACCTGTCGCTGAAACTGCTTCTCTGTCTCTGGATGGTGCTATGTAGAGGATGTTCAGAGTTTTCCATAATTGACCGTAGCCTACTCAGCGCCCTTCGCTCAGCTACCGATGTTAAACTCTCCAGTACTTTGCCTACGACAGAGCCCGCCTTCCTTACCAGCTTATTAAGACGTGAGGCGTCCCTCTTCTTAATGCTTCCTCCCCAACACGCCACCACAAAGAAGAGGGCGCTCTCCACAACTGACCTATAGAACATCTTCAGCATCTCACTACAGACATTGAATGACGCCAACCTTCTTAGGAAGTACAGTCGACTCTGTGCCTTCCTGCACAAGGCATCTGTGTTGGCAGTCCAGTCTAGCTTCTCGTCTAACTGTACTCCCAGATACTTGTAGGTCTTAACCTGCTCCACACATTCTCCATTAATGATCACAAGGAATTTTGCATATTAGGAATAATTTTGCATATGTGAAGTAAATGTATAGTTACTTAATACTAACAAATGAACCAAAGGATCATTAATTTGATCGTGGTATAAAATAGCTAAAGATTTGAAATAAAATTTTAAACTTAAGAGGGTGCAGGAGGGAGAAACTGTGAAATAATGAGATCAAGGAAATGGCAAAAGGTAGTTAATCCATTTTATGACATTATTTAAGGTATTTATTAATAGCAGAATTTTCTTTGCTTGGTTGGATTATTCATATGTACATTCATAGCTCACCATTAGAAAGGCAGAGCCAATATGAATTTGAATGGGTTTATTTGCATCTGTGATCTCATGGTCTATGTATATTCTGCCAATAACAGAAGCAAGCAGTAACTATGGTTTAATACATGAGTTTAAAGCTTAGGTCCCATGCAACAATCTTAGTATTTCACAGTGTGGCAACATTATTAGTTCACCAATTTATCTGACTTCCTTGTCGCGGTGGCAAAAGCTGCAGAATGATTCTGACTCATTGACAGAAACAGATTTTGTTGCAATTTAAACTACATGTCTTAGCAACCCTGATGTTACTGTCAATTTTAAGGTAGAATGACAATGAAGGTCAGTCAGTTCTAGTACCAGGAAATGTGGATCAATGATATTTTCTTTTCTAGCTGGTTAGAACATGCGCCAGGTTGCCCTTGGTGACATTGTATTTTTATTCCTAACTAACATTTAGATTATTACTTCTATGCTAAAATAATTACATTTCTCCAGGAATTTCATGTAAAATCTGAGAGAGCCACTCACCAAATAGATGTAGAACTTAACAATTCTTCATCTCACAACAGGCGATTATACTGCTCTGAGAATATTGTTTGGGTGGAGAATTATGCCGAAGGTTCAGAAGTGAGTGAAGTTGCCACTACTAGGGAGAAGGTGCTTGAGAAACTGAAAGATCTGAAGGTAGATAAGTCACTGGATCAGATGGTCTACACCCCAGCATTCTGAAGGAGGTGGCAGAAGAGATTGTGTAGGCATTAATAATGATCTTTCAAAAATCAATGAATTCTGGCATGGTTTCAGAAACTGGAAAATTGCAAATGTCACTTTTCAAGAAAGGAGAGAGGCAGAAGAAAGGAAATCATAGTCCAGTTAATCTGACCTCAATAATTAGGAGGATGTTGGAGTTGCTTGTTAAGGTTTTGGGGTACTCGGAGACACAAAATAAAATAGGCTGTATTCAGCATAGTTTCCTTGAAGGGAAATCTTGCCTGACATATCTGTTGAAATTCTTTAAAGGAATAACAAGTAGGATGCACAAAGGAGAATGAGTGGATGTTGTGTACTTGGATATTTAGAAGGCATTTGATAAGGTGCTTCGCATGTGGATGCTTAATAAGTTAAAAGCCCTGATATTATAGGAAAGATACTAGCATGGATAGAGCATTTGCTTATTGGCAGGAGGCAAAGAATGGGAATAAATGGAGCCTTTTTTCTGGCTGGCTGCCAGTGACTAGTGGTGTTACACAGGGGTCTGCGTTGAGACCAGTTCTTTTTGCATTATATCAGTGATTTGGATGACGGAATTGACGGCTTTGTGGCCAAGTTTGTGGAGGATACAAAGAAGGGTTGAGGGACAGATACTGTTCAGGATGGAGAGAGTCTGCAGAAAGACTTAGACTAGGAGAATGGGCAAACAAGTGGCAGATGGAATAGAGTGTAGGGAAGTGTATGGTCATGCACTCTGGTGGTTGGTAAAAAAATATTCTAAATGAAGAGAAAATTCATAAATCTGAGATGCAAAGGTACTTGGGAATCCTTGTGCAGGATTCCCTAAGGATTAATTTGCAGGCTGAGTTAGTGGTGAGGAAGGCAAATGCAATGTTAGCATTCATTTCGAGAAGATTAGAATATAATTGCAAGGATATAAAGTTAAGGCTGTGTAAAGCACTGGTGAGGCCTTATTTGGAGATTTGTGGGCAGTTTGGGGCTCCTTTCCTAAGAAAGGGTGTGCTTATATTGGAGAGGATTCAAGGAGGTTCACGAAAATTATTCCGGGATTGAAAGGCTTTTCGTAGGAGGAGCATTTGATGGCTTTGAGCCAGTACTCACTGGAACTCAGAAGAACGAGGGGGATCTCATTGAAACCTATCAAATGTTGAAAGGCCTCGATAGAGTAGATTTAGAGAGAATGCTTCCTATGGTAGCGGAGTCTAACACCAGAGGACATAGCCTCAGATTAGAGGGATGTTCAATGGAGATGAAGAGGTATTTCTTTAGCCAGACGGCTGTGGAGACCAAGTCACTGGGTGTATTTAAGGCAGAGGTTGGTTGATTCTCGATTCGTCAGGACATGAAGGGACATGGGGAGATGGCGGGAGATTGCAGTTGAGAGGAAAATGGATTAGCTGTGATGAAATGCCAGAGCAGATTCAATGGATCAAATGGCCTAACTCTGCTATATCTTATGGTCCTATGGAAATATATCACAAAATAATTTGTATAATATTTATATATAATGTGCCTTCTTATATAATTTTGAACTGAAATAATTGCAGGAGTAATTTTGCTGTTATTTAAGAAGATGAGTGTCAAGTACTCAATATTGGAGAAAAAAAACTGCTACTACAGCTGAGGAGCTGTGTGATAGTAATGTTACAATGTCACACATAAGTATTGAAGCAAACCTTTGAACAGGCAAAGGTAAACTGTAAACAGTGCTTTATAAACCAAAAGTACTTTATTTTATTGAAGATGAGATTTATTCCACAATAATGTGACAGCAATCACTGTGAAAAAATACAGGAGCTGAAATCCTTGACCATGTCACTGTTAGGACTCTCACGTCGGGATAGATCGAAGGTGGTCACCCATATTGACGGGTATATAAATTAGAAACCTTGTTGGGGACGAGACAAAGATAGGGCTGAGTGCCTGCTGGGAGTCAGAATACAAGTGGGTTAAAAGATTGTTACACACACAGAATGCTGGAGAAACTCAGCAGGCCAGGAAGCATCTATGGAAAAAAGTACAGTCGATGTTTTCTGCAGACCTGCTGTAGGGTTTCGGCCAGAAACGTCGACTGTACTTTTTTCCATAGATGCTGCCTGGCCTGCTGAGTTTCTCCAGCATTTTGTGTGCGCTGCTTGGATTTCCAGCATCTGCAGATTTTCTCTTGTTTGTGAAAGATTTTTATCTTTGTTTTCCACTGTAGGGCAAAGTTGCCTTGGAGGCATCCATATAGACTGAGTTTCAGCTGTACTTCTGTAAGTTTCTTTGGTTATTACATAATTACATCCTATTGATTGAGTGCTCAGAAAGCAGGTGCCCTGTAAGTTGCTGGTGGGTAGTTGGGGAAACATTTTCCCTGGCTCCATCTACGGTTAAAGTGTTTGCAGTGGGAGGAAATGTAAATAATGAGAGAGAACAGTACAGCACAGTTCAGGCCTTTTGGCTCACAGTGTTGTGCCGACCCTTTTACTTATTCTAATACGATGAGTGAATTGTTATTATTTTAGTTGTGTTGGTTGAGGAATAAATATTGGTCAGGGCACTGTTATCATTTTTTTTTACACATATTGAATGTTGCGGGGCCTTTTGTGTCTGTCGGAGCAGACAGATAGGATGTCACCGGGAGCAGTCCCTCTTTACATTATTGAAAAACCAGCCAAATCTCTGTGGACATGCAGTATGTTAGCTTAGGTTGCAAATTCTTCTAGCAATTGTTAAACAAAACGAACATGTAAGATTTAATTGCAATGAATCATTTGCAACATTATTTTTGCATGAGAAAAAGTACCATTATGTTAAATAAACTTGTTGCATTTCTTACAAATCATTATTGTTTGTGTGTCTTTGATGAGCACAAGACCAGAAGACATTGAAGTAGAATCAGGCCATTCAGCCCATTGAGTCTGCTCTGCCATTTGATCATGGCTGATCTAATTTACTTCTCAATTTCATTCTCCTGTCTTCTCCATGTAACCTCTAATGCTCTTACTATTCAAGAATCTATCAACCTTTGCTTTAAGTATACCCAATGACTTGGCCTCCACAACAAACTCAGGCAATGAATTCCACAGATTCATCACCCTTCGGTTAAAAAAATTCCTCCTCATCCCTGTTCTCAACGGACAGCCTTCTATTCAGAGGCTGTATCCTCTCGTTCTAGACTCCCCCTCATGTCAGAGAAATGCAGCCATTGTAACCATTTAGCATATTTTTCACAATGCAAAAGCAGATTCTAAATTGTACTCAGCTGCATTTCCCACTCATTACTTTTTTCCTCTTAAGTTTTACAAACAGAAGGCCTCTTCCTGTCTTGTATTACCAATTGTTTATAGATCAAGTATTCTCACACATATTTACTTAAGTTAGTCTAAGCAGCCTTGGAAACTTAAATTAAGAGTCTGTATAAGATACTATTGGCTGTCTACTTTGTATGAGGATGGTAGAAGCATACACACTAGTTAATTTCAGTGTTCGTTCTTTTTCCACTAATGAAATATTGGATGAATGCCATCTGGCAGATTTATTCATTATTCCTAATAATAAGTTTGTTAACTGAGGCTTTGAAAAGTAGATAATAAAGGGGAAGACAAGTTCTTAAATTATTTGTGTTGGAATACATTTTTATTGTTAAACATTTTGATAAGTTTTAAATGGCATCATGTTATAATGGTTTTGAAATGTCCCTAAATATTTGAACAAAAATGGTAGCTTTGACAATCGATAAAGCTATAGCTCGTACTTGGCCAACTGGCAAACTTTTCAGGGACTTTTTAAGGGAGGCATTAAAGGCCTTATTGTGGCATTGTGGCATTAAAGGCCTTATTAATGCCAAGGTCACTGAATTCCAAGTAGCTTTTGGTTATTAAAATTGTCCCCCTGGGTGCAGAACAGGATGCTGATTCCAAACAGCAGGGTCTATTCAGTAAGATTAGGCATAATGATGGAAAAAATGCTTGCTATTGTTTACATGAACAGTAGGTAACAACTTCTTTAAATTGAAGATGTACAGTTAACATAGGATTTTGTCATTTCCAGTACCTCCAATGATGCCACCACAGAACATCTGTCCCTCTCTCCTCAGCTTCCAGTTTTAGAAAGGACTGCTCTTCTAACAAAACCAGTCAACCTTCCAATGCAATGATGGAAAATGCCATTTTACCTACACACTTCTCACCATCCAGATCTCCAAATGAAATTGTCAGGTAAGCTGATGATTTACTTGTACTTCTCGTTTATTATACTTTATTTGCTATTCATGATATAATCTCTTCTACAACTGGGAGACCAACTGCAGATTGATTAATTGCAAATGATCTCTATTCAAATCACATAATAATCAGGGAGCGTGAAGCACAGAAACAAATATCACTGTGATGATTGTACCCTCTAGTATTAATTGTTTGGTGACAATAATGTATTTGTATTTTTTTGTATCTGAAGTTGCCTGTCACTTTAATTCTTTGTTCCTGCTTTCCTGCACTGTTCCAGTGAAGTTCAACATAATCTTGATCAGCAGTCGTTTGAGCAAATCGTAGGCTTCCAGACACCAACTAGTGAATTTATAAATTTCAGAAAATAATTCAGCTGCTCCTATTCACACCCTTCTCCAATGATGCTTGTTTTGGCCTTTTGGCATCCTCTTTCACCTTGCAACATCATTCCATTTCATATTTAATCTATCTCACGAACTGCCTTATTGCAGAACTTCATTGTTGCTCCTTTCGCCTGTTTCCACATTTTCTGTATCTTAAAGCTTGTTTCTCTCTAATCTTTCTTCCTTCTTCCAGCTCTGATTTTAAAAAAAACACACACATATTAATTCTGTTTCTGTCTTCACAAGACCTGCATTTTGCCCTAAGCATTTGTAATATTTTCCTACATTCACTCTGCTGTACATTAATGATTCCGTTGGCCTGATGGCTTAAGGAGTTACAGTTACTTTGTTTTCACACAAGACCCAGCTGCTCTGCTGATGGCGTTATGCTTTATAGTTTTTGAACCTGCAGAATCCTATTGAAAAGTTATTGTGAACTTTAACAGCATTAGGCCACAATTTCTGATCCATTAGTTAATAATTTTTAGCATTTCCCCTGTATATTGCTTATAGCAGGCACTTTGCAGTTAAAGAGTGTTCCCTGTGTTACATACAAAATAAAAGCAACATTTGTTTAAACTCTCTCTGAAATCAATAGGTTTCAATCCCTAAAAACCCTGTTATCAGGCCTCAGAAAGGTTAAATTCAATTGCTGAAATTCCCTAATTATCTGAGTTGACATGTTTTATATAATTGCTAAATACAAGGCATTTATACACTGTTCACAGTTGTCTATGCTCTTAATATGTTAATAATTTATGCTTTTATAATTGACATTTGTGGTGCTGGCAAATGATTTGTACCATTTGCCCTGTAAAAAGTTCATGGTAAAGCTGGAAATCTATGAATAATAATGAACTGTAATGATTGATTAACAAGATTATATGGTCCCCCTAAATTGCCTTATCATTAGGCTTAATTAGTGCTATATATCTGTGGACATATTTCTCAGTTTGTGGATTATCCTGTGCTCTGACTGCATTCAGATAGTGGAATAACTTGAAGAAAGTAATTGTTGAAATATTCAGACTCTTAAGAAATAAGTTGCTCATTGTTCACAACTGGCTTACAACTAACTAAGTACATTAAGGTTATTTTGCTTTTATATAAATTTAATTCTGGCAAGCATAATAGAATAAGTCTACTATCAAGGAGGTAGTAATAGAACATTTAGCATATCATAATGTAATCAAGCATTGTTGACATGGTTTTACATTAGAGAAATTGTGTTTGGAAAATTGAGTAGAGTTATTAGAGGATGTAATGAACAATGTGGATAAAGGTGAACCTGAAGAAGTTGTGTATTTCATTTTTCAGGGCGTATTCACTAAGGTGCCAAATGAAAAGTTACTGCACAAGGTAAGAGATTAGAGCTTTGGTAATGATATATAAGCATGAAAAGAAGATTGGTCCTTCCCTGCACTAGCTTACAGGTAACCCTTCAGCAACCAGGGTCATGTGAAGCCATGGGAACAGATGGTGGTTGGTGGTATGAGCAGCTGGTGCATATCACAAGACCTGGTTATGTGCCCACTGACACCAGGCAGACAACCTCTGAAGAGTTTGATAATACCCCTTCTTGTAAAAGTACTACCCAGAAGAAGGCAATGGCAAACTACTTCTGCAGAAAAATTTGCCAAGAACAATCATGATCATGAGACCATGATTACTTATGTCGTACGTCAGGACACAAAACAATGATGAATATCTAGATAGTATCATGCTACTGGGATCAGTGCTGGGACCTCAACTATTTATAATCTATATTGACTTTTCATAGAGTCTACAACACAGCAACAGGCTCTTTGGCCCATCTAGCCTGTGCTGAGCCATTAATCTGCCTGGTCCTAGCAACCTGTGCCAGGACCATCGCCCTCCATAGCCCTCCTATCCATGTACCTATCCAAATTTCTCTTAAATGTTGAAAGTGAATTCGCATCCACCACTTATGCTGGCAGCTCGTTCCTCATTTTCACCACCCTCTGAATGAAGAAGTTCCCCCTCCTGTTTACCTTAAACTTCTCACCTTTCACCCTTAACCCATGACCTTTAGTTCTAGTCTTATCCAACTTCAGTGTAAAAAGCTTACCCTATATATACCCTTCATATTTTTTGTACCTCTATCAAACCTCCCCTCAATTTTCTACATTTTAAAGAATATACCCTAACCTATTCAACCTTTCCTTATAAATCAGGTCTGCAACACCTGGCAATGTCCTTGTAAATTTTCTCTGCACTCTTTCAATCTTATTTACATCTTTCCTATTGGTAGGTGACTTAAAACAGCACACAATGCTCCAAATTGGGTCTCTCTAATATCTTGTTCTATTTCAACAGAACATCCCTTCTCCTGTACTCAATACATTGATTTATGAAGGCCTATGTGCCAAAAACTTTCTCTATGATCATCTCTGTGTGACATCACTTTCAAGGAATTATGGATCCAGTCAGAGAAGCAACCATGTACTATTAATCTGTGGCTTCTCCTGCGAAGCTTATGTCAAATCTAATTTACTACCTTACAAATGCCAAGCAACTGAACCTTCTTCACCAACCTCCCATGCAGGAACTTGGTAAACTTCTTGCTAACATCCATGTAGACAACATTCACTGCCTTGCCTTCATCAACTTTCCTGGTAACTTCCTCAAAAAACTATAAGATTGGTTAGACACGACCTACCGTGCACAAAAGCATTTTGACTATCTCTAATCGGTCCCTGCCTATCCAAATACTTACAGTATATACCTGGTCCCTTAGAGTACAATACCTTACCCAGTAAATTTCTGGCTTATTCTTAGAACCTTTATTAAACAATAGAACAACAGTAGCTATCCTATAATCTTCTGAAACCTTATACATGGCTAAGGAAGTTTTAAATATGTCTAAAAAGTATATTACAAAAATTCCCTTCCTCTCCCCTCTTCATTTCCTTGGATGCAGCCTGACCTGCTGACTTCCTCCAGCATTTTGTGTTTGTTGCTTTGGATTTCCAGCATCTGCAGAATTTTGTGTGTTTTATACATCTCTGCCATGGCCCCTGCAATTTCTGCTCAAGGTCCAAGGGTACATATTTCAGGCCCTGGGGATTTATCCATCCTAATTTGCCTCAAGACAGCAAAGACCTCCTCCTCTGTAATCGGTATAGTGTCCATGACTTCACTGCTGTAGAATCAGAATCAGGTTTATTATCAACGGCATATGTTGTGAAATTTGTTAACTTAGCAGCAGCAGTTCAATGCAATACATAATATAGAAGGAATGAAAACAATGATAAAATAATAAATCGGATGTGCAAGGAGAAGAAACTGTTCCTGAATTGCTGAGTGTGTGCCTTTAGGCTTCTGATACCATTAAAATTGGCTTTTCTCCAATTCAGAATCTCAGCCTGAGGACCTTTTCTTCATAATTACCTTGAATTTTTGATGAAGGCACAATGTGTTTTCTGAAATACGAAGTCAGGAATTAAGTAATGAGGAGGCTGCAAAGAGTTTACATGAAGATATGCAAAGGTTAATTGAGTGATCAAAAATCTGGCAACTGGAACATAATGAGGGCAAACGTGAGGATGTCAGGTTTGATGGGAAGAATAGAGGTGTTTAAGTATAAAGAGGACTTATAATGCTGTTTTCAGAGAAATCTGGATATTCTCATAAATAAAACATAAAAAGTTAGCATGCAGGTTCATCAGGTTTATTCCTAGTATGAAGAATGCAGCACAGGAGCAGATCATTTGCTCCACAGTGTTGTGCTGAATCAGCTAAAAAGCAAATCAAAAACAGCCAAACACCAATCCCTCCTACCCACACTACATCCATATCCCTCCATCTTCCTTACATCCATGTGCCTATCCAACGTCTTTTAAAAGCCTGTAATGTATTTGCCTCTACCACCATAACAGGCAGTGCATTCCAGGCATCCACGACTCCCTGAGTAAAACTTACCCCTCACATCCTGCTTGAGTCTACCCCTCTCACCTCCGATATATGCCCTCTGGTATTAGACATTTCAACAATGGGAAATAGATATTCTCTGTCCACTCTATCTATACCTCTCATAATCTTGAAAACCTCTTTCAGATCTTCCCTCAGCCTCCACTCCAGAGAAAACATCCAATTTTTTCGTGATAGCACATGCCCTCTAAACTAGGCAGCATCCTGGTAAACCTCTTCTGCACCCTCTCCAAAACCTCAACATCCTTCCTATAGTGGGGTGACCAGAACTGTATGCAATACTCCAGATGTGGCCAACCAGAGTTTTATAAAGTTGTAACATAACCTCCAGACTTTTGAATTCAATGCCTCGACTAATAAAAGCAAGAATTTCACAAGCCTTCTTAACCACCTTATTGACCTCTGTAGCTACTTCCAAGGAGCTTTGAACTTGGAGCCCAAGATCTCTCTGCTCAGCAACACCATTAAGGACCTTATCCTTATCAGTGTACTACTTGCATTTGCCCTACCGAGGTGCAACGCCTCACATTTATCTGGGTTCAGCTCTGTCTGCTTTTTCTCGGCCCATATCTGCAACTCATCTATATCACATTGTGTTCTTTCCAGTCTTCCACAGTATCCACAATTCCACCAATCTTGGTATCATCCACAAATTTACGAACCCACCCATCGCCAATTTCTTCCAGGTCATTTATACACATCACAAACAGCAGAGGTCCCAGTGTAGATCCCTGTGGAAATCCATTAATTGCAGACCTCCAGCTTGAATATGTCACTTCAACCGCTTCCCTCTATTATATGCGCAAGCCAGTTCTGAATCCAAACGGTTAATTCCCTGCGGATCCCATGCATCTTAATCGTCTGGATTAGCCTCCCATGAGGAACTTCGTCAGATTCCTTACTGAAATCCATGTAGACAACATCCACTGTCCTACCCTCATCAACCTCTCTTACCACCTTGTCTAAAAACTCTATCAAGTTGGTAAGGCATGATTTGCCACGTTGGCTCTCCCTGATTAGGTCATGAGCTTCCAATTGCTCATCTATCCTATCCCTAAGAATTTTCCCCAGCGGTTTCCGTACAACTGACATGAGACTTATCGTCTATAGTTCACAGGATTTTCCCTTGTTCCCTTCTTAAATAGAGGTACAACATTAGCCACCTGCCTGTCCTCTGGGACCACGTCTGTGACTAGAGAGGACACAAAGATACAGGTCAGGGGCCCAGAAATCTCACCTCTTGCCTCCTTCAATAACCTGGGGTAAATCCCATTAGGCCCTGGGGACATACATCTTAATACTCATTAGGAAGCCCAACACTTCCTCCTCCTTGACACTAAATGCCCTAATGTATGTATACACACAGCACAAATCTCCTGGTCCTCCATATCCTTGTCCTTGGAAAATACTGAACCAAATACCCATGAAGTACCTCACTCACATTCTCTGCATTCAAGTAAATGTGTCCGCCCTTATATTTGAGTGGTTTGCCCTCTCCCTAGTTATCCTCTTACTCTAGATGTATGTAGAATGCCTTGGGATTCACCTTAATCCTACTTGCCAATGACGTGGGTAGGATGAGTGAGGGGGTCCTGCGTAGGGAGTTAGGTGCAAAGCTGAAGAGCAGGACCTCCAGGGTAACAATCTCAGGATTGCTACCTGTGCCACGTGCGAGTGAGGCAAGGAACAGAAAGATTATACAGATTAATACGTGGCTGAGAGGATGGTGCAGGAGGGAGGGCTTCAGGTTTGTAGATAATTGGGCTTTGTTCCAGGGAAGGTGGGATCTGTTCCGAAGGGATGGTTTACACCTGAACTGGAGCAGTACTAACATTCTTGCAGGGAAGTTTGCTAGTGCTTCTTGGGGGGGTTTAAACTAAATTTGCAGGGGGCGGGGATCCAGAATGTGAGAGAGCATAGCGAGAGGAAGAATAAAGGACAGGTGGGGACTACACAGTTCCGGAACATTAAGTGTGTAGTAGAGAAGGGTGAGGCGGAACAAGTGATGAGGAGGACACATGTACAGAGGGATGGTCTGACGGAACATGGAGTTAAATGTGTTGAAAGAATAAGTAAATTTAGGAAGGACAACAAAATTCTAGGGGCGTATAGCCCGATGGGAGTTCGGGAAGCTGGGTTAAGCACAATAGGCAGCGATTCAAACAGAGAGAGGAGAAATGGGCTAAAAATTCTATATCTGAATGCACGAAGTATTAGAAATAAGGCGGATGAGCTTGAAGCTCAGGTGCGAATGGGTAACTATGATGTTGTTGGGATAACAGAGACATGGCTGCAGGGAGATCAGACCTGGGAAATGAATGTACAAGGGTATACGTGCTATCGTAGGGACAGAAATGTGGGCAGAGGGGGTGGGGTGGCCCTGTTGGTGAGGAATGAGATTCAGTCCTTTGCAAGGGGGGACATAGGGTCAGGAGAAGTAGAGTCTGTGTGGATACAACTGAGGAACAGTAAGGGCAAAAGGGCCCAAATGGGTGTTGTGTACAGGCCACCAAACTGTAGCATGGATATTGGGTGCAAGTTGAATAGGGAGTTAACATTGGCATGTGGCAAAGGTAATGTCACAGTAGTTATGGGGGATTTCAACATGCAAGTGAACTGGGAGAATCAGGTTGGTGCTGGACCCCAGGATAGGGAGTTTGTAGAGTGCCTACGGGATGCATTCTTGGAACAGCTTGTACGAGAGCTGACCAGGGATAAGACTATTCTGGATTTAGTGTTATGTAATGAACAGGATTTGATAAGCGATCTTGCAGTAAAGGAGCCATTAGGAGGTAGTGGTCATAATATGGTAAGTTTTTATCTGCAATTTGAGAAGGATAAGGGCAGCTCGGAGGTGTCAGTATTGCAGTTGAACAGGGGAAACTATGGAGCCATGAGGGAGGAGCTGGCCAAAGTTGACTGGATGGATATCCTAGCAGAAAAGACAGTGGAACAGCAATGGCAGGTATTCTTGGGAATAATGCACAAGGTGCAAAATCAGTTCATCCCCCGGAGAAGGAAGGATTCAAAGGGGGGAAAGGGGCCACAGTGGTTGACAAAGGAAGTCAGAGATTGCATAGCATTAAAAAAAAGGAAGTATGACAGAGCTAAGGTGAGTGGGAGGACAGATGATTGGGAAGTTTTTAAGGAACAACAGAACTTTACTAAAAAGGCAATACGGGGAGAAAAAATGAGGTACGAACGCAAGCTAGCCAGGAATATAAAGGAAGATAGCAAAAGCTTTTTTAGGTATGTGAAGAGAAAGAAGATAGTTAAGAACAATGTTGGGCCCTTGAAGAATGAATTGGGTGAAATTGTTATGGGAAACAGAGAAATGGCAGAAGAATTTAATGAGTACTTTAGATCTGTTTTCACTAAGGAAGACACAAGCAATCTCCCAGATGTATGGATGGGCCAAGGACATAGGGTAACAGAGGAAATGAAACAGATTGACATTAGGAAGGAAACGGTGATGAGTAGACTGATGGGACTGAAGGCTGACAAATCCCCAGGTCCAGATGGTCTGCATCCTAGGGTACTAAAGGAGGTGGCTCTGGAAATTGCAGATGCATTGGTAATCATTTTCAATGTTCCTTAGATTCAGGATCAGTTCCTGAGGATTGGAGAATGGCTAATGTTATCCCACTTTTTAAGAAAGGAGGGAGGGAGAAAACAGAGAACTATCGACCTGTCAGCCTGACATCGGTGGTTGGGAAGATGCTAGAGTCCATTATTAAGGATGAATTAGTGGCATATCTAGATAGCAGTGATAGGATTGGGCCGAGCCAGCATGGATTCACCAAGGGTAAATCATGCTTGACTAATCTGTTGGAGTTTTTCGAGGATGTAACCAGGAAGTTAGACGGGGGAGATCCAGTGGATGTAGTGTACCTCGATTTTCAGAAGGCATTTGATAAGGTCCCACATAGGAGATTGGTGGGTAAAATCAAAGTTTGGGGCATCGGGGGGAAGACATTGACATGGATAGAAAACTGGTTGGCAGATAGAAAGCAAAGGGTAGCGGTGAATGGATGTTTCTCGGAATGGCAGGTGGTGACTAGTGGGGTGCCACAGGGCTCGGTATTGGGACCACAGCTGTTTACAATTTACGTCAGCGATTTAGATGAAGGCATTGAGAACAACATCAGCAAATTTGCTGATGATACTAAGCTGGGTGGCAGTGTGACATGTGATGAGGATGTTAGGAGAATTCAGGGTGACTTGGATAGGCTGGGTGAGTGGGCAGATACTTGGCAGATGGCGTTTAATGTGAATAAGTGTGAGGTTATCCACTTTGGGAGTAAGAACAGGAAGGCAGATTATTATCTGAACAGTGTAGAGTTAGGTAAGGGAGAAATACAAAGAGATCTAGGAGTCCTTATTCATCAGTCACTGAAGGTGAATGAGCAAGTGCAGCAGGCAGTGAAGAAGGCTAATGGAATGTTGGCCTTTATTACAAAGGGAATTGAGTACAAGAGCAAGGAAATCCTCTTGCATTCGTACAGAGCCCTGGTGAGACCACACCTGGAGTATTGTGTACAGTTTTGGTCTCCAGGGTTAAGGAAGGACATCCTGGCTGTAGAGGAAGTGCAGCGTAGATTCACGAGGTTAATTCCTGGGATGTCTGGACTGTCTTACGCAGAGAGGTTAGAGAGACTGGGCTTGTACACGCTGGAATTAAGGAGATTGAGAGGGGATCTGATTGAAACATATAAGATTATTAAGGGATTGGACAAGATAGAGGCAGGAAATATGTTCCAGATGCTGGGAGAGTCCAGTACCAGAGGGCATGGTTTGAGAATAAGGGGTAGGTCATTTAGGACAGAGTTAAGGAAAAACTTCTTCTCCCAGAGAGTTGTGGGGGTCTTGAATGCACTGCCTCGGAAGGTAGTGGAGGCCAATTCTCTGGATGCTTTCAAGAAGAAGCTAGATAGGTATCTTATGGATAGGGGAATCAAGGGATATGGGGACAAGGCAGGAACCGGGTATTGATAGTAGATGATCAGCCATGATCTCAAAATGGCGGTGCAGGCTCGAAGGGCCAAATGGTCTACTTCTGCATCTATTGTCTATTGTCTATTGACTTTTCATGTACCTTTCTGGCTTTCCTAATTCCCTTCTTTAGTCCTTTCCTGGCTTCTTTATACTCCCCATGTGCTTTGTTTAATCCTAGCTTCCAAAGCTTTACATTCTTTTCCATTTTCTTCTTGACTAAATTCATCACCACTCTGGATAGCCAAGGTTCACTTATCTTTCCATCCCCGTCCTTCCTTCTACCAGGAACATACCTTTCTTGTACTCTGTGCAATTGATCTTTAAACACCCTCCACCTGTCTGATGTGGACTTCCCAGAAAAAAGGTGTTCTCAATTAACGCTTCTTAGTTCTTGCCTAATGCCTTCGTAATTTGCCCTTCTCCTATTTAAAACTACCACCATTCTCTGTCAAGTTTAAATCATGAAACTTCTAGAGCTGTAGCTCAGACCTCTGCCCCCTGAAGAAGACAGATCTTGGTTATATGCCTATCCAGACAGCTGGTCTTGGTCTTGATGTACACTTGCTGCACAAATCCTCTTCCATCTGGAAAGACTTGAATTACTCTTCCCATGATCCATAATTTTCGAGGCACTTATTCATCAACATTAAGCACACTGTGTCCTGGGAGGAAATTGTGTTTTATACCTGACCATTTCTGGCGCTGTTGTAGTTGTGTTAAATACTTCTTGTCCCATCATTTCCAAAACAGGTTTGATAAGTATTGGACTTGCTTCTGTCTATAATGAGCATAAATATCTTCCTTTTGGAACTCTCCTGGTGGTAAGAATGGTGAGGTCTTCTGAAGCAGCAGATGGTTGGGTGATAGTGCTTCCAAATCATTGGGGTTGGAGGATACCTTAGTAACTGAACAACCATTGTTAATGGCCTCTGCATCAAGTTCCTGTACCTTCGTAGTGGAATTAAGGACCATTGCACAGATCTGATCAATCTCTCCCATGACTCTCCATTTTGTGAACAAGCTGGGGGGGCGGGGGGAGGATTACATTTCACTTAATTCTCTTCTGAAGGAGGACATCAGTAATCTGTGAATGATTCTACTTCTCAATGGGTCCTCACACCTTATGCTCAGCTCCAACAATGTTTGACACACTATCGGAGAGCAGTTCATAAACCTGTCGTCGTTTTGCTGTAAAGTGTCAAAGTGCATTTACAAAGCAATCTGTGTCTAAAGAAGATGCCACTTCAATATGAACAGCTTGTGTAGCCAGACTGGTAAGTATGACAGTATACCTCTTCACTGTACTTCTATTCTTCACCTCAAAAGGTCCAAAGTAGTCCATGTATAAATGGAGGTTCATCTGGGGCGACCCTGTCCAGAGGTAGATCTGCCATGTGTTGGAATCCTGGAGCTGTGTGCAATGGTCAACAGACCAACACATTTAGACAGGATTCTTCTTACAGCTGTACATGCAGGGAATCTAGTGTTTTTGACACAACCTGGATAACATGTTGTTATGCCCAGGATGTCCCACCTCTTCGTCAATCTTAATAGCCTTCATTGTAACATTTCTTTTGACTTCTGGATCATCTAGCAGTTCTCCAGAACAATCAGGATTCACAGGCCATTCCTTTTCAGGTTGAAGAAGATACTGAGGCCTTGACACTCATGTTTCATTCTTTACCTTCAACCCTCTAGAGGCCACATCTGCTGGATTGCTTGAGATGCCTGTGTGACCTTAAGAATTTATGAAACACTATTTGCAACAAAAGTTTGGAACCTGGGAGTTTCAATTTTGATATACTTCAGAACAGAAGTACTACTGGTCCAAAAAACTGTCCTGAAGCTGCATGTGCAACTCCTTCCTCCGCAGTGTGTCCATACAGCTCACCATTGCAGCAGTGGTGAGCTCCATATGAGAGAAGCAAACCGACTTCAACAGAGTTACCACAGAGATCCCCATGATAAAAGCACTGTGCATCTGAGAGTCCCTGTTGTGCAACATAGGTATGTCACTGCTCCACAGCCATCTTCTCGTGCATCTGTAAAGTAGTGTAACTGAGCAGCAGTATCTTCTGCAAAATGCAGGGGCTTCAAATGCCTAACAATCTTGAAGTCTTCCAAATGACAGTGTTCTTCCAGCCGGCTTGTTCAACTCATGGACAGCTAATGTTGGTATAGTGTCTTCTCAGGCAAGCTCTCACTTACATAGATCTTGTAGGATCTTCTTAGCAGATGACACCACTGGACTCAAGATGGAACTAACTGTGTAGAGGATCCCCCTTCTGGCAAGCGGTCTATCGTGGAACATGATCTTAAACTTGAAAGTATCAGAACAGGGTGCACCTTTGGACACCCTGTACTCTCTCCACTGAAGATATATCTTGATCCACATCCAAATCTTCCATGTCTTTCGCTCTTTGCTCTTCTGATATCACAGATAGCACACTATGTCTGTTGCGTATCCACTTTATGAGTCGAAAGATGCCTTTAGGACAAATGGATACAAGGTCATGATAGAGAGACACTACTCCTTCCTCAAAGGACACTGACACTAGTCAGTTATCAACATAGAAGCATTGCAAAACCTTATCCAGTGTCTCACAACTGAACTGCTCTTCATTGTCTTTTGTGCAATTCTTAAAAGTGAAGTTGGCACAGCTCGGTGATGAAGTTGCATCAAAGAGATGTACCACCATTCTAAAGTCAACCATATTTAGCTGGTTCACCACTGGTTATTTTCTGAATCTGGTTATGACTCCAATCGATGAGCTAGTAAGACTGGTCCCTCTAAAAGCTGAGCATTAAGTAATATTCCCTGAAAAGTCGCTCCACAGTCAAACATAACATGACGTTTCCCGTTTATGCAGTGATAAATACCATGATGTGGAATGTACCAAACTTTCCCACCACTACATTCCAGATCCTCTGCTGGCACTCTTTCAGCATAACCTTTGGAGATGACATCCTTCAAGAAAGCAGTGTAGTTAGTGTGAAATGACAAATTCTTCTCAAACCTCTTCCATGGATTTAGAGCACACTGTTATACAATCTTCCTGTTATTTATCATTCTCAAAGGTAAACTAATCTGATGGTAGTCTTCAACCAGTTTTGTAGAATTTGTAACCAGCTCTAAGAACTTGTGGTGAAAACCAGGTGGTTCACCTGACTGCATTCAGGAAAGTCTGCATGGAACTGCCACTGGCAAAGCTCATCCAAGTTCAAAACTGAGATCCTGTTAACTCGCAGCTCAGGCTAAGCACAAACTCTCCTTTCAGTGTCCATTCACAGTCTAACCCAACATTGCTCTGACTGCATAAGGTCCATAATTAATACTGTGAGTCACTTGCAATGGCTCCAATGCTTTAGGCACATTCATCCTAAATTTCTGAATCAATCTTTGGCAAATGGGCACGCTTCAGGTGAGACCTCCTTGGAGATCCTCTATCATGGAATGTTCCCTCCATGGACAGGCAGACTTTCCTGTGTACAAATATTAGGTAGTTCGCAATAGTTTTCGCCATCTAAGCCAGCCACTTCCAATCCTGAAACAGTGTAGCTACTCACGACCTTCTCTTGGCCCCTGGTGTGTAAGAGAATGTGTGTACTTTTTCCTGTGAGCTTGAGCATGTTCATGAGGCCCACAGTGCAGAACACTGCTGTACTTCATAAATAACCACTGTCTTGTTAGCCTTTTTGACTTCACTTGAGCTGGAAAAATGGGAAGTTTACAACCACAATCGCCATCCCCTGTAAGCCCATTGGACACCAGGGCACTACTCACTGCTGTGTCTGATTCTTTCACGGCTTTCACTGCAGAGTCGCTGACAACAGTTCCATGCTTCCATTCACTCTGTTATATTTGTTGCAGCACCATGACCTTCAATGTAACATATTTGGATCAACCATTATTGCACCACTCGCAATTAACTTTATTCTCCTACAGCACATTCACAAAATGTACCAGTGATATTCCTTTCAATAAACGTAGGCAACAAACAAACTGTTCACACATCCACAGTGCTTAAACCAGGCCAAGGAACAATCAAATGTTAGCAATCGGGACAATGCTTCAGCACTCAATTAAAAAAAGGAATGCACTCTCAGGCAAATAGCAGTGGTCCCCATTGGACTGGCAGTGCTGACCATTCAGGACTGTGTTCAAACTAGAAATGCACAATATGAATCAACAAAAGGCCGTAGATAATCCTACTGCAAGCTGCTTGGGCTTCTCAGCGTTGAGATGCCAGTTTTGTCAACCGATGCGTGGCAGTCTTTTGCCGTAGACTGGTGTTTTCGTGGTATAACTTTGTTAATTGACAAAATACTGCAGCGGTTACTTGAAAACAAATCAAACCCGCTGAAAGACTGAGTGCAGGAGTTGGCACTGTATGAGGCACCTCCAAAAATAACTGAGTCCTGAGTCAAAGTACATTTGACCCTTTTTTAAGGAACCAATAAAGACGAGTGATCTTATAGCAATGCACTATAACAGAGCTCCATCATTCCAAGTAAGAGTCCATTTTCAGCTGTAAACTTGCAGTGATATTTTCCATACAGTTCACTTCTTTCAGTCTCTGTATCTATTGTTCTAGAGTGGGTGAGTGAGATTTAAGCCAGTTAACAGTTAACATTTTATGAGCAATCAGAATCAAGACTCTTAACATGTATAGTTTATTCTTCTCTAATGCAGATTGCGGGAGGTTGCCTAAAATTAAGTGACTAGGTTCAAAGGGTATACTTGTATTTAAAATCCTTCTTATTTCCTCAGTGACCTTGTACCAAAATTCCCTTAATTTGGGACAGTCCCAGAATATATGTGCAAAATCTCCCACTAGGCCACAACCTCTCCTGCAAAGTCTGCTGTTTTTTTCTGCATATAATGATATTACTAACAGGGTTTTAAAGTACCTCATCCTTATTTTCCAAGCAAATTCCCCCCAATTGGAACTATTGAAGCATTTATGCCATGACTCCCAAGATCTCTCCCACTCTTCCTCTTCTATTATGGTATTTACTTCCAATTCCCACTTATGTTTAACATCTAATGTGTCATCCATTGTATCCAGGTTTTTTTAAAATATATATATACAAGATACAATTTTCTGGGATTGCGTCCTACCCATGATGATCTCTATCCAAAATTTTTCCAAGTTATTTGGCTGTATTTTAAGATTGTTCCATTCTTTGTGTGATGTAAGGTAATGTCTAATTTGGAGGAATCTATAAAAGTCATTTGATACAAGGTTGAATTCAGTTTGGAGTTGGGAGAAAGATTTGAGCGCCTCACCATTAAACATTTGGTCCACAAGAACCAGGCCTCTTTGCACCCACCCGAATCCAGTCTTGCTGGAATAAAATCTGAAATTAATACAATTCTGGTTGCCCTTTATATAGTCCTTGGAAGATCTAATTTTTTCCTAATTTTATCCTATACTTTCAATGTATAGTTAACCCATTCATTCTGAATCCCAACATTCTTCCACACGTTTGGATTTAAAAAGGGAAGAGCTGCTAAAGATAACTCGCCAATTGAATTTTGCTCTATGTGAACCCATCTTGAATCCACGTCTTCTCTGATCCATGACACAATTGCTCTTAATTGGGCAGCCCAATAATAGGCCTTTAAATGAGGTAAAGCTAAACTTCCCTGTTTTTTACTTGAGTATAACACTTTTAGTCTCACCCTGGGCCTCTTTTTCTGCCATATAAACCTACTGATGAGTCTATCCAACATTTTAAAAGTAGATACAGGAACTATTATGGGTAGAGCACTGAAAAGAAAAAGAAGCCTGGGCAAAATATTCATCCTGATCACTTCTACTCTACCTATCAGTGATAAAGGAAGCATCTCCCAATGTTCAAGATCTCTCCTCACTTGATTAATAAGTTTAACATAATTGGCTGCAAAGAGCTGTGGGGAACTGTGAGTTAAACAAACCCCCAAATATCTAAAGCCCTGTTTTGGCCAACGTGAAGTCACTTCATCATCCAGCTGGCTTGGCCAGGTCCCTGTAATCATCATAGCTTCAGATTTTGCTTTGTTAACTTTGTATCCAGAGACCTCTCCATAGCTCCTCAAACTTTGTATAAGCGGGGGAACTGATGAAAGAGGATTCTTTATAAAGAGAAGAATGTCATCTGCAAATAAAGCTATCTTATGGGTTATACCTCCTTTATTTGTTATACCCTCAATTTGTTCATTTTGTCTTATTAACTCAGCCAGTGGTTCGATGCTTAAGGCAAATGATATCGGGGATAGGGGACTCCCCTGTCTGGTTCCCCTTTTGAGCCTGAAGAAATTGGAACAGTATCCATTTACTCTAACCCTCAAAACTGGATCTTTATTCAGCGTCTTCATCCAACTTTGAAATGTTGCATTAAAACCCATTTATTCTAAGGTATAGTCCAAGTATATCCAATCCACCCTATCAAATGCCTTCTCGGCATCTAAGCTAAGAAGCTTTGAAGGGTGAATGGATCTCTGTGTCTATAGTCTTAAGACTGGATATTTCAAGCTCTTCTAACATTATTTGCTCCCTGGTGGCCTGGAATAAATCCAGTTTGATCTAGATTAATCTATTTTCCTATATATTTCTGTAGTCTCTTTGCTAAAATAGAACAAAGAATCTTCACATCAGTACCAAGCAGGCTGATTGGTCTGTATGAACTACATGCTATAGGGTCCTTTCCATCCTTGTAGATTACTGATATGATTGCCTCTGACCAGCTCTCCAGGGGATCATGTTCATGCAGAGCATAATTAAAAACTTTACATAAAACTGAAGTAAGCTCTGTTGTAAGTATCTTATAAAACTCACCCATCTTATAAAAATCCATCCGTACCCAGAGATTTATTATTTTTTAATGTTTTAATAACATCTTTTATTTCTAGTTCTGAGATTGGTTGTGTCAGTGAAACAATCTCACTTTCTGAAAGTTTGTTTGTACAGATGTCTCTGAAATTTTCATCCAGCTTGCCTTTATTTTGTGGTGGATCCGAAGAATCATACAGACCTTTATAGCAGGCCCTAAATGCCTCTGCTACATCGTTTGGGTTCGATACCTTGGAGAAAGTTAAAGGATGTCTAATTTTTGGTACAACTCTTCTGTTAGATTGTGCCTTTCTCAACTGAAATGCTAACAGATGGTTGGCTGGGTTCCCCATCTCATAATATTTTTGATTTGTGTATCTAAGTGCTCCTTCTGCTTTATATGTGAGCAACTCATTCAAGGCATCCCTACACTTTTGTAGGGTTTTCCAATCATCCTTGTTCAGTGTTAATTTGTGCCTTTGTTCTAATGTTTTTATTTCACTTTGTAACTGATTATATTTTTCGTTTTGGCATTTTTTCATTTGAACAGCCAAATCAATACATTTTCCCCTAATCACAGCTTTTGCACCTTCCCACAGTATCGCGGGTGAAACCTCGCCACTGTCATTTGTCACCAAATATTCATCAATGCAATGTTCTAGTTGATTATAGGGAGAGGGGTCCATCAACATGGAAACATTGAGCCTCCAATATCTGAAGTGCTGCCTAAAGCTTACTTTCAGTACAAGTCTAACAGGAGCATGATCTGACAATCTAATGGGTTCAATAACACATTCCTTCACCTGATGTAGATTCTTCTTTTGGATGCAAATAAGGTCAATTCTTGAATATGAGCCATGGGCTCTTGATATATGACTAAAATCTCTGGCACCTGGATTCAATGCTCTCCAGCCAGCAACTAGCCCAAGCTCATCCAACATAATTTTTACTGTTTTAGACTTCTTGCTCAGGGGTTCCCCATTCCCAGGTAATTTATCCAGACTCCTATTAAGAATACAATTAAAGTCTCCTCCAACTATAACAGTGCCTCTAGCTTCCTGGGCAAGTAATCAAGCTACTTCTTTGAAAAAGGTGGGGTTATCTTCATTCGGTGCATAGATGCTCATGATAGTTCACCTCCCATCAAGCCCAAAGCGAACACATATCTACACTGCTTGTCTTTAACCTCTTTTTCCACCACGTAATAAACTGATCTGTGAATTAATATTGCAACTCCTTTCTTTCTACTATTAGGGCAATATGAATAATAGACTTGATCTACCCATTCTCTTTTTAATTTTTTGTGTTCCATGTTTCCTAAATGTGTTTCTTGTAATAGGGCTATAGAGCAATTAAGTTTTTTCAACTTGAGCCAATATTTTTTTCCTTTTAATGGGGTGATGATTCCATTAATATTATAACTAATTATGTTCAAAGTGGCCATGATACAATATCTCTTACTACATCACCACCCCCTCCCACCTTCACCCAAACCCAGCATTTTTATAGTATAATAACTGAAAAACTTGTGAAGACCTGCCAATGCCTAGAGAACTATTTTCAAAAGAATATAACCCACAAAACACAACAAAACCAAACAACACTTCCAAAAACCCAGATGGTCTTTTAAAATTCCTGATAAAACAAATTATTATGACTGCTTTTTCCCTTATCAAGACCACCCCCTGATGATAATTAGGCAGAGAGTAATGACACCTGCTTCTCTCTAGGGAACATGCACACAGTGCTGTCATAGCTACAAACCAGAGAGAAAATATATCCCTTGGTTGAGTTGTTTCCCTCACTTGATGATTCCTTTTCCTTCTCTGTCTGCTTAACAAAATTTAACTCACCCTCCTCCCCCCATGAAACTACATTGTATATCAAAATATGTCAGTTACGCTGGTAAATAGCTGTACATGTTGGCAAAGACAGTTAAATATTACTTACACCCAGAAATTATTAATCAGTCCAAAAAAGACAGCGTTTATAATACCTCCTGCTTTGAAAAAAAAATGTAATCGTCTTGTCTTATGTCAGGAAAGCTCTCATGTCTGCCTCCAACAGCGCAGCGCTCCCTCCTCCTCACCCCCTCCGCTGCACCTGCCATACCTCGCTGATGAGTCGCTGCTCCAGCTTCTCCCTCCCACTCACCGGCACGGAGATGCCCAGGTTGTCCAGTGCAGGTAAAGCTTCAATCAAGGAAGGAAAGGTCCTCACTCCAGCATCCAAGTTTATTCTCAGCTGCGCTGGGAAGCGACAACTTGCTTCCATCCCTTTCTCCTTTAGCTGTTTGATCCGGCGCGGACTTTTGCTCTTCTTTTCTGGACCTCGGGAGACTATTCCTGATCAAAATAGATGACTCTGCCTTGAAACACAACTTGTATATGAGCCCATGCTTGACGCAGTACTGCCTCTTTTTTCTGTATAATCCAAGAAACGCACAATGATGGAGCGCGGTGGTGCAGAGGACGCCAGCTCTCTGATCAGAGATCGATGGGCTCTCTCAATATGTATATTTAAGTCCTCTGGCAGCCGAAGCATCGTTTCAATTAACTGTTTGACAAACCGCACCATGTCTCCTTTCTCACTACCCTCAGGTATCTGATAGATTCTTAAGTTATTTCTTTGTAAGCGGTTCTGGAGAACATCGCAAGCTGCAGTAAGAGCGGCTTCTCACTTCAACAGGTATTTAAGTGCTCTCTCATGCCGGAACCGTGCATCCTCGTTAACACTAATTCAAGACTTACACTCAGAGATTTGTGCTCGAGTAGATCCAGTCATTCCTTCAGGTCTGTCACCGAGGTCTCCAGTCTGGATAGGGACGCCTTGGTGTCTGAAAATGACTCTTGATTTTCTTTTCTCAGCTCTTTCAACTCACGTAGTATCACGGCCATATCTTTCTCCCTCATTGTCTTTGCTAGCTTCGGCCTGTTCTGGCACTAGCTATATCTTTTAGTCTTTGCTTTCTCTTTGTATTTCTTGTTTTTCAATGTGTTTTGAAGTCTGAGACGCCGTATTCGTGTTCCTCTACTCTTTACTTAGCAAAAATATCTTTCATAGATGGACAAAAGTAACTTAACAGCTATTATTCCTCAAGTTTCGAGGGAGGGAATGCGAGGCAGGTCAATACTAAATCATGGTGTCACTGGAAGTCAAGAATTCATTCTTGTCCCTGAGAAAATTTTATCTGAACCCCGTGCTCTGTGCCTGTGCAGTGCCTCAAAACATCATATTAACATGACATAGACCAATTTCACACATACTTCTCGGTAACTTAATAAGATGTATGCTTTTGCAACATTTACCTTAATGCTATTTCTTTTGGCATTTCCTCACTCAAAGGAAGTCAAAATCAGTATAACTGCCAAGAAACACACACAAAGTGCTGGAGGAACTCGGCAGACCAGGCAGCATCCATGGAAAAGAGTACAGTCAATGTTTCAGGTCGAGACCCCCAACAGGACCTGCCAAAATTGTTTTCTAGCAAGATTTTCAGCTGGTTCACAATTGGTGCTGTTCAATGGGGTGTGTGGGGAGAAAGTGAGAGAGAGAGAGAAATGAAAGAATGATAAACAGCTTTTAACCTGACTGAAGGCCCAGATTGAATGTTAGTTAAATGGTCAAGCACATCTCTGCTGTAGTCACTGGCAGGTGCTGTTCAAGATGTTGTCAAAGGTTAATTAGTGTGACCCAGGCTGGGATTTTAGTCACCACACACCCCAGATTGTTTCAGCAGGTGTCCTCAGAAAGTTAAGTGATTAGAAATGCCTGCAGATATCCTGCCAGAAAAACGAGTTTCTATATTTATCAGATCAGAAATGACTAAAATACTGAGAAAGACATCTGCCAAAATGTTCCAGTTTCCTCAGTCACAAATCCTCCGTACATTCTGTCTTTCTGACAGAATAGAATCATCAGAGGGAGCACTTCAGTGATTAACCAGTGGGAGGAGGTAGTCAAGGGATACCTCAGCGTTGATCTTGTAAATCGCTGAAGTTTCTTGGCATCAGTTAGACCTCCTTCTGATAGTCATATACTATCCTCCTTCTGCTGGTCCTTGTTTAGCACTCGTGTAAGAACAGGGAAATTAGCAGGAACAGAGAGTGGAGGACTTCCTTATCTTCACTATTTGTGCTACTACTGAGTGAGTTCTGAAGGACGTAACTGACAGATCAGATTTTTATTTATTTATTTAGAGATGCGGGGAGCAACATGCCCTTTCAGCCCAATGAGCTACCGCCTAATCATAGGACAATTTACAATGACCAATTAACCTACAACTGGTATGTCCACGGACTGTGGGAAGAAACTGGGGCATCCGGTGGAGACACACGCGGTCACGGGGAGAATGTACAAACTCCTTACAGACGGCGCCAGAATTGAACTCTGAAATCCAACAACCTGAGTTGTAATAGCATTGTGCTAACTGCTATGCTGCCTTGTCGCCATGGCAACAAAGTGGGCAAACTCACATGACAGCTGGAGAGTTATGAGGTGCCATTAACAGCAGGAATGTACTGTATACCAAAGCAATGTGTAGGTTCAGGGCACAGTACATTTCTCAGTTTACCACAACAATCAATGCAGGTGATTAACATCAAGATAATGTTAGCAGGTGCCTGGGTGCGCCATTTGGAGGCTTTTCCATCATTACCTGAGGGAAAAAATGTCACCTGTACTGCACACGCATTTGTTAGCAAACAAGCATCTGGTTGAACACACACAAAATACTGGAGGAACTCAGAAGGTCAGGCAGTATCTGTGGAAATCTGTCGATGTTTTAGGCCAAGATCCTTCATCAAGACTGCTTCAACATCTGTTTTGGTGGTGCTGCAATAACAACCTCACGTTTATTGTTAATAAAACTAAGAAGCTGAATGTTGTCTTCAGAAAGGGGAAGTTGGGTGACTCTGTGCCAACTTTGTTTGTAGGCTTGGATGTGGAGAGAGTAAGCAGCTTCAAATTCCTGGGTGTTAACATTCGGATCTGCTGTTCTGGGTCCAGCAATCAGATGTAATTATGAGAAGGCGTGCCAGTGCCTCTACTTCCTTAGAAGCTTAAGAAGATTTGGCATATTATCAAATGCTCTTAACAGATTTCTACAGTTGCATTGTTGAAAGTATTCTGACTGGTTGCATCATCGACTGGTACATCAATTCCAGTGCTCAGGAACACAAGCAGCTGCAGAGAGTAGTGGACACAGCCCTCTCCATCACTGACAGCATCTATAGGAGGTGCTGTTTCGAGAAGGTGGCATCTATCATCAAACATCGCAGTCATCGAGGTTATGCCCTCTTATCACTGCTACTATCAGGCAGGAGGTATCGAAGCTACTTTACTACAACATATCGGATTCTTGAACTGTAACCTCATGTGGTTCTGCAGATGCTGGAAATCCAGAGCAATTCATATGCAGGAACTCAAGATTCAAGATTGTTCAATGTCATTTCCAGAACACAAGTGTAAGAAGAACAAAATAATTGTTACTCCCGATCTGAAGCAGCACAAAATGATACACTAAAGATAAATAGGGTGCCATGGTAGTGTAGTGGTTGGTTAGTGCGATGCTATTACAGATCAGGATGTTGGAGTTCAGAGTTCAATCCAGACATACACTGTAAGGAGTTCGTATGTCCTCCCTATGGAATGCATGGGTTTCCTCCCACTGCCTAAAGATGTACAGGTTAGTAGGTTAATTGGTCATTGTAAATTGTCCCATGATTAGGCTAGAGTTAAATGAGGGTTGCTGGTAGTGTAGCTTGAATGGCCAGAAGGGCCTAAGTCGTGCTGTATCTTTAAATAAAAATAAATAAAGAACACAATAATAATTAAAAAAACACAAAATAAAAGTACATAAGATAGCTTATATACATAAACTGATTGTATGACAATAAAGTGACACAAGGCTGTACATACGCTGACTGACAGGAAATACTAAGGTAGTGGTGGACTTAGTGGGTGGAGGTGTTGATCATCCTTACTGCTTGGGGAAAGTAACTACTTCTGAGTCTAGTGGTCCTGGTGTAGATGCTGCATAGCCTTCCTCCCTGATGGGATTGGGCCAAACAGATCATGAGAGAGATTTGTGGGATCCTTCATGATGTTACTGGCCCTTGTCCGGCACCTTTCTGTACATATGTCCATGATGATGGTGCCGGTGATGGTTTGGGCAGTTTTATCTACCCATTCTAGAGCCTTCCTGTCCACCGCAGTGCAGTTTTCATGCCACGCAGTCATGTAGCTTGTTAGGATGTTCTCCACTCCATATCTGTGGAATGATGTGAGTATGGATGTGCGAAGTCCGGCTCTCTTCAGCATCCTCAGAATGAAGAGTTGGTGAGCTTTCCTGACTGTGTAGGATATGTGCTGGGATCATGATGCGCACTCCCAGGAGGTTGAAACTCAATCAGCATCAGGGGAATAAGCAGTCGACATTTCAGGCGGAGTCTCTTAATCGGGACTAGAAAGGAATGGGGAAACCAGAATGAGCTGACCTGCACAATCCTAACTCTGCCTGAGCAATGGAACACTATAGACTACCTCTTACACGATTATGAACTTTTCTCTGATTGTGTTTTTCTTGCATTAATGTCTTTTTTTTAAATTAGTCATTTTTTTCTCTACATTGTCTTGTATATTTAGGTTTTGTGTTGTTGTCTGAACCTATATGCCTGTGAAGTTGCTGAAAGCAAGTTTTTATTGTACCTGTACCTCACCATGTTTGTGACATGACAATAAACTCGACGTGACCAAGTTGTGCCTGTAGTGTACTGAGAGGTTAAGTCCTCTTCACTGTCATAAATCTTGCTTTCAGATCCTTACAACCCATTTCTGCTAAGATATACTGTTTGTGACACTTGTTATGACTTCTGTAATGCAGCAGTGAGCAGCAGAGCTTTACAGGCAAAGTGGGTAGGGACCCTCTAAAAATGCAGGTATTCGTAAAGTGCGCTCATGCCTTCTACGGTCATTTCCTTAGCAATATCCTGCTGTGAGCTCCTATGGGAGAAGGAGGCTGCCTCCTTTACGTATTGTTCTTAAGCAGACTGTGTAGGTCCCTCTGCCCCTGAAAGGGCTCTGCCAATTCTTGCTAAACCCCAAGCAGCTGAAAGAATGGAGATCTTATTATGGCGTAACATGTTTAGGACTATTTTGCCAAGATAAGAGCTATGAAGAAAGGTGCTGTTAATGTGGGAAATTGAACTACTAGCACCTGCTGTTTCTGAAACATAGCAACTTGACATGAGGGATCCAAATAATGCTGAGTTGGAACTGCCAATAATTAATTTTATCTTTTTTTTTAAAGCCTTTGAAACTGTGCCAGGGATATTGGTGAAACCACTGTTAACAATGGAAAAATGCTGCAATGGACTAGGTCCAGATTATTAGCATAGTAAGGATGAATTCATGTTTAATAATTGCTCTTTCCATGGACAGACAGTAAATACTGAAAATAATTAAGTTCTGAATTTTATGATACGTTGATGTGTTGAGAATATAATAGAGTCGATAGTGAGAGTTGTGGGGTGTAAAAGAGTATTATATATTCCATTTTTGTTTTCAAAGTTATTTTGAGCTTATTCCTGACATTAGAGTTTTTTTTAAAGCCACACTGCTTTAAATAATGGCTTTCCCAGTGATTTTTGACTGCAGTAACATAATGTGGCTTGTAGCATAATGTACATTGTAGCAAAAGTAAGCCTCTTAGATGTACCAAGTCACATATTGTTAATCATAAATGTTCTGCAAAATATGAATTCCAAGTGTACGTAACTTGTAGTTCACAATTTTTTTTTCACTTTAGCCGACTTTACTGGTACTAGGAATGTCTCATAAATTCCAACAATATGTATTAGCATTTTTCAGGCATTTCAAATATGTATGTTTTCATCAGAATTAGTGTTCTGATTTGGTTTAATGCAGCTCAGGGTTTTTCATATTTGCAAGTTTCAATTTAAGCTCTGCTTTTTAATTGCTTTTAACGACTATTACTTGTATGGTACAGCACAGTAGCGTAATTGTTAGCGTAACACTTTAGAGTGCTAATGATTAGAAGATCAGAGTTCTGTTCCTGCTGATGTCTGTAAGGAGTTTGTATGTTCTCCCTGTGATTGGTGAGATTCCTCCGGGTGCTCCGGTGTCCTCCCACGTTCCAAAGACACCTGGGTTAGGGTTAGTAAATTGTGGGCCGGTTACGTTGGTGCTGGAAGTATGGCGACACTTGTAGGCTGCCTGCAACACATGCTCGGACTATCTGACCACAGGACATAGGAGCAGAATTCTGCCATTCGGTCCATCGAGTCTGCTCTGTCATACCATCACGGTTGATTTATTATCCCTCTTCACACTATTCTCCTCCCTGTAATCTTTGACACCCTGACTAATCAACAACCTATCAATCTCCACTTTAAATATACCCAGTGACTTGGTCTCCACACCGTCTGTGGCACTGACTTCCCCAGCTTCCCTACCCTCCTCATGCCCCTTATCTCTATTCTGAGGTTGTACTCTCTGGTCCTAGATTCTCCCCCTACAGGAAACATCCTCTTCATATCCACTTTATCTGGGCATTTCAATATTCAATAGGTTTCAATGCGATCACTCCTCATTTTTCTAAACTCCAGTGAGTACAGGCCCTGAGCCATCAAATGTTCCTCATACATTAACCCTTTAATTCCTGGGTTCATACTCATTAACCTCCTCTGGACCCTCTCCAATGCCAGCACATCTTTTTTTTAAATAAGGGCCTAAATACTGCAAGTGCATTCTGACTAATGCCTTATAAAGCCTCAGCGTTACATCACTGCTTTTATATTCCAGTCCTCTTAGAATGGATGCTAACATTGCACTTACTTTCTTTACCACCGACTCAACCTGCAAGTTAACTTTTAGGGAATTCTGCACAAGGACTCCCAAGTAACTTTGCACCTCCGATTTTTGAATTTTCTGCCCACTTAGAAAATAGTCCATGCCTTTATTCCTTTTACCAAAGTGCCTGGCCATACACTTCCCTACATTATATTCCATCTGCCACATTCTTGCCCATTTTCCCAATCTATGTACGTCCATCTGTAGGCTCCCTGCTTCCTCAACACTACCTGCCCCTCCACCTATCTTCATATCATCCGCAGACTTGACCACAAAGTAATCAGTTCCGCCATCCATACGATTAACATTTAATGTGAAAAGAAGCGGTCCCAACACACACCCTGCAGAACACCACGTCACTGGCAGCCAACCAGAAAACACCACCTTTATTCCCACTCTTTACCTCTTGCCAGTGAACCAATCTTCTATTCATACCCATTTCTTTCCTGTAATACCATTGGCTCTTATCTAGTTAAGCAGCCTCTTATGTGTGGCGCCTTGTCAAAGGCCTTCTGAAAATCCTAGTAAACAACATTCACTGACTCTTTTTTTGTCTATCGTGCCTGTTATTTCCTCAAAGAATTTGTTCAGATTTGTCAGGAAAGATTTGCCATGCTTTCCATCTGTGCCGGGTTGAGTGTCAAGCTAGCCACTTGGCCTCATAAAAAAAAAAACAAGGGTCGAGTCAGGAACGTTCATATTGTGACCCGGTTAATCAGAAAGGAGACCAATCCTGATACCATGCGCCAGACAAGAATGGCTGACTGTCTGGTACGACATGTTAAAAAAAAAGCAGGGTGAATTCTATCATATTGTGATCACTGCCTACTGGAGGTTCCTTTATCTTAAACTCCCTAACCAAATTGGGTTAATTACACAACATCCAATCCAGAATTGCCTTTACCCTAATGGGCTCAACCACAATCTTGTCTAAAAAATCCATCTCTTAAACATTCTACAAATTCCATTCACCAAATCTACTTGCATTTTGAAATATCTCATGACTATCATGACATTGCCCCTTTTATATGCAATTTCTATCTCCCAATGTAATTTGTATCCCACATCCTTCCTACTGTTCAGGGGCCTGTATATAACTCTCATCAGGGTCTTTTTACCATGGCAGTTTCTTAACTCTACCCACAAGGATTCTACATCTTCCAATTGTATGTCACTTCTTTATAAGGATTTTATATCATTTTTTTTTACCAATTACTGTGATGGTCATTAATACAAATGTAACATTTCACTGTATATTTTGATATATATGTGACAAATAAGGTTAATCTTTGTTTCATGCACATTCTCTTACAGACATGTGAGGATCCACTGAGAATTCAGAAATGGAAGGTATACTACGTTGCTGGAAATGTCGAAGATTTGTATTGAACGCTGATAGTTTGTCCCTTCCACAGGGGATTCAAAAATCAAAAATGCAGGTATTGTTCATGTTTGATCATTTGCTGACATAAATGATATATTTCTTAATTTTGTGGAATAAACATAGTTCTAGAAATTCAGGTTTCAGTGTTGTGTGACTTTTTTCTACCTTTTTGTACCTCAGCCATTCATTTCACTCAAGCTTGAAATCAGTAGGGTTTTGGATAAAGGCTGATGGAGATAGAACAAATAAATGCTGTTGAGGTGGGAAATCAACCATGACCTTGTTGAATATTGAAGCCGACTTAAAGAGCGAATTGGCCTCCTCCTGCTCTCATTTCTTATGAAGCTGCGTAGGTGGAAGGATCCATTAAATTTAGCACCTTTGTGTTTGTTATCAGAATTGAGTTAGATTTAACATAGTTATGGAAGAGGACAGTAATGGGATAAGGGTAATGTTTCTAAATTGGGGTAAGGCCAATTTTATTCAGCTATGAATTGATTTACCAAAAGTAGGTTGAAAGCAAATACTTAGAGACAAATTATTCTTGAAACAATAGGAGATACTCAAGGTGTGTATGGTAATCATTCCCACAGTGATAAAGCTTGGGGTTGCCAAGTCAAGAGTACACTGGATGACAAAGTACATTCAAGGTACAATAGATCAAAATAGGGAAAGAGCATATCACAAAGCCTGGAAGAGTATTAAAATCATGACAGAGAAATTAGAAAAGCAACAAAACATATGGGAATATACAGATATTGTCAATGAATCAAACAAGCCAAAGATCTTTTATTAATGCTTAAAGAGCAAGAGAATAACTAAGGAATGAGTAGCACTTAAGGATCTAAAAGGTAACTTAAAAAGACAGAGGTGGAATATGTGGGTAAGTTTCTTAATGATTCTTTCTGTCAGAAGAAGGGAGATGATGCCAAGGAACGTGTTAAAATATTAGGTAAGATAAGTATGGTAAAGGAGTAAGTATTAAAACAAAATTTTATTTTTGAAAATAGATAAAATCCAAGCACTAGATTAAATACAGCCCAGGTTGTCTTAAAAAAAAGCAGGGAAGTAAGGTGCAAGATACTGACTACAACTTAATCAGATCTGGTGCCAAGCTGGAGAATGCTGCTGTTGTACTATTATTCAAAATGGGAGGAAAGGATAAACCAAGTACTTATAGTCCAAATAATTATAGTTGGGCAAAAAAAATGGCAAATGGAGTTTAATCCACAAAGGCATTTGGCAAGGTGAAAAAAGCAATTGGTTAACGTATAAATGGGGAAAAAAATAGAGTGGTGTGAGGGAAAAGACAATTGTTGCAGGATGTGTGCATGTGCCCTTAAAGATAGCAGGACAGATCATTATTTGCTTCATAAAGCATACTGAATGTTTTTCTTTATTAAGAGTTAAGTTGCTTGGTTGCAACTATGAATGAAAAATGGATAAACTAACATTGTTTCCTTTGGAAGAGAAGACCACGGGGAAACATCATTGACATACATAAAAATTATGAAGGGTCTGGATAGACTAGTATTTCCTTTAACAGAGTGGCACAAAAATAGACAACATAAAGTTAAAATAATTATTAGTAGGATCAGAGATCAGCTGAAGGGGAGTACAAGTAATCCAGCTAACTGCTGTTAGAAAAAACATCGAGGATAAGTCTTCATTGCATTTAAACAATACCAGGATGTGTACTTGAAGATTCATGACCTCCATTCAAAGAACTGAGTGCTTATATGTGGAATTTGGCTGTTTTACAAAAAACATAGATAGTATGGGCTAAGCAGCAGCCTTCCATGGTTTAAGATTCTATGTTTACTTCTAACTCATCTTGCTGAGCTCTTGGAGTATCTGATTCTTCTGTCCTGCTTTCAGCAGTTCAAGAACTGCTGTCCATTTCTACTCTGTAGCAGACAAGCATTTTCTAATTTCATTTCATTTCTTCCCTTCCCTCCCTCCCCCATTCACCGTGTTAGAACATGTTTTTGTCTTCAAGTTGTTCCTTTTCACATTTATGGGTTTGCAGCTGCCTCTTTAGTTTACAAAACCAGAGGTGGAGAGGGGTTTGGAGAGAAATTATTACCAGTTCCATTCCTAATTATATAACATATGTGACAGACATAATATGTTATAGATTCTTCAAACTGCTGTTTGGTATATATTTTCTCCCCTTCTGTATTGTGATGTGGCTTGAATCATCTTTATTATTTTTTAGATCTAATTGTTCTTTATTTTAGGATGCTGCTGAGGAATCAACTGCACAAGTCAACTGTACCGTATGGCATGTAAAGCTAGAGGCTATTCCAGAGTGGATACAAAAAGAAATAGAAAAGGTAAATAATTATAAAATGAAAATGACATCTATTGCAAAAGTCATGGAACACTCAGCATTTGGGGAATTGGTTCCTGCTTTGGATGGAACAGTCAGTCAGAAATGGGTTCATGTTCTTTAAGGTTGTCATAGCTGGGGAGGTAGTGGGGATAAGCTGACTACCTATTAAATGCTCTTAATAAAGTGTGTTTCAAATAGCCTCTGACAACTAAGTCCAGCTCCTGACCTTCACATGCAGTTTAACTATTGTGAGCCCAGTGGAACCGTTTCTATTGATAAATCAAAGGGCAAAGGCTGATTACTAGTGCTTTAAAACCAGTTGTTATGGGCAGATGGGGCTCATCATCTGTGGTTGGCAGCTAATCTAGGAGAAGGGAAACTCTGATCTCAAACCTCTGCTCCCTTTCACCCACGGGAAAGGCTTCGGGAGTAAACCCTGAGGAAAAACCCAGAGCTGGAGTCCCTAAGGCAGTCTTACGTTGAGTTCAACACTGACTGGGAACCCCTGTGATGCTTTTGGTATATTGGCCTGTATTGAACTGTATCAGTCTCTGTTCTGCCTTCAGCTGGGTGGAGAGGGGCAGCCTGCTTCATAGGCAACAGCTTACTCTCCGTATCTTACTACCCTGGCTTGCATACCAGCTTGTGTATCACAAAGTCAGCTAGGACACAATATCCTTGGTCAACTCTGACCAATGGTGGGCCTATCATTGAGTTAAATCTAACAATTCATGTGCAAATGCCACTTTCTCAAAATTGAACTAACAAGAAATTGAATACAGCAAGCAAGATTTCTGAACTTTGTAGTCAGTTTTATTTACTGCTCTATTGTTAAGTGTAAGATATACATATATGCATACACAAGCAAATGCATATCAATTATTATATTTTGGTTGTCTTACGCTTCAACTACAATAACACACTAACTATGAATTAAGCTTTTAGAATGCATTTCAGCTTTAAATTAGAATACGGTCAAATTTACCAGAATTGTACTTGATTCAGCAAAAAGGGATTGGAAACAGCTTCTTAAATAAGAGTAATTTATGGAGGGCTTGATGAGAATTTAGGTCAAATACGTCCTCAACAAACAGAATCCCAAATCTAGATGCCATGGATTTTGAGCTACATACAATGTTAGGTTAAGGCAATAAAGAGAGGATAATATACAATTTAGAGAGTTCAAAACTGTGGAAAATATGGAAGAGTCTTGAAAGTGCTGAGAAATTATAAAGAGTAAGGATAAAGCGATTCTATTAGTATTCACAGGTATTAAAAGAAAGTGAACAAAAGAAGTACGGTAGGTTCAATTAGAGATCAAATCAGGAGACAATGTGTGGCTCCAAAATAGATGTTTATTTTTAAATAAATGTTTTGCATTCTGTCTTCAGAAAGAGAAAGACGATTATGACATTCATTTTTAAAGAGAAAGAAAATTAAATAATGTAAGTAACAAACATTATGGAATAATGATTTATTAAGGTTTCTAGGATTTTTAAGAGTGGCTAAATTGCTAAGCCAGTGTATAACATATTCCAAGTTCTTTAAAAGAAGTGGAAACATTTCGAAGCTGTGTAGGATTTTTCATATTTTTCATTATAGTCTTTGTACTGAAGGACTGTTATTTAAAAAGTGAGAAGATGATGACTTGTTTCCCTTCAGAGTGGAGTCAATAGTGGAGTACAGCATAGGAACAGACTCTTCACCCTACATTAATTTATTAATTAGTAGAAAGGTTGGAGGGGAGTTAAGAAATGTTTTCTTCTGCCAAAAAACAGTGAAAGTCTAGCTCCAGACAGAGAAATGTGTGAGACCATAAAGCAATCCAGCTGTGTTACTGAGGACGTGTACTTCAAAACTAACTGTGCTTCTAGCCATAGATTTCCTTCACAGTAATCTCCACATGACAATTGCTAAGTTGCATACGAGCCACAAAAATAGAACAAATCAGTGCATCCAATTATCAATTATCAGTTTGGTCTTATTTATCAACAAAATGACAATAGGTGCTGTTGACAGTGCTATTCAGTGACACTACTTGCCAATAACTTGTTCACCAATGCCCAATACAAATTTTCCCAGGACCATTCAGTAGCTGATCTTGCTACAGCTTTAATCCAAACATGAACTAAAGGGATAAATCTCAGAGTAGATGTGAGATTGCTTGTCTGTGAAATTAAGGCAGCATTTGACAAAGTGAGATTTCAATAAATCCTGGTAAAATTGAAATCAATGGGCATCGAAGAGAAAACGTTCTAGTCCAAAAACAAATTGCTGTAAATGTCCATAGAGAACTCTCTAAATGTTGGAAATCAATCTCTCAGCTGTTGGAGATCAATTATCAAGTCTCAAGACTTGTTTTCTGGGGTTCCTTGGGAAGTCTCCTATATTCAGCAGCTTCAAAGGTGAATTATATTTATATTTATATTTATAATAAATTTATATTTATTATTTTCCCGGTTAGAAACAGGGATGTCCACTGTTGATTGGACGTTGTTCAGTTCCATTCAAGTTTCCACAAATATCAAACTGTCTCTATGTGCCACAAAATCGAGATTTTATTCAGTTATGAGGTAATAGAAATGCCACAGAAGTGCCTAGCAAACAACAGAGAGCCTGACCACTTACCCATGATATTCAATGGTATGAGACCCTTTGACTAGAAAGCCAGCCAACAGACTGTTCACCAGAAGCACTGTAATAATTGACTCAACACCAACTCCCTGCGGGCAACTAGGGATGCTAATGATGCACAAATTGAGAAAAATAACAACTCTACACCCTAATCTGATGTTAGTTTGATTTTTAGTTGGCTGACCAGAACAGGCATAAGTGCTGTAAATTTTCATGATTCTAAAACACTGACTTCATCCATTAATTGCAACAGACCAAAGGGAGTGATGATAATACAGCTTCAGATGGTACTTTCTCCTTGATTCATTTAAGAACACTGTACTCTGGCATGAGAGAACAATTTAATGATGTTGTCATAATGCACGATATAAAAGCTTTACATGCAGAATCGTTACTATTATTGCTAGTAATGATATTCATGAACCATACACTCACAGACTGCCTGAGACTACATGTTGCAGTTCCGCTCAGTTATGTATCTTTTTATAAATTGTAAATAATGGCTGACATTTTATTCTGTAAAATCCTTCACTTGGATTTTTAGAGAACAAATCACATACTTTATGTTGTGCTTATGTGTATTGAACTATTAAATCCATAGAGTCATAGAATTAAGCAGCATAGAAAGTCTCTTTAGTCCACTAAGTCCAACCATCAAGCACCCATTTACATTAATCCTATGCTTAACCCTTTTTATTCCCTTCAACACTGCCCAGGCATTGCCACTCACCTACATACTAGTGATAATTTACAGTGTCAAGTTAGTCCACTAACCTGTATGTCTTTGGGATATGGAAGGAAATTGGAACACAGGAAGAACGCGTGCACTTCACAAAGCACCTGAGGTCAGGATTGAACTGGATTACTGGAATTGTGAGGCAACAGTTCTGCTGGCTGTGTAACTGCAGCAAGATAAAAACCAGAAAACCTTTCAAACCAAAGTACACCAACAGATGGTAGTTTGATCATATAAATAAGGCTCTGCCACTAAGAACTGATGAAGTTAGTGTTAAATTTATAATACTATAACACAGAAACAGGTCCTTCAGCCCATCCGGTTCATGCCAACTCCATCTGCCTTGTCCCATCTAACTGTACCCGACACCTTATCTAAAAATGTCAAAGAGAGGCGAGGGTGGATATTGGACCACTGGAAAACAATGCTGGAGAGGTGGTAATTGGGGGACCATGAAATAACCAATGAACTGAATAAGTGTGTGGTATCAGTCTTCACTGTGGAAGACACTAGCAGGATGGTGTAAGTTCCAGGTGTCAGGGGGCATGAAGTGTGTGAAGTTACCATAACCAGAGAGAAAGTTCTTGGGAAACTGAAAGGTCTTAAGCTAGCTAAGTCACCTAGAACAAATGATGTTGACCCCAGAGTTCTGAAAGCGGTGGCTGAGGAGACCTTTCAAGAATCACTAGATTCTAGAATGATTCTGGAAGATGAGAAATTTGCAAATGTCACTCCACTCTTCAAGAAGGGAGAGAGGCAGAAAAAAGGAAACTATAGGCCAGTTAGTCTGATCTCAGTGGTTGGGAAGATGTTGGAGTCGATTATTAAGGATGAGATCTCAGGGTATTTGTAGACACATGATAAAATAGGCCATGGTCAGCATGTTTCCTCAAGGGAAGATCTTGCCTGAAAAATTTGTTGGAGTTCCTTGAAGAAGTAACAAGCAGGATAGATTAAGGAGAATCAGTTGATGTTATGTACTTGGATTTTCAGAAGGCCTTTGACAAAGTGCCACATTTGAGGCTGCTTAACAAGCTATGAGCCCGTGGTATTCCAGGAAAGAGTGAGAATAAAGGGAGCCTTTTCTGACTGGATGCTGGTGGCTAGTGGTGTTCCACAGGGGACTGTGTTGAGACCGTTTCTTTTTACATTATATGTCAGTGATTTGGATGATGGAATTGATGGCTTTATTGCATAGTTTGCAGATGATATGAAGATACGTGGAGGGACAAGTAGTTTTGAGGAAGTAGAGAGGCTACAGAATGACTTAGATTAGGAGAATGGGCAAGGAAATGCCAGATGGAATACTGTGTCGGGAAGTGTCTGGTCACACACTTTGGAAGAAGAAATGAAAGGGTTGATTACTTTCTAAATGGAGAGAAAATACAAAAAACTGAGGTGCAACATGACTTGAGAGTCATTGTACAGGATTCCCTAAAGGTTAATTTGCAGGTTGAGTTAGTGGGGAGGAAGGCAAATGAATGTGCATTCATTTCCAGAGGACTAGAATATAAAAGCAAGGATGGAAGTGTTGAAACTTTATAAAGCACAGTTGAGGCCTCATTTAGAGTATCGTGAGCAGGTTTGGGCTCCTTATCTTAAAAAGGATGTGCTGAAACTGGAGAGGGTTCAAAGGTGGTTCAGGAAAATCATTTTAGGGTTGAGTGGCTTGTCATATGAAGAATGATTGATGGCTCTGGGCCCATATTCACTAGAATTCAGAACAATGAGGGTTGACCTCATTGAAACCTATCAAATTGAGAAAGGCCTTAACAGAGTGGATGTAGAGAGGTTGTTTCCTATGGTGGGAGAGTCTAAGACCGGAAGACAGAGCCTCAGAATGGAAGGGTGTCCTTTTAGAATAGAGGTGAGGAGGAGTTTCTTTAGCCGGAGAGTGGTGAATCTGTGGAATTCTTTGCCACATGGAGCTGTGGAGGCCAAGTCATTATGCATATTTAAGGCAGAGGTTGATAGGTTATTGATTGGTCAGGGCATGAAGGGATAAGACCTTAAGACATAGGAGCAGAATTAGGTCATTCATCCCATCGAGTCTGCTCTGCCATTTTGTCGTGGCTGATCCTGGATCCCATTCAACCCCATACACCTGCTCTCTCACCACATCACTCGATGCCTCGCTCAGGAATACACCAACTTCCACTTTGAATATGCCCATGTACTTGGTCCCCACCACAGACTGTGGCAGAGCATTCCACAGATTCACCACTCTTTGGCTAAAAAATATCTTCTATACTTCTGTTCTAAAAGGTCGCCCCTCAATTTTGAAGCTGTGCCCGCTAGTTCTGGATACCCCACCAGAGGAAACATCCTCTTCACATCCACTTTATCTAGTCTGTTTAACACTCTGTAGGTTTCACTGAGATCCCCATGTATTCTTCTAAGTTCCAGTGAGTACAGGCCACAGTTTCCAAACACACTTCATATGTTAACCCCTTCATTCCCAGAATCATCCTCATGAACCACCTCTGGACTCTCTCCAATGACAATACATCCTTTCTGAGATATGGCACCCAAAATTGTTGACAACCCTCCAAGTGCAGCCTGACTAGCACCTTATAAAGCTTCAGCAATATCTCCTTGTTTTTATATTCTATTCCCCTTGAAATAAATGCCAACATTGCATTTGCCTTCTTTACAACATACTCAATCTGTAAATTAACCTTCTGGGAGTTTTGCATAAGGACACAAAAGACTCTTTACGAGGTTCCTTCGTCTTACCCTTCCCAAAGTTCACAATCAGTTCTTTTGTCTTACTGACATTAAGTGTAAGGTTGTTGCTGCGACACAATCCACTAGTTGGCATATCTCACTCCTCTATGCCCTCTCATCTCCATCTGAGATTCTACTAACAATGGTTGTATCATCAACAAATTTATAGATGGTATTTGAGCTATGCTTAGCCACACAGTCATGGGTATATAGAGAGTAGAGCTAAGCACACACCCCTGAGGTGCACCAATGTTGATTGTCAGCAAGGAGGAGATGTTATCACCAATCCGCACAGATTGTGGTCTTCCGGTTAGGAAGTCGAGGATCCAATTGCAGAGGGATGTACAGAGGCCCAGGTTCTCTAACTTCTCAATCAGGATTGTGGGAATGATGGTATTAAAAGCTTATCTGTAGTCGATGAACAGCATCCTGACATAGGTGTTTGTGTTGTCCAGGTGGACTAAGGCCATGTGAAGAGCCATTGAGATTGTATCTGTCGTTGACCTGTTGTGGCGATAGATCATGAACAATGCATCTGTTATCTCTTCAGCATCCACTTGCAGGACTGTGGAATGTAGTCTAACTGGTCCAGGTGACTTAGCCACCCTAAGACCTTTCAGTTTGTCTACCACTTTTTCCTTTGTAATAGCAATGACACTCATTCCTGCTCCCTAACACTCACAAACCTCTAGCAGACTGCTAGTGTCTTCCACAGTGAAGACTGAAGCAAAGTACTTATTAAGTTCATTTGCCATTTCTTTGTCCTCCATTACCACCTGAACAGCATCATTTTCCAGTGATTCAATATCAACTCTCACCTCCCTTTATTCTTTATATAACTGAAAAAATCTTTTGGTATCCTGCTTTATATTGTCAGCTAGTTTGCCCTCATATTTCATCTTTTCCCTTCTTATAGTTTTTTGGTTGTCTTTTGTAGGATGATAAAAGCTTCCCAATCATCCCACTTCCTCACTCACTTTTGCTTCCTTATATGTTGTTTCCTTGGCTTTTATGCAATCCTTAACTTCCCTTGTCAGCCATGGTTACCTAGCTCTGCCGTTTGAGAGCTTCTTCAGTGACATATTTATCCTGCGCCTTGTGAACTATTCCCAGAAACTTCAGTCACCTCTGTTCTGCTGTCAATCCGGCCAGTATACCCCTCCAATCCACCTGGACAAGCTCCTCTCTCATGCCTCTTTAATACCCTTTATTCCATTGCCATACTGATACATGGGAGTTATGTTTCTCCCTCTCAAATTGCAGTATGAATTCAATCCCATCATGATCACTGCCTCCTAGGGGTTCATTTAGATTCAGCTGACTAATAAAATCTGGATTATTACACAACACCTAATCTAAGATAGCCTTTCCTGAGTCGGCTCAAGCACAAGCTGCTCTAAAAAGCCATCTCATAGGCACTCAACAAATTCCCTCTCTTGCGATCTGCCACCAACCTGATTTTCCCAATCCTCCATTATCTTTTTGAAGTCCCCCATTACAATTGTGACATTACCCTTATTACATGCCTTTTCCAGCTCCCTTTGCAATCTCAATCCCACATCTTGGCTGCTATTTAGAGGCCTATATTGATTCCCATAATAGTTTTTTTACCCTTGCAGTCTCTTAACTCTACTCACAAAGATACAAGGAAAAGGCAGAAGACTGGCGCTGAGAGAAAAATTGGATCAGCCATGGTGAAATGGTGGAGCAGACTTGATGGGCCAAATGGCCTAATTTTGCTCCTATATCTTATGGTCTTATGGAAATCTACCACAAAATAATTCATATCATATTTATATATATATATAATGTGCTTTCCCTCCAAGCCCCTCTCATACATTTACCTATCAAAATTTTTCTTTCTCCTTAGCTTGGGTGAGACTAGAACTAGAGATCATGTGTTAAGAATGAAAGGTGAAAAGTTTAAGGGGAATATGAGGGGAAACTTCTCTCACTCAGAGAGTCACAAGAGTGTGGAATGAGCTGCCAGTGCAAGAGGTGCATGTGGGCTCGATTCCAATGTTTAAGAGAAGTTTGTATAGGTACATGTTGGCAGGGGTTTGGACAACTATGGTCTGGGTGCAGGTCCATAAGCCTAGGCAGTTTAAATGGTGTGGTACAGACTAGATGGGCTGAAGGGTCTTGTTTATGTGATGTACTTTGCTATGACTATATGACTTTATCTATGAAGAGAAACCAACGGTCGGCATTTCGGGTGATAATCAAGAGTGGAAAAGAAGGGGACAGAACCCAGAATAAGTCAAGTCAAGTCACTTTTTATTGTCATTTCGACCATAACTGCTGGTAGAGTACACAGTAAAAATGAGACAACGTTCTTCAGGACCATGGTGCTACATGAACAATACAAAAACTACACTGAACTATGTAAACCAACACAAAAACTATACTAGACTACAGACCTACCCAGGACTGCATAAAGTACACAGAACAGTGCAGGCATTACAATAAATAATAAACAAGACAATAGGCACAGCAGAGGGCAGTAGGTTGGTAGTCTGATGGCTTGGGGGAAAATCTGTTACATAAATAAACAGCTAAATGGCGGCGTCTGGGATTCTGTCTTTTTCGGTATTCCCACCGAGTATTTCGTTGCCATAGATGTAGTCCAATTTAATGTCCATTGGAGAGCAGAGTGGACGGGAGAGTTGGCTGGCTAGGGCTTGCTTTTTTCCTGGCACGGACTCCTGCCTGCTCGCCTTGCTTCCCCTTCCTCGCACACTGCTTACGACGTCCCCACCTCCGGCCACCGGCATCAGGCGACTCCGAGGACTGCAAGCCCGATTCCCTCAGTAAGCAAGTATTGGAGAGCAGAATGGATGGGAGAGCCAGCCGGCTAGGGCTTACTCTTTTCCTGGCATGGACTCCTGCCCACTCGCCTCGCTTCTGCTTCCTCGCAAGAAGATGGGGGGAGGGTGTGGAGGGGAAAGGACACAGCATCTGCAGAATCTCTTGTGTTTATGTCACAGTGCTGTAGCACAGCATTTGGGGTTGGGGGAGAAAAGTCTCTTTCGCTTGTTTCCCAGTATATACACTTTGAGTCCAGAGGCACTCCATTGGAGAGGGATTATCTTCCTCAGTAGCCTGGAAGAGGTATTTGGACAGCGTTTTAAACTTAAGTTTGAAACATTTAAGTAGAATCCAGTAAATAAGTAGAGCAGTAGATAAAATCTTGTCTGTTTAATGGTTGTTCGATGCTAAATTTAAAAAAATAATTTGCAATGTTTAGCAATGAAAATGGACCAGAAAAAGATGTTAATGTTATCAGCAGGAGACCACTAAAGTGATTAAATTGCATATTTTAACTGAAGTAGTAAGTACTAATTTTGTTATTCTTAGATTTGCCTTTTTTCTTATGTTTATTTTAGTAACTAAAGAAGGACTCCCGACTTGTAGTTCTGTTCTAACTTTTAGCATTATAGGTTCTTTCATTAACTCTCCACTGAGTACTAATTTCTACAGCAGTAAATAATTATTTTTCTTGACTACCAAAGTTTTGCTGCGTTATGTTCAGCATATAATTTGTATAAGAATTTAGACATGCCTGTTGTGTTCTTCCGTGACTGAAGAGGTTTCAGTATCTTTAGTCACGGATTAGTTTTCACTTTGCCATAAATTTATTAACCATAAAAATCACCTGATCATCTATTTTATTGTCACAATATGCTAAACGCCAGCCTTTTGATTTTTCACTGAGGTAAGCCCTCTATTTCAATTCATTACCAAAAAATAGTCACCTTACCTTGTTTAATGCCTGTTCCATGCAAGCCAGTTAAGATTCTGCTGTATGTAGCCAGATTGCAGATACTCTTGTTCGATCTGATTTTTTTAAAGAGTGTAGCATCTTAGTCTACCAGCACATCAGTGAACTTGCATTTGAGAATCCTAGTGAGATCATATGGATAGTTATATGAAATGTGCAAGCTCAGTCCTATGCTATGGTTTGCCAAAGTAAACTGCATTTAAAAGAAATTATCAAAGATTTGCTCATCCTTTCTGATATGTGAACTACATTTTGGGAAAGAGTCTAGTAAACGGGGGTTGCCTGTTTGTTTTGTGGAGTAAAACAACAAACCTTTTTGGAATATTATATATTCTATGACTTTGGACAGAGAGAGTTGAACATTAATATAGTTTGTAACAGGGAATGACTTAATTTGAGTTGAACCTCAATTTGCCAGATTTACTTGGACTCCTGCCAAACATTGTAACTAATTTAAGACTTAGCAATGTGCCCTAAACTATTATATTATAAATACTTTAACTGTTTATCAGCCTGGGCTACTAAGATGAAACAGACGTTTAATTGGAAACTGCGAAACACCAATAATTGGCATCTCTCTCTCTCACCAGATTTGTCTAACTTATCAGTCATGTATTGTGGCTCATGTAAACTTCTGAAGTTAAAACAAAATCTGAAGCTTTTTAAACTTGCTCTTTCTTAGAGAGATTCTCATATTGAACTTCCTTTTCCTGGACCACAGGTGCAATTGCTGACAGGAATTTTTACTGTTTAAGTAAATCACCTGGGTTGAGGTCTTTGTGAGTATAGCTCAAAAATCTCCATTTGATACTCATGAGAAAAAAATATAATTAAAATAGTTTTATTATAATAACACTAAATGTAAAACTAGAATGAATCCAGGGGCTTTTTGAGTGCTGTATATTCCATTTAATATGATCATGACCATTCTTCAATTATGTTAACTTCTGATCCACATGACAAAAATTAAGCCTTGATTCAAAAAATCTATCAATCTTGGACTGAAGGTACTAGACAACTATCGTGCTTAGGGATAGAAATTTTCAGAGTCATGAATCACTGCATGATGAAGTTGCTTCTCATCTTATTATTAAATGGATGAGACTAAATCTGTGATTGTATTGTCTTCAGGAGTCTTTTACACATTGAGAAATGATGATTATGTTCATGTTACATGATGTGACTGGAAGTAGCTATTTCTCTGGTCTTACATTCATTCTCCTTTTGTGGCACAGTGCCGATATTGTTTTAGAAACAATTGACTGAATTTTCATTTATAATCAAAATTTAATGATTATTGATTTTTGAAGTTTCTTGCATTATTCATAACATGAGTTTATACTCACTGTTCATTAAATGGTGTTGCTACTCATCACTTTCAGGAGATTATTCACTCCATAAATTGTCTTGTCTTTACTAAACCTGCAATGTGCATTTTAGCAAAACAGATCTGTACAACAGCAAAATTACTATTTAGATTGGAGCAGGATCCAAGTTAGAATACTTTAAAATAAGATGTGCGGAAAATCTACACCAACTACAATCAAAATATAGTTGTTGCCATTTTTAAACAAATAATGATTTTTTTTCAGTATGAAATGAATGGAACATAAACTGTTTGCTTTGACTAATTAACAATAATCCTCAAAATGTTCAACATTTTTTCTGCTGTATTCTGAAATAACAATGGAACATGTATTCAGCATTTTAATTTGTAGGTATTTTCAGCTGGAAAACAACTTCCTTTTTAGTACTCATAGGTTGTGGTTTTGAGATTTTTTTGATAGCTCAGCCATACTTTTATCAGTGGTCTGTGATCATAAAGCCATTTATGTTCTTAACTATTAAAGGCATTATTATAGATTATGCTTTTTGGCATAAAACAGTGGGAATTTTCAGGCACAACTGAATAATATGTATTTTCTAAAGTCTGCTACTCTGATGCACTGTAAACCCATACAATCTGCCAAATCAGGTGCCTCAGCATGCAGTTATGTGGGCTTTTCTGTGTAGTGCTAGATTCCACATGACACACAGAAAGAAAAGCTGACCTTATGATTTGTATGAAATAGTTGATGTGGTCACTTTCCCGCTTTTTTTTATTACAATGACCAGTGTTGTTTATTTCTTTTCTACAGTCATGGTGGACAATTGGGAAACTGAACTGCCAGCACTGTGGGGCCCGTCTAGGGGAATTTAATTTTGTTTGCCCTGCCAAATGCCCTTGTGGGCAGACAGTGACTGTTCATATCTGCAAGCGTCGGACTGACTATGAACCGCTACATTTAATCAGAAGCACTGAGTCTGCAGAGGTGAAATCCTTGCAGAAAATACAATATATACACAGACTAGAACCTGTGGAGAAGTTGGAGCATGGGTCAAAAAATAGTTTGTTCCACTGCAGGCAAAAAGAATTTTTACATCATTTGAAAAAGATGGATCATGAACAAGGGACTGATGCCCTTTGCCTGGAGGCAAGATCACACAACAGAGGAATTGTAGAAGTTGACAGCAACTTCAAAGCAGCTTATCCACAGCCATGCTCTTCTGCTTCACAGCCAGTGAGAGCCAGATGTGCAGTGAAAGGTTTTCATAAAAAGTCTTTCAGTCTGGATTTTAACAGCATAAGCTCAAAGGATGCATCAGTTAGTTCTGCTAGCATTCATGGATTGTGTCCACGATCTTCTTCTTGTGGCCTTATAATGAATCACATAGCTGAGGCTTCTGATCCGATACAGCAGATTTCAGTGTCAGAAGATACTAAACTGCAGCTGTTTGCAAGAGAAGAATCAAATGGATCTCTCTTTCCTAATCAGCACATTAAAGAGTCTGATTTTGTGTTGAACCCTCAGTCATTCCATGATCATCCAGTTGACGAAGAAGACATCGACCCTGGTCCATCTGTTCCAAGACACTGTAGGAACACAGCTGCTCACGTATCCACCATTGTTAGAGGTTGGTCCCCTGACTCAAGTACTGAAACTAGTGATGCAGAAGAGAGGGGGGAAGGACATGAAGCTGGAGCAAGCAATCCTTGTGATGATTCTGCGCCATGCGTTCCCTTATTGTCCTCTGTAGATGAGAGACCCTTGAGTAAAAGAGAGAGAAATAAACTGAAGAGTTTGAAGAGGAAGCAACGGAAGTGGCAGCAATGGCATCAGAGCAAATTGAAGGAACAAAAACAGGTCAGTGCTTGAAAGCCTGAGACAGCCTACATGCAGTAATGTTAATATCAGAAAGTCAGGTTAAAATTGGGAACTACTCAGTAAAAAATAAGGAATATCAGTTAAAATATAATCTGCATTTAAATTAGAATCAAAGAGTCAGTGTTTGCATATTAAGAGCACAACTTAGGCACCAAAAGTCCCAAGTTATAAAACAAAAGTTGTTTTTAGATCAAAGCAATATTAACAGTGTATTCTTCAGGGTTTCATATTGGAGCTGCTATTATTTATGATATATTTTAATGATGGACGTTGCTGTTAAATAAAATTTGTCGTTTACACAAAATATGTTAGCAATGATGAGGATACTAACTAGAGTTGACATTAGAGATGAACTGCTGAAGTGTGAATGCATGTTAATGCAGACAAGTGTGAACTGAAGAGAGAGGGGATTCCAACTAGACTAAATGGTATACGTAATAGCAAAGCTGCAGAAACCAAGAGGCTTGGGTGCAAATATCTGAAGATGGTTGGTCAGATTATGTAAGTGAATTGGAATTGCTTTATTATTGTGACATGCACCAATATATAGTAAAAAGTTTTTTCTTACAAGTGATCATATCATTACACAATGCATTGAGGAAGAACGAGGAAATGTAATAACACGATGCAAAACAAAGTGAAACAGCTAAAGAGAAAGTGCAGTGTAGGTAAATAATAAGGTGCGAGTTCATAGTGAGGTAAATTGTGAGGTCAAAAGTCCATTTATTATATTAGAGAACTAATTAATTGTTTTAAAAAAAAGGATCTAGTGCTCTCCCAGCTTATATGATGAATAAACTCTTCTCGGGCTTCCAGCCGGGGACAAGTATCGTTTTGATGACAAACTCTGCCGTGGAGTAGAAACTAACTGTGAGTCTGGTGGTAAGTGCTTTCAGGCTTTTATATTTTCTGCCAGATGGAAGGAGGAGATGAAAGAATATCTGGGGTGGATGAGGTCGACATTTATGCTAGTTGCATTACTGAGGCAGCGAGAAGTTATAGGCAAGAGTCTATGGCGGGAAGGCTGGTTCCGTGATGTGCTGAGCAGTGTCCCCAACTCTGAAGTTTCTTGTGGTCATGACAGAGTAGTTACCATAATGAGCCATTATGCATTTGAATAGGATGCTTACTATGGTGCATTACTAAAAATCGGTAAAGGTCAATGGGAAAATGCCAAATTTCTTTGGCCTCCTGAGGAAGTAGAGGCATTGCTGTGCTTTCTTGGCCATGACATCGACGTGGTTGGACCAGGACAGACTATTGGTGACGTTCACTCCCAGGAACTGGAAACTCTCACCTTCTCATCTTCAATGCATAAGATTTTGGATTTCACACACAAAATGCAAAAATAAAGTGTTATAAAATGCTATGAGGACCATAACTAAAATACTTTACATTGGTCATTGGATTTTAGGAAGGATGCAAGGCCCCTAGAAAGGATTTTCTGAAATGTTTCTGGGTTTGCGTATTTTGGATACAAGAAAAGGGAAGAGAGAATGGTATTTTTTAAAGAGAAGAAGATTTGATAGAAATGTGCAAGTTCTTGATAGTGTAATGATGTGCTACACACAGAGCTAGAAATAACGACACGCAGTCTGTAAGTTGCACTCGAGTCTAGTTTATTCAAACTTCGTGGCACTGGCTTTTACGCAGTTCCGTTCCCACCCTCTCCGGGTGGAATTAACGTCAGGGGTGCAGTACAAAAGTCTCTTCCCACGCACGGGCTTTCTCCCCTTGCTGGTGAAGAAAAAGGCCCAGCGCCATTTTGTGAGCCGGTTCACCTGCGTAGAAAGTGGGTCGCCACGATAGGATGATTATGGAGAACCTGTCCTCAGTGGACTCCAAAAGGCATAGCAATAAAATTATTATCAAAAGGTCTAGGGTATTAAGGGGAGAGTAGAAATAAAACACTAAAAAGCAATAAGCTGTAAGTGTAGTAGATGCAGATTGCAGGACAAATATTTGAAGTTTAAAGGGCTATTGAGAAAGAATTGGAAAGTGGAATTGACTAAATTGTTCTGGTATAAGCCAGTATAATGTAGATGGATTGAATGGTTTGAACTTTACTGCTTCTGTGATTCCAAAACCTATAATAGAAAGATGAAATTGTTTCTTAAAAAAAGCTGCATTTTGATGATGTTAAAAATTAAAATAGTACCTAATTTGCAACAATAATAATAATAGTCAACAATTAAAGGTATATATAGTGTCTTCACAATTTTTGAAAGTAATTTCTGCCCTTGTAAATAAACATAAAAATGCTCTGTTATTTTAAATGCTGAATATCAGGTAGATTTTAAAAAAACAGTGAGGTATATAAAGAAAAAATTCCTTTGGTGGAAGAAGGGATGATAGCAAATTCTCCAGTGTCATTCTGAAAGGTTAGATAAATGGCAAAATCACTTAATTAATTGTGTCCAGCTCCAATCCCAGACTTCAGGAATTCAGATGGCTCCTCTCTGGTAGATCTGGTTCAAGATGGAACTGCTGAAACAGTCTTGTGAACCTTAATGTTACATTAATGAAACAGAAAAATGGAAACATAGAAACATAGAAAAGCTACAGCACAATACAGGCCTTTCGGCCCACAATGCTGTGCTGAATATGTACTTACTTTAGAAATTATCTAGGGTTACCCATAGCTCTCTATTTTTCTAAGCTCCATGTACCTATCCAGGAGTCTCTTAAAAAACCCTATCGTATCTGCCTCCACCACCGTCGCTGGCAGTCTATTCCACGCACTCACCACTCTCTGCATAAAAAACTAACCCCTGACATCTCCTCTGTACCTGCTTTCAAGCACCTTAAAACTGTGCCTTCTCGTGTTAGCCATTTCAGCTCTGGGAAAAAGCCTCTGACTATCCACATGATCAATGCCTCTCATTATCTTATACACCCCTATCAGGTCACCTCCCATCCTTCGCCACTCCAAGGAGAAAAGACCGAGTTCACTCAACCTATTCTCGTAAGGCATGCTTCCCAATCCAGGCAACATCCTTGTAAATCTCCATAGCACCCTTTCTATAGTTTCCACATACTTCCTGTAGTGAAGTGACCAGAACTGAGCACAGTACTCCAAGTGGGGTCTGACCAGGGTCCAAAATAGCTGTAACATTACCTCTCGACTCTTAAACTCAATCCATCGGTGGATGAAGGCCAATGCACCATATGCTTTCTTAACCACAGAGTCAACCTGCGCAGTAGCTTTGACTGTCCTGTAGACTCAGACCCCAAGATCCTTCTGATCCTCCACACTGCCAAGAGTCTTACCATTAATACTATATTCTGCTATCATATTTGACCTACCAAAATGAACCACCACATTTATCTGGGTTGAACTCCATTTGCCATTTCTCAGCCCAGTTTTGTATCTTATCGATGTCCTGCTGTAAAATCTGAGAGCCCTCCACAACATCTCCAATCTTTGTGTCATCAGCAAGTTTACGAACCCATCCCTCCACTTCCTCAACAGTTCATTTATAATAATCACAAAGAGAAGGTGCCCCAGAACAGATCCCTGAGGCACACCACTGGTCACTGACCTCCATGCAGAATGTAACCCATCTACAACCACTCTTTGCCTTCTGTGGACAAGCCAGTTCTGGATCCACAAAGCAATGTCCCCATGGACCCCATGCCTCCTTACTTTCTCAATAAGCCTTGCATGGGGTACCTTATCAAGTGCCTTGCTGAAATCCATATACGCTACATCTACTGCTCTATCTTCATCAACATGTTTAGTCACATCGTCAAAAAATTCAATCAGACTCATAAGGCACGACCAGCCTTTCACAAAGCCATGCTGACTATTCCTAATCATATTATGCCTCTCCAAATGTTCATAAATCCTGCCTCTCAAGATCTTTTCCATCAACTTACCAAGCAGTGAAGTAAGACTCACTGGTCTATAATTTCCTGGGCTATCTCTACTCCCTTTCTTGAATAAGGGAACAACATCTGCAACCCTCCAATCCTCCAGAACCTCTCCCATCCCCGTTGATGATGCAAAGATCATTGCCAGAGACTCAGCAATCTGCCAGAGGCTCAGCAATCTTGAATAACCTCCAGGTTCTGCTCCAAATTGCACACTGTCCTTATTTAGAAACATACGAGAAGCATCCCTTTACTTGCTTCATTTATGCCCTGAAACACTCTACTTAACACAGTGAAGGTAATTTTATTAGCAGGAATGCAGCTTTTCAAGAAGGTGTCACACCCTCAGGTTTTTAAAGGCAACTAGGAATGAGCATTTAACACTAGTTTTATCAAGTAATGCTTTTACCTGTAAATGAATACTAAATGTAAATGTAAATAAATGAAGTGATGAATACAGCCCAGTCCATCATGGGTAAAGCCCTCCCGACCACTGAGCACATCTGCACGGAGCATTGTTACAGGAAAGCAGCATCCATCATCAGGGACTCCCACCACCCAGGTCATGCTCTCTTCTCACTGCTGCCGTCAGGAGCCTCAGGACTCCCACCTCCAGGTCAGGAACATTTATTACCCCACAACCATCAGGCTCTTGAACCAAAAGGGATAACTTCATTCATCTTCACTTGCCCCATCACTGAACTGTTCCCACAACCTGTGGACTCACTTTTGTGGACTCTTCATCTCATGTTGTCATTAATTATTGCTTATTTATTTATTATTATTCTTTCTTTCTTTTTGTATTTGCACAGTTGTTATATTTTGCCCACTGATTGAACTCTCAAGCTTGTGCAGTCTTCCATTGATTCTATTATGGTTATTATTCTGTGATGGAGTTATTGAGTATGTCTGCAAGAAAATGAATCTTAGTGTTTTATATAGTGACATATGTACTTTGATAATAAACTTTGAACTCTGAATAAAAGTAAGCGGAGAAACTTGTTGAAAGGTGAAGCATATATTTACAGTGAATTAAAGACTATTTTGTTCTGGAAATTAGTTAAGCAGAACCATGCTCTTTAAGTGCTAGAACATATATCAGAGGATGCATTTGGGTTGGCAATTGTTGTGTGAGCAGTGAGGAATGAGCAGAAAGATACATCCAGGTTGGAGTCCAAGTAAAGCCAATAGGATCTGCACCATAGTATTCTGTGAAGACTGAGCTCAGTGGCAATAATACTAAGCGGGTGAACAATATTGATCTGGGCACTGCTATTGCTGATGTACTAAGGCAAAGTTTGTAGAAACCAAATAACCTCACTGGCGCATCTTTGAAATATGTGAGGAAGCTGGAGAACCCAGTAGAAACTCTCTAAGCCTTGGGGAGACTGTGTACACCTGAGGTCTGAGAGGAACCCATGTCCTTGGAACCACGAGGAGCAGACTCAATTATTGAGCAACCATGCCACCCATTCAGAACCAAGAGGTGAGCGCATCACCAAGATCCTAGATGTTGCTATAGCAATCAGGCCATTAATGTAGCTGGTCAATTAACCTCCTAGATAGTCTGATGATGACATTTTTGAAGATCAGTGCTGGTGAAGGAGCTTTGGTGGTTGCATCTGATTGTTCCCCACCATGGCATGACAATTTTCCTCAAATGACATAAGATTGTAGTTCCATAAAAGAGTTAGATAACTGATATGGTTGTATACAATAAAGTACAGTGGAATTGAAACAGTTAATAAAAACCACTTGGGAGCCAAGAGAGGGTTACAAGATTGATTAAATGCTGACTGATGCAGGGCTACAACCTGATTGCATAACCTATGGAAGCAGATGGTTAAGGTGACCAGGGTTTCAGCAGGGGAGGGCTATGACTACTGGGATTTTGTAGGAATCTGTTCTCATCCCTTGCTGTTTCTGGTATTTAATGAAGAAATAGAGTTAAAAGCAGGGGTCAAAATCTAAAATAGTTAATCCTGTTGATAGTGAGAAAAAATTATAGAAGAAAATAACAAAAACTCCTGATGCCACTTACTGCATACTTTTCACTTATGTTTGACCTCAAAGTGCAACACCTTCATAGTTAACCTGTTTAAACTCTATCTGCCTTTTCTTTGTCCATGTTTTCAATGTTGCAGCTATATAGGACCTAGTCAGACCCCACTTGGAGTACTGTGCTCAGTTTTGGTCGCCTCACTACAGGAAGGATATGGAAGCCATAGAAAGGGTGCAGAGGAGATTTACAAGGATGTTGCCTGGATTGGGGAGCATGTCCTTATGAGGATAGTGAACTCGGCCTTTTCTCCTTAGAGCGACGGAGGATGAGAGGTGACCTGACAGAGGTGTATAAGATGATGAGAGGCATTGATTGTGCGGTTAGTCAGAGGCTTTTTCCCAGGGCTGAAATGGTTGCCACAAGAGGACACAGGTTTAAGGTGCTGGGGAGTAGGTACAGAGGAGATGTCAGGGGTAAGTTTTTTATTCAGAGAGTGGTGAGTGCGTGGAATGGGCTGCCAGCAGCGGTGGTGGAGGTGGATACGATAGGTGTCTTTTAAGAGACTTTTGGATAGGTACATGGAACTTAGAAAAATAGAGGGCTGTAGGTAAGCCTAGTAATTTCTAGGGTAGGGACATGTTCAGCACAACCTTGTGGGCCGAAGGGCCTGTATTGTGCTGTAGGTCTTCTATGTTTGTAATCTATGTACTTCTGTGTCCTTTGACCATCTTTTTCAATATCCTGAACTCCTCCAGTTTATGAGATACCTGTAACCTTCCTAACCAACCAATCTACATTTATATCCAAATGAATTGCATGTGTCGCACGCAACAGACATCCCAGCACTGATCCCTGCAGAATAGCACGGGCACAGAGTTCCAGTCAGAATCCATAACAGTGGTTGCTCCTTTATTATTTCACAGTTCTGTCCAGAATAATGGGATTGCTCCACTGGGAGACAAAACTGGCCAGGAAGCCAAATAACAGCTTTCTGTGTCATAATACATATGTAAGGTAGTAAGGGCCTGGAACTTACTAACTAGAAGAGTGGTAGAGACAAAAACCCTCACTGTATTTAACAAATAGTTAGATTGCATTCGTAAGAACTGTGATATGCAGGGCTACAACCTGAATCCAGAACCTGTGAATTCACTTTCAAGACCTCTACAACTCATGTTCTCGGTATTTATTATTATTTTTTGTATTTGCACAGTTTGTCTTTTTTGCACATTGAATTGTCAGTCTGTGTGTGTGGGGTTTCATTGATTCTGTTGTATTTTTGTTCTACTGTGAATGTCTGCAATGAAATTAATCTCAGGGTAGGATATGGTGACATATACATTGATAATAAATTTACTTTGAACTTTGAATTTTGACCTTGTTTTGGAAGATGGCATTATCTAAGACTAGTGCACACATCACTGGCAGAATGGCTCCAGAAGGGTGACTTCTGTGATTATTACCCATTAAAAGCCATTATTTGCTTTTCCAACTGTGGCACTTTACAGCCAATAGTATACTCAGTGTAATTGCTCTTATAATGTAGAAAACAGCAGTTGGTTTGGATAAGTGAGTTGTTAATGACCGAATAACCTGTTTTAGTGGGAGATAACCTTTCTTTATCTACTAATGAAGCTGTACTTTAATAAGAAAAAGGGAAGGGAAAAGATAGAGATCAAAAGTAATTCAAACACGTTAACTCTGGTTAATTTAGCTAGTTTTAGTTGGTTTGTATAAGTCCATCCAGCAATAAATTTTTTTCTCTTGGTGACACATGAAACATTACAAATTATTATATGTTATTGGAAGTTGCAAAACTTAACGTGTATGGCAGCATAATGTGAATCATCCGACCATGAAGAACATTGTCTAAATATATGGTAAGTTTAAGAAAGCCAGGCTTTAATTGTGTGTTGATCCCTGCAGTGCTGTATACCATTTTTGTACCCTGCTTCAAACTGCAAAAGTACAAATTTCTGTTTGGAGGCAACATGCTGCGAGCTTGCCTATGCACATGGTTTGATTAGTTATCATCAAACTCGTGATAATGTAAGTATAATGATAGCAATAAAACTAACACGGTGCTATAAAAGATTAAAGGGATCAGAGAAATGCTGGACAGCTGGAATAAAATGCCACTGATAGATTGGACAAACTAGCATGAAAGAAAAGAAAAATTCAAATTAACATTTTACTTATAATCTTTTTATCTGAAATTTTTATCCTGAAATAAAACAAGTATTGTGAAGCCTTTCTATTTATATTTTGAAATGTACATACAGCCTGTGGTCTGCAACTATGTGACTAAGGTTAGTAGTATGCTGGCCTCTGTTACTAGAGGATTTGAATTAGAACCATTAGGAAATATTTTTGCTTTTATATAGTGCTTTGATCATACCACACTTAGGGTTTTGTGTGCAGTGTTAGTTCTAGTCCAAGTTCAAGTTTACTGTCCATATACTGTATACAACCAAACAAAACAACATTCCTCTGGACCACAGTGCACCCACACAACATATATCAGGCTTCACTTAAACCAAAATACTATGCTATAAATAAGTCAATAAAATATATTTCAAATATAATGCATGTAGTAAGGTGCAGCACAGGTAAACTGTAAATAGTACTATAAACAGCTCGCTGTTTTAGTGAAGAGACCTCAATGGTGGCAGGGTATTCATTAGTCTCACAGCCCAAGGGAAGAAGATGTTATCCAGTCTAGTAGTCCAAGTCCTGGTGCTTTTTTAAATCTCCTTCCTGATGTTAGTGGGTCAAGAGATTGTGGAATGGGTGGTGGGGTTCCTCAAAAATGCCTTGTGTTATTCATCTGTATTGTTGCCGATGATCATCAGTGAACTTGATGCAGTTTGAGCTGAATCGGGCAGTGCAGTCGTGAGTTAGTAGCAGGCTAAGCACACAACCCTGGACAGCATGAGTGCTCAGTGTGTTGGACTTGAGATGTTGCTGCAACTCTGACTGACTGGAGTCTTTCCTTTAAGAAGATCCAGTTACAGAGAGGGGTGTTGAGCCTCAACAACAAGGACAGCTTACCCATCAGCCTCAGAGCAATGATCATGTCAAGCATCAAGCTGAAGTCGATGAACAACATCTTGGGGTACAGGACACCGGTTTCTTGGTGGGACAGGAAGGGGTGGATACCCGAGGCTATGGCATCATCAATGGACTGGTTTGAGGGGTAAGCAACCTGCAATGTAGTTGGAATGTGGGAGTTTATACAGTCTTTTGCCAGCTACTTAAAGCACTTCATGATTGTTGAAGTCAGTGCCACTGGGTGGTAATCATTTAGGCCAGTTACTATTGCTCTTCGTGGCACCAAAATGATGGTGGCCACCTTAAAACCTGCAGGGACAGTGAACTGTTTCACAGAGATATTAAAGATATCTGTTCAGCCCTCTGTTAGTTGGACTGCACAGTCCCTCAGCACCTGAACAGATATGTCGTCTGGCCTTGCAGCTTGGTATGCATTTACCATGGCTGATGGTGCCAGAGCTTCGGCCATCCACTCCAGTTACAGCCAGACAGGATGCCTGTTCCTCAGGAAGAGAGCGGCTTTCCTTGATGCCACAGTTGTCAATTGGTCAAATCATGTATAGAACACATTCAGCATATCAGGAACAAAGGATTTTCTGTGTGTGCTCACGCTTTGTTAGTCTCCACACACTGCCGTAAAAAATTACTAGAAAAGTTCCAGTGATGAATGTTGCATAAGGAAAGATTTAGTGAGCAAATCTTTATTCTCTGGAGTTTAGAAGAATGAAAAGAGATCTCATTGAAATTTGCACAATTCTTAAAGTTTGGAGTGGAGGAATGTGTCGTTATTTTGTTCCCCTAACTGAGGAATCTAGGAACATGGGACAAAGATTCACAATAAAGGGGAGGCTTTATAGCACTGAGATGAGGAAAACATTATTTCCTCAAAGGTTAGAAACATAGAAAATAGGTGCAGGAGTAGGCCATTCAGCCCTTCGAGCCTACACCGCCATTCAGTATGATCATGGCTGATCATCCAACTCAGAACCCTGTACCTGCTTTCTCTCCATACCCCCTGATCCCTTTAGTCACAAGGGCCATATCTAACTCCCTCTTAAATATAGCCAATGAACTGGCCTCAACTGTTTCCTGTGGCAGAGAATTCCACAGATTCACCACTCTCTATGTGAAGAAGTTTTTCCTCATCTCGCTCCTAAAAGGCTTTCCCTTTATCCTTAAACTGTGACCCCTCGTTCTGGACATCGTTCTCAACATCGGAAACAATCTTCCTGCATCTAGCCTGTCCAATCCTTTTAGAATTTTATAAGTTTCAATAAGATCCCCCCTCAATCTTCTAAATTCCAGCGAGTATAAGCCTAGTCGATCCAGTCTTTCTTCATATGAAAGTCCTGCCATCCCAGGAATCAATCTGGTGAACCTTCTTTGTACTCCCTCAATGGCGAGAATGTCTTTCCTCAGATTAGGGTACCAAAACTGCACACAATACTCTAGGTACGGTCTCACCAAGGCCTTGTACAACTGCAGTAGAACCTCCCTGCTCCTGTACTCGAATCCTTTTGCTATGAATGCCAACATACCATTTGCCTTTTTCACCGCCTGCTGTACCTGCATGCCCACTTTCAATGACTGGTGTACAATGACACCCAGGTCTCGTTGCACCTCCCCTTTTCCTAATCGGCCACCGTTCAGATAATAATATATTTTCCTGTTCTTGCAACCAGAGTGGATAACCTCACATTTATCCACATTAAATTGCATCTGCCATGAATTTGCCCACTCACCTAACCTATCCAAGTCACCCTGCAACCTCTTAGCTAACAGCTTAGCTCCTCACAGCTAACACCGCCGCCCAGCTTTGTGTCATCCACAAACTTGAAGATGCTGCATTTAATTCCCTTGTCTAAATCATTAATATATATTGTAAATAACTGGGGTCCCAGCACTGAGCCTTGTGGTACCCCACTAGTCACTGCCTGCCATTCTGAAAAGATCCCGTTTACTCCCACTCTTTGCTTCCTGTCTGCCAACCAATTCTCTATCCACATCAATACCATGCCCCCAATACTGTGTGCTTTAAGTTTGCACACTAATCTTCTGTGTGGGACCTTGTCAAAAGCCTGAAGAAAATCCAAATATACCACATCCACTGTGAACATGTGATTTCTGAGACTCTCTATCCAATAGTGCTGTGAGGTCTCAGTCATTGTGGACATAAAGGCAATCAAGGGCTTGGTGCTGAAAAATGGTGGGAGGTAGAAGATCAGCCATGGTCTTGATGAATGACAGACAAGTTTCAAAGGGTCAGATGGACTCCTTCCGTAGATATTTCTTACATATTGTTAGGTTGCTTCCAAACAAAGTGTTTCAGATCGAGTCTGATAATTACTTCTTTAAGCTCTAGCATAACTTCTTTTGTATTCCAAAGAATTCACTGTAGCTGCTTTCAAATTTTAATGATTTGCATTCATACATAACCAAATCCTTGCTTCTGTGTTGTTCTGATTTCCAGCCATTTTAATGTTTCTTTCTTGAATTCCAAACAAATTCTTGCACAGTTATACATGTCAAAGTCTACTACCTTGTAAAAGGTGCTTTCCTGGCATAAATGACGAATAAACTCTTTGTAGGCTTCCAGCCGGGTACAGGTATCAATCTTAACTGATATTTCGATGACAATCTCAAATGTCTTCATCAGGGATGATACTTGGGCCATCAATGATTTCCTTTACCAAGAGGTCCCAGATAAAGATGGCAGAGTTTGTCATCGAAATGTCAGTTAAAGTCAATACCTGTACCCAGATGGAAGCTCAAGCAGCGTTTATTCATCTGCCTCTCTTAGCTTGCCACCCTCAAGCAATGATTCCATTCCCCTTTGCAACTTCCTACTCTGATCTGGGGTATTATTTATCCTTTTAACTGAGAATTGTCTATACAGTTTGAAAATGTTGTAAATAGTGTGGGATGGGGAATCGAGCCTCTGTGTATATCAGGCCAGACAGATTGAATTTAATTTAATTTATTAGCAGCTGTAAAATAATTGACGTTCAGTATTTGAGGCTCTTAATAATTTAAGAACTTTTATCAAATGTTTAACTGACAAAATAATTAATGATGCATTTTATGCTTGATTTTCTATTGCAACATAAACAATGTTCAAAGTCATATTTCAGATGTTATGATTGTTCAAAAAGTTAAATATTTATGTTACATGTAGGATTAGCATAAGGTTCATTACACAACCTTAACAGAGCTTTGATATTCTGTGTGATGGAAAATAATGTTTTACTTGTTCATTGTTTTTGAAATCCTAAACTAAAACAATCAATTTTATTATCTTTTCAGGTACTTTTAAAATTTGAAAAGCATATTAATAGAGCTTATTCACATCTTTAGCTGTTTTTCTCAGTTTACTTTGAATGGAGACGTAAAATCAAAAGTGGTTAATGTGGACTCAGAATAGATAAACCTTAGATCAGAGAGTAAGTGCAGAACTGGGTATGGCAATAAATTACAAAAAAGTGAGCAGATGAATTTTTATTCCTTTTACCATTGGAAAGCTTTGATTCAAGCCGCCTTCAGTTTTACTCTACTGAGCAGGAGATAGAGAGGAGCTACAAGGAGTTAGTCACCTCGAGAAAGTTGGTAACTGTCAGGGAAGGGATGGGAAGAGCTCAGATAGTAGAGGGCACCCTGTGGCCACCCCCTCAGTAATCGTCATCTCGTTGAGGGGGGGGGTGTCCTGACAGAGGATGCCCACAGTGATCGGGTCTCTGGCACTGAGCCTGGTTCCATGGTGGAAAAGGGAGAGAAGAATACGAGGAATGTGGTAGTCATAGGGGATTCCATAGTGAGGGGAACAGACAGGAGATTCTGACAGCCTGATAGAGATGCCCACATGGTGTGTTGCCTCCCAGTGCCAGGGTACAGGATGTCTTGGATCGGGTGCAGAGTATTTTGAAGGAATTTTTCTGGAGGAGGTCCTGAAGAGAGAATTCAGGGGGTTAGGTAGGAAGCTGAAAAGCAGGACCTCTAGGGTAGTAATCTCAGGATTGCTGCCTTTGCCTGTGCCACGTGCTATCGAGTGCAAGAATAGCATGATCAGGCATATTAATGTGTGGTTGAGAGCATGGATCATTGGGACCTCTTCTGAGGGAGGTGTGACCTGTACAAAAAGGATGGGTTACACCCGAACCCAAAGGGGTTCAATATCCTAGCGGGCACATTTAATAGAGCTGTTAGGGAGGGTTTAAACTAATTTGGCAGGGGGATAGGACCAGAGTGATGGGGTTGAGGAAGGGGAAATCAGAAATAAATCAAAGATAGTGTGCAACAGAGATTATAGAAAGAACAAGCAGAAGGTGAGGCTTAATCGCAGCCAGTGGTATGAGTTACAGGGCAATAGAGGCATGGTGTAGTTAAAACAGAAAGCAACAAATAGTGGACTGAATGTGTTATATTTGAATGGACGATCTCGAAATTCAGCTACAAATTGGCAAATATGACGTTGTGGCTATCTCTGAAACTTGGATAAAGAATGGCTGCCATTGGGAGCTGAATGTCCAAGGATATAGGGTGTTTCGGAAAGATAGGTTAGCAAGCAGAGGGGGTGGAGTAGCTCTGTGTATAAGAAATAATATTAAATCATTAGTAAGATATGACATGGGATTGGAAGGTGTAGAGTCACTGTGGGTTGAGTTAAGAAATAGCGAGGATAAAAGGACCCTAATGGCAGTTGTATACAGGCCTCCAAACAGCAGCCAGGATGTGGATTACAAATTATGGCAAGGGATAGAAAAGACATGTCATTAAAATGGTTGCGGATTTTAACATGAAAGTGGATTGGGAAAACCAGGACCTCGAGAGAGAATTTGTAGTATGTCTAAGGGATGGCTTTTTAAGAACAGCTTGTTGTTGAGACACTAAGGGATCAGCTGTTCTGGACTGGGTGTTGTGCAATGATCCGGAGGTGATAAGAGAGCGTGAAGTTAAGGAATCCTTAGGGAGCAGTAATCATAATATGATCGAGTTCATATTGAAATTTGAGAGAGAAAAAATAAAATCCAATGTGTTGGTATTTCAGTGGAATAAAGGAAACTACAATGGCATGAGAGGGGAAGTGGCCGAAGTTGACTAGAAAGGGACATTTGCAAGAAAGACAGCAGAGCAGCAATGTCTGGAGTTTCTGCGAAAAGTAATGGAAGTGCAAGACAGATATATTCCAAATAGGAAGAAATTTTCGCATGGAAGAAGGACACTGTCGAGGTTGACAAGTGAAGTTAGAGCCAAAGTAAAAGCAAAAGAGAGGGCATGCAAGGAAACCAAAGCTAGTGAGAAGTTAGAGGATTGGCAAGCTTTTAAAAACTTGCAGAAGGAAACTAAGAAGGTCATTAGGAAGGAAAAGATGAATTATGAAAGGAAGGTGGTGACTAATATCAAAGAAAATACGAAAAGCTTTTTTGAGTACATAAAGTTAAGGGTAGACACAGGACCAATAGAAAATCATGCTGGAGATATTGTAATGAGAGATGGAGAGATGGCAGAGGAACTGACTGCATATTTTGCATCAGTCTCCACAGTGGAAGACATCTGCAGTATACCGGACATTCAAGAGTGTCAGGGAAGTGAAGTACAGTTGGCCCTCCTTATCTGTGAATTCCGCATGCGCGAATTCAACCAACCGCGAATCGTGAAAACCCGGAAGTGCTCTTCCAGCACGTGTTGCTTGAGCAATTGCAGACTTTTTTTTCTTGTCATTATTCCCTAAACAATGCAGTATAACAACCATTTTACATAGTATTTACATTGTATTAGGCATTATAAGTAATCTAGAGATGATTTAAAGTATACGGGAGGATGTGCGTGGGTTGTCGTGGATCGGGATCGAAAAAAATCATAAGTTCTCTTACTAAGTAAGTCGGAACAGGTACATTCGGTATTATTTAGTGTCAGTTAGTCAAATGTTTGTCTTAGTATATAGTATATATTTTACCTTTCTATGCATATAAAACACTTAAGAACGTATGTTTCAGCGCTGGGCTTGGGAACGGAAGTTCTCGGGACTCGGGATAGACCGTTCCTGAGTGCGCTTTCCACCGTGCCGATCGTTGACTGACGTAGCCTAACGCTTTTCCAATGACCGATGGCATTTCACCTCTTTCCGATCGCTTTATTATTTCCACTTTATTTTCAATCGTGTTCGTGATTATTTTCGTGAACAGAAACACTGCGGATTCAGATCTCTACTGCCGGGTCCTAATGTCCACCGCACTGAGACAGGTTAAATAAGGTCTTGGGTTCTGCTGGGTCCTAAGGTCCACTGCATTGAGACAGGTTGAATAAGGGACTTGAGCTTCCGCGAACTTTGGTATCTGCAAGGGGTCCTGGAACCAATCCCCTGCAGATAAGGAGGGCTGTCTGTATATGCAGTGAAAATTGTGACTGAGAAGGTGCTCAGGAAGTTTAATGGTCTGAGGGTAGATAAATCTCCTGGACCTGATGGAATGCACCCTCGGGTTCTGAGGGAAGTAGCTGGAGAGATTGTGGAGGCATTAACAATGATCTTTCAAGAATCAATAGATTCTGGCATTGTACCAGATGACTGGAAAATTGCAAATGTTACTCTGCTATTTAAGAAGGGTGGGAGGCAGCAGAAAGGAAACTATAGACCTGTTAGCCTGACATCAGTGGTTGGGAAGTTGTTGGAATTGATTGTTAGGGATGTGATTACGGAGTACCTGGAGGCACATGACAAGATAGGCCAAAGCCAGCATGGTTTCCTGAAAGGAAAATCCTGGCTGACTAACCTACTGCAATTTTTTTGAGGAAATTACAAGCAGGGTAGACAAAGGAGATACAGTAGATGTGTACTTGAATTTTCAGAAGGCCTTTGATAAGGTGCCACACTTGAGGCTGCTTAGCAAGATAAGAGCCCATGGAATTACAGGGGAGTTACTAGCATGGGTGGATCATTGTCTGATCGGCAGAAAACAGAGAGTGAGACTAAAGGGATCCTATTCTGGCTGGTTACCAGTGGAGTTCTACAGGGGTCGGTGTTGGGACCACTGCTTTTTATGATGTATGTGAGTGATTTGGACTATGGGATTAATGAATTTTTGGCTAAATTTGCCAATGATACAAAGATAAGTGGAGGAGCAGGTAGGGTTGAGGAAACATTATATACTAGACAAGTTTATGGAGGAATTTAAGGTGGGGGGGTATATGGGAGGCAGGGTTTAAGGGTCAGTACAACATTGTGGGCCCAAGAGCCTGTACCGTGCTGTACTATTCTATGTTCTATTTTCTAAACAGAGAGCCTGCAGAGAGACTAAGATAGTTTAGGGGAATGGGCAAAGAACTGGCTAATGAAATACAATGTTGGAAAGTGTATGGTCATGCACTTTGGTGGAAGAAATAAATGGGCAGCCTGTTATTTAGATGGAGAGAGAATTCAAATAGCAGAGATTCAAAGGGATTTGAAAGTCCTTGTGCAGGATACCCTAAAGGTTAACCTCCAGGTTGAGTCGGTGGTGAAGAAGGCGAATGCAATGTTGGCATTCATTTCTAGAAGTATAGAATATAAGAGCAGGGATGTGATGTTGAGGCTTTATAAGGCACTCATGAGACCACACTTGGAGTATTGTGTGCAGTTTTGGGCTCCTTATTTTAGAAAGGATATACTGACATTGGAGAAGGTTCAGAGAAGATTCACAAGAATAATTCCAGGAATGAAAGGGTTACCATATGAGGAACATCTGCCTTGGGCTGTATTCCCTGGAGTTCAGGAGAATGAGGGGGGGATCTCATAGAAACATTCTGAATGTTAAAAGGCCTGAACAGATTAGATATGGAAAAGTTATTTTCCATGGTAGGGGAGTCTTGGACAAAAGGGCACAACTTCAGGATTGAAGAATGTCCACTTAGAACAGAGGTGCAGAGAAATTAATTTAGTCAGAGGGTGGTAAATCTGTGAAATTTGTTGCCACAAATTCTGTGGAGGCCAAGTAATTGGATGCATTTAAGGCAGAGGTGATAGGTTCTGGATTAGCCAGGGCATCAAAGGATATGGGGAGAAGGCAGGGGAATGGGGATGACTGGAAGAATTAGATCAGCCCATGATTGAATGGCCTAGCAGACTTGATGGGCCAAATTGCCTCCTTTTGCTTTTACATCTTATGGTCTAATAAAAGCAATTGGAATTTTCATTTTTTATCAGCTGAACAATTAGGTAGAAAGTTGGTTGCTATAGCTGATGATGTACAATTTTCATACTGTGGAATGTAAATTAGTTAAAAAATTTTAGTCGTATTCTTTCATTGCTATTTCCCATTATTTTGGTTAAGTTCTTCAATGCATCATGATCTTTTGAAGTATCAGAACAGAGTTATGTTCGGTTTTGCCCTTTGTTTGACAAACTAGGCCTCCATGTTTGGTTGGTCCCTTTCTTTCGATTACACTTCTTTTTGTTGCTGCATCTTGAAATTATATTAAAATGAGAACAGAAGAAAAGAAAAACTTATCTGAAGAAAGCACCACAGTTGAGGCCTTTGTCCACCAGAGTTCGAGCTCCAGCTGGAGGTCTATATATCTAGTTATAAACAGTTGAGAAGAATAATTCTAACAATTAGTAATATTATAAAGGTGAAGTTGATTCATCTTGTGTTCCTTCTGCCCCATTAGGTTTCCTTTATAGTTAATATCTATTAATTCAGTTCCTGGAATGTGAGAATAACTAGCAAGACCAACATTTACTGTCCAAACCTACTTCTTCAGTCCTGATGAAGAGTCTTGGCCCGAAACATCAATGACTTATTCCTTTCCATAGAGTTCCTCCAGCACTTTGTATTTATTACATAGAAACATAGAAAACCTACAGCACAATACAGCCCTGTCGGAGGGCTGTGGGTAAGCCTAGGTAGTTCTAAGGTAAGGACATGTTCAGCACAGCTTTGTGGGCCAAAGGGCCGGTATTGTGCTGTAGGTTTTGTATGTTTTTATATAAGGTTTCCACCTCCACCACTGCTGCCAGCAGCCCAATCCATGCACTCACCACTCTCTGCGTAAAAAAACATCCCTGACATCTCCTCTATACCTACTTCCAAACACCTTAAAACTATGCCCTTTCATGCTAGCCATTTGTGCCTTGGGAAAAAGCCTCTGACTGTCCACACGATCAATGCCTCTCATCATCTTATGCACCTCTATCAGGTCACCTCTCATCCTCCATCGCTCCAAGGAGAAAAGGCCGAGTTCACTCAACCTATTCTCATGAGGCATGCTCTCCAATCCAGGCAACATCCTTGTAAATCTCCTCTGCACCCTTTCTATGGTTTCCACATCCTTTCTGTAGTGAGGCGACCAGAACTGAGCACGGTACTCCAAGTGGGGTCTGACCAGGGTCCTATATACCTGCAACATTACCTCTCAGCTCCTGAACTCAATCCCACGATTGATGAAGGCCAATACACCATACACCTTCTTAACCACACAGTCACCCTGCACAGCAGCTTTGAGTGGCCTATGTACTCGGACCCAAAATCCCTCTGATCCTCCACACTGCCAAGAGTCTTACCATTCTGCCATCATATTTGACCTACCAAAATGAACCACCTCACACTTATCTGGGTTGAATTCCATCTGCCACTTCTCAACCCGGTTCTGCATCCTATCAATGTCCCACTGTAACCTCTGACAGCCCTCCACATTATCCACAACACTCCCAACCTTTGTGTCATCTCTTCAGTAGCCTGCTGGCTGTTTCAAAGATCTTCTTGCTGTGTGTCCAGAATCCTTTATAGGCCAGAGTAGTTAATAATAGATCTCTTCTGATGAATGCTTAGATGGTAAATACCATTAAAGAACATATTATCTTTATGCCATGCCCTTCAAAACGGAGATTAATGATGTTGATGTGGTGCGTTTGTTTGCTAGTCATATTGTTTTAGGCATGTTCTTCCTTCTGGTGAAACTATGAGGAATCTCCCATCTAATGACATTGGCAGCAACTTCCATGTTATGTGGTATGCATTCAAACACAAGCCGGGACCGAAGGATAGGTTCTGTGCAAAATAACAGGATGCACTTAGATGAATTTCAGTAAATTTGATGACCGCATATGATCAAGTAAATAATAGTATTTTGTGAAGCAAGCAATAGGGCATAACTGCCAGCAGAGAGCACTGGATCTGCTTTGAGTTTGTGCAGTATTAATAAACTAAGCTTAAGATACATTTCATAAGGTATATGCTTGAATAAAGGACATTGGTACATTTTGCATGCTTACAAGATGGCAATGGTGATGTTTTGCTGGCAGCTCACAAAACAACTAGATACTCTTATAAATATCCTTCTTCAGAACTGTGAGCTCTGTAGTCTGCAGCCTACAATTTCCTTTAAAGGGATGTACTTTTGAACTGACTAAATGAACTGGTGCTTTTGTGATCTCCTGGGGATTTGGCAAACTAGAATCTCAAGAGTGTAGGTATGGCCATCATTGGGGCAGACACTGTGTCAAGGCTTGATAGCAGAAGACGAAGCTGTGCTCAGCTTCATTATCCCGCGCTGATTAAAGTGTTGAGCAAGATTAAAATTGTTGGGACTAAGTGCGGAAGACAAACGGGTGTTCAATGCTGGCTGCCTGCGATTGACCAGTCTCCCTCTCATCTTGCTACTACCATCAGGCTCCTGGATCAGGTTCATTCCCCTCAGCACTGAACTGGCTCTGCACATGTGGACTCACTTTCGAGGGCTCTGCAGTTCATGTTATTTGTTACCTTTTTTTGTACTATTTGTGTGATTTGTTCTCTTTTGAAAATTGGACATGTGGTAGTCTTTGTTGTTTGTTTTGTTTTGTGAATTCTGTTGCATCGGCCAATTCCAAGATGGTGGCATGACACAGCTTGCAGTGGCCACTCCGGAGCTGATTATCTGTTATTTGTGAAGTGGGGTGCCATGCGCAATCATTATCAATTGAAAATGGACATGGGAGCACGGAGGAACATCATGAAATCTCCAGGAAGACCTTCTTTGTTGCTGCTGCTGCTGTGAGGTCCGGGACTCTGCTGGGAAGAACAGGCCCCCAGTCCTTGGGGTCGCATTGCCAATGGCCGTTGGCGGGGCCGTCTTAATGCGCTTGGCAGAGGATGGTGCTCGGAGAAGCTGTGCCGGAGGGGATGGTCGTTGGCTCGGAGGTTCGACGGACTCGGAGTCCGCTGTGGTCAGGTCGCTTTTGGTGTGTGCTGCGTCTGCGAGGCTGAGTCAGGCGGCACCGTGGAAGTCCATAGTGGGGGTATTCCCTTCTGCCGCTGGCGTGGGATGGCGAGTCTGTCGGGACCCTGGGGACTTGTGGAAACTGTGTGGTGATTTCTTTTGAACTTAGTCCTTTAACATCTTTGGACTATTTTTACTGTGCCCATGGTCTTTTTTTTTTATCAATTATGCTATTGTTTGCATTGTTGTAACTATATGTTGTAACTATGTGGTTTTGTGCAGGTCTTGTAGCTTTAGTTTTTGGTCTTGTTTGTCTGGTGGATTTGGAGCTCCTTTCCGGGCAACGCGCTAAGATGGTAGCGCGATATTAATACGCAGCAGCCTCTCCAGACTCTGGATTGGGGATTGCCAAACGTTATGGGGATTTTCTGGTGTAGTCTGTTTTGTCATATGCTTTTGTGATATCATTCTGGAGGAACATCGTCTCATTTTTTAACTGCATTGCATTTGTGGGGTTAAGTCTATCAGGTGGTCGAATCGTTCGCTGCGATCTACGTAGCTCCGGCTGCAATTGCACAGGAGCCGGAGGTGGTGATGGCACAGGTGCCGGAGGTGGTGTTTGCACCGGAGGCGGAGAGTGGGTTGGTTCTGTCCCAACAGGAGGTGTCAGGGATCCCTCGCGTGTGAGCGAGGTCCCTGGAATAGACGCGTACGAGATGCCCGGTACATGAGCGTCGTGAGGAGTCTGGGTGTGGCATGGTGCGTGCAGTGTCACCTCGGGTACAGGGTGCATAGTTACCGTGGAATGCTCGTGGTAGTGGTCTGCTGCTCCGGCGGGCGCCAGGTCGCGGACAGAGACCGTGTCCTCCCGCCCATCAGACAAGACCACGTAGGCATACTGGGGATTAGCATGCAGGAGGTGAACCCTCTCGACCAGCGGTGAGTACTTATTACTCCTCGCATGTTTACGTAGCAGCACGTATTTGCTGCACAAATCACTCTCTCACCTAGAGGGGGTCAGTTGTGCTGTGAGGATTACATTCCTTGACTTCTCTAGTGCCTTTAACACCATCCAGCCCAAGATCTTAAGGCACAAACTAACGGAGATGGGAGTAGACTCTCACATGGTGGATTGGATAGTGGACTACTTGACAGATAGACCTCAGTATGTGCGGTTGGGAGACTGTAGGTCTGACACGGTGGTCAGCAGCACAGGGGCGCCGCAGGGAACCGTACTCTCTCCGGTCCTGTTCACCCTGTGCACATCAGACTTCCAATATAACTCGGAGTCCTGCCATGTGCAGAAGTTCGCTGATGACACGGCCATAGTGGGGTGTGTCAGGAATGGACAGGAGGAGGAGTATAGGAAACTGATACAGGACTTTGTGATATGGTGCAACTCAAACTACCTGCGTCTCAATATCACCAAGACCAAGGAGATGGTGGTGGACTTTAGGAGATCTAGGCCTCATATGGAGCCAGTGATCATTAATGGAGAATGTGTGGAGCAGGTTAAGACCTACAAGTATCTGGGTGTACAGTTAGACGAGAAGCTAGACTGGACTGCCAACACAGATGCCTTGTGCAGGAAGGCACAGAGTCGACTGTACTTCCTAAGAAGGTTGGCGTCATTCAATGTCTGTAGTGAGATGCTGAAGATGTTCTATAGGTCAGTTGTGGAGAGCGCCCTCTTCTTTGTGGTGGCGTGTTGGGGAGGAAGCATTAAGAAGAGGGACGCCTCACGTCTTAATAAGCTGGTAAGGAAGGCGGGGTCTGTCGTGGGCAAAGTACTGGAGAGTTTAACATCGGTAGCTGAGCGAAGGGCGCTGAGTAGGCTACGGTCAATTATGGATAACTCTGAACATCCTCTACATAGCACCATCCAGAGACAGAGAAGCAGTTTCAGCGACAGGTTACTATCGATGCAATGCTCCTCAGACAGGATGAAGAGGTCAATACTCCCCAATGCCATTAGGCTTTACAATTCTACCGCCAGGACTTAAGAACTTTTTAAAAGCTATTATTAATGCTTTTTGAGATAGTGATTTAGATGCATATCATATTTTTTACTGAGTTAAGTATTGTATGTAATTAGTTTTGCTACAACAAGTGTATGGGACATTGGAAAAAAAGTTGAATTTCCCCATGGGGATGAATAAAGTATCTATCTATCTATCTATCTATCTATCTAAACTGAATCCTGATCCTGATCTCCTGTTCTGTGGGTGCCTGCAAGAAAATGAATCTCAATGTTGTATATTGTATACAGACTTTGATAATAATTTTGAACTTTGATGAATTTCTGTTTCTCCTTTTGATTTTATTGATGTAGTAATTATTTTGTTTCTTCAGACGATAAAACAGAGATCTGGTCTGGAGCAGGTACACATAGAGGCAGTGACATAACCTTTAGAGCTTAATATAACCAATGGTTTTCTAGAAATATGGAGTCTTTGGTGCTGGTATTGATGTCAGAAGTATTCTTGATAAATTACTATGATGTGTACCAATATTAAAATGTATTGGTCTCATTATTGTAGGTCAGAAGGCACATATAGGTCAGACCAGATACACAGGGCTGGATTTGGTTCAAATAGCTTACGATTAATACACAGTAAACCACAGTGCCCTGTCTGAGTTTCTCAATGCACAAGTTTGTAGAAGAGCTATTCATTTAATGCTGGTTTTAAGCAATGTCACTGTGAGGCCAGGGCTGGGTTGGACTAAATGTGTTCCTGCTCCGATCCAAACTAGCTAGCAAAATGTTGGAGTGTTATGAGCAAGAGTTTGAGATGAAATTGTGTATTTTCAGGTAGGTGATGCAGCACTTGGTAGGGCTCCAGTCAGACTGACTGCACCTGGGGTTTGGGATGTAACTCCAGCAGATTGTTACTTCAAGATCAAATATAAAACACCTTTTTTACTGTATATTTCAATGAAATCAACTTTCTGAAACAAAAAATAAATGAAAGCCTACAGAGTTGTTAGAGGGATTGACAGGGAAGATGTTTCGAATCGTGAAGGAATCCAGAACTTAAGAGTCACACTCTCAGAATGAGGGTTGCAATTGAAATGAGGGGATATTTGTCCATTCAGAGGGCAGTGAATCTTTTGAATTATCTACATGAAAGAGGTGTTTTTGCATTCCTAATATTTTTGCAAGTAAAAGGAAGCAGTGAAATGCAGAACATCAGCTGTAATCCCATTGTCTCAAGTTCACAAATGACAGAACACAGGTGGGGCTTGCCAGGAATGATGAGATGGCCTACAGAGAGGAGGTGGAAGAGCTTGAGGCCTGATACCAAGCAAATAACTTCTTCCTCAATGTCGACAAGACAACGGCGATGGTTATTGACTTAAAGAGATCTCTCTACACCCCTGTTTACATGGGGAGCACAGAAATGGGAACTGTGAGCAGTTTCAAACTGTTAGGAATGCACATCTTGCACAACCTCTCAGAACACATTACACACAATCACAAGCACCTCTACTTTCTCAGGAAACTGGAGAGAGCTAGATATGCAGATCTATACTCACATAATTCTGCAGATGCTCAGTAGAGAGCATCCTAACATGCTGCTTCACTGCACGGTGTGGAAACTGCACTGTGGCAAATAGGAAGGCTCTGCAACTGGTAGCCACAACTGCCCAATGCATCACTGGCTTCAGTCTACCTGCCATCAAGGACATACTGTATATACAGAAAGGTGCTGGAAAAGGGACAGTAACGTCAAGAAGGATCCCACCCACCCTGTTCATGAACTGTTTTTCTCAACCCTATCAGGGAGGAGGGTATGTAGCATCCACACCAGCATCACTAGACTCAAAAACAGTCACTTTCTCCCAGCAATATGGCTGATCAATACCTCCACGCACTAACCCACCCATCCACACCCACCACCACCACCACTACCTTATCATTCCCAGTCAGCCAACTTATGTCTAAACACTCCTGTACCTAGTGTTACTTTATGGAGAGACAATCAATCCATGTATACAAGCTATCTTATGTAGTTATATTTGTGTTTTTATTACATTTTTTACTTTATTGTGTTTTTCTCTGTGCTACATCAGATTCAGAGTAACAATTATTTTGTTCTCCTTTACACTTGTGTACTAAAATTTACATTAAACAATCATAAATGGAGTAGCAGAGCAAACTTGAGAGACAGAATGGCCTCCAACTGCTCCTATTTCTTATGGTCATATGTTTCCAGCCTTGCAGCTTATGGGGAAAAGATTTCACTGGATCTGGGCAGCTTTATTCCACTTTAGCTTTCATTAGTTTATTTGATGTTATGTTGCAAACTTTAATGTCACAGAAAAAATGTCGAAAAATTATTATCGAGCTTTCTGATTTATAGCTAATCCATACTTATTAGGATCTCAATTGAAAATCATTTTGGATACGGTGTTAAGACAGTTTTGCCAGGAAGTTACCTTTAAGTTTAAAGCTATTAATGTCTTAATAAAACATACTGGTAATGTAAGTACATTACTTGATTAATAAATTTGTCTGAAATTTGTGTCTTTTACTTTAGGAAACAAATAATGTTTTTCTTTAAACAATGTATATGTTTAGAGGGGATTGAAAGCAAACATTATTCTTTACAACTGATGTTTGAAGGAATTGTTTGAGGTTAAACTCCATCTTTGAAGAATTAAGTGTTACATGAAATGACAAGCTCTACTGTACAATTACCTGACAGTAATGGGGATCATCATTAGTGCAGAAATCCCAGAGTACAGACAAGTGAGCATTTACTTCCAAGTAATGTTTCCTTCATCCTAACAGGAATTGCAAGGCCAGAAATGATCGATAATAGTATCAACTCTGAATTTATCAATCACATTTGCATGTCTACTCTTTTAATAACTGGAATAAAAAGGTAGAATAATAATAGTAGAAGAATATGAACACATTAAGTAGTTATCCAATTATTTTTTTCATCAGACATTGTTAGCTTTTACAGTGAAATAATTGATATCTGTTTTAATGAGGTATGTCCTGTAGAGCACATCAAAAGCTTAAGTCCAGGGTCGGGTTTTCGAACATAGTGTTGGAAGATTTGTGACTTAGATACATATCACTATTCTGCCTCCTTTACTGGATTTAAATTGTAGAACTCCCTACCCAACTTTGCACCATGGGAGAAGCTACACCAGGACATTCACTACCACCTTCACCAGGACAGTCTGGGATAAACGATAAACGACTGGCCTTGCCAGATGCCCAAATCCTGAATAAGTGAATAAATAACAGTTAAGTTGATATTTCTAAGCCTCTACAGTGTGACAGGATACTGCATAGTAAAGTTGTTCACAATGATTTTGCAAAAGTCATCAGTGATGCCCATAAACCAAAAAGTCAAACACTAGAACCTCATGGTTAAACTGAACTTTATAATGTGCTTTAGTCATCCTCACACCATGCTGCTGGCTAACAATATCATATTTCCATGGAGAATTAGTTTTAATTTCTTTAAATTGCATGACTCTGAGTGATATTCTGGGTCCATCAAGTACACATGGTGAGTTGGAGAATATAGTGTGTTACGACCTTTGGAAATGCTATCAGCACTTACATTCAGTAAACACAGCAAATTCTGGTTTTACCTAATTACTGAAGTTTTATAACTGGTGCTAGCTATTGATAATGCTGGCCAATCTTTTATGCATAGAATCAGAAATATTATCCATTCATTTTCTGATGGTTGTGAGTAGACTGACTGGGCAGTAATTAGATGCAATGGATTCGTCCTGCCTTTTGTGAATAGAACTTATCTGGGCAGTTCTCCACATTGTTGGGTAAATGGCACTGTACTGAAGCAACCAAATTGTGTTGGTGTGGTTTGTACTGGAGCATGAATCTTCAGCACTGGACTGTTGTTAATTCTCATAGCTTTTGTTTTTATTTGGTGCTGTCAACTATTTCTTGGTATCACATAGACATTGTGGATATCGAAGTTTTTGGAATCTTCTCCTCCCGTTAACTGTCCAATACCATCAGCATCTAGATGTGGTTAGACACAGCATTTCATTCTGATCTGTTTGTTATGAGACTCCTTAGCTCTGACTATCATATTTACATAGGGATCCTTGATCTGAAGCATTGAATTTGTTTCTGTCCCCACAGATGGGTAAAGATGGCTGATTTCCTCACCTCCAAGGCACATTCTGAATTAGTTTGTATTGCAATCCGATACTTTCATGGTTATTGTTACTGTAGGTTTTTTCCAAAATCCATATTATTGAATTCAGTTTAAAATCCACATGTATCATGTTGGGTTTTGAACACTGGATAGTTAGTCCAGGCATCTGAATGTCTAGCCTAGTCTGGTAAGAAATGGTTTAAATAGTTCTTGTTGATTTACAGACTCTCTGATGATTTGTTAACTTCTAGATCCAGGGAAGAATAGAGCAGCAAAGCTAAACATACACAAAAGCCTTTCACAAATTCTTAATGAGATTGTAGCTGCTAGTACTCTCCAACACTGGCCCAGTCAGGATATGTGAGATCCAAGTGGATACATTTCATGCTCTTGGAAATTCAACTGCAGGGAAGGCAAGGACAAAGGCAAGATATGATAAGGATATCCAGGCTTTGATGTGCTTCTTGACTTTCTGTAAAAAAATATATATTCCAAGGGATCTGCCAGACTGCAGCATAATTTGAAGATGTGTTACAATTTCTACGTCAGCTCGTTCATTCATTGAGCCATTTTAACTCAGCTTGATGAGGTGTGAAACATTATTTTGGTTACTTATTATTGGCTAAATCAAATGAAGTTTTAGAGAGCAAGCGTTTAATAATTTGTTAAAACATGATACATTTACATTTTAATATTTAACCAGACTGATCATTTGTTATGCTTTGAATATGTAGGGTACAAGCAATGGAACATTGGTTCAGCATTACAATTCTGAAGGTTGCTGCCATTGAAGATACAGTATGCCTTAGCTGTTGGACAGTTAGCTCTAGTTGTATTGATTATACTGTGCTGATAGCATGTAAATTATTTATTGGTTCTTGCCTGTAAAGTAAATTATTTGCAGTTGGTACCCTGATGGAATGATGTTGCAAAGTGCATGGATGAGTAATCCTTGTTATATTATGCTTGTTATTGGTATGCAATTTCCTTTTTTGTCCTATGGGACTTGGTTCTTTTGTCTAATACGATACTTTTACACACCAAACAATTGAACTTTGTCAAAATCCCTTTAGCTAAATGGAATCTAGTTCATACAGTTCAATTCCGAACCTTATGACCAGCTAAGAAAGATGTACCATATTTCATGAGGCTGCCACTTTTGTAGGTTTCTGTCCAGAAAAGCGTGTTTGGAATTTCTAGGTCTTGAGCCAATTCTTGTTTATAGAAGAAGCATTTAAGAATATTTGTTACTGCAGATCACCATTGTATTTTCATCTGAAGAACAAGAGTTTCTGGAAGTGAGCAATAAAATCCACATGAACTTCTTATTTTGTGCCCTTTCTCAGTTTTACAGAGACTGTGGAAAACAAGTGTCAGAAATAGAGACCATCCATTCAGAGTAATGTACAATCAATTAAATAAATATTTCACATTCTAGCATGCTGATTTTCAAACTTAAAGTAAAGCTTGATATTCTTCATACTTAACCAAGTAGATATAACATCAGAGCAGAATTTCTTCCTTTGGGAATCAACAGAGAAATGTTCATGAAGTCAGTTTTTAGTCTTCATATATTAATAAATTATGGCTGCAAAATTCAGCTCTGTTGAACCCATTATATCACCATGTTATCTGCAGAGTTGCCATATTAGATCCAAATTTTGAAAGGTAGCTTGATGAAGTTGTCAATTAATGCTAAATTAGAAGTCAATGCTGTAGCTGTGCCATAAGACCATAAGATGTAGGGGCAGAATTAGATCGTTTGGCCTATCATGTCTGCTCCATCATTTCATCATGGTAATCCATTTTTCCTCTCAGCCCCAATCTCTTGCATTCTCCCATATCCCTTCAATGCCCTGACCAATCAAGGATCTATCAATCTCTGCCTTAACTATACATAAAGACTGAGTCTCCACAGCTGTCTATGACAATGGATTCCATATATTCACTAGTCTCTGGCTAAAGAAATACTCCTCATCTCAGTTCTAATAGGACACCGCTCTATTCCAACCATAGAAAACATCCTCTGCACATCCACTCTATCAAGGTCTTTTACCATTCAATATGTTTCAATTAGGGCATCCCTCATTCTTCTGAATTCCAGTGAATACAGGCCCCAAAGCATCAAATGTTCTTCATATGACAAGCCGTTTAATCCTGGAATCATTTTTGTGAACCTGTTTTGAACCCTCTCTAGTTTCAGCACATCCTTTCCAAGATAAGGGGCCCAAAACTCTTTACGATACTCCAAGTGAGGCCTCACCAGTGCTTTATAAAGTCTCAACATTACATCTTTGCTTTTTTATTCTAGTTTTCTTGAAATGAATGCTAACATCATATTTGCCTTCCTCATCTCAGACTCAACCTGCAAATTAACAGTTAGGGAATCCTGCACAAGGTTTCCCAAATCGCTTTGCATCTCAGATTTTTGTATTTTCTCTCCATTTAGACAATAGTCAACCCTTTCATTTCTTCTAGCAAAGTGAATGACCATACACTTCCCGACACTGTCTTCCATCAACCATTTCTTTACCCATTCTCCTAATCCATCCAAGTCATTCTGTAGCCTCTCTACTTCCTCAAAACTACCTGCCCCTCCACCAATATTCATATTGTCTGCAAACTTTGCAACAAAGCCATCAATTCCATCATCCAAATAACATAAAAACAATTGGTCCCAATACAGAACCCTGTGGAACACCACTAGACATTGGCAGCCAACCGGAAGAACTTTCTTTATTCCCACTCTCTGCCTCTTGCCAATCAGCCACTGCTTTATCAATGCCAGAATCTTTCCTGTAATACCATAAATCTGTAGCTTGCTAAGTAGCCTCATGTGTGGCACTTTGTCAAAGACTTTCTGAAAATCCAAATGTGTAACGTCAACTGATTCTCCTTTGTGTACCTTGCTCGTTATTTCTTCAAAGAATTCCAACAGATTTGTTAGGTAAGATTTTCTCTTGTGAAAACCATGCTGACTACAGCCTTTTTTTTTTAATCATATGCCTCCAAGTACCCTGAAACCAAATCCTTAACAGCTGACTCCAACATTTTCCCATCCACCCAGGTTGGACGAACTGGACTGCAGTTTCCTTTCTTCTGTTGCTGTCCCTTCTTAAAGAGTGAAGTGACATTTGCAACTTTCCAGTCTTCTGGAACTGTTCTAGATTCTATTGATTCTTGAAAAGTCATTACTAATGCCTCCACAATCTTTTCAGCCACCTCTTTCAGAACCCTAGGTGCATGCTGTCTGGTCCATGTGTCTTATCTACCTTCAGACCTTCAGTTTCTTGAGAACCTTCTCCCTAGTGATGGTAAGTTCACACACTTAATGACCCTGACACCTGGAACTTCCAACATACTGCTAGTGTCTTTCACCATGAAGACTGGTGTGAAAATACTTATTCAGTTCACCTGCCATTTCTTTCTCCCTCATTATTAACTCTCCAGCATCATTTTCCAGCAGACTGATATCTATTCTCACCCCTCTTTTACAAAGAATGTAACTGAAGAAACCTTTGGTATCCTCTTTAATATTATAGGCTAGCTTACTTTTATATTCTATCTTTACCTTCTTAATGACTTTTGATTTTCCTTCTGTTGGTATTTAAAATCTTCCCAATCCTCTAACTTCCAACTAATTTTTGCTCTATTATATGCTCTCTCTTTGGCTTTTATGTTGGCTTTGACAACTCTTGTTAGGCATGTTTGTGCCTTTAGAATACTTCTTCCTCTTTGGGATGTATATATCCTGTACCTTCCGAATTGCTCCCAGGAATTCCAGCTATTACTGCTCTGTCATCATCCCTGCCAGTGTTCTTTTCCAGTCAATTCTGACCAACTCTTCTCATGCCTCTGTAATTTCCTTTACTCCACTGTAATACTGATACATCTGACTTTAGTATCTCCTTCTCAAATTTAGGGTGTAATTGATCATATTATGATCACATTCCCGGGGTTCTTTTACCTTAAGCTCACTAATCAATTCCGGTTCATTGAACAGGACCCAATCCAGAACAGCTAATCCCCCCAGTGGGTTCAACCATGAGCTGCTCTAAAAAGCTATTTCATAGGCATTCTAGAAATACCCCCTCTTGGAACCCAGCACCAACCTGCTTTTACCTATCTACCTGTACATAGAAATCCCCCGTGACTATTGTAACATTGTCATTCATTTTCTATTTCCCATTGTAATTTGTAGACCACATCCTTATTACTGTTTGTGGGGGGGGGGGGGGGGTTCTGTATATAACTCCCATCAGAGTCTTTTTATCCTTGCAGCTCCTTATCTTTATCCTCAATGATTCAAACCCATGTCACCTCTTTCTAATGATTTATCTTCATTTTTTACCAATAGAGCCACGCCACTCCCTCTGCCTTCCTGCCTATCCTTTTGATACAATGTGTGTCCTTGAACATTAAGTTCTTAGCTATAATTGTCTTTCAGCCATGATTCAGTGAAGCCTACAACATAATACTTGCCAATCTGTAACTGTCCTATAAATTCTTTGACCTTATTCCCAAACTGTGCGCATTCAAATATAACACCTTTAGTCCTGTATTTGCTCGTTTCAATTTTTGTCTGCCTTTTATGTTGCAATGTCCTGTTGACTGTAATTTTGCCCTATCATCAGCCTTTCCTTCCTAGGAGACTCTCTGAATGTTGCCTCTGTTTGTAACCCAACTACCTCACTCTACATCCCATCCCTCTGCCAAATTAGTTTAAACCCACCTGAACAACTCTAACCAACTTGCCCGTAAGGATATTGGACCCCCTCGGATTCAGAAATAACCCGTCCCTTTTGCACAGGTCATGCCTTCCCCAGAAGAGATCCCAATGGTCCATAAATCTGAACTCCTGCCTCCTGCACCGGTTCTGAGCCAGGCATTCACCTGCCAAACCATTCTTTTCTTACCATCACTGGCACGTGGCACAGGCAGCAATCCAGGGATTACTACCCTGGAGGTCCTAGTTCTCAGCTTTCTACCTAGCTCCCTAAACTCTGTCTTCAGGACCTCCTCACCTTGTCTACCTATGTCACTGGTGCCAATATGCACCAAGACTTCTGGCTGTTCACCCTCGTCCTTGAGAATGCCTTGGGCATGATCCAAGACATCCCTGATCCTGGCACCAGGGAGGCAACATACTATCAGGATGTCTCTATTGTGTCCACAGAACCTTGTCTCTGTTCCTCTGATTAAATAATCTCCTATCAACACTGCAGTCCTCTTCACCTCTCTGCTCTTCTGAGCCACAGCACCAGACTTGGTGTCAGAGAGCTGGTCAGTGTGGCTCCCTCTGGTAAGTTGTCCTCCTCAATGGTATCTAAAGTTATACTTGTTATTGAAGGGAGTGGCCACAGGGGTACTATGCACTGCCTGTGCATTTCCTCTTCTTCCCCGATGTCACCAAGTTACCTGTCTCCTGCAACCTAGGGGTGCCTATCTCCCTGTAGCTCCTGTGTATCACCTCCTCATTCTGCTGTACGAGTCAAAGGTCATTGAGCTGCAGCTCCCGTTCCTTAATATGTTCTCTCAGGAGCTGCAGCTCAGTGCATCTTGTGCAGAGGTGTTTATCTGGGAGACCAGAGGTCTCACAGACCTCCCACATCCCACATGTGGTAGACAGTACTGACTTGGGAGCCATTCTCATTATACTATGCATTAATAGATGAGGAATGAACAGATATAAACACATAGAGAGTAACTTACAAGACAATCTACCTCTGATATTGCCTGAGCCTGATAAGCCAAAGCCACTCTAAAGGCTGGCACATACACATTCTTATATTCGCATAACTGATTAAATTTTGAGCAACAAGAAAGACCCACGTCCCCCACCTGCCCTCTTCTGCCCACTAACAATATGTCAAATAATCATTTACTGCGGGTTGAACACCCCTTATCCAAAAACCCAAATCCAAAAACCTCCAAAATCCAAATTTTTTTGAGTGCTGACATGACACCACAAATGGAAAATTCCACAAATTTCTGGGATGATTCCCAAGCAATGAGCTGGTCTCCGTGCACCACACGCAGTTCTGAGAAATGATCTCACACACTCTGAGTTGGGCCCTACTGGTGCCAGTTTATTTGCAGCAGGTCCTCATAGCCAGAGTCTGTATTACTCACAGTGATTACTATGTGATTTGCACCTATTCTCTGCTCTGTGCTGTGAAGACTATTAAGAATGTCAGAAAAGCCTGTAGTTACCCCTATGGGTAATAGTAAAAAGAAGAAGAGGAAGCATTTATGTTTATTTATAACACAGGAAGTTAAGTTGTTGGAAAAACTTGACAGCAGTGTAAATGTGAAGCATCTGACAGAGGAATATGGTCTTGGAATGACCACCATTTATGACCTGAAGAATCAGAAGGACAGAAGTATCCAGAAAGTAGTGACAGAAATTAATGAAAAATAGAATTCTGCATAAAAGTGAAAAATGAAGATCTTGATTGTGTATTGAGAGAGTGGATTCGTCAGTGTCAGAGTGAACATATGCCGCCTAATGGTATAACGATTATGAAGCAAGCAAAGATCTAATACGACAAACTGAAAATTGATGGTAATTGTGAATATTCAGCAGGCTGGTTGCAGATATTTAGGAAAAGACGTGGCATTAAATTTTAAAGATAAAGATAAAGTGTCTGCTGATCTTGAAGCAGCAGTGAAATGCATTGAGGGGTATGCCAAGATCATTGCTGATGATGTCAATGATGTAAATGGATTTCATGCTCAACCTGTATTTATATGATTTAAAGTTGATAAACTTCAGAGCTGTAGTGTAGTAGGTGCTGAGAGACTTCAAAGCTCTGGACCACTGGTGCAGTAATACAAATTTCCCTTTGGCAATGCAACATTAGTGGGAGAATGAGCATTGTGCATGCAGAGCAGTGTCTTGAAGGAAGAAGGAGGCATTTGAGGGGGTAGAGGTTTCCCAGGAGGAGGGCATATCTGTCCAGGACGTTCAAAGAGAAGTTCACTAATGCATGCCGTTTTGGGAATAATGTCATTGAGTTGTACAGGATGGAAATTGGCTGTTCACTCCATTACTTTTGTGTAATGGATCAAGTGCCTTTCTGACCTAATTCCATTTTCCAGCATCTGGTCCATGCTGTTTCAAGTGCTCCTCTAAATACTTACAAAATATCATGAGAGTCGCTTCCTCTGCTACTTCCTCTGGCAGAATGTTCCAGATTTCAACCACACTCTAAGGTTAAAAAACACCACCTCATGTTCATCAGACAAGAGGCGCCGACAAGACAAGCAACATTTTGCAGAGAGCAAACAAAACCTCTAACTATTCTATTAATCATACTTTTTCTGGACTATGATCGCTGCAGTCCGCAACCTGCTATTTCCCTTTGGAAGTTGTGCTTTAGAAGTGACTGTACACTCTGGCACTTTTGCAGTACCCTGAATGACTCAGCAAACTGGACTCTCAAGGATGCAGGCACAGCCATGGTGACCACTGCTGGAGCGGACTTGGGACCGGATTGAAACCTCGGGCTAGACCCAAGAGCAGAAAATGCACTGATATTTGGCTGATTTAAGTGCCGAGCCAGATTAAAAAGATCAAGGTGTCAAGGCTGAGGGCATAGGATGAACTAGTGCTCAGCTTACTATTCCAAGAAGTTCTACTCGCCCCTGTGCTGAACTGGCTCTGTGGCCGTGGTTCGTAGCTATTGAACTCCTGGATCAGCTGCAGCACTGATCTGTCTCCATGGCTGTGGATTCACTTTCAGGGACACTGCTGTTTATTTGTTTACTCTTTTATCGTTTGCATGATTTGTTCTTTTTTCTCACATTGGGTGTTGATGGTCTTTAATGTATGGCGGTTTTTGAAGGGCTGTATTGTGTTTGGTGGTTGCCTGCAAGTAGATGAGTCTCAAGGTTGTATGTGGTACACATACATTGATGGAATTTGTTGGAATTTGAACTCTGAAATCTTAAGTCCTTCTGGTCATAAGTCCTTCTGCTAAGGAAAACATTTTTCATGGCCTGTACAATCTACAGTATGTTCCTCGATTTTGTGTATCTCAGTCCCCCCTCAGTTTTCAACACGTGAGAAAACAAACACAGCCTTGTGAGTCTCTCCTCATATCGTAAGCTTTCCATTCCATCCTGCCAAGTCTACTCTGCAGACCTTCAGTGCAATCACACCCTTCCTGAAGTATAATGACTAGAATGTCACATAATACTCTAACTGTGGCCTAACAAATATCTTTACAAAGTTATACCATAATTTCCCAGCTATTTTATTCTATGCCAAGCTCTTAAGTAGAAATATCCTTTCCTAACCACTAAGGCTTCTCAGTTACTCATTACTTCCTTGAGTCCTACCACTCCTTCTGTATATCTTAGCCTAATTAGTCCACTCAAACTGCATCACCTCAAGTTGTTCATTTTAACAGTCGATCAATATAATTCCATAGATGTTTTCCTCACTACTAATGACACCACCAATCTACAAACTTACTAATTATTACTTTGGCACAATCCTGATCTTTGGTGCTGTTTTTGTGGGTTTGCACATTCTCCCTTTGACCACATGAATTTCCTTTAGATGTTCTAATATCCTCCCACATCCCAAAGACATCCTAACATAATAATGTGACTACTGTAAGTAACCTAGGACAAGTAGATTTGTGGCAGGAGAATTGAAGAGAAAGTTGGAAAAGGGAGAGGGAATAGGCTACATGGGAAGGAAGTGAGGGTGTGGGATTGATGGGAAAGTTGGAATAGACTCAGTGGAGCTGTAGGCCAACCGAATTGTCAAAAAATATGAGAAACAGCCAGGGTCTCGTTGGTAAACCACTGATCATTGGTTTCTAATTACATAGCACAAAATATAGCTACTGATTGACTGTCACCAAGCTACTTTCAAATCCAGTTTGCCAAGTTGAACTGTATCCCTGGATTCTTACCTTTTCCACCACATTCCCAAGAGGGAGCTTATTGGAGGTGTTAGTGCAACTCATATTGCCATCATTAATCACACTATCCTCAGCAACACACCAGGTCACTCTCTTGAAAAATTCAATCAAATTAATTAGACAGGATCACCCTTCAACAAAGCCAAGCTGATTAACCCTGATCAATCCCCAGCTCTGTAGCTTAATCCCATGCCTCAGAACTTTTTCCAATGATTTCTCTACTACTAATGCTCACTGACTTGTAATTTCCTGTTCTTTCCCACTGACTTCCTTGACTAAATTACTATATATATTGTTCTCCAGTTACCTGGCAACTCTGCTGTGACCAAAGATTTGAAAATTTCGGTCTGAATCTCAGAAATCTCCTGCCTTGCCTCCCATAGCAGCCAATGATGTATCTCATCAAGTCCTGGAGATTTATCCACTTTGAAATTCACAAACTCAGCTAGTACCTCCTCCGTTGCTGTCGCAATTTATTAGAGAATCTCAGGCTGCCTTGCTTGGACTACAGTGTCCTCTTTCTTCACAGTGAAGGTTCCTGGATCTCTGCATAGATCATCTCTTTGGTCTCTGATAGACCATATGTTTTCTCCATTACCCTTAAAATTCATATATTAAAGGTGTGAAACGTCTACATTTCTGTAAGAAGTTTCTCAGAGAAATAGAAGGATGCCACCTGCTCCAATCCTTCCAATTCAACGTGGCCATGGCACAGCGAGTTGAGTGAGAAATATAGCATTTCTAATAATGCAGCAATTTCATGGTTGAGAATTTTTCACTTGACAAAGCAATTAAAGGTTACAGAACAAAGATAGGTGGATTTAAGAAACTGATCAATGAACAGTTTGACAGCCAATTGGATTGTTCATGTGTTCTTAAACTATTGTTACATATCCTTTATCTAAAGGTTAACTTGCAGGCTGAGTCGGTGGTGAGGAAGGCAAATACCGTGTTAGCATTCATTTGAAGAGGTCTAGAATACAAGAGCAAGGATGTGATGCTGAGACTTTATAAGGCACTGGTGAAGCCTCACCTTGAGTATTGTGAACAGTTTTGGGCCCCTCATATTAGAAAAGATGTGCTGGCATTGGAGAGAGTCCAGAGGAGGTTCACAAGGAGGATTCCTGGAATGAAAGGGTTATCATATGCAGAATGTTTGATGGTTCTGGGTCTGTACTCACTGGAATTCAGAAGGATGACGGGATCTCATTGAAACCTAGACAGAGTAGATGTGGAAAGGATGTTTCCCATGGCGGGAGAGTCTAGGACAAGAGGGCACAGCCTCAGGATAGAGGGGCACCCTTTCAAAACAGAGATGCAGAGAAATTTCTTTAAGCAAAGGGTGGTAAATTTGTGGAATTTGTTGCCACGTGCAGCAGTGGAGGCCAGGTCATTGGGTGTATTTAAGACAGAAATTGTTAGGTTCTTGATTGGACATGTCATCAAAGGTTACGGGGAGAAGGCCGGGAAATGGGGTTGAGGAGGAGAAGAAAAAATGATCAGGCATGATTGAATGGTGGAGCAGACTCGATGGGTCAGATGGCCTAATTCTACTCCTATGTCTTATGGTCAAACACAAGTCATTTTCAAATTGTATGAAGCATAACTTTCATCATGGCATATTTACAACTGGTCACAAAACCACTATAATATTACCTTTTGATACAAGAGAATGTCATAACTTGAATTAAGTTTACTAATGTATGAATATATTTGTCTGAGAACATGAACATCACCTTGCAACCAAAAGCCAGTAGATAGATTTGAGCTGCACAGCATGATCACTTCAAGAATGTCCAGTACTTCTTTAAAATAAATAATACGTCAGTGTCTTTGGAGTTTATCGCTCACTGATGATGTTTGCTTGTCATGAACATTATCTTCACAGTACATTACCTTCAACAGTGCTTCCTAAAAAATTGAAACACAATTTAAGTGTATTCACTAATGCAACACTAAAGGGAATGTTGTTGGGAAAAAATACATACATTGCTTATTTAGTTAAAAAAAGGATAAAGTTTGGGATATTTTACTTTGCACTAATGGAAATTCTTTTAATTCAGTAATCAGTTTGTTGAATCAAACTGCACCATCAGAAATAAGCAAGTGTTTTATTGTTTTAGTTCGAAGAACTGCAATTAATCACATGTCTAGTAATAGTATTTTTAAAAAATTATTTCAATCATATGACTGGGAACAAAAATAGAAAATTTGCTGCGGTGATACTTATGGGAAATAAATCAGTCTGATTTTTATTTTTCTGTGCTGTATTTGTGGAAGTACTTTATCACAAGTTGGAAGCATCTGTGTTTAAATATAAACAATTGATAAACCTAATATCCAAATTAACACTATAATATATAGTCTCCCTAAATATTTAATAAAGCTCATCAAAAGCTGAACGAAATTGTGCCATTGCCTTGAACAAACTGATGAACTGCATCAAAAGTGTGAATTTCAGCTAGGATTCTATTTTACATTGTTAATGCAATATTGGCTATCTCCCTATAACCATGGATAATTTGAGAAAATTCCTGCGATTGTTTTTCTTTTATTTATTTTTTCATAGGATATAGACATTGCTGACAATGCCAGCATTTTTGCCTATCCTTGATTTCCCCTCATCTGATGAGTCATTTAAGAGTCAACCATGTTGGTGGCTCTGGAGTCACACATAGACCAGGTAAGGATGGCAAACTTCCTTCCCTGATGCAAAGTAGGTTTTTTAAATGACAGTCCAGGAATATCAATGTCATCATTTCTCATGGTAGCTTTTTGCTTCAATGTATTTAATTACTTAAATTTAAACTCTTCAGCTGTCTTGGTGAGATCTGAATTTGTTTCTCAGGATCACTGATGCAAACACCTCTATGCTAATTGAACCGCAATGATACAGCACCCTTCATCTCCTTATTCAAAATTCTTTTGAAGTATGAAATTATAAAGTAGTTTAAAATTGTATTGCAAAGATATAAATAATTAGAGACCATGTGGCACAGGTGAATATTTAATATATACTGTATTAATTTAATTTAGACAAAATTAAACACCAACATGCATCTTAATTAATATTTGCACAACTATAGTTGTAAAATGCTTTCTGTTGAACAGACCAACTATTTTCACAACTATTTCTAGGCATGTATTTGTTAAACAAAGAAAATACAATAAACTGATTTAGGTACAAAAAGCAGGCACTATTGCAAGTAAGTGCTCAGTAATATGTAAAAGCCATTGAAAAATACTATCTGTTTGATTGATCTTCAATTTTTTAAGTATATACCTAGCAGATTATACTAGCAATGTTCCATTAGATGCACGTTACATTTTGGGATTGCAGTTGAAATAATGAACTATGGACTGGCAGTGGACAAAAATAAAATAGGAATAAATGTATCTTTTATAGATAGCAGGGTGCAATTGGTGGAGTTCTGCAAGAATCAATTTTTGGGCTTCAACTATTTGCAATCTGTATCAATGATTAGGAAGAGAAGGCCAATTTAAAGTATCTAAAGCTACTCATGTTATAAAACTGCTGTGAACATAAAGAGGCTGTAAAGAGAAATAAAATCATAGTGATTAGGCAAGGTGGTATATGGACTAAATCTACTTTGTTAGAATGAATAATAAAGCAGAATAGCTTTTAAAAGATGAGACACTAATAAATGCTGCTGTCCTTGTACAATACATGAGTCACATGCAGGTACAGCATGTTCATTAAGAATTAATTAACAATTAGGAAGATAAATGGAACATTTGCCTGTAGCACAATAGACTTGCAGGATAAGAATAAGGAAGTCTTGCCACAAATAGGCTTTAATGGGACCACACTTGAGGAAAAAAATTAGTCTCTTTATACTAGTAAGGATGTATTAGTCTTAGAATCCACCTCACTAGCTTACGTGTATCCCAGGTGACGTGACCTTCCAGATCAGCCTCCTATGCAGGACTTTGTCAAAGGCATTACCAAAGAGTGTATAGACAACATCCCTACCTTCATCTATCCAATAGTTACTTCTTCAAAAAATTCCAAAGCATTCATCAGACATAACCTCCCACACACAAAACCATGCAATTTCTGATCAGCCCTTAAGTATTCAAGTGATGGTCGATCTTATCCCCCGAATTCCCTCCAGTAACTTGTTACAACTGAAGTCAGGCTCAACACCCTTGCTACCCTTCTTGAACAATGCAACAAAATTAGCCACCCTCCAGTCTTCTAGAACTTCACCTGTGGCTAATGACAAAGCAAATATCTCTACAAGGATGTCCGAAAATTCTTTCCTGGCCTCCCATAAGGTGTGTGCATGATCAAGTCCTGGGGATTTGCCCATCTTAATGCATTTCAAGGCTCAATAACCTCCCTCCTCATAATATGCATATGATCCATGACCTCACAACTTACCACCCACATTTCTTTGGCATCCATGATATCTTCTTCAGTAAACACAGAGGAGAAATAGACATCAAAGATCTCAGCTATCTCCTGTGGATCCAGACATGGATGGCCTTGATGACTTAGTCTCCCCCTAGTCACCCAGGAGGATGCCACAACTTCTGCCATCATTTGTCCTTTGATTATTTTAAATTAAATTAAAATCTAGGTATCCATTAGGCACTATTTTACTTTCAACACTCCCCCACATAATCCAAAGATGTCTCTAACTTTAATAGTAAACTATAAAAGCAGTGAAAATATTCATCTGTTTCTATTTACCAATCGGTTGCTTCTCCTACCATACTTGGAATCGTGAGATCTGTTATCATTCTGTTGCTGCTCTCTCAGGTTAGTTGGCTCCATCCCTGGTTCACTGCTGCTTCTGACAGTGGGCCATGCTGCTGTTCTCACTGCCTTTCATCTTGGCTGCTTCCTGCTCCCTTGCAGCTCCTTTTCCCCGTACTGCACTCACTTTAACACTTTGGGCGTGTTTGACAGGCTGAATGCTGAGATTTTCAATTTGTTTTTCCTAAAACTGAAAAAATCTCAAATAAAGGAGCGTGAAAGGTTGGGCATTTATCGCTAGGATGAGGAGAAATCATGACCCTTCGACGTTTTCTGTCTGAGAGGCATGAGGATATAAGGTTGAAAGCATATTTATAATTGAGATTATTACATTCTTGGGGTCTTAAAGGAAATTGTGGTAAGGAATGAAAATTGAGTTACTGTAGAAAAATTAATGTAGTTGTTTCCTGAGATTTTATTGAATACAGTGTTAGTCTGATGGACATTATGATCAATTCCTGTGCTCGTTTTAAACGTTTTGTACTGCTTACTATTCAACAACCCAAGGTAGAACAAAAAAACCTTTTGGACATCAGATTGTTGCTTCCTAATTTATAATTCATTAGATAATTAGACAGCTTTTAAAACATTTTTATAGCCGGAGAAGGCAAAAATTGAAAAGGTTAAGGTTTTAATCAATTGCAGTGAGTTGTGAAAATATCAATTATACAAGAAAACAGTACAATGAGACAGCTTCGGCAGATTTAGAAAACAAGTAAGAAGAAGCTTCCATGTCAATAATTTCAAACTGATGAGAAACCAGAGATGAAAACACCATCAGCAAAGATGATGTATTTGGAATTAAGGAGATAACACTGGTAAGGATACACATTTTGACTGAACAGACGGAGAATGGTGGCAAATAATTGTTTTTCAGACTGGGGAAGCATATTGCTATCTTCAAGGTTTGAAAATGATGAGTTTTATTCATGTGGTCATTGCTGGCAAGTCAAACAGTAGTCTGAAATAACTGCTGTTTTTGAGACCAAGTGCAGCCCCATATTGCAGTCTGAAGTCACGTATAGCTAGACAAGGTACAGTAGATATCATTTTCTGAAGGATATTAACCAGATGGGTTGTTACATGATCACCAAACCCAGATTATTATTTTAAGTTTCAGATATATTTAACAAATTGTATTTAAATTTCCCAGCTGTCTATTTGGGATTTAAATGTGCCTATGCTTCTTGGTCTATGTCGTTTGATAAACTAATCCAGTAATGTGACCACTGTTATCATACAACATGATATGAAAAAAAATTGCAGGTGCTGAAAATCTAAAATAAAAACAAAATGTGTTAGAAATATTCAGCAAGTCAGACCTCATCTGTGAAGAGAGAAACAGTATTGAAATGTGAGATCCCTCTTCACAGATATAGATTGATATGCTAAGTACTTCTAGTATTGCATGGCTTTATTCCATTATATTAAGCTCAGAAATCCAACAACCTAATCGAGCGTAGGGGAGTGAGATGTGATCTTATAGAGGTGTATTGAATTATGAAAGGCAAATCTGAGTTTATTGTCATATGCATGGGTACAGTACAGTGTGCACAGGTGCAATGAAAGTAGATTGTAGAGCAAGGGACTAAGCATGAAGCATTGAGATGCTCCTGGTCGATGGTCAGCAAGGAGGAGATGTTGTTACCATTCCCTACTATTTGAGGTCTGCTGATGAGGACTACAGAGGGAAGTACGGAGGGCCAGGTCTTGAAGCTTGATAATGAGTTTGGATGGGATGAAATTTACTAGAATATCACCAAGCTTAGGGAACTAGAGTTACTGTATGTGTTGAAACTGAAAGAGCTGGATCTTCACAGAGCACAAAAGGTTAAGAAGAGATTTCATGGAGTTATTTCAAACCATTAATGATTTTATTAAAGTAAGTATGGAGAAATAATTTTATATAGTTAATTGCTGTGATCTGGTATGCACAGCCTTGAATAATGGTAGGAGCAGATTCAAAATAATATTGGATAAAAGCTTGAGAGGAAAGGTGAATTGACAGATTCTTTCAAAGGCTGAAGGAAACTGCTATACTGCTTTCTTCAAAGCTTGTAGATAACACAGAACTTAGAGACTTAGTAAACATTGAAGGGACCAGTGAAGTGGGAAATACAATGGAAGAAAAATGAATGCAGAAACTTAACAAGCATATCAATGCAAATAGATTCCATCCATATTAGACCATTTTATAATTCCAAGAACAAAGCAAAGTAACAAAAAACAAAAAATGTAGCAAAAGGGAGGTTGAGGAAGATTGGAAGCTCAAAGGTAAAATCAATTAAAAGTTGTCAAGCACTGCACTAAAATTTGTAAAGGATAAAGAGAAATGTGATAGAAATCTCTCAGAAATTTAGAAGTCTTGTTCATACTTGGGATTTACAGTGCATTGAGCTAATTAACATTGTGGGGAAATGGTACATTTGTAAACTGCCGTGTTCTATATTCTAACACACTTTTCACTAAATGTGGTGGGGGTGTCAGAATTGACTGTTCAATAATCTTTATGCCTTTTTTAAAATGCTGTCTGTATCTTTCCATATCAGTTAAATTAGCTGCAGTGGGATGTTTCTGGAAGATTAATCACCATGGTTGTTTTATGGTGCAGAGAGTAGCTATGCTCCATGACTTCATTCTTACATCAAGGAAAATATTAAGTTATTGTTCATTCACATTGATAGATGGGCTGTTGTGTTATTTCAGAATCTGCCACATTCTAGTGCCTTAAATAAAATGGGTTGGCTTGAATGTCATGAAATTTTGAATTTAAAAGGAAATATTTTTATAAACTTGCTTGCTTGTCCTAGAAATCAACCATTCCACGTAGAATTGTTTACCATTTTACTTACTGTTAGCATTTGGCTTTAATGAGATTACATCAGAATAATGAAAAAGAGATGTTGAATTTGTTGCTAGAACAGTGTTGATAAAGTGAAACTAAAGAAATCTCAGCCATGTAAATTATATCATAACTTTAAAGAGAAAAAGTTGTTTCATTTCAAACCATTATATTTACAAGTAATATCAGTATAATATTAAAGAATTCCCATGTTTATGCTGAACATGTCATTTATTTCATGCTAATGTTACAAATAAATAGGTTAGATTACTTAGAGCATAGAACAAAGAACAATATAGCACAGTACAGGCCCTTAGGCCCATGATGTTGTGCTGACCTATATAAACCTACTCCATGATAAATCTAACCCTTCCCTCTCTCACTGCCTGCAACCCTCCATTTTATGTACCCATCTAATAGTCTCTTAAATGTCTCTAATGTGTCAACCTCAACCATCTTCCCTGACACTGCATTCTTGGCACTTCCCACTCTTTCTAACTACCTCTAACTTATCCCCTAAACATTCTTCCATTCACGTTGAAAGGATGTCCTTTGGTATTATCCACTGCTACCGTGGGAAAAGACGCTAGTTGTCCACTCTATCTATCCTGCTTATAATCTGATGCACATCAATCAAGTCACCTCTCATCCACATTTACTCTTTAAAAGAAAGCCCTACCTTGCTCAAGCTTTCCATATAGGACTTGTTTTCTAATCCTGCAGCATCCTGGTAAATCTCTTCTACACCCTCTCTCAAGCTTTCAAATCCTTCTGATAATGAGGCAACCAAAACTGAACATAGTAATTGAAGTGTGGTCTAAGCAGAGCTTTATAGAGCTTCAAGATTACCTCACAGCTCTTGAACTAAATCACCTGATTAATGAAGGTCAACACACTATACAAACTTACCCAGCTACTAGCTTGCAGGGCAACTTTGAGGCACCTATGGACATCGACCTCAATATCTTTCTGTCCCTCCACACTGTTAAGAATCCTGCCATTAACCATGTACTCTGTCTTCAAGTTTGACCTTACAAAATGAAACACTTGTCCAAATTGAACTCCATTGGTTACTTCTCAGCCAAGTTCTGCATCCATTGTGTGTCTTGTACCCTACCGCAACCTTGTATACTACCCACAAACTATGCAGGAGCACCCTACCAAACTTCATGTAGTCTGCAAACTTGCTAACACACCTTTCTACTTCCTCAAAATCGTTTATAAAAACGATATTGTTCCTTGAACAGATCCTTGAGGAACACTAGTCACAGACCTCCATGCAGAATATGCTCCACCTATGACCATCCACTGGGCTAGCCAATTTCAAATCCTCTATAAACAATAGTTTCACATGACTTGGATACTTTTTTCAACGGTCTAAATATTTTAAAGTCCAAAGACTGGAGAAATTGATGGTTAGCACGATGCTATTACAGCTCAGAGTTTGAAGTTCAATCCCGGCATCCTCTGTAACTAGTCTCTGCATGTCCTACCTGAAGACTGCTACCATTTGCCCCAGGTACTCCTGGTTTCTCCCATAGGGTAAAGTAGTACAGGGTAGGTTAGTGGTCATTAGAAATTGTCCCGTGACTGGGTGAGGGTTAAACTGGGGTTGTCAGGTGTTGCTGGATAATGTGATTTGAATGAACCCAACTGCCTATTCCACGCTGTATCTCTAAATAAACGAATGAATAAATAAATATATAAGCATTCCTGCCAAAGGGTTTCAGCCCGTAACATCGACTGTACTCTTTTTCATAGATGCTGCCTGGCCTGCTGAGTCCCTCCAGCATTCTGTGCATGTTGCTTAAGTAAACATTACTGAGTTTTTATAAATTACAGAGAAAGTAGTACACATTTTAGGTAAATGTTGCAAAATCAGTCTGCAAAGTGGGATTAGTAATTCATTCTCACCTTCTCCGCATTCTGCAGTGTTACTGCATTCACTTTTATCCTTGGAGTGTTCACACCAGTATTCTTCACGCTGGCTGTCAACACTGTGACGATCAGCAGGATGTGTCCTTCTGCTAAGTAGAATATTCCTGTCTGTTGTTCTTTGCTACACAATTCCATTCCTATCTTGTGGCAACAACAATTTGACACAAAGAAAAAAGCACTGACTTTTTTTTTAAATTCAAGAGCAGTATTGTGTCACTGATATTAACGGTTAAAAAAAACCCTTAAATTTCACATTTAGTGAAATTTATTCTGTTGAATGAAATCCATTCAGTATGTTGCCTCTTGATGCCCTAGTTCAACAACATATGTATGTATATTTAGGAGTAGTATCACAACACAGCATCCTTCATAATTTAAGAGAAGCCTTTGCACCCTCCATGTAGTATGAGAATGTTTAACTCTGGGGATTCCATTAAGTTTTGCTGCAATTGTGTTGAAGACTAGCAGAGTCACAGGATTCAGTAGCTACAGCTGTGGAAATTGGGCAACATATTAGAAGCAAATCAAATGAACAGATCACATAGAACATTACAGCACTGTATAGGCCCCTCGGCCCATGATGTCTTTTAACCTATGATAAAGTCAGTCTAACCCTTTCCCCCAGCAGAGCCCTCCATTTTACTATCACCAATGTGCCTATCAAAGACATTCTTAAATGTCCCTAATGTATCTGCCCCTACCACCACCCTGGAAGGGAGTTTCATGCACTCACCACTTTCTGTGTTAAAAAAATAAATTACCTCTGATATGCCCTCTTTACTTTTCTCCATTCACCTTAAAATTATGCCCCTCTGTATTAGCCACTTCCACCTTGGGAAAAGATCTCTGACTATCCACTCAATCTATGCTTTGCTCCAGCTTGCACAATTTTTCCTCATAAAACGTGCTCTCTAATCCAGGCAGCAGGCTGGTAAATCTCCTTCGCACTCTCTCTCACACCTGTACATTCTTCCTACAATGAGGCAACCGGAACTGAACACAGTATTTCCAAGTGTGGTCTAACTGGGGTTTTATAGAGCTGCAGCATTCCCTTTCAATCCTGGAGTTCTTCTTGTGAACCTTCTCTGGACCCTGTCCAACGCCAACACATCTTTTCTTAGATAAGGGGCCCAAAACTGCTCGCAATACTCCAAATACATTCTGAACAATACCTTAAAAAGCCTTAGCATTACACTCTTGCTCTTATATTCTAGCCTTCTCGAAATGAATGCTAACATTGCATTTGCCTTCCTTACCACCAACTCAACCTGGCAAGTTAACCTTTAGGGAATCCTGCACGGTAGACCCCCAAGTTCTTTGTACCTCAGATTTTTGAATGTTCTCCCTATTTAGGAAATAGTCTATGCCTTTATTTTTTCTAGCAAAGTGCATAAACATACACTTCCATACACTATATTCCATCTGCTACTTTGTCGATGATCGTGCCTAAAGCTCAGTATTTCAGCAGGAACAGATCCTGCTACTGAGATCTTGTTATATTTAAGTTGGGAGATGGCCTTTGTGATATCCTGTTGGTCAGAAATAACAGTAAAATGGGCCCAGAAAGGTTGCTGTGGGATAGAGTAATTGGTGCTTAAAATAAGAGTTAACAACCTTACAGTAGAACTGGTTTTGATGATCAATATGCATGGAATGGACTGCCGGTGACGGTGCTGGAGGCGGATACGATAGGGTCTTTTAAGAGACGCCTGGATAGGTACATGGAGCTTAGAAAAATAGAGGGCTACGGGTAACCCTTGGTAATTTCTAAAGTAAGTACATGTTTGGCTCAGCATTGTGGGCCAAAGGGCCTGTATTTTCCTGTAGTTTTTCTATGTTTCTAGTTGCAGCAACAAAAATCTGTTGAGCTATTTTGACGGTCTAAAATTTGTAATAATCTCACCAACAATTAAAGTTTATAGCCAAACCTAAAATGTAGGCAATTTTGCAAACATTTATTGGGTCGAGCAGCATCTATGGAGAGTCATCAATCTGACCTGCTGTGTTTTCCCGGTGTGGCAAAGGCTTAGGACTGGCTATTCAGAGTTTAGGACCAAGGTGAGTAAAGTAACACTGCCAGTGATAGGATAAAAGCAATGGGAATTGTAGAAGGATTTACTTCCGTGGTACAGAAGCCACATATGAATTGTGCAGAAATAGGTCTGAAATTGAAGAGTTGTCACTCTTCCTCCGTAACCAAGATTATCTAATTAAAAGTAGCACATTTACTCATTTGGGATAACTGTCTTATAATAGGATGTTAATTGAAAAGGTGTGCATTTTATGTTTTAGAATTAGAAGTTACCGGTATTTAGGACATGCATTTACAGAAAATTATGAGCTTTGCACACCGATTTTTTTTTAATGTATTACCAGAAAATCATAAAATTTGTGCCACATCAGGAGGATTTACAAAGGACTAAAAGACAAACCAGCAAAGAAAGAAGACATGGAGCTTTGAGGTTCAGAAGTTTTACATCGCTAATCTCATAGTTGGTGGGGTAGGATACTATGGGGTGTATGGGTTTTACACCAATACCCTTACAAAGAGCAATAGCTTGGCTTCACTATCCAAATATGTCTTGTTTGTTATGTTGAACCAACATTCTATTTCGTTTTGATTTTTATAAATAAAGTGTTAAAGAAACTGTCAGTGTTGCAGTAGGTCAACAAATAGAAGCCTTGTGTCTGCAGTTTCTCCCTAGCACTGCTGGGAACATGGCTAAACAAATATAGGATCTTGTTTCAGAGCTTTTAAGCAAATGTAGAGTTTGGTGAGTTATCCTAGTTGGTTGCTAATTTTTATAAATTGGATTTGAATTAATCCTAATTGTGAAGTAGCCATGATCAGTAGTCAAGCAATTGGATTCCATCCATTTTTAGAGTGGATGTTAACTGGGTGCTCTGTTTTGTTTTTTTTAAATTTAGCAATACAGCCTGGAGTAGGCCCTTTTAGTCCTTCCAGCCATGCTGCCTCAGTAACCCTACAACCTCGATCAACCCTAACCTGATCATGGGACAATTTACAATAACCACTTAACCTACCAGTATATTTCTGGACTCCAGGAAACCAGAACACCCAGGGAAAACCCATTCAGTCCATGGGGAGGACTCCTTACAGAACGGAGCCAAACTGAACTTTGAACTTCAGAACGCCCAGAGTTGTAATCGCATTGCACTAACCACTATACTACCATGGTGCCCCCAATGCTTTTTTTTATTTATTTAGAGATGCAGCACGATACCAGGCCCTTCTGGCCCAATGAGCCCCCACTGCTCCATTATATCCACGTGACCCATTAAACTACTAACCCAAACACCTTTGGAATGTGGGTGGTAAGCAGAGCACCTGAGAAGACCTATGCAGTCATGTGGAGAAGGTGCAAACTCCTTACAGGCTGCGGTGGGAATTCAACTGGGCTTATTTGCGCTAGAAAGCATTGTGCTAACCACTCCTCTACCGTGCTTCTAGATCCAAAACTAAATTGATTGCCATCAAAAAAATCTGTAAGTTGGGAAGTTCTCACTTCAAAGAATCCTATAAGTTCATCAGACAAGCAACAGCTATTCAAAAAAAAACTTGGCCATTATCAGCAAAGATTTGTTTAGGTCCGAACTGGTACTTGCTTCTTGGTGCTCAGCCTTAGGCCTAAACACAGGAGAGATCCTGAATCTTTAAAAGCTGACTCTACGGTGCTCTTGCAGGTGCGTAAAGGGAGCCACGAAAGAGGGGGTAATAAATGAAGGGTAAAGTGCAGTGGAGCATGTGGGTGAGAGGTGTGAGAGAGGGGCAGAGGGAAGTTGAAAGTGAGTGAATGGAAAGAACATAGAAGTGCATCAAGATGGGGGGAAGATTAATAGAAGAAAGAGAACAAATAATTATGTGGTCATGTGCGTCGCTGTTCAGGAGAGCACAGTCTTTAATTATCTTGGACCTCACTGGCTTTGGAGGAAGCTCTCACTCTGTCAAATAAGAATGATAGTTGGTGAGCTGTGGCTGTCCCACATTGAAAGAATTCACATAACCAAGGTGAAAGCAAATCATACTTGACCCAGAGGGATTGCCTCATTTGACTGACCATCAAGAATTTGGAGTTGAAAGAGAGCGTTGATCGTTATTGGAAGGGTACTTGCATGTGAAATAAATTTGCAGCCCCTCGCAGAAATATTTTAGTGATATGAACGGTTTTAATTGGAATAGAGGTGACCTCGTGTTTTGGAGGGTTTGCATTTCTAGAGAATTGCCCATATCATGATTTTTCTGGAGTGCCACCCCCCTTTCCTTTTGAGCCCCATGTTATAAGTGGACATACATTCCTATGGAATGTTTATACCTCATATTAAACCGTTTTGTCTGCGATGACAAAATGACTTGCCTTCACTATCCTACAGTTGAGGCCAACATTAGACTTGAGGAGATGAACAAGATTTGTGGGTCAGTAAAGGGGTTAGGAAGTGGGGATATCAGGAAAAGTGATGGAATTCGAGAATTGGGGTGCATGGGACAAATGTGGTGTCGGAGTTCAGGAGGATAATGCATTAAAGCACAGTGACTTAGAGGACGAGGTTACTTTAAGGGGCCACAGCTACTGCACCTCCCACAATGCAGCATATTGGAGAAGATGCCTTGCAAAGAGTATGGCAGCACCACACTCAGACATCTGATCATATGTCCTAAGATTCAAGAGACTATTGCAAAGGGAAACAGCTGCGACTGCCAGCCAAATTGAAGCTGTGACATCATGTCCAAGTCTTATTGCTCTGTAACACTGAGTGACTAAAATTAAGAATTGAATGTTTTATTTCTTTCACATTTAAGTTTGTTTCCCCCCCCCCCCCCCCCACAATATTAAGTTCTATAAAACTCTATTCAGCATCTCAAATTTTTGGGTCATAATTTGTGAGTTCCATAAGGGTAAATTTCTGTTACCAGAAAGGCTGTAATGTGAGGGCATGCCAGTACTGAAAACAAAGCCTCTGAACTCGATGTTGATAGAACCTGATAATAATAATAATAATAAGCTCCTTTCCAATTTTATTACTAGTCATTGTGCAAGATGCTCCTCAGCTGCCCTCGATATAGCAAGAAACGTGCCTTGCTTTTCACATTCTTTTGCCAAACAGAGCATCAGTACCTTAGCTGATTTCCTCAGTACATGTAACGTCTCCATTCCACCATGTGCCATCTGCTCTTCCACTTCTGGTATACTTCACTCCAAAATCACAGGCAGGCAGTACATGTTGTGTTTTGAAACCTACAAAATTCTTTTGCACGCCTCCCCTTTCCAAAATATCTCCAAAAGCTTCATTAGCCAGGACTTCAGAGCTTCTATAATTTCCTTCCCATTTACTCTTCAGTATGTTCTGTATTTCTGTGAAATATTTTTGGATTTTTGTTGGATTTTGTGAAGGTTCTACAGTTTTAAGCATAACATAAAAATATGTATAACCCTCAGGTTCGGCTGGCGTTGTTAGTCTTGGGAAGACAGTCTCTGGCCCCGCCAAACATGTGAAATCTGAGGTGCAAAACCTCTTGTTTGTGTGGATGCTGTGTGATCTGTTCCCCATTACAAATCAGTACCATGAAACAACAGAGTACACCATATGCAATTAAGCGATTTAGCTTTATAATTCTCAATTTGACGAAAGGGTTAGTAAAGAAAAACAAAAAGAAAAGGGCCTATTTTAATGAAACAGTCTATTGTGCACAAATTGGAGCTCACGGTTTCCCTTCCGTTGGTTCTCCAACGATTTCCCCGGGCTTCGTCGACTCCCGGCCCCACTCCCAAGTCCACTCCGTCCTGCTGTCTATGACCTCTCTGGTGTCCTCATTCTTCATTTCTTGCCAAACAAAACACCCGGATCACCTTCTCAGGCACACAACAGGAAAGAAAAACACTCCCTTCATTGGACGGCACACATTCCAAAGCCCCCGTTATCTCTAGCCATAACCCAAGCACTGCTGCTACAGCAAAACCATTACATTAGCAGTGAAACTTTTCCTAGGGTATTACACTCTCCCCCCACCAAATTTAATCAAGTCCTCATGACATTAAGATAAGTTGCCAACCCTTCCTGCAAAGCACAAAGTCCAACCCAGGTGTAAAAGGCAGTGACTTAGCTCCCCAAGGCAGTAGGTGCCACACTCTGTTCCCCCGGTGCTACATAGGCCAGTCTTTCTGGTGGTCTCCTGATTCTTTGAGACCTCCATACCCCTCATCTACTTCTTCATATTCTCACACTACTGGGGATACTTCTGGTCTACCTAGCGGGGCCTCTCCCTGGTCTGTCACTCATGCCCTCCTGCAACTCTGACCCCTCTGTCACTTGGCTAAGCCCCATTTCATCCCTTGCAGGGTCCCACTGAAACCCATGCTGTCCGCTGATAGTCCACCCGATTTCACCTGACTCAGTGTGAGATGGGTTGGGAATCTCTCCCGCAATCAGTGGGGAGTGAGCAAAAGGCAGTTTATACCACACCCACATTTCCTTATCCTCTGAATGACTATCCCACTCAGGGGCGGGGGCTGGTCTAATCTGAGGTAAGTGTCAAGTGGTTCAACCCAGGTAAGTGTGAAGCGATTCATTTTGGTAGGTCAAATATGATGGCAGAATATAGTATTAGTGGTAAGACTGTTGGCAGTGTGGAAGATCAGAGTGTCTGAGTCCCTAGGACACTCAAAGCTGCTGCACAGGTTGACTCTGTGGTTAAGAAGGCATTCGGTGCATTGGCCTTCATCAATCATGGGATTGATTTTAGGAGCCGAGGTAATGTTACAGCTGTATAGGACCCTGGTCAGACCCCACTTGGAGTACTGTGCTCAGTTCTGGTCGCCTCACTACAGGAAGGATGTGGAAACCATAGAAAGGGTGCAAAGGAGATTTACAAGGATGTTGCCTGGATTGGGGAGCATGCCTTATGAGAGTAGGTTGAGTGAACTCGGCCTTTTCTCCTTGGAGCAACAGAGGATAAGAGGTGACCTGATAGAGGTGTATAAGATGATGAGAGGCATTGATCGTGTGGATGGTCAGAGGCTTTTTCCCAGGGCTGAAGTAGCTAGCACGAGAGGGCACAGTTTTAAGGTGCTTGGAAGTAGGTGTCAGGGTTAAGTTTTTTTACTCAGAGAGTGGTGAGTGCGTGGAAAGGGCTGCCAGCGACAGTGGTGGAGGCGGATACGATAGGGTCTCCTGGATACGTACATGGAGCTTAGAAAAATAGAAGGCTATGGGTAACCCTAGGTAATTTCTAAGGTAAGGACATGTTCAGCACAGCTTTGTTGGCTGAAAGTCCTGTATTGTGCTGTAGGTTTTCTGTGTTTCTATTTCTCCTGCATGTTGGCGCATAGCCAAGTGGTTAAGGCTTTGGTCTAGTGATCTAGTGAAGTTCGAGCCTCAGCTAAGGTGTTGTGTCTAAGGCGACACCAGTTCCAAGCTCTTGCCCTTCCATTGGAAAACATCGGTGGCATGGAGAGGGGAGACTTGCAGCATGGGCAACTGCCAGTCTCCCATTCAACCCTGTCCAGACTGGAAACTTTCTAAGGCACAAATCCATGATCTCTCGAGACTAACAGATGCCTACATATCTCTCCTGCTGTTGGTCCTTCAGTTGCCCTGCGTCGATGCAGAGTCTTCCTACAGGTCGGGCTCTGGGTCAACCTGCAGCTCTTGTTGCAGAGGCAGAAGGTGGTTCCAATCGAGAATCTTGACAGGCCCAGTCCCATCCTCTGGTTTCCCCAGAAAACTGGTATGTTTGGCATCGGACTCTCCACTACATAGGGCATAGCCGCCCAGCGGTCAGCTGACTTGTGCTTCCCAGGTAACCCCAAATTCCTTATGGGGAGTCGGTCTCCCAGGATGTTGGCAGAACCTAACCTTTTGATCATTCCTCCTCTTATTTCCTTGATTCTGCTTGGCAGCCATGAGCCCTTTTCAGCTCCCTTCTCATATCAGACATATAGTTCAGATAAGTCTTTGGTGGTAGGCCTTCCTAGGCAGTCCCAAAACAAAGGTCGATGGGTAAAATTGCCTCGTGCCCAAACATCAGATAATATAGCGAGTACCCAGTAGCTTCATTTTGTGTACATTTGTAGAGGTGGACCAGCTGTCCAATATGTTGACTCCACCTGCTCTTCTTGCTGACCTTCAAGGTTCCAAGCATGTCTAGCAAGGTCCAATTAAACTCCAGACCTAACCAATTCCCCTCTACCACCACTCTCCTCCATCTAGCAGAATTAGATCTTACTCTCAATAATTTCTCCTTTGGCTCCTCCCACTTCCTCCAAACCAAGGGTGCAGCCATGGGCACCCGTATGGGTCCCAGTTATGCCTGTCTTTTTGTTGGCTTTGTGGAACAGTCCATGTTCCAAGCCTATACGGGTATCCGCCCCCCTCTTTTCCTTCGCTACATCGACAACTGCATTGGTGCTGCCTCCTGCATGCATGCTGAGCTGGTTGACTTCATTAACTTTGCCTCCAACTTTCACCCTGCCCTCAAATTTACCTGGTCCATTTCCGACACCTCCCTCCTCTTTCTTGATCTTTCTGTCTCCATCTCTGGAGACGGCTTATCTACTGATATCTACTATAAGCCTACAAACTCTCACAGCTACCTGGACTATTCCTCTTCCCACCCTGTCTCTTGCAAAAATGCTATCCCCTTCTCACAATTCCTCCGTCTCTGCTGCATCTGCTCTCAGGATGAGGCTTTTCATTCCAGGACGAAGGAGATGTCTTCCTTTTTTAAACAAAGGGGCTTCCCTTCTTCCACCATCAACTCTGCTCTCAAACGCATCTCTCCCATTTCCCGCACGTCTGCCCTCACCCCATCTGCCCGCCACCCCACTTGGGATAGGGTTCCCCTTGTCCTCACCTACCACCCCACCAGCCTCCAGGTCGAACATATAATTCTCCATAACTTCCGCCACCTCCAACGGGATCTCACTACCAAGCACATCTTTCCCTCCCCCCCCCCCCCTTTCTGCTTTCTGCAGGGATCGCTCCCTACGCGACTCCCTTATCCACTTGTCCCCCCCATCCCTTCCCACCGATCTCCCTCCTGGCACTTATCCTTGTAAGCGGAACAAGTGCTACACCTGCCCTTACACTTCCTCCCTCACCACCATTCAGGGCCCCAGACAGTCCTTCCAGGTGAGGCGACACTTCACCTGTGAGTCGGCTGGTGTGGTATACTGCGTCCGGTGCTCCCGGTGTGGCCTTTTATATATTGGTGAGACACGACGCAGACTGGGAGACCGTTTCACTGAACACCTACGCTCGGTCCCCAGAGAAAGCAGGATCTCCCAGTGGCCACACATTTTAATTCCACGTCCCATTCCCATTCTGATATGTCTATCCATGGCCTCCTCTACTATCAAAATGAATCCAAACTCAGGTTGGAGGAACAACACCTTATATACCGGCTGAGTAGCCTATAACCTGATAGCATGAACATTGACTTCTCTAACTTCTGTTAATGCCCCTCCTCCCCTTCTTACCCCATCCCTGAAATATTTAGTTGTTTACCTGTTCTCCATCTCCTTCTGGTGCTCCCCCCCCCCTTTCTTTCTCCTGAGGCCTCCCGTCCCATGATCCTTTCCCTTCTCCAGCTCTGTATCACTTTCGCCAATCACCTTTCCAGCTCTTAGCTTCACCTCTATCCCTCCAGTCTTCTCCTATCATTTTGCATTTCCCCCTCCCCCCAGTACTTTCAAATCTCTTACTATCTTTCCTTTCAGTTAGTCCTGACGAAGGGTCTCGGCCCGAAACGTCGACAGCGCTTCTCCCTATAGATGCTGCCTGGAATGCTGTGTTCCACCAGCATTTTGTGTGTGTTGTCCAATTAAACCTCTCGGGCTGGAGATCACCCTGTGGGTAATAAGGCATAGTACTCAACCTCGACTCCGAGCATGCCCAGTAACTCATGTATGAGCCTACTCTCGAAATCCTATCCCTGATCACTGTGCATCTGTCTGGGGAGGCCATAATAAATTAAGTACTTCTCCTATAACACTTTGGCCAGTGTGGATGCCCTCTGATCCTTGGTAGGGAAAGCTTGTGCTTATCTGATGTAGTGACCAAGACATTCACCATGTTACTGGCATCTGGTTCAAGTGAGAGGAAATCCATACACACCAGGTTAAGGGGCCCCGCACTCTGGAAGTGGGACAAGAGAGCTGAGCTCGTAGGCAGCATCTTCCTCCATATGCATCGAATGCACGACTTGCAGTATTCTTCAACCTCCGGCTTCTTTCAGGGCCAAGAAAACTGATCTCCGAGTAATCCATAGGTTTTCTCAACCTCCGAATGTCCAGAATCATCATGAAGTGACTAAAACACAATCCTCCGATCCTCCTTCTCAGGCAGAACTAGCTGGGAATGCCGAGACTGGTCTGGAAGCCACCTGATCCGGTATAGAATCTGGTTCCTCAACTCCAGTGTGGGCCACTCTCTCAGTAATGGAGGCACCTCAGTGTGTTTCGTCTTCTCCGCCTGAGCCATGTCTCCCTTTTCGACTGCTGGCCAAACAGTACCGATGCCCGGGTCATCTCGCTGAGCAGCTGCCACTTCACCAGGACTCCATTCCAGTAACTGGTTTGTCTTCAGAGCAGTCAGGTTACAGTAAACTTGTGGAATGGCTTCATCAGAAGCTCGCAAATGATCTACCACTCGATCCTGCCCTTGCCTTCTGTCTGCCTTCATCGGGATGGCAAACAGGCACATGACCTTCACTCCCAGGCAGGAACACTCTCCCACTCTCTATCCCTGTCCAGCCCTTCATGCGCACGTCGGGACAAAGCACCAGCATCATTGTTCCTACTTCCCGGATGGTACTTCAGGCTGAAATCATAGGCAGACAGCCCCGCCAACCACTGATGGCCTTTGGCAATTTCACCGAGGTCAGAATTTCTCTGAGAAATTAGGGGATTGTTGTTTATCCTCACCTCAAACTTGGCACCAATAGAGGTAGTCACTGAACTTATCCACCACAGCCAATTTCAATACCAGAAACTCCAACTTGTGCATGGGATAGTTTTTCTCAGAGGGCGACAGACTCTGGCTGACAAACGTAGCAGGGCTCAACCCAGTGCCCTGATCCTGATACAGGATGCCCCCTAAACCCTCTCTGCTGGCATCCGTCTGCAGTACATATGGCAATCGGGGGTCTGCAAAAGCCAGCACTGGTGCCTGGGTCAGCAACTTCACATTTCGCATCCCACCTTGGTTCAAAAGGCTCCGAAGGGCTAAGATACTCTTTACCCTGCTCTCCTTTTGGCCTCCTCCCTTTCTTCCCTAAGGGAGAGTAACCACATAGAAGCTGATTTAAAGGGTGACTCACTTTCACGTAGCCCTTCATGAACCTCCAATAGTAACCACAGAACCTGAGGAACGAGTGCCTTGGCTATGTGGTTTCCACCTCTAACTTAGACGGATCATAGCTACTCCCATTCATGAGACTATGTGCCTAATGTAGCTGACAGACATCTTGCAGAACTGGCACTTGTCCAGGGAAAGTTTTAACCCTTTAACTCAGCACCTTCAGTAGCCTCGCTTCATGTTCCTCCAAGGTGGATCCAAACACTATGAGGTCATCCAAATATACCAATACCTCAAACAAGTTCATATCCCCCACTGTTTTCTCCGTGACACGCTGGAAGGTTGCCTGGGTTACCAATATGCCCTGGGGCATCCTTTCGAACTGGAAGAATCCCAGTGGACATATAAATGTTGTCTTCTCTTTGTCAGCCTCACTCATGGGGATCTGGTAATATCCACTCCTCAAGTCCAGCACACTGAACCACTTCACACCACTCAGACAGGCCAGCGCATCTTCGACCCTTGGGACCGTAAACTGGTCAGGGACAGTGCGCCTGTTCAGACTCCTATAGTCCACACACATCTGTACCTTCCCATTCTTCTTTCTGGCCACCACTATTGGGGATGCATAGGGGCTTCTGGACTCACTGATGACCCCAGCTTCCTTCAACTTACACAAATGCTGCCGAACATCTTCCACCTCTGCAGGGGCCTGTCACCATGACCTCTTTCTGAACGGGGTGTCCTCAAGTGCTCTTGGAAGAACCCACATCAAACTCGTCAGTAGAAAAGACACCTTCCAGTTTCAGCCTCCTGTTCCAACCTACAGGTACTGGGGAGTCCCCAAAGTTGAATCACTCAGCAGTCAACTTTTTCCCCTTAGCTGAGGCTTTATCCCTGGCTTGTCTTACCGGGATGCTAGACATTACTGTCACCAGGAAAAGATGCTCCGGGGCATCCCCCACTTGAAGGTGACCCCCCCTCTTCGCAGTGTCCCTGACAATCACTGCCATCCTGTTCACATGTACATGCAAGGGCTTCTGCAGTTTGGGCCACTCCAGTACCCCAGCAGGAATTCCCAACACCCCTCGACCCCTCGTGGTCTTCCGGAGCGTCTAAACTTGGTATCCGGCCCAGTGCAGCCACGCGCTATCTCAAAAGCAGCTCGAAACACCGGATGCACAGACAAAGTTACCGGAAAGCTCTCCCCAGCCTTCTCCTTGCAGGCCCCCCCGTGAGCCTCTTCACAAGAGGAGTGTTGGTCCCCAGCAGAATTGAAACACTGCCCTTCTTAACGGGGTCCAGACAAACCAGCACTAATGTATCAAGGACCTCAGCCACTCCCACATCGGCCTCCAAAAAACTCCAGCTTCACTGACAATTAATCATCATATGGATAATCACCCACATTAAGATCCCAGATCTCTAGTGCACTGAGTGGTGTCAGTGCTAAATGAATGTTATACTGGTTATAAAATGAATGGTACAGCAAAGTGGCCTTGTACCCTATGTTGAGTATGGCTTTAGCATAAATACCCTCTATCCATAGCGATACGTTGGAGCTTGACCTCACTAAGCCTTCAGGAATAGGGTCTTTTGCTTTCAAGGATTCCTTGATATATAGCTGGAATGTGTTCTCCCCCCCGCCAAGACACCAGGCCATTCCCTCACTGGGTTTCCTTTAAGTTTCCTGACGTCTCTCTCTGCTTAGGTACCTGGGGGCTCACACTCCGAGAGGTTTCCCGCCATTCACGCTCCTGCCTGAAGTGCCCCTCTTATTAATAACAGACAATACTAGCCACTCTCCTTCTCGTGGAACTCTGGCCACCAGCAACCCTCTGCGTAGTCTGTCCCCTTAGGGGGTCCACCTCCCTATCAGTTTCATCGACCGGGGTGGGGGGGGCACACCTGCTGATAACAAATGGGACATCTCAGTTCTCAACTCAGCTACGATCTCCTTTACCACTCCCTGGGTTGGGCTATCCGTGGTTACTTCAACCCAAGGGGCCACTGTACCCTGCTGACGCACCTCCAATGCACTCTCCTCCTTCTGTACTTACATAAGAACATAAGAAATAGGAGCAGGAGTAGGCCATCCGGCCCATCGAGCCTGACCTGCAATAAGATCATGGCTGATCTGTCCATAAACTCAGCTCCATCTACCTGCCTTTTCCCCATAACCCTTAATTCCCTTACTATGTAAAAATCTATCTAACTGTATCTTAAATATATTTAGTGAAGAAGCCTCAACTGCTTCCCTGGGCAGAGAATTCCACAGATTCACCACTCTCTGGGGAAAACAGTTTCTCCTCATCTCCGTCCTAAATCTTCTCCCCTGAATCTTGAGGCAATTTCCCCAGTTCTAGTCTCACCTACCAATGGAAACAACTTTCCTACTTCTATCTTATCAATCCCTTTCAAAATTTTGTATGTTTCTATAAGATCCCCTCTCATTCTTCTGAATTCCAGAGAGTACAGTCCCAGGCGACTCAATCCCTGGTGACTCAATCCCAGGCGACTTAACCCCTTCATCCCTGGAATCAACCTGGTGAACCTCCTCTGCACTGCCTCCAAAGCCAGTATATCCTTCCTCAAGTATGGAGACCAGAACTGCACACAGTACTCCAGGTGTGGCCTCACCAGTACCCTGTACAGTTGCAGCATAACCTCCCTGCTCTTGAATTCAATCCCTCTAGCAATGAAGGGCAACATTCTGTTTGCCTTCGTAATAACCTGTTGTACCTGCAAGCCAACTTTTTGCAATTCATGCACAAGCACTCCCAAGTCCCTCTGCACAACAACATGCTGCAACCTTTCACTATTTAAATAATAATCTGCTCTTCTATTATTCCTTCCAAAGTGGATGATCTTGCATTTACCAACATTGTATTCCATCTGCAGACCTTGGGCCACTCACTTAACCTATCTATATCCCTCTGCAGACTTACCACACCATCTGTACAATTTGCTTTTCCACTCAGTTTAGTGTCATCAGCAAATTTTGCTACGCTACACTCATCAATGTAAATGGTAAACAGCTGTGGGCCCAGCACTGACCCCTGCGGCACCCCACTCACCACTGACTGCCAACCGGAGAAACACCCATTTATACCAACTCTCTGCCTTCTATTGGTTAACCAATCCACCATCCATGCCAATACACTTCCTACAACTCCATGCATCAGTATCTTATTTATAAGTCTCATGTGGCACCGTATGGAATCCCTTCTGGTAATCCAAGTATACGAAATCCACCTGTTCCTCTCTATCCACTGCACTCATTATGTCCTCAAAGAACTCCAGTAAGTTTGTCAAACAGGACCTGCCCTTTCTGAATCTATGCTGCGTCTGTCTAATGGAACCACTCCTTTCTAAATGTTTAGCTAATTTTTCCTTAATGACAGCTTCAAGCATTTTCCCGACTACAGATGTTAAGCTAACTGGCCTATAGTTGCCAGTCTTTTGCCTACATCCTTTTTTAAAAAGTGGCGTGACAATTGCTGTCTTCCAATCTGCCAGGACCTACCCAGCGTCTAGAGAATTTTGGTAAATGATTACCAACACATCTGCTATAACCTCCACCAATTCCCACAGCACCCTGGTATGCATCCCATCAGGACCAAGGGACTTATCTACTTTCAGGCCCTCTACTTTGCTCATCACTATCTCTTCAGTGACAGTAATTTTATTGAGGTCCTCACCTCCCATTTCGCCCATAACATCATTCTTTGGTATATTAGACATGTCCTCCACCGTGAAGACCGACACAAAATAATCATTCAATGCCTCAGCCATTTCCTTATCACCCAATATCAATTACCCCTAATCATCTTCCAAGGGACCTATGTTGACTTTAGCCACCCTCTTTCGCTTTATATATTTATAAAAACTTTTGCTATCTGTTTTTATATTTTGTGCTAATTTTCTTTCATACTGTCTTCTCTTTCCTTATTTCTTGTGTAGTTGTTCTCTGCTGCTTTTTAAAGTTTTCCCAATCCTCCAGTCTCCCACTACTCTTTGCGACTTTGAACACAAGCTTTTAATTTGATACTATCTTTTATTTCCCTAGTTATCCAAGGCTAGCTCTCCCCACGCCTACTGTCCTTACTTTTGACTGGAATATACTTCTGTTGAGCACTGTGAAAAATCTCTTTGAAAGTATTCCACTGTTCCTCAACTGTCCTACCAAATAGCCTGTGCTCCCAATCCACGTTAGCCAACTCCTCCCTCATCCTGTTGTGGTCTCCCGTGTTTAAGTATAATACACTAGTTTTAGATCGAACTATTTCATCCTCCATCTGTATGCCAAATTCAATCATACTGTGATCACTCTTTACAAGAGGATCCCTGACTACAAGATTGTTAATCTTACCTGTCTCATCACACAGGACTAGATCTAAGATAGTATTTTCCCTTGTAGGTTCACGAACATGCTGCTCAAGAAAGCCATCACGGATGCATTTTATGAAATCCTCCTCAAGACTTCCTTGACCAACCTGATTCACCCAATCTATGTGGAAGTTAAAATCCCAATGACAACTGCTGTTCCGTTCTTACAAGTCCTCAGTTATTTCTTGGTTAATCACTTCTGCCACTGCAATATTTTTATTAGGTGGCCTACAGACAACTCTCACCAGTTTTTATTTCCCTTTACTATTCTTAATCTCTACCCAGATGAACTCAACATTCTGCTCCGTAGATCTTATACCATCTCTCACAATTGCCCTGATCTCATCCTTAATTAGGAGCTCCACCCCACCTCCTTTGCCTTCCTGTCTATCTTTCCATATTACCTGATACCTTGGATATTTAATTCCCAGTTATCTCCACCTTGCAACCAGGTTTCTGTAATGGCCACTAAATCATATGCCTTGGTACTGATCTGTGCCACAAGTTCACTAACCTTGTCTCTAATACTACGGACATTTAGATAAAGTGCCCTTATACTCATTGTCCTTTTAGAATCTAATGACCTATGTGATTTTTGCTTTTTACTTTTATGCACTCTACTGTTACTTTTTTCTTCACTAACTCTAGCTTTGTTCTCTGCATATCTTCCCTCCTTTTTGTGTGGGTTCCCATCCCCCTGTCATATTAGTTTAAAACCTCCCCAACAGCACTAGCAAACAATCTCCTAGGACATTGATCCTGGCCCTGCCCAGATGTAGACCATCCGGATGGTACTGGTCCCATCTCCCCCAGAAGCAGTTCCAATGCAGTTCTGAAGCCCTCCCTCCTGCACCACCCCTCAAGCCACATATTCATTCTAGCTATCCTGCTATTCCAACTCTGGCTAGCACGTGGCACCGGTAATAATCCCGAGATTATTACTTTTGAGGTCCTACTCTTTAATTTATCTCCTAGCTCCCTAAATTCAGCTTGTAGGACCTCATCCTGGTTTCTTCCTATATCTTTAGTACCTACATGCACCACGGTGGCTGGCTGCTCACCCTCCCCTTTCAGAATGCCCTGCTGCCTCTCTGAGACATCTCTGACCCTTGCACCCGGGAGGCAACACACCATATGGGAGTCCCGTTTGCGGCCACAGAAGCTCCTTTCTATTCCCCTTACCATGGAATCCCCTACCACAACAGCTCCGCCACTCTTTCTTGCCCTCTTGCGCAGCAGAGCCACCCACAGTGCCATGATCCTGGCTATTGCTGCCTTCACCTGATGAGCCATCTCCCCCCAACAGACTCCAAAGCGGTATGTCTGTTTTGGAGGGAGATGACCGCAGGAGACTCCTGTACCATCTTCCTGTGACTACTCTTCCTGTTGGTCACCCATTCCTTATCTTTCCTTAGACCCATAAACTGCGGTGTGACCGACTCACTAAATGTGCTATCCACAACATTCTCAGCATCTCGGACGCTCTAACGTGGGTCTGTGCGCAGCTCCAGTGCCGCCATGCGGTCTAGCAGGAGCTGCGGCTGGACACACTTCCTGTACGCGTAATCTTCAGGGACACTGTCATCCTCCCTGAGTTCCCACATGGCGCAGGACGAGCATGGCACGGGTCTGAGCTCTCCTGCCACGTCAGAGCAATGGATGTTAGTGGACCATGGAGGACCATGGGAGAAAGGGAAGAGTCCGCTGGGGAAGTCGAAGGCTGCTATCCGTGAATCTCTACAAATCAGTTCTCTGCCTAAGCCCCATTTGAGCCAAAGCCCTATCACTCTGCTACCCTCTTACGCCTCTGCCCGCCGTATATGGCGGTCTTCTTTTTAAACTCTTCCCACTCTCTACTGGTTGACGTCACGAGCCTGTGCAGTCTTGCCTCTCTTTACCCTGAGCAGTAAAATGTCTTCTCTCCGAAAATCCTTTTAGACGTTCCACTTGCAGCCTTCTTGCTTCGAATCTAAAATCTTCTCTGATCAGCTCAACAAACGAGGGAGGGGATGTGTCTTATGATTCATTCAGAGACCCCAAACGATCAGGTCCTGGGACTGGGCACCCTTTGCTATCTGGTCCATTCTTAACTGATCCACCTCAGCCACCTGAATGGCTTCCCTCTGTGCCACAAGCAATTTAGCTGCTCTCTAGCCGAAAAATGTAGACAGAAAGCTTCTCTCCCTTCTCCTGACGCACGTTCTGAAACCCCGACATGAGCTCTATTGGGCTTCATGTTGTGCCAAATGCATTTTCCAGTGCCTTTATGTAAGTAGTAGCAGTGGCAAGCGGGGTACTGGGACTTTACGGCTCTCAAAATGTCAACAGCCCACCCCTTCAAACTCTCAACCAATCTCTGTCTCTTTACATCATCAGAGCACAGCCACTCATCTAATAACTGAGAGGTCTCATACTCCTCTTGCTCCTCGTGAGTGGGCTTTATTCCAGAGAAAGATATTCTTAACTTTCGATAACTAGGACTCTCTGCCTGCACACTGGGCCATTTATTTGCCAGAGAGGTAACTCAAAATTCTTACTCTTACCTAGGGAACAAGGATTAATTAGACATTCCAAATCTGACCACCCCTTCCCCTGACTCCTCAGAAACGAGAGAACCCTATCTTTGAAGTCTCCACCCCCAGCTACGAGAGAATCGACTTGCGATTTGGCCCACTCCACTATGCTCTCCTCCTCCCAGAGAGTATGGACAGCCCACGGCTCCTCCTTGCCTAGGACCCCAATACTACCAGGCAGTTCCACTACTGTTACATCAGCGCTAGTGTGAACTAAAACTAGGTTTGTGTCCGCCCTTTTAGCAAACCTCCGTCGTAATCGTAACTTTGCTGACAGCTTTAACAATACTAAAAAGTCGAATTAGCAATTCATCCAGAGTATGAATATTGCATTCCATTCAACACGCACACATTCTTTCCCGGTAACCCTGTGGATGAACACCACCGCTCAACCCCGGAGGCATCCATACTAGCACAGACTTAAACACACAACTCACTGGTTCAATGCCCAGGGCGAACACACAGCATCCAACGCAATCAATCCCGGCCGAGCTCCCACAGCGTTCGTCTAGGGAATCTCTGGCCCCGCCAAACATGTGAAATCTGAGGTGCAAAACCTCTTGTTTGTGTGGATGCTGTGTGATCTGTTCCCCCATTACAAATCAGTACCATGAAACAACAGACAGTACACCATATGCAATTAAGCGATTTAGCTTTATAATTCTCAATTTGATGAAAGGGTTAGTAAAGAAAAACAAAAAGAAAAGGGCCCATTTTAATGAAACAGCCTAATGTGCACAAGTTGGAGCTCACGGTTTCGCTTCCATTGGTCCTCTATCGATTTCCCTGGGCTTCATCGACTTCTGGCCTCACTCCAAGTCCACACTATGACCTCTCCTTTCTGGCGTCTTCTCTCTTCATTTCTTGCTAAACAACACACCCGGATCACCTTGTTCCCAGGCACACAACAAGAAAAGAACACTACCTTTATTGGACGGTGCACATTCCGAAGCCCCCGTTATCTCTAGCCATAACCCAAACACTGCTGCTACAGAAAAACCATTACATTAGCAGTGAAACCTTTCCCAGGGCATTACATATAAAAAACTGAAGCAGGAGTTTGCCTGCTCCGCCATTCAGTGAGATCATGGATTATCGCAGCAGTACTTCCCTGCATTAACTCCATATGCTTTCCTATCTAAAGCCTAGACACAGAAATATTCAAATTTAATATCACGCATCAGACAATAACAATGTTCAATGGACCTTTATATTGATGGTTAACACTGTAATGAACCAAAAACATGTCTTTTTAAGAAAGAGTGAAGAAGTTATAAAGTAAAGACTTGCGAACCATTTTTCATTAGGGAAATGCAAGTAAACGAAGGGTCATGGTACAGAACTGCACTGAAAATAGAGAAGTGTGAAAGAAACGTTAAATTAGCCATTCACTAATTAAGTGAAAATTAATCCTTAAAGCATGTGAGAGATGTGACATGGAAGATATATTCATGTGCTTTCTAGGGAATGAAAAGGTGTTAAAGGAAAGGGAAATACTTCCCACAGAAAGCTTGCTGTTTAGACTTGTAACAGATTAAAAGAAATATAATGGGATACAGAAAATTTTAAGTCACAGAAGAAATTAATAAATCAACCACTGCATTGTAGAAAAAGTGGATGTTATGTCCCTGACTTCTTCTATTTGAATTAACTTATGAATACAAAGTGAATATATGAATATAAATTATTATATATTTATCACTATACAAGTTAACCTATGAATATAGAGTGAATATATAAATAGAAATCACAGCCCTGGAAGAAATGCAGAACATCCATGAGTATATCAGGAAGATGATCCTGAAGGATGACCTGCTAGAGAATACCTCAAAGACGGCAGGCAGGGGGCATACAAATGGAAGTGGGTGAAACAGAGCCAGTGGCCCAGAGGCCATGGCAAGCCAAGCCACTGCATGCATCAGAGGTGGTTGACATTAGAAAGTCCTACCAATGACTGGAAATGGCAGGGCTGAGGGACAGCCCAGAGGCACTGCTCATGGCTGCACAAGGATAGACGCTGAGCGCGAGGGAAATAGAAGCAGGGGTCTATCACACCAGACAAGACTCAAGATGCAGACTGTGAAAAGAATCCGCTGAAACCATCCAGCACATAGTTGCAGGGTGCAAGATGCAGACAGGGACAGCATACACAGAGCAGCACAATCAAGCTGCAGGAATTGTGTACAAGGAGATCTGCACTGAGCATGGATTGGACACTCTCAAGTCGAAATGGAAAACACCCAAGAAGGTAGTGGGGAATGACAGAGCTAAGATCTTGTAGGACTTCCAAATACAGACTGACACTCAGGTACTGGCCAACCAACCAGACATAGTAATATTGGACAAGGAACAGAAGAAAGCGATAGCAATAGATGTGGCAATCCCAAATAACAGTAACATCAGCAAGAAAGAATATGAGAAGCTGGAGAAGTACTAGGGCTTGAAAGAGCAAATAGAAAGGCAATGGAAGGTTAAAGCCAGAGTAATCCCTGTGGTGACAGGACACCTGGACTAGGAAAGTGGCTCCAACAAATCCACAAAAAAAAAGGCTCCACAAAAATACAACTGCAGATGCTGTGGATCAAAGAATACATACACAACGCTGGAAGAACTCAGCAGATCAGGCAGGATCCGTGAGAAAAGAGTAGCCAACGTTTCGGGCCGAACTCTTTTCTCACGGATGCTGCCTGACCTGCTGAGTTCTTCCAGCGTTGTGTACGTAAATCCTGACAACAACGTCTGAGATCTTCTCCAGAAGAGCACCTACTAGGAACAGCAATGACACTGCGCCAAACCCTCAAGCTCCCAGGCCTCTGATAGAGGACCCAAAATTGAGGGGAGAATACGCATACACACCACCCATAAGGGGTGAGAAAAATAAATAGATATAATAAGCAAATAAATTGCCTTAGTTACCAAACACTGCAATGAGATAGGTCATTTCACAGCAAAGGTAAAGGAAAGAACTATACAGCATGACCATAGCAATGATTTCAACTGAATAGATGCAGAAGCTGTCACCTTTTCTAGCACTGTTCAGACCCCAACCTACCAATGGCAGATTGTGACAATTCTCACCGAGCCCTCATTACTTATTCACCTTTATACCTACTATATATCGAATTGCTCCACCATTTTAATCTGAATGTGCTCCAGAATTTCATCTTCCCAAATGAAATCTCCAAGTACAATGTCTTTCTTTTTCATGAACACAGGTAAAAAATGTGTCCCGCAGCCTCTGGCTGCTTGTTGTGAGGTCTGTAGTATAATCCCAGTAAAACATTTGTCTGTTTTATTGCTATGTTTTATGAATTTGACCTCATTTGGAGAACCTTCTATAAGACATCCTCCCTCGGCAGTGCTGTGCACACAAAGGGAAGTCAAGCTGTGGATTCAGGGCATCAGCATAATGCAGAGATCTGGGACTTGAGCTGGAACAAACTGGAGGAAATCAGGGAATTAGAAAGCTAGGCTGGTGAATGACGAAGTGGATGGGGGAGATGTTACTAAGAATGGTGGGCCTGATGATGGGTGGAGAACATATTCATGTCTGGGAAGAGGGGACTATCCCCAAGGAGAGAAGGTAAAGAAGTGAATCTAATCTCAGTTTATTGGAGGTTGGGACTGCTGAAGGGAAGATGCTATTTACATGTAGTTGCTCCTAGAGTGCCCAGTGGCACCCCAGAACATATAAGGTACAGCAGGGTGATGATGTACACTGCCAAGGCATAGTAGACTATAGACCAAATGCTGGTTAATGACATCAATATATGAAAGTCAGCAATAACATGATGGGTCACTGGATCTGTTTCTGAGCTGTAAGACTCAAAATCAATTTCCTGAAAAACAATTTGTGAAATTGAAGATTGTTAGAATGTTACCATTGCAATCTGCATACAGAATCATGCAGTAAAATGGGACCTGTGCAGTTCTTGTATGTGTATGAATACTGAGCTCCCAGGTGGCTTGCCTTTGCTCTACAGATCACTAAAAAGCTGTCCGGAAGATGAGGGCAGACATGGGAGACAAGGGAGCACAATGACTTCCTTTGCATGAGCATGCCATCATCTTCCCTGATCAACCCACTGTTGCAAATAACCCAATCCCATTGTGAGCTGTGGGCTTATCAATGAAGTAGAGACTTCAGCCTGTGGCTCTAATATGAATAGCAAGTAACCTGGTTTCAAATGTCCTGAGCTTTAAAAACAGAGGCTGACAAATGCTGTGTGCAAGTTATCAGTCAGAGCAGAGACTTTTAGACACATAGCAATCTCAATACAATGCATTTCTAAGTTTTTTCTTGTTAGCTTTCAATGAAGGACATTGGTCGCACCCTGTTTATGCCAGCAGTAGAAGGAATATGCGGTAAATGATCTGTGGTGTCATTAGATATGCAAGTAAAACCAAGAAAATATCAGTTGCACTAAGATGAATTACACCCAGATATATCCATGCAATTTCCTGATGGGCACAATTTCACCAAGAAATAGTTGCCAGCACACTCTCACCCAAATAAACTGTTTTGATAAATCCAAGCCTTCAGTTTCTAGGTTCAAATATTTAAGGATTTTCTTCAGTGTTTCTTTATTTGCTGTTTTAACCTGCATCTCTATTGTTACAACAGAAAAAGAATGCTATTGAGCATTCATGTGGTAATAAAATGATTTCTTAGAAAATTAAAGTTCGCACAGGAATACTAGGCACTTTTTTGAAGACTGATCCCCACCTTGGGTTAATGTTATAAACCCCAATTAAGATTATTTTTACTTACTAATTAAAAAACTGTTGTTTGGAATATGATAGTTCAGGGAAATGTAAATATATATATAAAACAGCTTGGCAGTCCTGAGCTGATGTGTGCGTGTGAAAATAACATCCGTACTGTGATGAATTCCTAGAATAGCACAATGCAATTTTATCTATGGGAGCAAAAACATAACAGTATAGACATCTCACAGTGTTAATGATATCTCATTGGAAGGTTTCTATATTGGGAACCCCCAGGTTGGTGTAAACAAAAGTCCTTTACCAGATTTGGACAAGAAATGTCAACATAATTGCTTAATCTTGGTAAAACTTTGTGGAGAACATTTTTATATTGGAATGGATTTCTACTTGATTCAAGTTTAACATGTGTAATCATTGATCTAAACAAATACTGAAGATAAAATTGAAGAACAAAACTCCACCTTCAAGGCTCCAATGTATAGTTTTATCATATTTATGTAGGAAGTCACTAGCAAAATATGTTTTCACTTCACTTCTTCTGCCAGCATGAAGCTGCAATGTAATGTGCATTATATGCAGCAGAAAACTCCCTCCATACAGAGTGTACAAGTGTATTTGTTTTCCCTTGAAGGCACTTGAACTTTAACTAATACATGATTATGAGTTGAAACTAGTACATGCAATATTGGTAATAAATGTACCAATTGATCTTTTTTTAAAGTTTATTCTTTGCTGAATAGGTAAAGGCCATTTGCAAATTTGCAGATAGAATGAGTTCAAGTATTTTAACACATGAAATGGTATGACTGATAAACATTAATTATAAGTTAGCAACCTAGAGATCTGGATCTAACTGGCGGTGAGAACTGATAGTTGGTCCAGAAATCCATTTTGTATGAAAAATGTACCAAAGTGATATTGCATGAGGTTCCAGTGTTATTGGTACATGATTTTCATGCATGCCCTCTTCTCTCATCATCTGTTTGTACATTTTTCACTTTAGATCACCTCCAAATTTCTTCACACTGGAGTGGAACTAATGGGAAACTATTCAGCCTATGACACTTCCACTGTGATGGAAGGTCACTGCTTCCTCAGTCATTGGGTTGCAGTTTGTATATCACCTTGCTTTCGTCTGCAAGTTATTGTTGATTTGTTCCTGTACCTTATGAGAAAATGAAATTTTCAACAAAAATATAAAAACAAAGGTCCTGTACTAATCACCATAACCCCACCCCTGCCCCAAAGAGCACCTCCTGACAATAAAGATCCATGACAAAACTTTATGTACTACTTTCCATACCTCAGCAGCCATGTCATGACGAGAGCAAATAACGTGTTGAAATCCCCCACTGCTTCCAATTCACCAACACAGCCTTTCACAAAAGAGTGTTTGAAGTTCAATTCAAGGCTAGTGCAAAGACCATAGTGCAATGATCCCTGCCTTTCTGTACACTTTGACACATGGACTACATCTAGAAATACCACTAATATTGACTCCACCGAATCATCCAAATCCATTGGTAAGATGAACAAAAATCATCCGCAGTCCTCTTGCCAAGTCACTTTCCCTTAAGATCCTGATTACACTCTGTCAGGTCTGATTGGCAGGTCAAGGACTTGTAGTGGCAAGAGATTGTCAGCAGGTCACGTGTGTCTAGAATATTCTCAAAGCCTCTTAAAGAATGAAAAAGTGCTCACGATTCGTGAGAATCTCTTGTTATTCAACAATCATTGTGGGAAAGGAGCAGCTGGTGTAGCACCAGAAATCAAAAGTTGGCTTTGTAATGCACAGAACTGAGTAAAAGTGGTGAAAGGTGCACACCATCTCCCATTCTTCTCGCCTATCCATAACATTAACACCTCCTGTCCCATCCATGGAAGAGTCCGTGGTCTCGAAGTTGGCCTCATCTGTCACCTCAGAACCCACAAAACTTAAGAAACCCCTGGAGGCTGGCTGAGTAAAAGATTTCAGATACATGTGGAATATTTTGTATATCTGTTAATATACAAAATATATCCTGTTGCTGTGTTGTGCTCCTTTATGTTCCATATCAAAGAGTTGACCATGCCCTGGAAGCAGAGCTATACTATTCAATGGAGGAAGAATGCACAATGTCAATGCAACTTCTACCTCAGAAGGTCGGATCCTGGAGCGGAGCTGTCCTATTAAATGGAGGAAGAATGCACAATGTCAATGCAACTTCTACCTCAGAAGGTCGGATCCTGGAAGCGGAGCTATCCTATTAAACGGAGGAAGAATGCACAATGTCAATACAACTTCTACCTCAGAAAGTCGGATGCTGCCACCTTGCCAGCAGAACTTCAGAGATGAGATCAGTAATTGTAAGTCGATGAGTAAGGCAAGCCAAGGGAGAAGGTACTCAATGAACTAGCTCCTCAGAGCAACAGCTCTGTTCATGGTAGGACAGTGAAGGCTGATGAGACTATGGCATTGTTTGGTTTACTTGGAATCCTGTCTAAGTTGCATTAAGAAATGGTGGATTCCAAGCACTGTGGCACCCAACTAGTCCAGATAGTGCACAATGACTGAAATCCTTTTAGAACACATAACATAGAAAAGTACAGTACAGGAACAGGCCTTTCAGCCCACAATGTTGTACTGAACCAATTGAAAAGTAAATTACAATCAGCCAAACCCTGATCCTTCCTACCTACATCATGTCCATATCCCTCTCACTTGCTTACATCCATGTGCCTATCCAGATGTCTCTTAAAAGCCTCTAATATATTTACCTCCACCACCGTTAGCCACTCACCAGTCCTCCAGGACCTCGCTTAGAGAAGACACAAAGATACAGGTCAAGGGCCCAGTAATCTCATCTCTTGCCACTTTCAATAACCTGGGGACATAGCCACCTTAATACTCATTAGGTGACCCAACACTTCCTCCTCCTTGTCCTCTAAACACCCTATAATATTTATACACTCAGCACTAATCCCCTGGTCCTCCATATCCTTTTCTTTGGTAAATACCGAAGCAAAGTGCTCATTAAGTACCTCACTCACATTTTCTGCACCCCCTTTATCCTTGAGTGTTCTCACCCTCTCCCCAGTTATCCTCTTACTCTTGATGTATGTATAGAATGCTTTGGAATTCACCTTAATCCTATTTGCCAAGGACTTTTCATGGTCCCTCCTGGCTTTCCTAATTTCCATCTTTAGTTGTTTTCCGTCTTCTTTATACTCATGTGTTTAGTTTGATCCTAACATCCGAAGCTTTATATACTTTTCCTTTCCTTCTTAACTGGATTCATTATCTCTCTGGACATTCAAGGTTCTCTTCTCTCTTCATCCCAATCATTCCTTACAATAGGAACATACCTTTCCTGTACTCTGCGTAATTGACCTTTCACCATCTAAATGATGGCCAGTTACTATCAACACTTACAAACCTGACAATGATTTACGGTTGATGCCACTCATCATAACAAAGGGAAAATGCATGAGGGTTACACAGAATGCTTGGACTTCTGCTCTTTGCTGATGTTTTGAGGGTATCATTGCTCTCCAGCAGTCACTTTACCAGATACCCTGCCCCCAAGTGGTGGTGATAGATTCCATGGAGAATGAATTGGCCACCCTTTCTCATATCGACTGTGTTCATGCTCCCTGCATTGCCTTTCCAATACTAAACTCACAATTGCCTGCTGGTAATCAGTACAGACTGCTACCACTCATAGTGAAGCCAAGCTGTCCATTTCACTTTTGAAGCTATCTTGTCATTCTTGGGAATAACCACCACCGGCTGATGGCAATACGATGGAAGGACTGCAGTGGTTAATAAGACATGCAAAGGCTCATGGAAGACAAAATGAAGACAAGACAACAGGATTGTTTCTCTTGATTAAAGATACAAAATATTCAACATACTAGTTTCCTTAATTCTAATTTTCATACTTTGCACAAAAACTAGCATTGGTTTGATCATTAAAGAGGGGTTACGATATGTGCCTTTTATGGAAGACAGATATCGTGTTATTCATTGGTATGACATCATTTGATGTTATGGCTTAATCAGAATTTGTTGCTAATCCTGATTTACTTTAAGGGATGACAAGTTACAACTTTCCTTTATTCTTTTGGGAACTGGGCATTGCTAACAAGAATGGCATTTATTGCCCTTCCCGAATTAATGGTGAGGAGATCCAGATGACCTCCTGATCAACAGTGACTCTCGGATTTTTGATTGTGGGGGGCCCCAATGATGATAAATTACAGATTGACAAATCTCTGTCTCCACTACCTTAAAATTAAAAGTCTTAGAAGCATCTATCCTCAGAATGTTTAAGTGTGGAATACCTACTCCAGTAAACTATTCCAATATCTTTGAAAAAGCAACTTTCACCTAAAGATTCAACAGATGTTCCTCCAAGAATTCTAGTAACAGTATTTGCCAGTGAGCTCAGCTCCAAATGACTCCCCTGGCAACTGCAAGTAATTGATCCCTTTAAATAGCTCCAGTGCAATGATTGTACTAGTTGTTCAGACCTGCTTTTCTGTATGTGGCTCTCACTGAGTGCTAATTTCATCAACATGAATTGAATTCACAAGGGAAGCCTTAAGCGGGCATTGCATAAGGTTTGATTTCTTCCCTGCATGCTTTCTGTGCTTTCTGCATTAGCCCACTTGGTGTACAGGATCAAAATTGCATTAGGTACTATTATGTAAGAATGCTCTATCTACACCTCAAGTCAATCATGTAGATCATAAATGAACACATTTCAGGGTTTAATATGTCTTGTTACTAATGATATTCAACTCTGCTTTGTGCATAAATCTCTACCACATTTTACGACTATTAATTACTGAAAAAACATTTCTACGTGGCATTGTGTAGCCTTCCTTCTGTTAATTGGACCTTAAAAGTGTTCTTAGCTGGAGGTTTGTGCCTTCAGGGAACTGATTTCCGATAACCCATTCTCATTTCATTTAGAAAAAGACTCTTTTTGCCTGAACTAATTTGAACCAGAAAAGACAGGCTGTAAACTGCTTTAGTTCTAAATTTGAGGTTAATTCCCTTGGCTGAAAAGTGGCAATTACTGTCCTTCTACGTACAAATTATTAGGAATAACAGTTTATCTAAAGCATGATTATAACCTTAGCACACTTTTCATCCTGAAATAAAATAAAGATTGGTAGTGTTGCAGATACTGTAGAAAGTTGTCGTAGGTTAGAACAGGACATGACAGGATGAAGAGCTGGGCTGAGAAGTGGCAGATAGAGTTCAATCTGAAAATATGTGAAATTATATGCTTTGGAAGGCCAGAATTGAAGGTAGATGAATGGCAGGATTCTTAGCAGTGTGGAAGAAGAGAGGGAGACACTTCAAAGTTGCCATGCAGGTTGAGAGGATGGTTAAGAAGGTGTATGGTGTGTTGGTATTGTGTTCAGTACTGGTCACTTCATTATAAGAAAGAGGTGGAAGCTTTAGAGAGGGAGCCAAGAATATTTACCAGAATGCTGCCGTGATTAGAGAGCATGTTTTTTGAGGAACGGTTGAGTGAGCTAGAGCTATTCTGTTTGCAGTAAAGGAGGATAAGAATCCTGTTGTGAAGCTTTGACCTAAAATATTGACTTTTTATTTCTCTCCATAGACGTTGCCTGACCTGCTGATTTCCTCCAGCATTTTGTGTGTTCAGAATTACAGTTGACTTGATGGAGGTGTGTAAGATGATAAGCATAAATAGAGTGGGCAGCCTGCCTTTTAACCAGGGCAGAAATGGCTAGTATGAGGAGGCATAATTTTAAGGCGATTGGATGAAAGTAGAGCGGGTAGGTTTTTCCTCACAGAGATTGGTGAGTGCATGGAACACACTGCCAGGGGTGGTGGTAGAGGCAGATACATAGGGGACATTTAAGAGACTCTTAGATAGGCACAAGATGAAAGAAAAACAGAGGGCTATGTAGAAGAGAAGATTAAGTTGATTTTAGAGTATGTTAAAGGTCAGCTCAACGTTGTGGAGAGAAGAGGCTTTACTGTGCTATTCTGTTCTATGTTCTATAAGGCAAGATTTCATTACTACTCTGATAACGTGGAGTGAGAGAAATGGCTTTTGCCCTATGAGTTGAAACTACATCTAGGAGGTCTAGAATCCTTGAATGAAGAATACATTCCCAGTCATACCTTTCACCAAATCAACCTCCAAAACTATTGATGTCTGCCTTAAGCTTTCATTTCCCTTTTAGCAAGATGTTTGTACAATTCCCTTTATTAGCTGAGACTTAGGACATATCAGCAGGAAGTTATATAAATATTAGACTGCAGGATAGATCACAACTACTGTACTGTTTATAACTCTGCCATCGCATTAAAAGAAGTGCTAGCAAGCAAGAGGGCACAGAAGAGATTTATAAGAATATTGCTCACAGAATTGAAACTGTGAGGAAACATTAAAAGGCTGGCTCTTCTTTGATACAGAAGAAGTTGAGGGATGATTTAATTTAAAAAGTATAAAAATAATGGACATGGACAGAATAGCAGGTACGTCAATAATCAGAGGTCATACAGTACATGTAAAGCAATTGCAGAAGAATTAGAGAGTTATTTTCTGTCACTCACTGGGTATTTGGAACTTGCTCCCTAAAAGAATGGTAAAGATTAGAACCTTTGCATTTAAAAATTCTAGATGTTTGAGAATGATTGGGATGAGATATTCCAATAGGCCAAAAAGTTGTGAAACAGATTAGGTCAGATAGTTCACCTTTGGCCACCATAGTGACAACAACCTCCTTTTATGCGTGAAAATTTATTTTTGTCATGGTTCTGTGCTGCACAAATCAGCCACTATACACTCAGTGGCCATGTTGTTAGGTATGCCTACTCATTAATACAAACATTTAATCAGTCAATTATGTGGCAGCAACTCAATGCATAAAAGCATGCAGGAATGGTCAAGTGGTTCAGTTGTTGCTCAGACCAAATCAGCAGAATGGGGAAGAAATGTGATCTGAGTGACTTTGACCATGAAATGATTGTTGGTGCCAGACGGGGTTGTTTGAGTATCTCAGAAACTGCTGATCTCCTGGGATTTTCACAACAGTCTCTGGAGTTTACAGAGAATAGTGTGATAAACAAAACACATCCAGTGAGTCCAGTGAGTGGCAGTTCCTTTCAAGGGTATCTACACAGAACACTTTCGCAGGAAAACTTCATCCATCATCAAAGACCTCACCATCCAGGCCTCTGTCTTTTCTCACTACTGTCATCAGGAAGAAGGTAACAGGCTCAAGAACAGTTATTACTCCTCAGCCATCAGGCTCTTGAATCAAAGGGGATAACACTCAACTTCATAACTGAATTGTTCCCACAACCTGTTGACTCACTTTCAACAACTCTTCATCTCATGTTCTCAATATTTATTGCTTATTTATTTATTGTTATTTCTTTTTTTCCTCCCCTTTCTTTGTATTTGCAGTTTGTATTTTTTGGGGGCATATTGGTTGTTGTCTGTCCTGTTGGGTGTAGTCTTTCATTGATTCTATTGTGTTTCTTGTATTTACTGTGATTGTGTGCAAGAAAACTAATCTCAGGGTTGTGTATTGTGACATACATGTACTTTGGTAATAAATTTACTTTGAACTTTCAGTTCTGTGGATGAAAACACCTTGTTAATGAGAGGTCAGAGGCAATTGGTCAGACTACTTAAGCTGACAGGAAGACGACAGTAACTCAGATAACCAAGTGTTACAGTAGTGGTGTGCAGAAGAGCATCTCTGAACACAACCCATCGCACCTTGAAGTAGATAGGCTACAGCAGCAGAAAAACACACCCGATTCCACTCCTGTTTCTAATAAAGTGGCCACAGTTTGTAAGTGTCAAAGAGTTCCTATGCACAAGGCAGATCAGTCAGAATCCGCCTTGTGCATAGGGGACCTTCTTCACTGCACAAGTTTACATTTTCTTCATTGGGCAATTTCCCAGTATCTGATAGGAATAACCTCTTGTCAATTAAAATGGCATACCAAAGATAAAGCATTTTCTGGCCTGATTCTGGATTTGCTCCTTACTTTCTGTTGTGCACATGTTTGCAATAAGTACTTGGTTTATGGGAGTTTGACCTTGTCATCAAGAGGTGGCCATTTTGATTTTTCAATCAATTGACAAAGAAAAATAATTTAGCCCAGATCACTGGTTTAGCTAAATGCTTCTTCATATAAAACAAGTCTACTATACTGTGCCTGCTAATTTTACTTTTGATGGAATGTTATTTAGCTAAGCTTTTCTACATGTGCTCGGGAAAATGTAGATTCTGAGTTTAAAAGAAAATGTTTTGTTTTCAGGCTTCCAGTTCAAATCTGACCACTTCAGATGATGATGAAATTAAGTGGGAAAAGGAAGGCTACATCTGTGCCGTTTGTTTGGATATTTTCTTCAGTCCTTACATGTGCTACCCATGTCATCACATCTTTTGTGAACCTTGTCTTCGGAGTCTTGCAAAAGACAACCCTACGAGTACGCCGTGCCCTTTGTGCCGTACCATCATCACAAGAGTTTTTTTTCAAACAGGTACACAAATATAAAGATATGGATAGGTCTAATGTAACAAACAGATTTTGATAAATACTTGCATGCCAATATCACAACCATTTAAATAATGGAAAATGGCTTAAATGTTGGTTTACAGCCTTTCTGTCAAAGTAAGTGGAAGAAGCCCACTGAGAAGTTTTTTGCCTTACACTGTACTGTCTGTAAGAGAATCTTTCCTTTCTTACATCCCTAAAATTGAACGGATATTCATGTTGAGAATCTTCTGGTCTGATCCATCAGTGGAAGCATATTGCATGAGTACATGTATTTATGGTTCCTATTTGCCAGAATATTCAGTATCAAAATAAGGTTAAAGAATTCAAATATTTTAAAGAATTCAGAAATATCAGAATAATCTGAAACTACCATGTTAGTTTTGAGTTTATAGAACCAATTGACAAGCAACTTGATTTGATCCATCACAAATAAGAATAATTTGAGTAGATTTTTAAATCAACTTATCCTTTGTTTGAGGAGACTGAAAATAATAATGACATCATTTTTTAGACATGTAGCAATGGAAGGCGGATAAAACTTGCTCCAACAGCTGGTTGTTTAACTCCACTTCCATCACTGAAATTGGATTAATTTAAGCCCAGTAATTGCTGGAAAAGAGAGGAGCAGGAACAGAAGAAATTTCTGATTTGGGTATACCATGATCTCAAAAGCCAAGCACCCTGTTCATGTTGAATAAGTACCACTTGTCTCATGTCCCTGTACAAAGTAAAAGCTGTTGAATTAACAAGAGAGTTTGTAGACATGTTGTGACAGTTCAGTTTCATTCCACATTCACAGTAATCAGCCAAAACAAATTTATTTGTTCACTGATTTGCTTGAGCATTGACAAGGAAGACACCCACATACAGACCTCTGAGTTGATTTAATGATCACAATTCTGCAGTGATTTTTATACTCTGGGAATTGCTAATGCGCCTTGTATCATCCAGTTCTAAGGTTACAAATCATAGAAGAGCACTTGTTTGGCCAATGTACAAGGCATTTAGTTAGCACATCTTGCATCTAAGATAAAACCTTGCCTCTGGTCAGTATCGCATCATAGCAAGCACCCCTTTGATTGAATCAATCAATATCACGCCCTTCTAAAAATAGTTTGTAAACAACAGGCTTGCCTTTAATAGCCACATTTACCAATTTATCAATCTATATTTCATCTGGTGCTCAGTTGTGTTAACAGAACAATGACCCTTCTCTGCATTCCTGCAAAGGTTTCTTTCCACCCAGGAGCAAGCTTATAATTTCTTTCATATCTTTTACATCCTGCAGGTAGTTCATAACCTGCCTATATGAAGCCAAAAGAACAATTGTCTCTCCATTTATGTCCTTTTGTGTTGTCATGGATTACTTCAAGGGTTGCAACAATCCTCTGACCTCATTAGAGAACATTCCTGTGAGCTATTTGCTATTATTTCTACTTACCCAGGTCTGATAGTTTAATAGAACAGGAATATTTGTTTTGTTCCAACATGCTTTGTACCATAAAATATTATTCCCACCAGAATACAGAATACTCACTTCTCTTCAGCTACTTGTGTATACCTTGCAATCCACGACTGTGGTGGGAAGAGGAGAGAGTGAAGGATTTTCAGTTTCATTGTGGTCTATGAGGAAGATTTCTTCTGTCTGAAAAAAATATTTTAGTATTATCTCTGTTACTGAATAACTTCTGAAGGTTTACATAAGATTAAAAACATCTTCTTAATCTTAAAAGGGCAGCACAGTAGCATAGAGGTGAGTGCAATTATTTGACAGTGCCAGCAATCTCTGATTGGAGTTCGATTCCCACCACTGCCTGCAAAGAGTTTGAACATCACGGGCTTCCTCCAGGCGCTCTGCTTTCCTCCCATATTAGAAGGATGTACGGGTTGGGGTTAGTGAGTTGGGGACATGCTATGTTGGTGCCAGAAACATGGTGACACTTGCCATTCTGCCCAGCACAATGCTCCCTGATTGGATTTGACACAATCAAAGCATTTCACTGCATGTTTTGATGTACATGTGACAAATAAACTTAATCTAATCTAAAAGGTAATTTAATCCAAAATCGCATGCATTTAAACTTTTGAATGAATACCTGCCTTAGGTTCTTCCTTGATTGTAGCATTTTTGTTTGAATTTTAATTCCTTGCAGAACAAACATTCACAACGTCTCTACTTGAAGATTTACCATGATTGACAAATAGTAATTGGAGGGGTTTCTTTAAATTATGAAATTATCATCATTGTACTGTTTATTTCTATCATAATGCAAGTACCAAACTAGCTTTGAGAGCTGTTCTTGATGTTCCATCTGCTAGTTCTTTGCTTATTCTTCTGACCTGTCAGGTCCTTTTGCAGACTCTTTAGATTACATGTCCCTCACCTATCTTTGTACTGTCCACAAACTTGGCCACAAAGCCATCAATCCATCATCCAAATCATTGATATATAATATGAAAAGAAGTGGACCCAGCACCAACCACTGCAATACACCAGTATTCACTAACAGAATCAGAAAAGGCCCTCTTTATTCCCACTCTTGTCAGTCAGCCAATCTTCTACCCACACGAGTGTCTTTCCTGTAATACCATGGGCTCTTATCTGGATTAGCAGCCTCAGGTGTGGTACATTGTCAAAGGCCTACTGAAAATCCAAGTACACTGCATCCATCCATTCTCCTTTGTTTATCCTGTGTTTTATTTTCTCAAAGAATTTCAACAGATTTGTCAGGTATGATTTCTCCTTAAGGAAACCATGCTGACTTCTGCATATTTTATCACATGCCTCCAAGTACCCCAAAACCTCATCCTTAATAATGGACACCCGCTGAAATCAGGCTAATTGGCCTATAATCTCCTGTCTTTTGTCTCCCTCACTTCTTAAAGGGTGGAGTGATATTTGCAATTTTCCAGTCCTCTGAAACTCTGTGTTCTCTGGAACTAAAGATTCTTGAAAGATAATTACTAATATCTCTCAACCCTGTTAAGTTACTTCTTTCAGAACTCTGGGGTGTAGTCAATCTAGTCCAGGTGACTTATTCACCTTCACGTCTTTCAGCTTCTCAAGTACCCTTTTCTTATTAAGGGTGACTATGCTCATTTCTGCCCCTGACACTCTTGAATTTCTGGCACGTTGCTGGTATCTTCCAGAGTGAAGACTGATGCAAAATCAATTAAGAAAGTGAAAAGGAGCAGGGCAGTCCTTTTCGCACAAATAGTAAGGGAAGTATCCATGATGTATCCAAGTATCAAGTGATCTTGGGAACAGGCCACTGCAAGATCAGGAAGGTGGTGCTGCAGAAAAGTGCAGTCAAGGTTATAGAACAAATCATCAAATCTCATTGTTGATGCCGATTAACTGGACTCTGAAACTTTGCACTCATTCCTCAATCACACTCTATTTACTTGTGCACAGAGGAACAGTATGGCCCCTGTCACCATATCGTTCTGAAGTCTGAACAGAGAAATGCCATTTTTATTATATAGAATTGACCAACACGAATAATAACCTTTTGGTAACCTGTGTAAGTTCAAATTCCTTGTTTGCATGATCAATCACCATTTTTAATGCTGATTATTAGAAATTGTAAGCAATTAAGTGATGATATTTTGAAGTTAGTAAAGTAATTGTCCCGTATCTTGCCCCAGTAAGCCAAATGGCTCTAGCCCCCTGCTGTGCAAAGCTCTTAAAGGCGTTCCTTAAAAGACCTTTTTTGCCTGGTTATCTTAACCCTCGACTTCCCACAGCTTTTCACCATCTCACAACAATTATTCCATTAACCTTATCATTCACTCCTAATAATCATGTTTTAAATCACACTCATGTATACTTGTCATTAGAATATGGTAACATCAATGTTAATTTGATTTTCTCCTGCATTTGCCATTTATGGTCAAATGAATCCTAAAATGATGAGCAAGAGGAGGATAGTATGAAAAGAACTAAAAGAAAGTAGATGTGTATAAAATGAAAAATTGTATTTGGGAATTGGATATTACTGATGTGACCCTCATTTAAAAGGATATTTCTAATGATCTTTAAGTACATGATGGGGAGCAGCGTTCTTGACTCCTTGCATTTTGTTTTAAGGAAAGGTCCTCCCACAATGCTCTTAGGTGGGTAGATCCAGGATTTTGATCTAATATGACTGGAGGAACCTATTTATATCTCCAGGTCTGGATACGTGTGACTTGGAAGTGGTTTTGGAGGTCATGGGTTCAGCCAGATGCTGTTGTAAAAGCCATGGGAAGTTGCTATGGTATGGAGGGATGGAATATCCAAGATAATGAATAGATTGACAATCAAGAAAACTGGAACTAAATAAATGGATATGTACAATAGGCAGCCACTACCTTGAAAATGTTTAGCCCTCACATTTAAAGACACAGTTACCTAACTGTGATGCCAATTATGGTATAGTGGTAGGTCTTGTGAACCTTGGGTAACAAAAATAGCAAGAACTTCTTTTTATTTTATTAAATTGACTTCTCCCCACTTGAAAGACATGAATGTTGGTTTTGTATGGTTTTAAATTGGCCAGTACAAACTGTTCATTCTTCATGTATACTACTGCATGAGGAGTATAGATGAAGAATGTATATTTAACCATGTTGTCCACCTTGTCTTCCCTCAATGTTACTGACACATTCAACTTTAGCGAAAAGTCAGTAGCTGATACTGGGAGTGTGAACTATGGCCAGATTTCTTTTCAGTTGCTCAGGATGTTGACTCCTACTGCTATGTCCTACCACAGCCTCAGCTGTTATCTGCTGACTAGGACAAACTGCAGATTAAACTTGAGCTTCACAAGTCTCTGCTGTTTACTGCCTTAATCTTCTCAGACAATGAGAATGCCATAAAAGGAAATGAAGCTATTTCAACAATCATACCCATTCCTTCACAACATTGTTGCAAAGCAAAGCAACAGCCGGGATGAAACTCTGAGACGTTTCCCTCCCTCTCACTTGGAATGTGGCTTCCCTTCATCGTACAGGTACTGCAACAGCAAAATTGAGCTGAGGACTCAGTGACATTTTAATTAGCAATCTTTTTATTTCAGAGGTCGACATGCGACTAGTGTGCTCTGCAGGGTTTGGTGTTGGGATCGCTTCTTTTCACATTATATGTTAATAATTTGGATGACAGAATTGATGATGTTGAGGCCATGTTTGCCGATGATACAAATTTTAGGTGGCGGGGGGCAGGTAGTGTTGAGAAAGTAGGTAGAATGCAGAAGGACTTCGACATTAGGAGAGTGGGTAAAGAAGAAGCATATGGAAAACAGTGTAGGGAAGTATTTAGTCAGGCACTTTGGTAGAGGGTGTAAAAGTGTCGACTATTTTCCAAATGGGGAGCAAATTCAGGAATCGGCGGTGCAGAGGGACTTGTGAGTTCTCGTTCAGGATTCATTAAAAGTTAACTTGCAGGTTGAGTTGGTGACATGGAAGGTAAATAATGTTAGCATAATTTTGAAAGAATTAGAATATAAAAGCAAGGATAAAATACTGTGTCTTTATAAGACATTGGTCAGACCGCACTTGGAGTACTGTGAGGCATTTCAGGCCCCTTCTCTGAGAAGGGATGTGCTTGTATTGGAGAGGGTTCTGACAGGTACACGAAAATGGTCCTGGAAATGAAAGGATTAACATATGAGGAGTACTTAATATGTCTGCGCCTGTACTCCCGGGAGTTTCGAAAAATGAGGGGAATTGTATTGAAACATATTGAATATTGCAAGGCTTAGATAGATTGGACATAGAGAGGATGTTTCCTCTAGTAAGGGAGTCTAGGACCAAAAGGCACATCCTCAGAGTAGAAGGATGAATCTTTAGAATAGAGATGAAGAGGATTTTATGTAGCCAGAGGGTAGTGAATACGTGGAATTCATTGTCTTTGGAGGCCAAGTCATTGGATATATTTAAAGTGGAGATTGACAAGTTCTTGATTAGTAAGGGTGTCAAAAGTTATGGGGAGAAGGCAGGAGAATGGGGTTGAGAGGGATAATAAATCATCTATGATGGAATGGCAGAGAAGACTTGATGGACTGAATGGCCTAATTCTGCTCCTGTTTTATAGTCTCATGTAAACATAGCTAACTTTTAATTAACAGAAATTGTTAACATTCTTTAATCTTCCCTGCTTTCCAGAGTTGAATAACACCATGAAAAGTTTATTCTCTGAGGAGTATTTAGCCAGAGGACAAAGCTTTCAAAAAGCAAGCTGTGCAAAGTGGCCATTGCCTAGCTGCAGGAGACTGATCAAAGTCTTGGGAGGTAACAAAATACTTCAGTCTTTCACATTTTTCTACACAACAACTGAGTTTATAAGCACCATTTAGATCCAGTTTCTCCAGGTTTATTTTGAAAAGTTAAAGCACGAAAAGAAATAATATATGCCCATATTAATGAAAAAATGTTTCTTTGCATTATGACTTTAAGATCAAATGAACAGGTTGTTGACAACAGACATACTACAGCATCATGACCACTTTTCATGTAATAACGTAGGAACAATTCTGTTTTCTGAGTTAGTAAAATAAACTATAGATATTTATCAAAAAAATTAAAGCAAGTTTGATTCAGAAAAATTCATTCACAAATCCTCTTAACTGCTATACTCTATTCTCCAGTCAACTACTCCATCCTTTTTCCTGATCTCTATCTGAAGCAGAACAATTCTAGTTCCATGAATGATGTCACTTCAGACCACATCACTCTACCACTAGTTTAGCATCTATAGCGTCTGCAGATTTTGCTCCTGCATCAATTGGAAACTTCATCAGTATGTCATAAGTAGATTTAATTATTCCCACACACTTCTAACTGTCCTTCCTTGTCCGATGCTCCATAAGCCTGAGATCATCCAAACTGTGTAGACCTTGTCCTAACATGCACCATCTGCTCTCTGATTTGTGGGCTCCCAGTTAAGCAATACTTTACAATTCTCAATCTCTAGCAAAGTCTTCTCACTCTTTCTCTGTAATCTCCTCCATCCCTGTAACCTTGTGATGCATTTCTGATTATTTAATTCAGGCTTTAAAACCAATGTCAACTTTACTTATTCCACCGTTGCACAGCATCCAACTTTTCAGAAATGAAGACATTAGCAAGAACATATTGTAATTTCTATCCCTAATATTGAACAGCATTACCATCTTAGTACCCCACCATTAACAATCTGTGGCCACCCTTGCCAAGAGACCTACAGGGTTGGGTTACCATGGCTTCATGAGTGGGTCATATGCCGTGCTGTCCTAGTAAATCAGCTCCAGAATTTTCAAAGCTCTTGCGACATCTACAAGGCTCAGGGCAAGAGATGGAAAAAAAAACTCTCACTTGCCTGGATGACTGCATTTGCAAAAACAGTTGTGAACCTTCTCTCATCAAGAGCAAGACAACCTGCTGTAATGGCACACCACCCTCTCTTGTTTAGTCCCTCCAACTTGCATAGAGTGGCTTCAATGTGTGCTATCTAAAATGAAGTGCAGTTACTCACCTAAAGCACAGCTATAGCATTTTCTGAACCTGCAATCTCTGCCACCAAAAGGCAGGTGCATGAGAACACAATCATCGGCAGGATGACTGCCGAATCACAAACTTCCTTGACTTGGAAATATATGCCTTCATTGTCACTGGGTAGTTCAAGCACTGCAGGAATAGCTTTGCCAGAAGGTCGTGCAATTCATGAAGGCCAGTCATCACTATCTTCTCAGCAGCAAAAAAATACTTCCCTTACAAATGATGGTTTGGGTCTATGCACTTCATGCCTGCGGTGATGATATCACAATTTTGGGAGCTGTTGCAGGTAGCTGGAGCAGAGAACTGGGATGTATGCATGCTACACATTGCAGCCACAGTATTGTAGTGGAAGGAAAGAATGTTTAGGGTAGTAGATGGTACTATTTGGTCAGGATTTCAAGGATTATATATCCAAAAGAAATAGGAAAAGGGAGATACATTTCCAAGTAAAGATTACACGTCTTACAGGCAATCTTGCAGATTGGAGTTGCAATGCACTTCTTTTGTTTGTCTTTTTTTGTTATAGAATGTAGGTTTGGGATGTGCTATAAAAATGCTTCAGAAAGTTGCAGCTCTCTACTTTGTAGATTGTACAGCCACTGTTGTCAGTTGTCTTTTACAGACCATTTATCTCAAAGGTCCAATTTAATGTCAGAGAAATGTATACAATATACATCCTGAAATGCTTTTTCTTCGCAAACATCCACAAAAATAGAGAAGTGCCCCAAAGAATGAACGACAGATCAACACAAGAACCCCAAAGCCTCCCCAGCTTCACTCCTTCCCATGCGTAAGCGGCAGTGAGCAAATATCCCCTCTCCCACCACCAGCAAAAAAAAAGCAAGCATCGGTACTGACACCGAGCACTCACTGTGAGCAAAGCAATAGCGAAGACACAGACTTGCAGTTACCCCAAAGACTTTGTGTCTCATCTGGCATTCGACGTAGAGGTTCTCTCGCACTCTCCCTAATAAGGAAGGAAGAGGTGTCTCTGTTTTTTCCCCAGTGAGCGGGGAGACATAACAAACAACTCGCTGGTTTACAATGTTATAAGTCTGTTATGTCACTTTTTTCGAGCCCTATGCCTGAAGATCGCAAAGATCCCGGGTCTTTGGGCCCACAGCAGATATCCCGACTCCCCCGACGACACACGGGTCTCCTGCTGTGACACCAACCCTCAATCCGCCTGTCTTCAGAGCCCCGAGATCTTAGGATTCTGAATTCGAGCCAGAGTCTCAGGCCGAACCCTTGGTGTGCCAAGCAATGGCCAGTCCTGAAACCCCGAGAGCGGGTCCCATTCCCGCAAATAACCGAAGTCAGCCTGTAACTCCAGGTCAGGGTCTTCAAAAAGAACCCTGAAAGGGAAAAATGAAGATATTAAAGATGGATATAGAGCTGTTACCCAACATGCAAGCAAGGGAGTTGCCGTTTAGAGCCATCTTAATTTCGCTCCGCTTCCCATATCAAGAGTCACATGTGCTGCTGAAGTTGGCAATAAATAATATTTTTATGCATCATAATTCAAAGGCTGTTTTCATCAACTAGAAGTTACAGAGTGTTGTAATCTCTCGGAGGTTTATATTTTGATGCATAGAATACAAGCTCATTAATACACATTGTAATCTCTGGCCTCTTCTTTGGTATGTAGCTGGAAGGTGCTTGTATCCTACATGTTAATGTGGTTCTTAAGTTAGCTAAATACATTTGGCCACAAGAGTTTGATGCCCACTAATTTGATTCACAAGATTCTTTAAACTATGTAGAAATGCTTTCTGTGTATTTTAAATGAACTTAAATATTTTGCGTACCATTCTGCATTGCAATATATTTTGAAAATAAATATTATGAAGGATCAAATAATTTGTACCTTGGAATGAATGAAGCAGTTCTGATGTGAAAATACTCATTGGCTATAGGTTTATGATCGTCATGCATGCCGAGGTACAGTGTCAAGCTTTGTTTTGCTGGTTATCCATACAGATCATTTCACAGCATTAGTTCATTGAGGGAAAAGCAATGACAGAATGCAGAATAGAGTGTTACATTTACCAATAAAGTGCGGTATAGGAAAACAATAAGGAGAAATCCACAATAAATTAGTTTAGAGTCCATCTTAACATACAAGAGTTCTGTTCACTGACTTTATAGCAGCAGGATAGAAGCTGTCCTTGAGCCTGTTGGCTTGAGCTTTCAGGATTTTGTACCTTCTGCCTAATGGGAGAGGGGAGACGAGAGAATGTCCAAAGTCAGAGGCATTTTTGATTATATTGGTTGCTTTCCTAAGGCAGTGAGAAGTGAAGGCAGTGTGCATGGAGGGGAAGCTGTTTTTCCTATATTTTCTGCTTTTATTTAACTATCTAACAATGTTAATGCTTTTCTTCAATGATTTCAATTTTAGATTGAAAGGAAACAATAATTGAAAGTTAATACACAAAGAGATCATGTGGTTTTCTGAGTGCACTCTGATTATGTGTTAAGAGGAAAAAAGATCCTTTTTGTAGCTCTATAACTGTCTATTACCTTAAGGCTTAAACAACTCTATTCTTTAATGCACGAGATACTGCTTGTCATTTGTTGGAGAGTACTGAGCCATAAGTTATTAATATTGTCTTCCTCACAGGTTTTCGAAGACGTCCAGATCCTGTTGCAAGAAGACAATTCCCTCATGGTGCCTACAGGCTGGATTTTGAAGATGACAATCGTGGCTGGAGATTTGATATGGACATGGTTATCATTTATATTTATTCTGTTAACTGGATCATCGGATTCATTATATTTTGCTTTCTTTGCTACTTTTTCTTTCCATCCTTTTAAGTTATTAAGGCTTTGATAACATGATAATAATTCAAGCACAGAATGTTGAACAAGTTTAGAAGAAATTGCCTGAGATATTGCATATTAAAAATTGTCCAGAAATATGATGAAGTTTGAAGAAATAAGTTAGCCATATTCTTTCCAGCTGCAGTTATCTTGTGTAATTTTAACCCCGCTTTGAAAACTAAGCTACCGTTAATGGAATCTACAGAGTATAGCAGATGCAATTTTATTTGTTTCCATGAGATTGAACACTATCTGAACTTAGTTTAAAAACTTAATTGTAACCATCTCATAATACGGTTTATTTATGCCATTTTTGGGACTTTCGGTATTTTGTTTCCACCTCTAAGATATTGTGGACAAGAATTAATACTGGCAGTAACTGGGGATAGTTCAGAATACAGTCTGTATAAAGCAAGAACTACATGTGGTTTTGGACAAGTACTGTATCTTAAACATTTGCTTTCATTGGTTCAAGCACATGCTTCAAAGTTAGTGTGACACTTTGAGTAGAATACTGATAATTTTCAAATAACTTGAACAAAAAAAATGTAGAATACTAGAGCCAGTTTAAAATCACATTTTATACAAGTTTCAGTATAATACTTATTTTATAGAGTTGTTTAATAAGAATGCCAGCAATCTGAATTTATCACCATCTTGGACAATTGTTTCCTATCCTTATTTTGATTTTTCCACTAATTGTAATTACTAAAGGCTTGAAAAAAAATCCTCAATTACTATGCAACAAACTTGACATTCCTCTGTGTCATTTTGATAACAGCAGGAATAATGAGGCCTATTTCATACAGGATATATGTAATTATATTATTTTATATATATCTGTCTTCAAGACCGGTGATTCCTCATGGATCCATGTGAAAACAGTTACTGAGAAAAGTACAACAACAACTATGATGAAGTTAGGTGTGGATCTAAAATTACCTTAAAATATGACTGCTTGCTTCCATCATTACAAAAAATACTTCTTGATTGACAAGTGGGGAAACCGAGCACCATGGTTATGTGTTAAAGGTGTACTGGCCAGTACTGAATCTTCAAACACATGTTGTCCTTGGTACAGCATTGTCTGTTTGCTTGCTTCACTGGTGCCACCCTGTCATTCCAATGAATTTTTGGGTTTCTTGGTTTTATATGGAGTGGAGGCGTATTGAGCTTTTTTGGCATCCTCTTGCTCCGTTTAATATTTTACCTTTTACAGAGCTCTGTTACTTTTTTTTTTAAAATCATGTAGCATCAGATGGAGCATTATTTATTTGCAATACTGATCGACTTTTTGGATGGATGTATCTTTCGAAAGTTCAGTTGCTGTCAGTAAGCTGAGGAGGGAGGAATTGTCCCAAGTGATAATTAGAGGAAGTCTCTTGAGGCGTTTATTGCCAGTTACCCCAGTAGCTGAGATCAGAGAACCTGCCACAGCCATCAAAAATAGTATATCCTTTAGAATCAATATGGTTCCAAACATGCATTAACTAAAGGTCCGCACTCAAGCAGTACAAAAATGTCGGGATTATTTACATTTGCTTATGATGCCTTAGTAGACAGTACGACACAAATTTTATGTGTGTATTATATTTTGAAGATGAGCCTTCCCAAGTTATGAGTTTTGGATTTTCTTGGCAGCCCAATCGGGGGGGGGGGGGGGGGGGTGGGGGGGGGGGGGAAGAGAGAGTGAGAGAAAAAAAATCAAAGCATTCACGGGCTTTCACCATTTTTACGACAGTCCAATCGAATTGCAATTCATTTCTTTCATAAAAATAAGGCAGGGATAAGACCATTGTGTGAGTGGACCAGTGTTAGAGTGCAGAGATTTTGGCTCATTAGGTTTCAGTGAAAATAGACTTGGAGTTAAGCATCTGGTAAATTTCTTCCTCGTTCTTCATCCATCAGTACATAGTTAGAGCAGTGAAAATGGCTCATGGGCTGTGTTGTGTTCTTTGTGTGAGATGTGGGAATGTGTGAGACCAGCAGCCTCCCAGATAACCACATCTGCATCAGGGGCACCGAGCTGCAGCTCCTGCGAAAGCATGTTAAGGAACTGGAGCTGCAGCTCGATGACCTTTAGTTCATAGGGGAAACTGAGGAGATGGTGGATAGGTAGTCACCCCTAAGTTGCAGGAGGCAGTTACCTGCATGACTGTCAGAATAGGGAAAGGAAATGGGCAAGTGTTCCCCTCAATAGTAAGTATACTGCTTTGGATACTGTGAATGGATGACCTACCAGAGGGAAGCTGCAGTGACAATGTCTCTGACACTGAGACTGGCCCTGTTGTTCAGAAGGAGGGAAGAAGAGGACTCCAGTAGTGATGGGGGATTACCTACTTAGAGGAGTAGACATGAGATTATGCGGATGCGATAGACACACTTAGATGATATGTTGCCTCCCAGATGCAGGGTCAGGGACATCTTGAATCAACCTAAAAAGAAAGGGTGAGCAGCCAGAAGTCTTGGTACCTAATCACAACAATTACGTAGGTAGGAAAAGGGAAGAGGTCCTGAAGAGAACATTTAGGGAGCTCGGTAGAAAGCTGAAAAGCAGGACCTCCAGAGTAGTAATCCCTGGATTGCTGCCAGTGTCATGTGCCTATGAGCGTAAAAATAGGATGATTTGGCAGGTGAATGTGTGGCTGAGGAAATGGTGCAGAGGTCAGGGTTTCAGATCTCTGGATCATTGGAATCTCTTCTGAGGAAGGTAGTACCTGAACAAAAGGGACAGATTACACCTGAGGGGCACAAATATCCTTGCAGGCTAATTTGCTAGAATGGTTGGGGAGTGCTTAAACTAATTTGGCAGGGGGAGAGGAAACTGAGTGATAGGCTGAGGATGGAGGCAGTTGGTATACAAGCAGAGACAGAGAGCGATGAGACTATGAGGAAGGACAGGCAGATGATAGGGTAAAGTTGCAGTCAGTGTAACAGACAAAATTGAAAAGGGTGACAGATACAGGACTGAAGGTGTTACATTTCAATACATGCAATATATGGAATAAGGTAGATGATCTTGTAGCTCATTTAGAGATTGGCAAGTATGACATTGTGGGCTGAAAGAAGATTATAGTTGGGAGCTCAATATCCAAGGATACACATTATATCAAAAGGACAGGCAGGTAGCCCAAGGAGGTGGTGTGGCTCTGTTAGTAAAACATAAAATCAAATCCTTTGAAAGAGTTGACTAGGATTGGAAGAGAGATTTGTTGTGGGTAGAGTTAAGGAACTGCAAGAGTAAAAAGACCCTGATGGGAGTTAAATACAGGCTTACGAACAATAGCCAGGATGTGGGCTACAAATGACCATGGGAGATAGAAAATGCATGTCAAAAGGACAATGTTAGAATAGTCATGAGGGATTTCAATGTTCAGCTAGATTGAGAAAATCAGGTTGGTGCTGATTTTGGATCCTAAGAGAGAATTTGGAGGATGCATATGAAATGCATTTTTAGAGGAACTTGTGGTTGAGCCCACTAAGGGATCAGCTATTCTGGATTGGGTGTTATGTTATGAAACGGATTTGATTAGGGAGCTTAAGATTCAGGAACCATTAGGAGGCTGCAATCATAAAGGTATATGGAGGAATTTAAGGTGGAGGGTTATATGGGCGGCAGGGATTAAGGGTCAGCACAACATTGTGGGCCAAAGGGCCTGTACTGTGCTGTATTGTTCTATGTTCTATGTTTGTTCTATAATATGATAGAACTTACCCTGCAATTTGAGAGGGAGAAACTAAAATCAAATGTATCAGTATTACAGTGGAGTAACAGGAATTATAGTGGTGTGAGAGAGTTGCTGGCCAAAGCTGAGTGAAAGGGGACACTAGCAGGGATGACAGCAGAGCAGCAATGGCTTGAGTTTCTGGGGGCAATTCGGAAGGCGTAGAATAGATACATCCCAAAGCAAAAGTAGTATTCTTAAAACAGGATGACACAACTGAGGTTCAGATTGAGAAGTCAAAGTCAAGAGAAAAGCAGATGAGAGGGTATGTAATAGAGCAAAAATTAGAGTGGGAAGTTAGAGGTTTGGGACCTTTTAAAAACCAACAGAAGGTAACTAAACATACCATAAGGAGTGAAAAGATGAAATGTGAAGGTAAGCTAACCAATATCAAAGAGAATACCAAAGGTTTTTTTCAGGTATGTAGAGAGTAAAAAGGAGGCAAGAGAAGATATTGGACTGATAGAAAATGACGCTGGAGAGGTAGTAATGAGGGACAAGGAAATGGCAGATGAGCTCAATAAGCATTTTGCATCAGTCTTCTCTGTGGGAAACACTAGATGTATGTCAGAAATTCAAGAGTATCAGGGGATATATGTGAGTGCAGTTGCTATTACTAAGGAGCAAGTGCTAGGGAAGCTGAAAGGACTGAAGGTAGACAAGTCACCTGGAGCAAATAGACTACACACCAGGATTCTGAAAGAGGTCCTGTAGCTGAAGAGATTGTGGATGCATTAGTAATGATCTTTCAAGAATCACTAGATTCTGACATGGTTCTGGAGGACTAGAAAATTGCAAATGTCACTCCACATTTCAAGTAGGGAGAGGGGCAAGATAAGGAAATTATATGTGAGTTAGTGTGAACTCAGTGATTGGGAATATTTTGGAGTCAACAGTTAAGGATGAGTTTTCAAAGTATCTGGAAGCACAAGATAAAATAGGCCAAAGTCAGCACGGTTTCCATAAGGAAAGATCTTGTCTGACAAACCTGTTGGAATTCTTTGAGGAAATAACAATAGGATAGACAGCGGAGAACCAGTACATGTTCTGTACTTGGATTTTCAGAAGGCCTTTGACAAGATGTCAAACATAAGGTCAAACAGGTACTAGTATGGATCAAGCATTGGCTGATTGGCCAGAAGCAAAGATTGGGAATAAAGGGAGCCTTTTCTGAATGGCTGCTAGTGACTATTGGTGTTCTGCAGGGGCTTTTTTTATGTTGTATGTAAATAATTTGGATGATGGAATTGATGGCTTTGTGGCCAAGTTTGCAAAGATAGGTGGAGGAGCAGGTTGGCTGCAGAAGGATTTAGGCAGGTTAGGAGAATTGGCAAAGAAGTGGCAGATGGAATACAATGTCAGGAAGTGCATTGTCATGCATTTTGATAGATGGAATAAAAGTGTAGACTATTTTCTAAACGGGGAGAAAAATTCAAAAATCTGAGGTAGAGAATCCTTGTGCAGGATTCCCTAAATTTAACCTGCAGGTTGAGTTGGCAGTGAGGAAGGCAAATGCAACATTGGCATTCATTTTGAAAGGATTAGAATATCAAAACAAGGATGTAATGCTTCTGGAGTATTGTGAGCAGTTTTGGGCCCCTTATCTGAGAAAGGATGTGCTGACATTGGAGATGGTTCAAAGGAGGTTCACGAAAATGATTACAGGAATGAAAGGCTTATCATATAATGAGTGTTTGATGGATCTAGGTCTATACTCACTGGAATTTAGAAGAATAGGGGGGCTATCTCATTTGAACCTTTCAAATGGTGAAAGGCCTCGATAGAGTGGATGTCAAGAGAACGTTTCATCTGGTACGGGGGCAAAGACTAGAAGGGACCACCTCAGAATAGAGTGATGTCCATTTAGAATGGAGATGAGGAAGAATTTCTTTAACCATATATAACCATATAACAATCACAGCACGGAAACGGGCCATTCCAGCCCTCCTAGTCCGTGCCGAACTCTTAATCTCACCTAGTCCCACCTACCCGCACTCAGCCCATAACCCTCCACTCCTTTCCTGTCCATATACCTATCCAATTTTACCTTAAATGACACAACTGAACTGGCCTCTACTACTTCTACAGGAAGCTCATTCCACACAGCTATCACTCTCTGAGTAAAGAAATACCCCCTCGTGTTTCCCTTAAACTTTTGCCCCCTAACTCTCAAATCATGTCCTCTCGTTTGAATCTCCCCTACTCTCAATGGAAACAGCCTATTCACGTCAACTCTATCTATCCCTCTCAACATTTTAAATACCTCGATCAAATTCCCCCTCAACCTTCTACGCTCCAATGAATAGAGACCTAACTTGTTCAACCTTTCTCTGTAACTTAAGTGCTGAAACCCAGGTAACATCCTAGTAAATCATCTCTGCACTCTCTCTAATTTATTGATATATTTCCTATAATTCGGTGACCAGAACTGTACACAATGCCAGATGGTGGTGAATCTGTGGAATTTGTTGCCATAGGCAGCTGTGAAGGCCAGGTTATTGGGTGTATTTAAGGCAAAGGTTGATAAATTCTTGATAAGTCAGGGTGTGGAAGGTTACAGGGAAAAGACAAGTAAATAGGGTTGTAGGGAAATGGATCAGCTGTGATCAAAAGGCAGAGCAGACTCAATGGGCCAAATAGCTTAATTCTGCTCTGGTGTCTTGTGGTTGTATGGCCTTGTGTATAGATGCAATAAAGAAAACAAATGTGAAGGTTTATTGTAGTTTAGAATTGTCTCCAAAACATGTTAACGAGTACCATGCGATGTACAACCTTGACTCAATTATCAGATACACAGTAACAGTAATTCTCTTTTCAAGCGCAAACACGACGAAATCTGCAGATGCTGGAAATTCAAACAACAACACTCACAAAATGCTGGTGGAACACAGCAGGCCAGGCAGCTTCTCCCTATAGATTCTGCCTGGCCTGCTGTGTTCCACCAGCATTTTGTGCGTGTTGTTATTCTCTTTTCAAGTTCCTTTAAATGTGTCATCTTTTTTATGTTTCCCAGATTCTCAAGGTAAATCACACTGCACTAAGTTGGACTACCATTTCTTACCAAGAGTCATTAGTTTACTGTGAATATGTGGATATGATGCAGGATGCCCTTCATTGCCAAATATAATAACCCTTGTCACACTCACCATCACTCATTTGGACATTCCTCAAACATAGATTTAATGTGGTGAATATTCAATCACACCCACAAAATGTATTCTATTTTGTCTCCACGTTGGGTTTCCTTTCACTTGATTTACGCCCAGTAGTTCATCCTACCCACTCATCGCACACGCATAGCTCAGCAGCCTTGACCTTCATATAGAAACAAGCCATGCTGCTAGCAATGAATAATAAGCTAAAGGCGCCAGGGAACTCACTGAATTAGTCAGTTGGACAGAAAAGCAACAAAAAGAATTCCACACACAAAAAATCCTGGGGGATCTCTGTAAGCCAAGTAGCACCTATGGAGAAGCATAAATAGTTGCTGATTTGTGCCGAGGCCCTTCATCAGGAATTTAAATAAAGCATTTAAAAATGTGAAATAATGCATTTTAGGCTGGAAAAATAAAGTGTAGGAGAATGTAGAATAAAAGTTAGAATACCTAGTAACAAATGGATGCTGGTGTTTATGTCTCTAAATACAGCAAGACAGTGATCAAGATGTGAAATAATTTCCTTAATTTCCCAAAACAAGTGAGAGCACAAGAGTCATGCCAGAACTGAATAAAACTCTAATAAAGCCAAGTTAAAGTTACATCATAAGATTCTGTTTAAATCGTTGCATAAATGATATCAAAGCACTGGAATGGGTGGAGCAAATGTTCCTGCTGCTGGAGAGTTACAGTTGTGAATGCAATTCAAATGTTTTCTCCAGTTACCATTGTTTGGCAAAACTGGATAATCTTGGAAAATAAAAAAAACTTTAGGCAAACAATTGGAATTTTGATTTCAATTGAAATTTTTTGAATTAATTTGCAACTAAACTGGCATTAATGCCAAGTAACATCCATAAATTCGGTTAACCGTTACTATCTATATTTTTAATAATGTATTTCCTCAACCAATCTTATATGGAGACTTACAGCATGGAAGCAAGTCATTTAGCAGCCCATCCCAGAACCCAGATCATACCCAGCATCAAGTGCTTATCTAGAGACTTGTTAACTGCTTTCAATGACCACACTTTAACCACTCTCTGGGTGAAAAAGGTCTCATCATATCCACTCTGAATCTCTTAACCCTTAACCTAAATGTGTATTGTCTTGTTTTGCCTTAGGTTACCCAGTCGCATTGCTAGTACAAGAGATTCTGTAGATGCTGGAAATCCAGAGCAACACAGACAAAATGCTGGAGGAACTCAGCAGGACAGGCAGCAAAACAAAGGAATGAATGGTTGGCATTTCGGATGAGACCACTCATCAGTTCTTGGCTAGATGCTGCCCAGCCTGCTAGGTGTCTTCAGCACTGTGTGTATTACTCCACTCACATCACTATCATTTTCTGTCACATGTTCACAAATGTAATTGGTTGATAATCTGTGCATTTTATAGGCTGGAATTTTTAAGTACATGATTTAGAAACTGAAATTTTTCCAACACGAATTTCAATGGTGTAACAAATAAAAAGCTAACATAAATGAACCTTCATTGGTACTTTTGAATTATTATTAATAAAACTAAAAAAAAACAAGTCCTAGTTATTAGAAAAGATTGGTTAAGTTGGAGGGTTTTCTTTCTAGATCAGTGTACATTAAGGAAAAGATATATTGAAGTGTTTAAAATTATGAGAGTCTGTTCCCTCAGCTGGAGGTGTAGATTTAATGTGATGGGGTCTGTGGAAGGTAATTGAAGTATTCTCACCCAGTGGGGATGGGAATCTACAACTGTAACTGTCTTTAAGGAGTATAGAAACAGAAATCTTCAACGTATTGAAGAAATGCTGAATGAGTATTTGAAGCAATGACTAGAGGGATAAATACCAAGAACATGCAAATTAGATGAGTTGAAGCACAGACACGAGGTTATCAGTGTTTCCTCATCATAAATTTCTATGATTCCATACATTTCACTTTTAATCACTGAACAATGATGTACATCCATTAGGCCATATTGCTGTCTTGTTGCTTCATGTTCATTGTGATTGTAACTTAATTTTGGTTCAAGAAAGTTGCATAATAGTAAAGGCATCCAGCGAAGATGGGTACCTGGCCTAGAACTGAAAACCTCACCTGGCCTCGTACTGAAAACCTATGATGATCAGCTGGTTGGAGTGTCGACTGAGATCCTTCACCTCTCACTTCACAGTCTGAGGTACCCACTACTTCAAGCAGGCTTCAATTATACTGGTGCCCAAAAAGGGTGTGGTAACCTGCCTCAATAACTATCGTACAATAGCACTTAAAGTCACAGTGATGAAATGATTTGAAAGGTTGTTGATGAAACATATGGACTCCTGCCTGAGAGGCGACTTGGATGTGCTCCAATTCGTCTATCAGAGCAACAGGTCCACAGCAACTGCCATCTCATTAGCTCATCTCTCAACCCTGGAACATCTGAACAGCAAAGATGCATACATCAGTATATCAACTATAGCTCAGTAGTCAATACCTTCATCTCCTCAAAACTAATCAGTAAGTTTCAAGACTTTGGTCTCAATACTTCTTTGTACAATTGAATTGTCAATTTCCTTACTTGCAGACCCCAGTTAGTTTAGATTGGCAACAACATCTCCTCCACAATCTCCATCAGCACAGTTGCGCCTCAAGGCTTTGTGCTTAGCCCCCTGCTCTACTCACCTTACACCTATGACTATGTGGTTATGCACCACTCCAATGCCATGTTCAAGTTTGCTGACAACAGCACTGTTGCAGACCATATCAAAGGTGTGACGAATTAGCATAAAGGATGGTGATTGAAAATCTGGCTGAGTGGTGCCACAGCAATAACCTCTTACTCAATGTCAGCGAGACCAAGGAGATGATTATTGACTCCAGGAGAAGGAAACCAGTGGTCCATAAGTCATTCCTCATTGGAGGATCAGAAGTGAAGAGGGTCGGCAATTTTAAATTTCTGTGTTATTTCAGAGCAAGTACAATTATGAAGAAAGTACGGCAGCACCTCTTCTTCTTTAGGAGTTCATGAAGATTTGGCAAGACATCTAGAACTTTAACAAACTTCGATAGGTGTGTAGTAGAGAGTATATTGACTGGCTGCACCATGGCCTGGTATGGAAACACCACTGCTTTTGAACAGAAAATGCTACATAAAATTAGTGGATACATCACGGGTAAAGCCCTTCCCCCCTTTCAGTGTATCTACTCAAAATGTTGTCGCAGGAAAGCAGCATCCATTATCAGAGACCCACACCAGCCGGGATATGCTCTCTCCTCATTGCTGCCTTCAGGCAAGTGGTACAGCAGCCTCAGAACCCAACCACCAAGTTCAGGAACAGTTATTACCCCCTCAACTATCAGGTACTTGAACCAAAGCGGTAACTTCTCTCAACTTCACTTGCTCCATCAGTGAGCTGTTCCCACAACCTATGGACTCACTTTCAAGAACCCTTCATCTCATGATCTCAAAATTTATTGCTTTATTATTATTATTTCTTTCTTTTTGTGTTTGCACAGCTTGTGGCTTTTGCGCACTGGCTGGTATGGTCTTTCATCGATTCTGCTATAGTTATTATTTCTATGATGGATTTATTGAGTATGCCTGCTTGTATATGGTGAAATGCATGTACTTTGACAATAAATTTACTTTGAACTTATAAGTCCATTAAACAATATGGAAATCTCCCTGTTAGATGCCTTTCCAAACTCTGGTTAATTTTATTGACTTTAATTGGAGTCTACACTAGATTGAAATTAACTGCTTTTAGAAACTGAAAATAGCTCAATTGAAATTCCTTGAATTAAATTAGTTGCTTTACTTTTTATACTTTTTTTCCCCCAACAGACCTCCACTTTGTGATCCTGAAGTTAGCATTATTACATTGCTAACTTGTGGTATATAATTCAAGTATTAAATTGTATACCACAGTGAAAACCCATCTAACAATCATGCTGTCTGAAACAGCAATGGAAATAGTTCTATTGAAGTGTTACTCCTCATGGACCTGTAAACATACACCTTCCAGTAATTAAATTTACATTTCACCCATTGGAGGTGTCCTGTATTCATTTGCTTCTAGTTAATTTTCCAAATGTTCAAATTTTAATCATGCACCTGCAAATATAATCTAAATATAGATGTTAGTGGTATTTTTCAGCTCCTTTATCTAAATTACTTAATATTTTCATTGCTGATAATAAAATTAAATAACTAAAATTACTGGGCTCACTACAAACACGATCTTATGACTCAAACATACTTTTATTTTACTTGTGCACAAGGAGAAGAACATGGGCACTGTCACCCACACTGTTCTGAAGCCAGGACAGAAAACTTCTAATTTTATACAGAATTGGTTTATTATTTACAGATACTGTATTAACCAGTGGGTAAATTGTACATGTTTGAATTCCTTACTTGCAAGATCAATTGTCATACACAGTACAAATGTTAAAAGTCAATAGAAACTACAAGCTGACATTTTAAAGTTATAAAGCAATTGTTCCTTAGCTGTTGGGTGTACAGTGCCTTGTAGAAGTTTTCAGCCACCAACCCTTTGTTCACATAAATGAGCATTATAACTAGGAATTTTGATCAATTTAATTGAGAATTTTTATATGTGAATCACATGCTCCTTTTTTCCCCCACAGTAGAGCCCAAAGAACAGGTAAAATTGTAAAGCATGAAAAACTGAATTGTCAGCAGTTCAGAAGTATTCATCCCCTTTGCTCAGTACTTGGTTGAACCACCTCTTGCAGCTATTACAGCCAGTAGTCTTTATGGATAAGTCGTTATCAGTTTTGCACAACGTGATGTAGCAAAATTAGTCCATTCCTCCCTGCAAAATTGCTCAAGCTGTGCCAGGTTAGTTGGGGAGCAGCAGTTTACAGCAATCTTGAGGTCTTGCCAGAGATGTTCAATCAGCTTAAGGTCTGGACTCTGAATGGGCCACTCAAGGATATCGATTTTCTTCATTTGAAACCACTCAATGTTTGCTTTGGCAATGTGCTTTGCCTTGTTGCCCTGCTGAAAGACAAACTTCCTCCCCAGTTTAAGCTTTCTGGTAGAGGCTAGTGAGTTTTTAATCTAGGATCTCTTAATGTTTAGTAGCATTCATCTTCTCATCCATCCTGACCAGATTTTGAGTCTCTGCTGCTGAAAAGCATCCCCATAACATTATGCTGCCTCAATCATACTTTACAATAGGAATGGTGTTATCTGCCTGATATTCAGTATTAGATTTACACCACATGTACTGCTTAGTGTTGAGGCCAAAACGTTCCACTTTTGACTTAACTGACCTGAAGTCTTTTTTTCACATCTTTACAGCATCTTCTAAGTGACACTTTGCAAAATCTTTATGGGCAAGGATATGCTTTTATTTTTAGCCAGGGCTCTTCCTTGCCACACTTCCATAAATGTCCTTTATGTGCAAGGCCTTAGAGATTGAGGGACAATGAACTTCATCTCCAGTTGTAGCCACTGACTCCTGCAGCATTTACAAGTGCCATTCTTCTCTAGTGACTTAAGTTTAGAGGGGCAGCCTGACCTAGGCAGTGCGGATGTGGCTTCACATTTTTCCACCTTTTCATGATGGGCTGCACTGAGCTCCGAGGTATGTTCAGTGCCTTTGAGATGGTCTTGTATCCTTCTCCAGACTTGTGCTTCTCTATCGTCATTTCCCCGACTTGTCTTGCTCTTTGGTCTTCATTTTGGTTTGGTCTATTGAATATCTACCATACTGTTGGACCTTACAGAGAGAGGGGATCCTCCAATTTTCTACATCAACAAATTGAGTGAGCGGGTAAGGTAATATGCAGTACTGCACCTAAGGAATGTTAGCATAGTATCTACAGCCTCAAAATTTTGGTTTTTAATTTTTTGTTTTGTTGACAGGTTTTGCAATTTTTCTTTTGATTTGACATGGTGTACAGTGTTTTGTAGATTAGCTCAAAATCCTGCTTCAATACATTTTAAATTCAGAAAATGAGACAGTAAAATGTGGAAATAGCTGTGGGGGCTGAATACTTTTTCAAGGCATTGTATTTCACATCCTTCCGTTATTCCTACCTCATCCATAACAGCCACTCTCTACTATGTAAAGGGAAGCTGTGTTCTTGGAGGTAGATTACACACTGCCACAGCCCTTCTCACCTACCCGCAATAAGTAAATATGGCTCTGTTGGTCTTGCTTCAAAAGATCTCCCTCGTCTGTGTTTAGCTACACATTGCCGCGGTCATCCTTGCCCAAATGTTGTTTTTAACCCTTGCTTTACTGCAGCTTCCATAATATATTTATATAGCTGTCAAAGTGTAAGAATCAATGAAAAATAATAATTTGATACATTGACATACGGTACAAGATAAAATGGACAGTGTTATTCCTTCTTATTCAGTGATATAGTAATATTTTCAAAGCATTAGAAAATCACAGTGTGTTAAAACAGAGAAAGTAGGAGTAACTATTTGACTTCTCAGACTTACTGCACAATTAAACAAGATCATTGTTTAGCATCTCCTGTCCTGCTTTGGCATTAGGAAATACTGTATATCAATCCCCTCCTTTAATATACAGTATGTAATGACTTACCTCCGCTGCCTTCTGTAGAGAAGAAATGCACTGGTTCACTACCCTCTATGTTAAGAAATCTCGCCTGAATTCAGTTCAAATGATACATATTGATTCTTGAGGCAATGGCTCTATATATAGACTCCCCTTTTAACCTAATACTGTCACACTTCTTCCCTTCAGAAGTCATGATTAAGCCCTCTCAAATGTTATTTTTGTGCCAGGCAGCAATTAATAATTGTTGTAATTCATGTACACATTCAATAAATAATATCTATAAATAATAATAAGTTCTTTGTTGATCCCGGGTGGGAAATTATTTTGTTACAGCAGCAACATTTAAAAACACACTTAGCAATAATAATAAATATAATAATAATAACTAATAATAAAGTACAGAATAATAACATACACAATAATAATTTACCAATGTAAATTATTAATTTATCTATCCACCATCAACCCATTTAGTAAAGTTTTCCAAGCATAGTCAATTCATGTCTCAGCTTCCTATAAGTTTGCTCGCTCAGATTTAGGACCGTATTTTCTGAATATATGACTAACTGTTCCATCTTAATGAAGAATTCCATCATGCTATGATTGTGCTTACCTAAAGAACCATGCAGAACAAGATGGCTGTGTGTGAAATCATGGGTTACCATTACTTGTCATGAGCACTGCCATATTTTAAAAGCAAGCAGGGCCAATCAGGACTTCCCACTGAGTTCCAGATTGATTGGGTTATTAGGTAATTGACAAGGGCCAATTTAAAAAAAAGTTAAGCTTAAGTAGAGTGACCATAGTGCAAGTGGAGAACTGAGGATTTGGCTCAAAAGAGTCAGGATAATGCTTTAAACTAAAGAGTGGGCTGTGGGTGGGTTTAACAGCTTGGAAAAATACAGATACAGTAAAAGAGGAGAGTGCAGGAGAGGTTACTGAAGTCTCAGAATAAAGAATAAGACAAAAAGTTTAGAAATGGACAAGAATTTAACTTGAGGCAATAAGTAGACAAAATTGACATCACTGAGTCATGGTTGAAGGAAAATCACAGCTGGGAGTTTAACATCCATAGATACACATTGTATGAAAGGACAGGTAGGTTAGAAGAATTGGTGGTGTGGCTTTGCTGATAAAAACGGAATTAAATCCCTAGAAAGAAGAGACATAGGATGAGGAAATGTAGAATCCTTATGGGTAAAGTTAAGAACAGGAAGTTAAAAGACTCTGATGTGTGTTATATACAGACCTCTGAACAGTAGCCAGGATGTTGTCATGGTCCCGACCATTAATTCCTAATATTCTCCTAATTCCCTTTTCCCCATGTTCTCCTGGGTGCCTTGATCGCAGCACACCAGATCCTCATCTAAATCTGCAGCATATATATATTCCAGCTTTGCATCCACTCATCACCCATCCTCCGCAACAGATGTGGGGTACAAATTGCAAATGGAGATAGAAAGGGCACGTAAAAAGGGAAATGTTACGATGGTCATGGGGATTTCAACAGGCGGGTTGATTAGAATAATCAAATTGGTGCTGGATCCCATGAGAAGGAATTTGTAGAATGTCTACGAGATGGCTTTATAAAACAGCTTGTGGTTGAGCCCACTAGGGAAAAAAGCAATTCTGGATTGGGTGTTGTGTAATAAGACCATAAGATATAGGAGCAGAATTAGGCTATTTAGCCCATCGAGTCTGCTCCACCATTTCATCATGGCTCCACCTGCCCTCTTATCGTATCCCTTGATGCCCTGACTAATCAGGAAACTTATCAACTTCCACTTTGAATATACCCACAGTAACATTCTCAGATACATATCTTCATTAGCCCTGTCAAGTAATTGCAGTAGAAATATTCAGATAAATCATTTTAAAATGGAATAGGTAAAATATCAAAAAATCTTATCAAAGGACAATATAGACAAGTCAAAGAAATAAAGAAGGAACAGTTACACAATCTAAAGCTTAAATATTGTGGAGTAAGGGCAGCCTGAGGGACTTTAAAGGTTAAAAAAAAAGGCATAGCAAAGAATGCTAAGAGTTGCACTTAATCACATTTACAGCAAGGAGGAAAACAGACAATAAAAAGTGAAACCGCTTTTTACTGGGCGTCTCGCTAACAGCCACTGGACTCAGATGTGAGAAAACTACCTTTTTTGAGACTCTGATTGTCTAGGATAGATATGACCTCGATCCCACCAAACCCTTGAGGTTGGGGTGTTTCACCCACCTGAACCCTGATTCGTGTGAATGCTGTATAACTTACTGCTCCTATGTAATCGCCTGTCTGCAAGAAATAACAGACCATACACTGGATACAGTTATAAAGAAAGTATATTTAAGAATGTTAACTTAACCAAAGTTATTAAAGAAAAGAAAAAAGGGCTCATCATAATTAAACAGTCAAATATGCACATAAGTTGAAGCTCATCTTGCAGTTTCCTTTAACTCGTGCTGGACCCTCAGTCTGTGTGGAGGCATACACCACTTGCCAAATGACACTTGAAATCCATCTAGAACAAACGGGCTCTCCCACAGGAGTATTGGTTCTTCCTCCTTGAAGCCAATCATCTGCACAAAGCACCCTGGGCACCAGGGACTGTATCCTCAGCCATCTTCCCTTCTGTATTCTCAAAGCTCCCGCTTAAAAGACCTCCACCTACACTAGTGTCTGTCACAAAAACTTCTCTGCTCAGCATTCTCAAAAACCTTCTCCCAATTCCTTCCACACGGAAGGTTAGTTAAGAAGGTTCAATCATTAGGTATTAATGTTGAAGTGGTAAAATGGATTCAACAGTGGCTGGACGGGAGATGCCAGAGAGTAGTTGTGGATAACTGTTTGTCAGGTTGGAGGCCGGTGACTAGTGGTGTGCCTCAGGGATCTGTACTGAATCCAATGTAGTTTGTCATATACATTAATGATCTGGATGATGGGGTGGTAAATTGGATTAGTAAGTATGCAGATGATACTAAGATAGGTGGCGTTGTGGATAATGAAGTAGGTTTTCAAAGCTTGCAGAGAGATTTAGGCCAGTTAGAAGAGTGGGCTGAATGATGAAGTTTAATGCTGATAAGTGTGAGGTGCTACATTTTGGTAGGACTAGTCAAAATAAGACATAAATAGTAAACGGTAGGGCATTGAGGAATGCAGTAGAACAGAGTGATCTAGGAATAATGGTGCATAGTTCCCTGAAGGTGGAATCTCATGAGGATAGGGTGGTGAAGAAAGATTTTGGTATGCTGGCCTTTATAAATCAGAGCATTGAGTATAGGAGTTGGGATGTAATGTTAAAATTGTACAAGGCATTGGTAAGACTAAATTTGGAGTATTATGTACAGTCTGGTCACCAAATTATAGGAAAGATGTCAACAAAATAGAGAGTACAGAGGAGATTTACTAGAATGTTACCTGGGTTTCAGCACCTAAGTTACAGGGAAAGGTTGAACAATTTAGGTCTTTATTCTTTGGAGCTTAGAAGGTTGAGGGGGAACTTGATAGAGGTATTTAAAATTATGAGGGAGATAGAGTTGACGTGGATAGGCTTTTTCCATTTAGGGTAGGGGAGATTCAAACAAGAGGACATGAGTTGAGAGTTAGGGGGCAAAAGTTTAGGGGTAACATGAGGAGGAATTTCTTTACTCAGAGAGTGGTAGCTGTGTGGAACGAGCTTCCAGTAGAAGTGGTAGAGGCTGGTTCGATATTGTCATTTTAAAAAAATTGGATAGGTACATGGACAGGAAAGGAATGGAGGGTTATGGGCTGAGTGCTGGTCAGTGGGACTAGGTGAGAGTAAGTGCTTGGCACAGACTAGAAGGGCTGAGATGGCCTGCTGTAATTGTTATATGGTTTATATGGTTATAATTCCACCATCCTGATTGGCTGACACCACATTCCTAAGTTGAACAACAAAGCCCTTTATCTTAGCTCAAACCCAAATAGGCTGAAAAAAGAACTGACTGTGCTTACAGAGCTGCTAAAATAAAACACCTACAGCATAGCTGTAAAAATCTTAGCCAAGGATTTACATTCTCCCACCCCCCACAAATAATAGTCATGTCCTCATGACTGAAACTTATCAAACCATCATCAATAACACAGTTTTCAAAGGAATTTTGTGATGTCAGGATCTCTAATCTACTTGTAAGCGGTAGTGACGTATCTTACTAGGGGGATAGACACAACATTCTGTTTTCCCGGTGCTTCATAGGCCAGCCTACCTGGAGGTGTCCTCACTCTCTAGCTACTCCGGGACATAACGTGATAGGGTTAAACTGGGTGTACCACACGGTTCCTCCTTTCTACTCATCATCCTGCTTAGGAGGAACTTGCCGCTTCTCAAAAGCAGCTCTGAACACGGTGAATGTTCAAGGTTTTCAAAAAGTTCTCTTCATTTCTCTCCTTGCATGCTCCCAGGAGCTTTCTCACAATGGCAGTATTTGTATCACAAGAATAGAAGCTCCACCCTTGTCAATAGTCTCAGTTACTCTGCTGTCTGCTTCCGAAAACTCCAGCTTCAACGGCAAGTAACCGTCATATGGGTACTTACCAGTACCAAGCCCCTGAATCTCAAGCACACTGAGTAGCGTCAATGGTAAATGCACCAAATACCAATTGTCAAAGGATCTATAAAGCCAATTAACTTGAGAACCTGTGTAAAGTATGGCTCTAGCATAAACACTTTCAATCCATATGGATACATCAGAGCTTGGTCCCACAAACCTTCAGGAATAATGTTTTGTACTTTAGTATTTCCCTTGATACACTAATAGGAATATATGTATCCTCTCCGAAACACCAGCCTGTTCCTTTACTGGATCCCTTTATAGTTTTGCCTCTTTTCTTCTCTGTTTGATTAATTTACTTTCCAAAGCTTTTACTGTCCTTCACACTCCCATTTGAAATATCCATTTTCACCACAGATGTAACAGAAAATACCAGTCAGGTCCCTGGTCAATGGACCCTGCTCTGTAGGGTATATCCCACCACGTTTGGTGGCAGCACCAACTGATATCATCTGAAATACCTCGATCCGCAGATCTTTCACAACATCTGCAAACCCCCAATTGTGAGGCATCATGAATTGCTTTAGCAACAGAGGCTACTACCGAGGATGTTGCCCTGCTGATGGAGGCCTCCACCTCTAACTTCTCTGACAACTCAGTAAAAAATGGAGGAAGGCACACCTTGCAGGTCATTCGAATACATAAGCAATATCATCGTGTAACAACGTGCTTTCACAAATAGTTCCATCCTCAAGCAATTTCTCTCAGCCAGTTGAATGCCCCCTTTCAGCTTCTCCAACCTGAAATGTAGGCAGACAACTTCACTCCTTCCTTCTGAAATGTGTACCTAAACTTCATCCCAAGATCGGCTGCGCTTCCAACAGTGCCAAAAGCTTGCAGATGTGGGTAATGAATTTCCTGCCTTGAGGAACCTCACTCAGCCACTGGCCCTTTTAAGCTCTCTACCAGTCTCTGTTTTTTCATATTATCTGAGCACTGCCATTCATCCAGTAACTGAGATGTCTGCTCAGCCCTAACCTCATATTCTTCTTCCCCACCGCATGTGGGTTCGATCCTAGAGAATATTTCCAGCCTACAGTAACTTTGGCTCTCCACAGATATACTCCTGCATTTATCAACCAGTGATGTAATAGCCAAAACAAGCTCAGAATTTAAATCTCCTTCCCCTCACTCTGTAGAAATGAGAGCAACTTTTCTTTAATTTTTTCATCCTCAGCTACAGGAAACTCAACTTCCAATTCAGCACCCATGCCTGCACTCCCCTCTTCTCTTAAAGTATGGATGGTCCATGGCCCTGCCTCTCTCTGGATCCCCAATGGTATCCACTCCCATCTCATCATCACTACTCTGAACTGAAACGACATCTTTGCCCACCATTTGGTCAAACTGTCGTTCTGTGATCTTAACTTTCCCTAATACTTTAACGGTACTTAAAACCTTAATCAATAATTCATCTGGTCTGCACATATTCACCCTGCTCAGAACACAAGCATTAGTTATGGGCAATCTCTTTGAATCGCATTAACGCTTAATCCATGCAGCATCCATAACCACGTATCTTAATCACTTTCCCAGCCAATAGTTTAACACAGGTTTACAAAAGGTTTAGGGAGAAAGTATTTGTAACTTGGGAGAAACAAGAGAGGGCAATTCAAAGAAACAATGAAGAACTGTGTGTGAAATTGTAAAGGATTTAGGTAGTTGGAATGATAAGAGATTAATGAAACTGTGACAATGAACTAGTTGAATGATGATGGGTAAGATAAATGAGTTGATTGAATGGTGCTGTAACCCTGACCTTGCACTCAACATCAGTAAGTCTAAGGAACTGATTATGGAGTTTAGGAAGGGGAAGGCGGGCAAATTCGCAAAAGTCCTCCTTGAAAGGTCTGCAGTGAAAAGGGTAAGCATCTTCAAGCTCTTGGGTTTGACTTTTCAGAGAATCTATCCTGGGGCCAGTACATAGATGCAACTCTAAATAAAGCATGCCAACATTTCTACTTCATTAGAGGTTTAAGGAAATTTTTGTGTCATCAAACATTTTACGAAGTTCTACATGTATACAGTGGAAAGCATTCTGGCAACATGGCCTAGAATGGGAACTCTAAAGCACAGAATGCAAGAGGCTACCATGAGTAGTGGACTTAATCAGTTTTATCAAGGATTCAGCTCCTCACCACCCCCCCCCCCCAATTTCCTCTCCCACCACCACCACAAACACTGAGGTCTTCTACAAGAGACAATATCTCAGGAAGACAGCATCCATCGTCAGCAAGACCCATCCTCCCAGCCATGTCCTCTTCTCAATGCTGCTATCTGGCAGGAGATATAGGAGCCTGAAGGTCCACGCCTCAAGGTTCAACAACAGCTTCTTTCCCACTGCTATCTTAAAATGACCTGAAAAACCTGTATACTACCTCAGACTACTTTGTGTTTCTTTTCTCAATCTTGTACTAATGTTGTTATGTTTATTTCACACGTGTAAGTTATGCATCATCTATATCAATTTATGTTAACTTAGGTTTGCCCTATCTTGTAATGTACTGTGCTGCTGCTGCAAAGAACTAATTTTCACTGCATTTATATCTTGCCTATGATCACAAATAACCTTAACTTGAATTATTCCATCCAAAGAAAGTGAGGATACTAATCCTGAAAAGTAATCCTTTAATAGAAGGAAGTTAAACAAATATGAATGTGTTTTGTGAGGTTCATTTCAAATTTGTCTATTAATTTGCTACTACCTTGTTTCAACTTAGAAATAATGCTCACTTTAGTGTCCAAGGTATTTTGAGTTATGCTATCAATCAAAATCTATTATCAAAATATGATTTAATAACATGGGCATGTTCCCTGGAACACCAAGCACCATTTTGTCCAGTATTTCCTCCTATAACATTAAGATAGTTGTAGCCATTATTCTAACATTAATTTCAGAACAAGTGGGAATACTGGACACAAAGATAAGCCACCTCAACATGGAAATACTAAGTTTCCTAAAAATTAACATTAGTACAACAACAATCTGCAGTCTAATGTATACTTTCATTTCTTGAAATTCTAAGAGGACTGTCCCAAAGTTCATTAATTCAATACCCCAATACCCACTTTAAACTTTACATTATCCTTCAAGATTTATGTACTTCAGTTAATGTTTTGAATTTGTTAATGAAGTTGGTAATAAAAAATTATTCCTGCCTCTTGGAGGTAAAGTAATTTTGCAACTTGTAAGTTAACTGAAAACTGGGAACAAGAAAACAAAGTAGATGCTGAAGAAAGTGGAAGAAAGAGTGATCAGAAGTGGAAAGGGTGAGCAGTTTCAATTTCCTGGGTGTGATCATTTCTGAGCATCTGTCCTGGGCCAAACATATTGATGCAATTACAAAGAAGGCACGACAGCAGCTATACTTCATTAGGAGCTTAAGGAGAATGGGTATGTCACTAAAGACACTCAGAAATTTCTACCGATGTACCATGAAGAGCATTCTAACTGGTTACATCACCATCACACACGCTAGGCATTTCAGGAACAGCTTCTTCCCCTCCACATTCAGATTTCAGAATAGATAATGAATGCTTGAGCACTACCTCACTATATTTTTACTCTCTCTTTTTGCACTAATTATTTAATTTATTTATATATACACTTCTTTTTGTAATTTATAATTTTTACTATTTGTTGCAAAACAACAAATTTCACGACATATGCCTGTGATATTAAACCTGATTCTGATTCTGAAATTTATTGAAGAAAAGTTATTTTTGGCTTTGTAAAATACTACTAAAGCTGTAAAACATGAATGCTACACATTCTTCTTTTATTATTTTGTATTTATTCCTTTAAAAAATCAAGTCTTGCTTATCAATGTGAATATTGGAAAAATATTAGTTCACAAAATAATTTTTAAAAATAAATTGGGATGGAACTGGATTATTAAACCCTTGAAAATTAGGCTAGTCTTTAATAATATATTGTGATAGTGTAAACAGCACAGTCGACCTTGCAATGTCTTCCTCACATACAGTACATATGGAGTTTAAATTGGGAGAGATATTCCACAGGCTATCAACAATCTGTCATAGAAACATAGAAACATAAAAAATAGGTGCAGGAGTAGGCCATTTGGCCCTTCGAGCCTGCACCGCCATTCAGTATGATCATGGCTGATCATCCAACTCAGAACCCTGTACCTGCTTTCTCTCCATACCCCCTGATCCCTTTAGCCACAAGGGCCATATCTAACTCCCTCTTAAATATAGCCAATGAACCGGACTCAACTATTTCTTGTAGCAGAGAATTCCACAGACCCACCACCCTCTGTGTGAAGAAGATTTTCCTCATCTCGGTCCTAAAAGGCTCCCCCTTTATCCTTAAACTGTGACCCCTCATTCCGGACCCCCCCAACATTGGAAACAATCTTCCTGCATCTAGCCAGTCCAATCCCTTTAGAATTTTATACTTTTCAATAAGAACCCCCCTCAATCTTCTAAATTCCAGTGAGTATAAGCCTAGTCGATCCAGTATTCCTTCATATGAAAGTCCTGCCATCCCAGGAATCAATCTGGTGAACCTTCTCTGTACTCCTTCTATGGCAAGAATGTCTTTCCTCAGATTAGGGGACCAAAACTACACACAATATTCTAGGTGCGGTCTCACCAAGGCCTTGTACAACTGCAGTGGAACCTCCCTGTTCTTGTTCTCAAATCCTTTTGCTATGAATGCCAACATACCATTTGCCTTTTTCATCGCCTGCTGTACCTGCATGCCCACCTTCAATGACTGGTGTACAATGACACCCAGGTCTTGTTGCATCTCCCCTTTACCTAATCGGCCACAGTTCAGATAATAATTTGTTTTCCTGTTCTTGCAACCAAAGTGGATAACCTCACATTTATCCACATTAAATTGCATCTGCCATGAATTTGCCCACTCACCTAACCTATCTAAGTCACCCTGCATCCTCTTAGCATCCTCCTCACAGCTAACACCGCCGCCCAGCTTCGTGTCATCCGCAAACTTGGAGATGCTGCATTTAATTCCCTCATCTGAATTATTAATATATATTGTAAACAACTGGGGTCCCAGCACTGAGCCTTGCGGTACCCCACTAGTCACTGCCTGCCATTCTAAAAAGGTCCCGTTTACTCCCACTCTTTGCTTCCTGTCTGCCAACCAATTCTCTATCCACATCAATACTATACCCCCAATACCGTGCGCTTTAAGTTTGCACACTAATCTCCTGTGTGGGACCTTGTCAAAAGCCTTTTGAAAATCTAAATATACCACATCCACTGGCTCTCCCCTATCCACTCTATTAGTTACATCTTCAAAAAATTCTATAAGATTCGTCAGACATGGTTTTCCTTTCACAAATCCATGCTGACTTTGTCCGATGATTTCACCTCTTTCCAAATGTGCTATTATCACATCTTTGATAACCGACTCTAGCATTTTCTCCACCACCGATGTCAGACTAACCAGGTTATAATTCCCCGGTTTCTCTCTCCCTCCTTTTTTAAAAAGTGGGGTTACATTAGCCACCCTCCAATCCTCAGGAACTAATCCAGAATCTAAGGAATTTTGAAAAATTATCATTAATGCATCCACTATTTCTTGGGCTACTTCCTTAAGCACTCTAGGATGCAGACCATCTGGCCCTGGGGATTTATCTGCCTTTAACCCCTTCAATTTACCTAACACCACTTCCCTACTAACGTGTATTTCCTTCAGTTCCTCCATCTCACTAGACCCTCGGTCCCTTACTATTTCCGGAAGATTACTTATGTCCTCCTTAGTGAAGACAGAACCAAAGTAGTTATTCAATTGGTCTGCCATGTCTTTGTTCCCTATGATCAATTCACCTGTTTCTGACTGTAAAGGACCTACATTTGTCTTGACCAATCTTTTTCTTTTCACGTATCTATAAAAGCTTTTACAGTCAGTTTTTATGTTCCCTGCCAGCTTTCTCTCATAATCTTTTTTCCCTTTCCTAATTAAGTCCCTTGTCCTCCTCTGCTGGTCTCTGAATTTCTCCCAGTCCTCAGGTGTGCCATTGTTTTTTGCTAATTTATATGTTTCTTCTTTGGACTTGATACTATCCCTAATTTCCCTTGTCAGCCACAGGTGCACTACCTTCCATGGTTTATTCTTTTGCCAAACTGAGATGAACAATTGTTGTAGTTCATCCATGTGATCTTTAAATGCTTGCCATTGCATATCCACCGTCAACCCTTTAAGTATCATTTGCCAGTCTATCTTAGCTAATTCACGTCTCATACCTTCAAAGTTACCCTTCTTTAAGTTCAGAACCTTTGTTACTGAAATAACTACGTCACTCTCCATCTTAATGAAGAATTCCACCATATTATGGTCACTCTTACCCAAGGGGCCTCGCACGACAAGATTGCTAACTAACCCTTCCTCATTGCCCAATACCCAATCTAGAATGGCCTGCTCTCTAGTTGGTTCCTCGACATGTTGGTTCAGAAAACCATCCCGCATACATTCCAAGAAATCCTCTTCCTCAGCACCCTTACCAATTTGGTTCACCAAATCTATATGTAGATTGAAGTCACCCATTATAACTACTGTTCCTTTATTGCACACATTTCTAATTTCCTGTTTAATGCTATCCCCAACCTCACTACTACTACTACTACTACTACTACTACTGTATCAGAGCGATACACAATCATTCCATACTGAAAATCAGTCAGATTGTCCATCACAGTCCTGAGTAAGTCTTATCTCACCACCAGAATACATCAACAAGAGGTGAAGGAACAGTAGGTTACCTATAAAAGGGAGGAGCCCTTGGAAGCCTCAACCTTGATTCCAGACTTTATGATATCTCAAGATAGCCTCCACATTATGAACTTTCTATCATCTCTCAGAGAACAAATCAATACTCTTCCATGTTGAGTGACACATAGAGGACACACAAAGCTGCCTCACCCAGAATACATTCTATGTCTTTCACCAAGAGTACATCATTGATCAAGCTGTGAGTTACGAAGTAAAGAAAAGCCAGCCAAGCTCTGTGGCAAATACCTCAGCAAACCAATAAAAGGGATGAATCCACTTGACCTCATCTTCACCAATCTACCTAGGGCAGACAGATCAGCTGGCTACGAAAGAAATGATGAAGGTGACCACCAAACAGTCCTTGCGCAAAGTACCATCTTCATATTGAAGACACTCTCTGCTCTGTTGTGTACTAAATGGAGTGAACTCAGAAGAGATCTGACAACTCAGAACTGGACTCCCATGGGATGTTGTAGGCCACCTGCAGAAATGTACACTATCAAAATCTGCGAAGTCATGGATGGCCCAGCCCCTCCCTTACTCTATCATTACTCTCAAGCCAGAATTTAAGTCTGGTTCATCCAGGCATGCATGCAGAAGAGGACACTTGTCAGCATGGATGTGGTAAGCTGAGTAACTGAACTCCATGCTAGAAGACCATATGATTTTATGAGTCATATCTTGCACAAAAGAAATTGGTTATCAGTGATTAATCATCTCATCCCCAGGATATCACTGCAGGAACTTCTAAAGCAGGGGTGACCAACCTTTTACATTCCATGCATCAATATATTCACACACGAGTTCAGATGCGCCATACAACTCTTGTACCCTTATTCAATTCTTGTAAAAATATGATAATATAGACATATTTAGCATTTTTACATGATATATTGATTTAATATAAAAACAAAATAAACATTACTTACCTTAGTGAGACTTTTAACAAATATTTTGTCTTCTTTTGATTTCTTCCTTTCTCTTAATCACATATTCTTTCCATAACTCAGACCCAAGCACTAGCTTCAGTTTTCCTTCTATTTCAGTCTGATGTTGTGTTTTATAGTCTCTATTAAGATCATGTCTTCTATTATGTGAGAAAATGTTTTCACAAACAATGCACAATGGTTTTCCTGACGGACCCACTATAAATAAGAACTCATTTTTCCACTGTTCACTGAATTCACGCTTACTATCACTTCCTGCTTTTCTTTTGCACTGTGATGGGTAACTGAATGTAAAAACAAGGCTTAATTTTCAAAAAAGTACGTAAGTCACAAAGGATGAACCAAGCACAACTCCATAGCGCACGAGTGTCAATTGTAAACTGACTGGCAAAACCCTGCGACGCACCCACATTCCTGTTATAGATTTTTTTTTCTACAAATCGGTTTTTGGTTAATACTTTTGCATGAGTAGGCTTACTTTTTTATTATTATCACTGGGGTGCAATGCGCCACTTCTAATCATCCAATGTGTCACTTGTGGCGCATGCGCCATAGGTTGGCCATCCCTGTTCTAAAGGCAATGACTTAGGCCCAATATCCTGGGGTCACTATTGATCAAAAACTTAACTGGGCCAGCCACATAAATACCATGCTTACAGGAGCAAGTGAGAAGCTGGGTAAACTAGTTAATAAGTAAGCCCCTGGCACAACAAAGACTTCCTACTATCTACAATGTACAAGGCAGGCCATCAGCAGTCACCTTACTATGAACAGATTTTGCTCCCAGTAATAGTCAAGATGACATCTTTGTTTTGCATACACGTCATTCTGAATGAGCAGTATAACACACTCATCAACCAGGTATCCAAAGTATTATTTGAATGAGTAATCAACTCTGCCATGCATTAGTCCTTTTATCTTTCCAAGAAGCTCCATTTCCAAAGCTAAAGTAAAAACATCAGTTGAACAGCAATTATATTAGCAAAATGGCCTTCATGTGGCAAAACAACCTTAGATGCTTCACAGGAAAACTATCAAACACAAACTGATGCAGAGCCAGATTAGAGATAATGGGACAAATGGGCAAAAACTTACAAGGCGTTAAGATTGTTGCATAGATTGACTAGGCACTATGAGCTCTGGAAACTGAACATACAGCTGTCAATATTTATGAGATTAAATACTGGAAATATCAAGAAATCACAATCAGTAGAACACAGACCTGTCAAAGAATCAGAGGGCAGAGACAGGTGACAGAAAACAAGAGGGGAAAGAAAAATACAAATGACTTTTTAAATAAGTGTAGTAATTTAAAAACCAAGGTGTGACCTAATCAGGTTGATCAAACGAAGGGATAGTGGGTAGTGGGCTTGGAGTAAATTAGCAAGCATGCAGAAGAGTTCTGAATGACTTTCAAATTTATATAAAGTGAATTAAGAGAGCAGAGTTGAAATATAATGCCTCTTTAAATTTTGCAATGGTGCTGCTTCCTGCACTCATGTTGAGCTCGACAATTTTATCTTTGCCTCTTTCACCCTGCCCTTAAATTCATTTGGTCCATCTCTGATACCTCCCTCCCCTTTCTTGATCTCTGTTTCCTCTCTGGAGATGAACAGTCAACTAATACCTTTTATAAACCTACTGATTCCCATGGTTATTTCAACTATACCTCTTCTCACACTATCTCCTGTAAAATGCTATTCCCTTTTCTCAGTTTCTTCGCCCCACTGAAACTGTTCCCAGGACATGGCTTTCCCTTCCAGGACATCTGAGATGTTCTCCTTCAAAGAACGGGATTTCACTCCCTTCACTATTCCCTCAACCACATCTCCTCCAGTTCCTGAACATCCATGCTCACCCCATCTTACTGCCATCTTGGAGTTCCTCTTTTCTTTACCTACAACCCCATCAGCCTCAGCATCCAACATATTATACTCCACAACTTCCACCCTCTGCAAAGGGATTCACCTACACCCCCCTCCACTTTCCATAGGGATTGCTCTTTCTGCAATTCCCTTATCCATTTGTCGCTCCCCACTAGCTTCCCTCTCAGCACTTAGCTCTGCAAGCAGCCTAAGTGTTACACCTCCTCCCCCATCTCCATTCAAAGTCCCAAACAGTCCTTCTAGATGAGGCAAAACTTCACCTGCCAATCTGCTGGAGTCATCTATTGTGTCCAGTACTCCTGATGCGGCCTCATCTACATTGGTGAGACCAGTGGTAAATTGGGGTACCGCTTTGTTAAGCACCTCTGCTCCATATACTACAAGCAGAACTTCCCTGTGGCCAAATATTTTAATCTCATTCCTGTTCTGACATGTCGGTTTATGGCCTCCTCTTGTGCCAAGGTGAGGTCACCCTCTGGGTGGAGGAGCAACACATTATATTCTGTCTGGGTAGACTTCAACCTGATGGTATATTTATTTCTCCTTCCAGTAAAAAATTCCCCCCCCCCCCCACTTTCTCTATTCCCGATTCTGACCTTTTGCCTCTTCTCACCAGCCTATTACTTACCCGTGTCCCCCTCCTCCTTGGTCCACTCTCCTCTCCTATCAGATTCTTTCTTCCCCAGCCCTGATCTTTCCCACCCAGTTGGCTTCACCTATCACCTTCCAGCTAGCCTCCTTCCTCTCCCCACCCCACATCTTTTTATTCCAGCATCATCCCTCTTCCTTTCCAGCCCGTTAAAAAGGTCTCGGCTCAAAATTCTGTTTGTTCGTTTCCATAGATGCTGCTGTACCTGCTGAGTTGCTTTAAAGTTTGCGATGTGCCTTTACTTTTACCACTTCCTTCTCTTTCTTCCCATGGAATACCATTGGCAGGATTAAAATGGTCTAGTTTCACCGTTCTTATGGCATAGAGTGGCAATTTGGGCCATCAGCGTAGGCTGACTCTCAAAGCAATCCAATCATAATTTTCCCTTACCTATTCCTTGTAACCTGTCCTTTCTCGAGCACCTATCATTTCCACCGTGGTTCTCCCATCAGCCACCTAAACTAAGGATAATGACAGATACCAATTATCTTATCAACTAGCAGTATTTGGGATCAGGAAGGAAATCAGAGCACCTGGTGAAACACAGTCCCAGGGTGAATGTGCAAACTCCTCACAGTCTTTTGCGTCTGACCTCCAGAAATCACTTACCTTTAGTCTACCACTATAATGTTGAGATAGGAATTTTCATCTAGGGGATCATAAATCAGCTATCATTAAAGAAGACCATCTAATGTTCCAATTCATCGTCAAGGAAATAAATATTTGCCTCCCATCTTTACCATGATTCTTGGAGTTTCATAATCATTCATTTTCCCAATAAGTTAATGTGACCTTCATGGATGTTTTCATTTTATTTCAGGCAATTCCAGCTACATTCAGTCAATGTAACTGGCACTTTTCCATCAGAGCTGAGCCAAAATCAATTACTTCCTTTCCCTCTACTGAAACACACATTGGATTTTTATGTAGCGCTAAGTATTCATAATACACCATGTTTATAAAGCATTTTTAGATGGGAATAGAATACAGGTCTATTAATTGAAGGACTATTAAGAAACAAAAATGTAAATGATAAGAGATCTGTCTGAAAGATCCAGACTTTAGCAGACATTTGCTGCTGTCTTTCTGACTGTTCTCTAATTTACAAGTAGTTAAATAACAGGCATATCTAGTTTTCCAGCAGTTACACTGAGCAATCGATCAGCTATTCACTTCTATAGAGGTACATCACAAAAGGAACGGGTAAAATCATGAGTAATGTAAGTATTTTGAATCAATTTATTTAATTGTCTTAAGTGTCTTAGATTTTGTTTTTTAAATTTCAGAATTTATCAATACTAGGATTAATTACAAATATAAAACCATTTTGATGTCTGAACACTCAGAAAGCTTGGAAACATGGGCTGTGCTGGTTGCCCAAGCTGCTTTGTGGAAAGTGTCTGTTGCGTGCAAACAATGAATCAATGCATGTGGCTCAACAATCAGGTGAGTGCAGATTTTATGAATCAAATTTCTGTTCAAAGATATCCTCCAGGCAAATGCAAATCTAGTAAATAAGAAAGTAGTTAACAAGCATGGTACTGTTTCCAGTAAATCTAGGCCAATACCTATCCATCGTCTACTCAAGATGATGGGTAGCTACTAGGCCTGCCCAATAAATGCACGTTTGTCAATGTCAGTGCCTTTTACATCTATGAACAAGTAAAACATAGTGCTTCTAAAAACTAAAATGCATGATACTTATTGAATGAGTTTTAAGTTGCGCTGCTTTATGAATCTTGTCTAGCTTTGCCCTTTGTAGAGGTTTGGGGGCTGGATATGCATTATAGATACCTACAATATATGAAAAGAAATAGTTCACATTGCAGGTCAGTGCCTGGTTTATCAACAGAAAAATATCTGTATTCTTCTATTTCTATTTATGAAATTAAATGGTTTGGCACGGACTAGATTAATCAAAGGGCCTACTTCTGTGCTGTAGTTTTCAGGACCCTAAATAGAAACTGACTGAGCAGGATGTACACATATGAAACTTTACATTGTATTATAAAACTAAAATATTTTAATAAACATGACAGTGAGTATTTCCTAATCTTTCATTCTATGAACATTTATTGATTTTTTTGTCTAAATTCCCAATCTGGTTTGCTTATCTTTTGACTTTTCCTGTTTTTTTTAAGATGGCTGTTTAATTGAATTCTATAACTCTGCAGTGAATGGTGATACAAGTGGATGTTATCCATTTGTTTTCTGTACTGGCTGAGCATTTATTTTGTCGATTCAAGATTAAGTAAATTGTGCCCGCTCCATATTTTTGCCAATTACGCAGAGTGCCAGATACATCTCACGTAACATTTCAGCTGCAAATACAGTATGTGCAAGTATGTTTAAGACATGGAAAAATAATGTTACCAAATTTACTGAAAGCTATGCACTTCTCTTATTAAATAACCCTTCAATCATTTTGTGTTGTCTCATTATATTACTCCAAAGCATAGCAAAATATAAAAGTACAAAGGTGTAAAGATGCAAGCTCAGAAATAAGGATACTAAATGTTAATATTTTCAGGGAAGTCGGTCTTAAATAAGAAAAGGAATCATTGTCAGATTCAATTTCACAAGACATGAGAACTAAAGATCAAGAATCCACTTTTATTTCAGGAAGAATTTCTTCAGTTAATTTTGAATTAATAACCTTTTGTGGATTTTTCGTTACAAAATCAAAGCAGGGATTTCACATTACTCAAATCTGTAGAGAAAAAAAGTTTTCCTTTAATAAAAAGATTTTACAATAGAATAACAAGTAAATTTAATCCTGAAAATACAGAGATTAAGTTACTACTTTAGTTTACAACCAGCTGAGTTATCTGCACTATGAAGATCTAAGGAAAATGTCCTTTGGCCTATTTCTCGTTCAGAACGTAGTTGCTTGAGGTGTTGTTTCATTTCCTCAGTTACGTGATATATCCTTCCTTCCACTTCAGGGACAGGGGCAACTACAATTTTGTCATCAGCTTTCTTTTCAAAATCTAAGAAACAACAAAACAATATTTTTGAGTGTGAAAGATTACATTAATGAAAAGCAAAAAATACCCCTTTTTTAAAATAAATCCATAAACAAAATGACAATTTCTTCTAAGAAACATTGACATTCTCTCTTTCTTTGCAAAGGATTTCCTTTGGGATTTCCAAGTTGCCCTCATATTACAATGATGTGTGGGTTGGTAGATTAATTGGTTACTGTAAATTGCCCTTAAAAGTGTAGATGAGTGGTAGCAGATAGGGGAAAATTGACAGGAATGTGGGGAGAATAAAATGGGATGAGTGCAAAAGGATGTTTGATAGTTGGCATGGACTCAATGTGCCCATTTCCGTGCTATATGAATCTAAATTGTACTTATTAAAACAGAATGTATGAATGAGAAAAATCATCTGTAGTTGGTCTGTTCAATGTAAATACTTATTATCCAAAACTATTTATTTCATAATCCTGAAGTGGTTAGATATTAAAAGATAGCAATTTTTAAATTCTGTACTTTTATACAATATACAAAATGATAATGAACTGCAGAAGCATCAAACATCTCACTATCAACATAAGCCATTTAATTTCAAATGGCGTAAGAAATAATACAGGATTAACTACTACAATTGTACAAGTGAGTGTAGAACAAGATTAGACATAAATATTAAAATTCTTAATATAGATATTTACTAAAAGTTACAGAAAATCCTTTTAAAAGTTCCACTTCATTAATAAAGGCTAAGAGGAGATATGATAGAAATGTCTGAATGTATTTAGTCTTAATAACTTAATTAGAGGCAAATTATTTTCAAAATGTGTACTTCATTTCTTTTAAACAAACCATTTTAGGAGGAGTAAAATCAACATTGATTTAATAACAATAGAGATAGGCATTTGAACATACTGTAAGGAGAACATAATTATCCTTTTAGATTCGCAGTATGTCTGACAAGCTAATACACAGAGGAAACTGGACATACACAGTGGCATCTAATAATATGTAATATGTGACTGGGTATCACTTCTGTAATTGTCATTTGAACGTTTATGGCCCATGCCACTTGTGAACCACTCATGCAAAAGAAGGCCTTCAAGCACTTGCGAACCTTGTTTCATTGCTAGTCAATCCAATGCAAGGAACTGCCCTCAAGGCAGTTCCTTCTAATTAGTTTACTCAGTATCATTCAGTCCCAGCCCACTGGAATCCTAAACAAGGAAACAACCCTCATCCAATTACTCTGTCCAACAATCTATAAGACATACCTATCACACCAACTGTTCCCCTGACTAAGCATCATGCTCTAGACTACCAACCATGTTCATATAATGATGGGACCGTGAATTACTAAACAATATTTTTAACATGTAACCCCTTGACTAATGCCTCATCCATGCCTCCCAATTTTGCCAGTAGTCAATTTTACCCAGACCAGTATCCTCCCCAAAAGCTCTCATTTTTAACCTCTTTTTACCAATCACCATCAATCCCTGGCCCAAAATGCTGACTGCTCGTTTCCACGGATGCTGCCCAACCTGCTGAGTTCCTCCAGTGTGTTGTGCGTGCTCCTTTGACCCCAGCATCTGCAGTGCATTTTGTGTCTTCTGATTTCTAAATTAGGCATTTCCCCAATGCCTAATTTAAATGATGTCATTTGTATGCTCAGCAGAAGAAAGGAATTCTCTTCATGCAAGTCCTGTTCACTAGCACACAGTGGTTTGGGCTTCATCCACAGCTTTGAACAGAATGATTGTTTGCCTGTCACAAACCAAAAGGCACAGGCATAAAACAATTTCTAGACAAATTCTTTCAACAGAAGAACATGAAGTACCTGTTATGGATGCAGAGTGTGAGACTTTGATTAAACCCATCCGATGTCCAGATTTACATTTCTTAAGTCCTTGAACAATTTTTACTGATTCAAAATGATTAATGACAACAGTAGAGAGACTGGGAGCAGTTTCTGTGTCAACCATCCACTGACAATTACGGAACATCACATATCCATCCTTGCCCTGTAAAAACAGAATATATCAAAGTTCAAAAGTTCGAAGTAAAATTTATTATCAGAGTACATACATGTCACCACATACAATCCTGAGATACTTTTCTGCAGGCATAGTTAGCAAATCTATAGAACAGTACAGTAAACAAGTTCAATGGAGAACAAACTGTGCAAATGCAGATATAAATAAATAGCAATACAAAACGAGCAAGAAATAAAATAAAAGAGTCCTTAAATGAATGTAGTTATCCCCTTTTGTTCAAGAGCCTGATGGCTGAGAGGTAGTAACTTTTCTTGAACCTGCTGGTACAAGTCTTGAGCCTCTTGTACCTTCTACCTGATGACAGCAACAAAAAAAAGAGCATGGCCTGGGTGGTGGTGAGCTTTGATGATGGATGCTCCTTTTCTACAGCATTGTTTCATGTAGATGTAGATGGGGGTTTTACCCATGTTGTACTGGACTGAATCCCACTACCTTTTATTGGATTTTCCACTCAAAGCCATTGGTGCTCCCATACAAGATGTAATGCAGCCAGTCAGCACACTTTCCATCACACGTCTACACAGCTAGAGAAGTTTGCCAATGTTTTTGATGACATGCTGAATCTCCATAGACTTCTGAGAAAGTAGAGCTGTTATCGTGCTTTCTTTGTAATTATATTTATATGATGGGTCCAGGACAGGTCCTCTGAGATAGTGACACCCAGGAATTTAAAGTTACAGACCCTTTCCACCTCTGATCCTCCAAAGATTACTGGCTCATGGACCTCTGGTTTCCCCTTCCTGAAATCTTCTATCAATTCATTGGTCTTACTGACATTGAGTAGGAAGTTGTTATTACATCACTCAGCCAAATTTTAAATCTTCCTCCTGTATGCTGATTCACCACCACTTTCAATACAGCTCATCAGCAAACTTGTTGGAGCTATACTTAGCCATGCAGTCATAGGTGTAAAGCGAGTAGAGCAGGGGCTAAGTACACATCCCTACAGTGCTCCTGTGCTGATGCAAATGGTGATGGATATTGTCTTCATGGTAAAACTATTGACAGCATAACTGTGCAAAATCTACAGTGATGATTTTGTAAGAAGTACTACCAGTAATTCATTTGCCTTCTATCATCCAACAATTCTGATTCTGCTTAACTGAGTCAACAGTTAATTGGAGCAGCTGCTTATTTGGGACAAGTCTTAAAGAACAAAAACTAATTAAGAAAACTGCCTGGATTTTCGTTGCTTATTTGGGACACTACGCCACTTAACTGGGGCAGGAGACCATTATCAAGCAGGTTCTAACTAGCATCAGTCGCACAAACTTCTGTAGCCATTAGACACTACACTGTGCTTAGAGTGAATAGTTTGTAAATAGCATGAGTTGCATGCGTTTGTGTTCAAAAAGCAGTGATTTTTGTCGCAGGTTGTTGGTGAGACAAAAGCAGTAAGGCAATTTGGAACTGTTTTGCTCATTGTGGTTTCTAGCATCCAGAAAGTCCGGGCTGAAAATGAAATCATTTCACTACAACAAATTAAGAACTATGGAGAACTTGAACGTATCAACAATCATCTTGAATGATATAATGAAAATAAATATTTGTAGGATACAATCATTGATAGCATTGTATGAAGGCAGTCCATTATCTGCAATAGGCGTCTTTGCTGATTTTGTTCATTGCATACACTTGATGAATTCCTCCATTGATAACTAATACATTTTTATAGTACTATAGTAAAATCAGTAGTGTACTAATTTGTTTTGTATTTCATTTAAATATATATTACTCAGTTTATCTTTTCATACACTTTTAACTATTTCAATGAAACTTCCATTAATTGGGCCAAAATGATGGCACTAAACCCTGACTCGTTTGCTTGCATCTTCGGAAATGGCTTTATTTCCATCTTTAATATCTCTATTTTTCCCTTTCAGGGTTCATTTGAAGACCCTGACCTGGAGTTACACGCTGACTTCAGTTCTCTGCAGGAATGGGACCCGCTCTCTGGGTTTCATGACTGGCCGTTATCTGACATGCCAAGGGTGCACCTTTGGAGGCCTAGGATCTCAGGGCTCTGGAGACGGGCGGATCAAAGGTCGGAGTCATAGAAATATAGAAAACCTACAGCACAATACAGGCCCTTCAGCCCACAAAGTTGTGCCGAACATGTCCCAACCTTAGAAATTACTAGGCTTACCCATAGCCCTCTATTTATCTAAGCTCCTTGTACCTATTCAAAAGTCTCTTAAAAGACCCTATCGTATCTGCCTCCACCACCGCTGCCGGCAGCCCATTCCATGCACTCACTATTCTCTACATAAAAAACTTACCCCTGATATCTCCTCTGTACCTACTCCCCAGCACCTTAAACCTGTGTCCTCTTGTGGCAACTGTTTCAGCCCTGGGAAAAAGCCTCTGACTTTCCACACAATCAATGCCTCTCATTATCTTATACACCTCTATCAAGTCACCCCTCATCCTCCGTCACTCCAAGGAGAAAAGGCCGAGTTAACTCAACCTATTCTCATAAAGCATGCTCCCCAATCCAGGCAACATCCTTGTAAATCTCCTCTGCACCCTTTCTATGGCTTCCACATCCTTCCTGTAGTGAGGCAATCAGAACTGAGCACAGTACTCCAAGTGGGGTCTGACCAGGGTCCTACATAGCTGCAACGTTACCCCTCGGCTCCTAAATTAAATTCCACAATTGATGAAGGCCAATACACTATACGCCTTCTTAACCACACAGTCAACCTGCACAGCTGCTTTGAGCGTCCTATGGACTCGGACCTCAAGATCCCTCTGATCCACACTGCCAAGAGTCTTACCATTAATACTATATTCCGCCATCATATTTGACCTACCAAAATGAACCACTTCACATTTATCTGTGTTGAACTCCATCTGCCACTTCTCAGCCCAGTTTTGCATCTATCAATGTCTCGCTGTAACCTCTGACAGCCCTCCACACTATCCACAACACCTCCAACCTTTGTGTCATCAGCAAACTTGCTAACCCATCCTTCCACTTCCTCATGCAGGTCATTCATAAAAATCACGAAGAGTAAGGGTCCCAGAATAGATTCCTGAGGCACACCACTGGTCACCGACCTCCATGCAGAATATGACCTGTCTACAACCATTCTTTGCCTTCTGTGGGAAAGCCAGTTCTGGATCCACAAAGCAATGTCCCCTTGGATCCCATGCCTCCTTACTTTCTCAATAAGCCTTGCATGGGGTACCTTATCAAATGCCTTGCTGAAATCCATATACACTACATCTACTGCTCTTCCTTCATCAATGTATTTAGTCATATCCTCAAAAAATTCAATCAGGCTCGTAAGGCAAGACCTGCCCTTGACAAAGCCATGCTGACTATTCCTAATCATATTATACCTCTCCAAATGTTCATAAATCCTGCCTCTCAGGATCTTCTCCATCAACTTACCAACCACTGAAGTAAAACTCACTGGTCTATACTTTCCTGGGCTATCTCTACTCCCTTTCTTGAATAAAGGAACAACATCCGCAACCCTCCATTCATCTGGAACCTCTCCCATCCCCATTGATGATGCAAAGATCATCACCAGAGGCTCAGCAATCTCCTCCCTCGACTTCCACAGTAGCCTGGGATACATCTCATCTGGTCCTGGTGACTTATCCAACTTGATGCTTTCCAAAAGCTCCAGCACATCCTCTTCCTTAATATCTACATGCTCAAGCTTTTCAGTCCGCTGCAAATCATCACTGCAATCACCAAGATCCTCTTCCTGACATACCAGTGTGTCGTGGGAGCTGGAAGGTCTTTGGCTGTGTGCCCAGAGACCTGAGATCTTTGGGCACAGAGCTCGGAAAAAGCAACACAATGGACTTTTAACACTGTAAACCAGCGAGTTGTTTGTTATGTTTCCCCTCTTACTGTGTAATGGAGACATCTCTTTCTCCCTTATTAGGGACAGATTGAGCCTGTGGTATTTTGAATACTGGGTGAACACATAGTCTTTGGAGCACTGCAAGTCTATGTATTTGCTGTTGCTTTTGTTGCACGTTTGAGTGCTCGGAGATGGGTGCCGATGCTTTTTTTTGCTGGTCGGGGGAGGGGTATCATTGCTTGCTGCTGCTTACACGTGGGAGGGAGGGGAGCTGGGGGGGGAACATTGGGGTTCTAATATTTAAATGTCATTCATTCTTTAGGGCACTTCTCTGTCTTCGTGGATGGTTGCGAAGAAATAGCATTTCAGGATGTATATTGTATACATTTCTCTGACATTAAATGTACCTTTGAAACCTTTGAAATGTATTGGCCCGATACTTCCCAGTTAACCAGAACCCACTGTATTTGAAAACTGCTAATGTCATACAACGTAACATAAAATGATAGTGCCAATTGAAATGCATTAATTGTATTCATCTTTTTAAAAAAAACAATTACAGTTTTCCAAAGGCTACTAAATTGAGAGAATACTGTTATCAGCATGTTCCGATTTTGAAAATCATTTACTTAAATATATGAAATACTTGAAGTATAATTTCCATAAACAAAATACAATATATATCTGAGCCAGTGCTATATTACGTAAAATTCTTGAAGCCCAGGAATGACGACTGTGAATTAATAGAACTTTAGCCATGGAAGAACTAAATTGGGTTTGAAAATATTACCAGAATACAATTTCAAAGAAAAATCAGGCCAGACAGTAATCTTGTTAGTGTTTGACTTTTTCCACAATAGTTAAAAATAGCTGAGCAACAATAGTTTCTGGATGCTATTGACAGCAGAAGGCATGAAATCTGTGGCACACCAGACTTTTATGTTGCTTGATCCCCTGTCACTTCAAACAAAAAAAGTTCACTCTCAGTAAGATCACTTCCTTGCTTAAATTGGAAAGCTGATCATGCTATTAAGTGAGTACGCCCTTCACCAGCTAATATTGGAACTGGGAGTTGCTGCAGTATCCTTCAAAGAAAATCTAATGAAGAGTATTGTCACTCTTCCTGCCAAATCCCTCCCCCACAATAATTTAGATTTCTCAATACAGAGGGTTTTTAATGCATCAAAACTATTATTAGGGTACACAGACTTATGCATACTTCAGATGTTAGCAAGATATTCTTCTATTATGTTTTGGTACAGAAACGTCAGCTGCAAATTCAATGGTATTTTGCCAAATTTTTAAATCACAAAGGAAGGTGAAATCGTCTTATAAACTGGTGGGGCAACTATATTCATAATAAGCCAGAAGAATGGTGCCCATCCTGTTGGAACAGCCAAAATGTGGCATTCAAGGTCTGCAGCAGTTGCTTGAAAACAAACCAAAACCACTGAGAGCCTGACTACAGGAATTGATACTGTATGATGCGCTTCCTAATAATTGAGTTCCAAGTCAAAAAAGTACATTCAAATCCTTTATTACGAAACCAGCAAAGATGAATGATCTTACAGCGATAAAAAACTAACAAAACTAAATTAGTGATATAGCGAGATAAAAATAATTTGCATTCAAGTTAGTGCAATTAAGTGATCAATATAAAAATATAATTCCCAGCTCACTCCCTCTCAACTATCTACACTAACAAACGAAGACAAAGAGAGCACACTGCCTATAGAATGTATTCACTCCCCCCTTGGAAGTCCTCATGTTTTATTGTTTTACAACGTTGAATCACAGTAGATTTAATTTGGCTTTTTTGACACCGATCAAAAGACTCTTTCATGTCAAAGTGAAAACAAATTTCTACAAATTGGTCTAAATTTATTACAATTATTAAACACAAAATAATTGATTGCATAACTACTCACCCCTCTAAGTCAGTAGATACATCTTTGGCAGCAATTACAGCCTTGAGTCTGTGTGGATAGGGCTTTGCACATATGGACACTGCAATTTTTCTTCATTCTTCTTTACAAAACTGCTCCAGCTCTGTCAGGTTGCATGGGGATTGTGAGTGAACAGCCCTTTTCAAATTGGATTGAGGTCTGGACTCTGACTTGGCCACTCCAGGACACTAACTGTTGTAGCTTTCCTATGTATCTTTGGCTTTATACTTGCGGCCATTATCTTGCTGGAAAACAAATCTTCTCCCAAGTTGCAGTTCTCTTGTAGACTGCATTAGGTTTTCCTCCCTGATTTCCCTGTATTTGGTTGTATTCATTTTACTCTCTACCTTCACAAGCCTTCCAGGGCCTGCTGCAGTGAAGCGTGATGAAGACACCACCAGGCTTCACTATAATCTCCCCCCAGCCCTACCTTTCTTTCTCTTTTATTTCCCATAATTCTCCACCTTCCCCTAGCCCATTTCCCTCCAGCCTATCACTTCCCAGCTCTCTACTTTATCCCTCCCCCCACTTCTTATCCCCCCTCGACCATCCCATGTTACTTCACTCCTGATGAAGGGTTTCGGCCTGAAATGTCATTATTACCTCCTCCCATAGATGCTGTCTGGCCTGCTGAGTTCTGCCAGCATTTTGTGTTTTTTATTCACAGTAGAGATTTTTATTTTTGATAATGTGTGGTGTTTGGCTTATGCCAAATATAGCATTTAGTCTGATGGCCAAAAAGCTCAATTTTGGTTTCATTAGACCATAGAACCTCCTTCCAGCTGACTTGCGTCTCCCACATGCCTTCTGGCAAACTCTAGCTAAGATGGCATGTTTATTTCAACAGTGGCTTTCTCTTTGCTAGTAACCATGTGTGCAGAACTCACAAAATGGCAACATTCAAGCTATGGATGAAATAAACTAAATCCACAATACCCCCAGAGTCCTCGGGGGAGATGTGGGGGATGAACATAACAGCAATGACCAGAACTGGAAATACGGTAATAAGATGGCTCAAGCAAACAACACTGACCAAGGAGGCATTCATTGCAAAGTGCCATTGCAGCAAAATATGCAAAAAAATTCAAAGGCCTCAAGATAAACCAAAGCTGGTTCAGCTGTGGAATGAAGGCAACTCAAGTGCAACGCACGACTCAGTATCCAGTGAGACAATGGAGAACTCCAGTCAGAAAACAACCCACAGAGCTGAAGATCTCTCTGCACCCAAGCCGCCGAGTACCAAAGAAGAGACCAAGTGAGTGCCCCTTTGACACTCTAATCCATTCATCAAGGAAAGAGGATCAGATAATCTAGATCATCAGACAATGTACCTTGGAAGCAGTTTGATGACGACCCAGATTGCATCTTGGAAACTACATGGGCAGGACCTAGCTACAGGAAAATCACCCTCACAGCCATTGTGTTCAACTTTGCTAAAGAGCAATTCAGTCCAATGGAGAAGAAAGGGGATCTTAAACCAACACAGCAACCAAACAGGAGGGTAAAGGAGATTCACCACCTGAGAAGAAAGATAAAGACCCTGAACAAATAATTCAAAAATGGTTCATCTGATGAATAAGAAGGTGTCAAAGATCTAACCAGCAAACTATAGGAACAGCTGCCCAAGCTCAGGAGAGTGGAGCAGCTATGAAAGAGAAGGCAGAAAGAGAGAAGGACAGCGCAGTTTGTTAAAAACTAATTCAGGTTCACCATATCCCTTCTCAGCCAGTGAAAATCTGGCACCTTAACCAACTCAAAGCAGGAGGTGGAAGAATTTCTACAGGAATCACACAGCCATCCCCATAGGAATCAGAGACTAGAATTCAATCCAAAAGTTCCCGATCAAGAATCCTAACAACCTAGCTGAATGTGGCAGAAGCTCCAGGATATCATCAAGAGAGCAAAATCATCTGCCACCCCAGGACCAAACGGTAAACCCTACAAGGTATATAAGAAATGCCCAAAACTCCTCTGCACCTGTGGAGGTGACTGGGGATCCCCCCCCCCCCGAGTTTTTCTTCAGTGGGGCTCTACATGAGATCAAGCCAGCTATAGCTCCCATTGTCATTGGTAGTGGAGGAGCTCAAGGTGTTAACACTGAGGGGCTCTGATGACAAGCTAATAAACCAAGCAGGAGTCACAACAAGATCAGGCAGTGAGCTCCCTTCAATTTAGAGACACCATTGGCAACCCATGCCTGGAACAGCAAAGCCTCTGCTCAGCACATTTCCAATGATGGGGGAATGCAAGTACAAATGCAATGGATAGGCGGGATATGGTCGAGGCAGATGTTCAGAATGGCAAAGATGAAAGATGGGTATCAAAGGCAGTGGAATTGGGGTCGCAGGGTGCCAGGATGAAATAGGATCTTCTCAAATGCAAGATTACTTGGGCAGAGCTTTGGAGACAGGCGCCCTTCTGCATTTCTTTTTCTCCTGCAGTCTGTGTATGGCACTCTCCCTACACCATCACAGCTGTACACATGGGGGCTGAAAGATGACCCTAACTGCAGGCTTTGTGGTCAGCAGGTTCACTGGCACACATACACAAGATGGTATAGGTGGTGCCTCGACAAGATCCTATTGCCCTTGCATACACACTGGAGCAGAAGAGGTGTAAAAAGAGACCAGCTGGCAGAGATGCAAACAGGCAGTCATTTTCGCCAAGGAGAGGGTCACGCCAGACATATCAAAGAGGCCTAAATCCAATCTGCTGCAAACTGACAAATCATGGGAGATGAGGGTTGATGTGGGGAGGAAGCTGCAGTTCCCAGAGGTGGTGCAAACCACATACTTCGACCAGACATCGTACTGTGGTCCACCGAAGACAAGAAAATCATCCTGGTGGAATTCACAGTACCAAGGGAGGACGGATGCAAGGAGGCTCACGAGAGGAAGGTCCTATAGTACCAGTCCTTAGTCCAGGAGTGCAGGGACAAATGATGGCAGATGTGGCTATTCCCCATGGAGATTAGCTGCAGAGGGTTCCTGGCAAGATTGGCATGGAGTTTACTGTCTGCTCTGGGCCAACAAGAACCAAGAAGCTCAAAGGAAGGGGGAAGAAGCAGAAAGAGCTTCTTGCTGGATATGGAGCAGGCGAGAGGAACTGACCTGGATCTCAGTAGCAGACAGGCAGTGACTTTACCACCACTGCTGACACTGCAAATCCTCTTCTATCTGGAAAGATCTGAATGGCACTTCCAATGATATATGAGTTTTGAGGCACTGTGTCAGCAACTATAAGCACACCGTCTGTTGGGAGGAAACTGCATTTTATACCTAACTATTTCTGACATTCCTGTAACTCTGGTAAGTACTCCTGACCAACTGTTTCCAAAGTAAACTTGACATGTATTGGACCTGTTTCCATGCCAAACATAAATGACTTCCTTTTGGAACTCTCCTGGTGGTTAGGTTGGTGAACTCTTCAGAAGCAACAGATGGTGAGGTGTTGGTGTTTTGAACCTGACCAGAGGGCTCAAAAAGAGGATTTTCATAGCAGTCATAGAGTCCATTGTCACGTTTAGATGCGAGATGAGGACACTCACCAAGACCATGCGAAAGTCACTAGATGGTTGCTATACACGAATGCTCCGGGTGGCTCTTGATGTGAGTTGGCAAAAGCACATGATGAACGTCGAGCTCTATGAATACGTACCAATGCTCATTACTAAAATCGAGTCGAGAAGACTGCAACTAGCGGGGCATTGTCTATGCCACCCTGAGCTACCTGCCAGCCTAGTCATCACATGGGAGCCCAAGCATGGGAGGATGAACCCTGGGCACTCTCCCAAGACAATGGTCAACATGCTCCTAGAAGAGAGCAGCATAGCTAATGTAGATGAACTGAATACACTGATGAGGGAGAGGGAGGAGTGGAGAGTCCGTCATCGTGCCCGACACTGGCCCCCTAGGCCTAAGTTGATGTAGTAGTAGATTCAAAATCACTGGAATCAGAGGGATGCCTTAGTAATTGGGTGACCACTGATAATAGCCTCTATTTCACAAAGGACTGTGTAAAAGCCCTCTTTGTCAAGATTCTGTACCTTCACAGTGGAACTGAGAACCTTTCACAGAAACCTGATCAATCTTTCCCACACTCCTCCAAGATATGAACCAGCCAGGGGAAGTGGGGGGGGTAAATATCCACTTTATTCCTTTCTGAAAAAGGACATCACTGATCTGTGAATGATTCCACTTCTCAATGGCTTCTTGAAACTCATGCTCTACTCCAGCAAAGTTTGTTGCATTACCAGAGGGTAGTTCATGAACCGGTCCTCATCTTGCTATATTGAATTGAATTGACTTTATTTCTTACATCTTTCACATACATGAGGAGTAAAAATCTTTACGTTATGTCTCCATCTAAATGTGCAATCATAGTAATTGATAATAATTTATAATAAACAGGACAGTCAATGTAACATTGTAACATACACTCAAATCAATGTGAGTTAATCAGTCTGATGGCTTGGTAGAAGAAGCTGTACCGGAACCTGTTGGTCGTGGCTTTTATGCTGTGGTATCGTTTCCTGGATGGTAGCAGCAGGAATAGATTGTGGTTGGTGTGATTTGGGTCTCCAATGATCCTTCGGGCCCTTTTCTCATATGAGTCTTCGTAAATGTCCTGAATCATGGGAAGTTCACAACTACTGATGCACTGGGCTGTCCGCAACGCTCTCTGCAGAATCCTATGATTAAAGGAGATACAGTTCCCATACCAGGCAGTGATGTAGCCAGTCAGGATGCTCTCAATTGTGCCCCTGTAGAAAGTTCTTAGGATTTGGGGGCCCATACCAAACTTCTTCAACCGTCTGAGGTGAAAGAGGCACTGTAGTGCCTTTTTCATCACACAATTGGTGTGTACAGAGCATGTGAGTTCCTTGATGATGTGGATGCTGAGGAACTTAAAGCTGTTCACCCTCTCAACCCCAGATCCATTGATGTCAATAGGGGTTAGCCCGTCTCCATTCCTCCTGTAATCCACAACCAGCTACAGAGCTTCGAAGTGCATTAATGAAGGAATCTGTGTCTAAAGAAGATGCCACTTCTATGTGAACAGCTCAAGTAGCCAGACAGGTAAATATGACCTCCATACAGCTTCACTGAACTCCTTCTACTCTTCACCTCAAAAGGTCCAAAGTAGTCTACTTCTACACATTAACAGAGGTTCATTGGGAGAGACCCTGTCCATAGGTAGCTCTGCTGTGTGCTGGCATCCTGAAACTGTATGAAACTGTTAACAAACAACACACTTAGATAGGATTCTTCTTAAAGCTCTACTAGTACTGGGAATCTGGTATTTATGCTGCAATCTGGATAACATATGGTTACATCTACTATATCCCACCTCTTGATGAACACGCCTCAGAATGATGTCTGAGATAGGAAGATCCTTTGCCAATATAACAGGTGATGTTTAGACTCTTCAGGCATGGCTGCCCTACTAAGTCGTCCACTAACTCTTAAGACACCATCTTCAAGTATTGGATTGAGCTTCAAAATACGGCTGCTACTTTTCACACTTTCTCCCTTTTGTAAATTTGAGAATTCATCTGGAAATCTCTTTCTTTGGATGACTCAATGATTTCCATTTCAGCCTTTTGATCTCTTCCACTGAGAGACAACCTCGACTGATCTGACTTTTGGCCTTCCCAATTTCTCTCTCCAAAAAATTCCCTTGTTTTTCTTCATCCAAGTCAGACTGAGTAAGAACGATGTTCAATTACTTCTTCTTCAGACTAAGAAACAAGAACAGTTTCTTAAATCTAAAAATCCTGGCCACCGTTTCCCTCAGGGTCGAAAACGAGAAAAGTTGGATTATACATATTACTGTGTCCACCTCCTCTTCAATCTGCATGGCATTCATTGAAACACTTCGCTTGACTTCTGGATCATCTCGCAGGAGTTCTCAAGAAGAATCGGGATTCACAGGTCATTCCCTTTCAGGCTGAAGAAGATACTGAGGCCCTGACACCCATGCCTCATTCTTCAGGAATACCTTCACCTTCAGCACTCTGGAGGCCTCATCTGCCAGGTTGCTTGAAATGTTTACGTACCTCCATTGAGATGCCTGTGAGACCTTAAGCGTTTCTGAAACCCTGTTTGCAATGAACATTCATTCTTGATATACCTCAGCACAGTATTATCAGTCCAAGAAACAGAGTCATGAAGCTCCATGTGCAACTCTTTCCTCCACACATGTCCATACAGTTTGCCACTGTAGCAGCAGTGAGCTCCAAACAAGGGATAGAAACTGACTTCAATGGAGTTATCCTAAATGGCATTCAATTCAAATATTGGCAACTGGGACAATGTTTCAGCACTTCAATAAAGTGTCCAACCCTCAGGCAATCATACAACAGTCCACAATGGACAGGTATTGCTGACCATTCAAAGCTGTGTTCAAACTACAAATACACAGCATGAATCAACAAAAGATCATAGATAATCGTACCACACGCTGCTCTAGTTTCGCCAACAGAGGCAATCCTTTGCCATAGACAGGTGTTCATTTCATATAACTATTTTCAAAATGTTCTGGTTACTTGAAAACAAATGAAAACTGCTGAGAGACTGAGTACAGGAATTGATACGCTTCCAAATAACCGAGTTCCAAGTCAAGAAAAGCACATTCGATCCTCTATTACAAAACCAGCAAAGACAAACAATATTATAGCAAATAAAACTAATGAAACTAGTTTAGTAATAATAGTGAAATAAGAGAAATTTGTATTCAGATTAGCATAATTAGAGTACTTAGCAGTCAACAAAAAATTATTCCAGGCTCACTCCCTCTCAATTAATCTAAATTAACTAACGAGCACAAAGAGCATAAACGTGGCTAGATTCATTTGTTTCTACCATACCACAACCCACATGACAAATTACCATGACTCATAATAAATGTGCAACAAATACATGTATCTAAAAGTAGGTAAATGGCCCCTACGGGGTCCATGCATGAAATGTCGTTTAAATCTTTAAAAAGATACCTAATGTCTCTATAATGTCTTTCTTTATACCAATTGCTGCCAGGCTAGTTATGCTCCGAACAGTTGGATCTACTTGCAATATAATCATCAGTCATCAGAAGGACCTTGCTGCATTGCCAGCAGAATGAAAATTTAAACATTTACCTAATTTGAGACCTGTAGAATTCAAAGTCCTTTTTACCAGAATTACTATTAACTTTTGGAACCCAATAATTTAACTAGAGTTTTGCTACCAGCTGTACAATAGCCAAAATTTAAATTTCATCAGAAAAGTATCTTGAGAATGCCCAATATATGTTAAGTTCACGGCTTATACGATGTCTAGATCAGTGCTGTATGATAGTCCAATAACTAGGAGGGTATAAAGATTGTGTTTTCAGTGGATGAGATAGTCTTACAGACTGCCCAATGTCAAAACTAGTGTCACAGCTGCAGAAGAGGAGGAAGTCATGGAGGAATTGTCTATGAGTCTCTGTGGGTGGAAGTTAGAAACAGGAAGGGGTCAATAACTCTATTGGGTGTTTTTTATAGACCACCCAATAGTAACGGGGACATCAAGGACCAGATAGGGAGACAGATTCTGGAACGGTGCAGTAATAACAGGGTTGTTGTGTTGGGGGATTTTAATTTCCCAAATATTGATTGGCATCTCCTTAGAGCAAGGGATTTAGATGGGTGGAGTTTGTTAGGTGTGTTCAGGTTGATTTCCTGACACAGTATCTAGATAAACCTACAAGAGGAGAGGCTGTCTTAGACCTGGTATTGGGAAATGAACCTGAGCAGGTGTCAGATCTCTCAGTGGGAGAGCATTTTGGAGATAGTGATCATATTTCTTTCTCCTTTACCATAGCATTGGAGAGAGACAGGAACAGACAAGATAGGAAAGCATTTAATTGGAGTAAGGGGAATATGAAGCTATCAGGCAGGAACTTGGAAGCATAAATTGATAACAGATGTTCTCAGAGAAATATATGGCAAAAATCTGGCAAATGTTCAGGGGACATTTGCATGGCGTTCTGCACAGGTACATTCTAATGAGACAGGGAAAGGATGGTAGGATATAGGAACTGTAGTGTACAAAGGCAGTTGAAAATCTAGTCAAGGAGAAAAGAAAAGCTTACGGAAGGTTCAAAACACTAGGTAATGATAGAGATCTAAAAAATTATAAGGCTAGCAGAAAGGAGCTTAAAAATGAAATTAAGAGAGCCAGAAGTGGTCATGAGAAAGCCTTGGCGAGCAGAAAATCCCCAAGGCACTCTACAAGTATGTGAAGAGCAAGAGGATAAGACATGAGAGAATAGGACCAATCAAGTGTGATGGTGTAAAAGTGTGTACAGAACCACAGGAGGTAGCAGAGGTACTTAATGAATACTTTGCTTCAGTATTCACTATGGAAAAGGACCTTGGTGATTGTAGGGATGACTTACAGCGGGCTAAAAAGCTTGAGCAAATAGGCATTAAGAAATAGGATGTGCTGGAGCTTTTGGAAAGCATCAAGTTGGACAAAGTCACTGGGACCAGTCAAGATATAACCCAGGCTACTGTGTGTAGTTTTTGGATTGTTCATGTAGCACCATGGTCCTGAAAAATTCTCGTTTTTACTGTGTACTGTACCAGCAGTTATGATCGAAATGATAATAAAAAGTGACTTGACTTGAGACGAGGGAGGAGATTGCTGAGCCTCTGGCAATGATCTTTGCATCATCAATGGGGACAGGAGAGGTTCCAGAGGACTGGAGGGTTGCAGATGTTGTTCCCTTATTCAAGAAAGGGAGTAGAGCTAGCCCAGGAAATAATAGACCAGTGAGTCTTACTTCAGTGGTTGATAAGCTGACGGAGAAGATCCTGAGAGGCAGGATTTATGAACATTTGGAGAGGCATAATATGATGAGGAATAGTCAGCATGGTTTTGTCAAAGGCAAGTCGAGCCTTACAAGCCTGATAGTATTTTTTGAGGATGTGACTAAACACATTGATGAACGTAGAGCAGTAGATACAGTGTTAATGGATTTCAGCAAGGCATTTGATAATACTGTAACCCATGCAAGGCTTATTGAGAAAGTAAGGAGGCATGGGATCCAAGGGAATACAGTCGGCCCTCCTTGTCCGCGGATTCAACCAACCGCGGATCGGGAAAACCCAGAAGTTCTCTCTCCAGCACTCGTTGTTTGAGCATGTACAGACTATTTTTTCTTGTCATTATTCCCTAAACAATACAGTATAACAACTATTACATACCATTTACATTGTATTAGGTATTATAAGTAATCTAGAAATGACTTTAAAGTACAGGTAGTCCCCGGGTTATGAATGAATTTCATTCCTGAGTCCGTCTTTAAGTTGGATTTGAAGTCGGAAGAGGTACATCCGGTATTATTTAGCGTCAGTTAGTCAAACATTTTTCTTAGTATATAGCACATATTTTACCTTTCTATGCATATAAAACACTTAAGAAACATACATATTTCAATAATTAAACCACTGTGTTGCTTAGTAATAATTGTAGCTTTCATCGGGGTAGGGCCTTTCACAATCTCCATTAAAATTGTTCCGATTGTTGACCGACTGTAGCCTAACGCTTTTCCAATAATCGATGGCATTTCACCTCTTTCCGATCGCTTTATTACTTTCACTTTATTTTCAATAGCGATCGTGATTATTTTTGTGAACAGAAACACTGCGGATTCAGAGCTGCGTCACCAGGTCCTAACATCCATTGCACGGAGACATGTTAAATAAAGTCCGGGGTTCCGCTGGGTCCTAAAGACCAACGCACTGATACATGTTAAATAAGTGACATGAGCATCCGCGGATTTTGGTATCCACGGGGGGTCCTGGAACCAATCCCCCATGGATAAGGAGGGCCGACGGTATTGCTTTGTGGATCCAGAACTGGCTTGCACACAGAAAGCAAAGAGTGGTTGTAGACAGGTCATATTCTGCATGGAGTTTGGTGACCAGTGGTGTGCCTCAGGGATCTGTTCTGGGACCCCTACTCTTCGTGATTTTTATAAATAACCTGGATGAGGAAGTGGAGGGATGGGTTAGTAAGTTTGCTGATGACACAAAGGTTGGGTGATGTGGATAGTGTGGAGGGCTGTCAGAGGTTACAACAGGATGCAAAACTAGGCTGAGAAGTACAAAAAAGCTGGATGAACTCAGCAGGTCAGGCAGCATCCGTTAAAAGGAGCAGTCAACGTTTCGGGTCGAGACCCTTCGTCAGGATAAAGTCTTGTCAAGACTTGTCCTGATGAAGGGTCTCGACCCGAAACGTTGACTGCTCCTTTCAACGGATGCTGCCCGACCTGCTGAGTTCATCCAGCTTTTTTGTACGTCTTCATTTGACCACAGCATTCGCAGTGCACTTTGTGTAGGCTGAGAAGTGGCAGATGGAGTTCAACCCAGAAAAGTGTGAGGTGGTTCATTTTGGTAGGTCAAATATGATGGCAGAATATAGTATTAATGGTCAGACTCTTGGCAGTGTGGAGGATCATAGGGATCTTGGGGTCTGAGTGTATAGGACATTCAAAGCTGCTGCACAGGTTGACTGTGTGGTTAAGAAGGCATACGGTGTATTGGCCTTCATCAACCGTAGGGCTGAGTTCAAAAGCCGAGAGGTAATGTTACAGCTATATAGGAACCTAGTCAGACTCCACTTGGAGTACTGTGCTCATTTCTGGTCTCCTCACTACAGGAAGGATGTAGAAACTATAGAAAGGGTGCAAAGGAGATTTACAAGGATGTTGCCTGGATTGGCAAGCATGCTTTATGAGAATAGGTTGAGTGAACTTGACCTTTTCTCCATGGAGTGACATAGGATGGGAGGTGACCTGATAGAGGTGTATAAGATGATGAGAGGCATTGATCGTGTGGATAGTCAGAGGCTTCTTCCCAGGGTAGAAATGGCTAACACAAGAGGACACAGTTTTAAGGTGCTTAGAAGCAGGTACAGAGGAGATGTCAGGGGTAGGTTTTTTTACACAGAGAGTGGTAAGTGCATGGAATGGGCTGCCAGCGACGGTAGTAGAGGTGGATACAATAGGGTCTTTTAAGAGGCTCCTGGATAGGTACGTGGAGCTTAGAAAAATAGAGGGCTATGTGTAACCTGAGGTACCCATAAAGTAAGTACATATTCCACACAGCATTGTTGTGTCATAGGTTTTCTATGTTCTATGTCAGCATAATGGGATCGACCCAGCCAACATTTAGGAGCGGAGCCTTTCATCAGGGTCTTGGCATGAAAGGTTGACTGTTCATTCATTTCTATAGATGCTGCCTTTCCTGCTAAGTTCCTCTAGCATTCTGCATGTGTTGTTCTGGATTTCCAGCAACTGCAGGATCTCTTGTGTTTATATCGATATTTTGGAGAGGAAGAAGCTGAACAGAAATCTTCAAGCCACTTCAATCTTTGATATTCTATCGTCTACCTGAGAATATTCACCATAACAATCAGAATGAACTGAAACAACAGAAGAAATACAGAAAACCTCCAAATGCACATAATGAGATAGTTCTATAGTTAACAGACAAAAAGACAGGAGACAATATGGGAGATAATATGACAGAATAGAGCACAGAAAACTTAGGAGGACACTCAGCCTATGCTAATCTCACTTTCCATCATTAGATATGTAACTCTGCAGGTTATAGCCCTCAAGTATATATCTAAATATTTTTAATTATGATGCAGGAGGACACTCAGCCTATGCTAATCTCACTTTCCATCATTAGATATGATTAGGTATGATGGTTTCCTTTCTCAGGCTGTAAGTTCAGTACCCAACTATCCTGTAAGTGAAAAAGGAAATCCTCCATCTTATACAGCATAGACGTATACCACTCGTCTGTCATATGCACAGCAACAGGGGCACCCATCCATATTAAACTAATCTTTCAGCACTTCACCCTATGCCTTCTATGCATGGGCCATTCGAATGTTCAGCTGGACACTTAAGAGTCTAGAGTCATAGAACACTACAGCATAGAAACAAGACCCATGGCCCATGGCCCATCCAGTCCATGCCAAACTGTTATTTGTTTAGACCTGTAGACCCACTCATGGACAATAGCACTCCATATCGCACCCATCCATGTACTTATCCAAACTTCTCTGTACCCGCATCCACCACGTTGTCTGGGAGACTATTCCATACTTGTGCTGCCCTCTGAGTGAAGAAGAAATATTTCATCTTTCATACTTAACCTATGCCCTTAGTTCTAGTTTCACCAAACCTCAATGGAAAAGGCCTGCATGCATTAACCCTATCCATATCCCTCATAATTTTGAGCCTGAACAAGTTTCATTCTATGTATTACCATATTTGCAATGCTTTCAAGCATTCTTATAGTCTACCTCTATTTTGTAAAGAGAAATTGCATGTGTAAACCCTGCCAAACAAGATCTCTTTATATACAAAAGAGATGTGTCCAGACAATTCTTTATTCATCTGGATTTTCCTTTTCTACTTCAGAATCAGGTTTATTATTACCGGCATGTGACATGAAATTTAACTTCTGCCACATCTTCACTACATCCTGAGAGGCACCTCATCTTCACTATAATCAGCAACAAAACACCATTTATAAGGAAGTTTTTTGACAAATCAAAAGTTTTTGGCTGTGAACATGTTTTAACCAGTGAGCATATATCGCTCGTTAGTTTGCTGTCAGTGGAAGATAGAAAACATGTTGTGACATTTCTCTACAGGGTAGTAGCTCAGATCACAAGGACGTTGATATGTAAATTCCTCTTCTGTCAACTGTATGCACTATGTAATAACAGCAGTATACTGTACCCTGTTTCTGAAATTTCAGTTCTACTAACTAGAGTGTGGAAATGGGAAGTTATGTGCATGTTTACACAGATGACCACAGATGAATTCTACCTTGCTCAGCACCAATCTGATGTTATTGTCCTGGAACTATTTACATGATATTTGATTTATCATGAAATAGTAGAAGGAGTCCACCATATCTAATTGAAGAGCAGTGTGAGATACTTCCCAGAACAGGCAGAATATTCTAGAGGACAGTTAAAGGTATTCCTGCAACAAGACAGTACTGCAAAAATAGTTAACAGATCGAAACAGAGTCAGGCAATGTGTATTGAATTAAAGAAGGGAAGGAAGTGGTGTTCTCTTAGCTAGCTTTTATTCTATATGAATAAGTAATCTGAACCATGGTGTAGCATACACAATATTGAAATGCACAACTAGGAAGACTGGCAAGCAAGAAAGTGGAAGGTATTTAATTTAATGAAGACAAAGACTGATGCTACAAACTACTTAATGTCCAGACAGGAAGTAATATATTTCAGCAGCAGAAAATAAATCCAGTAATTCATGTCCATATATACAATACAAAAACACAGCTTTCAAAATTAAAAACAATGAGATAAAAGAAGAAAGGAGAATTAGGGGTGAAATGTATTGTTCACAGAAACAGCACTACAAAAAAAATGGAAATAGTATTTTGTATTTTACAAAGTACACCTGATAAATCTGCAAAGCACCAGGAATTTTAGCCTCTATATTAAACATAGGAAATTGTTCATTGGGACAATTCCAAGTGTGAGGAACTAAAGTTGTGAGAACATATTTGAGCTTATCACACTATTTCCATAAAACAGAACAACATGAAGTGAATTTTTGACAAGTAATTAAGGAATTTCACCTTAAATCAGCAACAGTAGAATAAGGAGATACAGCTAGAGAAATGTCTATACACATTGGATCATTAAGACTAAACAATGTTAGCAAAGAGCTACTGATCCAAAACAATTTCACCTTTTAAGCAAATCAAGTTAATATTTGAGGAAACAAAATTCAAAGTTTTGGAGAGAAAATTATTAGTTTTAGATCATTTGAACCAAAAGCCAGAGCAGCCATGAGGGATTGAATAGCATTCTTCTAGCTTCAAAGATATGGTTTTTAAAATGCAATTGAAAAATTAGAATGACTTGAAATATCTAGATCTAACATCATTTATACCCATCCAAATCCCTGCCTACTACTGCTGGAAACCACAGGCTGGAAGTACTTTAAAATTATAGAGATATGATAATTCTTAATCAATGACCAAAATTAAGTAAAGTTATTGAGTTCAGTGGCAGAAGCACCAGTCATGTCATTCCTAAAAGGATGGTGTAGCCATGGTACTGAGATTTCTCTTATAATTCTCTTACATTTTAAACAACAGCAAATCTGCAGATGCTGGAAATCCAAGCAACACACACAAAATGCTAGAGAAACTCAGCAGGGCAGGCAGCATCTATAGAAAAAAGTAGTCGACTTTTCAGGTCAAAACCCTTCTGCAGGACTGGAGAAAAAAGCCGAGGAGTAGATTTAAAAGGTGCAGGGAGGGGAGAGAGAACCACCATGTGATAGGTGAAACTTGGAGGTGGAGGGATAAGTAAACAGCTGGGAAGTTGATTGGTGAATGAGACAGAAGGCCATGGTGGACGAAAGAAAAAGGCAAGTACGGAGTAAGGAAAAAGTAAGGAGCACCAGAGGGAGGCAATGGGTGGGAAAGGAGATAAGGTGAGGGAGGAAAAAGGGGATGGGAAAAAGTGAAGGGATGGGGGGTGGGTGGGAGGCATTACCAGAAGTTTGAGAAATCAATGTTCATGCCAACAGGTTGGAGGCTACCCAAATGGAATATAAGGTGTTGGTCCTCCAACCTATGTGTGGCCTCATCACAACAGTTGAGGAAGCCATGGATGGACATATCAGAATGGAATGGGAAGTGAAATTAAAATGGGTGGCCACTGGGAGATCCTGCTAGTTCTGGTGGATGCAGTGTAGATGCTCGATTGAAGTGGTCTCCCAATCTACGTTGGGTCTCACCGATATACAGGAGGCCACACCGGGAGCACCAAACAGAGTATATGACCCCAACAGACCTACAAGTGAAGTGTTGCCTCACCTGGAAGTACTGTTTAGGGCCCTGAATGGTAGTGAGGGAGAAGGTGTAGGGGTAAGTGTAGCACTTGTTCCACTTGCAAGGATAAGTGTCAGGAGGGAGATCAGCAGGGAGAGTTGAATGGACCAGGGAGTCGTGTAGGAAGTGACACCTGTAGAAAGCTGAAAGTGGGTGTGGGGGGGGGGGGGGCGGAAATATGTGCTTTGTGGTGGGATCCCGTTGGAGGTTGCAGGAGTTTCGGAGAATTATGTGCTGGATGCGGAGGCTGATGGGGTGGTATGTGAAGACAAGAGGAACCCTATCCCTGGTAGGGTGACGGGAGGATGGGGTAAGAGCAGACATGCATGAAATGGAAGAGGTGTGATTGAGGGCAGCGTTGATGGTGGAGGAAGGGAAACCCATTTCTTTGAAAAAGGAAGTCCTGTTTGGCCAAAGTTCAAACCGGGCAGAGCATCACAAAGACTAGAAAGTTCTGCCAAACACTGTTGTGCTCTCACCTTCTTTAAACTAAAGTTGAGTAAAATTTCAAGTCTTCCTAAATTCTAATTAGCAACCGGCCAAGGAGCATTTCAGGCATTTTTTGTTCTTCAAAAGGTTAAATATGCTTGACACGCCCCATAATTGTAATGGGGACTTTTAAAATTAGGCTATACTAAATTTATTTTTTTAATTAGTCTGCTAAAAATATAAAGCAACTTCGCCACTTAGTTTTCTCAGCACCAAAGTTCATTTGCTTAAGGGACAGAACTATAAAATTCAGGATGTATGGTATGGGTCCTATACTACATCAAATGTCCTTTGATTTGAAGACAGGTCTCTAAAATGTTAATGGTCTGACACAACTACTAGATCAGGTTTCCACCATTTTTCTAGACCTCTGTCAAGACCTAGAGAATGATTCCATCTGCACCAATATCAGCTCATCACCCAATTAAAGAATTTTGAATCCTGTGCACTTATGAAATGATACATAGGTATTTTGAAATTTATCAAGGGAATGTAAGCAAATTGTTAGGTCACTGCCTAGATTAAGAGCAATATCCAGACATATTGTGCACTGTATGTTTTAACTACTATCCCATTTAATTATTTCTATGTTAATCAAAACACTAACTGCTAGTTAGTGTCTCAGGCAGAATCTATGGAGGGAAATGGGCAGTTGACATTTTGGGTTGAATTTCAACTGTCCATTTCCCTTTGTAGATGATGCCTGACCCACTGAGTTCTTCCAGTAGTTTGTTTTTGCTCCATATACCAGAATCTGCAGTCTTTTGTCTCCACTTCCATGTTAAGTTTTATTAACAAATTGAAGTACCTATTAGCTTTTAGACAGAGCTTGTTATTATTATTTTTATTATTATTATTTTCCCCTTTCCTCTATGTCCTTCTTCACAGCTATTAGCTTTTTGTGCTTTTTTGTGAACACACAAGATTATCATAAAAATAAACCACACATTACAACTTACTTTTGCTAAGTATTCCTTGATTGCAAGTAAGTATGTTCTGTTCCTGTCCAAATACTGTCCCTGGACCTTCACCGAGTCCACAACAATCCTGTGCCCAGGTTCGGCACTTGGATCAAATCCAAATTCTAATCCTGCCACTTGAGGGAACCTTTAAAACACAAAACCTAAATTAAGTTTCAAATATTGAAGCAGACTTTATTAAGATACTTACCTAACTTTAGAATGTGAAATTTATTTGCTTCATGCAAATTTAATATTCAATGCATATATTCAACATTTACATTGAGCTGTTCTTGATGGACTAAAACAAGAACTCTACATGCATTCAGTTAGAATTGATTTTAAAATACTTGCATCCAATGCAGATTCTTTATACTTCCATTATTAAACTGTACATTTAAAAATGAAATAATGTAAGCAAATTTACAATTGCTATGTTCATTCATATTTTCTAGTCACATACTTTGTGCACTCTGTTGAGCTTCCATCCAATTCCCAATTACCCATCTAGGCTTCTTACACTGTTCCAACAATTACCAAACTGCTCAGGAAACAGTAACACACACAAAGTAGTGGAGGAACTCAACAGGTCAGGCATCGTCTTTAGAAATGAATAATCTGTCAACGTTTCAGGCCGACACCCTTCATCAGGGCAAGAAAGGAAGGGGAAAGATGCCAGAATAAGAATCTGGGGTGAGGGAAAGGGTAAAAGCTAGAAGGTGAAAGGTAAAGTAAGGTGGATGGGAAGGGTGGATGAAGTAGGAAGCTGGGAGGTGATTGGTGGAAAAGATACTTGATTTAACCTTTTTTCTCACCTCCACTCAAGGTTCCTAATAATCCTTCCACGGGAGGCAATACTTCCACCTGTGAATCTGTTGGGGCCGTCTACAGTATCCAGTGCTCCCAATGTAGCTTCCTCTACAGTGGTGAGACCAGGCGTAAATTGGAGGACCACTTTATTGAGCATCTTCGCTGCATCCATAAAAAGTAGGACTTCCCAGTGGCCAACTATTTTAATTCTAATTCCCATTCATGTTCCAACATGTCAGTCTATTGCCTTCATGATGAGGCCCCTCACGGTGAAGAAAAACACCTCATATTCTGTCTAGGTAGCCTCCAACCTGATGGCATGAGCACTGATTTCTCCAACTTACAGTAATTATTCAGGTTCAGGTTCAGTTTATTGTCATTTAGAAACCACAAATGCAATGCAGTTAAAAAATGAGACAACGTTCCCCCAGAATGATATCACAAAAATATGACAGAACAGACTACCAAAAAATCCACGTAATGTTTGGCAATCCCCAATCCAGAGTCCGGAGAGGCTGCTGCGTATTAATATCGCGCTACCGTCTAGCTCGTTCCCCGGAAAGGAGCTCCAAATCCATCACACAAAAAGACCAAAAACTAAAGCTACAAGACCTGCACAAAACCACATAATTACAACATATAGTTACAACAGTGCAAACAATAGCATAATTGATAAAAAAACAGACTATGGGCACAGTAAAAATAGTCCAAGATGTTAAAGGACTGTAAGTTCAAAAGAAATCACCACAGTTTCCACAAGTCCCCAGGGTCCCGACAGACTCACCATCCCACGCTGGCGGCAGAAGGGAATACCCCCGCTATGGATTTCCACAGCGCCGCCCGACTCAGCCTCGCAGACGCAGCACACAATGGAAGCTCCGTCAGACACAGCCTCGCAGACATAGCACACACTGAAAGCGACCTGACCGCAGCGGACTCCAAGTCCATCGAACCTCCGAGCCGACGACCATCCCCTCCGGCACAGCTTCTCCGAGCACCATCCTCTGCCGAGTGTATTAAGACGGCCCCGCCAACGCGACCCCGAGGACTGGGGGCCTGTTCTTCCCAGCAGAGTCCCGGACCTCACAGCAGCAGCAGCAACGAAGAAGGTCTTCCTTGAATTTCCCTATGTTCCTCCGTGCTCCCACGTCCGTTTTCAATCAACTATGATTGCGCACAGCACCCCACTTCACAAATAACAGATAATCAGTTCCGGAGTGGCCACTGCAAGCTGCGTCACGCCACCATCTTGGATATAATTATTTTCCCCTTTCCTCTATGTCCTTCTTCAATTCCCCACTCTGGCCTCCCTGTTACCTCATTTTCTCACCTGCCTATTACCATTCCCTAGATACCTTTCTCTCATGGTCCATTCTCCCTCCTTAACAGATTCCTTCTTCTCCAGCCTTCTACCTATGCCACCTTTCACCTCCCAGCTTCTTTTCCTATCCTCTCCCCTCTGGTTGGTGGCGTAGTGGCATCAGCACTGGACTTCGGGGTGAGAGGTCCCGAGTTCAAATCTAGCCGGATCCCATTATGAGGTAGTGATCTCTTTAAAAAAAAACTCACCCGACAGAAGGCAATAGCAAACCACTGCAGTAACTTGCCTAGTACGCAATTTCCCAATACGTCAGAGCGCCGTGGAAGGAAATCGTCCAATACCTGGAAATAATTCCGGATGCGACATACCTACCTGGCTTCACCTAGCACCTTCTGGTTTGTACTCCTTCCCTCCCCCCACCTTCTTATTCTGGCATCTTCCTCCTTCCTTTCCATTCCTGATGAAGGGTCTCAACCTGCTGAATTCCTCTAGCATTTTGTGTGTGTTGTTCTGGATTTGCAGCATCTGCAGAACTTCTTGTGTTCAGGAAACAACATCTCATTTTCTATATGGGCATTTGGGACCCAATAATAAATTTAACAATTTCAGATAACAAACCTTCCTAATTTGTGTGAGTACTGACAATTTTTCCTATATGGTCATCGAACTATTCAATTAAGTCTATTTCATCTCTTTCCAACTGCCCAATTTGTTGGATATTTCCAGCATTCTTTATTATTTCATATTTCCCAAACTTTTCCAGCACTGCTATATCTTGCATTTCACATTTCCAGCATCTCTCCCAGTCTCTTGTGTTCTCATTCATTCCCTCCTATTTACATTTCCTAGAGACAAGTAATTAACATGCTCTCAATCAACATCAATCTCATCAGTATTATTCAGTTTCTCTTAGTCTCCAGCCATCACAGTCTGTTTTATCCATCCAGTACTCTTCTCTAAAACTTAAAGCATCCTTGTTTTCTAATTTTTCTGATGTTGCTGCAAGATCGCCAAACTAATGTTAACTGTTTCTTTCTCTACAGGTGTTGAATGAACTGTCAAGCATTTCTAGCATTTTTCACTATATGCAGTATGTTAAAATAACCCAATTATCATTTAATGTCCTGCCAATAAGAAAGGCACTTGATGCACACTGAAACTAACCAGCTTAAAAACCCTGCAGCTTCCAATCTGAAACATTACCACAACCTTGGGAACTCCAGAGAGAATTCATCTGCCAAGTTGATTCATTGTAAAGTAGGTACTTACCCAAGCACAGCTACAAGCATTTATCAGGACTAAGAGGACCAATAAATGTGGACTGACCTTAAGAAATTTCACAAATACTCCAGTCAGTAACAATGAATTAGTTGTCAGGTGCACAGTTTTATTAAGTGCCTATATAGCAAGCAAATCTGATAGGAAGTTGAAAATAATCCTGAAGATTCAATTTACTCATTTAATTTGATCAGATATATAGCAATTTCTGTAGCTATTTGAATGGGTCCGGTATATTGTGCATTATTCCACAATGTAAACTAGTCAAAAGCTATTATTTCTATAACTTCAACCTTGCTCCTCCTTATGATATGAATGATTATACCATACCACCCATTGCCTAATTTCTTACTACTCTCTTTGGGCATATTGGAATAAATTACAATGAACTACCTCTGTTCTTGCCTTTCTATTACCACTTCACCTTCTATATTCATCCATTTTTCACTCCTCTTTCTTTTGTGTTTGCTGCCCCTTGAAAACACCATCATTCTCAGTTCAAATGTTATTTGTATGTTTATCTTCCAGTACACCCTTTCCGCCATCTAATCTTGATCCTCATACCCTTCTGTACAAAATATGACTTCATTGTCTAGCCTTGGATGAAATGTAATTTTCAGAAACTAAATGTCAGGGAAACACCATAGATTTTGTAGTCTAGCCTTTTATCCTCCTTCCCCGTCAGAATTCAAACCAAAGTTAGGTTTCAAATAGAATCTTTCCCATAGGGTTCTATTTCAATTTATGTCCAATATCTATGGCTTGTCATTTCTAAACCTGATAATTCAATTTCTCTCTTGAACTTTTAATCTCTATTTTCCATAAAACAATCATTTAAAATTCAACCATCTAAAACTATTTTGAATAAATGACATTAAAATTATTTAAGTTTACAAAATTCCTACAAAGATTAAATACGTAAATAAAAAAAAGACATTTATTCAGAATCATAGGAGAAAAGATTTTTGTGGGAAACAATAATGGCAAACAAAGGTTGTCCATTCTATTGCAGGGCCTTTAATTCCATTAACTGTAAAAGCTAAATATCGAATGTTGTGTATGATGGGTTCCCAGTCTAATACCAACATCTTATGACACTCACAGGGTGAATTCCTGGAGCATATAGCACAGGAGGCCAGTCAATCCATTAAAACTATGAACTGGTCACTCTCCTTTAGTGCCCTCATAAACTTGCAAACATTTTCTTGTCAAATACTGTATACATTCAATTCCCCTAAAAAAGTTGCTACTGAAAGCAGAGTCTTCCAGATAACAAACCCACTGTGGAAAACATTTTCATCTCAGCCCTTTTATTAATTACATAACAAAGCAGCAGTAAAAGGCTGTAAGTTAATGAATCAGTTAAAAGTGAACAAACAATGCTATGATGCTACTGGTTTGTTAAGAGAAATAGCAAATCTGGTTCACATGCATGCAGGTGGAATCTAAGTGAAAACCCCAAACTAAACCAAAATTTGGCTGATGGCAGGAATCAAAAGTTAACCAGTTTATGGTCAGTTTAAGTTGGTCAGTTCATGGCTCTTCGCAATTAAAATAACCCAAAATTCAGTACCCCTTTTTTATGATTTTGATTTAGATAAACAAAAGTTATGATTAAGAAATATACAGATGATAGTGATCGTGTAATTGAATGTATTGTAGAATATGAAGGAAAAGCTGCTGACAGTGGAAAATTATCATTGTTATGGTCTGGTCAGCAGAAAATGGCAAGTGAATAAGCGGGTGTAAGATAATGCATATGGAGAGGGTAAACAAGACAAACAGACAATGAGAGTATGTTAAAAGGTGCAGAAGGAAGGGAGTGAATGTTCAGAGATTCCTGGAGCTAACAGGTTCAGAAAACACACCAACATTTCCCCTTATGAGAATATGATAAAAGGGAGAATACACAAGAATTTACTGCAGTTGATTACTGCTGGTTACCCTGATGCACCATCAATAACTCTTGGAGACGTGAGGCGAGATATAGGTTTTTATTGGCTGGAAGAAAGAACAAGCAGCAAGTGACCACCACACAACATCCTGGAGACTGAGGCCGGGGCTGTGCCTCCAATCGCCTTTATATCGGGGTCCGTGGGAGGAGCCACGGTCTGTGGGAGGAGCCACAGGAGCAGTCAGCGGGGGGGGCGTGTCCAGACAGGTATATGTAGTTCACCACATACCCCAATACTGGTAGTACGCAATTACACTGGAGAGGACATTGAAGAAAGAGATAGAAAGATTGCAGGTGTTGAAGAATGTGAACTAAATTGAGATAGTTTTCTTTGACATGAAGACATAATTGACTAGTAAATAATTATGAGAGGTCCAGAAAGATGACAGAGATGATGGTAGAATCAAATAACTGCATTTAGGAGACATTTAGAGTGACAAAGAATAAAAGGGTATAGTCCAATATGAGCAAATGAGATTAGTGCACATATGTAAAATGTTGACATGGATGTTTCTGTGCTGCACGATTTGATGAACACATACAAATCTTTGTTCTTCAGAAATCAACTATTTCAGTTTGAAATTATGCTATTAAGCAATTCTTTTCAGCGAGCTACAATCAACAGGAAAGGTCTTTTGTTGGTGAGTCTATGTGAGCTTTAAAATGAGCTCAGGGACTTTTGGAACTTCTCAACAGACTGCAATCATTCCAATAAGTCATTTGTTGATGAGGCCATGCAAAGTTTAAAAAAAAGTTCGGGGACTTTCAGAATTTTTCAGCGGACTCCAATCATTGCAATCTTTTAGATGCTCGGCAGAGCCAACAAAAAAGAACAAGGTGTAAGCAGAGCAACGATTATGTGAATGAGCCAGTGTTAAGAGTGGCTAGAAATTAAGCTTGAGATGTTAGAGATATAACAAGAGTAGGCAGAATGGTATGTTCAGGCAGTGGAATGCTCTTCCTGTGAGATGTGGGATTTCAGAATACCTAGAAGTCTTTCTGATGACTACATCTGTAGGAAGTGCACTCAACTTCTGCTCTTGAGTGACAAGGTCAAGAAACTGGAGTTGGATGTTCTCTGGATCATCTGGGAGGCTGAAATCCTCATAGATGAAACTTTTACTGAGGTGGTCACACCCGTGCAGATAGATAGATACTTTATCAATCCCAAAGGAAATTACAGTGTCACAGTAGCATTACAAGTGCACAAGTATAAATATTAGAAGAGAAATAGAAAGAATAAAAATAAGCTACCACAGTCTAACAGGAAGGGGTCATCACTTCACCAATTATAGGTTGACTTATTATAAAGCCTAATTGTCGAGAGTAAGAATGACCTTACATAGGACTCTTTGGAGCAGCACAGCTGTCTTAGTCTATTACTAAAAGTGCTCCTCTGTTCAGCCAAGGTGGCATGTAGAAGGTGAGAAACATTGTCCAGAATTGCCAGGATTTTCCGTAGGGTCATTTGTTCTAGTGTGTCCAGTATGGCTCCTCAAACAGAGCCAGCCTTTCAAATTAGTTTATTGAGCCTGTTGGCATCACTCATGGCAATGCCATTGCCCCAGCACATCACCACATGGAAGATTGTACTGGCAACAACAGACTGGTGGAACATGTGAAGGAGAGGCCTGCATAGTCCAAAGGATCTCAGTCTCTTTAGGAAGTAGAGGTGACTCTGGCCCTTCTTGTACACAGCCTCTGTGTTGGTGCTCCACTCAAGTCTGCTATGTAGGTGCACCCTCAGGTACTTGTAGATCCTCACCACATCCATGTCCTAACCATCTATGGTAACAGGGAACAATGCAGGCTTAGTCATCCTAAAGTCCATCACCACCTCCTTTGTCTTACTAAGGTTGAGCTGCAGATGATTCAGCTTGCACCATTTGACAAAGTCCACCACCAAGGCTTTGTATTCATTCTCCCATCCTCCCTTTCTATGCCCAATTATTGCTGAGTCATCAGAGAAATTCTGAAGATGGTATGACTCAATGTTGTATCGAAAGTCCAAGGTATACAGAGTAAACAGGAAGGAAGCCAATACAGTCCCCTGTGGGGCCCTACTGCTGCCTATAGCCATGTCTGACACACAGCTCTGAAGCTGCACAAACTGTGGTCTGCCAGTCAGGTAGTCCATTATCCAGGATACAATGGAAGTGCCAACCTGCTTTGAACAGAGCTAATCCCTCAGCAATGAGGGCTCTATGGTATTGAAGGCACCTGAGAAATCAAAAAAAAATATGATCCTCACAGCACTGCCCTGCTTATCCAAATGGGAGTAGGCTCTGTTCAGCAGATAGATGACAGCATAATTGACTCAAAATGTGCTTCTGGTAGGCAAACTGCAAGAGATCAAGGGCTGATCTGACCAGGGGTCAGGGGTGAGCCAGGACCAGCCTCTAGGTCTTCATAATGTGAGTGGTCAGGGCCACTGGACAGTAATCATTCAAAACTTTCAGTTGGCCTTTCTTCAGTACTGGGTTCAGACATGATGTTTTCCACACAGTCGGGACCTTTTAGAAGCTGAGACTCAGACTGAAAATGCACTGGAAACTTTCACACAGCTGCTCAGCACACTCCTTCAGGACCTTGGAGTTCACACCATCTGGTCCCGATGCTTTGCCATGTCTGAGTTTCCCCAGGGCCCTTCCCACCTGCTCAGAGGTTAAGGTGAGTTCATGATGACTGGGGAGTTTATGGAACGTGGGGGCTGGGGGACGTGAATATTGGGACAATAGCAGTTGATATGTGGAGGCTTTAAAAAGTAGATGGGTGACTGCCAGGAGAGGTAAGGGGAGTAATCAGTCAGTGCAGGGTTCCTCTGTGGCTAATCCCCTCAGCTACAACTACATACCTTTGGTAAGGGATGACCTATCAAGGCACAACAGCGGCAGCCAGGCCAATGGCAATGTGGCCAGCTCTGATGTCAAGCAGGGAAAAGTCAAGTCAAGCAGAACGATAATGATAGGTGACTTGATAGTTAGGGGACAGACAGCAGATTCTGTGAAAATCCAAGTAAATGACATCCACTGCCTCCTTTGTCCACCTTGCTTTTTACTTCCTTGAAGAACTCTCTAAGAATTATTTTATCATTAGTCTCCAAATATACTGAAACCTCATCCTTACTAATAGACTCCAACATCTTCTCAACCACTGAGGTTAGACTAACTAGGCTATAATTTCCTTTCTTTTACCTTCCTCCCTTCTTAAAAAGTGGAGTGACATTTGCAATTTTCCAGTCCTCCAGGACCATGCCAGAATCAAGTAATTCTTGAAAGATCATGACCAATGCGAAAGTTATCTTTTCAGCAACCTCTCTCAGGACTCTGAGATGTAGTCCATTTGGTCCAGGTGACTTAACCACCTTAAGACCTTTGAATCTGTCTAGAACTTTTTCCTTTGTAGTAGTAATGGAACTAGTGTAATAGCAATAGCAATGTCAGAAGTGGGGATGTTCACAAATGACTGCACAAGGTTCTGCACCATTCGTAACTCCTCAGATAGTGAAGCAGTTAATACTCAAATGCAGCAGGACTTGGACAATATCCACGCTTGGGCTGACAAGTGGCAAGTAACATTCGAGCTACGCAAGTGCCAAGCAATGACCCATCTCCAACAAGAGAGGCTCTAGCCATCATCCCTAGATATTCAGAGGCTTCACCATCACTGAATCCCCTACTATCAACTTTCTGGTGGTTACCATTGACAGGAAATTGAACTGGTCTAGCCATATAAACATAGTGGCTACCAGAGCAGGTCAAAGGCTTGGAATCCTGAGACATGTAACTTACTCCCTGACTCCCCAAAGCCTGTCCACCATCTACGAGGCTCAGGTCAGGAGTGTAATGGTGTACTCCGCCACTCATATGGATGACTGCAGTTCTATCAACACTCAAGAAGCTTGACACTATCCAGCACAAGGCAGCCCACTTGATTGGTACCCCTTCTACAGCATCCAATCCCTCCACCATCAATGAACAATTGAAGCAGTGTGTACTGTCTACAGGGTGCACTACAACAACACACCAAAGTTCCTATGGCAGCATCTTCCAGACCCACAACCACTACTAACTAGATAGAGAAGAACAGCAGGGACCTGTGAATATCACCACTTGGAAATTTCTCACCAAGTCACTCACCATCCTGACTTGGAAATATATTGCTATTCTTTCTTTGTCACTGAGTCAAAATCATGGAATTACCTCCCTAACAGGTGGGCGTACCTATACCTCAGGGACCGCAGCGGTTCAAGAAGGCAGCTCATCACCACCGTCTCAAGGACAACTAGGGATGGGCAATAATGCTAGTTTAGCTGACGACACCCACATCCCATAAAAAAATAAGTTTTTAAAAACTCACTCCTGTTCCTTGACACTCACAGACCTCTGGCATATTTCAACATTGATCTTCACATGAAAAATAAAACATGCCACTCGTACAATATAAGACACAGATCCAATTAAGAGATAACTATCACATCTCAAGTTAAAATCTAATGCAATTTACAAGATTCACAACTTATTAAAAATACCATAGCAGGTTAATAAAGCCATAAAATGTGCATAATGCAGTCCATTTCTCAAAAGTAGTAAAGTTATGTGAAGTTTATAGTGTGATGGATATTGACTGTCCTGGGCAAGGGGGCATTGTTTCATGCCAAGCTCAGCTTTCAAAACATGGCAGCTGTGTGCTTCTGGAGATCTAAATGTTGTTTTTGAATAAGTTAAACTTCCAACCAATATTCTTTGTTTAGCTTCTGGCCATAAATGGAGGCAAGTCTTCAGTTACTAATGTTCATTGCAAGGAGCAAAAGAGAGCTTTGCAAACAAGCACTGTCTATAGTAGACTTAATGGATTATACTATCTGTCTAACTGCACAAGAGGTGCAGTATAAGACAACAAGTCATTTAATTTGGACTAGATAAAGCTGAATAAACTCTTCTCAGGCTTCCATGAGACTACGGGTTTCGATGACAAACTGCTATATTCATCAGTGATGATGCCTGGGCATGTCTAATCCAGTGTTATTTATAGTCCCATCGTCCATCCCTCCTAATTGGTTAGTCCTCATCCAATCAGGTTTCTGCTGTCCCATCTTGTTTACAATGGAATTCCAGTTCTTATCTAGAGTGAGACTTTTGTCTTTATTAAAATTCTTTTCCTCTAATTTTATTTCAATGGGTTCCTTCACCAGACCATCCCAAAAGTCACAGGCATGCCACAGTAGTTTTGTGCCATCAAAGTCAATCCTATGGTCATTGCGAATGCAATGCTCTACCACCACCGGTTTCTCTGGGTAACCCAAACAGATATACCTCCTGTACTCCTTGATGCAGGTTTCCACTGTGCATTCCATCTGGCCAATATAAGCTGCTCTGCATTTATAAGGAATCCTGTAAACACCAGCTGTCCTGAATCACAAGTCATCTTTGACCCACATAAGCCGTGATTTGAGCTTTGTTATGAGTTTGTGGATGGTATTAATTAAGTATTTCTTCAGGATCTTGGTGATATTTCCAGAAACTGTGTAAATATAGGCAAGACAGGTGGTAGTGTTGGGTTCTCCCTCGTTGTTAGGGTTCCTGCTTTTTCTGCTGGCCCTTTCCAGGGTCCGATTGATTTGCTTCACCTTGTCACCATTCTGTAAAAATGTTATGCATAATTGTACTTCCTCTATAAGGGAAACTACTATGAACAAACAAATGGAAAGGATCTTGTCAATGGCTATTGCCAATTTCTACATGGAGGACTTTGAGGAGAGGGTTCTGAGTTCATCACCCTTACATCCCAAATGCTTCTTCAGATACATTGATGACACCTTCGTAGTGTGGCCTCATGGACTCCAGGCACTCCAACAGTTCCATGACCATCTTGAACAGCATATATCCAAACATTCAGTTTATGAAGGAAATGAAGAAGAATGGTTGCATCTTGCTCCTGACATGCTAACACGACAGAAACGGGACAGTAGCCATCGGAAATGGCATCAATCAGAAGCCCACTCACATGGATTTGTAGCTCAACAATATCAGCCACCATCATGCCCTCCAAAGTTGAGTGGTTCTTTCTATTTTGATTAACCATGCGAAAACTATTTTAGACCCAGAGACTCCATGAGGAAATAAAATGATTACACATGACATACCTATAGAATGGCTACAATGTGAAAGAAGCCTGTACCGGCTGGAAGCCCACTAAGAGTTTATTCGTCATATATGCCGAGAAAACACTAGATCCTTTTTAGATAAAACTGGCTAAGTTTTTTATTTATTTATTCATTTATTCAGATGCTGCGTGGAATAGCCACCCAGCAACCCCTAATTTAACCCTAGCCTAATCATGGGGCAATTTAAAATGACCGATTAACTTACCAATTTGGACTATGGGTGAAAACCAGAGTATCGGAAGGAAACCCACACAGTCATGGGGAGAATGTACAAACTCCTTAAGATAGGAGTGTGAAGTGAACCGAGGTTGCTGGTACTATAAAGATTTGTGCTAACCACTATGTTACCATACCACCTGGTCAGCCTTTAGTTCAAGGAAGTTTTATTTTTATTTATTTACTTCTTATCATGTAAGTTTTTGGTGGTGATTTGTGAATTCCATAAGGATTAATTTCTGTTACCATTCACCAACATTCGAGTAAATTTATGGGACAGTGGAACATGAGTTCCCGCATAACCTGAATATTGCTGGTGATTCGCATAAAGTTTGCAATTTCACTTGGTAACATAATCATAAAAAATACTTTGAATGGCCTCTTCTGCTTCCAACTCTCTTTACACTTGGCATTAGCTACAGCAGTGCAAATTTTACTAGGAGAAGGCTACAACAATATTCAGTTTCACTGCATAATTACAATCTTGGTCAAGGCACTATGACTACATCAAATTCTAACATGCACGTTATAACAAAGTGTAGCCAGCATCAACAGGATGTCTTAGTTAGTGAAAATGACAAGATGAGACATGACTGTAAATCATGTAAGCAATTTTATCAGGCAAAGTACCTGCCTTCTGTTAATTGAGATTATTACAGTCAACCTCAAAGATATAAAAGGGAAAAATAACACTGGAGCATTGGAAAGAAAATTGGCTTTTTTCAAATTCAGTATTTTGTGAATACCATATAACAATACAAACAAATACAAACAATACAAACTACATTTTTAATAAATATTCAATTTCTTTATTCAGAACTATCCATTTGATGTTTTAAACACTACTTAAAAACATGCATCAATGCTTTACACCTTTGTTTTTCCTGAATCTTACTTTATAGTATGATTGGGGAAACTCAAAGTCTCAATTACCAAAAGTTTGAATTAAAAACTCATTGGTCTACTGAGTACAACTATCCAAAGAATGAAAATTAAGGTAGCATTCAATTAATTTCCCAAATTAGAATTAGAATCATATTTAATATCACCCATATCTATTGTAAAATTTACAGTCGACATTTCGGGCTGAGACCCTTCAGCCGGCTTTTCCATAGGTGCTGCCTGGCCTGCTGAGTTTCTCCAGAATTTTGTATGTTTTGCTTAGATATCCAGCATCTGCAGATTTTCTCATTTGTGTTGTAAAATTTATTGTTTTGCAGCAGAAATATATTGCAATACTTAACAAAAAAAAACTAAATTACAACAAGAAATTTGTATAAAAATTAAGAGCAAAAAAAAATTAGTATTCATGGGTTCATTGTTGATTCAGAAATCTGATGGTGAAGGGGAAGGAGCTGTTCCTGAAATGTTGAGTGTCTGTCTCCAGGCTTCTGTATTTCCTCCTTGATCGTAGCAATGAAAAGAGACAATGTCCTGGGTAATGAAGGTCCTCAATAATGGATGCCACCTTCTTGAGGCATAACCTTTTGAGGATGCCACTGATGCTAGGGAAGCTAGTGCTTATGACTGAGCTGGCTGAGTTTACAACAGACAGTTGTAAACAGACAGGTTTTTTTTTCCCGATCCTGTACAGTGGCCCCTCTATACTAGGCTGTGATGCAACCAGTTAGAAAGCATTCCACGGTCACCTGTAAAAATTTGCAAGTCTTTGGTGACATAGCAAATCTCCTCAAACTCTTCATTAAATATAGCCACCGTCATACCTTATTTGTACAGTAATTGCAGGCAATATGTTAGCCCAGGATAAACCTTCAGAGATGTTGACACCCAGGACCTTGAAACTGCTTACCCTTTCCACTGCTAATCCTTTGATGAGGACTTCCCCTTCTTGAAGTCCACAATTGATTCCTTGGTCTTATTGACGTTGAGTGCAAGGTTGTTGTGACACCATTCAACCAGCTGATCTACCTCACCCCGTACGCCTTGTCACCATCTGAAATTCTGCCAACAATAGTTGTGTCATCGGCAAATTTATAGATGGCACTTGAGCTGGAAGTAGAGGGAGTAGAGCAGAGGGCTAAGCATGCAATCTTGATGTACGCTAGTTGATTGTCAGCAAGGAGGAAATATTATCTCCAAACCACATTGACCGGTCTACCAGTGAGGAAGTTAAGGTTCCTAGTTGTGGAGAGAGGCCCAGATTATGGAGCTTGTTAATTAGAACTGAGGGTATGATTGTGTTGAACGCTGAGCTGTAATCAGTAAACAGCAGCCTGACATAGGAATTGCTATTGTCCAGGTAATCCAAGACCAAATGAAGAGCCAGTGAGATTGTATCCACTATAGACCTATTGTGGCAATAGGGAAATTGCAGTGGATCCAAGTCCTTGCTTAAGCACCAGTTGATTCTGGCCTTTACCAACCTGTCAAAGTACTACATCACAGTAGATGTGAGAGCTGCTAGATGATAGTCATTGAGGCAATTCACCCTGCTCTTCTTGGGCATTGGTATGATTGTTACCCTTTGGAAGGAGGTGGCAACCTCCGACTGCAGCAGTGAGAGACTGAAGATGTCATTGAAAATTCGTGCCAGTTGGTTGGCACAGGTTTTCAGAGCCCCACCAGGTACATCATCTGAGCCTGGTGCCTTGCGAGGGTTCACCCTCTTGAAAGATATTCTGACATCAGCCTCTGAGACAGATGACAAGGTCGCCAGATGTTGCAGGGATACGAACAGGTGTAGGTTTACTCTCCTTCACAAAGTGTGCATAAAAGACAATGAGCTTATCTGGAAGTGAAGCATCACAGCCATTCATGATGTTAGTGCAATAGGAAGCCTTGACGAGGATGATCTGGACCCAGATGCTGGAGTATCCGAGGCCAGGCTTGAGACATGGTATAAAGCTGGAATGAGAACTCAAGCAAAAACAAAAAGCTGGACGATACCTTCAGTTAGGCTTACAATTGAGCACTGAACCTCAGTTCAGATGCTCTTTAACTGCTCAACACTTGGCGCTCAAAACATGATTGCCAATTGGCGAAGCAAACACCAGGAAATCTGCAGATGCTGGAAATTCAAACAATGCACAAAATGCTGGTGGAACACAGCAGGCCAGACAGCATCTATAAGGAGAAGCACTGTCGATTGCACTCGTGATAGGGTTCCCCTTGTGCTCACCTACCACCCCAACAGCCTCTAGGTCCAACGTATAATTCTCCGTAACTTCCGCCACCTCCAACGGGATCCCACTACCAAGCACATCTTTCCCTCCCCCCCCCCTTCCTGCTTTCCGCAGGGATTGCTCCCTACGTGACTCCCTTGTCCACTCATCCCCCCCCCCCCCCCCCCCCATCCCTTCCCACTGATCTTCCTCCTGGCACTTATCCTTGTAAGCGGAACAAGTGCTACACCTGCCCTTACACTTCCTCCCTCACCACCATTCAGGGCCCCAGACAGTCCTTCCAGGTGAGGCGACACTTCACCTGTGAATCGGCTGGTGTGGTATACTGCGTCCAGTGCTCCCAGTGTGGCCTTTTATATATTGGTAAGACCCGACGCAGACGGGAAACCATTTCACTGAACACCTACGCTCGGTCCGCCAGAGAAAGCAGGATCTCCCAGTGGCCACACATTTTAATTCCACGTCCCATTCCCATTCTGATATGTCTATCCATGGCCTCCTCTACTATCAAAATGAATCCAAACTCAGGTTGGAGGAACAACACCTTATATACCGGGTAGGTAGCCTCCAACCTGATGGCATGAACATTGACTTCTCTAACTTCTGTTAATGCCCCTCCTCCCCTTCTTACCCCATCCCTGACATATTTAGTTGTTTTTTTTACTCTCTCTCTGCCCATCACTCTGCCTGTTCTCCATCTCCCTCTGGTGCTCCCCCCTTCCCCCTTTCTTTCTCCCAAGGCCTCCTGTCCCATGATCCTTTCCCTTCTCCAGCTCTGTATCACTTTTGCCTATCGCCTTTCCAGCTCTCAGCTTCATCCCACCCCCTCCGGTCTTCTCCTATCATTTTGTATTTTCCCCTCCCTCCACTACTTTCAAATCTCTTACTATCTTTCCTTTCAGTTAGTCCTGACGAAGGGTCTCAGCCCGAAACATCGACAGTGCTTCTCCTTATAGATGCTGCCTGGCCTGCTGTGTTCCACCAGCATTTTGTGTGTGTTGCCAATTGGCGGGACGGTCCTGAACCCTTAAAGGAGTCACACCAGCTATCCATATTCTGGAGATCTAAAGCATCTAAACATTGGAAGCTGGCATGGTTAGGTGCCTATCGTAACAGGACCCCCTCTCCTGCAGCCAATTCCTGATGGCCCTGGCTGCTCAGAGAGACGATGATGGTAATCATGGATGAGAGCTGGCTCCAAGAGAAACCTTTCAGGAACTCAGCGCCATTCCTCAGGTCTGAGTCCCTCACAGTCCACAAGAAACTGCCAAACATCCAGAACAGTTCGTAATTCCTTTTACAGTGAAACAAAACTGGGTGGCTGTGGAGCTGATGGTGGTGTGGCTAAAGGGATGGTACTCACAGGTTTCAACTTGGAAATACGGAAAGTGGGATTGATTTTAAAGGTCTTAGGAAGTTGCGAAGTGTAAGCCACCGGGTTTACTTTTTAAGAACCTTGAAGGGTCCAATGAACTTGGGTGCCAATTTCCTAGACTCCACCTGGAGGCAAATCCTGAGTCAACAGCCAGATCCATTGCCCAGGCTACAAAACTGGTCACTGTCTTCCCTTGTGGTTAGCCTTTATTTCAACCTTCTGGACAGAGGCTAACAAAATCTCTCTTTTCCATTTCTCCTTGCAGCGTCAAACAAGATCGTCAGCCACAGGAACCCCAACCTTGGCCTTCTTCTCAGTTAATATTGGCACAGAATACCCAAATTGGCATTCGAAAGGGTCATCCTATGCACCAAATGTTGTAAAGTGTTGTGGGCAAGCTCTGCCCACATCAAATAGTCACTACACTCGTGCAGTCTTTCAGAGGCCACACATCTTAGGGTACGTTCAATATCTTGGTTCATCCATTCCATCTGGCAATTGAACTGTAGGTGAAACCCAGAGGAAGGACTCGCTATTGCCCCAAATGGCTTGCAAAATGTCCTCCAGAAACGTGATGTGAATTGTGGACTGAGATCCATGACTATGTCCAGTGGAAAACCATGGATTCTGAAGGACATCTCCACCTCAGATAACGGCCTTTTTAAATTGATCAACAATTACCATGATGATGGTCTTTCCCCTTGAAAGTGGAAGATCTGTGACGAAGTCCATGGAGATGTGTGCCCATGTTCAGTCCAAAACAGGTAGAGGATGGAGAAACCCTTGAGGTTGGATATGGGGCTCCTCGTTCTGGGCAATCTGTGAGTGAAAAGTTATTCTTGATGAATGTCCCCACTGGAGTACCTGTGACCTGACAAAGTGTGGGACAAGCAGTCGACCAGGAAGACCATCCTTGTGCCTGATCCTTGCAAACAAGTTCATCTATTCCCCAAAGGATCGGCATTATCACCTTAGCTTGGGACAAAATGGTGGCAAGTTGCTCCTCTCTTTCAGGTTCATCGAACTGACGAAAGATGGCATCTTGTTTTAAATTATTTGACCCAGGTCGACAGGTCAGGACAAAGTTAAAATGGTTGAATAAAGGGCCTACCTGGAATTTAGTCTCTTGGCCTTCTAGATATAAGCCATGTTCTTATGGTCTGTAAAGCCAATGATGCCATTCCTCCAATGCCAGTTTAATATCTCCCGATTCCCTGTGTTGTATTTTCTCTCTACAGGGAATAGCTGCCTGGAGAAGAAAGCACATGGGTGCAGTTCACTGTTGAAGGTGACCGTTGAGTCATTACTGCACTCATTCTGATGTCTGAGGCATCCACCTCCACGATGAAGGGAAGGTCAGAGTTAGGGGAAATCAAGATGGGAGCTGATGTGAACTGCTGTTTAAGTACTGCAAAAGCACCCTCCATTTTGGTAGCCCAGATAAAGGGGCCTGTGGATTTCTCAGTTAGAGCCATCGGTAGAGCTGCCACTGTGCTGAAGTTCCTGATGAGCTTCCAATAAAAGTTAGCAAACCCCAGGAATCGTGGACTTGTTTGACACTGGATGGTTGTGGCCAATCTCTGACTGCCTAGATCTTCGTAGAGTCCATCTTGAGGTTGTCATTGGAGATGATGAAACCCAAAAATGAAATGGTTGTCACGTGAAATTTGGACTTCTCCAATTTAACGTAAAGTCCATGGTCTAGAAGCCTCTGTAAAATGTCCCTGACGTGAGCAATGTGCTCCTCCATGGACTTCAAGAAGATTCCATTATCATCCAAGTAAACAAAGGCATATTTATGGAGAGTATCCCACAGCACGTTGTTTATAAATATCTGAAGAACTTCTGGAACATTCGCAAGGCCGAAGGGCATAACCAGGTACTCGTACAGCATCGCCAGTGTACTGAATGCAGTCGTCCACTTGCCGCCTTCACTTATACAGACCAGATTGTATGCACTCCACAGGTCTAGGTTAATGAATACTCTTGCCCCTTGGAGAATCTCAAAGGCAGTATTTATGAGTGGAAACAGGTAATGATTCTTGACTGTTATGCAGTCTAATCCTCTATGTGAATGTGAAATGCTTAACATAAAAAAGACTAAGGAGCTGGTGGTGAACCTGCGGAGGGCTAAGGCACCGGTGACCCCTGTTTCCATCCAAGGGGTCAGTGTGGACATGGTGGAGGATTACAAATACCTGGGGATACGAACTGACAATAAACTGGACTGGTCAAAGAACACTGAGGCTGTCTGCAAGAAGGTCAGAGCCGTCTCTACTTCCTGAGGAGACTGAGGTCCTTAAACATCTGCCGGACGATGCTGAGGATGTTCTACGAGTCTGTGGCAGCCAGTGCTATCATGTTTGCTGTTGTGTGCTGGGGCAGCAGGCGGAGGGTAGCAGACAGCAACAGAATCAACAAACTCATTCGAAAGGCCAGTGATGTTGTGGGGGTGGAACTGGACTCTTTGACGGTGGTGTCTGAAAAGAGGATGCTGTCCAAGTTGCATACTATCTTGGACAATGTCTCCCATCCATTCAATAATGTACTGGTTAGGCACAGGAGTACATTCAGCCAGAGACTCATTCCACCGAGGTGCAACACTGAGCATCATAGGAAGTCATTCCTGCCTGTAGCCATCAAACTTTACAACTCCTCCCTCAGAGTGTCAGACACCCTGAGCCAATAGGCTGGTCCTGGACTTATTTCCACTTGGCATAATTTACTTATTATTATTTAATTATTTATGGTTTTATATTGCTATATTTCTACACTATTCTTGGTTGGTGAGACTGTAACAAAAACCAATTTCCCTTGGGATCAATAAAGTATATGTCTGTCTGTTATAATCAGTACATGGCTGCAGGCTTCCATCCTTCTTTTGTGTGAAGAAGCCTGCGCCAGCTGTGAGGTGGAGGGCTGGATGAATCCCATAGCAAGAACTTACTTTACATATGCTTCCTCTGCACTTCTCTCTGGACCTAAGAGCATGTATAATCAACCACAGGACTAGTACCAGGCAGAAGATCTATAGCACAGTTGTAGGGGTAGTGCAGTGGAAGAGTCCAGGTCTTTCCCTTGCTATGAAGGAACTTTGACTGGCCTGGGTGTTGCAAGTTCTTCTGAGACCTCCTTCAAGGATGTCTCCTGGGGCTTCTTAGGTGGCAGGAGTGATTCAACTGACCTCCCAGTCTCCTCCTTAGGTTCACTAGATTCTTGTCATATCCTCAGGCAACAGTACAAAGTGTTACTGATGGTCCTTATGGGAACGGGCTCCAAGAGTCTACATTTAGGAGTCCTCTCTTGGGCTTCAAATTACCTCGAACTGAATACTGTCCCCTTGTTGGTCATTGGTCTTGTGAGAATCTGGGGGAAGGGGAGGGATTGTGGAAAACCATGCCGCAAATATACCCTTACAATAACTGGACCAAGTAATGACTCTTATCTCCCTTCAGCCCAAGGATGGATTTATGCTGGGACAGCCAAATGTGCCCAAGGATCAGGGGTGTAAGTGGTAAGTCAATGATGTAGAAACTGATGTCTTCCATGTGATCCATTATCCTCATCTTCAAAACCACAGTCTGTTACTGGATCTGCCCGAAACCTAGCAAGAGGCCATCCAAGACAGCCGTGGGCAAGGACTGGCTCAACTCTCACAACGATACGTCAATGGGCAGTTCCTAAGTCCAGAAAATTACCTGCTGCCCCAGAGTCCACAAAAGCCTTCACCTAGTTCCAGTTCTTACCCCAGGTGAATTCCATCTTCAGTAATCCATGGGATAGGGAGTTGTGGCTGCTACCATCATAGTCCTCCTGACAATGGACAGTCTTAGCAGTTCTTCAGGCGGCTACAGCTTTGGATATTCAGCACACAGGAAACTTGCTTCCCCACACTAACAGCAGTAGCCTTGATTCTGACAGCAGGAATTCTCACTGGCAGAGAGCCTTGTGTAACCGATCTGCATGGGCTAGCCAACACCTCGGGCTAGCTCTCTTCGTCTTTGTAATGTATTCCCTCTTAAGCTCTGCCAGACTGTTGTCAAGGCAGATGGACTGGTCAATAAAGACCTCCAAGTCCATAAGACCATAAGATACAAGAGAAGTAGGGCATTTAGCCCACAGAGTCTGCTTCGCCATTCAATCATGGGCTGATCCAATTCTTCCAGTCATTCACACTCCACTGCATTCTCCCCATAACCTTTGATGCCCTGGCTAATCAAGAACCTGTCTATATCTGCCTTAAGTGCACCCAATGACTTGGTCTCCACAGCCGCTTGTGGTAACAAATTCCACAGATTTACCACCCTCTCACTAAAGTAATTTCTCTGCATCTCTGTTCTAAATGGACATCCTTCAATCCTGAAATTATGGCCTCTTTTCCTAGACTCTCCTACCATAGGAAATAACTTTACCATATCTAATCGGTTAACATTTGGAATGTTTCTATGAGATCCCACCTCATTATCCTGAACTCCAGGGAATATAGCCCAAGAGCTGCCAGACATTCCTCATATGGTAACGCTCTCATTCCTGGAATCATTCTCGTGAATCTTCTCTGAACCCTCTCCAATGTCAGTATATCCTTTCTAAACTAAGGAGCCCAAAACTGCACACAATACTCCAAGTGTGGTCTCACAAGTGCCTTATAGAGCCTCAACATAACATCCCTGCTCTTATATTCTATACCACTAGAAATGAATGCCAACATTGCATCCACCTTCTTCACCACCAACTCAACCTGGAGATTAACCTTTAGGGTATCCTGCACAAGGACTCCCAAGTCCCTTTGCATCTCTGCATTTTGAATTCTCTCCCCATCTAAATAATGATCTGTCCATTTATTTCTTCCACCAAAGTGCATGACACTACACTTTCCAACATTGTATTTCATTTGCCACGTCTTTGCCCATTCCCCTAAATTATCTAAGTCTCTCTGCAGGCTCTCTGTTTCAACACTACCTGGTCCTGCACCTATCTTTGTATCATCGGCAAATTTAGCCACAAATCCATTAATCCCATAGTCCAAATCACTGACATACATCGTATAAAGCAGCAGTCCCAACAATGACCCCTGTGGAATTCCAATGGTAACCGCAGCCAGACAGAATAGGATCCCTTTATTCCCACTCTCTGTTTTCTGCCAATCGGCCAATGCTCCACCCATGCTAGTAACTCCCCTGTAATTCCGTGGGCTCTTGCTAAGAAGCCTCATGTGTGGCACCTTGTCAAAGGCCTTCTGAAAATCCAAGTACGCCACATCTACTACATCTCCTTTGTCAACCCTGCTTGTAATTTCCTCAAAAAATTGCAATAGGTTAGTGGCAGGATATTCCTTTCAGGAAACCATGCTGGCTTTGGCCTGTTGGCTACAAGTCCCCTTTTGGCTCTCCCTAACCGAGGGCATCATTTAGTTTGTCCTGGAGTCCTTGGCGGTAAAGAGTGGCCAAGGCTTCCCAGTTCCAACCGCTCTCTTGTGTCTAAGTTCGGAAATCAATAGCATAATCAGCCACTGACCGACTTCCCAGATGCAGCTACATCAGACCATTTGAGGCTCTGTTTGTACCAGCAGGATGGTAAAATACCTTCCTCAAGGTGGCCATGAATTCTTCCGAAACTGCACCAATCTCTGATCTTAGTTCCCAATGCACAGTGCCCCAGGCAAGTGCTCTCCCAGTCAGGAGAGAGATCATAAAGGCCACTTTTCCATGCTCTGAAGAGCATTGAGTGAGGAAGCCATGGCAGAACCGGGGTCTCCATCAAAGCTCTCCAGGGTCGGAAGATATACTAGCTCAACAAGAGCGACCGATAGCCTCACCCAAGCGATAGCTAGTATACGGTGGCCTGAAGGTTGTGTAGCTCCAGGTTCTGTCTGGAAATCCTTTTGTTGTGGCTGGTCACAGCGGCCGAGACTCTGCTACCCCATTGGATCCATGTTGGCTCAATCGTACTGTGATGAGAGACTTTGATAAGGATGGTTTGGACCCAAGCGCTGTTGTATCAGAGTCTGGACTCGAGATATGGTATAAAGCTGAAACAAGAACTGAGCAAAAACAAAACGCTAGACAATATCTCTGGTTAGGCTTATGATTGAGCGCCAAACCTCAGTTCAGGTGCTCTTTAAGTATTTAATTCTTGGCGCCAATTAGCAGGACAGTCCTGAACCCTTAAAGGGGCCACACCAGCTATCTATATTTTAGAGTTAGAGTGTGTAAATGCAGGAATCTGGTGTGGTTGGGTGCATGTCATAACAGTTACTTTTTACTTTGTAGGAGGTAATGGCCCACAAACCCAATCAGAGTTGATATGCATCTGATATTTTTTATCTCTAACCTCAATCGGAATTGTTCTTTTGTCCTTTATGTAGGTCGTACCTGGATTTCTTGTATATTTCTGGCTCACTGGTCTTAAATGCCACAGATCTAGCCCTAAAAAGACTGTGTTTGGTCTGGGTATACTCTCAAAGGCACACATTCATTCACATAGATCTTAATGAAATCAGTGGCAATGTAGTGTATTCATTCAGATTCTAAGATGAGCCCCTGAATATTGTCCAGTCTATCAAGTCAAAGCAGTCTTGTTGGCACTTCTCCACCTCTATTGGCCATACCTTCTTGGTCCTCACAACTGGTGCTGCAGTCTTTAGTCTCAACCTATATGCCAGGAATAGGAGTATTGTCAAGTGATTAGACTTTCCCAAGTATGGATGTATGATTGGACGATAAGCATCCTTGATGGAAGTGAAACAGTGGTTGTGTGCTGGCTCCTCTGGTTCCACAGGTGATAAGTTGACAGTAGTTGTTCAGAGACTTCTTCAAGCTGACCTAGTTGAAATACCCCAAAATGATAGGGAAGGCATCAAGGTGCAATGCTTCATGCCTGCTAATCACAGTGCCTAGCTCCTCTAGTGCTTGCCTGACGTTGGTTTGAAGTGAAACATAGACTGCTACCTATATGATGGCTGAAAATCCCTCGACGGATAACATAGATGACATTTGACCTCTAGATGTTTCAGGTCAGATGAGCAGGACTAAAACAGAATCTCAACATCTGTGCACCACGATAAGTTAATCATAAAGCATACTCCACCTCCTTTACCTTTAAACCACTGAGCTGTCCTGTCTTTGCAGAGAATGGTGAAGGCATCGGGCTACAGCACTGCATCAGAAATGGCGGGCATGAGCCACATTTCCTTGAAGCAAAGTACACAGCAGTCCCTGATTTCTCCCTGGTACTACAATCTTACTCTGAGGTCCTCAAGTTTATTTTTCAGAGACGGTACATTCACCAACAGGATAGTCAGGAGTGCAGTACAAGGTCTAAGCATTTCAAACACACCTGTAAACTAGTGTGACTTCTGCACTTCTATTTTCCACAAGTCTGGAGTACTCCAATATCTGTCGATATCATTTCATTTGAATATCAATATAGTTTTTTTAAACATCGTAAAACAATGTTGCTTACCGAAGTACCCATGACTGTGACTGTGGATTTCAGCTATGGAGTCCTAAACATTGGAGCTGCATGCCAAGAGTTGCCCACTTATTGATGCCTCTTTATTCAAGATTCAAAGTTCAAGATTAAAGATTGTTTAATGTTGTTAAATGTAATTTCCTGTACACAAGTGCTACTTGGGGTCTGATGCACCACAAAAAAAAGTTAAAGAACACAATAATAATAATAATATAAAAACACAGTAAATATAAATACTTTAGATTGCCTATGTACATAGATAGATCGTATGTCCATAAAGTGACACTAGGCACAGGAGTGTCTGTACACAAGGTAACTGACAGGAAAAAGTAGTGGTTATTATGATGTGGAGGGGTGAGTTAGTGAGTAGAGGTGTTGATTAGCCTTACTGCTTGGGAAAAGTAACTGCTTTTGAATCTGATGGTCCTGGTGTGGATGTTACGTTGCCTCCTCTCTGATATGAGTGGGACAAACAGTCCAGCTATTTAACAATTAAACTTAAGGGGATTTCTTAATCAAGTTCAAGTTTATTGTCATTCAACAGTATATATGTATACCCCCAAACGAAACAATGTTCCTCCAGAACAAGGTGCACAAATTACTCACATGCAACGCATAAAATTATCACAAATAAACTACAAATAATCATGTTGCAATATGAATTATTTCTAGTTTTATTTCTTCACAATGTTTTGCATCATTTTGCTAAATAGAGTCATATGTCATAATCTGGTAAATCACCTCAAAATAAAAAGTCCAGAAATAATTACCTTCCATCAAGTTCTGGATACATGCTCACCCCATTTTCTAATGCTTCCAATAATTGTTCAGCTGTCACCTGAACAACCAGGAGTGGATCCACAATAGGCAAAACCATCAGAAGATCATGCATGGTGAAATCACCTGGTGGGTGTAAACGATCTGAGCGCAAAGTACCTAGAAATTCAAAAATATTGATTATTTTTATAGATTTGATCAGTATTATCTTACAGAGCCCATATGATTCATTTACTTTTAATTATTGTGCATTTATTTCCTTGATTTGTTTGGAATCTATTTCTGATAATCAGGAGTCAATTCAATCTTTTTTTAATTACTGAGAAGTCTGCAGGAACAAAGAGCTATAGGAATGCATGCTCACAGCTTCTTTTGAACTCTTAAATTCAAAAGGCATTTGCTGTGCTTTACTTTATTAGCCAAGAAAAGAATGTAAGAATGGTGAACAACAATACCTAGATAATGTACATAAAGTTCTGGTCACATTAAAAAGAAATGTGATTGCATTGGTGATGGTACAGACATTTAAGGTTTTGTCAGGATCTTGAAAATTTTATCAATAAAGAAAGATCGGATTGGTTTGGTTGTTTCCTTTGGAACAGGATAGGCCAGAAATAGATGAATCTAATTCATCTGCCTAAAAATATGAAGGATCTGTTTCCTCTAGCAGAAGAGGCGAAAACCCAGAGGCAGAGTGATAGATTTAAAATAATTGGTAGAAGGATTAGAGAGGTCTGGGAAAAAATGTTACTCAGAGGGTGATAAGGAACTGGGAATTTTGCCAGAAATAATAGTAGGGATAAAAGCACTTACAATATTTCAAAATATGCCTATTGTGTAGTTGAAGAACCATAGCCTCCAAAGCTGCACACCAGCTGTCAGATGGTGACACAAGTCTGAGTCGTTCTTTTTCGACTACAGTGAAATTTTCATGCAGATTTTCAAAAATTTAATTAAGTGATATGGACATCTCTGATAAATGCAATGTTTATTTTCTATCCATAACTGTCCCTGAATTAAGGAGTTAAAAGTGATCCACTTTGTGGACCTGGAGTCATATGTCAATCAGAACGCAAAAGTTATCTGTGACCTGAAGGACATTAGTGAACCCAAATTTCTAGAAGCTTTGTGCATATCATTGCCAACATATTTTTAAAAGATCCAGAATTACTGAATCACAGATGCCATGATGACTGAATCCCATCTTTCTAGATTAAAGATCTAAAAACTCAGATTAAATGAGTGAGTTCAGATTTGCCATATGAAACAAATATCTACATTGAATACAGATAATTTTTAAATTTGCAGTTTTGATGTTGACATAGCATTAGTTCCTACACACTACATGGCAAAGCTTGAAAATGCTACGCATGATAAGTGGGGTGTCATCTATGGTAACACACAAGAACAAGAACTGTTATTATTCTAATTTTGCAACAATCTGTACTATTAATAAAACTACAACTCTCTTCCCACTAAAGCAGAGATCATAAAGCCTCCTGCTCCATAAATTAAAGTTCAAAAGTAACAGGACGTGCCATATGTTCTGTCAGTAATACATTCAGCATGCATCCTATACATTAAAATCTATTTTCCAAATGTTTCCCCTTCCCCATTCCACCATATAGACAATGACATTTTGTTAATTATTTCCAAAATCACTCTTAAATTTCCAAGAAATTCCATGCCCTTTCTTCAGATTTTTCCCTACACAAGCATGATATGTAACCATGCAAGCAGAATAATTTGCAAATAATGCCGCACTTATTTAACAACAGTAATTAAACCTTCGTAAAAGTCACTGGTTTGTAATTAGGAGTGGATAACATACCAAAGCCAAAAGCAACGCCAATCTACTTGCCTACCTCAAAGCAGAAAATGACCCTGCCATTTTTTTAATAGATCGATATTTAATCATACAGTGCAATTACTCATTGTGCTATTGAGGGAAGCCTTACAATTTGGTATTACTATAATTTCATTTCAGGGTAGATTACAAACATTATTTTATCGTTAGTGCCTGTTGAAATACCACTGAGACTAATTACATTGTTGATTCCCACCATACCTAAATAAAGCATAACTTTGCATAAGTACCCTAGTTCCAAGAATTGTGATGATCCAAGACAGCCAGCAGCTGAATAGTTGAGATGATTAATTCAAGATATCTAATGATAAGCAAAAGTTGGGTATATATTATAATTCAGAACTGTACAAAGGTTCTTTATGACCATCTTCTAGTCTCTCAGAAAACCATAAAAGACACGTGTCATTGTTTTACTTTAAAATTTTTAAAGACAACACTCCCTATACACCTCCTCTAAGATCAAACAGTTTTACATTCTGCAGAGTGGCCAGGTAGCAAGGATCAGAACTGCTCGTTGATCTCAACACTTTAATCCAACCTAAAGTCCTGATTGGACCTGGTTAGGTGTTTAGAAGAAACTAAGTTATTAAAAACAAAGATTTATTGAGGAAAATATACCTGAATTAAGCAATGCCACATCAGCATGTGTGGCTTCAAGCATAGCATTGGTAACAAGATTCCCGAGACTGCTCTCTGATTTTCTTACTGTGGTGAAACGGCCATCCAGTTCTACCTCTATCTGACACAGCACTTCTCCCAACAGGTGCTGCATAGATTAGAAAAATAGATATGTAAAAAATAAATTTCTGTGGCTATGGTTAGTATCCAGTAAAAATCATCAACTGGCAATTACATTAAACTATATCTCAGTTCATTCTGATTATATCATTTATTCTAATAACTGAAAATTAACAAAAATAATTGTTTCACATGCCCTTAAGCTGAGTGATCAAAACGAATCAGAAGATTTCTATTACTAAATTATCATAAGTAACAAAACGCTCCTTAAGAGAATTAACAATATGTGAAAACGGGGACTTCCGGTAAGATGGCAATTGCTTAGCTGCTCCGAACTTTTGTTCCGTTATTGTCGCTATCTTTGCACTAAATGTCTGCATTTTTTAAACCTTAGTTAGGAACTTTTTCGGTTTCTTTTACTTGCCTGTGAACACATCTACCTTACAATGTCTAGCAAGAGTTCTAAATCCAGGAGAAAGGAAGCTCCGGCTCTCTCGGCTGAGACTCTAGCTGCGCTCGAACAACTCCAAGACGATATTTTAAAGGAATTTAGAACCGCTTTCAAACAGTTGGAAGCCAAACTGGATCGGATCAACGATAGAGTGGACAAACATGCTGAACACTTATCTCGCATCGATTTGACTTCTGAAGATTTAGAAAGTCATGTTCGATACTTGGAGACTCTCTGTTCCAATTTAGAGGAAAAATGTAACAAACTCCTTTCCAAAATGGTGGATCTCGAAAATCGCAGCAGACGCTGCAATCTCCGAATTCTTGGGTTGCCAGAGGCCACCGAACAGGGATCAACCATGAAGTTTTTCGCCGAGTTTCTCTGTGAGATATTCGGGAAAGATTTGCTTCCGAACCCGCCTGAGCTCCAAAGGGCACACAGGGTCTACGTTCCCTCCGGAATTCTGGGCTCCCGCCCGCGACCGGTAATTTTGTGCTTTCATCAATACCAGGTAAAACACAGTCTGATTGGAGGCACGTCGCAGAGGTACTTTTTCTTTCCAAAATACAATCATTCGCTTTGTGGAAGATTTTGCACCCCAGACCTTAAAGATGCGCGCTGAGTTTAAAGGCGCAATGAAAGTGCTTTTTGATCATGGTTTTAAACCCTCTCTTCGCACTCCTACTGATCTACGAATCAAGCTTAATACTGGAAAATATAAGTGGTTTAAGTCAGTGAAGGAAGCTGAAGCATTTGTGGCAAGTCTTCCGGCTATCCAGTCATCTTCGGAACCCGATCGGACCTCCTAAAATGGTGGATAAGTACTTCTCGTAGTAAAATTACCTTTTCTGGACTCAGACTTCACTTGAATCACTCAAACATTATTCATTGAAACTCTAAGGGCTGTTGACAATCTCTCCCTGGATTTGGTGTGTCTTTTTTAAATAGACATTCTGTGCTTAATGTTTCCCTATGGACGTTTAAATAGTACTTGTGTAATCTATTTTATTCTTGTATAACTTTATCTATAGAGTTCTACAACTGACTCTAACTTGTTTTGGAGGTTTGAAGTCTTTAGTGAAGGCCTCCCTGTTTGTTGGTTCACAGTTTAATTGCTGATTTATTTTTTCTTTTTTTATATTTTTTTTCTCTTTTCTTCACCTTTTTTCTAATCTCTATGGTTTCCACGGTTTTTCCGTTTCCAGCCCTGTCGCACATAATCACCTTTTTTTACCTACTACGTACGATTCAGCATTCCATGTTTGGTATAGGAAGGGCATTAGACATTTTGAAGATCTTTTCATTGATAATCGCTTCGCTTCTTTTCAGCAGCTCTCTGTTAAGTTCAATCTGCCCAATGCTCATTTTTTTAGATATCTTCAAATTAGACACTTTATTGCTCCTTTAATTCCTAACTTTCCTGAAATGCCTGCGAAAAATGCTATGGACTTATTTCTTTCCATTAATCCACTAGGTAAAGGTTTAATATCAATTATTCGAGATAAATTAGCAGCCTTACGACGGGCTCCTGTGGATAAAATTAAAATGGCCTGGGAGCAGGATTTAAATACCTCCCTATCCGATGAGAGCTGGGACTCAATTCTCAAATCGGTTAACTCAACCTCTTTGTGCTCGCCATTGCCTTTTACAGTTTAAGATTGTTCATAGAGCCCATATGTCTAAATCTAAACTATCTCGATTCTACCCTAACATTAGTCCGCTCTGTGATAAATGCAAGAGGGGCGTGGCCTCTCTCATCCATATGTACTGGTTCTGTCCTAGCTTGGAGAGATTTTGGAAAGATGTCTTCACTACGTTATCGTGTATTCTGAATCAGCACCTAGAACCAAACCCCTTAATTGCTTTGTTCGGTTTTTGGGACAACCAAATGCCGAATATTATCCTTTGCCTCTTTCCTGGCTAGACGCTTGATCCTCCTTAGATGGAGAGATGTTGCCCCGCCCACTCATGCGCAATGGCTTAACGACATTATGGCCTGCTTGGACCTCAAAAAAATTCATTATTCAGTTCTTAATTCGGATCTAAAGTTCCATAAGGTTAAAACCTTTTATCGAGTACTTTCATAACCTTCCTCTTGACTAGGGTTTTTTTTTTCGGTCCCTTGCTTTCAGCTCCCTTTTTTTTCTGGTAGTAGGCATTATTATCCTCTGTTGCTAAGTGTATTCACAGTCTGGGAGTTTGATTGTCCTGATTTATACTCTCTATATTATGTTGTGGTTGGTCTGGAGTTGTTGTTTTTTCTTGTGTTGTGGGGCTTGGGGAGGATACTAAGTTTACTTGTCTTCAATTTAGGTGCTTTTTTGTCAAATTCTCTTCCTTTGTAGCATATTGTCATTGTATGCTTAATTTTGCACTGTATTAATGCTCCTCATTGGGATTTGGGGTTTTTAATTTGTAAAATGTATAGAAAAACTAATTTTAAAAATTTTTTTAAAAAAACAATATGTGAAAACATCAAGGTTTACCAAAGTCTATTGGGGGCCTGAACAATGAACAAAATATTATGATGGAAACAATATAACTTTTAATGTAAGTACTTCAAATTATCATATTCCCTTACAGGGAATTTTAAATTAAAAAACCTTATCAATGAAACGTTGCAATCTCTTGTAAGATTCATTTGCTCCATAAAGCTTCAAGAGCCAAAAATCATCCTTGGGGAACAAAATTTCATCAAAATAATTAAGTTTATTGCAAGAATGTTTTAACACTGGCCCACTGAATTGAATAAAGTCTAGTGCATTGCTTCTTTAGCAATCCTACTATTAGTTAAGCTTTATTAACACCTGTTCATTTTGTGCACAAATAGATCAATTGTCCCATAAAAAAAAGCTCAAGGTGTTTTCTATTTTGTTTTGAGATATCTGATCACAGCCAGGATTGCACCACAAGCTTTTCAATTAATCACAACAACTTTAACAATACAGAAATTAAACATATTTTGGCAAACTATGTTAGTACAGGAGGCAGTGCATTCAAGAGAGGAAAAGAGGAGGGTATTGCTGCATTGAGTTGTACTGAAGACTTAAAGCAAGAATTGAAGCAACACAAAAAGATTCTGAAGATAGTTGTCTGTTCTGCTCTAAAGCAAGAATCACATTCCTAAGAAATCTCACATAATTGAAAATTGCATTATAAAAATAATTTTCAATGTGAAAAGGGGGTTCACAGCTGAAAAATTTTGGACTTACAGAATTAAGTTATCTTCTCTGCAGGATTTTAATAATGGCATTTTTATAGGTACAGTATATTTTGTTGCTACAAACAAATAATAAGAGATTAACCAAAACTACATTTTTGCAGTGTCTTCATCCATAGTTGACACGGTGCATGTCAAAACAGTTCTTAAATTCTGTGAAACAGCCACTGCTAGAATTAAAAGGAGCCACATCACCTGGGTTCTCAGACTTTTTCATCTTTGTAGATTGCAAATGTTTTTTCTTTAATTGTTATAAAAAAAAACCTGTCTTAAAACATTTCTTCGTTTGGCCTTCAATCCACACACTCAGGGAGCCTCTCTGTTTCCTCTATCATCTTTGGCCTTGACCTAGCAGTTCTGGACTGCAGAAAAGTAGGAAAGCAACTTTCCTTATCTTAACAGCATTGTCCCTATTGTACAAAGTACAGACTCCACAAGCCCAGTAGCTAAAATAACATTGGAAGTCCTTTTGTTTCTTTGATTGCCTCCAGTTTTACTGGAGTAATGAAACACTCTTTTCCAATCATTATCATTAGCACTTTGAAAGCTTAAAATACTCCAGATGCTAAAATCTTGAGCAACAAACTGTCGGGGAAATTCAGCAGGTCAAGCAGCATCTATGGGAGGAAAGAATCCTTTTGACATTTTGTGTCGAAACCTTGCATCATGACTGATGACTTGCCATTCATTATCTGCATGCTGATGATGTCAGCCCTACAACAAATGAAATATATACAGAGGTGTACAAACAAGAACCAGGTATTGATATTTACAAACAGCAATTGTTTTTGAAATCAAACACAGCTGTGTAAAATCTTGCTTTATTAAAATAACAACTGCAATGTTGCACAATAGGATCCCACTTAATACAAGTCTGAAACAGATCACAACATTTATATAGATAATGTAGAACCGAGGCTCTTCAACCACAACAGTATTTTACTATTTTAAAAGACCAAGATAGATCAGCTGCTGGAATGGTATCACAACAAGAATCTTGCACTCATGAATTGATTGTGGACATTAGGAAGTGATGTTAAGAACAGTTCTCAGAGGGGTCAGCAGTGAAAAAGGTGAACAGCTTCAATTTCCTGGGCGTCAACATCTCAGAAGATCTATCCTGGCCCCAACAAATAGATGTAATCACAAAGAAGGCATGCTAGTGGCTATACTTCATTAGGAGATTGAGACTGTAGCAAGTTTCTACAGACATAGCATGGAGAGCATTCAGACTGGTTACATCACTACCTGATATGGAAGCTCCAAAGTGTGGGACTGAAGAAAGTGACATCCATTGTTAAGGACCCTCACCATCTGGCATACACCTTCTTTTCATTACTGCCATCAGGGACAACATACAGGAGCCTGAAGACCCATTCTGAAAGTTTCTTCCCCTCTGCCACCAGTCTTCTGAACAGTCCATGAACTCATGAACACTACCTCGCTGTACTTCTTTAACACTATTTATTTATTTACTGGTTGATTGATTGATTGTAAATTCTGTTACTGCCACTAAACAACAAATTCCACAACATGTGTCAAAGTTAAAGCAAACCTGATTATGATTCTGGTATTTACTTATGCATATTAATAATTTTAGAATGATAGGTCATATTTATCATTACTTGGAGATGCACTGGGTATAGAGAAAAGGGTATCAATAACATCCACTATTTTTTGTTACTTGCATAAAATCCGTGGCCCAATCAGATAATGAGGATTGATAAATACAAACATTTTCTTCACATTGTAATTTATATTGACATAATTACAAAATACTTTTCTTTCAGCAATAGTATTCTTAACTTTCCCAGGTAAATTCAGGTTATAATACATGTGTTTTGAACAAGAATATCTTGTTTTACCAATTAACATTTATCTGATAATTGAACATCAAGAAAATTATACAGGGCATCAATCAAAGAAGTATGTTCCACCAAACCAACTGCTGACACAAATTTATAGAATGAAAATGCATCAATAAATTCATTAAACTATAGCCAACATACCTCCAAATTAGAAGTAAATCCTTGGACAATGTTCCTCACAAAAGCGTCTTCCTCTAAATCTTCTGTAATGTCTATCTTTTGTGTGGTGTACTTATAGTTATTCTCAAAAGCTCTTGTAATGTCAATTTTGGTTAGGTTTCTAAAATCTGATCCACTTTTGATGATTAGAGTTCCATTAATTACTTTGATGCCATAATCATGATCATGGCCTCCTAGAATCAGGTCCAACCCATCAGTGTTCCTTGCAAGTCTAATATCATTATTCCATTTCATGTGTGTCAAGGCAATCAGAAGTTGTGCACCTTTGGTTCGAAGATCTTGAGAAAGTTGGTTAGCAACAATGACGTAATCAATAAAGTTCACATTTGTCCTATCAATAGTTGGTAAAGTATCAATCCATTCTTCTTCCACCAATCCCATCAAACCGATTTTTACACCATTCCATTCCAATAACTTGCTTCCTATACCATGTCCTAGTGGTTCAGAAGTAAATAAGTCATACACATTGCTGAGCAACCAAGGGAAATTCATATCTGATATTATTTCTTCCAATAGGTCAACTCCAAAATCAAATTCATGATTTCCTGTAAAACAAATGTCCAGTAAACAAAATGTACTGATCCAATTCTGATTGTAGCCATAGTCTAATGTCACGAAATTTTAGCTATCAAAAAGAAAAACAGCCTAAAACTGAAATATTAATAACTATGCAGGAAACTACTGTATATCTAAAGCAAATAAAAAGTCGTGGCTAGCCATTAGATTTATCTATTCTGCTGAAGCTAATTTCAATTAGAAAAATATAACATAGGAATGAAATACAAAAATCAAGTCAGATAACTCATGTCAACTTATGATATTTAAAATTACTCACCAAATACTGCACACTGTATTCCAAAAGCATTAAGAATTGGTATCATGTGTCGTCCTTTTGTAGTTGTACTTAAGAGGGAAGGATTTAAGCAGTCACCACTAAAAAGTATCAGGGGATTTAGTGCTTTAAATTGTTTTAATGCTGTAGCAAACCTGTAAAAAATGATGAATTCATAGAATAAATAAGATCCAGAAAAACCAAATATTATTTGTGAAAATCAGAAAAATACTGGTAATGTGAAAGAAAAACAGAAAGATGCACACACTAAGCAAGCCATGCAGCATCTAGGAAAAAAGTTAGTGGTTTAGATCAAAACATCCTTTGTCAGATCTAGGAAAGAAAGAAAACAAGTTTGTTTTAACTTACAGAGAGAATAGGGGTATTTTTCTGATAATGTGAGACCTTATTTTTCTGATAAGGTGTTTTGGGAATAACTGTAAAAGAGATTATGAGGCCAATGGAATTAGTTATGTACCTGACTCTCTCCTTCCTTTCCTCTTCTGGATATTTCTGTCTCCCATGAAGGGGTAGGGTAGTGACAAATGTGCATTACAGACTCCTACAGCTATCTTAAATCTAGTTCCCGTCAAGCTGCCTCCTGCAGGTACTCAATTCTATTCTCCTAGTTTTTCCATCTTTGTCATATCCACTCTGATAATGAGACTTTCTACATAAAAGAAACTTGGAGATGTCTTTCTTCTGCCTGAACTATAGCTATCCCTCTTCCATCATTAGCAGGCATTTGATTGTATCTCATTTATTTTCAGCACTTCTGCTTTCACACCCTGTATTCCTGAAAAGAGCAAGTGCTGCTTCTCAACTGACAAACCTTTGCATTGAATGGATCAGCCATTTCACATATTCTGTTTCTTTAACTGGTCCTGTTAAATAATTAAAATGATCATTCCATTTATAGATCATTCACTGCAAACCCAGAATCAGCATATCAAAGATATTCCCTTTGCCATATCCATTCTCCTCCCTGCCTTCTTAAAATTAAAATTAACTTGTTTTCTCCTTCCTAGTTCTGATGAAAGGTCTCTTTCCAATGATGTTGCTTAACCTGTTGCACTATTAGAGCAATTTTGTTTTTATTTCAAGTAGTATTTAGGACCATACTCCAAAACTAGATTTATCCAAGTATTTAACCATCTCTCTGGAACAATGTTGGTGCCAGATACTCTATTATTAACATCTTAGATGTTATCATTAATCAGAAGCCTAACTGGACTACAAGCATAAGCACTGTGTCTAATAGATTTGGTAAGATCAAATAACAAAATCATTTCCTGACACTCCAAATCTATTGGTAAAATATTCTTCATTTATCTAGATGATTGAATCTCCAAAAACTTGACATCTGAACTCCTCCATCCTGATCAAAAAAGCGCAACAGTGTCTTTATTTCCTGCAGAGCATCAAGAAAGCTCACCTCTGTTCCAGGATACTGATGGACTTTTACCACTGTACCATTGAGAGCACACTCACCAACTGCATCTCAGTGTGGTATGGCAATTGTCCCATATCGGACTGCAAAGCACTCTAGCGTGTGGTGAAAACCGCCCAGTGAATTATTGGCACCCAATTGCTCACCGTTGAGAACATCTACCATAAACGCTCCCTGGGCAGGGTGAAAAGCATTATTAAGGATGCATCTCACCCTAAACATGGACTTTTTACTCTCCTCCCATCTGGTAGGCGCTACAGGAGCCTCCACTCCCGCACCAGCAGGCACAGGAAGAGCTTCTTCCCTGAGGCTGTGACCCTGCTGAACCTCACATCACAGCGCTAAACAGTACTGCACCCATATTGTACTGTCTCAGTACTTTTATATTTGTATGCTGTAACACTTTTTATTCGCAGTTATTTTGTAAATAACACTATTCTTTGCATTTCTCATAAGATGCTAACTGCATTTTATTGGCTTTGTATCTGTACTCAGCACAATGAAAATAAAATTGAATCTAATCTAATTCAGGACAAATTAATTCCATGTAATTACTCCAACTACTACCCTAAAAGCCACTTTCTCTACCAGTAGCTTATGATGGCTGTAGTCTGTATTATCCAAAAATGCATTTGCAGCAAACCTGTAAGATTTCTTTGGCACTTACCAAACCCATTGTTACTAATATATAGCAGAACAATAAAACAAATGAATGAGAAAATCATTTCCTGAAAGCTTTTCTTCAAATCACCTCCTGAAAGTTTATCTTCACTGGGTTAAATTCTTAGAACCTCCAACATAAAACTATTGTGAGAGTAGCTTCAACAAAATCATTGGGTTTAAGAAGACAGCTCACCACCGCTTTCTCAATGGCAATTAGAAATAGACAATAAATATTGCCCTTGCCAGTGACTGGATCAGTGATTCATCCTATGAATGAATAAAAAATAAATACTAATGACCAGAACAAATGAAGCTGTGTATTTTTCAACATTAAGAGATAGTTCAATATATCATAGATTTTCAAGATTTATAAGGCTTGGAAAGGTTGAACAATTATGTCTAAATCAGTTAAATAAACTTTAGTGAAATTATGAATATTATATTTAAAGCATATCTGAAACAAATACACTTTTAAAATCTTCTGAATTCAGAGCAACAATTCAGTCTGAAAATATTTTCAATCTCAAATTGTGTGGCTTCTGTGGTGCTAAGATAAAGTTAAAAATGTTAATTCTCTTGTGCTACTTTCCTAACTCAATCATTTCTGTGGGAAACCTGACCAGCTGATTTTGTTTGGATCTTAGCAGCTAAAAGATGCAATTTAAACAATAAAAATCAAGATGAATGGGAGCTGAGTAGGTTTATGTCAAAAGATTATCTTCTCCATTTAAAACCAAAATTCCCTTATGCAGAAAGTTGGAACTGTTTGGAATGATGAATGGACTTTTGATGGGCATATAGGAAATTATAGGTAGGAAATGGAAATCAAGAAGTGAGCATAATATATGATCAACCTACAGGCTGAGGGGGTCAATGATTTTTGCTGCTTATGTAAGTTAAAATATTAAAATAAATTAAAACATTATGGAAAGTACTACGAATACTGAGTGTATCAAAACTTGGGGTTATTCCTGACAGAATATATCACTGGGAACAGGTTTCTAAATATTAGATGTCAGGAATTATGCCATGGAATGGAAAAACAGGGAGTGGCACACAAAATATAAGTCCAATGTTAATTGTTTTACTGTAAGATAGCAATAAGAGGATGTATCATACTTCTGGAGGCTCAAATTTGCCACCAATATTGGTACGAGACAAGTAATTAAGAGACCAGGAAAACATGATCAAATATTGTGGTGAACCTGACAGGGTTTCTGACAAACCAAGTAATTTTATTGTTGATATTATATTTGAGGTCCTTGAGTTGTGCACCACAGGATTCTATAATGGGGAAAGTTCACAAATTGTGGAAGCAATTAGAACAAATGATTGCGATGTGGTTTGAGTGGAAACTGATATCCAAGTAGGGTGTTTGGGGGCAACTGGAAGAAAAATATTAAAGACTATACAGAACATGATAAACACTATGAAACATAACTATAGAAAATTTTCCTGAAGTGGAACTGCTAGAAGGAATGCTGGGTATTAAAACATTGATAGATATTTGCTGGTGCTGATGGGAAGGGTTTAAACTAATTTGCCAGTGGGGTGGGAAGCAGAGCAATAGTTTACAGGGGTGTCAAACTCATTTTAGGTCACGGGCCGGATTGAGCAAAATGCAGCTTCATGCGGGCCGGATCAGTCGGACGCGTGCGAACGCAGCTTTCGTTGCCTCCATTTTTTCAGCCTGCTCTCATGTGTCTCAGTCTCTGCTATAACTACAAAGTGTTTCACTTTACAAATTCCGTTTCTTATGAAGAAGACTGCCGAGCAAGACTGCCGAATAAACACTGAAAACCTGGTACCTGAATAAACTCAGCATTAGCCATATCATACGCCATAGGCGCTTCTATTACTGGGGCCAGCTTTAATAGTAATTAGATATTATCTTGCGGGCCAAAGATAATTCCACCGCGGGCCTTGAGTTTGACATATATGGTTTAGAAGATAAGGCAGTTGGTGTAAAGGTAACTGCAGCATACAGAGGGACTATGAGGATATAGAATACCCCAACCCCCAATAGCAACAGGGTCACTGAGGAAGAGGTCGGCAGACAGATTTTGGAAAGATGCAAAAGTAATAGGGTTGTTGTCATGGATGACTTCAACGTCCCTAATATTGATCAGCATTTTCTCGTGCAAGTTTTAGATGAGGCAGAATTTGACAAATGTGTCCATGAAGAATATCTGAAATAATCTGTAGAAATGCCAAATAGAGGAGAAGCTATACTGTATCTGGTACTAGGCAATGAACATGACATTTACCATGGCCTTGGAAAAGAATAGGAGCAGACATTATGGAAAAGTATTAATTGGGGGAGGACAAATTATAATGCTTTTAGGCACGGATTTAGCAGCATAAATTGGGAATGGATAGACTTAGTGAAATGCACAACAGAAATGTGAAGGCTGTTGAGAGTGCACATTCATGGGATTCTGGATATGTTTGTCCCACTGAGGCTGGGAAAGGGTGGTAGGGTGAAGAGATGGATGCCAAGAGATGTGGAACATGTAGTCAAGAGGAAGAAAGAAGCATACTTGGGATTTAGGAAACAAGGACCATCAAGGCTCTAGTCTAGAGAATTACGAAGTAGCAAGAAGGAGCTTAAGAACGGACTTGGGAGAGCTAAAAGGGGATATGGAAATGCCTTGCTGAGTAGGATTAAGGAAAACCCAAGGTGTTCTACACATATGTAAAGAACAGAAGGATGACTAGAGTGAGGATAGGACTGTTCAGGGATAGAAGAGAAAGCATGTGCCTTAAGTTGGAGGAGGTAGGGGAGGTCCTTAATGAACTCTTTACTTCAATGTTCAATAGTGAGAGGGAACTTGATGATTGTGAGGTCAGTGTAGAACAGGCTGATATACTTAAACATGTGGATGTTAAGGAAGAGAGTGTGCTAGAACTTTTGAAAAACATTAAGATAGATAAGCCCACCTCCCCCATCCCCAGCCAGACAGGATATAACCAGGTTACTACAGGAAGCCAGGGAAGAGATTGCTGCACCTTTTACAATGATTTTAGCATCCTCACTGGGGGTGTGGTAAATGGTATGCCTTTGTACAAGAAAGGTAGTAGGGATAACCATAGTAATTGTAGACCAGTGAGTCTTATGTTAGAGGCAGGCAAACTATTGGAGAGGATTCTTAGAGACAAGATTTATGATAGTCAACATGTCTTTGTAAGGGGCAGGTCATGTCTCATGAGCCTGATTGAATTTTTTGAGGAAGTGACGGAACAAATTAAAGGCAGAGCAGTGGTTGGGGATTTTACTAAGGCATTTGACAAGATTCCACAGTACAGGTTCATTCAGAAAGTCAGGAAGCATGGAATGGAGGGAAACTTGGCTGCATGGCTTTATAAATGGCTTGCCCACAAAGGCAGAGAGCATATTATGCCTGGTGGCTAGTGACCAATGTTGTTCTACAGAGATCTGTTCTGGGATCCTTGCTTTTTCAGAAAGCTATAATTAACCCGGAGGAGGAAGTAGTTATTAAGTATGCAGATAACACGAAGGTTAGTGGTGTTGTGGATAGTGCATAAAGTTGTTGCAGTCTACAATGGAACACTGATAGGAGCTCGTCTGAGAAGTGGTAGATGGAGTTCAATCCAGAAAAGTGTGAAGTGATTCACTTTGGAAGGCCAAGTCAGAAGGCAAAGCACAGTGTGGAGGAACAGGGGGATCTTGGGGTCCATGGTCATATTCTTCAAAGTTGACACGCAAGTTGATAGGGTGGATGGGAGTTGGCCTTCATTAGTTCGTGGAAATGAGTTCAAAAGCCACAAGACAATGTTGCTGTTCTATAAAACTTTAGTTAGACAATACTTGGAGCACTGTGTTCAGTTTGGTCACCTTATCAGGAAGTATGTAGAAGTTTTAGCGAAGGTGCAGAGATTTACCAGGATGCTGCCTGAATTAGAGAGCATGTTTTAAGAGGAAGGGTTGAACCAGCTAGAGCTTTTCTCATTGCAACAAAGGAGAATGAGAGGGATATACAAACGTTTGTACAAGATAATAAGAGGCATAGATCAAGTGGACTGCCAGAGACATTTCCCAGGAAGAAAATTGTTAACATGAGGGAACATAACTTTAAAGGATTTGGAACAACATACAGGGTGATGTCAAAAGGAGGTTTTCTTAGAGTGGAAGATGCATGAAATGAGCTGCCAGAGTGCTGGCAGAAGCAAATACATTAGGACCATTAAGAGACTCACAGATAGGCACATGGATGCAAGAAAAAAAATGAAGGGCTTTGTGGGAGGGATGGTTTAGATGAATCTTAGAGGAGGTTGGAGTCAGCACAACATTGTGGGCCACAGGACCTGTACTACACTTAAGTTTTATATTTTCCCATGTGTTCATTAATTAGCCTGAAACATTTCCTTTTTCAAGTGTATATTTCCAATTCACTTCACCTGTCAAGGGTAAAGATTGAATGTTCACTGTACCTTTATACAGTGGATTCCGGTTAATCAAGCCATCAGTAAATCAGGACGGATGCTTATTTGGGTCAACCCTTAAAGAACAAAAACTAATCAAGAATATAGCTGGGGTTCCCTTTGTTTAATTGGGGCACTGTGCCACTTAATTGGGCAGGAGACTTGCCGAACAGTTTCTAACTAGAGTCAGCCGTGTGCACTTGCATGTTGACACTACACCATACATAGAGCAAGCAGTTTTAAAATATCATCAGTTTCATGTGTTTGTGTTCAAAAAGCAGTGATTTTTTCACTGATAGTTGGTGAGACACAAGCAGTAAGACAATTCAAAACTGTTTTGCCCATTGTATTTTCAAGCATTGACGCTTGGAGATGCCAGGAATGAAAATAAAACGATTTCACTACTTCAACAAGTTAGGGACTACAAAGAATTTGAAGGTATTGACAATCATCTTGGTCATGGTAGAACTGACAGTGCTTTGGGAAGACTGAATTAAGGAGGCAATCGAGTTCAAGGAATCCAAATACCAGGAGCTTGTAGAGCAGTGCCAGAGACAATGGTGGCGAGCAATGTTGCAAGCCTATAGAAATGAGGTGTAAAGGTTTTTGTTGGCTGCTCATTCTACAGAACCTAATCTCTCCTTGGCAAACAACAGAACAATCAGGATCATCACGGAGGCTGACAAGCGTGCCTCCAGATGGTATGGATCAAGAGGAGTTACCTGTGAACCAATGCTGCAGGGACACAAGCCGGGGCCTGATCAATCCTGGCTAGGTCATCTGATCAAAGGTGTCTGATGTTGAAAGACCTAAAACTGCCAATGACCACAGGTTACATCACTGATTAAGCATCGCAGTGCATCCTAGGTGGTATCTCAGCAACACTGAATGTTACAATGAAAATGAAGATTTGGAGGATGTAATGATCAGAAGAATTGTACCAAAGGCAGTCCATTATCTATGGTAGGTGTCTGTGCTGATTTTATTCCATTTACAGTCAATTTAAAGAACATATACACTGGATTAATTCCTTCATCAATAACTATTAGGAACAAATGCAATTTTATAGTACTGTAGTAGTTACAATTCTACTTTTTTGTTTTTCATTTAAGTACATAATTTATTACTCAGTTAAATGGTATTGTCTTTTTTCTACCTTTTTAATAATTTCCATGAAATTTTGGTTAATTGGGCAGCCACTTAATTGGGCCATAATCTGTCCCAATTAACGGGAATCCACTGTGTTTATTATTCATTGCCAACTGCCCTCTATTATAATTTCCAACTATTAAGGGACTGGTAAAACATGGTCGAACTTTGTAGTGAACCTGATGAGTTCAATTAAAGTAATCTTCTTGGTGATACAATTTATTGTATTGAATTCCGAAGTTAGTTCATTTGCTTAATATTTATTTATATTCACGAGTCATGGTGGGTTGAACACATCGCTGGATCAACAGTCCAGGTACCTAGATAGCTGTTTCAATGTTAATAACTATACCACTCTATCCTTACCACAATGCTCAAAGCAAATCTCCACCCCGAATGCATCACCCAGATGTTTTGTCACTTTTAAATATATGTAATCTTTGGTCAGAAAGCTGTAGAACCTATGTTGGTGCCGGAATATGGAGAGATTCTTGCGGATTGCACCCCCCCCCCACCCCGCACATTCTTGGGTGAGCTGCTTATTAACACAAACAACATGTTTCGCCATATGTTTTGATATACGCATGATATGGTTTTTGCAATCTTGTCATCTTCCTTAGAAATCATACTCATTTCGTATTTAACTGCACAAAACAAACTTATTTCTCTCTCTCTCTGTCAATTCACACAGCCACGAAAAACTAACACAGCAAGTTCCTCGTGGTTTATTAACAAACACCTTACACCAAGTAAATGCGTAAAAAGAATGATCGTAACCTGGACGCGCCCCCCACGGGTTCCTCCGCACGCGGCTGGATTTCATAGACATCATTAAAGTGGAGGATGGTCAAAATGGGAACAACTGGGGCAGATGTTTCACAGGACGGGTCGAGCACACTCGTCGTCTCCGCCGCCATCTTTCCAACGCCCGCAGCAGGGTCGCCAGTAACCGTCGTGCGGTAGTTATGGTAACGTCGAGCTCGCGCTGCTGCCACGTGCCGCCCCGGGCGACAGGCCCATTATGACTCATGGTCACTGACCGCCCGCTCGCTCGCTCCGGAGAAATACGGTCGCGTGACCCGGGGGGGGGGCGAAGCTGCTGCCACGTGCCGCCCCGCCCCGGGCGACAGGCCCATTATGACTCACGGTCACTGACCGCCCGCCCGCTCGCTCCGGAGAAATACGGTCGCGTGACCCGGGGGGGCGAAGCTGCTGCCACGTGCCGCCCCGCCCCGGGCGACAGGCCCATTATGACTCACGGTCACTGACCGCCCGCTCGCTCGCTCCGGAGAAATACGGTCGCGTGACCCGGGGGGGCGAAGCTGCTGCCACGTGCCGCCCCGCCCCGGGCGACAGGCCCATTATGACTCATGGTCACTGACCGCCCGCTCGCTCGCTCCGGAGAAATACGGTCGCGTGACCCGGGGGGGCGAAGCTGCTGCCACGTGCCGCCCCGCCCCGGGCGACAGGCCCATTATGACTCACGGTCACTGACCGCCCGCCCGCCCGCTCGCTCCGGAGAAATACGGTCGCGTGACCCGGGGGGCGAAGCTGCTGCGGCGTGAATTCGGATGAGATTTTGTCAGAAAGAGAAGGAAGGGGCAGTGTGGGCCCCTAAATCAAAATGTTGTGAAAATCAACCTATAAGCACTAGGTTGTGTGCCATAAACTCTATCGTGCTATCTATGAAGTGGGGAAAAAATGGAAGGCGGTTATGGATTGGGTTTATTAATTCATTTATTGAGATACAGCTCTGAATAGGCCCTTGCTGTGTTTCCAGCCCAGCCGGCCAGCAATATCCCAATTTAACCTTGTCCTAACTACAGGACAATTCACAATGCCTAATTAAGCTACCGATGGTAGGTTAATCAGACTCTGGGAGGTAACTGGAGCACAGGAGGAAACTCACACAGTCATGGGGAGAACGTACAAACTCCTTACAAGCAGCGGTGGGAATTGTACCTGAGTCGCTGGTACTGTAGAGCAGTGCTAACCACTATACTACCATCCAAGTGAAGCACAAACTGTAACAAAATCTTTCAGGTTCCACTCGTGTAAGATTTTCATTCAAGTTTTCTGTTACATTATTTTACTTATAAAACTCAAGCTCTGTTTTGATATATTGACAAGTCATTTATTGTATTCTCAATAATGTTTCTGGTGTTCACTTCTTTATGAAACACTTCTCTCAAGTGAAATCAATAGTTTGATTGAAATGTTTCTATAAAGCTGTACAGGCCACAAGTTCTGAAGGGCTGTGGTTCAGCATAAAAATACTCAAGATGCAAAAGCATAAGGTTATAGAAATTGGAATCATGTGCAGTGTGGGTTTGTGAAAAGCAGTTTTTTGTTATGAACTCTCAAAATTTCAATCAATTCAAAAAATGTTTGGATCACAACACTATAAATAGTCAAAATCATGTTTTGAAAAAAGTTAAATCACTTCTACATTGTAATATCTACGGTATATTGTATTTATATTCCCACACAGTGTAGCTGGGTAAGCATACCAACATTTACTGATACCAATTACCATAGTCTGGACTTCTGAATTACATCCTGTGATGAGGTTCCAAATGAGTCTACCTAATAATGCACCACATAGTGTAAGTTTACTTCTTCTGTGCTTCCAGCATGTTACTGTTCTACGGTACAGAGATGGTAATTGAGGCTGACTGCCAGGATTCGGCCTGTTCAATTAGCCACCAGGACTTGTTAGAGCAGGGAGAAAAATAATTCATTGTATAGGGAAGGGAATGAAAAAAAATGCAAGAGCCAAACTAAATAGTATAAAGAGAATATGAGAAGATTACACAGAGACAATTTACAGTAGAAGTGATGTGCAGTGGAGTCGAAAGCAGAGCATTAATGCATTAGTTCCACTAAGTAATAGTATATTTTACTATGATTGATTATTAATCAAACATATTAATTTTCTATTGGTCAATGCCATTTTATTACATATCTGTGCTGTAATTGATTGTGTGCAGATCGAAGGCCTCCTAATGTTCTTAATTCTTATAGACCCAACAATTCTAGCAAACTCAGCAAACCACAGAGCAATTCTTAAAAGGAGAAACTTCAAAGAATAGAGAATGAAGAAGAATTCTATGCCTAAGTTAAAATTCGCAAGGTGACTGGGAGTAGAACATGATGGTGCAGAAGAGCTAAGTGCATAGCAAGCCTAAGAAGAAGCATGAGAATGTTTTGCCAGACTTTGTACAAAATATATTTTGATGGAAGTAGACCAGCAACGCATTTCAGCAGATGGCAGAAATCTTGCATGGGAAGTCTTGGAAGAGGCATTAGAATGTATTGCAAGGCATTTCACAAAATATATTTCAATGGGAGTAGAACAGCAAGGCATTTTGGCAAATGGAAGAAATCTTAGGGAAATGATAAAAGAGAAAAACAGCACACATTTAAAGAAGAAAGATAATAGTTTGCATACAGTGCAGAACTAAATAATGGAAATAAAGAAATGAGAGAACAGATGTCTGTTCTACCTAGCTGAATTTAACATAGTGATAAAGGTTCTCAATGAATGGACACAGAATGGAATCAAAGGCATAGGATGGAAAAATAGATGGGGAATAAAACAGGAAGTGCTGGAAATACACTGCAGGTCAGTGAACAGAAGAACAATGTTAATGTTTCAGGTCAAATGACCTTTTATATATCTGAAAATTCATCAGTCCAAAACAATAATTCTCTTCAGACCTTTGCTTTATTACACCATTGACAGCTAAGTATATGAAAATGTGTAGATATTTTTGCAATGTTTTATTGAGACATCACTGCTTTCAAATGACCATAAGTTGCTGCAGCTAATTTGTCGCTTTATGCAATCTGAAGAGGGTAGTGCAACTGAGGTAACATAGTGGTCCAGCAATCATAACTGCTGCCAAAGTGTTCTAGCAACCCAGGCTTGATATGAGGCCCTCCGATGGTCAGGCTCAACCATGGATGTTTTGTCCCAGCTGTCTAAGTGATATGCAAGTCAGGGCAGTTTGATATGGAGAGCAGGCTGGTGCTCATGTAGCAGGCTCCCTCTCTCCATGCAGCTGATGAATGCAAAGGAATGGCAGAGACCAATTATGGTTTAGCACCAGCAGCTGAAGTTGCCAGTCAGAGTTGAACTCAACGTAGGATTGCACAGGGACTCCAGCTCCATATTTTTCCTCACGATTTACTTCCAAAGCCTTGAGTATAGCGGCAAGGCAGCAGAGTTTTGAGATCAGAGTTTTCCTTCAACTAGATAAGTTGCCAACCACAGCTGATGAGCCTTATCTGTCCAAAGTTACTGGTTTTAAGGCACCAGTTACACTCTTTGTCCCTTCACCTATCAGCAGGAATGTTTCCGCTGGGCTAAGTAGCTAATACACATGAGAAGCCCAGGAGCTGGACTTGGTTGTCAGAGGCTACTTGAGACACATGCCTTTGGGAGAATTTAATAGATGGTGTGAGCTTATTCCCTCTGGCATTCCTGGCTATAACAATTTTAAGGAACCTGGGTTTGAGATGAACCTCAGAGACTGCATTTTTCAAGTTCGCATATTCTTCATGGCTGTGTGTATTTTCCCGGGATGCTCTGGTTTTCTCCCACATCCCTAAGATGTTACTTGGTTAATTGGCTATTATAATTCACCTCTAGTGTAGGTGGGCTAGCAAGAAAGTTGAAAATCAAAGAGTTGGCAGAGAGTCTATGAAGTAAATGGCTCAAGTTATTTTGAAATGCAGGAAGGGAGATCAAGCTCTTGATACCTATGTGTGATAGCTGTTATCACTGTAAAATTGGCAGTAAATCAATTTAAGCAGTAAAATCAAAACTCCCCTCCTCCAGCACCAGTTCTGTCAATTCAGTGCCAGCAGATGCAGTTAATTTATAATTAGTGATTTACTGTGAAGTTCAACTTTTATCTGTTATTCTTGCTGTGAATTGAAAATAATAAGCCTATTGGAATGTACTTAAATTGAATTATAACCATGTCCTATGCCATACTTGCTGTTGAGCATCTCTTCTGCATGTCTTATTCCATACTCATGAAGAATAATAACCTTTGAAAAATCCATGGATCCAAGTTCATATCTCTGAAAATGACCACACGTCGATAGGGTGGTAAAGAAGGTGTATGGAATGCTTGTCTTTATTAGTGGAGGCATCCAATTTAAGAGTAATTAAGTTATGTTACAGCTTTATAAAACTCTGGTTAGGCCACAACTGGAGTACTGAATGATGTGAAGGCTATGGAGAAGATGCAGAAGAGGTTTGCCAGGATGCTACCTGGATTATATGTGGTATAAAGAGAGACAGAACAAACTAGGGTTGTTTCCTCTGTACCAGCAGAGGCAAGGGGAGACCTAAGTTTATCAAATTATGAGAGGCACAGATACAGTAGGCAGCTGATATTTTTCCCTAGAGTTGCAATGGCTAATACCAGAGGATATGCATTTAATGTGAGAGGGAAAAGGTTCACAAGAGATGTGCAGGCCAAAGTAGGTGGTGGGTTCTGCAAACGTGCTGCCAGGGGTGTGGTGGTGGAGACAGAAACAACTGAGGCATTAAAAAGGCTATAAGATAGACACATAAATATGCAAATAATGGAGCTATATGTGCGGCCAGAGGGAAACAGGTGTCAGTGGCTTAATTAGTTCAGTACAACATCGAGGACAGAGCAGTCTATTCCTGACCTGCATTGTTCTTTGTTCTATCTACATCAACCTTAATCCCTTGCATGAGTCCCAATATTTGCTTTAAAAGGGATTCAAATGCTATTGAGATTCAGTTTTTAAATTTCTGGCTCGTGATCTCTGAAGATACATAAGTGTGATCAACTTTGCAGTCCCTAGAGCAACACATGCAAAATGCTGGAGGAACTCAGCAGGTTAGGCAGCATCTAGGGAAATGAATAAAACAGTTGACGTTTCAGACTGAGACACTATATTGGGACTGGAAAGGAAGGGGAAGATTCCAGAATAAGAAGGTGGGGGAAGGGGGATGAAGACAAACTAGAAGGTGATGGGTGAGGCCAGGTGGTAGGGGAGGAGGAGGAGAAGGAAGTAAGAAAAGAGAGTGGATTATGAGATAGAGAGGGATGGAGGATGGGCACCAGGTGGAGGTGATAGGCAGGTGGGGAGGAAAAGGTAAAATGCTAGAGTGGGAGAAATGAAGAAGGGGGAAGGGTAAAAAAATTACCAAAAGTTAGAGAAATCGATGTTCATGCCATCAAGTTAGAGGCTACCTAGACGGAATATGAGGTGTTGTTCCTCTAACCTGAGAGTGGCCTCAGGTTAGCAGAAGAGGAGGCCACAGATTGACATTGGGCCCTGTGGGAGTCAAGTGCAGAAAATGCAGCGATATTTAAATTATAATTAATGACAGGTGATGTGCCAGAGGATTGGAGGATAACTAATGTTGTTCTGCTGTTTGAGAAAGGCTCTAAAACCGCCAGCGAGCTTGACATTAGTAGTGGAAACATTTGGATGGTATTTTAAGGGACTGCATGTAAGTATTTGGACAGATAGGGACTGATTACGGATAGTCGGCATAGGTATTACATGTTAAATCGTATCTAACCAATCTTATATGGTATTTTAAGGACTTTACCAGGAAAGTTGATGAAGGCAAGGAAAGTTGATGATGGACTTCAGCAATGCATTTAATAAGGTCCCATATGGAAGGTTAGTCAAGAAAGTTCAGTCACTTGGCATTGAAGATCAGGTAGTAAATTGGATTAGACATTGCCTTTAGTTGCATGCCTCTCTGACTGGGGGCCTGTGACTGATAGAGTGCCTCAGGGATCGGTGCTGGATCCATTATTGTTTGTCTTGTATATCAATGATCAAAATGATAATGTGATTAACTGGATCAGCAAATTTGTGGCAAAAAAACAAGATTGGGAGTGTAGTAGACAGTGAGGAAGATAATCAGAGCTTGTAGCAGGATCTGGACAAGTTGGAAAACTGGGCTGAAAAACGGCAGGTGGATTTAATGCAAACAAGTGGCGGGTGTTGCACTTTGGCAAGACCAATCAGGATAAGTCTTACACTGTGAATATAGGGCACTGTGGAGTGCTGTACAACAAAAGGGTCTGGGAATAATTCATTGAAAGTGCCAGCACAGGTAAGAATGGTTGTAAAGAAAGTTTTTGGCACATTGGCCATCTTAAATTGAAGTGTTTATAGGAGATGGAATATTATATAGAAGTTGTATAAGGAGTTGGTGAAACCTAATTTAGAGTACTGGGTTTAGTTTTGGTCACCTACCTACAAGAAAGATGCAAATAAGGTTGAAAGAGCACAGAGGAAATTTACAAGAATGTTGCCAGGACTAGAGGACCTGAGTTACAAGGAAAGATTGAATAGCTTGGAATGTAGAAGATCGATGGGAGATTTAATAGAGGTGTATAAAATTATGAGGGATAAAAACAAGGGTAGATGCAAGCAGACATTTTCCACTGAGATTGGGTGAGATTGAGAGGTCATGGGTTAAAGGTGAAAGATGAAAAGTTTAAGATGAACATGGGGGGATATTTCTTCACTGAGAGGGTTGTGAGAGTGTGGAAAAAACTGCTCGCTCAAGTGGTTCATGCAAACCCTATTTCAACATTTCGGAGAAGTTTGGATCGGTAAATGGATGGTAGGGTATGGAGACCTATGGTCTGAATGCAGATCAATGGGACTAGGCAATTTAAATAGTTCAGCAAGGACTTGATGGGCTGAAGAGACTGTTTCTGTGCTGTAATTTTTTATGATTATGTCGGAATGACAATGGGATAGGAGTTCTGCTTTTTGCGAGTGGAACTGAGGTGCTCAACAAAATGGTCTCCATTCTACGTTGGGTCTCCCCAAGATAGAGGAGTCTGCATTGGGAGCACCCGATACAGTAGACAACCCCAACAGATTCACATGTGAAGTATTGCCTCACCTGGAAGGACTGTTGAAGCCCTGAATTGAGGTGAATATGTTGGTGTAGCATTTCCGCCACCTGCAGGGATAAGTGCCAGGAGGGAGATTACTGGGAAGGGACGAATGGACAAGGGAATCATGGAGGGTGTGATTCCTGTAGGTGGAGAGTGCAGAGGAGGTCAAATGTGTTTGGTGATAGAATCCCATTGAAGATGATACAGTTTGTGGAGAATCATGTGGAGCCTCATGGGTTGGTAGATGAGAATAAGAGGAACTCTATCCCTTTCAAAGCGGCGGGAAGATGGGTGAGCGCTGGTGTTTAGGAAATAGAGGAAATGCAGGTGAGATCCTGATGTTCTGGAAAGGAAAGCCTCATCCTGGGTGACAGAGACAAAGGAACTGAGAAAAAGGAATGTTATTTTTACAGGAGACATGGTGGAAAAAGGTATGGTCAAGATAGCGGTGCGAATTGGTGGGTTTATAGAAGCAGTTTGTATCCAGTGATCGAGACAGAGATTAAAAAAAGGGGAGAGTGGTGTCAGAAATGGACTGTGTGAATTCAAGGGCAGGGTACAAGTTGGAGGCAAAGTTGATGAAATTGACAAGCTCGGCAAGGTGCATGAGGCAGCACCAATGCAGTCATCAATGTAGTGCAGAAAGAGTTGTGGAGCAATACCAGGGAAGGCTTGGAACATGGACTTTCACACAGCCAATAAAAAGGCAGGCAGAATTGGAGCCATGCAGATGTCCATGGCTACTCCATGAGTTTGGAAAAAGTGGAAGGAGCCAAAGGAGAAATATTTGAGGGTGAGGACCATTTCTTCCAGCCAGAGGACGGTGGTGGTGAAAGGGAACTGGTTGGGTCTTTTGTCAAAATAGATTTAAGGCCTTTTTGGTAGGACATAGAAGTGTATGGAGACTGAATGGCCATAGTGAAAATCAAGTGATCAGGACTAGGGAATTGAAAGTTGTTGAGGAGATCAAGAGCATGTGAAGTGTCATGGATATACTGTAGATAAGAAGGGACTGAAACAAGGGGAATAAAGTAGAGTCAAGGTACACGAACACAACTTGAGTGGAGCTGGGTCAGGGAGAGACAATGGGCCTACCCAGACAGTTAGATTTGTGGATCTTGGGTAGGAGATAGAAACAAACAGTGTGGAGTAAGGGAACTAAGAGGTTGGTGACTGTGGATGGGAGATCTTCAGAGTTGGTACGGTTTGTGATGGTGTCAGATATTCTGATGGTCCTGAGTGGGTCCTTTTCAAGTGGTAAGTAAGAGGAGGTGAATGAGAGTTGTTGCCTATCCTCAGCAAGGTAAAGGTCAATCAGTCACACTACAAAAGCACGCCCTATGTTTGTGGGTTTGATGGTTTGGTTGAAATTGGTGCATAGAGAGTGGAGGACAATGTGTTCACATTCTTCCACTCTCTCCGCACCAATTAAAACCTCACCATTAAAGGAGGAGGTAAGGTTTTAAGAACAGAAAGGTGTGCTGAAGCCAAAATGGTTGGTGTCTCATTGGCAATTAGATATGAAAGGATCCAGAGTAGTCAGAGAACCAGAGAGGGGTCAAGAAGAGGAGCAGGGTTGGAGACAGCAGAAGAGGTCATTGGTGTGGGGTGAGGAACTCTGGCCAAAGAAGTCAGCTTGGAGACAGAGGTGATGGAAGAACTCGGCATCATGGCTGGCACGGAACTCACTGAGGTGTGGGTGAAGGGGGACAAAGGAAGGTCCTTGTTGAGGACTGAACATTCTACCTCAGAGAAAGGAAGGTTAATTAGAGGGAATGGTGAAGACAGAGCAGGAATTAGAGCTGATATCAGAGTGGGGAAGAGAGTTGGTGGCATCAGAGGTTAGAGTGTTCAAGGTAGATAGAGTGGGAAGAAGATGGAGGTTCCAAGGACCCAAGAGGTGATGGGGGAGCTTGAGAGACCAGAGGTGGGAAATAGTCAGGGGAATAAACTTCTTAGTCTGTTGGTGCTAGAAATGGATGAAATCTTCCTGTGGTGATTTCTAAAGCTTCATGGACTGTTCATGTTAAATCACTGGTCACAAGGTCTAAACCCTTGACCTTGGTTTAGAAAGTTCTGTTTGTATTTTCTTTCTTATTTATTTTATTATTCTTCCTATTCGATCCATTGATCAAACTGCATTGCAATTGATCTATAGTTTCTCATCCCTTTGTACCTTCTGATGCTGACTGCTATCTTATAATACCAGTGGACACTGACTTCAAATAACTGAGCAAGCAATATTGACAAAACTGATTTGTACTTTAAACAATTGAGATGTTCTATACAACGAATAATCTGAAATTATTCACCCTTCCCTAGCCCTCCTCTCTCCTCTTGAAAACTAGATTACATCTCTTTCCCAGTTCTGACGAAACATTGGCCCTTTTTTTAACCACAGATGCTGCCTGAACTGCTAAACCTTTCCAGCATTTTCTGGGGGGTTTTTGTCCCAAATGTGTTCATTGTTCCTTTCTTTCCTGTACATTGGCTTCCAGCAAGGTCATAAGTGTCAGCGCTCTTGGCGTACAATGATGTCACATGCAAAAAGGATGAACATTGAGCAATATTGCAGAAATCCAATAATATCAGTGAAACTCATTGTGCATAGCTCTGGTAAAGTAATGAGATTAATTGAATATGCGTTTACAAGAACAGGTATGGATACAATGAACAAAATAGTCTATTTCGGCTTTCTGAGGGGAAAAAAAAGTCACGACAACAGACGAGCCAGAACTCACTTACTCCCTCTCTCTAAGGCCCTTCTTCTCCAGCTTCACCTTTCACGTGTCATAATGTTAATCTAGTTGCAATACTAGTCAGAATATGTTAGCAAAATGTACTTAGAAATACAAGCTATTCATGCATGCCTTTTATTTGATCTTCATTCATCATTTTATTGCTCTTGGTGTCTAGCTGCCATTCAGATACAGTTCTAAAAACAGAAGATGCCGGAAACACTCAGGCAGGTCAGGCAGCAATTGTTGAAAGAGAAACGGTGTTTCAGGTCGAAGACACTTTGTTAGAACTGGAAAAGAGAGAAAAGCTATTTTCACTGGGATATTGTTTATTCATTCTCAGATTATTGCTATGCGTTCTGGTATCCTCGTTGTTCACGCTGCAGAATGAGCAAGATTATAATGGCTATCAATTGAAGCAAACCTTTCCCTGAGATATCTGGGCAGAAATGACTGCCTCTGAGCTTTTTGTACAGATACTTTAACAGGTGTTTACCGGATTCCTACCAATGGATTAAGATCTCCGAGAAAATATTTTTAACGAGCGCAATGAGCTCGTTACGGTATCAACTGTAGTAACAACAATAATATTTTTTCGCACTGTTTCTCCTTAAGAATTTCTCTATATTTCTTTTCGGGAATAAGCATTTGAGGTTTTCATGTAACCACGTTTCACAAAATTACGCTATATAGAACAGGTGTGATATCGCATATTTTTATTTCCTGTTTGGCTTAATGGCGTGGTACTGTTAATGTACAACTGAAGCTTCCATGAAAGCTTGTTTCTAAGGTAAAGGGAATGATTGTTTTACTGAAGTAAACCGGAGTCACATCCTATACATAGAGGTCAATGCTTCGCGTCAAGGAAATTGTTCTATTTTATTGCCACGCCACTTGCCTTCCTAACATCTGAACGCGTCATGGTTAAGACATCGTGTTGAGGTATTGCCGATGCCGTTTCATGTTTCCTTGGTTCGGTGTCGAAACAGCAAGATCCAGCTCTTGGCGTTGTATTAATATTCCTGTCCTATCAATTGTTGTGTCGCTATTCACGTCAGCCTGGCTGATTCCTGCGCTTCGTATTTTCACCAAGGTTGGAACAGCACAAAGGCCATTCGGAAATACTTAGGATTAGAGAAAACGACTACAGCCACTTCCAACCCACCTGGAACCTTCGATTTTTTTTCCAAAAAAAAGTGAAATAAAAAAACCGTTGTGACTGTCTATCTTGGGAGAATTAAAAGCGAGATCGTTCTCACATAAGATTTCTGCATTCGACAAATTCTTAATGGAAACTCCTAAATCTTCGAGATGTGAATTTCTGCCCGATGAAATCATCATCCCAAACAGTATGGAGCATGTTAACACTAGGATATTTCGTCTGATCCTAGATAGTGGTGACTCTGAAGCATGTTGAAAGACGAAAGCCAGCGCCCGCTTTGCAGGCTCAATGTTATGTAGGGGAGGCTAGAGGGAAAAATAGAGAAAGCATCAATTTTCTTGCATTTTGAGAGCCCATTTCTTTCCCGGAGAGCGCGATCCGTTGCAACCTGCCTCACCCCGAGCGAAGACCAGTTTATCTTGGATGTGTATGCATGAGTTCTGCACTGAATGGGCGCAAAATCCGCCCCAAGTCGCCCGGATCCATCCTTCACCTCGGGAAGGCGCAATACAGAGAAGCGGAGCGGAGAGGCAGCTCAGAGAGCGCCGCTAAGTCCTTCCGAGCACTGGACGAGTGTAGGATGGTAAGTACGAACTACTGAACACAGAACATTTTAAAATCCACATTGACACTCCCCTTTCCCCATCAAAACTACTTCCAATTTTGATCACGTGCAAATGCACGACCATATTTGTTAATGTGGAGCAATGGCCTGAATGATGACTGAATGTCAGTGTTATTCTGACGCGTCTATTTATGGCACCGTCTTATCTTTTCTATTGCATGTGAGCTCGTTGCCTGCTGAAGTGCTTTACTGAATACTAAGTGGTATTCCCGTGCCTAAAGACTCAAGTCCCTTCTCTCTGCGTTAACTAAAATCAACCTTGGCGTTTTAATTAAGTATCCATGTAAACAGAATTGTTTGTTATGGGTGTATCATTCCTAAAAAGAGCGAACATGTTTTCCTTTACCAACACGGTGCCGATTTACTGATCCTACACCAGAAACTAGTCAGACTTATTTGCTGTGGTTGCACTGATCTGCGGCTCAGATGGAAGCTGGACAGGTACAATTAATAGAGTTACATTTTTAAAGTATTTTAAGGGGTCGCGATTGTTGGTGCAGTGGTAATGTTGCTATTTATTCACTGTATTATAGCATGGGAGTGTATGCATACACAATAATGCATTTTCGCAGACGAAGTGAATGGCTGTCCCACGACTGACCTTCAGATTTTCTTTCCAGCTGAAGTAGTAGCCAGTGCCGATCTTTAATTTTTTTTTCGAATCTTATTCCGCCGCTCTTTTTTTTAGAGAAACTATGGCAAACTTTTCAAGGCAATGACCAAGAGATTTTTTTTCAGATGGTGCAAGACTTTAACACCCAAGTTGCCCTTTACCGTGAACTGGTCATTTCCATTGGAGATGCCTCCGTGGATTGTCCGTCCTTGCGATCTGAAATGCAGAAGACGCGGACCAAGGGTTGTGAGATGGCACAATGCGCACATCAAAAACTCTCGGCAATCTCGGGGTGAGTGAGCTCTAAACCAAAGTCGCCTCCTCAAATATCAACGCTGAACTTTATGAACAAACTTGCCGATAGAGGATGTTTATATCAAATGTTGACTACGCGATACCCGTTAACCCATGAACATATTCTAGAGCTTTACCATTTAATAGTTTTATTACAGAATGATTTGCACTTAAATCAAATCACCATTATTTCAACTAGCAAATTCCGTGTCTGTCTCCCTTTCGAATGGCAACTTCCTCTTGGAGAAGTTGAACCCGCCATAGTCGGTCACACTTTTGCTACGTGCATTGCACTCAAAAAGAACGCCGGCATCTCCCGAAGTAAGAAATTTACATAGTGTGTAAGTGGCGAAGTCACATTTATTTTCTCCCGGCGGTTATTATAATTGTTGTGCAAGCAGACATGGCTGAACCAATCCCAGAGTTACCAGCATTAAATTGTAATTTCGTTGTAACTTTTTGAATTCTATGCTGTGCGACCTCCAAAAGCCGTGGAGTTGTTTTAGTGCGTCAATTGAACTTCATTGTAAATTTTAAATAGGATCCCGTTTGCTTTTTCTACTTGCCCAATAGATACTAAGAACCCCAATACCGAATGAAAGGAAAACTGTAAGCGTCTCCGCTGTACCAGTTGGGTGGCTACTCCTGAAAGGACTCGTGAAGAAACCACTGAATTAGCAGGATTCACTTCAGCAGCCTCCCCTTCCCTCTATCTAATATTTTGAAGTTACACTTTGGTTTTCACTTGATAAGAAGCCATATTTCCAATTCTGAGGAAATTTGTAAAAACCAAATTGTTGCTAACTTCTATAGAGAAAAGATTAGCAATTTTTTAAAGATAAGTAACAGTGAACTTGGTTGCTTGTTGAAATATTTTATATAAACCTCATTCCTATAGAGACATGATTTAAGCCCAAGTGAGGAGTGGGGGGCTGGTTATAGTTGTGCTAGTCATGTCAGCAGAACAGAACTGTGAAGAGTCTGACTGTTTAGTGGGTAGTTTCCATTTTCTTTCTGTTGATTTACAATGGAGAAAATATTGGAATGCACACTTTAAGTCCCTTTGCTGTGGGTTCACTTTGTACTCCTGCCAACATTAATTTCACCCCATCCTGTTGAACTACTATGAGAAATTACATTTTCAGGAAATCAGAACCTCTGGCCAGCCATTCAAAATGGATGAGTAGAAAGTTTGAACCAGATATGAACACAATCAAGTTTGTTTGTGTCCCCAGGATATAAGCAAGAAGAGATACACAAATGACCAATTGGAGCTAATGGTTAAATTATCATCTAATAAATTAACCTATGATTAGATAATTAACTTTTAGCAGTTAAATACTAATTCTCCTGGAATATATTTTGAAAGAGACTGCTTCTTGGTCTCTTTCAAGAGATTTTTGTTTCCTCACTGGCCACAGGAATAGTACCAGAATATTGGAGGAGGGCATATATTACTCTTTTGTTCAAGAACAGTGAGAGGACTAATCCTGGGGATTTCAGACCAGTGAGTCTTACATCAGTGGTGAGCATACTACTGAAGAGGATTCTTAGGTAGAAGATTACTGCTGGCTTTGTGACGGGCAGGTCATACCTTATAAGCCTGAATGAATTCTTCAAGGAAGTGACAACTAACTGATAAAGGCAGTGCACTGGATATGTATATGGATTTTAGTACACTGTTCAACAGGGCTTTCCGTGGTAGGCTTTTTCAGACAGTCAGGAGGCAAGGGATGAATGGAAACTTGGCTGTGTGGAGAAGGCATCATTTTCAGGTGATTGGCACAAAGTATTGGGTGGGGGGAATGCCAGATATAGGATTTTTATACAGATACTGGTGGATATGTGGAACATGCTGCTAGAGGTGGTGGCTAAGGGCAATTAAAAGACTCTTAGATATGCACATGGATAAAAGAAAAATGGAGGGCTGTGTGGAAGGAAAGCATTAGAATGATTTTGGAGTGGGTTAAAAGGTCATCACAGCTTCATGGGCCAAAGTGCTTACATTATGCGTTTTGTTCTATGTTCTTAATCATACTGCCAGTTTGTCCTTGGTCTGGTGTAAACTTAACCTCTGCTCAAATGTTAATCTGCAGTTTAGGATTCATACTAAACTGCAAATTTAGTAAAAAGTAGAAATGCTACATCAGAGTTGTTAAGTGGCTGCAATGTCATTTATTTGGTTGGGGAGCTGATTTTTTTAAAGACGTTAAAACGTTCAAATGATTCACTACTGAATATGGTTTAAATCAGCCAGACAACAACTACAATGTTGTATGTAGATATTGGATGACAACATACACAAGCTTTGGCATGATTTCTCTTCTCTCTTGTCTTTAAATTGTTTAATACCATTCATTGTTCAAGAACTTGACAGACGACTGTCAATGCTTATTGAGCCTTCATTAGTGTTGTCAAGCCAGAATCCCAGTTGCCTGTTACAGTGGTTCCAGTAGAAACTTTAAAATCCAAGCCAGTTTCTATCAAAGAATTCTTCTAGGTCCTCAGTTAACATTTTTGTCTCGGGTTGCCACAATCATTAAAAATATGTTCATTCATCTCACATCTGTTTGTGTATTGTCACTGGCACTGTATTCTGTATAAACATTTTGGAAAAAAAAATTACTGTGTAATGTTTGAAAGTACTTCACTTAAAAGCCTTGTGCACAAAAGTCTAGACCAAGGCAATACAGAGGGTAGGTTGAACTTATAGAAGAGCTATTTTTTATGGTAGGTGTAAAATTAATGTTATTTTCTCCCTCAAGTGAATACTCAGCATTACAAAGAATAAGAGAAACATCCTTAATATCCAATCCATTTTCCATCAACCGACAACACAAAAGCAGATTATCACGTTGTTATTTGTGTGAATTTATTGTGTACAACTTGGCCGTTGAATTTCCATATTACACAGAGATTACACTGAATAGCTGGAAACTGAGATTGTGAAATTTATAATTTTATGAGCTTTAATTTTTTTTTACCAAAGCCACTAACAAGTAGTAGTTTTAATTAAAACAAATGTATAGAGACAGAAGTTGAAGTTGTTAAATAATCTTTTCTATTCAAAAAGAATTTTGTTGGTGCCATCTTGATATAAAGATTTAATTTTCAGTATTTCATAACTCACAGATCTTTGAACATATGTTTTACATACACCTCCATGATGATGTGGATGATCTAAAATTCTAGTGCTGTAATGGAAGTTGAGACCATGGACATTATACACTGGATCAGGATTGGATTCAAAAATATGCTCATTGAATTTCCCTCTATTTCTGTAGTAAACATAAGAGTCTGAAGATCTAAACACAGTGCAAATTGAGAATTTGCACTTCTGCTCTCTGCATTTGACATTGCATGCAGAAATTATGCAAGTTTCCCTTTCACCAAATTTCATTGTGCCCACTCATTGTCCTTCTTATGGAACCTGTCCTGCAGATTTCCATCAAACTTTCCTACAGCATAACATGCATATGACTTTGTCTTTTGAGTGCCTATGCCGGCTGTGCTCTTGCCGATTACATGAACCAAGTACAAATTGTACCTCCAAACTATCCTCTTATTTATATTGTGTCTGTAGCTGAACTGATGGCTGTGTATATCAGATGAAGTGGTGGTGTGACTTCTTGCTTCTACAAATCTACCTTGCCAGGCGGAATTTCTTACCTACTTGTAAAGGGAGACAAGATGATGTAATTGTAATTCTCTGCAACTTTTAGATTATGAAATTTATGGAATGATTATGGAATAAGGAGGAATAGGGTGTGAGAAAGCAGATCAGATATGAAAATTCCGGCTTCTGTTATTTCAGATCAACTGCTAAGCAAGGCTTCAGACATGGTCTTTCCACTACTGGCCATTGTACTTCTGGGGAATAAGAACTTGCAGTCATATCAGCCCCTCACAGATTAGCTTTGTTAGATCCTTTTGCGTGCCATCTTATCATGCTACGGAGGGACAAATCTGTTGTTGAATAATATCTAAAAACATTAACTTATGAATTACGTTTGTATGAAAAACTCAGCTTTGACTAAGTGTCCATGGGTACATGTGGTGTAAGTTATATGTGCTAAGTGAAGTGAACTTACGAATGTTACTTTCAAGCTCAGATGGATAGAAATTAAACTAAAATGTGCTGCTAATTAGCCTATCATTCTGCACCATAAAAGATGCGAACACATATTGTGTGCATCAGACCTCTTACCTTTTAACCTGGGCTTGTTAAGGCATTCTATGAGTTTCTGATCTATGGACTGGATAGACCATAGCACCACAAGACCATAAAACAAGGGAGTAGACTTGGGCCATTTGGCCCATCGAGTCTGCTCCCCCATTCCATCATGGCTGATTTATTATCCTTCTCAACCCCGTTCTCCTGGCTTCTACCTGTAACCTTTAACTCCCTGACTAAGCAAGAACCTATCAAACTCTGCTTTAAATATACCCAATGACTTATCCTCCTGCGTGTGGTAATGAATTCCACAGATTCACTATCCTCTGGCTAGAGAAATTCTTCCTCATCTCTGTTCTAAATGGACATCACTCTATTCTGAGGCTGAGTCCCCTTATCTTAGACTTCCTCCTCTCCACATCCACTATATCTAGGCCTTTCACTATTAGATAAGTTGCAATGAGATCTCCCTTCATTGTTCTCAACACCAGTGAATACAGGCCTAGAGCCATCAAACATACGTTATACATTAATCCTTTCATTCCTGGAATCATTCTCATGAATCTCCTCTGGACCCTCTCCAATACCAGCATGTCTTTTCTTAGATAAGGGAGCCAAAACTTCACATGAAACCACGTAAGTGTGGTTTGACTAATGCCTTATAAAGCCTCAGGATTTCATCTTTGTATTTATATTATAGTCCTCTTGAAATGAATGCTAACATTGTATTTGCCTTCCTTACCACCAGCTCAACCTGCAAGTTAGCCTTTAGGGAATCCTGCATGAGGACTCCCAGGACCCTTTTTACCTCTGATTTCTGAATTTTCTCTCCATTTACAAAATAGTCTACACCTTTATTTCTTCTACCAAAAGTCCACAATCATACACTTCCTTAAACTATATTCCACCTGCCACTTCTTTGCCTAGTTTCCCAGTCTGTCTACCTTCTACAGACCCCTTGCTTCCTCAACACTACCTGCCTCCCCACCTACCTTCATATCATCTGCAAACCTGGCCACAAAGTCATCAATTCCATCATCCAAATCATTCCCAACCTCAACCTCTGTGGAACACCAATAGTTACTAAAAACCAACCTGAAAAGCCCCCTTTATTCCCACTCTTTGCCTCCTGCCAGTCATCCAATCTTCTCACCCATGCTAGTATCTTTCCTTTAATACATAGCCTCTTGTCTTGTTAAACAGCCTTATTTGTGGCACTTTGTGAAAAGCCTTCTGAGAATCCAAGTAAATAACATTCTCTGACACTTATTTATCTATCCTACCTGCTATTTCCTCAGAGAATTCCAACAGACTTGTCAGGCAAGATTTCCCCTTACTGACTTCCCCATGTTGACTTTTGCCTATTTTACCATGTGCCTCCAAGAACCCCAAAACCTCATCCTTAATAGTGGACTCTAACATCTTCCCAACCACTGAAGTCAGGCTAACTGGCCTATAATTTCCTTCCTTCTGCCTCACAACCCCTCCCCTTCTTAGAGAGTGGATTTACATTTGCAATTTTCCAGTCCTCCAGAACCATACCAGAATCTTGTGATTATTGAAAGATAATTACTAATGCCTCCACAATCTCTTCAGCTACCTCTTTCAGAACTTTGGGAAGTAGTCTTTCTGGTCCAGGTGACTTATCTACCTTCAGACCTTTCAGCTTCCCAAGCACCTTCTTCTTGGTAATATCAACTACACTCATTTCTGTACTCTGACACTCTCAAAATTACAGATGCATTTGGCTTTCCATCTGCCATAACTGTCATATCTTTTGAATGGGAAGATCAACTTTCATTTAAAAAGTAAGCTTGGCAAAGTTCTTATTTGCTTTCATTTCACTGGATGCTTGTGCTTTTAATTAATTGACAAGATATTAATTTGTTTAAAATATGTATACTTTTTTTAGTTTATCTTATTCTTGTTTAAGTCTTTAGGTTTTTTAGTGAACAATGAAACAATGTTCTGAGCATTTCAGGAGTTCAGCAGAATGTGGAATTTGAAAATGCATTAGTCAGAGATGTGAGGTCTTTGAAGTTTTTGTGGTGTGGATCCAGGTGCGTGGGTCTTGATACTTCACATTGACTACATTACTATCCAGACTTATGCCATCTGAGAAGATCACATCTCTCCTGCTCTTTATTCCCTAACAAGGTCTCCAGTTCTGTGGTGGAAAATCTTGGGAAGTACATTCATCCATATTGTGTCATTATAATGTACGTAGTATTCCATATCTGACAGAATTCCACAACAGCGTACACCACCTTCCTTAGGTACTCCTTTACATGGTGCAGCTGGTTTTTCATATTGCTGACTACCTTTATCTGTTAGTAAACACAAAGTACACTGCAGATGCTGTGGTCAAATCAAGACGTACAAAAAAGCTGGATGAACTCAGCAGGTCGGATGCTGCCCAACCTGCTGAGTTCATCTAGCTTTTGTATACCTTTATCCGATGTTAGCCAATATTGTGTACAATTCTGGTTGTCAGACTATAGGAAGGATGTGATTGCACTAGAAAGGATGGAAAACATATTTGTCAGGATGTTGCCTATGATAAAGCATTTCAATTGTAAGAAGAGACTAGATATGCGGGGGTTGTAAAGGAAGCTGAGGGGAACTTTGATAGAGGTATACAAGATTATGAGAGCCATAGATAGGATAAGTAGTAAGAAACTTTTTCCCATGGCAGAGGTATCTAAGACCAGAGGGCATTGATACAAAAGATTCAGAGGGGATCTGAATTTTTTTTTAACTGGATGGTGGTTGCAAACTGCAAATTCATTGTCTGAGAAAGTTGTGTAGACAGCTACTCTTATAATATTTAAGAAGTGTCTGGAGGAGCATTTGAATCACCAAGGTATAGTAGGTTATGGACCAATTGCTAGTAAATGGAACTGGTACAGATACTTGATGATCAGCATGGGTATGTTGGGCCTAAGGGCCTATTTCTATTTTGTATAATTCTATGACTTCACAGTTTAGATCCTCTGCTGAGGTGTGTGGCCACTGAGCAGCATGATTAGCGTGTTTGTATGCTACAGTTTTATTAATTAACAAAGAGCAAAAATTTGGAGTATTACTTGTAGTCGAAGCAACTGATATATGATAATCCTGTTTCAAGATCCCCATGTCCAGTTTCAGAGACTAAATTCAAAGCCCTATATCATGTTTAATCCATTGTGCAAATTATTCCCTTGTGCAGACAGATTTTACTTTAAAGGGTTTTCTTTGAAGGCTGAAATGTTTCTCCAAAATTTTCAGTAATATTTTGGGGAAGTATTATAATTTGTTTCCTTTGCATATTTAATGATGAAATTAATATTCTGCAAATTGCAGCATAACAATAAAGTTGATTTATTTTATCAGTATTTAGGTGATTCTTTTTTTCTTTAGTTCATCCACAATGCTCAGCCACTAACATATATCCACAGTTGATCATCTTGTTGATATCTTCTGGCCAAGGTGAGTGAATTTGGGTGGAGACCCTACTTCAGGACTGGAAAGGAAGGGGGAAGATGGCAGAATAATAAGACGGGGGGTAGAAAAGGGGAATAGCTAGAAGGTGATAGGTGAAGCCAGCTAGGAAAAAGGTCTGGAGAGGAAGGAATTGGATAGGAGAGGACAGTGGACCATAAGAGAAAAGGAAGGAGGAAGCGACCCAGGGGGAGGTGATAGGCAGCTTCCTGTACATTGGTGAGACCTGTTTAACACTGGGGGAACTTGCTTCACTGCTGAGTTCCTCCAGTATTTTCTGTGTGTTGCTTTATATAAATTACTTGAAACTTAACCTCTCACTCATAGAATAGTTGTGGAGAAACTGCAAAAAGATGACACTCTGCTTCTGGACTCCATGGAGATTCTAATACAGGAGCAGAGTTAGAAAGGCAAGCATTTGTTTGTAAGTCAGTCATTGGCATATTCTCCCATTCCTTTCCTAATACTGTAGTCAATAGGGAAATATCAGAAGAGCAACAGTTATTCATTCTTTCTGATAATCTAATGACTGTCAATATTTTCCTCGCAAATCCTATGAACATCATTTTATGTACAGAAATAGTCTTTGGTCTATTATTTGTGACTCTGAAACTGATAATCCAGTGTCCCCTTTTCTGATAGGAATTCAGTAAGCCATTGTGTTAATTTTTGAACTGCTTTTAAAAATCTGGCTCATTAGGGCTGGAAATTTGTTCACAATTAGATTGTTCCCTTATTACAAGTAGGTTTGTTAAATTTCTGCTTTAAGTCTTAACTTTGAACTTTCTTCGATGATCACTAACTCACTGCCTAAATGCATGATACTAAATTCACCACACTTCTACACATTTTAAATGCTCTGTTTCCTGCTTTGTTTCTTCAGAATGTGATTTGCTGAGACATAACTTTCCTCGTAAATATTTGTTTAGTTCCCAGTAGCAGGAATGAATCTCCTTGTCTCTCATTATCCAATAATATTGCACCTTTCATAGAATACAAAGAATAAAACTAAAAATATATTCCAGAAGTTGCCTCTTAAATATATATGCAAATTTTAATTTTCTTCAGATCTTTCATTAATCAATCTATAGAAACTATTGCACCAAAATGCTAATTCATTCAGCACTGGTGAGGAGGTGGAACTAGTTCAGCCCAAAACATCTTGCTAAATCCTAAATTACATTGTAGTAGTGAGGATGTCCAATTTATTACATGCTCTTTTATTAAAATAGGCACATTTTGCTTTTTGTAAATAATCCAATGGCCTTCTCTTTCCGGTGTGTTTAAGGAATTCTTTCATTTTATGCCATTTTATGATTGTATCTGCATTCCATTTAGTTTCTCTTTACAGGTGTGACCCTAGGTTCAGCTAGATGCTTAATCTAGGAGAAGACAGTTCCCCAGCCTGGCCAAACTTGAGAAATCTTGTTTGGGTGGATGCTGCATGATGTGTTCCTCTGTTACAAATCAGTACCACAAAATAACAAACAGTACATGATATGCAATTAAACAATTGAGCTTTATAATTTTCAATTTGACTATAGGGTTAGTAAAGAAAACAAAAAAAAAGCCCCATTCTCATGAAACAGTCTAATGTGCGATGTTGGAGCTCACTGTTGTCTCGTCTGTTCGTTCTCCATCGATTTCCCCTGAGTGTCGATTCCCAACCCCATTCCAAGTCCACTCTATCCTGTTCCCCATTCTGGCATCTTCTCTCTCCATCTTCCGCCAAACAAAAAACCACAAAACCTTCACTCAGGCACACAAGAAAGTAAAACATCTCCCCTCATTGGCCAGCACACATTCCAAAGCCCCTGTTATCTCTAGTCATAACCCAAACACTGCACAACAGAGAAACCTTTCCCAGGTCATTACACAGGTCTTTGAAAAGATATTTTTCTGGCCATCAACTCGGCTTGGTTCTCTGGTTTCCATTGTATGGTTGCTTCTCTACTTGTCAGGTTTTATTCGATACACTATCTGGTTAATTACTTCTTTCCATATATGTTTTGCTGCCCTCTTTGGATTCAAATATTATTGAGCTAACAAAACAAAACATGTTTTGTTAATACTTGAGGAAAAGTTACTGCTTTACTTGAGTGTTAAATATCAATAAAGAAACATTTACCAAAGTATATTGTAAAAGCTGCATAAGTTATGGAATATGCAAAATGAGTTTTTGCGTGAAGCCATCTCATATCAAAACAAAAATAGTCAAATCATTTCCTATCCAAATGTATAATTGAGAGGCTTTTCTAAAAAGAAAAATGTGTCTTGCTATGTAAAAGGCAAATGAAGGGTATTGTAACATGGTGTAAAATCTGACTTTCAGTTTGCTATATCCAAGGTGTTATTGCAAGTGTAAGAGCTCCATCTATTGGAAGAAACTCAACTTTGGTAACTGAAATTTCTAATAATCTGAACACCTGCATGTGCCATTGAGGAGCAAGTTAACTTCATGTGGAAGTCAATTTGTTTCATATTGTGAAATCTCTATAATTTTGCTCTTTGTTTTAAATAAGCAATCTGAGAGGAAGTAAGTCATGACCGTTAATGGAATTTATTGTAGATTTTTGAAAATTGCATTGTTGTACTTTGAAAAAAATTATCAAAAAACTTACTTGCCATGGTTATAAATTATAGTTTATATGTTGTGTAATATACTGATAAATGCAAATAGAAACAATAAATTCTCAGTAAATGAATTCCTGAAATAAATAGATGTTTTATGTTTGTTTGAAAAGATGAGCCTTTTCCTAACAGAAATGACAGGTTTATATTAATAAATAAGTAAAGTTATATGAAAATTATAAATGTCAATGTGGCCAAAATTGTAAGTGCATTTTGTATACCACCTGCAACCCTTCCAGCTTTATTCTTGCCCACATGCCTCTACTGTGCCTTTGTGAACAAATTAATCCAGTTTGTGCTACTTTCTCCATGGTAATTTCTGTATTCCTTGGGCTGTTTCTTTACCTGTGGTTTACTTAAGTAATCCTTTCACTAAATAATTTGCCTGGCTCAATCCCACTGTATAATTGTACCAATGGTATACCATGCTTCATTCTTATATGCACATGGTAGCCAAGTGGTTATTAAATAAAAAGATCAGCAATGTTGTTTATTAGTAGTTTAGTTTAAAAAAAACATAGCCCAGTAACTTTTCCACACAACTTCTATTATAACAGCTATGCACACATGAATTACATAGTGAATTTTATTTTATAGAAAGAGAAATTGACCTACTATTATGACTTTCCCTCTCCAATGATGCTGCTTGACCTTTTAGATGTTTACTTTCTGCTCGACTCCTGTATCTACAGCCTTTAGTGTCTGCAGTAATTGAACCTGTTTTTTTTCCCTGTTGATTGCAGCATTGATAAGATACAACTCTTGTTAACATGAATATAGGACACATTCATATATTTCTCCCTCCGTCTTGCATTTTGATTTTGCTGTTAATCCATTTACAGTATTGTGTTGGAATGCTCTGGGAACAGGCCAGTGGTACCAAAGAGAACATCTGGCCAGCTGCAATATGTGAGAAAGCCCTTTCTGGCCTTCAGTGTCAACATACCATTATGAATAATTCATGAATGCTTTAGAGCACCACATACACCTGCATCTCCCAACTCCTCTCTCAGTCTACCACATCCTTAGCAAGAGATGCTTAATCCTGCTGCTTGGAAAAACCTTCTTTCGTTATTCATCATAGAAAAATAATGATACAGATGTTATTGATGTTCATTGATTATGATGGTTGGTAGCAACTAAGTTCTAGGAGGTATATGATCACAAAGTAAGATAAGAGATTGCAATGGTTTGAAGCTCGTCAAGGATCACATCTTATCCTTGATTCTGCATGAACCAATCATTGTTTATCGCAAGGACAGGAATCCCAAGATTATAAGCTTTTGCATAAAGTAACATTTGGTTAGTGATTTTGAATTGAGTGAAAAAAAGACTCCTTATAAAAATGTTTGATTGAAAAATTCTCACAGAGATGAAAGTGTGGCTTAGTGATTGAAGAGTAACTTGAAAGTGGTGGGTATAAAAAGGAAACATTAAGATGAGTGAATTTCTAGGGCCTGATGAGATATATCCCAGGTTATTGAGGGAGGCAAGAGGTGAGATTGCTGGGTCCTTGATCAGTATCTTTGTGTCCTCTCTAGCCGTAGGCAAGGTTCTACAGGATTGGCAAGTAGCTTTTGTTGTTGTTATTCAAGAAGGCAAAGATTTAAAGATAATGACTTTAAAGATTAGTTTTATTTGTCACATGTACAGTAAAACATATAGTAAAATGCATCATTTACATCAATGACCAAAACTGGGTGCTCTGGTTTCTATTTACAGTCCAAAGTCCTACTGGTTAGTATGTTAATTGATCATTATAAATGGTCCTTTGAATAGGCTAGTGTAAGTGCTGGGCAGCCCCACTCGTTGGGCCGGAAGGACCTGTTCCATGCTGTTTCTCTAAATAAAATAAAAATTAAATATAAACACAGTCCGAGGATGTGCTGGGGCCAATCCACAGAGTCACCATGCTTTCAGTGCCAACATAGCATGCCTGCAATTTACAAACCATAACCCGTATGTCTTTGGAATGTGGAAGGAGACCAGAGCACCTGGAGGAAATCAATGTGAGAACATACAAACTCTTTACCAACAGCTGCAGGAATTGAACCCCAATTTTCTAATAGATGGTGCTGTAAAGCATTACACTTAAAGATAATTGGCAAGAGAACCAGAGAAAGCATGAGAAACTTTTCATTTATACAGTAAGTTTTTTCATACACTGACTAAACAATGCACTAATGGCCTGTATGACAATTCCCACCCAAATTACAGTCCGTAGCTCCCTGGAGGTGGCTGCACAGGTAGATAGAGTACAGGGGAAAGTGTATGGCATGCTTGCCTTTATTAGTTGATGCATTATGTTCAAGAGTCAGGAAGTTATGTCACAGCTTTATAAACTCTGGTTGGAACAAATCTGGAGTTCTGCATTACAGGAAGAATGTGGAGCGGGTAGAGATGAAGTTTCCCCAGTTGTAACCTGAATGAGTGGGCATGTGCTATAAGGTTCAAAGGTTCATTTATTATCAAAGTATACAACTCGGAAATTCTCCAGATAGCCATGAAACCAAGAAAGAAAAGAAAGCAATCATCAATCCCTAAATCCCACCTCCCCGCAGAAAAAAACAAATAAAAACAGAACGGGCACATCGACGCCCAAATCCCTTCACCTACACAAAAAAACAAAGTAGATCATCAGGCACATTAACCCCCAAATCCGTCCTCCTGCACAAAAAACGAACAAAATGAATGAGCCACATCAACCCCAGCCCACCCCACCCAAATCCTTCTTCCCACACACAAAAATCAATAAGATTGGGTGAGAAAACAGAGAACGTAAAAACTATATGACTAAAAAATAGATTCTATAGTCCAAAGTCCAAATCCAAAATGCAGAAAAACTCACAAAGCAGAAAACAAAAAAGGCCTAATGTTGGACAAACTTGTGTTGCTTTGTCTAGAGTGGCAGAGGCTGAGGGGGGTCACCTGATAAAAGCTTGTCAGTTTACATAGAAACAGAAAATAGGTGCAGGAGTAGGCCATTCGGCCCTTTGAGCCTACACCGCCATTCAGTATTATCATGGCTGATCATCCAACTCAAAACCCTGTACCTGCTTTCTCTCCATACCCCCTGATCCCTTTAGCCACAACGGCCATATCTAACTTCCTCTTAAATACAGCCAATGGACCGGCCTCAGCTGTTTCCTGTGGCAGAGAATTCCACAGATACATCACTCTCTGTGTGAAGAAGTTTTTCCTCATTTCGGTCCTAAAAGGCTTCCCCTTTATCCTTAAACTGTGACCCCTCGTTCTGGACTTCCCCAACATTGGAAACAATCTTCCTGCATCTAGCCTGTCCAATCCCTTTAGAATTTTATACGTTTCAATAAGATCCCCCTCAATCTTCTAAATCCCAGTGAGTATAAGCCTAGTCAATCCAGACTTTCTTCATATGAAAGTCCTGCCATCCCAGGAATCAATCTGGTGAACCTTCTCTGTACTCCCTCTATGGCAAGAATGTCTTTCCTTAGATTAGGGGACCAAAACTGCACACAATACTCTAGGTGCGATCTCACCAAGGCCTTGTACAACTGCAGTAGAACCTCCCTGCTCCTGTACTCAAATCCTTTTGCTATGAATGCCAACATACCATTTGCCTTTTTCACCGCCTGCTGTACCTGCATGCCCACCTTCAATGACTGGTGTACAATGACACCCAGGTCTCATTTCACCTCCCCTTTTCCTAATTGACCACCATTCAGATAATAATCTGTTTTCCTGTTCTTGCAACCAAAGTGGATAACCTCACATTTATCCACATTAAATTGCATCTGCCATGAATTTGCCCACTCACCTAACCTATCTAAGTCACCCTGCATCCTCCTCACAGCTAACACCGCCGCCCAGCTTCGTGTCAGCCGCAAACTTGGAGATGCTGCATTTAATTCCCTCGTCTAAATCATCAATATATATTGTAAACAACTGGGGTCCCAGCACTGAGCCTTGTGGTACCCCACTAGTCACTATTTATGAAAGGCATAGGTAGAGCAGACAGCTGGTATAAATGTCTGATAATATAGGAATGCATTTAAGTTGAAATGGGAAAGGGCAAAGGAGATATACAGGATTTGTGTTTTTGTTAGTGATGGTAGTGGAGACAAGTACGACAGAGACACTTAAAAGACCCTTAGATAGGACCTGAATATGCTGAGAATGGAGGGATTAGACATAAAACCATAAGATATAGGAGCAGAATTAGGCCATTCGGCCCATCGTTTACTCCACCATTTCATCACGGCCAATCTCAGATCCCATTCAACCTCATATTCCTGCCCTCTCACTTCATGCCCCAACCAATCAGAAATCTTTCAATATATGCTTTACCTATACCCATGGACTTTACCTTCACCCAGTCTGTGGCAGAGCATTCCACAGATTCACTATTCTTTGGCTAAAATCCTCCTTACTTCTGTTCTAAAAGGTTGCCCCTCAATGTTGAGGTTGTGCCCACTAGTTCTAGATACCCCACCAGAGGAAACTTCCTCACCACATCCACCTCATCTAGTCCTTTCAACATTCAGTAGGTTTCAATGAGATCCCCACGCATTCTTCTAAATTCCAGTGAGTACAGGCGCTCCTCATTCCTGGAATCTTCCTCGTGAACCTCCTCTGGACTCTCTCCAATGTCAATGCATCCTTCCTAAGATAGGAGGCCCAAAACTGTTGACAATACTCCAAGTGTGGCCTGACTAGTGTCTTATAAAGCTTCAGCATTATCTCCTTGTTTTTATATTCTATTCCCCTTGAAATAAATGCCAACTTTGCATTTGCCTTCTTTATCACAAACTCAACCTATGAATTAACCTTTTGAGAGTCTTGCACGAGGACTCCGAAGTCCCTTTGCACCTCTAATGTTTCAATTTTCTTCTCATTTAGATAATAATCTGCAATATAGTTCCTTTTACCAAAATGCATTATCATACATTTCCTAACACTGTATTCCATCTGCCACTATTTTGCCCATTCTTCCAATTTGCCCAAGTCCTGCAGCAATCGCATTGCTTCCTCAGCACTACCTACTCCTCGATCTATCTTCGTATCATCCGCAAACTTTGCCACAAAGCCATTAATTCCACTATCCAAATCACTGACAAACAATGTGAAAAATAGCAGTCCCAATACTGACCCTTGAGAAACACCACTAGTCACTGGTAGCACTCTTTGTTAGTACTAGCTGCCTCCTGCCTGTCAGACATTCCTCTATCCATGCCAGTATCTTTCCTGTAACACCATAGGATTTTATCTTGTTAAGCAGCCTCATATAAAGCACCTTATCAAATGCCTTCTGGAAATGTAAATAAGTGACATCTCCTTTGTCCACCTTGCTTGTTATTTCCTCGAAGAATTCTAACAGATTTGTCAGGCAAGGTTGCCCTTTACAGGAACCATACTGACTTTGACTTATTTTATCAATAGTCTCCAAGTACTCTGAAACCTCGTCTTTAATAATGGACTTCTAATTGGCCTATAATTTTCTCCCTTTTGTCTTCCTCCCTTCTTAAAGAGAGGACTGATATTTGCAATTTTGCATTCCTCTGGGACCATGCCAGAATCAAGTGATTCTTGAAAGATCATGATCAATGCACTTGTTACCTTTTCAGCAACCTTTTTCGAGACACTGGGATGTAGTCCATTTGGTCCAAGAGACTTATTAACCTTAAGACCTTTGAGTATGCTTAACAGTTTTTTCCTTTGTAATAGCAACAGCACTCACTCCTGCCCCCTGACACTCACCGATCTCTGGCATACAGCTAGTGTCTTCCACAGTAAAGATTGAAACAAAATACTTATTAAGGTCATCTGTCATTTCTTTGTCCCCCATTACTACCTCACTAGCATCAATTTCCAGTGGTCCAACAGTAACTCTCACATCCCTTTTATTCTTTATATAACTGAAAATTTTTTTAGTATCCTACTTTATATTGTCAGCTAGTGTGCCCTCATATTTCATCTTTTCCCTTCTTATAGCTTTTCAGCTGCCTTTTGTTGGGTTTTAAAAACTTCCCAATCATCCACTTTCCCATTAGCTTTAGCTACCTTATATGCCATTTCCTTTGCTTTTATGCAGTCCCTTGTCAGCCATGGTTGCCTAAATCTGCCATTTGAGAACAACTTCTTTTGTGGGACATAGCTATCCTGCGCCTTGTGAACTATTCCCAGAAACTTCTGCCAGCTCTTTTTTGCTATCATTCCTGCCAGTATCCCCCTCCAATTTACCTGGACAAGCTCCTCTCTCATGCCTCTGTAATTCCCTTTATTCCATTGCCATACTGAAACATATAACTTGTGCTTCTCCCTCTCAAACTGCAGTATGAATTCAATCATGTTATGATTTCTGCCTCCTAAGGGTTCCTTTACATTAAGCTGACTAATAAAATCTGGTTTATTACACAACATCCAATCTAAGACAGCCTTTCTCCAAGTAGGCTCAAGCACAAGCTGCACTAAAAAGCCATCTCATAGACGTTGAACAAAATCCGACACCAACCTGATTTTCCCAATCCCCTTGCATATTGAAGTCCCCCATTAAAATCGTGACATTACTTTTATGACATACCCTCTCCAGCTCTCTTTGCAATGTCAACCTCACATCATGGCTACTATTTGGAGGCCTTAATATGATCCTCATAATGGGTTTTTTACCCTTGCAGTTTCTTAACCCCACCCACAAAGATGATATTCTCTGACCCTATGTCACCTCTTTCTAAAGATGTAATTCAATGGGTTCAATAGGTACATTTAATATCACAGAAATGTATACAATATACATCCTGAAATTCTTTTTCTTCACAAACATCCACAAAAACAGAGGAGTGCCCCAAAGAATGAATGACAGTTAAACGTCAGAACAACAAAGCTCCCTCCCACATCTCTTACCAATACAGCCAGACCACCACCTATGCCGTCCTGCCTGTCCTTTTGATACAAAGTATATCCTTTGATGTTAAACTCCCAACTATGTCCTTCTTTCAGCCACGACTCAGTGATGCCCACAATATCATACCAATCAGGTTGCTCCACAAGTTCATCCACCTTATTCTGAATGCTACATTTATAGATATTGTGTAATTACTAGTTTAATAATTTCATTGTAGTTCAGTTTTTGTGGTTCAATTAGGCATTTAATCACTAGGCTAATAATTTTGGCACAGCATTGTGGGCTGAAGGGTCTGTATCTGTGCTGTACTGTTCTATATTTATTGTTCTAAAGGTGAATTTAAAAATATTGTTTAGGAAACTGACTAGATGTTGAGTATAAGGTCCAGCCAAGAATCAATGCTATACTCACAAGTACAAGTAACTGTTGAGTGATCATGCTTTTTTTTGCTCATTGTTAGATTAAAGATAAATCAAAGCACAGATACACTTTGTTTGATTGAGTCATGTTAGAGCAGTTAGTACTGTACTTATCTTATTTCATAAGTGTAATGGAAGCATCATTTTCATAATTATGCTATATAAATATACATAAAAATGTGATTAACGTTTGTCAACTTCTGCCTTGCAATCAGAATTCTGTTCAATATATGTAAACAGTAAAGAGGTACAAAGGGTAAAATAAGATGTTGAAATGTCAATTGTTCACATGTGATATACTGCATACAGTATATCAGATTTTATTATAAATCTATTTAAGTGATGGTCTAATCTTTCTCTTTCCATTTATTTGAAATATTGATATTATATAAAATCCCTTTTGTACTGTCGAACTGTAGATGTAATTAGTCTGCTGAACATCTTTTCTCATCCTTTGCAAGCACTTGACATATTCATTTAATTAGTATATCATGTAATACCTGGCAATAGCTGCCTAGGAGAATCAAGTTTAATTGTATTCTAGAAAATGTCTTAGAACTACCATACTTATCAAGATCTAAATAATGGAAAGCTTTGACATAAAAGAAAGCGAATCTACTTAAAACAAGAATTGTGTAGCCTCAAATTACAAGATATCAAGAAGTGATAGTTATGCAAGTGTGCTTTATAAGAAGAACATGAAAGAAAAAATATCACTGGCTCTTTTTGTGCATTGAATTATCATAATCAAACCTAATATAACATTCATAGTTTCATTTATTTACACCAAGCATTTTAGAATAATGATTACAATCTGAATAACAGTGGATTTCAAAAGCCAAATACAAAACAGTATTAGTTTGTATGCAAAGCTGTATATTACCCAGTTTCATGGTAAGATTTTATTTTCAAAACTGGATATTTAATTTTATGGATGATTACTGCACAATTTGTAGGTTAGTATTCAAAGCAAGTGCTACTTATATATGTAAAATGTAATGCTGAAAATAGCATACCCTTGTGTATTGAGCTAAGTGAACAGAGTTTCTACAGCAGAGAGTTTCGTTTCTGCTCAGAAGTATGTGTGTTAGATGATATACTGTAATGCTGGTGAATAGCTCATCTGCCTTGTGCAGAAGAGGTAACAAAAGCAGTAAAAATATTGAATATTTTAAAATCATATCTTTAATGATGTCTTAATTATAGTGCTGGTGTCTACAAGTGATGCACTGTAATTTTTCTTAGAGTGGAGTACTCAAAATAACTTCTTCAGTTTCTTGAACATTTTTACATTATTCCCCGGCTCAGAAAGTTAGCAGAACATGTTTATGTTCATTTTTGATACACACACACACACACAAAATGCAGGTAGTTTCTTAGACCCTGGTTAGTTTAAAATGTTACAGACTCCTTACAACAATCTCTATTTATACAGTATGCAAGCTTTTAAAATGTTTCATAGGACTTCATAGATAAAGTTCAACTCAGAATCAATGTAGAACAGGAAGCTTATGGTTCTTACTGTGGCTTAGGACAGGGGTGAGTGAACCTTTTTGACTCTGTGTGCCCAAATTGGTGATAACCTTCTAAAAACAATTCTCTCATATGCCATGATAATTTTGAGGAGAGATTATCATTGATTAATGAAGCGGTAAAAATAATTACCGGTATGTACCCTTTTAAGGAAAAAGGGTGAGTCCTGTTGCTATTTATGTGTAATCATTGTTTTACTATTAATAAAAGTACAACAGGCAGATCAAAATAAATGAAACATTTCACAAAACCTGTTCAAAACTTATTAATATTAATCTTTTTAAAATACAATTGAAAAATAACATCATTTCTAAATTTTATTGTTATTGTAACTGTTTACTATTCAGATACTGATGTGTACACCTGGTCACTGAGGATTTCAAAACGATGTGTTCTCACAATGTTCTGCTGGCGCCAAGCTGGTGTAAGACGTTTCCTGTGAAAACATTTCACTGCTCTCGGGTTGTAAAAAATCATTTGCTGCTTCACTTGGCAGTAAAGATGACCAATATGTATCTTTTTATTGTGGGTGGGCTTTAAGGAATCAAGGAGTAGCACAGCATTGGTGCCATCTTGGGTGTGTGTGCACCATAGGTTTGCCACCCTTGGCTTCAGAGAAAGGAATCTAGAATTTTAGTGGAAGTTATTATACAGACTATTAGGGCTTTGGAATTAACAAATCATGTACATAAATATGTGAGGCTTCAGTAGCACAGGAACTTGATTGCAACATAACAGTAGAAACAGGCAGATATTTTGATGGAGAATAGATGCAACCTCAAAAACATGATAGAACTGAAAGTTCCTTGGAAAGACCAGATTGAGGAGACATTTGAATGTAAGACAGTCAGACACCAGGAGCTGACAGAGCAGTGCCAAAAATAGGTGTGGAGGGCATGACGTGAGCTTATAGAGGTGTGTTGTATAGGTTTTGTTAGCTGCATGCTGTGCAGAACCTGCTCTCTCCTTGTCATTATGAAGGCTGCAAAGAAAAGCCATCAGGGCCATCACAGTGGCTGCTGACTGAGCCTCCAGATAGCTATGGATCAAGAGGTGTGGCCTGTGGACCAACGCTACTGGGACACAAGCCAGGGCCTGATCAACCATGTTGGGTCGCCTGGGCAAGAGTGTCTGATATCGAAAGACCTGAAACACCCAATGGCCCCAGATTACATCACTGATGATGTGTCCTAGCACATCCTGGGATGTTTCGCAGCATTGGTATATGAGCTCAACATTACAGTAGACATTGAGTTTATAAATGCTTTCTTATTTTTATTTGAAGTAAATGAGAAATAATTGTATTTAAAAAGATTCCAAAGTAACATGTGCATTAAGAATATAGATAATAAAGAGATATTAGCATGGATTGAAGATTTGCTGACTGGCAGGAGGGTAAGAGTGGGAGTAAAAAGGGTCTTTTCTGGTTTGCTTCCGATAGCTCGAGATGTTCCACAGGGGTCAGTGTGGGACTGTTTCTTTTCATACTATATGTCAGTTATTGTGATGATGGGATTGATGGATTTGAGGTAAAGTCTGCAGAATATCCAAACATAGGTGGAGAAGCAGGTAGTGTTGAGGAAGCACAGAGCCTGTATAAGGATTTAGACAGATTAGGAGAATGGGCAAAGAAGGAGCAGATGGAATATAGTTTAAGAAAGTGTATGGGCCTGCTCTTTGGTAGAAGGAAAAAAGGTGTAGACTATTTTCTAAATGGGAAGCAAATTCAAAAATCAGAGGTACAAAGGGACTTGGAAGTCCTTGTGCAGCATTCCCTAAAGGTTAACTTGTAAGGAAGGCAAATGCAATGTTAACATTCAATTTGAGATGACTAGAATATAAAAGCAAGGATGTAATGCTGATGCATTATAAGGCATTGGTCAGACCTCACTTGGAGTATTGTAAACAGTTTTGGTCCCTTATCTAAGGACCTACCTGTGGATCTGAATGAATATACCATGGTATATACCATGGACTTTATAAAAGCAATCATAAATAAGTGTTTACACACAAAATCTTTCAGTCTTCCCCAACCAAAAGTCCTTGTTGAGCCATGAGATCCACAATCTGCTAAGGGCCAGATCGAAGACATTCAGGTTTGGCAACCAAGAAAATTACATGAGGTCCAGGTATAATCTATGGAAAGCCATCTGATGGGCAAAGTGGCAATCCTGGACTAAACTTGAATCAATGAAGGATGCTTGAAAAGCTGTGGCAGGACCTGAATGCTATCACGTCTTACAAAGTAAAATCAAGTGACATAGGTGACAACAGGACTTTGCTTCTAGATGAGCTCAGTGCCTTCAATGCTTGCTTAGACTGTCAAACATGGAGGAATCATCACAAACTTCCACAGCACCCAATGATCCTCTAATATCAATCTCTGAGGTCAATGTGCGAGCATCCTTCAGGATGGTGAACCCATGGAAAACATCTGGCCCAGATGGGGTACCTGGCTGAGTACTACAACCCTGTGCTGATTAACTGGCTGGAGTGTTCACTGAAACCTTTAACCTCTCGCTTCGGCAGCCTAAGGTACTCAACTGCTTCAAGCAGGCTTCAGTTATACTGGTGCCCAAGAAGAAGTGGTAACCTACATCAATGACTGTCATCCAGTAGTACTTATATCCACAGTGATTAAGTGTTTTGAGAGGTGGGTAATAAAATATATCAACTCCTGCCTGAGAAGCAACTAGGATACACTCCAATTTGCTTAACAACACAACAGGTTCACAACAGATGCCATTTCATTGGCTCTTCACTTAACCCTGGAACATCCAGACAGCAATGCTGCAGATATCAGGATGCTCTTTGTTGACTACAGCTTGGCTTTCAATACTGTCATTCCCTCCAAACAAATCAATAAGCTTCAAGACCTTGGCCTCAATACCTACTTGAGCAACTGGATCCTTGATTTCCACATTTGCAGACCCCAATGAGTTTGGATTGGCAACAACATCTTCTCCATAATCTCCACCAGCACAGGTGTACCACAAGGCTCTGTGCTTAGCCCCCTGCTCTACTCACTTTACACTTATGAATGTCTTTCTAAGCACAGCTCCAAAGCTGATTACACCACTGCATTAGGCTGTAAGGAAAAAATTAAATATGATTTCTCCTTGATATGTGCTAAAATAAAATGGAAGTCTGTAAGACAAAATGGTGTTATCTTGGAGTGGGATTGTTTTTAGAAAATACAAGAGAGCTAGTCCAAAGCAATGTTTTGAGAAAGTCTACAGCCATAACAGTGAAAAATGTTGAAAAACATGTTTTTCATGGGAAGGTGGGGTCATTGTGCAGGTGCAGGTACCAAATGCATGGAAAAGTACCAGTGTAAAGTGTTTTGAAGAGTATAAAAGGGGCCCCTTGGTGCAAGGGGGAAGAAGGTTTTGTCCTAGGCTAGGTTACAGCTGGTGGCTAGTGTTAAGATAAGGAACAGTACATCGAGAGAGTCAGAGTATGTTGAGTCAGATTTAGACTTAGACTTAGAGACAGGAGCGGCTCTGTGAAAGTCTGTTGGTGTTCTGCAGATCAGCTCATTTAGAGGATAATCAGTATTACTTTTATTTCTCTACTACTACTACTGCTCTAGAGATTTGTTTTTCCTTTTGTATTGCATTTATGCTAGTTTTAATGAAGTGTTTTCTTGGGGCCTTGAACATATTTGTCATCTCCTGTTGTTTGTGAATACTTACATGAATATCCTGAGCTGAACCAGGAAAGAACGCAGAATGGATTTTAAAATAATTCCCATTTACATAGGTTGATTCAAAGGGTGACAAATCTGCATATAGGAGGGAGATTGAAAATCTGGCTGAGTGGGGCCATAACAACAACCTCTTAATGTCAGCAAGACTCAGGAGCTGATTATTGAGGCATTGATCGTGTGGATAGTCAGAGGCTTTTTCCCAGGGCCAAAATAGCTAGTTTTAAGGTGCTTGGAAGTAGGTACAGAGGAGATGTCGGGGTAAGTTTTTTTATGCAGAGCAGTGAGTGCGTGGAATGGGCTGCCGGCGGCGGTGGTGGACATGGAAATGATAGCGTCTTTTAAGAGAGTCCTGGATGGCTACATGGAACTTAGAAAAATAGACAGCTATGGGTAAGGCTAGGTAGTTCTAAGGTAAGGACATGTTTGGCACAGCTTTGTGGGCCGAAGGGCCTGTATTGTGCTGTAGGTTTTCTATGTTTCTATGACTTCAGGAGGAGGAAACCGGAGGTCAGCACTCATCAGGGGATCAGAAATGGAGAGGGTCAGCAACTTTAAATTCCTCACTGTAATCATTTCAAAGGGCCTTGTAAGTGCAATTACGAAGAAAGTACAACAACATCTTGACTGCCTTGGGAGTTTGTGAAGATTATGTATGATATCTAAAACTTTGACAAACTTTGGTAACTGTGTGGTGGACAGTGTATTGACTGGCTGCATCACAGCCTGGTATGGAAACAATCAAAGGCCTTGAATGAAAAATCCTTCAAAAAGTTATGGATACGGCCCAGTCCATCATGGGAAAAGCCCTGCCCACTATTGAGCACATCTGCATGGAGCGTTGTCACAGGAAAACATCATCCATCATCATGGTCTCTTGTTTATTTATTTATTTATTATTATTATCATTTCTTTTTTCTTTCTTTTTGTATTTGCACACTGGTTGTACCTCTGCTGGTATGGTCTTTCATTGATTCTATTATGGTTATTGGATTTGCAAGAAAATGAATCTCAGGGTTATATGGTGACATATATGTACTTTGATAATAAATGTACTTTGAAGTTTGGAAGGATGTGCTGGCATTGGAGAGGGTCCAGAGAAAATTCACTAAAATGATCCTGGGAATGAAAGGGTTAGTGTATGAGGAGCATTTGATGTCATTGAGTCTGTACTCGCTGGGGTTTAGAAGAATAAGGAGGGCTCTTAATGGAACCTGTCGAATACTGGAAGGTCTAGATGGAGTGCATATGGAGAGGATGTTTCTGATAGTGGGGAAGTCTATGACCAGAAGGCACAAACTTAGAATAGAATGGATTCCCTTTGGAACTGAGATGAGGAAGAATTTATTTAGGCAGAGGGGGTATATTTAAAGTGGATACTGATAGATTCTTGATTAGTAAGGGCATCAAAGGTTACAGGGAAAAGGCAGGAGAATAGTGTCGAGAGGGCAATAAATCAACCATGTTAGAATGGCAGAGCAAACTCAATGAGCCAAATAGCCTAATTCTGCTCCTTTGTCTTATGGTCTTATGGAAATGGTCAAGTGGAAGATGTAGAAGTATCTCTATGTAATTAAGCTCCTTTCTAAGAAAATATACTAGATTTAATTCATGCTACTAAAATCCCAGCTAAACAATATTCATGGCCTGTAATTTGGTTGTCCTTGTGGGTTTCTTCCAGGTGTTTTTGTTTCCTTCCACAGTCCAAAGAAGTATGGGTTAGCATGTTAATTGGTCACGTGGTGTATTATGTAGCTGTGCTCATTGGACTGCATGGGCTTGTTACCATGCTGTATCTCTAAATATAAATTAACAAACTCATGATCAGCAAATTAGAGTTCAGAATATACTCTTCTTGATTTATTAAAGATATGGCAATTCTTGCAACAATCCCATATGTTGGAGCAGTGTATGATGGGGCCCATATGCCCTGGACAGGAGGTAGAGCTTTGTGTTGACTTGTGATACAGACTGTTTTTGAGGAACCCAATCCCCTCATGCCCCCCACACTCTCCAGCTAATACAGGGGTTGTCTGTACTAGCCCTGCAAGTAATGCATATACTCTATTGATGAACAGGAAAAATGTATTTCTACAACTTCATTTTATATTTTTTATGTTTTAAAAAAATATGTATTTATAAAATCGTAGAGAATGTCAGAACCGGCGCAAAAGGTTAGATGGTGTACTCCTACTCCTGTTTCTTATGTTCTTCCCCAATTATAAGGTTTAGTAGTAACTCTTTATGATGGTATTGGGTTTGCTGACCACGAAGTTATAAACTCAAATGAAGACCTTAAGCCCTATTGAATATAAATAGCCTTGAGTACCCTCACTGAAGAGAGATTATACTGAACTACCCAATCTTCAAAGACTAGTTTACTTCCCTGCTTCTTTTCCATGGTGAGTTTGGCTGCCAATACCCACTGTGGGTCTCCTCTCCCTACCAAGATGCTTCCCGAACAAAGTTGTTTAAATACAGTTCATTTATTTTCAGTGATACACGTTTAAATCCAAACAACATTCTTAAAGCATATTTCAAATTCACAGAGGATTTCCATCTTAAAATATTTCCAAATTACAAACCATTTTTAAAATATAAAACATTTCTCACAAAGGATTTCTAAAACATGGTACAATTCCTATAAACTGAAAACATATACCAGTCGTCTATTGCAGAAATCAAAACCATACTCTCCAGTTCACCCTGTGTTTCTACCAAGTTTCTTAATGTTCCTTACTCCATTCCTAATAAGCATGAACTTCTCTCTACTCATACCCCTTTCCTTTATCACTTTGGTGACTTCACACACATATGATATTTTCTTATTCCTTTTTTTTACACAAAGTCTAAAAACTTCTATGCAACACTGCTCTGCAATTAGAATCAAAAGCAGAATCAGGTTTATTATCGCCGGCATGTGATGTGAAATTTGTTAACTTAGCAGCAGCAGTTCAATGCAATACATAATATAGAAGAAATAAAAACAAAATGAAATAATTATAATAATAAAAAATAACTAACTAAATCAATTAAAGTTGTCATGGGTAACCCTAGTTTGGAACAGGGTCCAGAATTGAACCTATGAACTGTGCTGCTATTAAGAGAGAGAGAGGGAGGCATCCAGCACAATGAGAGAGAGATAGAGACAGAAACTGCTGGAAAGATTGATGTTATGGTTTCTCTGGAAGTTGTTTACCTTTCCGCAAGGACACTTGCCTGCTTGTTAAAGTTCCTGCAAAGAGAGCAGGGCAGAGCAGGTTGATGGACAGCTGGTGTCCAACAAGAGGAGATAAAAACCAGGTCCGCTGTTACACAGAGAGACACACCACGAGACATGCAGTTTCGGACACTGAATGAGCTTTGTTGCACCCACATGAAGGGGGGTTTTTGGAGGATCGATTTGGGGAAATCGATCAGTGGCTCACAGTGTGAAAAGGTGTGACCGGTGGGGAATTATTTGTGTGTCCATCCTTGCCTGGGTGATAATTCCACCACTGAAGAACGGTCGTATGTGTTATGGTTAGTCAGTGCCTACAACAGGATATCGGAAGACAACGGGAAGATCGACGGCATCAGCTCACCTCTCTCTCTCTCCAGTGTTACTCAAATAACTACCTCGAACTAAAATGAACTCTCTTCATCATCGTAAGACTCTATTTATTCACCCCTAGGTTTGAAGGAGCCTAGTTTTGTTTCTCTCTGTGTGTGTGTGTGTGTGTGTGTGTGTGTGTGTGTGTGTGTGTGTGTGTGTGTGTGTGTGTTGTGTGTGTGTGTGTGTATCATTGCTAACCTGTTTGATATATTTCCATTTTTAGTACTGTATTGCATAGTTTACTAATAAACACTATTAGTTTATATCAATACCAGATTCCAATGTGTTTTCCATTTCTGCTGGTTCTTTAACCTGGTCATGGGGTATGTGGCAAAGTATTCATATATTGAATAGATTAAAAATTGTGCAAAAAACCCCAGAAATACCATACATTAAAAAAGTGAGGTAGTGTCCAAGGGTTCAATGTTCATTCAGGAACTGGATGGCAGAGGGGAAGAAGCTGTTCCTGAATTAATACTATAAAGCTAACTTCCTTGAACTAAGCAACTTTGAGTCAGCTTCTTTGCTTTGAAAAAAGCTGAATTAAACAACCCATTGTCGTATACCTCATCTTGAGATGCAATAAACCAACTGCGGTGAGGTACATTCTACTTCTCACAAAGCATCAGAAAGCTGCTTTCTAGACAGTGCTTTTTTTTAAGCTTAAAACTGATTACTGCTTGTCATTTACATTTTATGAACTGAATACTGACTTCCTTTTACAACCAAAAGTTAAATCACACATAATTGGAAGTTTACTTACAACTGTTAGTGATCTCACAAGTGACAGCTATTGTGTTTAGAAAGAGAACTATGCAAAACATGAGACCACTAGCCTAGGACTGTGAATATCCATGACATCTCTAGTAATGAAAGACTTTAGAGAAATATTTTTAAGCAACTTCATTGTTAGCTTCTGTTGATTACATGTTCTGCAAGTGCTTTTTTTTGTAACTTAATAGTATTTCAAGTTGTTACTTTTTCCTGTTCAATTGAAGTTTAATTGAATCTGGAGTGTTAGTTGCTGCCATTGTACAAAAATTTATTTTGATTTTGGTGTTATCTCAAAAGCTTTGAACAGAATGGTGCCTCTGTTACACAGAGGCTTGGTAAGGTTCCATGCGTTGGACACTGAACTATTGAATGACGTATATTGACCTATAAATATTGGAGATTGCAGCAAACTCATTAAAATGCCAAAGGACATTAAATGGCCACCTATGAGACCAGCATATTCCTGGCTTATATGCATGAGCTTGGACAGTTCTGCAATTATTAACTGAAAATCTTTACAGTGATAAAGAATCTATCAAGCTGGATACAGAGAAATTATTGTCTTTTTCTTGTTGGGGGAGGGAGGAAATTGTAAAAAGAGACCTGCTTCATTTGCAGACTTAAAATATCGGAGGTTTGCAATTGGAAACATTTTTCATAAAAGGGTTGGTGGAAGTTTGAAACACCTTTCCTCCTAAAAGGCTGTTGATGGCCAACTGAAATGGATTTTTATTATTTTTAGTATTTATACATTTATTTATTTGATTGTTTATTTACTTATTTGTTACTTACTTATCTATATAACTAGATAGATATCTATTTATCTATCTAGTTATATATCTATTGATTTATTTATTTATTTAGATTTAGATTTAGAGTACAGAACAGGCCGTTCCGGGCCCCTGAGCCGTACCAACCAGCAACCCACCGATTTAGCCTAATGACTGGACAATTTACAATCACCAATTAACCTACTAACTAGTATGTCTTTGGCCTGTGGGAGGAAGCTGAAAGGGTATGAAGCAAAGACAGCCAAATGGATTTGAGGTACAAATCAGCTGTGACCTAGCTGACTGACTTGATGGCCACCATAATAACCTTGAAGAGTGACATGGTTTGCATCTGTTTTCCAATTGAAATAATTTATAATTGTTAAGATTATCATAAGGCATCGGGAGGTGTGTACAATGGCTTTATCTTCCCGTACTTAGTAATATGCAACAGCATTACAAATATTGCATTTGGGAAAGTATAACGTCAAAATGTGATACATCTGAAATGTGACAAGCCCATTCCAAATACAGCACTTACTTTACATATTGTTAGCCATTTCACTGAATAGTATTCTAACAATTAATTTTATTTGGTAAATGCAGTTCAGAAAATGCATAATGAATATTCAACTCAGTCCTAATTGCTTGTGAACAATATTCCAGAGATGCACACAAAAATCAACTTTTGCAAATAATAATTTGCAAGTCTGAAACCAACCTACGATGCTCTTTGTGATTTTTATAAATAACTTGGATGAAACATGGAAGTTTGCAGATGGCACAAAGTTTGGTGGAGTATGGAGGATTGTTGTAGGTTGCATTGGGACAGGATGCAGAACTGGGCTGAGAAGTGGCAGATGGAATTCAACCTTGAAAAGTGTGAAGTGATTCATTTTGGAAGGTTGAATACAGGGTTAATGTCAGAATTTTTGGCATTGTGGAGGAACAGAAGGATCTTGGGGGTCCATGTACATAGATCCCTCAAGGTTGCTGCGCAATATGACAGAGTTGTTAAGAAAACTTATGACATGTTAGCCTTCATTAGTTAGGGGATTGAGGTCAGAAACGACCAAGTAATGTTGCAGCTCTATAAAACCCAGGTTAAACCACTCTTGGAATATTGTGTCTAGTTCTGGTTGCTTCATTGCAGGAAGAATGTGGCATCTTTGGAGAGGGTATCCAGATTTACCTGGATACTATCTGAACTAGAGAGCTCTCTAGTTGAGTGAACTAGGTCTTTTCTCTTTGGAAAGCAGGAGGATGAGAGGTGACTTAATAGAGGTATACAAGATGGTAAGAGACATCAATTGAGTGGATAGCCAGAGACTTTTTCCCAGGGTAGAAGTGACTAATACAAGGCATCATAATTTTAAGGTTATTGGAGGAAAGTTTAGGGGGAATGACAGAGGTAAGTTCTTTACGTTGAAAGTTGTGGATATGTGGACTACCCTGCCAGGGTGGTGTTGAGGCAGATGCATTAAGGGCATTTAGGAAACTCTTAGATAGGAACAAGGATGATAGAAAAATGGAGGCTTATGTAAGAGGAAGGGCTAGATTGAAGTTACAATAGGTTAAAAGCACCTGTACTGTCCTGTAACGTTCTATATTTAATGGCATAAACATAAACTACTGAATTACTTAACCTGATTAAGTAAATACCTCAATATATATTAACAAATATCATAATTTTTCTTAAACTTAAAATATAGTGTGTCATGTGTTCAGAAGATGGCAGCAAGGGTACATGCAGGTGCGGAAACAGCTGGGCATGAATCTGGAATGTGGTTATCCCAGTCCATGGACCTGTTTTATTTGTAGTTAGTAGAACCCTGGTTACAGTTATTGGAAAAAAAGATGACAAAAAACCCTTTGCCTTCTACTCCTCATGTACTCACTGAAATCAAAACCACCACTAAAATAAGAAAGGCCAAGTAACATAAAGCAAAAAATTCTTTTGAGAAAACAGAATCAATTTTCAGGCACTAGTGTAACTTTTTTGTGTTACGTGCTTTTCAACAACTGTTCTCTCTTCTTCCATTCATTCCTCATTCCTTCACTAGGGAAACAAAACAAAATGTACATGCACTCTGTTGGTGCAAATTAATTACTTGCATGTCTGTAATAGTCTTAACAAAGGAATTTTGTACCAATCCCAACTCCCTATTGTACTTTTAATAATTAAACTTTGTTCAAATTGGAAGGAAGAGGGAAAGCAGATTGTGTTTGGTTGAAGTTGACAGATGAATGGAAGCATAGGATGATTTGGGAAAGAACATTCTTTATGGACAACACACACAAAATGCTGGAGGAAGTCAACAGGCCAGGCAGCATCCATGGAAAAAAATATAGTTGATGTTTTGGCCCGAAACATCAACTGTACTTTTTTTCATGGGTGCTGCCTGGCCTTCTGAGTTCCTCCAGTATTTTGTGTGTGTTGCTCAGATTTCCAGCATCTGCAGATTTTTTCTTGTTTGTTCTTTATGGACAACATATGCTTTTGATTTAGTTCTTTGTAAATCTCTACAAGTATTATCATAGCAACACTGATTTCTCATTTCACTTCAAAGCTGTGCTTTTCAGATAAGTCATATTCAAACAGCAAAGTAATGAATATCTTTGCTACCTTGAAATGTCATCTATTTTCTGAAGAAACCTCATGATTTTTACACTGTAAATTTCATCCTCCTCATCGTAAACATGTTCAGTTCTCACAGTCTTCCAAATCTTATTGATGAATTCCTCTTTCTTTGTCCCCAGCTGTTTGTTCACTTCTTTCTCTAGATCATCAAATCCTTTCACTCCTACACTGTACCAACTCCACAACATATTTGATCCCACCATTCAGTGAAATAAACCCGGTGAACCAATTTACAACTTCCCTCCATGGTATCCTCCTGACTTCTTAACACCTGAGGCACTTACATTTTTTTTATAATCTTTTGTCTTAGAGGTATCGTCAATTTTTATCTTTTAAAGAATTTCACAACTTCAAATATACTGTTACTGCTTAATTATCATCTTTAAGGACATTGTGGAAATAAATATTCATCATGATGAATGTGCTTTGATGAGTTAACAAAAATCAGATTGTGAAATGCTTGCAGGGGTTTCTAACAGCATCACACCATCATGTAATGTTGTATTAGAGACCAGTTAGCCTTTTGGGATTATGCTGTCTGAGTGAGATGATGACACAGTGGTGGGATACAGTATGAGCAACTTGTGGGTGCTTCGGTGTGATACTGCATATGATGGGAAGTGAGTGGGAAGAGCTATTGTTTGATGCTGTATGAATTAATGGTAAGTGAAACAAACATTTACTTGATCTTGGAAACCTTTTTTAAATATGTTATAATACAGTACAATTTCTTCAAGTTAAAGCTTCATTCTCTGCTATGAATTTCTATAGCTGTACCTCACAGCTATAATTTGTGGAATAAATCTACAGCACCGGATAGACAATCATTTTCCAGAAACTACTACTCCCTTCTCATAGTTATTGGTATGACTTTCTTTAATAAAGGTGCATACTACTCTGCCAGAATATTTCTGCCTTCCTGTGATGCTGGTATAAATGAACACCCATCATGGGGGAATATGGTAACACTCACAGTATATCCAAAACTCCAATGTAATGAAGCAAGTTCTGTCATGTTTGCACTGCACCCAAAATAGCAGACTCCAGCACTGACCATCTGGGAACATTACTGCTTATCATTCTGTGTCTGGAAAAAACATCCATTTACCACCACTTGCTGCTTTCTATTCTTAGGCCAGTTTCTTATCTGTTTCCACTGACTTTCTTTCTCCCTTGGACTTCAATTTTGCTAACCAGTCTCTTATGTGGGTTTCTATCAGAAGTCTGCTGAAAATTCAAACATATGCACATATATCTACAATATAACTTTCATCAACCCTCTCTGCTACTTTCTTGAAAAAACATGATGCTCAAACAAAATTTGCTTTTAAGAAAATTATTCTGCTCCTTCAGTATTAATTCAGAATTCTCAATTGTAGAATGATTGAGCTCTGTTTACAGCATGGGATTGTTACTGTTAACATACATGTTGTTTTGAAAGGTTGGTAGCTATTTTTGCTGTACACTGATATTAAGTACACTATAACCATATAGCATATATAACCATATAACAATTACAGCATGGAAACAGGCCATCTTGGCCCTTCTAGTCCGTGCCGAGCACTTACTCTCACCTAGTCCCACCGTCCTGCACTCAGCCCTTAACCCTCCATTCCTTTCCTGTCCATTACCTATCCAATTTTTTTTTTAATGACAATTTCGAACCTGCTTTTACCACTTCTACTGGAAGCTCGTTCCATACAGCTACCACTCTCTGAGTGAAGAAGTTCCCCCTTGTGTTACCCTTAAACTTTTGCCCCTTAGCTCTCAACTCATGTCCTCTTGTTTGAAGCTCCCCTACTCTCAGTGGGAAAAGCCTATCCACGTCAACTCTATCTATCCCCCTCATAATTTTAAATGCCTCTATCAAGTCCCCCCACAACCTTCTACGCTCCAAAGAATAAAGACCTAACTTGTTCAACCTTTCTCTGTAACTTAGGTGCTGAAACCCAGGCAACATTCTAGTAAATCGTCTCTGCACTCTCTCTAATTTGTTGACATTTTTCCTATAATTCGGTGACCAGAACTGTACACAATACTCCAAATTTGGCCTCACCAATGCCTTGTAGAATTTTAACATTACATCCCAACTCCTATACTCAATGCTCTGATTTATAAAGGCCAGCATACCAAGAGACCCTATCCACATGAGATTCCACCTTCAGGGAACTATGCACCATTATTCCTAGATCACTCTGTTCTACTGCATTCCTCAATGCCCTACCATTTACCATGTATGTCCTATTTAGATTAGTCTTACCAAAATGTAGCACCTCACACTTATCAGCATTAAACTCAATCTGTCATCTTTCAGCCCACTCTTCTAACTAGCCTAAATCTCTCTGCAAGCTTTGAAAACCTACTTCATTATCCACAACACCACCTATCTTAGTATCAACTGCATACTTACTAATCCAATTTACCATCCCATCATCCAGATCATTAATGTATATGACAAACAACACTGGACCCAGTACAGATTCCTGAGGCACACCACTAGTCACTGGCCTTGAACCTGACAAACAATTATCCACCACTACTCTCTGGTATCTCCCATCTAGCCATTGTTGAATCCATTTTACTTCTTCAATATTAATACCTAACGATTGAACCTTCCTAACTAACCTTCCATGTGGAACCCTGTCAAAGGCCTTACTGAAGTCCATATAGACAACATCCAGTGCTTTACCCTCGTCAACTTTCCTAGTAACCTCTTCAAAAAATACAATAAAATTTGTCAAACATGACCTTCCATTCACAAATCCATGTTGACTGTTCCTAATCAGACCCTGTCTATCCAGATAATTATATATACCATCTCTAAGAATACTTTCTATTAATTTACCCACCACTGACATCAAACTTACAGGCCGATAATTGCTAGGTTTACTCTTAGAACCCTTTTTAAACAATGGAACCCCATGAGCAATCTGCCAATCCTCCAGCACCATCCCCGTTTCTAATGACATTTGAAATATTTCTATCAGAGCCCCTGCGTTTTCTACACTAACTTCCCTCAAGGTCCTAGGGAAGATCCTGTCAGGATCCAGAGACTTATCCACTTTTATATTCTTTAAAAGCGCCAGTACTTCCTCTTCTTTAATCATCATAGTTTCCATTAATACCCTACTTGTTTCCCTCACCTTACAAAATTCAATATCCTTCTCCTCAGTGAATACCAAAGAAAAGAAATTGTTCAAAATCTCCCCCATCTCTTTTGGCTCCACACAAAGCTGTCCACTCTGATTCTCTAAGGGACCAATTTTATCCCTCACTGTCCTTTTGCTGTTAATATAACTGTAGAAACCCTTTGGATTTATTTTCACCTTACTTGCCAAAGCAACCTCATATCTTCTTTTAGCTTTTCTAATTTCTTTCTTAAGATTCTTTTTACATTCTTTATATTCCTCGAGCACCTCATTTACTCCATGCTGCCTATATTTATTGTAGATCTCTCTCTTTTTCCAAAACAAGTTTCCAATATCCCTTGAAACCATGGCTCTTTCAAACTTTTAACTTTTCCTTTCAACCTAACAGGAACCTAAAGATTCTTTACCCTCATAATTTCACCTTTAAATGACCTCCATTTCTCTATTACATCCTTCCCATAAAACAAATTGTCTCAATCCATTCCTTCTAAATCCTTTCACATCTCCTCAAAGTTAGCCTTTCTCCAATCAAGAATCTCAACCCTGGGTCCAGTCCTATCCTTCTCCATAATTATATTGAAACTAATGGCATTGTGATCTCTGGACCCGAAGTGCTCCCCAAAACATACCTCTGTCACCTGACCTATCTCATTGACTAACAGGAGGTCCAACACTGCCCCTTCTCCAGTTGGTACCTCTATGTATTGCTGCAAAAAACTATCCTGCACACATTTTACAAACTCCAAACCATCCATCCCTTTTACAGTATGGGCTTCCCAGTCTATGTGTGGAAAATTAAAATCTCCCACAATCACAACCTTGTGTTTACTACAAATATCTGCTATCTCCTTGCAACTTTGCTCCTCCAATTCTTGCTCCCCATTAGGAAGCACCCATATAATATACCCCTATAAGTGTTACTACACCTTTCCCATTCTTCAATTCCACCCAAATAGTCTCCCTAGACAAGCCCTCTAATATATCCTGCCAAAGCACCGCTGTAATATCTTCTCTGACAAGCAATACAACACTTCCCCCTCTTGCCCCTCCGATTCTATCACACCTGAAGCAATGAAATCCAGGAATATTTAGTTGCCAATCACACCCCTCCTGCAACCATGTTTCACTAATAGCTACAACATCATATTTCCAGGTATCAATCCATGCTCTCAGCTCATCCACCTTTCTTACAATGCTCCAAGCATTAAAATAGATGTATTTAAGAAATTCTCCACCTCTTACTCTCTGTTTATCCCTAACGGTGCAAACAACTTTACTATCTTTTTCTTCCTACTCCCCTATATCTTCGGTCTGAGTGCTCCCCTTCACTATCACCTGCCTATCCTCCCTCACACACTGTCTACTAGCTTTCTCTATTTATGAACAACCTCCTCTCTCCTAGTCTCTTCAATTTGATTCCCAGCCCCCAACCTTTCTAGTTTAAAGTCTCCCCATCAGGATATTGGTCCCCCTAAGATTCAAGTGCAACCCGTCCTTCTTGTACAGGTCACACCTGCCCCAAAAAAGGTCCCAATGATCCAGAAACTTGAATCCCTGCCCCCGCTCCAATCCCTCAGCCACGCATTTATCCTTCACCTCATTCCATTTCCTACTCTCACTGTCGCGTGGCACAAGCAGTAATCCCGAGATTACTACTTTTGCAGTCCTTCTTCTCAACTCCCTTCCTAACTCCCTATATTCTCCTTTCAGGACCTCTTCCCATTTCCTACCTCTGTCATTGGTACATATCTGTACCATGACCTCTGGCTCCTAAGCTTCCCATTTCAGGATATCTTGGACGCGATCAGAAACATACTGGACCCTGGCACCAGGGAGGCAAACTACCATCCGGGTCTCCTGACTGCATCCACAGAATCGCCTATCTGACCCCCTAACTATCAAGTCCCCTATTACTACTGCCTTCCTCCTCCTTTCCCTACCCTTCTGAGCTACAGGGCCGGACTCTGTGCTGGAGGCATGGCCACTGTTGTTTCTCCCAGGTAGGCTGTCCCCCCCCCCCCCCCCCCAACAGTACTCAAACAGTATTGTCAAGGGGTACAGCCACTGGGGTACTCTCTAGTACCTGACTCTTCCCCTTCCCTCTCCTAACCATGACCCACTTGTCTGTCTCCTGTGGCCCTGGTGTGACAAACATGGAGTTGTAATTTGAATGGTTGAATGTATTCCTAATATTAGAATTTGACATTTATGAGTATGTATTTGTCATTTGAGATAACTAGACTCATAACTAGCACACATGCTCCTCAATCATACTTTATTTTACTTGTGCACAAAGAAAGTAGCATGGTCTCTGTCACCACACTGCTCTGAAATCAAAGCAGAAAAATACCATGTTACACAGGATCAACAAACAGTTACAGATATTGACCATTTGTTAAACTGTGTTATGTTTGAATTCTTTATTTGCAAGATCAATTACCATTCACAATAGAGCTGTTAATAGTCAATAGAAACTATAAGCTAACAACTGATGATAATTTAAAGTTAGTTCCTTAGTTGGTTTAATGTTTCAAGTCCTTTTGTTATATTTGTATAACCTGCTCTGCAAAGGAAAGGTAAGTTCTTCAAAAACCTTCAAAGGCTACATGCACTCTGTTTGCAATTTATCCTTGCCTGACATTACCGATATTTCCACATTATGCATACAGCTGAGTGATACATACAAACTGTGAAAGCTTCTCTGGTGAAAGATTCTGTTATGTGCAGTCTACAGTGGAATGGTGAAGTTATTATTTATAAAGAGATTTGCTATGGATGGAGTAAATATTTTCTCCCAAAGTTCTTCTCCACTTGCAATTCACACACAAAAAAATTTGCCAGTTATCTTTTGGGCTAATTTCTTTATCACTGCCATACATCAAAGTCAAGGTACATTTATCATCAAAGTATTATTTATTATAATTTATTACCATGGATAACAAACTGTGTGAACGGAGAACCAGAATCTCCTACCAGCGGGAAACAAATAAATGTAATGTTTTGTGCTTCGTCGAGACCTGGCTGATGGTTGAGATACTGGATCATGCCATTGAGCCCTTTGGGTTCTCCCTGTTCCAGGCAGACAGATCAAAAAACTTCTCTGGGAAGAGTAAAGGAGGTGAGGTATACTTCATGTCAATAATGCTTGGTGCAACCCACAGAGCGTGCATGCCCTCAAATCATTTTGTTCCCCAGATCTGGAGTACCTGGTGCTGCTGTGTAGACCTTTCTGGCTGCCCAGGGGGTTCATGACTGCTATTATCACAGCTGTGTATATTCAGCCGCATGCTGATACTGACCTGACTCTCAAGGACCTGTATGAGACCATTAGCATCCTGGAGACTGCACACCTGGAGGCTGCCTTCATCATTGCCGGTGACTTTAATAGAGTGCCGCTGACTAAAGTCTCTTCAAAGCTTTGTCAATACATCCAGGTGAGCACATGGGGTGATAGCATACTCGACCACTGCTACTTTCCCTTCCGCAACACTTACAAAGCACTCCTTTGCCCCCACCCCCCTCAATTTGGAAAATCTGATCACTCTCCCATCTTGCTGCTGCCAAACTACAGGCAGAAGCTGAAACAAGAGGCAGTCATAGTTTAAACTGTCCACTGTTGGTCCGACCAATCAGCCTCCATGCTACAGGACTGCTTTGTTGACGTCGACTGGAATGTCTTCTATGATGTGGAAGTCTCTGAGTTTACAGAAGGGGTCAAGAGTTTCAGCCAGAAGTGCATCAAGGATGTTCCCCAGAAACTGGTCAGTGTCTAGCCAAACCAGAAACTCTGGATCAACAGTTCCTTGCAAGCAGCAATTACCATGTGAGACAGAGCTTACGTTGCCGGTAACCAGCAGGAACTCAGGAAATGCAGCTACGATCTGCGCAAAGTCATTCTGTCCACCAACATCACACGCAGCTTATGGCAAGATCTGCACACCATCGCAGACTTCTTCAAAACTAAACGCAGTGCAGCTTCTAACATCACTGCCTTTCTCCCAGATAAGCTAAATTTTTTTAACGCTCGATTCGATATTGCCAACACTGACCCCTGAGGAGAGCTATAGCTGGTGTGACCGGCAGCTTGGTCATTTCTGAGGCTGAAGTACGCAGGTGTTTCCAATGAGAGGACAGTTGCAAGGCTGTGGGATCGGACGGCATCCCAGGGCGGGTACTCACAGTGTGCGTGGCACAATGGGCAGGTGTGTTTACAGACATTTTTAACCTCTCCATCCCCCAATGTAGATTCCCATCCTGTTTCAAAACATCCACCATTCTTCCTGTACCTAAAAGACCAAGGTAACATGTCTGAATGACTGGCATCCTGTTGCACTCACCTCAATGATAAGCAAATCCTTTGAGAGGCTGGTCAAGGACTACATCTGCAGCATGTTACCACCCACACTGGACCCCCTACAATTTGCCGACTAACACAACTGATTGACAGATGACACAATAGCCACAGCTCTACACACCATCCTTACACATCTGGAGAAGAAAGATGCTTATGTGAGAATGCTGTTCTTGGACTACAGTTCAGCATTCAACACCATAATTCCCTCCAGGCTCGACAAGAAGCTCAAAGACCTGGGCCTTCACCCTGTGTGAATACCTGCCTGGACTTCCTGTCGGATCGCTGGCAGGTATTAAGAGTGGGCTCCCTCACCTCTGCCCCTCTGACCCTCAAAACAAGGCTGTGTACTAAACCCCCTCCTTTACCCTTTGTATACCCATGACTGTGTCACCACCCACAACTCCAATCTGGTAATTAAATTTGCTGATGATACTACACTGATTGGCCTAATCTCAAATAATAATGAGGCAGCCTACCGAGAAGAAGTCATCACCTTGACACAGTGGTGTGAAGAAAACAACCTCTCCCTCAATGTCGCAAAGACAAAGGAGCTGGTTGTGGACTACAGGAGGAATGGAGACAGGCTAACCCCTATTGACATCAATGGATCTGGGGTTGAGCGGGTGAACAGCTTTAAATTCTTCAGCATACACATCACCGAGGATCTCATGTGATCTATACATACTGGCTGCGTGGTGAAAAAGGCACAACAGCACCTCTTTCACCTCAGACAGTTGAAGAAGCTTGGTATGGGCCCCCAAATCCTAAGAACTTTCTACATGGGTACAATTGAGAGCATCCTGACTGGCTGCATCACTGCCTGGTATGGGAACCGTACCTCCTTTAATCATAGGATTCTGCAGAGAGTGGTGTGGACAGCCCAATGCATCTGTCGATGTGAACTTCCCACGATTCAGGACATTTACAAAGACAGGTGTGGAAAAAAAGGCCCAAAGGATCATTGGGGAACCGAGTCACCCCAAACACAAACTGTTCCAGCTATCATCCGGGAAATGGTACTACAGCATAAAAGTCAGGACCAACAGGCTCCAGTGCAGCGTCTTCCACCAGGCCATCAGACTGATCATGCTGACACAACTGTATTTCTATGTTATTTTGTTGTACATTCTATTTATTATAATTTACTATAAATTGCACATTTATATGGAGGCATAACTTAAAGATTTTTACTCCTCATGAAAATGAAGGATGTAAGTAATAGTCAATTCAACCATATACAATCTTAAGGTTCATCTTCTTGCAGGCAGCCACAAAACAAAGAAACACAATAGAATCCATGAAAAGCCTCACATCACAAAGATCATCAAAAAACAAATAGTGCAGCCAGTAAGTAAAAAAAAACACAGAACAATAACTGCAGAGTCTCCAAAAGTGAGTCCATAGTCATGGAGTCAGTTCAGCGCTGAGGTGAGTAAAACCTCATGGATCAGTGAACTGAACACCGGTTTGTTCGGCTTGGCACTTAAATTGGCTAAATATCGGTTCATTTTGCACTCTGGGGCCTGGACTGCACCACTTCAATCTGGCCTGAAGTTTCATTCCGGCTCCAAATCCGGTCCAGCAATGGTCACTGTAGCCGTACCTGCCTTATCAAGAGTCCAATTTGCCGAATTCTTCAGGATACCACAAAAATGCCAGGTCATACAAATGATTTGAATGCATAGCTCCCAAAGGGAAATTACGGGCTATGGATTGCAGTGATCAAAGACCAGAAAAAGGTATATTTAGTAGAATAGTTGGTAGTTTTGTTAGCTGTCCACAAAATCTCTGTGTCTCACCAGCTCCATCTTGGGCTACTTGGATGCTTCCACAATATTCCACTTAGGTGCTTTTGTAAATTATTGATCTATCATGGTAGTGAGTGCGAGGTTAAAACCTTACTCTATCCTAGACTTAAAACTAATTGCAAAACAGCCGCTCTTTATTCTCTCATACTAAGAAGTTAGGAGTTCCACAGAAAAGATAGTATTTAAATATCTTTGAATTGACAATGTAGCAGAAATTGCTTTAAGAGTTATTCTGGACTTAATATGAGGATCATAAAGTCATGAAGAAATAGCATCAAACAGGCCCTTCAGCCACAGTCAATGCTGACCATCAAGTACCCATTTTTCACTAATTCTACCCTAATTCATTTAATTTGTCCCACATTTCCCTCAATTCTACCCAGATTTTACCATTCATCTACATAGGAGACAGTTATTGTGGCTAATTAATCTACTAGTTCTCACATCTTTTGGACCTGGAGAAATCCATGAGGTCACAGGGAGTACTTGCAAATCCCACACAGATCGGAACTGAACCTAGATCAGTGTTGACCATAAGACCATACAATATAGGAGCAGACTTAGGCCATTTGGCTCCGGCGTTCAATCATGGCTGATCTTTTTCTGTCCTCTCCTCAGTCTTCTCCCCTTTGATGCCATGTCCAATCAAGAGCCTATCAACCTCTGCCTTAAATACACCCAACAACTTGGCCTCCATAGCTTCCTGTGGTGATAAATTCCACAAATTCACTATCCTCTGGCTAAAGAAATTTCTCCCTACCTCCGTTCTAAATGGACGCCCCCCCTATCCTGAGGCTGTTCCCTCTTGGCCTAGACTCCCCCACCATGGGAAACATCCTTTCCACATCTACAGTGTCTAGGCCTTTCAACATTCAGAAGGTTTCAGTAAGATCCCTCCTCATCCTCCTAAATTACAGCAAGTACAGATCCAGAGCTAACAAACATTCCTCTTGAAATTAATGCTAATGTGTCATTTTCCTTCCTCACCAATGACTCTACCTGCAAGTTAACCTTTAGGTTGTTCTGCATAAGGACTCTCAAGTCCCTTTTGCATTTCAGATTTTTGGATTTTCTCCCCATTTAGAAAATAGTCTGCACATTTATTTCAACTACCAAAGTGCATTTTCCAACATTGTATTTCATTTGCCACTTTCTTGCCCATTCTCCTAATCTGTCTAAGTCTTTCTGCAGCCTACTGTTTCCTCAACATTACCTGCCCCTCCACCAATCTTTGTATCATCTGCAAACTTGGCAACAAAGCCATCTTTTCCATCATCTAAATCATTGATATACAGCATAAAAAGAAGTGGCCACAACACCGACCCCTGCAGAACACCACTAGTCACTGGCAGCCAACCAGAAAAGGGTCCTTTTATTCCCACTTGCTGCCACCTACCAATGAGTCAGTGCTCTGTATTGTAGCTATGAGGTAGTAGACCCAGTGGATCCAACTTCGAATATACAGTCCAAACAGGATTTTGGGTTAGCTTCTTACTGAAATTTGAGCAAGTCAAGATCAAAAACTAACCATGTAAATATTAATGTTACATTATTATATCCCTTTAAAGTTCTAAAATTAACATTCTAAAAGTCATCTCTGGTCAGTGGCTATATAGAACATTTAGTGCCATTGAATAGGCTTCAATACTTACTGATCTGAACTTTTGCTATATGTAGTGATTTCACTTATTAAATTTGTTCAGTATTTCACCAATACAATAAGATTTCAGGACCTTTTCCAATGTTTGAGGGCATTCTGGGTTGTTAATGAATAAAGCAAATATCAACTCACATGTTGTAAATGACATGAAGCACAAACCAACTTAAAGCCTGGAATATATTTGCATGAATCAAGTAGGTTATATTCCCCAAAATAAGGATCTATTGGAGAAGGTAGCGAATTGTCTACCAGATGGGAAGGTATGTATTTCTGTTGGAGGTTCTGCAAAGACAAGTATTATTAACCTGATAGGAACATCACATATTTTATCCTCCAAATGGCAGTCATGGTCATCAGCATGTTATGGGACCCCATAATCCTCTTACCTGTCATTCCAGAGGTCTTTCTGAAGGGCCGTATGGTGGCACAGCTGTTAGTGCTTTTGCCTTACATCTCCAGAGATCATGTTGAATCTTAACTTTCAGTGCTGTCTGTTCAGAGTTTGTACATTTTCTTTGTAACCATGTGGATTTCTTCCTAATGTTTTTGTTTCCTCCTACTATCCAAAATCAACTTGGGTACTATAAATTACTCATTATATACAATAAATTACTGCTTATTCCAAAAAGGAATCAATAAGAAATTGATTGGCATATATACGAGAGGATAAATTGCAAAAAGTAGAATGATATTAGGTGTAGTAATGGGACTGATGGGATTGCTTCCCTGAATACTTGCATTGACCTGATAGACCAAATGGCCTCTGTTATTTCTCTGTCATTGTAAGTGTAAGATACAACAAGATAAATCACTTATGAAGTTCCTCTTGTGCATCAATCCAAGCATTTGAAACTAATTATATTCATATCCAGAGAAAATTAGAGGTAAATGTGAGATGTATTTTAATAATATTCAGAGTAATTTGATTGGAATACATTTACTAATAGTATCATAACTTTCAGAATAATTTTCAGGTTGCTATCAACATTTTGTAATTATTTTTCAGAAAGTTTAAGAAGGTCAATAAAGGGGATTTGACATTTCCTGTGGAGAAAACAGATTGTTCTTGAGTAAGCTGTTTAGATCCGTAACAGGATAAACAGAGAGGAAATTGCATTCTCATCTTCCTCCACTCAACATCATGAGGTACTTTACAGCAATATTTACAACAAAAAAGATAAGAAACTTTTATCAGAGTCAAATGGACATCTAATCATAAAACTAGTGGAAGTCAATGAACTATCCTAACAGTTACTATTTGAGCTTGTTGGTACAGAGAACATTATTTAATATATAATTGTGGGTAAGGACTCCCAACTGAGAAGATACTGGCCTGGAGCAAGGTGAGTGACTGATGAACAACCATCTTTACGTCAGCCTGATATTTGGTGAATAACAGCCCATCTGGCTCTCCAAATTTTATCTATCATGCTTCAGGTTGTTGTAATAAATGGAACTGTTTCCCTGATATAACAGACTCAGATGCTTGGTGTAATACCGTGCAGTGTGCAAATGTAAGAAGAGCCTAAAGCGAGAGGCTGATGACTTCTGTGCAGAGCTGAGAATGAGTCCCCACCTCCTTGGAACTGATATGCTTCATCACAGTTTGAAATCCTCTTACTTGCACAGGTGACCAAGACTTTCCTGTATGATATAAACTCCCATTTTAATTATGTGATAAAACCCTAGCACTTATGCCACATCACTGAGGGTTTACAGGCTCAATGTTAGGACAGCAAAAACATAGTGACTTATTTCTGCTTTGTATAGACTTGGTTAGGTTGTTATGCAATTCTTATAGAATTTTATTCATGAACTAAAATCAATGTGGAATAAGTAAACTTAAACATATATATATTTTTGCAAATCTTTGTAGGATTATTGTGCAGCAAATCTGAATGTGTGTTTGCAAAATAACTTTGTTTGCTTATATGACTTGGATGTTGTGGCTTTATTTGTCAGACTACAGATTTTTAGTTGATGGAATGCCTGTAGGAAATAGTTAGATAAAGACAATCTGTAAATGGCAAACTGGAGTGCTTTTAGAATATCTAAGTGGTTTGGGATTACCAGTGCAGAATTCCACGTTCAATTGTATATTTCACAAAGAAGTGCAGATAACTTTCATACCTCAAAAATTTCTTGACCTTTCTTTTTCCATTGATCAACAGGAGCAGCAGTTGGATCCTGAAAGATACAAGTGCTGCTAGCAAAGATTGCTCATGATCTTATGATGCATACTCAACCAACTTAGAACATACAATAAGACAAATTGGATTTGGGGCTGATTAAACTGTGTTTCATATATAGTGTTTGCACTGCACAACTTATATTAGGGGAAACCAACAGAATTAGGATAATGCTGAAAAATGTAACAAAAAAAATGAAGTCTTTGTGAATAGGGAACAGTTACAACTTGTTCTGCTGAAGAGAGTATTATGATAATGAGCCACCAGAAGCCAAATATTAATTAATTTGGTCTTCCACCCAGCAATAGCTAGAAATCTTTTCCAGAAAGTCTTTAATCTTTATACTTTAGTCCTTAAAATATTTACTTTTGCTAACTTGGCTTTTAAAGCATTTTTGTTGTTAATTTTCAATGTAGAATATAAATATAAAATAGAATTACATAAATAAAGCTACCATTGTAAAATTTTGCACAATATTTTCCCAATATCTGTAAAAACATAAATAAAAAAGAAAAGGAGATCATTCAGCTACTTGCTCTGACATTTCATTCCATTGCTGCTTTCATATTTAGTCTCTACTCGATTTGCTTTCGTGATCTCCACAAACCTTACTTTCCCTGTAATCTAAAACATCTTCCTTTATGTGTACTCAACCTTGAAAAATGCTTAATGATTCAAATTGGAAGACATGTTGTCCAATAGATTCGGATCATGCAGCTTTTAAACTTGGGGACTGTTCACAAGTACCACATATGGCAGACTAATAAAAAGATAATTGGCACTATAATGTTGTTAATGGATATTTCAAAGATCAAACAGAAAGAGTAAGAATAAATGAATGCAGACAATGGAGATGGCAGCTGCTAGAATATGAAGCTAGGATCAGAATTCTGGAAGAACTCAACAGTTCAAGTAGCATCTGCGGAGGAAAAAGTTGTAAGTCGACATTTTGCATTGAGTCCTTGTGTCAGATCTGAAGGGAAGAGGAAAGATTACCAGTGTAGAGCTGTTTACACTGGCCCAGATTGGAGGCAAGAGCCAATTTCACTTGTTCTCCTCAATGTTCTCTCCTCTGTGCAGGGTGCCAGAGCCTTTCGCCGTTCTGTCATTTGGTCAATTTAAACACCAGCTCAGATAGATTGAAAAGACAGGATGTCAGGATCCAGGACGAGAGCCGATTTTGCTCATTCTCCACGATGGTCTCTCCTCTCTCTATATAGTGCTGAGGCTATGAAGGATGCCCCGGCTGTTGTGCTCCATGCCTGCTAATGTGACGAACCAATAAACAATGCTTTGGGCCTATTCTGGGCTGTTCTGTGGTTCAGATCTGGGGACTCAATTTTTGATTTGGATTGTTGTTTGCTTCAATTGATTACATGATTTGTGGTTTCTTTCTTATCGGCTGTTGGTCTTTTTATTTTTTTCTTTAATTGGGTTCTTTTGGGTTTCTTGCTTTGTGGCTACTTGCAAGCAAGCAAATCTCAAGGTTGTATAATTTATACATGCTTTGATAATAAATGGACTTTGAACTTTGAATATGAGGGAAGTGGTGGGAAAGAAGCTGATTGGTGAAAGACGGAATCTGACGGGGAGGAGATGATTGGTGGATAGAACGAGTTGCAGTTAGGAAAGCTGAACAAAGGGAGGAGATCAGGTGGATGGGTATGTGTGTGAGAGAGGAGAGCAAGAGGGGTCTGGGTAATGTGAATTTAGAAAATTCAATGTCATCTTGTGTTGGACCTGTAAGTAGATCAATGAGATCTGTTTTACGATTTTCACTATGTTGAGAATATGATTCATTCCATTTTTGGCTACTCTTCCTATAGATCTACATTGAACTATGGATCCACCTCAACTTCCTTAGCTTCTACCTCCAACTTTACAGCCTACAGAATTTTTGTGCTCCTCTCTTTCTGGCCTATTGATTATTACGAGTTTATTCAGAACAACATTGGTATCCACGTTTTTAGCTGCTAAAGTCCTAAACTCTTAAATTCCATTCATAGACCTTTTCACTTTTCTGAACTCAGTTACCATGCCCTTGAAACCACTTCCATGGTATCTCCTTGAGGCTTGTGTCAAATGTTATCCAGCAGCACATTTCTTAATCACATGTGGTGTTTTTGCTAAATTAAAGACACTAGACATGAATAGTTCACTATTGCTGATGTTTCTGAGTGCAACAAAATCCTTTAGTTCAGACCATATTTAAGAGCAAATAAATATTGAAAGGAAGCCTATTAGAAGCTAGTACTTATTCAACCACAAACCTTGTTCATGAACATGGTGACTCTGTAGTCTAGATTAGGAGATTATTTCAACAAACACCTTTGCTCCATCCATAGTAATAGCCAGGATCTCCAGGTGGCCAGCCATTTTAGTTCCTCTTCCCATTTCCACACCAATGTGCGTGTTCGTGGACTTCTCTACTGCCAAGTTGAGGCTGGACACAGATGAGAGGAACACCACCTAATTTTCTCCCTTGGTGGTCTCCAAACTGATAGTATGAAAATCAATTTCTCTGACTTCCTGTAACCACCTGCCTCTATCCCTTATCCCAACAACCTCATCACCCCTTCTCTTTCCCATTCCCCCACCCTCTTGGTCTGCCCATCACCCACACATTCCTCCCTCACGCTCCCCTCCTCCTTCCCTGTTTTCCATGGTCCACCATCTTCTCTTACCAGATCCCGTCTTCTTCAGCCCTTTGTCACTTCCACTTATTACCTTTTGCTTCTTACATGACTCCCACTCTCTGCCTCTCACCTGCCCAACGTTCCCTCTCAGTTGGATCTACCTAAAACCTGCCTGCTCTTGATCCACCCCGTCCTCCACTTTTTTATACTGCTCTTTTTCTTTCAAGTCCCGATGAAGGGTGTTGACTCAAGATATCAAATGCCCATTTTCCTTCATAAATGCTGCCTGACCCAGTGAGTTCCTGTCGTGTTTTGTGTGTTGCTCCAGCATCTGCAGTCTCCCTTGTCGAACTCTAGTCCAGTTTTATGTTCTTTGTAAGGATTTATTTTCCCAATTCAGTGGACTAATTGAAGTCTTGATATGATTTCTGCAATAAAATTTGTAGCTCACAAAGTATATTATTAGTACATATTGTCCCATGTGACTGACTTATTTCTTGCATGGTTTAGAAATCTGTAGAAATTGGATCCATTTTCATACAATTTTCTTGTATAGATCATGCATAAAAATGGTTCCACCAAAGGGTAGACTGAACCAGCAATAATTTCTGGATGAAATGGTTTCTACTGGAAAATTCACTTGGAAGCTTCCAAGTCAGTTCACCTTAGTTCACCTCCTGTGAATGTTTTCAGTCATACACATAACTACATCACAGATTACGTACTCCCACACCAACATAAATCTGAGCTTCAGAGTGCAACTTACATGCAAGCTACCACCTTCACCGGGCACACACAGATAAAGAAGGAGCAAGTCATGCAGACGCGAGTAATGAGACACAAGTTAAAAGGTCTGCACTGTGATATCCATGAGTACACACGCCAACTGTAAGTCTCAGTTTTGAATTTTCAGGATTATAGAAACTGGATCAGTAATGCTCCCTTAACTATTTACAGCTTCTTTGTTGAAATCATTTCTTTGCTGCCTGCTGAGAACATCAACCTACTCCTTGCGATGGCATGGTAGCACTTGCAGCATGAGACAGCTGACCTTTGGACTGAGAATGTGCAGACACACAGGAGCTGTTCCTCAGACCTGCATTTTTCCTTACCTCCCTGGCAACTTTTTAAACAGTTTTTTTGTGACTAACCATAGGTAAATAATTAACTGAAGTGCTTCCCAGTGTTCAGTTTTGTAAAGATAAGGCATGGCAAGCTCTTCACTCAGCTCACAAAAGGAACCATGCATTTTAGCACACAGACTTGTCTGCAAAACCTCCATCGTCATGTGTCATTGTATGTTTGCCCATTTTCACTAGGATCTGATTATATGATGGCTTTATTCACAGCTCATTTCGTAAACCTAAAGAGGGTGAAATCCAGTTTCAAGGCAATGATAACAGTGTGGATATGATTATGGAAATTGTTTCTTCACAGCAGGATTCATTTTTATTCATTGTCACACAGGTATAATTTTTCAATTCAAAAGAAGCAATCTGTACTCCACCAGCTCTTCCAGCTTGTTCATGCCCTCTTGCTAAATCTCCATTATCTTTTTCTCAAAATACTGAAGTTACCTATTCTCCAAGATTACATTTTATTAAACCTTTGATTGAGAACACTAAGATTCATTGTATGAGTAAATATTATGCAATGAGCATTATACAATTCTAGTTGCAGTTGGCTTACAGCTAAGCTTCTAATTGCTGACTAATGGTATTGTATTGTCATTATCATCAGTGGATGCACATAAAACTACAGTGATTAGTAATCATTCTCTCAAAGTTTTCTCAATTTCTCCTTTAAATCTATTCAATATTTTATGGAAATCTCCATTAGTTACCCAATTTGTTAACTTACAGTATGTAACGTAGACACTACTCTGACTAGCATCACTTTATGGACATACACTAATCTATGTTGTAAAAAGTACTTACTACTTATAACGATGATTAGTGAAGCACAGAGAGATCTGTATTTACTGACAAGTACCTTTATCGTTTAAACTAATAAGTATGTGAATTCATACACTGAATACCTTGTGTGCACACTTGCTAGGTATCCCTGACTCTCCTGAATGGTCAAAGAATACCAAAGGTATTACACGGGCAAGGGAGTTTACGCTGGCCAGGCGTTCCTCGTTGTCCCAATTCACTCGCCACGTGTTTCAGACAGGGTCGCTTACGCTTGTATCTGCAATGGTTATTCTTCAAAGTTACAGCTACAAGCACACACAAAGCATCCACTTTTATATACATTACTTATCAATTCAAATATTGCATTCCAGTGTCATTGGCCACATGCCATGTGTCTAACCTTTAACACCTTGTTATTGGCTCTGCTCCAAGCCAGCATCAATTTATTGCCCTCTTCCCATCAAGTGACAGTCAGTAATTTATGGCTCTTTGTTCTCAATCAGCAATGAGCTCGAATCACTTCAGGCAGGCATCAACCCCAACATTCACAAACTTGTATGTTATAGCCAACCAAAGAACATCTGACAAGTAACTTTTCATTTGGAAATGATCTCCAGTCCAGCAAATTACCTGAAGAATCATTGTGTCTTCTTTAAAACATTGATCAAACCCAGCTTGACAAGCTCACAAAATAGAGAATAGAGTGTCTTCACAAAATGGCAGCCTCCAGCCCCAAGCATGGGGCAAGAACAAAGACAATTTGTCTGTTTCCACTGTCCTTGATTCATTTGAATTCACTGATTTGCAGATTGTCATTCTTTCTGGCAAACAATGTGTATAAGCTATTTCATGTATTTATACTTGTGAATTATTTTTAATTTTTATTATTATTGTGTTCTTTATCTTTTCTGTTTTTGTTAGTGCTGCAGCAGATCTGAAGTAATAACTATTTTGTTCTCCTTTACAGATGTGTACAGGAAATGATATTAAACATTCTTGAATATTGAATCAGATAAACTTGGGTAATGCAAGCACTCATTTATAATTATCTCTATGTCACATAATTGATGATGTATGCTGCAAATATCTTGTGATGCAGGGCTCAAGATGGGGAAATCCATCCGGAAATCTGCAGGCTTTATATACAACTCCAGTGTTGTCTTGAGATGTATACAACAGAGATGCTGAAATCAGTTTGTCTACTAGGATCCCTTCAACTTCTTTGGAAAGGTACTGATACTTCAAGATCTTTTTTTCAGTCTATTTGTCATTTAGAATCTGTGAGACTGCAAGTGTGGAAATAATGACTGTAAAAGCTGTGACCAGGTAAAATAAGCTTAAAACTAATTCTTTAGTCTGCTTGGAATATGTAGTTAACATAATTTTTATACACGTAGTATGTCTTCAGTTGCCTACAGTAGCTGCAAACAGCTTGTGAAATTCTGTTCCATTGAAGCAGAATACAGTATGAATCCATTGTTTTCATGTGTGTTTAGTTAAGACAGCTGAGAATAAGTTTAAAGAACAAATGGCTCTGGAACTACTGGCAAGTTGCAAAGGATAGGACTGCAAATAAATTATTCATAATGCCAGGATAGGAGAACTAATACATTTATACAAAATAAGATATTGTATTAGATTGAGGAATTTAACTTCTTGTAATAAAAATTATTAAAGTTTACATCAGATAGTTAATGGTTCATTTGTAACAAGATGGTTTAAAATAATCACAAAAGGAATCACTGCATTGGGATGAAGTTTGAATGTGTTGGTTTTAGCTATATATTTGTCCTGCATGTTCTAATACTATAGTTTTAATGAACATTTGTCCTATACTGACTTATTAACAAATACATGCCTTGTAATTATTTCATTTTTCTTCTTTTCTCCTCAAATTTATTATTTTTGAAGTTACAATCTGGCACAAGCCTTAAATAGAATAATCCTCTATCATGCTAAGTAAGATTGTTCTATAGCTAACATCCTCTGGAGTGCTACGATTTTCATTTAGCTCTTTATCTGGGTTAGTTATGAATACTATGTCACAAAGAATATGGCCTCCAGTGGCTCCCCTTAAGCATTGAGTTGTTAAGTAGTTTTGCATTAATTTTAACAATCTGGCTCTATATCTCTTGGCTTAATTGAAATTTCACATTAAAATAACTTCTCTGTTCCATACACATTACTTCAAATGGCAAACTATTCTCCCTATATGAACTGGTGGGCCACATAACTGGACGTATAGAGCTCAGGAATCTTCACTTCTGGCACATCAGTTTCTGAAGTCATTAAGAATCTGTAATGGTCCTGTAAACACAGCATCAATTGCATGAATAATTTCAGCCTTCAATTTATGAAGAATCAACTGTTGTAGTAATTGGACACACATTCTGTTTTAAAATGAAATATAGTTGTGGGTGAGGCTTCTGTTGATCAGGGTCAATGATGGATGCGTATCCTGGATGGCTGGATACACAAACCTGGGCAGTATGATATGGAGAGTAAGCTGTTGCCCATGTAGCAAGCTCCCCTTCGTCATGCAAAGGAATGGCAGACATTGGTACCAGCAGTGTTGCAGGAGTTGCCAGTCAACATTGAACTCACTGTAGGATTGCCTTAAGAACTCCAGCTCCAGACTTTCTCCTCAGGGATTACTCCTGAGGCAACAGAAGTTTGAGATCATTTTTACTTCTCCTAGATAAGCTGCCAACCACCGCTGATGAGCCCCATCTGACTGAAGCGATTGATTTTAAGGCGCTAGTATCCCGCTTTTGCCTCTTCTCCTTTCAGAACAAATGGTTCCACCAGGCTTAATAGCTAAGCCACATGTGAAGGCCTGGAGCTGAACTTGGCTGTCAGAAGCTATTTGAGGTGTGCGCCATAGGGATCATTTAATGGGTAGTAGGTGCTTGTCCCTATTACCACCCACAGTTCTAACAACCTTGAGGAACCAGTAGTTGTAGCCTTTAATTAAAATGCCATGATAAAAAAATTGCTTATCAACCATTTACAATAACAAGTTTGCAAGGCATTATTATTTGACATTTAGAGTCTACCCAGCTAGACATATGTCCAAGAGAATAGGACACCAAACAATTTTTCCAAATTCTGCACTGAACATGATCTCTGAAGGAACAAAGGCATTTTAGTGGCAACATGAGCAAAAGAGCCACAATCTTGAGGCATATGCCACATTGAGAAGGTAATTTTCTATCTCTTGGACATTTTCGGAGAACTTAGGTGACTGATATCTGATTCCATAGAATCAAAAATCTTGGTGCTTGGATGGTTTAGGAGATGAGGTATGCTTGTCCTTTCTGTCTGAAAGCACTATTATAAAGGTACAATACTCTCCACAAATTATTCTGGGGAGAGGAGAAAATTTCCTATTTTCCTTAACCAATTGGGCCCATCATGAGTAGCGTTTAATGAGTACTAAACCCTAATTTGTTTACAACTCAGGACAGCATATTACTGCCAATTGAAACCAATTCACTAAAATACACGAGTTACTACCAATTATGAGTAATGTTTAAAATAGCTTCATGGACATGACTAGCACAACCTTCTAGGATACAAGAGCTATCAGTTTTTTTCTCTGACAATGATACCAGCCCTGTGATAACTGGTGCACCTATTTCACTTTGCAATAGTTTTTCTTAATTCCTGTACATTTATCAACAACTACCATTTATTCTTCATGATATTGTGCTGAATAAGAAAAACATTTTCTGAATTCTTTTGATATTTGAAGTTGTGTCCTTCTGGCAGAGGCAAGACACTAGTGCAGTGGCACCCCACGATCATGAAACATTAAATTGAACAGAGGGAGCAGAGCTTGACAATGACAGCTTACTAAACCTTCTTGTATCCCTTTAGTTGTAGCTGCTGTCATAGCTGCAAAAACAATCTTCTACCTCTAGCACTGGTAGTTTTTAGTCAGAAGCATCTCCATTTACTTGTCCTGTTTGATTTGTTTTCCCAAAGCATGCTGGATAACAATAATAGATTCATTCCTGAAGAGACTAATGACATTTGGAATGATAATATACACTAAATAGCAGGATCCCTAAACACAAGAGATTCTGCAGATGCTGGAAATTCAGAGTAAAACATACAAAATCTGGAGGAGCTCAGGTCAGTCAGCATCAATTGAGAGGAATAAAGAGCCAATGTTTTGGCCCGAGACCCTTCATCAGTTCCTGATTACTTCTTAAGGATGCATCATCTTTAATGGTTAAGGCCTGCATTAGAATAGTGAAATGTATGGATCTATTTTTCTTAGAGCAATGACTCCCCTTAGCGGTACATATGATCTGTTGTGTACGCATGCCCATTGTTCTCGTTCTCTCTCTCCCTCTCCCTCTCCCTCTCCCTCTCCCCCTCTCTCTCTCTCACCCCCCCCCCCCAATGTGAATATACCAGTTAAAGCCATCTCCTGTGTGCATGCTTTTATTTAATTGATATGTCGTTGTGCACAGACACAACAATTTGGTGATGAGAACGAACTTGAATGTTAGAGAATATCACCAACTGCATTGGCAGTTATGGGATGAAACAGCGAGAGTTAAATAGTACGGAAGCCCGTCACAGACGCTAACGAAGGGATGCGTGAGTAACAGTGCTTAGTACACAGTGAAAGACACACACTAGCAAAGTTAAAGTAAAATTAACATGGCAACGGCTTCAGTCGGAAAAGTTGATGAAGGCTGGGAGTCATATACCAAGAGAGCTGAACTGTATTGTGAGGCGAATAACATGCCTGAGCAAAAGAAGGCCCCCAAGCTTCTTAACTTAATGGGTCCAAGAATGTACAGTCACTTATGCAACCTAGTAACTCCTGAAAAGCCAGCAAGGAAGGTGTTCAACAAAATTGTTACAATTTTACAAAATCACTTGAGCCCTAAACTGCTGGTAATAGCAGAGAGATTTCAATTTTACAAAAGGACACAGTCAAAGTATGAAAGCATTTCTGAATATATTGCAGAACTGCACAAACTTTCGCAGTACTGTGACTTCAGAGATGGACTTTCTGATGCATTAAGGGACAAGCTTGTATGTGGCATACATAGTCGAAGTACTCAAACAAGGCTACTATCAGAAAGAGACCTAACCTTAGAACAGGCATTGACCATTGCAATACCATTGGAGACTGCGGCAAAGCATACAGGAGAATTACAGAAAAAGAGGTTTGAATGTGAAATGCACAAAGTGTCCCTGAATGGTGCAAAACGTGAAAAATGTTATGAATATGGCTAATCCTCCCAAGATGCACTGTTGGTTCAAAAAAAAAGCTTGCAGAAAGTGTCACAGACAAGGTCACATAGAAAGAATGTGCAAGGCAGACAAAAGGCACAACCAGTGAGAAAAACCACACTGAGCAAAAAGTTTCAAACACAAAACTAAGCAAACGTATAAAGTGACTGAATGTGAAATGGTATCAGACAACACAAAGGCTGACAAAGGTGAGCTGTCATGCCTAGAATTGCATAGCATTACTGAAGCAGATCACAAAGTCATATGGATCATAATAGATGTGTCTAGGGTAAAACTGAAAGTGGAGCTGAATACAGGGTCAGCCTTGTCTATAATTTCAGAGGCTGACTACAACAGACTGTTTTCTACGATAGCATTAGAGAAGACCACAGTGATGCTAAAGGCCTACACAGGCAAAAAAGTCTCTTCCCTTAGACAAACTAAAAGTGTATGTGACATATAGAGGCCAAACACAGCAGTTGTAGCTTTATGTGTTGAAAAGTGGAGGGCCAGCACTTTTCAGATATGAATGGTTGAGAAAAATCCCATCCTCATCACCAATTTGTTGTGTTTGTGCACAACTACATATCAACACCATAGGTCTAGAGGCGCTACAAGTCTGTTGTCGTTGGCAAGACAACTGCCTAATCCAATGCCACTCCACAGGTCCAGAGGCACTATCCTGAAAGAAACAGAGTGCCACCCAAAAGACTGAATCTTTAGAAGGGAAGTTAGTTATGGACTGTGATCATGAAAGCATGTTTATTTAAATATGGTTTGTGAAAAGGAAACTGAAGGTTTTGTACATATATAGTTTTAGATTACATTAATATAAAGCGGGGAGCAAGTGTAATGTATGGATCTATTTCTTTTAGAGCAATGACCCTGTTAGCACTACGTATGATCTGTTGTCTATGCATGAGCATTGATCTGTTGTGTACGCATGCACATTGTTCCCTCTCCCTCTCCCTCACTGCAGTGTGAATACACCAGTTAAAGCCACCTCCTGTTTGCATGTTTTTATTTAATTGACATTTAGTTGTGCACAGACACAACAAAGAGTAGTGTGTAAATCACAAGCAATATTTTTACTCTTCTTGTTTTGACCTCCCCTGTTTACTATGCTATACTCTCCTTGTGTGTGAAGTAGGAAGTACACAATTCAGCAGTAAGCCAAACTCCACTCAACTGAACATGGGAGTTAGGATAAAACGTCCAAGCTCCGGGTGCTTTATTTGGGCAACACACACACACACATAAAATCGATTACCTTAAGTACTAGATGCAGAAATCTTATAATGATTAAGTACACATTCATAAGAAATTAGGAGTATATGAATCTAGGCTTACAGTACATGTAAAATATTACACAAAATGGGCAAAGTTTTATAGTATGCAAGAAGATTAATATCATATAAGCATTCCTTAAATTACCAAGGCTTGTTGAGCACTATACCAATAGCCAGGGATAATCTTTCACCTAATATTAACACAAAATACTTCTCAGATAACATTCTCCTTTATGAACCAAAACCACGCTTACAGACAATGATTTTGATGATGCAAACAAAGGAAAGACAACACAGGATTATGAAAATGTGCTTCAGTCTGACTGAAAAACTCCTCACATAGTCCAATGGAATTTCAAATTTGAAGGTGGCGCACTATCAGAATTAGAGTCGATAGTGCTATCAAAATAAAAGTCAGCAGAGCTATATTTCAAAATAAAAATCTGAACACTCACCGCCTGGTATCTATAAAGATGCCACAACTGGTTACTAGAACAGGTCACATAGGTCCTACTTTTTCTTGAGAACAATTCAGACACAGGCCCAAAGAACTTCTTTTTTGACCCTTGATTTGTCATCTTGAGCCCTACACTGCAAACTTTTCTGTGAGTGTACAACCTCGATGCTGCACCTGTTCATGACAGTGGCGTATGAGCAATGTGGAGACGTGATGCTTGCTGGCAAAATAATGGGGTTCCTCTCAGAGCTGCTCAGATCTGCATACTGTTTAACAAAACAAGGAGGAATCTTAGATAAAGATGTCCGGTTCTTCTCATTCTGAACTTTTCCAGGTGCCTGCAAAATTCGGTCTTGTTTTGTGTGTTCTACCTGATCTCTCCAGTACATCAGTTACTCTGTACATCAAGCATCATGTACACTTTGGAAGCATTTCTCATTGTCTTTTTGGATATATCTTAACTAAGCATATCTTCGAACAGAATTTAGTGGCCACATGTTACAAATGTCTATGCGTAAAGAGTTCACAGATGGCAAAGTTTATTTCTCTTCCTCCATGCGGTGCTCTGAAATGCAATCTAAAACCCTGGATGCCCATGGAGGAGGACCAGGATGTAGGGCTGCAGCATGACTACTGTCATTTCCTTCATCACACTTTATGGTCTTGGTTACATGTGAGATGTGATGATGAGGAACAGCATCTGAAACAAATCCCTTGCTCTTTCAAGGAAGCCTTTCATACCTCAATGGTACGGCACTTTCACAACGGGTGAAGTTTATTATGAATTATCTTTATGTCATCTTTAAGTACAGGTTCATTCTGATCTGTAGGTTGGGAGATGTTGGTTTTATGGACTGACACTGGAGTCCTAATTTCTGTGTGCTTTAGAGGAGCCTTCTCATTCCAAGATGAGCTGTGACTGGGAAGAGTGAGGCTGGGGTGATTTCCTATTTCATCTTTACAGCAGACTAAATCAGTGAAGAAAGAAAAGGGGTGGGGATATATGACTACATGACTCCACTCTCTTTATAGTTTGAAGCTTGAGAAATCCATTTTCTTGCAAAGAATGTGGCAGCTTTTCATCAGTAGTACTAAACCCACGGCAATGTCTAAATAAGCTAAGTCACGCAGCTTTGTTTGCTGAAAGCAGCTCCATTAACTTTAAGTTATCCTGATTTGAAAATCTGACCAGCTTCTTCAAAAGTATGCTTTCAATTACCTACAATGCTCAATAACATTCAGTGAGCCTGTCTCAGGATATTCTTAAAGCTATAGCAGGAATGATTAGATGAACTGCTCTAAAGCACCTAACATAGTCTGAGGATTCCTTACTAAGCCATTTTGACAGTAAGTCCAATTCCTTGTCAACAGTAAGATTCAGGTCTTTGTATGAATAAAAGATGAACTGCATACTCTATAACTTTCTGGATGATCATCAAATTGTGATGGGCCAGTGCTCATAAGCTCTTTGCGTGCCAGGCACTTCGCCATGTTCATCATGACTGAAGACACTGGATGGCGTACTAGTAAACTACCTGTATACTGAGGCACATTAAATCTTAGCTGCCAATGCAGAATATTACTATCAAATCTTGGCATCGTTTTAACAGTAGGGGAATTCCTTATTTGGTACTGGACAGGTAAGTATGAGTTGTTTAATATATGTGAAAGATTAAATACTTCTAAGCTTTGCTGTAAGCAACGTATTGGAGGGTGGCCATTGACTAAAGTGTGCTGATTGCTGTCTTTTTCCAAAGGGTTAGGTGAAGTGTGAGAGGTAAATTGAATGGTGTGCTGTGACTTTTGATCCAGTGTTGTGTAGTAGGGGGACTCAGTCTGCTGGGTTGCTCCCTGGCATAATCGCTCATATGTTCATGTGTGCCAGTGTGGCTCATGGGTGGTTTTTTTCACTGTAAAGCTCCTCACCCACTTGCTCTGCTGCTGCCTTCAAAATTTCTGCCTGGGCAATAGCAGCTGAAGCTTCTTTTTGAAGATGCAACTTTTCCAAGTTAGCCTGTAGCTGAGCTTTGTCTATCGTAATGGCAAACTTCCTCTCTGCAAATGCAGCAAGTGCCCATTCAACCTCTGCCTTTGCTCTGGCTCGTGCTGCGGCAGCACCAACTGATTATGTGCACAATCACAATGAACTATGATGAGAACTTGTCTGTCACTTTGTCAGGTGAGCTTTGTCTTTCCTGTGGAGTTGTGTGTTTTGTGTAGCTCTCATTCATAATGTTTGTTATTCACTGCCATTGACTATTCAGATGCTGTTTGGCCAACTGCATTCACGACTTTTTACAGTACTCCTGTCCTTGTGTATAGAGTAGGAAGTGCAGCAGTAAGTCAAACTGAACACAGGAGCCAGCATATAGCGTCCAAGCTCCAGGTGCTTATTTGGGCAGCACACATGTTTAAGTCATATATTCATAAGAAATTAGGAATACATGAAGCTAGACTTGTATGTAAAATATTACACAATATGAATAAATAAAGTTTTAATGTATACAAAAAGATTAATATCATGTAAACACTCCAGAAATTGCCAAGGCCAGTCAAACACTATGCTGACAACCAGAAATAAACTTTCATGTAATATTGACACAAAATATTGCTCAGATAGCATTCTCCTTTATGAATTAAAACAACGCTTAAAGACAGTGATTTTGATGGTCCAACTGAAGGAAAGACAACACAGGATTGTGCAAATGTGCTTCAGTCTGACTGAAAAACTCTGCCAAAAACAAAATGGCAGCTCTCTTCACATGATCCAACTGAATTTCAAGTTTAAAGGTGGCAGCCCTATCAGAATTAGTCAGCAGCACTATCAAATATAAGGTGGCAGGGCTGTAGCTCAAAATAAAAGCCTGAACACTACGCTTTTTGTTTTGTGTATTATCTTCTGGCAAAGACTCAATATTGACTTGGGTCAATGTCACATTTACTGTTAGGGTTCATTGGTTCAATTTTGTTTGATAACAGCAAAATGCCAAATTCAATTAAAAAAAGAGTCAATTATCCAGTCTCTAACTAGAAATCAAAATCATGGTAGTGGAAATATACAGTAACACATAGGGAATGCAGGAGGAACTCAGTAGGTCAGGCAGCATCTATGGAGGGAAATGATCAGTCGATGTTTTGGGCGGAGACTCTTCATCAGGACTTAAGATATATGCCAATACCTTTTTCATCACTGATATCTACATAATTGCATTATTAAGTTAATGAGCAGAATGAAATTATTAATTTTTCAGATTTTTTTCTGATTCCTCGTTGGTTCTGAAAATCAAACAATAAAATCCTACCAGTTTTGGTGGAATGATTCCTATTTTAATTTAATTTTTTTAGTAAAGCCTTTCCCAAAGCAGCTGTCGAAGTATCGATCTTTCAACAACATCTGGAAGAGTTGGGATTGTCTGGATCCTCCCAGCAAATGCAGTAATATGCTTTAATATTTTCACAAAGAATCTAGAATGTATTCATTTATTTTGTCACATATTGTGCTGTGCTGAAATCTTGAAATTCTGGATTATCAAGCATGAAAGTTTCTCAACAGGAGCATAACATGGAGATGTGAGCATAATTTAAATAGTTGTGAATTTGAATGAAACGGATATAAATATACACAGATTTGTGCTGGACACCTAACTATTTACTGCATAGGATTTTATTGACAAGTTATACAATAGTGAGTTGTACCAAGAGAGCAAACTAGTAAACCAAAGAGGTCAATGACACAAAAATAGATAGTACAGTAAGTAATATGGTTGGGGACATAGTATTATGAAGAGGTATTGGATATTGTTGAATTGAATAGGTACTTAAAATAATGGCAGGTAATTTTGCACACCATGAAGAGTAGGGTTATCCATTTGGTGCCTGTGTAAGATTTCAATGACAAAAATGTAAGGACATAATACTCCAGGATGTTACTTGGGCTCCGAGTATTACTTTATGAGTAAAAGATACATGTTAGAATTGTACTCTCTTAAACAACAACGGGGATTAATGGTTTTATTGATATGGGGTTCTATGACTTTGATTGGATAGGTAGAGAAAATATATTTCTCTGGTGGAAAGTCAAGGACTAGAAGCCATACAATCCTGAAATACATTGTCAAGAAGAATGGAGAATGGTAAATAAGTGGAGACAGCTCACAACCTTCAATGATTTGAAAGTTAGAGTGGGATTTTGGGGGACTTAGATGGTCAAGAAGTCAAGGTCTGGACCTTGAAGGTTAGGATGTTGTGGGGTTGGTTGGTCTAGTATTTGGTGGGAAGCAAGTTGAAGGATCAAAGTCATATGTGAGACAATTTTTCTGGTGAAAGGCTGGAGTAAGGTCAACAAGCCAGCATTTATTGTCTATTCTAGTGCAGTGCTGCTGTAAATGTAAAATCAGAGACAGGCCAGTCAGGAGAGAAGTTAGAAAACACTGCTTCACAGAAGGAGTAGTAAAAATGAACTCCTTCCCTCAAAAATCAGTGCAGGCTGCCTTAGAGAGCAAGTTTAATTTTGAATCTAATAAATAATCATATCAGGGGCTTAAATACCCGACTTCTGTTCTTGTACGAACACACTAAAGACAATTAAGATGGGTGGGTAAATGTTCTTTATCAAGAGAAATAATTCTAAAGTATGATGCAGAGGCTCTCCCAGGTTTTCTTACAAGATTCTGACTAACCTGTTTTGCATTATCAAATTTGTATTTTTCCTTGTTTTCTCTGTTTTGTGGGAACATATACAGTATAGCAAGGAACACACAAAATGCTAGAGGAACTCAGCAGGACAGGCAGCATCTATGGAAAAGAGTATTCCCAACGTTTCAGGCTGGAATGTCGACAATAGTCATTTCCATAGATGCTGCCTGGTCTGCTGAGTTCCTCCAGCATTTTGTGTGTGTAGCTTGGATTTCCAGCATCTGCAGATTTTCTCTTGCTTGTTTCAGTATAGCAAGGAATAGTCTTGTTTAGTGAATTTAATTGGATTCTACTGCAATATCTGAGATATTGCTTTAGTAATTTAGGTAAAAAAATAAATGTTGTTATTGAGCCATTATATAAGAGACTTCATGCACAATAACATTTCAAATATGGAAGATGGTGATCACTGCTGTATTTCCCCCTTTCTTTTACTTTTAAAGAAAAGGACTCCTTGGTGGTTCCCAAAGTAATAGACAGTAGAAAGGAAGAGAGTTCCCAAGCTCCAATTTTAGAAGATACACCTTCCTCTCCTCTCCAAGATCTTCAACCATATTCGTGGCATGTTTCCACAGATATAGAAAATACTGAAAGGTTAGTAAACATTTTAATTCTAAATTGTGTTCTATTTACCTTCTCATTTAATGATCTTTTTATTTACAGAGACATACGAGAAATGAAAAATCTTCTAAGCAAACTCAGGGAGACTATGCCTTTACCATTGAAGAACCAAGGCAAGTATCACTCTGCTTGCCTTGCTTTATGATAGATTTTTTAATATGTGATTCAAATTATAAATTTCATGATGACTTAATGCATAGTGTTGCAATCCTTGGTAGAAAACTAAAGTGCAAACTGGATGGGAATAGGCAGATGGTCACTTTTAACTAATATTGGAATAACTTGATCTGCTAACTTTAAATATTTGCCATAGTGAAGAATCTAGCTCACAACTAAAGTGGAGCAAAATGAACCATTTCACTTCATCTTAATTTTTTCTCACTTTAATTAGAGAGGACACAAAAGTAAAATTCCACACAAAACTTTACAATTCTGTATTGGTACTGTTTCTTTTCATCAAAACTGGAATTGTGAAAACAGAGTATCTATGTTATTTTTCTTGTGTATCTTCTGTATCATATTGCTATGATGACAGTTTTTTTGGCCAACTTATTACTATGATACATAAGAAAAATTATGTATGGCGCATAGTATTTTGTAAATATTATAAAATATTTCTCTGTATGATCATCATATAAGTTAAATGCATAGAGTAAAATAAGAATTAATTGTTGGAAATTCATCCAACATGCACCAGATTTTTCTATATGTACATTTAGCAGGTGAAGTATTCTGAGAATGTTGAATTAGAAGTTTAACTTAACTGGCAGCTTAACTTGATGACAATAAGAAAGGCTATTCACTTAACGATTATCATCATTATGTGCGGTATCTTATGGACATGGCTGATCATGGTCTTCTAGCTGTCTTTAATCCAAGAATTTCTAATAAGCTCTTCAGAACTTTTGCCTGCCCACCCCTTGCTGTAACTCATGAATGTCATGCACAGTCAACCACAACTTTTTCTACCATCAGTTTTTCCCGTCACTGCCAGATGTTTGAGCTTTTCTTTCCTCAGTACATATCCCAAAAAGTTCCAGCTGCCATTTCCTGATTGATGATGTTAGGTCTTTCCTTATTTCAGCTTTTCGCAACACTTCCTTATTTGTTACTCTAACCTTTCATGATGTTTTCATCATTCTTCTTGGAAACCACATTTCTGCAGCTTCGAATCTTCCCTCATTTGGCTTTGAAATTGTCCAACATTCGCTTCCATCTGTGAGTGTGGAATGAATGTAGCACTACAACACTCTAAGTTTTATAAACATAGAAATTATGCTATTCTTTAGTATCTTGCTCAAATGTGCATTTAGCAATCCCAATTCTTCTGCTAATTTCAACATCTGCCCTATTGTCATATGTTATCATGCTCTCTAAGTAATTGAACTTCCATGTTTGTTTAATTGTTTTATTGCCCGCTTTCAGTTTGCATTTCTGTATTTCTAACTTTAACTTCCTGTCCTATCATCACCCTCATGTATACAAATATATAAAGTATCATAAGGCAACTTTTCCTTAAGACGCCAAACAAATGCATGCATTGTTGTTGCAGTTTTCAGTAATTTCTTTTGTTTGTGTTATAGTGAGTTAATCCCATATTTATTTTCCCTGTTATTTTAATTACATAAGTCTTGAAATAAAGTAACTGATTTTCCACTTGCTTGGCTCTAGATATACATTCATTGTAATCTTTCCTTATTACTACTCCGTTGATTAGTGTGTTGGGCCTGTCTTTTTATTAAATTAGTGCATTCTACCTCCAAAACTTTATTTTCATTGGCTCATTCTTTGTTACTACTCTAGTTTCCTAATTCTTCCACTCTACTGGATATTTGCATAATGGCTTGATTTATTTTATACTTACATTGTGTTTGACTTGCTTTGTCCATTTGACTTCTTGTCCACTAACAACTTCAAAATAAATGAAGTTTAATAAAGTGCAAATGCCCTCCTGATTTTCCTTTTCGTCAGTTAACAAGTGCAAGGTGGTCTTAATCTAGCATTACTGGCATGTACATTTCTGATCCAGATGGTAAATAATTTTCCATAGTTAGTTTGCATTTATCAACAAGTATACAAACCTGTTTATAAAGTGCAGTTTTTAACACACTAAAATAATTAATGATTTCGAATCTATCATATGTTAATGTGTTTTAATTTGTACTTGCCTGAGGATAAAACTAATAACTGGATTTAATCTTGAGTTACATATTTTCTGTACAGATGATAGCAGTCTCCTCAATCTGACTCCATATCCACTAGTGAGAAGGAGGAAACGGAGATTCTTTGGACTTTGCTGTCTTGTATCAAGCTAGAATACGGAAAGAAAATGAAGGAAAAAATAAATGTTAGTATTAATTCTTTGGAATAAATTCTTCTGGTGAGAAGATATTTCCCCCTTGGTTATTTTTATGTATCTTTTTCATCTCCAAATATTTTTTGAACATTATTACAAGTATTCACAAATTCTCTGCTAGGTTTGCCTGGATATATGTCATAAATTTGATTTTCATATGCTGAATTCTTAAAAGATGATTTTCCATGAATAAAAATGAAGTGTACATGATTTTGTAGCTTGATGAGGATATGTGAGTACATTATGTAAAGGTCATAGCCTGTTTAAAATAAAATTGCACAAATATTTCCTTAACAGATTCCTTAACTCTTGGAATAAAGAGTCCTAAAGCTAGTTTTGAAAAAAAAGTTGTGTTTAAATGGAGTAATGCAATAGGTTGCTTATCCAAGCTGTATCTGTTAATTAATTCCTTACTGCTTAAATCTTCATTCCAATTAGTGCAATAGATCCCCTACAATTCACAACAATGGAAGCAATCCATCTCTGGAATGTGACAATTGGCAGATATTTGATGGACTCCAGAGTTGAACAAGTCAAGATGCAGGATGATTTGAATCTGACTGGACATTATAAGTTCATATCACAGATAAAATTCAGACTGAAAAAATGTGTAGCATGTCACGTGGGGACAAAGAATCCGAAAATAAACATTTTACAAAATTTAAAGAACCACCTGACAGATTAGAATGCTGACAGGAGATGGGTGGCGGGAGATTGGGGTTGTGGTGTTGGAGGTAAACAATGCTTAATAATCATGAGAATAGCAACTCACAACTGTACTAAAGGTTTTGAATCAATATAGTGAAATAATACTTCCATGATATAAATTACTGATGTAGTAACAGTACAAAAAAAAAGATACTGCTCAAAATTTAAAGAAACATATGGGGGCAACTTGCATGAAAGAATGAGAGTTTGAATGAACAAATAACACATATTCAGATTTAAAAGGATAAGAGATGATTTACATGACTACCATTTATAATTCCACTATAGCTAGGCAAACCCAAACTATTTCATGTTTTTGTTTTAAAAAACTTGAATTAGAGACTTTGCTGAAGAGAGATGCATTCATTTAGAAGCAGGGTGGTCTGTCTGTGGGACAAACTTCCTGGAAATACAATGAAAATAATCGGTGTTAATTTATTCAATTGTAGTTAAGTATGATGTTTTCCTGAACACACCATTCAACCAGTTTGAGATACAACATATGGTAAGTGCAGAATGCTTGGGAGTGATTTTGGACCAATTGTGCAAAACCTTTCAACCACTGAGGTTTCTCTCACTTCATGTCTGGTTCTGTTTGTCGTTAGAGATTGACAGCCGTGCTTAGTGAACCACTAGAGTATATGATTACCAAGGCTGTGGAAGGAAACATGAAAGAACTTGTGTATGCTTTGTTTGTCTGATATTATTTGTGTTTCTGTGTTTTTGAAGGATATTATTTGTATTTCAATTTGAAAATCCAGAAATCTTGGAATATAGAACAGTTCAGCAAAGGAACGGGCCCTTGAGCCCTATGTATCTGTGACGATCGTTACGTTAATCTAAACTCACCTGTTAGCATGTGATCTGTTTCCCTCCATTCCCTGTTTGTTCATGTGTCATCCTAAATGCCCTTAAATATTGCTATAGTATCAGCTTTCACACCTGTCGTACCAATGCACTCCAGGCACCTACCATTCTCTGTGTAAAAGAAAACTTGCCTCACCCATCTCACTTTAAACCTAGTTTTTGACATTATCTTTGTGGGGGAGAAAACACTTTATATACCTGCCTCTGTCTCTCAAAATTTTATATACTTCCATTAGGTCACCCCCCTCAGCCAATGTTGCTCCAGAGAAAACAATCCACGTTTGTCCACAAATCTCTCTTATGGCTCATATGCTCTAATCCGGGCAACATCGTGGTAAACTACTTCTGCGTCTCTCAAAAGCTTCCACATCTTCCTTTGATAATGGCAACCAGAACACAGTACTCCAAATGTTTTCTAAATAAAGATTTATACAATTGCAACATGACTTCCCAACAAGTATCCTCAATGTGTTATAATTAGAATATAGTTGAATATACCTTACATATGGGACAAAGAAGCAAACAATACCAATAATATAAATCAAATTCAGCAGGCAGTTTCCAACTTTGCCATCTGAATACTAAAATGATGATGCAGATCGTCCTGTCATTTAACCAAAAGTCAGTCAGGCTCATGAGGTCATTTCCCAGAGAATGAAGCTAAAAGTCATCCCTTTCATCTGTCTTGAGGCAAGAAGTCAATTTTAACTAGCAAAGGTTGATTCATTTGGAAATACTTGTGCTATCTGGTGAAAGTTATTTTTCAAACAAATCTAGCAAATCTGGAAAATCACTATTTGGAATGCACAATACTAACATTCTCCAAAGCTAAATCTTAAAAATTTTGAGAACAGTTCAACAAAACTGTTGAATATACTCAACAAGTGAGCAGCAACTTTGAACTTAGAAGCAAAATCAGTATTGCAAATCCTATTACAGATACTTTTTTATTTTTCGTATCATAAGTAATTTTAGCACATGTACATATTTTAAACAAAGGCTTAATTTTCAGCTATGTAATAGATGTCACTCAGTACTAGAAATTCAGAATTCAGTATCATGCTGTGTGTTTCTTTAATTTTGTTTAAATGAAAAGAATAACTCAATCAAATGTGCAATATATGAAAATATAAAGTGTATCTATAACTATGTATACAATTACCTTGTAGCAATCATGACATTTTATTAACAATAGAAAATAAAAGCATGATACTTACATATGAAGAATTGTGGAATGTTTGATGTTCTTAGCTATGCCAGAGATAATTCTGTCTAATGCAAACACATTTCACATTAATTAAATAATTATTATGTTAAATCCTAGTGTTGACATTTTTGATGGACTATTGTTACTGATGAAAATTGGATCTTTTGCATCATTAAAATAACATACATCCTTCAGAAAGAAGGTAGCATTACCAAATCGGGGATGGGAGTTGCTCCTAACAAAATGAACAGAGGGATCAAAAGTATGAAACCCATATTTATCCCAGTCAGTCCATGGCAACATTTACTCTCTATGCCAATAAAAAATTCTAATCACTTTTATCAGTGTCCTATTATTCTTTCATCCTTTTATCTGTTTCTAGCACCAACACATTATTTCTCTAACAGCCACCAACATCACTGATAGTACAAATCCATCAAAGTTAATTGCATCTTTAGTAGGTAAGAAATTATTTATCACTGATCAACTTGGTAATTACGGAGGCACAAGAGACTGCAGAAGCTGGAATCTGGAGCAAAAAACAAATGGCTTGAGATATTCGATCAATTCAGCAGCATCTATGGAGGCAAAGTGATGGTCAATGTTCCGGGTTGGAGCCTTCCAGAACTCAGTCAGGAGGATAAGTACAAACTTCTGTGGCTCTCCACTATCTAAACTTTAAGTCAGCTAGACCTTCAGTGGTGGGCCCTGCAGGGGGCAGCAATACCTTGCACAATGTAATACAATATAATCACATGGGAAGACAGAAATAGCCCTGTCAGTCAGAATCAGAATCAGGTTTAATATGGCCCACATATGTCGAGAAATGTGTTGTCTTTGTGGCAGAGGTACAATACATAATAATAGAGAAAACACGAATTACAGTTGTATACATATTAAAGGGTTAAAATCAATAAGTAGTGCAAAAATAGAAATAAAAAAAGCAGTGAGGTACTGTTCATGTGTACGATGTCCATTCAGAAGGTAGTTGGAAGAGGGGAAGAAGCTGTTCTTGAATCATTGGGTGTGTACCTTCAAGCTTCTGTACCTCCTTCCTGACGATAGCAATGAGAACAAGGCATCACCTGGGTGATGGGGATCCTTAATGATGGATGCCACCTTTCTGAGGCATTACTCTTTGAAGATGTCCAATTAACAGCTTAAAAAAAACCTTTATAATCTGACCCAATCCCTGACATAGACACAGCTGTCAAACCTCTCTGAAGTTCTCACTGTCTCAGAAACACATAAAACATTAAAGTCCAGAAATACTTAAATCATTTTAAAACTTGAACAAAAGTAAAAGCCAAAACACAAACACTTTTTAAACAATTGGTAAAATTTCACTAAATAAAATGCACACTCAGTGGCCACTTTATTATTAGATACCTCCTGTACCTAATCAAGTGGCCACTGAGTGATGTGTTTGTGGCCAATGTACCATGATGTAGTCCATCCATTTGACAGGGTTTAAGATGGCGCTAGTGAGCACAGTGACAATTTGCTGGCAGCAGAAACAATTAATTACTTTATTACTCCGACTTTTTCTCGAAAATGATCACAGTAATCGATGGCCTGTAACTTTCAGAGTCAAGTTTTTGAACCTATAGGACTGGGCGTTCTTGCAGTGTAAACTGAAATCTCAAAGGTGATGCCGGACGGTTATGGCATGGTGTGCATGGGTCAAATCGAAGTGGTGGGGTCTGGGCCTGAGAGTGAGAAACACACCAATGTTTGGGTGTTGGAGCGGACTTGGAGGCGATTTGAAGCAGCAAAACCAAGGCAATGCAGAGTCAAAGCAGTGGGGCCCAGGCCCAAGAGCAAGGACAAGCGGAGATTTCTTTGTTTTGTGGCTGCCTGTAAGGAGAAGAATCTCAAGCCTGTTTGTAGTAGACATACTTTGATAATAAATGTACTTTGAACTTTGACCTCAAAGTTTGACGTATTGTTCAGAGATGCTCTTCTGCACACCACTGCTGTAACACGTAATTATTTGAGTTACTGTCAGCTTCCTGTCAACTTGCACCATTCTAGCCATTTTCCTCTGACCTCTTTCATTAACAAAGAATTTTTGCCCACAGAACTGCCACTCACTGGATTTTTTGTTTTTTTTACACCATTCTCTGTAAACTCTAGAGATTGTTGTGTGTGAAAATCCCAGGAGATCAGTAGTTTCTGAAATACTCAAACCACCCAGTCTGACACCATTCCATGGTCAAAGTCACTTAGAGCATAGTCCTTCCCTAGTCTGAACAACAACTGAAGCTCTTGAGCATGTCTGCATGGTTTTATGTATTGAGTTGCTGCCACATGATTGGTTGATTTCATATTTGTATTAATGAGCATGTGTACCTAATAAAATGGCCACTGACTATTTATCTCAGCCAGTCCACAACAGCATTTAATCAGCAATGTCACTAATCAATTCTAATCACATTTATCAGTAACCTGTTGTTATTTCATCCTTATATCTGATCCAGGTTCCACCACATCATTTCTCTAACAAATACTACCATGTCAGATTGTACAAATACATCAAAGTTAATTGCATCTTTAGTAGGCCAGAAATGATTCACCACTGATCAACTTGATATGTACAGAGATACAAGAGACTGCAGAAGCTGGAATCTGGAGCAAAAAGCAAGCTGCTGGAAGAACTCAGTGGATTAAGTAGCATCAATACGAGGCAAAGGGAATGCCAGTACTTTGCCTTGGTATACTGCAGGATTCTATCAACACTTTAATATAGCCAGACCTTTACTGGTGAGCCTTGTACTAGTGTGCATCATCAATATACAGGCCATGATACTCAGGGACTTGGGCTATATCTCTTCTCATGAATGCATGTTTTTCTGCTACCGTAACTATATGTACTGTGTGCTTTGTGTGCCTGTTGGACCTTGGCCCCAGAGGAACACTGTTTCATTTAGCTATATTCAAGCGTATGGTTGAATGACAATTAAACTTGAACTTGCAAGGAGAGCAATACTTTGTGCAATGTAATGCCAACACATGGGAAGTCTGTAATGAGCCCTGTCCAATTAACAGCTGAAAAAATCTTAATAGTCTGAGCCAATCTCTGATATAGACCCAGCTGTCAGACCTCTCTGAAGTTTTCATTATGTTTCAGAAACACCTGAAATATTAAAATACAAAAGTACTTAATCATTTTAAAAGTTTTAAAAACTAGAACAAAAGCAAAAACCATCACACAGGTATTTTTAAACAATAGGTAGCTTTTCACTAAATACAATGTGTGTGTACTTTAAAAAGACATTTGATAAAGTGAGCATGATTGGCTTGTCAACAATGGAATCAAAGAGGTGATTGCAGCATAAACAGAAAAGTGAAAGAAAACATATTGAACATTTTGTTTTAGATGGGAGAGAAATAAATTGTGGAATCTTTCAGTGAGCATTGGCAGGTCTATTGCTTTTCTTAACAATGACTTGGATTTGGCTGTATAAGCCAAAGTTTATGAAACTGCAGATGATATAAGCTTAAAAGCATAGTGAAATGTGAGGACAATAATGTTTCAATATCTTTCTCAATCCCTCTAATATACTTCAGGATATCTGTTAAAATTAAAAAAGTAGGGAGATTTCAAGTTTATTGTCATTTATCGTAACTGTCTTGGACCAAGGTGCACAGCGCAGTACATATAACTCATACACATAACACTTAAAGTAACTTTATCACAAATAAAAAGGTGCATATATGGTACAAGTTAAAACGTAAACAGTATAACACTACTGGCACTTCATACGTGATGAGACCTAAGTGGTGGCAAGGAGTTCAATAGTCTTGCAGCTTGGGGGATAAAGCTCATTCCCATCCTAACAGTTCTTGTCCTAGTGCTACGGTACCTCCTGCCTGAAAGTAGGAGGTCAAAGAATTTGTTGGGCAGATGAGAGGGATCATTCACAATGCTAAGGGCCCTACGTATGCAGTGCTCCAGATAAACATCTCTGATGGGTGGAAGTGAGACCCCGATGATCCTCTCAGCAATCCTCACAAAGTCCTTTGTAGGGACTTTCAGTCAGATGTCTTGCAATTCCCATATCAGATGGTGATGGATGGTCATCGGTGCTCCTGTAAAGATTGGTTAAAATGGATTAGGAGAGCCTCACTCAACTCAGTCTTCTCTGGAAGTGGAGACACCGTTGGGTCTTCTTGACCAAAGAGGTAGTGTTGGAAATCCAGGTGAGGTCATCCATTATGTGCATTCCCAGAAACTTGGTGCTTCTACTCTCTCCATGGAGAAGCTGTTTATGTGCAGTGAGGAGTGGCCAGCCTGCACCTTCCTAAAGTCCACAATCATCTCTTTGGTGTTGCTTCATGGTGGGATGAGAGTAACATTATAAAAGGAGTACAGGAACAGAAAGGTCTGGGATTAAGATATGAATGGATCACTGAAAATGCCCAGGGTAGGTTGAGAAAGGAGATAAAGAACGTAAATGGACAGAAAATACAAGAGCAAGGGAATCATGATGAAACCTTATGAAACACTTCTTTTTACCATAAATTGAGTCCTTTGTCCAGTTCTGGGCAAAGCATTTTATACATAGAACAGTTTCACTAGGATGATTACTGGGTCAAGGGATATGTGGCTAAACTGGAAAAACCTTAAAACAGCAAGTGGAAAGGAAATCTCACTCAGATAATATAGGACTAACAACAAATCATCCTTGATCAAATGCAGATATCCTCAATCTAAACAGCAGAATTTGGCACAAAAACATATCAACATCATTTGTGGTGCACTCAGTTCTAAAGGGTGCACTCAGACTCAATTAAACTACACCACTTCCTTTTACAAAACTAGCAAACACATGGAAATTAATTGTACTATCAGGTAACCATTCGCTAATTATTTACATGTTTATATGTTATAAATATAAAGAACACAAATTTACAAATTTAGTGTTCTCATCTATAAAACTCTCCACCACAAGCTCTTTCAATGGCTCTTCCAAGTCACCATTTTAAGAAAATAGACTTTGTTGTGAATCCATTTAACATTTCTTGTACCTGCTTTGCTTCTGGTTGACAATCCATCTATAGTGTGGGGCTGTAGGATTTCACTTTCTATTGTCTAAATGCAATTCTGTTTAAACGTTGTCACTTCTTTTGTGGGATCTAATTTTGTCCCGGTTTTTTGTAGAGTTCTATCAGGTTGGATCACTCCATCTCCATCCTGTTCATGTCCTGTCTAAATGCCTCTTAATGATCTTATAATATCTTCTCCCACCCCCGCCTCCACCTTTCCCAATATGTTTCAGATACCTACTACTCACTGCATAAATAGTATTCCCTGCAAATCTTCTTAAATTTTCTTCTTCTCACCTTCAATCCTATGTCCTATAGTTTTTGACATTTCGACTCTGGGATAAAAACTCAGATACATCTACCCTATCTCTGTCTCCAATAAATTTATATACCTTTTTCATATCACCCTCAGCCTCTGACCCTTAAGAGAAAGCAATCCAAGTTTGTTCAATCTTTCCTTTAAACTAATACTCTCTAATCTGGACAACATGCAGGTGATCCTTATAGATTCATAAAGCTATACAACATTGAAAACAAACTCTTCAGCCCAACTCATCCATGCCAACCAAATTGCATTACCCATTTCTCGCTGTCTTTTCTATTCATGTACTTGTAAATGTTGTAATAATACCCACCTCTATCACTTCCTCTAGTACCTCACTCTATTGATGCAATACCCACTGTGGAAAAAGTTGTTTTTTAAATGGGAAAAAGACTGTAACCATCCAGCTTATCTTTGCCCCTCTGCCTCAGTCCCAACTGGAACATGGTGCCTCATATGCTAGGATGCCATTTATCAACTTCAGCTTGGCATTTAACACAATCATCCATCAGAATCGGGTGGTAAACTGTCCTCATTAGGTCTCAACACCTTGATCTGTATCAGAATCTTGGCCTGCAGTTGGCCCACGTTGTCAGCTCCATCATGATGAGCACCAGGGCCTGAGAGCTGCGTACTCAGCCCACCTGCTATTTACATTTCTACAGCTCAAACTGAGTCACCGGGGTTTGCTGGTGGCACAGCAGTGGTTGGCCTCATCAACAAAGATAACAGCATACAGAGAGGAGGTAGAGCAGCTTGTAGGAAGGTGCAAACACAATAACTTGAGTCCCAACATTGACAAGACTAAGGAGATGATTATGGACTTTAGGAAGGTGCAGGCTGAGCACTCCTCACTGCGTATAAATGGCTCCTCTGTGGAGAAAGTTAAGAGCACCAAGTTTCTAAAAGTGCACATTACGGATGTTCTCACCTGGCCACTCTTTAGTCAAGGAAGCACAGCAGCACTTTCACTTCCTGAGGGAACTGAAGCCAGCGAGATTTCTGCCAACCCCTGTTCTAACCAATTTTTACTGGAGTGTCACTGAGAGTGTCCTCACCAGCTGCATCACTGTCTGGAACAGGGATTGCAAGGAATCTGACCATAACACCCTACAAATTATTGCGAGGACTTCTGAGAGGATCATCAAGGTCTCTCTTCCACTCTGAGATACTTGTCTGGAGTGCTGCCTACCCAGTGCCCTCAGCATTGTCAAGGATCCCTCCCATTCATCCCACAATCTCTTTGACCCTCTACCATGATGCAGGAGGTACCGTAGCATTAGAACAAGGACTGTTAGGTGGGAAAAAGCTTCTTCCCCCAGGCCATGAGACTACTGAACTCCTTGCCACTATTCAACTCTCACCACGTATGAAGCACCAGTAGAGCTATACTGTTTATTTTTAACTTGTGTCGTAAATGTACTTTTGGATCAGACGGTTTTATTCTTAGAGTAGAGTGTTTAATTGATGTTTTATTGGCAGTTTAACAATTAATTATTTGTTCGTATTTTATAGTCAAAGTCAAAGTAAAATTTATTATCAGAGTCACCACATACAACCCTGAGATACTTTTTCTGCGGGCATATTTAGCAAATCTATAGAACAGTAACTGAAAACAGGATCAGTGAACAACAACCTGTGCAACTGCAGATATAAAATAAATAGCAATGAATAACAAGCATAAATTAACAAGGTAATAACAAGGTAAAAGAGTCCTTTAATGAGTGTAGCTACCCACTTTTGTTCGAGAGCCTGATGGTTGAGGGGTAGTAACTGTTCTTGAACCTGGTGGTGCAAGTCCTGAGGCTCTTGTACCTTCCACCTGATGGCAGCAGCAAGAGAAGAGCATGGCCTGGGTGGTGAGGATCTTTGATAACGGATGCTGCTTTTCTACAGCAGCATTTCATGTAGATGTGCTCAATGGTTGGGAGGGTTTTACCCATCATGTACTGGACCAATTCCACTACCTTTTGTAGGATTTTTTGCTCAAAGGTTTTGGTGTCCCCTACCAGGCTGTAAAGCAGCCAGTCAGCACACTTTCCACCACACCTATGTAGATGTTTGCCAAGGTTTTTGAGAACATGGCAAATCTCTGTAGAATTGTACCTGTTTACTATGTTTCCTAGTGGTAACAGTACGTATATACAAGTTTAATATGCCTCTAATGGTTATACAAAGTATAATTCTGGAAAGCTCTGGAAGCTTCTTTGTACTGCATTATTTGAATGATAGCTTTCTAATTAGATGACTTTTACCTACAAATTTAAATGGAATTTTCCTTATCACTGTAAAATAAAATTAGCTGACCATAAGGCAGCACCATCTCAATATCTTACTTATTAGTTTGCTCTTTGCTTAGCAGACCTCTACCACTGTATGTTTCAATTTTTCTTTCTTCTATCAATGCTTAAAAAATTGATCATGAAGCAATAAGCCTCTTTCCTCACTTCTAAGAGAATTTTGGATTTAAACATCAGAATTCAATAGCACCTTATTCTAAATGTCAACCTTCTAGAATATATTTTATTATTTGTTAATTTATTTGTGGTAACATTACTTTATGTGCTGTGTGTGTTATATGTACGGTGTTGTGCACCTGGGTCTGAAGGAATATTGTTTATTTGGCAGTAAACTTGCATACAGTTGAATGACTATAAACTTGAACTGGAGCTGATAACTCAAATCCTGCAGTACTTGTAACATCATCATAAATCTTTTTTGTACTCTTTCCAGTTTAATGATATGCATTAAACAGCATGGCAATCAAAATTATATGCTGTATCCAAACGTGACCTTGTCAATGTCTTGTATGGTTGTAACATGATATCTCTACTGCTGTATTTAATACCCTGACCAATGAAGGCAAGTGTGCCAATGCTTTCTTCACCCCCTTGCTTAGCTGTGTCATCACTTTCAAGGAACCAATATCTGCACCCCCACAACACCTCTCAGGGCCCTGCCATCCTTTCCATTGTTTGTCTTACCAAAATGCAACTCCTCATTTTTAACTGAATTAAACTGCCTCTGCCATTCCTCAGTGCACTAGCCCAGTTGATAAAGATTCCATTGTAATTTTAGATAATCTGCTCCATTGTCCACAATGCTACTAATTTCACTGCCAGCTTCCACACCCTTTCCAAAGCATCCACGTGTTTTTCGTAATGCAGTTACAACACTCGAGATGTGGGAGGGCTGTGATGAGGTGTGGAACCGCATGGGTCCTGGACAAATGAGTAGACTATTGTTGAGCAGGTTACTCTTAATTCTACTGTCACTGGCATCTACTGTGATTTTCCTAAATAGAACATTGAACAGTACAGCAGAGTAGAACAGACCCTTTGGCTCATAATGTTGTGCTGAGCCAATGGTCAACTAAACTAATCCATTGTGCCTACACAATGTCTATATCCCTCCGTTTTCCTCACATAATGGATAAAAATGAGAATAAAATCCAAAGTCCATCTGGTTACATTTCCACTGCTTGTTTTATATGAACTAAGAGTTCTGGCTAAGCCAGCTGGTGGCATCAGCACTGGACTTCGAGGAGAATGGTCCCGAATTCAAATCCAGCTTGATCCTTGCACACTTTCCACGCATGCTGGGTTGAGTGTCAAAGTTAGCAACTCAGCCTTGTAAAAAACAGTCAAATACTACAGAAATGGCAAAAACTCCACCAGATGCGCCACAAGGCACAAAAGGGAACAGCAGCAAGAGTTCTGGCTTAGGCGCCTGGGTAAGCTACAAGATATCTCTTTCAAGATTTCTGCTGAAGCTAGAAAATCTTGTAACCAATTATGTACTTTATTGTAGAAGCCACATCAGTTACATCATTGTTTGCTTAATGAATAATAAAAAATGAATTGGCCATTATTGCTGTGATAGATATTTTCTTATATTCTGCAATGAGTTCCCACAGACAGTATCATTCTGGGGTCAGCAGGGCCAAGTGGCTCTGGGAAATAGTAAGTATCACACTAGATGTTCCAGAACAGCAACATTGCCCAACACCAGTCATTAACTCTTCATGAAATGCCATCCAGATGCTGGAATCTGGAGCAGAAAGCAAACTGCTTGAGGAACCCAGTGGGCTGAGTAGCATCTGTGGAGGCAAAGGAAAAGCCAATGTTTTGAACTGAGACCTAACATCATTTTGACTGACTTGCTCCTCTTTGTATGAAGTAGATGCCAAATTGAGCCAGAAGGGGTCACCATTGGCAAAGACTAAAGTTTTTATATAAAATTTAAATATTAAAAATAACATGTTGCGTGAGAAATTGGCTTTGTTAATTCCACTTATAACATTCCAGGATGCTCTTAGACCTTTGAAAAGGCTTTGATGGCATGCATGCCCTGTTAACAATGATCATTTACACTGGGCAAACATAGCCCAATCTAATACCCCTAGCATTAGCTGCACAAAACTATGTCCTCTCACGCTCACACAACTGACCCCATTTTAGCAGCAAGAAGAACCCCACTATAATGCCCTACAGCCAATGAAAGAGGAATTAAACACACTCCCAAGGCACAAAGCCTGAAAATATTGCAAAGTTAATATTCCACCTACATATGATGCAGTGTTATGCATGATTCCTTCTAGATACTGTGAACATGCTCCAACAATTGCAGAGGATGAAATAGAGATGGAGTGGTAGATAACAAAGAGGATTGTTTAAAGGTAGAGGGTACAAATTAATAGCTCCTTGAAAGTAGCAACGCAGGTGGACAGGATAGTGAAAAAAGCATCTGGTTTATTCCCCTTTATAGATGTGAATATAAGAGATGAGATGTCATGGTGCAACTGCACAAAGCATTCTTTAGACCGCACTTAAGAATGATAGGCAAAGATAATCTGATAAGGAACCTTGGATAACAAAACATTTTGAAGATTTGACCTGTGGGGGGGGGGAAAAAGGAAGCATGCGGACAACACAAATTGAGTGAGTCTCTTCAGGAAGATAGAAGATGTAGGGGAGAACTTTAGAGAGGAATTAAGAGAGCAAATAAATGATCTATGTAAGGCTAAGGAGAACATAAAGTAATCCTATAGATTTACCAGGAACAAGTGGGTAATAAGGGAAGTAATGGGTCCCCTTGGGGTATTCCACAATGCCATGCAAAAGTCACATGTAAAAGAATTTTATAAGGTTGAAGAGTTTCTAAACATAAAAAAAATACTAGAAATAGTAAACAGTAAAAGAGCTAAATCAAATCAATATTTGGTGTGACCATTCTTTGCCTTTAAAACTGCATCAATTCTCTTAGGTACATTGTTGTACAGTTTTATAAGAAAATCAGCTGGTAGGTTGTTCCAAGTATCTTGGAGAATTTGTCTCAGTTCTTCTGCAGACTTTGGCCGTCTCACCTGCTTCTCTCTGTCCAGGTAAATCCAGATACCATTGATGATAGATACACAGAAACATAGAAAACCTACAGCATAATACAGGCACTTCGGCCCACAAAGTTCTGCCGAACATGTCTCTACCTCAGAAATTACTAGGGTTACCCATAGCCCTCTATTTTTCTAAGCTCCATGTACCTATCCAAAAGTCTCTTAAAAGACCCTATCATATACACCTCCACCACTGTTGCCGGCAGCCCATTCCACGCACTCACCACTCCCTGCATAAAAAAACTTACCCCTGACATCTCCTCTGTACCTACTTCCAAACACCTTAAAGCTGTTCCCTCTTGTGACAACCATTTCAGCCCTGGGAAAAAGCCTCTGTCTATCCACACAATCAATGCCTCTTATCATCCTATACACCTCTATCAGGTCACCACTCATCCTCCGTCTCCAAGGAGAAAATGCCAAGTTCACTCAACCTGTTTTCATAAGACATGCTCCCCAATTCAGGCAACATCCTTGTAAATCTCTCCTGCACCCTTTCTATGGTTTCCACATCCTTCCTGTAGTGAGGTGACCAGAACTGAGCACAGTACTCCAAGTGGGGTCTGACCAGGGTCCTATATAGCTGCAACATTACCTCTCGGCTCCTAAATTAAATTCTGCGATTGATAAAGGCCAATACACCGTATGCATCTTAACCACAGAGTCAACCTGCGCAGCTGCTTTGAGCATCCTATGGACTCGGACCCCAAGATCCCTCTGATCCTCCACACTACCAAGAGTCTTACCATTAATACTATATTCTGCCATCATATTTGACCTACCAAAATGAACCACTTCACACTTACCTGGGTTGAACTCCATCTGCCACTTCTCAGCTCAATTTTGCATCCTATCGATGTCCCGCTGTAACCTCTGACAGCCCTCCACACTATCCACAACACCTCCAACCTTTGTGTCATCAGCAAACTTACTAACCCATCCCTCCACATCCTCATCCATGTCATTTATAAAAATCACGAAGAGTAAGGGTCCCAGAACAGATCCCTGAGGCACCCCACTGGTCACCAAACTCCATGCAGAATATGACCTGTCTACAACCACTCTTTGCCTTCTGTGGCAAGCCAGTTCTGGATCCACAAAGCAATGTCCCCTTAGATCCCATGCCTCCTTACTTTCTCAATAAGCTCTTCTTTCTTCAATCTGCTTAGTCACATCCTCAAAAAAATCGATCAGGCTCATAAGGCACAACCTGCCCTTGACAAAGACACGCTGACTTTTCCTAATCATATTATACCTCTCCAAATGTTCATAAATCCTGCCTCTCAGGATATTCTCCATCAACTTACCAACCACTGAAGTAAGACTCACTGGTCTATAATTTCCTTGGCTATCTCTACTCCCTTTCTTGAGTAAGGGAACAACATTCACAACCCTCCAATCCTCCGGAATCTCTCCAGTCCCCATTGATGATGCAAAGATCATCGCCAGAGGCTCAGCAATCTCCTCCCTTGCCTCTGTTGAGATCAAGACCCTGAGGAGGCTGTACCATCTGAAAACATGTTAAAAATTTAGGGTCCCTATGACTTTTGCACAGTACTGTATGTGTGGAGCCAAGAGATGTGGGTGGGGTCCTAGATGAGTATCTAACATCAGAAAGAAGGACATGAAAGATAGTATGTTCATGGAGGGATACATTGGAGGTGGTTAATATGCCATATTTAAGTTTGCAGAAGACAGCACTGTCGTTAGCAGGGAGATTGAAAATGTGGCTGGATGTTGCTACAATAGCAACCTCTCACACAATGTCAGCAAGACCAAGGAACTGATTATTGACCTCAGGAGGAGGAAGCCAGAAGTCCAGGAGCCAGTCCTCATCAGAGGTGAAGAGGGTCAGCAACATTAAATTGCTCAATGTTATCACTTCAGAGGAATGTCCTGTGCCCAGCACAGAAGTACCATTATGAAGAAAGCATGGCAGCCCCTCTACTTTCATAGAAGTTTGCAAAGATTTAACATGATGTCTAAAACTTTGACAAATTTCTGTAGATGTGTGGTGGAGTGTATATTGATTAGCTGCATCACGGTCTGGTATGGAAACACCAATGCCCTTGAATGGAAAATCCTACAAATCCCACAAAATGTAGTGGGTATGGCCTAGTACATCATGGTGAAGCCTTCCCCACTATTGAAAACATCTACATGGAGCACTGTCACAGGTAGTATCTTCAAGGACCCCCACCATCCAGGCCATGCTCTTTTTTCACTGCTGCCACCAGGAAGAAGGTGCAGGAAGACAAGGACTGATGTCACCAAGTTCAGGAATAATTATTACCCCTCAACCATTAAGGTTTTGAACCAGAAGGAATAACTTAACTCAACTTCACTTATCCCATCACTGAACTGTTCCCACATCCTATGGACTCACTTTCAAGGACTCTTCATATCATGTTCTTGATATTTATTGTTTTTTATTTACTATTATTAAAATATTCTCCTCTTGTATTTGCACAGTTTGTTGTCTTTTTCACATTGGTTGTTGTCCCTCCTGTTGGGTGTTGTCTTTTGTTGATTCTACTGTGTTTCTAAGATTTGCTGATTTTGCTCACAAGAAAATGAATCTCAGAGTTTTATATGGCAACATATATGTACTTTAATAATAAAATTACTTTGTCCTTAAGGTAGAGGAGATGATGAATTTCATGGAATTTATAAGGGTTGATTAATCCACAGTCCCTGATGAGTTCTATCCCAGATCATATGGGAAGCAAAGATAATGACATCTGGTGCCCTGGCAGCGAAATTTGCATCTTCACTCTTCACTCTTGAGGTGGCAGAAGTCAGAAAGGTATATTTAATGTTGTTCTTTTCTTTTAGAAGACAAACAAGGCAAGCCTTATCAGTTGCAGGGAAATTATTGGAAAAAAATACTAAGAGATGGGATTTTTGAATATTTGGAAAAACAGGGGCTGATCAAAGATATTCTACACCAACCAGCCTGCACTGGGACGATAGCCCTCCATACCCCCATCATCCACGTACCTATCAAACTTCCCTTAAACATTGAAATTGAGTTCACATGCACCACTTACACTGGCAGCTTGTTCCACATTCTCATGACCCTCCAAATGAAGAAGTTGCCACCATGTTCCCCATGAACGTTTCATCTTTCACCCTTAACCCATGACCTCAAGTTTTAGTCCCACCTCACCTCAGTGGGAAAAGCCTGCTTGCATTTACCCTAACTTTACCCCTCATAATTTTGTATAACTCTATCAAATCTCCCCTTGATCTTCTATGTTCCAAGGAATAAAGTCCAAACCTATTCAGTCTTTCTTTGTAACTCAGGATCTCCAGTCCTGGCAACATACTTGTAATTTTTCACTGTACTCTTTCAACCTTATTTAGATGTTTCCTGTAGGTAGGTAACCAAAACTACACACAATACTGCAAAGTAGACCTCACCAATGTCTTATATAACTTCAATATAGCACCCTAACTGCTGCACACAATACTTTGCACCAATGCACCAAAAGCTCTTTTATGACACTATCGACCTGTGATGCCACTTTCAATGAATTATAGACCTGTATTCCTAGATCCCTTTGTTCTACCACACTCCTCATTGCCCTACAGTTCACTGTAAAACTTACCCTGCTTGGTCCTTGATGCACCATCAATAACTCTTGGACACGTGAGGCGAGATATAGGCTTTTATTGGCTGGAAGAAAGAACAAGCAGCAATTGACCACCACACTGTATCCTGGAGACTGAGGCCGGGGTGGTGTCCCCAATCACCTTTATACCGGGGTCTGTGGGAGGAGCCACAGGAGCAGTCAGTGGGGGGGCGTGTCCAGACAGGTATATGTAGTTCACCACATTCACCCCCACCTTTGTTTTAAAAGAGAGTCCCCATAGGGTGAAGTTTCTTACAAGTATATTTTCAGGTTAAGTCTATCAGCTGGTCGAATCTGTCGCTGCGATCTACGTAACACCGGCTGTGATTGCACAGATGCCGGTGGTGATTGCACTGGAGACGGTGGTTGTGCTGGTTCCGGCCTAACTGGAGGTGTCAGCCCACTAGGCGTCAGTGATCCCTCATGAGTGTGCGAGGCGCCTGGTATATGCGCGTGCGAGACGCCCAGTATAGGAGTATCGTGAGGAGTCTGTGTAGGGCTTGGTGTGCGCGGTGTCACCTCGGGTACAGGGTTCATAGTTACCATGGAGTGTTCAGGGTAGTGGTCTGCTGCTCCTGCGGGTCGCGGACGGAGACCGTGTCCTCCCGCCCATCAGGTAAGACCACGTAGGCATACTGGGGGTTCGCATGTAGAAGGTGAACCCTCTCAACCAGCGGGGAGTATTTATTGTTCCTCACATGTTTCCGGAGCAGCACTGGCCCTGGGGATGTCAGCCAAGCCGGTAGGGTGGTCCCAGTGGGAGACTTTCTGGGAAAAGAAAATAGGCGCTCGTGAGGGGTGGCATTGGTGGACGTACATAACAGGGAGCGAATAGAGTGGAGTGCCTCAGGGAGGACCTCCTGCCATCGAGAGACCGGCAACCCTTTTGACTTAAGGGCTAAAAGTGTGGCCTTCCACACTGTGGCATTCTCCCTCTCCACCTGTCCATTTCCCCAGGGATTATAACTCGTGGTCCGACTAGTAGCAATGCCCCTAGCCAGCAGGTACTGGCGCAGCTCGTCACTCATAAAGGAGGACCCTCTATCACTGTGGATATAGCAGGGATATCTGAACAGAGTGAAGAGCTGGCACAGGGCTTTTATGACGGACGTGGCAGTGGTGTCGGGGCAGGGAATGGCAAAGGGGAACCGCGAGTACTTGTCGATAATGTTGAGAAAGTAGACATTGCGGTCGGTGGAGGGAAGGGGGCCCTTAAAGTCAACACTCAGTTGCTCAAAGGGGCGGGTGGCCTTGATAAGTTGCGCCTTTTCAGGACGGTAGAAGTGCGGTTTGCACTCAGCGCAGACTTGGCAGTCCCTGGTCATCGTCCTGATGTCCTCAAAGGAGTACGGCAGGTTCCGGGCTTTCACGAAATGGTAAAATCGGGTGACCCCCGGGTGGCAAAGATGTGCATGGAGGACGTATAGCTGGTCGAGCTGTGCGCTGGCACATGCTCCCTGGGATAGGGCATCAGGGGGCTCATTGAGCCTTCCAGGCCAGTACAGGATATCATAGTTGTAGGTGGAGAGTTCTATTCTCCACTGCAAAATTTTATCATTTTTGATTTTGCCCCGCTGTTGGTTGCTGAACATGAACGCAACTGAGCGCTGGTCGGTCAGCAAGGTGAACCTTTTGCTGGCGAGATAATGCCTCCAGTGCCTAATAGTTTCCACTATGGCCTGGGCTTCTTTCTCCACCGTGGAGTGCCGAATTTCAGGGCCTTGAAGGGTACGAGAAAAGAATGCTACTGGCCTGCCTGCCTGATTGAGGGTAGCAGCCAGCGCAAAATCGGAGGCATCACTCTCTACTTGGAAGGGAATGGTCTTGTCCACCGCATGCATCGTTGCTTTGGCAATGTCCCCTTTAATGCGGCTGAAGGCCGCGCGGGCCTCGGCAGAGAGGGAAAAGTGGTAGACTTGACCAGGGGGCGGGCCTTGTCTGTGTAATGGGGGACCCATTGGGCGTAATAGGAAAAGAAGCCCAGGCACCGTCTGAGGGCTCTGAGGGTGGTGGGAAGAGGGAGTTCTAACAGGGGGCGCATACGGTCGGGATCAGGGCCAATAACCCCGTTCTCCACGACATACCCAAGGATAGCGAGTCGGGTGGTTCCGAACACGCACTTGTCCCTGTTATAAGTAAGGTTCAGGGCTTTGGCCACTTGGAAAAATCGTTGGAGGTTGGCATTGTGATCCGACCAGTCGTGACCACAGATGGTGATATTATCCAGATAGGGAAATGTTGCCTTCAGTTGGCACTGGTCCACCATCCGGTCCATTTCCCTCTGGAAGACAGAGACACCATTTGTGACACCGAAGGGGACGCGGAGGAAGTGATAGAGCCTGCCGCCCGCGTCGAAGGCGGTGTAGGGGTGGTCCTCTGGGCAGATGGGGAGCTGGTGATAGGCAGATTTCAGATCTATTGTCGAGTACACCTTGTACTGAGCTATCTGGTTGACCATACCCGCGATGCGGGGTAGGGGGTACGCATCAAGCTGCGTGAACCTATTGATGGTCTGGCTATAGTCCACGACCATCCTATTTTTCTGCCCGGTCCGAACAACGACCACCTGGGCCCTCCAAGGACTTGTGCTTGGCTCAATGATCCCCTCCCTGAGCAGCCGCTGCGCCTCCGACTGAATGAAGGCCCTGTCCCCCGCGCTGTACCTCCTGCTTTTAGTTGCCACAGGTTTACAGTCGGGGGTCAGGTTGGCGAACAGCGGTGGGGGAGGGATCTTGAGGGTGGAGAGGCTGCAAGTGGTGTCAGTAGCGCAGCTGTCGGCATGGTGCTGGGTGGGATGTGCGGGTACCGGTGTGTGTGTGTGGTCAGTAGCGGGGTATATGGCGAAGTCCCACAAAACTGAGGATTCCTGACAGTGAGTGGTGGGAGGGGCCCATCATATGCCATAGTCACACTTTCGAGGTGGCTCTGGAAGTCGAGCCCCAATAGCACAGGCGCGCACAGTTGAGGCATGACCAGTAGCGCAAAGTTCCGATATTCTGTGCCCTGCACCACCAATGTCGCTACACAACCCACCCGGATGTCTGTGGAATGCGATCCAGAAGCCATGGTGACCCTCTGGCTTACCGGCCGTGTCACGAGTCCGCAGCGTTGCACCGTGTCCGGGTCAATAAAACTCTCAGTGCTGCCCGTGTCAAACAGGCAGCTAATCCTCTGCCCCTCCACCAGGATGTCCATCATTGACCTTGCAAGCTGGTGTGGGGCGCTTTGGTCGAGGGTTATGGAGGCCAGAGTTGAACTGCCGTCTTGGTGCCCGGTAAGCACCGGTGGGTCGGGGGCGGGGCGAGTTGGTGCCGACAAAGATGGCCGCCCCCATCCGGGCAGGCAAGATGGCGGCCCCTATGCCTCACACGCAGCGCTGCCCGACCCCGCTCGTGGTTCAGACTTACAGACCTTGGTGAAGTGGCCCTTCTTCCCGCAGCTGGAGCAGGTCGCTTCTCGGGCCGGGCAGTGTTTTCGGGGGTGCTTTTCGAGTCCGCAGAAGTAACACTGCGCAGACTTGCGACTAGCAGCAGCTGTGGTCGGTTTCGAGGAGTTTGTGGACTCGCGACTGGCAGCAGCGGCGGTGAATTCGCTCGCGGGTGGTGGGGTCTGAGGTGTCCACGGAACCGGTGGGGGATCGCGCGGCTGGACAGCATCAACGTTGTGCAGAGCAGCCTCCAGCGCGTCGGCCGTCTCGATCGCCGAGCGTAAGGTAAGATCGGCATTTTCCAGCAGCCGCTGGCGCACGTACACTGACCTGATCCCCGTAACGAAGGAGTCTCGTACTAGCAGCTCCACATGTTGTTCCGCCGTCAGTCACCTGCAGTCGCAAGTTCGCACGAGCGTCTGTAGGGCTCGGAGAAACACGGCGCTCGATTCGCCGGGTCGCTGTCGCCGCGTCGCTAAGCGATGTCTTGCATAGACGGTGTTCACCGGCCGCAGGTACTGTCTTTTGAGGGCGTCCAGTGCCCCTTGGTAGGTCGGTAGGTCTCTGATAAGGGAGAATACTTTCGGACTTACTCTAGATAGTAATATCTTGTACCTTGTGGCAGGCTCAGTCACTGGAATCTGTTCCAAGTATGATTGGAAACATGCAAGCCAGAGTTCAAAGGCAAGAGCTGCTTCTGAGTCTTGAGGATCAAGGTCTAATTTTTCCTTACGTGAAATGCTTTCCATGTTTTAAAACTTCCAGCCAATAAAATTGATGCACCATCAATAACTCTTGGAGACATGAGGTAAGATATAGGCTTTTATTGGCTGGAAGAAAGAACAAGCAGCAATTGACCACCACACTGCATCCTGGAGACTGAGGCCGGGGCGGTGTCTCCAATCGCCTTTATACCGGGGTCTGTGGGAGGAGCCACAGTCAGTGGGAGGAGCCACAGGAGCAGTCAGCAGGGGGGGCGTGTCCAGACAGGTATATGTAGTTCACCACAGTCCTGCCAAAGTGTAACACTTCACACTTGTTTGCATTAAATTCCATCTACCATTTTTCAGCCCATTTTTCCAGCTGGTTCAGATCCCACTGCAAGCTCTGATAGTCTTCTTCACTGTCCACTGCACCCCCATTCTTGGTGGCATCTGCAAATTTGCTGATCCAGTTAACCACACTATGATCCAGGTCATTGATATAGATGACAAACACCAACTCTCTGTATATACTCTGTATACACTTTACCTATCCATAGACTCTCTCAACACTTCTCACTGCCTCATTGAGGCAGCCAACATAATCAAAAACCCTACCCACCTCAGATACCCAGTCTTTGCCCCCTCCCATCAGGCAGAAGATACAAGAATCTTAAAGCGTGTACTACCAGGCTCAAGATCAGCTTCTCTCCAGCTGCTATAAGACTGTTGAATGATTCCTTAATAAGATGGACTCTTGTCCTCACAGTCTACCTTGTTGTTATCATGCACCTTACTCTGTACCTGCAGTGCCCTTTCTCTGTAATTGTTACACTTATTTCTGCACTCTGTAATGGCTTTACTTCGTACTACCTCAATGCACTATTATAACAAATGAATCTGTATAGACAGCATGCAAGACAGATTTTCCACCGATAATGGTAAACCACTTTACCAGTTTACTAAATGTAGCCAGGTTTTATCACACCCAGCGTAGACGTAGATACAATCCAATTCGAATGTAACAGATCTCTAGCTTTAGTGACAGTGAATTAATTATATCACTACCAAATATCCTGGGAATTACTGATGATCCCTTCATTCTGTGTTGGTCTACATTTAAGCTACTGTAGCAAACCAAGGGGTGACTACTAGGAAATAAGGCTTTCTATTTTTTAAATTTTATTTAGCAACGTGGCATGGAATAGGCCTTCCAGCCCTTTGAGCCACACTGCCCCAACAATCCCACAACTCCGATTAACCCTAACCTAATCATGGGACAACTTACAATGACCAATTAACCTACCCGATATGGAGGAAACCAAAGCACCGATTGAAACCCCCCCAACGGGGAAGACATACAAAGACTCCTTACAGAATTGAACTCTGAGCTGCAGAAAGCCCCAAGCTGTAGTATCATTGCGCCGACCGCTACGCTACAGTGGCATGACGACGACATGCTAATGCAACCTACAGCTTCCTGACCAGGCCTGGAATTCATGCAGGGGAAAGGCCCACCTGATGTGCTTTCAACAACTTATTTGCCCAAGTTGCATTGATCTATACAACTCCTCTTCTGCTTCTCTCCCTTCTCCCTTCATCTTGAATGCTCGTTGCTTCTGCTCTCCTTATGTATCAGGAGCAGATGTTTGGGTAAAGAAGCTTTGCCTGGATATGGAGACTATTCATCACATTGAAGATACAATTAGGGCTGGAATTTTTTTCATTTCTATCAAATAAAAATCAAAGCATCACTACACTCCACCTAGATAATTGTCTTTTTTTTTGTTCCTGATGAGCAACAATTATCTGCAATGCAGAAACTATATTTACATTTTGCATAAAGCATACTGCACATGGTCTTCAAAATACTCAAAACACTGATTCTGACAATGGATCAATCCCACATGTCTGTGGGAAGTTGACCAATGACAGAATGGCAGTGAATAAGACTGGATAAATACCAGTGTGGGTGGAAATGGAGTGGAAGACAATAGATGCTTTCAGTTACATCAAAGACAGTTGATTGCTTTTCAAAGAATTTATTCAGCTAAAGATTGAACTAAACTGCAGATAATATTATTGGTTTGTTTAGAAGCAATTTTAGAGTTTTTGTCACTGCATTTCTTGATATTTTATTAACTGAAGATACATAATTTTGTTTGAATGCGAAGAGAACTCTAAAAGCAACACCAATCTGAACTGAAATTTAAAAATACAATTCCACCACTGCCTGTGAGGAATTTGTACTTTCTCCCCAAGACCGTGTGTATTTCCTCTGAGTGCTCCAGTTTCCCTCCTCATTTCCAAAGATCTACAGGCTAGCACGTTAATTGGTCACATGTGTAGAACTTGCCAGAGCAGGTTCATTGGGCTAGAGACATCTTCTACCATGCTGTACCTCCAAATAAAATGCTGCAGAATTTGATTACAAACGTGTTGGCTGACACTCTGCTGCTGCACCAAGAAGCTTTGTACAGAGGGGCCACACAGACAGCAGTCCCATCGTTCAGATGAACTATTAATCTCAGGCCACATCTGCTCTCTCAGTTATGTTAAAAAATCCCATAGTTCTTTTCCAAAGAAGATAGGCTGTTATTGCTAAACAATATATATTCTTATTGCAACTTTATAAAGTGGTTTGATCTGATCATTATCACAATGCTTTTAGTGACAGATTACTGCACATTACTTCTCTATGGATTGTCGCCTTGTCGTGGTGGAGAAGCTTGAATGGTCCTGAGATCCTGAGAGTGATGCCGTCTGGAGCTATGCTCCTGGTAGGGTCACCCATGGCAGTAAAGTTGAGGGTGAGGTCCCTGACAAAGAACAATCCAACCAAGACCTCAACGGTGGAACAGGCGGACAAAATTACTTCAAACTCAACGGCTGTGAAGGAGGATGAAGGCCGCAACAAATCCATCAGCTCCAATTGTCATGGTTTCCATGCCATTGGAATCAGTTGGTTGATTTGTGAAGTATCATGTGCTTCTTGGAGTGCAACATCAAGTACTCGTTAAACAAGTACACGCACAGGTGTCTTCGTTCTGTGGAAACGGACTGAAGACCATCATCCTCGACCTCGAGGGATAGCCACAACTGCACATTAATTGGCCGCCATGGTTTCTACATTATAGCTGTGAAAACACTCCTAAAGAAGATCATTGAGTCAAGTCAAGTCAAGTCACTTTTATTGTCAGTTTCAACCATAACTGCTGGTACAGTACATAGTAAAAATGAGACAATGTTTTTTCAGGACCATGGTGTTACATGACAAAAACTAGACTGAACTACGTAAAAAACAACATAGAAGAAAACTACACTAGACTGCAGACCTACCCAGGTCTGCATAAAGTGCACAAAACAGTGCAGGCATTACAATAAATAATAAACAAGACAATAGGGCAGTAAGGTGTCAGTCCAGGATCTGGGTATTGAGGAGTCTGGTAGCTTGGGGGAAGAAACTGTTACATCGTCTGGTCATGAGAGCCCGAATGCTTCAGAGCCTTTTCCCAGACAGCAGGAGGGAGAAGCATTTGTATGAGGGATGCGTGGGGTCCTTCATAATGCTGTTTGCTTTGCGGATGCAGCGTGTAATGTAAATGTCTGTAATGGCGGGAAGAGAGACCCCGATGATCTTCTCAGCTGACCTCACTATCTGCTGCAGGGTCCAGCGATCCCAGATGGTGCGATTTCCGAACCAGGCAGTGATGCAGCTGCTCAGGATGCTCTCAATACATCCCCTGTGGAATTTAATGAGGATAGGTTGTATAAAGCATAGTGGGACATAAGGATGCAAGATTAATGTAACTCTCTTTTACACTGTATTCAAAAATGCAAAGTTTAAAGAATAAAAGTACAAAAATTCACAAGATCTTTCTACACCAAACTAAAAAAATGTATTAAACAGTAAACCATGGGATACTTCTCTCAATTACTTATTTAATGTAGAGTCCAATATCATCCCTTTCATATATTTTAAGTTTATTTTAGATATTGGGCTATATTAAGGTCTTGGGAACATCTATGCTTGCAAATAACAACTTGGTCTCCTTCTTCAGCCTGACTTGGATCAGAATCAGGTTTATTATCACTGGCATGTGTCATGAAATTTGTTAAACTAGCAGCAGCAGTACAGTGCAATACATGATAATATAGAAAAAAAAATTAATAAACAAATAACCAAGTAAATCAATTACTGTATATATATATATATATATATATATATATATACACACACACACATATATATATAGATTAGATTTAAAATGGTGCAAACCAGAAATAATATATATTAAAAAAAGAAAGGAATATATTTTAAAGAAAAAAAGTGAGGCAGTGTTCATGGGTTCAGTGTCCATTTAGGAATTGTATGGCAGAGGGGAAGAAGCTGTTCCTGAATCGCTGAGTGTGTGCCTTCAGGCTTCTGTACCTCCTTCCTGATGGTAACAATGAGAAGAGGGCGTGCCCTGGGTGATGGGGTCCTTAATAATGGACACTGCCTTTCTGAGGCCCCGCTCCTTGAAGGTGACTTGGATATTATGGAGGCTAGTACCCAAGACTGAGCTGAATAATTTTACAACTTCTGCAGCTTCTTTCGGTCCCATGCAGTAGCCCCCGCCTCATACCAGACAGTGATGCAGCCTGTCAGAATGCTCTCCACGGTACATCTATAGAAGTTTTCAAGTGTTTTAGGTGACAGACCTATGACTCACCAGAGTCGCATCCATGCATTCAATGGATGAAAGCTACAGGCTGTATACTCATGTGAGCAAATGACAGTTGTTGAGTATTTAATATTTCAGTGATACAGTATTTGAGTAATCTTGAAAATATATTGATTGATTGATTAAACATTCATTGTTGTTTATATAATTCATCATAGTTATTCGTAAAAATATGTGAATTAGACAAAAAGACCATAAGACACAGGAGCAAAATTAGGCCATTCAGTCCATCGAATCTGCTCCGTCATTCCATCATGGCTGATTCCGGATCCCACTCAACCCCATACACCTGCCTTCTCGCCATATACTTTAATGCCCTGACCGATCAGGAAACTATCAACTTCTTTTTTAAATATACCCACAGACTTGGTCTCCACTGCAGTCAGTGGCAGAGCATTCCACAGATTCACTACACTGTGGCCAAAAAAATATTCCTCGTTACCTCTGTTCTAAAGGGTCCAGGCCCAAAGAGTACAGACCCAAAGCTGCCAAATGTTCCTCATATATTAACCCCTTCATTCCCAGAATCATCCTCGTGAACCTCCTCTGGACTCTCTCCAATGACCCCACAACCTTTCTAAGATATGAGGCCCAAAATCATTGGCAATACCCCAAGCGTGGCCTGACTAGTGTCTTATAAAGCCTCGGCATTATCTCCTTACTTTTATATTCTAATCCCCTTGAATTAAATGCCAACATTGCATTTTTCCTTCTTTACCACAGACTCAACCTGTAAATCAACCTTATGGGAGTCTAGCATGAGGACTCCTAAATTCCGCTGCAACTCTGATGTTTGAATTTTCTCCCCATTTAGGTAATTGTATACATCATGATGTTACCGTGTGATATGTGCATTCCTTGTTTAAGTAAAACATGAAGTTAGATTTGCATTCCCAGCTCTGTCTTTTGCTTGCAGTTGGTTTAACCCTTCGAAGTTACAAAGCTTAACAACAGTGTTAGATGATTAAATGGGAGCATACAGAAATATATAGCAAATCGCATAGATGTTTAGAGGGATAATATACAGCAAGTGACAAGTGCAAATGGTTGCAATTGCAAGATAAGTGAATATAAGGAATGGTATGATGAAGTAAGACTAACAAGGTAGAGGCAGTGACAAAGTACAAAACTGAACATAGATGACTGTGCAACCACTCTGACTTAGCCTAAGATGATAAGGATATTGAAGAGCTTCCTGCAATGAATCCAGGAGTACAGCCAGTGCTCCTGTGGCATATACATGTCCCCAGCCTCTTTTATTAATGTAGCAGCTAGTCTCTTTCTTCTGGGGAAAACTGAGGTAAAAGCTCATCCATGTTTACATAGCATCACTCTATTATAACGTATCAGAAATGTAAGAGGTTCTGTGGATGCTGGAAATCTTGAGCAACACACACAAAATGCTAAATCAGGCAGCATCAATGGAGGGGAATGAACAGTCAATGTTTTTGGCCAAGACTCTTCTTCTGGACTGAAAAGCAAGGGGGCAGAAGGCGGAATAAAAAGGTGGTGAGGACAGGGAGGAGTACGACCTGGCAGGTGATAAGTGGGATCAGGTGAGAGGGAAGGTAGGTGGGTGGTCGGGGCTATGATGTGAGAAGCTGCGAGATGTTCACTGGAAGATGTAGAGAGGGCTCAAAGAAGAAATTGGAAAGGCAAGGACAGAGGAGTAAAGGAAAGGAGGTGAGGAAGTGGAGGATGATGATGTGTAAGTCACAAGAGTGGGGAGGAATAAAGAAGTGGTGAGAGAGCCAACAGAATAAGGGGAAAGACAAAAGGGGTGGGGAAATAAAGTAAGGGGTGAGGATTAGAGGGGAGTGGCTACCAAAAGTTAGAGAATCAACGTTCAGGCCATCAGGTTGGAGACTACCCACACAGAACATGAGGTGTTGCTCATATTTTCAAAATTATTAAAAGTTTAAAAGCAAAGACAGGTTAAAGCAATAAATAGCATGTAAGCAAATTCATTTTAATTGATATACAGCTCCACCCCAGCCATTCCTCTCTTTAAAAAAAGAATGGAGTCACTGTACCAACTTGGTGGATACTGACGGCCACGTTCCCCAGTGTTGGAGATTCAAACTTCATTCCTAAACTTCCTCAGGAATCCAAAATCTGAGCACAGCTGGCAAAAACACAAGAAATTCAGGAAACTCAGGACTAAAGCAATGCTGTTACCATTTCTCAGAAAAAAACAAAGCCTTTATACGTGGAATTTTATGATCTTCCCAAGATGCAAAGCCTCGAGGCATAACGTGGTATTAATTGGAACATTCACAATTACAAAATAAAGATCTTGCTAAGCTGTTCTGTTGCATGTAATTGATAGTTAATTTTCTTTTATCATTGCTTAGAAATTTTTCATGCAAAGCTTGACTGTTGTTGAATGAGATCTTTAAAACTTGTACTAATTTTGAAAATATGAGCAACATTTCATATTCTGTCTGTGTAGTTTCCATGCTGAAGGCATGAACATTGATTGTCTAACTTTTGGTAACCACTCCCTGATGCACCATCAATAACTCTCTCTGAGACGTGAAGGCGAGATATCGGCTTTTATTGACTGGAAGAAAGAACAAGCAGTAGTTGACCACCATACTACATCCTGGAGACTGAGGGCCGGGCTCAGACCTCAATCGCCTTTATACCGGGGTCTGTGGGAGGAGCCACAGGAGCAGTCAGCAGGGGGGCGTGTCCAGACAGGTATATGTAGTTCACCACATTCACCCCCCCTTTGTTTTAAAAGAGAGTCCCCATGGGGCGGTTTCTTACAAATATATTTACAGGTTAAGTCTATCAGGTGGTCGAATCTGTCACTGCGATCTACGTAGCACCGGCTGTGATTGCACAGGTGCCGGTGGTGATTGCACCGGAGAACGGTGGTTGTGCTGGTTCCGGCCTAACTGGAGGTGTCAGCCCACTAGGTGTTAGTGATCCCTCATGCGTGTGCGAAGCGCCTGGTATAGGAGTGTCGTGAGGAGTCTGTGTAGGGCTCGGTGTGCGCGGTGTCACCTCGGGTACAAGGTTCATAGTTACCGTGGAGTGTTCGGGGTAGTGGTCTGCTGCTCCTGCGGGCGCCAGGTCGCGGACGGAGACCGTGTCCTCCCGCCCATCAGGTAAGACCACGTAGGCATACTGGGGGTTCGCATGTAGAGGGTGAACCCTCTCGACCAGCGGGGAGTATTTATTGCTCCTCATATGTTTCCGGAGCAGCACTGGCCCTGGGGACGTCAGCCAAGCTGGTAGGGTGGTCCCAGTGGCAGACGTCCTGGGAAAAGAGAATAGGCGCTCATGAGGGGTGGCATTGGTGGACGTACATAACAGGGAGCGAATAGAGTGGAGTGCCTCAGGGAGGACCTCCTGCCATCGAGAGACCAGCAACCCTTTTGACTTAAGGGCTAAAAGTGTGGCCTTCCACACTGTGGCATTCTCCCTCTCCACCTGTCCATTTCCCCAGGGATTATAACTCGTGGTCCGACTAGTAGCAATGCCCCTAGCCAGCAGGTACTGGCGCAGCTCGTCACTCATAAAGGAGGACCCTCTATCACTGTGGATATAGCAGGGATATCCGAACAGAGTGAAGAGCTGGCGCAGGGCTTTTATGATGGACGTGGCAGTGGTGTTGGGGCAGGGGATGGCAAAGGGGAACCACGAGTACTCGTCGATAATGTTGAGAAAGTAGACATTGCGGTCGGTGGAGGGAAGGGGGCCCTTAAAGTCAACACTCAGTTGCTCAAAGGGGCGGGTGGCCTTGATAAGTTGCGCCTTTTCAGGACGGTAGAAGTGCGGTTTGCACTCAGCGCAGACTTGGCAGTCCCTGGTCATCGTCCTGATGTCCTCAAGGGAGTACGGCAGGTTCCGGGCTTTCACGAAATGGTAAAATCGGGTGACCCCCGGGTGGCAAAGATGTGCATGGAGGACGTATAGCTGGTCGAGCTGTGCGCTGGCACATGCTCCCCGGGATAGGGCATCAGGGGGCTCATTGAGCCTTCCAGGCCGGTACAGGATATCATAGTTGTAGGTGGAGAGTTCTATTCTCCACTGCAAAATTTTATCATTTTTGATTTTGCCCCGCTGTTGGTTGCTGAACATGAACGCAACTGAGCACTGGTCGGTCAGCAAGGTGAACCTTTTGCTGGCGAGATAGTGCCTCCAGTGCCTAATAGCTTCCACTATGGCCTGGGCATCTTTTTCCACCGCAGAGTGCCGAATTTCAGAGCCTTGAAGGGTACGAGAAAAGAATGCTACTGGCCTGCCTGCCTGATTGAGGGTAGCAGCAAGCGTGAAATCGGAGGCGTCACTCTCTACTTGGAAGGGAATGGTCTTGTCCACCACATGCATCGTTGCTTTGGCAATGTCCCCTTTAATGCAGCTGAAGGCTGCGCAGGCCTCGGCAGAGAGGGGAAAAGTGGTAGACTTGACCAGGAGGCGGGCCTTGTCTGCGTAATGGGGGACCCATTGGGCGTAATAGGAAAAGAAGCCCAGGCACCGTCTGAGGGCTCTGAGGGTGGTGGGAAGAGGGAGTTCTAACAGGGGGCGCATACGGTCGGGATCAGGGCCAATGACCCCGTTCTCCATGACATACCCAAGGATAGCGAGTCGGGTGGTTCCGAACACACACTTGTCCCTATTATAAGTAAGGTTCAGGGCTTTGGCCACTTGGAAAAATCGTTGGAGGTTGGCGTTGTGATCCGGCCAGTCGTGACTACAGATGGTGATATTATCCAGATAGGGAAATGTTGCCTTCAGTTGGCACTGGTCCACCATCCGGTCCATTTCCCTCTGGAAGACCAAGACACCATTTGTGACACCGAAGGGGATGTGCAGGAAGTGATAGAGCCTGCCACCCGCCTCGAAGGCGGTGTAGGGGCGATCCTCTGGGCGGATGGGGAGCGGGTGATAAGTGGATTTCAGATCTATTGTCGAGTACACCTTGTACTGAGCTATCTGGTTGACCATATCTGCGATGCGGGGTAGGGGGTACGTGTCAAGCTGCGTGAACCTATTGATGGTTTGACTATAGTCCACGACCATCCTATTTTTCTGCCCAGTCCGAACAACAACCACCTGGGCCCTCCAAGGGCTTGTGCTTGGCTCAATGATCCCCTCCCTGAGCAGCCGCTGCACCTCTGACTGAATGAAGGCCCTGTCCCCCGCGCTGTACCTCCTGCTTTTAGTTGCCACAGGTTTACAGTCGGGGGTCAGGTTGGCGAACAGCGGTGGGGGAGGGATCTTGAGGGTGGAGAGGCTGCAAGTGGTGTCAGTAGCGCAGCTGTCGGCATGGTGCTGGGTGGGATGTGCGGGTCGGTGTGTGTGTGTGTGTGTGGTCAGTAGCGGGGTATGTGACGAAGTCCCACAAAACTGAGGATTCCTGACAGTGAGTGGTGGGAGGGGCCCGTCATATGCCATAGTCATACTTTCGAGGTGGCTCTGAAAGTCCAGCCCCAATAGCACAGGCGCGCACCGTTGAGGCATGACCAGTAGAACAAGGTCCCGATATTCTGTGCCCTGCACCACCAATGTTGCTACACAACCCACCCGGATGTCTGTGGAATGTGACCCAGAAGCCAAGGTGATCCTCTGGCTTACCGGCCGTGTCACGAGTCCACGGCATTGCACCGTGTCCGGGTGAATAAAACTCTCAGTGCTGCCCGTGTCAAACAGGCAGCTAGTCCTGTGCCCCTCCACCAGGATGTCCATCATTGACCTTGCAAGCTGGTGTGGGTCGCTTTGGTGAAGGGTTACGGAGGCCAGAGTTGAACTGCCGTCTTGGTGCCCGGTAAGCACCGGTCGGTAGGGAACTGGGCATGTTGGCGCCGACAAAGATGACCGCCCCCATCTGGGCATGCAAGATGGCGGCCCCCATGCCTCACACGAGGCGGGCAGGCAAGATGGCGGCCCCCATGCCTCACACGCAGCGCTGCCCGACCCCGCTCGTGGTTTAGACTTACAGACCTTGGCGAAATGGCCCTTTTTCCCACAGCTGGAGCAGGTCGCTTCTCGGGCCGGGCAGCGTTTTCGGGGGTGCTTTTCGAGTCGGCAGAAGTAACACTGCGCGGGCTTGCGACTGGCAGCAGCTGTGGTCGGGTTCGAGGAGTTTGTGGAATCGCGACTGGCAGCGGCGTTGGCGAATTCGCTCGCGGGAACCAGCGGCGGTGGGGTCTGAGGTGTCCACGGAACCGGCAGGGGATTGCGCGGCTGGACAGCATCAGCGTTGTGCAGAGCAGCCTCCAGCGTGTCGGCCGTCTCGATCGCCAAGCGTAAGGTAAAATCGGCATTTTCCAGCAGCCGCTGGCGCACGTACACTAACCTGATTCCTGTAACAAAGGCATCTCATACGAGGAGCTCCGCAAGCTGTTCCACCGTGAGAGCTTTGCAGTCGGAAGTCCGCACGAGTGTCTGTAGGGCTCAGAGAAACTCAGCACTCGATTCTCCAGGCCGCTGTCATCGCGTAGCTAAGCGATGTCTTGCGTAGACAGTATTCACTGGCCGCAGGTACTGTCTTTTGGGGGCGTCCAGTGCCCCTTGGTAGGTCGACAGGCCTCTGATAAGTGAGTAAACTTTCGAGGTGACCCTCGAGAGGAGAATTCGGTGCATAACAGCGGGTTCAGTTGCACTAACCTCCTCCAAGTATGATTGGAAGCATGCAAGCCAGAGTTCAAAGGCAAGAGCTGCTTCAGGGGCTTGGGGGTCCAAATCCAATCTTTCCAGATGTAAAATGCTTTCCATGTTTTAAAACTTCCAGTCAATAAAATTGATGCACCATCAATAACTCTCTCTGAGACGTGAAGGCGAGATATCGGCTTTTATTGACTGGAAGAAAGAACAAGCAGTAGTTGACCAGCATACTACATCCTGGAGACTGAGGGCCGGGCTCAGGCCTCAATCGCCTTTATACCGGGGTCTGTGGGAGGAGCCACAGGAGCAGTCAGCAGGGGGCGTGTCCAGACAGGTATACGTAGTTCACCACACTCCCCTATCCTTCCACCCTCTCACTTTACTTTTCCTTCTTAGAATTGTTGATGAATATTGCTGAACAACTTAAGTGAAAAAGCCTTTGAATTTCACATCTCATGAATTTAGAGGCTGATGCTGTATTAATATTGTTTGTTCAGTTTCCAGCATTCACAGAAGAATTACCAGCAGTTACGAAACAAAAGAGAGAGGAAAACTTATTTCAATTGATTGGGCATTTATTTGTAAATACCATTGAACTAGCTCCACGCCTGCCTTAAAGGAGAAAATGGTGTAATGTAGCTTGATGTATTTGATTATGTAGTGTGATTATGAGCAAGGCGTAGTCTGAGAAAATTTTCAAATAAACCAGTCACAGTTTCAAGAGTCGTTTTGTTCAAATGTACCCTCTGTATATTACTTCATCACTGAAGGGTATTCACCCTACATCAAGAAACAATCTTTTACAAAAGCAATCAATCAAAGTCATCTAGAGAACAGTGAAACATTGGCAGATGCGATGGATGCTTTGAAAAACATTGGATGAGTCAGATAGTTTCTCCTATCTGGAATTAACACAGTTAAAATTTCCATACTTAACAGATAATAAACATTGCAAATAATTAAAAGTCAAAGACTTTAGAAACATTCTGTAGTTCACAAAAAAAAAATTTCCCCATCAACACCAACTGTATCCTAAAATAGACTGTTAATTACCATGCTGCTCACCAAAGATCTATAAGGGGCGTTGTTCAATTGTCCAAAGTCACTTAACAACAAGATAGATGCCTGGAACATGTATGAAGGTACTTTGGTTTCCTTAGTAACCCATCATACAGATTGCAGCACCTAGGAAATATTGCAGGAATCAATAAATCCTTTGATCTTTCCTTTGCGAAATAACTAAAATGCTGCTACTCTATAATTGCTGCATCTCAAGTATTTGATTAAGCTAAAGAACATTTATGTAGCCTTGTGCAGCCACACAGCCAAGTGGCACTTGCAACTTTATGTGAACTTCTGATCACTTTGCAGTGAATAAGTGTTCTAGCTGATATCTAAAACATTCTCCTTTGACAAAGGACACCCAGACAAAAGAAAATCTGCAGATGTTGGATGTGCCAAAGGGTTTCAGCCCGAAACATTGACTGTACTTTTTCCCATAGATACTGCTGGGCCTGCTGCGTTCCTCAAGAATTTTGTGTGTGTTGAAAGGATGCCCAGAGCCTCTTTTTAAATTAATAAGGTAAAAAGTAACCCTACAGCAAAGAAAATGCAGATGCTGAAAATCTGAAATAAAAACAGAAAGTATTGGAAATTATCTGCAGGTTAAGTAACACTTGGGGGACTGAAACAAATTTCATATTTCAGGTCAAAACCAAATTTCTTTCAAGTTTCAGGAAATGGGGAGAGGTGGAGAGAAGAAAGGGGCTGTAGAGGTTAGAGTGAAGTCCGAGACAGGCTGAAAGAAACACAATAAGCAGGTGCCAACTGAGAGAGGACAGTGAAAACTTATTAAACATGGATGGTCTATTTGGAGGAGATGTAAACTGAAGGTACTTCCTGAATTGCTGAGTATCTTTAACACGGTTCTCTACTTCAGATCTCATCTAGGTTAATTGGTTGTTGTATATTGCCCCATGAAGAGGTTAGGGCTAAATTGGGGTTATTGGGGGTTGCTGGGTGGTGCAGCTTGAAGGACCAGGAAGGCCTGTTCTGTGCTGTATCTCTAAATAAATAAGCAAGTGGTTTGTTCAGGGAATCAGCCAAGGAAGCAGAGTCCAGTCGGGCAAAGCCAAGGCCCAGTGATCCCCAGAAAGATAACATTTCCACAATGGAGGGGCTGGGAGGCACACAGACACGGAACAACATTGCGTCAGTGTACATGAGAACGCCACTTTGTGTACAGTACGTATTTGTTTCATGCCTGCTCCAAGAGCATAGTGGTCCAGATATTGTCTTGAAATTATGGCAATGTGCTTTTCTTGCACTCTATTTTTTGACTCTTTGTTGCAATCCAGCCTACAAAGAAGACGACCTCGGCTCTGATATCTAATTCATAATGGAATGTCATATACGCCAGATTTTTGTATCTGTTCATCTTTGTAACTGGTGAAGCATAAAGATTAAAGGTATAGTTAAAAGAATGCACATAAAAAGTAAGTACCATCCTTTTATGATTTCTGCATAGAATTTAAATTTTGGTAGTACCAATAAAAATCCCACATATCTCTTTAATACAACTCTTGACAGCCTCCTATGTGATGAATCAGAGGCTCAAATCTGCAGCCAGCTATTCAGTTGAATCACATATTAGTACAGCAGTTTTTTGGAGTACTGTATTGTTCTGAAATAGCAAATAATGTTCCTGTGATTACTTGCATGCAAGCCCCATTGTTACAATAATTTCTTGCAGACACTGTCTATTTGAAATTATGACTGACAGAATCACTATTAAAAAATATAACAGGATTTTGTTAGCAAAGGAAATCAAAAAAGAGACAAATTCACTTTCATCATGTCTCTTATTAACAATAATACAAAAACAAAAGACTGTCTCGCACTCTTCCACACTTCTTTGGATGCAAATTGCAGTTTCCTGTGATGAAGATATACTGTAATATCAGTATGATATTCTAGATGTGGTTTCTGAAATGTAATGCCATCGCTTTCTTTACTTAAGTCCCCTAGCTGTAAATAATAACATTCTGTTCACTTTTGTAATTATTTCCAGTAGTCGCAAAATTACTATTTGTTAATGCGTTTCAGTTCGGCTCATTTCACCGATGTTCCTTCTTAACCAACACAGACACCCATAACCTGATAACCACCCATGGTGTCATGAATCTCTTGGAATCTTTGATTCGGTTGCATTATTTCAAATGCAACTTACCTATCATTTGCTACAGACAAAAAAATATAAATTCAAATGATTTTTAAAGGTCAGAGATTTTTAATTGTAGTATAAAGAAGATTCTTTTCTTACTGTCTTCTTTCACAGTCTGAGATCAAATGTCATTAATGCTTTCAAACTCTCACAAGTTTTATCTAAACCAAAAACAGAAAATCATGGAAATACATAGCAGGTCAAGCTGTATCTGTGGGAAGACTTTCAGGTTGGTTTTCAGTCTGAAGACCTCACACCAAAAACTGAAGAAGAGACAAAAGAAGCGTGTTAAACTGCAGGGAGGGTTCAGTTTGACTCCTCAAACTTCAAACTGCTGTGCCTTTTTTTATGACTGCATCAGTGAATTGACGTAAGGCAGATCGTCAGAGATGTTGACATCCAGGAACTTAAAGCTTCTTGCCCTTTCCATCACTGACTCCTCATTGAGGTCTTATGTGTGTTATCCTAACTTCTCCATCCTGAAATCCATATTGATTCCTTGGTCTTGCTGATGCTGAGTGCAATGTTGTTGCTGCAACACCACTCAATCAGCCAATTGATATGACTCCCATATACCCCCTTGTCACCAAATGAGGTTTTACCAACAGCATTGTTGTCATACATGAATTCATAGATGCCATTTAAGCAGTACTTAGCAATACAGTCTTGAGTGTAGAGACTGGACTAAGCATGCATCTTTGAGGTATGCCTATATTGATTGTCAGCAGCGAGGAGATGTTTTCTGACTGACAAGGAAGTGGAGGATCCATTTGCAGAAGGAGGTACAGAGGGCCAGGTTTAGAATCTTGGTGATTAATAGTGAGAGGTGAATGGTACTAAACTCCAAGCTGTAATTGTTAAACTACATACCATCACTGGCCCACACATTGAAACAGAAACTGCTTCTTTCCAAATAAACTCTAATCTGGCTTCCAGCTGGGTACGGGTACAACTATTCATCTATTTTGTAATTTATAGTAATATTATGCCTTTGCGCTGTACTTCTGAGGCAAAACAAAAGATTTTACGTCACATATGTTTTGCTGTTGTCTAGGTGCTTCAAAGCCGTGTGCCGAGCCAGTGAAATTGTATCCGCTGTAGACATGTTGCGGTAGTAGGAGAATTGCAGCAGACCCAGGTCCTTGCTCAGGCAGGAGCCAGTTCTTGCTGTCACCTCCTGAAGTACCTCGTGATGTTAGATGTGGGTGCAACCGAGCAACAGTCACTGAGCCAGCCTCTTCTTGGGTACGGTACGATTGCTGAAATGGCTGCTCTGCCATTCAAAGAGGATCACCACCAATCCAATCAAGGCCTCAACTCCACTTTCCCAAGATATTTCCGTACCTTTTGATTACCTTCCATTCACATGTCTATCAGTCGATTATATTCAATCGCACCATACATTCTGGGGTTAAGAGTGCCAAAGACTCAGAGAAAAAAATTCCTCCTTGTCTCTATTTGAAATGGGTGACATCGTATTCTGAAACTATTTTCCCTGGTTCCAAATAGGGGAAAAGTCTATTCTGCATTCATTATCCGTCCCCTGGAAAATGTTATATGTTTCATTAGGATCGCTTCCCATCCTTCTCCACTGCAAACGAAGTGGAACGAAACTGCTCAACCATTCCTTCTATGCCAATGTGTTCGCCACCTGAATTAACGGTGTACCCTCTCTGCAATGCTAGCACATCCTTAAATAAGAATGCCAGCACCCTATGGAGCACCCCTGGTGCTGCCTCAGCAACATGTAAAGTGGGCCACAACTTTCCTACTTTAAAACTCAAACAATGCATGCTTCTCAGAACTGGAAAACTATAGAAAAATCATGAACATTGTTCCAATGAAATTTAATACAGATCAAGAACAGTGCACAAACATAGTTGAAGCAATTTATTTTTAACTGAGACATAAAATCATATGAGGTGGAGCTGGATATTGGGGTTGGTGGTGGGTGATGGGGCAACTTAACTAACCCACAGATATTCCTGAAGAAGGTTTTCAGCCTGAAACGTTGACTGTTTATTCATTTTCACATGATGCTGCCTGGCCTGCTGAGTTCCTCCAGCATTTTGTGTGTGTTGCTTTGGATTTCCAGCATTTGCAGACTTTCTTATGCCATCCAATAATCCATTGCAATTTTCAGTGAATGCTCAGTAGCAATTCTGAGTGGAATTCTGTGCTGATTATCCCTTTGTAATTTCCAACTACAAGTAGTAGAACACATGCTGCAAACATTCTACCATTTTCATCAGTGTACCTACTGGTTTCAAAACTTATGCCAAGCTACATTTGCTCAAGCAGTCTTTCTCTGGAAAGGATTCTCCACTATTGCCAGCATGGTGGTGATGGGGTTCTCACCCTTCTCCTGGTTCCCACAGCAAAATTCCACTCTGAATGTGTGTAAAGCAGCCCACTGCTTTGGTCAGAACGAAACATTCTGGAATTATGTGCCTGTTTGAGGTTAGAGATTAATGTCATGCTGAAACATTGCATTCTGAACATGAATGTGGCTTGATTACTTCAAGTTTATAACTATTTCTACAATTTCAATTCTGTTTAATTACATTCCTGACCTTGCAGATATTCCATGTTTTCAATTTTCCCACACCTCTCTCTGGCATATCATAACTTTAATTATTCATTTCCTTTCTATTTTTAATAATTTTGTGCCTTGACTGAGATGTTCTGGTGCATAAATCTTTTGATCATCATTCCATCATACACAGGTGTTCATTTGTTCATTTGCACTTTACAGATTTTCTTCTCATTTAACTGAATACTGTACATTCCAATCTGAATCTTCTGCACATGAAAAGCTTACTGTCCTCCATAGTGGTGTTTGGCCTAGAATATGTTTCCAACTTTATACCTTTGTCATAGGTCAGGTGGGGGGGGGGGGGGGGAAGGAGACCCAGCTGCAGGACACAGACACTGGAGTCCCAGAAACAGGACAAGACAGAACTCAAGGATGGGACGAGTTGCAGTCTAGGCAGGGGAAGCAGGACCAGGACGAAGGGCTGAGAACAAGGAGCCTGGGGTGGACTCCGAGCCCAAGACTGGAAAAGGACCCAGAACTTGGGTCTTGCCTCAGGCTCGGACCCCCAAACCCAGGTGAGGACGTGACGAGGCTTGGCTAGGGACTTGGGGTCTTGAGGCTTGGGTCGAGGCTTGAGGCTGGAGGCTGCAGGCTTGGAGCTTGGGGAACTCAGAGGCTGGAGCTAGGGGCAGACTAGGAACTGTACATCAACATGGAGCCAGGACTTATCCTCCAACAAGCTGGGACTTTAACAGGACACTGACATGAGACAGGACAGTACACAGACATAGAGCCAGGACTTATCCTCTGACAAGCCAGGACTCATCTATAACTCCGCACCATGGTGGTGCAGGACCATCCCTCGGGTAACGGCAGGACAGCCTGACCCACCTGACAGAGGCGAGGACAAGACAAGACAGATCCCCCCACAGGGCAACGGCAGAACAGCCTGACTTACCCCATGGAGGCGAGGACAGGAAGAGACAAACACCAAAGAACAACAGACAATTCCACCTCTGCATCAGGGTAGCTCCGAGTAGCCGTTACAGCCGGCAGCCTTGGCTGGCTATGGAAGCAACCAGATCCCTACCTAGCTCAGAGTGGCTGACAGCCGCCCAGCTGGCCCAGGAAACAGCTGAATCCCTACCGCAATGACCACTCCGACTACTACCAGCAAGGCTCCCAGAAGCCATGGCTCTCCAACACAGCCCTAAGGATGGCAATAGCCCATTCTAGTCTTCCACCAGCCATCTGTACCATGAATGTCTTGACCACCACACACAATACCAGGGCCACTTATATTCCCAGTTCCAATATGAGCCTCAGGTGTTTCTAGTTAAGTCCAACCGCAGCACGGGTCTGCCGGAAAACCCGGAGTCCGTGGAACGGCCCACAGACTTCGGATTGAACCACCACAACCTTCTGTTTCAGGCTTTTTCAAACTAATTTGGAATCTCAATATTAAACAATCTACTTCGTTGACCACAGAAAAAATACAAAAGTAAATTTGTTAGCTCTTGGATAATAAACTAACTGCAATTCCAGAGTAATGTACGCTCATTTATTAGGTAATAAAGTGGCCACTGAGTGAATGTTTGTGGTCTTTGGCTACTGTAGCCCATCCACTTCAAGATTCGACGTATTACGCATTCAGAGATGCTCTTCTGCACACCACTGTCGTAACACGTGGTTATTTAGGTTGGTGTTGCCTTCCTGTCAGCGGGAACTAGTCTGCCCATTCTCCTCTGACCTCTCTCATTAACAAGGCATTTTTGCTCACAGAACTGCTGCTCACTGGATTTATTTTTTGTTTATTGCACCATTTTCTGGAAGCTCTAGAGACTGTTGTGCATGAAAATCCTAGGAGATCAGCAGTTTCTGAGATACTCAATCTGACACGAACAATCATACTACAGTCAAAATCACTTAGACCACATTTCTTCGCCATTCTGGTAATTGGTCTGAATAACTACTAAATCTCTTGACCATGTCTGAATGCTTTTATACATTGAGTTGCTGCCATGTGATTGGCTAATTAGATATTTGCATTAACAAATAGGTGTACAGGTGTACCTAATAAAGTGGCCACTGATGTATATTATTTATAAATTACATCTTCTTAATCAATCAGTGTATGTAGCTACGTATATATCTCCCTATGTCTATTCAGCTGATACCAACAGCTTTTTTCAGACAATGAAGTTTTACCAGTGTATCTTTGTAGTTCTGTGAATATTTTCATAATGATAGCCTCATATAATAATAACTTTAACCTCTCTTCCTCTGTTTTAAATTCAGTAATCTTCCATTTGTATTTTCCAGCGAATTCCTGTTACAATGCCTGGTTTTATTTTATCTCTCTATATTATTTTCAATCAATTATAATGATTCTATATTCGATCTCATTTCTCCACCTCAATTTAAGAATAATTGCAGTTAATACTAAACTAAGCATTACTCACAATTAGAAAGTCATGTGTGCATTGTGATTTGCAATAACTTTATGGAAAGTATATAAAATTATTAATCCTACTACAAATTGTAAAGATGCCATTAAATTAAACAAGATACAACGTCCTGGTCATTAGGAAGCTACAATTTGTGAAGAACTCTGTAAAATCATTTTTTAAATTTGTTTTGAAATTGCAGAGAAGAGGAAAGAACAAGATTAGTGCAGTGGGAAAGATAACAGTAAATTCATTCAGATTGTGTGGCTATCTCAGACATATTTCGGCCCGAAATGTCGTCACTACCTCCTCCCATAGATGCTATCTGGCCTGCTGAATTCTGCCAGCATTTTGTGTTTTCATATTCTGTTCTTGTTCATTTTTTAAAAAAAATTATGATATTGATATGGCTTTTACACCTTCCATCCACATTCATTCTGTAAAGTGAGTAAGACATTCCAGTGAATGTAATAATGCTACATTTTCTCATTGAAGTAAGATTATATGAAACTATATTTTCTGGTTATTTTTCAAATAGTGTATCTTCTAAAGTAAAGGATGAGATGTTATTTCAAATGGTATATTTATTTTTCATTGTGTTAACAGTGAAAATGTTTCTGCACTTGATTCATATCCTCCATTCCCTGCATATTCATGGGTCTACCTTAAAACCTTGTAAATGCTACTCCACTATCATATCTGCCTCCAGTCCTAAATCAGAAACAAAAGTTGCCTGTCTACCTTGAAGAGTTTTAGGAAAGGTTTCTGGTGGGCCTACTGAGAAGCACTGAAAACACAAATTCATTTCAAAGGGTGTTAGTATCCAGTTTGTTGGCAATAGCTGGAAATATCTCACTAAAGGTGAGGTGGAAGTTATCTGCCAAGTTTTCTGTTACCCTTTCCAATATCCTTTGTTAGCACCCAGTGATATCCTTTTCCCAAGAATTGGGCTCATAGTTGCCAAAGCAAATTCCAAGATCCTCTGGTTTATTCATTTGTTCAAGGGACATGCTGATCATTAGCAAGGCCGGCATTATTATTCATGTCTAAGTGACTGGCTTTCCAAAATATTTCTTAAGGGCGTTACAGTGTCTAAATGAACCCGATGGCCTTTTACATCAATCGAGCTTTTACAATCAGCATTATAAATTTAAGCTGTTTACCGTAATTCCCTTGTTGCAGCGACTGATTTTAACATGTCTCCAAAGCAACAGCCCAAGCCTCTCCATGCTCTGGAGACACAAGATGCTGGAACCTGGAGCAACACAAAAGATGCCAGAGGAGCTCAGTGGGTCAGGTAGCATCTGTGGTGGGAAATGGACAGTTGATATTTCAGGTCAAGACCCTTCATCTTAATTCTCCATGCTTTAGTCCAATAACCAAACTTCTGCCTTTCCACTCATAATGCACATTGTTTCCCAAAGATTCAAACACATGTTGCAGAATCAATATCTGACATAAAAGAACTTTCATTATGCTGGGAGAGTTTGGCACAACATGTTTTATGACAGAACATACTTGAAACACTAGAAATACCTGCCATGTGTGGCAGTAGGTGATGTCTTTCTGAGTCAAGCCAAAGAAAAACAAGTGTGCAGAGGGCTAGCACTAATCTATGGAAAAAGAAACAGCAGTGAAAGAATAAGTCCTTATGATTAGAAAGCTGTGGCCAGAAGGAAATTTAATATTAATCTTGTGATCAACCTAAACAAAAATAATTATTGTTTTGGCAGGTGCTTGTTGTCCATGCAGAAGCATTGGAGTGTGTGCCCAGTGGGGCTACCTCTTACTAATTGATCTCCTGTGATACTTCACGTGTTTAAAGTCAAACTGATTAGAGTGTCTGGAGTCAGATCTGAGACCGCAGTACATGTAACAAACCTCTTTCTCTGAATCGTACAAATGAACTTGATGCAGTTTTAAATAAATTCAGCTGCTTTACAGCCAGCATTGCTGATTCTAGCTACACTCACATCATTATAAGTGAAATGTTGAATGTTTAATAGAAGACTTACTTCCTGTGCTTCAACTTCTGACTAATAAGTCTTTGAACCACAGAGATATGTTTTAGCAGAGGTAACTCAGCTTCTCTTTATGAATCCTGGCATGTTCCATACCGTGGGAAAAGGTACAAGTGTACAACATACAGACTCCTGAAGGTAGAACAGATTCCTGTTGTCATGTTTGCTTGGCTTCCATCCTGACCTGCTACATTACCACGAATTCTGTACTCTACCAACATGTTCATCTCCATTACTGGAGAACTGTCTTGTGAAATGGAAGCAACAATCTTAGGAAAAGAAATACAGTACTGTGTGATGCACCATCAATAACTCTTGGAGACGTGAGGCGAGATATAGACTTTTATTGGCTGGAAGAAAGAACAAGCAGCAATTGACCACCACACTGCATCTTGGAAACTGAGGCCGGGGTGGTGTCCCCAATTGCCTTTATACCGGGGTCTGTGGGAGGAGCCACAGGAGCAGTCAGCAGTGGGGGGGGGGGGGGGATGACCAGACAGGTATATGTAGTTCACCACATTGTGCAAAAGTCTTAGATACACATGCACACACACACACACACACACACACACACACACATGTGTGTGTGTGTGTGTGTGGACTGAGAGTGGGAATGGGACAGGGAGAGGGCAATCATGGTTGGGAAAAGGGGAAGAGAGAGGGGAGGGAGCAGGAAGCACCAGAGAGACATTCAGTAATGATCAATAAACCAGTTGCTTAGAATCAGATGACCTTGCCTGATGTCTTGGGGTTGGGTGTGTCTGCATCCACCCCATCCCCACTCCTCTCTGCCACTTGTCCCACACCCCTCCTGCGGCGCTCCACCCAAGGCATTGCTTCTGCCAGATTTACAAACTTGATTTTCACTCCATGTTGACAAATACAGTACTGTGCAAAATTCTTTTATATATATTTCTGAGCCACATTTTTAATTGGCATTGCATGCATGACTCTGCACCAGTAGGACCTCAGCAACACCCCGTCTCCAGAAAGATTGTTTCTCTGATCCTCAAACATTCCTTCTCTTTCCAGTCAATATACTTATAGAATGCCTTGGTCAGTGTTTCACTTTCACAGTCTGTACTTAAAAATAATTCACTAACAGCGAATTGAACAGCAGCCAATCAGCAATACATGAGACATTGATTCACAAGTTTGGCGTTCAAACAACAGCCAATCAGCGATTGGGATTGATTAGCAAAAATAAAGTGGGGCAAGTGGAGTGGCCTTTCTTGGAGTGGAGTGGTAGAGTGGTTACTTGAGGCTTCAGTGAGAGAAGGCAAAAAAAGCTGTAGGGAGATTTTTTTCCCAGTTTATTTATTGTTTCCTTCTTTATAATTGCACAGTTAGAACAGTAGGGACGTTAGGCACGATAGTTGAATTCTCTTCTTGTGGGACTTGGGAAGGCAGGGAGACTTCCAGTGTCCCTGACCACCTTACCTGCAAGAAGAGTGTCCTGATGCACCTTCTAACAGTGCACATTAAAGGCGCAGGAGTTGGAATTGGATAAACTCCAGATCATTCGGGAGGCCGAGGTAGAGAGGTAGATACACCGAAGGTGTTGAACACAGGAGACTGGGTAACAGTCAGGTAAGGGAAAGGGGTAAAACAGCCAGTACAGAGAACCCCTGTGGCCTTCCCCCTCAACATCAGGTCTGCCTCTTTGCATACTGGTGGGGGGGGGGGGGGGGGTGACCTAGCAGAAGAAAGTCACAGCGGTCAGATCTCTGGCACTGAGTCTGGCTCTGTGACTCAGAAAGAAGGGGAGGGAAGAAGAGGTAAGTTGTAGTGATAGGAGATTAGTTAGTTAGTTAGGGGAACAGACAGGAGGTTCTGTGGATGAGAGCGAGGTTCATGGATGGTATGTTGCCTCCCAGGTGCCTGGGTGTGGGATCGAGTCCTCAGCATCCTCAAGGGGAGAGGGAGCAGCCAGAGCTTTTGATCCATTTAGGTGATATAGGTAAGGAGAGTGACGAGGTTCTGGAAAGTGTGTTCAGGGAGTTAGGTGCAAAGTTAAAGAACAGGATCTCTAGGGATGCGATCTCAGGATTGCTAGCCATGCCACGTGCTAGTGAGGCCAGAAATAGGAAGATTATAGAGTTTAGCACATGGCTAAGGAGTTGGTATAGGAGGGACATTTTTGGATCGTTGGGATCTCTTCCAGGGAAGGTGGGACTTTACAGAGAACACGGTTTGCACATGAAGTGGAAGGGGACTAATATCCTAGTGGGAAGGTTTGATCATGCTGTACCTGGGGGGGGGGGGGGAGGGCGGGGGTTTATAGAGAGGTTGTGGAGACAGATGTTGTTAAGACCTCAGACAAAGTCAGGAATCAAAAGGCTGAGCATAGCAGTTCTGAGATACATATATTTCAATGCAAGAAGTATCATAGGAAAGGCAGATGAGCTCAGGACATGAATCAACACATGGAATTATGATATTGTAGCCATTGGTTAGTTTTTGGCATGTTGCACCAGACAGTCAGCCATTCTTGTCTGGCGCATGGTGTCAGGATTGGTCTCTTTTCGGATTAACTGGGTCACGATATGAACGTTCTTGCCTTGTATTTTTTATGAGGCCGAGTGGTTAGCTCGGCACCCAACCCGGCATGGATGGAAAGCGTGCTTGGGATTGGCCCGAATTGGATTCAAACTCGGGAGCCTTCGCTCCAGAGTCTGGCGCTGACGCCATTGCGCCACCAGCCGGCCATTGATGAGACTTGGTTGCAGGAGGAGCTGGACTGGTAGCTCGGTATTCCGGGGTTCTGTTGATTTAGATGTGACAGAGCAAGAGAGATTCAGGGAAAATGTCATGGCTGTGGTCAGTCAGGATAGACTGGAGAACTCGTATAGTGAGGCTCTATGGAACCTATCTATGGAGGCTCTATGGAACTGAGGAATAAACAAGGTGTCATCGCCCAACAGCCCGAAGGATTTAAAGGAACAAATTTGTAGATAGATTGCAGACTGTTGCAAGAAACATAAGGTTTGTATAGTTGGTGATTTTAACTTTCCACGTATTAACTAAGACTCCCATACTGTAAAAGGACTAGATAGACTAGTTTGTCAAATGTGTTCAGGAAAGTTTCCTTAATCAGTACATAGAAGTCCCAATGAGAGAGTGTGAAATACTTGGTCTCCTATTGGGGAATGAGTCAGGGCAGGTGACAGAAGTTTGTTTTTAGGAACACTTTGCACCTAGTAATCATAATGCCATTAGTTTCAAAGTAAATATGGAAACAGATAGGTCTGGCATGCAGGCTGAGATACTAAATTGGAGAAACAACAAGTTTGATGGTATCAGAAATGATCTTGCAAGTATGGACTGGGATGGGCTGCTTTCTGGCAAAGATGTTCCTGCTAAGAGGGAGGCCTTCAAAAGTTAAATTTTGAGAGTACAAGCTTGTATGTGCCTGAAGGAATAAAAGGCAAAAATAACAGGATTGGGGAACCTTGATTTTCAAGAGATATTGAGGCCCTGATTATGGAAAAAAAGGGAGGTGCGTAGTGGGTATAGGCAGATAGGATCAAATTAGGTACTTATGGAGTATAAAAAATATGAGAGATTTAAACCTAACAGAAAGGTGAAGGAGAATCCTAAAGGGATTCTACAGATATATTCAAAACAAAAGTATAACAAGGGACAAAATTAGCCCCCTGGAAGATTATAATGGTAATCTATGCATGGAGCCAAAAGAGATGGGGGAGATCTTAAATGGATATTTTTACATCTGTATTTACTCAGAAGTTGACACAGAGTCTGTAGAAGTGAGGCAAGCAGCAGTAAGGTCATGAACTCCATACAGATTACAGGAGGTGGTGTTTGCTGTCTTGAGGCAAATCAGGGTGGATAAATCCCCAAGGCCTGACAAGGTGTTCCCTCGGACCCTATGGGAGGCAACTGCAGAAATTGCCGGGGCCCTAGCAGAAATATTTAAATAATCCTTAGTAACAGGTGGAATAAAGGATAGCTTATGTTTAAGAAAATTACTAAAATTAAACCAGGAAATTATAGGCTGGCAAGCTTGAAATCAGTAGTGGAAAGTTATTGGAAGGTATGCTAAGGGACCAGATACAGTATATAAGTTTCTGGATAGACAGGGACTGATTAGTGATAGTCAGCATGACTTTGTGTGTGGTAGGTCATGTCTAAAGATTTTTGAGGAAGTTACCAGGAAAGTTGATGAAAGCAAGGCAGTGGATGTTGTCAACATGAACTTTAGCAAGGCATTTGACAAAGTCCCACATGGGAGGTGGGTCAGAATGGTTCCGTTGCTTGGCATTGTAGATGAGGTAGTAAATTGGATTAGACATTGACTTTGTGGGAGAAGCCAGAGAGTGGTAGTAGATGGTTGCCTCTTTGACCAGAGGCCTGTGACTAGTGGAGTCCCTCAGTGATTGGTGCTGGGTCCGTTGTTGTTTGTCATCTACTGTTTATAAATGATCTGGATAATAATGTGGTGAAATGGATCAGCAAGTCTGCCGATGATACCAAGATTGGGGTGTACTGGGCACCGAGGAGGAGTATCAAAGCTTGCAGCAGAATCTGGACCATTTGGAAAAATGGGTTGAAAAATCCAGATGGAATTTAATGCAGACAGGTGTGAGGTTTTGTCCTTTACTAACTTACTAACCAGGATAAGTCTTACACAGTGAACACTGAGGAGTGCAGTAGAACAAAGGGATCTGGGAGTACAGGCCTATAGTTCATTAAAAGTGGTGGCTGGATAGACAGGTTTGTAAAGAAAGCTTTTGGCACATTGGCCTTCATAAACCAAAGTATTGAGTACAGGAGATGTGATGTTATGTTGAAGTTGTATAAGACATTGGTGAGGCCTAACTTGGAGTATTGTGTGCAGTTTTGTCACCTACCTACAGGAAAGATATAAGTAAGATTGAAAGAGAACAGAGAAAACTTACAAGGATGTTATCATGACTGGAGGACCTGGGTTATAAGGAAAGATTGAATAGGTAGGTCCTTGAAACATAGAAGATTGAGGGGTGATTTGGTAGAGGTATACAAAATTATGAGAGGTATAGATAGGGTAAATGCAAGCAGGCTTTTTTCCACTGAGGTTGGGTTGGACTACAACTAGAGGTCATGTGCTAAGGGTGAACGGTGATATGTTTAAGGGGAACATGACGGGAAACCTCTTCACTCAGAAAGTTGTGAGAGTGTGAAATGAGCAGCCAGCATAAATGGTGCATGCAAGCTTGATTTCAAAGTTTAAGAGAAGTTTGGATAGGTACCAGGATGGTAGGGATATGGATGTCTATGGTCTGGGTGCAGGTCAATGGGAGTAAGCAATCTAACTGGTTCAGCCATGGATTGTGCTGTGCTTTTCTACAATGCTATCACACTGACTCTGTCAAGACTGATAGGTTCTTATTTGTTTCTATGGCAACCTTTTTGACATGGACTGTCAGTGTCATACAGTAACCTGAAAGCTAACCTCAATTTTTCCAACTTCCATTAAGTGTGTTTTATTATAAATGACACCAGCTTTCTCAATTCTTTTTTCTACAAAAGGTTGCCTTTATAGGTGCTGCAACATTCTTGCCAGCTGCAATTTAACCATCTGGTATACAACGTGCTGCTGGACAAACCTTCTCCATCAGATTGCAACCATGCAATGGATGTGCATAAGATTCTATCTGGTTCTTCATTATTAAGCTGGCATTGATATGAAGCATTATAATATCAATTGTACATAGAATTATGAGGATGAGCAGTTAGTATAAGCAAGATTCTGGAAAAAATATAAACTGCTGTAGGAATTCAATTGGCTAAGCAGCATCTGCAAACCCAAAGAGATGGTCTACATTTTCAAACATTTCAGGATTCTACATAGACTAAGAGCTTAAGGGGAAGTTAGCTGGTATAAGGATGAGAGAGGGAGGGAGGGAGGGAGGGAGGGAGGGAGAGAGAGAGAGAGAGAGAGAGAGAGAGAGAGAGAGAGAGAGAGAGAGGAAAAAAAATAAATAGGGAAGAGAGAGCTAGATGGTTAGAGGGGATACAATAGAAAAGTAGAGACAAGAGGCTGAGAGATTATGTGGAACCAGGTTAAGGGGGCAGGCAGAACCAGATGAGGTAGGTGGGAGGAGGGGTAGGTCAAGGAAGAAGATACTCAGTGGTTATGTATATGGGTGACAGGCAGACAGAACCAGATGAGGAAGGGTAACAGACTTAGTTTATGAGGTTGGAGAAAAGAAAAGTGAGCATAGGGAGAGAAAACTTGGGTGGAATATTTGGAGTCCAAAGGGTACACAGAGAATGAGAAGTATCTGTTGAGAAGGCTGAGAACAGACAGGTTGTGGGAGAGGGGGAATTAAAATGATGGGTTGTATGTGCTCCATAAAATGATCATTTTCTTGACCCTTGAAAGCCTGGTGTGGAAGGGCTGTTTAGATCTCTGGATGGTGGTGAGGGAGATGGTGTAGGGACAAGTGTTCCATCTCCTGTTGTTGAAAGAAAATGTTTGAGGGAACGAGGAAGAATTAGGGACAGGGAGAGTATGTGTGGAAGGATGAGGGGGTCACAAAGAGAGTAGTCCCTGTGGAAACCAGAATGGGGAGGTAAGAACAAGATGTGGCTGATGTTGAATTCCAATGCAGCTAGTGGAAACAGTGAAGGGTGATATGATCGATGCAGACACTGTTATGATGAAAAGTGAGGACCAACAATACTCTGTCTCTGTTTTGCCTAGGGGGAGGGGGTGAAATAATTTGTCAAGGACATGGAGGAAATATGACTGAGAGCTCCATCAACTACAGTTTGAGATACTGGGAAAAGTTCATATTTCAAGACAGCTGGAAGCAGTTCACCGAGTGGAATCATTTGAGTAAAATAATTAGAATGCATAATCTGTGAAGATGCATTTCTCTGAAAGAACCATGCAATCTTATTCCTCAGAGAAACATAACAGAAACTTCATTTGGATTACAAAGATCCAAAACAAACATCAAATATATTAAAATCAATAAATTACAGATGCCAGAAATATGAAATAAAGATGAGAATGCTAGATAAATTCAATGCATCACACCTCTATGTGAAAATAAACTGAGTTAACATTCATGTTCAATTGAGAAATTGATTAAAAAAAATTTAAAAATCTCAGTCTGACAAAGAGACTTTGATCTGAAATTCAAAAGTTCAGCATTCATACGATTGGGTTGTAGGCTACTCAAATGAATTATTAGATGTTGTTTCTCATGTCTGAAGTTCGCCTCACCTTAGTAGTGGAGAAAATGAGGATAATCTGAGCTAAAGTGAATGAGATGTTGATAACACAAACACAAGGAAATCTGCAGATGCTGGAGATGTTGCGAGATGTTGATAAGGTTTTTTAATGACTAGGTAAATGTTATAATATTACTGTCTGGAAAAAAATGTTGGTCTAATATTATTTGTATTAATGCTTCTGCAAATAGTCCTTGTGTTGATAGCTATTAAAATCTTTAAGTGGAGTTTGCTATGCTCTTTGAAGTTAAAAGTACTGGAATTCAGTTCTGAGTGGATCTACAAGTAAGGAGTTTGAATGAATTAATTGGCATTTAGAAAAATAGGAATGGGTAGAGTCTTGAGCTAAACCTGTGATGGAATCTGCAAGAGCTTATTGGTACAGTATAGCAGTTTGCAACTCTGAACAGAGTGCAGAGAATAATCCCGGTTCACAAGGTACTCCTGATATTGCTCAACAGATCATATTCACACCCGAATCGAGAGCTGAAGGTGCCTGCTGAATATTCCTGAGCAGCTTGCATGTGGAAGGTATTTTGGTTTTACAGCACTAAATCACCTATGTCTTCAAGAGCAGTCCACACATTTCCACTGTGCCACTAACTGTGGGAGGATGGTGAGGTCATGGAGGATGGTAGGTGTGGTAGTCAGGAAGGTTAGTGCAAAATGATAGAGTGAATTAAACTATCCACCCCCACCTTCCCCCAACACACATCACTGCAAGAAGCAATGAAAGGAGAGATATAAATTGTATCAAAGGTTGTCAATAGCTTTCTAGCTCACTTGTATCTGGTTACAAATGACATAAGTTTGTACATAGAAAGTGCAAGTCAGTAATGAATAGACCTCTGAGTGTCGAAATCATCAAGTACAACCTGAATGATACAGTATTACACCATCCTCCAGGAAGTATAACTTTCATCATTGCAAACAGCCACAGACTTCTGCAAGTATTCTATTATACAAACTAACACAAGCATTGCCTTGACTGTGTTGTTTGATTAATAACTTAGTTAGGACTTAACCCTTTGTGTTTATGTAAGTAGCTTCATTGCCTATGTACTGTATGCCAGCAAAGACACTCTGTGTAACATGTGGCTTGTGTAAAAGAGAAGCTTTATGCAAAATGTCTCATCTCTCACATGAGTCTGGCAACTTTTTTTTTACCACTTAGCTATTTCCCTTTCTTTCTTCTACCTCCTGGAAGAAGATACAGAAGCTTGAAAATCCGAATGTCGAAACTTAAGAACAGCTTCTTCCTGACTGCTGTCAGACTTCTGAACCAAGCACGTCCTTCACATCCCCTTCCCAGTGGTGCTGCCATATTCGCTTACTGTTAATGCTACTTCAATCAGTTATGTTGTTGTTGTCACTCTACAATTTATTTTAGCACTACTTCAGTTTGCACTACAAGGTTTGCACTATGCAGCTGTTTTGTGCTCAGCATGTTATTCCTAATTGTATTTATCATTACTATGCATGTTGTTTACTCTCTGAGCGTCATCCAAACAAGGATTTTCACTTGCACCCTGGTGTGTATGATAATAAACTGATTTAATACATTGAATGACCAGTTGCTCACTCTCTGTCATTTCATTTATTATCACTAGTACTATCATCTAGCACTTTAGGGTAAGACTCTGATGTATGTAACATTGAAGGGTAAGAAATAATTATCATTACAGTGGTATTGCCCACCTCAGGGCATCCCAAGCTGCTGCAATGCAAATAAATTCATTTGAAAGTTCTGTCATTGGTGAAATATAGAGACAACTCAGCCCATATGAGCACAACTGTGCTCCACACACAGCAGTGGGATAAATGAACAAACAAACTGCTTTCAAGATGAGTGCTATCTGCATTAATATCTGCATTAGCTTGATATTATCTTTGTTTGAAGACTGAGCTTTATAAACTTAGAAGTGTTTACAAACTTCAGACATTATGTAAAAGAATGGAGAGATTGGGTTATTCAATTGCAAAGTGGACTTCAGAAAAATGATCAACCACAATTTGTTTTAAATATTTTTATCTTTCAAATTTTAATTTTTTTTACATCAATTGAAATAGTTTTAAATCTCCCTGAATATTGAAACATATAAAATTCTAAAGGGATTGTACAGGCTAGATGCAGGAAGATTGTTTCCGATGTTGGGGAAGTCCAGAACGAGGGGTCACAGTTTAAGGATAAAGGGGAAGCCTTTTAGGACCAAGATGAGGAAAAACTTCTTCACACAGAGAGTGGTGAATCTGTGGAATTCTCTGCCACAGGAAACAGTTGAGGCTGGTTCATTGGCTATATTTAAGAGGAAGTTAGATATGGCCGTTGTGGCTAAAGGGATCGGGGGTATGGAGAGAAAGCAGGTACAGGGTTCTGAGTTGGATGATCAGCCATGATCATACTGAATGGTGGTGCAGGCTTGAAGGGCCGAATGGCCTACTCCTGCACCTATTTTCTATGTTTCTATGTTTCTAATATCATAGACATTTAAAAGTATTTGAATTACAGTCCTGATCTTGATCGGAGTTTAGATTCCACCCACAGTTTTTGCTTTCTGTCAGTATACGTCAGGAGCAGAGTACACTGACACATATTGCTGAGAATCTTTTACCAGATATCCCTCAAGTTTGAAAGGTCAACTCAAATGTCCCTCTGCATCTGATCAGGTAGGTGCATGTAAGTGAGGAGAAGTGATCAATCCAGGGCATAGTTAAAATCCCACTGATATATAAGTGAGGGAAAAATATATACAAATTCTATCAAAAGTATTCAATCCACAATTATAACCAGAAGATCACACAAAATGCCAGAGGACTCAACAGGTCAGGCAACAGCTATGGAGGGGAATAAACAGTCAAAATTTTGGGCCAAGACCGTTTAGGATTTCTAGCATCTACAGAATATCTTGCAATTCTAACCATCAAGTGTTCAGGACAGATTCATCTGCATGAGTAAATAGTATTATGGTAGGATATTGATCTCCCACAATATTGCAGCACTGATGGATGTATGTCCAGCTTGAAATCCATCATCAGATTTTTCCCTTTTGTATTCCTTTAGTTCTGTGTGTTTTTATTTGACATTGACAGACTTGAAGAGCAAGGCCATAGTATTCAGCCTCTAGCTGAAACAGAGCCTTGCTGCAAATTGCAGTAAAGAAGTGTCACCAGTATTAGACTCAAGCTTATCAATTATCACAATAGTCACAGCAGAAACTGGAGAAAAATAAGTGATCTCGAGAAAAACTAGTATAGAAATTTATTGCAGTTGGTACCATCAGAGGAATTGTTGCAGAATACCTTTACAAGCCACTATTTCGAGAATGGCAATTGTACAAGGACTTTCAATATTAAACAGATTATAACAAAGCAGACCATAATCGTTCAACAAAACAAAACAGAAAGATGAAAAGCCATTTGTGTTCTCAAATCTGTTCTTTCACTCAAAACCAGAACTGATCTTTTCTCTTTATTCCACTTTACTGTTGAATAGCCCTACCCTTCACTCACTGTAACATCTATGAAACTCAGCCTTGAGCACATTCAATGTTTAAGCTTCCACAGCATCCATTGAAGCAAGGTCATCTACTCAGAATTAATTTTGTTCTTGGTTGAAAATGGAAAATTTAACTCTGGATGAAGGAATGGGACAAAAACTTACAAATTTACAGATGATACAAAAAGACACAACTAAACAAAAGACATAGAATATTCAACAGTATAGTACAGTGCAGGCCCTTTGGCTAACATTGTTGTGCCTATATTTCAGCCTACTCAAAGATCAATCTAACCTTTCCCTCCCATATAGCCCTCCATTTTTCTTTTACCCATGTGCCTGCCTAAGAGTCACTTAAATCTCTCTAATGTATCAGCCTCTACTACTACACTTGGCACCGCATTCCACATACCTACCAGTCTCAGTGCAAAAAAAACTACCTCTTACATCCCCTCCATAGTTCCCTCCAAACTCCTTACAGTTATGCTTCCTCACAATTGTTATTTTCACCCTGGGAAAGATTCTCTGGCTGTCCACTCTATCTATGGATCTTATCATCTTGTACAACTCTATGGAGTCACGTCAATCCTGCTTCGCTCCAAAAGCAAAAGCCCTAGCTCACACAACCTATCCTCATAAGACATATTCTCAAATCGAGGCACCATCCTGATAAATCTCTTCTCTTCTGCACCCTCTCTAAAACTTCTACATCCTTCCTAAAATGAGGTGACCAGAACTGAACACAATATTCCAATGACATGGCATTAAGACAACAGCCAGATCATTGGTAGATGCAGTTAGTTGAAAATAGTTAAGTGTGAGATTCAATCATACTTAACAATGCAGAGCAAACTATACTTTGGCTAAGCATTGTAAAATTATAATTGTAAACATAACAGTAAGATACAGTAAAGAAAATAATCAACCAATTCTGTAAGTGCTGACTCTTCCATAAAATTATTCAATTTATCCCAAAACCTGCTCTTTCCTCACAGTAGTTGGGGTGCCAGGGTAACGATGGGGTTAGTGTGATGATATTGCAGCTCAGGGCATTGTAGTTCAGTGTTCATTTCTAGTGAACTCTGTAAGCAAGTTTGTACACCGTTCCATATATGTGTAGGATTCCTCCAGGTGCTCCGGTTTCCTCCCTCAGTCCAAAGACATACCGGTTAGTAGGTTAATTGGTCATTGTAAGCTTTCCTATGATAGGTCAATTGGTGGGTTACTTTACGATACAGCTTGAAGGGATGGAATGGCCAGCTCAGCACTATTTTATGTTAATAAAATAATAATCCACTTGAAGTACTTGAACCAACATACAGTTACAAAAAAAAAGTATAAAAAATAATATCACCCAAGTCCTTGAGTGTCATGGCCTACAGATTGATGAACAAGAACAAGCCCGTAGCATTTCTCGTCTCGCTCAAGTGCAGCTGCAGACAAAGGCAATCCAGCTTGAAGTCCACTGAGCAAACACTGGCAGCAGCACCGATGGGAGGGCCTGTCCCCAACCCGGCATGGAATCTAGCGGCACACAGCCAACTCCACTGTCTTCTTTCTTTGATGTTGTACTCCGAAGCCCTGAGCTGTAATAGCGCTGTGCTAACCGCTACACTACCATGGCACCCCCAATTACTTCCTACATTAAATTTCATCTACTATATGCCCATCATTTTACCACATTGATTATGTCCTCTTGAACTCTGTGATCAGCTTGATGTTGTGTACTTGGATTTTCAGAAGGCCTTTGACAAGGTACTACACATGAGGCTGCCCATGGTATTACAGGAAAGATTCCAGCATAGATAAAACATTGGCTGATTGGCAGGAGACAAAGAGTGGGAATAAAGGGAGCCTTTTCTGGTTAGCTGCTGGTGACTAGTGGTGTTCCTCAGGGAGCAATTCTTTTTACATTACATGTCAATAATTTGAATGATATCATTGATGGCTTTGTTTCAAAGTTTACAGGTAATATGAAGATAGGTGGAGGGGCAGGTAGCTTTGAGAAAGTAGGCTACAGAAGGACTTACACAGGTTAAGAAAATAGGCAAAGAAATGGTAGATGGAATACAGTGTCGGAAAGTGTATGGTCATGTACTTTCGTAGAAGAAATAAAAGGGTGACTGTTTTCTAAATGGAGAGAAAATACAAAAATTGGGGCACAAAGGGACTTGGGAGCCCTTGTGCAGTATTCGCTAGAAGTTAATTTGCAGGATGGGTCTATGGTGAGGAAGGCAAATGCAACGTTAGCATTCATTTCAAGAGGACTAGAAAATAAAAGCAAGGATGTTAATGTTGAAACTTTACAAAGCACTGGTGAGATCTCACTTGGAGTATTGTGAGTAGGTTTGGGCTCTTTATCTTAGAAAGGATGTGCTGAAACTGGAGTGGATTCAAAGGAGGTTCACAAAAATGATTCCAGGATTGAATGGCTTGTCATATGAAGAGCATTTGATGGCTCTGGTCTTGTATTCACTAGGATTCAGAAGAATGAGGGGTGACCTCATTGAAACCTATTGGATGGTGAAAGGCCTTGATAGAATGGATGTGGAGAGGATGTTTCCTATGGCGGGACACAGCCTCAGAATTGAAGGGCATCCTTTTAGAACAGAGGTGAGGAGGAACATCTTTAGTCAGAGAGTGGTGTACCTGTGGAATTCTTTGCCACAGGCAGCTATGGAGGCCAAGTCTTTATGTATATTTAAGGCAGAGGTTTATCGTTTCTTGGTTGGTCAGGGCATGAAGGGATATGGGGAGAAGGCAGGAGAGGATAATTGGATCAGCCATAATGAAAATGTGGAAGCAGACCCGATGGGCTGAATGGCCTAATTCTGCTCCTATATCTTATGGTCTCGTTGTTTTCCCCAGCAGTTTCAACAGGTCACCCTGAGGCACAAGGGCCTTGTCCGTACAACAACCGATGTAACACAGCTCCCCTGCCGAGGGTCTCACTAATGAACCAGTGAATTGGATTCGCAGTATTCTACATTACCAGTCCCAACAGGATCTCGTGATCACAGCAAAAATGTCCAAGACAGTCACCCGCCTCTGACGCCTTCTTCCCTGGATGGCTGAAGCTGACTATCATACGGTGTGCAACAAGTTCAGATCTACTGCTGTCGTGCCACTCAGTACTGGAGTAGTCCGAGAGTATTTGGTGTTGTTAATATCCAGCAGTGCCTTGCAATCATGAAAAATACAAGGAATGAACAATTACACCTTTGGTTAGACCCAGAGAGGTCACTGCATCTGAGCACACAGCCTTCTTACTGGAATCATCAAGCATAATGCATCTGGTAAAACCTTCAACTGGTAAAAAATGGAATTGGAAGTTGTATTAATAATAATCAGGCATCATTCAGGTTGGAGGTTGGCCATGCTCTCTCAGGAAATCAACAGCTTGAGGAAAACAGATCTGTATCTGCCCAAAGATTACTCTTTCTCATTTCAACCATTCTGTAACTGCAGTTAATCCAAATATTCACTCAATTCATCCACGATGTTGAGGCAGTTAGGTTATTTCATCATGTGAACAGTATTAATGTTATGGCAAAAAAGTTAATCAAAAGACCCAAGTTTTCAAACTGTTACCTTTGTCACTGACAGCATACTTCGATAAATTATATTTGCATATCTTGCTTCCTCATAGAGTCAGAGAGTCATATAATCTTACAACCCAAAACACACTCTATGGCTCAATCATTCTGCAGTGACCATCACCATTCCTATTTACACTAATCCTATACTAATCCCTTTGTTATTGTGGCCATATTCCCCTCAATTTCCTTCAGATTTTGCCACCCACCCACACAATTTACTGTAGCCAAATAATCTGAACATCTTTGGATGTGGGAGGAAAGCAGAGAACCCAGAGCAAATTTACACAATCACAGGGAGAGCATGCAAACTCCACACAAACAGTGCCTGAGATCAGGATTGAAATTGGGTCACAGGGGCTGTGAACCAGCAACTCTACTAGTTATGCTGCTCTGCCGATCCTCCCCAATTAACTGTTGTTCCTGCCCCTCCCGCTAATCCCACCACACCATAGTCTTAGTGTATGCTGGTTGCTGTACATTTCCAATTGAAGATATCTGAACAACTTCACCTTTTGGAGTTATCACTAATATCTTGAATCTCATGTTGACTGACACCATTAGTTTGGAGTGAACCCTTAACATTCATCAAAGGTCACCTAAAGTAGGAATGATTGAAAAGAATCTCATTCCCTAGGTCTAAAAATTAATCAGAAAGGGATGACTAGTTATTACGACAGGTAGTTTATTTGTAGAACTTCGCTCTTAAAAGGAAGGAGAAGGAGAATGGTGGGATCCGGGATCAGCTATGATGGAATGGCGGAGTAGACTCGATGGGCTGAATAGCCTAATTCTGCTATGTCTTATAGTCTTATTTCTTAACTCATTAACCCTTTAACAACCACCAGCTTCCTTACCCCTTCACTACTCAGCCTCAAAAAAAAATGATAATAGGCCAGTCTTGACTATTACAAGATCACTAATTGCAATTGCTGCCCGCAATTACTCTTATCTTTGCCTACCTGTGGAAAGGCAGAGGGACCATAATATCCTAGACTTTAGCAGCTGGACGTTAGAGAAGACAAGACTCAGGTAGTGCACAAAACAAGACCTGGCCCTTAAAACTCCTTTAAGGCTTCAGTGGCTGATACCAACTTGCCCTCCAATTGTTTCTGATTATTTCATGATATGTACAAACTTCTTAATAATGACCTTAGCATTAAGCTTGATAGTTATTATGAATAATGAAAACAATAGCAAAGAACTCTGCAAAGCCGAAGTGCAAAGAGACTCCCTGAAACCTAATAATTATTAACTTTTACTTTCCATCAGTCTCAAGTTTGAATCCATCTCACCATTTTCTTTTACATCATACAGTTTAATAATCAGTGATAAAATCATATTAAACTACATCAAATGCATTATTCTTAGCAACCTCCTCCAAACATTCTATTATTACTCTGACAGGACCCTCCCCTAAATCTATTTTGTTCTTGGCTGACACTGTCCTTGAAACACTTCTTCTGATAACTTACTCACCCCCATACCTAATTCACTCAACACCTGCATACCTATAATTACCTGCACTTTTCCATTCTCACGATTCAGACACTGGACAGCACATTAGCTGATGTCCAGTTCTTCACCTTTAGAAAAGAGGCTTAGAAAATGATGATCAGGAGAGCTGTTGTTTTCTTTCTTGTTTCTTTCGAAATCTAGAATTAATTTTACCAGGTTTTTACAAGTTATTTACATTTTAATATATAGGAGCAGAATTAGGCCATTTGGCCCATCAAGTCTGCTCTGCCATTTCACACATGGCTGATCCAATTTTCCTCTCAGCACCAATCGCTTGCCTTCTCCCCATACCCCTTCATGCCATGACCAATCAAAAAACTATCAACCTCTGCCTTAAATATACATAAAGACTTGGCTTCCACAGCTGTCTGTGGCAGAGAATTCCACAAATTCACCACTCTCTGGCTGAAGAAATTCCTCCTCATCTCCATTCTAAAAGGATGACCTCTGTTCTGAGGCTGTATCCTTTGGTCTTAGACTCTCCCATGTAGGAAGCATCCTCTGCACATCCATTCTATCAAGGCCTTTCACCATTCGATAGGCTACAATGAAGTCACCCTTCATTCTTCTGAATTCTAGTGAATACAGAGTCATCAAATTCTCTTCACATGACAAGCCATTCACTCCTGGGATCATTTCTGTGAACTTCCTTTGAACCGTCTTTGGTTACAGCATATCCTGTGTAAGTTGAGGGGCCCGAAACCTGCTCACAATGCTCTAAGTGAGGTCTCACCAGTGCGTTATAAAGTCTCAACATTATATCTTTGCTTTTATATTCTCATCCTCTTGAAATGAATGCTAACATTGCACTTGCCTTCTTTACCACAAACTTGACCTGCAAATTGACCTTTAGGGAATCCTGCACAAGGACTCCCAAGTCCCTTTGTGTCTCATTTTTTTTGTACTTTCTCTCCATTTAGAAAACAGTCAACCCTTTCATTTCTTATACCAAAGTGCATGACCATACACTTCCTGACACTGTATTCCATGTGCCATCTCTTTTACCTATTCTCCTAATCTAAGTCCTTCTGTAGCCTCTCTACTTCCTCAAAACTATCGTCCCTCCACCTATCCTCATATTGTCTGCAAATTTTGCAACCAAGCCATCAATTCCATCATCCAAATCATTGACATATAATGTAAAAATAATTGGTCCCACACAGACCCCTGTGGAATGACATTACTCACTGGTAGCCAACCAGAAAAGGCTCCCTCTATTCCCACTCTTTGCCTCCTGCCAATCAGCCACTGCTTTATCCATGCTAGGATTTTCCTGTAATACCATGGGCAGCCTCATCTGTGGTACCTTGTCAAAGGCCTTCTGAAAATCACAATATGAACCAGATCACAGACTTCAAGAGGACATAATCAGTGTGGTAAAATGATGGGCATATAGTAGATGAAGTTTAACGTAGGAAGTAATTGGGGACATGGTACTACGGTAGTGTAGCAGTTAGCACAGCGCTATTACAGCTCAGGGCTTCGGAGTTCAATTCTGATGTCATCTGTAAGTAGTCTGTACATCCTCCTCGTGGAATACGTGGTTTTTCTCTGGGTGCTCTGGCTTCCTCCCACAATCCAAACCTACCGCTCAGCAGGTTAATCAGACATTGTACATTTCCTTGTGATTAGGCTACGGTTAAGTCGGGGGTTACTGGGTAGTGCTGCTGGAAGGGCAGGAGGAGTCTATTCCACAATAATAAATAATAAAAAGTACAGCATGATATGTATATTAAGAAGCATGAGAAACATTTTAAGGAAGTCCAAGGTCAGAGGTACTTGTGTATATATTCTTAAGGGTTACAGGGCAGTTTGCAGAAGGTCATACTTCTTTGCAGATTACAGGGCACATTGAGAAAATAATGAAAGAAAAAATCACTTAGGATTTTGGGCTTCATAAATCGAGGTATACAAAACCAAGCAATTTATCACACAGATGTATAAATTGTCTCAAATGAAATATTGTGCTCATTTTATTACCATTGTATATTTGGAATGATTTAAGAGCATTGGAGATGATGAGTGTAGAAGAGAAAAGAGAGTGCAGATGCTACAATCTGGAATAACAAGCAAGTGCTGGAAGAACTCCACAGGTTAATTAGTATTTGTGGAGGCGAAAGGTATAAATGGGTATTTTGAGTCGAGGCTCCGCATTAAAACCGTGGAGCATGGCTGTGTTGTCGCTCTTGCAATTAAGGTTCATGGGAGACATTAAAAAATCGATGAAAACAATGAAGTCTCACTACTGGTGGGAAAAATTCAGTTGGAACAAACTAATGTAACTGGCAAAAGAACAAAACACCACATTAGGATTAACACTCTACGTTGTTAGCTTCTGGGTGCATATACCTTCCACGAAGGAAACGTAGTCATGGGTTTTGAAAGGAGAAAATAATGCATAGGTAAATGAAAGGAGGGGAAGTAGAATTTACAGAGAGCTAGTTCGTACTCAATGGGCCGAATGGCCCCGTCCTGTTTGTTGCCATTGTATAACCAATACCACAAAATTTAACGTGCTCTGCTCAAATACAATACTGAAACTACTTGTAGAATCAGTCTTTCCCTAGCCAGCCGCACTCTTACCAATATTAAAAAGTTCTCTCGTATGCATTTTAATGATGTGCCCTCTGCTTCTAACACAGTACTTTGTTTTAAATTAATGTCAGACTGTTTCAGACATTGTTATTGCGTGTTCTTTTTACCAATTGACACTTCTGTTGAACTATCGGTATGAACAGCTTCAGGCCATTAATAAGCATTCTCAGATGTGCTTTTCGAACTCGATCGTCAATGGCGCCGTAGGACGGTGACCGCGCTAATTTGTAGATAACACATCAGTTAATCACTCCCGTCAGTTAGTAAGATGATGTTAATTCATCCCTTTACAAAACAGGTTAACATTCATTCTTCACGCCCCTTCCAAAACACTACGTAAAGTGTAATATTCTTAAAGATATCTGTCAGGTTTACCTCTAAAACCAGCGCTCTCTATAAAATAGCGATTCCCTTGAAATGACAGGCTTTCAGGCATTTAGTACAGTATATACTTCAATAACTTCGACTGATTTACCACACGCCCTCTCCGACTTCGAGGCTCCGGGACCGCCGCTGGGCAGAGGCGGGGTCCGCTCCGAGCTGCCGTGCTGGGCAGCGGTCGAGAAGGCTGCGCACAGCCACCAACATGAGCGGAGGAGCGCGAATTTGCAGCGGCTACTCCAACGTGAGGGAGGAGCTGGTAGCAAGTTTCAAGTGTCCGAGGACAACGGATGGCGGGGACGAGGCTTACTGCTGCGGCTTTTCCGATTTCAAGTACTGCTGCAATGAGGCTGGCAACTATTTCCCCTACCCGCACGGCTACATGTGGTCGCTGAGGTAAGTCGGGTGATTTCTTGAAGGGTCAGAGTAGAGCAGAGAGATGGAGAGGAAACTGGAGCCCACATGGCAAGAAGACCCAAGAATCTGGAGCAAAACACCAGATTTTAGAGGAACTGCTCTGCGGGACAGACCGGATCAACATCGACAGTTAACGTTTCCTATGGACATCCCTTAATCTGTTCTGGGCATCTTGTGTGTTGCTTAGGACAAAGATGAGGCAAGTAAGGTAAATATGGAAAGATGAAACCCAGCAATCTCACTTCAAAGTAGCAGCCTGCGCCTTGAACAGACTGGATCCCAATTCTGATGTTTTCTGATTTACTGTAATTTATGTAGAGTGCGGCACCTTGGGGTGGGGTAGGGGCTGGAATTTTAACCTGGCCACTGTAAATTGCCCTGGTGTTACCGAGGTTACAATCTGGAAAGAGTTGATGTGAGAGTGGGAGATTTTGGTTTCAGGGAATAAGAGGCATGGGATAGTTCTGTGAGCCGACATTGACTAGACGATAAACTGGTGCAGGAACCCACATGCCACAGGCCACAGGCCACATTTGCGGGGGGAAATGGACAGTGGACATGTCGGGTCGAAACCCTTTATTCTGAGCAATGTTACCTGACCCGCTGAGTCCCTCCAGCAGTTTGTTTTATTTTTGTTGCTCCAGATTTCAGTATTTGCAATCTCTTGTGTCTCTATTGACTCTTGAGTCTCCAATGAAGTCGAATAATCTGGTACAGTACTAGTTCGCAGGCAATGAATCATTTTGAGACCCAGGTAAATGCAGCAGACAGGTTTCAGATCTCACAGAAATGAAACGAACGAGATGTTGATGTACTTTGTAATTTAGGATTGAGTGCGGCATGGAGAAGCGAACTCCCTCTCGGGCAGTGTCGTACTCGTCAGTTTTGCACCGTGGCTTTGACCGTGTGTTGGAGCCCTGAAGCCACTTTTCTGTATCACAAGCCGAACCAGGGTAACATTTGTTGGAGTCAGGGCGGTAACTACACTGTTCTATGTGTCCTAGAGGGAACAGCATGAGATTAAAAATTGGTGAGTTAGAGCAGTGACTGTGGGAAGAGAGGTTGGTTCAGCGCTACGCAGGAAGAAACCTTCGGTTACACGATTGCATTGCCTTTGCAAATTAAGTGATTTTCTCTGTGAAATCTTCAACTATTTTAATATTAGATTGTCTCCCCCACCAATGTCCAAGTATGGATAATATGTTTCGTGCTTTATTAGTCAACAAAAAGACAAGGTGCTTCATGTGTTTGGTTTTTAAAAAAACTGAGTTTGGGTCAAATTCAAATTCACTATTAGAGTCGTTTATCTGTGAGTGATGTGACTGAGCTTTTTACCTTATATTCCATATTTCCTTATGAAGTAGAAGGAAGCTGCTCTGCCGATTCAGTGTAACCTGGTTTATGGAGTAAATCTATTCCACTATTTTCCCTGTAATCTTTCCTGCCACATTCCTGTCAACTCTCCCTTAGATTCTAAAATCTGCCCACATCATGGGCACCTATCAAGCCCCATGTGATTGGGACGTGGGAGGAAACTGAAGCACCCAGGAGAACCCACAGTAGCTGATCACAGGGAGAACATGCAATTTCCACACAGATTGAACCAGTTTTCATAATTAGTATATGAAAAACCCTTTTGTTGTCTGGGTGGGAAATGACTACTGAGTGTACTTCATGCACAGGTTATTTATGGCATCTTCTCCAGGAAGACAGATCAGAGTTATCTTTCCCTGAATTCTATTGTGATTTGCCTGATTCTGAAGGTATTACATGATTCCCAGTTTCAGGCCAGTCCACAAGAAGAAAATAGCTGGTTTCCTCTTGCATCTGCAACTTTTTATCTGGTGGCAATGTGCAGTGTCCAATGTACAGTACCTGCATTAGTAGTTTTTTAAAAAGTCATTTATCCAGAATTTTTTTCTCTAACATTCAGTGCAAAATGCTTCTGTATTCTCCCATTGTCATTACCTGTATTCCATTTTTGTCCTATCCGTTGTAAGTTCAGTGAAAACAAAAGCTGTGATGTTTCTAAAACCTCAAATCAATATGAATTACTTCCATGTAAGGTATTTAAGGTAGATGAATGTGTTCTTTATGACACAACTATTTTAATTTCCAGATTTTTCAAATTATTCCATTGTTCAAACTCACTTTTAGATTTGAACTTGTGGTCTATGGATTATCAGCCCAGGTTTCTGGATTACTATGAATGATCCCTCTTATCTTATTTACAGCAGCTCAGACCAAACATTACTCTGAGCAGGATATTTTTACATAGCCTGAAAACTGCATTGTAACTTTTTTGTAATATGCATAGTTCTCACTGCACCACCTCCCTGGTATGTTTATATATTTGGCCACATGTGGATGAATTTCTTGCACAGAATGCATAGAAACATTAATTTTAATTGCTAAGATATTGTTATCAATTACCACTTGGTCCATATCAGAGTTAGATTTCTTTCAAGCATCTTGTTTCACTCTTGTTCACGCTCTCACCTTTTTTTGGAGTTTCAGTTAACATGCAAAATTCTTCTGGTTGCATAATTTGGTAATTCCATCTGTATGAATTCTTGGTTAAGATATCATTGTAAGCAATCTAGTTCCCTTCTTCCTATTTTTTTCCACAACTGAACTTATCCTCAATTTTCACTTCTGCACAAATGGTATTGTGCTATGTAAATTATCGCCAATTTTTTTATTTTTTGTTTTTGATGGGAATAGGGTAGTGCAGTATCTACAAGTTGTAAAATCTATTGTGCCTGTAATTTTGTACAAGCATTGTTCTTCAAAGCATTTACCGGGTAACTCTTTTTTTCTGACATCCTTAGGATACTAATAATAATGATTATTATTTGAAAAATGTAACAAGATAAGTCAAAAACTTATAATTTTATTGAAGTAACCACAGTCATAACAATTTGAATTTTTATGTTGTTCTAACTATTTTTTAATTTAAAAATTATTAGGTTATGATTTTTTTGGAAAGATTTCTGACCAAAAAAAGTCAGAATAGAGATTGTTTCACATCAAACATAATTCACAACTCACCACACAAGCAAATGATGTCAGGCAGTCAAAACAACTGAAGGTACAATAGCAAAAGTAAAATGTTTTGAATAGGTGGCATCAGTGGTCAGCGGGCTGGTGGTTTATTAATGATGAGCTTCTGTTCTGTGTTTATTATTACAGTTTATAACCATGTTACAACTTGAAACACTGACTATTTACGTTGAAGCTCTACAATGTTTCAACATAAAAGTTGTGGTTTTATTATTGTGGTTATTATTTAGGAATATTGTGAATTATATTCAATATTAATTACAGGGTATTTCACAATTATATTAATATAGATTTCAAAATGTTATTAGCTTTACATAAAATAAATTGGCAACAGAGGCTATGTGCACAGGAGCATTTCAGTTACTGTGCAGCTGTGCATCCGTGCAGCTGCGAGGGAACAGTGACTTCTACTGCAGTTAAATAACCACTGCATTACTATTGAGGTGAAACTTTGACCCCATATTGTCTCCATGGCTTAACTTGCTCTCAGTTCTGAAAATTGTCCAGTTTTGTTCCAGAAACCCTCATCCACACCTTAATCATTGCTGGACTCAATTGTTCAAATTTTCTCCTGTCTAACCTCCCAGTCTCCAAGATAAATGAGACTCTTGCCTGCACCAGATTTTGCTTTCCCACACATCTCTACAGCAAAAATACATTAGATCTTTACTGCTGCAAATCAGAATTAAAATTCTTCTTTTTGACTGTTAATGCCTGCTAACTTTTAACACAGAATGTAATGAAGATATAAACCTTTTATAAAGATAAGTATACTTTAAATTTACTGCCAAGAAACCAAATCCATGAATATATTAAGAAAGTAGGATTTACAGGAAGAACATGTTAAATGAGATGATATGTTTTCAGACCACTTTTCATTACAGAAGGCTCAGTGTTAATGCATATTTATAGATATCTGATTTATATATGAATAAAGAATGGAGGAGCAAAGTTAACATTATTTACATGGTATAATAAACTAAGTTGTATTTCTATTTTGAATTACTAAGTTCATTTCAGTTATTTAAACTAAACTTTTCATTAATTTCACAAACCTTTATCCTTCCCTTAGATTTAATGTGGATTTCAACAAATATATTCATCATCATCATTATGTGCCATGTCATATGATGCAGGTCTCATGGTCTTCCACCTGCCTTTCCATCTGTTGTTCTTATTCCTTTCTCCATCCATGACCATGAATGTTCTTGGCAAATTTTTCTACAGAAGTCGTTTGCCGTTGCCTTCTTCTGGGCAGTGTCTTTTCAAGGCCATTATCAATACTCTTCAGAGATTGTCTGCCTGGCATCAGCTAATACATGATATGCACCAGCTGCTCCTATGACCATCCACCACTTTCCCCCATGTATTCACATGACCCATAAGACATAGGAGTAAAGTTAGGCCATTAGGCCCATTGAGTCTGTTCTGCCATTTAATCATGGTTGATCCTTTTTTTCCGTCTCCTATAAGACCTTAAGACATAGAAGTAGAAATAGGCCATTTGTCCCATCCAGTCAGACCCTGATTGGCAGACTGAACAGGTGCTACACCTTGCCCAAGGATAATCTGCAGGCTAGTGAAGAGAAGGAGCACCTTTGATAGAAAAATATCTCCACCCATCTGAATGTGCTAGTATACTGTAACTGTATAGATTGCCTCATTACCATTTAATTCAAATTGGCCATAAGGATTACAGCCAATTTGTGGGGCAGGGTTTTCAATGCAATTGATATTCAGACATTGCAAGTGATCATTAAATTAAACCATGTCCAAATCAAACCAAATTAAGAGCATATCTTTTTATCTTCCTTTATTCAGTATAGGCGCAATGGTAGGATTAGGAGTTGCTGCCCTTCTTCTACTGATATTTATCTTCACTGTCTTTGTGATGTGCTGCTTATATCTCTACAATAAACCTCAACAATTAGATTCAGGCCTCAAGCTTCAAAACCTTGCCACATCTCCAAAGCAGACGGGTAAGTCTGATTCATAAATAATGAATTATTATAAATGTACCAGCTATGATTGCTCCTCTGGTCCTAACATGATCATACACAAGAGCACTTTTTTTTTGCTTAGACTTAATGTAATTGCTATCCTTTCTTCTCAATTTTCTGTGAACCATCTTGATGCAAAGTGCACATAGTTCTGATAAATTTTGACAGAAGGCACACTGGGGGGGCTAGACTACTGACACAACTTGGGTGACAGTGAGGAATAAAAAAGGGATGGCCAAACTAACAGGGCTATATTAGTGGGAAGACAGAGGATTGTTAAGATTTTAAAAGCTTACAAAAGGAAAGGTCATTAAGAGGAAAAAGATGAACTATGAAAGGAAGCTAGCACATAATATCAAAGAGGATACTAAAAGCTGTTTCAAGTATATAAAGAGTAAAAGACAGGTGAGAGTAGATATAGGACCGATAGAAAATGATGCTGGAGAAATTGTAATGGGAGATAAGGAGATGGCGGATGAACTGAACAAGTATTTTGCATCAGTCTTCATTAAGGAAGACAACAGCAGTATACCAGACACTCAAGGGTGTCAGGGAAGAGAAGTGTGCGCAGTCACAATTACAACAGAGAAAGTACTCCTGGACCAGATTAAATGCGCCCTCGTGTTCTGAAGGAAGTAGCTGTGGAGATTGTGGAGGCATTAGCAATGATCTTTCAAAAGTCAATAGATTCTGGAAGATTGCAAATGTCACTCCGCTATTTAAGAAGGGGGCAAGGAAGCAAAAAGGAAATTATAGACCTGTTAGCATGACATCAGTGGTTGGGAATTTGTTGGAGTTGATTGTGAAGGATGAGGTTACGGAGTACCTGGAGGCATATGACAAGATAGGCCGAACTCAGCATGGTTTCCTTAAAGGAAAATTCTGCCTGACAAACCTATTGCAATTTTTTTGAGAAAATTACAAGTAGGCTAGACAAGGGAGAGGCAGTGGATGATGTGTATTTAGATTTTCAGAAGGCCTTTGACAAGGTGCCACACATGAGGCTGCTAAGCAAGATAAGAGCCCATGGAATTACGGGAAAGTTACATATGTGGATAGAGTGTTGGCTAATTGGCAGGAAACAGAGAGTGGGAATACAGGGATCCCATTCTAGTTGGCTGCCGGTTACCAGTGGTGTTCCACAGGGGTCCGTGTTGGGGCCGCTTTTTACATTGTATATCAACCATTTGGATTATGGAATAGACGGCTTTGTGGCTAAGTTTGCTGATGATACAAAGATAGGTGGAGGGACTGGTAGTGCTGAGGAAAAGAGAATCTGCAGAGAGACTTGGATAGATTGGGAGAATGGGCAAAGAAGTGGCAAATGTGATACAATGTTAGAAAGTGTATGGTCATGCACTTTGGTAGAAGAAATAAACGGGCAGACTATTATTTAAATGGGGAGAGAATTCAAAGTTCTGAGATGCAATGGGACTTGGGAGTCCTCGTGCAGGATACCCTTAAGGTTAACCTCCAGGTTGAGTCGGCGGTGAAGAAGGCAAATGCAATGTTGGCATTCATTTCTAGAGGAATAGAATATAAGAGCAAGGTTGTGATGTTGAGGCTCTATAAGGCACTGATAAGACCTCACTTGGAGTACCATGCGCAGTTTTGGTCTCCTTATTTAAGAAAGGATGTGCTGATGTTGAAGAGGGTTCAGAGAAGATTTACTAGAATGATAGGGTTAACATATGAGGAATGATTGACCGCTCTTGGACTGTACTCCTTGGAGTTTAGAAGAATGAGGAGGGACCTCATAGAAACATTTCGAATGTTAAAAGGCATGGACAGAGTAGAGGTGGCAAAGTTGTTGCCCATGTTTGGGGAGTATAGTACGCGATGGCATGACTTTAGGATTGAAGGGCGCTCATTCAGAACAGAGATGTGAAGAAATTTTTTTAGCCAGAGAGTGGTGAATCTGTGGAATTTGTTGCCAGAGGTGGCAGTGGAGACCAAGTCAGTAAGGCAGAGATTGATTGGTATCTGAGTAGCCAGGGCATCAAAGGTTACGGTGAGAGGGCGGGGGAGTGGGACTAAATGGGAGAATGAGTCAGCTCATGATAAAATGGCGGAGCAGACTCGATGGGCCAAATGGCTGACTTCTGCTCCTTTGTCTTATGGTCTTATATTATAGATCTCCAAGTACAGTAGTCGGGATTTAAAGGAGGAAATTTGTAGAGCAGTGGAAGATAGTTGCATGAAATATAAAGTTGTGATAGTGGATGATTTTAACTTTCCATATATTGACTGGGACTCCCATACTGTAAAAGGACTGGATAGTATAGAGTTTGTCAAATGTATTCACAAAAGTTTCCTTAATCAATATGCAGAGGCCCCTATTGGAGAGATACTGGATTTTAGAAAATGAGACAGGGCAGGTGACAGACGAGAGTGTAGACGTAGTGATATAATTCAGAATGAGAATCAGGTTTATTATCACCGGCATGTGACGCGAAATTTGTTAACTTAGCGCAGCAGATCAATACAATACATAATATAGAAGAAAAAAACACAAAATAAAATAATAATAATAATAAATAAGTAAATCAATTACAGTGTACGTATATTGAATAGATTAAAAATCGCACAAAAAACAAAAAGAATATATATTAAAAAAGTGAGGTAGTGTTCACAGGTACAATGTCCATTTAGGAATTGGGTGGCAGAGGGTAAGAAGCTGTTCCTGAATCGCTGAGTGTATGCCTTCAGGCTTCTGTACCTCCTTCCTGATGGTAACAGTGAGAAAAAGGAATGCCCTGGGTGCTGGAGGTCCTTACTAATGGATGCTGCTTTTCTCAGACACTGCTCCTTGAAGATGTTCCGGGTACTTTGTAGGCTAGTACGCAAGATGGAGCCGACTAAATTTACAACCCTCTGCAGCTTCTTTCGGTCCTGTGCAGTAGCCCCTCCATACCATACAGTGATGCAGACTGTCAGAATGCTCTCCATGGTACATCTATAGATGTTTTTGAGTGTATTTGTTGACATACCAAATTTTTCAGACTCCTAATGAAGTATAGCCTTCTGTCTTGCCTTCTTTATAACTGCATTGTTATGTTAGTACCAGGTTAGAACCTCAGAGATCATGACACCCAGGAACTTGAAACTGCTCACTCTCTCCACTTCTGATCACTCTATGAGGATTGGTATGTGTTCCTTCATCCATTAGTTCCTTCGTCCACTAATTCCATTAGTTTCAAGATAATTATGGAAATGGATAGGACTGGTGCTCAGGTTAAGGTTCTCAAATGAGAAGGGCCATTTCTGATGGCATCAGAAAGGATCTGGCAGTGTGGATTAGGATAAGTTTTTTCCCAGCAAAGAGATGCTTGGTAAGTAGGAGGCTTTCAAAACTGAAATATTGAGGGTGAAGAATCTGTATGTTCTAGTTATAATAAAAGATAAGACTAACAGGTTTAGAGAACCCTGGTTATCAATGGATATTGAGGTCTTGGTAAAGAAAAGGAAAGAGGCACATATCAGGTTTAAGCAGTTAGAATTAAATAAGGCATTTCAAGAGTATAAGAAGTGCAAGAGAACACTGAAAAGAGAAATCAGGAGTGCTAAAAGAGGACATGAGATTGCTCTGCCAGACAAGGTGTAGGAGAATCCTGTTGGTGCATGAACAAAGTCACCAGAGCTTCTTTACAAAGCAGCTTCTTTATTTGACAAAACAAGGTACAGCTGGCATCATATGGAGACACTTTCGATGGCAAGGTCTGCTGGCCCAACCTGGGGCTCCATATTTTATGTGCCAAATAATAGAGGACGTCTATATTTACAGTATGGACAGTGTTTTCTTTGAAACTACATACAACCTTCACACCTCCCGATTCATATCCAAACAACAGACATCCAAATGAATTTTAATCAGCATTGTCTGGACTGGGATTCACAGTTTTTAGGAACCCATTGTTCAGAGCTGCAGTCCAAATTAAATGCACAATACATTTTCAGATGTGAAGACTAGTAACCAAAGACAATTGCTAACTTGCTAAGTATATATACTTATTTCTGACTCCTGACACCATTGAAATTCTAGCATACTGTAAAGGCAGATGCAAAATACGTATTCAATTCAATTCATTCTCCAGATCTTTGTCCCCAATTATTACCTCTCCAGTGTCATTTTCTAGTGGTCCGATATCCACTCTCACCTCTCTTTTACTCTCTATATGTTTGAAAATACTTCTGGTATCCTCATTTATATTATTGGCTAGTTTACCTTTGTATTTAATCTTTTCTCTCCCCATTGCATTCTAATTGCCTTCTGTTGATTTTTAAAAGCTTCCCACTAACTTTTGCTATATTGTATGTCCTCTCTTTTGCTTTTTTGCTGTCTTCCATTGTCAGCCACGGTTGCCTCATCCTCCTTTTGGAGTACTTCTAATAAAGTTGTGGAAAATAACAGTAGAAAATGTCAGAAGCACTCATTAGGTCTGGCAGCATTTATGGAGAGGGGCAGAGCTAACATTTTAGGAAAACGGCATTTTGTCTGAAATCAGTGCCCTGCCAGCAGCAGCTTGAATATCCACACAAGACAATCCAAATATCCCTGAGCCTCTGCTCTCGGTGTTCTTCAAGCTGTTACATATTCCACGAAAGACTGCATTGTTGGAAAGCCATTCACAAAGGTAACCGAGACACATAGTAAATTCCTTCAAATGCTGTGCTGCTCTCACAATACATAGTTGAGTCACTGGTACTGTATCTGCAGATGCAAGAGCTATCCATTGAACTGTAGCGATGTGCTACACACAGCGCTGAAATAACTACACGCAGTCGGTAAGTCGTTTCGAGACTAGTTTATTCAAATTTCGCAGAGCTGGCATTTAATCCCTAGCGCCCGCCCTCTCCGGGCGGAAATGACGTCAGAGGTGTATTACCAAAGTCTCTCCCCGTGCGCTGGCTATTTGTGAGCCGGTTCGCCTGCGCAGAAAGTGGGTCGCCACATAACCCCCCCCACCCAGAACCGGCGATACACCCCCCAATGTCCACAGTCTGGATCAGCCTCTGTTTGGGAGGTCTGCCTCTGCGCCGCGGTGCCTGAACTGCGACCGGCTGCGCCAAGACCACATGGGCTGGTTTGAGTTGGTCCACCGTGAAAACCTCCTCTCTCCCCCCAATGTCCAGAACGTACGTGGACCCGTTGTTGTTGATCACCCTGAATGGCACCTCGTACGGCTGCTGTAGCGGTGCCCGGTGTCCGCCCCTTCATACAAACCCAAACTTACAGTTTTGCAGTTCTTTGGGTACATGGGTCGGGGTCAGTCCATGCTGTGAAGTTGGTACGAGGGCCAGGTTGCCGAGCCTTTCGCGTAGTCTGTCCAGGACTGCTGCGGGTTCTTCCTCTTGCCCCCTTGGGGCTGGTAGGAACTCTCCCGGGACGGCCAGGGGCAGGCCGTACACCAACTCGGCCGACGAGGCGTGCAGATCCTCTTTGGGCAATGTACGAATTCCAAGCAGGACCCAGGGAAGCTCGTCCACCCAGTTAGGTCCTCTCAGGTGGGCCATGAGAGCCGACTTCAAGTGACGATGGAAGCGTTCCACCAGTCCGTTCGACTGTGGGTGGTAGGCAGTTGTATGGTGCAGCTGCGTTCCCAACAGGCTAGCCATAGCTGACCACAGGCTGGAGGTGAACTGGGCGCCTCTGTCGGAGGTAATGTGGGCCGGTGCCCCGAAGCGTGCTACCCAGGTTGCGATCAGTGCTCGGGTGCAGGAATTGGCAGATGTGTCGGTGAGCGGGACCGCCTCTGGCCACCTCGTGAACCGGTCTACCACCATTAGGAGGTACCACGCTCCTCGGGACACTGGTAGGGAGCCCACGATATCCACGTGAATGTGGTCAAACCTCCGGCGGGTGGATTCAAGCTGCTGTGGCAGGGTGTTAGTGTGCCGCTGTACCTTGGCTGTTTGGCACTGCGTGCACGTTCTGGCCCATTCACTGACCTGCTTGCGAAGTCCGTGCCACGCGAATTTGCTGGAGACCAGCCGGATGGTTGTCCTCATAGATGGGTGCGCCAAACCATGTAAGGAGTCGAAAATCCGCCGCCTCCAGGCTGCCGGGACGATGGGGCGAGGTTGGCCAATAGCCACGTCGCACAGGAGGGTCCTATCACCTGGGCCTACGAGAAAATCCTGCAGCTGCAAACCCGAGACTGCGGTCCTATAGCTGGGCATCTCATCGTCTGCCTGCTGCGCCTCCACCAGTGCTGCATAGTCCACCCCCAGGGACAGGGCCTGGACAGCTGGTCTGGAGAGTGCGTCCACCACAACGTTGTCCTTTCCCGAGACATGCTGGATGTCTGTCGTGTACTCGGAGATGTAGGACAGATATCGTTGCTGGCGAACCGACCAGGGATTGGACACCTTCGTGAAGGCGAAGGTCAACGGTTTGTGGTCCGTGAACGTGGCGAACGGCCTGCCTTCTAAGAAGTACCTGAAATGCTGGATTGCCAGATACAGTGCCAACAGTTCCCGGTCGAAAGCACTGTATTTGAGCTCGGGTGGTCACAGGTGTTTGCTGAAAAACGCCAGGGGTTGCCAGCGACCCTCGATGAGTTGTTCCCGCACCCCACAGACTGCCAGGTTAGATGCGTCCACTGTGAAGGCGGTAGGGACGTCCATTCTGGGGTGCACTAGCATCGTGGCGTTTGCCAAGGCTTCTTTCGTTTTAATGAAAGCGGCAGCGGACTCCTCGTCACAGGTAATGTCCTTGCCCTTACCCGACATCAGGGCAGCTGAAGGGAGGAAATGGTGGTAGAAATTTACCATACCCACGAATTCCTGAAGGCCTTTGATTGTGTTGGGTCGGGGGAAATGGCGGACTGCGTCTACCTTAGCGGGCAGAGGGGTTGCCCCGTCTTTAGTAATCCTGTGGCCCAGGAAGTCAATGGTGTCGAGCCCGAACTGGCATTTTGCCAGGTTGATTGTCAGGCCGTATTCACTCAGTCGGGCGTAGAGTTGACGGAGGTGGGACAGATGCTCCTGACGACTGCTGCTGGTTATGAGGATGTCGTCCAAATAGATGAAAGCGAAGTCCAGGTCGCGTCCCACCGCGTCCATTAGCCGCTGAAACGTCTGTGCGGCATTCTTTAGGCCGAACAGCATGCGGAGGAACTTGAAAAGGATGGAAGGGGTGATGAGTGCCGTTTTGGGGACGTCGTTCGGATGCATCGGGATTTGATGGTATCCCCGGACGAGGTCCACCTTGGAGAAGATCCGTGCGCCGTGCAAGTTTGCTGCAAAATCCTGAATGTGCAGCACAGGGTAGCGGTCCGGTGTCGTAGCCTCGTTCAGCCTGTGGTAGTTCGCGCATGGTCTCCAGCCCCCTGTTGCTTTGGGCACCATGTGCAGGGGGGAGGCCCATGGGCTGTCGGACCGCCGTATCATCCCCAATTCCTCCTTCCGCATGAATTCCTCCTTCGCCAGGTGGAGCTTTTCTGGGGGGAGCCTTCGTGCGTGGGCATGGAGGGGTGGTCCCTTGGTTGGGATGTGGTGTTGAACCCCGTGTCTGAGCATGGCCGCCGTGAACTGCGGTGTCAGAATCGATGGGAAGCCCACCAGGAGTCTGGTGAATTTGTTATCCGACAGCGTGATGGAGTCCAGGTGTGGGGCTGGCAACTGGGCTTCACCCAGGGAGAACGTCTGGAAAGTCTCGGCATGTTCCAGTCTTTTCCCTTGCAAGTCGACCAGCAGGCTGTGAGCTCGCAAGAAGTCCGCCCCCAGGAGTGGTTGGGCCACGACGGCCAGTGTGAAGTCCTACGTGAACTGGCTGGCACTGAACTGCAGCTGCACTGTGCGGGTGCCGTAGGTCCATATCGTGTTGCCATTTGCAGCCCTCAGGGTGGGTCCTGGCTTCCTGTTGCGGGTGTCGTACCCTGTCGGGGGCAAGACGCTGATCTCCGCTCCGGTGTCGACCAAGAAGCGGCGTCCCGACTGTTTGTCCCAGACGTACAAGAGGCTGTCCTGGTGGCCAGCCGCCATAGTCATTAGCGGCAGCTGGCTCTGGCCCTGGCAGGGCGGGCGACAATGGCGGGCTTTTGTGCCTCACCGCTGGTGGTAGAAACACCACTGTTCACTGGCTTCCTCACTCCTGTCTCTGTGTTGTGTGCGCCCCCCTGCCGGGCCTGGTCTGGTCCGCTGTTGGGCGCGTGGCCTGGTAATCTGACTGACGGACGCCACGCTCTCCCTCTTGGCTTTCCACAGCACGTCTGCCCGGGCCGCCACCTTCCGGGGGTCACTGAAATCTGCGTCGGCCGGCAGCAGATGTATATCCTCGGGCAGTTGTTCTAGGAACGCTTGCTCGAAAATGAGGCAGGGCTTGTGTCCGTCAGCCAGGGACAGCATCTCGTTCATCAATGCTGACGGCAGTCTGTCTCCCAAACCGTCCAGGTGAAGCAGGCGGGCACCCCGCTCACGCCGTGAGAGGCCAAAGGTCCCAATGAGCAGCGCCTTGAATGCTTCATATTTGCCTTCTTCTGGGGGCGACTGTATGAAATCCGCAACCTGGGCGGCTGTCTTCTGGTCAAGGGTGCTCACCACGTGGTAGTAATGCGTGGAATCAGAGGATATCTGCTGAATCTGGAACTGGGCTTCTGCTTGGCTAAACCACACGCGTGGTCGCAGCATCCAGAAAGTCGGCAGTTGTAGCGAAACTGTGTGAACAGATGAAGAGTCAGTCATCTTTGGTCCAAATCCCGTTTGGACCGTCGGGGTCACCAATGTAGCGATGTGCTACACACAGCGCTGAAATAACGACACGCAGTCGGTAAGTCGTTTCGAGACTAGTTTATTCAAACTTCACGGAGCTGGTATTTCAATCCCTAGCGCCCGCCCTCTCCGGGTGGAAATGACGTCAGAGGTGCATTACCAAAGTCTCTCCTCACGCGCTGGCTATTTGTGAGCCGGTTCGCCTGCGCAGAAAGTGGGTCGCCACAGAACTTTGAGCCTTTAAGATCATGCCCTCAGGCTTTGGAGCCGGCACTGACTTGCCACTCCATTGTCTGATATATTCTGTTCCAGGGAAGATCTTCAATTTATTGTACTTTGTTTGCAGTGCAATGTGATTTTATTTGCCTTGATCATTGAATCTTTGCAATCATTTTTCTCTGAGTTGGTGTTTGTGAAGAGGTTGAAGGCATATGGTCATAACTGCTTGGTTCAGGGCCCAAGGCTATGTCACTTCAACATATCTAGGGAGGTTAAAGTGTTTCATCAGGGGGAGAAAGAATGCTTATGACACTTTCACCGGAGTACCATAAGGTTTTCACAGTATGGTTGCTTGATAGCTAGTGCTGTCAAAAGGGAAACAAACCCTTCATTGATATCTGTGCTGTACTATCCTGTACACCTCAATGACCTCTCTTTCCAGAAGCGATGAGTCCCACGTTTTAAATAGAAATAAACAGAGATACCACAATTATTCACATTAACTCAAGCCTGGAATAACTTCAAGTGGATAAGATATTACATTTCTGTTGGGGACAGTACCTCGTTGAGAAATTAAGTCTCTGTTGCCCATACTATGTACATTAATTATGTTTTCTTGAATGTCATGGGTTTTCACTTTTGTTAGAAGGAGTTAAAGTGCAATAACTATGTAGCTGAGTTCCAAGGTATTCCCCACAGATAGTCACAAGCTTATGCTGTAATTTATTTCATTACTAAAACATCTTTTATCTGTCCATTTATACCTTTTTGATCAGTTTATGCTTGATGTTCATTGCTGGATGTTAGCTCAGTGGGATTGTGGCTTGGCTCTGTACTATGAAAACAGTATTGCATGGAAATTAATGTAACAATGTTTACCTGAAACATGTATGGTTTAATTCAATTGCTGATATGAAACACCCACTCCTGAAATAAATAGTGCTATATACATGCATAGTGCTAATGTTAAAATGTCTTCCTGTTAGCATTACTGTCACAAGCTCTGTAGGACATTTATGCCATTATTTTTCCTTTCAGTTCAAAAATAATCTTTAAAATATATTTTCTATTACAATACCATATAAATCTTTAATTTTTTTTTACAATATATTGAACTGTTTTAATTTTTTGTGTGTGTTACCTATTTGAACTTTTTAAATTCTTTATAAAGGTTGTAAAAACAATGATTAAAGTTACACCAACTCCAGTGTTGCGCAATTACTTTCACATTAGCTTTACAAAACTTGCAATCTGGCTGCAAGTTTTCCCATACAGTGCATAAATTGAGAAGCATTCATTCAAGTAGACAGAGCACAGTTGTGCAAAGATGCAAGACATCTTTAAAAAATCATTCCTGAAGAAGGGTCTCAGCCCAAAATGTTGATTGTTTGTTCATTTCCATAGATGCTGCCTGACCTGCTAAGTTCCTCCAGCATTTTGTGTGTGTCGCTCTGGATTTCCAGCATCTGCAGAATCTTTTGTGTTCTTAAAATTAAAGTCCTCCAAAGGCTGAGTGAGAGCATACATATGGAGTGGGCAGATAATTTTGCACATATGACTGTACCTCACCTCTGAAGATAATGAATGGATAGCTCTGGATGAAGAGAGCAAGTCCACTAGGATCTGCAGCACATGCTACCTGAACACAAGTTGTGGCTTGGGTCACATGCGTGAGGGTGTCTGATGCCGAAAGACTCAAAATACCTGCTGACCTCAGGTTACATCACTAATGATGTGTTCAGAGCATCATGAGATGTAATCTTCCAAAAAAAACTGTGATTTTACATTATAAATGTGAAATTAAAATGTGAACTTATTTGATGCATGGATTCAAAACAGCTGCATACTGTTTTGTTTTGTTTAGCGTTGTTTCACATTCTTGTACAAAAATATTCACTGTAAACCTCACCCTTTTTTTTGAAGGGGAAAAGGAAAACAAACAAAGAAGTTTGGAAACAACACTGCTTCCTTCACCATCAGAAACCCCGCCACCCATCACAAACAGAATTGGTGAAGAGGCACTGGTAGCCACAACAGTAGAGACTGAAAATGCAGCAATCAAACTCTCCTAAGTTTGTTAAGTAAATTATGCAAGTTCTGTTTTAAAATTAAATGTTAGCAGCACTTCATTGAGAGATAAATACAAAGGTCAGCATAATCTATATTCTCTATACAAAAAATGATTACTGTGACAAGTATATGAAATATATGTAGTAGTAACAAAAATATATAATCTCTTAATGATGTTTCTTTAATGTTCTGTGACAAGCTTAAAAATAAAAAGATTTGAAGAAAATGGTATAAATCAGCACCCATGGAGTAAAAGAATGCTTAATTCATAGTGATGGAGATGTCACTGGTCAAAATCATTTATTTTTTTATAAGATTTTGCTATAAATTCTCTAACATATTCCTCTAATTGTATTAGGAAATAAAATTTTGCAATAGCGTTATGCTCTAGATCAAACTGAAAAATAGTTATCAACTTATTTTTTGATTCGTATAAACCAGCCACAACTGTGAAAAGTTCTTAATATAAGGATGAAAAACTAAAAGGAGGAAAAATAAGAACTGCCCTACAAATGGTACAGTACGTATCAGCATAAAGCTCTATTCCTTCTCCCTCCTTGCTCATTCTATCTCCTCTTAAATATATTGCTGCCGTTAATCAACTTTTCCCTGTAGTAACATGTTCTGTATTGCTAATTTGGTTAAAGAGTTCTTCTGATTTACCTATTGGATTTCAAGATGATTATCTTAAATATACTATATGACCTCTACTTGTGTTATTCCTCATTCTCACATATCCACTTTCAAACCTTTCATAATATAAAAGACCTCTCTTTGGTCATCTCTTAGCTGCCTTTTTTCAAGAGCACAAAGATCCTGTGTATTCATTTTTTTCTCCAAAATGTACTTCATTCCCGATACAGTTTTTCCAGTGAATATTTCCAGTATCAGTGCAAAATGCAAGTGATTCTGCAGATACTGGAAATCCAGAGCAACACACTCAAAAGTGCTGGAGGAACTCAGCAGGTCAGGCAGTACTTAATGGAAGCAAATGAACAGTCCACCTTTTTGGGCTGTGACCATTCACCAGCTGACTATTAATTTCCCTCCATAAACGCTGGCTGATCAGCAGAATTCCTCCAGCACTTTGTGTGTGTTGCACAGTGAGAAATTTGAGAGGCTTTTATAGAGTGCACAGTTCCTTAGTGTTCATTGGTGGCAGGAGCTTAGACTCTGTCTCATCCTCCCAAGAATCCTTTGTGCTTGCTGTACCGAGCATCAATTCCCCCCTCCAAGTTTTTCTGCACAATAGAATGAACCAATCAGAAGCATTTATTTACAGTCAGCTTTCACTGGACAACCAATAAATTTCAGACAGACTGAAATTTGTCTTTCAGCAAGTTAATGGCCTTGTCGATGCTTACCTCATTCCTGTGCATTCCTGGGACAACCATAGTCAGTCCTGTGTTATGTAGCTACTCAGGCAAACATTGATAAAGACTTTTATTATCCCAGCAGTAAACAAGGATGGGAACAATCATTTCATCCACTTGGATTGGACTTGCTCTGCACAGTGATACCATCAACTCAATGTGGGACAAGAGGGCAAACACATATATAATAGACATGCTTTCCAAAATAGGCTTTGGGGAGGGAATCTGAAAATTGAATGCATCTGATCTACACTTATCAGTTGATACAGTCCAAATTAAGGGATAGGAAACTAAGTTTCCTCATCAAAGCTGAGTGAAGCAATGCTGCCTTCTCCCTTCTGACTTGTTTGTATGTTGTATAGGGTCATTTACTGAATCCGTCAGAAGGACTAATGACCTTCTCTTCATCATGATCTTCACTGATGATTACATGAGCGTTCCACTTCACAATTGTTGAGGAAATGAAGCTGCCCGTGATGGTGTGTAGCTTTCCTCAGCAACCTTTGGACAAGAGTTGTTAATTAACAAGTAACATTCTCACCGTAGGAGTGCAGGCCATGATACCTCCAACAAGAAAACACCCAACCATCTATCATTGCCTTACTGTTGCTGTGTTCCCTGTCATCAACAACCCAATGCTCATACTGTGGCTACAAGAGCACGTCAGAGGCTAGGTCTAGCAAGTAACTCTCCTTCTGACACCTTAAAGTCTTTCCAGCATCAACAAGGCACAATCATGATGAAAGCTTCACCACTTGCCCCAATTACTATACCAGCTGCAACATTCAAGAAACCCGATAGCATGCGGGACAAACCAGTTTGCTTAATCAGTACTTTGTCTACTACCCTAGATATTCTTTCCTTCTGCCAAAGTGGGTAAAATAATTGAAGTGCTACCATTTTCAAAATGCTCTACAGAAACTAATATTCTATTTTCTGAAAGATCCTTCCAAAGGGAGTGGAAGTAATACTAGAGGGATGAGAAATTGATTTTCATACCATAAGGTTGGAGGCTATCCAAACGGAATATAAGGTGTTGTTCCTCCAACCTAAGTGTGGCCCAACAGTGGAGGAGGCCATGGATGGATATATCGGAATGGGAATGGGAAGTGGAATTTAAATGGGTGGCCACTGGGAGATCCCACTTGTTCTGGCGGATGGAGTGTAGATGATCGGCGAAGTGGTCTCCCAACCTACGTCGGGTCCTTTCAACATACAAGAGGCCACACCGGATCACGGAACACAGTAAGTGAACTCAACAGACTCACAAGGTGAAGTGTCACCTCACCTGGAAGGACTGTTTGGAGCCCTGAATGGGAGTGAGGGAGGAGGTGTAGGGGCAGGTGAAGCACTTGTTTTGCTTGCAAGGGTAAGTGCCTGTAGGGAGATAGTGGGGAGGGACGAACGGTCAAGGGAATCGTGTAGGGAGCGATCCCTGCGGAAAGTGGAAAGTGGGGGGGAGGGAAAGATAATAGACAGTAGGTGCAGGAGTAGGCCATTTGGCCCTTCTAGCCAGCACTGCCATTCACTGTGATCATGGCTGATCATACACAATCAGTACCCCGTTCCTGCCCCTCCCCATATCCCTTGACCCCGCTATCTATAAGAACTCTATCTAACTCTCTCTTGAATGCATCCAGAGACTTGGCCTCCACTGCCTTCTGGGGCAGACCATTCCACATATCCACCACTCTCTGGCTGAAAACGTTTTTCCACATCTCTGTTCTAAATGGCCTACCCCTTATTCTTAAACTGTGGCCTCTAGTTCTGGACTCACCCATCAGCGGGAACATGCTTCCTGCCTCCAGCATGTCCAATCTCTTAATAATCTTATATGTTTCAATCAGATCCCCTCTCATCCTTCTAAATTCCAGTGTATACAAGCCCAGTCGCTCCAATCTTTCAACATATGACAGTCCCGCCATTCCGGGAATTAACCTTGTGAACCTACGCTGCACTCCCTCAATAGCAAGAATGTCCTTCCTCAAATTTGGAGACCAAAACTGCACACAATACTCTAGGTGGGGTCTCACCAGGGCCCTGTACAGCTGCAGAAGGACCTCTTTACTCCTATACTCAATTCCTCTTGTTATAAAAGCCAGCATGCCATTAGCTTTCTTCACTGCCTGCTGTACCTGCATGCTTGCTTTCATTGACTGATGTACAAGAACACCTAGATCTCATTGTACTTCCCCTTTTCCTAACTTGACTCCATTTAGATAGTAATCTGCCTTCCTGTTCTTGCCACCAAAGTGGATAACCTCACATTTATCCACATTAAACTGCATCTGCCATACATTTGCCCACTCACCCAACCTGTCCAAGTCACCCTGCATTCTCATAACATCCTCCTGACATTTCACACTGCCACCCAGCTTTGTGTCATCAGCAAATTTGCTAATGTTACTTTTAATCCCTTCATCTAAATCATTAATGTATATTGTAAACAGCTGCGGTCCCAGCACTGAACCTTACGGTACCCCACTGGTCACAGCCTGCCTTTCTGAAAGGGACCCGTTAATCGCTACTCTTTGTTTCCTGTCAGCCAGCCAATTTTCAATCCATGTCAGTACTCTGCCCCCAATACCATGTGCCCTAATTTTGCCCACTAATCTCCTATGTGGGACTTTATCAAAAGCTTTCTGGAAGTCCAGGTACACTACATCCACTGGCTCTCCCTTGTCCATTTTCATAGTTTCATAGATGTGTTTGGTGGTGGGATCCTGTTGGAGGTTGCGGAAGGTTCGGAAAATTATGTGTTGGACAAGGAGGCTGGTGCGATGGTGGGTGAGGACAAGAGGAACCCTATCCCTGGTAGCGAGGCGGGAGGATGGGGTAAGAGCAGACGTGCCTGTAATGGAAGAGATGTGGTTAAGGGCAGTGTTGATGGTGGAGGAAGGGAAGCTCGTTTCTTTGAAAAAGGAGGACATCTTCTTCATTTTAGAATGAAAAGCCTCATCCTGAGAGCAGATGCGGCGTGGAGACGGAAGAATTGAGAGAAAGGGATGGCATTTTTACAAGTAGCAAGGTGGGATGAGGCATAGTCCAGGTAGCTGTGAGAGTTTGTCGGTTTATAATAGAAATCGGTGGATAAGCTGTCTCCGGAGATAGTGAGATCGAGAAATGTCGGAAATGGACCAGGTGAATTTGAGGGCTGGGTGGAAGTGAAGGCAAAGTGAATGAAATCGACGAGTTCAGCACGGATGCAGGAAGCAGCACCAATGCAGTCATCGATGCAGCATAGGAAAAGTGCGGGACGGTCACCAGAGTAGGCTTGGAACATACTGTTCAACATAGTCAACGAACAGCCAGGCATAGCTAAAACCCATGCGAATGCCCATGGCTACCCCTTTTGTTTGAAGGAAGTGGGAGGACCCAAAGGAGAAATTTTTTAGAGTGAGGACAAGTTGCAGTCGGTGGAGGAGAGTGGTAGTGGAGGGGAACTGGTTGGTGTCCAGAAAGAAACAGAGAGCTTTGAGGCTTTCCTGGTGGGGTGGAGGTGTATAAGGATTGGATATCCATAGTAAAAATAAGATGATGGGGGCCAGGAAACCTGAAATCCTTGAAAAGATCAAGAACGTGTGAGGTGTCAAGGACGTAGGAGGAAGGGACTGCACTGGGGGGATAAAACAGAGTCGAGGAATGCAGGTATGAGTTCCGTGGAGCAGGAACAAGCTGAAACAATGGATCTATCTGGACAAGTAGGTTTGTGGATTTTGGGTAGGAGGTAGAAACGGGAGGTGCGGGTGCGGTAACAATGAGGTTGGTGGCAGTGCATGGGAGAGCCCCAGAGTCAATAAGGTTGGTGATGGTATAGGAGACAATGGCCTGGTGTTTCTTAGTGGGGTCCTGTTCGAGGGGTAAGTAAGAGGAGGTGTTTGAGAGTTGGCGCTTGACCTCAGCAGGATAGAGGTCAGTTTGCATCTCCCTTATCTGCGGGTTTGATGGTGAGGTTAGGGTTAGTGCAGAGGGAGAGGAGAGCCGAATGTTCGGAAGGAAAGAGGCCGGAATAGGAGAGAGGAATGTTAAAGTCTAGAGGGCCTATGTCCCGTCAGCAATTGGCAATGAAAAGGTCTAGAGCAGGCAGCACGGGGTGTCCAGGAAGAGGAGGAGTGTTGAAGACCAGAGAAGGGGTCGTCGATGCGGGCTGGGGAGTCCTTGCCAAAGAAATAGGCTCGGAGACTAAGGCTGCGGAAGAAGAGCACCGCATCATGGTGGGTGCAGGGGGACAATAGTGAGGTCCTGGCTGAGGACAGAAAGTCCTGCCTCAGAGAGGGGATGGAGAAAACCCGGCATGGGTGAGAGCTGGGATCGGAGTGGGGAAGGGGGTTGATGGTGTCTGAGGGGAAGGGAGGTTTGAGTGTTCAGGTGCCGTGGGGTGGGAGGGGGATGGAGTCTTCGAGGGCCCAAGAGCTGGTGGTGGGACCTGAGAGAGACAGGATTGTGGGGTGGTGGTGGGGAAAGGGAGACGGCAGCCCATGAAGACCCAGCCTGGAGGTCAATGCCGGAGTCCGAGATGGAGGTTGCGCAATCTGCACTTTGGTCGTTGGAAACTGCATTGATGGTGGTGGAGTCTGTGTTTTGAGTCTGCTCTGGAGTGTTAGAGCAGAGTTCGCGGCCTGGGGGCATCCAGGCCTGCCGGGGTTGGAGTCAACAGTTTCTGTGGAGATCTTCCGATCTTTGTAGGGCATACGTGGTCTTAGTCATACATAATCCTGCATGTCTTTACCAAATTTTATAACTGGAGTAACTTCACCAGAAGATCTAGACACGTTAAAATAGCAGCTCATCATTACTCTATGCCTGGTTAATAACTGCTAGTCAGTGATGCCCAAAAACTGAATAAGCATTAATAAATATGATTATATTTTCAGCCTCTCAAAATTTGATTTTCTGTAATACTGTATAGTTTCTGTTATACTGTACTTATATCCTTCCCTAACATTAATATTATATAATATGGCCATAATTACATAGTTCTGTATTTTTATATCGCTTATATTGTTCTGCTTCATTCCCCATTACGAAATTTGTTTGCAGATTTTCCCTGGTAGTCTTTTTGCATTTAGGGTTAGAAAGGTGTGCTGAATATGTTGTGAGAACTCAAATGCCTTAACTCCTTTACATACCTCTTGTGTCCAATTCATATCAGGGTAAAGCAGTTCTCAGTGAATATTTTAGTGCATTTTTTACACATTTCCCTAAGTTTGCCATGTATTTCTTCCTCTATCTCTTTCACTACTAGACGGCCTCTAGATTGAACTATCAGTGTGATTGATGCTTTATTATTCTACGGATCCCTTTGTTTTGTCAGAATCAGAATCAGGTTTAATATCACTGGTATATATGATGAAATTTGTTTTGCAGCAGTACATTGCAATAATAATAAAAACTATAAATTACAATAAGTATATATAAAAATGAAAATTAAATAAGTAGTGCAGAAAGAGGAAAAATACTGAGGTTTGGAGACATCAGCCATCTTGACTTCAAGAATCCTACCACCAAACATATCTTTACCTCCTTCCCCCTTCTGCTTTCCATAGGGATCGCTCACATAGTGATTCCCTTGTCCACTTGTCCCTCCCCAATTATCTCCCTCCTGGCACTTATCCCTGCAGGCAGCCAAAGTGCCACACCTGCCCAATCACCTCCTCCCTCACCTCAATTCAGAGACCCAAACAGTCCTTCCAGGTGAGGCAACACTTCACCTGCAAACCTGCTGAGGTCATCTATAGTGTCCACTGCTTCTGATGTGGCCTCTTCTACATTGGCGTGAACTGCTGTATATCAGAGGACCGCTTTGTTGAGCACCTCTGCTCCATTCACCAAAAGTAAAACTTCTTGTGGCCAAACATTTCAATTCCCATTTCGATATGTCTGTCCATGCCCTCCTGTTGTGCCAAGATAAGCCCACCCTTAGGGTGGAGGAGCCTCCAGACTGATGGCATGAACATCGATTTCTTCTTCTGGCAATTTTTCCCTCCCACTCTCCTATTCCCCGCTCTGGCCTCTTACCTCTTCTCACCTGCCTATCACTTCCCCCGGGTCCCCTTGTCATTTCCTTTCTCCTATGGTGAAGAGGGCTTTACAAGTGAAGGATTGGGTTGTATCCACTACATTTTGTAGGATTTTCAATTCAAGGGCATTGGTGTTTCCATAATAGGCTGTGATGCAGCCAGTCAATATACTCTCAACTACACATCTATAGAAGTTTGTCAAAGCTTTAGATGTCAGGTCAAATTTTTGCAAACTCCTAAACAAGTTGAGGCGCTGTCGTGCTTTCTTCAAAAATGCACTTACATCCTCCGAAATGATAACACCAAGGAGTTTAAAGTTGCTCACATCTCCGATCCTCCAATGTGTACTGGGTCATTGACCTCTGCTTTCTTCCTCCTGAAGTCAATGATCAGCTCCTTGGTCTTGTTGACATTGAGTGAGAGGTTGTTGTGGCACCACTCATCTAGATTTTCAATCCCCTTCTCTATGTTGATTTGTCACCATCTTTGATTTAGCCTGAAACAGTGCTGTTGTCAGCAAACTTGAAAAGGCATTGGAGCTGTGCATAGCCACAGTTATAAGTGTAAAGCGAGTAGAGCGGGAGGCTGAGCACACACCCTAGTGGTGCACCCATGGAAGGTTATTGTTGTGACAGCACCCAGACAGCAGATCTATTTCTTTCCTGTATGCCTCCACATCACCATCTGAAATTTTGCCAACAATAGTTGCACTGTCAGCAAATTTATAGATGTCATTTGAGAGAGAAGAGTAGTGCGCTGAGCACTCATCCTTGTGGTGTGCCAGTGTTGATTGTCGGTGAGGAGCAGATGTTATTTCCTAACAGCACAGACTGGTCTCACAGTGAAGAAGTCAAGGATCCAGCTGCACAGTGAGATACAGAAGCCCAGGTTTTGGAGCTTGTTGATTAGAACTGAGGGTATGATAGTAGTGTACACTGAGCTGTAGTCAATAAACAGCACCCTAATGAAGGTATTACTATTATTCAGGTGATTTAAGGCCAAGTGGAGAGCCTTAACTTGCAGGTTTATCTGATTATGTCATTATTGACAGATGCCAGAATTCTCCATGAACTGATGACTGACACTAATATGCTAGAGAGGAGAAAATTTCAACTACAGATATTACTACCTTTCAAGATTAGCAGTGAGCACCATTACTTCAATCCTGACTATCAAATCCCAGATAATGAGTTTTTAATAAACCACACACCTAAGAACCAAATTTTACATATTATGAAGGCAAATGGACTATTGAACTTTATTGCAAGAGCTGTGGTGCACAGATGTAGGGAACACTTGCTTCAAGAATTCAGGATACTAATGAGATCACACTTCAATACTACAAACTCCATCCAAGAAATTATTCTAATAAACCACCATCATAGAAACATAGAAAATAGGTGCAGGAGTAGGCCCTTCGGCCCTTCGAGCCTGCACCGCCATTCAGTATGATCATGGCTGATCATCCAACTCAGAACCCTGTACCTGCTTTCTCTCCATACCCACTGATCCCTTTAGCCACAAGGGCCATATCTAACTTCCTCTTAAATATGGCCAATGAACCGGCCTCAACTGTTTCCTGTGGCAGAGAATTCCACAGATTCACCACTCTCTGTGTGAAGAAGTTTTTCCTCATCTTGGTCCTAAAGTTTATCCTTAAACTGTGACCCCTCGTTCTGGACTTCCCCAACATCGGAAACAATCTTTCTGCATCTAGCCTGTCCAATCCCTTTAGAATTTTATACGTTTCAATAAGATCCCCACTCAATCTTCTAAATTCCAGTGAGTATAAGCCTAGTCGATCCAGTCTTTCTTCATATGAAAGTCCTGCCATCCCAGGAATCAATCTGGTGAACCTCCTCTGTACTCCCTCTATGGCAAGAATGTCTTTCCTCAGATTAGGGGACCAAAACTGCACACAATATTCTAGGTGTGATCTCACCAAGGCCTTGTACAACTGCAGTAGAACCTCCCTGCTCCTGTATTCAAATCCTTTTGCTATGAATGCCAACATACCATTTGCCTTTTTCACTGCCTGCTGTACCTGCATGCCCACCTTCAATGACTGGTGTACAATGACACCCAGGTCTCGTTGCATCTCCCCTTTTCCTAATCAGCCACTGTTCAGATAATAATCTGTTTTCCTGTTCTTGCAACCAAAGTGGATAACCTCACATTTATCCACATTAAATTGCATCTGCCATGAATTTGCCCACTCACCTAACCTATCCAAGTCACCCTGTATCCTCTTAGCATCCTCCTCACAGCCAACACCGCCGCCCAGCTTTGTGTCATCCGCAAACTTGGAAATGCTGCATTTAATTCCCTCGTCTAAATCATTAATATATATTGTAAACAACTGGGGTCCCAGCACTGAGCCTTGCGGTACCCCACTAGTCACTGCCTGCCATTCTGAAAAGGCCCCGTTTACTCCCACTCTTTGCTTCCTGTCTGCCAATCAATTCTCTATCCACATCAATACCATACCCCCAATACCGTGTGCTTTAAGTTTGCACACTAATCTCCTGTGTGGGAACTTGTCAAAAGCCTTTTGAAAATCTAAATATACCACATCCACTGGCTCTCCCCTATCCACTCTACTAGTTACATCTTCAAAAAATTCTATAAGATTCATCAGACATGAATTTCCTTTCACAAATGCATGCTGACTTTGTCTGATGATTTCACCTCTTTCCAAATGTGCTGTTATCACATCTTTGATAACCGACTCCAGCATTTTCCCCATCACCGATGTCAAGACTAACCGGTCTATAATTCCCCGGTTTCTCTCTCCCTCCTTTTTTAAAAAGTGGGGTTACATTAGCCACCCTCCAATTGTCAGGAACTAATCCAGAATCTAAGGCGTTTTGAAAAATTATCACTAATGCATCCACTATTTCTTGGGCTACTTCCTTGAGCACTCTGGGATGCAGACCATCTGGCCCTGGGGATTTATCTGCCTTTAATCCCTTCAATTTATCTAACACCACTTCCCTACTAACATGTATTTCCCTCAGTTCCTCTATCTCACTAGACCCTCGGTCCCTTACTATTTCTGGAAGATTATTTATGTCCTCCTTAGTGAAGACAGAACCAAAGTAGTTATTCAATTGGTCTGCCATGTCTTTGCTCCCTATGATCAATTCACCTGTTTCTGACTGTAAAGGACCTACATTTGTCTTGACCAATCTTTTTTCTTTTCACGTATCTATAAAAGCTTTTACAGTCAGTTTTTATGTTCCCTGCCAGCTTTCTCTCATAATCTTTTTTCCCTCTCCTAATTAAGCCCTTTGTCCTCCTCTGCTGGTCTCTGAATTTCTCCCAGTCCTGAGGTGTGCTGCTTTTTTTTTGCTAATTTATATGTTTCTTCTTTGGTCTTGATACTATCCCCTAATTTCCCTTGTCAGCCACGGGTGCACTACCTTCCCTGGTTTATTCTTTTGCCAAACTGGGATGAACAATTGTTGTAGTTCATCCATGCGATCTTTAAATGCTTGCCATTGCATATCCACCGTCAACCCTTTAAGTATCATTTGCCAGTCTATCTTAGCTAATTCACGTCTCATACCTTCAAAGATACCCTTTAAATTTAGAACCTTTGTTTCTGAATTAACTATGTCACTCTCCATCTTAATGAAGAAACCCACCAGATTATGGTCACTCTTACCCAAGGGGCCTCGCACGACAAGATTGCTAACTAACCCTTCCTCATTGCTCAATACCCAATCTAGAATGGCCTGCTCTCTAGTTGGTTTCTCGACATGTTGGTTCAGAAAACCATCCCGCATACATTCCAAGAAATCCTCTTCCTCAGCACCCTTACCAATTTGGTTCACCAAATCTATATGTAGATTGAAGTCACCCATTATAACTACTGTTCCTTTATTGCACGCATTTCTAATTTCCTATTTAATGCCATCCCCAACCTCACTACTACTGTTAGGTGGCCTGTACACAACTCCCACCAGCGTTTTCTGCCCCTTAGTGTCAATGGAGAGCAGTTTCATTTGAAGGATTTCTGGGATAGAGGGCTAAATTACTAAGAAAGATTGAACCTCACTGAAATATACAAGGTTCTGATGGAACTTTACGGAATGTATTTTATATTTCCCCTGCTGGAGGCATCTAGAACTAGAGATCATAAGGATCAAAAGCTTCAGGCACTTACAGGAAATGGATAAATACTGGAGACAGGGAGTGGAAACTGTAGTGAAATTGTTCTATATTGTGATAACAGTGGAATTATTCTGACTATGATAATAAAGCAACAATGGGCCAAAGCAATTCTAAAGCTTTGACAATAAAAACCTTCTGACACTCTATGCTAGATTGGCCCGAGAAAAATATTCTGCCTCCCCTCAAAAATACTGGTTCACTTTGCCATGTCTATGAATACCATTTCTTGGGTACAAATAATAATTTACTTAATACAACAGAGCAATTATTATACACCAATAAAGACCAAATTTACATTAACTAGCTATGTATATTAAAAAAATAAATTTACTTACAACAGATAGAACAGATGTTTTGAAACATTATTTCATAACTATTTTCTTATTGATTATTGCGTGGCATTGCTTATAAAATAGGGTAACAAATAATTTACTGCAGTTTACTCCAAATGTCTTAAAATTGACCCTACAGTCAAAAATGTATCATATATTACTGGAACTGATCTTTAAGGAAAGACAAATTATTGAGGAAGTTTTGTCAGGCAAGTCAGTCAGAATTAGGCTATTACAAAAAGATGTCCGAGTTAAATTGAATCAATTGAGTTATATACATTCATAGAAATATATATATTTAAAAATAAGCAGGGAAATGTCAATAAACTGTAAGACTGTTACATAAAGAACAGTTCCATACTATATTTCTATACGTAGAGATAAATCCAATGATTATATTGATTGTATTGGAAAGCTGTCCAAAAAGACATTCTTTATAAATACTGAATTTCTAAAAATATTTGTTTGAGTGCATTATATAGTCTGTGTAATGGATCAAATACTGAATTTGAGGTATTAAATGGTAATCCTTCTGTATTAATGGTTATTTGAGTTTTCAACAAGTGATATTGTAAACTGTTCAAACATTTTCCATGTACAATTCAGCAAAGAAAGAAAATGACAAACAAAACTTCCATTGGAGCAAGCTATATATTTCTTATAAATTTGAATAATTTGCAAAGAAATATTCACGAGACTGGGAGTCATTCCCCACCACACAGAAAAGCATTTAAAAACAAACTGCCTTCTGTTACAGATCTGGGACTGGAAAAGTGTATGGAATTAGTCAATCACTATCAGAAGAGGAACTGGAACTTTCTGATGACGATGAAGAAGTGGCTTGGTCCTTTTTCTTCTTAACTTTCTGGTGATGCTTGTGACTTCTGTGTTTTCGTTTCTTATTTTTCTTTTTCTTCTTAATAACGTGATGTTTCCTGCTCCTTTTTTCACTTCTGTCTTCACTGCATGAACGGGATCTTAAGAAATTAACAAGTTTAATTAAACATCAGCTACCTTTCTTCCCCCACCCTCCATTATCCATAGTAACATGAGATGGAAGGTCTGCTGACTCAGTAGTGTTTTCAGTTGTCTTAGTTTTTTATGGTTCTAATCAGAACAGTGGAGACTGAAGAGCACAGTCAGACTACCGAATCACATTAAGAAAAAGGACTTTAAGTCCCCATTGCTCTACCACCACAAAGGAGAAAGGCATGCCTTAGATTTAATTTCATTCTTCCTGTATTTAACTCTCTATCACTGGTGTTGGACCTGATTTCCAAAAGAGTCATGCATTTGCATTACTATTAGGAACCTACAGGGCTATGATGCCTATCAGGAACGTGGAGAATTCCATTACATATTAGATCAACACTAAAGTATAAATAGATCTCTAAAGTACAAGGGGACATGGACGTAGGAAAGGAGTGAATTGGGCACTATATGATCGTCAAATTTTTTTTAAAGAACATTTAGATTATCTTATGTCACTGATTTGAACTGGTTAAATGTACAATAGGGTCTAAAACAGGCTGAAACTAAATTTTGTTTTAATGGCATTTGGCAAGTTATACTTACTATATGTTGTGGAAAGCTTGCAACTCAAAGTGAGGGCACAGATTTTGTGATGTAGACAAAAAGCCAATTTTCCTTTGTAAAACAATGTGATTGTTCTGTATGTCTATAATTGATGTTAGTTTTTCTATATAATGTGTATATATATCTATTGATGACTATAATGATAAAGATAATATATAAGAGTGGGAAATATCCCACTGTGATTTTTAATTTTTTAAATGTTATCAACACATCAAATACAGTATCTTGGAACTCAGATTCAAAACTACTGAAATCAGTTGTGAGGAGTTATATTGTGCTTAGCATAAATTCCCTATCCAGTCACCAGCCTATTTACCTTTTTCTTTGTTCACCTCTTTTATCTTTCATTTTCTTCTTGTGATGGTCTCGCTTCTTCTCATCATCTGGTATTGTTTCTACAAGAGGTTAGCCAAGGAAAATGTAATTATCTGGATAACTGAATGTTTCACATCTTAAATTGATCTAATTGATATTATTCTTTATTTTATCTCTGCTCCAACTGCTATCCCAATTATATAATCCATTTCCAGTCCAAGTTCTCTGCTTCCTATTATTCCAAATTATTGATGATCACAATGGGGAAATCTGTTAATAGGCGATACATCCGATAGGTAGAACAATATATTTATATGGACAATGAAGGTCTGATAAGCAAAGAGAGAGTTCAAATTATATATCCATACAGTAGTGTAGTTAAGTGATAATTCACCCCACCCCCCAAAAAAACCTGCTGATGGCAGAAATCTAACACAGAAATAGAAAACATTGGAAATATTCAGCAGAACTGGCAACATTAGTGGGAAGTGAGACAGAGTTAACATTACAGGTCAAAGGCACTTCATCAGAGCTTTGTCTCTGTTCCCACAGAAGCAACTCGACCTTCAAAGCACTTCTAGAATTTTCTGTTTTTATTATAGCTGTAAGTGCTGGAGACAGAAACATAAGGAATTTGAGATACACTCACACATAAAGATACAACTAAGTTCTGATGCTTAGAAACTGAGTGAAGGCCCTTCAAATCTGAGACGAAATGTATTTACTTATAGATATTGGATCTTTACATTGGAAAATCAGTACATTTCTGCAAGAGGCAAGATATTTATTCTTTCAAACTGCATCCTGACAGTAGCATATTTATCCATCATTTTTTTGGGGATTGAGATATTGGATTATATACCAGTGGTATAGGCAAATTAAAAAATTTTGTTTTAAAAGAAGACATAGTAAAGCTGGCTGATATCAAATAAGATTTGACTTGAGACTGACCATAGGTCAAAGTTCTGTACCAAAAACCATGTATGTTTATATGTGTATTTCCCCCATAATTTTGTTTTCCAAAATAACAATGACAAAATTAAAAATACTTCCGAGTACAAACCTTTCCTGCAATGACTACACACCTTTGTGGCTTAAATTTGGCTGATCAATGTTCTATGAAAAGCTTTACCATATTAATACTGCATTGATTATTTTAAGAAGGTTTATTTGTGAAAATGTGGTTCTGATTATGCACTTGCAGTATTTGTATCATTTTCTGGAACATTTAAAAGATGAGGAACATAAAGATTAAAGGTTAAAGAAACAGATATACTGTACACATGCATTCAGAGGAGACATACTCCATTTCCTCATATTAAGCTGAATTACAAAGGCATCAATCACAAAAACACCTAAGTTTCATTTGCCCGAATGACACAGAGAAGTTTTTAAATCAACCCATAATATTTAACATTTATTCTCTCTCCATAGATGCTATTCACCTGCTCAAGATTTAATGCTTTTATTTCAGATTTCCAGTTTCCAAGTTTTTCCCTTTCTTTTCAGTCACATTGTTTTGCTTCAGTTTGCTTAGATAGTTTAGTTTTGCTCAAGTATTTTTCAAAAAAAATTAATCCTTTTTTATTTGCAGTTGTTATCAAATGGGTTAATAATCATGAGGAAATTCCATGCATACAGTAGATCATGAACTGTAAACACTTAGGGAATTGTGTCCTGCAAAAGCCTGCATCTCTCCAGGCTCTGGGTCTGGATCTTGTCTTACACTTTTTATTCTTTAATTTCCACCATAACTTTTCTTCCTGAAACTATTATTATATAACCATATAACAATTACAGCATGAGAACAGGTCATTTTGGCCCTTCTAGTCCATGCCGAACGCTTACTCTCACCTGGTCCTACCTACCTGCACTCAGCCCATTACCCTCCATTCCTTTCCTGTCCATATACCTATCCAGTTTTACTTTAAATGACAATATTGAATCTGCCTCTACCACTTCTACTGGAAGCTCGTTCCACACAGCTACCACTCTCTGAGTAAAGAAATTCCCCCTCGTATTCCCCCTAAACTTTTGCCCCCTAATATATCATTTACATACCTTCTCTAGGGCCTCTACAGAGGTGGTGCAAGTCATTCATTTCTTGCAAATTGCTCACATTTCCAGAGACATACACAGTGATTAAAAACCAATGTGGTCAATTATAAATCAGGTAGTTTATTTTTTAAATTAAATAATAAAGTGAAATGTACCTTTTTCATTAATAATTTCCTGCAATTGCTGAAGTTCTTCTTCCTCTTCAGTGTCCTCACTGCTGGTACTACTGACATCCAAAACAATATCTTTTTTAGGGTCCACACGAACAAAATTTCGACACTCAAAAGTTAGATGGCCAGCTGGAAGCATAAAAATTATTTATTATATAAACACAAAATAAGATCTGTGAACAACTGACAGTGCAACACTCCATTCATAGTTTGGTGAATAATAACACAGACTTTGCCCCATGCAGCTGAACATAAGTTCCATTCAGGCGGCAGAAACATTAATAAACAATAACATTTAGGATACACAAGTTGTAAAAACATTGCCCTCAAAGGAGAGTTTAACTCTGGAAGTTATGATCATCAATATCTTGGGATCGCCACTGATCAATAAGTATTGTCAGTCATAATTATGTCATGGTTACTAAAGCAGGTCAGAGCATGGTGATACTGCTCTGTCTCTCACATCCCAGCTCCTCAAATTGGTATCAAAATGCGAAACTCATCAATATAAACTAATTTTCTACACTTGCTTAGTTTAGTAATGGTACAACCACTTGAGAAACTTGATTGACACCTGACACCTGATCCACTTGTTTAAAACATCTATTCTGTTGGAGCTATGTAGCTATTTTCTGTCTTTCTGTATTGTATTTTGTGTTGTGCATTTGTTACGGGTCATGGTAATTTGTCACGTAGGTTGGGGCTCGGTAGAAATAAGTGAAAACAGTTATGTATTCATGCTTTGTCTTAGTTAGTTAAGTTTAGACTAGTTGGCTAGAGGCATTGGGGAATGATCGTTTTTGTTGACCGCTTATTCACATTTATTTCTAATATTGCTACAAGATTGTTGGTCTCTTATTCAAGAATCGAACATACTCTTTTTCAACTTGGAACTTAGTTACTTGGAAGCACGTTATATAGTGTCAACTCCTGTACTCAGTGTCTCAGTGGTCTTGGTTTGTTTTCAAGCAACAGCTACATTTTGTCTACAAAAATGAATAGCCAATAAGAAACAAACATCAGTCTACGGCAAAGGATTGCCTTGGACCTGTTGGCCAAGGCAGAGCAGCTTGCAGAAGGATTATCGGTGACCTTCTGTTGATTCATGCTGTGTATTTGTGGTTTGAACAGTTTAGAAGTTTCAGAGCTGCCTGTCCATTGGGGAACGTGGTATGATTGTGTGCTGATTGCCTGAGGGCTTGGCACTTAGTTTTTATTGAAGTGCTGAAATAGTGCCCTGGTTGTTGTTATTTGAATTTGGTCTGCTTTAAGCGCTGTAGATGCACGGACAGTTTGGTTGTTACCTATGTTTATTGAAAGGAATATCACCAGTGCATTTTGCAAATATGCTGTGGGTGAACAGAGAATTAACTGCGAGCTGTACAATAAGGAGAAAGTAACACAAGTGAATTGAAGCGTGGAACTGACGTCAGTGACCTTGAAGTTGGGGCTAGCAAGAGACATTAAACTTACTTAGAAAGCTTTAGCGGATAGAATTGAAAATCTTCAAAGGAAGTGCAAAACAAATGTGAACAAAATTAAAGGTTTAAAGGATGTTAAGAGAAATAAAGAAAATCCCTTACAAACACAATCTTATCTTGAGGACTTCACTATTCTCTGTGAAACTGTTGCTGAGCAACATCACATGTTAATCTCACTACTTCCCAAGGGCAAACAGGTCTAACAGAATGAATGTTAGTGGTGCATTCACAGCGGTTGTGAAACAATGGTTGATCCCACCATGTTACAAGGTCAAGTTGCTGCAACAAGTGAACATTGAATTGAATTGACTTTATTACTTACATCCTTCATATACATGAGTAAAAATCTTTACGTTACGTCTCTGTCTAAATGTGCAATTTATAGTAATTTATAATAAATAGTATGTACAAAAAAAAGGACAGTCAATATAACATAGAAATACAATTGTGTCAGCATGAATTAATCAGTCTGATGGCCTGGTGGAAGAAGCTGTCCTGGAGCCTGTTGGTCCTGGCTTTTATGCTGCGGTACCGTTTCCCAGATGGTAGTAGCTGGAACAGTTTGTGGTTGGGGTCACTCGGGTCCCCAATGAACCTTCGGTCCCTTCTTACACACCTGTCTTTGTACATGTCCTGAATAGTGGGAAGTTCACATTTACAGAGTCCTGCAATTGAGTGAGGTACAGTTCCCATACCAGGCAGTGATGCAGCCAGTCAGGTTGCTCTCAATTGTGCCCCTGTAGAAAGTTCTTAGTATTTGGGGGCCCATGCCAAACTTCTTCAACTGTCTGAGGTGAAAGAGGTGCTGTTGTGTTTTTTTCACCACACAGCCGGTATGTACAGACCACGCGAGATCCTCAGTGATGTTTATGCCGAGGAACATAAAGCTGTTCACCCTCTCAACCCCAGATCCATTGATGTCTATAGAGGTTAGCATGTCTCCATTCCTCCTGTAGTCCACAACCAGCTCCTTTGTTTTTGTGACATTGAGGCAGTGGGTTTTTTTTGATACCACTATGTCAGGGTGATGACTTCTTCTCTGTAGGCTGCCTCGTTATTATTTGAGATTAGGCCAATCAGTGTAGTATCAGAGTGTAATATGTGTCTCACCTGCCATCAGGTGATGTTTCTCAAATTCCAAGGCATGTTTTGACTATGCATGTGGCAGAGGACCCACAAGATGATGTAAACCTGAGTGACAAGGTGTCAAATGTCAGCATTCGAAGTTCTGCTGCAGGGAGAGCATCTTCTGTATCTAATACCTCATCTGTGCACATTAAAATAGAGACTGACTTAGCTGCCTTAATCACACATCAACAATTATTGAATGGCAAACATGCACTTGAAGAGCAACAGAAACAGCTACAGAAAAGAAAGGAGCAGCTTAAGTTGTAGGAAGGAATTGCCACACAGATAGTCAAAGTTAACATGCTGAGGGCTCCAAGTGTGGCGAGTACAAAGAGTCCTCCAAGACAGTTCCACGGTGTGAACAGGCACAGAGAAAAACAAAAACACTCAAAGTCAAGGTCCATTCATCTGTTCCTCAAGTGTCTGTGAAATATGAAGAACTACCCCAACAGGTAGTTCAGGATGTTTACTCTCAGTCTGCACTAATGAGGCACTCTGAACCCACATCATATCCAACAGCTCGAAGGCTTCATTGGACATTCACTTCAGCATGAAAACACACTCATTTCAGATGGTAGAGATCAAAGTAGTATTAGTAATGTCATGAGGAAGCAAAATTAAATAACAACTTTATTGGCATCACAATAGCACATTTCATTTGTGCCTAAAAGACAGATTCAAATCTTCGATGGTGTTCTATTGCAGTATCATGCATTCATGAAGGCTTTTGAAAACAGCGTTGAATCCATAGTGACTACCTCTATTTCATTGAACAGTCACTAGGGGTCACTCTACAGAACTTGTCAAAAGTTGCCGACATATCGACCCCAAGAGAGGGTATGTAAAAGCCAAGGAACATTTTGGTGTTGAACAGAAAATTGTATCTGCCTACATGCAAAAGGCTCTTTCTTAGGTACCTATTAAATCTAGATATATAAGTTCTTAAAGACTACAGTCTTTTTCTTTGAGGCTGATGTAATGCCACGGAAGAAGTGCAGTACATGTGTGAGCTGGACGTGCCTGCTAATATGTATTGTCATAAAGAAATTGTCCTATGTGCTGAGAGACAAATGGGGAATAGTGGTCTGTAAACTGCATGAAAGGCACAACCATAAGACTTTTGCTGACATTATTGGTTTTATTGAAAGGCAAGGAAAAGATTGCACCAGATCCAGTATTTGGGAATATACAGGATGCTCCATCACCTGCAATAAGCAATTGTGTGAACAAAAATAATTCTAAGGCTAAAGGAAGCAGCTTGGCCACTACTGTGACCGCTGTGAAAAGTAAAGCTAAAACTGGACCTGGAACTAATGAAAGGGAAATGGTCTCGTCAGCTAAAAGGATTTGTCTGTTCTGCAAGGGTGAACACACATTGGATACATGACCTCAGCTGGAGGAAAGGGCTCAAAATGAGAAGATTGCCTTCCTAAAGGAAAATGGTGTCTGCTTGGGCTGACTGTGTCAGCAAGGACTGCAGCAAGTGTCTTTAATACAAGTTGTGCAGTGGCATCCCAGCAAACCTCATATTCACTCTGAAGAAAAGGTTACAGAATCAGACAGCAGTGGTTGTGCTCTGGTAACTATTGGCCTCACAGGAACTGGCGATTATGATTGTAAACTTCCCATTATTCAAATATAAGAGAAGTCTAAGAAGGGTAACCAGACAGTGGTTTCTTACGCTTTCCTAGATCAAGGGATTACAACAATGTTCTGCACAGGGGGCCTAATGAACAACCTCACAGGGAAAAGGACACTTATTCTCTTACATACTATGGAGCAAGAGAAAGCCATCAGTAGCTACATTGTTTCAGGATTGGAAGTGGCTGGCTTATGTATTGCCCTGGTTAAGATTTCTACTATGCCGAGGTATTTTTATTTTAGCAGTTTTCTGCGAACACAGAGGGTCATAGAACAACATGGTCCTGAAAAACGTTGTCTCATTTTTACCATGTACTGTACCAGCAGTTATGTTCGAAATGACAATAAAAGAGACGACTTGACTTGATGATACAGGTCTTTTGGCTCACAATGCTGTGCCGAACATGACTTACTTTAGAAATTACCTAGGGGTACCCATGGCCCTCTAATTTTCTAAGCTCCATGTACCTATCCACGAGTCTCTTAAAAGACTCCATTGTATCCGCCTCCAGCACCGTTGCCAGCAGTCCATTCCACACTCACCGTTCTCTACGTAAAAAAACTTACCCGTCATCTCCTCTGTACACACTTACAAACACCTTAAAACTGTCTCCTCTTGTGTTAGCCCTTTCAGCCCTGGGAAAAAGCCTCTGACAATCCACATGATCAATGCCTCTCATCATCTCATACACCTCTTTCAGGTCACCTCTCATCCTCCATTGCTTCCAGGAGAAAAGGCCAAGTTCACTCAACCTATTCTCATAAGGTATGCTCCCCAATCCAGGAAACGTCCTTGTAACTCTCCTCTGCACCTTTTCTATGGTTTCCACATCCTTCCTGTAGTGAGGTGACCAGAACTGAGCACAGTACTCCAAGTGGGGTCTGACCAGAGTCCTATATAGCTGTAATGTTACCTCTTGGCTCTTGAACTCAATCACGGTTGATGAAGGCCAATACACTGTACGCCTTCTTAACCACACAGTCAACCTGCGCAGCAGCTTTGAGTGTCCTATGGACTTGGACCCCAAGATTCCTCTGATCCTCCACACTGCCAGGAGTCTTACCATTAACACTATATATTACCATAATATTTGACCTACCATATCCTGTTAGTAAGCTTCACAGACTAGTGTTTTGGCTTCAGCTAAAGATAAGGAGCGATTTTGTCCAACTTAGGAATGTTGTATCAGCCACTCAGGATTGCCTTGGTACATGTTGTAACTTTCTGCCCAGTGGGATGTGATGGAAAATTTGAGAGAGCTGGGCAGGACCAGATTTCTGAAGGACAGTAGTTTGGTTTGGGGTCTTTTGGCAGGAGCTGCAGAACGCAGCTAAGGGAAGATAGTTGCAGAATGCCGCTCAATTGTAAGAAGCGTTTTGTGCAAGCAAATGGTTCTAAGAAGAAAATGCCAATACTGAGTTAGCCAATTCATTCGAGATGGTCTTCGAGGGAAATTCGAAGTGTGGTTGGTGCCTTTCACACAGAACATGGGTTCAGTGTGACAGTAAAGTGATATATCCGACTACTCCAGAAATGAGCTCCAACGTTTATACGCACATTTAGACTGGTTTAACTGTAATAGGCCTTTTTGATTTTTTTTCTATTAACTGTTTGTTAAAAGTTGAAAAATTGGTTAATATACTTCCTTTATAATTTTATGTCGCTGTACAATCTGTCATTTCCTGGTGAATGATAACTGTGTATGCGGCAGTATTTACATAGCATTCACCACAACTGATGTTCTCACATCGGAACATCCCAACTTTCCCGTTTGGTTGAATCCAAATCATACCAAGCTAAGACATGTGTCATTTATGGAAGGTGGCGTTCTCACCGCTGAGTCACGTGGCTGTTAGCAGAGTTAGCTAATAAGCCAAGTTTGTATACAAGCCCCAGTGAGAGGGATGCACTTAGATGGTGAAAACTATTACAAACTACCTAACATCTATACATAGGAAAGAATGTCCATCTACAGAGGGAACATTCCACATCAGAGGGATCTGCAGGGATAGTCTCACCTGAGACACGTCCATTTGCCAGAGATTGAATTGGAAATTGATCTGCTGATAGGGACGAATGTGCTTAATGCATTGGAGCTGATGCAAGTGATTCACAGTGTTAATAATGGACTTCATGCAATCAGAACATTGTTGGTTTGGACTGTGAATGGACCACTGAAAGGAGACAATGGTGATGGGAGAGACTATGCTCAGCCTGAGCCGACAGTTAACAGGATCTCAATTTTGAAATTGGATGAGTTTCGGCAGTGGCAGTTTAAGGCAGACTTCCCTGAAAGTAGTCAAGATGAACAACCTGGTTTGTCAAGATAAGACCACAAGTTAATGGAGCTGGTTATGAATTCTGCAAAACTGGTGGATGGCCACGACCAGATGGGTTTACCTTGGAGAACGAAGGAAGTTAACATGCCAAAATACAGGAAGACTGCAGAACAGCATGCTCTGAACCTAAGAAAGAGGTTTAAGAAGGATTTGTCATTTCACACTGACTACACTGCTTTCATGAAGAATGTCATCTCCAAAGGTTATGCCGAAGGAGTGTTAGTAGAAGATATGGAACACAGTGGTGGGAAAGTCTGGTATATTCCACATCATGGTGCTTACCACCCCAGAAGAGTGACCTCAGCCAAGACATGGTGGTTCATCTCTTTGGAGCAACTTCATCATCAAGTTGTGCCAAGTTTGCCCTTAGAAAATGCACAGAAAACAATGAAGAACAGTTCAGCAGTTCGGTGGATAAGGTTTTGCATTGCATCTATGTTGATGATTACCCAGTGTCAGTGTCTCCGAGAAGAAACGGTATCTCCACCATGACCTTGTATCCATTTATGTTAAAGATGCCTTTCGACTCATAACATAGATAAGCAACAAATGTAGTATGCCATCAGTGAAACCAGAAGAGCAAAGAGTGAAAGACATGAAGTTTTTGGATTTGGATCAAGATGTACCTTCAGTGGAGAGAGTGTTGGGTGTCCAGTGGTGCATTCAATCTGATACTTTCAAGTTTAAGATCACAGTCTAGATAGACCACTCACAAGAAGGAGGATCCTCTCCTCAGTTAGTTCCATCTATGATCCTTTAGGAATCTGGAGTCTGGTTGTGCTAACTGCTAAGAAGATCTTGCAAGATCTATGTAAGAAAGAACTTGGCTGGGATGACACTTTTTGAGCATCAGTTGCTCATGAGTGGACAAGCTGACTGGAAGAACTCTGTCAGTTGGAAGATTTCAAGGTTGTTATATATTTGAAACCTCTGGATTTTGGAGAAGTTACTGCTACAGTTACACCATTTTACACATACAAGTAAAGATGGCTATGGAGCTGTGACCTATCTAGTTTTTCACAACACGTATTCTCAGGTGCACAGTGCTTTTATCATGAGTAAATCTAAGGTAGCTTTGTTGAAGTCAGTTTCCAGCTCTCATACGGAGCTCATCGATGCTATGATGGCAAGCTGTAAGGACACATTATGAGGAAGGAGTTGCACATGGAGCTTCATAACTCAGTTTTTTGGAATGATAGTACTTATGTGCTGAAGTGTATCAAAAATGAAACTTCCAGGTTCCAAACGTTTGTTGAAAACTGAGTTTCAGAAATTCTTAAGGTCTCACAGGCTACTCAATGAAGGTATGCAAACACTTCAAGCAACCTGACAGATGTGGTTTCTAGAGGGTTGAATGTGAAAGCATTTCTGAAGGATGATATATAGGTATCATGGCCTCAATATCTTCTTCAGCCTGTGAATCCTGATTGTTCTGGAGAATTTCTGCTGGATGATCTGGAAGTCAAGAGGAGTGTTACAATGAATGCTGTGCAGATTGAAGAGGAGGTGCATGCGGTAACACGTATAATCCATCACTTCTTATCTTGGACCTGTTTGAGGAGGACCATGGCTTGGATTCTTAGATTAAGAACCTGCTCTTATTTCGTTGTCAGAAGAGGAAGCAACTGAAAATTGCTATTGCTCAGTCTGACTTGGATAAAGAACAATAAGGCTATTCTTTGGAGAGGGAGATACAGAAGGCCAAAGGTCAGACTGGTCAAGGCTGTCTCTCAGTGGAAGATCTCAGAAAAGTTGAAATGGAGATCATTGGGTTTTGCCAAAAAAAGAGATTTTCAGATCTTACACGTGTAAGATGGACTACACTGGATCTTTTGAGGTGAAGAGGTATAGGGTCACATATACCTGTCTAACAAGTGTGGTTTCACAATTAAGAGGCATCTTTAGACACAGATTCCTTTCCTAATGCACAGACGCTTTATAGCAAGATGAGGACAGGTTCATGAACTGTGCATTGATAAAGCAACAAACTTAGTTGGAGCTAGCTTAAATTGCAAGATGCCAATGAGAAGTGGAATCATTCATGGATCAGTGATGTCCTTCGAAAGAAATTAAGTGGATTTTTAATCCCAGCTGGTTCACTTCATGGAGTAACATTGATCATGATTCTGATTAATTAGGTCTGTCAGAAAGGTCCTCAATTCCACCATGAAAGTACAGAATCTTGACAAAGAGAGTTTGTGAAGTGAAGTAGAGGCTATTATCAATGGTCATCAATTACTAAAGCATCCTCTGATTCCAATGATTTGGAAACATTAACACCCAACCATCTGTTGCTTCTGAAGACCTCAGCATCATTACCACCAGGCAAGTTCCAAAAGGAAGATATTTATGCTCATCATAGATGAAAGCAAATCTAGTACATGGCAAATTTGTTTTGGAAATGGTGGGTCAAGGAGCACGTCAGAAATGGTCAGGTATAAAACGCAACTTCCTCCCAGGAAACACTGTGCTATAGTTGATGACTCTGCGCCTTGAAACTCAAGGGCAACAAAATCCCCCAATTGACACTGTCCTCATAAGGACACTTCATCACTGAGCAAAAATCCTTAGAATCCTTATATAATGCAATGACCTTTAACACATGAACTGAAGCAGTCCAAACAGATACCACTTCAGTTTCTTCCCAGGAGGGCCACCCCAAAGAATTTTTTTTCTGCAAAATTAATAAAATACAATAAATGTTCATTAACAGAGGTGCCCCAAGGGTAAAAGCAACTTAGTCACAAAAAGTAGCTAAAGGATAGAAGGTAAAAATATTACCGGACAGGTGCCCTTTCGACTTCAGAAAACTATGGTACAAGATCTCCTGGATTCAGTATTGGGGACAGTTGTTTTTACTCTTGGCTTGTAAGTACAATTTTGAAATCTGCAAATGATTCAAAGCTCTGCAACACAGTGAGCATGATTTCAGGAGGACACAAGCAGAACATTAAATAGGTAGGATGTGGCAGATGCAATTTAATGTGGCGTGAAATGATTTGCCTCTGGTGAAACAAAATGAGATACAAAATTAGCTAAACTGAGAATGGCTCTACTGCAGAGCACATGGGTGCCTATTTAATTGTTTTAAATATGGCAGGATATATCAAAAAAGTAGTTAAGAATGGGGTACTTTGCTCTGTAAATGGTGCACTGAGTACAAAAACATGAAAGTCATAATAACCTTAACAAACCTCAGATAAAGCTTCAGAATAATGTGTACAATTCAGGGCATCACTCCTTTGGAAAGATGTCAAGGTGCTGTACAGATTATGCAGTCATATGGAGAGTCTGGAGAAGTTGGGATTGCTCTCCTCACGGTAGAAATGTTTAAGAGAAGACCTAATAGAGGAATTCAAAATTATTAGCAGTTTTGATAGAGCAAGAAAAGTGACTTTATTTCCTTCGGCAGGTCGCAGATTTAAAATAATTAATAAAAGAACCAGAGAGGAAATGAGGAGACACTTCTTCATACAGAAGATTAATATTCAAACAAATAACACAAATGAGTGTTTGAATCAAATATGATTGATCATATAAAAAGGAATAAGAACATGTACACATAAATCATTTTACTGATTTGTAAAGGAAATAGCAAGTATGTGAAATTAAATTTGATGCTTTAATCAAGCAGCAGGCACAGCTTCTTCTAGTGCTATATATTCTGAAATTTAAACTCCATTTGAATAATTAAGTTCATTAAAAACGTTCCTTTATCTGACAACTCCTAACTTTATCTCATTCTTTATCCCTTCTTCCTCTTTCTGAGACATTTTATCTTCCTTTCCCTCCACCTTCTCATCACTGCTTTTCCCTTTTAAAAATGCACCTTAAAGGTCCAGATCACTTTTGCTAAAGTTAGTATCCATTACCCATCCTAAAATGTTTTTGAGAAGATCATGGTGAGACACCTTCTTGAACTGCTTCGCTCTTTCTTGGGAAAATATCCCTAATGTACGTAGAGAGTTCCAGAATTTAGACCAACCAAGGATGACATGTGACTTGGATGGAAACATGACAGTTTCACTTGCTTGAGGTTTTTGTATTTATTTGTTTTTAGAAAGCTTGGACTTAGGAGGGTTTGTAGAGGTAGAATAACCACAGGGAACCGTACTCTCTCCGGTCCTGTTCACCCTGTACACATCTGACTTCCAATATAACTCGGAGTCCTGCCATGTGCAGAAGTTCGCTGATGACACGGCCATAGTGGGGTGTGTCAGGAATGGACAGGAGGAGGAGTATAGGAAACTGATACAGGACTTTGTGATATGGTGCAACTCAAACTACCTGCGTCTCAATGTCACCAAGACCAAGGAGATGGTGGTGGACTTTAGGAGATCTAGGCCTCATATGGAGCCAGTGATCATTAATGGAGAATGTGTGGAGCAGGTTAAGACCTACAAGTATCTGGGAGTACAGTTGGACGAGAAGCTAGACTGGACTGCCAACACAGATGCCTTGTGCAGGAAGGCACAGAGTCGACTGTACTTCCTTAGAAGGTTGGCGTCATTCAATGTCTGCAGTGAGATGCTGAAGATGTTCTATAGGTCAGTTGTTGAGAGCGCCCTCTTCTTTGTGGTGGCGTGTTGGGGAGGAAGCATTAAGAAGAAGGACGCCTCACGTCTTAATAAGCTGATAAGGAAGGCGGGCTCTGTCGTGGGCAAAGTACTGGAGAGTTTAACATCGGTAGCTGAGCGAAGGGCGCTGAGTAGGCTACGGTCAATTATGGAAAACCCTGAACATCCTCTACATAGCACCATCCAGAGACAGAGAAGCAGTTTCAGCGACAGGTTACTGTCGATGCAATGCTCCTCAGACAGGATGAAGAGGTCAATACTCCCCAATGCCATTAGGCTTTACAATTCAACTGCCAGGACTTAAGAACTTTTTTTAAAGCTATTATTAATGCTTTTTGAGTTAGTGATTTAGATGCATATCATATTATTACTGAGTTAAGTATTGTATGTAATGAGTTTTTGCTACAACAAGTGTATGGGACATTGGAAAAAATGTTGAATTTCCCCATGGGGATGAATAAAGTATCTATCTATCTATCTATCTATCTAATAACTGCAATACATTTCATAGATAACATATAATGCAGGTCTGGGCGCTGGCAGTGGAATCAAGCTATAGTGCAGCAAGTGGGGAATGAATCAGGAACGTTTTTTTAAAATAATTATAGAGCTTCTCGAGTGCTATGGGAGCTGCATTTATCCAGGCAAACAGAGAACATTCTATCATATTCATGCCTCCAAAAATGGCGTAGAAGCTTTGGGATATCGGGAAGTGAGCCACTTGCTGCTGGTTACCCAGACTCTGACCTGTTTTATTTGTATTTCTGTTACATAATCACTGGTGATCCCTTTGACATTGACACCGAACTTCAGGAGGTAGACTCTTAATATCTTTGAGGATGACAATTTTGCGGCATGAATATGTCACCATCCATGCCAAATGTTGTCTAGATCCTTCTGCATACTAAATGATCAACAACCATATTTAAATGTTATCTCAAGCATGCAAAACATCCTAAATGTTCAAAAATGTTTTAAAAGACTTGAAGAGATTAGGAAAAAAATGTTGAAGATGTTTTTAGTGAATTGTGTTTTAAACTGACTTTACAGACATAGAGCGAGATAATAGGATTTAGAGAGCTAGCACAAGTATAACTTAAATAAAAATTCAACCGTGCAAAATTGCATCTGAAACAACTAATAGGAGTTAATTTCAGAACTAAAGTAGTGAATGCAAATGAGGAACTCTGCTGCACAACAGGTAGTTTAATTAAAAGAAAATCCTTGTTTGGAATACAACTTGGACAGTTTCAATTTTATTCACAAAGTCAATATGCTCATTGATAATGCCTTTCCCTATATAATTCTAATAAGAAATTGTGTTCTCCCCTCTTCACTCACACTCATACACTCAGTCCCTTTGTTATCAGTGCAAAATTTATTTTGATTGCAATTTTACCTAAATATCATGAAATATGACTAGGGTCAGCAGTTATTTTTTCTCTCTCAGAATGTCTGTTAAAGTAGTGACTTGAATAGTTGTACTCTAAAGTTGGCATATTTGTGGAAATACAATTTTATGCACGGTCAAAAAAGTGTACAGCTAAATAAAGCTTAAACTAAGCTGTGACAAATCCAGATATCATGTGGTGCAGGAAACTGAACTTCAATTATTTATAATAAATAGCAGACTCTTTAATTCGTGATCAGTGAAAATTATTCCCCCTTATCAGAAATTACAATTATAAAAGAAAAAAAAAGGCTAAACCACCAAATACCCAAATAACCCAATAAAACAAGAAAATGATGATTCTGAAATTTGTAAGTTAGACATTCCTGCTGGTCTGAAGACCAGAAAAATGTTCTCTACTATGAATAGAGTTTAATAATTTTCAATGTTTACTACTTACGATATCCACACTTCTTGCATCCTGCTCGGATACTGTCTTTATTTGGGCCTGAAATAAATTATTTTAAAATTAAAGCGGATATAGAACAACCACGCTAGAATAAGAACGCAAGATGATTTTTTTTTATTTAATGCATCTTTCATTGCCATTTCAAAACACTTCAATACATGCAATATCGTTCGTGGTCTCAGGGTTACAGAAGAATTTTACAGAGAATAGAGTATTTCTAAACCTCAGAGACAAGGATGACACAAACACTCTAGTTTCACTGTCTAGAAGACGCTTGCAAATGAATTGGTTTAGTTTGAAGTGGGTACTGTACACCAGCTTCTAGATTACCTGGGTAGATTGTAATAGCAAAAGAGGTTAATGATAACAGGAGACCAAGCTCTACTACACTCCTCAATATCCAGAGTCTGGACTGACACCAACTTACTGCCCTCTACTGTGCCTATTGTCTTGTTTATTATTTATTGTAATGCTTGCACTGTGTTGTGCACTTTATGCAGTCCTGGGTAGGTCTGTAGTCTAGTGTAGTTTTTTTCTGTGTTGTTTTTATGTAGTTCAGTGTAGTTTTTGTATTGCTTCATGTAGCACCATGGTCCTGAAAAACAGTGTCTCGTTTTTACTGTGTACTGTACCAGCAGTTATGGTCAAAATGACAATAAAAAGTAACCTGACTTGACCTACACATTGTTTAAGCACACAGATATACCCTGACCACAGACATACATGTATGGACAAAAATACATTCTCATCTAAACAACATACACAAAATACTAAACTCTATTCATTAGCTCACCCCACCCTGTTTCATTCCCCATTCTAAGATCCTCACACCTTCAATTCACCATGTGTCCCCATACCTCCTCTTCCCCATTATCCCCTCACTCTCAGCTTCTCCTTCAGTCACACCTACTTGGAAACCCTTGGCCATTTCAACCTCAATGTCAAAAAGAAACTTGCCATTTAACTTTGTCTTTAACAGCTCATTGAAAATTTTTTAATTATCCCCCAATTCTATGCCTCTATTCATCATCCCAGAAGCACCTGACAATGTTGTTCTGCAAATTCGATGTTAGATTAATGCACACTTCTGTCATCACCTCAACACTTGTCTCATCTTTCTTATTGCACCTTACTTCCAGCTAAGTTCCTGATGGAGTGGAGCTATTCACGGGACATGGGAAACTCCTCAACTTATGCATTCTCACTCCGGAATTAAGGTCACCGCAACCTTGGTTATTCAGTTGCAGTACACAGACACACATGTATGCACATGTTTGGAGGTGCAGCTGCAAGCCATTGTTCATACATTCTCTGAAGTACAAGTGAGAATGGGCTGTAAACACTTAATAAGCATGGTCCTCTCCCACACCTGCCTCTAACAAGACCCTGAAAAATATGGACTGCTTCCAATAACTTGAGAACCAATCACAGAGAAGGCAGACATCAATGATTAAATTCGATCGTGAAAAGATGGCACTACCAAACGCGTAAAACAACTCACTGGTAGTTAAAAAGGCATAAGTTTCAACTAAAAACATCCCTAAAAATAACATTTTCTGAGGCAAACTGTGTTAAATTATCACCGCAAACAGCGAGGGGGTGAGTGATAGTGAGACAAGTTTGGGGGAGTAAGCCAAGATGGTGTGTTGTAGAATTGATGCAGATGGAGTGAGCCATTTGGAGAGGAGAAGTTGGGACAGAGGAGATTCAATGCCTGTACAACTAGCCCGGGTGCGAAGTTAGATTGCTCTGGGTGTCAAGCTGATTTGAAAAGCTTGAGAATGGCTTCAGGCAGGATGGCGAAATCTGGGCCTGGAGCGAGTCGCCGGGCAGTGTGGTCTAGGCTCCAAGCCCTTCATAGCAGTTGGGTCCTAGTGAGTGGCACATTCCGCTGTTTAGACAATTTAAGTGCCAGCCCAGATCGGAGATGAGAGCTGATTTTGCTTGCTCTCCACTATGGTTCACTCCTCTCTTCAGGGCTCTGGAGCCTTTCGCTGCTCTGGTGTTTATCAATTTAACCACTGGCCCAGATAGACTGAAAAGACAGGGTGTCGGGATCCAAGGCGAGAGCCAATTTCACTCGCTCTCCACGATGGTCACCCCTCTCTACATCGCGCTGGGACTAAGAAGATTGCCCCAGCTGCTGCGCTCTGTGCTGTCTAATATGAGCTGATAAGCGAGGCTTTGGGTCTACTCCAGGCTGTACTGGGGTTTGGATCTGAGGACACAATTTGGGTCAAAATGTTGGCATTTGCTTCTATTATTTGCATGATTTGTGTTTTTCCCCTTTCTCTTGTGCATTGGGTGTTGGTCTTTTTTTTCTTTAATTGGGTGCTTTTGGATTTCTTGCTTTGTGACTACCTATAAGAAAGCAAATCTTTAATAAGAAATGTATTTTGAAATTCAATAATATCTTTAGTGTGCCACACAGACTTTGACTAGCTGAGGAAAAAAAATACTTGAAGATCACAACCTCTGACCAGTACAAAGCTCAAAGTCTACCAGACTACAGCGATCTTGATGAATAGCAAAGTAGGCCAGTCAACTCCTCTAAAGGAGGAGGAACATTTAGGATGGCTCATTAGGTCCAGGAGTATAATGAAGCCTGACAATAGCAGAAGCACAGCACCTCCTGAGCCACTATTTTCCATTTTAGTCAGTGCCTCTGGATTATGGATGGTTACTTTGACTGCAGTTCTGTGGGATCTAAGCTGACTGATGAGGCCAATAACAGACTTATAGATTTTGCCACTGGTAGAGATGGGGGTGGGGGGGGGGGGGTGGGGATGTGGGAATGAAGAGGGCACCAGTAGGAAAATCACTCAATACACTATCAGCAATGAATTTGAGTGCAGGAAGGGGGTAGAGAGCTTAGTGACATGGCGTCATGATAGAAACATAGAAAACCTACAGCACAATACAGGCCCTTCGGCCCACAAAGTTGTGCCGAACATGTCCCTACCTTAGAAATTACTAGGCTTATCCATAGCCCTCTATTTTGCTAAGCTCCATGTACCTATCCAAAAGTCTCTTAAAAGACCCTATTGTATCCGCCTCCACCACCATTGCTGGCAGCCCATTCCACATAATCACCACTCTCTGAGTCAAAAAACTTAAAAACTTACCCCTGACATCTCCTCTGTACCTACTCCCCAGCACTTTAAACCTGTGTCCTCTTGAGGCAACCATTTCAGCCTGGGAAAAAGCCTCTGACTATCCACATGATCAATGCCTCCCATCATCTCATACACCTCTATCAGGTCACCTCTCATCCTCCGTTGCTCCAAGGAGAAAAGGCTGAGTTTACTCAACCTATTCTCATAAGGCATACTCCCCAATCCAGGCAACATCCTTGTAAATCTCCTCTGCACCCTTTCTATGGTTTCTACGTCCTTCCTGTAGTGAGGCGACCAGAACTGAGCACGGTACTCCATGGGGTCTGACCAGGGTCCTATATAGCTGTAACATTACCTCTCGGCTCTTAAATTCAATTCCACGATTGATGAAGGCCAATACACCGTACTATGATTAATCTCTGATCTCTGTTTTCTATTCTGTTACTGGTTTATTAAACATTCTGTCTTATGCTTTGACCTCACTTACGATCTTGGACGACTACTCATTTTTTGTATTCTCCATTATCTACAAGATCTGCTATGCACAATCATATAATGTCATTTGCACGTTTTGAAAGAATGCAGCAGTCCACTTTGATATAGACAATATTCAAGGTACACAAGAGGATAACATCCATTTCCATCAAGAGTCTACTTACTCTTGATATTTAACAGCATTCTCAAAGTCACCTCTGACCAGTAATTTAATTAGAAACATAGAAAACCTACAGCACAATACAGGCCCTTTGGCCCACAATGCGGTGCCGAACATGTACTTACTTTAGAAATTACCTATGGTTACCCATAGCCCTCTAATTCTCTAAGCTCCATGTACCTGTCCAGGAGTCTCTTAAAAGACCAGGCAATTGAACCAGACAAATAATTATTGTAGGAATAAGAGCAGGAGAGGGGTTAATGAGTATTGCAATTCTGCAATACTTTCTCACCATCTTGAAAGCACAATAGGAACGTGACAAAATATTATCCTTTTGGTTGGATGTGTGTAGCTCCAAGAGAACTTCAGTAACACAGAACTATTGGGGACAAAACAGTTTATTTGATTGGCACCTCAATTAACATTCCACACAATCACTCAGCACCGAGGTAGTCCAGATGCACAGTATGCTGTTAATTTGCACTGATAATGTCTCCCATCAAAGAGCAAGAGCACCAGATGTATGGGAGTACAAACATCTCTAGGCTCCCCATCAAGTTACACGGCTGGTTGCATTCCCATGCATCTGGTGCTCACCCTTGACTTAGCAAATACAACTGTCACTGACATTAAATCTTGGGAACACTTCATCCAAACAATCACCATCTGCAGGTCGGTTACAGAAAGGCAATAAGATGCTGGCCTTCTCAGTTGACATCCATATAACCACAAGTAATTGAAAGAAAACCAGAGAATTTCTAAAAAAAAAGCTTAAGCATTATCTTTACTTTTGAAATTTCTTCTCATTAATCATTCGTATAAAAAAGAGCAAAAGCAGATAATCGGAATTAATGAGACCATTCTACTATTTAGATCATGTCTAAGCCGCTGCGCTGAGCCCAGCTGTGTCCTCAATTCCTTTGAGTGACTCATTAGCCACCAACTTTGGAGTTGCTACACTCAGCTGAACAGAGTTCTTTAGGTGTACAGAGTTCCAGATCCACATCCTGAAATTTCATTTCTCATAATCTCTCTCTCATCTCTTAACCTGAGACAATTACTTCTAAACTAGGCAGCAAAACAAACCCTCCACGCAGTCTATTGGTGTTCATGACTTGAAACACATTAAAATGCAATACATTTCAATATCTTTTTGTAGAATTTCTTAATACTAGAAATTGATCTGGTGAACTCTAGAAAGAGAAGCTTATTCAAAACAGACATACTATCCTTCCGTAAGGGGACACAACTTCACAACAATGGTCTTGTTTAGCATACTAATAAACAAATATTTTAGCCAATCCCAAACCTCAAAATTCGTATCAACCTCGTGTTTCTTAACGCATCACATTGCTCTGAATATTAACATCCATTGTTTGGGCGTGGATAGGTGAATCGATTGTCAAGAATAGAAAGGATATCAGAACTCTTCTACGAACGTCGCTAACTTTACCGCGCCACCCAGTGATCTGCTTCCCCTGTAAAGAGCAACCAATTCGAATCATATTTCCCTCCTTTAAAATTACCAGTGTTTGAGAAAACTCATAGCCTAACGAAAACACAAATAATTACGTTTTATCCTTATATTCACCTGAAAAAGCCATCGCAAACCTCCATTCACAACCTCGTTTGCAAGATCGCCTATCAACTTCCACTTCCTGGTCCACCTTTGAAACCTACCCGCCAGCCAGATTTCCGCTCTAAATTGGAATAGAGATAACAAAGAGCAAATGTCACAAGAATACTAGTAAAAGTGAAAAATTACCATTATCTTCAGAATATAAAATATGATTAAAGGAAGTTATCTTTCTTCGACAAATAATGTATTTCTCCTCAATAATAAGTCTTGGAAGTCATTTGCTTTCAGGACGGCTTTCGCCGCGTACTGCCATCTCCAGAAGTGTTGGTTACTCTGCTGTATGGTGTCAGCTGCCGCTTGTTTTAAGTGGAGACGTGTAACTGTACTAGGGGAATAGTGGCGTGGCTTTCGAAGGTTAATGGGGTTTATTGCGAGCTGATATTTCATTGTGTTGGTGGCCTCGAGCGGCTGAATCCCGATCGCCCGCTTTCATTCGAACGCACTTGGCAAGCAGATAACATGGCGCAAAGCGTGTGCCGGGACTGCGAGTGCTGCTGAGGGGTCGGAGGTGCGAGGCCGCAGGGCGCGGGTTCTGGAGATTTAAATAGAAATCCCCGCCAAACCGCTGCCATGAGTAACATCTACATCCAAGAACCGCCCAGCAGCGGCAAGGTAAAGTAACGTCTGCCATCCGGAGTTCTCCAGCTCAGCCCTCCTGTTACTGTGCTCACACTGAGGTGATGCAAACGAAATTCAAGGCCGTCTGCTGGAAGGGGCTGCGCAAGAGATTTGCTAAGAGTTAGCTAGGTTAGGATGCTACATTTGTAAGGAGAACCTTAATGTAATGTACAAGACTTGGAGTGGCAAAGGCTGAGAGACGGGGAGAGCAGATTGATGTATACAAATTTATGAAGGTTATATAGGAAGGATAGGAAATTTACGTGACCAATTAACGTACAACTAAAAGGCACTGACTGAAGGAGACACACAATCTCCTGGAGGGTCTCAGCGGGTTGAGCATAATGTATTGGGCAAAATAAATTGTTGAATTGGGTCAAAACCTTGCATCAAGACCCGAATCATTGACAGTTCCTTTCCCCTTCGCCTTCAGATGATGCCTGTTCCACTGAGTACCTGCAGCAGATAGATTGGAGGTAGGGTATACAAGTTTCAGAGAAGGTCTAAGGAAGATATTTCCCATGCAAAGGGTGGTTGAAATTTGGAACACATTGCCTGTAGAGGATGTGAGGCAGGTATCCACACAACATTTAAGATGTATTTAGATAAGTGCATGAAGTATCATGGTGTAGAAAGCTATGGGGTGAATGTGGCAATGGGATTAGTATAGATAGATTACAGATGGGTAACCCAGAGAGAATGGGCAGAAAGGCTTGTTTCATTGCCATGGATGAGCTGTTAAAAGGTGCTTTCTTCCAATCCACAAAAGCAAAGGAACAATTTTCCTGATAACTTGCCATTTATTTTGATGTGTAACTTTGCTGCAATGGAAATGTTAAGGGAAGGAGAAGGAGTCAGTCATTAGAATCTTAAGTGTGCTCCACCATTTAGTAAAATCATGCCTGATCCATTCTTGGCCTTAGTATCTCTTTTACACTTTCTTCTGACTTCTCTTGAATCTTTTGTAATTTAAATGTCATTCTTCACCTATATAACCACCTCGATTCTCTGATTTAGAAAATTCCAATCATTTACAATACTGTGAAGAAATATTTGTCCTTTTCTCTTTGGGGCGACGGAGGATGAGAGGTGACCTGATAGAGCTGCATAAGATGATGAGGGGCATTGAACGTGTGGATAGCCAGAGGCTTTTTTTTCCCAGGACTGAAATGGCTAACATGAGGGGGCATGGTTTTAAGGTGCTTGGAAATAGGTACCAAGGGGATGTCAGGAGTAAGTTTTTCACACAGAATAGTGGGTGTGTGGAATGCACTGCTGGTGAATAGGTACATGGAGCTTAGAAAAATAGTAGGCTATGCAGTAGGGTAATTCTAGGCAGTTTCTAGGGTAGGTTACATGGTGAGCACAACATTGTGAGCCAAAGGGTCTGTAATGTGCTGGAGATTTCTGTGTTTTATGTTCTCTATCTGCTTGTTTCCATTTGGGAAGGGTGACTTCTTACACTTAGCTATGTCTCCTACTTCTAGACATTTTCTGTAGGAGAAACATTCCCTCAGCAAACCCCTCCCCCATATAGCCTCATCATTCTTTAAACATGGACACCAAAATGCAAAGTACTCTATTTGTGATACCCTGTGAAGTTGCATCAGTTTCCATTCTTTGAAACAACATATCAATTGCAATAAAAGTTAACATTCTGTTTTGCATTTAACATTGTACCTGCATGCTAACTAAAAAGGATGTGGATGCAGGTACGTGTTTCATGTTCTATGTCTTCCATAACATTTTGTAATCTCATTCTGTTTAAATAATAATCTGCCTTTCCATTTTTCTTTCTGAAGTGGATAATTTTTTCTCACAATATACTCCACTAACTTCAAGCCCGCTCATTTAATTCTGTACGTCCTTTGCAGTTTCTTTGTGACTTTACAACATACTAACTTGCTTAATTTTGTCCTGTGAGCAAAATTGTACTGGTACATTTGCTAATGGATGGAGATATAAAAGATCAGAAGTGCCAAATAAATGTAGGACTGCTGTACCACTAAGATCATGTTTGATCATTGGCATTGGTCGAGGACAGCTGGTAAAATTCTGCTGCTCTCCAAAATGTTGTCACATTGTCTTGGTGTTCAGCTAAAGAAGGAAATATTTTAATAACTTGCTAAAATTTTCCAAATTCAAATGTGTAACAGTCTGTAGTACTATACTGATGTGCCATTCTAATTTTCGTGCTGAGTCTTGCTCTGGATTGTTCTTTTACTCCTTAGTGATGAGGCAAGAGGGGGTAAAATGTAAAACTTGCACCACTTGTCCCCTATATTGTGAATAGAAACCTTTGAGCTGACAACTTCTCAATCAACTTTATCCATTAATTTATTTCAGTACCATCTTTGCTTTCTTACTTCTTCCATATTGCACCATCTCAGGTAGTGAGTGCATCTTACTGTAGACCACCAATCTTGACTTCAAGCTTCAAGAGCCGTTGTCCACCCCAACCCTAAACCATAATGATTTTTGTTTTCATAATTTCCTTTCAACCATAGTAATAGCTCTAATTTGATTCTAACTATAATTTTCTTTCTGTCATTTTTTTTCTTTCTCTCTCTTGAGATGAAAATATATTTTCTGGCAAGACAGCTTCACAGTTTTGCCCCCTTTGCCACTGTCTCTTCAAAGTTACGGTAATTGTTTTCTCCTCTGTCTATACTCCTCAGCTTGTTTTCATGTGCACATCATTCACCTTGCCTTACTGCAATACTCCTATTGTCTTAGTCAATGATTACAGGTACCGTATTGAATCCCAAAAATCTGCCTAATGTACAGAATCAGTGAGCTTTATATAATTGTGAGATGCCCTTTAGTTTCTTTACTTTTAGACCATGATTACAGTATCTAGCAGGTGATACAGAAGTTTTAATTTGGATTAAGAAAATTGTTACAGGTACCAATGTTATTAAACAATTATGGTTCTGACTATGTGATTCATTGTGGGATTTTAATTTTCAGGTCCTTTTGAAGACTACCGCGGGTGACATTGATATAGAATTATGGTCAAAAGAGGCACCAAAAGCATGCAGGAACTTTATTCAACTCTGCATGGAAGGTAACTCAACAACTGTGTTATTTTGTAAATTTGTTCTAGTTTCCCTACAATTTATTACATTGAAACAAAAGTTTTTATATGATTACGTTAACTGTTTGAAAAAATGCTTTTATAGTTAATACAATTCACTGTATATATATAATATATATATATAACAATTACAGCATGGAAACAGGCAATCTCGGCCCTTCTAGTCTGTGCTGAACGCTTACTCTCACCTAGTCCCACCTACCTGCACTCAGACCATAACCCTCCATTCCTTTCCTGTCCATATACCTATCCAATTTTTTTTTTGAATGACAAAATTGAACCTGCCTCTACCACTTCTACTGGAAGCTCGTTCCACACAACTGTGACAGTTGTTTCTCTGAGTAAAGAAGTTCCCCCTCGTGTTGCCCCTAAACTTTTGCCCCCTAACTCAACTCATGTCCTGTTGTTTGAATCTCCCCTACTCTCAATGGAAAAACCCTATCCACGTCAACTCTATCTATCCCCCTCATAATTTTAAACACCTCTATCAAGTCTCCCCTCAACCTTCTACGCTCCAAAGAATAAAGACCTAACTTGTTCAACCTTTCTCTGTAACTTAGGGGCTGAAACCCAGGTAACATTCTAGTAAATCTCCTCTGTACTCTCTCTATTTTGTTGACATCTTTTCTATAATTCGGTGACCAGAACTGTACACAATACTCCAAATTTGGCCTCACCAATGCTTTCTACAATTTTAACATTACATCCCAACTCCTATACTCAATGCTCTGATTTGTAAAGGCCAACGTACCAAAAGCTTTCTTCACCACCCTATCCACATGAGATTCCCCCTTCAGGAAACTATGCACCAATACTCCTAGACCACTCTGTTCTACTGCATTCCTCAATGCCCTACCATTTACAATGTATGTCCTATTTTGATTAATCCTTCCAAAATGTAGCACCTCACAGTTATCAGCATTAAACTTCCATCTGCCATTTTTCAGCCTACTCTTCTACCTGGCCTAAATCTCTATGTAAGCATTGAAAACCTACTTCATTATCCACAACGCCACCTATCTTAGTATCATCTGCATACTTAATAATCCAATTTACCACCCCATCATCTAGATCATTAATTTATATGACAAACAACATTGGACCCAGTACAAATCCCTGAAGCACGCCACTAGTCACCGGCCTCTAACCTGACAAACAGTTATCCACCACTACTCTCTGGCATCTCCCATCCAGCCACTGTTGAATCCATTTTACTACCTCAAATATTAATACCTAACGATTGAACCTTCCTAACTAACCTTCTGTGTGGAACCTTGTCAAAGGCCTTATAGTATAGTGGTAGTCTCTCGAAGTCCGAGGAAGACAAATGTATTGCGCAGTCAACATCTGTGGGCATGCATATGACTTCTGAGGCTGAAGTCCGAAGCGCAGATATGGTTGCAGATGGGGCAAGGAGCACTGCCTGATGGGGCAGGAGCAGACGCCTTCCTGTGTCTTTCTTGACTCGCCTTGAGGCGCTGCATGTGCCCGTTGGCTTGGAAGTTGTTTGCTGCCTTGGAGCATAGATTGCGCCACTTGGACCGATCAGCAGCAGTGTGTTCGAGATCGCGGGGCTGGAGTGTGGCCCACTTAAGGTTTGACTTGAGGTTGTTCTTGTACCTCTTCCTTGGGCACGGTTGCCCTGCTCCAGTTCTCCGTAGGACAACTCATGCGGCATTCAGGACTCATCCATGTGGATCACATGGCTGATCTATCTGAGCTGAGCCTTCAAAACCTTGGCTTCAAGGCTTGTGGAATTGGCTCGGTCCAGGACTGTCAGGTTGGAGATACGGTCTTGCCAGCGGATTTGCATGATTTATCGCAGAGCGCGATTGTGGAATTGTTCAAGCTGTTTGACGTGTCTGCAATACAGCGTCCAGGTTTCACAGCCATATAGAAGTGATGTCTGAAAGCTGTTCATAGAAGCGCTCTTTGCAGATGACTGCGCACTCATGGTGCACCAAGAGGAGCACCTACAAACAATGGTCAGCAGATTCTCCGCCGCATCTAAATTGTTTGGCTTGACAATCAGCCTCAGTAAAACAGAGGTCCTCCTGCACCTAACAGCGCCCCGCCACAGCCACGCATCACCATCGATGACACACAACTACGGAACATTGACAACTTCAAATACCTGGGGAGTACCATCTCCAGCGACGGTGCCCTTGGTAAAGAAATCACGTCAAGTATCCAGAAAGCAAGCCAGGCACTCGGAAGGCTCCGGGTCAAAGTTCTGCAGCACAAAGACCTTCGCCTCTCCTCTAAACTGAAGGTTTACAATGCTGTTGTGGTCTCAAAGGCCTTACTGAAGTCCATATAGACAACATCCACTGCTTTACCCTCGTCAGTTTTCCTAGTAACTTATTCAAAAAATTAATAAGATTTGTCAAACATGACCTTCCATGCACAAATCCATGTTGACTGTTCCTAATCAGACCCTGTCTATCCAGATAATTATATATACCATCTCTAAGAATACTTTCCATTAATTTACCCACCACTGATGTCAAACTTACAGGCCGATAATTGCTAGGTTTACTCTTAGAACCGTTTTTAGACAATGGAACCGCATGAGCAATACGCCAATCCTCCGGCACCATCCCCGTCTCTAATGACATTTGAAATATTTCTGTCAGAGCCCCTGCTATTTCTACACTAACTTCCCTCAAGGTGCTAGGGAAGATCCTGTAAGGACGCGGAGACTTATCCACTTTTATTTTCTTTAAAAGCACCAGTACTTCCTCTTCTTTAATCATCATAGTTTCCATAGCTACCCTACTTGTTTCCCTTACCTTACACAATTCAATATCCTTCTCCTTAGTGAATACCAAAGAAAACAAATTGTTCAAACTCTCCCCCATCTCTTTTGGTTCCACACATAGCTGTCCACTCTGATTCTCTAAGGAACCAATTTTATCCCTCACTATCCTTTTGCTATTAATGTAACTGTAGAAACCCTTTGGATTTACTTTCACCTTATCTGCCAAAGCAACCTCATATCTTCTTTTAGCTTTTCTAATTTCTTTCTTAAGATTCTTTTTACATTCTTTATATTCCTCGAGCACCTCACTTACTCCATGCTGCCTATATTTATTGTAGATCTCTCTCTCTTTTTCTGAACCAAGTTTGCAATATCCCTTGAAATCCATGGCTCTCTCAAACTGTTAACCTTTTCTTTCAATATAACAATTTCCATATAACAATTACAGCACGGAAACAGGCCATCTTGGCCCATCTAGTCCGTGCCGAACGCTTACTCTCACCTAGTCCCACCGACCTGCACTCAGCCCATAACCCTCCATTCCTTTCCTGTTCATATACCCTATCCAATTTTACTTTAAATGACAATACCGAACCTGCCTCTACCACGTCTACTGGAAGCTCGTTCCACACAGCTACCACTCTCTGAGTAAAGAAATTCCCCCTCGTGTTACCCCTAAACTTTTGCCCCTTAACTCTCAACTCATGTCCTCTTGTTTGAATCTCCCCTACACTCAATGGAAAAAGCCTATCAACATCAACTCTATCTATCCCCCTCATAATTTTAAATACCTCTATCAAGTCCCCCCTTAACCTTCGACGCTCCAAAGAATAAAGACCTAACTTGTTCAACCTTTCTCTGTAACTTAGGCGCTGAAACCCAGGTAACATACTAGTAAATCTCCTCTGTACTCTTTCTATTTTGTTGACATCTTTCCTATAATTCGGTGACCAGAACTGTACACAATACTCCAAATTTGGCCTCACCAATGCCTTGTACATCCGAACTCCTATACTCAATGCCCTGATTTATAAAGGCCAACGTACCAAAAGCTTTCTTCACCACCCTATCCACATGAGATTCCACCTTCAGGGAACTATGCACCATTATTCCTAGATCACTCTGTTCTACTGCATTCTTCAGTGCCCTACCATTTACCATGTATGTCCTATTTTGATTATTCCCACCAAAATGTAGAACCTCACACTCATCAGCATTAAACTCCATCTGCCATCTATCAGCCCACTCTTCTAACTGGCCTAAATCTCTCTGCAAGCTTTGAAAATCTACTGCCTTATCCACAATGCCACCTATGTTAGAATCAGCTGCATACTTACTAATCCAATTTACCTCCCCATCATCCAGATCATAACAGGAACCTAAAGATTCTGTACCCTCAAAATTTCACCTTTAAATGACCTCCATTTCTCTATTACATCCTTCCCATAAAACAAACTGTCCCAATCCACTCCTAAATCCTTTTGCATCTCCTCAAAGTTAGCCTTTCTCAAATCAAAAATCTCAACCCTGGGTCCAGTCCTATCCTCCATAAATATATTGAAACTAATGGCCTTGTGATCACTGGACCTGAAGTGCTCCCCAACACATACCTCTGTCACCTGACCTATCTCATTCCCTAACAGGAGATCCAACATTGCCCTTTGTCTAGTTGGTACCTCTATGTATTGCTGCAAAAAACTATCCTGCACCCATTTTACAAACTCCAAACCATCCAGCCCTTTTACAGAATGGGCTTCCCAGTGTATGTGTGGAAAATTAAAATCTTCCACGATCACAACCTTGTGCTTACTACAAATATCTGCTATCTCCTTACAAGTTTGCTCCTCCAATTCTTGCTCCCCATTAGGTGGTCTATAATACACCCCTATAAGTGTTACTACACCCTTCCCATTCCTCAATTCCATCCAATTAGACTCCCTAGACAAGCCCTCTAATCTATCCTGCCAAAGCACCACTGTAATATTTTCTCTGACAAGCAATGCAACACCTCCCCCTCTTGCCCCTCTGATTCTATCACAGCTGAAGCAACGAAATCCAGGAATATTTAGTTGCCAATCACACTCCTTCTGCAACCATGTTTCACTAATAGCTACATCATATTTCCAGGAATCAATCCATGCTCTAAGCTCATCCACCTTTCTTACAATGCTCCTAGCATTTAAGTAAATGCATTTAAGAAACTCTCCACCTCTTACTCTCTGTTTATCCGTAATGGTGCAAACAACTTTATTATCTTTTTCTTCCTTCTCCCCTACATGTTCGGTCTGAGCACTCCCCTTCTCTGTCACTTGCCTATCCTCCCTCACACACCATCTACTAGCTTTCTCTATTTGTGAACTAACCTCCTCTCTCCTAGTCTCTTCAATTTGATTCCTACCCCCCAGCCCCCATATAGACGTTGAGCTTATTAGATCAAATATTAAAACCCTCAATTTCAGATAATGGAGCCTTGTGACTTTTAAATTCAGAATGATGTTACAGAAAAGTTGGAAAATGTAGTCATCTCTTGTTTTTACTGTTCGATAGCTTGGAAAGTACTGCTGAAGAAACTTGTAGACGGTACAAAATGCAGCCACCTAGAGGGAATGAATGTCTCTATTCTGCAAATTATGATGACTGTACAGTTTTGGTTACCCTGCAATAGGAAGAACATCAATGAGCTGTAAAGAATGCAGTAAAGATTTACAAGAATGTTTCCTGGACTCGGGTCTGAATTATAGGGAAAGGTTGGGCGGGTTAGGATTTTATTCCTTGTGGAGTAGAAGACTGAGGGGTGACCTTTTGGAAGAGTATAAAATCATGAGGATACCGGTAAGGTGAATACATAAGGGTCTCTTCCCAAGGAAAGGGAACCAAAACCTAGTTCTTTTGTCCATGTAATATAACCTCTATTTAATGACATCACAGGAGACCCATAAATGTATATTGACCATCTTTTCAAGTCAAGTCAAGTCACTTTTATTGTCATTTCGACCATAACTGCTGGTACAGTACATAGTAAAAATCAAACAATGTTTTTCAGGACCATGGTTTTACATCACACAGTACAAAAACTAGACTGAACTACGTAAAAAAAAAAAACACAGAGAAAGCTACACTAGACTACAGACCTACACAGGACTGCATAAAGTGCACAAAAACAGTGCAGGCATTACAATAAATAATAAACTGGACAATAGGGCAAGGTGTCAGTCCAGGCTTCGGGTATTGATAGCTTGTGGGAAGAAACTGTTACATAGTCTGGTCGTGAGAGCCTGAATGCTTCGGAGCCTTTTCCCAGACGGCAGGAGGGAGAAGAGATTGTATGAGGGGTGCATGGGGTCCTTCATAATGCTGTTTCCTTTGTGGATGCAGCGTGTAGTGTACATGTCCATGATGGCGGGAAGAGAGACCCCGATGATCTTCTCAGCTGACCTCACTATCCGCTGCAGGGTCTTGCGATCCGAGATGGTGCAATTTCCGAACCAGGCAGTGATGCAGCTGCTCAGGATGCTCTCAATACAACCCCTGTAGAATGTGATGAGGTTGGGGGGTGGGAGATGGACTTCCCTCAGCCTTTGCAGAAAGTAGAGACGCTGCTGGGCTTTCTTTGCTATGGAGCTGGTGTTGAGGGACCAGGTGAGATTCTCCGCCAAGTGAACACCAAGAAATTCTATAGACATTTTCTGTTACTTTAGTAACAGATTCATATCCTTACAGAAAATATATATCTGTTTATAGGAACTTGCCTTTGAATTTACTTACTGTACCACAGAAGGAAACCATTTTGCCCATATGTCCATACTACTGTCATCTGTAATTTGCTCAGTTGCATTTACTCTTTCTTTATTTCCTCAAGCTCTACAACTTACTTTCCTCTGCATGTCTATTAATTCCATCATTTTTTTATCCACTCAACTGCACTAAAGAATAATTTTATAGTAGCTAATTAACATATCAGACCATCTATGGAAACTAGAAAGAGATGATGACCCTGACAGAAACTTTGTTGTTACATAGAAAATATGAAAGCTCCAAGGTTGCCATCAAATCCAGAGCTGAAACAGCAGTGCACCCAATAAGTAACTTATTTTGCAAGATTTAGGATCTAAGTAAAGTTAATTTTAACCCAGTTAATGGACCTTTTGATCAAGAGGGTTTATTTTACAAACAAAATATTAATGTTTGCTGAAGGCTGCTAATTTGTAATGCCTTTCTGATTATGTACCTTTGTTTATTCCAAATAGGTTATTATGATAACACAATATTTCACAGAGTTGTACCCGGCTTTATTGTTCAAGGAGGGGATCCTACTCAAAGTGGAGCAGGTGGTGAGTCAATATATGGGAAGCCATTTAAGGTAAATATTATTTTCTATTTTCTTTAATTTGTTTCTTTAAGATATCGAATCTTACAGTTAAACGTGAAGATTTTGCTACAGTTTTTTAGTAAGAGATGAAAGTTGTGGAAATTATCTGTGTGATACAGGTAGCACACTTGTCTGTTTATCTTAAGTATTTATCCCGTTTTTTGTGCTTTACAGTCTAGAACTTTGCTCATTCATTAATTGCAGTTGCATTATAATTTATTGAAAATATTTATTTAAGTAGCGTAGGTTGAAGTATTCTGAAGACATGAGATTCTACATTTGTTGGAACTCTTGAACAACATACGCAAATATCGGGAGTAACTTAGCATGTTGGGCAATGTATTTGAACGGGAGTAGTCTTGATAAAGGATCTTTGCATGAAACATCAAGAATTTCCCTTCATAGATACTGCCTGACCTGCTAGGTTTGTGCAGCATTTTGTATGTGAATTGTTTGGATTATTTGTTGCTTGAAATCCATTTTCAATAAAACTTAGTCTTTTTAAAATTATTTTATTTCAGGATGAATTTCATTCTCGTTTACGTTTTAACAGAAGAGGATTGGTTGCTATGGCAAATGCTGGCCCTCATGATAATGGAAGTCAATTTTTCTTTACATTGGGACCTGCAGATGAACTTAATAACAAGCATACCATCTTTGGAAAGGTTAGCTATGACAATAAAGAATTTTTTGATTTTTAATTCCAGTATTATGTAATAACAAATTCATCACAAAGTTCACAAGTTTCTACACTAGATGTAAGCACACACTTACTCTACACATGCAACTTATCCAATAACTTTATTTACCACGTTACATTTTTTTCAGTAACAATATATAATGCAGAAAATTCTGTGTAAGTCAGTTAATGAATTCCTGCCTCAATCTTGTTCCTTCTCTATCTGTTTTTGAGCACTTTGTGCTCTTGAACCTTGAATCTTCCTTTCATGTCTTTCAAGCCTACATTCTCCTAACCACTGAACTGAAATCTGCTTTCATTGGATTTGTTGTTTTATCTACTCTTTATCTAATCTTTCCTTGAATTTTTCATTTCATATTGATTTACCTGAAGCCATTTCCTGATAATAACTGAGAATCTGCCAAAGCAGAGAGGAAGTAAAAAGCTCTTCCTGTTCCTGTATAATAGTGTTACTGTTTATTTAAAAAGAAAGCAATTCTTCCAAAAGTACCCTTTTTATTCTTTTGCTCCTGTCTATGAAATGTTGTATCAGTTTATCCAATCTATATTTTGAAAGTTGACATCAGGACTTACTGTGGATTGGCTTAATAACAAGGGTGCTCTTGCTTGTTTCTTTGAATATATTTGTTGTGGAAACTAAGACTATGTTCTCACTGGATTCCCACCCATACTTAAAGCCGTTTTTGTATTTATTTTCAGGGATTTGTTAAGCTATGTAAAAGGAATTCCTTTCAAAGCCTGGAAAATAATTTTGTGGGATCTTTTGTTATTTAAGCTGCAAAAACATTAAATAATAGTGGCTTCATAAATTGGGATTAAATTATTTTCTGATCTTCCTGCTGAAACGAATGGTTGTTTTTTTTTTGTTCCCTCTTGACTGAATCATATTCATTATGAGAAAAATGCAGTTTGCCATAAATTCAGTCAGTGTAGCATTGGTAGCATGTACAGAACCCAGCTTTTGCTTTCAGGAGGCTCAAGCATGCACAATCCAAACTCTACATCTGTGCACTATGGTCTACCTCTTGCAGTAGCATGGACTTGTCTTTGATTTTTGTCTTTTGACAAGGTATGGGGTTGCTTTAACATACAAGGTCAAGTGGAATCCTAAGGGCTTCTACAGGTATATTCAGAGTGAAAGGTTAGCAAGGGATCTATGCATGGAGCTGAAAAAGATGGGAGAGATCTTAAGTGGATTTTTGCACCTGTATTTACTTAGGAGACAAATAGAGAGACTATAGAAGTGACGCAGAGCAGCAGTGAGGTCATGAACTCTATTTCCTGACTTGATGCAAATTAGGGTGGATAAATCCCCCAGGGTATGACATGGTGTTCCCTCGGACCTTTAGGAGGCTAGTGCAGAAATTGCAGGGGCCCTAGCAGAGATAATGAAGACATCCTTACCTGCAGGTGAGGTGCTGGAGGTTTGGAGGATAGCTAATGTTGTTCCATTGTTTAAGAAAGGCTCAGAGAATAAGACAGGAAATTATAGGCTGATGAGCCTGATATGTGTAGTGGGAAAGTTATTGGAAGGTATTCTAAGGGACTGTATATATACATAAGTATTTGGATAGACAGGGACTGCTAAGGGATAGTCAACATGACTTTGTGTGTGGTGCAGTCAGTCATGTCTAACCAATCTTAGAGTTTTTGAGGAAGTTACCAGGAAAGTTAATGAAAGCAAGGCAGTGGATGGTGTATACATGGACTTTATAGCAAAGCCTTTGACAAGGTCCCACATGGGAGCTTGATCAAAAAGATTCAGTCGATTGGCATTCAAGAAGAGGCAATAAATTGGATTAGACATTGGCTTTGCAGGAGAAGACAGAGAGTGGTAGTAGATGGTTGCTTTGTTGACTGAAGACCTGTGGTTAGTGGTGTTTTGCAGGGATCAGTGCTGGGTCTGTTGTTTGTCATCTATATCAACAATCTGGATGATATGTGGTAAAATGGATATACAAATTTGTGGATGACACCAAGATTGAGGGTGTAGTGGACAATGAAGAAGACTATCAAAGCTTGCAGTAGGATCTGGATTAGCTGGACAAATGTGCTGAAAAATGGCAGATGGAATTTAATACAGACGAGTGTAAGGTGCTTCACTTTGGGAGGACCAACCAGTGTAAGGTCTTTCATGGTGAACAGTAGGGTATTGAGTGTGGTAGAACAGGAATCTTGGAGTTATACAAAATTACCAGGGGTATAGATAGGGTAAATGCAAGCTGGCTTTTTCCACTGAGGTTGGGTGAGACTACAACTAGAGGTCATGATTAAGGGTGTGGAGCAAGCTGCTAGAGGAAGTGGTGGATGTGGGTTTAATTGGATAGGTACATGGATGGGTGGAATATGCAGTGCTATGGTCTAGGAGCAGGTCAATGAGAATAAGCAGATTAATGGGTTGGCATTGTCTAGATGGGCTGAAGGGTTTGTGCGGTAGTGTTCTATGACTATAAGGTCTTACACTGGCTTGAGCCATTGCAAATGTGCATCTGGACAGTTCTTCTGTTTCTCATCTGATAAAGTACTTTAAAGGATACCATTTTCCATCAGCAAATGTAAAGCTTGCTTTGTTTTGTTATTGGTACCATTGTAAAAATAGTTACAATGAGTAGTTATCACTCATTTCAAGTGTCAGACGCCTCCAAAAGTATCTTTGTGGTGAGCTGTTTTGGTTGTGCTGCTGCTGTTTATGGCTTCTTGTTCCTCTGCTAAATTCTGCTGAAGACTTAACTCATTACAATTTGTGTGTGATTGAAGAAAGTCTTCCACATCATCCTGGTTGGGTCCTCTTCATTAAACCCAGCCTCAATGCTAACTTAATATCTTCTCTAAAAATATTCAAATTTGTAAACCCATATATGTTCTTATTTCACTCCATGACTCCAAAGTGACATGCCTTATTACACACTTCAGATAGTAATCCTTGAAAGTAGCAATAGCACCCTGACTCTGGGGTTATTCCAATGAATTAGTTACAGGGGACCTAAAATATTACCTAAATATTGTCATTTCATTAATGAAAATTGGATAGATAGATAGATAGATAGATACTTTATTCATCCCCATGGGGAAATTCAACATTTTTTTCCAATGTCCCATACACTTGTTGTAGCAAAAACTCATTACATACAATACTTAACTCAGTAATAATATGATATGCATCTAAATCACTAACTCAAAAAGCATTAATAATAGCTTTAAAAAAAGTTCTTAAGTCCTGGCAGTTGAATTGTAAAGCCTAATGGCATTGGGGAGTATTGACCTCTTCATCCTGTCTGAGGAGCATTGCATCGACAGTAACCTGTCGCTGAAACTGCTTCTCTGTCTCTGGATGGTGCTATGTAGAGGATGTTCAGGGTTTTCCATAATTGACCGTAGCCTACTCAGCGCCCTTCGCTCAGCTACCGATGTTAAACTCTCCAGTACTTTGCCCACGACAGAGCCCGCCTTCCTTATCAGCTTATTAAGACGTGAGGCGTCCTTCTTCTTAATGCTTCCTCCCCAACACGCCACCACAAAGAAGAGGGCGCTCTCAACAACTGACCTATAGAACATCTTCAGCATCTCACTGCAGACATTGAATGACGCTAACCTTCTAAGGAAGTACAGTCGACTCTGTGCCTTCCTGCACAAGGCATCTGTGTTGGCAGTCCAGTCTAGCTTCTCGTCCAACTGTACTCCCAGATACTTGTAGGTCTTAACCTGCTCCACACATTCTCCATTAATGATCACTGGCTCCATATGAGGCCTAGATCTCCTAAAGTCCACCACCATCTCCTTGGTCTTGGTGACATTGAGATGCAGGTAGTTTGAGTTGCACCATATCACAAAGTCCTGTATCAGTTTCCTATACTCCTCCTCCTGTCCATTCCTGACACACCCCACTATGGCCGTGTCATCAGCGAACTTCTGCACATGGCAGGACTCCGAGTTATATTGGAAGTCAGATGTGTACAGGATGTGCTTGATCATTATTGCTGATGAGCAATATCCTATGTATTCCATGTAAGATATAATTTGATGAAGAAGTAAAGAAATCTTGACATTTTTTTTGTAGATTACTACACTGCTGAAAGATTGTTTTCTTGTAATATCTCAACAGAGCCTTTGGACTTCTGTAAATTAAGGGAAACTGAACATATATTTTCAGAGAGTAACATTTGTTTCAGCTTATTTTATTCTGCTCTGATATCTGCAATTGCATCCTTGTCTGGAAGATGAAAATTATGCATGATTGTAAAATTCCCGAATTGTTCGCATTATTTAAAGTCTTGTCTTTTCACTAATCATCATCAAAAACATTTCTGTTTTATTCACATGCTTAATCACATTTGTCACACCTTAATGAGATATAGTCTCACACTTCCCTTAATATTAATGGTTATTTTCTATAACAAAAAGGAGGTACATGCCCTGAATTGTATTATAGTGAGAATTACTGAACGTTCATAATTTAAGAGATTGCTTTCTTTTCATTGAAAAAAACACACGTAATTTTAGTTGGTGGTGTGTCTCTCCATAATTTTTCCCCTGCCTATTTATGTAAACTCTTCCAGTCATAAAACCTTCAATGTTTTTCCAGTTTTGGCATCCTATTCCTACCCACAGGCTTCTGGCTCCTCATAGGCTTCTCTCTGCTGAGGCATCAAATTCAAAACTTCTCTCCTGGGACCTTCCTACCTCTTTCTTATTTTAAGAAGCTCTTTAATGTTTAGCTTTTTGACCAAGCTTTTGGGAATTCATCCTTAAAATTGGGTTGGTGTCAATATTTTAATGCTGTTTTGAAGCAGCATTGAATATTTTGCATAATAAAGTTTATTTGTAAAAAAAAATTTGTATATGGAGTGCTCCACGTATATTTAGTGTATATGTAACTTGTATTAAGGTAACTTACGTTAACAATTATAGTTGGTTTTGTTGATTTAGCAACTGAATTTGACTTGTTGAATACAGAATAAAATTTAACAAGGTATTTTTTAAATTGTTGATGTGAAAATTATAAATTATTTTCTGAATAGGTGACTGGCGACACAATTTATAATATATTAAGATTAGCGGAAGTAGAAATTGATAAGGATGAACGACCAATTGTCCCTCACAGAATCAAATCTACAGAGGTGAGTTAAGTATAGATTGGTGTTAGACAGCATGTTTTTTGGATTTTTTTTTACAAATTCTTCAGTCATATTTATGTATTGTGGCAAAGTTATAGAACTATATCATACCAATTTCATACTGTGAACGTTAACTAGTTTGTTGTATGCCTCAGAATGGTTCTGTGATAGTACCTTTCATACCACGTTTTGGATAGTTTTGACACCTGTTATAATTGGAGTCATGAAAAATCAATACTTTTGTTTGTTTATAATGAATTTAACTCTAGGCATAGATGTGGTATAAGTGAACTGCTCTGCTTGCCATTAATTTGTTGTTCAGTGTCATTATTGATTGAATGACCTCTCCAGTCTCAGAGACATCCTATCTGTTTCCATTGATCTTTCCTGATTCACTTGTCCTCTAGCTTGCTCGTCTCATCACTTGTACAATAGTATGACCCTTGGCTTTCTCAAGTGCAGGAAAGGGAGCAAGGCATTACTGACATTCTGACTCTTGAAAATTTCCCTAAAGATGTAAGAGAAGGAAAAAAAATGCTATGGTAGGATTTGGGCTCTGATTCAGAATTAGGCTTATTATCACTGACATACAGTATGTCATGAAATTTCTTGTTTTGCAGCTACTGAACAGTGTGATAGATTAAAAAACTACTAGTAAGTTACAAAATGAAATGTTTATAAATAAGTAGTGGAAAAAAAGAGCAAAATAGTAAGATTCTTCTCAATGGGTTTATGAACAGTTCAGAAATCTGATTATGGAGGGGAAGAAGCACACATTGAGTATGTGTCTTCAAGCTTCTGTACCTCCTGATTGATGTTGCTAATGGGAAAGAGGGCATGTCCTGGATGGTGAGGGTCCTAGGTGAAGGATACTTTGTCCTTGAGGCATTGCCTTTTGAAGATAGATGTTTTTTGACGGTGGGGGGGGGAATGATGCCCATGGAGCTGGCTGAGGTTACAAGCCTGTACAGCTTTTTCCAATCCTGTGCATTGGCACCTCCACACCAGATGGTGATGCAACCAGTCAGAATGCTCTCCGAGGTACATCTAGAAATTTGCTAGCCTTTGGTGACATACCAAATCTCCTCAAACTCCTAATGAATATAGCCACTGGTGTGTCTTTGTAATTGTATCAGTAATTTCTGCTCAGGTTAGATGTTCAGAGATGTTGACACCCAGGAACTTGAAACTTCTCACCTTTGCCATAGCTGACACCTCCTGACTGGTGTGTGGTCCCTCAACTTCCCCTTCCTGAAGTCCACAATCAGTTCCTTAGTCTTACTGATGTTGGGTGCAAGGTGGTTGTTTTAACACCACTCAATCAGCTGATCTATCTTATTCCTCTCTGCCCCCTTGTCACCATCTGAGATTCTGCCAACAACGGTTGTGTCATTGGCAAATTTGTCGATGGTGTTTGAGCATTGCCTGGTTGCAGTCATAGAGAAAGTAGATGAGCAGGCTATGCACACATCCTTCAGTTTTTCCTATGTTAATTGTCAACAAGGTGTAATTGTAGAGGGAGGTACAGTGGTCCAAGTTTTGAAATTTGTTGATTAGTGTTGAGGGGATGATGGTGTTTAACGTTGAATTGTAATCAATAGAACCATAGAACATTACAGCACAGAAAAAGGCCTTTTGGCCCTTCTTGGCTGTGCCAAACCATTTTTCTGCCAAGTGCCACTGACCTGCACCTGGAATATATCCCTCCATACACCTCTCATCCATGTACCCTAAACAATGTTCAACATCATGACTTGCAAGTTCTTACTCTAGTATGTACCAGACTATCATCCAAGTCAAACACCGTAAAGAGCAAGCTCTTCCAAAATAAATTTGTAAGAGGATGTAGATACTTGTTAATGATGAGAATAACAGGTAGGGATTGTATTTTTCTAAGTTCCTCAATGTGTGAATCCCTAGGGGTTGGTGGTGAGGTGTTTTCTGACAAGTTCCAGTCCTGAACCATGTTAGCTCCAGTCTTGGTCATTAAGCCAAAGATTGAGATTATGCTTGCCAAAGTGCCCTCTTCAACACTTGAGCTCCAAACTACTGCTGATTCCTAAACTGAGTGGTGTGACAGCTTTGGGCCTTTGGCTACTAAGTATTTACTCTTTCAGTAACTGTCCCAGCCCCTCATTACAGCCATCCTCAATCAAGAACCATAATTGAACCTTGGTGAATGTAAATTGCTTCCCGTACCTTGGTAGCCATCTTTCCAAAAAGGCAGATGTTAATGATGATGAAATCCACTGTCAAAATGTAGAAAATAGACTCAGTATGATTACTTCACAAAAAGGTCAAATACAATCCAGCCATTTATTGCTCAAACAACACACACAAAATGCTGGTGGAACACAGCAGGCCAGGCATCTCGGCCCGAAACGTCGACAATGCTTCTTCCTGTAGATGCTGTGTGTTGTTTGAATTTCCAGCATCTGCAGATTTCCTCGTGTTCGCTCTATTTATTGCTCAAACTACTTTGCTATTAGTGAAGTGATGAGTGTGTTGTTGACTGCACTGTCATATGACACCTGCTCTCTGTTGACCATTTTGAGTTGAACCAGGACTACTTGGTTTCAGACCTCTTCATATTCTGACTCCAAAGTGGAACTAAAGAGCTGAATTTCAGATGTGATTCCATCCCATTCTCATTGAGACATATCTGGCTATGGCCTCCTCTATTGCCATAATGAAGACAAACTCAGGTTTGAGGAGCAACATTTCATATTCCATGTAGATAGTTCCTAAATTGAAACTGATGGCATGAACATCATAATTTTTAACTTGTAGTAATTTCTCCTGTTTCTCTCCCCCCCCCCCCCACTTCTGGCTTCTTCCTCCTTTCTTTCTGGTCCTGGTGAAGGGCCTCAGTTCAAAATGTCGACTGTGTACTCCCCTCCGTAGATCGCCTGACTTAGTGAATTCTTCCAGCATTTTGTGTTTGTTAGGTATGATATAATTTTAGAGCATCTCAAGGTTGTGAAAGGATTATTCACATAAAAAAGCCTGTATATTCCTTTACTCTGTTATTTTAAGGATTGACTTCAGCCCCAGTGATGTGTGTTAAAGGTATATAAAAGTAAAAATTCATTGTGTCCAAGTAATTGCTTTAAAGTGAAAATTTGTTAAAATACTTTCTAGGTGCTCCATAACAGCTTTGATGACATTGTTCCAAGAATATTGAAAAAACACAAGAAGGAGAAGAGAGATGACGAATCGAAAAAATCTCATTTGAAAGGCACAAAGTAAACCAAATTATCTTCTCATTATATGAAGTTAGGTTGCTTCACAGTTAGTTCTGTTCTTCAATCTTCACTTATTTCATTGGGAACTTAAAATTAGAGAAAGCTAATCTCTGGGTTAGGTAAACAGATGAGAAATGATAGCAGTTAATATGTTGGATCCTTCGTGGGGCAGAAATTTCTATTTGTATATTAAACATATCTAACTTTTACATCTAGGGATATAAAGAAAAAAATAATCCAAATAAATTACTTGATGTGCTGCAGATTTAAATTTATGCCCATCACAAATTTTGTCACTAAGTAAACAGGCAAACCAGTAACCTTTTAGCATAGGAATTCAAGCATGTATTGCAGCTTTAACTTGATCCATATGATTCAGTCTCATTAGGAAATATTTCAAACCTTAAACCAAACGTATTACCTGTCCTGCAACCTCACTGCTGATTTTTCTTTGTCTCTAATCACTAACTTGCTGAGGCACCAGTGGAACAGTGGAGGCAATTTATTTTGAAGCAGGCCCTGACAATGCATTGCTAAGGCCTATTTTAATATGGGTTTAATAGAACTGCCTGGGCACCTTCCAGGCTGTGCAATCCATTGCTGAGAATAATTTATGGTAAGCCTTTATTAAGTTTAGTCTTACTTAATGCAGAGGCTTTCCCTCAAATCACTGGCATCCTCTACTCTCTGTAGTCATAACCTCCTCCTTTCCCCAGTTCACAAAAAACATATCAGGATTGTGCTGTCGTCAGATCTCTCTTTACTGTGAACCAGATCCATGGCTTATCTGTTCTGTGTTTTCCTCAAGCTCAACACCAGCAGCATACAGGGAAAAGACCTTTTCAGTGTGATAATGGTTAAAGCAGCTTCTAATCTAATGCATTGGAGATTCATGGTCCAATACCCAATTAATACAACTTTCCAGAGGCTTTAGGAATAAGTAATGTCTCAAAATGTGCAAGCTGCCAAAATGCATTAAGAAAATATTTGTTGGTTTTTATTTATCAGAAATTTCAGCTTGCTTTCCTTTGGAGAAGAAGCAGAGGAGGAGGAAGAGGAAGTAAATAGAGTTAGCCAGGTAATAATTTGCTCTTGCACGTTTGGTTATTAAATACGTTAAGTTGGCTATAGTTCAGCAATGCACTTTGCTTCACTTCTTGTCAATCTTGTTGCTAATTTTACTCCATGAAGCTAACTTATTCATCAGCTTCAGAAGAGGGGAAGCTGTTGAATATGGTGTACTTGGATTTTTAGAAGGTTTTTGATAATGTCCCACCCAGGAAATTAGTGTGTGTAGAATTTAGAGTACAATATTATCGTAGATTGAGAATTGGTTGCAAATGCAGTTCCCCTTTAAGAAAATCTAAGTGAGGAAGGTGTGCTGTGTTGCAGGTACGATTGAAATGTAGAACCCTTAGAACCCCTCCCCCCCATTCCCAATTATCCTGCTAGTGAATGTACATCTCCGGATAATAAACTTGAGGACCTCAAAACAAGATCGTAGTACCAGCGGGACATCAGGGACTGCTGCGTACTTTGCTTCATGGAAACATGGCTTACCTCTGCCATTTCAGACGCAGCACTGCAGCCTGAGAACTTCACCATCCACCAAAATGACAGGACAGCTGAGTCTTAAAGGTAGAGTAGGTGGACTATGCTTCATGGTTAACTCATCGCGGTACATGGACATGGCAGTTCTGTCTCAATCCTTTTCATCTGACCTGGAACATCTAGCAGTCAGGTCTTGTCCATTTTGTCTACAGAGAGGGTATTCTGCCATCATTCTGGTGGTGGTGTAAGATATTAGGCCAGACACTGGATGAGCTGACCAACGTGATCAGTAGTCACTGAAGACTGCACTCTGATGCCTTCCCTATCATTGCAGGGGATTTCCACCAGGCCAGCCTGAAGAAATCTGTGAATAACTACCACTAACATATCACCTGTGGAACTAGAGGAGCCAACACACTCGATCACTGTTATACCACCATCAAGAATGCTCACCATGCCATCTCGCATCCATACTTTTAAAAGTCTGATCACTTGGTTGTGCTTATGCTTTGATGTACAGACGGAGACTAAAGACTGCAGCATCAGTGGTGGGGACCAGGAAGGTGTGGTCATGGGAGGCGGAGGAGTGCTTAAAGGAATGCTTTGAGTCAGTGGACTGGACAATATTCATGGACTCATCTTTGAATCTGAATATGCCACGGTTGTGACCAAGTTCTTCACAGTCTGTGTGGATGAGCGTGTGCCTTTGAGAACAGTTGTTGCATGAATGAAGTCACTGGAGAAAAGTACTGGTAAATACGAAGCAGCTTCCTTATTCAACAAAACAAGATACAGCAGACCATATGAAGATGCTTTCATTTGAAAGGTCTGCCATTGCACAGCACTACACACATTTTATGTGCTAAAGAACAAAGGAAGTTCAAGATGATTTAAACAAATCCGTATTTACAATCTTCCCACCATCACACCCAGAACAAGTGTTAATCACTGTCTCATCCATGCAGTGGAATGTTGACTGGACTCGTGCATATGCAGACAATTAGCTAAGTGCCTGTTTCCTGGTCTACCTGGTCTGTGAACCTATTGTTCAGAGCTGCATTAAAATCAAATCCACAATGCATATTCAGATCTGAAGACTGGTGGCCGAAGTCATTTGCTAAATCTAAATGTGCTATACCTAAAATCGCTCTAACAAGAACATACCTAAACCAAAAGCCATGATGAACCAGAAGATTCATGGACTGCTGAGGGCTAGATTTACAGTATTCAAGACCGTTATACAGAACTATGTCAGACGTCCGGTTATGTCCTATGTAAGGCTATTTTAAGGATGAGAAAACAATTACAATTGAAGTTAGAGGCAGAATCAGATGCATGTCAACTCTGGCAGAATTTGCGCCTACAGGGCAAAGCATAACATGATGAATGGCAGTGACACTTCACTCCCAGGTGAGCTCAATGCCTTTTATGCATGCATTGAAAGGGAGAATAAAACTACACCTGTGCAAAACCTTGTAGCATCTGGTGACCATGTGATCTCTCTCTGAGGCTGATGTCAGAACACCTTTCAAGAGACTGAACTCTTGCAAGGTGTTAGGCCCGGATGGTGAACCTGATAGGGTACTGAAAACGTGTCAGCAAACTGGCTGCAGTGTTTAAGGACATCTTCAGTCTCTCACTGTGGCAGTCAAAGGTTCGCATCTACTTCAAAAAGGGTGACATTGACCCAGAAGAGCAGGGTGAGCTCCCTGAACGACTATCACCCAGTTCACTCATGTCTAGTGTGGTGATTGTTTTTGAGAGGTTGGTCATGGCCACAATCAACTTCTGTCTAAGCAAGGATCTGGACCTGCTGTAATTTGCCTGTTGCCACAACAGATGCAATCTCACTAGCTCTCTACTCGGCCCAAGATCACCTGGACAATAGCAATTCCCATGTCAGGCTGCTGTTTATTGATCACCACTCAGCATTCAACACAATCAGTACTAATCAACAAGCTCTGAAACCTGGGCATCTGCAACTGGATCCTTGACTTCCTGGGAGACCACAGTCAGTGCGGGTCAGAAATGACATCTCTTCCTTGCTTACAGTCAACGTTGGTGCACCTCAAGGATGCATGCTTTGCCCACTGCTCTGCTTTCTACACCTACAACAGTGTGGCTAGGCACAGCCCAAAGGCCTCCTACAAATTTGCTGATAACACAACTATTGTTGGTAGAATTTCCGATGGTGACGAAGCGACATACAAGAGCTGGTTGAGTAGTGTTGCAACAACAACCTTGCACTCAATTCAGTAAGTCTAAGGAATTGATTAAGGAAAAGACATGGCAGACCAATTGAATAACTACTTTGCTTCTGTCTTCACTAAGGAGGACATAAATAATCTTCCGGAAATAGTAAGGGACCGAGGGTCTAGTGAGATGGTGGAACTGAGGGAAATACATGTTAGTAGGGAAGTGGTGTTAGGTAAATTGAAGGGATTAAAGGCAGATAAATCCCCAGGGCCAGATGGTCTGCATTCCAGAGTGCTTAAGGAAGTAGCCCAAGAAATAGTGGATGCATTAGTGGTAATTTTTCAAAACTCCTTAGATTCTGGATTAGTTCCTGAGGATTGGAGGGTGGCTAATGTAACCCCACTTTTTAAAAAAAGAGGGAGAGAGAAACCGGGGAATTATAGACCGGTTAGTCTGACATCGGTGGTGGGGAAAATGCTAGAGTCGGTTATCAATGATGTGATAACAGCACATTTGGAAAGAGGTGAAATCACCAGACAAAGTCAGCATGGATTTGTGAAAGGAAAATCATGTCTGACGAATCTTATAGAATTTTTTGAAGATGTAACTAGTAGGGTGTATAGGGGAGAATCAGTGGATGTGGTATATTTAGATTTTCAAAAGGCTTTTGACAAGGTCCCACACAGGAGATTAGTGTGCAAACTTAAAGCACACGGTATTGGGGATATAGTATTGATGTGGATAGAGAATTGGTTGGCAGACAGGAAGCAAAGAGTGGGAGTAAACGGGACCTTTTCAGAATGGCAGGCAGTGACTAGTGGGGTACTGCAAGGCTCAGTGCTGGGAAACCAGTTGTTTACAATATATATTAATGATTTAGACGAGGGAATTAAATGCAGCATCTCCAAGTTTGCGGATGACATGAAGCTGGGCGGCGGTGTTAGCTGTGAGGAGGATGCTAAGAGGATGCAGGGTGACTTGGATAGGTTAGGTGAGTGGGCAAATTCATGGCAGATGCAATTTAATGTGGATAAATGTGAGGTTTTCCACTTTGGTTGCAAGAACAGGAAAACAGATTATTATCTGAACGGTGGCCGATTAGGAAAAGGGGAGATACAACAAGACCTGGGTGTCATTGTACACCAGTCATTGAAGGTGGGCATGCAGGTACAGCAGGCGGTGAAAAAGGCAAGTGGTATGTTGGCATTCATAGCAAAAGGATTTGAGTACAGGAGCAGGGAGGTTCTACTGCAGTTGTACAAGGCCTTGGTGAGACCACACCTGGAATATTGTGTGCAGTTTTGGTCCCCTAATCTGAGGAAAGACATTCTTGCCATAGAGGGAGTACAGAGAAGGTTCACCAGATTGATTCCTGGGATGGCAGGACTTTCATATGAAGAAAGACTGGATCGACTAGGCTTATACTCACTGGAATTTAGAAGATTGAGGGGGGGATCTTATTGAAACGTATAAAATTCTAAAGGGATTGGGCAGGCTAGATGCAGGAAGATTGTTTCCGATGTTGGAGAAGTCCAGAAGGAGGGGTCACAGTTTAAGGATAAAGGGGAAGCCTTTTAGGGCCGAGATGATGAAAAACTTCTTCACACAGAATCTGTGGAATTCTCTGCCACAGGTAACAGTTGAGGCCGGTTCATTGGCTATATTTAAGAGGAAGTTAGATATGGCCCTAGTGGCTAAAGGGATCAGGGGGTATGGAGAGAAAGCAGGTACAGGGTTCTGAGTTGGATGATCAGCCATGATCATACTGAATGGCGGTGAAGCCTCGAAGGGCCGAATGGACTACTCCTGCACCTGTTTTCTATGTTTCTATGTTTGACTCTGAACTTCAGGTAAGGGAGGTTAAGAGAACACACACCAGTCCTTATTTGATGGGTCAGTAGTGAAAAGGGCGAGCAGTTTCACATTCCTGGGCATGACAGTGGCTATATTTCATTAGGACTTTGAGGAGATTTGGTATGTTACCATCCTGCAAATACAGAGTGAGCTATTCCCTTTCACCATAAGTCTTGCAAATTATTTTCCTATTTGCCCATGGTTCATGTTCCATTAAACAGAATGTCATTGTGCTGTTCATTTATGTTTCATAGAGTATGAAAGGAAAAAGCAAAAGCAGCCATGACTTGTTGAAGGATGACCCTCGCTTAAGTTCTGTACCAGTTGTTGAAAGGTGAGTCCTTCTTTTCCATACAATATGGCACTAGCAGTAGACAGTAATGTTTTGTGGGCATCTCACTGGAAAACTGCTGGTTATACATCTTCCGAACTATGATCGCGCAATTTGCAGCCTGTAATTTCCTTTTAAGAAGCACATTTAGAATGGTCAAAATGCATGAACTATCTTACAATCTCCTGATGAGCCTGAAGGACTCGGCAAGCTTGACTCCTAGAAATGCAGACTCAGCACTTGGAAGTGACTTGATAAGTGCCATCTTCCTGGCCAGTAAAGGACCTAAAGTCAAGGTTGTTGTATCGGAAGGAAATAAGCATTCTCTGTTTCACTGAGAGGTGTCTCATCTCTCGCATTCCAGGCATTGTGCTCCAGCCCGAGAGATTCTCAATCCACTGGATGCACCAGACAGTGGTACAAGGAAATTGCAGAGGTGGTGACATCTGCTTCGTGATAAGCTCATCATGGTGCTTGGATGTAGCAGTCTTGTCTCACTCTTGTTCTCCCAACCTGGAACATCTAGTGATTAAGTGCCAACTGTTCTAGTTACTGAGAGAGGTCTCCACAGTGATCCTGACTACAGTTGACATCCTTCCAAAGGCAGATGTCAGGCTAGCACTTGATGTATTGAGTGGTATGATTAATAAGCAAGAAACAGCCTACTCTGAAGCCTTTCACATCTTGCTGGGGATTTCAGTAGGCTAGCTTGAAGAAGTCTCTGCCCAACTACCACCAGCATATCACCTACATCACCAGAAAGCTTAACACACTCGACCAGTGCAGCACTACTGTCAAGAATAGCTTTGGTTCCATCCCTCTAGTGCAGGGATTCCCAATCTTCGTTATGCCATGGACCAATACCATTAAGTAAGAGATCTGTGGACCCCCGGGTTAGGAAGTCCTGCTCTAGTGCTTTTCGTGAAATCTGTCCACCTGCCTGTCCTCCTTGGACTTGCATATAAGCAGAGCTTAAAGAGCAATGTACCAGAGGTAAGGACAGCAAAGAGGTGGTCACAGAAGGCAGAGGAGTGGCTATGGCCTGCTTTGACTCTGTAGACTGGGTCATATTCAAGGACTCTTCAGAGGACTTGAATGAATACACATGGTTGTCATGAACTTTATAAATACATGAGTGGACAAGTGTGTCCCCACAAAATTATTCTTAGCAGCCCAGGATGAAACAAATAATTCAAAATCTGCTGAGGGCTAGATTAGTGGGGTTTAGGACTAGCAATCCAGGAAAGTAGAACCAGCATCACTACATTTTCTTGTCATATCTCATTGCTGTTAACACATGGCTGTCTGCATTTCCTATGTTACTGCAGTGACTGGAGTTCAAGTATTGTCAATAAAATACTGTATGATACAGATTTTGAAAGTATAATTTCTATTATTTATTTCAATGAATATGTGGATTATTTCAGTGCATTCATATGGTTATTGCACCAATCCAATTAGGATCTTCAAAGCTATGCAGCAGAAAAAGCCATCAGGTCGGCCACATATGTAATCAGACTTTAAATCTGGGTCTTTTTTGCATTATCACATTTTAAGTATTCATAAAATATTAGGATAAAAATGTGAATTGATTTGCATAATAGCAGGTCTAAAAACGGATTGAATTTCAGGAATTACTGATATATGGTTTAGTCTACCAATAACTGCCTAATTTAGATTCAGGATGAGGGTTGGACTTTCTCTATCATAGGAATGGAATCTCTTGAAGCTTGGCTTATGATGCTCTTGAATTGTATGTAGTGCATACTTATTCAATGGAGATAGAAATTTATACAACTGCGTAACTGTGCATATAACTAATAATATTTTCTACTTTTATTCCTTCCAGTGAATTGGCAGTAATGAAGTCAGAAGGAGCATCTGACAAGGTGTGGAATTTAGCACTATTTAAAGAGAATATGTTATGGAATTCTTACCGAAAAAGAAGAAGCAATTTAATCTATTGTGTTCACTCCAGCTATTTCCGAAGTCTTACATCTGTAATGATTTGTAAATGGAAAGACTATCTGAGGGCAAATGCCTTAGTGTTTTTTCTTTCCAGTAATTTGAAGAAACCTTTAAATGCCCCAGTACTGCAACTATCTCAGATTATGCAGTATCACTACACGGAAAACAATTTGAAAATATTTTCCAATAGGTTTACAAATTAATGAGTTTTAATATTGGTTGGAGGAAAGAAGCTGCTTCTGGTGTGCAGATCAAGACCAAAATGTGTTTCTACACATAGTTTTAATAGAAAATTGATTTGGAAGTCGTGAATAATTATCTTACAGGGTTTGGATAAAAGTGGTTAAGGTGGAACAAACACAATAGTACTTTTGACGAGACACCAGTGGCAAGGATTTAATGGATTGAAGCAAGGAATATTTGTGATATCAACGAGCAGATTCGATGTGTATCCCTTTTATTTTTAATTATTTCCATTTATCATTGTTTTTTAGTTCCTAGTGCCAACCTAATATGCCTTGGGGGCAAGCATTCACAGTAACACTAGTAAAATTACTATTAAAGAAGAACAAACTTCAGAGCCTGTGACCTTTTCCGATATAAAATACTCAAATCAATAAAGTGAATTTCTGTTGTTGTTGGTGAATATGGTTAGTGTAATAAGTTTGTTATTGGTCTAGAAAATAAATTATTGAGTTGGAGAATATGAGCTGATATCTTACCATGATGGATTGAGAATTTGAATTGGCATAAATCTAGAAATTAAAAGCAGATATCAGAATATAATAAAAAATCTAATTTCTAAAATGCTTTCAAATAAAGAAACTTGCTATGCTACTTAGTCTAGTTGATGCATGATTTCACTTCCATTGCAGCTGCTTATGTGGCAGCCAAACAAACTAGTTTGCTCAGTGTATTCCAAGATGGACAATGTAGGCTGGTTTTATCAATGTCTACCATGTTCTGAAAAGTACTTTTAAAAATAATAGCACAGCATGACTTGAAAATTCCGAAACTACACTTTGCTAATGAGTACTTTCGAACGTGCTCTTTGGAAACTCATAAAATATTTTTAAAGTTTCATTGTCCCTAAACTTACACATCCCTACTACAAAGAAAAAAATTACTAGTCAAATCCCAAGTTCAGATATAATTGTCAAGATGGAGTTTAGGTATAAATGTTATTTTCATAATTATTCCTTGCTCTAGCTTTCTCTGCTGTCACGTTTCATCTATAGCTTCTTGTCACTTTCAGCTTTCTATTTTCAGCTTCTGACATCATTTCCACTCTTTTCCCCCTCCCTCATCTCGATTTACCAGTCATCTGCCAGCTCTTGATTACCTTTTTCCTCCACCTTTTTATACTGGCTATCTCCCCTCCTTCAGTCCATTTGAAGATTTTTGACCCAAAATGGTGATGGCGCATTTCCCTTTATTGTTGCTGAGTTTCTCCAACACTTTATGTGTATGTCTGCCAATGTTTCAATTTGTAAATCAGTTTAGGTATTGATTTGATGAATATTTATGACTAATTGCCAATGTAGAAATACTTTCTTGCATCCAATTTGTGGCAGTACTGGTATATTAACATGGAGATGGTATCTTCCCTTAATAGCATATTTGATAGATTCTGCAAAGCAAGAATTACATAAGACTGTTCAAAATCCATATCTTAATCTATTTCCTTGAAGCAATTAACAGCAAAAAATCCTGGATCATCTTTAGGAAAATCAGGGGAAAGTATCATTAATGAAGTGTTCACTTTCTGGAAAAAACCTTTAACCATTATTTTATCATAGAGCCATGTTATAATATTTATTAAATCTACAGGAGGATTGACTTAGCTATTTGAACATTAAATTTTTGAGGATAAATATAAAATTAGCTTGATGTCGGCACTTTGTTTGAATTGAATAGGAGCTTGAAGCCAGCTTCAATCATTTGTAGCCCTTAAAGTCTGGTCCAGGAGTTGTTTTCTCCCCAGAAGACATGCATTAAAAATGGCTACTCTTCCAGGAGGAAGATGATGATTCTGGCAGCGAAGATTATGAACAGCTGAAAGAACAGATTGCTAAGAAATTGAAGAAAGACAAAAGTGAGGATATTAAACTTCAGGATGAAGAACGTAATACTGATAATGAAGAGAAAAAGAAACCCAGTCGCAGGTCAGTGCAGTATTTTAACCATTTTTATTTTAGTAAATTTTATGTTACAGATATGTTCTCACTTTGAGCATAAATCTGCTGATTAAATTTGCTGTTCTTGTTTCCTTTTTTCCCCCCAAACCTACTGCACTCTTTATTCATTTGTTTACTTAGCAGTTTAATATAGAGCCTACATGTTCACACTACATTGCACTTGCAGTGGGAAAAAATTCTCCTGAAATTATATTTAATAATAATACTTTATTGATCCCAAGTAGGAAATTCTTTTGTTACAGCAGCAACATTTAAAAATACACTTAGCAGTGTGCTTAACTAATAATAAATATAGAATAATAATAGTGTAAAAATAGTAATATAAAAATTGTGTACCAATGTGCAATAGTAATTTACAAAATAATAAAGCAGAGACTATTGTACTATGATGTCTGTTCTCCTGTCGCACAGAGATGAACTGTTGTATATGCTAATTACATTTGGTAGGAAAGATTTTATGATTAGTTAACAGAAATTGGATATTCATCATCAAGCTTGTTGTTTTTGATTGTATGTGGATTAAACTAATATAATCAGTAATGTTATATAAATCAAGAAACATTTTAAAGATGACAAAATCCTAGGAAATATCACATTTTTGGTTAATGATTTGAATTTAATCGACTCAAAAAAGCAAGTATTTAATACTGATTTTAACATGTAATAATAAGAGAACAATATATATTTACAATATATACAAGAAGAAATATTTGATTTTAAATATTTCGCAGCATATTACAGATATTCAATCTTGAAAACTTTTGACTGGCAGTTTTTTAAAAGTAAATGCTGAGTATTGAGGCCAGAATGATTCTAATATGCATTTATTAGCAGTATTACAATGTTCGTATTTCAGCAAGAGAACGTAGGGAAGGCCTTGGCAGAAATAGTGCATGAAACTAATTGTTCAGTATATTGTGAAATGCTGCATGTCTTGAATATCGTAGTTGACGTTGGAGTGAGACCATCACAGAAGCACAAGAAATTTAGCCAAATTATCTTGACCATGTTCTTTTCATCCTGTTCTACCACTGTATAATATTATGGTTAATCTTCTACTTGAACACAGTTGCTGACTTTATCCCCACATATCCTTGAATATCTAGAAATCTATTGAAATTAGTTTTGAATACAATGAATTTAAGAAAATTCTGAAGTTTTGTTTCTCATTGAATCAATAAATTTCTCCTCATTTCAACCTGTGACCCACTCGTTCTAATCTCATTATTCAAGGAAAGCATCCTCCCCATTTGCACACACTGAGCTCTCTAATGTTTTTGCATATTTTGATGAGTTTCTGCTCATTCTAAATTTAGGAATTTTTTTAATGTAAGGAGATCATAAAGTCCACTTACTCTAGGTATGGTCTCTCGAAGGCTATATCTTTACTCACATGTACCAATAAAGGCCAACATGCCTTTTGCTTTCTAAATTGCCTGCTCCACATGGATGTTAGCTTTTAGTGACTGATGAACCAGAACTTGTAAGTTTCTTTGGCCATTAATTTTACCCGGTGTCTTGTCATTTAAAATGCAGTTGGCACGTGTGCTCTCCCAAAATAGATGGCCTTACAATTTTCGGTGTTGTACTCCTATCACCTCATTCACTGATCTTGCTGCAATAAAAGAGAATACTGGAATTAAAATATTTGGGGTAGGGCAGGAAAATGTCACAGATCTTGGTGAATGTCATGCATCCTTGAAGAGATTTATAATCTACTCCTGCTCCTATTTCTGATGTTACTATGTTAACCAAACCAGTAACATCCCTGGATTAGTCACTAAGACCAATCTATTGGTATGTGTGAGTAAAGACACTAATTGAATGAAAGATTTGCTTGATTGGAAATACACAGACAATAGTTATACATTTATTTTCTTCACTATTAATTTACTATAGTTATTCGATTCTATCCAGTGTGGTATATATCAGAAGCTGCCAAGTATGTCATTGCTTTGGATTGCCCAAGACAGTATCCCAAGAACCATGCTAGTGGAGGACACACACAAAATGCTGGAGGAACTTAGCAAGTCAGGCAGCATCTATAGAAGGGAATAAACAGTTACGCTTCTGGGCCAAGATCCTTCCCCCTTTCTAGTTCTGATGGGGGCAGAAGCCAGAATGAGACCTTAAAACATCACAGCAGAATTAGACCATTTGACCCATTGAGTCTGCTCCACTGTTCTCTTACGGCTGACTTATTATCCCTCTCAACCCCATTCTCCTGCCTTCACCCCCGTGACCTTTAACGTCCTGATTAAGCAAGAACCTGTCAACCTCTGCTTTAAATATTCTCGATATCTTGGCCTCCACAGCCTCCTATGGCAATGAATTTCACAGATTCCCTACCCTCTGGGTAAGGAAATTCTTCCTCATCGCTGTTCTAAATGGACATCCCTCAAGTCTGAGGCTGTGCCCTCTGGTCCTAGACTCACCCATTGTAGAAAACATCCTCCCTTCATCCACTCTATCCAGACCTCTCCATATTGGATAGGTTTCAATGAGATTCTCCTTCACTCTTCTAAACTCCAGCAAGTGCAGGCTCAGAGCCGTCAAGTGATCCTTATTTCACTCCTGGAATCATTCTCGTGAACCTCCTCTGGGCCCTCTCCAATGCTCACAATACTCCAAATGTGGTCTAACCAATGCACTATACAGTTTCAGCATTGCATGCTTACTCGTATATCCTGGTCCTATTGAAATGAATGCTAACATTGCACCAACGCAACTTGCCGAAGAACCTTTAGGGAAACCTGCACTAGAACTCCCAAGTCCCTTTGCACCTTTGATTTTTGAATTTTCTCTCCATTTAGAAAATAGTCTCTGCCTTTATTCCATCGACCAAAGTGCATGACCATACACTTCCCTAAAAACAAATTCCATCTGCCACTTCTTTGCCCATTCACCTAATCTGTCTTAAATCCTTGTACAGACTCCCTGCTTCCTCAACACTACCTGCACCTCCACCTATCTTTGTATCATCCGGAATGGTGGCCACAAAACCAGCAATTCAGTCATCCAAATCTTTTTTCGCATATAATCTCTTTTACAAGGATGTTGCCTGGATTGGGGAGCATGCCTTATGAGAATAGGTTGAGTGAACTCGGTGTTTTTTCCTTGGAGCGACTGAGGATGAGAGGTGTATAAGATGATGAGAGGCATTGATCGTGTGGATAGTCAGAGGCTTTTCCCCAGGGCTGAAATGGCTAGCACGAGAGGGCACAGTTTTAGGGTGCTTGGAAGTAATTACAGAGGAGATGCAGGGGTAAGTTTTTTACGCAGAGAGTGGTAAGTGTGTGGAATGGGCTGCAGGTGATGGTGGTGGTGGTGGATATGATAGGGTCTTTTAAGAGACTCCTGGACATACATGGAGCTCAGAAAAATAGAGGGCTATGGTTAACCCTATGTGATTTCTAAGGTAAGAACATTTTTGGCACAGCTTTGTGGGCCGAAGGGCCTGTATTGTGCTGTAGGTTTTCCATGTTCTATAAAGTGAAAAGATGCGGTTGTAACACCATACGGAACACCACTAGTCACCAGCAGCCAACCAGAAAAGGTCCCTTTTATTCCTGCTCTTTGCCTCCTGCTAGTTATCAATCTTCTATCCATGCTAGTAATTTTCCTACAATACCATTGGCGCTTGTTAAGCAACCTCATGTGCGGCACCTTTGTCAAAGATCTTCTGAAAATCCAAGTATATAGCATCCACTGACTCTCCTTTGTCTATCTTGCCTGTAATTTCCTCAAAGAATTCCAACAGATTTGTCAGGCAAGATTTCACCTTATCAAAACTATGCTGACTTTGGCCTATTTTATCATGTGTCTTCAAGTACTCTGAAATCTCATCCTTAATAATTGACTCCCAACATCTTCCTTGAAGTCAGGCTAACTGGCCTATACTTTCCTTTCTTCTGCCTCCCTCCCTTCTTGAAGAGTAGAGTGACATTTGCAATTTCCAGTCCTGTAGAACCATTTCAGTATCTAGTGATTCTTAAAAGATCATTACTAATGCCTCCACAAGCTCTTCAGCTACCTTTGTCAGACATCCTGGGGTGTAGTCCATCTGGTTCAGGTAATTTATCTAGCTTAGGACATTTCACTTTCCCAAGCACTTTCTCCTTAGTAATAGCAACAACAATCACTTCTACTTCTTGATACTCAAATCTCTGGCATAGTGTCAAGTGTCTTCCATAGTGAAGATCGACACAAAATACTTACTAAGTTCCTCCGCTATTTCTTTGTCCCGCATTACTGCCTCTCCAGCGTCATTTTCCAGAGGTCCACTATGCACTCTGTCCTCTCTTTTGCTCTTTATATATTTGAAAAAACTTTAGGCATCTGCTTTTGTATTATTGGCTAGTTTACTTTAATGTTTCATCTTTTCTCTCTCTCTGGCTTTTTAGATGCCTTCTGCTTGGTTTTAAAACCTTCCCAATACTTTTTGCTATATTGTATGCCCTCTCTTTTGCTTTTATGCTATCTTTGAATTGCCCTGTCAGCCATGGTTGCCTCAGCCTCTCTTTAGAATACCTTGTGATGGATCTATCTTGCACCTTCTGAATTGTCCCCAGAAACTCCAGTAAATGGTGTTCTACCATCATTCCTGCTAGTATCCTGTTCCAGTCATCCTTGGCCAGGTCCTCTCATGCCTTTGTAACTCCCTTTACTCCACTGTAGTACGGATACATTTGACTTTATTTTCTCCCTCTCAAACTGCAGGGTGAATTCTATGATATTTTGTCACTGCTTTCTAAGAGTTCCTTTACCTTAAGCTCCCTAATTAAATTTGGTTCATTACACAACACCCAATCCAGAATGGACTTTACCAACCACTAGCTGCTCTAAAAATCCATCTTAGGCTGAGTCATCAGAGGTTGAGGTGGTGGGAGGTAGAGGAGACTGGGGTATCTTCTCATCGTCGTCTGTTTCCATCAGGGCAGGAAGGTCACCTTCTTCTGTGTCTGCCTGCCTCAATGTCAAAGGTCAAGTTTCGTCATCTTCTGTGCTGATGTGGAAGGCTTGAAAAACGACAGTATGCTTGACTGCTTAGCCTAGCGCATCTTTCTGTTATATACCGGTAGTTCTTTGTAAGCACTCAAACCATCCTGCAAATATGCCCTAAACCTACGTACCCTTTCAAAATTAAAGTCATACTTTTCTGCAATCATTGAAGCTTTGTCAATTGCAGTGAAAAATCTCACGCAATTGCTTCCCGTTCAGTTCCTGGACGACTTCACTTTTGGGCCATTCGCTACTGCATTTGGCTTCAATTGTTATTCTTTCCTCTTCATCAGCTCTTCATCTCTCAGTTCTTGGTCATGGGATGCCAAAACCTCTTCAACATCATCTTCGTCAACTTCCACAAACCCTTAACCAAACTCACTATGTCCTTACTTTGTTCACCACGATCGAAACGCTTAATTATGTCTAGTTTTACGCTAAGTGTGATACCCTTGCGTGCTCTTTTAGGCTTTTCCGATACTTTAGAACTCATCTTGCTAATGGATGCACAAAATAAATCGACATAAAGCACAGATGCTCACAGGCACGTGTTTAAGCAATGCCAGCTAGAGTGCAGTTCTGGGGGAGGGGCTTGGCTGCTCGGTGCGCGGGCTTTTTTCGTAACAGTGAAAACACCTTCTGTTAGCGAAAACAGGTAACTAATGTAGGTCTTTCGTAACAGCGAGGTGTCGTAAAGCAAACGTTCGAAAAACAGGGATCACCTGTATTCTACAAATTCCCTCTCATACTTAGATATTACCAAATTTTAATTCAAAATTTCTTAGGTATTTATTGACAGCTTAAAGCATTTCCAGAAGTTTCACATGAACTACAGAGTCCAATCCACAACTGCATCGATTAAATTATGCCCAAGTAAAAAGGTCTCTGGCACCGTGCTCTGAAAGATTCAAGGGGGAGAGGGAGACCATTTGAACACAGGGTCTTTCCTCTGGGGGCACTGAACTAGAGACAGATAGGCGCTGCTAAACACCTGCTCGCATTCCACAATTCAGTCTTCCTCAATGCTTTCATCGGCGAGAAATAGAGTTGATTATGGGCTCGCGTCCTATCTACAGGCTTCTTGGCCTCGAGGCCACATGCCACCCTCAGAGACAGCAAAGCAATAGATTGCTTAATCAACCTGAAAACTCACACCAAAATGTAGATCACAGGCTCCAACATTAGCAGAACCACTTCTGAAAGAAAAAGATCTGAAAAGTGAAAGACCATTTGTGACCCATCTGGAGAATGTCACCCTTGGTCACTTTGTTCAGGTGCCATCTATTCCGGTGCATTTTCTTTACAGTAGGGGTGGTGTTACCTGACTGATGTACAGTATTAGATTTATGCCACAGATGCCACTTACTGCCGAGGTCAAAAAGTTCCATTTTAGTCTTAACTGACCGCAAGACCTTACACATTTTTGCAGTCTCTTCTAAGAGTCACTTTGCAAAATCTTTCCAGAGCACTCCTCCATTTTGTGCAAGGCTTTGGAGATTGTGGATCCATGAACTTCAGCTCCAGTTGCACCCACCATCTTCTGCAGCTCACCCAGACTGACTGTTGGTGTCCCAGTAGCTTCTCTTACAAGTGCAGTTCTCTGGCAACTATGTTTAGATGGGCGGCTTGACCTAAGCGTGTTACAGTGGTTTCATATTTTTTCACTTTTTCACATTGGACTACACTCTCAGAGGTATATTAAGTACTGTGAGATGGCCTCGTACCATTTCCTGGATTTGTGCTTCTCTATTATCATCTTGTCTTGAATGCTCTTCTATGTTCTTTTTGGTTTGTTGGGTTGAAATTCTACCATACACAGTGGTGTTCTTGACACTGTGGACTACAGGAGGATTGGAGACAGGCTAACCCCTATTGACATCAATGGATCTGGAGTTGAGAAAGTGAACAGCTTTAAGTTCCTTGGCGCACACATCATTCAGGATCTCACATGGCCTGTACGTACTGGCTCTGTGGTGAAAAAGCGTCTCTTTCATCTCATACGGTTGAAAAAAGTTTGGCATGAGTCCCCAAATCCTAAGGATTTTCTACAGGGGCACAATTGAGAGCAACCTGACTGGCTGCAACACTGGCTGGTATGGGAACTGTACTTCCCTCAATCGCAGGACCCTGCAGAGAGTAGTGCGGACAGCCCAGCACATCTGTGAATGTGCACTTCTCACTGTTCGGGACATTTACAAAGACGGGAGTGTAAAAAAGGACCCGAAGCATCATTGAGGACCCAAGTCACCCCAACCACAAACTGTTCCAGATGCTACCATCCAGGAAATGGTACCGCAGCATAAAAGCCAGGACCAACCGAGCCTTCGGGGACAGCTTCTTCCATCAGGCCATAAGACTGATTAATTCATGCTGATACAACTGTATTTCTATGCTCTATTGACTGTCCTGTTGTACATACTGTTTATTACAAATTGCACATTGCACATTTAGACGGTGACGTACTGTAAAGATTTTTAAAGAGGATGAATACTTTTCCAGCCTGACAATTTGGTTTCAAATTTTTAGTAAAATGTTGACAGGTTTTGGAATTTTTCTTTTGATATGACATGATGCACGTTTTGTAGGTTAGCTCAAAAATTCCTACTTCAATATATTTTAAATTTATAAAACTGAGACAGTAAAATGTGAAAATAGTTGTGGGGGCTGAATATTTTTTCAAGACACTGTAACTGAGCAATGATTAATATGTTATAAGCTAATCAGCTCAGACTTTGCTGAAAATTGTACCTTTCAAGTACAGAAGATTGAACATGAAAGTGGTTATATTCTTCATCAATGGCCACAAGATAGAATCTGTAGTTTGCAGCAATTCAGCATGTCAATTATTCATTGATAAATGATGATAACTGAAACTTGATAAAAAGTTTATTGCTTGCAATGCCAAATTATTAATGAAAACTGAAAATGTTTATTTTCTTATTCAACATTTATGCAATATGGATTAGATATTCGACAGCCATAAAGTGTGACTGGACAGCTCTACAACAGCTTAGTGACAATGATATAATCTTACAAGAAATACTGCTGTAGAGGTATAATATTTGTATATAGTCAAACCAGATTTTACAGCCAAATACTTTAAACTTTTGTGCAATGAATCAGATCTGATTATAGAACTTAAGGTAAAGGACCTTAGGAGGCAGTGATAATATGATAAGAATTCACTCTGAAATTTGAGACGGAGAAGATAAAGTCAGAAGTATCAGTATTACAGTGGAGTAGAGAGAATTACAGATGCATGAGAGATGAGTTGGCCAAAACTGGCTGGAAGGGAACACTGGCAGGGATGACAGCAGAGAAGCAATGCCTGGAGTTTTTGGGAACAATTTGAAAAGTTCAGGATAGATACATCCCAAAGAAAAAGTATTGTAAGTGCTTGATGATGCACCTGTAGTTGTCAAAGAAAGTCAAAGCCAAAATAAAAGAAAAAGAGTGGGCATAAAATAGAGCAAAAATTAGTGGAAAATTAGAAGATTGGGAAATTTATAAAAACTCAGAGAAGGCAACTGAAAAGCTATAAAGGAGAAAAAGAAATATGAAGGTAAGCCAGCTGGTAATATCAAAGAGGATTCCAAATTATTTTCTTATATATATGTGTATATATATATATATATAGAGAGAGAGAGAGAGAGAGAGTAAAAGAGAGGCAAGAGTGGATATCAGATTGCTGTAAAAGAAAGTTGGTGAGGTAGTTATGGGGAGCAAGGAAATGACAGGTGAACTAAGTATTTTGCATCAGTCTTCACTGGAAGACACGGGCAGTATGTCGGAAGTCTGAAAGTGTCGGGGTAGAAGTGATTGCAGTCGCTATTACAAGGGAGAAAGTTCTTGGGAAATTGAAAGGCCTAAAAGTAGACAAGTCACCTGGACCAGATGAACTACACACCAGGGTTCTGAAAGAGGTAGCTAAAGAGATTGTGCAGACATTAGTAGTGAATTTTCAAGGATCTGGTATGGTTAGAAGGGACTGGAAAATTGCAGATGTCACTCCACTCCTCAAGATGGGAGGGAGGAAGAAGAAAGGAAATTTTAGGTCAGTTAGCTTGACCTCAGTGGTTGGGAATATGCTGGAGTTGATTGTTAAGAAAGTGGTTTCTGAGTACTTAGAGGCACATGATAAAATAGCCCATAGTGAGCATGGTTTCCTTAACTGAAAATCTTGCCTGACAAATCTGGTAGAAATCTTTGAAGAAATAACAAGTAGGATAAACAAGGGAAAATTGGTGGATATTGTATGCTTGGATTTTCAGAAGGATTTTGATAAGTTGCTGCACATGTGTTTACTTAACAAGTTAGGAGCCCATGGTATTACAGGAAAGATACTAGCATGGATAGAGCATTAGCTGATTAGCAGGAGACAAGGAGTAGGAATGAATGGTACCTTTTCTGATTGGCTACCAGTGACCAGTAGTGTTCTGCAGGGGTCAGTGTTGGGACAGTTTCTTATTATGTTGTATGCCATGATTTGGATGATGGAATTGATGGCTTTGTGGCCAAGTTTGTGGATGATATGAAGATAGGTAGAGGGGCTGTTAGCGTTGAGAAAAACTACAGAAGGACAGAAACAGATTGAGAATGGGCAAAGAAGTGACAGATGAAATACACTGATGGGAAGTGTATTGTCCTCACTCTGGTAGGAGGAATAAACGCACGACTGTTTTCTAAGTAGGGATAAAATTCAAAAATCTAAGGTGCAACAGGAATTAGGAGTCCTTTTACAGGATTCCCTAAAGGTTAATTTGGATGTTGAGTCAGTGGTGAGGAAGGCAAATACAATGTGTTCATTTATTTCAAGAGGACTAGAATATGAAAACAAGGATATTAAGCCTCACCACTACAAGGCACGTGAGGTCTCACTTGGAGTTTTGTGTGCAGTTTTGGGCTCCTTATTTAAGAAAGGATCTGCTGACATTGGAGAGGGTTCAGAGAAGCCTCACAAAAATGATTCCAGGAATTAAAAAGCTTATCGTATGATGAGTGATTGATGGCTCCAGGCCTTAACTCACTGGAATTTAAATGCAAGGGGGATCTCATTAAAAATTATTGAATGTGGAAGGCCTAGATAGAGTGGATATGGAGAGGATGTTTCCTATTGTGGCGAGGACTAGGACCAGAGGGCACAGCTGCATAATAGAGGGATGTCCACTTAGAACAGAGATGAAAGCAATTTCACTAGCCAGTGACTGGTGGATCTGTGGAATTCGTTGCCACAGCTGGAGTGGAGGACAGGTCATTGGGTGTCTTTAAGGCAGAGGTTGATAGATTCCTGGTTAGTGAGGGTGTGAAAGGTTACGGGGAGAAGGCAGGAGAATGGGGTTGGGACAGAAATGGAAAAGGGTCAGCCATGATGAAATGAACCAGCAGCCTCAATGGGCTGTATGGCTGAATTTTGCTCGTGTGTCTTGTGGTTTTGACTCATTGCTACCTTGCTGTTGTATTTTTCTAAGGTGCAAAAAAGTGGATATCAGAAGCATTAGTAGATAATAGATTATCTTTAGAAAGCAGATAGAGTTTACATAGTTATGATATTTTTCACTCTACGATAGGAAAAAAACATTACTTTTCCACAATTTTGATTAATTCTGCTACGTTTGTTCTGAAGTTCATCCCTCAGTTTAGATGGTTCTTGCTCATAAATGAAACTATATAAATGGTTATTATGAATTTCTGTGTGTAAGAGGTTTCCCAGTATGAAATTATGACTTTGTCCACTAGCTGCTGCTCTAGATACAAGAGCTTTGAGATTTTGCTATCAGATTTCTCCTTTAAGAAATATATCTTATTTTCTTGCTGTCCTTCCTCTTTGTTATGTAACTAGCTGTAATATGCCCTTTTCTTGGTACAGTACTTCCTTAACTCTTTAGCTGTACTCCTGTCCTCAATCTGCCCTTACTGTATCTTGCTATGGTAGATATTTTTGGTGGATTTTACTGTAGTCTCTGAGCCATCTATTTTGCCTTTTGCCGTTTCTATGTCACCAGCTTTTATTCGACCTATGGCAGTGGTGTCACCAGCAAACTTGAATATAGCTTTGGAGCTGTGCTTAGCCACACAGTCCTAAGTGTAACGGGAGTAAAACATGTGGCTGAATGCAGATTTGTGGTGTACCTGTGAAATTGTGGAGATGTTGCTAATCCGTACTGACTGGGGTCTGCAAGAGAGGAAATCGAGGATCCAATTGCACACTTGGGTATTGAGGCCGGGGTCTAGGAGTTTGATTAGTTTTGAGGGTATGATGGGATTGAATGCTGAGCTGTAATCAATAAAGATCATCTGACGGATGCGCCTTTGCTGTCCAGATGTGCAGGGTTGAGTGAAGAACCAATGAGATGGTATCTGCATTGGACCTGCTGCAAATTGGAGTAGATCTAAGTGGCTTTTCAGGCAAGAGTTGATATGTTTCATCACCAACCTCTAAAAACACTTCATCACTGTGGATGTAAGAGCTACTGGACAATAGTCCTTGAGGGAGGTTATCATGTTCTTCTTAGGTACCGGTATAATTTCTCTGGTTCTCCCTTATCAAGAATGTCTACTGCTATCTCCGTAGCAGTTACTCATTTTCACTCTATCACAGCTTATCTATTTACTCTTTAAACTCTCACACATACCTTATTCTAACCTCTAGATTTGAGTATTCCAGTGGATCGCCAGACCAGCAATATCTTAATTTAAAAATCTTCCCTGCACTCCCACATCAGGACTAGTGCACTTCTACCTCAATCAACTCTCTTCATTCAGTGGCTTCATTCATTTCAGCTATATAAGAAGTGTAAGAAGCTGAATGATGGTGAAAGCACCGTCAGAGATTCAGTAATTGCATAAAATAATTTGATAAATGCACATCTATGTCAAGAAGTCGTGCTGCAGCTACATACAGTATATCGAGCATTAATTATTTGCATTTGAAGCACCGTTTGCACTTTCCTTGCCCCATGATAGGAAGGATATGGAGACTATGGAAAGGGTGCAGAAGGAATTTACCAGAATGCTGCCTGAATTTGAGGGTATGAGGTATAAGGAAAGGTGAAACGAACTTGAGCTAACGGCTGTGGGGAGATCTGGTAGAGGTTTTTAACATTAATGAGAGGCATAGGTAAGGCAAGCAATCAAAATCCTTTTCTTGTAATAGGTGCAGCAAGAAATTTCAGTGAAGCCTGAAAGGCGAGGTGGCTTACTGATACACCAAATGTATCATTATGCTCCTAGCACTTGTTGCAAAGAACCTGGTCTCTAATGTGCAGAAAGTCAGCAGCTTGATGAGTATCAGACCCAGGTACATTCTGAATTAAAGAAATTGTGAAGGTATTTTGAAGGAATTAAGTAGCCTTTGAGGGCTGAACGAGGCAACTGATACAGAGAAGCAGAAGTGTGAATAAACTTCGTCACAAGAACGTAAAGATGTGTTGATGCTTAATCAGGAAAAGTTTGCGAGAGGGCTGAGAGCATACTGAAGTCAGTGTAGGGTGTCTGCGTAATTATTGGCGAGACCCGACGCAGACTGGGAGACCGTTTCACTGAACGCCTACGCTCTGTCCGCCAGAGGAAGCAGGATCTCCCAGTGGCCACACATTTTAATTCCACGTTCCATTCTCATTCTGGTATGTCAATCCATGGCCTCCACTACTGTCGAGATAAGCCACACTCAGGTTGGAGGAACAACACCTTATATTCCATCTGGGTAGCCTCCAACCTGATGGCATGAACATTGATTTCTGTAACTTTCATTAATGCCCCTTCTTCCCTCCTTACCCCATCCCTAATTTTTTAACTATTTTTTCCTCTCTTTCCCTCGCACAATAACTCCTTGCCTGTTCTCCATCTTCCACTGGTGCCCCCCTCCCCCTTTTTTTTCTTCCAAGACCTTCCATCCTATGATATTCCCCCTTCTCCAGTCTTGCATCCCTTTTGCCAATCAACTTCCCAGCTCTTAGCTTCATCTCTCCCCCTCCTGTCTTCTCCTATCACTTCAGGTCTCCCCCTCCCCCTCCCACTTTCAAATCTCTTACTACCTTTTTTGTCCATTAGTCCTGACGAAGGATTTCGACCCGAAGCGTTGACTGTACTACTTCCTATAGATGCTGCCTGGCCTGCTGCGTTCCACCAGCATTTAGTGTGTGTTGCCTGAAGTCAGTGTAAGTTCGTTGCCTTTCATCAGCTCACTAGCAGCTGTTTCTAATAAATTTGACTTACCTTTGATACATTTAAACAGATTTTTGAAAGATAAATAGGCTAGAAATATTAATTTGCAGTTGTTGCTTTGTGCTTCTGTAACTTCAGGTACTTTATAACCTGAACTTGCAGAACTTCGAAGTATTCCTACAGTTTCAATAAGGACTTGAATTCAATAATTGCTCAAGTCACATCTTTTTAAAATATATTTCTTCTACCCAGTTTTTTTTTATATCTTTCTCTCTGATAACTTTTGGAGTACAGGATCTATTGTTGGAAAAGAATTTCCTTCCTTTATCCAGCTTGTAGGATTCCTGCCAAGAAGTGGGTGAAGCACCTGACAAACAAGTGAACAGTGATCAAATGACAAAAAGATATCTTTTATTTTTATAACAAATTTGCAGAAGTTGGCCTGAGGTACAATGTTGTACTAATAATAACCACACTAATTCCATTCAAGCTGTAGCAGTGAATCCTGTCTGATGCTTTTCACAGAAAGTATGACATCTGCTAGGAGCCTCCTTTATAGTTTGTCTGCAGTGAAAGACAGAGTCTGGAAGAACAGAGTCCAGGAAAAATATCTTCTGCCAAATTGTAAGAATAGACTGAGAAACCATGGATGAATAAAGACATGAGGAATAAAATGCTGAAGATAAGAAATGCGGCATGAACCAGGAACAGGAATGGCAGGATGTAACAGGTGGAAAACACCAAAAGGTTATGAAAGGCATCAAAGAAATCATTAGAAAGGCAAATTAGATCACCTTCTGATCAGAAAAAGTCTTATTTCAGAAGCATAACAGAAAATATTATGCATATTCAAGAAATGAGAGTCATGCCTGCGAACTTAAAAGTCAAGTGGAAGTAAAAATGCAATTATTCATTATTACATTTTTAATTTGTTTACTTTTCCTGCTAATGGAAAAGTATACAGATTAAAATGTAACGAATAATTAGCATGGAATTCAAAGAGAAAAGTCTAGTGGTCTAAATCAGAATTAAGATAATACTTTAAAGTGTTATATACTGTTCTGACACCATGCTACGACAATAATAGAGTCAATATGTCTTGTAAGAACAGGTTGAGTGAACTCGGCCTTTTCTCCTTGGAGCGACGTAAGATGAGAGGTGACCTGATAGAGGTGTATGAGATGATGAGAGGCATTGATCGTGTGGCTAGTCAGAGGCTTTTTCCCAGGGCTGAAATGGCTAACCCAAGAGGGCACAGTTTTAATGTGTTTGGAAGTAGGTACAGAAGAGGTGTCAGGGGTAAGGTTTTTTTTTATGCAGAGAGTGGTGAGTGCATGGAATAGGCTGCCAGCCTATGATAGGGTCTTTTAAGAGACTCCTGCGTTGGTACATGGAGCTTAGGAAAATAGAGGGCTATGGGTAACCCTAGGTAATTTCTCAGGTAAGGACATGTTCGGAACAGCATTGTGGGCCGAAGTGCCAGTTTTGATCTATAGGTTTTCTATGTTTCGAATATTAGAACCACAGGAGAGCATGCAAAATAGACTTACAGCTTTAATTTTATACATATAATATCCTCTTTAGGAAAGAATGAATAAATCAATAAACTGCTTCTCTTTAGAAAAGATAATGTTGAGTGGTAATCTAATAAAGATTTTTTATATTTCACAAATGTTTTCAGAAGTTAGGCACAGAGTTTATGGGAGAAAGAAAAACCAGAGGAAAAATTAAGAGATACTAAGAAATCAAATGGGAAATGTGAACCAGTGGAGTCATTGAGGTTCAAAGTACCTATATGTCACCAAATAAAGTCCTGAGATTCATTTTCTTGTGGGCATACTTAATAAATCTATAGAACAATAACCATAACAGAATCAGTGAAAAACTGCAACAACTTGGGAGTACAAACAGAATGCAAAAGACAACAAATTGTACAAATACAAAAAGAAAGAAATAATAGTAATAATAAATAAGTAAACAATATACATCGAGAACACAAGGTGTAGTGTTCTTGAAAGTGAGTCCATTGGTTGTGGGAACATTGCAATGATAGGGCAAGTGAAATTAAATAAAGTTATCCCCCTTAATTCAAGAGCCTGATGGTTGAGGGAGTAGTAACTGTTACTGAATCTGGTGGTGTGAGTCTTGAGGCTCCTGTACCTTTTGCCTGATAGCAGCAGCGAGAAGGGAGCATGACCTGGGTGGTAGGGGTCTTGATGATGAATGCTGCTTTCCATTGACATTGTTTTATGTAGATATGCTCAGTAGTGGGAAGGGCTTTACCTGTGTTAGACTGGAGTGTATCCGTTACATTGTACAAAATATTCCTTTCAAAGGAGTTGGTGTTTCCATACTAAGTTGTGATGCAGTCAGACAATATACCCTACATTACACTTCTATAGAAGATTGTCAAAATTTTAGATGTCTTGCTGAATCTCCGCAAACTCTAAAGGAAGTAAAGGTAATGCAGTGCCCTTTTCATAATTGTACTTGCATGCTGGGCCTAGGACAGGTCCTCAGAAATAATAACACCAAGAAATTTAATATTGCTGACGCCTCTAATGAGGACTGGCTCATGGACCTCTAGTTTCCTTCTCCTGAAGTCAATAATCAGCTTCTTGTCTTGTTGACATTGAATTAGAGTTTGTTGTTGTGGCACCATGGGAAAAAGAGAAGATAGATAGCTTTAAGAAATCTTTATTTTTCTAAACTTATTCCTTGCAGTTATTTCCTTCCAAAGTTTCAGTGAAGCTAAAAGAAGAACTATTTTTCCGAAGAAATGTACATGGTCCTGACTTGATAATTCAATGAAATTCTAATTTGCAAACCATCACAGTTGAATTTAATAGAGCATTTGTGTAGGTCCCACGTGGTAGGCTGGTCCAGAAAGTTAAAGCACATGAGATCAAAGGCAAGCTGGCTAAGTGGATCCAAACTTAGATTGCTTATAGAAGGCAGAGATTGGTGTGGCAAGTTGCTTTCCTCTTTGGGTGTCTGCAATCAGCGATCAATGCTGGGACCCATGTTTTTTGTAAATGTTAGAGAAATAGTAAGAGGATGACATGAACATGTGTGGTAATGTGTATAGTCAGAAATGTTGCCTTGAGGTTACAGCAGGATATAGATCAGTTGAAAAATTGGGCAGATTGGTGGCCATTAGAATTTAATTCTAATAAGTGCAAGCTATTGTATGTTGGGATGTTAAGTGGGGGTTGGTTAACAGAAGGACTTTGGGATTCATCCATAGTTCTGTCATAGAGATGGTGTGGTGAAGAAGAGATATGGCATGCTTGCTTTTATGGGTCAGAAAATGGAACTTGTGAGTAATGTTTCAACCTTACAATACATTGATTCAGCCACACTGGCAGTTCTAAGTCACCACACTATAGGAAAGATATGATTGTCCTGAAGAGTATGCATAAGCAATACACAGGATGTAGCCTGGAGTGGAGGACTTATGTTATAGGGAGAGATTGGATTAAGCTGGGCTTAATTTCCTTGTAGTTAATGAGGCTGAAGGGTGACCTGACAGAAGTATGTAAATTTATTAGAGGCATAGATAAAGCAAATAGAATATTTTTTTCAGTGGTCGCAAATCAAAGAAGAAAATAAGCCATAGGTTTAAGGCAATAAGGTGAGAGGAGAAAGTTAAAAGGGGATTTAAGGGTTTTTTTTTACACAGAGTGGGTGATAAACTGATGGAGGAGGTGGTGCAAAAAACATTTAGAAAGGCTTTGGCAAGGTGAGGTGTAGAAGAATGCAGATCTAATGCAGTAAATTTGGATTAGGGTAGATGGGCTATTAAATAAATAATGTATTGATTAAGAATCAGTTGGTAGCAATTGAGAATGCTGAGAGAAACTGATCATTTTAGATTTCAACCATCTGCAGTATTTTGCTTTACAAACTCTAGGAGAGTTGGAAATGATATAGTAGTTTGAATGGCTTTCTTCTTTATTGGAAGTACAGAACAATACAGCAATGTATTTAAAGGCATGCATAAACTTTAGCCTGAAATTTGAGCAGAAGTTATAGCGCTTAACTGAACTCACCAGCATACATACCCATAAAATAGCAAGATACCTCATTAAAATAGTGACTAGGTATAAATAAACAGAATATTATCAATTTCACATTTATTTGTCTTGCAGGCACATTCTAATTGTGTGCACAAGAGTTAGGTAATTTCCAGAAACTTTCCAGTTCAGGTTACAGATGTGAGAAACAAAGCTTGAGATTGTTTCACTTTAGGATTCTTTTAATTGATGTGAGCAGTTGGCTCAGACTATGTTAACTTACCTGTGATGTGAAAACGGGCCAAAACTGAGCTAAAAACAGTTGTCAGACCATTTCAAAATAACAATGTTTTTCTGACACAAGATCCTGTTAAGTGAATGGTAGTGATTATACCTGTTACACTGAACAATAGATTCTGAAACTTTGGCAGACTGCAGTCAGACAGCTTGTTTCACCCGTTTCCAAGCCCTTTGGTTATATGCCAAGTCTTTGCTGTTCTCCAGGGATATTGTGTACTATCCAATTCTGCAAAAATGGGTTCACTCCAGATCTTTTTTATTTTTAGTTGAAGAAATGAAATTAGACTAAATTACCTGAGGAGTGGTGCTGCCACAACCAAAGCGTTACCTTGGTAATGTTCTGAACAGAGTTGTACACATTTTGTGGTGGATGTGCCATGCTACTGCAGAGCTCACTTTCTTCTATAATCTCTGTGCTAATTGAGCCTAGGAAGATATTTAAAATTCCATGCAATAGCTTTAAAACAACAAGTCTTCAGCAACTGTAAGAATCCCTACTGAAGTACTAAACCAAAACAGAAGAGTCCTTCTGACCTAAATTCATAATTTCATCTGGGAAGAGGAAAGTATGTCAGTGGATTTTGCACATGTTGTAATTCTGGTTACCTTTTAATAAGGCCAATTTCGGTAAGAGGTGCTTCCTGTCACAGGAAAAGTAATTCCAAGGAACCACACCCCCCCCCCCCCCCCAAGCCTCTCTAATTCTAGTGCCAGAAGAGCTTTTCCTAGAATTGTATGAGATTCTTTCTACCAAGAGATACAGTGATCCTCATGGTATGACAAATATAAGAAACTTGCAAATCACAGCACCATTATACATGGTTTTATCAAACACTCAAAAGCTATTGATTGAGGGAAATAGTAAAAGACCTTTTTCAAATTTAGCTATTCTCAGAATTTCATTACCATGTGATTCCTGCTGCATAATAATGTGCAAGTTTTAATTCCCAACCAGCAGGTCCACTATAGACCCTATCCGAGTGCAGACAAAACTCAAGCAAGGCTATGTTACCACACCTGAACTCTTCTCAGTTTTACTTGCTGCAATACCACAACTTACCTCCATCTCCTTCCTATTGGGGTTGAATTAGTCTATAGTCTTGGCCATTTCTGCAACTAAAGTCACTCTGATCGCAATGATCAATTTACTACAATTTAATCATGACACTTGTGTATGAACACATTTGATGCCAGGCTTCGAATTATCATTGATTCAAAGAGGTTTTGGCACAATTAAACTTCATAAATCAGGGCTTTGAGTACAGGAGTTGGGATGTTATGTTCAAGTTGTACAAGATGTCGGTGTGACCAAATTGGGAGTATTATGTACAGTTTAGGTCACCTACCTGTAGGAAAGGTATCAGTAAAGGTTGAAAAGTGCTGAGATTTTGCCAGGAATTTGTGGATCTGAGTTATAGGGAAAAGTTGAATAAGTTAGGTTTTTATTTCTGGGAGTGCAGGATAATGGGGAGTGATCTTATAGAGATATACACAATTATAGATAGGATGAATGCATTCATGCTTTTTCCCTTCAGGTTTGGTGAGAGTGGAACCAGAGGTCATAGGTTTAGGATGCAAGGTGAAATATTTAAGGGGAGATATCTTCACTCAGGTGGTGGTGGTGTGAGTATGGAATGAGCTGCCGATGGATTCAGATTCATTTGTAGCACTTAAGAGAAGTTTGGATGTACATTGAAGAGAGGTGTATTTCCTCTATAGATGCTGCCTGACCCACTGAGTTCCGCCAGCATTTTGTGTGTTGCTCTAGATTTCCAGCATTTGCATTATCTCATATGCCTGTAGTGGCCCAGGGTTTACTGGAAAAGGGTTGCTGATAACATACCATTTATCATTATACCATTTTATGTACAATTAAGTTAGTAAGCTCAGTGGATTAAGAGATATTAATGAGTTGGAAATCTCAGAAGCTGTTGATTGCTTATGGCTTCACAGAAAAGACATCTTGGCCATAGCCTCAAATCATTTGCAGAAATTGCTGAATTGGCAGATTAATTGCTCATTAGCTTGAAATCCCCCTCCACCAGTCTCTGCCTATTTATTTGTTCATCAAGTAGCCCTCAAATAGTGCGAGGTGAGTCTTTACTGTGTTACGTACCCCGTAACTGGGTCACTTACCAGCAAAGATAGAGAGGTCCATTGAAGTCTGATGGTACTATTTTTAACAGTATTTATTGATAAAAATACACAAAATAATATCAATGCAAAAACATACAGATAATATACTTCGTCAATACTAAATCTAAAAGCGCGGGTATAATAATAATCAATAAGAAATAGCTCTATCGTTGTCTAGGGGATAATGTATTGTCCGATGGAAATATAAAAGTCACTGTAGTTCATTCAATCTGCAGCTTTTTGGTTGGAGAGAAAGACGGGTTAAAACTTGCCCATTCCTTTTATGATGTCAATCCTTCGAGAGTCGTTGGGGGACTGATTTCCCCTTCGAGGTTAGCTAAAGCCGTGCTTCTGTGGCAAGACCCACCAATTCCGAGGCAAATGGAAAAGGACGCACGTGGGCTGGTTCCACCGGCTTTCGCTGTTACGCTGTTACAGGAGTTCTAGCATTTCTTCTGGTGCGTCTGAAGGGGCTGTTCCTCAGACCCTCTTTTATCCTGACTCATAGGGTTTCAGATGTTAATCAGGGTGGGATGATGCAATTCCTCCACCAACCCCCCCCCACCCTCGGTTCATTGCCTGGGGGCTTCGATGCATCGTACAGGATTCAATACACAAGTTCGTCTCCAAGAGACAATAGCCGTTATCAGTGGTTCCGCCTTTCGGAGGCCAGGACACATTCCAAACTCTTCATGGATTCTGCATGTCTTTCTCTCATTTCCTGGGTCTCCTGACTCGAATCAATAGCGATCCTGCCATTCTCAAAAAGGAGGGGGCTACGGGCGTAACAACTGTATTAAAATGCGGTAACCATACTAAAAAATAAATTGGTATGGAAGTACCACTCCAGGAGCTGATGAAAGTTGAGCTGAAGGAGATGTACTGTATTCCATTTTAGGATGTAGGAAATTCTTTGGAACAAGGAGAAATGTACAAACAGTAAGTCGGGATTAAAATGGAAGCAAAATACATAATGTGTTAGATGAAAGGTAACTACATATCAAAAGCCTTGAACTGACATGTTGTAATATAGCTTTACTAAAACTATACAAATTAACACCTAGTATCATTTCTCCACCTTTTTTCAGTGAATGGTGAAGAGAATTATCCTTTTTTTCACAAAACTATCCTTTTCTTCAAGTAAAGCTTTCAAATGAAAGGCAAATGCCAGGCTGTCAATATTGTGCTGATGATATAAAATTCAAAAATAGAATGTTGTGGTGAGGACATTGTGAGTCTGCAGTGGAACGTAGATAAAGAATTTAGGTGAAAACTTCACAAATGGAATTTAAGGTGAGAAATGTGAAGTCATGCATTTTGTTAAGAGGAATCAAGAGGAAGATTAAGTGTAAAGAGACCGAAAATGAGTGTAGATCAATAGTTATGTTTAATATCAGAGAATGCATACAATAAGCAACCTGAAATTCACAGACATTCATGAAATCAGAAGAGTATCCCCAAGAATGAATAGCAGTAAAACATTAAAACCCCAAAGCCCTCTCTCCCCCCCCATGCACAAGCAGCAGCGAAGCATCAACCCTCCCCCTGCCCCACTTATTTCAGCAAAAAGCATCAGCACCCACCACCCACCAAGCAAGCAATAGCAAAGTCCCCAGGAGAGACCATGATCTGCTGTACAGCAAAACTAATTGTTTATCTGATCAATTTGACACATCACAGGCTCTCTCTGTCCCTAATTAAGGGACAGAGGGGTGCCGCACAGCGAGAGGGGAGACCAACCAAAACAACTAGTCTGCTGTGTCGCTTTTTTCAAGTTCTCAGACTTGAGAGGGTTGGGGAGAGGGGGAGGAAGAGAGAGAGCGAGAAAAAAATGTTGCTGTACAGAGATCTCTGACAGCCAATCCGCTGTTCCCAATACTCCGTTTTCTCCCATGACGCTTCAGGCAGCAGCAGCATAGAATCAGCTTGTTCACAGAGCTGCAAAGCTTTGAAACCTGTAAGGCGTGCTTGTCTTCTAGGCTGCGCCCTTGGGATATCGAAAAATGGCTGTGGGTGAGCCCCAGGAGTGGGAACCATCACTGTAAAGATCTGCAGTTTCAGTGCAGCTGCAGGTCAAGGGCAGTGACAGAACCCATCCAGCTAGAAAAAGGAAAAAAATAAACTTTGAAGCTAAATATTAAGCTGTTTCCACAGATGAGCTCAAAGAATCTGCTCTCTAGCACCATCGTAGCTCTGCCTACTCCATAGGGAATTAAATATTATAGTGCATGAATTATAAAAAGTTAATAATAGTTGCAATAACTAGTTAAGAAAGAATGTTAGCCTTTACTGCAAAGAGATTGGGAGGTTAAGAATAGAAATGTATTGTTACAAATTGTACATGTTGTTCTTGAAGCTAAGCAACATTATTAACTATCTCCCCTTCTTGGAGGAAAATAAAGCAAAACTAGGTACGTACTTCTTGACTATAGAACGCTATTGAAATTATAGTCAATGAAGTTTAGCAATTCAGTTCACTTTACACATAGCACAAAACTTAGGCTCTTTACATAAACATAAAAAAGAATTGCCAACATAATAGCTGTCTTTCTCTTTGTTTTTAATAGTTTATCACTCTTTGTATAAAATAGAAAATGCCAACATTATAACTGTCTTTCTCTTTTGTTTTAACAGTCTCTCATTCTCTTTGTACAAAAAAGAATTGCCAACAATGTAACTGTCTTTCTCTTTGTTTTTGGCGGTCTCTTTGTTTTCCTCCTTTTTATCAGTAATTCTTTTTTTAAGAACAGCCTCATTTTGTGAAATGTTTTCAACGTTAATGTTTTTTTAAAAAAGAGTTCTAATTTAATGGAGGTCAGGATAGACTACTTGACCACTCTGGCAAAGTGAGAGGATTATTCTGCCTCTTTAATCACTTGCCATAAGCTATAGGTTATGTACATCTCTGTGATGGGATAGATAAACAACCCGATCTGGTATAGGTTCCTAGTAGTGTTGGAGCAGATGGAGATTCTTGAATCGGTGCACCATCTCAGGTAAGTGGTCCTCATCATAAGGATTAGGCCACTCTATTTCTTTCTCTATCTTTTGTGAATTTTGAAGGTTCAGGTGCACACATCTCTTCTGCCTGATTTCACCTTGTGATGTTCTGATCACAAATGATCATTGTCCATGCTGCTGGACTATTATTCCTTTGGTGAATTGGTCTGAAGTGCAAACAGTTTCACCACTCCTGAGCAGCGCCAGCAATTTTTCTCTGTTTCTGAGAACATACATGCTCTTTGATTTCTCCTGCTACATTCTCTCAAACTTCCTTTCTTCATCAAAATCCAGTAAGGTTGGAGAAGGGAAGGAGGAGTGGGCAGGCTTGTTCTCACTCTCCAGCCCATTGACAGCTCTGAAGGGCTGTAGCCATTCATAAGAGGTGTGGAGCGATAAGCTAGCGATGCTTTTAGGGGTCTTTTGCCTTCAGTAGGAGGCTCTTAATATTTTGCAGTGTTCTTTCTGCTTCTCCATCTGTCTGTGAGTACTGTGGACTGGTTGTCTGGTGTTTAATCCCATTGTCCCTAGCAAAGGCTTTGAATTCTGAGCAGCTGAATTGTGGACCGCTGTCTGACACAAGTGTCTCTGGTATTCCATGCTGAGCAAATCCAGCTTTTGGGTGCTGTATAACTGCTGCTGGAACAACTCAACATTCCATGGGTAGTAATCCAAAGTGAGAAGTTATTTGTCTATTTTCAGCTCGAAACTGTCTTGTGTCTGCGATCTGCCATGGAAAGTCTGGGAATTCTGTGGCACAGAGAGGTTCAGCATGATTTTTGTGCAGTTTTATACACATTTCACATTGCTTTACATAATCTCCCAACTGTGCGTTCAGACCAGCATTGTCTTGCTCTTAGGTGCAAGTTTCGATGCCTTGGTGTTCTTGATATATTTGACTGATGGTTAGAAGCAGGAATGATGAGCCTGGAGCCCTTTAGCAGGAAATCATCAAGATAGGTTTCAATAGGTACATTTAGTATCAGAGAAAGCTATACAATATACATCCTGAAATTCTTTTCCTTCGCAAACATCCATGAAAAAAGAAGTACCCCAAAGAATGAATGACAGTTAAAATGTTAGAACCTCAAAGCCCCACCCAGCTCTCCCCTCCCATGCATAAGCAGCAGCAAGGCTACGACCCCCCTCATCCACACCAGCAAAAAAGCATCAGCACCCTCCACCAAGCACTCAAGAGTGCAGCAAAGTATCAGTAAAGACACAGACTTGCAGTACCCCAAAGACTAATTGAACTACTTGTTCACCCAGGCTCTCTGCCTCCCTAATAAGGGAAAAAGGGGCGTCCCCATTTTACAGCGAGAGGGGAGACATAACAAACAACTCACTGATTTATGATGTTAAAAGTCAGTTGCGTCACTTTTTCCGAGCTCTGTGCCCAGAGACTGCAAAAAGACGCAGCCCTCCAGGCACACAACCCCTGGCAGCTAACCGGCTGCACCTGATGTTCCGTGTTCTCCCACACTGCTTCAGTCAGGGGCGCCAGCCTAGAATCAGCACGTCTCCAGAGCCATGAAAACCTGGAACCCAGAACCCTGAAGGTGTGCTCGTCTTCCAGGCCACGTCCTTGGGATATCAAAAAGCAGCTGGTCATGAGGCCCTGAAAGCGGGTCCCATTCCCGCAAAGACCAAAGTCCCAAAGTCAGAGTCTGACTTCAGGTCAGTGTCTTCAGAAAAAGCCCCCATGCCCTGAAAAGGGAAAAATGAGACATCAGTGATAGAAATAGAGCTGTTTCCGAAGATGCAAGCAAAGGAGTCGCCGTTTAGCACCATCTTGACTTCGCTCCACCTCCGAGTCTGTGTAAAGTGAACTGAATCTCTCAATTTCAGTGACTATAATTTCAAAGGCGTTCTATAGTCAAGAAGTACATACTGAGTTTTATGTTTCTTTTTCCTCCAAGAAGGGGAGATGTAGTGATAGTTAATAATGTTATTCCTATGCCACTTCGTTAGCCACTCCCACATGTGAAGAGTTCACGCACTGTGGCAGCAGGGTTGTGAATAAAGTTCAGCTGAGTATCCTGCATGCCAGTGCCCTGTGTGCTCTGCACTGTCACTCAGTAATGAACACAACAGATCAGGCCTTGGCATTGGCAGCAGGTGCTCCAGCTGGTTGCCTCTTCACCTCAGTAGATTCTGAGGTCTACCAGAATTACCCGTGTATCGTCTATACTCGTGTACAGTGTACATGTAAATAGTGTATTGGAATGACTCAAGCAAACAGAGGCTAGGTATGCCCAGTTGCATGAAGAAGACAAATGAGAGGTCGAGGGCAGACTGTGTGTTTGGAAAGGTTATGTTTATGTACAATGGCTTCAAAGAGCTGCCACTAGAGCAAAAAGTGGCTACGGTGTGGACTGTGAGACAAGGAAGAATTCTGCTCATAATATCAGTAAAGTAAAAACGACTCAAAATAATCGAAAGGAAGTAGGATTGTTGCTTTTTAACCAATGACTTTATAAGCAAGTATCAACAGTACTTAACCTTGAAAGAAGCACTATTAGGTGCTGATGTATTTAAAGGTAATCTAAAATATTAATCAGTTTCATGTCCAAGAATGGTTATTTAAGGTTGCTATAGCTGGGAATGGTAGTGGGGATAAGCTCCCACTACCTATTAAATGTTCCCAACGGCATGTGTCTCAAATAGCCTCTGACAACCAAGTCTTATCCATGGCTTTGATGTGTGGCTAAGCCTGGAGGAACCGTTTCTACAGACAAGAGAAGGAGCAAAGGTGGGTTACTGATGCCTTAAACCCAGTTGCTTCGGGAAGATGGGGCTCGTCAAGTAGAAGGGAAACATTGATCTCAAACCTCAGCTACCGTGTAGCTACACCCACACATAAGGAAGACTTTGGGAGTGAACCGCAAACAAAATTCCAGAGCTGAAGTCTCTAAGGCAGCCCTACATTGAGTTCAACACTGACAAGCAACTCCTGCGATGCCAGTGGTGCCAAATGTATCGGTCTCCGCTGTTCCTTTGGATTCATCAGCTGCATAGAGAGGTGAAGCTTGCTATTTAGACAACAGCTTTCTCCACATCATACTGCCTTTGCTTGAGTACTGCCATGCATATCATGTAGACATCTAGGATGTAACATCCATGGAGCTCCTTTTGGAACATCTGGCCACCCATGCTCACAGTATTGCATGACCTTGCTGCAGATTTGGTTCTTTTTCAACATAGCACAAATTTCATCCAGTTTACTCTGTGATGCAGGAAAGCTTTCAAGTACCTGAGCTAAGTGGATGTTGTTGTCTTCCATGATGGCAGTCAGCCTCCATCCACTCACTCTTGCATGGCATCCTTGACAGAGTGTCTGGTGTGATGAAAGATTTGCCAGGGAGATAATTCATTGTAATAACAGTATCACATAAACTTCATTCTGAAACTTTGCCGATGTGGAGGTAAGTCATTCAAGTGTTTTGAACTGAGGAGGCTGACAGTTGGCTTATGGTATGTATCAAGTAGGAATTTAATGCTTGTCAAGTAGCAGGTGAAGCATTCACAAGCCCACACGGGAGCCAGCATCTCCTTTTCAATTCTAGTGTAATGCTGTTCAGGAGTCTGTACTCTTGATGCATATGTTCCGGTTTCCATACACCACTACAGTACTGAATGAGCGCTTCCCCTAGGCCAAAGAAAGAGTCATTTGCTGAGACCTTGGTTGCTTTGTTTTGATCAAAGTACGCCAATGTTGGCAGAGCGATGCTTTAAGTGATGAGAATGACTTCTTCTGTGGTGCATCCCAGTTGTGAAAAACTCCGGGTATCTCTGCCACGGAACATCGTTTAGCAAATCCCAGCCTTGCAACGAGATTCAGCTTCTCAGTGGCACGTCATCCCAGTAGTGGTGAGAAGATATTCTGAACAACATAGACATCCTCTTTTAATTGTTTATCATTCTTACAGATAGAAACATAGAAAATAGGTGCAGGAGTAGGCCATTCGGCCCTTTGAGCCTGCACCGCCATTCAATATGATCATGGCTGATCATCCAACTCAGAACCCTGTACCTGCTTTTTCTCCATACCCCCTGATCCCTTTAGCCACAAGGGCCATATCTAACTTCCTCTTAAATATAGCCAATGAACCGGCCTCAACTGTTTCCTGTGGCAGAGAATTCCACAGATTCACCACTCTCTGTGTGAAGAAGTTTTTCCTCATCTCGGTCCTAAAAGGCTTCCCCTTTATCCTTAAACTGTGACCCCTCCTTCTGGACTTCCCCAACATCGGAAACAATCTTTCTGCATCTAGCCTGTCCAATCCCTTTAGAATTTTGTACGTTTCAATAAGATCCCCCTTCAATCTTCTAAATTCCAGTGAGTATAAGCCTAGTCGATCCAGTCTTTCTTCATATGAAAGTCCTGCCATCCCAGGAATCAATCTGGTGAACCTTCTCTGTACCTCCTCTGTGGCATGAACGTCTTTCCTCAGATTAGGGGACCAAAACTGCACACAATAATCTAGGTGTGGTCTCACCAAGGCCTTGTACAACTGCAGTAGAACCTCCCTGCTCCTGTACTCAAATCCTTTTGCTATGAATGCCAACATACCATTTGCCTTTTTCACCGCCTGCTGTACCTGCATGCCCACCTTCAATGACTGGTGTACAATGACACCCAGGTCTCGTTGCATCTCCCCTTTTCCTAATCAGCCGCCGTTCTGATAATAATCTGTTTTCCTGTTCTTGCAACCAAAATGGATAACCTCACATTTATCCACATTAAATTGCATCTGCCATGAATTTGCCCACTCACCTAACCTATCCAAGTCACCCTGCATCCTCTTAGCATCCTCCTCACAGCTAACACCGCCGCCCAGCTTCGTGTCATCCGCAAACTTGGAAATGCTGCATTTAATTCCCTCGTCTAAATCATTAATATATATTGTAAACAACTGGGGTCCCAGCACCGAGCCTTGCGGTACCCCACTAGTCACTGCCTGCCATTCTGAAAAGGTCCCGTTTACTCCCACTCTTTGCTTCCTGTCTGCCAACCAATTCTCTATCCACATCAATACTATACCCCCAGTACCATGTGCTTTTAAGTTTGCACACTAATCTCCTGTGTGGGACCTTGTCAAAAGCCTTTTGAAAATCTAAATATACCACATCCACTGGCTCTCCCCTATCCACTCTACTAGTTACATCTTCAAAAAATTCTATAAGATTCGTCAGACATGATTTTCCTTTCACAAATCCATGCTGACTTTGTCTGATGATTTCACCTCTTTCCAAATGTGCTGTTATCACATCTTTGATAACCGACTCTAGCATTTTCCCCACCATCGATGTCAGACTAACTGGTCTATAATTTCCCGGTTTCTCTCTCCCTCTTTTTTTTAAAAAGTGGGGTTACATTAGCCACCCTCCAATCCTCAGGAACTAATCCAGAATCTAAGGAGTTTTGAAAAATTATCACTAATGCATCTACTATTTCTTGGGCTACTTCCTTAAGCACTCTGGGATGCAGACCATCTGGCCCTGGAGATTTATCTGCCTTTAATCCCTTCAACTTATCTAACACCACTTCCCTACTAACATGTATTTCCCTCAGTTCCTCCATCTCACTAGACCCTCGGTCCCTTACTATTTCCAGAAGATTATTTATGTCCTCCTTAGTGAAGACAGAACCAAAGTAGTTATTCAATTGGTCTGCCATGTCTTTGTTCCCTATGATCAATTCACCTGTTTCTGACTGTAAAGGACCTACATTTGTCTTGACCAATCTTTTTCTTTTCACGTATCTATAAAAGCTTTTACAGTCAGTTTTTATGTTCCCTGCCAGCTTTCTCTCATAATCTTTTTTCCCTTTCCTAATTAAGCCCTTTGTCCTCCTCTGCTGGTCTCTGAATTTCTCCCAGTCCTCAGGTGTGCTGCTTTTTTTTGCTAATTTATATGTTTCTTCTTTGGACTTGATACTATCCCCTAATTTCCCTTGTCAGCCACGGGTGCACTACCTTCCCTGGTTTATTCTTTTGCCAAACTGGGATGAACAATTGTTGTAGTTCATCCATGCGATCTTTAAATGCTTGCCATAGAAGTAGTAAACATTTCTTTCACACTGAGCTTATGTTTTCCTGACCTCATGAGCACTTTCTTTCTTGGGTTTCACGTAATACCTGTTTTTTTTCCATCAGTTTTGTGAACAGATATTAAAGGATCGCTATGACATCTGCCCCAGTGTCCATTTTGAACATCACTGCCTCATTTTGCAACTGAACCTTAGAACAATAGCCTTGTCTATTTGAATCTAGAGGCCCAAGTGTAGCTGTCTTAGCATGGTCGTCTTTAACCTCTTGAAGATCTGTTTTTGAGAGATACTAGCTTTTATAATGGCGAACTCAATTGCATGGGTGGCGTTTCTCTTCTTTTGCTGGACTTGGAACGGAGACTTGCTGCATCCCCTGCAGCTGGATATTTTACCTGCTGTTTATTTTGCTTGTTTGTTTTGATTGAGATGAGCTCTATTGTCACCTCTTTCTGTGGTCTTTATGACTACACCTTGTTTGTACCCTTATTTTTGTACAGCTTCTAGCTTTACCTCCACATTATTTTCATGCCCAAGTCCTGTCTGTTGCTGATGAACATTCTGACACTGCCTGACCATAGAAAAAACTTTTGCTAGTGTCAGATTTGCCTGTGACTGAAGTCTCTTTGACAATTTGATGTCTATAAACCCAGCAATAATCCTGTCTCTAATGAGCTCATCTCTCAGAAATCTAACAGGCCATGCAATGCTGTGATTAAATCATTTACACTTTCATCTGTCTCCTGTTTTCTGGAGTTGAACTTTTCCTTTTCAAATATGGCATTTCACATTCCTGTGAAACATTCTTCGAATTTGACCTGTACTAGTTTGCACTGCTTTTTCTGAGTATCTCTCTGTCCTAATTCACCCTTGATGTCATCTGCTTTGTCACCCATGCAGTATTTCAATGTGCTTACCTGATGCTCTACTGAAGCCTGAGTGAGACAGCTTGCAACCCTAAATCTCTCAAAGCATTTGAGCCATTTCTAAAAGTCCTCTGGTTTAGAGAAATCAAATGTCTCGGCGGGGGGGGGGGGGGGGGTGGTCTTTATTAGATAAGTAGATGTAGGTACTGCAGGTATTTGCGCAATTTTCCTGTTTGTTTTGTTTGTTTATTATTTGTCTGGACTACTCTCCCTGAGAATTTGACTGACTTCTCTGCTGTGTTTGTGTCTCTGTGCACTTCCCCAGGCTAGTGGCCCACAGATTATTATAATGTATCCACTTCCGGTTGTAGACTGAAGGTGTTGCCTAGAAATCCTGGCCCTTCCTCAGCTCATTCCTCAAGGTGCACACATTTTGCAACTAGCAGAGGCAGTTTAGATTGATTAAGTCTGGATATTTTTCATAGATATAGGCAAACAAGAACAGTCTTAATTTAAATTCTTTCTTGTTGGGATCTCACTTGGTCTGTAGCACCAATTCATTGACGATAAACCACTTCCCACAGCATGTTTGATTTGTAATTGAGGGACAGTGCAGAGCACACCAGGATGCTAGCATGTAGGATATTCCAACTGAACCTTATTGACAACCTTATTTGTATAGTATGTGAACTTCTCCCATATGGGAGTGGTTAACTGAGTGATATAGGAATAACACTCTTAACTATCACAACATGATCTATCAGGATGCCTGATCATCAGAGGCAGCTGGGCCTCAGTAAGAATCAAAGACCCCACCCATTCTTTCTGCTCCCCTGCCTATCAGGTGGATGGTACAAAATCCTGAAAGCATACACCGGCAGGCTCACGGGCAGCTTCTAGCCCACTGTTATCAGACTCCTGAATGGACCTTTTGTACAACAAGGTGCACTCTTGGCTTCATGATCTACCTCATTATGATCTTGCACCTTATCATTTACCTGCACTGTATTTTTGCAGTACCTGTTACACTTCATTCAGCATTGTTATTCAAAGTTCAAAATACATCTATTATCAAAGTACGTGTTCAGAATACAGATCTGAGATTCATCATCCCGCAGGCAGCCGCAAAACAAAGCAACACCATGGAACCTGTTCAAGAAAACATCAAACGTGCAATGTGCGGGGGGGAGAAAGAACAAATTGTGCAAACAGCAAAAAGATGAACGAACAGCCCATGGAAACCTCAAACTAGTAGTGTTCAGTTTAGTTCCATCCAGTGCCGTGCCACTAGCCAATTCTTCGCCAAAGCGCCTCAGTCCACTTCGATAGTCCCAAGCAAGCCGCTCAAAAGACAGGAAAAAAAACTAAACAGAATCCAGGAACACATGCAACATGAACCTCAAAGTATCCAAAATGAGTCCTCAGTCTCGCCGATCATTCCTGGCAATGTAGATCCCAAGACTCCGGCACTTTCCTCTGGCAGCTAGCGAGAGGGAGAGAAAAACCGATTGAATGTAAGCAGACAGTGGCAAACACCCACTTGTCTTCTGGTCTCATCCTCTTCAACTTCAACCTTGCTCAATGCCTCAGTCAGAGAGGCAATGGCATTGATCATGGACTTGCTTCCTGGACGCATTTTTAGCTACTTTGATCTATTTCAACAGCATGCAAGGCACATTTTCACTCTATCTTGGTACATGTGACAATTATAAATCAATACCTCCTTTACAGTTGTTTGCACCTGATTCAAAACTTTGAATCAATAATGAAACAATAATGGACAAATACACAGTAACTGCAGATTTCAGAATATTACCATTTATTTGACAAACAGTAATTTCAATGTTTGGATTCAAATGCTGTTTTATTTTTGCAAATAGATATACACAGGATTAAAACTAAATTAGGTCGACATTTTCATTGAACTGTGCCCCTTATTTGTGTGATAAAAGATAAAGTTTGTGATATATGAATTATTGCTTCCATATTTCCTGATTAGTTTGAATGGGTACTTAAGCTTTCAGTGTGAAGTGAAAATAGTAAAAATGTGTTGTTTGTATGATAGAAACCAGAATGTAATAAAATACAAAAGACTTTGTTATCTTTTTTGATTATAGTCAAAATCCTGAAGAGCATATTACCAGGTGGACAAACCATTAAGTATTGTCTTGGAATCACTTAAGCATGTAAAATATTACAAAAACACAACCAAGTGTGTAATACATGTTTGACATCCAGATCTAACAGTGTCTGGTTTTTCTGGGACATTCAATGATCTCATTGACAACAGAGCTATTGTTGTTTGATTATAAGCAGATCCAGGTTTTTGTGATTAATGCTTTTGAATACAGAGCTTGAAGGGTGCTGTTCACTTTGCAATCATTTCCATCTGTTATAAATTCTTATCAGATGTCATATAGTGGTGTTTATTAACATACTGGTTCACTGTAGAACTGTTTGGATAAACAGTATTGCATTACTACATACTAATTTCCCCTGTTGAAGCATAGACTACCAGTTTCAGGTTTGTTACTAGTGCTGTATTTATTCAATACATTTGAAAAGCATATTTCTACTGCTATCAATGACTGTGTGCACTGTCCAACATAGCTTTTGAATCGAAGTAGTTTTGCTGGCAAAATAGAAATGTTCTCGTAGCTACTAGTGGGCTGAGAGACCAAAACGGTCCAAGTCATCCTCTGCTGTCCATTCTTCTGTTCCCCATTCCACTGTTGTTGCAGGTTTGTTCATGTTAAAATGAAATGGAATTCATTGCTACACTAAAGTATAAGCAGGTAGTTTTTAAGTTATAAACTACCTGCATATGCTTTAGGATTTGAAGAACTACTTGAGAATAACATCACCAGGAAAATGAAACCATACCATCAAAATGTACAGTTATACTAAAGTGCAAGATTGATCCTAAAACTACACTTCATAGTAAACGTGCAGAGCCACAGTATTCTCAACTCAACTTACACGCTGGATCTTTAAGGCTATTTTGCTCAAGTGATGTGTAATAAAAAGAGTATTTAAATAAAACCGTGCCACAGCCTAAAGTACAGGAATCTGAATCACCAGTTATTCATTCTCCTTTCTCAGGTTGAATCCAACAGCATCACAGTTCATCAAATTTTTGTTCTTGTATGAGAGCCCACGATGAATCAAAGCAAGCAATTAGGGAAATAGCAAATAAAATGCAAGTTAAAAAGCAAAAAGATTCATTTCCAGTTAGTATCTGCGGGCAAATCCTTTCAGCTCTTCCTGACAAAGTGGACTTCGTAATTTTGTGCTTTCTGGAATATACAGCAAAAAAAGAGCATTTGTGTAGTGTTTCATTGTCTAGGGAATTATCATATATTTATTTATTGAGATAGGCCCTTCGAGCTGCGCCACCCAGCCATCCCAGAGTTAACCCCAGCCTAATCACTGGACAATTTACGATGACCAAGTAACCTACCAAGTGGTACACCTTGGGACTGTGGGAGAATAAAACTGGAGAACCTGAAGGAAGCCCATGCAGTCAAGGGGATAATATAAAAAAAGTCCTTACAGACTGCAGTGGGAATTTTCATTCTCGCACTAGCAACAGTTGACCTGTTTATTTTAGGAAAACTGAACTGCCTATAGTGGAAACAACTACAGTAAATGAGTTACTAAAAGGAATTGGCAATAATGATAGTGGTATTGAAGAAACTGCTGGGCCTAAAGCAATACGTGCTAAGGAATGGGAAGGTGTTAGAATAAAAATGTTGGGGGAGGAGAAGGAAAAGCTCGAATGTAATAAGTGAATCCAGGTTGGTGGGAAAAATAAGGGGCTGGAGAAGAAGGTATTTGATAGAAGAGAGGAGTGAACCATAGAAGAAAGGAAAGAAGGGGGGCACCAGAAGGAGGTGAAGGTGAGGAGAAGAGGTAAAAGAGACCAGAGTGGGGAATAGAAGAAGAGGGAAGGTGAAATAAAAGAAGGGAAAAAAAAGGTTCCTGGAAGGAGAACACAATGTTCATGCTGTCATTTTGTAGGTTACCTAGACAGGATATGTGGTGTTGCTCTTCCACCCTGAGAGTGGGTTCATCATGACAGAAGAGGTGGCCATGAACCAACAGGTCGGAATGCGGGTAGGAATGAAAATGGATAGCCGCTGGGATGGAGCAGAGGTGCTCGACAAAGCAGTCTCCCAGTTTACCAATGTAGAGGAGGCTGCATTGGAAGCACTAGATACAATAACCAACCCCAACAGATGCAGGTGAAGTGCGGACTCACCTGGAATGGCAGTTTGGGGACATGAAAAGAGTTGAAGGAGGGAGGTAAATGGGCAAGTGTGCCATTTCTGTGGTTTCCAGGGATATGTGCCAGGAAGGAGATTAGTAGATGGGGACGAGTGGACAAAGGAATCACAGAAGAAGCGATCCTTATGAAGAGTGGGGGTGGGAGGAATTTAAAGATATGTCGGGCGGTAATATCTCATTGAAGATCACAGAAGTTGCGGAGAATGATGTGTTGGATGTGGAGGCTCATGGGGTGGTAGGTGAGGACTAAAGAAACTCACTCGATCCCCATTAATGAAGGCAGGAAGATCGGGTGAACGCAGATATCCAGGAAATTGAGGTGATACGGGTGGTGGAGGAAAGGAAACCCTGTTCTTTGAAGGAGGAGGGCATCTCTGATGTCCTGGAAAGGAAAACCTCATTGTGGGAACAGGAAATAGGGTGGGAAGAGGTATAGTGAAGATAACTATGGGAATCCATAGTTTTATAAAAGATGTTGGTAGACAGTTTGCAGAGATGGAGACAAGTGTCAGAAATGGACCAAATGATTTTAAGGACAGAGTGGGTTGGAGGCAAAGTTGATTGAAATTGATGAGCTCCGTATGCATTTCTATTAGGTTTCCACTCAGCTTCCACAACTGCAGTAAAAATGTTTGTGCAACCAATCCTAATAGTATATGCCCCCTATTCCAGGCAGCATTCTGATAAACCTCTTCTTAGCCCTCTACAAAATCTCCAAATCCTTCTTATAATGGGGTGACCAGAAATGAATGCAATACTCCAGATGCAGCCTAAACAGTTTTATAAGATAGATAGATAGATACTTTATTCATCCCCATGGGGAAATTCCAACTTTTTTCCAATGTCCCATACACTTGTTGTAGCAAAACTAATTACATACAATACTTAACTCAGTAAAAAAAATATGATATGCATCTAAATCACTATCTCAAAAGCATTAATAATAGCTTTTAAAAAGTTCTTAAGTCCTGGCGGTAGAATTGTAAAGCCTAATGGCATTGGGGAGTATTGACCTCTTCATCCTGTCTGAGGAGCATTGCATCGATAGTAACCTGTCGCTGAAACTGCTTCTCTGTCTCTGGATGGTGCTATGTAGAGGATGTTCAGAGTTATCCATAATTGACCGTAGCCTACTCAGCGCCCTTCGCTCAGCTACCGATGTTAAACTCTCCAGTACTTTGCCCACGACAGAGCCCGCCTTCCTTACCAGCTTATTAAGACGTGAGGCGTCCCTCTTCTTAATGCTTCCTCCCCAACACGCCGCCACAAAGAAGAGGGCGCTCTCCACAACTGACCTATAGAACATCTTCAGCATCTCACCACAGACATTGAATGAAGCCAACCTTCTTAGGAAGTACAGTCGCCTCTGTGCCTTCCTGCACAAGGCATCTGTGTTGGCAGTCCAGTCTAGCTTCTCGTCTAACTGTACTCCCAGATACTTGTAGGTCTTAACCTGCTCCACACATTCTCCATTAATGATCACTGGCTCCATATGAGGCCTAGATCTCCTAAAGTCCACCACCATCTCCTTGGTCTTGGTGATATTGAGACGCAGATAGTTTGAGTTGCACCATATCACAAAGTCCTGTATCAGTTTCCTATACTCCTCCTCCTGTCCATTCCTGACACACCCCACTATGGCCGTGTCATCAGCGAACTTCTGCACATGGCAGGACTCCGAGTTATATTGGAAGTCTGATGTGTACAGGGTGAACAGGACCGGAGAGAGTACGGTTCCCTGCGGCGCCCCTGTGCTGCTGACCACCGTGTCAGACCTACAGTCTCCCAACCGCACGTACTGAGGTCTATCTGTCAAGTAGTCCACTATCCAATCCACCATGTGAGAGTGGCAACATAACTACTGACTCTTGAACTCAGTGCTTCAACTATTGAAACTAATAAAGGTAACCAAGCATATGCTTTCTTTAGCATCTTATCAAGTTCTGCAGCCACCTTCAGGGAGCTGTGGACTTGGACCGTAAACTAACCTCTGTAGTTCAACACTGAAATGGGTCTTGCCATTAACTGTATACTGTTCATTTACATTTGATCTCCCAGTATGTAGCATTTTATAACTGGCTGAGCTAATTTCCACCTGTCATTTCTGCAGCCATATCTACAATTGATCTGTATCCTGCTAAATCCTTTGGAAATCTTTTACACCATACATAACACCACTGATCTTTGTATTGACTGTGAACTTACTAACCCACCATGTTTTCAAAATCCAAATCCAAGTTTTCTTCCAGGTCAGTTAAATACATCACAAACAGCAGGGATGCCAGTATAGATTGCTGCAGAGCATCACTAGTCACAAACTTCTAACCAGAATAAGTCATGTCAACCACTACCAGGGGTTTCAATGGCCTAGCCAATTCGGAATCTAGGCGGCCAATACACTGTGGATCCGGTGCATCATAATCTTTTGGATGAGCCTACTTTGTCAAACACCTTACTAAAATCCATGTGAACAACATTCACAATACTGCCATCAGTTATCTTGGTCACCTCCTCTTAAAAACTAAATCAAGGTTGTAAAACATGATTTTCCCTGTGCAAAGTCATGCTGACCATCCCCAATAGCTTAAAAAAAACAAGTTACCTCGAACAGTCTAACAGGAGGGGGTCATCACTTCCTCGGCGATAGGTTGACTCATTATAGAGTCTAATGGCCAAGAGGAAGAATGACCTCATTTAGCGCTTTTTGGAGCAGCACAGTTGTCTTAGTCTGTCAGTAAAAGTGCTCCTCTGTTCAGCCAAGGTGGCATGCAGAGACTGAGAAACATTGTCCAGAATTGCCAGGATTTTCCATAGGGTCATTTGTTCTACCACAGCCTCCAATGTGTCTAGTTTGACTTGTTAGACAGAGCCAGCTTTTCTAATCAGTTTATTGAGCCTTTTGGAATTACCCGTATTGATGCCATTGCCCCAGCACATCACCACATAGAAAATTGTAATGGTGACACAAGCAGGTAGAACATGTGAAGAAGAAGCCTGCATGCTCCAAAGGACCTCAGTCTCCTCAGGAAGAAGAGGCAACTCTGGCCCTTCTTGTACACAGTCTCTGTGTTGGCGCTCCATTCAAGTCTGTCATCCATGTGCAGCCTTAGGTACTTGTAGGTCCTCACCATATAAATGTCCTCACCATCAAAAGTAACAGGGAGAAGTGCAGGCTTAGTCTTCCTAAGGTCCATCACCACCTCCTTTGTCATACTGATGTTGAGCTGCAGATGATTTAGCTTACAACATTTGAAAAGTCCTCCACCAGAGCTCTGTATTCATCCTCCTGTCCTCCCTTTATATTCTCAACTATTGCTGAGTCATCAGAGAAGGTCTGCAGATGACATGACTCTGTGTTGTATTTAAAGCCCAAAGTATACAGAGTAAACAGAAAGGAAGTCAATACTGTGGGGCCCCAGTGCTGCTTGTAGCCATGTCTGACACACAGTTCTGAAGATGCACAAACTGTGGTCTGCCAGTCAGGTAGTCTATTATCCAGGATACAATGGAAATGCCAACCTGCATTAAATGGAGCTTTCCCCCCAGTGATGAGTGCTGTATGGTATTGAAGGCACTTGAGAAATCAAAAAACATGATCCTCATAGCCCTGCTTATCCAAATGGGAGTAGGCTCTGTTCAGCAGGCAGATAACAGCATTGTCAACTCCAATGTGCTCCTGGTAGGCAAACTGCAATATAAGAATTCTTTTCAAGAGTTTTATAACAGCATGACAGAAACTGTCCTGGAGCTTAGTGGTATATGTTTTCAAGCTTTTGTTTCTTCTACTTAATGGAAGGGTAAAGGAAAGAGAATAACCAAGGTAAGAGGGGTCCTTGATAATGCTGGCTGCTTTCCTGAAACAGCAGAAATTGTAGACAGAATCAATGGAGAGGAGTAGGTTTTAGTGATAAGACTGGGTAGTGTTCAAAATTCCTTGTTATGTGATAGTCTTGGGTAGATCGGTTGCCGCACCAAGGTAGCATGCTTTCTAGAATAGATATGTAAATATTGGTGAGAGTTATCAGGGATATGTTGAATTTCCTTAGCCTTCTGAGGAAGTAGAGATGCTGATGTGTTTTCTTGGCCTTAGCATCCACATGGCTAGACCAGAATTGTTGGATGTTAATGCTATTTCATATCCCAACACATCTAGATGCTACATACAAACCTAAAATATATTCATAAATCCTTGGGGTTTAGAGGGAGTGCAGGAATTGGGGAACTGATGAATGAATGAGAACAGAGGCCAGTATCAATCACCAAGTGAGCCCGATTAAGAGCCATTGGAATTAACCCAAGCATGATATTACTAATTGAAAGAGTAAAATTTGAGGAATGAATGTTCCACTTCTGGTACCTTACATCACTCTTTTCTCACTTACCTGTACCTCTGACCTTACACTTTTCCTCTCCCCTCCCTAACTTAAAGCTGCATTCCTTTGATTTTGTTTACTTTTGTAGAACACGCCCCTCATAGTCAGTTCCCTTATGATTGACATTTGTGCTAAAAAGCTGCATATGCTGAAAAGAAACTAGAAAATGCTGGAAATACTCAGCTGGTCAGGCAGCATTTGCAGATAGAGGAATACATTCAGCAAAATGATGAAGCATCTTCCACTTGAACTAATGACTGTTTTTCTGTTACAGTCTGACCCAAGTTTTTCCAGATTTTTACGCTTTTATAGAACTTGCCTTATAGTGCACTATTGCTATTTTCTTTGAGGCAAAGCAAACACATGTGCATCAGTATATATGTCTACTGTGCTGGAAGTTCCCTTCTTGACACTCCATTGATGTGATTGTTTAAGGACTAGACATTACATACTGTATACATTGCAAACTCTTGTATGTTTTTCATGCTTACCATGCTAAGTAGCTGTTATAAATAACTGAGAGATTAAGATTTACTGATATATTGGTATTGGCTTATTGTCGTGTCCTGAGATACAGATTTTGATTGCATCCCTTCCAAATGAATGATGCTATACATACTTTACCTCTGCTTCATTTACTTTGATTCCCTTAATACTCATAAATGTATTAGATTGCATTTTGGATGTTCTCAGAAATCCTCCAGAAGTTTCCTCAGTAAAGAATTCCAAAAATCTACAACTTTCTGGGTCAGAGAATATCTCATTCTGGTCCTTAATGGACAAACTTTCTTTTTGAAATCAGGCTCTGGTGTGAAGCACCTTAGCCAAGGGAAATATTATTCCTGAATCTGCTATGACAAGCTTCATAATTTGTTTTGTATATTTCAGTACAGTCAATTTACAGCTTTTAAACAGGGGAGTATAGACCCATCTGCTTAATTTCTCTTCTGAGGATAATTCCCCTTCCCACCCCAAAACCAGCAATCACCCTGGTGAATCTCCGAATCACCCTTACCGCTAAACGACACACACAATAGCTGGAGGAATTCAGCAGGCCAGGCAAACCTTAAAAAAGGATGCAGTTGATATTTCAGGCTGAAACCTTTACACCCTTTCCATTAGCCTACTTACATTCCCTTGAAGCAATTCTGTATCTTTCAATTCTTACTGTCACACAGTTTCTTATTACCAGTAAGCTTGGATATATTTTGCTTGAGTTCTCTCCTCATTCAAGTCATAGATGTAGATTGTAAACAGATGGGTCCCCAACAGCTATCCTTGTACTACTGGTTACAGCCTCCTAACCAAAAGTTATTCAGTTATTGTAACTCTGTTTTCTGTCTGGAGTAGAATATTATTCCCAACCTAAGTTGTTTAATACCCTTTTGCTTGGCACCTTATTAAGGCCCTTCTGATAGTCCAAGTACACTACATTCAACAGCTTTCCAATTAGTTAGAATGCTGGTTATACCCTCAAAAGCACAACAAATTTGTTAGTCAGGATTTATTTTTCATAAGTCCACATTTACACAGTTCAATCCTGTTATTACGTTCTAATTGCCCTGTTATCACTGCCTGAATCGATTCCAGCAATTTTCCAATTTCAGTTTAACTAGTCTAGAATTCCCTGTTCTATCTCTCTATTTTTCAATCATAGAGATGCTTTTGCTTGGAAGTTGTTCTAGAAACTATAATTTTGAAAGATGATAATCCAGTATGGATCCAGTACTAACTTCTAACTTTCTCTTACATTAACTTTCACAAATTCCTTCAGCTCCCCACTCAGGTCTGGCTGTTCCCTACTATTTTCAGAAAGATTTTTGTGCAGATACAAGCTGTTGTAATTCACATACCAATAGAAGCTTTACAAAATATTATTTCTTGTTGGATTTTACCCATATTCTAAATGTTCTTATTAATCACTTTATTTCCCTTTGCTAAATTCTGATATCTTCCCAATCCCAGAGTTTGCTGCATTTTTTGACATTATAAACCTTTTCTTTTGATAAACTTTGTACTAACCTGTACTAACTTTAATGGCCACAGTAGATATTTCCTCTTCAGCTTTTGTGACTTACAGGAATATTTATTTATTGTGTTTGTAAATTTTTAAAATATTATGCACTTTTCATCCATTGTCATTCCATTTACTAATCTACCAAAGCTGTTTCATGCTACATACCTTTGTGGATTGCTGTTTTTAAATTGACCTAAATTACTTTCAAGCATTATAAAGTTCTGTTTATTTTGATCACTCTTCCTTAAAAGTTACTTAGCTACCAGAGTATTAATTAACCTTTTCTTGGTGCAAAGTCCCGTATTTGAAATAAGGTATTTCATTATTGTTTTCTCAATATAATTATCTTGAAACATATTTCTTTTATACCTCATGAATATTCCTCCCACACTGTTATTAATTATTTATTTTGTCAGTTCACATGTGAATTAAATTGCCCTGTGATTACTGCAATTTTGTTCTACAGCAGCAGTACAGTACAAGACATAAAAATTATTAAATTTACAAAATTGAATAGTTCAAATGAGGAATAATGAGGTGGCAGTCATGGATATATTGAGCATTCTGAAATCTGATGGTGGAGAGGAAGAAGCTGTTCCTAAAATGCTCAGTGTGGGTCTTCAAGCTCCTCCACTTCCTCCCCGATGGTAGTAACAAAAAGAGGGTATATTCTGTATAGTAAAGCTCCTTGATGATAGATGCTGACCTCCTGAAGATGTCCTTGATAGTGACAGATGGTGTTAGAACTGGCTGAGTCTGCAGTATCTTTCAATCCTGCATGTTGGAGCCACTACAGAAACATAAAAAACCTGCAGCACAATACAGGCCCTTTGGCCCACAATGCTGTGCTGAACATGTGCTTACCAGGCTGTAATGCTATCAATCAAAATGTTCCCCACCATAGCTGTAGGAATTTGCAAGAGTCTTTGGTGACATACCAAATCTCCCTAAACTCCTACTGAAGTAAAGCCTCTGGCATGCCTTCGTCATGATCACATCAATATATTGGGCCCAAGATACATTCATAGATGTTGATCCATCAACATAGACATTGATGCTCAGGAATTTGAAGCTGCTCAACCGTTCCACTACTGACCTCTAAATGAGGACTGGTGTTTGTTCTCCTGGCTTCCCTTTTCTGAAGTCTGCAATCAATTCTTTGGTCTAGCTGATATTGAGTACAAAGTTGTTACTGTAACACGCCACAAACAATGGATCTATTTCACTCCTACTGTATGTGCCGAGCCACACACAGTCATGGGTGTAGACAGAGTAGAGCAGTGGACTAAGCACACACATACACATATAATTCTTGTTACATGCACTTTAAATTTTCCAATGACCAATGCTACCTTGGCGGTACTAGGTAACTCACCAGTGTTTTATTCTTCTTGCTGATCCTTAGCTCACCCAAACTGATTTAATTCCTTAGATTAACTGAGTTAAGATCTTTTCTCTCTACTGGATTGCACCTGTCTTCTATGACCACAGCTACTCCTGTTTTGTATGTTTCTGCTAGGTAGATTTGGGAGAAATTTTTACTTGTTTGTTATATTTTTGTACTTTTATACGTTGTTTCTGACTTTTAGTGATTGTTACACTGAGATGAAAGCTGATTTAAAAAAACAAAAATCCTGTGGTATAAACATGTTACATCTTCATTCAATGGACTCTGTGCTACATATGGAAGCTTTTTGAGTTAAGCAGTAAAAGCCAATGTTTTGCAATGTGTTGAGATTAGAAAAGCACAGGCAATTAAATCAATGTGTTTTATTTTTTTAGCTGGTATTGTATATGATTTTAATGCCAAGTAGAAGTAGAGGTCTTGTTTATGTAGCTTCTCGGTGTACAGTAAAATCCATGTTATTGTTTCAGCGACCTTAAGTGTAGTGTGATTTATAGTTAAGATTTTCCCTCAATCCTCCAGTTGAAGCACAAATACATAGTTTTAATTTTTGTGGAGAATAATGAAAAATTGATATTCATCTTGCATTATACTTGCAGATACCACTAAAATTTACTAGTCTTTTGCGTGCCAATTTATAGTCATTGGGAGACCAGTATAACATGGACTCCCTTTTGGGGTCTTAGAGTATGTTTTTCTTTAAAAAAGCAAATTCTTCAAACTGTGAAGAATTCTAAAATTAATGCAAAATCTAATAACAGAAGTGTTAATTGTAATTTTACAAACCAAACTGAAAAGGCAAAACAGGGAAGACAAATAGGATTAAGAGACAATAACTGAAACTGCACCTATGGTAGTGAAGTGGTTAGTGTGATGCTATTACAGCCCGGGGTTTTGTGGTTTGGAGTTCAGTTCCGATGTCATCTGTAAGGAATCTGTATGTTGTCCCTGAGGAATGTGTGGGTTTTCTTTGGGACTTCTGGTTTCCTCCCACAGTCCAAAAGACATGGAGGTTAGTAGGTTAATTGATAAATTGTCCGGTGTTTAGTCTAGGGTTATATGGAGAGTTGCTGGGTGGTACAGCTCGAACAGCTAGAAGACCCTATTCTGCACTGTATCTCTAAGTGAATGTCAGCATGTAGGAGACATCATTTCCAATCTGCACACACTGTGGTCTACTGGTAAGGAAGTCAAGGATCCAGTTGCAGAGGGAGGTACAGAGGCCCAGATTTTGGAGTTTGTTGATTAGAACTGAGGGTATGACTGTGTTGAATGCTGAGCTGTAGTCAATAAACAGCAGCCTGTTGTAGGCATTACTGTTGTCCAAGTGATACAAGGTCGAGTAGAGAGCCAGTTTGCACCCGCTGATCTCTATTGCATCTATTGTAGACCTATTGCAGCAAATGGCAAATTGCAGCGGGTTCAGGTCCTTGCTTAGATAGGAGTTGATACTAGTCATGACCAACCTTTCAAAGGACTCCAACACAATAAATGTGAATGCCACTGGACAATAGTCATTGAGGCAGATCTCCCCGCTCTTCTTGGGCACTGGTATGATTGTCAAAACTTTTTGAAGCAGGTGGACACCTCTGACTGCAACAGTGAGAGATTGAAGATGTCCTTGAACTCTCCCGCCAGTTGATTGGTTCAGGTTGTCAGAGTTCCATCAGGTACAACATCATGGCCTTACACCTTGCAAGGGTTTACCCTCTTGAAAGATGTTGTGTCATTGGCCTCTGCAACAGAGATCACAGGGTCACCAGAATCTGCAGGGATTCACACAGGTGTGGTTTTATTCTCCCTTTCAAAGCATGCATAGCAAGGTGTTGAGCTTACCTGGAAGTGAAGCATCACAGCCATTCATGACATTAGGTTTTGCTTTGTAGGAAGCAATGGCCTGCAAACCATATAACCATATAACAATTACAGCACAAAAACAGGCCATCTCGGCCCTTCTAGTCCATGCCGAATGCTTACTCTCACCTAATCCCACTGGCCCACACTCAGCCCATAACTCTCCATTCCTTTCCTGTCCACATACCTATCCAATTTTTCTTTAAATGACAATATCGAACCTGCCTCTACCATTTCTACTGGAAGCTCGTTCCACACAGCTCTCACTCTCTGAGTAAAGAAATTCCCCCTTGTGTTACCCTTAAACTTTTGTCCCCTAACTCTCAACTCATGTCCTCTTGTTTGAATCTCCCCTACTCTCTATGGAAAAAGCCTATCCACATCAACTCTATCTATCCCCCCCCATAATTTTAAATACCTCTATCAAGTCCCCCCTCAACCTTCTACTCTCCAATGAATAAAGACCTAACTTGTTTAACCTTTCCCTGTAACTTAGGTGCTGAAACCCAGGTAACATTCTAGTAAATCTTCTCTGTACTCTCTCTATTTCTGGCAAACCCTGCCAGAGCTAACGTGGAATTGTTTTAGAAACATAGAAACATAGAAAATAGGCGCAGGAGTAGGCCATTTGGCCCTTCGAGCCTGCACCGCCATTTAGTATGATCATGGCTGATCATCCAATTCAGAACCCTGTACCTGCTTTCTCTCCATACCCCCTGATCCCATTAGCCACAAGGGCCGTATCTAACTCCCTCTTAAATATAGCCAATGAACTGGCCTCAACTATTTCCTGTGGCAGTATTTCTTGTATAGTTCTGGATCACCAGTCTTGAATGCCATAGATCTAGCCCTCAGCAGACTATGAATCTCCTAGTTCATCCATGGCTTTTTGTTTGGGCATATCTGGCATTTTGTTGAAGGCATAGACTCAAAGACGAATCCCTGAATATTGTCCAGTCCACCGACTCAAAGCAGAACTGTAAGCACTCTGGCACCTCCCTTGACCATACCTTCTCAGTCCTCACCACTGGTGCTGCGGTCTTTCGTCTCTGCCTATGCATTGGGAGAGGAACAACAGTCAGGTGATTGGACTTTACAAGGTATGGGTGAGAAATGGCATGGTAAGGCTTCTTCATGGTGGTATACCAGTGATCAAGTGTGTTGGCTCCTCTGGTTTCACAGGTGATATGTTGGTGGTATTTGTTCAGAGATGTCTTCAGGCTGGCCTGGTTGGAATCTCTCACAATGTTAAGAAAGGCATCAGGGAGCACAGTTTCATGCCTGAGTATTATGTTTCTCAGCACCTCCAGTGCCTGCCTGACTTTGGCTTGAAGTGGAATGTACACTGTTAACTGTAGATAACAGCAGAAAAACTCTCAGCAGATAAAATGGATGACACTTGACCACGAGATGTTCCAGGTCAGATGAACAGGACTGAGACATAACATGAGTTAATTATAAAGCATACTCCACCTCTGCCTTTAAGAGACAGCTATCCTGTCTTTGTGGAGAATGAAGCCATTGTGCTGCAATACTGCAGTCAAAATTGTTGGTTTGAACCATATTTCCATGAAGTGAAGTAAATAGCAATCCCTGATGTCCCTCTAGTACAGCAATCTTGCTCTGAAGTCTTCAAATTTATTTTCCAGAGACTGTAAGTTCACCAGCAGGATATTCGGAAGTGGAAGTCTAAGGCCTCTGTGTATCAATTGTACCTGTAGACAGGTGCGGGATCTGTGCTTAAAGGGAGTCTGCTATCTGTGGTTTGTTGATTTTGGGTATTGAAGGGTTCTTTTAAACATCTTAAAATGATGCTACTTACTGAAGTACACATGGCTGTGACTGCAGATGTCAGCTGCAGTAGCTCTAATTAGAAATATTTGATGACTCACATCACAGCTGCACGCAAAGAGCTGTCACCTAATAGTGCCATCTTACCGGAAGCCGTAACATATATAATGTTACCTCGTAGATGAGGACTGGAACTTCATGCCCTTCATACATTTGAGTGTTGAACTTCTTGTTAGAGTTTCAGTTTTGGAAAGCTACAGGAAGAAGAGAGCAAATGGGGCAGCAAACTGATATCCATGTTTAAATGCACGTACCAGAGGGTTGAAAGTTACTGATAAATGCTGAAAACCTCACAGTTAGCCCTGTAGTCCAGTCTGAAACCTAATTTTAATGAATGGATGGATGTTGTTGGTTACTTCGCAAAGAATACCTCAAGCAAAGACTAATTTGTCTGTATAACCAAGAAAAAAATGCCAATGTGTATTCGGAGAGATAAATAGTACCTTTTTGAACGTACAGTAGTTCTTTGTTTTAGTCCGCAGGGGTTCCCAACCTGGGGTGCCTGCACCCCCAGGGGGTGCGAGATGGAATTTCAGGGGGTGCGACAAAGAGTGGCTTGTGTCCTTGAGTGACGAGTCATGAGTCATCACTCAGCCAGTTGTCAGTGTGCCTTGAGAAGTGGTAGTAACGTTTGTCCCAAGCACACTCCAGTCTCCCGCTGCCGGAGTTGAGAGAGATGTAAACTCACTCCGGTCTCCTGCTGCCCAAGTCAGCATTGAGGATTCTCATCAGTGTTACCTGGGAGTTACACCTCAGAGTTGAGGAGTCTCATCAATTTTAGCTAGAAGGTTACATCTCAGAGTTAAAAATCATCTCATAGTGCCAAAGTCTTTATACATCCTGAATCAACCATCGAGTAATGACTTTGCGTTAAAACCAAACCAGCAGACTGGTAAATTATTCAATTATAATATTTTTAAAAGCCGCATTTTGATAAAAAGCAGCTGAAGTCATTCATTCGTACTTGTCTCAATGCAATAAAGAAGTTTTTGAATTTCAAAGGGTCTTTTTCTCTTGAAAGGTTTTTTGCTTGCATCATTGATAATTTTGAATTGTGTTAGTTGAGGAAGTATCATGGTTAGCACCAAGGACTTTGAATCGTATGATGGGAGTTCGTATCTCCAGTAATCATCGGAAATAGGTGCGTAAATTTAGTAGAGAGTAGCCTAATAAGTCACGTCGCGTCCCCGTAGCATTTCCATCTGACAATTTATCTTGGCGTAACAGCAGATAATATTGTAATATAATATTCAAAAGTGTATTTCTCACGATACTTTGCTATAGATGTGTGTGGTTGAGTAAAGCGGTCATCCCTGACTTAGTCAGATAGTTTTTCTCATATTAGCTCATATTTTTCTCTTTACCCTTAACCCTTCATCATGTCAAAAAGAAGGAAATGGAATGATGACTATGTGTGCTTTGGTTTCACTTGCACAACAGGAAATGATGGCTTGCAAAAAACCCAGTGCGTTCTTTGTAGCATTGTGTTTTCCAACTCAAATGTGAAGCCATCCAAGCTTCAAGAGCACTTCAAGAACAAGCATGGCAGAGCTGATGTTGAAGGACATGATGTTGGGTCATTGAAAATCAAAAGAGCTTGTTTTGATTCACAAGGAACTCTTCCAAAATTAGGTTTCGTTTCTGTTGAAAAAACACTACTTCTTGCTTCATACCAAGTGGCATATAAAGTGGCCAAATCCAAGAAGCCCCATACAATTGCGGAAGATTGCATCAAGCCATGTGCACCAGAAATGGCAACAATTATCCTGGGCAAGGAAGCAAGAAAAAAATTTGAACAGGTGCCCCTATCAAATAATGTCATTCACAACCGAATCAGTGATTTCAGTGAAGAGATTTTGGGCCAGGTCATCTCAGGTGTCAGAGCTAGTCCTCGTAAAATCTCTATTTAGTTGGATGAGTCAACTGATGTCTCCGTTTGTAGTCAACTCATCACATTAGTGAGGTATGTCAATGATGGTGCTGTGAAGGAAGATTTCCTGTTTTGTAAAGATCTGAAAACAAACACAACTGCAAAGGATGTAATGCAGCTAGTGAAAGACTTCTTTGCTAAACATGATTTAGATATCAAAGTCATTGGTTCTGTGTGCCCTGACAGGGCACCTGCAATGCTTGGAAATAAATCTGGCTTTTCTGTATTGATGAAAAAGTAGATTCCAGACTTGCAAGTTACCCATTGTTTTCTTCATTGGCATGCTTTGGCATCAAAAACATTGCCTCCAAATTTGAAGAAAGTCCTTGATACTTGTGTGAAGATCATCAACTGGATCGGGGGCGTACTTTGAACCATCGCATCTTCAAATCATTTTGTGAGGATCTGGGAAGTGAGTGTTCAGTTTTGCTTTTCCACACAGAAGTCCATTGGTTGTCACGAGGACAAGCTTTAACCTGCTTCTTTGAACTACGGGAAGAAATCAAAGTTTTTCTGGAGGAGCGTGAATGTGATCTGGTTGGGGCAATGGAATCACAGGAATTCGCCCAAATGCTGGCTTACTTAGCTGACGTTTCCTCTCGTATGAATGATCTGAGTGTTTCTCTTCAAGGAAAAGGAATAAACATATTGAAGGCTTATGAAAAGTAGAATGCCTTCAAAGAAAAGGTATGTCTTTGACAGCGAAGGATGGAAAGAAGCAGTCTCTCAAATTTTCCTTCACTAGAAGAGATGGTTGATGATGCTGGATCCATAACTCCTACTGTGCATGAAGAAATTGTGGCTCATTTGGAGATGCTGTCAGAATCGTTTGATGGATATTTTGCTGCTAGAGACTTGAAGATTTCAGAAGAATGGATCATGAATCCATATTCCTACAATTTGGAGAAGATGTCAGATGATGAAGAGCTGAAGGAAGATCTTATTGATTTGCGGACAAATCGAGCTCTTGAAATGCAATTTGAAAGCAAGACCTTGAAGAAGTTTTGGTGTGCAGCACTGGATATGTTCCCAAGACTTGGTGGAAAAGTACTCCGTGTCCTCATTCCATTTGCAACAACATACTTGTGTGAATCTGGATTCAGTTCTCTTTTGTCAATCAAGACAAAATCTAGGAATCGCCTGAATCCACAGGCAGACCTGCGGATTGCAGTCAGCAAGTAAGTTCCACATTTTGACAAAATCATGAATGAGAAGCAGGAGCAAAGAAGTCATTGAATTTTATGTTCACAATTGGGATTGATTTTACTGTTTACAATTTTTTCTGAATAAATTAGAATCTAATTGCTCAATTTTTATTTGCATTTTATGCACTGAGTTAAAAGCTTATTTTTTAAAGTTCATTTTGTTCACCCGCAGTATTGTATGTGGTTCAAAAATTAGAAATTAGACTTCATCTTCAAATGTGATATTACTTTTGTAGGGGGTGCGAACATTAATCAAACATTTCCAAGGGGTGTGGGGCATAGAAAACTGAAAACTGTTTTAATGGGAAAATGGTAGTCACATTGAAATTCTGAATTTGTTATAGTTTGATCAAATTGGCTTTCGAGGTTTGAGTATAATTCATCTCTCACGATTAAGATTTCAATCATACACAGCATTTTTTCAGTCTGCCTAGCCCTGTCTTTTTTCCCAATGTCTATCTTTATTTATTACTATAATTTGCTTTACTGCTGCCATAGTGCTAATTTATGTTTCTGTTTTAGATCTTCTGCTTCTCGATAAATATCTTCCACATTTATTTAAATCTGTCTCTATTGTTCTTGCTTCTGACTTCAGACTTTTAAAATGCAACATTTAAAATCAGAAAATACTGCAGGTAATCAACATGGGTTAGGCAAAATCTTTCCTATTCTCTCCCCATATCTATTCTTTCTCTCCTTGTCCCAAAACTTCCCAGTTGTGCCTAGGATACCATAGTATATTACTCTGAATGTTTTGCAACTTACTGGTTTCACCCAGCTCACCTTCACCGTGAATATTCTCTACATCCCCCATCAAAGACATTTTGACCTTTTCCATTCACCTGTTTTCAGTTTCTTCTCTGATGACAAGACATTTCACAGCAGCACTTCTGAGATAAAATTATAGAGATATAGAACATGTAAGTAGGCCCCTCACCCAACTAGTCCATGCCAACCAAGGTATCTGTCCTTTTTGTCTGCATTTGGCCTATTTCCTTTGAATCCTTTCCTATCTGTGTACCTGTGCAAATGTCTTTTAAGCATTATAATTGTACCTGCTTCTACCACTTCCTAATTTGGAAAAACTTACCCCAGGCCTCCTTTAAATCTTTTCCCTCTCACCTTAAACCTATGCCATCTAGCTTGTGACTCCCCTACCCTGGCAACCCAAAAGGTCTTTCTTTTCCTAAACTGTAACTTCCTCTCATTTCAGAGCTAATGTAGCTCTCAATGGCATCTGCTCTGTGTCCCATATTGATGCTGTCTACCTCCCATCCAGAACAATGATAGGATTCCTCTTCACCTTTCACTCACCTGCACTGTTTTCATAGTTCATTGAATCCATCAAAATCTAGGATTTTGTCTCGTCACAGAATCTAAATCAATATCTGTGGCTATTGCAACATTCCCATACTAAGGAATGCTTTTTTCATTGGAGCCACTAAAAAGGTTTGTCAGTAAGCTAACTTAGTTAACCCCTTAAAAGTGAATCTATTGAAGTTCAAGAAGAACTGGAATGCAGACCTTCGGTTAAAGACTTAAATCATTGTTGTAGAATGTTCTAGAGATGGGGCTTAGCACTGTGTCACCAAAGGGCTTGTTATTGAGGATTTGCTGTGCCTCGCTTGATGCTTCCAGAATGTGGAGTTACCAAGTCAAGAAAATTCAGGTGCACAGGAACCTCGGACGGTAAATTAAGGCATGGCCTAGGTTTCAGCCCGTGAATCTTGGGAGTGAAATTATTTTGACTAGAAACTGGGTGTCACCAATACAATTTAAAGTATGATCTTAAACAGTACATGAGGCAGGAAAATAAAAGCTAAGGAGGAAGGCATAAAAATAAACAGCAGTTGTACAACTTAAAAAAAGAAGAAAGGGTAACTCAAAATATTGTTGTAAATGATTTTCCATACCGGTTGTTCTGGTAAATGCAATGCTGGGCACTGAATCCATTCAGACAGAATTTCAGAAACTATACTAGCAATTTCAGCACCTGGAATACATAGATATCCTTTTCAATATGAAGAGATAAGAAGTCAATTTTATTTCATTCAAATTTCCAGAATAAGAAAACAGTAATAGTTTTAGTATATGTAGTTACTGAGAAGTGCAAAACTTCAAGTATTCTACCCTAATTCTACCTTGGAGAGCATTTTCAAATAAGATATTTTGCCTAAGATTATCTGAAGTAGAGTCTTTATGTGATCAAAAGCATTACTGTTGCAATATCATATAATCTTGCAATAAGTGAGTGTAAAGATTACATTGATGTCCAGAATATCAGGAAGGGTACTAATGTTAAAAAGAGACAATGAATATTCTCTCTAAAGAACAAATTATTTGCACATCAATAACATACTTGTGCATATGGAATTTAGATTCAGCATAAATGCATTAAGTACTTGAAATATTTTGTGCTATTTTAACATTAGAATTTGCGCCGTGGCTATAGTAACAGTTCTTTCTAAAGAGCTACACATTTTCTGAGATATTTTGCAGAGACTTCTGTATTTCCACTGTGATATCAAAATCTCTGACTTCTGTATCTAAATGATTGTACCATTACCCGAGTAGATGGAGCTTTCAAATTTATGGTCTAGTGTTCTACTTCTTTCTCAAACTCTGAATCATATCATAATTTGAGAGTACCATGGGATTATTTTGCACACCTGCCAAGTTTCCAGCACTCTTCGTAGGACAGAAAAATAGCTGAACTAACACAATTTAAATTGCCTTATAATGCATCCCAACCCACTCTTCTGAAAATGCACCATAGTGGTAAGGTGTTAGCTTTGACTCATTGATAGCACCTCCAAAAAATGATCATTCAAGCCCACTCCAAAGAATTAAGCACACATTATAGACTAACATTTTTGCAAAGTATTGACAGAGCACTACACTGCCAAAAGTGCCATATTTCAAATAAAAATGTTAAATGTTGGCTCTATTTATTCTCTTGGTGAACTTTTAAAATCCCATGGCATTATTTAAAGAAGAACAAGATAGTTCTAGGTTTCTCTTCCTATCATATTTTTCTCAACTGATTAAAAACAGTGGATTATTTAAACAATTATGCCATTCTCTATGGAGCCTTACTGGATGTAACTTAACTGCTGCATTTGTCTATGTTATATTTCTATTTATTTTTCAAAACTATTCACAAGTCATGAGGTATTTCTAATGATCCTACCCTGAAAGATAATAAATTCAAGATTTCTTCATTGATTCACCTACTTCATCTGCTTTTGTAGACATAATGTTTCTTCTGCTGTTCAGTCTATCTTAAAAAAAGAGAACTTTTTTTTTACCCTTTATTCTCCTCTTGTTAATTTTGCACAATGAACAAGTACATTACTTTAATATTACTCTCAGGGTGTTTGTGAGGCTATACTTGGAATATTGTGCATGGAATTTTGCTGCCAGGCAATACTCTGTTGCATGAGGTGCATGACTTCAACTTAATTGGTAAATAAACTTGAAGGAAATAGACTTGGGATTTACGCCAGAGATTTTTGTAAACTTTTTCTAGGCCAGTGTATGTAATTTGGATAAGAAAGAAAGATGAAGAAACTATCTGATGAATTGAAAAGGTTTTGGTTGCTGCATTGAAAGGACATGTATATAAATGGAAGTTATTGATGCTGATTTTGTTGGGTATTAGCAGCAGATCCACGTAGAACTGCTGTCATTACTCACTATAAGTACTAGCAGCTTTTGGAACTCCTTTGTGAATACAAAATCCCCAGCAGCAGAGCAGCAGCTTGCTGTGATTCCCCAGCACATAATATTGGGAAGACTGCTTTTGGATGAAGTTTGTGGAGAAGAAAATTGTTTCCTTAATTTATTCCTCCTTTTTATGTTTTTAGTTATTTACTAATGCTTTGAAATGATTTTAGAATTTCAAAATATCTTCATTTTTAGTGTTTTTTAAAAAACATTTTTGAATACCTGGCCATCTAATAGCATTGAAAACCCTTGATCTTTTGGAAAGTTGGCAAAGTTCAAGGTCGGGTTTCCAGAACAATTATGTACAAGACTTGTTCCAGCTTGTCTGCATGACACAAATATATTGTTTGAGGACCTGGCCTAGATCAGGTCCTCAAAGTTCTATTGCAAGAACATGTCCACCAACAAAATCAATTTGCTGAAACAGGAAGAGGTTGTTTCAAGGAACATAGGTTGGGGAAACATGGGCAGTGAGTGTGGGGAGCAAACTTGGAAATTTTGAATGGTAGTGATTCAGCTGTCTTTCTGAGAGAGGACTGAAGCTATGAGCATTGACTGTGAGGATCTGTAGGAAGTTTTTGAATGTACATTGCAGTCATCAACAAGGTAAGGGTTGAATGATCAATGAAGAAAAAAGTTGATGCAAAGAAGGAGTGGACTGTGAAGAGAGGCGTTGAACTGGTGCAAGGACATAAAACAAGCAATTCTGAGTGTTGCAATATATAAAAACAGAAGAGTTTAAGAATTATTTTAGATTTGGTTTTACCTGAAAATATCAGAGTGCTTCTTGAACTTATGGATAGGAATAAATAATGGCCTATGTTTCTAATACTTCGTTCTTTGAATTTCTAAGCAGCTGCTTTGAACTCGTCCTTGTAGTTGATTTTATTGCTGAGAAAATTAATTGCTTATGTAAATATTGTTTTCATGCAGTGAAGAGCTACGCAAAGAAGCACGTCAGTTAAAACGAGAACTGTTGGCAGCAAAACTGAAAAAAGCAGACCATCTGAAAAAGGAAGAAACAGAACCAAAAGGTAAGAATTAAGAATATATTTATATAAACCATTTAGTTTTTTTTCTAATAAGTGGTTTGAAAATCAGTAAATGACAAATAATATGGCAATTGTAGATCAGAATCAACTTTTATATCACTGGCATACGTCATGAAATTTGTAGTCTTTGTGGAAGCAGTATAATGTAATACATAATAAAGAAAAATCACTGGAATTACAGTAAGTACAGTTAGGTTTTTAAAAAAGCATATGAAATTCTGGGGTAATGCTTTCCACAAAAACTTTGGAGTCAGGTGTTCTAATCAATGAGATGAGATTGGAGGTATGGGTTGTAGAAATGCCCTGTCATATAAAAAAGACACAGAAAGTTAGGCTACTGTCAGACCCAGCTCTTCTGAAGAAAGATCTGCTTATGTGCACCACGCCTTGATCAAAACGACCTTCACAGGACCTTATAAGAAGAATGGTAGAGATGCATGAAGCTGGAAAAGGCTACAAAAGCATTTCTAAAGACCTGAGTGTTCATCAGTCCGCAGTAATTGTCTACAAATGGAGGAAACTCAGTACTGTTGCTACTCTCCCTAGGAGTGTGCATCCTGCAAAGCTCACACCAAGGGCACGACGTGCAATGCTGAAGGAGGTGAAAAAGAACCCAAGGGTAACAGCAAAATAGCTGCAGAAATCTCTAGAACTTGCAAATGTATCTGTTCATGTGTCCATTATAAGAAAAACACTGAACAAGAATGGTATTCATGGAATGACTCCATGGAGGAAACAACTGCTCGCCAAAAAAAAAAAATTGCTGCACGTCTCAAGTTTGCAAAAGACGACCTCGATGATCCACAATGTTCTGTGGACAGATGAGACTAACATTGAACTTTTTGGCAGAAATGCACACCGCTATGTTTGGAGGGAAAAAGGCACTGCACACCAACACCAAAACCTCATCCCAACTATGAAGCATTGTGGAAGGAGCATCATGGTTTGGGGTGCTTTGCTGCCTTTGGGCTTGGACAGCTTACAGTCATTGAGGGAACAATGAATTCAAAACTTTATCAACACATTTTGCAGGAGGATGTCAGAGTAGTGGTCCTTCACTTGAAGCTTAATAGAAGTTAGAACAAGACAATGATCCGAAACACAAGAGTAAATCAACAACAGACTGCTTTAAAAAGAAGAAAATTCATATCTTGAAATGTCAGAGTCCAGGCCTTAACCCAATTGAGATGCTGTGGCATGACCTGAAGAGGGCTTTTCATGCAAGCTATTCAAGAAATATTGATGTTCTGCAACAGTTTTGTTTGGAGGAATGACGTAGCAATCCAGAAATTACCTGTGCCACACACCAGTGAGGGTAGAAACAGAATGATCTGGCAGATAAATGTGTGGCTGAGAATGGGTAGGACTTCAGGTTCTGAGATCATTGGGATATTTTCTGACGGTGTTATGACCTGTTCAAAAGTGACGTGTTGCACTTGGACCTGAGCGGGATCAATATTCTCGTGGAGAGGTTTGTTAGAGCTGTTAAGGAGAGTTTAAGCTAATTTGACAGGAGGATGCAAACTGGAGTGAAGGGATTCAGGATAGGACAGATGGTTTAAAAAAATCAAAGATAGTCTTTCAGGAAGGGGAAGCAAACGATAAGACAAAATTGCAGCCAGCAGGGGTGACTATCAGTGCATTAGAGATGCAGATTCAAAAAGGGTGGCAAATACAGCACTTGAAGTGTTTTATCTCAATGCATGGAGTATAAGAAATAAGGTGGATGATCTTGCTGCACTTTTACAGTTGTCGGTTATGATGTTGTGGCCATCTCTGAATTGTGGTGAAAGAATGTTTTGAAGTTGGGAGCAGAATGTGCAAGGTTACATATTGTATCAGAGGGATAGGAAAGAGGAAGAGGGAGCGGTGTGGCTCTGCTGGTAAAGAATGGCATCAAATCATTAGGAAGATATGACATAGGATTGGAAGATGTTGAATCAGGTTGAGTTAACATACTGCTAAGGTAGAAGGACCTAGATGGCAATTATATACAGGCCTCTCAGCAGTAGCTGGGATTTGAACTGCAGATTACAACGGGAAATAGAAAAGGCATGTCAAAAGGACAGTGTTATGATAGTCAAGGTAGATTTTAACATGCAGGTAGTCTGGGAAAACCAGTTTGGTAATGGATCTCAAGAGAGCGAATTTGTTGCATGCCTTTTTAGAGCAGCTTGCCATTGAGCCTACTAGGGGATCAGCTATACTGGACTAGAGATTATGTAATGAACTGGAGGCAATTAGGGAGCTTAAGGTAAAGGAACCCTTAGGAAACAGTGATCACCATATGACTGAGTTCAACTTGAAATTTGGTAGGGAGAAGGTTAAGTCTGACGTAGCAGTATTTCAGTGAAGTAAAGGAAATTACAATGGTATGAGAGAGGAGTTGGCCAAAGTAAATTGGAAGAACAAGCTGGCAGGATGACAGCAGAGCAGCAATGTTTTGAGTTTCTTGAAACATTAAGGAAGGTGCAGGGTTCCATAAATGCAGAAATACTCAAATGCCGAAATAGTACAACCGTGGCTGACAAGGGAAATCAAAGCTAATGTCAAAGAGAGGACATACAATAAAGTAAAACTTAGCACGAAGATAGAGAATTGGGAAGTTTTTAAAAACCTACAGAAAGCAATTAAAAGAATTATTGAGGGAAAAGATGAAATATGAAAGCAAGCTAGCAAACAATATCAAGGTGGATAGAAAAAAGTTTTTTCCAAGTATATAAAAAATAAAAGAGAGATGAGAGTGGATGTAGGACTGCTACAAAATAAGGCCAGAAAAATAACAATGAGGAACAAATATGAACTAAATGAGTATTTTGAGTATTTTGCATCAGACTTCACTGTGGAAGATACTAGCAGTGTGCCAGATGTTCAAGGGTGTGAGAGAAGAGAAGTGAGTGTAGTTACTATTACAAGGGAGATGGTGCTGAAAAAACTGAAAGGCCTAAAAGTACATGAGTTATCCAGACCAGATGAACTGCACCCTAGGGTTCTGAAAGAGGTAACAGTAGAGATTGTGGCGGCATTAGTAATGATCTTTCAAGAATCATTGGACTCTGGCATTGTCCTGGACGACTGGAAAATTACAGCTGTCTAGAAGTTAACTCAAAGTAAAGGATCGAGAGTGGGATAAGGTGAAATATATTCCACCAGATAGCGGTGAATCTTTGGAATTTTCTATCCAAGAAGGCTGTATATTTTTAAGACTGTGATCAGTGCATTGTTTGTGCAGGAAAGTGGTGTTGAGTTAGAAGATCAGCCTTGGTTGTACTGTATAGTGAAGCAGGCATAAGCAGTTGAATGGGCTACTCCTATTTCTATAGCTTATGTTTTTATGATGAATATCATTCAGATAATGTAAGTTTACAATGCAATTGTAATTTGATATGTTGGAACTATAGAATGCTTGGAAAGAATGGTTGAATGGTTCCTATAGGTCTCTCGCAACAGCATTTTCTTCTTCATAACTTGCTCAACATTTAGACTAATTAATAGATAGTGAAAAATTTGATTAGTCAATTGCTCAGTTGTTGTTGTCCACAAGAGTGAAATAAAAATACTAAAAGTGCAGACAATGAAATAAAAACAGATAATACTAGAAAAGAATAAGCAGATCAGGCAGCATTTGTGAAAAGAGAAACAGTTAACATTTCAGGTTGGAAGCCTCACAAAATCTGAAAAAGCAAGGAAGATTAAGTAGCAAAAATATGGGAGGGCTTGGGCAATGTGTGTATTGAGTAGGATGATTTAGTCATTGAATGGGCATTTCCACTCCATTGTGTAAAGTAATGTGTTGCTGGTTGTTAAATCTGGGTGATATTGTTTAGATTGGTCTACTGGGATGTGCTGAGCAGGCCAGAATATAAAACTGAGAGGGAAAATAAAGGGTGAGAAACAGTGGGGAAGAAGAAATTGCAAACACAAATTGGAGTCCTTTACAAACATTAAGAAAGAATAAGTTAACTGAATTCAGTATGGAGGCTATAATGTACAGGCAGTCCCCAGGTTACGAACGAGATCCGTTCCTGAGTCCGTCTTTAAGTCGGATTTGTACATAAGTTGAAACAAGTACATCCGGTATTATTTAGCTTCAGTTAGTCAAACGTCTGTCTTAGTATATAGTATATATTTTACTTTTCTATGCATATAAAACACTTAAGAAACATATGTATTCCAATAATTAAACCACTGCGTTGCTTAGTAATAATTGTAGCTTTTATCGGGGCAGGGCCTTTCACATGCTCCATTATTTTCACTTTATCCTTTATCCTTTAAAATTGTTCCGATCATTGAACAACTGTAGTCTAATGCTTTTCTAATGACCGATGGCATTTCAGCTCTTTCCAAAAGCTTTATTATTTCCACTTTATTTTCAATTGCAATCGCTTCCCATCAACGGAACAGAAACACTGCAGGCAGCGGGTCCCGAGGTCTGCTGGGTCCTAAGGACCACCACACTGAATTCCCCGGGTCCTAAAGTCCTCCGCACTGTGACAGGTTAAATGGGACAAATGGGTGCTGTGCTGGGTTTGGGTATTTGACGCGTGGGAATTTAAACTGGAGGTGACAGTGTTTTTTACAATGTTGAGTTGCAAGCTCAACATCAACCCGGCATGAATGGTATGAGAGTCACTGAATCGACATCAACCCGGCACAGGAGCAGTCTGTCACTGGATCGAACTTGGGAACCTCCATTCTCGAGCCCGGCGCTGATCTCACTGCGCCCCCAGCCAGAACGGGGGAGGGGGTGGTGGGATCAGGGTGAATCTTGCTATGAAAAATTTAAGTCAAATACAAAGTTACACACTCAACAGTGTCAATGGCAATGACTTAAAATGGCGGGCGGCGTTCTCCTTCCTTGATTCGTAAGTACGAGTTGTCCGTAAGTCGGACGTTGGTAACTCAGGGTCTACCTGTACAGATAAAAATGAGGTGTGGGTGATGTTCTTTGAGCTTTTGCTAAGCCACATTGTAACACTGAAGGAAGCCATAGACCACAAGATCACACTGGGAGTAGGGTAGTGAGGAAAAATGCAGGAACTGAAAGCTCAGGGTCACTCCTGGCCTGAGCACAGGTATTCTACAAAGTGATCACCAAATCTGAATTTGATTTTTCCAATGTAGAGGATACCACCTTCCGTTTTTACTTCAACTTTCAATCCATGTACTGCATTTAGTGAACTGGCGTCTGGGGCAACAAGCAGTTTGCTAGAGGAACTTACCAGGTTGAGCAGCATCTGGGAGAAAAGGAACTGTCAACTTCTAGGGTCAAATCCCTACATCAGGCCAATTCCTTTCCTTCCACAGATGCTGCTTGACCCACTGATCTCCTCCACTAGCTTGTTTGGTACTGCATTTAGTGTTCACTAAATGGCCCCTGTACAATCTTTTGAGATTATCATTACTCTCCTTCCATCCCCCGTTTTTTAATTGTTTATCCCTGCTGCCCTCTTGAAAAAGGTTATTTGTTGTCTTCAGTCAGCTGGCTAGGAAAGCTTAAAAAAAAATTGTCAGGCCCCAGTAGTCTTCTCCCTTGCCACCCACAGCAGCCAGGTATACCTCTTTTTAGGCTTTAATTGCTTATCCACTTTAAAACCCATATTATGTTAATGATTTAAAAAATGGGATTTAATGACACATGCTGTCCTGCCACTGCACCAATTTCTCCAGCTTTCTGACCATTTTAGATATAAATGCATGTACTTTAATCCTTTTGTAAAAGATGTGAAAACCAAGGAGAAAGCATTTGACTCAGCTAGTTTTTTTCAGCTATATGGAGAGCTAGGTAACAGACATAAAAGGAATGCTAGAATTTTTCATCAAATGTTTCTTCTGTGAAGCAACACAAGAGATTCTGCAGATGTTGGAAATCCAGACCAATACACAAAATACTGAAGGAACTTAGCAGATCAAGGGAATAAACAGTCGCCGTTTTGGGTCGAGATCCTTCATTAGTCTTGATGATGGTTTATTCCGCTCCATAGAAGCTGCCTGACCTGTTAAGTTCCTCCACACATTTTGTGTGTTGCGTGGATAGGAAGGATAGTTCAAATTCAACAGCATTACTCTGTGTAATTGCTGGAAATACTCAGATTACATTCTTCTGTATCTCTTGGCAAGCATTTGACTCTGATACTTCCTGAATAAAGTTAGAATTCATGGTGGAAGTAATGGCTTGATTTTCTCAAAGACCTAGTGATCAGTATGATGTAGATCTCTTCTTTCCAGATGTCTGGTGCTCACAGATTTGAACTTCAGGATATTTCTGACATCCAACAATAATATCATTAAGCTGGCTCAGTTACCAATCACATTTTATTCACGGCACCAAACTAGGAACGAAAAATCTATCTTTTTAACTAATATTTCAAACATTTTTCTAAAGAGTGGGCATGGACTTAAAATTTTGATAAAATTGAAATATCTTAATATACTCATACATGTTTTAATTTAGAAACTATTGGATTTTTGAGGAGCTATTGTGATCTTCAGCATTAAATATAGTTTAGTATTACATTTTAAAAAATCAACTTTACCTTATCCAACAAGCCGTAATATTTTCATACAATAGGTTATAAATACAGTGAATTTTGGCTAATTGGGCCATTGAGTAATGGGATGATGGCTTATTTGGGATAACTCTTACAGAAAATAAAAGTAAACAAGAAAATAGCTGAGATTCTCTTAGTTTATTTGGGACACTATGCTGCTTAATTGGAACAGGAAACTGTTGCCGAGCAGTTTCTAACTGGTGTTAGTCGGTGTATTTGCGTGGCCGTTAGACATTCCGCTATGCTTAAAGCAAACAGTTTTTAAATAGTGTCATTTCCGTGTGTTAATGTTCAAAAATCAGTGATTTTTGTCACTGATAGTTGGCAAGAAATAAGCGCTGAGGCAATGAAGTTTTGTTCACTGTGGTTTCAAGTATTCAGGCTTGGGGATGAAAGAGACAGCCTTGAGTGAAAATGTAACATTTCACTATTTCAACAAGTTAGGAACTATGAAGTATTTGAAGGTTTTGACAATCATCTTGAAAGTTATAATGAAATGAAGATTTAGAGGATGCAATCGACATGAGCATTGTATGAAAACAGTCCATTATCTGCACTGAGTGTCTACACTGATTTGTTCATTTACTGTCCATAAGACTATAAGATATAGCAGCAGAATTAGGCCACTTGGCCCTTCGAGTCTGCTCCCCCCTTCAATTATAGCTGATCCATTTTCCCCCCACTTAGCCCCGCTCCCCAGCCTTCTCCCCGTAACTTTTGATGTTGTGGCCAATCAAGAACCTATCAGTCTCTGCCTTAAATACACCCAACGACTTGGCCTTCACAGCTGTCTGTGGTAACAAATTCCACTAATTCAACACCCTCTGGCTAAAGAAATTTTTCCACATCTCTCTTTTAAATGGATGCCCCCTCCATCCCGAGGCTGTGCCCTCTTGTCCTGTACTCCCCACTATGGGAAACATCCTTTCCACATCTACTCTGTAGAGGCCTTTCAACATTCAAAAGGTTTCAATGAGATCCTCAATGATCCTTCTAAATTTTAGCTAATACAGCCCCAGAGCCACCAAACATTCCTCATATGATAACCCATTCATACCCAGAATCATCCTTGTGAACCTCCACTGAACCCTTTCTAATGCCAGCACATCTCTTCTTAGATACGGAGCCCATAACTGTTCACAATACTCAAGGTGAGGCCTCACCAGTGCAGTCAATCAAAAGAACATGGCAGTATACTGTGGATGAAAATCTCTGTTGATAACTATTAGTTTTATAGTACTATATTGATAGTGTTCTAACGTTCTGAATTCCTCTTGAATACATAATTTGTTACTCACTTAAACGGTAGCTTTTCTTTGTTTTTATACCTTTTTAACTATTTCCATAAAATTTTGGTTAATTAGACCAAAATGTATTGCCTGATCTGCCTCAATTATAACTTGGAATCCACTATATCTCGAATTCTTGATTGCTCACTGATTGTACCAGAGAAAGCTGTAACATTTTATCTTGTGAAAGAATAGGGAATTACTGACAACTATTGGATTTCCACATTTAACTGTGTATTTGCATATTTTATAAGATGCTGAGATTTAACTCCATGAAGATGGTGCAGATAACTTCACCATTGTTGACATCACAAATCTTGTAGCACACTTTCACTGGTCTGTTTACTGACTCACCACATTGTTGCTGTATCAAGCTCTACATGACAATCCATTCCATTACTCTTATCCTGTCTCATTTCCCTATTTGCTATCCCTCAGTCATCCAAGTTCCAATCTTCCAACCTGTGTTTCATGGTATACTCCTTTCTGTGGAGTCAAGAATCGAACCCAAGCTCTTCCTTTTAACCCTCTGAATCTTTCTGCACATGATCTATTTCCTGGACTTTAAATGAAGGTCTCTCTTTTTTTCCCCTGAGTTTTTACTACCTGATTCCTAATCATCCTTTCAACTCTCTGTTCAGACTTTGAGCAGCTTTCTGCTGCTCATAAACCCAATCTCATTGCTCTCCGCAGAGCTACCTCAAATCTTACTTTCATGGTTCTTCTTCTATTCCTGTTCACTTATTTTCTGCTGATATCATCACACTGAATCCCCTTACCTTTCAAATCTACTTCTCAGCATTTTTTCTCCAATCCTGCCAAAGGGTTTTGGCCCGAAACGTCGACTGTACTTTTTTCAATAAATGCTGCCTGGCCTGCTGAGTTCCTCCAGCATTTTGTTTTGTGTTGCTCATCACACTCATTATTTTTCAGTTCTACAGTAGGCCAGTTACTGCAGAGAGAAAAAAATTCAAAAGATGAGTAGCTAATCACACCATTTACAGATACTTATCAACATTTATCAATTTAACAGGGACTCACATTTTGCACTACATAAACAATTTCAAAAGTTTCCTATTAAACTGTTAAAATTCAATAGAGCAAAATTTATTTAAAACTTGTACATGGCCACTAATTTTGGCTATGGTTAAGTTTCCATACTAGTGGTCCTACTACTGACGATTGTTATGCTCAGATTTGTCACCAAATGTGCCTGAATAATCCCCAAATGGTAAGAATCATTTTAAGAATTGTGTCTGTGAAGTAATTGTACCAAGACTAGCCTCATTTCACAGCTAAAAATAATGATAATTAGTGAAAAAAATTCCAGTTAACTCATCAACTAACATTCATATCTACTGTCTTCCCAGATCTCTAGATTTAATGTCTAATTATGTTTTGTTTCACACAGATGATCTGATTGAAATTATAATATTTGAATCAGGACCTGATTCTGTCATCCAGATTATCCATGTGTTTTTTTAATGAGATTTATTTTCAATTGTAGTTGCTGACAGAGGAAATTAACATATTTTAATCCTGATGTCTCAATTACCGGAATTTTTTTAACATTTTTTAAAGGAATAATAGGCTCCTTTGATGGTACAAAATGCACTCTACATATCACTTTCTGTGGTTGGTTTTAAACCTCTTGGCATATTCTTTTGGCAAGTGACTTGTGTGAGAGCTGTTTATTACCTTGCACTCCATTCAACTAAACATTGTCACTTAATTATTCTAATCAATGAGGTGGTTTATTTTTCTGTACATCATGTATTGCTCTTTTACTCCTGTATTTAAATCCATTCAAGAATGTGACTAAATAAATATTAATTTAAATACATCCATTTATAATCAGAATTTTGTTAATATATTATGTTTCATTAATATTGTATCTAAAATGCAATGTAAGATTGAATTGTTTACAATCTGGAACATTGGGACAGTACAGCAGAGACTGAGCCATTCAGCCCACAATGTTGTGCCAATCTATGTGAACCTGCTTCAATCTAACTCCTCCCTCATACACAGCCCATAACCCTCCATTTTCTTACAGCCATGGGCCTATCTAAGTGTCTTATAAATACCTCTGTTGTATCATTTCTACAACCACCCTGGGCAATGATTTCCAAGCATCCACCACTCTACTGTGTGAAGAATAAAACCTACCTCTAACGTTCCTCCACTCAGTATGTCATCTGCTATTGGCCACTGTTGTCCTGGGCTAAAGGTGCTGGCTGACTACCCTACCTAGAAGCACAAGATACTCTGTAGATGCTAGAAATCCAGAGTAACACAAACAAAATGCTGGAGGAACTGAGCAGGTCAGGCAGCATCTATGGAATGAAATAAACATCTCAGGTCAAGACACTTCATCCTTTACCATTGATAACCTTATACTTTATCACTTTTCATCCTTTGTCACTCATTAATCTGCTTAAATAATGAAGTCTTGTGGATCTTATTTTTCTCTTTCCCACTGTATGAATTTTTACTAATTATTTTCTTTGGCACTGCAAGCAAATTTATATTCAAATGTTACCTTTGAAATGTACCTTTCAAGTGAAACAGTTTGAAGAGAGTAGGAAATAATTTTACCAAACTACATGGACTGAAGTACACATACTTGTAGACAAGTATTTTCAAAGTATGGCCTTTAAGTACAATGGAGGTTAAAGAGAAAGGAATAATGTGCCTTATTTAGAAGTAATTCTCCCCACTTTAACATGCAGTAAAAAGCAAAATATGGGAGTTGTGAAGAACGAGGTCTAGAATTGGCTGAAGCAATAGGGATATGAAATCAGATTAGGGAGCTCTAAGTATAAAACTAGGGCCTCAGTTTTCTAGAGAATACAACTGCAAGGTAAGAATTTGCTGACCTGCATCCATATTTAATGTGGATATAGGAATTTATGATGGAAGTATTCAATTTTACACAGAATAATTTAGACTTGGATCTCTTCCCCTAAAAGTTCACAAACTATTGCAGTGGATACATGACTTTAGGAGTTTATAATGATTGAGATATTATCAAAGTACATGTATGTCATGGTATACTACCCTGACATTCATTTTCTTGTGGGTATTCATAGTAAATACAAAGAAGGAACTGCACACTACAGAGACAGATAAACAGCCAGTGTGTGTTCAAAAGTACATTACATAAACAAAAATCACAGGCTGCAAATTATAGCAATAGTAATTAAGAAGTTTTGTGAGCATCTCGCAAAACGTCACCATGTATTTCCAGTGCCATACAACAAACATATGTGCATAAAGGAGTTAATAGAAGTAAGATATTTCATTTTTAATATATTCATGGTATTTTGGAAAGAATTTTGGGGATTAAATTTCTTAGCTTTTAGTACTTTATCAAGGCTGAGGATTCCCAGGTTGTCACTCCTCAACAATATTTTACAGTGTTACTACCTCCTTTGATGTCAAGGGAGTTTGATAGAGGATTCTGAAATGTTAGCTATAAGATGTAACTGTGCCTATATGCTGGTCAAACAGCAGCCTGCATGGTCTGTGGTTTAGAATTGGCAATTTGGATGTCAGTGTTGAGATGTTTGAGAAGAAAGATTTTGTTAGGTCGACCCGACTGGGAGTGATATAACCATGATTTGATCTATTAAATAAGGTACATGTTTTCATTCTTTTACATTTCAATGTAGCAATTTTCATACAACTGACAGTTGAAAGCTTGCTGTTGGCGTTTCTGAGAACTGTTGCAAATTAACTGCACTGCTCACAAATAGTGCCAAACTGAGTAAAGAACATCAGTAAACAATTATATTCTGAAAACTTTGCGTCTGCCACTGCTAAGGGTAGTTGTTAAAGAAAATTTTCGAATTATTTTGTTAAATGAAAATTGCCCAATTACCGCGCTGGGACGCAGACTTGTGTGTCTGAAATGTTCGTCTAGGCCTCTAGTCTAGTAAGATAACCATCACATCATCTTTCCCTTTTTATGTTAAATGGTTCACTGGGAGAGACCTCCATTCTAGATTGAGCTCTTAAAGTCTTTGGCATGACCTGAAGTGAATAGCTTCGAAAGTCTGACGGAGACCTACATTTTACACGATCAACTACAAAATTAGATAAGGGATTCAAAGCATAGTGCTGCTCTCATTATTTTGATGCAGTAGTCTGAGTTTGCTCTTGAATAGAGTCCTAATTTGTATGACCTGCAGAAAAGCCGGCATAGATATATTGCATAGATATATTTCCCCAAATATTTTTGTTTAGGACAAAACCTCTCATCTCACAAGCCCAACAGATGACATTCCTAAATAGATGAAAACACTCCTACAGTGTTGGTTAAATTCCAAGTTAAGCTGGTCCACAGCCTTTAGCATTGGTTGTAACCTACTATCGTGCACAAATCTTTCCGAAAACAAGCCAATTGGCCATTAAATCTCTGACTTTTATTTGTTGAGTATTCAGATTCAGTTTATTGTCATTTAGAAACCACAAATGCAATGCAGTTAAAAAATGAGACAACGTTCCTCCAGAATGATATCATAAAAGCACATGACAAAACAGACTGCACCAGAAAATCCACATAACGTTTGGCAATCCCCAATCCAGAGTCCGGAGAGGCTGTTGCGTATTAATATCGTGCTACCATTTTAGCGCGTTCCCAGGAGCTCCAATCCCACCAGACAAAACAAGACCAAAAACCAAAGCTACAAGACCTGCACAAAACCACATAGTTACAACAGTGCAAACATTAGCATAATTGATTAAAAAAACAGACCATGGGCACAGTAAAAATAGTCCAAAGATGTTAAAAGACTATAAGTTCAAAAGAAACCACCACACAGTTTCCACAAGACCTCAGGGTCCCGAGAGACTCGTCATCCCACGCCGGCGGCAGAAGGGAATACTCCTGCTATGGACTTCCATGGCACCGCTGAACCCAGCCTTGCAGACGCAGCACACAGTGAAAGTGCCCCGACCGCAGCGGACTCCGAGTCCGTCGAACCTCCGAGCCGACGACCATCCCCTCCGGCACAGCTTCTCTGAGCACCCTCTGCCGAGCGTATTAAGACACCCCTGTCAGCACCATCGACAACGCGACACCGAGGACTGAGGGCCTGTTCTTCCCAGCAGAGTCCCGGACCTCACAGCAGCAGCAGCAACGAAGAAGGTCTTCTTGGAGATTTCCAGATGTTCCTCCGTGCTCCCATGTCCGTTTTTCATCAGATTATGATTGCGCACGGCACCCCGCTTCACAAATAACAATCAGCTCCGGAGTGGCCGCTGCAAGCTGCGTTGCACCGCCATCTTGGATACAGATACAGATATTGAAAGCTCAGTCACTAATTGTCTAAAAGCATCTTAAATTAATTTGTTCTTACGCATTCTTAATAAATCCACATAATCCCCAAGGTATTCTGTTGGGCTTTTAAAATCCTCTCTTCTTCTTGCTAGAGAATTGTAATGGTTAAGGCACCTAAACATATCAGCATTGCGTCTAATACCTGCTTGTAGTTTCAACTTTTGCAGCAAGTGGGTTTTATATGAGATCATCATTCTTTGAGTGCTCCCTTCTTTAAATGGGTGGTGTGTTCACACACGTATGGAGCTCACAGTGCCTGGTCTAATTTATTATCCAATGCAATTCTCCACAGAGTCATATTTTCATGTTCCACTTCAAAAGTGGTAGATTGTCAAGTGTCATCCCAAAGTCTAGATATGCTAGATCTATAATTTCCATTCCATCAACTCTGCATGCTCCATCTTAAAAGAATTCTAACAAAAGAATTCATCAAACAAGGTTTTCTTTCTGGCCATGTTGATTAAGTTACTTTAAGCTCTAAATGTCTAACAATTTTATCCTTGACTATAGATTATATTACCTTGTCAACAACATGTTAAGCTACCTAGCCTATAGTTTCCCACTTTTCCTCTCCCTCTTTACTTGAACAAGGGAGTCACATTTAGTTTTCCAATTCTCCAACTTCAACTAGTGCTACCTCATCTCCTTCCCTTTTTTGCCCTCTCAGAATATCAAATAACATAAAACATTGACCTGATCTGATTATTTTGCCGCAATATTCATGTTAAACCATCAGTTTCAATTGTCAGTTATCAGCTCAAGCTCATTTGTTACTATTTTTCCTTGTTATGCTACTGCATTCAGATCAAGCTGTAGAGCAGGGGTTCCCAACCTGAGTCCATGGAATCCCTCAGTTAATTGTAAGGCTCCATGGCATTTAAAAAAGTCTGGGAACCCCCTCTCTAGAGCTTTGACTTTTTACAGTTTTCACTTACTCCCAATTCACTTTCTGCTGCATAGTTCTGCTTATGCTATCTGACCTTTCTTGTTGTGCTTTAATTTTCATTCTCTTCACTAACCCATACCATTGCTCAGTCATGCTTTTTTGATTTATTAAAGTCCTCATCATCAAAATCCTACCTGCCACCCCCAAATAGTCATGTGTGTGTAAAAGTTTAGTATGAGAAAAACTGGAAACAAAACGTGAAAATTTGTACACTGAAAAAATACCACAAATATATACATAAACAAGAGAAAATCTGCAGATGCTGGAAATCCAAGCAACACACACAAAATGCTGGAGGAACTCAGCAGGTCAGGCAGCATCTATGGGAAAAAGTACAGTCGACATTTCAGGCTGAAACCCTTCGGCAGGACTCTGATCTTTTTCTAACAGTTGTTTGCTGAAGTTTATTTGAATAAAATACCCATTTTGCTATAACTGCACCTCCTACTAGGCCAATCAGATAATATTGAATATGTGGAGCATCACAGACAAAAAACAACTGACTCTATCACCAAGTATAATGCTAATCTACCTGGGTCCCATTCTCTAAATCCAGAATACAGTCTTGTTATTGTAACAAAATTGGAAGTAATTCTCTATCATGTTGGGGCTACTTGTATTGTGAATTCATGTCATTGAACTGAAGAGTTGATCCAGGGTACAGGTGTCCCTTAATTTTTAATGGTTCTAATTTTTTTTTTGTCAGCAAGATCACAGTTTACTCATCTGACAACTGCCTGAGAGAATGGGAGTTGGAAGAGAGAATTGATTTGAATTGAATTGACTTTAATTCTTACATCCTTCACGTACATGAGGAGTAAAAATTTTTACGTTACGTCTCTGAATGTGCAATGTGCAATTATAGTAGTTTATAATAAATAGTATGTAGAGGAAGATGTACAACAGAACAGTCAATATAGCCTAGAAATACAATTATGTCAGTGTGAATTAATCAGTCTGATGACCTGGTGGAAGAAGCTGTGTTGGTTCTGGCTCTAATGCTGCAATACTGTTTACTGGATGATAGCAGTTGGGATAGTTTGTGGTTGAGGTGACTCGGGTCCTGATGATCCTTCGGGCCCTTTTTACATACCTGTTACTGTAAATGTCCTGAATGATATGAAGTTCACATCTACAGATGCATTGGGCTGTCTGCACCACTCTCTTCAGTGTCCTGCGATTGAGGGAAGTACAGTTCCCATACTAAGCAATGATACAGCCAGTCAGGATGCTCTCAATTTTGTCCCTGTAGAAAGTTCTTGGGATCTGGGGACCCATGCCAAATCTCTTCAACTGGCTGAAGTGAAAGAGGTGCTGTTGTGCTTTTTTTTCACAACACAGCTGGTAAGTACAGACTAAGTGAGGTGTACACCAAGGACCTTAAAGCTGTTCACCCCCTCAACCCCAGATCCATTGATGTCGATAGGGGTGAGCCTGTCTCTGGTCCTCCTGTAGTCCACAACCAGCTCCTTTTGTTTTGCAAGATTGAGAGAGAGGTGGTTTTCTTGACACCACTGTGTCAGGGTGATGACTTCTTCTCTGTAGGCTGCCTCGTTATTAGTTGAGATTAGGCCAATCAGTGTAGTATCATTGGCAAATTTAATTAGTAGATTGGAGCTGTGGGTGGCGACACAGTCATGGGTATACAGAGAGTAAAGGAGGGCTCCTGTGTTGAGGGTCAGAGGGTCAGAAGTGAGCGAGCCCACTCTTACCACCTGCTGGTGATCTGACAGGAAGTCCAGGATCCAGCTGCACAAGGCAGGGTGAAGGCCGAGGTCTCTGAGCTTCTTGTCAGGCCTGGAGGGCATTTTGGTATTGAATGCTGAACTGTAGTCCAGGAACAGCATTCTCACATAGGCATTCCTCCTCTCCGGGTGTGTAAGGACGGAATGTAGGGCTGTGGCTGTTGCATCATCTGTCGATTGAGTGTGTCGGTAGGTGAATTGTAGGGGGTCCATTGTGGGTGTTAGCATGTTGCAGGTGTTGTCCTTGAGATTGAATTGTGGAAAAGTGAGCTGGGGGGTGAGGAGGAAGAGTTGTGGAAGTGGTGATCACCCAGAGTCACCAAAGGGAAAGGGCCAGTGAGTGCGATGGCTGGCAAGTTCTGATAGCAGGAGTACAGTGGAGGCAGAGGACAGAAAGAGACATCTTGTATGTTGAGTCCTGCTGAAGGGTCTCATCCCAAATTGTTGACTGTACTTTTTTCCACTGATGCTGCCTGGCCTACTGAGTTCTTCCAGCATTTTGTGTGTGTTGTTGTTTGAATTTCCAGCATCTGCAGATTTTCACTTGTTTGTCTTGTATATTCAACTGTGTTAAATCTTAGGTACTTAAGTGTATGTACTTCCTTTAATTTTAAGGTAGTTTATTATGTCAGACTCTTGTTTTGATATATTTTAATGTTTAGGTGTTTTGAACTGAAATTATTGAGTTCAGGAATGCAACCAATACATTTATATTGATGGGTACCTGAAATGTGTTTTATGTTTACAAATTATGACTTAATAAAACATTTCCCAGAACAGCAGTTTCTTTATAAATTGGAGAAAAACAACCATAGGCCTAAGAGATTTAGTTGAGAAAGATGTATGAATACCTTGGGTGAAATAAAGTAATTAATGTATCATGAACACACAAGAGATTGGACATGCTGGAATCTGGAACAACAACCAACATGCTGGAAGGAAGTCAGTGGGTCAGTTCAGATTAAGAGACTATTCCCAAAGCATTGACTATACGTTTCCCTTCATAGATCCTGCCTGACCAACTGAGTTCCTCCAGTATCTTTATCCGTGTATCATCTGACCATGCCTTCAATTGTATAGTAGTTAGAGACCTAGCAAATGCTTCATATCTCATTTATTGAACTATTTACCTCACATTTTTGTTAATATGGTATTGTCCAAACTACATCCAGCGTGTAGGAGTTTAGTAGAATTTTGTCTTTTAAAGTATTTTGTTCTATTCTCCAAGTTATCCTTTTTTGGCATAACATAATTGTCATATTAATCCTATTACATTTTTGAGTTTATATCCACATTGACAAATTTTATGTGATTTCCTTTGAAGTGTCAAGGAATACAGTTAGATCCATTATTAATTTAAGTGATATTAATCATATCAGAGTTAATGCCAACAAAATTATTCAACAGGTGCTAAGTAAAAGTAGTAAAAGAACAGATAACATTGAACTTTCTTATCTTTAATCCTGACTCTTGTGTGATACGAATGCAACTTCTATTACGCTTAAATATACTAAATATAGTTATACTGTTAGTAATAAGTCTAGGCTGAAACTTCCCTAGGTAATACAGTGGGCAGCTAGTCAGAAAAAATATCCTTAGCAGTCTTCCCTACTGAAATTTAAATAATTATTTTAAGGTATAAAGTTGTGTTTTACTCCAAAGCCAAAATAGAATTTGGGTTAATTGTTCCCATTTCACTGAATTTTCAATTTACTTAGCTACCATGAGGAGGGAAATTTGTAAGGAGAATCCACCCCACACTGCTGCCATATATTTCTTAGCAACTAGAATAAAAATAAAACTTCCAAATAAGTGAGAAAATGTGGCTGTGTTCTATAATCAAAATGTCAGTTGTGTGGCTGCTAAGATTTTTTCCAATTTTAAATAGAAGTAATTTTAAATCTTGATTTTCTTTTCAAAATCACACATCTATTTTAATCCATTGCCAAAAAAAGGTAAACGTTTCTATCAGTGTTTTTTGGCTGTACAGTTCAACTCATTAACAAGCAAAAATCCTAAAAAGGTCAGGTATGCATGTCCACTCTAAAATAATCACTGTTCTAATAGATATAAAGCATCTTACAGAATAAGGGAGAATTTTCAGCTCTCAAGGAAGCTATTAACTTGTGAGTTAAGCCCACTAGGCCTGTGTTGACTGTCTGCAAGAGCAACTAAATCATTCTATTCCACCTGCAATTGTACATTACTTTGTCCCATGTATATCTATTAAGTTCTCCATCTTTATGTGAAAGTAATAAATGAATTTGCTTCCACTACTGTTGATGGTAATGAATTCCTAATTATGATTGCTCACTGTTCTTCATAATTTGTTATTTTGATATTCACTTTAAATCTATGTCTTCTGGTTCCTGCTCTTGGAGATATCCTTGCAGTATACCATAACTAAATCTGGATCACTATCTCAGTTAGAGCTAAATCAGTGGTATAGTATAACCTCTTTAAAAGATGGATTAAATGTGGATTTTATTGTGCATATTCTTTGTGAATAATCTGATATGTAGTATTTTCTATCCCTGTTTTAATGCTGATAATTATTAGATTATTGTTGAGAATTTCTATGAATCCTTCATCTGAAATATAAAAAGCATAGTTCCTGATTAAAGTCAAATTACTGCCTTTCTACTCATTAAATTTTGAAAGCATTTTCAAATATGTTTTGCATTGTATTTATTGCTTCAAAAGTTTCAAAATTTCATTATCAACCTTAAGTGATTAATCTATCAGTTAATAAGAAGCTAGCTGCAGCAAAACATTAAATGGCAAACTTACTTAACACCTGTGTTAATCTACAAGAAATCATTAAGCTATTTATGAGAACAGCAGCCTAGGGGTCTTTTAAAAATAACCACTGGTTTGTTTCTTAAATGAACTTACAGATTGGCAGGATTAAATGTGTTTATGCTGAAAAATTTGATGATTTTTATCCTTTGTTGGCACATCAGTGGTATTGTAGTTACCTCTGCCTCAGTGGCAGGACAAAGCAGGAATGTTGTCAAAATCACCTTCAAAACTGTAGGATAGTATTTAGTGACAACAGCTGGAGTAGTAAGGTATCTACTCTTCCGTAGTGCCTGTAGGCAACATCACTCAGACTCTTCTATTCTACAGTCAGGTTCTAGCACTAAAGAAGCAACTTAAATGAGTTAGTACAAAGATGAAGAGTATTGCTGACAGCTGTGAAGGATCATCCAACAAAAGAAAAGAGATGATTATAGTTGGTCTTGGCCTCGACAGTATAAACGGCTGGATTCGATTATAGTATCTCAAATGCATGTTACAAGGCAGGCTGGTTTCACAGCTGTTCTCAAGCTGTTTAAAAAGCCAGACATTTTGGGGGGTTTTGAATGGCTGGGTACAGAGGGAAAAGAAAACAAAGAATAAGAGTAGCCCTACAATCCAAACCAGGTGCCAGGATACCTTTAGAGAATTGGTTACATTAAGTCAACAGCAAATAAAGGAACATCAGGTTGTGCAATCAAAAAATCTGTCCTTTCCCAGGAGTGCACTTTGTGAAGCTGTGAATCAGTGGCAAGAAGATCTGCATTTCCATATATATTCTTTTATTTTAACCACCAAGTAAGTTCAGGGTCATTGCAAATACTCTTGCAAGCCTAAATTGGAGCCAGTATATTTTATTATTGTGCCATTTGTATGATGCCTTGAATTCACTGACCCACTCTGAAATGTGATGTCATCAAGTGGTTAAGTTGATGGTAATGGAAGCAGTTATGAGCTGGGGAGATCACAGCTTCCTTTGTGAAATCCAAGGGAGATCTCCTGATCCTTTTAGTTCTGCCTCCAAAAATAATTTTTGGATACTTTTGGAAATGCTTGAAATATTATGATATAAATTGATGAATTTCCCATCTGCTGCTGGTGGTCATTTTAGTTACTTAACTGCAGTTGACAGTTACCTTTGTGGTCAGTGGGGTTTTACTGAAAATAGGTCAGAATGCAAAATGCTCAGTTTTAAAGGCTGCTCAATCCATTGCCACCAGTTGAGGTGGTTTAAATTTCCTTCCCTGGATAATAAAAGATTTTTGGTTGCTACCTTATGGGACTTCTTAAGAACTGTTGATTACTTTCTCTTTCATCGCATTTTGTCACAAGCAGTAATTCCTTGATTTATGATGGTTTGATGTACAGATTTTCACTTTAATGCCATTGATTCTTTAGGATACACATCTCTGGTTTAAAATGCTATTTTGGGCAAAAAAATGAAAGTGTGCCACTCTACTTTGGATTACTCTGTATTGAAATGCAAATAATGCATTTTGCAAGCCTTTTTCATTTATGAAAATTTACTTTTTGTAACATTTTCTAGGGATGCATCCCTGTGGCTAATAGAAATATTTGTATGAGGAACTAGTAATCACCCAGCTACTTTTGTTTTTTGTTACTGAATGTGGAAGGCTGTCAGCTGACATCTAGTGAGGTGGAATGGCTTCATGCTGTGGTTAACCATCAGGCTGTGTATATTCTGCCATTACTTGAGTCCAGAATGTCCTGATACCCTTCAACTTCACAGACTAAAATAGATTTATATAACTTTAAAATACATGTATTTAAAATTAAAATACGCTAAACACTAAAAGGTATGCCAGCGTTAAAATTAAGTTTGCAGTTAAAGTAAATTAAGGATGTAAGTTCTTCCACCAGGTCTGTGAGCCTTCCAGATAATAATTAAGGGCCAGATGTGAAGTGCATCCTAATCCCCTTCTGTAAACCACAGTGGTGAGTCCACTGATGGAACAAAAAGTCAGATGTAGCAACACGGAACCTTCCAGATGATTTGGACAGCTACTACATTTTGACCCAACGGTTATCCAGTTCTGCTAATAACTAGTTATTGTGTGATTCAAATAAATCATTATAAATTGGTGCGATGGTGGCGTAGCGGATAATGCGATGCTATTACAGCTTGGGGCATCAGAGTTCAATCCCAGCATTCTCTGTAAGAAATCTTTGTACATGTTCCCCATGGAATGCGTGGGTTTTCTCTGGGTCCTCTGGTTCCCTCCCACAGTACAAAGACATAAGGGGTAGGTTAATTGGTTAGTGTAAATTATCCCATGATTAGGTTGAGGTTAAATCAGGGTTGTCGGAGGTTGCCGGGCAGTGTAGCTTCAAGGGCTGGCAGGGCCTATTTGAAGCTGTATCTCTAAATAAATAAATAGAGATGTTTCTGGTTTTTTAGCTGTTCCTATCTAGGTGTTTGAGTAGGTATTAAATTTTAAATATTAGGTAAGGCCTTGTGTGTTGATTTTATCATTTTCCTCCGTGCTACACTTAGTCACAGTATGTTTCAATATGGTTACCCTGCAGGTCCTCTTCAGCATTTTCTGATTCCATTGTATTTCAACACACACCAAAAATAGTAATGTTACAATTGGAAGATATTTTTATTTACCCATCTAATATCATAATATCCAAACATTACTGATGAGGCCCTGATTATCTTTTGTAGAAGCATGAAAATATTTATTTATTTAAAGATACAACGTGAAGCAGGCCCTTCCAGCCCATCAAGCTGCACTGCCCAGCAACCAACGATATAACTCTAGCTTAATCACAGGACAATTTACAATGACCAATGCACCTACTAACCAGTAGGTCTTTGGACTGCAAGAGGAAACCCACACACTCATAGGGAGAATGTACAAACTACTCGAGATGGTGCCGGAATCGAACTCTGAACTCCAGAATGCTCCGACCTGTAATAGTGTTGCACTATCCACTATGCTAATGTGGCGCCCATTACAGTTATGTTATAACAGCAAATATAATAACAAGCTCTGTGGACTTAAAGACTGAAAAGAAATCATGCAGCTTCAGCATGTTGAAGTTTAAAGAACTCCAGATGCTGGTAATTTGAAAATAAAGCAAAAAAGAAAAACCTGATGTTAAACAGTGCAAATGTTAACCGTGCTTCTTGTTCTTCAGATACTGCTTGGCTTGCTGAGTGTTCCCAGCATTTTCTATTTTTAGTTTAGGTTCACACTGTTGATGTATGTTTCATCACGATATGCCTATTGTGGACTAAACATGATTTCAATATAAATTTCCATGCTATTGTTATTTATTTGCCATAACCGTTTGTTAGTTAGATTTGTCCTGAATGTTGCTCTCTAAAAGATTCCTCTTATTGGCCTAAGCTATTTAATCTGTCATAGTCTGGTTCAATTCATTGATTATCCATTACATTGGACAGAAAACTATTGCCTCTGGAGTGCAAAATTTGAAAAAAATGTGCTGTGTTATTTTTATTCATCTGCAGAGAGTGAACCAGCTCCAAACAGTGCCCTGGCAGAATACCTAAATGAAAGGAAGAAATATGAAGAATTACGCAGACAAAAGCCAAAGAATGGCTCAAGCCGTGAGGAACAGGTAATGGATCTTCAGACATGCTTTTAACTGTACTGTAAAGCAAGCATTCATAATAGTATTGATAATCCATAATGCAAATAATAAGTCAAGTTTAGAGTTTGTAAAAACATATGTAAATTACTAGAAAAAGTGCACTATCAACATTTTATTACCAAAATAAGCATACCTGGGAAAACCATTTAGACATCGCAAATCCATTTACCAGACTTTAATAATCGTGCAAAGCTGCAATGTTTTAAATGTTTTTATCAGGATCAACTGTCCCTGTTTCCTCCCAAACTCTGGGCTAATAATGTATCCCAATACAAAAGTACTAATTGTTGTTCTGAGGAAAAAGAAACTTAATATTCCACTTTCTTCAACCTGTTCTTAATCAGCAGAAGAGTTCCTATCTCAACTAATACTGCCATACTTTTGATCATACTTAATATTTGACTGGGCACTCACCTTATGCTGACGTTTCAATTCTTACTCTAAAATTAAACAAGACACTTAAGTTTTCCTAGTAGGAGAAAGGGTTTTTCCAGTTATTTTGTACGCTGATGTTTTCTCCTGAACCTAAGTTCTTTCAATTATCTGAGTCCAATACTTTCATTATCAAAATACAGCACAAGATAGAATAAGAAGTAACAGCGGGCAGTTCTTACCATTTCAAAATGACGGGTGACAGTATCATTGATGAGGAGCCAGAGCAGCAATAGCTATTTTTTCAAGAGGGTCAGGTAAAGTTTCAGCAACTTCCTTGATACATGCTCTGCAAACAAAATAAAACACTTACTTCTGTTTTCCTAGTAGAAAAAAAAGATTATTTGGCCATTCTGAGCTCTGGCTGCAATCAGATAATTAAGAGTAGAATAAAGTGACAATAATTAATAAATTAATAATGATATCAGCTTTGCTACAGATTACAGTGCTGTTGAAGATGATGAAGAATTATTTTCATTCACAAGCATATGAAATTAATGGCAAGAAGTTACTACTTGATCTCTCAAACTTGTCCAACATTAATGATTATGACCAGAGACTGACTACATTACTATATTTATCCCTTCATTTGTTGTTCTGTAATATCCTGGAAGAAGGAAAATTAAAACAGAAAGAAATTCAGGGCTAGAATGAGAAAATAGACTGGTAATTTTCTTTTCTAGTCACAATGGATAGTGAGAAACTAATCCAAGTGACCTCATGGATCATACTTGTATGAAGTGGTAAATAATATGTAATCTTTATGCGATCCCTACCCTAGCTAAGAAACTATGCAGTTCTTTTTTGACTACATATATTGAATCTGTATAAATCACATGAGTCAACAATGCATCTCAACTGTTGTCATATGTTCTTGGGAAAAAAGAACCACCAAACAAATTCAAAATCCATTTTGCTGTTGTAGCTTTATACAGTTCTTGCTGAAATGGAAAAATCGAATACTTAATTCATCTATCAGTTTGCAACTTATGAGGATAAAATATCCATGTTTTGTATTATTTAGTTGACATACTACTGTTGACATACCTTAACATCTATGCTACCCTGAAATTAGTAAATAAATAAATTGATAAGTTCTATCCAAAAAGCTAGGGTTCTTTAAGCTACAAATTATTTTTCTGGCTTCCCTCTGAACATTTTCGTAGCCAAAAAAGAAGGCAGTATTAAGATGGTCTAATCAAGTACTTATCTGATGACAGAGCTGCATCCTTGGAGTTGAGTACAATGATACAATGCTTATAATATAGCAAGATGTTATTTTTATTTTCAGGGTTTGTTAGTCTTCTGAACAAATTGCCCAGTTTAATTTAGTAACTTAGTGCTTTGCAATTATAGTAAAAATTACAGTTATGTCTTTTTTGTTTGATCATAGTTGATCATGTACCTTGAGTAACCTTTTTCACAATAACTAAATCAGCTGTTTCCATCTATCACCTACAAACCTTTGTCTCACCCCTCCCTCTCACTTCTGTGTTTTCCCTCCACTTTTTCAGTTGTGATACAAGATCTTGATCTGAAACATTAAGAACATCAACATTCCCAGATGTTGCTTGACCCTCTGAGTTCTTCCAGCAGTTTCTTTTTTGCAGGTTGGAGCATCTCCAGTCCTTTGTATCTCTTTTTTCCCTCATGAATTAAATGCTGGGAATAGTATTTCCTACCTTGGTCCTATCTACATTTTTGAGATTAATTGCCATTTGCCACTGGATGGTCTTTCCAGTCAGATACATAAATAAATATCTGGAGACACAGCAGCAGAGACATCTCTATCGTAAAACCCACTTTGTAATGTAAAAAGCCATGTGTACAAGACATTGCTGAATAGCATTTATTTTTCTGTAATGGATTTTGAATGGGTGTCCAATCCAAGAGCTGTAATTGCCAAAGCTACTGTCTTTCATGTTTTCCACAAAAGTGTCACTTTCACTAAGCATTTAAATACAGACTTTATACGCAAGAACATAGGAAATAGGAGCAAGAGTAGGCCATCTACCTATCAAGACTGCTCCGCCTTTCAAAAAGAGCATGGCTGATCAGGCCATGGATTCATCTTCACCTACTTGCCTTTTCCCCAGTGCCTTTAATTCCTTTACTATGCAGAAATCTATCCAGCTTTGTCTTCAATATATTTACTGAGATAGCCTCCACTGCTTCATTGGGTAGGGAATTCCACAGATTCACCACTCTCTGGGAAAAGCAGTTCCTCCTCATCTCCATCCTAAATCTACTCTTCCGAATCTTGAGGCTATGTCCCCTTATTCTAGTCTCACCTATCAGTGGAAACAACTTTCTTACCTCTATCTTATCTATCCCTTTCAAAATGTTATATGACTGTATAAGATCTCCTCTCATTCTTCTGAATTCCAACTAGTACAAACCCAAGCAATTCAATCACTCCTCAAAGTCTAACCCCCTCATGTCTGGAATCAACCTGGTGAACTGCCTCCCAAGCCCAGTTTATTCTTCTTCAAGTAAGGAGGCCAGAAGTCTACGCAGTACTCGAGGTGCGGCCTCACCAGTGCTCTGTACAGTTGCAGCATAACCTCCCTGCTCTTAAATTCAATTCCTCTATCAATGAAAGTCAAGATCCCATTTGCTTTCTTGATAGCCTGCTGCACCTGCAAACCAACCTTTTGTGACTCATACACAAGCACTCCCAAGTCCCTCTGCACAGCAGCATGCTGCATTTTTTTCACCATTTAACTAATAATCTGGTCTTTCATTCTTCCTTCCAAAGTGGATAACCTTGCATTTACCAACATTGTACTTCAACTGCCAGATCTTTTCCCATTCATTTAGCCTATCTATATCTCTCTGCAGACTCTCCACAACTTCTGCATAATTTGCTTTTCACCTCAATTTAATATCATCAGCAAACTTAGATACAGTACACTCGGTCCCATCTTTCTGGTTGTTAATGTGTATCGTGAACAGTTGCGAGCCCAGCAACAACCCCTGCGGGACACCGCTCACCACTGATTGCCAAGCAGAGCAACACCCATGTATCCCAACTCTGCTTTCCATTAGTTAACCAATCCTCTATCCATGCTAATACGTAAACCCTAACTCTATACATCCTTATCTTATGGATAAGTCTTTTATGCGGCACTTTATCAAACACCTTCTGGAAATCCAAGTAAATAATGACCATCTGTTCCCCTCTATCCACTGTGCTCATTATATCCTCAAAGAACTCCAGTAAGATTGTCAAACAGGACCTGCCTTTGCTGAATCCATGCTGTGTCTGCCTGATGAATCCATTTCTTTCCAGATGCCTCGCTATTTCTTCTTTAATGATAGCTTCAAGCATTTTCCCAGCTACAGATGTTAAGCTAACTGGCCTATAGTTATCTGCTTTTTGCCTACATCCTTTTTTGAACAGTGGTGCAACATTCACTGTCTTCCAATCCGCCAGGGCCTGCCTGGAGTCCAGAGAATTTTGGCAAATTATTACCAAAGCCTCTACTATAACTTCTGCCATTTCTTTTTGTGAGACAACCCACAAATGTTTTTTGTAACAACAGTTTTAGAGAGGCCTTTACACCTATCTATATAGTAATCATTTCAATGTTTTCTTTCATTGGCCTGGACTGTTATTGCTGTATTTGAGTTTCAAAAGTGGTTATGAAAATAACTGAGAAGAATCTCATCAAAAAAAAAAATTTCATCCCAATGTAATTACAGTAGGTTTTCAGGAGTGAATACTACTTCAAGTTATTGAAATAATACTTTGGTCTACCTGCAGGCAGAAAAATATATAATCCTTAAACTGTTCAGAGATGACTGTAAGCAACACACACAAAATGGAAGAACTCAGCAGGCCTGGCAGCATCTATGCCCCTTCATTATTTTGTATATCTCTTTAAGGACTTCTCTGCTCTACAAAAAACAAACCCCTCCTATCCTATTTCTTCTTATAGCTGAAATGTTCTATCCCAGGCATTTGCATGTAGTAAGCTGTTTACCTAAACAATGTTTTTACTGGGAGATTAATGATCCCTTTGTTGAGATCTCTCAGTTTATTTGTACTTTCTCATCCGAATACAAGGAGTCCTAAAAGTGGAATAATGATAAAGATTAGTAGACCAAATGATTTCTAAACTGCTGACTGGTTGATACTTTAATAGTTGTTCAGGTTGAGATTAAATAATACATTTTCAGCTAAAGGCCTAATTTGTCCAGTGGAATCAAATTTTTTAGGACACCTAAAGTAAAATATTTTGTATGCAACAAATGTCCATGGCATTAGTAATCTCTTACCATAATCATTGGATGAACATTACCCTTACGTACTCAAATTGTTAAGCCTGTTGCTTGTGTGTTTACACAGATAATGATTTAGAGTTATACCACTATGGACAATATTAGCCAGGTGTTTACATTTTGCAACAGTTAACTAGACTTGCAGTAGGAGCAGATAACAAAAGTACCTTTGTATTGATCATTCATGCTCTTTATAAACTCCCAAGTTTTCCCAATATGCATATCAAATTCAGGTGAGTTCTATTTCTCAGGAATATGAGGATATCTCCAGAATGTTGTCCAACCACTTGTGAATTAAAACATAGCTTAATCTCTCATCCTGTCATGTAATTATCAGAAATGTGATAGTTTTTATGGTACCTCACTCCTATATCTTATGACCAGATTCTTCTGAACTGTTCTAAGATTATTGCGGGGGGAAATTTTCTTACTGAAATGCGTTGTTGATATTAACCATCTATAATCTATTGGTCTTTGGGAAGGTTTAGCAAAAATAGAGTGAACTGCGCAACGTGTCTCTTTTTTAAATATAATCTTTGGCATAGTGTTATGCTCAATGGCAGTTAAATGACGCAGTTATCTCCCATTCTAATGAGTCAATTCATGGCCGCCTGTACTGTTACGATGAGGCCACACTCAGGTTGGAAGAATGCCACCTTATATTCTGCCTGGGTAGCCTCCAACCTAATGGCATGAGCATCGATTTCTTGAACTTCTGGTAATGGTCCCACCCCCCACTCTCTCCTTCACCAGTCCCCTTTTCCCTCTCTCACCCTATCTTCTTGCCTGCCCATCGCCTCCCTCTGGAGCTTCTCCCCCTTTTCTTTCTTCCATGGCCTTCTATCCTCATCTATCAGACTCCCCCTTTTCCAGCCCTGTATCTCTTGCATTAATCAACTTTCCAGCTATCTACTTCATCCCTCCCCCTCCCGGTTTCACCTATCACCTTGTGTTTTTCTCTCTCCCTCTCCCCACCTTTAAAATCTACTACTCATCTTTTTTTCTCTCTAGTCCTGCCGAAACGTTGACTGCACTGCACTGTTTTCCCATAGATGCTGCCTGGCCTGCTGAATTTCTCCAGCATTTTGTGTATGTGTTGCTACAGTTATCTCCAAACAGTTTAAGGATTATGTTATTTTGCTTGCAGGTGTACCAAAGTATTATTTCATTAACTTGAAGTAGTATTCACTCCTGAAAACCTACAGTAACTGTATTCTTGACACATGATTACCATGGAAATAGAAACCTAGACATAAAGATCTAGGTTAAGGAAAAACTTCTCCCAGAGAGTTGTGGGGGTCTGGAATGCACTGCCTCGGAAGGCAGTGGAGGCCAATTCTCTGGATGCTTTCAAGAAGGAACTAGATAGGTATCTTATGGATAGGGGAATCAAGGGATATGGGGACAAGGCAGGAACCGGGTATTGATAGTAGATGATCAGCCATGATCTGAAAATGGCGGTGCAGGCTCGAAGGGCCGAATGGTCTACTTCTGCACCTATTGTCTATTGTCTATTGTTACGAACCCCGTAACTGGGTCACTTACCAGCAAAGATGGAGACGTCCGTTGAAGTATGATGATACTATTTTTAACAGTATTTATTAGTAAAAATACACAAAAATAATATCAATGCAAATATACAGATAATATACGTCATCAATACTAAATTTAAAAGTGTGGGTATAATAATAATCAACAAGAAATAAGCTCTATCGTTGTCTAGGGGATAATGTATTGTCCGATGGAAATATAAAGTTCACTCAGTTCATGCAGGCTGCAGCCGTTGGGGACCGCTGTGTTGCAATGGTTGGAGAGAGAGAGAGAGATAGGATGGGAACAGTTACTGCTACGGGTTTTTTTCCAACCTTCCTTTATGATTTCGATCCGTCAGGTGTCTCGTTGCTGTGGCCGTTCAATTGTGACCTCTCCTTTAGCTAAACCGTTCTCCCGTGGTGAGCCCGCCACCCCAGGCAAGAGAGGACGCACACGAGCCCCCACCGGCTTTCGCTACAAAATGCTGTCATGGGACTTCTAGCGTTTCTCCTGGTGCGTCTAAAGGAGTTGTTCCCCAGACCCCTCTTTTATCCTCGCTCACGGGGTCTCAGATGTCATTCAGGTTGGGATGATGCAATCCCTCAACCAGACCACTCTGGTTGTCCCCTGAGGGGTTTCAATGAATAGTACAGTACTCAATACACAATTCCTTCTCCAAGAAACAATGGCCGTTATCAGTGGTTCCGTTCCGCTGAGGTCAGGACACATTCCAAACCACCTGTATTCTGGATGTCTCTCTCTCATTTCCTGGGTCTCAGACCCGAAATAATAGTGATCTTGCGATTCTCAAAAAGGAGGGGGCGACTTTGTACCCTTCGGCCCCTCAGAGTTGCGTCACATTCGTAACACTATCAAATTGTAAGTTGGAGAGTCTATCTTTTCTTATCTCTGAAGTGAAATTTTAAACCTCTGATCTCCAATGCAGAAATCATAATCGACACTCATAAGTTGAGGCTTATCACATATGCACATGTAGTTACAAAGTGTGTATGATTTTTAATGTCTTGTTTTTATTTGCATTCACAAAGCACATTGTTTTTAAGTGATACAATTTGAAATATTGGATTGATAGCTTTAGTGAGAGAGATGATAGTACATTGTTTTTGAAAGCAAATAAACTACAGCATGAAATAAAAACTCTGGTTGTTAAAAGTGAGAAAGGATGTGGACTTTTCCCAAACCTCACTGGCAAAGACTAAAGGTCTGCTAACATTATCCCATTCTCTAGTAGGGAAAATGAGAGAGTAATTAGAAGTCTGTCTGCTTTCCTATTGGACTAATTTTTGGATGGAGTTTGATACTAATTATCATTTAGAACAATTGTGATTATAGACAGCTTTGATTTTTTTAAGGGTAGGTCGTATTTGACTATCGTTAACTTTTTTTAGGTAGGTAACAAAGTGGGTTGATGAGGGTTATGTTATTGATGCTGTCTACTTGAATTTTAGCAAGGCTTTTTATAAATTCCCACGTGCCAGATTGATCATGAAGGGGGTATGTTATTTGAACTGTTATGTAGTGGCATGATTTTGAGATGCCACCTAAGTTAAGCCATTACTAAAAAGCCCACTATCCACCAATCCATCTTCAAGACAGATCCATGTTTTAAAATACGTATCCAAATCAAAGCCTATTTTATAAATTTCATTATCACTGTTGTAATTTAATGATACTAGTCAACTATTAGTCTGGTAAAATAAATTTATCTAAGAATGGGTGAAGCATGACATTTCTTTTTGAAAAAGTAGAAATGTTACTGCACTATAGTAAAAGAGTAAGAAGGAAATATAGGAACAATTTGCCTGCTGTACCTGGCTTACCCTAAATTAACTTATTTTATTGGACTTGCACCTGCCAGCTGTAAAATAAATCAATGCTCTCAGATGACAAGACAGTAAGGTAATGGGGGTAGCATTTAAGTTCAAAATTGTGACATGTGACTGTTGTAGCATTATTCATAGCACTTGACTTACCTTGATAATGATTTTTAAGTAGATTTTTTTTCCATTGGAAATGTTTAACTCATCATAGACAAAATAAGTCACTGAAAATCAGTACACTGTTTTCATTTTTGGTGTTTTAAGATTATATATCCTCTACTTAACTATATACATAGTAATTATAATAATTATTTTCATGGCCACAACAATCCTCCTTGGCCCTAAACTCACCTTTGGAAATCTTTTCACTTTTAACAACAGGCATCCATATGAGCATATTTACAGTGTTGCCTTCAGCATCAGATCACATGTGAGCTAATTTTTATGTAATATTATTAGGGCTACTAGAGAAAATTATTACTCTAATATGCACTTATAACTCTGAAACAACAATGCAAAGATTTTGTTATGCAATACACTCTTCTAAAAATATGGTCATAAAGAAAGGAATATGGCAGAATCTGGTTAATTGGGACACATTGGTAGACAGCATCAATAACATAACCCTCATCAACCCACTTTGTTACCTACCTACATTTTGTCCCAATTAACAACCTGCCACAATTAGCTGAAGCAAGGTATAAAAGAAAAACTGAGTAACAGACTTATGTATTTAAGTGAAATGCAGAGCAAATTAGAACACTAACATAAACACTATTATATACACTGCTATAAAACTGTGTATTAGTTCCTAATAGTTATCGACGGAGGAATTTACCCAGAGTACCCTGTCATGTTCTTTCAACTGTAAATGAACAAAATCAGTCAGTGCAGATAATGGATTGCCTTCATACAATGTTTTTGCTGATTCCATCCTCCAACTCTACATTTTAATTTTAATATTCAAGATGATTGTCGATACCTTCAAATTCTTCTTCGTTTCTAACTTGTAGATAAAGTGAAATTGTTTCATTTTCATTTCCTGCTATTTCTGACATCTCCAAGCCTAAATGCTTGAAGCCACACTGAGCATAACAGTTCTGAATTGGCTTACTGTTTATTTCTCACCAACTGTCAGCGAAAAAAAATTACCGGTACTGCTTTTTGAACTCAAGCACACACAACTGATTAGTTTTTGTTTGTTAAGAATTGTCCCAAATAAGCGGCTGCCCCAATTAGCCGATGGCCCAATTAAGCAGTCATTCATTTCCACGATTATATTGTATAAAACAGCAGATGAACATGAGGCTTATGAAATGCAGAAAGTTTTTATTCCAAAAATCAAAACACTTTGTAAAACCAAGCATGATTTCAACAGATTTTAATTACTGAGAATTTCTATTCACAGACTTTGGCATTGCTTGATCGATTCAAATCAAAGCTTACAAAAGCTATCTCAGAAACTCCAGAGGAAGATGTAGTTCAACCAGAAGGAGATGATGATGAAGGCTGGTGAGTTCTATTAACAACAAACACCATATTTATCTTATATAATTATTTAGTAATTAATCTCCAATCTATTGTTAATATATTTGTGTTTTAGAAAAAACTTTGGTAAGGATTCTTTATTCTGCATACACTGGCCTAGAAATTGTTTGTGTTAAAAGAAAATTATCTTATTGAAAGAGAGGACATGATCGAGTACTTTGCAGCAATTTCATAAAGCACCACATGTTGCCTTGTCACAGTAAAGGATGTTGAATATGAAAATGACTTGGAGTAAGAGTAAATGAAGAGAGGGTACCTTAAAATTTGATATTCTGATTCAGTTTCATTTATCTATCGCATGTATGTGAAAACATACAGTGGTGCATCTTTTGCATTAACAACCAGGATGCACTGAGAGCAGCCTGCAAGAGTCACTACACATTCTGGCACCACCGTATCCTGTTCAGTAGGACACACAAGCAACAACAACAGCAAATCCAGCCTGTTGCCTCCCTCCCACCCACCCACTCACACACAGACAGACAGGGATATCTTTTAAATAATCCAGTTAAGAGAAAGCTTCCCAAGTTACTAAGAGAAATGAAAGAGGCATTTGAAGGAGAGACTTTTATAGCAGAGATTTTTGCCAGAATCTACTTTTCCATCAAGCTGATGTAGCACCTCTGTGGACTGGATATTTAGTTTAACAGAAAGCTTTCTAGCATCTCTTTATCAATTTCTGACCTATTTACTATCTCTAGTAAATCTTCCTTTGTTGATAATCCAGGAGAATGGATATAAGATACTCTTATTACCTTGGTCATGCTCTCCACCTAGTTTTTGGCCCCATAGTAAGCCCATCTCCTCTTCTTATACTGTTACTATTTACAAGCCTTAAGGACAATTTTTTGATTTTTTATTATCACTATCTTTTTTATTCTCATTTTACCCTTTCTTCCCTTTCTATCCTTCTCCTTTCTCCCTCTCTCCCTCTTTGTGTGCGCATATGCAAGTACAACATACTCCATTCTTAAGCAGTTTGCATAATTGAAACTGCTCTTTACAGCATTCACAAACCACTACCAAAAAACTGAGACATGGAATTAAAATGTATTCTTACAGAATTTATGTGGGGGAAAAAACCTAACTAAACACAACATGGAAAAAAACAACAAAGGTTGAAAACTTTTATCAATGGTTCATGTTACAAAAAATCTAAATACAACCAATTTTATAGGAAAGCAAGTCCTCCGACAGTGCTGTTGTAATAAATTCAGAATGTAAATTTGATTCTTTTACTATGAGGTACATGAAGTAAATTCAGATTGCCAGATATATTGCCATCACTGAATTGTGGCTGAAAGATGGTTGTAATGAGAGCTGAATGTCCAAAGTTACATGTTATATCGGAAGGATAGGAAGGTGGGCAGAGGGTTTGGTGTGGCTCAACTGGTAAAGAATGGCATCAAATCAGTAGAAAGATGTGACACAGGATCGGAAGATGCTGAATCCTTGTGGGTTGAGTTAAGAAACTGCAAGGATAAAAAGACTTTGACAGTTATATACAGGCCTCCCAACAGTGGCTGGGAGGTGGACCACAGATTACAACAGGAAATAGAAATGACGTGTCAAAAGGGCAATGTTATGGTAGTCATGGGAGATTTTAACATGCAGGTCGATTGGGAAAATCAGGTTGGTAATGGAGGTAATTTGTAGAATGCCTACAAGATGGCTTTCTGGAGCAGCTTTGTGGTTGAGACCACGAGGACAAAGGCAATTCTGGGTTGGGCGTTAAGTAATGACCCAGATTTGACTAGGGAGCTTAAAGTATAGGAATGCTTAGGAGGCAGTGATCATAATATTATTGAATTCACCCTGCAGGTTGAGAAAGAGAAGCTAAAAATCAGTAGAGAGTGAAAGGATTTACAGAGGCATGAGAGAGGAGCTGGTGAAAGTTGACTGGAAGAACACACTAGCAGCGATGACGGCAGAACAGCAATGGCTAGTGTTTCTGGGGGAAATTCAGAAAGTGCAGGAAAGAAACATCCCAAAGATAAAGAAGTATTCTAAAGGGAAGATGAGGCAACCATGGCTGACAAAGAAAGTCAAAGACAGCATTAAAGCAAAAGATAAAGCATAAATTAGATGGAAGGTAGAGGAGTGGAAAGATTTTAAAAGCCAACAGAAGCCAACTAAAAAAGCCATAAAGAGAGAAATATTTAAATATGAAGGTAAGCTAGCCAATAATGTAGATAGATAGATAGATACTTTATTCATCCCCATGGGGAAATTCAACATTTTTTCCAATGTCCCATACACTTATTGTAGCAAAACTAATTACATACAATACTTAACTCAGTAAAAATATGATATGCATCTAAAATCACCCTCTCAAAAAGCATTAATAATAGCTTTTAAAAAGTTCTTAAGTAGTTTACTTAAATACATTGAGTCCTAACCCCGGCACTTTAACATATCTTACTCTTGGCGGTTGAATTGCAAAGCCGAATGGCATTGGGGAGTATTGATCTCTTCATCCTGTCTGAGGAGCATTGCATCGATAGCAACCTGTCGCTGAAACTGCTTCTCTGTCTCTGGATGGTGCTATGTAGAGGATGTTCAGGGTTTTCCATAATTGACCGTAACCTACTCAGCGCCCTTCGCTCTGCTACCGATACAGCATGGTTTTCTCAAGGGGAACTCTTGCCTGGCAAATCTGTTGGAATTCTTTGAGGAAATAACAAGTAGGATAGCCAAAGAAGTGTCAAGATGTTGCTTTTTTGGATTTTCAGAAGGACTTTGACAAGGTGCTTCAGATTAGCATGCTTAGCAAGATAAGAGCCCATAGTATTATACAGGAAAGGTACTAGCATGGATAGAAGATTGGCTGAGTGGCAGGAAACAAAGGTGGGAATAAAGGGAGCCTTTTCTGGTTGGCTGCCAGTTACTAACGGTGTGCTGCAGGTGTCAGAGTTGGAACTGATTCTTTTCGCATTCTATGTCAGTGATTTAGATGATGAAATTGATGGCTTGCTGGCCAGGTTTGCAGATAATACGAAGGTAGGTGGAGGGGCAAGTAATATTGAAGAAGCAGGATGTCTGTAGAAAAGCTTGTACAGATTGGTGGAATTGACATAGAAGTGGCAGAAGGAATATAGTTTAGGGAAGTGCATAGTCATGCACTTTGGCAGAAGGAATAAAGACATGTAATATTTTTAAAATAGGGAGAAAATTCAAAAATCTGAGATACTAAGGGACTTCTCATGCAGGATTTCCTAAAGGTTAACTTACAGGTTGAATCGGTGGTAAGAAAGGCAAATACAATGTTAGAATTCATTTTGAGAGGACTAGAATATAAAAGCAATAATGTAATGCTGAGGCTTTATAAGGCATTGGTCAGACTGCATTTGGAATGTGTGAGCAGTTTTGGGTCCTTATCTAAGAAAAATTATGCTGGCATTGGAGAGCACATTTGTGGTTTACGAGATTGATCACAGGAATGAAAGGGTAGTCTTTGATGGCTGTGGTCCTGTACATGCTGGAGTGTAGAACAATGTGGGGGGGGGGGGGGTGGAATCTCATTGAAGATTGTTGAGTATTGAATATAGAGTGGATGTGGAGAAGATGGTTCCTATAGTGGGGGAGTCTAGCACCAGGGGGCACAGCCTCAGAATAGAGGGATATCCATTTAGAACAGAGATAAGGAAAAATTTCTTTATCTAAACGATGGTAAATCTGTGGAATTCATTGCCAGAGACAGCTGTGCAGGTCAGTTCATTGGGTAGATTTAAGATCGTTGTTGATAGGTTTTTGATTAATCAGGGCAAAGGTTACAGGGGGAAGGCAGGAAAATGGGGTTGAGATGAATAATATACAATGATAATAATAATACACCATGATCATGATGGAATGACAGAGGACTCAATTGACCTAATTCTATTCTTTTGTCTCTTGGTCTTATTCTACCACCCTGGCAATGCAGATATACAAAACTATGCGGTGAGTTAGCCAGAAAGCTGAAAAGCAGGACCTTCTCAAAAATTACCCGAGTCAGAAACTTCCTTCAGGGTTTTTAATGAAACCTTACTTGTGGAACTGCAGAAAGTTAAGTAAAATACGTATTAAATTCAATACAGAATCGCCGCACCCCTGAATCGGTGTTAACCAAGATAATACACACGCCACATGCTGTAATTATGCTGCATAAACAAGAATAAACTCATGGCACAACAATAAGTGATAAAGCATAATACTTTCTTGAAAATATATCTACTAAATGTGTACCAATATTAATGAAACTTAAGACTCACAGATGTTGCTATTTCAAGGGCAAATAAAGAGAGGATCAAGATGGATGCCTCTCCACCATGTGCTTCATATCGAATCCAAGTTAACCGATGCAGGAAATGGTATAAAAACAGATTATGTACAAGAAGTGATGTTCATACAAAATGAACTGCAACAGTAAAGGCCAAAACCCTACCCGTCTAGCCTTCATAGGATGCAAACTTAATTATTGAAACAAAAGTCAAATGCTTTTTTTATTAGGTCTTTGGAAAAAGGTTAGTCTCGGAGACTTGTGTCTTGAAAGCAGTCTTATTACACACTCTTTAACCATTCTCACTTTGAAAATACCTGCCTTGATGATGTTGCTGGGGATCAGCAAGAAATTCAAGACAGTTACCCATGAGGAGAGGGTGAGCTGATTAGCTTGGAGCCCTCTTTTGGTATGATCAACCGGGTTGAGATCAGTGGGATCATTATTCCATTGGCTCTTCTGAGTTGATTGCCTGTTAAGTTAGATCCTACTATGTACATACAAATAGAATTTCCCTATTTCATTAATATATAAAATGAGCACAACTTTGCTGTCAGTAAAGTACTCAATATTATCTAGTTCTGTGTCCAGCTCTTCGGTTATCATCTCTGCTAGGACAACAGTACAGCCTTGGCCAGGATGAATCCAACTTCACTATATCCAGTAACATCTGTGACTTTCAAGTATGCAACAGCAATAACTAGTTGACATATCACAGAAAAGGCAGATCTCCTTCTTTTGAGCTGTAGCTGGAAGAATTGTTGTTCAAGTTCTTGGGATTTTCAAGCCTTTAAGGTCCTGAAGGGAAGAACACCACTGCTTATATTTCCCTTTGGAGAATGGAACATTCCATCCACAAGTACTTAAGGTCAACTCTCTTATCCCTAGATACTGACTGCAGCAGCAAACTCAAGAGGGTCAAATAAGCTGTTGATAGTCAATAGTGCGCCACAACGAGTTAAGGGTCTTTCGGTATCAGTGACCTGGAAAGTAAGAGTGTTGGTAACAAGGTTTCATCCAAGGCCCAGACTGCATTGCATAAGACAAAGGTCCTTTCCAAGATCAAAATTCTGCAGACCTTTGGATGGATGTTCAGATGGGAAATGCTGCAAGACCTCAGCATTGTTGGATGTGATCTTATACAGTTTGAGATTAGACTGTCAACATGTCTTGCACTGCTTTCAGTGTAATGACTGCTCTCTACTAGAAAATTACTTAAGACCATCAACAAGTTAGAAATACCTTTCTATGTGCTTCCAGTCCTGAATTCCTTCTCTCCTTCAATTGCTGTCCTCTAAGGTCATAGATAGCCACAGTTGGTAAGGGACTGTTACTAAATACATGAACTCTCATGTGGTACTTCAGAATCTTGCTGTCCATTTGGTGGTCATGAAATCACAAAAATCTGAGGTCGCCACCACTGCGACAGACTCAGTTCTGAAGTGCACGAAGACCCCAAGCAGACTATTATTGAGGTCTGGACCCCGCAAGAACACATTGCTTTAGTGATACGCCTTTGAATTGAGCACTTGAATCAAAGACAGTTTGTATTTGTGCTGGCTTCTGGGCATGGTAAACACTGAGTTGGGCAAATACCAGTTTTCTTTTATGGGATCTGATGGAGCCACTAACTCAGCATAATTGGTCCTTTGAGTCTTTCCATGAACTCCACGTAATGATCTTTCATTTCTGGTTTATAGAAACATAGAAATCTACAGCATGTTACAGGTTTTTCGGCCCACAATGTTATGCCGACCATGTGACCTACTCTAGAAACTGCCTAGAATTACCCTACCGCATAGCCCTCTATTTTTCTAAGCTTCATGTACCTCTCTAAGAGTCTAAGACCCCATTGTATCCGCCTCTGTCACCTTCGCTAGCAGTGCATTTTACGCACCCACGACCCTGTGTGAAAAACTTACCTCTGACATCTCCCTTGTACCTACGGTACTTCCAAACACCTTAAAACTATGTCCCCACGTGTTAGCCATTTCAGCCCTTGAAAAAGCCTCTGGCTATCCACATGATCAATGCCTCTCATTATCTTACACACCTCTATCAGGCCACTGCATCCTCTGTCACCCCAAGGAGAAAAGACCAAATTCACTCAAACCGACCGAGGCATGCTCTCCAATCCAAGCAACATCCTTGTAAAATTCGTCTGCACTCGCTCTATAGCATCCACATCCTTCCTGTAATGAGATGACACGAATTGAACACAGTACTCCAAGTGGGGTCTTATATACCTCACGGCTCTTGAACTCAATCCCATGGTTGATGAAGGCCAACACACCATCACTTTCTTAACAATGCTGTCAACCTGCACAGTAGCTTTGAGTGTCCTATGGACACAGACCCCAAGATTTCGCTGATACTCCACACTGCCAAGGGTCTTATCATTAATAATTATATTCTGTCTTCAAATTTCTACCAAAATGAACCACTTCACACTTATCTGGTTTGAACTCTATCTGCCACTTCTCATCCAAGTTCTGCATCCTATTGATGTCCTGCTGTAACCTCTGACAACCCTCCAGACTATCCACAACAACCCCAACTTTTGTGTCATCTGCAAATTTACTAACCCACCCTTCTACTTCCTCATTCAGGTCATTTATAAAAATCACAAAGAGGAAGGGTCCCAGAACAGACCCCTGCAGAACACCACTGATCACCGACCTCCATGCAAAATACGAACCATCTACAACAACTCTTTGCCTTCTGTGCACAAGCCAATTCTGGATCCACAAAGCATGTCTCTTTCGATCCCGTGCCTCATTACTTTCTGAATGAGCCTCGCATGGGAAACCTTATCAAATGCCTTGCTGAAATAGATATACACTACATCCACCGCTCTACCTTCATCAATGTGTGACTGAGAGACATGAGTCAACTAAGGACTTGCTCTTTGTTTGGCAGTTGTGGAGAGTGGTAAAGAAAGGGAGCTACCCAACTGTTTGACACGTCTTTACTAAACACCTTGTTCATGGTTCGATGGAAGACCTCATCTTCGATGGCTGGTGCCAGCTTATAATCATCTCCCGAGTGACAGAAGATCAGCTTACCTGAATCTAGTTGAGCAGAGGCAACTATGTCAGGGCGCTTGATTTGCTGTCTACAATCTTGTCATTCATATGGATTCTGCTCTCATCGGGTCAAAAATGACTTGATCATCATTCTTGAGGACGTTACTCTTAAACATGCTGACAGTGGGCTGATGAGTGCTATCAAGGCAGACTTCACGCAGCATGACACAACTCAGGTCCAAAAGGTGCATTGTACCAACCATTGCACTCTTCACATACCTTATGGGCATGGATGGTGTCTCTGCCAAGCAACAGGAACATCTCAGCAGAAGAGTTAAATGGGGATATCTTCTCAGCTGCGGCCGTAAGATATGAGTGACAGTGTGCAGCTTCAGGACTTAGGATTTCATCCCTGTTATTGGGAATATGGTCACTCTCAATGAATGTTGGCAAAGGCAGGCAGATCTCCCCTCCTATTGACTCCACAACAAATGCACAACAAATCCACTGGCTCCTCTTCCTGCAATTCCTGATGTTCCAGAACACATTTTTAGAGTGTATGGGGAAACAGAACTTTGAATACTAAGTGTGTCAAAGAATGTTGATTTTGCCAATGATACATAGCTCAAATCATCCAATATAACATATGCCTTTAGGTTTTTGACTAAACATATCATCGAGCAAGATTTGCCTTAGAAGCCTTTCCCACATAGCTCTGTGCATGAGGAAGTAGCTACATCCGACAGATGCTCAGCTGGCATCGTCCATGCTCTGCTGTAGATTTGTTGGAACTAATAGTGACCAAAGTTGGTTGTCAGTGTTGCACTCACTGCAGTGTATGATAGATTTACAGTCTTGCTTGGTGCTCTGTCGAAGCATAACATTTGAAACATATTGAGTGCTCCTTCAGAAGGCGTCTCTTATCTGCAAGCGGATTTTCCCTGCGCCCTCTGCACTTCCCTAAGGGGCAAGGTTTCTTATGGACCAGGCATTGTCTGATGGGGTTCGAATGGAATTTTCCACTTGGGATTATGGTTCCCCATTCCTCTGTTGGAGACCTCTCTTTGGCAAGTTACTGGAAATTGAGGGCACAAGACTAGAGTCATTTTGTATTTTTGTGTGGCGGCAGACGAATTCTACAAAGAATGAAAATTGCAGATAGTAGGCATGATGCTTCATTTTATGCTTGAACCCTTCAGTTATCCACTGTTCTTGCATATTGTTTGGTTTCTCCACCTTTGGGTTTATTCCTCTTGAATAAGTAACCAGTAAGTAAGTTACTGGTTTCCCAGTAAGTAACATTCATTTTTTGTGGCTTGCAAAGCAAGCTGCAGTAGCTTCCACAGTTTGTGTTAAAGCTTTGGAAAATTATTGAGTCTGCTGAAGAGGGATTCTTCAATTGCCAATGGAGAGCCATTGCATTTGTCCAACCTTTGCTACAGCATTTGCAAACCTGTAGCTGTATTAGTAATGTGCACTGTCCTAACGCTTTTGCATATTTACGTGACTCCCCATCAAGATGCTTGTAGAGAAGATCTAACTGTTTCTAGGTTTGAGACTTGGTCCTTCCACAGCATTGCGAAAGCTTGACTTCCAAAACAGATGAACTGGCAGACTGGTTGTCGAACACCTTTAGTTCTGCTGTGACTAAGTCTCGATGAGCCAGAAAACAAAACAAATTTAGTGCACCTATGACTCCTGAAAGAGGACATTGTGGAAACTAGTTTGCTGAATGTGTGTTCTGGGATGGATGGAAGTTCAGTCTGTCCATGTCTGTGCTGATGGAATTGACATCGGTAACAATTCTTGACTGAAGTCTTTCCTGTGATGAAACTGCAGAAAGGGATGCCATCGGTCTTTGCAGCTGTAAACCTTGACTGTCAAAACCTATAGTATGTGAAAGGTATATTGGCTGCATGGTTTAGACAGCTTCTCCTTGTAGAGCTAGAGCACTGTCTTTTTACAGCCAGAATGTGTTTGGACATATTCTTTAGTAAGCTGCTTTGGCTGTTGTGACAGCAAAGTGTTATTGATCCTGGTTGTACTCTCACCACTCTCTGAGTCAGCTGCTGCTCGTACACCTTTGCCTCTGCTGAGGCACCGCAGCCTCAGCTTCACACTCTTACTTGGGCACACTTAATGTAGCCTCTACACGTGCTGTTTTCTTGTCTCCATGAATATGTGAGCTTTCTCTGTTTACAAATGAACTTCGCTTTTAGCCCAAGCTGCTCTCGTTCTTGCCACTTTGGCTCTGGTGCGGACTCGTGCTGCAGCTACGCTAATGATGGACTCTTTTGAGACACAATTGAATCACCACATTTTGACCTCATTTCCCGATCTTGGCGATCGTTGTTGCTCAGATCAGAGGCTGACATTGTCATGTGGCGTTCAGACGCGTCTCCAGTCCGTGGGCCATGCCCTTGAAGGTGAATGATCTTTTCACAGTTGAGTGGATATACTCTACTGTGTATGTAGATCCCCATGCAGTGTGGATATACAATGTTATGGAGTGAGTTTCTCAAAAATCACCTGAAATCACTTTCTTCAAGGTTTTTAATGAAGTCTTACTTGTGATACTGTAGAAAGTTAAGAAAATTGCATATTAAATTCAATATAGAATCACCACTCCCCTGAATATACTAATCCTGTTGATTACTGTCATAATCGGTGTTAAACACACACGCAATACTCCATAATTATGCTGTGTAAGAGTAAACCCGTGGCGCAATGATAAGAGATAAACAAAATACTTCAAAATAAATCTACTAGATGTTTACTAACATTAACAAAACTTAAGACTTATAGATATTGCTGTTTCAAAGGCAATTAAAGAGAGGATTGAAATGGATGTCTTTCCACCATGGGCTTCATATCGAATCCCAATTAATCCACGCAGGAAATTATATTTTAAAAAACCCTTACGTATGAAAACTGATGTTGATGTTCATACAACTGTACCTCTGGAAGCCAGAACATTATATATTGCTAAAAGGAAAGTTAATTTTGATGGTAGAGTATGAAATTCAGTGTATTATGTTAGAATTTGTATTGTCTGATTTAGCCAGTAGGAAGCAGTCTTGTCCTGTTAACACTTGAAATATGAAGTTACCTTAATGTAAATATTTTAGCGTTAGAATACTGTATGTTAGAAACAATTGTTGCACCAACCCTTTAAGTTAGAGTCTCAATTATATTGCCACTTGAATATGTGATTAATACCTTATACTGGTTCTCCATTTACCTGCTATACCTCTCCTTTTAATTCCTTTTCCCCTCCTCCATCCTAGGAATGGAATTTAGTTGGCATGTAATGCACACTCATTTCTATAAACTTTCACAGTTGTTATATATTTTATATTTGTTGGTTGGAATTTGTAGTACTACTGCAGATACTTTGATTTTATTTTTATACAGTGTCTACGAAATTTATATATAAAAAAGATGTAACTGAAGGAAGATGGACAGAACTGAAGTCTAGACAAATAGTGATGTGGTCTGCGATACATTTATATAGTGAATAATTTTGTTATCCAGCTACTTTCATTTGTGGTTATTTTGTAGGTCTTAACATCAGATTTATCTGTGAAAGCTTGGTTCCAATATATTTAAAAAACATTTGTACTTGCTGCATTTTCTTTATACATCCAAAATGGAACCAAAATGATTTTATATATAGTTTGATGTTTGTACTACCAATTAAGTATTAGAACTGTCATGTAATCATATATTGTGCAATTCTAGTTTATGCTGCTGTTAAACTAAGTGGACATGGGGCAATTGGACATTATTGAAACAAAAAAAAGTCTGATTTGAATTCCAGAAACTCCATTTAAAAATACTGCATTCCAGAGGGGTTTCAATATTTTGGACATTTTGAGCATTCAATCATGTATTACATTAACTTTGCTTTCATCAGTTAATATTCATAAAAAATGTACCCTTTGCATTGTAGGGAAATTGTTGGTGATGTTTCATTTATTCAATTTTGAAATGTTTGTTTCAGCTTTCATTTAATGTCAGAGTGACATGCAATTTGGTTAGACTAAGAGAGCCAAGAAATTTACTGGAATCAGTAATGACTTCTACAGTGGATTTTTTTTCATTTAACTCATTTCCCTAGACATCTTCAGTACCAAAGTCAGCTACAAGTATTAAAACTTTCTGCTTTTTCATGCCCTTTATTGCTGGAAGAATGTGGTGGGGAGTTCTCTTTCTGCATAGCTGCAGTTTATCTTCAAGTCCATTAATCTCCTATATTACAAGTCTAGTGATCACTTTAAATCCAATTTTTATTTGTAAAACTGGTAACTCAGTACCTTCAGTATTTAGGTGGTACCAGATTTGCAGATTTTCCATATGATTTGATGTTATTTAAATTATCAACACACTTTTTATTGCCCTTTTTAAAACTGTTACACAGCATAGTAGTATACCAACACTTCCAGAGAACCTAAGTTTCAAGGGAAGCTGTGAGACACAACCAGGTGAATTTAAAGGGAATGCAAGTATCTGGAACCTGGTGTGCTTAAAGGGAATGTGGGAAACAGGGTCTTGGTCTGTTGAAAGGGAGTGTGCAAACTGAAACTCTAGTATTCCAGAATTTGTGTGCAGGTTCTTGGGGGCTTCAGGAATCATTAGAGAGAGTACAGGAACCAGGAGAAGGTGTGGGAACTAAGCCCAGTCAGCCCAGTAATGAACCAGCAATCAGTTAACAGTTTATCATGGAAACATGAGAGACTTCCGATGCTGGAATCTAGGGTACCTGCAGTGTCTAGTGTCTCCCAAGTGGAATAAGGCTAGTCAGGCAGCATCTGTGTGGAGAGAGGAATTGTCAACATTTTGGATGGATAAGTTGCATCAGGACTGTTTCAGTGTTCTGATGCAGGGATTCAGCCATAAACTAACAATTATTCTCTCTGCACAGGTAGTACTCAATCTGATGAGTCAGCAGTTTATTTTTTTTTGCAGCAGATTATAATTTTATTTTGTTTTATGTATTTATCTCGTTCAAAGTAAATTTATTTATTGGCATACAGCACAGAGTAGGCCCTTCCCACCCTTCGAGCCACACCACCCAGTAATCCCCCAGTTTAATCCCAGCCTTATCACAGGACAGTTTACAATGACCAATAGTGGTTGGTCTTCAGACTATGGGAGGAAACCAGAGCTCCTTAAAGGAAGTAGCGGGAATTGAACCCGGGAATTAGAGAGAGTGCAGAGACGATTTACTAGGATGTTACCTGGGTTTCAGCACTTAAGTTACAGAGAAAGGTTGAACAAGTTAGGTCTCTATTCATTGGAGCGTAGAAGGTTGAGGGGGGATTTGATCGAGGTATTTAAAATGTTGAGAGGGATAGATAGAGTTGACGTGAATAGGCTGTTTCCATTGAGAGTAGGGGAGATTCAAACGAGAGGACATGATTTGAGAGTTAGGGGGCAAAAGTTTAAGGGAAACACGAGGGGGTATTTCTTTACTCAGAGAGTGATAGCTGTGTGGAATGAGCTTCCTGTAGAAGTAGTAGAGGCCAGTTCAGTTGTGTCATTTAAGGTAAAATTGGATAGGTATATGGATAGGAAAGGAGTGGAGGGTTATGGGCTGAGTGCGGGTAGGTGGGACTAGGTGAGATTAAGAGTTCGGCACGGACTAGGAGGGCCGGAATGGCCTGTTTCCGTGCTGTGATTGTTATATGGTTATATGGCACCTGTACTAAAGCGTTGTTCTAACTACTATGCTACTGGTATATTATCAAAGTACATAAATGTCACTATATACCTCCCTGAGTTTCATTTTCTTGCAGGCATTCACAGTAGAACAAAGAAATACAATAAAATCAATGAAAAACTATACACAACCAAAGTTGACAATCAATCTGCAAAAGAAGACAAATTGTGCAAATACAAAATAAATGAAAAACACAGATAGATACAGCACATCCACTGTTAATACTGAGAACATGAGTTTTACAGTCTTTGAAAGTGAGTCCATAGATTGTGGATCAGAGTTGAAGTGGCTGAAGTTCAGGAGCCTGACGGTTGAAGGGTAGTGACTGTTCCTGAATCTGGTGATGCAGCACCTTAGGCTGCTGTACCTTCTTCCCGATGGCAGCAGCGAGAAGAGACCATAGCCAGGATGGTTGTTGTCCCTGATGATAGTGTTATGAACCCCATAACTGGGTCACTTACCAGCAAAGATAGAGAGGTCCGCTGAAGTCTGATGGTACCATTTTTAAACGTTTTTATTTATAAAGGGGCACAAAAGTAAGGTTAATACAAACATTCAGATAATATACATCGTCAATACTCAATCTAAAGCATGGGTATAGTAATAATCAACAATTCGAAGTAGCTCTATCGTTTGTCTAGGGGTAAAACTATTGTCCGATGGAAATATAAAAAGTCTCGCCAGTTCATGAAGGCTTTTAGCCGTTTGAGGGACTGCTGGGTGTTCACGGGTTGGAGAGAGAAAATAAACTTGCCAGCCTGTTGGACTCAAATCGTGGAATCGGGAACGTGAGTTCCCCGTTGTCAGTTCGGAATCCTTTTCGGGGTTATTAGCCACTCGATTCCCTAGCTAGGGGATCCAAATCACACGTGGCTCCCAAGCAGCTTCCCGTTCTTACGGGAACGAAGAGCGATGGTGTCTCCGTCTGGTGTGTGGCTGGAGTACCGCCTCCTGCAGTCTCCGTTTTATCATGGCTGGCAGATTTGTAAATGTCAATCAAGGTAGGGTGATACAATCCCCACCCCCACATTGCCCGAGGGTGTCCATGTCCCTGATAGCTGGCACGTACTATAGAGTTGCAATTCACACAGGTGCCTCTAAGAACAATGGTCAAATCTGTTGCATTGTCTCTCATTTCCTGGGGCCGAGACCCGAATTAATAGCGATCTTGCGATTCTCCAGAAGGAGGGGGCTGGTCCCGCACCCTTCGGCCCCTCAGAGCTGTGGTACATTCATAACAATAGATGCTGCTTTCTTGTAGCAGCACTCCTCGTAGATATACTCGGTGATGGGAAAGGTTTTTTCTGTGATTAACTGGGCTGTATCCACCACTTAAGCTTTTAATTCTTCGGCTATGGTGTTTCTATACCAGGCCTTGATGTAACCAGTTAGGATACTCTCCACTGTGCATTTATAAAAGTTTGTCAAAGTTTTAGATGCCATTCAGAATCTGCTCAAACTTCTTAGAAAGTAGAAGTGGCCCTCCCAGCACAGATCCTCTGGTAGGATAACTCCAAGGCATTTAAAGTTACTGACCCTCTCCACCTCCGATCCCCTCATGAGGACTGGCTAATGCACCCCCGATTTCTTCCTCCTGTAGTTAATCATCTGCTCTTTGGTTTTGCTGATGCTGACTGAGGGGTTGTTGTTGTGGCGCCATTCAAGCAGATTTTCATTCTCTCTTCTGTATGCCGAGTTGTTAACACTTTGATTCAACCAACAGCAATGCTATTAGCAAACTTAATTGTGGCTTTCTACTTAGCCTCATAGTCATAAGTATAAAGCCAGTAGAGCAGGAGGCTAAGCACACAGCCTTAATGTGCACTTGCCTTGTGGTTCTCCCCTTTGCTTTGCTTTCCTAAGTAAAAGTTCCAATTCCATCGTGCCAGCAGTTTGTGCCATTGCTGTAATTTTATCCTCTACCTCTGTATTTAAGATACAATCTCACTTCAGATTACAATGTAACTTTCTACTGCATACACTTCAGATATCTGGTAATATTCAGTGATTCAGTAACGACTCACTTTATGTGGCATTTTTATGATTATAAAACTTCAGATGCTGAAATTGGAGAAAAGCGTTTTACTAATCTGTGGAACAACACAATTTTTAAAAAAAATTAAGCCATTTAATTTCCAGTTAGAACAGAAAGTTAACTTGCTTCACTAGCATTTTAATATTGCTTATTAGATTTAATACTTAAAGAACAGCTAGTTACAAAGAAATCCAAACAAATCACAAGATCCACAGGACACCCTAATGAAACACGAGTTGATAGGAGAGTAGTAAAATAGAAAGGAAGCATTGCAGATATCACTGGTGGGAGGTTTAGAACAAGAAGCATTCAGTGACTTTTGAGGCCTACTAACAGAATGTGGGTTATAGTAGGTCAGACTCTGGAAGTCAAGTCTGGGCCATGAATGTAAACTATTCCATCTGTGTCTCTCAAAGGAGATTACTTTTTTCTTCAAAAGCAAAGAAAACAAACTGGTCTGAGGCCATGTGTTACAGCACTGCAAAATTAACTGTTAAGAGATATTGATAAGCATGTGCAGCATAGTAGAGTTTCTTAAAAAGCTATAACTCTAGATGGTGAAACCAGGGAGCTGTGAAGATTGTGACTGTTAAAGGAATTAACATATCAGCTAACAGCCATAACTGAAGCCTAGAGATATCCAGGAGTAGCTGTGACATTCCAACTTCAGCATGTGGACACACACTTTTAGTTTAATCTGATTGATACCCAGTCAACTATCAATAAATTTGCAGAATAACCATACAAGTTTTTAGTCGTCAATTATGATAGGACAGTCTTATAATGGGAGTCTGTCTCCTAATATCTCAACAAAGTTAAGGGTAGAGCGGGTGTTGCCCCAACACAAGTGGCATTCTTCAATAACTTTTTATTCTGTTTGGCTATAAATGAAACCCCTTCATCCAATCTGATTTGAAGTTATGTGATGGTCACAACTATTTAGAATCAGACAGTACCAAGTAAGAAAATAGCTTTAAAAATAGCTTAAAATAGCTTTCTTAATAATTAAAAGTAAGAAAAGTGTGCCATAAAAGTAATTGTAGCAAGCAAACTTAATTAAATAAAGTCCTTACCTTTCCCCTAGCAGAAAGTTAAATTATCACTCATTGATTCCAGAGTACTTAGGGTGCTGTTCTGCTGTGAATCTTGGCAGCAGATTTGCCCTTATGTAGAAAGCATTTGCAAAGCAAACTGCATTATGAGAGACCCCACCCACCCCTCATACAAACTGTTCTCTTTCCTTCCATCTGGGAAGAGGAACCGAAGCATTCGGGCTCCCACGACCAGACTGTGTAACAGTTTCTTCCCCCAAGCCATCAGACTCCTCAATACCCAGAGTCTGGACTGACACCATCTTACTCCCCTCTACTGTGCCTATTGTCTTGTTTATTATTTATTGTAATGCCTGCACTGTTCTGTGCACTTTATGCAGTCCTGGGTAGGTCTGTAGTCGAGTGTAGTTTTTTGTGTTGTTTTACCTAGATCAGTGTAGTTTTTATATTGTTTCATGTAGCACCATGGTCCTAAAAAACATTGTCTCGTTTTTACTGTGTACTGTACCAGCAGTTATGGTCGAAATGACAATAAAAAGTGATTTGACTTGGCTTGAAATAAATTGCAGGTAATCATCTGAAAATAATTGTTAATTAGTTCAAAACTAATCAGTATGATCCTATGCATTATTTTAGTGAGGATCTTTAATTTGAAAATACAATTATCACCAGAATCAGTGATAAGGCAACTTAAAATTTGTTTAAAAATCCTAACTTCATATTACAGAGAGGATGCAAAATGAAGAAGCAGAATAGTTTATCTGTCTTGGTAGTTTGTTTTTACCTTCTTTGAATTCTGTGAGTACTCCACACAGTGCGAATCCATGTGTATATCTGCAAACTTCACAGTGGTTTACATTTTTTTTGGGGGGGGGGGGATAATTTGTGGTTTGTTATCTTCTATATCATCGTTTAACTGAACAGAAAACATTATGCAGGTTCTGAGACCTAAGATGTGTAAGAAGTGGGAAGTCACTTCCTAACGGCGTAAACTGCAGAATCAAGGCAGCATTCCTATATCCATTCTCTCCATATGATTCCTCAGAATTTATACACATTTTTACAAAATGTGAAAATATTCATTATGTTCTCCAATTCAAGTTGAAGGTAAAGGGTGGTTATTGAAATCTTTTCTCTGTATTTTACTTGAACATATTAATTTGTATTCATTGATTTGTAATTGTATGGTATCCATTCTCCTTTTATGATTAATATAAAAGCTATATCTTGAAATGTAGCTCACTATTTTGTTAGTGAATTACCTTTCCTCATAATAGTTTAAAATTGATTGGCAGATTTATGCAGTCAACAGTTTTGTACAGATTTTATTACTTTCCTAGCTGATTTTATTTTCTAATATATATATTAATTTATATAGTGTATAAAATTCTATATAACTTGATCCAGATACATTTGAATTATATATTCCTTTAATAATCAAAACCTGGTCCTCTGTACCTTCCTCTACCACTGGATCTTTTACTTGCTCTTCAGGAGACCACAGTCAGTGCAGATTGGAAGTAACATCTACTACTTATTGACAATACAATACCGGTATATCTCAAGGATGTGTGCTTATCTTGCTGCTCTACTCTCTCTACCCCATGCCAGTGTAGCTAGGCACAGTTCAAACACCATCTATAAATTTGCTGATGATAGACTGGCTGGTTGAATGGTGTTGCAAGTATCAAGTCAAGTCAATTCAAGTTTATTGTCACTTAACTACATACGTATATAACCATGTACAGGTTTCCCCCACTATTCGAAGGTAGAGCATTCCTATGAAACAGTTTGTAAGCTGAAATGTCATAAATCGAAGAAGCAATTACCATTAACTTATATGGGAAAATTTTTGAGCGTTCCCAGACCCAAAAAATAATCTACCAAATCAAACCAAATAACACACAAAACCTAAAATAACACTAACATATAGTAAAAGCAGGAATGATATGATAAACATACAGCCTATGTAAAGTAGAAATAGTGTATGTATGGTGTAATTTCGCTTATCAAAATCGGGAAGACAGCGAGTCAAAATCGATTTGGAGAAAAAAATCGGCAACTACACACCTACGCACGCACACACGTGCAAACAACTGCACACACAAGGCTTCACGGTCATTGTAGTCTTTCTTGGAGTAAACACACGTATAAAGCGGGCATCTTTTTTTTGTAAAAGCGAAAATCCTCTTTGGTTAGTGAAAACAGGTACTAATGTAGGTCTTTTGTAACAGTGAGCTGTCGTAAAGCAAACATTTGAAAAACGGGCCACCTGTACAGGTAGTCCCCGAGTTACGAACGTCTGACTTACGGACAACTCGTACTTATGACCCGAGGAAGGAGAACGCTGTTCGCCATTTTAAGTTGGATCACAATGCCGTCCGTCATTTTAAGTCAGATCGCGACGCTGTCAGCCATTTTAGGTCATTGTCGTTGACACTGTGTTGAGTGTGTAACTTTGTATTTAGCTTAAATTTTTCTTAGTAAGGTTCACCTTGACCCCGCCCCCTTTCCAGTCACTGGTGGTGCAGTGAGATCAGCACCGGGCTCGAGAACAGAGGTTCCCAAGTTCGATCCAGTGACAGATCGCTTCCGAGCGCGCTCTCCATTCGTGCCGGGTTGATGTTGAGCTCACAACTCGACCTCGTAAAGGATAAAGTGAGAATAGTGGAGCATGTGAAAGGCCCTGCCCGGATGAAAGCTACAATTATTACTAAGCAATGCAGTGGTTTAATTATTGGAATACATGCGTTTCTTAAGTGTTTTATATGCTTAGAAAGGTAAAATATGTACTATGTACTAAGACAAACGTTTGACTAACTGACGCTAGATAATACCGGATGTACTTGTTATGACTTACGTACAAATCCGACTTAAAGACGAACTCAGGAACGGAACTCATTCATAACCCGGGGACTGCCTGTAATGTATATAGAAACGAAACAAATGTTTCTCCAAACCAAGGTGTAAAGCACAGTAGTAAACATAACACACAATAATTTATGAAGGTAATGATAAAATCTACAGATGAATCAAACATAAATAAAGTGCACTTTATATTAATATTGTAATGTACAGAACAGATTAACCAGTGTCATTTCAAATACAATGTAGCTGAGAATTCAAAAGCCTAATGGCCTGGGGGAAGAAATTGTTTCTCATCCTGACCATTCTTGTAGCCTTCTGACTGATGGTAGAAAGTCAAAGAGGATGGTGGATGGATGGGTGGGATCCTTAATAATACTAAGGGCCCTGTGTATGCAGTGCTCTTGTTAAATGTTCCTGATGGATGGTAGGGAGACCCCTATGTGAACTCCAAGGCACTTGGTTCACTTAACTCTCTCTGCAGGGGAACTATGTATTCGCAGAGGGGGGTGCATCAGTAACTTGGCATTCAATGCCAATAAGACCAAGGAGTTTATTGTATACTTTAGGAGAGGAAGTTGAGGGAACACCCAGAGTCCTTATCAAGGGGTCAGAATCAGAAACAGCAGTGGAAAGGGTGAACAGTTTAAGTTCCTGGGTGTCAACATCTCTGAAGATCTATCCTGAGCACAACATATTGATGCCATTATGAAGAAGGCCTGACAGTGGCTATATTCATTAAGAGTTTGAGGAGATTTGGTATGTTACCCAAGATGCTAGAAAATTTTTACAGATGACCCATGGAGAACATTCTAACTGGTTACATCACTGTTTGGTGTGGAAGGGCCTCTGCTTAGGATTGGAGAAAGCTATCATGGGCACTAGCTTCCTCAACATAGAATCATCTTCAAAAGCAATGCCTCAAAAAAGGCAGCATCTATCATTGAGGACCCTCATCATCCAGGGTATGCCCTCTTCTTGTTACAACCATCTCAAAGGAGGTACAGGGCCTGGAGACACACACTCGACATTTTAGGAGCAGCTTCTTCCCCTTTGCTGTCAGATTGCTGAATAGACATGGAATCAACTCATGAGCACTACCTCACTACCTTTGCTTTCCTTCTACGCTACTTATTTAATTTATTTTTATATGCATTTCTTATTGAAATCTATACTGTTTTTATGTATTGCACTGTATGCTGATACAAAACAACATATTTCATGACATATGTCAGTGATATTAAACGTGATTCTGATTATGAGTCACAGAAGTAGATCCTTTCACAGTTACCCCACCACAATGTGTTACTATAACATTTTGGAGATGCAAAACTACCATCTTATGCTCATATACACTGTAAAGTTCAATATCTTAAATGATATTGCTTGTTTACAATAATGTGTGGTGGTTCATTTTGGGCAGTCAAATATGATGGCAGAATATAGTATTTAATGGTAAGACTCTTGGCAATGTGGAGGATCAGAGGGATATTGGGGTCCGAGTCCATTGGACACTTGAAGCTGCTATGCAAGTTGACTCTATGGTTAAGAAAGCATACGGTTCATTGACCTTCGTCAATCGTGGGGTTGAGTTTAGGAGCCCGAGAGGTAATGTTGCAACTATATAGGACCCTGGTCAGACCCCACTTGGAGTACTGCGCTCAGTTCTGGTCACCTCACTACAGGAAGGATGTGGAAGCCATAGAAAGGGTGCAGAGGAGATTTACAAGGATGTTGCCTGGATTGGGGAGCATACCTTATGAGAATAGGTTGAGTGAACTCAGCCTTTTCTCCTTGGAGCGATGGAGGATGAGAGGTGACCTGATAGAAGTGTACAAGATGATGAGAGGCATTGATTGTGTGGATAGTCAGAGGCTTTTTCCCAGAGCTGAAATGGCTAGCATGAGAGGGCACAGTTTTAAGGTGCGTGGAAGTAGATACAGAGGAGATGTCAGGGATAAGTTTTTTATGCAGAGAGTGGTGAGTGCGTGGAATGGGCTGCCAGCAACAGTGGTGGAGGCAGATACAATAGGGTCTTTTAAGAGACTCCTGGACAGGTACATGGAGCTTAGAAAAATAGAGGGCTATGGGTAACCCTAGGTAATTTCTAATGTAAGGACATGTTCGGCACAGCTTTGTGGGCTGAAGGGCCTGAATTGTGCTGTAGGTTTTCTATGTTTCTAAGAGTTTCTGATAATACCACAGTTTAAAAAAAAGTTTTAATTATGTTTGTACATTCTTCGTTACTACCACTTCAGAAATCCATGAAGAGACGTGTGTGTTTATCTATTACTAACCTAGAATCTGGCATACATGAACTGTTAGAGGTATCTTTAGAATTCATTTGAAGTGGCATTACCTTAATATGTCTTTACAATAGCAGGCTTCTGACTGATCCCTGCTTGGAGATGTTATTGCTGCAGAAGGGCTTGTTTTGTTTTATTTTGAAGTTGTTTCCAAAGACTTTCTAGTTACATATGTTTTGAACTGTGTTACTTTCTAATTAGTAGCTTATTTTGGCATATTAATAAAAATGAATGCTTCTTAAATTATGTTTAATACTTATCCTATGTCAGTGTTTCTTTTGAAGATACCTTTTCATAATACATCTCACATATGTATTAATTATAGGTGATAGCAGTTACCTTTATATTTTAATTTGCTATCATATTAACTGATAAATCATTGTCCGTGTTTTACATAATTGATTGTGCTTCATTTCATTCAGGAGAATTTTATTGCTTATATTGTACTTGTCTTATTTCCTTCTATTCCAGGATGTCTCACATACTTCAGTTTGAAGAACAAACAAGAAAAGTAAAGGATGCAAACATGCAAGATGAAGACACATTTGAAATACATGATCCCCGGAATCCAGTGAATAAAAGACGAAGGGAAGAAAGCAAGAAGATCATGAAAGAGAAAAAAGAAAGAAGATAAACCCTAACATACCCGAAAGAGGAAGCTGTATATATATGATAAATCCTTCACAAATCATCCAGTGTTTGCTAATATTTAAGCAGCTTGAAGTAGTCTGTAATGTTACAAATTCGCCAAGTGATGCTCATTGAAAGAATACATTTTCTAATAATTTTTCTTCAAAATAGCAAGAAAATAAATTTTATTATAGCAATGTTTTTGTTCTTCTGTAGTGCCTTTAATAATGCCAAGTGTTTTATGTCTCCTATTCACAAACTGGGTCATTACCTGGTAGAATACTCTTTGTAAAGGTTAATATTTCTTCCTCTAGCCTTCACATGCTATCAGAGCATAAAGCTGCACTTCTGGCTGTACTTCTACTCCCGGCTTACACACAGAGACTGAGGACCACGGCACCAATGGTGAGAACCACGAAGGTATGGTCAAGGAAGGTGGAGGAGCAGTAATAGGACAGCTTTAAACTGGTGGAATGAACAATATTCAAAGATTCGTCCGCGGATGCCACAGTTATCACCAGCTTCATCAAGACCTGTGTGGATGAGTGTGTGCCTTCAAGAACATATAGTACATACCCAAACCAAAAGCCATGGATAAACCATGAGACTTACTGTCTACAGAGGACTAGATGTGTTGACCTCAATACCGTTGATCCAGAACTCTACAAGAAGTCCAGATATGACTTATGGAAGGCTCTCTTGAGAGTGCAAAGACAACTCTGAATGATGTTAGATACAAAATTAGATGCACGTCAGCTCTGGCAGGGTTTGAAGGCCATTACCTCCCACAAAGTGAAACCCAGCTTCATAAATTGGCTGTGATATTTCACTGACAGGTGAGCCTAATCCCTTTTATGCATGCATTGAGAGGGTGAATAAAGCTGCATATGGTAACTCGAAGATATCTGTTTCAGAGGCCAATGGCAGAACATCTTTCAAGAGGTTGAACCCTCTCGGGGTGATGGTGTACCTGGAGGGCACTGAAAATCTGTGCCAACCAACTGGTGTAAGTTTACAGCAGATGCAATCTCACTAGCTCTCCACTCGGCCTTGGACCAGCTGGGCAATAGCAGTACCTACATCGGGCTGCTGTTTATTGATTACAGCTCAGCATTCAACACCATCAGTTCCTCAGTGCTAATCAAGAAGCTTCAAAACCTGGGCCTCAGTATCACCCTCTGCAACTGGATCCTAGACTTCCTCAACGGGAGACCACAGTCAGTGTGGATTGGAATAACATCTACACCAGTGCACCTCAAGGATGCGTGCTTAGCTTGTCATTCTACTCGAGTCTTTCTCAACCTTTTTTCCCCTGGAGGAACCCTTGAAATAATTTTCAGATCTCAGGGAACCCTTGCATAAAAATTATTATATCCAGAGCTCTCAATATATTAGTGTGATCAGCAAATTGTAGATATAGTAATCCAAAAATAATTGTCAATGCTCTTTTGAGTAGAGAATGAACACCAGATAGTTAAGCTTAGCTTGCCTTTCTTGAACTTTTTCTCTTTCATAAATTTTTAAAACTCATAGGGCAAACCTAATAAATTTCTGAATTCTGGGTTGAACTTGAGATAAGCTCACATGGATTTCACCTTCAACTGAAATGAGACCATTTCTATCCTCGGTCTTGATGCTGGTTAAACAAGAAGAAACTTGCTCACACATGTAAATAGCTGAAAATTGCAGCAAAATGTTCATTGCTTTCCTATGAATGGCAGGATACTCTTCTTTCAGAGAAATCCAGAGCTTATCCAGGGGCAGGTCAGTAAATCACATCTTGAATGCATGATCAGATTGCCACTCACAAAGTTCTTCCTCTTCTCTCAAAAAGTGGAGTTCTCAGGCTGAGCAGAAGATTCAGAGAAAAGGCCCCTCATTCAGTCATACAGTGTTGAAAAGGAGGAAAAATACTATTCAATTTTGTTCTGCAGTTCTTGCAGATGTTTTTCAATAAGACTCAAGACTTTCTGATATCCTTCCTCACTCTCAAACCCAAGCAGCAATGGAAACATTTCAAGATTTCTTTTTGCAACATGATTTTTCCGAAGATTCAGTTTCCTTTTAAATCCAAGAATCTTGTTACTTGAAGTCAAAATATTTTCTCCAAGGCCTTGCAGAGACTTGTTCAACTGGTTTATATGATGAAAAATGTCTGTTAAGTAGGCAATTTTCTGCAGCCATTTTTCATCTTCAAAGCACTTGGCAAAATCCTACTATTTTCTTGAAAGTACTCCTGCAATGCACCTTTCAGCGCCATCACCCTATTGAGAACGTTCCCTCTGTAAAGCCACCGGGTTTCTGTATGTAGCAGGAGATTGGTGTATTCCTTGTCCAGTTTTTCACTCTTGAGTGAACTGGTCTTAAAACTATTAAATAACTTTCCTCTTCCACTTTTCAGTGACTGTGGCTTTATTGTCAAGAGTCTTAATCTGTTTGTTTTAAGATTCCAATAGCTGTTTAAAATAATCAGCACTTTTACGTGTCATATGCCTGTGATTCGTAGTTAAGTGTCTTCAATTTTGCTGAGCCATTGCGACATTTCTCTGTTGTTTGCCACAGAATAGGCACAATGGAATAGGTTATTTCTTCAGCAGTTTGAACGGGGCACGACTGTGCAAGCACATGGAGGTCAGCCAGTGAGAACAGTGGGAAGAATTTAAAAAGAAGACAGATTTCCAGAGCGGGCATCGGAAGAGTACGAGACAGAATAGGAAGGCTTTGGCTCAACGGGGCTTAGGCGATAAGGGGTCGAGGCCTGGTGTTAACTGTTTAAAATAAAGACAGAAAGTATGTGTGTGAGGCTGGTTTTCTGTGCTCGATGTCAGATGTGGGAGGTCCTGGAGACTCCCAGCTTCCTGGGCGACCACATCTGCACCAGGTGTGTTGAGCTGCAGCTCCTTAGAGACTGTGTTCAGGAACTGGAGATGCAGCTCGATGACCTTCATCTGGTCAGGGAGAGCGAGGAGGTGATAGGAGCTGTAAGCAGGTAGTCACCCCGGGACCACAGGAGACAGAGAAGTGAGTAACAGTCAGGAGAGGAAAGGGCAAGAAGCAGATGCTAGAGAGTACCCCAGTGGCTGTCCCCCTTAACAATAAGTACTCCTGTTTGAGTACTGTTGGGGGGGTTGGCCTACCTGGGGAAAGCAACAGTGGCCGCGCCTCTGGCACAGAGTTTGGTCCAGTGGCTCAGAACGGTAGGGAAAGGAAGAGGATGGCAGCAATGATAGGGGACTCTATGGTTAGGGAGTCAGATAGGCGATTCTGTGGACACAGGAAAGAATCGCAGATGTTTGTTTGCCTCCCAGGTGCCAGGGTCCGGGATGTTTCTGATCGCGTCCATGGTATCTTGAAGTGGGAAGGAGAACAGCCAGAGGCCACGGTACACATAGGTAGGAAAAGGGAGGAGGTCCTGAAAACAGACTACAGGGAGTTAAGAAGGAAGTTGAGAAGCAAGACCTCAAAGGTAGTAATCTTGGGATAACTGTGCCACGGGACAGTGAGTAAAGGAATAGATTGGGGTGGAGGATAAATGCATTGCTGAGGGATTGGAGCAGAGGACAGGGATTCAGATTTCTGGATCATTGGGACCTCTTTTGGGGCGGGTGTGACCTGTACAAAAAGGACAGGTTGCACTTGAATCTGAGGGGGACCGATATCCTGGCGGGGAGGTTTGCAAAGGCTATTGGGGAGAGTTTAAACTAGAATTGCTGGGGGGGTGGGAACCGAACTGAAGTAACAGAGGAAAGAGAGGTTGGCTCACAAATAGAGAAAGCTTGGAGACAGTGCGAAAGGAAGGATAGGCAAGTGATAGAGAAGGGACATGCTCAGACCGATGGTTTGAGATGTGTCTATTTTAATTCAAGGAGTAGTATGAATAAAGTGGATGAGCTTAAAGCATGGATCAGTACTTGGAGCAGTGATGTTGTGGCCATTACAGAGTCTTGGATGTGCAGGGGCAGGAATGGCTAATTCAAGTGCCAGGCTTTAGATGTTTCAGTAAGGACAGGGAGGAAGGCAAAAGAGGTGGGGGCTTGGCACCGTTGATCAGAGATAGTGTCATGGCTGCATAAAAAGAGGAAGTCATAGAGGGGTTGTCTGTGGAGTCTCTGTGGGTGGAAGTTAGGAATAGGAAGGGGTCAATAACACTACTGGGTGTTTTTTATAGACCACCTAATAGTAACAGGGACATCGAGGAGCAGATAGGGAGACAGATTCTGGAAAGGAGTAATAATAACAGGGTTATTGTGGTGGGAGATTTTAATTTCCCAAATATTGATTGGCATCTCCTTAGAGTGAGGAATTTAGGTGGGGTAGTGTTAGTGCATTCAGGAAGGTTTCTTGACACAATATGTAGATAAGCCTACAAGAGGAGAGGCTGTACTTGATCTGGTATTGGGAAATGAACCTGGTCAGGTGTCGAGTCTCTCAGTGGGAGAGCATTTTGGAGATAGTGATCACAATTCTATCTCCTTTACCATAGCAATGGAGAGGGATAGAACAGATAAGTTAGGGAAACCTTTAGTTGGAATAAGGGATGAGGCTATCAGGCAGGAACTTGGGAGCATAGTGGAAACAGGGAAATGTATGGAAGAAATATGGCAAATGTTCAGGAGATATTTGTGTGGGGTTCTGACTAGGTATGTCCAATGAGACATGGAAAGGATGGTAGGGTACAGAAATCGTAGTGTACAAAGGCTGATGTACATCTAGTTAAGAAGAAAAGGAGCTTACAAAAGGTTCAAAAAACTAAGTAATGATAGGAATCTAGAAGATTATGCTAGCAGGAAGGAGCTTAAGAATGAAATCAGAAGGGGCCATGAAAAGGCCTTGGCAGACAGGATTAAGGGAAACCCCAAGGCATTCTACAAGTATGTGAAGAGCAAGAGAATAAGACGTGAGAGAATAGGACCAATCAAGTGTGACAGTGGAAAAGTGTGTATAGAACCAGAGGAAATAGCAGAGATACTTAATGAATACTTTGCTTCAGTATTCACTACGGCTTGTAGGGATGACTTGCAGTGGACTGAAAAGCTTGAGTATGTAGATATTAAGGAAGAAGATGTCCTGGAGCTTTTGGAAAGCATCAAGTTGGATAAGTCACAGGGACTGGATGGGATGTATCCCAGGCTACTGTGGGAAGCAAGGGAGAAGATTGCTGAGCCTCTGGCGATGATCTTTGGATCATCAATGAGGACAGGAGAGGTTGCGGAGGATTGGAGGGTTACGGATGTTGTTCCCTTATTCAAGAAAGGGAGTAGGGATAGCCCAGGAAATTATAGACCAGTGAGTCTTACTTCAGTGGTTGATAAGTTGATGGAGAAGAACCTGAGAGGCAGGAATTCTGAACATTTGGAGAGGCATAATATGATTAAGAATAGTCAGCATGGCTTTGGCAAAGGGAGGTTGTGCCTTACAAGCTTGATGGAATTTTTTGAGGATGTGACTAAACACATTGATGAAGGTAGAGCCATAGATGTAGTGTATACGGATTTTAGTAAGGCATTTGATAACCCCATGCAAGGCTTATTGAGGAAGTAAGGAGGCATGGGATCCAAGGGGACATTGCTTTGTGGATCCAGAACTGGCTTGTCCACAGAAGAGAAAGAGCGGTTGTAGACAGGTCATATTCTGCATGGAGGCCAGTGACCAGTGGTGTGCCTCAGGGATCTGTTCTGGGACCCCTACTCTTTGTGATTTTTATAAATGACCTGGATGAGTAAGTGGAGGGATGGGTTACTAAATTTGCTGATGACACAAAGGTTGGGGGTGTTGTGGATAGTGTGAAGAGTTGTCAGAGATTACAATGGGACATTGATAGGATGCAAAACTGGGCTGAGAAGTGGCAGGTGGAGTTCAACCCAGATAAGTGTGAGGTGGTTCATTTTGGTAGGTCAAAATGATGGCAGAATATAGTATTAATGGTAAGACCCTTGGCAGCGTGGAGGATCAGAGGGATATTGGGGTTCAAGTCCTTAGGACACTCAAAGCTGCTGCACAGGTTAATTCTATGGTTCGGAAGGTATACGGTGCATTGGTCTTCAGCAATCATGGTATTGAGTTTAAGAGCCAAGAGGTAATGTTGCAGCTATATAGGACCCTGGTGAGACCTGACTTGGAGTACTGTACTCAATTCTGGTCATCTCACTACAAGAAGGACTTGGAAACCATAGAAAGATTTACAAGGATGTTGCCTGGATTGGGGAGGATGCCTTATGAGACTAGGTTGAGTGAACTCGGCCTTTTCTCCTTGGAGCGACGGATGATGAGAGGTGACCTGATAGAGGTGTACAAGATGATGAGAAGCATTGATCATGTGGATAGTCAGAGGCTTCTCTCGGGGGCTGAAATGGCTAGCACAAGAGGGCGTAGTTTTAAGGTGCTTAGGAGATATCAGGGGGAAGTTTTTTTATGCAGAGAGTGTTGGGTGGGTGGAATGGGCTGCCAGCGGTGGTAGTGGAGGCAGAAACGATGGGGTCTTTTAAGAGATTCCTGGATGGCTACATGGAGATTAGAGAAATAGAGGGCTATGGGTAAAGCCTAGGTAGTTCTCAGTTAGGGACATGTTCGGCACAGCTTTGTGGGCCGAAGGGCCTGTATTGTGCTGTAGGTTTTTTATGTTTCTAACTTGGATCTCCAGTCCATGTAAAACCCATTGATAAATAGCATTCATTGCAAAGACAGTCTTTTTTGTGTCTGTTGTTGCACTAGTGCAGTGAAGTGACTCTGAAGATTGTAATTCTTCATCATTAACCTAATCAGAGGCCTAGAATCCTCTTCTTCCATTTCATTCTTTCTCTTCAAAAATCGCCACAATGGACCGTCCTTAGGTTTTTGAGCTAGGTTTTTGCACAGAGCAATAGACTTCAATTAATTGCTTAATAATGTTGCTCTCTTCGAACATTCAAAGTGAATTTATTATATATATATATACACACACACATACATATATGTGTGTGTGTGACCATATACAAATGTACATTTTCTGTGGGCAATCATAACTAGAAGAAACCAATAGAATCAATGAAAAACTGCACACAAAAGGACAAACAACCACCAATGTGCAAAAATAAAATAACAAGCTGTGCAAATACAAAAAGAAAAGTAAAGTAATAATAATAATAAATAAATAAGCAATAAATATCAAGAACATGAGATGAAGAGTCCTTGAAAGTGGTTATGGGAACAGTTCGTTGATGGACCAAGAGAAGTTTTCCCCTCTGGTTCAAGAGCATGATGGTTGAGGGATAATAACTGTTGATGAACCTAGTGCTGCCAGTCTTGGGGCTCCTTTACCTTCTTCCTGATGGTAGCAGCAAAAAGAGAGCATAGCTTGGATGGTGAGAGTCCTTGAAGATGGGTGCAACAAGTGTACAACAGTTGTATGATGTCACATACTTCATGTGAATTGTTTTGTAATAATCAAAGAATATCCAAAGGTTTTGTTGCCCACATTACTTTACCAGTCTGTTCATAAAACTCAAAATACTTGCAGGGGGAAATAAGAAACACTGAGTAGCAAACTGTTACCATGGACACCAGTCAAAGAATTATGCTCGTATGAACAAACAAGGTCTTGAGAAAGCACAGAACAGCATCACACAGCATGTTTCATTGTGGATGTTGCTCAACCCACCATCTCAAGACGTTCAGAGAGGATGTGTTAAATTTTTTCACAAACAGAACTTCCCAGTGTTTGTCAGTATTTAGACCTTTAGTTTTCATGACTTGCTTATTGTTTTCTGTGGTCAAGATTACTGGTGTTCATGGAGTGTTTAGCAGCACCTTAATGTATATCTTCTGAAGTTTTCTTTCCCAATCTTAACCTGTTATTTAGCAACCTTTAATGCACTGATCATTTTCTGGAAGCATCACACAATTTCCATAGGGACAAAGAGGAATTTCTTCGGCCCAGAGTTCCACATTCAGAGATCTAGTTTTTAAAAGAAAACAATAATTTCTTCAGTTTCCCATGTGTAACAACAAGCAGCATTTCCTTTCTGTGATCCTTACTTACCTAAAATATGTTTAGTTTCTTTTTTAGTTTAAAAGAACCTTCTCAAATTTTAGAGGCAGATGGTAAGAATATTCAACCTTGTCACACATCAGGTTTATTGTAACCTAAAGCCTCACTTGTACCTGTTGAGAGCACTTCAGATTCAGATTTATTTATCACGTGTACATTAATAACCAAAACACACTCAAGGATGCGCTGAGGCAGCCCACAAGTTCTGCCACATAGTCCAGTGCCTCACATCATGCCCACTTGGCCTCAGATTCTCAGAGTCACAGAAATCCAGGCTCCAATCTCAGTCCCTGGCATAGACTCACAGTCTCTGCTAGTAAAGCAGTTTTGGATCTGGGTTGAAGGATGCAAGAGAGATGGTGACAACTAAAAGTGTGTACAAATGTGGGAGGGCAAAGACACAAGCGACCCATCCACTTCCATCTCCCAATAATTACGTTGCACATTTAAGTATAATATGTCACTGTTCAAGGTACCCCTTCAAAAACAGTCAAATTTAAACTGTCAAGTGTGGAAATGCACATTTGAATAGCACGAAGAGAAGCAAGAGATTCCATATGAAATTATTCAGATAGCGTGCTGTTATAAATGTAGATGAAGCAGAATATTAGCCTGGATTGAATAGAAACCAGCAGTGCTTTCTTTATAATCTGATAACATACCAGCTATTTTTCTACATTTTCAGTAAGTAATTATTATCGTAAACTCTTCTAGTGCTTAAAATCGAATCCGGTACCTGGCAGGAAGCCCAAGAAGAGGCTATTTGTCATAAACGCTGGAAAAGCACAAGATCCTTTTTCAATTATTACAGTAGTTATAAGACTCTTAGCAGACTCACCCATTTGAAGATGAGGTTGCAGTAAAAGTATAGTGGTGTATCAGCTGGTGGTGATGGCTCGCCGTTCCAAGGACCTGGGTTCATTCCTAATCTTGGGTGTGAGCTGTCTGCGGCTTAACTATTCCTTCTTTTACCATGTGGATTCTCTGGTTTCCTCCCACAGTCCAAAAATATGCTGGTGGGTTAATTATCTACCTTAGTTACCCTGTAATATTAGTGTGACCAAAAAAAATCTCAAAGGGGAATTGATAAGCATATATGCAGGAAAATAAATCACAGATACAAGCAAATCGGGGGAGATGGGAATGTTGGAAGTGGTTTCCTAGGGCATCTTATAGGAGGAGAAAGAAATAGAAGTGTTTAGAGCAGGTATTTCATACATGAAAAAAGGTGAAGGTAAGGCTATCTGTGGTGGAGTGCTTAAAATCAGATATCTACGAGGTGCAGGCGGAAGAAGGAGAGGGGAGAGCAAGGACTATGTTTTAATATTTGAAATGCCCTTTATTAGGGTCAATGTAGGTCAAAGAGGGAACACTTGGAAGAGTGAATGGGCATGATAGGCAATGGACACCAGTTTTTTGGATGAAAGAAAATAAGGTATCTGGATATATGCTTTGGAATTGTAACAAATAAAAAAAATAGTAATAGCTGAGCTGAGGAATGGGATCAGGTAGTGCTATGGAGATTTAATAACAGGATGAGAAATGCATCACAATATAAATTAACCATTTATCTCCATTGGTGGCCATCCCTTCAACCGCATAAGCTTTAAATGATAGAAATCCTTCCCCCACCTTTCTGCCTCTTTTGCGCTCTTCTTTTCGGCAAGACTTTTTGTCACTCCCAGTAGAGCCACCTTTTATTTCTCTGTGTCGGATTTTGCTAGATAATGTTCTTGAGAGCTATCTTGGATTTTTAAATTTGATTGAAAGTGCCTGATTGGTGCAAAATTTTATGAGTTTCAGACATAAGTCCAGAGAGCACAGCCTCAGAATAGAGGGATGTCCCTTTAGAACAGAGATGAGGAGGAATTTCTTTAGCCAGAGTTGCTGAATCATTGAAATTCATTGCCACAGATGACTGTGGAGGCCAAGTCATCAGGTATATTTAAAGCGGAGGTTGATAGGTTCTTAATTAGTAAGGACATTGTAGGTTATGGGAAGAAGGCAGGTGAATGGGGTTGAGAGAAATAAACCAGCCATGATAGAATGGCACAGTAGACTGGATGGGAAGAATGGCCTTATTCTGGTCCTATCTTTTATGGTCTTATGGTTGCTATAAGAGAACTAACTCATTGCAAAGCAAGAAGTCATTGAAAATGGATTGCTTATCCTTTAAGTCCCATCTTAGCCATATACTGTAGGATACATGGATTGTGAACAGCTTAATTTTCAGGCAATTATGAAGGACAGTGTTGGAGCTACAGTTAAGCTGGTGAGTTTGTGGCAGAGTATAACAAAAATGTTTAGATTTCTCTCATATTTATGTCAAACATTTTATAGATTTTTTTAACTGGTCTATGTAGACAGTGTTGAGGTTTGGCAGAATATCAACAAGGTTCAATGGAGCTGAAGCTGTGTTTGGATAATAACCTCAAGAGAAAATATGGAGTTGAGAAGCAAAAGGGGTAAATGAAATAATTATTTGGGGACACTAGAGATAATGGTAATAAAGTGGAGAGAATTCATATAGGAAATTATCCAATTTCAATTGTAAATACAAATGTAAACAATGCATTTATAATCCCGAACAAATCTGGTAAGGAGAGGTGTTGAAGGAGGATGTGTAGACAATCATGCAGTGGCTGCAGACAAGTTGAGAAAGGATCCTTTATCTTCTCCATCATCACATTTTATGTCATATATGACTTTGATAAAGAGTCATTTGGGCAAAAGCAAAACTTAATTGGAGAGATATCAATATGGAATTCTGCAGACAACCAACAAGAAACTTGAGACGTAGGAGCATGTTGGAGGAGACTGGAGATGCAGCTGTATCTTCCACTGCAGATTTCTGAAGGGAAGGTCTTTGGTTTTGGTTTATTATTGTCCAAGATACAGTGAAAAACTTGTCTTGCGTTCTTTTTATTGTCAGTTTGAAAGAGAGAAAGCAACTAATATCAATGAAAACCAGAAAGAGAATAGGAAATGGGGGAATATTGTGACAACATACAAAGGACTTCAGAATTCAGGGGAAATGTTTCATTGGAATGTGGTTCCTTATTATCAACATATTTAGAATCCTGTTGTTATAAGTGTTTCAGATTTAGATTCATTTATTTATTACATGTATGTTAACAAGCAACACAAGCTAAGGATGTTCTGCATGCAGTCTGCAAGTGTTGGCACACATTCCAGAAAAGTGTGCCCTCAACATTTAGCTACACAGCTACAAAACAAAAGCAAAGCAGACCCATTTTATCCCTCCCACTCACATCCACCAACACAGGACAGGCCTCCAATCTCTAGGCCCTGGGCTGGATTCAGACTCACAGACATTAGACTTCTGACTTTTAGACATACTGACCCAGGGGCCTTGACTTCCAGACCACCCGACTTCAACCTTCAGTATCAACCCCAGGACTCACTGATTCATGGAGTGTTGAAGTTAGGACTAGCAAGAGACTCGCCAACCTGAGGGGTCACTTACCCTCTTGCCTTCTGTTCACATGAACATACTCCTGAGACTCACTGAGCTAGGGGTTCACCAGCCCTTGCCTACTGGGCCCAATTTCCTTGGTTATTGACCACAGGGATTGCTGACAATCCAACATCTGTTTACAAGGATCACTGACTTTCTACCATGGGGCACGAAATCTGGACTATAGCTCTTCATTTACTACCCCTTACCTTCAACGCCTCTCAACACTGTCCCTAAACCCTAACCTGTCTCCTATCTACTCACATTGCTCCTAAAACAACCTGTTGTTCCTTTCATCACAATGCGGCAACCTTGCTGCATTTGACTGTTTTTTTTTACAAGGCTAAGTTACTAGCTCAATGCTCTGCATGAATGGAAAGTGTGCAAGGAGCTGGCCAGATTTGAACCCAGGACTATTCGCCACCGGTTCGCAGGTGCTAATGCCATTACACCACAGTCCAGGTAACCAAAACTATCTTTCAGAACCTAAAAACAAGTGAGTCAGAGCCAGGACCTTGATGGACATAAGATGGCACCATCTTGACCACTCTTGATCACAAAAGTTGGCAAATCAGAAACAAAATATATTAGTGAGAAAAATTGACATCATCATAAGCTACTGAATCCCTCATGCCAAATCTGCCAATTAGTAAGATTATAGCTAATCATTTACCTCTTACCAGGAATCAATCTGCTGCACCTTTGTGGCAATTTGGATATCATAAGTCATTCTGTCATTAAGGGGGGAGCCCAGGTTATATACACTATGCTAATTATGATTCCACCAGTGCTTTGTATAATAGGAACAAGGCACTTGCAGAAACAAATTGCAAGGATGCTGCTGGGAACTGAGTTATAGGGAAAAGTTAAATAGGTTAGGACTTTATTCCCTAGAGCATAGAAGAATGAGGGGAGATTTGATAAATATATATTGAATTATAAGGAGTATAAATAGGGTAAATATAAGCAGGCTTTTGCCACTGAGATTGGCTGAGACTAGAATTAGAGGTCAAAGGATAAGGATGAAAGGTGAAATGTTTAAGGAAAACACGACAGGGAACTTCTTCACTCAGAGGTGGTGAGAGTGAGAAATGAGCTGCCAGTGGAAGTGGTGGATGTGGGCTCAATTTCAACATTTAACAGAAGTTTGGATAGGTACATGGATGGAAGGGTATGGAGGGCTTTGGTCGATGAGTCTAGGCAGATTAATCGTTCAGCATGAACTAGATGGAGCAAAGGGCCTGTTTCTGTGCTGTAGTATTCTATGATTCTATGACTCCTACTGTTGGGCTCAAATTCCCTTTGTAATAAAGCCCATCATGCAATTTGCCTTCTTAATTGTTTTACACACCTGTGTGTTAAATTTCAGTGATTGATCTATGATGATATCCAGGTTCCTTGAAGCAATGTAATTTTTCAAATTTTCACTATTTAAAACATGCTCCACCTCTTTAATATTTATTAACAAAAATAGATATTGTTTTTCCACATTTGCCCATTCTCCTGTAACTCCTGAAGCTTTTCTACTTTCTCTTTTCACCCCTCAATGCCACATTGCTTTGTTTTATGGGGAAATTGGATATATTACATGTACTCTCCTTTTCTAAATTATTTGGAACCCCAGTTCCAGTCTAACTCCTGATCTTCCTATTGACTTCCCTGAATGTGTCTTCTGTAAACTTGAAAATGTTGCATTTAATTCCATCATACAAACCCTTAACATTCATTTGAAATGTAATAATACAGCCTATTCTCCGACCATGAGAAATGCCATGAGAGTTATACTAGTAATTTTTTTTGCTTTTGTGTATAATTCAAAGATTAGTGCATCCTCTCAGAATAAGAGTAACACAATTCCTATTGGTTCTATTTATCTTCTGTTTGCAAATAAATTTAAACATATTTATCTTTACTACTGAAACAGAATTAATTACTAATTTTAATATGGCCCAATGTTAAAATTCAGAAGACTGTTCTTTAATAAATGAAATAAATATCCCCTAGTAAACATTATATGCAGAATGAAAGAAGAGTAAAAATTTTTAAGTAGGTAACCCTAAAATATTTTACATTTTTATAATGGCTATCTGACTATTCAGAAATCCCAACTGTTTTACATCTGCCGCACAAGATGTTATTGGCCACAGTTCTGACAATACCAATCCACTCACTGAGGCCTGATTCCTGTGTTCCCTTCAAACTCACCTGGTTCTTTTTCACATAACGCCCTTTAATATTTTATGTTATTTGCTGTGTACTATTAGACCACAGATCTGAGATCTCTTTCTGCATAGCAGGTAAAGGAAAAGTGTAAAGGTGATTTACCTTGAACTACCTTGCAATCAGCTGAGTAGTGGGAACTTTGAAGCAAAGTGAGTGAAGAATAAAGATACATAAGTCAATGTGGAATGTTTGACTGAAATAAAGTAAGAAATTTTACATGATTCGGAAGAATTTGAACCAATGTTAGCATTTTCTTCCTCATTTCAATAGAAAATTTTACTAATATTTCACCATTTTACGAAAGAAATGAAGAATCATTGGAATCCAAGGTCACAAGGAGCAAAGTGCTGGCATGTTTTCATGGCAGGAGTAAAATTAATGAGTAAGAGATTTATCAAAGTATTGCCACAGTACATTTGACAGCTCTGAAGTGTGAAGTATATAAACCAGTTCAGTGACGCAACAAAATTGCCATATGAAACAATATATTGGCAGGAAATATTCCTTAATGCATTGATCAACTAAAGTAAAAAATATTTCAAACCACATTTACAGTATATGATTGATACTTTGATTTTAGAGATATGTAATAGTGAGAGTAAAAGCTCAAAATTCCTTTCCTATAATCTATTACACAGTTGAAAGAGAATGCCTCCAAGTAGTCTGCCTCTTAAGAGATTTTTTAAAATTAACCACAATTCAAATAACTTTTCTTTTCCAAATCTTGATCTGGCCAATTCCACTTTTTATTCTCCTATTATCTTCAGTCTTGATAAGTCCAAACTGCAAAAGAGTTTTATCCTTCTAAATGATATTTCAAATGTTCCAGAAGGAAATAGAGCAGAAGCTGATTCTTAAACAATTCAGAAAGGGGTTTGAATAGACATTTGAAAATGAGGAATTACCAGATTATGGACAATAAGAAGTATTGTGGAACTAGTATCAGAATGGTCACTATCTGTTTTATTTTTCATTGTATAATTGTAGATTTTTATATTAATGTGTATATTAACTCTGCTGTTCCTTCCGATGTCTTGAATAATGTTTTTTCTTTTTCACAAATAAAAGTTTATTCTGTTAATCTTTGCATATTCCATCACAAATGTATTTATTCATTATCTGTTAATAAGTATATCTGCAATGGAATGTATAAAGAATAATGGGCTAAAATTTTATTTGTTTATTTTCTTTGTATAAAAGCTGAGAAGATCTAACAATAGGACTCATTATATGAAGATAGACAGCCACACTCGGAATGTTATAACTCTCCAGCAAGTGAGCATAGAACAGTAGGATACTGAACAACACAAGGATCAACACTAACAAATCAGTAATGAAATGTGTTGGGGTTCTATTACTCATATGGCAAATTTGGGAAAGACAAGATACTGTGAAACCAAGGCCTTTGTATTTAGCATTATTTGCATGGAATTATTTAGCAGCATTTGAGGAACTGGCAATGGTCCTGGGGAGAAGGAACACAGAGTCATCAGGTCAATCAGTTTGGAAGCAGGCTTTTGCCAGACATTGAGTACCTAACTGCATTTATCTCATTTTCCAGCACTCTGCTTGAAGCTTGGAGCTCAGTTCTGAGATTTAGCAGAACAAGACTGAGAGTCCTGAAGTTGAACACGTTGCAGTACAAATCCTTTGTTCTGATAATATAGCCCTTTATGGAATGTCCTGCTCTCTTTAATCATGGTTCCTCTTTCTTACAATATCCAATTTTCTTTTCTGAAAGTGGCAGGTTTCCTATGTGTGGTTATATTCCCGCCTGGAGTCCATCAGCCCTGCATGATTAATCACTTCCATTCCAGCAAGTGACCGGGGTTTACAGGAGAAGTGGGTTGAAGAAGCCAATACACAATGCCAAATGTACGCATCATTTAATAATCAACTTTAGGATTGCAATCACTTTGTTTTACTCAGACAATGGATCAGCAGTGACAGTCTCGTGAGTTGGTGAAAAAGTAAATGAAGAAAATGCTAAAATGGTAATAGTGAGTTTAAGTAACGTGCACTCAATTCATACAGTGGCAGTTAATGGACTTGAATAGATTATAGAACTGATCTGTAACTAAAGAACCATTGACTACAGATTTAAGCAGCTATGACATTTTATATCTTGATACTTCTGATCATTTCAAAACCACTTAAGGGATAACCATTCACAGAAAGTAGAAAATCAGGCCTATAACTTGATGTGTAAGTTTGTGACCTTGGTCCTGTCTATTATGTTACAGTGCTTCTAACTGAAAAGCATGCTGATGAATAATACAACACACATAAAATGATGGAGGAACTCAGCAGGCCAAGTAGCATCCATGGCAAAGAGTGAACAGTCAATGTTTCGGACCAAGACCCTTCATCAGAACTGGAAACGCCAGTTGTTTACTCTTTTTCATGGATGCTGCCTGGCCTGCTGAGTTCCTCCAGCACTTTGTGTGTGTTGCTTGGATTTCCAGCATCTGCAGATTTCCTCTTGTTTGAGATGAATAATACATTTTAGTAGAAACACTATTAGTTGCAAGTAATATTTAACAGTGAAATTGCAAGACTTCTAATAATCTTTTGCAATTTAAAACCTGCAGATATTTTTCTCTAAAATCACTAAACAGTGGTTTTGTTTATGACTCATTTTAAAATTTTGAATGACCTGTTGCTAAGAGAGCAGAATAAAGCTTAGAAAATAGAGGAATTACTTGACAGAATAAGAAACATTTAGAGAGAAAGAGACAGTTAACATTACCATTCAATTTCATTAGTTTTTTCTCAGGTTTTTAGTTTTTCTTTCAGATTTCCTGCATCTGAAATATTATCTCTTTAAAGCAGAAAGATCAGTTTCTTAGTGTTAAATGGCAGTAAGATTATGGCCCCCAAAAAGATCAACAAGTGTCAGAGGAAATCATATCAAAGCAACACAAACAAAATGCTGGAGGAACTCAGCAGGACAGGCAGCATCTATGGAAAAAATATTATCGATGTTTTGGGCTGAGACACTTTGGCAGGACTGGAGAAAAAAGAGGAAATGATATGATGCGGGCTCTGTCGTGGGCAAAGTACTGGAGAGTTTAACATCGGTAGCTGAGCGAAGGGCGCTGAGTAGGCTACGGTCAATTATGGATAACTCTGAACATCCTCTACATAGCACCATCCAGAGACAGAGAAGCAGTTTCAGCGACAGGTTACTATTGATGCAATGCTCCTCAGACAGGATGAAGAGGTCAATACTCCCCAATGCCATTAGGCTTTACAATTCTACCGCCAGGACTTAAGAACTTTTTAAAAGCTATTATTAATGCTTTTTGAGATAGTGATTTAGATGCATATCATATTTTTTTACTGAGTTAAGTATTGTATGTAATTAGTTTTGCTACAACAAGTGTATGGGACATTGGAAAAAAAGTTGAATTTCCCCATGGGGATGAATAAAGTATCTATCTATCTATCTATGATTGTGCTGGGCTAATTAATGGTCTGATTTTAGTCAATATTAACCTGGATTAGTCAATATCAAGTAAAAGCTGATTTAAGCAAGGAATTGATCAAGTAGAAAAGCTGTCAGCCTGAAGATAAATTTTAACAAAAGAGATCAAATTAACAGCAAAATTCATTTTTTATGTAATGTGGTGCTTTCAAATACCCACAGGCATGTAGTTATTTCTGTTTTTTAAACATATTCATCCCTCAAAATTCAATTAAAATAAATGAAATATTACTGATTAAATACAGAAGTTTTAATTTTAGTATACTATATTGCAAACTGCGCTGGGAGTTTAAGGTATATGAGGAGGGGGGAAATTAATCCAGATTATCTTTATAGTATGCAATTTGCAAACAACATTAGTATCTAATTGTATTGTGTAATAGCTGTAGAGCTGTTGAACAGGTATGAATGCATTCTGCCTGGTATAGAACGTTGTAAAAAGAGCTGAAGAAAACGTATCCTCTGACTTTTTTCGATTTGCCCCGTTACTCTTCATCTTTGTTTTTCCAGATTACTAAATTCTCTACATTTTTTCTTTGTTTCTGTTTCTTGTTCTCCTTATCAGAATCAGGTTGAATTATCACTGACGTGTGTCAAGAAATCTGTTCCTTTGTGATAGCACTGCAGTGCAAGGCAAAACAAAATTACCGTAAGTTAAAATAAGAAATAAGAAACAAATAAATAGTTCCAAAAGACGGCTAAATAGTGAGCTTTTGCTCATGGGTTCATGGACCATTCAGAAATCTAATAGTAGAGGGGAACAACCTGTTCCTAAAATGTTGAGCATGTGTTCTCAGTCTCCTGTATCTCCTCTCAAATGCTGGTAATAAGAAGAGGGCATGTCCTGGATGGTGAGGGTCCTTAATGATGGATGTGACTTTCCTGAGGCATTGCCTATTGAAGATGTTCTTGATGGTGGGGAGGCTAGTGCCCATGAGTATGCAACTTTCTGTAACTTTTTTTGATTCTCTGCATTGGAGCTTCTTGCTAGGTGGTGATGCAGCCGGTCAGAACGCTCTCCACAGTACATCTGCAGAAATTTGCTCAAGTCTTTGGTGACATACCTTTCCCTCTTTTCAACTATCCATAGCCAACACATTACATGACACTGACAAAGGAACAGTGCTGGATACACGGTTTGTCCCTCTGTTCCCACAGAATACTGCATTGGAGTGGATATTGCTGAGTATACCTGCATAATTAAAATATTTCTCTTAAGATTATTAGTCATTCTTAAATTAAAATTATGCTTCCTTAATTATTCTTTATTGGATATCAAAGAACAGCGAGGAAAAATACTGACATTAACAGCACATGATATCTGGGCATATGAGGACAGAGACAAATGAGCCCAGGTTATATGGCAAGCCTCATAAAATGTATACTTGGAATGCCTGCAGAACAGCCAGGTGTGATTGTGTCATAGTTATGAAATTAACTTAAGATTTCAAATTGCCTATCATCCAGCTGTAGCAACCAAGTGAGCTAATCATAAGTATATAAGTAGCAGAAGGTATTCTGCAGAGGCTGGAAATCCAGAGCAACACACACAAAGTGCTGGAGGAACTCAGTAGGTCAGTCAGCGTCTATGGAAATGAAAAAGCAGTCGACGTTTCAGACGGAGACCCTTCATCAGGACTGGAAAGGAAGGGGGAAATAGCCAGAGTAAGAAGGTGGGGAAGAGGAAGGAGTACACGCTAAAAGGTGATGGGTGAAGCCAGGTGGGCAGGGTAGGTAAGTAAGAAGTTTGACCTTTTCCAACTATCACCCTCCGAACCCCCCCCCCCCCCCCCCCCAGCTTCATCACCCTTTCTTTTTTGGATTTATTTCTATCGATGTTGCCTGGCCCGATGATTCCCTCCAGCATGTTGTGTCTGCTGCTAATGATACGTATCATCAACTTTATTGATATCCTGAGATCTGTCGACCCACTGATTCCAAGCATCTTCACAGAGTGTAAACGTTTACCAGAACAGGAAAAGATTTCACTTCATAAATGCGCCTCTTTAGTCGAGTCTAGTGATATCTCTGTGCAAACGCATTCCCTGAAAAATCCAGCCCTTCTATCAAGTTAGCAGTCTTGGAGGGAATTTGCTCTCCACAGTCCTTTCCCCAATAGCTTTTAAGAAATAGCATTTCTGGAGAAGTTTTCTTGGCTTTAGTTTCTTTATCCGATCTGGTTTCAATGTATATTGTGCACAGAGTGCTCAATTGACCACCAAATTGATGTCATGTCTGTTTTTCATTTGGCTGCATAAGGCTCACCTCTGAGCACTTCATCATCCTACGTATTTCTTCACCCTTTTCTGACAAGATATCAATATAGCAAAGTAAAAGTAACACATGATGAACAGCTGCATTTTTGTATAAAGCACAACAAAAATATTGTCAACTTTTCATAGATACTTATTCCAGGGATGAGAGACTGTTTGCTTGATAGAAGAGAGAAATTTGGTGCGTCAGAGTTGCATTGGTGCATCAATAGATACTGGCATGGTTCTGGAGGAATGGAAAATTGCAAATGTCACACCACCTCTTCAAGAAGGGAGAGAGACAGAAAAAAGGAAATTATAGGCCAGTTAACCTGATCTCAGTGGGTGGGAAGATGTTGGAGTTGATTGTTAAGGATGTGGTATTGGGTACATTGAGGCACATGACCAAAAGTAAGCATAGTTTTCTTACGGGAAAGTCTTGCCTGACAGATCTGTTGGAATTTTTTGAAGAAATAATAAGTAGGATAGACAAAGGAGAATTGGTGAATGCTGTGTATTTGGATTTTCAGAAGGCCTTTGACAAGGTGCCACATATGAGGCTGATAAACAAGATAAGAGCCCAGGATATTTCAGAAAAGATACTAGCAAGAATAGAGCATTAGCTGATTGGCAGGAGGCAAAGAGTGGGAATAAAAGGATCCCTTTTGGATTGGCTGCCTGTGACTAGTGGGTCTGTGTTGGGATTTCTTCTTTTTATGTTGTATGTCAACAATTTGGATGATGAAATTGATGGATTTGTGGCCAGGTTTGTGGACAATACAAAGATACGTGGAGGGGCTGGTAGTGTTGAAGAAGCAGAGAGGCTGCAGAAGGATAGACAGATTAGGAAATGGCCAAAGATGTGGCAGATGGAATACAGTGTCAGGAAGTATATGGTCATGCACTTTGGTAGAAGGAATAAAAGCATGGACTATTTTATAAATTTTCTAAATATTCTAATTTTATTATTATTTTCTAAATAATCCAAAGTTCAAAGGGATTTGGGAGTCCTCATGCAGGGTCCTCTAAAGTTTAATTTGCAGGTTGAATTGGTGGTGAGGAAGACAAATGCAATGTTAGCATTCATTTCAGGAAGACTAGAATATTATTGCAAGGATGTAATGCTGAACCTGTAAAAGGCACTGGTGAGGCTTCACTTGGATTATTGTGAGCAGTGTTGGGTCCTTTTTCTACCAGGTTCGGATATGGCCCAAGTGTGGAATGAGAGACACTGAAGTAGGTTTCATACCTGTTCTCAGAATTTAATACGAACAGTGTTAAAGGGAAAATAAAACAATAAATGCTAGGCCAAACAAGGCCGTTAACTAAAACTCTCAAAAAGAAAATGAAGTCTACACTGCAGCTGAAAAGAACAACTAAACATTAAATGAATACCGCTAGTCTTCAGAGTCAGTTGACCTGAAAGTCAAGTATCTCAGGGAAGGCCGAAGCATTGCTGTGCTCTGTCCAAGTCTCAACAAGAACTACGACACCAAGTTTAGAGTTAAATATTATCACAATTAAATAATAATTAGCTGACACGTGCAATTCACAAGCGCAATTGCCATATCTACAAGCGCAATCCATGGTTGTGACACCTTTATCTAAGAAAGGAGGTGCTGACACTGGAGCTGCTTCACAGGAAGTTCACAAGAATGATTCCAGGAATGAAAGGGTTCACATATGAACAGCGATTGAAGGCTCCTGGGCCTGTGCTCACTGGAATTTAGAAGAATGAGGTGGGGATTTCATTGAAATGTATCAAATGTTAAAAGGCCTAGATAGAGTGGATGTTAAAAAGATGTTTCTTCTGGTGACAGAGTTAAGGACCACAGCCTCAAAATAGAGGGACATGCATTTTGTATAGAGATACGGATGGATTTCTTTAGCTAGAGAGTGGTGAATCTGTGGAATTCATTTCCACAAGTGACTGTGGAGGCCAGGTCACTGGATGCATTTAAGGTGGAGGTTGGTAGGTTCTTGATTAGTCAGGGTGTGAAAGGTTATGGGGAGAAGGAAGGAGATTGGGGTTGAGAAGGAAATGGATTAGCCATGATGAAATAGCAGAGCAGTCTGATGGGCTGAATGGCCTAATTCTACTCCCGTGTCTTATGGTCTTTAGTAGTAAAATTTTCCATCAAGTTAAGTACTCATATTCTATTCCCACCTCCTCCATAGCTCCTTTTTGTTTCCCTTTTCTCAAGGACTTTTCTGATGTAGATAATATCTAATGACTGTCTCTTTAATTACTTATGGCAACATTCTCAGTATTCTGGTAACTTTCTTCTGATCATTCCTTTTTATCACGCCAAGGATAAATCTTATTCTTTTCCCATTGAATATCTATTCAATGGACTATAGAAATAATCCTTCTCTGTTCACTTAAGAAGAAGGAATGGATGCAGGCTGTGCAGCTGCCTGAACTTCCCTGCTAAGTTACATTGTCAACTTCCCTGCCAGTTCCTTAAATCACTTAATTTCTTCAGAGTACAAGATATCAATCTCAATTTTGTGTCTGCTCTGAGAATCTACAACCTCTGGAGAGGGAAATTCTAAAAGATTGAAAGCCCTTAGAGGAAAGAAATTCCTCCTCAATCTTAAGTGGCTGATTGTTAAGGAGTTCCTCCAGCAGTTTGTTTTTTTTCCGCTCCAGACTGCAGCAACTGTGGTCTCTCTTGTAGCCTATGGTTATAGGCTCTGGTCATGATAGATATTTCAAATTTTTTTCATTTTTTCTTATAAAGGCTACAAGCATCTGCTTTAATCACTGTTCATAGTTTTTCATTGTTCCCTCAGCTGCCCTACTCCTCCACCTCTATCCCATCTCAGCGTCTGGTGAAACTAGTGACAGAGGAGCTGCCGCATGGTAGCACGGCGGTGCAGTGGTTAGCACAATGCTTTAGAGCAGCCAGATGTAAAATAGGGGTCCGATTCCTATTGCTGTCTGTAGGGAGTTTGTACGTTGGCCCTGCGACCGTGTGGGTTTCCTCTGGGATCCTACATTCCAAAACAAGTACAGGTTAGTGTTAGTGAGTTGTGGGCACGCTATGTTGGCACCGGAAACATGGCAACACTTGTGGGCTGCCCAGCACAATCTTCACTGATTAGATTCATGTGAAATGACGCATTTTACTATTTTGAAGTACATGTAACAAATAAAGCTAATCTCTTCATAGTCTTTACGTAACTGGCATCCAAGACAACTACATAAAATTGGTCTCCTTGTATCAGCAGGACACAGCCAACATGTTTAGGGACTTAGCCTCACCTTAAGACACTGCTGATAATTATGAGGTGCCAGCTAAATCCCAAACTAATGAATGTCGCGGTGGCTGAAGTAGTTCAGGCGGTTACTGTTCCTTGGGTTTTCAGGTCTGATCCTTCTTGATCCATAGCAGCCTCCAGTCTAGCATGAGAAAATACATTGTAAACACAGAAAAATCTGCTGATGTGGAAATCCAAGGCAAAACACACAAAATGCTGGAGGAACTCAGCAGGTCAGGCAGCATCTATGGAAATGAACAAACAATCGACATTTTGGGCCGAGACCCTCCGTCAGGACTGGAAGGACACCGGGGGGAAGATGCCAGAATAAAAAAGGTGGGGGAGGGGAAGGAGGATAACTAGACGTTGATAGGTGAAGCCAGCTAGGTGGGAAAGGTAGGGCCGGAGAGGAGGGAGAGTGGACCACAGGAGAAAGGGAAGGAGGAGGGGCATCAGAGAGAGGTGTTAGGCTGGTGAGACAAGGTAAGAGGCCAGAGTGGGGAGTAGAAGAAGAGTGGAGGAGAGAGAGTTTGTTTTTTGTACCGGAAGGAGAAATCGATATTTATGACATCAGCTTGGAGGTTATCCAGACAGAATATAAGGTGTTGTTCCTCCACCCCTAGGTGACCTCATCATGGCAGAAGAGGAGTCCATGGACCGACATGTCGGAATGGGAATGGGGATCAGTATTAAAATGTTTGGACACCGGGAAGCTCGGCTTTTGGTAGATGGAGCGGAGGAGCTTGATGAAGCAGTCCCCCAGTTTACAATGGGTCTCACCAATGTACAGGAGGTACAATAGGTGAACCCAGCAGGTCTGCAGATCAGGTGTTGCCTCACCTGGAAGGGTTGTTTGGGGCCCTGAATGTGGGTGAATGGGGAAGTGTAGTACTTTGGTCACTTGTGGAGATGAGTGCTGGGAGGGAAGTTAGTGAGAAGGAATGAATGGAAGAAGGAATTACAGAGCGAGTGGAAGGGAGGTAAAGATGTGTTTAGTGGTAGGATCCCTTTGGAAATGGCAGAAGGTGTGGAGGATGATGCATTGGATGCAGAGGCTCACGGATGGTAGGTTTCTTTTAGCTTGTCGCACCAGACAGTCAGACATTCTTGTCTGGAGCATGGTGTCTGGATTGGTCTCCTTTTGGATTTATGACACTGCACGCTGCATCCGCAAAGCAAGCAGCATTATGAAGGACCCCACGCACCCCTCATACAAACTCTTCTCCCTCCTGCCATCTGGGAAAAGGCTCCGAAGCATTCGGGCTCTCACCACCAGACTATATAACAGTTTCTTCCCCCAAGCTATCAGACTCCTCAATACCCAACGCCTGGACTGACACCCTACTGCCCTATTGTCCTGTTTATTATTTATTGTAATGCTTGCACTGTTTTATGCACTTTATGCAGTCCTGGGTAGGTCTGTAGTCTAGTGTAGTTTTTTTCTGTGTTGTTTTTCACGTAGCTCAGTCTAGTTTTTGTAACACCATGGTCCTGAAAAAACATTGTCTCATTTTTACTATGTACTGTACCAGCAGTTATGGTTGAAATGACAATAAAAGTGACTTGACTTGACTTAAACGGGTCACGATATGAACATTCCTGACTCAACCCTTTTTTTTAAACGAGGCCGAGTGGCTAGCTCGACGCTCAACCTGGCACAGATGGAAAGCGTGCCTGGGGTGGGGCGGGGTGTTGGTATACTGACTTGGATTCGAACTCAGGAGCCTTCGCTCCAGAGTCCGGCAATGATGCCGTTGCGCCACCCGCCAGCCAGGGTGGTAGGTGAGGACAAGAGAAGCTATCACTGTTAAGGTAGTGGGAAGATGGGGTGAATGCAGATGTTCAGGAAATGGAGGAGATGAGGGTGAGGGCAGCATCAATGGTGGGGGAAGGAAACCCTGTTTGAAGGAGGAGGACATCTCTGATGTCCTGGAAAGGAAATCATCACCCTGGGTATAGATGCGGCCGTGATGAAGGAACTGAGAAAAGGAAATAGTGTGTTTACAGGAGCCAGGGTGGGAAGAGGTGTAGTCGAGATAGCTGTGGGATTCGGTGGGTTTATAATAGAAGTTGGTTGACAGTTTGTCTCCTGAAATGGAGGCAGAGTGATCAAGAAAAAGGAGGGAGGTATTGGAAGTAATGTCTTGCTGACAAGAGTGGATCGCTCTTCTTGGCAGGTGAGATTTGTGGCTGTGAAAGAATGTCAGGTTCTGGTTGGCTTGGGGACTTCTCTAACAATTGACTCTGCTCTCCTCAACTCATCAATGTGTCATCTCCAGATGATATCAGTCACAATCTGCACTGCGCAGGAGAGTGGTCCAGTTCTATCTTTAAACATTCAGAGTACCCACATCTGATTACCTGTGTAGTCGTTTGGCAGGTCTGTTTGTCCAGGAGTGAAACATCTAACCTCATTGGTTGAGGAGCCCTCAGTTTGTCTCAGCTGTCTATCTCAGCATACTCCATCTGAGGTTGGGTTTGAGGAGATCAAAGAGTGAGTGCAAAGGACGACCCAAGAACAGCATAGCTGGTGAGTTGTTGGTTGTGGAGTGTGCTGCATTGCAATATTCTAGGATGAAATTGGCAAGCTTCTGATTCAGTGTTAGTATACTGTGTTCTGTTGACATTGCTAACAGTGCGTTCTTCAGACTCTGAACAAACCTTTCCACCAAGCCATTGTAGAGGGGTGGTGCAGTGCAGATGTAATATGTCTTATTCAATTAATTTTTCAGGAATGACTGATACTGTTCCACAATGAACTGTGGTCCATTGTCACTGACTAGGTGGTATGGAACACCAGTCCTTGTGAAGAGGCTTCTCAACACATCAGCTGTGTGCAGGACTGTAGTGGAGGCTATCAGGAACACTTCTGGCCACTTTGTAGCTGCATCCATTACTACCAAGAAATTTGTGCCCATGAATGGTCCAGCAAAATTGACATGAATCCTTTGCCAGGACAATGCAGGCTGTTCCCAGGGATGGAGAGGTGCTGCTCTTGGCATCATTTGTATGCATTGGGATCCTGAACAGTGCACACAAGCTACTCGAACTGTCGATCTCTCCCAGGTCACCAGACAAAGCTTTAAGCCAACATTTTCATTTTGACCATGCCTAGATGACCAGCATGTAGCTCCTCCAACATGTTAGCTGTCAGATTGGATTGTAAAACAACTCATAATCCCAACATAATGCAAACCTGTCAAGGGCAATTTCATCCCAGCGCTGGTAAAAATAGTGGATCTGGGATTTCAGCTGCACGTTCAAGGAAGTTTGGGTGATCGTGTAGACCTGAGACAGTATGGTGTCTCTTCGGTTTTCCTTTGGATCACCTCTGCCACTTAAGGAAGAAATCAGGAGGGCTGCAAGAAGACATGAGGTTGCCTAGCAGACAAGATGAAAGAGAATCCTAAGAGATTCTACAGGTATGTTAAGAGCAAAAGGATTATAAGGGACAAACGTGGTCCTCTGGAAGATCAGAATGGTAATATATGCATGGAGACAAAGGAGGTGGGAGAGTTTTTAAATAGATATTCTGCATTTGTATTTACTCAGGCGATGGACACAGAGTCTATAGAAGTGAGGTAATTGGCAGTAAGATCATGGACCCTACACAGATTATTGAGGAGGAGGTATTTGTTGTCTTGGGGCAAATTAGTCCCCAGGCTTGTCAAGGTGTTCCCTTGGACCCTGTGGGAGTCAAATGCAGAAATTGAAGCAGCTCCACCAGAGATACTTAAATCATCTTTAGCAACAGCTGAGGTACCAGAAGATTGGAAGATAGCTAATTATGTTCCGCTGTTTAAGAAAGGCTTCAAAAATAAACCAGTAAATTATAGGCCAGTGAGCCTAACGTCAGTAATGGGAAAATTATTGGAAGGTATGCTAAGGGGCAGGATATATCGAGTATTTGGGATAGACAGGGCTGATTAGGGATAGTCAGCATGGCTTTGTGCATGGTAGGTTGGGCCTAATCAATCTTATAGAGTTTTTCAAGGAAGGTACCAGGAAAGTTGATGGAGGCAAGGCAGTGGATGTTGCAAACATGGACTTCATCAAGGCATTTGACAAGGTACCACATGAGAGGTTGGTCAAGAAGGTTCAGTCGCTTGGCATTCAAGATGTGGTAGTAAATTAGATTAGACATTGGCCTTCTGGGAAAAGCCAGACAGAGGTAGTAGATGGTTGCCTCTTTGACTGGAGGCCTGTGATTAGTGGAGTGGTGCTGAAGTTGGAGCTAGCTGCATTGTTGTTTGTCATTGATATCAATGATCTGGATGATAATGTGATTAACTGGATCAGCAAATTTCTGAATGACACCGAGATTGGATTGTAGTGGACAGTGAGGAAGGCTATCAGAGAATGCACTGGTATCTGCACCAGCTGGAAAAATGGGCTGACAGAATCTAATGCAGACAAGTCGGAGGTGTTGCATTTTGGTAGGACTGACCAAGGTAGGTCTTACACGGTGAACCATAGGGTACTGAGGAGTGCGGTAGAACAAAAGAAATCTGTGAGTACAGGTCCATAATTCATTGAAAGTGGTGGCACAGGTAGATAGGGTCGTAAAGAAAGCTTTTGGCATATTGGCCTTCATAAATCAAAGTACTGAGTACAAGAGATGGGATGTTATGTTGAAGTTGTATGAGACGTTTGTGAGGCCTAATTTGGAGTATTGTGTACAGTTTTGGTCACGTACCTACATGAAAGAATTAAATAAGGTTGAAAGAGTACACTAGTTGTTGATAGATAGATAAATAGATAGATACTTTATTGATCCCAAAGGAAATTACAGCATCACAGTAGCATTACAAGTGCATAGGTATACAAATATTAGAAAGAATAAAAAATAAGTTACCTCAAGCAGTTGAACAGGAGAGGGTCATCACTTCCCTGGCTATAGGTTGACTCCTTACAGAGCTTAATGGTTCAGGGTAGGAATTACCTCATACAGTGCTATTTGGAGCAGCACAGTTGTCTTAGTCTATTACTAAAAGTGCTCCTCTATTCAGCCAAGGTGCCATGCAGAGGGTGAGAAACATTGTCCAGAATTGCCAGTATTTTCCAAAGGGTTCTTTGATCTGCCACAGCCTCCAGTGTGTCCAGTTTGACTCCTATGAAAGAGGCAGCCTTTCCAATCAATTTATTGAGCTTGTTGGCATCACCCGTGTTGATGCCATTGCCCCAGCACAGTAGTGAGGGTAAACTCACCTACATAAGTACCTGTTGAAACATTTTACACCCCAAACCAGACTCAACAACTCTCTGTCAATCTGTGCATAATTTTTCTCTGCAGAGATAAATGTGTGTACTTCGTTTTACTGTAGCGAGGTGTGCAAATATGACATGGTGATGTAATGATGTAAGCCATTCACATACATTTACATATAACAACCCATCATGAATTATATAAACAACATACAATGCTTAAACAAACAATATATTTACAATATTGCTAAAATATTAAATCCACAACAGACTTCAAAGATGAACAGATTGCACAGTATAGGAATATGCATCTACCACAAACAAAAAAAAGTCTGCAGATGTTGAAAATCCAGCATCTATGGAAAAGAGTAAACAGTCGACGTTTTGGGCTGAAACATTGACTCTGCTCTTTTCCACAGATGCTGACTGGCCTGCTGAGTTCCTCTAGCATTTTGTGTGTGCTATATGCATCTACCAGTCCCTCTAAGAGCAGTCAATTTTAATTTCTTATGCATTGTTCAGAATTGCAGATGTCTACTACTTCTACTGTATGTGTTGAGGTACTTTCTGATTTTATACTCCAATGTTAAGTTAAAGGTCTCAAGATCTAACATAAGATTATAAAAAAAATGATTTCTTGCTAATGCTTTTTATCTCAGTCAACATCACACATTAATTGGCCATTCACTCACTTCTTCAGATTTATAGTAGTGTTATTGGTAACACAAACTCCCCAAATCACCTACAGATTTCCTTATGGGTTCCTTGGCATCTACCTGAAGAAAGATAGGGACCACATTGATCATGAGATCTCTTGGAACTGTCCATCGAATGCTGTGAAACACTCCTGTTTTTCATGGTTGTAGCTTTGCCAGGCACTGCTTCTGGTGTGCACTTCCACTCTCCTCATTGGATTATTGTCTGTCCCCTGGCCAATGTACTGAACAATCTGTCGGTTCTGGCAATAACTGATTTTGTAGCATTTTTGATGTTAGCAAAAAGCATGCCTGTTTGTTTTAGATGGCAGCTGAACATCAATAACACAAGTGGTAACACAGAAGAGACTTTGCAGGTGCTGGAAATCTTGAGCAACACTCACAAAATCCTGGAGGAACTTAGCAGGTCAGGCAGCATCTATGGGGGTGCCGGGTATGGGGGGGGGGGGGTGTTTGGAATAAACAAGCAACAGTTTAGTGGTTATGAGGGCTCTCATGCCTGACTTGCTGAATGTTGCAAGTACACCAGGAGAATCAGAATCTATATCATTAGCATAGGTTGTGAAATTTGTGGTTTGTGGCAGCAGTGCATTGCAATACGTAATAATAAAAACTGTAAATTATAATAAAAAGTGTAATCAAAAAAAAAAGAAAATTCAGTAAGTAGTGCACAAAGAGAGGGAAAAGATTCTGAGGTTGTGTTCATGAGTTCATTGTCCATTCAGTAATTTGAGGGCAGAGGGAGAAAAGCTGCTCCTAAAATGTTGTGTGTCTGTCCTCAAGCTCCTGTACCTCCTCACTGATAGTAGCTATGGGAAGAAGGCATGTCCTGGGGCATGGGGATCCTTAATGATGGATGCCCGCCTTTTTGGGGCATTGCCTTTTGAAGATGTCCTTGATGCTGGGGAAACTAGTGCCCAAGATGGAGCTAGCTGAGTTTACAACTTTCTGCAACTTTTCCAGTCTTGTGCCAGATAGTGATATCTGATTTCTCCTCCATACCACATAGTGATACAACCAGTTACTATGCTCTCCAGGGTAGGTGTAGAAATTATCAAGCATTTTTGGTGACATATCAATTCACCTCAAACTCCTAATGAAATATAGCTGCTGTCTTGTCTTCTTCGTAATTGCATCAATATGTCGGGCTCAAAACAAATCCTCAGAGATGTTGACAACAAGGAACTTGAAACTGTTCACCCTTTCCACTTCTGATCCCTTGTTTAGGACAGGTATGTGTTCCCTCGACTTCCCCTTCCTGAAATCCACAATCAACTCCTCGGTTGTACTGTACACCTGCTCATTGCCACCTGAAATTTTGCGAACAATAGTTGTGTCATCAACAAATTTAGAGCTGGTGTTTGAGCAGTGTCTAGCCACACATTTGTGGGTGTAGCGAGAGTAGAACAGTGGGCTAACGTGCATCCTTGAGTTGCGCCAGTGTTGATTGTCAGTGAGGAGGAGATGTAATTTCCAATCCACACAAATTGTGATCTCCTGGTGAGGAAGTCAAGGATCCAGTTGCATAGGGAGGCACAGAAGCCCAGGTTTTGGAGCTTGTTGATTAGAAATGAGGATAGGATTGTGTTGAATGTTAGCTGAAGTCAATAAACAGCAGCAGCCAAATGTTGGTATTGCTATGAATGCAGTGCATTAAGTGTTTAATTGCTATTATACAATTCATTAAGTGACTATTCCTATTACTATCAACCAAGCAGAGAATTTTTAATGGACTGATAAAGTCATGAAGATAGATAGATAGAAGAGAGCAGCACAAAAACAGGCCATTCAGCCCACAATGTTGTGCCAAACCAGCTAAAAACCAAAGCAAGAATACCCAAACACTAATCCCTCCTACCTACATCATGTCCATATCTATCCACCTTCCTTGCAAAAGTAAAATATTTAACGTCTGCAATTACTGACCTCAGCTGCTGAGATGATTTTCAGTATGTGTAACAGCAGTTGCTTCTGTTTGAATGTTATGTTTATTATAACAACCATAAGTGTCATCTGGAGAAACATTTAAAACTGATCTGTGTATCTGCATGGAATTACCGGGGAGACAGTTCCATTACATCCTTTGCTTATGACTGGACAGTTGTACGTGCTGTTAGTCTGTGCTAATCAGGTTAAATAAATTAAACAACATCAACACTCAATGCTGACGATACCTATTGCTAGAAAATGTAATATTCAATCCATTCAGTTTGTAATCTTCAGTGGGGATATCTACTCTTCCTTGCTGGGAAGTGATTTCCTTTCACCAATATGTTTTCCTCTCTTCACCACAAGTTAAAGACTTGTGCCAAAGAGATCATCCTCTGTCTCCTTGCTTGTGTCAGTTAAAGGAGCAGCCCAGTTATAATTTATCCACTCCTACTTGTAGTGTATATACCATATGTACCTCAGACAGCAATTAATGCCCATAATATTAATTAGTAACGGTGAGTACTGGGTATCAGGAATTAGTCAAGTTTGACTAGTTCCTCACACCCAGTACTGAATGGGTGGAAGGTCTAGTTTGATTAAAATAGAACTGAGAATTTCTGCTGTTTGACAAATATAGGACCATAGCTTGCAGCATGGCAAATGGACCGGGCCTTCCAAAGGAAAAGTTAGCAAACATGTTACACAGAAAGAACTATCAGTCTGGAACTCTCCGTAAATTGCAATTGATGCTGATTTAATTTTAAATATGAGATTATTAGTTTCTTCTGTTGCCAAAGTTACTAAAGGATATTGGACATAGGTGGGTACAGGCACATGATAAAAATCCTGCAAATGCAGGAAATCTGAAATCAATGCTGGAAAAACTTAGTAGATGAGACAGTATCTGCATGAAGATCACCAGGATACTGGCAAGGATAGGCATTTCAGTTGTGAGAGTTGGGATAGTCTACATTTCTTTTCCTTGGAGGCTGAAGCACACCCAGTTAGAATGCTCTCCACAGCACCTCTGTAGAAATTTGCTGGAGTCTTTTGTGACATGCTAAATCTCCCCAAACTCCTAGTGAATTAGCCACTGATATGCCTTATTTGTAATCACATCGATATTTAAGGATGTCACAGTAATATGGAGGTTAGTGTGACACTATTACAGCTTAGGCCATCAAAGATTGGAGTTCAATTCCAGTGCAATCTGTAAGGAGTCAGTACATCTTCCCTGTGGAATGTATGGGTTTTCTCAGATGCTCCAATTTCCCCCCACAGTCCAAAAACATACCAAGGAGGATAATTGATCATTGTAAATTGCCCCATAATTAGGTTAGGATGAAAATCGGGGTTGTCAGGGGTTGCTGGGCCAGCGTAGCTCCATTGGAAGGGCCTATTTCATCATTAAAAAATATATATATATTGGCTTCAGGATAGATCCTCAGAGATGTTGACCCCCAGGAATTGAAACTGCTCACCCTTTCCACTGTTTATTCTTCAAACTGATCTCTTAGAGGTTAATATAAACATCTGGTCTGATGAAACAAAGAAGGCCTTTAATTTCCAATTAATGTGCTGTATTTGACCCAAGCATGCTGAATTCCACTGCTAGTTGAATAAAATAAACCTATATTCCATTTGCCATTGTCCAGCATTTTATCTTAAGTCCAAAAGTCGCCAAGAGAATTAGTTTGTATGCATTCACACTGTTGTTTTTGCAGATCTGGTCATTATTTCAAAGTTCAAAGTAAATTTGTCATCAAAGTGCATATACATCACCATATACAACACTGAGATTTATTTTCTTGAGGCCATACTCATTAAATCCATAATAGAATAATACCCATAACAGAATCAATGAAAAATCACACCAACAAAATGCATAAATACAAAAATAAAGAAATGATAATAATAAATAAATAAGCTCTACATATTAAGAACCTGAGATGAAGAATCCTTGAAAGTGAGTCCATAGGTTGTGGGAATACTTTAGTGATGGGGCAAGTGATGCTGAGTGAAGTTATCCCCTTTGGTTCAAGAGTCTAATGTTGAGGAGTAATAACAGTTTCTGAACATGGTAGTGTGAGTCCGAAGCTTCCTGTACCTTTTTCCCGATGTCAGCAGTGAGAAGAGAGCATGACCTGGGTGGCAGCAGTCCCTAATGATGGATGCTGCTTTCCAGTAATGACACTTCCTGTAGATGTGGTCAATGGTAGGGAGAGCCTTATCCATGATGGACTGTACTGTATCCACTAATTTTGTAGGATTTTCCATTCAAGAGCATTGATGTTTCCATACCAGTGTTGCAGCCAGTCAATATACTCTCCACTACACACCTATAGAAGTTTGCAAAGTTTCATCAGTTCGTAATGATTGACAAATTTAGGATTTAATGGATGTCTTCTTAGCTTTTTGCTCAGACTTGTAAGTCTCATAGCGCTGGCTGCTGTAGTGAAAATGGCTGCATGAGCTTCACTTTGAAGGCAACATGTAGACAATCTGGCAACTGAGAGAAGACCAGCGAAGTTGGAGTTAGGTAACTGGAATAAGAAAGTTAGAGGGAAGCGAAATGCTGTGCCATTCAAGATTCAAAGATTCAAAGTACATGTATTATCAAAGCATGTGTGCAGTATACAACCCTGGAGTTCATCTTTGCACAGACAGCCACAAAACAAAGAAAACCATGGAATCCTTTTAAAGAAAAACGTCAAACCCCAACAAACAAAAAAAAGAACAAGTCGCCCCAAAAATGACAAAAAGGAGCGGAAAACACGCAATACAAAACATCAAATCACAAAGGCATCAGAAGTGTCCGGGTACATTCAGTGCAGCTCAGTTCAGTTTACTCTCTCACTATCTGCAGACTGCAATGTAAGCCCACCCCATCAAAATTGTACAAAGCAGCAACAGAAAAATGGGTGACCAGAAACCAGAAAGACATCACAATGTGAACTACAGAGGCCACCAGTCCTCAAGCCGGCTCAACTAAATCCTACCCAAGACCCAAGGACTCTGGCACCATTTACCGGCAGCTTTGAGAGGCACCTTCCTCCAGGGAAGCAAGCGAGAAGGAGAGAGAGAGAGACAGACAGACAGACCTTCCACACACAGGTAGATGATGCTAAACATCTGCCCGCCTTCTGCTCTCGTCCTCATTGATTTCAATCTTCCTCGATGCTTTAATTAGCAGGACTGGGAGAAATGGAGTCGATCCTAAATTGGTTTGTGACCAGCTCAAGAAGTACTCTACTGGAAGATAAAAATATATTATTAAGCTGCTCTCTCAGGCACAGAAGGTCTAAGGCAAGGTCCAGACTGGACAAATGGTGTAGAAAATAATTACACCATTCCATTTACTACAACAAACCCATTGATTCAATTTTTGAGTTATCATTGGTGGTTTCTCACAATCTCTTCTATAAATATCTCTAACCTCCAATAAACAAACCCTGACCTGCACAAAGTCCTGTTTGTCCAACACCTTCTCCTCAACCACCCTCTGTGTAAATTAAAATCCAGCCCTTTATACAAAAATATGAGTGCAGTTTGAAAATATATTCCCAATGTTAATATAGTTTCTGAAATGCAGACAGTAATAAACCCATTAGGTCTCTTGAGAAAAAGCTTTTCAATTTGATTCAATCGATGTTGCCAATTTTTTGAAAATTTCCTGTTAAGTACTCCAGGGCTAAATGTATAAATATTAGAGATAAAGAATGAGAAATACTTTTACAATGATGATGACACCACAAAAATGCAAGCATGATTTTTCTTTACTCTCTTCATGAATTCTGGTATGTAACCTTTAAACCAAGGCTGAACTTTGATGGACATAGCCTGGAGCTTTATAACTAAAGGGATTAATGGTACCACAAATTGCTGTGTCTTCTATTGTTGGTGAAATAAAAAGCAGAACTCCCATCCACAAATGTATTTGAAACAAACTCCTGATACATAGATCTGCAGAGGCAGGCATATGTGGCATTGTATATTGACAGGAATTGAGCATGCCTCTGTATCCAATGTCACAAAAAGTGTGTCTGGAATCTGGCTGAAGAAATTGCAGTTCATGTTGGCTGTTGATAATAATATCAAATAATTTAAATATTCAGAACCACCATATAAACTTGACAACTGAAGGACAGAATTCTAAAATCAAGCTATATTAAAGCAGTTTTATTCCTAATAGCCATTTGATTAATTATAGAATCCTAATTATAAGACCATAAAACATAGGAGCATAATTAGGCCACTTGGACCATCGAGTCTGCACCACCATTTCATACTGGCTGATCCATTATCCCTCTCAACCTCATTCTCCAGCCTTCTCCCCATAACCTTTCACGCTCTATCTAGTTAAAAACCTACCAACCTCCACTTTAAATGTACTCGTTGACTTGGTCTCCACAGCCGTCCATGGCAATAAATTCCATAGATTCACTGCCCTCCAGCTATAGAATTATTACTTGTGTAAAAATGATGCAAATTTGAAAGATTAGTGACTGTGGTAATTATTCTCCTAGCTATTAGATCTGATTGCATAAAGAATGAGCTTGTGTTTTGTGTTTTTTTTACATTCCTACAATGCCCCACAGTCATTTCAAATCTGTCGATCCCTTTTGTACTGCATTCCTTGTTGTTTAGTAAACTCCTTATCAGTGAACCATTCCTACCAAGGTTCCATAAACAAACGAGTTGATTGATCAGACAGTGTGCTTTGTTGTTGTTGCTGGAGGGAGGAGTTATGGTCAGGATCGCAGAAAGCTCAGCCTTTGTCTAAATTATACAATGGGAGCTCTTTCATCCAATGAAGCAGATAGGAAGGATGGCCATCAGCACTCTTCTGCAATTCATAGTCAGCCATCCTGATGCAATCTGGCATGTCACAGTGAGTATTCCATAAAAGAGTATTACCTTCTTTCATAACAGAGCAGATTTTATAGCAATCAATATGGGCATGTGTAATGTATCAAAGCACCTTTTCATTTCATGTTATGATCTCACTTTGTAATTCATTTTACATTGCTGCAAATTGTGTAGTGAAATAAAGTGGGTTTTCTGATTGAATCTCTAGAAACCTATAACTGTTTTAGAAACAGATTGCTTCTTTTACTTGAGCAGCTCTGTTTCTCCATATCTAAGAAAAAGTTAAAAGCAATGGTTTTAATATTATTGTTTTTGAGATATGCCTCTGTGATTTTTCAAATTCACATCAGATGTAGCAGAATACAGAACATAGAAGAGAACAACACAGTTTTAAGCCATTCAGCCCACAATGTCTGTGCCAAACAAGATGCCAAATTAACCAAAATCTCTTCTGCCCACATCGCTCCATCCCCAACGTATTCATTTTCCTATCTAAAAGCTTCTTCGAAGCCACTATCATATCCACTTCCAGCACTTGGCTTGGCAGCCTGTCACAGACCCTACCACCATCTGTGTAATAAACTTGTCCCACACATCTTTTTCAAACTTTCCCCCTCTCACCTTAAATACATGTCCTGTAGTGTGGCAGGGTAGAGATACGTCTCTGCCAAGGTAGGTGTAAGGTGCCCCTTCCCTCTGCTAGCCTGCAGGTCACCCTAGGGCAAGGTGTGGCACTTGCTTAGCACCTCCTCCCCACCCCCGATCAGGGTCACGTGAAGCCATGGGACGTCGATGGTGGATGAGCAACTGGTGCATATCGTAAGTCCTGGTTATGTAACCACCAACACCAGGCAGACAATCTCTGATAATAGCTGGGGTCGCTAATCTTGTAATGACACTGCCCAGAAGAAGCCAGTGGAAGGCCACTTCTGTAGAAAACTTTGCCAAGAACGATCACCTACGTCATATGACGCGGCATATAATGATGATGATGATTATTATAGTATTTAACATTTCTATCCTGGGAAAAAAATTCTGTCTAGTCTGCTTATGCATCCCTTAGTTTTATAAACTTCTATCAGCAGAATAAGACTTCAATAAACAAAACTGCATGAAGCCTTCTCTACAATCTCTCACTATTATGGTATGGAATGAAATGGAGACTATAGCATTTTGTACCCCATATCGGGTTGAGAGGTGAAATGATTAGTGAGGGAGACTTGGGGGACAGAGGTGGAGTTGCTTTTGAGAGAATCAGAGGTTGATGCAGAGTGACTGGCAAAACATGCAGGTGAACAGAGAGAGGATTCTAGGTGGTGGGGAGAGATGACTGGTGATGGTGATGGGCTAGGGAGCAGGTCAGGAGAAAATGAGTAGATCAACCCTCTAACCAGCTAATTAGAGGGAGTATGGAAAAGGGAGTTGAGAGGACGTTGGTATAGAGTGGTTGGGTGAGGAAGGAATCAGTATGGATGGGAAGATTATGCAAGATTCTGATGCCTCAGAATACCCTGTTGATGCTCACATTAGGTCAGACATCTAAACCAGCACCCAAGTGGACTTCACCACCCTGTTCAGACACATACTACAGCCTGAGGTATGTGTTGTTCTCTTGTGACTTCAGTTGCTTTCATAAGTAAGCAACTTATGAAAGTGTGGAAGTCCAACATTTGATATGTGTATGTATATCGTATGTATGGGGCATAAGAATCACATTTCCAGAGTGCACATTGCTCCCACAAAGAATCTGATATCATTTAGTAATCAATATTTCATAACATTTTGCACATGTAGAGATTGAAAACATTGTATTAGAAAAAATGTATGGTTACTTCCTTCAACACAAGTACCTGGACTTGCAAGGACTGAGCTGTTTCCATCACAAAGGATATTAGCGGATCAATTTATATCCACAGCAATCCACTTCCATTGCCTTTTGTTGTGGAATGGTTTTTTAATCCACAAGGTGAGGTTTTTGTGCACTATTTTCTGAAGGATGCTTAATTCTCTCTTCCTGAATGTAGGGCATCCCAGGAGTATAACCCAGTTACTTGTATCAATCCAACAAAATGAGTCTAAAATACTATTAAAAATATACTTCAATCTAATGGTACCTGTTCTAGATATTGTGAAAAAGCTTGGATTAAGAGCTAAGATAGGTTGGATCAGACCATAAATATTAACTTTAATCAGACCTACGCTTAGTTCAAGGTATAAACCAAGGCTTGTTAATGTTTTGCTCAGATTAGTTATAGTTTGTCATTGTATTTCTGAAATTTAAAAAATCATTCAATTTATAATGTTGTGCTACTTCTCTCTAAAAGAGTTAAAACCAACTTAAGAATAACTAGTATTAAAAGATACAGGACATTTATTGCAAAGGAAATCTTTGTCTGAGAAAAAATTGAGAAATAGCAACTTCAACTGTAGCTGTCAGTAGGATCTCCGTTTACTGCAAATTGCAGGTAGGAGATACGGTCTTTCTTGTGCGTAAGTGGAATGTGCAGTGTGGATTAGTCTATTACTGTCACAAAAGGACAGCGCTACACATGTTTTCTTTTAAAAGTTTCCTTTAATTGGCATTTCAAACAAAAACATTAACTTGGTTGAAATAGATGGATTTATGGTGTTGACATGTATACTGTGTTGGAGAAATTCACCTGTCACCTGGCATCCAGTGTGGACAGAAATTGATATAGTTCGAAGAACAAATTATATTTTTGTAAGACAATGTAAAAGAACATATTATTTCCAAAGGTTTAAGAATACCTGATTTTTTTTTGTAATTATATTTTGTCTGCAATTGTTTCCCCTTCAATAGTTTGGAGTGTATTAGCTACAAGGAGAGTTGAACAACCTTGGATTGTTTCCCATTGAGCATCAGAATCTGAGAGGTGAGCTGACAGAAGTATATAAAATTGTGACAGGCATGGATAGGATAAAATCAAAGTCATGGAGTCATATACTTATACAGCATAGAAACATACTCTTCAGCCCAATATGCCCACGTCAACCAAGATGCCAACCTAAGCTATACCCATTTCACTGCATTTGGCTCATATCCTTCTAAATGTTTCCCATCTGTAATACCTGCCCTAATGTTTTTAAACCTTTAACTGTACTTGCCTTTGCTACTTGCTCTGACAGTTCATTCCGGATACCCACCACATTCTCTCTGAAAATACTCCCCCTCCTCAGGTCCTCTTTAAATTCTTCCACTCTCACCTCAAATGTGTGTCCTCTGGTTTTGATCCTCCGACCCAGGGAGAAAGACTATGGCCTTATCTATGCCCTCATCATTTTGTATAACTCTGTAAGACTAACTCCTTAGTGTCCTTCAGTCCAGGGAGAACAGTCCCGGCCTATCCAGTCTCTATGTATAACTCAATCTCTCCAATCCCAGCACTGAAAATGAAGAATTCTGCTAACACATTGATGCCACACCAGGCCTGCATTGCCTTCTGTCTTCTCTGTATTTTAACTTGTACCCAGAACCTACCCCTGGTAGCATAGTGGCTAGCATAACACTTTAGAGTCAGTGATAGTTAGTTTGAGATGCACTTCCTGACACTGTCTGTAAGGAGTTGATACGTTCTCCCCTCGGTGAGTTTCCTCCGGGTTCTCCGGTTCCCTCCCACGTTCAGAAGATGTATGGTTAGGATTAGGGATAGTAAGTTGTGGGTATAATACCCCTTGGGGGCTGCCTCCAGCTCATTCTTGTTGGTCATTGTCCAAGCAATGCATCTCACTGTGCACTTGGTGGCCGCTTTATGAGACACAGGAGTGGAATCGGTGTGCGCTTCTGCTGCTGTAACCCATCCATTCAGAGATCCTCTTCTGCACACCACTGTTATCTGAGTTACTGTCAACTTCTTGTCAGCTGGAACCAGTCTGGCCATTCTCCTCTGACCTCTCTCATTAATAAGGCATTTTCACTCACTGAACTGTCATTTTCAAAACCGGACTTTTTTTAAATTTTTGCACTATTTTCTATAAATTCTAGATACTGTTGTGCATGAAAATCCCAGATTTTTGGTTTCTGAGATACTCAATCCACCCAATCTGGCACCAACAATCATTCCACAGTCAAAATCAATTAGATCATATTTCCTCCCTGTTCTGATGTTTGGTCTGAACAACAACTGAACCTCTTGAACATATCTGCATGCCTTTATGCATTGTGTCCTGCCACATGATTGGCTGATTGGATATTTGCATTAATGAGCAGGTGTACCTAATAGGATGGCCACTGGATGGATGTTTTGACATACATGTGACAAATAAAGCTAATTTGCTAATGTTAAATAGCAATGTGGAGATTTCCAAGTTTCACGAGCTGCAGCAATAATAACTTGCAAAGTGTTGAGTATCTGCCAATTTCTGCAGCGAGGTTGCACGTATTAGAACGCTCAACAGCACATCAATGTAACAGGAGCACTATTAGCAACCACCAGGAAGCATTTTGAGAACATTTTTCAATTCCAGACACAGTCAAACTTGATCTCATCTGAAATGCAACCTTTTAAGAAGCGACTGTGAAGATCAGAATTCCATCTGAACTGATTTGATTGTTCACTGATTCCATAAAACTTATCAGCTACATCTGTGTAGAATACTTTACATCATTCTATTTTGTCTGGACTTCACAGCAGATCAAGGAAATGTTTTTATTAACACAGTCTGCATGATTAATAGGCAACGTAAGTATTTCGGTATGAAATCCTAAACATATGTGCGCATGAAGAAGCAATTAAACACCTGTTTCAAAGAAAGGAAAGGATTTGATCGGGTCATTACAAATAATCTCAAAAGTTGACACTGAAATACACTTTTTCCTCAATATTGTTAATAAGGTATTAGTGAAATGAATTGTGGGTGTTATAGATTGTGAGTTTCAACAATCAAATGAAACATTAATAGATTTTGGAATTAATCCTTCATTTGTGTACTTTGTGTACCTGTATTACAATGGAGACCTTTGATGAAACTCAAAACGTGTCGAGAAACAGAAAATAAGAAGAACTAACTGTGCCCTGAATCCCATTTTATTCAGTGCAAGCATTCCTAGTTTCCATTGTTGCATGTGTTACTCACAAACTTCTGACTAATTGCTGGACAATTCTTACTGTATATCAGCATAAATGCTGAGTATTTATTTCAATAGAACAACAAAAGAACTAGAGTCATAGTCATAGAGTAATGCAGCATGGGTACAGGCCCTTCAGCCCAACCAGGCCTTGTTGACCACTGTGCTTGCCCGTTTTGTCCCTGTTTCTTGTGCTCAACCAATGTCCCTCTCAGCCTCATGCCCGTGTGTACCTATCCAAGTGCTTCTTAAATTATAATAATATACCTGACTCAGCCACTTCTGGCAGTCCATCTCATGTACTGTACTCATCATCCCTCTGTTTGAAAAAAATTACCCCTCACATTCCTTTTATCTCATTCTCCTCTCACCCTAAATCTGTCTCCCCTATTCTGGGGTAAAATTGTTACATCCACCTTTTCAATGTCTCTCATAATGTTAACAAGAGTTAATTCTCCTATACTGAGGAATAAAAACTTGGCCTGACCAACCTTTCTCTTTAACTCAGACCCTTTAGTTGTGACATATCATCGTAAAACTTTCCTACTCTCTTTCCGGTTCAACCACATCTTTCCTATAACAGCTTGACCAAAACTGTACAGAGTACTCCAAATGCAGAATTACCGATGACTAACACAACATAATGTCCTAATTCCTACACTCAGTGCTCTAAGTGAAGAAGGCCAGCATACTAAAACACCTGTTTCTTTTTAGTCAATTCTTCTTGGAGTGTGCTTTGTAGTCAATTCTCATTGGTGCACGGACGCTAGGTTTATGTCACCTTCTTGTTCTCCTGACTTAGAAAAACTAACAATTAAATACAGAGCATTCTAGTTGCCTCGGGAGTTCTCGTCCATGATCCTGACCACAGTTTACATCCCATCAGTGGCCGATTATAAGCAAGCACTCGCAAAACTGCACAATGCTATCTTTAAACAAGAAACAGCCAATCCCAAATCATTTCAAATCATAGTCAGTGACTTCAAAACCCTGCCCAATTATCACCAGCACATACCCTGTTGAACCAGAGGTCCCAACACACTAGACCACTGCTACACTGTGTTCCTTTCTGAGACCAGATTTTGGCAAGTCAGATCATTTGGCTGTACTCCTGCTACCTGCATACAGACAGAGCCTAAAGAGCACTGCTCCAGAGATCAAGACAACCACAAAGTAGTTGCAGTAGGCTGAGGAACAGTTAAGGATTGCCTTGTGTCAGTGGACTGGGCTGTGTTCAAGAACTCATCTGAGGAGCTGAATGACTACACCAGGGTCGTTACAGACTTCATTAGAACAGCTGTGGATGAGTGTGTCCCCACACAATAGTTCAGGGCTCTCCCCAATCAGAAGTCTTGGATGAACAATAAAATCTGGAACCTGGTGAAGCCAGATCAGAGGCATTCAAGTCTGGAGATCAAGAATGCTACAAGAGGTGCAGGTATGATCTCCAGAAAGCCATCTCACGGGTGAAGTGGAGATTCTGGACTAGACTGGAATCGATGAGGGATGCTCGACAGCTGTGGTGGGGTTTGAATGCCATAACCTCCTTAAAAGTTAAATCTTGCAACATAGGGGAGAGCAGAGCTTTGCTTCCAGATGAGCTCGATGCCTTCTATGCTCACTTTGACCACCAGAACAAGGAGGAACCATTGCACACCCCCATGTCTCTCAAGGATCCTTTAGTCTCAATATCTGAAAATGACATGCGGGTTGCCTTCAAGAGGGTGAATTCAAGGAAAGCATCTGGTCCGAACAGAGTACTTGGCCGAGTACCGAAGACCTGTGCTGACCAACTGGCTGGTGTAATCATGGATATCTTCAACCTCTCGCTCCAGCAGTGTGTGGTACCCACCTGCTTCAAGCTGGCTTCAAGAAGAACATGGTAACCTGCCTCAATGACTATCACCCAGTGGCACTTACATCCACAGTGATGAAATGTTTTGAGAGGCTGGTGTTGAAGCATATCAGCTCCTGTCTAAGTGGAGATTGGATCCCCTCCAATTCATCTACCAATCTCACTGGCTCTTCACCCAATTCTGGAGCATCTGGTCAGCAAAGATACATACAGCAGGATGCTCTTTATCAACTACAGCTCGGCATTTAATACCATCAGCCCCTCAAAACTAATCAGTGAACTCCAAGACCTGGGCCTCAACACCCCCTTGTGCAACAGGATCATGGATTTCCTTACACTTGTAGATCCATGTCAGTTCAGATTGGCAGAAACATCTCCTCCACAATCTTCATCAGTACTGCAGGGATGTACACTTAGCCCCCTGCTCTACTTGCTTTACACTTAAGACTGTGTGGCTAAGTACAGCTCCAACACCACATACAAGGTTTCTGATGATACCACTGCTGTATCAAAGGGGGTGATGAATCCACATACAGGAATGAGACTGAAAACTTGGCTGAGTGATGTAATAACAACAACCTCTCACTCAATGTCAATAAGACATAAGAACATAAGAAATAGGAGCAGGAGTAGGTCATCTGGCCCGTCAAGCCTGCTCTGCCATTCAGTAAGATCATGGCTGATCTGGCCATGGACTCATCTCCACCTACCTGCCTTTCACCATAACCCTTAATTCCCCTACTATGCAAAATCTATCCAGCCTTGTCTTAAATATATTTACTGATGTAGCCTCCACTGCTTCATTGAACAGAGAATTCCACAGATTCACCACTCTCTAGGAAAAGCAGTTCCTCCTCATCTCCATCCTAATTTTACTCCCTGGAATCTTTAGGCTCTGTTCCCTGGTTCTAGTCTCACCTACCAGTGGAAACAACTTTCCCACCTCTGTCTTATAGAACCATAGAAGCATAGAACATTACAGCACAGAAACAGGCCCTTCGGCCCTTCATGGCTGTGCTGAACCATTTTTCTGCCTAGTCACACTGACCTGCACCTAGTCCTTATCTAAACCTTTCATAATTTTATATGCTTCTATAAGATCTCCTCTCATTCTTCTGAATTCCAGTGAATACAGTCCCAGGTGACTCAATCTCCCCTCATAGTCTAACCCTGTCATCTTTGGAATTAACCTGGTGAACCTCCTCTGCACTGCCTCCAAAGCCAGTATATCCTTCCTCAAGTATGGAGACCAGAACTGCACACAGTACTCCAGGTGCGGCCTCACCAGTACCCTGTACAGTTGCAGCATAACCTCCCTTCTCTTAAATTCAATCCCTCTAGCAATGAAGGCCAACATTCCATTTGCCTTCTTGATAGCTTGCTGCACCTGCAAACCAACCTTTTGTGATTCATGCACAAGCACTCCCACGTTCCTCTGCACAACAGCATGCTGCAATCTCTTACCATTTAAATAATAATCTGATCTTCCATTTTTCCTTCCAAAGTGGAGGACATCGCATTTACCAACATTGTACTCCATCTGCCAGACCCTTGCCCACCCACTTAAACTAACTATATCTCTCTGCAGACTCTCTGTATCTTCTGCACAATTTGCATTTCCATTCAATTTAGTGTCATCAGCAAACTTAGATACACTACACTGGGTCCCCTCTTCCAGATCGTTAATGTAAGACAAAAGAACTAATTGTAGTCTTTAGGGCAGGGAAACTAGTGGTCCATGAGCCAGTCCTCAGCAGAGGATCAGAGGTGGAGAGGGTCAGTAATTTCAGGTTGGAGGCTACCCAGATGGAGTATAAGGTATTGTTCCTCCAACCTAAGTGTGGCCTCATCACGACTGTGGAGGAGACCATGGATATGGACCAAGACATGGGCTAAGATCTCCTTAGATTCATAGAGTAATAAAGTACAGATTCATAGAGTAATAAAGTACAGGAATCATGGCCCACTTTGTCCATGCCAACCATAATATTCTCCTTGCTACTCCCAGTTACACAATTCGGCCCATAACCCTCCAATCCTTCCTCTCCATGAACTATCTAAATGCCTATTTAAATGTTGCAATTGTGCACACTTCATCCATTTCCTCTGATAGCTAATTCCACGTACTCACTACCTCTGGCTAAGTTCCCTCTCAGGTCTCTTTCAGTTAATTCCCCCCTTATCTTGTATACTGTATCTTGTTTCCCTTGTCTCTTGAGCAACAATAAGAGCAACAATAATTTTTTTCTCCTCCTCAGTGAACACCAAGGAGAAAAAATCATTAAAAGTCTCACCTATTGTGGTGAACTACATATACCTGTCTGGACACACCCCCCTCCCCCCCCCCCCCCACTGACTGCTCCTGTGGCTCCTCCCACAGACCCCGGTATAAAGGCAATTGGAGCCACAGACCCTTCCTCAGTCTCCAGGATGTTGTGTGATGGTCACTTGCTGCTTGTGCTTTCTTCCAGCCAATAAAAGCCTACCTTAACCCACGTCTCAGAATTATTGATGGTGCATCACCTATCTCATATGGTCTAAGACACTTGTGACCCTGTTGATCACTAAGGGTTCTTATTCTTTCCTTAACTACCCTTTTGTCCTTAATGTAGTTTTAAAATCCCTTGGGATATTCCTTAGTCTTATCTGTCAGATCCATCTCATTCCCTCTTTCTGCATTCTTGATTTTTCTCTTCAGAGTATTCTTAATCTTTTTATAGTAATCAAGGGATTTGCTCAGTTTTGAATTCCTAAACCTAATGTATGTTTCTTCCCTCTTTTGACCTGAGCCTGAACATCTCACTGTCCAAGGTTCCTTAAACTTGCCAAGTTTACTTTTCAGCCTAAAAGGAACATGCCACTTCTTCAAAGCCTTCTACATGACATTCATTAATTTCCCTACTAACAGGTTTATAAATTGACCTCTGCTAAATCCTCTCTAATTCCTGCAAAATTAGCTGTTCTCCATTTTAAGAACCTAACCTATGTACCTGGTCTTTCCTTTCCCCTCACTATCTTAAAACTAATAGAATATGAGTATATAACAGAAGCAAAGTGCTCCCTGACTGCCTCTTCAGTTACTTACCCTGGCTTATTTCCCAAGAGGAGGTTCAGTATTACACCCTCCCAAGTGAGACCCTCGACATATTGACTCAAGAAACTTTACTGTGTAGAGTTCACAATTTATTCACCATCAAGTGAAGTCAGATTTTCTTTTCCTACTACTGGCCTTGATCCGGTCACTTCACTCCTTTGAACTGGATAACCATCTGCACTTGAATACTTTTTCCTTTAGATAAGCATTCAGAATAAAGAGGCACTAACTCCTAATCTCTCAGTTAATCTACACTTTCGTTATTTTATTATTATTGAGATTCAGCATGGTTAACAGGCACTGCGGGCCCCAGAAATGCCTGTGCCACTCAATTCCAGATAGGTGACCTGCTAAACCATACACCCTTGGAATGTGGGAGGAAGCTGGAGCATCTGGAGGAAACCCACAGGGAGAACATACAAACTCCTTAGAGATGGCAGCAGAATTGAACCCATGTTGCTGGCACTGTAATGAATAGCGCTATGCTAAATACTACACTACCATACCCTTTCCTTGAATATATAGCCTATATATATATCAGGGTTTCTTGCAGATTACTGCTTTTGCCACTGATCCACATGAAGTAAGAGTCAGTTTGTCAACCCTTTAAGCTTACACTGCTAATTTGTTTTGATCATGGATGATCTGAGCTCATTCACAGTGTTCCAGACTCCTTGAGGCCTGTATCTCAGAAAAGTCCAGGATTTTATTCTTTTCAACCCCTCAAATCAGCAACAGTTTGGGGATAGAAATTTCCAGGGTTCCAGTATTACCTGGGGGCAAATGTTACTGACATCCATTGCAATATATGGTGATGTCCTGCTTACGATTAATCTGAAGACAGTGTTTCCTTGTTCATTCCTTGGCATTATCATTTCAGAGGATCAGTCCTGGCTCCAGTATTAAGTTGCATTACAAAGAAGTTACAGTAGCACCTCTACTTACTTAGAAGATTGTGCAGGTTTAGTATTTCATCTAAAACTCTGACAAACTTCTATGGATACACAGTGGAGAGTATACGGACTGGTTGCGCTAAGGGCTGGTATGGAAACACCAATGCCTAAGATCAGAGAAGCCTACAAAATATAGTGGATACAGCCAGTCCATTACAGGAAAAACCATCTCCACCATTGAGCCCATCCATAAGAAAGCAGCACCCGTCATCAAGGAGCCCCCACTACCCAGGCCATGCTCTCTGCTTGCTGCTGCTATTCAGGGAAGGAGGTACAGGAGCTTTAAATCCCTCACAACCAAGTTCAGGGACAGTTATTACCCTTCAAGCACGTGGCTCCTGAACCAGTGTCGATAACTTCACTCACCTCAACACTGAACTGATTCCACAACCTATGGACTCACTCTCAAGGAATCTATAGCCATGTTTTAGTCCATAGACCATAAGACATGGGAGAAGATTTAAGCCATTTGACGCATCAAATCTGCTCTGCCATTCCATCATGGCTGATTTATTATCCCACTGAATCCCATTAGACAATAGACAATAGGTGCAGGAGTAGGCCATTTGGCCCTTTGAGCCAGCACCGCCATTCACTGTGATCATGGTTGATCATCCACAATCAGTACCCCGTTCCTGCCTTCTCCCCATATCCCTTGACTCCGCTATCTTTAAGAGCTCTATCTAACTCTTTCTTGAAAGCATCCAGAGAATTGGCCTCCACTGCCTTCCGAGGCAGAGCATTCCACAGATCCACAACTCTCTGGGTGAAGAAGTTTTTCCTCAACTCTGTTCTAAATGGCCTACCCCTTATTCTTAAACTGTGGCCTCTGGTTCTGGACTCCCCCAACATCAGGAACATGTTTCCTGCCTCTAGCATGTCCAACCCCTTAATAATCTTATATGGTTCAATCAATCCCTGCCTTCTTCCTGTAACCATTGATGCCCCGACTAATTAAGAACCTATCATCCTTCACTTTAAATATATTCAATGACTTGGCCTCCATAGCTGTTTTTGACAGTGAATTCCAGATTCACCACCCTCTGGCTAAAGAAATGGAAGCTAGAACAAAAGCAAAGGAGTTGAATGACTTCAGACCTGTTGCCTTGACGTCGCACATGATGAAGACCATGGAGCGGCTGATAGTACAGAATCTGAGGCCACAAACCAGGCACGCCCAGGATCCTCTTCAGTTTGCGTATAAGGAGAAGGTGGGAGTGGAGGATGCTATCACGTATTTGCTGCACAAATCACTCTCTCACCTAGATGGGGTCAGTTGTGCTGTGAGGATTACATTCCTTGACTTCTCTAGTGCCTTTAACACCATCCAGCCCAAGATCTTAAGGCACAAACTAACGGAGATGGGAGTAGACTCTCACATGGTGGATTGGATAGTGGACTACTTGACAGATAGACCTCAGTATGTGCGGTTGGGAGACTGTAGGTCTGACACGGTGGTCAGCAGCACAGGAGCGCCGCAGGGAACCGTACTCTCTCCGGTCCTGTTCACCCTGTACACATCAGACTTCCAATATAACTCGGAGTCCTGCCATGTGCAGAAGTTCGCTGATGACACGGCCATAGTGGGGTGTGTCAGGAATGGACAGGAGGCGGAGTATAGGAAACTGATACAGGACTTTGTGATATGGTGCAACTCAAACTACCTGCGTCTCAATATCACCAAGACCAAGGAGACGGTGGTGGACTTTAGGAGATCTAGGCCTCATATGGAGCCAGTGATCATTAATGGAGAATGTGTGGAGCAGGTTAAGACCTACAAGTATCTGGGAGTACAGTTAGACGAGAAGCTAGACTGGACTGCCAACACAGATGCCTTGTGCAGGAAGGCACAGAGTCGACTGTACTTCCTTAGAAGGTTGGCGTCATTCAATGTCTGTAGTGAGATGCTGAAGATGTTCTATAGGTCAGTTGTGGAGAGCGCCCTCTTCTTTGTGGTGGCGTATTGGGGAGGAAGCATTAAGAAGAGGGACGCCTCACGTCTTAATAAGCTGGTAAGGAAGGCGGGCTCTGTCGTGGGCAAAGTGCTGGAGAGTTTAACATCGGTAGCTGAGCGAAGGGCGCTGAGTAGGCTACGGTCAATTATGGAAAACTCTGAACATCCTCTACATAGCACCATCCAGAGACAGAGAAGCAGTTTCAGCGACAGGTTACTATCGATGCAATGTTCCTCAGACAGGATGAAGAGGTCAATACTCCCCAATGCCATTAGGCTTTACAATTCAACCGCCAGGACTTAAGAACTTTTTAAAAGCTATTATTAATGCTTTTTGAGATAGTGATTTAGATGCATATCATATTTTTTACTGAGTTAAGTATTGTATGTAATTAGTTTTGCTACAACAAGTGTATGGGACATTGGAAAAAAAAAGTTGAATTTCCCCATGGGGATGTATAAAGTATCTATCTATCTATCTTATCTCTGTTTTAAAGGGACGTCTTTCTATTCTGAAGCTGCGGCCTCTGGTTCTTGACTGATCCACCAGAAGACACATCCTCTCCACATCCATTCAAGGTTCAACGTACATTTATTATCAAAGTACGTATGCAGTATACAACTCTGAGATTAGTCTTCTCCAGACAGCCACAAAACAAAGAAAATAATGGAAGCCATAGAAGGGAAAACATTAAACCACCCTCCCCCCCCCCCCCCCCACACACAAGAAACTATATTTTGTAGGCTTTTCTGATCTTAGGCATTGGTGTTTCCATACCAGCCCTTAGTGCAACCAGTCCGTATACCCCCCACTGTGTATCCATAGAAGTTTGTCAAAGTTTTAGATGACATACCAAATCTGCGCAAATTTCTAAGAACTTTTGACTCTTTCAAAGGTTCAGAGGTTCATTTTGTCATCAAAGTATGCGTGCAGAATACAAGACAAATCTCAGAGTTGTCTCCTGCACTCTGGTTGAATGCTCTAGTTGAGTGGTCTTTCATTGATTCTGTCATGTTATTATTCTATAGATTTATTGAGTATGCCCACAAGAAAATGAATTTCAGGGTTGTATATGGTGACAATGTATACTTTGCTAACAAGATTTACTTTGAACTTTGAACTTCATTTATCCTGCACCTTTTGAATTACCTTCAAAAAATCCTAGCCATTGCTATTCTGCCTTCATCCCTGATTGTGTCCTCTTCCAATCAACTTCGGCCAGCCTGTCTCTCGTGCCTTTACTCCATTGCAATACTGTACATCTGACTGTGTCTTCTCCCTCTCTAACAGCAAGGTGAATTCTATCATACTTTGATCACTCTCTCCCAAGGGTTCCTTTACCTTAAGCTCCAATCAAATCTGGTTCATTACACAACACCCAATCCAGAATTGCCATTCCCCTAATGGGCTCAACCACATACTGCTCTAGAAGTCATCTTTTAAGCATTCTACAAAAGTCCATCTCCTGGGATCCTGCACCAAACTATTTTTTGCAATCTACCTGCATATTGGAATCTCAATGACCATTGTAAGATTCCCCCTATTAAATGTCTTCTGTGTCTTTTGTTGTAATTTATATTCCATGTACTGGTTACTGTTCAGAAGCCTGTGTACTCTATAACTCCCATCAAGGTCTTGTTATTTCTACAGTTTTTTAACTCTACCCACAAATATTCTACATCTTCGGATCCTGTGTCACAGCTTTCTGAGGATTTGATGTCATTTTTTACCAAGAGAGTCACCCACCCCCTTTGCCTACCTGCCTGTCATTTCGATACAATGTATATCCTTGGATGTTAAGATCTTCTCTCAGCCCAACTCAGTGATTCCTCTACCATCATACCCACCAATCTCTAACTGCACTCAAGATCACCTACCTTATTCCGTGCATTCAAATATAACACCTTCAGTCCTGTATTCATCACCCTTTTTGATTTTCTTCCCCATGTTCCATCTCACTCATCCTACTGGCTGCAATTTTTCCCTATCACCTGCCTGTCCTTCCTTACAGTCCCACTATACAGTCATCCAGATAACTCTGAGTCCCTGGGGAATGTTGCAGAACCTGGTCCTTAGCTTTCTGTCAGGGTGCAGCTTTAGATGCCACTCCAAAGATAAGCCTATTATAGTGATAAAGCCCTTAGTGAGTGTCTTCTTCCATCTCCATCTGTAGATAGGCCTCAAAGTCCACTTTGCTGAAATGTTCCCTCTAGAAAGCTTTGAAAAGAGATCCTTTATCCTGGACAGAAGGCGTTGATCTACATTCAGTACTGGGTTGATGGTGACCTTAAAATCACCAGAGATCCTGACAGGCTCATTCTTCTTGGCTATTGTGACCACTGGCATTGCCCCTGGGCTCCACTTTACCTGGGAAAGAATTCCTTCAGCCATCATGCGATCTAGTTCACTGGCTACTTTATCATGGATGGTATAAGGAACTACACGGGCTTTGTAAAACTTGGGCATAGCATTTTCATTTAGCAACATCTTACCCTCGATATATTTGACTTTTCCATTGCTGTCCCTGAACACTGCTGTGGCATCATTCAGCACCTGTCTCAATCGGCTTTCTGATGACTCTACTGCAGGGGATGTGGTATGCAAATGGTGGATGGTTCTCCAATCAATTTGTACTTGTCTCAGTCAATCACATCCCCACAATGCTGGTCCTCCTCTTTTGACCACCTACCAGTTCAATGTGTCTTAATGGCTGTTTATTTCTCTGCTATGAATGCCATTTCCACAGAAGTTATCTTTTTCCCAGAATAAGTTCTTAGTTGAATATCTGCAGGCTTCAGTTTGGTATATTTGAAATGCTGTTCAAACTCATTTTGTAGAATGACTGAAACAGCTGAGCAAGTGCCCAATTCCATTTTAATTGAATTACCATTCAATCATGTGTAAGTTACTGTATATTGCTTGTCTATTGTTAGGCAACCCAGTTGTGTGTCACTCATTATTATTAGATTTTTCAGCAACATAATGCAGAGTAGTGGTCTTCTTGAAACTGTAACCTGACGTGCTCTTTGTATGTGTCACACTTTGCTGCATTTTCTGCAAGTTTTGCCTTTAAGTCTGCATTGGTCTTGTACGTGTGAGCTCCTGCCACAATGGAAAAACAAATTGTTCGTTGCAATTTTGTTCATGCTCACTTTCATTCCTGACTGCAACTCAATTGCATCTCACTCTGCTGTTTCCATTGATACAGTGATTTCAACTGCTCTTTTAAATCTGAGCTGTGCTTTAGTTAGGAGCCATTTTTGAATGCTTTCTTGTAAGACTCCACAGGCTAAATGATCTCTCAATGAATTGTTAAGCCCATTACTGAACTGACAATGATCAAACAATACCTTCAATTCAGCCACATACACTGAAATGGACTTCCCTTCCCTGCATTTATGAAACCTGAAGCATTCTGTAACCAACAATGGTTTTGGATTTAAATGTTCCTGCAGTACTTTCACGATATCGGCAAAGCTGCTTTCGGTTGGAGCAGTTAAACTTCTAAGCAAACTGCATGCTGTTCCACCTAATGCACTTAGCAAAACTGGCACTGGCTTCTCATTGGCTATTCCATTTACTTCAAAATACTGCTCAATTTGTTCCATAAACAGCAGCCAGTTATCTTTTGTGCAATTGAAGTGTCCATCTTCTTGCCACTGCCTGTAAGGAGTTTGGAGGTTCTCACCGTGACCGTGTGAGTTTCCTCTCACAGTCCAAAGATCTACCGGTTGGAAGATTAATTGATCATTGTAAATTGCCCCGTGATTAGGCTAGGATTAAATCAGAGGATTGCAGGGCAGCATGGTCTGAAGGGCCATTCCACGCTGTATGTCATGAAAAATAAATAAACAAACAAACAAATAAATATCTTTCTGAATTAGCCAGCCATTTCTGCTCTTTTCTTTATTTTTTATGATTACTATCACCTGGTACTTACTGCTTATGAACCCGTGGATTCATCCGTTTTCTGCCTTTTTTTGACACGAGCGTCTCTGTCCTCTTTCTAAGAAAGTCTGCTGTACTTGTTTTTAAAACTCAAATGTATTGCTGCACCTCAACAGGCAGGCTGTCATCTCAGGTTCATTTCAACTCTGACTTGTAGCCACTGTTATGTTTTAAAACTCGACAACATAAAAATAATTGAAAGAAAAATGTGGAAGTCTGGAATGTGTGTGCATTCGTTTGTTTTTACTCTTAGTGAAGCCTATTCTTAAAATGTAGTGACATAATGACATATGCCATTCATGTGCTTTTACATACAACTTGTAATGAATTATTTAAACAACAAAGAATGCTTAATCAAACAATATATTTATAATGTTACACAAATATTACTGAAATATTAAATGCATTTCAAACAGCATGACCAAGAAAATGTCTCCTCAATAGCAGTCGGAGCTGTGAAGTGAAAATCATCCTTTCAATTGGCACAACCCAATGTTTGAGAAAGCTGCTGAATGCACAAATGCAACCTGTCTGCCCATAGGTCAAGCACAGAGTCATGCTGGCAAACATCTGCTGATTAACCATCCAAAGGCAAAGGTAGGTAGCCGGCTGAATCTGATCCTAGAGATGTGTCAGTCAGTATGGATTCAGTGAACTAAGCCAGCTCCGTAATGGGCACTAGCCTCCTCCACATTGAGGACATCTTCAAAAGTCAATGCTTCAAAGAGGCAGCATCCATTAATAAGGACTGCTATCATCCAAGACATGCCCTCTTCTCATTGCTCAGATACTGGAGCCTGAAGATGTACACTCAATGCTTCAGGAACAGCTTCTTACCCTCTGCCATCAGATTTTTCTCTCATCATTTATATTTTTATTATTATGTATTGCAATGTACTGCTGCCACCAAATAACAAATTTCACAACATAAGCCAGTGAAGTTAGCCATGACTCTGATTCTGATTTACTCAGTTTGTCTTCTCTTGCACTTTGGTCGTTTGTCAGTCTTCGTCTTTTTATACATAGCCTTTTGTAAAGTTCTATTGTATTTCTCATTTCCTGTCAATGCCTGCATGAAAATGAATCGCAAGGTAGCAAAATAGTAATACGTATGTACTTTGATAATAAATTTACTTTAAACTTTGATGCCTTTCCTGAGTTAACCAGCATTTCATAAACAGCATGTCTGATAACATGCCGTGTCTGAACTTCCCTCCAGTAAGGGAGCAAAATGCAATGACAGTTCACCTGAAGAGCAGCTTTCCAAAATTAAGAAACATTCCCTCATTAATTCTATTGCATTGAATTAGTGTTTTGAAGAGAATAACTGAATGAGTGTCCACTCCCTTCCCCCTGCACAGGAAAATAGCCACTCACAGGAGACCTTGCCCACGCCCAGGATTACGGCTGCACAGGTGGAAGGTCAACTGAGGAAGATCTGTACCAGCAAGCCGGCTGGACCGGATGGAGTTTCCCCACGATTACTGAGGGCCTGTGCGACTGAGCTGGGAGAACCACTACAGCGCATCTTCAACATGAGCCTGGAGCAGAGAAGAGTACCCAGACAGTGGAAAACATCCTGTATTGTCCCGGTACCGAAGAAACCACAACCAAAGGAGTTGAATGACTTCAGACCTGTTGCCTTGACGTCGCACGTGATGAAGACCATGGAGCGGCTGATAATACAGAATCTGAGGCCACAAACCAGGCACGCCCAGGATCCTCTTCAGTTTGCGTATAAGGAGAAGGTGGGAGTGGAGGATGCTATCACGTATTTGCTGCACAAATCACTCTCTCACCTAGATGGGGTCAGTTGTGCTGTGAGGATTACATTCCTTGACTTCTCTAGTGCCTTTAACACCATCCAGCCCAAGATCTTAAGGCACAAACTAACGGAGATGGGAGTAGACTTTCACATGGTGGATTGGATAGTGGACTACTTGACAGATAGACCTCAGTATGTGCGGTTGGGAGACTGTAGGTCTGACACGGTGGTCAGCAGCACAGGAGCGCCGCAGGGAACCGTACTCTCTCCGGTCCTGTTCACCCTGTACACATCAGACTTCCAATATAACTCGGAGTCCTGCCATGTGCAGAAGTTCGCTGATGACACGGCCATAGTGGGGTGTGTCAGGAATGGACAGGAGGAGGAGTATAGGAAACTGATACAGGACTTTGTGATATGGTGCAACTCAAACTACCTGCGTCTCAATATCACCAAGACCAAGGAGATGGTGGTGGACTTTAGGAGATCTAGGCCTCATATGGAGCCAGTGATCATTAATGGAGAATGTGTGGAGCAGGTTAAGACCTACAAGTATCTGGGAGTACAGTTAGACGAGAAGCTAGACTGGACTGCCAACACAGATGCCTTGTGCAGGAAGGCACAGAGTCGACTGTACTTCCTTAGAAGGTTGGCGTCATTCAATGTCTGTAGTGAGATGCTGAAGATGTTCTATAGGTCAGTTGTGGAGAGCGCCCTCTTCTTTGTGGTGGCGTGTTGGGGAGGAAGCATTAAGAAGAGGGACGCCTCACGTCTTAATAGGCTGGTAAGGAAGGCGGGCTCTGTCGTGGGCAAAGTACTGGAGAGTTTAACATCGGTAGCTGAGCGAAGGGCGCTGAGTAGGCTACGGTCAATTATGGATAACTCTGAACATCCTCTACATAGCACCATCCAGAGACAGAGAAGCAGTTTCAGCGACAGGTTACTATCGATGCAATGCTCCTCAGACAGGATGAAGAGGTCAATACTCCCCAATGCCATTAGGCTTTACAATTCAACCGCCAGGACTTAAGAACTTTTTAAAAGCTATTATTAATGCTTTTTGAGATAATGATTTAGATGCATATCATATTTTTTACTGAGTTAAGTATTGTATGTAATTAGTTTTGCTACAACAAGTGTATGGGACATTGGAAAAAAGTTGAATTTCCCCATGGGGATGAATAAAGTATCTATCTATCTATCTATTATTACTTACAGTCCTGTTTTACGCAGTTCACGAGGGAGCTGAGCGCCCAGTTACTTTCAGAGAGATGAATTTCATTGTTAGTCCTGAAAACGGAAAGGTGGTGATCACCTGTGCAGCTGAAATAAACTGACCCTGTCAATCTGCTTGCTGCAACTTGATCACATTCCCATTGTAGAGGGCCTATAAAAAGTATTCACCCCCCACCCCCCGGAAGTTTTCATGTTTTGTTGTTGGTTATCAGTGGATTTAATTTGGCTTTTTTTTACACTGAACAACAGAAAAAGATTTTTGTTTCAAAGTGAAAACAGATCTCTACAAAGTGATCTAAATTAATTACAAATATAAAACACAAAATAATTGCATAAATATTCACCTCCTTTAATATTACACACCAAATCATCACTGGTGTAGCCAATTAGTTTTAGAAGTCATGCAATTAGTTAAATTGAGGTCACCTGTGTGCAGTCAGGAGCATTTCAATTGATTGTAGTGAAGATACACCTGTGTCTGGCCGATCCCACTGATGGTGAGTCAGAATCCTGGCAAAAACTACACCAAGGAGATGAAGGAGCACTCCAAGCAATTCCATGAAAAAGTAATTGAAAAGCACGTCAAGAGATGGATTCAAGAAAATTTCTGCGTCACTGAAGTGGGAAGATAATGGCACAGTTGTAAATCTGCCTAGAGCAGCCATCCTCAAAAGCTGAGTGACTGTGCAAGAAGGGTCCAATCAGTGGCAGGAGGAGACACTGTGATGGGGTTTCTCACCGGCTGACGACACTTGTTTGAAAAGAGAGCTCTGCAGGTGTTCAGGCTCATTCTGATCTCCGTTCACAGGCAGGAGCGGGCCACAGCAGCAAGGTTCCTCACAGGTAGGCATACTTGTTTAAAAGCACGGAAGGAACAAATGGGGTGGCTATTGTTGAGACTAGGAGTGTCAGGCAAAAGAGATGTTGACTCTGGGTAAGTTTCTGTTAAAGTTCCTTTTTGTTTCTCTCTTACTGTACCTAGTGTAGTAAATGGTTGTTGTATGTTCTTCATGCTGGATGTTAGAATAAATCTGCATCCAGCTGCAGCTCCTCGAAGACCATGTTAGGGATCTGGAGCAGCAGCTGGATGACCTTCAGCTCGTACAGGAGAGTGTGGAGATAATTGATCAGAGTTACAGGGAAGTAGTCACCCCAAAGCTGCAGGAGGCGAGTAGCTGGTTGACTGTCAGGAGAAGTGGAAATAGCCAGTTAGAACAGGGCACCACTGTGGCTATTTCCCTCAATAATGATAATATTATATTGTTATAAGTATACTGTTTTGGAGATGACCTTCCAGGTGAATACCATTGAGTTACTGGCACTGAGCACAGATCCGTAGTGTGGAAGGGGAAGAGGGGCAGCGGTAATGATACGGGACTCAATAGTTGGGAGAACAGACTGGGGCATCTGTGGATGTGAGTGGGACACTCAGAATGGTATGTTGCATCCCAAATGCCAAGGACAGGGATGTCTCAGATCAGGTCCACAACATTTTGGAGTGGGAGGGAGAGCAGTCAGCTGTCTTGGTACATATTGGTACCAATGACTTGGGAAGGAAAAGCAAAGAGTTCCTGAAAATAGAATTTAGAGAGCTAGGTAGAAAGATGAGAAGCAGGACCTCCCAGGTAGTAATTTCTGGATTGCTGCCTGTGCCATGCACCAGTGAGGGTAGAAACAGGATGATTTGGCAAATTAATCTGTGGTGAGAAGCTGGTGCAGGGGGCAGGGCTTCAGATTCTTGGATCATTGGGATCACTTCTGGGGGAGGTATGACCTGATCAAAAGTGAATGCAAGGGGAACCAATATTCTAACAGACAAGTTTGTTAGACATACAGACAGACATACTTTATTGATCCCGAGGGAAATTGGGTTTTGTTACAGCTGCACCAACCAAGAATAGTGAAGAAATATAGCAATTTAAAACCATAAATAATTAAATAAAAATAAGTTAATCATGCCAAGTGGAAATAAGTCCAGGACCAGCCTATTGGCTCAGGGTGTCTGACACTCCGAGGGAGGAGTTGTAAAGTTTGATGGCCACAGGCAGGAATGGTTTCCTATGACGCTCAGTGTTACATCTTGGTAGAATGAGTCTTTGGCTGAATGTACTCCTGTGCCTAACCAGTACATTATGAAGTGGATGGAAGACATTGTCCAAGATGGCATGCAACTTGGACAGCATCCTCTTTTCAGACACCACCGTCAGAGTCCAGTTCCACCCTCACAACATCACTGGCCTTACGAATGAGTTTGTTGATTCTGTTGGTGTCTGCTACCCTCAGCCTGCTGCCCCAGCACACAACAGCAAACATGATAGCACTAGCCACCGCAGACTCGTAGAACATCCTCAGCATCGTCCGGCAGATGTTAAAGGATCTCAGTCTCCTCAGGAAGTAGAGACGGCTCTGCCCCTTCTTGTAGACAGCCTCAGTGTTCTTTGACCAGTCCAGTTTATTGTCCATTCGTATCCCCAGGTATTTGTAATCCTCCACCATGTCCACACTGACCCCTTGGATGGAAACAGGGGTCACCGGTGCCTTAGCCCTCCTCAGGTCCACCACCAGCTATTAGGGAGGGTTTAAACTAAATTGGCAGTGGGGTGGAAACCAGGGTGAAGAGACTCAGAATAGGATGGATCATAAAAAAGCAAAGATAGCTTTTGCAGTCAGCAAGGGCAGGCAGATGATAGGACAAAATTGCAGCCAGCAGGGTGACTATTAGTGCATTAATGCAGAATCATAAAGGGTAGCAAATGCAGCACTCAAAGTGTTATATCTCAATGCATGGAGTAAAAGAAATAAGGTGGATGATCTTGTTGCACTGTTACAGATTGCCAGGTATGATGTTGTGGCCATCACTGAATCGTGGCTGAAGGATGGTTGTAGTTGGGAACTGAATGTCCAAGGTTACACGTTATATCGGAGGGATAGGAAGGTAGGCTGAGGGGATGGTGTGGCTCTACTGGTAAAGAATGGCATCAAATCAGAAGATATATCATAAGATCAGAAGATGTTGAATCCTTGTGGATTGAGTTAAGAAACTGCAAGGGTAAAAGGACCCTGATGGCAGTTGTATACAGGCCTCCCAACAGTGGCTGGAAGGTGGACCACAGATTACAACAGGAAATAGAAAAGGTGTGTCAAAAGGGCAATGTTATGATAGTCACGGGAGATTTCAACATGCAGGCTGATTGGGAAAATTGGTTTGTAAGTGGATCCCAAGAGAGTGAGTTTGTTGAATACCTGTGAGATGTTTGTTTTTTTAACAGCAGGCTGTTGTTGAGCCTACGAGGGGATCAGCTATACTGGATTGGATGTTATATAATGAACCGGAGGTGCGTCAGGTAAAATAACCTCTAGAAGACGGTGATCACAATATGATTGTGTTCAACTTGAAATTTGATGGAGAGAAAGTAAAGTCTGATGTAGCAGTATTTCAGTGGAGTAAGGGAAATATGAGGGAGGAATCGGCCAAAGTAAATTGGAAGGAGATGTTGGTAGAGATGACAGCAGAGCAGCAATGACATGAGTTTCTAGGAAAAACAAGAAAGGTGTAGGATAAGCTTATTCCAAAAACAAAGAAATACTCAAATGGCAAAATAGTACAAACGTGACTGTCTAAGCTAATGTAAAAGCAAAAGAGAGGGCATACAGCAATGCAATAATTAGTGGGAAGGCAGGATTGGAAAGCTTTTAAAACTCTACAGAGATCAACTAAAAGAATCATTAGGAGGGAAAAGATGAAATATGAAAGCAAGCTAGCAAACAATATCAAAGTGGATAGTAAAAGCTTTTTTTCAAATATGATTTTTTTTTTTTTTAAATGAGATGAGAGTGGATATTGGACCACTAGAAAATAAGGCTGGAGAAATAGTAATGGGGCCAAGGAGATTGCAGATGAACTAAGTGATTATTTTGCATTAGTCTTCACCTTGGAAGACACTAGCAGTGTGCCAAATGTTGAAGGGTGTGAGGGAGAATAAGTGAGTGCAGTTACTATTACAAGGGAGAAGGTGCTCAAAAAGCTGAAAGATGTAAAGGCACATAAGTCACCCAGGCTAGATGAACTGCACCCTAGGGTTCTGAAGGAGGTAGTGGTGGAGATTGTGGAGACGTTACTAATGATCTTTCAAAAATCATTGGACTCTGGCATGGTGCCAGAGGACTGGAAAATTGCAAATGTCACTCCACTCTTTAAGAAAGGAGGAAGACAGAAGAAAGGAAATTATAGGCCCGTTAACATGACTTGACAGGGGTCGGGAAGACAGTGGAGTCAATTGTAAAGGATGAGGTTATGGAGTACTTGGTGGCACAGGACAAGATAGGACAAAGTCAGCATGGTTTCCTTCAGGGAAAATCTTGCCTGAAGAACCTGTTGGAATTCTTTGAGGAGATTACAAGTAGGATAGATAAAGGGATGCAGTGGATGTTGTATATTTGGACTTTCAGAAGACCTTTGTCAAGGTGCCACACGTAAGGCTGCTTACCCATGGCGTTACAAGAAAGTTACTAGCATGGTTAGAGCATTGGCTGATTAGTAGGAGGCAGCGAGTAGGAATAAAAGGATCCTTTTCTGGTTGGCTGCCAGTGTCTAGTGGTGTTCTGCAGGGGTCGGTGTTGGAACCACTTTTTATGCTTTAGAGGATGGAATAGATGGCTTTGTTGCCATGTTTGCAGATGATATGAAGATTGGTGGAGGTGCAGGTAGTGTTGAGGAAACAGGTAGGATGCAGAAGGACTTAGATTTTTAGAATGGGCAAGAAAGTGGCAATTGAAATACACTGCTGGAAAATGCATATAACCCTATAACAATTACAGCACGGAAACAGGCCATTTCGGCCCTTCTAGTCCGTGCCGACGCTTACTCTCACCTAGTCCCACCGACCCGCACTCAGCCCATAACCCTCCATTCCTTTCCTGTCCATACACCTATCCAATTTTACTTTAAATTACAATACCGAACCTGCCTCTACCACTTCTACTGGAAGCTCGTTCCACACAGCTACCGCTCTCTGAGTAAAGAAATTCCCCCTCATGTTACCCTTAAACATTTGCCCCCTAACTCTCAAGTCATGTCCTCTTGTTTGAATCTCCTCTATTCTCAATGGAAAAAGCCTATCCACGTCAATTCGATCTATCCCCCTCATTATTTTAAATACCTCTATCAAGTCCCCCCTCAACCCTCCAAAGAATAAAGACCTAACTTGTTCAACCTTTCCCTGTAACTTAGGTGCTGAAACCCAGGTAACATTCTAGTAAATCTTCTCTGTACTCTCTCTATTTTGTTGACATCTTTCCTATAATTCAGTGACCAGAACAAGTGCATGGTCATGCACTTTGGTAGTAGGAATAAATGTGTGGACTATTTTCTAAATGGAGAGAAAGCCCAAAAATCTGAGACGCAAAGGGACTTGGGAGTCCTTGTGCAGAAAACCAGGAAGGTTAACTTGCAGGTTGAGTCAGAAGGTAAATGCAATTTTAGCATCAATTCAAGAGTGATGTGATGCTGAGGTTTTATAAGGCCTGGTGAGGCCTCACCTTGAGCATTGTGAACAGTTTTGGGCTCCTCATCAAAGAAAAGATGTGCTGGCATTGGAGAGGGTTCAGAGGAGGGTCACAAGGATGACCCTGGGTGTGAAAGGGTTATCGTACGAGGAACGTTTGATGGCTCTGTACTTGTGGGAGGATCTCACTGAAATCTTTCGTATGTTGAAAGGTCAAGGCAGAAGATGTGGAAAGGATGTTTCCCATGGTGGGGGAGTCTAGGACAAGAGGGCACAGCCTCAGGATAGAGGGACATCCATTTAAAACAGATGCGGAGAAATCTCTTCAGCCAGAGGGAGGTGAATTTGTGGAATTTATGACCGCAGACGTCTGTGAAGGTCAGGTCATTGAGATTATTTAAGGTAGAGCTTGATAGGTTCTTGACTGGATCCGGCATCGAGGTTATGGGGAGTAGGGCTGGGAGGTGGGGCTGGGAGGGGAGAAAAGGATCAGCCATGATTGAATGCTGGAGCAGACTCAATGGGCCAAATGGCTTAATTCTGCTCCAACGTCTTGTGTCTAAGGGGACTAGTGAGGAAGGCCACCAAGATACCTGTGACAATTCTGGAGGAGTTACAAGCTTCAATCTGAGATGGAAGAGACTGTGTATAGAAAAACTGTTGCCCAGGTGCTTCACCAGTCACAGCTTTATGGGAGAGTGGTAATGAGAAAGCCACTGTTTGGGGGCGGGGGGTGAATTTTATGAAATCTTGGCTAGAATTTGCCAGAGGCATGTGGGAGACTCTGAAGTCAGCTGGAAGAAGGTTGTATGGTCTGACTAAACATTATATTTAGGATCAGACTAAACATTATATTTGGCATAAGCCAAACACTCACATCATAAGCATACCATCCCTACTGTAAGGCACAGTGGTTGCATTAGGCTGTGGGGATGCTTCACTGCAGCAGGCCCTGGAAGGTTTGTGATGGTAGAGAGTAAAATACAGGGAAATCTTGGAGGAAAACCAGAAGCAGTTTGCACGAGAACTATGACTTAGGGAATGATTTGTTTCCCAGCAAGACCATGACCTCAAGCATAAAGCCAAAGCTACACAGGAATGGCTTAAAAACAAACACTGCTAATGTCCTGGAGTGGCCAAGTCAGAGTCCAGACCTCAATCCAATTAAAATTTGTGGCTGGAATTGAAAAGGTCTGTTCACTCACAATTCCTTTGCAATCCGACAGAGCTTAAGCAGTTTTGTAAAGAAGTATGGGGGTAAAATGGTAGTGACCGGATGTGTAAAGCTGATAGAGACCTACCCACACAGATCTGAAGCAGTAACTGCTGCCAAAGGTGCCTTTACTAAATACTGACTTGAAGGAGGTGAATACTTGTGCAATCAATTATTTTGTATTTTATATTTGTAATTATTTGAGATGACTTTGTAGAGATCTGTTTTCACTTTACATGGAGGAGTCTTTTCCTAATAATCAGTATATAAAAAAAGCCAAATTAAATCCACAGATTCAATGTTGTAAAACAATAAATCATGAAAACTTTGGGGGGTGGGGGGAAGCAGAATACTGTACTTTTTATAGGCACTGTTAGCATGAGGAAATCTGCAGATGCTGGAAATCCAAAGCAATGCTGGAGGAACTCAGCAGGTCAGGCAGCATCTATGGAAATGAATAAACAGTTGATGTTTATGGTGAATACATAAATGTCATCAAGTGACATCAGAACTGGATTTAATATCACTGACGTGTCATCAAATTTGTTAATTTTGCGGCAGTGGTATAATGCAATACATAATAGAGAAAACTATGAATTATAGTAAATATGCCTATGTTAAATAGTTAAAATAACTAAGTATTGCAACATAAAAATAGAAATAAAAGTAGTGACGTGTTCATGGGTTCAATGTCCACTTGGAAATCAGATGGCAGAAGGAAGAAGCTGTTACTGAATCACTGAGTGTGTGTCTTCAGGCTTCTGTACCTCCTTCCTGATGGTAGCAGTGAAAAGAGGGTATGTCTTGAGTGATGGGTGTCCTTAATGCCACCTTTTTGAGACCTCGCTCCTTGAAGATATCCTGGATACTATGGAGGTTCATGGAAATGATGACGTTTACAACTCTCTGCAGCTTACTTTGATCCTCTGCAGTAGCCCCTCATACCGAACAGTGATGCAGCCAGTTGGAATTTGAGTATTTTAGGTGACATACCAAATCTTCTCAAACTCCGAATGAAATATAACCTCTGTCGTGCCTACTTTGTAGCTGTGTTGAGTCCTCATCAGATCCTCAGAGATATTGACACCCAGGAACCTGAAGTTGCTCACACTTTCCACTTCTGATCTCTATGAGGACTGGTGTGTGTTTCCTCTTTATCCTTTCTGAAGTCTACAATCACTCCTTTGGTCTTACTGACATTGAATGCAAGGTTGTTACTGCAACACCATTCAATGAGCTGGTATATTTCCCTCCTGTATGCCTTCTCATCACCATCTGAGATTCTGTCAACGATGCTTGTATCATCAGCAAATTTAGAGATGGAACTTGAGCTGTGCCTAGCCACACAGTCGTGTGTAGAGAGAGTAGAGCAGTGGGCTAAGCACACACCCCTAAGGAGCACCAGTGTTGATCGTCAGCGAGATGAAGATGTTATTTCCAACCTGTACAGATTCGGGTCTCCTGGTGAGGAAGTCGAGGATCCAGTTGCAGAGGGAGGTACAGAGGCCCAGGTTCTGGAGCTTTTCGATCAGAACTGTAGGAACGACATGAGCACGGACACAGGTACTTGGACCCACTGAGTTCACACCATCCATCACCCACTTTTACATTAATCTACCCATATTTATTCTCACAATTCTATCGATGTTCCTCAGATTCTACGACTCGTGGACAATTGACATACAAATCTGCATATATTTGGGATGAGGGAGAAAACCAGAGGAAATCCATGCAGAAGCATATAAGATGCGCATACTCTGTACAAAAGGGGGTGTGACTAGTGGTGTGCCACAGGGATCATTGTTATTTGTCATCTATATCAATGATCTGCATGATAATGTGGTAAATTGGATATGCAAATTTGCTGATGATACGAAGATTGGAGGTGTAGTGGACAGTGAAGAAGGTTTTCAAAGCTTGCAGAGGGATCTGGACCAGCTGGAAAAATGAGCTGAAAAATGGTAGATGGAGTTTAATACAGACAAGTGTGAGGTATTGCACTTTAGAAGGACAAACCAAGGTAGAACATACAAGGTAAATGGTAGGGCACTGAGGAGTGCAGTAGAACAGAGGGATCTAGGAACACATACAAAATTCCCTAAAAGTGGCGTCACAGGTAGATAGGGTCGTGAAGAGAGCTTTTGGTACATTGGCCTTTAGAAATCAAAGTACTGAGTATAAGAGTTGGAATGTTATGGTGAGGTTGTATAAGACATTGGTGAGACCGAATTTGCAGTATTGTGTGCAGTTTTGGTCACCAAATTACAGGAAGGATATTAATAAGGTTGAAAGAGTGCAGAGAAGGTTTACAAGGATGTTACCGGGACTTGAGAAACTGAGTTACAGAGTAAGGTTGAGTAGGTTAGGACTTTATTCCCTGGAATGTAGAAGAATGAGGGGAGATTTGATAGAGGTGTATAAAATTATGATGGGTATAGATAGAGTGAATGCAAGCAGGCTTTTTCCACTGAGGCTAGTGGAAAAAAAAACCCAGAGGACATGGGTTAAGGGTGAAGGGGGAAAAGTTTAAAGGGAACATGGGGGGGGGGGGGCTTCACACAGAGAGTGGTGGGAGTGTGGAATGAGCTGCCAGATGAAGTGGTAAATGTGGGCTCACTTTTGACATTTAAGAAAAACTTGGACAGGTGTATGGATGAGAGGGGTTTGGAGGGATATGGTCCAGGTGCAGGTCAGTGGGACTAGGCAGAAAAATGGTTCAGCACAGTCAAGAAGGGTCAAAAGACCTGTCTCTGTGCTGTAATGTTCTATGATTGAACCAGGTTTGTTGGAACCATGAGTTTGCAGCCTTGGTAATTTTATCGCACTACCACCTTTATGTCCTTCAAAACCAAGACCATGGCCCCTGCAGTTACAGAAGAAGACATCAAAAACAAGTTCAAATGCAATTATTACCATTCTACGTTTTAAATCTCAATGCTTCATGACAGGAAGATTGAATGGAATCATACTGTCTGTGGGTTGAGCTTTCAAAACCAACCACCAGTATTCAGCCACTCCCAGATAGATCTCAGACATGTTGAAGATAACTACTGGTGCAGATTCAGAGTCTTCATTATTTATTCTTCCAAGGTCAATATATTCAAAATTCTAAGTAAAATTTATTATTAGAGTACATGCATGTCACCACATACAATCCTGAGACTTTTTTTTTGCTGCTGGCATATTCAGCAAATCTATAGAACACTATCTGTAAACAGGATCAACAAACAACAAACTGTGCAAATTCAAATCTAAGTAAAAAGCAATAAATACTGAGAGCATGAAATAACAAGATGAAAAGTCCTTGCAGTGAGATAATTGCTTATAGGAACACCAGAAGTAGAATGAGTGTAGTTATCCCCTTTTTCGTTCAAGAGCCTGATGGTTGAGGGGTAGTAACTGTATGTGAACCTGGTGGTGCGAGTCCTGAGGCTCTCGTACCTTCTACCCGGTGGCAGCAGCAAGAAAAGAGCATGGCCTGGGTGGTGAGGATCTTTGATAGATGCTGCTCTGCTACAACAACATTTCATGCAGATGCGCTCAATGGTTGGGAGGCCTTTACTATGATGTACTGTGCCGAATCTACTACCTTTTGCAGGATTTTCCACTCAAAGGCATTGGTGTTCCAATACCAGGCCATAATGCAGCCATTCAATACAATTTCCACCATACATCTGTAGAGGTTTGTCAATGTTTTTCCTAACATGCCAAATCTCCACAGACTGAGAACTGCACTTGCCGTTCCAGCAGCAGCCTCAGAAAGCTTCTACATCGATGAGACCTGGTTCTACAGGTATAAACATAAGCAGGCAGTGGCTTCGCTGATTACTCTCTGTACCTTAATTTTAATCAAGTATGGAGAATGATGCACCAAACTCAAATTGTTTTGACTTACAGATTTTTTTTTAGGAAGTACCACATTCAGCCATTGCTTCTAATGCAAATGGCATACCTGTCCTGTTACCTATTTTCCACAATTTTACCCCATTGCTTGATTTGTCGTCTTGTAGCACTAGTTTCCACTTAGCCTGCTCGGAATGTAACCTATTTTTTGTCAGGGCAAACTTGGCTTTTTACCCCATCATCAGAATTATCCATAAATTTACTGAATAAATTGAGGCATCAACATGTAATTCAGGTTTTGCTTAAACTACCACATTCAATTTATGGTAGAGGTTTCCTAATTACAAAGAGGTATAAGTGCAGTCTGGTTGGCAGGAATGAACCAGTATTAAAAGGAAGGCTGCTGACAGTGTGAACTAACATTACCTTTAATCAACCACCAGACTGGAAGTTTATTTCAAGCCTTCTAAAGAATTGTTGAATTTGGTAGGTCTCCAGTGAGTGATGCTAAATTTGTAAAGGCAAATACAAAATGAGTTCAATTTGTGGGGGGAAAAAAATTATTTATTCATTTACAGGCCATAAAATTAGTTTGAAGGATCTATAAAGTCTAGGTTTATAAATGTACATATAAATAAACTTTCTATTAACAACAATAAATTAAAGAAATATTTAATTTTCAGGCCTTGATTCATCACAGCTCAGCATTGACTCTATTACGAAGTCAATTGACATTTTAAATATGAATAAAGTCACTTAGAAACATCGGGAAATAATTTTAAGTTAACTGGAAATGTCAATCTAGCTAACCTTTTAGGCAGTGCAGATACTTAAAGCTATCTGTAATTCATTTAGAAATATCACAACACGAATATCATCAGAGTTATGTTTAAGTAAATTTTTTTAAATGACATGGCCACTTTGTAGCACTTTCTCAATATTTTCTTGTGGGAATTCATTTAGGAATGTAGAATTAATTTGACCATCATAATCAACAATACTACTTTTTATTTAACATTGTACCTTTAACAAAGAAAAACAAAATTAGTTATGAAGATCCTTGGAATGGAGATTATTTTGTGATTGAACAAAAAATTTTCATAAGTCACATTAGGAAAGATGATCAAAGCTTGTTAAAAGAGGTCAGTTTTGGGAATTTTGAAGGGAGAAACTGAAATATAGAGAGTGTGAGACTCCAGAGAAAAGTGCAGTGACGAGGTCTTGAGGCTAAGGTCTGCCAGTGGTTGAGTAATTACATTTTGGGATGCCCAGGAGAAGGAAGGAGGGAAGTGCAGTGCCTTGCAAAGTTCATCCATAGTAGGATTAAGTGCATTTAATATATTTTTAAAAAACTATAAATTTTTGCTAAAGAAAGAATGGTTTGGAGCAAAAGTGAGCATTCGTAAGCAGGTTATTGACATGTGCTATTCAGACTAATAATGCTTCATTTTGAGTTTGGGAAAGTCATCCTCATTGGATAATAACAAAGTATACCAAACCTTAACCACCTTAATGATCAGGATTGAAGATAACAGCAAGAAGGATAGTAGCAAACCACTGGTGCCTGGTGCGGACAGCACCCAAAATAAAACTGAATGCATATTGGAAAGTAATGTTACGTGGAAGGAAGATTGACAACTGGGCTTTGAAGGTGTCTGGTTAAATTCATCAAATTGTTACAGAAGGATAAAGACCACTAACTTTAAGAAATGTGGTTGAGTTCACAATCAAGGAAGAAATATGAAACCTTGAAATACCATACTTGGCCTCAGTTGTTGACTGGGCACAAGTGGGTGATTTTACCCATTGTTGGGTAAACACCAGTGGAATAGCTGTACCAGAACAGCTTGGCTAGAGGCACAGCATTCTGAAATAAATGGCGTACATTGGGGTATTGTCATGGTCCATGGTTTTTGATGCTTCCAGCATGTTCACCCGTTTCTTAACACCACATGAAACAAATAATAGTAGCTTAAAACTGTTCTGAGTCATTTCCAAGCATGACTGAATAAATGGAAATTGTTTTGCTCGAGTCAAACTGATTGAGGGGAGATTTAATAGAAACATTGAAGATAATGAAGCACTTCATTAGAATAATTGAAATATTATTTACACAAATGGCGGGGTTGTAATCAGAGTATACAAATATAAAAACAAACAAAAAGAGGTAAATGAGAGGAAATTTCATCATGGGAATCTCCATCATTGCCCCAGCAATCTCATCTCTTGCTTCCCTTTCTAACCTTTGTTGCTTGAGTTAGATCCCGTCCAGTCCTGGGGATTTATCCATCTTAATATACTCCAATATATCTAGCACTTCCTCCTTCCTGTTACTAACGTGTTTCCGTATATCAAAGTGCTCCTCCCTTAACTATCCGGCCTCTATGTCCTCCTCCCTGCTGAATACCAATGAAGAGTATTCATTGAGGATCTTGCTTGTATTCCCCAGTTATTTGCTTAGCCCCTGGGGTGGCCTACATTAGTCTTTTAGCTACCCACTGGCTTCTAATATACTTATAAAAGGTTTTAGGATTCTCCTTAATTCTACTTGCCAAGTTCATTCCATAACCTGCTAATTTATATAATGTTTCTTCTTATAATTTATAATTTATGTTATGTATTGCACTGTACTGCTGCCAGAAAAAAATGAATTCACAACATACGTAAATGATGATAAACTTGATTCTGCAATTACTGTGTATGTTCTGGCCTGGTTTGCAGTAACTTCCCAAAAGAAATTTCACAATATAAGTGAGTGATAATATACCTGATTCTGATTCTATCTGCCACCCCTGCCTTCATCAGTCCTTTGGCCCACAATATTCTGCCTAACCAGCTAAAAAGCAACTCAAAAACACCCAAACATGAATCCCTCCTAGCTACACAATGTCTGTACTGTCAACCCTTTCATTTCTTCAACCACAATGCACTTCCTGACACTCTATTCCAGCTGCCACTTCTTTGCCCATTCTCCTTATCGAAGTCCTTCTGTAGCATCTCTGATTCTTCATATTGTCTGCAGACTTTGCAACAAAGTCATCAATTCAATCATCCAAATCATTAACGTATAACATAATAATCAGTTCCAACACAGACTGCTGTGGAACACCACTAACCACCAGCAGTCAACTTTTCCTTGCCTCCTGCCAGTCAGCCACGGCTTTATTCATGCTGGAATCTTAAGCAGCCTCATGTGTGGCAATTTGTCAAAGGCCTTCCAAAATCCAAGTACGTGCAACCCTCCGGTTCGGCCAGCATGCATTTGTCTAGGGGAAGACAGCCTCTGGCCCAGCCAGGCTGAGAAATCTTGTTTGTGTGGATGCTGCATGCAGTGTTGCCCAGTTACAAATCTGAACTGCAAAATATCAGACAGTGCACCATATGCAATTAAATGATTGAACTTTATAAATCTTAATCTGACTATAGGGTTAGTAAAGAAAAGAAAAAGGACCCATTTTAATGGAACAGTCTAATTTGCACATCGGAGCTCACAGATTCGCCCATTCGTTCCCCATCGACCTCCTCCGAGCATCGCGGACCATCAGACCCTCACTCCGAGCCGACTCTGGCAGTCTACCAGCTCTCTCCCCTCGTTCTTTGCTCTTCATCCCTCATTGACAAATGACCACAAAATCCCTGCTCCCAACCCCAAAAGAAAGAACAACATGCCTCTCGTTGGTTAGCGCACATTCCAAAGCTCTATAATCTCTAGTCAAAACCCAAACATTGCTGCTACAGAGAAACCATTACCTTGACTTGAAACTTTATGAAGAGGCCATTACATTAGCAGTGAACGGCGTGTTACATATGCAACATCAATTGATTTCCCTTTGTCTATCCTGCTTGTTATTTCTTCAAAGAATTTGAATAGATTTGCAGGCAAGATTTTTCCTTTGAGGAAACCATGCTGAGAACAGCCTTTTGTTTTAATCATGTGCCCCCAAGTACCCTGAAACCACATCCTTAACAATTGATTTCAACATCTTCCCAACCAGTGAGGTCAGATGAAATGGCCTATAATTTCCTTTCTTCTGCCTCTCTCTCCACTTGAAAAGTGAAGTGACATTTGCCAATTTACAGTCTTCCAGAACCATTCCAGAATCTAATGATTCTTAATATATCATTACTAATGCCTCCACAATCTCTTCAGCCACCTCTTTTGGACCCCAGGGGTGTACACCATCAGGTCCAGGTGACTTATCTACCTTCAGACCTTTCAGTTTCCCAGGAACCTTCTCCCTGGTAATGGTAACTTCACACATTTCATGACCCCTGATGCCTGGAACATCCTCCATACTGCTATTCTCATCCACAGTGAAGAATGTTGCAAGATACTTATTCAGTCCATCCCCCATTACTACCTTTCCAGCATCATTTTCCAGTGGTCTGATATCCACTCTCGCCTCTTTTACTCTTTATATATCTGAAGAAACACTTGGTAACCTCTTTAATATTATTGGCTAGCTTACTTTTGTATTCCATCTTTACCCTCTTAATGACTTTTTTAGTTGACTTCTGTTGGTAATTGAGAGCTTCCCAATCCTCTAACTTCCCACTAATTTTTGCTCTATTATATGCCCTCTCTTTGGCTTCTCTTGTTAGTCATGGTTGTGTCACCTTTCCTTTAAATACTACTTCCTCTTTGGGATGTATATATCCTGTGCCTTCTGAATTGCTTCCAGAAATTGCAGTCAATGCTGCTCTGCCATCATCCCTGCCAGTGTTCGTTTCCAATCAGTTCTGACCAATCCCTCTCTAGTGCCTGTGTAATTCCCTTTACTCCACTGTAATACTGACACATTTGACTTTAGCTTCTCCTTCTCAAATTTCAGGGTGAATTTGATCATATTATGATAACTTGTCCTTAAGGGTTCTTTTACCTTAAACTATCTAATCAATTCTGGACCATTGCACAACACCCAATCCAAATAGCCGATCCCCTAGTGGGCTCAACCACAAAGCTGCTTTAAAAAGCCATCTCCTAGGCATTCTAGAAACTCCCCCTCTTGAAATCCAGGACCAACCTGATTTTCCCAATCTACTTGCATATTGGAATCCCTCAACTTTCGTAACATTGCCCTTTTGGCGTGCATTTTCTATTTTTCATTGAAATTTGTAGACCACATCCTGAGTACTGCTTGGGGGTCTGTATATAATTCCCATCAGGATCTTTTTACCCTTGCATTTGCTTAGGTCTATCCACAATGATTCAACACCTTCTGACCTTCTGTCACATCTTTCTAATGATTTAATTTCACTTTTTATCAACAGAGTGACGCTGCCCCCTCTGCCTTCCTGCCTATCCTTTCAATACATTGTGTCTCCTTGGAAATAAAGCTCCCAGCTATAATCTTCTTTCAGCCGTGATTCAGTGATGCGTAAAACATCATACATGCCAATCTGTAACTGTACTATAAGTTCATCTACCTTATTCTGTAGACTGTGCGCATTCAAATATAACGCCTTCAGTCCTATATTCACCTTTTTCAATGATGTCCACCTTTTACATTGCAGCTTATCCCGTTGACTGCAATTTTGTCCTATCATCAGCTTCTCCTTGCTAGAGTCTCATTATTTATTGCCTCTGTCTGTAAACCAACTACCTCATCCTGAGAATTATCACTCTGGTTCCCATCCCCATGTCATATTATTTTAAACCCACCCGAACAACTCTTGCCAATCTGCCCACAAGGATATTGAGATCGCAATGATCCATAGATCTGAACCCCTGCCCCTTGCACCAGTTCCTCAGACACACATTCACCTACCAAATCATTCTATTCATACCCTCACTGGCACGGAGCACAGGCAGCAATCCTGAGATTACTACCCTGGATATTACTATCTTGTTTCTCAGCTTTCTCCCTAGCTCCCTAAGATCTCTCTTCAGGACCTCCTCCCCTTTTCTACTATGTCATTGGTGCCAATATACACCAAGACATCTGGCTGCTCACCCTCACACTTGAGAATGCCCTTGACCTGGTCTGAGATATCCCTGACCTTGGCACCAGGGAAGCAACATACCATCTGGGTGTCTCTATCGCATCCACAGAACCTTGTCTCTGTTCCTCTGATTAAATAATCTCCTATCAACACTGCAGTCCTCTTCAACCTCTCTGCCCTTCTGGGCCACACACCAGACTCAGTGCCAGAGATCTGGCACTGTGGCTCCCCCCAGTAGGTCGTCCCCCTCAATAGTATCTACGGTTGTAAAATTATTATTGAGGGGAACGTCACAGGTGTACTCTGCACAGGCTGTGTATTTCCCCTCCTTCTCCTGACAGTCTCCTTCAACCTAGGAGTGGCTACCTCTCCGTAGCTCCTGTCTGTCACCACCTCATTCTCTCATAAGAGAAATGCAGCTCCAGTTCCTTAATTGGTTCTCTCAGGAGCTGCAGCTCGGTGCACCTGGTGCAAATGTGTTTATCTGGGGGACTGGAGGTCTCCCAGACTTACCATATCCCACACAGAGTACAAAACACAACGCATGCAAAGATACTCATCCCCTCCAATTCGGTTGGAACTCATCCTTATTGAACAGGTCACCCACTCTCCCAGAGATGATCCCAACAATCTAAAACTCCAGAGACCAGCTTCCTGTTGTACATTTCTGTCTGATGGCATACAAATTTATGGGCTGTATACTGTTAGGTTGCAATGTAAGCTGCTGGACAGGGAGAAAATCCTAAAATAAAATACTGTTTAAAAAATTTAGTGTAAAATATTTGATTAATGTCTAAACAACAATATCCAACAAGCTCTGCCCTTTTATCACTCCTCCAAAGATGTTTTATCATTTTTCTCTCATTCTATCCTTTTCATTTGATCATCTGTTTTATCCCCTCTCTTTGCTCCTTTACCTTTTTCCATTTCTCTTGAGCTTTTCTCTTGTGCATCAAGGTTTTGTCTCGGTAACTCTGGAGCATTCATGAGAATTGAATATTGATGAAGACCTTTGGCCTATGTAAATTGACATTCAATTTTTTGGGAAAGAAGATGTATTCTCAGAGTAACAAACATAAAATTCTGGGGGATCTCAGCAGGTCTGGCAGCATCTACAGAAAGGAATGAACAATAAGACCCTTTATCAGGACTGGAAAGGAGGGGAGAAGAAGCCAGAATAAGGGGAAGAGGAAAGACTGAGTTGATGAGGTTGGGGGGGGGGGGTGGTGAAGTGAGAAGCAGGGAGGTGGAAGAACTAAAGGGCTGAAGAAGAAGGAATCTGACGGGACATGAGAGCGTACCATGGGAGAAAGTGAAGGAGGAAGGGTACCAGAGGGAGGTGATGTGCAGGTGAGGAGAAGTGGTAAGAGAGGAGTCAGAATGGGGGATGGAAAACGAGAGGGGGGGTGGGAGAAAAGTTACTGAGTTAGAGAAATTGATGTTCATGCTGTCAGGTCGGAAGGTACTGGGTGCCATGGTAGCATAGCAGTTAGTGCAATACGATCACAGCTCTGGGCGTTGGAGCTCAGAGATCAATTCTGGTGTTTTTTGATATTCCCAGGTGCATGTGGATTTCCTTCAGGTGCTCTAGTTTCTGCCCACAGTCCAAAGATATACTGGTTAGTAGGTCAATTTGTCATTTCAAATTCTCCGGTGATTCGGCCATCAGTGGGTCACTGGGTGGTGCAGCTAGGGGACTGGAAGGGCCTTCTCCATTCTGACCAAATTAAACTAAAATAATAAAAATACTATCTCAATGCCATTTTCCTGCCTTATCTGGATACCACTTGATTCCCCTGATATCAATAAATCTAGTGAACTGTTTTGAATGAACTCAGTGACTGAGTTTCCACAACTCTTTGGAATAGTTTTTCAGGGAAGTAGAAGATATTAATCAAAGTGGCTGAGTTCTGTAGATGCTGCCTGCTGAACACCTCCTGCATTCTCAGTCTCAGTGTCTGTTGTTGTCCTTCAGGATCACAGGGAGCTTGTTTTCCTGTTAGGTGTGATCTCAATTAAGGATGACTACTAATGACATCATTAGTCAGAACTGTCAATAACAAATTAAACTCTGATAAGGATCAAAACCCATGCTGCAATCTAATACAAATAAACCAGTTTTTAAATAAACCTGGATGGGTGCAATGTTAGCCCCTCTTAGGGACAAGGTTGTCTCTTTTGAGACAGGGTGGAAGTAGGAGTGTACTTTGCCTCAAGTGACCATAGTTCTAATAGTTTTGAGAAAAGTGATGGAAAAGGATAGTACTGGTCCACAGGTTGGGGTTCTAAACAGGAACAGGACTAATTTTAGGAGAATTAAGCAGGATCTAGAAGTCAATTGAATGAATCTGTTTTAAAGGAAAGGACCCAACAGTAATTGGGAGATTTTTAAGAGTTATAGCAAGTGTACAGGAGAAGCATGCTTCTATTAGGATAAATGGTAAACCTGGCAAGCTTAGGGAATCCTAACTGATTACAGGTATTGATGCTCTGGTCAAGAAGGAAGAATACGTATGGTTTAAGAGGGCAGAGTGTGGAAATCCCTTGATGCCGGCTAGTGAGAGAGTAGATCACTTTAGAAATCAGCAGGGCCATGGGAGATGGGTAGGATTTTGAACAAATATTTCTCCTTGGTGTATCCTAAGCAATCATGGTTGCACAAGAAGTAAGGGAAACAAGTGGAGATCCATTAAGGTGACAAATTCTCAGGGCCTGATCAAGTCCACCCTGACTTTGTGGGAGGCTAGAGAGGAAATAACAGAGGCCCTTGTGGAGACATTTGCCTCATCGTTATCCACTGCAATTCCGTTGTTTAAAAAAGGTGGTAAGGAAAGGTCAGTGAACTACAGGCTGATCAGCCTGACATCAGTAGTGAGGAAGTTACTGGTGGAAAATCTGAGGGACAAGATTCACCAGCGTTTGGAGAGACTGATCAGGAGTCAGCATGACTTTATGTACAGAAAGTCGTGCTTTTCAAATCTTTTAGTTTTTCTTTGAAGAGCTAATCTAAAAGGTAAATGACGATTGGAGACCGGATGTTGTCTATTTGGAATTTGGCAAGATCTTTTACATGGTCCAGTATGATGAGCTGGTTTGGAAGATTTGGTCCCCTGGAACCTAGGGAGAGGCTGGTTAGGTGGATTCAAAATTAGCTCCGACATGGGAAGCGGAGGGTGGTGGGTGAAGGTTGTTCCTCGGAATGGTGGCAGGTGTGCCACTGGGATCAGTGTTGAGGCCTTTGTTATTCATTATTTATATAAATGATATGGATGTGAATGCACAAGACTTGATCAGCAAGTTTGCAGGTGATATGAAATTAGAACTTGATGCTGATAGTGAAGGTCGGCGTAGATTACAGGGGGCTCTTGATCAGTTAAGGAACTGGGCTGAGGAGTGGCAAATGGGTTTCAATACAGATAAGTGCAAGTTGATGCATTTTGGGAAGTCAAATCTGCATAGAACTTATTTCGTGAATGATAGTGCACTAGGGATGTAATGGAACAGAGGGATTTAGGAGTACAAGTTCATAGAAAGTAGGTCACAGGTAGATGGGGTGGTGAAAAGGGTATTGATGCACCATCAATAACTCTCGGAGACGGGAGGCGAACGATAGGCTTTTATTAGCTGCAAGAGACCACCACACAACATCCTGGAGACTGAGGGAGGAGCAGTGCCTCCAATTGCCTTTATACAGGGGTCTGTGGGAGGAGCCACAGGAGCAGTCAGCAGAGGGGCGTGTCCAGACAGGTATATGTAGTTCACCACAGGTATTTAGCACACTGGCCTTCATTAGACAAGGCACTAAATATAAGAGTTGGTACATTATATTGCATTTGGATAAGTCATTGGTGAGGCCACACTTGGAGTACTGTGTCCAGTTTTGGACACCCTGTTATAGGAAAGATGTGGTTAAACTGAGAAATAGGAGATTTATGAGGATATTGCCAGGACTCGGGGGGGGTGCTAGGCTAGGTCTTTATTTCTTGGAGTACAGGAGAATGAGGGGTGACCTCATAGGGTTGATTTAAAAAATCATGGAAGGCCTAGAGAAGATGGATGATAACACTCTTTACCCCTTTTGATAGAGGAGCCCCAACCTGGAAGGCCTAGATTTTGGATGATAAAGGGACCTTTATCATGCGGAGGGTGTAGAGTATATGGAATGAGCTGCCAGAAGTGTATGAGGCATGCACTTATAAAGATAGCTGGAGAGGGTGAGATAAGAGGGATATCGGCTGAATGCAGGAAACGGTGACTAGATGGTGGGCTCTGCATACTTGCTGGGCTGAAGGGCAATGTTACTCTGTAATTCTATACACACACAACAGCAAATTCAAATATTCTTCAGGCTATTTGAGGATGTTTGAAAGCCAGCTGTTGGTATCCCGGTAGAATGTGACTAATTGCAACTGTCATATGTAAGTGTGGAAGTATATATTTACAGAACATTCTTTCAATGAAAGAAATGTATTCTTGCAAACAAACAAAATGGCAGTAAAATCAGGATCAAAATAATTTGCGTTTACAGTGGAAGAGCCTAGGTTTTATACAAATTGAAAATGTGTTGAATTCCTTTAGATAAATTAAGTTATATTTGATGTAAATGTTCCAGTTTCAATAGCAGCATAACAAATTATCAGATACACTACACTGCATTAAGATAAAAAATAATTTTTGCAACCATTTGGATTACATGTACAGAACCATGATATATATTGCAGAAGGTCAGGATATGTTTTTCTACAGGATCATACTGTAAATGAGAAACAAGATCCAGATTCTAGCTGATTTTAACAAGATTCTGCAAATGAAGTCTATTTTTATATAGTTACTTCAGAACATACAGTATATATTGAATATGCGTATGTATTACAAGTTTATATTATCCAGCGGACAATTTATGGAATTGTCTATTAAATAAACAACAAGGAAACAAAATTGTTTCTAGGTTTAGAAGCTGCACTTTTATTGTTTTAAATTACCAAAGAAAAACAGTCCTGTGTCACAAATACAGAACACCATTTCACTGCATTCAGCATTAACTTTCAATATACGTAGTGAAATGAATGGAGAACAAGTGTCATGAAACATGGCAATAAATTAGCATATAATTTACCAAAAAGGAAATATTTAATAACAGTGTACCACATTAATACTGAATGTAAAATATAAGCAACTAATCACAATAATACAATGCTAGTTCCATTCTGGATAAGGATATTTATGTGACATTCAGTGATTAATAGAGTCCATAATTAAATGTACCGCTCCATGAAGTATGCACCTTGGGGGTATTTCTGTGAACAAGCCCTTTCTTACTCTACATGACCAGATGCTGATAATACTGTAGTGTCTGCCTTGGGCTCTTCATTGTACTGCCTACTAAGTAGTGTTCTTCTCAGTATGGCAGGCCTGTCAAATTCCTTTACAGCTTAAACAATTAACTGTTATCAGCTTGAGAACTACAAAGGATTCAGTCATTGATATTAAGGTGGCTACAAGGTAGCAGCAGCAATAAACTGTGCTATTTAAACACTTTCTGATCCAATTTCTGTCCAATTTATTTGGGTCCCAGTTGAAAATTTTATGTTCTTCTTGGTTTATTAAGTTTTTTTTATCCTTCTCCCTTTGATAATGTTATCCAATAGAGCTTGAGGGAGTTGCATTAATTCAACTGTCAGTGCTCTCTTATAGTGTAGATATATGTGCATTCAACTCCCTTGTTATATAGCACCAGTACCACAAAACAATAAACAAACCAATCCATGGAAACAAGTCTTTGCAATGTTAACACATAATCTGAGGTAAAGAGGAATTAATTAATCATAGTTCTTTGTTAAAGTGAAATATTTATTGATTAAAACAGTCATGCCCTGGAGTATTAAGCACTGGTTCTTGGGATTGTCATAGCAACACTGTTCCCTTTATGATAGCTCAGATTTCTCAAGGCATGATAGCACCAAGGTAGACTGGTTAGTTTTATTCAAGATGATGTCCAATATATGGAACTAGTTTGTAAGCAAGCCCAATTATAGGCATTTGAACAAGCACCTCATTGGCAAGGCCAGTTGTATTATAGAAGAAAGCAGTTTAAAAATACTGTCCAGAGGTAGTAGGTGACAGACAAGATTTTCATGGTTATGACTGAGTGTGCAGCACAACATCCTATATAGATTGTCAAAAACTATGTTGTTCTGCATTTACTGTACATCTGAAAAGGTTTTTTTCATACATATGACTTTATAAAAATATGCAAAATGACAATTTCCTGTGCAAGATGCCATTAGAGGAAATTATTAAATTGTACATTGTTGTGTAACAAATCACATCCTCGCTGATTAAATATTTTAGCTGATGTGTAATTAGCTAGTTAGTTTTCTTTATTTTAAAGAATCACATTTTTCACGAAAATTACTTTAAAATAATTCCTTTGAAATGAAAATAAATGTACTCTACTAAACATTTGTTTCATTCAAAATCTACAGAATCTCACTTAACTGATGAAAAGTGCCCTGTTTTGCATGTTAATGGATTTTGTACACAATGATTTACAAATATTCTCACTTACCATAGGTTCATTGCACTAGACAAAAGAGGCACAGTTCAACACAAATGCACATTCATTAAGTACTTGCTGCAGCTTGCAAGTGTTCAAGTACTATAGTAATATGAACAAGTATCCTCTTTTATTACCTCCATATTGAGTCTTTAATCAAGCTCGGCCATTTACTTTGCAAGCACTGGGCTTTGGAATCATGTCTGTTTTTACCTTTAGTGTACAAATACTATGTGGTTTCACATTTAAATATTATTTCAGGTAAACAATACATTGTCAAATCTAAACATAATGTATTGCTAATACTCCTACTGAGAGTAGTGCTACTAAAGCTTCTAACATCATTCATATTTTCTCTTTTCCAAATATTCTTTGGCTGCATTTATCTTGACAGCAGCACAAAAATGATTTTGAAACAAGGGTTTCCTCTTTTGAAATAGAAAAGCATCTGGAGCATTTTTTTTATTGCAAGTTTTTTTGATATCAAAGCAGATAGTCTGCATGTTATACCTAGCATGGTGGTCTCAATGGACAAAGCCATTCTAAGACCAGTGGTGTAAACAAGGGCAGTTAGAGCAGTACATTTCAGGCTCTGCGCATCATTGATATTGGGAAGGCACTGGCTGAGTGATCTCTGCCTTCCCTTACTTCACAATGGTAAAGCAACATCCATGTTTGCCTTTGTTAAAAAACATAGCAAATTAAAAGAGTGTTAAAATTACATTGTACACTTAAGTTTGAAACTTCAATGTCTGGTTGGCAGCAAGAAACCTTCATTGATTTGGATGCACTCAATAGCCTTACTGGAATAATGTTTCAATTCACTTTCATTTATTAAATGGAGCAAATCTGACTCAGATTTCCAGTGTTGGGGTATCATCTTTTTAAACCACATAGCTTTGAAAATAGGAATTTTAGTGGAAAGGACTAGAAATGTAGCACCATGTACAGACGAAATCTGTTCCATTTTTGGTTTTTATTAAATAACTTATCTGTTGATACTATAAAACTTCTTTTGGTCACTGTTGTGAGAGATAAATAATTGTAATTGTTCCTAAAGTGTGTTGAAAGCATATCTTTCAGAGTTTTTATTTAGCTAGGCAAGCTCACATAATTATTATTTTCTGCTTTATCAGCTTTTGAACATATACAAACTGTTCTCTCTTATTTAGGTCCAATATATATTACATTAACTTTCTGGTCCCTGGAGATGAACCAACTATTCAATTTGTTCAAGTGAACGTGCTTGTCCATAACAGCTGAGTGTTTTTCATGTTGCTGAGCAGAAAACTTAGAACTGGCATCTCCTCCACTCTGTGTCCAGCACCTTAGTTTAAAAAAAAATCCCACTTCACAGAAGTTAAAATAACAGCAAATTATTGTCAGCTGAAGCTGACCAGTGGTTACAATTTCCACAGGGTAGAGTTTGTGGGACATCAAATCCCGATCCTTTTTGAATTCAGGGCAGGCACATTTTCCATGATAGAATTAACGAGGCTTGCTTTGGGTCAGTGTCCTTGGCAGGTCTTACAGCACATCTGTCTAAAGTACGCCCTGCTGCAGAACTTGAACTTCAGCACCAGTGGGCAGTAAGCCACTTTGTTCACATCTTTGCATTCTACGAAGTAAAAGAATTGATAACACTGAGTATAGGTACAAAATTATCTCACTTCCAAGATGTACATATCTCTATTGGAAACATCCCACATCTTCCAAAATGGAAGAACTAAACTTTTAATGAACTGATGTGAAATTTTTCTCAGTGTTTCTTTTAGCATTGCAGAAACCATTTTTTTCATATAATCATTCATATGGGTTGCTTACTAATTGAGATACAGTGCACAATAGGCCCTTCAAGTCCTGCCACCCAGTAACTCCTGATTTAACTCTAGCCTAATCACAGGACAATTTACAATGACCAATTAATCTACTAACCGGTACGTCTCTGAAAAGTGGGAAGAGACTGGAACACCCATAGGAAATCTAGGCATTCCACGGGGAGGACGTACTGACTCCTGACAGATGACGTTGGAATTGAACTCTGAACTCCGATACCCCAACTTGTGATAGCGTCGCTCTAACCAGTATGCTACTTTGGCGCTCATATGGTACGCATATGGACAAATTCTCTGGATCTGTACCCGTTGAGAAGAACTCACTTTAGGAAAGCAAAGGTCAGAGATACATTTAAAACATTCCAGTACTGTCTCTCTGAATCATGCTTCCATCAAACTCAAATCTTCACTGGCATTTATCCTATAATTTGTTGCTATGAGAACTTCTGGTTAGTCATAAACAGAAAATTTATATTATGGTTTCCAAAAATCTGTCAAACATGTTCTTTTGAAAATATGATATTGGCTTAGTCCAACTATATTGAAAACACATTAAGATTTCATAATCTGTAAAAATACAACAACTATAAAACAATGTTAAAATTAACTTGTTTTTTAGAAAATTGTCATTTTATCAGCCCGATGAAGGATTCTTTCCAGTAGATTAATTAATATTTCTCCTTCAGATACTGACTACAGCAATGCTTACTTTTGCCACTTCCAGTTTTTACTTTAGATTTATGATGTTCATTGTTTACCTTTGTTTAATGATATGGTTTTGCAAAATATACTATAACCATGAGAGGAATGTTCTCTGTGAAATTTGCCTAGCCATTGGTTAAAATAATACTTCATCTGGAATCAATGAATCGTAAGAAATATCCATGTCTTGACTTACAGATGTGGAATGCACCAAGGATATACATTACGGTCAAAACAATAAATACTAAATGGCAAGTACTTGCAGCTACTGTGAGGGGTGCTTTAACACACTACATAAACTACAAAGGAACTTGAAACTGCATGAAAAATGATTAAAATGCCATTTTGGTTCAGGTTTCAGATGACCTTGGACTGTCTGGATCCTGCAGCCACACACGTACTTTAAAAGAAATGGTACAGAACTGTATTTCATCCACTGTAGCTGTGGTTGGACTATTGGTGTTTGTACTACAGTATAGTCTCAACAGTAAATGTAACATTACACTTAACAGAAGCAATCCTTCAAAGTCTGGCTTCAAAAAAATACAGTAATTCAAAAGTACAACTCAAGAATTCAAACAGATGCTGAGTTCAACATCATGTCTTTCATTGGTATAAACTTTCACAAGTGGTTAAAATAAATGTAACCTCACTTCTGTCATCAATTGAGAAAACATACAGATATTCCTTTCAAATTCTTTAAAAACTGATTTATTGCAAGGAACTGACTCTGACTGCAAATGCCTGATATGCTCCAAAACCAAGTACCATATTTAACACTAAGTAGGGAGCATAGAAGAAGCTGACTTTGCCAGTTACTCAAGATGAAAACAATCTACTGGTTCAGATCGTTTCCTTATAAATAGCAATCCTGCATGTGGCTTGGTGAGCAGCAACACTATTTTTCATGCTCCCTGTCAAAATCTGGGTGTTATTTATATGGTGAAATGACCTATCAAAATTGTGCACGTCTTCAGATTATATCCTTGAATGGCCTGACCTTTATAAGTACATATGACCAATTCTTTTAACACTTGTAATAAAAAAGCTTACGTCAAGTGACGTAAATCTGCTGCTTATTTACAAATTACTACGCAAGTATGATTCTTTTGAAATATTAGCAAGAGCCTGAAGTTTGCAAATTCTGTGGTTTTAAAATACTGTGGTTCATTTTTTTTGGCACAATTAATTGATCCAGGCACTCAAACAGCAATCAGCACACCGCACTGGAACAACTTGGAAAGTTACAGCACCAGGGAACATGTGTACAAAATTTTTTGAAACAATTCAGAATGAAGAGATCCCAAAAGACTCATTCCTGAAATGTCACCCACTCAAGCTGTATATTTTTAAGTACTTACCTTCTGCATTGGTGATAGGAGTAGTGTCACATTTACTCTCACACTGTTGCATTGAGGGTGGTCGAAGGGTTTCAGGACACTCAGTAGATGGCTGGCCGGTATACGAAAGACATTGAACTGTTCTCATCTGCTGGCCAAGACCACATTGTGCAGAACACTGCAATAAATCAAGAACAAAAAATGCATGTTAAAGGCTGTCCTTGTAGACCCCTGCTTTCAGACTGTTCTTGCTCCGAGAACATTATTTCTTCATACTTCAATTCACCTCTGTACCCTTTGTTCATTTTTTCCACCATTTTCAGCCCACGGAACCTCTGCCGTCCAACACTTAGACAGTCTTCAACAGTCTTCAACTTTGGGTCGCAGATGCTTTATTTACACCATGGACATTCAGGCCCTTTAAACCCTTATTCCGTAACAGGATGTTATGGGGCTCATTTTCCATGAACAGAGGCCCAACCACCACTACCCTCATCTGCCAAGATGAGCTGCTTACATTCACTACTTCCTTTTCTAACTCTTCTAACTTCCTCCAAGTCAAAGCCATAAGATCCAACCTACAGTGGTTTTTGCATGGAATATTTAGAATAGTTTTTGTTCAGTCCAAATTTGGTAAATTGATGACTGTATTTCTTTAACTTCTAGATCTCAAATCAAACTGAAAAATTACCTTACTTTGCTGCAAATTTCCACCTTGTTCTCATTTTCACAAAGCCTGCCTCTTACTCTTCCCTTTCTCAACCTTTCTACTTTAATCTCAAATGATATGTAAATGACAAGTATCCATGACACACTCTAACAGCTATCTTGTTGGCCTCCATACTGCAGGACTGTTTTGAAGACGTCGACTGGAATGTCTTCCATGATGAGGATGTCTCCGAGTTCACTAATGGAGTCACGTGCTTCAGCTGGAAGTGCATCGACAATGTTGTCCATCAGAAGTCGGTCAGGGTCTTCCCGAAACAGAAACCCTGGTTCAATAGTTCTGTGCGAGCAGCAGTTAACCACACTACACAGAGCTTACATCGCCGGCAATCAGCAGGAGCTCGAGAAAAGCAGCTACGATCTGCACAGAGCTATCAAGGCTGCGAAACAACAATACAGGGACAAGATTGAGTCAAGATTCACAATGAATAGCACATGTGACTTGTGGCGAGGTTTGCATACAATCGTAGACTTCAAAGCCAAACGTAGTGGTGCCACCAACATCGCGGCCTCTCTCTCAGTTGAGCTCAATCGCTTTTACGCTCGGTTCGATGTTGCTAACTCTGAGCCTCCGAGGAAAGCCACCACTACAACCTGCAGCCTGGTCATCTCGGAGGCTGAGGTACGCAGATGTTTCCAATGAGTGGACAGTCACGAGGCTGCGGGACCGGACGGCATCCCAGGGCGAGTACTCAGGATGTGCACAGCACAATTGGCAGGCGTGTTTATTGACATTTTTTATCTCTCCCTATCCCAGTGTAGAGTGCCCGCCTGCTTCAAGTTATCCACCATTGTCCCTGTACCCAAAAAGACCAAGGTAACATGCCTGAACGACTGGCGTCCTGTCGCACTCACCTCAATAATAAGCAAATGCTTTGAGAGGCTGGTTAAGGATTACATCTGCAGCGTGCTACCCCCCACACTGGACCCCCTACAATTCACCTACCAACACAACCGATCGACAGATGACGCAACAGCCACAGCTCTACACACCGTCCTTACACATCTGGAGAAGAAGGATGCTTATGTGAGAATCCTGTTTTTGGACTACAGTTCAGCATTCAACACCAGAATTCCATCCAGGCTCGACAGGAAGCTCAGAGACCTTCCCCTTGACCCTGCCTTGTGCAGCTGGATCCTGCACTTCCTGTCAGATCACCAGCAGGTTGTAAGAGTGGGCTCTCTCACCTCCAACCCTTTGACTCTCAACACAGGAGCCCCTCAGGGCTGTGTACTAAGTCCCCTCCTTTACTCCCTGTCATCTCTCTGACACAGCGGTGTCAAGAAAACAACCTCTCACTCAATGTCGCAAAAACAAAGGAGCTGGTTGTGGATTACAGGAGGAATGGAGATGGGCAAACCCCTACTGACATCAATGGGGTTGAGAAGTTAAACAGTTTTAAGTTCCTCAGCATCCAAATCACTGAGGACCTCACATGGTCTGTAAACACCAGCTGTGTGGTGAAAAAGACACAACAGCGCCTCTTTCACCTCAGACGGTTGACGAAGTCTGGTATTGGTCCCCAAATCCTAAGAACTTTCTAGAGGGGCACAACCCAGTGCATCTGTAGTTGTGAACTTCCCATGATTCAGGCCATTTACAAAGACAGGTGCAAGAAAAGGGCACAGAGGATCATTGGGGACCCAAGTCACCCCAACCACTGCTTCCAGCTGCTACCATCCGGGAAGCAGTACAGCAGCATAAAAGCCAGAAGCAACAGGCTCCAGGACAGCTTCTTCCACCAGGCCATCAGACTGATTACCTTGCGCTGATCTGAGTATATTTCTATGTTACACTGACTGTTCTATTATTTTAAATTATTATAAATTACTTTGATTGCACTGTTAGATGAAGATGAAATGTAAAGGATTTTACTCCTCATATATGTGAAGGATGTAAGAAATAAAGTCAATTCAATAATAATTGACACCATCTCCCCGATTCCTTCCTGGAAAATCACCTTTGTCTCCCTAGCTCTATTGTATCTGTTCTGATGATCAACACCTTTCACACCAGTGCTTATGAGATGTCTTATTCTTTTCCTTAACCATGACAAAACTCTCAATTGCAGTTGTTGCATTTTCAGCACTTATTTGACCCTTCTCTACCCCCCCATCAGCTTGCACTTCATTAGTCACCACATTCACAGCATCATCATGTGTAACTTCTGCCATCTTAAAGTTGTTGCCCAAACACATCTTCTCCCTCTTCACCCAGCATTACAAAGGGACTAATCACTCTGTATACCCTAGTTCGCTCTCCCATTAACACCTACATCCACTACACTCTTGGGGAACCTTCCCTTGCAACTACAGAAGATGCACCCCGTGTCCACTTATGTCTTCCTTTCCCGCCTGTACAGGGGAAACAAATACTCTCTTTCAAGGAGAACACTGATCCATGTGTACCCTTTAGATTCATTAGTATTACATCTGATGGTCACTATTATCTCCAGCACCTGGAGAACCAAATGCAGATTGCGTAAGAGCTTTGTAAAACATGTCCATTCCGTCCACAAGGAGACCCTGAGCTTCCAGTTGTTGTCACTTTAATTCTTTGTCTCCTAAAACTTTGACCTCCATATTTTTTGGCCATTTATGTGTTTTTTGGCTATTAACTATGTTAAAGTCAACCTAAGCTGGAGGAACGCCATCTGATTTTCCAACTTTGGACGTTACAATTTTCAATATTGAATTCAACAATTTCTGATAACCAGCCTTCCCAGATTAATTCAGCATTTACCTGTAATGTTGACTTTTCTCTCTCTACACATACTGCTCAACATCTCCAGCATTTTGCTTTTATTTCAGATTTCTAATATTTGTAGCATTTTATATCTTGTAGTTACAACAATTCTAGTTTTTGTTTATTTCCTTCTCGTTCAACATAACTACCAGATCAGCTGTGATTCTCAAATTTTCACCAACTGCTCTCAGCAGGCACCACCACCACCACTATTGTTATTACTTTTATTCTGGTTTCAGTCATTTCGCACCCTTTATTCTCTCTGCTTACTACTGACCCTCCTACCACCACTCCCTTGTTCCACAACTGAAAACATGATTAGTTTCTAACTTTTCTCATATCTGATGCGTGTTTCACTAAAGATGTTTCACTCCATAGATGCTGTATGACCTATTGAGTATTTCTAGCAATTTCTTCTTTATCTCAGATTTATAGAATCTGCATTGTTTTTGCTTTTCGATGTTTAATTGTAACATTCATCCACAGCAAAAATATGCTCAACGTAAAAAAAATTATGATTTTAAAGCTGCAAGGTCATCTAAGACGAGGCCTTTTACTTTGAGATAGTTCGAATGGTTGGAATGTACTAGAGGAATTCAACTGGCTTCAGACATCTGAATAATCTTTGTGGCCTCAGTATCTCTACTTAGAGGAAATGCACTGCTCTGGTGTAAGATAAACTTTAGTTTACTGCAGTGAGAACCTTCTCTTGGCTTATTATGATCAATCCATCTCACTTTCTGAGACCATACAAATCGGTTTACGACCTTACCCAGGTTTTTCTGCTGTTTGGATTTAGATATGGACTTGGACTATGGACTTTTTTTTCCCAGTTTTATAGTTTTTTTTAAATATTGTGTTTTTTGCCCAATCCTTGATTTTTTTTGTGTGGGGAAGGGGTTTTGAGGGTTGATGATCACGTTGCAGTTCTTTCCTTTCTTAGTTTCGTGGTATCTGAAGAAAAAGAATTTCAGAGTTGTACACTTTGATAATAAGTGAACCTTTGAGATGTGCTTCAGGGTACCTCAGGCATTAGGACCACCTAATTTTTATGTGATACTATTCAACTTTGTCTATTTTCACATCTTCTAGTATAGAATTCTCCTTCCTGCATATGTTATTTCCATACCCAGCTGCTTACCTCACTTTTTCTATAGCTTCATATTTCCCCTTAGTTCAATTAAACACTTTCCTAATTTGTCTGTTCCCATCAAGGAGATAGAATTATGATCACTATCTCCAAAATGTTCTCCCACTGAGAGACCTGACATCTGACCAGGTTCATTTCCCAATACCAGATCAAGGACAGCCTCTCGTCTTGTAGGCTTATCTACATACTGTGTCAGGAAACATTCCTGAACACACCTAAAAAAAACTCCACCCATCTAAACTCCTCATTCTAGGGAGATGCCAATCAACATTGAGGAAATTAAAATCCCCCATTACGACAACCCTGTTATTACTGCACCGTTCCAGAATCTGTCTCCTTATCTGCTCCTCAATGTCCCTGTTGCTATTGGGTGGTCTATAAAAAGCACCCAGTAGAGTTATTGACCCCTTCCTGTTTGTAACCTCCACCCATAGACAGACAGAAAACAAGTCCTCCATGACTTCGTCATTTTCTATGGCCGTGACACTATCTCTGATCAACTGTGCCATGCCCCCACCTGTCTCCCTCCCTGTCCTTTCTGAAACATCTAAAGCCTGGCACTTGAAGTAGCCATTCTTGCCCCTCAGCCATCCAAGACTCTGTAATGGCCACAACATCATAGCTCCAAGTACTGATCTATACTCTAAGCTCATCCGCTTTGTTCATGATGCTTCTTGCATTAAAATAGACACATCTCAAACCGTCGGTCTGAGTGTGTCCCTTCTCTATCACCTGCCTATCCTCCCTCTCACACTGCCTACAAGCTTTCTCTATTTGTGAGGCAACTGGCCCTTCCTCCGTCTCTTCAGTTCGGTTCCCACCCTCCAGCAATTCTAGTTTAAACTCTCCCCAATAGCCTTCGCAAACCTCCCTGCCAAAATATTGGTCCCCTTCAAATTCAAATGCAACCCATCCTTTTTGTACAGGTCACACCTGCCCCAAAAGAGGTCCCAATGATCCTGAAATCTGAATCCCTGCTCCAATCCCTCAGCCACGCATTTATCCTCCACCTCACTCTATTCCTATACTCACTATCACACGGCACAGCTAGTAATCTGAGATTATTGCCTTTGAGGTCCTGCTTCTCTGCTTCTTTCCTAACTCCTTGTATTCTGTCTTCAGGACCTTCTCCCTTTTCCTATCTATGTCATTGGTACCAATATGTACCACGACCTCTGGCTGTTCTCCTTCCCACTTCAGGATATCGTGGACACGATCTGAAACATCCCAGATCCTGGCACCTGGGAGGCAAACCACCATCCGTGTTTCTTTCCTGCATCCGCAGAATCGCCTGTCTGAACCCCTGACAATAGAGTCCCCTATCACTACTGCCTTCCTCTTCCTTTCCCTACCCTTCTGAGCCACAGGGGCAGACTCTGTGCCAGAGGCTTCCCCCAGGTAGGCTGTTCCCCCTCAACAGTATTTAAAATAGGAGTACTTATTGTTAAAGGGGACAGCTACAGGAGTGCTCTCTAGTATCTGACTCTTGCCCTTCCCTCTCCTGACTGTTACCTACTTACCTGTCTCCTGAGGCCCTGGTGTGACTACTTTTCTATAGCTCCTCTCTATCACCTCCTCACTTTCCTTGATCAGACGAGGGTCATCGAGCTGCATCTCCTGTTCCTTAACCTGGTTCTTAAGGAGCTGCAGCTCGACAAACCTGGCGCAAATGTGGCCATCCGGGAGACCTGTTGTAACCTATCACAGCCATCACTACACACAACACCACCAAACCATGTCATCTGCATACTAATTCACCCTTCCACTTCATCATCTATGTTACTTATAAAAATCGCAAAGAGTAGGGGGTTCCATAACTGATCCCTGTGGAACATTAGTGGCCACGAACCTCCAGGCAGAATACCCTCCATCTACAACCACCTCTGCCTTCTGTGGACAAGCCAATTCTGAATCCACACAGCTAAGTTTCCTACAGGGAAATTACCATGGGGAACTTTGTCGAATGCCTGACAAAATCTATATACACCATATCCATGGCTCTACATTCATCAGTTTGTTTCTCCTCAAACAGGTGAATCAAACCCTAACGCCTGCCCTCACAAAGCTATGCTGACTATCCCTAATCAGACTATGTTTCTCCAAATGCTCATAAATCCTGTCTCTAAGAACCCTCTCCAATACTTTGCCCCCCCCCCCCCCACTGACTATAGTTCCCAGGATTATCCCTATTACCCTTCTTGAACAAAGGAATTACATTTACCATCTTCTAATCTTCTGGTACTACTGTGACCAGTGAGGATGCAAGGAATATTGCAAAGGCAGAGCAAACTCTTCTCTCATTTCCTGTCGTAACCTTGGGTATATTCCATCTGGCCCTGGTAACTTATCTAACCTAATGTTTTTCAAAAGTTCTAACACGCCTTCTTAACCTCAACATATTCCACCTGATTAACCTGTTCTACACTGACCTCACATTTGTCAAGATCCTTCTCGTTAGTGAATACTGAAGTATTCATTAAAAACTTCCCCTACCTCCTCTGACTCCAGTCACATGATTCTTCTTTTATCCCTGTTGGTCCCACCCTCACTCTGTCATCCTCCTTTTCTTCATGTACTGTACACCTTGTCAAACATCTTCATGTAGAACACTTTGAGGAGGTTTTCCTTAATCCTACTCACTACTCTCCTTAATCCTCATGTCCCTTTCTAGCTCTTCTAAGTCAATTCTTAAGCTCCTTCCTGGCTACTTTATAACTCTCAAGAGCCTTGCTTCCTAAACTTTTAGTTTGCTTCCTTCTTCCTCTTGACTAAATGTTCCACCACACTTGACAACCTTCACTATACCATCCTTTCCCTACCTCATGGAACAAACCTATCCAGAGCTCCTTGCGAGTGCTCAAGAACCTCCACATTTCTATTGTACATTTCCCTGAGAATGCCTTTTCCCAATTTATGTTCCCAAGTTACTGCCTAACAGTATCATAATTATCCCTCACCCAATTAAATACTTGCCCATACAGTCTGCTCCTATCCTTGTCGAAGGCAATGGTAAAGGTGAGGGATTTTTAGTCACTGTCTCTGAAATATCTGCCCACTGAAGAGTCTGTCACCAGACCAGGTTCATTGCCTTGTACTGGATCCAGTGTGGCTTCTGCTCTGGTCGGCTTAGCTACTTTTTGTTTAGGTTTATAACAGGAGGTAGAATAAGTAAAGAATGTACTTATTTGGCAGAGTACTTGTCTGACCCAAAACTGGTGAGGCAATGTTGTTCAGGGACAATCTAATGTGAAGAACAAAATTTCCCTGTAATTCTCCAAAAGTAATCTTGTTGTCATGAATAGTGGTAGACAATGAAATAGCTAATGACAGTAGAAGGCCCTCGGAACATGCCTACCCTTAGCAAAGGCATGGCCCAACTTGTGAGTCTTAAAGAAAAGCTGAAGCATTTGCAAACCATGTTCAGCTGTATGATCCATTTTGGGTTTGTACTTGGGTCCTCATCATCACAGACAGCAGACTTTAGCTAACTCAGTTCAGTCTATGTGAATTGGTTGACAGCACTCTCTAAAACAAAGGCCACTGGACCAAATGACATCCCAGTCCTGGTACTGCTTATTGTACTAAAGATTGTGCTCCAGAACTAACTGTGTTTTGAGCCAAGCTACTCTTGTGACATTGATATCAACCCAACAATGTAAAACTTGGCCAGTTAATATATTATTAATAGTAAGTTCTTGGCAGTGTGGAGGATCAGAGAGATATTGGGGTCCATGTCCATAGAACACTCAAAGCTGCTGCACAGGTTGACAGTATTGTTAAGAAGGCGTATAGTGAGTTGGCATTCATCAACCATGGGATTAAGTTCAAGAACCGTGAGGTAATGTTACAGCTATATAAGACCTTGGTCAGACCCCACTTGGAGTATTGTGTTCAGTTCTGGTCACCTCACTACAGGAAGGATGTGGAAACTATAGAAAGTGTGCAGAGGAGATTTACGAGGATGTTGCCTGGATTGGAGAGCATGACTTATAAGAATAGGTTGAGTGAACTTGGCCTTTTCTTCTTGGAGCGATGGGGGATGAGAGGTGACCTGATAAAGGCGTTTAGGATGATCAAAGGCATTGATAGTCAGAGGCTTTTGCCCAGGGCTGAAATGGCTAACACGAGGGGGCATGCTTTTAAGGTGCTTGGAAGTAGGTACAGATGAGATGTCAGGGGTAAGTTTTTTACGCAGAGAGTGGTGAGTGGGTGGAATGCACTGCCAGTGGCAGAGGCGGATACAGCAGGAGCTTTTAAGAAACTCTTAGATAGGTACGTGGAGCTTAGAAAAATAGAGGGCTATGCGGCAGGGTAATTCTAGGCAGATTCTAGAGTAGACTACATGGTCGGCCAACATTGTGGGCTGGGCCGAAAGGCCTGTAATGTGCTGTAGATTTCTCTGTTCTATGTTCTAAGTCATGTTGGGAAAAAAAGTAGGACTAGTCAAAGGCATTACAGTTCGAGAGAGTGAATAGACCTTCATCAGTCAGGGTAATGAGTACAGGAGTTAGGAAGTTGTAGTTGTACAGGATGTTGGTGAGGCTGCACCTGGAGTACTGTGTATAGTTTTTGTTACCCTACTGTAGGAAAGGTGTCACTGAGCTGTAAACAGTACAAAGAAGAAACACATTGGAGTGATGCAAAGATTTTCCCTGGAGGCCTAGCTTTCACAGTCTATACCAATGATTTGAATAAAGTTTATTTATGATACAAAACCAGGTGACCATGTGAGCTTTGTGGAGGAGACAGAAGGTTTATGAGGAAAAATGAGAAGCTCACCATCATTGTCTTGCATTCTCCCACAACCTTTGACACCCTCACTAATCAATAACCTATCAAACTCTGCATTAAATATATCTAATGACTTGGCCTACACAGCCGCCCATAGCAATGAATTCCACAGATTACCCACCCTCTGACTAAAGAAATTCTTCCTCCTCGAGGCATATCCATCTACTATGAAGCTGTCCCCTTTGGTCCTAGACTTCTCTAGTGCTGGAAACATCCCTTCTATGTCCATATTTGACAGGTTTAAAATATTGAATTGATGCCTGAGGAATTATTCATATTAAGAAAAATTATTGTAGGGATGCTAACATTTTACTGAGCTCTAAAGTTGAAATCTATAGGAAACGGGGAAATTACTCTCCAATAGTTGACAACAACTTACCCAAAGGAAGTTGATTGTGGTTGTTGAAAGTCCATCATGTCATGTTCATTCTGCAACAATAGTCTAGGCCCAACTACTTTTAGCTCTTTTATAAATAACCTGCCTTACCCCATATGCATGAAGAAGGGATGTTCAGTGATAATTTCATATGTTCATTTCTATATGCTAGCCCTCCCAAAATGAAGCTGTCCATGTCACCACATAGTAAACCCAAGACAAATTCAGGCATGAGCTGATAAATAACAAGAAGTATTTGTGCCTTAACTGTTACAGGCAATCACCGTCTCCATCAAGAGGGAGGTTCGCGACTTACGTTTGAAATGGAATGGCATTGCTTACATCAAGTCACTTATCATTAGTGTCCTTTGGGTCACCTTGGACAAAAACCATTATAGAATCAATGACAAAAATACACTAGGTATAAGAACAAATCAGAGGCTGGGCTTTTCCTCATTCTGTTATTGCTTTTCCTTTGTACTGCCTCCATAACCTCATGTTTTGAAATAATCTACAAGCTTTGGCTTGCAAAACTAAGTTTTTCACCATATCTTTGGTATATTATAATAATAAACCAATTCTCATTATTCCTTCAGTGAATAGCTCACCTCTTTCAAAATCAAGGCTCAACAAGATAGTTAGTGATAGAATACCATTTGCCTCAACTAGAGCAGCTCCAACAACACTTTCTTAAGTAACTGTGTTTAAGTAGTTTGCAATTTTTATTAACATAACAGAGTAGCTCCGCAGTGTCAACAAAGATCATAATCCAAGCATCTTATTTCAGTTGCTTGGGATTTAAAAGACCAATTTATTGTGAACATCAAGTATTACTCATTTTTGGAAAAAGTACTTAATAAATCAAAGACATGGATTCTCAACAGCTGATAGCAAAAATTGATGAAACTGTGTAAATAGCATGTTCCAAAATTCAAAGGTACCTGTATTCATATAATTTAGGTTTGTGTGAGCTAGGAAAAAAAACACATGAATGAAAAAGAAACTTCATACAATCTGGAGATCACAATGGACAATATTTTACATGAAATACAACACATATTAATTTATGCACCAGAAGTCACCAGGTAGATGAGTGTTCAGGAAACGGAATATCATAACTTTAAATTGGTCCCAACTTACCAGGCCCCATTCTCCAGTGACCCATCGAGGGGGTGGACATCGCCCAAGGCTGCAACGAATCCGGGCTGGAGGTTTGCTTTCACTCGAGCAATGGGAGGGCGGGAAAGTCTTGCTCAGGTCGCTGCTCTTACATAAAACAATTCGATGCTTAAATCCTGGGCCACATTTGGGAGTACACTGCAAAAGATGGTTCACACTTAATATTTCATCAGTCAATGTTTTTGTATTTAAAAACAGCGAAGTCTATTCAGGGTTTCCAGTTACACTGGATATTTTATTGTCTACACGTAAGACTCAAATGACTAAGGTCATGGCAGTTTTCAGGAATTTGAAAATTCCTTTACTTCTGATTGCAATTACTTGGAATAAATATTTATAGACTGTAGTACTGTGGTAGTGAGATATCAAATGTGTAAAAGCTTTCAACATTCACAAACTGAGCAAATTTGGCATTGCAGTCATTACTGTGAGATACTGACTGAAAAATATTTGGTATCATAACAGGTAAAAGTCCTGTCTTGGTACCACTAATTGGTTTTGGATTCAACTAAAGAGTAAGTACCCAATTTTGATTCTTGGTCTTATCTGTATAACTTCAAGTCAACCAAGATACCAGTAGCCTGATTACAGTAAGTCTGAGTGCCCCATGTTTGGATAAGCGAAATGGTTGCTGGTCTGATCACTAAACAGTGGGGAAATATGTATGGATGTCAGTTGATAATAGGTTAGAAGCCAGATGCATTGATCCCATCTGAAATAGATGCCATCATTTACAAACTAGGCATACAAAGAAGTGATCAAATCAGAAACAAGAGAAAATCTGCAGATGATCAAAATCCGAGCAACACACACAAAGTGCTGGAGGAACTCAGCGGGCCAGGCAGCATCTGTGGAAAAGAGTACAGCTGATATTTTGGGCTGAGACCCTTTGACAGGATACAAGGAAGGGGGCCAGAAAAACAGAGCCCTTGTGGAATACTAATCCATAATACAAGCATTAGTCAAAAGTTTCAGGTGAACCTTCTCGGCATGCAACAAATACCTGCCCCCAATACAGGTGACAAAATATTACAAAGGAAATACATTTAACGCAAGAACCAGCATTGTACTCTCAGCAGAATAATGGAATCCATTGAGAAACAGCACGATCAGACATTTATATCTTTTCCTCAGGGCTTTGTTGATTTTCTGCTGAAACTATGGTGAACAAGAACCCCCCTTAGGAATGCTTTCTCTGTGCTTAGAATATTCAGAGTCCCATGAATTGAGTTATCCTATTGTGAAACTCCATGAGTAGAGCAAACCCTTGTTTCTGAATTATATCCATGGGTTCTGAGCTCTCCTATAACTCAATATAACATCCAAAATAAATAGGACCACAGGGAGACTGTTATAGCCCAGCTCTTACAACTCTGCCTTATGTCTAAGAGTTCTTCTTTAAGGAGAAGGAACTAGCTAACATTTATTTAGCACTCTTCATAACCTTAGAAGTGAAGTCATTGCTCTCCGGTAAGGTAATGTAAAAATAATTTAAATGCCTGACAGTACTCCAAGCCAATTTGTTTCTTTCAGATTTTTAAAACAGAACTTTATCAATGACTGGACAAACAAAACACAGCCAAAAATCCCTAAACCTATACATCTCAGAAACCAATCTGAACAAATTTATGACGACTGAGCTCTGCATTAGTTGGAGAGCAGAATCATGGCCAGCTGGATGACATGTCAAACCTGTTCAGGGTCAGCAATTCAAGTTTAGAAATATAATCTCTTTTGAAACATGCATGCAGCTTTGTAGAACTGCAAGTTTGGACTTCTTGTGCACTGGAAATGTAAAAACCTGTCCAGAGGGCAAGGGTCTATGTCTTAGCAGTGGGAGAAGAAAATAATGTGTCATCGGCCATCTGCTAATATACTGGGATGGTAACTTAGGCAGAAACAGAGTCCATTCAGCCCATCAGGTTCTCCATTTACAGCAACACAGGCAGTCCCATTCCTCATTCTTCCTCCATACTCTGTTCTTTTAGAAACTCACCCAACTCCCATCTGAACACTTGGAATGAATCTGCCTCCAATACAACACCTGGCAGTGCAATCCAGCCCATAACCATGCATAACTCTTCTTTTGTCAATTATCTTCATTCTATGTCCATTCAGTCCCTCTTCTGGAAGGAATATTTTCTGTTTATTCCACTGGCATCCTTCATTTTAAACACCTCTGTCAGATCCCCTTACAACTTCCTCATTTCAAGAACGACCCCAGATTCTCTAGTTTATCAAAATAACTATTCTCTCCCTTTAGGCAAAATGTACAAAAGTCCAAAAGCACATACCACAAGCTCAGGGACTGCTTCTATCCCACTGTCATCAGACTCTGAAATAGACCCCTTGTACACTAAGATGGACTCTTGGCCTCACAAGCTATCTTGTTATGATCTTGCACATTATCTTTTACCTGCGCTGCACTTTTCAGTAGTTTTTACACTTAATTCTTCATTGCTATTGTTTTATCTTATTCTGCCTTAGTGCAGTGTGTAGTGATTTAATCTCTTCAAAGAGGATGCAGCAAAGCTTTTCATTAATAATAAACCAACACCAATACCAAACTGATGTTTTATGAAAATTCATTAATATTTCATTATTTGTTATGCCTCTATTCATAAAGTCTAGGACCCCACTCTGCACTTTCAAACACTTATACACATATACCAGTGATCGCATACCCGTTTAAAAATTGCTCCTTCCAGTTTATATTGCTTCTTCTCCTTTTCCTAACAAAATATATGTAACTTTGCATTTCTCAGCATTAAATTTCATCTCTCATATATCCACCCATCCTGCTAGCCTGTTTATATCCTACTGAATGGCAAGGCAAACAAAAGGGGTTGATTACTGTATTCTTATAGTCACAGTACATCACTAGCTTTGTCACAATTCACTATATTTCTATTTTTGTGTCATTGGTAAATTAGGAAGTTGTGCCGCAGACACTGACATTGATAACCTGCCTTCGCAGTTGGATGAACAAATGAAATTTTTCCTCCTTGGTTCTGTGCTCACCCTCCTCTGCCTTTGGGCAATATAGTAAGGTTATTATTAGGAATGCTGGCAAATTACATTGTCCCATGGGAGTCTTCTGTCATTTTCTGATGTCACGTCTAAATGGGGAAAATAAAAGCTGTATTTACCCATCCTTAACCAATCTCTTATCCAGATGGAATGGGACAAAGGACCTGTAGCACCCCACAATTTCTGTTCATATGAGACCTCCTCCACTTTCCGTAATAATAGGCCAGGTGCCCTGAGGAAATTAAGAATCCGTGCACTGATCTACATCTCACAACTAAACATTTCCGGAAGGAAATGGATAATTACTAGTGCAGTTCTACTTAAGAGATTGAGGCGACTGCTTGATCCACAGTAAATAGTTTTATTCCATAACCACTATCTCTCATCTTGATAAACAACCTAAAGGACAATCATGCCTTTTGTAGTGCCAATGAAGCAGCTCTCAGAAAACATGTCAAACTTGGTCAAAATCAATTTTTATAACAACTTGCATACAAGCATAAAAGAATTGCATCATAAAAATCTGTAAATGACATTACAAGATTGCAGGACATGAAAATGTACCCCTAAATGTTTTGATAACCAATGCAGAATATCAGATGACAGTAGGTTTTTTAGCTATAGAAAGTTCAGTCATAAATCGTCCTCTCACTAAGCACCCTGCAGAGAATGTTCAGGGTATAAAATAAGCACATGTGAGACTCATTACTCAGTAATAATACCAAAATGGTCTTTCTTGTTTTCCTTTTTCTTAAGCTAGCAGGAGTTTTTACTTATAATTATAATAAATGTGGTAAAATTGTAAATGCCTTTGATCAGGCTAAATATAAGTAGCACAAGCAGGAAGCACGTTGGTGTGTGTACCTCAGACCAATCCAGCGCAACCCACTGTGGGGGACAGGACTGGTTATTACAGGGCTCTTTCTCAACAGGCCTGTGGGTGAGACAGTGGCTGTCATCCAGAGTTTCTTCCTCAGATGGTCCAATTTTCCTAATGCACAATACAGTTCGTATACGCATTCCACCATCACAAGTTTTGCTGCATTCTGACCAGTCTCCAATAAACCATCTAGAAGACAGAGAAAATAAAGTTAGAGTTATAGAGTCATACACCCAGAAGGCTATTTATCCAGTGCTACCTCTTGAATGAGTCCCATTTCTTTTCATGTACATACTCATTACCCTTTGGAAATTGCCAATCTCATAAAAAATGTCAAAACGTTTCTCATATTGTAACAACATGACTACAGACTTGAAACACTCACATAAAATGTACATTAAATTATTTAGGTAGCTTACATAAATATGTTGACCAGAGTGGCTTTTCTGATGGTAGAATCTGCTAATACCAATACATTTGTTCTTGGATCACAAATGCATTGTCCAAGAAACCCACCCAGGCTTTAAAGGGATACCAAGAGATTTCATGATGCTGCCTAATGTGTAAATCCAGAATTCAAAGTGTGGGCTACCTGCAGCCACACACAGCTGGTAACATGTATAGTGCTTCCTCACACCCCTGCAGAACTCTGTGCAGCTTTGCAACAGGCCAATCATTATCACTGTCAATGATCAATCAGAATCCCCTCAACTTCGAAGTAAACTAGAAGCTTTTTGTAAGGAACTTTTTGAGCACATTTTATGGAAGTCTCAGTTCAATATATCAAAGGCCATTCCAAAATCCACCTCGGGGATCACTTCCTCCAAAAGGTTTGTCCAGCAGAATTTCTGTGTTCTGAATCATGACTGAAAACTGTTTACAAGACTATTGTTTTGTGAACGATCTTCATTTAGTTCTGATAACCAATTCCATCTGTTTACCTAGCAGTGAAGTAAAACAAATTGAACCTCCGAACAGTGGCACCACATTAATCTGGTTCTAGTCTGATGGTACTTCCTCAAGGTTCAATTCTCTGATGGCCATCAATGCTTCCCTGAGCATCTTTCGGAAACAGATATATCTATGTGGTCACTTTGGTTTTTTTAAACATATTTACTATATTAGTATTTTAATTTATATTACGTTAAATCATTAATTCTACATTGTTGCACCTAGATAGTGAGATCATTCTGCTTGTGGAAAGACCTATAATTTTATGAACTCCCTCTCTTTTACGCTAGGTGTTTTGTTTCCAATTCTCTAATTGCTTATATTAAAATTTCAACTGTACAGACTTGATAAAGAAATCTTACTGTTGCGATTGATGGTTATGATTGCCTCTATGTTTCTCTCTGCCCTAAACATTCCTTCAATTTGTTTCTCCAAGTTCTTCCATTCATTCAGGTCTGCTCTTTCCTCCCTGAATTACTTATGCAGGTTGCTCTTCCTCTTTTGTCTTGCTTTTAATTTGGGTCATGCTTGTTTAGTCTAGACCTCTTGACCTTAGGTATTCATTCATCCTTCATGTTCAGTATGTATTACTTATCTTCTGAAATATGTAAGACGCTCTAGTGATCACATTTCTTCAGATGCTTGCAGGTTGTTTTTAAATTAGACATTGCTCATAATCCTTTGAATCTCTAGATACCACATCATACTGAACTTGATCATTCTGAGGTAACAGTTCCGTAATGCTGATACCAAATTCCTTTCCTGTATTTTCTCTAGATAACTTATCATACCATTACAAAGTTAAATGTGCATCGTCTCGCAAGGCTTTCTTGATACACTTAATCACCAAGCAGTTATGTACCTCAGAATCCAAATTGCTTGGGTATTCCCAAATTAACGAAATTGCCCTGAAAATAATCTTCCTGTTTACGTGTGCCCTTTTTATCTCTTAAAAAAATTCAGACAGTCTTCCATTTTTTTTCTAACCTAGTGATTTTCAATGCACTTCCAGTGTATTTTGTTTGTATTTTTTAAATTATTTAACACAAGGAACACAGTATTAACCACAGCTCTTATATTTCTTAACTTCATGAACCTCCCATGTGCCTCTGACTTACAGAACTGCACTACTCCCTTTCCAGTCTCCTACTACGGTAGTTTGTTGAATTCTGTATGCTCCTGTATGTTGCATTCATTACAATCCTCTGGAGTCAATCATGCCTCTGATTTTCTTATCAGATTGCATTCCTTACTGCTACAATGGCTTCCATTTCTAGCATAACTGTTACTTCTAATTCACAAGAGAGCATATTTTATCATAGATTTGCCTCCTTACTCAAGGCTGAGTCTGCCTGCTCCTTGTTCTCCCTCCTATTTGTCCTACTTTTCTGAGCTGTATGTGAACATATATCTTCCACCTAGTGATCAGCTCTGACTGTGATCTAATTTCCTCTCTGCCAACTCCCCAGCCTATCTGGTTTAAATTATTCTTCCTAGCTGTCTCCTATTTTCCTTGGAAGTCTCAAGCTCTTGCTTATTTAGGTCCTGTTCGAGTCCATAGTTTCACAATTAAACATAAATAAATCGTTTGGCTCCTGATATTTGCCACTTGTTTACATTCTTCAATTTCTTGGTCAATGCTATACTTTGACAAAATGCTAAATACCAAGAAACATTACTTTGCATTCCTATTCTTTGAACTCTTAATCAATCCTTGAGCAGCTTTAAGAGCTGTATGTATATTTTTTCTCTCTGTAAGCTTACTGCTACATAAATCAGTATCACGGGGTTCCATCTTGTATAGTTTGGTTAGTGTCTTCAATGTGCTTCACCGTAACTTCAGATAAACAAGCCACCATTCTAATTGTCAAACACGAGGAAACCTGCAGATGCTGGAAATTCAAACAACACACAAAAAACACCATTCTAATTGTGACTGTCCTCTGCAAACACCAGAAATTCCACATTCCTAAGGAAGAGTTCCTGCACCAGATGGATTATCGAGCTGATTAAAGGATAAGCAATCCATTTTCAGTGACTTCCTGCTATGCATTGAGCTAGTTCTCTTATAGAAACCATGACCATAAAAGATAAGAGCAGAATTAGGCCATTCTTCCCATCCAGTCTGATTTATTATTCCTCTCACCCCCATTCAATGCACCTCCAGTGTGGAATTCTGTGCCCAATGAAGCAGTGGAGGCTACCTTGTTAAGACAAGGTTGGATAGATTTTTGCATAGTAGGGGAATTAAGGGTTATGGGGAAAAGTCTGGTAGGTGTAGATGAGTCCATGGCCAGATCAGCCATGTCCTTATTGAATGGCAGAACAGGTTTGATGGGCCAGATGGCCGACTCCTGCTCCTATTTCTTATATTCATTCACCTGCCTTTTCCCTGTAACCTTTGATGCCTTTACTCATTAAGAACCCATCAACCTCCGCTTTAAATATACACAATGACTTGGCCTCCACAGCCATCTGTGGCAATGGATTCCACAAATTCACCACCCTCTGTCTAAAGAAATTCCTTCTCATCCCTGTTCTAAACAATCCCTCTTTTCTAAGGCTGTGTCCTCTGGACTTATGATCAAAACTAATAACATTCTGTATCAATGTAGTACCTTTAATCAAATCAAAAATTCCACAATAGTTCTCAAAAGCCTTACTGGCTAAACCTGACACAGAGCAATAAAAGGTGATTCTACTAGAAGTGACAAAAAGATTATGCAGTTGATGGGATGGCCACCAATGGAGATAACAGTTAAATTTATCTTGTGATACATATCTCATCCTATGATGTCTTTTGATTTATATTGCATTTTGAAAAAAAAAAACAATGGCAGTGCTTCCAAAGTGGACAGAAGTACAAAGAATAAAATTCTGAAAACTTACTCTGGTGGGCATGGTTCCGTATTGCAAGCTCGCTGAGTTTCTGGTGGCTTACTATCAGGGTCACAATAACTATTCTGGACAATGGAATTGTCATCTAATCTTTTACAAACTACTTCTTGTTTCTGAGCACCTGTAAAAAAGAAGCATTTTATCCCTATTTATTATGAATAGTACATTCTATAAATGATAATTCATTATCAAAACATCTTTGTTAATATATTGCAATTATTGAAATGGAAATACTTTGAGATTTGTTGGGATCCTTTGAAAAATATTTGATGTAAAGCATTACATGAATTTGCCTCTATGAAAATATTTACCACAAGAATACAACTTCTTGTATGACATTACATGCTGTATCACCCACGATTCATCAATAAATCATAGCTAGAAGGATTTTAATTTTCTAAAACATAATGTTTGGGTAGATGAATTTCATAATTTCTAAATATTACTCTGTGGATAGTAGCAGATTTTAGGAGGACCTAGCTGACTAGGGAAATTTAAAGCCTACTTTATATGCATGAATGTATTGTCCTTTGGAAAGACAAAAATTGAAAAAATGTAATAAATAAACTAAAAAATAAATTTTTTGAAAACTCTTACAGAGAAAAGGGTCCTGGGTTTTCACATGAACAAATCTTTGGAGATATTTGGTCAATTTATAAGGCTGTTATAAAAACATAATGGAATCTTGGCATTATAAAAGAGATAGACAGGGGCAAATGCAAAGAGATTTATTAAACCTATATAAAGCACTATTTCAGTTTTAGCTGTAGCATTACTGTATGTCTAGTTCTGGGCACCAGACAATGAGAAAATGTCAAGACACTAGAGAAGGTGTAAAAGAGATTTACCTAAATGTCAACTGGGATGAAGGACATTTATTATTACATAGAGGGTTAAATAGAGATTTAAAAGTAGTGTTCAAATTTGTATTCAGTTTTTGATCGAATGCATTTGAGCAAACTCTTTCCAGTGGTACAAGGTTCAGGAACATTTATTTAAGACAAGGTTTTATATGCATGTGGAAGTAACATACTATTTTAAGCAGTGAATTTTTTACTCCAATCTTGAAGAATGGAATGCAGGTTTAACTCTAACTTTTAAACTGGAATTCTATATGTGGCTGAGAAGAGTAACTTCACAGAACTATGATCAAATGCAGATATCTCAGACAAGTAATATTGTCACAGTGGTTCAAAGGCTTACTTCTGTGCTGTAAGATTATATGGAAAGTAAATGTACATGTAAAATGTGTCCTCAAGAGGTGGAAATACTCAGAGTTCCAACTCCTGCTGTAAGAACAGATTCATATTTCAAATGCAGAAGCATTATCACAGTCAAGTGAATTTAACAGTTAAATTTCTAATTCATAATTAACAAGATTGAGGGATAAACAGGAGAAAATATACAGATGCTGGAAATCCAAGCAACACTCACAAAACGCTGGAGGAACTCAGCAGGCTAGACAGAATCTATGGAAAAAAATACAGTCGATGTTTCGGGCTGAAACCCTTTGGCAAGACTGGAGAAAAACACTGAGGAGTAGATTTAAAAGGTGGGGGGGGGGAGGAGAGAGAAACACCAGGTGATAGGTGAAAACTGGAGGGGGAGGGATGATGCAAAGAACTGGGAAGTTGATTGGTGAAAGAGACAGAAGGCCATGGAAGAAAGAAAAAGGGAAGAGAAGCACCAGAGGAAGACGATGGATGGGCAAGGAGATAAGGTGAGAGAAGGAAAAGCAGATGGGAAATGGTGAAGTGGGGGCAGGTGGGGGACATTACTGGAAATTGATGTTCATGCCATCAGGCTGAAGACCGCCCAAACAGAATACAAGGTATTGTTCCTCCAACCTAAGTGTGACCTCATCCCAACAGTGGAGGAGGCCATGGATGGACATATAGGAATGGGAATGGGAAGTGGAATTAAAATGGGTGGCCACTGAGAGATCCCGCTTGTTCTGGCGGACAGAGCATAGATGCACGGTGAATCCGTCTCCCAATCTACATCGGGGTGATAACTTCATGCAAGAAATTTACTTCAACTCTAAATAATTTGTGTAGTTCATCCTTTCTTTAACTTACTGTATTGTTACAATATTGATGCTATCCTTTCCCACACTCTTCTAAACATATTATAAAGTTTTGAAATTGGTTTTATATACACTTGTTACACCATCAGGAGAAAGAGAATGACAGGAGAAGTGCTGAAGGCAACCACCATCTTCCGGGAACTCTGGCAAATTTCTGCTAACGGAATAGCTACTGATTGGGCTAATCCCTTGAAAATACAGGGCCATTGTATCTTAGGTGATGTAGTTTGATTACATGCAGTTATCCCTCAATTATGACATTTATTAATAAGAAATTTAGCTGTTTTATTCTAATTCTGAAATCACCAAAGTAACACATGATTCTAATATCCTTATTAGAAATAAACACCATTAAGGGTAAAAAAGAATAGAATTCTTTTCCCCTCTCCAAAATATTAAGGGTCAAATGCAAATACTGTATATATCAGCACTTCAAATTTGAGACCAGATACTGAGCAGTAGCACAATAGCCAAAAGTGGAATATGTCAATAGTTCTTCACGCTAATTCATAATCTTCCAGTGGACATCAAGATTTGGAACAGAAACCAAGGCTGAATTTCCTCTCCTGCCCAGATGAACCAAATTCAATAGTATTCAGTTACTACTGCTTAGCGTTATTCATGAAGTTTTGTACAGCGTGAAAACTGTATTGAGAACATGTTAGTGTGACTAAACCCTGCCAGAAATATGTTCTTTGTTTTATCCATTCTGACGCCCTCTCCCCACCACCCCCCAACATCAATCTCTGCAACTCAGAACGTACCTCTTGTGTTTCCCAGTTCAAATGAAGAATCTTTGACCAGAAACATTAACTCTTGTTTCTCTTTCCACAATCACCATTTATCTTGAAAAATGTTTCTGCTGCTTTCTATTTTTATTACATTCCATTGTATATGACTTATCAGCAATCCTTTGTACCTATTAGACTATTTGATACATTATCACTGACCTTTAACAAGGCCTCTTGTTTCTTCTTAAATGTTACTTAAAGGTTGGCATAATGGTATAACTAGTAGAGATGCTAGCTCACAGTGCCCAAGACCTGGTTTCAATCCTGCCCTCGGGTACTTTCATTGCAGAGTATGTACTCAATGCTCACTTGGATTTCTTACAAATGTACTGACATCTTCCCACATCGTCAAAAATGTGTCTGTTGATAACTTAATTAGTCATTGTACAATTCTGGTATATAAGTGAATGATAGTATTGGGGAGTGATGAAAATATGGGAAGAACAAAAATAAATGGGATTGATGTAGCTTTAGTGTAAATGAGTAGTTAATGGTCAGTGTGGACTCAGTGTGGGCTGAGGAGCCTGTTTCCTTGCTCTGACTGTGATTCTATGGCAAAAATCACAAGGAAAATTATAACATTTAATATTATAACATAAATATATTTATAGTAGAAATATTAAATATATTATACTAAATACATAATATTGCATACCCTAATATTAAATATTATAATGTCAATTCACAAACTGGGAAGGAGCAGAGAGTGGTACTAATTGAATAATTTCCTCTGAGATGAACTGCTTTCTTCATCACTGCATAATTTTGAGATTCCAAGTCTTTATTATAACCAAACTCATTAATATTTGGGGAAATGTTTCAACAATGGATTTAAATACACCCTAGGAAGATTTTACGGTTCTACTGATAGCTTAAAGACCAGGGTTATCTATGCTACTGCAGAACGTATGTAATTCTACCTCCAGCACAGGTGGCTGAGCATTCTGACCATGGCAGATGATGCCATGTAAATCCCACTTCTGTATCACCACTACCAGTGCGCGTGATTGGAACGTTAAACTTGTACTGAATCCCTTGGTTCGGTTCTTGTAGAAGCACCTGAGACAAAACAGAACAGAATTGAGTCTAGAACCCTGTTTAAAAGGTTTATTTATGCATAATGTCATGCACATACTGTTATTCAATTTAACTTGTCATATAAAAGCAATTTTTTTGCGTTCCACTACCTGAAGAAAAAGTACATATCTATTTCTCTGTGCTAATTAAGCTTAGTGATGCCAGAACCCTAGCCCTGAATACTTTATCCATATTTATCAATGAGACGCCCAAGTCAGGAGTGCACAGTGACTTAGTATTTCTATCACTGCTATTTACACCTGTTCTCGGCTTCTTTTTAGGGTTTTCAGAAGTGTGAGGGGAGGCAAGTCTTGAATCTGACCAACCAAACTAACGAAAGGGTGGCAACATCCAGTAGAATTCCATAAAGAAACCTGCTTCTTATTTTTGGAAGACACAGGGAGCTTTCAGAAATAGCAATATTGATTTAGAAAACATTCCTGGAGTGGGAGAAAGAAAGAATTTTGGGGAGAGCAATCAAACAGTGGAAATGTGGGGGCGCAAGAAGAAACAGGAAACATGCAGAACTGTAGTAGAAGCCATCTGCAGCCAGCCTCAGAGGGAGTATATGTCAATATGGAGATCAAAGCAACGTGCTGCAAAAACATTGTGCTGGTCAAAATCAGAAATTTTATTTTCCATATATACTGGGAGATGCACATCTTAAATGGCAAACGAAATAATTTAGAAATTGGACCAATATCAAACTGGGGTGCTGTCCAGGAGCAACACATACTGGAATGTGGCTAGACTGTAGGACCTTAGTTTGTTTCAAATGATGCCAAGGGTGGCATCAAGTTCACCCCGATGACTGCTGGCACTACAGCAAGTTTGGCTGGCTCAGAACCCAGCCTAGGGACTGAAGAGAATCTCGGGAACAATCAGCTGGAGGTGTGAACAGTGGCCACCAATGACTCGCAGTCTTATATAGAACTCAGAAAGCCAAACCTCCTCCCTCGTGGTACCACGTTATGTGTTGAAATATTGAGAAATTTTCAATGAAGAAATCTCATAGCAACATATTAATACATTTACTGTTGTACTAAGAAAATTAATTAGAAATGAATTCAACAGTTTTCTTGTCAAAGGTTAAATGGAGTTTCTTGAGCCTGCAGTTGCAGCTGGCAGGGAAATAAATCTCACTGGACGTTACCCCAGAAAAGTCATTGCAGGTAGGAGCAAATATTGTATACTTATAACTGATAAAGGTCAAATGCTAACTGAATGCTTATTTCTACCAAGGGCTCCTTTGGAGGAAATTCTACAAAGCACAATTTCCACAAATTTTCAAAGTGGCCAGTGCGCAAGTTATTTCAGCAAATAAGTATGCAAGGTTAAAGAATAAGGTAGACATTGTGGACAGTGAAAATGAACAAAAAATAGAATTAGTCTTCATATTCCTGCACAGATCTATGAATGGTAGTAAATTAGTTTTTTTGTTTTAAATGCTACATTTTTTCCCAGTTTGGTCATGTTTAAGTGATACAGTTTTGGTTTCCACATCACTGTCAACTGTGTTGCACTCACCATCTTTTAAACAAAGTCCTTCCAAAATGTTCTTAACCATCTTATGACAGGTGTACTTTGGTAATTTGTGAATTATCATTAATATCATATCATGTGACCTTTTGATGATGGAAAGACTATGAGATTAAGTCCCTCCTTGCATGAGACCCAGCCTCTTAACTATTGCAACAGACACAGTATTTATGAAGGTGCAAACAACACACACAAAATGCTGGTGGAACACAGCAGGCCAGGCAGCATCTCTAAGGAGAAGCACTGTCGACGTTTCGGGCTGAGACCCTTCATCAGGACTAACTTAAAAGAAAGATACTAAGAGATTTTAAAGTAGTGGGGGGAGGGGGAAATGCGAAATGATAGGAGAAGACCAGAGGGGGTGGGATGAAGCTAAGAGCTGGAAAGGTGATTGGCGAAAGTGATACAGAGCTGGAGAAGGGAAAGGATCATGGGACGGGAGGCCTCAGGAGAAAGAAAGGGGGAGGGGAGCACCAGAGGGAGATGGAGAACAGGCAAAGTGATGGGCAGAGAGAGAGAAAAGAAAACAAACAACTAAATATGTCAGGGATGGGGTAAGAAGGGGAGGAGGGGCATTAACGGAAGTCAATGTTCATGCCATCAGGTTGGAGGCTACCCAGCTGGTATATAAGGTGTTGTTCCTCCAACCTGAGTGTGGCTTCATCTTGACAGTAGAGGAGGCCATGGATAGACATATCAGAATGGGAATGGGACGTGGAATTAAAATGTGTGGCCACTGGGAGATCCTGCTTTCTCTGGCGGACCGAGCTTATGGAGATGATTCTGTTTGAGTTTCAAGTCAGAACATTGATAGCTGTGGAGTTAGTGATGATATTGCCATTGAATGTCAAGGGTAGATTGTCAGACTCCTGTTTTTTTGGGGGGGGTGGAATTATCACTGACTGGTGAGAATGTTACTTGCCACATAGTAACCCACACCAGAATGACGTGTGCATGATTCTGTTGCATGCAGATATGGGATGCCTCAATTGCAGAGGAGTTGCAAATGGATTACCCTCTTTCTCTCTCTCTCCAAGGGCAGTCATTGATGCGTCAATTGAAGATAATTAGACCCTGGACATGATTCTGAGGATTTCCTGCAGTGATTCCTGAGACTAGGAGAATTAGCCATCAACAGCCACAACCAACCTCCCAGTGTCACATAGAGGGTTGTGGCTATTAACTTGCTATATTGGCTAGAAGAGCAGGGCAGGGAATGGTACCCTTCAATAAACTGCTGATCTCGTCCCATTTCAAAGCTTATCCAATGTCAAGGAGAGTCAGGGTTTGATCAATATAATTACAGCAATGCTGAAGAACTAAAATTTATTTATAATGAATCTATTCACAGGTTGGCGCCCTGCTACTAGACCCAATATTAATTCTAATTCTGCTCCATTAACATCACTCTGTGTCTGCAAGATGCATGACAATAACCCCTCAATATTGCCTGAATATTAACCCACACCACCACCTTTTCTGCTATCTCTATGGCCCATAAGGAAAGCAAAAATAAAATATGGGGATTCCAGCACTTCTAAGTCATATTATCTGGATTTGGTCAGATATTGTCATTCTTTCCAACATTCAGTTAAAGCCTGGGATTCCATGTCAACATTACTCTAGAAACAGTGTTAGCTGGTGGACGGTATAGCAAGCAGAAGGCTTGCCATTATCTTATAATGTGCTAAGACGGTAGCGCGATATTAATACGCAGCAGCCTCTCCGGATTCTGGATTGGGGATTGCCAAACGTTATGTGGATTTTCTGGTGTAGTCTGTTTTGTCATGTGCTTTTGTGATATCATTCTGGAGGAACGTTGTCTCATTTTTTAACTGCATTGCATTTGTGGTTTCTAAATGACAAATAAACTGAATCTGAATCTGATAAGCAGGGTTGGTGAACTTACAGCATACGTGCCCAAGATGTCATATGCAAACATTTTGTTGGCACACAGCATGCTGTGCTACCTGTTTAAATCCCGTCGATAATAACACAATACATAATGATTATCTTCACTGCCAAAGGAAGCACCAAATGATCGTTTACAACCCAAGAACAGTGAAATATTTTCATAGAAAGTGTTTCATGCTGGCTTGGTGCCAGCTAAACCTTGAGGAAATAACAAGCAGGATAAACAAAGGAGAAATGGTGGATGTTGTGTACAGAAGACCGCTGATAAGGTACCACATATGAGGCTGCTAAACAAGACAGGAGCACATAGCATTCCAGGAAAGATAGTCGCATGGATAGAGAATTGGCTGATTGGCAAAGAGTAGGAATAAAGAGAGCCTTTTCTGGTTTGCTGCTGGTAACCAGTGTTTTTCTACATGGTTTGTTGTCCAGACCACTACTTTTTAAGTTACACGTCAATGATTTGGATGACGGAATTGATGGCTTTGCGGCCAGCTTTGCAGACAATACAACGACAGCTGGAAGGGCAGGTAGAGTTGAGGAAACAGAAAGGCTGTAAAAGGAAAATGGGCAAAGAAGTGTGAGATGGAATACAGTGTCGGGAAGTGTTATGGTCATGCACTTTGGTATAAGGAACAAAAATGTAGACTATTTTCTAAACAGGCAGAAAATTCAAAAATCCGAGGTACAAAGGGACTTGGAACCCCCCCCCCCCCCCCCCACCTGAAAGGTTAATTTGCAGGTTGAGTTGGTGTTGAGGAAGGCAAATGCAATATTAACATTCATTTTGAGATGACTAGAACATAAAACAAAGGGTGGAATGGTGAGGCTTTATAAGGCACTGGTGAGTCCTTACTTGAAGTATTATGAGCAATTTTGGGTCCCTTGCCTAAGGAAGGATGTGCTGACATTGGAGATGATTCAAAGGAGGCTCAGGAGACTGATTCCAAGAATGAAAGACTTATCATATGAAGAGCATTTGATAGCACTGGGCCTGTACTCATTGGAATTTAGAAGAATGAGGTGGAATCTCATTGAAACCTATCAAAAGGCCTAGATAGAGAGAATGTGGAGAGGATGTTTCCTAAAGTGGGGAAGTCTAGGACCAGAGGGCACAGCCACAGAATAGAGGGACCTCTATTTAGAATGGAGATGAAGAGCAATGTCTTTAGCCAGAAAGTGGTGAAACTGTGGAACATGTTGCCACAGGTGATTGTGAAGGGCCCGTCATTGAGTATATTTAAAGTGGAGGTTGATTAGTCAGGGTGTGAATGGTTGTGGGGAGAAAGCAAGAAAATGGGTAAACATATTAATGGAGTTGAGGGGGGAAATGTATTAGCCATGATGAAATGGTTGTTGGGCCAAAATGACCTGATTCTGCTCCTATATTTTTATGGTCTTAGACAGTTGTGAGAATATGTGACATTAGATGATAAGTTTGGAAGTCCTTGTAGACCTGGTATACACATCAGTAGTTTGGACAGTAAACGGTTACAATTACAATGCTACTTACAAAGGATGTTATTATTCAACTGTTTTTAAAAATATTTATAATTTTTGAACATTTTCTAAAATGATTCATTTATTGAAGGCTTATATGAACCCTTCAAAAAATTGAGCGTTATGTGTGAGATGAAGTGTTAGTTTGATCTTGGAGTGGGTTAAAAGGTCAGCACAATATGTGGGCTGAAGGGCCTGTACTGTGCTGAAATGCTCTACTGTATGTTCTAGTTACAAAAAGGTATTGCAATACCTACTAACCAGTATGTGCAAATTCCTAAATGTGCTCTCCGTAGAGAGCACTCCATACTTGGAACTTGAGATTTTTAAGGCTCTGTTATGGGTATGAACTCATTTCTTTGGACAGATTCCAGCCCATAATTTGAAACAAGCCAGATGAGTAAATATGTAAATAAAGAAGACATGTTATGGTACATCAATTCTGACGGTCTTTGACCTGAATAATTAACTCTGTTGCTCTTTCCAAAGATACCACCTGACCTACAAAATGCTTACAGCATTTCCTGTTTGTATTTCAGATTGTCAGCAACTGTATCTCAAACTGTGTTTAAGTTTGATAAGCACTTTTTTATTTAGCAAGGTGGCATAGGCAGAAGAGCTATGCTTCCAATGATGATGGCTTGAAAATTGATACCGTGATGCATTCTGAGATAATTACTGTGATCACATTATGTGCTTGTAAACAGCAAAAAAACAGTTTTTGGCATTTGGTGAAGCTGGTGCCCTTAGATTAATAGGGCAGGCTGGTATTCAAGAGGATGAGTGATGTAAAGCATTGCCAATTACCAAAAAAAATTTTAATAGCTCCAATACAAGGCAATGACACATTAGCAGCTCTATAAGTATCTTCTTTCTTACTTCTGCAAATACTTATTACCACAAACCCTTGCATTCCTGTAACACACAACAGCAAACTTTAACTTACCAAGAATAGGTCCATATTAACAGAAAATTCTAAGTGGCATGATATGTCTATTGAAAGTAAATCCCATTACAGCAACACACACAAAATTCTGGAGCATCTACGAAAGGAGTGTAGTCAATGCAATGTACCAAGAGTTCCTCCAGCATTTTGTGTTGTGTTGCTTGGATTTCCAGCATCTGCAGATTTTCCCTGGTTTGTGATTGGCACATTACTGCAATTGTCTTTCTATCTTCACCTAGTCCTCTACTTCTCCTGGGTAGTACTCGAGCAAAACAGTCCGTCTGCTACATTTGTAAAAGAGTCTTTAGAGATTGACATGAATCTCATCTCTTGTTAGGTAAACCATGAGATGGAATGGCCTGAAGAGGCTATTGAGGATCACAGATCAGATGAATTACTGCAAACTCAGCTATTACTGCTTTGTTGTCACTGATGGGACCACCGGCACAATATGATTTTTGAATGGTGGGAAAACAGAACTAACTGTTTCAAAGAAATCAACGATACCCAATCTCATGGGTTGCCTGCAACTAGTCAGGAACACTGAAACAAGAGAAAAACACCCCCCACGTACTGTACCAGGGGTGCTGTAGCTGTAGAACTCCCTGGAGCTGCCATATGCTGTACAGAGGCCATTGTGTTGCCTAACAATTCTGTAGTGAACTGTACATTAAGCTAATGAAAACCTCCATTCCAGCCAGCACCTGATACAACTGCCAATCAATAATGTCCAGCTTTTTTTTTATACACAGGACCCCTAAGATCTAAAGTACCCTAAGATCATTGAATCTTCCAACAGTAAATGACGTGTCACCAAATGACTCATGTCAGGCTCACTTTCCAAGTCTCCTGAGCTGATAGTCTCTGAAGGGCACACAGTACTTTCAGCTAAAGGGCTGACAGACTTCAGAATATGATTCAGTGAGTATCAACAAAGGTAGAAAAAGAGACAAAAGCTTTCCCAAATGTGCACTTGCTTGTGGACCCTGATATCCTTCAGCCTCTCACGTTAGGACACAATGAAAGGCCAGGGTGCCAGACTGGAAATCCTGACTGGTTGTTGTTGCACACTCTCTCCTCATGGGTTTAGCTGAACGGTTTCATCATAGAAGCATGGAGCTCGGAAAGCAGGGTGGAGAACGAAGGATTCAGTGAAAGGAATTACCCTTCAATATAAAGACTGACGTTTCTTGGAAAATAGATAGTTGAGAGCTCTAAAACTGATCACCATTTAAATTCTGCAATAGCCTAAGGGCAAGCACTTCAGCCCTTCCATTTATTAATTTCTTTGCAGACCAGAGATTACCAGGAAGGGAAAGGATATGGATTCCCCCAATTCCATCCTTTCCAATAGTCCCGATAGTTTGTCTTCCATCCAAAATACAAATGAGATTATCAACTGGGACTAGCAGACTGATATGGACCAAAAGGGCATGTTTCTATGCTATATTGCTCTGTGACACTAAAAATCATTATCTAGTCCCTTATCTGCCTTAGCCCAATAGAGGAGCAACTAATCAGTTACACCACTCAAGCCTCAGCTATGGATTTTCCATACCCAGGTGATGCATCATTTCTTCCAAGTGATTGAGCATGAGGTGTGGGCAGTTCTGAATGTTCAACCTTTTAAAAGTAATCAAAAATAATTAACTGAAGAGATGTTAGAAATTTAGTTGAAATACACATCATCAACTTTGTGCTTGTTTTTGGTCATACTAAATTACTGCAACTGATCCAAAAACAAAAATGAGCAGTTCCCACGATTTTCACAATAACAATTTTGCAAAACACCACAAAATGAAGAAGAGAACTGCTTTGAAACTGATGTCTGCCACATCTCAAAGTTAACACATTTCGAGTATTAGCCAATGTTAGAGTATTAATTTCCTGAACCGAGCTCATATTTAGAGTCCATGCGCATGGCTTGCAAACGTTGCCTGATAATACCGCTGTAAAGTACCTGCAAATTACTTTACATTTATTAATCTATGAACTCTTGCATGATGTAAAATTATTCTGCTCCTGCAAAGTAGTAATTCTTATCTTCATGAGGACAAAAATACAATTTTACACTATGAACCAGATAGTTCCTGCACATATGCAAAGACAGATTCATCCTGACGTGGCTCACTATCTGAACTTGTAATCTGTCAAAGGCTTTGTAACAATTTCTAAGCACTTCTGGTAGTCAGACATTTAAAAGACAATTCAGTAGCTTGAAATTATTTACAAATAATAACATATTTAAAATAAAATATGAAATACAAATAAATAATCAAAAATACTGAAATAAAGTTAAGCAAACTGAAGATGGGCAAACTCATTTAAATGGATAGATATTCCAGCAGTACCGAGAGAATATTGACAAATGAGCAGATAAACTATGCAAATCAATTGGACAGTTGATCCTCTTACATTGATTTAATCTGGGGCACCAAAATATGCACAAATATGAACTACGTATGTTAGCTTTCCTTATAATTCATAGTTTGATCTATAAAGCATAATTTCACCAGAATTCCAGCTAGGGTCTGGAAATATGGATAGGTTGGGGTCTGATGTGGCTATCATTTTTTGCTAACAGTTGCTTGTTCTGAAGGCAATCAGTAACAAGCGGACAGTAAACATCCATAAAACTTAACAGATGAATGTTTTCACAGTTTCTTACTTTGTAGGTGGAGACCATTTCACCCATTCAGTCCTCAGAGCAATTTCACTCTCCGCTAATTTCTCTGCAACCCATTTTCTCTCACAGGCCTGTCCATTCTACCTCTATTTTCCTACCACTCACCTATGCACCAGCATCAACTAACAGTGGCCAATTGGCCCACTGGCCAGTAATCATTGGGAAGTAGGAGATGAACACCTGGGGGAAACTCACATGGGCACAGGAAGGAAGGGCAAACAGACAACACTGGAGATCAAGATGAATCCAGGCCATGATCTGTGAGCATCAACATTACCTGCTGCACTACGATAATGCCCATAGTGATACATTTGAAAAGGAAGTACAGGGTGAAAATAGACAGAAAAATGGGAGAAGAGTAAATTAATGCAGATTTTTAGATAAATTACCATGACAACTAAATTTTCTGTAGTGGGCCCTAATGCCTCCAAAGACTCTGGCTCGTCTGCAGGTCTCCTATAATGGAAAGCTGTGCCAGCAACTTCAAATTTTCTTGGCCAGTCAATAGTCCAGGCACCGTTTATGTAATATTCATCACCTTCAGATTTCAAAGCTACAAGTAAAAATGTTTCAAATTATTCGTAAAGCAAAACTTTCACAATAAAATAAACAGAAACACAGAAAAGAAAAAAAAACAAATGCATGTGTTTTGTGCGTTATACAAAATATGCTCAACTTAAAATTGCACAAAATGCTGGAAAGCTCAGCAGATCAGACAACATCCATTTAGGGTGCGAAAGATTGGTGGAGTGGTTGGGGGGAGGGAAAAGAGAGAAAGAGAGAGAGGGGGAGGAAGAGAGGGAGGGGGAGGGGGAGAGAAAGGGGGAGGGGTGGGAGCAGGAGAGGGGAGTGGGGCAGGGGAGGGGGAGGGGAGAGGGGACAGATAGATAGATACAGGACAGTCCTGCCTGTGATATTAAAGTGTTTCCAGCATTTTCTATTTATATTTGAGTTTTCCAACATATGATGTCTTGCATTTGATTTTACTGCTTAAAAGTTGTTTCAGCAAATCAGTTTAACATTTTTAAAAATTAGTTTACTTCAAATTTATAAGATTGGTACTCAGTTGTTAATCTTTACAAAGAAAGACTTCCACAAAGTTAAACAAACAACCTATCTCTATATGTACACTCACCAATATAGTTTTTTGACATTGCCAGTTCCTGTATTTCAATATGGACTGAGCCTCTTGGAATCTGAACTACTTCCATGTATCCTGAAAGCATAAAGTTTGAATCCTGAATTAATTCATCTGAGATGAAAGACCAAAAATTTTTTATGATTCCTTTTATTTAAAAAAATATTTCTGTAATTTATTTTCACACATGCCAAATACTAACTGAAATTCGAATTACTATTGTAGCTTACCCTCAGAATTTGATCTGAATGCTGTTCTAATGTTAAAACAACTAAGAACAGCGACAAAATAAGCCAAACATCCTTTAGAGATATTACCTCAATGTAGTCAGTGCTCGTATCCTTCCATTAAATGAATTTTTAATTACTAATCTACATCAAACTGTTTTCTTCAGCTTCTTCCCAACGACACCCTTCATCTCTGTGATGAAGTAAACCTTTTCCAAATGGCTAATGTACCTTTCAGTCATAATAATGGTCCTATTCTGATAGAGGGTCATCCACCTTAAATGTTGACTCTTTCATTGACTCCAGAGATGGTTTATGTACAGTTTTGTTTTCATAAATTCAATTTAATTTTCTTTATTTTCCTGTAAATGCCTACAAGAAATTGAATCTCATTTTCTTATACGTCAACGAATGTGTCATATGCAATACGTACTTTGACTCTCTAAGTATCTCCTGGCATTCTCTGGTTTTATTTCAGATTTCAAGTACCTGTGAACTTTGCTTTTCTATATGATGGGTCCCTATACTTTATACTCTATACTAGAGGTTGAATTTCTAGCACCTCAATCCATTTTAAATGGATAATGTTAGCACCTGAAGGCAAGTTGAAAAAGTCAGACAGTATGACATTAAGTAAACGTCCAAGACATTTTTTGGCAGAAATGGATATCTGGGGATAGGCAAGAACACAGAGTTCAGTAAATAATTGCATTAACCATAAACTTATCAAATTGTAGAGAAGGCTTAAAGAGTCATCTGGTCTACATCTGCTTCTGGTCTATATATTAGTATGAGTCAATGTTTTTTGAATGACTCTTTTAAGAATTATTAGTTAGGTTACAATGCCTGCTGCAACAAAGCAGAACCTGTTTAAAAAAATGTTTCACCCTTATGCCCTTGAATTTGTTATTTAAGAGACCATCTAATAATTTTATAAACCTATCAGCTATCCCCTCAGAGAAGCAATCCATTTGTCCAGCTTCTCCTTTTAGCACAAATCCTCTCATCCAAGCAGTATCCTTAGTGAACCAGGTTTGGGGGAGTAATTTAGGATCAAGATAAGGAGGAACTGCTTTTCCCAGAGAGTACTGCACCTGTGAAATTCTCTGCCCAGGGAAGCTGTGGAGATTACCACATTAGATATATTTAAGATATAGTTGGAGAGATTTTTGCATAGTATAGGAATTAAAAGTTATGGGGAAAAGGTGGAGCACTGAGCCCACAGCCAGATCAGCCATGATCTTATTGAATGACAGAGCAGGCTACACGGGCCAGAGAGCCTTCTTCTTCTCCTGTTTCTTGTATCCATATGACTTAACAGCGACTTCACGATGTAACATGTTGCTGGCACACTTTAGCTAAGACAAATCACAATATACAATTCCATGATTTTACAAAGAAGCGAAATGCACCATTGTTACTTGAATGTCTTCCTATTTTTTTCCTTAGTTCTACTCCTGGAGAAACATCTACTGCACCAGCCCTAAAAGTTCCCCATGTCTCTGTTTGCCTCCACAAATGACAAAACTAAATCATTGCTAATAAGGCATGATACGGGTACTACAGCGATATATACTTAGAATTACCATAACTTGAACAAAAGATGAGCAATTTTAATAATTTTTACCACAAGCTTCATATATTTCTGCATCATGTATTATCTATGATATCTTTAGTATATTCCAACTCCACTGAGACAGTTAATATTCCAGATCTACACGTGAGTTTCAACTAAACAAATATTTCCAAACACTGAGCATTAGATTTATTTAAGTCACAGCCTTGGTTAATAATTTCTCAAAAAATCTAATTTTACTAGATAATCTTACAGTGCTCTTTACACTTCTCTGAGCACAATATTCGTAAGTAGATTAGGTGATAAGCTTGTTCCAGTTTTTATTATTAAACTAGATAATTAAAAATAAATCTACTTGGTATTAATTACTCATTTTTTCTTGTTTTCTGACTAACTATGTTTTAAAGGACTTCAATTGCATCTGCTAGGAGGACAAAGTTGTTTGCATAGCCAAGATAATTAGTCACTCAGCCAGCAATTATTACACTCCACCATCAGATATTTGTAATAAAAGTTTCAAAATATGTTGGACAGGCCTGGGTTCTTTATGAAGACTTATCTCAATTGTTTAAAAATCACTGACTGTTTTCCAGTTGCTTTCACTGCACACTTCTCAGTGTATAGTGAAAAACTGTAAAGGACTGATGGTATGAGACGCAAAGCACACCTGATTTCTCAAAGCAAGTGATGTCACTAGAGTCTACCTTAGAAGTCAGGGCAGCATCCTTTCTGGATTATAAATTTAAGAAAAGGTAAAGAATATCAATATTTTTTTACAGAAAGCTTTGTTTATTTCTGCATCACGTTTCAAATGCTGTTTTAATCATTTCAACTCTGCTCAGCCAGCTATTATTCTAGCTTTGTAATTGTGTACATATTTCAGACAACAAATATCTCAAAATCTGAGAGTTACAGATATATTTAGGTCTCAGTTTCGGTTAATAATTTCTTGACAATGCACAGGACTGAAAAAGCTGCAGAGGGTTGTAAACTCAGCCAGCCAGTCAGCCTTCCCGATTTCAAGGACAACTTCAAAAGGCGGTGCCTTAGGAAGACATAATTAAGGACCCTCCCAATTCAGGACATGCACTTTTATCAATACTACTGTAAGGGAGGAAGTACAGGCATCTGAGGAAGCACTCTCAACTTTTTAGGAACAATTTCTTCCTTTCCGCTGTCAGATTTCAGAATTGTCCATGAACCATAAACTATGACTGGCAGGAGGCCAGTTAATGATCTGAATGACAAAATTAATGGCTTTGTGGCCAAGTCTGTGGACAAGTGTTGAGGAAGCAGGGAGTCTGCAGAAAGACTTAAGACAGACTGGGAGAATAGGCAAATAAGTGGCAAATGTAATGTGCATTAAGTGTAGGGTTATGCACTTTGATAGAAAGACTAAAGAAATAGACTATTTTCTAAACAGGGAGAAAATTCAAAAATCAGAGGTGCAAAGGGACTTGGGAATCCTCATGCAGGATTCCCAAGGAATGAAAGTATTAATGTATGAGGAGTGGTTGATGACTCTGGGCCTGTACTTACTGGAGTTTAGAAGAACAAGAGGTGTCTCATTAAAATCTATTGAATATTTGATAGAGTGAATGTAGAGAGGAATTTTCCTGTAGTGGGTGAGTCTAGAACCAGAGGGCATAGATACAGAACATAAGGTCGCCCTTTAAAGCAGTGATGAGGAGGAACCTCTTTAGTCTGAGGGTGGTGAATCTGTGGAGGCCAAGTCATTGGGGTATACTTAAAGTGGTGGATGAAAGGTTCTTGATTAGTAAGGCTGTCAAAGGTTACAGGGAGATGACAGAAAAATAAAGTTGAGAGGCATAATAAATTTGCCACGATGGAATGGCAGAGCAGACCCGATGGGTTGAATGGTCTATTTCTACTCCTGTGTCTTATGGTCTAATACAGTACTTACTTTTTTATTGTATAGTAATTTTATATGCATTGCACTGCACTGTGCTACAAATCAGCAAATTTCATGAAACATGTCAGTGATGATTCTGTTGTTTCACGTTCCAGCGACTTGTGTCAGATGCCGATTAGAATTTACATGCTGTCTCTGTGACTGCACAAGTTTTGCCAGGGTGCTGCAATTTCCAATCACGTTCCAAGATGTACTGATTGGCTACTATAAATGATCCTGAGTGTAAGTAAGTGGCTGAAGACTCAAAGGAGACTTAACAAGCATGCAAGAGGCTATAAGCTACAATGTTATAAGGAAACAAGAGCGAGAATAGACATGGTTTTCCTCTGCTGGGTGCCAGCATGACCTCAATGGGCTGAATAACCACCTTCTGTATCATAGTGAGTAAATTAATTCAAATGTCGCTATTATGGTGCAGTTCCCTAAAAATCAATTCCATTTTGATAAAAAAAACATAATAAAAACTGGGAACATAACCATGTACATTGCAAAGTTTGCAATCTTTCTTACAGGTCTGACTGCTGATGCACAGAGAACCCATTAGCTATGTAATGGTGTCAATTGATAGGCAGCACACAATTGAACACCTAGATCCACAACTTTCATTCATGTTTGTTTAGCCCATGCATTTCACTTGGGGCCCAAGTAGCAGATATCTGTGCCTCTGTGGCTTGTTTTATTAGTACACAAAGGACCACATGAGCATATCCAAATCTGGCATCAGGATCCTGAATCCATCTACCCTTCAAACACTTTCACACCCAATCCTGGTACTGAGCACTATGCCTCCATATATGTGTTAACCTTAAGCTACTCCTTCGTCCACACAAAATCAGTCACTTTCCACATCATACATCCTCCCTGTAGACTTTCTCAGTGCCCTCCATTCAGTTGTTCACCTCCACAAACACCTATCCTCTCATCATCTCTTCATTTCTCATGATGATCTTGTCAAATCCTTCATTATCTGCTTTAATCATTTTGTAGCTCCCACCCTACCCACACTTATTTCTATACTGTAATACCCCTTGGTCAACCCTGATCACTTGCACAATCCATTCTTGCTAATCACTTTCCATCAACACTATTACCCCCGCCTGCATTATTCTTCTAAAGGGGCATAATTAGTAAAAGAAAAAAAAATGGCAGGTTGCATAGGGGCACTTTAATAAGTCTGCACAGAAACTTGAGCAATGTTCACCTGAATTGCCATAAATATGTCTAAATGCACAACATAATCATTTCATAGTGGCTCAGAACATTATTTAGGGCTGGCATAGATATGATGGATCAAATAGCTCCTACTATGAAATAATTTCTGTGATTCATAAAGAACAACATAGATAGGAAATAAACCTTTGTCCAGCTAATTTAATGTTCTTTTTCCTGGATTCATTTGGAGGCTTGGTTATAATAGATTCATGATCTACAGTCAGAAATTGACTAAGAAATTGAAAGATATTAGTACTTAGAGGAACTTTGTACAAAAATCATTGTGTAGGTAAAAAACTAACAATTAAGAAGATAGATAGATTCTGGCCTCTATTGCAAGAGGATCTGAATAGCAGTAAAGATGTCTCAGTGCAGTTATATAAATCCCTAGACGACTGTTTGCTGGTCTGATCTTCCTGCCTAATGAATGAGATAGTTATGATGGGGATTATGCAATGAAGTTTCACTAGATGGATTCCTGATGGCAGATTTGTCCCTCAAGGATGAAATTAAGGAACCTGTCTTCAAACAAACGCAAGGTGAACTCATTGAAACAAGCAACATCCTTGTGTGATTTAACTGATAAAAGATACGAAGATGGCGGTTTCCTTGACTGCAGAAGTTGGAACTAGGAGCCAGTATCTCAAAATAAGAGAGTTACCATTCTGGACAGAAATATTTTCTTTGGAATTCTACCAAAAAGTGGTTTGGGGGCCCAGTCGTTGAATACAATGAAAATAGTGGCTGATATATAGTTGGATATTAAGGCGAAATGTTGCTGAGGTAATCACTCAGCCATGATCTTATAGAAATGTTGGAGTTGGCATGAAGGACTGAATGACCTGCTCCTTTGTCTATTTCTTATATTTTTATGACCAGAAAAGGATGGCAGAATTTCCTCCCATAAGATCATGAGTAAACAGAGGGGTTTTATGGCCATCTAATGGATTTATTATTACATTAGTTTGGCTAATATTTTTTTTAATTTTCCAGATTTATTTAACTAGATGGATTTGAAATCCATCTAGCTTTGATGGGATTGAATTCATGTGTCTGGATGTATAGTCCCAAACTATTCTCATAACAACCACTGTAATAACCTGCTGGGGGATAGTGTATTGAGGAATGTCTTAGGAGGTTACTTGAACACCCAAGGAGTAAAGAGCCAATGTATTTGTTTCACTAGGTATAATTTTATAAGTAAGACTAATCAGGAGTAGTTCCTACTGGTGGACAAGAAAGGATGGAACTATGTTGCAGGTTACTATTTGGTCCAGGTGACAATGAATAGATTAGTATGGTTCTAGTCCAGAAAATGACTTTTGTTACATACTCTGGCAGTGCATGAAATGAGATTGGAAGGACTCAACTCAGATCTCATTAAAACTTTCCTACATATCTCCTAAAACACAGCTGGCTGCACTCTGCTTGCTGACCTATATTGGTCTGGAAATCTTGATTTTACAAACCCCCTCTATGGCCTCATCACTTCCTATCTGAATTTACCAGAATAAGTGCAGTCGTTCCTTGAACTTGGTGTTTGTGAGATTCCGAGATCCCTAAGCACTCTGGTGTTAGGTCTGTGCATTCTTTAAAGTCAGTGGTTTTGGCACCATCTGTTCTCTGAACTCTATTGTGTTGGTGTTATGTGTTGCCTGAATGTGACTTGTGTCAGGACTGTACATTTTCTGATCCCTGTAGTATTCTCATAGCAACTTTTTTCTGAAATAGTGTCACCAGTCAGGATTCTCTGAACTTCAGTGATGATCTTTCTGTTTTCTAGACTTGTTGTTAATCCTGTCTATTCCCCGAACTCCAGTGTTCGTACTGTGTGTTCTCAGAATTTATTAGGACTGCTGTCGTGTGTTGTATGAACTCGATGTTTGCACCTATACCCATTCCCTGAACTTCATACTTGTCGCATTGTGTATTCTCTGAATATGAACTTGATAGTAGTGGAGCCGTGAGTTCTCTAAAATAAACAGTGTTAGTGCTATTACTTCTCTGATCTCAGCAGCCTGCCTGATAATGGCCAGAACATATTATGCATAGCATGAACTTGTATTACACTACCACAAACCATATCAAATTATGCATACCAGACAAATGCTGGCTGAGTACTGCAGTTTCATACTTTAAACTAGTAAAAAAAAGGAATTCAGATACTTGCACCACAATGATGTTAAAAAGGGAGATGAATACTTAAATTGTTTACATAAAAATAAATGAAGTACAGAATCCAAAAGGAACTGATTAGGTGTAATGATAAGAGGACACAAGGGTGTTTCTAATTTGGACCTGCTGAAAGGTTATCTCCATTCTTATGATATTTTGAAACTTTGGCAAGTTTTACAACATAATCTATAGGTGGCTGGGCAGGACTAAAATTTTAAACCTGAATCACAGTTGTAAGTTACTTGCACGCAAGTTCTGTTTCACCCAGTTAGAGTGGGCATCTAAAATGGACAACTGAAAAGCATTAGAATATTGTCAAATTGCAACTGCTCTTCATATATAAAAATATTTATCACTTTATCTGCTTCTATTCCACATCCTCCAAGAGAAATAAAACAAGTTATAAAAAACTTGTGAATGAATAAAAAATGTAATATACTAAGCAAAAACATGCCACGCAAGAATAATGACTTGATTGAATGTCCAACTGGTCCAATTTCAGAGAAAATTTAGGTAATTTGCCACATTACAAATACTTTCTTTTAATTAATAAAATGACCTCACTAACATAAATGATTTAAATCTAAGGAAAATAATCACCTTTGCTGTTATCCAAGAACAAAAGTTATCGCTATGGTTTACTTTATCGGCAGAATTGAATTAACGTACCCCTACCTCCACGAGGCAGGGAATCATTGAATAAACCTTCTGTTGCTTCACATGTGCTTCCATCACCCCCGCAAACACGACATCTGTCTTCTTTTGCATCAGAGCCCAAAATGTGATCACAGCCTACATGCTATAGAGGGAAAGAAACGTTTCAGTTTATACTGCAATACTGATTGAAATAAAGGGAACTATTTACAGAGTGTAATATACTTTTTATATTACAGAATATCAAACATAATCTTTTTTTCTTTAGTTTCAAGAAGTTTAGAAGTTAAATTTCAACTTCTATCAGACAAACTGTATCATTCAGCAGTTAAACCTAATGATTATGTAAATAAATTGACAATTTCAGAGTGAAGGTTTAACCTTTGCCCTTCACTCCTTATGCATACTTGTTTGATAGGGATAAAAAAACAGTTCCCTGTTTTACTAACAGCAATTAAAATGTGACCTTTGCTCATTTGTGCCAAACATGCTAAATCGACTGCTGCAACATTTCTTTCACCAAAATAAATGTTTACAAGAGCATATTTATCAATGTAATAATGTGGGGTTGAATGAAAGAAAGAAGGAACTGGGGTATTTTTGGAATACTTGCTGTAGAATGTGGCTATTAACAGTATTTATTTTGGGGTTTTTTTGTGGCGTCTGCAGGTGTAGTCAATCTTTTAAAATGCCATTCATGGATACACAAGAGATTTACAGAGTTCTTTTTGGGTTGATGGAGGAGCAAGTATGTACAAAGCTCCTGCTGTTTCTGCATTTCTGTGCTCCATAGCGTTTGCAACTGTAGGAACTACCACATTGTTTATTTGGCTGCTTTCTTTTAGTGGAATTCCTTGGTTAGCTTAAATGGGTTAGTCTGAAGAATTAGGACTAGAAATTCAATGCCTGAGTATGTGTGCTAAAAGGGCACTGCCCTGGGGATTTATGCCAGTTTCCTTTGAGACTGCTGCTAGCCATTCTCTTCCACACAAAATGTACAAATACCATGAACACTGCATTACTCATATAATCTCACAAAGGACCCTTCTTGTTCACCTCTTTAAATGCAATATTCCAACACAGTGACAGCAATTTTAGAACCAATACCGTGCATAATAGAGCTAATTTGCAATTATTTTGTCTTTGATTCATGTGTGGTAATGGATGTCTTCCAGTAAGATAATGTGCAGTTAGAAGTAAGGGCTTAAGGTGTGGTTGGAATCTCTGTTACTCCAAGAAAGGAAAACTCTTACATGTGTGATCAAATACATGATATCATCTGAAAGACTTCCAGAGCTTTCCTCCTTGGCAGAATCCCTAACAGCAGCTAAGTCAGATGTAATCTGCAATTTACCCAGGAGCAGGTCTTCAGCCGTGTTAGAGGGGTGCCCCTGCACATGAGGACCCTACTAATTTTGAAGCATGTTTGTATGATACAATAATCAGAAGTGACATGAATGTGATGCTGCACTATGACAGAGGTTACTTAAGCACACACTTTCGTCTGCTTCTGAAATCATTTGTAGGACTACCACAGCTTGCATGAGATTATGGATGTACTTGTACTTCCATGACAGCATCTAAAACGTTAAAGTACTGTGCTACATGACAGAACACCTTGCCCTTAGCAGTTTAAATACTTTAAAATATGGATGTCAGTGGGTTGAGACTCTTTAAACTTGAGAGTGAACTTAGTTGCATTATAGCAAATTCATTTGTTTAGCTCTTTCCCAGGATGGTGCATGCCCAGTAAAAATGGAAGACATAGACTTTTTTTCAAGGTGGCATATAGCTGCTATCTCCATTGAGGCTGCAGCTCAGGCTTGGTTTTCTTAGATTGATTGGGATGCTTTTGGGAACAGAGAGGGGAGTTGGGTCAGGGTAGGGTTTAGGGACAAGCTGAAGTCTAAGCTTCCGCTCTGCGTACGAAGGTTAGCAGAGAGGATGCAATCGGTTGTCTGATGATGATGGTTAGGGTCTTGTCATTGGCATGTCCTACGTTTGGGCCCTCACCCAAGGTCCTCACTCGTCATTATTTTCAAGTCTGGCTCAATACCCGAAGGTCGATCAGAGGTCCAGATTAAAGCCCAAAGGTCAATCTTAGGTCCAGATCGAAGCCCAAAGGTTGATTGGAAGTCTAGAAGTCAAGGCCTGATGGCTGGAACCTAGGTCTACAAATTTCTGGGAATCCACTGGGCAAGTTAGAGTGCAGTATCTGCGAAAGCGCAAGTTGACTAGAGGCCCTTCATGGGGTTAGGGGACCATGTATGAGCATTAGGCAGCAATGGGGCTTGTTTTGCTGCTGTTGCTTGGTATGTTCTATTTTGTTGTTTTCTTTGTTGTTCTGCTGAACATTGTGACATACTAACGACACATTGTTTTGATGTAGTGTATATGCAATAAATCAATCTAAACCCGAAATCTGAGAAAATCCGACTGAAAACGTGATGAACTCCACCACTGTTGAGTAAAATATAAACATTTACAGAAAACTGAGGATAAGTTATCTCTTTTCACTATAGACCCCAAAATTTAGAGATATTCATGCACTAATCCACAAAATCATTTAGAAGCAAATCTCAACATCATGTTGTCATTGGTACAAGTAAAACGTATTAACCAGTGTCCATGTACCTTCATCTTCCTTTGCTATTCTTATTTGTCCAAGTGATGAACTCAATGGGTAACAGGATATTCCTAAGCAATATGTCTAACAGATGTGAGCACTGGGTCACATGGTTCAATATTACTCTTTAGGTACAACCTTGAACCTAATTTTTCCTTAAAGTTTTACCTTAATTAGTGTTCCAATTATTCTACCTCATGCAAGTGCTTGATTATGTTAAGCACAGAGAGAAATACTTCTCACTATATATTCTGTCACTCTTTTTATGTGTTCATGATCAAAATACTTTTCTATAATCCTGTTCCCTCATAGCCATAAATGGGCAAATCAATAGTAGGTGGTGATACACTGCATTAACATGGATACCTCACAAGCACATCCTTCTTCATCATTAGCAGTACCTACAGGAAGTGTTACCTAGAGAAGGCAACATCTATCATCAAAGATTCTCACCATCTGGGCCATTAAGAAATGGTTGATTTATTTAACTGATGTCCTCTTCTCACAGCTACCATTGGGCAGTAAATATCAAAGCCTTGAGTCTCACTCGGTTCAAATACAGTGATTTCCCCTCAACTATCCTGTTCTTGAACTAACCAGCAAATCTCAAATAATATGACCACTTTGATCACTTTGCATTAAAATTAGTGTTTTGCTCTAATTGTGCTTGTTCCTGTAATAACTTTATAATTTGTGTTTAAACTATGTTCTTCTTCTGAATGATGCTTTAGAAATGCTGTGTGCCTGTGATGCTACAAGCAAGTTTTTCATTGTACCTGGGCTTTGACAATAAACTGACTTGGACTACATCAATAGCTGCACACTCATTTTCCATTTTAAAGGATATGACCAAAAGTAAAGGCCAAACTCAGGCAAGATAACTTAAACCACTAAAAGGAAGAATAAGCCAGCAATTGTGCAATTTACTATTGAAAACTAGGTCTGTTAAAGTTAAGAAATTGCTGTATTCAACTTATCTGAAAAGTAGATGACACATTAAAAGTACTATTCAGTCTAATGTATTTACTTGTCTCTCTGAAAAAGCTACAAAGTCTTTCTCTGGAGATTGCTACATAAACTTAGAATATTTCCTTTAATTATCAATCCAGTTTCCCTTTTAGATGTTATTCCTTATTTATCTACTGAAAATACCATAACAATTTTGAATTTTATTAGATGTGCTCGCTGCTTGCTGTCTATTAATGAAAACTTTGTAGTTTTCTTTGATAAAATTTCTTAGAAGTTAAAGTATGACTTTATTTTTTAACAAAGAGAAATAATTTTAAGTTCATGGGCTGGGCATAATATTTTCTCATAGCTTTTCATGAAATACTTAAAATACATGAAGAACTGGGTGGTTTAATAATAAAATATAAGGAACCTTGCATTCTCCATTAATACATATGTCCAGTGAGTCTGCATGACAGCGAGTTCCATCAATGACTGCAGGAGATCGTTCAGTGTAAAAGTTATATCCTTCAGCCAAGCAGTTCAAAGCACATGGCTTAACACCACCTGTCGAATGAACACAAATAGTTAAATGCAAATGAAAAGGTGCAGAACTGTAATGTTTCTAAAGGTAAAAATTCGGATGAGCAACATTTCATAGAATATATTCGGCTTTAAGCTTCTGAGTTTATTAATTTCCCTATAATAAGAAAATTAAAACATGGTTACCTATTCTATCTGTAATTTTCTTCTACCTGCCTTGGAATCCATGATTGATACTAGGATCTAACTACAACAGCAGTGTCATTTTCCTAATCTCCTATCCACATAACCTTTCATCACTTGCCAACCTAGTCAACCACTGAAATATTTAAACTTCTGGCAAGGGGAGGACTATAAGCAGTTGAAGACAAGAAGTACATCAGACAGGATGTACATCAGGCAGCTGGTGTCTAACAATTCACTGACATTAAGTGTTTAAAGGAATTTTATCCTAAGATGGGATGTGGAAATGCTTCTAAAGAAAGACATTTCCAACATTTCCTGTCAATCATAGACAAGTGACTTAAGTTTTATATCCATAGTAACTCATTGCTTGTTACTAATATTAAACGAAATTAAGAATTAAGGAACGGCGTCTTTGATTTTATCAGCATTTACAGATGTAAATAGAGAGTAGAATGACATAGAACTTCAAAGCTACAGCAACAGAATAAGGAATGTTTATTTCTGTGCTTCTTATCTTTGTTGGTACAGGAATCCAGTAACAAGGAAGGGAAATAAATGGTTAATTGCCTTCACATTTCATCCTAGGATCAATTACAGATTAGGGCTGTCAGAGAACTAACAGTGACTTATCCCATGGTTACTTCCCATTGGTCAAGGCAGAGTGCTAAGGGAAAAGGAAAAATAGTCAGACAGATGGAAAACAAAAACCAAAATGGCGACCCATCACACTAACCTCCAGTGTATGGCTTCCAGTTGTAATACTTCCCACGGAAAGGTAAATTATCAAAGTCTGCACACTGCTTTTCACGAAAGTCACGTGATCCAATTGGACAAGGCTAAACAGAACATTGGGGGCAGAAAAAAGTCACTTTATTTTGTCCATTTTTTTGTTTCTGACAGAATTTTACTCACAAGAAAAATACATTTTTGTCATCGCCTGCTGCAGGAATTGAATGTCAATTACCACTGAATGGACATCTTATAAATACAGAAACTCTTTTTCTACAAAAATGAAAAAGTCTTTTGAAATGTAGCCATGCGCTGTATTAGAACTTCTTAAGTTTAGCTTTAAACACATGTAACCAAATCACTATAAATATATTAGTATGGTATCTAACTTAAAAATCAAATTGTAGAGGAGTATTTATTAATGTTGAAACCAGAAGCAGAACGATGCAAACTTATCTATCCCTAATAAATTGTCTGTCATGATGACTTCATTGCAAAACATATAATGTCTTATTATTGCAACCAGTTTACTTTTGAGTTTGTCCACTATTGATAACAGTCAAACAGGAACACTTTAGCAAATCACAATCAACAGTCTTCTTTGACAATTGATTTTAAATATTAGAGAATTGTCAAGGTATCTGCATAGTATTTGCTATAAGAATCAACATGAAGTGAATTACGCAATTTCTATTACTTTTGTTGTTGAATCCAAACCAGTTATTTGTTTCTGTTTTTAGTAGTAGCACTATATACATCAGATTTGAACACAGGACATAGAACAATACAGCACAGTAGAGGCTCTTTGCCCCATGATGTTGTGCCAACATTTTAACCTATTCTAAGATCTCTCCTACACAGGCCTCCATTTACCTTTCATCCATGTGTCCCTGATGTTCTGTTTCTGCCACCATCCCTGGCAGCGCTTTGCATGCACCCACCACTCTTTGTATAAAATACCTACCTCTGACATCCTTCTATACATTCCTCCAATCTCCTTAAAATTACACCTCCACCCCTCCCTGTATTAGCCATTTCTATCCTGAGAAAAAGATGCTAGCTGTCCACTCTATCAATGCCTCTTACCGTTATTTAAATCTCTTATATTATTTAATCTATTATAGTCGTCATTCTCAGTTTCATTTAAAAATTATAAAAAAGATTTTATAACCTGTCTAGTGAAAGGGCATCAGGACATTCTGGAGTAAGAACTCAAGTAAATAATGTACATATCTGGAGTAAGGACTAGAGTAAATGATACACAGCCTGATGGTTTGAACTTCATCACAGCCTAACACAATATTTCTGTGAAATGACTTTGCATGGAAACATTATACATTGATTGCTTTATTGTTGAATGTAACGACTGGGATGGCACAATGGTGCAGCTTGTACAGTCCTTGTCTCACAGGTCCAGCAACCTAGGATCAAGCCTAACCTCTGATGCAATCTGTGCACAACTTGCACTTTTTCCTCTGTTGCTTGTGGGTTTTCTCAGAATCCTCCAATTTCTTCTCAAATCCCAAAAGTGTGCTGTTTGGTAGGTTAATATGCCACTGCAGTGTGTAGATGAGTGCTGGAATCCAGAGTAGCAATAGGAATATGGGCTAGGGTACAACAGTGTTAAAATGGGTGCTTGCTTCTTGCTTCCTCCCCCACCCACTTTCTGGCTTATACCATTTCCCTTCCCTCCACCTTCTTGTTCTGGCTTCATCCCCCTTCCTTTCTGTTCTGCTGGGGGAAGGGGGGTCTTGGCCTCAGGTGTTGACTGTGTATTCATTTCCATGGATGCTGAGTTTCTCCAGTTTTTTTTATGTGTTGCTGTGGATTCCAGCTTCTGCAGAATCTTGTATCTATATTTATTGTATTTTTTAGTATTATGTTCTTTATATTATTGTGATTTTTTTGTGCTTCATCGGATCTGGAATAATAATTATTTCATTCTACTTTACACCGTGTACTGGAAATGACATGAAGCAATCTTGAATCGTGATGGTTAGCATGGACTTGGTAAGTTGAAGAGCGTGTTTCCGTGCTGTATTCCGATCTATAAATATATTGACGTTGACAATCCCAGTGGTTAACATCCAGGGGTAAGTGACAGGATACATCTGCTCAGAGCTATTGATGCTGACCTGCAAAAGTTAATGGCTACGTAACGATCTCAACTGGACAAGTGCTGATTCCAGTTGCAGCAAAATTCAGGTTTAACCCCAGGAGATTCTGCAGATGCTAGAAATATAGAGCAACATTCACAAAATACTGGAGCAACTCAGCAAGTTTGGCAGCAGCTATGTAGGGGAATAAAATGTCAATATTTCAGGTTGAGGCTCCTTATGAACTCTGAAAGGACTTCAGCCAGAAACATCAACAGTTTCATAGAAGCCACAGATGCAGAATTTCTCCAGCATTTTGCGAGAATAAAACTCTAAGGAGCTAGCCAGATGAAGGGATCGTAACAGAATCAGTCAAGTCTGCTGCCACAACCATCCAAATATTCTTTTTGCACCCTATAAACACAAGAATAAGGTTAAGATGGATTCATTAGTTGGAGAATTGGGTTCAAGAGCCACGAGGTAATGTTACAGTTTTATAAAACACTGCTTTTGCACTGATGGAATATTGTCTCCATTTCTTGTGGTCTCATTATAGGAAGGATGTAGAAGCTTTAGACGTATTTACCAGAATACTGCATGGATTAGAAAACATGTCTGATGAAGAAAAGCTCGGGCTTTCCTCTTTGGAGAAAAGGAAGATGAGAGGAAACTTGATAAAAGAGTACAAGATGATAAGAAGCAGAGATTCAGTCTAAGGTCAGAGGCATTTTTCCAGAGCAGAAATGGTTAATACCAGGAGGCATAATTTTAAGGTGATTGCAGAAAAGTATAGGACGGATATCAGAAGTACTTTTTTTTTTACACAGAGACTGGTGGGTACATGGAAGACCCTGCCAGGGGTGGTGGTTGAGTCAGATACATTTGGGTTACTTAAGAAACTCTTAGATAGGCACGTGGATAATAGAAAAACAGAAGGGTATGTAGGAGGGAAGGTTAGATTGATCTTCAAGTAGTTTAAAAGTAATTTAAGTATCTGGGGCTGAAGGGTAGTGTTCTGTGTTCTAACTTCCTGGATTGCTCCATTCTCTACTACTGGCCTTTCTCGTGGGTGGGTAGAGGATACTTCAAAAACAGCCTCAAAGATACTTTGGAATAAGGCAGGAACCTTAATTGCAACTGTGTCCAGTTAATTTGCAGCAATCAGTATCTCCCCCCCCCCCACCCCTTACTTCTACCTCACCCCACCAAGAGGCATTTGATGGCGCTATGGTGGGACGGCACTAGAGACCTTCTGTTTTTTTTAGTTTTATTAATTATTTGTAGACAATTATGTAAATCAATTTAGGTTTACTTAACTTGGGCCACAAGACGAGCACTGGAAATGCAAATAGACCAGGTATGGTATGTTTGTACAGATGAGTGATCTGCCACATCGAGAAACTGAAATTTCTGTATGGTAGAGAGTCCTTGGCTCCACCTTTTCACAGACTCTGGTACTGTTCAAGACACTGGAATTGTCTTCAACAGATACCCAGAGAGTGTTTGTGTCCAAAGTAAAATTAATCAACTTTTTCTGCAGACTCCCTTCTGCACATGCTGATTTTAATGTACATTTTCAAACATTACAGTGCTGCTTTACAGGACGTTGGTAATAAATCTACAAAAAGACATGTTCTCCAAACTGCTGCCTGACATGAATGCTTCCACCACACTAGGCCAAATCTACATATCAAATTGAGTTTCTAAATTATTCACAATTTTGAAAAAAAAACTGGAAAAAACATTTCATTCCAATGAGTCACTTTCACTGTTTATAAGCAGCAGATAATGCAGAAATACTGTATATTGGCAGAAATATGAAGGTTTTGTGGCCAAGTTTGCAGACCATCAAAGATAAATGGAGGGGCAGGCAGTGTTGAGGAAGCAGGGTATATGCAGAAGGACTTAGACAGTTTAGGAGAATGGGCAAAGAAGTGGCAGATGGAATATAGTGTAGGGATTTGGATGTGTACAGTCATGCAGTTTGGTAGAATGAATAAAGGAGTAGACTATTTTCTACACAGGGAGAAAATTCGAAAATCAGAGGTGAAAAGGGACAGGAGTCCTTGTGCAGGATTGAGTCCGTGATAAGGAAAGTAAATGCAATGCTGGCATTCATATGGCTAACACGCGGGGGCATAGTTTTAGGGTACCGAGGGGATGCAGGGGTAAGTTTTTCACACAGACAGTGGTGGGTGCGTGGAATGCACTGCCGGCGGTGGTGGTGGAGGCCGATACCACAGAGTCTTTCTTTTTTATTCATTTGAGCAATTGTCAGCTAAATATAGCTTACCCAAAACTTTTTTAGATATTTACAAATCAGAGACTTTTAAGATCTCAATTATGCACATGTCCTATAAGCTCAGATAAGAACTGACTAGATGTAATTTATAGTTTGACACCTTTTCATGATGGTTCAATATCTAATATTTATGGTATGTTACTGGAGACGAGGAATGTTCCTTTATACAAAATTAAGAATCTCTGGGAACAAGATTTACAGACATCAGTATCTGAGAAAACATGGAATGAAATTGTTAAACTGGTCAATACTCCATCGCTGTGTGCTCGTCATTCCCTCATACAATTTAAGCTGGTACATAGAGCTCATATGACAAAGGATAAGCTATCTTGTTTTTATTCGGATATATCTCCCTACTGTGACAGATGTAATAATGGAGAAGCTTCATTAATTCATACGTTTTGAAATTGTCCGAATCTTGAAAAATATTGGAAGAATGTTTTTCAAACTTTTTCCTTATTTTTTAAAGTCAGTTTTAAGCCTAACCCTCTGACGGCCCTATTCGGTATTGTTGCAGGACAAGATAGTAAGCTGAAGGCATCTGATTTACATACTTTGGCCTTTAGCTCTCTTATAGCTAGGAGGACGCTTTTGTTTAAATGGAAAGATGTTTTTCCTCCTGCTCATGCTCAATGGTTATGCGACATTATGTCATGTTTAGATTTAGAGAAGATTCATTGTTCAATTTCTGAATCTCGTCAAGACTTTCAAACATTGTGGGGACCTTTTCTGAATTATTTTCAAAACCTTCAATTTGTTGCTTAAACTCAGATGTTGGCTATTATTAATTTTTATTATATGAGAAGGTATTTTACCATCTTTTCTCCTTAATAAACAGCTTCGGTCTTGGTAGGGGTTAAAAAAATGCGCTAGGGAAATTCGAGGCAGCTTCTAGAGTAGGTTACATGGTTGCCACAACATTGTGGTCCGAAGGGCCTGTAAATGTGCTGTAAATTTATGTTTCTATGTTTCATTTCGGGAGGACTAGAATATAAAAGCAAAGATGTAATGATGAGGTTTTAGAAGACATTGGGCAGACAAAATTTGGAGTATCGTGAGCAATTTTGGACCCCTTATCCAAGAAAAGATGTGCTGGTGTTGGAGAGTCTCCAGAGGGGGTTCACAAGAACGATTCCATGAAATTAAAGGGTTAACATATGAGGAATATTTGATGCTTCTGGGCCTGTACTCACTGGAGTTTAGAAAAATAAGGGGGGAATCTCATTGAAACCTTTTAAATATTGAAAAGCCTAGATAGAATGGATGTGGAGAGTAAGTTTTCTATAGTATGGGAGTCTAGGACTAGAGGGCACAGCCTCAAAATAGAGGAACATCCATTTTGAACAGAGATGAGGAGGAATTTATTCAGCCAGAGGGCAGTGAATCTATGGAATTCATTGCCACAGATGACAGTGGAGGCCAAGCCATTGGGTATTTTTAAAGTGGAGGTTGATAGGTTCTTGATTAGTCAGGGTGTCAAAGGTTACAGGGAGAAGGCAGGAGGATGGATTTGAGAGGATAACGAATCAGCCATGATGGAACGGTGGAGCAGTCTCGACGGGTCGAATGGCCTAATTCTGCTCCTATGTCTTATGATCTTATACAGCTTTTTCTACGATGTGCTTGCAGTGTAATCAATGCAATTACTCAGCAAGAAAATATATTTTACCAAGTTCAATTATGTTTCTACCTCTAATGAATTTTATTTGTTTAAATTTTGTATAATTTAACTATAGTCAGGAAGTGATAACTTTTTAAATATTACACAAAGGAATCATATTACATTGAAATCTTATTCTTTGAAAGGGGACATTTTGTTCAATTGTTGGCTGCTACCTCCCAGTCTTTTGTCATTGTCAGTAAAATGAAATTAAACATAAAACAACAAAACATTCTCTAACATTGTTCAAGTTCCGAACTCAAATTATCTGAGACATTTCAATTCCTTTTTGAACTAGCCTTAAGCATTTTCGGGGAACCTCAAAATTGTTTTACTCTCCTTAAATTACACATCTGTGGCTAATCTACGGATCTATTATGGATTAACAATAGAGTGACAATTTAAGTGTTTGAAGGGTTTAGAGAACATAAAAAACAAGATTGTAGGGGAGAAAAGAAAAATGAAGAAAGCTGTGTTGTTTTATGGTAGACTCTTACAGTCCGGTAAATATTGTTGCCTGCGTTATCACTTTACCCCAAATCACAAAACACGAATAACAAATTTCAAATTGAGCTCTCCAAAAACGTTTCAAGTCTTCTCAATAGTTCAATCATACTTTGAGTTTTTACACAGTCTAGTTAGCAATTTTCATAGGAATAAAGTTATAACAGTTTCTGGTTGTACTATTATTTTTCAGTGAAGGAATCCACAACTGACTGGTTATCATTAAGTGCAGGAACAGGCTGTCTCACGTAAGGTTGCAGCTGGCTGGCTTTTAGGGCTGGGTCTTCGGTGAACAATTTAAATAACCAAAATATAAAAACATTGGCCTATAAATTCGTTCACACAGCCTAATATTTTACTGTACCAGACAAAGGAATTTAATCTGAAGCCCAACTGCTTACAGGACAGGTCACTTTTGGAGAAAATCTCTCAAAATATGGAGAAGAATTGCTTCCACAGAACTTAAAGGGCACCATCCAATGCTGTGGAATCTGGGACACAAACAAGAAAAACCTGCTGATGCTGGAAATCCAAGCAACACACAGAAAATGCTGGAAGAACTCGGCAGACTAGGCAGCATCTATCGAAAGGAGTACAGTCGATGATTTGGGCTGAGACCCTTCAGCAGGGCCATGGAATCTGGACTATGGATCTACCTACAAATGGATCCCCCTTTAAGGCTTTTAAAAATTCTTCCTTGGATCCAAAATATTTTCTTGCTGTATATCTTTCAAGGTTCACACAAGTGACTTCTGGTCCTGACTCCCAGGGTCATAACCTCTGCCAAACACTTACACTAAGTGATGCCCAACATGATCCACTAAATCCCAATTCCAACCCCAATCTCTACCCCACAAATGATTTCTGTTTCCCTTTACTAACTCCACAGCGGTGAGACTAACGGAAGCACAGCCTGGTTGTGCATTTGTATATGCAGACCCTGATTTACAGTATTGCCTGCAGGGAGCCTTCCCACAAAAGGTATGTTGGCCTTGTCCTCACTGAGTATCACTTGTCCTCACTAAGTATCATCGGTTTAAAGCACCTCATGCATTTTTATACAAAAGATAGTGTGAGCGTAAAATTAAATATGCTTTTCTAAAGTCATAAAGAGAAAACAAGAATATAGAAAACAGAAAAACATCAATATAATATCAGATAAGCCAAAATGTAATAGTTTTATATAAATTACTGCTTTGTCAGAACAATTATAAAGTAAAAGTCCCATTGAAACGTTAATAAATCTTTCAGGTGTAGGTTATGACTAGATGCATACACTGTATACCTCCAGAGCATTCTGTATTTAACTTAGATCAACAGTTATTTACTGGGGGGGGGGCATTGGTTCAATAATTGCACAAATAAAAGTTCACATTTCTATCCACTACAATTGCAAGTAAATGATAAAGGCTCTACTTACATCAGTGTTACAAGAGCGATATCGCTTTCTTTCTCCAAGGCAGTACTTCCCTCCACCAGAAGGCCTATTTTACAATTTTAAAAGAAACTATTAGTGAAATGGTACTCTATTTTCCTACACAGAATTGAAAAGCCAACAAAATAGAAACTTAAGATGACCTTAGAATAAAATTAGCAAAGCAATCAATTAAATGAAATACTGAAAATGAAAGGACATTTTTTCACCTTTGCCACAGAAGCAAAATGATCATTGTGGGAACAGAATTTAAAATATCATCTGAATACTGCTAAGTAGAAACTACTTTTGCAAAATAACCATTGGAAATGTTTTATTAACATCTCTTGGAATATTCTACATACACCATCTAAATAAATATGTCTAAAAATTCTTCTGCTGTGACAAGAGCACTAATACACCATTGCACAGTTCTCCCGCACCTGTTTGTGGCAGTGCAATGGGACTGAAGTTCAGCTCACAATCCTAGTGTTTTTACTAGGTCATGCTAGTAAAAGGGAGACTGTATGGATCCTGATACTTTGCTACGATGTTAATGCAACTACTGGTATTTAGCTGTTCAGGAAATACATCAGGACTTGAGTCCCTCTTCACCAAGCCACATCACTGCTGCTGGGAGAGAGGGAGATAGAGATATAAAGGGGAGGAAGCATAACTGATGTTGCTGGACGTACTTTGTGCCAGAAAACTAAATGAAGCAGGCACAGGTATGGTACAAAGTGGATACAACAAAATATAGAGAGAGGTTGAAAGGTATATCAAGGTGACCACTTTCATTTCAAATCACATCTCAAATATGCTGACTTCAGCTTCAGCTCACATTCACCTAGCACCCACTCTATGACGACAAAGGCAGGCACATGCACATCCCTCCAGCTTACATTCAGGGATTGGCAGGTATCTCATGACCCATACATACACACTGAAGCAGGCATGCCTCCAGTTATTATCACCACATACTCAGAAACAGGTAGGCACAATCCCCACACACCTTCCAATAGTCATACGAAGGCTAGGCACAAAGGCCCCAAATTCAGAGACTGGGGGCATGTTTCCATGCACACCTCCCCACTTGGATACAGGCAGGCACATCGTCACACACTCGCTTCACAGAGACAGATGGATGTGCACTCAGACACAAACAGGCACACAGCTACACACATCCCCTTAACCTCACACCAAGATACAAGTGCGCACACACGCACGCACACACACACAGAGTTACACACACACAGTTACACAGAGACCTGCATTCAGCAACAGCAAAGACATGCCTTTAGTGAGTTTTTGGGAGCACTTCTCTGCAGAAAAGAATGCCACCTTCTGATAGCTTCAGCACGAGAAGTCTCATGGAGTTAAAGGGAGAGTCACCGTTGTGCTCACCAAGAGCCCTTGGCCAACAATAGTTAAAGACTGTGACTGCATAATTAAACCTTCACAAGTTGCACACAAGTAAACTTACAGTGGCTTCTTGGTGACAGCGACTGAAGAAAGGACTATTGTTACATGTCAAGAAAGGAGGGAGAACCTAACTCTCCCAAGTGACAGCCCTTGGGGCTGTGCTGTCCATGAAATGAGGCAGGCAAGACAATGACGAGTTATGCAAGCACCTTTGATACCTGAAACTGACTATGAATGGAATACTGGCAAAACCATGTGTGCTCTAAGTCTCACAATCTCTGGAAGAGGAAGAATAGAGAAAGATTCTTTTCACTGGATACAGGGTGTCAGCGACCTTTTCAACATTGCACGGTATGATGGTGGTACACTTGGCTGCAGCAGCCTCTCTAAAGAAAATTGCAATGGTTCACCCTTTATGTCAATTTTTTACAATCGCAAGGCACTGCTGGATATTCAGAATATCAAGTACGGCAGGTCTACCCCACTAGCGGTTTGTTGGATAGCTATGAAGCTAAATTTTTTGTGCACCGTGTTGCAGGCTGCTTCAGCCATCCAGGCAGCGTGCCATCCAACAAACAGTGGAAATGACTGTTTTGGATGTTTTTCTTGTGATCACAAGAACCTGTTGGACATTGGTAATGTAGAATACTATGAGTCCGAGTCACTGGCTTATTGCCAGACTGGTTGTGGGGGAGCTGCATAGCCTAGGTTGTTGTGCGAGCAAGGTCTTCTTGCCTCAGAATTGCCTGTGGCAGTGGCAGGCAAAAGCGACACTGGCTCCATCTGTTTACTACTGGATTCCATGCATGGTTGAGGGCTGGCCCCTCCAATCTGTGCTGGTCTCCAGTGTTTGCTTCCAGGAAAACAAGCTAGAATGCCTTTATCTGTGGCTGCACTTGCATGAAATGAGGAACTGTTGTGACTTGATCTTGCAGAAACATGGTTCCAGGACAACACCTATACACCAACAATCTACAGACCATGACACTCATGGACTTGAGCTACATTATTATTCTATTTGGTATTTATTTTTGAAACTTTGTTTTTGCTATCTATCATAATTATATATGCTGTGTGCAACTGTTGGCACTGTGTACTGTTAAAAGTTCTAAGTACATTTATTATCAAAGCACATACGTATATGTCACATATAGAATCCTGAGAATGATTTCCTTGTGGGTATACTGAATACATCCGTGACTATAATAGAATCAATGAAAGACCGCACCAACAGGGCATACAGCCAGCATGCAAAAGAAACCCTGCAAATACAAAAGGAATGAAAAAAAAGAAATAATAATAATAGTAATGCCTGACTCAGAGTTGGAGATCTCCTCCCAGAAACAGAGGGGTTCCTTGTGGCAATAGAGAACCAAGTGGCGAACACAAGCAAATATCAAAAATACATAATAAAAGACCAACAAATTCAAGATGATAAATGCAGAAAATGACAAAAAAAAACCCAGAAACAATCCAATACATTCCATTGCAGCAGTTTAACTCAATCTGATTACTTACACAGGCACAATCAAATGGCAAACATCATTCACCAAAATCTTGCTTCAAAATACAGACTCATAAAAGGAACTGTACCTTACTATAAATGCAAACCTGATCCAGCTTTAGAGCCAAGAGTCTTACAAATTACTTTATGACTGATCCATTATTACAGATAGGACAGTCCGTAATAACCACCCAGATACAATATTACACCATAAACAAGCAAGAACAATTTACTTAAGAAATATAGCCATTCCAAACACACACAACGTACAGAAATCAATAAGGGAAAAACCATCAGAATATGCTGAACTAAAATAGGAAATCAAAAGACTATGGAACATGAACAAGGTACAGATTGTCCCGATAGTAATATCCACAAATGGGATTATCCCAAGATCACTACACAATAGCATTAAACAATTAGGGCTACACAGCAATATTTATGTAAATTTCCATAAAGCCACAATACTAAACACCACTAGAATAGTCCAAAAGTTCTTAGCAATTGAGAAATGAGTGTGGTAGGCTACACCTGTACCTCAGGTTTTACCAGCTTGAGTTGAGAAATAAAATAAAAATATAATAATAAATAAATAAGAAATAAATATCAAGAACATGAGATGGAGAGTCCTTGAAAGTGGGTCCATAGGATGTGGAAACTGTTCAGTGATAGGGCAAATGAAGTTCAGTGGAGCTGTACCCTCTGGTTCAACAGCCAGATAGTTGAGGGGTAATAACTGTTCCTGAACCTGGGGGTGTTAGTTCTGAGGTTCCAGGCATTGGTGCTTTTATTCCAGGCAGTGATGCAGCCAGTCAATATTCTCTCCACCACACATCTATAGAAGTTTGTCAAAGTTTTAGATGTCATGCCAAACCTTCGCAAAGTTCTAAGGAAGTAGAGGCACTGCCAGGCTTTCTTCAAAATTGCGCTGACATGCTGGGCCTAGGACAGGTTCACTATAATGATAACACAGAGGAATTTAAAGTTGTTGCTCTCTCTACCACTGATCTCCAAATGAGGACTATCTCATGGACTTCTGGTTTCCTCCCCCTGAAGTCAATAATCAGCTCCTTGGTCTCGCTGACATTGACTAAGAGGTTGCTATTGTGGCACCACTGAGCCTGATTTTCAATCTCCCTCCGATGTGCTGATTCATCAGCACCTATGACAGTGGTGTCATCAACAAACTTTAAATATGGCATTGGAACTATAGAGCAGGGGGCTAACTTGTGGTGCACCTGTGTTGTGGAGATTGTGGCGATGTTTGGCCAATCTGAATTGACGGGGTCTACAAGTGAGGAAATCAAGGATCCAATTGCACAAGGAGGTACTGAGGCCAAGGTCTTGAAGCTTATTGATTAATTTTGAGGTAATGATAGTATTGAATGCTGAGCTGTAGTCAATAAATGGTGTCCTGAAGCGTGCATATTTGTTGTCCAAATACTTTAGGGTCGAGTGAAGAGTGAATAAAATGGCTTCTACTGTGGACCTATTGTGTTAGTAGGCAAATAGGAGTGGATCCAAGTCACTTCTCAGGCATGAATTCATGTGTTTCATCATCAACCTCTCAAAACATTTCATCACTATGCTACTGGGCAACAGTCATTGAGATAGGTTAGCAAGTTCTTCTCAGGCATTGGTATTGCACATTGGCCTCAGAGGATTGCTGCTTTGTTTGGCTTTATTCCTAAGTATGGCTGAATGACAATTAAACTTGAACTTGGACTTGAACTATAGAGAGCAAGGTGTGCAACAGGTGTGGCCTGCCTGGAATAAATTAAAGGCTAGGATGTTAAAGTGACAGCGACTTTTGACTTCAGTGAGTAGGGGAAAGATACACAGTTGAAGTTGTTACTGCAGAAAGTTACAGATCTCTGTCACAAATAACTGTGAAAATCTGAGCCTCCAACAACTTTGCTCCTTGATAAATGGCCAGGGAAGAACATAGAACAATATAGCACAGTGAAGGCCCTTCAGCCCATTAAATTGTGACCTGTTAATCAATCTAACCATTTCCTCCTATGCAGCCCATAACCCTCCACTTTTCTTTCAGCCATATGCCTGTCCAAGATTCTCTTAAATATCCTCAATGTATCAGCCTCAACCACTAACCCTGGCAGTGAATTCCAGGTACATACCACTTTCCGTATAAACAACCTACCTCATATAGAGTCATAGAACACTATAGCACAGGAAAAGGTCCTTTGGCCCCATCTAGTCTGTGCCAAACCATTAATCTGTCTACTCCCATTGACCAGCAACCAGACCATAACCATTTATGTACATATCCAAACTTTTCTCAAATGCTGAAATCAAACCCACATCCACCACTTGCATTGGCAGCTCGTTCCACATCCTCACCATGTTCTGAGTGAAGTAGTTCCCCCCATGTTCCACTTAAACATTTCACCTTTCGCACTTAACCCATGACCTCTAGTTCCAGTCTCAGCCAACCTCACTGGAAAAAGCCTGCTTGCATTTACCCTGTCTATGCCCCTCATAATTGTGTATGTCATATCAAATCTCCCCTCCATCTTCTATGTTTTAGGGAATAAAGTCCTAACCTATTCAGCCTTTCCCTATAACTCAGGTCTTCAATTCCTGGCAACATGCTTGTAAATTTTCTCTACACTCCTTCAATCTTACTTACATCTTTCATATAGATAGGTGAGCAAAACTGGACACAATACTCCAAATAAAGCTTTACCAATGTTTATACAATCTGAACATAATATTCTAATTTCTGTACTCAATACTTTGATTTATGAAGACCAATGTGCCAGAAGCTTTCTTTATGACCCTATCTGCCTGTGTCGCCACATTAAAGGAATTATGGATCTGTATTCCCATATCACTCTGTTCTACCACACACCTCAGTACCCTACCACTCACTCTGTAAGACCTGCTCTGGTTGGTCCTCCAAAAGTGCATTAAATTCAATCTGCCATTTTAAGCTCATTTCACCAGCTGGTCCAGATCCCGCTGTAAAACTTGATAGTCTTCCCCGCTCTTTACTACACCCCCAACCTTGGTGTCATCCATGAATTTGCTGATGCAGTTTACCACATTATCATCCAGATCATTGATATACTGTAATGACAAACAACAATGGACCCACACCGATCCCTTTGGCACACCACTAGTCACGAGCCTCACAAGTCACATCTCTCTGGCTTCTTCTGCAAAGCCAGTATCTAATCCCATTTGCTATCTCATCTTGAAAGCCAAGCGACTGAACCTTCTTGACCGAACTCCCATGCAGGACCTTGTCAAAGGCTAAAGTCAATGTAAACAACATCCACTGCTTTGCTTTCGTCAACTTTTCTTGTAACTTCCTTGAGAAACTCTATAACATTGGTTAGATAAGAATTACCATGCACAAAGTCACGCTGACCATCTCTAATCGTCCCTGTATATTCAAATACTTCCATATCTGGTATCTTCGCAAACCTTCCAATAACTGACCAACTGTTGATGTCAGCCTCACCAGCCTATAATTTCCCGGCTTATTTAAGACCTTCCCCATCTCTTTTGCTGCACACATAGATGACTACTCTGATCTTCCAGGCGACCACTTTTGTTCCTTGGTATCCTTTTGTTCTTAATATATTTGTAGAAGCCTTTAGGATTCTCCTTCACTCTGTCTGCTAGAGAAAACTCCTGCCTTCTTTTAACCCTTTTGATTTCCTTCTTCAGTATTCTCTTGCATTTCCTTTAATACCCAAGTACCTCATTTGTTCTGCCTGCCTGTACCTGCTATGCATCTCCTTTTTCTTACGCAGGTCCTCAATATCTCTGGAAAACCAAGGTTCCTTCCCTAAATGTTATCCTTGTCTTTTATTCTGACAGGAACATACATACTCTGTACTTTCAAAATTTCACTTTTGAAGGTCTCCCACTTACCAAGTACACCTTTGCCAGAACAGTACCTCTCCCAATTCACACTTGCCAGATACTTTCTGATACCATAAAAACTGGCCTTTTCTCCAATTTAGAATCTCAAGCTGAAGACCAGGCCCATCCTTTTCCATAATTACCTTGAAACTAATGGCATTATGATCACGAGATGCGAAGTGTTCCCCTACACAAACTTCTGTCACCTGCCCTGTCACATTCCCTAATAGGAGTTCTAGTATCACACTCTCTCTAGCTGGGACTTCTATGTACTGATTAAGGAAACCTTCCTAAACACATTTCACAAACTCAATCCCATCTAGTCCTTTTACAGTATGGAACTTCCAGTCAACATGTGGAAAGTTAAAACCACCTGTCACAACCTTATGTTTCTTGCAACAGTCTGTGATCTTTCTACAACTGTGATCCTCTAAATTCTGTGTACTGTTGGGTAGTCTGTAATATAGCTTCTTTAATGCAGTTATAGCTTTCTTATTCCTCAGTTCTACCCATAAAACCTCACTAAAGTTCTCCAGTCTGCCCTGAATGAGCACTGCTGTTTTATTTCCCTGACTGGTAATATCATCCCCTCTGCGCTGCCAGTCCTGCCCCTCCTCATCCAAATCTCACTAATGGCTGCAATGTTTTAATTGCACATGCTAATCCATGCCCTAATTTCATCTGCTTTTCCTACAGACTTGCTTGCATTGAAATATACACAGCTCAGAACATTAGTCCCATCATGCTTGACCTATGATTCCTGACTTTGTATGTAGGCTTAACGACATCTTTCTCCAGAACCTCTCCGTTATCTGTTCTGAAGCTCTGGTTCTCATCCCCTGCAACTCTAGTTTAACCACCTCCCCCTGTGCAGCACTAGCAAACCTTCCTGCCAGAATATTACTCCCCCTCCAGTTCAGGTGCATACCATCCTTTCTGTACAGGTCCCAACTTCACTGGAAGAGAGCTCAATGATCCAAAAATCTCTCCTACTCCATCTCCTTAGCCCCGTGTTAAACTGTATGATCTTCCTATTTCTGTCCTCACTAGCATGTGGCACATGTAAAAATCCTGAGATCACAACCCTGGAGGTCCTGTCCTTTAACTTAGCACCCAATTCCCTGAACTCACTCTCCAGGACCTTATCACCCATGTTATTGGTATTTACGTGGACCACGACCTCTCACTGCTTGCTCTCCCTCTTAAGAACGCTGTGGACTCTCATCCTGGAATCTCATTCTCGCCCATAGAACCTCTGTTCAGTTCCACATACCAATGGATCCCTTGTCACTTCAGCTCGCATCTTCTCCCCCTTTTCCTTCTGAGCCACAGAACCAAACTCAGTGCCAGAGGCCCAATCGCTATGGCTTTCCTCTGCTATTTCCCCAACAGTATCCAAACTGTTGCTGAGTGGAACAGTCAGTCACAAGGGTATTCTATACTAGCTGCCTATCCTCTTTCCCCCTCCTGACTGTCACCCAGTTACATGTGTCCTGCACCTTGGGTTTAATTATCTCCCTGTATGTCCTGTCTATCAAACCCTTAGCTTCCTGAATTATCCAGTTCCAGCTCCAAGTCCTTAACACAGTCTATTAGAAGCTGTAGCTGGATGAACTTCTTGCAGATGTAGTCATCAAGGAAACTGGAGGTCTTCATTCTTTCCCACATTCTGCAAGAGGAGCATTCCAGTATCCTGTCTGGAAACTCCACTGCTTTAAATGTGCAATACGAAATAAAGAAATAATAAATAATAAGCAAAAATCTACCTACCTCTAGATTCTCCTTGCCAAAGCCTCAATGAACCAAAGCCTCCAGTTCCCCACCCTAACACTGCCCACTCACACAATAGCCACTCCACTTAAATTTAACTTTTTTTTATTGGTCCTTGCCAAGTGCCTAATTATGCCCAATCCAATGTCTCTTCAGGACTGTGGCACACAAAATATGCCGACTAACCCCACATGCTCCTTGTAACCTCTCTCTCACCAAGCAATCTGGTGTCTTCTCAGGAATGTGGCACACAAAAATGGTGCCAACTTCCCCACCTCACCTCTTCTACTCTCTCTCCCACCAAGCTATTCGGTGCCTCCTCGGGACTGTGGCATGCAAAATATCTCCTCTAAACTTTCCTCCACTCACCTTAAAACATTATCTTCTTGTATTAGGCATTGCTACCTGAGGCACTAGCTGTCCACTCTATGCCTCTTATCATCTTATACACCTCTATAGGGTATGGGGGTACTTATGCAGTAGAGCATCTTGTTAGTGCCTGCAATAAAAAGCCATCCTGTGTTCCTCCCTCAGGGTTCTCAGGCGTGTAGAATGGTACAGATATCATGCAAAGTATCTAAGGCTGAGGTTTGGCAGTCACTCTCCACGCTATTCTATTGCAGCAACAGACTTCTGAAGTCTGAACATCTTAGATTTGCAGCTGCATAGCAAAAAATACCATAACAACTCAGTTCTCTTGTGACTAACTAATAACTAGATTTATTTGGATCAGAGGCTAATTTCTCCCTGTCATGCTCCAAGGAAACACAACTCAAGAATTTTTTTTACATGTTTACACCACACAAAAACTGCCTTATTTGCACAAGTGCCAATCTTTATGAGAAGCGTGTAGTGCAATTTCTGCAGTAAACTCTGAAAAGCTATAATATTCCACCATGTAGAGCTGAAAAAGTCAGTGTAATACAGTTTTTGATCTGTTCAAATATTGAACAAATTATTATTACTGCAACATCATAGTTTCCTTACACCTCTGATTACTCAGCCATTTTCCATAGAAAGCAAAACACAGTATATAATCACCACAACAGGTTCAGGAGAGATCCCCATGCTGCTGGATCCACTGAAGAGTAGCCTGAGTTGAAATAGCACAGTGAACTGGATGTGGAAAATGGGATTCCTGGGCCACTGCAGTATCAGACAAGGCTGGTAGTGACTTAAGACATTTATCTCAAACCTAGGAGAGCCCTGTTCCTTCCATAGCACTTGGCCCCCAGATGATACTGACCTAAGTGAACTGCCTCCACCCAGATAAAATTTTGTTGTTTTTGTTGACATCATTCATAGCCTGATTTAAGCATCCAATTAGTAGTCTGTTTTAAAGATCTCCACATATGAGTTATGGCTGGGCTGCAAGATGTTTTGCTAAAACATTAGGATTGCCAAGAAACCTCAAAAATTTTCCTAATTTGTATCAAATATAAAGCATGTAATATTGATCATCCATTATATACCCTGACAAACCTAAATTATCTATTTAGACACCATCAAAATTTATAGTTCACCCTACCTACAAGTTTCTCTGAATCCCTCTTAATTTCATGCTGAATGAAATATGTGTTATCTTGTCATAGAAGACTGAATATTCAAGTACACCAAGTCTACTGCATTCCACCATACCCATCTTTTCCTGAAAGTATCCTTAATTGTTAAACACAATTTCCGTTAATAGTTTTTACTTCATAGTGATATTTAACAATTTTGTCTTCAGCTAAAGAGTCAAATATTTCACAAGCAAGAATGTTGATATAGCTGTCATGTATTTATTTAGGTTAACAAGGGATACCTACTTAAAGATTGAAATTAGATTCACCAGTGTTCAGATGTGTATCTACTCTGAATGGCATCCTAAAATATAATGGGTGAAGTTTCATAAGTCTTCGTCCAGAAGCACCATCCTTACCACTTGTCCAAGTTTATTGAGATAGGAGAACACTAGTATACATCTAACTCATAACTTCTTGCGCTATTAATCACTTACTACATTTTCTGGTAAGATCCTTGTATATGTTCCATCAGATTATGTGATTTGCTTCTTTTAAATCAGAGATTTCTCTCTATATCCTAGTCACTAATAAGAAACATTAATTGAGGCCAAATCTGTTTTATATTTATGGAAAAAGAAAACTAAAGATTTATTTCCTTTGAGGACAAAAGATTTCTTTGTGTTGACAGCAGTGTTCCATGCTTGTCATGACTCACTGAGGAAACTTTAATTTGCTGCAAGTAGTGCTAACGGGTGATAATTGATAATAAGTACCAATGGTAGCCTTAACCCTACCCTTCCACCCAGTTAATTCAAACAATATTATAAAACATTTCAGAAATGTCTTACACAGGAGAGGGCCACTTTCACGGACCCAATTACTTTAAGTGATAGACCCTAGAAAGAGTGTGACGTTTGATTTGCAGCAGTGAGTGGGTACATACTCTGATCAGTTCTCATGGATGCCAAATAACAGTAAGTTTGCTTTGGAACAAAGAAAAGCAGAAGTTTGTTTTGGAACCCACAGCATTACTTATGGTCTACTGTTGACCTGGCACCCTCTCCCTCACACTTGCCTTGCAGCTATTTTGGGCTGAATATTTATCAAAATGGTTTAAAGTTTAAATTATGAGGTCAACTTGGCTTGCATCCTCGGATTTATTGGATTAAGAATAAACCAAATCATCAATGGATATGTAAGGGTAGACATAAACACCTATTTCTACAAGTGGGAGAAGTCAGACTAAGAAGCATATACATAATATAAAAGCTAGGTTATTTATGTACAAGAAAAAAATTGAGGATTGTGAAATCTGGAGCTCAGTCTAAAAATAAGCTCCCAGTGTCAGGTCAACTGAACTTTTCTAAATGATGAGGTAAATATATGCTGTAACATACATATAAAATACTGGAGGAACTCAGTAGGTCAGGCAGCATGCAGGGAAAAGAATGAAGAGTCAACCTTTCAGGCTGAGACCCTTCATCAAGATTTGATCAGGATTAGGCGTCCCGATGAATGATCTCAGCCTAAAACATTGACGCTTTATTCCTTTGCGTAAATGCTGCTTGACTTGATGAGTTCCTCCAGCATTTTGTGTGTGTTACTTAGGCTTCCAGCATCTGCAGAATCACTTCTATTTAAGATCAAGATATAAACTTTTTGATGCATGTGTCAAGATATGCAGCAAAGAGGGGAAAATGAAGTTGATTTGCAATGATTTACGTTAATGGTGAACAGTCTAACCCCGTTACCAAGCACAAATTTTAGAGGTGACCTCTTTCTTCAGTGAACAATTGGTCAATAGTTTAATACAAATGAGGCCAAACATTGAAACTGTTGCTTGTCCTTCACTATGTCCAAGTGGCTGGTGCCCCAAATCAAAATCTGTACAGTATGTCACAGCATATGAAACAACAGAGAACTTATCACATAGGCATAACCGTTATTTTTTGCTGATGTATCAAGATTTTTAAATGGAGAGGATTAAAATAGATAAGTATCACCTTTTCAGTTAAACAAAAGATTGTCCATATGAATGTACAGATATTTTTAAATAAATATATTATTTGATAATAAGTGGGTATTCCACTATTTCGGTAAGGGACACTGAACAATACATACATTTATTCTACAAGGTGCTTCATTGATAGAAATACTGACAATTGAACATGTTATCCAACTCATACAATTTAACTGTTGTCTGTGACCCGAGATATGGTATAAATAATATAACTTCCTGGTTTTATTTTAGAATTATAGAATTTTTATACAATCTTATTCTACTATAACCTTCAATTTCACATTCTAGCAAGTACAGAAATAAAGTTACTGGTTTGTTTTCAAGTATGTCTTTTTGCTCTGGCTTACTTTAGTTACTTACGCTGGACTGTCACAGTGCCTTAGAGATGAGGAGACTCCTCCCCCACATGTCCTACTGCATTCTCCCCATATGGACCATGGTCCCCAGCCCCCATCTACACTCTGAGGCCAAGTACCAAAAGGTACACATTCTCCTTGATAACACCACTGTAAGAGACCAGAAAACATATAATTAGCTTTTTAAGTGACAGTGTAGAAATTTCATTATTACTTCCAGTATAAAGTAGTAATTGCATTATTACTTCCAGTGCCACGCACTTATAAGTAGAGAAATAAGAAGATGAAAGGCCTGAATCTTTGGCTGTTGGATTGGTACAGCAGGAGAGAACATTTTAGACTTCAGAGCCATTGGAACAATTTTTGGGTAGGTGGAAGCTGCACAAGTTTGACTTGTTACATCTCAGCAGAATCAGGACTAATTTTCACACAGGGACGGTTGGGAAAGATTTAAACCAGCTTTGCAGTGTTAAGCACATTAGAATGCATTCAGTAAGGAAAGAAACAAAACAGGTAGTGGAAGTTATAAAAACAAAATGGATGGTAGAGTTATGGAGGGCTACGGTCCAGGTGCAAGTCGATGGGACTAGGCAGTTTAAATAGTTCAGCATGGACTAGAATGGTCAAAGGCCGCTTTGTGTTGTACTTTTCTATGACTAAGACTCTAAAATGCAAAATAAATATGATAGAGGAAACAAAGCCAAGAGAAAAAAGAGGTGAAACACAGTAAATGATAAAAGACAAAGTTAAAGTTGCTGTATCTAAATACAGGCATTATTCTCAACAGACAGAAGAACAAATAGAAGCAATAAGATATAAATTAGTACTACAAAGTTAAATATTCAAGGTATTCAACATTCAGAAAGGATTAGCAAAAAGGAAAATGTGTCTAACACTGCTAACAAGGGATGAGATTAGTACAGCAGGTGAGGAATGATCTTTGCATAATAGATCAAGATGTAACACTAGAACCAATTTGAGTGGAGCTAAGCAATGGAAAATGGCAGAAAACATCTGTGCAAGTTACAGAATAGTAGTTGTCATTTTGAAAATAGCATATATCAGGAAATTAAAAATGCCACATGTTTAATACAACAATCATGGGAGAGTAGAAAGACCAAGTTAGCAGCAATAGAGTAGAGGATAAACTTGTGGAACGTAAAAGAATTGTTTAGTTAACAATCTGGTTGTAAAAGGGCTTTTAGGGGTAAGTGACCATAATATGATAGAATTCAATATTGAACTTTAAAGTACGAGGGGTGATTGATAAGTTTGTGGTCTAAGGTAGGAGTCAATTTTAGAAAACATAGCACATTTATTTTTCAACATAGTTCCCTCCTACATTTACACACTTAGTCCAGCGGTTATGAAGCCTACGGATCCCTTCTTTGTAGAAGTCGGCGTCTTGGACCTCCAGAAAGTGGTCCACAGCAGGGGTTATTGATAAGTTCATGGCCTAAGGTAGAAAGAGATGAGTTATACAGCTCTCATTACATGCACGTGCAGTTCAACTCTTTGAGTGATTATGCAGAAAGTTTTAAGTTAATAACTTTTGTGGTATTTTTGTTTCAGATAATTGAAAATTGCAAGTAAGCACTGTCTGAAAAAATGGACATCGGCCTTCGTGCAGTCATCCACTACCTCGGTTGCAAGGGCTTATCACCCAAGGAGGTCCACGAGGACATGGTGGCAACACTAGGGGAGGGTGAAAAATAGATGTGCTAGGTTTCCTAAAATTGACCCCTTCTACCTTAGGCCACAAACTTATCAATCACCCCTCGTAATTTAACTCAATCTCAATAAGGGCTTTAAATCTAAACAAAGCAGACTTCAATATTATAAAAGGAGAGTTGACAATGGTTGATGGGAAATAAAAGGTATACTGATGAACAGGCAATGGGTAGCATTGAAAATGATCTTCAAAAATAAAAATGCTCTAAGGTTTAAAAAAAAAGCACTGAGTAAAATGATCTGTTAATGGCAGAACAGTAATTATTGATTGTATAAAATCAAAGAGAGAGGTCAGCAAAGTAGCAGAAATACCAGCAGAACCGATGATTAGGAATGAGAAAACGATAAAAGGAAGGCAGAATGTGTGTGTAACCTGGTGAGAAACATAAAAACTGCATCTAAAACATCAACTGGAACTAGGAAAAGGCTTGTAAAAAATATGGGTTCCTCATAGACAGAGATGGTGACATTTAAAATGATGAATCAGAAAATGACAGCAAAATTAAATATTTACTTGACATTTGTTTTAGCAGAAGAAAACAAAAAGAAAACTTGCCTGGAAAGATACAAACAAATGGTAGTTGTTAAGACTGATATGTTTCTGGATATTAAGGGAGTTAAGGGATATTGACACAGTGAACAGGAATGGTGCATATGTTGAAGATTAGCTTTGGAAAAACAAAAATATGGCAGAAAAATAGAAAAGTGGCATATTATTTAAGAATAATTAAATTTGTATTAATATACAATGAAGCATGAGTGCCACTGTACAGCAATCGTGCAGGGGCGGCAAATAATAATTAGGAAAGCAACTAATACATTAACTTTCCAAACAAGATTATCAGAGTTGAAGAAGAAGGACATCTTGTTACAAATTGAACAGAGATAAATGAGACCAGACTTGGCAGTGTTGTGTGCAAATTTTGGTCTGTATACTTAAGGAAGTATATATTTACCAGTGAGAGAGTACTTATGATTTACTAGCCTGATTCATGATAGGATGATAGGAATGCCATATGGACTGATGAAGTGAACAATTTTTGAATTCACTAATCTTAGAATAATGAGAAGAGATATAATTGAAAACTGCAAAATTCTGAAAGCCTCAGGTTAAAGAGCAAGTTTCTTCACTGAGAAGCTGTGAAACAATGGAATTTGCTACAACAGAATGCTGAGGAAGCTAAGTCACTCAATATTTTGAAGGAGAGACCAAGTTCTAGTCACAAAAGCTATCAAGAGAAGAGTAATGTGGTACTGATGCATTTAATCAAAAGTGATCACATTGAATAGTGGAGCTGGCTCAAAAGGTCAAATGGCCGATTCTTTCTCCTATTTTTTATTTTTCCATTTCAACCTTGATGAATGTTGCAGCTGGCACAAAGAGCCAGATGGTCTATTGTTCCTAATTCTTATGATTTTGTTTATATCTTAATTCCATGCCAAACACTATTATTCTATCAATGTAAAACAGTTTCAAGGACAATCTTTTAGGTGAATGTTTTTCTGTTCTATCACTCATCTTTCCAAATAAAAACATTTTATTGATGATTATCACATGTTTCCATTATGCACTATTTAAATCCAAAACATTTTCTAAAATGTTCTGCATTTTGCATTAAAAGTGTTTTCCAAAATGAAAGTACTGTTTCAATCCATTTAACAGACACAAGTGCAATACATTAAAAATGTCAAAAAAATCACCCAGCTGTTCATTTTAAATTGATACCATGAATTTCGGTCCTGCACCCTGACTTTTCCATTCATTACAGGAAATAAAGTGTTGGGAAAGAAAATGGGAGATAATCATTTTACACTTTGATTGAAGATTTCCACTTCTTTATTCTGACAGATTATTTACCTGCAAATATCAAGATCGATTTTCTAAATACCCATTTATTAAATGTACAGCAAAATTTCAACAAATTTACTTAAATTTCACTAGAAAATTACCAAATCTCAATTACAATTTTTAACTCAATAATACATGATATATTTTAGATATCGCAGATATGAACAATACATTACACATTATTGCAGTGCATTGATTCAAAAGTAAATAAAGAATTCAGAAAGATTTTACAAGAAAATTAATAGGCTTTTATATAGGTTAAGTAATGACCCTAAACTAAAATGGCTCAAATCCAACTACACGTTTGTAGTTATCTTCCTATAACAGGCAATGAATTAATATGGGGAGAAATGATTACATAGGATTGAGATGCTTACATGGGCTTAGTGTCACAATGCCGACATTTGTACATGCATATATAGCAATTTTTCTCAGTTACCGTAAAACTTCTCTCTTAAGGGTGGTGGAAGGCAGGGAATAACTCTAATGAATCCAATGGAAAATTTACTAAATTGGCCCTAGGAAACAAATAGATTGTGAAGTTTAGTCTGCCATAATGGGAGGAGGAGTAGCACATGTAATGCTTGCACGCGGGAAACGAGCACAGATGTCTGGATTAAGACTTCGATGACAGTGCAATGCTGAGTTAATGCTAAAATGGATCAGAACAATCCAGCTACTAGAATGCTTTCAACATGGAGAGATGACAAAGAATTGAATAGCAAGAAGTAGCCCCTGGCTCATTCTCATAAACTGTGCTTTTCAGAAAGTTGACTTTCAGGTTTATATATGCTTCAGTTAGATCATGCTGGATGAAGTTATCTACATGCTAGTCATGTTCCAGGTGTTGTGGTCACTTTGAGTAATCTTCATTAATTGGTTTTACAGAAGGTTGTGAGTATGCATTTGTTTTCAGCTTCAAAGGAGCGTTTTGCTCCCAGATATAGGTGCAGCATGACAGAGAATATGAAAAGGGAAAACCTCATGCAGAAAATGACCTTCAGCTGGAGAATTCATCCAGTAACGGTGCTTAGGGAGCAATTTTCCTACATGTGCCTCAGAAAGAAGCAGTGTCCTAACAGACTGCTTTATGGAGAAAGCCAGAGATATGTCACATGCTGCAGCTTCAACTGCTCTTACTGAGAAGGCCCAGAATCATTTTGATGTTGAGATCAAAGGAGGAGTAATGTCTCGACAAAGACATTAACACATGTATATCGAAGAGGCATGAGTTAATTGCAAGGTAACACACTTTAGCTACTTCTTTAAGTTAAAGGATAATAGAATCACTGTAACAATGATGCAAATTGCAATTCTGTTGGATAGGACACACTCATGACTCTCCTGTCCAACAGGATCACAATATGAATAAACATGGTTGCACACAGAACGCAGCATGTTTCATACTTAACAGCACAGTAGAGTGCCGTATCACTTTTATGCCTTCCAATCTGTCCATACTGATTCATCTACATTTCACACTTTGCAGACAAAAGCAGGTAGCAAAAGCCTACAGATCTGCCAACACTGTGAGTTTCCTAATCCTAATTTCAGCAACAGCACTTAGAGATTTGGACAGCATACTTGAATGCTGAGGTGTTCTGCAACTGAAAACATCTTAGTCTGAAGCTAGTTAGTAATATATGTAAAGCATCATAACGGTTAATGCCCATCATTGTGTTCAGCAATAACACTGTGGGCCTGTTCCTGTGCTGTACAGTTCTATGTTTTGAACATGGGTTCCATTATTATTTAAAACTTCATGATACTAAGTATCTCCATCAGTTACTTTCTCAGACTCTTTTATTCCAAGACAAACCATAGTTTTTTTTCAAACTATCTCATCTGTCTGTCCTGGAATTATTCCAATAAAATCCATTCTGTACACTCACTAAGTATGCCTATTGTTCAAGTTCAGTTGAGACCATTATTTTGAGCAATTTGATTGTGAAATGGTAGTATTGGTCTCACAACTTCGTTGTTGGTGACTGATGTTCTCCGGCTATTCATTACAGCAAACACACAAGATGCCCAATATTACCTGATCCACAAGGATGCACACACCAGTGACATTCTGAACCTCTAAGAGTACGGTGATAACAGTCTAATAACAAAACTAGACAGTAGTTTTTTTTTAAAGTGTTGCTTCCTTGGAAAGATTTTGTGGTAATAATAAACCACTTCAAGCTGAACACAAATATAATTTCAGACTACTTGCAACACATAGACAGTAACTTTTATTAAATATAATGAGTTTAATTGCATGATGCTGCTGACACTTTGCAATAGTCCAACTAAGCTAAAAATGTTTTATTGATGATTTTCATTTGTACTCACTGTCTGAGGCTTCTTGCTTAAATGCCCAACAATAATCAGCTAGCAATGATGGATTCCAGTTATCCTGATACCATTTGTTCCTGAACACAATGTCCTGGTGAAACCTTTCACCGTGCTTGACACTGACAGTACCAAGATTTGCAGGAAAAAAGTCTAAATGGGAATGCAGAACATGAAACCTTAGTGACATGCTACACTTCATAGTTCTGTATGCTTGAAGCATGCTGTCCACCAACTGCATGTGGTTTAAAGCTCTGTAATTGCCAAGAATATTTTCAACAAGATCATTCAATACCTTCCTTGTGATTTTTTCCGGTCCCATTAGAAATTCTTCAAATTGCCTGTCATTGGAGATTTGTGGACCAACAAAAATGCCATCCTTAATCTTGGCAATGGTTATTCTGGGAAACATCTGTCTTAAATATCGAAACCCCTCAAGGAAATTTTTGTGCCTGGTGACAGCATATTCTACCCTTGCAGTCTTGAATCCAGTAATTCTGCTTTTGCCCTTGACAAAGCCAAGTCTCTGATCAGGTCATTTAACTAAGATTGAGCTACCAGATCACACAACATAAAGGGTTCAAAATCTGTATCAGGATCAATGTTGTTTTCCATTCCTGACTCATGCATCATGTCATCTTCATCTGCCTCCTCTAAACTTTAGGTCACTGGTGGCTTCAGTACTGGAAGACTATTGTCATGCAGCACAGGTCTCGTGGCTGAAAGGAGATTGGTGTATTCAATGGATTTCTTGTTTTTAGCAGAGAAACCAGACAGACAGACAGACAGAGGGAAATTGGGACACACCAGTCAGACAAAAGTAGCTGTCTGTCACAGGGTCCTACCATGTATACCTTGGCATACCATCAGGACAGTGCACAGCATTGACTTCCGAGTACTTGTGAACCAAGCTGTAAGGTCGACAGAGCATGTTACACAACAAATGTGAGGAGGCCAGGCTTTGCCTTGGTCGCCAGTTTTACACCCACTGTAGAGCTTAGGCTTTTTAAATAAGAGGAGTTGAGCTCTGTCATTGAGATTTCAGCATATACTCATCACAAATATAACAGAAAGTATCATGGCTGTTGCAACATTGGCAAGATATTTTGCTATCACAAATACTCCTGAAAATACACAGAATATGCTATGTGCATCAACATGCTAGCAAACAGATATACATATAAGCATAATGCATAGAATGGTGTGTGTGATGCTTTTATAGCCTTTCTAAAACCTGTCCTACCACGCAGCATCTGTCCTGCCTAACCATGCCCAGGCATCTCTGGACAAGATAGAAAACTTTCCAGCTTACATTGTGGGCAACATTTTAATTGACTTGAATTGTGAATTGAAAAAACTGGTGCATGATAGGGAAATTTTATGGTGATTTTCATGATTGGCAGCTCAAAATCCATACGATATACCCAAAAGTATTCAGGAAGCAAAATCTTATTGTCCAGTGTGACCCATCTTTATTACTGTAGGGGCTCATTAAGAGGAAAATGGTTCCTCAGTCATAGGATAACTCTGCTCTTCCTTGAATATTTTATATTTACTCAAAGAAACAGATTTAATGTCACGTATGAATTGCCTGGAATTTTCTAGGAGTGTCACAGAAGAGTCAGAGACAACTATATCACAGAAACAGGCCCTTTGGTCCATCTGTTCCATGCCAAACTATTAATCTGCTTAGTTCCATCGACCAGCATCTGGACAATAGCCCTCCAAACCCCTCCTGTCCATGTAACTATCCAAATTTCTCTTACGTGTTGAAATCAAAGCCAAGATCACCAATTGGACTGTCAGCTCATTCCATACTCTATCTTCTCAGTGAAGAAGTTCCCCCTTACACTCCCCTGAAACATTTCACCTTTCACCCATAACCCATGATCTCTAGCTCTTGTCTCATCCAACCTCAGTGGAAAAAGCCTGCTTGCATTTTCCCTATCTATACCCCTCATAACTTTGAATCCCTCTATCAAATCTCCCCTCATTTTCTTCGCTCTAGGGAATAAAATCCTGACTTACTCGTCCCTCCCCTATATGGTGACATGGTTCCCTAAGTGAACCATGTCACTGTTGTAGCTTCTTAAAATAGATAGTTTGGCTAGGAGCTGAAGTGGAATTGAGTTTTCAGGGTAAGATCAATTGCAAAAGGTGCAGTGATGTACAATGAATGGATGCAATCAGTTGATCTAATTAGAAAATCCCAAATCTATGAGCTGCAGCTAGAAGTGCAAGGGTACCTGGTTCACAGGGACACCAACATCTGCAAGTTCCACTCTAAATGATATATTAGCCTGGCTTGGAAATACACAGTTTTCCTTCATTGTCACTGAATCTAAATCCTGGAACTCCCTATCCAACAGCAAAGACAGAATGACTTAACATGCCAGACTGCAGTAGCTGAAGAAGGAGTTCAGTCATCTTCTCAAAAACAATTTGACAATGAGTATTCAATATAGGCATTGCCACTGATACAACATATATCTTGTAAGTGAATCAATCAAAAGATACTTGAACTGTGTAGTCTGCAGTTCAGACTACAGTTCAGGTAAGTACATGATGAATTATGCCTGGTTCTTTAACTTTCTTTTCAACTAATTTCTCTGCATATTTTATCAAGATTGCTAGTTTTCTTTTACAGAATAATGTATCCAAATTTCATAAGAAAATACTGTTTTATATAGTGATGTTAAAATATCTATAAGAATAAATAATTTTAATACTGGTAGAATATAACCCTATCATTGACAATTACCTGATTTCCAATCTTCCTGCACCATACGCGCCACATGGATATTGACCATATCCGTGTAACAAAAATCCATTGATCATATCTATGTAACAAAAAATAAAGCTGAACTACAAAAACCTAAATGGTTTGCACCGGTAAGCAATCTATACAACATTTAAAGCATGTAGAGTCATGAATCTACAGTCATAATGCAGCCATGAATAGCTTAGACTGTGATCCGGACTGGCCTGTTCACTATGCAGGTTCTAAAATAAACACTAAGGATCTAAATTTCCAGCACAGTCCAGCCAGAAATCCAGTGTCAGGTTGACCCAAAGATCAGGAATGAGACTGAGATATCCACCGGGTCCTGATCTGTAGTTCATGTTTTGGAAAACCTTGTTTGGGTATAAGCTTTTGCTTATCCTAAACAAGAACATGCATATGAGAGAGTGATTCAGACAAGTATGAAAATACAAAGAACAATACAGTAGTTGCTAGGAATTTGAAATAAAACCAAAAATGCTGGAAATGTTCTGCAGATGAAATCCAGGAAGAAACTTATTCTGTCAAAATGTTGACTAAAAAATTCCTTGTTTGTACAATAGTTATGCTGACTTTTTCCACGAACATCATAATCAGATATGATTGCACTCTCTATGACCTAGAAATTGGACACTACTTCACCAGTTTGCCAGATATAAAACTTCCATCATAAATAAGCAATTTTGGAGGTTTGTGTCTTGCATCCAAAGTGCGGCAAAATAGTGTAGCAGTTGGTGTAATGCTTTACAATGCCAGTAGTTGGAAGATAGAAGGTCTATTCCTGCTGCCGTATATGAGGAGTTTGTATGTTCACTCCATAACTGTGTGGGTTTCCTCTGGGTTTTCCATTTTCCTCCACATTACAAAACACATACAGATTCGGATTAGTAAGTTGAGGGCATGCTATGCTGGCACCGGAAGCATAGCGACACCTTGGGAGCTGCCCCAGGCACCTTCTTGGATTGTGTTGATCATTGACACAAATGACACATTTCACTGTACATTTTGATGTACAAATACAGCTAATCTTTAACTTAAAATATTACCTGTGGCCACCACCTTAAATAGGTGTATTACCTCTTAATAGTGCCTTGCACCTGTGTGTGTGCATATGTCTGCAAAGTTCTACCTTGAGATTCATTTACTTGCAGGCATTTACAGAAAAAACTGCAGTAGAATTTTATGAAAAACTATACATAAACAGACAAAGACTGACAAACAACTAATGTACAAATGGGGACAAACTGCAAATAAAAATAATACCGAAAACATGAGTTGCAAAGATTCCTTGAAAGTGAGTCTGTAGGTTGGGGAATCAGTTTAGAGTAGCGGTGAATGAAGTTATCCATGCTAATTTAGGAACCTGATGATTGTATGGCACAAACTGTCCCCGAATCTGGTAGTGAGGGACCCAGGGCTTCTGTATCTCTCACCTGATGGAAGTAACATTGCCTGGATGGTAATGGTCTTTGATTTTGGATGCTGCTTTCCTGTGGCAGCACTCCATGTAAATATATTCAATGGCAGGGAGGGCTTTGCCTGTGATGGACTGGGCTATACACTACTTTCTGTAGCCTTTTCCACTCCTGCGCAATGATGTTCCCATGCCCGGCCTTGATGCAACAAGATACTCTCCACTCTGTATCTATGGAACTTTGTCATAAGTTTGGGTGACATGCTAAATCTATGCAACCTTCAATGAAAGTAGAGGCTCTGTCATGCCTTCTTTGTGATAATGCTTATGTGCTGGTCATCTGATATGTGAACATCAAGGAACTGGTTTGTGAACCCCCTGCTGACGCCAAAATCTAATTCTTTGGTTTTGCTGATGTTAAGTCAGAGGTTGTTGTCGTAGTTGTAATGCAATCATTTGAGTTGGGCTTGATGTTCTCCTAACGGGTTATTCCCTAAATGGACAATGCCTGTGCGGGACTTTTTTTTAAATATGGGGAAGCTGCTACACAGGCAGCTACTGCACAGTCCTTGACAGATCGGGGTCAGGGTCCAGTAGCATGGAATGTAAGACGACTAGGGACCCTTCACTTTTGCAGCCTTCCTCCACCTTCACTGGTGTCGTGATGCGTCATCGTCTTCCACCAACTCCATCATCATGACTGGACCTCTCTTTGTCTGGAATGTCGCCCTTGAATTTACTGCCAGGGATAACATTATCAGGAACTAAGCCCCAGAGAGCATCACTCTTTGGATTTCAGGAACTCAAAAGCCTCTTCGTTATGACAAGGTGTCAATTCTCAGAGAAGGCTGTGAGTGCATTTGATGCTAAAAAGATGCCAAAGACTGCAACATTCAGAAGAACAGATTTCTTGTTCTGGCTGACCAAGGCAAACTTACCTGGCTATTAAACTTATTCAGATAACTGATTCATTGACATTCACTCCCCGTTCTCAAGTCAAAACAAAAGAACAAAAATGGGGCATTGAGTATAAGAGTACAGAATTCATGTTACAGCTAAGTAAAACATTACTTAGGCCAAACCTGTGAGCAACTTTGATCTCCCCATTCCAAGAAGGATGTAGAGACTTTGGAAAGGGGGAAGAAAGGGTTAACTTGGATGCTATTAAAGGGCATGTGCAACATGAAAAGGCTGGATAATCTTGTGTTACTTTCCCTGGAGCAATGGAGGTTGAAGGGAGATACGATATATCAGGGGTTCCCAACCTTTTTTATGCCATGGACCAATATCATCAAGCAAGGGGTCAGGTTGGGTACCCCTGTGATAGTTGGCAGTAGTACTGTGGCACCACTGAACCACATTTTCAATCTCCTTCCTTCTGTACTGTGTCAAAGTCTTAGGCACATATATACAGCTACGGCGCCTAAGACTTTTGTTCAGTACACAAATTCCAATTCGTCACTCCCCTTGATTTGGCTAACATAAGTAGTGTCATCAGCAAACTTAAAGGCAACATTGGAGCTGTACTTAGCCACACAATTGCCAAGTGTGCAGTGAGTAGATCGGGGCCTAAGCACACCATCTTTGTTGATGGTGAGTGTGTAGGAGATGTTGTTGCTAATCCATACTAACTGGGCTCTGCCAGTAAGGAAATCAAGGGCCCAATTGTACAGGGGGGTATCCAGGTTTTGGACTTGGAGTTTAGTAATGAGTTTCGAGGGGATGACTATGGCAGCGTTGAATGCTGAGATGTGGTCAATGATGGGCATCCTGATGTATGCGTCTTCACTGTTCAGATATTTCAGAGCTGAGTGAAGTGTCAAGTGTCAGTTGACCAGTTGTGATGGCAGACAAATTGGAGCAGGAGTTACTCCTCAGGCAGGAGTTGATATTTAACCATCTTCTAGAAGCACTTCATCACTTGGATGTAAGTGCTATCGGACGATAGTCATTGATGCAAGTTACCATGTTCTGTTTGGGCACCAGTATGATTGATACATGCTTGAAGCAGGTGAGAGATGGGCAATGCGAGAGGTTTAAAATGTCCGTAAAGACTCCATCCAGTTGATTAGCAGAGGCATTCAGTACTTGGCCAGCTATGCCATCTGGGCCAGATACTCTCCATGGGTTCACCCTCTTAAAGGATGCTCTCAGGTTGACCTCAGAGACTGAAATCACAGTGTCGTAAGATATAGACATAGGAGCATAGACCATAAGACATAGGAGCAGAATTAGGCCACTCAGTCTATCGAATCTACTCTGCCGTTCCTTCATGGCTGATTTATTTTCCCTCTCAATGCCATTCTCCAGTATTCTCCCTGTAACCTTTGATGCCTTGGCTAATCAAGAACCTATTGACCTCCATTTCAACTATACTCAATGACTTTGCTTTCACAGCCATCTACAATGAATTCCAGAGTTTCACTCCTCTCTGGCTAAAGAAATTCATCCTCATCTCTGTTCTAAATGGACATCCCTCTATTCTGAGGCTGTGCCCTCCTATCCTATATTCTCCCACTATGAGAAATATGGGAAATATCCTCTTGACATCCACTCTACCTATGCCTTTCAATATTCGATAGGTTTCAATGAGATCCAAACCTCTCCCCCCACCCATTCTTCTGAACTCCAGTATGTACAAGTTCAGAGCCAACAAATACTCACCTGTTAATTGTTTTATTCCTGGAATCATTCTCATGAATCTCTTCCGGATGCTCTCCAATGCCAGCACATCTTTTTCTTAGATAAGATGTCCAAAAACTGCTCACAATACTCAAGGTACAGTCTGACCAAAGTCTTATAAAACCTCAGCAATACATCCTTGATTTTATATTTCAGTCCTCTCAAAATAAATGATAATATTGCATTTGCCTTCCTTACCACTGGCTCAACCTACTGATATTTGAACTTTCTCCTCACTTCAAAAACAGTCTACGCCTTTATTCCGTCCACCAAAGGGCATAATCATACAATTCCCTGCATTGTATTCCATCTGCCACTACTTTGCCCATTCTTCTAATGTCTCCCTCCTCGTATCTTCATATCATTCGCAAACTTGGTCACAAAGCCAATAATACCATTATCCAGCAAACACGAGGAAATCTGCAGATGCTGGAAATTCAAACAACAACACACACAAAATGCTGGTAGAACACAGCAGGCCAGGCAGCATCTACAGGGAGAAGCGCTGTCGACGTTTCGGGCTGAGAGGGTCTCGGCCCAAAACGTCGACAGCGCTTCTCCCTATAGATGCTGCCTAGCCTGCTGAATACCATTATCCAAATCAGTGACATATAACGTGAAAAGAAGTGGTCTCAATAACAACCCTTATGGAACCCAACTAGTCACCGGCAGCCAGCCAGAAAAGGCCCCATTTATTCCCACACTTTTCCTCCTGCCAGTCAGCCAATCTTCCATCCATGCTTGTATTTTTCCTATAATACCATGGGCTCTTACCTTGTTAAGCCTCATGTGCGGCACCTTGTCAAAGGCCCTCTGAAAATCCAAGTAAAGAACATCCACTAACTCTCCTTTGTCTATCCTGTTTGTTATTTCCTCAAAGAATTCCAACAGGTTTCTCAGTCAAGATTTCCATTTAAGGAAACCATGCCTATTTTATCATGTGTCTCCAAATACCCCCAAACCTCATCACTAATAATGGACTCCAACATCTTCCCAATCATTGAAGCCAGGCTAACAAATCTACAATTTTCTTTCTTCTGACTCCCTTCTTTCTTAAAGAGTGGAGTGACATTTGCAACTTTACAGCTCTCCCGAAACGCTGCAGGATTTAGTGATTCATGAAGGATCATTACTAATGCCTCTACAATCTCTTCAGCTACCTATTTCAGAATCCTGGGGTCCAGTCCATCTGGTCTAGGTGACTATCTATCTTCCGACCTTTCAGCTTCCCAAGCACTTTCTCCTTAAGTAATAGTAACTACACTCCCTTCTGCACCCTGACACTTTTGAATTTCTGACATAATGCTTGTGTCTTTCACACTGAAGACTGATGCAATATATTTAAACAACAACACACACAAAATGCTGGTGGAACACAGCAGGCCAGGCATCATCTATAGGAGAAGCACTGACAGTGCTTCTCCTATAGATGCTGTCTGGCCTGCTGTGTTCCACCAGCATTTTGTATGTGTTGTTGTTTGAATTTCCAGCATCTGCAGATTTCCTCGTGTTTGCAATATATTTAATTTTGTCTGCTATTTCTTTCTCCTGCATCACTACCTCTCCAGCATCATTTTCCTGTGGTCCGATATCTAATCTTCTTTCCCAATATCCCTTCCTGGATCACTAGTCTAACCCTCAGTAGAGTTCAAATCTCTTGGTTCATTCAGGAAGTCTGGTTGAAGAAGACTCTGAATGACTCTGTGGGTTCACACTCATCCACGCATGCCTTTATAAAGTAAGTGTGTGTGTGTGTGTGTGTGTGTGTGTGTGTGTGTGTGTGTGTGTGTGTGTGTGTGTGTGTGTGTGTGTGTGTGTGTGTGTGTGTGTGTGTGTGTGTGTGTGTGTGTGTGTGTGTGTGTGTGTGTGAGAGAGAGAGAGAGAGAGACGAGTGTGGAAAAGAGAGTGATGCAGTGGGGATTGAATGGGTGTGGGTAAACGGATGCTAATGACTATTTTACTGAATCACTTGTTCAGTTGTATGGAGCAGAATCAGATTAATTCCACACAGGCTTCCAACTGGAATGTGAGATTACATAAACACAAGAGACTCTGCAGATGCTGGAAATCTTGAGCAACACACACAAAATGCTGAAGGAACTCAGCAAGTCAGACAATACCTATGGAAAGCAACCAACATTCAACATTTTGGCCTGAGGCACTTCATTAGGACTGGAAAGGAAGGGGGCAGAAGCCACAATAAGACGATGGGATGGAGGGGAAGAGGTACTTGGCAAGTGATAGGTAACGCCAGGTGAGGAGGAAGGTGGTGAGTGGGGAAGAAGTAGAAGCTGGGAGGGTATAGGTGGAAGAGGCTGAAGAAGAAGGAATCTAATAGGAGAGGACAATGGACTATAGAAGAAAGGGGAAGAGAAGAGGAACCAGAGGGAGGTGATAGGCAGGTGAGGAGAACAGAAGGGACAAGAGAGTAATCAGAATGGGGAAAGGGTGAGTAATTACCAGAAGTTAGAGAATCAATAATCATGCGATCTGGTTGGAGGCTGCTCAGACAGAAGACAAGGTGTTGCTCCTCCAACCCCAGTTTGACCTCGTTGTGGCTGCAGAGGAGGCCATGCATGAGTAATTCTGCTCTGTTCCCATCAAAAGACAGCATCTCTCAGTGGCTACCTATGTTGGTACGGGCACGTTAAGTTGAATTGAAATAGGTAGCCACTGAGAGATGCTGTCTTTTGAGGGGAACAGAGCAAAATTGCTCAATGAAGCAGTCCCTGTCTGTGACAGGTCTCACAGATATGTTTAAGACACAATTAGATACATTTTTGCATAGCAGTCGAATTAAGGGACATGGAGAAAAGGAAGGTAGGGAAATCTGAGTCCATGGCCAGATCAGCCATGATCTTATTGAATGGCAGAGCAGGCCTAATGGGCCAGATGGCCTATCCTGCTCCTGTTTCTTATGTTTTTTATATTCTCATGTGGAGGAGGCTGCACCAAGAGCACTGGATACAATATATGGCCTCGGTAGACTCACAGGTGAAGTGTCACCTCACCTGGAAGCAGTGTTTGAGCCTCTGAATGGTACTGAGGGAGGAGGTGTACGGCAAGTGTAGCACTTGTCATGTTTGCAGGGATAAGTTTAAATTTCAAAGTACATTTATTATCAAAGTATGTATACCATATACAACCTTGAGATTCATTTTCTTGCAGGCAGGCAAAATACAAAGAGACACAATAGAACCCACTCAAATAACCCCCACACAACAAAGACCGTCAACGTGCAAAGTATGACGAAATTATGTAAGCAATAAGAAGTGAACAAATAACGCACAGGACATGAACTGCAGAGTCTCCGAAAGTGAGTCCACAGCCACAGAACTGGTTCAGCACTGACCGGTCCGGGGGTCTGATGGCGACAAGCCACAGCCATGGAGACATTTCAGCGCTGAGGTGAGTAAAGCCTCTTGGATCTGAACACTGGTTTGTCCATCACTCTCGGCCTCGCCACCTTGACCTTTTTAGTCTGGCTCAGTGCTTAAATCGAATAAACACCAACTCTTTCCCACTCTCAGGCCCGGGCCCCACCACTTCGATCAAGCCTGCAGTTTCAGCCCGTCTCTAAGTCCGCTTCAGCAATGGCTGCTGCGGCCGTACCAGCATTCTTGAGAGTCCAGTTCGTTATCCTTCAGGATACCACAAAAACACTAGGTCCTACAGACCGTTCTAAAGCGCAACTCCCAAAGGGAAATAACAGGCTGCAGATTGCAGTGACTGTAGTCCAGAGAAGGTATAATTAATAGAATAGTTAGTAGTTTTGTTTGCCATCTGCAAAATGTCACTGTGTCGCATGAGTGCCACCTTGCCAATATGTCAGAAGCAAGATCAGTGGGGAGGGAGAAGTTGACATGGGAGTCACCTAGAGAGCGATTTCCACAGAAAGTGGTGATGGGGGTAGGGAAAGATAGGATCCCATTGGAGATGGCAGAAGTTATAGTGAATAATGTACTGGATACAGAAACTCGGGAGGGCGATGGTGAAAGCAAGCCTGTCCTCCCATGTTATGATGTCAGGGAGGATGAGCATTTCACATTTACTTGGCCTCTCAGGTTCCACAGCTCAAAAGCAGGTTATCGATGACTCTCCTCTTACCAGTATAACTTGGCTTTGTTCCTTTTCAGAAATTTGCTAATGAGATTTAAAGTCTCATATCAGGCAAGTTGACTGCAGATTTTGCTATACGTTGCTGTTGTATTAAATATTTGTACATTACAAATGGGCCCTAGATGTGTACAAAGTAAACTGTTGAATTTCACTCTGTGCTTCAGTTCAAAAGTACATGACATTAGAACATCAGACACAAAATGCTGGAGGAACACTGCAGACTAGGAAGCACCTATGGAAAAGAGTGAAGTCATCATTTTGGGCTGAGACCCTTCATCAGGACTGGAAGAAAAAGATGTGAAGTCGACGTAAGAAGGTGGGGGGAGAGGAGAAAGAAGTACAAGGTGGTAGATGATAGGTGAAACTGGGAGAGGGGGAGGGGTGAGATGGAGAGCTGGGAAGTCGATAGGTGAAAGAAATAAAGAGCTGGAGAAGGGGGAATCTGATAGGAGAGAGTGGAAGATCATTGGAGAGAGGGAAGGGGGAGGAGCACCAGAGGGAGGAGATTGGCAGGTAAGGATATAGGATGAGAGAGTGAAATGGGAATAGGGAATGGTGGGCAATTACTGGAAGTTCGAGAAATTGATGTTCATGCCATCAGGTTGGAGGCTACCCAGACGGAATATAAGATGTTATTCCTCCAACCTGAGGCCATGGACTGACATGACGGAATGGGAATGGAAAGTGGAATTCAAATCGGTGGCCACTGGGAGATACCGCTTTTTCTGACGGATGAAGCGTAGGTGCTTGGCGAAGCGGTCTTCCAATCTACATCGGGTCTCACCAATATATAGGACACACTGGGAGCACTGGATACAGTAGATGACCCTAATAGACTCACATGCGAAGTGTCACTTCACCTGGAAGGACTGTTTAGGGCGCTGAACAGGGAGGAGGTGTAGGGGCAGATGTGGGACTTGTTCCACTTGCAAGGATAACTGCCAGGAAGGAGATCAGTGGAGAAGGACGAATGGAGAAGTGAGATGGGTAGGGAACAATCCCTGTGGAAAGTGGAAAGTGGGAGGTGCGAGGGAAAGATGAGCTTGGTGCTGGGATCCCGTTGGAGGAAGTTACAGAGAATTATATGCTGAACGCGGTGGCTAGTGGGGTGATAGGTGAGGAGAAGAGGTACCCTATCCCTGGTCAGGTGGTGAGAGAATGGGGTGAGGGCAGATCTGTGCAGAATGGAATAGATGCAGAGAGGGCAGTGTTGATGGTGAAGGAAGGAAAGCCACTTGTATGTATATGTCATAGACAGACAGACAGACACACTTTATAAAGGCATGCATGGATGAGTGTGAACCCACAAAATCATTCGGTCTTCTTCAACAGACTTCCTGAATGAACCAAGAGATCTGCATTCTGCTGAGGGCTAGACTGGTGATCCGGGAAGGGATATTGGGAAAGAATATCGGACCACTGGAAAATAACCCCTGAGAGGTAGTAATAGGGTAATAATAGAGGTAGTAAAAGAAATGGCGGATGAACTTAAGTATATTACGTAAGGGATAAGGTTCCTGTAGTCCTCACCTAAGGCCACACTCAGGTTGCAGGAACAACACCTCAAATTACGTCTGGGTCACCTCCATCCTGATGGCATGAACATCGCTCCTCGAATTTCTGGTAATTTCCTCCCACTTCACCATTCCACATTCTTGTTTCCCTCTCCCACCTACTTCCTCACCTGCCCATCACCTCCTTCTGGAGCTCCTCCCCCTTCCCTTTCTTCCATGGCCTTCTGTTCTCTCCTATCAGATTCCCCCTTCTCCTGCCCTTTATCTCTTTCAGCAATCGACTGCAGCTCTTTACTTCACCCCTTCCACTCTCCTGGTTTCACTTATCACCTACTACCTTGTATTCCTTCCTCCCATCCCCCACCTTCTTACTCTGACTTCTCCTCTTTCTTTCCAGTCCTGATGAAGGGTCCCAGCCCGAAACGTCAACTGTTCACTCTTTTCCATAGATGTTGCCTAGCCTGTTGAGTTATTTTGTGTGTGTTGATTGGATTTCCAGAATCCTGCAGATTTTCTGGCGTTTGTGATTAGATAGGCTGGGTTTACTGTCATTGTAATGGAGGCGGCTAAAAGGTGACCACATAGAGGTGTATAAGGTAATGAAGAGCACGGAAGGGATGGAACAAACTGCCAGAGGTGGCGGTAGAGGTAGATACATTTGCAACATTTAATAGACATTTGGACAGGAACTTAGGAAATGCACACAATGATACAGGTTTATCGTAGGAAAATGGGATTAGCACAGATAGGCATCACAATCAGTAAAGGAAAGGTTGGTGGAAGGGGCATAAGGGCCTATTACTATGCTGTACATTTCTGCAGGAGGCTGCTGGGATAGATGGTGAGAACCTGGGGAACTCTGATCTTGATCTACCCAGGAGGAGAAAGGTGAGAACAGAGGTGTGAGAAAGAGATGAGATGTGGTCATCATCTGCATCCACACAGGCAGAGGGCAATGTACGGTTCAGACAAGAGAGGGTGATTTCAGAAGCAGAAAGTCTAATCAAGGCAAATGTGATGAAAATGGATGAACTGGGGGAACGTGTTGGAGTCCTTCAGTAGGCAGGGTGCAAGGAAATGGACTCATGATAGCTGTGGGAATCCAGGACTTCATTAAGATTGTTGCTGGCCAGCCTGTCCCTCTGAAATGGAGATGGGGAGTTTCAGTAAGGAAAGGGAAGCATCGGAGAGAGACACCTGAAAACTAGAGCAGGGTAGAAATTGGCAGCAAAGGTGATGACATTTTTAAGTCCTCTGGAAGTGTAGGAAGCAGAGCCAATGTAGCTTCTGATGCTCAGATATTAAAAAAAGATGGGGGAGTGGGCCCAAGCAGGAATGAAACAAGGACTCTTCTCTGTATCCCATAAAAAGATAAGTGTAGTTTGGGCCCTTGAAAGTGCCCATAGCCACAACGTTGATTTGTAAGGTATAATTTGTGTGTTTACATTCATGCATTCCAAATCATTTTTGTATTTGTTGTAGTTTCTCTTGATCTGCTCCTATCCTACACTGTACTACTCCAGCCCATATTATCATCTGAGACTCGCATTCCATTTTGCATCTTAGTCTGTTTTCTATTACCTTTGCTGGTGCCTAGTCCACTGCCACTCTTCTAAATCCCAGATGTTATAGATCCAATTTGCTCAATATTTCCTTGAAAAACAATTCCAACCCCAATGTCCCCTTGTCTCATAAATCAATTTTGGGAACTCAGTCTGCACTGCCACCAAGGGTATGTAAATCACTCCTTTTAATGGAGAATACAAAACTGTTATAGCAAAACTTTCCAGCCTTTATATCCTTTCCATTTAGAAAAAAGTCCAACATATCATTACCTTTCTTAACTACTTGCTGTACTTGCATACCAATTATCTGTGAGACTACACTTCAAGTCTTCCAGATAACTTGTTCCTTTTTGAAATGCACTCATAATTTAACAGTCTTACTTGTATTTACACTTTAATCACATTTGCTCTTGAATTTCTTTGGAAAATGATTGATAAAGTCCTGGAACCTTTTCAATATATTTTCCATATTTTTCTGACCGTTTGATACTGTATATGCCAAACACTTAGCTGACTTTTCTCAGTGTTTGCCAACTGCAGTCTCCCCAGCCCTCTTTGTGAAAAATGGTAAATAGAATTTCACATGCTGCTTCCAAAATCATCAAACTGGTAGAAAAGGTATTAAGCTTGAGAAAAGGTAGGAAGGGGAAACATGCTTTCCAGTTTGTTTATACAGTTTCTATAAGAACATCTTCAAGAATGATATAGTTACTTCACACATTTTCAAATAGAGGCAGCGGCCAGCTAGACAGAATCTAAATATTCTGATACCTATTAAACTTACAATAACACCATATACACAGTTAACCACAACATTTAAAGTGGTCTTTATCAGCAAAAAAACTAACAAAAAGTGTTACAAAATCATGATAATGAACAGCTTGAAATCCCTGATTTGGTTTCATTTGGCTAGAACATAGCCAGATCTGATAGAAAGTAACATGCACAAAGTGCTGGAGGAATTCAGCAGGTGTGGGAGCATCTATGGAGAGGAATAAACAGCCAATATTTCGGGCAGATGACCCTTCATCATGACCTGATATTGATATCAAATGTGTTATTGCTTTGGTTGTCTTCTTATTTTCACCGTTTTATGTTGTTGATTATACATTCCAAACCTTACCACACCCCCAAAGTAGTGAATGTCCTAATTCAGACAGTTTGCTTCAGTTAAATGTTATTATTTATCCCCTCACTTGGAAACAAGCAAAATTCTGAAAACATCTGTACTGATTCCACTACCACTTCAACTGGAATTGAATCTCGTGTGATGCAAATGTTACTCAAATACTTTTGAAACTCTAGGCATTAAGGCCAACAGAAACTCAAGACTGACTGGTAAAGTTGACTGTAAACACAAATACGAACAAATTTCTAGCGATATTATCTTCCACCCGCTGTATAGGTACTTATCAGTTTATTGTCCACACAGAAACTCCCAACAAAGAGAAATTCAAACAGTTAGCACCAGGACTACTTCAAATGAGTTCAAGTAAGTTTGTCAGTAGTATAGACAAGAATCTTATCAGAGCTCTGCTCTGTAAATTATTAACAAGCATGCAAAAAAAAAGTTCTTTTTATAAATGAAGTTATTTACCCCTTTTTCAATAGTTCCTGTCTGGCATAGAGTACCTTCAGCTGCAGGGATGCTGTTGGTTACACATCGATTGCTCTTACTGAGGCACCAGAGCTCTCTGCATACTTCCTGGGAATGAATGCAGAGGCAAGTTGATTAGAAAAACGTTTGAATATGTATGTGGTATCAATTACAGATGTTCAGGTCTTCAGTAGCAAGTGGACTTCCAAGTGAGCAGACTGAGCGCAACACAAGAGAGACACAGAAGAGTGCAGACGCTGGGATCTGAGCAATTAATTATCTGCTGGAAGAACTCTGTGGGATAAAAAAGGCACAACAAATTGCTGCAATTTCAATGCAAATTCTGGTTCCCTAGGTAGGAAACCAGTTCTGCAGGCCCACTAATGTCATAATTCACTGCTCCTTTTCAAGCTTTTGGATTAAAGTGCATACTCCAAATTCAAGTTTATTGCCATAGGCATACATCAACAACATATAATGTCATGAAAAAAAAACTTTTTGCAGCAACAGCAGCACAGTACATTACAAACATTTCCTTTGAACCACTAAGTATTTAAGATTTATCAAAGCAACTGTGGAATGAACCCTAGTGCAATACCCACTTTAAAATTTCAATTATTGCTAGTTTTCCAATGCTGGCATCTTGCAGAGCAGTTATAGTAGCACGTCACCATCAGCTGAGAGTTCAACATTTGCAGCAATTAAGATTACAGCCTGTCAGCTTGCACATCACTAATGTGGGAATGGAATGTTGCTGACACTATTTCAGGGAAGACCACTAGATGTACACTGATATTCCAGCCAATAATTATCCCTCAACCAACATCCAGAAACTATCCCTATCAAATGGTTGTTTGTGGGAATTTACTGTATTCAAGTTGGCTAGCCTACTTCTTACATCAGAACGGTGACTTTCTTTCAACGGTATATCACTGATTGGAAGCTCCTTTGGGATGGCCGAAGGTCACGAAAGCCACCGTGCAAATCCAAGCTTTTTTCTTCCATTATTTTCTGGATGCAGGAGACTTTCGCTGACTTACATTATTTCTGATCCAGCATTGGATGAAAGAAAGACTTGTATATTTCCTGTGGTTGTATTTGGTTATGTGGTCTGATTATACTTGATACCACACTACAATGGCCATAGCACAAGCTAGAATCACAACCTGGACCTGCTTCAAGACCACATTGATAACATATTGAAACCATGCTGCTGTAAAATGCATCTGAACTGCTTTAAGATATCTCTAAAGGTTGGAAAGTTAATAAGTTCAAAAGGATTTTAAAGTTACAAAAATATTGGAAATTATAAAGTAATACATTTACTTAAAATAGGTTTAGGTGCTAGAAATCAATAAGTAAGAGAAAATGAAAATAAACCTATTTACCTTTCCAATCAAGTCTTACAATTGCATTCAAATGAATGGGGGTGATGCAGCATGTGCAGTGAAGTGCATACCCAGCTTTGGGCATGTGCGCTGCTCCTCTGGGCTTTGCGCTGAGTCAAGCAGCAGAGAAAGTAGTAAGCCGAGGTAGTCATAAAGAGCTGACCCACGCTTGACAAGCTTCCACCATGGTTAAAGTAATACATAATTTAATTTTAACCCAGCCACATGCTGTTTTCAGCTATGCAGAAAACACCAATCTAAATTCAGTTTTTAGATTCCTCATATGTATAGTTCAGCTTGGAGAGCTAGAAAAGGATGCGCTTTTATTCTTTCCTGCTATTGCTGTTTCAATCCCAATATATAAAAAATCTGCTTAAATTAGTTTCCATTTGCACAAACCAAATCTAATTCACTTTTAAACACAATGGTACTCAAAACTATTTTTCCATGATAATTTAGTACTGCACAAGGAATAATTTCATTTGTTTTGATTACAGCACCTGAAACTGTACATTAATATTTATAGTTGCTTAAGCTATCTGAACCTTCAATTATTTACAGTGGTCTAAACCTGTAAAACTTCACTGACTCGGAAGTACGGATTAAAAGACTTCTAGTCTTCCTGATAGTATCAAAATATTTTAGCTACCATACTGCAAAAATAAACAGATGCAATATGACGATTTATTTTCATTTTACTATCTCCTTTACTGGTGTTACTGAGCAATACAGCATTCCCTGATCAAAAGGGGACCCAATCTCCTAATAAGCATCTACCAGCTTATCCATGACAACTGCTTTCAGAAATACATCTTCTAATTTAGTCTCGCTCCTTTAGGAGTCAAGTTTATTGCACGTGTGCAAGTATGGTGAGGTACAAATACAATAAAAATCTTGCTTGTAGCAGTATCACGGGCACATAGATTCAGACAACAAACAAAACTTAAGTTATACATAAATTATACAAGACAATGTAAATACAAAACTGTAAAAGCAATATATTAGGAAAAAACACAAGCACAGACAGGTTCATAGTATTATAAGAGGTGGTGCATGTTGTTGTACTGCTGAGGTAGGATTAAGGCTGATTTATACTTCAACGTAGGCTCTACGCCATAGCAAGCATACATTGGTGTGCGTCAAAACGCTAGTTGGCGGTCGAGTTTCTATGCCACTGCGTTGAATTTCTTCGTGAGGGACATGAACAAGGAACTGCATTTCAAACATTTTCGCATGACGGCAGGTAGATTTGACGATTTGGTTCATCTATTTCGCATCAATGTACAGACATGGCGGAGAAGAAGCAACCGGAAATGCGTAGGAGGAAATGCAATGCTACCAAGCGGACCAATCACAGTTGTTGTGGTCTGCATCGCCGCGATGCGCGAGTTACTTTTTTGGGGAACTGGATGTCACCCTACGGCATAGGGTACATGGTACCTACGGCGCAGATTCGACGCAGAAGTATAAATTGGCCTTTAGGGTTGTGCAGGTTGGTCCAAGAACCTAATGGTTGTAAGCAAGTAGCTGTTCCTGAACTTGGAGGTATTGGACTTTAAGCTCCTGTACCTCCCACTCTACAGATCTTAAATCAAAGTTGTTGTCATTTTATCAATCATAAATGCTGAAGAAACTCAGCAGGCTGGGCAGCATCTATGGAAATGAATAAGCAGTCAAAGCTTTGGGCCCAGACCCTTTATCAGGACACCTTCTAATTCTGGCTCCTTCCCCCTTCTTTTCCACTCCTGTGTGTGATATCTGTTTTGTGGATGCACTGTGGTCCAGAGGAACATTGTTTTGTTTGGTTGTACATAGGTACAGCCAGATGGTAATAAACTTGAACTTTCTTGTTGGTTCACCTGCTCCAGACCCAATCTAGCAGCAGCTCTGCAACATTTAGCCAGGTTAGTCAGTAGTGTTGCCACCAAGCCAATCTTGGAGATGGCCACTGAAATTCCCTGCCTCTCTCCGTGCTTCCTACAAGTGGTGTTCCTCACAGAATAGTATTGATACATCAGTTGAGGTGGGGTGGAAGGCGCTAATCAGCAGGTGGTTTGCTTATCCACATTTAACCTCATGTTCATGGGATCCAGAGTTAATATTGAGGACTCCCAGAGCAGTTCCATCCCAACTGTATGCCTGTGGAACAGGATGTGCCATGGGATGGAGATAGGGGTGTCTGGGCTGTTGACCACAAGACATGATTCCATGAGTACGATTACGTCAGCTGGGGCTTGACTAGTCTGTGAGACACTCTCCCAGTTTTGACAAAAGCCCCCAGATGTTGGTAAAGTGGATTTTACAGGGTCAACAGGGCAGAGATTTTGCTGTTTTTTGTTTTTGGTGCCCAGGTCAATTCCAAGAAATCTGTCCAGTTTTATATCCGTGCTTTCTAGCAGTTTATCGTAAGTGAATGACTTGCTAGATTATTTCAGATATTTAAAAGTTAACCACAGTCATCGAATTGAGTTTCTTCAATTGTTAGAAATACGTGCTGATTTTTTTAAGGGTTTTTAAGAATTTTTAAGCTATCCACATTTAAGAACTACTTACAAACATTACAGCTTTCATTCCCAGTTTTACCTTCTGCCAGAACATCTGGGTAAAGCTAGTAGTGACCACCCAGTGACTGAAAGCAGTATCTCGACATGTTCCGGAAGATCCAGCTAAAATAATACATCATGCCATCCTATAGAAAGGAATGCCTGCCTAGCCAAAGCTGGGAGGGATAAGGGGCAATGCAAACATCAGGATGCTAGTTCAGGTTTTCAATAGTTTAAGATACATATCAGTGCAAAGCATATTATAAACAGTGGAAAAAATAGCATCAGGTAATAAACTGCAGATTTTCTACCAAATTAGAACACCACACTGTCCTGGATTAGAATTTTCTTTACTGATAACATTAGATTTGTCAATGCCCGATGGATGCTGAGGTCTTTGTCTTTCACACTTACATGGAAAGACAAAGCAAATCAATATAGGTTCAAGAGCAAAAATACTGAACCTGAAATATAACTGAAAACACTCAGGCAATGAAGAAAGAAGTAATTCTTTTGGGTCATTTCACCTTTCATCAGATGTTACCTGATTTGTTGAGCATTTTGCCATTTTGCACTCAGCAAAGGCCACTACAATACGTGAGGAGTAAGCGGAGCGAACAGTGTCAGAATGCGAGTGTTAGAATGGTCAGGCTCAACTGGCTTGGGCGAGCACAGGCAGTCATTCTAAGTAATTTTTTTCACTTTTTTTGTCTATAAGTAAATAGCTATTGTGCTTAGAATGGATCTAACGCTAGTATTATGTTCTTTGTGTGAGATGTAGGAATTCTGGCAGACCTCAAATCTCCTTGATAACTACACCTGCATGAGATGGCTTTTTAGAGCAACGTGTGGTTGAGCCGACCAAGGGAAAGGCAATTCTGGATTGGGTGTTGTGCACTGAACCAGATTTGATAAGGCAGCTTGAGGTAAAGGAACACTTAGGATCATAAAATGATAGAATTCACCCTGCAGTTTTGAGAGGGAAAAGATGAAGTCAAAGGTAGCAGTATTACAATGCAGTAAAGGGAACTACGGAGGAGTGAGAGAGGAGCTGGCCCAAGTTGATTTGAAGGGAACACTAGCAGGGATGACAGCAGAACAGCAGTGGTCTGGGGGCATTTCGGAAAGTGCAGGATAGATACTTCCCAAAGATGAATAAGTATTCTAAGGATTGACAAGGGATGTTAAAGATAACATCAAAAGGAAAAGTGAGGGCACGTAATATAGTAAAAATTAGCGGGAATTAAAGGACTGGGAAGCTTTTTAAACCATCTTCTGAAACTAAAATGGCCAAAAGGAGACAAAAGACGAAATATAAAGGTAAGCTGGCCAGTTATATAAAAGAGGATTCTAAGAATATCTTAAGATATATAAAGAGTAAAAGAGAGGTGAGAGTGGATATCAGATTACTGGAAAATACATTGTCGAGGTAGTAATGGGAGACAAAGAAATGTCAAATGAACAATAAGTACTTTGCATCAATCTTCACTGGGGAAGTCACTAGCAGTATGCCAGAAATTCAAGAACGTCTCAGAAGGCAGAAGTAACTGTACCTGCTATTACTAAAGAGAATGTGCTTGGGAAGCTAAAAGGTCTGAAAGTCACCTGGACCAGATGGACTAGACCCCAGGATTCTGAAAGAGGTGGCTGAAGAGACTGTAGAGGCATTAGTAATGATCATTCAAGAATCACTAGATTCTGGAAAACTTTCAAAGGACTGGGAAATTGGAAATGTCACTCCACTCTTTTAAGAAGGGAGGAAGGCACAAGAAAGGAAATTATAGGCCAATTAGCTGGACTTCGAAGATTTTGGAATCCATTATTAAGGATAAGATTTCACGGTACTAAGAAACAGATGATAAAATAAGCTAAAGTCAGTATGGTTTCATTAAGGGAAAATCTTACTTGACTAATCTGCTGGAATTCTTTGAGGAAATAACAGGCAGGATAGGGAAAGGAGAGTCAGTGTATGTTGTTTATTTGGATCTTCAGAAGGCCTTTGACAAGCTGCCATACATGAGGTTGCTTAACAAGATAAGAACCCATGGTATTACAGGTAAGATATTAGTATGGATAGAAGATTAGCTGATTGGTAGGAGGCAAAGAGTGGGAATAAAGGGAGCCTTTTCTGATTGCCCAGGGTATGGTGTTAGGACCACTTCTTTTCATGCTATGTCAATGGATTTAATAGCTTTGTGGTCAAGTTTGTGGACGATAAAAGGACAGGTGGAGGGGCTGGTAGTCTACAGAAGGACCTAGACAGATTGGGAGAATGGGCAAAGAAGTGGTAGATGGAATATAATGTAGGGAAGCATATGGTCCTGCACTTTGGTAGAAGGAATAAAGGTGTAGACTATTTTCTAAATGGGGAGACAATTCAGAAATTAGAGGTACAAAGGGACTTGAGAGTTGTCGTGCAGGATTCCCTAAAGGTTAACTTGCAGGTGGTAGAGAAGAGAAATGCAGCGTTTCCAGTCATTTTGAAAGGACTAGAATATAAAAACAAGGATGTAATGCTGATGCTTTATAAGACATTAGTCAGGTCACACTTTGAGTATTGTGAGGAGTTTGGGACCCCTTATCTAAGAAAAGATGTGCTGGCATTGGAGAAGTTACAGAGGAGGTTGTGGTGAACTACATATACCTGTCTGGACACGCCCTTCTGCTGACTGCTCCCGTGGCTCCTCCCACAGACCCCTGTATAAAGGTGGTTGGAGGCACTGCTCCTCCCTCAGTCTCCAGGATGCTGTGTGGTGGTCTCTTGCAGCTAATAAAAGCCTATCGTTCGCCTCCTGTCTCCGAGAGTTATTGATGGTGCATCAGAGGTTCACGAGAATGATTCCAGGAATGAAAAGGTTAACATAGGAGGAGCGTTTGATGAGTCTGGACCTGTACTTGTTGGCATTTAGAAGAATATTTAGAAGTGTGGATCTTATTGAAACCTATCGAATATTGAAAGGCCTACGTAGACTGGATATGGAGAAGATGTTTCCTATAGTGGGTAAGTCTAGGACCAGAGGGCACAGCCTCAGTATAGGGGGACGTTCATTTAGGATAGAAATCAGGAGGAATTTCTGAAGCCAAAGAGTAGTGAATCTGTGGAATTAACTGCCACAGTTGACTGCAAGCCATTGAGTATATTTAAAAAGGAGATTGATACGTTTCTGATTAGTCAGGGTATGAAAAGATATGGGGAAAAGGCAGAAGAATGGGGTTGAGAGGGATAATAAATCAGCCATGATGGAATAGCAAAACCAATTTGATGGGCCAAATGGCCTAATTCTGCTCCTATGTCTTAGGGTCTTACACAGAATAGGTTATTTAGACCAATCCTATTTTAACCTTGCTGGTGTTTTAAAAAAATGCAATATATAGAAAATCAAGGTAGTCCCAACCTGCTAACAATAAATGACATTTTAAAATAAACATATGCTCCAGTCTACATAAGGTCTAATCGTGCAGATCTGAAAAAAGAAATCGTCCAGATTTTTCATTAACCAACGAACTGATAGTCCTTGTGGCTGAATGGAAGAAATTTACACCCAAACACTTCAAAGAGCTCTCTTCCGTGAATTTCCCTATTCTGACTTTGGTTTCCGTCAGCTGTCACCTGCAGTGTTTCTGTGGTATTCGACAACATCAAACAGGCTGAGCAGCCAATCAGATTGAAGAATTCTCACAGACAGCAAACCAGGTACTAAAACTCACTAATTTTATTTAACTATTTAAAGATTTCATGTAGAGCAAAATAAAAACCTAGTCATACAAGGTAGAAACTGAAATATAAATCTCAAAAATATTTAATATTTTGAATGTTTTAATACATTAAAGGATTTATTTTGAATACATACAGCTTCTCACGGCCTTGGAGGTGGCTAAACAGTAATTATGACCAATTTTACTGTTTAAAATTGTATTTATTAAAGTACTACATTTCCAGTGAGTATCAGAGGGGTACCTGGGACAAGATTGCAGTTCCAGAGACACAGTAGGGACTGCTTTGTCCTTTGCTGCACAGAAACATGGCTCACTCCCACCATTTCAGACGCAGCACTACAGCCTGATGACTTTACCATTCTCCACAAAGGGTGAGGATGTAGAGTAGGCTTTATGATTAACTCATTGTGGTGGACAGATGTGGCAGTTCTCTCTTAATCCTGGAACATCTAAGGGTCAAGCGTTGTCCATTTTATCTGCCAAAGGAGTTTTCCACCATTATCCTGGTAACGGTGTACGTTCCGCTGCTGGCCAACGTCACACAAGCACTGCAAGTGTTGAGCACTGTGATCAACAGTCCCAAAGCAGTGCATCTGCACGTCTTCCATATCATTGCAGGGGATTTCAACCAGGCCAGCTTGAAGGAGTCTCCAAGCTATCATCAGCATATCACTTGTGAAACCAGAAGAGCTGACATACTTCATCAGTGTTATATCAAAATCCTACCTTGGCACCTCACCAAGGAGTGACACTGGCCGAACATCAGCGAAGTGTGGCGGAGATTCATTCTCTGGCAGGTCTAACCTAGCCGTGAAGGTGATGTTCCATCTATACTACTAGACTAGATCTAGTAGTAGGATCATGGCTGGCTAAGTCAAGGAGGTAAGCATGCCTTTGCTACTTCGTAGGTTATGCCTCTTCAAGCCAAGGCTGCACCCTACGAGGATGCCGGCAGCAGGACGTCTGATGGTGTCTGTGGCAGATAAATCCAAAAGGGTCAATGGTTCAGCCACCTTGGTGGCATGCGGAGGAACCAGAGTGCTAGTCAACGGATGGCATCACTAGACTAGTTAGTTGTCACTGCAGGGCAGCTTCCTTATTCGCTAAGTGCACTCCCTTGTACCACTTAGCATCAGATTTGGAAGTCCAGAGAGACTGTATGGTGGGGGAATGACACCATCTGTCTAACTACTGTGCAAGGCATGTTATGGAGTAGAGTTTCTGGATGGTCTGGTCTTGTGGCCCATAAACATGCCTGCACAGACTAAACTCTCAGCACAGTCAACATCGAAATTGATGGACAGCCGCAGAAGAATCACTTCAATTGGCCAGAGGCAGAACGTACACTACTACCAAGATAATGCTGGAAAACCCCTTTGACAGATAGAATGGACAACACTTGACCCCTAGATGTTCTAGGATGTGCCATCCCATGCCCGCCTTTGTAAAGTGTCACTTCTATTTCTACCATGTGGGCAGAGACTAAGGCTGCAGCACCAGTAGTAAGGACTAAAAAGGTACGGTCAAGGAAAGTGGAGGAGTACTTACAAAACTCTTTTGAATCGGTGCCCTGGCCAATATTCAGGGATTCATCTTTGCCTCTGAATGAAAACACTACCGTTGTCACTGACTTCATTAAAATGTGTGTGAAAATAAGTCTCTGCCTTCGAGGACATATTGGAAATACCCAATCCAAAAGCCATGGATGAACCAGGAGATTCATAGTCTGCTGAGGGCTAGATCTGTGGCATTCAAGATCGGTGATACAGAACTATACAAAAAGTCCAGATTAAGACCTACAGAAGCTATTTTAAGAGAGACAATGCAATTCTGATTGAAGTTAGAGATGGAATTGGATGAACATCAGTTCTGGCAGAGTTTGCAGGCCATTACTTCCTACAAGACGAAGCTGAACATGATGAATGGCTGGGATGCTTCACTCCCAGATGAGCTCAATGTCTTTTATGCTCGCTTTGAAAGAATAAAACTACACCTGCGGGAATCCCTGCAGACTCTGTGATCTCTGACTCAGAGGCCGACGACAGAACATCTTTCAAGAGGCTGAATACTCATACGTCATCAGGCCCTGCTGGTGTACTGGCTACAGCTCTGAAAACCCTTGCCAAACAAATGGTGAGAGTGTTCAAGGACATCTCTCAATGCTGCAGTTAGAGGCTCCCACATGCTTCAAAAGGACAACAGTCATACCAGTGCCAAGAAGGGCAGGCTAAGCTGCCTTAACAACTATCATCCAGTTCACTCACATCTACCGTGATGAAGTGCTTTGAGAGATTGGTCATGGCCAGAAGCAACTCCTGCCTAAGCAAGGACCACAAGGAATTGATTGTGGACTTCAGGAAGGGGAAGTTGAGGAAACACACCCCAGTCCTTATCAAGGAATTAGCAGTGGAAGGGGTAAGCACTTTCAAGTTCCTTTGTGTCAACATCCCTGAAGATATATCAAGGCCTAACATATTGATGCAAATATAATGAAGACATGATAGCCGCTATATTTCATTAGGTGCTTGGGGGGACTTGGTTTGTCACCACAGACTCTCACAAGTTTCTACATATGTACTGTAGAGAACATTCTAACTGGTTGCATCACCATCTGGTACAGAGAGGACACCGCACAGGATCAGAAAAAGCTGCAGAAATTTGTGAACTTAGCCACCTCCAACATGGACACAAACTTCCCCAGCATCAAGGGCATCTGCAAAAGGGAATGCCTCAAAAAGGTGGCATCCATTAACAACCCCCATCACCCAGTACATACCTTCTTCTCAATGTTATTATTAAGAAGAAGGTAGAGGAGCCTGAAGACACACCCCATATGTTTTAGGAACAGCTTCTTCCCCTCTGCCATCAGATTTCTGAATGGACAATGAAACCATGTAGATTAACCCATTTTTCTTTTGGTCTCATTTTACACTACTTATTTAATTTATATATTTTTTTTACTGTAATTTAGTTTTTTTTTTAATCATGTATTGCAATGCACTGCTGCTGCAGAACAATTGATTTCACAACCTGATTCTGATTCATTATTTCTTACGATGAAAATAGTCCATGAACATCTCATATTAATTTACTGGTAGTGCATTGACTACCATGGAAAACTGGGACAGCAAAACCTGTAGTAATAAATCTGACAGAAACTACAGGACTTCCACATTTAATACTGCATGCAAACTCCAGGATTTCTTGCCAGAATCCTCCTTTATAACAAAGAGTACTGATAGCTTCTCCCTTACTCTCATCAAAAGTTCCACATTAGTAATTAAGTATTTGGGATTAGTAAGATGTAAGTTTGTTTCTGCTATTCTTAGCTGCTATTTCAGAATTAGAATCAGAAGCAGGTTTAGTATCACGGGCATGTGTCAGGAAATATGTTGTTTTGCAGAAGATTTGGAGGATGTAATCGTCAAAAGCTCTGTTTGAAGGCAGACCACTGTCCGCACTACGTACCTGCGCTGATTTTGTTCACTTACAGTCAATTTCTCTGTGTTCGCTTTCTCTGTGTTTTTTTTTAATTATGTAGTTCAGTCTAGTTTTTGTACTGTGTCATGTAAACCATGGTACTGAAAAATGTTGTCTCATTTTTACTATGTACTGTACCAGCAGTTATGGTCGAAATGACAATAAAAGTTGACTGGACTTGACTTGACTTAAAGAATACATTAGTATGCACTGAATGAATTCTTCTGTCTTTAAATATTAGGAACGAATATACAGTTTTATAGTCCTGTAGTAGTTTTGGTAGTGTTCCAATTTATTCTATATTTCATTTAAACAGATTTGTTACTCAGTTAAACGGTAGTTTGTCTTTTTTAATCTTTTTTAACTATTTCCATGAAACTACGGCTAATTGGGGCAGCTGCTTAATTGGGACAAAATGTACTGGTCCCAATGTATCCTAATTAACTGTGTGTGTGTGTGTGTGTGTGTGTGTGTGTGTGTGTGTGTGTGTGTGTGTGTGTGTGTGTGTGTGTGTGTGTGTGTGTGTGTGTGTGTGTGTGTGTGTGTGTGTGTGTGTGTGTGTGTGTGTGTGTGTGTGTGTGTGTGTGTGTGTGTGTGTGTATGTATATATATATATATATATATATATATATATCTATATATATAATGGTGAGGTTGTGCACATGGGTTCATTGTCCATTCAAAACTCTGATGATGTAGGGGCAAAAGCTGTTCCTGAAATATTGAGTGTGTCTTTTCAGGCTCCTGTACCTCCTCCTTGATGGTAGCAATGAGAAAAGGGTATGTACTTGGTGATGGAGTTCCTTAATGATGGGTGCTGCCTTTCCGAGGCATTACCTTTTAAAGTTGTCCTTGCAGCAGTCCTGTCCATTCAGTGGATGAAGGTATCAAAGAAAGATCAAGGTACCTCTACATTAGTATTAGGAAGTTAACTGTGCTCTGTACAAGAAGCTCTTAGGTACTTGTTAGCATTTAACAAAGAACTGCATTAACAAAAATCTGACATGGACATCCTCTCATCTCAGAGATTGTGCCTGTGTCATATGAAACAAAATGTCTATTAATTGAATATGTGCTTCACGTGGTAATATGCAATATTATAACAAAACATTAATTAAAATGCCAAAGCTATTACATCAGAATTTTGAGCAAAATGGGGGAGGAAAAATATATTTTTCCATTTACGTATTATGTATGATGCTGCAAATTAGCTTGTACAGTGCCTATAACTGAATGAATATATTTTAGAGACACATGAAAGACTGTAGTTAAGCAATATCAGAATTCAGATGCCTTACCCCATATTTACATTGTCGTGACGTGGTGCCATACTGGAACCGACACTGTTCATCAGCATCATACACCTGTCCTGGTGCTATTGTTGGATAAAGAAAATCACGCTTTGGTGGCTCGTTATCCAGGCAAGTTCCACGCCCAGAACTGTTTCAAAAATGAATAGTTTTACAATGTGAAGGAATCTGTTCTAAAATAAACTTGAAAATACATCTAGAAAATGTTTTTAAAGTTTACACTTTGACTTTTTAAGATTATTTGATTCTGTTTAACTGATTTATTGATAGTTTTATAGAACACAACATTTCAATGCACAAGAAACAATTACAAGATAATAATTATTAAAATTAATTAAATTGATAATTTACATTAGTGAATCTGAAAACTGATCACAACACAACAAAAACAGCTTTTGTTGATACTATTGAAACAGACACTACAAGTTATAATTATAAAGGATTCCATGTCAAATATGAGACAATGAATGATTACAGTGGAATCTAACCACATAGTTCACCTGTTCTAAATTAGCCAGTTAAGACTCTTTCATGCACTCTAAAGACCAACTGGATGACAGGCTATTCAGTTAGTCCATTATTCCAACTGTCATATTAAATTTATTTCCTTTTAAACATAAATAATATTATTTCTATTACGCCAATAACCGTTATCATGTTACACCAGTGTTTATTTCTTTTATCAGTCCATTAAGACTCTTAATGAAATCAAGGTACGCCAACACTTTTTTAAAACACTGATTCTCTATTACCTTAAGATGATGGTACTGAATTTCATTAATTTGTGTGGTTTGGAAATAATATACCACAGAAGACCATCCACTAACATCCACATAATCTCCAGACGTGATAGATAGGGACAAAAACTGCACCCAAACCAAGAAACATGTGAAACAATTTTCCAGACTACATAGAACATAATCTTAATTTGGCCAAGAAGTTCCTTTATTTGTTTTCAATCAAAACATACCTACATCTGGTTGTATGATTAAAAGTGAGACTAAAGGTAAAACACACAGCTGCACAATGAAAAACTAAACCATTTGGGCAGACTTTATACAGATTTACACTACACAGTTCCTGAGCAACATCCCCCAAGTCCCCACACACAATGTAACAGGTATGCCTAATGTTACCAAAGGTCACATCTCTACCAAAGATCTATGAAAGTACTTAATGTTGCCAAAATTCTAAAAGGTACCTACATGTGAAACAAACTTAGCTGTGCAAAAAGTTAATTTAAATTGTAAATGAAGGACTTTAAATAGGCGAGGGATTGTCCAGAGTTTAGGTGTTAAAGTGGTATTATTCATATAGGATTTTTCTTATATTTATTTTGGATTTGGAGATCATTAGGGGAGAATTTGGATAGAAAGTTGGTATGAGACTCATCTGCAATTAGCCAGCAGCAGTTTGAACCTGTGGAGGTCTTGCAGAAAGTTTGTGCCCAGACCCCCTGGGTATGATTGTGGCAACCACACATCTTGGCACTGTGTTTCTCAATATCTGGAGTGGCTAGAATCAGTGAGAAATAGCCAGCAACAACTCAGTCCGATACGTTAGAGTGAAGGGGCTCGGTGATGGGAAGTCATTTTACATGAGGAGATTGTACCTGCAGGTGGTATTAGGCTACAGAAGAGAACAAATCCAATTTGGAACAAGGTGAAGTGGAGACATTCTTTATTTACAGGGCTACAAAAAGTGTTAATTGGAGGAGGCTGCAATGGAGGTCAGTGCCAGATGAGGAAATAAATGCAGTCCAAGAAATTTAATGACCTTGCATATACATTACTTCATTATTTTTCTCTTTTTTTTTGCATTATTTATTTAATATAGTATTTCTTATTCCAAACAAGAGAAAATCTGCAGATGCTGGAAATCCAAGCAACATGCACAAAATGCTGGAGGAACTCAGCAGGCTAGGCAGCATCTATAGAAAAGAGTACAGTTGACATTTTGGCCTGACACATCAACTGTACTCTTTTTCATAGATGCTGCCTGGCCTGCTGAGTTCCTCCAGGATTGTGTGTGTGTTGCTAGCATTTCTTATTGAAACTTATAGGGATCTTAATGTATTGTACTATATTACTGCTTCAAAGCTACAATTTTTTACACATTATGTCAGTCATAATAAACCTGATCCTGACATTTGACCAAGATCAGGGACTCACATTTCTTACTGATACACCACGAATTTCACGCATTGTCCCATTCTATGCATCCACCTAAATAATATATGATAAACCTTGATCAACAGGTCTCAGAAATAACTGATGTCCCACTGTATCCTCGCACGTTATCAGTACTCCAACCTTCCTAGACAAGTCAGACGACTACCACAAACTTCCAGTTAAATAACCATGGCATTCACATTAGCAAATCACCAAAATAATTTCTTGCCAACACACTTTCCACCCCACCCCTTTGTGTACAGGAAAAAAAAGTATTGCTCAGCTGCAGGTAACAACCTCAAATTGACAAGGACAAACTAAGAGGTGAGAGTTCTTGCAATCACTGGAGTTACACCGCTGAAATAAATCTGTGGAACAAACTCCTTATTTTTTCTTCTTCCTGTCAGAAACAGTAGAAGAGGCTTGACCCAAAAGCAGAGCAGTTAGAGACAATATAGCAGTGAGCGATAACTTGAATAATCAGTTGCAAAATAACAAGCCACAAGAGGTCACAAAACAAGAGAGAATAGATACTAAACTCACAGGCAACAAGGTTGTGTGCTTAGCCATCTGCTCTACTTGCTTTACACTTATAACTGTGTGGCTAAGCATAGCTCCAATGTCGTATTAAGTTTGCTGATGACACCACTGTCATAGAGCGAATCAAAAGTGTGATGAATCAGCATATAGAAGGGAGACTGAAAATATGGCCGAGTGGTGCCACAACAACAACCCTTTGCTCAATGTCAGCAAGACCAAAGAGCTGATTATTCACTTCAGGAGGAGGAAACTAGAGGTTCATGAGCCAGTCTTCATTGGGGGATCAAAGGTGGAAAGGGTAAGCAACATTAAATTATTCAATATTATCATTTCAGAGGACCTGTCCTAGGCCGAGCACGTAAGTACAGTTATGAAAAAAGCATGTCAATATCTCTACTTCCTTAGGAGTTTGCAAAGATTCCGCATGACATCTAAAACTTTGACGAACTTCTAGAGATGTGTAGTGGAAAGTATATTGACTGGCTGCATCACACAGCCTGGTATAGAAACACCAATGCCCTTGAACAGAAAATCCTACCACAAGTAGTGGATACAGCCCAGTCTATCATGGGTAAAGCCCTTCACACCATTGAGCAGATGTATGCAAATCACTGGTGCAGGAAAACAGCATCCATCATCAGGGACCCCCACTACCCAGGACATGCTCTCTTCTGGCTGCTGCCATCAAGAAGAAGCTTCACACCACCAGGTTCAGCAACAGTTATTACCCTTCAACAATCAGGCTCTTGAACCAAAGGAATAACTTCACTTGCCCCATCATTGACATGTTCCCACTAACTATGGACTCACTTTCAAGGATTCTTCATCTCGTTTTCAATAATTATTGCTCATTTATATTTCTTTCTTACTGTGTATAATTTATTGTCTTTTGCAAACTGGTTGAACACCCAAGTTGGAATGGCCTTTCATTGATTCTATTATGGTTATTATTCTATTGTAGATTTATTGTGCATGCCTGCAAGAAAATGGATCTCAGGGTTGTATAAGGTGACGTATATATACTTTATTAATAAGTTTACTTTGAACTGAAGTCTAGGAGCAACTGGTTGAGACTGACTGGTTCAATGGATGAACAAGGTCTTTTGATGAGAGAAGAGTTTAAATAGGCTGCAGGTGATGAGTTGGAAACAAGTGGCCGGTGACTCCTGTTCGCTGTGTGGAGCTGAGGACAATGATAGAACTCCACAAGAGCAATCTTCATTCAAAATTAAACATTCTTCATATTGGTTGGCCTGCCAGTGGATTTCAGTTCAACCTAAAGAAGCATAATGCAATGCATCAGTGAATCTAACCAGCAAGCAATGTCAAATGGTCAAAGACTGTTTCCAATGCACACTCAGTCAGAAGCTAGCCAATGATGAGAGTGCTGTAGTGGAAGATCAGACTATAGCCCTCACAATACCAGGCATCAGTCCCTTCAACAGATGATTTGGAATGCTGAGAAGACAGTTCTATATGTGGCACTGACAAAGCAGCAGACCTTCTGGGAATGTCAGCATTCATTCTCATATCCTATCACACCACTCAATCATTTGAATCAGCCATACCACATTCCTGCCACGTGTTGCAACTTGGTACAGTCCAAAGCTGGGACATCTATATACATTCAGATGCAACTTTATTAGGTACCTGCTCCTAATAAAGTGGGCACTAAGTGTATGTTTGTGGTTTTCTGCTGCTGGAGACCATTCATTTATATGTTCGATATGTTGTGCTTTCAGAGGTGCTCTTCTGCACACCTCTACTGTAATTTGTGGTTATTTGAGTTACAGTCGCTTTCCTGTCAACTTGAACCAGTCTGCCCATTTTCCTCTGACTTCTCTCATTAATGAGGTGCTTTTGCCCACAGAACAGCTGCTCAAGGGATTTTTTTTTTTTGTTTTTCGCATCATTCTCTGAGACTCTGAAAATCCCAGGAGATCAACAAATTCTGAGATACTTGAACCACCCTGTCTGGCACCAACAATCACTTCCTGGTCAGTCATATTTTTTTTCCCCATTCTGATATTTGGTCTGAACAACAGCAGAACCTTTTGACCATGTCTACATGCTTTTATGCACTGAGTTGCTGCCACGTGATTGACTGATTAGATATTTACATTAACGAGCAGAAGTACAGGCGTACCTAATAAAGTGGGCACTGATTGTATCGCCAGAGCTGCTTTCAATTGTCCTTCACAGTGTTCTGCTCTGAGCCAGTATTCTATCATGTGTCCAGCAACACTAACATTATGACAGACTCAGGCATGGAGTATTAATGGCATGCACTAGGTTGAATCTGTTGGTTACCATTTGGAGATTTTTTGGTAAATACATACAGTATGCACAGAAAGATGGTTTATTTTTTATCTTTTCAAATCAGCAAAAACTCTGACCACACAGTGCAAATATGGACTTCTGCTTTTCTGCTTCCTCTCCTCTTCTGCTTCATTCTTCTCTGGCTTTTGCATCTCTCCTGTGGTCCACCTTCGGGAGGATACTGAGTCAATGTTACCATCAGGCTACAGAGACAGCCACAAACTACCCTAAATCTTGATATCCTTGCTGGACTCATTCAGAAAGCACTTCAGGCAGCAAAACAACAACCTCAAGACACCTGTGGACGTGAAACGGGGGACACTTCTTTTCGGGAGGGAAAGAGAGAGCCTGTGGTATGTCAAATTATCAGGTTAACGAGTAGTTTTTGGGGTACTGCTAGTCTGTGTCTTTATTGATGCTTGGCTGCTTGTTGGAGGGTGCTGATACTTCTTTGCTGGTGGGAGTAGGGGTGGGGGTTTGTTACCTTGCTGCTGCTTGTGCATGGGAGGGGGTTGGGGTTCTAATGTTTTAACTGTCATTCATTGTTTGGGGCACTTCTCTGTTTTTGTGGATGTCTGTGAAGAAAAAGAACTTCAGGATGTATATCATATACATTTCTCTGACATTAAGTGTACTTATTGAAACGTATTGTGTGCATGGCTTCCACTGTATATTTGTTTTGCTGTGGTTGCAGGGCCATGCAGTGGTGTCATCAACAAGCTGCCAAATGGTTGGCAGCTGCTCTGGTACAGCAGAATCCAAAGTTTATGGGCACTATGACCCACCTTGAACAGTAACAAAAGAATAGAAGGAGATACCAAAAGGGGAATGGGCGGAGATATATGGCCCTGCTTTGGCTTCAGCATGCGATACATTTCTTTGATTACATCCTTAGTGAAAATCAGATCACTGTTGAACAGCCCTCAATTAGGACAGCTTATGTATATCCTCTACGGACAGCACCTCTGCCTGGACCTTTCTCCTCCTCCTTTTTCAGTAGGTGGACCTCCTATTGAATGCTCTGGCCATTGTCCTTGTCGTGACTGCAAGTGATAAAGCAAAATGTGCTATGGTGCATCACAAGTTCAAGTTCAGTTTATTGTCATTCAACTGTACATATGTATACTGCCAAATGAAACAATGTTCCTCCGGACCATGATACACACCACAGTAGATATAACTTACACATACAGTGTAACACAAATAAATGTTACCATAACTAAATTAACAAATGATAAGGTACATATACAAGTTAAAAAGTAAAAATATAATGCTACTGGTGCTTCATACGTGATGAGACCATATCATGGTGACAGGGAGTTTAATAGTCTTACAGCTTGCAGGAGGAAGCTGTCTGCCATCCTAACAGTTCTTGCCCTAATACTAAAGTACCTCCTGCCTGCTGGTGGGGGTTAAAGAGATTGTTGGACAGATGGGAGGGATTGTTTACAATGATGGCCTTGCTTATGCAGCGTTCCTGAAAAATACCTCTAATGCATGGAAGAGAAACCCCAATGATCCTCTCAGCAGTCCTCACGATCCTTTGTAGCGGCTTGAGGTCAGATGCCTTGTAATTCCCGAAACAGAGAGTAATGCAGCTGGTCAGGACACTCTTAATGGTATTCCTGTAAAGACTGATTAAAATGGGGGTGGGGGGGGCTCAGTCTCCTCAGGAAATAGAGACGTTGTTGTGCTTTCCTGACCAAAGAGGTCATATTGAGGGATCAGATGAGATCGTCCATTATGTGCATTCCCAGAAACTTGGTGCTCCTAATTCTCTCCATGGAGGAGCCATGTACATGCAGTGAGGAGTGGTCACCAAAGTCTATAATCATCTCTTTGGCCTTGTCCACATGGAGACTCCAGTTGTTGCACTTGCACCATCCATCCAGCCGCTCGACCTCCTCTCTGTATGCCATCTCAACATCATCGTTGATAAGGCTAACTACCGTTGTGCCATCAGTGAACTTGATTCAGGCTGAATTGGATCTAGCAATGCAGCATGATCAGCACACAGCCCTGGGGAGCGCCAGTGCTTAGCATGATGAAGCTACAGAAGCTTCTGCCAACATGGACTGACTGTGGCCTTTCTGTCAAGAAGTCCAGGATCCAGTTTCAGAGAGGCGTTGAGACCCAACGATGACAGTTTACCCACCAGCGTCTGAGGGATGATCACATTAAATGCTGAGCTGGTCAATAAACAGCATAAAATGAATTTTAAGAAAGCTTTTGACACAGTTCCCACTAAGAGATTCGTATGCAAGATCAAAGCACATGGGATTTGAGGTAATAGTGTATGGTCATGGCTCGAGAGCTGCTCAGCAGACAGGAAACAAAGGGCAGGAATAACTGCTTTTGTCTGCAAGTAACAAGCAGTGATTAGAGGGTTTCCATAAAATTCAGTAATTGGACACCAGCTATTCACAAATTATATTGATCACTTAGATGAGGGAATTAAATGTAATATCTCCCCAAGTTTGTGAATAACATAAAGATGGGGGTGTGTCTGTAAGGCTTGGGGAGAATGCAGAGATGGTCCAGCGTGATATAAGTAAATGAGCACATGAATGGCAGATGTAATCCAATATGGATAAATGTGAGTTCAGTGACAAAAACAGGAAGACAGAGTGTTACCTGAGAGATGACAGATCAGGAAATAGGGAGGTACAGCGAAATGTGTATGCCTTTGTGCACAAAGTCAATGAAAGTAAGCAATTAAGATGACTAATATTATGCTACCCTACCATTGAGCACAAAACTGGAAATGTCTAACTGCAATTGAACAAGATCTTATGTATTATGGGCAGTTGTCTTTTTTTGTTATATGTTGAAGGAGATTCTTGATGTGGATGGAGTGCAGGGAAGATACACCAGGCTGATTCCTGGGTTGGCATTTTTCCCAATGTCAGCACAATTGCAACTGAATCCCAAAGCAGATGTAAGTACATGATTACAAGAGATTATGCATATGCTGGAAATTTGGAGCAACACACACAAAATACTGGAGGAACTCAGCAGGCCATGTAACATCTAAGGAGAGGAATACAGTTGACGTTTCAGGGCGAGGCCATTCATTAGAAGCATCAACCATATTCCTCTCCATAGATGCTGCCAGACCTGCTGAGTTCCTTCAGCATTGTGTGTGTGTTGCAAGTATATGATGGCCCTTTTAAATGATGTTATTTGCATGAGGTTTCTCAATATCCCTCAGTCCCTCCACTTAGATAAAGAAAGCAAGAAAAACGAGAGGGACAACAATGTGGGCAGAGAGGGGACATACTTCATTTGTGCAGCTCTGAGCCCACAACGCAATGTCGTCCATCCTGCACTTTAACAAAAGAGCGATTATTCTTTGACAGTACTTGACCAAGTGTGGTATCACAAGCTATGGTAAAACTGAAGTTATTATGCATCAAAGGGAAAGTATTCCAGTGATTGAAGTCATGCCCCTCATAAAGGAAGATGGTGGTAGTTATTGAAAGTCAATCATGCCTTGAACATCACTTCTGGAGTTCCTGGCTGCAGTGTTCTGACTCCAACGAACTTTGACCATTTCACCAACAATGTTGCTTCAATCATAAGATCAGGGAAATGATGATTGTGCAACATAGTTCAGGATGTTCACAACTTTGCTGCAAATAAAACAGCCCACAAGACCTAGATAACATTCACACATGGGTTGGTAACTGGCAATTAACACTTGTGTCACCAAAGTGCCAGTCACTGGCCTCTCCAACAAGAGAGTCTATTCATCTATTAAGTGCCCCCTTAGCTTTATCTACACCAGGAAAAATAAACCCAGCCTAACACTCTCCCTATATCTGGAACAATTCATCCCAGGCAACATCCTGGTGAATCTACTCTGCACCTTCTCTAAAGCAATTACATCCTTCCTGATAGTGTGGTGACCAAAACATAATGCATCATTTGTGACCTAATCAATGTTTTGTAAAACTACATAATAAATATCTTTGCCCTGATATTGTATGCTTTCGCTAATGAAATCAAATATTTCAAATGCTTTTTTCATCATTCTATTGTGTAAAAAATACATTTTTCCATCTTAAAAAGCAAAGGTTGGTGTAAACTTCTAATTGGCTGGAGCAACATTCAATAATCCATTTGACAAACAGAAACAATAATTGCTGGCAAATTCCTACAGGAGCTAGTCCTGAATATACAAAGAGGAAAGTTCACTGGCTGGCATACAAGAACCGGACAGACAAAACCCACTGCTGTAATTTTCTTGTCACGTACGTTTAAATTAAATGGCCTCCTAAATTAATTAATTAGTGGTAGAGGCAGGTTCGATATTGTCATTTAAAATAAAATTGGATAGGTAAATGGACAGGAAAGGAATGGAGAGTTATGGGCTGAGTGCGGGTCAGTGAGAGTAAGCGTTGGGCACAGACTAGAAGGGCCGAGATGGCCTGTTTCCGTGCTGTAATTGTTATATGGTTATAATTTATGAGTCTTTAAGTGCTTATAGTCTTATTGTCTGTAAATTAAGCTCTGGCTTTGCTACTTTAGATTCAGAAGGATATCTTTTCACTTAAATAATTAACTTCACTACTGGCAGAGTTTAGATTTTGTTTTTGCATCTCATTTTAGGCCAGTGGCCTGCTTTGGATGAAAACATTAAATATTGCCCGTCTTCAGGGAAAGCACACAGCTGGATTACTGCTTTATTAAGGACAGCTCTTAAGATTTCTGTAAATTTTTCCACTTTGGGGAATTAAAAGAATGACCTTGAGTCTGTGGACAAGTGTTAAAGGCGGGTCTGAGTACTCCTCAAAACCACACTTCATTCTGGGTGGAAAAATTCAGTGATTACCCCCCACTTAGCTTCCAACTTGCATAAAACCCCCATAAGAGTAGTAAGCTATTATTTATACAAGACAGTATATCAGTTCCACATGTCAGCAGTACAGAACAAGCCGTTATAACTCATCCCTTTTCAGGCTCCCACCAGCTGATAATGGAAATGAAAATTTTGGAGCCAAAACGTTTTAACTGGTTTGATGCTCTGTATTTTCTTCAGCTATCAGGACTAAAGAGAATGTGACAGTAAGAGTCAGAGGCTCCCGCATTATTTTTAGAAGTGCATTGCTGTCAATAACTAAATAGAGAAACACTAAAGGTTAATGTCAAAAAATCATTTACACTCTGCAAAATTTGTAACAAAAATATGGTATGAAATGTTGATCTATTCTGATTATTACACTTACGTTGATCCATAAATATACCCAATGACTTGACTGTGGAGACTAAGTCACTGGGTATATTTAAAAGCAGGGGTTGATAAGTTCATGATTAGTAAGGGCAGGAGGCTGGGATTGAGAGGGATAATAAATCAGCCATGGTGGAATGGCATAGCAGACTTGATGGGCCGGATGGCCTAATACTACTCCTATGTCTTACAGTCTTATGGTCTATTTCTGATATTTTGAGCACATCCCATGATGTTCCTCCATCACCATAAGCAAATGCTGGCTAACTAATTTGTTAAGGACTTTGCTTAGACATGTCAACAATGTGCTGGATAAATCGAAAACAACATAAGAAGTCCATCAAACATACTTGCTCAAAGTGGTAATAAATAATCATTTCTGAATATTTACATTTCTATCCTTAACTATCAGGCTGATGTAACAGTGTAGAGTAAAGAAATAAATAAGTATTATTCATTTGGTTTTCTATCTTATAAATATATGCTTACTTTAAATGGACCAGCAAATGTCAAAATTCAAGTACATACCACTTTATTCAGTTAATCTAAACCTTTCAGTACGCTTTTAATCCAACAGTATCAATTAGTTCTATGTTTATTTTGGGGACAAATAGTGGCTTTATGAGTCTGATAATCTAATTTTCTGTGCTACAGGACACTTACTCCAAAAAGCTGGTGATATAATCTCTGCTGCATGTAGACCAGGAGAATGGATTGGTGTTGGCAGTAATGTGAGCTGCCATGAGCTTTGCTGCTTCATGACCTTTCGTCCCACAGGAGTTTCCAATTCCATCATGGTTCATGCCGAAACTATAAAGAAAGAAATATTGTATTAGCTCAATATGCAACCAGATAACTATCCAGCATGGCACCACAGCTAATAGCAAATGGTTTTCAAAAACCTTTATGTTATTGATGAGAGTAGTCTCTACTTAATTAAGTATGCTGATGAACATTTATTGTCAAAACATTTTCATTTCAAATCTGCCTTCATATTAAACCAGTCAGCTGATTTGTTCTTTAGTACGATTTATTTTTATTCTTCAGCAACTGTAGATTGGTTTAAGTTCTGTGACGAACAGGTGAAATGTAAGAGACAGCAAGAAAATGGCTCAATCGATAAATGAATTACAGCTCTTGAGATCTGGATTATATATTACTACTGCATACATGTTTATTGGTAAAAGCCCAAGCTGTACAGATCTTCAGTGTATTGCTACCATAAAAACCAAAATAAGCAGATAAATCTCATTAGTCTCTTTATATATTGGTAAGTGAAGGGATTAAAATTTGCTAAAAAGTTCCTCAATGAAATTAGTCAGATAATGTGTTCCCAATTCCTTCCTCATTACGATCAGTGTCCATTCTCTGAAAGCTCCTCCAGTCAGCTTCCCATCAACACTTGAGCTCCACAGTCAGTAAGGAAGGCAGCACATGATGTGTTTTCCCTTAGGTGACCTACCTGTGGAGACAGCACAGGCATTGGCATAGATTTACACATTATGGGACAGAGCAGGAAGTCATTAAGCTCCTTGAATCCACGCCAGCTCTCAGAGTACTGCCATCAGTACCATTCTCCCACATACTTTCTTGTAATCTATTCTCACTCACATGCCCCTTCACTCCCTCGGATGTTCCTGCCATCCACCTAAACCAAGGATAATTTATAGTAGTCAACTGATTTATCAGTACGTCTTTGGGATATGATGTGGGTGGGGGAAGGAACAGAACAACCTGAAAACAAAACACACAGCCACAGAAGCTAATGCAAACTTTACACAGGCAGCATAAGAAGTCAGGATTGAATGTCCCAACTCTTGAACCAAATGTCTCAACCATTGAAGACAAGCATATCAAATGCCCTTTTCACTACTCTTACAGCCCTACATCACCACTTTCAGGGACTTGCAACTCAAGGTCTCTCTGCACATCATTACCCTGAAGGTTCCTGCCACTTATTCCATAGATCGTACACAAACTTGGGTTGATGAAGAAAGATCTGGTCGCACGCACAATTTAAGGTCAGAGGGGAGAAAAACTACAGGGCTATAGAGTACTGTAGAATTCTGGAGAATGTCTAGCTCAGTGGGTAGTGGAAGCAAACAAAGAAACAGAGACAATAATTCAGATTGTAGTAATCATAAAGGCCATGTGTTCTTTGTATTTGGAGGTCAGTACTGAAGAAGCCCAGAAGGATTTGCAGAGGTGGAAAATGCTAGGGTTATCTTTGAAATTCTGGAAGCAACTTGGAAAAGTGAAATTTTGGTAGATGAAAGCAGTGCACACAAGTGGTTAAAGTGATCCAGGCAGATCAGGTGAAGAATGGCAATTTGTCCACCTTGTTCATTTGAATTACATGACTTGGAATTAAAGAACTGGAGATGAGGGTCGTTTGGAGAAAATGATCTGGAGGAGGGAAGTAACCATTCCAATGGAAACACGGGCATCAAAGGTGGAATTAGATAGCTGTTCTAGCAAAGAACATGGTATGGGATAAAACTTGGAGCGGGAAAAGAGATGAGTGGTAGAAGGAAGTGATCAGACAGTCTTACTACTTATTGCAGGTAGTGAGAGCTCATCAAAACCTCTGGTCAAGGAGGTGTCACTGACGGCATGAGTAATCAGACACACTGAAGGGAGGCAGAGTTAGTGATAGATGAGCCACTACCCGAGTGCATAGCGGAGGCACTGCGAGGTTTGAGACGGGTGTGATTATGCCTGCGGTTTGTTGGTCAGGAAGGTTGGTGGGAGTGCAGTAAGAAGTGACACAGCAACAAATGTACAAGAAAGAAACAGAGTGGCTGTAAATTCATCAAGCAAAGGATGGGAGGAGGATAATAGGGAAGATGAGGAAAACTGAGATTGAGATGGGGACTTGAGAGGGCAGAGTACTAAAGAGGATAGAAATAGGAATGACAGTAACAGGAGAATGTAGCTGATGTTGTGAAGTAAGAAAGCAGTCATGATGGGACAACATTACTGAAGGAGGGGTGCACTGACTTGGAGCATCAGTAAGTTGGCTGATAAATGAAATCCAAGAAAGTTGGATTTTAGAGGACACATTCATTGATGCATTTTCATGAAATTGAAGACTCATGCATGCAGAAGCATACAAAGGGCAGAAAAAAAAGTGAAATAGGAGGTCACCACAAGATCCAGAAATGGCAGAAAAATGTATCTGGCATCAAAATATGCAATCATAGCCAAGACCAGACTCCAGCTGAAGCTGAAATCTCAGTCACAGACACAGCAGCAGTGGGTGGGGGATAGGCTGTAAACTCAAAATGTAACTTTAACATTTTACTAAAAGTAAACCACAAAACAGAACCATAGCAATTTAATCTTATGATACCTCATAATTTTGATGTCCAATGAAGTACCAGATTTTATACACAGTATCTCAAGAATATTCCAGGCTCACTGATGAAAACAACAAATAAGAATTGGGGGGTGGGGGTTGGCAGAGTAATGAGTAAAATGAACCCACTTTTAGAGATGGGAAAAAGCACGGTGACCGAGAAGCAGAAAAAAAGGACAGCAGCAAATGACAAAGGAGAGAGGAACAAATGGCATGTCATTAAATTTACTGCCCAGGAGCCATATATACAGGGCCTATAAAAAGTATTCACCCCCCCATCCCCCTGGAAGTTTTTATGCTTTATAGCATTGAATCACAGTGGATTTAATTTGGCTTTTTTGACATTGATCAACAGAAAAAGACTCTTTCGTGTCAAAGTGAAAACAGATCTCTACAAAGTGATCTAAATTAGTTACAAATATAAAACACAAAATAATTGATTGCCTAAGTATTCGCCCCCTTTAATAAGACACACCAAATCATCACTGGTGCAGCCAATTGGTTTTAGAAGTCAGATAATTAGTTAAATGGAGATCTGTTTTTGGAGACCGAAGTGTAGTCATGGTGCTTCAATTGTTTGAGGTAAAAATACACCTGTACCAGGAAGGTCAAACTGCTGGTGAGTCAGTATCCTGGCACCATGAAGATAAAAGATAACTTCAAGCAACTCTCCAAAAAGGTCATTGAAAAGCAAAGTCAGGAGATGGATACAAGAAAATTTCCATGTCACGGAATATCCTTTGCAGTAGAGCTAAGTCAATCATTAATAAACAGAATGAATATGGCACAGCTGTAAATCTGCCTAGAGCACGCCATCCTCAAAAACTGAGTGACCGTGCAAAAAAGGGACTAGTGAGGGAGGCCTATGACAGCTCTGCAGGAGTTACAAGCTTCAGTATCTGAGATGGGAGAGACTGTGCATACAGCAGCTGTTGCCGGGGGCATTCACCAGTCGCAGCTTTATGGGAGAGTGGCAAAGAGAAAGCCACTGTTGAAAACTACATGAAATCTCAGCCACAGCTTGCCAGGAGGCATGTGGGAGACTTTGAAGTTAGCTGGGAAAAATTTCTACGGTCTGATGAAACCAAAATTGAGCTTTTTGGCCATCAGACTAAACACTATGTTTAGCGTAAGCCTAACACCGCACACCATCAAAACATGCCACTCCTACTGGGAGGTATGGTGGGGGCTGTGTCACACTGTGAGGACTCTTCACTGCAGCAGGCCCTGGAAGGCTTGTGAAGGTGGAGTGTAAAATGAATGCTGCAAAATACAGGGAAATCCTGGAGGAAAACCTGATGCAGTCTGCAAGAGAACTGCGACTTGGGAGAAGATATGCTTTCCAGCAAGACATTAACCCCAAGCATAAAGCCAAAGCTAAACAGAAATGGCTTAAAAACAACAAAGTTAATGTCCTGGAGTGGCAAAGTCAGAGTCCAGACCTCAATCCAATTAAGTATTTGCGGCTGGACTGGAAAAGGGCTGTTCCCTCACGATCCCCGTGCAATCTGACAGAGCTGGAGCAGTTTTGTAAAGGAATATAGAGAAAAATTGCAGTGTCCAGACGTGCAAAGCCAATAGAGACCTCTCCACACCGACTCAAGGCTGTAATTGCTGCCAAAGGTGCATCTACCAAATACTGACTTGAAGGAGGTGAATACCAATGCAATCAATTACTTGGTGTTTAATAATTAAGATCATCTTGTAGAGATCTGTTTTCACTTTGACACGAAAGGATATTTTTCTGCTGATTAGAGTTAAAAAAGCCAAATTAAATCCACTGCAATTCAATGTTGTAAAACAATAAAACATGAAAACTGCCAAGGGTGGGTGAATACTTCTTACAGGTACTGTAGAACCACACAACGCGGTACAGGCCATTTGGCCCACGATGTTGTGCCAGCCTTCTCACCTCTTTTAAGATCAATCTAATCCTTTTCTCCCATATAGCCTTCCATTTTTCTATCATCCGTATTCCTGCTTAAGAGTCTCTTAAATATCCCTAAAGTATCTTCCCTACCAACACACTCAGCTGTGTGTTCCATGCACTTACTAATCTTTGTGTAAAATCTGTACTTCTGACATCCCACCTATACTTTCCTCCAATCATCTTAAAATCATGCCCTCTCACATCAGCCATTGCTACCCTAGAGAAAAGGTACCGGCTGATCACTTTATCTGTGCCTCTTATCATACACCCTATCAAGTCTCCTTCACTGCAAATAGAGAATACTAGCTCACTCAATCTTATCTCATAAGGTACATTCTCTAATGCAGGCTTTATTATGGTAAACCCCCTCTGCACTATCTCTACAACGTCCACATCTTTCCTAAAATGAGGCAATCAGAATGAAACACAATGCTCCAGGTGTGGTATACCCAGAGTTTTATACAGCTGCAACATTACTTCAAAGCCCTTGAACTCAATTCCAACTAATGAAGGCCAACACGCCATATGTCTTCTTAACCACTCTATTAACTTGCACAGCAATTTTACAATTTTCCAGTTGAACTCCATCTGTAACTTCTCAGCTGAGCTCTGCATCCTATCAATGTCCTGTTGTAACCAAGAACCATCATCTACACTATTCACAACACTACCAAACTTCACCTTTACTTACCAGCAGAGATGGGTTCCATTATGCTTTTGTTGCACCCCTTGGTTTCATTATTTTTTTTATTAACTGCTAAATGCCCCTATGTCCATGGCCTTCCCTTTGCAACAATGAGGACACCCTCAGGGTGGAGCAGAAACATCTCATATTCCATCTGGATAGTCTCCAAGCTGGTGGCATGAATGATGACTTCTTCTTCTGGTAATTTCTGTTTCTCATCCTCTTTTCTCTTCCCCACTCTGGCCTCTTACCCTCACCTGCCTAACACCTCCTCCTGGTGCCCTTCCTTCTTCCCTTTCTCCCATGGTCCACTCTCTTTGCCTATCAGATTCCTTCTTCTCCAGCCCTTTACCTTTCCCACCCACCTGGCTTCACCTATCACCCTCTAACTGGTCCTCTATCCTCTCCCACCTTTATATTCTGGCATCTTGCCCCTTCCTTTCCAGTACTGAATAAGAGTCCTTGGCCCAAAACATCAACTGTTTATTTGTTTCTATAGATGCTGTCTGACCTACTGAGATCCTCTAGCATTTTGTGTGTGTTCAGGAGACTTCGGGAGAGGGAAACCAGAGGTCCATGAGCCAGTCCTCATTGGAGGAACATAAGTAGAGAAGGTCAGTAACTTTAAACTCCTGGGTGTCACTATTTCAGAAGACCCATCCTGGACCCACCATATAAATATAATTGTGAAGAAAGCATGGCAGCACTTCTATTTCCTCAGGACTCTGCGGAGATTCAGCATGTCATCAAAAACCTTGACAAACTTCTATAGATGTGTGGTTGAAAGTGTGCTGACTGGTTGCATTACGGCCTGATATGGAAACACCAATGCCTTTGAGTGGAAAATCCTACAGAAGGTAGTGGATTTGACCCAGTACATCAGAGGTAAAACCCTCCCAACCGCTGAGGACATCTACAAGAAATGGTGCTGCAGGAAAGCAGCATCCATTGGCAAAGATCCTCACCACCCAGGCCATCGCTCCTGCCATCAGGTAGAAGGTACAAGAGCCTCAGGACTTGCACCACCAGGTTCAACAACAGTTGCTACTCCTTAATCATCAGGCTCTTGAACAAAATGGGGATAACTGCACTCATGCAAGTACGTACTCTTTTATCTTTCATGTGTGTTATTATTTGCTATTTATTTATATCTACATTTGCACAGTTTGTCGTCCACTGATCCTGTTTAGTTACTGTTCTATAGATTTGCTAAGTATGTCCACAGAAAAAGAATCTCAGGGTTGTACATGGTGGCATGTATGTGTTCTGATAATAAATTTTACTTTGAACTTTGTGTTGCTCTGCATTTCCAGCACCTGCAGAATCTCGTGTTTATGAAATGCCTTTTTTTTCTAGTTCTGATCACCTGAATCTTTAACTCATTCAAGATCCCCATGGTAGTGTAGTGGTTAGCGCAACCCTATTACAGCTTGGGGTGTTCCGTAATTCAGAGTTCAAGTCTTGTGCTGTTCAGCAAAGAGTCTCTGTATGTCCTCCAGTTTCCTCCCACAGTTCAAAGGCATACCAGGTAGGTTAATTGGTCATTGTAAATTGTCCTGTGATTAGGTTAGGGTTAATCAGGTTTGTCGGGGGTTGTTGGGCCTCGTGACTTGAAGGACTGGAAGGGCCTTCTCCGTGCTGTGTCACTAAATAAACAAACAAACAAACAAACAGACAAGCAAACTGGAAACTGAATCTTTCTCTCTCCAAAGATACTGTTTGATTGATGAATGTCCCCTTACTTTTTTTATTCCACGGACTGATTAACCTGTAACAACTAAAATTCTCTCCAATTCATTTCGTTTAAAACATCTTGCAAAAGTTATTAATTTATACCAATGACTACATCAATAAACATCAAAGTTCTTAACTATATATTAATCAAGCCTTTTAAAACACATCTCTTCTAGCTGGCAGCCTATTCCATATATCCAATGTTCTGGAAAAAGAAGCCTTATTTCTTCTGGGGAAGGGAGGAAAAACTGGCAGGACACTCAACAATGCCTCCTCTTGGTGACTCAGTCTAGGAGTGGCAAGATGGGTGTGAGGAACGTTTTCCATGCTGTTTATGAGCAGCTCCTCTGCTGAGTCAGTAACAACTGAAGGGACATCTGGCAGGGTGAGCAAAGTTTTCTTCTGAGAGTGAAGGATAACATGGGAAGAAAAATACAAAAATAAATTAATCAGAATGGTAGCAAAGCAAAAAGGACTGATCATCCTGATTTTCCAAGTGCCAAAGAAAGTGACTGTGGTTATACATGCGCATGTGAAAAACATGAGTGTGTGTGAACATGCAGCTTTTTTTGCTAACAGGAACCTTTTAAGATTCAAATGTTTGCAAATGAAATAAATATGAGAATGCTTGTTATTAAAAGAAGTATTGACTGTCTGGTATCACATTGCTAAAGAAAGCCCTATTTTACTTAAGATTTTCATGATCTAGGCACAAAACTTTAAAAGGATGAGTACCATCCAGGAAAAACTTGGTCAAGATTTTTAATGGAGAGTCCTGCTAACTCGCAGTTGATCCCAAAAATAAACAGAAGCTTACTGAAGAATGGATGAAATGTCTAGTGGGAATTTCCAAAACTACTGGGAGGATTCCTTCAGAGTTAAAGTCCTATCCAATAATATCCCCACCCATGAGAAAGTCTGCTCACAACAAACCCTGCCCAAGCAACTTTGTAGCAAAGGTTAGTAGTTCGGTATCTATCTTTGACAGCTGGGGTCATTCAGAATCAATGTTTACCCAACTGTCTGGAGACTGACATTTAACTGCTGGATATCATTGCTGTTAGTGGGAAGGAGGAGGTGGATAGAAGGAGAAAGATGGGAGAAACGTGGTTGCCAACATTGCGACTTTGGATGTGATGCACTGGATTTATGGACGAAACTGCCCGCAATGATGCCAACATAAAATATGACCTTTAAGCAGCACGCTTCCAATACTTTCCTTGCTGTTAACGAAAGTTTCTGACTCTGTGTTCACCTCCTTGTTAAGCAGTTATCTAACTGAATCAGTTCTTAATGCTTGAATATGAAGTAACTAGACAGCAGTTCATTTATATACTGGATGTGGAAGTCTAACGGGAATAAATTGAATAATGTGTCAAAGGACTTTTACTCAATTTCTCCTGGTGTCAGGAAAAAGAATTGCAGAGTGATTCCTTCAGAGGACAGATTGTCCATGAGCATTGCCAAGGACATACCGGATTGGATTAATTTTGATTCTTCCAATATTTATTATCTAATACTTGCTGACTCTTTAGTAGGATTCTTGCCAAAGCAGGAAATCTCTTCTACTTAAATCATGATCAATTTCTTCTGAAGGATGTCAATCATTTAGAACGGGGGGTGGGGGGCTGGTAATAGGGAATAGAAGGCCTAAGGGATTGTTACAGCAGCTCTGAAGTGGTCCAGATAATGCATGTGTGGACCAGTACTGAGAGAGAATGAGGTACTATATTTCATGTCTTTTTATCAGAATCCTCTGTTTTCCTCCAGGTGCCTTTCAATCAGGTACTACAGTGACCAGGACAAAACGTAAAATAATTTAATAGCAAGCAATAAATCCTGATTTTTTTGTAATTTCTTTTTAATCGTGCTGTGCAGCATCTACAAGTTGAAGTAAGAAATTTAGTTCCGAGGCTAAAATGTACTTGTTTACAACTTAATCCCTAAACAGTGATACAACTTCTCTAATTAAAATGATCAAAATTCCTTACATTTTTAAAAAAGAATTGTTTGAATTATGCACAACAGGAACTCAAATGTCTCACAGGGGATACTGTACGACTTCATTGTTTTTTGATCAGCCATGATTAGGAAAATTCCAGACGTGATTCTCCGTCTGTGCTAAGGTTGCTTTAACTAAGTAGGAGCAGAGGTTGGGTCTCTGCAAATAGCTGTAGTGTCACTGTAAGGGTGAGGAAAATGATCCCCTCTCCTTCTCACTACATAGATACCCCCAGTAGTGACACCCCAAATGTGCCTATGAAGAGAAATTAGGTTTAACCGCTGATTACCATACAAGAAAAAAAGAATTTGGGTAAACATTTTCAGGAGGTTAAGAGTGCAATATTCCAGTTATATGTATCATGTAGAAATTGCATTTTATTAGATTATTGATAATTTCTGTAAAAAATGATCCATATAGTTTCTTGCATTTAATGATTTAATTATTTGCTTCACATTTCAAGTTGTTCTAACTGTTCCTTGATCATTTTTTTAACTGTTAAATATTAAACTGACTGCAGAATTGTATCAGCATTTGATAAAACATGTCAGTTTCTACATTTAAATATTTTGACACAGTTTAAATACAAGTGTGATTAAAAATAGTATTAAAAAGACATTTAACCCTTTCTTTTCTTCACAAATATAAGGTGGGTTGATGTTCTGATGTCTGCTTTCAAAACTAATGTTTTAAGTGTACCTCTGTTTGCAAATTAGGGAGTAGAAAATATAAATATCTGATTCTTTTAATAGCCATATATTATAATATCAAAACTATGTTCTTAAGATAATATTAATATTAAACGTTCTAATTTAAGTAATAAGAAAAAAAAAGTTGTTCTGAAGAGTCATGAAGAGTTACATAGTTATATAACCTGGAAAAAGCCCTTTGACCCAACTCATACATGAAGCTTATCTGAACTTGACTGCATGTGGCCTGTATCCCTCTAAATGTTTTCTATCATGTCTGAATCTCCTTTAAACATTGTAATTGTACCAGCCTCTACAGCTTCCTCTAGTGGCTCATTCAATATAGCCATCACTCTTAGTGTAATAAAGATCCCCGCAAATCCATTTAAAAATTTTCTCCTTTTACCTAAATCTGTGTTCTCTAGTTTTAGACTCCCCTACTTTACCCATCCACTTTACCTCTGTCCCTCATAATTTTATGTACCTGCAGAAGGCCACCCTTTGGCCTCCTGTGCAATTCTTTTGACCCAGCCCAACCCAGCCCTAGACATTCCTTATGATTCAAGCTCTTCAGTCTCAGGGTGTCAGTAAATCTTTTCTCCACTCCAGCTTAATGATGTCCTTCCTATAGCTGGCTGACCAGAACTGGGCATAATATTCACAGAGCAACACACACACGCACACGCACACACACAAAATACTGGAGCAGCTCAGCAAGTCAAGCAGCATCTATGGAAGGGAATACACAAATCCCATTTACCTTATCCTTCTATAATTTGCCAATTTAAATGCCTATCTAAATGTCTCTTAAATGTAGTGTTTGTAACTGAATTGACTACCACTTCCGGCAGTATGTTCTAGATATCCACCACTGTAAAAAAAAACCTTCCCCTCAAATCCCCTTTAAAAATCTGTTGTCTCACCTTAAAGTTAAACACTCTTATTTACAACACTCTTACCATGGGAAGAAGATTCTGAATACCTACCCTATCCACCCCTCTCGTAATTTCATACATATTGCTCAGGAGACCTCTCATCCTTCTTTGTTCCAGGGAAAATAAACAAAGCTTATCCAATTTCTCCCCATAACTGAAGTCCTCCAGCCCAGGCACATCCTGGTGAATTTACTCTGCAGCACAGCCAAATCTTTCTAAGAGCAGTGCAACCAGAATTGTGCACATAACTCCAAGTGTGATCTAACTAGTGTTTTGTGAAGATGCAACACCCAACTTTTATATTCTAGGCCCTGACCAACACAGGGAGCAAACCTATCTCCCTGTGTTGATATTTTCAGGTAAATATGGACAAACCTCAGGGTCCCCCTACTTAACACTCTTTAGCACTCTACAATTTACGGTATATACCCTACTCCCTGTTTGACTTTCCAAAATGCATTACTTTGCACGTGCTTGGATTACACTGCATGTGCCAATGCTCTGCCCACCTTTCCATCTGGTCTACATAGAACATAGAAAAGTCTAGCACAGTAATAGGCCCTTTTATCCATGACAGTGTGCCAAACTCATTAAACCAGTAATTAAGTGCCTAACTAAACTCTCCCTACAGAATATCCATATCTCTCAATTTTCTGCACATTCGTGTGACTATCTGAGAGCCCCTTAAATGCCTCTTTCATATTTGTTTCCACTGCCAAGCCTAGTAGCACATTCCAGCCACCCACCACTCTCTGTGTATGAAAACCTATCCCACATATCTCCCTTGAACTTACCCTTTTTCACTTTAAATATATAAACTCTAGTATTAGACATTTTGACCATTGGAAAAATATACCAGATGTCCATTTTTATGCTTCGCATAATCTTACTTTATTCTACCTCGACGGAATGTGTAATGTTTTGATCTGTATGAAAAAGACAGGCTTTCATGGTATCTTGGTGCATGTGACAATAATTAACGAATGCCATTACCAAACTTCTGTCAGGTCTTCTCTCAGCTTCTGCCATTCCAGAGAAAACAATCCATCTATGTCCAACCTGTTTTAATAGCACATGACCTCTCTCCAGGCAGCATTCTGGTAAACCTCTTTGACACCCTCTCCATTAAGCTTTCACTTGGGGAGGCAATAATGGGATGACCACAACTGAATGCAATACTCCAGATGTGACCTAACCAGAGCTGCAATATGATTTCCTGTCTCTCGAATTCAATGCCTCTACCACTAAAGGCAAGCATGCAAAGTATCCTGCTGTAGACTCAGATAACCTTCCTTGCCATCCACAACACCAATTTTTATATAATCTTTCAATTTACTTATCAGATCTCCTACATTCACATCCAAATCATTAACATATGTCACAAACACATTCCAATCCGAAATGCATCCTGTCACTGCTAATTTCTGCCAGTATCACCAAGTCAATTTGGGATCCCATTAGCCAGCTTGCCTTGGATCAATTGTGCCTTAAACTCTGGACCAGCTTATTTCTACAGACCATGTCAAACACCCTACTAAAGTGGAAATAGACAACATCTACCATCCTGTCTTCATCAATTTCTTTAGTTTTATCTCCTCAAAAATCTCAATCAATTTAGGGAGACCAGATCTTGCAGCATAAAGCAATGCTGATTATCCTTGATAACTCCTGGCTTTTTAAATGCATTAAGTCCTATCCTTGAGGATTTTTTTCCAATAATTTACCTACCACTGATGTAAGGCACAGTGGCAGGCAATTTCCTGATTCATCCTTGCTGCCCTTCTTAAACAGAGGAACAACATTTGCTATCTTCTAATCTTCTGGCACTTCACCTGTCATTAATGAAGATGCAGAAATCCCTGTCAGAGCCCCAGCCATCTCCTCCCTTGCTTCTCATGGCAAATTGAGGTAGATCCCATCCAGTCCCATGGATCTATTAACTCCTCGTGCATTCCATGACATCTAAAATCTTCTTCATTTTGTTGACCCCCAAAAAAATCATCCATGCAACCATTGTTGAACTCTCTGTCTTCCGTGTTCTTCTCTTTGATGAATACACATGTAAAGTATTCATTTAGAGCCTCTTACACAGTCCTTGATTCGACACGTAGATTACCCCTTTGATCCCAAAGGGAACTCATTCTTTCCCTGGTTATCCTCTTGCTGCTGATATACTTAAAATGTCTTCAGATTCTCCCTGAACTTACTTGACAGACTTATTTCATGGCCCTCTCTCGCCCTCCTAATCTCTTTCTTAAGTTCTTTCCTGCACACTCCATATTCCTTAGGAGAGTCCCTATAGCTGACATTTGCCATATGTTTAATTTCTTCCAAAATCCAACCTTCAATATTCTTTGCCTTCTATTGATAGAATTTGGTAATGTTTCCAATTCAGCCTGCACAGCTAGCCATTGCTTTGTGTACAAGCATTAAATCATTTTGATAGAGAAGCATGCAGCAGAAGTCAGTGATGCAGCACATTAAGACTTGTATTCTTGCTAGTATCCCTCTTTGCTAAAGAATTTCCAATGTGATTAAATCGAAGAACAGCACAGCCCTGAATGAGTTCACTGGTCCACTGAATCTGCACTGTAACCTTAATCATTAGTAAGCAGGAAAGTAAGAACTGAAGACATATCAGTCAATGTTACTAACTGAATTATGCCTTTGCAATTCTTATTGATCAGGTGGCCCTATGGCAGAAGCCAAGATTAATAGTACACATAGTCAGAAATACCAAAAAGGAAAGGATGGGTGGTGAAACTAAATGAGGCATCAATTTAATAAAAAAGTATTTAGGCAGCACACAATATTTGCAGCTACTGCATTGCTGAAAGGAGGCACAACAGGGGGAAATATCATTTCTTTGACATTTGCAGTTAGGATTCATAAACTAATATCACTTCAAGTTACTGAAAGCTGCATTTCTGTGAACTTGGCACAGTTATACAAAGAATTCATTTTAAAATTGGGAATAGGGATTACTTTTAATTCACTCACTTGTGACCAATCTCATGTGCAATTGTGAATGCTGAACCCAAGCCAATATCTTCATTGATGCTGCAGCTTCGCTCAGGCTCACACATTCCAGCCACTGAGGCCAAGCCTAAGTAAACAGAGGGAGACACAAAGGGTCAAGCCAAGGTGTTTCAGTCTTAAATACTCTTGTTATAATGGTTTAGGCTCTTTTTTTTATACACAACTATATAACCTGCATACACAGAAGGAATAATTGGCACAAGGTTAAGTTTATAGTCATTCACTGGAGGGAATTGCACTTTGCAGGCCAGACATTAACTTTTTTGAGCTACAGCCAGCGCTGGAAAACGTCTAGACTAGGGGTTAGATTTATAAATTTACTTCTGGTAACTTGGGACCACCTGAAATTTGAGCCTGAAGAGGGAACTAAAATCAACATTTCTATTATTTTTCTATTCTTACCTAGCAAGAAGTAAAATGTACTTTTTGTATGGCAATTTTTTTTGGATTAGTAATTTGTTTATATTGCAGAAAACTGTTGAAATAGGTAAGTGTTATCTTAACACATCTGAATTTCTGTTTTATAAATAGAAGAAAAATAGCTCCTAAGTAGTTCAGATTGCTGTCCAAAAGAATTTTTGTTTCTTTTTTTAACATAATGAATTATGCATTTGAAAATATCTAAGTATTAACTAAAATTTGTATCTGACTATAAGACATTCTTACATTTTTAACCCTATATACCTTGCAGTACAACATTTAAGTATTTGGAAAACCTGCGTATTTTAAACTTATGAACAAACTACAAAATTACAAAGAACTAGTCAGCAATTTTTGATCATTCTAGTATAATTTGTACCATTGGTAAAGATGACATATTATGTGCTGTAATTATTTTCAAGTTATATGCAATTAGTTTACACTGTAATAAGCTGTAGCAGTCAAGAACCTACAATGCAACAAGTAGTAATTTAATAATTTTCACTCCCGATGTGTGGTGTAAAAATTAACTACAATTAAGACAATGGAAACACACAGCTTGTGCCAATCACCCACCTACCACCCCACCCCCACTCCAGTCGACATGCTTTTGCTCTATACAGGTTGCCCACAGAGTACTGTTCATAACCCAAACAGTTTGCAAGTCGGAAATGCAGCCGCAAACTGAATTCCGGCACAGCAGAAGATGCTGGCAGCCCTGCAGCAGCTGGCAAAGACATATCGCTGATCTCCCAAGCATTTATTTGTATGTACGTAGCACACATTAAGTCAGGCATTTGTAAGAACCTGAAGTATAGATCAATAAGATCTGTCACTCAATTGTGGTAGTCTTCTGAAAATGATACGTAAAGGATGAGAGGACAGAACAGTCGTTACTATGAAAAAAATTATAAGAGTCTTTGATACAAGAATATATCCACAAGTGGAATACCAGTAAAATAAATTGTTCTATCTTTGCAGTTTGGTTTAAAAAAACTGGCATTAAAATTAAAAGAAATTTAATTGATCAGTAAGATTATTGAGAAAAGAATAAGAACATTCATTAGCTACAGCAGTAAAATCTTACCCAGAGTTCCACAAGGCTTATTTTTATAGGTGCAGATGTCATACCTACAGGGAAGAAATTGTGAAGAATTCAGTAGCATATAAAATATTGTTTTGTTTTGTGTAGTTATTCCATTAATATAACATAGTTAACATTAGATGATGATGATCGGTGAAATTGCCAGCTAGCATTGGTGTTTTCAGCACTACAGTGAAAATGATGTGAACAGCACGCTTACAGGATCTGGCTTCAAACCAATGGGATATCTGCCAGTTAAAAAAGTTAAACGTGATCTTTGTAGTCACAATGCTCAGTGAAAAGGAGGTGAAGAGAAACAGCATGTCTGGAGACAAAGCCACAGTAAGTGGTTGAATCTGTTTTTTTAAAAATCAGAACATGGATAATGAACTTCCAAGATGGTCAAATTAGCGAATATTTCCAAGTAGTAATGTACATGGCTACATAAATGTACATTATATAATATAAACGATAGAACACTTCTCTAATCCAGTCTTTTTTGATCAATGGCAGCAAATCTCTTCCCCAAATCAAAAATATTATTTCATGTTTACAATGGTATAAGCTTCACGTATGCCAGACTTTTAATCCATTTTCGGTGTCAATAATATTTGATATTAAGCTGTTACATCCACCAGCCTCTTCATATATTACATGCCTCTTCTAAGATGTGTCAGTCCTTTCCCCCGGAAAGGTAACATAATGTGTAAGATCGCTATAATTTTTTTTAAAAGCAAGCATATTATAAAGAAACCTTTACTTCCAATCTGAAGGGATAAATACTGCAAGAGATGGAACACATAGTACATTTAGTGGCTACTCTGAATGCTGATTAAGACCCTACTCAAAGATGTGTATCTTGTTCATTAACTATGTCACCGTAGCATACTCTTGCAGCTTCTACAAAGGAAGGTGGATCTTTCATGTGTTTCGAAAGGGTAAATAGAATTAGAAGGGGTAAGTAGTCTTTTCTGCAATTGCAAGCATTCGTTCAAGACAATATATTTGGTTTTAATTAGGGAAATTTAGGATAGGTTAAAAAAAGATTCCTGGCAGAGGTAGAGGGAAATGGTCACTCAGAAATCACGATTACTGTAAAATTCCATGATGGAAGACAAGATCAAGTTTTAGATTTTAAATAGGAATTTAAAAAGTGAAGAATTCAATTAGATGCTAGGCATAAGAATTGTTTCCTGCATCTTATACGTGGCTAGTTTGGGAAAGACTTAAAATACGCAGCTGTATTTCAGATCTCTAGGATACAAGGACATGTTCTGGGATAGGTGGCAACTGAACAAAGGAAGTAGATTCAAGCAAGCAGTGATTTGCATACTTGCAAAGAGGGATAAAAGGTAGAATAGAATTAAATTGGAATTACAAAGGAAAATACATTCATGATATTAACATACAAATTTGATGCTTTTGGAAATTTATCAGAATTTGAGTCAGGACAGAATTTAAGAAGAAAGAGGACCAGAAAGTAAGGAGACTGAAATAGCTGAGTAGTTCCACCTAAAAACTTCTGGAATTACTCAGCACCTGAGGCAGGACCAATGATCTGAAACATTAATGCTGTTTCTCTCTTCACAGATACTGCCCAACTTTCTAACTATTTTCAGCTCTTTCTATTTATATTTCAGATTTCCAGAAATAGCAAGCAATTTTTTCAAACTTCAAGGCATTCATATTCTATTAGTTTCAATAGGGCAAGATGATAAGCTGTCAGGTGTTGGCAAAGAAAACAACTATTTCACATTTCCATGCACATATATACCTGCAAGAAGAAATATCTCTGTAGAGGACAGACAATCATTCAACATTTAAAATGTCTGTTCTCTCCAATGATACTGCCTGGCTGATTGATGTTGCTATATTCAGTTGTTGGAAAATGAGCATACAGAGGTTCTGCAATATTTAAAACAAGAGGAAAGGATGGAGAGAGCCGTAGGAAATGTGCTAAATGAAGCATTATGGAGCTTACTTTCTTGTCTAACTACAAGTAATTGGAGGAATTTTACTGAATTTGCCTAATAGTAACAAAGAATTTATCTCTTTACTTTGCTTTCCCATTGAGTTAATGTTGCTAGTTATTGAAAAGGATAGTGCTTAAAATGCAGTTTAACAGTTCAATTATCAAAGAGCAGGTCATTTTCAAAGCAGAAACTCGTAACTCCAGAAGTAGTCATATTGGCAGATGAGGCTCTCCCCGGCAATGGACTGCAAAGAAGGCAATCAAAGCTTGCAGCGGGATCTGGATCTGCTGGAAAATGGGCTGAAGATAGCAGATGGAACCTAATTCAGACAAGTGTGAGGTCTTGCACTTTAAAAGGACAATACAGTGTAGGAGTTACACAGTGAACAGTAGGGCAGTGAGGAGTGCAGTAGAACAAAGGGATCTGGGAATTCAGATCCACAATTCTGTGGAAGTGGTATCGTAGGTAGATATGATCTTAAGGTCATAAAGAGAGCTTTTGGCATTTTGGACTTCATAAATCAGGGTACTGCGTACAGGAGTGGGATGTTATGTTGAAGTTGGTATTAGATGCAGGTGAGGCCATATATGGAGCATTGCGTGTTACCTACAGGAAAGATATCAATAAGTTTGAGAGATTACAAAAATAATTCACTAGGATGTTTCCATGGCTTGAGGACCTGGGTTATAGAGAAAGGCTGAATAGGTTAGGACTTTATTTCCTGGAGTTTAGGAGAATGCAGGAGATTTGATAAAGGTATGCAAAATTATGAGGGGTAAAGATATGGCTAATACAAGCAGGCTTTTTCCACTGAGATTGGGTAAGACTAGAGTTCAGAGATTAAGGGTGAAAGGTGAAATATTTAAGGAGAACTTGAGAGGAACCTCTTCACTCAGAGGGTGGTGCAAATGTAGATAAGCTGACAGAAGTGGTGCATATGTGTTCAACTGCAACACTTAAGAGAAGTTTGGATAGGTATATGATGTGAGGGATATGGAGGGCTCTGGTCCAGGTGCAGGTTGATACAGACTAGATAGGCTGAAGGCCTGTTTCTGTACTGTAGTGCTCTATGACTCAATCTCTGTATGTAACTCGTCATTGTACTGAAAGCCAGAATACATTTTCAATCACATAGCAATAAAATAACAATTCTTATTGAATACAATAAAAATTTCTTCATGGTACATAATTACAAAGGTACATGCACTTTACTACAAATCTGGTAAGCTTCAGTTAAAAAGAATGCAAGTTCCACAAGAAAAGAAAACAATGGATTGGTTATACAAGAATCTTTTATTAAAGGCCTACTTGATACCGATTGTATGGATCGATGCACCGCATGACTTGCAAAAGATGGGTCAATATCCTTGAGTAAGATGGAATCCTAATAATATTTTAACATGAAACCCCAATTTCTACGCAAATTGGTCTGTCAGAATATTTACGTTGTAGTCATCTACAGATAAAAATAAACACTGAGTTCAAAGATTTCCAAGTCCTCTTACCTTTGTTAAAGCTATTTTGAGTAAAAACCCTAGGACCTACTTTTGTGAAGTGATTACAAAACTTTTAATGAAAACGTAAACTGTTTAACATAAAAATGACATGGTGACAATCCTGTTTTGATTAACTTATTTTCATTTGTTTATGAATCAAGGGAATATTTTCTATGGGATTCTCAGAATTTTGAAAAGAAACACAGTTGCACTAAAGACACATAAAACACTCATTTATCAAAATTTATGAGTTTTCTAGTACCCCCAATGCTGCAAAATCACAAGAGATGACATTGAAGTCTTAACTGCAAAAGTCTAATTTCTAATCCTGTACAATTCAGGGGTGTCAAACTCATTTTAGGTCACTGGCCGGATTGAGCAAAATGCAGCTTCATGCGGGCCGGATCAGTCGGACGCGTGCGAACGCAGCTTTCGTTGCCTCCGTTTTTTCAGCCTGCTCTCATGTGTCTCAGTCTCTGCTATAACTACAAAGTGTTTCACTTTACAAATTCCGTTTCTTATGAAGAAGACTGCCAAGCAAGACTGCCAAATAAACACTAAAAACCCTGAAAACCTGGCACCTGAATAAACTCAGCATTAGCCATATCATATGCCATAGGCGCTTCGATTACTGGGGCCAGCTTTAATAGTAATTAGATATTATCTCGCGGGTCAAAGATAATTCCACTGCGGGCTGGATTAGGCCCGCGGGCCTTGAGTTTGACATATATGCTGTACATGGTCTTTTAGAAACTCTGTTTCTTGAAAATGCTTAAGTAGTAATAGACTATGGAAGATCATTAATGACATTACTGTTCATAAAACAATCAGACCAATAAACCAGAAATTGATTTATGCTGGACACAAATGATACAGGTGATTAGAAGGTTGAAGCCAGATCATGTATCCAAGTGCATTTAAATCATGAGTGTAATGCCAATCTTTCCTGAGACTGTCAGGAAATGCAGTCAACGGGAAGGAAAGCACATTTAAAAAGACAGGCAGATCTTGTTCCTGCAACAGAACTGATGTAACTAGTTGCCTGTGATAGTTGTGGACCAGTCTATCAGAATTGCTGAAGGTGCTCATTACTGAGCTCTGAAAAAGTCTCAATATGACAGTAGCTGGCTGTCCTACTAAAGACATTAGGTGTATCCTGAAAATGATCAGGCAAGGAAAGAGGGAGCAGATGATCTTTACAAAACATACAAAGGTTAAACTTTGAGGTGTTACGAGTGTGTCAGAGTGCTCCCCTGATAAGACCTCCCTTAATTTGCATGCTCCTCACCACCTAAGAACAATTAAAAACAGCTATAGATATTGAAAATCAGAACCACTAACAAAAAAATGCTGGATACATTCACTGGAATGCTGGACAGATTCAGTAGATCAAGCAGCATTTGCAAACACAGAAATAGTGTGAACATTTCAGGTTGAAGAAGAAGGGCCTTCAACCTGACACTTAACTTTGAGTTTCTTTCCACAAATGTTGCCTGGCTTACTGGGTGCTTACAGCATTTTCAGTTTTTATTTCAGAGCCTTAAGGATCCAAATGGACAATTGGTGCACAGGCTCAAATCATTTACGCATAGCTGTGATTTTGCTAAGTAACTTTGTCCTTTGCTTTGTATAAACCTAGGAAGCAGTGTTTAGAACCTCAACATAACCTAGGAATAGAACCCCCCCTCACACTCCTCCCCATTTATTACATCAGTCACTGCAATGCACTGAAAAAAATTTCAAACCACTTTTTATAATCCTGTTTACATTGTAAATACATATTGGTGATTATGTATTTATGCACATTTTATTCCATATCTGTACTTTAACTTCCAACTATTTTTATGTAAGTATTTGTTATAATTGCTGATTCTTGTTGTTTGTTGAATGTTGCCCCAATGCACCACAGAAAATACCTAATATATGTCAGTGTATATGCAAATAAAGTTGATCTTTGATACTTGAATGAAACTTGCCAATACTAGTTGATAGCCACTTTCTGAATGATTTTAATATTCTGGCTCCTACTTTTTCCTTGGATTAATACATTTATTTTAAGTGTCCCTGCTCATGTAATGAAGAATATCAGATGTATGTGTTAAGAGCCAATTTCCACCGTTATTGCCAGCAGACTGTTCCAGGCTACATTTTTATTAATAATATAAAACACTTTAGAGAGCTCCTTTTAGTTCATATATAATTTAAATAAGCTGATTTACAAGCAATTTTAACATCCTTTCCCTCTGTGCTGAACAAGGGCATGAATAATCATGTAGTTCTATTTAAAATATGGAGAAAATATTGAGATATTTAAGTATTAAATCCAGCCCCATGTCTTTTAAATGCTGTATATACAAAATAATATTCAACTATTGTCTCAAAATATGCTGCAGAAAAAAAAATTCTAATTTCTTTGTTCTTACAGTGATTATTTTGAAAAGCTTACTTAACACACACAAAATGTTGGAGGAACTCAGCTGGCCAGATAGCATCTATGGAAAAGAATAACTAGTTGACGTTTTGGGCTGAGACCCTTCTTCAAGACCGAGAAGGAAGGGGGAAGATGTCAGAATATAAAGGTGGGGAGATGGGAAGGAGGGTAGCTGGAAGGTGATAGGTGAAGTCAGGGGGATAGGAAAAGTCAATGGCTGGAGAAGAAAAAATCTGACAGGAGAAAGGGAAGGAGGAGGGTACCCACATAGAAGTAATAGGCAGGTGAGAAGAAGTAAAAGGTTAGAGTGGTGAACAGAGGAAGGGAAGGTGGGAATTTGTTTACCAAAAGGATAAACTGATATTCATGCCATAGGTGGGAGAGTTCCCAGATAGAAGGTATGGTGTTTCTCCTCCACCCTGAGGGTGGCCTCATCTTGGCCATGGACCAACACAGCATAAAGGCAATGGGAATTAGAATTAAAATGTTTGGCCCCAGAAAGTCCCGCTTGTGGTGTATGGTACAGATGTGCTCGACGAAGCGGTCCCCAAATTTAAAATAGGTCTCACCAACGTAGAGGAGGTCGCATTGGGAGCACTGGACACAATAGATGATCCCTGCAGATTCGCAGAGAAGTGTTGCCTCATCTGGAATAACCATTTGGGGCCCTGAATGGAGGTGAGGGAAGAGGTGTATGGCCAGGTGCAGTACATTGGCTGCTTGCGCGGATAAGTGCCAGGAGGGAGGTTAGTGGGGAGGGACAAATGGACAAGGGAATCGTGGTGGAAGCGATCCCTGCGGAAAGCAGAGGGAGGGGAGGGAATGATGTTTAGCAGTAGGACCCCTTTGGAGATGGCGGAAACTGTGGAGATGATGTGTTGTATATGGAGGCTAATGGGGTAGTAAGGAAGGCCAAGAAGGTCTCTTTCCCTATTAAGTCAGAGAGAAGAATGAGTGAGGATGGATGTATGGGTAACAGCAGAGATGTGGGTGAGGGCAGCATCAATAGTAGAGAGAGAGAAATCCCGTTCTTTAAAGAAGGAGAACATCTCTGATGCACTGGAATGGAAAGCCGTGCCCCAGGAACAGATGTGGTGGAGATGAATAAACTGAGAAAAGGAAATAGCATTTTTACAAGAATCAGGGTGGGAAGAGGTATAGTCAAGATAACTGTTGGACTCAGTAGGTTTAACAGTGCATTTGTGTAGAGTTCAAGGTCAAAGAAGTTTAACAATAAATTACCTGGTTCACCATGTTAGGATCATTATTCACAACTTTTATCTTGCACTTGAAAATGATTTGATTGTATTGCAGCATTTATCATGGTTACTTAAGGTGAGTCAGGTAACTATTCAACATTTGATCACAGAGTAATTCAACATACAGTTTATCCCGTGTCTACTTCCGGGATTAACTCAACCCAGCACGTTTGAAAGAAATCATTTTCTACTTTACTTCAATACATAGGAACTGCTTCACACTAAAGATGATGTGCTAATCTTAAAATATTCATAGACATTATGCATCTGACACATCTACACATATTTATCAACTTCATTCTCAAAATTAATAACTTTAGAATCAGAATCAGGTTTACTATCTCTGAGATCATGGCAGAAGTACAATGCAGGCAGAACAAATTACGGTAGTTACAATAAAAATAAATAAATAGTGTAAAAGAGGAATAATGAGGTAGTGTTCATGGGTTCATGGACTGTTCAGAAATCTGATGGCAGAGGGGAAGAAGTTGCTCCTAAAAAAGATCTCAGGCTCCTTTACCTCCTTCCGAAAGGTATTAATGAGAAGAGGGCATGTTCCAGGTGGTAACTTTATGCTACTTTCCAAAGTAAAACAATCAATGTTAGTTACAATATTGTAGATCCACATTTAATCAACCTATAGAAATCAAGAAAGCAGCACTTCCATTATAACCTGAGCAATGCTTTTTGAGTTCACAACATATGCCAGTGATATTAAACCTGATTCTGATTCTCATTCCAACTTCAGAACAGCAGCACTTTTCTCCTGCTTTCCCTTCCCCCCTCCACTCCAGCCCTCCTGAACTGCATCAAGGATCTATCACTAGGCTCTCAGGGTTAACTTCCTCATGGGACTCCAAAAACACTCTACCACCAGTTTCCTCCCAAGGTTAACACAGCTTTCTACCAGATGGAGTTTTTTTTCCCTCCATAAACAACTGTACTCCTGTGCTGATTCACTTTCTTCCCAAAGCACCTCGAATTTTCTTCTGTTCTCCTTTCCACGGCAACAATTCAGCATTCATTTATACATTCCCTAGATCAATGCTCCATCTTCTCACCTCTCTCCTATCCCCACACAACCTTCACCCCTCTCATGCTTGGTGATTCTGAGTTATGAGATGCGTTGGTGGTTGGATACGGCAGTACTGCAGTTTTCTTAAAGGAGTTCATACAAAGACACTGAGGTAAACATTGTTGAATAATAAAATAGACATAGTCATCTTTTAAATAGATCCTCCCTCCCACCATCCCCCGCCAACACTTTATTCATCGTAGACACTCTCCTTTTGCCATAAGTAGACCGCATTGTAAACAACTGGCAAAATGTGTTCCTGGACATTGGTAAGAAGAAACTTAAAAAGGATTTCAGCACTTTTAAAATTAAAAGTGATGAAATTACTTGAAGAACTTAAGCCCAGAATGTAGCATTTAACACCACAGGGGACAGACGCTTAAAGCTTGAGGTCAGGTTAAATGTCAAAACCTGGGGGAGGGGACTCCTAACACAGAAGGGAATACTGCAGCTGCAATGCTTAAGGTTGTTGAGATGGGGAGGTGGCAATCATTTGGAGGAAGTCCAGAATCAAATCACAGTCCCAATTTTGGGAATTCTAACACAAGCGAGGCTGCAAACTAGGTAAAACACCCCTACCTTGGAGATGGAGAATCCAGTCAGTACTATGCCAATTCTTCATGACAGAAAAGTATGACAGATGGAAATCATGAAGAGATTGTGCACATGTGCAAGTTCTATATAACCTCAGTACTTCCAAAAGAAAAGAACTTAATTGCAGTTGAACAATTTCATGTTGATTATTGCCATTATAAATATGTCATTATACAATGGAAAATCTTAACAGAAAGTGCATGCAAAGTTCTGATCCTTAATGTTGATGTTATGTACATGAAGTCACTGCCAGGTAAAATAAGGTCAGAGAATGGGCATAAATAAATGCGGATCAAGGAAAACGTGATGCTGTGTTCCTGTGAAGGAGGGTAGATTAAGTTTAATGCTAATGAAGACCAGAGATTAATGTTGAAAAAGAGTGGATGTGGGAAGTGGAGAATGAAGAGATGGGTAAGGAATGATTAGGGTTCAGACAAGAATTAGAAATGTGTGGGTGAAGTGGCAAAAGGTTTAGAACATACGGTACAGCTGTAAAACTAGTTCACAAATGATAGGGCAACAGTGCAGGTAAGTGTCTGTAGCAGAGATAGCTGAGAGAGGCAACACCACAGACATGTAACTTTTTCAGTGGATAGGGGAGTGTAGTTCCATCAAGTATGAACTGATGTAACCATGCAGTGAAGTGTATCTACTGAGGGAATCGCAGGCCACGATATTTATAACAGAACTTCAACCCCTATTTCAATTAAGAGATAGCCACCATGAATTAGTTTTTATAACCTTCCTTAAAAATGACAAGACAAATGGATAAAGTAATGTAGAAAGTGTTTTGCATGCTTGCCTTCACAGACTGAGAGATCAGCTATGAGAGTTAGGATGTCATGTTACGGGCAGATAAAAATAGATTAGGCCACACCTGGAGTATTATGTGCATTTCTGATTGCCACACCACAGTAAAGATGTGGTAGCATTGGAAAGAATGTAGATGGGTACACAAAAGCTGGGGAAACTCAGTGGGTCAGGTCATATCCATGGTGGAAATGGTCTTTGAGGAAGTATTTTACTAAGCTGTTCCTTGGAATGAAGAGCTTTAGGTAAAAAGAATAGATTGGACAGACAGGGTTTATTCTCACTGGAAACTAGGAGAATGAAAAATGTCTTATATAGGTTTATAAGAAGCAGTATATAGTCAGAATCTTCTTCCTAAAGTAGAAGAACCCAAATCAAGAGGGACCAGGTTTAAAGTGAGATGGAAGAAACTTAAAGGAGATCTGAGGGGTAACTTTGTCAGACAAAGGGAGTGAGTCATTATGAACAAGCTGCCAGATAATATTGTGGAGACAGAAATAATTACAATATTTTAAAGGCAATTGATCAGGTACTTGAGTGGCAAAGGAGTAGAGGGATGTGGTGGTAATGTGAACAAAGAAAATTAGTGTAGAAAGACTTCACAGTCAGCATGGATGAGCTGGTCCAAAGTGCCCTTTCCTGCACAATACTGTGTATGACTCTGTATTTGACAGTGTAAGAAAATGTTTAGTTTATTACCTCTATAAAGTTCTACTGCAGGACGGAGTGGGGGAGAGGGGAATTCAGCTCTGGTGTTGACATGGGATATTGAATTGACACTATATTCTTTAATTGAATGAAAATAAAAACAATGACAGTACATCTAGGATATAGTTTCAATACAGTGAAGATAAGGGCGGGAATTATTACCAGTGGCTTGACTAATGTTCATTTTTCAACCATAATCACAATGGTTAGTGATCATACACAACAAAATGATGGAAAAATAATCTACTCCAAAAGAAATTCAAGGGTGATTTTGTGACTATTCTACCCACTGCTCGGGAAGTCTCAATTTATATCGTTCCTATGTATAAGTTACAAGTTCTTGGAATGCATCATCAGAAAAATTAGTTCCCTTAATGAGACTGTGTTCTTCCAAGAACGAACAGGATTCAGACCTAAGTGGGATCATTCCAATCAAGGCTTCACTCTAGCAATGGATTTGAGGGTTCTCAGACTCTGCTGTCTATGATCTGTCATGAGCAGCTTATGCTAACGCCCTCACTCGCATCAAAATAACATAACTGAAACTGAAGCAATTAAGAGAATGTTACCATCTGGTGAATAAAGTCATTTCACCCTTGAGCAACAAATACAAAATGCTGGTGGTACTCAGAAAGTCAGGCAGCATCACTGGAGGGAAAGAAACAGTTGATGTCTCATGCCAAGACTCTTCGTCAGCACTGGAAAGGAAGGAGGAAGAAGCCAGAATAAGGAGGAGGGAGGAGTGGAAGGACTACAAGCTGGCAGGTGTTAGGTGAGACCACCTGAGGGTAAGATGGCTAGGTGAGATATGGGACAAAATAAGAAGTTGGAAGGGGAAACCTGGAAGAGGTAAAGGACTGAAAAAGGAGAAATCTGATCAGAGCAGACAGTGGATGATGGAAGAAAGGAAAGGATGAGAGGAGCCAAAGGGAGGTGATGAGCAAGTGAGAAGAAAAAGGGTGAGAGGGTAACCAGAATTGGGAGTGGGAAAGAAGAGAAGGAGGGAGGGGTTAAATTACTGGACATTGGAGAAATCGAGTACATAAGATCGCAGACTACCGAGACAATATACGAAGTATTGCTCCTCCATCATGGCAGCTGAAGAGCCCATAGACAGACACGTCAGAATGGGAATGGCATGTTGAATTGAAATGGGTAGCAGATCGGGAGATCCTTTTGCAGCATACAGGGCAAAGGTGCTTGATAAAACTCCCCCAAACTACATAGGGTCTCATCATTGTAGATGAGATGCACCGGTAGCACCGAATACAATAGATGACCCCAAGAGATTCACAGGTGAAGTGTCACCTTTCCAGGAAGGACTGCTTAGGGCCCTGAATGTTGCTGAGAGTGGAAGTATGGGGGTAGGTAAGCACTTGTCACAGTTGCAGGAATAAGTGCCAGGAGGGAGATCAGTGGGGAGGAATGAATGGACAAGGGAGTTTTCCAGTGCAGCCTCCTCTACATCAGCACTTTTATTCAACTATATAAGTATTTTCATTGAAGCCAATCCATCACTGTCAGATTAACAGCAAACAGTTAAAATTCATTAATGTGCACTGTAAAAATATATTTTATTATTATTAAATAAAGATTTCTTTTAAATTTTCTTCATGATTGAAAGTATAAAATTTTTTCTAAACATTGTGACATTTGCTGATTGAAAATTGGCGCAGTAACAAGATTATTGGAGTAAATGGTTAACAAGACCACTGGATATTAATAAAATGTAATGCCAAAATCTGAATGGATTTATAATAAATTTATCAAATAATTGCTGAAAATAATTGTAATATTTAAACAATATTGTTCTCCAAAATAAAATCTAACTAAATTAATTTCCAAAAGTAACTTCCTTTAGGTTTTAGTTCTTCTGAAAATAAATAGGAAGAATACCAAATTGAAACCAGGAAGACTAGCATGGACAATCACTTCTCAATTTGTCAACAGCTACAAAAATATTTTTAGAAATAAAGTATGTGGTAGCCACATATTAATCATGTTCTGGAGAAAGACCTGTTTCAAATATAGGATTACTGCCTAAGGTGTAGCACATGCTCTTATAATGATCTATCTTCATACCTTTTCTATGCTCTATTTGTAAGCCTAAGATATTGGTAATGATGCAGGCAGGAGTGAAACGGCACACACAAAATGCTGGTGGAACGCAGCAGGCCAGGCAGCATCTATAAGGAGAAGTACTGTCGACGTTTCGGGCCGAGACCAGAGTGGTTTACTACAAAAACCTTGCACTCAATGTTAGCAAAACCAAGAGACTAATTCTGGATTTTAAGAAGGTGAAGTAAGGAAACAGGCGCCAGTATTCACCAGAGGTCAGCAGCAGAAAGGATGTCAACAGAGAGGATGTCTTTACTCAGAGGGTGGTAGCTGTGTCCTTGTAGTAGAAGTGGTAGAGGAAGGTTTGGTATTGTCATTTAAAGTAAAATTGGATAGGTACATGGACAGGAAAGGAATGGAGAGTTATGGGCTGAGTGCGGGCCAGTGGGACTAGGTGAGAGTAAACGTCGGCACAGACTAGAAGGGCCGAGATGGCCTGTTCCCGTGCTGTAATTGTTATATGGTTATATAACATCTAGAAGATCTGTCCTGGGCTCAACACACTGGTGCAGCTATGAAGAAGGCACACCAGTGGCGCTACTTCATTAGAAGTTTGAGGAGATTCGGTACAAATTCAGATAGATATCTGATGGCTTGTTACATCCAGCCTGATATGGAGACTCCACTGCACAGGATCGCAAGGGGCTGCACACAGTTGTTGACTCAGCCAGTACATCACAGGCACAACCCTTTCCACCACTGAGGACATCTGCAAGAGGCAGGACCTCTAGATGATGCCATCCTCAAGGACCCTTTCCATCTGGGACATGCACTCTTCTCACTTCTACCATCAGGGAGGAAGAACAAGAGTCCAAAGACCTACACACAACAATTCAGAGCTTCTTCCCCTCCATTATCAGATTTCTGAATGGTCTGTGAACACTACCCTCTATTCCTTTCCTTGGCACTATTTATTTATTTATTTTGTAAATTAAAGTAATTTTATGTCTTTGCACTGTATTGATTACAACAAATTTCACTTCATATAAGACAGCGATAATAAACCTGATTCTGATTCTGTGCACAATCACCAGGAGAAGACAGAGATGTGCAAGACTGGCAGCTCTCAAGATCCTTATTCCTACAGGCAATTGGTCCTCGCTGTTTCCAAAGGAATCTGTGGAAGACAGCTCTGAAGGAAAATTGCTCTTATGCACTCATACAGAGGTAGAGCAGTGAAATGGCAGCTCATGGCATCTGGCATTGCAATAATTTACATCAGTCCTATTTCTTGTAAATACTTAAAATCTTCATAAACTGAGGAAATGTTTATTTTAAAACAAACAACAATTTGGATGGCAGCAATCAAGATTAAGTTTTACTTCACAAGTCTGTTTCATGTTACAAAAACATGAATTTGGATTAAGCATTGTTAACCAATCAGTCCTCAGCCAAACAATTTGTGCTGCACAGAACATTGTTTCGACTTTTCCCCACACAGTGTTAGGTTCTTACAAATGACATGATGTAATTTAAATGAATCCAGCTGTTGCATTAGCGGTTAGCAGAGGAACACCACAGATAACCAGCCTGACTCAATAAACTTTAAATTAAACCAAACCTCAAGACAGAAAAGAGCGATCTTTGTGATTTTTACTCATCATACAAGCACTCTGGCAGACAGTAATAATAGCATTTGACAATCATGTTGTTTATCAACAGTAATTCTGCATAGCATTCTTTTAACTGACTCAACTTCTAAGTTTGTAAGTTTGTAGCCAGAAGCGCAGACTATCACATTAAACAAATTAATGTTTCCTTTCCTTTTCCTCTAATAACATTTCACTGAGAAAATCATCATTTGATCTAACACTTTTTTCTATGGTGAGATCAATTCTTTGGGTACATGTTTTGCTCTTAGCCCGCTGGCTTGCAGTAATAAGATCCTGTCTTTTCAACTGACATCTGGCCACCATCTTGAAAAATGGAACAAAGGAGTTTTTAATCCAGGAGTGAGATGTCTAAAAAAGAATTATAATCCAAATGTGGGATGAGATGTTAAAACTTTGCTGGAAGTTTGCTCAGGTAGACATAAGAGATCCCAAGACACAATTTCAGATAAGAGCAATGCAGTTTTTCCCCAATGTCCTGGCCAAAATGTATCTCTCAGTAGACTGATTATCTCATCATTATCACATTGCTCTTTCTGAGATCTTGCTGTGTGCACTTCCTAATGTAATGATTACTCCTTACGTACTCTTAACATTTCTGAATCTGGGGAACTTTCAGAACTAGCAGGATGAGGAAAACTGGTACATAAATGCAAGATTTTTTTATCCTTTAACAGTAAATAGTGGAAATAACATTGCTCAAAATTAAACAGTAAAAGCAGCACAATAGTAAGGAGTTTCACACTAGCAAAAGTTCAATTTTGAACTGATGTTAGAAAACTTAGATTTCTGTTCCCATCATAGACTTCTAAGCAATTTTGTCACTTATCCCCTACAGCCAGTTTTCCCACACCAGGTGGTATGCATATGTCAGAAGATGGCCATTCTAGGGCAAAATGTTCATCAGCAGCAGCACAGACAGCTGCTTTGCCTTTCATGGCCTGGTGACAGTCACAGTGGAAGCCTCAGAACTTTTATTTACCTTTTTAGAGCAGGTGTTCCCAACCTAGGTTCCACATACCCTTTGATTAGTGGTGGAGGTCCACGGCATTAAATAGGTTGTGAAACCCTGATTTAGAAATACAGCACAGAACAGGTCCTACTAGCCCTTCGAGCTGCGCTGTTAGCAACCCCTGATTTAACCTAATCCTTGCCTAATCAAGGGACAATTTACAATGACCAATTAAATGGTATGCCTTTGGACTGTGGGTGGAAACCAAGCACCTAGAGGAAAGCCATGCATTGCACAGGGAGGACAAACAAACTCCTTACAAAGGACACCAGGATTGAACTCTAACATCCCGAGCTGTGTTGTGCTAACTGCTACACTACTGTGACATCCAACTTGTTGAAACAATGGAGCCAGCATAATAAAGACAACACAGTAACAGTGACTGCATTTCAAAAATTGATTGAAAATCATGCAAGAACACTCCATTCCACACTATTATTTGTTAATTTTATCCTAAATTTGCACTTTCTTGTTGACCATAGGCAATTAACATCACAATACACTTTGCCATAGGATAATGCCAACAGAATCAAAAGGAAACTGATGGGCATGTCTGAGGAGGAATAAAGGGAAATAAGAAAAGGGCTCAGTTGGTTGAAGGCAACAGACGTGGTTGGGTCTGCTCTGTGACTATAACTGGTATTCAAGCTGTCCATTTCTAAGAAGTGCTCTGGGTGGGATGGACTGTGGAAACTAGAGACTAGAAACTAGTAAGGATTGTGGGGGGAGAAGATAGTAGATCAAAGTTGTGACTAACATTTGAGATGCATGGGGGAAGTTGGGGCATTTGGAACCTAGATCAGGATGAACGTTTAAAATGATGAAAGTGGAGAAATCAAACACTGACAAAATCAGTGATTACAGTCAGGGGACAGTAGTTTGTGCCTCAACCAGACAGAATTAGATCTCGCCTGGAGATCAAGGTGAGGTAAAAGAGGGGGAGAGTGGCTTTGTATCAGAAGCTCAGCTGTGTGGGAGGGAGGGACACTTACAGGGGGTTGGGTAACAGGTGTCAAAGAACAGCAAACTGTTCAAAGTTTTGCCACATCTTGAGAATGATGGTGGACAGTTAAAGGAGGATGAGGGTCTATGACAATCTCCATCCTCAACAATGGCAGATCAGCATTTGAATGCTGCAGACAAGGCTGAAGCATTCACGGCCACGTTCACCATAAATACTCAGTAGATTGGCTGCCCTCTGAGATCCCCAGTACCACACATGGCCGTCTTCAGCCAATTCAGCTCATTCCACATATAATCACAAAATATCTGAGATCACTGGATATAGCAAAAGCAATGAGGCCCACAATATCCCATACCGGATGCAGCGATTCAGATCGACGGGCTTACTATGCACCGTCAGGATAGATCTTTAGAGTCTCTCAAGAGCAGAGGTGGAGGAGTATGCTTCATGATCAAGCCTTCTTGTATACACAAGTATACCAGCTCTGTCCCAATTCTGCTCACCAGACCTGGAATATCTAGCAGTTATGTACCATCCTTTTTACCTACCACAGGAGTTCTTCAGGGTCATTTTGGTAGCAGTATACATTCCACCTCCGGCCAATGTCAATCAGGCTTTAGATGATTTGAGTAATGGGATCAACATGCATGAAACAGCGCACCCTAATGCTTTCACCATCGTTTTGGGGGATCAGGCCAGTCTGATAAAAATAACTAAGCAATTACCATTGGGGTGTAGATTTTTTTATAATAAAAATTAACCATACTAGTGTATTTCATTACTCAATTTATTTTATTTGATTCATTATCAATATGGGATACTGTGATTGTATGCATTTTGTGCTATCTTATTTTTATTTATAATTAGTATCCTTATGAACTCTGTATTTGTGTATATGAAATTTAATAAAGATATTGGAAAAAGAAAGCAATTATCATCAACAAATCACTTGTAATACTAGAGGAAACAACACACTGGACCATTGTTACACCACCATCAAGGATGCATACCATGTTATTCTACACCCTCACTTTGGCAAGTCTAGTCACCTGGCTGTACTTCTATTCCCTGAGTATAGACAGAGGATGAAGGCTGCAACACTGGTAGTCAGGACCAAGAAGGTATGAACAGGGAAGCACAGGAGCACCTACAGGACTGTTTTGAATCAGTGAACTGGACTGTATTCAGGGATTCATCATCAAACCTGGATAAGTAAACTGCAGTTGTTACTGATTTCATTAAAACCTGTATGGATGAGTTGAATGTGTGCTTACAAAGGCTTACTGTACATTCCCAAACCAAAAGCCGTGGATGAACCAGGAGGTACGTCATCTGCCGAAGGCTAGATCTGTGGCATTCAAGTCCGGTGACCCAGGCCTGAAGCAGAAAACCAGGTATGATTTGTGGAGGGCTATTTCAAGGGTGAAGAGACAATTTTAAACGATGTTGGAGGTGACATTGGATGTACGACAACTCTGGCAGGGTTTGTAAGACATTACTTCCTACAAAGCGAAACCCAATAGCGTGAATGGCAGCGATGCTTCACTACCAGATGAACTCAACGCCTTCTATGCCCGCTTTGAAAGGGAGAACACAACTACAGCTGTGAAGATCCCTGCTGCACCTGATGACCGTGTGATCTCTGTCTCAGAGGCCTATGTTATGCTGCCTTTAAAGAGAGTGAACACTCACAATGCAGAAGGTCCCAATGGAGTACCTGGTAAGGCTCTGAAAACCTGTGCCAACCAACTGTTTGGAGTATTCAAGGACATTTGAAACCTCTCACTGCTACGGGTGGAAGTTCCCACTTGCTTCAAAAAGGAAACAATTATATTAGTGCCTAAGAAGAATAATGTGAGCTGCCTTAATGACCATCGCCCGGTAGCACTCACATCTAAAGTGATAAAATGTTTTGAGAGGTTGGTCATGACTAGACTGAACTCCTGCCTCAGCAAGGACCTGGACCCATTGCAATTTGCCTATCGTCACAATAGGTCAACAGCAGATGCAATCTCAATGGCTCTTCATATGGCTTTAGACCACCTGGACAACATAAACATCTACGTCAGGATGCTGTTCATCGACTATTGCTCAGCATTTTATACCATCATTCCCGCAATCCTGACCTAGGCTTCTGCACCTCCCTCTGCAATTGGATCCTCGACTTCCTAACCGGACGACCACAATCTGTGTGGATTGGTGATAACGTCTCCTCCTCGCTGACAATCAACACTGGTGCACCTCAGGTCTGTGTGTTTATCCCACTGCTCTACTCTCTCTATACCCCATGATGCTGTGGCTAGGCATAGCTCAATTACCATCTATAAACTTGCTGATGCTACAAACATTGTTGGTGGAATCTCAGATGGTGACACAAGGACATACTGGAATGAGATATACCAACAAGTGGAGCAGTGTCACAGCAACAACCTGGCAATCAACGTCAGTAAGACAAAAGCGTTGATTGTGGATTTCAGGAAGGGTAAAACAAAGGAACATATACCGATAGAGGGATCAGAAGTGGAGAGAGTGAGCAGTTTCAAGTTCCTGGCTGTCAAGATCTCTGAGGATCCCAACATATCTCTGAGGTCCCAACATATTGATGCAGTTATAAAGAAGGAAAGAAGGCAAGAGTGTGAAGAGATTTAGTATGTCAGCAAATACACTCAAAAACTTCTATGGATGTACTGTGGAGAGCATTCTGACAGGCTGCATCACTGTCTGGTATGGGGGAAGGGGCTATTGCACAGGACTGAAAGAAACTGCAGAGGGTTGTAAATCTAGTCAGCTCCATCTTGGGTACTAGTCTACAAAGTACCCAGGACATCTTTAAGGAGCGGTGTTTGCAGTGTCCATTATTAAGGACCTCCAGCACTCAGGGCATGCCCTTTTCTCACTGTTATCATCAGGTAGGAGATACAGAAGCCTGAAGACACACACTCAGCGATTCAGGAACAGCTTCTTCCACCTTGCCATCTAATTCCTAAATGGACATTGAACCCTTGAACACTGCCTCACTTTTTTAACATATATTATTTCTGTTTTGCACGATTTTTAATATATTCAATATACGTATACTGTAATTGATTTACTTATTTATTTATTGTTATAGTTTTTTCTTCTTCTATATTATGTATTGCATTGAACTGCTGCTGCTAAGTTAACAAATTTCACATCACATGCTGGTGATAATAAACCTGATTCTGATTCTGTGGTACTGAATATGCACTTCAGAACCAACCACTTTTCTAGCTGTGCTGTTCCAGTAGGTACAACACTGGGGAACACTACAGAACAATGGGGACGTATCACAAACTCAAGCTTGTTCATTATTGACCAATCAGCATACTCTTAATCACCAGTAAATTGTTGGAAGAAGTCCTGAACAGTGCTATCAAGCAACACTGACTTGCCAATTACTGATGTCGTGTTGAGTTTTACTAGAATTATTCAGCTCCAATCATCATCATAATCTTCACATCAAGGATCATATAGCCCTTCACATCGAGGTATCAACTGAAGTGTGGCATGAAAGAAGCCTGGTAAAACAGAAGGTGAAACACATCAAAGGTAAAACACTTCACCTTCTTAGCACTAAAAATAGCACTAAAAAGTGGTTGTGGTTTTTGGAAGGACCCAAAACGGTCACTGCAGTAGTTCCTCAGAACAGCTTCATCAATGTTCGTCTTTGCATGAAAAGGGGGAAAAAAAATTGGATGATCATATTTTATTCCATTCATGGCTCTTAAAAAATGAAGCAGCTCCCAGCAGGATACAGGGAATATTCCAGTATGGGCTGATAGGAGGGACATGACTTTATCATTAGTGGCAGAAATGTTACCTGCAATGACCATCTCCAAAACACATCCATTACCTAGCCTTGACAGCTGATAAGAAAACACCATGTGGGTCATCACTGACCAGATACTCAAAGCTACCTGCTGCCTAAACATTGGAGCCATAAGGTCAGAGGTTGAGCAATCTGTAGCAAATGACATACCTCCTAAAACCTCAATCTCTTTCCTCCACCTACAAGGCATAAATCAAGAACATAACAGCATAATCTCCACTTTTTTGAATGACTGCAGCTCCAACAACACTCATGAAGTTCAATGCATCAAGCCTACTTGTTTGGCACCCTACCCACCATTCTGAACATCCATCTCCTCCACCACTGGTGTATCGAGGCTCCTATATGTGTACCATCTTCAAAATACACCAATTACTTATCTTGGCCAATCCAACAGCAACTCCCAAAACCATTAACTTTACCACCAAGAAAGTTAAGGGAATAAGGACATAAGGAAGCACCATCGTCTGCAGATTTCCCACCAAGATTTTATATGTGGAAGGCATCTTCAAGCAGTATCACATACATATTCATATATTAACCCTTAGTAAATACATACATATTTTCTATAGTACTGGGATTTTTCTAGTGCTATTCAGTTTCTTAATAACAGGGATTTTATCCATTTGTGTATCTTTGTTAATATGAATCAAATTATAATGGTTTCACTTGAAAACTGCAACAGGTAGGAAGATACTCTGATTCATACTCACCTGGTCAGTTAGTCAGTTATTATTATTATTAATTATTATTATTGCTAAGTGTGTTTTTAAATGTTTCCCACTTGGGATCAATAAAGCACTTATTATTGTTATAATTATTATTATTACTGCATCAACTTCAATGAACTTATATTTACATACCAGGACTTCTTACATAGAAGGAATGGACATCAGTTATTGATTTTTCTCAAACAATGATCTGTAAAGTTTGTTGGCTGAACCAGATCTCATTCAAGCAGCACTTACTGAGTAAATAAAGAACTACTCACTGAAGTTCAGTTTGGGTTTCCCCAAGAATATTCAGCTCCTGACCTTATTGCCTTTGTCCAAACAAGGGCAAAAGAGCTAGGCTCTGGAGGGAAAGTAAGATCATCTGCCCTTGACATCATGGCAGCATTTGATTAAGAATGGCATTAGGTGTTCTGGCTAAAATGGAGTCAATGGGAACAAAGAGATAAATTCTCGGCTGCTGGGTATCACACCGCACACAATGAACATTATGGCGGATGAGGTCAACCATATCAGCCACAATGTAGTGTCCAGAACTCAATCTTCTTCAGCCGCTTCAACAATGACCTTTCTTCAATCGTAAAGTCAGAAGGAGGGATGCTCAACGATGATGAACGATGGGCAGCATCACTGGCAACTCCTTAGATAACACCTTTCGTATCCAGATGCAGCAAGGTGTTAGACAATATCCAAGCCAGGGCTAATAGGTGGCAGATAACACTTGCACAAATCCCAGACAATATCAACAACAGAGATCCCATCTAACATCTGTGAACGTTCAATGGCATTACCATAATTGAATCCACCATTATCAATATCCTGGGAGCAGAGCAGAAACACAGCTACATAGAAAAAGTAGCTACAGGAACAGGTCAAACTAAGAATCCTGCCGTGAGCAACTCAACTCCTAACTCCCCAAGGTATTTCCATTGTCTACATAATTCAAATTAGGAACGTGGTGGAATACTCTCCATTGCCTAGATGACTGCTGCTTCAACAACACTCAAGAAACTCAACACCATACAGGAGATACAGTAGCAGTCTGTTTCATAGGCACCCATTCCACAATCATCACACTTGCCCCGCCACTGAGCTGCAGCTTGTTCTACCTATAGGATGCATGGATGCAATTTACCAAGCCCTCCCAAACCCAAGACCTCTATCTGCTGAAAGGACAAGGGCAGCAAAAGCATGGGAACTCCACTACCAGAAAGTTGCCTTCTAAGCCACACATCATCTTGGCTTTTAAACACAGTATATTGTTGTTCCTTCACCACTGCCTGGTAAAAACCCTGGAACTTCCTCCTGATCAGCAGTGTGGGTATACCCACACTTCAAGGACAGAAGGTGTTCAAGAAGGCAGCTCAACACCACCTTCTCAAGAGGCGATAATGGATGAGCAGACCCAGGTCCCTTGAATGAATAAAAAAGCAAATTATAACTTTGCTTGCCCTTTACATTATTTTCATTTTGATATTCTTTCCTTGATTGTTTTGTATAATTTCAAAGTTCAAAGTAAATTTATTAATAAAGCACTGTACATATATGCTACCATATACTACTCTGAGATTAATTTTCCTGCAGACATTTACAAGGAAAAAAAGTACAATATAATCCACAAAAAAATATGCATAAGCAGAGAAAGACGGCCAAACAACCAAGGTGCAAAAGAAGGCAAACTCTGCAAATGAGTCCTATAAATCACAGAATCAGTTCAGAGTAGTGGTGATTAAAGTTATTCAAGATGGTTCAGGAGCCAGATAGTTGTGGGGTAGTAACTGTTCTTAAACATGGTGGTGGTGTGGGACTTAAGACATGGCCTAAAAGGTTGGACCCTTTGATGACAGATGCTGTTTTTTTGTGGCTGTGCTCCATATAAATGTATTCAATAGTGGGGAATGCTTTGCCTGTGATGGATTGGGCTGTGTCTACCAGGTAAAGTGAGAGGACATATGGAAGGAGTATAAATATCATCATAGATCTGCTGGGTTCAGCAGTGTATTTCCATGTTGACAAACCACTTTTAATATTCTATTCACATTTTCTATTTTAATCATTGTAATTATTGCAACATTGGATTCTATGTAGGCTTTATTATCCTCTTCAGGTGTCCAATTCACAATGCTATGAATCTGTGTATGGGGTTGTGTAGTATTTATGACTGCTTGTCTGCCAAAATGGGACAAACTCATAGCTGTTTATCTACCCAGAGTATGGTAAATGTTTATTTGTCCCTTGAGTTGAATATGAAATACAGTCATTCAAAAACCTTTAACAATTTTTGAAATATACAGGTTAAATAATTGCAAATGTCACAATCTTGCAAAGCTGCAGAACAAAATCAGGATACAGCATTCAATCTGCTAATGTGATTTGGCACTAAACTTTGGCACATGCTTCAAAGTCCAATCCATAGAAAACTACACTGCAAGAAGCTGCGTGGTGCTTTTCTCCTGTATTTTGAATAAATTATATCTGACAAGACTTTCAAATAATGGCCTAATGAAAGATCTTACATTATGGGAACATTTTTCCATTTCTGCAACTTTCTGAACAAAATAATACAGAATTGATCAACCTCAGCACCTAGCTGTTTCGATGTATTGTGGTTAGGAGGGGCAGGAATATATTTTAAACAGCAAGCAGAAATACCTTTTGATTCTCTTTTACTTTTGTTAACATGCCATTATGTGACCAGAGAAATTCATGCATCAACTGTTCCCCTAACTCTTAAGCACTTCAGCTACCATGTCCTTTCAACAGTATCCAGACACAATAACTCCACTACCAAAGCCTGGCTAAATGGATATTTCTTGCAACTTCGAATTCTTACATCCCTCTATGTATTCTCACTCTCCAATGAGCCTCATTTCATAGCTTTTATGAACAAAGATCCATGTTCTCTCTTCCTAACAATCCCAATCCTCCACTGACTAATTGATTTCATTTGTAGCTTATCCCCAGCACAACTCTGGCAATTGGCCTTATCCGATTCATCCCTCCTCTCCCTGCAGCTTATTTTCTCTCCTTTACAGATCTGATGATGATTCTTTGACCTGAAATGTTTGCACAGACTGCACGGCCAAACACCTGAGCAATAACAAAGTTCACCAATGTCATGACGTTGGTGGGGCTCATAACCAACAATGAGATAGATGGCCTACAGAGAGGAGGTGGAAGAGCTCGAGGCCTGGTGCTAGGCAAATTAACTCTTCCTCAAAGTTAACATGACAAAAGGAGATGATTTGTCTTGTCGAGTCCTGCTGACGGGTCTCGGCCCAAAACGTCCACTGTGCTTTTTTCCATAGATGCTGCCTGGCCAGCTAAGTTCCTCCAGTGTGTTGAAAGGAAAAGGTTATTGAGATCAAGAAAACCCACACCACTTCTGCCCCTCTTCACATCAGCAGAACAGCAGTTGAAACTGCAAGCAGTTTCAGACACCTGGGAGTGCATATCTCACACAACATATCCTCCACAGCCCAGAAAGCTCACCAATGCCTCTATTTTCTGAGAAGGCTGAAGAGAGCTGGTCAGTGCACATCAATACACCTGACTTTCTACAGATGCATAGATGAAAGCATCCTGACATGCTGCATTGTGGCATAGTACAGAAATTGCACTGCAAAGGCTAGGAAGTCTTGACAAAGGGTAGTCACAACAAAACTGCCCAATGCATCACTGGCACCAACCTACCTGGTATCAAGGGCACATAAAAAGAAAGGTGCCAGGAAAAGGCCAGCAATATTATGAAGGATCCCACTCACCCTGCTTATGGACTGTTTCTCCCACTCCCATCAGGTAAAGGCTATGCAGCTTCCACTCCAGGATCACTAGATGCAAAAACAGTTACTTCCACCAAGCCGTCAGGCTGATCAACACCCCCACCCATTAACCCACCCCACCATACATCCCCTGACCACCACCTAGCATCACAATATGTACATACAATCAGTCTACGTATATAACAATTACTTGTACATTGTGTTTTATAAGATTGCTTTTATATCTACATATATTTAATGTGTGTGTTTTATTGTGTTCTTTAAGCTTATTTAAGCTTATCGGATCCAAAGTAGCAATCGCTTCATTCTCCTTTTCACTCATGTACTGAAAATGACAATAAACAATTTTGAATCTTGAACCTAGAATCTTTCTAAATGCCACCTGACATCCTAAGCATTTTAGCATTTTTTTGTTTTTCTTTTGATTTTCAATGTTATTTCATGTCAAGTTACCAGTTTGAAGTTTAAGGTTTCTTCTACTCAAGAATTCTACATAACATTAAGTGCTTGTGGAACACTTCAGTAGAAGAAACTTTAAAATGGAAACTTTGCTTTATGTTGAATCCATTTCTAATAAGAATATTAAACAAATAGAAGTAGGAGTAGGTCAACTGGCCAGTTGAGTCTACTCCGCCATACAATAAGATAATGGCTGATCTAGCCATGGACTCACCTCCACCCACCTGCCTTTTCCCCCATAACCCTCAATTCCCCTGCTTTGCAAAAATCTATCTAACTGTGCCTTAATGAGATAGCCTGCACTACTTCCCTGGGCAGAGAATTCCACAGATTCATTACTCTCTGGGAAAAAAGTTTCTCTCAAACCTTTCCTAAATCTATTCCCTCAAACCTATGAGGCTATGTCTCCTAGTTCATGTCTCAATTACCAGCAGAAAATACTTTCCTGCCGCTATCTTATCTGTCCCTTTCATAATTTTATGTCTCTAAAATATCCCCTCTGATTCATCTGAATCCCAGCGAGTTTAGTCCAAGGTAGGTCGATCTCTCCCCATAGCCTAACCCTCTTATCTCTGTAATCAACCTGGTGAACTTCCTCTGCACCACCTTCAAAGACAATATATCTTCCGTCATGTAAGGAGATCAAAACTGTATACACTTCTCCAGATGTGGCCTCACAAGTTTCCCCTTACAATTGCAGCATAACCTCCCTGCTCTTAAATTCAATCCCTCTGGCAATGAAGACCGACATTCCATTTGCCTTCCTGATAACATGTAGCTCCTGCAAACCCTCCATTTGCAATTCAGGCACAAGCACTCCCAACAGACCAAAGACTGATTCAAGAGATGGCACCAAGCAGTGCTCTCAGTTGAGGTCGTGGTTCAGCCTTAGCTGTTTTTTAGGTTTGTAGTGACACGATTGAGCACAGAGAGAGGAGTGAAAAGTTTGGCTTTAGGGGCAGAGATATAGGGAAGTTAGAGGTCAGGCCAGAGTTTAGGCCTCCACTTCATGCTCCACATTCAAAGGCCAATGATGTGGACATGTGATGAAGGACATCTGTACATGGATGTCAGGCTGGCAAGCACTATGGATAAAGACCAGAGAGGATGAGGGCTGCTGGCCCCCAGGTTAGTGAGTCCACCCAGCTTGACAGGTTGTGCAGGGGGCATGCAGGCTGGTGATCCCCCCCAGGTCATTAGTCAGCAAGTCCAGAGTTTGAGGCCTGGAGTTTTGGGTACCATCAATGGGGAGTCTGGAGTTTGGAGTGCCATCATCAGTGAGATCTGAGGCTGATACCAAAGCTCAAAGGTCAAATGGAAGTCCAGAAATCAAAGCCCTATGGCAAAGGCCCTGGGTCTGCAAGTCTAGGAGTCCGCTGGAGGCTGGAAGCCTGGAGGCCACCTGTCCTGTAGTTGGAGTGGTGTGTGCATGTATGTAAGGAAAGGGGCTTGTTCTGTTGTTATTGTTGCTTGTGGTGTTCTGTTGGACATTGTGGGTATACGATGTTGGCATCAAAATGTGTGGCAACACTTGCGGGCTGCCCCCAGCACATCCTAAAGTTGTGTGGGTTGTTAATGTAAATAACCTATATCACTGCATGTTTCATTGTGCGTGTGATAAATTGATAAACCTGAATCTGAAATCCCTCCGTACAACAGCATGCTGCAGCCTTTCACCATTTAATTAATGATATGATTGGCTATTTTTAATTTCCAAAGTGGGTGACCTCTCATTTACCAACATTGTTCTCCATCTGTCAGACCCTTGCCCACTCACTTAACCTATCTATATCTCTGCAGACTCTCCACATCCTCAGCACAATTTGTTTTTCCACTCAATTCAATGTCATTAGCAAACTTACAAACTCTACACTTGACTCCCTCTTCTACATAATTAATAGTTGCAACTTTATTGAATGTATAGAATACCAACATGTTAAGACCAAGCCTTTCAAAGGTTTCTTCTTCACTCTCCTTTTGTCCTCTACAGGAAGTATTGCTGGGTATTAATCTAATGGTGCTGCAATCCTTGTTCAAGTTTATATTATTCGCAATGTATTTTAACTTCAAATTTCTTGTCTGAAAAATCGATTTGCTGTCTATTATTTTCCCTTCCTGTTCTGCACTTCCATTGAAATCATGGATATCAAAATCGGGCAGTGAATATGACAGAAAGCTGAAGATATCCTACTACTAAATCAAATAATTCCTGGTGTTAGATTGAAAAGGCAATTTTGACTTTGGATAGTTAGCAACCTGTCTTCCAACCGATAATCTCAGCAAGGGCTATGGTAGCGAATCCTTATTCAGATTACTCTGGTACTTTATGTATCTTCCTATGTGCCAGCTAAGCTAGAAGTCTGATGTTGTTTGTGGAAGGAAGCCAGGGAGTGGAAGAGGTAATTTAGAGGCGAAATGGAGACGTGGTGCAGTGGGGGGGTGGTGTCTGCACTGGGAGCTCTCCAGGCTCCATTAAAATCATCCTCAAAACATATGCTTACCTGTTTGTGGAATAGCCTCCAGCAGTCCCTTTAAGGATTACTGGCTTGACTGCTTAATGCCTAGACAGCCATAAAATCATTTCCCACCCTTTGTTTACGGGATTTGAAATATTAACCAAAGCATGCATAGGCATAAATGTCCTTTATCTTTCCATATAAAATCAAAATAATTGAATACACTGTCAAAACAAATTGGACTGGCTGATAATAATATCACACATAAAACAGTTCTTAGTATGTAATGCTGCTACATCTTTACTATTCATGTCTTACAACTTATTATGAAGTAAGTATTGAAAGAACTCTAGTTTTGTTTTCATACATTATACAAAAATGCACCATCGTGAGTTTCAGCCAAGATGTCCAGCTTGCCAAAAAGAAAGCAACACTAATAAGCATTCTTGTAATATTTGGTCCCAGATTTAACAGCGCTCTGGACTTGTATTTTACACCCTTACTTAATTCCTCCAACATGCGTTCAATTCTCAAAACTAAACAAGAAATCCTAGCCCTCTTCCTAACATTCCTTAGGCGCAGCAGGATACATTTGTCTGCAATGACAGTGATACCCCAAACAGTTAGTTATTTTCACTATGCTTACTGTCCAAACACAAGAAAATGTTTATACAATAGATTTGACAGACCAGTACCTGCTGTCATTTTGCGGTCAGTTTCCAAAAAAAAATCCTTGGTGGACATGGAGCTTAGAAAAATAGGGAGCTATGGGTAAGCCTAGGTAGTTCTAAGGTAAGGACATTTTCGGCACAGCATTGTGGGCCGAATGACCTGTATTGTGCTGTAGGTTTTCAATGTTTCTATGACAATGGCCTGTTCACTACCAAAAATCCCTAGCTAGATAACAGACACAGCAACAATTCTATATCCACTGAAAATCTTCAAATGATTACTATAATTATTGTTGGTGCAGTAATTAAGCTATTATCTTTAAGAATACAACATGAAACAGTTCATTAAATTAGTATAACAATTATAGAAGCAACACACACACGAAATGCTGGAGGAACACAGCAGGCCAGGCAGCATCTATGGAAAAGAGTAAACAGGACCCCTGATGAAGGGTTTCAGCCTGAAACATCAACTGTTTACTTTTTTCCATAGAGGCTGCCGGGCCTGCTGCGTTCCTCCAGCATCTTGTATATGTTGCTTGGATTTCCAGCATCTCCAGATTTTCCCATCTTTATATTAAAACAATTACACAGTTTTGATTCATTTTATGAAAAAAGTCAAAAATTTTACAGCACCTTTGTTTAGAAGTGTGTTGGCATCTTGAAGGAACATAAGCCATTTGATTTGTTCTTGGGTGTACCCATGTGAAATTTGGTAGTTAAAGAGGTGCAAAACATCGTGCCCTGATGTACAGTCATGGCAAAACCAGCACCTTTCCTTTGTGAGCTTTCACATTACAAAGGAATTCAAGTAAGTATTGGGACTGGGGCGGGAGGGATCTGGAAACAGAGGAAAGAGACTCTGGATTCTGTGGGGAATGTCTGGGAATCAAAAAAGACTAGCATCACTAATAAAGAATGGAGGGGTCAGAGTAAAGGGACAATTATCTGCCTGAGATTGGCTTTGCAGTGGCAAGCAGAATTTCATCATGGTGGGCAAGGGGAGAAATGGCATGCTCAATGGTTAAATGACACAGTTATCTCCCATTCCGATATGTCAATCTATGGCCTCGTCTACTGTCAAAATGAGGCCACACTCAGGTTGGAGGAGCAACACATTATATTACGTCTGGGTAGCCTCCAACCTGATGGCATGAACATTGATTTCTTGAACTTTCAGTAATGCCCACCCCCTTCACCATTTCACAACCCCTTTTCCCTCACTCACCTTATCTGCCCATCGGCTCTCTCTGGTGCTTCACAACCCCCCCCCCCCCCCCCACTTCTGTCTTGCATGGTCTTCTGCCCTCTCCTATCAGGCTCCCCCTTTTCCAGCCATGTATCTCTTTCACCAATCAACTTCCCAGCTTTTCACAGCTCCCTCCCTCTTCAGTCCTGACAAAGGGTCTCGGCCTGAAACGTTGACTGCTTGTTTCCACGGATGCTGCCCGACCTGCTGAGTTCCTCCAACGTGTTGTAGGTGTTGTTTTGACCACAGCACCTGCAGTGTACTTTGTGTTCAGCTTTTCCGATTTTACCTATCACCTTGTGTTTCTCTCTCCCATCCCCCACCCTTTAAATCTATTCCTCATCTTTTTTTCTCTAGTCCTGTTGAAGGGTCTCAGCCTGAAACGTTGACTATACTTTTTTCCATAGACGCTGTCTGCCCTGCTGAGTTCCTTCAGCATTTTGTGTGTGTTGCTTGGATTTCCAGCAGATTTTCTCTCGAGAGCAAATCAAATGAAGTTCTTAATTTATTATGTTTTAATTTTCATTAAAATTGGATGACATGGATGCAAATCATCCAGCTTCTAGGCCATATTCTGTAGTTTACTATGTTGAAGAGAATCTCTGCAAATCAGCCGAACAGAACCACAACGGTTGCAAAGACGGAATACGGAAAATACGAAGTGATATACAGGAAAAGGTATAAGTGATTAATTGAGGGTAGAATGGATACACTATCAGTCACAATACTTAACATAATCAGGGTTAGAAAAGAAGACATCTTTTCAGAAAAGACATAGATTCATACTCAGGCAACTCATCAGCCTGCAGGGTACATAGTTTTTGGCATTGTAGCCTCAATATTTATGCAGCTTGTTCAGTTAAAGACTTGGTTAATGCTGGTGGACTAACCAATATGAATGTTGAAAACATCGAATGTTGAAGGTAAGCAGAGAGACTCTCAGTTGCTGCAGTCATTAATTTAGTGAAAATAGCAATTGACACTTTTCACTGCATGCCTGCATGTTGTCCAAGTACTGTTGCATGAAGGCATGTTCTTTCACAAATGGAATCAACCATTGCACTTAAAATAGAAGGAGATTCTTAATAGAGTAGCTGAAGATGGTTAAGCACAGGACACTATTCTGAAGTGAAATATTACATAAATTGTTGGAAATATTCATCAGCTCCTTTAGCATCTGTGTAGAGACAAAGGTGCCGAATTATAGGAAAGATATCAACAAAGTAGAGAGAGTACAGAGAAGATTTACTAGAATGTTACCTGGGTTTCAGCACCTAAGTTACAGGGAAAGGTTGAACAAGTTAGGTCTTTATCCTTTGAAGCGTAGAAGGGGGGACTTGATAGAGGTATTTAAAATTATGAGGGAGATAGAGTTGACGTAGATAGGCTTTTTCCATTGAGAGTAGGGGAGATTCAAACAAGAGGACATGAGTTGAGAGTTAGGGGGCAAAAGTTTAAGGGTAACACGAAGGGGAATTTCTTTACTCAGAGAGTGGTAGCTTTGTGGAACGAGCTTCCAGTAAAAGTGGTAGAGGCAGGTTCAGTATTGTCATTTAAAGTAAAATTGGATAGGTATATGGACAGGAAAGGAATGGAGGGTTATGGGCTGAGTGCGGGCCAGTGGGAGTAAGTGAGAGTAAGCGTTTGGCATGGACTAGAAGGGCCGAGATGGCCTGTTTCCGTGCTGTAATTGTTATATGGTTATATAGCAATGTTTCAGGTCATTGATCTTTCATTAGAATGAAGCTCTGGAGAAGTCCAGTTGTACTGGTGCAATGGGATGACAGAACTTCCATAGTCTATGCAGAGTATGACAGTCAGTAGCGGCTTTATCACAGACCTATTGACTACACAGTGCTCTACTGAGGTAAAACATCCTATTCAGATTCGCAGCTCCAAAGTCAACTTCTAGCATTCATCTGCTCCCAGGTAAGCAAATCCTGAACTTGTGTAGGGCCTTCTGTCACTTTTTTCCATCATTTGACCCATTCCAACAAAGGAGCCCTCCCCAACTGAGTTCCTAGCTTCACACCAGGCCTAAAGATTAGAAGAAAAAAAAAACTCATTGGTTGTTAACCTGGATTTTCAAAAGACCTTTTATAAGGTGCTGTACCTGATAAGAGCCCCCAGTATTACAGGAAAGATACTAACCGTAAGACCATAAGATCATAAAACATCAGAGCAGAATCAGGTAATTTGGTGAGTCTGCTCTGCCATTCCCTCACAGCTGATTTACCATGTCTCTCAACCTCAGTCACGTTCTCCCCCTGCAACCTTTGATGCCCTAACCAATCAAGAACACATCAACATCTGCTCAAAATATACTTAATGACTTGGCCTCCACAGCTGTCTGTGGCAATGAACTCCACAGATTCACCACCCATTGGCTAAAGAAGTTCGTCCTCATCTCTGTTCTAAAGGCTTATCCCTCTATTCTAGACTCACTCGCTATGGGTATTGTTCTGCTGAAACTGGTGCATGCTATGTTGGCACTCTAATGTGTGGTGACACATGTGCACTGACCACAGTACACCCTTAGGTTTTGTCGACTATTGCCTCAAGCAACACAATTCACTGTATGTTTCATTATATATGTGATAAATAAATCTGAATTTGAATGTGAAATTCTTAATTCCAGAAGAGGAACCATCCTACCCACCTCTACCCTGCCAAAACCACTCCCGTTCTTGCATGTTTCACTGGATAGATTAGCTGACAGGCAGGAAACAGAGTGGAAATAAATGAGGCATTTTCTGGTTAGCTACCAGTGACTTATGTTCCACAGAGGGGTCAGTGTTGAGACTGCTTCTTTTCACATTATACGTCAATGATTTGGATGTCGGAATTGATAGTTTGTGGATAGTATAAAGATAGGTCGAGGGGCAGGTAGTGTTGAGGAAGCAGGAAGTCTGCAGAGGGACTTAAGACAGATTGGGAGAAAGGTTAAAGAAGTGGCAGATGGAATACAATGTAGAGAAGTGTATGGTCATGCACTTTGGTCGAAGGAATAAAGACGTAGACTATTTTCTAAATGATGAGCAAATTCAGAATTCAGGAGCAAAGGGACTTGGAAGTCCTCATGCAGGCTTCCGTAAAGGTTACCTTGCAGGTTGATGTCAGTGGTAAGGAAGACAAGTGTAATGTTAGCATTCTTTTTGAGACGATTAGAATATAAAAGAAAGGATATAGTGTTGAGGCTTTATAAGGCATTGTTAAGGCGACATTTGTAGTATTGTGAGCAGTTTTGAGTCCTTTATCTAAAAAGGGATGTGCTGGCCTTGGAGAAGGCCCAGGAGGTTAACGAAAATGATCCCGTGAATAAAGGGGTTAACATATGAGGAGTGTTTGATGGCTTGGGGCTGTACTCACTGGAGTTCAGAAGAAAGGGAGGGGAATCACATTGAAGCCTTTTGAATATTGAAAGCCTAGATCCAGTGGTTTGGAGAGGATGCTTCCTATAGTGGTGGAGTCTACAGCCAGAGAGTACAGCCTCAGGATACAAGGATATCCCTTTAGAACAGAGATTTTCTTTAGCCAGAGGGTGGTAAATCTTTGGAGTTCAAAGCCACAGACAGATGTGGAAGCAAAGTCATTGGGTATATTTAAAGCAGAGATTCATAAGTTCTTGATTAGTAAGGGCACCAAAGATTATGGGGAAAAGGCAGGAGAATGGGCTTCAGAGGGATAATAAAGCAGCCAAGTTGGAATGGCAGAGCAGACTCACTAGGCTGAATGCCCTGATTTTGCTCCTATGTGTTATGGTCTTATGATAAGGTAGTTTTTTTTTCCCAGTTGCGTAGTGGTTAGTGTAACTCTTTATAGCACTAGTGATCATGGTTGGGGTTCAGCCCCTGTTGTTGTACATTCTCTCTGGAACCATATGGGTTTGGTCTCACATTCCACAGGCATACAGGTTAGGTTTAGTTAGTGGCGTCACCTACAGAGACTACAGGTGACACCAAACAGAATTCAACTCAATTAAGCCAATATATCTCTTCATGGCAGGCTCACACACTTTTGGAAGAAAATGGATTATGTTGTCTGTTGGCCTACTTGCTCTCTGTAATTGGTCCAAAGCCTGCAAAAAGTAGAGAAATGGGGGGAAAGTAGTATATGCACAGGCACATAAAATAAGAAATAACTTTCCTTTCAAGAGTCTTGACTCAGTATAAAGTATGCTTGTCACATGAGTCATACATGGCTTCAGTTTCTGATTAAACAAGCACTTCATTTTAAACATTACAGTTTAGGAGTTTGCAAAAATAGATTGGTCTGACATCAGTCTTCAATTTTTTTATATTTAAAATGCCTGGTCACTGCATATCAAATACAACATTAAAAGGGCAGCTATAATGCTATGTTATTTTTAAACATACAGAAAGGGAACAAAGCCAACAAAAGGAACAACCATCAAAACTTGTTATCCAATGTCAATACAATGTGAACAGATTGAGAATCAAATGGCAGCTGAAAAAATGTTGCCATTATCAGTTATCTACCTTAAATACTTGTTAGAGCCAAACAGAAAATTTATGTTGGAATGAGGGTTCTGAAGTTCATAAAACTGCACTTAATGAGCCGAATTTTAAAAATTTATTTCGAACAATTAGTGAGCCCCATGATACACAGTTAATCACTTATCTTAGCTAAATAGAATGATTTTTCCAGTAAAGAATTCTTTCTGACATATCAGTATGCGTCAAATTTTATGTCAACAAAACTCCAAGCTTTAAATGTTGCTTTAAAATAAACTTCTTATGATCCAAGGCTGCACAGTAAAACTCAATATTTATAAATATGATAGCAATTTAATACAAACAGCCTTCATGGGAATTACAAATTTCACTCTTAAACCTCATCTGAAAATACAGGAATGGCACGGTAACATGTTCTGGTGCTGACCATATTATAAGCCATTTGAGTTTTGCTCTGTGATTAGAACTTCCTCCAATCTCCTCAATTATATTAATGCTTTGAAAAACCTATTATCATTCTTTGTCTTGTAATATTTTTGAAAATTGGATTATTCTGTAAGTTACAAACAAAATTTCAGTAATCATTTAATCTACTCTGAATTAGAAAGAGTGGTTTCTGGTCAACTCAGACACATTAGGTCCAGTACATTTTGGCCTAATAAAGCAGCTGCCCAATTAGCCGAAGTTTCATGGAAATAATTAAAAAGGTATAAAAAAAGACAAACTACAGTTTAACTGAGAAACCAATTAATAATAATAATATTAATAAGTACTTCTTTGATCCTGAGTGGGAAATTATTTTGTTACAGCAGTAACATTTAAAAACACACTTAGCAATAATAATATATTAATATTAACTAAGAATAAAGTACAAAATAATATACACAATAATTTACCAATGTGCAATAATAATGTATGAAATAATAAAACAGACAATTGTACAATGGTGTATGTTCTCCTGTTGCACAGAGATGAACTGCTCTAAATGCTTATTACATTTGGTAGGAATGATTTTCTGTAACGATCCTTGTTGTCAGTGGAGCTGAACGAGCCTGTTCAAAAGGATGCTCCACTGCTTATTCAGTAGGTCATGGAGAGAATGTTCCTGATTGTCCATACCGGATAACAGTTTGTTTAGTGACCTCCTCCCCACCACTAGCTCAAAAGAGTTCGGTTGTAGCCAAGGACAGATCCAGCCTTTTTGATGAGTTTTTTTACATATTTAAATACAAATTAGAACACTACAAATACCACACAGTATGATAAAACTGTATTCGTTCCTAATGTTATTGCGGTACCTTGCCATGTTCTTTTGATTTACTGTAAATGAACAAAATCAGTGCAGATAATGGACTGCTTCCATATAATGACATCCTCCAAACCTTCATTTTAATTGTAATATTCAAGATGATTGTTGATACCTTCAAATTCTTTGTAGTCCCTAACTTGTTTAAGTAGTGAAATCGTTTTATTTTCACTTCCAGCTGTTTCAGGCATCCCCAAGCTTGAATGCTTGAAACCACAGTGAGCACAACAGTTCTGACCTGACTTACTACTTATTTCGTGCCAACTTCCAGTGACAGAATCACTGCTTTTTGAACACAAAAACATGCAGCTGACGCTATTTAAAACCTGTTTGCTCTAAGCATAGTGTAGTGTCTAATGGTCACACGTGCACACGACCAACACAAGTTAGAAACTGTTTGGCAAAATCATCTGTCCAATTAAGCAGCACAGTGTCCCAAATAAATGAAGGTAATCCCAACTATTTTCTCGATTAGTTTTTATTCTTTAAGAATTGTCTCAAATAAGCGGCTGTCCCAATTAGGAAAGGCCCAATTAACCAGAATCCACTGTATTTATTTTCTGCTATGGATGTGCAGATGTGAATTAGATAAAACCTATGTGATAAAGGTCATTAAATCATTAAATCACAAGATCAAACAGAGAGACATGACATATCTTCCTGTTCCTAGAATTTGACCCAGGGTTTAAAAAGAGTATAGGGAAAAACGTGATTAACCATGATGATGACAAGGAAATAATTGTATCATCTAGCAATTTCAACTTTAATTTACAGATGTTAAGAATTTGCACATGAAAATTAACAGCTGACCCTTGAAAGCAGTACATAATTTTAATGGAAAATAAACTCTAAAATGAATCTGAGATGCAAACATCATTTTTATCAAACAAGTAAGTCAAAACTAAATAAATGGGTTTAACTATGCCACACTGACCTGATAATTATTTTTATAGTACTAACTGGATATATATACAGTTGTATATGGTTTGGAGTTGACCCAGAAAGTTAGAAAATTCATCATTTTTAAAAATAATTCTCTACCTAAAAGGAAAACTATTGATATTAAATAATCCTTCCATTATGTTTCCGGCAGTATTAAGTAATGTGGAAATGGACTGAAAAAGGGTGAAAGTAAGGTCTGCTTAGGATAACTATAATCATAATATATTTTTATTTCAATATATTTCAGAAAGATGAATTCCATCATGAATTTATTTGATATTTGAAAGTTGGATCAAAAGATATATAACTGAATGATATTTACTCAACTTTTTTCATGTACCCAGATACTTCAGAGCCAATCATCGACTTCTGAGATGCATGAACCACTGTGCCTATTTGCAACATAGCAATGTGATGATTGGTTTAAAGGATAAAGTAAATCTCTTTGTTCTTCTTTAACTAGTGCCGTGATTTTACACATCCCCCTGAAAGGGTAAACATAGAAACATCCATAGTAGATGTGCAGACATCCGTAGTAAATGCAGATAAAGTGCAGCAATGTGTATAGAGTGGATTCTGGCTAATTGGGGCAACTGCTTATTTGGAACAAACCTTAAAGAACAAAAACTAATCAAGAAAATAGCCGGCATTCCTTTTGTTTATTTGGGACAGGAGACAGGCAGTTTCTAACTAGAGTCAGTTGCGTGCACTTGTGTGGCTGTTAAGACACTACATTGTGCTTAGAGCAAACAGCTTTAAAATAGTGTCAGTTGCATGTGTTTGTGTTCAAAAGCAGTGAGTTTTGTCACTGATAGTTGGTGAGAAGTTAGCAGTAAGAGAATTAGGAAGTTTTTTTTCCACTGCAGTATCAGCATCCAGGCTTGGGATATGGTAGAAATTGCCATGAGAGAAAATAAAACTGTTTCACTACTTCCACAAGTTAGGATCTACGAAGAATTCAAAAGCATCAATAATCATCTTGAATGTTATAATGAAAATGAAGATACGGAAGATGCAATCACCAAAAGCATTGTATGAAGGCAGTCCATTATCTGCACTAGGTGTCTGTTCATTTACAACAGGGGTTCCCAAACTTCATGTATGCCATAGACCCCTACCATTAACCAAGGGGTCCATGGAGTCCAGGTTAGGAACCGTTAATCTACAGTTAATCAAAAGAACAGAGCAGCATACCCTGGATGAATTCCTCCATCAGTAACTATTAAGAAGCAATAAACTGTTTCAGAGTACTGTAATAGTATTGGTTATATTCTAATTTCTTTGGTATTTCATTTAAATACATAAATATGGCTCAGTTACACAGTAGTTTGACTTTTTATAACATCTTTTTAACTGTTCATGAAACCTTGGCTAAATGGGGCAGATTCTTAATTGAGCCAAAGTACACTGGTCCCAATATGTCCCAATTAACCAGAATCCACTGTACCTTTTTTTGGGAAGACCAGAATCATATTTAGAATCACTTATGAAGACTATGTATGTGAGGTGTTTTATTTTAACCATACAATGGCTTTTAAATGTTGTGTACCAGTTCAGTCCAATCCTGGAAACTCAGCAGCTAAGATTTTAAATATGTCTACTGTTTTACTAAATAAACACTACTTTTCAAAAAATACTTATGAAGTTGACTTTGCTTAGATTCATAAAGTTTCTTCCAGCTATCTCTACTTAGTTTAAATGTAACCTTAACTGTATTTAACCAGTTATATCTATGTTTTGCTTATCAATCATTCAACTTTTGAGATCAAATTAATTTCCTGTAGATACAATTTCCTTTCAGGTATATCTACTCCACAGAATACAATTAAATGTTGGGAAAAGTATTCCAATGCTTTCCAGAGCCTACAGGACTTCCAAAGAGCATCCTACTTCTTTTTATTTATTGATTTTACTTATTTGGAGCTACAGCATGGAAAAGCCCTTCCGGCCCAAAGAGCTGTAGCACCCAGCAACCTACCTATTTAAATCTAGCCTGATCGCAGGACAATTTACATTGACCAATTAACCTACTAATCAGTCATCTTGGGTCCATGAGAAGAAACCAGAGCACCCAAAAGAAACCCGCATGCTCACAGGCCTGATGTACAAACTGCTTACAGACTGTGTGAGAATTGAACTCTGATGGCCCGAACTGTAATAGTGTCTCACTAACTGCTGTGCTTCCTTAGCACCCCTTACTTTCATCACAAGTATAGAATGCATATGCAGTAGAATATGTTACAGGCAGTGTCTAGTTTTTATGAAAATTAGTAAGCTATTAATAATGACAGTACATTTCAGATTTTGTGTTAACATTTCTGAAGATGAACCTGTACTAAATCTGTGAAAGATCTACAAAAGATGTTTCAGCTCCTAACTTCCTCCCAACCTCCAACCATACAACATTTCAATTATTTTGCAAGTCAACTTTCTGAACACAGCATTGATCACCTCTGCTAGTTTCTAATTAAAGCTACAGAAAAAAAATCTGAACTTGCACAATAGCATTTGGTGTTTCAGTAATTTCCCCGTAAGACTTTGTCCTTTCAATTTACAGCTAAATTGCTTGAGTTTACTTATAACTTCTTATAAAATGTAGAGACCATTAAGTATACAGTTGGATACAACTGGAGTCTATTTGGCTTACAACCCTATTCTGTTCCCCGATTCTGCAGTAAAAAAAACAGTTCTGGTCAGAGACCAATAAGACAACCTACTTACCTGGAACTTTGGACCACATCAGATGCTCCAGAATGGGTTATAAAGAAACATCTGCAGGGAAGAATGTGGCTCACCAGCCACATGGTGCACAGAGTTTACTGTATCATTCAGATAAAGATAGCTTGAAGAAAGCAATGCTCTCTCAGCACTACTGAATTGTGTGCTCCATTCTCTTGAGCGGAGACAGAAAGCAAAGTTGTGATTCTGGAGCAAGAAAGTCGCTGTTGAGCTAAAGCAACCACAGTTGGAAAAATAATGCTGCTTTACAAAAGAAAAGCATTAAATGGAAAATGGTGTAAATTTTATTCGAAATGCTCATTGACTTTATTTTCATTCAAAATCCAATTACTGTGGTTATATTAACTAGATTTTTTTGAAATTATATTTAAATGACTTCAGTCAAACTTGAACATGCATCAAGATTGGAAATGCCTTGCTTTGTCTGGAACGTTTACATCTAATGAATGAATAAAGAAAAAAGATTTTAATGATTTGTCACTAGTATTTTATTCTTTATATCACTCTTTCATGTCTACTAAGGAATTAGACTGAAATTAGATTTGTACAGTTACTTTGTGATGACCATCCTACAAGTTACTCTATTTATTGTCACTTTTAATCTTGCACTGTGTTGCTGCCACAAAATAACAAATTTCAAGACATATGTCAATGATAATAAACTTGATACTGATTTTGATATCAATGCAGAAGAATACACAGGTTAAATGAATATTTCTATCTTCCTTAAAATTACATAACAAATTACATTGTTCAAATTTCTTTACAATACATCCTTTTTATTCTCAGAATTTCAAAGTGTGGGCAAACTGTCTTTTGTAATATTTATTGGCTTTGGTGGATTATATTTGAGAATTTCAGCTAATACCAATCTTTACAAAAAATAATAGCAAGTCCACTGAGATAAATTGCGTGGAATCCTCCCATAAGTAATGTCCTGGGTGCAACTTTAAAACATGAGATTATTATTTTGACTGCATGTCGACATAGTTCAATTCTTTCAGCATTTAAAGCTGCCTTGTGAAAACAGTAATGATCTGGGGCCAAAATGGAACTAATTACAGAAATGTAAACAAAACATAAAATTGCTTAGTTTTCTTTGTAAAAGCAGACATATTACAGAAACCTAACAAAACCATTCTACTCTGTCAACTCTAATATGTAAAGCCTCTTATTCAAAAACATGAAGATTTAGCTAGCTTCAGTGCATTACAATCTTCATTTACAATCACATGAAATCTATTGTTGCACTAAAAAGTACAACTTAAGTCAGAAACAGACAATAAACAAAAGGACTGTATTGCACTTTGTAAGTTTTTGAGAATACTGGGTTACACCAGAATCACTAATGTGCAAAATTTGTGACACATATTCCAACTGTATCAATCGATAAGGAATTGTCTCTCTAGACATCCAATACTACCTGATACACTATTGGAATATGCTTAATACTCAGTTGAACTTGACAACACATTCAATTATTGATATTTCCGAAATACTGAAATTAAAGTTACTGGCTCTTTCACAAGTAAAGGTATCTCTCTTTGTTCCACTGTCCTCACATTTTCCTTCACAAGATTCCTTCTTACTCAACCTTTAACTCTTCGCCTATCCCCTCCCAGCTTCTTATATCTCCCTTCCCTCATCCACCCATCTTTCCCCCTCACCCAGTCTCACTGATAATTTGCCTTCTTGTACTCCTTCCCCTCTCCCCACCTTCTAATTCTGGCTTCTTCCCCTTCCTTTCCATTCCTTATGAAGAGTTTTGGCCAAAAATGTCGACTGTTTATTCCCCTTTATAAACACGACTTGACTTGCTGTATTCTTTCAGCATTTTGTATGTTTCACAAGATTTGCAGCACACACAAAATGCTGGAGGAACTTAGCAAGTCAGGCATCTTCTATAGAAAAGAGTACAATCAACATTTCGGGGTGAAATTCTTCAAGAGGACTTGATCAAAAAAGATGAGGGGTCAGAGTAGGAAGGTGGAGGTGAAGTAAAGAGTTGGGCAGATGATTGGTGAAAGAGATACAGGCCTGGAGAAGGGGGAATCTAATAGAAGAGGAAAGAAGGCCATGGTAGAAAGAAAAGGAGGAAGAGCACTAGAGGGAGGAGATGGGCAGGTAAGGAGACAAGGTGAGAGAGGGAAATGGGAATGGGGATTGGTGAAAAAGAACAGGGAGGGGGCATTACCACAAGTTCGAGAAATCAAAGTTCATACCATAAGGTTAGAGGAGCAACACTTTATATTGTCTGGTTCCCAGACAGAATATATGTCGCTCCTCCAACCTGACCATTGTGACAATAGAGGAAGCCATGTACTGACATGTCAGAATGAGAATGGAAAGTGGAATTAAAATGGGTGGCCACCGGGAAATCTGGCAGATGGAGCACAGGTGCCTGGCAAGGCGGTCTCCCAACCTACGTCAGGTCTCACTGATACACAAGATGCCACACTGGAAGCACTAGATACAGTAGATGACCCCAACAGACTCACAGGTGAAGTGTTGCCTCACCTGGAAGGACTGTTTGCAGCTCTGAATGGTAGTGAGGGAGGAGGTGTAGGGGCAGGAGTACCACTTGTTCCACTTGCAAGGATAAGTGCCAGGAGGGAGATCATTGGGGAGGGATGAATGGACAAGGGAGTCACGTAGGGAGCGATCCCTATGGAAAGCAGAAGTTGGAGGGGGCGGGGAGAGATGTACTTGGTACTGGGATCCCATTGGAAATGTTGAAAGTTACAGAGCATTATATATTGGGCGCAGAGGCTGGTGGGATGGTAAATGAGGACAACAAGAACCCTATCTCTGGTGGGTTGGTGGGAGAAAGAGCTAAGGACAGATGTACACGACATGAAAGAGGTGCAGATGAGGGCAGTGTTGATGGTGGAGGAAGGGAAGCCTCTTTCTTTGAAGACGAAGGACATCTCCTTAGTTCTGGAATGAAACGCCTCATCCTAAGAGCGGATGCGGCTGAGAAAGAGGAAGTGAGGGAAAGAGGTGGTATTTTTACAAGTAACACGGTGGGAAGAGGTATAGTCCAGGTAGCTGTGAAGTCAGTAGGTTTATAATAGACATCCATATATAAGCTATCTCCAGAGGTAGAAACAGAGAGATCAAGAAAGGAGAAGAAGATGTCAAAAATGGGCCCAAGTAAATTTGAGGGCAGGGTGGAAGATGGAAGCACAGTTGATGAAGTCAACAAGCTCTGCATGGGTGCAGGAAGCAGCACCAATGCAGTCGTCAATGTAGTGTAGGAAATGTTGGGAAGTGATACCAGTGTAGGCTTGGAATGTAGACTGTTCCACATAGCCGACAAAAATGCAGGCATAGCTGGGACCCGTGAGAGTGCCCATGGCTACAGCTTTTGTTTAAAGAAAGTGGGAGGAGCTGAGGGAGAAATTATTGAGACTGAGGACAAGTTCCACTAGACGGAGGAGAGTGGTGTTGCAAGGTAATTGGTTGGGTCTGGTGTCCAGAAGGAAACAAAGAGCTTTGAGGCCTTCCTGGTGAGGGATGGAGGTGAATAGGAACTGGACTTCTATAGTGGTATTGATTTTTGAGTTTAGGACATACACATTTAACAACTGACTTTGGATGCCAATCATCACATCTGAAAATGTATTGTGCATTTAATTTGAAGTGCAGCTCTGAACAATTGGTTACTAATAGCTGTGAATTCCCGTCTGACAATGCTGATTAAAATTCATTTGGATGACTGTGGTGTGGATATAAATCAGGAGGTGTGAAAGCATTGTCCATACATTGTCCTTTGATGTTTGGCACATAAAATATCCAGCCCATTGTTGGGCCAGCAGACCTTGCCACTGAAAGCATCTCCATATGATGCCTGCTGTACCTTGTTCTGTTGAATAAAGAAGCTGCTTTGTATCTACTAGTTATTTCCTCCGGTAACTTCACTCACGCAACAACACCAGGGATCTTGAAATCACTGAAAAGATCAAGAGATTGTGAAGTGTCACAGACAAAGGTAGGAAGGGACTGAACCAGGAGAGATAAAACTGAGTCGAGGTATACAGATTTAAGTTTAGTAGGGCAGGAACAAGCAGAAACAATGGAACTACCTGGACAGGCAGGTTGAGAGAACTATGATGTTGGTGGCAGTGGATGGGAGATCCCCAGTGTTAATAAAGTTGGTGACAGTGTGGGAGACAATGGCCTGGTACTTCTTAGTAGTGTCTGACCGTTGTCACCGGACCTCAGCAAAGTAGAGGTCAGCCCACCAGACCACTACAGCACCCCTTTATCTGCGGGTTTGATAGTGAGGTTAGTATTAGCACACAGAGCAGTGCATTCGGAAGGAGGGAGGCTGGAATTGGAGAAAGGAGTGGTGAAATCGAGACAGTTGATGCTCTGTCAGCAGTTAGCTATGAAAAGATCCAGAGCAGGCAGAAGATGTCCAGGATGCCCAGGAAGAGGAGGAGCATTGAATAAGGGAGAAGGGGTCATCAGTGCGTGGTGAAGAGTCCTTGCCAAAGTAAGCGCAGAGACGGAGGCAGTGGAAGAAGAGCTCAGCATCATAGCAGGTGCGGAACACACTGAAATGCGGGCGCAGGAGGGGCAAAGGTGAGGCCCTTACTGAGGACAGAACGTTCTGCCTCAGAGAGGAAAAGTATTAAGGGAATGGAGAAGACCTGGCACAGATGACAGCTGGGCTCAGAGTGGGGAGAGGGTTGGTAGTGTCCGAGGAGAGGGGAGTGTTGGGATGTTCAGGGAAGGTGGTTCTGCAGAATATCTTATCTTTCACCTTCATCATTTGATGGTACTGACTCAAAATATTCCACCAACTAGTTATTCACTGACACCCTGTAACTCTAATTTAACTCCTTTTTTTTCATACTTTTAAATGTTCAAATGTACAATTCATTTATTTATCCACATTGCAGGCACAACCTAATATCAGAAAATACTCTGGCTATATACCCATAGCCACTGAACTCATCATTGTCTTCAAGTAATTTGATTAATGTACCAAGTATGAAAAAAGATTTAATGCTCATCTGTCATCCTTTATTTGAACATTGTTAGTAATAAACAACAGATACCATTTGACACTTAGTGAAATGCAGTGTATTCTCATTAAGACCAATTTCACAAATGATCCCTACTTTGTGGTATGGCTTGGCTCTCACAATATGGTTAATTTTATTATTTCACCCAGTGTTAACAGACACAGCACATAACAAACGAACAAGCGAACGAACAGTGTTAACAGTGCAGGGGCTTCAAACTGAGCTCAGCAGCCTAAGCAATCCATTAACTATAATGTTGTAGGGAGCAACAATTGCAAAAGAGTCTAACAGTCACTGTTTTTCAAACCTACCTGTCTGACTCAGACTTACTTTAATATACAAATTGGGGTTGCTGATTTGTCTTTTAGGCTGAAATGGATCTAAACATGTGCTTTGTATTTTCCATCTGGGGGTGCTGGGACTGTTCTCTCTAGAATAATTAATGTTAAAGAATAATGGCGTCACAGAATGTTTACAGTGCAAAGGAAGGCTATTCAATCCATTGAATCCACACTGCCTTTCTATGAAAACAATCCAGCCAGTACCATTTCATCACCCTCTCCCCACAACCCGGCACTATTTTTTCCTTTGTTATACTAATCCAGTTCCCTTATGAGCACGAAAATTAAATTTGCATTCCCTGGTAATGCATCCTGAACCATAACTACTTGTTCCCTCTCCTGTAACTTCTGATTTTTAAAAATTTGCCGGAACTTCATTTAAGTCTTTGAGTCTTTGACCCTTCCTTAAATAGTTTTTGTTTAATCTCATTAGAATGTAGAAGGCAAGGGGATGACCATATAGAGATTTCTAAGATTAAATACCTCTATCAGATCCTTTAGCAGCTCTAATGCATCCACAATACTCCAGTTGTAGCTAAACCAGGTTTTATACAGGTTTCTCATGCTTTGCCTGATTATATACCCCAGGGTCCCATGTGCTCTTTTAGCTACTTTCTCAGCCTGCTCTACCTCTTTCAACAAATTATTTATGTATACCTCCAATCCTTCAAGGAAAGTGCAAGTGCTGACAAGCACGGGCTTCTCTCAGCTCACATCACCATCATTTGTTTTTATAAAGTTTCTCGATCTCCTCCCTATCACTGATGCTCCCTTTGTTCTCTTCACCCCATTCCTTTTTCCTAACTTCACTCATACATGATAGACTGAGTTTTGATAAAAAGATGCATAAGGAAAATCACAGCTAATTTTTAGTTTGATGACCTTTTATCTTTTTCAATATTTTTAGTGATTTCTTACAAAAAAAGAATACAGGAAGATGTGTATCATATATCAATTACAATATACAGAATGTGAATCACACTTACAGTTTCATTACCCCATATTCATGTAAATTAAATTGAATTGTAATATTGAAAAGTAATAGTTTTATTATTGTACAAAAAAATTCTAAACCCACCACCGAGAAAAGCTGTTTGGTAAAGAAAGAAAAAGGAAAAAAAATCCTTATCATATAGTAAAACATATTATTAGCTAACATCTGTACTTGATAACAAACCTAAGATTTTGGAAGTAATTCAAAAAAGTCCCCACAATGTTAGAATGTCTTGTCTTGATTCAGAAATTGAACAATGAATCTTCTCTAAATTTAAGCATGACATAACATCACTTAGCCATTGAGCATGAGTAGGTGGAGCAACATCTTTCCACCTAAGCAACAATGCCCTCCTGGCCATAAGAGAAATAAAAGCCAAAATGTGCAAATCAGGTGTCTCCAAGATAATATCTTTTCCTCCAACAACACCGAATAAGGCAGTCAAAGGGTTTGGTTTAAAATTTACTTTACCATTTATCAAAATTTGAAAAAGTAAAAATTTGAAATTGGAATTGCTTTATTATTGTCAAATGTACCAAGATAGAGTGAAAAGCTTGTCTTGTATACTGTTCATACAGATGGATTCATTGAGGTAGTATAAAGTAAAACTATAACAGAATGCAGAATAAAGTGCAACAGCTATAGATCTCACCCGGTCACTCAACACTACCCCTTTAGTCAAGAAAGAACAGCAGCATCTTCACTTCCTGAGGAGACTGAGATGTGCGAGGTTCTCCACCCCTATTCTATCGAAGCACTATCTACAGTGCCCTGACCATCTGATATCAGAATCTGACTGCAAGACCCTGTAACAAATTGTAGGACTGCTGAGAGAATTTCTGGGGCTTTTCTCCACCCCCCCCCCCCCACTTATCCAGCGCATGCACCAGAAGCACTGCATTTACAGAGCCTCAGCACTGTCAAAAGCCCCTCCCTTTGTTCCACAATCTCTTTGACCTCCGACTGTCAGGTTAAGGTACCGCAGTATAAGAACAAGGATTGTTAGGCTGGAGAACAGCTTCATCCCCCAGGCTGTGAGACTTCTGAATACCCTGCCACCACCCAGTACACATTATTTATGATTGTGCCAGCAACAGTAATACACACTTTATGACTTATATGCACTTTCAAATTGTATATCCACAGAATACTGTTATATACGTTAATATTATTATATTAGTATTATTTTTATGTGCAGTACATTATATATGTATTGCGTTTTGTATCTTGGTCCCTGAGGAACGATGTTTCATTTAGTTGTATGCATGTTTGAATGACAATAAACTTGACGTTGAAAGTGCAGTGCATGTAGACAGTAAAGTGCAAGGTCATAACGAGACAGAATGTGAGGTAAAGAGTCCATCTCATGATACTAGGGAATCAGCAAGGTAGAAGCTGTCCTTGAGGCTGACTATACTTTAAGTTGGAAAGGTAGGATGGAAGTAACAAAGGGAAAGTCCTAGAGAGACTGAAAGGCTCAAACAGAGGCGACAGTGAAAGTTTGTTAATCACAGCCACTTTATCTAATTTTGTTGTTCCTCATGTGGCGCATCGGGCAGCAACCTTACGATTTATTTAGCATTTGCCTGTTTTTTATGAGGCGAAGTTGCTAGCTCAACGCTAAACCCAACACAGATAAAAAGCGGGCAGGAACCGGCCGGATTTGAACACCGGACCAGTCACCTTGGAGTCTGATGTGCCACTACACCACTGGCCAACTTAACTTTATTTGGCTGACATGTAAAAAGCAGGAGATGAACAAGGGCAAAAAAGAAAGAAAGCAAAAACAATGCTCAATCTTTGATACAGAACACTTCTATAGCTGTAAGTCTGAACTAAAGAATGTTGGAATTACCCAGGTCATGCACTGGCTAGGGAGTAAGAGAAACTCCATTAACATTACAGCTTGACAAAATATTTAACTTCATTGTCAACGTAAGCTCAAGAACAGCATCTCGTGTTCTGTCCAAGCATGATGTAGCACTCAGCACACAACACTGAACCATCAATTTCACACAACCACATTTTTCAGTTTGCATCAGAACTGGCCAGTTTTTATGAAAGATCATCAAGCTGGATATTAACATTGTTCCTCTCGCTCCACAGATGCCAGGTTTTTTCTAGTTATCTTCTTTACTTCAAATTCCCAGCAAGTGTGGTCTTTTCTTCCTCACAATTCCAGCATTTCATTTTCCTCATTCCTCTGAGCTCCTTCATTTTTCATTGTTACCTCCTCCAAACAGATCAGCTGTGATTAACAAGCTTTCACCAGCCTCACTCAGCCCACCCTGCCATCATAATGTTTCATACACTCTTCATCTTCACCTTATCACTAATACTCCCTTTTTTCTTTCCACTACTGCCCTTTTCTGTAATTCTAGTCATGTTTAATTTCTAACTGTCCACGTTCTAATGAAAGATTATCAATTTGAAACATTCTCTTCCTCTCTACCCCATATGCTACTGGACCTGTTATTTTCTGCTTTTGATTTGCTCCAGACTTTTCCGTCCTTCTAACCCCCTCAGGATCATGGCCTGTAGTTTGTATTCACTCTTCACATCCTTCCTACTGAAATCTAACATTTAAAACTTCTCAGCATCATATCTGCTGTCAGCATTGCTTTCTCAGACTGTTTATACTTCCTTGATTTACAGAGATGGTCCAAATTTTGAAGGTTTAGAATGACTGCATTTCTAAAAAAGATGATTCCATTCGTGGGGGTCAATGTAATCACAGGACACAGATATATAACTATTGACAGAAGCACTTGAAGTGAGTGTGTTATAAGAACTTGGAGCACATTGCAAAGCCATGGATTGATAAATAAAAACGTTAACGGAACAGCAGTGAATGGGCTGGACAATGGGACAGCACAAATGGGTTGAATATCCTCTCACATAGCTGTAAGATCCTTTGTTTCAATACGTAAAAATATATTATACTCATTTCAAAAGATATTACAGTATTGCTATAATAATAGACAAATGCAAGTACTTAGTATGACATTCTCAAGGGTTAGACTAACTCTAGGACAGAAACTAACAATTAACAGATCCATATTTCAAAAAGACAAGGCTCGGATTCCGTCTGTGTCATTATACACTTAAAATAAATGCTCTTGTTATTGTGCACTTAACAAAATAGATTTCATATAAACAAATGGGAAGAATTCGGTCTGTTAAAAATACCGTACACTCAACAAGTATATACTTAAGTGGAGTGCTATACTTTAATGCTTACAGAGTAAAGGCACTTATAAACATTCAAGTTAGAGCCATGTGGATGAAAGTCTAAATGCCCCTTAAAGAAGCGCTCTTTATTTTCAGGTATACCTTCATGATCCAATGTAGGCAAAATCTTTAATAATGCTAATTGCTTAAAGCTCTTGCGTTCTGAATAATTGGTAATAAGAAACACTTAAGTATTTGTCATGAAAAGCTGTACAGTATTAACAATTATCAAAGCATCTCAAGTGAAATCAACATTATCCTCAGAATAGAGCAGACTTCATCGATAATTAATGCAAATAATAAAAAAACAAAAGTTGTAAAATGTTGGCCTATACACAAATGGTATAGTGATATTCAAGGGACAGGATTATAAGGACAACAAATGGTATTCAACAATAATCTGATTTTAGGGTGAGATTGAAAGTTGTACAGAACTAAACTGGACATAGCCTTTACTTATATTATTGCTCATCTATTAACTTAGAGCAACATCAGGCTGGAACAGAAAGTACTGAGGTAGAGTATCCAGGGAACTCCAATGGTAATGATGCTTGTACTGAAGGAATGGATATACACAATTTTCTGGATATGACTGAACAGATAAAAGGGAACAAAGTAAGAACAGTCCACTAAGTTGAACACAGTGCAAAAGATTGGGGAGGATTGCGTGATTAACTACATCAAGGAATAAGGTGACTGAGAAGGTAAAATAGGACCATAAGATATAGGAGCAGAAATAGGTCATTTTGGTCCATCGAGTCTGGTCTGCCGTTTCATCATGGCTGATCCATTTTGCCTCCCAGTCCCAGTCTCCTCCCTTCTCCCCATATCACTTCATACTCTGACTAATCAAGAATCTATCAATCTCTGCCGTAAGTATGCCCAATGAATTGGCCTCCACAGCTGCCTGAGAAAACAAATTACACAGATTTACCACTCTCTGGCTAAAGAAATTCCTCCTCATCGCTGTTCTAAAAGGACACCCCTATGTTCTGAGGCTGTGTCTTTTGATCTTAGGCTCTCCCACCATAGGAAACATCCTCTCTACATCCACTCTATCAAGGCCTTTCAGCATTCAATAGGTTTCAATGAACTCACCCTTCATTCTTCTGAATTCTAGTCAGTAGAGGCCCAGCGTCACCAAAAGCTCCTCATATGACGCCTTTCAATCCCGGAATCATTTTCATAAAGCTGCTTTGTACCCTTTCCCTTTAAGAAGTCTCTCTATGTCCTCCCTGTCAAATGTGTGGGTTTTGTCCAGGAGCTCCGGTTTCCTTCCACTGTCCAAAGACGTACCAGGTACGTTAATTCTAAATTGACCCATGATTAAGTTAGGGATAACCTTGTTTGTTGGGGGTTGTTGTGGCAATGTGGCACGAAGGGCCAGAAGGCTTAATCCGCACTGTAAAACTAATAAACTAATTAAAATGAAGAGAATCAAAAGACCTGACTGCTTCCAGTTATTTTTTTTAAATCCCCACCTCTCCTAATCAGAATGCTTTCAAATTATAAACACAAGAGGGTCTCGGCCAGAAACGCTGACTGTTGATTCATTTCCATAGATGCTGCCTAATCTGCTGAGTTCCTCCAGCATTTTGTGTGTGTTACTTTCTAACTATAATATGTCTTCTGATCAATAAACAACAAGATGCTGCAGTTGATCAATATTGGGTCATGATTCTGTTCAGAAAGTTGTAGAAATGGGAAGATGTTTCCATTATGTCTGTTTTTTCATAATGTGATTATTTTAAAGTCTTGTCAGATGTAATTTATTCAAAATACAGGAGAAAAGCACCACGCGGCTTCTTGCAGTGTAGTTTTCTATGGATTGGACTTTGAAGTATGTGCCAAATGTTAGCGCCAAGTTACATTGTTGTGTTGAATATTTTACCCTGATTTCATTCTTCAGTGCTGCAAAGTTCAGATATTTGCAGTTATTTAATCTGCATGTTTCAAGTAGCTAAAGGTTTTTAAATGATTGTGCTTCACATTCAACTAAAAGGACAGGTAAATATTTGTTTATTTATTTATTGGGATACATTGTGGAATTGACCCTTTGAGCCAAGCTGGCAAGCAATCCCTGACTTAATCCCGACCTAATCACAGGACAATTTATGATGACCAATTAACCAACCAACCGGTACAGTCTAGGATTGAGAGAGGAAACCGCAGTACCCCCAGAAAACCCATGCTATCTATAAGGAGTACAAACTCCATACAGACAGCGGCGGGAATTGAACCCAGGTCACCTGTACTGTAAAGCGTTGAGCTAACCACCCCCCTAACATGCTACCCTGGGTGCATAAACAAGTACAAATGTCACTCCACTCTTTAAGAAGGGAGTGAGACAAAAAACAGGAAATTATAGGCCAGTTAACCTGACTTCAGTGATTGGGAAGATGATGCAGTCCATTACTAAGGATGAGGTTTCCAGGCACTTGGAGACACATGAAAAAAAATGTCAAAGTCAACATGATTTTCATAAGGGGAAACCGTGCCTGACAAATCTGTTTGAATCCTTGGAGGAAATAACAGGCAGGATAGACAAAGCAGAGTCAGTAGATGGTGTTTACTTGGATTTTCAGAAGGCCTTTGACAAAATGCCACACATGAGGCTGCTAAACAAGATAAAAACCCATGGTATTATAGGAGAAATACCGGCATGGATAGAAGATTGGCTGAATGGTAGGAGGCAAAGAGTGAGAACAGATGGACCCTTTATTGGATGGCTGCTGGTGTCCAGTGGTGTTCCACAAGGGAAGGTTTCGGGATTACTACTATTCACATTTTATGTCAACGATTTGGATGACAAATTGATGGCTTTATGCCAACTTTGTGGACAATGCAAAGATAGGGGAAGGACTTAGATTTGGAGAATGGGCAAAGAAGTGGCACATGGAAAATAGTGTAAGGAAGTGCACCAAAGTGTGCTTTGGTAAAAGAAAAAAGCTGTAGAGTATTTCCTAAACAGGGAGCAAATTCAGAAATCGAGGTGTAAAGGGATTTGGGAGTCCTTATGCAGGATTTTCAAAAGACTAATTTGCAGGTTGAGTCAGGACTAAGGAAGCCAAATGCAAGGTTAACACTCATTTCGAGAGGACTAGAACATTGAGGCAAGGATATAATGCTGAGGCTTTATAAGGCATTGGTCAGACCCACACTTGGAGTATTGCAAGCAGGTTTGGCCCCCTTATCTGAGAAGATATGTGCCGGCATTGCAGATTGTCTAAAGGGGGTTCACGAGAATTATCCAGGGAATGAAAGGGTTAACTTATGTGGAGCATTTGATGGCTCAGGGCCAGTAATTGCTGGAGATTAGAAGAATGAGGGGGATCTCATTGAAACCTATCCTTAATGGAGTGGACTTAAAGAGGATATTTCCTATAGTGGGAAAATCTCAGACCAGAGGACACAGCCTCAGAATAGAAGGACAATCCTTTAGAACAGAGATGAGGAGGTATTTCTTTAGCCAGAGGTTGGTGAACCTGTGGAATTCATTGCCACTGACAGCTGTGGAGACCAATTCATTTGGTATATTTAAAATGGAGGTTGATTGGCTCTTGATTAATAAGGGTATCAAAGGTTATGGGGAGAAGTCAGGACAATGGGGCTACAAGGGGTAATAAATCAGCCATGATGGAATGCAGGAGCAGACCCAATTGGCTGAATGACCTAATGTTGCTCCTATGTTTTATGGTCCTATAGTTTTAATTAGCATTAATTATTCAGGCAGCATGGTAGTCATCTGGAAATTCTGCTTCACAGCTCCAGTGGCCAAAGTTCAATCTTGACTTCTGGAACAGAGTGGCAACTGCATGGATCTCCTGTTCCCTCCCACATCCCAAAAACAAGTTCGTTGACTGCTGTAAATTTCGTCAATTGCACAGGTGAATCTGAGGGGAATTGATGGGAATGCGGAGAAAATAAAATGGCAGTAGAAAAGGATAAATGTAAGTGCATGCTTGATGGCTGCTTACCACGGTGAGACAAAAGGTTTGGTACCATGCTATACAACGATTAATAATGATTTTAAATTAAAATGTAGGAATCAGAGCGAGAAGAGCAATTGAAAGGCTGAAGTATGTTATGTAAACATACCTGGGGGGAAATATACAGAATGCTAGTGGTATAAAAACATACGTTAAACTCATATTCTGTAACAGCACATAGAGGGACAAATTCATTCAACCACTAGTGCAAATTCAAAATTGAAAGAGTTCGAAGTATTATCAAAGTGTATACATATATGTTACCATATGCAACCTTGAGATTCATTTTCTTGTAGGTATACTCAATAAATCTATAGAATAATAGCCATAACATGAATCAATGAAAGACTGCTCAACTTGGGCATTCAACCAGAGTGCAGAAGACTGCAAACGATTCAAATACAAAATGAAATAAATAATAATAAATAAATGAGTAATAACTATCAAGAACATGAGATGAAGAGTGCTTGAAAGGAGTCCATAGGTTGTGGGACCATTTCAATGATGGGGCAGGTGAAGTTCAATGAATTTACCCCCTTTGGTTCAAGAGCCTGAAGGATGTTAAAGGCGGAACCTTGGCAAAGTTATTTGAGCTGCAGACAATACTTCTAATTTAAACCATAAGATATAGGAACAGAATTAGGCCATTTGGCCCATTGGGTCTGCTCTGCCATTTCATCATAGCTGATCCAATTTTCCTCTCAGCCCCAAACTCCTGCCTTCTCTATGTAATCCTTCACGCCCTGACCAATCAAGAATCTATCAACCTCTGCCTTAGGTATACATAAAGACTCAGTCTCCACAGATGCCTGTGGCAAAGAATTCCACAGGTTCACTACTCTAGCTAAAGAAATTCTTCCTCATCTCCATTCTAAAAGGTCACTCCTCTGTTCTGAGGCTGTGTTCTCTGGCCCTAGACTCTCCCACCATAGGAACAGTCCACTCTATATCAAGGCCTTCCACTATTTGGTAGGTTTCAACTCAATTTTAATGAATCTAGGGCCAGAGCCATCAAACGCTCTTCATACTATAAGCCATTCAATCCTGAAATCATTTTTGTAAACCTCCTTTGAACCCTCTCTAATTTCAGTACATCCTTTCTACGAAAAGGGGCCCAAAACTACTTTCAATACTCCAAGTGAGGCCTCACCAGTGCTTTATAGTCTCAACATTCCATCCTTGCATTTATATTCTAGTCCTCTTCAAATGAATGCTAAAATCACATTTGCTTTCCTCAACACAGACATAACCTGCAAATTAACCTTTAGGGAATCTTACACAAGGACTCCCAAGTCCCTTTGCACCTCAGTTTTTTTGTATTTAGAAAATAGTCCCTTTATTCTCACTCTTTGCCCCTTCCCAATCAGTCAGTGCATTATCCATGCTAGGATCTTTCCTGTAATACCATGGACTCATAGCTTGTTAGGCAGCCTATGTGTAACACCCTGTCAAAAGCCTTCTGAAAATCCAATTACACATCATCAACCTATTCTCCTTTTTCTATTTTACTTGTTACTTCTTCAAAGAATTCCAACAGATCTGTCAGGCAAGATTTTTCCTTTAGGAACCCCTGCTGACTATGGCCAATTTTATCATGCGTCTCCAGGTACCCTGAGATGGCATCCTTAATAATCAACTCCAACATCTTACCAACCACTGAGGTCAGACTAACTACCCTATAGTTTCCTTTCTTCTGCCTCTCTCCCTTCTTGAAGAGCGGGGTGACATTTCCAATTTTCCAGTCTTCCAGAACCACTTCAGCATCTAGTGATTCTTGAAAGATCATTACTAATGTCTACACAATCTCTTCAGCCACCTCTTTCAGAACCCTGGGGTGTACACCATCTGGTCCAGGTGACTTACTTACCTTCAGACCTTTCAGTTTCCCAAGAAACTTCTCTCTAGTAATGGTAACTTCATGACTCCTGACACCATACTGCTAGAGTCTTCCATTGTGAAGACTGATGCAAATTACTTATTGTTTGTCCGCCATCACCTTGTCCTCCATTATTACATCTCCAGCATCATTTACCACCAGTATGATATCCACTTTCCCTCTCTTTTACACTTTATGTATCTGAAGAACTTTTTGGTATCCTCTTTAATATTATTGGCTAGCTTACTTTCACATTCCATCTTTACCTTCTTAATGACTTTTTAGTTGCCTTCTGTTGACATTTTAAAAATTTCCAATCCTCTATCTTTCCACAAATTTTTGCTCTATTATATGCCTTCCCTTTGACTTTTATGTTGCCATTGACATCTCTTGTTAACCACAGTTGTGTCACCTTGCCTTTAGAATACTTCTTCCTCTTTGGGATGTACATACACTGTACCTTCTGAATTGCTTCCAGAAAATCCAGACATTATCGCTCTTTTGTCATCCCTGCCAGTGTTCTTTTCCAATCATTTCTGGCCAGCTACTCTCTCATGCCTCTGTATTTCCTTTTACTCCACTGTAATACTGATACATCTGACTTTAGCTTCTCCTCCTCAAATTTCAGGGTGAATTTGATCATATTATGATCACTTGTCCCCTAAGGGTTCCTTTACCTTTAATTTTCTAATCAATTCTATTTCATTGCATAACATCCAATCCAGAAGATGATCCCATAGTGGGCTCAACTAGGAGCTGCTCTAAAAAGCTATCTCGTAGGCAGTCTAGATATTCACCCTCTTGGAATCCAACACCAAGCTGATTTTCCCAATCTACCTGCATACTGAAATCCCCCCATGACTATTGTAACATTGCCCTTTTGGCATGCATTTTCTATTTGACCACTGTAATTTGTAGACCACATCCTTACTGCTATTTGGTAGTCTGTTTAAAACCTCCCATCAGGGTCTTTTTACCCTTGTATCCTTAGATCTATCCATAATGATTCATCACTTTCCGACGCTTCAGCGTCGGTGCGGGCTGCGGAGCGGGAGTAAGGAGCGCTCGTGATCGACAGACGACTGGAGATCGGAGGATCGGAGGATCAGCCGTTGTAGGTAGGCCGAGACCCTCGGACCTACCTGGAGAGTACCTGAGCAGGAAGGTAAAGCTGCGTAAGTGCGGGTGACGTCGGCGGAGAGCGCGGGCTTTAAAAAGCGGCCCACTTTCAGGAGTGGGCAGCAGAGTGCGCAGCAGCAGAGTGCTGGGCTTGGGCTCAGCGGGCTTCGGCACAAGAGGACTTCGGCAAGAAGCCTGCTTTTCATTTATTCTGACTAATCTAGGATCAGGTAATGGGGGAGACAGTTAGAGCAGTGGTGTGCTCCGTATGCAGTATGTGGGAGGTCAGGGTCAACACAGTTGTCCCTGATGACCACACCTGCAATAGGTGCATCCAGCTGCAGCTCCTATCAGACCGAGTTAGGGAATTGGAGCAGGAGCTGGATGAACTACGGATCATTCGGGAGGCAGAGGCAGAGATAGATAAGAGTTATCGGGAGGTAGTCACACCGAAAAGACAGGAGGTAGGCAAATGGGTGACAGTCAAGAGAGGCAGGGGGAGCAGACAGAGAGAGCAGAGCACCCCTGTGGCCGTTCCCATCAAAAATAAGTATACTGTTTTGGATACTGTTGGTGGGGATGACCTACCAGGAACAAGCTGCAGTGGTCCTGTCTCTGGCACTGAGGTTGGACCCTCGACTAGGAAGGGGAGGAGGGAAGAGAAGAGAGCGGTATTGATAGTGGATTCTATAGTCAGGGGGGCAGATAGGAGATTTTGTGGGGAAGATCGGGAGTCTCGGATGGTATGTTGCTTCCCTGGTGCCGGGGTCCGAGACATCTCAGATCGGGTGCAGGTTATTCTCGAGAGGGAGGGCAAGAATCCAGATGTTGTGGTCCACGTAGGGACCAATGACATGGGTAGGATGAGTGAGGGGGTCCTGCATAGGGAGTTCAGGGAGTTAGGTGTGAAGCTGAAGAGCAGGACCTCCAGGGTAACAATCTCAGGATTGCTCCCTGTGCCACGTGCGAGTGAGGCAAGGAACAAAAAGATTATACAGATTAATATGTGGCTGAGAGGATGGTGCAGGAGGGAGGGCTTCAGGTTTGTAGATAATTGGGCTTTGTTCCAGGGAAGGTGGGATCTGTTCCGAAGGGACGGTTTACACCTGAACTGGAGCGGTACTAACATTCTTGCAGGGAAGTTTGCTAGTGCTTCTTGGGGGGGTTTAAACTAAATTTGCAGGGGGCGGGGATCCAGAATGTGAGAGAGGATAGCGAAAGGAAGAATAAAGGACAGGTGGGGACTACACGGTTCCAGAATATTAAGTGTATAGTAGAGAAAGGTGAGGCGGAACAAGTGATAAGGAGGACACATGTACAGAGGGATGGTCTGACGGAACATGGAGTTAAATGTGTTGAAAGAATAAGTAAATTTAGGAAGGACAACAAAATTATAGGGGCGTATAGCCCGATGGGAGTTCGGGGAGCTGGGTTAAGCACAATAGGCAGCGATTCAAACAGAGAGAGGAGAAATGGGTTAAAAATTCTATATCTGAATGCACGAAGTGTCAGAAATAAGGCGGATGAGCTTGAAGCCCAGGTGCGAATGGGTAACTATGATGTTGTTGGGATAACGGAGACATGGCTGCAGGGAGATCAGACCTGGGAAATGAATGTACAAGGGTATACGTGCTATCGTAGGGACAGAAATGTGGGCAGAGGGGGTGGGGTGGCCCTGTTGGTGAGGAATGAGATTCAGTCCTTTGCAAGGGGGGACATAGGGTCAGGAGAAGTAGAGTCTGTGTGGATAGAACTGAGGAACAGTAAGGGCAAAAGGACCCAAATGGGTGTTGTCTACAGGCCACCAAACAGTAGCATGGATATTGGGTGCAAGTTGAATAGGGAGTTAACATTGGCATGTGGCAAAGGTAATGTCGCAGTAGTTATGGGGGATTTCAACATGCAGGTGAACTGGGAGAATCAGGTTGGTGCTGGACCACAGGATAGGGAGTTTGTAGAGTGCCTACGGGATGCATTCTTGGAACAGCTTGTACGAGAGCCGACCAGGGACAAGACTATTCTGGATTTAGTGTTATGTAATGAACAGGGTTTGATAAGCGATCTTGCAGTAAAGGAGCCATTAGGAGGTAGTGATCATAATATGATAAATTTTTATCTGCAATTTGAGAAGGATAAGGGCAGCTCGGAGGTGACAGTGTTGCAGTTGAACAGGGGAAACTATGGAGCCATGAGGGAGGAGCTGGCCAAAGTTGACTGGACGGATAGCCTAGCAGAAAAGACAGTGGAACAGCAATGGCAGGTATTCTTGGGAATAATGCACAAGGTGCAAAATCAGTTCATCCCCCAGAGAAGGAAGGATTCAAAGGGGGGAAAGGGGCCACAGTGGTTGTCAAAGGAAGTCAGAGATTGCATAGCATTAAAAAAAAGGAAGTATGACAGAGCTAAGGTGAGTGGGAGGACAGATGATTGGGAAGTTTTTAAGGAACAACAGAACTTAACTAAAAAGACAATACGGGGAGAAAAAATGAGGTACGAACGCAAGCTAGCCAGGAATATAAAGGAAGATAGCAAAAGCTTTTTTAGGTATGTGAAGAGAAAGAAGATAGTTAAGAACAATGTTGGGCCCTTGAAGAATGAATTGGGTGAAATTGTTATGGGAAACAGAGAAATGGCAGAAGAATTTAATGAGTACTTTAGATCTGTTTTCACTAAGGAAGACACAAGCAATCTCCCAGATGTATGGATGGGCCAAGGACATAGGGTAACAGAGGAAATGAAACAGATTGACATTAGGAAGGAAACGGTGATGAGAAGACTGATGGGACTGAAGGCTGACAAATCCCCAGGTCCAGATGGTCTGCATCCTAGGGTACTAAAGGAGGTGGCCCTGGAAATTACGGATGCATTGGTAATCATTTTCCAATGTTCCTTAGATTCAGGATCAGTTCCTGAGGATTGGAGAATGGCTAATGTTATCACATTTTTTAAGAAAGGAGGGAGGGAGAAAACAGAGAACTATCGACCTGTCAGCCTGACATTGGTGGTGGGGAAGATGCTAGAGTCCATTATTAAAGATGAAATAGTGGCATATCTAGATAGCAGTGATAGGATTGGGCCGAGCCAGCATGGATTTACCAAGGGTAAATCATGCTTGACTAATCTGTTGGAGTTTTTCGAGGTTGTAACCAGGAAGTTAGACGGGGGAGTTCCAGTGGATGTCGTGTACCTCGATTTTCAGAAGGCATTTGATAAGGTCCCACATAGGAGATTGGTGGATAAAATCAAAGCTCAGGGCATCGGGGGGAAGACATTGACATGGATAGAAAACTGGTTGGCAGATAGAAAGCAAAGGGTAGCGGTGAATGGCAGGTGGTGACTAGTGGGGTGCCACAGGGCTCGGTATTGGGACCACAGCTGTTTACGATTTACATTAACGATTTGGATGAAGGCATTGAAAATAACATCAGCAAATTTGCTGATGATACTAAGCTGGGTGGCAGTGTGACATGTGATGAGGATGTTAGGAGAATTCAGGGTGACTTGGATAGGCTGAGTGAGTGGGCAGATACTTGGCAGATGAAGTTTAATGTGAATAAGTGTGAGGTTATCCACTTTGGGAGTAAGAACAGGAAGGCAGATTATTATCTGAACGGTATAGAGTTAGGTAAGGGAGAAATACAAAGAGATCTAGGAGTCCTTGTTCATCAGTCACTGAAGGTGAATGAGCAAGTGCAGCAGGCAGTGAAGAAGGCTAATGGAATGTTGGCCTTTATTACAAAGGGAATTGAGTACAAGAGCAAGGAAATCCTCTTGCATTTGTACAGAGCCCTGGTGAGACCACACCTGGAGTATTGTGTTCAGTTTTGGTCTCCAGGGTTAAGGAAGGACATCCTGGCTGTAGAGGAAGTGCAGCGTAGATTCACGAGGTTAATTCCTGGGATGTCTGGACTGTCTTACGCAGAGAGGTTAGAGAGACTGGGCTTGTACACGCTGGAATTAAGGAGATTGAGAGGGGATCTGATTGAAACATATAAGATTATTAAGGGATTGGACAAGATAGAGGCAGGAAATATGTTCCAGATGCTGGGAGAGTCCAGTACCAGAGGGCATGGTTTGAGAATAAGGGGTAGGTCATTTAGGACAGAGTTAAGGAAAAACTTCTTCTCCCAGAGAGTTGTGGGGGTCTGGAATGCACTGCCTTGGAAGGTAGTGGAGGCCAATTCTCTGGATGCTTTCAAGAAGGAGCTAGATAGGTATCTTATGGATAGGGGAATCAAGGGATATGGGGACAAGGCAGGAACCGGGTATTGATAGTAATTGATCAGCCATCATCTCAAAATGGCGGTGCAGGCTCGAAGGGCCGAATGGTCTACTTCTGCACCTATTGTCTATTGACCCTATGTCACCTCTTTCTAATGATTTGATTCCATTTTTTACCACCAGAACCGTGCCACCCCCTCTGCCTTCCAGCCAGTCTTTTTGATACAATGTGTATCCTTAAACATTAAACTCCCAGTTATAATCTTCTTACAGCCATGATTCAGTGATGCCTGTATATGCCAATCTACAACTATGCTACAAATTCATCTACCTTATTCCATATACTACGCACATTCAAATGTAACATCTTTAGTACTGTATTCCCCCTTTTTAATTTTGTCCTCCTGTTGACTGCATTTTTTTCTATCAACAGCCTCTCCTCACTACACATTGCCTGTTTGTTAACCAGCTATCTCATCTTCAGCATTCTCATCCATCTTTCCTATGATACTCTTACATTGAAATATATGCAGCTGAGGACACTAGCTGCTCCATGCTCAACCTTTTGATGTCTAACTTTGTCTGAGGTCTTACCAACATCTGCCTCCAAAGCCTCTCCACTAACTGTTCTGGCACTCTGGTTCCCATCCCCTGCAACTCTAGTTTAAACCCCATTCCTATAGAAGGAAGTCCCATAGTAGCAATTACTTGAACATCACCAAAAGTTTAGCAGGATTAAGAAATTATACCAGGTCATAAAGTTCACAAGAACGATGGGAAGAATGTGTAGTGTGGGGTATTGTGGAAGTGGGATGGAAAATGACCTTTGTAATCAGGGATGAGATCATATCACTAATGAAAGATGATGCAATGAAAAATAAGCAGGAAATGGAGATTTCACAAATAGAATTAAGGAACAGAAAATAATTTTAGGCAGTATTTTAGTCACAGAAGACCAGTAGCGTAGCTGTATGATTAGTGATTTAATTATTAATAATCAAAATAGGATTATATTCTAATATTGTCCATGTACTTAAAAATACACAGTCAAAAATACAGCTGATGAATTTTTAAACCTATTTTTTCAAGCATATGCTTAATATAAATGTTTAATGAATTACTTCAAATTTTAACATTTTCATATGCTCATCCATTTCATTTCCAATGAATCCTGTTGTCTGATGGCAAATTTTGAAAATATGAGCAGTATTTAATCAACTTTGGAGTAGTAACAACTAACGATAGAAGGACAGTTTCTCAACACTATTAAGAAACCATTGCTGGCTCATAATATGACACATTTGCTCCATTCCACATGCCAGAAGTGACAGGAGAGTAATACGTATTAGTGTAAGAAGGAGATTTATTCAAAGAAGATTAAAGCAATAAAGGAGCTGACCTAGAGTTAAAAGAGTAATGTAATTTCTTGTGGTAATCTGCAACTCCTGGGTTTTACTTCTAAAATTAGAACAGGCTTGAAATGACCTAATGTTATTCAATGGAATCAATATAGTCAATCCCTCTAAATACATAGAAACATAGAAAATAGGTGCAGGAGTAGGCCATTTGGCCCTTCAAGCCAGCACCGCCATTCAGTATGATCATGGCTGATCATCCAACTCGGAACCCTGTACCTGCTTTCTCTCAATACCCCCTGATCCCTTTAGCCACAAGAGCCATATCTAACTTCCTCTTAAATATAGCCAATGAACCGGCCTCAACTGTTCCCTGTGGCAGAGAATTCCACAGATTCACCACTCTCTGTGTGAAGAAGTTTTTCCTCATCTCGGTCCTAAAAGGCTTTCCCTTTATCCTTAAACTGTGACCCCTCCTTCTGGACTTCCCCAACATCGGAAACAATCTTCCTGCATCTAGCCTGTCCAATCCCTTTAGAATTTTATACGTTTCAATAAGATCCCCCCTCAATCTTCTAAATTCCAGTGAGTATAAGCCTAGTCGATCCAGTCTTTCTTCATATGAAAGTCCTGCCATCCCAGGAATCAATCTGGTGAACCTTCTCTGTACTCCCTCTATGGCAAGAATGTCTTTCCTCAGATTAGGGGACCAAAACTGCACCAATATTCGAGGTGTGGTCTCACCAAGGCCTTGTACAACTTGTATACCATTGACTCTTCTCAAAAGTAAAAAAAGCAATTGGTGGTAAAGTGCCTTAATTAACATTGTTGTTGACAGTGGACTAAAGGATAGTAAGATGGATTTAACTATATTTATTTATAATGTTTGCCTTCTCTTATTGCATTAAATCCACTCTACAAACTTTGTACTTGAATCTAATATTTCATTACCTTAGAGGAAGTCGTAATTGTTCCACTAAATATTTAAAAGAAAATTGACATGAAACAGGCCATGGCAATGGAGAAAGTGCAAAAAATTACAAGTACATTTTCAAAACTGAAAAACTGTACCTGTCAGGAAAGACAAAGTTGAGAAGGTGGGTAGGTATCTAGAAAAGGTTCACTTGTAATATAATTCAGATCTTTACACTATGAAGGGGGTTTTAAAGGGTTGGCAAAGTAGTTTCTCCACTTCTAAAATGTAGAATTATAAAGATGGCAACTACTAAATTCAAGAAGAAATTCAGGACAGACTTCTATGATCAGAGATTGATTGGAGTGCTGAATCTTTCTTTCATTCCTCTCTGTCATCTTTGTACAAAACTTGCCCTTGTTTATGACATCAATGCTTTTTTCCTCAATTCTAAACTACATTATTTAAGCAGTTAAATTCCTGATCCTGTCATTTATCAAGGTCCAAGGTGCCCCATTAATCTGAATGTGTTATAATTAGCTCTACATATTGCAACAATCAAACACAAAATCTTCAGGCTGAGGAGTGAGGGAATAGTCTGACTGATGAACCATGCCACAAGATGCACAATTCCAACAAATACTAAGCCAATGTATAGTAAGCTGGTTTACTATTCACTTCCAACCACTTCATAAAATTTGTTTGTTTAGTTTTCATCAGAGTATTCTTTTTCTACTCACTTTTGAAAAAAAATACCAGTATGAATAAATTACACCCATAACCATCAAATATACAGCTTTACAAGTATTGCTTTCTTGCTGATTGGTGACATTTACAAAAAGGTATGGATGAAAGGTGTAGGTGATAAAGTACAATGGAAAACCATGTCAGGCCCAATATTTGAAGGTAGTTGTGAACCAACAATACCACCTGTTCATCACTCTTAAAATTTACCACGGAAGAATCTCACCGGACACTTGCTCACATGCTGGAATTGTAAGTTAGTGAATATGTATCATGCAAGCCTAGCAGCTTCACATTGCTGCACGTACCACCGTTTCCTAGAGAAAATATTGGCCTGGAACTTTCAGGGTGATTTATTTATTCTTCAATAACAGAAAACACTGAACATATCCCATTATTTTTTTGTTAAAAAAACGTCTGGGGCAAAGCGTCTTCTTTATAGCTCAGAACTTTATGAAAAGTTTCTTATATATTGTTTAATATTCAATGTGTTGAATATTGTAAATGCAGTGCTATTACACAATCAAAGGAATGGTGTAGAGTATTCAACCGTTCAGGCCTGATCATTTAAGTATTAAATTACATCTTGGTTGATCTGTTTCTTAACTCTATCCAGCTAACTTAACTATGTAATAATTAATGTCATTGACTAATAGAAATTCTATAAGAACATAAGAAACAGAAGCAGGAGTAGGCCATCTGGCCCATCGATCGTGCTCCATTATTTAATAACATCATGGCTGATCTAGCCTTAGAATTTACATACAACCTATAACCTAAATGTATACGCATCTCCATGGAAATTATCCTCCTATTCACAACAAAGTATATCTTCTTGGAGTGCTTATACTGATTTATACATCCTTTATCGTAAATTGAGCATAACTCTCGCCCAACATTAAATAGCTTTTTCTCAAGCAGTCTCTCTTTGCCCATTAGGAAAGGACTGTAAGAGGTAAACATTCCATGCCTTATTATATATTGCAAGTTATGCTGCGTTTTGAAATGGTCTATATCCAACTTAGGTTAATTTAAATAAATTTTCAATCATTTTTCCACCTTTTAATACTGTTTTCATAATCCTGGAAGTGAAATTCTTCAATTTCCTCAGAATGTAACATCTATTTATCCCAAGTTTATCATACTCATTTCTCAAATCACAAGAATCTGACCAAGAGGCAGTCTAAACATGTCAGTATGAATGATCAGTGACTCCATTGCAGATCAGCTTTCAACATCCCATATTAATATTTGCAGTTCATGGAATTCTTTGCATTAAAAATTCCAAATAGTTTCAGCATTAAATCTCCCTACAAATTACCAAACTTTTTCAAGTAAGTGTATTGCTGTAATAACCTGCATATCCTGTGCTGTGGAATTCATACCACAATGCGCAAAAAAAATCAACAGAACTTAGGTACAAGGTTACAAAATCACAGCTTGTGTTTTGCTAGCCGTAAAGCTGCCTGCCAAGTTGTTTTTTTCAAGCAACAGAGTATTCAGCCTACCTGTGACTAGAATCAGCAGCCAGCAGTGGTTTCCATTTTCAGTTCAGCTGCTGATGGAATGGGTGAGTGAAAAGCAATCACCTTTACAGATGGCCCTCAGCAAACCCTGAGGCAATCACTGCAATCCCACGCAAGATGGGGCTTTTTCATGCAAAAGGGGCATAAAACCATAAATATTTCCTGATTTTCAATGACACCATATTAACAGCTTCTCATCATAGATTTAAATAATTAAGGATTAACTAAAGTTTAAGTAGAACTTGGTTAAACCTGACTTTAACCTAAAGCTGATATAATGATTCATGATATACATTTGAAAAAATATGTGAATTTATGGCTTGTCTGTCATGCTGAAAAGTATTTGTCAATGTAACTTAAGAGTTTTCTGCAATAGAACTTTTATTGTCTTCTAAGCCAGATACATTCACCTTAAAGCGAGAAAAGATTTTGATTGGGAAGTAAGATACTAGGTTCTACTGAATGGAAAACCTGTGGAAGAATTATCAAAATAACCAAGAATTTTAACCATTCTTGTCTATGGTACTCTAAAATACAAATGACGGTGTTGCACATATTGCAGGTCCTTCTTCAAATCAGATTGCACACTATCATCAAGCACATGACAAAATAAAACCATGTGAAATTAAGAGTCTAAATTGACCAGCCACTATGCCAAAGAGGCTAATTTAGATTTCATTATTTGGCACTGTGAAGACATCCAATCCACAATTTAATTAGCTGCAAATTGCCTGTTGTCTGCCATTTGCCATGGAGTTGGCAGTTTTTCAGAAGCACTTCAAAATAACCAGTTTTGTTTATCTACATGATTTAGTCTCAATTCATTGCATTCCCACTAGTTTATCACCCATACCACTCATCCTTATATGGTTCATTAAAAAACTTTTACGTATCCTATTATACACACTTAATACTGGCAATACACTGTTAACAATTTAAATTTTACACCTCCAAATCTTTTATGGTACTTCGCACCAGCACTCAAAATGTTTCCTACTTTCTAAACAGTAAGGCCTTACACTGTTCAGTTCACTAACTAACGTGTATTTGAAAAGTTGATATATGTCATCGCCTTGTTTTATTTTCCAGATATTCATAGTCATAACTTGGCAAGGTTTATCTCAGCTGAGTGCAAACAGTACAGTACACTAAAATAAAACTAAAAGTACTGGAAATATACAGTGAGTCATACAGTATTTGGAGAGTAATATTAATATTTTAAGATGATAGTGTATAATCTGATCTGAGGAAAGATCATTAACCTGAAATGTTACCAGAATTTGCTGGCATCAACAGACTAACCATGCTCACTGCTAAACCATGTTGACCTTGGGATGATTTGTAGTGTCAATTTACTGTTAAAGTGCTATCTTAGTCATAAACGACAAAGCTCTGCATGGTAATATGCCTTCAAATGGGTAAACCTTAATAAGTAAGTCCAGATGAAGGATTTCAATGAATTCTCTCCAATGAATGCTGCTCAAACCATTGAGATCCTCCAGCATCTTATATTTTGCTCCAGAATCCAACATTTCACTTTTCAAGGTATGCCCATTTTGAAGATGGCAGTTCTGTGAGACCCTCTCTCACTGGGTTTCCTGTGATTTCTGCTGGTTTCTTGTTCTTGGACTACCTTTTCACCCAGACTCACTACTGAGCTGCATGTCCTTCCTGGGCACTTGTCTCACAAGTCAAGAACCCAAAACCTCGACTGCCCATTTCCATCCATAGATGCTGCCTGACTTGCTGGGTTCCTCCAGAAAACTGTGCATTTTAACTTCCAATCTTGTCCAACAAACAGCTGAAAAATCTTTGACAGTCAGCCAAGTCATTCCCCATGGCTTTGCAAGTTGTCAAATCTGTCAAGGCCTTCGAATATTTTTGAATGTCTCTGATTAGTAATGCTAAATATTTTAAAAATTAAAGCACAAAACCATTTTAAGACACTTAAAACATTTAACTAGCATAATTGCTTAATATTAATTCACACAGCCTGACATCTACTTAGATCTCTTACAACCATTCCTCTCCATTGAAATGAATGGTTCAATGTTCTTGCATTAGGCTTGACCTGGCACAGGTCCAGCACAGATTCCCCAGAATGACTGCTGAGGAACTGCAGCAAGTTTGCATTCTCCTGGACAATATGTGTAGTTCAAAACTGAAGCACATTTGGGGAATCACCATCAAAAAGCAGCCAGAAAATTTGAGAACAGCTGCAAGTGTTTCTGTAGGAATTCCTGATGTGGCTGCGCTTGCGCGTGGAAATTCTGGTAGTTTGATATAGATCTATCGGCATTTCCCTGCAAGATTCAGGACTTTACCTCTTGAGAGATAGAGTCTCACCTGAAACATATTTCTATAATTTTCTGTTCTTCTACAGTATTCCATCATCAATGGCTTCTGCTTCTTTTACAGTTTCTATTTCACAAATAACGTGTCTCTACTCCATTCCTGACCTAGTAATTAATTTAGTACATTATCTGAAAAAAATTAGTATCATTGCAATTAACAAACCCCCACCATCCTCTCAATCAATGCACTTACCATTTGTGCCATTCTGGATCTTCTATATCCCCCCTTCTCAGCAAATTAAAACTTGTTTGATTTCTAACCTTTCCCAGTTCAGACAGGTCAATGACATGAAGAATTAACCCATGCTTTCTCCACAGATTCTGACTAACCTGCTGAATATTTCCACATCTGTGGGTTTTTTTTTTGTTTTCGAAGATTTGCATCCTCCTACATTTTGGAAAGTTAAACCTATTTTGGTATTGCAACAAATTCAAATAAAAACTGAGCTTCCATTTATTTACTACTGCAGTCACAAAAGATCCCAAGGCAAATATGTTATCAAATAAGTATCATCAGTGTCTTAATCTCTGTGTTAATTTACCTGACTTTAAGATCAATGCTCCAAATCATATGTCAAAGATGCTACAACCAAATGTGGATAAACTAGTTTCATAGAATTTGGGTGGAATAACCAAAGCCAACACATCTCTGGAAGTTGGGCCTCTTTAATTACAAAGTTCTATCAATGAATGGAATACTGCACCCTGACACTAATGGCACTTCCACATGAACAAGATGGTTTAAGTTACATGGAAAGCAGTGTTAAGTATACTACCACAATATGGTGTTGCTATACATTTTCACATGCAATGTATTGCTCCAAATATAAATCTGCTAAGTGTCATGCAAGGCTTCATTATCCTTCACAATAATGCAATGCATGATGACGTACAATTGCATTAATCAATAATTGAGTTTTTTGTTTTAAAAATGCTATGTAGATACAATAATATGAAATGTGATTTAAACTGACAATTATATTTTAAACTTAATCAGATGTTTTACATTAAGTTAAAAGGGACCAGTGAAAAATCCTTCCAATGCTTAAATGAAGAAGCACACAAAGAACCTGGTCCAGTTTACTCAGTTAAAATAACACACCTAGAAAACAACAAAACAATCTTTTTTTTAATGTTGCACAGAATGAGATGAATAAGATACATTGCCATGCCTATTCACCAAAAACTAAAAATTTTGCAGTTAAATTCTAGATTAAGACACCAGTTTAAGAGTGACCTGACATGTAAACATTCCAATCCAGAGCTAATGCAGAAGTATCAAAAGGTAAAGCTAATATCAAATTACATTTAATCATAGTGGCATTCAATGCTTTCCTCTTAATCCCAATTTCCCTCGGGATCAATAAAGTATGTCTGTCTGTCTGTTAATTTCACCTGACAGGTTCTTAAGAAAACAATGCAGAACCTTCTGCTTCAATATCATATGAGGGTTCTTTTTCTTCCTCAACCAAGTAGGTTGAACGTCTAAGCTGTGTACCTAACATATTCACTGCATGTTTAGGTAGCATCCCAAATACATTACTACTCTATGATGTGGCCTTTTGGTATTTTCTTGGATTCAGAGGAGGGTGAATAGAATGGTCCTGACTCTGTGCAGGGAGGTCACAGGTTCACTCATTATCAACTCTGAAATTCTTCTCTGGGTAGCCATGAAACCAAAATGAAAAGAAAGTCATCATGATCATCAACCCCCAAATCCCTCCTCCTGCACATAAATACAAACAAAACAGAACAGGCACATCGACGCCCAATTCCCCCTCTCCGCACAAAAAAAAAAACGAGAAAATTCGGGCAAAAAACACAGAATACAAAAAACTCTAAAACTGAAAAAAAGTCTATAGGTCAAGTCCATATCCAAAATGCAGAAAACCTGGGTAACATTCTCCAGGCACAGCGGCAGGCTCTCCCCTCTCCGGTAGCAAAGTGATCAAAAGACACGCAGCCAGTACTCATCTTCCATATTCGCCTCAATGTTCAACCTCAATGGAAACTTTCATTAGCAAAATGCAGTCAAACATCAGCTTGCCCCTCATCCTGCACGTGTGGTTCGCACGCGCTGCCTCTGTCTCCCAGAATCCTCTTGGAGACTGCAGAGCATTGGAAGATCTCCAAACTTGAGCCGAACATCGGCTCATGCCTCATCTTGCAGTCTGCCTGCCATGAGGTTTGCGCACGCTGCCTCTGTGTTCCAAAATCTTCTCAGAGACTAGCGTGCTGGAATACCCAAACGATCTCCAAACAGCAAATAACAGGCTCCAACACTTCCAGAATCACATCCAAGACGAAAAACAAATGGAAAAGATATTTCAAAAAGTGAAATATATGGTTTCGTGATCTATCCAGAGGATGTTGACTGAAGGAGGGTTGTATGTAGGCGCCATCTTGAAATAGCCAAAAGTGCACCCGTTGTTTCTAATGCACCAAATTCATTTTGTCTGCTTTTTTTGATATTTATCTACTAACCATGCTCCTACATGACATCACTTCAGAAAAAGGCTGAATAACATGGAGGCTAGCACTATTTGCTCTTTTAGCACCTTGGAACAGCACCTAGTAAAAAGAGGTGCTATGCTATCAACCACATCACTAAAACAGGAGTACATTGCAGCTGCATGAGGTGCTAGTAAAAACTTGGCAGTTCAGCATTCATCCTTACTTGAAAGAATGGGATTCTGGGGTAGACAACAGGTCCTAAGGCAGCACTTGAAGCATTAGTATGAGGAACGCTTTGTTTCCATATAGGATTGGGAAATACATCAAATATTTACAACAATAGCATTGGGAGGAGAAGGAAATGGAAAGCTCATAATCAGAATCAGACTTGTTCTGATTATTCAGTCTTATTGCATGTGAAATATGTTGCTTTGAGACAGCAGTACGGTGAAAATTCATAAAATCAAGACATTAAATTCAAGCCAAAAAGTTCACATTGTTTCTCACTGGAATCCAAATATCCAAATTGTTTCATGACATGGAGAGGATACGGGCTCCTACTGAGAGAATTTTTCCTGTACTCATTTTCATTTTCCAGCCAATTGTCTTGCTGTATTTGACCTCTGTTCATTCTTTCAGTGATGATGACATGACTGACTACAAATGTACCATAACTGGGAACAATAGGATTGTGCAGAAACTTGATCTCTGACATGGAGACTTGGGTAACTGCTGCATTCCATGGAAACATTATCAATTCCAAACTGTTAAAAACCCCAAACACTTGAAGTATCATAGCAACATCTAGATATTAAGAACTAACAAAGATGCAATTGTTACATTTTTTTAAACAGGATTACATCTCGATTGTGAAATCAATTTTGAATATGCAAAGTGTTAGCTGGCAATCTGGATTCTAACTTGGTATTATTGGCAATATATACAGTATCTTTCTCATTAACTAATTTGATTTTACTTTACCTACAGAAGTTTGCATGCCCAGTTTTCTCATACATGCAAACATATAGTGCATACTGTAATAAAATAAATCAGAGTTAAATGTTGTAGCCATCATTACCAATAATGATGTTTTCTACTCCTTTCCCTACCTCTTAAAGTTAACTTCTTTGCTTTTCACATTATGACAATGCCTCAGAGATTAGCAGTGTGATTGTGAGGAATGACTGGTGACTGTGCTCTAAAATCTAGCAAGCTGCTCAGTTGATTTCTGTTCTGTTACATTGAGGCTGCCTACTATGGATTAGAGGTGCTAAAATATCTTAGAAGTAGGGAAGGGAATAGGCAGTTTTCATCTGTTTTCATCTGCCATCCTCATATAGCACGATGACTACTTCTCTGAACTCCAAGCATGACGGTACACTTCCCGACATCATATTCCATCTGCCATTTCTTTGCCCATTCTCCGAATTTGTAAATGTCCTTCTGCAGCCTCTCTACTTCCTCAAATCTACCTGCCCCTCCACCTATCTTCATATCGTCTGCAAACTTTGCAACAAAGCTATCAATTCCATTATCCAAATCATTGACATATAACATAAAAAGAACCGATCCCAACACAGACCCCTGTGGAACACCACTAGTCACTGGTAGCCAACCAGAAAAGGGTCCCTTTATTCCCACTCTCTGCCTCCTGCCAATCAGCCACTGCTTTATCCATGCTAGACTCTTTCCTGTAATACCATGGGCTCATAGCTTGTTGAGTAGCCTCATGTGCGGCAATTTGTCAAAGGCCTTCTGAAAATCCAAATACACAATATCAACCGATTCTCCTTTGTCAAACCTGCTTGTTAATTCTTCAAAGAATTCCAACAGATTTGTCAGGCAAGATTTTTCCTTAAGGAACCCATGCTGACTATGGCCTATTTTGTCATGTGTCTCCAAGTACCGAGACCTCATCCTTAATAATCAACTCCAACATCTTCCTAATCACTAAGGTCAGACTAACTTGCCTGTAGTTTCCTTTTCTCTGCCTCTTTCCCTTCCTGAAGAGTGGAATGACATCTGCAATTTTCCACTCTTCTGCAACCATTCCAGAAGCTAGAGATTCTTGAAAGATCATTACTAATGCCTCCACAATCTCTTTTGCCACCTCTTGCAAAACCCTGGGGTGTACACCATCTGGTTCAGGTGACTTATCTACCTTCAGACCTTTCAGTTTCCCATGAACCTTCTTCCTAGTAACGGTAACTTCACACACTTCATGATCCCTGACACCGGGAACTTCCACCATTTGATTTGATTTGATTTTTTACCAGCAGAGCAAAGCCGCCCTCTCTGCCTTCCTGCCTGTCCTTGCACACTACACTCCCAGCTATAATCTTCTTTCAGCTATGATGCCAACTTTTTGATTCCTAACTGTGTCAGAGGTTTTACCAACATCTGCCTCCACAACCTCTCTACTAACTGCTCTGGCACTCTGTTTCCCATTCCCCTGCAACTCTACTTTAAACCCCCCCCCCCACTAGGATATTAGTCCCCCTCCAGTTCAAGTACAAACTGTCCCGTTTGCACAGGTCTCAACTTCCCCAGAAGAGAGCCCAATGATCCAAAAATCACCCATCCTCCTACACCAACTCCTTAGCCACATATTAAACTGTATAATCTTCCTAGTTCTGGCCTCAGTAGCACATGGCACGGGTAGCAATCCTGAGGTCACAACCCTGGAGGTCCTGTCCTTTAACTTAGCACCTAACTCCCTATGCAGAACCTCATCACTTGTCCTGCCCATGTCATTAGTACCAATATGGACCACAGCTTCTGGCTTTTCACCCTCCCACCTAACAATGCTGAGGACTCAATCCGTGATATTCCAGACCCTGGCACCTGGGAGGCAACATACCTCCATGAACCTTGTTCTCACCACAGAAACTCCTGTCCATTCCTCTAACGAACAAATCCTCCATCACCACAGTGTGCTGCTTCTTCCACCCTTCCCTTCAGTGCCTTAGACTCAACCACTGTGACTTTCCTGTTAGGTGAACCACCGCACCCCTCCCCCAAAAGTGCTTAAAGATATATCCCTGTTGTTGACGGGATGGCCACTAGCTCCTTAACTCTTTTCCCCTTCCTGACTGTCACCCAGTTTCCTGTGCTCTGCACCTTGGGTGTAACTACATCTCTATACGTCCTATCTATCAACCCCTCACCTCCCGAATGATCCCGAGTTCATCCATTTCTAACTCCACTCTGTAATGCAGATTGTTAGAAGCTGCAGCTGGACGCACTTCTCACAGTTGTAGCTCTCACACTGAAGGCTTCCCACATCCCGCAAGAGGAGCATTCCACTAGCCTGCCTGGGACCTATACTATCCTAGCTGAGCAGATATGAAGAAAGAAGGGAGGAAAAAACTTCACCTAGAGCTTTTCTTTTCTTTGCTTTCTCTAACTGAAGCTTCTCTTCACTGAAGCCTCAAAGAGCTAAAGCCTCTAGATCACCACTCTGACTCTGCCCACTCAAGACAACGGCCGCAGCGCTTTCCCCTGCCTTCCTTTAATTTGCTCTTGCTAATCAATCCCAAATGGTCACTGGTCAAAGGTCTTTTTCTCATCTTGAAAAAAAAGGAAAGAAATGGTCAAAAAAAAGCACAACATATAATTACAATTAAGGGAAAACCCTACAAGTACAATTAAACTCTCAGGATTAATTCTTGTATTTATTCTATGTTAAAATGAACTATACAATTTTCAAAGCGGAGGCTGGAATATGTAAATTTTTCCCTTTAAAAAAAAATTTTCATTATTCTTTACGAAACTCTCTATGGTCTCTTTGTAATCTGCTTCAATCTTACAATCTTTCAAGATAAATGCACACTCCTCTAACTCCAGCTTCCTGAGAATATCTTACAGGAAAGTTTGAGGAGGTAGTTCTGGAGCTGAAGTCCGGTTAGCTGAATACTTAGCTGTCTGTGAAAGAGTGATAGAAAACTTCAAGAACCGCATATCAGTATTTTTAAAGAACCTGATTAATTGTCATCATTTGAGGCCATTCTTGGGTTCTTATACTATTTTTTTCCTGATCATGGCATTCCAATCTTTAAATTTTGGTGCCAAGAGTTAAACTTTCTTTGCCCCCACTATTGTCACTGTCACCAATGGAACCACACTAATTGAACCCTCACTAGAAGACAATTACCAAAAGTACAACCGTTAAATAAGGTTAAATGCTCAGTGACCACAAATCCAAATAAAACTTTGAACATCTTTCTACAGATTCAGGGAACTGAAGTTCCAAAAAAAAATCTTCAACCTATAATGTGCTGAATATTTCCAGCTTTTAGTTTTTATTTCAGATTTCCAGCTTCTAAAGTACTCTGTAAATGAAATACTTCATTTGATTTGAAAACAGCAATTCAGTTATTTATTTCTGTGCATGGACAGACTGTTCCTAATTAGATGACAATAATGTGATGTATGTATGCTGCATTCAGATATCTATTGTGAAAATAGCTTCCCAAAGGAGCTGGTGAACTCCATGTGTGCATCAATTGAAAGTTCCGTATTTGTAAATAAACCATCATTTTTTTAATTAATCAATAAGCTTCAAGACTTAGGCCTCAATACATCCTTGTGCAATTGGATCCTCAATTTCCTCACTTGCAGTCCCCAATCAATTCAGATTGGCAACAACATCTTCTCCACAGCTTCCATCACCACAGGGATGTGTGTTTAGCCCCCTGCTCTACTCACTTATGACTGTGTGGTTCCAATGCCATATTCACTTTGGTTGACAACACCTCTGTCAGAGGTTGAATTAAAAGTGGTGACGAGTCAGCATATAGGAAGGAGATTGAAAATCTGGGTGAGTGGTGTCATTACAACCACCTCTCACTCAATGTCTGCAAGACCAAGAAGCTACTTATTGATTTCAGTAGGAGGAAGCCAGATGTCCATGAACCAGTCTTCATTGGAGAATCAGGTGGTGTCACAAACACATATTCGGCAGCACAGCAGATACGGCAATTGCACTTGTGAATATGCACGTGTCAGCTAATTATTATTTCATTGAGATAGTATTTAACTCCATTCTTTTCATCGTAGTGCTTATTGCGACTTGAACACAGCACAGCAACACTTCACTGCCAGTTTGCTTTTGGCCTTGCCTGAGAAATTGGACTGTCAAATCAACACTATGAAGACTAGTGGTATTTGTTTTATATTAAGTGGTTCTTTTCAGCCGCAGTGTAGGCTTCGTTTTCCTTTTGAGTTTTAGTTAACGGCCCTGCTTGGCCTAGCGTTTATTATTTTCTTTTCCCTTTAAAACTGTTTGCATTAAAGTCTGTGAACTATCGACCCACTTCGGTGTCTCTCACTCCACACTCGGGCCATATCTGAACGGAGTTTCTACCTCCCATCCTATTCCTTTTAAAACACCTGTTTCCCAGGGAACCAATAGCAAACACCAAAGGGCATATGTACAAAATTAAGGGAGGGAAGTTTAGGGGAGACATCAGGGATAAGTTTTTTTTTTTACACAGAGGGTTGTGAGTGCCTGGAATGACTTGCCAGGGATGGTGGTGGAGGCTAAAACATTAAGGGTATTTAAGAGCCTCTTGGACAGGCATATGGATGAAAGAAAAATGGAGGGTTATGGGGTAGTGTGGGTTTAGTACTTTTTTTTAAAGGATTATATGGGTTGGCACAACATGGAGGGCTGAAGGGCCTGTACTGTGCTGTAGTGTTCTATGGTTCTACGATGTGTAGTGGACAGTGTATTGACTGGCTGCATCACATCCTGATACGGAAAGTCCTACAAAAAGTAATGACTATGGCCCAGTCCAACACAGGTAAATTTCTCTCCACCATTTAGGACATCTACATGGAACACTGTATTAGGAAAACATCATCCACCATCAGGGACCCATATCACCCAGATCATGCTCTCTTCCCGTTGCTGCCATCAGGAAGGTACAGGAGCCTCAGGACTCACACCACCAGGTTTTAACCATTTAGCCATTAGGCTCCAGAACCAAAGAGGATAACTTCACTGAAATTTACTTGCCCCATTGAAATGTTCATACAACCTATGTACTCACTTTCAAGGACTCTTCATCTCATGTTCTTGATATTTATTGCTTATTTATTTATTATTATTATTATTTCTTTCTTTTTGTACTTGCACAGTTTAGTGCCTTTTGCACACTGGCTGAGTACCCAAGATTATGCAGTCTTTCATTGATTTTATTATGGTTGTCATTCCATTATGGATTTATTGAGTATGCCCACAAGAAAATGGATATGAATCTGAAAGTGAAAATGAACAAGGTTGTATATGGTGTCATATATGTACTTTGATAACAAATTTACTTTAAACTTTGAATTGTATTACTGAATTCAAAACCATTTGTTAAGCCTCAGTACATGATGAGCTAGAAAAAGTCCTATCAGAAAAACTCTTCCATAAGTCTTTGATAGTTGCCAAAATCCTGACCCCAAAGTTATCAAAAGTTTTCAAGGCACCTAGTTTCACAGTCCTTCAAAAGCAAGAAAAGTGATTTTTAAAAATTTGAAGATTCAAATATCAAACAAAAGCTTTTCAGTACACTGGTAAATAATTCGAATCACTAACTCAAACATGAAGAATTTAAAGAAAAACTATCCTGCTTTATTCTTCTTTTATTGCAAATGGATAGATTCACACATCTTGCCCCAATTTAATTGTGGCGTGGTATCCAGATCAAATGCCCTAGCATAAATCTAAAACCAGCTTCTGCTCTTTGTTTGAATGTCAGGCAGAGTCCAGCAGCACAGCTCAATTATGAAACTGCTAAAGGAACTCAGCCAACAAGTTTGGGACATCTGCAATTGCACAGGACCCCTGAAATTTGCCAGACTCATGCTGGAAAATACTAGCAGTTTCATTTGGAACCTCTGTGAAAACACACCTAAAGACAGGTCACTGTTGCACCTAACTGTCAACAGACAGGGGATCTATTTTCAGATGCAGATTAAAATACTAAGACATAAACTGCTTCCAAATTGACCAGGTGTTACAGCCAACTGAAGTGTCATGAAGAAAAATGATCAACTGAAACTCAGCAGGGACTGAAAATAAGTCTGTTATCTTCCTGATTTTACTTTATAGCTTAGCAAGAGGTTCCAAGTTCCATAAAGCAGTTACATACTCCACCAGAATAGACTAAGGTCACTCTCCTGCCAGCTACCTTTCTTTCAGGTAGGAAAATACCTGTTATATATTTCTTCCTGAGTCTGCAGCTGAAGTTAAAACCTAACTACACAATGAAATTGTAGGCACAAATTTGCTTCCTATTGCTTCACGGTAGAATTCATTATTGAAGATAATAACTTGCAATTCCATAGAGCTACTTATCATTCTAATATATACATGCATCATTAAGTTATATATTATCTGCTTTAATTAATGCCAGTGTCAACAGAACCAAGCATTAATAAACGTACTGCAACATTGATTGTGTGAATCTTTAAAAATGTCCAGATAATATAAAAATTTGCCAAATCAAATTTTCTCCAAAATATCAGAAAACCTGTTGCACTTAAACACCACCTATCTAGGCAAAACAATTTCCCCACATGGCAAAGCAAAAGAGACCACAATGTTGCTGGAAAGAGTTTTTAAGAAGTGGCCATTTCGCCATTGAAAGGTGGGGCTATAAGGTGCTATAAGGGGCTATTTGTTAATGGATTTTCTGTTGATATCTGTGAGCTAAATTACATTCATATTGCCCTAATTGTCGATCAAAGTGATAATTGGCAAAGCTCCAAAAATGCTATTTTTCTCAATATTGATATATGTAAAGCAAAATTCTAAATATAATTTGAAACAGTGATATTCTTTATCATAGCTTGGAATTTAACTTCTATCAATGTGCATAGTTATATTTCGTACCAATTTGAAAAATCATGCATTTAAAAAACTTCTCTTTGCATTCTGTCCCAGACCAATCTACAATCACATTCCATTAAGTATTTATCTTAGTCCAAATAGGGAACTGATAGCAGAAAATATACAAATAGAATATACCTTCAACAACAAGAAAATACCTTTATTCTGACAGACAACTTTTTATCCCCCTTTGGCAGTGCACGTTAAACATAAATAGTGTCAAATGGGACTGCATTTCTGGGTCTAGTGCTTTTGGCTGTTTGCTCTGCAGTGACATTTTCTTGAGTGTATGAAGAAAGACATACATCTGCCTTATTGACCTCATTAGATAACAAACTGCAAATGTGTTACCACATACCAGTATGTTCTGTTCATTCTGCTCTGCAGCTAAAAACAGATATCACTGCTTGTGACATCTGGGAATGGGGCCCAGTAATTGATAGTAACTCTAAGCATGGTTACTAGGAGCAATACTACAACTTTCACTGGGCCAAGCATGCTGTAATTGCTAAACTCACATGGCCTAAAAATGAAAAACAATGGCATCTTTTCCTGGGCTATAAAATCAATTTTAGAGTATATTAATTAAAATTAGCCAACCCAAACCTGGATACAGCAGAGCTTAGCCATCGATTGTCAGATTAGGTGGACCACATCAAACTTTACTGCATTTTGCTCTTCTTTTCGAGTCACGAACATTGCTCCAACAACATCTGGGAGAAGCACAAAAAATGCTGGTGGAACTCAACATCTATGGAGGGAAATAGACAGCTGACATTTCTCGTCAGGACACTAACGAAGTCCTGATGAAGGATCTCAAGCTGAAACGTTGATTGCCCAAGTCCTGATGAAGCTCTTAACCCAAAATGTCGACTGCCCATTTCCTTTCATAGATGATCCCTGATTTGCAGAGTTCCTCAAATACTTTGTGTGTTGCTCCAGATTTCCAGCATCTGCAGTCTCTCATGTCAGCATCTTGCAGAGTTTATATTTCTGTAGTGCCCACAACCACCTTTGCCATGTACCCAGCCTTGCTACAAACAAAATACGTAAAGAATTTACAGATTTCAACGTTAGGGCAATGAAGGCCACACATCTGGTACCACTACTTCTCCCTTCCCTGTTCCTAACCCTTTGCCAAAATGCCAAAGCCTCCCTTGTTCCCAACCTGTTCAGAGGCTGTAGCCTCCAGAACGAAAACTGATCAGCTAAAACCAAGCAGAGACTAGAGATCAATCTGCTATCTTCCTGACCTATAAAGTTCAGCTACTCACTGGCAAAACTGACTAAGCCATTAAGAAATCTGCTGATGTAATCTAGAAACTAATTTCAAGTGGAGGTATTATAAATCACTGATTGATAAAAATGCAGAGTGTTGGAACAAAATATCACTGCCCTCCAGATCACAAATGTAGTAGAGGACCCAAACCTTCACTCAGCTACAGTCAATACAGGGGCCTTGTAAAAAATGGTGCATAATTTATCTTTAATTTATGTTTTTCTTGTGAATGTTGCTTAGATGATGCTATTTGACGGTGATGCTTCATTGCACTTGTGCATTCATTTTTTTGGCCATTTGACAATAAACTCAATTTGACATGACTTGGAAGACTAGAAAACGAAAGGGGATTAAAAAGCTCTAATATGAACACAGGGAATTTCACCCTTACATTATTTCTTATTTTCTTATTTAGAGATTCAGCACAGTATCAGGCCCTTCCTGCCCAATGAGCTCACACTGCCCAATTACACCCATGTGACCAATTAACCCTTCTGTCTTGGGAATGTGGGAGGAAACCAGAGCACCCAGACGAAGCCCACACGGTCATAGGGAAAACATACAAACTTCTTACACACAGCAGTGGGCATTGAACCCGAGTTGCTGGCACTGCAGTTGTGTTATACTAATCACTACACAACCGTGTCACCCCTTGCTTTGCTAAAGTCTTGCTTTAATTCATTATGGAATTAAAGCAAAAGTTTATTTTAAGCTATTATCAAAAATGGTGCCATATTCCTACCTATGGTTGAAAGAAATTCAAAACACAACTGTAACTTTTCTGGCAATTGCTTGAACCGAATTCTCTTATACAGAATGCTAGTTTGAGAAGCAGCACTGGTTTTTCTAAATATGGTACTTGTAAATTTCAATGCATTTTACTGCATTTAAATCACAAGTGACATAAAAAGAAAAATATTCAGAAATACATCACATGTTTTAAAATGTATTTTTTATTTCTTATTCTCTGGCACAGAACTGGTCATTTCTTCCAAACTGACAAATAGTCACATTTGCCTTACACACAGGAATTAATGCTGTGCAAATATTTTTTTTAGAGTTTTGATATTGCTCAATGTTATTTCTAAGTTTAAAATTGTTCCTGACTAATAATGCAATCAAGTGTCTATGTACGCTGAAATGCAATCTATTGGATTGCTTTAAGCAAGATTCTACAAGATTTTAATACATGCTACAGGTATATTAGATATATTAGAAATTCCTTGATGCTGCTCTTTGATGCTGATTAGTATCCTTTCTTCTTAATCCCTTGATGATTCTAAGTCAACTGCATGTAAACTCAAGTAATATAAAACTCCACAGACCTTCAATGCGCAAATTACTTAAGACAGTCACAAACAGATTGAGATGAAATGTTAGACCATAAGGCCGTAAGACATAGGAGCAGAATTAAGCCATTCAGCCCATCAAGTCTGCTCCGCCATTCCATCATAGTTGATTTAATATCCCTCTTAACCCCATTATGCCCCATAATCTTCGATGCCCTTACTAATCAAACAATTATGAATCTCCACTTTAAGTATATCCAATAGCTTGGCCCCCACAGCAATTTGTGGCAATTAATTCCACAGATTCACCACCTCCAGCCAAAGAAATTCCTCTTCTTCTCTGTTCTAAAGGGAAGTCCTTGTATTTTGAGGCTGCACCACAGGTCCTAGACTCCCCCATTACAGGAAACATCCTCTCCACATCCATTCTATCAAGGCCTTTCAATATTCAATAGGTTTCAATGAGATCCATCCCTCATTCTTCTATACTCCAATGAGTACAGGACGAGAGCCATGAAATATTGGAAGTTTGAAGTTAAAATGATTGAGTAGTGCAGTATAATAAGGATGGTACCCAAAGTAAATCCTGTTCTGATATCTATTCATCTCCAAAGCTGAACTGTACACATTAGATTAGTTAAAGTCCATAGCCTCTTGAATGGTTAGAGGGAGGAGTGGAACCTCCTAGGAGTTGAGATTGGGTATTAGTAATTCAGTACTTTCTCATACAGGCTAGCTCGGATTAATCAAATATGAAACTTAAATGAAGGAAACTTAAAGAGCTTGAATCAAATATTCTGAAGTGAACATGTACATTACTAGTCACAAAACACAAGATTTTGCTTTGTCATAAGAACCCATATGCAAATATCCAGAACATTCATCTTACCTAGTAATTAAAACAGCGTTATCATGATGAGCAATCCCATTTTCTGGAATGGTGTTTCCATCATTTTGGTGAGAAAGAATGGATTTCTGCCATTTACAGAAGCTGTCCAAGGACTTGTCTGCATGATGATTTATCTCCAAGTTTGGCTACAATGCAACAAGTATACCAAAGAAATCCAAGCACATTACTCAGCAACCAGGTTTTCTTCACAGAATAATAATGATAATTAATAAGTGTAGTTTCTTTTTTTTTGAAAACTACCCTTTGCTTCATTTAAGAATTTTCTATTTTGGTATATTTTGTTGCCTGATTTTGGTCTAACAGGTTATTAAACACATCAAGGAAAGAAGAATCAAAGAATCATTACTCACACACAAAAATTCCTATTGAAAACATTAATAATGTGGCTAAATGTCAAACCAATATATTTCTTTTCCAGCTTTTTTTCCACAATAGAACTTCACTTCTGATTCATCAAAATATTCATACACAAGATATTATTGTTTTACTCTAGCTAGTTTGGATTCCTCCTCTTACCTGATCTTCAGTAAGAACAATCAGACGAGTGATAATAATGTTCACAACATTTCCTAGACTGGAATCACGGTAAAGTTTGGCAACCTGACCTCCAGAAAATAAGAAAAGACACAAAGTCAGACAAAAGTAAAATTCCTCAATTTCTTTCTTTTATACAAAAACGCTAGTAACAGCAATTTCATGATTAAATATAGCTGCATGTAGATAAGTCTATACAATAATTAACCCAATGCAGAGCCTCATTTGCTCAATTAACATCTGCTTTAAAGGCCATAAAGTCTGGGAAAGTGCACCACAAATTCTGATTAATGTTCTCAGCTGTGAGGACTGCATGCCAAAAATATTGTGCTAGAAAATTATTTCTCAAGTTTAAGAAACAGTATCTTAAGTTTTAAAGTAACCACCAAATTAAATGTACATGTTCTCACATATCTGCTTTGTTTATATATCTGCATTTATACACAAGCAGAGGTCATTATACACTGCAAGAGGTAATGTGTCGCCCACATACTTCAGGTAGCTATGTTATATATAATCGACTGCTTGAACTTTGGAGGCATTTTAACCCTTTCTCTATCTGTTAGAAACTTGACTTGGGCATTTGAAACAGGATTTAGTCAACTTTCTGGACCAATATCAGAATTTTAAAATCAAGATCCTAAGAATATCTGTCTAAGTCCATCAGTAATTTCAAGTATCGATGACTTAAGGGCATAAATCATCAAAAAAAACAATTTGTTCCCAGGAAGGATTTAAGTTCCCTGTTATCAAAGGTAGAGTTCCTATCAATAGACACTATTAACAATAGTGGTGTCCCACCAACCACGATAAGGGGACCATTAGCCTTCTTTGTCCTTGCACTTTACTTGTCTTCTCCAAATAGACAGACTCTTCTTCCAAATTGCCAAAATCCCTTTATTCCCCAACATTGAAAATAAAAGCTAAGCAGCTCTTCTCATCAGCATCGAAACTGTAATCATTCATAAATCTGACAACGATATGCTTCCAAGGCCTTGTTGCTAATACTAATTGGGCTTCCTCAGACACCACTCTAGATGGGCCAGAATCCTACCTGGTACTTGAAATATGCACCATTAGCAACCTATTATATACCTTTTGCAAATATTGATTTGTTTCTTCAAACCGCATATCTAATCCCAAATGTGTACTCTGAGAAGTGCCGGATGAGATTCTTCACAAAGAATATGAAGGAAAATTCATTGGTCACTCTTGCGGAGCTCCTCATAGTCAAGTTCAAAATGTCAAATATTTTGGCTGTTTTCTAATAATTATAATTATATAAGCTCTGGAAATCTTACCAATCTTTATTTGAGCAACACAAATAAATACCCATAATTAAAACTTTTGTTAAAGAAAACCTGGAATTCACTGCATTGACTTCAAGGTCCACAATTTTTCTTCCATTTCCTCTGTTTATCTGGCATATTAAAGAGTGACATGAAGCAAATACTAACATCCACATGTCAATTCCATGGAATGATGCTGGAAAACCTCTTCAGATCCCAGGCCTTCTTCTACTTAAAAACTTACTCCTCATTGTGGATCCTTCTCAACTGTCCTACACCCAAGTTGTATCCAACTCTCACTAAACCTGACCAAAAGGCAGATCATTGCCTCCACATGATCAACTTACTTCACAACCAATGACTTAAATGACCTTTCAGATCCTGTCCCTCAACCTATGACTTGACATTTCCTGTGACTTCTGCCCCAGACGCAACTTTGTGATCATCAATCACCCCCGTAGCCACTTTATCCATAATAAAAATCGTAATCCTTAATATATGTGCAAGTTCTTTTTCTACCCATATATGATGAATCAAGAAGGGGCATGAAAAACTTCTCAATAACATTCACCTTGTTTATTCCATTCTCCATATCTAAACTGTGCATCTATACACAAATCGTAAGTTATATTTTTACACACAGAATACTATTTCTCTTTGAAAAGAGATATTTATATAGTTTTACAATGGCTCTGATCATTTCCAAGGATCTTAAGTTCAAGTTCAAGTAGAATGTTGTAGTTCAAATAGAGCGTTGTAGCATTGTTGCCCAGTGCTAGACTCAAGCAAATCTTCTTTGACACAATGGTGCCATTTCTTTCACAGTCTATGCCAGATCAATTTTTGGAATGCACAGATAATCATATACAGTAATTTACTCTTGCACATCTCTTGCTGGAATTAAGTTATTTCATGTTCACTTCTGACTTTTATCTCTGAACCATACATTCTAGTTCTGAATGTCAGATTTGTTATGTGATCTGGACACAAACACTGACAGGTCATTTAAAATGCTTCTCTTTGTAACGCAAGTCACAATTTTATTAAGAAGCGCCATATCAAGTGCTTATTCTTAGACTCAGACAAAGATTTTTTGAAACAAAATCAATTGTAGTCTGAAGCTTTCACTGCATTAGAAATTCAGCAATATTTTAACTTACTGCGGAATATTTCATCATTGTAAAATATTGCATCATACTGCACCTGAGCTAATTTACTGTTGGACATCAAAGTGTTGAATTAAAGCTTCCCTGAAATGCTTGTCTTCTGTGTTTCTTTGAGAATTGTCACTAATCACTCGCTGCACTATTTGATGCCCGATAGGGCTATGTATTATTTTATTTGATCAAAGAGTCAAATGAACTAAATGAAACTGAGAACCGTTGTCCGAGATTAGTTCTTCTGATAAGCCATGACAAAAGAAAATAGGAAAATGGATTTCACTACTTTGCTGATGACACTACACTGATTGGCCTAATCTCAAATAATGAGACAGTCTACAGAGAGGAAGTCATCACCCTGACACAGTGGGGTCAAGAAAACAACCTCTCCCTCAGTGTAACAAAAACAAAGGAACTGGTTATGGACTACAGGAGGATTGGAGACAGGCGTCAATGACATCAATGGATCTGGCGTTGGGAGGGTGAACAGCTTTAAGTTCCTCAGCATAAACATCACCGAGGATCTCACATGGTCTGTACATACCGCCTGTGTAGTGAAAAAGGCGCAACTGCGCCTGTTACACCTCAGATGGTTGAAGAAGTTTGTCATGAGTCCCCAATTCCCAAGGACTTTCTACAAGGGTACAATTGACTGGCAGCATCACTACCTGGTATGGGAACTATAATTCCCTCAATCACAGGACTCTGCAGAGAGTGGTGCTGACAGCTCAGTGCATCTGTAGATGTGAACTTCACACTATTCAGGACATTTACAAAGACAGGTGTGTGAAAAGGGCCCAGATCATTGGGAACCCGAGTCACCCCAACCACAAACTGTTCCAGCTGCTACCATCCGGGAAACAGTACCACAGCATAAAAGCCAGGACCACCAAGCTCTGGAACAGCTTCTTCCACCAGGCCATCAGACTGATTAATTCATGCTGATCAACTGTATTTCTATGTTATATTGACTGTACATACTATTTACTATAAATTACAATAAATTGCACATTTAGATGGAGACATAATGTAAAGATTTTTACTCCTCATGTATATGAAGGATGTAAGCAATAAAGTCAATTCAATTGTTGGATTAAAGAATCCAATTTGTTTCAACTGAATAGATCTCGAGTATTTGTCTTTGAATGCTAAGATGTAACCAATCCCCTTTTCACAATAGTGTACACTTTGGAATGGTCTTGTTGGCCATTTTCAAAAGCATAGGTACTATTGGAGACACAAGAAACTGTGGATGTTTTAGTATGGAGCAAAACAGCAAACTGCTGCGGGAACTCAGCGAGTCAAATAGCATCTGTGGAACCAGAGGGATCATCAATGTTTGTTGCTGGCTGATGTTGTTGGCTTAGAGGTGCAATCTACACTTCTCTACTAGTTCTTCCAGAGTTTTAGCCAAACCAGACCAGCAAACAGAACTTCTGACTAACTTCTTGATACTTGTGATCCTATTGCATTTATTCAGCACAAACCTCTACTAAAACGTTCAGTGTGAAGTTCTCAACATTCACACATGACCATTCTGTATTCCCATTTGATAAAATCTGTCCCCAGCATCAACTCAGATAGATGATCATGGCTCCATGTCCTCAACAGGACATTTATCTGATTCAGGATATCATTCCAAAAGTTTTCTATTTCCTAATCTGGGAACAGTGCCGTAGTGGTTAGCAGAATGCTATATCAGGGCCATCTGTAAGGAGTTCTCCCTGTAACCAAGTGGATTTCGACTAGGTGCTCCAATTTCCACCCACAGTCCAAAGATGTATGATTAGCGATAGTAAGTTATGGGCTTGCTCTGTTGGCACCAAAAGCCTGGTGACACGTGGGCTGCCCAGCACAATCCTCACTGATTTGATTTAACACAAGTGATGCACTTCACTGTATCACACACAAAATGCTAGAGGAACTCAGCAGACTAGGCAGCATCAATGGAAAAGAGTAAACAATCAACGTTTTGGATCAAGATTCTTTAGGACTGATTAAGGATCTTGACCTGAAACATCCACTGTTTACTCTTTTCCAGAGAATCTGCCTAGCCTGCTGAGTTCCTCCAACATTTTGAGTGTGTTACTTGGATTTCCAGCAGATCTTCTCTTGTCATTTCACTGTACGTTTTGACATACACGTGATAAATAAAGCTAATCTTTCATCTGTAAATATAGTATTTTTTCTTAACTTATTTGTTATTAGGTATGTTGTCTCCAAACATGATCATTTTCTATTTTCAATGCAAATATCATGCTTTAAAACCTCTGCTTGAATTCTCAAATTGTGATCGTAATATCACATCTTTATCAGATTTTCTTTCAAACCTTCATATTTATTTCATGATATACTGACATTAAAAGGATGATCTATCTTCACATTATCTATTATCATCCACAGCCACTGTAATCTACTTTGGAACATAACTTCCTAAAAAAAAAATCAATGGTTTGTGACGTAGATAAAAAGTCTACCAATTGATAAAATGCTTTAAGTCCAAGGAATTTTAATGCCACATTCTCTCACAATTCATCAACATGCCTAATACACATTTGGCTTTTCCTGACTATTGTTTATTACATGATTAATGACAACTCCTGTTCTACAATTTAATACATCATACGCAAGCTTGAACGTAAGTATTATACTGCAGTGAGCTAACAAAAAGCACTTCCAAGAATATTCTTGCATAATCATTTTCAGTTCTTTGCCTCAACACTTGTTTTCATATTTCTTTAGTCACTGATGTAATGTTAGTTCTTTAACAAAAACTGGCAAATACCCTACATAAGTTTCACTACAGCATGGTAACGTTCTAGGTTTTGCGTGGTCTTCTGTTTTTCTTATCTTTACAATAGCCTCCAAGTTTTACTTTGACTGCTGTAATTCACATTAATTCTACTTTTAATCCAAGATAAAGCACTCCATTCTGCATGACCACACACTTGCCTCTTTGAATTCTTAAAACTACCTGAACTCTTCTTCCAATGTGCAGATGTTGTTCCTTTCTAGCTATTATAACCTCTTGATTATAACTTCTTGGCCAATTTTTTAACATTCACCTTGTGTCAAATTTTTAATGAACAGGACAATGTAAAATAAATAAATTCAGCAAAGAGAAAACTATTATGATTAATCTGACCCTCTAAGACTGGGCCCAAGTCCCTGAGAGCACATTTTAGACAGACAGTGCTATATGCTCATAATCATCTATCCTTGCAGTTTAATGGACAAAAGTCTGGGAAAGCATTCTTGCAATTTCCCAACACTGCATCGGGTGAGGCTCCATCCAGAAATCGGGATTTTAAAAATTAACACAAGAAATTCATAAAATAATGAGAACTGTACCCTGGAACACTTTTCACAAACTCTTGCAGGCAATTTTGAAAAATCCTACCTAATTAACCTACCTGAATATTTATTCCCTAGAGCACAGGAGAATGAGGGAAGATTTGATAGAGGTATACAAAATCATGAGGGGTGTAGAGAGGGTAACTGCAAGAAGGCTTTTTCCACTGAGGTTGGATGACACTAGAACTAGGGTTAAAAGTGAAATATTTACGGAAAACTTGAGAAGGAACCTCTTCACTCAAATGATGGTGAAAGTGTGGAAAAAACTGACAGTGGAAGTGGTGAATACAGGTTCAATTTTGACAGTTAAGAGAAACTTGCATAGGTATACGGATGTGAGGGGTACAGAAGGCTATGTTCCAGGTATAGGTCGATGAGACCAGGCAGATCAGATGGGCTGAGGACCCTGTTTCTGTGCTGTAGTGTTCTTTGACTCTATGATTTTCTTTGACTATGGAAGACATTCATTGGTGAAAAATTGTACTTCTTGATGTGCATAAGTTCTTGATGTGCATTGCTGAAGACAGGACAATGGAACTCTAAGAGAAGACTATAGGTCAATGTAGACCCAATCACAAGACTTGTTTTAAAGCGAAATTCTCTGCTGCTACCACTTAGATAATTGATTCTAGCTAGCAACTCAACCAACTGAAAACAAGAGTGTCCCAAATTATCATAAATTGCTTTAATTTCATTCTTACTGTCCTGCACTCACATACAGTAGCACCATCTATCTCTCTCTAATAAACAGCAGATTATTGGAGTTGATAAAAATGATTAATTTAATCTTGAATCAAATTGGAGAATACTGTAAGTAGGCAGTTAATATGCCCAGGAGAGTTACCCACCAATCTCCTACCTTTACATTGGTTTTGATTTAAAAGCACAATGTGCTAGAACTTGCAATTTTTACTGCAGCTGTACCTGGCAACTGGTTCACAGACTTGTCCAGTGAAGACATTGAGGGGAGGACCTAGGACCACCAAAATAATTACTGCATCTTCAACATTACATTCCTTGGGGGCGGCCAGCAGTCTTCACCTTGATTACACATTGCATATTTAGATCTCCCCATATTTGCTCTGCTCTGGGATTTGAAATCACATATCATTTAAAAACTGTGTGACTTACCTCTAACAATGAGCATCCCTTTTGTGTTAAGCCAGCAGTCTCCTGACACCTGAGTTACTGCATTCCCTAGTCCAACTACCACTCATCATCTGCAGCTTTCATTTATTTCAAAACCGCTAGCATATTCCCAGCCAAATGAATAATGCTCCCATTTTACCTTGCCCTTTAGTCATTTTAGGAAAAGATTAAGAATTATAATCTGCTGTACTAAATGCAAGTGCAGGGCATTTGAAATTCCACTGTTCTGCTTTATTAGAGACATTTGCTCATTCATTTAAGGAGACCAATGCCCCTGCTGAAAGAGTAGAAGAATTGTAGGCATAATTTGTGCAAAACCCAAAAACAGTTGTAAAGTACAAAGGGATAAAACTTACAATATTCATTACAGACAGGATATAATGTTCGATGTCCTTACGGCCATGGTATCCCACCATCATTTTGTCTGCTACTACCAGAGTTTCCACAAAGCGCTCAAGGCTTACTGATCTCTTTTGTCGATGGGGACTATTTGTAGTTCTGTTATTTGGCAACGAGGTTGAAACAGCTGAGAGATCGTTTAACCACCAAGGCTTTCTTCTTCGTGTGTGGTCTTCTGGAAGTGAAGATAATCAACCACGTTAGCTGGGTTAGTGGCTTAGCATCTTACAGTCCAGCTGCTTTTTACTGTGTAGTTTCACTCTCATAAATTGAAGCTATCAGGAATTAAAGGGCATGAAAACCTAGGAAGGACATTATTGGTTCAAATTTTAAACAAAATGAACACACACACTTGAAATTTCTATGCCAGTTCTTGATAGCTTACTTGTAGGCTTCAAACCCTTTGGAGGCCACCTTGCAATACTAGTTAACTGGCTCTACAGATCCCAGCCATGCCTTTAAATCCTGAAATGGTTCCAACTTCAGACCTGCCTAGTTAAGCAATTTTCCTCATGTCTTTCTAAATACATTAAACAACAAAATCTATCTAGATTAGCAAGAAATGAAATTTATAAACCAATGATAATTCCATTACGCTGGACAGGTGACTGCTCTTCATGGTTATCAATAGTACTAATACTAGCACCCTTGCAACATCTGAACACAAGTCAGTCAATTCTAGGCTGTACTGTGTTCATAATCAATGAATAATTTTGGCACAAGCACATGTCAATTTATGCACAGGGATGTTTTACAAAACAACAGCCCAAACTTTTATTGACTTCAGAAAGAAATATTACTCAAGATATTGGAGGAATTTCAAAGATCACTCACATCCATCCAAATGTGCATGTGGTGCCTCAGTTTAACATATTATGCTCTGTCCAGTATGTCACTATGCTTGTACTCCTTCCCAATCATACAATTCTAATTAAACTCAAGGCCAAATGCTATCCAGGTAAGTAAGTGGCAACTACCCTCATATGTCAGAGCCTATGGTTCTGCCCCTCAGTCATGGTGATGACATTTCAAATGCTCACTGCTGCCATAGGCAATTGACACACTGTCCATCACAGACTGGTACGGAAACATGAACGCCCTGAATAGAAAAGCCTACTGAAAGTAGTGGTTACAGCTCAATCCTTCACGGGTAAAGAACTCCCCCACCCGTAAGCACATTTGTCACAGGAAAGCAGCAGCCTTCATCAAGGACCACCAACATCCAGGCAATGCTCTCCTCTCACTGGAGCCATCAGTAAGGAGATGCAGAAGCTTCAGGACCCACACACCAGGGTCAGGAACAGTTATTACCCCCCAATCATCAGGCTCTTGAACTAAGGGGCATAACTTCACTCACCCAAAAACTGAACTGTTCCCGCAACTTGTGGATTCACTTCCTATGACTCTTCATTTCATATTCTCCATATTTATTGTTTATTGTTTCCTGACTGGAAACCTGGAACTACTGGGCCTAAACACCTCCCTCTGCAACTGGATCCTAGACTTTCTAACTGGCAGACCTCAGTCAGTCCGGATCAGGAGCAGCATCTCTAACACCATCACACGGAGCATGGGGACCCCCCACAGCTGTGTGCTCAGTCCACTGCTGTTCACTCTGCTGACCCATGACTGTCCTGCAATACACAGCTCGAAACACATCATCAAGTTCACCGATGACATGATCGTGGTGGGTCTCATTAGCAAGAACGACAGCATACAGAGAGGAGGTGCAGCAGCTAACAGACTGGTGCAGAGCCAACAACCTGTCTCTGAATGTGAACAAAACAAAAGAGATGGTTGTTGACTTCAGGAGGGCACGGAGCGACCACTCTCTGCTGAACATCGATGGCTCCTCGGTAGAGATTATTAAGAGCACCAAATTTCTTGGTGTTCACCTGGCAGAGAATCTCACCTGGTCCCTCAACACCAGCTCCATGGCCAAGAAAGCCCAGCAGTGTCTCTACTTTCTGCAAAGGCTGAGAAAAGTCCACCTCTCACTCCCCATCCTCACTACATTCTACAGAGGATGTACCGAGAGCATCCTTAGCAGCTGCATCACTGCCTGGTTTGGGAATTGCACCATCTTGGATCGCAAGACTCTGCAGCGGATAGTGAGGTCAGCTGAGAAGATCATCGGGGTCTCTGTACCCGCTACTACAGTCATTTACACCACACGCTGCACCCGCAAAGCTAACAGTATTGTGAAGGACCCCACGCACCCCTCATACAAACTCTTCTCCCTCCTAACATCTGGCAAAAGGTACTGAAGCATTCGGGCTCTCATGATCAGACTGTGCAACGGTTTCTTCCCCAAGCCATCAGACTCCTCAATACTCAGAGTCTAGACTGACATCTACATCATTTATTACAGTCGGCCCTCCTTATTCGTGGGTTCTGCATGCACGGATTCAACCAACTGCGGATCGGGAAAACCCAGAAGTTCTCTCTCCGGCACTCGTTGTTTGAGCACGTACAGACTATTTTTTCTTGTCATTATTCCCCAAACAATAGAGTGTAACAACTATTTACATAGCATTTACATTGTATTAGCTATTATAAGTAATCTAGAGATGATTTAAAAGCACAGGCAGCCTGGGTTATGAACGAGTTCCATTCCTGAGTCCATCTTTAAGTCAGATTTGAAGTCAGAACAGGTACATCCGGTATTATGTAGCCTCAGTTAGTAAAACGTTTATCTTAGTATATAATATATATTTTACCTTTCTATGCAGATAAAACACTTAAGAAAAATATGTATTTCAATAATTAAACCACTGCATTGCTTCGTAATAACTGTAGCTTCCATCGGGGCAGGACCTTTCAAATGCTCCATTAAAATTGTTCCAATCGTTGCCCAACTGTAGACCGATGGCATTTCACCTCTTTCCGATCGCTTTATTACTTTATTTCCAATTGCGATTGTGATTATTTTCGTGAACAGAAACACTGCAGATTCAGAGCTGCGCTGGGTCCTAGATTCCACCGCACTGATACAGGTTAAATAAGGTCCAGGGTTCCGCTGGGTCCTAAAGACCAACGCACTGAACCAGGTTAAATAAGGGACTTGATCATCCGTGTTTTTTGGTATCCACAGGGGGGTCCCAGAACCAATCCCTCACGGATAAGGAGGACCAACTGTGTTATATTGTAATTTGTCCTCTACTGTGCCTAATGTGTTGTTCAATAATTATTGCACTGCCCTGCACTGTTTTGTGCACTTTATGTAGTCTTGTGCAGGTCTGTAGTCTAGTGCAGTTTTTATGTTGTTTTACGTAGTCTAGTGTAGCCTTGTGCTGTCTCACATAGTCTAGTGTAGTTTTCTGTTGTTCCATGTAGCACCAGGGTCCTGGAGGAATGTTGTTTCGTTTTTACTGTGTACTGTACCAGCAGTTTATGGTCGAAATGGCAATAAACTTGACTTATTTCTTTATTACTATTATTTTGTTTTTTTTTAAATTTTTGTATTTACATAGTGGTTGTTTGTCCGTATTATTGTGCACGGATTTTCATTGATTCTATTGTGTTTCTTTGTATTTACTGTGATTGCCTGTAAGAAAATAAATCTCAGGGTTTTATATGGTGACATATATATACCGATAATAAATTTACTTTGTACAGTTCCTGGATGTCTCCAAAGAAGTTTACAAGTAGACAATAAACAATAGGTGCAGGAGTAGGCCATTTGGCCCTTCAAGCCAGCACCGCTATTCAATGTGACCATGGCTGATCATCCACAATCAGTACTCTGTTCCTGCCTTCTCCCCATATCCCTTGACTCTGCTATCTTTAAGAGCTCTATCTAACTCTTAGATAGTAGTTCAAATGTGTTCTTATATTTTTCAAATAATAAATTCTCTTAAAATTGTGCGAACTATTGGAAATTAATTATAAACAAACAGAAAGTGCACTTCACTTGTTAATTAAAGCCTGCAATTCAATTCAAATCATTGGGGTTACTGTTGTTTCACCAGCCATTCCATGTGAAAAACTGATGAGATGGAGATCAGTTTGTGCTTTGCTCTTGAACTCAGTGGTCCAGTACAGAGAGATAAATTCCAAGGATGCTGCCAGGACTCAAGGGACTGATTTATAGGGAGAGCTTGGACAGGCGAGAACTTTGTTCCTTAGAGTGTAGGAGACAGAGGTGTTTGTATATAGGTATAGAAAATTATTAAGGGCATAGAGACAAGAGTGAATGCACTCAGTCTTTTCTATGAGTTAAGAAATTAAATAATAGAAGGCATTGGTTTAAGTTGCGAGGGAAAAGATTTAAGAGAACCTGAGGAGTCAGTTTTTTTAAAAAGGGTGATAACTATGTGAAATCACTTTTTTTGAAAAGGTGATATCTATGTGGAATCACCTGCCAGAGGAAGCGGTTGAAGCAAATTCGAAACAACTTTTTAAAGACAATATGTGGATTGGAAAAGTTTAGTAGTTTATGGGCCAAATGTCAGCAAATAGGAGTAGCTTAGATGTGGCATCCTGGTTAGCATGGATCAGTTGGATGGAGGGCCTGTTTCTATGCTCTATAACGCTAAGCCTCTATGGTGGAGCAGAAAGCAAATGTTCATGATCCATGGATTGCAGCTACCACCTCATATATTTTCCTTTTTCAGTACAGAGGAAAAGGCATGCAACCTAGTCACTAGACCAGAGTTTGTACCAGCACTTGCATCACTGATCCAGAGAAAGAACTTCAAATCCCAGATTAGTAGCCTGGGAAATCAAATTCAAGTATTTAAATAAACTGGATATAAAATGCATATACCAGAAGTGGCAACTGTTAAACTACTGTATGGAACTCCTAAACCAAAACCTATCAGGTGCATGCTAAAGAACAATCCACTTGCCTAGATACATGCAATGCCAACAACTTTCATGAAACTCAATACTACCCAAGATAAAGCTGCCCACTTAATTGGCACAACATCAAGCACCTTAAACATGCATCAGCACACAGCAGCCCACAGATGCTTCAGTATATATCATTTATAAAATAAACCACTGTTATTTTCAGACAGAACATTCCAATGCTCTGTCCTCTACCATAAAGGACAAGGGTAGCCATTCTGAATTGGAAGTTTATCGCAAGTCCTCCACTATTACCTGGCCCAAACCCTGAGCATTCCTACCTGTCAGAACCTTCACCTGAAGGACTGCAGAAGTTTAAGAAGGTGGCTCAAGGACAATCAGGAATGAGCTATAAACTTTTTCACTGATATCCAAATATTAGCAGAATATACGCAAGGAGCCAAGGCTTGGAGGGAGAGGTATTGGATTTTAAAAGAGGGAAGTCTCGGGATCTTCTGATGAGCTTTCCTTAACACAAGCTGGGACAGAGGCATAAGATTTTAAAAGAGATAGGTCTTGGGAATTGCTGGTAAATTGTCCTTACACAGGACCCTGAAAGAGGCACATTGGCAAATTGTTAGTTAATAGTTCATTGACAAATTAACAGGTGCGAATAGAAAGAAGGTATGGTCATACAGGGTAGCCATTTTGAAGCAGGCCAGAGTTGGTGTATGAACTGAGGCCTTGACTTAAGACACTTTAATGTGAAGGGGCAGGGTAAGAAAGGCTTCAGTGAGAATTCATAGGTAAATGTCTATTTGTTCTCTATGAATCATTAGTCCTTTAAGCAAGGTGGCAGTTAGGGCAAAGGACTGCTTCTGCAAGATGTAGAACTCACGGTTTTGCTGATGACTGCACCCTACTGCAGCTCCTGGCAGACTGGGTCGAGGGGCTAAAGCTAGAGTTGAATGCATGAATGATGTTTTGGGAGGGTAAGGGCTTCATAGATGAGGCTTGTATGGAGGGGATCATGCTCAGAGAGATAGGTTGCAGATAGATGTGTGACCACCAGGTGAGGTAAGGTGACTAGGCAGGGCTCTCATGAGGCCATTCCCCTCAGCTGATGACCTATCAGGCACAGCACCAGCATCCGAGGCAGTGGCACTGTAGCTGGCTGAGACTCAGCAGCAGGGAAGGGTGAAGTCAGGCAGAGCAATAATGATAGGAGATCTGATACTTATGGGACAGACAGGAGATTCTGTGGCTATGAAACATATCAGGATGGTATATTGCCTCCTGGACGCCAGGGTAGAGGAAGTCTCTGAGTGCCTGCTGAATACTCTCAAGGGGGAGGATGAGCAGCCAGAGGTCATGGGGTACACTGGCACTGATGACCTAAGTAGAATGGGGGAAGAGGTCAACAACGGGAATAAAGTAGCGGGGGATGTGCTATTAATCAGAGACAAATATCACAGCTCCTCTCAGAGGGGGACATAACCAATGGCTCATCCACTGAGTCAATATGGAAATAACTCAAATAAAGTGAAACACTCTGCTGAGATTATAATGTAGATTTCCCCCAACCCCAAGAAGCCACATGGTCATTAAGGAACAGATATGCAGGAAGGGAAAGGTGTTAATACAACAGGATTGTTGTCGTTGGTGATTTCAACTTCTCTAATATACAGGTAGACAGGGACTTCCTTAGAACATTAGAAAGTTTTTGATAAGAACAGGCCATTCAGCCCAATAAAGCTTGCCAAATTCCTATTCACTAATATGTTGAAATAACTATCGAAATTAGATTTGAAAGTCTCTGAGGTACTAATCTCAACTACACAACTAGGTAGTTTGTTCCATGTGTCTGCAACTCGCTGTGTAAAGAAATGCGCCCTAATGTTAGTCTGAAATCTCTTTAAGCAGGAGGTTTTGATGGAGCAGAATTTGGTGGAGTCAGTCAGGAGACTTTCTTAAATCAACATGTAGAGAGTCCAACAAAAGGAGGGGCCATAATGGATGTGATGTTGGCTGTCTCCTCCCGCACGTGTGTGCATCTGTCTGGAAGAAGATGACACCAGCGAACAACGCAACCAAAGGTGACATCCTCTGGACGGTTCATGAAAATACTTCTACTTCTTTTGCATCTTCTTTTTCTTTCCACTACTGTTGGAGCTTGAGATCAACATTTTGGTGGGCTGTTTTCAGGTCAATTGAGCAATCTGGCATTTTGCTCTCTCTGACGGAGTTTGACAGGGTTTCAAGTGAAGTGTGCAGTGGCCTTGAGGCCAAGAAGCCAGAAGGTGAGGTATTGATGACCAATTAAAGCGTCAACGTGAGCAGGTGCTCAATGCCATCTACCAGCCTCTCACTCGCTGCTTCGGAAGAAGGTGCCTGCATGTGACAGTCTCTCACCCATTCACTCACTGCACCCAGAGGAAGGTCCCTGCATTCAAAGGGCCTCTCTTTTTCCCTCAATGCAGTCGGAGGATGGTGCCAGAGTCCTGGGTCTTAGGCAAGGTTTAATCGATGAGGTTTGTGGACTGGACTTCGTAGTTCACATTAAGATATGTTTCCGCTTTCTGGCTGTTCCTTTTATTTTGTTGCTATTTTGTGCAATTTTGATCAGAGCAGTCTGCAGATAACAAACGGCACTATGCCAGATTGGACTGAACCAAATAAGCCTGGAATCTTTGTATTTTGTGTTTTATATTCTGTGTTTTTCACTCTTTGCTTTGACATTTGCACAATTTGTTTGCGTGGGGGGTGATGTTTTTGTTTGAATGGTTTCCATGGTTTTTCTTTGTTTTGGAGCAGTCTGTGAGGAAGATTAATCTCAGCATTGCACGATGCATACATACTTTGATTACTTTGAATCTTGAATCTTCGGGTAATGAGCCTGGCTTGGTGACCAACCTTACAATGAGAGAATAGTTAGGGAAGCTTTGATCATCACACAAATTTTAAGATAGCTATAGATAAGCATAAGTATCACCTTGTGGGAGACTATTAAGCTGGAGCAGGGCAAATTATGAGAGTATTAGGCAGCAGCCAGGATCAGTTAATTGGGAACAGTTGTTAATGGGCCACAACCACATTTATCATGTTGAGGATGTTTAAAGACCAATTGCTAAGTACAGGACGGTTATGTTCCACTAAAAAGGAAAGACAAGGATGGCAAGGTAAAGAAAGCTTGAATGTTGAGAGAGGTAATGAATTTACTCAAGAAAGGAAACATATTTAAAGTTTAGGAGGCGAGTGTCAAACAGAGCCCTTCAAGATTATAAAAAAAGCCAGAAAATAATTTGGGGGTATAAAGGAAAGCCAGGAGGGGCCAAGGACAGTTCATGGCAAGGAGGATTAAAGAGAATCCCAAGGTATTCTGAACATCAAAAGCAAAAATCTAACTAGGGAACAGGTATGACCACTCAAGGATAAAAGAGGGAATATGTGCTTGGAGGTAGAGGACATTGGTGAGGTCCTAAATGAGTACTGTGTATCAATATTTACCAAGGTGAAGGGCGTGGAGGATTGGGAAATCAGTGTGGACAGCATTAATTTGCTAGGACATTTTGAGATAAAGGAAATAGTATGAGGTTTCTTAAAACACATAAGATTGATAAGTACCCAGGACCTGATGAGATATACCCTAGGTTAATTAGAGACATGAGATGAGATTTTTGGGGTCTTGACTAACATGTTATCTGGCCACAGGTAAGGTCCTCAGATATTGCCAAGTAGCCAATGTAGTTCCATTATTCAAGAAATGAGAAAATCCTGCAAACTATAAACCACTGAGTTTCAGGGCAGTGGTAGGGAAGTTATTGGAAAGCGTTGTTGAGGATAGGATTTATGAGCAGTTGAAAAACTTGGTCTAATCGGAGACAGTCAGTATGGTTTTGTGTGGGTCAAGTCGAGTCTTATTAACTTGACTGAGTTTGTCAAGGAGGTGAAGGTGATTGATGAGGATAGAAGCTTGACAAGGTCCCTCTTGGAAGGCTCATCCATTAGATTAAGATGCATAGATCCATGTTAAATTGGCTGCTTGGATTCAGAATTGGCTTGTCCATAGAAAAGGGCAGCATTTGATAGTACAGATCCCTAACTAGAGTATGTCCTATGACCACATACAAAAATAACCTGGGTGAAAATGAAGATCAGTGGATTAGTAAGTTTGCAGATGATACCAAAGAATAATGTTGATAGGACAGAAGATTAATAAATGATGCAGTGGAATACAGATTAGTTGTGGATATGCCTTTAGTTAAGGAATCAAGTTCAAGAATCAGTAAGTTACATTGCAGCTTTATAAAACTAGTTAGGTTACCTCTGGAGTATTGCGTTCAGTTTTTGTCACCTCAATATAGAAGGATGTTGAGGCTTAGCAGAGGGTGCAGAAGAGGTTTACCAGAATGCTGCCTTTTTTTAGACAGCATAAAAAGTTGGACATACTTGAGTTGTTTTCTGTAGAGCGGCAGAGGCTGATGGGAGATCTGGTATAGGTCTATTAGATTGAGAGGCATAGATAGAGTCGACAGACAGCATCTTGAATAAACTCTTCCTGGCTTCCAGTCAGGTACAGGTATCGATGTTCCAGCCGGATACAGGTACAAGTAATTGATGTTTCAATGACAAACTCCGCCATCTGCACCTGTGATGATGCCTGGGCATATTTAGTCTGGTGGTAATTTATATATATCACTGGACTAGATATGCCCAGGCATTATCCCTGATAAAGATGGCAGAGTTTCTCATTAAAATGTAGGTTATAATCGATACCTGTACCCAGCTGGAAGCCCAAGAAGAGTTTATTTGTCATATACGCCGGGAAAGTACTAGACCCTTTTTCAGACAGTATCTTTTTCCCAAAGTTGAAATGTCTGATTATCAGAAGGCATGCACTTAAGGTGAGTGGAGGTAAGTTCAAATAAGATGTATGGATCAAGAAGTTCTATTTTTAGTGTGGTGGTGCTGGATTGCACTATCTGGAGTAGTGATGGATGCAAATACAGCAGGGGCATACAAGACAGGCATGTGAGTGTGCAGGAAATGGAAGGATAAGGACATTGTACAGGAAGAAAAGATTAGTTTAGACGGGCATTTAATTACCGTACTAATTAAGTTTGGCACAATATTGTAGGCCAAACAGCTAGTTCCTTTGCTGTACTGTCCTATGTTCTCTTTCTTCAAAAAATAAACTACCATTTAAGGTCAAGCCTACATGTGACTCCCTACACTAATGTGTTTGATTAGTAAATACCATCTCGGTTCATTCTATTGTCTGCATGCAACTCATATTTAAACCAGCTGTACTACAATAGGAAAAATGCCATCTATATTGATGGCAGAATTTCAGATGGTGATGAGATGGCATACAGGAGGGCGATGATGTATCAGCTGGTCGAGTGGTGTTGCAGCAACAACCTTGCACTCAACGTCAGTAAGACTGAAAAACTGGATGTGGACTTCAGAAAGGGTAAGACGAGGAAACATGCACCAGTCCTCATTGAGGGATCAGGAGTGGAAAGAGTGAACAATTTCAAGTTCCTGGGTGTCAATATTTCTGAGGATCTAACCTGGGCCCAACACATCAATGAAGCTACAAAGAAGACTCGACAGCAACTATATTTCATGGAGTTTGAAGAGTCTTGCATATTTCTAAAGATATACTGTGAAGAGCATTCTAACTGGCCTGCAGCACCGTCTGGTATATAGGAGCTACTGCACAGGATTGAAATAAGGTGCAGAGAGTTGTAAATTTGGTCAATTCCATCGGCACAAACCTCCGTAGATTCCAGGACATCTTCAAGGAGTGATGTCTCAAAGAGGCGGCATCCATCATTAAGGACCCCCTTTACCCGGACGTGCCCTGTTCCCATTGCTACCATCAGGGAGGAGGTTCAGGAGCCTGAAGGCACATACTCAATGACTCAAGAATAGCTTCTTACCCTCTGCCATCTGATTTCTGAATGGACATTCAACCCATGAACACTACCTCACTATATTTTTATTTTTGCACTTCTAACTTAACTCGTTAATACATACTTACTGTAATTCACAGTTTTTATTATTATGTATTGCATTGTAATGCTGCTGCAAAGACAACAAATTTCATGATGTACGCCAGTGATATTACACCTGATTCTGAGATCCTGCTCTGGGAACTGTTCATGACGAGTATGCAGGTTAAAGGTATAATAAATGTAAATTAAAACAGAAGGCCCCTGAATCAGTGCGGGGTGCTCTGCAACACAGTTCTAATAAGATCCCAAATTGTGATTGTGTGCTATCAGAAAAAGAGAAAATCTACAGATGCTGGAAATCCAAGTAACATATCCAAAATGCTGGAAGAGCTCAGCAGACCAGGCAGCACCTATAGAAAAGAGTACAGTCGACATTTCAGGCCAAGACCCTTCAGCAGGACTGGAGGAAAAAGATGAGAAGTCAGAGTAAGAAGGCGGGGGAAGGGGAGGAAGAAATACAAAGTAGTAGGTGATAGGTGAAACCGGGAAAGGGGGAGGGGTGAAGTAAAGAGCTGGGAAGTCGATTGGTGATACGTGGCTGTGGTGGTGGGTCTGGGTGAGCGCATGGTTGAAGAGTCGGAGACCAGCAGAGATCAGAGGGGGAGCAGTGAGAGAGTTTTTCACTGAACTCCTAAAGGGAAGGTTTAAACTTCTTCAGGGTAATCATCCCTGGAAAATACTTTGCAGCGTAGTAGTCCAATCACAAACAAGAGAAAATCTGCAGATGTTGGAAATCCAAGCAACCCATACAAAATGCTGGAGGAGCTCAGTAGGTCAGCATCTATGAAAAGAGTAAACAGCCGATGTTTCAGACCAAGACCCTTCATCAGGACTGCATCACACCCCTACCATAATCACATATCACCAACCCACTTCCCAGCTTTTTACTTCATTCCTTCCCCCTCTCCCAGTTTCACCGATCATCTACCATATCGTATTTCACCCTCCCCCTCCCAACATTGCTCTGACTTCTCATCTTTATTCTCCAATCCTGATGAAGGCACCTTGGCCTGAAAAGTCAACAGTTTACTCTTTTCCATAGATGCTGTCTGACCTGCAGAGTTCCTCCAGCATTTTGTGTGTTGTGTGCTGTAATATGTTTTACAATGAGTCCTCAGCACAGAAGCCCAAAGGGAGAAACCTTGGTGAATCAGAGCTTAAATTACTTGCCTAGTAAACCAGAAGCTTAGAATAACAATGTAGTAACCCAAGATGAAATCCCACAATGGTGTGTGATTCAATGAATAATCTGTAGTTTATAGAAAAAACACAACTGGTTGTTTTGTCAGGGAAAAAAATTAATGGTTGCTCACTAATACCCTACAGGGAATGCAATTTTAACTAGATATGACTCTTACATAAATGGAGAGAAATTAATGAGGAAGAAAAATAAATAAAAGTAACAGGTAGAAAGACATTCTGAAGTACAGCTTTAATTGGATTTGTAGGACACATCATCATTGGCTACAGGAAGCTTTCACAAAGAGTACTTCATCTTTACTACCTACTGTCTGCATAACATGACCGTACCCCCTCCTCTCCACCATGTACTGACTCTTTACACAATTGTATACTAGAATATTAAGGCAACATTCACACTTCTCTCAGAACAATGTCACCATATACAATGACTTCAGTACAAGTAACAGGAATTCTACTATAAATTTCATTTTAAGTCACACCGTTTCTGTTTATTTAATTGCAGCCTATGTTTATAAATTACTTCCAAAGAGCTTCCTGTTGGTGATGGTGTCTGGAATCCAAAATAAGCCTTCTGTTTCTTCATATCCTTCTTCATTGGCACTATGAGTGGCTACAATGTTAAAATCAAGGGAACGTGCAGGAAATTGCACTTACTTGATATTGAACGGGAACTTTAAATACACAAATATACTGAATGATCTCCATGGCAATTGGGAGGACGTAGCACCCATTTGGCCACCCGCCATGGGAGCCCCAGATTGAAATATGAGTCCTTCAGGACACAGATGACTGTCACCTCCCGGCAGCTGTCCTTTGATAGACTCACTGGGTTGTGGGAGTGAAATTTAACACAAAACAGGCAATAGTGAACCAGCAGCCTGGTTTTGTCCCCAACTAATGTTTTTTTTCATTGCATAATGAGGAAGAACACATAGCTGCAAACAGAATGCTGAATCAGTACCATCTGTTTTATGCTACCCCTGATGTTATGGTAGGAAGATTTAAGCCTCTCCAGTCTAGCACCTAAGGCCCCTTAGGCAACAGCCTCCGCATCAAAGGCAGAAGCACATGCAGAGTGGCAGATCATTGTTCAAGCATTCTTGAAATGTTTGACAGACTCTTATCTTTTTTTCACCTGATATTATTATTTAACTTGTTCCTGCACTGTGTACCAATACACTGGACAATTCAAATTTTCACTTTGTTACCAAGTTGTTAGCCTTGGGTCTGGCATTGTTTCATGGCTCTACCTGGCCCCCCCTCTAGCAGCAATTCCTCAGCTGCAGAGACTCCCTCCTGCTGAGCTCAGAGAGCTTAGATAAATAAACTTCCTACAGCATGCAGATATTATGGCTGTCTTTTAAACTGCTCCAGATCTTTAAATTCTACAGCAATGAAATGTTGTCTTGTTCCTTCAACAGTGCTTCAATATTTTATATATGGAACTGTTCAATAAAAAAAACTTAGAATGTGATTGTTCCTCATAATATAATGTGTTAAATTGGCAGGGCTTCTTTTGGTAATTTATAGTGTAAGGAGTTCAAGAGAAGATGCAAACTATTCAGGGTTTGTTATTAGTACCTTGCTTCAATCAATATTGATTTAATGTGAATGTGAGAGGCCTTTAAATTTCGATCAGAAACCTGAACCTAATGACTAAAACTGAAACACGGGTTCTATCCATCTTGCTAAATTAACATAATAAAACTGATCTAACTTCATTATTTCCCAAATTTTTTTAACAATAACTATTTTTAAATTTATGCCATTTAAGAGGACTGGTTAAAAAGTTAAAACACTTGCAATATTTATAATTGTTTTCCATATAAACAGTCAATGTGAATATATCTATTTAAATCAGTTTAATATTCATATTTTCTTTAAAACAGTAGTATATTCAGAGCACTGAGCCATTCAGTTAGATCAATCGTGATTTAAATCAGTTCATTCAGCTCAACAGCACATCTTTAGTGCAAAAATATATCCATCTTACATTCACAAATATTAATCATGTCAGTACCCACTGGCTTTATTGTGGGCAGTACTTAACTTTCCCTTGCATCTCCCAGCTTTTAACCTGGGCACACTGGCTCTAAATTTAAGACCAATTTCCCTTTTTTTGGACAATAGTGAAAAATAATTCTCGCTATCCATCTTGTTATTTTCAAAATTCTAAACTGATCAAATCATTTTCAATGGACTCTAGAATCTGGACTCTGGGATAAACTTGGTGAGATTTTTGAAATCCAATGGGAAAATCAAACAAAAGCTGCATGGAATTTCTAAAGACTGGACATGTTTCTCAAATTCATCACATTATAATGAGTTAACAAAGGGGACACGCTATGCATAACGTACTAGAATTTTCAGAAGGCACAATTTTTTTGTATAAAAGATTATCTCCCAGTTCAGGATTAGAGAATTTGCAATGGTATGGATGGAAAGTTGGTAAATAGCCAGGAAACAAAGTGTTAGTAAATGTTGCTTACATTGGAGCAAGGTGTTAAGTGGTATGATGATGGGTCTGGACAGCCTTAAATTTAAATAAAAAGATCATATCAAAGTTTGCTGTTCACATAAAGAATAATAAAGATAGTTGCTTGACATGTTAGCAGACTAAGTTTATAAATGGCAAATCCAATTCGATGCTAAAAGTGTGAGGTGATCACTTTGGCTGATTTTTTTTTAAACTACAGAAACAAACACATTGAGGGAAAACCGTGGAAGGCAGGGAGATCTGCTCCCAATTAATAGATCCAATTCAATAGTCACATCAGCACTTCGCACACTGCCTCCAAAAATTATTCTATTGAAATTTCAGATTTATAATACCATATGCTGACATGACAATATTTACTGACACCAACCAGGTATAATGATCTCATCAATGCCTGAATTTGGGCAACAAACATCACTGATTCCAAATGCAAGTGCTGCCTTTCAGTGAGATCCAGGCTTCCACTTGCACACTGCCTATTGCAAGAGTTTGAAAAAACTGAGTGCACATGATACTGGCACTACACCCATTACTGGACTCTACATGCACATTCTGGGAATCCCCACACTGCTGGGGAATCTGCCTTTCTGGTCTATGCCAGATTGGACCGAGGTGCAGAATAGGAGATATAACTGATTTCAGTGGGGAACCCAAGCCTGTGAATTAGAATACAAAGGGAAAGGTTAGCTTTTTGAATATTTACTTTACTTTAGGTTAATGCTTTAAATTATTTTAAATGCTTCTTGTTTATATTACAGCTCAGCACTTAACACCATCATCCCCTCAAAACTAATCAGTGAACTCCATGTCCTGGGCTTCAATATCCACTTGGTGCAATTGGATCCTGGATTTCCTCACTGGTAGACCCCAGTCAGAAAGATTGGCAAAAACATCGCTTCCACAACCTCCATCAGCACAGGAATGTGTACTTAGCCCCCTGCTCCACTTGCGTTACGCCTATGACTGTGTGGCTAAATACAGCTCCAACACCATACACGTTTACTGATGACACCACTGTTGTGGGCTATATCAAAGGTGGTGATGAATCTGCATACAGGAGGGAAATTGAAAACTTGGCTGAGTGATGTAATAACAACAACCTCTCACTCAATCTCCATAAGATCAAGGAACTGATTGTGGACTTCAGGAGAGGGAAACCAGAGGTCCATGAGCCAATGATCATCAGAGGATCAGAGGGGGAGAGGTCAGTAACTTTAAATTCCTGTGTGTCACCATTCCAGAGGGCCTGTCCTGGATGCAACATATAAATATAATTGCAAAGAAAGCACAACAGTGCCTCTACTTCATCAGGAGCTTGTGGAAGTTCAGCATGTCATCAAAAACCTTGGCAAACTTGCCTGGTATGGAAACACCAACGCCTTTGAGCAGAAATTCCTACAAAAGGAAGTGGACTCAGCCCAATACATCAGGAGGGTAAAACACTCCCAACCATTGAGCACATCTACATGAAACATTGTGGTTGAAAAGCAGCATCTGTCATCTGAGAACCTCATCACCCCATGCTCTTTTTTTGCTGCTGTCATGAGGTAGAAGGTACAAGAGCCTCAGGACTCGCACCACCAGGTTCACGTACAGTTACGACCCCTCAACCATCAAGCTCTTGAACAAAAGAGGATAACCTCACTAATTTAAGGACTCTTTTACATTGTTATTTTATGCGGGCTATTTATTGCTATTTATTTACATCTGCATTTGCACCATTTGTTTTCTCTTGCTCACGTTTACAGTTGCTGTTCTATAGATTTGCTCAGTATGTCTGCAGAAAAAGAATCTCAGGATTGTATGTGGTGACATGCATGTACTCTGATAATAAATTTTACTTTAAATTTAATGTCTGCAAACATTTTCAATTATCTTTTTCAAAAATTTATTTTTAATAGTTAACTTTAAATATCGCTCAATGATAGGATGTATATTAAAGCTGTTAACAAACTTGATAGCTTTGCCTTTTAGTTTTGTCCTCAATCAGAGACCATCAAAGGAATTCTTGGAACAACACAAGTGTAGGAGGAACTCAGTGGGTCAGGCAACATCTACGGAGGGAAATGGACAGATGATTTTTCAGGTCAAGACTTTCATCTGGATATTCCAGCACATGCATAGTGTATCCACGGGAATTCCTGGGCAGAGTATGAGGACCAGCAAGAAAAACTCTCTACATTGAGCCAGGTGAGTACAATCACACAGTGACTACAGACAGCACTGTACAGAAAGATCTAACTCATTAGCCCCATGAAAGTGCAAGTACAGACATACAAAATAAAAAAGGAAAATACATAATTTAACATAAAAAGAATAGGACACTAAAAGGCAACACCAAAGGTACTGATTAGAAAATTCACAGCATTTTCCATTTCCTTCTCCACAAATCTATCAGTACTTCCCTCCCTTTCCACCATCACTTCCATTACACCCTCACCCCATCACCATCACTTCCACCACACTTATCCCCACAATGCCAGAATATGAGCTTACCAGCCAAAAGTGTAACTGAAAAATCTGTGGAACATATGTTAGCAACGTAAAGTGATGTAGAGACTTTACCTGGAACTCGGCAGGCACTAAGTAGCTTGAAACACTTTCTAGGAAACATACACACCTTCCACACAGATCCAGATTACCTCTTTAATTAAAATGGAACCACAAATTAACATACTTCATCCAATTCTTTACAAAGGATAATGAAGCAGTCCCAGGTGAGACACAGCAAGCAGAACCCTTCATAACTCTAGCCTAAAACAAAATGACACATCTGAATTTCCAAAGAGCTTCCTATTTTAAACATATGCATACAAAAAAAAGAATCCAAGTGAGATAATTATTACAGTGACATCAAAGGGTACTCATATTGTGCTTCAAAATCATTTAACTCATGAGCTGAATATCAGAAATAACATTGCATACCATGGAAATGCTATTATATTAGCTGGTTATCTAATATCAATCATCCCTCAAAAACTGATTGGAAAGCTGATCTTACTGGGACTGAACACCTCCCTCTGCAACTGGATCCTAGACTTCTTGACTGGGAGACCTCAGTCAGTCCGGATCGGGAGCAGCATCTCCAACACCATCACACTGAACATGGGGGCTCCCCAGGGTTGCGTGCTCAGTCCACTGCTGTTCACTCTGCTGACCCACGACTGTGCTGCAACACACAGCTCGAACCATATCATCAAGTTCGCCGATGACATGATTATGGTGGGTCTCATCAGCAAGAATGACGAGTTGGCATACAGAGAGGAAGTGCAGCGGCTAACAGACTGGTGCAGAGCCAACTACCTGTCTCTAAATGTGAACAAAACGAAAGAGATGGTTGCTGACTTCAGGAGGGCACGGAGCGACCACTCCCCGCTGAACATCGACGGCTCCTCAGTAGAGATCGTTAAGAGCACCAAATTTCTTGGGAGTTCACCTGGCAGAGAATCTCACCTGGTCCCTCAACACCAGCTCCATAGCAAAGAAAGCCCAGCAGCATCTCTACTTTCTGTGAAGGCTGTGGAAAGTCCATCTCCCACCCCACATCCTCATCTCATTCTACAGGGGTTGTATTGAGAGCATCCTGAGCAGCTGCATCACTGCCTGGTTCAGAAATTGCACCATCTCAGATCACAAGACCCTGTAGCTGATAGTGAGGTCAGCTGAGATCATCATCGGGGTCTCTCTTCCCGCCATTACAGACATTTACACCACACGCTGCATCCGCAAAGCAAGCAGCATTATGAAGGACCCCACACACCCCTCATACAAACTCCCTGCCGTCTGGGAAAAGGCTCCGAAGCATTCGGGCTCTCACGGCCAGACTATGTAACAGTTTCTTTCCCCAAGCCATCAGACTTGACTTGACTTGGCTATCTTGTTACTTAGCTTGGTTTATCTGTTCAAAAGAACTTTAGCGACTTCTTCCCCACTGTCATCAAGTTCTCGAACCAATCTGAAAAACCTTAGTTCTACCTCAGACTATATTTCCCTGAACTTGCACTAATGTCATTCAGTCAATTTTGGTTTAACTTGTTGGGTAATTCATGTATCATTAATGTTAATTGAAGTTTATATTATTTATTTTTGTCAGGTTTGTAATGTATTGTGCTGCTGCTCCAAAAAGCAAATTTTCTTGGCACTTATGCCCTGGGTATTACGATTAGGACAATAAATTTGAACAAGTACATCCTCTGGAGTGGGAAGAATCCAAATACAGAAGTTTTCTCAGGTGGATGGAATGTGTCTGATGAACTGGGTTTTTCTTGTTCTGTGCTCTTGCACGCAGAAACAGCTATGAGATGATAACTTAACATGAATTTACAGAAACTAAACATGGGAGAGCTCTAAGCAAAAAAAAACAATTGTAGAAGAACTCAGCAGTTCAGCTGCATCTATGGAAGGCAATGGACACTGACATTTCAGTTGACCCTTTATCGACACTGAAAGATAGGGTAACAGAAGGTGTGGATCAAGAGCTGGTAAGTGACGGGCAGATCCAGGTGAGGAGGGAAGTGGAAAAGCAAGAGCTTGAGATGTGATATGTGAAGGCAAATAAGGGGTTCCAGATGATGGAATCTGATAGGAAAGCAGAGGGGAGCAAGAACCAAATAAGGGAAGTGGAGTGGCAAGAAGGAACCAGTAGAGGTAGGGGACCCAGTAGAAGGAGTGTGTAGGTGATAGGTAGATGGAGTGGGTGCAGGAGGGGATCAAGATGGGGAGTGTATTGAAGAAAATGGGTAGATCAGAAGTAGACAGAAACGGGACAGGGAGGAGCAGGTTACCTGAAACTGATGAATTCAATGTTCATGCTACTAAGTCTGAGTCCAAGTGGTATTCTTCAGTTTGCATTCAGCCTCAAACTGACAGTGGAGGAGGCTGAGGATAGATAGGTCAGTGGTGCAACTGGGAACGAAATTAAAATGGCTAGCAACAGGAGCTTCAGGCATCTCTGGTGGACAGAGTGCTTGGTAAGCAGATGCCTATCCGTGTTTGGTCACACTGACATAGATGAGCATATCAAAAGTACTGAATGTGATAAACAAGGTTGGAAAAGTGCATGTGAATGTCTGCCTCACCTGCTAGGGCTGGTAACGACCCTGAAGTGTAGTGAGGGTGGAAGTGTCAGGATAGGTGTTACGCCTACCACAATTGCAGCAGAAATAGCTCATGAGAGGGAAGGCTGGGTGGGCAGGGATGAGCAACCCAGAGAATCACATACAGGATGATCCCTGCAGACAAGAGTGGGAAGATGAGGGCATGGATAGTGGTGGGACTGTCAAAGAGTGATGTGCTCGATGTGTAGGGTGATGGGGTTGAATGTAGTGACCGAGGGAACTCTATCCCTGTTCTGTCTGGGCTCAGAGCAGAACTGTAATAAATGAAGATGATCCAGGGCTCCTCAGATGCCCTGGAGTGGAAGGCCTCATCTCAAGAACAGATACACCAGAGATGAATGGCATCCTTACTCAAGAAAAGGTGGCAGTCAGTGAGTTTGTAGAATATGTTAGTGGATAGTCTGTCTCTGAGGTGACAGAGAAAACAAGAAGTGGGAGAGCTGTTGGGAATATACCAAATGAATTTGAGGAAAGAGGGAGTTGGTGGTGAATTTGATGAAATTGATGTGTTCTACATGGGCGTATGAGGCAGCACAATTACAGCCATGCATACAGCAGACCGAGTTGGAGCACGCTGACAGAGCATGTTGGAACAAAGGCTGCTCCAAGTGGCCAGTAAAAAAGGAGGTGCAACTAGGGCCCATGTGAGTAGTCATGGCTATACCCTTGATTTGTAGAAAATGAAAGGAATCAAAAGGGAAGTTGTTCAGGATAATCATACCTTCTGCCATATGGAGGGTGTGTTAATAGAGGGGAACTGGTTATATATGTGTTCTTGAAAGAAACAGAGAGCCCTAAAGGCTTCCTGATGGAGGATGGATACACATGGTGAAGATGAGACAGTGGGGTGGGGGAATCAGAAAACTGAAAGTTGTTAAAAAAAAAATCAAGAGTACGTGAGGTGTCCTAGATGAAGGTAGGAATAGACTGGACAATGGGACTGGGAGCTGGGGTAAGAACAAGATAGAATCAAGGTATGAGAAAATTTCAATGAGGCTAGAACAGGTGAAAACACTGGTCATACCAGGACAGTCTTGTTTGTGAATCAGGGGAAGGACTTAGAAATGGGTAGTAAAGGTTTTCTACCCAATTATACTGAAAAATATGTATTATTTACAAAGGAAAAACATAATTTTAAATTAATACATAATGGTAAATACTCAACAATAATGGAAAATTATCTGCTATGTAACAGTTCTTTAACATATTACTTCCAAAGTTTAATCGCTACATTTCCTTCCAACAATAATAATTTGGGATATGTACTATTTAGAATCATAAAGCCATAGAAAAGTACAGCACAGAAACAGGCCCCTCAGCCCAGCTAGCCCAAGACAAACCATTTCAACTGCCAACTCACATCGGCTTGCACCTGGACCATAGCCCTCCATACCCCTATCATTCATGTACCTAACCAAACTTCTAACTGTTGAAATTGAGCTCACATGCACCACTTTTTCACACTTTCACAGCCCTGAGTGAAGTTTCCCCTCATGTCCCCCCTAAACTTTTCACCTTTCACCCTTAAAAAGCCTGCTTGCATTTACCTTATCTATACCCCTCATAATTTTGTATACCTCTATCAAATATCCTCTCAATCTCCTACCTTCCAAGGAATAAAGTCCTAACCTATTCATTCTTTCCTTATAACTCAGATCCTGCAACATCCTTATAATTTTCTCTGTACTCTTCTAACCTTGTTTACATCTTTCTTATAGGTAGATAACCAAAATTGCACACAATACTCCAAATTAGGCCTTAACAATGTTTTATACAACTTCAATATAAAATCCCAACTCTTGTACTCAGTACTTTGATTTATGAAGGCCAATGTGCCACAAGCTTTCTTTACGACCCTATCTACCTGTGACACCACTTTGAATTATGTACCTGTATTCTCAGATCCCTTTGTTCTACTGCATTCCTCAGTGCCCTACCGTTCACTTGGTCCTATCAAAGTGCAACACCTCGCACTTGTCTGCATTAAATTCCATCTGCCATTTTGCAGCCGTTTTTCCAGCTGATGAAGATCCCTTCGCAAGCCATGGTAGCTTCTTTGCTGTCCACTACATCCCCAATCTAGGTGTCATCCACAAATTAGCTGATCCAGTTAACCAAATTATCATCCGGATCGTTGATACAGATGACAAGCAACAACATACCCAGCAATGATCCCCGCCAGACTCCACCAGTCACAGGCTTCCAGTCAAAGAAAAGTCCATGTAGACAACATCCACTACCTTGCATCATCAACTTTCCTGGTAATTTCCTTGAAAAACTCTATAAGATTGGTTAGACATGACCTACCACTCATGAAGCCAGGTAGTCTATCCTTAATCAGTCCATGTCTAGCCAAATACTTATATTGGAATACCGTGTAATATCTTTCCCACTACTGATGTGAGGCTCACTGGCTTATAATTTCCAGGGTTATTTTTAGAGCCTTTCTTAAACAGCAGAACAACATTAGCTACTCTCTAATCCTCTGGTACCTCATCTGTCGCTAACAATGGTTTAAATATCATTGTATGGGACCCAGCAATTTCTGCACTTGTCTCCCACGGGGTCTGAGGGAACACTTTGTCAGAATGGAATAGGACATATAACAGGTACAGCGTGCATGAATGTGGCAAGTAAGTTATGTAGTTTATGGTCTCTGAAGCTCTACATTGTAAATAAAGTCCCATGTCAATGTTTGCTATTAATTGATTTAGAGTGATTGCTGTAATTAATTTATAAGTCCCTCGCTGATACACTATCTAATTGCCATAATAGTAATAATTAAAATAAGTCTTTTATCATCCAGAAATCTCAATCTTCCCCAATAACTGAAATCAGATAATAGAGTAGTGGAAAATTTGGCAAGAAATTTTACTGTGGCACACTCACTCAAAATGAGGTGGTGCAAGGAACTTAGCCAGCACAGGTTTCACTTCCCAGCATCATATTAGTAAAGTGCAAGAAGGCAGAAATCAGAAGCTCTTCCACTTTCTCTGGCTCCAATATCCATTTTGCCAATCAGCCAAGAAAGGAAAGTGAAGCAGGCAAGTCTGTAAGGCCTAATCAACTTGGAGAGAGTACCAACAGGCCTCAACTTACCCTAATGCCTTAGCAAAAAGTACTTTTTTCTGTTTTGTCTCTTATAAGAGTAATGCAGGGGGATTTTGCTACAACAATTTCTCTCACAGACCAGGGACAAACTGTCCTTATCCAAATATGGAACTACTATTGTTTTTGTGATAGTACTATTCTCCTTTCTTTACGGAAATGCACCACTTCGGGTGTTTCCAGTGTTCACCAAAGTTGTTTGCAAAAAGGATTAACTAGGTTTGATTTCACTGGGGGGCTGCAAGCTTGGGGAAAGTTTCCTGTTGGGAGTGGGGAATAGCTTTTGAAATACTGAGCAAGATACCCATAAGGAAGAATTTTTTTAAAGAGTTACAATGAACAAAGACCCTCAAATATGGCTGCCAAACCTTTAAAATGCAAACACAATAACACTAGTACACTCTGGTCAAGTGCCATGTTATAAAATATTCTGTGATGAAACATCTGGGAATAACATTGGACAAAAACTTTCAACTAGGCAAGAGCATAAAACAATGAATATCAAATTCTGCCTTCTTATAAACTGCACCCAATTTTCCTTTCCAAGAAAGTCATGTGTGACAGTTCATATACCATATGCTTTGTACCACTACTGTTGAAAATTCTACCAAATGTGTAACAGAATCCAGCTGTCGAGCCTGTTTCACCAATTTGAGCAATATCAGTGATATACAAATTGCTTTTGTTTGTTTAATATTTTGATCCCTCTATGAAAATACTAGTTTCAAAAGCAAAAATCAATCTCTGAGAGTTAACCACAACTTCCACATTTGTCAACCCAATACCTTCCCCTGCCCATCCTCCAACACCCAGCACCACACCCACCCCTTCTCCACGCTGTATGCAGGTGAAATTTTGAGTGTATGGATGTCTGTGCGTGCTGGGAGAAAACGTTAACCGACAGTATTTGGTCATTCCTATATTTTATCTAATACTGCAAATTCATCAAGGCACATTAAAATTATCCTTGTAAGCGGACTCCCTTCTGGCACTTATCCTTGTAAACGGAACAAGTGCTACACCTGCCCTTACACTTCCTCCCTCACCACCATTCAGGGCCCCAGACAGTCCTTCCAGCTGAGGCGACACTTCACCTGTGAATCAGCTGGTGTGGTATACTGCGTCCAGTGCTCCCGGTGTGGCCTTTTATATATTGGTGAGACATGACGCAGACTGGGAGACTGTTACGCTGAACACCTACGCTCTGTCTGCCAGAGGAAGCAGGATCGCCCAGTGGTCACACATTTTAATTCCACATCCCATTCCCATTCTGATATGTCAATCCATGGCCTCCTCTACTGTCGAGATGAAGCCACACTCAGGTTGGAGGAACAACACCTTATATTCCATTTGGGTAGCCTCCAACCTGATGACATGAACATTGATTTCTCCAACTTCCGTTAATGCCCCTCCTCCCCTTCTTACCCCATCCCTATCTATCCATCTATTTATTTATTTATATTTCTGATCTCTCTCTCTCGCTCCCTCCCTCTCCCTCTCTCACAATAGCTCCTTGCCTGTTCTCCATCTTCCTCTGGTGCTCCCCTCCCCCTTTCTTTCTTCCAAGGCCTTCCATCCTATGATACTCCCCCTTCTCCAGCCTTATATCCCTTTTGCCAATCAACTTCCCAGCTCTTAGCTTCATCCCTCCCCCTCCTGTCTTCTCCTATCACTTCGGGTCTCCCCCTCCCCCTCCCACTTTCAAATCTCTTACTATCTCTTCTTTCAGTTAGTCCTGACGAAGGGTCTCGGCCCGAAAAGTTGACTGTACTTCTATAGATGCTGCCTGGCCTGCTGCATTCCACCAGCATTTTGTGTGTGTTACATTAAAATTAATGTCATCTCTTACTCATGATAGTCCAGTCCATACCATGTACCTTATCAAGTTGCATTATTCTAACATGTCTCAATTTTCAATGAAGCAAAAATAACTTGGGAGCTGGATTGTGATGTATTTCTGAGTGTGAAAATGAAGGATAAAGCCTTCTCATATTGTTGAGTTTTACCTCAGGTGCCGTATATCTCTACTCAACAGTTTCAATAAATGCAAGGGTAATTGGAACTAAGAAACTTAAAGTAAATCATTCAACTCCTCAAGCTTTTTCCATCGTTCAATTGATCCAAGGCTGATATCTGTGCCTAACTCTATTGATCTCCCATGATTACATATCTCTTAATAGAATGGATTGGGTTAATTGAGCCACCAGCTAATCAGGACAACCACTTCTTTGGGACAACTCTTAAATTATAAAAACTAATCGAGAAAATACCAGGATTCATTTAATTAATTTGGGACATTAAGCCACTTAATTGGGGCAGGAGACTGTTGCTGAACAGCTTCGAACTAGCCACACGTGCACTTGAGAGGCTTTTAGACACTACATCATAAGTAGAGAGAACTGTTTTTAAATACGGTCAGAAGTGTGTGCTTCTGAACTTGAGCTAGTGACTGCACATGATGCCAGGAAATTTATTGTTAGATTACAACCCTACCTCCTGCAGGAAGAAATAAAGGCAGTCTATTATCTGCACTCGGTGTCTGCACTGATCGTGTTCATTTGCTGTCAATCAAAAGAACACAGTGGCATACACTGGATGGATTCCTCCATCGATAATCATTAGGAATTAGTACCATAGTAGCATTAATAGTGTCTAATTTGGTCTGTATTTCAGTTAAATACATAATGTGTAACTCAAACAGTAGTTTGGCTTTTTGCATCATTTCCACGCAACTTCGGAGCAGTCGCTTAACTCGGCCAAAATGTACCGGTACCAACGTATCCCAATTAACCAGACTCTTACAGAACCTGTTTCTATCAACGTAATTCTAAAACATTAAATTAATTATATCTCAAAATGTTCTCAGGGGAGAGTTCCAGATTCCAAATGCACTTTGTGCGATTAGGTAGTCACTGGCACAACACTTAAACAGTCTGGTTATATTTCTTGTTCTTTCAAATTTTTTACCAGTTCAATTGGATCATCCTACTATTTTGCACAATGAAGCATTACAAACATAGCCTATACAGTCTGTTTTTTTCATGTAACACTTTTAGTCCCAATGAATTTGTCTTGCAACTGCCCTGCACCACCGCCAATACTTTGAGGATCACTGCACATTTTATAAGCTCAAGCTAAGGTTTCCACAGTCTTTTCAAAATAGCTTTTGAAATTCTTGGTTTTATCCTTTTTCTATTAAGCACCAAGCACATAATTCATCTGTTAGGTAAGCAACTCGCCCTAATCCTATACCGCGATGCCAATTATAAGACATATCATACGATGTACAGGGGTGAGTGAGCAGACATTCTCTTCACTCAGTCTAAAAGAACAACTTAAAACAGGATACAAACTGATTCTGAATTTATAGCCTCAACATATTAAAAAAACATATTTCACTAATTCTGAAAGTATTCTCAGCCATTCTTATTTAGTGGCAGTACCTTTCTTTGCTTCGGCATCAACTGGCTACATGTTGAAACCCCAGCAAATGGTTACAAACTTCAGCATTGTAATCAAGAGTTATCCTGGTGCCCTAGCTAGCATTTATTCCAAGCAACACTGTTTCTTTAAATATGTTGTTGCTGGTTTTGGGAGTATACTGAACATGAATTGGCTGAAAGGTCTGCCTGTATTTCAGAAGAGCCAGTTTGTAAATCTGGCGGGAGCAAAGGCTGTTGGGAATAGCGAGGGTGGAGCGCGGCAGGAGGGGTGTTGGACAGGTGGGAGAGAAAGAGTGCCGGAGCAGGGGGTAGCGTGGGTCCAGACACACCCAGCCCTGAGACACCAAGCAAGGTCATCTGATTCCAAACGATTGGTTTACTGATCCCCTGTCCCTTCCCCTTTTCCCAACCATGATTACCCTCTTTCTGCCCCCCTCCCCACTCTCAGCCCACAATAGAAAGCAATATCAGAATCAAGTTTATCATCACTCACATATGCCATGAAATTTGTTTTCTTTTGTGGAAGCAGTACAATGCAATACATAAAAACTTACTACAGCATTGTGCAAAAGTCTTAGGCACCCTAGCTATGTACCTAAAACTTTTTGCACAGTACTGTACACTTGATGAAACAGTGCTGGAAATCCACACCACATCAATCATTATCTGAAAGTTGTGTCAACCTTGATCTTATTTTGTCATAGAATTCTCTCTGAAGTACTAATCTGTCTCTATCTTTAAATACTGAATGAGTAGTTTCATTTTCATGTGGGCGTGTGCACACAGTGCATGTAAGCGCCATTTATTATTATCTTCTTCTAAAAGGTATTATTATGAAGGAACTTTATAAACCTCTTCATAATAATAAAACTTCTATCATGTCAATAAAAAATCTGTCACCAATCAGATTACACCTGGCTGCCATACTCCTGCTGTACCTGCTGGTTGCAATGAACTCTGAATCTGTAGATTAACTGAACTTGCAATCAGTCCCTTAATTTGCAGACCTGTTTGACCATGAGTGCTAGATTGCACCCTAGTATCTGAGGGTCATAGAGTTGTACAACACAGAAACGGTCCTTGCGACCCACCATACAGACGTTAAGCTCTTTGCTCTTCTCCACTAATCACATTTGCCCATATTAGGATCCTCTCCAAAGATTAAATAAAACCTATGGAGAAGCCATGATCTTCCACAAATCATTCAGGATATTTAGGTATCTCCTTGTAGAATAAATATTTCAATTATTCAATGATAAACAATTAACAATTTGCTAAAAATGTTAAAACCAAGTTCCAGCTGTACTGCAGAGACTGCAAAATAAAGATCCTTGATAAAAAAATCTTTGATTAAAAACATTTTCCCTACCTCAGAATATAGCCAAGCAATTTACAGTCAATAATACATTTAAAATTCAGCTACCACTGCAATATCCAAAGCAATCAACTTTTATATACAGTGGTTTTTGGTTAACTGATCCATCAGTTAATCTGGGCAGCAACTTATTTGGGACAACTCTTAAAGAACAAAATCAAATCAAGAAAATAGCCAAGCTTCCCTTCATTTGTTTGGGACACTATTCCATTTATTGGGATGAGAGACTGTTGCAGAACAGTTTCTACCACCAGTCGTGTGCATTTGCGTGGCAATCAGACAGTACACTGTGCTAAATAGTGTCAGTTCTGTGGTAGTGTTATGTTATCCTTTTGGGCTGATGGACACTGATTCAAAAAGCAGTGATTTTAGATAATTTTGTTTTTTATATTGACTTTAAAAGATTTCGCCAAAATGCCATGAACAGATTTGACACTAACCGAAAAACTACCCCAGGTGATTTTGTTCATTTACAGCCGATCAAAAAAAAACTGGATTAATCCCTCCAATTATGAATATTAGAAACTAATACACCGTAGTATTGGTAGTGCTCTAATTTGGTCTGTATTTCATTTAAATGCATAATTTGTTACTCAGTTAAACTTAATTTGTGTCTTTTTATACCTTTTTAAAATATTTCCATGAAACTTTGGCTAATTGGGACAGCCAGTTAATCTGGGCCAAAATCAACTGGCTATAAACTACTAAGGAGAGGTTGGACAAACTGGGATTATTTTCTCCATAGTGTCAGAAGCTCAGGAGCAACTTGATAGAAGTATATAAAACTAAGAGGCATAGATAGGATAGATAGTCAGAGCCTTAATCCCAGGGTGGAAATATCAAGTACTTAATATCAAAAGTGAGGACTTGAGTTCACAAACTTCCATCGCATGGATGAGAGTAGTACTATCCAGTCTACCTGACAACATGTGATTAAATCTTTAATTTATTTTAAGGGTCTTCCAGCACCACGTGGCCAGGAATATCATACAAGCCATTTGATCAACAAAATTCACTGTAGCAGTATCAAATACATTAAAATACACTACATTATAATCCAAAATATCAAAACAGTGAAAATATTGTCACAGTGAATGAAAGCTATTTGCACAGCATTAGAAATTAACAATAACTCTCACGTGTTCCTTATTTATGCAACATCCTAAACCTATCCGCTGGTTACTCATTTCACAATTGCTTACACTTTATATTGTCAACAATATCAAGTAAATTACCTAGAACTCCGCAGTTTGACATGTTGGTCTGGTGTCTTTGTCGAATGGAGGAACGCTTGTAAACAACATGAGGGTGGCCTTCGCCATATTTATGGTCACTGTTATTGTCCTTAGATATATTCTGTAATGGCTCAATGAAATACTGATCCTCTTCTGTTACAATAACACCATGCTTGGGAAAACAAAACAAATTATCATAATAACATAAAGAGCATATCATCATTTTTAAATAGGCCATAAACATCTTCCCGAAAATTTCAGAATACAGACTTCTGAAATGTGGATAATGTATTTTCCAAATTTTAAACCTGCATTTTAAGAAAAGTCATCACTAAAGCTTGAATAGAATAATGAGATTGTTAACAATCTGCTTGCAGCAAATATTTAGGAAGATTATCCAAAAAATTAAAAATTGTAAAATGATAACCTGAACAATTCAAAGCTCCGTTTTTTTTTCAGCACATTGCTTTCAAATGGGTATTTTTTCTATTTATCTTGCTACTTAAAGTGCTTGAACATTTTGCTGAACGGTTACACAGCAAAGCTTTGATTGTTATCTATTCTCTATTCCTCCGAAAATAGACTCAATTCTGATTTCAATTATTTTTGAACTTTGAACTAAGCATCCACAGTAGTGATTTAGATACACACCAAATTCAAAACCAATGACATATTAAGCAAAAGCAACTATCTACGGAGCAAACCGGGTTTATATTCATTATAAGCTGGTAGAGGCCTATTATTCCCTTGCAGTGGCCATATGTTATGGTAAGATACAAATCACCGGCAAACATGAAAAAAGGATCTGATCAATCTTCCAAATCATGCTCTTCTTACAATATCGACAAGAAATATGTTGTTTAATTAAACTACCGAATCTGCATTGAACCTTTTTTCAGAAGTTTGGACTTTGAAACGCTACGCAGGAGTTTCGGAATTTCTACTTGCTTCTGAATAACATTCAGTCTGCAGAGGCCAGTGAAAGGGACCTGCCTCTTTAAGATCTGGCCACCCTTCCTACAGCGGTGGATCATATGCAAATTAGCCATGTGCATCCTGCAGCGGGGCAGCTGCTCGTTTCCTCTTCTGCAACAATTCCATCAGTGCAGCTAAAATTCCTGTCTGAAACTGATAATAATTTATACTTTACGAAGCAAAGTGTCCAAATGATCAAAACAGCTTCTCATACTGGAAAACCAAGATTAATGTTCTACTCACCAGACCATTACAGTTGCTTACAGCCACTTTTGTAGTGCTGTGCTCATGCTTTACATATCCCACGTAATAGCAGTTATCAATAAAATCGTGTTTCCATTCTGGACCATGATTTCCCCAATATTCTACGATAAAATGTCTGGAGATTAAATTAGTGTTTAAACTTAAGTTTAAATGAAAGTGCTTTCCATAGGCAGACAGTCTGTAAAATAACTTAGAATCGGCTGGATCTCGGGGTGTAACATCCGAACTTCTCCTTCGCCTTGAATGCCTATAGTTTTTCTCATTGTCGTTCAGGTCATCTCCGTTATGGTCCACTCGGACAGGAACCGTTAGCTGATAATGTTCAAGGTAAGAAAGGAATTCCTCTTTGAAATCACAAGATGAAAAGATCCAGGAAACAGGCGTGGAAGGAAAAAAAAGGACGTGACAAAGTACCACTAAAATATAAATAAAAAAATATTCCATCTAAACTAAAGGGAAGCAGTTATCAAGTACTTTCTGGGGGGAAAAGCAGCGTTGCTAAACTAAGCAAAACATTATATAACCCATCATTAATATCTTACAGAATTAGTGCAAGTATCTTATATGTTGTAAGGACTAAGAGTTCCAAATAATGAGACATGCAGAAATTATCAGCAGTACCATTCAGTGAAGAGTAGTCCAGTAACTTGTAAACTGCAAGATTTCATACAAACTTGCCGTGAACACGTCAAGTCCAATATATGGATTCTGCCAATATCGGTAATAAATGTTGATGCAAACTTCTAACATTATATGAAACATTAAACAATACATCCTCGATCTTCTTTGCATTGGATTACATGAGCTATTTTCTGCCAATCCTGATTTCCACACTATATATAACGGGCTGCATTTGGAAGGTTCATAAGTCAATCACATAGAGTGCAACACAATTGGCTTAACATTTAAATCGTTGCAGTCGGTCAAACTAGAGACTGAATTTGGGCCGGCAAAGCCAACGGGGTTTATCTGGATTTAAAACCGTGGTGATGTGGCTACTCTACAGTGTATGTGGTCATGCTGAGATTATCCTACCTTGTGAACTGTAAGAAAGCCTTGTGTCACTGTCAAACTCCGAAGCGGCCATGACTAGGCTCAAAATCCAAGTCACCGTCTTCCACAAAATTTCCATAATTCAGTGAACCCAAAGTTGTGTGTGGCTACCTTTTTTTTTGCGCTAGACGGTTTCTTCGACTCCAGAAGCGCGGCCTGCCAAGCCCATGGGTCGCGGCGTCGGTGCGGCGGATCTCCGCCTCAGCGCCGAATGGCCGAGCAGCCCGGGTGCCCTCTCATCCCCGCGCCCACACCGCGAGCCGCTCAGCACCGACACTCATTGGGCTCACTCATCCGTATGCCTGCAAAGAGGGGAACACCATCTGTTAGTCATGCTAATACAGCCTGCCCCTTTGATCTGCGCCGGCCGTTTCAGGAAGCAAACAGTTGGTCTGTAAGGTTTGATTTATTTTTCCTATAGAATATTAAATAAATGCATGGACGGTTACTGCTGACAGTACTATGTTGCGGAAGGCTGGATTTAAGAGCACATGAAGTACAATAGGGAGGGAATTCAAATTTTCTTTCCTGCCTCTCAGAAGACCTGCGTTTGCTGACTTCTAAACAAAGCCCTGGCATAGTTGATTTCTAAACGTCCTGTTTCCGACAAGAGAGAGAGAAATGTAACTTGTGTGCCTTCCACATCTAAAGAATAAATCTTCGGAATAAGGATCAAACCTCTTCGTTATTCCAATCACTGCTGGCTTTCGAGTTTTTGCCTGGATTTTAAAATGCTACTGCCGCTTCTTTTTTTTATTCTGGAACTCGTCTCCTTCCCTGTCAACCTTGAGCCCAACGTCAAATATGCAACGGCAAAAGAGAGCAGAATGAAACAAGTGAACAGCAAACCCCAGAGTGGAGAAGCCGAGCCCTGCCACTAGCCCCTCCTCGCTTGCTGCTCATCACCACGCACAGGTATCAACCGCCCAGTTTGGAACCGGGGAGAAAGGGACTCAGACAAAACAAGCTGGAAGAAGATTGGAAAGAGGGAGGTTAAGGTAAGGAATGGGAATGGAAGGGATGGTAAAAGAGAGTGAAAATGGGAAGGAGGAAGATTGGGAGGTAGAAGGGTTGGAAGGTGTTTAGGTGGGTGGTAAGGACAGGAGAAACTGGAAGAATTTGAAGAAAGACACAAACATGAGGAAGGTTAAGGAGAGCAAGAGCATTGGGCAGGATGGAGGCTGTGTAAGAGAAAGACAACTTGCTGAAAGTTAACATTATTGACAGAAGCAACATGAAGGGTGTGGGGCTGGAGGGTGAAGTGAAGCTAGAAGTTGTTTGCAGATGCGCTGGAGGGAGAATTGGAGGGTGAAAGGAATGAGAAGATAGAGGAAGAATGTAATTGTGAAGATGGGAAAGGAGAGAGGGAGTTGGTAGTAACAAAAGTAAAGGATAAAGGAGAAAGAAAGGGAAGGGAATGAATGGACAGAAAAGGCAGTGCAGAAAAAAGGAAAAGGATGGTGAGTGGAAAGTTTGGGAGAAGCTGTAGGAAGCGTGATGGGTAACAGAAAAAAGTGGTGACTTCTAAGAGAGCATAAAAAGCAAGGCATGATGTAAGCAGAAAATGGATTGAAGAGACAGTGGGGAGAGATCAATGGATGGAATAAGAATAGGAGGAACAGGGAAGGTAAACAAATAGAATGTTCACCACCTAGAGTGGGTAAAATAGAAAGAGGAGTGATGAGAAAAAGAATGAGAAAAAAGAACTGAGAATAAGAATATTGGAGAAGGGGTTGGGTGTGGAGAAAGGAGTAGACAGTAGAAGAACCTAAAAACTACGGTGATGATGAGGTTTAGATATATCCTAGTTCCTCCCCTCTCATTTCGTATTCTGCACTTAACTCTCTTCCTCCTATATCTCACTTTCTTCCTCCTTTCAACTTCCAGTTCTCTATATAATATACTGTCTGAAATTTACATGATTCTCAAACATATTTTGCTATTTCCACAAATATTTTACTCTACCATATTTTACAAGGCCTTCAGTTTGGTCGTTTTCCATTTCTACCCCTTTCTTCCCTTGTAGAACCACACTTTTTACATTCTTCTTCCAGCCCACCAGCATTGATTATTCTTCCCCAAAACAAAACACATCCTCCAAAAGATTTGAAAATGGGGAAAACTGCAGATTGGAAATCTGAAATGAAAACAAATATAGAAATACTCAACTGGTCAGGCAACATCTGTGAAGAAATAGTTAACTTTTCTGATAAAAGCTCATCAACCTGAAACATTTATAATCCTGCCTGACTATTTCAAGTACTTTATGCTATAGTTCCAAAGTGACCATTCCCTTCTCAACCCCTTGATTCACCAGTGGTATAACTTCTCCTAGTACACCTTCAACTTGGTATGGAAACACCAATGCCCTTGATCAGAAAATCCTCCAAAAACTAGTGGGTAGGGCCTAGTCCATCACGGTTAAAGCCCTCTTCACTGAGCACATCTACATGAAGCATCATCACTGGAAAGCAGCTCCATCATCAAGGAGCACTGCCATCCAGGTCATGCTGCTGCCATCAAGAATAGCTATTACCCCTCAACCATCAGGCTCTTGAACCAAGGGGATAATTTCACTTACCCCATCATTGAAATGTTCCAACACTTTATGGACTCACTTTATTATTATTACTATTATTATTATTAATTTTTGTATTTGCATAGTTTGTTGTCTTTTGCACACTGGTTGAATGCCCAAGTTGGTGCAGTCTTCCTTATTATGGTTATTATTCTATTATGGATTTATTGAGTATGCTCGCAAGAAAAAAATCTCAGGGTTGTATATCGTGACAGGTTTGTACTTTGATAATAAATTTATTTTGAATATTGAACTTTTTGAACGTTCTTCCCACAGCACTCACCTATGCAAGCAGAGATAATGCAACATTTCTCTTAATTCATTCTTTCCCACCATCCAGAGTTTATAACGTTCTTTTCAAGGGAGCTTGTACTTATTTCAATTTTGTATGGCCGGTCATAATTTGGTCTCTTTTATATTGATGAGACAAAGTGTAAATTAACTGACCCTATGACCAGTTCAGTTCAATTTACAAGTTTGTACCCAAGTTCCCACTGCTTCCCACTTCAACCTCTCAGTTCCCTACACTGATCCAATGATGCCCAATATAAATTTCAGCCTTTGCAATCACAGGCACCTTATATATCCTTTCAGACTCAAAACTATTGAACAATTTCAGATAGCGATTTAGCTATTCCATCTGTATTTTGTTTTAGTTCCCTGGTGTGTTTATTTTTATTATCATCATCTTTATTGTCATTTAATCTTGCCTACCATTCAATTATTATCCTTTTGTTCCCACCTCCCTGCCTTCATTCTTCAGCATCTTACAATTTACTTTATCTCCTTACCAGCAGCTCTGATGGAAAGTTATTAGTCTGAATTGTTAACCCTGTTTCACTCACAATACTGCATGACCAGTTGACAATTTCCAGCATGCCAAGCAGAAAATGTGTGAGTGGGACCAGTCAACAAACCGTGCACGGTATTGCTAAAGTAAGTGGAGGGGAATCAGTGGACAGAATATGAAAAAGCTAGAGAGAAAATAATAAAGGGACATTACTGGAGTGGTGGTATACATTTAAGGAAATGGAGTGCAATCATGATATTGCAGCAAAAGAAAGGAAATAAAAGGGGGAGAATAGCAATGGAGCATATCAAACAAGAGAAAATTACGTTGGTCCAGGTGCAGGTCAGTGGGACTAGGCAGAAAATGGTTCGGCATAGCCAAGAAGGGCCAAAAGGCCCGTTTCTGTGCTGTAATATTCTATGGCTCTATTTTAAAAATCTGCAGATGCTGGAAATCCAAGCAACACACACAAAATGTTCGAGGAACTTAGCAGGCCAGGCAGCATCTATGGAAACGAGTACAGTCGACGTTTCAGGCCGAGACCCTTCAGCAGGACTGCTTGTTGGCCTGAAACATCGGCAGTACTCTTCTCCATAGATGCTGCTTGGCCTGCTGAGTTCCTCCAGCACTTCGTGTGTTTTGCTTTGAGCAAATCAAATCTTTTTTTGAATAAGGGAGAACAAAGAAACTGAGAGAACAGGTGGATTCAATAGACAATGTGTGAGACAACGGGGTTGACGCATGACGAAGGGGAAGGAAAATAAATATCAAATGAAATAATAGGAAGAGGTAAAAGGATCATAGGGAAAGGAGCACAAGATTGAGGGAAATGGGATTTAGAGCAGCACCAGGAGAACAGGAATATCAGTGAAATGATAAACAAATCTGAAGACTCATACAATTCATTGAGACAACTGCTCCCCAGCATAAAGCATCCCCGTTTAACATGCAAAGCAAGGGCTGCCTCAGGGCAAGATCAACAGAGGCTAACAGTGCACTCGAGAAACATCATTGTGGAGGAGTAGATCAGGACTAAGGTGAGAAGAGTGGTGAGATGAAGCAGCACTTTGTGGAACATGGTTTCATAGTCTGCAAATGAAAACATAAATAGCCAAAAATGTAAATCGAAAATAAAAATGAGAATTTGGTAAGAAACATTTAGAAAGTTAAGCAGCACCTGTGGGAACAGTAAGAAATGTTCAGATCTGCGGGGGGGGGGGGGGTCTTCCCTCTGAAAGTTTCTCCTTCCACAGATGCTGCCTGACCTCTGACCCGCTGAGGATCCCGAGTCCAGAAAATCTAGATTGCACCTCATTGGCACATCTTAACAGCTGATATTTTTCAGGGTGAAAAAATGCAATTGATGTACGATTCTGCGGGGAGTGCCCTTGGTTCACTGCAGTCATCGTCAAAATTAATAACAGGATTGCGAATCTGAAGAAATTAGACATGGATTATTATGTGAATAATTTATTTTCGGACTCCTCAACACCCGCTGCTCTACTTTGGTTAACGTTTTACCACCGCTGGTTGAGTCTGACGTTACAACACAACAGTTCACGCTGTTCAAACCAAACAATAGATTCAGGGTCAGAGAAGCGTCCTATTATTAAAATGCAGACAAAAGTCTGTATACACTGGCAGTCCCCTGCTCGCACTCCCCAGAACGTAGAACGGGAACACAGTTTGAGATTGAAGCGTACCATAAACTTCCAAACCGAAGCGGTGTATGTTGCTATGGAGTGAAGGGGGAGGGGCAGTAGCCCAGTCTAAGGATATAAAGTCTGCGGTTCCCTGCTGAAAAGGAGTTGGTGAACTGCTCCTTGAATGATTACCGTGAAGAGATTTTTAAAACTCCTCCAAATAACATCGGTATTCAGCACGTATAAAAATACTGATTTCCTTCTTAATAAAAACATACGTGACCCAATGCAGAACATTGCTTTTTATCAAATTTAAGACGGAAATCACAGTATGGATAGACTCTGGAAAGAAAACCAAACTTTGCAGACGTCACCAAAGCCAGGTTTGGCTTTATAACCTGTACTGTGTTTCCTGCGTCGTGCCAAGTTTTCCAGGAGCTGTCAGATTTCTGCTGGACAATCCCAATTTTTCAGTGAATGAGCTACGAAAAGGCTAGACACTACAAAAACACAGCGCACAGCTGGTCGGCATTTCAACGTCAAAAATAAGAGAAAATTAGAACATTTCATATATAAGTGGAAATGGAATCGGCTCCGTACAGTCGATATAAAGTAACATTCAGCAGCCCATTCCCAGACAGCAGCTCAGATCTATTTGGATAAAACGCGTGTGTGACCCAGACAAGTTGGCATTTGGCCCAAATACACTACACCGGCAGCTCAAATAAAACGAAGCGTCTCTGCAACAATGAAGGAATTGCAAAGACTGTGCCTTTTTGTACACTTTAGAGTATTGTTTCGATTTCAAATACTTAATTGGATATTTATTCTCTATATTTTGCACTTCTCACATTCAATTAATTGGATGGACGTATCCTTAAAAAAGAACTCTCACAAACCACACGAGGTACAGATTAAATCAAAGAACACTACTCTGCACGGCGCTTGTTGCTGTCCTGAAACCATACACGAAATTTACCTACTCTCTTTAAAATGCACCAGGAGATAATCTGCCAAATTAGGTCTTCAAACATAACACCACAGAAAAAAAAACTAAACGATTTCTAAGTGCAGCACATTTCAACCAGAAAGTGAAATAATTGAAAATGCTTCAGTGTCCAAACTCATTAATTTACAATACAACTTGTAGTGAGCTTCAGCAATAAATCAGTACTTTAAAATAGACAAAGGGGTCTGAAAAAATTGTACTAATAGCCTTTACCGTTTTCATCTTCATTCTGGGTTTTAAATGCAGCTTTCAAACAATAGACCGTGCACACTGGCGATCCGTACCAACCAATTCTACTCTCTCGAAACCACAAGTTATTTTCATCCAGAACAGAATCCTGCAGTTTGGAGGGGGTGGAGGGAAGTGGGGGGGGGGGGGGCGGAGGGAGCTTACTGAAGTTACTGACTTGGCAGAAACTGGGATGCAATCAGCTACCACCAAGCAACATAGATTTTTTCCCCACTGACTCCTCTCCCGGGCAGTTGAGCTCGTACAAAGCTCTATGGGACAGATGCAAAAGGAAGGCAGGCAGGCAGTACAACAAAGTATATAAAACAGCCCGATCTGGCTACCGGCCTTCAGCCAAGTTTAGACTTGCAAATCTGGCAATCCGATGTGAGCTCCAAGCATACTTACGTCAGTGAAAAAAATGCAGATGTACTTTTTTCACAGCCTGGCTTCTGCGCATGTGCTATGGATCACGTGAAGGGGAGGGGGACGAAGGGGTCCAGTCAGGGTGGAACTGTCATTGGGGAGTCTTGCTTAGACCAACGTTCAAAAAAGGATTCCATTCTTTTAGTAAAGTAAGATTAGAGTGAATGCTCAGCTCACGGGTCGTTTCTGTTTAATAGTTACAGTGTACCTAACTTTGCTGAGTAAGGGTATTAATTTTCTTCAACTCGGGGAAACAACAAATCATACGTCGGAAATGCACAAGTCATCTTACTGTAATTTTATCGAGGATGTATGATTGTTACTCATCTGGATGAGCTTTTCGTTCGCATAGTTTCCTTGTGGTGAGAGTTTCCAATTAAGATTGTTATCTTCAACATTAGGTACACCGGGTCACTCTATGAAAATTTGAATCCCATTGTTAAAAAAAAGTTTAACGCCGTTCAACCGCAGAACTAGCGTAATCATTAGTCTCCAAAGCCCTTGCAAAACATGTCTTGCATTAGAATGGATTGGAAGTTCGTTTAACTAGTTACTTCCCGTTGTCAAAGTTATCGTAAACTTTTAAATAATCCCAAACTACTGCAGCGTTTCTGGAGTGGACGTATACATACCAGTGAAATAATTATCTAGATTCCCTCGCGAGATTAATATGTGTTTATTAATGGAAGAGTGCTTAAACTATTGCCTCAGTATATCACATGCCAAAGACTTAGCATTTAAACTCAGTCCAGGAAACAGCTCAGAAATTAGAAGGAAAGGGACATACGTGGTGTTTAGATCTTCTATACTTTAAAATCAGAACCCCACATAAAGGGATTTGCTCTTTTGTTTATGAAAAGAGCTTCTTATCTCTCGCCAAGCTCACGCTTTCCATAATGGCAAATGGTACGTGTCGAGCTTTGGTAGCAGTTCCAATTATTGTTGAGCTCCAAGACGCGAATTACTGATAAAAAGCAGGGTAGATACGGGATGAGCAATGTGGTGTGTGCAAATTGGATTTGCACTACTCGTTCTAATTGACTGCAATATCAATGAAACCCGTGTAAACAAAGTCCCACTAACTTGGCAGGAAGTTTAAAAGAACTGTGGTGTACTTCTGGTTCACATTTAGGGCTAAAACGGCATTAGGATATTATGGCGTGTAAATCCTGAAAGATAATGTATTTTGAGATTATAATATGATGCAAAAAAGTGTAAACCATAAAATATAAATTCTTTTCAGTATCACTGTAAATTGAGAAAAACTTCTTTAAAAATCGAATAAACATAAAAAATCAACTACTGATTTTGGGCATTGTATTTGAACAATTTGTAAACAAGTCATGTGTTTGTTTTAATTGGATTGGTTCCAGATAATTACACAGTATCCTGCACCTCTTAATACGTAAGCGTTAAAGTGGGCGGAGCATAGCAGCATCGCAGTATTTGTACAGGTATGTGCCGCCGTGATCATAAAATCACTGGGCAAATGGGCATATGTATTGTCAAAAGATGCGCTGAAACTGACAAAACAAACAGTGGACCGTTAGGTTATTTTTCAATTTCTAAAAAAAAACTATTCACACATCTATTAAAAGCAACGCCGATGGGTTATATGAACTGCGTTTCTTTTTCATGTCCTTAGGTAGCAACTTCTTAAACAACAGTTCGACCTAGTAGGCATACAGCTGATTTCTCTATCAGATTTGATTGCAAACTGTTAACGTTTGCCTCGTATGGGGAAATAATATTCTTGTGAAATTTAGCTTCAGTTACTTTACGTCTGGAAGAAGGCTTTATTTCTATTAGACTGAGGCGACCCACGCCGGTGGAAGTAGAATGCAAAGCATTGGTGCTGATTGGAACCTGGGATTTCTGACTGGGTTAAATGTCGCCAAAGAGACTTTGCAGGTGAACCGGGCAAAAGAGAAACTCATCAGTCTCCTTCGCCACTGGTTTTCCGCGTGATCTTCTCAGTGTTCAGCTTTACGTCAAACAAGCTTAGCACAGTTATATCCCATGACAGTTATAGACATGCTTTTGTAAGGATGCTCCAAATGTTACGCCAAACTGGTTACAATTGTTCATAATAAAATACTTGAACTGTAACTCCAGAATCGATTACTTAATGAAAAGTAATTGCAAAGAAGAAGGAACTACCAGGTTGTCGGTCTTAGAAGATACCTCAAACTTGCTGGACCAGGATGAGACATTTAGTGGTCGACTTCATTACTTGCAGTTTATTGAGATAACGCCATCCTGCGGCTTCGGGAATTACGACAAAACGGGGAAAATTAGTACAAACTTCGAGCAGGAAAGGAGAGAGTTCCTTCAAATATTCCAGTGTGATTTGAGATTTTTACAAGACAAAGAATAAGCAAGCTGAGCTATATCGAATGAGTAAATAGTGTACATAATCATAAATACAGTTCCTTCTTGGAATAAGGATTTTATTGCCGGTTAAATATATTTGGAAACTTTACTGTGTTGCGCAGAGAACGCCAAACGATTTCCCAGTGCAGTGATTTATTATTGTTATCTATACAACAGTAACATTACTGCTGCAGTGTTAATAATGTTCCCCCTTTTAGAAAGTTTCAATATCTTACATAATTTACCAAAAACTTCAGAGTTCTTATTTACTAATACAAAATAAATTATTCTTCAGTAATCTCAAAGTTAGCACAGTTTTGTTATTGAAAAAAAAGCTTGAAAGTCATGGAATATGTAACATAAAATGGTCCATATTGGACCATCATTGTTTTGCTTGATCAACAGAACTGTGACATAGATACCAGAACAACAAAATAATGGTATTTCTTGTAACTATCAAAGGTTCCAACAACAACATCCCGACAATTATAAGTACTATTGAAATGAGTTTCTTTTCTGGTCACAATAGCTCATGGGTGTATGGAGTTCAATTCAAGGCTTGATAGCAGGAAGAGCACATGACAAGGTATAGAGTTGGTTGGAATTTTATCCCTGTCAAATGATAACGTCCTGATTTGAAATGGTGAGGAGTCGTAGGTAGTATTGGATACTGGTGGTCAACTTTCAGGTCCAGACTTTTTACCTTGTTTTACTTAATTCTGTACTTAGTTGAGCACACTAAAGGTGCAAAACTAGAGCAGAAATTCGTTGTACTATTGAGAGTACAGCTTCCCAGTAAAACATTCAGTGTCATTTATGCAAAAAAGGAAGACTAAACAATATCGCAGTGAGTAATTGTAAATAGAACTGAACTGATTTGTTAACATCATATGCTCAATTTGCCATCGATTTCTGCCTCATTTGCACTGAGTATTAGTTACACAAGTGTGAAACACATGCTTGGAACTGCCAGCCCTTAACCTGCAGATGGAAGTGGGGTTGAATTAGAAAAAAAAAACAACAGCAATCTAATCAATAGTGGAAGGAATCTGTTTCTGCTGTGAGACATTAATACTCACTCATCTGATACAGATCTTTTTCCAGTACAACCATACACAAACAATTATACCTACTTTTCTGCATAACATTAATGTTGCTGTCATCTTGCTTGGAATTAATATATTCAGTGGCCAATTTAATAGATACAGGAGGTACCTAATTATTCAGTAACATTCATGAACTTCTGTTGCTGTAGCCCATCCACTTCAAGGTATGATGCATTGTGAATTCTTTTACACACCATTGTTGTAACATGGTTATCTGAGTTACTGTCACCTTCCTGTCAGCTTGAAGCAGTCTGACGAGTCTCCTCTGACCTCCCTTATCAACAAGGTGTTTTCGTCCACAGAACTGCCACTCGCTGGATGATTTTTGTTTTTAGCACTGTAATCTCTAGAGACTGTTATGTGTGAAAATCCCAGGAGATCAGCAGTTTCTGAGATATTCAAACCATCCCATTTGGCATCAACAATCATTCCACAGTCAAAGTCACTGAGATTCCATTTCTTCCCATTCTCATGCTTGGTGTGAAAAACAACTGAACCATTTCTTCTTGTAAGGTTTAATTGTGCCTGACAGACTAATGTAGATTGGTGGAGGGGCAGGTAGTGTTGAGGAAACAGGCAGGATGCAGAAGGACTTAGACAGAATAGGAGAATGGGCAAGAAAGTGGCAAATGAAATACAATGCTGGAAAATACATGGTCCTGCACTTTGGTAGTAGAAATAAGCGTGCAGACTATTTTCTAAACAGGGAGAAAATCCAGGAAATTGAGATGCAGAAGGACTTGGGTGTCCTTGTGGAAAGCACCCTGAAGGTTAACTTGCAGGTTGAGCTGTTGGTGAGGAATGCAAATGCCATGTTAGCATTCATTTCAAGAGGTCTGGACTTCAAGAGCAAGGATGTGATGTTGAGGCTTTATAAGGCACTGGTGAGGCCTCACCTTGAGTATTGTGAACAATTTTTGGCCCCTCATGTTAGAAAAGATGTGCTGGCATTGGAGAGTGTTCTGAGAAGATTGGCAAGGATGATTCTGGGAATAAAAGGGTAATCATATGAGGAACTTTTGATGGCTTTCGGTTTGTATTTACTGGAATCCAGAAGGATGAGGGGGGATCTCATTGAAACCTTTTGAATGTTGAAAGGCCTAGACAGAGTAGACATGGTGAAGACGCTTCCCATGGTGGGGGAGTCTAGGACAAGAGGGCACAGCCTCAGGATAGACAGGCGCCCTTTCAAAACAGAGATGCGGAGAAATTTCTTTAGCCAAAGGGTGGTGAATTTGTGGAATTTGTTGCCACATGCAGCTGTGAAGACCAGGTTGTTGGGTGTATTTAAGGCAAAGATTGATAGGTTCTTGATTGGACATGGCATCAAAGGTTACAGGGAGAAGGCTGGGAATTGGGGTTGAGGAGAAGATAGAAAAAATGATCTGCCGTGATCGAATGGTGGATCAGATTCGATGGGCCAGATGGCCTAATTCTGTTCCTGTGTCTTATGGTCTTAAGACCATAAGATATAGGAGCAGAATTGGGCCTTTTGGCCCATCAAGTCTGCTCCACCATTACATCATAGTTGATCCAATTTTCCAATCATCCCCAGTCTCCTGCCTTCTCCCCATATCCCTTCATGCCCTGACTAATCAAGAATATATCAACCTCTGTCGTAAATATACATAAAGACTTGGCCTCCACAGCTGCCTGTGACAAAGAATTCCATAGTAACGCCACTCTCTGGTTAAAGAAATTCCTCTTCATCTCTGTTCTAAAAGGATGCCCTTAAATTCTGAGGCTGTATCCTCTCATCTTAGACTCTCCCTCCATAGGAAATATTCTCTCAACATCCAATGTGTTAAAGACTTTCACCATTTGATAGGTTTCAATGAGGTCACCCCTCATTCTTCTGAATTCTAGTGAGCACAGACCCACAGCCATCAAACACTCTTCATATGACAAGCCATTGCATCCTGGAATCATTTTCGTGAACTTCCTTTGAACCCTCTCCAGTTTTGCACATCCTTTCTAAGATAAGGGCCCTAAAGTTGCTCACAGTCCTCCAAGTGAGACCTCACCAGTGCATTACCACCACCTGCTGAGGTGGTGTGTGGAGCAAAGAGATAGGAAGTATACCCACTAAACCACCCCCTCCCAAGAAAAAAATCTCAAATAATATCAAAAAATCTAATGCTTTTCAGAAAGTCAAATACGCACTTATATACATTATGATGGCAGAGCTATCCAACAAACTTCCAATGTTAAACTCTGTCTGTTCCAAAGAGAGACACAGCTTTAACAAATTTCATGACATATTATGCAGGTGATATTAAATCTGACTCTGATTCTGAAGATCTTGATTTAGCCATTACATACATATTTCCTGTGCACCTAGAGGAACTGCACTCTAATCATATACAGTATGCTGCACCATTTCTTGACAAATGCACTTCCTACAAATGCCTATATCATACACATTAATTCTGAACAAGGAACTATTCAACCTATTATGTCCAATATATAAACTTGTAAGCATAACTTCTTCCCTCCTTTTATACCCATCTCTCAGCTGAGTTCATCCTCTGAATTTTATATAAATGCTGGCCTTCCTTCTCCTTATCCCAGCTTTGATGCCATTCATTTCCCACTCACCAAAAACTGAAGACCATTAGGATACAGTGCTCATGAAATGTTAATGATATTGCCAATACTAGGTGACCAGCTTTATGTCATCTCACATTAACCCAACAATAATTGCTAACTGTAACCTGCACAGATGTAGATAGATAGATAGATAGATAGATAGATAGATACTTTATTCATCCCCATGGGGAAATTCAACTTTTTTTTTCCAATGTCCCATACACTCGTTGTAGCAAAACTAATAACATACAATACTTAACTCAGTGAAAAATATGATATGCATCTAAATCACTATCTCAAAAAGCATTAATAATAGCTTTTAAAAAGTTCTTAAGTCCTGGCGGTTGAATTGTAAAGCCTAATGGCATTGGGGAGTATTGACCTCTTCATCCTGTCTGAGGAGCATTGCATCGATAGTAACCTGTCGCTGAAACTGCTTCTCTGTCTCTGGATGGTGCTATGTAGAGGATGTTCAGAGTTTTCCATAATTGACCGTAGCCTACTCAGTGCCCTTCGCTCAGCTACCGATGTTAAACTCTCCAGTACTTTGCCCACGACAGAGCCCGCCTTCCTTACCAGCTTATTAAGACGTGAGGCGTCCCTCTTCTTAATGCTTCCTCCCCAACACGCCACCACAAAGAAGAGGGCGCTCTCCACAACTGACCTATAGAACATCTTCAGCATCTCACTACAGACATTGAATGATGCCAACCTTCTAAGGAAGTACAGTCGACTCTGTGCCTTCCTGCACAAGGCATCTGTGTTGGCAGTCCAGTCTAGCTTCTCGATGTAAAGGTTCTAGATGTAAAGGTACTTCACCCATTTCTACCAGTAATGTCAAAATTGTGGATGATTTAATAATACCACAACATAATCTCAGTGCTTGAGTTTGAATGTTATATAGGGGTCTTAAGGCTGCTGACGAGGTTGACCCATAACCAACATATCCATAAACAAAGACAGATCTGATTGTGACCTCCTAATCACACCCCAATCACACCCAACTAAGCACACTAAAGGCTTTTTACACATCTTTTTATAAATTATTAGAGATACAGCACAGATTGGGTCCTCCCAGTTTTTACCCTGGCCAAATCACAGTCTTTGGAGTGTGGGTGGAAACCGGAGGACTCAGAAAAGCTGTGCCATTCCATAGGGATGCAGACTCCTTCCAGTTGACATCAGAATTGAACTCTGATGACCTGAGCTGTAACAGCATTACACTAACCACTTCACTGCCATGGCACCCAGAATTTTATTCACATTAACCTTGCATGTTAGCCTTGTGTCCATCCACATGTCTAGGAACTTTACCAGTGAATCTTGTTTAGAGATTTACCATATAACTTTAGATTAATTGTGGGTGTAATGTACTTTTTAGAAAAATAAACAATCTGAGTCTTTGCAACTGAAAATTTAAACCCCCACCAACATCCGGATTCCCTTACATCATTAATAGCTGCCTGCATTTTCCTAACTATATAATTTACATACCTTCCTCTCTTCCACGCTGCACCATCATCAGCATATAACAATTTGGAAATGTTTGAACTAACATTTAAGGAAATGTAATTAATTAATTGAACACCTTGCCTATGTTTGCATACTTTTATGCATTGAGTTGCTGCTATATGATTGGGCTGATTAGATATTTGCATTAATGAGCAGGTGTACCAGATAAAGTGGCCACTGAATGTGGGATGGGACAGCACAGTATGGGCCTTTGGCCACTATGTCATGCCTACCTTTTAACCTGCTCCAAGATCAATCAAATCTTTATCTCCTACACAGCCCATATCCCTCCGTTTTTCATTCATCCATATAACATTCTCTGAAGTATCCTTAATTTTAAATTTCATGATTTTGTGAAGAAACTATGTTTAGTTGGTGATGTACAAAGATGGTGAGATTCATAATAAGTTAGTCTTCACTATATTGCTGAAGTTTCTCAGTGGAGCAGTATGTTCCATGTTAAAGGTAGATTGGGAGGTAGTAACCTGGAAGAATGGTTTCATGGGTTTAACAGCTAGCTAGACAGAGGAGCTACTGGTTAAAAGGCAGCTGACAATCATTGGGTTGCTGGTATGAGCACTGGAGGGCAATAATCTTCCTACATCTTGAACTTTTACTGGGAGAGGGTAAAGCTCTGTAGCTGCAAAATTGGTAAAGGTCAGGATGGGGTGATAGCTAGGGATGTGGAATGGAATGGAAAAGAGGGAATGGGGTGAGTGAAAGGCTGGAAAGCCTAGAGGGAGAATGACATCCACCCCAGCTCCACAACAGGCTGTCTCTCCCACAGTGGGGCCCACTCTTCGGACCCGCTGCCCACAGCATTCCCCTAGCGGTCATCGTAACACGTAACTTCCAAGTATATGCAGCCTATTCTCTTGGTTTAAACTTTTAAGTCTTGAAGTAACTCTAGCCAGCATTGGACTTCTTTTGATGCCTCTCACTCTTCCTGACATACAAAGCCCTAAATCAAACACTGTAATTCAAATGAAGACTTGTCAAGGCCTCATACAAATATCATTTGAAGAATTACTTCTTCACTTGTAGCAAGGTAAAAACCAACATACAATTAACATTTTTAAATATATTTGTACCTATTTAGTAGCCTACAATGGTTTGTCTCCACATACAAATCCGTAACTCCTAGAATCTTAGTTTTTACACTATTAAGAACACATTTAAACGCATCTTTCTTGGAACAAAAGTGAATGGCTTCACATTTATTTAAATTGATAATTTCACATTTAAATCTACACATCAACAGTATAAACAATTAAAATCTATTAAGACTCACCTAAGCATATTTGCCTTCTACTGGTCAATTTTTCACAGTCACTTTGTAGAGGTATATCCTTCACTCTCCACCCCTACACCTATGTCTGAAGACAGTAGTTCTTGCCGAATACAGCTGGAAACCAATTGGCCTTTATGCTTTCTTTCACTAGACAGTGAGAGTGATGACAAGTTAAATTGTTTGCATTTATTTTGTACTTTGTTAGAATCCAAATCAGGTTTATTATCACTGATGTATATTATGAAATTTGTTGTTTGTGGCAGCAGTTCAGTGCAAGACTTAATAAAAATAATTAAAAAGTAAAATAAGTAAATCGTGCAAAAAGAATACTGTAGTGAGGTAGTGTTCATGGGGCATTCAGAAATCACAAACTGTTCATAAAACATTGAGTTTGTTTTCAGCTCCTGTACCTCGTCCATGAAGGTCACATTCATGAAGGTCACTAATGCAAAAATTGTGGCAAAGAGGAGGTTGAAGGAATTAATTTTATGCAAAATTAGCCAAAATATTGCAATTAGCAGGTTTGAAATAATATTCCAACCACTTTTCTTTGACTTGAAAAGGTCAAGTTTTCCCTTCATAATTAGACTTCCCAACTGGCTAATTTGAGTATAAATGTGAAAAAGTTACCTTTCTGGCTTTAACACTACTGCGTGCAAAAAATTAAAGAAAAAGTAACAAATCAACATAGTAGATATGTTTTAATTCCAGATGTAATTCAAAATTCACTACTAGTTAGGCCTATTAACTTCCATTCCCACTATCTATTTATTCACTTACTTCCTTTACATTTTATATGATCAAATTTTTATACCATACCTCAGATAATCTGATAAGTGTTGTGAATTTTGAGGGTAAATTTCTGTTCCTTGAACTGCCATACTTGTGGGGAGTCATCAGTATTCACAAAATGTAGCCCTGTGTTGAGCAAAATGGATATCATTACATTTTTCAATGTGTTATTACGTCAGATAAATTGTTACATCTGGTATTAAAACAAACCTCAGTCAAGCTGCATTTGGTTGGTTTAAACATATTTAAATACAATTTATTCCCAAATGCATATTGTGTAAATGATTAACTAGTTTAGTTAAATTAGAAGGCTAGACAACTGAATTTATTTGTTTAAATATCAAATCCCATTGTATTTTAAGTATGTGTTGGGACGCTGGAGCAGGGATCCAATCGAAATCCAAATTGAATGAGCAACGAATCCCAAGGTACAAACAAAGTCAGCATCAAAGTTCAGGTAGAGATCAAAACATCCAGAAATATCTGAAAACCAGAATCGGACAACAGGCAGAGTCGATGGTCAGATGGATAGAATACAGACACAAATGCTGGAAAGGCTCAGGAAAATTCACTGGCACAATCTGGCAACAAACAGGTGAAAACACAGGACTAAAATACACTGAGCAATAACCAGAGAGGCAGATGATAGGTGGTCACAATGAGACACAGGCGGCAGCAATACAGGTAATAATGAGAAACAGATGAGAGACGGAGTACTCAGTAATACAGGGACCGGAGTAGATCAGGAGTGGGGACAGGAGCACATGGCAATTCAAAACCACAGACTGACAGCTGGGGGAAAACACACAAAAAGACAGAGTTCAACTGGATGTACTGACAGTACATAACTTTTAATGTTCAACCGTCAGGTACAAAGGTGCATTATATTTGTTCCAGAACTTTACCTGCAGCTGTCTACTGAAATGCAATTTATTTTCACAATCTCATTTATCAGAACTCTTTGAAGAAGTATCATGTGCTCTAAATTAAAGGTAATCAATGAAAATATCAAGATTCTTAGCAATCATTTGATGAGATGCTGCATCAAAGGTTATTGTGGAAAATCAAACCTCATGATGCAGTAACATAGGTCGAAGCTTGGCTGGCTAACAGGAAGGAGTAGACATCAATAAGTACTTTTCTGTTTGGCTAGAGGTAATGTGTGGTATGTTACAGGGAATGATATTGAGACTACATTTTTCTATAATATACTGTATGTTAATATCTAAGGTGAAGGGACCAAATATATGGGAGCTAATTTTTTAATGACACTAAGATCAGCAGGAAAATAAATGGTGATGATTTGGTACAATGACTGTTATCAGGGATGAGGTGAAATGATTCACTATGGCTGTAAATTTTTTTTAAAAAATCAAAATGATGAGAATTTGTAGAGCTCTGAAGCACAAAGGGATCTGCATGTGCTGCTGTTATGTAGAGTCCCAGTCAAACTGCAGCTGGTGTATTGCATACAGGTTGTTTTTTTTACACCAAGCAGTGGCAGACACTGTTTGAGTATGTGCAGTAAAGATTCACTAAACTGTTCCAGTTACAGAGGGAAGGTTATGCAGACTGGTCCTGCATTTAGTAGAATTTTGAAAAATGAGAGATCTCACTAAAACTTTCAAAATTCATAAGGTTTTGACAGGCTGGATGCAGAAAGAATATTTCCCCTGGCTGTGGAGTCTAGAACCAGGGATCAACATCTTAGAGTAAGAGTAAGGCAACTTAGGACTGAAATAAGGGGAAGTTTTTTTCATACAGAGAGTGCCAACTCTTTAGAATTCAGTACTGCAGAAGCTTGTGGAATCTGAATTGAGTTTATACATGGGATCCATGATGAATTGGCCATTTGGATTCGGAACTGGCTTGCCTACAGAAGACAGAGGGCAGAGGTCGAAGGGACAATAGTTAGCCATTTGATTCCTAATTCTAGTGAGAGGTCTGTGATTAGTGGTATTCTGCAGGTATCTGTACTGGCACCTCTGCTGTTTGTGATGTATGTAAATGACCTGGATGAAAAAGTAGATGAAGTAACAAGTAATAAGTCTGCAGATGATACAGAGATTGGTGGTGTTGTGGATAGTGTAGATGACCAGCAAAGAATACAGCGGGATATAGATCAGTTGCAGATATGGGTGGAGAAATGGCATACGGAGTTTAACCTGGCCAAACGTGAAGTGTTGCACCTTGGTAGGTCAAATGTAAAAGGGCAGTACGCTGTTAAGGGCAAGACCCTTAACAATGTTAATGAGCAGAGGGATCTTTGGGACCAGATTCTTAGCTCTCTGGAAGTGGTTACACATGTAGATAGGGTGGTTAAGAAGGGATATGGCATGTTTGCCTTTATCAGTCGAGTTCAGAAGTCAAGAGGTACTGTTGCAGCTTTATAAAACTCTAGCTGAATCTGGAGTATTGCATACAGTTCTGGTCACCCTGTATAGAAAAAATGTCGAGGCTTTAGAGAGGAGGCAGGAGAGGTTTTCCAGGATGCTGCCTGGATTAGCGGGCATGTGCTATAATGAGAGGTTGGACAAAGTTGGGTTATTTTCTCTCAAGCGGTGAAGGCTGAGGGGAGACCTGATTGAAGTTTATAAGATTATGAGAGGCATGGATATAGTAGAGAGACAGTATCTCTTTCCCAGAGTTGAATTGTCTCACACCAGAGGGCATGCATTTAAGATCTGAGGGGTAATATTAAAGGAGATGTGAGATGTGAGGGGCAAGTTTTTCTTAACGTAGATAATGGTGGGTGCCTGGAATGGTGCAGAAGACAAATACATTCAGAATTTTTAAGAGGTGTTTAGATAGGCACATGAATGTGAGGAAAATGGATGGATATAGACATTGTGTAATCAGAAGATATTAGTTAGCCAATTGATTACTAATTTAATTAGTATGGCACAACATTGTGGGACGAAGGGCCCATTCCTGTGCTGTACTGTTCAATGTTCTATCCACCAGTGTAAACTTATTTACAGGGGTATCCTGATCCAAGGTGACAGTGTCTTATGTAACAACAAGGTAAGCCCAGCCATTGAAAACATTTAATAGTGGGTTTAACCATGGCCCATCTTAGCCAAATATGAAATTTTTCTAGGGCTTTGAATGTTTGTAAGTGCCATTGAAACTCAGAAATAGTCAAATTTTTAAAAAAACAAAATTATTAAATTAATTTTTAAACGACATAAATAAAATTAAACACTAAACAGCTCTTCAAAGTAAGCGCATGTGAACTCAATTCAAAAATTATAGATTACCTTAAAATTTTCCTTGTTATTTCCACTCAAGTTAATTGGCTGGATGTGACCCACTGTGGGTTCAGTGAATAGGCTCCCAGGCATCAGTTCTGAGGGCTTGTAGCAGAATTGCTTCCTCCCCCTCTCCCACCACCATCACCAGTTGAGGTGAAAACCAGAAAAGTAGAGGTGGAGGTCAGCCAGAAAATCCAGGATCCCTGTGTTTGTTGGAACTCTTGAACTCCCTTTAACCAAGAGAAATGCCACTAGTTATAGAATGGAAATGGTGGCATTCCTCATGCCCCTCCCCCTCCACCTGCCCCCCCCCCTTCCTCCTCCCCCACCCCGATAGTTCTGATAGAATTAAATGAATGGAATTGAATTTCTGAAATGGACTAAAATGTGCCACTGCTAAATGGCACATTTGGTATTAACCAGCTGAGGTGACTTTCTGGAGAAGTAGATTATTCTTATTTTGTTTATTTGAGTAATTTAAACATATGTGAGAGAAGTTTTGAGGCTATCTGCTAGGCAATAGTGTTCTTTAAATAGTGGCTATTTGTCTCATCCCTGCTGACAGCATAGCTAATACCATCTTGCTAGAGGCCTGTATCAAAGCAGTCAGTCACTCGCCTGGGTACTTTTAGTATGCAAGCTATGATTCTCTATGGCATAAAGGCTCAATTGGGCAGACAATATGGTGTGTACATAACATTTATTCTTAGCTGAGAATCCTATTTCTGGAGGTTTTTTGTCTCTCTAGAAGGTACACAAACACAAATAATTAAGTGATTACCAAGGAGCTATAAGAAGAGAGGAACTTAAAACAGTATCTATCTCTGGAAGAAAATGGACCTGCCACTGATAATTTGGATGAAGGAACTGTGGGCAACATAGCTAAAGTACTGCAAGTTATGAAAAGGACACAAAGAGCCTGCAAATTGATGAATGGACAAAGAGATAGCAAATGAGATATCATAACGGAAAATGCAAGATCATTCACTCCGGATTTTAAAAAGCATATTATAGTTTAAATGGAGAGAAACTAAAAATCCTTGCAGTACAAAGAGATGTAGAGGTCCCAGTACTTGAAAGACAGCATGAAGGAACCACAGCCAATTAGGAAGACTTGTGGAATGCTGGCCTTTATTGCATGGAGTGTAAGGAGGTTCTGATGCAGGGTGATGGCGCTAGGAATACTCTGTTTAGTTTTGGCCCCCACGTCTAAAGAATGATGTGGTCATATTGGAAGCAGCGCAGAAAAGTAACACCAGGTGGATTGATGGGATGAAGGTTAAAATACGAAGAAAGAGTGAACAGATTTTGCTTAAACTCATTGGAATTTAGAAAATGAGCAGTGATCTTCTTAAAATAAATGAGATTCAAGTGGGAGATTGACCAGATGGGTGTAGAAAGTTTCTCCCCCGCACTAATTGGGGTATTTTAATGGGAAGCTCAAGAGTCCGATAGGCCTGCACTTGCTTCTCATGTTCTTTATATTTATTATATGGAATGAAGCTGAGTGTGCCATCCAGCAGCAATGCTAGGAAATCAGCCAGCCCACTTTATGGGAGAGGTTGTCCATCTCTGAGTATCTCCCAGTTTGTGATTTGAGTCCATTTGCTCAAGGTTTACAGGCACTATCCCAACAGTTCCAGTAATTTGTTAGCATTTGAAGATAAAACCATGCATGGCATTTAGCTTGGTAAAGGTCTGCACTTCAATATCTGTGTCATCAATAGGATTGTTTCTGGTGATGCTGCATATTTGCCACAGCCATTTTCTATAAAAACCAACATTTTGGCCACCACCGAGAAATATCTAAATAATGTACAGTTGGTTGAGTTCAAATGTTAGACAGGAATACCATTTGAATTATTTTCCAATGGAATTGATATGGTCAATACTGGTTTAATTATGGAGACAATGCATTGAAATTTACACTACTTTCCTCCCATTATGCGTTTAAATAAGCCATGAAAACTTTACTAAAATATATTGAAATAATATTATAATTTACATAAAACCCGATGTTAGCCTCAACTTGGTGCTGTCTTAATTCTAATTAAATTCCATTATAAAGTAAGATGCATCATTGTAGATGAATGAAGAAGCAACTTGTGTCGTTTAGGGTAGCAGACTGATGCAGCAGGTGGTGCTGCCTCCTCCTAGAATTCCAGCAGTCAAGTCTTGATCTTGCATTCCACTTCTGAGTGTGTCAATCTGGCAATGTTCTACTCCTCCACTGGCTTCAGGGTGGCCACCGTCATCCCAGTGCCCAAGAGGGTGACAGTAACCTACCTTAACCCTCCAGTGGCACTGACATCAGCAATAACTAAGTGCTCTGAGTGGCTGGTTATGGATTGTATTAAAACCCATCTTCCTGCTACAGTGGCACCTTTCTGGTTCGCTTATTATTCAAATTGGTCCCCTGATGATGCCATAGCCTCTGCTCTCCTCTCCATCCTGTCCTACCTGGAGAGTGGAGGCTCATGTGCCAGGATGCTGTTTATCAATTTCAGCTCAGCGATCATCCCTCAGAAGCTGGTGGGTAAACTGTCCTCAATGGGTCCCAACACCTCTATCTGTAACTGGATCTTGGAGTTCTTAACAGAAAAGCCACAGTCAGTCTGTGTTGGCCGAAGTATCTCTGTCTCTATCACACTGAGTAGCAGTGCCCCCCCCCCCCCCCCCCCCAGGGCTGTGTTCTCAGCCCGTTGCTGTTCACATTGCTGACACATGACTGCACTACTAGATCAAACAGAATCATCAAGTTCGCTGATGACACAACAGTGATTTGCCTCATCAACAACAACGATGAGAATGCATACAGAGAGGAGGTAGAGTGGCTAGTAGAATGGAGCAAATACAACAACTTGAGTCTCATTATGGACAAGATCAAGGAGATAATTGTGGACTTTAGGAAAGTGCAGGTTGACTTTTCCTCACTGCACATAAACAGGAGTGCAAGGAATGGATGATCTGACCTGGTTCCTCAACATAACTTCTTTCGTCAAAAGAGCACAACAGCGTCTCCACTTCCTGAGGAGATTGAAACCAGTGAGGACTCCCCACCACCTCCATTCTATCCAATTTTTATAGGAGAAGCTTTGAGAGTGTCCTGACCAGCTACCTCACTGTCTGGTATGGGAATTCCAGGGCATACGGCCAAAAGCCCCTTTAAAACATTGGGAGAACTCTGAGGATTATCAGGTTCTCTTTTCTACCCATTGGAACTATTTATCAGGAGTGCTGCATTCGCAGGGCACTTAGCAATGATTGCCCCATCCCTTCATATAATCTCTTTGACCCCCTACCATCAGGCAAAATGTACTGTAGCATTAAGACAAGAACTGTTAGGAGGAGAAAGGGTGCAGAGGAGATTTACAAGGATGTTGCCTGAATTGGGGAGCATGTCTTATGAGGATAGGTTGAGTAAACTTGGCCTTTTCTCCTTGCAGCGATGGAGGATGAGAGGTGACCTGATAGAGGTGTACAAGATGATGAGAGGCATTGATCGTGTGGATAGTCAGAGGCTTTTTCCCAGGACTGAAATGGTTGCCACAAGAATACACAGTTTTAAGGAAGTAGGTATGGAGGAGATATCAGGGGTAGGTTTTTTTTATTATTACACAGTGAGTGGTGAGTGCGTGGAATGGGCTGCCAGCAACACTGGTGAGGGGGGATACGATAGGGTCTTTTAAGAGACTTTTGGATAGATACATGGAGCTTAGAAAAATAGAGGGCTCTGGGTAAGCCTAGTAATTTCTGAGGTAAGGACATGTTCAGCACAACTTTGTGGGCCAAAGGGCCTGCATTGTGCTGTAGGTTTTCTATGTTTCTATGAGAAACAGCTTCTTCCCCAGGCCATAAGTCTCCCTGTCACCATTCAGGTCTCATCATGTATAAAGTGCCCATAACATTATACTGTTCACTTTTTAGCTTGTGTAGTAAATGCACCTTATTATTTGTTAATCTATTTGTTGTAATATTAGTGTATGTGTTGTGTGTCTGAGTTATATGTACTGTGTAGTGCATCTTGATCCACAGGAATGTTGTTTCATTTGATTGGAAGTTATGTACAGGTGAATGACAATAATCTGAATTTGATCTTGAACTTGATATCCACCCTGCAACTGCGTGGGTTTTTTTTCCAGAATAGCGTAGTTTCATTCTGCATCTTAATGATGTGCTGTCTACAAGGTCAATTGGTTACTGCACATTACAATAGTTTAGCTGTGTGATTGAAAGATTTAGGTGGAATTGATGGGCATTTGAGTGGAGGGAGATTACAGGGAACAAGGGGGTTTGATTGGATTGGTTGGATAGTTACCCAGACCCTTACTGAGAAAATAGCCAGGATTCCTTTTGTTTATTTGGGACACTATGCTATTTGATTGGGGCAGGAGACTGTTGCTGAACAGATTCTAACTAGCATCAGTTGCGCATACTTGTGTAGCCATTAGACGCTACACTGTGTTTAGAGTGAACTTATTTGAAATAGCATCAGTTGCATGTGTTTGTGTTTAAAGTAAGCTTTGATTATTGTCACTGATAGGTGGTGAGAAATAAGCAGTAAGTTCATTCTGAACTGTTTTGCTCTGTAGTTTCAAGCATTCAGGCTTGGAGATTTCAGAAATGGCTGGGAGTGAAAATGAAATGATTTCACTACTTCAACAAGTTAGGTACTACAAAGAATTTGAAGGTTATGACAGTCAACTTGAATGTTACAATGAAAATGAAGATGTGGAGGATGCAACTGTCAATAGCATTACATGAAGACAGTCCATTATCTGCACCACATGTCTGTGCTGATTTTGTATGCTGGATAAATTCCGCTTTGATAACTATTAGGAACTAATACACATTTATAGTACAGTAGTACTATTCATAGTGTTCTAATTTGTTCTGTACTTCACTTAAATACATAATTTGTGACTCAGTTTGTGTTTTTATATCTTTGTAACTAATTCCATGAAACTTCAGCTAATTGAGGCAGTCACTTAATTGGACCTAAATGTACTGGTCCCAATGTGTCCCAATTAACTGAGTCCACTGTAATTAGAATAATGATAGAAATTCAAGAAAATAATCTGTATCCTCATATTTAAAGTATATTGTATATGCCTCACAAATTAATGATTCCAGTAATGGATAAAGACCTTTTTGAATAAATAATAGCTGATGATATGTCACAATTTTTAAGCTGAACATTTCAGCTGTGTTTCTTGGAAATGACATACACAGAAGATGCCACCATGTGGACATTGCTAATGCAGCACTATTGAATTTCAGGTGTAAACACAAAACAAAACTGTATTTCACTCATGTTGAAATAATTACAGATTATAAATGTTGACAATGCTTTGTTAATATAATTACATATAGAATTAAACTACCTGATTAATTGTGAAAATGTGAACCCATAATAATATTTAGAGTATCTGCACTCTGTGGCCACTTTATTAGATACAACTACTCGTTAAGGCAAATGTCTAATCAGCCAATCATGTGGCAGCAACTCAATACATAAAAGCATGTATACATGGTCAAGAGAATTTGTTGTTATTCAGAATGAGAAAGAAATATGATCTAAGTGACGTTGACTGTGGAATGATTGTTGGTGCCAGATGGGGTGGTTTGAGTATTTCAGAAACTGCTCATCTCCTGGGATTTCCACACACAACAGCCTCTAGAGAGTACAGAGAATGGCGCGAGAAGCAAAACAAAATATCCAATGCACGGCAGTTCTGTGGGTGAGAAAACATTGCTAATGAGAGAGGTAGAGGAGACTGGGCTGACTGGTTCAAGCTGACAGGGAGGCAACAGTAACTCAAGTAACCATGAATTACAACAGTGAATGTTCAATCCATCAAACTTTGAAGTGATTGAGCTACAGCAGCAGAAGTCCATTAACATACACTCAGTGGCCACTTTCTATGGTACAGGAGGTACTTAATAAGGCCATAAGATATAGGAGCAGAATTAGGCCATTTGGCCCATTGAGTCTGCTCCACCATTTCATCATGGCTGATCCAATTTTCCTCTCAACCCCAATCTCCTGCCTTCACCCCATACCCCCTCATGCTCTGACCAATCAAAAATCAATCAACCTCTGCTTTAAATATACATAAAGACTTGGCCTCCAAAGCTGCCTGTGGCAAAGAATTCCACAGATTCACCAGTCTCTGGCTAAAGAAATTCCTCATCTCCATTCTAAAAGGATGTCCCTCTATTCTGAGGCTGTGTACTCTGATCTTAGACTCGCCCACGGTATTAAGCATCCTCTCCACATCCACTCTATCAAGGACTTTCACCATTTGATAGGGTTCAATGAGGTCACCCCACATTCTTCTTCACCCCTCATTGATGGTCATATCGCATTCTCTGAATTCAAGTGAATACAGGCCCAGAGCCATCTTCATATGACAAACCATTCAATCCTGGAATTATTTTCGTGAATCTCCTTTGAACCCTCTCCAGTTTCATCACATCCTTTCTAAGAGGCCCAAAACTGCTCACAATACTCCAAGTGAGGCCTCAATCGAGCTTAATAAAGTCTCAACATTACTTCCTTGCTTTTATATCCTAGTACTCTTAAAATGAATGCTAATGTTGTACTTGCTTTCCTCACCACAAACTCAACCTGAAAATTAGCTTTTAGGGAATCCTGCACAAGGTCTCTCAAGTCCATTTGCATCTCGGTTTTTTTTGTATTTTCTCTTCATTTAGAAAATAGTCAATTCTTTCATTTCTTCTTTCATGACCATACACTTCCTGATACTGAATTCCATCTGTCATTTCTTTGCCCATTCTCCAAATCTGTTAAGTCCTTGTTATTGCAAGTACATCCTCAAAACCACCTGCCTCTTCACCTCTCTTCATATCATCTGCAAACTTTGCAATAAAGCCATCAAATCCATCATCCAAATCATTGACATATAATGTAAAAAGAATTGGTTCCAACACAGACCCCTGTCACCAGTGGCCAACCAGAAAAGGCTCATTTTATTCCTGCTCTTTGCCTCCTGCCAGTTAGCCTCTGCTTTATCTATGCTAGAATCTTCCCTTTAACACCATGGGCTCGTAGCTTGTTAAGCAGCCTTATCTGTGGTATCTTGTCAAAGGCCTTCTGAAAATCCAAGTACTGTACACAATATCAACCAATTCTCCTTTGTCTATCTTGCTTGTTATTTCTTCAAAGAATTCCAACAGATTTGTTGGGCAAGATTTTCCCTTGAGGAAACCATGCTGACCATGGCCTATTTTATCATGTGTCTCCAAGTACCCTGAAACCTCATCCTTAATAATCAACCCCAAAACTTTCCCAACCACTGAGGTCAGACCTATTGGCTTAGTTTCCTTTCTTGTCCATCCCTCTCTTCTTGAAGAGTGGAATGACATTTGCAATTTTCCAGTCTTCTGGAACCATTCCAGAATCTAGTGAGTTTTGAAAGATCATTACTAATGCCTCCGTGATCTCTTCATCCACCTCTTTCAGAACCCTGGGGTGTACACCATCTGGTCCAGGTGACTTATCTACCTTCAGACCTTTCAGTTTCCCAAGAACCTTCTCTCTAGTTATGGTAACTTCACACACTTCATGACGACTGACATCTGGAACTTCCACTATCCTGCTAGTGCCTTCCACTGTGAAGACTGATGCAAAGTACTATTCAGTTTGTCTGCCATTTCCTTGTACCACTTTTTTTTTACCTCTCCTGCATCACTTTCCAATGGTCCAATATTCATTCTGCCACTCTTTTTACTCTTTATGTATCTAAAGAAACTTTTGGTATCCTCTTTGATATTACTGTTTAGCTTACTTTCATTTTCCTTCTTTACCTTCTTATAACTTTTTTTAGTTGCCTTCAGTTGGTTTTTAAAAGCTTCCTAATCCTCAAACTTCCCACTAATTTTTGCTCTATTATATGCCCTCTCTTTGACTTTTATGTTGGCTTTGACTTCTCATATTAGGCACGGTTGTGTCATCTTTCCTTTGGAATATTTCTTCCTCTTTTGGATGTATATATCCTGTGCCTTCTGAATTGCTTCCAGAAATTCCAACCATTGCTGCTCTGCCGTCATTCCTGCCAGTGTTCTTTTCCAATTAATTCCGGCCAACTCCTCTCTCATGCCTCTGTAATTCCCTTATTTGATTGTAATACTGATACATCTGACTTTATTTAGCTTCTCCTTCTCAAATTTCAGTGTGAATTTGATCATATTATGATCTCTTTCCCCTACTGGTTATTTTACCTTTAGCTCTCTCATTAATTCTGGTTCATTGCACAACATTCATTCCAGAATAGCTGATCCTCTAGTGAGCTCAACCAGGAGCTGCTCTAAAAAGCCATCCTGTAGGCATTCTAGAAACTCCCCCTCCTGGTATCCAGCACTAACTTGTTTTTTCCAATCTACCTGCATCTTGAAATCTCTCATGACTATTGTAACATTGCCCTTTTGGCATACATTTTCTATTTCCCATTGCAATTTGTACGGCACACCCTTACTACTGTTTTGGGGGTCTGTATACAACTCCCATCAAAGTCTTTTTACCCTTGCAGTTCCTTGGCTCTATCCACAATGATTCACCACCTTACTACCCTATGTCACTACTTTCCAATTATTTTATTTCATGTTTCAACAACAGCACTTCAATAAAATAGTTCTAATGTCCATCCACATTTACAGGATCTTTATTCAAATTTGCACCAGTTCCAATAATTAACCTTTAGCACAGAGAACAAGATACAATGTAAAGAACTTCATTTTAAGAAATCATAGCACAATAGAGTGGCTGGTAGAGTCAACAAAATGTGCAATTCATTCAAAACATTCACAAGCCATTACTAACCGTAATGGTTCCCAGGTTGACATAACACTGTTATGTTAAAGTATGGTTATATTGTGGTGAAGATTGACTTAAGAAAAACCTAACACTCTAAAATTAGTAGAGATTTAATATGGAAATTATATGGTTTTGATTTTCCCTCATCTTTATCAGCCTGAAAATTATTATATTTGTATAATCATTAATTTATATGTAGGAATGACATCAGAGCAGCAATGGTTGGAAGCAATTCGGAAGGCACAGGATACACAGATCCAAAAGATGAAGAAATATTCAAAGAAATAGTCAAAGCCAACATAAAAACCAAAGAGAGGGCATATAGTAGAGCAAAAAATGGGGTAACTAGATTAAGTTAATTTTCTAATATTAACAATAAATTGCCATAAAGGTGCACCAGAAAACTATGCTTAGCCTCACTCGACTTGCTTTGTACTTGTGACTGAGGCTAATCACAGCTCCAATGCCACATGTATATTTGCTGATGACACCACTGTTGTTGGCTAAATCAAAGGTGCTGACAAATCAGCATAAAGGAGGGAAATTGAAAAACTAGTTGAGTGGTGCCACAACAACAACCTCTCACTCAATGTAGTAGAACCAAGGAGCTGATTATTGACTTCAGGAGGAGAAAACCAGAGATCCATGAGCCAGTCCCCATCCAGGGACCAGAGGTGGAGAACACAGCAACTTTAAATTCCTCGGTTATAATTTCAGAGGATCTGTTCTGGGTCCAGCAATTAAGTGTCATTAGAAAGGAGGCACGGTTGCGCCTCTACTTTCTTAGAAGTTTGCAAAGATTTGGCATGTCATCTGAAACTTTGATAAATGTCCATAGGTGCGCACTGGAGATTATATTGACTGGCCGACAAAAAGCCATGGTATTAAAGCTCTCCCCACCATTGAGCACATCTACACGAAACATTGTCGCAGGAAAGCAACATCCATCAAGGAGGACCCCCACCATCCAGGACATGCTCTCTTCTCATGTTGTCATCAGGAAGAAGATACTGGAGCCTCAGGACTCACACCATCAGGTTCAGGAACAGTTATTACCTTTTAGCCATCAGGCTCTTGAAGCAGTGGGGATAACTTTGTCTTGTTATGTGCAGCTATTCACTGATTCAGTTGTGTTTCTTTGTTTTTACTGTGTATGCCCTCAAGAAAATTAATCTCAGGGTAGTATATAGTGACATATGTACTGTTAATAAATTTACTTCCAACTTTGAAATTTGAACAGATATGGAAAGGCAGAACAGGTTGAGAGAGGGTGCCCCAGAGAGTATAAGGCTCTGTGGCTGATGAAGATTACAGCGAGATTGAGGGACAAGACTGAGGAAGTAGCTGAAAGGAAGGAGATATAAAATTGATGTTTTGCTAGAGAGCCAATATGAGTCTGTAGACAGAGAGGGAAATAATGAATAAGATGATGTCAGATGCAATTAAGACATTTTAGGTTGATTTCAAAACTATACAAAGTAGATGTACTTATGAACTAGCTATGCCTCGATCAAGCTGTCAGTTACAAGAATGACATCAACCCAACAATGTGGAAGATTGGTCAGAAATATCCTGTTAATGCCAAATGATGCACTTTCAAAGAAAGCTAGTTTTGTTTGTTGAAGTCAAACACTCCTGCCCCAGGACATTATTGTGATAGTCCCTCAGGACAGTGCCCTGCACCTAACTATCTTTTATCATTTCTTCCCTGCCCTTCCTTCCATGATGTCAGAAATGGGGATATTTGATGATGATTGCAGAATTACCAATTTCATTTCAAACTCCTCAGCTAATTAAACAGTCTAAATCTGCATACAGCAATACTTGGACAATATTTAGGCATGATAAGCAACAACTAACATTTGTGTTACAAATGTGCCATGCAAACAATCATCTCCAACATGAGAGTCTAATTAGATGATGAAGGGTCTGTTCCTGTGCTATATCTATTCTTCATGTTCTATCTACTCTAGAGATTCATTAGCATTTCTATCTCAGAAACCCTCAGCATCAACGTCCTGCAAGTCACCGCTGACAAAAAATACAACTTGTGCTCCACGTAAACACTAAGGTTTCAAAAGCAAGTCAGAAGTGGAGTATCCTGCCTCAAGAGACTCACCTCCTTACATCCAATATTATTCCCATCATTTACAAGGCATGTTAAGAGCATTTGAAAAATACAATAGTATTCCTTTGCCTGGAAGAGTGCAGATCCAACAACCCTCATTAAGCTTGACACCATCCAGATCAAAGCAGGCTTCTTAATTGAAATCCATCAACCACTCCAAAATTAATTTCCTCCACAAAGAACAGATATGGCTACAATGCATGCCATCTAAAAGTGAACTACAATTAGTTGCTGTGGTTACTCCGGTAGCGGGTCCTGAACTGTGACCCATATCCACAAAATGATGTGCAGCAGGCACATGAAATCAGCACCATTGGCTTGTACTCCTCCAAGCTGCATACTGTCCCAGTTTGGAAACATTGCCATTCCTTCATTATCATCATTCAGAGGTTTACGAAAGGAACTGGCCACCACCTTTTCAAGGGCAATTAACAATGGACAATGAATGTTGGCTTTGGTGTCATTGCCCATATCCATAAAAATTAATAAATAAAAACAAAGAGTGCCTCCTGGCATGGATTGTCATAGTCATGTATGATGGCAACAAAGTCATAATGGAAGGTCAATGAAAGAGAAGATGAGGCAGGGTGATGATGAGTTGAGATTGAGAAGGAAATGAACAGTTTTATTTAAAATAGCATGAATATGAGGTCTGAATCTCACCTTGGCATGAGTTTCAGACAATTGCAAGCAAGAGGAAAGGAGCTGGTTGCCAGGAAACACAGTTTGCGATGGAATCAAAGGTGATGGTTTCATTCTTCCCAATATTTATTTGTGGGAAGCTTCTACTATACAATTCTATATCTTCTGATCTATACATAAAATTGAGCTACAACCTTCACCAAGATGCCAAGAGGAAATACCAGTCCAAAATCAAGTTCTAGACCATCTGCCAGCTGTGACAAGGCTTGCATGCTATAATGGGCTACAAAACAAAGATGGGAATAGTAGCCATTAACAGCGCATCATCCCTTCCTGATGAACTTAATACATTCTATGGACATTTTGAACAGAAGTGGAATGGAACATCACCACCTGCCCAACAACTTTCAATGCTCCTGAATCCACAGTCAGTGATGCATACTTAAGATCAGAATTCATACAGTATCTATAGATTTGTATTCTTGCACAATGTGTTATATTTACTTTACATGTGTGGGTTATGTACCATTTAAGTTTATGTCACATTATGTTTTCCCTTGTCTTGCAATATACTGTGCTGTTGTGAAAAGCTAATTTTTGTGGCATTTCTACCATATGTATATAAGTCTGTAACAACAATAAAATTGGAGCTCATATTACAAAAGATTATTAACATTGTGGACTTGCACTTTATAAATTGGAAATTTGTACAACCTGTGCTTAGTAAGATAAATCTAGATTTGTAAGAATAACCATAATGTTTGTTCTTAAAATGTATAGAACTATAAACTCTATCACACAACACTATTTAAGCCATTAAATACTGATTTCATAAAAAGTGAAAAGTGATGACCATCTCCAGATTGTTTCGGATTCCTCCAGAAACTTGACCAGCCACTTCCACTTGTGTGCCTCACATGACTTAATTGTCAATTATTGGTGAACCACGGAGAAATTTAGAACAAGTTATCTCATTTGGTTTAAAAATGGCAGCAATGGCTCAAAATCCATAAGGTAAGTTCCTCACTTACCTCTGACCCTTCTTCACCCACAAGGTACTCATTCCATCCCATTTGCAAATGCCATAACCCCAGACCATTGGGCCTCTGGTATCCAGAGGCACATGGCAATCCCTCCTCAATTCATCTAATTGCCTAACTCCAAACTCCTACTCCACCACTTACCTTATTGCTGCCTCTAAGCTCAATCCTCATCTTCTTTGAAAGCCCCCTTTTAATCTCAACTTTCTTAGAAGTCATTTTTTGTTCACTCTATGCCATTTGCTTTTCTTGCTGAAATGACATCTGACCCCAGTCTTTGACCTCTGGCTGCAGATCCTCTCTCCCTATTAAACCTTAAGCCTCCTTCTTAAGGGGCACGTTTGCTATTACAGAAAGTACAATGTCCTCTCACTAGGGCCATCATCATAGCAAAATCTGCATCTGACACAATCTTTAGTCCCACTGCAGTACACTTCTTTGGAACCCATGTATGCACACTAGAATTTCCAGGCATTAGGGTGCTATATAATTTTGTGGTGGATGGCTCTTTATAAATATATGGAAATACTTGAAATGGATTTTCTAAAGAAAGTGAAGGTGGATGTATACCTTAATTTGTCACTTACTTAACTGTTTAACAATATTAGATCCAATGAATTTTCCTCATTGAAACCAATAGCAAAATCAAACCTCAAAGAATGACTGTTTTCTTGCTTGCATTTTCTTCTATAACTTGGAGATATTTGGCTTTACTCTGTCTATTTTCCTTGTCTGGCCTTAGTAATTTTCCTTAATCTACATTAATTATCGCATGCTAGCCTCAAGTTCATTTTTTTCAATTATCCAGATCTCTTTGTATTTGTTTTAGTTCTTAACCATTGTTAGCAATCCATTCTGTTAAAAATGTAGCATGAATTGAATTTTCAAAGTGTTTTCCCATCTTCTAATTATCTACACAGGCCATATGGTCCCAGCAGTGATCTCCGCAGTGTCCTGCTGTGATCGTTTGTCACTTCAATGGGGTTCCATTCACAAATTCTCTTTCTCTCATTTTTATTTCCACTTGCCAACTGATCTCATAAACTTGGCTCCTGTGCCTTGCCTTTTAGTTTAGCAAATTATTTTTTTTTGCTGCAATCTTAATACCTTGAAGAAATTTAAACATATCACATTCATAGATTTTCTGTAGTTAACGAGGTCTATAATTTTGTCAGAGAACTCAAATAAATCTGTAAATTAAGACCTGTTCTCCGTGTGTTGAGAGTGCCTGGTTTATGGCCAAGTCTTCCTGCATAATGAATTGTTCAATTTGGCCAGTTTATCCATTGGAAGCCGATGGAGGTATGTTGATTGCTTCCAGAAAATTAAATAATTTAAACGGACTAGTACTATCACATTTTTCTCACACAACATCTAATCGTTAAAAACAAATCATTTAGGCACCATCTTAAAATAATTTTAACGTGCTATATTTTTAATGGCTCTGAGTAGGGCAGAGAATAAGTTATAGAAGCAAAATGCAGCATTACAATTTCCCAGATTTGTTTTAAATTTCTGGAGGGATCGGAGAGAAATTTTGTTCCCAATTGGGTTCTTGAGATAGCTTTCCCCCTCTTTCAGGAAACTTTTGGCATCTAGAGAATAAACAGTGTTTTGACTGATGTACAAGATATCACAGTTAAGTGGGTTGTCTTCTCATTTTAACCTTTTAATTTATAAATTGTCAAAATATTGGAACACTGAGTGCTCAGTGCAGAAGAATGATAAAAAGGAAGAAATTAAATAAAAATAGTTCAGATTTTTGTAGCTACACCCAACTTAAAACTAGCTAAAATGAAAGAGTTTTTGGATTGTAGACAATACTCACCTTCTGTATTTATCCATATCAAATGCAATTTGCATTTCATTAATTTATGTGCATATGTTGACAGTGAATGCTGACACTCTGATGGAAATGCAAGCTGGTCATAGCTGAACCTAAACTTAACATGTAAGATTAATCAACAAAAGGAACACCATGTCAAACCAAAGTCAACTCAATTTGCTGAAGTCACTCTGGCACTTCAGCTTCACCTGAAATGGCTGAATTCTGACAAGTATTTATCATGCTTCCATCTCTATTTCTTTACAAATGTTCACTGAATAGCTAAACCTTTTCAGAGATTTCCACCTTTATTTCACATTGCCAGCGTCTGCAGTATCCAACTTCTGTTTTATTCAATTTTCTGGAGCCTATTTGAGCTGGTATGCTTTGCTCTAGTTTTGATGATGTCCTTACACACTAGGTCATTAAGGGAGTGGTTGAATTATCATACACCATTTAATTTTTTTTGTAGTCAAGTTACACAGTTCATTTTATGATCATAATTTTGAAAATATGCAGCCAGTATTTGAACAGATATAAGTAGCTTGTTTGAGTCCAAGATTCCAAATCAACCTTCAAAACAGAGTTGACTATTTACTTTAACTCATTATGGACTAGTGCTTTCAGCAGCACCTCAAGCAGTGGGAAGCTGCTTAGCCTGGAGAACTGCAGAGGCAAACAGGCCACAAATCTCCTGAGAATTTAGTCTGCTCTCTCAGGTGAAAGGTCAAGGCACCATCTCAGAAAGCTGCAGAGGGACTTTCTGTGTCCTGGCCAATTTTTATTCCTCATTCAGCATATAAATTATTGGATATACATTATTAGATCTTATCACTTTGCCATTTGTAGGAGTTTGGTGAGTGTAATTGATCACATTTCCAACATTACAACAATATTAAAATTCTAATTTACTTCATTGATTATAGAGAGCATTGGGAAGGTGCAAAGCTACAAAGCATATTGTAAAATTGCAAATCTTTACTTATGCAGTTATAATTCAAAATTCAAGGGGGGGGGGGGGGGACAGAGCAAGCATAATTCTGTTTCTATAAATTGAATTACCTCAATGTGATTCCCACTGAGATCATCCATGTCCAAATAGTCTGCTGTTATTCACTGAGTTGGTTCTTATAAGGAGCAGGACATTGGTGGGTACCAATGGACTTATTTCTGAGAAAAGGCTTCTCCATTTAACAATTCATAATGAAGTAACATTGAATCAGGTGAATTCCTAGACTGACCATTTGTCTAAAGTACTTTGTAAAATACTGTGGAGTATTAAAACAGAAAAGCAAAAGCTTGTCACACTTTGAGGGGCAGTGGGGGTGGGGGACTCTGGCAGTTTGTTTATGGCAAAACATTCAATACATACTTTGCCTTCAGATTCCATCACTTAAACCTCAACAGAGATTGCAAGTAAACAGGAAATTTCTATCCACACATCCATCATTTGAGCAAGACATTTCTGCCTGCACACACACATCAGGCAATGTGTAATGAATTTGTGACAGGTCAAACAAAAACAGTATCACCCTGCTGGGTTGCACAAAGATAAGCACATAGACATTCCCAAATAATAATGAATGTCAGGGAAAATAAAAAAATATGAACAAACAAAAGACCTCGGTTGTGATAGAGACTGTCCTTAGTGAAGCTTTTTGTTTTCTTGATATTGCCTGTGCTCTGTGAGCCCTGAGGCAGTAGTGATGCTTTGGAGCCAGCTAACTATTTTTAAGAAAATGGCCTAGAACCTCCAGTGCATCTTGATGGTTGTAGCAGCAGCACACCTTGCAGTTGTATCAGTCGTAAGTCTATCACTGAAAATACCCACTGCTATTTAAGGAATCTTGTGTTTTATAGCAGTTGAAAACGTGCTCTCTGAGACTGAGGCCATGCTAGAGTTGGAAAGACATGTGGGTCAGAGGTCAAGGGTCTGATCAGGGTCAGCTAAGTAAGTGGGTGGAGAGGTATGGGAATGTTTATTGTTGAGCAAGGTTGGGTCCAGTGAAATAGAGAGTCAGGGAGAAGATAAGGATGGAGGATGCTAATCAGATAAGTGGCTGGAGTGAATTGGTAGGGTGGAAGAAATATATCCATGAGGAGAGGGTATAGAAGCCAGTGACTCCATTGTATGCCTTAGAGATTGAGTGGAGGATACCTGGGTCAGTACATAGTGATAGAAATGCTGTGTGGGGTCAATGAGTGTGTTTTGGATTCTCTGAAGAAGAATGGTTATTATGATGGAGAGAGTCTTGGAGGATAATATGGTTGTTGTCTTAGTGGAGGTCCTCATGCAGTGATGAAGCATTAGGTTGTAGATGTCGCAGGGGTGTCCAAACATGGATACTCCCAGAGCAATTTATTTCCCTTGCATTGCACAAAAGAAAGAATTTACATCATGCCATATTTGGCTGAAATGGAACCAGATAAGGTGCACAAAACAAACTATTGTTGAATCGTAAAATTGAAATAAAGACCATCAAAGCAAAATATTTGATTGAAAAATTGTTGATGAAGCCAGGGCAGCAAACACAAGCTTTGAACATAATTTCAAGCCCAACAAACAAATGTGTTAATTAGACACCTGTAACCTTTCTTATCTGTCAGCAGAGGTTTCAATGTCCCTGATTGTTTCTGTGATGACATCGCCTCTGGCATCTCCTTCGGAGAATGGAAAGGTGATGATTCTCCTTTCAACCTACTTATTACCAATGACCATTTTGTGAAAAAAAAGTTTTCTTTTCCTTCAAGATTACAGAGAAGGAAATGAGAATCCAAGTATTTCAGCAAATTTTTGGTCTATCAGTAAACGCAGCACAATTTATTGTTTTGTCCACAAAATGGAAATACTCTTTATACTCACATTCAAATGTATATATGATTCTGACTGTGGAATTCTTTGAAGCTCTTGTAACAATTAGTTATACGTATATTGGAATGCAAGATCAGATATCAAAGTAAAAGTACAGCTTCAGACAACTTATAATTAATAGATTACTTCCGTTAAGTAAACACCTGTGAGTGAGCAGTTCTGTTAATGAGCATAAATTGCAGACACACTTTTTGGTGTTTTCATATTTAGTTTCTTTGTACTTGTTTTAATTTCATTTTCCTATTAAAGTGCCTCATTTTTCAGCCAGTTAGTCAATGTGATCTTACTAGTGTTTATTAACTTACCTAAAATAAGTTACCAATGTTCAATGGGAAATAATTGGTTCATGATTCCTTCAGGAAAGAAAATAAGATCTGGAACTAATCACATGAAATGTGTGCCCTTAAATCAATGGTGTATTTGATGATACTCTGTTTTTTTTCAGCTATTTTCCAATCAATACTTTACTAATAGTTATTACTGTTAACTACAGAAATATCATGAACAACAAAATTAATAACTTACCTTTATATAACATATTTAGCACAAATAAATAATTTTCCTGGGTGCTTCAGAACTCACTAATTAGATGAAATGGATGTCAGACTCATGTGATCAAATGTATGGTTAAACATTTGTTATGTTTTAAGTAGGATATTAAAAGTTAAGTGAACGGTGAAGAGGTAGAATGTTTAGGGAGGATATTCGAAGGAATTGCACCTTGAGAGGTGAAGGCACATCCACCAATGTTAGAGTGATCGTGGGGGGGGGGGGGGGGAAATAAATGTATCCCTTGGAAGCAACCCCTGACCCTTCTTCAATTCTGATGAAAGCTCATCAATCTGAAACATTCTTATTTATTTTCTCCACAAATGCTGCCTGGCCTATTGTGTATTTTTATAGAAGAAAAACCTCAGGAATGTCAAGATATTCAATGTCAATAATATACTTTGTTAAGTATAAGTCAAGGAGGTATTTATAGTTGTAGTGACAGCATAGCTATCAGTACTGAGTGTTGTTGAGCAAAACTAACAGCAACGTCTGATGCCAAAACATGCACAGTTCAATGTGGAAATGCTGTTCACTGCCAGTTATGGCCTGCTCCTCCACAGGGATCACTACTGATGTCTTCACAATGAAGTCACAGATCAAGGATTTGATATGAATTCCAACATTTTATGCACTTTTTGCTGCAAAAATTTAAATTTTGTTCAATCAGGCAAAAAAAATTGGAACAGCTACTTTGCATTATCTTTGATTTAGTGTATCTTCAAGATAAAATAGAACATAGAGCAGTACAGTACAATGCAGGAGCACGGTTTTTGGCCCAAGATGTTGTGCTAACTAATTAAACTAGTAGTTAAGCCCTTAAGCCTTCGCATCCATATTCCTCCATTCTATGCATATTCATGTGCCCAATAGCCTCTTAAAGCCTCTATTGGATTACTTCCACTATCACCCCTGGCAGTGCATTCCAGCCACCCAACATTCTGCCCTGCACATTTCCTTTGAATTTACCCCTTCTCACCTTAAATGCATGCTCTTTAGTAGTTGACATTCTGACCCTGGGGAGAATGATACTGGCTATTTACTTTATCTAATAATCTTATAAACTTCTCTCAGGTCTCCCTCAGCCTCTGCTGCAGAGAAAACAACCTAAGTACCCAGGGAGTATCATGGCAAACCTCTTCTGTACCTTCTTCAAAGCCTCCACATCCTTTCTATAATAGGGCAACCAGAACTGAAACTAATAGGCAGATGCAGACTGACCAGAATTTTATAAAGCATCAACATAACTTCCTGACTCTAGAACTCAACTAAGGCAAGCATGCCATATGTTTTTTTAACCACCATAATAATCAGTGTAGCCACTTTCAGGGAGCTGTTGATTTGGACCCCAGGATCCCTCTTAAGATAAAAATCAATAAAAATAATGATCTTCAAAATAATAAATGTTCTTTTAAGTGTCTTTTTTTTTGCACTTTATTTCAAAATCTTCTTCAAACAAAAGCAATCAGTGTCAGTAAACTAATAAATTAGTAAATTTTTGCGGGCTGCTTCTTGCAAGACTAGGTGAGCACTGGCTTTTTGAAAGATGTCTAAAATCAGGCCTAAAATATTGTTGTTGACAAATAAGAAAAGCATAACTAAATAGTCAAAGGAGAACATAACCAAAGAGTCAAAGGATGGATAACAACAGTAGAAGAAACTGCAAGTTAATGTTCTGAATACTTGGAAATGTGATTATCTGCTTTTCTCCAATGAAAATGACAAATAAAGAAACAAAATATAAAAGGTATAGTGTAGAGTGTGATACTTGATTCCTAAAAAGGCAACATTAGTAAATTTACAGAGAAATGCACTGATGGTGTTAATATGCTGACCAATTCATGAAAAAATAATATCAAAATGAGTAAATGTTGAATATTGATATCAAAATATTTAATTTTAAATATTAGGATGTACACTGGCCATTTGTTTTTCAATAATTAACTCATTACTAAGAAACTAAAAGTTAAAATACAGTCATGGTGTACCCACAATGAGGAAGTGTGATTGTGCAACACTATTTTTGCCTGTGGACCTCTGTACAGCCTGTGCAGATGAAATGAATTACTGGAGAAATGGAAGAACTGATATTTAGACCGGCAAGGTGACAGGAATTAAAAATCAAACAGCAATGCAATAAATTAGAAGGAATATGGCATGACAATATGGATTGGATAAGTTGAGTGAAATGGAAAAAGATACCAGAATAAACAATCACCAATAAACCAGTAATTCCAGACCACTCATCTATAAAAGCAATTCCCCATATCCAAAAGGTAAATGTGATTTTTATTAATAACACATGCATTGTCCTATTACTGCTTACTAAATAGTCATAAAACTCGGAAACAGGCCCTTCGGCCCATCTAGTCAATGACAAATCATTAATCTGCCTAGTCCCATCAACTTGCACCAGATCCATTGCCCTCCATACCTCTCCCATCAATGTACCTATCCAAATATCTCTTAAATGTTGAAATTAAACCTGCATCCACCACTTCTGACAGCTCGTTCCACATTATCACCACCCTCTGAGTGAAGAAGTTCTCCCTCATGTTTCCCTTAAACATTTCACCTTTAACCTATAGTTTTAACCTCATCCAACTTCAGTGAAAAAAGAGCCTGTATGTATTTATCCTATCTAAACCCCTCATAATTTTGCACACCTCTATCAAATCTCCTCTCATTCTCCTACACTCCAGGGAATAAAGTCCTCAAGCCCTGTCAACATCCTTGTAAATTTTCTCTGTACTCTTTCAATCTTACTGTTATTCTTCTTCTAGATAGGTTACAGGAACTGCACACAATATTCCAAATTAGGCCTCTCTGATGTCTTGCGTAACCCCAGCACAAATTTTAACTCCTGTACTCAATACTTTGATTAATGAAGGCCAATGTGCCTAATGTTCTCTTTACAGCCCTTTACAATCACTTTCAAGAAATTATGGATCTGCATTCCTAGATCACTCTGTTCTACAGCACTGTAGCACTGTAGAATTCCTACCCTGGTTTGTCCTCCCAAAGTACAACACCTCACATTTACCTGCATTAAATTCCACCTACCATTTTTCATTTTTCCCAGCTGGTACAGATTCTACTGCAGGCTTCGATAGTCTTCCTCACTATCCACTATGCCTCCAATCTCAGTGTCATCTGCGAATTTGCTGATCCATTTTACCGCATTATCATCCATATCATTGATATAGATGACAAATAATAATGGACCCAGCACCAAATCCTGCAGCACACCACTAGTCACAGGCCTCCAGTCAGAGAGGCAACCATCTACTACCACTTTCTGGCTTCTCCCACAAAGCCAAAGTCTAATCCAATTTACTACCTCATCTTGAATACCAGGTGATTGAACCTTCTTGATCAACTTCCCATGCTGGCCTTTCGTCAAAGGCCTTGCTAAAGTCCACGTAGACAACATCCACTGCCTTGCCTTCCTCAGCTTTCTGGGTAACTCCCTCAAAGAACTCTATAACATAGATTAGACACGATCTACCATGCACAAATCCATATTGACTATCTCTAACCAGTCCCTGCCTATCGAAATACTTATATATATCGGTCCCTTAGAATATCTTCCAATAATTTACCCACAACTGCTTTCTGGCTCACTGGACTATAATTTCCCAGAATATTTTAGAGCCTTTTTTAACAATGGAAAATCATTACCTATCCTCCAATCCCTCAGCACCCCATCCATGACTAGGGTGCCTGCAATTTCTGAATTAGCTTTCCACAAGGTCCGAGGAAACACCTTGTCAAGCCCTGGGGAGTACTCACTCTAATTCTAAATATAGAATTTTTAAAATTATTTTTATATTAAGAATAAATTAAGCATGTTAGATATACTGTAAGTAACTGATGTTTACCTGTCCCATTAAGATAAAGTTAGTTTGTTCCAATAACATCTATAAGTACTTTTTAAAAAAACCTTCATTTATATTTTCATTCAGTTCAAGTCTCTAAGTGCTAAAGAAAGCAGCTAAATAGATAACTTATATTTGTAATGTATTATCCCCACTAATATTTGCACAGCCTGGGGTTACTAGGCTACTGTGAAATTTGACCTGCCCTATATTAAGGAGTCACCTTTGAGACTGAACTAACTGGCTGCTTAAGGCAAGCAGCTATTCAATCCAATTGACAGATATTTGCTGTTGCACTAAATCCAACCAAAAGGGCCATTTTGAATAGTAATCACACGGTGAAGGGTGAATGCTTAATCCAGGTGCAGAGTGCATTTACTTTGTTAGCCTGTCATTCCCCACATCACCAACCCCCTTCCTTCGCCCTGTACTTATGGCCACATCAGCAGATAGCTTCATAATCCAGCTGTTGTTCTAATGAATTAAATCATTGTTGTTCTGAGAATAAACTAGTTGCCAGGGTTGATACTTATTTTTCTAAGGTGAACAGAAAGGCAGACTTTTCTCACCAAGGTTAGCTTTTATAGTCCAGATAAACACTGTAGCTTAAAGCTACTTTGGTAAGCATTCACTTTAAGATAACAGAGACTTCCAAGATGGCTAAAATAACTAGAATGCAGATAACATTTATACTCAATCTTAACCTACAGGGCAAGTTTCACCTACCTGGTTCAACTTGTTTGGGGGAAAGGGAGGGAAACTAGCTAGGGGGAGGGGAGGGCAGCTGGAAAGAAGCCTTTTTAAGAACCATTTGTTTGCCTCTTAGGAGGTCAACAAAGGAACACCATCAACTGTATTTGTCTAAATGTCTGCAGGCCGGATGGCACCATCATACCCCCTCCGATCAAGGGGGTAGTGACAAGAGAATAAGGGTTGGGTTTTGTCCACATGACTAGTTTTTGGAGAAAGAATGAGTTGTTCTTTTCACATAAAATTATACGTTAAATTTGTTGATGCAAGTAAATCATTTACTCCAGTATAATTATATTGAGTAAAGACCGAAAGTCAAGGATTTATGTTACCATACAAAAAGGTAATTCTCATACAAGTGCCCATATCTGTTTTATTTTATGTATCATTAAGAATAATCAAGTATACATTACATATATATTTGTCCCTTTCCCACTCAAGAATTTGAGGTGTTTGTTTGGGATAGGACAACTTGTTTTATGTTTCACTAACTCTAGTTTTTCTGCTGGTAAAGGAATTTCTCTCTCCTACTAAGCTGCTACCAATTTGCAAGTTTGATAAATATGTGACATAGATATAGAAACTTCAATCTATATAGTATACTTTCTGTCCATCATATTTGAGGGCTAACAGCAAGATAATATCTCATTCAGATGAGGAGGAAACAAGGACATTTTTATTTTTGTCAAATGTCTCCATCTAATCACTCGTTAGAGCACTTGAGAGTTTCTATCTACATCATTTCTGACTCAAAAATATACCACAAAAAACAGCATGTTAAAGAAATCCAGATGTGTGTGTGTGTTAGACTTGGGGTGAAGCTAATGTGGCAAGAATCTCTTTATTCTCTTAGAACCTGAAGCTTGCATGAAGAAAGGAAAACTTCCAGAAGTGTCATTATCTTACAGTTTAGAAAATATGGAAAAATGTGAGGAAACTGAGGTCTGGAGACAAGGGTGAGGACTTGAGATCAAATCTATTCATGGAAATGCTCTGCCTATGATTGGACAGGTCAGTACTCAAGGAGCAGAAAGGAAGGGTTAGCAGTGAGTGATCTGGCAAATGGTGTCAAACATGGATTGGGGGGAAATCAATGTCTCAATCACAAAATACATTATTTTGGACATTGATAATAGCTAGCTTTAATTAAAAAAGTCAACAGTAAAATGTAACCTAGCAATGGTTAATAACGTTGAATTGCTTTGCCTTGTATGGTCTGTTTTCCCAATTATCTCCAATGTGAATACGAGATGGATGCAATTGATTCAATGTGTTACTCCTAACTCCCACAAGCACGCCAGCTGTAAAAATGCGCAACAGAACGGGCACAAATATTGGTAATCGATCTAAAGATAAAATAATTTAAACAAAATCCTCAAATCTGCCTGATGTACCCACCAAAGTAACAGAGAGAAAAAATGATCATAGTAAATGTGGATGCAAAACACACTGTTGAGTAAAAACTACATGGAGCTTCAGCGTTGACCTGCGCATTAGACCAAATTATAGAAATGTTGTGACCAATTATAAATCCTGTAGTATAAATCCTTGGGTACACTTTGCCAGTGTAAATGGAATGATCTGGCATACTGATCTCCTCCTAATTTTGCCAAAATATTCAGAGGCAGAGGAATGTTACCTGATGAATTTATGAGAAGGAAATAACTATCACTGAGAACAACCCAAAGGAGTGTAGGTTGGAAGTGTTTCATTGCCAAGAACAAATTTTTATGTAAGAATTTGTTGGGTAGACCTGAGTTAGGTTTCGTGTGATAGGGTTCAGGTTTAAATTCTTGATTGCTATATACCCTGCAACCAGATTGCAGGGGGAAAGGAGGTGAGGAGGGGTAGCCAAAGAAATTTTCATTGTTGCAATCTCTCCTCTTACTATGTCTCTCTGCTATCAGAAGAAATGTTTGCAATTAATAGAAGATCTATCCCAAACAGGTCCTGTTCTTGGCCTGGGATGAGACATGGCAAATCTTGATGCTCTCTTATTTTCCACAGCTCTATACTTGAGCGTTTTTGGTGTTTGCACATATAGCAAATGACTTCAGCCACCAATCTTCAAATATGAATATAAAATGCATGTCTGAACAATGGGTTCCTACAAGTTGTGAATCACAGTTAATAGGAAGACCAGACAATGCTGTTTAAAATACATTTTAAGGGGACAGCTTCATGATTTTTTAAAAATAAAAACAGATCTCTTAACCTCATCTCTTTGAGAAGTGACAAGGCTAACAGAGATGCTTAAAAAATAAGCAAACATTTCTTACATCCTAGTATATATTGTCAAAGTACCTGGCAGATTTGACTTCTCTCATTAGTGTTGCACAACTGAGCTTTCATCCTCAAAATGTTGTTATACTAGACATCTTGCTAAGCTGAGCGCTGTATTCTTTAATATTGCTAACAAATCTGAAGGAGGTTAATTTTACAGGGTCACACAATTGCCTCATGTTTTCTATATTTGATATTTAAAGGTTTTAGAATTTGTATATTTACACATAGAAAATCTTTGAATGTAAACAGTAGCATCTATGTTCACGTCTAAGCAGCAAAATTGTGACAAATACAAGGAAAGGAGCATGGAACTTAGTTACACAAATACAGGTGTGGAGGGCAACCCACCAGGATCAGTGAAGGTCATACATAACTTTAATTACCACCAAGCCAGGAGGCATCCCCACAGCACGTGTCAGAAAGGCATTTTTTTTGGTCCTTTGAATGCCATTAACCTGTCAATCAAAAAGGATGTTAAAATTTTAAAGTGAAGAATAATTCTTATGGTGTGATCTGTGAGAACTATGGCTATAGTATACAAGCAGAAGTTCAACAACTGCTTTAATCCTGCAATTAATTAAACCACTTTAATTCTGTAAATCTCTTGTCATGATACAAAGTTAAATTCAGCAGATGGTGACTAAGTGTCTGAATGCAGTTAATATATTACAGATTGGTGTATATTTATCATTATGCAAATGCAAGTTTTATGTATGATGACGATAGGCTGCATAAGTAGCTTATATTTTTCTAATTAAAAAGCCAGATGTTTGCAAAGTATAGATCTCCAAAAAATCAAAAGCTCTTGAAAGACTATTTTTGTTGAAACTCTGATACAATTAATAAGAGGCAACAAATGATTAACTCAAGATGAACAAAACCATTGGGTATCAGTAGTTAGTTTTTCACATAGGTCATCAGAGAACCAACATACACTTCTATTGTCCAAGCACAGTGCTACAAGATAATGGCAAGGGTAATTTGTTATCTTTTAAAGTACTAGGATACATCAAAGGATGTTACCTGGTATTTGTATATCTTGAACTGACTGCCCAAGGAAGGTATTAGCAAAAGGATCAGGGCAGTTCATACCTGATGACGGGAATGCACATCCTGGAAGGATTTACAGATGGAATGTGAATGTGTCCATCCTACACTGTAAGATAAATATGCTCAAGCAAACCTACAGAAAAGTACCATACCCGACCAGTTTTGGACTTCATGACTTAATGTTCACCATAGTTTGGAAAGCAGTCATGCCTGCCATCTGCTGGCCTGAAAATGAAACAAAACCAAAAGGAAGATGAGTGCACACACTTGCTGAGCAATGGACCAGATCCTGTGATGACGAGCCCACAATCTGAGTTTACAAGATGGACGACTATTCTATTTTGTCTTATATGGTCCCGGACTCAACTCAGTAAGGAAGGACTCCCAAATGAATGGCAAAGCCTGCATAGCTCAGAGCCGTGGCTATGTGATAGCAGCTAAAGTTAGCAGCCACTCAGCTCTTGAATAACTTTGATTGTCAGCAATGACCCATTCTAGGCTCACCAACTGCAAAAGCTGAAAAACCATTGAGCAAATAAAAAACACAAAATGCTGGAGAACTCAGCAGGCCAGACAGCATCTATGGGAGGAGGTAGTGACGACGTTTCAGGCCGAAACCAGCATCTGTAGATTCACTTGTGTTGCCTTTGAAAACCACTGAGCACTTGCTTTCAAAGTAATATCTTATTCCTCTTCCTTCTTGTTGACAAATGAACTGACAAAGGGAAAGGCCCTTTTCAATAAAAGTGGTTCAATGTTGAGAGCAGCAAGCAGTAGATTAAATGTAAAGTTAAGTAAGATGACCAAAGTGAGAAAACCACAAAGTAAAGGAGAAATTAATGGCATAGTTTTAGAGAAGATCTTTTTCAAGTTTGAGGTTTGCCTCAATTAAATGAGGACTTATTCTGGATGCAGTGAAGCAATGGATGACACAAGTATCATGGTACTTACTGGCCTGATGCTCTCCTGGCTCTCCAGGTCTACAAATTCAAGTTGACACAACCAGGACTGATGGCAACAGGGAACTTTGAATTCTGGCACCTCTTCTCACTGACCAGGACTAAAAGCCCCCACAAAACAAACATGCTATGGCAGAAGAATAGTGAAGTCACAGAATGAAATCAACTAATCAGCCTTATGTACCATCTTGGTGCTCATCTTCCATGAACTATGGTTGACACAAGGCTATAAACTTTTAGAGGCCTTGGAAGACAATTTCAATTGGCTCAGGGCTTAGATTGCCAGGCTGTTGATTGCATCATTAATTGGTCTGGGCTGGCTGGCTGATTGGGCAAGAACACTGATAGAGTGGCTGGGATTGGAGGATTAATCCTTTTCTTGAGGGGGATATTCTGTGCATGCTCATGAGTGCTTGGCACTCCACTGCCATAGCATCCCAAGTGTTCACATAAGGGGCAACTTGCTCAACCTTCCCAACATTCTGCAAGCAATTTTGAACATTGCTATTTCGGCTTTCCAGGATATGCAGCTTTGTTTCCAGTTCTGGCTGCTTCCCAATGCACCAAAGACTCTGTTAGCTTTTTTTCTGTAGGATGGCTCAACTGATTCTGTTATGGCAGGGCTCATGGATGACCCCATTGTTCAGATGTATTGAAGACTGGCAATGCTGTGGATAGTGTAGAAGACGAGCAAAAGAAACAAGATACAGATCAGTTGCAGATAAGGGTGGAGCACCTTGGGAGATCAAGTGTAGAGAGGCAGTACACAGTTAGCAGCAAGGCCCTTAACAGTGTTGTTTCACAGAAGGAACTGGGGTTGAAGTCCATCACTCCCTGAAAGTAGCTGCATAGATAAGCAGGGTAGTAAAGAGGCATGTGGCATGCTTGTCTTTATTGGACGAGGAATTGAAATCAAGAGCCAATAAGTTATGTTGCAGCTTTATAAAACCCTAGCTAAACAGCTACAGCCTATATCAGTTGTGAAATATAGGTGTTAGGCAAGCAATATGTGATGGAATTTAATAATAATATTAAGTACTTTATTGATCCCAAGTGGGAAATTCTTTCATTACAGCAGCAACACTTAAAAGCACACTCAGCAGTGTGCAGACTTAACTAATAATAAAGTTAAGAATAATAATTTACAGTAAATAGTAAAGCTAATAGGACTTGATGTTTCAATCCCTATGATAAGTCAGCACTCTCGATGTTGGCAGTGGGCTTGGAGTGGTGACAAGGAGGGTAGGTACCTCATCGGGGTCATCAGGTGGGCACCCTCCTTTGACATTTTGTTGATAAGCCCACGATGTCTCCAGAGGGCTCAACGGTGCTACCTGGCGTCCCAGATACACCCCCCTCAGTTCCATACCCTCCTGTCTTCATCTTGCAGCCCAGTTGTTGTCTTTCCTTTTAATCCAAATCCAATTACTGCTTTCTTCTGCTGCATTTGACAAAGACTTGATTGCTTGTTGGAGTGAATAACCCCTCACCCCCATCTTCTGCAATAGCCTGGTCGTGGATGTCGCCACAAATCTCCTGCATCCCACTTCTACTGGGAAAATCTTGGTCTTCCAGCCGTTCTGAGCAGCTTCAGTTGCCCGTTCAGAGTACTTGGTCTTTTTCCTCTCATAAGCTTCTTCAACACCATCTTCCCATGGTACTGTCAATTCCACAATGTATGCCAGCTTGGCTGTTGTGGACCACAGGACCATGTGATGCACCATCAATAACTCACTCTGAGACGTAAAAGCGAGATATCGGCTTTTATTGACTGGAAGAAGGAACGAGCAGTGAGTGACCACCATACTACATCCTGGAGAATGAGGCCGGGCTCAGACCTCCAACTGCCTTTATACAGGGGTCTGTGGGAGGAGCCACAGGAGCAGTCAGCAGGGGGCGTGTCCAGACAGTTATATGTAGTTCACCACACCATGTCTGGCCAGAGTGTTGTAGCCACAATGTCTGGGGGAAACACAGGCTTTTTTCCAAGTCCACGCCCATTTTCCAATCCCCAGCAACCTGCAGAATGCTTACCTATTTTGATGTTATATGGTGCTCCGGAGGTTGACCTGCTGGTACAAACTGTGTGATGTGAACATTTCTTGCCGATGTTTGTGGGAGAACATTTGTGGTGATTCGCCTTTGTTCCAAGATTGATGCCAACTGCCTGAGAACTTGGTTATGCCGCCAAGTATGCCACCTCTGGCTGAGGCTCATGGTGCATCCTGTTAAAATGTTCCTCAGTGATCCAGGTGCTTGACAAACAGAGCAAGTGGGGTCTTCTCCCCACCACTGGATCAGGTTCTGGGGTGTGGGTAGGAGGTCATAAGTGGTTCTGATGACAAAACGTAGCCAAGATCCCTCCATCTAGCAGATGTCATGCTAGCTGAGTTTCCTCTTTTCCAGGCTCTCCCAATTAGTCCATTGGCCCTGCTTGGCCACTGAAATGGCCCTGGCATGTCGCTCTGCCTCCTCCTGTCTTCTCAGCTCCTCCACCATGAGCCATCTCTTCTGCACTGATATTGCCTTGTGACATTGAGCCATTGGGACAAGCCTGAGCCCGGCTCTCCCAAGTTGGACTTGGCCAACCACATCCCTGAAACTAAGAGCAGACTGAGCACTCCGAATGGCTTCAGATGGGGCCTACTTCCTCCCTGTGGCCACACGGGGGGCCACTGCACTAATAACAGTATCTTCAGATTCAGTGAGGGTCATGACCAACCTTGCTTTGGTGCATTCGAATTCTTCCACAAGACTTGCAATTGATAATTCTAATTTGCCATTCCCGTACAGTCCAACAGGACTTAAGCATTTACCAATGTGCAATAATAATGTATGAATTAATAAGACTTTTGTAATATGATGTGTCCTGTCGCACAGAGGTGAAGTGTTGTATATGCTTATTGCATTTGGTAGGAAAGATTTTCTGTAATGATCCTTGTGACAGCGGAGCTGAATGAGTCTGTTCGAAAGGATGCTCTGCTGCTTATTCAGTAGGTCATGGAGAGGATGTGCCTGATTGTCCATAATGGATAACAGTTTAGTGACCTCCTCTCCACCACTAACTCAAAAGAGTCCGGGTTGTAGCCAAGGATGGATCCAGCCCTTTAGATGAGTTTATTTAGTCTTTTTGCATCACCAGCACCAATGCTGATCCCCCCATATAAAGCCGCAAAGAAGACTGCACGCGCTACAACAGACTGGTAAAAAAATCTCCAACTTCCTGCTGCACACATTGAAGGATCTCAACTTCCTTAGAAAATAGAATGACTAGAATGAGTCCTGACTGTTGGAGGCTGTAAGTGATGGGAGATCCTCTATTGAGCAGTGTCTGAGGGAGGAGCAGTGCCTCCAACCGCCTTTATACAGGGGTCTGTGGGAGGAGCCACAGGAGCAGTCAGCAGAGGGGCAAGTCCAGACAGGTATATGTAGTTCACCTCAGTGATGGGAGATCCTCTATTGAGCAGTGTCTGAGGCCAGAATTTCTCTTGTTAAATTGCCTACTTACATGAGGTGCCATTCACCATTTTACTAATTTTACCAGATTATTAATCTCCTGTACCCTCTCTACTGCCACCTTCTGAGACTATGAACGGAAGCCTGAGTTGCAGGTGACATTGCACATAATTCCTACATTCTATCTCCTCCATTTGTGCATAATCCAAAAATCTAGCAGTACATTGTAATATTCTCCACTCAGTTACATATCAATTTTATTTCTGAGAGGTAGGGTTTGTACAACTGTGGCAAGTTGGTGGTGGATCTTTGCTTAGAACAAGGCACAATTCTCTAGTAAGCTTCAGTGGAGCCCAGCCTCCAAGCCCCCCAAACCAAATACCCCATCATGTGTACTGTAGTCTGATAACTGAATTTGAGTGATCCAAATTTTGGAGTGGAGGCAACACAAGACTGCACCACTCCCCTGGCCACTTCACCAAAATGTCACCCTGGTATTTCTGTATGGTAGGTGATGTGCAACATTTATTCTTTATTTAAAGAAATCACACACAAGAACCTAGCACTCAAATTTCAGTATCTGGCATAAAATATATGCCGATAGTCCCAAAAGCAAAAGATCTGAATGTCACTTTGGTTTGAGCTAATCTATACTACAGCATAGATGTCAGTCACTGCGCTAAAGTGGAAATTTCTTTGTTAAATAATTAGCATTTGCTTCAGATATAATGATTACAATGTGTGTACAAAGTAAAGCCAAATTGTTGTGTAATTCTTATGTGGCTCACTAACAAAAAAAAATACTAACTTCCCCTGAAACACTAGCAGGGAGGGGGGTGGGGGAAATGATTTTACAGTAGAAGTTTGTGTCTTACACTGTGCTCAGGATTGTTACAGAGGACAGCAACAACACTATAGAATGAGGTAATGCTGAAAGAATGATAGCAATGTGTTCAAGCAGAGTATCACCCTCACCAGATCTGATATCATGCTCTTGGACTGCAGCAACACCCTTTTAAATACCGTGTACGACCTTTTGGAAAATGATGGTAAATGGGGTGACACAAAGAAGAGCATACTTCTAATGATAATAAAGTATCATTACTTCTAATAATAAAGCAGCCGAGGATAGCATGGGTGTTGGAAAATAAGTACTTCCATCCCTAATTGTTGGTGGAAGCTAACTACTGTCCACTGGATAAAATCCAGCCCCAATTGTCCCTTTTGGGTGTCTAATGTAGACAAAAACGATCCTTGGTTTCATTCTGAGGTTATTGAGCAAACAGCAACATGTCTGTAAAAACATAGTATTGTGCAAAAGAGGTAGAAGTTACTGAGACAAAATCAGTACCTGTTGGCTGGGATGCAAAGTCATTAAATTCAACAAAACTAACTGGATTTGAAAAGCAATATGTGCATTAAGAATGAAGCTCCACATCTACGATTCGGTGCTTCTGTGGAACAAAGTTTGGATTGATAATAAAATAAAACACCTGTTTTGACTAATATTAATTTGCAAATAAGGCTGGGGTTCCAGTTACTGAAATTCAAACAGCCTTATGTTGCACAAGATTTACAACACAATTATACATTTTATCTAGTTGCTATTTTAATGACTGGAAGGTTTACAGTTAGGTAGTTTTCTTCAACCAGCAATTAATACTCCACAAAAATTTTAATTATTGATTGCAATAAATATCAATAATCCAAAAGCTAATGGTATACATACTTTGAACCCTTAAAACCTTAAAATAAATTAAATTTTAGAAATTAATGATCAACTTGGTATCTTTGAATAAAGGTTACAAATTTGCAATTTTCAAAGTAAAATAATTTGGACAAACAGAACGTGCCATTATTATGTACAAAATGTATATAAGCTACAATAAAAACAAGACCAGGTAGAAATGGCAGAGGCTGACATTTGTATGGAAGTGCAAGGACAAGTGTACTTTAATTTACAAAGAGGTGAATGAGCAGAGGGAACAAAGGTGTGTCTGTGAAATGCCACCAGGTAACAGTTACTTCAAACCTTGCAGCGCGACATGGAATAGAAAAATAAAACAAAATTAAACAGAAAATGGAGATAGAGAAAAGCATGTGGGGGTGGGAATGGAGAATTAAATTCAATATAAGTAACAAGGACAAGGACTGTAATGCATCCAATTGAACATTGGTGTCCAAAGTTTACATTGGACATTGTTGAAGCAATGCAGGGGCTGAGGTCCGAGTAGGATCCGGGCGAAGAATTAAAGTGGACTGAACGGAGGTGCTCTGCAAAGCATTTACATAATCTACATTTGGTTTCACCAGTGTGGAGGAGATTAAAATGCAAACACTGAATGCAATATATTGGTTTGGAACAAGTGTAAGTGAATCATTGCTCGATTAGAAGGCTTGTTTGGGTGGGAAGAGAAAAGGGCAGATGTTGCACCTCCTGTAGTTCCATGGCAAAATGTCACAAAAGAGGCATGGTTGATGCAGATGGAAGACTGAATCTGCATCACAAAGGGAATAGTCCCTTTGAAATGTTGAAAGGAAAGGAGAATGAGAAATGATTATGAAGGACAATCTGTCAAATATGGAAGCTGATGAAGTAGAGAGTAAGGGCAAGAAGGAACTTGTTTTTCTTAGGAAAAGAGTGGTTGAGAGCAGAAGTGCAGGAAATAGAAGAAATCAGAATACAGAATCCTATCAAGTATGATTAAGGAAGCTATTCTTGTCATCAGATGAGATATGATCACTGAATGGATCCTTGTGGGAAGCAGATGTGGAAGGAGGTACCTTTGAAATAATGGAAATTAGTGGGTTTATAATGGATATTGGTAATGACCTATCCTGAAAAAAGGGTGATAGTTCAGAGACAATTGGTAGTCAGTAATAGATGTTAGCATAGTCAGTAATTCATATGCTGTGAACAAATAAAAGAAAACTAGCATACACTATCGCCAAACTTCTAATAGTACAATTTCTGATATACGTACAGAGCTAGTTGGCTAATCTGAAGCAGCGACATTACTGAGAATTGCAGTTCATGCAAGAGCATTAGTTGCATAACCTCCCATGTGGTTTTGCTTATTGCAAGTTCAATTTGGGATAGATGAATTCTGTAGAACAGGCAATTTGTACATCTTGTATTCTCTGAAACACAATCTTTCAACAAATTAATAAAGTCATTAAAAGCCATTCACATTTTCTTTACCAAGAATGCAACAAAAAATAAACTAAAAATAATATAATGGAAATGGTTATTTTACTGATGCTTTTCTTAGTCCAACAGTATAGAGTCAGAAAGTTGTTTGTTGCTTACTGCCCCTTGGCAACAGTATCTGCTCCATCAGGACAATTACCAAAAGTATGCTGATTACATCCAAATCTACTATTTCTCATGTTTTCTTGACCTCCTCACTTCCTCTGAGTTGTCAAGTCTTCTTGTTTAAAATTCTGTCCAGGTTAGGTCATGATTTCCTTTTGTCCTGCCATAAATCCATACTTTTGCACCAATTCCAATTCTGTTCCCCATCAACCTCAGACTGAACTAAGCTGTGTGAAATTTTAGTTTAGGATTCCACTCTCTGTGAAATCTATGCTCCACTTACTCTCTGTCATAAATAATACGCATTTCTATTTGTACTACGTCACAGTCCCCAGCACTCAGTAGCCATCATGAACATCAACATTTTGCATATATTTAATAAATTTTAATACAGTAAACTATCTGAAATATCTCTGTTTTAATGAAACGGCCATGTTTTAATCAGATATAGAGTGCTGTGCATCACCGTGATCCCCACTGTAATATAAGGATAGAGTGGCACTGAAGAAAGTGCAAGAACAATGTACAAGAACAATACAGTAACAGAACTGACAAGTTATACCCATCAGGTCACATGGCATACTTCAGTGATGCCATCTCCAAGTAATTATTGCATTACTTCCAAAAATACACACTTTTATTGACACAAACATTGTGCAAAGCCATCATTCTGTTTATATTTTTGGACAATTTAGGAAGATTAGAAGGACTTCGGAAATGAACATGGCCTGAAGTCTCTGGGAATTTGCAAAAACCACTGAGGACCAATGGGCTTTGGAGACCTCTGAATCCTTGCAAGCAGAAAAAAACATGCATTCTCAAAGATTCAAGTGTACACCTGACGTTGCAATGGGCAAGTACCCAGTAAGTGGACCAGAAACCAAACGGCATTAGTTCAGCCAACATTCAATAATGTGGAAGGATACCCAGGAATACTCTATTCACATAAAGCAGGACAAATCTGATCTGGTGGTCTACTTTCATTCAACCATCAGGAAAGGGATCGAGGTGCTATTGATAGTCTTATCAAGCAACATTTAGCATTAACCTAGTGAGTCAGTGAGTGCAGAGTTTGAGGCCTGCAGTTCGAGGTTCCATCATTGGCTAGTCCTGGGGTTAATACTGAAGATTGAAACCTAGACATCAATTGGAAGTCAGGAAGCTAAAGCCCAATGGCTGAAGCCTTGGGTTTATGAGTCAAACAGTCCATTAGTGAAGCTGGAGACCTGTTGTCTGTGAATCCCCAAGTTGGCTGAAGGCTGGAGGCTCAGTGGTTGGGTTTAAAGACTGTGGGTGTGTCTGAGTGAGTGTGTGGCAGTGTGGAAAGGGGCTTGTTCTGCAGTTGTTGTCTTTGTTTTGTTGTGTTCTGTGTTGTTCTGCTGAGTATTGTGGGGATACTTTGTTGAATGTATGGTGACTACCTGCAGGCTGCCCCCAACATATCCTCAGCATTGGTTGTTACCACAAACGATGCATCTCACTCTATGTTTGAATGTACACGTGATAAATGAACCTGAATGTGAATCTACCCTATTTAATGATGCCCAGTATGGGTTTCAATGGGACCACTGAGCGTCACATAGCATCTAGGCCTGGTCCAAACATGGAGCAAAAAGCTGAATTCCAGAGGTGAGCTGAGAGCGACTGTCCTTGATAACATTTTTCACCTTGGTAAAAATGAAGTCAATGTTCTTCAAAGGGAAAACGCTCCAGTAGTAAGTATCATACCTTGCATAGAATTTTAATGCTTTTTTCAGACTAATTTATACATCTCTCCTTGGATCTAATACAATCTCTACCTTTCTTCACTCTCTAGCAGCAAGTTATCCTTCCTGTTTTATTTTTGTCCCAAGCAGGAATGAACAAATTTTGGAGTCAATCCACTTGCTTGTTAAGTATTTGCCATTGCCATTCCACTGTCATAAGTAATATTCTCCACTCCATCTTGACTAATATCTTGTATAAGAAAACTTGTTTTATTTAAACTCTTATCCTTAGATTCAGAATTCACAGCATCTCTCTCCATCATAATAAAAGGTTCTATCATGTCATGGGTATTCTTCTTCAATATTGCTAATTCTTTTTCATATGAATAATAATGAGACAACTTACAGAGAAGAAGTCATCACCCTGACACAGTGGTGTCAAGAAAACAACCTCTCCCTCAATGTCGCAAAAACAAAGGAGCTAGTTGTGGACTACAGGAGGAATGGAGACAGGCTAACCCCTATTGACATCAATGGATCTGGGGTTGGGAGGGTGAACGGCTTTAGATTCCTCGACATAAACATCACCAAGGATCTCACATGCTCTGTACATACCAGCTGTGTGGTGGAAAAAGCACAACAGCACCCCTTTCACCTCAGATGGTTGAAGAAGTTTGGTATGGGCCCCCAAATCCTAAGAACTTTCTATAAGGGCACAATTGAGAGCATCCTGACTGGCTGCATCACTGCCTGGTATGAGAACTGTACTTCCCTCAATCGCAGGACTCTGCAGAGTGGTGCAGTCAGCCCAGCACATCTGTAGATGTGAACTTCCCACTATACAGGACATTTACAAAGACGGGTGTGTAAAAAGAACTCGAAAGATCATTGAGACCCGTGTCACTTCAACCACAAAATGTTCCAGCTGCTACCATCCAGGAAACAGTACCATAGCAGAAAAGCCAGGACCAACAGGCTCTGGGACAGCTTCTTCCACCAGGCCATCAGACTGATTAATTCATGCAGACACAACTGTATTTCTATGTGTAGCATCTGTGCCCCCAATTTACCCCCGTTCACCTATTTCGCACATTTAGACGGAGACGCAATGTGAAGATTTTTACTCCTCATGTACCTGAAGGATGTAAGTAATAAAGTCAATTCAATTCAACGAAGGTCATCTATGAATACAGTTGTACCCTTATTGCATGCTGTGGTTTCCTGTTTAATAGCATATCCAAAATCAGCACCATTGTTTGGAGATTTGTAAACAATTTCCATTAATTGCTTTGTTAAAGGGAGACAGCGGTTAGATTGGGGCACAACTGCGCAAGCACATGGACATCAGCCAGTGAAAACAGTGAGAAGAATTTAAAAGTAAGAAGAGTTTAAAGGGAGACGGTTATTTCTTCAGCGGTTTGATCGGGGCACGACCGCGCAAGTGCATGGATGTCAGCCAGTTAGAACAGCGTGAAGAGTTTAAAAGCAAGAAGAGTTTAAAAATAGACAGTTATTTCTTCAGCGGTTTAATTGGGGCACAACCGCACAAGCGCATGTATGTCAGCCAGTTAGAACAGCGTGAAGAGTTTAAAAGGAGACACTTTATAGAGCGGGCGACAGAGTAGAGGGAGACAGAATAAGAAGGCTTTGGCTCAACAGGGCTTCAGCGATAATGGGTTGAGGTGAGGTAGTTTGCCTGTGTAGAATACAGACAGGAAGTATGTGTGTGAGGCCGATGTTCTGTGCTTGGTGTCAGATGTGGGAAGTCCTGGAGACTCCCAGCCTCCCGGACGGCCACATCTACACCGGGTGTGTTGAGCTGCAGCTCCTTCGGGATCGTGTTAGGGAACTGGAGATGCAACTCGATGATCTTCGTCTGGTCAGGGAAACTGTGGAGGTGATAGAGAGCAGCTATAGGCAGGTAGTCACACTGGGGCCTCGGGAGACAGATAATTGGGTAACAGTCAGGAGAGGGAAGGGCAGGAGTCAAACGCTAGAGAGCGTCTGTGGTTGTACCCCTTGATAATAAGTACTCCTGCTTGAGTACTGTTGGGGGGGAGGGGGGAAGGCCTACCTGGGGGAAGGAACTTTGGCTGTGCCTCTGGCACAGAGTCTGGCCCTGTGGCTCAGAAGGGTAGGGAAAGGAAGAGGATGGCAGCAGTGATAGGGGACTCTATAGTTAGGGGGTCAGACAGGCGTTTCTGTGGATGCAGGAAAGAAGCACGGATGGTAGTTTGCCTCCCAGGTGCTAGGATCCAGGATGTTTCTGATAGCGTCCACCATATCGTGAAGTGGGAAGGAGGACAGAGGTCGTGGTACTTATTGGTACCAACGGAAAAGGGAGGAGGTCCTGAAAGCAGACTACAGGGAGTTAGGAAGAAAGTTGAGAAGCTGGACCACAAAGGTAGTAATCTCGGGATTACTGCCTGTGCCACGTGACAGTGAGTATAGGAATAAAGTGAGGTGGAGGATAAGTGCGTGGCTGAGGGATTGGAGTAGGGGGCAGGGATTCAGATTTCTGGATCTTTGGGACTTATTTTGGGGCAGGAGTGACCTGTACAAAAAGGACGGGTTGCACATGAATCCAAGGGGATCAATATCCTGGCGGGAGAGTTTAAACTAGGATTGCTTGGGGGTGGGAACCAAACTGAAGAGATGGTTGGTTCACAAATAGAGAAAGCTTGGAGACAGTGCGAGAGGGAGGATAGGCAGGTGACAGAGAAGAGACATGCTCAGACCAATGGTTTGAGATGTGTCTATTTTAATGCAAGGAGTATTATGAACAAAGCAGATGAGTTTAGAGCATGGATTAGCACTTGGAGCTTTGATGTTGTGGCCCTTACAGAGACTTGGATTGCTTAGGGGCAGGAACGGTTACTTCAAGTGCCAGACTTTAGATGTTTCAGAAAGGACAGGGAGGGAGGCAAAAGAGGTGAGGGCATGGTACTGTTGACCAGATATAGTGTTGCAGCTGCAGAAAAGGTGGATGTCATGGAGGGATTGTCTACGGAGTCTCTGTGGGTGGAAGTTAGGAACAGGAAGGGGTCAATAGCTCTACTGGGTGTTTTTATATACAATAGTAACAGGGACATCGAGGAGCAGATAGGAAGACAGATTCTGGAAAGGTACAATAATAACAGGGCAGTTGTGGTGGGAGATTTTAATTTCCTAAATATTGATTGGTATGTCCCTAGAGCGAGGGGGTTTAGATCTGGTGGAGTTTGTTAGGTGTGTTCAGGAAGGTTTCTTGACACAATATGTAAATAAGCCAACAAGAGGAGAGGCTGTACTTGATCTGGTATTGGGAAATGAACCTGGGCAGGTGTCAGGTCTCTCAGTGGGAGAGCATTTTGGAGATTGTGATCACAATTCTATCTCCTTTACAATAGCATTGGAGAGGGATAGAACAGGCAAGTTAGGAAAGTGTTTAATTGGATTAAGGGGAAATATGAGCCTATCAGGCAAGAACTTGGAAGCATAAATTGGAAACAGATGTTCTCAGGGAAATGTACAGAAGAAATGTGGCAAACGTCTAGGGGATACTTGTGTGGTGTTCTGCACAGTTAAGTTCCAATGAGACAGGGAAAGGATGGTAGGGTCCAGGAACTGTGGTGTACAAAGACTGTTGTAAATTGAGTCAAGAAGAAATGAAGAGCTTATGAAAGGTGCAAAAAACTAGGTAATGATAGAGATCTAGAAGATTATAAGGGTAGCTGGAAGGAGCTTAAGAAAGAAATTAGGAGAACCAGAAGGGGCCATGAGAAGGACTTGGCGGACAGGATTAAGGAAAACCCCAAGGCAATCTACAATTATTTGAAGAGCAAGAGGATAAACCGTAAGAGAATAGGACCAATCAAGTGTGACAGTGGAAAAGTGTGTATGGAACTGGAGGAGATAGCAGAAGTACTTAATGAGTACTTTGCTTCAGTATTCACTACAGAAAAGGATCTTGGCGACTGAAAAGCTTGAGCATGTAGATATTAAGAAAGACAATGTGCTGGAGCTTTTGGAAAGCATCAAGTTGGATAAGTCACTGGGACTGGACAAGACGTACCTCAGGCTACTGTGGGAGGTGAGGGAGGAGATTGCTGAGCCTCTGGCGATGATCTTGGCAACATCATTGCAGACGAGAGAGGTTCTGGAGGATTGGAGGGTTGTGAATGTTGTTCCATTATTCATGAAAGGGAGTAGAGATAGCCCAGGAAATTATAGACCAGTGAGTCTTTCTTCAGTGGTTGGTAAGTTGATGGAGAAGATCCCGAGAGGCAGGATTTATGAACATTTGGAGAAGCATAATATGATTAGGAATAGTCAGCATGGCTCTGTGAAAGGCAGGTTGTGCCTTACAGCCTGATTGAATTTTTTGAGGATTGACTAAACACATTGATGAAGGTAGAGCAGTAGATGTAGTGTAAATGTATTTCAGCAAGGCATTTGATAAGGTACCCCATACAAAGCTTACTGAGAAAATAAGGAGGCATGGGATCCAAGGGGACATTGCTTTGTGGATCCAGAACTGGCTTGCCCACAGAAGGCAAAGAGTGGTTGTAGACGGGTCATATTCTGCACGGAGGTCGGTCACCAGTGGTGTGCCTCAGGGATCTGTTCTAGGACTCCTACTCTTTGTGATTTTTATAAGTGACCTGGATGAGGAAGCGGCGAGATGGGTTAGTAAATTTGGTGATGATACAAAAGGTTGGGGGTGTTGTAGATAGTGTGGAGGGCTGTCAGAGGTTACAGTGGGACATTGATAGGATGCAAAACTGTGCTGAGAAGTGGCAGATGGTGTTCAACACAGATAAGTGTGAGGTATTTCTTTTTGGTAGGTCAAATATGATGGCAGAATTTTGCATTAATAGTAAGACTCTTGGAAGTGTGGAGGATCAGAGGAATCTTGGGGTCCAAGTCCATAAGACACTCAAAGCTGCTGCACAGGTTAACTCTGTGGTTAAGAAAGCATGCGGAGCATTGGCCTTCATCAATTGTGGGATTGAGCTTCAGAGCCAAGAGGTAATGTTGCAGCTATATAGGACCCTGATCAGACCCCATTTGGAGTACTGTGCTCAGTTCTGGTCACCTCACTACAGGAAGGATGTGGAAACCATAGAAAGGTTGCAGAGGAAATTTACAAGGATGTTGCCTGGATTAGGGAGCATGCCTTATAAGAATAGGTTGAGTAAACTCAGCGTTTTCTCCTTGGAGCGACGGAGGATGAGAGGCGACCTGATAGAGCTGTATAAGATGATGAGAGGCATTGATCGTGTGGATAGTCAGAGGCTTTTTGCCAGGGCTGAAATGGCACTGAAATGGTACGAAAGGGCACAGTTTTAAGGTGCTTGGAAGTAGGTACAGAGGAGATGTCAGGGGTAACTTTTTTATGCAGAGTGTGGTGAGTGCATGGAATGGGCTGCCAATGTCGGTGGTGGAGGCAGATACGATAGGGTCTTTTAAGAGACCCCTGGATAGGTACACCTAAGGTAAGGACACATTTGGCACAGCTTTGTGGGTCGAAGGGCCGGTATTGTACTGTAGGCTTTCTGTTTCTATGAATGCACATGAGATAGCCAGAATATTTATACTGACTGAATTAAGCAGTATTTTAATGCAAATGGGAAAATGGGAAACAAGTGCCAGTTTTGCTGAGTGCTATTGATGGAAGAGCTAGTGTTTGCTTAGAAGTTTAACTGCTCCAACCAGCTGAAATAAGTTTTGCCTATATCATGAAAGCAATGCAGGAACATTTAGAACTAAAACCACTGTTGATTGCAGAATGCTTTAGGTTTCATAAGTGGAATCAAAAGGAAGGGGAATCCATTTCCGCATACATGGCTGAATTATACAGATTGTCTGAGCATTGTCAGTTCAGTAATGGACTTAATGATGCATTAATGAGATTGGTTACATTGTGTAATCTTCTTGTAAGCACTCAAAATCGACTCCTAATTGAATCATAACTCAAGAAGGCTTTGGCTCAACAGGGCTTCAGCGATAATGGGTTGAGGTGAGGTAGTTTGCCTGTGTAGAATACAGACAGGAAGTATGTGTGTGAGGCCGATGTTCTGTGCTTGGTGTCAGATGTGGGAAGTCCTGGAGACTCCCAGCCTCCCGGACGGCCACATCTACACCGGGTGTGTTGAGCTGCAGCTCCTTCGGGATCGTGTTAGGGAACTGGAGATGCAACTCGATGATCTTCGTCTGGTCAGGGAAACTGTGGAGGTGATAGAGAGCAGCTATAGGCAGGTAGTCACACTGGGGCCTCGGGAGACAGATAATTGGGTAACAGTCAGGAGAGGGAAGGGCAGGAGTCAAACGCTAGAGAGCGTCTGTGGTTGTACCCCTTGATAATAAGTACTCCTGCTTGAGTACTGTTGGGGGGGAGGGGGGAAGGCCTACCTGGGGGAAGGAACTTTGGCTGTGCCTCTGGCACAGAGTCTGGCCCTGTGGCTCAGAAGGGTAGGGAAAGGAAGAGGATGGCAGCAGTGATAGGGGACTCTATAGTTAGGGGGTCAGACAGGCGTTTCTGTGGATGCAGGAAAGAAGCACGGATGGTAGTTTGCCTCCCAGGTGCTAGGATCCAGGATGTTTCTGATAGCGTCCACCATATCGTGAAGTGGGAAGGAGGACAGAGGTCGTGGTACTTATTGGTACCAACGGAAAAGGGAGGAGGTCCTGAAAGCAGACTACAGGGAGTTAGGAAGAAAGTTGAGAAGCTGGACCTCAAAGGTAGTAATCTCGGGATTACTGCCTGTGCCACGTGACAGTGAGTATAGGAATAAAGTGAGGTGGAGGATAAGTGCGTGGCTGAGGGATTGGAGTAGGGGGCAGGGATTCAGATTTCTGGATCTTTGGGACTTATTTTGGGGCAGGAGTGACCTGTACAAAAAGGACGGGTTGCACATGAATCCAAGGGGATCAATATCCTGGCGGGAGAGTTTAAACTAGGATTGCTTGGGGGTGGGAACCAAACTGAAGAGATGGTTGGTTCACAAATAGAGAAAGCTTGGAGACAGTGCGAGAGGGAGGATAGGCAGGTGACAGAGAAGAGACATGCTCAGACCAATGGTTTGAGATGTGTCTATTTTAATGCAAGGAGTATTATGAACAAAGCAGATGAGTTTAGAGCATGGATTAGCACTTGGAGCTTTGATGTTGTGGCCCTTACAGAGACTTGGATTGCTTAGGGGCAGGAACGGTTACTTCAAGTGCCAGACTTTAGATGTTTCAGAAAGGACAGGGAGGGAGGCAAAAGAGGTGAGGGCATGGTACTGTTGACCAGATATAGTGTTGCAGCTGCAGAAAAGGTGGATGTCATGGAGGGATTGTCTACGGAGTCTCTGTGGGTGGAAGTTAGGAACAGGAAGGGGTCAATAGCTCTACTGGGTGTTTTTATATACAATAGTAACAGGGACATCGAGGAGCAGATAGGAAGACAGATTCTGGAAAGGTACAATAATAACAGGGCAGTTGTGGTGGGAGATTTTAATTTCCTAAATATTGATTGGTATGTCCCTAGAGCGAGGGGGTTTAGATCTGGTGGAGTTTGTTAGGTGTGTTCAGGAAGGTTTCTTGACACAATATGTAAATAAGCCAACAAGAGGAGAGGCTGTACTTGATCTGGTATTGGGAAATGAACCTGGGCAGGTGTCAGGTCTCTCAGTGGGAGAGCATTTTGGAGATTGTGATCACAATTCTATCTCCTTTACAATAGCATTGGAGAGGGATAGAACAGGCAAGTTAGGAAAGTGTTTAATTGGATTAAGGGGAAATATGAGCCTATCAGGCAAGAACTTGGAAGCATAAATTGGAAACAGATGTTCTCAGGGAAATGTACAGAAGAAATGTGGCAAACGTCTAGGGGATACTTGTGTGGTGTTCTGCACAGTTAAGTTCCAATGAGACAGGGAAAGGATGGTAGGGTCCAGGAACTGTGGTGTACAAAGACTGTTGTAAATTGAGTCAAGAAGAAATGAAGAGCTTATGAAAGGTGCAAAAAACTAGGTAATGATAGAGATCTAGAAGATTATAAGGGTAGCTGGAAGGAGCTTAAGAAAGAAATTAGGAGAACCAGAAGGGGCCATGAGAAGGACTTGGCGGACAGGATTAAGGAAAACCCCAAGGCAATCTACAATTATTTGAAGAGCAAGAGGATAAACCGTAAGAGAATAGGACCAATCAAGTGTGACAGTGGAAAAGTGTGTATGGAACTGGAGGAGATAGCAGAAGTACTTAATGAGTACTTTGCTTCAGTATTCACTACAGAAAAGGATCTTGGCGACTGAAAAGCTTGAGCATGTAGATATTAAGAAAGACAATGTGCTGGAGCTTTTGGAAAGCATCAAGTTGGATAAGTCACTGGGACTGGACAAGACGTACCTCAGGCTACTGTGGGAGGTGAGGGAGGAGATTGCTGAGCCTCTGGCGATGATCTTGGCAACATCATTGCAGACGAGAGAGGTTCTGGAGGATTGGAGGGTTGTGAATGTTGTTCCATTATTCATGAAAGGGAGTAGAGATAGCCCAGGAAATTATAGACCAGTGAGTCTTTCTTCAGTGGTTGGTAAGTTGATGGAGAAGATCCCGAGAGGCAGGATTTATGAACATTTGGAGAAGCATAATATGATTAGGAATAGTCAGCATGGCTCTGTGAAAGGCAGGTTGTGCCTTACAGCCTGATTGAATTTTTTGAGGATTGACTAAACACATTGATGAAGGTAGAGCAGTAGATGTAGTGTAAATGTATTTCAGCAAGGCATTTGATAAGGTACCCCATACAAAGCTTACTGAGAAAATAAGGAGGCATGGGATCCAAGGGGACATTGCTTTGTGGATCCAGAACTGGCTTGCCCACAGAAGGCAAAGAGTGGTTGTAGACGGGTCATATTCTGCACGGAGGTCGGTCACCAGTGGTGTGCCTCAGGGATCTGTTCTAGGACTCCTACTCTTTGTGATTTTTATAAGTGACCTGGATGAGGAAGCGGCGAGATGGGTTAGTAAATTTGGTGATGATACAAAAGGTTGGGGGTGTTGTAGATAGTGTGGAGGGCTGTCAGAGGTTACAGTGGGACATTGATAGGATGCAAAACTGTGCTGAGAAGTGGCAGATGGTGTTCAACACAGATAAGTGTGAGGTATTTCTTTTTGGTAGGTCAAATATGATGGCAGAATTTTGCATTAATAGTAAGACTCTTGGAAGTGTGGAGGATCAGAGGAATCTTGGGGTCCAAGTCCATAAGACACTCAAAGCTGCTGCACAGGTTAACTCTGTGGTTAAGAAAGCATGCGGAGCATTGGCCTTCATCAATTGTGGGATTGAGCTTCAGAGCCAAGAGGTAATGTTGCAGCTATATAGGACCCTGATCAGACCCCATTTGGAGTACTGTGCTCAGTTCTGGTCACCTCACTACAGGAAGGATGTGGAAACCATAGAAAGGTTGCAGAGGAAATTTACAAGGATGTTGCCTGGATTAGGGAGCATGCCTTATAAGAATAGGTTGAGTAAACTCAGCGTTTTCTCCTTGGAGCGACGGAGGATGAGAGGCGACCTGATAGAGCTGTATAAGATGATGAGAGGCATTGATCGTGTGGATAGTCAGAGGCTTTTTGCCAGGGCTGAAATGGCACTGAAATGGTACGAAAGGGCACAGTTTTAAGGTGCTTGGAAGTAGGTACAGAGGAGATGTCAGGGGTAACTTTTTTATGCAGAGTGTGGTGAGTGCATGGAATGGGCTGCCAATGTCGGTGGTGGAGGCAGATACGATAGGGTCTTTTAAGAGACCCCTGGATAGGTACACCTAAGGTAAGGACACATTTGGCACAGCTTTGTGGGTCGAAGGGCCGGTATTGTACTGTAGGCTTTCTGTTTCTATGAATGCACATGAGATAGCCAGAATATTTATACTGACTGAATTAAGCAGTATTTTAATGCAAATGGGAAAATGGGAAACAAGTGCCAGTTTTGCTGAGTGCTATTGATGGAAGAGCTAGTGTTTGCTTAGAAGTTTAACTGCTCCAACCAGCTGAAATAAGTTTTGCCTATATCATGAAAGCAATGCAGGAACATTTAGAACTAAAACCACTGTTGATTGCAGAATGCTTTAGGTTTCATAAGTGGAATCAAAAGGAAGGGGAATCCATTTCCGCATACATGGCTGAATTATACAGATTGTCTGAGCATTGTCAGTTCAGTAATGGACTTAATGATGCATTAATGAGATTGGTTACATTGTGTAATCTTCTTGTAAGCACTCAAAATCGACTCCTAATTGAATCATAACTCAAACTTAAAAGAGCAATTGAAATCACTGTATCAATGGAAACCGCAGCTAGAGAAACAATTAAGTTGCAGTCAGGAATGAAAGTAAGTATGAACCCAGTACTGAAAGTAGATCAATATCCTCTATCCAGGACAGCTGAGGCCTACCTACAGAAGGAGATGGAAGAAGAGTCCAATGTTTTTCTCACCATCAACACTCACAAAGGGCTTTATTGCCATAATAGGCTTATTTTTGAAGTAACATCAGCACCTGCACTCTGGCAGTGTCTAATTAGAAACCCACCTAGCTGAACAAATTGTGCTACTATTGTGCACACTACTATTGCTCACATACACCACACCAATGCAGTTTAAAGGCAAAACTTGCAGAAATTGCCAAAAAGTAGGACTCATACTGTACAAATAGTATGTCAGACAGAGAAAATTAAATGGACTGCACAAGGAAGAGAAGAAAGTAAAAAGTTATGTTGCAGTTTCTAAAGGAGCATTAATCTGCATACTATTGTTAAAAATCTGATAATGAGAGTGACACAGGACTGAGTAGCCTTGAGATTTACAATGTGAAAACTAACAAGAGACAAGCAATATGGCTTACAGCAGAAATGAGTGGCACATTAATTAAAATGGAATTGGACACTGGCTCAGCTGTTTCAGTCATTCCAATAAATGAGTTTGAATGGCATTTGACAGATACTGAATTGTAGCCTGCAGATATCCAACGATGAAATTATACTGGAGAAAAGATAACTCCTGTGGGAATGACATTCATAAGAGTAAAATACAACAACCAAGACGTCACATTGGACTTATATGTAGTAAAAACATTTTGGGGTCATGACTGGCTGAGACAACTACAACTTGTTTGGAGATCCATCCACCATTTGCATGCCACATCCCCTGCAATAGAGTCATCTGAAAGTGAATTTCAGATAAGTACTGGATGATACCTCTGCAGTGTTCAGGGATGGCATTGAAAAACTCAAACATATCAAGGGAAAAATCATGTTAAGTGAAAATGCCATATTCAAGCTTTACAAAGGAAATATGGTTCTTTATACCATCTGTCATAAAGTAGCCAATGAGCTAGACAGTACGAAGGCTGATGGAACTCTTTCCAAGGTTGATGAGAGCCCAGGGACAATGCCAGTGGTCCCAATCACCATAAACAATGGGTCTATCAAGATTTGTGGTGATTTTAAGGTCACTGTCAACCCAGTACTGAAAGAAGATCAACACCCTCGTCCCAGGATAGATTATATCTCTGAAAAACTTTCTGGAGGAAAACACTTCAACAAAATGTGCTTAGCTAAGGCCTATCTATGGATGGAGATGGAAGAAGAGTCCAAATTATTTCTCACCATCAATATCCACAAAGGGCTTTGACACTATAATAGGCTTATTCTTGGACCAGCATCTGCACCTGCACTCCGGCAGAAAGCTATGGACCAGGAGTTGCAAGGCTGACCAGTATTACATAGATGACATTGTTGTTACTGGTAAGGATGACAAGAAACATCACCAAAATCTCAAGGCAGTGTTAAAAAGATTAGAACATTATGGTCTCTATAACACCAAAACATAAAATTAATTGAAAGCAAATACACAGAGCCGGGAATAACTTGTGCACGTTCTTAGTTTTTCTTTTAACAAGACACGCAAGTATGACATGGTGGCGTGCTGACATATGCCATGCATGTAGCTGTATATATAACCTGTAATTAATTATTTAAATAACAAAGAATGCTTATGTAAACAACACAGTATTTACGATATTACTCAAATATTACTGAAATAATAAATACACAACTCTTCCCTGCTTAACTGTAAATTCAAACTCAATATAGAATGTATCTCAATTTATATACAAATGTGTATATATGTTATACTATATAATACAACTACTATATGGACATCTACAGCATAGTAAATTTTAAATTGTCCCATTCAGGCCTGAAGATTTAATTGCTGTGGAGGCTTTCTTAGACATGGGATAACAGCTTTCCTATCAAGGGGATCACTCTGCTTGACAGGTGAGACATGTGGCTGCGAAACAACCTCAGATTCTGGGGCCTCCTCTGTGGTGGCTGTAAGAGTTGACTCTGGGACTGCGTGTTGTTCTGACAGTTCTGGCCACCTTAACGGTGCACGACAAGCTGCCTAATCTGCTGATCTATCCCAGCTACCAGATAAAGCTTTGACCCAACACTTTCATTTTGAACATGTCTAGATGACCTATATGTAGCTCCTCCAACACCTTAGTTCTCAGCTTAAATGGGACAACAACTCTCAATCCCCACATAATTCTGCGACTCATTCCAGCCATTTTTCATTGTCGTGTAGTCCTGAGACAGCAGGAGCTTCTCTGGTTTCCCTTTGGATCTACTCTGCCATAATAGGGAGACTTTCAATTTGTATTAAGGAGAACACATCAGGAGGTGGATACTGTTTTATAATTTTTTTCATTAGTTCCTTTTCCAAGGGTAAACAAGACAATCCATCAGCATTTCCATGATTATTCGTGCTTTTGAATTTGATCTTGTAATTGTGTATTCCAAGAAACAGAACCCAACTCTGCATTTGTGCTGCTACTGTTAATGGAGCACCCTTTTGTGGATTGAAAATAGACACCAATGGTTGATTATCAGTAATGAGGGTAAAATCTCTCCCATACAGGTACTGGTTGAAATGGTTTACACCCCAACTGGACACAAGGCTTCACTGTCAAACTGTGCATACTTTTTCTCTGTAGTGTAGTGCAAAGGCTGTGGGGCATTCACTTGCATGACTCATAACATGAGACGTGACTGCACCTGTACCATAAATTGAAGCTTCATAGATAAACTCTACTGGATGATGTGAATATTAATATGTGAATACAGTGTCTCCTTTACCTTCTGGAGAGCCACCTCACACTGCTTTGTCCATTGCCACTTCTTCCTGATCTGTAGCATTGAGTTCAAGGGGTGCAGCACCATAGCCAGGTTTGACAAGAATCTGTTGTAGTGATTGACAAATCCTAAAAAGGGCCGCAACTGTGACATGTCCTTTGGCCTTGAGACATCCATCACAGCTTGAATTTTTTCAGCACACTTGTGTAATCTTTGTGTGTTGATGGTGTGACCACAGTGATACTTGGTTTAAAGAATTTTCACTTGTTACGTCATGCTTTAAAGCCATAATGTTCAGCCCTGCAGCAGCTGGTCCATAGTCTTCTGCCAGAGAGCAGGTACTGATGCTATCTCAAAAATAAGCCTATTATAGCAGTAAAGCCCTTTGTGAGTGCTGATGATGAGAAAAACTTTGGACTCTTCTTCTATCTGCATCTGTAGGTAGGCCTCTGCTAAGTCCACTTTTTTTAAGTGTTTTTCTCCAGAAAGAATTGCAAAAATAGCCTCTATCCTGGGCAGAGGGTATTGATCCACTTTCAGTACTGGGTTAAAGGTGGCCTTAAAATCACCACAGATCCTGAAAGACCCATTTTGCTAGGTTACTGAGATCTCCAAAGTTGCCCATGTGCTCCACTCAACCTTGGAAAAAATTTCTTCAGCCTCCATGTCATCTGGCTCACTTGCTATATTATCATGGATGGTATACAGAACCAGAAAGGCTTTTTTAAAACTTAGGTGTGGCAATTTCACTTAACACTGTTTTACCCTTGATACATTGAATTTTCTAATACCATCTTTGAACACTGCTGTGGCATCATCCAATACCTTTCTTAATTTGAGTTGTTTATTCTATTGCAGGGGTCATGGCATGCAAATTGTGGGTGGATCTCCAATCAAGTTGTATTTTTCTCAGCCAATCATGACCCCACAATGCTGGCCTTCTTGATTTTGCCTCATAAAAGCCTAATGTGGCTTGTTGGTCATTGTATTTCACTGTTTTGAATGTCATTCCCACAGAAGTTATCTTTTCTCAAGTTTAAGTTCTTAGTTGGGTATCTGCAGGTTACAGTTCAGTATCTTTGAAATGCTGTTCATTTTGTGGAATGACTGAAACAGCCGAGGCAGTGTCCAATTCCATTTTAATTGATTTGCCAATCACTTTCGGTGTAAGCCACATTGCTTGTCTCTTGGTAGTTTTCACATTTTAAATCTCAAGGCTACTCAGTCCTGAATTATTGATTACCTGACTGGCAGACCACAGTACGTGCGCTTGCAACACTGTGTGTCAGACAGAGTGGTCAGCAACACTGGGGCTCCTGACTGGGACTGTCCTGTCTCCCTTTCTCTTCACCATCTACACCTCGGACTTCAACTACTGCACAGAGTCTTGCCATCTTCAGAAGTTTTCTGATGACTCTGCCATAGTTGGATGCATCAACAAGGGAGATGAGGCTGAATACAGGGCTACGGTGGGAAACTTTGTCACATGGTGCAAGCAGAATCATCTGCAGCTTAATGTGAAAAAGACTAAGGAGCTGGTGGTGGACCTGAGGAGGGCTAAGGCACCAGTGACCCCTGTTTTCATCCAAGGGGTCAGTGTGGACATGGTGGAGGATTACAAATACCTAGGGATATGAATGGACAATAAACTGGACTGGTCAAAGAACACTGAGGCTGTCTACAAGAAGGGTCAGAGCCGTCTCTATTTCCTGAGGAGACTGAGGTCCTTTAACATCTGCCGGACGATGCTGAGGATGTTCTATGAGTCTGCGGTGGCTAGTGCTATCATGTTTGCTGTTGTGTGCTGGGGCAGCAGGCTGAGGGTAGCAGACACCAACAGAATCAATAAACTCATTCGTAAGGCCAGTGATGTTGTGAGGGTGGAACTGGACTCTCTGACGGTGGTGTCTGAAAAGAGGATGCTGTCCAAGTTGCATGCCATCTTGGACAATGACTCCCATCCACTCCATAATGTACTGGTTAGGCGCAGTACATTCAGCCAGAGACTCATTCCACCGAGATGTAACACTGAGCATCATAGGAAATCATCCCTGCCTGTGGCCATCAAACTTTACAACTCCTCCCTTGGAGTGTCAGACACTCTGAGCCAATAGTCTGGTCCTGGACTTATTTCCACTTGGCATGATTAACTTATTATTATTTAATTATTTATGGTTTTATATTGCTACATTTCTACACTAGTCTTGGTTGGTGCGGCTGTAATGAAACCCAATTTCCCTCGGGATCAATAAAGTATGTCTGTCTGTCTGTCTATCACTCTCACCATTATCAGATTTTTCATCAGCAGCATGCAGATTAGTGCTCTTCTAGAAACTGCATCTTGTCTTTTTATCTTTATCTCTTCCCTGTGCAGTCCATTTAATTTTGTCTACCTGACATGTTCCTTGTATGTGTCTTATTTTGTGGCACTATCTGCAAGTTTCACCTTTAAACCTACATTACTTTAGTGTATGTGAATCCCTGCATCAAGAGTAACACAATTTGTTCAGCTAAGGTGATTTCTATTTAGACTTTGTAATTTTGTTTACGCTCACTTTCATTCCTGACTGCAACTCAATTGCATAATTGTCTGCCGTTTCCATTGATGCAGCTATTTCAACTGCTCTTTTGATTGTGTTTCAATTAGGAGACATTTTTGAATGTTTTCTTGTAAGATTCCGCAAACTAAAGTGCACCATTATGCCCATCATTCAACTGACAATGTTCAAACAATTTCTTCAATTCAACCACATACGGTGAAATGGTGTCCCCTTCCTTTTGATTCTGCTAGAGAAACCTAAAGTGCTCTGCATTTAACAATGGTTTTGATTCCAAATGTTCCTGCATTACTTTCATGATACAAGCAAATGTAATTTCAGCTGGTTTGACTGGCTACTGTGCTCGATCCCTTGAACTCATTACTACAGATCCGGGAGAAACGGCAATGGACAAAGCAGCGTGAGGTGGCTTTTAAAAAGGTAAAGGAAATGGTGATGTCAGACAATGTACGCACATATTATGATCTGCATTGTCCAGTGAAGCTTGCCTGTGACACATCACATTATCGTACAGGTGCAGTCTTGTCTCATTTATGAGTGCTGGAAGTGAATGCCCCATAATATTTGCATCACGTTCCCTTACCACTGCAGAGAAAAATTATGCACAGATTGACAGAAAGGCCTTGAGTGTGGCTTGGGGTGTGAAACATTGTAACACATACTTGTATGGGAGAGAGTTCACCCTCATTACTAATCATCAACCAATAATGCAAATTGAAGATCTCCCTGTTACAGCAGAGATGATCTAAAGGGAAACTGAAAAAGACCCCCACACAGTCTCAGGTCTATATGGCCACCCAAAGTGGCTGGTACATGCTGCAGGTGTCCCAGTTCTCCCATTATTACCAGCACCAGGATGAACTTGCCCTTGACGGGGGTTACTTTATGTGGGGATTGAGAGTTGTTGTACCATCCAAGCTGAGAGCTGAAGTGTTGGGGGAGCTACATGCCAGTCACCTAGACGTGGTCAAATTGAAAGAATTGTCTTGAAGCTCTGTCTAGTGGCATGGAATAGATCAGTATATCGAACAGCTTGCACTGTTTGGGATGGCAACATGCCCAGAAGATACCGAGACCATCTTGGGGAAGAAAGGAGAAATGAGAAGAAAGCTACTTCCTGCAGTCCTAGAGTCAACTCCTACAACCAGCACAGAGGAGGCCCCAGAATCCAAAACTGTTTCAGAGTCAAGTTTCTCTTGTCAGGCAGAGTGACCACCCCCCCCCCCATCCCCCCAAATCAGGAAAGGCATTATCCCACAAGAGTAAGAAATCCTCCACAGCAACTAAATCTTCAGGCCTGAATGGGACAACTTAAAATTTACTCTGCTGTGGATGTGTATATAGTCGATATATTGTACTGTATACTGCGTAATATGTAGATGACTAAAGAGCAATACGTTACATATCTGAGTTGAGTTGCATTCTATATTGAGTTGGTTTATAGCTAAACAGGGATGAGTGTTGTGCATTTAATTTTTCAATAATATTTGAGAAGTATTGTAAATATATTGTTTGATTAAGCATTTTTGTTGTTTACATAATGTATTGCATGTTATATGTAAAAGTACGGGAATGGCAAACACCATCATGCCATCAGGTCATAAGTTCAAGCCTTGCTTAAAGTAAAAATGAAACTAAGGCTCGCATCTCTCAGGCTCCTTTACTTTCCTTACAACTAGTTTTATGTTTTGAAGTTACAAACCACAGTCTTTGGGTGAGACAATTTAAACACTCTTACTCTCTTTAGCATTATTTTGCAATGTTATTTGCCCTTAATTTCTCTGTCTTTCACTTCCTTTCCTGCTTTCTGTCCTTGGTTCTATCCTTATTTTCACTTAAGAGTTGTACTCCCAGAAGCAGGCCTTTTAGCCCACCAGCTCAACGCCGACCATTAAGCACCCATCAATTCTAATCCCATTTACCAGTACATGGTCTATAACTTTCTATGTCTTGGCAATTCCAGTACTCGTCTAGATAGTTCTTCAATATTGTAACAGTACTGCATGCATCAACCCTTCAGGCAGTGCTTCCAGGTTTTAACAACTCCGAGTGGAAAAAAGCTACATTACAGATACACTCTATCCGAGCCTATGTTCTCTAGTGTTAGATACGTCTGGGAAGGGGAGGAACTTACTTTCTACTCCTTACATGCCCCTCATAATTTTTATCCTTCTATCAGGTCCCTGATCAGCCTTTTCTGCTCCAAGAAAAACAAGTCCAGCCTATCCAGACTCTACCTAACTTAAACTTCCTTCGCAAGAAACACCTTACTAAATTTCCTCTGTATCCTCTCAGTCCTTTCTATGTGATGCTTACCATATTACAGCTGAGTTCTAACCAATGGTTTATAAAGATGTACTACAAATTCCCTTCTCTTATATTCGACGCTCCAGCTAATGAAAGTAAATATCCTGTATGCCTTATTCACCACATTATGAACCTGTACTGCCACCTTCAGGAATCCTTAGACTTGTACACCTAGGTCCCTTTGTTCTTCAATAACCCCTTGAGTCCTATCATTCACTCTGTATGTTCGCCCCTCATTAGTTCTCTGAAAATGCAACATATTTCTCTTATCAGGAATAAATTCAAACATCCTCTGCTCCACCCATAGACTATCCTTATCACTATGAACAACATCATGAATTTACTTATCTGGGAATTTATTAATCTAATCTCTTACTACATTCAAGGCCACATAGACAATAAGGGGTTTTAGCAGAGATCCCTGTGGTACACCACTGGCCAGTCTTCCAATCATAAAAAATACCCTACTCGGTGCCCTCATGAATATATTTTGTTACCATTTTGAAAAAAATGAAATTGATTAATACAAGATCTACAAGTAACAAAGTCATATGGATTATTACGTTCTCCAGCTTTATGTATTGCAAGCTTTCTGTGTGCATAAGAAACAGCCATTTCAGCCTATCATTTACATTCATCTTTTAACTTTTTTCCCCTGCTGGTATAGTGTGGCCTGTTGGACAAATCATTAGCTTAATTGCTTGTAATGCATTACCTAGATAAAGATGCTTAAGTCATTTGACACAAACTAAAATTCTTCATTTTTTGTGCTAATTGTGTTCTTTCTTATAAGGATTGTGTATAGATTTTCTTGTAAATGCCACTTAGATGATGCTATATACCCTTGATGCTGCTGCAAGTATTTCATTGCACTTATGGATTAACTTTGATCCCATTTTAACAGAGATATCCTTTGTTCTACCCATTCCTTCTCTCGTAATGAAAACTAATTTGATTTCTCTCTTTCCTAGTTCTGATGAAGAGTCTGGTTCTGAAACGTTAACCATTTCTCTTTCCAACAATGACTTGATAGGTATTTTCAACATTTCCTGTTTAAATCCACTACAGCCTATCGTTGATTATTCACTCACGACAGCTTGGGATTCATTTTGGGCATTTATCTCCTTTTAATCCCAGTAAGATATTTAATGTTTTTAATGATAAAAATGTTTAAATTTCACTGTCCTCTTCCCTGAATTGTTTAACTACAACTTCTTTCACCTTTGTGAATACAGATAAGCTTTTCATTCAAGACCTCATTTCTAGCTCCATGGAAGGACCATCACTTTGGTTCTCACAAAGCTTTCCTCTTTCCATTTCCTTGCATAGGATATTATTTAGAATAACTTTAATAAACATACCCTACCCCCAGTACATCAGCCCCAGCCCTACCTGCAAAATACAGTATTGTACTTGAACCAATCCTAATTTCCCTAAAACCCTTCAAATCTCCCCGGAATTTAATCCCTCTTTCTTGCACATTTTCTCCAGCCACATCCATGCATCACTTCCATCCCTCTCCCTTTTATAATTTCTTTATCTCCATCTCAGGGAATAGACTATTAACCAGTATCTATTAAAAATCTACTGACTTGCAAAGCTGCCTTGACTACACGTCTTCCCATCCTGTCACTTGCAAGAACAGTATTCTTTTTTCTCCGTTCTTCTCCACATCTGTCCTCAAGATACAATGCATATGAGGTGGCATCCATTTTCAGAAACCCACACACCTCTCCCTCTGCTTTCCCTTCTCACCTCCCTTTTATTCCACGCTCCACCTTCCTTTATCAGATTCCATCATCTTCAGCACTTTGTCACTTCAACCCATCATCTCCCAGCTTTAAAAACCGCACCCACACTCCCTTCCCCATCTCCTCATCAACCCTATGGATTCACCTGTGACCTCTTGCCCCATCCCCTTCCAGCCACCTTCTTATACGGTATCCGCCCCCGCCCCACCACCTTTCAGTCCAGATAAAGGATTTTAATTCAAAACGTGAACTGTCTATTCCTTTCTATGCTGCTTGACCCGCTCAGTTCCTACGGCATTTTATGCGTTGCTACACATTCGTCCAGTTTATTTATTGTCCTGCTTCTAGGACAATAGCCACTAGGTCATGACTCTCATTGCACCACCAAAACCATACCACTGCTTTACCACACCTTTTCCAAATTTTCTAATGTAGTGTTTAAAAAGCAGTACAATTTTTTTTTCGTTTTTCTTTCCCCGCTTTTACAAACACTCCACGTTAGCCAACCCAAACACACAAATACCACACAGTCTACCCGCGGAGTCGGGATCGAACTCGCACCTCCAGTATTCCGAGCTGGGGAGTGTTAATCACAGCACTAACTAGCCGGCTCACCCCACGCCCATTGTCGCCTTATTCTGACGTTCACCCTTCTTTCAGGAACCAATCATGCGAAAGGTGAGAGGTTACAGCGTTGCCGCAACATGGAGGCGCCCACGAAGAGGCGAGGGTCGTCCGGCGAGGGGAGTGGGCCGGAGTCGGCAGACGAGGAATGGGTGGGCCCGCTCCCCACACAGGCGCTCCGCGTCAAGAAAAGGAAAGGTAAAGTGCTGCACGACTCGCCTTCGATCATCGACTGTGACTGTATGTTGCCTTAGGAAAATGCGCGGGACTGCAGAAGGAGAAGAGTTGGTCGAAACATTTGTGATAGATGATCAAACCCGGTTTAATAATAGTTGAGGACTTGATTTTGTTGAAGGGTACTGGGGATGAACTGTTCAGTCCATCAGATGCACCTAGCCCAGAGAGTAGAACGTGCAAGGGTGGGAGGTGGAACAGACTCTTGGGCTTAAGATGTCTGTGATTGACATGATACTCGTTTAAACGGATCCCCACTGTCTACACAAGATCCACGCCCTTCTGTGGCCGGGGATAAATTTTTGATTAACTGGTAGGCTCTGTTTGCCGCCAGTTCAATAGTGAAGGAGAGTACAGAAGATATGAACTCATTTCTTCTACTTGGACAGTTCCTCGGGATCGGAGACAACTTGCTTCCAGTGTAATTTTGTGGATTCCAAAGTGACTGACTTGCTCAAAGTTGGGTCAAGAGGTGCTTGATAAGTGTGGTGGGTGGCTCATTTGTGGGACTTATGCTTCTTTTGTCAGACTCCTGGCCATCGAACCTGCCTAGTTATTCAATATGACCATGGCTGATCTTTGCGGGTCTCAACTCCCCTTCTGTGCCAGTTTCCCCGTACACCTCAATTCTTGATATTTCAAAAAGGTGTCTACCTTCCCCATGAGTACGTTCCTTGATCCAGTCTCCACGGCTCTCCATGGTAGAGAATTGGAATGGGTTTATGAAAGATCTCAGCCGAAATTTCAACTTTCCTGCATAGATAACACACACAAAATGCTGAAGGAAGTCAGCAGGTCAGGCAGCATCTCTGCAGAGGAATAAAGAGTCAATGTTTTGAGCCGAGACCCTTCATCAGGGCTGGAAAGGAAGAAGTAAAAAGCTAGAGTAAGAAGGTGGTGGGAGGGGAAGGAGTACAAACTGGAAGGTGACAGTGAAACCAGGTGAGGGGGAAGGTAGGTGGGGGGGGGATGAAGGGAGAAGCTGGGAGTTAGGTGGAAAAGGTAAAGAGCTGAAGAAGAAGGACTCGGAGAGAAGAGGAAAGTGGACCATGGGAAGGAGGAAGGGCATCAGAGGCAGGTGATAGGCAGGAGAGGAGACGAGAATGGGTAAGAGGGAGTCAGAATGGGGAATGCAAAATGAGAGAAAGGGGTTGGGGGAGAAATTACTGGAAGTGGAGGGAATTGATGTTCATACCAGTGGGTTGGAGGCTATCCAGACAGAATGTGAAGTATTAATCCTCCAACTGAGAGTGGCCTCATTCTGGCAGTAGAGGAAGCCATAGACCAACATATGGGAATAGGGAGTGTCTTCCAGATGAAAAAAAATACTTCACTTGCTAGTCTGTTGAGGTCAGTTAGTGTATCCTGTGCTCCCAATGCAACCTCCTCGACATTAGACACGACGTAGATTGGGAGACCACTTTGTCAAGCACCTTCACTCCATCTGCATTGGAGAGGATTTCCTGGTGGTCAACCATTTTAATTTTACTGCCCTTTCACATTCCAATGTGCCAGTCCATGGCCTCCTCTACTGCCAGGATGAAGCCACTCTCAGGTTGGAGGAGCAACACATCATATTCCGCCTGGGTATCCTCCAACCTGACTGTATGAGCGTGGATTTCTCTAACTTCGGGTAATTTCTCCCCTCCTCCCCCGCCCCCCCCCCCCTTTTTTCCATTCCCTATTCCAGCCCCTCTCTTGCCCTTCCTCTTCTTGGCTGCCTATTACCTCCTTCTGGTCCCTGTCCTCCTTCCTTTTCTTTCATGGCCACTCTCCTCTCTAATCAGATTCCTTCACCCCTTTACCTTTTCCACATCACCTCCCTCCTCACTTCATTCCCTCTTCCCCACCCAGCTTCCCCCTTACCTGGTTTCACCTATCACCTTTCAACATGTACTCTGCCTTCTACCCCCACTTTATTATTCTAGCTTCTTCTCCCTTTTCAGTCTGATGAAAGGTGTGAAATGTTGGTTCTTTATTCCTCTCCACAAATGCTGCCTGACCTGAGTTCTTCCAGCATTTTATGTGTATTACCCCAGATTTCCAGCATCTTTAGAATCTCTTGTGTTTATGATTTGTCTCTCATAAATGCTGCCTACCTGCTGAGTTCCTCTTAAAAAGTTTTGTTTGTTATTGCCACATGTACTGAGATACAGTGAAAAGCTGGTCTTAAAAATCTGTTTACACTGACCAGTTAATTACGCAGTGCATTAGAGTAACACCTACAGAGAACTTGTAGGGCGGGTGGACAGTATGGTGCAAGGTAGATTGTGAGGACAATGGTTCTATCTTATATTAGGGAACATTTAACAGTGGGGTGGATGCTATCTTTGAGACTGGTGGTATGTGCGTTCAGGCTTTTTTTTAACTTCTGTCCATGAACAAAAGAGAATATGTCTGGGGTGGGTGGGGTCTTTGATTATGTTTGGTGCTTTACTAAGGCAGTGAGTAGTATAGACAGAATCCATGGGGGAGAAGGCCTGTTACTGTGATGTGCTCCCCGCAGTTTCTTGTTGTCAACAGGGCAGTTGCCATTTCAAGCCAGAATTCTTTCTATGGTGCATCGATAAAAAGAGTTAGCAGGGATATGAGATTCATCACACTCTATTTTAAAATACAGGCCCCTTGTAACTATGACCCCTCATTTGAAAGTCTTCCATCCAGGTGTCTGTATGCTTCCAAGCATATTGTTGTCATTCCCAAAATCATCCCAGGTGGTTTTCCATTTTGTGCAGTTATGATCCAGAGATTCACAAGAATGAGTAGTTATTTCTTCAAAGATAACTTAGATTATTTTACCCAGAAATCTCTTTCTGTAGCAGAGCTCAGACTGGTGGGGTATTGGATAAGCAAACAATCTGAGTGTAACTGGACTGTGAAGTATTGGAATCTGATGCTGTCACTGCACAAAACCTTAGATGTTTATATCACTGCATGTAAAGAGGGCTAAAGAAATTAAATTATTTAGATGGATGCACAATATATGCATGCGAGTCAAGTATAAGGGAAAAAGATTGTGATGAAAAATGGTAAGGGATGAGGAAGATGCTGAGAAAGTTTGTTATAATGAAGAATGAACATAGAGTTGCAAGAAAAAGTTTATAAACCCTTTGTAGTTGCCTGATTTTCTGCATTAATTACTCATGAAATGTGGTCTGATCTTCATCTAAGTCGCAATAATAGGCAAACATAATCTCCCTAAACTAATAACACACAAGCAGTTGTACTTTACATGTCTTTATTGAGCGCATTGTTTAATTATTCACAGTCCAGGCTCGAAAAAGTTTGTGAACTCTTGTATTTAATAATGGGGAGAACCTCTTTTAGTAGCAACAACTTCCACCAAATGTTCCCTGTAGATGCTGATCAGAGTTGTACGATGGCGAGGGGGAATTTTAGACCATTCCTCACAAATCTGTTTCAATTCATCGATTTTTCTGTGCAGCAGATTTTTTTATTTTTGGAGAGCAATGGCTTCCTCTGTGGTGTTCATCCATGAGCACCATTCTTGTTCAGTGTTCTTCTTTTGAACAGATACTTTTAGCAAGTTCTAGTGATCTCTGCAGGTCTTTTGCTGTTATCCTTGGGTTCTTTTTCACCTCCTTCAGCATTGCATGTTGTGCTCTTGGTGTGATCTTTGCAGGATATGCCCATTCCTAGCTTATTTAATTGAAGCAATAGCAGCCAGATATTAGGATTTTTTACATTTGTATTTTAGGCCATAAAAGATTTTGAGAAGTAACTGAAAACTTGTCAAAAAGTTTTTTTTGAGAACTAGTAGTTAACTGTATTGACCAAGTCTTGATGACTTAGTTCCTGGGAGACATAAAATGGAATTGTACTAAAATATTCGTAGGTAGAGAAAATTTAAAAAGTACATTAAAAGGAACAATAACACACACAAAATGCTGGTGGAACACAGCAGGCCAGGCAGCATCTATAGGGAGAAGCGCTGTGGACGTTTCGGGCCGAGACCCAGGGATATTATTGTGCATTTTATTTATATATTTGAAACTCAGACCTTAAACTGAGTTTAATTTCATCATAAATGTGTTGTACCTCCAGTTGTTGAACATGGGAATGCTAAAGCGAGAGTGTGTCCTTTCTGTTTGAACAGGATTACTTTTGAGTTTTGTGGAGAATTAATAAAAATATTCAGTTTCTAAGTTTTCAACTTGCCACCCACTTGAGAATATTTGTTATGAATTATTTAGTATATCTGTTAAGGTTAAAAATGCATATCATTTGTCTTTCTCTTCTCAGTTCTTGATTTCGAGCATGTGTATTTGGATAACTTGCCCAGTGCTTCAATGTATGAACGTAGCTATATGCACAGAGATGTTATAACACACATAGTGTGCACCCGGTAAGACCTGCTTTCACTTGTTTTATTTCAAGTAGAAAACTAAAACTTAATTTGATATAAAACTTGAAGTGTTTTGATGTTTATTGCTATATATGGAAGTTTTCCTGGTGTAGAACTACACTCAGTGGCCACTTTATTACATGCCTCCTGTGCCTAATGTAATGGCTGCAGGGTAATTGTTCATGGTGTTCTGCTGCTGTAGCCCTTCCACTTCAAGGTTCAATGTGTTGGAAGTTCAGAGATGCTCTTCTGCACACCATGGTTGTAACATTACTGTCATTTTCCTGTCAATTTGAACCAGTCTGGTCGTTCTTCTGACCTCTCTCATTAACAAGACATTTGTGCTCACAGAACTGCTGCTCACTGGATGTTTCTTTTTTCTCGTACTATGCTCGGTACATCCCAGGAGATCAGTAGTTTCAGAGATACTCAAGCCACCCTGTCTGGCACCAGCGATTATTCCATGGTCAAATTCACTTGGATCACATTTCTTCCCCATTTTGATGTTTGGTCTGGACAACAACTGACCAAGTCTGCATGGTTTTATGCACTGAGTAGCTGATTGGGCGTTTGTATTAATGAGCAGGTGTGCCTAATAAAGTGACTACTGAGAGTATAAGCTATTTTGCACAATATAGAAATGTGGTAAATGTTAAGGCTTCTATTAGATGAGGGTTGGAAACGCATGACTGGGAAAGCTATAGAGCAGATACTGGAAAATGGGATTAGTATAGATAAGTGTTTGATTCCCAGCACAGATATGGAGGTTCAGAGAGCTTGTTCCCAAGTGGAAATTTAAGATAGTAATGATCAGTCCCTGTAGTCATTCAAACTTGTGATTTCTTTTCATATTTCTCTTCTGAAGTTCCATGCTATTGATTTGAAATCAATATTCTTCGTGCTTGGCTGCTTTTCCCTCCTTCCTTCCATGTACTGTGCACCCCTCCAATTTTCCATCTGTCCTTCATGCCTCCCTCTGCACCTTCCGGTTCTTCACCTTAATAGTCCTATGTACTCTCATACTCTTGGTGGGGGACTGAAATTCATTGAGTTACGTGCGGGGCTGTTCCTCAGCTTACCTTCTCTCTTGCTGCTCAGTCATTGATGTAATTCATAATGGCCTCTTGTAAGCAGCAATTCACATTGTTGTGTCTCCATACATTTGCCCTAATCAACCACCTTTCCTGACTTTCATTCCTCTGATGCATTCCATTTAAAATATTTAACTGAAATTCCTTCACAGTCTTCTCTCACTTTAAGTTCTCCAAGCCTTTAAAGCTGTTTTTACGGATTGTCTTAAAGGTACATCTTACAGGCATTTGAAAACCACAGCTCTTTCTCTCTTTCTCAAGCATTCAGATTCAGATTTACTTATACGTGTACATTGAAACATACAGTGAAATGTGTCATTTGCACTAATAGCCAACACACCCACAGATGTGCTTGGAACAGCTGGCAAATGTCTATCACACTTTCTGGCCCAACCAAGCATGCCCACAATGGCCTCTATAAGCTTAATTTCAAACTGAGCCTCAGCCCGTATGTCTTTTTCCCTTCGATGCTTTGTATCCTCTGCTATTTTATTCTATTTCTCAAGTCCCTCCGTCAATGTTTTCTGTACTGCTACTCACTTTACAAGGATTTGATAAAAGCTGATTATTTGGTGAAAAGCCCATTCTTTATAGGCTCTCTTTTCCCATACCTATAACAGCTGACTCCAGATCAGCATTTGGGGAAATGTAGAATGTCTGGTCCTAAAGATTATATTTTAAAAAAAAACATAAAATTACATGGGTTGCTTTTATCTAAGTAGGAGCAATGAAAGGATTGGGAGCTGAGTGAGGACTGCTACCCCAAGCCAATCTCTCTGACTGCCTCACTGCCCACAGCAGCATCTGGGTGACCAGAGCCTGCCCGGCCCACTTCTAAGGAACTGCATCTCACTGAAGGCACGTAAAGTTGTCTCTAGGCAGGAGAGCAATTGGAAGTGTAAGGTGGAGGAAAGGAAAGGTGCTGGTGGAGGTATGAAGAACAGGTGGAAAAGAGAGGGACGGATGTCTGGTGCATAGAGGAAGGAAGGGAAGAATAGCCTAGTACAGAAAATAAGGAGTGGGGGTGCAGAAGCTGGAATTTTAGGGTACCTAAGGACAGTGGGAGGGGCTAGTGATCGGGGAACACTGAATAAGAAAAGATTTGATTATGGAAAGGATTAACAATGAGAGGGATTGATGGGTTGTGCAGTGATGATACTCTGTTATATACGTGTGCATGTGCCTGTGTACACACACTTGCATTCATCCGTGTCCAGATCTATCTTTGTGCGTACAAGACCATAAGACAAAGGGACAGAAGTCAGCCATTCGCCCCTTCAAGTCTGCTCCGCCATTTCATCATGAGCTGATCCAATCTCCCCTTTAGTCCCATTCCCCCGCCTTCTCACCATAACCTTTGATGTCCTGACTGCTCAGATACCTATCAATCTGCCTTAAATACACCCAATGACTTGGCCTCCACTGCCACCCGTGGCAACAAATTCTATAGATTCACCACCCTCTGGCTAAAAAATTTTTTTTGCATCTCTGTTCTGAATGGGCGCCCTGCAATCCTCAAGTCATGTCCTCTCGTACTAGACTCCCCTACCATGGGAAACAACTTTGCCACATCCACTTTGTCCATGCCTTTCAACATTCAAAATGTTTCTATGAGGTCCCCCCTCATTCTTCTAAACTCCAAGGAGTACAGTCCAAGAGCAGTCAAACATTCCTCATATGTTAATCCTCTCATTCCCGGTATCATTCTAGTGAATCTTCTCTGACCCCTCTCCAATGTCAGCACATCCTTTCTTAAATAAGGAGCCCAAAACTGCACACAGTATTCCAAGTGAGGTCTTACCAGTGCCTTATAGAGCCTCAACATCACATCCCTGCTCCTATACTCTATTCCTCTAGAAATGAATGCCAACATTGCATTCGCCTTCTTCACCACCGACTCAACCTGGAGGTTAACCTTAAGGGTATCCTGCACGAGGACTCCCAAGTCCTGTTGCATCTCAGAACTTTGAATTCTCTCCCCATTTAAATAATAGTCTGCCCATTTACTTCTTCTACCAAAGTGCATAATCGTACACTTTCCAACATTGTAATTCATTTGCCACTTCTTTGCCCATTCCCCCAATCTATGTGCTGCTATTTGTGACACCTAGCATCTTGGACCTGCTTGTCACTGGACCAGACCTATGCTTTGTGAGGTCCGTGTAGTAACCGGGGTGCAGCAGCTGTTCTCTGTTATGAAACAGTCCTTTCGGGTGAGGTCACACTTCACCTACAAGACTGTCAGGGTCATCAACTGTATCCGGTGCTCCCAGTATGGCTTCCTCTACGTTGGTGAGACATAGATTAGGGGACCACTTTGTTGAGCACCTTCAGTCCGCCTGCAACAAGCAGGATTTCTCAGTAGCCAACCATTTTAATTCTACTGCCCTTCCCATTCAGACATGTCTGTCCATGCCCTCCTCTGCTGCCACAATGAGATCATTCTCAGGCTGGAGAAGCAACACCTAATACTCTACCTGAGTAGCCTCCAGTCTGATGGAATGAACATCAATTTCTCTCTCTCCTCCCCCCTCTTTTTCCATTCCCCTTTCTGTCTCCCCTTTTACCCCCTCTCTTCTCCTTTCCTGTCTATCACCACCCTCTGGTACCCCTCCTCCTTCCCTTTCTCCCATGGTTCACTCTCCTCTCCTCTCCTTTCCTATCAGATTCTTCTTCTTCGGCCCTTGGCCTTTTTTCACCTATCACCACTCAGCCTCTCACTTCATTTCCCCACCCCTCACCACCCTTCTTCACACGTTTCCTGTTTTGATGAAGGGTCTCTGCCTGAAACGTTGACTCTTTATTCCTTCCCATAAATGTTGCCTAACCCGAGTTCCCCCAGCCTTTTGTATATGTTAAAATATGTTGTCCTTAATGTTGAAGTTTAGGAGGAACATGAGGATTCTCATGGATGATCCCAGACTGGTCAGACCTGAATGTTGCTCCGCAATTGCACTTCATAACCTCAGGAGGTTTGATATTGATACTGTCACTCTAAGTGAGGCACAACAGACAGGAGATGACCAGTTCATGGTGATGGATACAGTTCCTGTGGAAGGGCATATGAGAGGAGGAAATCTGGCTTCAGTGGACGGGTTTTGCCATCAAGAATAACAGTCTGGATAGCTCATGACCCTGTGGCTCAGTCTAAGGTACATTCTAGTTATCAATGCATTTGCCTTAACTTTGGAAAATATATGGATGAGGCTAAGGAGTATTTCTGCTTCGGCCTCAGTGTGGAGGCAATGCAAGAAAATGGAAGAAATGCGACTTGTGTCACAGATTGTGATAAACTAATTTCCCAGGATGTCTTAAAAGCAGGCTACTTGGCATCTCCCTCTGATATCTTACTGACTCTGGGCCTTTTCTTTTTTCCAATGATCCTTTTGGAAATTGTATTTCCTTTCTGTATTGTCTCCCAAGTCTGTCAAATCCTCTATGACTTTTGCTGTCACTTTATCCTGTGTGTGTCCATGACTCCACAGCAAACTAACCAGGCTAGCTTCACTATTGACATGGAGTAAAAGGGCTCAAGTGCCAATAGAATAAATATCAAGGTGTTGGCAGTGGGTAGTATTTCTGCTGATAATCTAAATTTAGATGGAGTGGAATTTCAGTTACAAACTTTCAGCTAAAACGTGGGAATTCCTCGCCTATGTGTGCTTAACCTGGGCTCATTCTGTACCCTGAGGGGGTAACCTAAGAAAGTCTTCACTGTTGATTCATAATCACAGGTTGTTACTTAAATGTGCTGAAATGGAGTTAAGTGATTACTATGACAAATTTAATTTGCTCCAGTTCTAAAGTTCTGACCATAGGCATCAGAGATTTGTTGTTCTGATGAAAGGTTGTTGAAGTGAAATGTTTACTTTTGTATGTCTGCAAAGATGTCTGAATTTTTTGTTTTTATATTGTACTGTGGTATTTCATTCTCGGACAAGAATGTAGAGCCTTATTCACAGTTATGTAATTGAAATTATTATTGTGTCAAAAAGAATATGGCTCTTACTGTTAAATTTGTGGCTTTCAAGTCGAATCGCTGAATTTTTTCTCCTTTTGTGACAAAGCTGTGTTGCTGCTGACAAACTAATCCTACTCTGTAAATGTACAGGACAGACTTCCTCATAACTGCTAGTCAGGATGGACATATCAAATTCTGGAAGAAGAAGGATGATGAAGGGATAGAGTTTGTGAAGCATTTTCGGAGCCATTTAGGTAAAATGTTTTGGTATTCTAAGTTTTGTACATTTTATAGTTTAAAATCAGCGTTGTAGAAAATTTGTCTAGAGTCATTCTTTAAATGCAGAGAACTGAATGGGGAAGAAGACACTATATAATTGGCATTTTAGTGCTGAGACTTCAGTGATGCTGTGATAACGTGCAGGTACAAAACAATCAATACACTATCCAAAATGAAGGCTTTATCATGCTTTAAGTTTCAGGTGTGCAGTGCATATTGTAAGTAATTCTTGTGGTATGCTCCTGCTGTCCTGGATTTTGAGGTGAGAGGTTGCTGGTATAACATATGCATTTGACCATAAGATTAAAAGACCTTTGATATAATAAGAGTCTCATGACACAAATGTTGACAGAGGCTGTCATAACTGAAATTGTTTTTACCAACAAGTTCTTCTCGTAGAAATAATGCTAACATAATGGTTATACATTTTCAAATAAAATAATTTATGAAATCTTTTAATGTTATATTTCCCAGGACAAGGACTGCTATTTTGCCAGGATTAAGATTTAGAAGGTTTAAATTGCTACTGAAAAGACTAGATCACAATCTACAGAAATGAAGCAAGTATCTTGATTGCTTTCTGGATGGTGATTTTGTTGTGAAGGAAGAGTAGTGTCTTAACTTCCATTGATGATTTTTTTTTACTGAGTAATTTGCTGCATTTAAACTGATGGAGAATTCTTTATTTGGAACTTTGTAGGATAATGCATAAATATATGATTTAGCTACTTTCAGTTTTTTCTTTGTCATTTATCTTTAGCTATATATATATATATATATATATATTGCTGAATAGTTCTATTTTAAAAATTCAGGATTTGGTTAAAGATTTAATTGTAGTGGTGCTTCAGTGATTTTTGGATGCTATTTGGTAAACATTTTGTTTTGCTGTTTTCAGAAAATCAAAATTTTTCAGATTCTGAGGTCTGAGAAATTCCCAGAGGATGGAGAAATTCTCCGTGTGACATCCTTGGTCAAAAATATGTAACCACTGGTTTATGGTCTGTTATTGGTAAAATATTAGAAATGGTCATTAGAGAAGCACCTTCCTAATGTTTTGGTATTATAATCTAATCAAAGACCTATATCATGGCTTCATGAATTTGTTTGAGTTCCTTGAAGAAGTATCAGCAAGTGTAGATAAAATGTAGCCAGTAAATGTAATATACTTGGTTTCACAAAAAATTATTTTGCAAGATAAGAACTTGGGTGTTGGGATAAGATAAAGGATTGTCGTAAGTTGCAGGAAGCAGCTAGTAGTGATGAGGGGATCATTTTTAGTTGAAGACCAGGAACTAACGGGATGCCGAAAGGATTTTTGCTAGTACCAGTACACAGCTATTTATAGTATATATTAATGAGCCAGAGAAAGGAACTGAACGTACAGGAGCAATATTTGTGGCTAGTGTACAAGTGGATGGGAAGGTAAGCTGTGAAGTACAGCAATTTGCAAAGAGACGTTATTAGCGAGTAGGCAAAAAGTTGGTAAATGGAGTGCCACGTGGAAAGATATCAATTTGTTCATTTTTGAAGGAAAAGTGAGAAAATAGGTTATTATTTAGAGTACAAAAAGCTGCAGCCATAGGAGATTTGCTCCTTGTACAGGAAGCACCCAAAGTAAGCATTCAGATGCAGCAATTAAGAAGGATATAAGAAAGCTATTTTAAGGGTGGGGGGGGGGGGAGTTGGAAACTGAAGGTAGGGAAATCATGCAACAGCTATGCAAGGCACTAGGCCACATCCAACCACTGTGAATAGATTTTTAAGAAAAAATTTGTTATCATTTGAGACAACTGGAGAAGATTCACTAGGCTGATCCTGGATATGAAAGAATTTGGCTATGAGGGAAAAATGAACATTGATTCTACATTCATTGGAGTTTATAATGATGGGGAAAAATTCTATTGAAACCTACAAGATACCAGAGGGGGAGGCTTGACAGATGGATTCTGAGATGATAAGTAACTGTGTGGGGAAAATCCAAGATCAGAAGTCTCCAAACAAGGATGTACCCATTTAAGACAGGTGAAGAATTTGTTACCTGAGTACTGTGAGACTTTGCAATTCCTTTCTCTGGAAAGTTGTGTAGGCTGCTTCTTTGAATATATTGAAGGTGAGATAGATTTTCAATCAGTAGGGGAATTGAATATGGAAGAAGACAAAAGAGTGGGCTTGAGAGAAGTTGTATCACTGCTTGTTGATGAGGGAAGCAAACCAGGTCTATTCCTGGTGATGTGCCTCATGTTCTTGTTACCTGATGGAGCTAAACAGTAATCTAAAGAATAAAGTTTGATCCAAAATAACAAATTTCAAGACCTATATCAGTGATAATAAATCTGATTCATCATATGGAAAAACTTAGAACTGGGTGTGTTACTGAAATAAAAATAGTGGCCTCCATTTAAGACAGAAGTCAAATCTTTTCAGAGTCTGTGAATTTTTTTTGAACTATGTTCCTCTTTTGACAGCGTAAGTAGGGTCTTTGCATTTTTAAAAGCAGAAGCAAATAGATTCTTGATAAACAAGGAAGTGGAAGTTATAGAAGGAGGGGGAGTATAAGGATTTGAGTTTACAACTAGAACAGACACTTTTAATGGCTAAGCAGACTCAAAGGATCAAGTGACCTGCTTCTAGTTCATTTGTTTGTGTGTATATTTTGGTCAAATAATCAGTTGCAATACAGGCGCTTCCCAGCTTATAAATACCCGACTTGTATACAGCCTGAACGTATGATCGAGTGATTGGAAGATCAGTGGATGTGTTTGTCAGCTGCTGCAGGGCTGTAGCCATTTTCTGTAACGTGGGAACTCTGTTCATGGCCACATTTCTGACTTGCAAGCTGTTTGGTTTATGAAGAGTCCCCAGGAATGGAAACCCTTGTGGTTACCTGTACATGAAAGATGGTCAGATTTGGGAGATGATGTCTCAATTAATACTGGTAGTTTATTTTGTTTTTTTTTAATGCAGGAGTTATTGAATCTGTTGGAGTTAGTGCAGAAGGAGCTCTATTCTGTTCTGCTGGTGATGACCAAGCAATGAAGATTTTTGATGTGGTCAACTTTGATATGATTAACATGCTAAAATTAGGGTAAGAATACAAAAAACACAACACATATTTGACACACATGCAATGAGCCAGGTGGTTTCCTTCATGTCATAAATTATTTTTATTTTCCTGTTGGATATTTACAGTGGCATTTAGTATTAATACTGTCCTTCAATTTGAAAGTTCCATGAGTTTAACATAGTATGTGCTCCATTAAATCATTTGTTGAAACTTAGATACAGAAAAAAAAGTATTTATTATAGCCATCAGTCAAACTTTACAAAAGAGGACTGAAGTTAAATTATTGCTTCATGAGATTGGTTAGGGTGGTTGCTAAGAACTCAAAAGAACTTCAGAACACTCTATCTTGTTGCCGTTAGGCATTACCGATTATCACCATGTTATGCATGGCCCGTTATTGTGGCCATGCCTGCCTTCATTCAAAGGTTGGTGAACATAGCATGAAACAGTTTAAATTTTACAAATCTTGCTTCTAAATCTCTCTTTTTACCTCTCATTATTTGTCTCTCTTCCTACATTTATCTCACTATTTTGTTCTGGCTCAAAGTCCAAGGTTCCTTTTCATTACCCTGCCCTGACAAAAGCTAAAGAAGGCTGAGTACTCTTAATTCCACATAGATGCATCTGAAAAATAGATTACCTGTGACTGCATTACATCTATTTCCCACAGTTTTGCCCTCACCCTATCTTGCCCTGGTGAAAACATGGACAGACTATATACCGTAAATCAAGAAATCTGCAAATGTTGGAAAGTGCCTGATTTGCTAAGCACTTCATATAGTTCAGTATTTCACATGTTTGGTTGCTTTTTCTCAGTCTGTCACAAACTTTGATAAAAATTCAGGAACATCCTCAAACTCTCCGTGGGATGGGGGCGGGTTGCTGGGAGGGGGAAATACAACATCTCCATTGACTTTTGGTAAACCCTGACATATACCTGCTAAAATTGGAGAAGGAACTTTCGGGCTGGCGCTAAGACCCTCAGGTCCCTCCTAAGCTACTCACCTGCCCCTTTCATCAAGTAGTTCCTGCTCCTTCTGTGATGAAGTGTGTAGGCCACACACTGGCCTCCTCAACTGGAATGGAAGTAAGTCACCTCAATCATGAGGGATGGCTGAAAAAAGGAAAAATAGAACTTGCTTTTTATCCTTGATTTCACTTCTTCTCTGGAACTGTGCAAAAAGTTAAAGGAACACCACTGGAACTTTAGATTCTGCACTTTCCAGCTGCCTTGCCTCAACATGTTTCAGACAGTGTCCACAGTTTTGTTTTGGAGGGCAGCTGTTGTTGAAAGTAACTGCATTTGTGATAAATTTCTCCTCCATATCCGTTTTTTGTCCCTCTGCTGGTATGTTTATTGCCTTGCACCATGATCGTGCTTCTCTTCCTCAACACAGGCATCTACTTTTGTTTTCCCTCCTTTTTTCCTGCCACTCTACTGATTGAAAAGCTGGTAACGTTTTTCCAGTTGCAAAGATCATTGATCTGAATGTAAACACTTTCTCTTTCCCTGATCCTGTCTGATCTGATCAGGATTTGTTTGAGATTTCTAACATCTACAGTACATTGCCTTTAGCTTGTATATCCTCCTGGTTTGCCCAACATTGGCATCTGTCAGTTCTTGTTCACAACCTAGGCAATTAACAGTGTGTTTGTTCTCATCCATGTATTGACATTTAGGATGAGCCATTTAAAATACTTTGCTTCAAGCAATATTAAATGGGTTAGCTTTTGAATTAACTTGTATATTTTGTGTTTTATAGTAAAGATTATTTGTGTTAGTGTTGTGCATCAAAGCAATTCTGTTAGCATGAAAGTTGATGAACTTTCTTTTGAAATTGTTTTTGAAAGTCTGCTTTTGATGTAGGTCACAGTTGTAATTATTTCTACTCTTTTGATCATTTCTAAGATGTATATTTTCTTTCTTACTTTGCTTTACGATAAGTTTTTTTAAAATAGGAGTCCAAAATTTTAATGCCCTATAATCAATAAATAGAATGGAAACCTCTTTGCGTTTCAAACTAATGCCTCAATTTCATTTTACAGCTACCATCCTGGCAAATGTGGTTGGATTTACTCACCTGGAGATGCTATATCCGCTGTTGCATGTTCAGAAAAGGTCTCAGGAAAGATCTTTATATATGATGCCAGAGGGACCAACCAGCCGCTCCATGTATTTGAAAAACTGCACAGTTGTTCTCTCAGTGAGATCTATCTGAATTCTGTCTATAAAGTTGTTGTTTCAACTGACAAATCAGGAATGCTGGAATACTGGACTGGGCCACCCACTGAGTACAAATTTCCCAAGAATATAGAATGGGAATACAAAACTGATACCGACCTGTATGAATTTGCCAAATGTAAATCATATCCAATAGGCATCACATTTTCCTCCGATGGGAAAAAAATGGCTACTATTGGATCAGACCGTAAAGTACGGATTTTCAGATTTTTGACTGGAAAGCTCATGAGAGTATTTGATGAATCTCTGACGGTAAGTGAATAGTGTTTTTTTTTTAAACAATCCATTTTTCTGTTTCATCTTCATTTTGATGTGTATCAGTAAAATTGCAATGTAATGTTTTTTCCACTTGGTGCCATCACTCCCTGCTTGGTCAGGTAAAATCTGTCAGTGAGCTGCCTTCATTCTAACATTAAGAACATTAAATAAAAATAGGGTCAGGAGTAGCCACCTGGCTTCGAGCCTGACCTACCAGTCATCATGGTGATTCTTCTAAACTCCAGTGAATATAAGCCAGCTCAATTCCTGTTTGTGTGGCATATCCATCATCTCAGCAACAAATCTAATTAATCCTCACTGAAAATATATTGATATTGGTCAAGGACAGCAAAACTCGGCATTATTGTTTCTCTCCGAAGCCTTATATAATTAGAGTAAGATCTGTTTTCTTACTCAAATTACCTTAGATAAAAGCTAACTACAGTCGGCCCTCCTTATCCGCAAGGGTTTGGTTCCAGGACCCCTCGCAGATACCAAAATTCGCAGTTGCTCAAGTCCGTTATTCAGCCTGTCTCAATGCGGTGGTTCTTAGGACCCAGCGGAACCCCAGACCTTATTTAACCTGTCTCAGTGCGGTGGACATTACAGAGATCTGAATCCGCAGTGTTTCTGTTCACAAAAATAATCACGGTCGTGATTGAAAATAAAGTGGAAATAATAAAGCGATCGGAAAGAGGTGAAATGCCATCGGTTATTGGAAAAGCGTTAGGCTACAGTCAGTCAACGATTGGTACAATTTTAATGGATAAAGTGAGAAAGGCTGTGCCTCGATGGAAGCTACAATTATTACTAAGCAACGCAGTGGTTCAATTATTGGGTTTTGGGGTTTTGGGTTTTTGATCCTCACATCATCCCGGCACGGTGGAGAGCGCACTCGATAGCGGTCTGTCACTGGATCGAACTCAAGAAGAAGTACCCGAGCTCGGCGCTGAAACATACGTTCTTAAGTGTTTTATATGCATAAAAAGGTAAAATATATACTAAGACAAACGTTTGACTAACTGACGCTAAATAATACTGGATGTACCTGTTCCGACTTATTGAGTAAGAGAACTTCCGAATTTCTTCGATCCTGATCCACAATAACCCACGTACATCTTCCCGTATACTTTAAATCATCTCTAGATTACTTATAATACCTAATACAATGTAAATGCTATGTGAAATGATTGTTAATACTGCATTGTTTAGGGAATAATGACAAGAAAAAGAATTCTGTACATACTCGAACAACAAGTGCTGGAAGAGCACTTCCGGGTTTTCGTGATTCGCGGTTGGTTGAATTCGCGCATGCGGAATTCACGGATAAGGAGGGCCGACTGTAATTAGCTTCCTAATTGCTTTTTGCACCTAAATGTTTGATCATCAATTCTCAAGTTCAAGTTTAATTACCATTCAACTATACACATGTATACTTTTCAATGAAACATAATTGCTCTGGAGCCAAGGTGCAAAACATAGTGCATACAGTCACACACAGCAGACAGCACGCATAGTTATGACAGCACAGTGTCTGTCAGTACATTACAGGTAGTCTCCGAGTTACGAATGTCCGACTTATGGACGACTCATACTTACAAACTGAGGAAGGAGAATGCCGTCCGCCATTTTAAGTCGGATCGTGACGCCATCCGCCATTTTAAGTCGTTGCCGTTGACACTGTGTTGAGTGTTTAACTTTGTATTTGGCTTAAATTTTTCTTCATAAGATTCACCCTACCCCGCCCCCTGTTCCAGTCGGCTGGTGGTGCAGTGAGATCAGCGCCGGGCTGGAGAACGGAGGTTCCCGAGTTTGATCTAGTGACAGACTGCTCCCATGCCGGGTTAATGTCAAGCTCACAACTCGACCGCGTAAAAAAAAATCACTGCAGCTCCAGTTTAAATTCCCACGCGGAATATTGTGGTGGATCAAATACCCAAACCCAGCACAGCCCCCACTTGTCCCATTTAACTTGTCTCAGTGAGGACCAGGGAAATTCAGTGTGGTGGTCCATAAGACCCAGCGGACCTTGGGAACCGGCGGAGCTCGGGACCCGCCACCCGCAGTGTTTCTGTTCCATTGACAGGAAGCGATCGCGATTGAAAATAAAGTGGAAATATTAAAGCATTTGGAAAGAGGTGAAACGCCATCGGTCATTGGAAAATCGTTAGGCTATAGTTGGTCAACAATCGGAACAATTATAAAGGATAACGGATAAAGTGAGAATAATGGAGCATGTGAAAGGCCCTGCCCCGTTGAAAGCTACAATTATTACTAATCAATGCAGTGGTTTAATTATTGGATTACATACATTTCTTAAGTGTTTTATATGCACAGAAAGGTAAAATATATACTATATACTAAGACAAACGTTTGACTAACTAATGCTAAATAATACTGGATGTACTTGTTCCGACTTACAAATCCGACTTAAAGACAGACTCCGGAACAGAACTCGTACGTAACCCAGGGACTGCCTGTATCCACATTCTGTAACCTTATTGGCCAAATTCCTATATGGTGGGGATGAAAAGTGTCACAATCTATTGATGCCTTTTTATTTACTCTAGTCATTCCATGTGTTCAGGAATATAATGTCAAAGCTATCTGCAAGGCAAGTATCTTTCCCTTGCATCGCTCAACTGACTTTCATAGTAGTTTCTGTGGGTTTGGCCCCAAATTGTCAGGATTTACTGCTCCAACACTAGATTTAACTTTTGCTTGTGATACTACTGTTGTTGGCTGAAGCAAAGTGGTGACAAATCAACGTGTAGGAGGGAGATTGAAAATCTGATTGAGCAGTGCCACAACAACCTCTCACTCAACGTCAACTAAACCAAATATCTGATTATTGGCTGCAGGAGGAAGAAGCCAGAGGCCCATGAGCCAATTTCATTAGGGAAACGGAAACGAAGATTGTCAGTAGCTTTAAATTCCTTGGCATTATCATTATCAGAGTCTGTCCTGAGAACAGCACATAAATGTCATCACAACAGCGCCTTTTCTTTCATAGAAGTTTGTATAGACTCAGTACATCACCAAAAACATTGAAAAACTTCTATAAATACATGGTGGGGAATATCCTAACTGGTTGCTTCACAGGCTGGTATGGAAACACCGATGCCTAGGAATGGAGAAGTCTACAGAAAGTGGTGGATACAGCCTATCTATCACAGGCAAAACCTTCCCACCATTGAATACATTTACACAGAGTGCTGCTACAGGAAAGCAGCATCCAGGCTGTGCCCTCTTCTAACTACTGCCATCGGGCAGGAGGTACAAAAGCCACCAGGTTCAGAAACAGTTATTACCCTACATCCAACAGGTTCCTGAACTAGCATGGATAACTTCAATCAACACTACTCTGAATTGATTCTGTGACCTACAGACTCATTTTAAAGGACTCTTTACAACTCATGTTCTTAGAATTATTTTTTATTTGCACAGTTGCACATTGTCAGTCTGTTTCTGTATAGTCTTTCATAAATTCTAACTTCTGATAATACTTGTCAGAATTTGAATCTCAAGGTAGTATATGGTAACATACTGTATACATATGTTGATAATAAATTTACTTTAAAGCTTTGAGATGTGGGGTTGGCATTATCAAAATTAATTTTATATTGGCCCTGTAACAAAATTATTGGTAAGTACAACAAGTTTCAATCTATCTTGCTGAACTACAGACATTTGAGGTTAGTCCAATCCTCACCTTGTGGATGTGTACTCACTTTAGCGGTGATCCATCCTAAAACCTTTTTGTCTTTCTCCTGTCTGTCTTTAGATTCTTTTGTAAGACCAATGATCTCTCCTTTATCCACTACCTTTGGTCCTGTGCATTATTCTAAATACTCTAATCCAATAACTGTTGATTCGTAATTTGTAATGGAAGTACTGCTGAGTTCATATTTAGCCTGCTGATAAATGGAGCAGGTGCATTGCTTGGTAGTTTAAAAAAAAAATATTCTTAGCTCCTGTTCACTGCTTTAGTATTCTCCTTGGAGAATATTAAAGCAGAGAACAGGAGCCGCTTATAATTCAGGGATGAAGCTATAGTAAAGATGGAAATTCCCTGTTGTCAAACTTTCTGAGACCGCTCCAGGATAGTGTTAACTTGGCAACATTTTTAGTGCAATTGTATGTGCAGTGAAACAGTTAGAATGCGCCACTCGTTTGTCTGAATTACTGCAAGCTGAAGCATAGTACCACTCTATCAGCTACAGATTACCCTTCAGTGGCACCTGCTGAGTGAAAATATTCATCACAGGCTGTTGCAACTTCTCTCTCTTCTCCTGAAGATTGTTAGTCAGATGTACATGCAGCTACATCTGAAGTCCATGTAGAGATTCTGAAAGAACCTCCCTTTACAATATATTGTAATAGAACGCAATGATCTGTGAACTGATTTGTTATTTGATGTTTTTAAGATGTTTACAGAATTGCAGCAGATGAGACAACAGCTTCCTGACATGGAATTTGGACGACGCATGGCTGTTGAACGAGAACTAGAAAAGGTTGATGGAATGAGGCTAACCAACATTGTTTTTGACGAGACTGGACACTTTGTACTATATGGTACAATGCTGGGTATTAAAGTAATAAATATAGAAACTAACAGGTATTTATGCATGAAATTAAAATGATGCATGTAATACAGTAGTAAAGTAAGAGAATCAATGGAGTTGTTGCTTGCATAATATCTTAATACATTCTGATCTTATGGTTTAGCTCTCCTGTACTCATATATGGTTTAAATCAATCATTTTGATCTTTTATGATATCTTCAGTGAAGTTCTGCAGATGCAGAGAAAAAGAAATTACTTGGCAGCAAACACTAGATGTAACTGAGCCAGCCCTTTAAGCTTCTATTCAATAATGAGAATGAGAATTTTTGAGGATTTATGTATTGGGATAGGGATTTGGTAAGGACTGTAGGACGCAGATAGCTGAGTTGTAGTTAATGATGGTAGAACGGAGAGATAAATGGCAAAGGTGGTTGGCAAGCACCTGAGTACAGTAATGAAGTAATGAGATGTGGTTTGTGGAATTACGAGTATATTGGATATAATGTAGGACAAAGCACAGGAGGATGCTAATGTTGGGAAATGTACTTTGGAGGCTGGAAAGGCGTGATCATGCCTTAGTACATTGAGGAAGAGGTATTTGTTTATTACATGTAAATAAGGATAAAGTTGGCTACAGTTCCTCAACTTATTGCTTTGTGATTTGGCTGGAACCATGTCCGCAGAGGACAACAGACTTGGCTATGTTTTCGTACAATAGAAATATATAATACTATGGGGACCATCTGGTCCATTGTGATTTTGCCAGCTATTTTGAAAGACCAATTCAATTAGCCTCACTCCTTTCTCTTTCCCCACAACCATACAAATGCTTTCTTTTCAACAAAATCACATTGTCTTTCATAATTTACTATTGCAATTGCAACCACCATCCTTCCATAGAGTGGATTTTGGATCTTATCAAGCTTGCTGTGAAAGGTATCCTATGATCATTTCGTTTTGCCCAATTATTTCATCGTGTCAGTGCCCTCCAATTCTAGAGGATGGAAAATGACTTTTCACCCCAGTGACAACAGAACGTCCCAATATATATTAAGCTTGTGATTAACAAGGCAAATACCTAAATAATGAAACATAACGTAATGAAAGATTAAAATAAGGCAACAGTCTGTGTTAAATGCTTAGACAAACATAGGAGCAGGATTAGTTCATTGGGCCCCTTGAGTCTGTTCTGGCATTCTCTGAGATCATGGCTGGTTTGTGACTCAGTTGCATGTGGCTTAATGCAAGCTTAGATTTTATTGTTTGGATCAAATCCTTTCTGGACTACTACATTATATCCCAAGTAAGATGTTTGACTTGGAGGAGGTCCTGTGTACATTCATTAGAATCATCTGTCTTTTTTAAGGGTTAAGCCATAAAGGCAGATTACATAAAATGCCTGTATCCTCTTGAGTTTTGAAAGATGGTCTGTTGAAATCTCAAAAGTGATTTGATTTTCCCTGGCGGGGAGAAAACAATGCTAATAATTAAATGTGGCTCATTTATTGAAGTGGGGGTTTTTCTTCATGAAAATGATGCTGGAAATTTGGAATTTGCTCCCAAAAAACTCTGCTTGCTGGGTCAGAAAATTTTCAGACTGCGTGATAGATTAGGATATCCAGAGAAATAAATGAGGGGTAAATGAAGCTGAGGTGCAATTTAGCAATTATTTAATTAAATAGCAGATTGTGTGTAAGGAACTGTATTGAACCAGTTCCCAATGTTTCTTGAGTATAAAGGGCCCAAATCATTTCTCGTGACCAAGGAAAAAGCAAAAAATGAGCAGGTGGCTGAAAGTAAGCAAAAATATTGGTAGGTAAAATCACCATCCCTCATTCCCATTTCCCTCTCTCACCTCATCTCCTTACCTGCCCATCACCTTCATTTGATGCTCCTTTTCCAGCCCTGTATCTCTTTCACCAATCAACTTCCCAACTCTTTACTTCCTCCCTCCCAGTTTCACCTATCACCCTCTACTTTGTATTTCTACCTCCCCTCCCTCCACCTTCTTCCTCTGACTTCTCATCTTTTTTTCCCCAGTCCTGATGAAGGGTCTCGGCCCAAAACGTCACCTCTCCAAGGTGCTGCATGGCCAGCTGAGTTCCTCTGTCATTTTATGTGTGTTGCTTTGTCAAGTAATAGTTATTTTAAAAGATTCTTGAAAGTTAATGCTTGGGATTCAGACACCAGGGGCACATTGGGACAATTATGGTCTCACTTGATGGCATTGCTTGTGGAGGAATGAAGAGTGAACTGGGATTGGAGAAGTAGAGGTGCCAGTTGCACAGCCAAAGATTAATAAAGCTGGAAAAACTCAGCAGGACAGGCAGCATCTATGGAGAGAAATTGACAGTCTGTAGCGATGTGCTACACACAGCGCTGAAATAACGACACGCAGTCGGTAAGTCGTTTGGAGACTAGTTTATTCAAACTTGGCGGCGCTGGCATTTAATCCCTAGTGCCCGCCCTCTCCGGGCGGAAATGACATCAGAGGTGCATTACCAAAGTCTCTCCCCGCGCGCTGGCTATTTGTGAGCCGTTTCGCCTGCGCAGAAAGTGGGTCGCCACATAACCCCCCCCCAGAACCAGCGATACAGCCCCCAATGTCCAGAGTCTAGATCAGCCTCTGTTTGGGAGGTCTGCTTCTGCACCGCGGTGCCTGAACCTTGACCGGCTGTGCCAAATCCACATGGGCTGGTTTGAGTCGGTCCACCGTGAAAACCTCGTCTCTCCCCCAAATGTCCAGGATGCACGTGGACCCGTTGTTGTTGATCACCTTGAATGGCACCTCGTATGGCCGCTGTAGCGGTGCCTGGTGTCTGCCTCTTCGTACAAACACAAAGTTACATTTCTGCAGGTCTTTGGGTGCATGGGTCGGGGTCCGTCCGTGCTGTGAAGTTGGTACGGGGGCCAGGTTGCCAAGCCTTTCGCGTAGCCTGCCCAGGACTGCTGCGGGTTCTTCCTCGCCCCCTTGGGGCTGGTATGAACTCTCCCGGGACAGCCAGGGGCGCGCCGTACACCAACTCGGCCGACGAGGCGTGCAGATCCTCTTTGGGCAATGTACGAATTCCAAGCAGGACCCAGGGAAGCCAGTTAGGTCCTCTCAGGCGGGCCATAAGAGCTGACTTCAACTGACGGTGGAAGCTTTCCACTACTCCGTTTGACTGTGGGTGGTAGGCAGTTGTATGGTGCAGCTGCGTTCCCAACAGGCTGGCCACAGCCGACCACAGGCTGGAGGTGAACTGGGCGCCTCTGTCGGAAGTAATGGGGGCTGATACCCTGATGCGTGCTACCCAGGTTGCAATCAGTGCTCGGGTGCAGGAATCGGCAGATGTGTTGGTGAGCGGGACCGCCTCTGGCCACCTCGTGAACTGGTCTACCATAGTTAGGAGGTACTGCGCTCCTCGGGACACTGGTAGGGGGCCCACGATATCCACATGAATGTGGTCGAACCTCCGGTGGGTGGGTTCGAACTGCTGCGGCGGGGCTTTAGTGTGCCGCTGTACCTTGGCTGTTTGGCACTGCGCGCACGTTCTGGCCCATTCACTGACCTGCTTGCAAAGTCCGTGCCACGCGAACTTGCTGGAGACCAGCCGGACGGTTGTCCTGATAGAAGGGTGCACCAAACCGTGTATGGAGTCAAAAACTCGCCGCCTTCAGGCTGCTGGGACGATGGGGCGAGGTTGGCCGGTAGCCACGTCGCACAGGAGGGTCCTATCACCTGGGCCTACGAGAAAGTCCTGCAGCTGCAAACCCGAGACTGCGGTCCTGTAGCTGGGCATCTCATCATCTGCCTGCTGCGCCTCCGCCAGTGCTGCATAGTCCACCCCCAGGGACAGGGCCTGGACAGCTGGTCTGGAGAGTGCGTCCGCCACGACGTTGTCCTTTCCCGAGACATGCTGGATGTCCGTCGTGTACTCGGAGATGTAGGACAGATGTTGCTGCTGGCGAGCCGACCAGGGATCGGACACCTTCGTAAACACGAAGGTCAACGTTTGTCGTTCATGAACACGGTGAATGGCCTGCCTTCTAAGAAGTACCTGAAATGCCGGATTGCCAGATACAGTGCCAACAGCTCCCAGTCGAAAGCACTGTACTTGAGTTCGGGTGGTCGTAGGCGCTTGCTGAAGATCGCCAGGCGTTGCCAGCGCCTCTCGATGAGCTGCTCCAGCACCCCACCGACTGCTGTGTCGGATGCGTCCACTGTGAGGGCGGTCGGAACGTCCGTTCTGGGGTGCACCAGCATTGCGGCATCTGCCAAGGCTTCCTTGGCTTTAACGAAAGCGGCTGCGGCCTCCTCGTCCCAAGTAATGTCCTTGCCTTTACCTGACATCAGGGTGTACAAAGGGCGCATGATACGGGCTGCTGAGGGGAGGAAACGGTGGTAGAAGTTCACCATACCAACGAACTCCTGCAGGCCTTTGACCGTGTTGGGCCAGGCAAAGTGGCGGATCGCGTCTACCTTGGCGGGCAGAGGTGTTGCCCCGTCTTTGGTAATCCTGTGGCCCAGGAAGTCGATAGTATCGAGACCAAATTTGGCCGGGTTGATCGTGAGGCCGAAATCACTCAGGCGGGAGTAGAACTGGCGGAGGTGGGGACAGATGCTCCTGATGACAACTGCTGGCTATAAGGATGTCGTCCAAATAGATGAACGCAAAGTCCAGGTCGCGTCCATTAGCCGCTGGAACGTCTGTGCGGCATTCTTCAGGCCGAACGGCATTCGGAGGAACTCGAACAGGCTGAATGGAGTGATGAGTGCTGTTTTGGGGATGTCTTCAGGGTGCACCGGGATTTGATTGTTTCCCCGGACGAGGTCTACTTTGGAAAAGATTCTTGCCCCGTGCAGGTTTGCTGCAAACTCCTGTATGTGCGGCATGGGGTAGCGGTGTGGAGTGGTAGCCTCGTTCAGTCTGCAGTAGTCGCCACATGGTCTCCAACCCCCAGCTGTTTTGGGCACCATGTGCAGGGGGGAGGCCCAAGGGCTGTTGGACCTCCGTATGATCCCCAATTCCTCCATCCTCTTGAACTCCTCCTTCGCCAGGTGGAGCTTTTCCGGGGGGAGCCTTCGTGTGCGGGCGTGGAGGGGTGGTCCCTGGGTTGGAATGTGGTGCTGTACCCCGTGTCTGGGCGTGGCTGCCGTGAACTGCGGTGCCAGAATCGATGGAAAGTCCGCCAGGATTCTGGTGAATTCGTTGTCCGACAGCGTGATGGAGTCCAGGTGTGGGGCCGGCAACTTGACTTCACCCAGGGAGAACGTCTGGAAAGTCTCGGCATGTACCAGTCTTTTCCCTTGCAAGTTGACTAGCAGGCTGTGAGCTCGCAAGAAGTCCGCCCCCAGGAGTGGTTGGGCCACCGCGGCCAGTGTGAAGTCCCACGTGAACCGGCTGGCACCAAACTGCAGCTGCAATGTGCGGGTGCTGTAGGTCCGTATCGTGCTGCCGTTTGCGGCCCTCAGGGTGGGTCCTGGCTTCCTGTTGCGGGTGTCATACCCCATCGGGGGCAAGACGCTGATCTCCGCTCCGGTGTCGACCAAGAAGCGACGTCCCGACTTTGTCCCAGACGTACAAGAGGCTGTCCTGGTGGCCAGCTGCCATAGTCATTAGCAGCAGCTGGCCCTGGCCCTTGCAGGGCGGGCGACAACGGCAGGCTTTTGTGCCCCACCGCTGGTGGTAGAAACACTACTGTTCACTATCCTCCTCACTCCTGCCTCTGTGTTGTGTGCGCCCCCCTGCCGGGCCTGGTCTGGTCTGCTGTTGGGTGCATGGCCTGGTAATCTGACCAATGGACGCCACGCTGTCCCTCTTGGCTTTCCACAGCAGGTCTGCCTGGGCCGCCACCTTCCGGGGGTCGCTGAAATCTGCGTCGGCCAGCGTAGATGTATGTCCTTGGGCAGTCGCTCTAGGAACACTTGCTCGAATATGAGGCAGGACTTGTGTCCGTCAGCCAGGGACAGCATCTTGTTCATCAATGCTGACGGCAGTCTGTCTCCCAAACTGTCCAGGTGAAGCAGGCAGGCACCCCGCTCACGCCGTGAGAAGCCAAAGGTCCCAATGACCAGCGCTTTGAATGCTTCATATTTGCCTTCTTCTGGGGGCGACTGTATGAAATCCGCAACCTGGGTGGCCGTCTCGTGGTCAAGGGCGCTCACCACGTGGTAGTAACGCGTGGAATCAGAGGATATCTGCCGAATCTGGAACTGGGCTTCTGCTTGGCTAAACCACACGCGTGGTCGCAGCGTCCGGAAAGTCGGCAGTTTTAGCGAAACTGCGTGAACAGATGAAGAGTCGGTCATCTTTGGTCCAAATCGCGTTTGGACCGTCGGGGTCACCAATGTAGCGATGTGCTACACACAGCGCTGAAATAACGACACGCAGTCGGTAAGTCGTTTGGAGACTAGTTTATTCAAACTTCGCGGCGCTGACATTTAATCCATAGCGCCCGCCCTCTCCGGGCGGAAATGACATCAGAGGTGCATTACCAAAGTCTTCCCCCCGCGCGCTGGCTATTTGTGAGCCGGTTCGCCTGTGCAGAAAGTGGGTCGCCACAAGTCAATGTTTTGGGTCAAGACTCTTGATTTGGACTGGAAGCTACTGGGGAGAAGGGGTTGATCAACAGCTGGCAGGTGGAGGTGGATCCACGTCGGGAGTGAGAATGGTGTCAGAAGCTGGGAAGTGATTGGTGGACAAAGGGCTGACCATGGTGGAATTTGATAGAGGAAAGTGGAGCATGGAATACAGGGAGTTAAACCAGTGGGAGAAATGTGCAGTTAATAGGCTTGTGGAGAGGGTAGGGTAGAGGAAGGAGGGTGATGGGGGCCAGGTGGATCAGGAGGAAAGGGAAAAGGCATAGCGAGGAAGTGGTTACTGGAAGTTTAAGAACTTAATGCCACCAGGTTAGAGACTGGATGTGACACAGAAGATTTTGAAACTGAAGTAATATAAATATTCATGACTGCAACAAGACCAGCTTTCAGGGGATTTGATTGGCTGCAAATGTTACACAAAGGGTCAGTGATTCTTTGTGGAATTGTTAGTAGTTGGTAATTTTTGGCTTTGAGGCATATTTGCTCTGGGGTCCAAACCTCTGCAGGTGATCACCATTGTCATTCTAACTACACACTTGCGTTGGTCGAATTAATGGGAGTCTGGCATTGGATCCCAAATTTCTGCAGCTTCCAATTACGGTACTTGTACTGAAGCATTTGCCCACAATCTACACCATGTTAGACCTGGTAGAGGTTCACAACTTTATTTGAATGGAGAGTTATAATTGTGAGGGAAAAGACCAGTTATATGATTTGTATGTAAGTGTTTTGTTAGCTTATATTTACAACTTATAATATTTTAGAAATACTATAAATGTCAAAGGTTATTTCAGTGTTTTTCAGAGACATTTACGGCATTCAAAGTCTTTGGCAGCTGGTTCACCCAGGAGAAGTGGCTTAGTTAGCTCTTGCAACATTTCAGTAGGATTTATGATCAAGGCTTTATGCTGTTCAGACCGCACTGATTAGACTGAAGCTGATTTCTTTGCAGGACACCTGTTTCAAATAAGAATAGGTTTAGTGGAGTTATTAGTATGCAACTCATGACCTCCAGGCAGTGAGCGGTAAAATGGAATGTCTGGATCAGTGTAGTCCTTTGTTCAGGTTTTCCAACTGAAATATCTTCCCATTGCATCATTTTCTTTACTACTTCTCCAAATTCAGGGAAATAAGATGCACAAAACAATACATGATTTCGAAACCCTACAGTTATAATAAAACTCGGTTTTTGAGTAATAATTGCTTTTGGTGACTTGAATATAATATAAAGTTCAATTTTTCCCAAGGTGCGTACGAATCCTGGGCAAACAAGAAAATATACGAGTAGTGCAGCTAGCTTTATTCCAAGGTGCTGCTAAACCTGCGCAGGGTGTAATGACAATGGAGATGAAAGCATCTGACAACCCTGTGCTACAAAATGTTCAACACGATCCAACTGTATTCTGTACAGCATTTAAAAAGAATCGATTTTATATGGTAGGTGGGATTTTTATGCAAGTTAATCATAAATTTCATTTAGTACATTACCTGTTGGATGATTTAATTACTTTTTGCTGGCACTAACTGGATTAACACATTGATAAAGAGCTTTTTTTTAAGGAATGTCCTTAACAGTTGCAAGTAAGTTTTTGTTTATTGATACTGATTTTTAAATTTGTATATTCTGTGCTGGAGAATCCTTTATGGATGGTTTGCCAAGCGCTCTCTGGGAGTCAGTTATAATGTTTAAATCAATTTAAACATTAATTTTCATGCTTTTTAGCAAATATTGGTGCTGTAATTTAAAATTTAATTTAATAAGGCAACAAGGTAACCATTAGGCTGTGAAATTCAAAATGGTTGAACTAATCAACAACTGCTGTAATTCAACAAGTATCTTAACAGTAGGAGTGTGGTTCTGGACATTGACCTCTTTTAAATATTGTGTTAACTAAGCTGTTGTTTCTCTAATTTTAATTATGCAAAGTTTACAAAGAGGGAGCCAGAGGATACAAAAAGTGCTGAGTCTGATCGAGATGTCTTCAATGAAAAACCCTCCAAAGAGGAAGTCATGGCTGCCACACAAGCAGATGGTCCTAAACGTGTTTCAGACAGTGCTGTTATCCACACAACAATGGGAGATGTACATGTGAAACTGTTCCCTGTTGAGTAAGTTTACAGGTGTACCTGGAGCTGTTTTGGTGAAATTTGAAACTGAGAATACTTAAGCTAACAAAAAACATACTGGTAAATAGTATAGCTGAATCCAGCTTTATTAAATGCAAGTGTTACTATGTTTAAAAACTTGATCTAAGAATTTTATTTAGAGATACAGCACAGAATAGGCCCTTCCGGCCCTTCGAGCTTGTACGCCATAGCAACCCCCGACAAGCCCTAACCTAATCACGGGACAATTTACAATTAACCTACTAACTGGTATGTCTTTCGACTCTGGGAGGAAACTGGAGCATCCAAAGAAAGCAGGCGTTACACGAGAAGGATGTACAGACTCCTTACAGATGTTATCAGAATTGAACTCCAAACTCCGATGCCTTGAGCTGCAATAGCATCATGCTAACTGCTATGCTACCATGGTTCTGTTCTGATGTAATATAATATAGACTAGATAAGACTAAATTTTCAATTTAAGAATTTCCCTCATTTAAAGATTATACCTTTGCAATAAGACCTGGCATTATACATGTCCTCTACAAATTATAACTTTACCTATTCGTGAAGATCAGCTTTCACACCTTAAGGATGAGGTGGGTTGGAATCTATTGTTGTTATTTTTATTTTTCACTACATTCCTTCTGGTAAAATTAACCAGTACTGTTTATTTTCTTGTAATTAGGTGTCCAAAAACTGTGGAGAATTTCTGTGTGCACAGTAGAAATGGATATTACAATGGCCACATATTTCATCGTGTTATCAAGGTATTTTTGTTGATGAACTTGGTCTTATAATTTATGATATTGGTGTTGCATTTTCATTTTATTGAAATAGAAATCCTGTAAGCTAGTTTCTTTAAGGTGTTTTTCAGCTCTGAGAATTGATTTCTTTAATTGTTGAAGACAATGGCTAAGTGTAATTTAACCCAAAATACAATGTGTATGTATTGAATGTTGATTTGGCTTGATTGACTGATTAAACGATATAATTATTTCAAAATGGTGTGTACAATACAAAAATAATGTATAACCATCTGTGTTAGCAAGAAAAATAAGAGACTGATGCAGCTCCTAAAGCAAAAAGACCACGCAAACCCCAGATATTCTCTCTTCTCCCCTCCCCCAATGGGCATAAGATACAAAAGCCTTGAAAGCACATATCACTAGGTTCAAGGATAGCTTATACCCTGCTGTTATAAGACTATTGAATGGTTCCCCAGTACAATAAGTTGGACTCTTGACCTCACAATCTATCTTGTATGATCTTTCGCCTTACCTGAACTGCACTTTCTCTGAGACAGTAACTGTTGCATTTTATTCTGTATTCTGTTAATGTTTTACATTGTACTACCTGTGCATTGTGTAATGATTTGATCTGTATGAACAGTAATGCAGAACAAGTCTTTCACTGTATCTCAATATATGTGATAATAATAAACCAATTCCAATATAAATTTAAGAGCACTAGAATCAGATAAAAGTTGTGAACCAGTGAATCTTTTGGTTCAAAGTAGAGATTTCTGTAATGAGATCAGCAAACATTACAAGTGGGCTTATGTTGTAATAAAGGTGGAAGTACAATGCTTTAAAATCAGAAAACTTTATACTGATCAAGTTGCTATCAGTCTCCTTTGTATAAGGATAATTTGTCCAATTAAAATGTAGTAGAAGTGAAATGTGTATTTAAAGCATGAATGATTTAATTTGTACACTTTCATAGGGTTTCATGATTCAAACTGGAGATCCAACTGGGACGGGGATGGGAGGAGAAAGTATTTGGGGAGGCGAATTTGAAGATGAATTTCACCCGACATTAAGGCATGATCGACCATATACACTAAGCATGGCGAATGCAGGTGCTAACAGTAATGGATCCCAGTTCTTTGTAACTGTTGTACCTACAGTAAGTTCCTCTTTCTTGCTGTTATTCAGAGTTGAATGTAATTGTTCTAGTACTTTAGCCAATGGATTATTTAAAAAAAGTAGTTCTGGGGGGAGAAAACACTTTCAAAGAAAATAATATGCTTCCTAATTTAAAATTACCAATGCCTCTATTATATTGTGGACAACTTGCTTTACAACTTCAGTTCTTCAGACATTCAGGGCCAAATCTACAATAGATATAAATTTCTAGTCTAGTGTTTCAAAGCTTGCTGTTTTCTATTCAGTTGTCAGTGAATTGCAAGCAAAACTTGAACAAAAGATTACCAGGCTCCAGGTAGTGGGAGAAGTAAATGCACAGCTGAGTCCAATTCTGTATGTACATTAAAAGCTTCAGGGGAGGACCAGGCTATTTCTGAGCAAATAGTATGCTAGAATGGAGTACCTGCTTTTAAAGGCGATATTGAAATCCAATTTATAGATGACCAGAAAAAGGCTACGGGATTTTCCTTGTCATGAAACTTAAGGTTAATTTTGCAGATAAATAGAATTGGGTAATGAAAAGAATTGTGGATGTGATGCTAGTTAAATGGATTGAAGAGGTATCTTCTTGTTCAGTAAATTGTACAAGTTTCTTTTCCTACCAAGTGCTTATGGATTTTCATAAATTCAGTATCATTTTAGTAGCAGAGTATGACTTTGCTGTCTGTCAAGGGTGTTTTCAATTGTTCTGGCCACTCATTAAACTATGTGACACTGCCTAAGGCCCAACCATACCCAACCAACTAACATGTTTCTCCCACCCCATGCCAGCTGACCTCTTGAATAGACTTGTCCACATTAATCTGGGGCTCTAAACTGTAGTTTATGAAACTTTGTCAAACTGAATTGGGTAATTTTTGTTGTGAAATATTAATGCAGAGTTTAAGAAAATGTCCTTTTTGTTTTAATACTTTTAGCCATGGCTTGATAACAAACACACAGTTTTTGGTCGTGTGACAAAAGGAATGGAAGTGGTCCAGAGGATTGCTAATGTGAAGTGTAATCCAAAAACAGATAAGCCATATGAAGATATCAGCATAATCAATATTACTGTAAAATAATCAAGTATCATTTAACAATATTGATAGCTTCAATATTGTAAAAGTAATTTTGTAATGTTTTCAAAATAAATTTTGTTACAAAATGAATATTTCTGTATTAATGTTTATACTGATATTTCAGATGCCTTTCAATGGGTAATGTACTGGTACTCCTCCGTTGTGTATTAACTTCCAGCATTAAATGCAAAAATTCAAATTAATTCAAACAAGGTATGTTGCTTTTATAAAGTTAAAATAGAAATAGAAATAAAAATGCCGGGCAAGCAGTTCAGCAAAATACCTTCATCAATACCAGCATGAAAACTGCAAACTTGACTTTTTCACCATTCCTCTACCTTATCTTTTACTGCCTCGGATGTTTTTCTAGCAAAACGGTTGATGGAAGCACTGAAATTATTCTAGCATGTTTTCACCAGGATAAATGATAAAGCAATATCAATTGCAGTTAAACAAGCTATTAGTTACTGGAATTCTCTATTGTGAATATGTTAAGGTGATTAATACAGAATTAAAGGAAAACCTGGTTAATGCTGGAAATCTGAAAGAAAAGCATAAAATGCTGGAAAAACCTATCAGATCAGACAGCAGCTGTAGTAGAAAAAGTTAGGAAAGAGTGAAAACAGGTTTGTTTTTCATGAGGTTGGACTGAATAAAACAAATGGAATATTGCTGATTGAATGAGACCAAATTCTTAAAAACAATTGGTGGTTTTGGAGTGCAGTAATAGGTGAGGGGTAAGTGTATTTTTCATTTAAAGAATAGCCTACACTTTTGTAGTCAAAACTGAAACCTTTTTTCCAGTTAAACTTATAGGCGGGATGATTTTAACTGCAGCATGTAGTAATACACAAAATATCTTAAGAGGATGCACTTTTCTAGTTGAGGGCAATTAATTTCAGCCAGCTGGTCTAGTGCTGTTTGAGTGCATAGGAGGCCAGGCCAAGATGGCATTGTGGGTGTTTTTTTAAAAACATAATTCAGCAGCCTCCGAGTGTTGCAGACAGCGATGGGGCTTTGGTGAATAGCAACAGGTGGGTGTTTCTCCCTTTCTTGATTTACAGTGACCTTAATTACTGTAAAGCTGGGCAATCATAATTGATTACAGTCAATCATGCTTAGAATGGAATAAATCCTCAACTCGAATTAGTTACTACTGGCAATTTAAAGTAGCAAGGTAGTCCACAGCAGAAGAACTCAGCCCTATTTTGTGGGGAACCTAGGAAACAGGACACTGCAGCTCTTGTATGACAGAATCAAACAGATGGGCATCTACAATGCTGAGGATTCTAAGTACCATTTAATGAGTAGGCCACCAGTAAGGGGTTGCACAGCTCTTTTAAAAAAAACACAAGGCAGAGCAAACTAGTCAGTAAACTCAAAGACCTGGGACTCAAAACCCTTCTGTGCAGTTGCATCCTGGATTTCCTCACTTGTACATCTGTCAGTTCAGATAAAGAAAATCTCTCCACATCTCCATCAGCACAGGAGCACCTTAGGGATGTGTGTTTAGCCCCCTGTTCTATTTGCTTTACACCAGTGACTGTGTGGCTAAATACACTTCCAACACCATATACAAGTTCGCTGATGACACCACTGTTCTGGGCTGTATCAAAAGTGATGAATCAGCTTACAGGAGGGAGACTGAAAATGTGGTTGAGTGGTGTAATAACAACCTCACTTGATGTCAACAAGACCAAGGAATTGATTGTGGACTTCAGGAGAGGGGAACCAGAGATCCTTGATCCAGTCTTCATCAGAGGATCGGAAGTGGAGAGGGTCAGTAACTCTAAATTCCCTAGGTGTCACCATCTCAGAGGACCTGTCCTGGACCCATCATATAATAGGATTGTAAAGAAAGCACGATAGCACCTCTACTTCCCATGAGTCTGCAGAGATTTGGCATGTTGTAAAAAAACACCTTGGCAACCCTCTGTAGATGTGTGGTGGAATGTATGTTGAAAGGCTGCATTATGACCTGGTGTGGGAATACCAATACCTTTTGAGCAGAAAATCCTACAAAAGGTAGTGGACTCAGCCCAGTGCATCAGGAGGGTAAAACCCTCCCAACCATTGAGCACATCTACATGAAATGTTGTAGAAAAGTAGTATCTATCATCAAAGATCCTCACCATCTAGGCCACACTCTTGCTGCTGCCATCAGGTAGAAAGTACAAGTGCCTCAGGACTCACACCACCAGGTTCAAGAACAGATACTACCCCTCAACCACCAGGCTCTTGAACAAAAGGAGATAACTTCACTCATTCTGCTTCTGGTGTTCCCACAACCAATGATCTCACTTTAAGGACTCTTGTTATTTCACGCTCATTATTTATTGCTAATTATTTATTATTCAGTTTGTTATTCGTTGATCCCACTTACTGTTCTATCGATTTGCTCAGTATGCTCACAGAAAAAGAACCTCAGGGTTATATGTGGTGATGTGTATGTACTCTGATAATAAATGGAACTTTGATTTAGTCTTAGGCCTCCACCTATCATAAAGAAGCAGAACTGTGGCATGGTCACATCAGCAGTTAATAAAAAGATGGTCTGACTTTCCTTTTTCTTGAGTATTTGTTAGTGACACTGTCCTATAGTTAACTAGGGTTTAATGATACGCAATTTGGTTTTCAGCAATAGAATATTTTGACCTTAGAAGCACTTATTTAGCTTGTACTTAAATCTCCCAGCACAGAGTAACTGAAGCTTAGACTTCATACTTATTGTGTAAGCGAGCCCATTATTCAGTAATGACAAACGTCGTGTCTTCACTTCAGAATTGCCTGAAAGCGCTCCAGTCATCATTCTCCTTGTTTTGAGTTTCTGGTGCAGTGCTGACTAGAAACTGTAAATCTCACAACTCAAGGGTTGCACAGCTGTGTTTGATTTAACCACATGAGAAAGAGATTATCTGCACCTATGCCAGCCAAGTAAAATACAAGTGAGAAACAATGTCTTGTTCCAAAAACTTTAGTAACTTTTTAATTTGGCTTTGGCAAACTGTGTTTAGTCAATGCAAAATTAAAATATCCATGCTGTACATGTTTAAAAAGATTAGGGATTGCAATTTATTAAAAAATTCTCCATTTAATGTTGCCAACTGGCTGCAAACACACAGTCAGTAATGTGATTACCCTGGCTCCGCTCTTCAGACCTGTCACAGCCCATGATTTTTTTTTAAATATACAAATACAGCTGCTGTGGGACTCAGTTGAGAAAGGAGAAGCAGCTGATTTTGAGATTCTCAGTTGAATATAATTTGACAGAATAAAGTTTACTTACCAAACCTGCCTTTTAATTATGAACGTGAATTAAGTTAAGCTTGTTACAAAGCCAATAATGTTCAGGCTGCTCATTGTGAGGCACACAGTATTCAACAGTAATAGATAGTTACAGATAATTAGAGGCTGTTTATAGCTCAGTTTCAGAACTAGTTAATACATAATATACAATGGTAATGTAGTGAAGACAATTAGCATTAAACATTTGTTCGAAACTTTAACAGCACTATAAAACAAAACCAGTTTCTTAAATAGTAAATGCTGCATAAAGACAACAAACTGAACCACTTAGTTACAAGCAAATTAACTGCACTTGGAATAAGAAAACAAATGCAACAAAAATCCAATTAGTAGGACCTGCTTTCTTAATCACATTGTTTATACATTTCACATCTGTTTTACAAACTTTCTGCCCATGTATCTCACTGTTACTGTTCTTCAAATTTAATACCACTACATGCAAAGCAACCAGGTACAGGCATAGCCTATTGTGCAACAAATTTAAGCTACATCCAGTACACCTGCAGCCACTAAATGTCTTGAGAGCCAGTCTAATCCTTCATGTAGTCCCAAGCCACTCTGGGCATCACAGCCTTGAATATGCCAGCTGCGACCACAGCATAGTTTATACAAACTGAGTAACTGTGTAATTTCTTCTACTGTCAGTGCTCCAGTCACATCCTGTTAAATTAAAAAAAAACAAATTCTTTGTTGCAATTTAAAAAAATGATTTCCTTCAAAAGATTAGTCCCTTCTGTCCATCAATTCAATGTTATTTCTCAAGACATTTCCATACTGAGTATAATGTTCAAAGACCTTGGATACACGCAGTTCACTGCGTTCACTGAGTTCACTCAGAGGGTTACAGTTAACTCAGTTGATAAGATTTTTGAATCTTAACAGCATTGAAGGTAAAGTGAACAGCAATGGCCCCATGGTGTGCTTGACCTTGTTTGAAGAGTTATGGCAAATGTCTGCTTAACATTCTTGTTACATATCTTTCTGAAGTTACATTTGTTCCTAAATGCAATTGATCTTTTGCTCAAGAAATGTGCGTTCATTCACTTCAATTTTTCTGTTTTCTTTATTCAGGCCTTTTGTAGATCAGTTGATCAAACAATAGTCTAAAATGTAATACATAATAAAAATAGAAGCTGGAGTAGGCTAAATGCCAGATCATGGTGGCATTGTTGTTTATTAAGGTCCAGTTGATTGCTTATCTCTACCACTTTCTTACATTAAACCTATCTTTCTCAACATCCCACGTTAAAATTTATCCCTATTTTGAATAAACCCACCACCAAGTCTCTACGGTGTAAATAGTAAATTCACCAACTGTGTGAAATCTCGTCTGCCCTTAATGGCCGATTCCTTATTTTGATACAAGGGCCCCAATACTGCGACCAGTAAAAACAAATTCGAAATCTACCATACCATAAAATGTATCTTTCCATGAGATCACTTGTCATTCCTTAAACTCAAAAGAATGACAAGTGATGAGTGCAGGCCTAACCTGCTTAATTTCTTCTCATACGATATATACACCATCCCAGGAATCTGGTGACTCTTCACTGTACTCTCTCTATGGTAAATTTATCCTTTCTTATGTACAGAGTCAGACTTGTAAGGCAATATTCCAGTTGTGGTTTCACCAAGTTAATGGAAAATGGTATATACAAGTGCTCAAAACCTCTAACAATCAAGGCCAATGTAACTGGTGAAACACAATCCTAAAATATTAAACCAGTTTTCCAATTAACATACCTGCTTATTGGCAAAGATAAGTAGTAAAGCATCCCTTAACTCTTTTTCAGTCAACAACTTGGCCAATTCACTATGTGCCTCCATTAATCGGTCTCTGTTGCTGCTATCAACCACAAATACAACTGCTGCAGGAATAAAAAGCAAAGAATCAAATATTTGTATATACTGTAGTATTTTAACCCAAAATGGTACTAATTAAAGTCACCTTCCAGTAGAGTTGATGATTTAACAACTGTTTTTTAAAAAAATTGTTTTTGCTCTCTATTGAATCTTTCTATTTTATTTGTTGACATATTTAAAGTGTATTAAATATTTTAAACTCTTGTATGTCTCATTGAGGAATATTCAGTCCGACTGTTTAGAGAGCCAAATTACTGTGTGAGCAGCTAAACATCAAAAAAATCTCACACAGGGTGATGTGCAAATCAATCCAGTTACTGTTAATAGCCACTCAAAACTATGGAAAATGTTTGGCAGTTAATTTATAAAGCAAGCCCTATTCATCTGGTGACTAAAACTGGGCCAAAAGATTTTGTTGACAAAATTAAGTTCACTTCAGTGCAATAAAACCTAATAATAAAGAAAAAAAATTGTAAATCGACAAGCAATAAAATTAATTAGTCACTACCAGCACCAAGCACAGCACTGGGATGATGCCAGTATCCCAGAATTGCACAATTATTCAGAAAATACTAAATTAATAATATTCAACACTAACCTTGTGTATTGAGGTAATAATGCTTCCAGAGTGGTCTCAATTTATGTTTGCCTCCTACATCCCAGATTGTAAACTTGAGATTTTTATATTCTACAGTTTCCACATTAAAACCTGCATGCAGGGGGGGAAAGTACTAATTTCACAATTTGTCTCAATTAAAATAAGATTAGAAAACTTAAATTAATTAAGAAGGATGTGGGCTGACAAATACGAAATGAAAGGAAAATAATACGCATAGACATTCTGCTTATGTAACTTCTGAATGAAGAACCAGACAGGTATAGTCAATCAATATTTGTCATCTTTAACTACAATGCAACCCTAATCTTAGCATTTAAGGATTTTTTAGCTGTATTTAAAAAAAACACACTGGTATTCAGATTAGATGATAGCATGACATTAATGTTCACTCAATGTTTGGAAATTAGTGACCACTCCCCCAGTCTCAAATTGTTTTCTTCTCCCTGGCTAGCAGAAGGTTGAAAACAACATTTTTCCCCCCACATTGATTCCACCTGCCTTTCTGCATCATCTGTAAAAGTCACTTGACTATATCCTTGTACCAGTTCATGAAGATAAAGGAATCTCATCCAGGAGATCATTAGCTGTATACTTGACTTCTAGGTGACCCCATTTTACACCTTCATTAATTTAAATTTATCTATATCTTACTACCTTTTAACTTAAAGTAGGTCCGATTTAAGCATTAAAATTTCAGTTACAATGAAGGGTTTCAAAATCTCTCCACTACTGCACCTCTTCTAACTTACAATGCTCAGAGATACCAATGTTCCTCTAATTCTCGAGCAAAAATAAACTTGGAGGAACTGAGCAGGTCAGGCAGCATCTGTGAAGGCAAAATGAGTGTCAGTGTTTCCGATTGAGACTCCGCTCTGGGATTGAGTTTTAAGGGGCGAAAGTTAGTTTAAAGAGGGGAAGGAGGCCAGGCAGGTTGGTAGGCAGATAGAGCCAGGTGTGGGAGGAAGATCACAACTGAGGTTGAAAGGTTATTTGTAGAGACAACAGACAGAAAGAAACAGGTTGGGAAGTGATAAGTAACAGTAGGCCAGGAGTTTTTGGAAGGGGTGTGTCCGAGAGGACCTGGATCAGAAGAAGGAAAACGTGGGTTATATGATATACAAGAATTCATCCCATTGGACTGAATCCATGATTTGCATCCCAGTACTCTGCATTAATGCATTTCCCAGTCTCTCATTCCCCTTCCTACCCACGTGAATCCAACTATTACTTGCCAACTGCTCTCTCATCACTGTACTGATCAGCTCCACTTTACACTTTTCGTCCTGATGTAGGGTCTTGACCCAAAATATCAACTATCCCTTTGCCTCCACGGATGCTGACTGACCTGCTCTGTTTCTCAGTTTTATTTTTGCCCCAGATTTCAACATCTGGGGTGTCCAGAATGTTTCTTCCAAATCTTGCTTCCTGCACATTTCCAAAGGTTGCATCAATGGTTAAAATTTTTAACTGCTGAAGCACTAAGATCTGGAAATCCAATTTTTTTTGTTATTAATATGCCCAAATATTACTTATCTACTTTAAAGGCAAAAATTGCTAGTTAAAAGTTAATGTTATTCTATATTAAAATGCTGTACAAATACAATTTTATATTATTAACACAATCAGCTCTCTGGTTCAATGCAATTTACCTATTGTAGGAATAGGCTGCATAAACTCGTCCTGTTTCAATTTAAAAAGAATAGTTGTTTTGCCTGCTCCATCCAGTCCTAAAGTAACTACACGGATCTCCATTTTGGGTCCAATATGAACACGGTTATCCTATTAAGAAAAAAAAAGTGAAATTTGAATTTAGTTTTTAGTATTAAAAATCTGATAATTTTCTAATCAAATTTTTCATCAACTGTTATAATGCAGGATTCTGCACTGCAGCCACAGCTTTATAACATCAAGGCCTACTCTTACAACAGCCACAGATGCTACCTAGCCTACTGAGTTGTTCCCCAGTCTTTTGTTTTTATATCACACTGTTAGAGTACCTTTCGCATGTAATTTATTTCACACAAGATGTTTCTTCTGATACTGTTATTTTGCGCAACTCCAAAGAAAAGAACAACCCATAATTGTATATAGCAAATTCTCAAATAAAAGTGATTTTCCCCAGAACTTTATTGAATTCACATGTGACAGACCTCTGGCAATGTCAATACTCCTGCTCAATCCTGAAGAATGTCAGTTACCCTCAGTTTCCACCTACAGCAGCATGATAAAGGAAATTCCAAATGGCCGATAGGCAAGCAATAAAGATCAATACATTTTTTTAGGATTCATTCTCCAAGAGTAACAAGATCCCTCTGAGTACCAACACCTTTTAATCTCTTGTTACTTAAAAGCATCCACCTTTATTTTTTTCTACCAAAGTGGATGTACTCATTTTTCTCTTACATTTGTCATCCCATTCACTTAGTCTGTCTACACCCCTCTGAAGCCTCTTTGCATCCTCTCCACAGCATAGACTGCCACCTAGCTTTATATTAGAGTGGGATACACTTTGTTTCCCTCATCCAGATTACTGACATATATTAAATCCCAGCATGGATTCCTGCAGCATCTGATCACTTGAAAATGACCCACTTATCCCATGTTTCTGTCCATTAACCAAACATCAATCCATGCCAATATACATCTCCAAATGATTAGTGATCTTTTGTGCAGCACCTATTCAAAGGCCTTCTAAGAGTCTTAAGCAGTACATGTACTGGTTCCCATTTATTCATTCAGCCAGATAGATACAACTAAATTTCAAAAGATTTATCAAACATGATTTTCTTTCATAAATGAAAATTACAGGATTTGGCAGAATTAAAAATGCCCTGTAACAACTTCCTTAATATTCTAATATTGTCTCTACTACTGATGGTAAGATAGTCAGTGGTTCACCATTTTCTCTCTTCTTCCTTTCTTAACTTGTGGAGTAACATTTGCTACATTCCAATCTGTGGTAAACATTCTCAAATCTATGGAAATTAAGTTCTAACCTTCCATTCTGGATGTGGGACGAAGTTATAATCACAGAACTTGAAAGCTGGAAATTATACCAAGCAAGTCAGGTGAAAATGAGGTTATTTGGCATGATATGGCAAATGGCAAAAATGTTGCCACTTAGTGAACAGAATCTTTGCATGACAAGCACAACTAAGATTTTAATACGGTTGTATCAAGTCACTCAACCTTTCTTAAAATTATTTGAGACCTCTGATAAAAAAATTCAAAAAAAACTGCTAAATCTTTTTCAAAATTACTTTTATCTCTTTATACCTCACTTCTTACTACTACTATGCTGCTCTACATTCTTTTCATTTAATTTTTTTTCCGAGAATCAATGCTGTTGTCTGACCACTATGTGTTTCTTAAGTGCCTTCTAATTTAAGATAATTTCAGTTCTCTTTTTCCTTGGTAGTATCTTTGGGTCCTGAAGTGATAGCCAGGGCCAATATTATAGGCAGGTGGTGAATGGACTCATATGAAATCTGATATTCTTTTAGTCACATGCTGCCCAGAGATCTGACATTCTCTATGGCATTCACAGAACATGGAAACCTACAGCAGAGAAACAGGCCCTTCATTCCACCAAGTCTGTGCAACGATGACGCCAAATTAAACTAAATCTATCTGCCTGCACATGGCTCGTATTTCTCTATTCCCCACCTGCCCAAGTGTCTAAATGTCTAGCTATCATATTTGCTTCTACCACCTTCCCTGCAGGGCATTCCAGGAACCTACCACTCTAAAGTGCAACTTGGTCTTGAAAAACTCATCTTAAACCTCTGCCTTGGATTGTAGTCTCTGCCCCATACCCCAGTCCCCACCTCCACTCAACCTGGTTCTATCTTTCTTTTTCCAGCCTCTGTCTCACTTGGCTTTCTTCCCTCTACACTCTTGGTCCTGATGCAAGGACTTCAACCCAAAATCCCGACACCTCTTTGCCTCTAATAGATACTGCTTGGCAAAATGAATTCTTTCCTCCAGCAACTGCCATCTCTTACTCTCTGCCCTCTAATATTATGACATTTCTACGCTGAGGTAAAAGGTAGACCTAGCAACACACACACACACACAAGATGCTGGAGGAACTCAGCAGGCCAGACAGCGTCTATGGAAAAGTAGAGCTATCTATGCCTCAATTTTATAAACTTATATTACCCTTACCAATCAGACCATTACATTTTCATCCAAACCTGTAATATATATATTCCAGAAGTCACTGTAATATCCTTAATTAACACTACAGATCATAGACTTCCATTTAGAAAAACACCCCTCTACCATGAAACCTGTCTTCTACAACCAAATCAATTTTTAAATCCAGTTTTCTTACTGATGATCCCATGTGACTTAATCTTTTGAATCAGCCTACCACGAGGGATCTTGTCAAATGCTTTACTGAAGCCCATGTCGAAATAACCACTGCTCCGCACTCAATTTCATCCTCCTTTAACAAAAGTAAAATCTGAAATAGGATCTCCCCGCCCCCTCCCCCCACGCACAAAACTATGCTGACAAGTGCATACTTTTCCAAATGCAAGTAAATCCTATCTCCCAAACTTCGATGCAAGGCTCATCAGTCTATAACCTCCTAGTTTGCCCTTTTGTCATTCTTGAACAAAGAAACAACACTGGATGTTCTACAGTCCTTTGGCACTTCAGCCACAGCAAAGGAAAATACAAAGATCTCTGTCAAAGCCTCCTCCACTTTGCTTTTCTCAGACCCTGGGTACTTGAGGAAATAGCCACAAGGGACTCATATATCTGCCTGTTCCTCCTGGCAATCATTCATCCACCTGGCTGAATCTGTGGTTGACCACCTCCTAAAACCCTCACTTATGATACTTCCCACATTCTATATGCGCTATAGCGAATCCATCTGTCACTCCAACTGATACATGTGTTCTGAGAGGAGCTTCAGCTGGACACACTTCCCTTCATTCAGGGAGTTATAATCTATTTTGATTGGTGAAGGGATAAGAAATCTTTCAAGGAAGTACCAAAATATCCCTGATGCAGTTATTTTGTCCTCTAGGTAATCTCTCCTAGAATACAGCATGGATTAGAGAACTTGTCTTGAAAGGCTACTGCCAGGTATGATATCAACTGTTCATTGAAACTGGCTGAAAGCAATTAAAACCTCAGTGCTGGGGATCTTGGCCTGGGAGAAGTACCATCAATGCTGTTTCCACAGAATCCACTGGCAGGGTCAGTGAATCAATGTCATTATTTCCATTCCAATCCAAATTATGTAAAATTGTTATCCAAACTTCATTTTGTTTTATTTACAGATGGTGTAATTTGAACTAATGTTCTTCCAACTGGCTTCTCAAGACAAATAAGTGCATCAAGTAGTATGCCAAAGAAATCGTTAGCTTTTATTTGGCTTACACCGCAAAATGAAGATACTCAACACCGAATCACAGAATAAACAAAATCTCAGTGAAGGAAGAGGAACAGATACTTTACCTTTGTGAAGGTTACAGGGATACTGGCATCCACTTGGACATGGTCAGCAAGCTCACTGAATTGTTGCTGTTGCTTCTGTAAGGTTTCCAATAAACAAGTAATCTCCTGTTTAGCCATCACTACCCGACAATCATCCTAGTCAGGAGAGTAAAAGGAATTGAGTCATTCTGAGTTCACTTTTGTTGGAAGGAGTTAGCCCAACATTTGTCAAGGTAAAAATGGAGGAATCCATTTTAAGGAGTAATTGCAGGACATGTAGAATGTCAGAAGTCAATCATGCTGAATCAACATTTTTCAAGTCAAGTCACTTTTATTGTCATTTCGACCATAACCGCTGGTACAGTACACAGTAAAAAAATGAGACAACGTTTTTCAGGACCATGGTGTTACATGACACAGTACAAAAACTAGACTGAACTATGTAAAAAAAAACAGAGAGCGCTACACGACTACAGACCTACACAGGACTGCATAAAGTGCACAAAAACAGTGCAGGCATTACAATAAATAATAAACAGGACAATAGGGCAAGGTGTCAGTCCAGGCTTCGGGTATTGAGTAGTCTGATAGCTTGGGGGAAGAAACAGTTACATAGTCTGGTCGTGAGAGCCCGAATGCTTTGGAGCCTTTTCCCAGACGGCAGGAGGGAGAAGAGATTGTATGACGGGTGCATGGGGTCCTTCATAATGCTGTTTCCTTTGCGGATGCAGCGTGTAGTGTAAATGTCCGTGATAGCAGGAAGGAAGACCCCGATGATCTTTTCAGCTGACCTCACTATCCGCTGCAGGGTCTTGCGAACCAGGCAGTGATGCAGCTGCTCAGGATGCTCTCAATACAACCCCTATAGAATGTTATGAGGATGGGGGGTGGGAGATGGACTTTCCTCAGCCTTCGCAGAAAGTAGAGACGCTGCTGGGCTTTCTTTGCTATGGAGCTGGTGTTGAGGGACCAGGTGAGATTCTCCATCAGGTGAACATCAAGAAATTTAGTGCTCTTTACGATCTCTACCAAGGAGCCGTCGATGTTCAGCGGGGAGTGGTCGCTCCATGCCCTCCTAAAGTCAACCACCATCTCTTTTGTTTTGTTCACATTAAGAGACAGGTTGTTGGCTCTGCACCAGTCCATTAGCCACTGCACCTCCTCTGTAAGCTGACTCATCGTTCTTGCTGATGAGACCCACTACGGTCGTGTCATCGGCGAACTTGATGATATGGTTCGAGCTGTGTGTTGTAGCACAGTCATGGGTCAGCAGAGTGAACAGCAGTGGACTGAGCACGCAGCCCTGGGGAGCCCACATGCTCAGTGTGATGGTTTTGGAGATGCTGCTCCCAATCCGGACTGACTGAGGTCTCCCAGTCAGGAAGTTTAGGATCCAGTTGCAGAGGGATGTGTTCAGGCCCAGTAGGCTCAGCTTTCCAATCAGTTTCTGAGGGATGCATGCTGAACTGAAGACTATGAACAGCCTCCGAACATATGTGTCTTTTTTGTCCAGGTGGGTTAGGGCCAGGTGGAGGGTGGTGGCAATGGCGTCATCTGTTGAGCGGTTGGGACGGTACACAAACTGCAGGGGGTTCAGTGAGGGGGGCAGCAGGGTCTTGATATGCCTCTTGACAAGCCTCTCGAAACACTTCATGATGATGGATGTGAATGCAACGGGATGGTAGTCATTTAGGCAGGACACTGAAGACTTCTTCAGCACGGGGACGATAGTGGTGGCCTTGAAGCATGTTGGAATGGTGGCGCTGCTCAGGGAGATGTTGAAGATGTCAGTGAGAACATCTGCTAGCTGGTCTGCACATCCTCTGAGCACTCTACCAGGGATGTTGTCTGGTCCAGCAGCCTTCCGTGGGTTGACCCTGCACAGGGTTCCTCTCGTGTCGGCCACGGTGAGGCACAGCACCTGGTCATTTGTAGGAGGGGTGGACTTCCTTGGCCTTGATGGAATGGAAATCACATTTCACGAATCTGCTAGAATTCTTTAAGGGTGCAACAGTGAATAATGGAGAATCTGTAGATCTAATACATTTGGATTACAGAAAGCATTCAAAACAATGTCACAAAGCATTATCACACAGCACATGGTTGTGTGCAGGTAATATATTGGTGCGGGTAGCAGTGTAACTGATGAAAAGTAAATTTGGAGTAAATAGTTACATCTGATCTGCCAATTAATAAGTAGTGGGCTATACAGGTGTCAGTGCTGGGACTTCAAATCTTTAGAGTTTATATTGATGACTTGAATTGAAGGGGCCAAGTATAATACAGCCAAATCTGCATGTGATACAAAATAGATGGTTAACAAGTGAGGAGAAAACAAAGCAGCGGCAAAGGGTCATACAGGTAGATGGGTACAGTGAGTGAACAAGCAGTTGACAAATGTGGGGAAATAGTTCAATGCGCGAAAACAGTCAAGATAGCATTGGTGAAGCATGGCAACGCCTTGTGGGAAACTTACAAAACTTCTAAATATACTTCCTCTGAACTACTCTCACTGCAATCTGCAGCCTGTAATTTCACTTTAAGTAACGCACATTTGAAGTGTCTTAACAAACTAGCAATTTTATCATCTTCTGAAGGACACCATGGCCTTAACGCTCAGGAATGCAGGTACAGCACTTTTAAACAAACGCAAGTACATTGCCACGGCCAGTAGAGAGGGAGGATACCAAGAGTGCAAGCCAGACTAAAATGTCAAGGTGTAAAATTTCCTCTAACTAGCAGCTTGCTAGCAAATGAGGGATTGCTGCGATGTCTGTTTCACAGAGACATCATTCACTCTGGACAAATCGAATGTCGGTAAGACCCGAGGGCTTCTTGATTCACCGGATGGACCAGACTACTGATTTGAAAAAAGCAAAAGATGGGGGTCTCTGTGCCACTTTGTGGTGCTCAATAATAGTTGTCTCAATTTTGTTCCCCTAACCTGGAACATCTAATGATTAAGTGTTGACCATATTCTACCAATTTACATGCTGCCAAAGGCCAATATTAAGCAAGCACCATATGTACTGAGTGCCTCGATCAGCAAACAAGAAACAACCTACGTTGATGCCTTTCAAGTCATTCTTGGGGATTTCAGTCAGGCTTGTTTGAAGAGCTCCTTGTCCAATGATAATCAATACATCACCTGCCGCACGAAGTATCCCAACAATCTCGACCACCATTAAACTACGATTAGGAATACCCACCGTTCCATAACTAGAATGGGATATCTGACCATCTGCTTGTCCTCCTTCTACCTGTATACACGCAGAGGCTAAAGAGCAAGACCCAGAGATAAGGACAACAAAGAGGTGATCACAGCAAGCAGAGAAGCAGCTATACGATTGCTTCGGGTCAGTGGACTGGGCAGGGTTCAGGGACTCAGAGGATCTAAACGAATATGCCACGATTGTCATGGTACTTTACAAAAACAGTTGTAGATGATCATGTCCCCACAAAGTCATTTGGAGTATTCCCCAAGCAGGAGATCCACAATCTGCTGAGGGCCAGATAAGTGGTGTTCAGGTGTGGCGACAAGTAAGCTACAAGAGGTCAAGGTACGAACTCTGGAAAATAATCTCACATGCAAAGCAGCAATTCTGGACCAAACTTGAGTCATTGAAGTACACTCAACAGCCGTGGCAGGACTTGAATGCTATCACTTCCGACAAAGTGAAACTAAGCAACATAGGTGACAAGGTTTCACTCCCAAATGGGTTCAATGCCTTTTATGCTTGCTTTGACCATCAGTGGAAAGTGGAGGCACTTTCATGAACTTCCACAACCCTTAACAGCCCTGTGATTTCAGTTTCTGGGGCTACTGCAAGAGCATTCTTCAGGAAGGTGAACCCAAGGAATGCATTTGGCAGAATACTAAAGATATGTGCTGATCAACTGGCGAGAGTGTTCACTGATAACTTTCACCTCTTATCGTCAGTCTGATGTACCACCTGTCTCAAGTGGGCTTCAATTATACCAGAGTGCCTAAGAACAACCTAGTAAGCTGCCTCCATGACTATTGTCCAGTAGCACTTGCATCTACTGCAATTAAGTGCTTTAAGAGGTTGGTGATGAAACATAATCAACTCCTGCCAGAGAATCAACTTGGATCTGCTCCAATATGGGAACAACAGATGCCATTTCATTGGCTCTTCACTCAACGCTGGAACATCTGGACAGTGAAAACACATACATCAGGATGCTCTTCAGTGACTACAGTTCAGCATTCAATCCCATCTTCTGCTCAAAGCTAATCAATAAGCTCCAAAGCTGAGGCCTCAAAACATCCTGGTGCAACTGGATCCTTGATTTCCTCACTTGCAGACTCCAGTCAGTTTTGGCATGGCAACATCTCCTTCACAATTACCATCAGCACAGGGGCACAAGACTGTGCTTAGCACTCTGCTCTTCTCACTTCACACTTACGATGTGAAGCTAAGCATAGCTCCAATGCCATACACTTAAGTTTGCTGGCAAAATTATTGTCATTGTCCAAATCAAAGGTGGAGACAAATCAGCATAAAGGACGGAGAATGAAAATCTGGCTGAGCAGTGCCACAACAACACCCTCTCACTCAATGTCAGCAAGACCAAGGAACTGATTGTTGACTACAGCAGGAGGAAACTGGAGGTCCATGAGCCAGCTTCTTCTTTTTAAATGTCAGGGTGAATTTGATCATATTACAATCACTTTCCCTCAAGGGTTCTTTTCCCTTAAACTCTAATCAATTCCGGTTCATTGCACAACACCAAATCCAGAACAGCTGATCCCCTCATGGGCTCAACCACTAGCTGCTCTTAAAAAAAAATCATAGGTATTCTAGAAATTCCCACTCTTGGAATCCAGAACCAACCTGATTTACCCAATCTACCTGCATTTTGAAATCTCCCATGACTATTGCAACATTGCCCCTTTGGTGTGCCTTTTCTATCACCCATTGTAGTTTGTACACCACATCCTTACTACTGTTTGGGGTCTGTATTTAACTGCCATCTGGGTGTTTTTACCCTTGCAGTTCCTTAGCTCTGCCCACAACAATTCAACACCTTCTAACCCTATGTCACCTCTTTCTAATGATTTGATTTCACATTTTTATCAATAGAGCAACACCACCCACTCTGCCTGCCTGCCTACCTGTCCTTTCGATACAGTGTGTATCTTTAGACATTAAGCTCCCAGCTATAATCTTCTTTCAACCAAGATTCAGTGATGCCTACATCATCGTAAATGCCAATCTGCAACTGTGCTACAAGTTCATCTTATTCTGTATACTGTGTGCATTAAAATCTAACACCTTCAGTCCTGTATTCACCCTTCTTGAACTTGTCCACCTTTTACATTGCAACTCATCCTGTTGACTGCAATTCTAAGTATATTCAAGATTGTTAGAGAACAGAAGAATCAGGGAGGGAGGGGGGCACAGATAGGAAAGGGCGAAATGAGTCAAAGATTAGGTCAGCTCAGAAAGACAGCAGAATTAATGGGCTATGGGATCAATGCCCCTAATATTTATTATTTTCCTATGTAATCCACAATCAAATCCACAATTTTCTCGGAAGCAGTAAATGCAAGGAGTGGTACAAGAAAAGTGAATAACAGGATAGGGTGGTTAAGGCGGCATATGTTGTATTGGCCTTCATTAGTTGAGTTCAAACACAGTGTGGTAATGTTGTGGCTCTATAAAATTAATTAGACCACTCTTGGAGTATTGTGTTCAATTCTAGTTGCCTCCGGAAAGGTATGGAAGCCTTAAAGAGGGTGCAGAGTAGGTTGATCAGGATGCTGCCTGGATTAGAGAGTATGTCTTGGGCAGAAGTTTAGCAAGCTGGGGCTCTTTGGAGTGAAGAAGGATGAGACGTGACTTGATAAAGGTATATAAGAATGGACGAGGCACAGATGGAGTGGACAGCCAGCACCTTTTCCCCCGAGGGTAAAGGGGGTAAAGCTAATACAAAAGGGCATAATTTCAAGGTGACTGGAGAAAAGTATATGAGGGGGAAATGTCAGAGGTAGATTTAAAAGAAACAGTAATAAATGTATGGTATGCATTGCCATAATGTGGAGGTGGATACATTAGGAAGATACATGACTCTTAGATAAGCACGTGGATGAAAGAAAAATGGAGGGCTATGTGGGGGGAAGCATTGGATTAATCTTGGAGTAGGTTAAATGGCTGACACAAGATCATGGGTCAAAAGGCCTATGCTATTCTACCTATCTGCTAGTCCTTCATAAAGACTATTCAGGAGACAATTCCAACTTGTAATCCATTTGTTAAAAAAGTGAGCCGACCTTCCTCCAAGACTACAATACTTCAGCAAATGGAAGTCTTCAGTTAAATTTGTTATTGTGTTCTGAGTAAGTAACACAAAATGTGCTTCATAGTTTTACCACCTACCTGCTGTAGTGTTTTTTCACAGTGGAGACAAGCTGTTGAAACCTGAGACAGCAAAATTGTCATGTCCTCTTGCTGTCGTCTTAGCCATATCAACTTCTCTCGCACATGTGCATCAACTACACTTAATGCCATTTCCTCCTGTCGACACAGTGTTTCATGCAATTCTGCAAAGTATGCACTAACACAGGATCGTGCATTCTCAGCAGTACCTGGAACCTACAAAAGGGCAAACAGGGTTACACTATTATTGAGGCCCTTATTCATTACAGAAACATTGCAGAATCAAATGTGGGATATGCTCATTATTACAGGTATCATTGGTGTCATTAGCAACTGTCAATTGACAAATATAAATTTTAGAGGCAGCAAGCAAACTTCACTCTAGTAACTTGTATTTCTGTGATTTAAAAGAGAAGCAATTTTTACATCATTCTCTTTTCCCCATTATCTCCAATTTTTTTTGCATTATTTCCCAATTTAATTTTATTAATCACTCCAGAGGCCCTTGCAAAACCTGGGAAATTAACAAAGCCTTCTACCATTATTAAGCAACAGAGCAAATCAACATTTAAAAATCCATCGCTTTCACTTAAATCCTTAAATTGTGCTTATTCATTCTGGTAATGTTAAGACAGTTAACTAAATCCTATCTTTACTAATAATGGAAGTATGATATGCAAGCAGGTAAACAAATAGGATCACTTATCAGATTATTAGACAAGAGTCGACGAAACAATTGCCAACCTTTCACAATTAACCTGATGAGTTGTCAATAAACAAAGGTAGCGATGTGCTACACACAGCGCTGAAATAACGACACGCAGTCGTTAAGTCGTTTCGAGACTAGTTTATTCAAACTTCGCAGTGCTGGCATTTAAATCCCTAGCGCCCACCCTCTCCGGGCGGAAATGACGTCGGAGGTGCATTACTAAAGTCTCCCCCCGCGCGCTGGCTATATTTGTGAGCCGGTTCGCCTGCGCAGAAAGTGGGTCGCCACAGTATAACTTTTTATTATTATTTGCGGTAATATTACTTTGTGTTGTGTGTGAGTTACATACTGTGCAGTGTACCTTGGTCTGGAAGAATGTTGTTTATCGCCCAATGTAACATGTATATGACTAAATGACAATAAACTTGAAGTTGAATATGACAATATTTAATCGCACTAAAATGAAGGAATGGAAAATATTTATGGAAATAGTGCTGTGGTAAATCTATAAAGAAATCCATCATACTTAAATAATAGACAAAACACTAAATCCCTTAAAAGATGCATTAGACTTACATGTTCAGTGTGAGCCATTCCAATTCTGTTTTCTACTATTTGTTCTCCTCCTTCAACTTTCTGAATCATCTCACCTAGTTTTCTGGAATAGTCAGAGATTTCCTCTGTAAAAGTGCGAATGCAGTGTGCCATATCCAAAATGGATGCACGAATTTGATCTGCTTCTGTTTCTAAGAGTATATTCTGTGATTTAGAAAAAAATAAAACATGGATTACAAAGACAGTATCACTAAGCAATTGTTCTTCACTTCTACTTAGAGTTCTTAATACAAACTCCTACCAATAAATCATTTTTCAATTGCACAAAGCCAAATAGTATTTTTCTAGATTATTCAGTTTAAACCCATTTCTTAGCAGCAAGAGGTGGATTAATTTTTCAAGATTACTACAGTTACTGTATGTCATAGTTTAGTCAGAATATGCCCAAGGCTCCTGAACAACTTTTAAAATAGTATCTCAGCATTACCAGCGGCAAAGATTCAACTGGCTCAGTTTCTAACAAATGACAGTTACTTTATATATTTACATCATCAGTGACACTTGTTTCCAAGAAAAAAAATTTGAATAAATGATCATATATAGGAACTAATTTAAAGATTAGGGATAAGATTTTCAGTTACAAATGCTGCTAACACGTTAAATTATCAAATTCAACTAATTAGTCATGAATTTCCAATATGATTTCCAGAACAAGATCAGCTGCTTATCAAGTCAATTGCACACATTTTCTGCTTCCATACAAATTGAAGTAGCAGGAGTGATTAGTAGGGAAATGGCAACTGATTTGTGATGAAACTCAAGTCTGGAAAGAAAGCAACCAAAACAACGTATGTCTGAGGTGAAAGCCATACGAACTTCAAAAATAACAATAGAAGCAGACCATTTGGCCCTTCAAGTTGGCTCTGCTATTCAGCATCATAGCTGACCTTATACATCAACTCCATTCATCTGCATTATTCAGATATCTTGGTTATTCCACCATTCAAAATTCAATCTCAGTTTTCAGTGCAACCAATTACAGTCTCCACGGTGCTCCCAAAACAGATTTCCAAAGATCCATTACCCTCTTAAATCCTAAAGTCCTTGGTTTTTGACTCATTTTTCATACGCTCTGCTAAATTCTGAATTCTGTAACTCTCAATGATGAGATCACCTCTTATCCTTCCAAACACTAGAAAATAGAGCCAAACCTATTATTTATCCTCATAGACAAACCCAGTATTCCTGGAACCAGTCTAGTGAATTTTCAATGCATTCCTTTTATTACCAATGTCTCCCTCTTTAGTTAGGAGATCAAAACTGTATGTTGTTTTTTTCCAGATTATGGTCTCAGCAAGATCCTATATAATAAAGCACCTTTATTCTTCTACACCATTTACCGTCCTAATTGCCTCCTAAACTGTACATCATCTTTCTGTTATTTATGCACAAGTAAGTCCAGGTCCCTTTAAACATCAAAAATGACTCTCTACAAGAAACTTGGATGATCTGTACTTGTGATTGTGGAAAACAGACACACCCAGGTGAAGCAAATAAAAAAACATTTTTTGGAGAATAGTAAAAGTTTGAAATTAGTTACTGGAGGCTGGTACATGGTTGTTTTATTGAGCAAGTTTATGATGTGAAGTAGAGAAACAGAGTCCATTTATAACACAGGTGGCCCCACAGTACATATTATGGCATTTAACCATGTAGTGACCATTCCCCCATTCAAAATTTCTTGGAAATTAGTGCAATGGTATTTTTAGGTAAAATACTTAATTTTAAAAATTGATTTTGAATTAGAGAAAATAATGCAGTAAAAGGTTGAATAATCAAATGTCATTGATAAAGAGCATATCAGGCCTCAAGAGCTCTTTGTCACCCAAATTAGACACAAATTACATTATATTATCTTACTGAAGAGGAGAAAGAATCAAGTAATCACTCTTCTAAGGTTTTTTAAAATATAGCAATCATGTTAAGCTTGAAAAGAAACAATATTTCACTAGTCTTACACTGGATTCAATGCTTAAACATTCCCAATTTTAATCCATACATCCTGTACAAAACTATCTTATATGTTAATTTATTACTTCCACTCTAAATATTATGATGCAAGACAAGGTTTAAAAATATAGAATATATACGCAACACATTAAAACTATAAATACCTTGTGTCCTTGATGCTTGGCATATTCCTTGCATACACAGCACATCAAGGGACTTGATTGACATCCTTCTTCTAAACAAACAAATTCAATTGCATGCACTTGGTGTTGAGAGCACATGGTCTTCTCATGTGGTTTGTCAGCCAGAGGTACTCTTCGATGTTTGGCCAACGTCCGTGTAGAGTGTGTTAATTGGGAGCAGTCTGCACAAAGATGAGTTGCACACACAGTACAATACATGGATGCATTGTGGTTTTCATCTTCATCACAGCGGATAATATGCTTCATAAATATTTAAGCATAGAAAGTAAAATGTTAACTTGTGTATAATCAAGTAACAAACATTTTTTCCTGTCCAATTCAAACCAGTTTTCTGCACAAACTATACAACAAAAAAAGGTACACTAAAGGCATATAATCATTCCAGTAATATTATAAAGTAGAATAAACTCTACATTGTGTAAATTATTATGAAGCAACATACTTTAAATTACTTTGCGACGTGCACCATATTTATATATAGTTAATTATAATGACCAACGTTTGCTGTCCTAGCAAAATAGTTACTTCAAGTTCTTTGCTTGAGGCCCTGATCGACTTGAAGTTTTATGTTTTGTTCAAACCCTGATAATAGAAGGAAGACTTAAAACACCCACCAACACCCACACCTCTCCATCCACACTCCTTCACAAACCCAAACGTAAAACAAGTTCATATAAGCAATATACAAATATGTGAAAATCAAAATTACAGATACTGAACATCTAAAATATAAACAGAAAATGCCTGAAAGATTTAGGTCAGGATGCCTCTGTCGGAAGAATAACAGACAGTATATAATTACACTTGGTATCATTTGCCATCAAAAGCTGAAATGAATTTTCCTTCCATTTACAATATTTCCTTTGTTAAATTACCCACGCTTAAATATATCACTTTGCAAATTTCCCAAAATAGCTGTAATTATTTCTGAAGGACGTCTCTTCTAGTTTGGCTTTGGTATTTTGACCGTTATCTTAAATTTGTGCCCCTGATTACCAATCCTTCCACTGACATATCACATGCATCCTGCACATCCACAGTTATTATATTAATAGCTACATACCTCTCCTGACACTGTCAGAACCTCATCAGAAGCTCCATGGGGATTGACAGTGCCATTCTGCAACCGTTCTAGGAGTTCCAGTAAAGCAAAGTTTTTCTTTAGACCCCAGATGCCTGAATCACCTGTCAAGTTAATTCATAATTAAGTGGTGTTTTTGGAATTCACCAAGTTATTGAGTTTTTCAATTTTCCAATTATAGTAATTTTTTCATATTTTTCCCAATCAAATACAATATTTAGGAATAAATTATTTCTTAACTCATTCAAAAATTTTTGAATAGGCCTAAGCATTGCAATCTTTCCTACATTCAGAATTTTGTGTATGCACAATAATATTCAATGAAATAATAGATCCAAGACCGAGGCAGGTAGATAAGGCTTGGCACACCTAGCAACACTGCTACCTCACAGGTCCAGCAACCAAGCTTCAAACTACTTCCAGTGCTATCTGTGTAGAGTTTGCATGTCCTCCTGTGACTGTGTGGGTTTTCTCTAGGTGCTTTGGTCATCTCCCATATTGACTAGTGTAATTGCCAGTATGCAACTAGTGTAATCCAGTGGGAGGAGGGAGATTTAGAAAGAATAAAGACTATCATAAAATCGGTGCTTAATAGTTAGTGTGGATTTGGAAATCTAAGGGGTTGCTCCCCATTGTTGTAAGACTCCATAACTGGTCCTTACAAAGTTCTATACTTGATTTGGCTTAATAAAATTTTCAGCTTGTCCATACAAACTCAACAAAATTTAATCACAAAATTTACTTCAAGCTTCCGTGGTTAACTGATGCTTTTGTGACGTACAATGGAACCTCAGAATGTTCAGAAGTTGATTTAACAGTCAGGTGTATTCATTGTAAATCACCTACATAAAGTAGAAAACGTAACAACCAACTTGTGCAAACCCAGATGACCTGAATAGATGATTTATGTTATAATGTTGGTTGAGGATCTAGCATAGTGGGGAGGAGGAAGCAGGTATGTAAAGTGCACTCAAAATAATGTTATGAAAGTAGAAATCAATATGTAACCTTCTTCTCCCATCAAATAATTGCCACTTACTAGGCAAAATATAATTTTCAAATGTGTTACAGAAAGTGCATTTTTTTCTTGCCAATATCCATTACGCCAAACTTCTTTGTTGCGCAGGTGTAAAATGATGATCCAATGACAGCCTTATAAAACACAGATTAAACTATGGTAATTAAGGTAATATGGCAATTAACATTATAATAGAGAAATAAAATGCAAATTAAAAGTACTAATTTGTAAATGAAATACATAAAATTGACCCTATTTTAAAATGCAATAGAAGTAATGCAAACTGCAGTACAGATTAAGAAATTTAAAACATTTAAATCATTAGAACCATAAATTCCTGGACTAACCTAGTTCAGTCACCTGTCGGTCAAACGGACAACGTACTGCTCTCCCCTGAAGTGGAAGGCGGGTGAGACAATCATGGCAGACCGTATGACCACAAAGGAGCAAGCGAGGTACTTTGTCACCTTGCAGACTGAAAACATCTTCACAAACACCACATTCTAAAACCTAAAAATTAAGAGACTCAGAGGTTATGCAACATAGGACAGTGTTAAACAATATAAAGATTGTACACATTTCATCCCTGATATACAGCAGCAGATTTGGGGGTTTGGGGGAAAGAAAGCATCACACCATTTACAGGGGAAAAGCAATGAAGTTGATTGCTTTGAATTCATGGAATGGTCCATATTCAGAGATTCATCTTTGGATCTGAATGATTTTGCCACAGCAATCACCAACTTCATCAAGTCAGGTGTACATATGATATAGGAGAAAAATTAGGCCATTCAACTCATTGAGTCTGCGCCACCATTCTACCATGGCTGATCCCGGATTCCAACCAACCTCATACACCTGTCTACACACCATATCCTTTGATGCCCTGACAGATCAGGAAACTTTCAACTTCCATCTTATATATACCCACAGACTTGGCCTCCAACGGATTCTGTGACAGAGCATTGCACAGATTCACCACTCTGTGGCGAAAAGAAAAATCCTCCTCACCTCTGTTCCAAAAGGTTACCCCTCAATTTTGAGGCTGTGCCCTCTAATTTTGGATACCCCCCACCATAGGATACATCCTCTCCACATCCACCCTATTTAGTCCTTTCAACATTTGGTAGGTTTCAATGAGATCCCCACACATTCTTCTAAGTTCCAGTGATTACAGGGCCAAAGCTACCAAACACTCGTCATATGTTAATTCCTTCATTCCCAGAAACATCCCCGTGAACCTCCTTTAGATCCTCTCCAATGACAACACATCCTTTCTGAGATTTGGGGCCCAAATACTCCAAGTGCAGCCTAACTAGTGCCTTATAAGCCCTCAGCATTATCTCCTTGCTTTTATATTTCCCAACACTATATCAAGTCAAGTCAACTTTTATTGTCATTTCGACCATAACTGCTGGTACAGTACATAGTAAAAATGAGACATTTTTCAGGACCATGGTTTACATGACACAGTACAAAAAACTAGACAGATCTACGTAATTTTTAAAAAAACACAGAGAAAGCTACACTAGACTACAGACCTACACTGGACTGCATAAAGTGCACAAAAACAGTGCAGGCATTACAATAAATAATAAACAGGACAGTAGGGCAAGGTGTCAGTCCAGGCTTCGGGTATTGAGGAGTCTGATAGCTTGGGGGAAGAAACTGTTATATAGTCTGGTCATAACAGCCTGAATGCTTCGGAGCCTTTTCCCAGACGGCAGGAGGGAGAAGAGATTTTATGAGGGGTGCATGGGGTCCTTCATAATGCTGTTTCCTTTGTGAATGCAGCGTGTAGTGTAAATGTCCGTGATGGCGGGAAGAGAGACCCCGATGATCTTCTCAGCTGACCTCACTATCCGCTGCAGGGTCTTGCGATCCGAGATGGTGCAATTTCTGAACTAGGCAGTGATGCAGTTGCTCAGGACGCTCTCAATACAACCCCTGTAGAATGTGATGAGGATGGGGGGGTGGGAGATGGACTTTCCTCAGCCTTCACAGAAAGTAGAGACGCTGCTGGGCTTTCTTTGCTATGGAGCTGGTGTTGAGGGACCGGGTGAGATTCTCCATCAGGTGAACACCAAGAAATTTGGTGCTCTTTACGATCTCTACCGAGGAGCCGTCGATGTTCAGCGGGGAGTGGTCGCTCCATGCCCTCCTAAAGTCAACCACCATCTCTTTTGTTTTGTTCACACTAAGAGACAGGTTGTTGGCTCTGCACCAGTCCGTTGGCCACTGCACCTCCTCTGTAAGCTGACTCGTCATTCTTGCTGATGAGACCCACTATGGTGGTGTCATCGGCGAACTTGATGATATGGTTCGAGCTGTATGTTGCAGCACAGTTGTGGGTCAGCAGAGTGAACAGCAGTGGACTGAGCACACAACCCTGGGGAGCCCCCATGCTCAGTGTGGTGGTTTTGGAGATGCTGCTCCCGATCCGGACTGACTGAGATCTCCCAGTCAGGAAGTCTAGGATCCAGTTGCAGAGGGAGGTGTTCAGTCCCAATAGGCTCAGCTTTCCAATCAGTTTCTAAGAGATGATTGTGTTGAATGCTGAACTAAAGTCTATAAACAGCATCCGAACGTATGTGTCTTCTTTGTCTATATTCCATCTGTCACTTTTTTCACCCATTCCTCCAATACGTCTAAGTCCTGCTGCAATCACATTGCTTAATCAGCACTATCTACCCCTCCACCTATCTTCATAATGTCCACAAACTTTGCCACAAAGCCATCAATTCCATTATCCGAATCATTAACAAACAATGCAAAAAGCAGCAGTCCCAATACTGATCCAAGGAACACCACTAGTTACTGGCAACCAACCAGAAAAGGCCACCTTTATTCCCCCTCATTGCCTTCTGTCTGTCAGCCATTCCTCTATCGTTGCCAGCATCCTTCCAGTAACACCATAGGATTTTATCTTGTTAAGCAGCCTCATGTGTGGCACTTTATCAAATGCCTTCTGAAAATCCAAGTAAATAGCATCCACTGCCTCTCCTTTGTCCAACCTGCTGGTTACTTCCTTGAAGAACTCTAAAACAGATTCGTCAAGCAAGATTTACCTTTACAGAAACCACGCTGACTTTGACTTATTTTGTCATTAGTCTCCAAGTACCTCAAAACCTAATCCTTAATAACAGACTCCAACACTTTCCCAACCACTGAGGTTAGGCTAACTGGTCTACAAGTTCCTTTCTTTTGCCTTCCTTCCTTCCTGAAGAGTGGAGTGACATTTGCAATCTGTCAGTCCTCCAAGACCACACAAGATCAAATGTTTAGAAACATAGAAAACCTACAGCACAATACAGGCCCTTCGGCCCACAAAGCTATGCCAAACATGTCTTTACCCTATAAATTACCTAGGGTTACCATAGCCCTCTATTTTTCTAAGCTCCCTGTACCTATCCAGGAGTCTCTTAAAAGACCCTATTGTATTCTTGAAAAATCACGACCAGTGCATCTGTTATCTCTTCAGCAACCTCTCTCAGGCCTCTGGGATGTAGTCTGTCTAGTCCAGGTGACTTATCTACCTTAAGAACTTTGAGTTTGCCTCGCACCTTTTCCTTTGCAATTGCAACGGCACTCACTCCTCTTCCCTGACACTCACGGACCTTTGGCACACTGCTTGTGTCTTCCATGGTGAAGACTGTTGTAAAGTACTCATTAAGTTCATCTGCCATTTCTTTGTCCTCCATTACTACCTCACCAGCATCCCAAAATAGAAACCATGAATGAACAAGAAGATTCTGCCAGGAGCAAGATCTGTGGCGTTCATGACTGGTGAATCGGAACCCTACCAGTGGAGAACAGAACAATATGATGCAAGAATATGTCTGTCAACCCATAGTGTCTGTGCTAAACACAATACCAAATTAAACTATCTCTTCTGCATACAAATATCTCTACCTTTACATTCCCTGCATATTCACTGGCCTTTCTAAAAGCTCTTAAATGCCACTAGTACCACTGACAGTTTACCCAGGCACCCAAGAATCTCTGTGCAATAAGCTTGCCCCACACATTTCCTTTAAAGCTTCCTCATCTCATCTTAAATACATGTCCTCATGTATTTGACATTTTTACCCGGGGAAAAATAATCTGACTGTCTACCCTATTTATGCCTTTCATAATTTAATTATCTTCTATCAGGTCTCCTCTCCAGCTGACGCTACAGAGAAAACAACCCAGCTTTGCCCATCCTCTCCTGATGGCTTACACCTTCAAATCCAGGCAGCACCCAAATAAACCTCTTGTGCATCCTTTCCAAAGCCTCATGTTCTTCCAGGGATGGAGCCACCAGAATGGCACACAATATTCCATATGGGGCCTACTCAACATCTTGTACTGCTGCAACCCAACTTCCTTACTCTTATTCAGTGGTCTGATCAATGCATGCCATATGCCTTCTTTACCACCCTATCCACTACAGGAATCAATTGACCCAGGAGAGTGGGCTGAGGAAAGCGAGAGGTGTCCTTCTTTATACATGCATGTCTGATCTTAATTATGCTATTAGGATCCAACCTCAATTTTAACTGCATGGCCCAAACTTGGATGTTACTATACCTTCCCTACCACATGGAGATCAAAAGAGTAGGATGGTCCAAAAGCAACACAAGTGAATCTGCAGATGCTGGAAATAAATATAAACACAAAATGCTGGTGGAACTCAGCAGGCCAGACAGCATCTATGGGAGGAGGTAGTGATGACGCTTCGGGCCGAAACCCTTCATCAGGAGTGAAGTAACATGGGATGGTCAAGGGGGGGGGGGGGGAATAAGAAGTGGGGGGAGGGATAAAGTAGAGAGCTAGGAAGTGATAGGTTGGAGGGAAATGGGCTAGGGGGAAGGTGGAGAATTATGGGAAATAAAAGAGAAAGAAAGGTAGGGCTGGGGGGAGATTATAGTGAGGGGGGAAAAATGAGAGAGAAAGAGAACCAGACTGAAATAATAGATAAGGATGGGGGTAAAGGGGGGGGGGGGCAGGGGTATCAACGTAGGTCTGTTGGATGGTCCAAAAGGTCCCTTTTCTTCACTTGAGCAGCATGTTAAATGGGTTACAGTTAGGAACAGTATGTGGTCCAATTATGACCCACAAAAGGCCACTATGAGAGTGAAGAGGCAATTCCATGTGAAGTTAGACAAACATTTTGGATGCATGACGGCTGTGACAGCATTGGCATGCCATTACTTCCTATAAGAACCTAACAGCGTAAATGGCAGTGACGCTTCACTCCCCAATGAGCTCAGTACCTTTATGCACACTGAAAGGAAAAACAACACCTTGCCTGAATGAATCCCCAGTTTTGACAACCTTGTGATCTGTCTCGGAGGCTGATGTCAGAGCATCCTTCAAGAGAGTGAACTCTCCCAAGGCGTCAAGCCCTGAAGGTGTACTTAGCAGGAGGTTGTAAACACAAGAAATTCTGCAGATGCTGGAAATCCAAAGCAACATTCACAAATGTATGGTGGAGAGCATTCTGACTGGTTTGATTACAACCTGGCATGGTGCGTCCAAAGCACAGGATCACGAGAAGTTGCAGAGGGTTATAGATTCAGTCAATTTGATCGCGGGTCCTATTGTACCACAACAGAGAATATCTTCAAGAAGCAGTGCCTCAAGAAGGCAACACATCATTAAAGACCCTCAGCATTAGAGAAATACCCTCTTCATGTGATTGCCCTCAGGGAATTGGTACAGGAGACTCTGAAGACCCACACTCAAGATTTTAAAAACAGCTTCTTTCCCTCTGCCATAAGATTTCTGAACAGTCCATGAATCCTACATTGTTACAAAAATACATTGTGCAAAAGACAAACTAATTTTTACCTCCTTTTTACAGTTGCAACAATGAATTTCACAACATATGCCAATGAAGATAAATCGGATTCTGATCAATATACGTTTGTTTTCAATCAATATTAGTCTTGATCGTAAAAGGCCACTTAAAAATGACTGATGATCTGGTCTGATCTTCAACCCTATGTGCATGCATGTAATCTGCTCACTTTTTAAATTTTAATTTTGAATAGGATTGAAATATACTGTGGATTCCAGTTACTTGTGCCATCAGTTAATTGGGGGAAGTCTCTTATTTTGGACAACTCTTAAAGAACAAAGAACTGATCAAGAAAATAGCTGGGATTCCCTTTGTTTATTTGGAACACTTAATTAGTGCAGGAGACTGTTGCTGAACAGCTTCTAACTAGCGTCAGTCGCGTGCACTTGTGTGGCCATTACACAGTACGCAGTGCTTAGAGTGAACAGTTTTAAATAGCATCAGCTGCTTATTCTTTTGTTAAGCTATTTGGGTTGACAGATGCCAATTCAAAAAGCAGCAAATTATAGATCATTTTGTTTTTTATTTTGACTTTTAAAAATGTCAGATCCTTGCCAAGCTGCAACAAAAACATTTGACGCTAGCTGAAAAAATTACCCTAGCTGCCTGCACTGATTTTGTTCATTTACAGTCAAGCAATAGACTCCATCGATAACTATTCGGGCCTAATACACAGGTTTATAGTACTGATAGTGTTCTAATTTGTTCTGCATTTCATTTAAGTACATAATGCACTACTCAGTTAAATAGTAGTTTATCTTCTTTATACCTTTTTTAACTATTTCCATGAAACTTTGGCTAAGTGGGACAGCCACTTAATTGAGCCAAAATATACTTGTCCCACTGTGTCCCAATTAACAAGAATCTATTGTATATGTAGAGTAAGTGCACTATTTTAAAACAAAAGCCAAAGCTTTTAAACACAATAGTAGATAAGTTAATTAAATTCTAAATGGATAAATCAACCATCCAGACAAATACATTGGCATGTTTTACTCAGGCAAAGTTAAAAAAATTAGAAAGAATGAACTATTTAGCCCTTCACTAAAAAAACACTTTCTTGCACTTATTCTTGGTCCTTTGATATCCTTCCCCAGACATTCTCTCTTCTCTCCACTCCCAATTGGTAAAAAAATACAAAAACCTGAAAGCACATAGCATCATACTCAAGAACAACTTCTACTCTGGTGTTGTAAGACTCTTAGTACGACAAGATGGAGTCCTGATCTCACAATCTACCTCATTATATTTTCACACTTTCACACTGCATTGTACTTTCTCTTTAACTGTTGCACTTTATTCTGCATTCTGTTATTATTTAACTTGTATTAGCTCAATATAATGAATTGTTATGTATCAGCAGTGTACAAGCTTTTCACTGTACCTTGGTACATGTGACAATATTAAACTAATTCTAATATGCTCATCAATTAATTATCTCAACCTCTTTAGAAAATTCCAAGGATTCACTACATTATGGTAAAACACTCACCACCCATCTCAGTCCTAAAGGCGACATGGGACAACAAGATTTTTGAGAGATGGGGAGATAGACAGGGAAGGCACAAAGGTAACCTTGGCAGGATGCCAGAGGAAGGACCCTTCCAGGGTTGGGGGGGGGGGGGGGGGAAGATGTGGGGAAGGAGAGGTTGGTGTTTGGAAATGGGAAGCAAAGAGACTACTATGATGAAGTGCTTTGAGAGGTTGGTGATGAAACATCAATTCCTGCTTGAGAAACGACTTGGATTGCTTTAATCTGTCCACTGTCAAAACAGGTTAACAGCAGATGCCATTTCATTGGCTCTTCCCTCAACCTTGGAACATTTGGACATATAGATGGATACAAAAGGATGCTCGTCATTGGCTAAAACTCAGGATTCAATATTGTCATGTCTTTGAAACGAAGCAATAAGCTTCAAGACTTTGGCCACAACACCTTCTTGGGCAACTGGATCCTCAATTTCCTAACTTGCAGACCCCAGTCAGTTCAGTTTGACAACATCTTCTCCACAATCTCCATCAGCACAGGTGCACCACAAGGCTGTGTGCATAGCCCCCTGCTCTACTCACTTTACACCTATGACTGTGAAGTTATGTACAACTCCAATGTCATATACAAGTTTGCTGACAATACTACTGTCATTGGCCAAATCAAAGGTGGTGACAAATCAGAATATAGCAGACAGACCAAAAATCTAGCTGAGTAGTGCCACAACAAAAATCTCTCACTCAGTTTCAGCAGGACCATGGAGCTGATTATTTTCAAGAGAAGGAAACCTGAGGTCCATGAGCCAGTCTTCACTGGGGGATCAGAGGTGAAGAGGGTCAGCAAATTTAAATTCCAGTGATGTCATTTCAGCGGATCTGTTCAAGATCCAGCACACAAATTCCATTATGAAGAAAGCATGACATCACCTCTGCTTTCTTAAAAGTGTGTGAAGATTTTACATGTCATCTGAAACACTGTAAAACTTCTATAGATGTCTGGTGGAGAGTAGCATATTGACTGGTTGCATTACAGCCCAGTGTGAAAACACCAATGCCCTACAACAGAAAGTCCTACAAAAAGTAGTGGACATGTCCCAGTTCATCACGGGTAAATCCCTCCCCACCACTGAGCACATTGACACAGAGCACTATTGCAGGAAAGCAGCATCCATCATCAAGGATACCCACCGTCCAGGCCGTGGTCTCTTCTTACTGCTGCCATCAGGAAGAAGGAGACTCAGGATTCACAGGTTCAGGAACAGTTATTACCCCTCGACCGTCAGGCTCTTGAACCAGATAACTCACTCCAGCCTTCACGGAACTGTTCCCACAACCAATGGACTCACTTTCAAGAGGGCTTCCTCTTACGTTCTTCATATTTATTGCTTATTTGTTATTACAGTTCATATTTTCATTCTTTTTGTATTTGCGCAGTTTGTTCTCTTTTGCACATGTGTAATTTGTCCGTCCTGTTGGGTGAGGTCTTTTAATGATTCTAATTGTGTTGCTTGTACTTACTGTGAATGCCTGCAAGAAAGTGAATCTCAGGATTGTACATAGTGACAAATGTATTTTGATAACAAATTTACTTTGAACTTCGGGGATAAAAGTGGACTGGGTGAAAAATGGAATTGGGGAGCGGGGAACCTGGGGCAAAAAGGTAGAGGAGGGTGCACCGAGATGAGGGGAGGGCGAGAGGTGCATGGAGTTGGAAATAGAGAAGAGAGTAGTTGCTCCTTAGGAGTGAAGAGGTCGTGTCTGGGGGCAGCTGACCAGAGGCCCAGACACACCCCCACTCTTCCCTCATCTCCAACGACAGTCCAGATAACACAGTCCTACCGAGCCCTTAGACACCCAAACCTTCACCAAACAGCATAGACACATCTGCCCCTCGCCCCCACCGAACGGCATGCAGTCGCCACCGCTTCCCACCTTCACCGAAGAGCCGGCTGTCGTCCGTGAGCCCCGGGAACCGATCTCAGGCCCCGGGAGCGTTTGGTTCGCCACCGCCATTACGGACGATACCAACCCTAGCACCTTCCTATTTACAAGGGGTGACAGGATTCAATATCTCGAGTCCACATCGACATATGTCCATTACCAATAGTCAATAATTTCAGACGACAATATTATTATATTTCCAGCATATTAACAAGCACTATTGTTAAATCTTCTTAAAAATAATATGTGATAACCCTGATTGTCTTATATTGACACCCGCTAACTGTAATGGTTTTGTCCGCAATACACTCTGGGTCACCAGCGGAATAAAAACTGCGCATGCTCAGATGTCCACCCAACCTTGCAGTTTTGGCATTTCAATTAAAAATCTGTTGAAAACCATGATGTTTATACATTAAATGTGTTGAAAAGATGTACAATTAATATTACTGATGTTATAAAAAAGCTTGAATTACATGCAAGAACAGCTTACTTAAAGATATGTACAAGTAATGGAAGCTTGTAAAAAAAAGATGAAGAATCAGAATAAGGTTTATTATCATTAACTTATATGATCTGAAATGTGTTGTTTTGCGGCAGTAGTACATTGCAAAGACATACAAATTAGAAAAAATACATAAATAGTGCAAAGAACGATGAGGCTTCATGGGGCATTCAGAAATCTGAAGGCGAAGAGGTGGAAGCTGCCCCCAAACAACACACACAAACTGCAGGAGGAACTCAGCAGGCCAGGTAGCATCTTTGCAAAAGAGTAAACAGTCGTCGCTTCGGGCTAAAACCCCTCACTGGGACTGGAAAGGAAGGGGGAGAAGTCAGAATAAGGTGGTGGGGGAGGGGAAGAAGATGTACTAAGTGATAGGTGAAAGCTGGGAAGTTGATTGGTGAAAGACATAAGGGCTGAAGAAGGGGGAATCTGATAGAAGAGGTCAGAAGACCATGGAAGAAAGGGAAGGGGGAGGAGCACCATAGGGATGTAAGAAGAGAATGCTTGACTGTGTTGAGATAGAATTAATGTTAACAATTTGTAAATTAGCCTGAACTAGTTTTACACAAACAGCATAACTATAGGTATATACAAGTATTGGGAGGAGGGCATTAAACTCCCACCATCGATGATATCATCTGAAGGCGATGCCTCAAGAAGGCAGAATCCATCATTAAGGATCCCCAATCAGGACATGTTCTCTTTTCATTACTACTATCAGAGACAAGGTGTAGGAGCCTGAAGACACACAGACAAGTCTTAGGAACAGCTTCCCCTCATCCATCAAATAGAAACATAGAAAACCTACAGCACAATACAAGCCCTTCAGCCCCCAAAGTTGTGCCGAACACGTCCCTACCTTAGAAATTACTGGGCTTACCTATAGCCCTCTATTTTACTAAGCTCCATGTACCTATCTAAAAGTCTCTTAAAAAAACCTTATCGTATCCACCTCCACCACCATTGCCGGCAGCCCATTCCACACACTCACCACTCTCTGAGTAAAAAACTTACCCCTGACATCTCCTCTGTACCTACTCCCCAGCACCTTAAACCTGTGTCCTCTTGTGGCAACCATTTCAGCCCTGGGAAAAAGCCTCTGACTCCACACGATCAATGCCTCTCATCATCTTATACACCTCTATCAGATCACCTCTCATCCTCCTTCACTCCAAGGAGAAACGGCCGAGTTCACTCAACCTGTTCTCATAAGGCATGATCCCCAATCCAGGCAACATCCTTTTAAATCTCCTCTGCACACTTTCTATGGCTTCCACATCCTTCCTGTAGTGAGGCGACCAGAACTGAGCACAGTACTCCAAGTGGGGTCTGACCAGGGTCCTATATAGCTGCAACATTACCTCTCGGCTCTTAAACTCAATCCCACAATTGATGAAGGCCAAAACACCATACGCTTTCTTAACCACAGATTTCTGAAAGGTCAATGAAACTACGAACAACACATTATTTTTGCTCTCTTTTTGCACTACTTATTTAAAAATTATTATTGTTACTTATAGTTTATTTTATCTATTGCACTGTATTGCTGCCACAAAACAATACATTTTACAACACAGTTCAGTGACAATAAACCTGATTCTGAAAAGGAAACAAGCCTGTCAAGACAGACACAAGTTAAAACTATGATTAACTTTCACAATATCGGAAGTGCAGGTAAATTTACAACATAAAATTAAGCTTGAGAGCCAAAATAGCATGTCTACTCAGAAGCTATTTAGATTGCCTCCTTTGGCAATCCTTTGGGACAAAGTCCAGACAGGTTTACGAGCATGATCCTGGATTGACTGTTAACATAAGAAGTGTTTGATGGCTTTGGGCCTTCCATTTAATATCAGAGAATCTATACAATATACAACCAGAAATTCTAACTCTCCGCAGACATCAACAAAATGGAAGAAAGGCCCTAAGGAATGAATAACAGGAAAAATACAAGAACCCCAAATCGCCCCTCCCAACACACAAGCAGCAGCAAAAACATCAACCTTTCCTCCTCCCCCTTCCCCCACATTCTAGCTGAAAGCATCAGCACCCCCACTCCACATCAAGCAAGCAACATCAACACCCCCAAAGAGAGTCCGTGATCTACAGTCCATCAAAAACTACTGTTCACCCAGCAGTTGGAAATGCCACAGGCTCGCTCTCTCTCTCTCTCTCTCTCTCACTAACAAGGAAGAGAGAGGTAGCACTCCTTCCGCAGCGATAGGGAGGGCGAACAGCTCACTGTTTCAGTGTTATAGTCTGCAGCACCACTTCCATTATGAGTTCCCCAACTCGTAGGTAGGGAGGGATAGACAGGAGAGAGAGGAGAGCGAGATCACCCACTCAAATGCAAAGGTCTCCAAAAGCTGCACCTGCTGTCTCGATGTTCCAATCTCTCACAAGCACTTCAGTTGGCAACACTGGTGAGGAATTGGGTCCACAGGGCCACACCCCGAAGGCCTACATCTTCCAGGCTGCTCCCAGAGATATCAAAATGCAGCTGATCGAAAAGCTCCGAGAGCAGGAACCCACCCAGTCTGAGCGCAGCTGTCGATCACTGACTCCAATGGGAACCCCACCTACCTTGAAAAGGAAAGAAGAGGCATTAGAAAGGAGAAGAATTTAAACTGTTTCATAAAAGGGCTGGGAGCAGTCACCCTCTGGCACCATTTGTAACTCCCCCCTCCATGGTGTTGACATTTCTGAACAGCCAATAAGCCCATGAACACTGCACCATTGCTTTTGTTCTCTTTTTGCACCACTTATTTAATTTACATATATATTCCTTATTGTTACTCGCTGGAGTTTAGAAGAATGGGGGTTGTGGGAATCTCATTAAATATTGAAAAGCCCAGATACAGTGGACATGGAGAGCACGTTTCCATTAATGGGAAAATCTAAGACCAGAGGGCAGAGCCTCAGAAAAGGAGAATGTTCCTTTAGAACAGAGATGAGGAGGAAATTCTTAAGGCAGAGGTTGGTGAATCTGTGGAATTCGTTGCCACAGACCGATGCGGAGGCCAAGTCATTGGGTACATTTAATTTTAGTAAGGGTGTCAAAAGCAACAGGGAGAAGGCAGGAGAATAGGATTGAAGGGGATAATAAATAATGAAATGGTGGAGCAGATTCGATGGGTCGAATGGCACGATTCTGCTCCTATCTTATGGTCTTATGATAGAAAATAATGTGTTTCCACTTCCAATTTGTGTTTGCCCAAGTGGCTGATCAGGCTAATTTGGGATTCACAGACCCTTGCACTGATGGGGCAGTTGGTGGCTGACAAGACAGGTAGATTGTGAGGTGGTAGAGGCTTTCTGTTCACACACAGCTTTAGTGTAGTTCCAGGGCATGGAAGTTCATGAGCACATCCTTGAATCTTCTTCTCTGTCCAACTGTTTATCTATTCCCACAACAATATTTTGAATAGAGTTTTGGGAATCTGGTATCTGGCATGTGAATGACATGGCCTGTCAAATTTAGCCGTTGAAGAGTAATTTGTGCTTCAGTGCTGGGGTTAGGTTTAGGGTTAGAAGCTTAAGGAGATTTGGCATGTCATCAAATACTCCCACAAGATTCTACAGATACATTGCTGAAAGAATCCTGGCTGGTGGCATGGTGGCCTGGCACAGCAGTTCTAATGCACAGGAAAGCAAGAGGCTGTGAGTTATGGACACAATCCAATCCATTGCGGGCACATTCCTCCCCGACGTTGACAGAATCTATAGGAGGCAATGCCTCAAGAAGGCAGCATCTATCATCAAGAGCCATATCCTCTTCTCACTGCAACCATCAAGTGTGAAATCTCACATCACCAAGTTCAGTACTTGAGATGTTGTCTGGTTACAACCCTAACCCTATCTTAACAATTATATATTATGGACCTCTTCCACTGTACTTGTTTCTGATGGCATCTCACTTTTTTGCACTTCTTGTAGCACAGTCATTTTCCCACTCTTTACTGTATAATATATATTTTATAAATATAACATACATTTTGGTGTTGTTTGTACTTACACATCTGTAGTGATGCTGCTGCAAACAAGTTTTTCAATGTTCCTCACCGTACTTGTGTACGTGACAATAAATCCACCCTGACTTGGGGTATTGGTCACTTAACCTTCTGGTGAATTTGGAGGAATTTGTGGAAAAGGGCATTAGTGATACTTTCCAGTGCCTGGACATAACTGCCGTGGAAGCATTTCAGAGAAAAGAGATTACTACTTCTCAAGCTGCTTCACAGAATGTGACCAAATAAAATTTGATAAGGAGATAAGAAGGTAGATGTCTAAAATGCTGTTCAAAAGCATAGGTTTTAAGGAGTCTTTTCTGATAAGATTATGTATAAAAATTGTTACAAACAATAAATTACCAAGCACACCTGTAGCTTTGAACCCTAGCAACCTCCTTTTTTTCTCTTAATTAACCATTATAATAAAGTGAAGAGAGTCATGTATCAAACAAAATTTTACTCATACTGTACCAAGTCATTTTATTAAATAGCAGAATCCCTTGCTGGCGTAATAAGAGTAGTAAGCTAAATAGTCCCTCAAAATTCAAGTACGCCTCATGGATTGACCTGCTCAGATACTAGTTGAAATGCTGCCTTCAGCAAAGCATTTGCTGCAGTTGTAGCCCTGCAGTTTGTGTATGGAAGCATTATGAAAGAGCCGACACAGAGCATTCTGAATGTTTGGAATTCTTTATCCCAGAGACTCCTGGATAACAAAGCAGTGAATACTTAAGATGAAATAAAAAAAATTCTCATTTGGGAAGCCAGCTGTGATGAGGAACAGGCAAGAAAGTGAAGTTGTGCTGAGATCAAGTGAACCATAATGTTATTGAATGGTGAAAATAGCTCAAGGGGACATTTAACTTGCAGCACATATTTCAAGTTCAAATTTAATTGTCATTCAACCCTACGTGAATACTCTCAGTAGTTGGGAAAGTGTTGGTGTCTATTATTAAGGATGAGGTTTCAGGGTACTTGGAGACTAATGATAATGACACAGAGGCCAAATTCGTAAGGGTCAATAATGCAGGACTGAAGATGCTGTGTATAAATGCATGTAGCATTCAGAATAAGGTGGACAAACTCTTGCCGCAATTAGAGATTGGTCGGTGTGACGTTATGAGCATCACTGAGTCGTGGCTGAAAGAAGGTCATAGTTGGAAGCTTAACATCAAAGGAAATACTTTGTATCGAAAGGACAGGTGGGAAAGCATAGGCGGTAGTGTGGCTCTATTGGTAAGAGATGGAATTACAACTTTAGAAAAAGGTGACATAGGGTCAGAGAATGTCAAATCCTTGTGGGTGGAATTAAGAATCTGCAAGGGTAAAAAAAAACCATTATGGGAATCATATATAGGCCTCCAGATAATAGCCAAGATGTGGGGTTGAGATTGCAAAGAGATCTGGAAAGGGCATGTAATAAGGGTAATGTCACAATTGTAATGGGGGACTTCAATATGCAAGGGGATTGGGATAATCAGCATGGTGTTGGGTCACAAGAGAGGTAATTTGTTGAATGCCTACAAGATGGCTTTTTGGTGCAGCTTGTGCTTGAGCCTTCTAGGGGAAAGGCTATCTTAAATTGGATGTTATGCAGTAAACAGGATCTTATTAGGGAGCTTAATGTAAAGGAACCCTTAGGAGACAGAAATCATAATATGATTGAATTCATACTGCAATTTGAGAGGGAGTAGCATATGTATATATACATATCAGTATCACAATGGAATAATGAGAGAGGAGTTTGCCTAGGTGGAATGGAGGGGTTTACTGGCAGAGACGTCAGCAGAACAGAGGTGGTTGAAGCTTCTTGGAATAGTTCTCAAGGCACCGGATAGATATGTCCCACAGACAAAGAAGTTCTTAAATGGCAGGACTAGGCAACCATGACTGACAAGGGAAGTTAAGGCCTGCATAAAACCCAAGGAAAGGGCATATAAGTAGCAAAAGTAAATGGGAAGTTGGGTGATTCAGAAGTTTTTAAAATCCAACAAAAGGCAACTAAAAAAACTATAAGAAGGGAAAAGATGAAATATGAGGTCAAAGTAGCCAATAATATAAAGCAGGATACTAAAAGTTTTTTTCTCAGTTATATAAAGAATAAAAGAGAAGTGAGAGTTACTGTTGGACCACTGGAAAATGATGCTGGTGAGGTAGTAATGGGGGACAAAGAAAAAGCAGATGAATTTAATAATCACTTTGCTTCGGTCTTTACTATGGAAGACACTAGCTGTATGCCAGAGATCTTTGAGTGTCAGGGAGCAGGAATGAGTGCCTTTGCTGTTACAAAGGCAAAAGGTCTTAAAGTGGATAAGTCACCTGGACCAGATGAACTACATCCCAGAGTCCTGAAAGAGGTTGCTGAAAAGATAACGGATGCATTGGTCATGATCGTTCAAGAATAACTTGATTCTAGCATGGTCCTGGAGGACTGTAAGATTGCAGATATCACTCCACTCTTTAAGAAGGGAGGAAGACAAAAGAGAGGAAATTATAGGCCAGTTAGTTTAACCTCAATGGTTGTGAAAGTGTTGGAGTCCATTATTAAGTATGAGGTTTCAGGGTACTTGGAGACTAATAATAAAATAATTCAAAGTCAGTATGGTTTCTGTAAAGGGAAATCTTGCCTGACAAATCTATTAGTGTGTTTTGAGGAAGTAACAAGCAGGGTGGACAAAGGAGAGGAGGTGGATGTCATTTACTTGGATTTTCAGAAGGCATTTATAAGGTGTCACACATGCGGTTGCTTAACAAGATAAAATCCTATGGCATGAAAGGAAAGATAATGGCTTGGATAGAGGAATGGCTGACAGGCAGGAGGCAGTGAGTGGGAATAAAGGCAGCCTTTTCGGGTTGGCTGCCGGTGACTAGGGATCAGTAATGGGACAGTTGGGACTGCTACTTTTCACATTGTTTGTCAATGGTTTAGATGATGGAATTAAAGTCTTTGTGACAAAGTTTGCATTTGATACAAAGATAGGTAGAGGGGTAGGTAGTGCTGAGGAAGCAATGCAATTGCAGTAGGATTTGGACAAATTGAAAGAATGGGCAAAAAAGTGGCAGATGGAATACATTGTTGGGAAATGTATGATAATGCATTTTAGTAAAAAGAACAGTAGTGCAGACTATTATCTAAATGGAGAGAAAATTTAAATGTCAGAAGTGCCAAGGGACTTGGGAGTCCTTGTGCAAGGCTCCTGGAAAGTTAATTCACAGGTTGAGTCTGTGGTAAAGAAGGCAAATGCAAAGTTAGCATTTATTTCAAGGGGAGTAGAATATAAAAACAAGGAAATAATGCTGAAGCTTTATAAGACACTAATCAGGCTACGCTTGGAATATTGTCAACAGTTTTGGGCCCCTTATGTCAGAAAGGATGTATTGTGATTGAAGAGAGTCCAGAGGAGGTTTACGAGGTTGATTCCAGGAATGAAGAGGTTAACATATGTGGAGCATTTGGCAGCTTTGGACGTGCACTCACTGGAAATTATAAGAATGCACAGAAGAATCCATTGAAACCTACCGAATGTTGAGAGGACTAGTTAAGGAGGATGTGGAGAGAATGTTTCCTCTGATGAGGGTATCCAGAACTAGAGGGCACAGACTCAAAATTGAGGGGCAACCTTTTAGAACAGAAGTAAGGAGGATTTTTTTTTAGCTAAAGAGTAGCGAATGTGTGGAATGCTCTGCCACAGACTGCGGTGGAGGCCATGTCCATGGGTATATTTAAAGTGGTATTTGATAGATTCCTCATTGGTCAGGGCATCGAGGGATATGTTGAGAGGGCAGGGTTTGAATGGGATTTGGGATCAGCCATGATGAAATGGCGGAATGGATTTGATGGCCAGATGGCTTGATTCTGCTCCTATGTCTTATGGTATACAATCAAACAAAACAGCTGAACTCTGGGGCCAAGGTGCAAAACACAGTATCAATAGTCATACACAGCACAAGGCACGTATAGCACATTAAAAAATATAATCCAAGTCTGAGTCCATACGTGTTGCAGCATTTTGCTGTCAAACACAATATAACTTATCTTCTGCCAAGCAGACACTGAAGGCTGCACTGACTCTAGCATAGACACCATACCACATTGCCTCCGACAGTCCAGTGGAGTGCCCCATTCTGACGCCTCTCCCTGGGCGGCTGCTAATAGGCGACACAGCAGCCTGAGGCCTAGTCCTCGCCATGACCAAGGCCATGCAGCTCCCCTGGCCACTCACCAATAAACCAATGAATCAGACTAGCAACATTCCACACTACCAACATCCAAAAGGATCGTGCAAACTCTGGAAAAGCATCTTAGATGATCACTTGCTGTAAGGCTGCACACCACCTTGGCACATTAACACTTCTCTGTCACAAGAAGCATCATGGTCCACATCACCGGCTGCTTCGGTTTCTCCACCAACAGGTGATGCACCATCAATAACTCACTCTGAGACGTAAGAAGCGAGGTATCGGCTTTTATTGACTGGAAGAATGAACAACACTACATCCTGGAGAATGAGGCCGGGCATCAGGCCTCAATCCCCTTTATACAGGGGTCTGTGGGAGGAGCCACAGGAGCAGTCCAGACAGGTATATGTAGTTCACCACAACAGGCAACTCACTGGTGGGGTAGATTTAAGTACTTTAAGTTGTTAATGTCCAGCAAATTCTTGCGATTGTAAAATATATATTAAAAAATACAATAACACCTTTGGTTGACCCCATAAAAGCTGTTGTGTCTGAGCATGTGGCCAACTTACTGGAAGTCTGAATCCTTTTATCCTCAGTAAACTTTATTGACTTATGGTTTTTTTTTAAATGGGAAAAGTTTCATGTTTTAAAAGTTACACTTGTAAGGATCTCTGTTTATTTAATAAATGCTTTGATGAATGAATTAAGTTTGGTTTGGTACATGACTCTCATGATGTTGCAAAATGCTGATAAAATTATTCATAATTACATACAGAATTTCTCCCATGTGTTTTAACAAAAATTGTGCTCTTGTCTGGACTATGTGCTGAACTTAGATTTTCAGAAGTAAAGCCATATAAAGCACATTGGGTATGTTTGATTCTGATAAACAAAAGAGTAGATATGATCTATAATTATATTGTGTATTATGTCCCAGTCTTATCCAAATCAAATAAAATAATCTGATTTGTACAATCCAGATAAGTGTTACCAGATTGGTGATTTTTACCTTGGCATTCTTTCAAAACGTTGCTGAGGGACGCAATAGGCACCATTGGAATACATTGATGAAATGGGAGAATCTGTGGCCAATGGTAGTTATCAAATACTATTTATCACAGAAGATATCAAGAATACCAAAGCACATCATGTGTCCCTTCAAGACCTGAAATGTCTTACGTCTCACACTCCCCCTTCTCATAATGAGTGGGCCACCAACAATCTTGATAAATGGGTGCTGCTATGCCTTTACTGAGCTTGGGCTTTTGTTCTACAGTCTTTTCTGAGATCACTTCATCACCTTTATTATACTTTGATGCTGATTACATCCTTATTCAGTCTTATCTGACTTGGAGCCCATTGCTCACCATAGCTACATGTAGCAAACTGGAGTGTTTCTTTTGCATTATAATAACCATCAAAAAGCATTAGGAGTAACGCAACTCATAGTACATAAATAATTTAAATACTGATATTAATACCAAGTAATACTCCTTTTGAATTTTGCTGAAAGCAGTTTTTAAAAAAGTTTTGAAGATCATTGTATTGCAAACAAGGGAGGTGTGTATTGAAGTTTTGCATGTAAACTATACTTCCAGGTCACAGACCTACCTGGAGAAATGCCACTAATGTTGTTCCTGCAAAAGCCTCCAAATACACTGGGGGTACATGGGAAATGGATTGTTTTGTTGTTCTGTTGCTGTACTGTTGAACATTGTGCCACCGGAATGAGAGGCATCACTTGCCAGCTGCCCCCAGCGCATCATTGGGTGTGTCAGTTGTCTATGCGAACAAAGTATTTCACTGTATGTTTTGATGTACATGTGATAGACAAATGTGAATCTAAATCCCTTAATCACTTCCTCTGGCAGCTCAATTTAGGGTTTAAAAAATGTAACCTCTCTGGTCTCATTTAACTTTCTCCCCTCAGATCTATACCTTAAGGTACCTTGAAGTTGTTATGGCCAGGGATAGTAATGAGGATAAGCTCTCACTGCCCATTAAATGCTCCCAACTCAGATAGCCTCTGACAACCAAGCCCAGCTCCTGGCCTTCATGTGTGGCTTAGGTACTAGGCCCAGCGGAACTGTTTCTACTGACAGGAGAAGGGGCAAAGGTGAGTCACTGGCACCTTAAAACTTTGGGCAGATCGATCTTGTCAGCTGTGGTTGGCAGTTCATCCAGAAGGAAAACTCTGATCTCAGAACTCCACTACGTTGCTGCTACACTCATTCATGCGGAAGGCTTCGGGCATAAACCCTGAGGGAAAAGTCCAGAGCGGGAGTCCCTAAGGCAGTCTTGTGTTGACTGGCAACTCCTGCGATGCTGCTGGTGCCAAACTGTATCGGTCTCTGCTGTTCCTTTGGATTCATCAGCTGCATGGAGAGGGGGAGCTCGCTCTCCATATTGTACTGCACAGGCTTGTGTATCTAGGCAGCTAGGATGCAACACCCATGGTTGACCCTGACCAGCGGAGGCCCCTAATATTTGTTTCTGTGTCTGCTAGTTTTGGACTCCCCAGTCCTGGAGAAAAGACTGACTATGCACCTTATGCATTCCCCTCATAAGTTTATAAAGTTCTGTGAGGTTATCCTCATTCTCCTGCACTCTAAGGAATAAAGATTCAGTGTGGCCAGTGTCTTTCTATAACTCAGACCCTCTAGTCCAGATAGCATTCTCATAAATCTCTTTTGCATCCTCTCCAGATGGACAATGACTCTCCTGTAACAGGATGGCCAAAGCTGTACAGAATACTCCCAAGTGTGGCCTCACCAACAACTTATATAACTACAACATAATGTCCCTATTCCTCAACTGGATACCCTAATTGATGAAGGCCAGCATGCTTCCTTCACCACCCTATCGACTTGCCTGGCTGCCTTCAGCCAGCTGTGCACTTATCACCAAACTCTGGACCTGGGGAGTCAGCCAGTCCCTCTATAACTGGATCCTTGACTACCTGACCAACAGACCACAATCAGTAAGGACAGACAGCAACATCTCACCACAATGATTCAAAACACTGGTGCACAACAAGGTTGTGTCCTCAGCCCGCACCCCCCCCCCCACTCTACTCCTTGTACTCTCTTGACTGCATGGCCTGATTTTGTACTTCCATCTTCAGGTTTGGGTATGGTGTGACTATAGTGGCTGTATCTCAAATGATAATGAGTTGGAGTACAGGAAGGAGATAGACATCTTAGTAACATGGTGTCATAACAAGCTTTCTCTCAATATCAGCAAGACAAAAAAAAACTGGTCATTGATTCAGGAAGTGAAGTGGTGTAAATGCTTCCGTCTACATCAATGGTGTTGAGCTGAGAGACCATAAGACCATAAAACATAGGAGCAGAATTAGGCCATCTGGCCCATCGAGTCTGCTCTGCCATTCAATCATGGCTGATCCTTTTTCTCTAACACCTCCTCAACCCCAGTTCCCGGCCTTCTCCCCCAAACCTTTGATGCCATATTCAATCAAGAACCTATCGATCTCTGTCTTAAATACACCCAACAATGTGGCCTCCACAGCTTCATGTGGCAACAAAATCCACAAATTCACCACTCTTTGGCTAAAGAAATTTCTCTGCATCTCTGTTTTGAAAGGGCGCCCCCTAACCTGTCTATGCCCTCTTGTCCTAGACTCTCCCACGGGGGGAAACATGTTTTCCAGATCTACTCTGTCTAGGCCTTTCAATATTTGAAAGGTTTCAATGAGATCCCCGCTCATCCTTCTGAATTCCAGCGAGTACAGACCCAGAGCCGTCAAATGTTCCTCATATGATAAACCTTTAATTCCCTGGAATCATCCTTGTGAACCTCCTCTGGACTCTCTCCAATGTCAGCACATCCTTTCTAAAATGAGGGGCCCAAAACTCTTCACAATACTCAAGGTGAGGCCTCACCAGTGCCTTATAAAGCCTCAGCATCACATCCTTGCTCTTGTATTCTAGACCTCTTGAAATGAATGCTAACATAGCATTTACCTTCCTCACCACCGACTCAACCTGCAAGTTAACCTTCAGGGTGTTCAACACAAGGACACCCAAGTCCCTCTGCATCTCAGATTCCTGGATTTTCTCCTCATTTAGAAAATAGTCTACACATTTATTTCTACTACCAAAGTGCATGACCATGCATTTTCCAACAGTGTATTTCATTTGCCACTTACTTGCTCATTCTCCTAACCTGTCTAAGTCCTCTGCATCCTACCTGTTTCCTCAACACTACCTGCCCCTCCAGCAATCTTCATATCATCTGCAGGGTTGAAAGCTTCAAGTTCCTTGGAGTGAACATCACCAAGAGTCCATATTGGACCAACCACATAGAGGTCACAGCCAGAAAATGCGTTTACTTCCTCAAGACGCTGAAGGAATTTGGCATGTTGATGTCAATTTTTATTGATACACCAGAGAAAGCATTCTATTTGAATGCTGTCATGAGCCCTGTGGGCCAGTGCAACCGTATTTGTTAATTGTTGTCTTATCTAGAGTTGTTAAGCCCTGGTGCTTTCTGTTTAATCTTGTCAAGGTTATTTTGACTGGCATGGGATTTCTGCGTACTGTGATTATTTAAAGTGGACTCCCAAATAGCACTTATTGCGGGGGTCTGGTGTTTTGAGAATGATTTGTCTCGCTATGTTGCTTGGCTGAGCCACTGATGCTCTATTGGAATGACTGTGAATAAACTTTTGTTTCGGCCTCTACATGGGAGTCTGTCCTTCCTCTGCATCTGGGTTCAGTCATTTGTCAGCTCTCACTGTGACAGAATGTATATCAGCTTAGTACAGCAACTGCTTTGCAGGTAACCACGATAAACTGTCGAAAGTTGATGTCGCAGATCAGTTGAAGGTTTTTTTAAAAAGTTTTTTTTTGTTTCATTGGGTTGGTTTTGGGGATAAAGATGTGAGGTAGGCTTTAGGGACAGGGATGTGGGGGAACTAGAGGAGCTAGAATTTAGGCTGGAGTATTAAGTCTTCACTCTGTGTTTAAAGGCCAGCGACACTGTTGTGGGACATCTGCTGATTGGGCCAAGGTGTCTGGTGGGATATCAGGCTGGCGGACCGGTATGGACCAGGGCTGTTAGCCCCACCTCTCCCTCCCCAACCCCACGTTAGTGTCTGGTCAATGGGTTCTGGGGTCAGAGTTCATGCAGGCAGAGGGAGTGAGCTCTGATAACTCCGACTTCCCAAACTGGTGAACTTGTGTTCTGGGTCCCATCGTCAGTGAGTCTGGAGTTTGAGAGAGTGTTCATTGATCCATGTGTCTTGGGATGCCAAGGGTTGAACTGGAAGCCCAGAAGTTGAGGCCCATTGGCTGGAGCCAAGTCTGCAAACCTCTGCAAGTCCATTGGGGAAGCTGAAACCTGAATCTACTGAAAGCTGGAGGCCTGTCCTGGGGTCAAAGGACTTTGTAATTGTGTGTCTGGGAGGGAGGAATGGGCCTTGTTTTCCTGTTGTTGTTTTGTTGTGTTCTGTGTTGTTCTGCTGAGCATTGTGGGTATGCTATGTGGGTGCCAGAATATGTGGCAACACTTGCAGGCTGCCCCCAGCACACCCTTGGGTGCGTTGGTTGTAAATGCAAACAATGCATTTCACTCTATGTTTTGATGTAAACTTAATAAATAAATTGAATCTTGAGAGTTGTGGACACAGCTCAGCACATCATAGAAATCAGCCTTCCCCCAATGGACTCTGTCTACACATCTCAGTACCTCAGTAAAGCAGCCATCATAATCAAGACTCTCATCCACCCGGGATAGTCCCTCGATGTCAATGTTCCTTCTAATTTGTAATGACCAATGTGCACAAAAATCTTTTGCTATGCAACTTTTTGCCCAGTGACAACAACATGTGCGCACTGAATTTTGTATATAGAGGTATTCATTTTAACAACTAGCAAAAAGAACTTTGATTTCATCTGGGTTTCATCATTTTCACTCTCATCCATCTGCACTCTCACAAAATATATGTAGCAGCATGTAGCGATGCAAATTCTCCAGCAATTTTTGCATCGTGACAATACGTGCAGGTAACACCAGTTTCTGTATTGTACATAAATATTTCTTGTAACTGCACGTTCCTGACCTCATGAGCTTCCAGTGTAGCAGTTTCTACTGTTTCATTAACCATTCCATTTTAAATGAATATGCTGTTCTTTTGCACTTCACACCCTTTGCTTCTTTGGAATTCCACATAGTGAATCAATAATTTCTTCAATATATACAGAATAAATAAGCCGGTTCTAAAATCTACAGACAAATCATCGCAAACTCCACATTGTCAACACCGTCTACACCAGAAACTGGAAAAAATGTGATTGCGTATGATTGTGAAATTATACGTAACATGCCAACGAGGTAGAGGGTAACAACATTTTGCATGCAGTTTAAATTCCTTGATGCATTAATAGCAAAAGATGTGTGTGTGCACACATGCGCATATCTTAGAGGGAATATTGCTAATCTTTCCTCTTCCATAGGGACTGAAAGCACATACCACCAGCCTCTATCCTGCAGTTATAAGACTATTAATTGATTACATAGTACAATAAGATGGATTCTTGACCTCACAAATCTATCTTGTTATGATCTGAACCTTATTTTCTACCTGCACTACACTTTCTTTGTAGCTGTTACACTTTATTCTGCATTGTTACTGCTTTACGTTGCTCTATCTCAATGCATTGTGCAATGATTTGATCTGTATGCCAGTATAGAAGACAAACTTTTTATTGTCTCTCAGCTTGTTTGTTATGTGCCATGTTGCATGATGTAGGCGATCATGCTCTTTCCATGACCATGATTGGTTATTGGCAAATTTTTCTATGGAAGGGTTTTGCCATTGCCTTCTGAATCCACCAAACTAATATCAACTTTCCCTCTCAGGTACCTCTGTTCAGTGCCATTCACTGTATAGGTTTGAATGTCCAAAATTTTTCACCTCATACTTAAGTAAATTAAAATCCATTTGGCATTTTTTAGCCTGTCTCCCTACATAATCACACTTCCTACTGCTGCAAGTAAGTTTTTCATTGCACTCGTGCATTTCATGCCAGAGAGTGACAATTCATCACAACCGGATCTCTACAGATTCATTCATTACTTACTTATATTATAATTGTTCCATTTTTTGAAATCTAAATTTTGTGTTTCTGCTTGTACTTTATTCTGTCATTGTTTTACACTAAACTGAACTGATGGACAATGAAAGCGAGGGAGAGAGGTTTACCGTAAAGCCCACCCACACCGAAAGCTGATTGGTCTACTTAGCACAAAGAGAGACCAATCAGGATGCTCCCTCGCGCTCTCGCTGTTCCTCTTCCTCTCCCTCTCTCAAAAAAATCAATTTCCAGGATATTGTATATAATTTTGTGGTGAACTACATATACCTGTCTGGACACGCCCCCTGCTGACTGCTCCTGTGGCCCCTCTCACTGACCGTGGCTCCTCCCACAGACCCCGGTATAAAGGCGATTGAGGCCTGAGCCCGGCCCTCAGTCTCCAGGATGTAGTATGGTGGTCAACTACTGCTCGTTCTTTCTTCCAGTCAATAAAAGCCGATATCTCGTCTTCACGTCTCAGAGAGAGTTATTGATGGTGCATCAAATTTGCAGGCATCGGGGAGCTGTTATCATATGTGGGAGACTCCCTGAATTTCTGGGAGAGGTGGGATGTCTGCATTGTGTGATGATTTGATCTGAGAATAGTAAACAAGCCACACTTTCTTTACCTGATACATGTGACTATAATATACCAATTCAAAGATCTCTTTGCAATTCATTGTAAAATGCTTCACTGTCAACAAGACCCTCATAACTTATTATCATCAGCAAATTTACTAATTGTGCCATGTACATTCACATCAAAATCATTTACCTGAATAATGAGTAACAACAATAAATAGTGAATAACAACACTGACCACTGGGGCACCCCAATAGTCACAGGCCTCCATCAACTTCCACGTCCTATCATTGATCCCATTCTAAATCCACCTCACTAGCTCCTCCTGAATCTCATGTGACCCAACCTTCTAGATCAGCCTGCCACGTGAGACCTTGTCAAAGGCCTTACTAAAGTCCATATAGACAACATCCAATACTCTACATTCATCTATCCTCTTAGATATGCCTTTGAAAAACTCCAAAATATTTAATAGATATGACCCCCCCCCCCCATGCACAAAACCTTTCTGACTTTTCCTGATCAGGCATTGACTCTTCATGTTGTCAAAGCCTCCCTCCTACTGACCTTTTGGGATCCCTAGACTACGTCCACTCAAAGTGGAGAAGCAGCATTCAAGATCACACTGAGAATGTCTATGCATCCAGATTATCAGAAGCTCCATGATAATGCAGGATCATACACCAGCTCACAAATTGCCTTCTGCCCCATCAGCGCAAAGTCTTCATGTCCCACATTAGGATCATCATTCAATTCAACTGGCATGGGAGAAGTCATCCACGCTCACTCCTGGGGTTTAACTAAGAATAACTACAAGTTTAGAAACAGTATAATAAAACCTAGAAGACACAAGAGACTGCAGACATTGGAAATCTGGAGCAACATACCATAACACTGACAGAACTCACTGGGTCAGGCAGCATCAGAGGTGAGAAATGGACAGTTGACAGTTCAAGCCAAAAACTTTCATCTGGAGTAGAAAGATAGAGATGGGAATAGCCGGTATAAAAGGTGGAACAAGAGCTGCTTGGCAGATGAGGGAGAGAGGAGAATTTCAGAAGTTGGGAGGTGATACGTGGAAGTGACAGAGAGTCTAAAAAAAGTGGAATCTGATAGGAGATGAAAGTAGATCATGGAATTAAGGGGGGCAGGTGGAGAGTGGAACCAGTGGGAAGTATGGGTGATGGGCAGATTGGAAAAGAGGATAGATAGAGAAAAGAAAAATCGTTGGAAAGGGAGGTGGGTTGGTTGTTTGAAATAGCGAAAGGAGTCATTGGGTTTGTAGAAGTTGCTGATGGATAATGTCTCCTGATCTGGAGGTAGAGAGATCAAGAAAGATGATAGAGGTGTCGGAAATCGACCCAGAGAATTTGAGAACAAGGTGGAAGCTGGTACCGAAGTTGATGAGCGCCGTGATATTCCAGTACTCAAAGCTAATCAATGCTCTGAGTTCATCTGTCTTAACAGTCAAGACCCTTGACAATGTAACATATGTAACAGTAGAGCCGGGGGAGGCTTTGAAAATTAATTGCTTCATTCAGCTTCCAAAAATACAGGAACGGCTGGGGCAGAAGCAAATATCCTGGCTACACCTTTGGTTTGGAGAAAACAGGAGGAGGCGAAAGAGTAAAAAAAAACTTATGCAATGTATTTGCAAAAAAAAACTACTGATGAATACAGATAGATTGTTTAAAAACATTCATTAAGATATGACTGGGACGTGGGGCTGCAGTCGAATTTCCCTCGAATGGTCACAGTTTTTCATCGTTTGTGTTTTGAAATCTGTGGTAGCGCAGTTCCCAGTTTGTCTACTGTCGGGGCCCGTAAAGCAGTTCGCGCATGCGGGTTGCGGGCGGTGAAGATGGACGTGAATCAGCCGAAGCAGGAGCATCTGCTCGCTCTGAAAGGTAATGTGTAACGCCGGGGCTGTAGCGATGAAAGACAACGGCAGGAGCCTGGGGCTGGGGCAGGGTGTTCAAGCAGCGGCCAAGCGAGCCAGGCGAGCTTAGTACCGGCCATTCAGTAGCTTTGCCGAACCAATCTTTACTGTGATTTCTAATCAGCCGGTATCCGGGGTTGGGATCTGTTTCCCGGGCCGACCTGGGGATGGGAGCACAGCAACCAGACGTGTTCGCAGGTAAACCCCGCGCACATTTCTTATGACTGGCTCAAGGCAGAAAACGGGTGGTTCAATGAATTTTCTTGCCAATGTTCAAGATCTTCCCAACTTCCGTTTAAGTGCCGAGTTCCTGTCAATTGTACTATGTATTAAATCTGAAATAAGATGCGTCAACGACCTTTGCCCTTCAATCCGAATAAAAATCCATCCAGACCCACGGGCGTTTATTAACCTAATTCACGTGGATAGGGAAATCAGGTGATTTGTTTGGTAAGGGAAATTCGCTCTGGCGAAGGATCCTGCCGGTAAACTTTGCTTCTGTTGATGGTTACAATTTAGCTACACTACTGTATTGAAAGTTCTGATTATTCATTAAATCGTACGTCATTCAGACGGGCTGTTTGGCTCAATTTGTTCGTGCTGATTAAGTGCCTGGTTAACGAATCCTATCTGTCTCCATTTGGCCCACTGTTCTTCAAACCCCTCTTATCTCTGCACTTAACTAGATGGTTTTCAAATGTTGCTAGTATGTGTACTTCAGTCACTATTTCAGGCAGCTCATTCCAAATGGGCATCAACATTTGTGTGAAGAATCTGACCCTGATGCCCTTTTTAAATCTCTTGCCTCTGATCTTAAATCTGTGCCCTCTTGTTTTTGCACCACTTCCTGGGAAATAAGCCTATGTATTTCCATCCTGTCAATGTCAAATGTGAGCGTGGAAACTTCCACTAGGTCAACCTTCAATCTCCTATGTTCCAAGGAATAAAATCTTAGTCAATGCAACCTGCCCTTTTAACTGGGACTTGTAAAGTCCAGGCAACACCTTCATACATATTTTATGTACTTATTATAATTTAATAACATAGAACCATAGAACATTACAGCACAGAAACAGGCCTTTTGGCCCTTCTTGGCTGTGCCAAACCATTTTTCTGCTTCGTCCCGCTGACCTGCATATACCCTCCATACACCTCTCGTCCATGTACCTGTCCAAGTTTTTCTTAAATGTTAAAAGTGAGCCCGCATTTACCAGTTCATCTGACAGCTCATTCCACACTCCCACCACATCTTTCCTATAATGGGGCTGTGGCTGGACCAGGATGGGCTATTGGGATGTTCACTCCTACCAATTTGAAGCTCTCAACTCTTTCAATCTTTGTATCATTGATGTAAACAGGAGCATGTGCACAGATGCTTTTCCTGAAGTCAATGAGCATCTCCTTTGTTAATATTGAGGGAAAGATTGTTTTCTTGATAACCATGTTATAGAGCTTTATTTACTACTTGTATTCCAATTCATTGTTATTTGAGATACAGCCCACAATGTTGGTATCTGCAAACTTGTTTACTTGGAGTTAGTGCAGAATCTAGCCACACAGTCTTCAGTGTATAGGGAGCAGATTAGGGAGCTGGGGATGCAGTATTGTGGGGCACTAGTGTTGAGAAAAATCATAGCAGAGGTATTGTTGCTTACCCTTTGTAATACTGTTAGAGGTATTAAACCCATTGTTCTAATATTCTTGTATATTTTAGCTGCATATGTTGATGCATCATTCAGAATTTATAGAAAATGAAGTTTATTATTCATTAGAGTGATTATTTACCAAGTCTCCCACTCCCTTGCTTCTCTTGCAACAAGACCACTGGGCCCACAATAGCTTTTCTTTCTGAAAGAAATTTGTCAACTTTTTTTGTTATTTTTGTTAACCACTACAAATTTCACTTTGCATAGTTTTGTTTGCAAGTGTTAATAGGTTTGTTATTCCATTGATCTCATAGCCCCCTGATTTTGTAAATAGCCTTTAGTTTTATTTCAAATTTCACCCCCTTTTTGGCTATGGTTTTTAGTTAGTCCGAGCATCTTTCCCCTTTTTGAAGTATGTAATCATCCTAAATTACTTTTGCGGCAGTCTATCTTTCATTTGCAGTTATAATTAGTTCAGAGTCATGTTTGAAAATAGTTATAACCAATGCTTATATAATCTTCCTTTTTTTCTCTCTTTAAACTCAAATTTACCATAAATTCTCTTATTGTGGGATTAGTAACTTTTTTTTACTCATTGCTAATAGGGCCTGGCCTCTCAGTTTTACAACGTATTTCCCCAGAAATCAATTTTTAATCTATACAGGAAATTGAGTAAGTTGACTGTGCTACTATGATCCTCATTATGAAAAATAAAAGAACTTCTCTTTTACTCTCTGCATCTCTAATCTTCAAATAGTACAGATTGTCACTTCATTACTGCCATCGGTTCTGTGGACGCTCCCAGTGCAATTTAACATTTTTATTGCTAACCATTAAAAGTTAATGCTGCTATTCTCTTTTTCTCTAGTAAAATGTTTTCAATAAGGCTGTCCTTGTCCTCCCAAATTCCCTGTTCAAGTACTTTGAAAGGTTAGAATATTTACTTCCTTACCATGAACAGTTTTTAGCCATGACTCTTTGTTGACTATTTGTTGCACTGAGAGCCATGGTGAGAATGAGTAGAGGCTTGTGGATATGGAGTTCTTTCCTTTTAGTGTCACTTTTTTTTTACTCAGTACAAGTGGCAACATTGAACCACTGATCTGCATCTACAAATAGCAGTATTTTTAAAATTAATGACAGCTTGATGCATAGCATATTCTCCTAATATTTATTCACAACAAAATTTAGAAGTATTTTAAACCAATGAATTATTTAAAAAATCTAGTCATGCTTGTTCTGCTGACAATGCAGCAGTGGGATGATTGGACAGTTGATCGTTTTGCCTTCTACCTTCCTACAAAAATATATTAAATAATATTGTACACGATCAGTGTCTAGTTACAAAGATCCAGAAGTCTAGAATTTGCAAGCATTTAGCATGAGATCATGATTGTGTGTGAGCCAAAATGTGCCATTGTTTTTGAAGAATATTTTGAAATTTGTTGTTTTTAGTTTAAACTTTGCTGACAAGATTCAAAGACCTTTATTTCTGCAGGGTAGCGCTTCCTGAAGGGGATTGACTGATGCATCTCAATGTTATACTTCCGCATGAAGCACTTTTATCTTCTAACCTGTGTTAAATATATGAAGGAATTGTGCTGTGATTTTAATGTTACGGAAACACAAGGAGAAAAATCTTCACAGGATGAAAATTCAACATGGGAAACCTAGTTGGTACCCAGAGTCGTCATTAATATGGAGTTAGTAGTACATTATCGAACTAATCAAGACTGCTCAGAACTGTCACAGATTGCAGAAAGATTGCTGGAAGACTTCCCTCAGAGACCATTACCAAGATTCACACCGTGGTTTCCAAACAATCTACAAAGTTTACCATTGAAGCCTCAAAAGCGCCCACCAATTGTTTCAAAAGAAGAGACAAAGATAAATGATAAATGTTTGGTTGAGAGAGAATTCATAGCAGAAGCTCAAAATTATGATTGTATGGATAGTCTTCTGGAGTTTTCCACAAATTTGCAAAGGGAAAGTCCCGTGATTGAGTTGGCTGCAGTGGAATTTTTTTCAGGAATTGGTTCGCAATGTGGAATTACAACTCATGAATACAGGTCCTGGAGTATTGCAACACACAGCAGACAATGGAAAAAGAATAATTCTACAATCAGTCAAAAATTTCAGATAATCAAGGAAAAGTACCAGTTGCACACTTTTCAAAGGGTAAAATGGGTCATTGGTCAATCCAATTGTGGTTCCCAGAAACTTGAGGAAGTCTGGGTAAAACTGAGCAGTGTTATTAAATATGGTCAGCTTCCTGGCTGCAATGCTAAAATACATGTACATCATGGTCAAATATGGACTTTCTGTGACTTTCTGTGCTGTGAATATGTTGGTAATCTGATTAAGCAAGTATTAAATCTTACGGGAAAAATCAGTTTACTTGTACATAGACATGGTATTATTTATAGGTTATAGTTAAATGTTATTTTAAAAGCAAACTGCATTTGATATATATGAATTCCACAATACTGTCTGTGGGCTTTAAACCTAAACTTGCATATAATGCTGTAAATTTGTATGTAATTACACGAATTTGCATGTAATGCTGATTAAATAATCAAACTGTCTTAATTTTGGAGAGATCATTATTTTGGGTGCCAGGTGTGCTCCTCTATCCTCAGAGAAAACAGTTGCTCAAATCACATTCCAGTGATTGGCCCAAGAGCAGTAGTAAGGGAAATTTTATTGTGATTGGAGTGATTTTATCTTCTAAGATATTAAACTATTCAATGAATGTAAAATATTCTGAAGCACTATAGAATGACGAATAATAAAATTTTGTCCAGTACTATAGCAATATTGAATCCTCAAGCAACATCACCAAAACCAGATAACAGGTGATTAGCAAATTGCAATTTGGATTGTGCTCTGTGCACATTGACCACTATTTCTTGCACCATAACAGTTTAAGATACTTAATTGGCTTTAAGTGGCCAAGGTTGTTCTGTCATGCCAAGAGTTATATAATTCTTTTTCTCTGTTTATTAAGGGGGCCTTTTTCCTGTTTTGCAGAATTCTGTGAGGCTAGTTGATTTTAAGTACAATTAGCTATTTTATAAGACTTCAACATTTTTAGAAGAGAAGTATGCTTATTAGTGATTGTATTTTATGGATTTGTTTTATTGAGGCTCTGCATAAAGTTATATTGTCAGTATAAAGCTGTGATTCTCAGGAATGGAAGGTTAGATTTTGTTAGTAATGTGAAGTTGGACGTTTGAATCGGTATGGTGGTCATAGTGCCGCAGTTGGCTTTATCCTTGGAGCAGAACTGAGGAAGAAAAGGCAAAAGCTTTTGTCCTCTGATTGTTTATCTTCTGATCTTTGCTGGGAGAGTGTTAGTTTGAGGACAAGATCAAGTTTGATTATAGTCTGTCTCCATAATTGATTTGATTGTTGATATTTGTGTATGCTCACTTTTGATCAGTTGGGAGTATTTGGATGACATAGCCTTGCTGATGCTGTGTTAACATTCCAGCATAAGAGAAAAGATGTGGCACAGTGGAAGTAAGAGATATTGCAAACAATCTGAGTAAGTGTATATTGTCTTCACCTCATCAATAGAAAATATTCCAATTGTGATGCTGACATTACAATCAGGAGCTACAGCAGTGAAGATTCTATTTGATGTAGTGTTATCATTAAGGAATTACAAAAACAGGATTGAAGGAAAAGAATTTTGATCAGAAAATAACAGATTATCTTAACCCTGTCCTTTGTGGACCAGGCTATAATCTAATGGAATCTGTGGCTATTTTTAGCTAAAAATTGATTGCCCTATCAACTTAGCAAGTTTAATATGAATCTCAGATAGCCAAAGAAACAGTTTGCCCTTATGCTAGAAGCGAATTCTGGTGCTATGTCTTAATGAAAAATGTATTAGCACAGCAATGTATTTCATTTCTTAGTACAACACTTTCAATTGAGAAGGGAGGGGCATAATTGTTGGAAATGAATTGAGACTGTAAAGCTGAATCTTGCATTTGTACAGAGCCCTGGTGAGACCACACCTGGAGTATTGTGTACAGTTTTGGTCTCCAGGGTTAAGGAAGGACATCCTGGCTGTAGAGGAAGTGCAGCGTAGATTCACGAGGTTAATTCCTGGGATGTCTGGACTGTCTTACGCAGTGAGGTTAGAGAGACTGGGCTTGTACACGCTGGAATTAAGGAGATTGAGAGGGGATCTGATTGAAACATATAAGATTATTAAGGGATTGGACAAGATAGAGGCTGGAAATATGTTTCAGATGCTGGGAGAGTCCAGTACCAGAGGGCATGGTTTGAGAATAAGGGGTAGGTCATTTAGGACAGAGTTAAGGAAAAACTTCTTCTCCCAGAGAGTTGTGGGGGTCTGGAATGCACTGCCTCGGAAGGTAGTGGAGGCCAATTCTCTGGATGCTTTCAAGAAGGAGCTAGATAGGTATCTTGTGGATAGGGGAATCAAGGGATATGGGGACAAGGCAGGAACCGGGTATTGATAGTAGTTGATCAGCCATGATCTCAAAATGGCGGTGCAGGCTCGAAGGGCCGAATGGTCTACTTCTGCACCTATTGTCTGTTGTCTATTGAATAAACCCATCCAACTCTTCTGCCGCTAAGAAAATGACATGAATAAAAGCTTGGTACTTGCCAATACAATGAAAATAAATATTTTAAAAAGTATATCGCATTTGTCACTATTTTTCATATCAGTTTAATATTCATTTGTTAAATTTCAAATGTGTTTTCAATCTCCACATTATTTCTGGAATCTACTGTATATTATGTTACTTATCAATGCTTTATAGTATATGATTTACAATTTCTCTGTCAGTGGTCAATTAACCAACTTGCCCAAAAGTCAATGAACCGTCACAATTTTGAGTCCACTTTGCATTTGGGATAAATGAGAGCATTTGTTATTAGGATTATGTATTAGGACTAAAAGAAGTTGCATTTTGAGTATTTGCACACAGCAAAACAACAGGCCTTATGCATTTGTTAATGGGAATAATATTTGTTCTTTTTTAGAGTTGAATTATGTATAAAAATGACCATGGAGAAGGGCAATGAAATTTTCTCCTTTTCATCTAGGAATACCTTGGTGCATCCTGCCGTGTTTTTAAAAAATGTTTTATTGGACTATAAGATATAGGAGCAGAATTAGGCCATTTCACCTTTTGAGTCTGCTTCATAATTTCATCATGGCTTATCCATTTTTCCCCTCAGCCCCAACCTCTTGTGTTCTTCATGCCCTGACCAATCAATAATCGATCAACCTCTACCTTAAATACCTGTAAAGACTCCACAGCCAAGTGAATTCCACAGATTTCTTTAGCCACCACTCTGGCTAAAGAAATATCTCATCACCTCCCATTCTAAAAGGACACCCATCTATTCTGAGGTTGTGTCCTCTAGTCCTAGACTCTCCCACCATAGGAAATATCCTCTCCACATCCTTTCTATTGAGGCCTTTTAACATTTGATATGTTTCAATTAAGTCAGGCCTCATTCTTCTGAATTCCAGTGAATACCAGGCCCAGAGCCATCAAACACTCTTCGTATGACAAGCCATTTAATCCTGTAATCATTTTTGTGAACCTCCTTTGAACCCTCTCCAGTTTCAGCACATCCTTTCTAAGATTGGGCCCAAAACAGCTCAGAATATGCTTTCTAAAGACTCAACACTACATTCTTGTTTTTATGATGTAGTCCTCTTGAAGTTAGTGTTAGCATTGCATTTGCCTTTATCACAATGAGTCATAATGAAAATGATTTGAAAATTATAACAAGCCTATTCAAATTTACACAATTTGGCTTTACAGGTTTAAGTGCGCAGCTCTCATGCAAAACATTGTCTTCCTTATTTTGTGCTGCAATATGAAACCATGGCCCTGTCTTCTCCACCACCACCTTCAACCATCGCGTTCTTTCCTCCAAACACCAAAGCTGCCCTTAAGTTCTGCAATAATGACTCTTGATTGGACAATATTGGCAGATTTACTTTCATTCTTAATTAAGTTTTAAATTACTTTCATTATTTACTTAATTTCAATAAATAAGAGATTTAGATTCTAGATCAAATAGATCGGTTATTTGACCAATCTTGTCCATGTATCCAAGCTAATGTATGCAAAATAGGAAATTTAACGATCAGTTCTTGTTCCTTAATATATTCCAGATGATAATTGCTCGCTACTGTCTGAGTGATCTTTGTCACTATCCATTGAACCAGAATTAGTAGTGAGGAGCAAGTAGAGAATTTAACTTTAGGGATGATCTACATATTAATGAAAGTGAAAAGGGAGCTGAGCATTGTATATAAAATTTCCCAGAAAATGTTCATATGAACTGTGGCAAGACAGACAATATTTGGGTGATGCAGTAAATTAAGAAAAAAATAATCATGTTCTGTAACAAAACTAAGCAGTGCAAGGTAATGTCTTGTTAGGCATCATTCCCGGTCACTCATTTCCCAAACTGTGAAGGAAATAGTCAAGCTGCTTACTCTTAATCTCTGTCTTTTAGTAGCTACTCATTGGATTGATATCACAGCAGTCAAATGATAAAGTAATTTCTTAATATTTTCTCTTTTTAAGTTTCTAGTAAATTAATTTTGGTTTCAAATCATGACTCAGATGTGATGGAAAGGGTGGCTTCCTCTGTTACTCAGCTAAATTTGAGCAATTTTCTTTGTGTCAGTATAAATTGCTCTTTGCATTTCATGAGTTATAATTTCTTTTTAACAGGTATTTTAGCTTTCTATAATATTTTTCCTCATTTATTATAGTGATGAGATTAACGAAACCAACATTGTTTACCAACTTGCCAGTGACATGCGAAGATAGAGATCTTCCAGGTAAGTCAGACTAACTTATGGTGATAGTGCTGTATCACTTTATATGCTTAAGAATGTACACTTGCCGTCAATAGGCATAATGTATATCTGAATGTAAGCTGTTGTCTAGTAAGAGATTACCTCTAGGTTTCTGGAGATAGACGCTATGAAATACATGTGTTCTGTGTGCACAAAATTCAACTGCCTCTGAGAACAAGTATCAAGATCATTGCTAGTCTAACCTAAATAAATTGACTTGGAGTTTCCGATTTCCAAGGTTATTAAAGTATCCTTGTGCAAATGCTGACTTAAAAAAAATATGCAACATCACATTTTGTATCCACAACACTGAGAGTATACCAAGCAGTGCTTGTAATATTTTCTGTTTGGAGCATTTTGAACCTTTCTGTATGGAAAAGTGTGCAGTTAAAGTGCTGGAACTTGCTTCTATACTTTAGTATTGGAGCACAGTCATTCTTAGGTACTAAACTCTATCAGCTTTCTAGTATGGGATAGCTGTGCAGTAATGTTTTTTTTGCTACAGGGTACAGTTGCATTCAAAAGTTTGGGCACCCCTGGTCAAAATTTCTGTTATTGTGGATAGCTAAGCGAGTAAAAGATGACCTGATTTCCTAAAGGCATAAAGAATACACATTTCTTTAATATTTTAAGCAAGATTACTTTTTTATTTCCATCTTTTACAGTTTCAAAATAACAAAATAGAAAAAGGGCCTGAAACAAAAGTTTAGGCACCCTGCATGGTCATTACTTAGTAACACCCCCTTTGGCAAGTATCACAGCTTGTAAACGCGTTCTGTAGCCAGCAAGGAGTCTTTCAATGCATGTTTGGGAAATTTTCGACCATTCTTCCTTGCAAAAGGCTTCTAATTCTTTGAGATTCTTAGGCCATCTTGCATGCACTGCTCTTTTGAGGTCCATCCACAGATTTTTAATGATGTTTAGGTCGGGAGACTGTGAGGGCCACAGCAAAACCTTCAGCTTGTGCCTCTTGAGGTAGTCCATTGTGGATTTTAAGGTGTGTTTAGGATCATTATCTTGTTGTAGAAGCCATCCTCTTTTCAACTTCAGCTTTTTTACAGATGGTGTGATGTTTGCTTCCAGAATTTGCTGGTATGGAATTCATTCTTCCCTCTACCAGTGAAATGTTCCCCGTGCCACTGGCTGCAACACAAGCCCAAAGCATGATCGATCCACCCCCGTGCTTAACAGTTGGAGAGGTGTTCTTTTCATGAAATTCTGCACCCTTTTTTCTCCAAACATACCTTTACTCATTGCAGCCAAAAAGTTCTATTTTAACTTCATCAGTCCACAGGATTTGTTTCCAAAATGCATCAGGCTTGTTTAGATGTTCCTTTGCAAACTTCTGATGCTGAACTTTGTAGTGAGGATGCAGGAAAGGTTTTCTTCTGATGATTCTTCTGTGAAGGTCATATTTGTGCAGGTGTTGCTGCACAGTAGAACAGTGCACCACCACTCCAGAGTCTGCTAAATCTTCCTGAAGGTCTTTTGCAGTCAAACGGGGGGTTTGATTTGTCTTTCTAGCAATCCTATGAGCAGTTCTGTCGGAAAGTTTTCTTGGTCTTCCAGACCTCAACTTGACCTCCACCATTCCTGTTACCTGCCATTTCTTAATTACATTACGAACTGAGGAAACGGCTACGTGAAAACGCTTTGCTATCTTCTTATAGCCTTCTCCTGCTTTGTGGGCATCATTTATTTTAATTTTCAGAGTGCTAGGCAGCTGCTTAGAGTAGTCCATGGCTGCTGATTGTTGGAACAAGGTTTGAGGAGTCAGGGTATTTCTAAAGCGCTGAAATTTGCATCACCTGGCCTTTCCTAACGATGACTGTGAACAAGGCATAGCCCTAACAAGCTAATTAAGGTCTGAGACCTTGGTAAAAGATATCTGAGAGCTCAAATCTCTTGGGGTGCCCAAACTTTTGCATGGTGCTCCTTTTTTCACTCTAAAATTGTACAAAACAAAAATAATACTCTTAATTTTGCTTAAAATGTTGAAAAGAATTTTTTATCTTCAACTTTATGACTTTTGGAGATCAGTTCATCTTCTACTCACTTAACTATTCACAGTAACAGAAATTTTGACCAGGAGTGCCCGAAACTTTATTTCATTGTAATAAACCATCTTTAATATAAGAAGTTAGAGATTGTGATTATTTGACATTGGTGATAAATGGTAATAGAAATCCTAGAAGCAAACTTCATAATAAAGATAATTATCAATTAAACTACATTGCTTCCTTCTGAAATAGACTCCTGTTTATGTAGGGAAAGAAGCAGCTATGGGACAAACCATAGCATATTGACATAATCATTGCAGTTAGAATGCACTTGCTTGTAGGAGAATGTTACTCTTGGAAGTGTATATAATGCAGATCAGAGACATCATAATAAAGTGGACTAACTGCATATGCCCCTGAGTTTGAAGATCCAGAAAAAAATTAAATCTCTGCTGAGATGAGAAAGTCTGCAGATGCTGGAAATCCAAGCAACACACACAAAAAATGCTGGAGGAACTCAGCAGGCCAGGCAACATCTATGGAAAAGAGTAAACAGTCTATATTTCAGCTAGACCCTTCATCAAGATTGAAACCTCTACTGATACTCTGCAAGGACAGCCCCATCCTAGGTCCCTTCTAACTGTGCAAAGCTTAAACTATCCAGAATTAGTGGCACAAAATTGTTCTCAGAAGATTATTTAAAAAATGTATGTTCCTAAACTGATTCATTCTGAGATTTAGCCAGCATTTCTGTTTACCATAGGAGCCATAATTTGGCCCATTATGTCCATATTTGAAAGAAGGGATGCCATAAAATAGGTACTGGTCTACTGTAGACAGTCAATTATTAATTGTACTATTGTTAACATCAGATGCTTTAAAACAAATTGGCAATAAGTTTATTCTTAATGTTTATATTAATTCAGCAACAAGTTTTGTTTCATGTACGAAGGTTATAAATAGGAGAGTAGTGGGTTACACAGGGAAATACATTCTTTTTTTTAAAATTTTATTTAATTGAATTTTTAAATGATTACAAGTGTAGAAAAAAAAAGTATGTGACCCTTCCCCCCTCCCCTTAATCCCTCCCCCCTAACTTCCCTATATGAAAAAAATTAAGAAAGAAAGAAAAGAAAGAAAGAAAGAGTGCCTGGTTGTTGGAAGGTCTCCACATGCTCCATGGAGTTCTTAATAACTTTAGTATATGTATTTATTTCTTTCCCCAAGTAACCATTAATTTTCTCTTCAGAGCACCTATATATTTAATCCTGTCTTTTGTAAATAAGGGCCCCAGATTTTCAAAAATGTTTCATATTTATCTCTTAAGTTATAAGTAATTTTTTCTAATGGAATACAGCCATAGATTTCTTTTTTCCAACAATCTATACTTAAATATGTATCTGATTTCCAAGTAATTGCAATAGCCTTTTTGGCTACAGCCAGCGCAATTTTTATAAATTCTTTCTGATATTTATTAAGTTTGAGTTTTGGTTTTGTCCCTTCAATATCACCTAGTAAAAGTAATATTGGATTATGAGGAAGTTTTATTCCCGTAATTTGTTCCAATAAAAGTCTTAAATTTGTCCAAAAAGGTTGAATTTTAGAACAAGACCATGTAGAATGTAAAAATGTACCAGTTTCTTGTTTACATCGAAAACACTGATCAGATAAACTTGGATTTAATTTATTTATTTTTTGTGGTGTAATATATAATTGATGTAAAAAGTTATATTGCACTAATCTTAACCGAACATTTATTGTATTTGTCATACTGTCAAGACACAGTCTTGACCAATTTGTTATGAGGAAGTTTTATTCCCGTAATTTGTTCCAATAAAAGTCTTAAATTTGTCCAAAAAGGTTGAATTTTAGAACATTTTCTACATTTCTCTTATGTAGAAAAGAGAATGTTATTCCATGCAACCCAGTAAGTTAAAATCAAAAGTGGTCCCATTGGTAAATATTGAGCAAACAGTGATCAAGCACATGCATTAAACAATAAGGAATATTAAAGTTGTAATTTTGTTTTTCTTTATAGCTCTTTATAAGTGAAGAGCTAACTATTTATTACTAATGGTCCAATTTTTGCAACAGGGGATCTTTTTAGCCAATTAATGAAGGATGATCCTTCCACAGTTAAAGGAGCAGAGACTTTTATGTTGGGTGAAATGTTGACTCTTCCTCAGAACTTTGGGTAAGATTGCCTTAATTATGAATGCTGTCTGTTGTTAAGGTTTATACTTACATTTCTCTTTTTTTTTAGATCATTTACACCCCACATACTAATTAAAAGAGAGCCAAAACAAGTATTGTGGAATTGTCCTTTTAGTACCTTGCATGTGCTTCACCATTTGAAAAGATCATAGCTGATTTTTATTTTAGCATAATTTCTCTTAAAATCCAAAAATCTATGAATATTCTCAGTGACTGAAGCATTTTGAGGGTTCCAAAAATTCTCCTCTCTCTGAAGATATTTCATTTGTCTTGCATGGCTAACCCACTCCCCTCTCCGTTCTGAATTTCGCAAACCCTAAATAAGATTGCCGTTATTGTAGCTGTGTGGAAAGAGAGTGGATGGGGGGGGGGGGGCGGGGTGGAGTGGTTGAAAAAAATAGTAAACCGATAAATTTTATGAACAAGCACAGGCTGAAGTAGTGGGCTTATCAAGGTGTTTCTATTTGTAGATTGTGAGAAGATCTATGTGATCACTATGAAGAGTTTTCTAACCAGTCTGAAATTTGAAATTTGTCCCTTTATCTTTTGCCACATTTTATGTGAAGCAAAGTTCCATCCAGTTTTGTAACAGTTAATACTTCCTCTCCATTTGTTTATTAGTGCTGTCTCAGTTGAAAAGCCTTTGCTTTTCCATTCTTGGTGTTGTAGATCAGTCTCTACAAATTTCATTTTATAATTGATTTGTCCTACTTGCTGTGAGAGGAATGTATAACTTTTAAATAAAATACTTTTTTCCTAAAGCTGAAATAATAACCACTGTAAAGTATGTTTTAATGTAAATTGGTTTGCTGTCACTTTTATCATTGTGCAAAAATAATTTGGCATTGTTTTTTTTTGTAGGAATATTTTTTTAGGAGAAACCTTTTCAAGCTATATCAGTGTACATAATGACAGTGTGCAAGTTGTTAAGGATATTTTAATTAAGGTGAGGAAATCAGCTGTATTCCCTATGTAATTTGCGTACGGACATGATTTAGCAACTTGGAGATCAATACGCACACTTCGGTTTTCCCATTAGATATATTGTGTGCTTGTTGATAAGCACACTTATTTGACACTGACACATCAGTAAATGCTGGAAATCTTCGCAACACACAAAATGCTGCTGGAACTCAGCAGGTCAAGTAGTATCTGTAGAGGGAAATAAACAGTCGACATTTCAAGCCGAGACTCCTCATGGGACTGGAAATAACAGAGTCAGAAGCCGGAATAAGAAGGTGGGGAAGAGGGAGAGGAATGCAAATATTCAGGTACAAATATAGTATGATTTGGTTAAAAAAAATGGACTTGATCTTTGAGGAATATATTTGGATTACTTGAGAATTGCCTACATCAGAATCAGAATCAGACTTTAATCGCCAAGTACCTATGCACATACAAGGAATTTACTTCTGGCAGATGTTGTCTCTCTGCTCATAACAATAATAATGATAAATATAAATGAAAATATAGATTATACATACAGGTAGTGCAATCCAAGTAATAGTTAGCCGACAGTTAACCGGCAGTTAACTGTTCAGCAAAGTGACTATTGTTCATACAGATCAGTTAATTACACGATGCATTGAGATAGTACAAGATAAAACAATAACAGAATGCAGATTAAAGTGTTACAGCTACAGAGAAAGTGTAGGTAGACAATAAAATGTAAGGTCATAATGAGGCAGATTTTGAGGTCAAGAATCCATCTTATCATATTAAGGAACCATTCAATTGTCTGATTACAGTGGGGTATAAGCTGTCCTTGAGCTTTGCAAAATGTGCTTTCAGGCTTCTATATCTTCTGTCTGATGGAAGAGGGGAGATGAGAGGTTATCCAGAGTGGGCGAGGTCCTTGATTATGCTGGCTACTTTACTGAGGTAGTGAAAACTATAGACAGTGTCCACAGAGGGGAGGCTGGTTTCCATGATGTGCTCTCTGTAGTTTCTTGTGGTCACGTGTGGAGCAGTTGTAATACCAAGCTGTGATGTATCCAGATAGGATGCTTTTTATGGTGCATTGTATACAAATTGGTAAGAGTCAATGGGAACACGCTAAACTTCTTTAGCCTCCTGAGTGAGCTTTCTTGCCTATGAAGTCAACATGATGGACCGGGACAGGTTATTGGTGATGTTCACTTCTAGGAACTTCAGTCTCTCAGTCCTCTTGATCTTAGCACTGTTATAGGCAGGAGCACATGCATTGCTCCTCTTCTTGAGTCAATGACCTGCTCTTCGGTTTGCCCTTGAGAATGTGGTTGATGAGTGTCCTTTTTTTAAAAACCACTCCAAGTGATGTCTTGAAGAAAATAATGACTTCAAAGGTAAATAAATCTTCTGGCTTCTCTTGGTGTCCACTCATTGGAATGTCCATGGATTTGCTATCCTGAGTGCTGTTATTGGAGGAAAGCTGATTCATCCAGTGCATGAGTTGGTGTTAGTTAACTAGTAAAGCTCTTGCATGGTGCCTCATGGGATCTAGAGGTAATGCCAATGACTTTCTCATGTTGTTTTCTGCTTCATTTGGCACTGTCCTGCAGTTAGTATAGGACATACTTGGGCAGTGATAGAAGAGTGGGTTTCTGGTTGAAAGGTATGATTCTGTTAATCTATTGCACTACCCCAGATGCTTATGACTGGACTGGATAGGCCTTTGCCATATTCCGACGATAGCCTCCCCTGTTTGTTGTGATATGGTACAACGGGGGGATTTACTAGGCCACTTTAGAGGGCAGTTCAGAGTCAATTACATTGTAGCAGAAATTAACCAGACCAGTTAAGAATCTATAGGCAGTATTTTAATTTCCCTTCTCTAAAAGATATTGGATCAGTTCATGCTAGACTAGGCCTGCTACTCAGGTTTAGCACCTCCTGGTCACTTTGACCCAAGTGTGGGGAAAATCTGGCTGCAGACCCATGTCTCCAATTCATGGTGGAAAAATGCTTCATAATTTCTGTTTCTGTGATGTTGCCATGAATATTTGGATGCCATTTTCTCAGATATTCTTGATTGTGGATTGATTTTACAGATCAAAATACTGCTTTTTTTTGGATTAAACAATACTTGTTCAATCTATCATTAAGCCATTTTTCTTTTAGGCTGACCTTCAGACTAGCTCTCAGCGTTTAAACCTGTCAGCCTCTAATGCTGCAGTGGCTGAGCTTAAGCCTGATCGTTGCATTGATGATGTAATTCATCATGAAGTAAAGGAAATTGGAACACACATGTAAGTTTTATTTTTTCATTTTAATGAGGGTCTGAAATATGTTCGTCTGAGAATAACAATGTAAAACTAGAGCCACAGAAAGACCCTGGTGATAGTAAAAGAACTGCGAAGTTATGCCAAACCTCTTAAATAAACAGCTACATCTGGTCCCGGAGCAGAAGGATGTTCCAGTGATTTGCAGTGTGTCATCATTTCAGAGTTTTGTATGCTATCAGCAATTAAAATTATTAATGTAGTCATGAGTTTTTAATCTCGTATTGCTATTTTATTAAGAGAGTACTTGTGATTAATTGTAATACTTTGGTCAAAAATTGTATTCTTTCCAAGCAAGTACAATTTTCATGTCAGAAATATATTACTGAAATGTTGGTTTGAAAAAAAAAGATAAGGTTAAAAATTAAATATTAGAATTTTTAAAAATTTACTTAAATGCTCAAATTTTACAGTCTAACTGAATATTGAGACACAAATCTATAGCATAGGATTAATGCACAACTATTATGTCTTTGACCTAAGTTGAACTGTGTAGAAGGGGAAAATGTAGCATAAAAACTGGGCACATAAATATTTCAGGGGTGAGTTGAAGAAATCAGAACACATTATTCTCATTTCCCAGTAGCTGTCTGTAAGTTGTTTTATGCAGAGTAGTGAATAGCCATTTCCTATTTTACTCTATTTGCTCTGGAGCCAATAAAACTGGAGTAGGAGTTGAAATACATTGCTGCTTTTCAAAGCTTGTTTTCTCTCCCTTTGCATTTAAAAAAAGTTACAATGTTTAGACTGTGAGATTCATTAGGATAGAAATAAAATAATAGTTTCTTTAGTAACTAAAGAATTTAGATTTGGAGGTGAAGATTATCAGACTAAACACACATCACAATTCCCTTTGAGTTAGAAATCAATTTTTAAGAAATTAGATCCATGAAAGAGTAATACATAGAATCTAAACTCATTGTTACTTTTGTTTTCAGTTTATTATATAATTTACTAATTTTGCTGACCTAAGTACTAAAATTGCAATATATGCTACTTAGAAATCTATTGGGCTGTCCCTTTTTCTGCTAATTTGTGTTGATGTGCATTTTTAAAACTTCAAATCCTCAGCATCTTAGTCTATTTGCCTAATTTGAGTTTGCTTCATGAGCCTTGTTCTTGAACTTAACCAGTGATATAGCAGGCATCTGCGTTATTTTAAAATGCTGACAATATTTTAGTTTCTTGATGCACAGCTTATATGGAAATCTCAAGTTGCTGACAATGATTGAGCCCTCAATAGAATGCATTGATTGCTGATTTCAGCAGCATAATAAAAGAAAATAGTTTAGAATTGTATTAACTAAATTATTTGCAATCTAGTATCACTATGTAATGTCTGGAAAAATCTTGTGGAAAGTTTTAATGTCTGAGTGTTGTTATTCATTTAAAAAAAACACATGCAACTATCCTAATGCCATCATAGAGTACCTATTTTTGCAAATGTATATTAGTTTTCCTATTACAGTTTCATAATAAAAATATTTCAGTTTAAGGAATGTCTTAAAATTGCTTTCATAGTTAACCTTAATCTTTTAAATCTGTTTGAAACTATTTAAAGCTCTTTATAATAATGGAATTTTTTACGCTTTCCTTTTCTTCCTGGACTGGTGTGATAATTTAATATGATTGGGCAGTTTGATTATTGATGAGTGGCATGAATCTTTTAAACTGACACATGACCTAATGGATGTGCTAAAGGGATTGCTAAGTTATTGTGGGAAGTACCTTTGAATTTAGTGGTTAGTTCAGTTATTTTGGAGCTAAATTAAAGTTCTGTGCTAATAAGCAAGAATATAAGAAAAGTCAAGATCTATAAACACGAGACTCTGCAGATGCTGGAAATCCAGATCAACACACAAAAAGTGCTGGAGGAACTTAGCAGGCCAGGCAGCATCCATGGAAATGAAATAAACATTTGATGTTTTGGCTAAGATCCTTCATCAGGTCTCAATATAATTTATTTCCTTTTGCTCCCTAACTCTCACTATAACAATTATTTTGGACATTAATCAGCTTTAGTGGTAAATTGCATTAATAATTTTACTCATTTTTAACTGTGCACTGAAATTTGATTTCAAAGTTTACAGCAGGTTAAACATAAATTGGGGAGGGGTTAGAACAATGGCAAATGGAATTTAATGCCAACAACTGCAAGTTTTCCATTTTGGGAAATCAAATACGGTTAGGATTATAGTAACCAATGCTGAGGAACAGAAGGACCTTGGGATACAAGTCCACAGTTCTCTGAAAGTGGCAACAGGGTGGATAGTTGCATTCATCATAGAATATATTGCATTCATGAAAGACTTGGGATGTCACATTACAAGCTGACAATACTAATGTTAGGTTACATTTGGAATATTGTGGCCTGTCTGATCACCACATATTAATGATTATGCTGGAAATGGTGCAGAGATTCAATGGGATGTTGCTTGGGTTGGAGAGTTTTATCTACAAGGTGATGTTGGATGTACTGCTTGTTTTCTCTGAAGTGAAGGAGGCTGAGGGTGACCTGATAGAGGAATATAAATTTGAGACACTCAAAATTATGTGAGGCATATATAGGGTAGATTTTAGGAATCTCATGATGGGGTTGTCTAAAATGAAAGTGTAGCTTACAGGGAGAGGGAGGTCGTTTAGAAAGGAGAAGAGGGAAGTTTATTTTCCCCACACAGTGGCTGATGTCTGGAATATATTCCAAAGATGTGGAGGAGGCAGAAACAATTATACCTTTAGAAGCGTCAAGACTAACATTTAAGTAGCCAAGACCTGGAAGCCTAATGTAGGGAAATAGAATTGGTATAGGTGGGCAAAGGTCAGTGTGGTTGTGGTGGGCTGAGCACTATTTTCTGTACAGGCTCTAAATTTACCTTGAGATACATTTACTAAGGTAATTTAATACTTTTCCTGTTATTTTCTACAATTTTAAGATAATAAACCTTGTTTCCCTGATTAAACTATTAAACCAATTTGATTAATTGTATATTGTGTGGCATACATTTTATTGATTTTAATTTTTGACTTTTGCAGCTTAGTCTGTGCGGTTAGCTATACAACACAAGCTGGAGAGAAGATGTACTTTCGAAAGTTCTTCAAATTTCAGGTAGGAATTGGGATTGGAATTGTTTTATTGGCTCACCTTACTCCTTAAGAATTCCGTGGATTCAGTCTGTGATGTTCCTAACGCTGGCACCTGGGAGGCAATATACAGTATGCTGCCTCCCAGGTCGCAGGGTCAGGGACATTCCAGATTGAGTCCACGGCATTCCTAAGAGGGAGGGTGAGCAGCCAGAAGTCATGATGCACATTGGTACCAATGACGTGAGTAGGAAAAAGGGGTGATAACCTGAAAAGTGAATATAGGGAATTAGAAATAAAGCTGAAAAGCAGGATCTCAAGTGTCATAATCTTTGGTTTGCTGTCTGTGCCAAGCACCAATGAGGGTAATAATAAGATGACACGGCAGATGAATGTGTGGCAGAAGAACTGGTGCAGGGAGGAGTGTTTCAGATTTGTGGATCATTGGAATTTTTTCTGGAAAAGTATGACCTGTACCAAAGGGGTACTTGTCACTTGAATATGAGAGGGACCAATGTTCTTGCAGGCAGTTCCCTAGAGCTGCTGGGGATGAGAACCAGAGTGTTAAGTCAGATAATTGGGCAGTTGGTGTAAAGTTAGATGCAATATATAGAGAGACTGAGGAAGGATAAATGTAGTCAGTTGGATGGATTGAAATGTGTTTACTTTGTGAGAACTCAGAGCATGGATCAGTACTTTTAGATGCGATGTTGTGGCCATTACAGAGGCTGGCTGTCACAAGGGCAGGAATGATTACTGGATGTTCTGGGGTTTAAATGTTTCAAAAAGGACAGGGAAAGAAGTAAAAGGGGTGGGGAAGTGGCATTGCTAATCAGGGACGCTATCTACTGAGTCGGTGCAGATGGAAGTCAGAAACAGGAATAGAACAATCACTTTAATAGTATTCTATAGGCCACCAAATAGTAACAGGGACTCCTGAGGATCAGATTAGCAGGCATGTTTTGAAAGGTTGCAAAAATAACAGTTGTTGTAGGAGACTTCAACTTCCCTAATATTGATTGACACCTCCTTCGCGCAAGAAGTTTAGTTGGGGCAGAACTTATAAGGTGCATCCAGGAAGGATTTTATCCCGATTAAGATGTCTGAAGGGGCCAACTGGAGGAGAGGTGTTGCTGGATCTCGTATAAGACAATGTGCCTGGTCAGGTAACAGATCTCTCGGGGTGGGCAACCATTTCAGTTATGCCTTTGTCTCTAAGCAGTTTGTACATCTTCCCGTGACAGTGCTTTTCCTCAGTCGTTTCAAAGATATATGGGTTAGGTTAATGGTCACATGGAAGTATTTGGGTAGAATGGGCTCATTAGGCTGGAAAGTCCTGTTATGGTGCTGTACCTGTAAATAAAATAAAAATAAATGATATTCAATAGCATTATCATCACCAAGTTCTTCACTATCGACATCATCTGAACCATCACTATTCAGAAACCTACCTACTACAAGAGCAGGTCAGAAGCTGGGTATCTTGCAGTGAGTAATTCCAACTCTTTTCACTCCATCTTTCTACCAAGTACAAGATTCAAATGAAAAGTCATATGGAATTGTCTGTGGTTGCCTGGATGTGTGCTTCTGCATGAACACTCAAAAAGTTGAAATTTAATGCAAAACAGTTGCCTACTGTTTGGCACCAACAAGCAGATTGTGGCTTTAGTCTGTACCATCTGCAAAATGCATTGCAATTACTTGCATGCGGTTTGGACAGCACTTCTTGTGCCTTCAAGAAGAGTAATGTCATTGGGTGCATATCATGCTTCTAATTGCACACAATTCTAAAATGGAATCGCATCATTCTTCCTCCGTCATTGCTGACACTAAATTCTGAAACTCATGATCGCCTCCTGTGCAGTAGTTAAGAACGAGCAATGATATACAAGATGGTGGTTTTGCAGTGATGCCTAAGTCCTAACAATAGATTTTAAAAAGCACGAGACCAAACCTCTGAATTCCAAAACCCTTGGTATTTGCTTATTTAGCATTTGGGAAAATATTGTTTCCTCGTTGTTTCTTTGTGGTAGTGTTTTGCTTGTATTTTAAAGCATTGTGAATGTATCAGTAGTTTAATCGGAATTATCTATGGTACAACAGTAAGAGCTTTAATATAATTCATTATATCTGTATTTGTGTATTTCTTTTATCTCCATTTGTTGCTGAGAATAAATAGCGATTTGATGCAACTGTGGCCATACAGATAAGAGATTAGATAGCTTTAATGTTAGTGGGTAATGCTATTACAGTTTGTATTGCATGTTTGTTTTTTGTTGAGACTTTTAACACCTACAAATAATTATAGCCTAATGCAAAAAATATTTGGCATCTTCTGGTTAGAAACGGTTGTGAAGTTAGAAGGCTAGTGCAATATTTTGACGTGGAACACAGAAGACTAATTGGTGCACTGGCTATAAAACTTTTAAATCCCTAAGAATCTGTGTGGCGAATTTGTTTTTGAAGGCTTCAAGACCACGTGATTCCTAACATTTTCTACAATGAATAGGCTTTTTGTGGCAAGTAATCTTTAATGTTTTATTTAATTGGTTTGTTATATATTTTACTTTTTCTAACATTATTTAAAATCGAAGTCCAACTTTTTTGTCACAAAGTGACATCTTACATTGGTGTGATTTAGTCCACATCTAAATCTAAGACTTCTTTCTGATGGATGATCTACCAGTGAAATTAGTCTTCAGCTTGCCCACTTTGTTTACACAGGTTCTTAAACCACTTGATGTGAAGACCAAGTTCTACAATGCTGAAGTAAGTACGTGTAATTAATTTTACCACTAAAGGTTCTGAAGTTAATTTCTTATTTATTTGTTTGTTTTGAAGTCATACAAATCTCTTTGCTCATCGCTTTTAACAAATATAACAACTACAGATTATTTGTTCTTCTAAAAAAATGTATTGTTTAGAACATTTTTAACAGCATTGTCTGTTAAATACATATTTTTACTAGTGGGCATTGTTTAATTTGTCGACAATTTTCTGTAGCTGGATGAGCTGGGTTTACAATGTGAACAAGCCATCTGATTTTATTGAAGTAAAAGTAAAAAGCTTTAGCTGCACATTCAGTACTTGTTTCATATTAATTTTGCATGGTACATAATGGCTGACACATTTGGGATTTGTATCAATGAACATTGTTTTGGGTGAATAACTCCAACAGTAATGTCGGCATTCCAGTCATAGTAAGATTTTAGATTTATACATACAATTAAGAAATATTATTGACAATGTACTTTTTTAATCAAATTTAACTTATTTACCATCATGTATGGCTTGAGAAATGAATAGACATAATCTTATGGCCATAACAATAAAAGCCATTCCCTCTCAGCTGCCTCCATTTACATTAGGCTTAACTATGTCATATTTTCATCTCATTGTTCTCTGATTTTCAATATGGATGTTGTGCTTTCCACTGCTACACAACTGATTCCTGTGGAAAAATACCACTTCCTGCCACTGACTCTCCTACTTCCTTTGACTCTTCCAGTACCTCATATACTTACAGCTTCTTTTACCAACCATGTCTATTTCTCAGAGTAAGAGCATCACTGTCGTTATCCCATGTTGCCCAACAGGTATACTTCTTTTGTATGACTTGTAAATAACCTTGTAGGGTCTTCAGAGTGTTAAAGGAGAAAGCAGGAGTGGACTAATCAGCCCCTCAGATGTAATTCAGACCCTTGGGTGTAACTCACCATTATGAAGTTACGTCCCTGGTTCAAAACAGCTCCAATTAGGAGAAGCATCCTGTCAGCATCCACCCTATCAATTCCCCTCAGGACCTAGTGTATTTTAATAACATCGCCCCTCATTTTTCTAAATTCCAATAATGGCATGTAGTTTGAAATTGCTGAACCTTTCCTTGTATTGCTTCCAACGCAAGTAATCATTTTTGAATATGAAGAGCAAAACTATACATAGTATTCAAAATACATTGTCACCAGAGTTCTGCAAGGTTACATTAAAACCACTGCTACTTTTATACTCATTGTCCCTTGCAATAAAGATCAGCGTTCCCTGAATGTTCCTCCTTATTTTGTGTATTTAGAATTTGTATCTTCCCCTCACACCAACGTTGTTGCACCACTGGTTTCAGCCCCTACACTTCTAGCCTTTTGTGCCTTAACAACTCTGGAATGTCCTCAAGCCAAGGTGTTGTTGGGTTATTTTAAAGTTAAGGTAGCTGACTACAGGCTAAAATTGTTGGCAACCTGCAATTGTCAATGTGTAAATGCTTACATCTGTACAAAATTCTATCATTCAGGATCACTGATGCAGGTTTTAACTGAAGGTTTGAGTTTTGTGCTTCAGCATTAGTTTTAAGTTCCTAACCTATTGGGGCCACTGCTAATGTGCTTGAAATGTACACCTTTCTGAATATCTACTTTAATTTTTTTTATCTAGATTCCACAGGAGCAGTAAAACATCTGAAATTCCCCTTTGGGGTGCTCCTCCACAGAAGGCCAAGCCAAGGGTGGCTCTGTGGTACATTGGGCCCAAGGGCCCTAGTCTGGGTGTTCTTGTTTTCAAACTTTATTGCATTTACTCAAATGTTTCTTCATCACATGCTAATCCCCTCTCTCTAAAGAATCTGCAGATCTTCAGAAGTCATGTATGCTTTTTCATTTTCATAAAATCTGAAGCTGATTTAAAATAAATTTAAGCTTGCCCATTAAGCTGCCAGTTTGCAGAACCTGGAAATTGTACCTTCTTGATTACAGGTGCTGTTACTTAGATTTTTTTAAAATTTGAGATTAATTCTGGCGCAAATGAGAAATACATTGTTTTATAAAGCAATAAGATGTATTACATTGGTGTAGTCATCATTACCAGAAAATCTATTTTGTATGGACTGTAGATACTGTAATTTAAATAGTCTTTAATGCTTCAAAACAAAATCAGTTTCATCTAGCTCTTATCTAAGATTCATGACAAAATCTGCTATATTTAATTAAAATTAAATGTACATTTAATGTATGGCTCATGTGGGAGAATGAGGAGGTGATATGTAGGAGTTGCAGGGGTAGTCACCCCTAAATTGCAGGAGGCAGATAGGTGGATGACTATCAGGAGAGGGAAAGGGAATATAAGTAGTGTGAAGTACCCCTGTGGCCATTCCCCTCAATAACAATATAACACTTAGGATGCTGTTGGTGGTGACCTGCCAGTAGAAAGCCACATTGACCAGGTGTCTGGTACTGAGTCTAGTTCTGTGGCTCAAAAAAGAAGGGGGAGAAGAGGAGTGCAGTAGTGATAGGGGATTCCGTCTTTGGAGGAGCAGGCACAAGATTCTGTGGACGTGAACGAGACACCCAGATGGTATGTTGCTTCCCAGATGCCAAAGTCATGGACGTCTCTGATCAGGTCCACAGCATTCATGGGTGGGGGGTACTAAACAGTTGGGAGTCATGGTACATATTGCTACAAATAATTTCTTCCCCCTCCCCCCCCCCCCCGAGCCTGTCCCGCTGCTTGTATCTGATTTATCTCCCTTTCATCTCGCTGCTACCATCGGGTACAAGGTGTAGGAGTCTTGACTGGCTGCACTCACCTCAGCACTGAATTGGTTCTGCAACTGTGGACTCACTTTTGGGGAGTCTGTGGTTCATGTTCTGTGTGTTATTTGTTGCTTTTTAGTATTGTTTGCACAATTTGTTCTTCCCCCCGCCCCCCCCCCCTATATATTGGATGTTTGACAGTATGGGATTTTTTTTAGGGATTCTATTGTGTTTCTTTGTTTTGTGGTTGCCTGCAAGAAGATGTATCTCAAGGTTGTCTATGCTATACGTACTCTGATAATAAAATGTACATTGAACTTTGAATGTTTTGAATGGCATGGGTAGGAAAAGAGGGGATATACTGAAGAGAGAATATAGGGAATTGGGTAAGAAGCTGAAAAGCAGGACTTCAGGGTAGTAACTTCTGAACTGCCGCAGGTGCTACGCAACAGTGAGGGTAAAAAATAGAATGACTTGGTAGATGAATGTGTGGTTGAGAAATTGGTGCAGGGAGCAAGATTTCGGATTTTTGGATCATTGGGATCTCATCTGTGGAAGGTATGACCTGTACAACTGAACTTGAGGGGGACCAAAATTCTCAAGTGCAGGTTTGCTAGATTTGTTGGGGAAGATTTAAACTAATTTGGCAGTGGTTGAGAACCAGAGTGATAGGACTGATGTTAGGGCAGTTGGTATACAAGTAGATGCAGTGCGTAGTGAGACTGTGAGGAAGGATAGGCAGATGATAGGACAAAATTGCAGTCAGTGGGATGAGCTGAAGTGTAACATGGGGCAAAATTGAAAAGGGTGATGAACACAGATCTGAAGGTGTTCTGTTTGAATGCACACAGTATACGGAATAAAAACAGTTAAAAATTGGCAGGTATGATGTTGTGGGCAGAACTGAGTCATAGCTGAAAGAACAGCTTGTGGTTGAGGCAATTCTGGATTTGGTGTTGTGTAATGAACCAGATTTGATTAGGAAGCTTAAGGTAAAGGAACTCATAAGCAGTGGTCATAATATAGAATTCAAACTGCAGTTTGAGAGGGAGAAGCTAAAGTCAGATGTATCAGTATTACAGTGGAGCAAAGAGGGTTACAGAAGCGTGAAAAAGGAGCTGGCCAAAGTTGTTTGAAAGGGAACACTAGCGGAGATGATGGCTGGTGTTTCTAGGAGCAATACAAGTAGTTCAGGATAGATACATCCCAAAGAACTATTTTAAAGGGAGGATATGGCAACCATGGCTGACAAGGGAAGTTTAAAACAGTATAAAAACGAAAGAGAGCAAATAAAATGTCAAAAAATACTGGTAAGTTAGAGGATTGGGATGTTTTTTAAAAACCCAACAGAAAGCAACTAAAAGAGCAATAAGGAGAGAAGATGAAATATGAAGGTAAGTTAGCTAATAATATAAAAGAGTACACCAGTTTTTAAAAAAGATATTTAAAGAGTAAAAGAGAGGCGAGAGTAGATATCAGACTGCTGGAAAATGATGCTGGAGATGTGATAACTGGGGATGAAAATGGTAGTCAAACTTATTCGGTATTTTACATCAGTCTTCACCATGGAAGACACCAGCAGTATGCCAGAAATTGAAGTGTAGGGCAGAAATGAGTGTAGCTGCTATTACTGAGGAGAAGGTGCTTGGGAGGCTGAAATGTTTGAAGGTAGATAAGTCACCTGGACCAAATGGATAATTCCCCAGGATTCTGAAAGAGATAACTGAAGAGATTATGGAGGCATTAGTAGTAATCTTTCAATAATCACTCAATTCTGGAATAATTGTGAAAGACTGGAAAATTCCAATTGCCATTCCACTCTTTTAAGATCTGAGGGAGGTAATAAGACTGGAAAATATAGGTCAGTTAGGCTAATCTACAGTATTTGGAAAGATGTTCAAGTCCATTATTAAGGATGAGGCTTTGGAGTACTTGGAGAAACCTTAGAGCATGGTTGAATTTATTTTATTTCTTAGATCCTTCACATACACGAGGAGTAAAAATCTTTACACTAAACCTGCAATCATAGTAATTTATATTAAATAGAACAGTCGATGTAACATAGAAATACACTCAAATCAATGTGAGTTAATCAGTCTGATGGCCTGGTGGAAGAAGCTGTCCCCGGAGCCTGTTGGTCCTGGCTTTTATGCTGTGGTACTGTTTCCTGGATGGTAGCAGCTGGAACAGTTTGTGGTTGGGGTGACTCGGGTCCCCAATGATCCTTCAGGCCCTTTTTTCACACCTGTCTTTGTAAATGTCCAGAATCATGGGAAGTTCACAACTACAGATGTGCTGGGATGTCTGCACCACTCTCTGCAGAGTCCTGCGATTGAGGGAAGTACAGTTCCCATACCAGGCAGTGATGTAGACAGTCAGGATACTCTCAGCTGTGCCGTTGTAGTAAGTTCTTTGGATTTGGGGGCTCATACCAAACTTCCTCAACTGTCTGAGATGAAAGAGGAGCTGTTTCCTTAAGGGAAACCTTTTCTGGCAAATCTATAGGAATTGTTTCAGGAAATAAGAAGAGTTAGTGGATATTGCTTACTTTGATTTTCAGAAGACCTTTGATAAGGTGCTGCACATGAGACTGGTAAACAGGATATAAACCCTTGGTATTCCAGGAAAGATACTAGCATGGATAGAAGATTGGCTGACTGCCAGGAGGCTTTTTCTGGTTGGCTGTGAGTAACTAATGTTCTGCAGGGATTGGTGTTGACATCTCTTTACATTATTGTTCTAATGATTTCAGTGACGAAATTGATGGCTTTGTGACTATCTTTGCAGACAATACAAAGGTGGAGGGGCAGGTAGTTTTAGGAGAATGGGCAAAGTGCCTGATGGAATATAGTGTAGGGAAGTGTATGGTCACACAGTTTGTTAGAAGGAATAAAGATGTAGAATATTTTCTAAACGGAGAAAATTCAGAAATCAGAGGTGCAAAGGGACTTGGGAGTGCCATTGCGGAATTCCCGGAAGTTTAACTTGCAGTGTGAGGCAGTGGTAAGGAAAGCAAATGAAATGTTTGCTTTCTTTTCGAAAGGATTAGAATATAATAGCAAGAATGTAATGCTGAGGATTAATGGGGCATTGGCCAGACTGCACTTGGAGTATGGTGAACAGTTTTGGGTCCCTTATCTAAGAAGGGATGTGCTGCCATTGGAGATGGACCAGAGGTTGTTCACAAGAATGTTCCTGGGAATGAAATGGTAAAGTTATGAGCAGCTTGCAATTGCTGGAGTTTAAAAGAATGAGGGGGATCTCATTGAAACCTATCAAATATGAAAAGGCCTTGTGAGATTGGATGTGGGGAGGATGTTTCCTATATAATTCCTGGGGGAATCTACGAGCAGGGGGCACAACCTCTGAATACAATGATGTCCCTTTGGAACAGATGAGGGAGAATTTTTTCAGCTTGATGGTTGTGAATCTGGAATTCATTGTCACAGACAGCTGTGGAGGCAATGTCATTGGATATATTTAAAGTGGAGATTGGTAAGTTCTTGATTAATAAGGGTGTCAAAGGTTACTGGGATAAGGTAGGAGAATTGGGGATTGAGAGGAGTAATAAATCAGTATAAGACCATAAGATATAGGAGCAGAAGTAGGCTATTCGGTCCATTGAGTCTGCTCCGTCATTCAATCATGGGTTGATCCAATTCTTCCCCACTTCCCTGCCTTCTTCCCATATCCTTTGATGCCCTGGCTAATCAAGAACCTATCTATCTCTGCCGTAAATAAACCCAATGACTTGGCCTCCACAGCCGCTCATGTCAACAAATTCCACACATTTACCACCCTCTTACTAAAGTAAATTCTCTGCATCTCTGTTCTAAATGGACGTCCTTCAATCCTGAAGTCATGCCCTCTTGTCCTAGACTCCCATACCATGGGAAATAACTTTGCCATATCTAATCTCTTCAGGCCTTTTAGCATTTGGAATGTTTCTATGAGATTCCACCCCCCCCCCCCCACCCCCCCAATTCTCCTGAACTCCAGAGAATGCAGCACAAGAGCTGCTAGATGTTCCTCATACGCCACCTTTTCATTCCTGGAATCATTCTCATGAATCTTCTGTGAACCCTCTCCAATGTCAGTATATCCTTTCTAAAATAAGGTGCTCAAAACTGCACACACTTGGTCTCACAAGTGCCTTATACAGCCTCAACATCAGACCCCTGCTCTTATATTCAAAACCTCTAGAAGTGAATGCCAACATTGCATTTGGCTTCTGCACCACTGGCTCAACCTGGAGGTTAACCTTTAGGGTATCCTGCACAATGACTCCCAGATCCCTTTGCATCTCTGCATTTTGACTTCTCTCCCCATCTAACTAATAGCCTGCATGTTTATTTCTTCCACCAAAGTGCATGTCCATATACTTTCCAACATTGTATTTCATTTGCCACTTATTTGTCCATTCCCCTAAACTATCTCAGTCTCTCTGCAGGCTCTCTGTTTCCTCAACTCTACCTGCTCCTCCGCCTATCTTTGTATCATCAGCAAATTTAGCCATAAATCCATTAATCTCATTGTCTTAATCATTGACATACATGGTAAAAAGCAGCGGTCCCAACACTGAACCCTGTGGAACTCCACTGGTAACCAGCAGCCAGCCAGAACAGGATCCCTTTATTCCCACTGTTTTCTCCTGACCAGCCAATACTCCACCCACACTAGTAACTTCCCTGTAATTCCATGGGCTCTTATCTTGCTAAGCAGCCTCATTGTGTGGCACCTTGTCAAAGACCTTCTGAAAATCCAAGTACACTACATCTACTGCAACTCCTTTTTCTACCCTGCTTGTAATTTCCTCAAAGAATTGCAGTAGGTTAGTCAGGCATGATTTTCCTTTCAGGAAACCATGCTGGCTTTGGCCTATCTTGTCATTTGCCTCCAAGTACTCCGTAATTTCATCCCTAACAATCGATTCCAACAACTTCCCAACCACTGATGTCAGGCTAACAGGTCTATAATTTCCTTTCTATTCCTTAGACTCTATTATTTTGTCATATTTGTGGAGGAATAAACGTTCTAGAATTAATAAAGTTTATCTCCAAAAATCTAAAAAAGAGGGTGGCATGGCCTTACCTAACTTTCATTTATATTATTGGGCAGCCAATATACGTTGTGCTACCTTTTGGTCTTTTTTTCATGGCCAACCCGAGTGCCCTAATTGGGTGGCAATGGAGTTGAGTTCCATTAAAGATTTATCTATTTCTGCACTTCTTGGCTCTGTACTCCCTAGTCCCTTTTTTAGATATCTCCAAATTAGACACTTTATTAATCCTTTAATTCCTAACTTCCCTGAAATGCCTGAGAAAAATGTTATGGATTTATTTCTTTCTATTAATCCACTGGGTAAAGGTTTAATATTATTTATTTGTGATAAATTAGCATTCTTACGGCGTGCCCCTGTGGATAAAATTAGAATGGCTGGGGAGCATGATTTAAATATTTCTTTATCTGATGAGACTTGGGACTCGATTCTCAAATCGGTTAATTCAACCTCTCTTTGTGCTCGCCATTGCCTTTTACAGTTTAAAATTGTTCATAGAGCCCATATGTCTAAATCTAAATTATCTCGATTTTACCCTAATATTAGTCCTCTTTGTGATAAATGCAAAAGGGGCGAGGCCTCTCTTATTCATGTGTACTTGTACTGGTCCTGTCCTATCTTGGAGAAATTTTGGAAAGATGTCTTCATAACTTTATCTTATATTCTGAATCACCACTTAGAACCTAAACCTTTAATTGCTTTGTTTGGTGTTTTGGGTGAGACAGACTTACGTTTGAGTTCAACTAAGTGTCGAATATTATCTTTTGCTTCTCTTCTGGTTAGACGTTTAATCCTCCTTAGATGGAGAGATGTTGCCCCGCCCACGCATGCTCAATGGCTTAATGATATTATGTCCTGCTTAGACCTTGAAAAAATTCATTATTCAATTCTTAATTCGGATATAAAGTTCCATAAGGTCTGGGGACCTTTTATTGAGTACTTTCATAACCTTCCTCTTAATTAAGGTTTTTTTTTTCGGTCCCTTGCTTTCAGCTCTTTTTTTTTGGTAGTAGGCATTATTATCTTCTGTTTTTAAGTGTATTTACAGTTTTGGGGGTTTGAATGTCCTGATTTATATTCTCTATATTGTGTTGTGGTTGGTCTGGAGTTTTTTTTTGTTGTGGGGCTTGGGGAGGATACCAATTTTATATGTCTTCAATTCGGGTGCTTTCTCAATTATCTTTTTTGTATTATATTATTATTGTATGTTTATTTTTGCACTGTACTAATTTTCTTCATTTTGATTTGGGTTTTTTTAAAATCTGTAGCAATGTAGAAAATGCATAAAAAAACTAATATAAAAAAAAAATTCCTTTCTGCTGCCTCCCACCCTTCTTAAATAGCAGTGTAACATGGGCAATTTTCCAGTCATCCAGTACAATGCCAGAATCTATTGATGCTTGAAAGCTCATTGTTAATGCCTCTGCAATCTCTCCAGCTACTTCCTTCAGAAGCCAAGGGTGCATTCCATCAGGTCCAGGAGATTTATCTACCCTCAGACCATTAACGTTCCTCTGCACCTTCTCAGTCGTAATTTTCACTACACCTACTTCACTTCGCTGACACTCTTGAATGTCCGATATACTGCAGATCTGCTCCACTGTGAAGACTGATGCAAAATACGCATTCAGTTCCTCTGCCATCTCTGTGTCTCTCATTATAATATCCCCAGTGTCATTTTCTATTGGTCCTATATCTACCTTCAACTCTCTTTTACCCTTTATAGCAGTGGTTCCCAACCCTTTCTATGCCCCACACCCCTAGGAAATGTTTGATTAATGTTCGCACCCCCTACAAAAGTAATACCACATTTGAAGATGAAGAAGTCTAATTTCTAATTTTTGAACCACATACAATACTGCGGGTGAACAAATTGAACTTAAAAAAATAAGCTTTTAACTCAGCGCATAAAATGCAAATATAAATTGAGCAATCAGATTCGAATTTATTCAGAAAAAATTGTAAACAGTAAAATCAACCCCAATTGTGAACATAAAATTCAATGACTTCTTTGCTCCTGCTTCTCATTCATGATTTTGTCAAAACGTGGAACTTCCTTGTTGACTGCAAGCCGCAGATCTGCCTGTGGATTCAGGCGATTCCTAGATTTTGTCTTGATTGACAAAAGAGAACTGAATCCAGATTCACACAAGTATGTTGTTGCAAATGGAATGAGGACACGGAGTGCTTTTCCACCAAGTCTTGGGAACATATCCAGTGCTGCACACCAAAACTCCTGCTGCACACCAAAACTCCTCCAAAGTCTTGCTTTCAAATTGCATTTCAAGAGCTCAATTTGTCCGCAAATCAATAAGATCTTCCTTCAGCTCTTCATCATCTGACATCTTCTCCAAATTGTAGGAATATGGATTCATGATCCATTCTTCTGAAATCTTCAAGTCTCTAGCAGCAAAATATCCATCAAACGATTCTGACAGCATTTCCAAGTGAGCCACAATTACTTCACACACAGTAGGAGTTATGGATCCAGCATCATCAACCATCTCTTCTAGTGAAGGAAAATTTGAGAGACTCCCTCTTTCGATCCTTCAATGCCAAAGACATACCTTTTCTTTGAAGGCATTCAACTTTTCACAAGCCTTCAATATGTTTATCCCTTTTCCTTGAAGAGAAACACTTAGGTCATTCATACGAGTGAAAATGTCTAGCTAAGTAAGCCAGCATTTGGGCGAATTCTTGTGATTCCATTGCCCCAACCAGATCACATTCACGCTCCTCCAGAAAAACTTTGATTTCTTCCCGCAGTTCAAAGAAGCGGGTTAAAGCTTATCTTCATGACAACCAACAGACTTCTGTGTGGAAAAGCAAAACTGAATGCTCACTTCCCAGATCCTCACAAAATGATTTGAAGATGCGATGGTTCAAAGCACGCCCCCTGATCCAGTTGATGATCTTCACACAATTATCAAGGACTTTCTTCAAATTTGGAGGCAATGTTTTTGATGCCAAAGCATGCTGATGAAGAAAACAATGGGTAACTTGCAAGTCTGGAATCTCCTTTTTCATCAATGCAGAAAAACCAGATATATTTCCAAGCATTGCAGGTGCCCCGTCAGTGCACACAGAACCAATGACTTTGATATCTAAATCATGTTTGGCAAAGAAGTCTTTTACCAGCTGCATCACATCCTTTGCAGTTGTGTTTGTTTTCAGATCTTTACAAAACAGGAGATCTTCCTTCACAGCACCATCATTGACATACCTCACTAATGTGATGAGTTGACTACAACCGGAGACATCAGTTGACTCATCCAACTGAATAGAGATTTTAAGAGGACTAGCTCTGACATCTGAGATGACTTGGTCCAAAATATCTTCTCTCAAATCACTGATTCAGTTGTGAATGACATTATTTGATAGGGACACCTGTTCAAATTTTTTTCTTGCTTCTTTGCCCAGGATAATTGTTGCCATTTCCAGTGCACATGGCTTGATGAGATCTTCTGCAATTGTATGGGGCTTCTTGGATTTGGCCACTTTATATGCCACTTGGTATGAAGCAAAAAGTAGTGGTTTTTCAACAGAAACAAAACCTAATTTTGGAAGAGTTCCTTGTGAATCAAAACAAGCTCTTTTGATTTTCAATGACCTACCATCATGTCCTTCAACATCAGCTCTGCAATGCTTGTTCTTGAAGTGCTCCTGAGACTTGGATGGCTTCAGATTTGAGTTTGAAAACACAACGCTACAAAGAATGCACTGAGGTTTTTGCAAGCCATCGTTTCCTGTTGTGCAAGTGAAACCAAAGCACACATAGTCATCATTCCATTTCCTTCTTTTTGACATGATGAAGGGTTAAGGATCAAGAGAAAAATATGAGCTAATATGAGAAAAACTATCTGACTAAGTCAGGGATGACCGCTTTACTCAACCAGACACGCCTATAGCAAAGTATCGCGAGAAATAAGCTTTCGATTATTATATTGCGATATTATCTGCTGTTACGCCAAGATAAATCGTGAGGTGGAAATGCTATGGGGACATGATGTGACTTATTAGACTACTCTTTACTGAATTTACACACCTATTTCCGACGATTACCGGAGATATGAACTCCCATCACACGATTCAAAGTCCTCGGTGCTAAACGTGATACCTGAACTAACACAATTCAAAATTATCAACGATTCAAGGAAAAAACCTTTTAAGAGAGAAAAAAACATTGAAATTCAAGAACTTCTTTAATGCATTGAGACAAATACGAATGAATGACTTCAGCTGCTTTTTATCAAAATGAGGCTTTTTAAAATTTTATAATTGAATAATTTAACTACTGTCTGCAGGTTTGGTTTTAACGCAAAGTCGTTACTCAATGGTTGATTTGGGATGTATAAAGATTTTGGCATTACGAGATGATTTTTAACTCTGAGATGTAACCTTCTAGCTAACATTGATGAGGCTTCTCATCTCTGAGGTGTAACTTCCCAGGTAACACTGATGAGAATCCTCAACGCTGACTCGGGCAGCGGGAGACTGGAGTGTGCTTGGGACAAGCGTTACTACCACTTCTCAAGGCACACTGGCAGCTGTCTGAGTGATGACTCGTCACTCAAGGGCACAAGCCACTCTTTGTAGCACCTCCTGAAATTCCATCTCGCACCCCAGGTTGGGAACCCCTGCTTTATAAACTTGAAAAGCATGAAGGAAGGCAAGGCAAACACTAGGCCAGATGGCCTAATTTTGCTCCTGTATCTCACGGTCTTATGGTATTGCTGACTGAGGCATCATGAGAGAAGGAACATTGGGATTTCACTGTGGTGGATGTACGGACAGAGGTCTTTGTAGTTGAGCCATGTCGTACTGTTTCTCAATGGCGTGGAGAGTTTGCTGAAGATTCTCAGGTTGGCGAATCTGCGAATAAAAAGCAACGCGGCAGACTGTAATATCATAACAGCGAATATTAGTCTCCCCTTTTGCTGTGAAATGGGTGACATCTCCCTGTCAGGTAAACAATAGTTTTTGTTGACTGCAGATCATGTTCTCTCTGGGTGCTTTGTTATTGCTTGGTGAGTGATGGGCGCAGATGCTTTTTTGCTGAAGAGGGGACGAGATTGATGTGTTGATGCTTGTGCGTGAAGGGGGAGGGGTTTTGGAGTTCCAATTTTTTTTTTGTTCATTTTTTTGGGGACTCTGCTTTTTGTGGATGTCTGTGAAGACTAGGTAGTTCAGGTTGTATTCTGTACACATTCTCTGATAATAAAATGGAGCCATTTGAAAATGCATTATTATGTCACTGAGATAACGGGGGCTTTTGTAATGTAACGCTAAGTCATACAATGCAGTAATCATAAAATCAATTGTTAACTAGTTATGTTACCATTCTTAAAAGATAAAAATAATAGGAATAGCAGTATACTGGTTAGAGTTGGGAATTTGCCAAAGACTTCCGGTAAGATGGCGGCGAGCTTGGCCACAGTGGCCACTCTGGATCCAACCATCTGTATAATTATTCATCCTTTGTCTTTTCTACGATTGCAAGATACTGCTGGTTGTCAAGAGTAGCAAGTACTACAGGTCTACCTCATCAGCGAGTTGCTCAATAGCAATGGAGCTGGACTCATCACATACCGTTGTTGTGTCGTTGCCTGGTCTTCTTGCGTACCATTGTTGTGCCGAGGCTGCGCATAGTGCTAAAAAAAGGTGATTATCTTGGATGTTATTCTTGTGATCACAAGACCCTGTTGGACATTGGTAATATAGAATACTGCAAGTCTGATTCATTGGTTAATTTGAGAGACCGATGGCAGGGCAGCTGAGTTGCCTTGGTTGTAGTGAGCACTGGGCCTTCAGGCAGTGAGGTCGCCTGTTGCAACTGCCCAAGAGAGAAGATGCTGAGGCAGTGTGGGAGAGAGCAGACTGTGCTGAAATCTGTGCTGGGTTGGGGGTCTGCCCCTCCTGTTGGTGCTGCCTTCCAGTGTTTGCTTGGTGGAAGAACAATGTGGACAGCGTCCCATGGACCATCATTCAACAGGCCATGCCATCAGGGACTTGGGCTATATATTTTTCTGACTGTATGTTTTATGCCATCATAACTATATGTACAGTGTGCTCTTGGTAATGTGTTTTTTATTTCGGCCCTGCAGGAACGCTGTTTCATTTGGCTATGTTCATGTATGTTTGAATGACAATTAAACTTGAACTGGACCTTAAATTTCACCTAGGCAGGCAGAAATCATCTGGTTAGATTACACTGGCCTCATTTTGTGTAGACTTGAAGAACACCTTCTTAAATGATGGTCTACAGAGTTCTTGTGGGAATAAAGTCCATTTTTAAAGAGGGCAATAGAAGGAAAACGCTTGGTTTGGAGAGGAGATGCTGTTCTTTGTGCTTAGGTTGGACATTGTTATCACATGGTGGGAGGCTACAGATAGATAGATCAGAATGACAGTGGGATAGAAACAAGAGCTCTGAGACCGTGGTCTGAACGGAGCTGCTCTGAGAAGTGGGTATCCAGTCTGCATTTGGTTCCTCCAAAGTGGGGTAGCCCACATTGTGAACACTAAATGCAGATGAATGGCTACTTCATCTGGAAGGACTTTTTGGGTTCCTGAATTTAATTTCTCTCTTTTGAACTGTCCCCAATAACCCATTACCAGATAGTCTCTATGACAGATCTCTGGGCAACCTTGGCCTTAAACTGTCAGGTATACAGTATTCCCTTTCTCCTAAGAATTTTGCCTGACCTAGTATTTAAAACAGTTTGTTTTATTTCAGATATCCAGTGTTGAAATTTACAAATTTTCATACACAAATATTGTGGTTTGATCCATACCTGGATTTGTATTTGAATTATATTGTGCTTGAAATTAGTATGGTTAAAGTATTGATTTTAATTGTCTCAAAAATACAGTTCTGAATTAATATGGTGAATTTTAGATATCTTTTAGATAACTTGTGATGAAATTCAGTCTGTACCCTATTTCCAGTTTCTCCTATTTCCAGATTTCAAATATGGGTAACTATGTTGTATCGTTTTTAATATGGTCAGGTACTACTAGAAATTTGAGCAAAAGGCAGTGGGATGTGCAATGAGTTAATGAATAATGAATCTGACACTATATCCAGTATAGGCAATTTTAAAGTCTTTCTTGCTGTCTGTTATTCCTGCTTGGATTCACCACCAAGTGAGCATAGCTTATAAACACCTGATGAACGGTCTCAGCTCGGAATGTTGACTATTCTTTTTCATAGATGCTGCTTGATCTGCTGAGATTCAGCATAGAGTCATAGAAAAGTACAGCAAGGAAGCAGGCCCTTTGGCCCATCTAGTTCATGCTGAACTATTTAAGCTGCCTATTCCCGTCAACCTGCGCTGGGACCATGGCCCTCCATACCCTACCATCCATATACCTATCCAAACTTCTCTTAAATGTTGAAATTGAGGTCAGCATTTAAGAGAATGTTAAATGCATGCACCACTTGCGCTGGCAGTTCATTCCACATTTTCATGACACTCTGAGTGAAGAAGTTTCTTCTCATGTTCCCTTTAAACATCATGTTTCACTCTTAACTCATGACCCCTAGTTGTAGTACCACCCAACCTCAGTGGAAAAAGCCTGATTGCATTTACCCTATTATACCCCTCATAATTTTGTATACCTCTATCAAATGATTTATCAAATCATTTTGTTGTAAATATCTCTGTAAAAGTTGTGTGGCTAGACCGTGAGGCCCAGCAAGGAAATAACAAGTTTATCTTCAAAGATATATGTTAAGTTATCTTTTTATGAACACAACTCTTGCATTTAGCAATATAGTCAGACCCTGCATAACGCTACCCCCACATAGCGCTGATTCATTACAACGTCATTATTCAATCCTTTATTGAAATTCTTTTAAATGACAAAAATTCATTGTAAACAATACTTAAAACTTCTCTAGTGGCTGCCCTTACAATAACTGTTCAATTAGCCAACATGGACTCTGAGCCACTCACAGCCAATCACTTATTAGTTCAGGCTCTGCCTCCCTCAATGTGTGTAAACGTTCTTGCATGCTTGCCAACTTATTCTATTTTTTTCACTCATAATGTCCGGAAAATAGCTTGCAACTTCCAGTGAGGGTAGTGTATCTAAGTTGTCTAGGAAAAGCATTAGCACGGATGTAAAATTGCAAGTGATACAGCATTTGGAAGCTGGTGAGTGGGGTGTGGATGAAACTATGGACAGAAGCATGCGATGACATCCTCAGATTTCAGGCAGAACCAATCAACCAAAACATCATTGAACTCTTCAGTGAAGCGGGATTAGAGGATATTAATGATGGCGATGTTGAAGTGTTACCGCATTCTCATGGTGAGAGCCTTAATAACAAAGAACTTCAAGAATTGGCAGAGCAACGCATCATGGGTGAATCTGAGGACATGGATGGAGAAAAAGAAACACCAACAAGAAACCTCACCACAAAGTTCCTCAGCACTAGCATCAGCACGATCACACAAATCAGGGACTAGCTTATCGATAATGGACTTCACTGGGAACAAAGCAATAAGGCAAAGAGAGGTGTTCTCAACGTGATTTCTTGCTACCAAGAACTGCTTCATGAGAGGAAACTTAAGAAAAGGCAGTTAAATCTTGATACCTACTTGAAGAAAAAGCCAAACTTAGAGGACCCACGGCTTAGTCCCTCCTCTAAGATCTAACCACCAGCCGCTTCCCTCTGCTGTTGCTGACAACTGATGGATAGGTTAGGCCTTTTTGCATGTTTGTTACTCCATGAATTACTGTGTATACATAAAGTAAATTTTCATATCCCAGGTTTTATTTTTTTAAAAAGGGCTCACACATCCATTTACGTAATGTTATAACGAACCCGCATACCGCTAGTTTACATTGCTTTCTATCTCCATGGAACATCTCCTCAGAGTTAAGCGAGGTCTGAGTGTACCTGATTTGATATTAATGTAACTTGTAGTTTTACTAGTTATATTTTTAGAATTAAAAACTTTTAGTTTGGGATTGATTTATTATTGCCACCTGTATCAAGATACAATGAAAAGTTTGTTTATATTGTTCATACAAATCAAATCATTGCAGAGTGTATTGAGGTAGAATAAGGTAAAATAATTACAATCCAAAGAAATGTGTTAAAACTATCGAGAAAGTGTAGTTTAGGTAAACAATAAAGCACAAGATTACCCTCTATTTTCTGATGTAGGTTCTGTAAGAAATCAGTTCACAGTTAAAGAATTTTCAGATAGCAAAGCAGAAATGAGAAAGTACACCTTTTGGTTATTATTTACTGCCCCATAGAAAGTTTTAAATTAGGATTAAAGCTTTAGATTTAAGTTATCATATTTTAGTGACTGTGTGCTTTAAAACTCATTATATATTGAAAACTTGCAATGGAATTGTACCTCTGATATGTTTGTTTGCCATTTAGGTGAGTCCTTAGGCTGTAAAGTTGAATAGTTTAGAGTTTACAGAAGATTAGTTTTTACTTAAGTTTTTGTCCAATTCAATGATTTTCCACCCACCACTTCCCAAATGTGATGGAGGAATCAGTCCCATTTGTTGAGGAGTAGGAAATTATTTCTGGACACTTCAGGATTTCCACAATGCTGCTGTTTTACTGTTGTTATTTCTGTAAAATCTGAGCCAGTATATTTGTATCCAGAGAATGCAGCTTGTATTTGAGATTTTTGTTTCATTAAGTAGTTCTTTAATTCTAGAATTGAAAACAAGTGATTCACAGCTCAAGGGCTTCTACTTTTCTCATGCATCAGCAAGCATCAGATGTATGGAGATGGGTTTTTAAATTAATTTTTCTCTTTTGTTTAATTTCATCAGTGTAGCTAAGATTAATAACTGTAGAGAAGTAAAGTTATCAACTTCGAATCTGTAAGACAAAGAGAACATTTTAATAATGGTGAGCGGCTATAGTGATTTTGTATAATCATACGCTCATCACTAAAGTAATGCTTGGATACAATCTAATCAGAGAATCTAAAGGAATACAAATTAGACTTCAAAATGAAGTCATCTATGGAGTTTAATATGTAATGCAGATAGTTTGGGAACAATCACTGTCAAACTAGAGAAAGCATATGTTGCAAATTTATCTGGATGATCAGCATGTTAATTTAAATCTTCATTTATGTCACTAGAACTGATTATCTGTCAATTAATGCATTACATTTCATGGTAGCTTACTATGTACAAATTGTTCCTGCTTATTTAACTGGCCATATTTTAGAGCCCGAAGATTATGAATCAGAATTGGGTTTATTATCACTGTCTCGTATAATGTGAAATTTGTTGCTTTGTGGCAGCGCAAAGACATATAATTACTATCAATTTCAAATTAAATAAATAGTGCAAATATGAATAACGAGATAGTGGTCATAGTTCATGGATCTGATGACATTGTAGGGAAAACAAGTGCACCTGGGTGAATCTCCTGTTGGTGCAGGGAGGACATGCAAACTTAACGAAGACATCGTTTGGAGATGAGGATTGAACCTAGCCCCAGGAGCAGCAGATGTACCTGCTGTACCAGTTTGTGCTACTCTGTGTCTGAGTTATTTTACTTTTAGCATTGGCTATCAAATAATCAAAAACTGCTACTTTTAGTGTATATTTTCAGATATGTATGTTTCAGATTTCAAAAATTTCCTCAGTTAAATAGTGTTTTTTAAAAAAAAATTCTAACGAATACATTTAGTAACAGTTCAAAAGCCATGACAGCAGCAAGCACTTGAAGGCTGTCAGGATGCTCAGAACATGTGGCCTTGTAGTACACTGCCAAAGGTGGATTCAATCACTGATAAGGGTTCAGTTCCAGCCACTGCTTGTAAGGTGTGTGTGTATTTTCCCTTGACCACGTGGGTTTGCTCCAGGTGCTCCAATTTCCTTTTACATTCCAAAGACGAGGTTAGGGATAGTAAGTTGTAGGCATACTTTGTTGACACCAGCTATGTGGCAACACTTGCAGGTTGCCCAGCACAATCATCACTGATTTGATTTGAAGCAAACAATGTATTTCACTGTATGTTTCAATGTACACGTGACAAGGAAAGCTAGTCTTCTCATTGTTTCTTGGGGGAAACTGCAAGGGTCCTGACTAATGGGCTTTCACATTGTGATAAGGTTAGTGTCTACAGATGGGCATAGTAGGCAGCAAATCCAGATAGTAGGCATATCCAAGTCCAGATCCCATGTTTAAGAAATGGTGTTTTGGCATTGGAGAGGGTCCAGAGGAAGTTTACAAGAATGATCATGGGAATGAAAGGGTTAACATATATGGAACATTTGATGTTTCAGGGCCTGTACTCACTGGAGTTTAGAACAATGAAGGGGAGTCTCATTGAAACCTACTGAGTATTAAAAGGCCCAGGTAGAATGGATGTGGTGAGGATGCTTCCAACAGCAGGAGAGTGTAGGACCAGCGGGCACAGCCTCAGAATACAAGGACATCCTTTTAGAATAGAGATGAGGAAGAATTTCTCTAGGCAGAGGTTGGTGAATCTATGGAATTCATTGTCATTGCATTTATTTAAAGTGGAGGTTGATGGGCCCTTGTTTAGTAAAGATATCAAAGGTTTTGGGAAGAAGGCAGGAGAATGGGGTTGAGAGGGATAATAAATCAACCAAATGGCGTAATTCTGCTCCTATGTCTTATGGTGTAAGCTGTTCTTAAAGCATTGAATGTGGGTTTTCAGGCTTTTGTATTGCTTCTCTGACAGAGAGCATGTCCCAGGTTGATGGATGCTGCTTTCTTGAAGCATCATCTCTTCAAGATATCATGGTTGTTCTATGTGTTATGATGAAACTGGTGCTCTATAACCCCATGCAGCTCCTTGTGATCTTGTGTTTTGGAGGCTTCATACCAAGCTGTGATGTAACTAGTCAGAATACTCTATACCATTCATCTATAGAAATTTGCAAGAATCTTTGGTGACATACCATTTCTGCTCAAGCTTCTGATAGAGTAGAGCCATTGGCGTACCTTCTTCATGATTGCATCAAGGTTTTAGGGCATAAACACAACAGCACAAGCAGTATCTACAGAAATAAATAAACAGTCAACACTTTGGGCTCAGATCCTTCAGGGCTGGAAAGGAAGAGGGAAGAAGCCAGAATAAGGAGGTGAGGAGCAGAGCGAGAGGACAAGCTAGGTAATGGATGAAGCCAGGTGGGTGGTGGAGGGGAATGAAGTAAAAAGCTGGGACATGATAAGTAGGAAAGGCAAAGGGCTGGAGAAAATATCTGATAGGAGTGGAGAGAAAGGGAGGGAGGAGGGCCACTAGGAGGAGGTGATTGGTATGTAAGAGGCCAGAGGGTGGATAGAGGAAGGGAAAAATTAAAAGAAGTTGGAGAAATTGATGTTCATGCCATGAGGTTGGAGGCTACCTAGTCAGAATATGAGGTGTTGCTCCTCCAACATGAGAGTGGCTTCATTGTGGCAGAAGAAAGGGAATGAAGATGGAAATTGAAATTGTTGGCCACCAGGAAATTCTGTTTTTTCTGGGTGGAGCTGAGGGGCTCAACAAAGCGTTCCCCCAATCTATGTCGGGTCTCACCACACTGGGAGCACTGGATACAGTAGTCAACTCCCAACAGATTTGCGTGTAAAGTACCACTGCCTCACCTGAAGTGATTGTTTGGGGCACTGAAAAGAGGAGGAGGATGAGAATAGGCAGGTTTAGCACTTTGGCCACTTGCAGGTAGATTAGTGGGGAGGGACAAATAGACAGAGGGAGTAGGGGGGAGGGAGCTAAATATGTCTTTGGTGGTAGTGTCCCGTTGAAGATGACAGAAGTTATGGAGATTGCTGTGTTGGATGAAGAGGTTCATCGGGTAGTAGGTGAGGACAGGAGGAGCTCTACCCCTGTTGAGGTGACGGGAAGATGGGGTGAGCGCAGACATCTGGGAAATGCAGGAGATGTGGGTGATGACAGCATCAACAGTGGAAGCAGGGAAACCTTGTTCTTTGAGGAAAGAGGATATCTCTGATGTCCTGGAAAGGGAAGCCTCATCTTGGGAACAGATAAGGTGGAGACAAAGAAACTGAGAAAAAGGAATTGCATTTTTATAGGAGAAAGGGTTGTAAGAGGTATAGTCAAGATAGCTGTGGGAATTGGTGAGTTTATGAAAGATATCACTAGAGTTTGTCTCCAGAGATGGAGAAAGAGAGATCGAGAAAGGGGAGAGATGTGTCAGAAATGGACCAAGTGAATTTAAAGGCAGGGAGGAAGTTGGAGGCAAAGTTGATGAAATTGATGAGCTCAGCATGGGTGCATGAAGCAGCACCAATGCGATCGTCAGTGTAACGCAGCAAGAGTTGAGCATTACTAGGGAAGGCTTGAAACGTGGACTGTTCCATGTAGCCAATGAAAGTGCAGGCATAGATGGGATCCATGCATGTGCCCATGTTTACACCTTGGGTTTGAAAAAAGTGGGAAGAGATGAGAGAGAAATTGTTGAGGGTGAGGAGCAGTTCTGCCAGAGGGAGGAGAGTGGTTGTGGAGGGGAACAAGTCAGGTCTGTTGTTAAGAAAGAGGCAGAGAGTCTTAAGGCCTTCTTACCGGGGATGGAAGTATATAGGGACTGAACATTCATGATGAAAATGAGGTAATCAGGGCCAGGGACTTGAAAGTTGTTGAGGAGATCAAGAACATGTGAATGTTGTGGATATAAGTAGGAAAGGACTGAACCAAGAGAGATAAAATGGAATCAAGTTATGTGTATGCAAGTTCATTGGAGCAGGACCAGGCGGAAACAGTGATCCTACCTGGACAGTTAGATTTGTGAATCTTGGGTAAATGGTAGAAGTGTGCAGTGTGGGGTAAGGGAACTATAAGATTGGGGCTGTGGATGGGAAGTTTTCAGAGTTGATAAATTTGGTGATGGTGTAGGGGACAATTTTCTGATGGTCCTGAGTGAGGTCCTTTTCAAGGGGTAAGTAAGAGGAGGTATCTGAGAGTTGCCACCTGGTCTGAGCAAAGCAGAGATCAGTCTGCCACACTACAACAGCACCCCCTTTGTCTGCAAGTTTGAAGATGAGGTTGGGATTAGTGCGGAGAGAGTGAAGGCCAGTGCGTTTGGAGTGGGTAAGGTTCGAAGTTGTGAGAGGAGTGCTGGAGTTAATTGAGTCAGTGTTTTGTTTGCATTTGGAAATGAAAAGATCCAGAGACTCCTCAATGTGTGTGTTCTTCTAACTTTCCCTTCTGGAAGTCCAAAATCCTCTCCTTAATTTTGCTGACGCTGAGTGCGAGGTTGTTGTTGCAGCACCATGAACCAGCTGAACTGTCTCATTCTTGGTGCCGTCTTAAGATTTTACTAACAATAGTGGTAAAATCTCACTTGGCACAAGTTTGCATTGTTATAAACTTGCTTGTGTTCCCATGAAGTTAGAAGTTTGAGGACTGACATTATGCAGGTATTTAAAATGATACAAAGGAGTCCAGAGAGTAGATAAAGTTTTATCTTTCCTCTTGTTAGGACATCCAAAACAAGAATCAATCTGGAATAAAATTACCAAGCTATATTTTTACACAAGGGGTTATGAAAATTTGGAATTTGTCCTCTTGATGGTCTGCAGATGTTGGGCTACTTAAAATTTTTGAATTAAGAGATAGATTTTTGTTGGGCAAGGGGATTAAGAGGTGTGGATTTCCGCTCTGGGAAATTTCTCATGAATGTCAGACCCAAATGCACAGTTCCTCTGCAATGTAGTGCTGTTTTGTTCAAAAGTTCATGTGCAAAGAATTTCAGTAACAACTTAAATGCAATTGGAACTGAATGTTGTGAAAAGCAGTAATGCTTACATGGTAGCATGTGTGTGCAAAATATTTTTCCTTGTTTCATTCTGGCAGAAAGATATGATTCATTAAAACTTTGCTCCTTGGAGAATAGAAAATATTCTTCCAACTTTTTATTTCACTCCGAGGGTATCTAAGTTTTACTGAACAAATTCTAGATTTTATTTCAGTTTTTAACCAAAACAAACTTTCAGTTGGCTTCATGTCCTCTTTAACGTGTTCTTCAGGTTGGGTATTCTGAAAATGCTGGCCTCTTTAATGTACGTTTGTTTTATTTTGCCTCCTTTTTTGTGGGCACTTTACTTCGTCTTTCTTCCATACTGTTGATAGCATCTTGGAAATACAATAAAGAAAATAAACATGCTTTTCATAAATCTTTGGGTAAAGTAGTTGTTCTTTTTAACATTTAACCCTTATTTCTCTAATGTTTGCTTTTTAATTTTTCCCCTATTAGAGTGACCTCAGTTCTGTGGTAATTTTTTATTTATTGCTACTTTGCACATTGATTTAATTGCAATATAATCACAATTGCTTTAATTAACATTAGCTAAATTTGTCAAAAAGTACAGTACCTTGAAAAAGTATTCAGTTCCCAACCCATTGTTCACATAAGTGAGTATTACAACCAGGGATTTTGATCAATTTAACTGAGAATTTTTGTTTGTGAGTCACTTGCTCCTTTTTTCACAGTAGGGCCCAAAAGAAGGAAAATTGTAAAGCATGAAATACTAAGAATTCAAAAACTGTATGTCAGTAGTACAAAAATATTCATCCCCTTTTGCTGAATACTTAGCTGAACCATCTCTCAGAGCTATTACAACCAGTTATCTTTTTGGATAAGTCTCTATGAGCTTTGCACAACATGATGGAACAAGATTTGCCCATTCCTCCTAGCAAACTTGCTCAAGCTGTGCCAGGTTAGTTGGGGAGCAGCGGTGGTCAGCAATCTTGAGGTTTTGCCAGAGATGTTGGATTGGGTTATAGTGAACTCTAGGACACTCAAGGACATCAAGTTTCTTCATTTGAAGCCACTCCATGGTTGTTCTGGTAGAGGCTAGCAGGTTTTTTATCCTAGATCTCTCTTTATTTAGCAACATTCATCTTCTCATCAATCCTGACCAGATTTCCAGTCCCTGCTGCTGAAAAGTGTCACCCATAGCATGATGTTACCTCCACCATACGTTACAGTAGGAAATGTGTTACCTGGCTGATGTGCAGTATTAGATTTATGCCACACATATTGCTTAGCCAAAAAGTTCCACTTTAGTCTCATTGACCACAAGCCCTTCCACATCTTTACAGTGCCTTCTAAGTGATGCTTTGCAAAGTCTTTACGGGCAAGGGTCTGCTCTCTTTTTAGCCAGGATTTCTTCCTTGCCACTCTTCCATAAATATCCTTTTTGTGCAAGGTCCTAGAGATTGTGGAGCCATAGACTTCAACTCCAGTTCGGTCACTGACTCTGCAGCTTATTCAGTGACTGTTGGTATCACAGTAGTTTCTCTTACAAGTGCCATTCTTTGGCGACTAAGTTTAGAAGGGCGGCCTGACCCTAGGCAGTGGGGCGTTGATTGTATATTTTTTTTCACAACAGACTTCACTGAGTTCCAAGGTATGTTCAATGCCTTTAAGGTGACCTTATACCCTTCCCCAGATCTCTGCTTCTATAGTATCATTTCCTATACTTGTCTTGAATGCTCTTTTGTCTTCATTTTGGTTTGGTCTATTGAAAATCTACCATACTGCTGGATGTTACACAGAGAGATAGAGGGTAGTTATTCATGTGATCCTTCAATTCTCTGCATCGTCAGTTTGGGTGAGTTGGAAAGGAATATATATTATTGCACCTGAGGAAAGTTAGCATAGTAATTACAAAGGGGATGAATACTTTTTCAGCCTCACAATTTTGGTTTTTAATTTAAGTAAATTGTTGACAGGTTTTAGAATTTTTCTTTTGATTTGACATGGTGCACAATATTTTGTAGATTAGTTCAAAAATCCTACTTCGTTATATTTAAAATTTTTAAAATGAGACAGTAAAATGTGAAAATAGGTGTAGGGGCTGAATACTTTTTCAAGACATTGTAATGGAGAAGCATTGGTCCAATTTAAATTATTTTTAAATTCAGTTAGATATTCCATGAAATTATGACCAGAAAATAAATAACTACAAAATTTGTTAATTTTTAAGAATCCAATTTTTCTGAATAATCTGCAATTTTATTTCAGTAAAGATTTGACGGAAAATTCAAAAATAATTTTGTGATGAGACTGAATTATAACAAACTTATGCTTTTCCATTATATCACTAATCTCATCATCCAAGCTTGCATAAAATTTCTGCTAAATGGCACACAAAATTAATTGAATCAAGGGGGTTTGAGCAATGGATTTGTGGGAACATGTTTTGTCAAAGATGGTATTTTAATAATTCCTTAATATTGATGATGGTTTTGAGATATGAGCAGGTGAAAGTGATTTTGATGGTTTTAAAGTTTAAAAAGTTTGTAGGACAGATCTAAAATAGAACATAGCTAATATTGAAATTCTGATGATGATTTGCTGCTTTTCATAACTCGTTGGAACCTACCAGCAGATGCTGTCAACGGTGAAAATTTCTCTGCAATTTTATTTTTGAGGAAGTTTAATAAAACCATGAGGGCTTGAAACTTTAATGTTTCAGATCAATAAGAGCTGCTCTCTAGCTGATTTTAAAAAGCAATTGCATCTGTGGAGTAAATTACATTTGTAATCAAAATCTTGTCATTATCAAATATTGAAGTAATTCGTTCATACTTGATTAAACTTGATGTAAAACTGCAGGAAACTGTTCAACACATTAACGTTTATGTTAACTTTGAATAAATCTTTATAGGTCTAACTATTACATAAACATTCTTTATTCTGTCCTAATATGAATAATCCTAACCACAGAGTGGTTCTTGTTGTCCATGTGTATATATTTTTTTTGACAGCAAAGGTATTCTTTTGCTGACATTGATAATTCAATGTGAAATCATGCCAGTTTTTGTTGTTTTGTATTGTAAATGTATGTGCTGAGAGTTTGCAAACTCACTTCATACATATACCCTAAAGCCGATTTTAAAAACTTATTCCTTGGTTATATACATAGTTGAATGCTGATGAAAAACAATACTAGTTATATGTTATCCAGACCCACATTTAAGCAATGCAAAACACTGTTCTGTGGAAATGGGTATAGAATGGGATAAACAGTATGATTATTCCACTTAAATTTCAGAAACCTGTATTCTGTAAACAGTTTTAGGCTTCCTTTTGTTTTTAATTAATGGCATGTGCCAATTGGAGAAAGGACAAATAATAAATTACTTCATAATTTTGCTCCTCACTGTATTCATACTAATTTTATTGGCTGCAGACAATTGTTGTTTAATTAAATTGGTTATGGTGAAAGTGATTCTGCTCTATGGCTGCTAATTATCTTAGTGAATGCAGAGCTAGAAATATATACCAATTATCAAGGCTTTTTAACAATAGGAATACATCTGACCTGTATTATAATTACTGTGTGCATCAGCTATTTTTATTTGTTAACCATATGGAACCTTGAATGCAAACTTGAACATGTTTCTACTGACACATTGCATATCTATTAGTAAAAAATTCTGAATTGCTGCTCAGTTTTAAACAGGGTATTCAGGAGTATTTTAGGCAATAAATGCTCATTAATAGCATAATCATTTAAATACCCTTGTACTTTATTAAATCTTAAAGAACTTTAATATTTAAGTTAATTTATAAGTTGCATTTTAGGAATGTCTCATATACTCTACTGAAGCTACCATTTTTAATCATTTGTTTTAGTTTAAGATTTTGGTGTATTGTCAGAGGGGAAAGTAATGCTGTTTTCTAAATACTCCTCATCGATGACTTAACTAATGTTTATACTCAACTGTTGTACTGTAGAAAATAAATAAGTGCATTTATCACAAATCCATTGCTGTAACTAAATTAATAAGCTAATGTTGAAGTATGGTATAAATTATGCTTCTGCTTTCCTTTATTAATTACCTTCCCTGTTATTCCAAGGCATGAACTAATATTTAATTCACAGGAACTGGTATAATTTTATTAAGAAGGTTTTCTTTCTTATTTATTTTCACCCCTCAACCTACCCTTCTCCAATGCCTCCTCTCACCCCTGTAGACAGATGAAGTCTTTTTGGAAGCCCAGATACAAAATATTACAACTACCCCAATGTACATGGAAAAAGTTTCACTTGAACCATCCATGATGTATAATGTAACTGAACTGAACACAGTCAATACAGGAGAGAATGGGTAAGAAACTTTAAAGTCACGTTTGAATCAGTGCTACAGTATAATTCACCATGGCATATGTATTTCACAGATTGCATTTTGTAGAGAAAAATCAAATCAACTTCCCTATTCCATCTTTGCGTGACTTTTTCCTTCTCCAAAAACACTAAATTTCCACACCTTCTTTTCTGTCCTGTTAAATGGAAGCTAATGTGCATGAATTGTGTTTTCAACCAGAATGAAATGTTGGATCTTCATCTGGTAAAGGTTCTAGAATTTGACTGAATTGAATGCTACTCAGTGAAACACATAGCATCAAATCTGATGTTACATGATTTTTTCTTTACAAAATAATCTTCAGAGCTGGCAAGTTTAGGAAAGAGATGGGAGAAAAAGAATTGAAGATGTTTGTAAATGTAATATACAGTGCTTTAATGTTTCATTAAAATTGTTTTGAAATTAATTAAAACATCCTTTTTCATGCAAGTTGTTCAGATCATATCACTGCACATGTATGTGCTCATCCTGTTGGCCTCTTTTTAATTATATTCCCTATACCTTGTTTGTTCACAAAAAGTAAAAAAAAAATCATTTTGGATAATTAGGTAATCAATGCTGTTAGTTTTTTTATATTATAAGTGAAAGAGGTTTATGTCCGACTTATATTTGTCTTGCAAGTGTTACAAGAGGCTACTTTATTTTTAAGAAATGTTTAATTTCTCAAATTACAGCAAATTTAAACAAGTTGATAAAACAATGGTGTATTTTTCATCAGTTGTTATGCACTGGGCAGTTTGAATATTTAACATTGTGCTGTATGTTTGCATCTTTCATTGACAAGGGAAATTTATTAGTTTGAAATGGCCTTTTGCTTGGTTAGTTGTGTACACCAGAATGTAGTGTAATCATGCCTTTCTCTACTGGTAGATTAGATAGAATCGTGTAACTGTATCAAATAGCTCTGATTATGCTATAATAGTTTGGGACATTCTGTGATGTTCAAGCAAATTGCATCAATTTCCAATTCTCTTATAATTTTACTTAGTAGGTGCAGATATCAAAGGGGAAGTGATTAGCTAGATGCAGTTCTAAGTCTACATGATTTCATCTTGATTCCATTTGGTTGCAAGTGGCTGTATGGTTTATCCATTGACTTTTGAATCTTCTCCACCACATTGTGATTGAATATTCATTTTCTGAATACTCACCTGAAAACTGCAATAAGAAAAAATAATTCAGATTCTTCAAGACTATTTTTGTTCTTGGAGAGCACAGATGATTTGATTCAATTTGACTTATGACACTGAATTGCTTTAATCTAGTTGGATGTTTTCTTTCGGTGGTAAGGTCAGTAGTAGGTTGCGTGTTTAACGATTTGGCTCATTTATTTCCGAGCTGGCAACAGTGCAGAAACCATTCCAGACAAATGCAGTAATATAGTCCACATTTTTTCCTATGTTGTTGCCACCTGTTTTGTGTGGAAAGTTGGTTCTAGTATCCAAAGGTTTTTTCTCAGTATCATTGGTGAAAACTTTGTTTAGCATGGAATCATTTGATATTGGTATTTTTTGGTCAGCACATTCTATAGGTTCATCAATCGGTTATTACGCCTCTTCCTGAAAGTTGCTGTTTTCTTTTCTCTAGTATTCATCCTACATGATAATGGTGTGCTCTGGTAATGTGCACTACATTGCCCTGCAAGGTCTGGAAATAGTTTGCAGCTTAGTACAGCACACAAACATTCTTGAAACTTGTTTTAAAAATTTCTGGGGTAAGCTAAAGTTAATAACCTTGAAACCCAATAAATGGAAATAGAAGAGCCAGTGTAATTCAAACTGAAGCAGAGAATATTCTATTCTGTTGCACCCTGATATTGTATATTTTAGCATCATCGTGTGCTGGGCCTGCTTTTTCTAGCTATTTTTCACCAGCTGTGTATTACAGGCAGATATAAAATGTCACTGGGAAACCCCAGTCTATAAACTCGCTGCTGTACAACTTTTGTCAGAATTTGTACACATCATTTGGCTGGGTGTATCAAATTATAGACAAATCATGAAGATGTTTTCTTTCATTTTCAGGCCTGCTGTCCCAGCTATCCAAGCTGGGAAGAAACTGCAAATTAAAAACCCTGAAATGGTCTGATGGGGTAGGAGACTTAATTAGACCAGGAAGTATTAATATTTATTCTGACTATTTACTTTGAGTTGGCTGGTGGCAATAGTAGAAGAACACTTCTCCTAGTGCCACCAGCAAACTCAAGTAAATAGTTCTCCTACTCCAATATTGGAAGGATGAAGTCAACCTTGATTTCCATTTTTGATGGCCATCCAAGGAATATATCTTTAGATATTGGCTGAAGATAGTCTTGGTTTTAGTAGGTGCACTTTAAAGATTGAATAAATACTACTAATCTCTGAAAAGTAGATTGTAACTCTCAAGTGGTCCAACACTTTCAGGAAAAATTGGTTAAAATATTAACCAGATTTAATTGTAGTTATACATACAACTTAACTCTATTCTACATATAGACTGTATTTTTAATCAATTAAAACAAGCTTAGAATTTGGGTGCCAGTATTCACAACTTAATTCTAGTGTGATTTTAATAAAATATGTGAAAAAAAAGGGTTTCATCTCTTTGTTTATAGGAATATTTTCAGTTTAAGAAAAAGATTTTAGCTAAAATTTCTGAAATACACTGGAACAAGTTTATGCCAGCTTGATACTTGGAAAAGTCTTGAAATATTATGCTTAACGAATGCGAATGTCAAACTGTTGAAATGTTTTAAACAACATTTCAAATTAAATAATTCATGCTGTGTTTTGAGATGCTGTTTAATATATTTTTATATCTTAAATAATGCCTAAAGGTTATCATAGATACCTTTAAAGCAGGGAGAAAGGAAAAGAAGCACATACTTAAAGAGCAAGACAAAATAATTTGGGAAGTGTATAAACATTGGCATTGCCTCATTAAAGAGAAAGATGCATTTCTAAGTCTTAGAATTTAATATAATTTCAACTTCTCTATCCAAGTAAGTAAATATTTTTTGTGCAGTTGAGTATTTATTGTCTTTACAGATTTTCCACGTTTGGGAAAATGACCTACTTGCAACCTACGGACACAAGGCAATATCTATACTGTCTCAAACCTAAACCTGAATTTTCAGAGAAAGCTGGGGTCATCAAGGGAGTCACAGTTATTGGAAAATTGGACATAGTCTGGAAAACAAACTTGGGGGAAAGAGGACGGTTACAAACAAGTCAGTTGCAAAGAATGGTTAGTAAATGTTTGCTCAATTTAGGTACCTCCATTTTGTACTTGTTAAAGCTTTTAATGGAATAAGGTTCTATCCTACTCATATGTCCTCAGGTTTCATATTCAACAGTGGGATAATCACTGGAACAATTAAATTTTATTGAATGATAGAGCTTTTCAAGAAAGGCAAATTAAAAGTTTAATCATACTCGTTTAGTAATGAAGTGATTTTATTGTAAAATGTCTGTAATACATTTATTTTAAATTTGACTTCTTTCATTCTGTCTCCTAAAGAAGGTAAGTTGTTTGCACATTGATTTTTTTTTAAATGAGTAGCCTTGAACAGTGTTGAACTTTGCAGCTTTGGAACTGTCAGATTTCTCTGAATCTGTCCATATTTTGACTTTACGCCAGGGTCACTGAGAGTAATCTTAAGTTTTTTGCCCTTACCAGAACTTAGCTATACTTAGGCAGCATTAAATGTAATTTTTGTCTACACAGATTGTGTTGGAGATCTTTAAGACTGGAATATTCCTTGGAGACATAGTAAAGTACAGCACAGAAACAGGCCCTTTGGCCCATGTCAACCCATTTAAACTTACTCCCATCGACCTGGACCAGGACCATAGACATCCATACCCCTAACATCCATGTACCTATCAAAACTTCTCTTAAGCATTGAAATCCAGCTTACACCACTTGTGCTGGTAGATCGTTCCACACTCTCGTGACCCTCTGAGTGAAGAAGTTTCCCCTCATGATCCCCTTAAACTTTTCACCTTTCAACTTTAACCCGTGACCTCTAGTTGTAGTTCCACCAAACCTCAGTGGAAAAAGCCTGCTTACAATTATCCTGTCTATACCCCTCATAATTTTGTATACCGTTATCAAATCTCTCCTTAACTATCTACATTCCAGGAATGAAGTCCTAACCTATTAAATCTTTCCATATACCTCAAGTCCTCCAGTCCCGGCAACATCCTTTAAATTTTCTCTGTAGCCTTTCAACCTTATTTACATCTTTCTTGTAGATAGGTGACCAAAACTGCATACAATACTCCAAGTTAGGCTTTAACAACATTTTATGCAACTTCAACATAGCATCCCACCTCCTCTACTCAATACTTTGACTTATGAAGGCCAATGTGCCAAAAGCTTTCTTTACGACTGTAACAACTTGTGATGCCACTTTCAATGAATTATAGACCTGTTTCCCAGATCCCTTTGTTCTACAGCTTTCCTCAGTGGCCTATTAATTACTGTGCAAGACAATTGGTCCTACCAAAATGCAATACCTTGCACTTGTCTGCATTGAATTCCATCTGCCATTATTCAGCCCATTTTCCAGCTGGTCCAGATCCTGCTGCAAGCTCTGATAGTCTTCCTCACTCTCCACTACACCCCAATCTTGGTGTCATCTGCAAATTTACTGATCTCATTAACCACATTATCATCTAGATCATTGATATAAATGACAAACAACAATGGACTCAACTCCGATCCCTATGGCATTTCACTAATCATAGACCTGCAGTCAGAGAGACAACCATCTACACCCACTCTCTGGCTTCTCCCACAATGCCAGTGTCTAATCCAGTTTACTACCTCATCTTGAATGTCAATCGACTGAACCTTCTTGACCAACTCCCATGCAGGACCTTGTCAAATGCCTTGCTTAAAGTCCATTTGAACAATATCCACTGCCTTGCTTTCATCGTTTCCTGGTAACTTCCTCAAAAAAACACTATAAAGTTAGTTAGACATGACCTACCATGCTCAAAGCCATGCTGACTATTCCTTATCAATCCACATCTTTCCAAATACTCGTATATCCAGTCCCTTAGAATACCTTCCAATAATTTTTCCACCACTGATGTCTGGCTCACCGGCCTATAATTTTCCAGTTTATTTTTAGAGCCTTTCTTAAACAGCAGAACAATGTTAGCTATCCTCCAATCCTCTGGTACCTCATCTGTCACTAAGGATGATATAAATATCTCTGCTGGGGTGCCTGCAGTGTCTGCACTTGCCTCCCACAGGATTGAGGGAACATCTTGTCAGGCTTTGAGGATTTATCCACCCTAATTTGCAACAAGACAGCAACAACTCCTCCTCCACTGTAGTCTGTATAGGGTCCCTGAAGTAGATGCTGCTTTGCCTCACTTCTATAGAGTCTGTCTGTCTCCTGAATAAATACAGATGCAAAAGAAATCATTTAAGGTCTCCCTCATCACTTTTTGCTCTACACATTGATTACCATTCTGATCTTCCAGAGGACCAATTTTGTCTTCTGCAATCCTTTTGCTCTTAACATCTGCAGAATCCCTTAAGATTCTACATCACCTTGTCTGCTAGGTCAACCTCATGCCTTCTTTTAGCCTTTTTGATTTCTTTCTTAAGTGTTCTCTTGCATTTCTTGTACTCCATAAATACATAATTTGTTCCTACCTGTCTATACCTGCTCTGCACCTCCTTTATTTTCTTAACCAACACCTCAATATCTTTTGAAAACCGAGGTTCCTTAAACCTGTTATTTTTATCTTTTATTTTGACAGGCACATACAAGCTTTGTACTCTCAAAATTACACTTTTGAAGGCCTCTTACATACCAAGTACACCTTTGCCAGAAAACAGCCTGTCTCAATCCACATTTGTCAGATCCTTTATGAAACCATCAAAATGTGCCTTTCTCCAATTTAGAATCCAACCACAGGCGAGACCTATCTTTTTGCATGTTTACTTTGAAACTAATAGCATAGTGTACACTAGATGCAAAGTGTTTTCCAACACAAACATTTGTCACGGTCCTGCCTCATTTCCTAATAGGAGATCAAGTATCACACACTCTCTCGTTGGGGCTTCCATGTACTGATGAAGGAAACTTTCCTGAGCACATTTGATAAATTCTATCCCATCTAGTCCTTTTACAGTATGGGAGTCTCAGTCAATATGTGGAAAGTTAAAATCACCTACTATAACAAGCTTATGTTTCTTGCAGCAGTCTGCAATCGCTGTACAAATGTGTTCCTCTAAATCCCTCGGACTGCTGGGTGTCTGTACTAAAGCCCCATTAATGTGGTTGTGTCTTTATTATTTCTCAGTTCCACCCCTATCGCCTCACTAGAAAAGTTCTCAAGTTTGTCCTGACTGAGAACTGCTGTGTTAATTTTCCCTGACTACTAATGCCACCACTTTAATCTCTTTCATTTGGTCACATCTAAAATAACAGAATCCCGGAATAATGAGCTGCCATTCCTGCCCTTCCTGAAACTAAGTCTCAGTAATGGCTACAATATCATAATTCCATGTGTTGATGCATGTACTGAGCTCATCTGCCTTTCCTATGATACTTTTTGTGTTGAAGTATGCACAGCTCAGGACATTAGTTGTACTATGTTCAATCTTTTGATTCCTGATTTTGTCTGAGATTTTACCAACATTTGTCTCCACAACCTCTCCACTAACTGTTCTGGCACTCTAGTTTCCAACCCCCTGCAACTCTAGTTTAAGCCCACACGTGCAGCACTAGCAAACCTTCCCACTAGGATGTTAGTCCCCTTCCAGTTCAAGTGCAAACTGTCTCTTCTCTGCAGGTCCCACCTTTCCTGAAAGAGAGCCCAATGATCCAAAACTCTGACACCCTCCCTCCTACACCAATTGCTTAGCCACGTGTTAAACTGTATAGTCTTCCTATTTCTGGCCTTGCAAGCACGTGGCATGGGTAGTAATCCTGAGATCACAACCCTGGAGGTCCTGCCCTTTAACTTAGCACCTAACTCTCCGAACTCACTTTGTGGAAACTCGTTACTCTTTTTACCTATGTCCCTGGTGCCTACATGGATCATCCCACTTAAGAATGCTGCGGACTCAACCCAAAATGTTCCAGGCCCTGGTTCCCAAGAGATTACCATCTGGGAATCTAGTACTTGTCCACAGAACCTCTTTTCTATTCGCCTGACTAACGAATCCCCGATCACCACAGCTTGCCTCCTCTTCTCCTTCCCTTCTGAGCCACAGAGCCAGACTCAGTGCCAGTGCCGCTGTGACTTCCCACTGCTATGTCAGTATCCAAAGTGGTATACTTGTTGACAACGATAGCCACATGGATACTCTGCACAGTCTGTTTAACCACTTTCACCCTCTTGCCTGTCACCAAGTTTCTTGCGTCCTGCACCTTGGGTGTAACTACCTCTCTGTATGTTCTATCATCCCCTCAGCCTCCTAAATGATCTGGAGTTCATCCAGTTCCTGCTCCAACTCCTTAATGTGGAGTGTTAGAAGTTGGACTGAATGTACTTCTCACAGGTGTAGTCATCAGGGACACTGGAGGTTTCCCTGCCTTCCCATAGAGCATTCAGCTATCCTGCCTGGTGTCCCTAGTATTCTAACTGAGCAAACATGTAGAAGGACAAACAATAAATAAACTGTGGGTGGGGGAAAATCTGCCTACATCTTTTCACCTTCTCTCATTGAAGCCTTGAAGAGCTAAAGCCGCAAAATCCCCACTCTAATACTGTCCACTCCAACAATGATCGCTCAGCTTGCCCCTGCCTTATGCGAGCCAGTCAATCCCAATCACTGATTGGCCGCTGCTCAAAACACCAAACTGCTGTGAGTCGATGCCTTGTATACTCAATTAACGAACCTGACTGAGCTACATCTTCTCATGCTTCGGATTGGCAACTGTTCAAAGCCTTCCTTATGTGTATAGCTTGGAAATTCTTCTTCTGAAAATTTGTAATTCTTGATATGGAGACAACTAATTTTTTAATCTTTATGCCATGAAGTACTATAAAGCAGCTATCTTTTTCTGTTTGTAACTCAGTGTTTCTTGCTTTGCTTTGTTTTAGGCACCTGGATATGGAGATGTCAGACTTTCCTTGGAAATGATTCCAGATACTGTAAATCTTGAGGAACCTTTTGAAGTTACATGTAAAATAACTAACTGCAGGTAATAGTAAGTGCCCTGTTGAAGCCAGACTGCAACTATCTTTTCAGCTATATTGTTAACTAAACCAAAAGCTCAAGTTAAATGTGAAACATATAATGGGCCCTCCCTTAACTTTATTTTACAGTTCCTGCAAAGATATCCTTATTCTGGTTTCAGCACATCTTAGAGCATAAGTTCCCAACCTCTTTTTATGCCACGGACCCCTACCATTAACCGAGGGGGTCTGTGCAACACAAGTTGGGAACCTTTGTCTTAGAGGAAGAATGTTTTTAAGAGTTTTGAAAGTTTTATGACTGACATTTGCTCAGTATCTCCCAAAGAGTGGTGAACTTGTAAGAGAGCCAAGTCACTGAAAACAACAATTAAAGGGGAATAAAAACTGGCTGCAATGTAGCTATTCTTGCTCTTAATTCCCTTTTAATTTCGTAGGTCAATGTATTATGGGTCAGATGAAAGTCACACATTTTTCATGTAGATTAGAAATTACAGCAGGAGATAGAAAAGGCGTGTCAGAAGGGCAATGACATGATAATCGTTGGGGATTCCCCACTGTCAGCTCCAGGCACCACCACTTCAATTCGGCCAGTACCTCGTCACGCCGCACCTTCAAGACTTCAGTTCACACTGCAATAATGCCAGGTCATATAGATGGTTCAAATGCTCAACTCCAAATGGGAAGTTACAGGCTGTTGATTGCAGTGATCATATCCAAGGAAGAAGTGTGATTAATACAATAATTTATAGTTATGTTTGTTTTGTTTGCTACCAGCACCATCTTAACCAAAAACCAAGGTTCCCTAATTCAGTTATCCTTGCCTTTTATTCTGACAAGAACATACAAACACTGTATTATCAAAATTTCACTTTTAAGGCCTTCCACTAACCAAGTGTTCCTTTGTCAGAAAAGAACCTGTCCCAATCCACACTTGTCAGACCCTTTCTAATACCATTAGAGTTGCCTTTTCTTCAATTTAGAATTCCAACCTGAGGATCAGACTTATCTTTTTGCATTTACTTTTCTTTGAAACTAATGGCATTATGATCACTAGATGCAAAGTGTTTTCCTACTGAAGCTTCTGTCACCTGCCCTGCCTTATACCCTAATAGCAGATCATGAATCGCACATACTCTCTTTGGGATTTCTTTGTACTGATTAAGGAAACTTCCCTGAACATGTTTAACAAATCTATTCCGTCCAGCCCTTTTATAGTATGGCAACCCCAATCAATAAGTAGAAAGTTAAAATCACCCATTATCACAATATTGTGTTTCTTGCAACATTCTGTGATCTCTACAAATTTGCTCCTCTAATTCCTGTGGATTGTAAGGTAGTCTGTAATGTAATCCGATTGACATGGTCATCTCTTTAATGTTCTTCAGTTCCACTCATTGCCTCAGTAATTGAGACTGCAGTGACATTCTAGCTGACTGAAAATGCCACCCCTCCTCCTTTAATCCCTCCAACTGTAAAACAAAGGAACCCTGGAACCAAGGCTCACTAATGACTATGATATCATAATTCCACGTATGATCCATCCCCTGAGCCTTTCCTACAATACTCCTTGCATTGAAATATCCACAAATTAGTCCCACATACTCAACCTTTCAAATTCTGACTTTGAATGCAGGTTGACTAATATTTTCCCCCACAGCCACTCTACTATCTGCTCTGGTGCTTTGGTTCTGTCGCCCTGCAACTGAAATTTAAACCCCACCGTATAGCACAAACAAACCATCCCGCAAGGATATTAGTCCCCCTCCAGTTCAAGTGCAAACTGTCCTGTCTCTACATGTCCCACCTTCACTCAAAGAGAGCCCAATTATGTAAAAATTTGAAGCCCTCCCTCCTCCACCAGTTCCTTCATCACATGTTAAACTGTATGAACATCCTGTTCTGGCCTGACTAGCACGTAGCTTTGGTGGCAATCCTGAAGTCACAACTTTGGAAGTCCCATCCTTTAACCATTGAATTGCCTATCCTGATGCTTCTGTATCTCCCTCCTATCAAGCAGTGGGTCAGAAAGATTGTGGAGTGGCTGGTAAGGATCCTCAAAGATGCTTTTGGCCCTTTGTCTAAACATTCCCAGTAAATGTGACAAGTTGGGGGTGGATGACTCCGATGACCCTCTTAGTAGCTTTTGCTGCCCTCTGTAGGGTCTTGCGGTCCAATGCCTTACAGCTTCTGTACCACATAATGATGAAGACAGACAGGATACTGCTGATGGTGCTCCTGTAGAAAGTTATTCGAACAGGGGCAGGAGGTCTTACATGCCTTAATCTCCTCAGAAAAAGTAAACATTGCTTGCCTTCTTGACTAGTGAGTAGGTGTTGTGGGTCCTGGTTGGATCGTTTGTTATGGGCACACTAAGGAACCTTGAAGGGAATAGAAACACTGGCTGCATATTACCTTTGCCCCTTCTGAAGGTCATCAGATTACCTGTGTCCTGCACCTTGGGGGTAATGACCTTCCTGAGTGTGGCTTCTACCTATGCTCTGTCCGCCAGAGAAAGCAGGATCTCCCAGTGGCCACACATTTTAATTCCACGTCCCATTCCCATTCTGATATGTCTATCCATGGCCTCCTCTACTGTCAAGATGAAGCCACACTCAGGTTAGAGGAACAACACCTTATATTCCGTCTCGGTAGCCTCTAACCTGTTGGCATGAATATTGATTTCTCTAACTTCCATTAATGTCCCTCCTCCCCTTCTTACCCCATCCCTTATTTATTTACCCCCCCCCCTTTTTTTCTCTCTCTGTCCCTCTCACAATCACTCTCCATCTCCCTCTGGTGCTCCCCTCCCCCTTTGTTTCTCCCATGATACTGCAGCTCTGTATCCCTTTTACCAATCAACTTCCCAGCTCTTAGCTTCATCCCTCCCCCTCCTACCATTTCGGATCTCCCCCTCCCCTCCCATTTTCAAATCTCTTACCATCTCTTCTTTCAGTTAGTCCTGACGAAGGGTCTTGGCCCGAAACATCAACTGTACTTCTTCCTATAGATGCAGCCTGGCCTGCTGTGTTCCACCAGCATTTTGTGTGTGTTGCTTTCTCCAAGGGAACTGCAGTGCTGAGGTTTCTACTGACTTTCTATTCCCACAACAGCCCTGTTGATTCACCCAGAAGATGACATTTCTGGAATCAACATGGGTGCTGATATGAAAGTATCGAAGTCTGGTCACTCATCCAACTCCCTTTCCTTTGGATCAGCGTTCCTTATTGCAAATGAATTCATTGAAATAAATTTTGGAAGTGGTGAACAACTGGTAAATAAATAACAATGGCAGCTGTACATTTTGTTTTTTAATGTTACATGGATGGCTGATTTTTTGAAAATATTTAGTAACTATTTTGGATCCACTTGGATGAATACTGTGAAGAAGTCTGCAGCTGAATGGTTACAGCAGAACTTCAAGAACTGTTGGTTATCACATGTTGGCTGAAGCCAGTAATGCAAGCACCTTTCAATAAAATGCTTCTGATTTGGTTAGGCAGATACAATGCAGTGAATGACTGTTAGATTTATCATGTTTTTTTTTTGTTGTACAACATTGGCCATGCATAACCAATCTACCCACAGAGAACCATTTGGAAATTGATCTGAAACAGTACAGGTATTAAGTATTATTGTACCCAGTGCAGCTAATTATTTTTAATATCACATGGAAAAGCCAAGATCGTTAACTGTTATTGTGGAGAGCTCCTTCGGAGGATCTCGTAGCTTATTTTGTTTTCCAGTCATGCTAGGTTCCCTCGTGATTGAGGATAGGAGTGTCAGTGTTCTTTGCCTCTTTCATCTTTTTATTTCCTGATTGTCAGCCACCATTTTAACATTGTGGTAGAGTTGTAATGAACATTTAGGTGTGAGTGTGTTTAGCTCTGGCTGTCCCTTGATGTTTTTGAAGTGTGTGTTGCACAGGTAATATCAGAATTTCATTCCTCCGTATGCCTGAATTTGACACATTCCTGCAGTTGGTGAACAAGAAATAGAATTTTCATATAGATATATCTGAGCAATCTTTGTTAGATAAGGTTGTTTCAAACTATACTATGTAATTGTGCTGAGCCATCCATATCTTCATAACTTTTTCTTTCTTTAGCAGTGAGAGGACAATGGATCTGGTACTTGAAATGTGCAATACAAATGCAATCCACTGGTGTGGAATTTCAGGAAGACAGCTGGGGAAGTTGAGTCCAAATTCATCTTTACATCTTGCACTCAAGTTATTGGCTTCTGTTCAAGGTTTACAGGTAAATTCCAAGACAGTAAATAGAATAGGAGAATAACATTACTTTGTTATGCAGCCAGGCTTCTTATTTTGAATATTAAAATTAGATTTGACTGTATATTAACACAGGAAAAATTTATAGGTTGTGGTTAGTTACCAGCCAGCCTTCCTCTCTTCATTCTTTCCAAAGAAATTATGGTAGTCTGGCAAGTTCATTTGAAGGAAATATCTGCTACAGTGTATTAGCCAAAATATCAGACATTGTGGTATGGTAGAGAATGAGTTCCTGCCAGAAGTTCGAGATTTTGCTTTGGATAAATCTCAAATGTCATTTTGTTGTCCGGTACTATCCATAACTAAGATGGCAAAATGCTGTTACATGAAAAAGGTTCTTAAGTAACATTGCGTTGTAATGTTATCATTATTGCTGGGCCGCAAAAGATTTTCATATGAGCATAAAAAACTAAAGGCAGGTTAATCTCCAAGTCTGCTTGACAAACCTGTCAGAGACTTTGCTTCTGAATGTTTCTAACTTACAGAAAATTTCAACTTAATGCATGGCATTAGTACTGTGATGTAGTAATTGAGTTAATGCACGGACAGAGTTATGGATTATTAAACCAGAAACCTGTTTGAACCCTACCATGGCAGCTGAAGAATTTACATTCAAGTAATTAAATCTGAAAGCCAAAATAAATGTCTGTCTTTGTAGTAGTAATTATAGAACTATTAGATTATTTAAAATCCTGTCTGCTTCGGCAGGATAGATAGTGGTTGGCACAACGCTTTACTGTACCAGGGTTCAATTCCCGCAGCTGCCTGTAAGGAGATTGCACATTTTCCCCGTGTCTGCGTCAGTTTCCTCGAGGTGCTCCGGTTTCCTCCCACAGTCCAAAAGACATATTGAGTTGGTAGGTTAATTGGTTATTGTAAATTGTCCCATGATTGGGCTAGGATTAAATTGGGGGTTTGCTTGGTGGCGCAGCTCGAAGGGCCAAAATAGAGCCTATTCCATGCTATGTCTCAATAAATAAATTCATCCTTCAGGGAAGGAAGTCTTCCTGTGACACAAAGTTGAGAGGTAGGGTTTATTGTAGGAAAATGTCATGTTATTCAAATAATGTAAACTTTTTTACCATTACAATGACCATGTACTATGATGAATTTGAAACATTTGGATGTTAAATTCTGCACTCAACTGTGGAATGGGACTTCAGTTCCATCATTAGATCATAGATATAGGAGGAGAAGTAGGCCAGTTAGCCTGTTAAGTCTGCTCCATCATTTCATCATGGGTGATCCATTTCCCTCTCAGCCTCAATTTCCTGCCTTCTCCCAGTGACTTTTCATGCCCTGACTAATCAAGAATCTATCAACCTCTGCCTTAAATATACTCAAAAGACTTGGCCTCCACAGTCACCTGTTGCAATGAATGCCACAGATTCATCACTCTGGCTAAAGAAATTCCTCCTCTTATCTGTTCTAAATGGACATCCCTCTATTCTAAGATGGTGTCTTTGGGTCCTAGACTCTCCCTCTATAGGAAAAATCCTCTCCACATTTACTCTGTCGAGGCCTTTCAACATTCGATAGATTTCAATGAGATTTCCTCCTCATTCTTTCTGAATTCCAGTGCGTACAGCCCAGAGCCATCAAACACTCCTCATATGACAAGCCTTTCAGACCGGAATCATTTTCACTAACCTCCTTTGAACCCTCTTCAATGCCAGTACATCCTTTCTTAGATAAGGGGCCCAGAACTGCTCATAATGCCCCAAGTGAGGCCTCATCTGTGCCTTATAAAGCCTCAAGATTATACCCTTGCTGTTATATTCTAGTCATCTCGAAATTAATACTACTGTCACATTTGCCTTCCTCAGCACTGACTCAACCTGCAAATTAACCTTCAGAGAATCCCGCACGAGAACTCTGAAATTTCTTTACACTTCAGATTTTTGAATTTTCTCTCCATTTAGAAAATTGTATATGCTTCTATTTCTTCTACCAAAGTGCATGACCGTACACTTCTTGACACTGTATGCCATCTGCCACTTCTTTGCCCATTCTCTTAGTTTGTCCAAGTCCTTTTGGAGTCTCTCTGCTTCTACCTGCTCCTTCACCCGTCTTCATATTGTCTGCAAACTTGGCCACGAAACTTCTTCCAAATCATTGACATATAATGTAAAAAGAAGTGGTCCCAATACAGACCCCTATGGAACACCACTAGTCACCAGCAGCCAACCAGAAAAGGTTCCCTTTATTCACACCCTTTGCCTCCTTCCAATCAGCCACTGCTTTATCCATGCTAGAATCTTTTCTGTAAGGCAATGGGTTGTTAACTTATTAAGCAGCCTCACATGTGGCAACTTGTCAAAGGCTTTCTGAAAATCCAAGCACACAATATCCACCAATTCTTCTTGTCTATCCTGCTTGTTATTTCTTCAAAGAATTCTAACAGATCTGTCAGGCAAGATTTTCCCTAAATAAACCACACTGAATATGGACTATTTTATGGTCTATAGTTTCCTTTCTTCTGCCTCTCTCCTTTCTTGAAGAGTGGAGTGTCATTTGCAACTTTCCAGTCCTCTGCAACTATGCCAGAATCTAGTGATTTTTGAAAGATTATTAGTAATACTCCCACAGTCTCTTCAGCCATCTTTTTCAGAATCCTCGGGTACAGACCATCTGGTCCAGGTGACTTATCTATCTTCAGACCTTTCAGCTTCCCAGGCACCTTTTTCCTAGTAATGGCAACATCACTCACTTCTGCCCCCTGACACCCTCAAACTTTGGAATATGGCTAGTTTCTTCCAAAGTGAAGACTAATGCAAAATACTTATTTCAGCCGCCATTTCCTCGCTCCTTGGCTTTGACTTCACTTGCATCATCCTGCCTTTAGAATACTACTACTACTTTGGGATGTATATATCCTGCACCTTTCAAATTGCTTCCAGAAATTCCAGTCATTGCTGCTCTGCTGTCATACCTGCTAGTGCGCCCTTGCTATCAATTTTGGCCAACTCCTCTATCGTACCTCTGTAATTCCACTATAATACTGATACATCTGACTTTGGCTTCTCAAATTGCAGGGTGATTTCTATCATATTATGATTACCCAAGGGTTCCTTTACCTTAATCTTTCCAATCAATTCTGGTTCATTGCACAACACCCAATCCAGAATAGTTGATCTCCTGGTAGGTTCAACCACGAGCTGCTCTAAAAAGCCATCTTGTGGGCATTCTACAAATTCCCCCCCTTTGGATCCATAGCAACCTGATTATCCCAATCTACCTGTATATTGAAATCCCCCATGACTTTCTTAACATTACCCTTTTGATATGCGTTTTCAATTTCCCGATGTATTTTGTGGACCGTATCTTTGCTACTGTTTGGGGGTCTGTATATAACTTCCACTGGGTTCTTTTTACCCTTGCAGTTTCTTAGCTCCACACGCAACAATTCTATACCTTCCAACCCTATGTCACCTCTTTCTAATGATTAGATGTTTTTTTTTTACTAACAGAGCCACACCACCCCCTCTGCCTACCTGTCAGTCCTTTCAATACAATCTGTATCCTTGGATGTTAAGCTCACAGCCATAATCTTCCAGCCATGATTCAGTGATGGAATGTCATCCATGCCAGTCTGTAACTGCACTACAAGATCATCTACCTTATTCTGTACATTGTGTGCATTCAAATATAACACCTTTTGTCCTATATTCGTAGCCCTTTTCAGATTTTGTCCCCCTTACACTGGAACTCAACTGTTGGTTGCAATTTTGCTCTATCATCAGCCTGTCCTTGTTAACAGTCTCATGACACTCTGCCTCTGTAAACCAACTACCCCATCCTCAGCACTATCACTTGGTTCCCATCCCCCTGCCAAATTAATGGGTCAAAGTGCCAATCAATCCACGGTTGAGAGCAAACAAATGAAAATATTTTGAGGAAACAAGTGCACAATGATACCTTTGAATATGTTCAATCTTTAACTCTTTTCAATTACTCATTGTTAAAGGGAGACAGTGGAAAACAATTAATCTTTTGTTTTTTTTGCTGATGTTAGTCAAATCTTGGTCTCATTCAGTGATCTAAGAGGTATCAGTTTGTTCTTGACTGCAAACCTTAACACTGCCTTTTAAACAAATTTTGCCTTGTATTTATGCTTCTGATTATTTTAATTAATTTATCTTTCTCTTTACAGAGTATTTCAGGATTACGTTTGATGGATACATTTTTAAAAAGAACATATGAATATGATGATATTGCACAAGTATGTGTGGTCTTTTCGCACTGAAGCTAGAAAGCTAAAATTTTTTGTGATGGTATCTCCTTCTGTGGTTAACTGTGAACCTGTCATTCAGTTTTAATGATGTGGCCTGTTTTTTTCACCAGTAGAAAAAAAAATAGCTATCACCGTGTTGATATAAACCAAATATGTAAACTTCTTAAATTAAGATTTTGAGCAGTTGATTGGATTAAAACATCATCTTGGATCCTAATTTCAAATCCAGTGTAGACTGATCAGATGGTATTAGTCTCTGTTTGTTGGATGTAAAGATTTTGCACATAAGTTTGAGCAGTTGCAATCCATTACTTTATGGCAATGACCTACTACCTGAAGTTGTTGATAGATTAATGTTTGTGTTGCTTGACCTGCTTCTTTCTCATGAAATTGGTGATCTCATGCAGTATGGCTTAGAGTAATCCTTTAGACTGTGGGAAAGTGAAACTAACAAGCAAAAATAGAGTGTATTTCTGAGATTAGAGCAGAAAGCAACTCTGGGTGTTTGGAGAGAATCCTTGTATCCATTTGTGTTGTACCTGTCCTGATACTGTTCATACTAACTGTATCCAAGCTGGTGTGTTGATTCCATTACACCTAAGCTCATGCTGAGTATAAAGTCTACAATTTTTTTTACTGTTTGCACAAAAGTGGTTTTAATAAAGCTTATTATTTGTTTAAAGAATACATTACTTTTGAAAACATTCGTGTTATATTATTTTCTATTAGTTTTGAAGGCAGTTTGTGTTCTAAAATGATTGATTAAACTTGTGACTTTTAAAGTTGTGACTTTGATGTTATTGGATTTAGTGAGCAAATTTTAAGTGACTCATTGTCTCATTTACTATTGGGGATCATAGAAAAAAGGGTCCTTCTGGCCTGCCTGCCTGCCCATACTGAACTATCCAAGTATCTGTCTAAATGCCTTATAAACATTATAAATATATCTTCTACCACCTCTGGCAGTTCATTTTAGATACCCACTACTTTCTGTGTAGAAATGTACTACTTGGATCTTCTTTAATCTGTGCCATCCAGTTCTTGACTCTACTGTCATGGAAAAAGACCGATTACCCTTTCTGTGTGCCTCAATTATGTAAACCATTCAGCCTGCTGTATCCTAGCCTACTAACTGCTCCTTATAATTTGAGGCTCTATTCTGGGCAATATCCTACGGAATATTTTATTTCATTTACATAAAGCGTGGAATAGGCCCTTTCGGCCCATTGAATCAGCCAGCCAGCAACCCACTTATTTAACACTAACCTAAGGACAATTTACAATGACCAATTAACCCACTAACTGGTATGTCTTTGCACTGGGAGGAAACCTACATGGTCACAGGGAGAATATACAAACTCCTTTCAGACTGCACAGGAAATGAACCCAAAATTCAATGCCCTGAGCTATAATAGCATCACACTAACCACTCCGCTACAGTGGTGCCCTAAGCACTCTGCACTCTTGTTATCATATCCTTGTGTGCCTTGACTATAGTTTTTCCACTCTACTTAGAAGAACTTAAGCCCATTCTTGGAGTTTCTGTCAATACTAATACCACTGTGCACTGCAGCCGTAGGTCTTCGTTTTTCCTCAGGCAAGAATTCCTCTTGACAGAGCCCTTGAGTGTTCCATTATCCTCTAATCTCACTCCTCCTCTCTTCCTTAACCAGAAAAATTTCTTCTTTTCCACATCTTTTGTGACATCAGCTTTTTGATTTGAAAGATCACCTGTTGCAACTCCCAACACCTGCAATGGGATGCCACCATAAAGGAGATCTTCCCCTCTTCTGTTCTTTAAGTATTCTAAAGGGAACATTCACTCTTCCATCTCCAATAGTGTCTACTATCAATAACCTTGACACACAGTGGAATTATAATTGCTATATTCCCCATAAATAGCAATACTGGATGTCAGCAATGACCAGAAACTCAATTGAACCAGCCTTATAAATGCTGTAGCTATAACAGCAGGTCTTAGTATCCTGCCAAGAGGAGCTTGTCTCTTGAAGTCAATATCTTGATCACAAATTCACCATCTTCCTGATGGAATGGATGCACTTTCCCAGATGAGTGCACTTTTGAAATAAACGGGACTTCCTAGCAGTGTCAGACAGTGATTAATGGGGTGCTGGAGGGAATGGTGCTTGGACTCCAACTATTCATAATGTACATTGATGATCTGAATGATGGAACCAAATGGCAACTACATACAATTGGGTGGGATTGTGGAAGGTGTGCTGCTATAATTATTGCAAATGTAATGACAAAGAATAAAGATTTGACAGAAACATCTTTTTATGCATTATTCTCCGTGTAAAAGACTTTGAAAAAACTTGCTTCATTTGATCATGAATAGCTGTTTATGACCCCTGACTCCAAGTTACAACTATTGTTGCAAGATTAACATTACTTATCATGTGTACATGGAAATTTGCAGTAAAACCTACTGGTTGCATTAACAACCAACGCAATCTAAGGATGTGCTGAGGTAGCCTGCAAATGTTGCCACACATTCCATTGCCAACAGAGCATGCACACAACGTTCAGCAGAAGAAAAGCAACAAAACAACAGCAAAACAAGCTCCTTCTCTCCCTCCCATCTACCTACCCATGGATAGTTCTCTAATTTGATACTTCACCTCTACTCATAAACTCATATCTATATCACTATCAACACATACAAAATGCTGGTGGAACGCAGCAGGCCAGGCAGCAACTATAGGGAGAAGCGCTGTCGACGTTTCGGGTCGAAACCCTTCGTCAGGATTAACTGAAAGGAAAGATAGCAAGAGATTTGAAAGTAGGAGGGGGAGGGGAAAATGCGAAATGATAGAAGACCGGAGGGGGAGGGGTGAAGCTGAGAGCCGGAAAGGTGATTGGCGAAAGGGATACAGAGCTAGAGAAGGGAAAGGATCATGGGATGGGAGGCCTAGGGAGAAAGAAAAGGGGAGGGGAGCACCAGAGGGAGATGGAGACCAGGCAGAGAGAGAAAAAAAACTAAACCCTCCGGTCTTCTCCTATCATTTCACGTTCCCCCCTCCCCCTCCTACTTTCAAATCTCTCACTATCTTTCCTTTCAGTTAGTCCTGACGAAGGGTCTCAGCCCGAAATGTCGACAGTGCTTCTCCCTATAGATGCTGTCTGGCCTGCTGTGTTCCACCAGCATTTTGTGTGTTGCTTGACTTTCCAGCATCTGCAGATTTCCTCGTGTTTGTCTATGTCACTATCTTCATTTTGCTTTTTATACATTAACTATAATATAAATTATATTCCTAATTTTCCCTGCTTTGCTCTCTGAGATTTTTTTAGTATGATCTATTGAACAGCCTGACAGGAATACATTGTTTTTTAAAACCATATATCTCCTGTAGGTGGCACCAAATTAAAGGTCACAACCAAAGAAAGGCCACTGATGACTGAGAGCTTGCTAAGTATCTGTGGGTTTTTGAAAGTTAGCATAATCTACGCCATTGTCTGAAAACTCCCAACCTCACTGAAAATTCTATTTCACAACTTGCCATCACTTAGAATCAGAAACAATGGAACTGTAAAAATAAGATTTGTTTAATCTTGAAGGTTTTAAAAAGAAAATACAATGAATTACTTTCTCAGTAATTTAAATGCAGTCAAAACACCGAGGTTCACATTCATCCACGTGAATAAAAATATTGCTTATCAAAGTTTACAAACTTAAAAATGTTGAGAACATTCAGCATGGTTGAAAATTAATATCTTTAATTGCATGATGTAAATGATGTCTGGATTGTAGTGGTCATCCAGTTTCTGCGTTAATTTGAGTAATTACAGAAAAATATAAACTAATGCAATGAGGACAATGGGACATGAAAAGAGAAGAAATGCAAGGACAGCAGACATGCCCAAGATGTCCTGCACTAAAGGAGAAAGAAATGCTGGGCCAATACTTTTGCTGGATGAGTCATGCAGAAATGGTCTGGTCTGAGAAAGAGGGAGAAAACCAGTTACCCTGTGTTGTAGATCATTAAGAAGATGAGTTACTGCACTTCAAGGTTAAATCAGACATCATTTTAACAGTGCAAGATGCCACAGAGAAGAGATCTGAATGCAGATGTTCTGCAAAGTAGTCACCCAGTATGCCTGACCTACAGACTCCAAGATGGAAACGTTCACTAACAAATGGGTGCTTTTTTCCTTAAATAAACACTCATTATTTCCTTTCCTTTAGTCTGTTTCTTAATCATTCCCAGGGTTCACTACGATGTCTATATTTGTGGTTTAAGTTTCAATAAACCTTTGAAAACAAATTACTTAATTTAAAGCTCACTTGTACTGTCATTTCCTCTAAGAAGCTTAAGAGGTTATGCAAGCAGGGAGCTGCTCTTCTAAGTTAATTTTGATTACAATTGATGTGATAAGTGTTGTACAACTGCGCTGCACAGTAGGAAGAGTCCACTCTATTAACTCCACCAAGGACTTTCACTGTTCAATAGGTTTCAATGAGGTCGCCCTTCATTCTTTTGAATTCCAGTGAATACAGGCCCAGAGCCATCAAACACTTTATATGACAAGCCATTTAATTCTGGAATCATTTGTACCTCCTTTGAGTCCTCTCCAGTTTCAGCAGATCCTTTCTAAGATAAGAGGCTCAAAACTGCTCATAATACTCCAAGTGATGCTTCAAGTCTGAACTTTACATCCTTGCTTCTATATTCTAGTCCTCTTGAAATGAATGCTAACATTGCATTTGACCATAAGACGTAGAAGTAGAATCAGGCCGTTGGCCCATTGAGTCTGCTCTGCCATTCAATCATGGCTGATCCTTATTTTTCCCTTCCTCAACCCCAGTTCCTAGCCTTTTCCCCATAACCTTTGATGCCATGGCCAATCAAGAACTTAATCGATCTTCCTCTTAAATACATCCATCGACCCGGCCTCCACAACTGCCTGTGGTAACAAATTCCACAAATTCACCACCCTCTGGCTAAAGAAATTTCTCCGCATCATTGTTTTAAATAGATGCCCCTCTATCCTGAGGCTCTGTGTCCTAAGGCTGACTCCCCCACCATGAGAAACATCCTTTCCACATCTACTCTGTCTAGGCCTTTCTACATTTGAAAGGTTTCAATGACACCCCCCTTCATCCTTCTAAATTCCAGTGAGTACAGACCCAGAGCCATCAAACGTTCCTCATATGATAACCCTTTCATTCCTGGAATCATCCTTGTGAACCTCCTCTGAACCCTCTCTAAAGCCAGCACATCTTTTCTTAGATAAGGGCCCAAAACAGTTCACAATACTCAAGGTGAGGCCTCACCAGTGCCTTTTAAAGCCTCAGCATCACATCCTTGCTCTTGTATTCTAGACCTCTTCAAATGAATGCTAATATTGCATTTGCCTTCCTCACCACCGACTCAACCTGCAAGTTAACCTTTAGGATGTTGTGCTCAAGGACTCCCAAGTCCCTTTGCATCTCTGATTTTAGAATTTTCTCCCCATTTAGAAAATAGTCCACACATTTATTTCTTCTATCAAAGTTCATGACCATGCACTTCCTGACACTGTATTCCATCTGCCATTTATTTGCCCATTCTCCTAATCTAATCTAAGTCCTTCTGTTTATATAAAGCTCTGTGACCAGACAAATATAATTCTGGTTTAATCATCAGCAGCCTTTGAACTCTAAAGTTTGGCCTTATGCAAATAGTTGCTGCAGAATCCAGATTTATTCAGTGTATTAACATAGATACCAACAATGTGCTTGCCTCAACTGTATTAATAAAAAGTCAACATAAAGTAAGTCAAAGCAAATTTATTATCAAAGTCCATTTATATCACCATAGATCCTGAGATTCATTTTCTTGCAGGTGTTCATGGTAAATACCAAGAAACACAACAGAATCAATGAAAAACTGCACACAACAAAAATCGACAATCAATGTTGAAAAGACAACAAACTGCAAACACAAAAAAGATTTTTGAAATTATAATAAATAAGCAATAAATATCAAGAACATGAATTGTAGAGTTCTGGTAACTGTTGATGAGTCCTGCACATTGGCTCAGGGGAATTTTAGGCCATTCCTCCTTACAGAACTGCTTCAACTCTGGGATGTTGGTGGGCTTCCTTCCATGAACTGCTTGCTTCAGTTCCTTCCACAACACTTCCATAGGATTAAGGTCAGGACTTTGACTCGGCCATTCCAAAACATAAATTTTCTTCTTTTTAAACCATTATTTTGTTAATTTACTCTTGTCTTTCAGATCATTTTCTTGTTGCATTATCCAACTTCTATTAAGCTTCAGATGATGGACTGCAACCTTGACCTTCTCCTGTAAAATGTCTTGGGTACATTTTGAATTTGTTGTTCCCTCAAAATTGCAAACTGTCCAAGCCCTGAGGCAGCAAAGCAGCTACAAACCATGATGCTCCTTCCACCATTCTTCACAGTTAAGGTGAGGATTTGGTGTTGGTGTGTAGTGTCCTTTTTCCTCCAAACATAGCAATGTGCATTTCTGCCAAAAAGTTCAACTTTTGTGTTATCTGTCCACAAAACATTGTCCCAGAAGTGTTGTGGAACATCTAAGTGGTCTTTTGCAAACTTGAGACCTGCAGAATTTTTTTTTTAAGAAAGCAGTGGTTTCCTCCATGGTGTCCTTCCATGAACACCATGCATTTTTCTTTTAGCTGTCACATGAACAGAATCTTTAGCAATTTCTAGAGATTTCTACAGGTCTTTTGCTGTTACCCTTGGGTTCTTTTTCACCTTCTTCAGCATTGCATGTTGTGCTCTTGGTGTGATCTTTGCAGGATGCCCACTCCTAGGGAGAGTAGAAACAGTACTGAGTTTCCTCATCTGTAGACAATTTCTCTTACTGTGGACTGATGAATACATAGGTCTTTAGAAATGCTTTTGTATCCTTTTCCAGCTTGATGTATCTCTACAATTTTTTAAGGTCCTCTGAAAGTTGTTTTGATCAAGGTATGGTACACATAAATGGATCTTTCTTGAGAAGAGCAGGCTCTGTCAGTAACCTGACTTTGTGTGTCTTTTTTATAGGACAAGGCACCTCTACAACCCACACCTCCAATCTCATCTCATTGATTCGAACACCTGACTCCAAATAGCTTTTGTAGAAGTCATTACCCCAGAGGTTCACATACTTCTTCCAACGAATACATGTAATTATGGATCATTTTTCTCAATATATAAGTGAACGAGTATAATGATGTTTGTGTTATTTATTTTATTGAGTTCTCTTTACCTAGCTTTAGGACATATGAAGATCTGATCACATTTTAGGTCATATTTATGCAGAAATAGAGAAAATTCTGCAGGTTCACAAACTTTCCACCACCACTGTACAGATGGAGAATAGTAAAACAGGCTTCTGCTTATTGTATTACCAGAGGTATCAATGATATTTTAATCAGATGGTGCTACTATTGGGGTGCTGTGTTGGCTAAGGTAGAAAAAGAGCTTCACTGTGCAAGCACAGAGTTGAATCTTAGCAACAAACGGTTGGCCAGTTATTGCTTTGGCTTGCTATCTGGTGCCCACTGCAGGAGAATGTTTGTCTGGCAATAGCTTGAAGAGAGTAACAATGGAATCTTCCCTCTGAGGCGCAGACACAGTAACTCAATGCTGCTACATGGGGCTCAAGGCTGTAGTCTGCTCAGTGCAGCAAGTGCAAGCATTCCTCGAGACTGGTAGCATCATCTCCATGTTCTGATTGACAACCCTGTCCACCCCTACCATCTCCAACAACCCTCCTCCCCTCCATCCAGATCCGATCTGCCTCCCCCTCTCATTGTTTGATTGCATGGAGTTGTCTCTATGGCAACAAGTTCAATGACTGTCACTGGCCTTTCAGCTTGTGCATCCAAATAAAGAGAGAGACAGACTGCAGCTTGCTTCACCTCCACAGTGATGCTAAAGCCCGTTAACAAATTGAGCTGGTAATGCCAGTCCACTGCAGTGGCCACACCCACTGTACCAGGCAGGGTGGTGAACAGACACAAGGCTCACTCCAGCCTGCCTAACACCAGCCCTTACAGGCAGTTTCTCCACACCCAGCTAAGAGTAATTCATTGATGCAGGAGCACCAGCAAAGAGTAGGGAATCACATCAGGTTTCCAGAACAGCGGCAGGCTGCTTAACATAAGAACATAAGAAATAGGAGCAGGAGTAGGCCATCTGGCCCATCGAGCCTACTCCGCCATTCAATAAGATCATGGCTGACCTGGCCATGGACTTGTCTCCACCTACCTGCCTTTTCCCCAACACCCTTCATTCCCCTACGATGCAAAAATCTATCCATATATTTACAGTAAATATATTTAAATATATTTACTGAGGTAGGCTCCACTGCTTCACTAGGCAGAGAATTCCACAGATTTACCACTCTCTGGGAAAACCGATTCCTCCTCATCTCCATCCTAAATCTGCTTCCCTGAGTCTTGAGGCTAGGCCTATATCTTAATCAGATGCCTATAACACGATACCATATAGCAGCAATTTTAAGCCTGAATTTGCCCGAATGAGGCTGCTCTGTCATTTGATCATGAATAACTTACTTTTCCTCTCAATCCCAGTTCCCCCATAATCTTTGATGCCATTAATAATTAAGACCTAGCAACCTCCACTTTAAATATGCCCAATGACTTGTCCTCCACAGCTATCTGTGGCAATGAATTCCACAGATTCATCACCCTCTGCCTAAAAAAAATTCTCCTCATCTCTGCTGTAAAGGGATGTCCTATTCTGAGGCTGTGCCCTCTGATCCTAGACTCTCCCTCGATCTGAAACATCTCCATGTCCACTTTATCAAGGCCTTTCAATATTCAGGTAGTTTTCAATGATATTGCCTCTCATTGTTGCATCCCAGGCATGCATAGGCCCTGAGCTAACAAATGCTTCTCATTCATCGATATCCTCTGGACCTTCTCTAATACCAACAATCCTACCTTAAATATGGGAACCCAGAAGTGCCCACAATACTCCAAATGTGGCCTGACCAATGCTATAAAAATCTCAGCAATACATCTTTGTTTTTATATTCTAGTCCTCTTGAAGTTAATGTTAACATTGCATTTGCCTTCCTCACCACTGACTCAACCTGCAAGTTAACTTTTCAGAATCAGAATCAGATTTAGTATCACTGGCATATGTCATGAAATTTGTTGACTTTACTGCAACAGTGCAATGAAATACATGATAAATAAATATAGAGAGAAAAAAACCGAATTATAGTAAGTTTATATGTACATTAAAATAAGTTGTTAAAATAAGTAGTATAAAATAAGAGAAATAAATAAATAGTGGAGTAGTGTTCATGGGTTCAATGCTCATTTAGAAATCGGATGGCAGAAGGGAAGAAGCTGTTTCTGAATCACTGAGTGAGTGCCTTCAGGCTTCTGTACCTCCTTCCCGATGGTAGCCATGTGAAGAGGGCATGGCCTCGGTGGTGGGGATCCTTAATGATCGATGCCGCTTTCCTAAGGCACTGCTCTTTGAAGGTGTCTTGGATGCTACAGAGGCTGCTACCCATGATAGAGTTGACTAATTCTACAAATTTCTACAACTTATTTCGATCTTGTGCAGTAGCCCGCCCCCCCACCCCCACCATCGCATACCAGATGGTGATGCAGCCAGTCAGAATGCTTTCCGTGGTTTTTTAGTGTTTTATTTGACAAACAAATCTCCTCAAACTCCGAATGAAATATAGCCGCTGTCTTGCCTTCTTTACAGCTGCTTCAATATGTTGCATCCAGGTTAGATTTTCAGAGATATTGACACCCAGGGATTTGAAATTGCTCACTCTCTCCACTTCTGATCCCTTTATGAGGATTGGTTTGTATTCCCTTATCATACCCTTCCTGAAATCCACAACCAGCTCTTTGGTCTTGCTGACATTGAGTACAAGTTTGTTGTTGCGACACCACCCAACTAACTGGTATATCTCACTTCTGTATTCCCTTTTGTCACCATCTGAAATTCTGCCAACAGTGGTTGTATCATTAGCAAAATAATAGATGCTGTTTGAGTTATGCCTAGCCACACAATCATGGGTATAGAGAGAATAGAGCAGTGGGCCAAGCACACACCCCTGCGGGGCATTGGTGTTAATTGTCAGCAAGGTGGAGATGTTATTTCCAATCCACGCAGATTGTGGTCTTCTGGTTAGGAAGTCGAGGATCCACTTGCAGGGAGAGGTACAGAGGCCTAGGTCCTGTAGCTTTTTGGTCAGGGCTGCAGGGATGATGGTGTTAAATGCAGAGCTGAAGTCAATAAGCAACATCCTGACTTAGCTGCAGTATTTGCATTGTCCAGGTGATCCAAGGCTGCACGGAGAGCCACTGAGATCATGTCTGCTGTAGACCCATTGTGGCGATAGGCAAATTGCAGTGGGTCCAGCTCCTTCCTAAGACAGGTGTTGATTCTAGCCATGACCAACCTCTCTAAACATTTCATCACTGTAGAAGTGAGCAATACTGGACGATAGTCATTGAGGCAGCTCACACTGCTCTTCTTGGACACTTTTAGAGAATACTACACCAGGATTCCTAAGTCCCTTTGCATCTCCCATTTCTGAATTTGCTCTTGTTTAGAAAATAGTATATGCCTTTATTCCCTCTGCCAAAGTGTACAACCATACACTTCCCTACGCTGTATTCCATCTGAAACTTATTTGCCCATTCTCCTAATCTATCCAAGTCCTTCTGCAGACTTCCTACTTCCTCAACACCATCTCCCCCTCTGCCTATCTTTGTATGATCTGCAAACTTGGTCACAAAGCCATCAATTCCTTCATCCAAATCATTGACATATAATGTAAAAAGAAGTGGTCCCAACATTAACCCCTGCAGAACACCACTAGTCACTGGCAGCCAACCAGCAAAGGCTCCTTGCCTCCAGCCAGTCAGCCAATGGTCTATCATGCTAGTATCTTTCCTGTAATATCATGGGCTCTTACCTTGTTAAGCAGCACCATGTCCAAGGCCTTCTGAAAATCCAAGTACACAGTGTTCACCAATTCTGCTTGTCATTTCTTCAAATAATTTCAACAGATTTGTCAGGCAAGATTTCCATTGAGGAAGCCATGCTGACTATGGCCTATTTTATCATGTGCCTCCAAGGACCCCACAACCACATCCTTAACAACTGACTCCAACATCTTACCAACAACTGAGGTCAGACTAATTGGCTTACAATTTCCTTTCCTTTCACACACTTCTGCCCCCTGATACTCTCGAACTTCCAGCATACTACTAGTGTTTTCCAAAGTGAAGGCTGATGCAAAATACCTATTCAGTTCACCTGCCATTTCCTTGTCCCCCATGACTACCTCTCCAGCATCATTTTCTAGCAGTCCAAAATCCACTCAGCTCTCTTTTTCATTTTATGTATCTGAAGAAACTCTTTAATATTATTGGCTATCTTACCTTTGTATTTCATTTTTTTCCTTCTTTATGACATTTTTAGTTGCTTTCTGTTGGTTTTTAAAAGTTTCATAATCCTCTAACTTCCCACTAGTTTTTACTCTATAATATGCCCTCTCTTTGGGTTTTATGTTGGCATTGACTTCCCTTGTCAGCCATGGTTATGTCATCCTGCCTTTAGAATGCTTCTTCCTCTTTGGGATGTATATGTCCTGTGCCTTCCGAATTGTTTCCAGAAATTCCATCCATTATTGCTCTGCCGTCATCCCTGCTAGTGTTACCATGCCTCTGAAATTCTCTTTACTCCACTGTAATACTGATACATCTGACTTTATTTTCTCCTTCTCAAAGTGCAGGGTGAATTAGTTTTTACTACCTTTTGGGGGTCTGAATAAAACTCCCATCAGGGTCTTTTTACCCTTGCAGTTCCTTAGCTCTACCCACAATGATTTAACATATTCCAATCCTATTCACCTCTTTCTAATGATTTGATTTCATTTTCACCAACAGAGCCACATCACCGCCTCTGCCAACCTGCCTGTCCATTCGGTACAATGTGTAACCTTGAGTGTTAAGTTTCCAGCTACAATCTTCTTTCAGCCACCATTCAGTGATGCCCTCAACATCATACTTGCCAATCTCCAACTGTGCTACAATTTCATCCTTTATACCTTATTCTGTATACTGCATGCATTCAGATATAACATCTTCTATCTTATATTTGTAACCCTTTTTAACTTTGTCCCTCTTACATTGCAACTCATCTGTTGACAGAAACTTTGCCCTATCATCAGCCTTTCCATGCTAACAGTCTCACTGCACACTGCCTCTGTAATCCAAGTACATCATCCTTAGCACTATCACTACGGTTCCCATCTCCCTGCCAAATTAGTTTAAACCCACTTGAACAGCTCCAGCAGACCTATTCTAGCAATCACACTATGAAAATAAGCTAATCTTTGTATATACAGTCGCACTCAAACAGTACTTTACATTGTGTTTTAGAAGTTTGCTTCTATATTTACTGTATATTTTTCAGTTTCTTTTGTATTTTATTGTGTTCTTTATGCTTATTCCATTTTTGTATGCTACATCAGATGCAGAGCTACAACCATTTTGTACTTTACACTTGTGTCCTGAAGAATGACAATAAACAGCCTGGAATCTTGTATCTTCAAAAGGTGGTGGAAACAAAGATTTTGAGTATTCCTAGACACACCTAGATTGATTCTTACTAGGCAAAGGGTTTAAAGGTTACTGCATGAAGATGGAAACATAGGGTTGAAATTAAAATGAAATCAGCAATGATATAATCAGATGGTAGAGCAGGTCAAAGGAGCCAAAAATGGGAAGGTTATCCCTCTATTATATTGGACACAGGTAAGACAATATGCAGAGTATTGTGTACAGCACTAGTTTCATTTAAGGAATAAGCAAGTTTACTTAAGAGGAAAGTCTGGCCATGCTAAACTTGTGTTCACTGGCATTTGAAAGAGTGAAGTGAGGGTGGATGATTGATTCTTAGGGAAGTTGACAGGATGGATGTTTCCTCTTGTGGGAGAATATAGAAGAAGGTCATCACTGAAAATAAAGTTGTAAAGAGAACATTTGGCAAATTGCCCTTCATAAATCACAGTATTGAGTACAGGAGTTGGGAAGTTATGTTAAAGTTGTGTCAGACGTTGCTGAGACAAATTTGGAGTATTATTGCAATTCTGGTCACCTGCCTACAAGAAAGATATCAATAAAATTGAAAGGGTACCGAAAAAAATTACAAAGATATTGCTTGGTCTTGAGGACTTGGGTTATAAGGACAGGTTGAATAGGTTAGGACTTTACTGCCTAGACCATAGGAGAATGAGGGTAGATTTGATAGAGATTTACAAAATAATGAGGAATATAGACAGTGGTTGATGCAGATTTGATTGCACCATTTAAGAGAAATTTGGATAAGTAAATGGATGGGAGGGTACAGAGGACTATGGTACAGGTGTAGGTCAGTATAATAGTTTTGCACAGACTAGATGGGCAAAAGGGACAGTTTCTGTGCTGTGGTACTCTATGACTCTATGGCTCTTCAACTGGTTGTCCACTTAACACAGAGATGAAGTGCAATGCTTTCTCTCCAAGAGTTACGAATCTCTTAAACATTTTTCATCAAAGGGCAGTGGAAACAGAATCCTTGGAGGCAGGTGGATTCTTGATAAGGAGGGCAATCTGGGGGCAAACAGGAAGGATCTGTTGAAATTATTGCCAATTAGTCACAATCTTATTGAATGGCAGCGAAGGCTTGAAGGGCTGAACAGACTACTTCTGCTCATATGTTAATATCTGGAGTTCCTCAGAGGGGTGGAGAAAGGAATTCTTTTTGATGAATAACCTTGGTCTGTCACCAAAAGCTTTCACATACTTCGATGGATGCACAGTGGAGAGTATCCTGACTGGTGGCATCTCAGCCTGGTATGGAAATATCAATGCCCAGAATGGAAAGGTCTACAGAAAGTGGAGTATACAGCCCAGTCCATCACAGACAAAGCCCTCCCCGACACTCACGTGGTATGTTGCCACAAGAAAGCAGCCCAGTTATCAAGGACACCCACAATTCAGGCCATGCATTCTTGTACTATTGGGCAGGAGGTACAGAAGCCTGAGATCTTACACCACCATTTTCAAGAACAGTTATTATCTTACAACTATCAGGCTTCTGAACTGACAATTCACCTCTGAACTGATTCAACAACCTACAAATTTACTTTAAAGGACTCTTTACAACTCATGTTCTCAATATTATATTTATAAGCACAGCTTGTCTTCTACACATTGGTGATTGCCAGTCTTTGCCTCCTTATGTATTTTTTTGTAAAATTCTATTATATTTCTTCTTTTCCTGTAAATGGCTGCAAGAAAACGAATCTCAGGGTAGAATATAGTAACATATATGTACTTTGGTAATAGATTTACTTTGAACTTTGAACCTCACCTCTGTGGACATGTGGACACTCAAAGACAGTAGAAGCTAGTGATTTATCTTCTTTTCAAATAGGTAAGGATTTTGTTCAATCCTGCTGTTTGCTGTAATTGTCCTGTTATTTGCAAACATCCATTGCTTTGGAGCTGGCAAAGTCTTGTGCCAGCAGTCACGTCTACTGGAATTAATACGGATTGACCGAGTTCTGATCATGTGAGAATTAATCCACTTCTCCAGCAAACTCATTTTTGTATAGCAATTTGACATTTGTCATTGTTATTTTAAAAAAGTACTAAAGCATAGACATTACCATCAGCTAAATCAGTGGCAAAAGTTAAGAAATGTATTTTGCATGTGATTTTAATGCCAGCATGAACTGACAAAAACCTAAGAACAGACAGTACACACCAGAATTTAGAATAAGGATGCCATGCATTCTTACATGAAGTTCATCAATCAAAATTTCATTTTAGCAGATTTATAACATGTTGTAAAGAAAGCACTGCAAAATCCTAACAGAGTATATCACCTCTGGTATACTATGTTGCAGTAATATTGAGAGGGACTTGATTTACCCTCCTGACAATCAGTAAAATTCAGTAAGCTAGGGAAAATGAAAAGTCTTGTGAAGAAAGAAAAGTTTGCCAGACCTCTGACTCTCTAAAGTGCATTCCTGATTAATGTATTCCCTGTAGCCTAGGTGGAGACTCTTTGGTTGACCTTTCCCAAAACAAAGGTTCAGCAGTGCCAGGCAGACTTAATGCAAGGCCTTTTCCAACCTGTTTAAACATCTGCTGTACATTGCAAACCTGTGTCATTGCACCCTTGTTACATTCGGGAGATGCAGACAAATACGATAATGTACACATACATCAATCTGTCAAACAGCATGGGGGATATTAGCCTGAATCTGGCAGAGGCATTGTGACTTTATTTAAACTAAAAGCAGAATCAATTTGTGATTCAGTAATTGATAACACTCAAAGCAATATGGAAGTTTGGAGATTTTTTAATGAAGATAGGTGAAACAGTGACTGGCAGTTGAGAGACAAGTCATTAAGAATTCTGGTGTTTGTTTTACTAAAATTGACACTATTTGTGATCAAATTAATCAATGCCTTTATCTTTCAATTTCTTCACCAATTAGGGCACATGCAGGGAGGAGGGAAGTGATGTGCATGGAGATTGTGATAATTTTTGGTTCCATGCATTGGGTATTAAAAGTTCAACTTTCAAAGATGCTTGAAAAATGGAGATAGAACCTATTTTTCATTGTAAAGTTTTCACTAAGGAAAATCACAAATGTACTCAATCAAGACTCAGACCTGTTCTGGGACCAGCGTATAAGTGCAATTACGAAGAAAGCTCTGTAGCACCTCTACCTCCTTAGGAGTTTGTGAAGATTTGGCATGATGTCTAAAACTTTGACTATCTTCTATAGATGTGTGGTGGAGAGTATATTGACTGGCTGCATTAAAGACTGGTATGGAAACACCAATGCCCTTGAATAGAAAATCCTACAAAATGTAATGGATATGGCCCTGCCCATCACAGGGAAGGCCCTCCCCGCTATTGAGCAAATCCACATGAAAGGCTGTTGCAGGAAAGCAGCATCCATCATCAGGGACCCCCACCACACTTCTTGCTGTTGCCATCAGGAAAAAAGTACAGGAGTCTTAGGACTCACATGACCAGGTTCAGGAATAGTTATTACCCCTCAATCAACAGGCTCTTGAACCCAAAGGGGATAACTTCATTCAATATCACATGCCCCACCATTTAAATGTTCCAACAACCTAGTGAGTCTTTTCAAGGATTCTTCATCTCATGTTCTCAATATCTATTGCTTCTTCATTTATTATTATCTTTTCTCTTTATATTTGCACAGTTCGTTGTCTTTTGCACACTGGTTGAATGTCCAAGTTGTTGTAGTCTTTCATTTGCTCTGTTATGGTTACTATTCTATGGATTTATTGAGTATGCCTGCAATAAACTGAATCTCAGGGTTTTAGGTGGTGACATATATGCACTTTGCTAATAAATTTACTTTGAATGTTGAACTTAATGCAATGAGAAGGAAAGAAAGATGGAATCATTTTGATGAACAGAAATTGCTGAGAAGCCAGTGTTCATGGGTTCATTCAGAAATCAGATGGCGGATGGCAGATTGTGCCCCATTGTGAGTTTATTGGATTTTTAAATCCTTAAATAGCTTTGGACAGATTATTTCCAAGGTCTCTGTCAGCAGCTGTAATTAAGAACAGAAAGTTGCTTGTTCTTCAAATAGCTTAAGGATGTTGCTCTGATCTAAAGTGTGTGACGTGAAGTGTTTGATCTATTTTCTTTCCTCATCAGGTACATAATGCACTGCAAAAAAATTACAACATTCTGCAAAGGGTCGTATTTTGACACTTTGTGTTGTTTCTAATAGAAACACAGGAACCAGGAGAGAAAAATAAACTTCTCCAGTTTATTCCTCAAATTAATGAGACAACTGCAAATCTGTTGCCAGTTCCCATATATCTGCCTTTGCTGCACTATGTTTTTAAATTTTAATATTTTTGGTTAACAGATAACTATAATCTTCAGACTTAAAATTAACAATTGCAATGGCAACAATTGGACAAAAGTAGATAAAGATTCCTGATGTTCCAGAGTTAAAATGCTTCCTAATTTCACTGATTAAATTGACTGACTAGGCCTCATATGGAGCCAGTGATCATTAATGGAGAATGTGTGGAGCAGGTTAAGACCTACAAGTATCTGGGAGTGCAGTTAGACGAGAAGCTAGACTGGACTGCCAACACAGATGCCTTGTGCAGGAAGGCACAGAGTCGACTGTACTTCCTTAGAAGGTTGGCGTCATTCAATGTTTGTAGTGAGATGCTGAAGATGTTCTATAGGTCAGTTGTGGAGAGTGCCCTCTTCTTTGTGGTGGCGTGTTGGGGAGGCAGCATTAAGAAGAGGGACGCCTCACGTCTTAATAAGCTGGTAAGGAAGGCGGGCTCTGTCGTGGGCACAGAACTGGAGAGTATGACATCGGTAGCAGAGCGAAGGGTGCTGAGTAGGCTACGGTCAAACCCTGAACATCCTCTGCATAGCACCATCCAGAGACAGAGAAGCAGCTTCAGCGGCAGGTTGCTATCGATGCAATGCTCCTCAGACAGGATGAAGAGATCATTACTCCCCAATGCCATTCGGCTTTATAATTCAACCACCGGGGGTAAGATATGTTAAAGTGCCGGGGTTAGGACTGAGCTTAAGTTACCATTCAATGTATTTTATTTTAAGTATTTTATTTTATGTATGTATTTTAAGTATTGTATGTAATTAGTTTTGCTACAATAAGTGTATGGGACATTGGAAAAAATGTTGAATTTCCCCATGGGGATGAATAAAGTATCTATCTATCTATCTATCTATCTAAAGACCTATCTTTAGATTGCAAGATATAACTTCTACTTCTCAACTCCCAACCATTGGAAAGTTTTGTTTTAGCTACCTTGCATTCCCTTTACATATTGAAATTTTCAATTATATTTTTCTAAACCTTGAAAATAAAGAGGACCTTAATTTTTCTTCATAATTTAATCCAGAATTATGATCATTTTCTGATTGAATTCATTTTGCACTTCTTGAAGTCCAATATATCCTTTCTCTATAGACTGCAAAGAGCTACTTAATATACTCCATGTAATGTCTGAGTAGGAATGTGTAAAATTCTCTCCTCCAGGTAAACTAGAATCTCACTGTATTTAAAAGATTTCTGCTTCAGTTGACATAATCATTTATTGATCAATATGCATAGATGAAAAACATAATGCTGTAAATACACAGCAGCTTTGGCAGCAATTGAGGACACAGGAGCAGTTATAGCTTTTCAGGTAGGTGGTCTTTATTAATTAAAAATGCCAGGATGTCATTCTATTCTCATAAATGAATTCTTTTTGTCACAGTTTTTAACATTTAATTAGTTTTCATAATTCAATCTTTTGTCTGTATTGAATTCAGTGCAGTGCTGAGTGGTGATCCGTGAAGAACACATCCTGTTAATTTGGTGTATGAGTATTATGTCTCTTACTCTCATTCTCTCTCATTTTCTCTACTTTCTTTCCTGACAGTCAATTTCCTAACAAAATCAATAACGTAACTGATTCACAATTTCTATGTGTTTCACTTTAGGCTAAAAGTTCAAGTAAATAACACTGAAACCATGAACAACCATCCGAGTGTACGAATAATTGGGATTCACCTGTCCCTACATCTCCTGTTGCTGGTGAACGTCTATGCTCCTGTGCCACTGATGTTGATTCCTCTGCAGCACTCCTGTCCCCAGTACTTCATTGCTCTTCGAACAATTAAATCAAATTTATTAGGCATTACTTCTTCACAAATCCATGCTTGCTCACTTGATCAGCTAAAAGAAAAATTAAAGGTATTCATTCTCTCCACGCTTAATAATTAGTTCTGCTAATGTCACAACAATGATGTTAGGCCATCTGGTTTCTATTTCCTCATTTTCCCTCACAAGTTGAAGTGCATATAATTATAAGATTAGATATAAAATTATAAATGCATAAAGTAGATAGAAAGGATATATTTCTCCTGGAAGAGCAGCTGATACAATAGGACATAGATTTAATACAGAAAGTTGAAGGGTCAGATAGGAGATATCAGAAAACATTGACCCAGAGAATCTGGAATTCCCTTCCTGAAAAGATAGCAGAGGCAGCAACCAGCATCACATTCAAAAATGTTTTACTGTGCATGGATAGACTACAACCAGTAAGATTACAGACCTGCTGGATGTTGGGATTAAGCTGGGTACCCCTCTTTCCACTGACACATTTAAAAAAAAAGTTTCATTCTGTGGTGATGATATTAGCAATAGTTTTACAATTGCCTAGCATGTTATCCATTGGAAAGCTTAATCATCATGCCAAATCTATATAACTTGGTTAATTGCCATTAAAAATAATTAATGATATTAAATGATTATCTAAGCAATTTATCACAAATGTATCTCAATTTGCTTCACTAGCTTATTCAATAATTCAGTTAGACTATAATCAGTCTTATGTTAACTCCATCAGTCAGCCTAAGTTCTGTATCACTTCCCTGATAAAAATTTATAAATCTCAGCTTTGAAAATTTCAGTTGACTTCTCTGCACAATATTTTGGGGAGCGTTCCAGATTCAATTCACCATTTGTCTGACGAATTTTTCCTCATGTCCACTGTAAACTGTGTATCTCTAACCTTACTGTTTTGCATTTCTACTATGTGAGAAACAATTGCTTATTATTTGTAGTTGCATTACCATTTTTAATATCTCAATTAAATTATCTCTTAATTTTTTTTAGCAACGTTGGATACACAATCCATCCTCATAAATTAGTCAGGAGCCTTGCTTTTCATTCTGCTGAACCTGCAGTGTAAGCTATCCATGGGCAGCATATCTGGTGCTGCAGTGATACACAGAGCTGAACACACTGAGCCAGATTTTCCCAGATAAATGCCAACAGTTCCACTTCCTTACATAAATGCTCTAAATTTCAGATTTCCATGCCAGCAGTGTCCAAACTTTCTGACAACTGACATTTTATTAACTCCACTTTGACAATGGACTCTTCGTGATTCTGCAAAAGATAGTGGAAATTATCTGGCAGATGCTTAAACAACCTATGGCTGGATATGGCACAGGGCACATTCCTTCATTAATTTCAGTGGAAAAGAAAGGGATTAGTTGAGCAATCATGCTTCTATTATTTTAACTTTGTTTATTTGAAGGGCTGTAAGTGCTCTTTTTTTAAAGATATTTTTAGATAACTTCAAACTTCATAAGTTTACAGACCTAATGCAGGTACCGGTAAATGGAATTAGTGTAAGTAGGTACAATTGATAGCATGGGCCTGGAGGGCCAAAGTGCCTGTTTCTGTGCTGTATGACTCTAATAGTTTAAATAATATTTTAAAGCTTTTGCGTGGACATGCATGTCAATCAAGTAATCCAGATGCACAAACATGAGCAAATCTGCAGACGCTGGAAATCCAAGGCAACATGTAGAAAATGCTGGAGAAACTCAGCAGGGGAGGCAGCATTTATGGAAATGAGTAAACAGTTGATGTTTCGGGTTGAGTCTCTATATAAAGATCTCGGCCTGAAATGCTGACTGTCTATTCACCTCCTTAGAAGCTGCAAATAACCCAAATGAAAAGGTTCTGCTGCTGTTAGTGATCTTGCTTCAGCAGTTCAGTGGTAGGGCTAGTAATGGAATTAATATGCATAGGGCTTCTGTGTGGGGTCTCAGTGCTTAGAATCAGTTGCATTCCTTCAGAAAGTCCTGTTCTATGTTTAAACTGGAGTTCAGTGGCACGCATGGGGGCTTTGGCCAACTGCAAAATCTGAGTTGGTAACTGGTTAGGATTCAATCAGAGCTTCATATAGAATGACGTCAATTAGTTTACATTGATGGTCAATGTTCGACTACTTCTTTGTTCTCTCCCACACATTTCTGACAACGTCTTTATGTAGATCCCTTAAATCTCTCTGCTTATCCACAAATTAAGAGCTTCACACTATTTAGCAAATATTATGATTAACCTTTCCAGAGCCCAAAAAATCTTAACTTGTACTTACTAATATATTAAAAAATTGTCACAATTTGTCTAGTTAAACTAGTATGTCCCTTTTCTCAAGGGAATAAGGAACTCCACTCACTACTTCATTGATAAAAAAAGTGTAGTTTTAGCAAAAAATGGAACTGCTGTAGGATGTCAGGCAGCATCTGTGAAGGGGAATCAACAGTCGACATTTTAGGTCAAGAGTCTTCACCTGGACAGTCCTTTCACAGACACTGCCTGTCCCACTAGGTTCCTTGCAGTTTTTGTTTTCTCTAGATACCAGCCTCTGCAGTTCCTTGTGTCCCCATAATGCTTTTTAAAAATCCTGTTGAGAGGTAGAGAGCATTTTAAAAAGCTGTATCACTGCATGGTATGGGAACTGTCCTGTGGTGGGCAGGAAGGCTCTACAACAGGCAGTCAGAACTGCCCAATGCATCACTGGCACCAGCCTACCTGCCATCGAGGACATACTGTATATACAGAAGGGAGCTGGATATGAGCCAGTAACATCATGAAGGACTTTACTGGTCCTTTTCCGCCACCTGCTCATGGCTATATAGTACTGTACATGTACATGCCAGAACCACCAGATTCAAAAACAGCTACTTTCTCCAAGCAGTAAGGATGATCAACACCGTCACCCACTAACCCACCCTACCACAACCCCAACCACCACTAGTTTATCTTTCCTGTCAGTTACTTTATGTACATGCAATTGATCTATGTAAATAAGCTATCTTATGTATTTATACTTACTGAGTTTTTTATTATCATTGTGTTCTTTATCTTTTTTTTGCTGCAATAACAATTATTTCATTCTCCTTTATTACATTCTCATTTTTCTGGTAAAAACCAAATCGAATAATTTGGTTCAGAATGCTGTCGTCTGCTCCATCTATCTATCTATCTATCTATCTATCTATCTATTTATTTATTTATTTATTATTTTTGAAGATTTCTTTTGCATGTTGAGTGGTGGTCTTTTATTTTTATTTTTATTCTTTTTACTTTAATTGGGTTCTTCCCGGTTTCTCGCTTTGTGGCTAACTGTGAGCAAACAAATCTGAAGGTTGTATAATTTATACATTCTTTGATAATAAATCTACGTGATACTTGACAATAGTTATTAGGAATATAACATCTGGCTTTGAAATGAACAATCTATTATTTTTGTTGGAATATAGTTATTTACAATAATACCTATGATTGACTTACATTTTTGTTAGCAGGGAATTTACAGTCAGTGTTATTATGCAACACCTTCAAAGATATTTAAATAGCTTTTTCTGGGGTATTGTAGATATAAATAGATTGTTAAGTGATATGAACTTCTATGGCTATATGATTCAATTCTTGAATGTGCTTTTGTATATGAGGTGTGAAAATTGCATGTCCCCTGTGAATGATTACTCACAACTGTATCTGGTTACATAAAGTGCCTCATGAACTCCTGGTATTGCCAATTACCTTTTAAAGCATTCAGTTGACAAAGAAAGCTTATGGGCTGTGAAGAGAATTAACTGTGATTAAGGGAGTAAATGACAATGACAGCCTCATTCCCAAGACCTTGAGTGAGTTATTTGAAACATGGTATTAAATTACAGGAATTATCAAAAGAAAGTTAAAAATGTATTTACCTTGTTACGTACCCCGTAACTGGGTGTCTGACCAGCAGAGAAAGAAGAATCTGTTGGAGTCTGGTGGTACTATATTCAAAAGTGTTTATTAGTAAAATAAGCAAATCAATATCAATAATGCACATATATATAGATAACACAAGTTAGCAATAATAAACCTAAAAGTGTAGGAATAATAATAATCAATAATAAACAAGCTCTATCGATGTCTAGGGGTAAATGAATTGTAATAGAAAAGTATAAAGTTCAGTTCAGTTCATGTGAGCTGAGGTTGATGTGGTTGTTGTGTTGTAATCGTTGGAGAGAGTGAGAAAGAGAGCGAGCGAGAAGTAACAGCTACAGCAGTCAAACCTTCCTTTGCGTTCTTGATCCATCGTGTCGTTGTGGCCATTCAGTTATGACCCCTCTGTCCTTCAGCTAGACCGTTCTTCTGTGGTGGACTCGTCACTCTGGCATGAGTGGACACACACACAAGTCCCCACCGGCCCTGCTATAACACTGTGAGTTTAACTGACTGACCTCCTGGTTCAGTCTTCGAAGCCCCACACCTTCCCGTGGGTTCCAACACTCAATCAGTGTCCACTGGTGTGTCTCCTGGTGTGTCTGAAGGGTGTCTCCCCAGACCTCACTTTTATCCCTACTCACAGGGTCTTAGCTATCAATCAATTTTGAATGACTGTGTCCATCAAACCAGCCCACTCCGGCTGTCCACTGAGGAATGTTAATGAACAGAATGGTATAAGATAAATAACCCTCGCAGAAGTCATAATACGGTAAATCAACAAGTCTCTCTCCCCTCTCTTATCTGTAGCAGATGCTCTTGCATGTTTTCTTTTCATCTCTCTCTCTCATGAGCAGCATAGCAACAGTAATGGTTTGTGATTCTCAAAGGGGGGGGGGATATATGGGCAACTCTGCACCCTATTGTCCATCTGAACTGTTCATCCTTCATAACACCCCCATCCTTCTGGGAATTTTCATCAAGGTGAAAATTAACTAATACAGCATATTACAGAATTACAGAGTTTAACAAAATACAGAAGTGGTCTTAACTACAAAAATACTACAGATACATTTTCATCTTAACATCTAGATAAACAATCAGCAATTACATTGTCACTCCCTTTTATATGTTGTATTTTAATATCGAATTCCTGTAGCAACAGACTCCAACTTAGTAACCTCCTATTTTTATTTTTCATGTTAGCCAAAAATACCAAAGGGTTGTGATCAGTATAAACAATTAATGGTCTCTGTGCTGAACAAAGGTAGACCTCAAAATGCTGCATCGCCAAGATAAGTGCTAACAATTCTTTTTCCACAGTGGAGTAATTTCTCTGATGCACATTGAACTTTCGGGAGAAATACACCACTGGGTGTTCCACTCCATCCCCTGCTTGCTGCAATAGGACTGCCCCTGCAGCCTCATCACTTGCATCCGTCGCCAGGGAGAAAGGTTTAAAAAGGTCAGGCGCTTTTAACACAGGGTGATGGCACAGTATGGTTTTCAACTTCTCAAAAGCTTCCTGACAAGAACTGCTCCACTCAAACTTTTCATCCTTCCATAGGAGTTTTGTAAGCGGGAGGGCAATATCCGCAAAGTTCTTACAAAATTTTCGATAGTACCCCACCATGCCCAAAAACCTTCTCAATGCCCTCTTATTTGTTGGGACAGGAACCTCGGAAATAGCCTGTACTTTAGCCTACACAGGAGCCAACTGCCCGTCCTACCACATACCCCAAGTATGTGATTGTGGCATGACCAAATTCACTTTTTGCGAGGTTCACTGTAAGATGGGCTGCAGACATTCTTTTAAACTGCTTCTCTACAGCCTCAAGGTGCTCATCCCATGTGTCACTCCAAACTACTATATTGTCAATATAAGCCTTTTGTATTTGGTAACTCTCTCATCACTGCATCGATCATTCTCTGAAATGTCCCTGGGGCATTTTTCATTCCAAACGGCAACACATTGTATTCATAGAATCCGGATGGGGTGACAAAGGCTGAAATTTCTCGAGCCCTGTCTGTTAAAGGAACGCACCAGTATCTCTTTAACAGGTCAATCTTAGTGATGTATCTCGCTTTACCCATTTTATCAATACAATCGTCCACCCTGGGGATAGGGTAAGCATCTGATTGTGTGATGGCATTCACCTTTCTGTAATCTGTACAGAACCTTATACTCCCGTCCGGCTTTGGTACGACCACGCATGGAGATGCCCATGCGGAAGCAGATTCACGAATAATACCAGCAGCTAGCATATGCTCAATTTCGTTTTCAACTAGTGATGCACCATCAATAACTCTCTCTGAGACGTAAAGGCGAGATATCGGCTTTTATTGACTGGAAGAAAGAACAAGCGGTGGTTGACCACCATACTACATCCTGGAGACAGAGAGGCCAGGCTCAGACCTCAATCGCCTTTATACTGGGGTCTGTGGGAGGAGCCACAGGAGCAGTCAGCAGGGGGCGTGTCCAGACAGGTATATGTAGTTCACCACAACTAGCTTGCTCTTTTCCAAATTCATCCGATAAGGGGATTGTTTAATAGGCTGGGTTGAGGTAACAATAGCATCATGCTCTGTTCCTTTACACCTCCTTGGAACATCTGGGCATAAATCTACATGCCGTTTAATAAGCTGTGTCAGCTGCTCTCTTTGTTCAGGCTCTAAATGACTGACTTTATCAGCAAGGTTGGCTGAAATAACAGAGTTCTCTAGTCTGGTGGGTACCATGCTTATCTTTTCAAAACGCTCAGGCCCCTCCTTAACACTCCTTTCTGCCTCATTGGTTTTCGTGACCGCACCGACCACCGTGGGGGTCGATTCATGATAACCTTTCAGCATGTTTACGTGAACCAACTGGCTCGGCTTTCATCTATCAGGTGTTTCGATCACATAATTCAGTGAGTCTATTTTCTTAATCACCTTGTACGGTCCTTGAAACCTTGCCTGTAGGGGGTTGGTAACTACAGTGAACAGGACCAAAACCTTATCGCCCACGTGAAATTCTTGCTCTCGGGCTCGTTTATCATACATTGTTTCATTTTAGTCTGGGAGTCTTTAAGATTTTGCTTTGCCAGGTCGCATACCTTATGGAGTCTTTCCCGGAATTTCAAAACGTAGTCAATCACATTGACTTAAACGTTCGGACTAGACCATTTCTCTTTAAGTAAGGTTAAAGGTCCTCTGGGCTTGTGACCAAAAACGAGCTCAAATGGACTGAACCCCAGAGATTCCTGAACCGTATCCCTCACTGCAAATAACAGAAGCGGTAATGCATTATCCCAGTCACGAGTGTTTTCCTGACAGTAAGTTTTAATCATGGTCTTTAAAGTCGCGTGGAATCTTTCCAACGCTCCTTGAGATTCCGGGTGGTATACAGAGGCTAGAATTTGTTCAACTCCCATCTGTATCAACATTTGTTGGAATGCATGGGACGTAAAGGTACTCCCCTGATCTGACTGTATCTCCTTAGGTAACCCTACCGTGGTGAAAAATTTAATGAGTGCCTTTACTACCGCAGGAGTCCTAATGTTCCCCAGGGGCACAGCCTCTGGAAATCGAGTAGCAGCACACATCAGGGTCATGACGTACTGTCGCCCACTCGCAGTTCTAGGCAAAGGACCCACAAAATCCACAATGATTCGGGAAAAAGGCTCCTCAAAAGCGGGTATCGGTCTGACAGGTGCCTTAGGGATAACCTGATTTGGCTTTCCTACCGCCTGACAAGTATGGCACCTTTTACAGTAGTCAGCAATATCCTTCCTCATATTTGGCCATTAAAAATCTTTCATAACTCTATCCACTGTCTTCCTTACTCCCAAATGTCCACCTAGAGGTCCCTTGTGAGCCAAGTTCAAAATTTCGTTCCGATAGACTGTCGGAACCACCACCTGATGTACCACCGCCCAGACCTCATTGACTGGCACCGTGGTCAGCCTCCACTTCCTCATTAACACTCCCTCCTTCAGATAGTATCCCTCTAGTTCTTTATCAATCTCTGTCTCAGAAAAAACTGACTCTCTCAATGCCACAAGCTCCTCATCACGTCTCTGCTCCTTTATAAATTCTCTCCTTGCTAAGGGTAGGTCTACCTCCTCTCCTTTACTCTCTTTCACCTCACTATTCTCTGTTTTATCACCCTCTAACCCCTCTTGGTACAGGGTCGGTAAAAATGTCTCAGCCAAATCAACACTGGACTCATTTAAACTGTCTTCTTTCTCAGCCGCCTTTCTCGACATGCTGCGAGTGATTGCGCATGCGGGATAGATCTTAGACTCTATGGGCGGGTCCTCTGCACTCACAGGCTTGCTTGTTAATTTCACTGCAGAACACACATCACCACCTGCCAAATCGTTACCAAGTAGGACGTCCACGCCGTCCCTCGGTCGTTCCGACTGCACCCTTATTTCGACTGGTCCAGATACCAGGTCACATTTTAAAATGATCCTGTGCAAAGGTATGGCTTCTGTCCCTTTTCCGATACCTCTTAATGCAACCTCTCCAGTCGCAGGACCGAAATCCAGCACCTTCTTTAGGATCAATGACTGATCAGCCCCAGTACCCCTCCAGATCCGCACTGGAACTGGGGTTTCTCCTTCTTTCACAGACACCATCCCTTCTGAAATAAACTTCTCACACCCCTCTTGTGCTCTATCTACCTTTGCCTTCCTCATCGATCTGCTGACCGACTCAATGCAACCAGTCAGGACTGCTGTTTTCCTTTTTCCTGTCTCCTTCTCCGGAGCAAAGCACTTAGATGCTGTATGACCAGCTTTCCCACAATTATAACACGTAAAGTTGGGAACCTTCCTGCCAGCCTGCTTTTCCTCCTCACCTTTTCCACTAGCTCCCGGCTTATTCTCTGCCTTAGATGGTGGGCTTTCTCTACCGTCCCTACTACCTTTCTGGTAACTCTTATTTGAGGAAAACTTTGTTTTGTGCATTAAGGCATACTCGTCTGCTAATTTGGCAGTCGCAGACAGAGTCTCCGTCTCCTTCTCATCCAAGTATGTCTTCATACTTTCAGGGATACAACTTCTAAATTGCTCCATCAGTATTAACTGTAACAGTTTATCATAATCTCCAACAACCCCTTTTGAGGCGCACCAACGCTCACAATACATCTGCATCTCACGGGCAAACTCTAGATACGTGTGGTTCCACGGCTTCCTCAAGTTCCGGAACTTCTGCCGGTATGCCTCTGGCACCAACTCGTAACTCCTCGATACAGCCCTTTTTACTTCATCATAGTCCCTAGACTCATCCATGGACAATGTCGAATACACTTGCTGAGCCTTCCCCCTAAGTACGCTCTGTACCAGAACAGCCCATTTTCTCTCAGGCCAGTTCTGATTCACAGCCACTTTCTCAAAATGGAGGAAGAACTTATCGACATCCATCTCCTCGAATGGAGGTACCAACTGGATCTCCCGACCAATCTTGAACCCCTCACTTGGGTCTGCCGCCCGGTCTCTTCCCTGCTGCTTTAACCTCTCCATTTCCAGCATACGCTGCCTCTCTTCTCCCTTTCCTCCATCTCCCTTTCTGCTTTCTCCTTCTCCCTTTTAGCCTCCAACTCCTTTAGCTGGATCTCATACTCCATTTTCTCCTTCTCCACATCCAACCTTAATTTTTCCATCTCTAACTGAACCTCCCCCTTGGCTGGTTTCCTCTCAGGGAGCAGGTCCAATACCTCAGACGTGAACACATCCTCGGATACATAATGCATGGCTATTTCCCTCTGTATATCCAACTTTCTCATCGACGGTTTTACTGCCGAGAGATTTCGTTGTTTCGCAACGCTCACCAATTCTGCCTTCTTGGCACCCTCTAGCGCCCCCCAAAGTCGGGCTTTCTAAAAATTTGTCTATTTCCATCTGCTGGTTTCCCGTCTGGTTATCCATGCAACCAGATCAGATAAGGGACTTATATCCCGATTCACTGGCCCCCCAATTTGGTAATCAAATCTCGGAAGACGAGTCCTCAATTTGTTACATACCCCGTAACTGGGTGTCTGACCAGCAGAGAAAGAAGAATCCGTTGGAGTCTGGTGGTACTATATTCAAAAGTGTTTATTAGTAAAATAAGCAAATCAATATCAATAATGCACATATATATAGATAACACAAGTTAGCAATAATAAACCTAAAAGTGTAGGAATAATAATAATCAATAATAAACAAGCTCTATCGATGTCTAGGGGTAAATGAATTGTCATAGAAAAGTATAAAGTTCAGTTCAGTTCATGTGAACTGAGGTAGATGTGGTTGTTGTGTTGTAATCTTTGGAGAGAGAAAGAGAGCGAGTGAGAAGTAACAGCTACAGCAGTCAAACCTTCCTTTTCGTTCTTGATCCGTCGTGTCGTTGTGGCCATTCAGTTATGACCCCTCTGTCCTTCAGCTAGACCGTTCTTCTGTGGTGGACTCGTCACTCTGGCATGAGTGGACACACACACAAGTCCCCACCGGCCCTGCTATAACTCTGTGAGTTTTACTGACCGACCTCCTAGTTCAGTCTCCGAAGCCCCACACCTTCCCGTGGGTTCCAACACTCAATCAGTGTCCACTGGTGTGTCTCCTGGTGCGTCTGAAGGGTGTCTCTCCAGACCTGACTTTTATCCCTACTCACAGGGTCTCAGCTATCAATCAATTTTGAATGACTGTGTCCATCAAACCAGCCCACTCCGGCTGTCCACTGAGGAATGTTAATGAACAGAATGGTATAAGATAAATAACCCTCGCAGAAGTCATGATACGGTAAATCAACAAGTCTCCCTCCCCTCTCTTATCTGTAGCAGATGCTCTTGCATGTTTTCTTTTCATCTCTCTCTCTCATGAGCAGCATAGCAACAGTAATGGTTTGTGATTCTCAAAGGGGGGGGGGGGGAATATGGGCAACTCTGCACCCTGTTGTCCATCCGAACTGTTCATCCTTCATAACAACCGGCATCAGAATGCGATTTTTGGAGAACCACAAGCATAGAGAAAACAAATGAGAATGGTGTGTTGTTGGATCCCTTCACTGCAGAATTAGCATGCGGGATTGATAGGCACATGGCAAATTACTGATGCTTCATTAATAATCATTATCGTTCTGATAGTGTCAGTGTGGTAGAATCAGTAAATGTGATAGTTGTTTAGCAAGATATCTTTAATATTTCAATCAAGTATGTAACAAAGATAAATAAACAGAAAACAATTGAATTCCAGATAGTCGCAGTAACAACAGGTTGCAGATTCCAAATTAATTTACAAAAACTTTCAAGCCAACCTCTCATGCATGTCAAAATAATTGTGTGTAATCCGGGTGTAAAACAGAAACATACTGTGATTTCTGAAGCAGTATTTTAACATGTGAATACATAAAGACAAAAACTCAGAAGTACCCTGTGATGGGCCAGAGTTCAGGCAGAGGAACAATAGAACCGAGAACTATTAATTTTCCATACATGCAGAAAGTGATTGCAAATTCGTATTGGTAATAGTAAGGTGAAGCTAGTCACTTCTTATGCAGACTCCCTCTTATATCTTAATTTCTCTGTGGTTTCCCATTGGGAATCATGACAGGTATGGCGTTACTCTACATTGACCATAGAAACAAATGAATCACTTAATTCATGGTCTGAGAATAAAGAAAATTGTTGTAGGTGACTGTGCCTGTGACTCCTTGTGTATTGTGATGACGGCATTTAATTCATTCTAACGAGCCAGAACTCATATCGCTCTGCTTCTGCTGTAGGGTTCAATTTTTAGACTCATTCAAGAGCACTTGAAACATATTTAGCTTGCCCATCTTGATAAATAGCCAAGACAAGTCATTTCATTAACAAATAATTTACAAACTGTAGACCAAGTCAATCTGATGCCAATGATGTTCAAAGTGAAAGGGAGAACAGTGGCAAGGGATTGCATGAAGAACCCTTTGATGGTTGTTCATCATAAAATACTGTCCTTAAAATATCTTCCAAAGTTTGCTAAATGTATTCTGACAAGGTAAAATTTAGATGCATTATGGAAATAATTGTACATCAAATTGTAGCATCATCTTTCTGGTTTTCTGAGTTACTTGCAGCCCATTTGCACTCATCGGAGAAGGTTTCATTTTTGCACTATTCTTAGTAAAATTGGGTAGAAAATCTTTCAGAAAGAATTCACACACAATTGAAGCTGCTAATATTGACACAGAGAAAAATTTAGACAACTTTTGCACATATTCGCAAGTAACATTTGCACAGACAAGTACCAGAAATGTCCAGCTTCTGCAGGGTAGTCTAATCTTCTTCCCTTGATATTCAATAGCATTATTATCACCAAATCCATGACTATTGACATCACAGAGGCCACTATGCAACAGAAACTTAACCAAAGCAGCCCCATAAATACTGTAACCACAAGAGCAGGTAAAAGGCAAGGAAAATAACTTGCTTTCTGATTCGTCAAGGCCTTTCCACACACAAGATCGATGTTAAAGGGTGCATGGAGTCCAGCAACCTCTGACTAAGCCTTTTAAGTAATGGATGTAAACACTTACGACAACCGTTATATTCACTGTGGTGTTCCAATATGTTGTTGATCTGTTCCCTCCTATTGATGAGTAGGAAGAATAAACTCCTGACTCAAGAGAAGGATGAAAGGAAAAGGAGGCATGGAAAGTGAAAACTCCACTCAAATATGTCTCCCATTGATCCCCCTCAAGCGTTAGCCAACATTCTGTTATTTTCTAATAGCTGACCTGCCCTGCACAATGGAGGGCTGTGTAGTCTTCTGATAGGGGCCAACATGAATGCAAAAGCCTTGAGATCTTTGACTGGGAGTGTCTCAGAAGTTAGAGCCAGATATAGAAGCACCTTCTGTCTATCAAAAACCAGTCAGGGACATGGATGTAAGTGATCACTTGTTCTTCTTTTTGTTATTACAGAGAATGTTCTGTCTGTGGAAGTTTTACAGGACAGGTTCTACTGCAATTCAAAAAAATTCGCTCACCAGCAACTTGTCAAGGGAGCTTAGGAAAGGGCAATAAATGTTGGGTTTACCAAAGATGCCCATACACTGAAAAATTAAATGTAATTGTCCTCCAAAGAAACCAGAAAATTGGCAGTAAGCAATGAACCTTTAGCACTTTAGGGTCCTTAAAGTTAAATTGTTCCCTTGAAAAGTTGCTCAGTCCTACCTCTCAACTCAATGAAATAAAAATGGATTTACAGTAGATTGGGTTTGCCATTTGTGAATTCAATGATGTAGCATATTATCCTGGATAGGAGGAAGGCACATTAAATTTATCCATTGTGTTTCTGATAAGAAGTCTTAACATCTGAGACCAGAAGTGAGAAACATTACTTCTTAAATAATTGTACTTATAGACATTTTATCTCTGTGTATGGGATATCACTAACCTCATAGGAATGAGGGTATTTTATTGGGATGGGCAAGAATGTGAGAGTACTGAACAATTCAAAATACTTGAGGAAATAAGGAGACCTCTAATTAGCACACTTCTGAATCTGCATAAATCTTTGACTTGTTGAGAGTAAAGTCACAATTTTTTAATATATTATTATTTTGTACAGTATTTGCAATATCTGTACCAGCATAGAGTTTTGAGAAGAATCCTGCATGGATAAGTAATTGCATTCTTACTTAATCTGCAATAAAAATATTTTGGAATCAGAATCTTAAAGAACAGGCAATGACTATTTACTAGTGTACCAACACTATGAAAGGTGCAGCCAGTTGGTCAAGCTCTCCTGCTCTTTCCCCACACCCTTTTAATATCAGGACTTACTAACTTTCACAAAAGTGACCAAAGCTGTCCTAAAATTAATCGCTGTCAGTGGAATCTTGCATCCCTTTACAATCACAAGGAATAAACAGCACTTAATGGAAATGTTACAATTCTGCAAACCAAACAGTGGACATGCCTGCGGCATGATGCTGGAATTGCCAAGTAAAATTTATTAATGCCAAAATTCAAAATTCATTATCAAAGTACATATATGTCACCATATATAACTTTGAGATTTATTTTCTTGCAGGCATACTCAGTAAATCCAAGAAAGATAATAGAATCAATGTAAAACCACTCTCAACAGGATGAACAAACAACCAATTGCATACTGAGTTAAGTATTGTATGTAATTAGTTTTGCTACAACAAGTGTATGGGACATTGGAAAAAAAGTTGAATTTCCCCATGGGGATGAATAAAGTATCTATCTATCTATCTAGACAACAAATAACAAAGAAAAAAAAAGCAATATATATTGAGAACGTGAGATGAAGAGCCCTTCAAAGTGAGTCCATAGGTTGTAGGAACAGTTCAGTGAAAAGATGAATGACGTTGAGTGAAGTCTGATGACAGATTTGGAATACATTACTTGACAGAACAAGTTCTTGCATGCATAGGAACAAAGGGTTTGTGACAGAGTGGTATTTTCTTGCTATCAGTTCATAATGAAAATGCAAAATGCATGTGCTTTATGTGATCATTCATTTAGGCCGTCAAGAATGTTCCCGCTAGTATGACACCACCTTTTTTATATAACAATAACAAAGATAATCTTAGTTTAATTATTTTGCACAGAGGCTATTGTAATCTTAATGTTTACATTATAAATCTTTTTATTTATCTTTGACTAACTGGATAGCTATTTAAACATGATTGTTTGATGCCACGGAGTGGTTTAACTGTAAATTATTTTAATGTATATTTTAATTAACACCCAAGCCTAAGATCATCAATATAATACCATGACTGAAAGAAGGAGAAACTTCTTCACAGAGCAGTGAATCTTAGGAAATCTGCATCCTGGAGAGCCATGGAGGCTCAGTCATTGATTATATTTAAATCAATTACTGAACTACTTGGAAAATTTCAATCCATCTGACTATTTTAATCCTTAAATACCAAAGTATATTAAGCTAATGTTCAAAGTTCTGAAGACATTTCTGTCCAATTTATCTACTTGGACAGACAGACAGACAGCCATACTTTATTGATCCTGAGGGAAATTGGGTTTTGTTACAGTCGCAACAGCCAAGAATAGTGTAGAAATATAGCAATATAAAACCATAAATAATTAAATAATAATAAGTAAATAATGCCAAGTGGAAATTAGTCCAGGACCAGCTTATTGGCTCAGAGTGTCTGACACTCCGAGGGAGGAGTTGTAAAGTTTGACGGCCACAGGTAGGAATGACTTCCTATGACGCTCAGTGTTGCATCTCGGTGGAATGAGTCTCTGGCTGAATGTACTCCTGTGCCTGACCAGTACATTATGGAGTGGATGGGAGTCGTTGTCCAAGATGGCATGCAACTTGGATGGCATCCTCTTTTCAGAGAGTCCAGTTCCACCCCCACAACATCACTGGCCTTACAAATGAGTTTGTTGATTCTGTTGGTGTCTCAATGAATTAATTCATATATGGCTTTAAATGGATACTTGCATTTATATAGTTTACACGGACAAGACACCTAGGTCAAATCATGAAGAAGGAGGTATGGAATATAGTTTTAAAAGAAAATAAAAATTATGGATCTAAACCTAAACAAACTTCATGCAAAATTATTTTACTTGTAGTAGTCTTTGCTCTTTGACCAATTAAAAGGGACAGCTAATGGGCAAGTGGCTATACAACAGCAAAGAATAAAATCCATTCTACAAGTTGTCATGGTTGGGGGCTGATGCCTGGAAAGAGGGAAGGCAGGCCTTGATCTTAAGCTTTATGGCAGGATGGAAGGCCTTTGGCCTGATCGTTCACCTTGCCATGAATTCAATCCATTTTTTGGGTTACAATCTGCCCTGGGAGGATTACTGACAAAATAAAGGCAAATTAAGTTTGCAAACTATAGAAAGGACTTAAAAGGTGACCTATCCCTGAAGGAGAATCCCATGTTATTCTGCTAGGCCTCATCCAAGGTTATAATTGGTTGGAGGGGCTCCCTGTTGAATCTTCTCTTTTATTTTTATACTAAGGACCTTCCTTCGATTATCCAGGTATTGCTATTGATTTTGCTGAATAGGAGAACTGGGAACCTGAGCCTTACCTAAACATCTGTATCTTCAGATAGAGGTCCTGCAGATGCAGGATTTAGGGAACTACAGTTCACATACAATGTCTGGGTGATCTTCACTTCACCTTTAACTGCTCATATATCCAATTTTATGCTAATTCACAGACGCAAATCCAAACTTTGGTTTCAAAAATCCTATGCCTTGCTGAGGATATTAAAAAAGTCTATTACTTAGCAAGTATGTAGAGGTACAAGAACCTGCAGCAATTTTGAGAGGAAGGATTCCTTGTCTGGCCAGCAAGATCTTAAACAGTAGTTCAGCATTGTATCTCTAAATAAAATAACAAAATTAAATTGTGTCTGAAAATCAAGAAACAGCAGATGTTGGAAACCTGAAATAAGAATGTCCTTTTCTGGAAATGTTCAACATACTGGGCAGCAGTTGTTTGAGAACAGCAGAGTTAGTTACTAATGGTCTCCTGATGAAGGGGCACTGACCTGAAATGCTTTTGATGTTACTCTCTTTTCACAGGATGCTGCCTGTTTTGCTGAGTATTTCAGGCACTCTATTGCTTTTTAATTCTGTGCTATTGGAGCTAATTGGATAAGAGGAAGCAGGAAGCTCTGTGCCTCCTTTGCAGATCTCTAGAGTCTGCTAAAAAGGTGAACTTAGATGAAGGCATTAGTGTAAAGTGAAAATGCAATAATGGTGAAAAATTACATTGACTTCGGGAAAAGCAGTAATACTCCATCATTGTGTAAAGAGTTTCACCATATGAGAACTGTGTAGTTTAATGTCCTATCAATATTGGAGTTCAGTTAGCATTTACAGTGGTTTCTGCCTTTGTCTTGTGGAAGGGATACTTGCTTGTTTGCAAATGGCAATAATACAGGAAGGAAGAGAATGATGTTTTATACGGCAAATTTGGTCTAATTGACATGCCAACTCGTGCCAAAGTCTGATCTGTAAAGACCAAAATTGTTTCTATGCACAAAGTACTTGTGTTCAACAAAGACTAATGGTTAACTAGCCAATTGGAATCTGGTGTGAGTGGGTGACCTGGCAGATATCCAAGATAAGCTATAAGTATTTTCTTAAATTGGAGCAGTATAAGGGAAAATCAATTCCCAAGTCTATAAATATTTGGAAATAGCTGTCCTATTTACAGAAGAAACTGTAGCAAAATATTCCTTGTTCTAAATCAGGAATTTAATATACTGGATTTTAATGATCAGTTTTATTCAATAGGTCATCAAATGCCACTGAATTCTATATGAATAAAACAATCTCAGTTCAAAGCCTCAACCTTGGTCATGCAAGGAAAAGTAGTGTAATCATAGACACAAGACATTTTGTAGATTCTGGAAATCCAAAGTAACACACACAAAATGCTGGAGGAACTCAGCCGGTCAGGCAGCATCTGTGGAAAGGATTAAACAGTTGACATTTTGGGCTGAGACCCTTCATCAGGACTGGGCAGATGTTGACTCTTTATTCCTTTCCATAGATACTGCCTGACTTGTTGAGTTCCTCCAACATTTTGTGTGTTACAGTAGTGTAGTGTCCAGAAAGTAAACTCTCAAGTATTGTTTGTTCCAGAAATTCTAAAGAATATCTATAATTCTATCTGTCCAATCTACAGGACCTCAGTTAAAGGAGAATACAAGTAATCCAGCTTTTAAAATGGCTTATCTTTTTATAGGTGTTGTTTTGCTGGTGATGTCACCAGGATATGAAGCTAAAAGCAGGTTGGTGCATTTACAATCAAACTGCTAAATGAGGACTCCATAATTAAACGAAGCAAATTATTCCAGCTTCTATTCATTCATCTCATCTTCCATTGTGCCTTTTCTTTGCAGGTGATAGTACTCCTGTCTGAAATGAAATACCCTGAAAGATGAGCACTTGTTTAGAGGAACTCCCTCAGCTAAAGGTCACACTGTAAATCTCCATTGCGTTTTATTTAAAGCAGTTATTTCTGATGGACAGGCAACAAGCATTATACTTTTAGGGACATACCAAGGCCTGGAAATTGGAACATGAATTAATGCATAAATTACAGAGTCATTTGGTTTATGTTTTAATACAGTATTATATGGATGAGGAATGTTTTCTTCTGAAGGGCTGCAAATACATAGAAATACCTGTCCCAAAGTGTTGTGGATGCTGAGCCGTTAGATGTGTTTAAGGCTGAGGTAGATTTTGTTCTGTAGAGAATTCAGAGTTTATAGGGATAGGGTATGAAAATTTGGCAAGCACCATTAGCACAATGATTTGATGCTCTGTTGTTCTGATGCTAAAGTGACTTAAACTTTGAAAACATCGCTGCTGCTTCACCAAAGATACAGATGAGGTCAACTTCATCTCATTCAGTGGAACACTCACCTGTGCCAAGGAATGTAGGTCAATTCACATTCTAAAGAGCTAAACACAAAAGCCTAGTTTGACATTTTGCTGTTATGCTGACAGATACTGTCCTCTTGGTTAAGACAACTTTCCAATGAAATGAAAAACTTAGGATAGCTTACTTCCAAAGGTTGATGTAAAGATCTTTTGACACCATTTTGAAGTTAACCATTGGAATTATCTCTAATATCCAGACCAATATTTATCCTTTAACCAACATTTCTGAAGCAGGTACCATAACATAATGAATAACACAATGAATATAAAAGCATGTGTAGAACATTCAGCCCCTCAAGTGTTCCATCTTTCAAAAAGAACATGGCTGATCTCGTAGCTTTGTGCGACTTATCTGCACAACCCAATTTCCCTTAAAAAAATTCTGCTTGCTCCTTGAGTAAATAACTTCAAAGGTTCACCGACTTTTCAGTGCGGACATTTCTTGTCATCTCAGTATGGAATGATTGACCCCCTTTGTTTGCAACTACAACCTCCTACTTCTAAATATCCAAACAGGGGAAATACCACCTTAATGTCTACCCTGTCAAATTTCATAAATGTTTTATTTGGTTCAATGACATCACCTCTTCTAATCTCAAAAGAGCATTAGTACAGTTTGCTTACTTCCAAATGCCCTATTACCACTTCCTTAGTAACAGGTTCTGGCATTTTTCCTACCATGACATTAGGCTACCTGGTCTGTAGTTCATCATCTCTCTCTCTCCTTTTGTAAATAGTGTGACACATTTTCTACTTCCTATCTGTGAGAATCATTCTAATATCTAAGGAAAATTGGAATTCATATTTTCCTGCCCTCCTCTTTCAAAACCTTGGGATGCAGCTCATCAGGACCTGGGATTTACCAGCCTTCAGTCCTATTAATTTCTCCAATATTGTTTTCTTGTGAATGTTAATTACTTATTGCTTCCCATTCACTCTGAACCGAGAAGAAAAGCACAAAATTAAGTTTCTCTGCTGTCTTTATCGGTCAGCGACCCTTAGAAATTTATGCTAATCTTTTAGTTAGAACATATCTGTAGAATCCTTTTAAGTCAGTGTCATTTGACTATTCTCATATTCCCTTTTCCCTTTCTTTATTAAAGTCATGGTCTTTTACTGAATTCTGAAATTATCCTAATCCTCTGGCTACAATTTTTCTCTGTCTTTTTGGCAGTGTTATCAACCTTTTCTTTTGAGTTGATATTATCTTTAAATTTAATTTTAGCCACAGCTGGGCCTCATTTCCTATTCAGATACATATGTATCTGTATACTAATTGTCCTGGTGATATCCATTGTGTGTTTATTGCCAGACCTCTTGTGGTTTGCAATCTACCATGGCCAGTGTGTGCCTCATATTATAGTAGTCAGGATGTTTTTTTTGAGTTTACCTACTTCCAGACTGAGTTATATGACTTCCAGTCTTTATGTGAAATCTACTACACTATGATTGTCATGGTTACTTGAAATGACCAGGAGACGCAGACAATTCTTCGAGAAGTTTAAACCTTTATTTGCAAACAAAGGCTGAGGCAATCAATGAACTTGTCACCGAAAGCCCACCGAGCTCCGGTGTACAGCATTCTTTATAGTAATTTCTTATCTTAGTTACATTTCGGTTTCATCAGCATACCCAATCAATTTTTAGTTGCATATCATCTATACATTAACTAATCAATCGCTCTTGCCTAGCTCTCGGTGCGCCACCAGTATCTCTTTCCAGTTCACATCTTGGGCCTCATTCCTGGCCAAGGTTGTTTCTCAGTCAGCCTCCTTAACCTCCCTCACATTACATCTTCTGCTCGTACCATCCTGTCTGCCACCGTTATCTCTTAATAAACAAAGGCTGAGTGTAATACATGGGGTACATTTCAGCTAATTAGTGCTGCTAGCTAAACAGGTGTTCTTTAACTGCCACAATATGTAGCTAAGAGAATACAAGGTATCTAGTAAAACAATACATAGCAAAATGTGTCTGGTAAAATAATACATAGTAATATTCAGTACATAGGAGTGATTACATAGTGTAGTAAATAGCTAGTACATAGTGGTTATATTTCAGGTATATATAGTGATTATGTCAGGTATATTTCTCAATATGATCACGCTTTCCTAAAGGCTTCTTAACAACTGGATTATTAATTAACCCTTTCTCATTACATAATACAACAGCTTGTTTCTTCAACAAACTGATCTAGGAAATTATCTCATATGCGCCGCGAATTAATCATCAATATCATTACTATGTCATCTATTACATTATCTATGTATAGATTAATGTCACATAAATTATTGCATTACTCCTGCTGTGTGTGCTTCTGAAACCCCAGTTTACATTATGTTCTGCGTTATTACCACTGGTTGGGAACCGGTGGACAATTCCCACTCACGGGCAGTTTCACGACTCCATTCAAACTAATACTGAACTGCTTTTTGATGTGTTGAAGTAAGATCAATTTCTTTTGCTGTTTTAATCCCAACCTTCATGATCAGACTAACCCTTCTTTTCTAATAGCTGCTCTGGATATTTTATCCCCAATTTTGGGAACATTGAGATTACATCTTTGTAGTGGCAACCTGACCGCATGTCGTGAATTTTGTTGTTTTGTGGCAGCGGTACACCACAAGCCATAAAAAAAAAGCTAACGTTACCAAACAAAAACTGAAATAGTGCAGAGGTGGAATAGCGAGGTAGTTTACAAGGGCTTGTGGATCTTGCGGGAGGGAAGAAGCTGTTCTTAAAACGCTGCACGTGGCACCTCAGGCTCGCTTACCTCCTCCCGATTCTAGTCGTGAGTCTGTGCCATTAATTCTTCCTTTTCGTAAGAAACAAGTAAAATAATCTTCAATTTTAATTTTTGACTATTTTCTCCTGCTGACTCTAACTGGAGATATTCTCACATGTCGGCATGCTCTGGTCTACTTGGTCATTATGACATAGCAGATTGTGGCAGTTTACTGGGTCCAATCTGGCAGCTACATTTAAAACAAAATGTGACTGGGCATTACATAGACTTCTTTTGGCAGGATGCATTTTGGAACAGCCCACGATCGTTAAAGCTCTTGATTACCATTTTGTTTATTTTTCAACTCTTGGCACAGAGATAAACGACAGCAAGCTGACTGGAAACAGCAGCAGCCAGAATTTTATAACCGGAAAGATGGATATAATTCAACTTTAAGCTGAATAGATATTCGCGCCTTTAAAATAGAGAAATCTGTTTCCACACATGGGATACAAGAGCCTCTCTTTAGTTATCGGCGCGGGACCAACCAGAAGTGAGGGTTTTGTTTCGCATAGCAACCTGTGCTGCTGTTGTCACCTGACAGACACATTAGCCAGCCAACTGTTTCTGATTAGCAATCTTTTGTTACTGGCCGCCGAAGATTTATTACTTTATGAACAAACGTGAGAGAGTTCAGCAATTTCCTCGACCTGTGATTTATCTGTAATGGAAGTTTAACCCCGCAGAACTGTCCATCAAGACTGTTTTCTTAAACCTCTCCATGGGTACAGTGCGGCCTGTTGGCACAGACTCCAGTTTCGTTGAGCGGAAAAACTCGTCTCCACGGTCTCTTGGAACCTCAGTAAAATTAGTAAAGCAGATTGCCTAAGTAGCTTTCTTCCTCTCCATCTCTCGCAACAAATTGGGAAGCCAGATTGTATTAAATTTCATCGAAACTCTCCGTGGTGTTCAGATCCGCGAATCCGGAGCTGGTTGGTTTTAATTTATGTATATATATATATTTTAAAATAATGAAGGTTGCAGTGCTAGACTTGGGAACTATCTTTGCAAAAATCTTCACCACTTCTGCTTCTCCTGTGGTGCCTCCGGTTGGTTCTTCAAGCAGCGGGTCCCCTGCCTCTCCTCGTGGACCGCCAGTGTCAGTATCTTCATCCAAAACGACGCCTTTCATTTCTTCCCTGTTCAATGTCTCAGGGAAAAGCTCCGTGCTGTCTGGAACAGCCCCTGGCCCAGAGTGCTCTGCCGCTCTGAAAGTCTGCAGCGCCTCTCCACTCCCCTCGGCCGGCCTGAGCACAGGGGCTCCAGCGAGACCGACGCCGAGCTGCAGCCCGGTTGGTCCAGGTGCAGCGAGAACCGCGCAAGCTCACGGTGAAGCCGCCGGTGTTGTGATGGGCAGCGCGGCGAGATCTCCCGTACACGTCGCGGAGAACGTTGGCTGGAACCCGCCCATCAAGCAGTACCCGTTCGCTTTGCCCGACATCGGCGAGGAGTGGTGGACAGATACCGAGCCGGTGGAGAGTAACAACGAAAAGTAAGGGGGTTCTCCACCACTGGGGCCGCGGCATGGGGAGGCCGGGAGGGCGAGACTTGGCGTTTAAGTGCAGACTCGTTTTCTCCGGGAAGCTGGTTTAATCGTGATTTGTTGGCTTTGATTCCAGGTCTGCCCGTGTTACGCTGTTACTTATGCATTTGCAAATAAGATCAACAGTAACTTTTGTTACGTAGCATCTTTGGCGTTAGTAAAACTCTTGCTGAGATAGCCATTAAACAAAATTCGAAACTCAGCTTCGAAAAAGTTATTAGGATGTGCGACCAATAGCTTGGTCGAAGAGACTGATTTTAAGACCGTCTTAAAAAGAAAAAGAACCCGATGTGGATCAGTTTAGGAATGGAATTATGAAGTTTTGGAGCAGGCAGCTGAAGGCTTAGTTGCTAACATAGTGGAGTGACCGAAGAAACTAGAATCGGGGTGCAGGGATCTCAGAGTATTGCAAAGTTAGCAGAGTTCCGAGGCAAGTACTGTATGGGCAAAACTATGGAGGAATCAAGGAGGGAATTTTAAAATTGAGCTGCTGCTTTATTGGAAGCCAGGGCTGGTTAACAAGCCCGAGGGAGGGATTCCTGTATGTAGACCAGTCGTCAGAATGGTGTGTGTGATTTCTCTACCGGGGATACTGTCTTCAGGATGACCCAGAAGCTGGCATCCGCTGCTCCACACGGAAGTAGTTGATTGTTTGTTACGGGAACTTTTCACAGTCCCGGGACATGATTGCTTCCTTAATGGTGGACTTTAGCATTTTCCCAACGCCGGATTGAACATGATGGAATAATGCTCTGATTTACGATTGCTTAAATCGGAATATTTATTCCATCATGGTCAGTCTTTAGATTTCTGTCTGTAGCTCATCCGCCTTTCCTACAGTAGTTTTTGCCATTTAATTGCTGCAAGTATTGTAGGAAAGGGGGATGAGCTTAGTGCATTTCTGCGTCTGTTTTTAAGATTATAAAGCAGGCTTATCAGTATTTCCATTTGTTTGCTTGGAGTATACCGCACGGTATTGCTCACCCTATTATAGGAAAGGCATTATCGAGCAGGAGAGGGTGCAGAAGAGATTTGAGGATGCTGCCTTACTGGATGGCGTGACTTATAGGCAGAGGTTGGCCATGAGTGTAGGGGAATGAGAAGTGGCCTTCTAGGAGTTTCTGATATCCTGAGGAGTGTGGATGAGTGGATGGCCATGATCCTCAGTGTGAGAAATCCGGAGCTAGAGGGCACAGATGAAAGATAGCGGGGAGAGATTTAAACGAGGCCTGAGAGCTAACTTCCTTACACAGTGTGCAGTGAGTACCTGGAATGAGCTGGAGAGGAAGTGGTGAAGCTGGCAGTATTACAACATTGAAGAGGCATTGGATAGGTACATGGAGGAGAAGGGTTATAGGCTGACTACAGGTAACTGGAACTGTCATGGAGGCTGAAGATGGGCTGAATGGCCTGTTTTCATGCTATATTCTTTGACTCTAGTACAGTAAAACTTGTTTAATTTGGTAGAATTAATGTTTTGGTGCTGAACTGGCAGTTTTCCAAATTATTAAATGTTAGTCCAATTAATATTCCAATGTATTTCTCACTTTCATAGATGTTAAAGAGTATTGTGATATGTTTTCTGGCTAATTGGGTGAGTTTAGAGAGAATGTTGGAAGCAGGACTCCGGTGTATTAATGGGAGTTGGTGTCCATTGAGCCACATGCTGAACTGCTGGGATTTCCAAACAATCTAACAGTGGATTAATCAGAATTTTAGTGTCACTTTTCTCTGGTGATAATCATTCTCAGTTCCACCGAGAGTTTTGCCTGGTTTTACCACTACTGTCGTTTCAAATATTGTCATCCTGGGTTCCCTTAATGTCCTCTACTAGAAAGATAATTATAAGATTATTTATTTGTTCAGTCTCTGATTCTCCGCTTTTCCTGTAATTAATTCCTTAGCCTCAACCTCTAGAATATGAGGGGTGATTGATAAGTTCATGGCCTAAAGTAGAAGGAGTCAATTTTAGAAAACCTAGCACATTTATTTTTCACCCTCCCCTAGTGTTGCCACCATGTCCTCGTGGACCTCCTTGGGTGATAAGCCCTTGAGACTGAGGTAGCAGATGACTGCACGAAGGCCGATGTTGTCCATTTTATCAGACAGTGCTTACTTGCAATTTTCAATTATCTGAAACAGAAATACCACAAGAGTTGTTAACATCAAACTTTCTGCATAATCACTGAGTTGAACAGCACATGCATGTAATGAGAGCTGTATAACTCATTTACCTTGGGCCACGAACTGATCAATCACCCCTGCTGTGGACCACTTTGTGAAGGTCCAAGATGCCGACTTTTACAAAGAAGGGATCCGTATGCTCCATGACCGCTGGACTAGTGTGTAAGTGTAGGAGGGGACTATGTTGAAAAATAAATGTGCTAGGTTTTCTAAAATTGACTCCTTCTACCTTAGGCCATGAATTATCAATCACCCCTTGTATACTGGTATAATATGCATATTGAAGCTGTCAGTATATGCTGTATATTTCTTGTTAATTTGCTGTTATTTATTTTCTACCCTTTTTTCCTGATTTTTTTCCCCCAGTCCATTTGCCTAACACTAATACAACAACAAATGTATTTTTCAATATCGTTGCATCCTCCTTTCGTTAGCTACTGACAGATTGCCCTTTTAGTAGACATTTAATTTCTCAGTCTAATTCCACAGGCTGGCAATATTCCCATAGATCCTATGAGGAATTGTTGGAACTGCAGAATCAGACTTGTTATTTTAACTGTATCCTATCTTGTGTTAAGTACCATTTCCCTTTCATCCCTGTGATTGCTAATGTGCCTTGAAATTCTTGTTTACTGAAATATTTTTTTAAAATTTCACCAGTTTTCAGATCCTTCTGTAACCTCTTCCTGCCCTACACAACTCTCCATTCCCTAATTCTGTGCTCGTAGTTCAAGCATGAGCTTTATTACTCTATCATTGTCATCCATTGTTTGAACTGTCCTCGTCCCAAGCTCTGCAGTTTGTTCCCTTCTCAGCCTCTCGATTTATTTCTCTTTTAAAGTCTATCATTAACAAGCTCTGGAAAATTTCTGCTGATGTCTGCTTCAATTGATTGGTATTTTAAAACTTTTTTATTGTAGGGACTGTACAGTATATTGTGTTTGTTTTATTCAGATAATGTGCAGTTACTACTGTGTTACATCATGGCATATTAATACCTCCTATTTCAACCTCTAGATGGTTTCCATCATCACTCTGATATGTTCACTGCACATCCACTTCTAGATATTAATTGAACTTTAATCTTTCAATTTGCTATCCAGAAATATATAAATTGAGACCCAACTTATGATTTATACAGGATTTCTATAACTTCACTTTGTATTCTATGCCCTATTTATAAAACAGATTATTCTTTTTACCAGCTTTTATCATGCTGTTGTGAACAAGTTATGAAAATCGCATTTCTCTCTGCTTGCATCCTCTTCACACAAGTCAACTTGTGTTGTGTCCTCTCCCTTTTATTTTAAGCTTGTAAATGAAAGTATATATTTGGGGAAGGACGAATCAATAGGTGGCTTATTTGTTGGAAAATTTGAATATGAACAGAATAGTAGGTAATGGGATGTTTAGAATATTCATTAATGGATGAATTGGGGTATATCTATAATATTCTGTTCATGAGCTAAATATTATTAGTTCCACTGGACATTTAGCACTGGGTAATTAACGTTCATTGAGGCTTTCCATTGGTTGGGGTCAATCATGAATATTGCGTCCTAGCTGTCTACGTGACAGGGAAGCCAGGGCAATATGATATGGAAACAAGCTGTTGCTCGTGCAGCAGGCTTCCCCTTTCCATGTAGTTAATGAATCCAAAGGAATGGCAGAGACTGATCCAGCTTGGCACCAGCGGTGTTACAGGAGTTTCCAGTCAGCATTGAACTCAACGTAGGGCCTTTTTTTCTCTGGGGTTTATTCTGGAAGCCTTGCCCACAAGTGGTACAGTTACAAGGCAGTGGAGATTTAAGATCCAAGTTTTCCTTCTAGCTGAGCTACCAACCATGGCTGATGACCCCAAAGTGACTAGTTTTAAGCTGCCAGTAATCCTTCTGACACTTACATAAGTGTAAACAGTTCCACTGGTTTAGTAGTTAAATCACATGTGAAGGCCAGGAGCTGGACTTGGTTGTCAGAGGCTATTTAAGATGCACGCCATTGTGAGCACTTAATAGTCAGAGTTTATCTCCACTACCTCCCCCAGCTATAACAACCTTAAGCAACTAACACTCACTAAGTATGGCTTAATTTGTTACTAATGATTGACGATGTTCTGCAGCAGCAATTCAAGCATGTTGGATATCTGTGACTGCTTAACCATTGTGAGACTGAGTGCAAAGATGTATTAAAATCATTGGAATATGCTAATAAATTATTTGGCACATAAATATCAAGGGAGGATTGCATTTCTGATTAAATTAGCAGTGTTCTAAATGGATTGTCATCACAGTTTGTGTATTCTGTTTGGGGTTTCTTGAAATCCATAGTAGGGTATTATTTTTGCTTATTTGTTGTTAGTAACTTTGGAAAAATTTCAGGATTAAAATTGACATACTAGCATAGAAACCCTTTTACATAGTTCATAGTATTGTTTAATAACACTGCTTTCTTTTCCCTTTAATGAAAAATAATTGTATAATGTAAGATCACAAAGAATAGTTTCCTTGAAAGAAGATGAAGGGTCACTGCCCGAACATCGACTGTCTATCCTCTCCATGGATTTTGCCTGACGTGTTGAGTTCTGCTATCATTTTGTATGTGTTGCTGAAGGAGTAGTTTGTTCATTTGAAAATATTGTAACTGAAATATGTTGGGTGTAACAATTGAGCAGGATAACTGTTTAGTTCATAAGATGAAAAACTATAAATCATTGCAAAATCTGTCAATCATGAGGTTGGCAGTGATGCACTTACAGGATTTTCTTAACTCAGTAATTCTGCTGACCTTTACCAGCTCATGGTTGCTTTAAGGGTGTATAACCTATTCAGTGAAAATATCCCAATGGGAAGATAGCTTGCAAGTTGAAAACTGCATTGATGTGAGAAACACTGAGTAGACCACAGCAGTTGGGAAGAAATTTAATTAAAACAGCATACCAAGCCAAACTTCACATAGTATAATATTTCTTCTTCACAATGAAATATCTAATAGCCTGCCATTCACAGACCTGAAAACTTGAGCTGAAGGTTTAAACTGAAGTTTTCAATATTTAATTGTCTCTGTCATAGTTAAGTTTAGAGTGCAAGTAACTAATTAAAAAAAAAGTTAAAGAAAGAACGGTTAGGTGTAGGTTTTCATTCTGAATCTAGAAGATCTGGTTCCTCATTAGCATTAATATTTGTTGCTTTTTTTTGTATCATCTTAATTTTACTGTAGTGCAGAGAACTGATTGTCAATTAGTATGAGTGAAATGCTCCAAATTGTGAAATTAAACATAACACTTGTAGAAGATGATTAATTTGTTTGTTATTGCATAAGAAAGGAACGGTTAGCTTATTTCATGAATATTCATTGGATTGTAGAAACAGAAGATGCTCCATGTGTAACTGGAGCATGAATTTTATCCCATAAGCCTTGGCTATTGAGGTCATCACACGATCTTCGTGCTTTCAGTTTTAGTATTTAACAAGAGATCATTTTCTAGCTTCACAGTCAATTGTCTCATTTACCAGGGACACCTCGAAGAAATTTAAGTTAATTTTCTGACAATTTATTGAAATAAATGGAAGTAGGTGTGACCATCCATTTAAATTTCAGCATGTTCTTCTAAGGGAGTGTCCCCTATTCAGTGCTCAAAAAATTAATTATTTCCAGTGGCTGGATGTAAAGTTTAGTATTGAAGCAGAGCAGAGTAAATTTGAAGGTGAGCAAAGGGTAGGGGTTGTGACTGGGTAGCTGTATGGTGTATGCGTGCTTTTAAATTGGAACCATACAATAATTTACCATACATCTTTGCATTCATTTGCATTCCTCCTAAGTGAAGATCAATGATGCCTTAAAGTCACAGATTTGTAACTAAATGTTCACAATTCAGATTCCATACAAGGTGCACTTATTCAATCAATGTCTCCTCCTCCAGGTGAGAGGATATTCCAGTTACTTTGCAGGTGCAGTGCAACACAATCTGGATTTTACAGAGCATGCCATTTTTTTCAAACAGAGTTTGGAGATGAAATCTTCTATTTTTACTAATGTACAGAGGTTCAGATGTGTGGTAAACTATGTATACCTGTCTGGACACGCCCCTCTGCTGACTGCTCCTGTGGCTGCTCCCACAGACCCCTGGATAAAGGCAATTGGGGCACTGCTCCTCCCTCAGTCTTCGACATGGTCGTGTTCCCTTTTTCGCTGTTAATAAAAGCCTATCGTTCACTTCCAGTCTCCTAGAGTTATTGAAGGTGCATCAAGATGTCATCTCTTAACCAAGATAATTCAGTAAGAGCTGCACTTTTCCACACCATCAGGAAAGCAAAATGTGATTATCCATAGAGAATGCACAGCCATTTGCGACACCAGAGACACAAGGTGCATGTGACAGGGTATTCAGACTATAACCCTGTACATCGATGCCAGTAACGCCTCTCTTACTGATAGGATACATGTCTTTTACACATGATTTGATGCACGGAGTAATGTGTCAGTGACACCCCATCACCCCCTGAGGAGCAGGCCCTTAGGCTGGCCACAGCTGATATGAGGATGATCCTGTCAGAGTGAACCCACGTAAAGCTGCGAGAATATACCTGGTCGGGTGCTCAGAGACTGTGCAGTCCAGCTAACAGAGGTTCTGACAAGCAATTTCTACATTTCCCTGGAACAGTCCACTGTCCCTGCAGGCTTCAAAGCAGCCATCATCATCCTGGTGCCCAAGAGGGTGACTGTAACCTGCCTTAATGACTGCTGTCCAGTGGCAATGACCTCAAAGCATAGCTGGTTATGGACCACATTAAATCCATTTTCCTGCTCCATTGGACTCTTTCCAGTTCACTTTTTGCTCCAATTTCAGCCTCTATCCTGTCCCACCTGCAAAATGGTGCCTCATATGCCAGGATGCTGTTAATCAACTTCAGCTCAGTGTTTAATATGATCATCGGAAGTTGGTGGGCAAGATATCCTTGTTGGGTCTCAACACCTCTCTCTGTAACTGGATGTTGGAGTTCTTGCCAGAAAGACAACAGTCTGTATTGGCTGGAGCATCTCTGGCTCCATTACGCTGTGCATTGTCACACCCCCCAAACCCCAGGGCTGTGTGCTCAGCTTGCTGCTGTTCACGATGTTAATACGTGACTGTGTTGCTAGATCCAATTCAAACCGAGTCATTGCTTGCTGATGACACAGCAGTGGTTGGTGTCATCAACAATGCTGATGCGATGGTGTACAGAGAGGGGGTAGAGCAACTGGTGGAACGGTGTGAGCACAGCAACCTGAGTCTCAATGTGGGCAAGACTGAAGAGATGATTGTGGACTTTAGGAAGGTGCAGGCTGATCACTCCTCACTGCATATAAACTGCTTCTCCGTGGAGAGAGTTAGAAGCACCAAGTTTTTGGGACAATCTCACCTGGTCCTACAACATCACCTCTTTAGCCAAGAAAGCATAGCATCATTTCCCCACTCTCCACCAAATTCTAACCATTTTTTATAGGAACATCTTTGGGAGTGCCATGATGAGTGCCTGGTATGGGAATCTGATCACAAGAGCCTACAAAGCATTGTGGGGGCTGCTGAGAAGATCATTGGAGTCTCTCTTCCACCCATCCGAGATATTTAACAGGAGCACTGAGTATGCAGGGCCCTTATCATTGTCAATAATTTTTCCCATCTGTCCAACAATCTCTTTGACCAGCACCCGCCCCCACCACTATCAGGCAGGAAGTACAGTAGCATTTGGGCAAGGACTCCACCCCTCCCCCCAGCTGTGAGACTGCTGAACTCCCCACTACGCAGGTCTCATCACGTATGAAGCACCAGTAGTGTATACTGTTTACTTTTTCATTAGTGTTGTAAATCCTCCTCATTATTTGTGGTAATATTACTTTGAACTTTTGAACTTTATGTTGTGTTGAGTTATATGAGCTATTTTGTGCACTTTGGTCCAGAGGTGAATGAAAGCTACCTTTGACATCACAATTCGCACATGATAATCATATACTTGGAAATTTCTGCCTCTGGCCAATATCAGATTGCAATAAGACATTCCTTTGAAGAGTGTGCTTAGTAATTAAGCATTGATTGATTGATAAAGCCATAGTCCATTTGTGCTACTTTACAGGCTCATTAGTCCTGGCTGCATTCCATCTGCTTCCAATATATTTGTCACCTCCTTGTATCTCTGCAGAGATTAATTGTTCCAGGAAAAATTCTGTAGGAACTATTTATCCAAGAAGAGATGTGTAATTACTTTTTCACATTCTTTTAGGCACCTTCTTTCCTGTGAGCAGCAGCTCCTAGTCCTTTGTAGTATGATTTGATTTCCAAATTGTCTGATTGAATATTAATGCCTAGAGGACACAAGGAATGGTTTGCTCATGTCATTTATATGTAAAGGAAATAAGATCAGTTCACCAAATGAAAAACATTCTTTCTGGGAAATGGAAAACACCCAGAATAAAACTTGTAATGCTTTGGATCACAGTGGCATTTTCAGTTTCTCATACCTATTATCTAATGACTTTTGGAAACAAAATTATGCATTTAATATGATAAGCCTCTGAATGAGAACTAAAACACAGCCTCTGCTAGATTCTGCCCCTGAATTACTTTTAATGTGGAACATTACAAGACTTTATTTCCACACAAAAGAAAACACCGTTGCATAAATTGAGTTTAATAGATCACACAGATGATCTGATCTGGAAGTGTAGGGTGCATTATTGTCAGCTTATTTTAGTTGTCACATCTCATTTTGAAGTTTAAGATTTCAAAGGTGGATTAGTATCAGATTTAATGCCCATTTCCAAGAGGGTAAGCCAACATACGCTAGGATGAACTGGGGCTAGCCTGTAAGTGTTGCCACATATTTTGTCTCTAACTTGGCATGCTCCACATGTTCAGAACAACTCAAACAGCAGCAGCAGCAACAACAAAATGAAACAATGGCAATGCAAGCTCATATCTCATCCTCCCATCCATCCACCAACTCATGCCTACAGACAGGCATCCAACCCCAGGGCAGGCCACCTCCAGGCCTTGGCCCTGGACTCTCAGACTCATAGACATCAGGCTTCTGATCTCTGGACAAGCTGACCCAATGGCTTTGACCTTGAGCTCTTCCTCTGGACTTGGATGTTTGGCTTTGCTTTTCAGACATTGCTGACAGAGTCGTAGAAAAGTACAGCACAGAAACAGGCCCTTTGGCCCATCTACTCCATGTCAACCCAGCACCTGCCAATCATAGATTTGACCTTCAGATCTCGACTTCCAAACTGATATGGACCTTTGACCCTAGTGAGCCCTTGTGACTCCCACTTTCTGGATCTCTAGCCCAGGACTCGCCATCTGGGTGGACCTTTGACCTGGAACTTACCAACTTAGGGAATAATGTTCTCAGCATCTGCTGACCTGACCTCTGGGATTACTGGCTTTGACTATGGAGTGTTCCAACTTGGCCTGACTCTTAAACACAGACTCCTGCCCCTTACTCTTCATTTATTGTCTGTGACCTCTAGCTGTCCCTCATCCCCGTTCTTAAACTCAACCTGAGCCCTAACTCTTCACTGAAACCTAAAAAAAACAAAGAAGTAACATCGACTGGATGTGAATTATAAGCTGCTCTCCAGGCATAAAAAAAAAAGCTGTTGCTGATTAAACTAGAACAGTTTTAATGAGCTAGTAACTAATGATTTCTATTATGCAACAGTTATATGAAGATTTTGTTGAAAAATACTTTATTTTTCCAAACAGGTATTCATTTAATTTTTGCCTGACATGTCTTGTTATTGCTGTAATAAATAAATTTGCAGGCCACAGAAGCTGCATATTCCCACTTCCATCTATATTAAGAATTGACAGGAAAGGATCAAGTACATTTATGTCAACTACTTGCATTTTAAACAGTCTTGTTGACTTTTTAGTGTTCCAACAGTGTAAAGTAAGTCCTGAAGAAGGGTCTCAGCATAAAACATTGACTAACTATTCATTTCCATAGATGCTGCCTGACCTGCTGAGTTCCGCCAGCATTATGTCTGTGTTGCTTTGGATTTCCAGGATCTGCTCAATTGCTTGTGTAAATTAAAAAATAATGATCCAATTGGAAAGTGTCTGGTGTAGGATAGCTAATAAAACTGGTCATATTGGTTCTGCCATCCATGACAGACTTGTCTGTTGAACAATCCAATTTCATCTGCTCCTCCTTTAGATTCAAAACAGAGGACATTAAGAAGAGAGAATTTATCAGAGTAATAGTTGGAGAGTTGTTTCTTTCCTTTCTGTCCCCAGAGTAAATTAGTTTCAAAAATACTGCTTTTAAAAGCAAATTTTCTTTTGTCTGAGGAAATTGCATTGAATTGTGCGACTGTTGTGTAAATTGAATTTTGTTTCTAGAGAATATTTACTATAATGAAAGATTGAGTAAATCATTGACTTGAAAAATTATTATTCACTCGGGAACATTTATAAATGTGTTTATATGAAGATTTCTGCAATTAAGACTTTAAATGGATATCAAATTATCAATGATAATGATTAAAATTCTAATATGATGTAGCTTGTTCACTTTTCTCTTAAAATGCTTAGTGGTTTTAGGACATTTTATTTTTTATAACTTTTTAGTAAAGTGAAAATAAATGGCGTACAGTGCTATCTAGCTTTTCAGATTAATCATATGAGGTCATTTAAAGGGATGTCTTTTTTTAAAACTTAATGAAGGTCAACACACATTTTCAACAGTTTTACAAGTGAATAGGATAAGACCATAAGACATGGGATCAGCATTAGACCATTTGGCCCATTGAGTCTGCTCTGTCATTCCATCAAGGCTGATTTATTATCATCCCTCTGCCTTCTCCCCGTAACCTTTGGCACCCTTACTAATCAAGACCTATCAAGCTCTGCTTTAAATATACCCAATGACTTGGCCTGCACAGATTCAATACTCTCTGACTAACGAAGTTCCTCCTCATCTCTGTTGTAAATGGATACGTCACTATTCTGAGGCTGTGCCCTATGGTCCTAGTCTCCCCCACTAAAGGAAACATCACATCCACATCAACTCTATCTAGGCAGGCCTTTCAATATTTGATAGGTTTCAATGAGATTTCCCCCCGCCCCCACTAATTCTTCCAAACTCCAGCAAGCACAAGCCTAGAGAGACCCTCTCCCTCTCAAATTGCAAGGTGAATTCTATCATGTTATGATCACTGTCTTCTAAGGGTTCCTTTGCCCTAAACTTTCTAATCATAATTGGTTCATTACACAACGCCCAGTCTAGAGTTGCCTTTTCTTTAGTGGCCTCAGTCACAAGCAACTCTTTAAAAACCCATCTCGTAGGCATTCTACAAATTCCCTCTCTTGAGATCCAGCACCAACTTGATTTTCCCAATCTAACTGCATATTGGAATCCTCCATGACCAGCATAACATTGCCCTTTTTGCATACCTGTTTTATCTCCGGTTGTAATTTGTACCCCACATCCTGGCTACTGTTCAGAGACCTGTATATTACCCCGATAAGGTCTTTTTACCCTTGTGGTTTCTTAACTCTACCCACAAGAATTCTACATATTCTGTTCCTATGTCACCTCTTTCTGAGGGTTTGATTACAATTTTTTTAACTAATAGAACCAGCCAACCCTCTGCCCATCTGCCTGTCCTTCGATACGATTTGTAACCTTGGATGTTAAGGTCCCAACTATGACCTTCTTTCAGCATGACTCAGTGATGGCCACAACATCGCACCTGCCAATCTCTAACTGTGTTACAAGATCATCTACTTTATTCTGTATTCTGCATTCATTCATATATAGCCGTTCAGTCCTGTATTCATCACCCTTTTCGATTTTTGCCCCATGTTGCACTTCAACTCATCCCAGTGACTGTAACTTTGCCCTGTAAGCTGCTTGTCCTTTCTCGCTGTCTCGTTCCACACTCTATCTGCCCTGTATACCAACTGTCCCATCCTCAGCATGATGATGTAAATAAAAACTTATTCTCTTAATTCAAGTTTAGAAAGACAAAGTTGTACTTCACTGCTAATGGCTTAAGTAATCATCATTATGTGGCGTGTCGGATGACATGAGGGATTATGATTTTCCATCTGTCTTTAATCTGAGAAGTTCTGATGAGAACTTCAAAACCTTTGTCTGTCTATCCCTTGTAACTCATGAATGTCATGTGCTGTTGACCATTACTTTTTCTTCCACCAGTTTTTCCCATCACTGCAAGGTACTCCAGCTTTTCTTTCCTCAGTACGTGCCCCAGAAAGTCCAGCTACCGTTTCCTGATTGATGATATCAGTTCTCTTCTTAGTCCAGTCTTTCCCAGCACATTCTCATTTGTTACTCTGTCCTTCCACAATATTTTCACCATTCACTATAAAAACCATATTTCTGCAGCTTTGTGTCTTCCTTCATTTTGCTTTGATATTGTCCAACATTCGCATCCGTGTTAGTGTGGAAGGAATTGTAACACTGTAACACTAAGTTTCATAGAAACCAGGCAATATTTATTTGGGGATATGATAGAAATTTTTTAGTTTTTGGCACAACTTACAACAATTTTTCTTGGCTCTTTCTTGAAGGTGAATATTTCATTTAGTTCTTCAACCTTTCCTGACAGCTTTAAATCTTGTTTTATTTCTACTTATATTGAGCATTTCCAGTGCTTTGCATACTATTTTGAATTGGTCTCTCAGCTTAGTTTATTTAACCTGTACACTTCCTTTGCAAAGTCCTCGGATCTATACATTTACTCTTTATGTCACCTAGCCCTACTTGTTTTATCAGCCCTCTCCTTTAAGAGGGTGCTGCTCATCTTGTTGTTCATTGGCTGGCCTGACAGATTTCCTGCTCTTCTAAGATGGTAAATTATCAGTCACTGTTGGAATTTGACCGTCAAAATATGGAGGAACCATCACAACCTCCCTCATCCCCTGATGATCCTGTGATTTCAGTCCCTGAAGCCAACAAGAGAGCATCCTTCAGGAGGATGGACCTAGGGAAAGCATCCAGCCAAGCTGGGGTACCTGACTGAGTACTAAATACATGTGCTTTTTAACTGGCTAGAGTGTTCACTGAGATCTTTAACTTCTCACTTCGGCAGTCTGAGGTGCCCTCCAGCAAGCTTCAATTATACTGGTGCTTAAGAACAATGTGGTAATCTGCCTCAATGACTGTCAATCAGTAGCACTTACATCCACTGTGATGAAGTGTTTTGAGAGGTTGGTGATGGAACATATCAACTCTTGACTGAGAAGCAACGTGGTTCTGCTCCAGTTTGCCTACTGGCCCAACAGGTCCACAGCAGATGTCAATTCATTGGCTCTTCATTCATGCCTGGAAAATCTGGATCGTGAAGATGCATACATCAGGATGTTCTTCGTTGACTACAGCTCAGCATTCGATACTATTATCTCCTCAAACCTAATTAATAAGCTTCAAGACCTTGGCCTCAATACCTCCTTGTGCAATTAGATCCTCAATTTCTTCAGTTGCAGTTCCCAGTCATTTTGGATTGGCGACGACATCTCCACCATGATCTCCGTTAGCACAGGTGCACCACAAGGCTGTGTGCTTAGCCCCCTGCTCTACTCACTTTACACTTATGACTGTGTGGCTAAGCACAGCTCCAATGCCATATTTAAGTTTGCTGACAACACCACTGTTGTTGGCTGAATCAAAGGTGGTGATGAATCAGCATATAGGAAGGAGATTGAAAATCTGGCTGAGTGGTGCCACAACAACAACCTCTCACTCAATGTCTGCAAGACCAGGGAGCTGATTATTGAGTTCAGGAGGAGGAAACCAGAGGTCCATGAGTCAGTTCTCATTGGGGGACCAGAGGTGAGGGGGTCAGCAATTTCAAATTCCTAGGTGTTATCATTTCAGAGGGCCTGTCTTGGGCCCAGCACGTAGTGCAATTACAAAGAAAGCACAGCAGCCTTTTCCTAGGAATTTGCAAAGAATGGGTATGACATCTAAAACTTTGACAAACTTCTGTAACTGTGTGGTGGAGAGTATGTTGATTGGCTGCATCATACCTGATTTGGAAACCCCAAAAACCTTGAACGGGGAAAATCCTACAAAAAGTAGTGGATACGGCCCTGTCAATCACAGGTAAAGCCCTGCCCACTATTGAGCACATCTACACGAAGCGTTATCGCAGGAAAGCAGCAACAGTCCTCAAAGACCCCAGGACCACCCACGTTATGCTCTCCTCTCGCTGCTGCCTTTACAAGGAAGGTACAAGAGCCTCAGGACTCATACCAGGTTCAGGAACAGTTATAACCCCTCAATCATAAGGCTCTTGAGCCAGAGGGGATAACTTCACTCACCTTCAGTAGCTCAATCACTGAGCTGTTCCCACAGCTTATGGACTCATGTTCTTAATGTTTATTGGCTGGTTGTTTATCTATTCATTGTTATTATTACTAATTATTTTTGAAAGATCTTTTTGTATTTGCTCAGTTTGTTGCCTCTTGCACACTGGTTGTCTGCCCTATTGGTGTGATCTTTCATTGATTCTATTATGGTTATTGGATTTATTGAGTATGCCTGCAAGAAAATGAATTTCATGGTTGTATATAGTGATATATTTGTACTTTGATAATAAATTTACTTTGAACTTTGAATTATGCTGGGAGTTGTTTGACTTCTCTTGGGTTTTATCAGTAGGGCTCAGGTTGTTCTGTGAATCTCCAGTAGAGGTCAGTACAAGAGTGGCAGAATATTGTGTTACTTGTTTTACCAGTAACGTTAGAGGATTTTGCAGAGAGCATCTGTGGCAAGTTGGTGACTTTTCCCATTTCAGCATTCAAGCCCTAGTTACTCTCATTTGCCAATGTTGGGCCATCCACATAGATTGCATGCTCGATACCTGACCCCAAAACAGATCTTGGAGTATGGGATATTGTGGGCAGAGTTTGCCAGGCAGACAGAATAGAAGAATCAAAGCTGTGCTCAGTGTCTTCTTGAAGCAGCGTAAATCATCATAGACCCCTGGCATCCAGTAGCCAATGTTCAGATAAAGTAGAGAAGGAACATTTGATATGCAATTGAGAACCTCTGCCAACTCTGATGCAATGCAGTGGAGGGAGGAGTCTAGGAGAGATTTTGTAATAGGAGATTTCATAGTAAGGACAACAGACTGGAAATTCTGCAGTTGCGAAAGAAACTTTAGGATGGTATGTTGACTCCCAGGTGCCAGAGTCAAGGAAGTCTCTGACCAGTTACTGAATGTTCTTCGGGGGGAGGGTTATGAGGCAAGATGCTGCCAGTGACCATGATGACTGATGGTGCCATCCTGCAGTTCGTGAAAATATTTCTTCTTCTCCTAATTTTAAATATACTTCTACTACTAATCGGTGTGCAATTGGAGACTGTAATTTACATTTTGATAATGTGTTTTTGGGCAGACTAAGCAATGTGGTGCTTTTACTGTCTCTGAGGGAATTGGCCATGGTTGAGAGCGAAGTTGAGAATGGAATGTATGGCCTAATGGTGGAATGTGAACCCATGATTGGCTCCAATTCTTGACCAATCTGCAGATTAAAGCGTCAGGCAAGATTGAAATCAATGAGGACAAAAGGCGAGGGTGACCGGGTATTCAGAGCTGTCTGCCTGCATTTGACCGGACTCTCTCTCCCTCTCACACTTCGGTCTTGGGCAAGGTTTGATTAGCATGGATATGTGAATTGGACTCCTCTTTAGAAGACTCTGCGGTTCTTGTGTATTTCTGTTTTCTGGTTTCTCCTATTTTTTTTATTGCTATTTTGTGCAAGTTTGATCGGGATGGACTGGCTCTGCGGCCAGCAGTTAACGATCAACACAGAGCTCAATTAAACTGAACTAAACTAAACTAAACTGAACATTCCTAGACTGTTTAAAGAATTCTACAGTTTGATGTTTAATATTCTGCATGTTGCTGCTCATTTTTTGCTGTTTGCACGATTTTTTTCTTTTTGTGTGTGTGTCGGGTGTTTGATGTTTCTTTTGAATGGGTTCCATGGTGTTACTTTGTTTCGTGGCTGTTTGGGAAGACTAATCTCAGGGTTGTATACTGCATACGTACTTTGATAATAAATGTACTTTTGAATCTTTAAGCATCCAGCGTTTGTTTTACATATTCCTTTACATCAGTCCTTTAACATCTTTGGACTGTTTTTACTGTGCCCATGGTCTGTTTTTTTTAATCAATTATGCTATTGTTTGTACTGTTGTAACTATGTGGTTTTGTGCAGGTCTTGTAGCTTTAGTTTTTGGTCTTGTTTTGTCTGGTGGATTTGGAGCTCCTTTCCGGGAAACGCGCTAAGACGATAGCGCGATATTAATACGCAGCAGCCTCTCTGGACTCTGGATTGGGGATTGCCAAACGTTATGTGGATTTTCTGGTGTAGTCTGTTTTGTCATGTGCTTTTGTGATATTCTGGAGGAACGTTGTCTCATTTTTTAACTGCATTGCATTTGTGGTTTCTAAATGACAATAAACTTAATCTGAATATTCATAACCACGTAAGAAGAAAGATCTTGCAGAGTAAATACAGGGAGTTAGGCAGAAGGTTAAAAAAGCAGGATCTCAAGGGTAGTAATCTGAATGATTTCTGGTGTCATGTGGTAGTGAGGGTATGGATAGGAATATGAAGCATAGTTGATGAGCTGGTGCAGTTAGGAGCAAATCAGTTTCTAGCTCCTTTCCTACTAGAACCCTTCCCTCTTCCAGCTTCCCCTGTACAAGAGGGAAGGGTTCTATCTGAGCTGGAGATGCACACAAAATACAAATGTGAATGGAATCTACACAATTGAGTGGTTTCTATAGCATTTGCAATGGGTGGGTACATTAACATTGTTTGTTAAGATGATTTGCACTATCATACGGCTATTGCAAATCACCTTCCCAACACTTAATGTAGGAGAGAATTTAAAGTAATTAGGAGGACAGAATGAACTAAAAATGATCCTAGGCAGGTAAGATAAAGGTGAAACCCAAGATGGAGGGAGTATGTTGAGAAGCTGGAGCATGTCAGAATTAAGAAGGTGGAAATTGTTACGTATGTGTGGAGCAATACGGAAACAGAGTAGTATGATTAAACATTTTTTTACTGAATCATGTAGGTAACAGTGCATGTTGTGCAACCTAATGAGCGAGTTACAAACCAGGCCAGCTGAGATAAAAACAAACATGCCAAAAGAGAGCCCTCTGCGTGTAGGTGGTCCAGTCGATTTACTGTGCAATGAATCCCATGTGCACTTGCTATATTCTTACAATCTGATATGGTGCAGAGTTATTTGATGTAATAAGGGCTGATAAATCTCTGGGGCTGAATAGGGTATTCTAGGATGCTATACAAAAATACTTTATTGGGAAAATAATTTGTTACAGCAGCAGCATTTAAAAACACACTTAGCAATAATAATAAATAACAAAGTGTATAATATTAAAAATGAAGTATAGAATAATAATAATATACACAATAATTTACCAATGTGCAATAATAATGTATGAAATAGTAAAGCAGACTATTGTACTAAAACAAACTTGGATAGAATTTTTTGCATAAGTGAGATACCAGGAGTTTGTAGGATAGTGAATGCTGTTTGGATAGAGATTTTTGCGTAAGTGAGATATGAAAAGTTTGTAAAATAGTGAAGCTGTTTTCCTTTGAAAAGGGCAGCAGGGATAAGGCAAGTAACTACAAGCTGGCGAGCCTTGCATCAGTGTTAGGAAAATTATTGCAGGATGGAAGATCTAATACTATTGGACAGGATTTATCTGCATTTGGAAAGGCAAAAGCTGATTAAAGATCAGTCCTCTCCGCTCTCCCTCTCTGCTTTCTGTAGGGATTGATCCCTCCACGCTTCCCTTGTCCACATGTCCTTCCACACTAATCTCCTTCCCAGCACTTATCCCTGTAAATGGCAGAAGTGCTACATCTTCCCATTCACCTCCTCCCTCATCTCCACTCAGGGCCCTGAACAGTCTTTCCAGGTGAGGCAACAGTTCACTTATGAATTTGTTGGGGTTGTCTATTGTATATGATGCTCCTGATGCAGCCTCCTCTACACTGGTGAGACCGGACGTAGATTGACCCGGCTTTGTTGAGCACCTCCTGTCCATTTGCAAAAAGCGGAATTTCCCAGTGGCCATCTGTTCTAATTCCTATTTCCATTACAGTTCCAACATGTCAGTCCATGGCTGCTTCTTCTGCCAAGATGAGGCCACTCTCACGTTGGAGGAGCAACACCTCATATTCTGTCTGGTTAGCCTTCAACCTGAGGGCATGAACATCGATTTCTCTGACTTCTGGTAATTTTTCCCTTCCTCCTTCCCTCCTCTGCATTTCCCCATTCTGGCTTCTTGCTTCTTGTCCTCCCCCTGATGCCCCTCCTCCCCTTTCTCCCATGGTCCGCTCTTGTCTGCTATCAGATTCCTTCTTTTCCAGCCCTTTGCCTTTTTCATTTATCACCTCCTAGCTTTTTATTTCATCCCCCTCTATCCCATCCACCTGGCTTCACTTATCACCCTCTAGCTTGTCCTTCCTCCTCTCTCCATACCACCTTGTTCTGGCATCTTCCCCCTCCCTTTCCAGTTCTGATAAAGGGTCTTGGCATGAAATATTTATTCATTTCCGTAGATTCTGCTTGACCTGCCGAGTTCCTCCAGCATTGCTCTGTTGCTCTGGATTTCCCGCATCTGTAGCATCTCTTGTGTAGCTGATTAAGGATGGTCATCGTTGATTTTTGCAGGAGAAATCCTACCTCTCAAATTCAGTTTGAGTTTTTTTTGAGGAGGTAACGAAGAGTATTGATAATTGCAGGGGAGTAGAGAAGGCATTGGACAAGATGGCGAGTCCAATGGTAGGCTAGTTAAGAAAGTTGAGGCAAATAGGATCCAAATTAAGTTTGTGATACAAGGCAGATGAAGAATATGAAATGATGCTTTTCTTATTGGATGTCTTTGTCTACTTGTGTACTGCAGAAATAGGTGCTGAGATTCTGATTATTTTTTATACTTATATTACAGATATATGTGTAAATGTAGTTGGTATGATGAGTACTCATAGGAGTAGAGTCATCTTAGGAGTTTATAAAATCATTCGGGGTATGGATCAGGTTGGCTGACATAGTCTTTTTCCCAGGGTTGGAGAGCTCAAGAGCACAGATACAAGATAAGAGAGGAGCATTTTAAGAGAACTGAGAGGTAACTTCTTTACATAGAGAATGAGCTACCAGAAGAATTGGTCAAGGTGGGTACAATTGCTACATTTAAGATGTTTACATCTAATTTCTTACTGAGAAGGTTTGCAATCATACATGGAGTAGAAGGGTGCTTTTTTGTTTGGAGGCTTGTGTCAACATATGACAGCTTCACAGCTCACTTCAGCTCACATTATTGCATGTTCCTGGACAGAAACTATGAGCAAAAGACTCAGGCCTTTTTTTTTGCATCTATATCCCAAGGTTATGGGGGATAGTAACACTTTAAGTAGTGTTAAAGTAGTAACACCAAAATAGTTTAAGTAACACTTAAGCTGTTGTTCTGATTATAACGTACTGTACTGGCTCACCCAGTAGGATTCAAAATAGAAACCTTTTAAATTTGGTTTAGTACCACACTTAGCAGTGTACATAAATTAAAGCACTGTGAAAAGTTTCACAGCAAAGTACTTGAAGTATTGAATACCACATTTTAAGGAGTGCTATCTAGAAAACATTCCAGTTGTTCCATGCCCCAGGCCTCATGGCTAATGAATTAACTTCTATTCATGATACGATATTCAACACTGTGCATTCTCCCAGGTAAGTATTAAGAAGCTGAATACTTTTAATGCAGCAAAGTCTAGTTTTAAACTTAAAGGAATGTGGCTTTCATCTATACCAAAGGCATTTACAGGATTTTTTAAAAATCAGGGATTGTCTGAATCTAAAGTTGCCAGATCAAAGAAAGCTTTTTTCAAGAAGTACATTTTTTCAAGTGGAAAGTTAATGGCAAGGTGAAATGGAAACATTATTCATAATTTCTTTTACAATACAAAAAAAATTGAGCAGTGGTCCAAAGACTGTCAATAATTTTGCTATTATTAACAGCCAGTGAACATTTAGATGGTAAATGTAAACTAACAATAGAATTGAAGTACAGGGTTTGGCAGAAAGTTAGTGGTTTGATAATCTAGCAATGATCAAAGCCATTTTCTTTAAATAGAGGGGCAAATTAAACCAAAAGACATTAAAACACTTCCTGCTTGCACCTTTGTCTGCTAGTTGTGTTCAAAAAAACAATATTAGTTGTCAATTTTCTGAAAGCACACGGAATCAGCTGATGGCCTTTCCTTCTCAGATTATGTATGCTGCTGTTTAAGCACATTCAAAAGAGCTCAGAGCAGGAAGTACTTTTGTATAGTAACACAAACAAAATGCTGGAGGAACTCAGCAGCTCAGGCAGCATCCATGAGTAAATAGTTGATGTTTCGGCCGAGACCCTTCTTCAGGACTGAGGAGGAAGGGGGGAGATGGCAGAATTAAAAGGTTGAGGGGAGGGGAAAGAGTATAGCTGGAAGGTGATAGGTGAAGCTGGGTGGGAGGGAAAGGTAAAGGGCTGGAGGAGAAAGAACCTGGTAGGAGAGGATTATAGGAGAATGGGAAGGAGGAGGGGGCCCATGGAGAAGTAACAGGGTGAGAAGAAGTAAAGATCAGAGTGGGGAATAGAGGAAGTGGGGATGGGGCATGGAATTTGTTTACTGGAAGGAAAAATTGGTATTCATGCCATCAGGTTGGAGGCTACCCCGGCTGAATTGCTGTTGCTCTGAGGGCGGTCTCACCCTGGCAGAAAAGGAGGCCATGGATTGACATGGCAGAACAGGAATGAGATTTGGAATTAAAATGTTTGGCCACCGGGAAGCCACACTTGTGATGGAAGGTGCGGATGTGCTCGGCCAAGTGGTCCCACAATTTACGACAGGTCTCACAAACGTAGACGAGGCTACATCGGGAGCGATAGATGACCCCAGAAGATTCGAAGGTGAAGTGTTGCCTCACCAGACCAGGAAGGACTGTTTGGGGCTCTGAATGGAAGTGAGGGAGGTGGTGTATGGGCAGGTGTGGCACTTAGGCCATTTGCAGAGATAAGTGCCGGGAGGGAATCGCAGAGGGAGCCAACCTCTGGAAAGCGGGGAGAAGAGGGAGGTAAAGATATGTTTAGTGGTAGGGTCCCTTTGGAGATGGCAGAAGTTGTTGGAGGATGATACATTGGATGCAGAGGCTGAAGTAGATAAGAAGAAGGAGGACTCTATCATTGTTAATGTGGTGGGAAGATGGGGTGAGTGCAGATGTATGGAAAATGGTTTAGATGCGGGTGAAGGCAACATCAAAAGTGGAGGAACGGAAACCTCACCGTTTAAAGGAGGAGGCCTAGGACAGAAAGCCATGTCCTTAGAACCGATACGGCAGAGACGAAGAAACTGAGAAAAGGGAATAGCATTTTTACAGGAGATAGTGTGGGAACAGATACAGTCGAGATAACCATGGGAGTTAGTAGGTTTATAAAACTAGACATCTCTAGTTTGTCTCCAGAGATGGAGACAGAGAGGTTGAGAAAGGGTAGGGAGGTGTCAGAGATGGACCAGGTGAATTTAAGGCACAGTGGAAATATGAGGCAAAATTGATCAAAATGAGAAGCTCAGCATGGGTGTGTGAAGCACTGCCAATATAGCAGAGGAAAAGTTGAGGAGAATAACCGGGGAAAGCTTCATACATTGATCCTTCTACATTGCCAATGAAGAGGTAGGCCTTGCTGGGGCCATTTTAGAGCCCATGGCTACCCTTTGAGTTTGGAGAAAGTGGGAGAAGCCAAAGGAAAAATTGTTCAGAGTGAGGACCAGTTCTGCCAGATGAAGGAGGGTGGTAGTGGAGGGGGATTGGTTGGCTCTTTTGTCAAGAAAGAAGCGGAGAGCTTTGAGGCCTTCTTCATGACAGATAGAAGTGTATAGTGACTGAACGTCCTTGGCGAAGATGAGGTGGTCAGGGCCAGGGAATTGAAATTTGCTGAGGAGACTGAGGGCACGAGAAGTGTCAGGGATGTGGATGGGAAGGAACTGAACCAAGGGGGTTAGAATAGAATTGAGATATGAGGACACAAGTTCAGTAGGGCAGGAAAAGGCAGAGACAATAGGCCTAACTGGACAGTCTGGTTTGTGGATCTTCAGTAGGAGGTGGAAGCCAGGTAAGGGGAACTATGAGTTTGGTGGCACCGGTCAGGAGTTCTCCAGAGTGGATAATGACAGTTATATTCCTGTAAGAAATAGGTTTTTCTTGCTACTGCTTATTTTAAAGTCTTTTTTTTTCCCATCCCAATTATCACAGACTGTAATGTGATTTATTTCATGGCGTGTGGCACAGATTACCGTAGATGTCGGATTATAAGCCGCTACTTTTTTCCCACATTTTGAACAGCTTTGAACACTGCGGCCTTTAATACGGAGCAGCTAATACATGATTTTTTTCATGCCGCCAAAAACATTTTGCCTCGTAACAGTAGACCAATAAAATTGATGAGTAGTTCACAGAGGTCCAATGAAATTGTATGATAAATCAAGCGCACTTTCACAATTAAATTATTGTAAATCAGTCATTTGTACTCACCCTCATCAACATGGAAAACACTCGAAGAAAAGCATTGTGCTGCCTTTATGGCAGTTATTTAGTTTATAATATTTTCGCTTAGTAATTCATTTTCTAGTTAAAGTTAGAACTGTTTTAACTATATTTGTTTTCTGTACTACATCGCGGGATGCTATGACGTCACACCCGGTTTCGCCGCGTCTTGTGGGAAAAATGCCGTTTGCGATAAACGGGACGGCGGGGGGCGAGCGGCGGAGCCAAAACGCTGCTTTTAAGTTAAAGGCGATCAATAACTTTTCCTGGTAGGCTGCAGTATATATATTTTTTACCAGTCGTTAGGAGATATTGGAATGTTGTTCAGTAAAAAAGTATACGCAACGTATATTTAAAAGTAGCCGCGTTACAGGCACGGTTCGAAAAAAAGCATTTGCAATATGTATTTGTTTATGTTACCATATGGATTTAATTAAAAGTTAAAAAATCCTCACGTGTAATATCTTTCTGTGTAAATATCTCATATTACAACGTGGGACACCTGCGGCCGAAAATCCGGTGCGGCCTAAAATCCGGTGCGGCCTGTACAAGTAAAAAATTCATTTTCTTTCTAAAATTAGAGCCAGCGGCTTTTAATCAGGTGCGCTCTGTAGTCCGGAATCTACGGTAATCACTTTCATTTACTGGAGCAGATTCTAAGATCTGAATGGATCTTACCCTAATGCTCTTAACAAGTTCTCTGGATAAAAGATGTCTTTAGTTATTATTTGAGGCTAAGGTGTACATTCAGCGGCCACTTTATCAGGTACAGCTGCACACCTACTCGTTAATGCAAATAATCAAGTGGTAATCACAGCTGCACACCTACTCGTTAATGCAGCCAATCACGTGGTAGCAACTCAATGCATAAAAGCATGCTGACATGGTCAAGAGGATCAGTTGTTGTGCAGACCAAACATCAGAATGGGGAAGAAATGTGATCAAAGTGATTTTGACTGTGGAATGATTCTTGGTGCCAGACAGGATGGTTTGAGTGTCTTAGAAATGTCTGGATTTCTGGGATTTTCATGCACAACAATCTCTAGAGTTTACATAGAATGGTGTGGGGGCTAAAACATCCTGTGAGCAGCAGTTCTGTGGGTGAAAATGCCTTGCTAATGAGAAAGGTCAGAGGAGAATGGGCAGACTAGTACAAGGAAGGCAACAGTTACTCAAATAACCATGCATTACAACAGTGGTGCGCAGAATGCAGAACACATTGAACTTTGAAGTGGATTGGCAACAGCAGCAGAAGACCACACTGGGTTCCACACCTGTACCTGTGAAAGTGACCACTGTGTGTAGTTGTCTTCAAATTAAGAGAAAAAAGGCAGCGCAAATCAGGTATAGGCAGGTGGGAATAAATGAAGTGCTTATGGAATTAAGAAATGCAAGAGAACACGAAAGAAAGGAATCAGGAGGGCTAAAAGAAGGCATGAGGTTGCCCTAGCAAACAACGTGAATGAGAATTCTAAGGGATTCTAGAGATTTGGTAAGAGCAAATGGATTATGTGACAAAATTGGTCCTCTGGAAGATTAGAATGGGAATTCATATGTGGAGTCAAAAGAGATGGAGGGAGATCTTAAATGTTTTTTTTAAATCTGTATTTACTCAGGAGATGGGTAGGGTCTATATAAGTGAGGCAAAACTATATTAACTTCATGGACCCTATGTAGATTACAGTGGAGGAGATGTTAGCTGTCCTGAGGCAAATTGGGATGGATAAATCCCCAGGTCCTGACAAGGTGTTCCCTCGGACCTGCGGGAGGCAAGTGCAATGGGTGAAATACCAGAGGATTGGAGGATAGCCAATGCTGTTCTGCTCTTTAAGAAAAGCTCTAAAAATAAACCAGGAAGTTATAGGCTGGTGAGCCTGGCATCAGTTGTGGGAAAGTTATTGGATGGTATTCTTAGGGACCAGATATATTAATATTTGGATAGACATGGACTGATTAAGGATCATCATCAAGGATTTGTGCATGGTAGGTCATGTCTAACCAATATTATAAAGATTTTCAAGGAAGTTGCCAGGGAATTTGATGAAGGCCAAATCGTGGATGTTGTCTGCATGGACTTTAAAAAGGCACTTGACAAGGTCCCACATGGGGTAGTAAATTGAATTAGACATTGGCTTTGTGGGAAAAGCCAGAGAATGGTAGTAGATGGTTGCCTCTTTGACAGGAGGCCTGTGACTAGTGGAGTGCTGCAGGGATTGGTGCTGGGTCCGTTGTTGTTTGTCACCTGTATCAACGATCTGGATGATAATATGATTAACTAGATTAGCAAATTTGCAGATGACACCAAGATTGGGCTGTAGCGGACAATGAGGAAGGCTATCATGGTTTGGAGCAGGATCTGGACCAGCAGAAGAATGAGGTGAAAAATGGCAGATGAAATTTAATGCAGACAGGTGTTACACTTTGGTAGGACCAAGCAGGATAGGTCCTACACAGTGAATGGTAGGACTGGGGAGTGCGGTAGAACAAAGGGATTTGGGACTACAAGTCCGTAATTCATTGAAGGTGGTGTAACAGGTAAATGTGATCATAAAGAAAGCTTTTGGCACATTGGCGTTCATAAATCAAAATATTGAGTACAGGAAATGGGGATGTTTTGAAGGCCTGATTTGAAGTATTGTGTGCAGTTTTGGTCACCTCCCTACAGGAAAGATGTAAATAAGGTGGAAAGAGTAGAGAGAAAATCTACAAGGATGTTGTGGGTCTCAAGGACCTGAGTTAAAAGGAAAGATTGAATAGATTAAGCCTTTATTCCTTGGAATATAGAAGATTGAGTGGATATTTGATCGACGTATACAAAATTATGAGATGTATAGATATGGTAAATATAAAAAGGCTTTTTCCACTGTGGTTGTGTGGGACTAACCAGAGGTCATGGGTTAAAGGTGAATGATGAAATGTTTAAGGAAACATACAGGGAAAATTCTTCACTTAGGAGATCATGAGTATGTGGAATGAGTTGCCAGCACAAGTGGTGCATGTGAGCTCTCTTTCAAGGTTTAAGAAAAGTTTGGCTAGGTACATGGATGGGCTAATTCACCCATCTCTTTATTTCTTTGTAAGTAAACTTTATTTAAACGAGCTTGCTTATTATTCCAAATATAAGATGTTAAAATTGAATCTAAAGAACCAAAGTAGGTCTTAGGAATAAAAATAGGTAAGGCCTTAAAGAGATATAAAAATTTAGGAAGAATCTTCATTTTAATCGAATTAATTCGGCCAATTAGGGATAAAGAAAGAGGAGACCATTTAGAAAGCGTCTTTTTCACATAATTCAATAAGGGGTTTAAGTTTTCTTTAAATAAATTCTTGAAGGTTTTAGTAATTGTTACACCTAAATATGTAAATTGACTTGTAACAACTTGGAACGGAAATTTGGCATTTGATGACATTAGGTCATTTAAAGAAAATAGCTCACTTTTATTTAAGTTCAGCTTATATCCTGAAAAAGAACTAAACTGGGAAATTAAAGAAAGAACCGAAGGTAAAGAGGTTTCAGTGTTAGAGATAAAAAGTAAAATATCATCAGCGCATAATGAAATTTTATGAGTCATACCTTCCCTTAGTATACCAGAAATGTCCTTAGATTCTCGAAATTCTATTGCTAAGGGTTCTATAGCTAAAGCAAAAAGTAAAGGACTAAGAGGGCAACCTTGTCTAGTTCCCCGCTGTAATTTAAAGGGCTTAGAAATTTGAGAGTTAGTAATAACCTGAGCGGTAGGAGACAAGTAAATTAATTTAACCCAACGAATAAAATTAGGCCCAAAATTAAACATTTCTAAGGTCTTAAAAAGATAATTCCACTCAATCCTATCAAAGGCTTTTTCTGATAATATGCTCTCTGATATTTTTTTGGATGGTGAATATATCACATTCAACAACCGACGTATATTAAAAAGTGAGTAATGATTTTTAATAAATCCTGTCTGGTCATGTGATATAATAGATGGTAAAATATTTTCAAGTCTTCGAGCTAAGATTTTGGATAAGATTTTTGCATCAACATTTAATAAAGAGATCAGTCTGTATGAAGAACATTCAGCTGGATTTTTTTTTAAGAATAAGAGAAGTAAAAGCTTCATAAAAAGATTGAGGGAGTTTACAAGTTTCTCAGAACTTTTTAGGGTCCAATTTGACCCAAATCCCCTTACTGCCTTGTTTGGTATTATTGCAGATGAAGATATAACTTTAAATACTTCTAACCTACAGGTTTTAGTTTTTACCTCTCTTTTAGCAAAGAGAGCAATCTTGCTTAAATGGAAGGAGTCTACCTCTCCTACACATCTTCAATGGTTACGTGATATTATGTCTTATTTAAATTTAGAAAAGATCCGCTGCTCAGTCTTAAAGTCGAAACAATTTTTTATGATATCTGGGGACCTTTCCTAAATTACTTTTCCAATTTATAAAGTTTAACAGTGCACAGACTTTTATGTATATTTTCATCTTCTCTTCTTAAGCGAATATGTTTTCTTTTCTAATTTATCCATTATCATCCATCAGCTTTTTTCTTTGGTAGTTGGTAGAGGGTTGACTTTTTTTTATATAAATTTTTTTTTTATGATGTATGACCTATCTTTAAATTTTTGATTACAGAGTGGTATACCTTTATGTGTTATGCTATAACATTTTGATCAATTTTATCACAATATCTGAATGTACACAAGTTATGTTGAGATGTATCTATGTGTTGCACTCTGTAAATTTTGTTTTTTTTTCTTTTGAATAAAAAATGTTGTAAAAAGAAAGGTACGTGGATGGTAGGGGTATGGAGGGCTAAGGTCCCAAAGCAAGTCGAGGGGAGTAAACATTTTAAATGGTTCAGCATGGATTAGATGGGCCAAAGCGCCTGCTTCTGTGCTGTACTTTTCTATGACTCTAAATTGGTGCAAAAATATTCTTATTACAATGACAAAGTTATTTGCTTCTGTCATATCCACATCTGAACACAACTGCTTCACAAAGTAAGTTCAAAGTAGATTTATTATCAAAGTACGCGTGCAGTGAAATATATATAGCTAGGGTGCCTAAGACTTTTGCACAGTACTGTATTTGGCAACATGAAGTGGAGAGCAATTTTGTAAATCTTGCGGGAGCAAAAGATGTTGGGAATGGCGAGGTTGGAGCGGCATAGAGGGTTGTGGACAAGTGGCAGGGAAGGAGTGCCAGGGTGGATGGTGGCAGTGAGACACCCAGGCAATGTCATTTGATTCTAAACAATTGGTTTATTGATCATTGCAGAATGTCCCTGTGGTGCTTCCCATTCCTGCCCTTCTCCATTCCCCTTTTCCCAACCATGATTCTCCTCTCCCTGCTCCCTTCCCATTCTCAGTCCACAATAGAGACCCATATCAGAATCAGGTTTATCATCACTCACGTGTCATGAAACTTGTTTTTTTTTTGTGTGGCAGCAGTACAGTGCAATACATAAAATTACTACTGTACTGTGCAAAAGTCTTAGGCACCCCATGTGACTTTTGCACAGTACTCTATTTCACAGTATATTACCCTGAGATTCATTTTCAAGGTAAGTAAATGGTAATAAATATCTGAAAAATACATAGTGGAAATAAATAACTTAATGTAAAAACAAAAACGTGGGAGTATGGAATCAGCCAGTTAGCATTTTGAAGAAAGACAGGTTAAAATTCTTAATGGCATTCAATTCTTTGCAGGAAAGTAAACTTTTTTTTTCCAATTATGAAATGCATCTTTTATTCATTATCTGTATTTTTGCTTCTGATTTTATTACATTCATATAAATGGAGATTTTTGTCTTTAAGCAACATTTGAATAGCAAACCATAAAAATTGAGCCTAAACAGATATTGAAAATGTGTTCTTTAATTGTAGTAATTCTGACAAGCTATTAAGGAAAATGCAGTATTTTCATAATGTATAATAAAGTCACACTGAAAAGTAAAATAATCTTCTCTATTAGCTATGTATGTGATAGTCATGTTTGGTGTTGATTTTTACCCCAATTATAGGACCTTTGTTCATGGTATTTTTAATTATACAAGCAGACAGTTCAATAAATAGCCTGACTTTTTAACTAGCTTCCACCTGTGATCAATCCTAAATATTATCTGGAACTCATTTTCCTCTTCGGAAGTCATTCTGGTCCAACACTGTTTAAACATTCAATTCTCATTTAGTCTCTGCTCTCTCAAATCTACAGTTAAAATGATTTCATGAGGAAAAGTACTTCACAAATGAGGGCCTTTAACAATTTTCATTTAATGGGTTCCAAATTGGCAACAATTTGCATACACAAGTCACACAGACTGGCTCATTGACAGGAGCACCAGCTAATGCCAGCTGGAAGTAGGCAAGTCATTATATCAATTGTTGCTTTAACATTTGACAAATTGGACATCACAGCTTCAGTGCCTACTCTTTCTTAATACTGTGTTGGTGAGCTTGTGTTCAAAACGGGGAACAATTCTTCAAGGACATGATCACTAATTGCAAGTTAGTCTCTGAAGGATTGCTACCAACCATTGCTCCAGTTCCTCACACATTCTCACTTTATAGAATTGTAGAACAAGGATTCATTATCGCTGTAAATGTTGACTGGATTCATCATGTATCTGATGCGTCTCACAGTCCGCCACTTGCCCCCACAGCTGTATCGCCATCATCCCACTGCTGTTTGTAAGGAGTACATACATTCTCCCCAAGATAGAGTTCAGATTTCCTCTCACAGTCCAAGGACTTGCTGGTTTTGTTAGGTTAATTGGTCATTGTAAATTGTCCCATGATTTGGCCAAGGTTAAACGGAGGGTTGCTGGGCTGTGACTCAGAGGGCTGGAAGGGCCTATTCTGCGCGGTATCTCAATAAATAAATAAATTTCATCATACATAGTGCGCCATTCAAGAAAATGCAGAGCATTCTAGCTGCAGCAGCTATGAGTGCTTTCATTCTGTGATAGTCCATTTCTCCACCTGCAGTTGGGCTCCCAACACCCAAAACCGAACCGATCCCGCCAATTATGAACTCTCTTTCAAGGACTCTTCAGCTCATGTTCTTCATATTTATTACTTGCTTGTTTGTTCCCTCTCTTTATATTTGCATAGTTTGTCTTTTCCACAGTTGTTGTTAGTCTGTCTTTGTGGTTTTTCATTGACTCTATTCAGTCTCTTCATTGTTGCCGTGAATGCTCACAAGGAAATGAATTTCAGGGTAGTATATGCTAACATTATTGTACTTTGATAATAAGTTGTCCTTTGATTTACCGTTCAAAGTAATGAGCTCACTTTTGATGACATAGTTCTATAGTCTGGTATGGAATCCCATACATACATGCTGCTGATGTGTAAGGAATGTTATGCACCATAAAAATTGAGGTGTGCTCAAATAATGATTCCACTGTATGGAGCATTCTACAGCAGCCAGTATTGTTTGACAGAAGATTCTCAAGGTTTATGGTCGATATGCCTTTTCCTCTAGAATCTCAGTGACGTGAACCACTGTTTGGTTCAAACAGTGAGTTTATATGTTTATCCCATTGATACTGCATCATTTGGATAAGATTGTATTTTGGCTTTAAAATAAGCATCACCAGAGCATATGAAAAGTATAAATTGGTCAGTTATGTACTGTAAGTCATAATTAATAACAGGTAATAATTGAATAATTGCTCTCAGAAAAACGATTCAAAATTATCTTTGTTTCTTCAATTGCAATTGAAACAACTCAGATAATAGAGTGAATATTTTGTGATTAGTTAATGTACATTCATGAGATACTCAAAGTATGGTGTAAATCAGAAAATGGATTGAGCTAAATAGAACATTTAAAATTGCTGTGGTTGGCAGTTTTTGGATAGAACTTTAATATGGCAGTAACAAAAATAATAAAAGCTGATGTCAACAAAAGTAAAAACTGTTGGGGAGTATTCTGCAGTTAAGTGAATATAGCAGATACTAATTCAAACAGGAATTAGTCTTCAGTTCTAAATGTGGATAGTAAATTGCAAATAGTAAACTGAAATCAAAAGCCCATTGAGATATGATTTGCAAACTGCTAAGACAATGGGGTTGTGTTAATTGGCCTGCATCATACCAGGCAACATGGATAATTAATAGTTTTTTGTGTACTCAGGATATTTGAGTACTCGGAGACAGTCCTGACAACTTTAATTTTGGGTGTCTGGCTTTCTGAATTCTGTCTTCAGAAGGTTTGGGTCTTTGATCATTCAGAGGTGTTTTCCACTGTAGGTATGTAATTCAAAGCCCAAAATATTGAAATAAATGATGTAATTGTAGTTATTGAAATTGTATTGAATCACCTGCTGTTATCTTTGACCTTAAGGCTATTAAAATGTGAGGTATTCTTGGGTTTTGTGAGCCTGTGACAAGAGGGTCTCGAGAATGATGTCTGCTTGTTGTGATGAATAAAGACTTGTATATCTCCAGCTTCAGTGTCTCTCAGGTGACTTTGATCACAGTCACAACAAAACAATGAATTGAAATTGTTTTATATGCAATAGAGCTGTTCTGCTTGAAAAGGTGAATTAATTACCATTCCAGTAGAGGTGGGGATTCATGTGGTAGAATGTCTTAAATCTAATGTTACTGTACTTACTGCACTGAAACATAATATCAGAGCTTTAGAATGGTCCACAGACTTGTATGAAATTATTAAGGCATTGAAATAATATTAAAAAATTGTGTATTTAGCTATTGGGTTTACAAGCATGCTTTTTCTAGGTAAAGAAGAAATATTCTGAGACAATTACTGGATGTAGAACGTACAACCAGGTAACTAACAACATGAGATAAGATTTCCTTTCTGTGGATTATGTAACAAAATCTACTGGCCATTCAAAACAAATAACATACAAAAAAAGGAGCGTTTTTCCTACAATAATTTTTGGCTAATTTTAAGATCCTCTGTTATGCTGCGTGTTGTTCAGAAGACAAGGACATTTACTTAACATAATTTTCTTGACAATTGAGGTTACTGGCATTCATTTAAATATACCGATGATGTAATATAAAAGATGCTAATTCTTTTTGTAACATGTTCACTTGTGTTAAGACCATAAAATATGGGGGCAGGATTAGGCAATCAAATCTGCTTGCCATTTCATCATGGCTGATCCATTCCCCTCTCAACTCCATTCTCCTGTCTTCTCCTTATCACCTTTCACACTTCATCTCTGTTTAAATGGACGTCCCTTTATTTTGAAGCTGTGCACTCTAGTCCTAGATTTCCTCACCAGAGGAAACATCCTATTCACTTTCATTCTATCTAGGCCTTTCAACATTCGATTGGTTTTAATGAGATTTCTGCCCCCCCTCCCCCCCCCATCTTCTAAATTCAATTGAGAACAGGCCTGGAGCCTTGAAATGCTGCTCATATGATAACTCTTTTATTCCACAGGTCATTCTTGTGAGCCTCCTCTACACCTTCTCCAATGCCAGCACATTCCTCCTTAAACAAGGGGCCCAAAACTTCACACAATACTCCAAGTGAGGCCTCATCAGTGTCTTAGAAAGGATCAGCATTACATCCTTGCTTTTATATTCTAGTCCTCTTGAAATGAATGAGAACATTGCATTTGTCTTCCTCACCACTGATTCAACCTGCAAATTAATTTTTAGGGAATCCTGCATGCGGGCTCCCAAAAATCTTTGTTATGTTTTGTAACTTCAAAACATTAAACTAATTGAAAGGAAGACGTGGGAATCTGGGAATGCAGATATAACTTTGTGTTTACTTTAAGCGAGGTGCACACTTATCACATGATGGTGTGATTACGTATGCAATTCATATATTTGTACATATAATTCATGAATTATTTCAATGAACAAGAATGCTTAATCAACCAATTAATTACTCTAATATTAAATACACAACACTCCTCCCTACTTAACTATAAATTCCAACTCAGTAGAGAATACATCTCAACTATATACTCAATATACTACATAACACAACTACTATACTATACAGGCATCCACAGCATAGTAAAATTTAAATTGTCCCATTCTGGTCTAAAGATTTAATTGCTGTGGAGGATATCTTACTCTTGTGGAATAATGTCTTTCTTGACAAAGAGGACCACTCTGTTTGGCAGGTGAAACTTGTGGCATTGAAAACAATCTCAGGTTCTGGTGTCTCCTCTGTGGTGGTTGTAGAAGTTGATTCTAAGACTGCAAAAAGTGGTTCTGACAGTTCTGGATGCCTTTCTTCATCCTTTTTCTTCCTCTAGTTTGTTCATCTTGATCCTGGGAATATACAGTGCCTATAAAATGTATTCACCTTCTTGTAAGTTTTTGTGTTTTATTGAATCACAGTGGATTTAATTTGGCATTTTGACATGATCAACAGAAAGACTCTTTTGTGTCAAAGTGAGAAGAGATCTCTACAAAGTGATTAAATTAATTACAAAATTGGATCGAGGTCTGTACTCTGAGTTGACCACTCCAGGACATTATTTTGTTGTTTTTAAGCCAGTCTTGTGTAGCTTTGGCTTTATGCTTGGGATTATTTGCTTGCTGGAAAACAAATCTTCTCCCAAGTTGCAGTTCTCTTGCAGACTGCATCTAGTTTTCCTTTAGAGTTTCCTTATATTTTGTTGCATTAATTTTACCCTCTACCTTCACAAGCCTTCCAGCACCTGCTACATGAAGTATCTCCACAGCATGATGCAACCACCACCATGCTTCGTGGTAGAGATGGTGTGTTTTTGATGATGTGTGGTGATTAGTTTGATGGCCAAAAAGATCAATTTTGGTTTCATCAGACTGTAGAACCTTCTTCTAGCTGACTTCAGAGACTTCCAGCAAAGTCTAGCTGAGATTTCATGTGAGTTTTTTTTCAACAGTGGTTTTCTCTTTGCCACTCTCCCTTAATGCTGTGACTGGTGAAACACCTGGGCAACAGTTGTTGTATGTGCGGTTTCTCCCATCTCAGCCACTGAAGATTGTAACTGCTCCAGAGCTGGCATAGGTCTCTTGGTGGCCTCTCTTAATATACCCCTTCTTGCACGGTCTTTTTGAGGACGGCCTGCTCTAGGCATATTTACAGCTGTGCCATGTTCTTTCCATTTCTTGAGGATTGACTTAACTATACTCCAAGGGATATTAAGTGATTTGGAAATTTTCTTGTATCCATCTCCTAACTTCTGCTTTTCAATAACCTTTTTGCGGAGTTGCTTGGAGTTTTCTTTTGTCTTCATGTGTGGTTTTTGCCAGGATACTGACTCGCCAGCAGTTGGACGTTTAGATACTGGTGCATTTTTACTACAATCAATTGAAATACCTTGACTGTGCACTGTGATCTTTTAACTAATCATATCTCTTCTAAAACCAATTGGCTGCACCAATGACTCTATGGTGTGTCATATTAAAGGGGTAGAATACTTAGACAATCAATTACTGTATTTTTGTGTATTTGTAATAATTTAGATCACTTTGTAGAGATCTGTTTTCACTTTGACACGAAATAATCTTTTTCTGTTGATCAGTGTCAAAAAATGGAAATTAAATCCACTATGATTTAATGTTATAAAACAATAAATCATGAAAACTTCCAAGGGGGGGGTGAATTTTTTTTTTATAGGTCTGTACATTTAGTTCAATGGAATCTTCTCTTATTAGTCTTTCTATTTGCTCCCTTTACGATCTGATCTCTCCTTGGTTTCTTCATCCACAGCATCATTTGAAGAATCCTCTGTTTTCGTATCTCCATTGATTCCTTTCTTCTTAGCCTTTCATTCCCCCAGCTGGGCTTTGGTCTTTGCATCTACGTTTACAAGGAGCTGTTTGTCTCCCACTTGAAGTTCATGCAATAAGCCTAATGCATGCAGAGTAGACTCTGGTTCTTTATACTCACAGAAAGCCAAATGCTTGCATCTTTCCTGAAGCTCCTTGAACTTTCTACGTGCTTAAAAACAGGTCACATTTCACAAATAACTGCCTGATTAACATATCAGAAGCTTTCTCGGATATGTTGCCTACAAAAACTCTTGTAGTCGAACTAATGCTTTTGTCACTTTCACAACTCCTCTGAGCAGCTGATGCACTATCAATAACTCTCTGAGATGTGAGGCGAGATATCAGCTTTTATTGACTGGAAGAAAGAACAAGCAGTAGTTGACCACCATACTACATCCTGGAGACTGAGGGCTGGGCTCAGGCCTCAATCGCCTTTATACTGGGGTCTGTGGGAGGAGCCACAGGAGCAGTCAGCAGGGGGGGCGTGTCCAGACAGGTACATGTAGTTCACCACATTAGCGTTGTCCTTCTTTGGTAAAAATGCTTTCCAACTGGATGCACAGAGGTTGGCACCAACACCTGTTTGTCCTCTGATGGGCAATGGTTCATGGTGGTTGGCATGGAGACAGTTGGGCCATCATCTAATACCTTTCTTAATTCACATTCAGATAGCAAGGGATGTGGCGTGCAAATTGTGGATGGATCTCCAGTCAAGTTGTAGTTTTCTAGCCAATTACATCCCCACGTTGCTGGTCCTCCTCATCATCCAAATGTTGACCTACGATGTGGCTGTTGGTAGTTGCATTTCACTATTACTATGCCATTCCCACAAGAGTTATCTTGTGTTCAGTATTAGTTCTTAGTTGGATACTTGCAGGCTTCAGTTTAATATCTTTGAAATGCTGTTTCAACTCATTTTGTAGAATTACTAAAATGGCTGAACCGGTGTCTTAATTTCATTTTAATTAATTTGCCGTTCACTTCTGGTGTAAGCCATATTGCTTGTCTATTATTAATTTTTGCACTGTAAATAGCAAGGTTACACAGTCCTGTGATTTTTTTTTTCATCATTATCAAAGTTTTCATCAACAGCATGCTGGTCAGTGTCCTTTTGCAACTGCAACTTGACTTTTTAGCTGTCTTTTCTCTGCAGTCCACTTATTTTTGTCTGCCCGATATCCTCTTTGTATGTGTCCTACTTTGTTGCACTTTCTGCAAGTTTTGCCTTTAAACCTGCATTGGTGTGCTGTATGTGAACCCCTGTCACAACGGTAGCACAATTTGTCAGCCAGGCTAGTATCTGTTTAGATGTCTCAATTTTGTTCATGCTCAGTTTCATTCCTGACTGCAACTCAATTGGTTCTCTGTGTGTGGTTTCCATTGAAACAGTGATTTCAATGGCTGTCTTAAATGAAAGTCGTGCTTGAGTTAGGAGATGTTTTTGAATACTTTCTTGTAACATTCCACAAACTAAACTATCAATCTCTCAGAACATTAAGTTGAATATGGAACTGATAATGCTCAGAAAGCTTCTTTAATTCAGTGACATATGCTGAAATGGACTCTGCTCCATTTGATTTTGCTTATTAAATCTAAAGCATTCTACAATCAACAATGCCTTTGTTTCTAAATGTTTCTCCGTTACTTTCACAATATCATCAAAGCTCATTTCCGCTGGTTTGGTTGGAGCAGTTAAACTTTGAAGCAAAATGTAAGCAGCAAAATTGGTACTTGATTCTCATTGGGTATTTAATTTGCTTCAAAATATTGTTTAATTAGCTGCGTATGCATGTTCCAGTTATCTTTTGTGTGATCAAACTTATCAATCTTTCCAATGTAGCCAGCCATTTCTGCTTTTATTCATGATTATTATTACTCACTCTTTATGAACCTACAAATTCTTCAGCTTTCTTCTTTTATTTTAACTCAACAGTCTATGCATATGCTGTGCTGTTCTTTTAGTTTGCATGTCTGGTTCTGCTTTAACAGGTCGGTAGACTCCTTGTGTTTTTAAAAATTCCTCATCATGAATGTTATGTCTTGTAATTTCAAAACATTAAACTAATTCAAAAGAAAACATGGGAGTTCAGGAATGTGGGTCTAACTTTGTGGTTACTTTAAGCTAGGCGTGCACGTATCATGTCATAACATGATGACTTCCCAACACTGCCTTCCATCTGCCACCCCTTTGTTCATTCTTCTAATCTGTACAAGTCCTTTTGCAGCCTCTCTGCTTCCTGAACACTATTTTCCCCTCCATCTGTCTTTATATTGTCTGCAAACTTGGCCACAAAGCCATTGATTTCATCATCTAAATCGTTGACCTACGACGTAAAAAAAGAAATGGCCTCAAAACAGAATCCTGTGGGACACTAGTAGTCACTGGCAGTCAATCCCAAAAGAATCCCTTTTTCCCCACTCTTTGTCTCCTGCCAATCAACCAATGCACTGCCCATGCTGGTATCATTGCTGTAATACCATGGGCTCTTGTCTTGTTTAACAGCCTCAGGTGTGGCACCTTGTCAAAGGCCTTCTGAAAATCGAAATACCCAACATCTACCAATTCTCCTTTGTCTATCCTGCTTGTTATTTCTTCAGAGAATTCCAACAGATTTGTCAAGCAAGACTTTCCCTTGAGGAAACCATGCTGACTTTGACCTAATTTATCATGTGTCTCCAAGTAGCCCAGAACCACAATCTTAACAGTCAACTCCAACATCTTCCCACCCACTGAGGTCAGGCTAACTGGTCTATAATTTCTGTGCTCAATAATAATAGTCCTACTAGACTATTTGTGTCATTTGTGTCGCAGTTGATTGATAGCTACTTTGATTTCAGAAGTCTTAACATGTGGGTAACCTCAAGAGGTTCTCTCTTATGTGTTCTTTTGAACCAAAACTAATGAGGTTTGGATCTGAGTTTGAAAATCTAGTTCAATGGTACCATAAAAACAACCTCTCAATGTCAGAGAAACCAAGGAACTGATTATTGCCTACAGGAAGAAGAAGCTGTTGATCCACGAGCCAGTCTTCATTAAGGGATTGGAAATGGGGAGGGTCAGGAACTTTGTTAAGTTTCTTGGTGTTACCATTATCGGAGGATCTGTCCTGGGAGTAGCATGTAAGTTCCATCATTTAAAAAAAAAAGAATGACAGGCCTCCTTCTTTCTTGGAAGTTGCATAGATTCAGCATGTCATCTGAAACTTTGACAAATTTCTATTGATGCAAAGGGGAGAGTATCCTGACTGGTTGCATCATGGCCTGGTATGGAAACATCAATGCCCAGAAATGGGAAAGTCTAGAAAACATGGTGGATACAGCCCAGTCCATTACAGAAAGTTCTCCCCAATTGCTAAACACATTTACTAGGAACACTGCCAGAAGAAAGCAGCATCCACCATCAAGAATCCCCATCATCCAGGCCATACTCTGTTGTCACTACTACTGTCGGGCAGGAGGTACAGGAACCTTGGGATCCACACCACCAGGTTCAGGAACACTTATTGCCCTACAACTATCAGACTCCTGAACCAATTGGATAACTTCACTTACATCAATGCTAAACTGTCTCTACAACATATAGATTCACTTCCACAGACTCTACAACTCAGTATTTATTTACTTTAAAAAATTATTTACGTGATTTCTCTTCATTTGCACATTGCTGATGCAGTAACAGCTTCACATGAGTCTATTTCTGTAGGACGGGTGTTAGTAGCTGGAATGTTATTGCTGACCCATTTCTTCATGTATGGATAAATGGAATTAGCTGAACACTGGGACCATTGAGAACAGGGAGCCCAGGAGTCTGAAACACATCTGCTGAGCACTTTTTGATAGCAGTCTTGTGTTTTGCAATATGCCACGACCATTGATGATGGGGACATCCATGGATCAGTCTTGTGTTGCAATATGCCGCTACCATTGACGATGGGGACATTCATAGAGCTTCCTAATGCTGCTTAATCTCTTGCACCATTCGTCCCTGGAAGAAATAGGTGTGCAGGCATTTTGTCTGATCCACTGGTTGTGGAAATTCTTGCCTCTTTCTATGCCATGCTGTTCCTGCTCTTTAGCAAATGTATAGTCTTGTGCCACGTTTTCACCAGTTTGGTCTCAGAGATTTCTGTTGCACTTTGTGTCATTCTGCATGGATGAAATGGACTAATTCCTGTCTGGTTATGGAGAGGAGAGGGAGCCCAGGCTGGCAGCAGCTTGTGTTATTTTTGTGAAGCTTGATGTGGCACTCCCTCTGCTTTTTGCACCACAGATAATTTTGAAAATACCTGTTTAGTAATTTTTTTAAGTGAGACTTTCTTAAGGAGGGTACATTTATATATTTATCATTACTCTGTGGTTAAGTTGTTCACAGCAGCAAATGCAAATTTTGACCATCCACGTAATGTAGAAGAATATTGTCCTCAGTGTCGTGGCCTTCACATGGCCGCTAATCGTAAAATAAGCTGGTAGAAAACTTCTAGTTTGAATTAATCTTTTAAGGGACAGTGCTTATTTTTCTAATATAAATTGCCAGCAGCTTGCTGCAATGCTGATTGTGCTTTGTGACTCTGTGTTAACAGTTTCATGGATGAACAATTCCATGCAGTTCTCAGCAGCTGCTGGTGCGGTTTGCTATTTGCCTGAGGCTGGTGGGAGGGGAGAGTCTCACGTAGAGAATAAATATCTCAATACTATATTGATGTAGTTGTGAGTCATAGAGAGGCTGTTACTGCAGAACATTCTGCTTCATGCAGCCTCAGTTGAATAAAATTCTAGTCATCGTATGTATGCGTGCACGCACACACACACACAAGTCTTTGAAGATTTTATTTATATTTGCATCTCTGGGATCGATGTCCATGCTCTCAGGAATTCAGCTAACGCATAGTGTGGAGAGTGGGTGGTGAGTCCGAAGATCTGATGCTGATGGTTGGGGCATTTGATGTTTGCAAATGTGAATGGATTGGAAAGCTTCATCTACACTTTGCAGTCTGCGTGTAAACCTGGAGATTGCCAGGCTGAGAAATGCTGCTTCTGATTACACACTGTAGCAATATTTGCCTCTCTATTAGCTCTTTGTGCTGCGAACTGAACTGAGAAACACTAATGCCCGAGTTCTTTGATCTGAGGGATCAATGATTTAATGCTTGGACTGATGCCTGGTGCCAGTGCTGTTTTTCTTCAGAGTGCTACATGCCATTGCAGTAACAACCAACAACTGTATAGCTGCAACTATAATGAAAGTAAGCAGAACAGAAACCCAGGTCTTGTAGTAATAGGGTAAGTGCAAAATACTTCCAGTGAGTAATAAATTTTACTGGATCTTTGGAAAAGCTTTATGCATCTTACACAACAGGTATGCAAAATATTAATAGCCAAAGAGTCATTAACTGTTGATGTGCCATTTTAATACACTGTATTTGTTGCTCAAGTCAAATTGGGGAAGTATGTTCTTTAAGTGATTTGTTCTCTAATGTTTACAAGGGGCTATCTGTTATCTCCTAAAGCATGACTTTTGAAGATTTACTGAATAGGACTGTTCCATGTAAAAGATCTGCAAATTTCTCCTTTACTGTCTCTGGTAAAGTTCTCTCATTATTTCATAACTAATACACCTAAATGTTACTGTTTTTTAAAGTCTTTCACAATGTTGACTAGTTTTGAAAAACATAGGAAAAAAGGCACACAAGTGTATTATAATTTGACAAAGAACACACTACCTCAAATGAAAATCTCAGACTAGAAATTTTTTCACACAGGAAGGTGTGTGCCAAAATACTACAGTGCCATGTCAGTTTATCTGGGTCTTCAGGGGAAATAAATTTCAAAAGAGCACAATTCTTTGGTCTTTCGCACTGCCATGCACAATGGTTGATCATAATGTCTTGAAAAATGCTGCTTACTTGTGGAGTGATCCATTCTGGTAGAAGTTGTGGCTCAGAGGGGAGACGTAGTGAAATGTTTTTTGAGTTACCTCCTACTAGGAATATTGAGTTGAACACAAATTGGCACTTGACTGGATATCAGGGTGTAAAAGTTGGAATTGGAGCTGACAACTGATTGAAGGGATTGGTGTTGGGAGTTGACTTATTCCAACAATAGTAGAAGCTGTTGCCTGCGTTTTACTGCTTGCATCTGATCCACTGGTGTATCAAAGAATCTATTGTTGCCTTTCATTGGCAGATGCTGTAAATGTGGATTAAGTAAGGGTTGTCTTTTAAAGGAAGTCACAGACAGGCTTTCATTCCATTAGTCATGCTCTGCTGCTAATAACATTATTAAATGTGCATTGCATGCAGATTGACCTAACTTCTTTATGCCCAATGAACTCAATGCATGGAAACACCCTTTGCACAAAAAGCACAATTCGGTATTCCACCACATGTACTTTGTGCTTGAGTTCAATCTGTATCATAGTAAGATAAAAATAATTTACTATATGTTTGAATCTATATAGGTTGAACCCAAACTCGTATATTAAACTATTTTGAAGAACTGCACATCAATAACTATTAACAGTTAATTGCAAACAAGGGAAAAATCTGCAGATGCTGGAAATCCAGGCAACACACGCAACATGCTGGAGGAACTCAGGAGGCCAGGCAGCATCTACAGAAAAGAGTAAGCCAAGACCCTTCATCAAGATTCATGAAGGGTTTCAGCCTGAAAAGTGGACTATTTACTCTCTTCTATAGATGCTGCCTGCCCTGCTGTGTTCCCCCATTTTTTGTGTGTTTCTAACAATTAATTGTGTTTCCATTGTCAGTAGTTGTATGATGAATATAGAGATGAATTAATCAACACTTCATTGTAAAGCCATCATTTATTGAGTCATTCTGCAGAGAAACCTTTAGCACATCATGTCTGTGCTGATTGCTTTGCTTATGTATACAATCCCGTCTGCCCACATTAGCACATCTTGCCTATCCAAGTGCTTTGCAGTTACGGATTGGTTGACCTCTGGCAAAATTATGTTGAGAATAATAAATTACACCAATTTTGAAACCAAGCTAACAAATTGAAAACATTCTTTTAAACGGTGTGTTTTGAAACCATTTACACTTTCTGACTTTGACCAGTTAACATTAATCATTAACTTAATGACCTTGCTGTGATATTGGTGTACAGTAATTCAATGAACTGTGAATTGGCCATAGCTCACAGTTGTAAAACATTTATTAATATTTGTATATCATTTAGGGTTCAAGCAGAGAATGTGGCTTTTTCAAGCACCGCAGGGAGAATCAGTCTTAAACTTTCTTGCTGATGAATAGGATAGTTTGGGCAGTTTCAGGGCAAGTTTGTTGCCTGATAAGTCACTGGATGTCAAGCTTTTTTTAAAAAAAGAATCTGAGTCATAAATGAAATAATGGCTTTGTCATCGACCTCAGCAAGAGTTGCCCATGAAGATCTAGCAATCCCTCTTTCAATAACTTCAAAATTTTTCATCCCTGTTGCTGTTAAGAACACCAGACCTCGACATCTGTCAATTGTGATATAATCAAGCTGGTTGAAAAACAAGTCTTGATAACTCTCACATACAACAAAACAGGAAGCAAAAATGCCAATTTTTAATGGTTGGAACACACACGCTTGATTAGCATGGAGAGTGAGATGGTAAACCATTTATGATAAAGAAAATAAATGATTTCCCTTAGTTTGAAATGTGCATCTGCATTACGGTATGCTTGAATCAAATCAGTTTTTCCTCTGGGCCAGATAGTTCATTAAATTATTATACTTGTATAAATCTCAGTTATTTTAGTGGGGAATGTTTGTAGTTTAAGTTCAGAGTAGTTTTAATTTTTTAACAATTTCTCCTGATTATAGTGGAGAATGCCATGTATAAAAGAGTATTATACTCTTTTTATATCACTGAAGTTGCCACCTATGGAATTCCTGCTCATCTTTGTTCAAAGCTGAAAGTAAATTTATTAAAGTATGAATATACTACCTTGACATTCATTTCCTTAGCAGGCATTTACAGAAAATAAAGAAAAACAATAGAATTTATGAGAAACTAGAAACTAAATGAGAACAGAAGAAATAATAGTGATGGTAGGCTATTTTGGTCTTTTGAGCCTACTATACCATTTATCAAGATCATGGCTGACTTTTTACACAGCTGAGCTCTTTATTCGTAAACTGCTAACTGGTTAAGCTATAAAATAAAAACTATGACAGAGTATACAGACAGTTTTTTTTTTCTCAGGCTTGAAATCTTCATATCAGAAGGCATGCATTTAAAGTGGGAGGGAGTAATTTCAAAGGAGATGTGAGGGAGAAGATTTTTTAACATGGAGAGTGATGGGAAGGTATCACCTGGGGTGGTGGCGGAGGCAGAAATGTTATGGATTTTTAAGAAATGTTTAGATAGACACATGATAGTGAGGAAAATGGAAGGATATACATTGTGTAGGTAGAAGAGATTAGTTAACAATTTAATTGTTTTGACAAAACATTGTGGGCTGAAGGGCCTATTCCTGTGCTGTACTGTTCTATGTTCTAACAAAGACTGACAAACAACCAAAATAAGGCAAATCATGTAAATAAAAAAATATATCTAAATAGTACTGTGAACATGACTTGTAGAGACCTTGAAAATCAGACTAGTCAGTTCAGTATTGAGGTGAGTGAACTTACCCATACTGGTTCAGGAGCCTGATGGTGTAAGGTACTAATTTTGGCTTGTAATGGGCATTATGACAGCCACTAAGTCAGAATTAATATTTCATTTAAATTCCTTATCTTTTAAGTTTATTCTGAGCTCTTCCCTCATCAGATTTCTGCAGTCTCCTGAACCTCTTTTGCAGTATACCATCCATCCCAGTTACCTCATTTCTGCCCTTGATTAGGATGGTGATAGCTGTTTGTATTCATGATGTTGGATACTCAGCTGTAAAAAGGCATTGAGGTAGAAAGAGAGGATGATATTGATGAATGGTATAGCCGCCTCAAACAACCAAACAGCTTATAACTGCTATTCGTAAACACAAAGTACACTGCAGATGCTGGGGTCAAAGCAACACGCACAACATACTGGAGGAACTCAGCAGGTCAGGCAGCATCCGTGGAAGCGAATAGTCAACATTTCGGGCCGAGACCTGAGCCCTAACAGAGCGTCTTGGCCCGAAACTTTGACTGTTCGTTTCCACGGATGCTGCCCGACCTGCTGAGTTCCTGCAGCGTGTTGTACATGTTACTTACAGCTGCTATTATTTCTTCTGTACTTCTGATGATAAGAGCAGAATCCCAAGATGAGCTTTTCACTGGTTATTTCCTTGGCTCAGTAGTGTTAATTACGCGCAAACTTGATAAAGTCATAAAATGCTGGAAAACCTCAGTGGGTTAGGCAGCATCTTCTGACTTGTGAGGTTACAATATTTTCAGTAAAGTGGTGATGTACATTGAAGTACAAAAGAAAAACATGATGCTACCATTTGATCCTGGTTAATGTACGAAGTAAATATTCTTTGAAAATCATGGAGGATATTCTTCAAAGTGGCTAGACTTGCTTGATTACAGTAATTTTTCACTGGTTTTCCAGTTTTCATAAAATGATGCTGAACTGAGAATGTTCTCATGCACCTCTTGATAGGATCTGGTTCTCTTTCTTTTCACTCTGCATTGTGCAACAAATGTGTGTATCTGAAATAGCAACCGGACATCACTGGATTATTTTTGAGGAATACCTATGTGATGATGTCTGCACTTTAAAGTAGACAATTATAAAAAGCATTTGATAATGTGCAGTCTTGTAGAAGGCAAGTCTTCATCTAAGCATTGGAATAATAGTTCCTTGAAGGGATTTGGGCAAGTGCCTTCTTGCCATTAAAAATGCCTATGTTTAGGACTAATCTTCTATTTCCTCTCCTTTCTTTGTGGCTCATATCAATTTACAACACAGAAAAAGACCATTCAACTCATCAAGTTGAGACAATCCTAACTGTTCCATTAACCACTTACTTTCCTGTAGTCCCACAATGGATTTTCATTCTTGTACCCACTAACTTCTGCTTTTGTTTCTTTTGTCACTTACTTATATGAAAGAGTAATGTCTAGTGGCCTGGTTAACCTGCTGGAAGTGGAAGGAAACAGGTGCACCCAGGGGAAATCTGCACAGTAACAGGCAGAATGTTCAAACTCCACACAGTACCTATCTATGGTCAGGAGTGGGTTTGGGACCCTACAAGGCAACAGCACTACTGTGCTATCCTGTCACTTTTACATAGTTCAGTCTAGTTTTTGTACTGTGTCATGTAACACCATGGTCCTGAAAAAATGTTGTCTCATTTTTACTATGTACTGTACCAGCAGTTATGGTTGAAATGACAATAAAAGTGACTTGAAAGTGACTTGACTTGGTATTCTGGTGGTACTCTCTGACAAGTGTTTTTTAATATTTTGTATATGGTGAGACTGTTTCCACTCATTGACATGCATTTGTATTGAGATAGACTCTTATTTATTATAATTGCAATTTCTATTATGCTATTTTTGTCAAGCTTTGTAAAGCTATTGTGCGTTCCGTCCAAATTGTTACTTGGAAGATCATGGACTGCATTGTTTAATCATGGATTCCCCCTTCTCCAATTGCACAATTTTTCAAAGAAGTGTTGACAGGCGCACTCTGCTTTTGCCAGATCTATTTTTAGCAAATCCCTCGGAGGCGAACATCAGTATTGCTCTGATGTAAGCTTTCGTAGCAGTTAGAATCAGTTCACCTGAAAGATGAACAAAACGTGAACTAAATGTGGTCTTTTCTTTTGGAACGCTTTTTTTCACCAGTTTAAAGCTGGTTTGGTTGATACTTCTGGAATATTTGGAAGTAGAAATTTGAGTGTACCAAATCTTTTTGGGAATGCTTTTGGTATAGGATAAATTTCTCATTGAACAGTGATGTATGAGGTTCTTTCTCCACCAGCACTTCCATCCCACCAGTGCTGGGCCTCAAGTCTCCTCCATGGGAGTTTCCACGGTGCAAGTAGCCAGTCATTGAAGAAGAAAGAAAGAGTAGGGGCTCAAAGCTTAATAGAGAAATTTTGTACCCATTTCTGGTTCCTTACACCCATCAAAAATTTTCCCTTTCATTTTTTAATGGGATTTTTGTTTTCTCTTGCACTTTCATTCCGTCATCTTCTGCCCCCCCCCCCAGAAACATGTCATCAATTGTGCAAGTCAAAAAATTACATATAGTGCAAATTACTGCCTCATTACTTTGAAAAACATCAGTACTTTATTTTCAAAACAACCCACATTTATTGATCTTGTTTCTCCTCAATCTGGTATTTTAAACAGTCAATATTTTAACTGTATTCTTTGTCCTCATCAAAGTCTGTGTTCTCCAAGAACCACAAATTTGATCTCGCATGAGCATTGACCCCTTGAGGTTGGAGGCAAGTTCACTCTCACCAGTTTTCACCTTAGGACTATTTTCAGGCTGTGACTACTGATCTCTGCTATATTTCATAGTTCGCTGCATTTTTGATCTGGCAGGTCAAGAGAGCTGCTTCTCAAGAAGATACTTCAAATACTTTACTGTTGGCTTGCAAGAATGGACACTTGCATTCTTCCTGTTTGCAGACGGCACTAAAATGCAGGCATTCACAGACTACACTCATGCCTTCAGAGATCTCCCCGGGATATCATTGGTGTAGTCTGTGAATGCCTGCATTTCATGGAATTATTGGTACCTTGCTATACCAATAGTCACTTCCTTGAACAAAAATAGCCCTCTGATGACTTGACCAAGTTCTTCTGATCCTAGTGACTCATTCTCTGATCTCTTTCCCATCATTACACCAGCCATTTATTGGTTAGTAATGCTCCCTATGGCTGGAAGAGTATTGTCTCTGTTGTGGGCTGTTCCTGTTAATAGCTACCTATAAAATTCACATATACAACTCTCCTTGCTAAGCATTGTAGCACTTGTAACTCATCAGTGGGGAATGGGATTCTGAAATTAAAATTATAATTGTAACATTGAACTGTAGTGTAAACCTAATGAATAAAATTCTTGTTTGTCATTTAACTTTCTCTGTTGATTTTAGAGTTACCTTTGACACAATATTGGCACTATGTAAATTGCATGGAACAAATTTTAGGCTGAGGTCTCTACATGTATAATAAATGTTAAATATCAATGTAAACATTCTGCGAGAATCTAAGCACTATTGGATTGAATGTTGTATTGGGGAAGGTGGGATTAACATAGACAGTCTAGTGTATAGTACATTGAAAGTCAGCATGAACATGATGGGCTGAAGGGCCTATTTCCGTGCTAAATGACACTGATGCACAGTAACAACTTGTAACAATTATTAAATAGAATATTCAAGAATAAACTAAGCCGAGGAGCATGACAGTAGAAATTTTAGTTCAAAGCTTCTACTGTCATTCCCCATTGCTCAGTTTATTCTTGTAAATTTTATCATTCTCTTAAATATGATCTGCAAATTATTTAGGAACATCCCAATTGCAGAAGCCCACTTCAGTTGCTGAAGACAGTGCAGTACATTGAGCAGAAGTGAAAAGTACCAAGTTAGTCTTACTGCTATATGGGTGTACATGCAGATTTCACAAGGAGATACCTTCATGGTTAGATTCTAGTCTACCTTGATCCTGGATGAATTTTATTGAATTCCCACTAAACTCTGCTGAAAGATTTCAGGACTAATAAATATTTTGTAACTATTTTGCTAAGAAGTAAACAATATTTAATTATAAACTTTTTTATTACCAACAGGAAGGGGTTATTAAAAGGAACCAACTATCTTCCTGGGAAAGCAATTGATTCTCTTCCAACTAATTTTACAAAACATGTCCAAGGAGCAATTCATAGTTACAACAGGTAAAATGTTTTCATGCATTATTCAAGTGATAATTAGAGAGAAACTGTACAGTAATGAATGATTAATGTACACAGGATTAGTTTAGTCGTGAAGTGAAGCCAGGTGTGATTGTTGAATATTGGTGCATTTGTACTGACTATGCACTTGCCTAGATATCACTGTCCTCTTTGAAGGTGTAAATACAAAGGCTGTAGGTTCATTTATTTGAAACAAATCTTCACCCACTTTTCAAACTCTGGAACATGACACTTTTTTCCATTTTGTTTATTTAGTTGTCATTAAATTTTCTATTGATCTTGAGATAAACATTTTGGCTTTACAGGGATATTTATTATTATTTTGTCATTGAGTCTTGGAGAAATTGAGCCTGGAAATAGGCTCTTTGAGCCACCCACCATTATGCACCCGTACTTTACACTAATTCAAAGGTTTCAAAGGTACATTTACTGTCAGAGAATATACATATATGTCCTGAAATGCTTTTTCTTCGCAACCATCCACAAAAACAAAGGAGTGCCCCCAAAGAATCAATTAACTGTTAGAACCCCAAAGTATCCCCAGCTCCCCTCCCTCCCGTGCATAAGCGACAGCAAGCAATGTTCTCCCCTTCCCCCACTGGCAAAACAAAAGCATCGGCACCCGCCACTGAGCACTCGAGCGTGAGCAAAGTAACAGCAAAGACGCAGACTTGCAGTTACCCCAAGACTGCTTGCTCACCCGGTATTTGACATACTACAGGATTTCTCTCTCCCTAATAAGGGAGAAAGAGATGTCTCCATTTCACAGTGAGTGGGGAAACATAACAAACAACTTGCTGGTTTAAAATGTTATAAGTATGTTATGTTGCTTTTTCTCAGCTCTGTGCCCAAAGATCTCGGGTCTCTGGGCACACAGCCTCAGATCTTCCATCTCCCATGACACACCAATCTCCTGCCTGGACATCGACCTCCAAACCCCCTGTCTCCGGAGCCACAAAATCTCGGCCCGCTGAAGGCGTGCGGAGCTCTTAGGCCGCACCTTTGGTGTGCTGACTAATGGTCAGTCGTGAAACCCCGAGAGCAGGTCCCATTCCCACAGAGAACCGTAGTCAGCGCGTAACTCCTGGTCAGGGTCTTTAAAAGAACCCTGAAAGGGAAAAATAGATATTAAAGATGGAAATAGAGCTGTTTCTCAAGATGCAAGCAAAGGAGTTGCCGTTAGGCGCCATTGTCTCCTCCTATTCTGCTCCAATATATTATATTCTACCTGTTTCTATCAAATTCCCTTCAAATTCTGTCACTAATCTACATATTTTTTGCATCTACCACCACCACTTCTGACATCATTATATAGAAATAGATTGATTATCTGTGAAATATGATATGAATATTGTGATTCTGCAGCAGCAGTACAATGAAAAGGCATTAAAATATATAAATTACTAAAGTAAATGGTGAAAACTTAAGGAATAATAAGGTGTTAATAATATGGGTTCATGGACCATTCAGAAATCAGATGGTGGAGGAACAAGTTGTTCCTAAATTGTCGAGCTTGGATCTTCAGGCTCCTGTATCTCCTCTCTGATGGTAGTATTGAGAAGCAGGCATATTGTGGATGGTGACAGCCCTTAATTCTGGATGCCACCTTTTTGAGGCATCACAACTTAAAGATCCCAATGGCAGAGGATGTTGTGCCCATGGTGGAGTTAGCTGAATCTATAACACTCTGCAGCTTCTAGTGTTCCTGCACATTGCACACTCCATACCAGGCTGTGATGCAACCAGTCAGAATGCTCTCCATCGTACATCTAAAGAAATTTGTAAAAGTTTTCGGTGCCACATGAAATCTCTTCGAACTCCTCATTATATAGAGCAGCTAGCTTGCTGCCTTTGTGATTGCATCGATGTGTTGGGACCAGAAGATTTCCTTTGAGACGTTAATGCCCAGAGAGTTGAAGCTGCTCGGCCTTTCCACTGCTGACTCCTCAGCGCGGAGTGGTGTGTGTTCTCGCAACTGCTCCTTCCTGAAGCTCGCGTTCAGCTCCTTGGTTTTGCTGATGCTGACTGTGAGGATGTTGTTGATTATGGTATTTGAGTATGCTTAGTGCCACACAGTAGTGTAGCGAGAGTGGTCTAAGCATGCATCCTCGAGGTGTGTCGGTGTTGATTGTCAGCGAGGAGGAGATGTAATTACCAATCGGCACTGACTGTGGCCTTCTGATACAAAGTCAAGGATTCAGTTGCAGAGAGAGATACAGAGGCCCAAGATTTGTTAGTACTCTGGGGATGATGGTATTGAACACTGAGCTGTATTTGATGAGCAGTATCCTGGTGCATGTCTTAGAAATAAAACATAGAAAACCTACAGCACAATACAGGCCTTTCGGTCCACAATGCTGTGCTGAACATGTACTTACTTTAGAAATTACCTAGGGTTACCCATAGCCCTCTATTTTTCTAAGCTCCATGTACCTATCCAGGAGTCTCTTAAAAGATCCTGTCATATCCGCCTCTACCACCGTTGCTGGCAGCCCATTCCACGCACTCACCACTCTCTGAGTAAAAAAAAAACAACTTACTCCTGACATTTCTTCTGTACCTACTTCCAAGGACCTTAAAACTGTGCCCTCACGCGTTAGCCATTTCAGCCCCGGAGAAAAGCCTCTGACTATCTACACGATCAATGCCTCTCGTCATCTTATACACCTCTATCAGGTCACCTCTCATCCTCTGTCACTCCAAAGGAGAAAAGGCCGAGTTCACTCAACCTATTCTCATAAGGCATGCTCCCCAACCCAGATAACATCCTTGTAAATCTCCTCTGCACCCTTTATATAGTTTCCACATCCTTCCTGTAGTGAGGTGACCAGAACTGAACACAGTACTCCAAGTGGGATCTGACCAGGGTCCTATATAGCTGTAAAATTACCTCTCGGCTCTTGAACTTGATCTCACGGTTGATGAAGGCCAATGTGCCATATGCCTTCTTAACCACAGAGTCAACCTGTGCAGCAGCTTTGAGTGTCCTATGGATTTGGACCCCAAAATCCCTCTGATCCTCCACACTGCCAAGAGTCTTACCATTAATACTATATTCTGCCATCATATTTGACCTACCAAAAAGAACCTCCTCACACTTATCTGGGTTGAACTCCATCTGCCACTTCTCAGCCCAGTATTGCATCCTATCAATGTCCCGCTATAACTTCTGACAGCCCTCCACACTATCCCCAACACCGCCAGTCTTGTGGTTGCCTTGGTGCTCCAAAGCAGAGTGGTAAGCCAATGAAATTCTATCCTCTGTAGACCTGTTATGGCAGTAGGTGATCTGCCATAGGCACAGATCCTTGTTCAGGCAGGAGTTAATTCCAGCCATAACCTCTTGAAGCACTTCATTACCGTAGATGTGAGTGCTACCAGACGGTGATCATTGAGGCAGCTCGCCCTGCTCTTGAGCACTGGTATGACTGATGCCCTTTTTGAAGAAGGCGGGAACCTCTGACCATAGCAGTGAGAAGTTGATCGTGTCCTTGAACACTCCAACCGGCTGCTCAGCACAGGTTTTTAGAACCCAACCAGGAACACCGTTGGGGCCTGATGCCTTGTGAGGGTTCACCCACTTCAAAGATGTTTGGACATTGGCCTCTGAGACAGAGATCAAAGGGTCACCAGCTACCTTAGGGATTCGCACACGTGTGTTGTTCTCCATTTCAAAGTGTCTTGATCTCTTTGAGGAGATGAGATCACTTATGATGTTAAGTTTTGCCTTGTAGGAAGTAATGGCTCGCAAACCCTGCCCCAGTTATCGTCTGATTCTGTCTCTTGCGTCACTTACATTGCCTCTTCATTCTCGCCATGGCCACAATGTACCTGGACTAATTGTAGGATTCTGGATCCTACACTGACTGAGCGTGAACACCAGAGATTCAGCCCTCAGCAGACCGTCAGTTTCCTGGTTCATCCAGGGCTTCTGGTTTGGGAAGATTTGGGATTTTCTCGACGGCACACACCTGGCCATACAGTTCTTGTTGAAGTCAGGAATGGCTGTGGCATATTCCTTCAGATTCACAAATTAATCCCTGAATATGAAATCCATCAATTTCATTGCTGCTAATAGGGAGGATCTCACTCCTCCCATCAGGAAGGAGGTGCAGGAGCATGCCAATCCACACTCAATGTTTTAGGAACAGTTTCTTCCACTCTGCTAGCAGATTCCTGAACAGTCCATAACTCATGATCACTACTTGCCATAAACAAGGGAAAATCTGCAGATGCTGGAAATCTGAGCAGCACACACAATGCTGGAGGAGCTCAGCAGGCCAGCCAGCTTCTAGGAAAAGAGTACAGTCGATGTTTTGGGCCGAAACCCTTCAGTGGGACTACTTGCCTATTCCTCTTTTGCATTACTTAATTATTTTTAATTCTAACTTGTGTAATTTGTCTTGCCTGTTGCCACAAAATGACAAATGTCATAACTTATGTCAGTGACAATAAAGTTGACTCCAATTCAAACCAGTCCTCTCAGTGGTCTCTGCCTTCCATGACCATACCTTCACCGTCCTCACATTGGTACTGTGGTCCTTGGCCTCTATCTTTATGCCAGGAGTAGAGTATAGCAGGTGATCAGATCTGCCAAAGTGTGGGCATGGGATGGCACAGTAAACATCCCTGATGGTGCTGTAACCGAGATGGAGTGTCTGAGCTCCATTGATTCTGTGTTGTTAGTTGTTCAGAGACCTCTTCAGCTAGCCTGGTTGGATCTCCCTGTAATGATTGGGAAGTGATCACTGGGCTCAGCTCCTCAATGCCAGCCTAGTGTCTGCCAGGGGTGGAATGAACACCACTACCAGGCTGAAGATTGAGAATACCCCTGGCAGATAGAACAGATGACACTTGATTGCCAGATGCCCCAGGTGTGAGGAGTAAGTCATTGTAGAGGATTTAATCTGAAGATGCTTCTAAACTACTTTTGTAATTTAAAAGAACCCAAGACACTATTTCAAGATCTTGTACTTTCCCCAAACATCCAGTTAGTATTGATTGCTCAACCATTGCCAAAACCAGATGATTTGGTCATCATGTTGTTTGTGGGAATTGGCTACCATGATTTGAAAATTATAAACTGTCTAAAAAATTACTGAAGTTTCTTGTGAGGTGCTTTTAGAATCGTTGAGTTGTAAAATATATAAATTTAAGTCCTCCATCTCTATTTCAATGCCAAATGGGTGAAATCACAAATAGAATATGGAAGTTTGTTTCATTCTAGAATGAATGTATTCCATGTAACTTTAATTTTTTTTTAGTGGTGACTCCATTGTATCAGAATCATCCATTGGGCAGACGACTCCCACTGACCTTAACAATTCTTGGTCTGGAATCCAGAGCGATACAACATCTGAGTGTAGTTCAGTGTACTCCTGGAGAGATGATGTGAGTATTGTATGGGCATGGGGATTGTAGTGATATCAGACAGAATGTAAATAATGCTGGGGCTTTTACTGGGTGAAGAAGATGAGGGGAGATACAGTATGAACGGAATAGAGTGGTATTGTAGTCGGTATAGAGAGTGGCATGGAAACTGGGAGTTTTGGACTGGGTGAAGAAGATGCAGTTCATCTGTTGCAGCATCTTCTCTTTTATTTGATTTCAGTGAATTAAATCTGGGAGCACAGTATGTACATGGGTTGTCCTGCGTTTCAGCACTCGTAACACAAATCAATGAAGACAAATCCCAAACACTAAAGTTCTACAATTACATTTTTTCTCCTGCATGTGCTGCTCTCTCCATATTTCAAACTCTCAAGTTATTAACATACTATATCCTAAAATATTTCTTACAACTTCATTTTCACAATGATCCTGGGACAAGACCAGTATGCAGGGGCTACGTGAAGTCTACAATATAACCTCAGCACTGTCCAAACCATATCCATTATTAAGGAGGTTAAAATTAGATTTGGATCTATTCATGTTGCAATTGTGTTTTGGAATGAATGCTCAAATGCAAATTCTAGTTCTCATATCTGATGTTTTTGCCATATGGAATATTGCAGCTCAACCAGGTGAACTTGGATAACACCAGATAACATCAATTAACAGCATCAATTCACAGCTGATATCATTCTCATCCCCTTCAGTCATATCAAGCTTGTGAGTTTATGATAAAGTAATACTGACTAATAATTCTCTGTGTGCGGATATTAGGAATTTGACAAAGCAAATACGCAGACAGTGCATCAACTTTTCTGGGAAATCGATGAGATGTTGTTTGAGGGAAAGGTGAGCTGTCGAACTGAAAGCATTCAAACCGAATGTCGAGAGTGGGTGGAACGTTCGCCCCAGCTCAGGTGAGTACTCAGCAACACAAAACATGATGATTTTTTTCAGCTAGCTGATAAAGGCTTTACCAGCTAATGACTGCCAAAGACAAACGTGATGCATTTGTGCATGTGTTCAGCTAGAAACGCCCACCATCACAGAAGTTGCTCTCTGGCCAATTTAAAGTGTTTCACAGGATATGAAATGCTGAGAACCCTGGGTACAGCAAAGGATAAGGACAGACTGTAAAGAAAGGCGAGGTTTTAAATTTGCAGAAGGCTAATTTCAATGTCATAAGAAGGAACTTGGTAAACATAAACTGGGCCAACACACACAAAATGCTGGAAGAGCTCAGCAGGTCAGGCAGCATTAATGGAAATTAATAAACAGTTGATACTTGACAATACCCTCCTTCAGGACTTGAAAGGAACGGGGAACTGAGAGCATCTCCTTGCTGGTAAATCGACATCTGCTAAGTGGGAAACATTCGATAGTGAAACAATGAGAATTCAGGGCCAACATGTCCCTAGAAGGGTGATACAACATGAGCAAGATAGGAACAGAATGTCTCAGGCACCTTTGAATATCAAGAGCACAAAGAAGCGTATGATAGATGTAGAGAACAAGAAACAGGGAGGCCCTTCAGGAGTAATGATGTATAGGCACGGGGAGTACTTAAAATAGGAGGGCAAAAAGGTGGCACAAAATATCACTGGCTGACTACATTCATAAAAGAAAAGTTGCTAAGAAAAGATTGGGATCCATTAGGGATAAAAATAATAATCTGTGCATGGAGCCAGAGGACATGGGTGAGGTCTTCAAACCTCTGTCTTCACTCAGAAGATGGGCATTGTAATGGATGACTTAAGGAGGTGGGTGGTGAAGTTCCTGCATGTTATCATTAAAAAGCCAGTAGTAAATATTTCAGCAGGCTTACAGGTGGATAAAACCCAATGATCGGATGAGATGTATCATTGTGTGTAAGGGAGGTGACACCGATTTATTTATTTATTTATTTTTTAACTGACACCAGGTGAAGTGCCAGATAACTAGAGACAACAAATGTAGTACCTGTATTGAGGAAGGACAGTAGGAATAAGCAAATGAGTCTGTAGTAGGGAAATTATTGGGAAAAAATTCTGCAGACAGGATTGTACTTTGAAGGGCAGGTTCATCAAAGATATTCAGCATTGTTTTTGAGAAAGATCCCATCTGACCAAGCTGAATGAATTTTCAAAGCATTCCTTGTTGTTTACCAATCATTTTTCTTCCAGGTACCTAATATCTGAGTTTCTCTTCCGTAAGCCTCCTCAGCTCCCTTCTGTTCCTTTTAAAACTTTAAGGTCTATCTCCCTTATCAAGCTTCTGGTTCTCAGTCTTGTCATCTACCTCTGAGCTCATTTTCAAATTTTGTTTGTAAATTCTCCAGTGAATTTTTTAAGGATGCCCTTGTACGCCAAATTCACTATATTAACACATTGCTGTTTATTCATTTACATATTTGACTGTATGAACTTTTAATCATTAAAATATTATTAGGTAAATGGTCTAACCTTGTTAAAGGAACACTAGTAGAGAGAAATGTAACTAAGTGGTTTGGAATCTGCTGTTTCTTCTTGTGTGTGATGCAGGATATTGGGAACCCAGCTCTTGCAGCAAGATGATGAAGAAGGCATTCAACGTTTCCAGAGCAGAGGGAAGAGCTCCATGGCAACTAGAGCTTTGCCTAGTTTCTGTGAAAGCACCAGTGATATGAAAGAGTAAGCTTCCATTTCATTATGTTCACAGGAGGACTATATAATCGAAGAATAAATTTGTACAATTTTCAATAAAAGACTTCTCAGTTTCACCTGTTAAATTAGCAGCATCTACTAAATTATGTTAAAATTTGTTCTTTTTTTTGAAAATGTAGAAATTACTTTGAAAATTTTAGTGGTTGATGATTAACGTATTTGCATGACGTTTCTTTTATCTTTTTTAATGTATGAGCTAAGCTGCTTATTTAAATTGGTGCTCTTGATTAATAGCATAGCATATGTCAATAGATTAACAGCTAAAATATACTGCAGATGATAACAAAATGAAATGAAGATAGACAATGGTGGAAGGATTTGGCAGGTCTGAAGTCATCTCTGGTGAGAGGTGTGGTTAATATTTCATGTTTTAAAGCAGAGTTCCCTAATTAGTTCTCAACAAGGGCCAAATCATGTTAAGCATGCCAAGCCAAGGGCCAAAACGTCCAGGGTTTCTTTCCCCATTACGCCAGTAAGTTGTGTTGTGGGCAGATATCGTTGCTGCTATTGCCATTATTATTATTAGTCGTAATAGTAGTAGTAGTAGTAATAATAATAATAATTTAGGCCTGGGATTCTCAAAGCCTGTGTTGTGGGTCACACAAGAAAAAAAATGCACTCTTGAAACAAAACAAGTCCAAAACCAACCATTTAATTATGGCTCTAGCTATCACAACTGTCAGCTGTCACATTGAGAACTCATCTGGGACTTAAAATACACACTCACACAAAACGTGGTAGTCTTCACCACTTCTCTTCCACACAGAGTTTTAGTAGTACTGCCTTTTCCACTGTTTCTGTTCTCTCACTTAATCTATTTGCTCTTTTTAACTAAGCTATGTAGCATTTGAAGCTATAAATGAAATTATTAGTATTATTGTTGTTGTAATATTATTACACCACACTAAGATACTAGAATATTGACAAATGGACAAAAATAAATTGATTCACTCACCAATCAGTGAGAGAAGTGACAGCGACGGGATGAGGCAATCCTTCTGATGTCGGGCCTGTATTCTGTTGTGGCAATCCTGAGGCACTGGCCAAGATGTGCATTGCAGAGTCTGTTTCTGTCCTGGTTCTTGTTAGAGTTCATTGAAGAAAACGATGACTCACAAATGTACGTGGAGGGGAACAGTGTGAGTAGGAGCATTGCAATAGCTCTCGTGTTTTTGAATTGAGCTTGGGGAACCACGTTGATCCAAAAGTCACTCACTCCAACGTCCTTGTGTTGTGCTTTGAGCAAATCAGATGTTCCCATTTCCAAGACCTCCATCTGGAGAGTTGCCTCATCTATGGAAGGCACCAGCCTTTTGGCCTGTGCAGTCCACTGGCCGTCAGCCGAAACGGAGAATGGCTGTCTCAGGAAGGGGAGGATGTCACCTGAGAGTTTAGGAGAGCTTTCAAATCGTTCCCTGAAGTTTCCTGCCAGGCTCGTCACAAAATCCTTCATCACTGGATCCATCCGTATTTCGTTCTTCTTGCAATGCTCCCGCAGACGTGGAAAGTGCAACTTTCTCCCGTGAATGTCTTTTTCCAAAAGGTTTAGCTTTGACCAGAAAGCAGTAGGTTGCACGCTCTATGGTAGGTCAAGTGTAGGGTGTGGAATGAGGTTAAAATAAATTAGAGCAGTGCGTGCTTTATTACATGTTATGACAGGTGCATTCACTTAAGTGCCAATGGGTCGGTGCGGTCCAGACATTTGATTCTCACAGTCCGGACCTGGCCAGCGGTCTGCCTATTGGGTTTGTCGGTTTGTCTGTTTTAGAGTATTTGCCAGAGCTGGAAGAAATCACAACTGAACAATTAATGTAAATGTGCACAAAGGTGTCTTTTTTGGTCACATTGTATCTTTTTCTGTTCCTTTTAAAAATGTTGTTCATCTTTGATTCATTACATTTCTGCTCAAAGCTAACATATCTATGCTTCGAGATTCTGACTGATCAGCTGAGTGTTTTTAACAGTTACTGTTGCTGAGACAGTGGCATGATGTTTGTTTACTGAGAATGCTAACGTGATTTCTAGTCTTTAAAACTTCATTGTGTTTTTATTCTTTTATTTTCTTTTAAAAAATACTCGCTAAACTGTCTAAAACTGATGTGTTGATGGAATTATGTGTGATTGTATAAATACGGGTTTAGAAACTTTCATATAAGTAAATGGACACAGCAGCAGGTTACCAGTGGTCTCTGCTGCAAACTGGAAGCCTTGGGTGCAACTGTCTAGCTGTTTAGGCTTTGTAAAGGTGTGTTTCAAAATGTGTTGCCTGGTCCTCTTTTCCAATGTTTTGGTGATTATGATGGCTCAACTTGTCCTGTAATGTACCTGGTGTCAGGGTTATGGGAGTTATGGATGTTTAGAAGGATGGGACAGCAGGACTTTGCACTGATGGTGGAATTGATTGATGAATCGTCTGATGTTGGGAAAGAAACACATTGGAGCCCAGCACTAATGAATGAGTGGTTTGTAGAAAGTGCATGAGATACTGGGACCTTGTATTGATGTTTGTGGAGAAGGGTGATAAGGGGATTGGGATCATACTTCTGCCATGATGATTGGATGCTTGGCAGGACAGAGGCACACTAGGAAATTGAGACTAGGGGCTTGGGAATGGAGTAGGTTGATGTTATGGGTTGAAGGATCAGAGGGTTGTGCCATGCCCTTTAAGGTGGAGAGGGAAGGTCCAGGACAAGGGAGTACTAGATGGAGTTTGGAATTTTGTTGATGGGGGGGGGTGTTATAAATCATATTATACAATTGAATTTTTAGACATATGCCTTGAATAAATTCTTCTTGAAGATATTTCCCTTCCTTTTGCAGACTTAGCCTTTTGGGAGTACGTCTGCTTCCTACACACTCTCCCTTCCATAGTTCAAACTTCACCATAAGTTCCCTCGACTCAGAGTGCTCCATTTTCTCATTCCTAGAGGAGGAGATTTATGATACGGATGGAAGTATTGAAGAGTATTTTGCATTTGACAGTAAAGAATGGTAAGTGTTCGTATAATGAAATTTACAAGGATATTAACTTTTGTGAACAATATGTTGTACACAGACCTACTATAACTTACAGCACAAAGCCCAGCACATTTTACCCTCACCTCCATTTCGCAGTAACTTGCTCACATAAAATGGTAAGATATACCAGATGGTGAGGAGATTGGGTTCAAGTGGAAAGTTAACTAGCATGAAGGCACTGACAGAGACCAAAAGTATAGACCCTGTCATTCAGGAAGGGAACTTAGGAGTATTTCTGATAATAAAGGAAGGCTCACAAGGGGCACCTAAACTTCCTTTGCAGGATCTGGAAGAGCCATTTGACAAATTAAAACAAATAATTTAAAATGCATTTAATTGGGTCCATTTAGTCCTTGCTGCTACAAACAACACTAATATCTCATGAGAAGTTATTGAGAAGGTAATATCTCAAGCTGTGGTATTCAATTGCCTCTATCAGTGTGGTAAAGGTACTTCTGCAGAGTTAATTAGGAAGGTGTTGTAGGATTTTGAGCCATTGTTGGGGGTATATTTTTTAATCTGGAAAGTGTGTGGTGGTGATTTTATGTGCCTATGGTCCTCTTAGTTTGCATATGTGGTGTTTTGGGAGGTTCTGTTGAAGAGCAAGTTGATATGATGCATCTTTTTCATTCTTACAAACATGCAACCCTGCTTTTCCAAACAGACGAGAAGGACACTTGCAGGGAGCAATGAAGTTATTTGCAATACAAATTACTCTTACATATCATTTTCATTCACTACCTTTTTACCTCATGGCTTGAGTCAGTGCTGGTGAACATTGTGAAGTCATGAACCTGGTGCCAATCAATCCACCTAGGTTCTTTGTGATGGGGGTAGGGGAGTTGTTGAGCTCTGAGAGTAGTTGGAGTCATACTCATCCAGATAAGCAGAGAGAATTCCATTGCATTTGTATGTGTTTTGCACCTGAAGGAAAGGTTTTGGTGAGTGAGGAGCCAAACCACTTGCCTCAGGAAGCCTGTCTATGTTTTGATCTGCAGCCACATTGTTATCTGCTGGTCCAGTTCAGTTTCAGTAAATGTGATCCTGAGCTTCATCACAGTGACTTTCTCATTCATGCAGTAATGAACTTGGTCATGAGTCCTAATGGCATTTAAAATGAAGGAATTCACTACTCCCTGCTGGAGTCCGTTTAGATAAACAGTGTTGTGCTACACCAAAGATGAAAAAATCGTTTTTTTTTTATATTGGAGTTAGTTCACTCTTTATATTTATTGTATCACAGCACTCCTCTGTAGAAAACATAGATTGTATCTCTTGGCAGTGTGAACTTGTAATTAGAAAATAAAGCATTAGTTAGACTATAATTAAGGAGCAGTTCTAGGAACATGAGTAAAAATAAAAACAAACAAAAAAAAATCACTATTTAAAGTTAGAAATTCCAGTGGTATATGTCAATGAAGTTAACTTTTCCTTCACATTTATTCCAGGAGCTAAATTGAGAGGTAACAAACAGAGTGATTGGAATGTTTCAGGATTCCTCATTGCCCACATTGATTTGGCTTTAGCCTGGATTTTTAATCTTTTAATCAACCTGATTTCAGCCTTAGAAATAAATGGACCCTGACTATTTTAATGTGTTTAAATTTTTAGAACTTTTAAAATAGTACAAAGAAACAAACGTACCCAGTTAACAAGAACTTCATACACCATATGTTGCTTGTAACTCCAGTTTGTAGTAATAACTCTTATCTTTTTTCAATATTCTGTTACCCATTTTAGTGCTGCTTCAGAATAGGTAGCATTGAGCAGGATAAAATACTTGTAGAATATAGCGTTATGTATTTTGGTTTCCTTCCTGGCTTTTTTTCTGGTTGAGAATGCTGTGTTCCTCAGGTGACACAAGTTTAAAAAAAAAAATACATGAGACCAACGTAGTTAACTGTAAAATGGGCGCATGAATCTTTATCCAATGGTAATTCTGCACTGCCGAGTCACCGGCATTTAGCCATTCACAATGAAATATGCCCTGGATCTGTGCTCAAAATCTGTGAGTCTATCACTTGTTGACAGCAGTAGATGCTAAACTCTGCTCCCATAGGGGATGGTCTACAAAATGCCTCCCATGGCATCCAAAAATGGACCCACTTTTGCTTGGAATCCTCAACAATATATTGGGGAATAGTTTCTCATATCCATCATACTTGCTTCAGGACCTGATTCTGCATTCAGCACTAGGCAAAGGGGAAAAGAGATTTTTAAAATTATTTTGCTTTAATTGGAAGTATTTAATTAATTAAATATATTTTTCAAAAAAATGCGTTCCAATCATCATCTTAGTTTAAAAATAGTACTTTAATTGATTACTTTAAGATATCTTAAATGTTTCTGAATGTCAGAAATCACAAAAAAAAAGAAAAATTAGAAGAAAAGGGTCTTTTTCAGTTTGGAGAAATGTAACTTGGGAGAACACCAAGGATTTGTTCTTGATCTTTTATTTATAAATATATTTATATACTGGATATGATCTGGAGGAGGGGGAAGTGTGTAAAACGTTCAGCACCTAGCTCAATATGAATAAATGTGAACCAGCTACTAAAATTTGAAACATAAGGGAGACTGCAAATGCTGGAAATCTTAATCAACACACACAAAATGGTGGAGGAACTCAGCAAGTCAGGTAGCATCTGTGGAGGGAAATAAACAGTTGATGTTTCCATTTTCAACACTTCATCATGTCAGGAAAGGAAGGGGACGGAAGCCAGATAAAGGTGGGGGCAGGGGAAGGTGTACAAGTTGGCAGATGGATGGGTGAGGTCAGGTGAGGGAGAAGGTGGATGATGGGAGGTGGTACATGGAAGAGGTAAAGGCCTGAAGAAGAAGAACTCTAATAGGAGGAATCTAAAATTTGAGTTAGTAACATCAATCCCAAAAACTGCAAGATTGTCCAGAGTAAACTGGCCCAACTTATTAATGGGTGGTCTGCAACACAGTACACTGTAAAGGGCAAAATCCACAGGTTGATAGGGTGGTTAGGAAGGTAAATGGCAAGCTTACCTTTATTAGTCAAGGCATTGAGTTCAGAAGTTAGGAAGAATGGTGCAGCTTTACGAAACACCAGTTAATCTGCATCTGGACTATTACATACAGTTCTGGTCACTACATTATACAGAAGAGGTTTACCAAAATGCTGCCTTGACTAGACGGCATGTACTATAACGAAAGGTTGGAGAAACTTTCTCTGCAGTGGTTGGGCTAAGGGGAGATCTGATAGAGGTTTAGAAGATAATGAGAGGCAAATATAGAGCAGTCTAACACCAGAGAGCATGCATTTCAGGTGAGGGGATAATTTCAAAGGAGATATGAGGACAAGTTTTTTTTTACACAGGGTGCTGCCTGGGATGGTGGTAAAGGTAGAAACATTAGGGACTTTCAGGAGATGTTTAGATAGGCACATGAATGTGAGAAGAATAGAAGGATATGGATATTGTGTAGGCAGAAGAGATTAGTTAGCCATTTGATTGGTAATTTAATTAGTTGGCACAAAATTGTGGGCTGAAGGATCTGTTCCTGTGCAGTACTGTTCTATGCTCTATGTTCACTTAATGTGGTATAGAATCAGTTTCTATCTGGTGAAGAGCAAAAGTTCTACTTTTCAAAGTAAGTCTTGGAATATAAAGAACAACGGGACAACAATGAAACCAAAATATGTAAGTGTTTGTAAGGAATAATGGAAATCATTATACAAAATGGTGCCATTATGTTCATCGAAGGAGAGTTGTCAGGGGTAATGCTGGCCTCTCAAACTGACTTAACTATTCCAAGTGTACGACAAAAACTTACTAATAACAATAACAAAAGGGACTTTATTTCAATCTAAATTGTACAGTCAGCTTAGTAAATTGTACCACTAAATGTCTTTTTCCAGAGAAAGGAATCCATAGCCATGTTAATATTATTGTGCTTCAATTACAGTATTAGTGAAGATGAGAGTTTAAAACAAAAGAAAGTTCAAGTTGCTCAGAGGAGAAATAAAAGGGGCATTCCTCCCATTTCTCCCCATGCCTGCCTTCAAGATGCTGTATCAGCGGAGATATTTAATGATATCTGGCGAGATGTGATTGATGTGTTGGAAGAGCTGATCAGGAAAAACTGGGAAAACAACCTTTCAGGTACTAGAGATCAAAGAAACCATTAAGCTGCTGTAACATCAAAGGAAACAACGCTGAGTTACTCTTTGGAAACTTGTAATTAAATTAGCTCATTTAATCCAAATGTTTTGTTAAATATATGGCTCAATTTATATTTACAGTCACCTGGGGTCTTTAGTGGGTATGCAATGTGTCCTAGGCATAGGTTTCCCAATTCACTGTGTTTTTCCCAGCAATGTACTTTTTAATTTAATGTTATCAAAACTGTTCAAGATTAAAGATTGCTTAATCTCAATTCCTGTACGCAAGTGTAAGGAAAACAAAATAATCACTACTCTGGATCCGATGCAGCATTAAAAAAAAATTCCCCCCCCCCCCCACAAAATATAAAGAACACAATAATAATGATAATATTAAAAATACAATGAATATAAATACATCAGGTAGCTTGTGTACAGACAACACACACAAAACGCTGGAGGAACTCAGCAGGCCAGGCAGCACGTACCCCTCATACAATCTCTTCTCCCTCCTGCCGTCTGGAAAAAGGCTCTGAAGCATTTGGGCTCTCACGACCAGACTATGTAACAGTTTCTTCCTCAAGCTATCAGACTCCTCAATACCCGAAGCCTGGACTGACACCTTGTCCTATTGTTCTGTTTATTATTTATTGTAATGCCTGCACTGTTTTTATGCACTTTACACAGTCCTGTGTAGGTCTGTAGTCTAGTGTAGCGCTCTCTGTTTTTTTTTACATAGTTCAGTCTAGTTTTTGTACTGTGTCATGTAACACCATGGTTTTGAAAAACGTTGTCTCATTTTTACTATGTACTGTACCAGCGGTTATGGTCAAAATGACAATAAAAGTGACTTGACTTGAGCATCTATGGAGCAGAGTATAGTTGACGTTTTGGGCTGAGACTCTTATAGACATTGATTGTATGCCCATAAAGTGATGCTAAACACAGGAGTATCTGTACATAAGGTGATTGATAAGAAATGATAAAGTAATAGTGGTTGGGTGTGTGGAGGGATGGATTAGTGGCTGGGGGTGTTAATCAGCCTTACTCCTTGGGGAAAGTAACTGATTTTGAGTCTGGTGGTCCTGGTGTGGATTCTATGTAGCCTCCTCCCTGATAAGGGTTGGACAAACAGTCCATGAGCAGGTGGGATCCTTCATGATGTTATTGGCCCTTTTCTGGCACATTTGTGCATTTATGTCCTTGATGGTAGGCAGGTTGGTGCCAATGATGCATTGGACAGTTTTGACTACTTTTCGTAGAGTCTTCAAAATGTATAGTTCAAAATGAAGCTATATAATTCCAGTATTATGAAGTAGATATGGACTAATTCTGCTGATTGTTAGTTATTGATAATTCAATCATTATTAGTTCATATTTACTTATTGTGTTGTCCTGGGCACAATGCTTTGCTCTGAAATAAGGTGCACAGAAGTTGCATTTTGCTGTCTTTCTCTCCAGTCAAATCTTTTTATTGCTATGAATCTCCTGTATTAGATCATAGACTAAACCAGCAACAGAAAGCAAAGCTCTCAATTTACACTCCCCGTTAATTAGCATGTCAGATCTTAATTATTGCTACCCAACTGGCACAGAAAATAAACTTTTAACAATTCTGATGTCTTATTTGTTGCCAGTGATCATCTTAAACCATGAATTAGATTTTATTCTGAATTCTTAAGAATCCTTAATATACTTAAGAATCAATTGATGACATTAAAATGGGTGGTTAAGGTGGATTTTAAAGTGTTCTTGCAAAAAAATATTTATAGCTGTGACTATATACTATACTTCATACATTTGGATGGTTGTATTAACCTCATTTTAGGAATGTCTTTTCCATAATTAAATTGAAGCTATAGTTAAAATTTAACACTTTGCCTTGCTGATGGTGTTATGCCTTGAATAATGGTTGCATTTCTTCTTTCTTTGTACACTGGCTGCAGGAGAGGCAAAGCAAACAGCAAGCATGCAAAGTGCAATAATGAGCAAAATGCCTCATATCAATGACTCACGAATCAATTTAAACTATAGTGTTCCACCATCGAGAGGCTCTGAAACACGATTCTTGGCCCTAGGCAGCTCCTCCTTCCACTCTCAGGTACATTGTAGAGCATATTATGATTCTCTTGTAGCTGTGTGCCTTGCATATTATTAAACTATCTTTTAAGTTGCATATAAATGATTGACAAATTTTTACTGGTAATAGGAATCACGTATCTAATATTGGTTTTGCTGGCCTTGTAGCTCTGTGATTTGTCTTTGTGTGCCTCAGTTAGGAAAGCGAGTAATTGGTCGCCTTCTCACTCCTGATCCTAACTAAAGAAGCTTGCTTGACTGTCAGTAAGTTACTAGCGGAGTACAAGAAGGACGTTTTGAGTCCCTCACTTGCTTACCATCAGAGCAGATATAATACATCCAAGTCTGCTGAACGCACAAAGTCAGTGGAAAATAGAAGAGGATTTGAAGAGAATGGAAGGTTATTTTCTTTAGAGGTTGGTGGCGGGAGTGGGGGGGGGAGAGACAGAATTGCCCAATGTATGTATTGCATGCAGTTTGGATCTTTGTAGCCAAAGGATGATAGACAGAGGCACTGCAATAAAGTTTCAGAAGATTGATTCTTGGAATGAGGGCTTGTTCAATGAGGAGATTGTCAGGCCAGTAGTGATGAAATTTAGAAAAACAAGTTTCTGAGGAAGTTTGATAGGTTAGCTGTAGCTAATTGTATTCTCTTTTTTAGGGAATCTAGGTGTAGTCACAGGATTGGGGTTAAAGTAATTTAAAAGTTATTTGAGAAACTGAAGGTTTATTATAGGTCTTCCTTGTTAAGTGGGCAATTTTATAGTTAAAAGTTACGCACACCCTACATGTTTCCTTAAAGCTTGATCTAGAAATAAGTAGACTAATCTGTTTATCTGACCAGTATCTGCTTTTTAAAATGGGGAGTTTCAAACATCCGAATTGAAATGATTAACTTTTTTAAAAAGGGTAGGTGTCCTATGAACCCATTTTATATTTACCAACAATGGTTTGGGCTGTTATTAAAATCTAATGAAATAATAACTAAGGATATAAAAACAGAAGTGGAACAACAGTGTTGCTAGGGTATTGAATGTCTACGTTTTAAAGCACTTTGGAAAGAAAAATATCAGAAGAAGAAAGCATTACTGCTAAGATATCTGTAAGTGTGCTTTCCAGTAACTGGAGATGTGTTTGTATGTATACACAAATGGGATTAAGACAAAAAATTGTTGAGGTTTTGCTTATTGAGAAACAGAGCAGAAGCATAATAACTGTAAGTACTGAAGGAAAGTGAAATAATGGAAACTGAAGTGGAATCATTTCCATTTCAAAGGCAATATTCTTTGATGGAAAGGTACTAAAATCACAATTAAAAATCAATGTGATTTAAAAGCATAAGAGAACTAAAGACAAATAAAATCTGGTCACCCTGCAAGATATAGTAGAAAGGATTGGCTTCTACCTTTAACAAAACAATTCAACCAACTAAGCATGATATTAGGCAATATTCTGAAGATTTCTAAAATGGTTGCAACATAGATGAGGCAAATGTCTGATCCATGTATTCAGGCCAATGTCAACTGACTGACTCACTGCTTCAGTAATCAGCAGATCATGGCAGAGAAGAGAGATAGTTTTGGGTGTGAAGAAAAGCAGGGAATGGTGAGGGATTAGCATACAACATTTTTATCAAAGACATTTTTAAAAAAACAATTAAAAAGATCTTTGACTTGAGCTGAATAAAGGCTATCAGAGCAGGCCAAGGTTAGCATCAGATGAGGCATGGTTTCTCCTTGTGATCTGCTGTGTTTGCTGGGACAGCCTTAGTAATAAAGAACTGGAGGGCTTGTGGGGCAATGAAAAGTAAATGCAACCTTAGGACGATGGACTAGATCATTCTGTGTCCTCTCACTTCTAAGCTTGGATTTGATTTGATTTCTGTTAACAATATTCTCAAGCAGAAAACAATACAAAAACAAAGGAGGAAAACACCTTTCTTCTAAATAGAACCAGAATTCTATTTTCTAAATGCTTAAGGAAAACAGCAGACAAAAAAAAACAAAGAATAACAATAAACTGAATTACCAATTAAGGAACAGATGATGAAACATTCTAAAGTGATTCGATATTTTAAAGTGGATGATTAGCTACATTTTGTTATTACATTTAATATAATTTTTGACAACTGCAATCCTGTTCTCCTGCTAAAATTGGGGTATTAATAAACTGATAAGTAAGTGGTAGTCACATTGACGTTAACTAGAAAATGTTGTCATGTCTTCGAGGCTCATCGCATGGCAAACACTTACCGTAATGATTTAAATGGTGTCATGACCATTCAAGCCAAACCACTTCAGCAGAGACATACAGGATTACCTGAAAAAGCACAGTAAGTTCAAAGTACATTTATTATCAAAGTATGTATGCATTATACAAACCTTTGAGATTTGTTTCCTTAGTAGTGGAACAGGACAAAATGCTGGCAGAAGACTTTATTTGTGACATGAGATAGCATCATTGAGTAATTACTCTTTCTAAACCTTAATAAATATTTTTTACAGTTTATGCTGTTCCATGACTGAGAAGGCAGATTGTAAATCACTACCCTCATGACTCTTTATATATATATATATATAAAATCCATAGTTTGAATCAGGAGATATGTGAATGGAAAGAAAGCAGCAATTTTGTCTTAATTTCTATTACTTCCTGTATTTCTTCAACCTCTGAACTTTGCTCATCAATGTACCTTACCTTAGAATCCATTCCATGTACCAATTTTCTAACAAACTTGTAAAAACAGAGCAGAAAAGGTTATTTTACTTGTCTCTGTGGAGTACAGAGGGAATTTTTCTTGTATATTAAATTGATATATGTATATATGTGTGTGTGTAGATTTTTTTTTCTTGTTGGAGGTTTTGGCTAATTCTTCAAAAGAATCATGCAAAAATATGGGTCTTAACACATCATAATAGTGCTGCATGTTGATAAATTAGCAACAGCTTAATGGTTTAATTCTGAATGTAGGTGAGAGATTTAAAGGCTGGTGTTCAATGGAATGGAAAAAGCTGTCCATCAGAAAAAACTAAGATACTAACTTCCATTAAAATCTTCAAGGAAACAACAGTCAGTTTGAAAATAAAAGTCAAATTAGTTTGCATATTTAACAATGTGCTTACAGTAATTGGCTTCAGATTTCACAAAAATGTGTAGATTATTAGTTCAAAATTAGTTATGAAATAATAATTTGGATCTTGGAATTGTAATTCCTTCATTATTTTGTTAGATGCTTTATCACTTCCAAACACATTAATGAAATTATATTTAAGCATGAAGTTAACTAAAAGAAATAATTAGAGGAGATCTATTCTTCATTCCTGGGGTGCAATGTGTGGTCTTGGTGCAACAGTGTAGATTATTGGCAAGAGTGACTTAATATGAGACCTGAAATAATCCAAAGAAAGAACGTCAGAGGTAAGTGAACAAAATGGAAAATTAAAATACTGTAGATGGGGAAAATTTAAATGGAAATGGCAAATACTGAAATACACAACAATTCTGTTTGGGGGAAGGGGTAATGTTTTTGTACAAATGGGGTATTTTTGGATAATATAAATTTTAATTTCTCATAGTGATATTCTTGCCTTAATTTTTTTCCACACTTTTGATTTTCTTTAACATCCTCCTAGATACATACTTCAGGGTGCTGCTTTAGCCGGTCAATCTTTTCCCATGGCAGACACTGAAATTACATTGTATTCAATAAAATTGCAATGTAGCCCTATTTCCAGTGGTTTGCCAGAGGGACCAGCCATTTTAACTGATTGAAAAAATATCCAGCCCCTGTTAAATTCTGGATGCATTGTTGTGTGCATCCATTAAAAGAGCTGAGTTCCTTTCATTCATATACAGTTTATCAGATTCAAATAAAATAGCTAGTATGCACATTTCAATGTGGATGCAACTAAATGCACATTGCATTGAGCCCAATAATCAACTCTGTATGATAAATAAATCACACAAAATGCTGGAGGAACTCAGCAGGATAGGCAGCATCAGCCAGCATATGCAGATTTTCTCTTGTTTGTGATAAATAAATCATGTGGAGTGATGTTAATTAACATGAACTTTGTTATTCTGACTGACAATGTAACCCTGTCATGTTAATTTTTGCAGCATTTTTAAGATGATGCCACTCTGTTGAACGTAGGTTATAAGGATTGTAGTTTTAGTGAAAGGAGAATGTAGTTATTATAGGCCATGGTGATAATGGAAACATCCTTGAATATCTATGCCACATTTTGCTAGTGGATTAAAATGAGAAAATCTTGCAAGCTAATAATTCAAGAAAAAGTCTTGAGAAATAGAACATAATATGGCACTGGGCAATGAAGAGTATTTGAGTCTTTCATAAACTTGAGAACAGAGATTAATTAAAGAAAGTATTTCCCATAGAATATGCCAGGGAGGTCTTTCAAAGAATCCTCAAGGAGCTTGCACAACAGGCAATGAAAGTTAGTTTGTAGGTGAAATAAACAAGGAACATGGATATTTATATCATAACTTTATTATGAGAGGCTTTGAATATAGGAATAAGGAAATCTTGTATCTGTGTGGAGCCTTGATTGAGTCCATGCCTGGAGTATTGTGTACTTGATGTATTTACCACGGGGGTTCCGTATAAAGGTTTCATGAAGATTGTTCCAGGGATGATGGGTTTACTAAATGATGAGAGACAGAGCAGACTGGGATTGAGTACTTTAGAGTTTAGAAGAATGAGAATGGATTTCATTAGAACTTACAGAATTTTAAAAGGGCTTGACTGAGTGGACACAGCGAGGAGACTGTTCTCTCTGGCTGAGGAGACTGAAACCATGAGTGAATACCTAAGAATGAAGATTAGGCTGGTTGGAAGTGAGATGAAGAGAAATTCCTTCAGCTTCAGGTCTTTGGACTTCTCCATTTTGGAGGGTTGCAAAGACTCTGTCACAATGGAGAATGATAGATTTTCAGATGTTAAGAGAACCAAGGGATATAGAAATGGAGCTGGAGTAGGTCAGCCATGCTCTTGATGAATGGTGGAGCAGGACTGACGGGTCAGATGGCTGCTGCTGCTCCTGTTTCATATGCTCCATGTTCTTTGTAACTTGGCCCGCAGGAGATGAATTATATGATTCCATTCTCTTATTAATTAGATTTGTACCTGTCCAATAGCTTTAAATGATGTATGTAATTTGACTCCTGCTTCTCACCATTTCTGCTTTTTAGTAAATACTTCAATTTATCTTTCTAAAGTCTACAGTTGTCTATGTTAGATGCCCTCTGCTGTAATTTTACCCATTCAGTCTATCTGTATCGCTTTGCAATATCCTGATTTTTGTCTGCACTGTTCCTTCTTAAAATACCGCTGGGTTCAGGAGAGGCTGCAGAAAAGATAATAAGGTTCTTAAAGTGGTAAATTAGAAGGTGAAAAGGGGCAAAAGTTCACCTGGATTGAAGGGATACACCTGATAGTTTCTTATTACGGATTTTCCTCTGAAGGGAGTTGACTAGGATCACATGTCAAACGTGATCTGCAATTTTTTTTTTTGTTTCCATTTAAAGGTGCGACCAAGATGAAAAGCAGCTAAGTACAGGCTCCAGTATTTTGTCTACCACAAGAAATCGCATGGGACGGACAACAGAGCACAGCGTTCTCTCAGCATCTCGCATTATTCAGGCATCTTCAAGAAAGACAGTGACGCAAAGAAAGCTACCATCACTCAGTTCAGAACTGCTGAAGCTGAAAGCCTCCAATGTCAACAGTGATGAGATTCTCAGGGGAACTAAATTGTGAGTGGCAGCTGGAGAATGTCATGGAAACTCTGGGTGGTTGAGTTTATAGTGAGACAGAATTGATTACTATTTGTGGTGCTGTAACGGTGTGCTACACACAGCACTGAAATAACGACACGCAGTCGGTGAGTTGCAGTTGCAAAAGAGATTTATTCAAACTTCGCGGCCTCGCTTTAAAGCCTTCCTGATCCCGCCCTCCCCGGGCGGGAATGCTGTAGGGGGCGGGTATTCACAGTCCCGTCCCGCACGCGGGCTTTTCCCCTTGCTGGTGAAGCAGACTTGGTGCCCTCTTTGGGACCGGCCTCAATGCCGGTGCGTGCCACTTTGTGAGCCGGTTCGAGTGCGCTGGGAAGTGGGTCACCACAGTGCCGTGGTGGCATAGTGGTTAGCTCGATGTTTTTACAGCTCAGGGCATTCTGGAGTTTGGAGTTCAATTCCAGCGCTGTTCTGTAAGGAGCCTCTGCATGTGGAATGTGTGGGTTTTCTCTGGCCCTCCAGTTTCCTTCCACAGTCCAAAGATGCACTGGGTAGGTTAATTGGTCATTGTAAATTGTCCTGTGATTAGGTTAGGGTTAATTGGGTTTGTCAGGGGTTGCTAGCGCAGCATGCCTTGAAGGATCTGCTCTGTGCTCTATTACCAAATAAATAAAATACTATTAATTTCATATGCATAGAAAGAATATTTATTTATATAACATCACATCCCATCTATAAGGCTACATATAAGATATATTTTGGTAGCACCCAATGTGCACTCTGTTAGGTCTTGCATATCCTTGATAAATTATTCTGTAGAACTATGGTTCATGTTGAAATACTGGTCAGAGCATAAGGAAGCAGTTCATTTACTGGGCAGGCAGACTGGGCCTTGCCTTAACACGCCATGTGAATAATGGCACTCCTCAGATTTCTGGAATGTCAGCTATGAATATGTAATCAAGTTCTGCACCGGCTGATTTAAGCTCACTGCTCAACCAATTTCGCTTCCAAATCCACAATGTATTTGTAACTTTATAATTGTGTTAGTATCAATTCAATTAGTGATCTGAATTTTACAGATGGGGTTCTTACCAACAGAAAGTAATAGTGACAACTATCATCCACTTGTGGACAGTTAAACACGGAAGCCAGGAAGCTGCTGTCAGCTTCTTCAGAACATTGCAGTTCTTTACAAAAGGAATCAGAATAGATATCTTCTTTATTATGAACTTGTTCATTTCCCACTATCCCACTCTAATTACTAATGAGGGAAATACTAAGTAAGTACTATATACTGTAACTCTCATAAATACTGAATTTTAATGGAATACCAAGTCATAATTTAATGCTGAACAATCTCTCTTGCACTGAGAAACATTTTTTTCAGGAGTAGAATCCTATCCCAGGTTATTTTAAAAATGGATGTTTATTTCAAAGTGTTTATTATTGATACAGCTTAATGTGGATAAAAATGGGGTATTGACTTGGATTCTAAAAACAGAAAGACAGATTATTGTTATCTGAATGGTGGTAGATTAGGGGCGGTGAGGGGAGACGGTGGGGAAGGAAGCTGCAGTGAGACCTAGATGCCCTGATACAAGTGTTCAGGTTGAGCAGGCTAGGAAATCGTATGGTGTGTTAATCATGAGATGATGAGAGGCATTGACCGTGTGGATAGCCAGAGGCTTTTTCCAGGGCTGAAATGGCTAACACACAGAGTGGTGAGTGCGTGGAATGTACTGCCAGCGATGGTGGTAGAGGTGGCTGCAATAGGATCTTTTAAGAAACTCTTAGATAGGTACATGGAGCTTAGAAAAATAGAGGGCCATGCAGCAGGGAAATTCTCGGCAGTTTATAGAGTAGTTTACATGGTTGGCACAACTTTGTAGGCTGAAAGGCCTGGAATGTGCTGTAGATTTCTTTGTTCTGTGTTATCATCACAAAATATTTGAGTATTGGAGTAAAGGTGGCTGGAGTAAAGGTGAGACCCTACCTGGAATTTTGGTTTATTTATAAGAGGGGGGATGTTTACCTGATGGCAACAAAGCTTCACTAGATGGATTCCTGGGGTGGCAGAGCCAATGTGTGAGGAAATGCAGGGCAGATTAGGCCTATAATCACTGGAATTTAGAACAGTGAAAGGGAATATCAAGTCAAGTTAAGTTTATTGTCATTTTGACCATAAACTGCTGGTACAGTACACAGTAAAAACGAAACAACGTTCCTCCGGGACCCTGGTACTACATGAAACAACACAAAAAACTAGACAATGTGAGACAGCACAAGGCTACATTAGACTATGTAAAACAACATAAAAAATGCCCTAGACTGCAGACCTGCACAGGACTACATAAAGTGCACAAAACAGTGCAGGGCAGTACAATAATTAATAAACAAGCCAATAGGCACAGTAGAGGACAAATTTCAATATAATAATAAATGATGTAGATGTCAGTCTAGACTCTTGAGTATTGAGGAATCTGATGGCTTGGAGGAAGAAACTGTTGCACAGTCTGGTCGTGAGAGCCCGAATGCTTCAGTACCTAATATCATACCTTTAAAATTCTAATAAGACTATGGAGACTAGCTACAGAGAGGATCTTTCTGATGTTTTGAGATACAGGGATTTTAGCTTTGAGATGCTTGGAATGCCATTCAAAACCAAGATTGAGTGAATATTTTTCAGCTTGGGGTGGTGTGGAATTCTCTACCACAGAAGGAACCAGAGGCTAAGTCATTAAATATATTCATGAAGAAGCCAGATACATTTTTTAATACCAAAGGGGTCAAAGGGAAGAAGATGTCAGCAGAGTACTGAAGTAGATGATCAGCCATGATTGTATTGAATGGTAGAGTGGGTCTGAAGGTCTGAAGGGCTGAATGGCCTACTTATTTTATATCTTTTCTAAGAAAGCAAATTTGAAACAGCAATAGATCTGTGAGTGTGGTAAAGATAATTCAGATCTGTTCCACCAGGGTAAGTAAAATCCCTGTGGTTTTGTCTTCCAAATGACCAAAAAGAATTTGAATGAGTTTTTCAGGGAGATTCATCAGCCATATTTGTCAACAAATGTTAAATTTACCCTTCTGTAACTTTAGAATTTTCCATAAAATGCCTCTCAGTCTATGACCTATCTGTTTGTTTGAAAATACCGTTATCAGCTGTAAAGTAGTATAGTGATGTGAAATTGTTAATTTAATCTCCTTTAGCATAGTGAAATTAACACACAAACATCAAATTAGTGAAGAGCCACAAATATTCTAAAGTAAAGCTAAACTTTAACCATATAACTGTGAAATAAAATGTCAAATACTTCATATTTCACATTTCTTATCTTAATGAGTTATATTGTAATGAGTTATATTTGAGAAAGCAGTTTGAATACTTTTATGAATTTGGTTCATAGGAAATGTTATACAAATATTCAGATAAATTTAATAATTATGGTAGTGACCAAAAGCTGTACTGGACACGTTGAAACTTACAAGTGCACAATCTCATGAAATTAACTTCCATTTCCCACTCAAAATCTCAGAACTGAAGGATATGACTCAGTGTCATAGTCCTCAGCACTCACTTCCTAAAACTGCTGATTATTATGCAAGAGCCACTGGGCATATTAATATATTTTTTCCACTTCCTCCACAGTACCAATGCTTCTACAACTTGTAAGAGTTCTCAGTATGTTGAAGCGATTGCAAAGGTCCACAGTGGAGCAAGGCATCAGATATATCAGCATTTTACACTAAAGAGGTAAGAAAAAAATATCAGATTATACCTTTACTGAGTGCTTAATTTGATAAGCAGACCTTAGCTAAATTATCATCAATTAACATGTACCTTTGATGGAAAGATTTGGAAGAGGAGATTGGTTTGAAGTAAAGAACAACTCATCACTCTTTTGTCTATACAATACTATTTTCACTTTATGATTCCCCTTTTGTACTAAGCTACTGTAAAGTTCATCCACTGTGGGTAGTGTTGTGCACATTGTATTTCAGAGTACTATTTGATGAATTGTTGACCAGTATATGAATACATTTTAGATGCTGTATATAAATATAAGCATTTATTTCATTTGGGGCTGACCAGTCCATAATAGCAGGGAAACACAAGTGGATGATACTAAACCTGTTTTGCTGTCACCTTTGAGATCTCCTTCAGTATGCACTTTAATCGGTGCAATATCTTTTTTTTTAAAATAATGTGCTCCTTAGTTGTAATGTGCATGGTTTACTTTTATATAGTAGTAGTTTCTCGAAGTCCAAGGAAGACGGATGTGTTGCACAGTCAACGTCTGTGGGCACGCATATGACTTCTGAGGCCGAAGTCCACCTCCTCCTGTTGGTTTGCTGCTCTCCCATCGCTGTAGGACTTTTTAGGAGAGAAAGAAGATGAAGATGCACAACACAAGGACCTGTGCATGGAAGATATTATAGTGAAAAAGCCTTAGCACGGAGATAGTCCCACTCTCTCGGCCTTGGAGGTCAGGATCCATTGGCACGAAGATCGTTACACATGGTGGCCTCTTCGGCTGCAGGAGATGCCGGACAATGGATTGATGAAATCCTCCCTATTGACCGCCTACAGGACTCTGGCTCCGGATTTCTTCTCAGGGTTTACTCCCATAGCCTTTCCCATGATTGAGTGTGGCCACAAGGCAGCGGAGGTTTTAAAATCAGAGTTTTCCTTCTCCTAGGTGGGCAGTCGACCAGGACTAATGAGCCCCTCCTGCCCGAAGCATCTGGTTTTGAGGCGCCAGAGACCTGCCTTTGCTCCTTCTCTTGTTGGTAGGAACAGTTTCAACATGTGAAGGCTGGGAGCTGGAATTGGTTGACAGAGGCTATTTGAGATGCAAGCCATGTGGAAGCACTTTATAGGTAGTGAGAGCTTATCCTCATTACCACCTCTGGCTATGTCAACCTTGGAATATACTTTTATATATTTAATTACAAATACCATAGTTCAACTTCCTTCCAAATATTGTCCAGATTGATTGCAATTATTTTCTTTCCCCCTAACTTCAACACAATGGGTCCATTGGCTCATAGCCCACACATCTATCCACCTGTGTTTCTTCTTCTTTAGGCTATTCCCCCCTCCCCCTGCCAATGCTCTGTCTGCCCATCAAACCCCATCTCACATGGTTTCACCTATCACCAACCAGCTGATATCTTTACCTCTTTATACTGGCTATCTTCCCTCTGTACAGATGTTGCATGGCCCACAGAGCACTTCCAACAGTTTTGCTTTTGTTCCCTTCCTCGGCTATTCCATATTGGTTTCAATTGTGAATTTGACAAATTGCATAGTATTTCTAAATCCAGGCTATTTACCTGAACCATGATCTCAGCATCTTCCTTCCCAAGAGAAGGAATTTGTAGAATGCCACCAAGATGGCTTTTTAGAGCATCTTGTAGTTGAGCCCACTAGGGTAAAGACAATTCTTGATTGGGTGTTGTTTAAAGAACCAGATTTAATTAGGGAGCTTAAGGCAAAGGAACCTTTAGAAGGTGGTCATCATAATATGATAGAATTCAGATCTGAGAGGGGAAGCTAAAATCAGAGGTATCAGTATTACAAAGGAGAAAAGGCAACTACAGACATGAGAGAGGAGCTGGTCGAAGTTGATTGGAAGCGGACACTATTGGGGATGACAGCAAATGAGCAATGTCTGAAGTTCTGGGAGCAATTTGGAAGGCACCGGATAAATTCACCCCAAAGAACAGCATGTATTGTAAAGGGAGGAAGAGCAGCCGTGGCTGACAAGGACAAAGACAGTATAAAACAAAAAGAGAGTGCATATAACAGAGCAAAAATTAGCTGGAAGCTAGTGGATTGTGAGGCTTTCAAAAAACAACAAAAGGCAGCTAAAAAGCAATGGGAGAAAAGATGAAATACAAAAATATTTTAGCCAATCATATAAAAGAAGATACCAAAATTTTTACAGATGTGTAAAGAGTAAAAGAGATGCAAAAGTGGATATCAGACCACTAGAAAATGATGCTGGACAGGTATTAATGGGGGACAAAAGAAATGGTGGTTGAACCAAATAAGTATTTTGTGTCATTCTTCACTGTGGAAGACACTAGTAGTATGTCAGAAATTCAAGAGTGTCAGCAGGCAGAAATGAGTGTAGTTGCTATTACTAAGGAGAAGATGTTTGGAAAGCTGAAGGGTATGAAGGTAGATAAGTCACCTGGAGCAGATGGATTACACAGCTGGGTTCTGGAAGAGGTAGATGAAGAGATTGTGGAGTGTTCTTTCAAGAATCACTAGATTGTGGAATGGTTCCAGAGGACTGGAAATTTGCAAATGTCACTGCACTCTTTAAGAAGGGAGGCAAGTATCTGGGAGTACAGTTAGACGAGAAGCTAGACTGGACTGCCAACACAGATGCCTTGTGCAGGAAGGCACAGAGTCGACTGTACTTCCTTAGAAGGTTGGTGTCATTCAATGTCTGTAGTGAGATGCTGAAGATGTTCTATAGGTCAGTTGTGGAGAGCGCCCTCTTCTTTGTGGTGGCGTGTTGGGGAGGAAGCATTAAGAAGAGGGACGCCTCTCGTCTTAATAAGCTGGTAAGGAAGGCGGGCTCTGTCGTGGGCAAAGTACTGGAGAGTTTAACATCGGTAGCTGAGCGAACGGTCAATTATGGAAAACTCTGAACATTCTCTACATAGCACCATCCAGAGACAGAGAAGCAGTTTCAGCGACAGGTTACTATCGATGCAATGCTCCTCAGACAGGATGAAGAGGTCAATACTCCCCAATGCCATTAGGCTTTACAATTCAACCGCCAGGACTTAAGAACTTTTTAAAAGCTATTATTAATGCTTTTTGAGAGAGTGATTTAGATGCATATCATATTTTTTACTGAGTTAAGTATTGTATGTTATTAGTTTTGCTACAACAAGTGTATGGGACATTGGAAAAAAGTTGAATTTCCCCATGGGGATGAATAAAGTATCTATCTATCTATCTAACAGAAATTTATTGGCCAGCTAAGAGGTTGTGAAGATGTTGGAGTTCATTAATAAGGATGAGGGTTCAGGGCACTTGGTGTCACATGATAAAATAGGCCGAAGTTAGCATGGTTTCCTTAAGGGGAAATCTTACCTGACAAATCTTTTGGAATTATTTGAAGAAATAACAGGATAGATACAGGAGAGTCTGTGGATGTTGTTCACATGTCTTTTCAGAAGACTTCTGACTAGACCTTTTAAGGTGCCAAGCATGAGGCAGTTAAACAAATTATGAGCATAAGGCATAGGAGCTGAATTAGGCCATTCAGCCCATTCTCCATTTATTAGCCCATTTACTACCCCTCACCCCATTCTCCTGCCTTCTCTCTGTAACCTATGACACCCTGGTCAGTCAAGAGTCTATCAACTTCCACCTTAAATATACCTAATGATTTTTGTCCGCACAATGGTATTAAGAACCCATGGTTTTACAGGTAAGATACTAGCATGGATAGAAGATTAGCTGACTGTTAGGAGGCAAAGAATGGGAATAAAGGGGTCTTTTCTGGTTGGCTGCCAGGGACTAGTAGTATTCTGCATGGGTCTGCATTGGGACTGCTTCTTTTCGTGTCAATGATTTAGATGATGAATCGATGCCTTTGTGGCCAAGTTTGGTGATGATACAAAGATAGGTGGAGGGGCAGGTAGTGTTGAGCAAGCATGGAGTTTGCAGAAGGACTTGGATAAATGGGAGAATGGATAAAGAAGTGGCAGAAGGAGTATAGTGTAGGGAAGTGTATGGTTATACACTTTTGGAGAAAGACTATTTCATAAATGGGAGCAAATTCAGAAATTAGTTGTGCAGTTTGCAGAAGATGTGTTTGTCTTTCAGAAGTGAGTTATTAATCTGCTTTGCTTGCAATATTTTAATTGTAAATATTCCAGGCTACAATCTTTTAATTGCAATATAGGCATTTATTGCTGTACTTTTGATCATTGTAATAAGCTGCACAAAATTAGACTCCACTATGTGGCAATATACAATATAATTTGTATTGCAATTGGCTTTTTTCATTGTAGACATTTTTTTATTGCACTGCATTTGATTTGGCATTAACCAGTTTCATGAACCTGATTTTAATTGTTGCAGCATTTTTTATCAACAGAGATTTGCTAAAAAAGATTTCTGATTCTCATTTGTTAAGACACACTGGATTAGACCAACTCACCTCTCCATCACAAGCGACTCGTCATAACCAGCTGCCACCCATTAATTCTGAGTCAGCAGAAATGCACCTTCCTCTGCCTGGATCAGTACCACAATTGGTAAGGTGGAAAGCTTCCATAGTTTCATATTAATTAAACTTGATGGCTTGTTACCAATTACAAATACTGCTTTAAAGTGCCATAGAGTGTTTAAACTCTCATAACAAAAAATAGCAAATATTGGAAACCTGAAACAAAAACAAAAATATTCAAGATGGGTAGCAACCATGGAGAGAGAAATGTGTTTGATGGGTATATTTTCTAAGTTTTGATGCAAGTCCATCAAACTGGAAAGTTAACAGTTATCTTCCCCAAAGATGCTGCAAGGAATGCTGAGTATTTCCAGTATTTTCACATTAAGCTGTTGCTGGGAGCTTATAATTTAACTTAAGCTGCTGAGTGCAAGGTTAAGTTGGATAAAATTCCCCATTTTATCATGCTCATGACTCATCATCTCTCAAAGCACTGTTTTCTGTGATGCCTCTCAACAATTTATTTAGGCGTAGACGTAGTAAATTATCTTTAAGTTGGAATAGGTGGGTTATCTTGTGAGGAAAAGGTGCATGGGTGACGCTTCGAACCATTGGAGCTTGGAAGAAGTGAGTTGATTGACATATGTATGATCTTGAGGGGGCTTGACTGGACTATGGAAAGGATGTTTCCTTTTGTGAGGGAATCTAGAACAAGGAGTCAATGTTTTAAAAGTAAAGCTTTACCCGTTTAAGACAGGTAAGGCGGAATTATTTATTTGTATTTGTATTATTTAGCGAGACAGTGCAGAGCAGACCCTTCTAGACCTTTGAGCCACACCTCTCCAGCATCCTCCAACAACCCTGATTAACCCTAACCCAATCATGGGACATTTACAATGACCAATTAACTTACCTGGTACGAATATGGACTGCGGGAAGAAACCGGAACACCCGGGCAAAACCCATGTGGTCCATGGTTGTGTGGGGGGGGGGGGGGAACATACAGGAACTCCTTACAGACAGAATTAAACTCTTGAGTTCCGATGCCCTGAGCTGTAATAGTGTCATGTCAACAGCTACGCTACTACCTGGGTACCCATTTTGTCAGAGGGTTGTGAGTCTTTGGAACATGCTTTCTCAAAGGTTGTTGGAAATGGGTGGATAAATTGATTTTTTAAAAAAATGAATAGATTCAAATCAGAGAAGTTATATCAAATACATAATGCAAAAAACGTACAAACAACAAAAGGGATATATACTGTCAAAGTAATATAAATGTAATATTAGGCTATTGTGTATAAACAAAGAACCACAACTCCTCTTGGCAATTCATACAAAAACAAAGGACTGGAAATTTTTATAATAAAGAGAAAAAAACCCCACTAAACTAACCTAAAACAAAAAAAAGAGACTGGGCAGTCCATTTGAGGATAAAATTAGAAAAGAAAAAAAAGAAAACATCCTTCTGGTCAGCTCTGAACCTTTGCGGAGAAAGAGGGAACAAAAGAAAAAAAGATTTTACCAAAAAAAAATAAAGAAAGAGAAGAAGAAATTAAATCATATGAAAATATTGAATAAAAGGTCGCCAGGTTTGCTGAAAATTAAAAGGTGTGTCAAATGTCCGGCTTCTAATTTAAACAGGACATGATGGAGGAAAGCCAAAGAAAAACAGTAGGTGGATTAGAATCTTTCCAGTGTAACAAAATAGCTCTCCTAGCCAATAAAGTTGAAAAGGCTATCACAAAAAATACTGAAAATGAAATGAGATTCCTAATAAGCAAGGGGTGAAAGGTTACTGGAGTTAGGCATGTTTGCAGTGGCAGTCAAATCAGCCATGATCTCAATGAATGTTGGAACACATTTGAGGGGACAAGTAGACTTCGGTTATTTCTAATTTTTATGTTTCATTACCAAGTAAATTCAGATCACTATATTTGTGAAGAATAATTAGTAAAGACTTTAATAATAACTTTATATTCTTTTCAAAGAACTTTAGAACCAACAAAGTAATATTGAATGAGCTATTGCAATGTAGGAAATAAAGCAGCTAAAATTGTGCAAACAAGAGTAAATAAGCTATTTTAAGTAGTCTTAAATGATGAATAATTATTGGCTAGGACATTGAATAATATCCTTTTAAAATTGATCTTCTGTGTCCTACTATGAGACCTCATGGGTCCCTGTTTTATTGTGTCATCCAAAAGATAGTATTTCTGATAGCTGCGCACCACTGGTATGGCACTGCATTCTGAATCTAGAATTTTGCATCTAAGTCCCTTGAGCAGTACTTGAACCCCTTATTTTTAAGAATGATTGTAGACAATTATGTCATTCTCTACTCAAGCAATTGAAGTAATGATTGCCTCTGAATGTTTCTATTATTAAAATTTCTTAACCACTACTATGGCCAGATTGTTTACTTCTACAAATGTTAGATAATTTTTGAAATTAGCTTTTAGAAAACTGCACAGTAACTGTATTCTATCACAGAGAGGAAGATTTTTGCACAGCCGAGTGTCAAGCGCAGTTGGGGAAGGAACAGGACGGCGACCTCTCAGGGAACGACTGTTTGCTTTGGATACCTCTTCAAGGCCGAACACAACTCACACATTTAGGGTATTGTTTTTAACAAGGAAATAAGTAGCCTACTAAGCTATCTAAGTTGCCATTGCATAATCGAGGATGAATATTTAATATAAGGCAAATAGATGTTAAATTGATCAAGGAGACTTGAAGATGGGGGAAATATCGTAAAGACAAGAAGAATGTCTTTTAACCAGTTTGCATAATGGAAAAAATTGCAGTACTTTATACAAACCCATGCAATAAAGAAAGCCAAACTTACATTTTATATCAACTTTTGTGGCCAACCTTTAAAAAGATAATCACTATTATAATATAAGTAAAGTGCTATTCAAATTTCACATGTTAAGACAATATGATAACAAGCTAATGTTAGTGATGTTAGTTAAGGGATAAGTATTTGCCAGGACACCAGAGTCCTCAAAATCGTGCTGCTGGGATTTTACTTCCATCTGAGAGGTTGCCTACAACACAGTCTTGGATTTGGAAGTATGAGTTAGCCTGGTCAGCATAAATATATTTTACCAAGAGGATTAATTAAACTTGAACACACACAAAATGCTGGTAGAACACAGCAGGCCCGGCAGCATCTGTAGGGAGAAGCGCTGTCGACGTTTCGGGCCGAGACCCTTCGTCAGGACTAACCGAAAGGAAAGATAGTAAGAGATTTGAAAGTAGTGGGGGGAGGGGGAAATGCGAAATGATAGGAGAAGACCGGAGGGGGTGGGATGAAGCTAAGAGCTGGAAAGGTGATTGGCGAAAGTGATACAGAGCTGGAGAAGGGAAAGGATCATGGGGTGGGAGGCCTCAGGAGAAAGGAGGGGGGGGGGGGGAAGCACCAGAGGGAGATGGAGAACAGGCAAACAACTAAATATGTCAGGGATGGGGTAAGAAGGGGAGGCGGGGCATTAACAGAAGTTAGAGAAGTCAATGTTCATGCCATCAGGTTGGAGGTTACCCAGCCGGTATATGAGGTGTTGTTCCTCCAACCTGAGTTTGGATTCATTTTGACAATAGAGGAGGCCATGGATAGACATATCAGAATGGGAATGGGACGTGGAATTAAAATGTGTGGCCACTGGGAGATCCTGCTTTTTCTGGCAGACCGAGCATAGGTGTTCAGCGTAACGGTCTCCCAGTCTGCGTCGGGTCTCACCAATATATAAAAGGCCACACCGGGAGCACCGAACGCAGTATACCACACCAGCCGACTCACAGGTGAAGTGTCGTTTCACCTGGAAGGACTGTCTGGGGCCCTGAATGGTGGTGAGGGAGGAAGTGTAAGGGCAGGTGTAGCACTTGTTCTGTTTACAAGGATAAGTGCCAGGAGGGAGATCGGTGGGAAGGGATGGGGGGGAACGAGTGGACAAGGGAGTCGCGTAGGGAGCAATCCCTGCGAAAAGTAGAAAGTGGGGGAGGGAAAAATGTGTTTGGTAGTGGGATCCCGTTGGAGGTGGTGGAAGTTACGGAGAATTATACGTTCGACCTGGAGACTGGTGGGGTGGTAGGTAAGGTCGAGGGGAACTCTATCCCAAGTGGGGTGGCGAGTGGATGGGGTGAGGGCAGATGTGCGGGAAATGGGAGAGATGCGTTTGAGAGCAGAGTTGATGGTGGATGAAGGGAAGCCCCTTTGTTTAAAAAAAAAGGAAGACATCTCCTTCGTCCTGGAATGAAAAGCCTCATCCTGAGAGCAGATGCTGTGGAGACGGAGGAATTGTGAGAAGGGGATAGCCTTTTTGCAAGAGACAGGGTGGGAAGAGGAATAGTCCAGGTAGCTGTGAGAGTCTGTAGGCTTATAGTAGATATCAGTATCTATCTCCAGAGATGGAGACAGAAAGATCAAGAATGGGGAGGGAGGTGTCGGAAATGGACCAGGTAAATTTGAGGGCAGGTTGAAAGTTGGATCCAAAGTTAATGAAGTCGACGAGCTCAGCATGCATGCAAGAGGCAGCGCCAATGAAGTCGTCAATGTAGCGAAGGAAAAGAAGGGGATGGATACCCATATAGACTTGGAACATGGACTGTTCCACAAAGCCAACAAAAAGGCAGGCATAACTGGGACCCATACGGGTGTCCATGGCTACACCCTTGGTTTGGAGGAAGTGGGAGGAGCCAAAGGAGAAATTATTGAAAGTAAGAACTAATTCCGCTAGACGGAGGAGAGTGGTGGTAGAGGGGAATTGGTTAGGTCTGGAATTCAAAATAAAGCGAAGAGCTTTGAGACCATCTCGGTGGGGGATGGAGGTATATAGGGACTGGACGTCCATGGTAAAAATAAGACGGTGGGGGCCAGGGAACTTAAAATCATTGAAAAAATTCAATGCATGAGAAGTGTCATGAACATAGGTGGGAAGAGATTGAACAAGAGGGGATAAGACAGTGTCAAGGTATGCAGAAATGAGTTTGGTGGGGCAGGAGCAAGCTGAGCCAATAGGTCTACCTGGACAGGCAAGTTTGTGGATCTTGGGTAGGAGGTAGAAACTGGAAGTGCGGGGTGTGGGAACTACGAGGTTGGTGGCAGTGGATGGGAGATCCCCAGAGCTGATAAGACAATGGCCTGGTGCTCCTTAGTGGGGTCATGATCAAGGGGTAAATAAGAGGAGGTATCAGAGAGTTGTAGCTGTGCCTCGGCCAGGTAGAGGTCAGTACACCAGACAACAACAGCTCCCCCCTTATAAGCAGGTTTTATAGTGAGGTTGGGATTGGTGCGGAGAGAGCAGAGCGTTCAGAAGGAGTGAGGTTGGAATTGGAACAGGGTGTGGTGAAGTCAAGACGGTTGATGTCCCGTCGGCAATTAGCAATAAAGAGATCCAGAGCAGGCAGAAGACCAGAGCGGGGTGTCCATGAAGAGGAGGAGGGTTGAAGACGGGAGAAGGGGTCAACGGTGGGTGTAGGAAAGTCCTTGCCAAAGAAGTAAGCTCGGAGATGGAGCCGGCGGAAGAAGAGTTCAGCGTCATGGCATACGCGGAACTCGCTGAGGTGTGGGCGAAGGGGGACAACGGTGAGGCCCTTAATGAGGACAGAGCGCTCTGCCTCAGAGAGTTGAAGGTCGGAGGGAATGGTAAAGACCCAGCACGATGAGAGATGGGATCAGAGGGGGGAGGGAGGCTGGTAGTGTCACTGGAGAGGGAAGGGTTGGGGTGAGAGGAAGATGGAGCCTCTGAGGGCCCAGGAGCTGACGATGGGATCTGAGGGAGAGGGGAATGCAGAGTGGTGGTGGGGGAAGGGGAGACGGGAGTCACAATCACAGCATGTGAAGACCCGGCCTGGAGTTCAAGGCTGGAGTCGCAGTCAGTTGTTGCGCAATCACTTTGAAGCTGTCCATGGTCATTGGAACCCGTGTTGATGGTGCTGGAGTCCGGGTTTTCAATATGCCCTGGGTCGCTGGGTCAGCCGAGATCAACGGCCGAGGCCAATCCATGGCCTCCTGAGGCCTCTCGTCCCATGATCCTTTCCCTTCTCCAACTCTGTATCACTTTCGCCAATCGCCTTTCCAGCTCTTAGCTTCATCCCACCCCCTCCGGTCTTCTCCTATCATTTCGCATTTACCCCTCCCCCCACTACTTTCAAATCTCTTACTATCTTTCCTTTCGGTTAGTCCTGACGAAGGGTCTCGGCCTGAAACATCGACAGCGCTTCTCCCTATAAATGCTGCCTGGCCTGCTGTGTTCCACCAGCATTTTGTGTGTGTTGTTGTTTGAATTTCCAGCATCTGCAGATTTCCTCGTGTTTGTTAATTAAACTTGTATGTCTGCATCTCATAATGATCACCAAGGTTAGATGTAAGAAATGATGATTATTTGTTGTACTTTAAGCACCCGTTATCAATATTGCTAATTGAAAAGTGAAAAGAAAAACTTCCAGTTTCTTTTATTTTCAAAGGTTGGCTCAGATCTAGCAAAGTTCACTCTGTGAGTGATTTGATGTCAGCAGAATCCTCATTCTTCTTGAATAGGATTGGTGAAATGGTGCTGTGGAAACTGTCCAGAATTTCACTTTGCTTATGATGTGTGTAGTTGGAAAACAAGAAACTTTATGAATTTGGGTAAAATACAGAATATTTCTAATTGTGACATTATCACTATCAATAATCAAGAATCAGATTACAGGACCTCTTGACTTCAGAATTCAGTTTTGTTGTATCTGCTGTAAGGACTCAAGTGTGGATTTGCTTCTGTTTTGGAGTAAGATGGGTATGGAAGTGTATGTACTAATATATTGTGAAGATCTAAAGAATGCCTGCCCTGACCTCCCTTGCCCTCATCAATGCTATTCAAAGGTTTGTAGGTTAATAGCAGTTTTATTTTTATAGAACTTTGCCTTGAGTAAGAAGAATTCCTTAGTAAATCAAAGTAAATGTATTACCAAAGGCATATGTCACCATATACTACCCTGAGATTCATTTTCTTGTGGGCATTCACAATATATACAAAGAAACACAATGGAAGCAATGAAAAAACATATACAACAAAGATGGTCAAACAACCAATGTGTAAAAAGACAACAAATTGCACAAATACAAAAAAATGATAATAATAATGATAAATAGATATTGAGACATGAGTTGACCTTAAAAGTGAGTGGATTGGTTGCAGAATCAGTTCAGTATTGGGGTAAGTGAAATAATTCTCACTGGTTCAAGAGCCTGATGGTTGAGGAGTAATAACTATTCCTGAATCTGGTAATGTTGGATTTGAGGCTCCTGTACCTCCTTTCTGATGCAGCAAAGAGAGGAGAGCATGGCCTGGCTGGTGTTTGAAGTTTGATGTTTCTGGACCATTGCAGGTTTACAGGGAATGATCTGCTCAGAGTTTGCATTGACCTTACAGTTTCTACAATACGTAGTGTAGATAGGTATGCCAGACTGAGGGGTCTGTTCCTCTGTGTTGTATAAGTCGAGCTGCTCTTTGGGACAATGGGTACTTCTGCGGCTGCAGTACAACAGAGGGTGCAGGGTAAAAGGCCCATTTAGAAGGTAGGGGAAATATGGAAGGAAATATGATCTGTCCTCCCTTTAGAGTATTTTCTTTCAGGGTATTTTGAAAACTTTTTTGTTTAGCCCAGTGAGGAAAAACGCAGGAGGCTACAAGTGTGAAGTGAGTGATAGTTTCACTTTTGTTCTACTCTGGTTCTCCCAAGTGGCTCTTTTATGTCACCCAAAGGGAGAAAATTACAAGGATATAGGATACCATTTCTTGTTTGTGATTCAGAAAGTGTGGGTTGAGGTTGACGAAGGATATGCAAAGGTGGTTTAGCCGTGAGAATGCTATCATATTTTGTCTATTCTTTGTTGTTAGGCATGATACAAATTATAAATGGCTCAAAAGAGAGGCAAAGCTTCCAGTGGGTTTTGTCTTTGGATGATGTGCATGTGTTGATCACTTAATTAATAGCGAGTATAGGCTTGAGATATGGATGTGAAGTTATAATTATTGAAACTGTTGGCCAGAGATTGTAGGTAGTTGAGTGATGCATTAATTTGTGTAGCAGGTCAGCGGTATATTTGGTTAGATATATCATTTGAAGGTCCGCTACTTTTTTTTGCACACTATCCAAGTTCTTGGGCTTGACTTGTGGAATCTATTTTCTCCTGAAGTTACAATTACCTCCAAAATGAACACTTACATTCATAGTGCTCCTTTATGAGTTGTAGGCTGGCCTTAAGAACAGCACGCAGGGTTAAACTAATACCAACCGCTCATGAAAGTAGATCAGCTGTTATTGTGGTGAAACAAATAACAGTGCACTTAGTGCTGGTTGACTACTAAAATTGTATCACGAGATTGAAACAAATTTGGTATGCTAGGCCAGATGATTACCACACTGCTTGTTCTCATTGTCAGCAACTCCAGTATTCAAGGACAGGATAATTTGTCTGTCATTTTTCTAGTACTTTCAAAAGAATAGAATCAAAATTTTTTGACAATGGGTGAAGGGTATTTTCTTCTAATTCACTATAATAGAATCTCTGATGCCTATAGATGAGAATTGTTGGCTTGAGCTGAAATAACTGAATACAGCTACTGTTAACTGTTGCAAAATACATTGTATTTCAGTCTGATACTCCTTTCAAGAGGTCGTTCACACCAATGGACTATGGCAGCCAAGCACGGTTAGGACGGGCTTCCTTTACAGGTAAACAAGCGGCGTTGTTATATTAAAATTGGAGAGAAGGAATTTGAATTTGGTCTCACTGTGAGTATCGAAATCTAACATGATATGTCTTCAGAATCAGGTTTATTATGCCTGACATATGCCATGAACTTTGTTGTTTTGTGGCAGCAGTGCAGTGTAAGACATAAAATTTATTATATTATAAAATAGCTAACTAGTGTAAAAGACAAATAGTGTTCATGAGTTCATGGATCAATCAGAAATCTGATGAGGAAGGGGAAGAAGCTGTTTGTAAAACATTGAGTGTTGGTCATCAGGCTCCTGTGAGTGCAGGAGGGGGGATGAATTACGATCCTGGGAGGTGATGGGTGAAAAAGGCTGAAGAAGAAGAGATCTGACACAAAAGGACCGTAAACCATTGGAGAAAGGGAAGGAGGAGGGGACCAAATGGAGGTGATGGGCAAGTGAAGAGAAGAAGGGGTAAGAGGGGAAGGGAGAAAGGGGGGGGAATGATTACAGGAAGTTAGAGAAGTCGATGTTCATGCCAATAGGTTGGAGGATACCTGGTCAGAATATGAAACTGAGTTTGGCCTCATTGAGGCAGTAGAGGAGGCCATTGCTAGATATGTCAGAATGGGAATGGGATGTCAAAATGATATGGGTATCCGCTGGGAGATCTCCTATTACAAACTCACAGGGTAAGTGTCGTTTCACTTGTAAGGACAGTTTGGGGCCCTGAATGGTGGTGAGGGAGGAGGTGTAGCACTAGTCACGATTGCAGGCCTAGGTGCTAGGAGGGAGATCAGTGGGGAGAAATGAGTGGACAAGGGAGTTGTGTTGAGAGTGATCCCTATGGAAAGCAGAGGGGGTGAAAGTTAAAGATGAACTCTTTGGAAATATTGTAAGTTATGGAGTATGATGTGCTGGGTATGGAGGCTAGTGGGGATGTAAGCAGGGACAAGGGGATCTCTGTGCCTATTGTGACGATGAGAGGATGGGGTGAGGGCGAAATGGAGGAGATGTTGGTGAGGGTAGTATCAAATAGGTGGAAGAGAAACTATTGTTTGAAAAATCAGGACATCTCAGATGTTCTAAAATGGAAATTTCCATCCTGAGAACAGATGTGGTGGAGATAGAGGAACTGAGAGAAGGGAATAGGATTTTAATAGGACTGGGTGGGAAGAAGTATAGGCAAGACAGGTGAGAGTCAGGTATGTAAAAGATGCCAGTAGATTGTGGTTCCAGAGATGGAGACTGAGAAAGAGGAGAGTGATTATGATTTACTTTAGTGCATCAGAGGTGGAGGTTGTTCTGGTGACTACACAAACACTTTATTTACACCAGGCTCTGCTGCCATATGAACTTGTGTTCCACAAGCAGGTTTCCTGAATAAACATGGGGGATTTCAGAAGCTTATGCTCTACTGCTGCAGTCCAGTTTTGGAACTCGCCTGAGAAACAAACCGTTTGGAAGAGTAACAAGCAGTTGCATTACTGAACTGCCACTTCCATAAGACAAAGGAGCAGAAGTCGGCCATTTGGCCCATCGAGTCTGCTCTGCCATTTCATCATGAGCTGATCCAATCTCCCCTTTAGTCCCATTCCCCCGCCTTCTCACCATAACCTTTGATACCCTGACTACTCAGATACCTATCAATCTCTGCCTTAAATACACCCAATGACTTGGCCTCCACTGCCACCCATAGCAACAATTTCCATAGATTCACCACCCTCTGGCTAAAAAATTTCTTCGCATCTCTGTTCTGAATGGGTGCCCTGCAATCCTCAAATCATGTCCTCTCATACTAGACTCTCCCAACATGAGAAACAACTTTGCTATATCCACTCTGTCCATGCCTTTCAACATTCGAAATGTTTCTATGAAGTCCCCCCTCATTATTCTAAACTCCAAGGAGTACAGTCCAAGAGCAGTCAAACGTTCCTCATATGTTAACCCTCTCATTCCCGGAATCATTCTGGTGAATCTTCTCTGAGCCCTCTCCAATGTCAGCACATCCTTTCTTAAATAAGGAGCCCAAAACTGCACACAGTATTCCAAGTGAGGTCTTACCAGTGCCTTATAGAGCCTCAACATCACATCCCTGCTCCTATACTATATTCCTCTAGAAATGAATGCCAACATTGCATTCGCCGCCTTCACCACCGACTCAACCTGGAGGTTAACCTTAAGGGTATCCTGCACGAGGACTCCCAAGTCCCGTTGCATCTCAGAACTTTGAATTCTCTCCCCAATTAAATAATAGTCTGCCCGTTTATTTCTTCTACCAAAGTGCATGATCATACACTTTCCAACATTGTAATTCATTTGTCACTTCTTTGCCCATTCCCCCAATCTATCCAAGTCTCTCTGCAGACTCTGTTTCCTCAGCAGTACCAGCCCCTCCACCTATCTTTGTATCATCAGCAAACTTAACCACAAAGCCATCTATTCCATAATCCAAATGGTTGATATACAACATAAAAAAGAAGCGGCCCCAACACGGACCCCTGTGGAACACCACTGGTAACCGGCAACCAACCAGAATGGGATCCCTTTATTCCCACTCTCTATTTCCTGCTAATCAACCAACGCTCTATCCACGTAAGTAACTTTCCTGTAATTCTGTGGGCTCTTGTTTAGCAGCCTCATGTGCGGCACCTTGTCAAAGGCCTTCTGAAAATCCAAATACACAACATCCACTGCATCTCCCTTGTCTAGCCTACTTGTAATTTCCTCAAAAAAATTGCACTAGGTTTGTCAGGCAGGATTTTCCTTTAAGGAAACCATACTGAGTTCTGCCTATCTTGTCATATGCCTCCAAGTACTCTGTAACCTCATCCTTGACAATCGACTCCAACAACTTCCTAACCACTGATGTCAAGCTAACAGGTCTATAATTTCCTTTTTGCTTCCTTGCCCCCTTCTTAAATAGTGGAGTGACATTTGCAATCTTCCAGTCCAACAAACCAGGCCAGAATCTATCGACTTTTGAAAGGTCAATAGACAATAGGTGCAGGAGTAGGCCATTCGGCCCTTTGAGCCAGCACTGCCATTCAATGTGATCATGGCTGATCATCCACAGTCAGTACCCCGTTCCTGCCTTCTCCCCATATCCCTTGACTCCGCTATCTTCAAGAGCTCTGTCTAACTCTTTCTTGAAAGCATCCAGAGAATTGGCCTCCACATCCTTCTGAGGCAGAGCATTCCATAGATCCACAACTCTCTAGGTGAAAAAGCTTTTCCTCAACTCTGTTCTAAATGGCCTACCCCTTATTCTTAAACTGTGGCCTCTGGTTCTGGACTCCCCCAACATCAGGAAAATTATGTGTAATTCTGACTGGAAACGTGGAAAATTCTGACTTTTAGTGAATGTAGACACTAAGACATATATAGACAGTATACTTCTGTATGTACCATTCATTTTCAGTTGTTTGCAATGTCAGAGTAACTTTCATAGAAGAATGCCAGTTCTTTTATGTTATTTAAGTTCATATAACGAGATATTTATACCAATGTTATATTTGCACATTATAAAGCAGCAGTCGTGCACTTTGAAACATTTTCAAATTGGTGCATCATTTAGAAGTATGTAATGAGCAAAAATGCGTTTCATAATTTTGTTTCCCTCTTCCATGCGGCAATTCTTTCAGCTAAACAGGCAAAAACTTCTAAACAAAGTTGCTTTTCATTCACATCTCTATCTTTATCTATTACAGGTCCACAAGTTCATCTTCAGTCCAAAACATTCAACCGTTTTCCTGCAAATTCCAAGAAACGGTCCCAGGTGGTCCAGTAAGTCCAGAGACTGGAGAGATGAAATTGGGAGGTAATGAGGTTAACCTGCTGATGTCAGGTCAGAGTTCACTGGATTAAAGGAAAACAATATGAATATTCAAAGAGCTTGAAGTGCAAAGTCTTGCTTCAATGTGCCACAATGGTCTCAAGCACTGTCTTATCTGTCTTCCTTTTAATATATCTATAAATCAAACTATGCAATAAAATCATTTTTCACAGGAACTCTCCAACTTGTCAGACCCTCAGGAAGTTCACTCTGGGACTGTATCATTTGCAGGTATCATAAGTGGAGACAGATAGATTGATGTGGAGATGGTATCTGGGGTTTGTCAGTTCCCTGCCCACTCATGGGGCAAACCCCTGACATGAGAAGCTAGCTCCACCACTGCCTGACATCTTTATTCTGAATTTCTCATTAATTCCAATATGCTGTTAAAACCTCAATAAGCAACATACTGAAAGGCAGCTACTATTACCACGGCTTGCATTAACCAAGACTGGATAGTTATTCTTGAAAGTTTATGCTTGTTGTTGTGAGCAACCTGAAGGGAAATGTTTAGTTTGCAGGTAAACCACAGAAACGCATTTATTCCTTTTTACATGAATACAGAATGTTGTAGATTATCAGTATTTATGTAAAGACAAATACTAATGGCATGCACTTGCTATTTCTCTCATTTTACTGAAGAGCAACATGAATTTTATTTTCCTATTTATTTTATTTATAAGTCAAAATACAATTCTGAAGTGTTTTACTAATTTGGCAATACTCTATGCAATGACAACATGGAACTCTTAAACTCTGTAGGTCAATATTTTTCCCTCAAATTTGTTCAAATGTTATGCTGTTAGAATTGAATAATGGATTAAAATTTTAAGTCAGTTACTCATTCTTAATTTTTTAGGCCAAGTCATATTGAAAAGGACATTGTTTTGAAAATCTACATGCTATTTAAGCCCCCATTTTCTATGGCAAGGTTAATTGACAAGTTATGGACGATCTGGCACATTCCTAAAAACAAAAGGACAGTGCCAAGGATGTGATGGTATTTGTGTAAAGTAATATAAATCTATCAGCAAGATTTGGAAATGGACAACTCACAGCATTTAATTTCCTTAACTTACTGGCTGATATCTGTGTTAATATTTGCACCAACTATGATCAAGTTTTAGTTTCTTGAAGAGTTTGGCCCATTATTTAATAGAGATAATGCTGAATTGAAGATTAACTACTTTTTGTAATTCTCTAAGATAATTTTTGACTGTCTTAAAGTGTGACAATGCCAAATTTCATGGTTCATAATATGTATGAGTAGATACAATGATTCAAAATGTACAGTTTGTGTTATTGGTAGATGAATATTTAATTCATTTATATGATGTTCATCTGTTGCATATTTTAGTTGAGGTATTGCTCAGTCGAAGCAGAAGAATGTCTTGTACAGAAAATAAGTGTTCACCTTTGCCATCATTGTAAACTCTAATTCTTTGGATTTTGTGATAAGATGTGAAATAAATGGTTTGTTTATACATCTTAAAAATTTTGTTATTTCAAAGTTTTGTTCAACGTTTTTGTGTAAATAATGTTTCATGATCTAACAAGAATTAAAGTTCAAAGTAAATTTATTGTCGAAGTACGTATATGTCACCATATATCCAATCCTGACATTCATTTTCTTGCAGGCATACTCAATAAATCCACAATGGAATAATAACCATAATAGAATCAATAAAAGACTGCACTAGCCCGGGGACAGGATCAGTATGGGAGGTGGTGTCTGGAATAGGTCAGCTCCCTGCTGACTCCTTGGACACAGCCTGAGCTAGTCCATACTGAGCTTCTAGACCAGAATTCATTCCTGTGACATGAGAATCTAGGTGATTTTTTTTTTCAGTGCTCAGTTCATCATGTGACCTAAGCTATAGTTTAATCCAGAGAGACTGCAGGATGAAATTTTAAACTTGTCCCCATTTCTCCATTGCACATTGAAGTAATTATCAAGTTGAAGCGGCTAAATTGCTGATATATTAAGTGTTAAACACAAGAGATAATGAAGATGCTGGAAATCCAGAGTAATACACACAAAATATTGTAGGAACTCAGCTGGTTAGGCAGTATCTATGGAAATTAATGAATAGTTGACCCTTCATCGGTACCTGAAAGAAAGGGGGAAGTTGCCAGATTAAGAAATGGGGGGGGGGGGGGGGGAGGAGGGGAGAGGGGAAGGAGGACAAGTCAGAAAGTGATATGTGAAGCCGGGTGTGTGGGGAAGGGGGAATGAAGTTAGAAGTTGGGAAGTTATATTAGATGTTGTCAACTTGCATACCTGATTTAATATAATACTACTTTGTAGAAAATATTGGGAAGTAGACTGTTCAAAATTCAAAGTACCTTTATTACAAAAATAAAGTATATATACATTATTCAACCTTGAGACCGCCTCTGTACAGGCAGCCATAAAACAAGAAACACAAAAGAACCAATTAAAAAAAAAAGTCCAACAAACACCCAATGGGGGGGGGGGGGGGAGGGGGAGGGAGGGAAAAAACGAATAATGCGAACAATAAAGCAAGCAGCAGCATTCAGAATGGAAGTGAATCCATAGTCACAAAGCCCAGAGTAGGCCTGTAGCTCCAGTACAATGAAGAGTGGAACAGTGAGCAGAGCCGGCCGGACCCTCGTCTGCAGTCCAACACGCTGCCTTTATAATCCATCTGGCCTGGCGTTTAAATCATCCAAACTTCGGGTCATTCCTCACTCTAAGATCTGGGCCCTGTCACATTGATGTGCTCTGGGTTTGGACCATACTGTCACTTTCCAGCCCGCACCAGACCTCTCGAGATTGGCCCAGCACTTAGTATCGACCCAAACTCGCTCTCAGTTTGGGTGGACAGGCCCAAAAACTCATCTGCTCTGACATTTCTCTGCTTTGCATGCCCTGACTCCATCTCGAATATGCCTCAACCTTGCTCCGACCATTTCTCTTTGAACTTGCTTTGGTTGTGGAAGCTATGGAGAGGGTGCAGAGGAGATTTACCAGGATGTTGCCTGGTTTGGAGAACAAGTCATATGAAGCAAGGTTAGCAGAGCTGGGACTTTTCTCTTTGGAGTGTAGAAGAATGAGAGGGGACTTGATAGAGGTCTACAAGATTATGAGAGGCATAGATAGGGTGGATAGTCATTACCTGTTTCCCAGGGCACCAATAGCAAACACCAGAGGGCATATGTACAAAATTAAGGGAGGGAAGTTTAGGGGAGACATCAGTTTTTTACACAGAGTGTTGTGAGTGCCTGGAATGACTTGCCAGGGATGGTGGTGGAGGCTAAAACATTAAAGGTATTTAAGAGCCTCTTGGACAGGCACATGGATGAAAGAAAAATGGAGGGTTATGGGGTAGTGTGGGTTTAGTACTTTTTTTTAAGGATTATATGGGTCGGCATGACATGGAGGGCTGAAGGGCCTGTACTGTGCTGTAATGTTCTATGGTTCTATGCCTTGACCCTTGACTCATCCTTGCCTTCATTTGCTTTTTCATTGTCTGCAGTGGTGATCATTTACCAGTTTTTTTTGTAGAGAATTTTTTATAAATGAAGTATTTGTTTGCATTTCTTGTTTTGAGGGCTGCCAGTAAGTTGTCACTTACCCTCAGTAGCTCCATCTTAAATTTGAACTGGTAAGTGTGAAAGTACAAACCCCATTTCCAGAAAAGTTAGGATATTTTCCAAAATGCAATAAAAACAAAAATCTGTGATATGTTAATTCACGTGAACCTTTATTTAACTGACAAAAGTACAAAGAAAAGATTTTCAATTGTTTTACTGACCAACTTAATTGTATTTTGTAAATATACACAAATTTAGAATTTGATGACTGCAACACACAACAAAAGTTGGGACAGAGGCATGTTTACCATTGTGTTACATCACCTTTCCTTTTAATAACACTTTTTAATCATTTTGGAACTGAGGATACTAATTGTAGTAGATTTGCAATTGGACATTTTGTCCATTCTTGCTTGATATAAGACTTCAGCTGCTCAACAGTCTGTGGTCTCCGTTGTCTGATTCTCCTCTTCATGATGCGCTATACATTTTCAACAGGAGATGGATCTGGACTGGCAGCAGGCCAGTCAAGCACACACACTCTGTGTCTACAAAGGCACGCTGCTGTAGCCAGTGCAGAATGTGGTCTGGCATTGTCCTGCTGAAATAAGCATGGACGTCCTGGGAAGAGATGTCGCCTTGATGGCAACATATGTCTCTCTAAAATCCTAATATACGCCTCAGAGTCAATGGTACCTTCACATACATGCAACTCACCCATGCCGTGGGCACTGGTGCACCCCCATACCATCACAGATGCTGGCTTTTGCACCTTTCGCTGATAACAATCAGGATGGTCGTTTTAATCTTTGGCACGGAGAACTCGATGCCCGTTTTTTCCGAAAACTAGCTGAAATCTGGACTCATCTGACCTCAGCACACGGTTACACAGTCTTTCGGTCTATCTGAGATGAGCTCGGGCCCAGAGAACTCGCCGGCGTTTCTGCATAGAATTGATGTATGGCTTCCTCCTTACGTAATACAGTTTCAAGTTGCATTTCTGGATGCAGCGACAGACTGTGTTAAATGACAATGGTTTACCGAAGTACTCCCGAGCCCAGGTGGCTATAATTGTCACAGTAGCATGACGGTTTCTTAGGCAGTGCCGCCTGAGGGCTCGAAGATCACGCGCATTCAACAGTGGTTTCCGACCTTGCCCTTTACGCACTGAGATGTCTGAATTCTCTGAATCTTTTCACAATATTATGTACTGTAGATATTGAAAGACCTAAATTCTCTGCAATCTTGCATTGGGAAATGTTCCTTTTGAGCTGACTAACAATTCTCTGACGAATTTTGGCACAAAGGGGTGAGCCAGACCCATCCTTCCTTGCAAAGTCTGAGCCTTTGATGGACTCTACTTTTATACCCAGTCATGATACCTCACCTGCTACCAATTAGCCTGCTTAATGTGGAGTCTTCCAAACCGGTGTTACTTGAATATTCTGTGCACTTTTCAATCTTATTTTAACTCTGTCCCAACTTTTGTTGAGTGTGTTGCAGCCATCAAATTCTAAATTTGTGTATATTTACAAAATACAATCAAGTTGGTCAGTAAAACGATTGAAAATCTTTTCTTTGTACTTTTGTCAGTTAAATAAGGGTACACGTGAATTAACATATCACAGATTTTTGCTTTTATTGCATTTTGGAAAATATCCCAACTTTTCTGGAAATGGGGTTTGTAAATGGATTCATACTGAAATCATTGCAGAGTGCTGGAAAAGCTCAGCAGCTGTGAGTCCTATGTACCCGTGACCCACTCTGATTAACGTGTGGCTTCCTGTACATACAGTATACAACATGATCCACGCAAGCCTGGGGAACCATATCTCATGACCTTTTGAAAAACTTTGCAGCCTTCAGTGCTCGTTTGAATTCTCCAGATTCTGATTATTCACATTCTCTGTGTCAGAAGTGTTCAACTCGACTGTAAGACCTGTAAGTGTGTAAGTGCTCAGTGTTTCGCTCTTCATTAGCATGGCTTGATGTACTGGCCATGTCCTAAGGTCCTATTGTTAGCTACATAAAACACGAACAAAGTATAATCATAATCTCACTGAACCCATTAGTCCACTTGACTTTACTTCCCTGTCCAGATACGATTTCTCTTATTCAACGTACCGACGACTTCTCTGTAAGTTGGCCACTTACTGTTCTTTCTCTTTTCGTAGCTGTTAACCTTCCGAATACTTACAGTATTTTGTTTTTGTTTATTTTTTGTTTCTGATTTTAGCGAGGGAAAGATGTGATGAGGGAGTTTTAAAAGGAATTTGAGGGAAAAGTTTTTCTTTACCACACTAGATACATGGGATTCGCTTACAGAGGAGGAGGTGGAGCCAGTTGGATGGATAATGGATGTAGATAGATTTTTAAAAAAAAGGTCAGCACAGACGTGGCGGGCCGAAGAATCTGCGCCCGTGTTATACGACTTGTGCTTTAAGTTTATCAGAAACTAAAGCTCCGCCCCCAGCTTCGCCATCGACTGAAGGCTGGTTACCAGAGGTGTTCGCACCTGGGTTCCGGCTCTGGAGCATAGGCACCACCTGCTGATGGCTGCACAGCCCCACGGTGCGATGGGCCCCCAGGTGAGGGTTCGTATCGGCGGCTACCGCCGCTAACATCACGACTTTTGGTTTCGAAGACTGATTATAAATCCAAAGGTCTCGCTCACTAACATAACTTACGTCTAAAAAGAATTATAATATTACCCTTCAACCTCAATTAGTGACTTTCAGGGGAGTCAGTTCGCGAAAGAGGAAGAGACGCAATAAACATCATGTGGCCGAAGCTGGAGAAGGAACGCCTTAAGGCGGAGATTACCCTGTCGCTGGGAAACTTGTGGGCATTACTGCAGGAGTTTGAATGTTCTAATTAGTGGAAACGCCAGTGACAACTTGACAAGAATGGAGTAGAAGGTCACACTGCTGAGCCCGTCCCTGTCTTCTGTACTCGCAGCTCCTCTCCTCCTCCGACCGAGTCGCTTAGCGGCAGGATGGTGGTGGTTGTGTCCGGCGCTTTGTTAGGCGCCGCGCTCCTCACCCTCTTGGCTCTCGTCGTTTTCCACTTGCTCGGCGGTTACATCCGAACATGGAACAAACTAAAATGCATCCCCGGGCTTAGCCCGACTTTGCCGATATTGGGCAACGCGCTACTCTTTAAACCCGGTGGCGAAGGTAAGCACCTCAGCGTCGGGTATTGACAGCCTGCGATTGAGTGTAATTTCAATGGACTCATTCTCGGCCCACCGAGTTCCTCCAGCAGTGTTTCTGTTTGCGCAAGATTCCAACATCTACATTTTCTTGTGTCTCCGACTTGCTTTTGATGTCTTAACGTGATTTGGTCTGTCACACTCCCGGATCTATGTGCAAACGCACTTTTTGAACTCTGTACAATTAATAAGTTTGCAGCATTGAACGTTCAGTGAAAAAATATAAGAATTGAATACTTTGGGGAAAGTGGTGGTTCACTCCAAATATATGCTATCCTGACTGTTTTTATCTTTTTATTGGGGGTGGGAGGAGAGAATAAACAGAAAAAATTGTTGCTTGTATTTTGGAAAATACAATATTTAATCATTCAGAACTAAAAGCATGTCATCCGGGCTCACTCAGTACTCTTGGCTATCCGCAAGTGACACATGAGAAAGTGTGGACGCTGGAATCAGGAGCAACAGACTTCCTACCACAGCTGCTACTAGTCCCCGGTAAGTTGTTCCAGTACGGAGCGTGTTGCTCTTTGTTATCGGCGATCCTGCGCATGTACGAGATCGACCAGCGTTGTTATCGGCGATCCTGCGCATGTACGAGATCGACCAGCTAACGCAGTCTCTGTTGTAGAGAAATCATTGGCCGCAGTCAGTGCATTTTAATGAATCTAAACTAATTTTAAACAGTAGAACAGTGAAATTATTTAATCTCTATTGCGCTCCTAGCAAGAGACCAGAAGTAAAAGAAAAATGTTATTGAATCCGCTGTTGGTGAAGATCAGTAAATGCAGTTCAAAGAGCAGTGCTGATGTGCAGCATATTTATTCTAGCCTGTATCTGCATTTAAATGGGTGAGGTAGAATCTGTTAAACAGAGATTTTAAATGTTTGGTAGATTTTCTGGTATATCCCGATCAAAGTGTGCAATTCTGATGATTATGAATTTCCGAGATGCCCGCATTTTCAGAACTATTGTGAGTAAATTAGAATTGAAATTGTTTTATCGTTGTCAAGTGTGCCGAGGTGCAGTGAAAAGCTTTCTGTGACATCATGTTCATGCAGATCAATTAATTTCACGGTGCATTTTGGTTGAACAAGATAGCAGTGGATTCTGATTAATTGGGACACATGGGGACTGGTACCACGTAAGCGGCTGAACAAGTTAGCCGAAGTTTCATGGAAATAGTTTAAAAGTATAAAAAAGACAATCTACCAGTTAGCTGAGTACAGACTATTTATTTAAATTAAATATAAATTAGCACAGTAGCAATAATACTACAGCACTATAAAACTGTGTTAGTTCCAAATAGTTATTGTCAGAGGGATTCATGTTACCATGTTCATTTGATTGTAAATGAACAAAATCAGTGCAGACACCTAGTGCAGATATTGCCTTCACATAATGCTTTCAGAACATAGGGATGTCCATTTAGAATGGAGATGAGGAATTTCTTTTGGCAGAGTTGGTCAATTTGTGGTATTTGTTGCTACAGGTAGCTGTGTATACTAGGTGTTTGAATGTATTTAAGATGGTTGATTGTTGATTAATCAGGGTGTGAAAGGCTGTGACAGGGGTTCCTAACCTGGGTCCCCAAACCCTTTGCTTAATGGTTTTGATCTGTGGCGTAAAAAAAGGCTGTGAACCCATGAGCTATGGGTCGCAGGCAGGAGAATGGGGTTGAGAGGGAGATGGATCCGACATGATCAAATGGCCTAATTCTGCTCCAAAGTCCTATAGCCTTAGATGTTTTGTCTTTGTGGTGAATGGTGAAATGGTCAGGCTACAAAGGCGTGTCTGAAATGGTGGATGTGAGCCACGTTTCCATGAAGCAAGGTACACAGCAGTCCCTGATGTCCCTCTGGTACTACAATCCTGTTCTGAGGTATTTAATATTATTTTCCAGAGACTGTACATTCACCAGTGGAGGTCACAGGCCTCTACATTTCAGTCATCCCTGTAGTGCAGCATGCCATGTGTGTTTCTGTTTTCTTAATGGAGAACTGAGCCTGCTTTCCGGATTCCACCGATTTTGAGGATCAGTAAATTTTTAAGCGTCTTAAACTGATGTTAGTTACTGGAATACTCATGTCTGAGACAGTGGACGTCTGTAGTCTTAAACAGTAGTATTTCATGATTCTCGTTGGAGCTGCCAATTATTGGCGTCAACCCACCTAACCCATCTAATAAATTAAACTAAGGGCGGTCTGTATTACGATACCATCAGTGTGATTGCACCCTTCCTGTTTCTGAGTTCTGCCCATACAGACTCAGTGGATGAGCCTTTGGTTATCCCTGCTCCGAGTGCCCCTGTGATATTGTCTCCCCCACCTCTTTTACCTCCCTCCCTATCCTTTCTAAAACATCAAAATGCTGGGACATTAAGCACCCATTCCTGATCTTCTCTCATCCAAGTCTCTGTAATGGCCATGACATCACAGTTCCATGTACTGTTCCAAGATCTAAGTTCATCACCTTTACCCACAATGCTCCTAGCATTAAATACACACATTGCAGACTACCCACCCTGTTAAATCTTTCACTTTCCTGCTGCCTGTTTTTACTGGCACTAATATCTACCACCTTCTCCATCCATCCACTTTCTGACCTGGTGCTCTGGTTCCCATCTCTGCCAAACTAGTTTAAACCTTCCCAAGTGGCACTAGTGAACATTCCAGTTAGGATATTGGTTCTTCTTCAGTTTAGATGGAACCCATCTCTCTTGTGCAGGTCACCCTTGCCTCAGTAAAGTTTCTAATTAATCCAAGAATCTGAAACCCTGCCCCTTGCACCAGTCCCTCAGCCACTCATTCATCTGTTGTTATCATCATAATCCTGCCCTGATCAGCGTATGACAACTGGAGAAATCCAGAGATTACTACCTTTGCGGTCACGAGCCTGCTTTTCAGCCTCTTTCCTAACTCTCTCTACACCGAGCAGGACCTCCTTCCCCTTTCTACCCGTGTCATTGGTGTCAATATGCACCATGACCTCTGGCTGTTCACCCTCCTCGCAGCCTCTCAGAGACCTCCTGAACCCTAGTACCTGAGGGGCAACATACCATCCTGATGTCTCTTTTGCGGCCACAGAATCTCCTGTCTGTCCCCCTAACTGTCAAGTCATCTATCGTTATCATTCTGCCTGATTTTACTCTTCTTGGCTGAGCCTCAGACTGGCCAAAGTGCCACTGGTCTGGCTGCTGTGCCCTGATAGGTCTTCCACCCCCCCCCCCCCCCACCCCCAAACAGTATCCAAAGGGGTATACTTGTTGCTGACAGTAATGGCTTCAGGGGGACCTGGCACTGACTGCTTACTCCCCTTACTTCTCCTGGTAGTCACCCATCTACTACCTGAAGCCTGTATTCTGGGTGTGACTACCTCAGTAAATGGTTTTCAGCCTCCTGGATTGTCCTGACTATGTCCAGCTCCATGTCCAGTTCCTTGACCTTGATGGTCAGGAGCTGAAGCTAAATGCACTTGCTGCAGATGTAGTCATCAGGGAGGCCATTAGGTAGCCTGCAATCCCACATCTTACAGGAGGAACATTCCATTACCTCAACTATCATCCTGCCTACACGTTATGCCTTTAGCTCCAACTTGCTAAGCTTAAATTCTAAAATTAATTAAAGTATTCCAAAAGACTTGTCATCCTTAGCCTCTGCCTGTTTTTGCTGAGGACTTGAACTCTGACTCTAGAGCCTCCCACTCTAACCCTGGTCCTCTCCAACAATGGTTGCTCCATTTAAATCTTTCTTATTTGTATTAGCCTTTCCTATGTTACTAATAACCCAAGATATTCATGCTCCCCAGACAAGTCTTGACTGGCCCTGCTTGCTTTTTAAAACAGGGACATAAAGTCCACAAGGAACTGTCTCCAACTCGCTCAGTGATCTCCCACTCTGCAGACTGGGAATTCTAGAATGATTGTCTTATTGAATGATATAGATTTAAGATCAAACCGGTTGGATTGTAATGTTATGCCTTAAAAATGCTCCATGAAAGTTTATTATGTATCTTTGTGTTTCACCTTTCCAACAACTTATTTTTTTGTTGTTTAGACTTTTTTCTTCAACTGATAGAATTTACAACCCAATTTAGAGATCAACCATTAATGAAAATTTGGTTGGGAACACTACCATTCGTCGTGTTGTTTCATGCAGAGACCGTGGAGGTATGAAATATGTTAATGCTCTTTATTTTTGAAGTTAATTTTTAAAAATATTATTTTTTAATTCATGAGATGAGGATGTTGATGCTAAAGCCACAATTACTGCTTTCATTAAGGGGACAATTAACAGTTAAGTGGTTGCACCAATTAGTTTCTGATCAGTGGTAATAGTTGACTAATTAGGATAGTGTCACAGCTGCATAAAAGGTGGAAGTCGTAGAGTGATGGTTTACTGAGTCAGTGTGGGTGGAAGTCAGAAACAGGAAAAGGACAATAACTCTACTATGTGTTTTTATAGCTCCGAGTAGTAACAGGGATATTAAGGAACAGATAGGGAGACAGATTCTGGGACGGTGAATAACAATAGGGTTGTTGTGATGGGAGATTTTAATTTTCCTAATATTGATTGGCATTTCCTTAACGCAAGGGGGGTTTAGATGGGGTAGAGTTTGTTAGGTGTGTTCAGGAAGGTTTCCTAACACAATCTGTTGATAAGCCAACAAAAGGAAAGGCTGTACTTGATCTGGTATTGGGAAATGAACCTGGTCAGGTGTCAGATCTCACGGTGAGAGAGCATTTTGGAGGTAGTGACCACAAATCTATCTCCTTCACCATAGTGCTGGAGAGGGATAGGAGCAGACAATTTGGGAAAACATTTAATTGTGGTAGGGGGAAATATGATGCTATTAGGCAGGAACTTGGGAGCATAAATTGGGATCAGATGTTCTCAGGGAAATGAATGGCAGAAATGTGGCAAATGTCCAGGGAACATTTGCATAGGTATGTTCCATTGAGGCAGGAAAAGGATGGTAGAGTTAAAGAACCATTGTGTACAAAGTATGTAGAAAATCTAGTTAAGAAGAGAAGAAAAGCTTACGAAAGGTTCAAGAAACTAGATACTGTTAGAGCTCTAGAAAATTATAAGATTGCTAGGAAGGAACTTAAGAATGGAATTAGGAGAGCCAGAAGGGCCATGAGGAGGCCTTGGCGAGCAGGATTAAGAAAAACCCCAAGGCATCTACAAGTATGTGAAGAGCAAAAGGATGAGCTATGAGAAAACAGGACCAATCAGGTGCAATAGTGGAAATGTGCATGAAGTCAGAGGAGGTAGCAGAGGTACTTAATGACTACTTTGATTCAGTATTCACCAGGGGAAAAGTCCTTGGCAATTGTGGAGATGACTTTCAGTGGACTGAAGTGCTTGAGCATATAGGCATTAAGAAAGAGGCTGTGCTAGAGCTTTTGAAAGGCATTAAGTTAGATAAGTCACAGGGACCGGATGAGATATACCCTAGGCTACTGTGGGAAGCAAGGGAGGAGATTACTTGAGACTCTTGCAATGATCTTTGCATCATCAATTGGGAAGGGAGAAGTACAGGGAGATTGAAGGGTTACAAATGTTGTTCCCTTGTTCAAGAAAAGGAGTAGAGATAACCCAGGAAATTATAGACCAGTGAGTCTGACTTCAGTTGTGGGCAAGTTGTTGGAGAAGATCCTGAGAGGCAGGAGTTGGAGAGACATAATCTGATTAGGGATAGTCAGCATGGCTTTGTCAAGGGCAGGTCATGTGTTATGAGCCTGATTGAATTCTTTGAGGATGTAACAAACCACACTGATGAAGATAGAGCAGTGGATGGAGTGTATATGGATTTCAGTAAGGCATTTGATAAGGTTCCCCATGCAAGGCTCCTTCAGAGAGTAAGGAGGCGTAGGATGCAAGGAGACCTTGCTTTGTGGATCCAGAATTGGCTTGCCCACAGAAGGCAAAGAGTGATTGTAGATGGTTTGTATTCTACATGGAGGCCGGTGACCAGTGGTGTTCTGCAGAGATCTGTTCTGGGACCCCTCCTCTTTGTAATTTTTATAAATGACCTGGATGAAGAAATAGAAGGGTGGGTTAGCAAGTTTACTGATAACACAAAGGTTGGGGGTGTTGCGGATAGCCTGGAGGGTCGTCCGAGTTTATAGCGGGTCATTGCTAGGATGCAGAACGGGACTTCAACCCAGGTAAGTGTGAAGTGGTTCATTTTGGTAGGTCCAATTTGAAGACAGAATTTTACATCATCAATTTATGCTCCCAGTTTGAGTGTCGATGGGACACTCAAACCTGCTGCACAGGTTCACAGCATTGTTAAGAATGCGTATGGTGTGTTGTTATTCATCAACTGTGGGATTGAGTTCAAGAGCTGTGAGGTAATGTTACAGCTATATAAGACCTTGGTCAGACCCCATTTGGAGTACTGTGTTCAGTTCTGGTCACTCACTACAGGAAGGATGTGGATACTATAGAGTGCAGTGGAGATTTATAAAGATGTTGCCTGGATTGGAGGGCGTACCTTATGATAATAGGTTGAGTGCACTTGACCATTTCTCCTTACAGTGCCAGAGGATGAAAGGTGACCTGATAGAGGTGTATAAGATGTTGAGGGGCATTGATCATGTAGGTAGACAGAGGCTTTTTCCCAGGGCTGAAATGGCTAACACAAGAGGGCACAGTTTTAAGGTGCTTGGAAGTAGGTACTGAGGGGATGTCAGGGGTAAATTTTTCACACAGAGCGAGATGGGTGCGTGAAATGGTCTGCTGGCGGTGGTGGAAGTGGATACAATAGGGTCTTTTAAGAGCCTCTTAGATAGGTACATGAATGGAGCTTAGAAAGATAGAGGGCTATACGCTAGGGGAATTCTAGACAGTCTCTAGAGTAGGTTACATTGTTGGCACAACACTGTGGGCCGAAGGGCCTGTAATATGCTGTAAATTTCTATGCTCTATGTTGACTATGATAAAGAAAGTGAAATATTTGACAGTGGTAATATCTGTTAGTTTACTGTAAGTGTTGCAATCATCCCCAATTTTGTTCTTGTTAATAGAGAGATCATTAGTGAAGCTGCCAGGATATGTTTGGGGTTATGATGTAGACCTGAAAAAAATCTGGCACGGTATATTGGAGCAAAAGATTGGTCTTGCACAGCCAAATATCTTTTTTTCTGGCAAGTTTAACTCAAGCCAGTGATTTTCACTGATTTTAAACTTGGTTTCATATTTATTCAGAGCTGCCTGGCTTTCAGTCTGGAATTCAGTGCTATTTGTTCATGCTATCGATTGTACGTGGGATTAATTAGATCAGGGATTGGTTGCAGCATACAGTTCATCTCTGTCATTGTACTAGCTATTTATGAGGTATTTATGAAGATTTCTGCCTGAACTTTTCCTTCAGACAGGATTGATGAAAAAGACCTTTCATCATAACTGAAGCATTGTTATTAACTAGAAAAGTTAACTGTTTTTCTTCCCTCAGATGCTGCTTGGCTTGTTGAGTGTTTCGACCACTATTCACCTTATTTAACTTCAGTCAAACTTCATCTCAAGTTAAAACTTTCTAAAAGAAAAATATTCATGATTCAGCAGCATATCTGAAAAATTGTTCATTTTCAAACTGGAGTTAGCAAACTGCAAAATTCATCCTGAGTTTAAACAAAGTGTGGAGTTTGTAAGGAGTATTTGTTGGCTAGTTTCGGAACCAGCCAACCATTTAACATGCACATTTTCAATCAAAGTCTAAACATGGAAGAATGCAAATTCCAGTAAAACGGCAGGTGCTGGAAATCCAAACAGAAACAGAAATTTCAGGAAGCACTCAATATATCAGTCAGTATTAGTGGAAAGAGAAACAGTTAATGTTAAAGGTCAGAGACCCTTCATCAGAAATGTTATCTAACTAGGTTCTATTTTGTAATTCTTCAGGTAATACTGAGCAGTTCCAAACACCTTGATAAATCCTATTCGTACATATTTCTTCACCCATGGCTTGGTACTGGATTGCTAACAAGGTATTGTTCGGGCAACTATACATTTGCATTTCAAATTTTTTTCGTATTAAACCATAAAGCCTAAGAATATTTTAGATTAATTTTCAGGGGTGTATTGAAGACAATAGAAAATTAATTTTTGATCCTTAGTATATTTGGCATACCGTCTCCATTTGGAAGTTACATTAGTTGAATTAGCAGCTGAGCAAGGTTGTTACCACCTGTAAATCTTGTGCAATGTCAGTAAGTGTTGTTTGCAGTAAATATTTAAGAACATGACAATTAAGGCCCCTTGAACTGCTTTGCTGTTCATTAAGAGTAAAACAGATCTGATCTAGGCCTCGCACACAAAATGCTGGAGGAACTCACCAGGTCAGGCAGCATCTATGGAAAGGAATAAAGAGCTAAGCCAATGTTTCAGGCCAAGGCCCTTCATCAGGTCTTATATGAAGGGTCTCAGTCCAAAATATCAACTCTTTTTTTCCTTTCCATAGATGCTACCTGATGTGCTGAGTTCCTCCAACATTCTATGTGCGTCGCTCTGGATTTCCAGCAACTGTAGAATCTCTTGTGTTTCTGATCTTGGCCTCATTACCATTTCCCTCCCTCACACTTCCTTTGATTCCAAACACGGGTAAAAATCTGCAGAGGCTGGAAGTTCGAGCAGCACACACAAAATGCTGGAGGAACTCTCAGACCAGTTTTGTGTTTGTTCCTTTGATTCCAATGTCTATCATTCTCTATCGTGAGCATATTCAATAATTGCCTCCACATTTCCCCGGGGTGGAGAATGAAATTATTGTAATTTTTCACTCTGTAGCCATCCTTATCAACTCTGTCAGAACAGTATATGTTTCAATAAGATCACTTCTCATTCTTCTGAACTCACAGTGGCTATTGGCTCAACTTTCTCTCTTCTACAATATCAAACATTCATCCAGAGAATCATTGTAATTAACCTTCTCTGCACCATAGATACTGTACAGAAAGCAACAAATACTGGACTGAAAGTGTTATATTTGAATGCATGCAGCATAAGAAATAAAATAGACGATCTTGAAATTCAGCTACAGATTGGCAAGTATGACGTTGTGGCTATCTCTGAAACTTGGCTAAAGGATGTCTGCCATTGGGAGCGGAACGTCCAAGGATACACAGTGTATCGGAAAGATAGTTTAGTAGGCAGAGGGGTGGTGTGGCCCAGTGTATAAGAAATTAAATCCTTAGAAAGGGATGACATGGGATCAGAAGGTGTAGAGTCTCTATGGGTTGAGTTAAGAATGGCAACGGTAAAAGGACCCTAATGACAGTTGTACACAGGCCTCCAAACAGCAGCGGAGATGTGGATTACAAATTACAGCAGAAGATAGAAAAGGCATGTCAGAAGGGCAATGTCATGATAATCGTTGGGGATTTTAATATGAAAGTGGATTGGGGAAACCAAGCCAGTACTGGATCTCAAGAGAAAGAATTTGTAGAAAGTCTAAGGGATGGCTTTTTAGAACAGCTTGTTGTTGAGCCCACTAGGGGATCAGCTGTGCTGGATTGGGTGTTGTGCAATGATCCGGAGGTGATAAGAGAACGTGAGGTTAAGGAACCCTTAGGAAACAGTGACCACAATATGATTGAGTTCACTTTGAAATTTGAGAAGGAGAAACTAAATACCAATGTGTCAATATCTCAGTGGAATAAAGGAAATTAAAATGGCATGAGAGGGGAACTGGTCAAGGGGAAAAGGACAGCAGAGCAGAAACTGCTGGAGTTTCTGTGAAAAATGAGGGAAGTGCAAGACAGATATACTCCAAATAAGAAATTTTCGAATGGAAGAAGGACACTACCGTGGCTGACAAGTGAAGTCAAAGCCTAAGTAAAAGCAAAAGAAAGGGCATACAGTGAAGCCAAAGCTAGTGGCAAGATAGAGGATTGGGAAGCTTTTTAAAACTTGCGGAAGGAAACTCAGAAGGTCATTGTGAATGGAAGCTGGTGACTAATATCAAAGAAGATATTTTTAAAGTATATAAACGGTAAAAGAGAGCTGAGGGTAGATACAGAACCAATAGAAAATGACTCTGGAGATATTGTAATGAGAGACACAGATGGCAGAGGAACTGAATGCATATTTTGCATCAGTCTTCACAGTGGAATGCATCTGCATTATACTGGATATTGAAGTGTGTCAGGGAAGTGAAGTATGTGTAGTGAAAATTATGACTGAGAAGGTGCTCAGGAAGCTTAATGGTCTGAGGGTGGATAAATCTCCTGGACCTGATGGAATGCACCCTTGGGTTCTGAAGGAAGTAACTGGAGAGATTGCGGAGGCATTAACAATGATCTTCAAGGAATCGATAGATTCTGGCATTGTACCGGATGACTGGAAAATTGCAAATATTACTCTGCTATTTAAGAAGGGTGGGTGGCAGCAGAAAGGAACCTGTGAGCCTGACATCAGTGGTTGGGAAGTTGTTGGAATCGATTGTTAGGGAAGAGATTACGGAATACCTGGAGGCACATGACAAGAAAGGAAACCATTGCTGGCTTTGGCCTGAAAGGAAAATCCTGCCTGACTAACCTACTGCAATTTTTTGAGGAAATTACAAGCAGGGTAGACAAAAGAGATGCAGTAGATGTGGTGTACTTGGACTTTCAGAAGGCCTTTGAAAAGATGCCACACATGAAACTGCTTAGCAAGATAAGAGCCCATGGAATTCCAAGGGAGTTACTAGCGTGGGTGGAGCATTGGCTGACCAACAGAAAACAGAGGGTGCGAATAAAGGGATCCTATTCTGGCTGGCTACTGATTACAGGTGGAGTTCCATAGGGGTTGGGGTTGGTGTTGGGACTGCTGCTTTTTACGATGGATGTCAGTGATTTGGACCATGGGATTAATGGATTTTTGGCAAAATTTGCTGATGATACAAAGATAGGTGGAGGAGTGGGTAGTGTTGAGGAAAAGAGAGCCTGCAGAGAGACCTAGATAGTTTAGGGGAATGGGCAAATAAGTGGCAAATGAAATACAATGTTGGAAAGTGTATGGTCATGCACTTTGGTGGAAGAAATAAACGGGCCGACTACCATTTAGATGGAGAGAGAATTCAAAATGCAGCAATGCAAAGGGCCTTGGAAGTCTTTGTGCAGAGTACCCTAAAGGTTAACTTCCAGGTTGAGTCGGTGGTGAAGAAGGTGAATGCAATGTTGGCTTTCATTTCTAGAGGTATAGAGTATAAGAGCAGGGATGTGATGTTGAGGCTTTATAAGGCAATCGTGAGACCACACATGGAGTATTGTGTGCAGTTTTGGGCTCCTTATTTTAGAAAGGATATACTGACATTGGAGAGGGTTCAGAGAAGATTCACAAGAATGATTCCAGGAATGAAAGGGTTACCGTATGAGGAACGTCTGGCAGCTCTTGTGCTGTATTCCCTGGAGTTCAGGAGAATGAGGAGGTATCTCATAGAAACATTCTGAATTTTAAACGGTCTGAACAGATTAGATATGGCAAAGTTATTTCCCATGGTGGTGAGTCTAGGACAAGAGGGCACGACTTCAGGATTGTTCTAAATGGATGTCCTTCAGAGATGCGGAGAACTTGCTTTAGTCAGAGGGTGGTAAATCTGTGAAATTTGTTGCCTCGAGCGGCAGTGGAGACCAAGTCATTGGTGTATTTAAGGCAGAGATAGACAAGCTCTTGATTAGCCAGGGCTTCAAAGGTTATGGAGAGAAGGCAAGGAAGTTGGGATGACTGGAAGAATTGGATCAGTCGTGATTGAATGGCGAAGCAGACTTGATGGGCTGAATGGCCTATTTCTGATCCTGTATCTTATGGTCTTATAGGCCCTTTAGCTCATCTAGTCCATGCCATCTTGATCTTCTGCCTAGTCCTATCTACCTTCACCCAGACTATATCTCTCTAAGCCCCTCCTATCCATGTATCTACACAAATCTCTCTTAAATGTTACAATTGAACCTCATCTACTACTTCTGCTGGCAGCTCTTTTCACACGTGCACCACCCTCTGAGTGAAAGTAAAGAACTTACCCTTCAGATACCCCTTAAATATTTCACCTTTCACCCTAAACCTATGACCTTTATGGAAGGAAAGAAGGATTTACTTGCCGTAGAGATGCATATGACATCTTGAAGGCAAGCAAATCTTTCTTTAAATCTACATCCTGTAAAGTCACATCAAAGCTTCCCTAATTTTTGTGTTCATGCACTATAACCCTCAGATCACTTGGTATACAACATCTCCCACCTCCTCCTGTCTTAATAATGATCTGTTTTCTCATTCTTCCTTGCAGAGGGGAATAACCTTGTATCGTCACAGGGTGCACTTCATCTGCCCACTTCTTACCCACTTGCTTAAATCCCTTTGCAGGTTCCCTGTGTCCTGCTCACAACCTGCCTTCTGCAAATCCAAAATTTAGTTACAGTCCACTCAGTCTCTTCATCCAACTCATTAATGTCAATTGAGAGTAGGTGAGGGCCCAGTAATGATCATTTGTAGTTGATTGCCAATCCAAAAGTGATCCATTTTTTTTTATTGACTGTTATCTAGTAATTCAGGGCGGAGTTGGCCCTTGCAGCCAATCCTGCCACGTTGGCCCAGCAACTCCCCACAAACCCAATTAACCCTAACCTAATCATGGGACAATTTACAATGACTAATTAACCTACCTGGTAGGCCTTTGGACTGTGGGAGGAAACCGGAGGACCAGAGAAATCTCATGCTTTCCATGGGTAGGATGTACAGATACTCCTTGCAGTGCAGCTCCGGAATTGAACTCTGAACTCCGGAACACCACCAGCTGCTATGCTTCCTGTAAGCCTGACTCAGTTCACCCCCAGCACTGGGACTCCAGCCTCTTTTATGTGGTGACTTACCAGAAGGAAATCTAAATGCATTTAGTTTGTAACCACCCCGTTTGTTACAGAAAATTCTAGCAAGTTAGATAGAAGTTCCCATTTTCTATTTGATACTGACTGTTGAAAATCCCTTCATCCCTCATGACTTGGTTCTTAGGATGTTTTCAGTGCTAACAACAAAGTCATAGTTGATTTTTATTGTTAATGTAATTTTTCCACATTGGTTAGCTGGGAAGAAGAGTTTATTTGAAATATATTTTTAAAAAACTACATCTATTTGCCTTTAAAATTCATTGTAGCCACCACCCTCCTCATGAAACTAAGCCTTCTCTGATTCCATCATATTATCCCTGTTCACCATCTCTCCTCCCCCCCTCCACCTCGCTGCTCATCAAAACTCTAGACTATGCTTCCGAGATCCTGACTGAACCTGGGGCTCTCACTCAGTCTGAGTCATCTCACCAGTCAGTGGTCTTTTTTTGTGAAAACCTCGCCGCAGAGCCTGGATTTCTGTCAGAGGAAGAGTGCACACATCATCGTACAGGCTTTACAAATGCACTTTATAACAGCTTTTCAAAGACTGTGACTATAATTTGACATCAAGGAACAAAGTGCCTTTTCAATCTGCTCAAGACCCCGCAAACAACTGTCTACAATTCACCTTCAATGACACACTCTGGAGAGAGTAAGCTATTTCTCTTTATTGGATGACCAATGGTCTCTAACAGCAAACTGATGATGGATGCAGGGCAGAGTTCAGTGCACTATGGTCCCCGTTTGCTTCAGAAAGGCCACATGGTGAATAATTATTTTAGCTCCCTTTGTACCCCTTCTCTTCCCTCTGGTTCCCCTCCCTGTCTCCTATGCTCCATTCTCCTTGTCTATCAGATTCTTCTTCAGTCCTTTAGCATTTCCACCTATCACCTCCCAACTTTCACTACATCCCCCCTTCCTCCATCCACGCACCTTCACCCCCCTCACTAGGTTTCACCTATCACCTGCTAGCTTTTGCTCTTACCCCCCCCCCCCCACCCCCACCATCCTATTTTGGGCTTCTGCCCCCTTCCTTTCTAGTCCTGATGAAAGGTCTCAGTCTGAACAGGTGACTGTTTATTCCTCTCCATAGATGCAGCCTGACTTGCTGAGTTCCTCCGACATTTTGTATGTGTTACTCTAGTTGTATAATCTTCACAGAACTTTGATACCTTTGGTAATCTTTAAATGGGAAGGTGGCTGCACTGTCTCTTGTGTTATCTGCAAGGACAAAAATAAGCAGCATTTCAGCTGCACCTGTATTGCATTGGACCCTTTGAATGGGTGCTTAATTCTTGATTTTCCAAACTATATCCCCAACTCAATCATGATCAGAGATTCCCCTGGCAGTGGAACAAAATGTTACAAAGATACAGTTGGACATTCTTCAGGAAAGTGGACATCACAAGTTGGGAAGATGAGACTGATCTCAATAGCTCCAAAATCTTTATCCCACAAAAGTCTGCTTCAAAAAGTGGTTTCCTTGAAACTAATATCTTCAATTTCTGTGGATGCATCTTTGAGTCTACTATCTAATTATTGAATCATCACATGGTTGATCAGTGGGCCTTGGAATGTTGATTAGATTATTTGTTAATTCATGAATGCAGTCTGGTAGAAAGTATTTATTTTAGTGGGTGGACTATTGATTAAAATACCTGAACTTGTAACCCAAAGACACAAATTCATTATTCTATTATGACAGTTGTTCTACATGAGTGAATCTGCAACAAAGAATAATATCCATAGGTTTCCATGGAGACTGCAATAGTACCAGATTGTCCATTTAATATCCTTCAGGAAAGGAAATCTTTTATTCTACCCAATCTAGCTTACACATAGCCCCAGATTTACAACAATGTGCTTGATATTAACTGTCCTCTGAAATGGAAGTTTAAAGACAGGCAATGTATTGATCTTATTTATTTTATTCTAATTAGAGTTACAACACAGTCACAGGCCCTTCTGGCCCAACAAACCCAAGCTGTCAAATTACACCCGTGTGACCAATTAACCTACTGACCTGTATATCTTTGGAATGCGGAAGCAAGCCCACACGGTCATGGAGAGAATGTAAAACTCCTTAAGGACAGCGACAGAAACGGACCCGGGTTGCTAGCTCTGTAATAGTGCTACGCTTGATCTTAGTAATTTTGAAATTACTATCTTTAAAAAGAAATTTGGCAGTAAACTTGGAAGAATTATTCTCTAAAGTTGTTTAAAATGGTGAAAGGAGCAATCTACAATAACCTTGCTGATTTTAGTTGATATTCAGGGTTATTCAATGGATGAATCCCTCATTATGAAGTTACATAAATATTAATTTTTAATGGAATTCTTTCTCAAACAATCATAAAGATCCTATTTAACATGCCATATTGGTCACTGCACAAGTTTATGCTGCAGATGGTGCTGGGAGAGTTGACCTCTTTATTAAAATTCCTGATACAAGTTGAAGCTGTGAGATTGATTTTGACAAAATGAAAATACTGCAGCTGGAGGAGATCTGAAATAAAAACAAAAGCTGGTGGACATAATCAGCAGGTCTGATACCATCTGTGAGTCAAGCAGCAAAGTTATTCTATAATATCAGTGTCCTGGCTTCAGATAGGTAATTCCCCCAAAACGTTATCTCTGTTTCTCTTTCCAGAGATGTTGCCTGAGTTGCTGAGTATTTCTCCATGTTCACTTTATATTTGGTGTAGTATTTCTTTAAAGTTACTGAATTGAAATGAATTACAGCATCATTTTGTTTTATCACTGTAGAAATAACTTCCTGAATCTGTTCTGTGTAGTACAGGAAATAAATGGCGCGCTAGGAGAAAGTTGATAACTCCAGCATTTCATTTCACGATTCTGACTGAGTTTGTTGAGGTTATGATCGAACAGACCAATATATTGCTGGGAAAACTGGAGAAGAAAGTGGGAAAGGGACCTTTTAATTGCTTCAATGACATTGCACTCTGTGCTTTGGACATAATCTGTGGTGAGTTTTTGCAGCCTGTTGGATCAAAAATGTAGGAAAATATAAGAATTTAAAGCATAGAAGGGGAGGGGTAAGTGGCCTGTTGTATATGCCTTACTGCTCACCAGTTTGTCTTAACCTACTTACATAATTACCTCTCCCTTTAAAAAGATACTGTATTTGCTGGCCTTTGATAAGGTTAATTCTGGTTACTTTTGTAATTTGCTTACATTAGTTTGCTTTATGGTTTTAGCTTAAAATAATAAATTGCACTTTTAAATTTAAAGTTTTAAATATATTTGTATCCATTGAAACTTCCAGAGTATTGTAATCAATTAAATGCAGCTCAAATACTTTTGACAGTATCTGTCAAATATTCTAATCTGGACAATAGTTGGTATCCATTGCCTGAGGCAGAGTCTCCTTTCAGAGAAGGGCTGCAGAGTGGAGGCTTCCAGTGCAATGTATCCCATGGAATGATGCCTCAAGTATGAGCCACCATTGCATCAACATGGAAGCCCAGTATGGGCAGTGGATCAGATTGAAACCAAGTGCTCTCTGATTCTTTTTCATTATTCCTGTACCTTCCTCATTTGATTTACGAGGTGTTCTGCTGAATTCCAATTTGAACGTTGAATGAAAACGGAGAAGCACTGTGGTGAGAAACTGAAGCTTGACCTCAGCAGATAATGGTCAAGCGGATCACAGGCCGAAGTTGATGAGCCACTTGCTGAGCAGCATATGGCTAGCTTAAACTATTTCTTTATGCTGATGGATATTTGTGTAAGTGTTATGGTATTGATGGTGTTTTGGCCCCTACTTCATCAAGTACAGTAGAGCTTCTACATAGAGTGCTTGATGAAGGGTCCCAACTCAAAATGTTGCCAGTCTATTTTCCTCTATTGATGCTGACTGACCCGCTGAGTTTCTTTAGCTTTATGTGTGTTGTTTCAGATTTCACCATCTGCAGTCTCTTGTGTCTCACCCTTGAAATGATGGTGTTTTCGTGGTACAAGTATTCTCACAGTTCTGTTGGGCAGGGATTTCCAGAATTGCTTTCCAGTGACAATGAAACACCAACAGTGTACTTCCAAATCAGATTCTTGTGTGACTTGGTGAGGAACATGCAGGCAGTGGTGTTCTCATGTGCCTACTTCCCTGTCTTCCTTGGTGCAAGAGGTCATGCGGTTGGGCAGTGCTGTTGAAGTTAGGTCAAGGTACTGCAGTGCATTTTATTTTAGACAGTTCACATTGTGTGCCTGTTGTAGGGAAGCAGTCATCTTCCGAGACATTCATACACTTGATTCCTTTCTGGTTTAAATTGATTCTTAAATGTCTCTTTTTTCACTCTCTAGACTTTAATAGCTAAGAATTTTAGCTAAAGAAGTATTTTTGACATATATAAAACTTTGTAAAGTTAGGTTTATATAGAAGTAGAAGGTATAATTACAAGACACTGGATCACTGAAGACAAGTCCTAAGAATGTGCAGAGGCTGTGCACAGTAACAAGTGAAAATGATGGGTTAACATGCTGACAAGTGTCCCATGTAGTTTGTCTGAGATGCATGCTAGAGAAGAAAAGTCACAGTATGAGTTATGGAGTTGAGGAGTTACAGCTAATGTCACAGCAGAACAGTGGTTAGTGTTGCTGCTCCACACTTCCAGAGATCCAGGTTCAATCCTGACCACGGGTGCTTTCTGTGGTAGAATTTGCACATTTCCCCTATGGCCATGTGGATTTCAGACAGACAGACAGACAGACATACTTTATTGATCCCGAGGGAAATTGGGTTGCACCAACCAAGAATAGAGTAGAAATATAGCAAAATAAAACCAGAAATAATTAAATGATAATAAGTAAATTATGCCAAGTGGAAATATGTCCAGGACCAGCCTATTGGCTCAGAGTGGCTGACACTCCGAGGGAGGAGTTGTAAAGTTTGACGGCCACAGGCAGGAATGACTTCCTATGATGTTCAGTGTTGCATCTCAGTGGAATGAGTCTCTGGCTGAATGTACTCCTGTGCCTAACCAGTACATTATGGAGTGGATGGGAGATATTATCCAAGATGGCATGCAACTTGGACAGCATCCTCTTTTCAGACACCACCGTCAGAGAGTCCAGTTCCACCCTGACAACATCACTGGCCTTGCGAATTCCTCCAGGTGCCCTGCTTTTCTCCCATGTACGCTGTGTATGTTTGGTTTAATGGGCCCCCAGTGTGCAGGTAGATGGCATGGAGAATAGGAAGGAGTTGATAGAACTCAGAGAATAAAGTGGGATTAGTGTATATTGTGCTTGATAGTTTGATAATGGTGGGCCTGGTGCCTGCTTCTAAGCTCAGTTATAATGGCTCACCAATTCGCTGACATATTTCCTTTGTTTTCTATTTGTTCTCGGCCATTCTGACTCACCCGCATGTGTAACTTCTAAGCTTGCTTGGGTATTCCTAATTTTAAGACAGAAAAGTTTTGATGAGAACAATTCATTCACCAGAATGGGCTACTTACAATATTTTTATATTGCTTTAGAAACTGCCATGGACAAGAAAGTCTATGCTCAGAGTAACAGTGACTCGGAATACATTAATGCAGTCTACAAGTAAGTCATTGGAACTATCTGAATGCTTTTTAACTGTTTTTATTCGTAAGACCTCTGTAAATTCCACTGTAAGAGTTTAAATGTTTAAAGTAATTACTTCTGAAGAATGGAATGGTACAAGCTGGTCCATAAGTTTTTGCAATAATCATTATCTTTATAAGACAATCTTTACAAAATATCTTGCTTCGAGTGGAATAGTTTAAGGAAATAAATTCCCTTATTATTGTGCTGAATAAGCAGTAAATTAAAGAACAATCGTGGCTCTGGTGATTGGCAGCTGTTTTCTAACAGTAAATAAACATAATTGTCCCAAATGCCTTTTCTTCACTTTTAATTGAAAACAGGCAAAATTCCCGATTCTGGAGTGAATTTTAAATCTGCTTTTGTCAGGTAGATGGCAGTTAATTCTCCTAATGACATATTGACTGAATTTTGCCTGACTTGCACCAACTCTGATTTTAATGCTTGAAGGTCATAGGTCAGATTCAGCAGCCAAACTGTACATCTTGATATCTAATGACATTGTTAAGTCCTAACTGCAATTCTTTTTTGTAATTCAAATTTTTATTATTATTTATTCTTATTTTACAAAGCAGCACAGCATATCATAGAGCAGATACAGTACAACATATCTATACAGCCATCCCATGACAGGAAAATATATAAAACTAAGAAACAGAAAAAAAGCTTTTAATTTAAGTTTAAATTAACATACAACCAAAATTGATCCCACGCGTCTTTCACTTTTCCCTCAATTTTAACTTGTGCTGGAGATGGATAACAGATTAGAGAATGCTTCAGGATGTAAATACTATGAAAACTTTTTCTAAAAGAAAACAACTTTTATTCATTTAAGGTAGGGTAGTCCTTTAGAATCACCTCCCATCCATCCCTACTGAGGCCTAGAAAGTTTAAGGGATTTTCCTACCCAGTTCCCTGAAAGAATTTCCAGAAACAATTTCCCTTGTATCTGTCTGTGGCATTGTAAGGTGGCCCGCTGGTTAAAAGCAAGGTCGCAGTTAACAACATAAGTTGCCAACATAATTCCTGGTGGAAGCTTTGGGAGCTAAAAACAACTACTGTTTCAGTTACAAACACAATAGATTATGCAGATATAGGCAGTCCCCAGGTTATGAATGAGTTCCGTTCCTGAGTCCGTCTTTAAGTCAGATTTGTATGTAAGGCGGAACAAGGGCATCCAGTATTATTTAGTGTCAGTTAGTCAAACGTTTGTCTTAGTATATAGTATCTATTTTACCTTCCTATGCATGTAAAACACCTAAGAAACGTATGTATTCCAATAATTAAACCACTGCGTTCCTTAGTAATAATTGTAGCTTTCATCGGGGCAGGGCCTTTCACATGCTCCATTATTCTCACTTTATCCTTTAAAATTGTTCCAATTGTTGACCGACAGTAGCCTAACACTTTTCCAATGACTGATGATGTTTCACCTCTTTCCAAATGCTTTATTATTTCCACTTTATTTTCAATCGTGATCGCTTCCCGTCAACGGAACAGAAACACTGCGGGTGGCGGGTCCCGAGCTTTGTCGGCTCCTGAGCTCTGCCGGGTCCTAAGTACCACCGCACTGAATTCCCTGGGTCCTACAGTCCACTGCACTGAGACAGGTTAAATGGGACAAGTGGGGGTTGTGCTGGGTTTGGGTATTTGATCCTGCATAATATTCCGCGTGGGAATTTAAACTGGAGGTGGCAGTGTTTTTTTTATGAGGTCGAGTTATGAGCTCGACATCAACCTGGCACGGATGGAGAGCGTGGTCGGGAGCGATCTGTCACTGGATTGAACTCGGGACCCTCTGTTCTTGAGCCCGGCGCTGATCTCACTGTGTCACCAGCCGACCGGAAAAGGGGGGTGGGGTCAGTGTGAATCTTGCTAAGAAATATTTAAGTCAAATACAAAGTTACACACTCAACACATTGTCAATGGCAACGACTTAAAATGTCGGACAGTGTTGCGATCGAACTTAAAATGGCGGACGGCATTGCGATCCGACTTAAAATGGCGGACGACGTCCTCCTTCCTCAGCTTGCAAGTTGGATGTTCATAACTCGGGGACTAACTGTACTGGAAACCTTGACTAAAACATACACAATGCTGGAGGAAGTCAGCAAGCTCCTCTTTTTTTAACGGGTTCTATTGGATTTCTTTGTTCCGTGGCTGCCTGTAAGGAGATAAATCCCAAGGTTGTATAGAATATACATACTTTATTAATAAATATTCTTGGAACTTTGAAATGCTAGAGGGGGCTCAGCAAGTCAGGCAACATCAATGGAGTGGAATAAGTAGTCAATGCTTCGGGCCAAGGTCCTTCATCAGGACGTGAGCCTAAAACCATATAACAATTACAACACGGAAACTGGCCATCTCGGCCCTTCTAGTCCATGCTGAACGCTTTCCATCACATAGTCCCACTGACCCGCACTCAGCCCATAACCCTTCATTCCTTTCCTGTCCATATACCTATCCAATTTTACTTTAAATGACAATACTGCTTCTACCACTTCTACTGGAAGCTCGTTCCACACAGCTACCACTCTCTGAGTAAAGAAATTCCCCCTCATGTTACCCTTAAATTTTTACCTCCTAACTCTCAACTCCTGTCCTCTTGTTTGAATCTCCCCTACTCTCAATGGAAAAAGCCTATCCATGTCAACTCTATCTATCCCCCTCATAATTTTAAATACCTCTATCAAGTCCCCCCTTAACCTTTTATGCTCCAAAGAATAAAGACCTAACTTGTTCAACCTTTCTCTGTAACTTAGGTGCTGAAACCCAGGTAACATTCTAGTAAATCTTCTCTGTACTCTCTCTATTTTGTTGACGTCTTTCCTATAATTCGGTGACCAGAACTGTACACAAAAAACATCGACCACTTATTCCCCTCCCTGGATGCTGACTGACTTACTGTGTTCCTTCAGTATTTCAGTTATAACCTCATCTTAGAACATAGAACACTACTGGCCTCTTGGCCCATGATGCCGTGCTGACCTTTTTACATATTCCAAGTTCAATCTAATCCTTCCCTCCCACATATCCCTCTAATTTTCTTTCATCCATGTGCCTATCTTTTTCAATGTTTATCAATATTTTTGAGTTTCATCTCCTTCTACCACAAATGTGCATGTCTACAGAAGAAAGTTATGCCTGAAACACACTAAATGAACTAACAGCACATGCAATCGTAGACAATGTGGTTGACAATAGCTGAAATGCCATGGTGGTGCTGTATTATTTACGTGCACAGTGCCCACTTAATTAAGCACCTCCACCCCCTGTACCAAAAATAATGGCCACGAGAGTATGTTCGTGGTCTTCTGCTGCTGTAGCCCATCCACTTAAAGGTTCAATGTATTGTGTGTTCAGAGATGCTCTTCTGCACACCCCTGTTGTAATGCGTGGTTATTAGAGTTGCTGTCATCTTTCTGTCTGTCCATTCTCTTCTGACCTCTCTCTTTAACAAGGCGTTTTCGTCGACAGAACTGCCATTCACTGGATTTTTCTTTTTGTTTTTTTGCACCACTGAAGGGCCTTTGCTCAAAACGTTGACTGTTTATTTCTTTTCATAGATGCTAACCGACTTGCTGAGTTCCTTCAGTATTTCAGTCACAACCTCAGGTTAGAACATAGAACAGTACAGCACAGTATTCTACAGACAGTTGTGCATGAAAATCCAGGAGATCAGCAGTTTCTGAGGTAATCAAACCACCCCGGCTGGCACCAACAACCATTCTGTGGTCAAAATCACGTGGATTACATTTCTTCCTCATTCTTGTTTGGTCATGACTTCCAGTCAAGATGGTTTCTGCGTACAATACTTTGGTCGACAATGTCTGGATAGGTCATGGATCATGGATATGTTTCACTTCTTTTATGTCTTTTACGTTTGTTTTTCATCTTGAACATGGTTCTGGAACTATTGGAGCCTGTGATTTGAGGTTTGGAGATCGTTTGAGTGTTTCAGCGCTCTGCAGTCTCCGAGGGGATTCTGTGAGGCAGAGGCAGCGTGTGGGAACCTCATGGTGCGAAGGCTGTGAACCAGTGTTCGACTCTATTTCACTGCTTAGAGCTTCCATTGCACACAGATTAAGGCCAGAGGGAGATTAATGCCAGATGCCTGCCTTTTTATTGTTGGTGAGATCACTCTGCTACGGAGAGGGAGTCTGCCTTTTTATCGCTTGGCAATGGAGAGGGGAGACTGCCTTTTTAATCGCTGGTTAGATCGCTCTGCTACTGAGAGGGAGAATGTTGCCCAGATTTTCTGCATTTTGGATGAGGACTTGGACGGTGGACTTTTTTTTCAGTCTTATGGTTTTTTTTGTATTTAGTGTTTTTTGCCCGATCTCATATTTTTGTGCACAAGGGAGCAGGATTTGGGAGTTGACGTGCCTGTTCCGTTTTTGTTCGTCTTTTTTTTCTGGTAGAGAGGAGGAATTTGGGGGTTGATGATCATGTTGCCTTTCTTCTCTTTCTCGGTTTCATGGATATCTGGAAAAGAAGAATTTCAGAGTTGGTGTACTTTGATAATAAATGAACCTTTTGAAGCTTTGGTCTGAACAACAACTGAACCTCTTGACCATGTCTATATGCTTTTATGCATTGAGTAGCTGCCATATTATTGCCTAATTAGATATTTCCATTAATGGGCAGGTGTACAGGTATATCTAATAAAGTAGCCGTGAATGTGCTCATGCAGGTGATGCATTTATTAAGCTTTCATACAGGCTGGAGGTAGGATTCTTGAATTGACAGTGTAATGATGACATTTCATCAAAGGTGTTAAAGCGGAGAATTCTGGATTTCTATCATATGACTCCAAGGTAATGGCAGTAGGTATTTGAGACAAGTTGATCATTAACAGATGACTGTTTGTTTACAGATGTGAACCATTGGGCAGAGTGAGGCTTGAGTGTGCTATAACGCAGGTAATTATTCCACCCTATTTAGGATGAGTGACTTGATACACCGCAGGCAGAAAATGCCATGGTTTTGGCCTGACTTTGCTTACAACGCATTTGGAGAAGGGAAGGAACATGAAAGGGTCCTCAAAATCCTACACACTTTCACAGAAAAGGTAGGTTTATTATCAGATAAAATAAAACATAAAATATTAAAAGCATTTAGCTAGTGGGGCTGCAGCTCATTGAAAACCAGGAGATGGAACAGTTTGAGTGGAAGTTCCCTACCAAAACTGGAATGTTATTACAGCTCAGCAGGATTACAGCACAACTGAATATGTTCAAAATCACACTTAGTGTTGGTCTCCACTTTCTGCAGATGAATCCTTGACTGCATTTTTTATCGTTTGAGGTACCTAGTATCAGCAGGTTAATTTTTGTTCTTTTGATTAGCTTTCTTTTTTAAATGACCAATTGACTCTTGGAGATGAACAAGGACATTAATAAAGCAATATTTAAAATGTATTAATAGTAACATGGTCTTCAGATGTACTGAATAATTTATTGGTGTTAAATATCTGCTCTTGTAAATGACCTTTTTTCAGACAGTTATGGGTGGGATGTTAATGGCTACAATTCCATTTCATGTAAAAATAAACCCTTCCACCTGTATACTTTGTTTTTTTAAGCTTTTCATTAGGATTCAAGTGCGAATTCCTCCCTTTCTGATTTGCCATATAAAAGGACAGGGCACTGATTTTCTTACAACTTCCTCTTTTTCCTTGGTACTCCTTGGTATTTAGGGTCTGGTTCTTTATTGAAGTGGATCTTACAGGAAAGAGCACAGTCAATCAGTGCCTTGGGCTATGGAACTGAGATCAGCATTACCTTCAGTTTAGATAGATCATGAACCCTCGGGCTCAGAACCCCAAGGCATTCTTCAGTTATGTGAAGAACAAAAGGATGACAGGAGTGAAGGTAGGACCGATTAGAGATAAAAGTGGGAAGATGTGCTTGGAGGCTGTGGAAGTGAGCAAGGTCCTCAATGAATACTTCTCTTCAGTATTCACCACTGAGAGGGAACTTGATGACGGTGAGAACAATATGAGTGAGGTTGATATTCTGGAGCATGTTGATATTAAGGGAGAGGAGGTGTTGGAGTTGTTAAAATACATTAGGACAGATAAGTCCCCGGGGCCTGATGGAATATTCCCCAGGCTGCTCCACGAGGCAAGGGAAGAGATTGCTGAACCTCTGTCTAGGATCTTTATGTCCTCGTTGTCCACGGGAATGGTGCCGGAGGATTGGAGGGAGGCGAATGTTGTCCCCTTGTTCAAAAAAGGTAGTAGGGATAGTCCAGGTAATTACAGACCAGTGAGCCTTCCGTCTGTGGTGGGAAAGCTGTTGGAAAAGATTCTTAGAGATAGGATCTATGGACATTTAGAGAATCATGGTCTGATCAGGGACAGTCAGCATGGCTTTGTGAAGGGCAGATCGTGTCTAACAAGCCTGATAGAGTTCTTTGAGGAGTTGACCAGGCATATAGATGAGGGTAGTGCAGTGGATGTGATCTACATGGATTTTAGTAAGGCATTTGACAAGGTTCCACATGGTAGGCTTATTCAGAAAGTCAGAAGGCATGGGATCCAGGGAAGTTTGGCCAGGTGGATTCAGAATTGGCTTGCCTGCAGAAGGCAGAGGGTCGTGGTGGAGGGAGTACATTCAGATTGGAGGGTTGTGACTAGTGGTGTCCCACAAGGATCTGTTCTGGGACCTCTCCTTCTTGTGATTTTTATTAACGATCTGGGTGTGGGTGTAGAAGGGTGGGTTGGCAAGTTTGCAGACGACACAAAGGTTGGTGGTGTTGTAGATAGTGTAGAGGATTGTGGAAGATTGTAGAAAGACATTGATAGGATGCAGAAGTGGGCTGAGAAGTGGCAGATGGAGTTCAACCCAGAGAATTGTGAGGTGCTACACTTTGGAAGGACAAACTCCAAGGCAGAGTACAAAGTAAATGGCAGGATACTTGGTAGTGTGGAGGAGCAGAGAGATCTGGGGGTACATGTCCACAGATCCCTGAAAGTTGCCTCACAGGTAGATAGGGTAATTAAGAAAGCTTATGGGGTGTTAGCTTTCATAAGTCGAGGGATAGAGTTTAACAGACACGATGTAATGATGCAGCTCTATAAAACTCTAGTTAGGCCACACTTGGAGTACTGTGTCCAGTTCTGGTTGCCTCACTATAGGAAGGATGTGGAAGCATTGGAAAGGGTACAGAGGAGATTTACCAGGATGCTGCCTGGTTTAGAGAGTATGGATTATGATCAGAGATTAAGGGAGCTAGGGCTTTACTCTTTGGAGAGAAGGAGGATGAGAGGAGGCATGATAGAGGTGTACAAGATATTAAGAGGAATAGACAGGGTGGACAGCCAGCGCCTCTTCCCCAGGGCACCACTGCTCAGTACAAGAGGACATGGCTTTAAGTTAAGGGGAGGGAAGTTCAAGGGGGATATTAGAGGAAGGTTTTTCACTCAGAGAGTGGTTGGTGCGTGGAATGCACTGCCTGAGTCAGTGGTGGAGGCAGATACACTAGTGAAATTTAAGAGACTACTAGACAGGTATATGGAGGAATTTAAGGTGGGGGGTTATATGGGAGGCAGGGTTTGAGGGTCGGCACAACATTGTGGGCCGAAGGGCCTGTAATGTGCTGTACTATTCTATGTTCAGTTAGGATAGGGAACAGTCCAGAGAGGATTTCTTGACCTTCTGGGGCAGGTAATCTTGATTGTGGGATTGGAGGCATTAGGAAAGTTAATCTCTCGGTCTGAGGACACATTTGAAAATGAAATGCTGACTATTTTGCACTCCGCAGACAGTGCCCAGTGTGCTCACTGTTTTCAGCTCTCTTTGATTTTACTTCACCTCTCTCACATCTATGTTCAGTATCTGCTTTTGGGGATGTTGGGATCTGATAGATGTTGGCTGGAAGTAGGGGAATGAAGATCTGTTAGAATCCGTTCCAGAGTAATTCACTTGTGAGCCATTTCAGGTGATTGCTGAGAGGTCTGAGAAGATCGAGAATTCTGGAGAATTTCAGCGTCACGGTTCCGATTCAGACTCCGAATTACAGAGCAAGAAGAAGTGTAAGGCCTTTCTTGATGTGTTACTCAGTGCAACCTATGAAAATGGAGAAAAGCTGAGTCAGCAGGACATTAAAGAGGAAGTGAACACATTCATATTTGAGGTAAGATGTCATGTGCAGAAGTAGCAAGTTGTTTTAATTGATGTGTGTGTAGGATCAAATAATAATACGAGGGTTGTGATTACTGAGAGTGGATAAACATTTACTATATAGTTAAATGATACTCTTTTGTTTATACTTAATAAGGTGTTAACATTTTAATTTCTCCCCACCACCTTATTCTGTTTTCTGTGCCCTTCCTTCCCAGTCCCAATGAATGGTCTCAGCCTGAAACGTTGACAAGTTACTCCCTTCTATAGAGCCTGCCTGATTTGCTCCGCATTTTCTGTCTGTGGCTCTAGATTTCCCACATCTGCAGAATTACTAGTGTTAAAGTTTAAATATTGTGCATCGTAAAATAGGAAACAATTAATTATTATCTGAAAATACTTTTTACAATGCATTTTCCAGGCTACTTCTGATATGTACGTTATTTATAAGTATACTGAAAGCCTGATTACATCTCTTAATTTGTGAGTTAAATTACAGACATAGGTCAGACAGACAGACAGACAGACATACTTTATTGATCCCGAGGGAAACTGGGTTTCGTTATAACCGCACCAACCAAGAATGGTGTAGAAATATAGTAATATAAAACCATAAATAATTAAATAATAATAAGTTAATCATGCCAAGTGGAAATACAAACCCCATTTCCAGAAAAGTTGGGATATTTTCCAAAATGCAATAAAAACAAAAATCTGTGATATGATAATTCACGTGAACCTTTATTTAACTGACAAAAGTACAAAGAAAAGATTTTCAATAGTTTTACTGACCAGCTTAATTGTATTTTGTAAATATATACAAATTTAGAATTTGGTGGCTGAACACACTCAACAAAAGTTGGGACAGAGGCATGTTTACTATTGTGTTACATCACCTTTTAATAACACTTCTAAATCGTTTTGGAATTGAGGATACTAATTGTAGTAGATTTGCAATAGGACATTTTGTCCATTCTTGCTTGATATAAGATTTCAGCTGCTCAACAGTCCGTGGTCTCCGTTGTCTGATTCTCCTCTTCATGATGTGCCATACATTTTCAATAGGAGATAGATCTGGACTGGCAGCAGGCCAGTCAAGCACACGCACTCTGTGCCTACAAAGCCATGCTGTTGTAGCACGTGCAGAATGTGGTCTGGCATTGTCCTGCTGAAATAAGCATGGACGTCCCAGGAAGAGACGTCGCCTTGATGGCAACATATGTCTCTCTAAAATCCTAATATACGCCTCAGAGTCAATGGTACCTTCACATACATGCAACTCACCCATGCCGTGGGCACTGATGCACCCCCATGCCATCACAGATGCTGGCTTTTGCACCTTTCGCTGATAACAATCAGGATGGTCATTTTCATCTTTGGCACAGAGAACTCAACGCCCGTTTTTTCCGAAAACTAGCTGAAATGTGGACTCATCTGACCACAGCACACGGTTCCACAGTCTTTCGGTCCATCTGAGATGAGCTCGGGCCCAGAGAACTCACCGGCGTTTCTGCATAGAATTGATGTATGGCTTCCTCCTTGCGTATTACAGTTTCAAGTTGCATTTCTGGATGCAGCGACGGACTGTGTTAAGTGACAATGGTTTTCCGAAGTACTCCCGAGCCCAGGTGGCTATAATTGTCACAGTAGCATGACGGTTTCTTAGGCAGTGCCACCTGAGGGCTCGAAGATCACGCGCATTCAACAGTGGTTTCTGACCTTGCCCTTTACACACTGAGATGTCTCTGAATTCTCTGAATCTTTTCACAATATTATGTACTGTAGATGTTGAAAGACCTAAATTCTCTGCAATCTTGAATTGGGAAATGTTCCTTTTGAACTGACTAACAATTCTCTCACGAATTTTGGCACAAAGGGGTGAGCCATGACCCATCCTTGTTTGACTGTGCCTTTGATGAATGCTACTTTTATACCCAGTCAAGATACCCCACCTGCTACCAATTAGCCTGCTTAATGTGGAGTCTTCCAAACCGGTGTTACTTGAATAGTCTGTGCACTTTTCAATCTTATTTTAACTCTGTCCCAACTTTTGTTGAGTGTGTTGCAGCCATCAAATTCTAAATTTGTGTATATTTACAAAATACAATTAAGTTGGTCAGTAAAACTATTGAAAATCTTTTCTTTGTACTTTTGTCAGTTAAATAAGGGTTCACGTGAATTAACATATCACAGATTTTTGTTTTTATTGCATTTTGGAAAATATCCCAACTTTTCTGGAAATGGGGTTTGTAAGTCCAGGACCAGCCTATTGGCTTAGAGTGCCTGACACTCCGAGGGAGGAGTTGTAAAGTTTGATGGCCACAGGCAGGAATGGTTTCCTATGACGCTCAGTGTTACATCTTGGTAGAATGAGTCTTTGGCTGAATGTACTCCTGTGCCTAACCAGTACATTATGGAGTGGATGGGAGTCATTGTCCAAGATGGCATGCAACTTGGACAGCATCCTCTTTTCAGACCCCACCTTCAGAGAGTCCAGTTCCACCCCCACAACATCACTGGCCTTACGAATGAGTTTGTTGATTCTGTTGGTGTCTGCTACCCTCAGCCTGCTGCCCCAGCACACAACAGCAAACATGATAGCACTGGCCACCACAGACTCACAAAACATCCTCAGCATGGTCTGGCAGATGTTAAAGGACCTCAGTCTCCTCAGGAAATAGAGACGGCTCTGACCCTTCTTGTAGACAGCCTCAGTGTTCTTTCAGTTCTCAGTCCAGTTTATTGTCAATTCGTATCCCCAGGTATTTGTAATCCTCCACCATGTCCACACTGACCCCTTGGATGGAAACAGGGGTCACCGGTGCCTTAGCCCTCCTCAGGTCCACCACCAGCTCCTTATTCTTTTTCACATTAAGCTGCAAATGATTCTGCTCGCACCATGTGACAAAGTTTCCCACCATAGTCCTGTACTCAGCCTCATCTCCCTTGCTGATGCATGCAACTATGGCAGAGTCATCAGAAAACTTCTGAAGATGGCAAGACTCTGTGAAGTAGTTGAAGTCCGAGGTGGAGATGGTGAAGAGAAAGGGAGACAGGACAGTCCCCTGTGGAGCCCCAGTGCTGCTGACTACTCTGTCTGACACAGTGTTGCAAGCGTACGTACTGTGGTCTACCAGTCAGGTAATCAATAATCCATGACACCAGGGATCTAGGTCTGTTGACTGCTAGAGACAGAATGGTTTTGTGAATATCTGTTTGTACTTGTGTCATTCCAAGGAAAGGAGCACCTTTAGGAAAGTGCAGAAAAATCTGAGTGAATTTAGGAGATGATGATGCTGCTGCATCTCAGGCCCAGGGACTTGAGATACGTCTTACATTATGTGCTGTCCACGTGGAACTTGTATTATTTCACTGTGACTGCTCCACTTAGGGATCTTATTTCTTTTCGGGTCCCAAAGCATTGTCTGTAGGCTGATTGACTATAGTGAATTAGTCCTTATTGTAGATAAGAATGAAAGAGCCATTGATGCACATGTGAAAGAGAATTAATTGCAGAACTACAGGAAAATAACAAGAGAGTGAGACCGATGGGCTCGCTGTGTTGGGCGCTAGTATACACTCGATGGACTGCCGTGATAAAGACTACTTATTATGCAACTGAGTAAAGGGAGCCAATATTGATGCTTTTTTAAAAAAAAAAGTGAGGTTTGGGGCGGATGAGGTGTGTGATGAGAGAGGAAAAGAATGAAAGTGTACCTGTCGGAAGGAAATGGGGATAGCAAGAGAATTAGATCTTGACAGCAGTATTGTAAATAGAAGAAGCTGTAAAAGCAGATTTTTGTATGTAATAGCCACCAAGTAAAAAATCCAAGGAGGAATTGATAATCTTGTAGGGGTTATTGGTCATTGTAAATAGTATTGTCTATAGAATATAAAAGATTATTGAAACACAGAAAAATTTTGGTGTAAAAGTTTGTAGTAATTTTCTGCTGTAATGAATGTATTTTCTGTTTTTTAATTGCTATCTCAACATGTTAGATATCAGAAAAGTTTGGTTAATGGTCCCTGGACCAGTGAGTGTTGAACAAATAAGAGTGATCAAAATTTAGAAAGTGTAGATTATGATGGATGATTTTTGTTTACATGGGTAGATAAGTGTTAAACTCAGTATTTTTAAGTAAAGATGCATGTCTTATTGTAATGGAAATAAAATCAAGATGTTTATATTTTCAGATTTTCTAATTCTAATGCAGATCATCTGTGATCCCCATACTCACATTGGCTGTGCCTTCAGCTTCCAAGGCCTTGTGTTCTGAATTCCCGTACCACTTTCTTTAACTTCACTTAAGAACTGTCTAAAATCTAAACCTTTGACCGTGTTTTTTGTGATCTGCCTTAATATGTGGCTTGGCTTCAGTTTACTTGAGAATGCCTCTGGAAAGACCATTGGGGTGTTACTACATTCAATGTACCAAATGAATGGAAGCTATCATTATAAGAAGATAATTAGTCATTATGTAAACAGCTGAATTTAGTCATAATATGGTGAATAATGTCTTGATAAATAGAGAGGTCTTGGAATATTATTTTATAATGTTGCATTTTATGTAAGTGTTAAATTTAATACATTGAGAATATTGAGTCATAGAGCACTGCAGCACAGAAAACAGGCCCTTCAGCCCATCTAGTCCATGCAAAGCTGTTACTTTGTTTAGTTTCATTAACCCACACCTAGAAATAGCCCTTCATACCCCTCCCATTCATGTACTTATCCAAACTTCTCTTAAAATGTTGCTATCAAACCCACATTCACAGCTTCTGATGGCTGTTCCGTAAGACATAGGAGCAGAATTAAGCCACTTGGTCCATTGAATCTGCTCTGCTATTCCATCATGGCTGATTTATTATCCTTCTCAATCCCATTCTCTTGCCTTCTCCCCGTTACCTTTGACACCCTGACTAACAAAGAAACTATTAACCTCCTTTTTAAATATACTCAATGACTTGGCCTCCACAGCTGTCTGTGGTAATGAGTTCCACAGGTTCACAATGCTCTGACTAAAGAAATTCCTCTGCATCTGTGTCTTAAATGGGCATCTGTCTATTCTGAGGCTATGCCCTTTGGTCCTCCCTCGAGAGGAAACATCTTCCCCACAAGGCACTCATTAAATGCATCAGAAATGTTGCATTTGAAGTCAAAACTTTTTTTTATTCAAGGAAGTCGAATTTCTTGTTTTCCTGTTAACGATAATTTGCATGACACTTTAAATCCTTCAGAAATGGCAAATTGACAATCTATAAGAATTAGCCAGAGCATCTGAGTTTAAGAAAAGATTTGTTAATTTTGGAAAATAAAATGTAATGAGAAATTGTATTAAAGAGTGAAATATTCTACTTAAATTATGAGTTAAAATAGTTGTCATTTTTATCAAATAAACATCCATTAATAAGACAGTTTATTTAAATTTTTAATTCTGTTTAACCATGCTGATAACTGTTTGTTAATACCCAATCTATAAAATATGGCTTTTTTTTGCCATGAATGAATTTCAGTGTACTTTATATTTTTAAAAGGGGTTACTTTATATTTCTTCCATCAGGGCCATGATACTACAGCTGCTGCAATAAACTGGGCTCTTCATCTCTTGGGGTCCCATCCTGATGTACTAAAGAAAGTTCAGGAAGAGTTGGGTGATGTTTTTGGTATGTTCCAATACTTACTTTATAAGTCATTGGTATTACATTGCATATCATAGTAACTTAAAACATCTGAAATATTTTAATATATTGGGAGAACCTTTAATATACTAGGAACTGCATCTGAACAGTTGCTAAGTAGCTAAAACCAACTGATAAATCAGTTTCAGTATCATATATATTTGGACGGCCCCCAGCTCTAGCTCACATCACTTCCCCTCTCCTCTGTCCTCCACTGTTTCTGAATTGTCAGATTGTTCCAAACAAAGTTCAGTTCTGAAGGAGCAGAAGTTTCTTCCAAGTAAGTATAGGGAATTAAGAATCCATTCTCTTTGGCTCCCACAACAAAACTGTTTAACTTACTATCCAACTCCATACCTCTCCCTAATAAACATTCACAACCAAATCAGTCTGCTTGCAAAATGAGTTTCTAGCCACACATCTATGCATCACCAGGATTAGCAGTTTTCATCGAAAGTATTTCAGCTAACTTTCCCCGGCTCTGTTTAGCGGTGATGGGGGCAGATTTGAGAAGGAATAGGCCATACTTGAGATAAGTTGGAGTCTGGAAAAGGTGATATGTAGTCACATAATGTGAGGGAGTAGAAGGTAGGTCCGAATGGGGAGGAAGAGTTTGAGGGTATGTAGATCAGAAAGTAGAGAAAAGTTAAAGGTGGAAAGTATATAATAAAAGGAAAAGTGAATTGGGATGGAGGTTGAAATATTCTGATTTATAAATAAACATGATGTATTTTACTGTTAATAGATCTTACTGTAGTAATGTCTGAGATCATAATAATAATAATGTATACACACAAACATGGTTTATTTCTTGCCTATCCTAATGGCTTGATGTTTGAGAATATGAAATTTCACCTTTTCTATCTGTTCTTTCTGTCAACTACTCCAGTCTCTTTCTCTCCCCACATCCACCCCCAGCCCTTCCATGGATACTATTAATACCTGGCTTCTGTCTTGGCAATGTAGGAATACAACGCAGATACAGGCTGTTCAGTCCAGCAGGTCAATACCAATCACAATGCTCACCCTGCTAGTCCCAATTTCCTGCATTTGGCCCATGTCTTTCTAAGCTGCACACCTCCATGTAGCTATTGAAATAATACCTATTGTACCTGCCTGAACCACCTCCCCTGGCAGCTCGTTCCATGTGCTCCCCACCGTCCTCTGCATGATAAAATGGGATTTATCTGAAAATTAGTTTTGAAATTGATTGTTATTATCAGGTAATTCGGATCACCCTCCTTCGATGGAAGATCTGAAGAATCTCCAGTACCTACAGTGTGTTATTAAGGAATCTCTGCGTTTGTTCCCTTCTGTTCCAATTTTTGGTCGTACTTTGCTTGAGGATTGCTATATTGGTAAGTTGGTGTGATATCGCTTCTCAGTCGAGGGCAAGTTGCATTATCTGTTTTCATTGTTTTGTGGGATAACTCGAATCCTGTACTTGATTTAAAGCTTGCATTACAGTGCTTGATATAAATGGTTGAATTATTTAATTGAATGAGTTAATTAGGAAACATAAAAAGAGACTAATTGCGCAAATAATTTGAGATGAACATTGTTTTCTCCATTCTGCTATACAGCTGTGCTGAGTTTGCTTAAAAAGTGATATCCAGCCTTAAACATAGGATCATGTGGCATCACAGTTTTGTGCACCATGTCACCCAGTTTCTATGACAAAGGAAAGAATTGTAAAGCAGTGAGAATAATGGTTGTGTGAGGTCTCTGATTTTCTATCACAGCCCACCTGTATTTCAGGTGCACAGCTTCTCAGGCAGTCTGTTGGGATGGAGGATGCCTTACTCCCAGCCTGCTTCGGCAGGGACTGGGAATTCTGGCAATTGTGGGCTCTTCTAACTGATAGGGTAGGTGGTTGTTGTTTGTGTAGTTTGTGGTGTGGTATGCTCCTTCTATCACCCACCCAGGGACCCAGTGCACTCGTGATTTACGTTCCTGAGGTTTTCAATGCTGCTTCTGCATTTTGTGCAGTCAATTGTGAGGAGTCAATGGGAAGCTGCATTGCTGAATCTTACTTTCCTATCTGCCTTTAATCCTTGCCCTGACAAATCCTGGAATAGATAGAACAGTCCAGCATTGGACAAGCCATTTACCTCACAATGTTGTGCTGATCATAATCCTGATTTTTATACTAAATGGCTTCCCGTTTAACGTCCATGTCCCTCCATTTCTGTCATCCTTCAGTGTCTATCTAAAGCGCTTAAACTTCACTAAACTGCCTAATTCCACTCCTACCCCTGGTAACCCATTCCAAGCACCTAGCACTTTAAAAAAAACAACTTGCTCCTCACATCACCTTTAAATTTCCTCCTCCTAATCTTAAAACCATTATTTTGTGGAATAAAATTTTAAAATTTTCCACCCTGGAAAATGTGTTTTAATTGTCTAGCCTAACTTTGAGTCTCATAAATTTAAAAAATCTCTATCAGGTCTCCACTTGGCCTAAGGAGAACAATCCAGGGTTATCTAACCTGTTCATATACTTTAGCTCATACCCTCCTAGTCTCTAATGCAGACCCTCACCATGGTCTCCACATCCTTGTGATAATGTGGCGACTAGAAGTGCACTCTGTGTGGACTGGCTGTATTTTAAATAGCTTCAGCATGACTTCCTTATTCCATCTCTACCAATGAAGGTAATAATTCCATATTCCTTTTATATGACCCTATTCATTTGAGTAGCCACTTTAAGTGAATTATAGGCCAGGATCCTATAATTCCTCCATACTTCTATGCTATTAAGAAGTCTGACATTAACTGTATACTTTCTGCTTTCATTTGACCTCCAAAAGAGCAGCACCTCCCACTTGTCTGGATTAAACTCCATCTGCCACTTCCCTGCCCTTATCTGTAACTGATCTATAACCTTTCCCCACCTGGAAGGCCTCAGAGCTCTCCTTTTCTTTCTGGACACCAGACCCAACCAGTTCCCCTCCACCACCACTCTCCCTCCATCTGGTGGATTTGTCCTCACTCTCAATAGTTGCTCCTTTGGCTTCTCCCACTTCCTTCAAACAAAATGTGTAGCCGTGGGCACTCACATGGGTCCCAACTATGCCTGCTGTTTTCTGTCAGCTACGTGGAGCAGTCTCTGTTCCAAGCCAGCACTGGTGTCATCCCCTCAACTCCTCCTATACTACATCGGCAACTGCATTGGCACTGCTTCCTGCACCTGTGCTGAACTCATCGACTTCATCAAATTTACCTCCTACTTCTTCCCTGTCCTCAAATTTACCTGGTCTACTTCAGATGCCTCCCTCCTCTTTCTCAACCTCTCTCCATCTATCTCTGGAGACAGTCTTTCTAATGATGTCTTTAATAAATCCACTGATTCTCACAGCGAGATGGACTATACCTCTTCCCACCCTGTTACTTGTAAAAATGCCATCCCCTTCTCTCAATACCTCCATGTCTGCTGCATTTGCTCACAGGATGAAGCTTTTCATTCTAGAACTAAGGAAATGTCCTCCTCCTTCAAAGAGAGGGGCTTCCCTTCCTCCACCATCAGTGCTGCCCTCAACCGTGTTTCTTCCACTTCACGCACGTGTGCCCTCACCCTATCCTCCTGCTACCCCACGGGGAGAGTATATCTCTTGTCTTCACCCACCAGCCTCCGTGTCCAGCACACAATTCTCTGTAACTTCCATCATCTTCCAACAGGATTCCACCTACCCTACCCCACCCCCCCAACTTTCTGCTTTCCGCAGGATCACTTCCTACGCGACTCCCTGTCCATTTGTCCCACCCCACTGATCTCCCTCTTGGCACTTATCCATGCAAGTGGAACAAGTGCCATACCTGCCCCTACACCATGTCCCTCACTACCATTCAGGGCCCAAACAGTCCTTCCAGGTGAAGCGACACTTCACCTGTGAGTATGCTGGGCTCATCTACTGTATCCGGTGCTCCCGGTGTGGCCTCCTGTGTATCAGTGAGCCCCGACGTAGATTTGGAGACCGCTTCACCGAGCACCTACGCTCCGTCCGCCAGAAAAAGTGGGTTCTCCCAGTGTCACCCATTTTAATTCTACTTCCCATTCTGACATGTCAGTTCATGGCCTCCTCTATTGCCACGATGAGGCCACACTCAGGTTGGGGGAACAACACCTGATATTCCGTCTGGGTAGCCTCCAACCTGATAGCATGAACATCGATTTCTCAAACTTCTGGTAATGATCCCCCACCCTCCTTCACCACTCCCCATTCCTATTTCCCTCTCCTTACCTGCCCATCACCTCCCTCTGGTGCTCCTTCTCCCCCTTTTCTTTCTTCCATGGCCTCATGTCCTCTCTTGTCAGATTCCCACTTCCCCAGTCTTGTATCTCTTTCACCAGTCAATTTCCCAGCTCCTCATCCCTCCCCCTCTTTCAAATTCACCTATCACCTACTACCTGGTATTTCTTTCTCCCCTCCCCCCACCTTTATAGTTTGACCTCATCTTTTTTATCTGTAGTCCTGAGATGAAGGGTTTTGGTCTAAAATAGCAATTCTTGACTCTTTTCCATAGATGCTGCCTGGGCTTCTTCCAGCATTTTGTGTGTGTTGCTTGGATTTCCAGCATCTGTAGATTTTCTCTTGTTTATAACCTGCTATATTCTTTGATAGTCCTTTATACTGTCTAAAGTTCAACTAATCTTGATGTCATCAACAAATTTGCTAATCTATCCATCTGCATTTTCATCGAGGTCACTGATGTATATTGCAAACAATGGAAGTCCCAGTTCAGAAGCTTGCTGAACACCACCGTTTGTGGTGGTTCACCAGAATAACAACCTTTGTTTTCAGTGGGCATGTTAGTGCCGAATCAAGCTTGCAATTCAGCCTGGATCCCATGTAGCCCATGATGTCTGATTTGTGAGTCTGACATTGAATATGGAGTTTGCTTTCTAAGAATTATCCGGGACACATTGAGTCATTTAACACCATATTTTTTCTGTACAATGTAGTCAAGTTTTTGGGAAAAACCAAAATCAGTTGACAGTCAGGAAGTGTTCCAGTGGTACAAAGTCTATGTTAACTCTGATCATTGATCGGTGGCAAGCTCTGCCCTTTTGATTTTTAGCCCAGCCCCATTGATTTTCTGCTGGTTGATGTTCCCTGCCTTAACCTACAGTCTGTAGCTGTATCTGATTTGCTTCGCGTGTTCCACTACAATAACACTTGTTTAGTCAATTTGTGCTCATTGGATTTCCCGGCAGAGGGCCATGTACAAATTATTTGTTGGCCCCTTCCAAACCATCACTCTCATGCACCAATCAATGCATCGTCTACTTTTCATGTAACTGCTAGTTTTAGTAAAAGTGTTGCTGCTTTACTGAATAGTCTTCATGTTACCGAATCAAATATTGACCACCTTTTGATAAGAGTATAGCAGAGCTTTATCTTGTAAGGACAATATTTGTTCTATTGAGCAATGCAAATAAACATTTTTCTTGCATTTAATGAGTGCCTTGATTTTGATATGTGGTTCTAGATATTTGGGTTAAAATTATATTTTTGACATAGTTTCTTCTATTCAAGTGCATAATAGTTTTATCATTCAACCAAAATTCTTATAAACCATAATGAGGGACTCACAAACCTTTCTCACCCTTCATATTTTGAATGGGCAGTAGATGGGTTTTTGTTACATTGGATTCCATTCACTTTAACAATGGGCTAAGTTTCCACTGTGATTTTAATAGACATAGAAGCACCTGTCCTGAGAATGCGTAGTCATTTTTGAAAGAGGCAATGTTGACCGGTGATGTCGCACTATATATAGTACTAACTAGTGATATCACATGTCACAATGCATCGTTCTAATCATGTTCCTTAACCAATGGCTCCAAGCCTGGCAAAGAATGATATCTGGAAACATGTCACTATGCAATGCAGGCAGTTCCCATTTTATACAGCACATGACAACGTATTTTGTTGTTTGTTTGGCGGAAATAAGTGGGGTGCTGACATCGCCTTGGAAGCTTTATTGCCTCTGATAGCAAGCAGGCACCACAATATCACTGAAAGAATTTCTCCTGAGAGTTGCTAAAGTTTATGCAAATATTATTGGAAAGCATTATGATATTGGCTAGATGATTTGAATTTTGCCTTGAGAGATGTACTTGGTTCATGGGAGTTTAGAGGTTATTAGCAGTTATAATTTATCATTATATTACCATCAAATTAAGAGTTATCTATCTGAAGGTGTGATACAAAGGTGGATTACTGAAAGTGTTCAGTTGATATTAAGTGACAGTGTTCAATTGTTAGTGTCCAACCACCTGGTCAAAGGATTTCAGGTTTCAACATGATTCCTAGCGTTCAATTCAGGAGCTGCATCAAGGATGTAGATGAATGCCCACGGATTCAGCTACGTCCCTAATGCTGGTAAATGTTTTATTTGACAGTGGAAACTCTTACAATTAAGTTAAAGTTAATACATACATACATGCAACCAAACAAAACAAAGTTCCTCTGGACTGTGGTGCACCCACAAAACTTGCCACACACAGTACATAAAGCAAAATATTACACATGCAAGCTAATAAAATACAAGCCAATGTGCATGGAGTGTGCAGCACAGGTAAACTGTAAACATCTCGTTGTCTTGCTGATGAGACTTCATGGTGGCAGGGTGTTCATTCGTCTCACAGCCTGAGGGAAGAAGCTGTTGTCCAGTCAGGCAGTGCTGGTCCTGATGCTCCTGGATCTCCTTCCTGATGGTAATGGGTCAGAGAGATTGTGAAATGGGTAGAGATCCTCAGGTACACTTTGAGCCCTTCATGTACAATGCTCCTGGTAACTGTCACAAATGGGGAAGTGAGACACCAGTGATTCTCTTGGTGGTTCTTGCTATCCTCTGTAAGGTTTTGCAGCTTCCGTACAACACAGTGATGCAGCCAGATTGGACACTCTTGATGGTGCTTCTGTAGAATGTTGTTAGAACGGGAGCAGGGAGCCTTGCACGCTCTAGTCTCCTCAGAAAATGTGGATTCTGCTGTACCTTCTTGAGTAATGAGGAGGTGCTGTAGGTCCAGGTTAGATTGTCCGTAGTGTGCACACCAAGAAATTTAGTACTCTTCACTCTCTCCATGGCAGAGCCATCGAGGTGCAATGGAAAGCTGTGGATCTGTGCCTTCCTGAATCCCACATTCTTGTCTTGTCCATGTCAAAACTCGGGTTGCTGTTCTCACACCATTTGACATCAGTCTCTACATCAGTCTGTATGCCCACTCATCACTATTGCTGATGAGGCCAACCAGCAGTGAACTTGATACAGTTTTAGTTGGATCCTGAGCGCACAGCCCTGCTGGAGGGGGGTGGGGGTCACCAGTGCTCAGCGTGATGGAATTTGAGACGTTGCTGCAAACCCAGACTGACTGGGGTCTTTCTGTCAAGAAGTCCAAGATTCAGCTACCGAGAGGGTTGTTGAGCCCCAACGAGGACAGTTTACCCATCAGCCTCTGAAGGATGATTGTGTTAAACGTTAAGCTGAAGTTGATGAACAACAGCCTTGTGTATGAGGCACTGTTTTCTAGGTGGGACAGGTTGGAGTGGAGGGCCAAGGCGATGGCATCATTAGTGTACAGGTTTGAGTGGTAGGTGAACAGGACAAGTTCCAGTGTAGCAGGAAGCTGGGATTTTATATGATGCTTTACCAGCCACTCAAAGCACTTCATGATTGTTGAGGTCAGTGCCACTGCGCGGTAATCATTTAGGCCTGTTACTGTCACTCTCTCGGGCACTGGAATGATGGTGGCTGCTTTGAGGCCTACAGGGACAGTGGACTATTGCAAAGAGATGTTAAATATGTCTGTTAAAATCTCTATTAGCTGGGCCGCACAATCCTTCATCATTGGACCGGGTATGTTGTCCGGCCCTGAAGCCTTGCATGGACTTACCCTGGCTAGGATTCTCCTTACCTTTGCCGTGGCCAGAGTGACCATTCTCAATGTCAGAATCAGTGTCGGGTTTAAAACCACCAACGTATGTCGTGAAATTTGTTAACATAGCAGCAGCAGTATACGTAATATTAGAGAAAAAACTGAACTACAGTATGAAAATACATTAAATATTTAAATTAAATAAGTAGTGCAAAAAATAGAAATAAAAAAGCAGTGAGTAGTGTTCATGGGTTCAAGGCTCATTCAGAAATCGAATGGTAGAGGGGAAGAAACTGTTCCTGAATCGCTGTGTGTCTTCAGTCTTCTGTACCTCCTACTGATGGTAACAATGAGAAGAGGGCATGCTCAGGATGATGGGGGTCCTTAATAATGGACGCCACCTTTTCGAGACATTGCTCCGTGAAGGTATCCTGTCACTACAGAAGCCAGTGCCCATGATGGAATTGACTAATTTTACATCGCTCTGCAGCTTACTTTGGTCCTGTGCAGTAGCCCCCTATCTCCCCCCCCCCCCAAATTACCAGACGGTGATGCAGCCAGTTAGAATGCTCTCCTTAGTATATCTGTAGAAACTGTGAGTGTCTTTAGTGACGTACCAACCCTCCTCAAACTAGTGAAATATAGGTGCTGAAGTTGAGGATCCGGTTGCCGAGGGAGGTACAGAGGCTCAGAAAGTCACGTCATTTCTTGCGTCAAATTGTGCATAGAAGGCATTCAGCCTATCAGGAAGGGAGGCAACACCATCTGATGTGCAGGGTAGTCTTGTAATTTAGTATGGTTTGTATACTTGCCACATGTGCTGCGTGTCCCTGGTATCAGAAAGGTGTCTGTGAGTATTCTTGCTTTGCCTTCCTGACGGTCCATGTGAACACAACTCTTGCTGACCTTAGACTCGTCCTACCCCTGATCTGAGGGCAGTGTCCTGATCCCTAAGCAGTGCACGAACCTCACAGTCAGCCATGGTTTCTGGTTTACCCTGACAGTGCAGTATTTAATCCGTTAATGTCCTCGATGTGTTTTGCTATGTAGCCAGTCATCAGTCTTGCATTATTCATCAATGTTGACATGATGATCATAGGTAGCTGCCTCGGTGAATCTGCTCCCGTCCGTGCTTTAGAAACAGTCCTGCAGCACTGAGGTGGCACCTTCTGGCCAGGTCCTGATCTCCCTGTAAACTGGTTTGACTCATTTAACCAGTGACCTGTATGCAAGGGTTAGCAAAACGGATATGTGGTCTGAGTAACACACACAAAATGCTGGTGGAACACAGCAGGCCAGGCAGCATCTATAGGGAGAAGCACTGTCGACGTTTCGGGCCGAGACCCTTCATCAGGACTGAGTATCTGCGATGAGGGCAGGAAGCCTTGTAGACTTTGGTAGGACTGCTTTTAAGTTGACATGATTGAAATCACCAGCAACAATGAAGCCAGTGAGTTGAGTGGCTTCGAGGTCCAACTGCAGTGAAGGGATGATCAGCCTTGGCTGCTGTAAAGATGGTTACAGCTTAGTGATGAACGTTACAGATCAAGTGCAGTGGCTTTAAATCGTCCTGTGAATCATTTTGTTCAAATTTCTCCAAAGGAAATGTGGGAAAATATGAAAATCAAAAACTCACCTCATTGCTCAAGAATTTATCAACTTTCATACAGAATACTTATTACTACCCTCAAAAATTTACTTAACGGCCCAAGGCATTGCTTTTACATAATGTAAGATGTTACGCATATACACAAGTACGTAATGACTTTTATGTCTCTACTTAATATTTTCTGAAGAACAGTTGACTGAATGAATGCCATTAAAACAATCAATGTTGTATCTTTAACTTCTGTTTTTCAGGAGGGTTTAATGTACCCAAAGGAGTCAATGCAATAATCATTCCTTATGCACTACACAGAGATCCGAGGTATTTTCCTGACCCTGAGGAGTTTAGGCCTGAGCGATTTCTGCCAGAGAATTCATGTAAAATGAATCCCTATTCCTTTATTCCATTCTCAGGTGGACCTAGAAACTGCATAGGTATGTATGCCTCAAAGTGTAGTACCTATAGCGTGTTTTGTGAACAGCTATTTACCAAGATTGTAACAGTACCATTCTGTTATCTTAATATAAAATTAGGTGGACATTGTGCACACTATGACACAGGGTGCAATATAACCTATTTTTCCAAAGACCAGTTACAACTTAAGATTTTGCTGGTTTTAATTTACCTAAGCCTAGTCATAAATTTTCTGTAAACCTGTGGCAAATTGGCAGCGTATGTAGCAGAATATTGTTTTTTCCTCATTCACCAAAAGATAGGAATTGATCTGTTGAAAGTAATAACCTTTTGCAGTTTTAATAATCAAGATGAAAATGGAGTTTATTACAAAAACTGCACTAAGGATTTCAATTAGTTAGCACTATATCCCAGTGGGCAACTAAGATTAAACAAGTTATTGCATATAAACTTGGGGCTGGAGAGTTCTTAGAGCCAGTAGGTAGGAAGTTAGGGATTTTGCAGAGGCTCAGAGATCTGTCCAAAAGGGGAGGGGAACTTGTGAATCTATGCAGATTGGCATGCTGTCAGTTTGTAATGCGAGGCTAAGCAGAGAAAAATTGACGTCTTTATGATGCAGGATCAAATCAAAAGTTGCTGGTAAAGAAGAAGTGGTATCTTTCTAGAGTCAGGAAGAATGAAAGTACTTCTCCAGGGTCACCTGTACCTCCCGCAGGAGCGTCCCAAAGCACTCTCTACATTGCTTCCAAACACCACTCCATCTGAGCAATCTTCCACGGAAAGCTCCTTTCTCATAACATCACTACCCTCTAGCATAACAGTCCTCCACAGAGAACAGTAGATCAACATACTGTATTTAAAGTGGAAATAATATGAATATTACTTTCCTGCATGTGAGCTCCTGTGTCTCAAGAAAGCTTAACATGCACTGTATCCAGGGCTTTCCTTACTCATTCTTAATTGCCAGAGGCACATTAATAGATCTGGCTCTCCCCATAGTTGTCGTCTCCATTACTGGCAAGGGTTCAACTAAAACTGCTTCTCAGAGCCACCTGAATGTGAGTTGAGCTGCAGTCTCCTCATTCTAGCCAAATCAAGTTCTTCTGTTTCCAATTTCATCATCTACATCTCTCTCAGCTCATTCCACCATGCTGAAATTCCCACTGCAACTGGCTCTTGGCTACAAGATTCCAATTCTCCCCTGTTCCAATTTGTAACAGCAACATGTCCAAAATGATATCAGTCATATTCCAGTCTGCTTCAAATCTTTTATCACCTCTTTTGCTAATCTCTATTGCTTTATGTGGCCAGTAGTATTTAGCAATACAAATGTTGCTGCCTATTTTGGAAATTTTCCTTTATAGCGTTACCTCTCTCCATCTCTAAGATCGTCTTTAGTTACATGAGTAAGTGCTTGCCTGTTTCTGTTCATGTCAAAGAATGCTGCAAGGTTATGTGCACAGGAGGAGTCCAGTCAATCATTGTGTCCTTTCTGAATTTGAAAAAAGGCTATGTAAACTTTCTCACATCCTAGCACTTTGTTTCTGTTCATGAAGTACATCAGCTGGTTTTGAAATGCTTCATTATAGTAATGGCACTAAAATAGTGCAATTGAGGTTAGTTCTTGTATTTAACTAATGTTTCATTCAATTTAGGTCAAAAATTTGCAATACTTGAGGAAAAAGTAATTTTATCATCTATTCTTCGACGATTCCAAGTAGAAGCAAAGCAAAGTTGTGAAGACCTTCACCTTGTGGGGGAATTAATTTTGCGTCCACGAGATGGTATCTGGATAGAACTTCAGCACAGAACAAAATAAATTTTGCCATAAGGAGCACACATAGCTATCACGATGCCGGTTTGACTGATGCAGAGAAATTTGTATAATTTTCTTCTCCTTATTACAGAACATTAATTTTATAAATAGAGATATTCCTTAGTGACTATATTTTTGCCTTAATCTTATTTTTTTTCCAAGTTTGTTGCATCAAAGAGCATTATAAATTTAGAAACTTTTTTTACTGTACATTGTTGCAAAACTAGCTGCTTGGATGCTTGTGATGTGTAGTTTCTGCATGAATGCTTTCTACAATCTTCATAGAAAAAATGATAACACTAATTATATTGCAATGAGCATTGGATTATTAATCTCCGATCATAACTACAGGGCAAACAAATCGCACTAGTGGAGTTGCGGGGTATTCATTTCTTAATTGTAAATGTTCCTTGCAAAAACCTTAAGGTTATTTTATCTGTCTGTAAAGGTGATTTGTTTTTGTAATAACCCTATTGATTGAGGCTAACAATTGCTATTCATTACTTAGTAAAAATATAAATTGTAAATAACGCAGATGGAAAATTATAATATTTTTCCACATGATAAAATATAAAATTGAAGCCTCTTTTTCAATAATAAAGTGCACTACAATTTAACTCAAAATAAAAGCATTATGAATACCGATCCAGAGACAATGAAGTAAATGAAGAAAGCTTTTGATGTGGATTTATTGCAATAAAAATAAATCAAAGAGAAAATTTTATTTCAAACCTTACTTTGAATTTTACTTTGAATGTTGAAATTTGAACTTTTGGCCGTTCACCAAAGGCTAGCAATAGTGAATTGGGAGCCTGTCTCACATCTTCTGTTTTTACCCATTGATGTCAATGGAAATTTAGGCACAGTACAGCATGGATTTTCACTTTGCAATATCTATCCTGTGTCTCAGTCTAAATTTATACCCCCAGGTATTTTCAAGATTTTGAATTTAACTTGAATGTTTAAGTATGCTGTAACAGTGAGTTAGATAACAAATAGAATGACTTAAAGCAAACTGTTTTTTCTGATAAACTGTTTAAACTGTTAAATCATATCACAACAGTTTAAACTGTTAAATCATATCACAAAATACAGAAGATTAGGTACAGATGAAGGAAGAAAGTATTCATAAATGAATATATGAGAGTGAGGGGGGAATTGATGTCTTTCAACTACTATGGTTTTCTGTATTATGGCTATCTGAAGAGAACATATCTCAGAGTTGTATACTGCATACATACTCTGATAATAAAATTAACCTTGATTACAATTTATGTGAAGTTGCTAAGTTAATTTAATCAATTTCTAGATCAGTAAGTGATGTAGTGAACATTTGAGGATTTATTTGCTACATTTCTTAATTTGACTACAACAAAAAAGTGGAATGCTAGAGTTCGCTGTCATTTATTACATGTTAGTTGGGAAAACAGAGAGGTAATCAAATTCATTATACTGATGGCAGTTGAATTGTTTTGAGAAGAATACAGTCCTGTTTAATTCAACAGGGCAAAGCGTTATTAGCGAACATCAATTCCTGATATACCAGGTGCAAAGTCCATAAAACTTTGACTAAAGAGTGTTTGTTTAGAATAACGTTGTTCTACTATTACTACTGCTTGCAGATTAAACTGGATTTTGAAAAAAGTGAATTTTGTCTCTATATTAATCTTTTGAAAAGATACTGGGCAAGAAGCATATAAGTTTAATTATTGTTCTACACATTGTGAACATTCTATTTGAAGATAAAATCTGAGGACCAGATTAACTTTTCTGCATTATGTATTTATTTTCAGACATTATATTGTGCTTTATTGTTTTACAGATCATGAATATTTTTACAGAAAATATGGATAAGAATAAACTGAATCATAATCTTTAAAGCAAATATGTTTGAATATCAAAATAAAAAAAAACTGGAGATGTCAAAAGACAGAAAGCTGAAAGTACTCTGTAGGTCAGGCAGCATCTATGGGGAGAAACAGGTAATGCTACGCATTAGTGACTGTTCATCATTACCGAGAGAAAAAGTAAGACTGAATTACAGTCGGCCCTCCTTATCCGCGAGTTCCGCATGCACAAATTCAACCAACCGCGAGTCGAGAAAACCCGGAAATGCTCTTCTAGCACTCGTTCCAGCATGTACAGACTTTTTTCTTGTCATTATTCCCTAAACAATGCAGTATAACAACTATTTACATTGTATTAGGTATTATAAGTAATCTAGAGATGATTTAAAATATATGGGAGGATTTGCGTGGGTTAACGTGGATTGGGATGGAAAAAAATCGGAAGTTCTCTTACTCTAAGTCAGAACAGGTACATCTGGTATTATTTAGCATCAGTTAGTCAAACGTTTGTCTTAGAAAATAGTATATATTTTACCTTTCTATACACTTAAGAAACATATGTATTTCAATAATTAAACCACTGCATTGCTTAGTTATAATTGTAGCTTTCATCAGGGCAGAGCCTTTCTCACTTTATCCTTTAAAATTGTTCCGATCGTTGACCGACTGTAGCCTAACACTTTTCCAATGACCGATGGTGTTTCATCTCTTTCCGATTGCTTTATTATTTCTACTTTATTTTCAATCGTGATTGTGATTATTTTCGTGAACAGAAACTCTGCGGATTCAGAGCTCCGCCGGGTCCTAAAGAGCACTGCTCGGAGACAGGTTAAATAAGGTCAGGGGTTCCGCTGGGTCCTAAAGTCCACCGCACTGAGGTTAAAGAAGGGACTTGAGAATCGGCGTTTCTTTGGCATCTGCGAGGGGTCCCGGAACCAATCTCTCGTGGATAAGGAGGGCCGACTGTATCTCCTCTCTTTCTCAGTTCTGATAAAGGACCTTCAACGTGTTACATTACTGACTGAACTGCGGAGTATTTCCATCATGTTCTGTTTTTGTAATGTTACGTTTAACTCTATTTCTAGCTTACCTAAAAATATCCTTAGAGCGTTAACAAGTTGCTTTAACTGAACCAGAAACTGATCGAGCGATCTGAATGGAAAAAACAGGCAAAATCTCTTTAGACAAGAGGTGTAATAAATATTTAAATAAATTAGAAAAAATCAAATGGTGTACAAGTCATTCCTTTGTTGCGGCAGGATGCTGTTCTGTGAACCATTTGTAACCTGAACAGTTCACAGTTTAGAAGTGTAGCCACAAACTGAGTTCCCAGGCAGCAGAAGATACCTACAGTACAGCCCCACAGCAGCTGAAAAATCTGTCACACTAGTTTCAAAATGCTCATTGTATGAGCTGTACCATGTGAAACACCCTGCTTGCTGTGTCATTTGCTACTCTGTTACAAATTAATATCACAAAGTAACAGCCAGTACATGGCATATGATTAAAGGAATTATATTTTTGAATCTTAACTAAAGGATTAGTAAAGAATAACAAAAAGAAAATGGCCCATTCTAATTAAACAGTTAAATGTGCACAAGTTGGAGCTCATCCTGAACTCCTCTGTCCCTCGTGCGCTGGGCCCTCGGTCAACGTGAAAGCACACACCACCTTCCGCACGTTCGCTCACAATCCATCTTGAACAAACGGGTCTCCCACCGGATCATATGCTACGACTGGTTCTCCTCAGCATCTTCTCTCTAAATCTCCTCTCAAACAAAAACTCCAGGCCCAACCTTAGTGTCCCTCACCAGAGAAACCTCCCCTTAATCTAACCATCCTAAGTGGACGGCACACAATTTTCCTCTCTTTTATATACAACAGTAACCGAAACAAGCATGAAAACACAACAGACTACTCTTATTGAGCTGCCAAAATGAAATACATACAGCAGAGCAGTAAAATATGAATCAGGGCATTTCACATGGATACAAACCAATCAGCAATAGCAAGCTGCAAAAGTGAAATTATTTGAGGTTGGAGTGTTAATGAGGAATAATGATTAAAATAAAACAATTTACATACTTGCAAAACATCTTTGCAGAATGCATGCAGGGCAGCCATCTGCCCGTTCTTGCAACATGGAAAACTGCTATATTTGGACACCTTGAACTAAGTTGGCAGGAGTGGCATGAAAAACTGCCCACATGGAAACAGATGGTAGGGATGAATATGCATTCTGTAAGCGACAGAAAGCCCTTTATAAATATAAGGTGCATATTACAAGCTTCATTGCTTATTGTCAGGTTTATTCACAAATTTATTGCAAAGGGCATCCTGACATCAGTGCAAGTGAGGGAAATATAGTCTGAGGTAGGGTTTTTCAAATCTGCTCAAAACCCCGATGGCAGTGAAGAAGAGGCTGTTGCTGAACCTTGAGTTGTGGGTCTTCAGGCTCCTGTACCTCCTGCCTATTAGCTTTAGCTAAAAGAGGGAACAGGGTGGATGATGGAGGTCATTACTGGTGGATAACACCTCCTCGATGGTCCCTCAGTGAAGAAGTCAAGAATCTAGTTGCAAGGGGAGGTTCAGAGGCTCAGTCTTGCAGCTTGACAAGAAGGTTTGAGGGGCTGATGGTATTGAACACTGAGTTGGAGTCAATCTGTAATGGACCCTGTGTTAAACAGGGGAAATTTATGATTTGTAAAGTGGATTTCTGAGAGGCAATTTTAAAGGAGAGAGAGCAACAAATCATTGAAAGTAGCAGGGTGCCTGCTCCTTTGTCTTCTCAATATCCCAACAGCTGTATTTTCAAGCAGGTTTAAGCAAGATCACTGGATATCCAAGTGAATTGAAATGCTTAGAAATGAACAAACTCAAAGTTAATCCAATCACTTTTAAAATCTTCAGGCATGTATGGAAATCAGTTGCAAATATCAAGTCTTTGGTAAATGCAATCATTTCATTATAAGCACTAGTTAAAATTTAACAGCGTTCATTCAGTCACTGACCTTGGTCAAATGTACATATATATTGCAGTAGTTTCCATTTTCCAGACTGCAAACAGCAAAATAATACAAACACAGTCTGGAAACTTTGCTGTATCAAACAAGAATCTCTTAAAATTTTGCCACAAGACAAAAACAGGTAATTATTTTTATATCACAAGATTATACTAAATGAATTTCCAAATTTTTTATTTGGAAAGATTATTATAAATGCATAAATGTGGCCATTTTAAGTCGGCCTGCCCACATTTAGAATAGGGGTCTCTGAGTGATTATGGCATACTCAGAATTGCATTACAAAAACATAGTGGAATAGGACGGTTTGAATATTCTCAAAAAAAAGTCAGCAACGTGGAGCTACCTATATTTCCCTTCATAACCATGGGGAAGTTTGGAACTCTGGTGCAAGGATGCAAAATATGAATGTCATCATGTCTGATTACTGCTATCATTCAAACCGCTCTCTGTTGTTGGATTTGAGGAATCCAGCAGTGGACTGGGAAGTTCCTGTGATTCTTTCAGTAGTTAGACCTGGCACAGGTTTAGCAGTGTTATTTGCTTCAGTGGAGATGGTAGCAGCACTGTGGTGAGTTATACTGTGTTATGTATAACACCAACAATCTGGATTTGGTCCTGTCCTTGGGTGCTCTGTGTGTGCATATTATCCCTGTTATTTCCCTTCTGCTCCTAAAGACTTGCTGGTAGGTTAATTGGCTGGTGTAAATATCACTCGTAGTTGGGTAGGAGGAGAATCAGGGTGAACTGATGGACATGAGAGAATATGCTACAGGAAAATTAGTGGGAGGAATGGATTGACAGAATTGCTTTGAGACCCGACTTAATTTAATGGAATAATGGTCTTCCGTATCATAAAATAGGAACTGCTGGAGTTGTGGGCAAGTTTCAAGAAATTTACTTTCTGAAGGCTTAATTGAATGAATTTAAATGCACTATTTTATTCATATTCCTGAAGAAATATTCCTATAGAAACAATATTTGAGTATATTAAATATTGAATGCTTGCTCTTGTTCGAATTTACATCACCATCTCTATTTTCATAGTAATTATCTGAAGGGATTAATCAGCATCAAGGAGCAGAGGAATGAAAAGTCTAATATATCTTCTTTACTTTATGGTGGGTTTACCCGAATTTCTTTCACAAGATAGTGAAGGTAAGACTTTTTATCCTTCATTTTGTTACGGTATGTACAAAGGAAGAGTTGATTAATTAAACTTTGACTTTTCTAGAAGCAAGATTATTCATTTATTTAGTGATACAATATGGAGTAGGCCACACTGGACCTTCAAGCAACCGCCAACAAACCCAATTAACCCTAATCTAACCACAGGACAATTTCCAACAACAATGAACTGATCTGGTATATCTTAGGACTGTTGGAGGAAACCAGAAGATCCGGAAAAACTCACGCATTCCGTAGGGAGGACATACAGAGACTCCTTAGAAAAGGACACAGCAATTGAACACCGAGGTTGGGGATTCCCTGAGCAGTGATAGTGTTGCACTAACCACTATGCTACCATAGTGCCCTAACTTTTTCATTAAATTTAATACCAATGTCTTTGAGAAAATGTCCTAATTTTACAGCGAGATTAGAAAAGCATAGAATTATATTGAGCAAACATGAGGAAATCTGTTTGATGCTGTAAATTCAAGCAACAACACACACAAAATGCTGGTGGAACACAGCAGGCCAGGCAGCATCTATAGGGAGAAGCGCTGTCGATGTTTCGGGCCGAGACCCTTCGTCAGGAATTATATTGAGAATTACATGCAATATGGAGGGAGCTAATTAAGCTATACCAACCCGTGCTGATGTTTATGAAGCAACGTTTGGGCCTTGAAGATATTTCTATAAGCAGTTTGGAGTCTGTTACACTATCTTATGTAAAAAAAAATCATTATTTTGTCTTGAACCTAACACTTAATTGGACAGCAACGCACACAAAATGCTGGGTGAACTCAGCAGGTCATGCAGCCTTTATGAAAATGAGTAGACAGCCGATGTTTTTGGCCGAGGTGCTTCTTCAGGACTGAGAAGGAAGGGGTAAGACAGCAGAATAAAAGGGTGGGGGGAGGGGAAGGTGACTAGCTGGAAGGTGAAAGGTAAGGCCACGTAGGTGAGAAAGACCAAGGGCTGGAGAAGAAGGAATCTGATAAGAGAGGAGAGTGGACCATCTTGGCACAAGAGGAAGCCATGGATCAGCAAGTCAGAACAGGACCGGGAATCAGAGTTAAAATATTTGGCCACTGGGATGACCCACTTGTGGGGGATGGAGTGGAGGTATTTGATGAAGCAGACCCCCGATTTATGACAGGTCTCACCAGTGTAGAGGAGGCCACACCGGGAGCACTGGATGTGATAGATGATGCCAGCAGATTCACAGGTGAAAAGTTCCTGACCCTGAATGGAGGTGAGGTGGGAGGTGTCTGGGCAGGTGTAGCACTCAGGCCACTTGCAGAGGTAAGTGTTGGGAGGGACGAATGGACAAGGGAATTGTGGAGGGAGCAATCTCTGCAGAAAGCAGAAAGGTAAAGATAAAGTTAAAGATATGTTTAGTAGTGGGATCCCTTTAGAGATAGCGGAAGTAGCAGAGGATAATGTGTTGGATGTGGAGGCTGATGGGGTGGTAGGTAAGTGTGAGGAACGGTTAAAGCGGTGAGAAGATGGGGTGAGCGTGGATGTTCAGGAAATAGAGGAGATGTGAGTGAGTGCAGCATCAATAGTGGAGGGAGGGAAGCCCCATCCTTTAAAGAAGGAGGACATCTCTGATGACCTGGAAGGTGAAATCACATCCTAATATTAGTAAATGGTAGCTTTTAAAATACAAATACTGCTCTGCTCTTAACAGGTTAAAATTATTCCAGATAATCTTTTACAAAGGTGATGAATCATTCTTCTTTAGGATTGGCATATTTAATGATGTATGGGTATATAAATGCTGATCCTTAATGGGGTCACACAGCGGTGGAGAAGGCTGCGGACAGACAGGTTGCCATGGGAATGGGAAGAAGGGCTGAATGACGTACAACCAGAAGCCATTGTGCATGGACTGCACAAAATGGTTGTCTAGTCTGTGCTGGGCCTCGCCAATGTGAGGAAGTCACATTGAAAGTACTGAATGCTATAGACAGGGTTGGAAGAAGTGTACAAGAATCCAGCCCTGCCTCAGCTGGAAGGGTTGTTTAGCTCTGTGGGTGGCAATGAGGGACGAGGGGTAGGGACAAGTGAGGCACCTCCTACACTGCAAGGAAAGTGCCGGGGAGCTGTGGGTGGGCAGAGATGAGTGGACACCAAGGAGTTCCAGAGAGGGTTTACCCTGCAGGCATCAGAAAGTAGGTGGAAAAGGGAGGCAAAGATGTGACTGGCACAGATGGTGAAGGATGTAGAGGCTAACGAGCTGCAAAATGAGGATCTCTGTTCTGTCCATTATTTATTTCCTCCATTTTCCGGACAGATATTCTCACACACCTCGGCCCACTTTCCCAGTTTATTTTGATCCTGTTGTAATCTTCAATAATCTTAGGTGTCCATTACCCCACTAATTTTGCTGTTATCGACAAGCTTGTTAACCAGGCCAACTCCATTCTCATTTGAATTGATAATATAAATGGTGAAGAACAGTGGACTCTGCACTGCTCCCTGTAGCACATTGCTAGACGCAGGCTTCGAATCTGACAAATAACCCTTTACTACCACTCTTGGACTCCTTTCAGCAGGACACGTTGTCAAAGGCCTTGTTAAAATCCACTTTGACAATGTTACTACCCCACAGTCGTCAGTCTTCTTAGTTACCTCTACAACACGTTCAAGCAAATTCATGAGACACACAAAGCCATGCTAACTAATCTAATCACCTCCTGCCTTTCTAACTGTATGTGCATGTGGTCCCTCAAAATACTCTCTCAGAAATGTAACTATCTCTGATGTTAGGCCTGTAGTTCCTCGCTTGTATTTGCAAACAAGGAATTTACAGCACATTACAGGCCCTTCGGCCCACAATGTTGCGCTGACCATATAACCTACTCTAGCGACTGCCTAGAATTTCTCTGGCGCATAGCTCTCTAAGCTCCATGTACCTATCTGAGAGGCTCTTATGAGACCCTATTGAATCGGCTGCCGCCACCACCACCGGCAGTGCATTACACGCACCCACCACTCTGTGTAGAAAACTTACCCCTGACATCCCCTTGGTACCTATTTCCAAACACCTTAAAATTATGCTCCCTTGTGTTAGCTATTTCAGCCCTGGGAAAAAAGCCTCTAGCTATCCACACGATCAACGCCCCTCATCATCTTATACACCTCTATCAGGTCACCTCTCATCCTCCGTCACTCCAAGGAGAAAAGGCCAAGAACATTAAAAAAATACCCAGCTGGCTAGGCAGTCAAATTCATAGTGTTTTATTAACTTTAATGTGTATTTTATATCCCTTGTAATTCCCTCAGGTAAGTACTTATGACATCTAAAGAATCATTCAAAATTACAAAGCTTGCTAAGCTTAAATTCTGGTTAAATCAAGACAAAAAATTTACAGACACTTGATGAATACTTGAATATCTGATCAGACTAACAATTTCTTTTGAGTGCTCTAAATAAGGCTGCCATCAGAGTAGAGAATCACTGTCAGGAAATTCTGCACTTCCATGTGAAACTGAGCATGGAAGGTGATAAAAATGAGTAAAATCTCAAACATTACTACTGTCATATCCAGACCAATAGATATGGATATGGAGAACTCATATTATAAGTTTATGTCTATCATCTAAACTTAATTAAATTAAATTATTTTACGCTTCATTATTAATTTTTAGTCAGTAATTAGTTTCACATTCTACTTTTTTTTTCAGCCTGTTATAGACAGATTTTTGATGGTCTGGACTTTCCGGGGAATGACTTCCATCAGTCTGTAGTTGAGGATGAACACAGTTGCCAGCGTAAATGTACCGAGGAGCCTCACTGTCAGTTTTTCACCTTTGTGAAAAAGGAATTTCACAATGAAGTACAGCGGTTAGTCAATTATTTGAATAATATTCTGTGTTGTAGTAATCATAGTTTTCAACAGAGGAATGTGTTCTTGGATCCTTCATATGTAATGATTTCCTGTCACTTCTTATTGTGTTTCTTCATGCTCAAAATGTCTGTTTGCCACGAACAAATAATGCCAATTAACAGCTTAGAAAGTTATTTTGTGCAGAGCGGTTAGCAAAGAAAACAAAATTTGCTTGGTGATCGTGAAGAATTCAAGCTCTGTAATGACTTTCTGATTCATTTGTAGTTACATTTGTTACCTCAAAAACAATGAAAGAGGAACGCCATCAAGAATAACATTCCTTTTGGGAGTTATGTCAGGATTTTCTTTAAGAAAATGTGGGTTCAATTACACAGGTATGTCCAAAACTCAGCATTTCCCTGTCTTGAGTCAAAAAGCAATGATTTTGAACTTAATGATACCAATTCCCTTCTTTCTTACTCCAGGTAACTAAGATAATTTATCCAGTGTGGCACATTGCAGCAAAATGACAAACACATGCATTGTGAATGATATCCAAAATTCTCAATCAAAACAACAATATGTTAAGTGTCTGCAAATTGTAAACCTTTGATAATAAACAGTTTTGCTGATTAATTATTCAGCAATCATACTGAAAAAATTGTCCAACTAATAAGTTCTGGACCTGAATTTAATCAGTCTTAAAATAATCTGAATTACAACATTGTATGGATTATGTGGGGCTGGAATGCGGAAACACGGCCGGCCCATTATCATCGTGGCCTCTCAGAGCACTTGAAAGATGAACTGTCTATCCAGGAGATGCCCAGCCTCATCAGTCTGGTCCTCTGAATTGACAGCGTATTATGGAATGTCTCTCCAGGTCACTAGTGAGAACCCCAGTTCCACCAGTTCCATTCCTGGAATCATTTCACAATGCGTGCCCTCATCAGCTCCCCTCCCCATGTTTTCTCCCTTAACCCCCTCTGCCCCCAAGAGCGTGAGTGTTGGCAGAGAAACAACTTGTGTGCTTACTACAGAGGAAGTCCACTATGTCTGGGAAAACAGCACCACCAGCTAGAGACGAAGGGCACCTGTCATTCTAGTACCATTGCCCACTTACTATTTCTGTTCTCCGCCACATCCCAGCTGCTCTACATGCACAAGAGGCTCTGATAGACTCCGAAGCAGCAGGCAATCTTCTGGACTGGACTCCGTGCGTGCAACCTACCAAGCCTATCTATTACCCATTCTTGCATCACGGACACTGATGGACATCTCTTGGGGTCTGGAGTGCACACAGCCTGTGCAAATGAGCACTGGAGAGCACCACGAGTCTACCCAGTTCCTCCCAACAGCCCTGTCATCTTGGGTTACCCTTGCTGCTCCACTCATGGCCCCCACTGGATCATCTGGTTCACTGCTGAGTTGGGAATTCACCTGCCGGACCACCTGCCTGCAATCTCAGTTGACCATGGGAATGGAGGATATTCTCAATTTCACCAACTCTGACAGGAATACCGTGGCTTAGCCATTGCCTTCAGTAAAAGGGAAGACAGGATCCTTCTGCCTCACAGACCAAACGACTACATGATTGACCTCTTTCCAGGCATCACCCCTCCTGAGATTGTCTGTTCTCCTTCTCCCATCCTGAGACCCAGGCCATGAGTGACTACATCGCTGAAATACTACAGAATGGCTTCATTCATCCTTCCAAATACCCAGCTGGTGCAGGATTCCTCTTTGTCAAAAAGAAGGTGGAGGTCTTCTTCCCTGTATTGACTACTATGGATTCAACAAAATCTCCATTAAGTACTGCTACCACCCCCCCCCCAATAGAAAGTGCGTCTGAAACATTGGGCAGGGCCCAGACCTTCATGAAACTGGATCTGTGGACTGCATACAACCTGATCCACATCCGCCAGGGAAACGAGTGGAAGAAAGCGTTCATAACATCTACTGGTTACTATGAGTAATTAGTGATGCCTTGCAGACTTTCCAATGGTCCAACCATTTTCCAAGCCTTAATCAATGAGATTCTCTGAGACATGCTAAACAGGAGTGTGCTTGTTTACCGCAGTGACATCCTCTTCTTCTCCAAAGACCCCTGAAACTATGACTATCATGTCCATTCAGTCCTTCAGCATCTCTTCGAAACCCAGCTGGATTGCAAGTTGGAGAAATGCCAGTTCCATACCCCTGTCATTTCCTCCCTGGGCTACGTCCTTTCACCCCAAGACATAAGCATGGACCCCGAGAAAGTGTGTGCCATTGTTGAATAGTCCTGGTGCGCTCCCACAAACAGCTGCATTGTTTTTTAGACTTTTCCAACTTCTACCACCAGTTCATCAGGAAAATGAAGCTAAATTGCCACTTCTTTTATCTCTCTCACCAAATCACTTATCTCATGGATAACCTAGTTTGCTTCCGTGGATCACGCTTTCAAGGAGCTCAAGTGATTCTTCACCACTGCTCTGATTCTCCACCATCTGAACCCTCTGGAGCTTCTGTGGTAAAGGTGGATCCATCTGATGTGGGTGCTGAGGTCATGCACCCAGCGAGGTCTGGATGGGAAGACACACTCTTGTGCCTTTTCCTTGTGCAAGTTCACCTCTACACTGCTGTTATGGAGAAGGAGACAGGGAGATGCTGACTATTAAATGGGCCTTGGAGGAATGGTGACACTGGCTAATGGAAAATACTGAGCCCTTCCTGATCTGACCACTAGAACTTCATATCCATACAACAGGCCCATCAACTTAACCCACAACAGGCTCACGGGGCACTCTTCTCTGAGCAGTTCAAATTCACCATCTCCTACCAACCCGACTCCAAGAACACGAAAGTGGACAGCCTGTCATGACAATTCGACTCGGCTGAAATGGATATCAACCTTCAGACATCATTCCATCCTGCAGATCTTCACTCCGATCATCTGGGATCTTGGGAACTTGATTTGCCAGGCCCTGCAGCATGAGCTTGCTCTGGCTGACACATCTGACAACCGCATGTACAGTGGCGGTGCACGGTGAGGCCCATTCCTCACCCCTCTCTGACCATCCAGGTTTATAATGGACTCCAGTTTTCAGTGACACTGTTCCTGGTGGCACACTATGATTGCAGATATATGTCAGTTCGTTGCTGCCTGCTCTCGATGTGTCTAGTCCAATTCCTCCAACCGGTGGTGGTCTGGACTCCTATTGCCTCTGCTGATCTACCAACACTCATGGTTCCACATCGCCATGGATTTCCTTATGGGATTGTCACCTTCCATAGTGATCATGACAGTGGTGGACTGGTTCTCCACGGTGGCCCCCTTCATTGCCCTCCCAAGACTTCTGTTAACCTCTGAGACTTGGTTATGTAATTCACCGCCACAGTTTCCTTCAGGACAATGTGTTGGACAGGGACTCTTCTGGCAAGTGTACTGCTCCCTCCTCCACACCTCACCTCCTCCTCTGACCATCATCTGTAGACTAGCAATGAGTCTGAAAGAGCCAATCAGCAACTGGAAATGTTTCTGTGATGCTTTGCCGCCTCTAACCTCTCCACATGAGTGACTATCTGCTCTGATGCTTGAAGTGCTCTGTGGCCACCAATTCCCATCGTTCCCACAGAAGAGCCAGCGGTGGAGATTCCATCCACCAGGGCCCTGCTGGGTTGCTTAGAGGAGGACACAGCCGACTGCTGCCAAGCTAACTGCTGGTTGTGTCCAGCCAGGCTCCACCAGCCTGGGGACTGTGTCTGGCTGTCCCCCCAAGACCTGCCCCTGTGCACCGATCCCTGCTCTATCTCAATGAAGTTCACTGGTGCCTTAAAGAGTACCCATCTCATCTATCCAGTTATTTACCATTTCCAGTTACTCAGGATCTCACCTACCTTCCATGTGTCCTGCCTCAAGCTGGTTGTCCATGAACCACTCAACTGACATGAGCCTGCAGCTCTGGATGGTGGAAGGTGTTCCAGTATACCTGGTTCACTGACTGAGGGATTCACATCATTGTGGGCGGGGTGTGCAGTACCTGGTTGACTGGGAAGGGTATAACCCAGAGGGGAGGTCTTGGGTGCTGCTCAGTTTCATCTTGAATCCATCGCTCATCGAGGTGTTCCACCAGACCCATCCAGATCCCACTGAGCCTTTGGGTGCCCCCTCTAGGAGTGGGGCGGATCCTATCAGCTCTGCACAGGCAGGCAACTCCTACTCTCCACCCAGCCACTTCCAACTCATCACCTGTAGCCTATTTAAACCCAGCTCTCATCCACAATCCCTGCTCACCTCAATGAGCCAGTGAGTCTCAACCAGTTAGTTCTGACCTTCAGTTACCTTGTTGTCCTGTGTGTTACATATATGTTTTCTCTTGTTTTGTTACATTGCAGTTTGTTATTAAAATTAATGCTCATCACAAAATTGTAACCACTGCTCTGCATTTGGGTCAAGCCCCGCTGAATTTCCTGATATGTGGAATCCAGGACCTGATGAAAATGTCTTCTACAATTCCACGCGAACAGTTCTTAATATCAAGTTTATATGTAAAAACATATTGAGAATGGCTAAAATAGCTGCTTTTACTGTTGGGATTAAATCTGCATTAGAAATTAATACACTGAAACCAAAATGAAACTCTTTAGTGAGTCAAAACATGAGATGATAAGACACTGCATATACATTCTGCTCCTTGTGGACACGAGGTTGAACTGAGTCAAGAGCAACCCTTCACCTTCCTGGTGAAGCCAGGCTTCTATGGTTGTGATTGAGTGGATTTTTGATCAACTACCTCCGTGATGGTCAATGATGAGAGTAATTAACTGTGCACTACAGCTGTTGGTCACATGGATATTGTTTTTTAGAAATTGGTTTTGAGATTTAATTATATACTTTTTCATTTTGAAATTGTTTTCAATGTAATAAACAGGCCCAAAAGTTACGGAAGTTAAAACTGGATTTTCATCCTGACCAGGTCATAAATAATTTGTTTTCAGATAATTGATACAAAAGAAATTAATATCATTTCATTGCAGGATGTGGACACGAGCTGGCTGTAAACATCGATTATCCTGGAAACGATATTGAGTCAGTTCTTGCCCCGGATGTCCACTACTGCCAAAAATTGTGCACTGAGCGCACGAATTGCCAGTTTTTTACCTATTTGACAAGGGATTGGAACACTGACCTACGAAGGTAAATCCATATCTTCATTCAGAACTTTCAGTGGAATGTGTAAAATTAATGCTGAGGCATCACATTGTCACTTGTAATCTGTATCACCAAGTCTTATACCATTGTGATCTGGAAATATTGAACCCAGTCCTTCATCCTTGCAGAATCCAAGTTACAGATCTCTCTGCCTATCAACGTTTACCACGAAACATGTGGTAGCTTAAAAAGCAGGTTCAGAAGCTTAGTGAGGAATGACTTATACATGCTAAGCTTGGCAATGTCTGTAATTAAGCTAACTCTTTGTAACGATGGTATTCAACTCAGATACACCCTATCCTAGTTATATGCGGGGGATACGTTCCTGGCAGTCGACGCATAATGTGAATAATTATTTAAATGGAGAAAATAAGGATGCGTTCCAGAGGGCTTCCTACATATGTTTTATCTGTAATTTATTCACGTTTTCATACCAATACGACACAAAAACAGTATCACAAGGCGACATTTGTATTTCAAAATCGTCTGTTGCTTGCAGCATCTGAGAGATAGTTTGCAGTAAAAAAATACACATTGAATGTGGATCACACCTTGGTCGAGTGGCTGAATCAGCGATATTGTGTTGTGCGGCAGGAAATGCACTGTTATGTTAGGAGGAATGCTGTCCAAATGTTTAGGATGGGCTGGCGCATTGTCAAGCGACAATGTCAAGCATTGTCTAGAACAGAGTGATCTAGGAATAATGGTGCATAGTTCCCTGAAGGTGGAATCTCATGAGGATAGGGTGGTGAAGAAAGCTTTTGGTATGCTGGCCTTTATAAATCAGAGCATTGAGTATAGGAGTTGGGATGTAATGTTGAAATTGTACAAGGCATTGGTGAGGTCAAATTTGGAGTATTGTGTACAGTTCTGGTCATCGAATTATAGGACAGATGTCAACAAAATAGAGGGAGTACAGAGGAGATTTACTAGAATGTTACCTGGGTTTCAGCACCTAAGCTACAGAGAAAGGTTGAACAAGTTTGGTCTTTATTCTTTGGAGCGTAGAAGGTTGAAGGGGGACTTGATAGAGGTATTTAAAATTATGAGGGGGATAGATAGAGTTGACATGGATAGGCTTTTTCCATTGAGAGTAAAGGAGATTCAAACAAGAGGACATGAGTTGAGAGTTGGGGGCAAAAGTTTAAGGGTAACACGAGGGGGAATTTCTTTACTCAGAGAGTGGTAGCTGTGTGGTAGAGGCAGGTTCAATTAAGGCAGGTTTGTCATTTAAAGTAAAATTGGATAGGTATATGGACAGGAAAGGAATGGAGGGTTATGGGCTGAGTGCAGGTCGGTGGGACTAGGTGAGAGTAAGCGTTCGGCACGGACTAGAAGGGCCGAGATGGCCTGTTTTCCATGCTGTAATTGTTACATGGTTAACAAAAGAACTTTAAAGGCAAGATTCTGTTCCTGGTAGGAGCGTCCCAGAGCTGATGCCGCGCTGTTTATAATTTCCAACTTCTTTTCAAGTGTTAAAGCGGTCCTCTGCCACTCAGCTGATGGCCCAGGACATGACATCGGATGCTTAGGAGGCACGGTTAAATATTTCAAGCACAAAATCACTGCACCGTAGGTAAAACAAACAAAAGTTTAAGAGCGCAAGATCGCACATCCACACCTTGCCAAAACCAATGAGAGACTGGCGGGAGTGTATCTGTGAGGTGCGTGCATGTGACTTGGATCGGCGGGAAAGCGGTGCTCCTCTCATAACTTTTGGACGCATATAAGGAGACGTTGGTAGAAATAGGTTCCTCACATAACTGGGGATTTGCATAGTCTGAAGACGCATATAACGAGGATAGGGTGTATATTGTTATCCTTTTGGAGTTTTATGTTGCAGTTATTGCCTTTTTAAAATGTTGCACAGTGGCATGAAGACCTCCTTACAAGAACTCCAAATAATACAATTTAAAGAATTCATAATCTACAGCATTTACATTTTAGTTGACATTGTGACAAATTCTGGTAGAAATTCAGCATTACATTGTGGGCTGAATGGCCTGTTCCTGTACTGTACTGTTCTATGTTGTATGTGTAGTGCCTTGGTTTACATCTATGCTGAAGATATTTCATTTAGCAGCTTTGTAAGAGTTGTTTGGGTTATTGTTGGAGTTGAGGGATGATGTGGAATGTGTGCCATCCAATTAGAGGGAGTTTTTCTTGGTGAGGGACACTAAGGTTGTCTTGGGCTTTTGGTTCGAGAGGAGATGAAGAGAGAAGATGCTGGGGAGATCTGGTCGTAGCATACGATCCGGTGGGAAACCTGTTTTTTCGAGATGGATTGTGAGCGATGTTCGGAGGGTGGTGTGTGCACATTGAAGAGCAGGGAGGTCATGCTGCAACTGTACAGGGCACTGGTGAGGCCACACCTGGAGTACTGTGTGCAGTTTTGGTCTCCATACTTGAGGAAGGATATACTGGCTTTGGAGGCAGTGCAGAGGAGGTTCACCAGGTTGATTCCAGGGATGGGCTTAGACTATGAGGAGAGATTGAGTCGCCTGGGACTGTACTCACTGGAAATCAGAAGAATGAGAGGAGATCTTATAGAAATATATAAAATTATGAAAGGAATAGATAAGAGATGCAGGAAAGTTGTTTCTGTTGGTAGGTATGACTAGAACTAAGGGACATAGCCTCAAGATTTGGGAGAGTAGATTTAGGATAGAGATGAGTAGGAACTCATTTGGGGGTTATGTGGGAGGCAGGGTTTGAGGGTCGGCACAACATTGTGGGCCGAAGGGCCTGTAATGCGCTGTACTATTCTATGTCCTATGTTTGAACTGCTTTTCCCAGAAAGTGGTGAATCTGTGGAATTCTCTGCCCAATGAAACAGTGGAGACTACCTCAGTAAATATATTTAAGACAAGGTTGGATAGATTTTGCATAGTAGGTGAATTAAGGGTTATGGGAAAAAGGCAGGTAGGTAGAGATGAGTCCATAGCCAGATCAGCCATGATCTTATTGAATGGCGGAGTAGGCTGAATGGGCCAGATGGCCTACTCCTGCTCCTCTTCCTTATGTTCTCATATTCTAGAAGAAGTCATGGTCATCCACTGCAACCAAGGAACACCCCAGTTGTGATACCGACTCATCCCACCTGACCTGGACATCTGAGGTCAAGAAGGTGGAAATCCCCCAGTCCAACAGCTTTTCCACTTCAACATGTAATTTGTTACTCAGTTAAATGGTAGTTTGACTTTTCTATAACTTTTTCACTATTTTTATGAATCTTTGGCTATTTGGGGCATTTGCTTATTGGGCCAAACTGTACTGGTCCTGATGTGTCCCAGTGAACTAGAATCCACTGTGAATAAAAAATTAAATAAATGGGGCAAAAAGAGAGGAGAAATACTGTTCATTGGTTCATTTTCTATTCAGAAATCTGATGGCTGAGGGGAGGAAGCTGTTCCTGAAACGTTGAGTGTGTGTCTTCAGGCTCCGGTACTTCCTTCTTGATAATAGCAATGAGAAGAGGGCATGTCCTGGATGGTGGGGTCCTTAATGACGGCATCACCTTTTGAAGGTGTCCTGGATGTACAGACACCCAGGGTTTGGAACTTGTCGATTAGTACTGAGGGTGGAATATTGTTGAACAGTGAACTGTAATCAATAAACAACAGCCCGACATAGGTATTACTGTTGTCTAGGTGATCCAAGGCTGAGTGCGGAGCCAGTGAGATTGCAAACATACTGTGGTGATAAGGCAAATTTCAGTGGTTCCAGATCCTTGCTTAGGCAGGAATTGATTCTAGTCATGACTAATCTCTCAGAGCAGTAGATGTGAGTGCCACTGGGTGATAGTTGTTGAGGTACCCTGCTCTTCTTGGGCACTGGTATGATTGTTGCCCTTTTGAAGTAGGTGGGATTGAACATGTCCTGGAATGCTCCTGCCAGTTGTTTGGCACAGGTTTTCAGAGCTCTACCAGGTACACGATCACAACCTGACACCCTGTGAGGGTTCACCTTCTAGAAAGATGTTTTGTTGTTGGCCTCCGAGATGGAGATCATAGGGTCACCAGATGCTCCAGAGACTCGCGCAGGTGTAGTTTTATTCTCCCTTTCAAAGTGTGCATAAAAGGCATTGAGCTCATCTGGGAGTGAAGCATCACAGCCATTCATCATGTTAGGCTTTAGCTTTGTAGGAGGTAATGGCGCAAACCCTGCCAGAGCTGATGTGCATCTGACTCCATCTCTAACCTCAGCTGGAATTGTTTTATCACTCTTAAAATAGTTTTCTGTAGGTTGTACCTGGACTTCTCATATAGTTCTGGATCACTGGTCTTGAATGCCACAAATCTAGCCTTTAGCGGACTATGAATCTCCTGGTTCATCACAGCTTTTGGTTTGGGTACGTTCTGTATGTTCTCGAAGGGACACGTTCAATCACACAGGTCTTGATGAAGTCGGTGGCAACTGTGGCATATTTGTTCAGACCTGAAGATGAATCCTTGAATATTGTCCAGTCCACCAACCCAAAGCAATCGTGTAAGTGCTCCTCCACCTCACTTGATCGTACCTTCTTGGTCTTCACCAGTGGTATTGTGATCTTTAGTCTCTGCATATAGATCAGACCATGCGAAGAAAATAGACCCGTTGCTTAACAAAGCCTGCCGAATAATCACGGGCACACTGCGCCCCACACCCACTACCATCATTTACAGACTTGCAGGCATTGCTTCCCCGGAGATCCGAAGCCACACTACAACAAAAGTTGAAAAAGGTAAACAGAACTCGGATCTACGGCACCCACTACATCATCATGTGCTAGTTTCCAACCTCCTAAAATTGAGGAAAAGCTTTGCCACAGTGGAGGAACTACTGCACGGAACATCCACCCAAACGTACAGGATTGACCTCTGGTCAATCTCTGGCAAACAGAAGCCAGAAACCTACCAAACAATACAGGGCAAGACCCCACAGAAATGTGGCCAGACGGGGCCCTGCTTGCTAGACAGAAGTGATGCACTCTCACCAGAGCGAGAGTGGGAGTTTGTAGGATGGGAGACAATATGGTGAAGTGGGGTTAAAGACCAGCGCATCCTGTGAGTGTAGCGAAGGGATGCAGAACATTGAACACGTTCTGCACAACTGCCCGCTCTCACCTGATTTAGCTGACACTGACCTGCTCAGCATTAACCAAACAACACTAGAGTGGCTGTCTGTCTGGTGTGACAAGCTATGATGATGCATATAGAAGTACAGCCAGATGATACTTTCTAAAGTGTGGGCATGGGCTGGCACAGTAAGCGTTCTTGATGGTGGTATAATACTGGTGAAGTGCATTGGCTCCTCTGGATCCACAGGTGATACGTTGCTGGTAATGGTTCAGAGACTTCTTCAAGCTTGCCTGGTTGAAATTCCTTGCAATGATTGGGAAGGCATAAGGGAGCACAGTTTTGTGCCTGCTGAGTACGTTGCTCAACTCTTCCGGTGTCTGTCTGATGTTGGCCTGAGGTGGAATGTACACTACTACCAGGATGATGGCGGAAAATGCCCTCGGCACTTAAAGTGGACGACACTTGATCACTAGGTTTTCCAGGTCAGGTGAGCAGGACTGAGACAGAACTGCTACATTTGTGCACCATGTTGAGTCAATCATAAAGCATGCACCACCTCCTCTGCCTATAAAAGACTGAGCTGTCTTGTCTTTATGAAAAATGGTGAAGCTTTCAGGCTGCAGTGCGGCATCTGAAATTGCCAGTGTGAAGCCTGTTTCCATAAAGCGGAGCACACAGCACACCCTGATGTCTCTCTGGTACAGCAATTCTGCTCTGAGATCTTCAGTTTTATTTTCCAGAGACTGTACATTCGCCGGCAGGATAGTCGAGAATGGAAGTCTAAGACCCACACGTTTCAATTGTACCTGTATTCTGGCATGGTGCCCCCACTTCAGTTTTCTTAAAGGGGAACTGCACTCACAACCCTGGTTTGCCATCTGAGGTTTGTCAATTTTGAGTATCCACAGATTCTTCAAACTCTTAAAATGATGCTGTTTAATGAAGTACCAATGGCCGTGATTGTGGATTTCAGCTGTAGTAGTCCTAAACATGAATATTTGATGATTCCCACCAGAGTTGCACACAAAGAGAAGCCATTTAATGGTGCTAACTTATGGGGATCTTACTATTACTGTTATCAGCAAACATGGACATCCTCATCCAAATCATTGAATAGATGAATAACTGTTGCCTGCACTGATCTCTGTGCCACTCATTGGTCACAGCCTCTAACCCTAATAAGAATCCATTTATTCTTTGGCTTATCTGAATGAACCAATTCTCATTCTTCACATGGATAAGGCCGCTCCTCTTTAATTTTGTTTAACAAACCATTGTGTAACTCATCATTGAAAGTCTTTAAAGTCCAAATACACCAGATCAACCTGTTTGCTCTTAATCATTCTGCTGATTATAACCTCAAAACATTAATGGATTTGTCAAAGGTAACTTTCCTTTCATAAATCCACATTGATTCTCACTGATCCTATCTATTATTACATCCCAAGTGCGTTGTTAGCATTTCCTTACAACAGATTCCTGAAATTCCCCAGTTGCTGCAGATGTCATAGGCCTGAGGCAAACTGATATGTTTTATCTCCCTTATTGGAATGGCTGCTTGTGGAGACAGGTTAGTTAAATTGGATTCTCCTGCATGCCTCAGAGAGTAAGCCCAGGACATAAGCAGAGCAATTTACTGGAAGAATTTCTTGAAGTGGAGCAGAATTTTCAAAATCAGTGTAACAATAAAGATGTCCTCATTATTGGCTCTATCCAGGGCACTAAGCTGAAAACAGGGCAAGGTGACTCCTGATCACCCTGGCTGCACCTTTCATGTGTTGGCTAATTATCCCCAAAGGAACAGGTGTAGTGGCTATGGGGCTTAATGAGGTTTGGCATTTCCCTAGCGATGCTGGTGCCTTTGGCTCCATGAATGTCACTCAGGTGCTGCATGGCAACTCTGAAATACATTGCAATCAGCTGGGGTTGTATCCCTTGATATTTAGCTTTCATGTGATCAGATATAATAGACAATAGACAATAGGTACAGAAGTAGACCATTCGGCCCTTCGAGCCTGCACTGCCATTCTGAGATCATGGCTGATCATCTACTATCAATACCCGGTTCCTGCCTTGTCCCCATATCCCTTGATTCCCCTATCCATAAGATACCTATCTAGCTCCTTCTTGAAAGCATCCAGAGAATTGGCCTCCACTGCCTTCTGAGGCAGTGCATTCCACACCCCCACAACTCTCTGGGAGAAGAAGTTTTTCCTTAACTCTGTCCTAAATGACCTACCCCTTATTCTTAAACCATGCCCTCTGGTACTGGACTCTCCCAGCATCTGGAACATATTTCCTGCTTCTATCTTGTCCAATCCCTTAATAATCTTATATGTTGCAATCAGATCCCCTCTCAATCTCCTTAATTCCAGCGTGTACAAGCCCAGTCTCTCTAACCTCTCTGCGTAAGACAGTCTGGACATCCCAGGAATTAACCTTGTGAATCTACGCTGCACTTCCTCTACAGCCAGGATGTCTTTCCTTAACCCTGGAGTCCAAAATTGTACACAATACTCCAGGTGTGGTCTCACCAGGGCCCTGTACAAATGCAAAAGGATTTCCTTGCTCTTGTACTCAATTCCCTTTGTAATAAAGGCCAACATTCCATTAGCCTTCTTCACCACCTGCTGCACTTGCTCATTCACCTTCAGTGACTGATGAACAAGGACTCCTAGATCTCTTTGTATTTCTCCCTTACCGAACTCTACACCGTTCAGATAATAATCTGCCTTCCTGTTCTTACTCCCAAAGTGGATAACCTCACACTTATTCACATTAAACATCATCTGCCAAGTATCTGTCTACTCACCCAGCCTATCCAAGTCACCCTGAATTCTCCTAACATCCTCATCACATGTCACACTGCCACCCAGCTTAGTATCATCAGCAAACTTGCTGATGTTATTCTCAATGCCTTCATCTAAATCGTTGACGTAAATGGTAAACAGCTGTGGTCCCAATACCGAGCCCTGTGGCACCCCACTAGTCACCACCTGCCATTCCGAGAAACACTCATTCACCGTTACCCTTTGCTTTCTATCTGCCAACCAGTTTTCTATCCATGTCAATGTCTTCCCCCCGATGCCCTGAGCTCTGATTTTACCCACCAATCTCCTATGTGGGACCTTATCAAATGCCTTCTGAAAATCGAGGTACACTAAGCATTTACTAAACATTTTGCAGTCAATGCTTGATATTGTGGCTGCAGTTATGACACATGACTTTTGTGATGCTCCTTTTTTCTTTTGTATTACACCGAGAAGCCCTGCAGAGGCATCATGTGTCTGGTGGTCAACATGGTCACACACAGGTTGCATAGACGGAACCATGAGAACGGTGGTACAGAGTATTTCTTTGTTGTAGCAAAGACGCTGGCGCCTGTGCATCCCCAGGAGCTCTGTTGAACACAGCATGCAGTTAAGGATTCACAGTAACTTGCGCTATGCTGTAGCTGGTGGCTATCAGCAGGCAACTGCCAGGGGCAGCAGCTGAAAGCAAGCAGCAGGAGGGGGCAAAGGAGAATGTGAGGAGGCCATGTTCTGTCCGTGAACAAGGCATTTGTTAAACGCAATTCCCATTTTGTCAGTAATTCTATACTCCAGTTTCCTCCGGCTATTGATTATCATTTCATCTGCCTGGTCAGAATGGAAAAAAACAAAACAAATAAACATCGTTTACAAATCAGAATGTTTGAAATGCTCACCAGAACTACGTGGCCTTGCACTGTTACGTACCCCGTAACTGGGTCACTTACCAGCAAAGATAGAGAGGTCCATTGAAGTCTGATGGTACTATTTTTAAAAGTCTTTATTTATAAAGGGGCACAAAAATAAGGTTAATACAAACATTCAGATAATATATGTCGTCAATACTCAATCTAAAAGCGCGGGTATAGTAATAATCATCAATAAGAAATAGCTCTATCGTTTGTCTAGGGGGTAATATATTGTCCGTTGGAAATATAAAAGTCACTCAGTTCCTGCAGGCTTCTGGTTTTTGGGGACCGCTGGGTTTTCACTTGTTGGAGAGAGAGAGATTTGTGAGAAAAGAAACTTGCCCGGGTCTTTTGATGAGGCCAATCCGTTGAGTCGGGGGAGTTGGTTCCCCGTTGTTAGTTCAAGAAAATCGTTTCTGTGGTACCCGCCACTGGCGCCCAGGCAAGGGAACCGAACGCACGTGGCTTCCTTCAAATGGCTGCCCGCTATTACGGGATCGCTAGCATGTCTTCTGGTGCGTCTGAGGGGCCGTCTCTACAGCCCCTCTTTTATCTTGACTCGCAGGGTAGTAGATGTCAATCAGGTTGGGGGTGATGCAATCTCTCTCCCATTTCCTGGGTCCACTTTGCCTGAGGGCTTGCACGTAGCCTAGTTCCCAATCCACAAATGTGTCTCCAAGAGACAATGGCCAGTGTCACGTTATTTTGCATCGCCGGGGAACGAGACATCCGGCACGTCTCTCTCCCATTTCCTGGGTCCACTGACTCACCCTCCCTTTAGTGCTCTTGCGATTCTCACAAGGGAGGGGGCTGCAGGCATGACACCTGTGATTCTCACAAAGGAGGGGGCTGCGGTCATAACAGCACAAAAGGCTGGAGCAGCTTCTAAAGAGGGAAATAAACTCTGCTGAGTTCCTTCAGGGTTTGGTGTGCATTGTTCAAGATTTACAGCATCTGCAAAAATCTCTTGGGTCACGTGACCTTGCCCCTGCTCTTTGTATCCTTTTCCCCAACTTGGCCCTGTGATCTACGTTTTGATCCATGTCGATTCCTCCTTGAAGTTACTGTTTAAATTATTGTATCTGAGCTGACAGAAAGCTGCAGTGTTGACTGATGCTATGGTGGCAACTAAGGTCAGCGAGGAATATGTGTATGATGCCTTTCAGCTGTGCTAAGCTTATGACCATGCTATGCAAGAGATTTGAATTCTTGTTCAGAGAACTGATTGACAATGGTTGTTGGTTTTGAGATGATTGAGATGTGATTAACTGAGAGGGGTGGTCAGGAGGTGAATCATCCTTTGAGCTTGGCCACTCATTTCCTTGACCAGCTTTGGCTCTAGGCATTGACTGCAACCTAGACTTTCCAGCTACTTACCGTATATTCCAGAGTATAAGCTGACCCGGAGTATAAGCCGACCTCCATTTTCAAGGTTAAAAAAGTGACTTTTTCATGTTACCTTTGTATAAGCCGACCCCTTTTCTAGAGATTTTTGATTTAACCAGAAAAGATCACAAGATCTCATGTGCCGGGACTCAGCTTTGCTGGATCCAGAACCTGGAAATTTTGTGAACCAGTACCTGCTAAGAAAACAGGCCTGCATATAGGCAAATTCTTAATAAATAAATCAGGGAGAGAAATTTTGGATGAGGTTTCCAATGAAAAAGAATCCTCTAAAATGTAACCCCTGTGAAACCATTTAGTGCCTGTCGTAATCTTGTTAAAACATAACACGGGGTGGCGGGATCAGTACGTGTACTCAGTATTGAGTTTGCAACCACCATGTATAAAAGATATGTGATATGGTGCTGGCTTCAAGCGGAAGGTTGTTGATTTTGCTAAAGAAACGAATAATTCTGCAGCTGCTAAGAAGTTTAGTGTAAACAAGAAACAAGTGAGAGAGTGGAGAAAGGCAGAGGACACGCTGAGGGAAATGCCAAAGACGAAATGTGCAAACCATGGGAAAACATGCCAGTGGCCAGAACTGGAAGAAAAAGTTTTAGAGTGGGTGAATCACCAGTGATCATCTGGATACATTGTTACCAGAGAAATGATTCGAGTTCAAGCGTTGAAATGGGACGAAAAACACTGTGAGGTCAGCGAAAATTTCAAAGCTACCCGAAATTGGTGCATCCGATTTATGAATAGACGTGATCTTGTGTTGAGACAAAAAGCAAAGATTGCTCAGAAAATTCCCGCGGGGTGGTGTTGTTTACGTTCAAGAACACTGCTGGATGGACGAAGCAGGTTGCTTGAAGTGGGTTAAAGAGGTGTGGGGTCGACATCCTGAAGGTTTCAGGAAGGAAAAGTCGCTACGTGTCTGGGACATGTTCAAAGCGCACTTGTCAGGTGAGACAAAAGCAGCATTGAAAGCTGAAATTACGGATATTGCAGTCATCCCCGGTGGTTTGATGTCTGTGCTCCAGCCATGAGATGTGAGTTTAAACAAACCATTCAAAGAATTCATGCATCGACAGTGGAATGAATTTGACTCAAAAACAGCCAGTAAATACGACCTGTCTTCCGTGTATTCGTTTTTCCAAATTTGGCACCCAGTGTATAAGCCGACCCCCTAATTTTAGGACCAAAATTTAGGGTTAAATTCTCAGCTTATACACCAGAATTTATGGCATACAGCATGTTGCTAGAATTTCTTCTGGTTTCCTCAGTAAGTAGATAGTTCTTATGTTCTGCAAGTCCTTTGTCCAAGTGGAGATGGCCATTCCCATTTCATGGCTTTATTCAGAATTATCCAGATTGAGTTTTTGAAAGCATCAGGCAACTGCTTCTACCATATATACCTCCCGTTAGCCACCATTGCCTATCTATATGAGCTGTTAGCCCCACATAAAAGCTTCTCTTTTCCACATGAGAAACTCATGACCACTTTGGATGGCCCTGGCTACACTGGGCAGTCAATACGAAGTTGGTATTCAGCCAGCATGCAGAGTACTGGGTGACATTTAATTATGCCTCGAAGTAACGCTGTCCTGTCTGGCTGTATTCATGACTACTCATGTATGGCTGAATGATAATTAAACTTGAACTTGAAAGTTTTGTGATCCTCGTGTCCTTTTTTTCAGGTTATCATTTCTTCCTATGGCAATAAGCTTAAACTAAAATTAAAAATTAAAACCAGAAAGGTTTTTGAAATGTAGAGTCTGTTTCTCTTTCAAATGATTCTGCTTCGCCCAAGATATCCTTGCACTTTTTGTGTGTTTATTTCAGATTACCAGTTTTTAAAACATCAGTAAAAATGAAGATAAATAATTTAACAAAATGATCTCATATTTTCAGATTTTTTTGTTATCTTAAAAATAACCCGGAAGGGGAACCAACCGTTAAAACAGAGTTACAGAATGTTATCTCGGGATATTCCCTGAAACAGTGCAAGGCGTATAACTGTAAGTCAAACATTGACACACTACCATTGTATTTGCTACTGATAAAAATACATTTGCGTTGCAATGTAAGGGTAAATTGCGAGAGGTTTTCTTCACTGGAGTGTTCATACTTGGACTCAAGGTATGATGAAAACTTGCAAGTTCATTTAGCCCAACATGGATTAGTCTAGATGAGATTCAAAGAAATGATGTGATCGCCGCAGATGAAAGACGCAATATGTCTAGGTGAGCGAATACACGTAGCATGCCCCAGGAAATGTAACGGCTTGATTCAAAAGCAGAGCAGCAAAGCAAGTGAGAAATGATCTATAACTTTAATAATAGACTGCAAATATAACAAGCCATGAAGGGCTACAAAACAAGAGAGAACTGATACTAAACACCACAGACAGCATGGTTAACCAAAGGCTAGGAGCCACTGGTTGATGCTGGCTGGTTCAGTGGGTGGACAAGGACTGTGGATGACTGCAGGGTTTAAATAGGCTGCAGGTGCTCAGTTAGAAATGAGTGACAGGTGACTCCCGTTAGCTGGGTGGAAACTGGGAGGTGCCTTCCTGTGCAGACCTGACAGTATCACAAGAGGAAGTAACTCCAAATTTTTACTTACACATTGTTCTTTAGAAATGGCCTGCTTCAAAGGAATAATCAGTGTGCTCAAGGATCGGGGGGGTAAGTGGCGAGTCAATGATGTAGAAACTGATGTCTTCCACATGATCCCCTATCCTCATCTGCAAAGCCAGTCTGTTACTGGATCTGCCTGGAACGTAGGAGGGGACCCTCCAAGACAGTTCCGGGTATGAACTGACTCAACTCTCACAGTGGTATGTTGAGCCAACAGGTGGTTCCTAAGTCCAGAAAATTACCCACTGCCCCAAAGTCCAGAAAAGCCTTCACCTAGCTCTAGTTCTTAACTCAGGTGGTCTCCATTTTCAACACAAAACCAGAATCTGTGAGATTGGGAGTTGTGGCTGTTACCATCATAGTCCTCCCCAGCACTGGACGGTCTTAGCAGTTCTCCAGGTGGCTGCAGCTTTGGACATTTGGCCCGCAGGTGACCTGCTTCCCCACAGTAATAGCTGCAGCCTTGATACCGAAGCCGGGACCTTTCACTGGCAGAGAGCCTTGTGTAACCGATCTGCATGGGCTCCACAGAGTCCTCAGCGGGAGGTGGGCTGATCATGGTCCGAGATCGGGGGGTGGGGGGATGAAACCGCAATTGAGTAAGGCCAGGCTTGGGCTAGCCCTCTTCGGCCTCGTAATGTAGTCCCTTTTACGCTCTGCCAAATAATTGTCAAGGCAAATGGATTGCTCGATGAGGACCTCTAAATCCCGTGCTGGCTCTCCCAAGGTGAGACATCCTTTGGTTTGTCCCGGAGTTCGTGGTTTTACAGAGTAACCAAAGCTTCCCTATTCCAACCACTCTCTTGTGCCAGAGTTTGGAGCTCAATAGCACAGTTGGCTGCTGACCAACTTCTCTGATGCAGCTTCATCAGAACATCCAAGGCTCTGTTTGCACTGGCGGGATGATAAAATACCTTTCTCACGGGTGCCATGAACTCTTCTGAATCCGCGCAGATCTCCGACCTTTATTCCCAATGTTTGGTCGCCCATGTGAGGACTCTCCCCATCAGGAGGGAGATCATGAAGGCCACTTTTCCGTGTTCCGAAGGACAGCTGGAATTTGAACGCCATTGAGTGAGGAAACCATGGCAAGAATCTCTCTGGGATTGGAAAATGTGCCGGCTCCACAGAGTGATTGACAGCCTCACCTGAGCGACTCAGGCAGCCTCCTTGTGATAGCTGGTACACAGCAGGCAGGAGGTTGTGTATCTCCTTGGAAATCCTCTCATTGTGGCTGGGCACAGCAGCTGAGACCCCACTGATACCCCACTGGATCCATGTTGGCTCTATCATACTGTGATGAGAGACCTTGACGAGGATGGTTTGAATCCAAGTGCTGGAGTATTTGAGGCTAGAATCAAGACACAGTATAAAGATGGAATGAGAACTGAGCAAAATAAATCCCTAGATGATATCTCTAGTTAAGATTGAGCACCAAACTTCTTCTTCATCATCTTCTGACTTAATGACGATTGGCTGTCCAACTTAAAGGTGCATTATTGCCACCTACTGGACTAGAGTGTGGTGTAGAGTTGGGAAATAAAACCCATACTAGTTCTTTCTCAACTGAAAACTAAATTACCCCCAAAAGCCCTATACATTTTAAATAATGAAAGACAATTAAAGTCAATTAATTGAATTAAAGTCACTTCCATAACATAGTAAAGTTCTAAAATGAAAACTCTCAACCCCCAAAGCTAGTAGTGTAGCCTGCATTTGCTTTCTTTCAACATTGTATGCTTCACACTGTAAAATAATGTGTTCAACTGTTTCACAATGACAAAATCTACAAACCCCAGAGTGATGTTTTCCTACAAATTACAAGGAATTAAGCATTGTATGCCAAATTCTAAGTTGAGCCAACATAATTCCTTCCCTCCTTGTCTTACCCCTTCTCCCATCAATCGGACAGTTTTGTGTATTCTGTAAAGGTCTCTCCCCTTATGCCCATTATCCCACAGGTCTCACTATAATCCCCTAATTGTTAGCCCCACCAACCTTTTAGCTTCTGATTTACTAAGTGGAAGATCTAAATCCACAGATGGACTTTTAACAGCTTATTTGGCCAAACAATTAACCCACTCATTCCCCTCAACACCTCTATGTGTAGGGACCCGGAAGAAGTGGATATGTAGACCAATACTTTGAATATGAAATAAAGTTTAAAGAGTTCCAGCAGTAAATTAGATCTACTGCTAGATCAACCTGTTTTAAGACTAGTCAAAATGGAAGAAGAATCTGAACAAATTATAACTTTGCAAGGACAGATTTCCTCCACCCACTGTTTGCCCAAAATGATGGCAATCAGTTCTGCAGTGTACACTGATAAATAATTAGCAAGACGTTTCTTTAGTGTTACCTGAAATTCAGGCACAAAAAAAACCACACCAACATTTCCTGTTAAATTATCAGTAAAAATGGTTAACATATCACAATAATTCTCCTTAACATACTGATGAACCAACAGACTCTTGGGCATATCAGGATTTCATTAAATCGTGCAACCTGAAATCAACTAAAGCCATTGGAGAAAAAACCATGGTGGGGTTACCGATAAAACTACAGTGGAACAAATTACATGATCCAGCAAACCCATATTCCGAGCGTGATGAGAACCCAGACACCCAAAGCTAAAAACACTCGTCTTGTGATGTTCCAACACACTTTTAACAGGGTGATCATTCCTCTTCCCCCTCAAGTTGACCCAGTATGCTAACAACAACTTCATCCTCCACAGCTGTAAGGGTAATTGTCTCGTTTCAACCAGTAAAGCTGAAGCAGGAGATGACCTTACTGGAGATAACACAGTCTTAAAGCCTGAGCTTGTGTCACATCAAAACACTTTAAATTTGAAGATAAAGCTGATCCATAAACCCCACAGCCATAGTCAAATACCGATCTAGTTAAACAAATATATAAAGTCAGAGATTTTTGTATAGCACCCCAGGAATACCCACATAGACACCCGAGGATATTTAATGCCACTTTACACTTGTCAATTGCCTTACTGATATGGTGCTTCCAAGTCAGCTTATTATCCAGCCACATGCCAAGAAATCTTATCACTGACACTTCAAGAGTTTGACTACACAGTATAATTTCAAATTAAGTGCAGATCTATTGATCCTCCTTGTAAAACATATATCTTGTGTTTTAGCAACTGAAAGCTTAAAACTCCATCTATTTGCCCACTGTTCAAACTTAATAATTGCTAATTGCTTCCTATATACAGTTAAATGGAATTTTTTCCCTCTGGCCAACGAAGCTCCAACATCTGCAAAAAGTGATTTACCCACCTCTGTGCCTATCTCAGAGAAAATATCATTAATCATAATATTAAACAATAAAGAGCTACAAATACTGCCTCGTGGGGTCCCATTCTCTATCTCATAGAAGTCCAAATATACCTTTCCTACCCTTCCCTGCATAGACCGTCTAACTAAGAAACTCAAAAAATTATATAAACTTCCTCCCACTCCTAATTTCTATAATTTAATCAAAAGACCCTCCCTCCGTAATATATCATATGCTTTTTCTACATCAAAGAATACTGCTATTACAACTTCTTTATTTACCTGTGCTTTCCTAATATCATCTTCCAGACATAGAACTGAATCCAATGTCATTCTACTCTTATGAAATCTGCTCTGGTAAAATGCTATATCACCTCATTTTTCCAAAATAAAGTTCAACTGTTCTGATACCATACATTCCATAAGGTTACACAAATGGGACATTAATGATATTGGTCTATAGCTAGAAGGATCTGACAGGGGTTTCCCAGGTTTTAGAATAAGCACTATTACTGCCATTTTCCATGAAGAGGGAAGATAGCCTAAATTCAAAATATGATTCAGAAATTTTAATATTATTTTGAGTTGTCACCCATGTTTAAACATACAATAACATATATCATCCTCTCCTGGAGCCGTCTGAGCTGTACTATTAATAACTTTCATAAATTCGCAAAAAAACTCTACATCACTAATATTACCATTGCTACAGCTAGCTTCCAACACATCAGGATATTCACTTAGAACCTTTTCCCTACATTGTTCAGATCTTCACTTAAATTATCTAGATTTTGAATTGCAGCAAATGACTGAATCTGTAACTCAACCTTCTCTGTTTCAGTAACAATCGTACTAACTTCCTTATTCGATACTGGAATGTTATTAGCCCTATGAATCCCCCCCCCCCCCCGCCCATTTTTTAAATAATTGCCCAAACATCTCCAAGTTTACTGCCTCTTCCAAAACTATGACAATATGACCTCTGGTAACCCTTTATCACGACTTTCACTACTTTTCTCACCACGGCCTCTGCCCTTTCATAATTAATAAGGTCACTTGGAGAGTGATATTTCTTAACTTTCCTAAATGCCTTATTTCTCTCCATAACTGCCTCTGCGCACTCCTCAGTCCACCATGGTACAGCCTTTTAAATGGAATCACTTCCACCACGGTTTGACGAATAATGTGACATTACCTTTCATTGCAGAAACCCACATCACCCTCAGCATTCAGCCCTGATAGACATCCATCACATAAGATCTTAAACCTCTCCCAATATGCTTTACCAAAATTCCACCTCCTAAAAGTGTCCTCCTGTCCCCTATATAAATCCATACCTAAACTTGTAAGTATAGGAAAATGATCACTTCCCAGTATTTCATCTCCCATGACATCCCACTCTCTCACTCCAGCCAGAATGTTTGAAACTAAAGGTAAATCTGTAGCAGATTCAGAACTTATATGAACATTAAATCTCATGCCTCTCCCATCACTAAGACACACAAGATGTGAAATATCTAAAAACTCTTCTACAATCAAACCATTCCCATCATTCTGAGAGCAGCCCCACAGTGAACTATGTGCATTAAGATCCCCACACCATACAGTCCTTAGTGAGCTAGAGCCACATGTGCTTTCCAACAAATCAATCGAAAGCTTTCCGCAAAGGTTAAAAAAATTTACTACTTTAATACCCCTTCCTGTTGAATCAAATACTTCTACTTCAAATGCCTCATGTACTTCCATTTACGTCCACAACTTTATGTCCTATCCCTTTCCTTATAAAACTTGCAACACAACCCCCTCTACCAACTAATCTATCATGCCCAGTTACAATATAATCCTGCAAAGAAAAACTTAAATGTGTTCACAGCCAGGTTTCCCAAGTACAAATAACATCAGGTGGATTTGATAAATCAGAAACAAACTTCTGAAAACAGGCTTCTCGCGTTCCACTGCAATATTTGAATGCCCGTTAAGTACCTTCACAAGAAGACTGAAACACAGACACCCCACCCATCAGAGCTTCATTTACAGCTTCCCACATAACACCTGTTATACCCAGATACTTCTCCCCCTTCACAATCTTCATATTATGTTCCCCACCACACCTACTACATCTTAGTTTCCCCACAACATACTGCCGCAACATGCTTAAACCTCTGACATTTGTAACATCTAAGCAGGGTGGAATATAAGCTCAAACATTATAACTAACATACCCCAAACTAACTTTATCAGGGAGCTTCACTTCATCAAAACATATCAATATAGATAAACAATCCATCTTTTCCCCATTTCTGACTACTTGCAATCTCTTTAACTCCTTAATCTTGTCTCACAATAAATGAGATTTAACTTCTATGGTAATCTCCACCAGAACACCTGATATATCAACCCCCTAACAGCTCTACTTTCATTAGGCAAAATAGGTACTATCTTTTTGCCAAGTGAAGTCTTCAGCTGTAATGCTTTCTCACACTGCTTTTAATCCTTGCACACAATTAACACCTTCCCTCTTTAAATGATATTCCCTATGGCCGCCTTTAGCTCTGCAGTTATTTTAATGGGATTGATGGAGGGCGGCTGTTCCGGTTCAAATTTAAACAATACCTTGAAGACTTCTTTCCTTTATTTTAAAATATCCATCCTTTCCTCTCCATCACTTGACATTATACCAATGTTATGTTTCTTCTTCTGTTTTCCACCTCTTGATTCAACTTCTTTCCAATGTCCTCCACCCTCACCCGAACCCTCCAGTTCCTTTTCCAGATTCTCCCCCTGCCCAAACCTACACTATTTTCCAATCTCCCCACCATTCACAGCCAGAGCCACCCTCTGCCACTCCTGAGCCTGGCCAAGTCCCTTGAGCCTGGACTCAGCTGCCACTCAACTGAGCATCAAACTTCTTCTTCATATTGAGTTGTTTTATGGCAGTTGGCAAACCAGCTTTAAGGTGCATTACTGCCACCTACTGGACTGGAGTGTGAATCATTTGATAAACAGGAGGAATGAAAAGAACTGCATTCCCTAAATTCTATATAATAAACCAGAGTCTTTCAGATACTTCATGATATAGGTCTGAATTTCTCTTGAACTCCCACCTAAAATATCTTCTATACCCAGAGCAGTTTTTTTTTTGTTTATCTGAAGCACTCCTATCATCTTCACTCTTTCTCTTTCATACTTCTTACTTTTTATCAATACATGTTCAACTGTTTCTGGTTGATTACAGTATTCACACAACCCAGTTGGATGTTTCCCCATTTTATATAATGTGTAATTAAGACTTGTGTGTACAATTTTTAAATGACTGATGATCACTTCTATCTTTCTATACCCACCTGATATTCTTTGGTATCTAACTTGCCTTTGTATTTTGTACAGTTGTCTCCCTGTTTCAATCTCATCCCAGAGTTGAGCACCGAATTTCAGTTCAGGTGCTCTTTAGAACCTCAATTCTTGGCCCCAAAACATAATTGCCAATTAGTGAAATGGTCCTGAACCCTTAAAGGGAATACACTAGCTATTCATATCTGAAGAGTTGGAGCATCTAAGTGCCAGAAGCTGGTTCTGTTGGGTGGGTGTTGTAACAATTAGGTACTTAATGGTCAACATGGATGGAGTCAGCCAAAACAACTGTTCTATGTCATGTAAGCATCCTGAGTACTGGACTAATGAACAGAGATGTGGGTTTGAGCCCAACCTTGACAGCTAGAGAATTTAGGCCAAGTCAGTGAGTTAAAAAGTGCATTCTGACCTCCGACCACCCCAGAATGAAAAAAAATCTTCTTTTTATCCCCTTTAAAATTTTTACACATGATCTCAAATTGATGCTGTCTGGTGTAGCCATCTCTGCCTTAGGGGAAAACCTGCCGCTGTCTACCCTGTATATGCCCCTCACAATTTTACACCCAACCCCTCTCCATCACTTTAAGTTTAGTCAATTATCAGCACTTTTGTTTAGATTGTGTTAAATATTTTCACCTTTTCTGCTATTTACCCACATTTTATGTTCTGACACATGCATGTGTGGTAACACTTGTGAGATATCTGCCTTACACCTTACATCCTCAGCAACAGCGGCTACCTGTACATTCACTATGGTTTGTGCTGAACTGTTCTGGATCCTCCAGAGGCTCAAGATGACAGTATTTTGATTTCAGATTAATTTTTTGTTTTAAGTTTTCTATCCTAAATCTCCATTCAGTAGTTCAGTGTGTAGCAAGCATTTATGGTAAATTAGACACTATGCTTTGTTCCCATCTCCTTTAAATGCTAATTAGCATTCATTCAAAATGGTAACATGTCACCGTTGAATGAATATACCTGAATCTAGTTTTCTGAGTGGAGGAATAGCAACAAAATCTGCATTAAAATAAAAGGAGATGATGTATTCTCATTTGACTGTAGGACATCTTGTTTTATTCCAAGCAGAATGGTACCATGACATGACAGAAGATATTTAATACAGAGTTGATTTTGTTTCCATTGCCTACAATAGAGATGAAGAACATGGTGGTGTTTTCATCTTTTAGTGTATTATTTTCCTGGGTTTAGCATATTTTTTATTACGCTGTTTGAACAAGAAACCTAAGAACTTCGTTCCTGCTATTTCCCAGAAGTTGGTGGATAGGCCCCCTACTACTGATTCATATCATGTATTACTAACTAAACAATACAATTAGAAACAAGGTGTTTCATGATCGGTGATTCTAAATCCAATAACAGGTTTGGTGTAAAAGCCCAAAAATGCAGAGATCCAGTAAAGTAACTGAATGATTTATTGCTCTGAATGGGAACAGCATTATGAATACTGTATTATGAACACTACTAAATCTGCTAATGGTTCTTAATTGATTGCTCTCTATTTGTTATTGTTTTCCAATTATTCATTAGTTCACATTCCTATATTTTTCAGCTTGTTTTAAAGACCTGTTTGTTGGCCTGGACTTCCTAGGAGATGACTTCCGTCAGTTTGTAGTAGACGATGAACACAGCTGCCAAAGAGAATGTACAGAGCAGCCTGACTGTCAGTACTTCACCTTTGTAAATGGGTTATATCACAAAGCATGGCAGCGGTGAGTCAAACTCTCAAACAACCCAGGAACAAGGAGCAAAAAAACCTCAGTTTTGTGTAGAGGACGGCAGTCCTGGATCCTTCATCAATCCTATTCCTCCGGCAGTTTTTACCCATTTCCTTTAACTCTACAGGAATGTTTACCAAGGGTTAAGATTACTCTGCAGTGTGCATGGCCAGTTCAAGAACTATGCTCACTTATTAGTGGCAGCCTCAGAGAAACTATGTCTAGAAATATTTGATGGTTTTGTGAATATTTCACGGCAAAATTCTGCAATATTTTTGATTTCCTCACAATAGTGAAATATAGTTGGTGGTTTTGCAAATATTTCAAACAATGTAATTTTTATCTGATTTTTCTATAGTTACATTTGCTACCTCAAAAAGAGTGAAGGAGGAACACCATCGAAGATAACAACTCTTGAGAACGTTGTATCTGGATTTCCTTTAAGAGAGTGCCAGTTCAATAAGTCAGGTTTGTTCAAAATAATTTCAATCAGCGAAGAGTGAAATAGAAAATAATTATCAATATAAATTCTCTTCACTCTATTCTGTCTTTATTTTTTATATTAGTACTTAATGTATCCATGTAAGGAAGATACAATGCATCATAGTCTAACAGAGTAGCTAAGTTAAGGAATTCATGCAGGGTAATTCTCATCAATAGGTCTCAACTGTAGTATGTCAGTTTCATTGTTTGAATGTTGTGAGCCCCTTCTGTACAGTTCTTCAAGTTGAAATCATAACAGCAAAAACACTTCAGCCCACTGAATCTGTTCTGAGCATCAGGAAAGTGGACATGGATCCGTTACAAATCCTCTTTTGTTCTCCTGTATGCCAGCAACTCGAACCAAATGCTACCAGTGACACCCACATTTCGAGCTATTTACACAGCTCTATTAAACTAATAATCAGTAAGTCTTTAGGGTGTGGGAGGAAATGGAAGAACCTGGAGGAAACCCACACGATCCTCACAATGTGTGTGTGTCCTTAACTCCTGGTAGAGTTGTCAGGGCGCCGTCATGACAAGGTTTTTGCACCGATCTTTTTGATGATTGCTCATTGTACGGGCATCTGAAACCTGGCAGTGCCCATCCTTCTCCAGGTGTTTGGAGCCGACTGGATTTGAACTTCGCTCTGAAGTCCGGCACTGATGCCACTATGCCACCAGCCGGCACAATGTGAGAATGTACAAATTTTAAATGGACAAGACTGGAGGTCGGAATTGTGTGTGGGTTGCTCGTGCTGTGAGGTAACAGAGTGACTAGTTGTACCACTCTGTTGTCCTTACACAGACATCTACATTATACTCAGTGTTATGGATCTTAATTAAATCAGTGAGCAGAGTTGTTGAATGATAGGTTAGGTGTAACCTTAGACAAGTGCTACATAATAATCATTATCTCTTGCCCATGGTCTACATTTTCTCACAGCTAGTTTACACAATGTTTAAATAAGCTGACAATTCAGCAGGAAAATAGGTAGCAGCACAAAAGTGTAACTCTTAGTGTAATCGCTATCCGGCATCAGCCGTAAGATCTGGGTTTGATTCCCACTGTTCTCTGTAAGGAGTTTACATGGTCTCCCTGTGATCATGAGGGCTTGCTTTGGGTGCTCCATTCCGAAGGTGTACAGTTAGTGTTAGTGAGTTATGGACATTCTATGCAGGTGCCTGAAGTGTGTGTGACACTTGCAGCCTGCCCGGCATAATCCTCGCTGATCTGATGTGACGCAAATGAGATTTACCACTGTTAGTTTTGATGAACATGCGACAAATGAAGCTAATCTAATTTCAATTTAGGGAGCGGTGACCATAACTCTTAAGTTTTAAGATAGATTTCTGTTTTTGGGCAAGTCCGTATTTCACATACAGAGGGTGTTTAAAGACAACTGCACAGAATAAAGGATGGTTATGTTCTAGGATGAAGGATGGACAGGGACACCAAGTTAATGGAAGGGCAAACACGAGGAAATCTGCAGATGCTGGAAATTCAAACAACACACACAAAATGCTGGTGGAACACAGCAGGCCAGGCAGTATCTATAGGAAGAAGCACTGTCGACGTTTCGGGCCGAGGGTCCTGACGAAGGGTCTCGGCCCAAAACATCGACAGTGCTTCTTCCTATAGATGCTGCCTGGCCTGCTGTGTTCCACCAGCATTTTGTGTGTGTTGGTTATATTAATGGAAGGTTGATTATCGAGAGTGGTGGTGAATTTAGTCAAGAAGGAAAAAGAGGTTTAATGCTAAGTTAAGGGAGTTAAACCCTGAGGATGATAAAGAAGCTAGAGAAGAACTCAAGAAGGAAATTAAGAGTCAGGAAGGGCCATGAAATGTCATTGACAAGTAGTATTACACAAAATCCATACATACATCAAAAGCAAAAGGATGACCAGGGTGTGGATAAAGGAGGGACTGTGTGCTTGGAGACAAAAGATATGGGTGAGGTCCTGTTAGTAGTTTGTAACAGTATTTACCCAGGAAAAGGAAGTGGAGAGCAATGAAATCAGTGCTGAGAGTGCTAATATGCTAAGGTAAATAAGATAAAGAGTACTTCAGTACTTTGTAAGATTAAGAGTGCTGTTAAAGAACTTTAATGTGCATGAATTCCCACTGCACAATGGGGTGCCAGGTTCTAACCAGATGAGTACCTCTCGTATGTTATTTTGTATGTAAAAGACCTTCCTTTCCAATTAATCTCCCTTCTTGGACAGCTACCAGCTACAATCCCTGGTTTCCCTTTAATCGTCCTATCCCATCCCATTCCAATCATCTCTTATCATTGCACATGGTGCTCAAACGAGTTCAGTCACTGGTACATTTGGGAAAATACAAGTTTATAGTGAATATAAATGCACTTACATCGACACAAAAGATGTCATTTGACTGAACTGATGACTGGAATGGGATGGGATAGGAGGGTTTAAGGAAGACCAGAGTTTGTGTATGGTAGTTGTCCTAAATGGGAGATTAACCAAACTGAATCTATTCACGATAAATGGCAATGCTCCACACCATGTTGGCCAATCTACGTGTCCTGTTGTTTACTTTGGTGATATATTTACATTCCTGTTATTGCCTTCCTGTTATTTTTAAGAACATTTTAGAATTACTATTTAATTATGTATTAGACTCTTTATAGAACATTAATCATACAAGTATCTTTGTAGATACATAGATATTGTGAATGTAATAATGGTGAAACTCTCTGGGCCAGAGGTTAAAGAATTTATACTTCCCTGCTTCATTTCTTCATACACTTAGAAACTTTAAAAAGATCAAATTTGAAATTATAATTTAGTTTTGCTACTTTATGTTTCATTATTCTCTTTGGTTCTGATGTAATCTGACTCAATTCTATTTATGTCCTTCTCCTGCATTCCTCTTTCTTATTTCCATTCTTGACGCTCATTAATTACATCTCCCTGCAGCTGCTTTTCACTAAAACCCACGGTATTTCATTACACTCACCTTGCTGTCATTAACTCACAATTGCAGCAAGTAGTATTGCAAATGATTTTTGAGTTTAAGTCCACAGGAGTAGTCATAATGGCAAATGCCACGAGATTGTTACTTCAGTAATTGAACACATTGTTTAAGGGATGCTTCCTTGCAGAAAATGCCAGTGTGGAAGCCACTGCCCGGAAATTCCTGCCAGTGAGCAACACTAAATAGGTGGCATAGTGATGTAGTGGTTAGCATAACACTGTTACAATGCCAATGACCTGGTTTCTATTCCTGTCGTTGTCTGTAAGGAGTTTGTTCGTTGTCCTGGTGAACACGTAGGTTTCCTCTCTGTGCTCCAGTTTCCTCCTTCATCCCAAAGACGTGTGAGTTAATATGTTAATTAGTCACATAGGTGTAATGGCTATGCAGGCTCTTTGGGCCAGAAGGACATGTTACCATGTGGTATCTCTAAATAAATTAATACATGCACTATACAATAATATCAATGTGTCACACTTTGTCTTCTCAATTCACTGCGGTGAATTCAACAGATCAAGAAATGTGATGCCAGCATTCTTTTCAAGAGGACTAGAATATAAAAGCAAGGGTGTAATGTTGAGACTTTATAAAGCAATGAGGAGGCCTCGCTTGAAGTATTGTGAGCTTTTGGACCCCTTATCTTAGAAAAGATGTGCTGAAACTGGAGACGGTTCATAGGTGGTTCAGGAAAATAATTCCAGGATTGAATGGCTTGTCATATGAAGAGAGTTTGATGGCTCTGGGCCTGTATTCACTAGAATTCAGAAGAATGAGGGATGACCACATTGAAATCTATTGAATGGTGAAAGGCCTTGACAGAGTGTATGTGGAGAGGATGTTTCCTATGGTGGGAGAGTCTAAGACCAGAGGACACAGCTTCAGAATCAAGGAGCATCCTTTTAGAATGGAGTTGAGGAGGAAATTCTTTAGCCTGAGAGAGGTGAATCTGTGGAATTCATTGCTGCAGGCAGCTGTGGAGGCCAAGTCTTTATGTGTATTTAAGACAGAGATTGATAGATTCTTGATTAGTCAGGGCATGAAAGGACATGGGGAGGGGGCAGGAGGTTGGGGTTGAGAGGAAAATTGGGTCAGTCATATCTCAATGGGTCAAATGGCCTAATTCTGCTCCTATGTCTTATGGTTTTCTGAATACTGAAGGAGGAACACAATTGTGTGGTCATTGATGTAAAGCACATTATCAACTTATAGTGAGTTTCTTGCCATGCGTTCTATCAGTGCAAACCTCAGCGGGGATCTCTTGTGGCAGCAGTTCAGCACTTTATTGGTTTGATGTTGAGCAGAATTATGATCTAAACCATCATAACCTGTTGATTTTCTGTCTGAGATCCATGTACAGACACAGTCTCCACCACAATTATTTATAAACAAGAACACCTATATTCAAGTGTACACGTTGAGAAACAAGCACTGCTGCCAAAGTGGATTAGCTAGTGGATCTTGCTCTAGCAATCCAGGTTCAACCTTGACCTGGGCTGCTGTGTGCATACAACTTGCACGTTCTATTTGTAACCACACTTACCTCTTCTGCAAACTCTGCTCACCTCCAACGTACACTCGAAAGGTGAGCAGTTTACTAAGTTAATTGACCCCTGTAAAATTTCCCTAGTGTGTAGGTGAACAAAATACGGGAGGAGTTGATTGTGGGGAGAATAAATAAAAAATAGGATTAATGTGGAATGAGCATAAACAAGTGGTTGATGGTCAGCATGTCGATGCAGCAATTGAAAAGGCTGTATTTTGTGCTATATGACTCAGTGAACCAGTGACACTAAATTATGTAATGCAAAGTGGGTTCTTGGTTGAGCAGCAGGTCTAATTTCAATAGAGGTGAGTATTGGCCGGACTGGGAATTAGGTCAGTGATGCACCATCAATAACTCACTCTGAGACGTAAAGGCGAGATATCGGCTTTTATTGACTGGAAGAAGGAACAAGCAGTGAGTGACCACTATACTACATCCTGGAGACAGAGAGGCCGGGCTCAGACCTCCATCACCTTTATACCGGGGTCTGTGGGAGGAGCCACAGGAGCAGTCATCAGGGGACGTGTCCAGACAGGTATATGTAGTTCACCACAGTCAGGAAGAACACTTTTGGAGCCATCTCCTTACCTACGTTTTCAGCCTAGTGTAGAAGCCATTTCGGTTTCTTCTCACAGGCCCTTGGCTGATTATATATATGACCCCAGTGATGGCTGCTGAATCTAGATAGTACCTTCAAAGAGGACATCTCTGGCTTCTGGCTTTTGTGCTACAGATCTGCTAAAGTGAGTCAGTTCCCAACATGTTGGGCAAATCTGCAGCAAGATCTGTGGGTATGGGTTGTTCAATATTAACCACCACCTGTTAGTTTATGAAGTAAACTAAGTGGGTCGGGCAACATCTATTGAGGGAAATGAGCAGTTGACATTTGGGGGTTGGGTCATCTCAGATGGACTGAAAGAGAAGAGAGACAAATTGAGGGTGTGTGATTTGGAGATGAAGGAGGAAGAGGGGAAAATGTGAAAGGTTTGGTTGTGGAGGTCACATAGGGCTGAAAATAATGGAGTCCGATATGAAAGGAAGATGGATGATGGAACCAAATAAAGAAGGTGGGTTGAGCAGATGGGAGCAGTGGGGGAATAGGACACAGTGGGAGGAGAGTTTGTATGATGGGCAGATGGAGTAGGTGGAGGGAAGAAAGAAAGTGGTTTTTTGGTGGCTGGGCATTAGGTGTGCTTAGATGGAACTGGGTAGATCAGGAGGAAGGAGAAAGGCACAGAGGTGTTTGAGTGTTACCTGAAATAGGAGAATTCACTGATCATGGCCATGGGGTGCTGTTGCTATAGTTTGCTTTTTATAGTTTTAATTGTAATTCTTACTTTGTTAAATTATATAATGTTTTGCTTAGTTTCAGAATGTAGAACAGCTCTTTCTGAAGACGTAGATTTTCCTGGAAATGATATCATCTGGGTCCTTGCACCTGATGTAAATGTCTGTCAACAACTGTGCACTGATCATCCTCAATGCTTATTCTTCACATTTTTGAAGAGAGAATGGAGCACAGATCATAGAAGGTATTATGGAAGCTGTATACGTTCAGTAACATGTTTATACTGAAAGTTTTACATAGAAACATAGAAAACCTGCAGCACAATACAGGCCCTTCAGCTCACGAAGCTGTGCTGAAGATGTCCATCCCTTAGAACGACCTAGGATTTACCTATAGCCCTTTATTTTTCTAAGATCCATGTAGCCATTCAGCAGTCTCTTAAAAGACACTATCGTTTCTGCTTCCACCACCACTGCCGGCAGCCCATTCCACGCATTCGCCACTCTCTGCGTTAAAAACTTACCAGTGACATCTCCTCTGTACCTACTTCCATACACCTTAAAACTGTGCCCTCTTGTGCTAGCCATTTCAGCCCTGGGAAAAAGCCTCTGACTATCCATAATATTTATTAATGAGGAATGTCAAATCTGCAATGGAAATGCAACATGGTATGAAGAAAGTGAGCTCATTTAGCCCAATTAGCCCTAAAGGTTAACCTCCAGGTTGAGTTGGTTGTGAAGAAGGCGAATGCAATGTTGGCATTCATTTCTAGAGGTATAGAATATAAGAGCAGGGGTGTGATGTTGAGGCCCTTGTGAGACCACACTTGGAGTATTGTGTGCAGTTTTGGGCTCCTAATTTTAGAAAGGACATATTGACATTGGAGAGGGTTCAGAGAAGATTCACAAGAATGATTCCAGGAATGAAAGGGAATTTCATTGAGGAATGTCTGGCAGCTCTTGGTCTGTATTCCCTGGAATTCAGGAGAATGAGGGGGATCTCAGAGAAACATTCTGAATGTTAAAAGGCCTGAACAGATTAGATATGGCAAAGTTATTTCCCATGGTAGGGGAGTCTAGGACAAAAGGGCATGACTTCAGGATTGAAGGAAGTCCTTTTAGAACTGAGATGTGGAGAAATTACTTTAGTCAGAGGGTGGTAAATCTGTGGAATTTGTTGCCACGAGCGGCTGTGGAGGCCAAGTCATTGAGTGCATTTAAGGCAAAGATAGATAGGTTCTTGATTAGCCAGGGCATCAAAGGGTATGGGGAGAAAGCAGGGGAGTGGGGATGACTGGAAGAATTGGATCAGCCCATGATTGAATGGTGGAGCAGACTCGATGGGCCAGATAGCCTACTCTGCTCCTATATCGTATGGTCTTATATTCTTACTCTAGATCTTTGAAAGAATGGTCTGATTAATTCTACTCTTCAGTTACTTCATATCCCTTGTCACTATTTCTACTGTTTCTCATTTCTCTCTGTAATGAGTAGCCCAGTTTTGGATTCAGTACTTTTTGTATGGTTTTCATTATTTTGTTTTCTTAAGTTGAATTGATATGTTTTTATCCATTCTCATGAGAATGGTTTATTATAGACATTATTCTATATTCCTTGAGACTTCTAGACCTGGGACTCAGCACTTCCCTTTGGAAATGGATCCTTGACTTCCTGACCAACAGAGCACAATCAATAAGGATAGGCAACCCCTCCTACACAATTATCTTCAGCATTCTCGTACCACAATGGATCTACTCTACTCCCTATACACTCACAACTGCACAGCTAGATTCTGCTCTAATCACAGCTACAGGTTGACAGATGACACCACTGTAATGGGGCAAATCTCAGTTAGTATTGAGTCAGACAACAGGAGGAAATATAGAAAGCCTAGTGACATGGTGTTATGACAACAAAGCTTTTTCTCATTTTCAACAAAATAAAAGAGCTGGTTGTTGACTTTAGTAAGTGGGGTGGCACACACACTCCCGCTTACATAAATGGCGCTACGAGATGGTTGAGAGTTTCAGGTTTCTAGGACTGAACATAACCAATAATCCATCCTGGTCCAACTACATAGATGCCATGGCCAAGCAAGTCACTAGAGCCTCTATTTCATTGGGAGTCAAATGAAAATGGCATGTCCCCATTGATCCTCACTAAGGTTTAAGGATATATGCTGATTTGGTAAGGCAGCTGCTCTGCCCAAGACCACAAGAAACTGCAGAAGCTGTGGACACAGCTCAGCTTATCGTTGAAACCAGCCTCCTGTCCATGGACTCTGTCTATACTTCTCACTGCCTCAGTAAAGCAGCAAACATAATCAGAGAGTTCACCCACCCTAGACATTCCCATTTTTCTACTCCTCCCATCAGGCAGAAATTAAAACAAAACTGAAAGCATGTACCACCGGGCTCAAGGACAGGTTCAATCCCACTGTTATCAGACTACTGAGTGTTCCCCTGGTTTAATAAGAATAGACTCTTGCCCTCACAATCTACCTTGTTATGGATTTGCACCTTATTGTCTGGCTGCACTACACTTCCTCTGTAACGGTAACACTTCATTCTGTAATGGACTTCCCCTCTACTACCTTAATGCACTGATGTTCAAAGTTAAGGTTCAAAGTGCATTTATTATCAAAGTATATATATGTCACCATATACTGTACAACCCTGAGATTTGTTTTTTGTGGGCATGCTCAGTAAATCCAAGAAACATAATAGAATCAATGAAAGACCGCACCCAACAGGACAGAGAAATAACCAATGTGCAAAAGACAACAAACTGTGCAAATACAAAAGAAAAATATAAACAAATGAGCAGTACATATCAAGAACATGAGAGGAAGAGTCCTTGAAAATGCGTCTATAGGTTGTGGGAACAGTTCAGTGAATTTATCGCCACTGGTTCAAGAGCCTTGTGGTTGAGGAGTAATAACTGTTCCTGAACCTGGTGGGGAGGGTCCAGAGGCTGGAGTACAGTCTTCCTGATGGCAGCCATGAGAAGAGAGCATCACTAGGGTGGTGGGGTTTCTTGATATTGCATGCTACTTTCCTGCGACAGCACTCCATGTGGATATGCTCAGTGGTGGGAAGGGCTTTACCTGTGATGAACTGGACAGTGCTCTCTGTTCCTTGTAGGATTTTCCTTTCAAGGGCATTGGTGTTTCCATACGAGGCCATGATGCAACCAGGCAGGATACTCTCCACCACACATCTATAGAAATTTATTATAATTTTAGATGTCATGCCAAACCTTTGCAAACTTCTAAAGCAGTTTAGGCACTGTCGTGCAATTCTGTGAAGGTGTGATGAACTGATCTGCATGGATGGCATCAAAGCACTTCTTTCTCTGTAGCTTGCTGCATATGATAACAATAAGGCAATTTGCAAAGTTGTCTTCTAACAGTTATCTGTATAAAAAGATGCATCCCGCTTACTTAGAAATCTGACCAAATAAGTACTTGTTCTCTCAGGGTCTTCTCCTTCAGATGGAAGAGAATAATTCCAAAGCAGATCAAAAAATGTGCAGAGGTTCTTTTCAATATCCTGTCTCATACCAGTTCATTCATTTACAACATTATGATAAATTATTTGGCCATCATTGCAATGATCTTTATAGGATCTTGCTCCACAGGAGTTGGTACATTGTTTGATTGCAGCTGTGGTAATAAATTTAAAATATTGAAATGTAGTTGTATTGGTAAATTATCTTAGTGGCCCTGAAATATATGTATCAGTTATGTACCATATACGTATCAGCTTCTTCCAAAGACTGAAAAATGAAATTATATTTGCATTTAGAAGATGATTAGCATTTTAAAGGACTTCTCTGCATATATTTGGCTGACAGTGGATTAATTCACATTATAACTGGCTTTTTCCAGATTTTACTGTTATCTAAAGCAAACTGCAACTGGAAAAGTATCAAGAAAAACAAATTTACAAAATGCTGTAAGTGGGTTTTCCCTCAAATTGTGCAAGAATCTTGTCAAATGTAAGTAAATACAAAACAATCTTAATTTTGTTTTTCTGTAATTTTGTTTATTAACATAAATGAGCTCAGAGCTAATTTTGAATATGCATATTCAGGATGTAGTTATTCTTAGCAAATTCAAAATTTATTGTCCATTCTTCATTGCTCATGAAAACATCAGTGGCTGCTTTCTTGAATTGTTGCAATGTTCCTGATGTGGAAATTCAGGGTTTAGATACAGTGAGGGTGAAGGACCTGCAATATTCTGCCAACTGAGAATGCCGTATGAGGAGAATCCACAAGCAGAGATGTTGCTGGCTCCATTTCTTTTCTGTGTGGGATCAGCGCATAGAAAATTTATAATTCAGTCATCAATCTGCAGGCAAACAGTGGTGCTCACCCTGACATCCGTAAGCAAAAACAAAACAAAATATTTTCTTTGACCTTTTTTCCTATTGGGATCATCCTGAATATTTAAAGCAGGATTTAAAGTCTCCTAAGCTGCTGAGGAATGAATCAGGAAGAGAGCTGCAACTCATAGAGTGTGCTGGATCACTGTCAGGAAATTCAGCACTTTCAGGTTAAATTGAGCAAGTGCAGAAATTGCTGTCCATTTCACAACATCGATCAATGCGGGTAAAATCCAAATCATAATTACTGTAAAATATTTTGAATGAGAAGGAGAACTAGTATTCTGAGTAAATTTTAATCATCTAAACTATTTCTTAATTGATAAAAATTATTTCACACATTTTATTTATTTCCAGTCATTAATTTCACTTTCTATTTTTTTCAGTTTGTAATGAAAAAATATTTGATGGTCTGGACTTTCCGGGGAATGACTTCCATCAGTCTGTAGTCGAGGATGAACACAGTTGCCAACGTAAATGTACCGAGGAGCCTCACTGTCAGTTTTTCACCTTTGTGAAAAAGGAGTTTCACAATGAAGTACAGCGGTTAGTCAATCGTTCACCCAATATTCTGCATAAAAATAATCACACTTTCAATTAGAGGAGTGTGTTCTCAGAGCCGTGATCGGTAATCAGTTACTGGCACCTCTTATGCACTTCTTCATGTTCAATATTTTTGCTTGCCAAATACAAATAACTCTACCTGTACATAATTTAGAAAACTAATTCACTGAGTATCAGCAGCAAAGAAAACAAAGTGATGCTTAGTGATCTTGTAAGGAATTTAAACCATGTAATGAATTTGTGATTCTTTGTAGCTACCTTTGTTATCTCAAAAACAATGGAAAGGGAACTCCATCAAGAATAACAGTTCTTTCAGGTGTTATGTCAGGATTTTCTTTAAGGAATTGTGAGTTCAATAACCCAGGTATGTCTGAAATTTCTTCCATCTCTTTAGTCTGAAAGCAGTAATTTTGAAATTATAAGTACCCTTCTTTCTTACTGCATTTAACACTGAAAATTTATCCAGGCAGGTATGGCTGAGATGGTGTGATATACAGTGCAGCTAAATAATGAATCATGCATTGCGAATGATTTGCACAGTTCTCAATAACATAATAAAAAAGCTAGCATCTGCAAATTGCATGCCAATTGATAATGAACATATTAAATGATTAGTTACTTAGAGATCACACTGAAGAATTTGCTGTAACTAATAAATTCTGATCTGAATTAAATCTTTACAATAATGATTGGAATTAAAGGATTTTGTGTAATTCTACTGCTTGAAATGCCTGTTCTGCCATCTTCCTTCCCATTGTAATAACAGATGCCCCATTAAGGATCAGTTCACCTGTTAGAGCAGATCTGTGATCACACGTGGTGGTCTATGGTAATGTTTGATTTTATAGATGTATTTGTAAATTCACATTGTATAAAATATTATGGGATGAAATAATAGGTTTATTTAAAGTATTACTAATCCACTTTTCATTAATTAAAACATTTAAATTCAAAGACAAGATATCTAACTAAACATTCCCTTTGAATTAAGTTCAGAGCTTTCCTTTAAAGATCTGGTTTAAAACTGAGGTGTATCTGGCTCTTTGGCTCACTATAATGTCATTGGACACAACGACATTGAAGGACAGAGTGAGAAATCAAATGTGCTCACATCAGGTTTCTATTTTTACATTGATGGAAGGTAAAGCTGGGATGGAGCTTTGTTCTCTCGATGCCGTAACTGAACACAGAAGCTCAGGATGTACTGACAGGTCAACTGTAGCCAGCTAATAGTTCTGAAGGGAAGGTCTGGTGGAAGTCAATTCAGTGACTATCATAAAGGAATTGGAGAAATACATGAAGGGGCAATGCTTCAAGCCTATGGAAAAGAATAGAGAAGTGTAATGCACTCGAGAGCTCTGTCAATGAGTTAGCTCAATGAGACCGATTAGGAAAAGTTACAGAGCAATTAGAAAATGTTAATTCTAAGTTGCTTTTACTGTTAGGAACAAATCTGTTTTGGAATTAAATAAACTCAAAACAAATTTAAGATGCCCCCCTCCAAATGCCTTTAATGAATATTAACAATATTCAGGATGATATAATAAATATTGGACCTGTTCCATGGGGAGATGTGGTTAAACTGAAGTAAAACAATGCTTCATCATCCTGGCGAATCCAGGCTTCTATAGCTGAGATTCACTGCATTTGTGATCAATAACTTCACATTAGAAAATGATGAGTGTTAATTGTGCACTGCAGCCTGTTGTTGTTGGTCACATGAATGCAATGTGGATAATTCAGTTTAGGCTACACTGTAATTCCTGGAATATTTGATGAGATTTAAAAATGGGGTTTAGATTTAATCATATAGCTCATTACAATGAAATATATTGTAATGGAGTTAATTTTTTTAGATGAGTAAACCAAAAATGTTAATGGAAATCAAAACTGGATGTTCATCCTGACAAGCCCATAAATAAATATTTATTTTGCAGATAATTGATACAAAATTAATCCCATTTTATTTCAGGATGTGTCTATGAACTGGCTGCGAACATTGATTTTCCTGGAAACGATATTGAGTCAGTTCTTACCCCAGATGTCCACTACTGTCAAAAATTGTGTACTGAGTATAAAAATTGTCAGTTTTTCACCTATTTGACAAGGAATTGGAACGCTGACCAACGAAGGTAAATTAACATCTTCATCCAGAACTTACAGTGGAATATGTAAAAATAATGTGAAGGCATCACATCCTAAACTGTGATCTGGATTCCCACAAAAGACAAGGGAAACAGGCTAATGGAAACACCCATGCCTTCAGGATCCCCTCCAAGTTCTACACCGTTGTGATCTTGGAATATTGAACCCTTCACTTCTGTGAATCTAAGTTATGGATCTCCCAACCCATTTGTCACATTGAAAGCATTAAGTGCTGGAATGGGCTGCCTGGAAATCGGTGGAAGTATATAAGATAGTGCTGTTTAAAAGGCTGCTAAATCGACACATGAATATGTAGGGTACGAAGAAATATGGATTATGTGCAGGCGGAAGAGATTCAGTTTATTTAGGCACTGTGCTCAGTTTATTTGTTTGCTTGCTTTCGGACAACTTATTCCATCCCAGTCCAATGTGCTTATCAATGGCCTGAGTATCTGTCATGCTTCTCACACTAAAGGAAATGTGATTTTGTTTGACAGGCCTTCCGTTTTCACTGTCCTGTATAATGGACTTGCTTGTTTCTCCACTCTTTTGCCTGCTCTACATCACTTTGAGTCTCTCTCTCTCTCTCTCTCACACACACACACACACACACACACACACACACACACACACACACACACACACACACACACACACACACACACACACACACACACACACACACACACACACACACACACACACACACACACACACACACGACTTTTGAGTAGCTGTACCAAATTCTCTGTCGTGATATATTTCTGCTCTGTTTTCTATCCATGACCCCACTCTCATTCTGCATCAGGATAAGGTAACTCCCCTTTAATTTTGTCTGATTATTTCTTGTCCAGCATATCATTGAAGACATTTAGAAAGTCTACATGCATCACATCAACTGTTTTCTTCTTATTTATTTTGTCCTGACACCCTCAAAACATTCAAAATGTTTTTCCTTACATAAATCCATGCTGATTCATGCTGATCCGATTATTATTTCCCAAGTGCCTTGTTACCACATCCTGAGATAGATTCTTTCAATTTCCCTATGGCTGATCTCAGACTAACTGATCCCTAGCTCCCTGTTTTCCCTCTCACTATTTGGTATGAATTCCCAATTAATTACTCATCCCACACCTTAACCCCCCCCCCCCCCCCGCTACTATTGAAGAGCAATAATTGCATTTTCCTTTCTCCTTGCCCTGGCTGCAGGAGATTCAAGACCTACATCTTAATATGTGCAGATCTATCCTATAAGTTAATGTGTAAACTCTGGTCACTGTCAGTACCTGAGCTGACACTGAGCTGCATGTATTAGTTGGGCTGATGATATGGTCGAGCCTGCGAACACCATTGTTGGTTTCCAGCTGTGCTGAGCTTCTGCAAACATGTGAATGCTAAGTCTGAGTACTGATTTACAGTTAATGTTGGTTTGAGATGACTGAGATGTGATGAATTGAGAAGAGTCTGAGGCTGGTCATTGGAGAGGTGATCAGGTGATAAATCATTCATTGACCTGGGCCACTTGTTTCCTTACCTAGTTTTTGGGCTTGACTTCAGGCTGCAGGACCTAACTTTGCCAACCTGTACAATATGTTTCTAGAAATCCTTCTCGTTCCCTCAGGAAACATGTCATTTCTAATTTGCTTGCCCTTTGTCCAGATCTCCAAGCACTGGAAAACTTTGGAGATGGTCACTGCCACTTAGAGGATTTATTCAATATTATCCACATCAGAATCAAATCCCAGGGGCACTGGACATCTGCTGCTGCTACATAGTTCTCATCTTTAACCATCACTGCCCATTTATGCCTGGGGTTGGGGCTGGTTCTGCATAATATTGTACTCTCCTCTAACATGAGAATCTTATGACCAGCATGGATGGCCCTGGCTGCACTGGGTAGGCAATATGTTTGTATTCTGCCAGGATTACTCATGCTTTGTGATCCTAGTGCCCATTATGAATGCAATCATTTTATCTTCCCAAATGAATGAGCTTAAAAGTTTAAAAATGAAAAAAGAGTAAACATTTAAAAAAAATTGGCTTCGAGCTTTCTCTGAAGCATTTCTGACATCCAGTGTAAACTCGATTTTTCTTTCAACAGAAAGACCTTGACTGGAGCTATAGAAGCATTTTTGTTTATATTTCAGATTTTCAATGTCTAAAGATAAAAATGTTTCAATTTTTAAAAACTTAATACAGCATATAGAATTTAACAAAATGCCTCATATTATGTTTCAGATTTTATTGTTATCTTAAAGAGAACATGAAAGGGGAACCGACTATTAAAACACAGTTGCAAAATGTTGTCTCAGGCTATTCCTTGAAAAAGTGCAAGAGCTATAACTGTAAGTCAAACGTTGACATGCTGTTGTTGAATTATGGGTTGTACCTGCTACTTCTCTTACTTCCATGAGAAATAATACAATGCAATGTGGGAAACTGTGGCAGAAGTATTGGAGTATGATCAATTGGGTATAGAGGATGATGGGATAGAATCGGGTCTGAGCAACACGGTGTATTCTGACCTGGAAGAGAGGAGTGAGAGCAGAGGGTAAGTTATTCATTAGGAATTGTGAGAATGGGTGGCAGGGTGGGATGAGGAGTAGTTGAGATAGCTCTGGGAGCTGGTAGGCTTGTCATGTTAGCCTGTTTCCTGAGATGGAGGCAGCGATCCAGAAAAGGGACTGGGCATGTGAAGCTGAGGGAAGGGAAAGGTAGAAAAGAACATCAGGCTGGGACTACCAAACTTGGTAACAACTTTAAACAAGATAAATTCTGCAGTTGCTGGAAATTCAAGTAACACCCACAAGATGCTGGAGGAACTCAGCAGGCCATGCAGCATCTATGGAAAAGAGTACAGTCAATGTTTCGGTCTGAGACCTTTCAGCAGGACTGGGTAACAGCTTCTTCCCCCAGACTGTGGGACTAATGAATTCCCAGCCACCACCGAGGTCTCGTCACTTGGACAACAAGCTGTTTACTGTTTACCTGTGCTGCACAATTCACATGCATTTTGAAATATAGTTTATTTACTTATTTGTGGTACTATTTTGTTTTATGTGCAGTGTGTGATATATGTTTTGTGGGTGCACCGTGGTCCGGAAGAACGTTGTTTCATTTGGTTGTACAGTATTATATGTACAGTCAGATGACTTGAATTTGAAAAAGACAGCAGAAGTAATAAAATTATTGAGATCTGAATTTATTTTAGACAGGTATATGGAGGAATTTAAGGTGGGGGGGCTATATGGGAGGCAGGGTTTGAGGGTCGGCACAACATTGTGGGCCGAAGGGCCTGTAATGTGCTGTACTATTCTATGTTCTATGAATGAGTGCAGGAGGCAGCACCAATGCAGTCACCGATTTACCAAAAGAAGTTGTAAGAATGGGCCCAACCTTTATGAATGTCCATCGCTGCAGCTTTGATTTGGAGAGTTTAGTGGAGTTGAAGGAGAAGTTGGTCAGTGTGGGTAGAAAGTGTGGCCAGGTGAATGAGTGCATTGGTGGAGAGGAATGGGTTGAGCCTCTTCTCAGGAAGAAATGGAGGGCCTTCAGACCAGAGTGATGTGAGTTGGAGATGTAAAGAACAGATAGTTGTGTGGGGTAAGAGCAGGCTGAAGCAGTGGGATTACTGTAGCTGGCTACCTAATAGTTGGAGTAAACAGGGTGGAGCAAAATGCCTATTCTGTGCCCCAGGAGGATAGTTGGTGAATTGAAGAAACGACATGCATTCTAAACCCTAATCATTCTCTGAACATAAGATTTCTTCTCTACGTCTTTTTACTTTATACCTCAATCCTAAACCCTCTGGTGTAGACATCCCTGCCATGATTTACCTCTGTAACCTTATTTATCATTCTCATATATTTTACTCCTCTATCAGGCTCCCATTAAACAGCTTAAGTTTAGTAAATTATTGGTGCATATGGTTGCATTGCATGAAATATTTCTATCTTTGTAGTCTTTTGCCCAAAATGTTTATGTTCTAAAATATGTATATAAGATAATTGTGCCGACCAGATTTTAATTCAAACCCAATACCCCTCACAACTGTATCTACTGGTACATTCACTGTGGTTTGTATTGAAATGTTCTGGGTCTTCCGAAGGCACAATATCACCAAGCCTGAGGGGGCAGGACCTTCTTAGGATGGGGAATTAGCACAGGCAATCAGGTTGGATCATCAGCCACACGAGTTTGGATGGTATTTTCTGTCTTTAGTGTGTTATTTCTTCCTTGCATATTTTCCTATGCATAGTATTCATTTTATGGCACCCTATGACCCACCCAGAAACGTGAGAACTTCTGCCCTGAGATTTCCCAATACTTGGTAAATAGAATGTTCTCTATAGACCATTGCAGCAGAATTAGGCCATTCAGCCCATTGGGTCTTTCTTCTCAGCCATTCCATCATGGCTGACATACTAACCCTCTAAATTAAGTGTTACAAGTCTTTTTACCATTAAGCAAGGGATTATGGATCCCTAGGTTGGGAAACCCTGCTCTGAACCCATTCTCTTGCCTTCTCCCTGTAACCTTTGACACCCTTACTAATTAAGAACCTATCAATCTCTGTTTCAAATATACCCAAGTACTTGGCCTTCACAGCCATCTGTGGCACTGGATTCCATAAATTCTCCATCTTGCTTTTATATTGTAGTCTTCTTGAAATGAATGCTAACATTGTATTTGCCTTCTTTACCTCTGACTCAACCTGCAAGTTAACCTTTAGGGAATCCTGCACAAGGTCCCAAGCCTCTTTGCAACTTGAATTTTTAAATTTTCTCCTCATTTAGAAAATAGGTTATGCCTTTATTCCTTCTACCAACAGTGCATGACCAAACACTTACCTAGGCAGAGTCAGAGTCATAGAACTCTTATTTTGCCTAGTCCTATCAATCTGCACCTAGACCATAGCCCTCCATACCCCTCCCATCCACATACCTAATCAAACCTCTCTGAAATGTTGAAATCGATCCCACATCCACAATTCCCTCAGGCAGCTTGTTTCACACTTGCTCCACCTCCTGAGTGAAGGAGCTTCTCCTCAGATATTCCTTAGGAATTTGAAGTCTCATCCTTCACCCATGACCTCTAGTTCTAGTTTTATCCAACCTCACTGGAAAAAGCCTGTTTTCATTAACTTTATCCATACCCTTCATGAAGTATAACACACAAAAAAACTGGAGGAACTCAGCAGGTCAAGCAGCATCTATGGTCAATGTTTCTGGCTGAGACCCTTCATCAGTACTGTACCCCTCATAAATTTGTATACCTTTATCATATATCCTGTCATTTTCCTATGCTCCAGGGAATAGAGTCCTAACTCTACTGCTGATACATCTTACTTATTTTCTCCCACTGAAGAGAATAATTGGATGTAGGATGGGTTAGGATTTGAGATTCAGATATTCATCACTTCCCATTCCCATGTTTTTCAGCTTGTTTTAAAGACCTGTTTGTTGGCCTGGACTTCCCAGGAGATGACTTCCGTCAGTTTGTAGTAGATGATGAACACAGCTGCCAAAGAGAATGTACAGAGAAGCCTGACTGTCAGTACTTCACCTTTGTAAATGGGTTATATCGCAACGCTCGGCAGCGGTGAGTCAAACTCTCAAACAACCCAGGAACAAGGAGCAAAAAAAAAATCTCAGTTTTGTGTAGAGGATAGCTGACTTAGTTCCTTCATCAATCCTATTCCTCTGGCAATTCTCACCTATTTATTTTAACTCTACAGGAATGATTGCTGAGGATTAAAACTTCCTTGCAGTGGGCATGGCCAGTTCAATGACAAAGTTCAATTTTTAGTGGCAGTCTGAGAGAAACTATGTGCTGAAATATTTCACCATTTTGTAAATATTTTATAGTAGGTCACTTTCTGCAATATTTTTGATGCTTCATGAAGTGTGAGTTTGGTTTATGGTTTTATAAATATTTCAAACCTTGTAATGTTTTCCCTAATTTTTCTTAGTTACATTTGCTACCTCAAGAAGAGTGAACAAGGAACACCAACAAAGATAACAACTCTTGAGAATGTTGTATCTGGATTTCCTTTAAGGGAATGTGAGTTCAATAAGTCAGGTATGCCCAACGTTATTTTAACCAGTGAACAGTGAAATAGAAGATAGCCATCAATATAAAGTTCCATCAGGGCTCTGTATTTCATCTTCCTTATTTGCTTAATTTATACAAATAAGAAAGATAATCTAACAGAGCAGCTAAATTAATGAATTCTTTGCAGTATGATTCTTGTTCATAATGCTTAACAAGTTGTGAGCATCTTCCTTACAGTTTAGCAGGTTGTAGTCATAACAGCAATAGTACCTTCTGTTCTGACCAGTAAGAAAACATGCACTGATCCTAAACTAATTCCTTTCTATTCCCCTGCATTCCCATGAGCTGCCATCAAATATTACCAGTCACATTCACACTCTGAATAATTTAAAGTGGCCAACTAGCCTAGCAAATATGATGTCTTTATGGTGTGGTAGGAAACTGGAGGAAATGCACACAGTCACTGGGAGAATGTCAAAACACCATATTGACCATGTCATTGGCTATACTTAAAGTGGATGTTGATAGGTTCTTGATTGTTAAGGTATCAAAGGTTACTGGGGGAAGATGGAAGAATCGGGTTGAGAGGGGATAATAAATCAGTCATGATTGAACGGTGGAGTATTCTCAATAGGCTGAATGGCCAAATTCTGTTCCTATTTCTTTTAGTCTAAAGGTCAGCACATTTAAAATAAATCTGACCAAAGTTTGGCAGATGGAAGAAGGAAGAGCGGAAGTAGAGGCAGAGGCTGGGAGGTTTTAGTTGGAGGCGTTAAAGTGCTGAAGGTAATGGAATCTAATATGAAGGAAAGGTTTAGAATGGAACCAGATAAGGAAAGGTGGGAACAGAGGAAGGATGGAACCCTAGTGGTAGAGTTTATGGGTGATGGGCAGATGGATTATTGGGAGGTGAGTGTGTGTAGGAGGAACAGGGCAGACCAGGAGGAGAGAGAAACAGACAAGTAGGCATATGTGTAACCTGAAATGGCCATTCAGACAGAATATGCTGAGCTGTTGCTCTAATTTGGTTTGTAATTAACTTTAATTGTGGTTCTTGCTTTAAGTCATGTGATACTTCGCTTAGTTTCAGAATGTAGAACAGATCTTTCCGAAGACATAGATTTTCCTGGAAATGATATCACCTGGGTCCTTGCACCTGATGTAAATGTCTGTCAACAACTGTGCACTGATCATCCCCAATGCTTATTCTTCACATTTGTGAAGAGAGAATGGAGCACAGACCACAGAAGGTATTATGGAAACTGTATGTGTTTTGTAATGTATTTAAACTGAGTGTTTTTTCAAAAAAAGATCACTTTCTTTATGGTAAATTTCCAGTCTGCAATTGAATTGCTGCAGGGTATGAAGAAATTGAGCTCATTTGACCCAATTTTCTTGCTCCACGTCTTTGAGAGGAGGTCCAATTAATTCTACTCCACTCTAGTTACCTCGCATCTCTTGTCACTTTTTATGCTTATTTTATGCTCCAGCTTTTATGCTCCATGCTTATTCTTCACATGTATTGCATTATATTTTCTTATATATTTTTGTTCTTAATCTTAATTGATCTATTTATATCTATCCTTATGAAGAATGGTTGATCATTGATATTTTCTTCCAGTTACTTGTATTCAGCTTATTCAGAAAACTGGCCACAGGAACCCATGTACCATCAACAGCTATTAACAACTAATACATGTACAGGCATTCCCAAATGTGAGTTGACAAGCCAAGTGGGGGTCACGACATTGGCTGATGAAGTCATGATCTTCAGGCTTCAATCTATTGTCAACCCAGTATCTGCTGTTGGAAAACTGTGAACTGATAGCCCTGGCCCAATATTGTTGGATCCCTTCGAGGATGTTACAAAAATACTACCAGCATGTCTCCTTTCCCTCCAGGGGCCTAAACATCCTTGACTCCTACACAACCATCAGTGATGCTGATTAAGCCACTCTTCACCCACACTTTGGAAAATCAGACCATCAGGCTGTGCTTCTTCTCTCTGTGTTCAGTCAGAAGCTGACATGTGTCGATCCCATGCAGAAAGCCGTTCAGTGCTGCTCAAAGAAAATAGATGAGCTTCTACAAGTCCTAGTGAAGGGTCTTGTCCTGAAACGTCCACTGTTTACTCTTTTCCCATAGATTCTGTTTGACCTGCTGAGTTTCTCCAGTATTTTGTGTATGTTACTTGGATTTCCGCTATCTGCAAATTTTCTCTTGTTTGAGCTTTTATGGGACTGCTTTGAGTTGATAGACTGGTCTATATTCAAAGACTCTGTGGACAGCCTAGATGAGTATGTTACCACCACCATGGATTTCATCAGCAAATGTGTTGTGGACTGTGGGCCAAAGAGGACAATCTGGCTTTTTCCAAACCAAAAACCATGGATAAGCCAGGAGATCCACTCCTTACTGATGTATAATCAACAGCGTTCAAATCAAAGACTCGGACCTTTACAAGAAATCAAGATACAACTTCCATAAAGATATCAGGGAAGCTAAGAAACAATACCAGATCAGCTGTCAGTTATGGCAGGACTTGCATGCTATAATGGGCCACATGGTGAAGCTGGACAACATTACTGACAACAGTGTATCACTTCCCAGTGAGCTTCATTTATTCTATATACATTTTGAACAGAAGGGGATTGAAATTGTCACTATCCTCCTTGACAGCTTCCAACACAATGTACACATAATCACTATTGTGGATGTAAGATCAAGCTCTAGGGCGTGAACCCCTGGAAAACATCTGACCTGGATAGGGTCCTTGGCTATGTCCTTAAATTCTGAAGAGTTACCCTCTTTTCCAATTGGAAGATTCCATCCAACTCTTCTGACATTATTGGCTGCAGGGGATGGGATTTGTCATAGAGTTGTTCCAGGTCCTTTGACCCATTATGTCCAGAAGACATAATAGCAAAATTAGGCCATCTGGTGTATTACTCTGTTCTGCCATTCTATCATAGCTGATTTGTTATCCCTCTTAACTCCATTCTCTTGCCTTCTCCCCATAACTTCTGATACTCTTACTAATCAAAAAGCTACCAACCTCTGCTTTAAATACACCCAATGATGTGACCCCCACAACTATCTGTGGCAATGTATTCCACAGATTCTCATCCTTTGGCTATAGAAATTCCTCCTCATCTTTGTTCTAAAGAAACATTTTTCTATTCTGAGTCTGTGCCCTCTGGTCCTAGATAGACTCTGCCATTATTGAAAACATTCTCTCAATATTCATTCTGTCTAGGCTTTCAATATTTGGTAGATTTCAATGAGATTCCCCCCCCCCCCCCCTCATTCTTCTAAACTTAAATATTGCTTCTCAATTCAAGTGCTCATTCAAGTGAACCTGACAGGTTGTGAGTGGACCTGCTTCTATCAGCTTCTCAGGTATTGTGATCCACAGTCCACCCACTTAGTGGGTGAAATATACTTGTCTGAACTCTTGAATGATAGACACAGTTTGGAAGAGTGCAACAGATGGGGAGAGGAGAAAAAGGAAGACGATTGCTGACTTCCCACAGCTATCTTGACTATACTTCTTCCCACCCTGTCACCTGTAACAAAAAACTAATTTCCCTTTCTTAGTTCCTTTGTCTCCTCCATATCTATCACCAAAATGTGGCTTTCCTTTCCAGAATATCAGAGATATCCTCCTTCTTCATAGAACAAGGTTTCTGTTCCTCCACCATTGATCCTGCCCTTATCTACATCTTCACTATTTCCCAGATGTCTGCCTACGCCCATTTTCCTATTACCTTAACAGAGGCAGAGTTTCTCTTGTCCTTACCTATCACTCCATGAGCAATGTTCCCTCTGAAGTGTGAGTGTGCCACTGCCGCACAAAGCAATTTCAGCTGCGCACAAAAGCTTGGCACCTGCTTCCTCATTGGCATGTTAAGTATATTTCATAATATATTTCATAAATATATTTCATATATTTATATAATCACATTTCCTTTTCTAGCTTCTGATGCAGATGGTGTTGACAACGTGGACTTTGCGATGATTTGTCTGCAGAGTTTAGAACTGGGTTATTTATACTGTTTTTATTGAAGAAGTTATTCAGTGCGCACATGTTGTTGTCACTGGCCGAAAAATTGCACAGCACAAGACTTCTGTGCACACTGGTCATTACAAGTTAGAGGGAATGTTGCCCATGGACCTCCACATTCAGCACATCCTCTGCAACATCTGCCATCTTCACCTGGATCCTACCAACAAACATATCTATACCTTCGTCCCAGCTCTCCGCTTTCCACAGGAATCCACTCGCTGTAATTCCCTTGTCCACTCATCCCACCACACTAATCACCATGCTGGCACTTGTACCTGCAAGTGGAAGAGAAGCTACACCTGCCCATTCACCTCTGTTCCTGGCTCCAAACAGACCTTCCAGGTGAGGTAACACTTCACCTGTGAATCTGTTGGGGCCGTCTATTGAATCCAGTGCTCCCGATTCGGCCTTCTCTACATCAGAGAAATCCAGCATAGCTTGGGGGACTGTTTCATCAAACACCCTCTCTTCATCCCAACAAGCAGAATATCCCATTGATTAATCATTTTAATTCTAATTCCCATTCCCGTTCTGACATGTTGGTCCATGGCCTCTGCAACAATGAGGCCGCACTCAGGTTGGAAGAGAAACACCTCATATTCCATCTGGGAAGTTTCTAACCTGATGGCATGAACATCGATTCTCTAGCTTCTAGTAAGCTTTCCAACTTCCACTTCTCTTGTCTTCCACTCTCCACGCTGGCTCTTCTCTTATCATCACCTGCCTATCACCTAGCCCTGGTGCTCCTCTTCCTTCCCTTTTCCCATGGTCCTCTCTCCTCTCGTATCAGATTCCATTTTCTTCTGCAGCCCTTTACCTTTTTCACCTATCACCTCCCAGCTTCTCACTTTAACCCTCCTTCCCTCACCCACTTAGCTTTACGTATCCAACGCTGGAAGAACTCAGCAGGTCAGGCAGCATCCGTGAGAAAAGAGTAGCCAATGTTTCGGGCCAAGACCCTTCATCTCTTTATAAGTAAAGATCTTTACTTATAAAACTCTTTATAAGAGCTACTTTATAAGTAAAGGGAATTTATAAGTAGCTCTTGGCTACTCTTTTCTCACGGATGCTGTCTGACCTGCTGAGTTCTTCCAGCGTTGTGTACGTATTCTTTGATCCACAGCATCTGCAGTTGTATTTTTGTGTTTTGTAGCTTTATGTATCACCTTCTGGCTTGTGTTCGTTCCGCTGTCCTCATATTCTTATTTGGGTTTCTTCTCCATTCTTTTCCAGTTCTGATGAAGGGTCCCAGCCTGAAACATTGACTGTTTATTCCTTTCCTTAGATACTGCCTGACTTGCTAATTACGTCCAGTATTTTGTGTGTGTTGCTCTGGATTTCCAGCATCTGCACAATCTCTTGTGTTTATGATTTGATGGCTTCCCATTTCTGGTGAGACCTGAGGTAGGAAGAGAGCAAAGAAACAGTGGAGGTTCATGCTTCTTAGCAGCTGCCATGCCCTCTTAGAGCCTTGGAAACTGAGTTTTCCCATAGGCCGGTATCTGTTGTCAGGAATTGTACTACTCAGGAATGAGCATATTCTCCCAAGCTGTGGGATCTGATCCCATTCTAGAGGCCTGTGTGCACAATTCTAGATGACACTTTGGTGGAGTACTGAGAAAGGCCACCCTTTAACCAACAGCGAGTCCTCTCCTTCAGATGGAGGAGAAAGATTCCAGAGCAGATTAACGAATATCCTGTCTAATATATTATCTGCAACACTATAATAAATTCTCTGGCCATCAATATAATGCTCTTTGCTGGATCTTGCTCCACTGCAGTTATTACATTGCTTGATGGATGTTTAGTATTTCTTGATTGCTGGGATTGTTAGAGGTTTAAAATGTTGCAATGTAGTTGTAATGGTACATTATTTTAGAGGCTCTGAAACATCTGTTGCCTATTACCACCGAGGGAAGGGTATCTTCCAAAGACTGGGAAATGAAATTGTATTATGTTTAGAAGGTGAATAGAATTTCTTTGGACTTTGTTGATAATGGATTAATTAACATTTAACTGACCATTTTCCAGATTTTATTGTTACTTAAAGCAAACTTCAACTGGAAGAGTCTCAAGGAAAACAAGGTTACAAAACGTTGTAAGTGGGTTCTCCCTCAAATCGTGCAAGAATGTGACCAGTTGTAAGTAAATATAAAAAAAAAACTTTCATTTTGTTTTTTTTTCCATTAAGAACTGAGCTCAGGCTAATTTTTAAATATACATTTTCAGCATTTGGTTATTTTCAGCAAGGCCCAAACACAGATGCAGAAGAAAACAAACCAAACAATGTTAGGATTCTCCAATGTAGAAGCGACTATATTGTGAACACTGAGTGCAGCATATTAGACTGAAGAAGTGCAGGTGAATCGCTGCTTCACTTGGAAAGGTAGTTCGGACCCTGGATGGTGGGAAGGAAAGTGATGAGGAGGCAGGTATTGCAATGCCTCCAATTGCAAGGCAAGGTGTAAAAAGGAGATATTTGGTGTGAATAGAAGAGTGGACCAGCTATGCACTTCCATGCTCCATCAGGAAGACCTTAAAGCTCTCCACTTCTTTCTGGAGAGCAAACCTAAACATTTCATTTCCACTACGACCCTCCTCCATCTGGCAGGCAGTACTGGTTCTCAGCCTTAACAATTTCTTTTTTGACTCCTCACACTGCCAATTCATCAGCTCTGTGGAATAATCCATGATACAAGCCCCCAGGTAATGCTTCCCCAACTTTTTCTCTGCTATACTGATGACTGCATTGTTGCTGCTTTCAGCACCCATTCTGAGCTTGTCAACTTCATCAACATTGCTTTCACCTTCCACTCTGCCTTCAAATTTACTTAGTCCATCTCTGACACTTCCCTTCCTTTTCTTAATCTCTCTGTCTCCATCCAATGTCTTCTTTTACAAACTTATTGACTTCCATAGTTATCTTGACTATACCTTTTCCCACCCTGTAACTTGTAAAAATGCTCTTCCCTTCTCTCAGTTACCTATCTCTGCTACATTTGTTCTCAGGATGAGACTTCCCATTCTAGAAGAGCAAAAGGATTGCAAGGCACAAAATTGGTCCTCTGGAAGTTCAGAATGATAATCTATGCATGGAGCCAAAAGAGATGGGGGAGATCAAAATGGATTTTTTGCATTTGTATTTATAACCATATAACAATTACAGCACAGAAACAGGCCATCTCGGCCCTTCTAGTCCGTGCCAAACGCTTACTCTCACCTAGTCCCACTGGCCTGCACTCAGCCCATAAGCCTCCATTCCTTTCCTGTCCATATATCTATCCAATTTTACTTTAAGTGACAATACCGAACCTGCCTCCACCACTTCTACTAGAAGCTTGTTCCACACAGCTATCACTCTGTGAGTAAAGTAATTCCCCCTTATGTTACCCTTAAACATATGCCACCTAACTCTCAACTTATGTCCTCTTGTTTGAATCTCCCCTACTCTCAATGGAAAAAGCCTATCCACGTCAACTCTATCTATCCCCCTCATAATTTTAAATACCTCTATCAAGTCCCCCCTTAACCTTTTACGCTGCAAAGAATAAAGACCTAACTTGTTCAACCTTTCTCTGTAACTTAGGTGCTGAAACCCAGGTAACACTCTAGTAAATCTTCTCTGTACTTTCTCTCTATTTTGTTGACATCTTTCCTATAATTCGGTGACCCGAACTGTACACAATACTCCAAATTCGACCTTACCAATGCCTTGTACAATTTTAACATTACATCCCAACTCCTATACTCAATGTTCTGATTTATAAAGGCCAGCATACCAAAAGCTTTCTTCATCACCCTATCCACATGAGATTCCACCTTCAGGGAACTATGTACAATTATTCCTAGATCACTCTGTTCTACTGCATTCTTCAATGCCCTACCATTTACCATGTATGTCCTATTTGGATTATTCCTACCAAAATGTAGCACCTCACACTTATCAGCATTAAACTCCATCTGCCATTGTTCAGCCCACTCTTCTAACTGACCTAAATCTCTCTGCAAGCTTTGAAAACCTACTTCATTATCCACAATGCCATCTATGACAAACAACTTTGGACCCAGTACAGATCCCTGAGGCACACCACTAGTCACCGGCCTCCAACCTGACAAACAGTTATCCACAACTACTCTCTGGCATCTCCCATCCAGCCACTGTTGAATCCATTTTACTACTTCAATATTAATACCTAATGATTGAACCTTCCTAACTAACCTTCCATGCAGAACCTTGTCAAAGGCCTTACTGAAGTCCATATAGACAACATCCACTGCTTTACCCTCATCAACTTTCCTAGTAACCTCTTCAAAAAATTCAATATTTGTCAAACATGACCTTCCACGCACAAATCCATGCTGACTGCTCCTAATCAGACCCTGTCTATCCAGATAATTATATATACCATCTCTAAGAATACTTTCCATTAATTTACCCACCACTGACGTCAAACTGACAGGCCTATAATTGCTAGGTTTACTCTTAGAACCCTTCTTAAGCAATGGAACCACGTGAGCAATACACCAATCCTCTGGCACCATCCCCGTTTCTAATGACATTTGAAATATTTCTGTCAGAGCCCTTGCTATTTCCACACTAACTTCCCTCAAGATCCTAGGGAATATCCTGTCAGGTTCTGGAGATTTATCCACTTTTATATTCCTTAAAAGTGCCAGTACTTCCTCCTCTTTAATCATCATAGTTTCCATAACTTTCCTACTTGTTTCCCTTACCTTACACAATTCAATATCCTTCTCCTTAGTGAATACCGAAGAAAAGAAATTGTTCAAAATCTCCCCCATCTCTTTTGGTTCCACACATAGCCGTTCACTCTGATTCTCTAAGGGACCAATTTTATCCCTCACTATCCTATTGCTATTAATATAACTGTAGAAACCCTTCATATTTATTTTCACCTTACTTGCCAAAGCAACCTCATATCTTCTTTTAGCTTTTATAATTTCTTTCTTAAGATTCTTCTTACATTCTTTATATTCCTCGAGCACCTCATTTACTCCATGCTGCCTATACTTATTGTAGATATCTCTCTTTTTCCTAACCAAGTTTCCAATATCCCTTGAAAACTATGGCTCTCTCAAACTTTTAACCTTTCCTTTCAACCTAACAGCAACATAAAGATTCTGTACCCTCAAAATTTCACCTTTAAATGATCTCCATTTCTCTATTACATCCTTCCCATAAAATAAATTGTCCCAATCCACTCCTTCCAAATCCTTTCACATATCCTCAAAGTTAGCCTTTCTCCAATCAAAAATCTCAACCCTGGGTCCAGTCCTATCCTTCTCCATAATTATATTGAAGCTAATGGCATTGTGATCACTGTACCCGAAGTGCTCCCCAACACATACCTCCTTCACCTGACCCATTTCATTCCCTAACAGAAGATCCAACACTGCCCCTTCTCTAGTCAGTACCTTTATGTATTGCTGCAAAAAACTACCCTGCACACATTTTACAAACTCCAAACCATCCAGTCTCAGTTACTCAGTTGATGGATCCAGAATCATAGCAGTGAGGTCTGGACCTAGTACAGAGTGCAGAGGAGGAGGAGTTTACTGTCCTCAGGCAAATCAAGGTGGATAAATCCCCAGAGCCTGAACAAAGTAGGAGGCAAGTGCAGAAATTGTAGGGGCCCTAACAGAGATATTTTATCCATCCTTAGCGACAAGTGAGGTACCAGAGGATTGGAGGATAGCTAATGTTGTTCTACTATTTAAGAATAAAAATAAACCATGAAATTATAGGCCATTGAGCTGCCATCTGCAGTTGGACAGTTATTGGAAAGTATTGTAAGGGACCACTATGAGTATTTGGATAGACATGGGCTGATTAGGGATAGTCAGCATGGCTTTATGCATTGTAAGTTGTGTCTGACCAATCTTAGGAAGTTTTTGAGGAAGTTACCGGGAAATTTGATAAAGTCAAGGTAACGGATGTTGTCAACATGGACTTCAGCAAGGCCTTTGACAAGGTCCGCATGGGAGGTTGGTCAAGAAGGTTCAGTCGCTTGCCATTCAAAATGAGGTTGTAACTTGGATTAGGCATTGGCTTTGAGCGAGAAGCCAGAGAGTGGTAGTAGATGGCTGCCTCTCTGACTAGAGGCCCAGGAGTAGTGGACTGCTGCAGAGATCGATGTTGTTCAATGATCTGAAAGATAATGTGATTAAATGGATCAGCACATTTATGAATGACACCGATTGGGGTGTAATGGTCAGTAAGGAAGACGATCAAAGCTTACAACAGGATCTGCACCAGCTGGAAAAATGTGCTGAACCTTGGCAGATGGAACTTAATGCAGACAAGTGTAAGGTTTTGCTCTTCAGTAGAACGAACCAGGGTAGATCTTACACAGTGAATGATACACATTGAGGAGTACGGTAGAACAAAGGGATCTGGGAATATAGATTTATAATTCATTGAAAGTGGCACCACAGGTAGATAGGGTTGTAATAAAAACTTTTGCAACATTGGCCTTCATAATCCAAAGTGGTAAGTACAGGAGATGTTGAAGTTGTATAAGATTGGTGAAGCCTAATTCAGAGCATTGTGTGTACCTTTGGTCACCTACCTATCAGAATCAGATTTACTATCACCGGGATATGCTGTGGTACAATGATAAATATAGAAAAAAACTGAATCACAGCAAGTATATAAATAGTTAAAATAAGTAGTGCAAAAACAGAAATTTAAATAAAGTAGTGAGGTAGTGTTCATGGGTTCAATGCCCATTCAGAAATCTGGTGGCAGAGTGGAAGAAGCTGTTCCTGAATTGTTGAGTGTGTGCCTTCAGGCTTCTCTACCTCCTTCTTGACATTACAATGAGAAGAGGGCCTGTCCTTGATGGTGGGAGTCCTTAATAATGGTTGCTGACTTTCTGAGGCACTGCTCCTTGAAAATGTCCTGAATACTACAAAGGCTAGTACCTAAGATGGAGCTGACTAATTTTACAACTTTCTGTAGCTTCTTTCAATCCTGGCAGTAGTGCCCCCTCACACCAGACAGTGATGCAGCCAGTCAGAATGCTTTCCATGGTACATCTGTAGAAGTTTTTGAGTGGCTTAGGTGACAAACCAAATCTCCTCTAACTTCTAATGAAATATAGCCTCTGTCTTTCCTTCTTTATAGCTGTTTCAATATGTCGGGACCAGGTTAGGTCCTCAGAGATATTGACACCTAGAAATTTGAAATTGCCTACTCTCTCCACTTCTGATCCCTCGATGCAGATTAGTATGTGTTCCCTCATCTTGCCCATTCTGAAGTCCAAATCAGCTCTTTGCTCTTACGAACGTTGAGTGCAAGGTTGTTGCTGTGACACTGATGCATCATCAATAACTCTCTCCGAGACGTAAAAGCGAGGTATTGGCTTTTATTGACTGGAAGAAGGAACAAGCAGTGAGTGACCACCATACTACATCCTGGAGACTGAGAGGCCGGGCTCAGACCTCCATCACCTTTATACAGGGGTCTGTGGGAGGAGCCACAGGAGCAGTCATCGGGGGGGGGTGTGTCCAGACAGGTATACGTAGTTCACCACATTCACCCCCCCCACCCTTTGCTTTAAAAAGAGTCCCCAGGTGGCGAAGTTTCTTACAAGTATATTTACAGGTTAAGTCTATCAGGCGGTCGAATCTGTCGCTGCGAGCTACGTAGTTCTGGCTGTGATTGCACAGGTGCCGGTGGTGATTGCACAGGTGTCGGTGGTGATTGCACAGGTGCCGGTGGTGGTGATTGCACAGATGCCGGTGGTGGTGATTGCACAGGTGCCGGTGGTGGTGATTGCACAGGGGACGGTGGTGGTGATTGCACAGATGCCGGTGGTGGTGATTGCACAGGGGACGAAGGTGGTGATTGCACAGGTGCCGGAGGTGGTGATTGCACAGGTGCCGGAGGTGGTGATTGCACAGGGGACGAAGGTGGTGATTGCACAGGTGCTGGAGGTGGTGATTGCACTGGTGCCGGTGGTGGTGATTGCACAGGTGCTGGTGGTGGTGATTGCACAGGTGCCGGTGGTGGTGATTGCACAGGGGACGGAGGTGGTGATTGCACAGGTGCCGGTGGTGGTGATTGCACAGGTGCCGGTGGTGGTGTTTGTACAGGTGCTGGAGGTGATTGCACAGGTGCTGATGGTTGTGATTGCACAGGTGTCGGTGGTGGTGATTGCACAGGTGCCGGTGGTGGTGATTGCACAGGTGCCAGTGGTGGTGATTGCACAGGTGCCGGTGGTGATGATTGCACAGGTGCCGGTGGTGGTGATTGCACAGGTGTCGGTGGTGGTGATTGTACAGGTGCCGGTGGTGGTGATTGCACAGGAGACGGAGGTTGCGCTGGTTCCGGCCTAACTGGAGGCGTCAGTGATCCCTCACTTGTGTGCGAGGCGCCCGGAATATACGCGTACGAGATGCCTGGTATATGAGTGTGGTGAGGAGTCTGTGTAGGGCTCGGTGTGCACGGTGTCACCTCGGGTACAGGGTACATAGTTACCGTGGAGTGTTCGGGGTAGGGGTCTGCTGCTCCTGCGGGTGCCAGGTCGCGGACGGAGACTGTGTCCTCCCGCCCATCAGGTAAGACCATGTAGGCATACTGGGGGTTCGCATGTAGAAGGTGAACCCTCTCGACCAGCGGGGAGTATTTATTGCTCCTCACATGTTTCAGGAGCAGCACTGGCCCTGGGGATGTCAGCCAAACTGGTAGGGTGGTCCCAGTGACAGACTTCCTGGGAAAAGAGAATAGGCATTCGTGAGGGGTGGCATTGGTGGACGTACATAACAGGGAGCGGATAGAGTGGAGTGCCTCAGGGAGGACCTCCTGCCATCGAGAGACCGGCAACCCTTTTGACTTAAGGGCTAAAAGTGTGGCCTTCCACACTGTGGCATTCTCCCTCTCCACCTGTCCATTTCCCCGGGGATTATAGCTCGTGGTCCTACTAGTAGCAATGCCCCTAGCTAGCAGGTACCGGCGTAGCTCGTCACTCATAAAGAAGGACCCTCTATCACTGTGGATATAGCAGGGATATCCGAACAGAGTGAAGAGCTGGCGCAGGGCTTTTATGACGGACGTGGTAGTAGTGTCGGGGCAGGGGATGGCAAAGGGGAACCGCGAGTACTCATCGATAATATTGAGAAAATAGACGTTGCGGTCAGTGGAGGGAAGGGGGCCCTTAAAGTCAACACTCAGTTGCTCAAAGGGACGGGTGGCCTTGACAAGTTGCACCGTGTCAAGACGGTAGAAGTGCGGTTTGCACTCAGCGCAGATTTGGCAGTCCCTGGTCATCGTCCTGATGTCCTCCAGGGAGTAAGGCAGGTTCCGGGCTTTCACAAAATGGTAAAATCGGGTGACCCCCGGATGACAAAGTTGTGCTTGAAGGACGTATAGCTGGTCGAACTGTGCACTAGCACACTTTCTCCGGGATAGGGCATCAGGGGGCTCATTGAATCTGCCAGGCCGGTACAGGATATCATAGTTGTAGGTGGAGAGTTCTATTCTCTACCGCAAAATTTTATCATTTTTGATTTTGCCCCGCTGTTGGTTGCTGAACATGAACGCAACCGAGCGCTGGTCGGTCAGCAAGGTGAACCTTTTGCCGGCGAGATAGTGCCTCCAGTGCCTAATAGCTTCCACTATGGCCTGGGCTTCTTTCTCCACCGCGGAGTGCTGAATTTCAGAGCCTTGAAGGGTACGAGAAAAGAATGCTACTGGCCTTTCTGCCTGATTGAGGGTAGCAGTCAGCGCGAAATCGGAGGCGTCACTCTCTACTTGGAAGGGAATGGTCTCATCCACCGCATGCATCGTTGCTTTGGCAATGTCCCCTTTAATGCAGCTGAAGGCCGCGCAGGCCTCAGCAGAGAGGGGAAAAGTGGTAGACTTGACCAGGAGGCGGGCCTTGTCTGCGTAACAGGGGACCCATTGGGCGTAATAGGAAAAAAAACCAAGGCACCGTCTGAGGGCTTTGAGAGTGGTGGGAAGAGGGAGTTCTAACAGGGGGCGCATACAGTCGGGATCAGGGCCAATGACCCCGTTTTCCATGACATACCCAAGGATAGCGAGTAGGGTGGTTCCGAACACACACTTGTCCCTGTTATAAGTAAGGTTCAGAGCTTCGGCCACTTGGAAAAATCGTTGGAGGTTGGCGTCGTGATCCGACCAGTCGCGACCACAGATGGTGATGTTATCCAGATAGGGAAATGTGGCCTTCAGTTGGTACTGGTCCACCATCCGGTCCATTTCCCTCTGGAAGATGGAGACACCATTTGTGACACCAAATGGGATGCGCAGGAAGTGATAGAGCCTGCCACCCGCCTCGAAGGTGGTGTAGGGGCGGTCCTCTGGGCGGATGGGGAGCGGGTGATAAGTGGATTTCAGATCTATTGTCGAGTACACCTTGTACTGAGCTATCTGGTTGACCATATCCGCGATGCGGGGTAGGGGGTACGCGTCAAGCTGCGTGAACCTATTGATGGTTTGACTATAGTCCACGACCATCCTATTTTTCTGCCCAGTCCGAACAACAGCCACCTGGGACCGCCAAGGGCTTGTGCTTGGCTCGATGATCCCCTCCCTGAGCAGCCGCTGCACCTCTGACTGAATGAAGGCCCTGTCCCCCGCGCTGTACCTCCTGCTTTTAGTTGCCACAGGTTTACAGTCGGGGGTCAGGTTGGTGAACAGCGGTGGGGGAGGGATCTTGAGGGTGGAGAGGCTGCAAGTGGTGTCAGTAGCGCAGCTGTCGGCATGGTGCTGGGTGGGATGTGCGGGTCGGTGTGTGTGTGTGTGCAGTAACGGGGTATATGGCGAAGTCCCACCAAACTGAGGATTCCTGACAGTGAGCGGTGGGAGGGGCCCGTCATATGCCATAGTCACACTTTTGAGATGGCTCTGGAAGTCCAGCCCCAATAGCACAGGTGCGCACAGTCGAGGCATGACCAGTAGCGCAAAGTTCCGATATTCTGTGCCCTGTACCACCAATGTCGCTACACAACCCACCCGGATGTCTGTGGAATGTGACCCAGAAGCCAAGGTGATCCTCTGGCTTATGGGCCGTGTCACGAGTCCACAGCGTTGCACTATGTCCGGGTCAATAAAACTCTCAGTGCTGCCCATGTCAAACAGGCAGCTAGTCCTGTGCCTCTCCACCAGGATGTCCATCATTGACCTTGGAAGCTGGTGTGGGGCGCTTTGTTCGAGGGTTACGGTGGCCAGAGTTGAGCCGGCTTGGTGCCCGGTAAACACCGGTGGGTCGGGGGCGGGGCATGGCGATGCCAACAAAGGTGGCCGCCCACATCCGAGCATGCAAGATGGCGGCCCCCACATCTCACACACCGCGCTGCTCGACCCCACTCGTGGTTTAGACTTACAGACCCTGGCGAAATGGCCCGTCTTCCCGCAGCTGGAGCAGGTCGCTTCTCGAGCCTGGCAGTGTTTTCGGGGATACATTTTGAATCCACAGAAGTAACACAGCTCAGGCTTTTGCCTGGCCGCCGCCGTGGTCGGGTTTGGGGAGTTCATGGAATCACGACTGGCAGCGGCGTTGGCGAATTTGCTCGCGGGAACCGGCGGCGACGGGGTCTGAGGCGTCCACGGAACCGGCGGGGAATCGCGCAACTGGACAGCGTCAGCGTTGTGCAGAGCAGGCTCCAGCATGTGTGTCGGCCGTCTCGATCGCCAAGCGTAAGGTAAGATCGGCATTTTCCAGCAGCCACTGGCACACATACACTGACCTCATTCCTGTCACAAAGGCGTCTCGTACCAAGAGTTCCGCATGCTGTTCTGCCGTGAGAGTTTTGCAATCACAAGTTTGGACGAGTGTCTGTAGGGCTCGGAGAAACTGGGCGCTCGACTCTGCAGGCTGCTGCCGTTGGGTAGCTAAGCGATGTCTTGCGTAGACGGTGTTCACCGTCTGCAGGTACTGTCTTTTGAGGGCGTCCAGTGCCCCTTCGTAGGTCGACAGGTCCCTGATAAATGAATAAACTTTTGGGGTGACTCTCGAGAGGAGAATTCTGTGCATAACAGCGGGGTCAGTTGCACGAACCTCCTCCAAGTATGATTGGAATCATGCACAGAGTTCAAAGGCAAGAGCTGCTTCAGGGTCTTGGGGGTCCAAATCCAATCTTTCCGGACGTAAAACGGTTTCCATGTTTTAAAACTTCCAGTCAATAAAATTGATGCACCATCAATAACTCACTCTGAGGCGTAAAAGCGAGATATCGGCTTTTATTGACTGGAAGAATGAACAAGCAGTGAGTGACCACCATACTACATCCTGGAGACAGAGAGGCCGGGCCCAGACCTCAATTGCCTTTATACAGGGGCCTGTGGGAGGAGCCACAGGAGCAGTCAGCGGGGGGGTGTGTCCAGACAGGTATATGTAGTTCACCACAGACACCACTCCACTAATTGGTATATCTTGCTTCTGTATGCCCTCTTGTCACCATCTAAGATTCTGCCAACAATGATTGTATCATCAGCAAATTTATAGATGGCATTTGAGCAATCACATTGAGCACACAGTCATGCGTGTAGAGAGAGTAGAGCAGTGGGCTAAGCACACATCCCTGGGGTGTGCCAGTGTTGATTGTCAGTAAGGTGGAAATTTTATTACCAATCCACACAGATTGTGGTCTTCCAGTTAGGAAGCTGAGAATCCAGGGAGGTACTGAAGCTCAGGTTCTGTAACATTTCAATTGGGTCTGTAGGAGTAATGGTGTTAAATGCCGAGCTATAGTCAAAGAACAGCATCCTGTCATACAGGAAAGATGTAAATAAGGTTGAAAGAGTAAATGGAAAATTTACAAAGATGTTGCCAGGCCTGGAGGACCTGAATTATAACGATGGATTGAATAAGTTAGGACTTTATTCCCCGGAACGTATAAGGCTGAGAAATATTCACGATTATTAGGGGTATGGGCTTTTTCCACTGAGGTTGTGTGGAACTATAACTAGAGGTCATGGGAAAATTGAAAAGTTTAAGGGGAACATGAGGGGAAACTTCTTTACTTAGAGGGTCGTGAGCGTGTGGAACGAGTTGCCATTGCATGTGGTGCATGTGAGCTCGATTTCAATGTTTAAGAGAAGTTTGATCAGTACTTGGATAGTAAGGATGTGGAGGGCGATAGTCCTGGTGCAGGTCAATGGGAGTAGGCATTTTAAAAGGTTCAGCACAGACTAGATAGGCCAAAGGGCCTGTTTCTTTGTTGTACTTTTCTAGACTCTATGACATCTGTAATGTCCTCTTATTTTCAAAGAACAGCGTATCCCTTCCTCTACCATTGGTGCTGCTCTTACCCACATTTCCTACGTTTCATGCACATCTGATCTCACCCCATCTCCCTGCCATCATAGAAAAGATAGGGTGTCCCTTGATCTTAACTACCGTCCCACAAGATTCCGTAACTTTGCAATCTCCAACACAGAATTATCACTAAGCATGCATTTTTCAACCCTCCCTACCTCTCCAGTTTCTGTAGGGATTGCTCCAGATGTGACTCCCTTGTCCACTTGTACCTCCCCACTGATCTCCCTCCTTGCACTTGTTCCTAAAGTGGAACAAGTGCTACACCTCCTCCTAAACAGTCCCTCCAAGTCATGTGACACTTCACTGTGAGCCTGTTGGAGTCACCTACTGTATCCGGTGTTCCTGGAGCAGCATCCTCTACTTGAGTGAGACCTGACATAGAGTTTGAGGACCACTTTGTTAAGCACCTTTACTCTGTCCATTGTAAAACACGGAATCTCCTGCGGGCAACCCATTTCAATTTGACTTCACATTCCCATTCTGACCTGTCTGTCCATGGACTGCTCTACTGCCATGATGAGGCCAAACTCAGGTTGGAGGAGCAACCTCACATTCTGCCCTGGTAACCTTTAACCTGATGGTTTGAGCATCAATTTTGATAACTTCTAGTAATTCATCACCCTTTCCTCCTTTACTCTTTTTCTAGTCCTTATTCTTGTTATCCTCTCATCCCTTCTCTTGTCCTTATCAGCCCATTATTTCCCTTTGTTTCCCCTCATCCCTCTCTTTCTTTGTTGATCAACAGTCCTCTCCTATTGGATTCCTCCTTCTTCAGTCCTCTACTTCTTCTACCTATTCCCTCCCAGCTTCTTACTATATAATCTCTGCCTCACCTGGTCCCACCTATCACCCGAAAACTGCTTCCCCTCCTCTCATTTCCTTATTCTGGCTTCTCCCCCCTTCTTTTCCAGTGCTGATGAAAGATCTTGGCCCGAAACATCAACTGTTTACTCATTTCTATAGATGGTGCCTGACTTGCTGAGTTCCTCCAGCATTTTGTGTGTGTTGCTCAAGATTTCCACCACCCACTGTGCTCGTGAGGAGAGTAGAAGATGTGATTGGTGGTGGAAGCTCTTTGCAGGTGCTGGAAATGATGGTGAATGATTAATTAAAGTTGGAGGCTGGTGGGACAGAAATCGGAGAACCTCTGCCCTGACATTTTCCAATACTTGAATACAGTGCAGGTCCTCTGCTGCTGAATCATATCATTCACTTGTCTTGCTGCCAAACAGCAAAATCCACAGGATGGTAGAAGGTGATTGGTGATTTGAAATCGAAGAATGTATTTGGTGTAAAAGATCAAAAATGTGAATTAATTGAATGAGTCAGTTCTTTTAATGGAAATGGGAGAATGCTATTATAAGCATATGCTAAATCTACTAGCGGTTTTTAATTGATTGCTCTCTATTTGTTACTGTTTTTCAATTATTCATCAGGTCACATTCCCATGTTTTTCAGCTTGTTTTAAAGACCTGTTTGTTGGCCTGGATTTCCCAGGAGATGACTTCCGTCAGTTTCTAGTAGAAGATGAACACAGCTGCCAAAGAGAATGTACAGAGGAGCCTGACTGTCAGTACTTCACCTTTGTAAATGGGTTATATCGCAACGCACGGCAGCGGTGAGTCAAACTCTCAAACAACCCAGGAACAAGGAGCAAAAAAACCCTCAGTTTTGTGTAGAGGATAGCTGACTTGGTTCCTTCATCAATCCTATTCCTCTGGCAATTTTTACCCATTTCTTTTAACTCTACAGGAACGTTTGAAAAGAATTAAAACTTCTTTGCAGTTTCTCTGGCCACTTTGGGAACCAGGTTCACCGATTAGTGGCAACCTCAGAGAAAGTATATGCTGAAATGTTTGATGGTTTTGTAAATATGTCATGGCAGGTCAATATTTTTGCAATATCTGCAATAATTTTGATGCCTCAAAAACTGTGACAATATGTTTGGTGGTGTTGTAAATACTTCAAACTATGTAATTTTTTTTCTCTGATTGTTCTTAGTTACATTTGTTACCTCAAAAAGAGCAAACAAGGAACTCCATCAAAGATAACAACTCTTAAGAACGTTGCATCTGGATTTCCTTTAAGGGAATGTGAGTTCAATAAGTCAGGTATGGCCAATGTGATTTTAACCAGTGAAGAGTGAAATAGAAGATAGCTATCTGTATAAATTACAGTGCTTAATTTATCCAGGTAAGGACCATATCACGTGGTCTAACAAAGCAGCTAGATTAATAAATTCTTGCGGTATAACTCTCATCAATAACACTTAATGAGTTTTGAACCCCATCATTGCAATGTTACAGAATGTAGACATAGAAACAACAGACCCTTCATTGAACTGAAGCTTTTCTGACCATCAAGAAAGTACGTGCAATAATCCTATGCAATCCCCCTTTCCATTTGCTGCAGTTCTATCAACTCCCACCAATGAACATTAGTTGGACAAGGTATGTCCCTGTGGTTTCCCCTATTTGGTTATGGATCAAATTGGAATTTATGGAATTTATTGTGCAAGCTCTTTAATTTTTTTTCCGAATGAACCATCTCAGAATATGTGAGGTATTACTAAATTACTAGGCCCAAGAATTCTCTTTTCATGGTGACTTTAAATAATTATTTAATTGTACTTATAGTTTCAGATCAATAAAGGAAATCCCTAACTATAGTTGGAAACAAACTTCTTGACAAAGTCAGTGGGTTAAATTGAATTGATTTATCTATCTGTACAAGGAATGAGTGACTAGAGATCATCTTCATCCAGTTAGTTCTATCTTAAGTTGCATTTGATTTATTCATAAATCTGGCCCCAGTTTGGCACAGATGGAAGAGGGATGAGTGGAAATAGTGACAGAGGTTTGGAAGTTTCAGGTGGAAGTGTTAAATGCTGAAGATAGTGGAATCTAAAGTGAAGGGAAGATGTGGAATGGGACCAAATTAGGGAGGGTGGGGCAGCCAGTGGAAAGAGTTAGTGGAGAGTGTGGGTAATGGACAGATGGAGTACCTGGAGGAGAGGAAAGAAAATGGGTTATTGGGGGCTGGGGGCTTAGATGTATGTAGGAAGAACTGGGTAGACCAGAAGAAGCGAGAACAGAACAGAGGGATTACGTGTTATTTGATGATGATTATTCCAGCATCCAATAACCTCACCAATCAGGCCATGCCCTCTTTTCACTGCTCCTCTTGGGCTGGAAATAAAGAAGCCTTAGTTCCCACACCATTAAGTTGAGGAACAGTTATTCTACAACTATCAGCCTCCTAAACTGGCAAGGATACCTTCAGTTACCACCACTCTGAACTGATTCTACGACCTACTTTACAGAACTCTACTTCCACTTTCAAAAGGACTCTTTACAACATGTGTTCTCGGGATTAATTTTTATTTGTACAGTTTTTCTTATTTTGTACATTGATTGTACAAAATACAATCAATATAGTCTCTGTGTAGTTGTTTAGTAAAATTTATTGTATTTTTTAAAAATATGTAAATACCTGCAAGAAAATGAATCTCAGGGTTGCATATGGTGACATATTGTATAGGAACTTCGATAGTAAATTTACTTTGAATTTTGAAATTGGAAAATTCAGTGTCCATGGCATCTGATGTGGACTATCCACGTAGAATAGAAGGAGTTATTCCTCTAGTTTGCTTAGTAATTACTTTTAATTATTTGAGTAGCCTCTTGGGGACAACCAAAGGTGCTTTTTCCTTTGTAAAATTAGCTTTTTACGATCCAAAGACAATTCTACTTGAACCTTGGGTACTGCAGGGCTACTCCATCAGAAAGCTGCTCATTGATCAGAATAGCTGGACCGTTGTCGGCGGAGAGCCGGTCAGTATCAGGGGATCCAGCTGTGAGGTTTGAGGAGCCAGCTGAGGTGTCAAAGGGGCTGGTCGGTGTATTGGAGGAGCCGGTCAGGACATTGGAGTATAACTGTGGGAGATTGTGATCACAAGTCTCTGTTGGACAGTGATAATGTAAGTTGCTGCAGGCTATTTGCCTTTGTCTGGTGGGTGGACAGGTGACATGGGAGCTGCATGGCCTTGGTTGTAGTAAGTACTAGGCCTCAAGCCTCAGGCTTGCCTGTTGCTGCAGACCAGGTGAGAGACGTAGAAGCATTTACCATATAACCATATAACAATTACAGCACAGAAACAGGCCATCTCGGCCCTTCTAGTCCATGCCGAACCCTTTCTCTCACCTAGTCCCACCGACCCACACTCAGTCCATAACCCTCCATTCCTTTTCTGTCCATATACCTATCCAATTTTACTTTAAATGACAATATCGAACCTGCCTCTACCACTTCTATTGGAAGCTCGTTCCACACAGCTACCAGTCTCTGAGAAAGAAATTCCCCCTCATGTTACCCCTAAACTTTTGCCCCCTAACTCTCAACTCATGTCTTCTTGTTTGAATCTCCCCTACTCTCAATGGAAAAAGCCTATCCACGTCAACTCTATCTATCGCCCTCATAATTTTAAATACCTCTATCAAGTTCCCCCTCAACCTTCTACGCTCCAAAGAATAAAGACCTAACTTGTTCAACCTTTCCCTGTAACTTAGGTGCTGAAACCCAGGTAACATTCTAGTAAATCTTCTCTGTACTCTCTCTATTTTGTTGACATCTTTCCTATAATTTGGTGACCAGAACTGTACACAATACTCCAAATTCGGCCTTACAATTTTAACATTACATCCCAACTCCTATACTCAATGCTTTGATTTATAAAGGCCAACATACCAAAAGCTTTCTTCACCACCCTATCCACATGAGATTCCACCTTCAGGGAACTATGCACCATTATTCCTAGATCACTCTGTTCTACTGCATTCTTCAATGCCCTACCATTTACCATGTATGTCCTATTTGGATTATTCCTATCAAAATATAGCACCTCACACTTATCAGCATTAAACTCCATCTGCCATCGTTGAGCCCACTCTTCTAACTGCCCTAAATCTCTCCCCAAGCTTTGAAAACATACTTCATTATCCACAATGCCACCTACCTTAGTATCATCTACATACTTACAAATCCAATTTACCACCCCATCATCCAGATCATTAATGTATATGACAAACAACTTTGGACCTAGTACAGATCCCTGAGGCACACCACTAGTCACCGGCCTCCAACCTGACAAACAGTTATCCACCACTACTCTCTGGCATCTCCCATCCAGCCACTGTTGAATCCATTTTACTACTTCAATATTAATACCTAATGATTGAAACTTCCTAACTAACCTTCCATGCGGAACCTTGTCAAAGGCCATATAGACAACATCCACTGCTTTACCCTTGTGAACTTTCCTTGTAACCTCTTCAAAAATTTAATAAGATTTGTCAAACATGACCTTCCACGCACAAATCCATGTTGACTGTTCCTAATCAGATCCTGTCTATCCAGATAATTATATATACCATCTCTAAGAATACTTTCCATTAATTTACCCACCACTGACATCAAACTGACAGGCCTATAATTGCTAGGTTTACTCTTAGAACCCTTTTTAAACAATGGAACCACATGAGCAATATGCCAATCCTCCGGCACCATCCCCATTTCTAATGACATTTCAAATATTTCTGTCAGAGCCCCTGCTATTTCTACACTATCTTCCCTCAAGGTCCTAGGGAATATCCTGTCAGGTTCCGGAGATTTATCCATTTTTATATTCCTTAAAAGCTCCAGTACTTCCTCCTCTTTAATTGTCATAGTTTCCATAACTTCCCTACTTGTTTCCCTTCATATCGTCTGAGCTCAGCTGCGGCCTGGCCTCCTCTGTTGGTGCTGCCCTCCTGTGTTTGAGCAGTGGAATGACAGGCTGGATTGTACATATGTACAATACATACTGCCCAGAGACTGTACCATCAATTGCCAGACATCTGGATCTCACTATATATGTTTTTTTGAGTGAAAATGGTTTTGTGTTTGTTACTTTGAAGCTTGCACTTTTGTCCCAGAGGAATGCTGTCTGAATGTTTTGAATGATAATCAAACTTGATTTGATTTCCTTTACCGTTCTTGCTTTGGAAATCATATCTTCTGTTTTAGTTTCAGAATGCAGAACTGATCTTTCTGAAAACGTGGATTTCCCTGGAAATGATATCACTTGGGTTCTTGCACCTGATGCAAATGTCTGTCAACAAATCTGCACTGATGATCCACAATGTTTATTCTTCACATTTCTGAAGAAGGAATGGACAACAGACCATAGAAGGTATGATGGAAGCTATGTGTGTTAGTAACATGCTTAGACAAAGTTTTCTCAAAATTTTCTCTTTCCTCATGGTGGAATTCAAGTCTGCAATATATTTGCAGTATGATATCAAGAAAAGGACTTCATATTCTTGCTCCATACCTTTGAATTAATTGTCCAACTAATTCCACTCCTCTTCATTTTCTTTTGCTTCATTTTTTTCTCTACTATTTCTCATCTCTCTCTGTAATGAGTTGCCCAGTATGATGTCAATTTTTAAGGACTGTATTTTTTTTTCTTTCTTCCCATGAATGGTTTGTATGCATCCTTATGAGGAATGAACAATTACAGATGTCCTTCAACTTTGTATATCAAGTTGCATTCAGCCTGTTCAGGAATCTGCCAGAGAATCACTTATCAGTAAGCCACAGAGATATCGTACATGTTCAAGTCCAGACTTTCTAAAATGTGAGTTGATAAGTCAAGTGGGATGACCACATTAGCTGATGGAGTCATGATCAATAGTCCTCATTCCAGATTTTCAGGTCCCACCCTCATCCCAACACATGCCAGCAGTAAACCTTTGAACTGCTGACCAGGTCCCAATGCTGTTGCTTTCCCTCTTCTCCACACTTGCTGCCTCAATGACATGTCCACCCAACTCTTTTGATTACATTGGCTGCAGGTGGTGGGGCTTGTCACGGAGATATACAGCATTAAACAAGCTCTTCGTCTCACTGTGTCCATGCGAACCATCAATAGCCCACCTACACTCTTCTTATTTACTTACACTTAGTTTGTTGTCTAGTATCATTTGGTGATTCAAGTGCTCATCCAGAGACATGTGAGTAGATCTGCCTCTACCATCTTCACAGGCAGTGTGTTCCACAATCCAGCTACTGCATGAATGAAAACTACTCGTCTGAACTCTTGCTTGATGGACAAGAGTATTGTCGGTGTGCAAGAAAAAGAGGGAGCATGGGCCTTCCAATTACAGTGAACCCTGAGGGAGGGAGTGAGCAAGGAGGCCGTGAAAGAGTTCGCTTTGAGCAGCTGCCATCTCCTTCCACTGGCTTGGAAGCAGAATGTTTTGACAGAATGGTGTCTATTGTCAGTAATTGTACTATGCAGGGATATGTATGTTCCCCGGCTCATGATTCAGCACTCTGGTATCTGGAATGGGATCCAATCCCATTCCAGAGACTGGAGTGCACACTTCCAAATGAAATCCCAGTTCAGTACTGAGGGACTGTATCTTTACACTAAGCTTGGTCCTCTATTTGGATGGAAGATCATAATCCCAAAGAGATCAAAGAATATCCAGGTGTTCTTTTAGATGTTTTGTGTGATATCAGCCAATTCATCTACAATGCCATCAGGGGTTTCCAACCTTTGTTATGCCATGAACCCCTGCCATTAACTGAGGAGTCCGTGGACCCCTTGTGTATAATAAATTATCTGGTCATCATCACAACATTCTTTGTAGGATCCTGCTCCACCGCAGTTGTTATATTGCTTGATGGCTTCTTAGTTTTGTTTGTCTGCTGGGATTATCAGAGACTTAATGAATTTGTAAATTAATTGCTGGCCCAGAACCTATTACCAGTGAGGAAGAAAGTTTCTTCCAAGGCAGGGGAAATGAAACCGTATTTCATTTTATAGGATCAGTACAATCTCACTGGCATTCTCTATATTTGTTTGCTTGACTGTTGTTTAATTAATATCATAACTGACCATTTTCCAGATTTTACTGTTACCTGAAACAAACTGCAACTGGAACAGTCTCAAGGACAACAAAGTTGTTAAACGTTGTCAGTGGGTTTTCCCTCAAACAGTGCAAGAATCGGAACAGTAGTAAGTAATGAAAAAACTTACAATTTTGTTTCTTCTTTTAGTTGCTTCTTAACATAAATGAGCTCAGGCCATTTTTAAGCTGGCATTTCAGGATCTAGTTATCATATCAAGGCCAGAATCTATTGTCCATCCCTCATTGCCCTTGAGGTCAGTGAGCTACTTTGCTGAACTGCTGTTTTCTGCTGTTGAAGAAAGTGAAGTCTAGGATTTAGACCTGTATGCAAGAAGGACCTGTAATAGTGTTTGTTTATTTATTTTTTATTCAGCGATACAGTGAGGAAGAGGCCCTTCAGGCCCTTTGAGCCACACCACCCAACAATCCCCGACCACGATTTAACCTTAAGCTAATCATGGGACAATTTACAATGACCAATTAACCTACTAACCAGTACATCTTGAGACTGTGATAGGAATCTGGAGCACTCTGAGAAAGCACACATTCCATGGGGAGGACATACAGCAACTCCCGACAGAGGATGCTGGGATTGACCGCTGAGCTCCAATGGGCTGAACTGTAATAGCATTGTGCTAACGGCTGTGTTACTGTGGTACTCATGGGGATGCTGTATCCAGTATCCAGGGAACCAGTAGATGATGATGTTCCCGTGCACCGATCTCTTTTGTTCTCCTTGGTGGTCGGAGTCATGAATTTGAGGGATGCTGTTGAAAGTACCAGGAAGGTCATGTTGTTGTTGCATTTAGTGATCTTGAAGTCAAAATCATTTCCAGTGCCATAAAAAAAGGAACATTTGTGAGAACAACAAGAAACAAATCAAACAACAGTTTTTAGCATTTGTAGGGAAGCAGTGGTGAACTTGAATGTAACACCTTGACATCCTCTGACAAGGCAATTCCCTTTCCTTGACCCTCTTTGCTATTAGGAAATCTCTGGAAGGTCACCTTCCTTATTGGCAGACCTTAATCAGTAAGGACTGTTTACAACATCTTCTCCTCACTCATCATCAACGTAGATGCGCCTCAAGGCTCCCTGCTCCATTTTCTATACACAAATGATCGTGTGGCTAAGCACGCTTCCAACAGCATCTTCAAATTCAGTGACAACCCTACCATTGTTGCACAAATTGCGGGTGGCCAGGAGCAAGCTTCCTGGAATGAGCAAGGTCACCTGGCTGGTCGGTGCTGCAAAAGCAACCTATCAAATGACCTGTCCTGGGCCCAGCAGATTGCTGCAATTACAAGGAAAGTTGCCAACAACTTTACTTTCTGAGGAGGTGAGGGAGTTCGGATGGTCACCTAATACTAACAGACTTCCACAGGTGTACTGTTGGAAGTTTCCTTACTGGTTTGCACCCTGGCCTGGCATGGTAATGGGAATGGGAATGCGTAGGAATGTAAGAAGCTGCATGGAGTAGTGGGCTCTGCCTAATACACCATGAATACATCCCTCCCCACCATTAGTAGTATCTACAGGAGAGTGCCTCAAGAAGAGAACATCTACTTTCTTGTGTATATTGGCTATATTTGATTTTAAATTTGTGATTTCCTACTGAATGCTGCGTGTAAGATGCTATGTATCTGTGATACTGCTGCAATTAGGTTTTTCATTGCACCTGTGCAAGCTTGTAATGTGCTGATGATAATAGACTCAGCTTTGACTTTGAATATTCTCAAGATGTGAAGTCCACAAAGAAGCTGAGAAGTGTATCAGGCAGAGGGCCAAACAGTCATAAAGTGTTCAGGAGTGTACGATCACTGTCAGAAAACTTGCTATTAACAAATGAAGCAAGTGCAGAAACTTCTCTCCATTTAACAACAGGGATCAATGTTGGTAATATCCCAAACATCATCACTGTCTATCTAGGCCAGTATTTTGAATGGGTATGGAGAACTGGTGTTCTGAGGAAATGATTATTATCTAGACGTTTTCTAAATTAATCCAAAATAAACTCACCCTTATTAATTTCCAGTCACTCAGTAATTTGATTTCCTATTTTCTTCAGCTTGTTATAAAAAGATCTTTGATGGCCTCGACTTTCCGGGGAATGACTTCCATCAGTCTGTAGTCGAGGATGAACACAGTTGCCAGCGTAAATGTACCGAGGAGCCTCACTGTCAGTTTTTCACCTTTGTGAAAAAGGAATTTCACAATGAAGTACAGCGGTTAGTCAATCAACCAATATTCTGGCATTCATAAATAATAAGAGCATTCAAATAGAAAAAATTATTCTCAGACCCTTGATCTATAATAATATTTTCTTACATCTTCATGCATTTTTTTCATGCTGAAAATGTTTGTAACTCCACCCATAACTAAAGAGTTTAAAAGATTAATACACTCAGTCCCAGCATCAAAGAAAACAAAAAAAAATTGCTCAAGCTATATAATGATTTTCTGATTGTTTGTAGCTACATTTGTTACCTCAAAAACAATGAAAAAGGAACTCCATCAAGAATAACAGATCTCTCAGGTGTTATGTCAGGATTCTCTTTAAGGAGATGTGAGTTCAGTAACACAGGTATGTCTAGAACTACTTTCCTCTCTTTAGTGTGAAAGCAATGATTCTAAAGTATCTGAGTAGTCAGGGATTCAAAGTTATGGTGAGAAGGCGGGGGAATGGGACTAAAGGGGAGATTGGATCAGCTCATGATGAAATGGCAGAGCAGACTCGATGGGCCGAATGGCTGACTTCTGCTCCTTTGTCTTATGGTCTAAAGTTAAATATAAAAATTCCCTTCATAGAACATAGAATACAGCACAGGAACAGCCCTTAGGCCCTCAATGTTATGCCAAACCAATTAAATTAGTAATCAAATGGCCTGCTAAACGAATCTCTTTTGACTACACAATGTCCATATCCTTCCCTTTCCCTCATATTCATGTGCCTATCTAAAAGTTTGATAAAGTCCTTCTGCCACCACCTAGGCAGCATATTACAGGCACCCACCACCACTCTGTGTAAAAAAAAACTTGACCCTCATATCTCCTTTGAAATTACCACCTCTCATCTTAAGTGCATGTCTTGTGGTATAAAACATTTCAACTCCGGGATAAAGATACTATCTGTCTACTTTATCTATGCTCTCAAAATCTCATAAACCTCTATCAGATCTCACCTCACCTTCCACTGCTCTGGAGAAAACAACTCAAGTTTGTCCACCCTCCCATTATAGCACATGCCCTCTAATCTTGGCAGCATCCTGGTTAAAGTTCTTCTGCACTCTTCCAAAGCCTTGACATCTCTCCTGTAATGGGGCAACCAGAACTGTATGCAATACCCCAGATGTGGCCTAACTTGAGTTTTATTCAAACTGCAACTTCCTGACTTTTCAACTCAATGCCTTGAGTAATAAAGTTCAAATTTGATTGTCATTCAACCATCCATATGGATACAGCCAAATGAAACAGCATATCTCTGGAGCCAAGGTTAAAAACACACTACCAACAGTCATGCACAGCACACAGTACGTAGAGCACTTATAATTATATTACAAAAAATGGTTACTAAAATATATAAAATAACAATTTATTATTATTAATAAATAATTAGACCCTGAGTGTCATGGCCCGTAAATTGATGGTGCATGGATGTTGTTCTGGAGCCATGTTTCTGCAGAACTAGCCCGCAGTTCCTCATTTTGCACAATTGCAACGCAGATGAGCAAAATCCAGCTTGACTTCCACTGAGCGAACACTGGAGGGCAGCACCGAAGGGATATGCCAGCCCCTAACCCAGTGTGCCATCCAATGTCAAACAGACAGTTCCCGTGTCTCCCTCCCTGACAGCCGCAACAGGCAATCTTCAAGCGTGACGGCCTTTTTGTGCGACAACTGAGGCAATGCCTCTCCCCTGGTGTTGGTCTCGCCAGTGAACCAGTGAATTGGTCCTTCAGTGGTCCACATTACCAATGCCTTCTATGGTCTTGGACTTGGAACAAAAACATCCAGGACAATCCCCCGCACCATCTGTTGGACCGGGCTCTGCCCACCGCCTCTGATGTCTTCCTCTCCCGGTGGTTGAAGCAGGCTGCAACATGGTGTGTGTAACAAGTCCAGCTCCACTGCTGTCAAGCAGCCGGCCAATGGGGTAGACTTGCAGTACTCGGTGTTCTTAATATCCAGCAATGTCTTGAAATTGTAAAAAATACATAAAAGTCGAACAATTACTCCTTTGTTTGGAGTCAGGAAGGCCACTGCATCCAAGTGTGCCACCATCTGATCGGAATGGCAAGCACGCCATTAGCCTTTTTAACCATTCTATCAACCTGTGCACTTTGCACTTTCAGCCAAGTAATTTATATAAATCACAGACAGCAAAGATCACAGTACAGATGCCTACAGATCACCACTAATCAAAGACTTCCTTCGACCACTACCAATTCACCATGGATCCCATGCATCTTGATCTTGTGGATGAGCCTCCCATGACGGATGTTGTCAAATGCCTTACTAAAATCCATGTAGATAACACCCACAGCTCTCTCACCACCTTGTCAAAAAACTCTATCAAGATAGTAAAACACAACTTTCCCTGCACAGAGCCACAATGACTCACCCTAATTAGGCCATGGAATTCCAAATGCTCATAAATCCTATCCTTAAGAAGTATCTGCAGTAACTTCCCTATCACTGATAGGGGACTCACCAGTCTGTAGTTTCCAGGATTATCCCTGATTCTCTTCTTGAACAATGGAATGGCATTAACTACTTGTCAGTCCTCCGGGATCTCACCTTTGGCTGGAGGGGACATATAGATTTTGGTCAAGGCCCCAGCAATCTCTTCACTTGCCTCTCTCAAAACCTGGGGTATATCTCTTCAGGCTCTGGGGGCTTATCTGCATTAATACTCTTTAAGAGACCCAATATTACCTACTTCTTTACTTCAAAATGTCCTAGCTTATTAGCTGATCTCCCTATCCTCCACATCCCTCTCCTTGTTAAATACTGATATAAAGTATTCATTAAGGATCTCATCCACATCCTCCACATTCAAACAATGTTCTACCCTTGAATGGTCCTCTCCTCTCTCTAGTTATCAACTTGCTGTTGATAAGATTCTTATCAACAGCAAGACCCCCACTGTTGCTCTGCCTGATTTTACCCTTCCCTGCTGGCATGCAGAATCAGCTACAGTGCCTGTGGCCCGGCTGCAGCTGCTGTGCCCTCATTGGTCACCCCCCCCTTGCAGTATCCAAAGGGGTATACTTGTTGCTGAGGTGAATGACCACTGCACTGACTGCTTACTGCCCTAAATTCTCCTGGTCATCACTCATCTACTCTCTGAAGCTTGCACTCTGAGTGTGACCACCATAGTAAAAGTTTCATCTATGAGGTTTTCAACTTCCTGGATGATCCTGAGTACATCCAGCTCCAGCTTCGGTTCCTTGACATGGTCAGTTAGCTGCTGAGGTTGGGTGTACTTCCCGCAGACATAGTCATCAAGGAGACTGTTAGGTATCCTGAAATCCCACATCTTACACTGCCTTAACTACCACCCTGCGCACACTGATATGTAAACCAAACACTACACATATACTGAAGTGACCTTACCTGTCCTGACCTGCTACTCCCCTGACTCCAACTCTTCTTACCAAAGACTTTAGAACCGAAGCCTCAGTTTTCCACTCTAACAATGCCCACTCCAACAATGGCCACCCTGTGTAAACTTTGCTGCTTTTTATTGGCTGAAGTAAAATTCACTCCCAATGAGTGTATTGTTTTTGAATGGCTCCAATTCTGCTCAGATCCCACTTTCTCATTCACTACTTCTTACTCCACTGATAATTTATCGAAGCATGGCTGAGAGAATGTGATAAACAATGGACCTAACTGACGAATTCATACATTGTGAATGATATCCACAGTTCTCAATTAAATAGTAAAAAAGTCAGCATTTGTATATTGATTCGTGCTTGATGATAAATAAGGTGGCCCAAAATGTCTTTGGTGAGTAACTTCAGGAGATAATATTGGACTGCTCCATGGGAAACTGTGCTGTAGCTGAAGCAGAAGCCTTATGTTTCTTGTGAAGCCAGACTTTTACAGTTGAGATTCACTGTATTGATGATCAATAAACTTCATGTTTTAAAATAATGGGTGTTGTTAACTGTGCATTGCAGCCCATTGTTGTTGGTCACATGGATACAATGTGAATGATCTAATTTGGAATATGCTATTGTTTCTGGGATATCTGATGGGATTTAAATATTGGTATTCAGTTTAATTAAGTAGCGAATTACTTCAAAATTAATTGTAATGAGCTCAAAAGTTTAGATGTGTAGGCCCAAGTGTTATGTAAATCAAAATTGGACATTCACCTGACAAGCCCATAAATAATAATTTTGTTACAGATAATTGATGCAAAATAAATTAATCTCATTTCATTGCAGGATGTGTACCCGAGTTGGCTGTAAACACTGATTTTCCTGGAAATGATATTGAGTCAGTTCTTGCCCCAGATGTCAAGTATTGTCAAAAATTGTGTACCGACCATAAAAATTGTCAGTTTTTCACCTATTTGGCAAGTGATTGGAACACTGACAAACGAAGGTAAATCTATAACTTCATTCAGAAGCTTCAGTGGTTTATGAAAATGTAATACAAAGGTATCACATCCTAAATTGAGACCTGTTTTGTCACAAAAGAAAATAAACATAGTTCAATCTCACAGCGCATTCTTATTCCCTGTCCTGCCCATGTCTGCCTTGTCCACTGGATTCCACTGATGATGTGGTGGTTTCTAAGGGCTTCAGTGAGCATCTTTATGTTGGTTTTGTTACGTACCCCATAACTGGGTGTCTTACCAGCAAAGATAGAAGTGTCCGTTGGAATCTGGTACTATTTTCAAAACAGTGTTTATTAGTAAAAATATACAAATCAATATCAACAATGCAAATATACAGATAATACACGTTAGCAATACTAAACCTAGAAGTGTGGGTATAATAATAATCAATAATAAACAAGCTCTATCGTTGTCTAGGGGATAATGAATTGTCATATGTGAGTATAAAGTTCAGTTCAGTTCATACAGGCTGAGGTAGTTGTTGGTCGATGTGTTGTAATTGTTGGAGAGAGAGAGAGAGAGAGAGAGAGAGAGAGAGAGATCAAACAGTGACAGCCAGTCAAACCTTCCTTTACGATCTTGATCCATCGATGTGTTGTTGTGGCCATTCAGGTATGACCCCTCTGTCCTTTAGCTATACCATTCTTCTATGGTGGACTCGTCACCCAGGCAAGGGTGGACACACACACAAGCCCCCACCAGCCTCGCTATAAACACTGTGAGTTAAAATTGACCGATCCTTCATTCGGTCTCCGATGCCCCACACTTTCTGGTGGGTTCCAACACTTAAGCAGTGCTCACTAGTGTGTCTCTTGGTGCGCCTGAGGGGTGTCTCCCCAGACCTCACTTTTATCCCTACTCACGGGGTCTCAGATGTCAATCAGGTTTGAATGGCTTAGCCCATCAAACCAGCCCACACCGGCTGTCCACTGAGGAGTTTTAATGAACAGAATAGTACCAAGTAAACAGCCCTCTCCGGAGCCGTGAGTCTTACAGGAGTCATAATATGGTCTCTCTCCCCCGGTGTTATCTCACCCTTGTCTGAAGCAAATGTTCCAGTCCCAGTATGTTTTGTTCCATCTCTTTCTCTCTCATTAACAGCCTGGCAACAGTTTTGTAATTCTCCCAGGGGAGGGGGACATGGGCAACCTTGCACCCTTCTGCCCATCAGAGCTGTTCATCCTTTGTAACAGTTTGCTGTTGTGCTATCCATATGTGTAAACTTATGCAAATATGTGAATGCTATGTCAGAGTACTAATTTATAATGAATACTGATTTTGAAATAATTGAAAAGTGCCTAAGATTAGTCACTGGATACGTGATCTAGAGATTGATTGTCAAACACATTCAGCAAAGTTTCCTAAGTCCATAGAAGTCCCAGTGAGAGAGTGTGCAATACTTGATTTGTGATTAGGGAAAGAGTCAGGGCAGCTGACAGGAGTTTCTGGAGGGGAACGTTTTGTATCTAGTGATTATAATGCCATTTGTTTCAAATTAAATATGGAAAGGATAGGTCTGTTGTGTGAGGTGAGATTCTGCTTTGGAGAAAACACAATTTTGATGGCATCAGAAAGGATCTGACAAGTGTGGATTGGGACAAGCTGTTTGCTGGCAAAAGTGTACTTGGTAGTGGGAGGTTTTCAAAAGTAAAATTCTGAGAGTGCAAAGCTTGTATGTGTCTGTGAGAATAAAAGGTAAAGATAACAGGTTTAAGGAACCTTGGTTTTCAAGAGATATTGAGGCCTTGGTTAAGAACAAGAAAGGAAGTGCGTAGCTGATTGGAAAAAATGAGGTGCTTATGGAGTATAAGGAATGCAAGAGAACACTTAAGAAAGAAATCAGGAGGACTAAAAAAAGGCATGAGGTTACCCTAGCAGACAAGGTGAAGGAGAATCCTAAAAGATTCTACAGTATGTTAATAGCAAAAGGATTGCAAGGGACAAAATTGGTCCTCTGGAAAAACAGAATGCTAACCTATGCATGGAGTCAAAAGAGATGGGGGAGATCTTAAATGGATTTTTTTTTTGTTTTTTTTGGGTTTTTTAAAAACTTCATTTGAAAGCTTTTGATAGGAAATTTAAACTCTATTTCTCTCACTAAAGATGCTGCTTGACCTGAGCTATATAAGCATTTTTTGTTTTTATTTCAGATTTCCAGTGTCTGAAGTTTAGGTTTAATTTTCAGTAAAATTATTACATTGAGTTTAGCAAAATGATTCTCATATTATATTTCAGATTTTATTGTTATCTTAAAAACAACGCAAAAGGGGAACCATCAACTGTAACAAAGTTGCAGAATGCTGTCTCAGGCTATTCCCTGAAAAAATGCAAGGCATATGACTGTAAGTCAAACATTGACAAACTGTTGTACAATTCTAGTTGGTATTTGCTGCTTGACTTATTTCTATAAGAAATAATGTATTGCAATGTAGGTGTAAATTTTGAGAGGTATTTCCCTCTGCAATGCTCATACTGGGAGGCATGATTTTAAGGAGATTGGAGGGGAATATTTGTTACACAGACTAGTAGGTGCATGAGATAGACAGAGATACATTAGTGACGTTTATGAAAGTCTCAGTTTGACACATGGATGATGGAAGAATGGAGGGCTCTATGTGCGGGATGGGTTAGACTGATCTTCGAGTAGATTGTAAGGTTGGCACAATACTGTGGGCCAAAGGGCCTGTACTGTGCTCTAATGTTCTATATTATATGTTTTCTGCAATGTTTACACTTTAATCTTTAAACATGTTTACTCTTAGTCTTTAGGCAAGATAAGAACCTGCAAGTTCACATTGTCCCACATGGCCCAGTGTGAGTGGGAATCAAAGAAATGAGTCCATGACTCTAAATAAGGAATATGTTAAGTCTTGTGTGTAGCATAATGAAGTACCCCAAGCATTTCAATCAAGGATATAATTTTACACATTGTAGCCTAGAGAAGGGCATGCATGTCTCAAAAGGATATCCAAGTTATGAATTTACTATCAAAGTATATTACAAAAGTAGCTGATTACATGAGGAAATTATGTTTGGTTAGAAGTTTGAAATTTTGGGATCTGCTTGTTTGGCACACCCTAATTGGGATCAGTAGTTTGGCACTTCCATCACTATATGTAGGGGATTAAGCTGTAAACAAGTGAGTCTTTACTTGTGGACTCACAGGAACTGCCACCTAGGTTATTTCACAGCACTGCAGGGTTCGGGAGATGTTCAGTAATGGGAAACAAAGGCCTTTTTTCCTTGGAACGTAGGAAAACAAGGGGAGGTTTAATAGAGATATTCAAAATCATGAGCAGTATAGATAGGATAAAACAAGCAAGCTTTTTCCATTGAGGTTGAGTGAGACTAGAACAATAGACAATAGGTGTTGGAATAGGCCATTCGGCCCTTCGAGCCAGCACCGCCATTCACTGTGATCATGGCTGATCATCCACAATCAGTACCCCGTTCCTGCCCTCTCCCCATATCCCTTGACTCCACTATCTTTAAGACCTCTGTCTAACTCTTTCTTAAAGGCATCCAGAGAATTGGCCTCCACTGCCAATTAACCTATAGGTCGTAGGTTAAGGGTGAAAGGTGAAATATTTAAAGGGGTAACTGAGAGGGAGCTTCTTCACTCAAAGAGTGGTGTGTGTGTGAAATGAATAGCCAGTGGAAATGATGGATGCAGGTTCAATTACAACATTTAAGCAAAATTTGGATAAGTACATGGATAGAAGATGTTTGGAGGGCTATGGTATAGGTGTGTGTAACAGGACTAGCTAGAATAACCATTCAGCATGGACTAGATGGCCAAGGGGCCTGTTTCTGTGCTGTATGATTCCATGATGCATATCAAGAGCAAGTACCTGTAGATAACTAGGGCGAGGATAGAACCACTCAAAGATAAAGGAGGGATCATGTGCTTTGTGGTGGATGATGTAAGCGAGGACTTAACCGAGGTATTGATTAAAGAGAATGTTGTGGTGGATAGTAAGCATTTGGAAAATGACAGCCTAATTAGGAACAGTCAGCATGTCTTGCTAACTTGATTGAGGTTTTCAAAGAGGTGATGAAGGTAGAACTGTGTATGTAGTCTACATTGGATTTGGTCAGGTATTTGACAAGGTCCCTCTCAGTGGGTTCATCCAGAACATTAGGATTCATGGGATTTATGGTGACTTAAGTGTTTGGATGCAGAATTGGCTTGCCCATAGAAGGTAGGGAGTGGTGGTTAATGGAACTTATTCTGGCTGATGTCTGTGATAACGATGATCCATAGAGGTGAAAACTGGAACCTCTGCTGTTTTGTGATATACGTACAGTGTATAAAAAATCTTGGATAAAAATGTGGATAAGTTTCCAGATGATACAAATATTGGTGGTTTTGTGGATAGTGTCGAGGACAATCAAAGGACACAGTGGGAAATAGATCAGTTGCTGATTTAGGCAGAGAAATGGCTGATGGAGTTTAATGAAGCCATATGTCATGGTGTTACATGCTGTGAAATCAAATGTAAAGGACAGTACACAGTTAACAGCAAAACCTTTAACATTGTTGAGATACAAAGAGGTCTTGGGGTTGAAGTCCTTGAAAATTACTACATAAGTTGCTTTTATTAGTTGAGGCATTGAGTTCAGGAGTTGGAAAGTTATCTTGCAGCTTCATAAAACTCTGGTTAGGCCACATCTGCTGTAATACATTCAGCTCTGCCCTTACCATGAGAAGAAGGAAGTAGAGTCTTCAGAGAGAGTGCAGAAGAGGTTTACCACGATGCCATCTGGATTCGAGGGCATGTGCTATAAGGAGAGGTTGGATAAAATTTGTTTGTTTTCTCTGGAGTGGTGGAGGCTGAGGAGAGATCTGATGAAAGTTTATAAGATCATGAGGCACATAGGGGAGACGTCCCGTGTTGTATTCCCAGTGTCCAAATGTCTGATACTTGAAGGCATGTTGTTAAAATGAAAGGGCAAAGAGGGTGTGTGGGGAAAATTTTTTACACAATGTTGAGAGTCTGAATGTGCTGTGCAGGTGGTGATGGAGCAAGCATGATAGAGAGACTTCAAAGACTCTTAGGCACAGGAATATGCAGAGAATGGAGGGGTATGCAGATAGTGTAGGCAGAAGAGATTAGCTTAGCTAGTTTGTACCATTATGAGCTGATGGTCCTCTTATTCTGTTATTTATCAGATCAGTTTCTATGTTTTTCAGCTTGTTTTAAAGACCTGTTTGTTGGCCTGGACTTCCCAGGAGATGACTTCCGTCAGTTTGTAGTAGACGATGAACACAGCTGCCAAAGAGAATGTACAGAGGAGCCTGACTGTCAGTACTTCACCTTTGTAAATGGGTTATATCACAACGCTCGGCAGCGGTGAGTCAAACTCTCAAACAACCCAGGAACAAGGAGAAATAAATCTCAGTTTTGTGTCATGTATGGAAGTTTTGGATACTTCATCAATCCTATTCCTCTGGCAATTTTTACCCATTTCTTTTTTAACTCTACAGGAATGATTGCCAAGGGTTAAATTTCTCTGGAGTGTGCATGACCAGTTCAAGAACTAAGTTCAGTTTTTAGTGGCACTCTGAGAGAAACTATGTGCAGAAATATTTGATGGATTTGTAAATATTTCACAGCAGGTCACTTTCTGAAATAATTTTGATTCCTTAAAAAGAGTGATAGTATGTTTGGTGATTTTGTAGCTATTTCAAATGATGCATTTTTCTTCTGATTGTTCATAGTTATATTTGCTACCTCAAAAAGAGTGAACAAGGAACACCATCAAAGATAACAACTCTGGAGAATGTTGTATCTGGATTTCCTTTAGGGGAATGTGCATTCAATAAGTCAGGTATGGCCAGAATAATTTTACTTAATAAGGTGAAATAGAAGACTGCTGATTATCTTCATGGTGCTATATTCTATCTTCCTTATTTGTTTAAGTTATCCATGAAAGGATGATATTAATGGAGTATAAACGAGGAGCTAAATTAATGAATTCATGCCATATAATTCTTATCCATAATATTTAATCAATTGAGCAGTTTTGCTGTTTGGAATTGTAAAGGCAACAGACTCTTTGGCCCACTAAATGGGTTCTGTCTGTCAAGTAAGTTAATGCACTAATCTTATACTCTCCCACTTTCCTACCAGCTCCAATTAAATACTACCATTCAAATTCACATTTGGGGTAATTTTCAGTGGAAATTTAACCTAGCAACCAGCATTTCTTCAGGTCATAGTAGCAAAATGGAGAAGCTGAAGGAAATCCACATGATGTCTGGAAGAACGTGCAGACTCCAAATGGTCAGCACTGGAGATTAGGATTGAGTGAGAGTTACTGAAACTGTGAGGCAGTGAAGCTACCCACTGTACCACTGTATTGTCCTTACACAAGCATTTATAGTACACTAAGAGTTGTGAGCCTTGTTTAAATAATTGTTAGGATTTATTGGTTGATAGATCAGGTGCATCCCTCATTTGTGTTCTCATTATTCCTTGACAATACCCCTGCATTTTCTTATAATTAGTATAGAAAAATATAAATAGGCAGTACAATACTTTTTAAGTTGACAAAGCCACATGACCAAAATCATATGGTTATGAAGTTACAAAGTAGAACCTAAAAGGGAATCACGGGCACTTTATTTTTTGCTTTATCTGTAGTCTTCCTGAGAGTGTTATTTAGCTGCATAGAGCAGTAGATTTCTCGAATCCTTGATACCTCAATATAATGGATACTATTTTTGTTTGGGTCGTTATGAATTTTGTTTCATGTTATCTGGGCTACTGAAGTTCTGTGGTTCATTTCATTGATATTGGCATGGAATTGAATTGAATTGAATTGAGTTTAGTTCTTACATCCTTCACATGAGGAGTAAAAATCTTTCTTACGTCTCCGTCTAAATGTGCAATCATAGTAATTTAAAAACATAGAAATATAGAAAACCTACAGCACAATACAGGCCCTTCAGCCCACAATGCTGTGCCGAACATGTACTTACTTTAGAAATTACCTAGGGTTACCCATAGCCCTCTATTTTTCTAAGCTCCATTTACCTGTCCAGGAGTCTCTTAAAAGACCCTATTGTATCTGTCTCCACCAATGTCGCCAGCAGCCCATTTCATGCACTCACCACTCTCTGTGTAAAAAAAAAACTTACCCCTGATATCTGCTCTGTACCTGCTTCCATGCACCTTAAAACTGTGCCATCTCGTGTTAGCCATTTCAACCCTGGGGAAAAGCCTCTGACTAGCCACATGATCAATTCCTCTCATCATCTTATACACCTCTTTCAGGTCACCTCTCATCCTCTGTCGCTCCAAGGAGAAAAGGTCAAGTTCACTCAACCAATTATAATAATTTATAATAAATAGAGCAGTCAATGTAACATAGAGATACACTCAGATCAGTGTGAGTTAATCAGTCTGATGGCCTGGTGGAAGAAGCTGTCCTGGAGCCTGTTGGTCCTGGCTTTTATGCTGTGGTGCTGTTTTCTGGATGGTAGCAGCTGGAATAGATTGCGGTTGGGGTGACTTGGGTCCCCAATGATCCTTTGGGCCCTTTTTTCACACCTTTTTTAAATGTCCTGAATCATGGGAAGTTCACAACTACAGATGTACTGGGCTGTCCGCACCGTTGTCTACAGAAGGGAGGTACAGTTCCCATACCAGGCAGTGATGCAGCCAGTCAGGATGCTCTCAATTGTGCCCCTGTAGAAAGTTCCTAGGATTTGGGGGCCCATACCAAACTTTCTCAACTGTCTGAGGTGGAAGAGGTGCTGTTGTGCCTTTGTCACCACACAGCCGGTGTGAACAGACCACATGAGGTCCTCACGAGGAACTTAAAGCTGTTTACCCTCTTAACCCCAGATTCATTGGTGTCAATAGGGGTTAGCCTGTCTCCATTCCACCTGTCATCCACAACCAGTTCCTTTGTTTTTGCAACATTGAGGGACACTGCATGTAAAACATTCTTAATATAGCTGGAGATTGTTGCGTGTTAGCTTTATAGAACTTTATCTTCATGTCATGTTTGATCATTTTGGAACTGACATTTCACAATACTTCTGTCATGGTCCCGATCGTTAATTTCCCAAATTGATTCCAAATCTCTTCAATAATGGCACGCCTGGTTTCCATCAAAGACTCGGTATAAGAACCTTTATGTCACAACCACTAGTTGCCAGTTCGTTGGTCTTTTTTTTCCTGTGAGTAAACTACTATTCCCAATCGCTCAGAACTGTTTGTTCTATGTTTCGCTCCAGTTTCAAGGTTTACCTATGAGACTCCATTTCTCTGAGACAAGGCTCCATGTCAAGTAAAAGCTCTGTGTCAAGGTTCCATATCAGGGCTCTATGTCAAGATCCCTCCTGCTTGCTGTTCGGTGTTTAGGCCCGTGTGAACATCCGAACTCAATCTCCATGCCTGTGTCCTGCAGTTGGGTTTGCTTCAGTCGCTCATTGCAGCAACTTCATTTGTAAAGTGACAAACGTATCTCCCTCAGTTCTACGACTTTTGTAGCTCTGACCTTGTACTTCAATATTTTCTTCTGGTTTTATAATGTTCTCATATGTCTTCTTGCATGAGATGTAATATTGAAATGAGCTAAGCACAATTACTAAAAATAACAATAATGAGAAATCCTACAGTGGCTGGAAATCCAAAGCAACACACACACAATGCTGGAGGAACTCAGCAAGCCAGGCAGCTTCTAGGGAAATGAATAAACAGTCAATGTTTGAGGCCAGGACTTTTTTTCAGTACTGGAAAGGAAAGGGGAAGATTAATGTTGTTACTAAAGAAACACAGCTGGGTCAAATTTTGTATATTATCTCTGATATTAAATTAATTGTCTATCAACATAGCAGCCCATTGTATGGGCAATTTGATTTTCTTTCCACTAATTTCAATGAAAGCAAACTTGTTTATTTTGTGAGCAACAAAATAAGCTATTTTGTAAAATTTTCTTTCTGCAGTGTGTCCAGTGATAGATATAGCCTGGGAAGTAAAATCACAAATCATATGGTTTGGAGAACATTGGCTCAGCAGTTCATGGGGCCCTCGGGGTTGCCTGATGCATTTTGTTGTGAATTCACTGGTGGATAACTCATTGATTGCACAGGTATCACATGTCATAATGTGGAACGACAAAGGAAAATAGCAAATGTAAATGTGGGGCAAATAGTAAATGTGGGGCCAGGCCTAGATTCACAGGTTTGCTGGGGAGACATGCCTAGCCTTTCTGAGTTGGGTTGATAGAGCATTGTTCAGGGGAAAGACAATGGGAGTGGGGTCATATTGGAGAGGAATTATATTAAGAATCAGGACCAGAGATTCTGTCATCCAGCAGTATATGGCTGGGGTGAAAGGAAGAGATTTGGGACTATGAGGAGAGCAGAATAGTGATTTAGTGATCGTACTTAGTTTGTGTTCTGAGAACACGATGTGTCTTGTCGTGTGATAATGTAACCAATATAATTGCATTCTAATCCTAGAGAAGTCAACTTTCAAACACAGGTTTGAAAAAAATAAAGATGCCAAATATTTTTAATTTTAGTTTTTGCTTTGTTAAATCATATGTTGTTTTAATTAGTTTCAGAATGTCAAAGAGATCTTTCCGAAGACATAGATTTCCCTGGAAATGATATCACCTGGGTCCTTGCACCTGATGTAAATGTCTGTCAACAACTGTGCACTGATCATCCCCAATGCTTATTCTTCACATTTGTGAAGAGAGAATGGAGCACAGACCACAGAAGGTATTATGGAAGCTGTATGTTTTGTAATGTGTTGGTACTGAAAGATTTCTCAAAAAAATTCTCTTTATTGATAGTGAAATTCCAGTTTGCAATTGAATTCCAACATGATATGAAGAAATTGAGCTCATTTGGCCCAATATTCTGCTCAATGTCTTTGGAAGGAGGTCCAATTAATCCTACTCCACTTCAGTTACCCATATCTCTTGCCACTTTTTTTTTCTCCCCATTTTTCATTTCTCTCTGTAATATGTAGCCCTGTTTTGGATTTTCTGTCAGAAATATGTTTTTTCTTTCTTATGTTGGATTAATTTACTTGTATTCATCCTTGGGAGGAATGGGAGGTATCCCTTATCCTTTTTCATTTACTTGTACATTAAGTTGCTTTCAGCATCTTTAAGAATCTGACCACAGAAATACTTGTTCCATCAACAGCAAGCTATTGACAACATATACATGCACAGGCAGTCCCAGATGTGAATTGACGAGCCAAGGGGGAGGGGGGAACACAACATTGGCTGATGAAGTTGTAGGCCTCATTCTGTCTGCAAAAGTTTCAAATCCCTGCCCTCAATTCAACACTTGCTATTACAAAACTATTGAACTGCCAACCCTGTGCAAATGCTGTTGGTTTCCTCTTCTGTACTCTTGCTGTGTATGGTAAAGGTTGATCTAACTGCAGGTGATTTGGCTTGTCATGGTGTCATACAGCAGAGTAACAGGCCCTTGGCCCAACTATGTCCATTCTGACTTTCAATTACCCTTTTATACTAATCCCATTTACCAACACTTCAATTGTACTCAAATATTGCTTGACAATTCAAGTGCTCATCCAGGTGCATAGACATATTGTGAGTGGACCTGTGTCGACCAGCCTCTGAGGCAGTGTGTACTACAATCCACCCACCGTGTGGGTGAAAAATCCCTGTCTGAATTCCCGAACTCTTGCATGACAGATAATAATTCTAGTGCACGTAAGAGGCAGGGAGAGAAAGAGGGAGTACAAATCTTTTAGTTCTGATGAGTCCTGAGGTAAGGAGAGAGCAAGGAGGCAGTGCAAAATTATCTTTCTCAGCAGCTGCCATCTCCCTCCTACAGGATCTTCTAACAGGTTGATGTCCATTGTCAGGAATTGTACTATGTTGGGTTTGTATGCATTCCCCACTCATGGTTCCGCAGGCTCTGGGGTCCGATCCCGCTCCTGACACACGAGTTCTACTTGAAGCTCCATGTATCACCGAGGGAAGGCCATCTTTAAACAAGTGCCTAGTTTTTTTATTCCAGTTGGAAAAAAATGACCCCATTTTTGAAGTCCTGTTTAATATCAACCCAATCATCTGCAACACGATAATAAATAATCTGTCCATCCTCACAATGCTATTTGTAGGATCTTGCTCCACAGTGGTTTGATGGCTCTTCAGCATTTGCTGATTGCTGGGTTTGTTAGGAATTTAAATGATGGAAATGTAGTTGCATTGGTAGCTTATTTTAGATGCTGTGAAATAGTTGGTACCTATTACCTTTGAGGGAACGATATCTTCCAAAGACTGGGAAATGAAATTGTATTGGTATTTGGAAAGTGATTAGAATTTCATTGGACTTTCCTACATTTATTTGGTTGACAGTGGATTAATCTTCATTACAACTGAATATTTTCCAGATTTTACTGTTACCTAAAGCAAACTGCAACTGGAGCAGTATCAAGGACAACAAAGTTACAAAACGTTGTAAGTGGATTTTCCCTCAAACAGTGCAAGAATCTGATCAGTCGTAAGTAAATATTAAAACATTTTTAAATTTGTTTTTTCCTTTAGGTGGTTTCTTCACATACTGATAATGAACTCAGGCCATATTTTAAATATTCATTTTCAGGACATAGTTATCATGAACAAGGCTATTCTCTTGTTGCCCTTGAGAAGGTCTGAGGGTATGTTACCACCAATCTGCACAGACTGTGGTCTTCCGGTTAGGATGTGGAGGAACCAATTGCAGAGGGAGGTACAGAGGCCCAGGTTCTGCAACTTTTCAATCAGGATTGTGGGAATGATGGTATTAAATGCTGAGCTATAGTCGATGAACAGCATCCTGACATAGGTGTTTGTATTGTCTAGGTGGTCCAAAGCCGTGTGGAGAGGCATTGAGATTGCGTCTGCCGTTGACCTATTGTCATGATAAACAAATTGCAATGGGTCCAGGTCCTTGCTGAGGCAGGTGTTCAGTCTGGTCATAACCAACCTCTCATAGCATTTCATCACTGTCGATGTGAGTGCTACTGGGTGATAGTCATTAAGGCAGCTTACATTATTCTTCTTAGCCACTGGCATATTGTTGCCTTTTTGAAGCAAGTGGGAACTTTGCCCGTAGAAGTGAGAGGTTGAAAATATCCTTGAATACACCCGCTAGTTGGTTGGCACAGCTTTTCAGAGCCTTACCAGGACCTTCTGCTTTGTGAGTGTTCAATTTCTTTAAAGACAGCCTAATGTCGGCCTCTGAGATGGAGATCACAGGGTCATCAGGTGCAGCAGGGACCTTCACAGCTGTAGTTGTGTTCTCCCTTTCAAAGCAGGCATAGAAGGCTTTGAGTTCATCTGGTAGTGAAGCATCACTGCCGTTCATGCTATTGGGTTTTGCTTTGTAGGAAGTAATGTCTTGCAGACCCTGGCAGAGTTGCCATGCATCTGATATTGCTTCCAACCTTGACTGAAATTGTCTCTTCACTCTTGAAATAGCCCTCTGCAAATCACACCTGGTTTTCTGGTACAGGCCTGGGTGGCCAGACTTGAATGCCACAGATGTAGCCTTCAGACGACGTACCTGCTGGTTCATCCACCGCTTTTGGTTTGGGAATGTACAGTAAGTCTTTGTAGGCACACAGTCATCCACACAGGTTTTAATGAAGTCAGTAACAACTGCAGCATACTCATCCAAGTTTGAAGATGAATCCCTGAATACAGTCCAGTCCATCAGTTCAAAGCAGTCTTGTAGGTGCTCCTGTGCTTCCCTTGTCCATACCTTCTTGGTCCTCACTGCTGGTGCTACAGTCTTCATTCTCTGTCTATACTCAGGGAGTAGAAGTACAGCCAGATGATCAGACTTCCCAAAGTGAGGGCATGGAATAGCATAGTAGGCATTCTTGATGGTGGTGTAGCAATGGTCCAGTGTGTTGTTTCCTCTGGTATTGCAAGTGATCTGTTGATGGTAATTGCTTAGTGATTTTTTTCAGACTGGCCTTGTTAAAATCTCCCAAAACGATATCATGAACAAGGCTATTCTCATGTTGCCCTTGAGAAGGTTTGTGGGCTACTTTCTTGAACTGCTGTACTGTAGTGTTTTGATGAGGAACATGCAGTCCAGGATTTAGACCAAGTGTGGATAAAAGGCCTGTAATATTGTTCCAAGTGAAGACACTGTAGGCTTGGAGGGCAACTTGTAGATGTTAATGTTTCCATGTGCCTGCACCCTTTATTTCAATTGATGGTAGAGGCCATGGAATTTGGCATTGTTGTCAAGAGTTTCCAAGACAATCAGGTTATTGGAGTAACTGTTAACTTTGAAGTCAAACGCACCTCCATTGACAAAAAAAATCTAGGACCTTCTTTGAATAACAACATTTATGAATCAAGTGCTATTCTTCATTCAGCGTTCTGCAGATAAACAGTGGTAACACCCTGACATCCTCTGGCAAGAACTTTCATTTTTTTGACCCCCTTTGTTATTTAGAAAACCTAAACATTTCCCTCAATTGTATCTGCAAGACCTGAAGTTTACAGAACAGCTGAGGAATGAATCAGGAAAGAGGCTGAAAAATCACAGGGCGTGCGAGAGGACTAGATCATTGTCAGGAAATGTGGCACCTCCCTGTTACACTTGGCAACTGCAGAAATTGCTGTGCATTTGAGAATAGTGATCAATGTGGGTAAAATCCCATACATCATTATAACCAAATCCAGGCCGATATGGGGAACTGTTATTATGAGCAAATGTCAATCATTTAAACTGTTTCTAAATAGATTAAAGTTATTTCATAACTTTCATTAATTTCCACTTGTCATTAATTTCTCTTAATTTTTTACAGATTGTTATGAAAAATTTTTTGATGGCATCGACTTTCTGGGGAATGATTTTCGTCATTCTGTAGTTGAGGATGAACACAGTTGCCAGCGTAAATGTACTGAGGAGCCTCACTGTCAGTTTTTCACCTTTGTGAAAAAGGAATTTCACAATGAAGTACAGCGGTTAGTCAATAAACCAATATTCTGCAATGCAATAAATAATGAGGGCATTCAAATTGAAGAAAAGTATTCTCAGACCCTTAATCTATCATCATGCAGGTGGGCATGCAGGTACAGCAGGCGGTGAAAAAGGCAAATGGTATGTTGGCATTCATAGCAAAAGGATTTGAGTACAGGAGCAGGGAGGTTCTACTGCAGTTGTACAAGGCCTTGGTCAGACCGCACCTAGAGTATTGTGTGCAGTTTTGGTCCCCTAATCTGAGGAAAGACATTCTTGCCATAGAGGGAGTACAGAGAAGGTTCACCAGATTGATTCCTGGGATGGCAGGACTTTCATATGAAGAAAGGCTGGATCGACTAGGCTTATACTCACTAGAATTTAGAAGATTGAGGGGGGATCTTATTGAAACGTATAAAATTCTAAAGGGATTGGACAGGCTAAATGCAGGAAGATTGTTTCCAATGTTGGGGAAGTCCAGAACGAGGGGTCACAGTTTAAGGATAAAGGGGAAGCCTTTTAGGACCGAGATGAGGAAAAACTTCTTCACACAGAGAGTGGTGAATCTGTGGAATTCTCTGCCACAGGAAACAGTTGGGGCGGGTTCATTGGCTATATTTAAGAGGAAGTTAGATATGGCCCTTGTGGCTAATGGGATCAGGGGGTATGGAGAGAAAGCAGGTACAGGGTTCTGAGTTGGATGATCAGCCATGATCATACTGAATGGCGGTGCAGGCTCGAAGGGCCGAATGGCCTACTCCTGCACCTGTTTTCTATGTTTCTATCATTTTCTGTCACATCTTTGTGCATTTCTACACACACACACACACACACACACACACACACACACACACACACACACACACACACACACACACACACACACACACACACACACACACACACACACACACACACACACACACACACACACACACACACACACACACACACACACACACACACCCCTTAGAGGACCAATTCACCTAGTACTGTAGTACTGACAGGAAAGGAAATGAAATTTGCAGACTGATCTTGTGAAGAATTTAAGTCACACAGTGATTTTGTAATTCTTTCTAGCTACACATGTTACCTCAAAAACAATGAAAAAGGAACTCCATCAATAATAACAGTTGTATCAAATGTTATGTCAGGATTTCCTTTAAGGAATTGTGAGTTCAATAACACAGGTATGTCCAGAATTATTCCCATCTCTTTATTCTGAAAGCAATGTTTCTGAAATTAATGGCACAAATTCCTTTCTTTCTTTATCTATTTAGCACTGATAATTTATCTAAGTATAGCTGTGGTACTACTGCACTGTTTGCCACACTGTCTCAGCTATACTTGGATAAATTATCAGTGCTAAATAGACAAAGAAAGAAAGGAAGTTGCTCTTCCCAATTATGGCATTCACTACCTGTATGTTCTCCCTATAACTGTGTGGGTTTCCACCAGGTGCTCTGGTTTCCTCCCACAGTCCAAAGACGTACTGGTTGGTAGGTTAATTGTCCCATGATTAGACTAGAATTAAACTGGGGTATTGATGGGTGGCTCAGAAGGGCTTATTCTGCATTGTATCTTAATAAATAAATAGATAGATAGATAAATAACAAATTCATTCTTCATAAATGATATCCATGGTTATCTATAAGATAAAAAAGTCAGTGTCTATAAGTTGCTTGCATCTTGAAGGTAAGCAAGGTGGCATGGAATTTCTTTGGTGCATCACATCTGGAGATGTTTTGACACTGAATATTGGAACTGTTCCATAGAAAGATGTGCTGTAACTGAAGCAGGAGCAATTCTTCATCTTCCTAGTGAAGCCAGACTCTTATGGGGTTGAGATTCACTGTATCTTTAATCAATTTAATTCATATTAGAAAATGATGAATGTTGTTAACTATACATTATTTTTGGTCACATGGATGCAATGTGGACTATGGTACAGTTTCTAGAATATTTCATGTCATTTAAAACTTGCTTTTAGTGTGTTATTATGTAGCAGATAACATTGATATATATTGTAGCGAGGTTCAGGCTTGCCCGTAGAGAAGCATTTCTTTACAAGTAATCAATGCTAAAAAAAACTAATCTCATTTCATTGCAGGATGTGTACATGAGCTGGCTGTAAACACTGATTTTCCCGGAAATGATATTGAGTCAGTTCTTGTCCCAGATGTAAAGTATTGTCAAAAATTGTGTACCGACCATAAAAATTGTCAGTTTTTCACCTATTTGACAAGTGATTGGAACGCTGACAAACGAAGGTAAATCATATCTTCATTCGGAACGTTCAGTGACACATGAAAAATATTGATAACGGATCACATCCTAAATAGTGATTCTTATCACCAAGTAAGACAAGGGTAGTTCTCCACTAAGCATTATGCCATTGTGATTTGGAACTATTGAACCATTTTTAGATTCTAAGTCAAGGACTACCTTCATTATGAAACATGCATTGTTGACTTATAAGATGGGTACCAGTAGCTTCTGAAGCTCAGTTAGGAATGACTTATAATTGCATGTTTTTAATTCCATAAATTGAATAAAAATAACAATTATATTAATGTTTAGCAATAAAAGACAACAATTACTAAAATTAGAGTCACCCCTCCCAATTATGGCATTGAAAATGTGTGTATTATCAGAATGGAGGTTAATGGACCAGCCAATACCTTTTTAAAATATGGCACAAAACCATGAAGCCCACCTCACAACCACTGGAAGTAAAATATTTGATAGAGATTGGTAGCTACATGGACTTTAGTTAGTGCAATGTGACAAATCCTTGTAGAAATCAATGGCTGATGAGCTCATGGTAGACTGGTCCAGGAGATTAAGATGTGTAATGTGCACAGTGAATTGGTAGTTTGAAATCAGGATTAGTTTGCCAAGTTAGTGATGGAAAGGTGTTATTCTGTATGGAAGGCCATGACCGGCGATGTTTGATAGGAATCAGTGTTGGGATCGCTGATGCTTGTGATGTATATAAATAGCCTGGATGAAAATGTAGATGGTTGGTTTGTAAATCTGCAGATGACCCAGAGGTTGTTGAAGTTGTGTTGTTGAAGTTGTAGGTAGTGTTGAGGTCTATCTACATAGTAACTTTCTATGATTCATATTCAAGGACACTATACACCAGCATCCTTCAATAATATACCTTTTAAAAATCCATCTGTTCTATTTGGTTCTGCTCAAGTAGATGACCTCGTATGTTTCCACATCATATTCCATACTGGTCATGTACTAGCCCATTCACATAGCCTACGTATTTCCTCTTGAAGTCTTCCTGCATTCTCCTCAAAGCCATACTGCCACCAGCTATCTACCATCAGCAGACTTGGATATGCCATACGTGACCCTCTCATTGAAATAGATGGTGAGTAATTGGTGTCCTGGCACTGATCCGTCTGTCTTTTGTACCTTTCTCCACATAAGAACCTCATGACCAGAAAGGATGGATCTGGCTGCACTGAGCAGGCAATGTCATGTTGGTATTCTGTCAGTATCCAAAATATTTAGTGAGGATTAATTGTGTTTTGCCATCCTTATGCCTATTATTGGGGCTAGAGATTCCTGTTCCAAAGTCAATAAACTTAAAGTAGAATTAAAAAAAAAACAGGAACACAAGAGGTTCTGTTGGAAATCTTGAGCGACGCATTAAAAATGCTAGAGGAACGCAGCAAATTGGGCATCCCACAGTTGACATTTTGAGCCAAGACCCTTCATCAGGACTAGAAAGGATGGGTCAGAACCCAGAATAAGGTGGAAGGAGGGGAAGGAGTTCAGGCTGGCCTGTGATAGGTGCGATCAGGTTGATGAAAAGAGGTGTCTTCTTCTCCACTGCTGTCTATTGTCTCCCTTTGGTTCCTCCTTCCCATTCTTCCATGGTCACTGTCCTATTAGATTCCTTCTTCTTCAGCCTTTACCTTTTCCTTCAATCTCCTCCCAACTTCTTGCTTTGTTCCCCTCCCCTATCCAACCACCTTCCTTCCCCCTCACCTGATCTCAACTATTACTTGCCAGCTTGCTCTCCTTTCCTTCCCCTTACCTTTTTATTCTGGATTCTGCCCCCTTCCTTTCCAGTCCTCATGAAGCATCTTGGCCTGAAATGTTGACTCTTTCTTTTCTTCTCTTGAATCTTCCAGCAGTTTTTGGGTTGGACCCAAAAAACCAGATTGGACCTTTAGACCTTCATCTGAAATGTTTTTGACATGAAATGCAGATGCTTTTCCTCTTTCAATAGATCGTGTTTCACCTGAGCTATATAAACAAATTTTGTTTTTATTTCAGATTTATAAACTCGGTTTTGTTTTAATTTTTTAGTGAAAATCAATATTTAGGATTTAACAAAATGATTCTCATTATGTTTCAGATTTTATTGTTATCTTAAAAAGAACCTGGAAGGGGAACCAACCCTTAAAACAGACTTACAGAATGTTGTCTCAGGCTATTCTCTGAAACAGTGCAGGACATATAACTGTAAGTCAAACATTGAGAAACAGTTGTTAAATTATGGTTGGATCTGCTACTTGTCTTGTTTCCATGAGCAATTATGTTTTGCAATGTAAATTGCAAATTGAATAAAACAACAATTATATTTATGTTGAGTAATAAAAGATAACAATTACTATAATTGGAGTTGCTCCTCCCAATTATGGCATTCAAAATGCAATGTGGGAGTAATGTAGGAATTTGATTGAGAGTTTGACATTTTGGGAACTGTATGTCTGACACAACTTGTTTTCCCTGATTTGTTATAATGTATATGCATTTCATCACCTAAAGTCAAAGTAAATTTATTACCAAAGTACATATATGTCACCATATGCTACCTTGATATTCACTTCTTGCAGTCATTTACAGGGAAATAAATAAATACAATAAAATTTGTGAAGAGCGACATAAACAGAGACTAACATGCATTCAACATGCAAACGAAGACAAATTGCATAAATCTAATAAAAATAAATAAGTGAGAACATCGAGTCCCTTAAATTGAGTCTGTAGGTTGTGGAATCAGTTCAAAGTTGAGGCAAATGAAGTTATCCACACTGGTTCAGTAGCTTGATGGATGTAGGGTAATAACTCCTCCTGACTCTGGTGGTGTGGGACCTAAGGGTTCTGTAGCTCTTGGCCAATGGTAGCAGCAAGATGAGAGCACGACCTGGATGGTGGGAGTTCTTCACGATAGATGCTGCTTTCTTGAAGCAGTGCTCCTTGTAGATGTGCTCAATGGTGGGAATGGTGTTTCCTGTTATGGGCTGGCCTGTGTCCACCTCTTTCTGTAGGCTGTTCCACTTCTCGGCATTGGTGCTTCCATACCAGGCTGTGATGCAAACAGTCAGGATACTGTGCATCTATAAAAGTCTGTCAGATGATGCGCCGAGTCTACGCAAACTTCTAAGAAAGTAGAAACACTGTTAAGCCTTTGTGATGGCACTTATGTGTTGGTCCAAGGACAGATCCTTTGATATGGTAATTTAAAGTTACTGACCGTCTCCACCTCTGATGCCTCAATGAGGACTGGCTCATGGAACTTCAGCATTTTCCTCTTTGGTTTTGCTGATGTTGAATGAGATCTCCCTCTTAAGTGCCGATTTGTCACCAGCTTTGATTCAACCAAGAACAGTGCTGTCATCAGCAAACTTAAACCTGGCATTTGAGCTGTACTTGGCCACCCAGTCATAGGTATAAAGCAAGTAGATCAGGGGGTTAAGTACACAGCATTTTGGTGCACCTGTACTTCTGGTGATTGTGGAGAAGAATTTGTTGTCAATTCGTACTGGAACTTGAGGATCCACTTGCACAAAGAGGTATCAAAACCTAGATCTTGGAGCTTAACGATTAGTTTCAAGAGGATGATAGTGTTGAATGCTGAGTTGTAGTCAATGAAGAGCATCTTGTTGAAAACATCTTCAAAGTCCAGATATTCCAGAACTGAGTGAAGAGCCAATGAAATGGCACCTGCTGTTGATCTGTTGTGATGGTATGCATCTCAACAGAAAGTCTCACTGGCAGAGCAAATACGATGGAGACTAAGTAACTGAGTAAGGTGAGTGAGCTGCCCCAGAGTGGACATGACAAGTCCTTTCTCTGGAGGTGCTACCCCTCCCTGGGCACTCCATACATCTCAATTCACAGTAGAACAAAGAAATACAATGGAATCAATGAAAAACTATACACTACAAACACTGACAAACAACTAAAGTGCTAAAAAAGACGAATTGTGCAAATATGAATAGTCATAGGGTATTTTCTGTTGTGCAGACCTTTTAACCTACTCCAACATCAATCTAATGCTTCTCTCCCGCATTGTCATCCATTATTCTTTCATCCATGAGCCTATCTAAGACTATCCAAAATGTCCCTAATGAATCCACCTCTACCATTACAGCTGGTAGCACGTTCCACCACTCTATGTAAAAAGCTACCTCTGATATCCCCCCTATATGTTCCTCTGATCACCTTAAAATTATACTCTCTCATACAGCTTTACCAAGTCACCTTTCTTCCTCCTTCACTCTAATGAGACAAGCGCTGGCTCATTTGACCATTCCTCATGAAACATGCTCTCTAATCCAGGCAGCATCCTGGCATCTCCCCTACCTCCTCTCTAAAGCCTTCACACCCTTCCTATAATGAGGAGACTAGAACTGAACACACTATCTATGAGCATTTGGAAACCACGGCCTAATTAGGAACAGTCTGCATGGCTTTATGTGGGGCAAGTCATGTCTTACTAACTTGATTAAATTTTTCAAAGAGGTGATAAAGGTGAGTGGTGAAGGTTGAGCTGTCGATGTTGTCTATATGTATTTTAGTAAGGTGTTCCACATAAGATTAGATTAGATTCAACTTTATTGTCATTGTGCCGAGTACAGATAGAAAGCCAAATGAAATGCAGTTAGCATCTAATGAGAAATGCAAAGAATAGTGTTATTTACAGAATAACTGTGAATAAAAAGTAAGTGCTACAGCACACAAATATAAAAGTACTGAGACAGTACAATATGGGTGTAATACTGCTTAGCGCTGTGATGTGAGGTTCAGCAGGGTCACAGCCTCAGGGAAGAAGCTGTGCCTGCTGGTACGGGAGTGGAGGCTCCTGTAGTGCCTACCGGATGGGAGGAGAGTAAAAAGTCCATGGTTAGGGTGAGATGCATCCTTAATAATGCTTTTCATCCTGCCCAGGGAGCGTTTATGGTAGATGTTCTCAACGGTGAGCAATTGGGTCCCAATAATTCACTGGGCGGTTTTCACCACACGCTAGAGTGCTTTGCAGTCTGATACGGGACAATTGCCATACCACACTGAGATGCAGTTGGTGAGTGTGCTCTCAATGGTACAGCGGTAAAAGTCCATCAGTATCCTGGAACAGAAGTGAGCTTTCCTGACGCTCCGCAGGAAATAAAAGCGCTGTTGTGCCTTTTTGATCAGGATGGAGGAGTTCAGGGACCAGGTGAGATCCTGGGAAATGTGGACACCAAGGAATTTGAAGCTTGATACGTGCTCCACTACAGCTCCATTGATGTAGATGGGGACATGAGTGTGGCTCCTAGCATATCTGAAGTCCACAATGGTCCCTCATCCGGAAGATGCATGGGATTTATGGTGACTTGGCGGTTTGCATTCAGAATTGGCTTGCACAGAGAAGATAGAGAATAATACTTATTCATTAATACTTATTAATAGACTTATTCTAGCTGGAGGTCTGTGACTAGCGGTAAGCTGCAGGGTTCCATAATGGAACCTCTGCTATTTGTGATATATGTTTGTAAATTATCTGTATGAAGATGTAGGTGGGTGGAGTTTGCTGAAGATACAAAAATTGTTGTCATTATAGGTAATGTTGAAGAATACTGGAGGATATAATGGGATATAAATCAATTAAGGTTATTTGTTGAGAAATGGCATGTGGTGTTCAATCTGATCAAATGTGAGGTATCGCACCTTGCAAAATCAAATGTAAGGGGGCAGTACTTTGCTAATGGCAAGATTCTTAACCATACGGATATAGAGAGAGATTTCGGGGTTTAAGTCCCTAACTCCCTGGAAGTGGCTGCACAGGGTCATAGGCCAGTAAGGATGGCATTCAGCAAGTTTGCATTTATTCATTTAAACATTCGGTTCAAGTGTTAGGATGGTTTGTGGCAGCTTTATGAACCTTTAGTTAGGCCCTGTCTGCTGTATTGAATTCAATTCTGATCCACTTTGGAGAAGGTGCAGAAGAAGTTTACAAGATGCTGCCTTAGAGGCTCTTTAGTAGCACTGGAAAATGCAGAGACTAGACACTAGAGGAATACAGTCATTGTATATTCAAAGGGCTTAGTTTACTTAGGCATTTATTTACCAGTTTAATTAGTTCCACACAATACCTGAGAGGCCTTTTCTCTTTATCATCAGCTCACATTCCCATGTTTTTCAGCTTGTTTTAAAGACCTGTTTGTTGGCCTGGATTTCCCAGGAGATGACTTCCGTCAGTTTGTAGTAGACGATGAACACAGCTGCCAAAGAGAATGTACAGAGGAGCCTGACTGTCAGTACTTCACCTTTGCAAATGGGTTATATCGCAACGCACGGCAGCGGTGAGTCAAACTCTCAAACAACCCAGGAACAAGGAGCAAAAAAACCCTCAGTTTTGTGTAGAGGACGGCAGTCTTGGATCCTTCATCAATCCTATTCCTCCAGCAGTTTTTACCCATTTCTTTTAACATTACAAGCATGTTTACAGCTTTGCAGTGACCATGGCCAGTTTGAGAACTAAGTTCACTTATTAGTCACGAGAGATTCTGTAGATGCTGGAAATCTGAGCAACACACACGAAATACTGGAGGAACTCAGCAGGCCAGGCACCATCTATGGAGTGGAACAGTCGATATTCAGACCGAAATGTCGACTGTCTATTCCTGTGCATTGATGCGGCATGATCCACTGAGTTCCTTTAGCATTTTGTGTGTATTGTCTGCTTATTAGTGTCAGCTGCATATGTGCTGAAATGTTTGATGGTTTTGTCAATATCTCACAGCAGGCTGCTTGTTGCCATGATTTTGATGCTGCAAAAAGAATAACAAAATGGTTGGTTATTTTGTCAGTATTTCAAACCACGTATTGTTTCTCTGATTACTCTTAGTTACATTTGCTACCTCAAAAAGAGTGAAGGAGGAACACCATCAAAGATAACAACTCTGGAGAATGTTGTATCTGGATTTCCATTCAGAGAATGCAGGTTCAATAAGACAGGTATGGCCAAAATAACTTTAGTTAGTGAAAAGCAAAACTCAAGATTGCTGTCATTATTAATTATCTTCACAACACTGTATTCTATCTTCTTTATTTTTTTCCATATAAGGATGATATTGTGTAGTCTAACTTTGCAGCTAATGAATTCATACCATGTAATTCTCATCCATAATGCTTCTCCAGTTGAGAGTCCCTTTACAGTTTTGCCAGTTGGAATCATAACAGCTGCAGAGTTTTCAGCCCACTGAATGTGTTCCAACCATCAAGAAAATATGTGCACTAATCTTGTACTAATCCCTTTTCATTCTCCTGCACGCCTATCAATTACAACCAAATTATTATCCTTTGCAATGCTCTGCAATTTCTCGTCATTAGTTAATGCAATGTAAGAAAGGTAGACAGCACACGTTTGAAAAAGATACTTGAAACAAGGATATCTAACTGTGTCGTTACAAAATAGAAACTAAAAGGAATCAAAGCATTTTGTCACTGGTTTAGTATCTGTAATTAACCTGAGCATGCCATTTCAGTTCTAGGAGTCCTGGATACATTAATCTAATAGATATTATTTTGAGTTTGGGTAATTATGTATTTAGTTCAATGTTACCTGCTCTAATGAAATACTGCCTACATGTAATTTCATTCATAGTGACTCTGGAGAATTTAATGTTCATGACTTGAGGTTCATGACTTGAGGTAAACTTGAGGAATTTGAGGTGCTATTCAAACTAGTTTGCTTTTTAATTAGTTGTAATTGTAGTTCCTGCTTTGTTAAATCATATAATGTTTTGCTTAGTTTCAGAATGTAGAACAGCTTTTTCTGAAGACGTAGATTTTCCTGGAAATGATATCACCTGGCTCCTTGCACCTGATGTAAATGTCTGTCAACAACTGTGCACTGATCATCCCCAATGCTTATTCTTCACATTTGTGAAGAGAGAATGGAGCAAAGACCATAGAAGGTATGGTGGAAGCTGTATGTGTTCAAAAACATGTTTGTACTGAAAGTCTTCTCAAAGTTTTCTCTTTTTTGATGGTGAAATTTCAGTTTGCAAATTGAATTGCAGTATGATAAGAAGAGACTGAGTCATTTGGCCTAATATTCTTGCTCCTTATCTTTGGGAGGAGGTCCAATTAACCCTACTCCACTTTGGTTGCCCATAATCTCTTGTCGCTTTTTTCTCCCCATTTCTCATTTCTGTCTGTAATGAGCAGCCCAGTTTTGGATCAGTACATTTTGTACCAATTGGAATATATTTCTTTTCTTTCTTAAGTTGAATTAATTTACTTTTAATGATCGTTATGAGAAATAAGTGATTATAGACATTCTTCTAAAAATTACTTGTAAATCAAGCTGTATTCAGCATTTTTAGGAATGTGACCACAGAAGTACTTGTACCATCAACAGCAAGTTATTGGCAGCCAAATGGCATTCTCAAATGGGCATTGTCAAGCCAGTTGAGACGATAACATTGGCTGGTAAAGTCATAATTTGTGGGCATCATTCTGTCTGCCAAATTGTCAATTCCCTGCCCTCAACACAACACCTGTTACTGGAAACGTATTGAACTAGTAACCCTGTGCAAATGTGGTTGGTTCCCTCTGCTGTATTTCAGCTGTCTCTATTGCAAAAGTTCATCTAACTGCAGGTGTTGGCACTTGCCATAGAGCCAAAGAGCAGAGAAACAGGCCCCTTTGCCAATTATGCCTGTTCTGACCATTAACAGTAATCCCATTTCCCTGCACTTCGATTAGAATCTAATATTACTTGGCAATTCAAGTGCTCATGAAGAGATAAGATGTGACTGGCCTTCATGACAACAGTTATTAAAATAGTTCAAATTTCAAATGGTTTCATTTACTATGAAAGAATGTATACAGTGTGTGACCTGAAATACTTAATCTTCGCAGACGTCCATGAAAAACAGAACATAGAACAAAGAACATAGAATAGTACAGCACAGTACAGGCCCTTCGGCCCACAATGTTGTGCCAACCCTCAAACCCTGCCTCCCATATAACCCCCCACCTTAAATTCCTCATGAAACTGGAAGAACCCAAAGAGAAACTATGAGCTGCAGTCAACAAAACTATTGTTTACCAAACAGATTGACATGCCTCAGGCACTCTCTCTCTCACAAACAAGGGACAAAGAGATATCTATTTCCACAGTGAAAGGGGAGACTGACAGTCACTGTTACGATATTCCAGTCTGATGCTTCACTTTTCCATAAACCCTCCGCAGGGAAATCCTGATGTTCTAATCTCCCATGATGCCTCAGTCAGCAACACCGACCTGAAATCAGTCATTCACAGGGCTGCGCAGGGCCACACCTGGAGGTGCCACCTGCGCCTGTAGAATGCCAGAAAACAGTTGGCCAGAGAACTCCAGGAATGGGAACTCATCTGCCATAAAGAAAAACGCAGTTTGAGTGCCACAATGATCAGGACCTTGATAGAATCCAACCACCTTGAAAAGGAGGAAAAAAGAGACACTAAAGAGAAGGTTAAGCTGTTTTTCGCAGATGAGCATGAAGAGGCAGCCATTGGGGGCCATCCTAACTCTGCCACCATCATTACTTTGTTTAGTGGCAGTTTAGTATTGTTTCTTGCCGGGGACCATCAGAAATTTAAAATATTGAAATGTAGTTGTGTAGGTAAATTATGTTAGAGGCCTGAAATATAATCAATGGCTGTTTGATTAGGTACACATGAACACCTACTCATTAATGCAAATATCACTTGGCAGCAACTCAATACATAGAAACATGCAGACATGGTCAAGAGGCTCAGTTGTTTTGACCAAACCATCAGAAAGGGGCTGAAATATGATCACAGTTGACCACAGTTGATCATTCGATTGACCATAGAATGATTGTTGGTGCCAGATGGGGTGCTTTGATTATCTCAAAAACTGTTGATCTCCTTGGGATTTTCATACACAACAGTCTCTAGACTTTACAGAGAATGGCACAAAAAGCAAAAACCATTCAAATGAGTGGTAATTCAGTGGGAAAATGCCTTGTTAATGAGAGAGGTTGAAGGAGAATGGCCGGACAAGCTGACAGAAAGGCACCAGTGTTACAACAGTGATCTCCAGAAGAGTATCTCTGAATGCACAACACATTGCTCCTTGAAGTAGATGAGAAAAAAACTTTTACTTTTGTTTTTTACTTGAGTTTTTTTCATTGAGATAGTTGAGTGTAGACCAATTTTTAATTACACATTTCAGGATTTAGTTATGATAGCAAGGCCAGAATCTATTGTCCACAAACACACACAAAACTTTATTACATACAATATGTGTTATCCGTCTCCAATTGAGGAAGAGGCTTTTTTTCAAAGCGGGAAAAATGAAATTGCATTTGTATTTATTTAGAAGGTTATTAGAATTTCAGTGGCCTTTTCTGTGTTTATTTGGTTGACAGTGGATTAATTAACATTATAACTGACCATTTTTCAGATTTTACTGTTATCTGAAGCAAACTGCAACTGGAACAGTCTCAAGGACAACAAAGCTACTTAACGTTGTAAGTGGGTTTTCCCTCAAACAGTGCAGGAATCTGAAGAGTTGTAAGTAAAGAAAAAAACTTATACTTTTGTTTTTTATTTGAGATTTTTTCATTGAGATAGTTGAGTGTAGACCAATTTTTAATTACACATTTCAGGATTTAGTTACCATAGCAAGGCCAGAATCTATTGTCCCTCACTCATTGGCCTTGAGAAGGTATGCGCACTGCTTTCTTAAACTGCTGTAGTGTGTCTGATGAGGAAAGTGAAGTCCAGGATTTAATCCCAGTGAAGATGAAAGGCCTGTGATGTTGTTCCCAGAGAGGATGATGAATGATTGCTGGGGAACTGATAGGTATTGATGTTTCATGCACCTGCATCCTTTGTTTGCATTGGTGGTAGAGGGCATGGAATGAGAGGAGTTCACAGAGCTGCTGAGATGATTGTGTCATTGGAGCAATCTTTGAACTTGAAGTCAATAACATTTTTATTGCAAAACAATTCAATGACATATCAAGTCAAGTCAAGCCACTTTTATTGTCATTTCAACCATAACTGCTGGTACAGTACACAGTAAAAATGTTTTTTCAGGACCATGGTGTTACATGACACAGTACAAAAACTACACTGAACTACGTAAAACACAACACAGAAAAAAACGACACTAGACTTCAGACCTACCCAAGACTGCATAAAGTGCACAAAACAGTGCAGGCATTACAATAAATAATAAACAAGACAATAGGGCAGCAAGGTGTCAGTCCAGGCTTTAGGTTTTGAGGAGTCTGATAGCTTGGGGGAAGAAACTATTACATGGTCTGGGCATGAGAGCCTTTCCCCAGATGGCAGGAGGGAGAAGAGTTTGTATGAGGAGTGCGTGGGGTCCTTCATAATGCTGTTTGCTTTGCGGATGCAGTGTGTAGTGTAAATGTCCATAATGGTGGGAAGAGAGACCCTGATGATCTTCTCAGCTGACCTCACTATCCACTGCAGGGTCTTGCGATCCGAGATGGTGCAATTTCTGAACCAGGCAATGTCACGGCTGCTTAGGATGCTCTCAATACAACCTCTGTAGAATGTGATGAGGATTGGGGGTGGGGGAGATGGACTTTCCTCAGCCTTCGCAGAAAGTAGAGACGCTGCTAGGCTTTCTTTGCTATGGAGCTGGTGTTGAGGGACCAGGTGAGATTCCCCGCCAGGTGAACACCAAGAAATTTGGTGCTCTTAACCATAACAAAACAATAACAAAAAGAAAAGGTTATAATTTAATCACTAGTCTTCAGCTTTCAGCAGTAGTAATCACTGGTGACCTTGACGATACAGTACTGTGCAAAAGTGTTAGGCACATGTACATACTACAGCTAGGATGCCAAAAACGTTTGCACAGTACTCTAGTAGTTTTATGTATTGCACTGTACTGCTGATCCAAAATAAAAAACAAACATCATGATGTGTGTGAGTGATGATAAACCTGTTTCTGATATGGGTCTTTATTGTGGACTGAGAGTGGGAAGGGAGCAGAGAGAGGTGTATCATGGTTGGGAAAAGTAGAAGGAAGAAGGGAGGGAGCAGGAAGAACCAGAGAGACATTCTGTAATGATCAGTAAACCAATAGTTTGGAATCAAATGACTATCCCTGCTGTCTCAGGGCTGGGTGTGACTGCACCTGCACCACCCTCTGCCCTGGCACTCCTTCTCTGCCACCCGTTCCGCGCCCTTCCTGTGCCGCTGCACCCTCACCATTCCCAACATCGTTTGCTCCTGCCAGATTTACAGACTTGCTCTCCGCTCCAAGTTGACAAATCCAGTACCGTGCAGAAGTCTTAGCAATCCCAGCTATATATATGTGCCTAAGACTTCTGCACGGTACTGTAACACTTTGACATTCTCTGGCAAGAGCTTTCCTTTTATTTTTATTTAGTTACTGAGATACAGCATGGAATAGGCCCTTCCGGTCCTATGGCTGCACTATGCAGCAACCCCCGATTTAACCCCAACCTAAATGGTGGGACAATTGACAACGACCAATTCATCTATCAACAAGTACATCTTTGGACTGTGGGAGGAAACCAGAGCACCAGGAGGAAACCCACGCAGTCACGGGGAGAATGCACAAATTTCTTACAGGCAGCGGCAGGAATTGAAACCGGGTTGCTGAATAGTACAGTGTTGTGCTAATCACTACGCCACTCTTCTACTATTTGGACAGCCGTAAACATCCACAAGATGTGAAGTCTACAAGATGGCTGAAGAGCAAATCAACTGGAAGGCTGAAATCTCAGGATTTTCAGTAGATAGGGGTACAGGATCACTGTCTGGAAATTTTACACTTCCATGTTATACTAAGCAAGTGGAGAAATTGATGGGTGCCATTTTGACAATAGTGATCAATGTGTAAAATCCCAGACATCATTGCGGTCAGATTCAACCTAATATTTTGAATGGGTATGCAGTACTGTTATTATGAGAAAATGTCATTCATTTGAACTATTTCTTAATTGATTTCATTTATTTCATAACTTTAATTAATTTCAGGTCAGTCATTAATTTCTCTTCATATCTTTTTTTCAGCTTGTTATGTTAAAATATTTGATGGCCTCGACTTTCCGGGGAATGACTTCCATCAGTCTGTAGTTGAGGATGAACACAGTTGCCAGCGTAAATGTACCGAGGAGCCTCACTGTCAGTTTTTCACCTTTGTGAAAAAGGAATTTCACAATGAAGTACAGCGGTTAGTCAATCAACCAATATTCTGCAATGCAATAAATAATCAGAGCATTCAAATAGAGGAGTGTTTTCTCAGATTCTTGATTTATTGTCATTTCTTCATGCTCAACAAGTATCTCCACTATAAGTAAACACCTTTCAGAACTAATTCACCTAGGTCAAGAACAAAATTGGCTTAGTGATCTTGTAAAGAATTCAAGCTATATAATGATTTTCTAATTGTTTGTAGCTACATTTGTTACCTCAAAAACAATGAAAAAGGAACTCCATCAAGAATAACAGTTCTTACAGATGTTATGTCAGGATTCTCTTTACGGAGATGTGAGTTCAATAACACAGGTATGTCAGACTTACTTTCCTCTCTTTAGTGTGAAAACTGTGATTCTGAAATTAATGATACAAATTCTCTTCTTTGTTACTCTGTTTAATTCTGATAATTTTTCAAGTATGACTGAGACAGTGTGGGAAGCAATGCAGCAAAATGACGAATCATGCATCGTGAATAATTTCTGCAGTTAGTAATAAAATAAAATAGCCAGTGTCTGCAAACTAATAATAAACATTTTGACTCATTAGTTACTCAGAGAATGCACTAAAGAATTTGTCATAACTAATAAATTATGGATCTCAATTAAATCAATCAGACGATACCTTGAATTAAAATAGTATTTGTGATGCCATCCTTTGAGATTCTTATTCTGCCATTTTCAAACTTCAGTAACTAAAACAGCTCATCTGTTATTGCAGAATCAATGATGGCAAATGGTGACCGATAGTAATGTTTATTTTTAAGCATTTTAAACATATGAATATGTTTATAACTGACATTGTTTTCAATATTAAAATGAGTTAGTAGTTCTATTTAAAGAATATTAATCTATTTTTCATGAATGGAAAACATTCAAAGAAGAATAAACAAAAATCTAATTCATTACTCCTTTTGAATTCAGTTCAGTGTGTCCCTTTAAATGCTTGAATATTGAGGCATATAAAGCTCTTTGGCTCGCTAAGGTATGTAGTATCATCAGGCACAATGGGATTGAGTTGAGAGTGAGTGGATAAATGTGCTCTCATCAGATTTCTGCTTCTGCTTTGACAGAAGGTAAAGCTGGGATGGAACTTTACTCTCTTGCTGTGAGTGAACACGGAAGTTCAGGGTGTGCTGAGATGTCAACTGTAGATTGGGAATGACTAGTGTAAGTCAGTTCAATGATAATCATAAAGGCGTTGCAGAAGTTTGTGGCCTCTGGGGGAAGAACTCTGAGGAAGAAATACACTGGAGAGTTCTGACAATGAGCACAATGAGAATGGGTTCCATCATTCCACGTGATCATCAAGGTTGCATGTACAGGCTGATTGAGAAAGGCCATGCTAAGCTGCCTTTCCCGTAAGTACAAATCTGTTTTGGAAATAAATGGATTCAAAGTCAATTAAAATGGCCTCAACATTTCTTCAGTGAGTAAAAATGTGAGATGACATGACATTGGACCTGATCCATGTGGTTATCATGAAGCAAGAACAACCTTTCATCTTCCTGGTGATGCCAAGATGCTATGACTGAGATTCACTGGATTTGTGATAAATTAACCTCAAGATAGAAAATGATGAGTGTTGTTAATTGTCAGCAGCATTCCAATGTGGTTTGTCACGACGATGCAATGTGGATGATCCAATATGGACCATGCTATAGTTTGGAATATTTGATGGCATTAAAATGGATTTAGATTTTGGGTTATATTGAAATATATTGTAATGAGGTTAACTGTTCGGATGAATTTATGGAAATCAAAATTGGATGTTATTCCTTACTAGTCCAGATATTAACATTTATTTACAGATAATAAATACAAAATAAATTCATCTTATTTTATTTCAGGATGTGTCCATGAACTGGCTGCGAACATTGATTTTCCTGGAAACGATATTGAGTCAGTTCTTGCCCCAAATGTTAACTACTGCCAAAAATTGTGTACTGAGCATAAAAATTGTCAGTTTTTTACCTACTTGACAAGCGATTGGAACATGGACCAACGAAGGTAAATTCACAACTTCATTCTTAACTTTAAGCAAAATACAAAAAATCTATACAAAATTTATGTGGTGGTGTTTGAGGGCACTAAAGAACATGCGTTCCGCTGTGCTGAGGGTTATGAGTGAGATTCTGAAAACATATTCTGTCCATTGTTAGTGAGAGAGAGCCTGTGCCATGTTGGGTAAATGATAGTTTTTGTTGACTGCAGATCATCGTCTCTCTTTGGGGGCTTTGCTGTTGCTTGGTGGGTGGTGAGTGTGGATGCTTTTTGCTGCAGTGGGTGGGTGGGGAGGAGGAGGTTATGCATTGGTGCTGCTGGTGCAGGGGAGGGGGAGAGGGGGCTTTGAGGTTCCAACATGTCTCTGTTGTTCATTCTTTTGGAATACTTCTATTTTTCATGGGTGTCTGCGAAGACTAAGTATTTCATGTTGTATACTGTATACATTCTCTGGTAATAAATGGAACTTTTTGAATTTGAACACAGTTTGTTAGTGCTTTGGCTAATTGGGGCAGCCACTTAATTGGGCTAAAATGTACTGGCCCTGATGTGTCCCAATGAACTAGAACCCACTGTATTTAGAGCTTGGAGCATAGAACACTGAACAGCACAGAGCAATAAGGCCCTTCAGCCCACAATGCTGTGCCAACCTTTTAAACTACTTGAAGATCAATCTAACCCTTCTGTACCATTATTGCCTTCCATTTTTCATCATCCATATGCCTATGTAAGAGGCACTTAAATGTCCCTAATGTATCTGCCTCTATCACCATTGCAGGCAACATGTTCCATGCACCCACAACTCTCTGTGTAAACTGCTTACCTCTGACATCCTCCCTGTACTGATCAACAAATACCTTCAAATTATTTAACAAACTGTTCCCCATATTATGTTTCAGATTTTATTGCTATCTTAAAAGGAACGAAAAAGGGGACCCAACCCTTAAAACACAGTTACAGAATGTTATCTCAGGGTATTCTTTGAAACTGTGCAACACGCATAACTGTAAGTAAAACATTGACATGTTGTATTGAGTTCTGGTTTTTATCTGCTACTTGTCTTACCTCCATGTAAAATAATGTTTTGCAATGTAGGAATAAATTTTGAGAGGAGAGTTCATAATTAGTCTCTAGGTAAGATAAGAATCTGCAAGTTAATTTAGTCCAACATGGATCAGCCTGAATGAGATTCAAAGAAATGAGTCTAAGGCCCCAAATAAAGAATATATTATCTCTTGTATACTGTAGAGTATCATGAAATGCGAAATCCCAGGCACTTCAATCAAGAGATACTGCTTTACACATTGTAGCTTTGAGAGGCTATCAATGCCCCAAAAGAATATTCAGCTTGGGGATTTATTGTCAAGACAGATATTACAGAAGCTGGTGATTAGAGGAGGAAGTTGTATTTGGTTGAAAGTTTGATATGTTGGGATCTGTATGTTTTCCCTGAGTGGGTTTAATGAATTTACGTTTTCATTGCCGTATGTAGAGTTTCACTTAAATAGGTGAAACTTTGTGGACTTACAGGAGATCCCGGGCTCAGTTGTTGGATGCCACAATCACTTCAGTCATGTCACATGTCACTTCAGTCATATACAGGCATATGACCATATACAGTGGTACAGGAGCAGAATTAAGCCATTCGGCTCATCAACTCTGCTCAACTATTAGATCATGGCTGATTTTCCTCTCAACCCCATTCTCTTGCCTTCTCCCCATAACTTTGACACATTTACAAATCAAGAACCTATCAACATTAAAACAAACACAATAACAGGGCCTCTGTATTTGCCTGTGGCAATGCATTCCATAGATTCACCACCCTCTGGCTGTGGGAATTCTTACTCGGTTCTGAAGGGACATCCTTGTATTCTGAGGCTGTGCGCTCTGGTCCTACACTCCCAAGCTATATGAAACTTCCTCTCCTTGTCCACTCTATCTTGGCCTTGCAAACTTCCATGGATTTAAATCTCCCTTTATCCTTCTAAAAACCAGTCAGTACAGGCCCAGAGTCATCAAATGCTGCTCATATGTTAACTCTTTAATTCCTGGGATCATGCTCCTGAACCACCTTTGGAACCTCTGCAATGCCAGCACATACTTTCTTAGATAAGGGGCTGAAAACTGCTCACAATGCTCCAGAACATGGTCTGACCAGTACCCTTCAAAGCCTCAGCATTACATCCTTGCTTTCATATTTTAGTCCTGTCAAAGCGAATGCTAATATTGCATTTGCCAGCCTACCACCGACTCAGCATGCAAGTTAACCTTTACGAGCTTACCTTCCCAGCATGAGGATTCCCAAGGTCCTTTGCACCTCTGATCTCTGAATTTGCTCCCCATTTAGAAGATAGTCTGCATCTTTATTTCTTCTACCAAAGTGAATGATTATACACTTCCAAATACTATATTCCATCTGCCACTTTTTTGCCCATTCTCCCACTCTAAGTTCTTCTGAATCCTCCCTGCTTCCTCAACACTACCTGCCCCTTCACCTAACTTTGTATTGTCTGCAAACTTGGGCACAAACAGAAAACCATCAATTGCGTCATCCAAACCATTGACATATAACATGAAAAGAAGTGGTTGCAACACCAACTCCTGCGGAACACCACTAGACACTGGCAATCAACCAATAAACATAGAAACACAGAAACACAGAAAACATACAGCACAATGCAGGCCCTTCAACCCACAAAGCTGTGCCGAACATGTCCCTACCTTAGAACTACCTAGGCTTCACCCATAGCCCTCTATTTTTCTAAGCTCGATGTAGCCATCCAGGAGTCTCTTAAAAGACCCTATCGTTTCCGCCTCCACCGCCGCCAGCCCATTCCACGCAATCACCAATCTCTGCATAAAAAACTTACCCCTGACGTCTCCTCTGTACCTGCTTCCAAGCACCTTAAAACTGTGCCCTCTTGTGCTAGCCATTTCAGCCCTGGGGAAAAGCCTCTGATTATCCACACGATCAATGCCTCTCATTATCTTGTACACCTCTATCAGGTCACCTCTCATCCTCGGTTGCTCCAAGGAGAAAACGCTGAGTTCACTCAACCTATTCTCATAAGGCATGCTCCCCAATCCAGGCAACATCTCCTCTGCACCCTTTCAATGGTTTCCACGTTCTTCCTGTAGTGAGGCGACCAAAATTGAGCATAGTACCTCAAGTAGGGTCTGATCAGGGTCCTATATAGCTGCAGCATTACCTCTTGGCTCTTAAACTCAATCCCATGATTGATGAAGGCCAATACACCATATGCTTTCTTAACCACAGAGTCAACCTGTGTAGCAGCTTTGAATGCCCTATGGACTCAGCTCCCAAGATCCCTCTGATTCTCCACACTGCCAAGAGTCTTACCATTAATTCTATATTCTGCCATCATATTTGACCTACCAAAATGAACTACCTCACACTTATCTGGGTTGAACTCCATCTGCTACTTCTCAGCCCAGTTTTGCATCCTATCAATGTCCCGTAAAAGCCCCCTTTATTCCCACTATTTGCCTCCTGCCAATCTTCTATCCATGCGAGTATCTTTCCTATAATGCCATGGGCTCTTCCTTGTTCAGCAGTCTCATGTGCGGCACTTTGTCAAAAGCCTTCTGAAAATTCATGTAAACCGCGTTCACTGATGCTTCTTTGTCTATCCTGTCTGCTATTTCCTCAAAGAATTCCAACAGATTTGTCAGGCAAGATTTCCCTTTAAGGAAACCATGTCGACTTCGGCCAATTTTATCATTTACCTCCAAATACTTGAAACCTCAACCTTAATAATAAACTCTAACACCTTTCTAATCATTGAAATCAGGCTAAGTGGCATATGATTGTCTGTCTTTTACTGCCCTCACTTCTTAAAGAGTGGAGTGATATTTGCAATTTACCAGCCCTTCAGGATTTAATAATCCTTGAAAGATTGCTACTAATGCCTCCACAATATCTTCAAATCTCCTGCCCTAAGATGGCAATGCTGAAGGGAAGTGAAAACTTACTGCCAGTTCCCAAAACAAGAAATACTAGTAAGTACTTTATTAGTAACACTATTTCTGTTAAAAAAAAAAATTGTGGTAAACAAACACTGCAAACAAGGAAGAGGCAAGTGAAAGTGAGCCTGATTCAAAGCTTGAAGTGTGCAGGTGCGAGATTGAGTCAGTGACTCAAGGCACTTTGCAGACAGTGGGAGTGTGTGGAACGGAGGAAAGGAGGAGAGGTAGATTCGGAGCCTGTCAACCTAAACCGAGAGTGAGATTGAGTTGATCTGAGCGCCAGGCTGATTTGGAAAGGTTGGGTATGAGCTGAAATGTGGCAGTGGGGTCCAGGTCCAGAGCATATTGATGCTACAGGGCATGGGTCCTAGTGGGAGGAATGACCCCACGTTTGGACGATTTGAACTCCGAGCTGGATGGATTGAAAAGGCAGGCTGTTGGGACAAGAGGTTCTACTTGCTGCTCCATGACACTTACTCTGCCCTGCGCTGCACTGCACTGAGGGTGAGGCTGTGGGCCTGCCCTGGCTGCTCCGGGCTCAGTAACGTTTACTCTGCCCTGTGCTGCACTGAGGGTGAGGCTGTGGGCCTGCTGATGCACCATCAATAACTCACGCTGAGACTTAGGAAGCGAGATATCGGCTTTTATTGACTGGAAGAATAAACAGCACTACATCCTGGGGAAAATGAGGGAGAGCAGCAGCCCACAGTCGCCTTTATACAGGGGTCTGTGGGAGGAGCCACAGGAGCAGTCAGCAGGGTCTGTGGGAGGAGCCACAGGAGCAGTCAGACAGGTATATCTAGTTCACCACACATGCTCTGGCTGCTCTGGGCTCAGTAACATTTACTGTGCCCTGTGCTGCACTGAGGGTGAGGCTGTGGGCCTGCCCTGGATACTCCGGGCTCAGTAACATTTACTCTGCCCTGTGCTGCACTGAGGGTGAGGCTGTGGGCCTGCCCTGGCTGCTCTGGGCTCAGTAACATTTACTCTGCCCTGCGCTGCACTGAGGGTGAGGCTGTGGGCCTTCCCTGGCTGCTCCGGGCTCAGTAACATTTACTCTGCCCTGTGCTGCACTGAGGGTGAGGCTGTGGGCCTGCCCTGGATGCTCTGGGCTCAGTAACGTTTACTCTGCCCTGTGCTGCACTGAGGGTGAGGCTGTGGGCCTGCCCTGGATGCTCTGGGCTCAGTAACGTTTACTCTGCCCTGTGCTGCACTGAGGGTGAGGCTGTGGGCCTGCCCTGGATGCTCTGGGCTCAGTAACGTTTACTCTGCCCTGTGCTGCACTGAGGGTGAGGCTGTGGGCCTGCCCTGGATGCTCTGGGCTCAGTAACGTTTACTCTGCCCTGTGCTGCACTGAGGGTGAGGCTGTGGGCCTGCCCTGGCTGCTCCGGGCTCAGTAACTGATGCACCATCAATAACTCTCGGAGACGGGAGGCGAATGATAGGCTTTTATTAGCTGCAAGAAATGACCACACAACGTTCTGGAGACTGAGGGGGGGAGCAGTGCCTCCAACCGCCTTTATACCGGGGTCTGTGGGAGGAGCCACAGGAGCAGTCAGCAGAGGGGCGTGTCCAGACAGGTATACATAGTTTACCACATTCACCCCTCCTTTGTTTTAAAAGAGAGTCCCCATGGGGCGAAGTTTCTTACAAGTATATTTACAGGTTAAATCTATCAGGCGGTCGAGTCTGTCACTGCGATCTACGTAGCACCGGCTGTGATTGCACAGGTGCTGGTGGTGATTGCACCGGAGATGGTGGTTGTGCTGGCTCAGGCCTGACTGGAGGTGTCAGCCCGTTAGGCGTCAGTAATCCCTCATGCGTGTGCGAGGCGCCTGGTATGGGAGTGTCATGAGGAGTCTGTGTAGGGCTTGGCGTGCGTGGTGTCTCGTGGGTATACACCTCAGTGGGTACGGGGTTCATAGTTACCGTGGAGTGTTCGGGGTAGTGGTCTGCTGCTCCTGCGGGCGCCAGGTCGCAGACGGAGACCGTGTCCTCTCGCCCATCAGGTAAGACCATGTAGGCATTCTGGGGGTTTGCATGAAGTAGGTGAACCCTCTCGACCATCGGGGAGTATTTATTGCTCCTCATGTTTCCGGAGCAGCACTGGCCCTGGGGACGTCAGCCAAGCTGGTAGGGTGGTCCCAGTGGCAGACTTCCTGGGAAAAGAAAAGAGTCGCTCATGAGGGGTGGCATTGGTGGACGTACATAACAGGGAGCGGATAGAGTGGAGTGCCTCGGGGAGGACCTCCTGCCAGCGAGAGACCGGCAATCCCTTTGACTTAAGGGCTAAGAGTGTGGCCTTCCACACTGTGGCATTCTCCCTCTCCACCTGTCTATTCCCCCGGGGATTATAGCTCGTTGTCTTACTAGCAGCAATACCCCTAGCCATTAGGTATTGGCGTAGCTTGTCACTCATAAACAAGGACCCTCTATCACTGTTGATATAGCAGGGATATCCGAACAGAGTAAAGAGCTGGCGCAGGGCTTTTATGACGGACGTGGCAGTGGTATCGGGGCAGGGGATGGCAAAGGGGAACCGCGAGTACTCATCGATTATGTTGAGAAAGTAGACATTGCGGTCGGTGGAGGGAAGGGGGCCCTTAAAGTCAATACTCAGTCGCTCAAAGGGGCGGGTGGCCTTGATAAGTTGTGCCTTTTCAGGATGGTAGAAGTGCGGTTTGCCCTCAGCGCAGACTTGGCAGTCCCTGGTCATTGTCCTGATGTCCTCAAGGGAGTAAGGCAGGTTCTGGGCTTTCACAAAATGGTAAAGTCAGTTGACCCCTGGGAGGCAAAGATCTGCATGGAGGGCGTATAGCCAGTTGAGCTGTGTGCTGGCACACGCTCCCCGGGATAGGGCATCAGGGGGCTCATTGAGCCTTCCAGGCCAGTACAGGATATCATAGTTGTAGGTGGAGAGTTCCATTCTCCACCACAAAATTTTATCATTTTTGATTTTGCCCCGCTGTTGGTTGCTGAACATGAACGCAACTGAGTGCTGGTCGGTCAGCAAGGTGAACCTTTTGCTGGCGAGATAGTGCCTCCAGTGCCTAATAGCTTCCACTATGGCCTGGGCTTCTTTCTCCACTGCAGAGTGCCGAATTTCAAGGCCTTGAAGGGTACAAGAGAAGAATGCTACCGGCCTTCCTGCCTGATTGAGGGTAGCAGCCAGCGAAAAGTCAGAGGCGTCACTCTCTACTTGGAAGGGAATGGTCTCATCCACCGCATGCATCGTTGCTTTGGCAATGTCCCCTTTAATGCGGCTGAAGGCCGTGCGGGCCTCGGCTGAGAGGGGAAATGCGGTGGACTTGACCAGGGGGTGGGCCTTGTCTGTGTAGTGAGGGACCCATTGGGCGTAATAGGAAAAGAAACCCAGGCACCGTTTGAGGGCTCTGAGGGTGGTGGGAAGAGGGAGTTCCAACAGGGGGCACATATGGTCGGAGTCGGGGCCAATGACCCCATTCTCCACGACATGCCCAAGAAGAGCAAGTTGGGTGGTTCCAGACACACACTTGTCCCTGTTATAGGTGAGGTTAAGAGCTTTGGCCGCTTGGAAAAATTGTTGGAGGTTGGCATCGTGATCCTGCCAGTTGTGACCGCAGATGGTGATGTTATCCAGATAGGGAAATGTGGCCTTCAGTTGGCACTGGTCCACCATCCGGTCCATTTCCCTCTGGAAGGCAGAGACACCATTTGTGACACCGAAGGGGACACGCAGGAAGTGATAGAGCCTGCCGCCCGCCTCGAAGGTGGTGTAGGGGCGGTCCTCTGGGCGGATGGGGAGCTGATGGTAAGCGGATTTCAGATCTATTGTCGAGTACACCTTGTACTGAGCTACCTGATTGACCATATCCATGATGCGGGGTAGGGGGTACGCATCAAGCTGCGTGAACCTATTGATGGTCTGGTTATAGTCCACGACCATCCTATTTTTCTGCCCGGTCCAAACAATGACCACCTGGGCCCTCCAAGGACTTGTGCTTGGCTCAATGATCCCCTCCCTGAGCAGCCGCTGCACCTCCGACTGAATGAAGGCCCTGTCCCCCGCGCTGTACCTCCTGCTTTTAGTTGCCACAGGTTTACAGTCGGGGGTCAGGTTGGCGAACAGCGGTGGGGGAGGGATCTTGAGGGTGGAGAGGCTGCAAGTGGTGTCAGTAGCGCAGCTGTCGGCATGGTGCTGGGTGGGATGTGCGGGTCAGTGTGTGTGTGTGGTCAGTAGCGGGGTATATGACGAAACCCCACAAAACTGAGGATTTCTGACAGTGATTGGTGGGAGGGGCCCATCATACTCCATTGTCACACTTTTCAGGTGGCTCTGGAAGTCGAGCCCCAATAGCACAGGGGCACACAGTTGAGGCATGACCAGTAACGCAAAGTCTCGATATTCTGTGCCCTGCACCACCAATGTCACTACACAAGCCCCCCGGATGTCTGTGGAATGCAATCCAGAAGCCATGGTGACCCTCTGGCTTACCGGCCGTGTCACGAGTCCGCAGCGTTGCACCGTGTCCTGGTGAATAAAACTCTCAGTGCTGCCCGTGTCAAACAGGCAGCTAGTCCTGTGCCCCTCCACCAGGATGTCCATCATTGACCTTGCGAGCTGGTGTGGGGCGCTTTGGTGGACGGTTACGGAGGCCAGAGTTGAATCGCCGTCTTGGTGCCCAGTAAGCACCCGTGGGTCGGAGGCGGGGCGAGCTGGTGCCGACAAAGATGGCCGCCCCCATGCCTCGCACGTGGCGTTGCTCGACCCCTGCTCGTGGTTTAGACTTACAGGCCTTGGCGAAGTGGCCCTTCTTGCCGCAGCTGGAGCAGGTCGCTTCTCGGGCTGGGCAGCGTTTTCAGGGGTGCTTTTCAAGTCCACAGTAGTAACACTGTGTGGACTTGCGAGTGGCAGCAGCTGTGGTCGATTCGCTGGAGGGTGGCGGGGTCTGTGGCGTCCACGGGGCTGGCGGGAGATCGTGCGCCTGGATAGCGTCAGCGTTGTGCAGAGCAGCCTCCAGCATGTCGGCCAGCTCGATCGCCGAATGTAAGGTAAGATCGGTGTGTTCCAGCAGCCGCTGGCACACGTACACTGACCTGATCCCCGTAATGAAGGCGTCTCGTACCAGGAGCTCCGCATGCTGTTCCGCCGTCAGTCCCTTGCAGTCACAGGCCCGCACAAGTGTCTGTAGGGCCCGGACAAATTCAGCGCTCGACTCTCCGGCCCGCTGCCGCCGCGTTGCTAAGCGATGTCTTGCATAGTCGGTGTTCACCGGCCGAAGGTACTGTCTTCTGAGGGTGTCCAGTGTCCCTTGGTAGGTCGGCAGGTCTCTGATAAGGGAGTACACCCGCGGACTGACTCTGGAGAGGAGAACTTTGTGCATGATAGCAGGCTCAGTCACACGAATCTCCTCCAGGTACGATTGGAAGCATGCAAGCCAGAGTTCAAAGGCAATGGCTGCTTCGGGACCTTGGGGATCAATGTCCAATTTATCCAGTTGTAAAATGCTCTCCATGTTTTAAAATTGCAGCTAATAAAATTGATGCACCATCAATAACTCTCGGAGATGGGAGGCGAACGATAGGCTTTTATTAGCAGCAAGAAATGACCACACAACATCGTGGAGACTGAGTGGGGGGGGGGGGGGGGGAGCAGTGCCTCCAACTGCCTTTATACAGGGGTCTGTGGGAGGAGCCACAGGAGCAGTCAGCAGAAGGACGTGTCCAGACAGGTATATGTAGTTCACCACATTCACCCCCTCCTTTGTTTTAAAAGAGAGTCCCCATGGGGCGAAGTTTCTTACAAGTATATTTACAGGTTAAGTCTATCAGGCGGTCGAGTCTGTCACTACGATCTACGTAGCACCGGCTGTGATTGCACAGGTGCCGGTGGTGATTGCACCGGAGACGGTGGTTGTGCTGGTTCCGGCCTGACTGGAGGTGTCAGCCCGTTAGGCGTCAGTAATCCCTCATGCGTGTGCGTAGTGCCCGGTATGGGAGTGTCGTGAGGAGTCTGTGTAGGGCTTGGTGTGCACGGTGTCAGGTGGGTATACACCTCGGTGGGTACGGGGTTCATAGTCACCGTGGAGTGTTCAGGGTAGTGGTCTGCTGCTCTTGCAGGCGCCAGATCACGGACGGAGACCGTGTCCTCCCGCCCATCAGGTAAGACCATGTAGGCATTCTGGGGGTTTGCATGAAGTAGGTGAACCCTCTCGACCATCGGGGAGTATTTATTGCTCCTCATGTTTCCGGAGCAGCACTGGCCCTGGGGACGTCAGCCAAACCAGTAGGGTGGTCCCAGTGGCAGACTTCCTGGGAAAAGAAAAGAGTCGCTCGTGAGGGGTGGCATTGGTGGACGTACATAACAGGGAGCAGATGGAGTGGAGTGCCTCAGGGACGACCTCCTGCCAGCGAGAGACCGGCAATCCCTTTGACTTAAGGGCTAAGAGTGTGGCCTTCCACACTGCGGCATTCTCCCTCCCCACCTGTCCATTTCCCTGGGGATTATAGCTTGTGGTCCTACTAGTGCTGCACTGAGGGTGAGGCTGTGGGCCTGCCCTGGATGCTCTGGGCTCAGTAACGTTTACTCTGCCCTGTGCTGCACTGAGGGTGAGGCTGTGGGCCTGCCCTGGATGCTCTGGGCTCAGTAACGTTTACTCTGCCCTGTGCTGCACTGAGGGTGAGGCTGTGGGCCTGCCCTGGATGCTCTGGGCTCAGTAACGTTTACTCTGCCCTGTGCTGCACTGAGGGTGAGGCTGTGGGCCTGCCCTGGATGCTCCGGGCTCAGTAACGTTTACTCTGCCCAGCGCTGCACTGAGGGTGAGGCTGTGGGCCTGCCCTGGCTGCTCCGGACTCAGTAACATTTACTCTGCCCTGTGCTGCACTGAGGGTGAGGCTGTGGGCCTGCCCTGGATGCTCTGGGCTCAGTAACGTTTACTCTGCCCTGTGCTGCACTGAGGGTGAGGCTGTGGGCCTGCCCTGGATGCTCCGGGCTCAGTAACATTTACTCTGCCCAGCGCTGCACTGAGGGTGAGGCTGTGGGCCTGCCCTGGTGTGGTGAACTAGATATACCTGTCTGACTGCTCCTGTGGCTCCTCCCACAGACCCCTGTATAAAGGCGACTGTGGGCTGCTGCTCTCCCTCATTGTCCCCAGGATGTAGTGTTGTTTATTCTTCCAGTCAATAAAAGCCGATATCTCGTTTCCTAAGTCTCAGCGTGAGTTATTGATGGTGCATCAATTTTATTGACTGGAAGTTAAAACATGGAAACCGTTTTACGCCCAGAACGCTTAGATTTGGACCCCCTAGACCCTGAAGCAGCTCTTGCCTTTGAACACTGGCTTGTATGCTTCCAATCATACTTGTAGGAGGTTCGTGCCACCAACTCAGCTGTTAGGCTCAGACTTCTCCTCTCGAGGGTCGCCCCAAAAGTTTATTCATTCATCAGGGACCTCTCGACCTATGAGGGGGCGCTTGACGCCCTCAAAAGACAGTACCTGCGGCCGGTGAACACAGTTTATGCCCGGCATCGCTTGGCAACACGAAAACAGCGGCCTACGGAGTCGACTGCTGAATTTCTCCGAGCTCTACAGGCACTCGTGCGGACTTGTGACTGCAAAACGCTCACAGCGGAACAGCATACGGAACTCTTGGTCCGAGATGCTTTTGTGACTGGAGTCAGGTCAGTGTATTTGCGCCAGCGGCTGCTGGAAAAAGCTGATCTTACCTTACGCTCAGCGATAGAGACGGCCAATACGTTGGAGGCTGCGCAGCTGTACGCCGAAGCGGTCCAGCCGCGCGATTCCCCGGTTCCGAGCGAATTCGCCAACGCCGCTGCTAGTCGCGGTATCACGAACTCCTCGAATTCGCCAGGCATAAAACTCTGTTACTTTTGTGGGCTTCAGAAACATTCCAGAAACAGCTGCCCGGCTCGCGAAGCGACTTGTTCCAGCTGCGGGAAGAAGGGCCATTTCGCCAAGGTCTGTAAATCTAAACCGCGCCCGGGGCCGAGCAGCGCTGCGTCTGAGACCTGGGGGCCGCCATTTTGCATGCCCGGATGTGGACAACCATCTTTGCCGGCGTCACCATGCCCCGCCCCTACCTACCCGTGTGCGACCTGGGAGCCGCCATCTTGCATGCCCGGATGTGAGCGGCCATCTTTGCCGGCGTCACCAGGCCCCACCCCCGACTCGCCCCGTTCAACGCTGGCTACCGTGACCCTCGATCAAAGCACTCCGCACCAGCTCGCAAGGTCGATGATGGACATCCTGGTGGAGGGGCACAGGACTAGCTGCCTGTTTGACACGGGCAGCACTGAGAGTTTTATTGACCCGGCCACAGTGAAACGCTGTGGACTCGTGACACGGCCGACACGTCAGAAGATCACCTTGGCTTCTGGGTTGCATTCCACAGACATCTGGGTGGGTTGTGTAGCGACATTGGTGGTGCAGGGCACAGAATATCGGAACTTTGCGTTCCTGGTCATGCCTCGACTGTGCGCACCTGTGCTGTTGGGGCTCGACTTCCAGAGCCATCTCAAAAGTGTGACTATGGCATATGACGGGCCACTCCCACCTCTCACTGTCAGGAATCCTCAGTTTGGTGGGACTTCGCCATATACTCCGTTACCACACGCACATACACACCGAACCACACATCCCGCCCAGCACCATGCCGATAGCTGTGCTACTGACACTACTTGCAGCCTCTCCACCCTCAAGATCCCTCCCCCATCGCTGTTCACCAACCTGACCCCCGACTGTAAACCAGTGGCAACTAAAAGCAGGAGGTACAGCGCGGGGGACAGGGCCTTTATTCATTCAGAGGTGCAGCGGCTGCTCAGGGAGGGGATCATTGAGCCAAGCACAAGCCCATGGCGGTCCCAGGTGGTCGTTGTTCGGACTGGGCAGAAAAATAGGATGGTTGTGGACTATAGCCAGACCATCAATAGATTCACGCAGCTTGACGCGTACCCCCTACCCCGCATCGCGGATATGGTCAACCAGATAGCTCAGTACAAGGTGTACTCGACAATAGATCTGAAATCCGCTTATCACCAGCTCCCCATCCGCCCAGAGGACCGCCCCTACACCGCCTTCGAGGCGGGTGGCAGGCTCTATCACTTCCTGCACGTCCCATTTGGTGTCACAAATGGGGTCTCAGTCTTCCAGAGGGAGATGGACCGGATGGTGGACCAGTACAAACTGAAGGCCACATTTCCCTATCTAGATAACATCACCATCTGTGGTCGCGACTGGTCGGATCACGACGCCAACCTCCAACGATTTTTCCAAGTGGCCGAAGCTTTGAACCTCACTTATAACAAGGACAAGTGTGTGTTCAGAACCACACGACTCGCTATCCTTGGGTATGTCGTGGAGAACGGGGTCATTGGCCCTGACCCCGACCGTATGCGCCCCCTGTTAGAACTCCCTCTTCCCACCACTCTCAAGGCCCTCCGGCGGTGCCTGGGTTTTTTTTCTTATTACGCCCAATGGGTCCCCCATTACGCAGACAAGGCCCGCCCCCTGGTTAAGTCTACCACTTTTCCCCTCTCTGCCGAGGCCTGCGCGGCCTTCAGCTGCATTAAAGGGGACATTGCCAAAGCAACGATGCATGCGGTGGACGAGACCATTCCCTTCCAAGTAGAGAGTGACGCCTCTGACGTCGCGCTGGCTGCTACCCTCAATCAGGAAGGCAGACCAGTGGCGTTTTTTTCTCGTACCCTTCAAGGCTCTGAACTTCGGCACTCCGCGGTGGAGAAAGAAGCCCAGGCCATAGTGGAAGCTATTAGGCACTGGAGGCACTATCTCGCCGGCAAAAGGTTTACCTTGCTGACCGACCAGCGCTCAGTTGCGTTCATGTTCAGCAACCAACAGCGGGGCAAGATCAAAAATGATAAAATTTTGCGATGGAGAATAGAACTCTCCACCTACAATTATGATATCCTGTACCGGCCTGGCAGGCTCAATGAACCCTCTGATGCCCTATCCCGGGGAACGTGTGCTAGTGCCCAGCTCGACCAGCTGTATGCCCTTCATGCCCATCTTTGCCATCCGGGGGTCACCTGATTTTACCATTTCATTAAAGCCCGGAACCTGCCGTACTCCCTGGAGGACATCAGGACGATGACCAGGGACTGCCAGATCTGCGCTGAGTGCAAACCGCACTTCTACCGTCCTGACACTGCGCAGCTTGTCAAGGCCACCCGCCCTTTTGAGCGACTGAGTGTTGACTTTAAGGGCCCCCTTCCCTCCACCGACCGCAATGTCTATTTTCTCAGTATTATTGACGAGTACTCGCGATTCCCCGTTGCCGTTCCCTGCCCCGACACCACTACCACGTCGGTCATAAAAGCCCTGCGCCAGCTCTTCACTCTGTTCGGATATCCCTGCTATATCCACAGTGATAGAGGGTCCTCCTTTATGAGTGACGAGTTGCGCCGGTTCCTGCTAGCTAGGGGCATTGCTACTAGTCAAACCATGAGTTATAATCCCCGGGGGAATGGCCAGGTGGAGAGGGAGAATGCCACAGTGTGGAAGGCCACACTTTTAGCCCTTAAGTCAAAAGGGTTGCCGGTCTCCCGATGGCAGGAGGTCCTCCCTGAGGCACTCCACTCTATCCGCTCCCTGTTGTGTACGTCCACTAATGCCACCCCTCACGAACGCCTATTCTCTTTTCCCAGGAAGTCTGTCACTGGGACCACCCTACCAGTTTGGCTGACGTCCCTGGGGCCAGTGTTGCTACATAAACATGAGAGGAGTAATAAGTACTCCCCGCTGGTTGAGAGGGTTCACCTCCTGCATGCTAATCCCCAGTATGCCTATGTGGTCTTGCCTGATGGGCGGGAGGACACGGTCTCCGTCCGCGACCTGGCACCCGCCGGAGCAGCAGACCACTACCCCGAACATTCCACGGTAACTATGAACCTTGTACCCGAGGTGACACCGCACACACCGTGCCACACCCAGACTCCTCACGACGCTCATGTACCGGGCATCTCGTACGCGTCTATTCCGGGGACCTCGCACACACGCGAGGGATCCCTGACACCTCCAGTTGGGACAGAACCACCCCACTCTCCGCCTCCGGTGCAAACACCACCTCCGGCACCTGTGCCATCACCACCTCTGGCACCTGTGCAATTGCAGCCGGAGCTACGTAGATCGCAGCGAACGATTCGACCACCTGATAGACTTAACCTGTAAATATACTTGGGGACTTTTTTAAAACAAAGGGGGGATGAATGTGGTGAACTAGATATACCTGTCTGGACTGCTCCTGTGGCTCCTCCCACAGACCCCTGTATAAAAGCGACTGTGGGCTGCTTCTCTCCCTCATTGTCCCCAGGATGTAGTGCTGTTTATTCTTCCAGTCAATAAAAGCCGATATCTCGCTTCCTAAGTCTCAGCGTGAGTTATTGATGGTGCATCACCTGGATGCTCCGGGCTCAGTAACATTTACTCTGCCCTGCGCTGCACTGAGGGTGAGGCTGTGGGCCTGCCCTGGCTGCTCCGGGCTCAGTAACATTTACTCTGCCCTGTGCTGCACTGAGGGTGAGGCTGTGGGCCTGCCCTGGTTGCTCCGGGCTCAGTAACATTTACTCTGCCCTGTGCTGCACTGAGGGTGAGGCTGTGGGCCTGCCCTGGCTGCTCCGGGCTCAGTAACATTTACTCTGCCCTGTGCTGCACTGCACTGAGGGTGAGGCTGTGGGCCTGTCCTGGTTGCTCCGGGCTCAGTAACATTCTGGACTTCGTGTCTGAGGATTTACTTTCATTCTAAATGCAGTTTGCTTACTATTATTGTTTGCATGATTTTTTTCCCCTTCTCTCTCTGCACATTGTGTGTTTGTCAGGTTTTTAATGTGTTCTCCTGGGTTTCTTGTTTTGTGACTGCCTGTAAGGAGAGAAGTCATGTCAAGTTTATTGTCATTTAACTATATTCATGTATATAACATATATAATAATGGATATAGAAAGGAGTCGTTTCTCTGAACCAGGTTGTAAAGCACAGTAGTACACATAACACACAAGTTATGAAAGTAAGGATAAATCTATAGAAGAGTCATGCATAAATAGCAAATGAAAATGCATAAACTAAATATTGTAAGGTTCAGAACAGACTAACCAGTGACACTTGGAATATGATGCGGGCAGGATTTCAGAAGCCTAATAGCCTGATGGAAGAAACTGTTTCTCATCTTGACTGTTCTTGTTTTTATGCATTGGACTCTCCTGTCTGATGGTAGAAAGTCAAAGAGGATGCTAGATGGATGGGTGAGATCCATAATAATACTAAGGGATGGTAAGGAGACCCCCATGATCCTCTCAGCTGTTCTCACTGTTTTTTGTAGGGACTTCAGGTTAGATGCTCGACTGCTCCCATACCGGATAGAGATGCAACTTGTCAAGATGCTCTCAATGGTGCTCCTATAAAACACAGTTAAGATGGGGGCGGGGGTGGGGGAGAGATGCCTGCTTGCTTCGATCTCCTTAGGAAGTGGAGGCACTGCTGTGCCTTCTTGTTCAGGGAGATGATATAAAGGGACTAGGTGAGGTCATCCGTGATGTGATCTCCCAGGGACTTGGTGCACTTAACTCTCTCTACGGAGGGGCCATATATTCACGGAGGGGGTGATGCACCATCAATAACTCACGCTGAGACGTAGGAAGCGAGGTATTGGCTGTTATTGACTGGAAGAATGAACAACACTACATCCTGGAGAATGAGGCCGGGCTCAGGCCTCAATCGCCTTTATACAGGGGTCTGTGGGAGGGGCCACAGGAGCAGTCAGCAGGGGTCTGTGGGAGGAGCCACAGGAGCAGTCAGCAGGGGGTCTGTGGGAGGAGTCAGCAGGGGTCTGTGGGAGGAGCCACAGGAGCAGTCAGCAGGGGTCTGTGGGAGGAGCCACAGGAGCAGCCCAGACAGGTATATCTAGTTCACCACAGGGGGATGGTTCATCTGCATCTTGCTGAAGTCCACGATGATTTCCTCGGACTTCTCCACGTTCAGTCTCAGGTTTTATTCTCACACCAGTCCAACAGCTGCTCCATTTCCTCTCAGTACTCTGACTCGCCATCGTTGCTGATGAGGCCAACCACTATTGTGTCATCTACAAACTTGGTGACACGGTTTGAGCTGAACCCTGCGACACAGTCATGCATCAGCAGCGTGAACAGCAGTGGGCTGAGCACACAGCCCTGGGGAGCACCATTGCTCAGCGCAATGGGACGAGAGATGTTGCCGACTGACTGTGGCCTTTCAGTTAAAGAGTCCAGTTTCCCGTTGCAGAGGGAGGTGTTGAGACCCAGTGGGGACAGTTTTCCCACCAGTTTCAGGGGTATGATGGTGTCGAATACTGAACTGAGGTCTATGAACAGCAGTCTGGCATATGAGATGACATTTTCCAGGTGGGACAGGGCAGAGTGGAGGGCCGAGGCTATTGTATCGTCAGTGGATTAATTTGAGCGATAAGCAAACTGGGAAGTATGTATAATGTATAATGGAGAGTATGTATAATGATCATAATTTGATAAATGTACTTGAACTACTGCTTTCAGAACCCTGGCATGTAATCCATCTAGTGCACGTGACTTATCTACCTTCAGACCTTTCAGTTTCCCAAGCACCTTCTCCTTAGTAACGGTGACTACACTTACTTCTGCTGAAAGACTCTTGAATTTCTGTCACACTGCTAGTGTCTTATTCAGTTCATCCAACAATCATTTGTCCCCATTACTACCTCTCTAGCATCATTTTCAAGTTGTCTATGGAAAGGCAAACTATGCCATAAACACATGTGCTAAATCTATTAATTATTCTCATTCATTTCTAATTTGATTGTTGTCCATTTGCTGTAGCTTTTCAATTATTCATCAGCACCCATTCCCATGTTTTTCAGCTTGTTTTGATGACCTGTCTATTGGCCTGGACTTCCCAGGAGACGACTTCCGTCAGTTTGTAGTAGACGATGAACACAGCTGCCAAACAGAATGTACAGAGGAGCCTGACTGTCAGTACTTCACCTTTGTAAATGGGTTATATCGCAACGCTCGACAACGGTGAGTCAAACTCTCAAACAACCCAGGAACAAGGAGCAAAAAAAAATCTCAGTTTTGTGTAGCGGATAGCTGACTTGGATCCTTCATCAATCCTTTTCATATTTTGTAATTCCAAAGCATTAAAAGAATTGAATGGAAAACAGGGAGCCAAGAGAAAACACGTCCAGTTTCATTTTTACTTTTAGCAAGGTGTGCACGTATGATGTGACGTAAAAACATACCCCATTCACATAATTTACACTTAACCCATAATTAATTATTGAAGCAAGCAAGAATGTATGATCAAACAATATATTTACAATATTACTGAAATACTCAATACACAATGCTCCTCCCTGCTTAGCTATAAACTTCAACTCAGTATAGAATGCATCTCAACTATATACACAATATACTATATAATGCAGCTTGTATTTAGATGCCCACTGCACATAAATTTTAAATTGTCCCATTCAGGCATAAAAAATTAATCAGTGTGGAGGATTTCATATTCTTCTGGAATATGAAACTTACCTAACAAGGGAGGTCACTCTACTTGGCAGGAGAGACTTGTGGCTGTAATACTTTCTCAGGTTCTGGGGCCTCCTCCATGGTAGTTGTAGGGGCTGACACTACAACTGAAGGATGTAGTTCCAGCAGCTCTGGACACCTTCCTTCTGGATGTGTTGGTATCCCAAACAGTGCGTGGTAAGTTTCACTGGATGATGTGGATCATAGTGTGTGAGGCAGTGCCTGGTGAGTCACCATTTCCTTTCCCTTTTGTAATACCACCTCACACTGCTTTGTCCTTTGCTATTTCTTCCTGCTCTGTAGTAATATGTTGAAGGGATGGAGCACAATTGCCAGGTTTGGCAGGAACCTGTTATAGTAATTGACAAATCTGAAAGACAACCACAACTCTAAAATGTCCTTTGGCTTGGACCATTGCTTGAATTTTCTCAGCACACTTGTGTAATCTTTGTGCATCAATTGTGTGACCACAGTAAGTGATCCATGGTTTAAAAATTCACACTTGTTGCGTTGTGCTCGGAGCCCATAATCTTTGAATCCTTTTAGCACTGACCTGAGATTTTGGAGATATTCCTTGTCATCCTTACAGGAAATAATGATGTCATGAGGTGACACTGAGTGCCTGGGCAGCCCTGAAACACCTGGTCCATAGCTTTCTGCAGGTGCAAATTCTACCCCAAAAATAAGTCCATTATGGTGGCAAAAACTTTTGTGAGTGTTTATGATGAGAAACACTTTGGACTCCTATTCCATCTCCAACTGTAGGTAGACCTCAGCTGAGTCCACTTCTTTGAAGAATTTCCCTCCAGAAAAGTTTGCAAAGATACGTATTTTCTATCCTGGGCAGAGGATATTAGTGTACTTTCAATGCTGGGTTGATGGTGACATTCAAACAACCACAATTCCAGACAATCACATTCTTCTTGTCTACTGGGTCCACTGGCATTGTCCACCTAACCTTGGAAATAATTCCTTCAATTCTTCCGTTTTCTGCCTTTTTAAAAAAACTCAACCTTATTTGTCCTTTCCAAAGAAAACATTCTGAATGTTTTTTTTACTCGACTGTTTCTCGCTGCGCTATTTAAAAACTCAAATGTCCCACTGCGGTTTAATAGTTAAGTAGTTGTCTCGTGTTCACTTTAACGGTACGCTCCTCATCACTGGTGTTATGTTTTGTAACTCCAAAGCATTGAACTAATTGAAAGGAAAAAAAGGGAGCTGAGAGATAACATGTCCAGTTTTGTTTTTACTTCTAGCGAGGCATGCACGTGAGATCTGGTGATCTGATGGCGTATGCCAGTCACATAATTTACATATTACCCATAATTAATTACTTAAATGAACAAGGATGTTTAATCAAACAATATATTTAGAATATTACTCAATTATTTCTAAATATTAAATACACAACACTATTCCTCTAGCAATTTTTACCTATTTCTTTAACTCTACAGCAGTGTTTGTCAAGGATTACAACTTCACTGCCGTGTGTGGGACCAATTTGGGGAACTAAGCTTAGTTATTAGTAATAGCCAAGGAGAAACTATTTGCTGAAATATTTGCTGATGTCTTCCTTCTTTAAACAAAGGGGCTTCCCTTCCTCCACCATCAACTCTGCAACTCTGTTCTCAAACGTATCTCTCCCATTTCCTGCACATCTGCCCTCACCCCATCCGCCCACCACCCCACTCGGGATAGGGTTCCCCTTGTCCTCACCTACCACCCCACCAGCCTCCAGGTCCAACGTATAATTCTCCGTAACTTACGCCACCTCCAACGGGATCCCGCTACCAAGCACATCTTTCCCTCCCCCACTCTTTCTGCTTTCCACAGGGATCACTCCCTACGCGACTCCCTTGTCCATTCGTCCCTCCCATCCCTTCCCACCGATCTCCCTCCTGGCACTTATCCTTGTAAGCAGAACAAGTGCTACACCTGCCCTTACACTTCCTCCCTCACCACCATTCAGGGCCCCAGACAGTCCTTCCAGGTGAGGCGACACTTCACCTGTGAGTCGGCTGGTGTGGTATACTGCGTCCAGTGCTCCCGGTATGGCCTTTTATATATTGGTGAGACCCGACACAGACTGGGAGACCGTTTCGCTGAACACCTACGTTCTGTCCGCCAGAGAAAGCAGGATTTCCCAGTGGCCAAACATTTTAATTCCACGTCCCATTCCCATTCTGATATGCCTTATCAATGGCCTCCTCTGCTGTCAAGATGAAGCCACACTCAGGTTGGAGGAACAACACCTTATATACCGGCTGGGTAGCCTCCAACCTGATGGCATGAACATTGACTTCTCTAACTTCCGTTAATGCCCCTTCTCCCCTTCTTACCCCATCCTTGATATATTTAGATTTTTTCCCCCCTCCTCTTTCTTTTCTCTCTCTCTGCCCAACATTCTGCCTTGTTCTCCATCCCCCTCTGGTGCTCCTGTGGTAAACCATGTACATTTGTCTGGACACGCCCCTCTGCTGACTGCTGCTGTGGCTCCTCCCACAGACCCCTGGATAAAGGCGATTGTGTCACTGCTCCTCCCACAGTCCAGGGCGGTCATCCAGCATGGACATGGTCCGTTTTACTGCTAATAAAAGCCTTTCAGTATTTACTCTACTTCCAGACTTTTGGAGTTATTGATAGTGCATCAATTTTATTAGCAGTAATTTTAAGGCATGGAGTGCGTTTTGAGACCTGACAAACTGGACATCGACCTGCAAACAGCTGAGGCCGGCAACGCTTTCGAACTCTGGCTAGCCTGGTTTGAATCATACCTGGAGGAGATTGAAGTGACCGAGTCCGCCCTGAAGAGCAGAGTTCTCCTCTCCGGGGTCACTCCATGGGTCTACTCGATGATTAGAGACCAGCCGAGTTACGACGGTGCAATGAGCGCCCTCAGAAGACAATACCTGCGGCCGGTAAATACCGTCTATGCAAGACGTTGCTTAGCGACGTGGCAGCAATGGGCAGGAGAATCGAGGGCTGAGTTTGTCTGGGCCCTACAGACACTCGTGCGGGCCTGCAATTGCCGGGGGCTGACGGCTGAACAGCATGCGGAGCTCCAAATAAGAGACGCCTTTGTCACAGGGATCAGGTCAGTGTACGTGTGCCAGCGGCTGCTGGAACACGCCGATCTTACCTTACATTCGGCGATTTTGCTGGCCGACACGCTGGAGGCCGCTCTGCACAACTCTAATGCTCTCCAGGCACGCGATCTCCCGACAAACTCGTGGACGCCGCAGACCCCGCAACCCGCCAGCAAATTGACCACGGCTGCTGCCAGACGCGAGTCCACAAAGTGTTACTTCTGTGGACTCGAGAAGCACTCCCCAAAACACTGCCTGGCCCGAGAAGCTACCTGCTCCAGCTATGGGAAGAAGGGCCACTTCGCCAAGGCCTGTAAGTCCAAACTGCGAGCAGGATTGAGCAGCGCCGCATGCGAGGCATGGGGGCGGCCATCTTGGTCACCGCCATCTTGCCTCCCCGCCGCGTGCGAGGCATGGGGGTGGCCGTCTTGCCTGCTCGCCACCACGTGTGAGGAATGGGGGCGGGCATCATGGTCGGCGCCACCTCGCACCGCCTACGACCCACGGGTGCTTAACGGGCACCCCACCGCGCTGGACCAAAACAGCGATTCAACTCTGGCCTCCGTAACCCTCGACCAAAGCGCCCCACACCAGCTCGCAAGGTCAATGATGGACATCCTGGTGGAGGGGCACAGGACTAGCTGCCTGTTTGACACGGGCAGCACTGAGAGTTTTATTGACCCTGACACGGTGCAACGCTGCGGACTCGTGACACGGCCCGTAAGCCAGAGAGTCACCATGGCTTCTGGGTCGCATTCCACAGACATCCGGGTGGGTTGTGTAGTGACATTGGTGGTGCAGGGCACAGAATATTGAGACTTTACATTACTGGTCATGTCTCAACTGTGTGCCCCTGTGCTATTGGGGCTCGACTTCCAGAGCCACCTGAAAACTGTGACAATGGAGTATGACGGGCCCCTCCCACCAATCACTGTCAGAAATCCCCAGTTCTGTGGGAATTTGTCACATACCCCACTACTGACCACACACACACACCGACCCGCACATCCCACCCAGCTCCATGCCAACGGCCGCGCTACTGACACCACTTGCAGCCTCTCCACCTTCAAGATCCCTCCCCCACCGCTGTTCGCCTACCTGGCAACTAAAAGCAGGAGGTACAGCGCGGGGGATAGGGCCTTCATTAAGTCGGAGGTGCAGCGGCTGCTCAGGGAGGGGATCATTCAGGCAAGCACAAGTCCTTGGAGGGCCTAGGTGGTCGTTGTTTGGAACAGGGATAAAAATAGGATGGTTGTGGACTATAGCCAGACCATCAATAGGTTCACGCAGCTTGACGCGTACCCCCTACCCCGCATCGCAGATATGGTCAACCAGATAGCTCAGTACAAGGTATACTCGACCATAGATCTGAAATCCGCTTACCACCAGCTCCCCATCCTCCCGGAGGACTGCCCCTACACCACCTTCGAGGCGGACGGCAGGCTCTATCACTTCCTGCGTGTCCACTTCGGTGTCACGAATGGTATCTCTGTCTTCCAGAGGGAAATGGACCGGATGGTGAACCAGTGCCAACTGAAGGCCACGTTCCCATATCTGGATAACATCGCCATCTGCAGTCACGACCGGCAGGATCACGACAACAACCTCCAAAAATTTTTCCAAGCGGCCAAAGCTCTTAACCTCACCTATAATAGGGACAAGTGTGTGTTCGGAATCACCTGTCTTGCTATCCTTGGGTGTGTCGTGGAGAACAGAGTCATTGGCCCTGACCCTGACCATATGCGAACTCCCTCTTCCCAACACCCTCAGAGCCCTCAAAAGATGCCTGGGCTTCTTTTCCTATTACACCCAATGGGTCCCTAACTATGCAGACAAGGCCCGCCCCCTGGTCAAGCCCACCACATTTCCCCTCTCAGCCGAGGCCCGCGCGGCCTTCAGCCGCATTAAAGGGGACATTTCCAAAGCAGCAATGCATGCGGTGGATGAGACCATTCCCTTCCAAGTAGAGAGTGACGCCTCCGACTTCGCACTGGCTGCTATCCTCAATCAGGCAGGAAGGCCGGTAGCATTCTTCTCCCGTACCCTTCAAGGCCCTGAAATTCGGCACTCTGCGGTGGAGAAAGAAGCCCAGGCCATAGTGGAAGCTATTAGGCACTGGAGGCACTATCTCGCTGGCAAAAAGTTCACCTTGCTGACCGACCAGCGCTCAGTTGTGTTCATGTTTAGCAACCAACAGTGGGGCAAAATCAAAAATGATAAAATTTTGCGGTGGAGAATCAAACTCTCCACCTACAACTATGACATCATGTACTGGCCTGGAAGGCTCAATGAGCCCCCTGATGCCCTATCCCGGGGAACATGTGCCAGCACGCAGATCAACCGGCTATATGCCCTACATGCAGATCTTTGCCACCCAGGGGTCACCCAGTTTTTCCACTTCATGAAAGCCCGGAACTTGCCGTACTCCCTTGAGGAGATCAGGATGATGACCAGGGACTGCCAAGTCTGCGCTGAGTGCAAACCACACTTCTACCATCCTGAAAAGGCACAACTTATCAAGGCCACCCGCCCCTTTGAGCGACTGAGTGTCGACTTTAAGGGCCCCCTTCCCTCCACCGACCGCAATGCATACTTTCTTAACGTAATCGATGAGTACTCGAGGTTCCCCTTCGCCATCCCCTGCCCCGATACCTCTACCACGTCAGTTATAAAGGCCCTGCGCAAGTTCTTCACTCTGTTCGGATACCCCTGCTATATTCACAGTGATAGAGGGTCCTCGTTTATGAATGACGAGCTGCGCCAGTACCTGCTGGCTAGGGGCATTGCTACTAGTCGGACCACGAGTTATAATCCCTGGGGAAATGGACAGGTGGAAAGGGAGAATGCCACAGTGTGGAAGGCCACACTTTTAGCCCTTAAGTCAAAGGGACTGCCGGTCTCTCGCTGGCAGGAGGTCCTCCCCGAGGCACTCCACTCTATCCACTCCCTGTTATGTACGTCCACCAATGCCACCCCTCACGAACGCCTATTCTCTTTTCCCAGGACGTCTGCCACTGGGACCACCCTACCAGCTTGGCTGACGTCCCCAGGGCCAGTGCTGCTCTGGAAACATGTGAGGAGCAATAAATACTCCTCGATGGTTGAGAGGGTTCACCTACTTCATGCAGACCCCCAGTATGCCTACGTGGTCTTACCTGATGGGCGGGAGGACACGGTTTCCATCCGCGACCTGGCGCCCGCAGGAGCACCAGACCCCTACCCTAAACACTCCATGGTGACTATGAACCCCGTACCCACTGAGGTGTATACCCACGAGACACCGCGCACTCCAAGCCCTACACAGACACCTCATGACACTCCCATACTGGGCGCAACACACATGCACAAGGGATTACTGATGCCTAACGGGCTGACACCTCAAGTCAGGCTGGAGCCAGCACAACCACCGTCACCGGTGCTACGTAAATTGCAGCGACGGACTTGACCGCCTGATAGACTTGACCTGTAAATATACTTGTCTTAGATATTGTCAGTCACTTCACCCTGTGGGACTCTCTTTTTAAAACAGAGGGGTGAATGTGATAAACCATGTATACCTGTCTGGACAAGCCCCTCTGCTGACTGCTCCTGTGGCTCCTCCCACAGACCCCTGGATAAAGGCGATTGTGTCACTGTGGTGAACTAGATATACCTGTCTGACTGCTCCTGTGGCTCCTCCCACAGACCCTGCTGACTGCTCCTGTGGCTTCTCCCACAGACCCTGCTGACTGCTCCTGTGGCTCCTCCCACAGACCCCTGTATAAAGGCGACTGTGGTCTGCTGCTCTCCCTCATTTTCCCAGGATGTAGTGTTGTTCTTCCAGTCAATAAAAGCCGATATCTCACTTCCTAAGTCTCAGCGTGAGTTATTGATGGTGCATCAGTCACTGCTCCTCCCACTGTCCAGGGCAGTCATCCAGCATGGACATGGTCCAGTTTACTACAAATAAAAGCCTTTCAGTATTTACTCTACTTCCAGTCTTTTGGAGTTATTGATAGTGCATCAGCTCCCCTCCCCCTTTCTTTCTCCCTAGGCCTCCCGAGCCATGATCCTTTCCCGTCTCCAGCTCTGTATCCCTTTTGCCAATCACCTTTCTGGCTCTCAGCTTCACCCCTCCCCCTCCGGTCTTCTCCTATCATTCTGCATTTTCCCCTCCCCCTCCTACTTTCAAATCACTTACTATCTTTCCTTTCAGTTAGTCCTTACGAAGGGTCTCGGCCCGAAATGTCGACAGTGCTTCTTCCTATAGATGCTGCCTGGCCTGCTGTGTTCCACCAGCATTTTGTGTGTGTTGCTGAAATATTTGACAATTTTGTAAATATTTTACCGCAGATCACTTTCTGCAATATTTTTGATGATTCAAGAAGTGTGACAGTTTGGTTAATGGTTTAATAAATATGATTTTTCTCTGATTGTTTTCAGTTATATTTGCTACCTCAAAAAGAGCAAGCAAGGAACACCATCGAGGATAACAGCTCTTGAAAATGTTGTATCTGGATTTCCATTAAGAGAATGTGGATTCAATACTTTAGGTATGTCCATAATAATTTTACTTAGTGACAATTGGAAGAAAAGTAGCTGTCAATATAAAATCCCTTCACAGCACCATGTTCCTCCTTCCTCATTTCTCGCAAAAGTACCTGATTTGTTCAAGTAAGAAAGCATGTAAATTAATGAATTCATGCACAGAATTTCTAATTTCTAATGCTTAATACCTAATGATGATACAAAGATAGATGGAGGAGCGGGTAGTGCTGAGGAAGCGGAGAGCCTGCAGAGAGACTTAGCTAGTTCAGAGGAATGGGCAAAGAAGTGGCAAATGAAATACAATGTTGGATAGTAATGCAATGATGGTCATGCACTTTGAATGGAAGAAATAAATGGGCAGACTATTATTTAGTTGGGGAGAGAATCCAAAACGCAGAGATGCAAAGGGACTTGTGAGTCTTTGTGCAAGATACCTTAAAGGTTAACCTCCAGGTTGAGTCAGTTGTGAAGAAGGCGAATGCAATGTTGGCATTCATTTCTAGAGGTATAGAATATAAGAGCAGGGGTGTGATGTTGAGGCCCTCATGAGACCACACTTGGAGTATTGTGTGCAGTTTTGGGCTCCTTATTTTAGAAAGGACATACTGACATTGGAGAGGGTTCAGAGAAGATTCACAAGAATGATTCCTGGAATGAAAGGGTTACCGTATGAGGGATGTCTGGCAGCTCTTGGGCTGTATTCTCTGGAGTTCAGGAGAATGAGGGGGGATTTCATAGAAACATTCCAAATGTTAAAAGGCCTGAACAGATTAGATATGGCAAAGTTATTTCCCATGATAGGGGATTCTAGGACAAGAGGGCATGACTTCAGGATTGAAGGACGTCCTTTTAGAACTGAGAAGCGGAGAATTTACTTTAGTCAGAGGGTGGTAAATCTGCAGAATTTGTTGCCACAAGCAGCTGTGGAGGCTAAGTCATCAGGTGTATTTAAGGCAGAGATAGATAGGTTCTAGATTAGCCAGGGTATCAAAGGGTATGGGGTGAAAGGGGAGTGGGGATGACTGGAAGAATTGGATCAGCCCATGATTGAATGGCGGAGCAGACTCTGTGGGCTAAATGCCCTACTTCTCTTATATCTTATGGTCTTATGATAGCCGCATGACAGTCTTTCAATTTGCAAGTGTGTGTCCCTTCTTTACAGTTTTGCAGTTTGGAATAATAGAAGTGTCAGGAAAAGTGCTTCATGGCTACCAACATGGCCACCAAGAAAAATAGTCTGCAGATCTGCTGATGATAGCCAGAGGACAAACTAACTGAGGTACAGAGGAGGGAGCAGAAGGTTTGACAGAAGCAGGAAATGAATTGTGGGCCCCAGTGCAACACAGTGTTCTGAGGGAAACCCTGGTAGTGAACTACATGTTGGAGAACCAGGTACACCATCTCAGCAGCTGACGGAAGTGTGGGGAGGGCAATGAAGATGGCCACTTCACCCTGGCCCCAATGGAAAAAAGCAAACCCATGATGAAATCATGGCAATGTAGGACCATAAGAGTTGAGGGTCTGGTGGGGTCGCAGGAGGGCTGCAGGATGGAGGAAATGGATGGGTACATTGAGGTCAGTCAGCAATATCTGCAATCATGTTGGGCCCCCTGAACTGGTTTTGCATAAAATCCAGCATCTGCTGTGTGCCTGGATGGCTGGAGCTGGGTGAGGATTGGACCTACTGGAGTGCCTTGGAGTGCACAGCCACCGGAATGTACATGAGGTTGTCAGATGTGTCAGCCAGAGCAAGCTCGTGCTGTAAGGCCTGGAAGATCTGGGGTAGGTTTTTTACGTAGAGAGCGGTGAGTGCTTGGAATCGGCTGCCAGCGGTGGTGGTGGAGGTGGAAACGATAGGGTCTTTTAAGAGGCTCCTGGATGGCTACATGGAGATTAGAAAAATAGAGGGCTATGGGTAAGGACATGTTGGGCACAGCTTTGTGGGCTGAAGGGCCTGTATTGTGCTGCAGGTCTTCTATGTTTCTATCTAGTTCTCAAGAATCCAGATGACTGGGCAAGGATCTGCAAGGATGGAATGATGGGTTGGGGGTCGATCACCATTTCAGCTATGTCGAACTGTGATGACAGGGCGTCTGCCTCGGTGTTCTTAGAGCTAGGTCGGTTGAATTACTTGAAGAAGAGAGCCCAGTGAGCCTGCTGTTGGTTGAGTTGGTGTGTCTTTTGAATGGATATGAGGTTCTTGTGGTCAGTCCAGATCAGGAAGGGCTCAGTGTTTCCCATCTGCCAATGTCCCAATTCCTCTAAGGCCCTTTTGATGGCGAGTATCTGCCTGTCACCTACTCTTTCTTTTCAAATCTTTTTATTATTATTATTATTATTATTCAAAAATAACACAGGTACATTGAAGTAACAACACTTACAATGCCTCAAAAAAAATTATCTTAAAGATTGAAAATTTTTGTGAATAAAAAAAAACCCTACTAGGCAAGAAAAGTGAGAAAAAAAGAAACCCATTGGGGGTACAACCCCGGAGCCATACGTCATACAGAAAGCGTCTAAAGATAAACATCAAACCACCAACAAGAAAGAAAGATATATCAAAAAAAAAAATTACACTTAGATCTTGGAGGAAATCTATCAGTTAACTGAAATGATAATAACGAACAAATGAGCCCCATCTCTTCTCAAAATCAAATAAAAGTTCAAAGATTCGACTTCTAATTTTCTCCAAGCTAAGACACAGCATCACTTGAGAGAACCATTGTGACAAAGTAGGAGCTGATATATCCTTCCATTTCAACAAGCTGGCCCTCCTAGCTATCAATGTAACAAAAGCAATAACATGTTGGTCAGACACAGAAATACCATGGATATTTTGAGGAATTATTCCAAAAGGCACAGTCAGTTTATTAGGTTGTAAGTTGATTCTGAGTGCTTTAGAAATTATCAAAAAGACTGACTTCCAAAACTGTTTTAATACAGAACATGACCAGAACATATGTGTCAGCGTAGCTCTCTAAGTTTTACATCTATCACAATACTTGTCAACATTGGGAAATATTTTAGAAAGTCTCTCCTTCGTCAAATGGTAATGATGTACAATTTTAAATTGAAATCAGTGAATGACTAGCACAGATCGAAGAAGAGTTAACCAGCTTCAGAACCCGCGTCCAATTCTCCCATATAAAAGTCAAATTGAGTTCCTTCTCCCAATCCTGTTTAATCTTAAGTAAAGGACGCTATCCCATTGAAATAATAAATTATAAATTCTTCCAATAGAACCTTTCATCGAAGGGTTCATATTCATAATAGTATCTAACAAGTCAGCCTCTAATATGTAAGGAAAATTACTTAAATATTTTTGTAAAAAATGTCTAACTTGAAGGTATTGTAAAAAGTGTGAATATGAGAGAGAATATTTATGGATTAATTGCTCAAAAGACATTAATCGCCTTCTTTACATAAATCCAAAAAAGAATTAATACCTTTATTTTTCCAAAGTAAAAAAATTGGATCACTCCAGGAAGGTTTAAAAAAGTAATTACGATAAATTATACTACAAAGTTTAAATTTTTTAAGATTAAAGAAATTGCGGAACTGGAGCCAAATTTGTAAAGTGTGCTTAACCACAGGATATAGGTTTAAATTATCAACTTTAGCTAATTGTATAGGTAGAGCAACTTCTAATAACGAAGTTAAATAAAACTGTTCCACAGCTGTCAGATTCAGGTCTACCCAAACTGGCCGATCATTCCTATCACCCAATATAACGAAAAGGACATATATCACAAATTAACAGCCTAATAATACAATCTGAGATTAGGCAAAGCGAGACCTTTTTCAACTTTTGTAAATGACATTTATTAATTCTTGGTCTTTTATTATCCCAAATGAAAGATAGAATAATAGAATCAATCCGATCAAAAAACTTTGTAGTCAAAAAAACAGGAATATTCTGAAATAAATATAAAAATTTTGGTAAAATCATCATTTTAACTACATGAATATGACCAACAAGCGAAAATGTAAGTGGGCTCCATCTACTAAATGAGTACTTCATAGAGTCCACTAAAGGAGGAAAATTGGCTTTATAAAGATCCTTAAATTTTTTAGTAATTATGACACCTAAATATCTAAAAGAATCCGTAACTTTAAAAGGAATATTATCATATATAGAGACAGATTCATTTAAAGGAAGTAGTTCACTTTTACTAAAATTTATTTTATATCCTGAAAAATCTCCAAATTTGTCAAATAATTTTATCAAAACAGGAATAGATTCTTCAGGCTTAGATATATAAACCAATAAGTCATCAATGTAAGGAGAGATCTTGTGCATGGTCTCATTCACAAAAATCCCATGAATATTTTTGGCTTCACGAAGAGCAATAGCAAGGGGTTCTAATGTTAAATTAAATAACAAAGGACTTAATGGACAACCTTGTCTTGTCCCCCATGATAGCTGACAAAAAGGAGACCTACAGTTGTTAGTGACTACAGTAGCAATAGGAGCTTTAGATATCATTTTAATCCAATTATTAAAATTAATACCTAAACCAAATTTTTCTAAAACATTAAATACATATTTCCATTCGACTCAATCAAATGCTTTTTCAGCATCCAAAGATACAATGCATTATGGAGTTTTAGAAGAGGGTGAATATATAATGTTAAATAGTCTCTGAACATTTGAAAAAGAATAACGACCCTTTATAAAGCCTGTTTGATCTTTAAAAATGATTTTACCCAAAATAATCTCTAACCGATTGGCCATTATCTTTGAAAGAATCTTAGCATCAACATTCAATAATGAAATAGGTCTGTATGAGGCACAATCAGTAGGATCTTTATCCTTTTTTAGAATTAAAGAAATAGAAGCCTCATAAAAAGTAGAGGGTAAATCACTTTTCACAAAAGTATCTTTAAACATCTCCAACATATATGGAGAAAGCAATTTTCCAAATATTTTATAAAATTCTACAGGATAACCATCAAGTCCTGGAGCCTTACCAGATTGCATTGAAAAAATAGCTTTATGAATTTCGGATTCAGTAATTTGGGCATCAAGAGTTTTTTGATCCTCAGCAGAAATTTTTAGGAAAAGCAATCTTTCGTAAAAAAGCATTTATTTCAGAAGAATCTACTGGACATTGAGATTTATAAAGTTCAGTATAAAAATCTTGAAAAATCTTATTAATTTCTTCATATTCCCAAGCCAGGGTACCATCCTTTCTACGAATTTTCAAAATTTGCCTTTTAGCTCCAGCCAATTTTAATTGAGATGCAAGTAGTTTATTATTTTTATCTCCAAACATATAAAATTGGCTCTTTAACTTAAGTAGATAACCTTCAATTGGATGAGTTAATAATACATTATATTGTGATTGAAGTTCCACCCTTTTTTTAAATAAGTCAATATTAGGGGAAGTTGCATAGATATTATCTAAATCTTTAATTTGTTTTGAAATTTTATCTAATTCTGCTTCAGTCTGCTTTTTAAGTTTAGCTTAATAAGAAATAATCTGACCATGTAAAAATGCTTTAAATGTATCCCATATAATTAATTTGGACATACCTCCTATATCATTAAAAAGAAAAAGTTCTTTTATCTGGCTTTCAATAAAACTGATAAAATCAGAGTTTTGCAATAAAGTCTGAGACATGCGCCATGGTGGACAGGCAAAAATGACATAATCAAATTCAAAAGCACATGATCAGATATAGCAATAGCGTCATATTCACAGTTTTTAACATGAGGCAAAAGGCAGGGATCAACTATAATATAATCAATCCTCGAATATTTTTTATAGACATGCGAAAAAAAGGAATATTCTCTTATCAGGGTGCAAATGCCTCCATAATTCGATCAACCCAAAATCGATCAAAAAGGAGTTAATAACTGACGCAGAATGATTTGGAAGTCGCTGATTAGTTGAGCTCTTGTCAATCATAGGATTTAAACAACAGTTAAAATCCCCACCCATTATCAACGTATATTCATTTAAATCCGGCAATAAAGCAAATACTTTTTTAAAAAAAGAAGGATCATCTAAATTAGGACCATACAAATTGACCAAAACAACCTTTCTATTCCAAATCATTCCTTTAACAATTAAAAATCTACCATTAGAATCTGATTCAATATCCTCTTGAGCAAATATATTAGATTTAATAAAGATAGATATACCTTTAGTTTTACTCTGAGAAGTAGCATGAAGCTGTACTCCATTTCACCATACAAAAAACCTTTTTTGATCTCCCGCCCTGATATGCATCTCCTGAGCAAAAATTATATCACGTTGGAATCGATTAATAATTTTAAAAGTCTTTTTTCATTTAATAGGATGATTCCAACCACGTACGTTCCAATTTATTACATTAATCTGTTTAACTGCCATACTATAATTTTATTCTAATTTACTTTATACATGCGCAGAACACATACCAATACGGGATTATCAAAAATGGCGATGATGAAGAATACAACCATTTAAAAAACACGCATGCTCCAGAACCACCCAATGGGAAACATCTCCTAACTCTAGACCCACCCACCCTCCCAAAAGCCCGAAAAAAAGGCAAGTGAACTAAGATAGATACAAAGCCATGGGCCGCTCAGTCGGTCTCCTCTCTCCCTCCCCCCAGCCAGTACACACAAAAAAAATGATCTTGCAAGAAAGACAGTAATGTCTCAACAAAGGAAAGTGTTTACATTCCATCATGTATTAAACAAAAAAAGAACCAAAATAATATAATCTCTTAGAGAGAAAAACCAGCGCCATCTTAAGTTTAGCTTTAAATCTCTAAGAAAACTTTAAATTCGGTTATAGGATGCTAAAATAAAACAGATAAAAAGAGGTTAATAGTATATTTAACCGAACTAAATTTACAAAAATATTAATTAGTAATATCATAAGTAACTAAACTCTCCCAGATATATATAAAAAGAAACCCTATTAGTAGGAAAAAAACTACCAATTAGTAAATTAAAAAACAACAAAAAGAAACATCAAATCAAATATTAGATAAAATGAACAAAACCATTTATCCTCTTTTCTCAGTCAAATATCTAATTAGCCATTTAACAGTCAAACTTGAACCGTAAATCTTCTTTCCAAAAAAAATCCAGTAGGATGCAATAATGAGCAGGTTTTCTTATCTTCTTTTATTAATCTCTCAATGAAATATCCAAATAACCTTCATATAACTTCTTTTCGAAATGTGAATAATATACAGATAATCAAACAGCTTTTCAGATAGTTCATTCGGTAGTAGCGTCAGTGACGGTGACAGGTATAGCCTGAACAAAATCCAGTGCGGCTTTTGGGTCAAAGAAAATGTGTGGAGAAGAGTTAGAAGGAAAAACTTTCATTCTTGTTGGGTAATTCAAAGAGGGAAATAGTTTCTTATCATATGCTTGTTTCATTACCAAAGCAAATCTTGATCTTTGTTCCATTACTTCTTTTGGATAATCTTCATGAAAATGGAGCTCAGAGTCATTGAATCTGAAAACTCTCTGTTTTCTTGCCTGTCGCATTATTTGATTTTTAATTTTAAAGTGATGAAAACAAATCAGAATAAATCTTGGTCTGCTTGAATCCATAAATTTCGAAGTAAACACTCTATGTGCTCTTTCAATAGCAGGCGGCTGTGATAAAATAGTCGGAAATAGAGTATGAAAGAGCTTACCAAAGTAAACCGTTAAGTCTCCATTTTCAGCTCCTCCTTGCAATCCAACAATTCATATATTGTTTCGGTGAGACCTAGTTTCCAGGTCTATAATCTTATTTTGATATTTTTCCAAATGGGTTGTAGTTTCAGACAATTTTTGCTTAGTTAACTTCAATTCCTCTTCATGTCTAGTAACTTGAGTTTCCACATCTTTAAGTTTTTCCAGAAATAACTTCATTTCATTATTCTTTTCCAGTTGATCTTTAATTGCCCTATTCTGATCTTGAATTGAATTCAGAGTCTGAACGATATCTTCAGCCCATGATGGCATTTCATTAGATCTTTCCTTCGGCATCTTTCCTTTTCCATTACCTTTGTCAGTAGGTTCATGCGGATTCTTCCCACTTCTCGTAGACATAGACATATTACTCCCCTTCAAGAATCAGCAATTAAAAATTTTAAATTCAAAACTTAAACTGGGGGGAGAGAGAGAAAACTAAGAGCAGCACAAAATTACTGCTACTCCATCGACAGACAGAGGCGGTCTCTCCCCCGTCACCTACTCCATAACAGTGCAATGTAGATTTCAACTTGTGTGAGAAGAAGGCACAAGAGTATGTCTTCCTATCCCGTCCTCACTGGGAGAGGATGGCCTCAGTGATCATGTCTGATGTGTCCACCTCTAGATTCAGTTTGTTGAAGATCTGGGTCCGATGGAGTGTTTCAAATGCACTACCCATCAAGCAGAGAGGATAACGTTCTTACTGTTAATATTGTTGAATCCACAGTAGTTTACGAAGACATCCATCTTTCTTTTTGACAGAGATGAATCCTGCAGCAGTTGGAGACTGGGATGGTCAAATGAAGCCATGCTGTGGTGCTTTGGTGATGTAGTCATTCATGGTTTAGGTGTCAGGATGGTAGAGGAAGAACAGACAATCTCCGAGAGGGGTGATGCCCAGTAGGAGTCGCTCGCACAGTTGTGAGACAGCAGGATGCTGGCTTCCCTATTACTGGAAATGAAGGCAAAGTTGTGGTATTCTTGTGAAAGTTTGGTGACGTTGAGAGTATCCTCTGTCTCCTTGGATTTACGGGGCAAAGTCAGCTGACGTTGCAGCAAGTGGGTCCCCAACCCAGCAGTGATCAGTTGAGGTGAGAGTCGTGAGTGGTAACCCAAGATGAGAGGAGTGTTGGGTGAGTCGAGAAGGAGAAATTGGTTGGACTCATGGTGCTCTTTGATGCTCATGACCTGCATGCTCTGACCATCCCAGACCCCAAGGCCCGTCAATAGTCATGATGCAGAATGGGTGACAGATCAGCCTGGAAGGGAGTCCAAGTTGAACACACCGAGTCCAGTCCAGAAAGTTGCCTGCTACACCGGAATCCTTCAGAGCCATCTGTGGGCATAGAGCTATTGAGGTGTGAAGGAGGACAGAAAGAATGAGTCGGGCTCTGGTTCTTGAACAAAGGGCTGGGGTTAGCTAATCAGATAGAAGGCCACTCACCTCTACCAGGTGGTGCCATTGCAGGGTTTTAATGCATGGATGATCCACTGCGCTGTAGTAAGCATACAGTTGTTTCTTCACCAATGCTGACGTTGTTGGGGCAGGGGTGATTAAGGGAGCTCTCTGATGAGGGTCCTGCAGCGTGAAATGGAATGAACTGGGGTTCTTACTGGTGATCTAGAAGGTCATTTCATTAGACACTTTTCAGTGCAGAGGGCCAGAGTGATAAGGTGTTCAAGGTCGATGGGCATTTCCCAGGTAGACAGCTTGTCTTTCAAGCATTTTGAGAGACCGTGAGGGTAATGGGCCAGCAACATTTCTGCATTCCAGCCGCAATCCTCCGCGAATGTCCTGAATTCTATGGTGTAATCCACCACAGAACATGAGCATTGTCATAGTGAAAGTATTCAATCTGCTGCCTGCCTTTCATTTCTCAAATAATCTTAAACCTCGCATATCTCCTCATATATATTGCAATTGTGGTTCTATTGTTCCAGTTAGTGGTGGTCCAGCTCAGGGCTTGCCCATTCAAGAGAGGGATAATGAGGGCAGTTTTGGCTTAGTCCGGTGGCCACAGAGATGGCTGGGGTAAGATGCACTGGAACAGGAAGTTGTGGCATCAGCTTGGGGATTCATCAAAGTGCGTGGGCACTGGAATACTGGGCTGTGAGAGAGGAGGTTGACTGGTGTGGAGTTGTATCAAGATGGAAAGTTGTTTGAGGATAATGAGTGGATGGTCAGTAGTTTCCTGCTGTTTCTAGATCATTTGCTCATGTCAACGGACAACTTCCTTTTGGCAAGCAAACTGTGTTGGGTCAGTCACCGGTTCATTCGCTCTGTCAGGAAATGTAGAAGAAGCTTGACCTGAATGTAGAGCAGCAGAGCTGATTTATCAGTAAACAATACTAATAAACTGCAAAATAACAATCCTCAAAATTAGAGAGAACAGATAACTAAATACTACAAGCAACAAGGAAACTTGCTAGGAGCAACTGGTTAAGGTTGGCTGTTTTGTATGGTTGATTGTGGATGAGAGTTGGGTTTAAATAGACTGCAGGTAATGAGTTGGAAACAAGAGGCAGGTGACTTTTGTTGGGTGGGTGGAGGCTGGGAGGAGCCTGCATGTGCAGGCCTGATAAACACAACAAATCCTTCATCCCACTGAGTCTAGTCTGACTATCAAGAAAGTATATGCATAAATTCTACATTAAACCCCTTTTATTCTGTACTTCCTTCAACTCTGACCAAATTTTATCATTCAAATTCACACTCAGGGTAATTTACAAATAAGTAGTAACCACCATTTTTAGGGTATGGGAGGGAACTTAAGAATCTGGAGGAAACACACATGATAATTGGAACGTGCAAACTCTAGATGGACAAGATTGAGTGAGGGCTGCTGGAGGTGAGAGGCAGCAGAACCACCCACTTATACAAGCAGCTACATTATACTAAGAGTTACAGTTCTTCAATTTGTGAGATGAGTTGTTGGATGATGGTACAAGTACATTGTTTAACCTGTGCTCTAATAGTCTTTATCATTTGACAATGCCTTGCATTTTCTCATAGCTGGTTTATACAACGTATTAGCACAAAGCAAGTTATTTTTTAATTTGGTAAAGACACATGGTACATGGACATATTATTGTAAAGTTACAAAATAGAATCCAAAAGGAAAACACAAACACTTTGCTAATGATGTTGTTAACTGAAGTGTGCCATTTACTGTAGGCTCATGGTTCATTAGCTTTCTAGAGTCCTGTATACATTAATTAATAGATTCTGTTTTATTTGGGGTAATTCTGAATTTGGCTTCATGTTATCTGTTATAAGTATAACTCTGCAAGTAGTTCAATCAGTAGTGAAGCTGTACAGTATGTTGTACATGTTTAATGCATTGAAAATAGTTGTTTGCTAGCTTTACAAAATGCAGAAAGTATCTTCATCTAAAATTTGAAAATTTTCAAATTGGTATTTCAAAATTCTTCAGTTCTAAGATATTTGTAACTCTGACCTTGTACTTCATTATCTTTTTCCTGGTTGTATAACTAGATTATCATTTTCCTGGTTATCATTTGTCTGGTTGTGTGAAGGGCAATATTTAATGACCTGACAACAAATACTGCATATGAGGTTGATATTGTTACAGATGAGTGAAGCAAGAAGTCCGTATATGGAAATACAGTCGGGTCTAGCATTGTATTTTAACATTGATAACTATTGGCTGTCAATGTAGCAGGCCATTGTACAATCAATCTGATTTTCTGTTAATTCCAGTGAAAACAAATCTGATTTTGCACCAATAATAATGAAATCTACTTTGTAAGATTATTCATTTTGCACTTTGTCAAATTGATAACTTATACAAATGATAACATAATTTAAGCATGTGAATGATGTGAGAATTCTGAACTTGGATGTAAAATTCATAACCAGATGTCCCCTGCCATGGGAGATGACCCAGAAATCTCTGTAATCACATTTTAGTTCTGGAAAAGTCAGACTACAAACACACAGCATTGATAAATATGATGCTGTGCTCCAATTATTTTCTGTCAAAGAGAAAATACTTTAATTTTAAGATTCAGGTAGCTATTTTATGACTTTGTTGCTCCAAAATGTTACCGTTGACTATTCCACTGTGGCTTATATTTTCAAAGGAGCTTGCTACTGTTATTCAGATTTTCAGTGGTGATACAGAGCATTAGCTCCTTGAATACAATAACTGTCCGGTATTTTGCAAGTAAGAGTGTAATCGAGGCATAGAATTAAATGTATGGTTGAACTGTGTAACAGGCTCAAGATCTATGTAAACTTTAACCCATCTGTTTTCAATGCTGTTAAAGTAGCAAACACTTACTGTACAGATCTTACTGCACAATATACCATTTTATCAGCAAAAAATATTAACTTACCAGTTGAGGTTGTTTGTTATGTCTAATGATGCCAGGAAACTTGTGCAGGAGCATCTTTGAAGTGGAAAAGCCATTGCACTAGGACAGTTCCACTCTCTCCACCCCAGAAGTCAGGGTTCAGTGATACAAACAAATGTCACCAACTGGGGTCTTCGTCAATTGCAGTGGGTGACCATGACTCCTTCTGTGCCTTATCATGCCCCTCGCTCTCCATGGAGCATTGCAAAACTGCCTTCTTGGCCTTTGGATTTCACTGAAGATCTCATGCACTCAGTCTGCCAGAACTGACTTTGCGTGTTGGGAAAGGCATGTCCCTATCTCAATGGAGTATGAAGCCACTGGCTATGTCACTTGGTTTAGCCCTCCTGTTAACGTGTACGAGGCTGGGGGCACTGTTGCATGCAGACAGCTTCTTGGAGCCACAGCTGAGAGCTGAGTGTCTGGTGGGGACCAGATGTGAATGAGCTGCCTCGGACAAGCCCTTTCACAAGAGGTGCTACCCCTCCCTGTACACTACATATACCACATAACTTTCCGATTAATAATTTTCTAATTATTAATTTAATTGATTAATAATTTTAACTTTCTTAATAATATTTTATTGCTGCTCATTGATCAAATTAATTATAGTCACTGATATATTTTGTCATATAAAACCTATTGACACAAATGATTTTATTTCATGGAATTGATAAATGAAATGGGGTGGGACAGGGAGGTTTGAGGGAGACCAAGGTTGATGCCTGGAAGTTTTCTAAGAAGTGGGATTAATCAAAATAGATGTACATGTATTTGCCATGGATTACAACTTGATTTAAGCTGCTCTACTGTTTACTTTGAAGATTGCTTTTCCTTGGCTACTTGATATTTGTAAGAGTTTGGAGTAGTCATTTAAATATCCACTGGACTCATTACAGTAAATGAATACTGCACCAACCTTTGTAGGCATGTGCAATACTGATGAATGACATACTGTTATGTTTACAGCTCCAGAACATAAAAACACTAACTGGAAGAAAAACAGGGGCGTCTGAAATGAGAGTCTAACTTTGTGTTTACTTTCAGCGAGGTGCACTTGTATTACATGGTAGCATCATGACGTATACAATTCACTTGTTTTTGCATATAACCAGTAATGAAATATTTAAATGAACAAGAATGCTTTATAAAATATGCATTTACAATATTACGCAAATACTACTGAAATATTAACTACACAGCACATACTACTGAACCCGGATTTCTGAGGTCGAGAGAGTGGAACAGCCCCACTTTAAAAACTCTCCCCCACAGGTTTCCTGTCATTACCGGACAACCACCAATAATGAAGCTCTCTAGGCCAGAGACTGAGTAATTTACAAGGCTTCTGGTCTCTTTCATTTCTGCATGAAATGTATACACTTAGACTCTTCAAAAAGATCAATTCTTTTTTCTTTGTTTTTGTACATACTTTGACTTAATACCATCTCTGTCCTTCTCTAGCATTTCTTTGCTTCTTTCTCAATCCTTGAATCTCATTAATTATATTTCCCTGCGGCTGCTGCTTTTCACTAAGATCCAAGGTGTCTCATTACACTCATTTTGCTCCAGTCAGCTTCACAATTCCATCAGGTGGTGTTGCAAATGATCCTTGAGTTCAAGTGCACAGGAGTAATCTTCATAGCAGGTGCCATGAGATGGTTGCTTCAGGAATCAATCACAGTGTTTACGGGATGTTTACTTGCAGGAATTACAGGTGTGGAGATCACTGCCCAGAAATTTCTACTAGTCAGTCAGGACATCAATATGTTATACTCTCTCTCTTGAATTCACTCCAGTGAAGTCAACGTATCTGAATATTGGAGAAGGAGCACAAGTATGTAATGTTGCTGTAAAGCATTTAACATTACCTACTGTAAGGAGTTTCTAGCTGTCCGGTTCTCAGTACAAAACTCATTGGGGACCTCTTGTGGCAGCAGTCTAACATTTCATCGGATAATGCTGAGTTGAAATGCCCTAAGCCAGGGGTGGCCAACCTTTTACATTCCATGCATCAATTTTTCATGCAAGAATTCAGATGCGCCATACAACTCTTGTACCCCCATTCAATTCTTGTAAAAATATGTTAATTTAGACATATTTAGCATTTTTACATGATATATTGATTTAATATAAAAACAAGATAAACATTACTTACCTTAGTGAGACTTTTAACAAATATATTTTGTCTTCTTTTGATTTCTTCTTTTTTCTTAATCACATATTCTTTCTGTAACTCAGACCCAAATACTAGCTTCAGTTTTCCTTCTATTTCAGTCTGATGTTGTGTTTTATAGTGCCTATTAAGATCATGTCTTCTATTATGTGAGACGGACCCGCTATAAATAAGAATTCATTTTCTCATTGTTCATTGAATTCATGCTTACTATCACTTTCTGCTTTTCTTTTGCTCATTTTCTTTTGCATTGTGATGGGTAACTGAATGTAAAAACAAGGCTTAATTTTCGAAAAAGTATAAAACTGCAAATGTTCACTAAGGATGAACAAAGCACAACTCCATAGCGCACAAGTGTCAATTGTAAACTGACTGGCAAAAATCTGCGACACTGGCTTCTCAGGGTCAAACAAGTATCAAACATGTATTGAACAGTTTTGTTCATCCTTAGTGAACATTTGCAGTTTTGTACTTTTTTAAGGTGCTTGGAAGTAGGTACAGAGGAGATGTCAGGGGTAAGTTTTTTTACGCAGTGAGTGGTGAGTGCGTGGAATAGACTGCCAGCGATGGTGGTGGATGCGGATACAATAGGGTCTTTTAAGAGACTCCTGGACAGGTACATGGAGCTTAGAAAAGTAGAGGACCATGGGTAACCCTAGGTAATTTCTAAAGTAAGTAAATGTTTGGCACAGCATTGTGGGCCGAAGGACCTGTATTGTGCTGTAGGTTTTCTATGTTTCTATGGAGCTACCTACTTCCAAGCACCTTAAAACTGTGCCCTGCCTGAATAGGGAGCAGTCTTGGTTGCAATGTAACTTCAGAACGGGTCAGTTCTTGTAAATATCAATGAGAGTTGTTAACTTTTTATTTATCAATGTGCATACTAATGAAGAATATTGATGCTTTCAGAACATTATGGGGAGCACTTACGCTCATGGGGAGCAGGGGGTTATTTACAAAGAAAACAACTTGTTTGCTGTTATTCACTGGAATTTATTGTCCATTCTCTCAAGGACTTAAGTTTACAACCCTTTGTTTAACTCAGCAAATTCACCATATGATTTCAACAGAGGTGAATATTGGTATGATGGAGAACCGGGTCAGGGAGAAACTTTGTGGAGGCATCTCATTGCTTGCATCTTCGGTCTAGTACAGAGGTCATTTGGTTTCTTTTCACATGCCGCTGGTTAAACCCCAATGACGGTTGGTGAATCTGGGTAGCGCATTTAAACGGCAAACCTCTCGCTTCTTATATTGTCCCACGGATTTGCTGAAATGAGCAGGATAACATCAGGTTTAGCAAGAATTCTACAGAATTTATGAGCATAAATTGTGAAAACCATTTAAACTACTTGTAGTTTCCCTATTTTGTTTACAGAACTATATGTGCATTATTGTGCAAGTTCCTTAATGCTTTTTTTCAAATAGGTGAAATATTGCTAATATTGATCGGACCTTTAAAATTAGTTTTCCTTTCATGATTGTTTAAAATAATTATTTAATTACACTTTTAATTTCAGATCAATAAATGACTGCTCTTGCCTTGTAAAATTGTACACCATTTTGCTTAGTTTCAGAATGTAGAGGTGATCTTTCTGAAGACGTAGATTTCCCTGGAAATGATATCACCTGGGTCCTTGCACCTGACGTGAGCTTCTGTCAAAAAGTATGCACTTATCACCCACTTTGTTTGTTCTTCACATTTCTGAAGAGAGAATGGAGCACTGACCATAGGAGGTATCAATACAGCTTATATGATTTGTAATGTGTTTTGATTGAAAGTTTCCTCAAAGATTTCTATTTCTTCATTGTGAAGTTTCAGCTGCACTGGAATTGCACCATGATATGAAGGAAAGGACCTCACTTGGCCCAGTGTTCTTGTGCCAGCTCTTTGAAAGAACTGTTCAATTAATCTCACTCTATGTTTATTTCCTCATTGATCTTGTCACTTTATTTCACTTGTTTGACGTTTATCTATTGATTGGTTGCCAAACATTGCATCAGTAGATTTACAGATCTTTTTCTTAAATCAAATTGATTTATCCAACTCATAAGGAATGCACAATTATAGTCCTGTTGAAGGGTTGTGGCCTGAAACATAGGCTGCTGATTTCCCTCCATAAATGCTCCCTGACGTTCTGTGTTACCCCAACATTTTCTGTCTATTGCACAAAAAAAGATGAGGGTGAGGTGGCCTGCGAGATTCACACAACACAGAAAAAAGGCTCTTTGGCCCACAATATCCATGCTGACTTTCAACTACCCATCTATTTAAATCCTTATTTACCAGCACTTGGTGACAGCCTACTGCTGCTTGGCCATTCAAGTGTTCATCCAGGTACATGTGACATGTTGTGATTGGGCTTGGCTCCACTACCTCTTCAGGCGGTGTGTGAGTGTTAAATTCTTGTCTGAACTCTTGCCCGAAAGACAAGAGTTTTGGGGCAGTGCATGAAGTGTGGTGTCGTTGGAACAAAGAGAGCTAAAGAAGGAGTACAGGCCTCCCATTATTGGTGAGCCCTGAGGAAGGAAGAGAGCAAGGAGACAGTGAATGAGCATACTTTTGTACAGCTATCACCTCCTAACACTGGCCGAGAAACTGGATCTTCCAAATTTTTGTTTGTTGTCAAGAATTACACTTTGAAGGGATAAGAAAGTATATCTTGCATATACTTGTGCCATTGAGTCAGCAAATAGTGAGTCTGGATCCTTTTCCAGAAACCTAAATGCACAATTCTAGGGGAAACTCCAGTGCAGTTCTGAAGGATGGCCATCTTTAAACCAAGGCCTGGTTCCTCTCCTTTGCATGGACGAGAACAGTGTCATCTGCAACAATGTTATCTGGCTATCGTCACCATGTTCTTTGTAGGATCTTGTTCCAAAGCAGTTATTATATTGTTTGATGGCTGTTTAGTTTTGCCTGATTTCTGGAATTGTCAGACATTTAAAGTGTGACTTTAAATGTGGTTTTATCAATAAGTTATTTTACAGGCTCTGAGATACGATATGTTACCTATTATCAGCGAGGGAGATTTTCTTCCACAAACTGGAAGAAATTGTAATTCTGTGTGGACCTTAAGACAGTAAGATATAGGAGCAGAATTAAGGCATTTGGCCCATTGTGTCTGCTTCACCATTCATTTATAGCTGATTTAATTTTTATCAACTCCATTCTTCCATTTTCTCTCCTTAACTCTTATCCTTCTCACCACACAAGAACGTATCAATCTCTGCCTTAAACACACCCGACAGCTCAGCCTCCACAGCTTCCCATGCCAATTAATTTCACCAGTTCACTATTCCTCAGCTGAAGAAATTGCTCCTCATCTCAGTTCTGGGGGCATGTACTTTTATTCTGAGGTTGTGCCCTTGCATTCTAGACTCTCTTCTCTACACCTTCTCTACTCTATCCAGGCAGTTCAGTATTCACAAACACAAGAATTCAGTGTTCAGTAGGTTTCACTAAGTTGCAAACTTAACCTTCTGAACTCCATTAAGCACAGACTCAGAGGCAACAAATGCTTCTCAGGCACCAAACCTTTCATTCCCAGTTTCATGCACTGGATTCCCTCCTTAGGTACGGGCTCATAATGTCCCAAAATGTTGTGTGACCAATGCAGTATAAAGCGTCAGCAGTATATCCTTGATTTTATATTCCCGTTCTTTCAAAATAAATGCTGACAATAACATTTGCTTTCCTTATGTCCAACTCAGAAGGGTTATGAGGTTATTTCAAAAGAGCCTAGAATTTCACTGCACTTCTCTTTATTTAATTTGTTAACAATTGGTTGTAATATATTAATTAACATTATAACTTAACATTTTCCAGATTTTATTGTTATTTAAAGGAGACTGCATCTGGAATACCATCAAGGATAACACCGTTACAAAACGTTGTTAGTGGGTATTCCCTCAAATGGTGCCATAACCTGATGAGTTGTAAGTAAATATGTAATCACTTCTAGTTCTGTGTCTCTTTTCATTGTTATTATTGACACAAATGAACAGATGTAATTTTTTAAAATTTGGGAACTGAATTATCACTAGCAAGGTCAGAAATTGTTGTCTATTCCTAATTGCCCTTTAGAAGATCGGGGAGGGGAGTGGGGTGACTTCCTTGTGCTGCTGTTCTAAAATCCAGGATTTGTTCTCGGTGAAGTTGACAGGACTGCAATGTTGTTTCAAGTCAGGATTTTGAAGGGAAACTGGCAGTAGCTCTGATGCACCTGCTTGTTAGGTTCTCATTGCTGGTGGAGTCTACGGATTTGAGATGCTGTCAGAGTAGCCATGGGTGAATAATTATGGTGTATTTTCTTGAGAGGGCCCCATGCAGAGACTGAGTGTTGATGGTGGAGAGAATGACTGGTTAGGATGGTTGATGAGGTACCAATAAAACATGCTGCTTTGTTCTGGCTGGCTGGTTGGTGCTGCAGTTATCCAGGCAAGTAGGGGGCATTGCCTCATCCTCCTGTTGCACGTTCTAGGTGGCTGAAGGACGTTCGGATGTCACAAAGTGAGATTTTGACCTGGATATCCAACTCTTGTATTTATGTGGCAGATCTGTTTGAATTTCTAATCAATGCTCATCTCCAGTTCATTTATACAGTTAGTTGATTAATAGCATTTGGTATAGTATTCAATTAATGTGGGAGGGATTTCGGACAAGTGGCAGAGATGGAGTGCGGTGGTTGTCGGTGGGGACACAGCCAGCCCTGAGAAACCAGATAAGGTCATTTAATTCCAACAATTGGTCATTACAGAATGTCTCTACGGTGCTTCCTGCTCCCTCCTCTCCCTTCTGCTTTCCCCAACCATGATTCCTCTCTCCATGCCCCCTTCCCAATCTCAGTCTACAAAGAGACCCATATTACTATCAAGTTTATCATCACACACGTGTCGTGAAAGTTTTCTATGAGGCAGCAGTAGTACAGTGCAATACGTAAAATTACTACAGTAGTGTGCAAAATTCTTGGGTTCCCTACCTAAGAGTGAAAGGGTGAATGATAGATTCAATACCAGGGATGGCAAAACTTCTTTAGAGCATGTGTTCAAATTGACACCAATCTTCAGAAAATCTTTTCTCATGTGCCATGGTAATTTTGAGCAGAGATTGTCATTGATCTATAAATTATTAACAATAATGATAGATTTTCTAAGGAAAAAGGGTGACTCCTGGCTTGTATGTATGCATATTCATTGTTTTACTATTAATAACAGAAAGATTGAAATGAATAAAGCATTTTAGAAAACTTGTTCAAGAATTATTATTATTAATCTTTTTAAAAGACAATTGAAAGATAACATCATTTATAAATAGTATTGTCATGATAACTGTTCATTTATCATCTTGGGCAGCCGTGCCATAGATCCAACATCCCTGGGTTAGACTGTTTTGTTGGCCATAGCATGAGTGTTACTTCCCACTTTCAAATTCATGCTTGAATGTTGTCCAGTTTTAAATATAATTACTTTCATACAGAATTTTTAAAAAAATGTGCATTTGGTTTAAACTCAAACAAGAACAGTGCAATGAGCTGAATGTAAACATAATTAAAATTATTAGCAAGTTTTAAGTAAATATCAAGGAGGTTGTGGGGTTTGATGTCACTTGTTCTGCAGCTTTACAAATTTCTTTTGTCTCCTTTTCATTTCTGATAGAGTCTCCAATTAGGAGCATTGACTGCTTCTCTTCTCACATATACACCCTGACCTGTTTTTGTTTTATATTTGCAGCAGCTGTGGCTTTTCTTTGACTTTTGCTGGTTTCTTTCTGTTGTTAATATAGCTTTTCTCCTGTATAAATGAACTGAGAGTTACAGAGCATATGTTTTCTATGACCTCACTTTAAACTTAATTTGCAACTTTTGTCTTCAATGTCTACGAAGGTTTACATTTTCCAGGACAGTTTTCCCTCTAAGGTGTGCGTGTACGTGCACACACATCTTTTGCTAGCACACAAAAGATTTTAAACTGCACAAAACGTTGTTACCCTCTACCTCATTGGCATGTTAAGTATATTTCACGATTGTACACAATCATATTTCCTTTTCCTTTTCCAGTTTCCAGGACAATTTAAAATTATTAGTAAGTTTTAAGTAAATATCAAGGAGGGTGTGGGGTTTGATGTCACTTGTTCTGCAGCTTTACAAATTTCTTTTGTCTCCTTTTCATTTCTGATAGAGTCTCCAATTGGGAGCAATGATTTTTCCACAGATTTTAGAACTGGCTTATTTATACTGTATTTATTGAAGAAATTATTGATTCACCACAGTCAAATTCCAAAGAAGCAAAGGGCATGAAGTGCAAAAGTTATGCTAGTTCATTTAAAGCAAAGTGTCTTAATGAAACAGTAGAAACTGCTACACCAATAGCTCAAGAGGCCAGGAACGTGCAGCTATGAGAAATATTCATGTACAGTACAGAAACAGTTGTTAACTGTGCGTATTGTTGTGATGCAAAAATTGCTGGAGAATTTGCAAGTGGGAAGAAGTTGAGTGATATTTGGAAAGCTGACTTTTTAAAGCATCATTTAGCAAACAATTCACATATGGATGGTGTACAAAAGCTCCAGCGAGAAAACCCTCATATTTGTCAAGGTCCCCGTCACTGGTGAATATGGAAGTAAATAATTCATTAAAGACCACCTCTACCTCCTCTGACTCCAGCCACATGTTGCCCCTACTATCCCTGATCGGTCGTAACCTCACTCTAGTCCTGCTCCTTTTCTTCATGTCCATATAGAATGCCTTGGCATTTTCCTTTAACTTTCTTGCAAAGGCCTTCTCATGTCCCCTTCTAGCTCTTCTAAATCCCTTCTTAAGCTCCCTCCTGGCTACCTTACAACTCTCAGAGCCCTGTCTGATCTTTGCTTCTTAAACTTTAAGTATGCTTTTTTCTTCTCCTTGACCAGATGTTCCACATCATTTGTCAGCATGGTTCCTCCAGCTACCTCAGTGAGACAAACCTGTGCAAAACCCCATGGAGGTGCTCCCTAAAAGATCACCATATTTTTGTTGTAAATTTCTGTGTCTAGCCTTTCCCAATTTATGCTCCCAAGTTCCTGCCTAATAATATCATATTTTGGCACTCTGTTATATGCTTTCCAATGCTGTCTGCTCCTATCCCTGTCCAAGGGTTAAGTCAGATTTTGGTTGCTGTCTCCAAAATGCTCAGCCTCTGAGCAATCTGTCACTTGACCAGATTTATTGCCCAGTACCAGATCTAATATGATCTCTGCTCTAGTTGGCCTGTCTACATACAGTATCAATAATCCTTTCCAAACACACCAAATAAATTCCACTCCATCCTTTTAGCACTGAGGAGGTGCCAATCAATATTTGGGAATTTGAAGTTACCTATGACAACAACTCTGATACTTTTGCATCTCTCCAAAATCTACCACCCGATCTGCACCTCTGTATCTCTGTTGCTTTGGGTCTATAGAAAACTCCCAATAAAGTAATTGATTCAAAAATCGAACTTACAGTCTTTTAACATCTTTGGGCTATTTTTAACTGTGCCCATGGTCTGTTTTTTTTTAATCAATCATGGTATTGTCTGCACTGTTGTAACTATATGTTAACTATATATGTAACTATGTGATTTTGTGTAGGTCTTGTAGCTTTAGTTTTTGGTTTGTTGGGTGGTAGAGTTGGTCTCTTGACTTGGTGTGTCTGGCTAGTCTGGTTTTGTCTGGTGGGTTTCGAGATCCTTTCCGGGGAACACGATGAGATGGTAGTGCAATATTAATACACAGCAGCCTCTCCGGACTCTGGATTGGGGATTGCCAAACGTTATGTGGATTTTCTGGTGTAGTCTGTTTTGTCATGTGCTTTTGTGATATCATTGTGGAGGAACGTTGTCTCATTTTTTAACTGCTTTGCATTTATGGTTTCTAAATGACAGTAAACTGAAATTCGATTCAATAAAGTAATTGCTCCCTTCCTGTTTCTTTTCTTCCATCCACACCCTATCCCTCCAGGATGTCCCCCCTCCCTTTCTGCATATCTGATACTACTCCTGATTAACCATGCAACTCCCCCACTTCATTTATCTCTCCCTATCCCTTTAGAAACTTCTAAACCCAGGAACAACCGGCAGCCATTCCTGCCCTTGTGATAGCCAATTCACTATAATTGCCACAATGTCATAGTTTCATGTACTGACTCATGCTCTAAGTTCATCACCTTTGTTCCTACTTCTTGCATTAAAATAGATACACTTTAACCATCCCGTGGACTACAATTTTGTTTTATCAATTGCCTATCTTTTTCCATAAACTCTCTACACACTGCATCAACCAGTACACCAACTGTCCCTTCCTCTGACCTATCACTGTGGTTCCCATCCGCCTGACAATTTATTTTAAACCCTTTGTTACAGCTCTAGCTCCATTAAAGCTGTCTGCAAGGATACTGGCTGTCCTCAAGTTCAGGTGTAACCCATCCTTTTTATACAGGTCATACCTTCCCCAGAAGAAGTTACAATGATCCCAAAATCTGAAAACTTGCCCCCCCACTCCAATTCCTCAGCTAAATATTAATCTGTCATATATCAAACATGAGAAAATCCATGGATGCTGGAAATCCAAGCCTCGCACACAAAATATGGAGCAGCTCAAGCAAGCCAGGTAGCATCTATGGAAAAGAGTGAACAGTCAACGTTTTGGGTTCTTTCAGTCAACCTTTTTCAGGACTGGCATAACATACTGTTCTTACCTCCCTAGCATGTGGAATAGGCAACAATATAGAGATTACCATCCTTGAGGTCCTGCTTTTCAGTTTCTTACCAATCTCCCTCTACTGTATTCACTCTTTAGGACTTCATCCCTTTTCCTACCTATGTCATCAGTACCAATATGTACCACAACCCCTGGGTGCTCACCAGACTACAATACTGTAGACCCGATCTGAGACATCCCTGAACCTGGTATTTAGGTCAGCATCACCCAAGCTTTATGAACTTAGTCCCATTTTCTTGCTCTTACCACACAGACCTCCAAATTTATTCTTTTAAGGTAAGTATTGAATTGAATTTTAGCAGCTCAGAATAGAGAATCTATTTGGGAGTCTGGACCCTGGCATGTGAATGACTTGGCCTGCCCAGTCATCATGGCAGCATTTCCAGCATGAAGGCCCAAACCATCATTTTTGGCAGTTTTGTGGGCAAATCAGAGCTGGGACTGTGCAAAAGGTTGGACTATGGTGCCCCTCGGTGCTTCACTTTTTCACCAATAGTGAAAGTGATACAGGCACAATTCAAGATTGTTTAATGTCATTTCCAGTACACAGGTGTAAAGGAGAATGAAATAATTGTTACTCTGGATCCAATGCAGCACAAACAAAACCTCAATAAGATAAAGAACACGATAATAAAAACACTCAAAAATATAAAACATAAGATAGCTTAGATTGATTGTATGCCCATAAAGTGAAACTAGCCCAGGAAATGATAAAGTAGTAGTGGTTGGGAGGGGTGGAGGTGTTGATCAGCCTTACTGCTTTGGAAAGTAACTGCATTTTGAGTTTGATGGTCCTGGCATAGACGGGACTGGTACAAACAGTCCATGAGCAGGGTGGGTGGGATCCTTCATGGTGTTCCCTCATGATGGCCGTTTTTCGGACACTTTTCCATATGTCCTTGATGGCAGGTTAGCTGGTGCTGGTGATGGGTTGGGCACTTTTGTAGAGCCTTCCTGACTGCTGCAGTGCAGTTTCTGTACCAAGCAGTGATGCAACTTGTTAGGATTTTCTTCACAGTGCATTTGTAGAATGACATTAGTATAAATGTGCATCACCCACCTCTCTTCAGCCTCTTCAGAAAGCAGCAGCATTGGTGAGCCGTCCTGAGTGTTCCGGAACTAGTGGACTTTGTGCGAGATATGCACTCCCAGGAGGTTGCCAGAAATGCATTGATGAAACTGCGGCCAAAAATTATATCTTCGCCAAGATAAAATATCAGAGGCTAATTCCTTAGCTCTGGGAGAGATTTTTGTATTGATTGCTATCTTTTTACTGCAGTGTCTGCCTCCTCACTGAATATCTGAATATGAGAACTTGCATCTGTCCTCTTTCCTGTCCACATGTTTGCTCAATTTCAGTGTACTTATTTTACAGCCTGTGAATCCGATGTTTATTATGACAGATCATTTGAAGGGAAAGTACTGCAAGTTAAACATGTTGAGAGTTATGGCCGCTGTCAGGAAAGTTGCACAGACCACAGACGTTGCCAATTTTTTACCCTTGAAGAAACCCACGATCAGAAAATGTACAAACATTTTATTTTACTCTTAGCTTTTCAATTTTAAAACATTGAAAGCCTCTGCTGACACATTTTCCTTTGGTTTAGGCACAGTTGCTACTTACAAAGTACTAATCATGGAATACCATCCAAAATAGATGAATCTGTTGGAGCAATCTCTGGCTTTTCTTTGAGGTTATGTGCTTCGAACAGAAGTAAGTATATTTTCTGTAGAGTGAAAACTAAAGAGCATTAAACTTGCTGTGCGGAGGATTGTCAAAGTATTTGGATCATTTGTGCTTTTTTTTGAAGGAGAGTCAGTACCCTTAGTGACCTAGATGGTAACCATGATGTGTTCTGAAACAGGACACCATTCTGAAAAGGTGTCAGCATACACAGTATGTGTGCAAAATCAGACAACATTTTGATAAAGGTTTTGGTTATATCTAGTTTATGACCATTGAAAAGTATAAAGCGGAAGGATCATGGTATCAATCAGCTTGTAATCTGCAGGAGCACTGGCAGTTCATCATGTAGGGGGTCAATGCAGGCTCCCACTGCAGCTCTGCTGTCTTCATTCTGAGGCAGTCTGATATGCAGATTGCATTTTAGCCACCACAGTAAATCAAAGCTGGTTACTGAAAAAACTGTTAGATGAAGATGTACCCGTGGTTTTGTGAAAGACCCATGAAAATGTGGCTAGTTTGTGTACAATAAAAGTTACGCTGCACATGAAATATGAAAAGTAGATGACTGTTTGCTGAAGCAATGATTGTGATGCCCTGACTTCAGTGAGATTTCAGCATTGACAAGGGTAAGGCAGAGTGCCCATGATTTAGAATACATACTGCTGAGCAACCTCCAATGGGCAGAGACAAGCTGTAATAAAAGGTGGCCCAATCTGTTATTTTCTTCAATCTCTCATAGTCAGAGACATCTACAAATTATTAAAATTGCTTTAAATAATTTAAAATATGACAATGAAAGCATATTAAACTATCAAAAATTGATTAAAATATTAATGAAAAATTAACATCCTTTACCATTATATCCTCCGCTGAGGTGAATGGGACTTTAACCTACGCCATGTGTTGCTGCTGTAAGGTGGCAGTGTGATATTCCCCTGCATGCCCCTACAAAGATTCATTTTAAGTGTGGGATCTATGTATCTGGAAGTGGCTGCACACCGACGGTCCCCTTTGGGACAGCAAGCCATAGTTGGCACACTTTGACATAGTTAATCAATGAATGTCATTTTCGTGCACTGACAATTAATTTGTTTAATGGATTCATTCCAGCTTGTGGGCAAGTCAATGGACCCGAACCCCATGTTCATGGTGGACGTGTTTCTCTCCCTGGGGAATGGCCATGGCAAATATCTCTCCACCTTAAAAAAAAGGGTAAATTTAGACATTCATGTGGGGGATCCATTATATCTGATCATTGGATTATCACAGCTGCACACTGCTTTGAAAGGTATGACTTTTTGCCTTTAGAAATAAGACATTTCTTGTTAACTATAAATACTAGAATGGCTGGTCCAAGAGCAAATTAAACACAAGAGATTTTACAGATGATGGTGTTAGGTACCCCTAGGGTTCATGTTTTCTGTGGCCAATCACTTTAAAGTGTCGGGAGAATGAGGCTCTTTCAATTCTTTCCTTCTTTTAATATTATCATGTATTGCATTATACTGCTGCTGCTAAGTTAACAAATTTCACAACATTGCCAGTGATAATAAACCTGATTCTGAATTTGGACTGAGAGTCCTCTTCAGGACTGGAAAGGAAGGAGATGCAAGTGAGAACAGCATCAGTGGTAGAGGAAGGGAAACCCTGTGCTTTGAAGAATGTCTCAGATGTTCTGAAAAGGAAAGACTCCTCCTGGGAACAGATGCGGTGGAGTTGAAGGAACTGAGAAATGGGAATGTCATTTTTACAGAGACAGGGTAGGAAGAGAAATAATCAAGATAGCCATGATTGTTGGTCAGTTTATAAAAGATATCCATAGTTAGCTTGTCTCCAGGGATGGAGTCAAAGATCAAGAGAGAGGAGAGTGGAGTCAGAAATGGACCAAGTGAATTTAAGGGCAGCATGTAATTTGGAGCCAAAGTTGATGAAATTGATAAACTCAGCATGGGTGCAGACATCAATGTATTACAGAAATAGTTAGGGAGAATTACTAAGGAAGGCTTTGAACATGGATTGTTCCATGTAGCTAACAAAAAGGCAGGCAGAACTGGGGTCCATTCAGGTTCCCATGACTACACATTGAGTTTGGAAAGTGGGAGGAACCAGAAGAGAAATTGCTGAGTGTGAGGACCAATTCCATCAGATGGAAGGTGGTAGTGGAGGGGAACTAAAGATTATTTTGAATACAAGAGATTCTGCATATGCTGGAAACCCAAAGCAACACCCAACACCTCAGCAGATCAGGCAACATTTGTGGGGAGGAACACACAGTTGATGTTTCGAGTTGAGACCCTTGATCAGGAATGGAATGGAACTGGGAAGAAGCAAGAATAAGAAGGTGGAGGAGGAGAAGTACAAACTAGCAGGTGATAGGTGAGGGTGAAGGTAGGTGGGTGGGGAGGGTTATTGAAGTGAGAGGCTGGGTGGTTCAATGGAAACTTATGCTTACATATCAGTGAATGGATGTCTTATTATTCCTAAGTATATTCTTACAACAGGTTAAGTCAATGTTAGCCACCTCTTACCAGAATTTTTGCTTTGGCGGTCTCTGCAAGTGTTCGGGCCCTGTATATCTGATCTCACTCATCTGATGAGAAAGCCAGCTGTCTTTCAAAGAATGTAGCAGCTCTGCAGCCTTTGTCTCCTACATGTCAGCCACAGGGTGAATTGCTGGTGCCTAGAAGCAGTAGGAGGTGTACATCTTTCTCAGCTAAGTGCATGGCACATTGTTGAAATCTGCATTCAGCAGCCTGGTCCTGTCAGGAGATGCCCAGAACATGACTTAGCACATGATGCTGAAGAAAGACCAGCTCAACACTGCTACCAATGTCTTTTCGGCTTGCCTCTCAATTTTATTGCCTGGGAAACCAAATAGAGATTAGTACTATAAGCACTACTAGTTTAGCATCACCAAAAAGGGATGAAACCCTATTTTTAGGCAATTGCATTTTAATACAAAACTCACTTCAATATTGGAAATGGCACATGCTGATCTGTTAGTAACATAAAAGAAAGAATTAGTCTTTGTAATATTTATCTATTGATATTGCCATTATACAAATATTCTAGTGTTTTTTTTTTCTGTTCCTTTAGCTTAGAATTATTCCCTGTAATTAGTATTGCAGGTGTTGTTATGACAGATTTGAAAATAATGTTTTAATCTTTTGCTAATTAAAATTTACATTTCAACAGTGCTGAGAAAAACAAAATGTGGAGAATATATGCTGGTATAACAACTTTGTCTGATATTACAAATGAAACCCCTTTCTACGAAATTGAAAGGATAATTATCCACGAAAATTTCAACAGTGACACAGAAGATTGCGACATTGCTCTCCTTAAACTCAAACAAGCCATTGTCTTTAATGGTAAGTGTAAGGTTAAAAATTTACACAATTCATAGATAGAAACATAGAAAACCTACGGCACATTAAAGGCCCTTCGCCCCCCAAAGTTGTGCCGAACATGTCCCTACCTTAGAAATTACTAGGCTTAACTATAGCCCTCTGTTTTACTAAGCTCCATGTACCTATCTAAAAGTCTCTTAAAAGACCCTATCGTATCCGCCTCCACCACCGTTACCAGCAGCCCATTCCACGCACTCACCATTCTCTGCGTAAAAAAAACTTAACCCGACATCTTCTCTGTACCTACTCCCCAGCACCTTAAACCTGTGCCCTCTTGTGGCAGCCATTTCAGCCCTGGGAAAAAGCCTCTGACTATCCACATGATCAATGCCTCTCATCATCTTATACACCTCTGTCAGGTCACCTCTCATCCTCCATCACTCCAACGAGAAAAGGCCGAGTTCACTCAACCTATTCTCATAAGGCATGATCCCCAATCCAGGCAACATCCTTGTAAATCTCCTCTGCACCCTTTCTATAGCTTCCACATCCTTCCCGTAGTGAGGCGACCAGAACTGAGCGCAGTACCTCCAAGTGGGGACTGACCAGGGTCCTACATAGCTGCAACATTACCTCTCGGCTCCTAAATTCAATTCCACGATTGATGAAGGCCAATACTCCGTACGCCTTCTTAACCACAGGGTCAATCTGCGCAGCAGCTTTGAACGTCCTATGGACTCGGACCCCAAGATCCCTCTGATCCTCCACACTGCCAAGAGTCATATCATTAATACTATATTCTGCCACCATATTTGACCTACCAAAATGAACCACCTCACACTTATCTGGGTTGAACTCCATCCGCCACTTCTCAGCCCAGTTTTGTATCCTACCAATGTCCTGTTGTAACCTCTGACAGCCCGCCACACTATCCACAACACTTCCAACCTTTGTGTCATCAGCAAACTTACTAACTCATCCCTCCACTTCTTCATCCAGGTCATTTATAAAAATCACGAAGAGTAAGGGTCCCAGAACAGATCCCTGAGGCACCCCACTGGTGTCTGACCTCCATGCAGAATATGACCGGTCTACAACCACTCTTTGCCTTCTGTGGGCAAGCCAATTTTGGATCCACAAAGCAATGTCCCCTTGGATCCCATGCCTCCTTACTTTCTCAATACGCCTTGCATGGGGTACCTTGTCAAAAGCCTTGCTGAAATCCATATACACTACATCTACTGCTCTTCCTTCATCAACGTGTTTAGTCACATCCTCAAAAATTTCAGTCAGGCTTGTAAGGCACGATTTGCCCTTGTCAAAGCCATTTCACTGCTCCTAATCATATTATACCTCTCCAAATGTTCATAAATCCTGCCTCTCAGGATCTTCTCCATCAACTTACCAACCACTGAGGTAAGACTCACTGGTCTATAATTTCCTGGGCTATCTCTACGCCCTTTCTTGAATAAAGGAACAACATCCGCAACCCTCCAGTCCTCCGGAACCTCTCCTGTCCCCATTGATGATGCAAAGATCATTGCCAGAGGCTCAGCAATCTCCTTCCTCACCACCCACAATAGCCTGGGGTATATCTCATCTGGTCCCAGTGACTTATCCAACTTGATGCTTTCCAAAAGCTCCAGCACATCCTCTTTCTTAATATCTACATGTTCAAGCTTTTCAGTCTGCTGCAAGTCATCACTACAATCACCAAGATCCTTTTCCATAGTGAACACTGAAGTAAAGTATTCATTAAGTACCTCTGCTACTTCCTCTGGTTCCATACACACTTTCCCACTGTCGCACTTGATAGGTCCGATTCTTTCATGTCTTATCCTCCTGCTCTTCACATACTTGTAGAATGCCTTGGGGTTTTCCTTAATCCTGTCCGCCAAGGCCTTCTCATGGCCCCTTCTGGCTCTCCTAATTTCCTTCTTAAGCTCCTTCCTATTAGCCTTATAATCTTCTAGATCTCAAACATTACCTAGTTCTCTGAACCTTTTGTGGATATTTGACATTGATTCCCATAATATTACAAAGAAGGAGATAGATTCTAAATTTACTTCTAACCAATGCACATCATGTACATGTAACATAGTTTTATCAAAAAAATTGGACAGGCAAATTAATAATAATATTAAAAATGAAAATGTACAGTAGTATATTTATACTTAATGTAAACAGTTTTGATGGTACATTTAAAACCAGTGGGAAATATGTGTCAGGGTGATGGAGAAAAGTTTACTCAAAGATGTATTTTGTGTAGAGCCCTAAAGAAGGAAGTCACCATTATGCAATTTGTGACCATTGAGACTAACATTTTCGGTTGTGAGGTTCATAGGACAGTGTCGGATTTCTCCATGTAATGCCATGGTGGAGTTGATACTGTCACTTTCAGTGCACTATTTCTTTCTGATGTGTCACAAATCGCCAGCATGATGCACAGCACTTGCAATCACTAGAGACAGTTGTTAAACGGACATGATCGAAGTACATTAAGGCTCATTTCAAAAAAATTGATCTTGTAGGAGGTCTGTGACACAAGCAATGCTGTTTGATTATTGGCAATTTAAAATGCATGATTTCAAGGGCTAAAATTCTGATTATTCCTTGAGTAACTAAGAACTGTAACTTGGGTGAAATTTGAATTTTGGACTATTGATGACCTCATTTATTTGACGTTTATTTTTGACTGAATGAACTCGGGCAAATGAAGGTCCTCCTGAACAATCGGGGCAAGTTCCGCAATGTGTGCTGTGACACCCAGATATTTTTCTCTTCTAGGTTGTCCTGATTTTTCAAGGGGCCTCAGAAATGCTTTAAGAAGCAATCACTTTGGTGTTTATATCATAAGTTTAGTAGCTGTTGCTAATTTTGAAATCTTGATTGTGTTATTCACAATTATGTAATCTTATTATATTTACACAGATTATCAAATGCCAATATGCCTTCCGGCTTCAGAAAAGCAAGTGCCCTCCGGAAGCCAGTGCTGGGTAACAGGTTGGGGAGAAACAAAGGCAGGTGAGTTATACTGTAACTGATGAATCGCTGCCGCTGGCAACACCAACTCTGGAATTACTATTATTCATATGCCAGAGGCACAGTTTCCCAGCACCAAAATATGATAGTTTGCAGGAAGACAGCTTCTTTTCTCAACTGTGATTATGAGTCCCAGGTAGTCTGCTCCTTCTTCTCGGGGTGAAGAACATCACCGATTGAGTGGGAAACCATTGTAAAGGGCCAGCGAATGCAAAATTTATAGTCTACTGTATTTGCAATCAATGCCACAGATCGAAATACAGTTTGACTGTTTAAGGAAACAAACTGCTGATGGAACTCAGTGGGTCAGGCAGAGTTTGTAGCTGAAAAGGGTCTGTTGATGCTTCAGGTCAAGATCCTTAATCAGGACTGAAAGTGCAGAGGGGAGACAGCCAGTATAAAGAAGTGAGGGGAGGGGGTAGAGCAAGAGTTGGCAAGCGATCGGTAGAGCAGTTGAGGAAGGATGAGAGGGAGATGGAGAAGGGAAGTGTGAAAAGACCGATCAAGTCTGGGAGGTGATAGGTGGAGAAGACAAAAGGCTGCAGATGGAATCTGATAGAAGGGAAGGTGGAGCATGGAATCAAATAAGGGAAGTTGAGTGGATAGATGGGAAGAGTGGGAGGAGGTGGCTCGTTGGGAGGATTGTTTGGGTGAGGGACCAGGAACAAAGCAGGGTGACTGGGGACTGAGTGGAGGAGGAGCTGAATCAATTTGGAGAAGAGAGAGAAAAGGGACAGAGGGGAGGTGGTTTCCTGAAATCAGAGAATTTAATGTATATGCGATTGTGTTATAGACTACCCAGGTGGAATATAAGGGTGCTGTTTCTGTAGTTTGTATTTGGCCTCATACTGGCAGTGAAGGACGACAAAAACAGACAGGTTGGTGTGAAATGGGGAGGGAAATTTCAATGGTTAGCAGTCAGGAGCTCCAAAAGACTATGGTGAATGGGGCAAAGTTGTTCGGCATAATCTGTGTTTTGACAAGGCCGCATCAAAAGCACTGGCTTATTATTATTGTCACATGTACCAAGAAATGTAGAGGTGGCTTGACCCGATGGTTGAGCAGTGGAGATGATTCAATGATGAATGATAACTTTAATACAGACTGCAAATAACTAGCAACGAAGGGCCACAATACGGGAATAGATGCCTACCAAGACAAGGCAACAAGGTAAATTAAGACTAGCAGCAACTGGTTGAGGCTAGCTACTTCAAAGGGTAAACAAGGACTACAGGTGTGAGCTGGGTTTAAATAGGCCGCAGGTGATGTTGGAAATGAGTGGAAGGTGACTCCTGTTAGCTTGAGGAAGTGCCTGCTTGCACAGTCCTGGCAGAAAAGCTGGTTTTGCATACTGTTTATACAGATGAAATCATTACACGGTGCATTGAGCCAGAATTAGGTAAGATGCTAAAAATGCGGAAGAAAGTGTAAAAGTGCAGTGCAGATAAATGATAAAGTGCAAGATCATAACGAGGCACTGTATATTGTGAGGCCAAGAGTCCAACTTATTGTATAAGATCCATTCCACAGTGGCAAAGAAGCTGTCTTTGTCCCTGATGTTACTTGCTTTCAGGCTTCTGTATGTTCTGTCCAATGAGAGTGAAGAAGAGAGACTGTTTGAGATGAACAGGGTCTGCTTTACTGAGACAGTGAGAAGAACTAACAGACTCCGTCGAGGGGATGCCGGTTCTTGTGTTGTGATGAGTTGCGTTGACAGCTCTGCAGTTTCTTGCAGTCACATGCAGAGCAGTTGCCACGCCAAGCCATTATATATCAAGAGAGCAAAGGAAAATCTGCAGATGCTGGATATTCCAGTCAACACACACAAAATGCCAGAGGAACTCAACAAGACATGCAGCATCTATGGAAAAGAATAAACAGGCGATATTTTGGGCCGAGACCCTTCATCAGGACTGGGGGAGAAAAGATGTGGAGTTAGAGTTAGAAGGTGGGGGGAGGGGAGGAAGAAACACAAGGTGGTAGGTGAAGTATAGAGGGGAAGGGGTGAAGTAAAGAGCTGAGAAATTGACTGGTGAAAGATATACAGAGCTGGAGAAGGGGGAATCTTATAGGAGAAGACAGAAGGCCCTGGGAGAAAGAAAAGGGGGAGGAGCACCAGAGGGAGGTGATAGGCAGGTAAGAAGATCAAGTGAGAGAGGAAAAAGGGAATGGGGAATGGTGAAGGCGGGGGGCAGGTGTTGGGGGGTAATTACCGGAAGTTTGAGAAATCGATGTTCATGCCTTCAGGTTGGAGGCTACCCAGATGGAATATAAGGTGGTTGCTCCTCCAACCTGAGTCTCTGGCCTCGTCGCAACAGTAGAGGAGGCCATGGATTGACATGTCAGAATGGGAATGGGAAGAGGATTTAAAATAGATGGTCACTGGGAGATCCCGTTTTTTTCTGGTGAATGGTGCATAGATGCTCTACAAAGAGGTCTCCAAATCTATGTCAAGTCTCACTAATATACTCACACTGGGAGCACCGGATGCAGTATCCGATAGAATGCTTTCTCCGGTGCAGAATTGGGTATGTGTTGGTATGGACATGCTAAATTTCTGTAGTCTCCTGAGGAAGTAGAGGCGTTGGTCAGATGTCTTAGTTGTGACATCAACAAGGTTGGACCAGGACAAGCGATTAGTGATGTTCACACCTAAGGACTCGAATCTCTCAACTCTCTCAACTTCAATACTGTTAGAACATAAGAACATAAGAAACAGGAGCAGGAGTGGGCCATCTGGCCTGTTGAGCCTGCTCTGCTATTCAATAAGATCATGGCTGATCTTGCCATGGGCTCATCTCCACCTTTTCTGCCTTTTCCCCATAACCCTTAATTCTCCTACTATGCAAAAATCTATTCAACTTTGCCCTAAATATATTCATTGAGGTAGCCTCCACTGTTTCATTGGGCAGAGAATTCCTCAGATTTACCACCTCTCTGGGAAGAGCAGTTCCTGCCCATCTCTGTCTTAAATCTACTCCCCCAAATCTTGAGGCTATGTCACCGAGTCTTACTCTCACCTACCAGTGAAAACAGCTTTCCTGCCTCTATTTTATCTATCCCTTTCATAATTTTATATGTTTCTATAAGATCTCCTCTTATCCTTCTGAATTCCAGCAAGTACAATCCCAGGCGACTCAATCTCTCCTCATAGTCTAACCCCCTCATCTCTGGAATCAACCTGGTGAACCTCCTCTGCAACGCCTCCAAAGCCAGTGTATCCTTTTTTAAGTAAGGAGACCAGAACTGAACGCAGTACTCCAGGATGTTAATGTAGACTGGAGTATGTGACTTCCCCTTTCCGAAGGGGGCACTGCCACCATCAGGCTCGTGAACCAGAGGGGATAACTTCGTTCAAATTCACTTGTCCCACTACTGAACTGCTCCCACAACCTACGGACTCACTTTCAAGGACTCTTTATCTCAGGTCCTCAATATTTATTGCTTATTTATTATTATTATTTTCTCTTTTGTATTTGCAGTTTGTTGTCTTTTGCACATTGGTTGTTTGCCACCCTGCTGGGTGATTGATTCTATTACTGAGTATTCCTGCAAGAAAATGAATCTCAGGGTTGTGTATACTGACATATGTGTACTTTGATAGTACATTAACTTTGAACTTTGAAGTCAATGGCCAGCTCTTTTATTCTCTTTTGACATGGAGGGAAATGTTGTTTTCATGATACCAAGTCATCTCTTTTCCTTTCTCTACTCTGACTCTGCATTATCTGAGGTATTTTTTTGTGTGCCATAGTCTGCCAGAGCGTCGGCGACCACTTTTTTTTTCAAGTGTTTGTCTTGGAGGAAAGATTCTGTGAGTGGTCCCCCACGTCCTTCTCACAGCAAAGTGTTTTTTTTATGAGGCTAAGACATTGAGGAAAATTATTACACGGTGAGATAGTTCAGAAGGGAGGGAGAGTTTATGATAGGGAGGGGCAGCCTTCAGCTGAACCAACTGGTAACCATAAACTTGTGGAGAGGGTGAAGTAATGTAGTGAGGAGATTAAAAATGCTGGGTTTGAAATAAACTGGTTATTTAGAATTAATTATTCTATTTGAAAAGAAACATAATTGTAAAAATGATTAGAATGGGGAAGAAACAGTGATGAACTGAAAGAGGGGGAAGAAAAGGAACATATTGTTCATATTCTAATAAATCAAAATCATTGTTGAGTTGTCTGCATTTGAACATCCAACACTCTCAAACAAATCTAAGGAATTAGAAGTATGAATAATTATGGTAGGAACAATTCAGAGAGAAAGGTAAAAAAGAACAGGGAAAATGTAATGGATTATTTAATTGTCCTTGAGAATACATCCAATTCCATTTCTGACCTACTCTTCTAGTTGAACAGTGAAAGTACACTGATTTAATTAGGTTTTTGGAAACGAAACTGGACAAATAACAAAGAAATTGTCAAATAACAATGGAAATTTTGTTTGATTCAAAATGAGAATCATTGAGGACTGGATGAGAATAATGCAATGTTCAGAAATATAAAATGTACTTGGCCTAAGATTACTTGTGAGTTCTTCCCCTCCACCATCGGATGTCTGAATGGTCTCTGAACCTTTTTATTGTATTATTTGTCCTTGTATGTTATCATAATTTTTCTATCTTTACTCTGTACAGCAGCATTAAAACAACAAGTTTCACATCATACAGTACAGCGGTGCTTGAAAGTTTGCGAACCCTGTAGAATTTTCTCTATTTCTGCATAAATATGAACTAAAATGTGATCAGATTTTCATACGTCCTAAAACTAGATAAAGAGAACCCAATTAGATAAATAACATAAAAGCATTATACTTGTTCATTTGTTTATTGAGAAAAATGATCCAATATTCAGATTCAGATTCAGTTTATTGTCATTTAGAAACTACCAATGCAATGCAGTTTAAAAAATGAGACAACGTTCCTCCAGAATGATATCACAAAAGCACATGACAGAACAGACTACACCAGAAAATCCACATAACGTTTGGCAATCCCCAATCCAGAGTCCGGAGAGGCTGCTGCATATTAATATCGCACTACTGTCTAGCGCGTTCCCCGGAAAGGAGCTCCAAACCACCAGACAAAACAAGAACAAAATCTAAAGCTACAAGACCTGCACAAAACCACATAGTTACAACAGTGCAAACAATAGCATAATTGATTAAAAAAAAACAGACCATGGGCACAGTAAAAATAGTCCAAAGATGTTAAAAGTTCAAAAGAAATCACCACACAGTTTCCACAAGTCCTCAAGGTCCTGACAGACTCGCCATCCCACGCAGGCGGCAGAAGGGAATACCCCTGCTATGGACTACCACGGTGCTGCCCAACTCAGCCTCGCAGACGCAGCACACGATGAAAGCTCCGTCTTTATTACAGTTTATTACAGGTGTTTGTTGGAAAAAGTATGTGAACCTCTGGGGTAATATCTTCTACAGAAGCTATTTAGAGTCGAATGTTCTAATCAATGAGATGAGATTAGAAGTGTAGAGGTGCCCTGCCGCATAAAAAAGACACACAGTCAGGTTATTGACAGAGCTTGCTCTTCTCAAGGAAGACCTGTTTATGTGCACCATGCCTCAAACTTTCAGAGGACCTTAGAAAAAGAATAGTAGAGATGCACGAAGCTGGAAAAGGCTACCAAAGCATTTCTGAAGCCCTGAGTGTTCATCAGTCCACAGTACGAGACATTGTCTACAAATGGAGGAAACTCAGTACTGTTGCTACTCTTTGTAGGAGTGGGCATCCTGCAAAGATCACACCAATAGCACAACATGCAATGTTGAAGGAGGTGAAAAAGAGCCCAAGGGTAAAAGCAAAATACCTGCCGAAAGCTCCAGAACTTGCTAAAGTCTCTGTTCACGTGATCAAGAAACACTGAACAAGAATGGTGTTTGTGGAAGGACACCATAGAGGGAACCACTGCTTTCTTTGAAAAAAAAGCATTGTTGCATGTCTCAAATTTGCAAAGGACCACCTGGATGTTTTACAATGCTTCTGGGGCAATGTTCTGTGGACAGCTGAGATAAAACTTGAACTTTTTGGCAGAAATGCACATCGTTATGTTTGAAGGAAAAAGGGCACGGCACACCAACACCGAAACCTCATCCCAACTGTAAAACATGGTGAAAGGAGCATCCTGCCTTGGGACTGCTTTGCTGCCTCAGGGCCTGGACAGCTTGCAATCATTGAGGGAACAATGAATTCAAAATTGTATCAGGATATTTTACAGGAGAATCTCAAGGTAGCAGTCCATCACCTGAAGCTTAATAGAAGTTGAATAATGCAGAAAGACAATGATCCGAAAGATGGGAGTAAATCAACAACGGAATGGTTTAAAAAGAAGAAAATTCATGTTTTGGAATAGCCAAGTCAAAGTCCTGACCTTAATCCTATAGAAATGCTGTGGAGGGACGTGAAACAAGCAGTTCATGCAAGGAAGCCCACCACCAGCCCAGAGCGGAAGTCGTTTTGTAAGGAAGAAAGGTTTAAAGTTCCTCCAAGCCGATGTATAGGTCTGATAAACAGTTACTGGAAATGTTTGGTTGAGGTTATTGCTGTACAAGGGGTCACACCAGTTACTGAAAACAAAGGGTCACATACTTTTTCCAACAAATACATGTAATATTGGATTATTTTTCTCACTAAATAAATGAACATGTATAATGTTTTTTATATTATTTATTTAACTGGGTTCTCTTTATCTAGCTTTAGGAATTGCGGTCATATTTATGCAGAAATAGAGTACATTTATAGGGTTCACAAACTTTCTAGCACTACTGTATATGTCAGTGATAACAAATCTGATTCTGATATCTCATCCTCCTAAACTCCGAGAAGTGTTGGTCAATTTTTCCATGGAGGGTCATTGCACTCCCAACAATTTTCCCTGCACTTCTATCGAACCAATTATATAATTTCTTATTACCGTGACAAGCCATCACAGTGTTAATGTTTCAGTCAATAACATTTTATCAAATTCCATTGGAGCCATCACCCTGTAAGGTTAACTTTGTTTCTCACAGGTTTTGCTTGACCTGCTGAGTAGTGAAAGTGTTTTCTGTTTAGTCATTGAAATGAATTCCTTTGATTTTACTCATTTCAATACCCTCTTGTTGAACATCTTAGGTAAAACATCTCAAATTCTTCTGAACACAAATGTTCCTGTAATAGACAATGAGAGATGCCAAACATATTATTCGGGAAGTATTATAACAGAAAACATGGTGTGTGCTGGCAAAGGAGATGAAGAAGTTGATACATGCAAGGTAATATATCATTGTGTACTTACAGTTAATGATCACAGTTAGCTGAACACTCTCACTGTTGTTCCATCACTACATATCCCAAAAAGGGGAGGTATTAAAGCAAGTCTGCATTTTCTGTGACTCCAAGCAAATGCAACTGCCTGTTTGGCCCTACGGTGAAAGAATGGTAATTGCACAGAACCGACATTTAACTCCTTCATCTAAGCAATTTACTACTCAAAGCAGGTTTGGCTAAGAATCGAAAAGCATCATTGTTGGACATTTGAGAGAGAGTAAGTTGCAGAGCTTAAAGGCAACAAGGGAAGGAGAATGGGGCTGATGGGAATATCCTGCTGGGAGTAGGCATACATTCAATGGGTTAAATTTTTATGCACAATTCCAATTATAGACTGCCGCTCTAATGTTTACCTCTGATGTGCAGAGGCATCAAGAATTTCCATTGTGCAAGAGAAGAGGAAATAACATGTAAGGCAGAAAAATTACAAAACTCATATTTAGATATGATGCTAGCGTAGATGAGGTGGATATTGAAAAATGCACCATGCCTTACGGTATAAGCTCTGCCCCAGTTGAGGGCAGAGTGTTGTGTAAACTCAGATCTGCAATATAGGAAGATTTTTTCAATGCTAGAATCAACCATTCATAACTGAGGTATGTTCCACTTTCAAATTGGAATCACGACATAAGAAATTCTTGCTTAATATCTTCTCTCGCTGGATGTGAGGAGCTGAAAACACTGATATTATACTTACCAACCATGACTGAAATCAACTAGCTCAATCTTAAATCAAACTTGGACCCTTTTAAATCAATGGTTTAATTGTTATTGCATCTTGGATGTCCATATTTTGACTGCAGTTGAAAATTGCAACCAGCACCTCCTGACGTGACTGATTTCCTCTTTCAAACAGAATGCTGTGATTTAATACTCAATATTTTATTAGCATTCAATGCAGAAGGCTATCTTGTCCAGTTGGGTGCACAAGTGCCATCAATGTAAGACCATAAAACCATAAAACATAGCAGCATAATTAGGCCATCTGGCCCATCGAGTCAGCTCTGTCATTCAATCATTGCTGATCCTTTATTTTTCTTCTCCTCAAACTGAGTTCCCGGTCTTCTTCCCCGTCACCTTTGATGCCATGTCGAATCAAGAACCTATCAATCTCTGCCTTAAATACATCCATTAACCTGGCCTCCACAGCTGTATGTGGCAACAAATTCCACAAATTCACTGTCCTTTGGCTCAAGAAATTTCTCCACATCTCTGTTTTGAAAGGGCGCCCCTCTGTCCTGAAACTGTGACTTCTTGTCCTAGACTCTCCCACCATGGGAAACATCCTTTCCACATCTACTCTGTCTAGGTCTTTCAACATTCGAAAGGTTTCAATGAGATCCCACTCACCCTTCTGAATTCCAGTGAGTACAGACCCAGAGCCATCAAATGTTCCTTGTATGATAACCCTTTCATCCCTGGAATTATCCTTGTGAACCTCCTCTGGACCCTCTTCAATGCCAGTAAGATGAGGGGCCCAAAACTGTTCACAATACTCAAGATGAAGCCTCAGCATCACATCCCTGCTCTTGTATTCTAGACCTCTTGATATGAATGCTAACATTGCATTTGCCTTCCTCACCACTGACTCAACCTTCAAGTTAACCTTTAGGCTGCTCTGCACAAGGACTCCCAAGTCCCATTGCATCTCAGATTGCTGGATTTTCTCCCTGTTTAGAAAATAGTTCACACATTTTTTCTATTACTGAAATGCATGATCATGCATTTTCCAACACTGTATTTCATTTGGCACTTTCTTGCCCATTCTCCCAATCAGTTTAAGTCCTTCTCCATCCTACCTGTTTCCTCAACACTATCTGCCCCTCTGCCAATCTTTGTATCATCTGCAAACTTGGCAAAAAAGTCATCCATTCCGTCATCTAAATCATTTTTACACAGCATAAAAAGTTGTCTCAACACTGACCTGCGGAACACCACTAGTCACAGGCAGCTAACCAGAGAAGGATCCTTTTATTCCCTCTCACTGCCTCCTACCAATCAGCCAATGCTTTAACCATGTTAGTAGCTTTCCTGTAATTAACTTGGCTCTTAACTTGGCAAGCTGCCTCATGTGTGGAACCTTGTCAAAGGCCTTCTGAAAGTCCAAATAGACAACATCCATTGAATCCCCTTTATCTATCCTACTTGTAATCTCCTCAAAGAATTCCAGCAGGATCATCAGGTAGGATTTTCCCTGAAGGAAACCATGCTGACTTTGTACTATTGTCGACCTGCCTCTCTACCCAGAGGCCTCTAGGTTCAGACCCTGGGAATACACTGCTTACTTAAAAGTACATACTGTTTATTAGCAAGCTTGCATTCTCAGTTGCCAACACAAAGTTTCTGCTCACTGAGCTTGAGAAAATCTGCAGCCAAGTGAGCCCAGAATACTGTGTGGAGCCGCTGTTCTATATTGTTACCACATACAGATAAAAGTAGGCTGAGAAGCTTTCCCATGCAAAAAGACTTCTTTGTTCACACATTATCCTCACAGAACGACTTGTCAAGCTGCCAATAAGTCAATTAAGTTCTGGCCTTTTAAATTCTGCATATAATTCCTCACTAGCTTGCCCTGTGTCACCAAGTACTCCATCACCTCATCCTTAATAATTTACTCCAACATCTTCCTAACCACTGAGGTCAGGCTAACTGGTCTATAATGTAATGCTACATATATCACTCTACTTCCCAGTGAAGTGATAATTCTGCACAAATTTATATTAGATGCCGAGGTTGCAAATAGCTTGGTTCTGGACTGAGAAAGTGAACACTATCAGCAGCTAGGGAAGATCTTTTGGTGAAACCAAAGTCAGTGGCTTACTTTCTTGTCTGTAGCATAGAAAGAGGTTATTTGGCTACTTTCTGCTACTTTCGCAAGTCAGCCCTGCTTAGACAAATTGAAGTGCAGAATCATATAGTATTTTGGTATATAAAAGTATTAATTTTTTAAAAATAAATAAAAATATAAAAGGTCACAGAGGCCATTGAGGCCACTAAGTCCACGCTGACCCTCAAGGACACATCGGTACTAATCCGATATTATTCTCCCCATATAGCCATAATTTCCTTTTGATTCTATCACTTCCCTACACATTAAAGACAACTTGTGGTAGCCAGTTATTCTATCAGCCGACTGACCTGTACATGTTTGGAAGAAGACCCATGTAATCACAGTGAGAACTTGCACACTCCATCAGATAGTGCTGGTCAAGATTGAAACAAGGTTATTGGAGCTTTGAGGCAGCAGCTCTGTTAGCTATGGCACCTATTATAATCCCTTTTCTGTTCATGTAGCGGTTTTAGATGCAGCCTTACCATCAAAGCCCTTGACCACAAAGCAAATCGAGAAAAATGAACTTGATGTAGACCGCAGAATGTCAAAGTCTAGAAGGACATGTTTACCTGAGGAGTAAAAATCTTTATGTTGGACAGAGACATAACGTAAAGGATTTTACTCCTCATGTATGTGAAAGATGGAAGAAATACGGTCAATTCATTCATTCATTCTGTGCTGTATCTCCAGGTTGATTCTAGCATTGAAAAAATCTTCCTAAGTTGCGGATCTGAATTCACACATTCTGCCCACAATTGGGGCAGAAATTATACTGTAAGGAATCTGTTAAGATCTGTTAAAATTTGCATCACTGCTTTAAAGTAAAAAGGTATATTTTTCTGTTAAAACAGGAATTTACAGAGTGAAATAAAATATTGATAGTTATTTGCCTTGGTCTTCTGCAGATAGGTTCCTACTATAGCTGCATTGTTTGAATATTGTAAAAAATCTCTTGGTCAGATTTTGTATTCTTGCAATTAATGTCCCTTTAAACTTGTCCCCATTTTGTGAAGGTTAGAATAAAATCAGATGTAGCATTATGGTAGCATAGCAGTTGGTGCGACACTGTTACATCTCAGAACCTAGGAGATTAGAGTTCAATTCCAGTGCAGTGTGTAAGGAATTTGTCATTTACCCCATGACCATGTGGGTTTCCTGCAGGTCCTTCAATTTCCTCCCACAGTCTAACGATGTAATGGTTAGTGGGTTAATTGTAAATTGTCCTGTGACCAGGTGAGTGTTAAGTAGGCGGCATGGCTTGATGGGCTGAAAGGATCTGTTCCGTGCTGTATCTTTAAATAAAATAAAATAATAAAAATTCTGATCATGACAGTAATTGAAGATTTTGTTTCCATTTACATGGACAGACTCACCTCCAACTCTCCACCTCTATCAAAGGTTAATGGGCATTAATGTTGGCATGGATTACCATGGCTCCTGTGACCAATCTTTAAAGTCTGACCTCCCAACTGAAAATGCCATCTGCTGAGATTCTTGTCTCATATTGCAGATATCACTGGAAAAGAGAACCATTAATATAAAAATTAGTAATGGATTATTTGCGCAAGTGAATTTTAATGGATAAAAACGCTGAGAGACACACAAAACTGAAGAGGCCACATGGAGTCGATGTTCAGAATAGTGGACAGTTTATTGAAAAAAGTGCTGTGCATCAGGAGACCAGCTAAAGCTGATCAACCCGAACATGAATTTGGTACAGCCTTTAAGTTCTTGGTTAATGAGAATACTAGTAAAGCTGCATTTTGATGGCAGAATGGTGCTTATAGAACAACTTAGTTGAGTAATAAACTAGTACTGATTAAAGAATAAAATGATTACCCACAGGTCTAACAGCAAATCCATTTTATACTACAAGAATGGGTGCGCACCATAATGAAGTTATTGAAACTTGGGTGCATTCCATGTCTCTACCTTGAGGCTTTGTGATTTACTGTTACAACAGTAGCGCACTCCATATCTATCCCTGTGTATTAGTTGGCTTGTCATATGAAGGGTGTCTGATGGCTCTGGGCCTGCATTCACTAGAATTCAGAAGAATAAGGGGTGACCTCATTCACACCTATTGAGTGGTGGAAGGCCTTGATAGAGTGGATGTGAAGAGGATATTTCCTATGGTGGGAAAGTCTAAGGCAAGAGGACACAGCCTCAGAACAGAGGGGTGTCCTTTTAGAACGGAGATGAGAAGGGATTTCTTTAGCTGGAGGGTGGTGAATCTGTGGAATTCATTGCCACAGTCAGCTGTGGAGGCCAAGTCTTTATATATATTTTAGGCAGAGATTGATAGCTTCTTAATTGGTCAGGGCATGAAGCAATAAAGGGAGAAGGCAGGAGATTGGGGCTGAGAGGAAAATTAGATGAGCAATGAGAAATGGCAAAGCAGACTCAATGGGCCAAATGGCCTAATTCTGCTCATATATCTTTTGGTCTTATGGCCTTATTAGCCCTCATTATTCTTTCCCCTACAACACAGTGAAACATCTGATTGTTACCATTGGGGTTGCAAATAAACTAAATTAACTTTTACAATTCGGTGTATGTTGATCTAAGCAGGATACTGTACTTGATTCTCTTGAGGTCAGCAAGGTGAGAAAATATCAAACGTCAACAGAGAGGCAGGTTGGAGGAAGAAATATGTGTAATAGTCAGCCAAGAAACAATGGATAACACATTCAAATATCTATATATTAAGCATTCCTTAGGGAAAATGAGGGTCAGAAGGAATGGACAGAGAAATAGAGAAGCAAAGATCAAATCAGCTGTCAAATTATTGCACAGGTCAGCAGGCTTGAGGAGCTTATTCTTAACTATGACTATTATGAAAGTCAAGATTTATTGGAAAGATTAGTTTTGTTTGTCATATGAACATTGAAACATACAGTGAAACGAATCATTCGGGCCAAGTCAAAGCAGTGAGCATTATGCTGGCAGCCCATGTCACCATGGTTCCGGCTTATGGATTACTGGATATAGATAATTTTACTTTTCCTTTGTCAAGATATAATTTTTGTTCACTGTAGACCAAACTCCCAGGCAGGAACATTACCTCATATTCGACTCATTTAATTTACTGGGTGGAATTTTGAATTTGTTGTTGTTCTGCTGACAAATTCCATTACACCCTGATGAGACTTGGGAAGTTTATTTTGCTGTTCTAACAGGTAATAAATTAGGATAATAATATATCATTTTGGAAATTCTAAGCAATAATGTCTAATATATTTTGTTTAGAGAGATACAGGAGGTCCTTTAGCATGCAAACATAATGGAAAATGGTATTTGGTTGGAATTACAAGCTGGGGCCATGGATGTGGTGAGGAAGGAAGACCTGAAGTGTATACCCGTTTATCAAAATTGCGTGGTTGGGTGTACAAAAAAGTTTCAGAAGTAAGTTTCAAAAGTTTACATTCATTGCTGCCTTTTAATTTTGATTTGCAATTCTTCAGTTTTGGCAAAATAATTTTGTAAGTTTAAACGTGAGGAGATTTAATGTCTTTCTTTAAAATCCCAGCATCATCAATAGAAGGCTGAAAATCCCAGCTGGAAATCACCTGGAAATCTTGGGGAGAAACAATTTCCATTGGAGGAGTTGTGTATCATAAAACATGCCTTGTTTGTTGTATGCAAGGAAAAAAAGACTTCCAAAATATATTGATGATCTGTTTTGTTATTCTGGAAATGATTGAAAGCTTTGAAAAATAGTTTAAATTTTTTTTTCTGTAATGGTCAAGGGTGGCTTATAAAACGTAGATTCATTTATTGCCTTTGAAGAAAAAAACCCTTCATAATATAATGATGATCTGAAAGTCTGAAAGTATTGACAAGTAGATTTGTTATTTTTAATTTTCTGTAATGGCTAAGATATTAAAAAGCAAATGAGTGAAATTGTTAATTCATTCACAGTGTTTTCTTACTGGATGATTTAAAATTTTGGATTAAAAGTTACACTTTACAAAGCACTGAATTTTTTTTATTGGAAATTTATATTTGAAGTAACATTATTCCTAAGTTCAGACAATCAAAAGATAAATACTAATGATGAAGGTAACTTGTCCCACTTCAGCATATTCACCAGAAGAAAAGGCTATGTTCTTACAGACAATGACAAAAGAAAGATGCTTACAAAAATCACAGACAGCAACATTCCTGTACATTAATTCCTTGCTCAATACTACCCTGGAGAGGGAGTGTAGATTCATTATGAAGTTCTTGTCCCTGGTGTCTGAACACTGACCAGAATGCATATCACTGACCACTGTACTTCAGAGGTGACATCTGCTCAGGCTGAGGATTGCAAACTGCACTGCCAGACCTGCTATGAACCCTTGTCCTATCTGCTGCATTTTTCTTCGGCAAAGAATCACCTGTGGCAAGACAGGCTGAGCAGTACGGTTGCTCCGTGCTCTGGCCAGCATGGTGAGTATGGCCATTACTGAGGATGAACGGTGGCTAGCAATGTTGATCCGACAGTCTTCCACATCATTTCCCGTTCGATGTGAATGAGGCTGCTGTCTCCTCTTCTCTGCAGAGCCCGACGTTCCTCTCTGGTGATATGTTCATTGGTGACAGAGGTGCTGCAGCAGACTTAGATCCTGTTTTCTTATAGTGAAATTCCCCATGAACTTGACCTGTTCAGCTACTGATGCCGGACTGCAGGCCTGATGGAACCTGGATCAAATTTTGATGGACTTCAATTTGAAGTGGACTTAATTTTCAATATAGTGGATCTACCTAGAATTCAGTTATTGCCTTGTGATGCTTGTCAGTAATGCACTAACAACATTGCTATGAAGGAACCATAATTAGTTAATAATAATTAGTCCCAGTATTATGCAATTTCTTAAATGGTACTTCATCACAAAGGAAGAGGAAACTTCATTCCATTATATGGGGCATTCAAATGATTAGATAACAATCTAATGTCTGCTAACTTTCTTTGTAGTCAGTAGATCTCCTTTCTCTCACACATAGTTAAGTAATGATCCTGTTCATTATAATGGACATTTCCAATATCAAGTGAAAAACATACAGTATAAACACCAGGAACTTGAGTTAACTAAAACATTTTCCACCTGGGTCTAACGGAGGGTTGTGGAACAACTAACTAATTAAGACAATAGAAGAGCCAGAGTCCACTGACCCATGAGAAAATGTACTTCCAAATAACTACAGAAAATGGGAAGTTGAGATTTTTGTGTTACTGAAACATTTCATCACGCACAGTAATTTTTCTGAAAATGACTAAACCTGCCTACTTGACATGCTTATACTGTAAACACAGGAGATTCTGCAGATGCTGGAAGTGTTGAGTAACCCACATGAAGTGCTGGAGGATCTCAGGAAGTCAGGTAGCATCCATAGCGTGGAACAAACAGTCAAAGCTTGATCAGGACTGGAAATGAAGGGGCATAAGCCAGAATACAAAAGAGTACATGCTGACAGGTGATAGGCTGTAACTGGATACATTTCTGATGCTGTTAAAGCCTGCAGTACTTCGTGGGTAGAAATTATGTGGCAAATGACTCATCTCTTGACTGTTTAAAAGCGTTCCTATATGATTAAAGCAAGACTATTATGCTCTTAACTTGTCTGGAGGAATGTCGTCCCAAAGGCACCTGAGAAACCCACCACTATGGCAGTAAAACTTTTATTTTAATTACCACTTTAACTAAAAGCCTGACTTCAAGCTCTTTCTCTACCACTGGGAGTACAGATTCATAATTCCCTAAAAGTGGCGTCACAAGTAGATAGGGTTGTAAAGAGAGCTTTTGGTACATTGGCCTTTATAAATCAAAGTATTGAGTATAAGAGTTGGAATGTAATGGTGAGGTTGTATAAGACATTGGTGAGGCTGAATTTGGAATATTGTGTGCAGTTTTGGTCACCTAATTACAGGAAGGATATTAATAAGGTTGAAAGAGTGCAGAGAAGGTTTACAAGGATGTTGCCAGGGCTTGAGAAACTGAGTTACAGAGAAAGGTTGAATTGGTTAGGACTTTATTCCCTGGAGCGTAGGAGAATGAGGGGTGATTTGATAGAGATGCAAAAATTATGATGGCTATAGATAGAGTGAATGCAAGCAGGCTTTTTCCACTGAGGCCAGGGGAGAAAAAAAACAGAGGTCATGGGTTAAGGGTGAAGGGGGAAAAGTTTAAAGGGAACATTTGGGGGGGCTTCTTCACACAGAGAGTGGTGGGAGTGTGGAATGAGCTGCCAGATGAAGTGGTGAATGTGGGCTTACTTTTGACATTTAAGAAAAACTTGGATAGGAACATGGATGAGAGGGGTTTGGAGGGATATGGTTCAGGTGCAGGTCAGTGGGACTAGGCAGAAAAATGGTTCGGCACAGCCAAGAAGGGCCAAAAGGCCTGTTTCTGTGCTGTAATGTTCTATGGTTCACTGATTTACAGTAACTAATGTGTATTATCCAAAGCTTGCATGGCAGCAGTTTGCCAGGGTATCATCAATAGCAGCTCCCAAACCCAAAACCTGGGCAGCCAACCATGAGACTTCCATATTGGTGTAGTAATATATCAATAGTCATTAATAGTCTCTTGCAATACCCACAAAATGCTGAAGGAACTCAGCTGGTCAGACAGCATCTATGGAAATGAATAAACAGTTGACATTTTTGATTGAGACCCTTCTTAAAGACTGGAAAGGAAGGGGGAAGATGACAGAATAAGAAGGTGGGGGGAGGGTAGGGAGGATAGCTAGAAGGTGAAAGGCGATGCCAGATGGGTAGGGAAGGTAAAAGGCTGGAGAGGAAGGAATCTGATAAGAGAGGAGAGTGCACCATAGGAGAAAAGTTAGGAGGAGGGGACCCAGGGGTGGTGATAGGTGAGGAAAGATAGGGGGCTAGGGTGTGGAATAGAACAAGAGGGAAGTAGTAGGGAATTTTTTTAACTGGAAGGAGAAATTGATATTCATGATGTCAAGTTGGAGTTTACACAGACAAGGTGTTGCTCTTCCATCCTGAGGGTGGTCTCATCATTGCATAAAAGGAGTCCATGAACCAATATGTTGGAACAGGAATGGGAATTGGAATTAAAAGGTTTGGCCACCAGGAAGTTCCACTTTTAGCAGATGGGTCAGAGATGCTCAATGAAACGGTCCCCCAATTTACAATGAATCTCATCAATATAGAGGAGTCCATGTTGGGAGCACCAGACAGAATTGCAGACAATATGAGGAAAGCTGGAGAGGCAGGTAGTTTTGAAAAAGTAGAAAGGCTATAGAAGGACTTAGACAGATTAGAAGAATGAACAAGAAATGGTGGATGGAATGCCATGTCAGGAAGTGTATGGTCATGCACTTTGGTAGAAGAAATGAAAGGGTTGCCCATTTTCTAAATGGAGAAAGAACAGAAGAAAATGAGATGCTAAGGGACTTGGGAGGCCAAATACAGGATTCCCTCAAGATTAATTTGCAGGTTGAGTCTGTGGTGAGTTTCTTTAGCCAGAGAGTGGTGGATCTGTGGAATTCATTGCCACAGGTGACTGTGGAGTCCAAGTCATTGGGCATCTTGATAGATTCTTGATTAGTCAGGGCATGAAGGGATACGGGGAGAAGGCAGGACATTGGGACTGAGAGGGAAACAGATCACCATGATGAAATGGCGGAGCAGACTCGATGGGCCAACGTGGAAAACTCTGCTCCTACACTTTATGGTCTTATGGTCAATAGAAGACCTCAGCAGATTTGCAGCTGAAGTGTTGCCTCACCTGAAAGGGCTGTTTGGAGTTCTGAATGGAGGTGAGGGAGGTGTAGCACTATGGCCACTTGCAGGGGTAAGTGCCGGGAAGAAGGTAAGTGGAGAGGGAGCGATCCCTGTGGAACGTGGAAGGCGGAGCGCTGGTAGGATCCCTGAAGTAGAGATGGCTGATGTCTTGACTATCTCAGTACTTTTTCCCCTCTCTTTTTGCATCACTTATTTAATTTTTATTTATATATATAACTTAGAGTTTTTATTATTATGTATTGCAATGTACTGATGCTGTAAAACAACAAATTTCATTACATATGCTTGTGATATTAAACCTGATTCTGACAAAACAAATAGATCAATAGAATAATAAAGCATCAATCACACTGATAGTTCAATCTAGAGGCCATCTAGTAGTGAGTGAGAGCTGGAGGAAGAAATACACTGAAAACATGGAAATGTGTAAAAAAATACAGTAAAATATTCATTGAGAACTGCTTTACCCTGATATGAATTGGACACAAGAGGTATGCAAAGGGGTTAAGGCATTTGACAACATACATATTCAGCACACCTTTCTAACCCTAAATGCAAAAACACTACCAGGGAAAATCTGCAAACAAATTTCGTAAAGGGGAATGAAGCGGAACAATATAAGCGATATAAAAATACAGAACTATGTAATTATGGCCATATTATATAATATTAATGTTAGGGAAGGATATAAGTACTGTATGACAGAAACTATATTAGAGAAATTTAAGTTTTGAGAGTTTTGAGAGGCTGAGAATATATTCATATTTATTTTTGCATTAGGAACCAGCATGAACCTGTTGGGCTGAATGTACTTCATTGTGAGTACATAAATGTTCTGTATATACATACTGTATATGACAATACTACATAGAGTATTTATGACATCTATCCAGAGGTGAATAGTTTTGCCAATAGCGGGATATTAGTGATACTGCGCCTGTCTGATTTACAAAAAAAATGCATGATTTTTTACAAGACCACAACTTGAGCCAAAAAAAAGCTTTTTAATTAATGGTTGATTGTTGGATCCTCCTAATATCCCCATGAACCTACATTCCCCCTGAGTAAAATATGTGATTATGTACTGTGTTGATCTGTCAAGGACTATGAGGTGGCTGCCTGTGTATCAGCCTCCCCACGTTAAACAAATCATGCACAGGCATTCTCCATCCATGGAGTCCAACCTAACATCTCAGCTATGTGGATTCCAGATTGGCCTCTACAGCCACCCGAGGACCCACCACATCCCACCCAATGCCCCGGAGAACCTCATACACAACACGAGAGATCATACTTACTACTACTACATCATAAAAAACAATCTTGAAGATGATAATTGAAGAATGAACAAGATTATAACAAAATGGCAGCCAATTTATATTGGGCAGAAGGGGAATGCTTTGATGAGAGAAATGCAGCACCTCTGAGGCATAGCCACCTGTAAATGACAGTAGGGTTTGATGTTGTTGCATACGAGAATAGACAAAAACATCGAGAGCATCAAGTGGACTAGACGGGATAACAAACCATTTTGTCTGTGCTGACCTAAAGAATTTAAAAGAGTTAAATTCAAAAGACTTCTGTGAGGACTGGCAAGAATGTCAGTGTTGCAAAGAGTATAATGAAAAATGAGAGCAAGATTGAACATTTGTTTCATTTTACAAATAAATTTTTCAATGTTTTCAAGGGAAATCAGAATGGATTATTTAATAGTAAATGATTTTGAAATTCATGTATGAGTATTATTAATGCATATTTATTTTAGTATTAGTAATTAAAAGGTATTATAAGTATGTAATGGATCTAATAATATAATACTAGTATCCTATTGTCTTTATGCATCCTCTGCACTTCGTAGTCAAAATGCATTAAGCCATTAAAATTCATTAAATCTTCTCTTCTGCTTCATGTTTAATGGTTGGAAATATTTTAAAAATTTCTCTTCAGAAAACAGGTTTGCTTTAAAAGTTGAAGATCTTGGAACCTGCTTTGTAAGAATGATAAGGAGCTACTGCATGTATAGTTAATCATGATGAGTTGGTGCTTTGAAGTTAAGTTATAATTTTTTGTTTAGGCAGCCTAATGTTTCACTCTCTTTGGAGAAATGGTTATCCAAACAGGTTCTATATTATTCTTAATGTTCCTTGTATCATTAAACAAAGCTTTGTGAAATTAGTGGAAACTCATACACTGCTTGACCTTGGTCAAGTGATCATTATCAACTGAGAAGTGAACAACTCAACAAAACAAAATGCAGTCAAGAAACAATCTTGAAAGAAGAGGCCTAGGATGATAAGGTTCCTGTTTGAAATCTACTCCTTACCTTTGTAGAATTCCAGAATTCACAGCTCAGAAAGGTCATTCATGTCACAGACCTTAGCTGCACAATACTTTTGTACCATATTCTAGTAAATGCCATATAATACTATACCCTTCCAGTCCCTTCTCCCTCTGTATCTACTGTGGAGTATTTGTATGTATTCATGCAAGATAGAAATAGGCTCTTTGGCCCACCAGTCATAGAGACATAGAAAATAGGTGCAGGAGTAGGCCATTCGGCCCTTCAAGCCTGCACCGCCATTCAGTATGATCATGGCTGATCATCCAACTCAGAACCCTGTACCTGCTTTCTCTCCATACCCCCCGATCCCTTTAGCCACAAGGGCCATATCTAACTTATGGCCCTTCAAGGGCCACACGGGCCATATCAGTCCATGCAGACCATTAAATACTTACCTTAACTGCCATACCATTCTCTGCCTTGGTGTTTCAAATGTTCATGCAAGAACTTCTTAAATATTATGAGGATACTTCCTCCACCATTCTTTAGGCAGTATATGCCAGATTCCAGCCACCTTCTGCATAGTAATTTTCCATAAATTCCCCACAAATTTTCTAAACCGTTTCTTAAACCTGTGTTTTCTATATTTGTACACCTCTACTAACTTGGAAAGATTTTTCAAAACTTGTCATATGTCTATCTACTCTAGTTGTGTGTGCCTCAATCAGATCACGCCTCTGTCTTCCATGTTCAAAGGAAAAGAAATGCAGCCTATCCTATATCTCCCCATAGCTGAAAAGCTCCAATCCAGGCAATATTTGGTGTATCTTGTCTTCACTTCTCCAGTGCAATCATATCCTTCTCATAGTGTGATGATATAGTTATGCAATCAAATTGTGCTCAGAGCCTATTATGGTACTGTAGTCTATTTAGAATACGTAACCACCAAATGTTAGTGTAAATACCATTATTCAAAGGTGTTGTTTCTTATAATTGGTATTCTAACTATTTCTAACCAGGACCCCAGCAGTATCCAAGCCCATCATAATAATGAAGTGCTTTGGGAGGTTGGTTATGGCCCAACCATCTCTTGCCTCACTAAGGACCTGGATCTGCTCCAGTTCTCCTATCAACAGATATACGGCAAACAGTATCTCGCTGGCTCTCCTCTACCGGCCAACTGGAACACAAACTGTATGTCAGGCGTTCGATCATTGCAGCTCAACATTGAACTCCATCATCCCCTCAAAATTTATTATTAAGCTTCAAGACCTGGGTACTTGCTGCTCCTCCTGCAAATGGATTCTTGATTTTCTCTTTGGGAAACCACAAACAGTGCGGATCAAAAACCTCACCTTCTCCTCACTGACTATCGGCACAGTTGCCACTCAGGTTTGCCTACACCCTGCTGGACTCTCTTTATATGGACAAGTGTGTCGCTATAGATCTGACAGTAACACAACTATCATTGGCAGAATCATGAATGGTGACAAGGAAGCGGACAGAAGTGAGATGGGTCAGCTGGTTGAGTGGTGTCATAAAAACAACCTTGCGCTCAGCGTTATCAAAACTGTTCACTTGTAGGAAACTGAAGCTCTCCACTCCCATGACATCAGCAGCATTAAAGTAACTGTAATGTGTGTATCACCCCCACCCCTGAAGTCATTCGGCAGCTTTTTTGTTTTGCTGACATTGAAGGAAAAGTTGTTGTCATAACACCATCTCGCTACGCTGTTTATCTCCTTTCTGTTCTTGGAGATCATTACTTGGGACATGGCCACTATGGTGGTGTCGCCTGTAGACCTGTAGATGGATTTAGAGCAGAATGCGGCCATGCAGCTGTGAATATATAGGGAACGGAATAAGGGTGTTAGGGTGCAGCCTTGTGGGGCACCAGTGTCGTGAATAACTTTGGTGTTGCTGCTGCCTATCATTACTGATTGTGGTTTGTTGGTCAGGAAGTCAGGGATTGATGGTAGTTGCAAAGGAAAGTGTTGAGTCCCAGCCCTAGGAGTTTGGAGATGTCTTTGCTTGGGATTATAGAATTGCAGGTGGAGCTGCAGTCAATAAATAATTGACTAAAGTAGATGTCTTTATTGTCCAAGTGCTCCAAAGATGAACGTGGGGCTAGGGAAATGCCGTCCACTATAGACTGTTTCAGTGGATCAGGTTCATCCGGGAGATTGAAGTTAATGGATGAGTTGACCAGCCTCTCGGAGCTCTTCATGATGTGAATGTCGGAACTACCGGGCAATGTTCAGCACAGCCTGGTATAAACACTCCAGTGCATGGGGACTGAAAGGACTACAGTAGGTAGTAGACTCAGCAGCTTCTCAATGTCAAGGACCTCTTTGTGTGGCAATGTCTCAGGAGGGCAAAACCATCATTAACAAACCCCAATTTCTGGACCATCCCCTCTTCATGATGCTGCTGTCAGATAGGACATACAAGAGTTTGAAGACCCTCCTTAGGTTCAACAGCAGCATTTTCTTCACTGTTACCTGGTTTTGAACCAAGCTGAAAATGCCTAATGCTACTTTGGATTAGGTTTCTTTTTTAAAATTTCTGGTAATTTAAATTTCTTAACTTATGCTTGTCATGTTGGGAACACCTTTTCTTTCTGGCAAGTCCACATCAAACATATGGGGGTGTTTAAAGATGAATTACACAGAGTACTGGAAAGGTATGTTCCTGTTAGAAGGAAAGATAAGGGTGGAAAGAAAAGAGAACCTTGGATGTCCAGAAAGGTGATGAATTTAGTCAAGGAGGAAAAGGAGAATTATGTAAAGCATTGGAAATTAGGACCAAATGAATCACATGAGGAGTATAAAGAAATCAGAAAAGAACTAAAGAGAGGAATTAGGAAAATGCTTGGCAGATAGAATCCTAAGGCATTCTATACATACAAACCCCATTTCCAGAAAAGTTGGGATATTTTCCAAGATGCAATAAAAACAAAAATCTGTGATATGTTAATTCACGTGAACCTTTATTCAACTGACAAAAGTACAAAGAAAAGATTTTCAATAGTTTTACTGACCGCCTTAATTGTATTTTGTAAATATACACAAATTTAGAATTTGATGGCTGCAACACGCTCAACAAAAGTTGGGACAGAGGCATGTTTACCATTGTGTTACATCACCTTTCCTTTTAATAACACTTCTTTAATCTTTTTGGAACTGAGGATACTAATTGTAGTAGATTTGCAATTGGACATTTTGTCCATTCTTGCTTGATATAAGACTTCAGCTGCTCAACAGTCTGTGGTCTCCGTTGTCTGATTCTCCTCTTCATGATGCGCCATACATTTTCAATAGGAGATAGATCTGGACTGGCAGCAGGCCAGTCAAGCACACGCACTCTGTGTCTACAAAGCCACACTGTTGTAGCCCGTGCAGAATGTGGTCTGGCATTGTCCTGCTGAAATAAGCATGGACATCCCGGGAAGAGACGTCGCCTTGATGGCAACATATGTCTCTCTAAAATCCTAATATACGCCTCAGAGTCAATGGTACCTTCGCATACATGCAACTCACCCATGCCGTGGGCACTGATGCACCTCCATATCATCACAGATGCTGGCTTTTGCACCTTTCGCTGATAACAATCAGGATGGTCGTTTTCATCTTTCGCACGGAGAACTCGATGCCTGTTTTTTCCGAAAACTAGCTGAAATGTGGACTCATCTGACCACAGCACACGGTTCCACAGTCTTTCGGTCCATCTGAGATGAGCTCGGGCCCAGAGAACTCGCCGGCGTTTCTGCATAGAATTGATGTATGGCTTCCTCCTTGCGTAATACAGTTTCAAGTTGCATTTCTGGATGCAGCGACGGACTGTGTTAAGTGACAATGGTTTTCCGAAGTACTCCCGAGCCCAGGTGGCTATAATTGTCACAGTAGCATGACGGTTTCTTAGGCAGTGCCGCCTGAGGGCTCGAAGATCACGCGCATTCAACAGTGGTTTCCGACCTTGCCCTTTACGCACTGAGATGTCTCTGAATTCTCTGAATCTTTTCACAATATTATGTACTGTAGATGTTGAAAGACCTAAATTCTCTGCAATCTTGTGTTGGGAAATGTTCCTTTGGAACTGAATAACAATTCTCTCATAAATTTTGGCACAAAGGGGTGAGCCACGACCCATCCTTGCTTGCAAAGACTGAGTCTTTGATAGACGCCTCTTTTATACCCAGTCATGATACATCACCTGCGACCAATTAGCCTGCTTAATGTGGAGTCTTCCAAAAGGGTGTTACTTGAATATTCTGTGCACTTTTCAATCTTATTTTAACTCTGTCCCAACTTTTGTTGAGTGTGTTGCAGCCATCAAATTCTAAATCTGTGTATATTTACAAAATACAATTAAGTTGGTCAGTAAAACTATTGAAAATCTTTTCTTTGTACTTTTGTCAGTTAAATAAAGGTTCATGTGAATTAACATATCACAGATTTTTGTTTTTATTGCATTTTGGAAAATATCTCAACTTTTCTGGAAATGGGCTTTATACATCAAGAGCAAGGGAATAACTAGAGATGGGATGGGATCACTCAAAGATAAAGGGGAGAACATTTCTTTGGATGCAGAGAATGTGATTGAGGTACTTAATGAGTACTTTGTTCAGTATTTACCAAGGAAAAGGACATGGAGGACCAGAAGATCAGTGCTGAGTGCATAAACAGGGTAGGGCATTTAGAACTCAAGGAGGAGGAAATGTTGGGCCTCCTAATGAGTATTAAGGTGGATAAGTCCCCAGGGCCTGATGGGATTAACCCCCAGGTTATTAAAGGAGGTAAAAAAACAAGATTGCTGGGGCCTTCATCTTCAAGTCCTCTCTAGTCATAGGCATGGTCCCGGAGGACAGGCGAGCGGCTAATGTTGTACTTCTATTTAAGAAGGGAACAAGGGAAAATCCTGAGAACTATAGACCAGTGAGTCTCACATAAGTTGTAAGGGAATTGCTGGAGAAGATTCTTACTGATAGGATATTTGAACATTTGGGAACCCATGGTCTAATTAGGAAGGCTAATCCAGTAGATTAAGATGCATGGAGTCTGTGGTGAATTGGCTATTTGGATTCAGAAGACAGAGGATAGTGGTTGAAGGGGCTTATTCGACTTGGAGATCTGTAATTAATGGTGTTCCATAGACATCTATACTGGGACCTCTGCTCTCTGTGATGTGTATAAGTGACCTGGATGAAAATATAGATGGGTGGGTTAGTAAGTTTGCAGATGATACCAAGATTGGTGGAGTTGTGGATAGTGTAGAAGACTGGCAAAGAATAGAGCAATGATATAGACCAGTTGCAGATATGGGCTGAGAAATGACAGATGGAGTTTAACCCAGATAAATGTGAGGTGTTGCACCTTGGTAGGGAAGATGCAAGGAGACAGTACACTGTGAAGCGCAAGATCCTTATCAGTGTTGCTGAGCAGAGAGATCTTGGGATCCAAGTTCATAGCTCCTTGAAAGCAGCTACACAGGTCGATAAGGTGGTTAAGAAGGCTTATAGAATGCTTGCTTTTATTAGCTGAGGCATGAGTTCAAAGGTCAAAAGGTTATATTGCAACTTTATAAAGCTCTTGTTAGGCCACATCTGGAAAATTGCGTACAATTCCAGTCACCCTGCTATAGGAAGGATGCTGAGGCTTTGGTGAGGGTGCAGAAGAGGTTTACCAGGATGCTGCCTGTTTTAGAGGGCATATACTATCGCGAGAGGCTGGATAAACTTTGGTTGTTTTCTCTGGAGTGCCAGGGGCTGAGGAGAGATCTAATAGAGAAGTTTACAAGACTTTGAGAGGCACAGAGAGACCGGACAGAAACTCTGTTTCCCAGAGTTGAAATGTCTAATGCTAGAGGGCATGCATTGAAGGTGAGAGGAGGTAGGTTCAGGTGGGATGTGAGAGGTAAGTTTTTTACTCAGAGAGTTGTAGATGCCTGTAATGTGCTACCTGGTATTGTGGTAGAGGCAAATACTTTAGAGGGTTTAAAAGTTATTTGGATAGGCACATTGCTGGAAGGAAGATGGGGGGATATACATTTGTTTGTCATATACATTAATGATCTGGATGATGGGGTGGTAAATTGGATTAGTAAGTATGCAGATGATACTAAGATAGGTGGCGTTGTGGATAATGAAGTAGGTCTTCAAAGCTTGCAGAGAGATTTAGGCCAGTTAGAAGAGTGGGCTGAAAGATGGCAGATGGAGTTTAATGCTGATAAGTGTGAGGTGCTACATTTTGGTAGGAATAATCAAAATAGGACATACATGGTAAATAGTAGGGCATTGAGGAATGCAGTAGCACAGAGTGATCTAGGAATAATGGTGCATAGTTCCCTGAAAGTGGAATCTCATGTAGATAGGGTGGTGAAGAAAGCTTTTGGTGTGCTGGCGTTTGTAAATCAGAGCATTGAGTATAGGAGTTGGGATGTAATGTTAAAATTGTACAAGGCATTGGTGAGGACAAATTTGGAGTATTGTGTACAGTTCTGGTCACTGAATTATTGGAAAGATGTCAACAAATTAGAGAGAATACAGAGGAAATTTACTAGAATGTTACCTGGGTTTCAGTACCTAAGTTACAGAGAAAGGTTGAACAAGTTAGGTCTTTATTCTTTGGAGCATAGAAGGTTGGGGGGGGGGGGCTTGATAGAGGTATTTAAAATTATGAGGGGGATAGATAGAGTTGACATGGATAGGCTTTTTCCATTGAGAGTAGGGGAGATTCAAACAAGAGGACATGAGTTGAGAATTAAGGGGCAAAACTTCAAGGGTAACACAAGGGGGAACTTCTTTACTCAGAGAGTGGTAGCTGTATGGAATGAGCTTCCAGTAGAAGTGGTAGAGGCAGGTTTGATTTTGACATTTAAAAAAAAATTGGATAGGTATATGTACAGGAAAGGAATGGAGGGTTATGGGCTGAGTGCAGGTCGGTAGGACTAGGTGAGAGTAAGCATTCAGCACGGGCTAGAAGGGCTGAGATGGCCTGTTTCCGTGCTGTAATTGTTATATGGTTATATGGTTATATGGGATATGGATGTAGTGTAGGTAGGAGGTATTAGTGTTTGGGTGTTTTTGATTTGCTGTTTAGCTGGTTCAGCACAACATTGTGGGCTGAATGGCTTGTTCCAGTGCTGTAAAGTTCTACATTCTATGTATGTATGGTGCTGCTACTGAAAAAAGCAATAATGTTTATGTATGCCTGCACAAGAAACTTGAAATTGAAAACAATATACTTAATCCCAAACCTTACAGTTTCTCCTTATGCGTATCAATAGTAATCAGTACTGAAATAGTAAATACTCACTTTAACAGTTTCTTAAGAAATTATGATTCTTATCAGTTCGTGTTCATGGTTTCTGCTTTTGATCTCCCTAACCTGTGCAAGCATTGCCTGTCTTTACCTTATAAAGAAATTACATCGTTAGTTCAAACATATTCTTTAACTTTAAAAGAGAAAAGTACTCCAGCCTTTTCTTCTTTTCATAACAAACAGAATTTCTCATTCTAGGATAACTATAAATGTCTTTGGAACTTCCACATTGTTTATGTTCTTTTTGATTTGGAGCCTGGAATTGCTGTGTGGTGCACTCTATGTGGTCTAACCCAGTTCCTATTCATTTTTGCTTATCCTTTCAGTTTTCCATACTAACCCGTTAGACTGACTCAAATAAATTTATGTTTATTAATGATTTATCATTACTACTTTATCATTTATTATCAAAGTATATATATATATCACCATATACATCCCGGCGATTCATTTTCTTACATGCCTACACAGTAAATCCAAGAAAAATGATATAATCAATGAAAGACAGCACATTGCCAACATTGCATTTGCCTTCTTTACCACAGACTCAACCTGTAAATTAATCTTCTGGGAGTCTTGCATGACCACCATAAGTCACCACCATAAGTCCCTCTGCACCTCTGATGTTTCAACCTTCTTCACATTTAGATAATTTTACCAAAATGCATTATCATACATTTCCCAACACTGTATTCCATCTGTTATTTTTTGCCCATTCTTCCAATTTGTCTAAGTCCTGCTGCAATCACATTGCTTCCTCAGCACTACCCCTCCACCTATCTTTATAATGCCCACAAACTTTGCCACAAAGCCTTCAGTTCCATAATGTGAAAAGCAAGGTTCCCAATACTGACCCCTGAGGAACACCACCAGTCACCAGCAGCCAACCAGAAAAGACCCCTTATCACACGCCTTTGATAATGTGTGGCACCTTATCAAACACCTTCTGAAACTCCAAATAACTGACATCTACTGCCTCTTCTTTGTCTACCCTGCTTGTTACTTGCTCGAAGAACTGGAACAGATTTGTCAGGCAAGCTTTCCCCTTGACAGAAACCATGCTGATTTTGATTTATTTTATCATGGGTTCCAAGTACCTTGAAACCTCATCCTTAGGTTAGGCTAATTGGCCTATAATTTTCTTTATTTTGCCTTCCTCCCTTCTTAAAGAGTGGAGTGACATTTGCAATTTTCCAGTCTTCCGGGACCACGCCAGAATCATGATACATGGATCTGTTATCTCTTTAGCAATGTCTCTCAGAACTCTGGGGTGTAGTCCATCTGGCCCAGGTGACTTAACCACCATATGACCTTTGATTTTGCCTAGCGCTTTTTCCCTTGTAATAGCAATGGCACTCACTCCTGTTACCTGACACTTATGGACCTCTGGCACACTGCTAGTGTGTTCTGCAGTGGTGACAGATGTAAAGTGCACATTAAGTTCATCTGCCATATCTTTGCCCCCTATTATGACCTCACCAGCCTCATTTTCCAGTGGTCCAATATCAAACCTCCCTTTTATTCTTTATATAATTGAAAAAAACTTTTGGTGTCCTGCTTTAAATTATTGGCCTGTCTGCCCTCATATTTCATCTTTCCCTTTCTTATAGCTTTTTCAGTTGCCTTTTGCAGGATTTTAAAAGCTTTCCAATCTCTCAACTTTCCACTCACTCTTGCTACCTTATCTGCCTTTTCCTTTGATTTTATGCAGTCTGTAACTTCCTTTGTCAGACGCGGTTGCCAATGCCTGCCATTTGAGAACTTCTTCCTCTGTGGGATGTATCTATCCTGCGCATGTGAACTATTTACAGAAACTTCAGCAAAAGTTGCTGATCTTATATGGTTATATTTATGGTATTTTTTTCAAAATTATTGTGTTCTTTATCTGATTGTATTTTTTTCTGTGCTGCTTAGGATCCAGAGTAACAATTATTTTGTTCTCCGTTGCACTTATGTACTGGAAATGACATTAAACAATCTTGAATTTTTCCGGAAGAGCTTGCATTTTGAACCAAATGTACTTTATAATTCAATCACTGCTTGAATTACATAATGAGACTCAATGGCTGCTTCAAGCAGACTTTAACCTGCATTTCATTGTGCCTAGGTGTCAAATCTGTCTGGAAAATGACATGAAGCAGATGACTGTATCCCTTGTATCACTCCATTTTTTGTCATTCACGTGGCTCATTCTTATGGGGATCTGTTGGATTAAAGCTGTCACTTTAAACACTCAATCATCATCCATGCCATTCAAACATAAATCAGAGTCAATAATGTTCATTCGAGCTGTTTATTCATTTACCATAGAAGCTTTTAAATAGTTGTATTTATTATTAAATAATGATAACACTTCTGTTTGGCTTATTATTGTAAACAATGATTAATTGCAAAGTTTATCTAACAATTTTACTGACTAAAATTGAATCTGAAAACCAGCACTCGGTAATTAAGAGTTTGAGTGAAATGGATATGACAATTCATCATAAGATCACTGCAATGAACACAAAATCACCAAATATGGAAATAAGTGCTTCACTTTTTTATGAGAGATTATTTTAAAATATGTCTTTCTTTGGCAAATCAGATAGTGTATCTTGTATGCAACCTGACCCAATTTAGCATTTCATCGCTTGGAAAATCTCAGAACTGAAAAGATTGTAGAATTAGTTCAAAATTAAGGATGAGAATTCAGTGTACTTGGAGAATGATGATAAAATAAATCAAAATCAGTCTAGTTTCGGTATAGGGAAATCTTGCCTGACAAATCTGTTAGAGTTCTTTGCGGAAGTAACAAGCATGGTGGACAAAGGAGAGGCAGTGGATGTCATTTACTTGGACTTTCAGAAGGCATTTGAGGCTGCTTAACAAGATAAAATCCTATGGCATTACAGGAAAAATACTGGAATGGATAGAGGAATGGCTGACAGATGGGGGCAATAAGTGGGAATAAAGGGGGCTTTTTCTGGCTGGCTGCCAGTGACTAGCAGTGTTCCTCAGGGTTTAGTGTTGGGACTGCTACTTTTCACATTGTTTGTCAATAATTTGGATAATGGAATTGACGGCTTTGTGGCAAAGTTTGTGGACATTATGAAGATAGGTGGAGGAGTAGGTAGTGCCGAGGAAGCAATGTGATTGCAGCAGGATTTAGACAATTTGGAAGAATGGGTGAAAAAGTGGCAGATGGAATACAGTGTTGGGAAATGTATGATAATGCATTTTGGTAAAAAGAACAATAGTGCGAACTATTGTCTAAATGGGGGAGGAGGTTGAAACATCAGACATGTTTGCAATGGGTCCTGGTCCTTGCTGAGGCAGGAATTTATTCTAGTCATGACCAACCACTCAAAGCATTTCATCACTGTCAATGTGACTGCTACTGGGCGATAGTCATAAAGGCAGCTCACACTATTCTTCTTAGGCACTGGTATAACTGTTGCCTTTTTGAAGCAAGTGGGAACTTCTGCCCATAGCAGTGACAGGTTAAAAATGTCCTTGAATACTCCCACCAGTTGGTTGGCACAGGTTTTCAGAGCCTTACCAGGTACTCCATCGGGACCTTCTGCCTTGCGAGGGTTCTCTCTCTTTAAAGACAACCTAACATCGGCCTCTGAGACAGAGGTCACAGGGTTATCAGGTGTAGCAGGGACCTTCACAGCTGTTGTTGTATTCTCCCTTTCAAAGGATGCATACAAGGCATTGAGTTCATCTGGTAGTGAAGCGTCGCTGCCATTCATGCTATTGGGTTTCGCTTTGTGGAAAGTAATGTCTTGCAAACCCTGCATCTGATGTCGCCTCCAACCTCGTTCGAAATTTTCTCTTTGCCCTTGAAATAGCCCTCTGCAAATCATATTCATTATACACAGTGATTCTCTTGATTTACATTTATGCACCTATCACATTTTTAATGTACACCTTTAAATAGATTTACAATAAAATATTTGGTTGAATGCGCATGTGCTTTCACAGATAACAGCTCACATTGGTCCAGATTTTGCCACAAGGCTTGCATTTCAGTAATTCAATTTATATTAATGACGTAGAAAATGGAATTTAACATAATGTATGCAGTCTTGTTGCAGGCAATGAGATGGTGGAGAAACTCATGAGATGAGGTTAAATGAAGTGACTAGAAGATGGCACAAAGACAATGAATGGTAAAGAGTTAAATATCTTCAGTGGGAAGGATAGGAAAGTAAATATTTAAAAGATTGATGGATACTGATATTTACAGGTTTTTGAGATGTTTGCACATGAATTCTTGCAAACATAATTTGGGAACTTCAGTACCGTCAAATAAAGGCATCCTGTATCTCGGTAAAGCCTGAATGAAAGGGCAGAGCTGTGCGGCAGGATTTCCCTAAGCACAATGGCGTTCTGCACTCACAGGATGGTGTAGAGAGCAGCAGAGTCAGCTGTCATGATCATCCCTGTTAAAGCTATCTCCGATATTGTCTATAACATTCAAAGAGACCTGGGATATATTAAAATAATAATTAAAATACATTCAACATTTTCAAACACTTTTAACACATATGCTTGGAATAAACATGTGTTACGAATGTGGAGCAACTCTGAGGGGCCGAAGGGTGCAAAGTCGCCCCCTCCTTTTTGAGAATCGCAAGATCGCTATTATTTTGGGTCTGATACCCAGGAAATGAGAGAGAGACACATCATGTCAGTAATGAGAGAGAGACGCAGGATAGCAGAAAAGGCAGTTGTTATTGACAATGCAGGAATACACAAAAAGTGGAATGTCTCCTAACAAAAGCGGAACGGAACCACTGATTACTGCTATTGTCTCTTGGAGAAGGAATTGTGTATTGAGTACTGTACTATTCATTGAAACCCCTCAGGGGGCAACCAGAGTGGTCTGGTTAAGGGATTGCATCATCCCAACTTGATTGACATCTGAGACCCCGTGAGTGAGGATAAAAGTCGGGTCTGGGGAACACCCCTCAGACACAGCAGGAGAAACATTACGAGACTGGTGGGGGGCTTGTGTATGTGTCCATCCTTGCCTGGGTGGTGAGTCCTCCACGGAACGGTCTAGCTAAAGGACGGATACAGATCAAGATCGTAAAAGGAAAGTCGGCAAGTTTCTCTCTCTCTCTCTCTCTCTCTCTCTCCAACAATTGCCACACGCTGATCAGCAACGACGGCAGCCTGTGTGAACTGAACTGAACTTTATATTTCCATCGGACAATTCATTATCTCCTAGACAACGATAGAGCTTATTTCTTATTAATGATTATTATACCCGCACTTTTAGGTTTAGTATTGATGACGTATATTATCTGTATATTTGCATTGATATTATTTTTGTGTATTTTTACTAATAAATACTGTTAAAAATAGTATCACCAGACTTCAACGGACACTCCTATCTTTGCTGGCAAGACACCTAGTTACGGGGTTCGTAACACATGAAAAAGTCTGCAGATGCTGGAAATCCAAAGTAACACAAAATGTTGGAAGAACTCAGCAGGTCAGGCTGCATTTATGTAAATGAATAAACAGTCAACGTTTTGGGCTGCGACCCTTCTTCAGGACTGGAAAGGAAGGGGAATGGCAGCAGAATAAAAAGATAGGAGGGGGTAAGGGGAGGGAAGGAGGATAGCCAGAAGGTGATAAGTGAAGCCAGGTAGGTAGGAAAGATAAAGAGCTGGAGAGCAAGGAATCTGCTTGGAGAGGAGAGTGCAACATAGGAGAAAGGGAAGAAAGAGGGGACCCAGTGGGAAGTGATAGGAGGTGAGAAGGGGTAAGAGGCTAGAGTGGTAAAGAGAAAAAGAGAGGATGGGGAGGGAAATTTTCTTTTACTGACAGGAGAAATTGATATTCATGCCATCAGGTTGGAGGCATTAAGTATACTTAAACCTCAAATTAATAAAAAATAAAATCTACTTACTGATCTTCCTATACATTCAAGAGGGTGATGGTGCTTTAGCCAAATTAAGTACAAAGCATTGCTGGTTTCATTCCTAAAATCAGTGTTATCTTTACAATATTTTAATGAACATGTGCTGTACTTATTTCTATAGAGAAATGTTTTGAACTTGATGATAGAAGACAAAAGATTTCATTGTGAATTATGATAATCTATATCAGTGTTATCTTTATTTGCTTAATCAAAAGTTCCCTGCACACTGGAGTTGATGTGTGGGAAGACAAATAAAATACATCTGAGTCATTAGACATTGATCAAAGACATTCATTATACCTAAGGCTTTACACATAAACGAAGATCCTGATACTTATTCAGTACAGAAAGATTTCAAGATAACACATTAGTTTGATCTCTTTAGCAGGCACTAGAATGTAAAGTTTGATCTCTATTTTGCCCTGAGTCCAATACGAGTTCAAAGCCAATCTTCCAAATAGCAGAAAACAAGGCTGAGTACATTTACATAGCCCTAGTGATCTCAGAATCAGATTTTCATTTACAATTCTTTTTGTTTTTGGAAGATTATAATTTAAAGAAACAAACTTAAAACAACAACAAAGACAAGAGAATAAATAAGAGATGAGCTAAATTACAAAAAAAGAAAATTGTTATACTAAACAGACTACAGGAAAATAGGAGAAAGACTTATAAAAACTCTAATGCAAAGTAGATCTCTTCATAATAATGTTGAACATGATCTGGCAAAAATAATATAAATTTCAAAAGAATATTTTAGTTTAAAAAATATTTTCCTCTTATTCTACATTTAATTTGTAATGGTCAACATTTATGGAGGTCTCATTCCTTTTGCTTCACAACTATAAATAGGGCATTTGTTAGAACAAAAGCACCTGCTAAAATGGGGTCATTTGCCTCCGTATAGCTATTCCACTAGTCCTGGATCAGTGTCTCCATTTATCAGTGGGGTAACCTATCTCATGGCTGTCACAGAGATAGTAGGCTACTTCCTAGGGTCCTGTCTATTCCCTTTTCTGCTGGGCAGTATATGAGTGAATGAGATGGCATGGGTGGCCATGGCTATTAATAGGCATGGAAAATCTAAAGATTCAAGTTCTCCTTGTTGAACAAGAGTCATTAGTGACAAATTTAAAAGTACCCTTTGATTCTTAGAAGAGTGGATGCCTTATCTCAACTGAAACAGTTTTTCATAGCAACATTTATTGGTAGGGCATGTGCAGCAAAGGTTTTCCTACCTTCAGAGGCTGTAGTGGAGGGTATGAACATGAGGAAGGAGGTAGGGTTCCCAATGATAGCAGAGGGGTGACAAGACAAGATGCTTCATGCCATTGAGTAGATGGCATTGTATATGTGTCTTAGATCCTTGATTTGAAATTGGGTTAGGATTAGAATTGTGGTGAATAACGCCCCCCCCCCCCACTCTGAGGAGTTTTTTTGTGGGTTGTTGTTCTCATTAATAACAAAAGTTGTGGGTAATGTTGTTTCTCATTAATAACCTTTCAGTGAAGGGAGTTTAATAAAAGTAATGAGCAATATTCCTATAATAGTGTCTTTAATCTTGTGTAACATTATATTTTTTTCTGATTATTCACACTGGCCCTAACGTAAAGTGCTCATCAATATCATAGCTTTGTAAAGAGAATTTTGTATGTCCACATGGATTCTGCTGATGAAATCCTGAACACTTGGGTATAGTGAGTAAATGGTGCAGAGATCTCTCCTGCTATTATTTCTGTCCTTTTCAATAGTGACATCGTCATTTGTTCTGCCAAACATGACAGCACTAATTCAGTGTTCTGTGTGGAGCCTGGCAGATGTCATCTGATGCAGGTTGAATAGAACAGTTTGAATTGACATTTAAGTTAGTACAGTCTTTAAAAATCATCCCAGGATTGTGTTGGATATGTGAGAGACAGCAACGTTCTGAGATATTTTGTTCAGGACATGGTTCCAGTTCGTACATTCATTGTTCCTGTGGACATATTACAATGGAATGACATGCCAGAACAATTCAAAGAATAGAAAGATCGACCACATATTATTGTAGTGGGTTGTGTGGGGGGCAAAATTGGGGGAGAGGATGGTGGGAGTGGGTGCAAGATTTCTATCTGTAGGTCTTTAGTGATGCAATCATGTTCTTACATTCTAGCAGTTTTTATTGGCTATTCCATTGGGATTTTACAGAACCACTGCTGCTCAACTTATTGATAATGGAAACACTACTGAGGATTAGTTATAATGGAAGATTTCTTACACAAATGTTCTATTCCCTGGTAGGGAAAGTTGTGGGTGATTCGACTGAGATTTATTTGAAAGGAAATAATGGGCCAGGACATCCCACTAGTCCACATTTTATGAACAGAATGGGGGCATTTTGTCCCATTAATGTCTATGCTGACACATAGTATAATTGTATTTCTCATTAATTCCCTCAGCTTCCCTGGATTCTACCACATATCTACACACTAGGGAGAATTCCCACACAACTCTGAGATGTGGGAGGAAGCCGGAGTACTTCAGAGAAACCCATGCAGTCACAAAGAGAACATGCAAACTGCAAATAGCCAGTATCAGAGATAAACTCTCACTCCGTTCAGTCAAAGCTACGCTGGCTTGATTGGCACAGTGAGACATCCCCTGATGCCAACAGACCTAGGAACAGTTTCTTCCCCTCTGTCATTACATTTCCAAATGGTTTATGAACCATGAACTCTACATCATTATTCCTTTTCCACGTGCTATTTATTTTGCAATTTAAAGTAATTTTGGGTCTTTGTACTGTAATGCTGCCAAAACAAGACAGTTCATCTCATACAAGACAGTGTAATAAACCTGATTCTGATTCTGCTGTCAGTTAAAGAAAAATTGTTATTTTCAAACTCTTAGGCAGTGGACCCCAAATTCCCATATTATTGAGGAATCTGGGTATAAAATTATGTCAGGATTAAGCATATAATGAAACAGTTGACAAATAACTGTCAGGGGTGGGGGGGAATATGTAATTTGTGTTTTTAAATAAAACAAGTTTATAACACCAATGTTATCTCTTTGTTTTAAAATTTTAGATATGTCCTGTTGTTGTGTAATGCTCTGTCATTGTCTCATGGGGTTTAGTTTCCCTCAAGATTGCAAGAGACTGAAGGATGAAAATGCAATGTCATCAAGCTCAACACAATGATCTTCTGCATTAACACCTTAGAACTGACCAGGCTGTGTATGAAACTTAAAAATTGTTTCAGCTCAAAGCATAGAAGTGTTGGCATGAGAGCCTAAAGATGGTGAAACTGGAGCAACAATCTGCTGGAGGTAGTCAATGCGTGAAGTGGAACCTGTTGGGATGTGGAGTGTAGCCCTGATGCAGGGCTTCAACTTGAAACATTAGTGGTTCCTTTCCCCCAACAAATGCTAATCAACCCGTTCAGTTCCTGCAGCATGAAGCGTTGCTTATGTATATTCCTGAGATCATTAAGGCTGAACTTCCTGGACATGTAGTGAGATTAAAAGTGAAGCTGTAAGATTCTTTGCTGAGTAGAAGCACCAGAATTGACAGCTATATGACTCTGAACAGAAAGAGGATAAAGCTAATATTAAGGAGTAATATTAGACCATTGTTGCTCTTCTTGTCATCTGATTTGCCATGACTTTGGTAATTTGTCTGTTATCCATTTTGTAGGGGAATACTGCATTATGTTGGGGAAGTTTTATAAATAACTTACATGACAAGAATGTTAGTGTGTTGAAATTATTAATAACAGTACAAAGATAGTTGGATTATTTGGTTTCTTCAATGTTATGGCCATGTCATGAATACCAAATGCAATGCCCCAGTTTTAGCTGCAAGATCTGTTAGCATCCCTGGACAGTGGGATGGGAAGAAGTAAAAGGAGGGGTGTTGTACCTCCTGCAGTTGTATGGAAAGTGCTGTGAGAAAACAAAGTTTGCTAAGAGGGGAGCAAGCAGTTGCAAAGGGAAAGGTTGCTTTGAATGCTGAAAGAGAGAGGGAGGGAGAGTCATTCAGGTGGAGTGACAAAAATTACCAAGGAAGTTCTGCTGAATGTAAGATAAGACTAGCTTTAAACATACAGTGAACTGCATCATTTGCATCAAATCAAATCAGACAGGTTTGTGCTGGGCAACTTATAAAGGTCTTCACGCCTCCTGCGCCAATGTAGCATACCCAGACATCACTGACCCTAACCCTAACTGTATGACTTTGGAATGTGAGGGGGAATTGGAATGCCTGGAGGAAAATCACAGTCATGGGGAGAACATACAAACTCCTTACAGACATTGGCAGGAATTGAAACTCAATTTGCTGATGCTGCTGCCATAATAGCATTGCTCTAAGGCTAGGAAGAGAGGTGGTGAGAAAAGGGGTGCAGGAAATAGATCAAAGAATAGAAATCATGGAACCACGTATCATGGAATGAGGTCATCTACCTGTTTATTTTATTGAGTACTCATTGGAAGGAAAAGCAACTGGCTTAATTGCATAATGGGCAGCATGGTGCAACATCAGAATTGAAAAGAATGAGGAGGATGGACAATAAAACTACTTCTGTCTGCCTCAGCAACCAATAAGATCATGGATGAACTTTGGATAAACTCACTCTTTTGTCTTAGGCCCTTTGACCCTTTAGGTGTTAGGATTCTATCAATCTCAGTCTTGAATGGATGTAGAGTAAGCAATCATAGTACTCTTGGTAGATAATCCCAAAGATTCACAACACTCTCTGTAGAGAACATTCTTTGCACCTCATTTTTAAATTGCAGCTATTATTTTAAGAGCATTGCTTCTAACTTTGTATTCTCTAACTAGAAGCTCCTTCAATTCCTTGAATAATCAATGAAATGCTTTCTCATTTGGCTAAATATAAGAGAGCATTGATTTGTTAAGGTTTCTCAATTACTGCACTCCAATGTCAGAAATCATTGTTAAAGCTCTCTAAAGCAAATATATTCTAATTCAGGCAAAGAGACCAGAATTAAAAAGAGACCATGCTTCAAATGTGACTTATGAAAGCCATGAAAAACCTTAGGGAACCTCTCCTTCTTTAATCTAGTATCCCACCAAAGGCTTATACTATTCATCATCCCAATCGTTTGGCTGTAATTTGTGTTCAAGATAAAATAATTTCCTATATCAAAAAATTACTGATTTCACACAAAAATATTTTGCTATGCTTTCCATCAAAAAATATCAGCCATAGACAATTATATTCCATTTTAGGATTGGATATTTCCACAAAACAGGAAGGTAAAGATTAAACTCAGTGTGTAAATAATGTTATCATAACTCAACTGGCTCATTGAAATAGGCATGTAAGAAAAGTAATATTTCCTTTAATGTCAGCGTAAAAGGAAATAATGAAGAAAATATAAATTATATTACAAAGCCAGAAAAAGGAAGTTTGGAAGAATTTTAAGAAAGATCTGGAGATAATGAAGAAAAAGATAATTTTAGGAATATTCTGAAAGTAAAAAATGATTAGTAAGAGGATGATAAAATTGTAGAATGTGGAAATGAGGGCTGACATGAAACATGCACCTTCTGGCCGCAGATGGTCTGCATCCTGCACTGTAGATGTAAGCCAGAGAGGGATGTGGAGATTAGTGAGGACTAGTCTAAACATGTGTGTGATGGTGGGAATAGACTCAGTGGGATGAAGAGCCTCTTTCCATGCCCCTATGATGCTCAGTTCACAGTGAGCCTGTAGTGCAACCTTTACAAGACTAATACCTCCTTCATGGCAAAGAATTTTCAAATATTTATTCCCAGGGCATGCCCTTTTCTCACTGTTACCATCAGGTAGGAGATACAGAAGCCTGAATGCACACACTCAGCGATTCAGCAACAGCTTCTTCCCCTCTGTCATCCGATTCCTGAATGGACTTTGAAACTTTGGACACTACCTCATTTTATTTTAATATACAGTATCTCTGTTTTTGCACATTTAAAAAATAATCTATTCAATACAGGTAATTGATTTACTTGTTTATTTATTATTATGTTTTATTTTATTTATTTTTTTCTCTCTGCTAGATTATGTATTGCATTGAACTGCTGCTGCTAAGTTAACAAATTTCACATCACATGCTGGTGATAATAAACCTGATTCTGATTCTGAATATACAAGATGAGGTCTTCCCAATTTGTCCTTTTACTTCTATTGGATTCCGATGTTTTGATCAAAGGTTCTCTTGGAAGTCAAGGAAGAGGCATAAAACTTGTTGCTTCACTTGATGATCATCTTAATATGTACTAATAGAATAACGGAATTGTAAGTGTAGAGTTGCAGTAGTCTAGTAGCTAAGAACAAAGAAAGTGAAAGACTGAAAAAGATGGTGGGGCAGTGTGGTCAGCTCTTTTTATACCATAGATAATAAACATTCCATAATAAGAGTCAACCAATCAGATAGTCCCTATTCAAATAACGCAACACCAGAGAAGCTTCCAGAACTTTCCAAATGATATAAATAACTGTAACCACAAGGCATACACTGAACAACCACATTTACATACTGTGACCTCTAGGAAACACACTAAACAGTTACAAGTATATAAGTGGTTATATAAAATACAAGCCAGCAAATGACTTTTCATTACCCCTCCTGACTCTCCTTGTTCTCTTCTTAAGTTCTTTACTTGCTTCCCAATTAACTCTCCCTAGTTCCTGCCTCGTATTCTCATTATTTACCCAACTTAATATTCTCTGGCAAGGCTTGTACTTATGCTTATCTATAGCTATCTTAAAACTGAAGTATTGATTACTGTTTTCTAGCTATTCTCCCACTTACAGTTCTGTCACCTGGCCATACTCTATCCAACACCAGGTCCGGTATGGCCCCACTGTTTGAACTATCTATATATTGATTTAAGAAACCCTCCAGGAACAAGACCAAGTAGAATGTAAAAAAGTACCAATTTCTTGGTTACATCGGAAACACTGATCGGATAAATTTGGGTTTAATTTATTTATTTTTTGTGGTGTAATATATAATTGATGTAAAAAATTATATTGCACTAATCTTAACCGGACATTTATTGTATTTATCATACTATTATTGGTACACAACTTCCACATAATCCAATATTACTTTTACTAGGCGATATTGAAGGGATAAAACCGAAACCCAAATTGAATAAATATCAGAAAGAATTTATAAAGATTGCACTGGCAGTAGCCAAAAAGGCTATTGCAGTTACTTGGAAATCGGATACATATTTAAGTATAGATCATTGGAAGAAAGAAATTTATGGCTGTACTCCACTTGAAAAAATTACTTATAATTTAAGAGATAAATATGAAACATTTTTGAAAATTTGGCGCCCTTATTTACAAATGACAGGATTAAATATATAGGTGCTCCGAAGATGAAATAATTGGTTACTTGGGGAAATAAATAAATATATATACTAAAGTTATTACGAACTCCATGGAGCATGTAGGGATCCTCCAATATCCAGGCACTCTTTCTTTTCTTTTTCTTTCTTTCTTCTTTTATTTTCTATAGGGATGTTAGGGAGGAGGGGTTAAGGGGAGGGGGGAAGGGTAATATACTTTTTTTCATATACTTTTATTCTGTAATTACTTGAAAACGCAATAAAAAAGTTTATTAAAAAAAAAGAAACCCTCCAGGATGCACCTACCAAATTGTGCTCTGTTTAAACCTCTTGCAGTAAGGAGTCTATATTAGGGATGTTGAAATCACTCACAACAACAACCTTTCTGTTATTACACCAAATCTACCTGCAATTCTTTTCCTGAATGTCCTAGTGGTTACTGCAGGGTCTGTAGTATAATAGTATCAGAGTGATTGCACCTTACTTATTTTTGAGTTCTAGCCATGTAGACTCAGTGGATGAACCCTCTTGGGTGCAGCTGTGATATTGTCCCTGATTAATAGTGTAACTCACACCCCTCTTAACTCCTTTTCTATAATTTCTAAAATATTGAAACAGTAGAAAATGAAGCATCCATTCCTGTTCCACTCTCAACCAAGTCCTTGTTGAGGCCACAACATCATAGCTCCATGTACTGATCCATGCTCTAAGTTCACCACCTTCACCACAATACTTCAGCCTTTCCTTCTGTGTTTTTTTAACCCTGCTTCTGCTTGATCTTATTGGTCATGACACCTAACTTCCTCTCAATCTCTTCAACTCTTCAACTCTGTGTCTTTGTTTTAATTACTGTTTTGGAGTTAGAAAACATAACTGTGGTGATAAGGTATTTTTAAAATGAACTTGAGATGGTACCTACCTGTTGAAATACAGCGAGACATTTGAGTTTTAAAAAAAGTGCAGCACTTGTCTCTTCAGAAAGGAGAGAACATGGTTGAGTTACAAATGACAGAAAATGGACAAATTCACGGTTCATAGACAGAGAGTACCAGGAGATAATAATCACAAATAAACTAAAAAAAAGTAGAGATGGCTGGCTACATCAGAAAGATTGATACATTCCATTGCACAGAAGATAACAGAATTTTATATAGTGAATGAACTAAGCAGTATTTTGAAGCAAATAAAATAGCCAATGAAAACCGAGGGTCATTTTTGCTTAGTGCATTGGATTTAAAGGCATACAGTTTGCTTAGAAGATTACCTGCTCCAACTAAACCAGCTGAAATGAGCTTTGCTGATATCATGGAAATAATGCAGGAACATTTAGAACCAAAGCTATTGTTGATTGCAGAACGCTTTTGGTTTCATAAGCAGAATCAAAAGGAACGGGAGTCCATTTCAGTGCACGTGGCTAAAATGAAGAAATTGAGCATTGGCAGTCCAGTGATGGGCTCAATGATGCACTGAGAGATTATTTAGTTTGTGGAATCTTACAAGGAATCATTCAAAGATGCTCCTAACTGAAGTATAATTTAGATTTAAGAGTAGTTAAAATAGCTGTATCAACGGAAACAGCAGACAGAGATTCAATTGAGTTACTGTCAGGAATGAAAGGGAGTGTGAACAAAATTGCAATGTCTAAACAGAAAGTGCCTGGCTGAACAAATTGTGTTACCGTTGTGGCAGGGATTCACATACACCAGACCAATGCAGATTTAAAGGTGAATCTTGCAGAAAATGCTACAGAGTAGGACACGTACAAGGAGTATGTTGGGCAGACAAAAATAAATGGACTGCACAGGGAAGAAATAAAGATAAAACATTAAGCTGCATTTTCAAAAAGAACATTAACCTGCATGCTGTTGATGAAAAATCTGATATTGATGAGAGTTACACAGGACTGTGCAGCCGTAAGATTTACAATGTGAAAAGTAACAATAAACAAGCAACATGGCTTACACCAGAAATGAATGGTAAATTAATTAAAATGGAATTAGGAACTGGCTCGGCTGTTTCAGTCATTCCTAAAATGAGTTTGAAATGCATTTCAAAGATACTGTACTGAAGCCTGCAGATATCTAACTAAGAACTTATACTGGAGAGAAGATAACTTTTATGGGAATCGCATTCCTTATAGTTAAATACAACAGCCGAAAAGCCACATTGGGCTTGTATGTGGTAAAATCAGGAGGGCGAGGTTGTGAGTGGCTGAGAAAATTACAATCTGATTGGAGATCCATCCACCATTTGCATGCCACAATCCTTGTAATAGAGTCAAAAGTAGAAAAATTAAGGAAGGAACAAACGAGAAAATCTGCAGATGTTGGAAAATTAAGAGAGGTACTGAATGATGCCACAGCAGCATTCAAGGATGGCGTTGGAAAACTCAAGCATATCAAGGGTAAAATTGAGTCAAATGAGAATGCTATGCACAAATTTTTACAAAGTACTTTTGATTCCTTACACCGTCCAAGATAAAGCAGCTGGTGAGCAAGATTGCATTGAGGCTGAAGAAATTCTTTCCAAGATTGAGTGGCGCCCATGGGCAACAGTAGTGGGTCCTGTAGCCAAGGAGAATGGATCTGCCAGAATCTGTAATGATTTTAAGGATACCATCAATGCAGTACTGAAAGTTGATTAATACCCTCTGACCAGGATAGAGGATATCTTTGCAAAGGTTTCTTATCTAACAATTATTTCTGCTCTCCTCAACAGTTTGATGTGTCATCTCCAGATGATATTAGAGGCAATCACCACTGTGAAGAAGAGTGGTCCAGTTCTGTTCTTAATCTTTCTGAGTACCAACTTTTAATCACCACTTGAGTCATTTGCCTGGACTGCTTGTCCAGGAGTGAAATATTGAACCTCTTTGTTTGAAGAGCCCACACTTTTTCCTAGCTATTTGTTCTGCATATTCCACAACCAACAACTTACCAGCAATGCTGTTGCTGTGTTGTCGCTCGTGTTCATGCTTGGATCTCCTCAAACCCAATCTCAGAAGGAGTACGCAGGACAAACAGTTGAGACAAATTGAAGCCTCCTCAACCAAAAATGTTCACTGTTTCATCCCAGACAAGCAGTCCCGGTGAAGGACTACAGAGGTGATCAAAAGTGGGTACTCATGTAGGTTTTCACAAATAAAATGGCATGAGTCATTTTATGTTTAATAAAATCCATAACAACTCATTTATTGTACTCCAAACACTAAAGACAAAGCTTGGGAAAAGAACTTCGCTTAATTACGACATACCCACCTCCTAACGTGAACCCAACTCAACGTCAGTGGCTGAGAATTATGTGTTTCCACTAATTACATTAACCTACACACAGTAAAATTAAGGACAAAACTAGACCACTCTCCTACATAGTGGAGATTGCATCTGATATCATCTGGAAATGACACACATCGATCAGTTGAGGAGAGCAGAGTCAATTGTTAGAGAAGAAAGTTGGCTACATCTGTCAGAATCACTTCCTGCAGTCTCAGTTTCAACTCCTACCACCACCACGGAGGAGGTCCCAGGACCTGAGATTGTTTCACAGCCACAAGTTTCACCTGCCAAGCAAAGAGATCTCCCTGGTCAGGAAAGACATTAACCCAGAAGAATAAGAAAGCCTCCTCAGCAATTAAATCTTTCAGCCTGAATTGGACAATTTAAAATTTACTATGCTGTCGATGTCTATATGGGGTTGTATCACTTGAAAATGGTCACTGATATGATTTCCTCTAGGCAAGGTCAATATAAAATATTGGAACTCAAGGCAAGCTCAAAGAAGTCGCAAATGCTTTCTCAAGTGCCTTCCAAGCTCAAAGATTTGTGCCATTTATTAAAAAGGCGCACTGTCAAAGGAGGGCGTGCAGACAAGATTTATGACTATGATATAAAAATACAAAGGCACCCTTATCAAGATAGGGTGAACAGATCGGGTTTATTTCTTTTGAGAAAGCACCAAAGAATGACTTAACACTGGTTCTAAAAATAATAGAACATTTATAGAGTAGATGCATGTGGAATGTTTAAATGTAAATGGAATATAAATAGAAGTCATCATCATGACTAGTATCACAAAATCCAATAAGAAATCCAGAAGAAACTTCTTTATACATGTGGGAATATGAAGATTATTATCACAGGGAATGATTGAAGCTAATAGTAGGACATATTAAAGGAAGGACTGGATAAGCATATGGAGAAGAGAATAGAGGCTAACACTAACTGGTTTATAGACACAGAGCAATACAGCATTGAAAGCAACCCTTTGGCCCATGATATCTGTGCTGACCATGATGCCATTCAAAACTAACCTGACCTGACTGAACCTGCTATATATCCCTCCATTCCCTGCCTTTTCATGTGCCTGTCTCAATAGCTCTAGAAAGATCTTATTGTCTCTGCTTCCACCACTTCATCAGCAAAATGTTCCACATCCCTACCATTCTTTATGCAAAAAAAAAATCCTTCCAACTATTCTTTAAACCTTTCTTCCTTCACTTTAGAGGTATGCCCTCCAGTATTGACATTTCCACCCTTGGGAAAAGATTCTGACTTTCTACTCTATTTATGCCCTTCATAATCTTCTGTACTTCTGTTGGGTTATGCATCGGTGTCTGATGCTGCTGAGGAAACAAGACAGCTTTGTCCAACCTTTCCATATTGATAATACTTCCTAATCTAGACATCATCCATTCAATGCTGGAGGAACTCAGCAGGTCAGGCAGCTTCCATGAAGAGGAGTAAACAACATTTTGTGTGTGTTACTCTGGATTTCAAATATCTGCAGAATTTCTTGCGTTCATCATCAGAATAAACAACTTCTTCACCCTCTCCAAGGCCTCCACATCCTCCCTCCAACAGGTGACCAAAACTGTACACAGGACTTCAAATGAGGCATAACCAACATTTTGTACAACTGTAACATGACTTCATGACTTTTATTCTCAGATACGAAAAGCATATGCAACAGAAATAATGCATTTGGCCTAACCAACTGCTGCCAGCTGGTAGAAGCTGATTGGGCCAAATGTCCTACTTCTGTGGCATTTGGCCCACGTAATCCTGACAAAAACCTTGACCTAAAATCTCCAAATTCATTTGTGAGTGTCTGAAGTAAGAATCAGCTAATATTTCTGTGTTTATTTTACATAGAAACTGGTTTATTACTGTTTTTGTCTGTGATTTAATTGGAGGCACCACAGATGTTGCTAATTAAATTGAAAATTAGCTACTATGCTGTTTAGTGTTAGAAAATTAACTAGATTAATTTTTGGTGACAATGGTGACATTTTTGCTGCTGTATTGTCCTATTCAGCATTCAATAACCATGTTCCCTTAATGATTCATGTGGTGTTTGGGCCATTGCCTAGATTAGTGCTCTTCATTAATTGTCCTGGGACTTCTCTATCTCCTTCCAAGATTCATCCACATGATGGTTTCAATCTTCTAAAAAGCCCTTAGCAACCTTTCACCCACATTGTTTTAACAGTGGAATTACATTTGGTATCATCTATTTGAAGGGGATAATTTTGCATATATGTTATTTATATATAGACAGAGAGAGAGAGAGCAAGAGATAAGAGAGAGAGATAAATTCTAAAAGCCTTGAATATATGTGTAGTGCCTCCTATGTTTGTGGATACTTCTTGATACTGAATCAGAAAAGAACAAGGAATGAATTTTAAAATGTTTCATTACACACTTGCACTGCTCTCACCCAATAAAAAGAATTCAAGTATAGGGATTTTCACATTACCTTTCTAGTTAGTTTGCTAGAAATTTTAGTATCAACTATATTAAACCCAGTTCTTGGCAGGCAATTTCTTTGAATTGGCTCTTAATGAATGGAAAAATAGTCTTGTTGGTGTTAAGTTGGGGACACCCCTCTAACATCTGTTAGAGGTGGTGTGTTAACACAGTAAAAAGAAGAGGAGAGGTTGGACAAACTTGGTTAATTTTTTTCCTGGAACATTGGAGACTGAGGAGTGACCTGGTTAGAGAATATCAAGTTACTATGAAAAGCATAGATAGGATAAATAGAGCCTTTACCCAAGGTGTAAATTTTAAAAATCCTGAAGATGAGAGGGGCAAGGCTAAAGGTGATTTACAAGTCAAGAGAGTGATAAGTGATAGGGGGAAGTGGTGGAAACAGATACAATAATAGTGTTGAAGAGACAAGCACGTGAACAGGTAGTGGTTTGAGAGATCCTGGGATTGGGAGACTGTGTGCATGGGTGGATGGAAGGGAGGAAGGAAAGGGACTTACTTTGCCATTGTTTTGTTGATAGTAGTGCTCAGCATTGTTCTGCTAAGTATTGTGGGCATGCTAAATTGGCACCAGATTGTGTGGTGACACTTGCTGGCTGCCCCTAACACATCTGCAGTTTGTGTTGGTTCTCAATACAAACAACATGTTTCACTATTATGTTTTGATGTTCATGTGATAAATGAATCTGAATTATTTTGGATTGGCATCATGGTTGGTGCTGACATCACTGGCTGAAGGATCTTTTACTGTGCCGTACCGCTCTATGTTATAGATCATTCAAATTAATCCTGCAAATACCTGGCAGAATTAGTAATCCGTGTACTGGCTGTTCAGGCAACAGCCTTTCCCACAGGTTATTAATAAAAGACAAGATGTGAAGCACATGACTGTGAAGAATGTGTCTCAAACTGACCAATAATTGCAGGCTGGGTTGGTGGTAAAGAAGACAAATGCTTTGTTAACATTCATTTTGAGAAGACTAGAATTTAACAGCAAGGATGTAATGCAAAGGCTTTATAAGGCATTTATCAGACCATACTTTGAGAATTGTGAGCAGTTTTGAGTCCCTTATTTAAGAAAAGATATACTGGTATTGGAGAAGGTCCAGAGAAGGTTCATGCACATGATTAGAGAATGACAGGATTAATGTGTGAGGAGAATTTAATGTCTCTGGGCCTGTACTCACTAGGGTTTAGAAGAATGAGGGGAAATCTCATTGAATCCAATTGAATGTGAAAGGCCTAGAGAGAGTGGATGTGGAGAACATGTTCCCTAAATTATAAGAGTCTAGGGCCAGAGGTATAGCCTCAGAATAGATGCATGTCTGTTTAGAACAGAGATGAGAAGGAATTTCTTTAGCCCGAGGGTGGTAAATCTGTGGAATTCATAATCACATATAGCCATGAAGGTCTAGTCATTGGGTATGTTTAAAGTGGAGATTGATAGGTTCTTAATTAGTAAGGGCATCAAACATTACGGGGAGAAGGCAGGAGAATGGGGTTGGGGGGATAATAAGTCAGCCAAGATGAAATGGTGTTACAGACTCAACTTGCCAAATGGCATAATTTTGCTCCTATGTCTTATGGGAAAATACATATTATAAGGTGCAGTAGTCCCAAAATTTAGAAATTCTGTGTGACCAATAATCTTCAGAACTACAGGCAGAGAGGCTTGTGGATTGATGCTGGGTTCTGGATGAGAGCTGGCTCTTTAATAGGGTCACTGGAACACTACCCCCTGCGGGCATGTGTGAGGCCAGGGCTTGGAGGATGCTCTATTTCTTACCCCTTTCTTCCTGGATCAGCTGGCTGCCTCGCAGTTCCCTTAGGCACAATAGCAGAAGCAACAGTGCAGACAAGCTGCCAGAAGATAAATTGCCTGGAAGCCTTGGGTAGAAGCTTGAGGCTCTAGAAAGCATCTTATCATAAATGTTGCAGATAATGTAGTTGGAAAGAAACACACAGTTTAAATTAACAAGCCATACACTTGTCCACCTGAATGAGAGAGATTGCTTTAAATAGTGCTGCTGCAGCGTCTCTTCTGAACAGTTCCTGCATGAGATGAGAGCTTTTTAAAGAGGCTGGAACTGCTGCTACAGCAGTGTGAAAATATCAGTACTGTACAGAACCCAATATTGGTCCCTTACTTAATTTGATAGTTTTGAATTATGCCAATTCTGAGTTGGCTGACACCATCTCAAAATGGAATTGACACATATCTGTCTAACATTGAGCATGCATGATTGGCCCCCAGTATACACAGATCTAGCATCCAGTTACCATTTGACCAAAACAATGTGGCCACCATGAATGAGTATTTCCCATCAGAGAGTGATAAAACATAGAAAATAGCCATTCATTCCTTAAAATCTGATTTGAACCGGTTTATCCTATCTTCCTCTAATCTCTTCTTATCCTTAATATCCTTTATTTTAGTTAAGTTATTTTGTAGAGGACTTTTGTGTTTGAGAATTCCATATTTCAGTCACAAGCTGGCTAATGGTTATTACTTTTCAAGGCAGGCTGAATGGATACCTTTTATTTTTTTCTTTTTAATTTACTATCTCCTGTCCGTGTACACAATTTGGCAACTCAGTATTGTAGTGTACTGCCACTCACTTGTCACTGCTTACCCTTGCATGGATTGTTAATCCTCCAGTGGCTCATGTTACTTGCCAAAGGAACACGTGAAAATACAAACCAAAATTTAAAAAAGCCCAGGCAGAGCATTATCTATCATTAAATTCCTTAAACAAAAGGATGCATTAACTTCAACTTTGAAGCTATCTGTTTTATGTGCCATGAAAACATTTCTTCATGTTTTGTTTTTACTTTAAATGCCGATTTTGAATAATCTGTTGTTGTTAGAAATGTAACACACTTAAGTTTGCACACGTAAAATGCTGGAGGAGCTCAAAAGGCTGGGCAGCATTTATGGAAATGAATAGTCAGTTGATGTTTTGGCCCAAGACCATTCTTCAGGACTGAGAAAGAAGGGGGAAGATGCCAGAATAAAAAGGTGGGGGGAGGTGAAGGAGATCTGCTGGAAGATGATAGGTGAAGCCAGGTAGATGGGAAAGGTCAAGGGCTGGAGAAGAAGGAATTTGATAGAAGAGGAGAGTTTAAAGTGAACAGATTTCACGACACATGGTGGTGATAATAAACCCAATTCTGATTCTGAAAAATTGAAGGGGAAATGAGAGGAAACTTCTTCACTCAGAGGGCTGTGAAAGTGAGGAATGAGCTGCCAGCACAGATGGTGAATGAGAGCTCAATTTCAATGTTCTATTGCACAGAACTGAAAGAAGCTACAGGAAGTTGTAAAATTATTCAGCTCCATCTTAGGTACCAGCCTCCCTGGTGTCGAAGACATCTTCAAGGTGTGGTGCCTCAAAGAGGCAACATCCATTATTAAGGACCCCATCACCCAGGGTATGTTCTCTTCTCATTGTTACCATCAGGTAGGAGGTACAGAAGCCTGAAGACACACACTCAGTGATTCAGGAACAGCTTCTTCCCCTCTGCCATCCAATTTGTAAATGGACATTGACCCCATGAATACTACCTCACTTTTTAAAATATATAATATTTCTGTTTTTGCACTATTTTAATTTATTTAACATAAATACATATACAACTGTAATTTATTTACTTTATTTTTCCTTCTATAATAACATACTGCTGCTACTGAGTTAATAAATTTCATGACACATGCCAGTGATAATAAACCTGATTCTGACTTTAATGATGGGCTCTGTCCTAAGGGGGTAAACTTTAACTTCCTGATGTATTGGAAGATGGGAGTAATCAGGATACGCAGATTATTTTGCTGCAATTTGGATAGAATGAGTTCAACTCAGTCAGTCCACTAGTGAACTTGATGAGATTTCCTGAGCTATTGAAAGACGGTGTGTGATAATATTAATTCCGCCCGGAATTTGCAGGGACTTGATGGTTTGATATATTCTCCATACCCAATGTGAAGATGGAAATGGACTGCAGGCAAAGTAGAGTTTACTTATTCCTTGCTGATGTCAAGCTGGCAGCAGGAAGGACTCACGGAAAGATTATCTTCCCTGGTGACATCACTTCGTATTTTCCGTATTCCGTCTTTGCAACTGTTGTGGTTCTGTTCGGCTGATTTGCAAAGATTTCCTTCAACACCTGCAGATGACACCGAGAATGGAAGTGGCTGCAGGTATTGAGAGGAATGTACTCCATATACCTGGCTTCAAAGGCATAACCAGTTTAATCACCTCATTAAATCAGAAAAGGTGAGCACAAAGGAACATTATTTAGACTGTGAGCTGCATGTTACTTCAACACTTCACTCTACCCCCTTAACCCCATCATCTCATAGCAAAAGACAGTATTTACTAATCCCTGTCAAAATACATCTGCTCATATCACTCATCTTCAGTCTCACCTTAACTTAAGGGTTTTACTCTGCCCTTTCTGCCAGTCGTCTGTCTCTTCTTTCCTTCCTCATGATCTCCTAAAGCACTGGGAAGAAGCAAGGAGCTAGAAATAGTTCTCTGCAGAGTTGGTTTGTTCAAAATATGTGGCCTTTAAAGATGGGACAGACTCATAGTTACCCAATGATACAATTCTAACTCATCCAAATATCTCGCATATAACACTGATTTAGTTGAACTAGATTATAAAAGAATAAAGTGATTATATGCAATCCATGTAAACAAAGTTTTTGTGACCTACCTGATACATTTGTTTATGACTCATTGGTAAAAACTTACCAATGGTTCCAAATGAAACCTGCAATAATACCAAAGCATTGCAAGGAACACAGCATAAAATGTATCCATCAAATCCATGGTCAAGAAGGCAGCAAAGCTCTGCCACCACCTGATGAGACAGCCTGAATATCCAAAGGCACTAATACTCAGACATACTGAGGAACAAAACTTCTCACTGTAGACACAGTGTGTGCAGGGTACAGCCTCCTGCCTGTAAGATGCACCTGGATCATGATTCATTGCAGATCCTAAGGCTCCTCTGATTGCTCAGGCACTGTCAGTCCAAGTGATGGTGGCAGGAGTTACACCAATGCTTAGGTGAGGAACTCTGCTCTCCTTACTCTGTCTGGCCACTGTCAGACTCATCCCCTGTGTTTGACTCTTGGCACCTCCAATGTGGCCTAACAAACCACTCCATTGTTGCATCTCACCACCGTCTTCTCAAGGGTAATTAGAGAAGGGCAATGGATATCAACCTGATTGGCAATGCCAAAATCTTGAAAATGATTCAATAGTGAAGATGTATGATCAGCAGTCAGAGTTTTCAATCCATAAATATAGACCATGTATAACAAGATTAGCAAAAGGACTTCCAAATCTTTAATAGAGGGAATAATGAACTCCTTGTGAAAATTAATGTTTTGCAGGATTACTCAAGAAAGTGGTAGTGAGGCCATAGTGATTAGAGTAGATGGTCATCTCGCTTTCTCTGCTCCTGCCGGAGTGGGAGCTCCTGCCATTGTAGTCAGCTCAAGAATCATATGCATCCTGGATTAAGTATATCGTGAAAAACCACAAGTCACTTTTAATAAACAATTAATGTATTTAAAACATCAATCTGTTTTCCCCTGTGAAGATTTCCAAATTTCTGCAGTTTATGCTCCAATTCAAAAACAAGTCAGCATGTCCAGACTATTCTTCCCAATTTATCCTTCCACCTGCCATAAACCCACCCATTCAGAGGAGTTTAAAATGCCACCCATATCATGCCCACTTCCTGTGTGTGCTCCTGACTTCTGTTTTAAATTCAGGAGAGCATTTGTGAAACAAGACAAAGAAAATAAATGTTTTATTTGCAAGACCTTTTGAAATGCTTGATTTCATGCCAAACAACAGAATTGAATATTCTGGAACAGGGTTAAAAGGTCACAGTTCTATCTGAGGATATAAACTAATTTACCTGGGCCCCCCGCTCCGCTTTCCACAGGGATCGCTCCCTCCACAATTCTTTTGTCCAGTCATTCCACCCCACTAACCTCATTCCCGGCACTTATCCCTGCAAGTGGCCAAAGTGCTAAACCTCGCAAACACAAGGAAATCTGCAGATGCTGCAAATTCAAGCAACACACACAAAATGCTGGTGGAATGCAGGAGGTCAGGCAGCATCTATAGGGAGAAGCACAGTCGATGTTTCGGGCCAAGACTCTTTGTCAGGACTAACTGAAAGAAGAGATAGTAAGAGATTTGAAAGTGGGAGGGAGAGGGCGAGATCCGAAATGATAGGAGAAGTCAGGAAGGGGAGGGAGGAAGCTAAGAGCTGGAAAGTTGATTGGCAAATGGGATACGCAGCTGGACGAGGGAGAGGATCATGGGATGGGAGGCCTAGGGAGTAAGAAAATGGGGGAGAGCACCAGAGGGAGATGGAGAGCAGGCAAGGAGTGATTGTGAGAGGGGCAGACAGAGAGAGAGGGAAAAGAAGAAAAAAAATAAACAAACAAATAAATAGGGAATGGGTTAAGAAGGGGAGGGGGGCATTAACAGAAGTTAGAGAAATCAATGTTCATGCCATCAGGTTGGAGGCTACCCAGCCGGTATATAAGGTGTTGTTCCTTCAACCTGAGTGTGGCTTCATCTTGACAGTAGAGGAGGCCATGGATAGACATATCAGAATGGGAATGGGACGTGGAATTAAAATGTGTGGCCACTGGGAAATCCTGCTTTCTCTGGCGGACAGAACGTAGGTGTTCAGTGAAATGGTCTCCCAATCTTCATTGGGTCTCACCAAAAGGCCGCACCGGGAGCACTGGACACAGTATACCACACCAGCTGACTCACAGGTGAAGTGTTGCCTCACCTGGAAGGACTGTCTGGGGCCCTGAATGGTGGCGAGGGAGGAAGTGTAAGTGCAGGTTACCTGTTCCGCTTACAAGGGTAAGTGCTGGGAGGGAGATTGGTGGGAAGGGATGGGGTGGGGTGAATGGACAAGGGATTTGCATAGGGAGCAATCCCTGCGGAAAGCAGAAAGGGGGGGAGGGAAAGGTGTGCTTAGTGGTGGGATCCCATTGGAAGTTGCAGAAATTACGGAGAATTATATGTCGGACCTGGAGTCTGGTGGGGTGGTAGGTGAGGACGAGGATGATAGCTTGCCCTATTCCTAGTGGGGTGGTGGGAGGATGGGGTGAGAGCAGATGTGCATGAAATGAAAAGTGCTAAATCTGCCCATACACCTCCTCCCTCACCTCCATCCAGGGCCCCAAACAGTCCTTCCAGGTGAGGCAGGAGTATGGGCATCAAATCTGCTGGAGTCATCACAATAGATGACTGGTGGCATGGTTATGAATGTTCTAATGGTGTTTTTGATCTGAGAGTTCAAACGCATAATCTAAGGAGTATTAGGAGGTTTATTGAGTAAAGAGTTGCCAAATATTAGTACTTGGATTGCACTGACCAATCAAAGTTGCAAAGGGTTATATACATACTCAGCAATAACTTGGTGATAGATATAGTGTTTCTTTTTTCTAAAAAATGTGTTATGTGCTACTTCAAGGAGGGTCGAACCTAAGAAGTATTCACGGGGAAGAAAGTTAACCCCAAAAATGCTGGAGCTTAAGCAACAAGAGGCTTCTCAGAGGGAGAGTAAATTCATCAAGCTATATGAAAGCTGGAAAGAACAAGTTAGAGCTACACGTACCAAACTTAAGGATGAGTGCTCCGACCAAGACTTAGGTGACATGATGGATGCTGTTGAAGGGCTGGAGACACAAGTGAAAGAGATGTATGAAAATATACGATCCCAATCGGCACCTACTGAGATTAGAAGAAAGGTGGATTCCTGCACAACAGTAACAGCAGATTTGATGGGACTAGTGAAAAAAACCTATGAGTGAAGCGGGGCAAGAGGATTTTATTGCTAAGGCAGAAAATGCAAGACTTCGTATGTTGCTTGATAGAGAGTATGCCCAGTCGATATTTGGGACTACAATCTCCAAATCCACTGTTTGTAGCCACCATTCAAGCTGTATATCAGAACCCCAAAGCATCACAGCAAAAAGAGCAGAGAGTGCTGCACAGTTTGCTGCAAAGCAGACCGAAATGGAAATGGAGGAGGCTATCGCTGCACAGAGGCAAGAACTTAAAAGACTGGAAAATCAGAGAGATCTTCAAGTAATAGCCGCAAAGCTTAAGATTTACTCTGAAGCTTTCTCAGGTGAAGCCTTGTAGGAAAGTAGTACAGCAAGCAGTGAGCTGGGTAATTGTCTTCTAATACCTTATAAAGAAATTAAAGGGGGACAAACATGTAAGAACAATACCAATAAACGAACAAACAATACTAACGATGAAGTATCATTAGTACAAGCCCTACATTACACAATGGTTCTCACTAGACTTCCTACACCCAAGCCCTCAGGACTTCTCAGGGGACCCACTTAGGTTCATAGAGTGGAGCACAAGTTTTAAGGCATTGATAGAATGGCGATGCACAAATCCAGCTGACAGGTTGTCTATCTACAAAAATACATCAGTGGTGAGGCACGATCTGTATTGGAAGGAAGCTTCTACAGAAAGGATGATGAAGCCTATGACCAGGTATGGGAGGCTTTGAATGCTCGGTATGGCCACTCCTTCGTAATCCAGTGTGCATTTAGAGAAAAACTGAATAACTGGCCAGAGATTGGCTCAAGGGAGTCAGTTAAACTGAGACAATTCAGTGATTTTCTGACAGCCTGTAGCAATGCCATGCCACATATCAAAGGGCTTCAGGTGTTAAATGACTGTGAAGAGAATCAGAAACTCCCTGATTGGGTGACCTCTTGCTGGAATTGCCATATCACAAAGCAGTTGCGACAAACGGAGGAATTCCCCGATTTCAAGGAGTTTGCTGATTTTGTGGCACAAGAAGCAGAAATCGCGTGCAATCCTGTAACATCCTTTCATGCCTTGAAGCTGACTGAAGAAAAGTCATCTAGAGACATGAAGCGCATAAAGGCTAATGCATTCATCACAAACATGAAAGTGTTGGATAAATCAAACACAGTGATGGAAACATACAGTGATGTGGAGAACAGCTCAAAGGATTCAAACGGATCCAAGAAGGTAAACACTTCGTTTTCATCTTCAAACCCAGTCACATGCATGTGCTGTGGAGAAAGCCACTCTATCCACAAATGCCAGAAGCTCTCTGATAAGACAGTGGAGGACAAGAGAAGGTCCATATTGGACAATAACCTGTGCTTTGGCTATCTTAGGAGAGGACACAATTCAAAGGACTGTAAGAGCAAAGCTACTTGTGGCATATGTGAGAAGCATTATCCAACACCACTTCCTGAAGACCGTCCTTCTGCTGCAGCAGACACACCTTCCCATGTTATGCAAGCGGAAGCAAACACATCTTCCCTTTCTTGCTGCGTAGACAGAGGCGATGGTGGGAGCACACCCATGAGAGTGCCTGTACGGATTTCTTCAATCATCACCCCTAAAACAGAGACCTCAGTGTTTGCCCTACTGGATACACAGAGTAGCAACACTTTCGTAGACCAAGAAGTATGTGAGAAGATGGGGGCAGGATTAGAGCCAGTTAAGTTAAAGCTTACCACAATGATGGGAAAAGGTTCCATTGTTCAGAGTGGAAGAGTTAGTGGGCTTAGAGTTAGAGGGTTTTCCTCACAAAGTTTCATCAATTTGCCACCTGCCTATACCAGAGATTTTATCCCACTCGAACATTCCCACATTCCTACCCCTGAAATGGATAAAAGGTGGAAACATCTGAATGGAATAGCACAGGAAATACCAGAGCTGATGGATTGCGAGGTCAGACTCCTGATAGGCTACAACTGCGCGAGAGCATTGGCACCACGACATGTCATCCCAGGAGGTGACGATGAGCCGTATGCCATATCTAAACTGACCTGGGTTGGAGCTCACCACGGGTCCCAAAGTCAACAGAAGTGACAGGTCTGTGCCATCATGTATCTGTCAAGGAATTTCCACCATTGACACCAGCCACTGTCATTACAGCCCTTGAATCAGACTTCAGAGATACAAACCCTGGGGAAAAGAGCATATCACAAGTTGACCACAAGTCCCAGGTCAATGAGTCACAGTCTTCGGAAGTGCAATCCCTGGAGAACATGCTTACAGTCGAGAAAGGAGAGGTTCACAACTTGGGGCAAGTAAGACACTCACTGCCTGAGAAGCTTCAACAGTTAGAGTTTTGTCTCAGAGTGGAGACTCGTGAAAAAGGTGAAATAATTATACAGCTTGAGCAGGAAACAAAAGCTTGACAGCAAGAGACTATAAACTTGAATGAAAAAGTCAAAATTTTAGAGGATGACAAATCTCTCTTCCAGGAAGAACTTGAAAATGTCCAGGAAATGTCCAAAGTCAAGATTGAGAGAGAGTACCTGGAGGCAGAATTACTAAAAAATGTCGACAAGATTGATCAATTAACTGAAGCTCTGAAGCCACTTCATATGCAGAATAATTCACTTGTCAATGAATTAAATTGCTTCAGAGAAGAGAAATGTCATTTGATCAAAGAAAGAGAAGCCCAGGAAGTAAAATTGGTAAAAGAGGACAATTTTTTGGAGAGACTTAAAAAGTTCTCAAAATGGCATACGGCATTGAATGTGTTTGCCCGGATCCAGCAACTAGCAAAAAGAGCCAAAACAGCAAGACCCATGAATGTCGAAGACAGAAGAAAGGCCAGTCTTGTGCTTGTAAAATTGGCACAAAGGGATGCCTTCAAAGAGGAAATGCAAATACTGAGTCATGACAAACTGCCACACAACCATCCATTGTTCCAACTTGACCCGATATTGCAAGATGGTGTTCTCAGGGTGGGAGGGCGATTAAAGAAGGCTTCTTTACCTCTTGACTTGAAGCATCCAGTGATCCTACTAAGAGATGGTGTGGTCACACATCTGATCCTAGATTACTGCTATGGAAAAACTCAGCACCAAGGCAGAGGAAAAACCCTTAATGAACTGAGAGGAAATGGTTATTGGGTTGTTGGTGGCAGCAAAGTTGTGGCAAACTACATCAAACAATGTGTTATGTGCAGGAAAGCTCGCAGGCCAACAGAAATGCAAAAGATGGCAGATCTTCCTGCTAACCATGTTGATCCCTCACCACCATTCTCATACTGTGGGATGGATTGTTTTGGACCATTTCACACTAAGCAAGGTTGTAAGGAGTTCAAGAGATACGGTCTCATATTCACCTATCTGTCCTTGAAGGCAATTCACATAGAAATATTGGAAGATTTAACAACTGTTGCCTTCATAAATGCTTCACGGTGTTTTATAGCTATCCGTGGAGCTGTAAGACAAATCAGATCGGATCAAGGGACAAACTTTGTTGGGGCGAGAAATGAACTGACAAAAGGCTTAAATGAAGTGGACAAAGACAGATTGATGGCTTACCTGGCTGAAAAACAATGTGACTTCACCATGAACGTATGTGACGCCAGTCACATGGGAGGTGTTTGGGAAAGGCAGATCAGGACAGTTAGGAATGTCCTAAGCTCAGTCCTCTCACAGAGCGCTGGAAGATTAGATGATGCTTCTTTGAGAACCTTCTTCTACGAGGCCATGTCAATTATAAACAGCCGCCCATTCACCACTGACAGTATCAATGATCCCAAAGGCCTAGAACCACTTACCCCAAACCATTTACTTACCGTGAAAACCTCTGTCCCACTGCCTCCACCAGGAAAATTTATGGCAGAAGATCTGTATGCCAGGAAAAGGTGGTGCAGAGTGCAATATCTGACAGAGCAATTCTGGAGTAGATGGAAGAAGGAGTATCTAGCAAACATCACCCTGAGACAGCGCTGGCACTCTTCAAGATGAAATGTGAAGATTGGAGATATTGTCATTGTAAAAGAGGAAGGGATTCCTCGCAGTGAGTGGAGACTTGGAAGAGTGCTTGATGTTTATGAAGAGGAAGATAGACTGGCGCGAAGAGCCACAATACAATTAGGAAATAAAAGGCTAGGAAAAGAGGGTTAATGACTGATTAATCCATCCATTCTTGAATGTCCTATCCATAAATTAGTTGTCCTTGTAGAAAACAACTGTGCTTCATTGGAACTAATTTCTAAATTCCTACCGGTGTAGAGAGTTTAAAGTATCAGTTTGATCTCAGAATTTTTTACAAATACCAATTATTTGGTTCTGGAAATTACTAGATTTATTCAAAATTTTGTATAAAGGTTATCATAAATCATAGTAATTTGGTGGGAGTGTAACTTTCTCAGAAACATTTTTCATTGCGATGTTTATTTTACATGTGTTTCACAAATTCATGATTATTTTATCATCTTAGAATATTTTATGTAAGGTTTTATTTAAGAACCAGAGTTTAATGGGTCACATGACCAGAGTTTAACAGATCACATGACCACAGTTTAATAAAAGCATGACTGTGGTATTATGGGTCAGAACCGACATGGAAGCAGAGAAAGACCCGTGGCCTTAAAATAACCTTATTCTGTATGTGGTCCAAGTGGTGCACACAGTAATTGTTTATTGTTTTACATTGTGTATAATTATGTTGATGTGCCTTTATATGGACATTGTGATATGTTTTCAGTGATTTTATTTGATTTCAGTACACTTCTGTTGTGCTGATGTGTTTTGGGCGGACACGAGCTTGAGAGACTTTAAAAGACTGAGAGGTGTACATTTCAAACCTTTTATGTCTTTTATTTTCTTGTAGTTTTCACGGTGTTTACTGAAGAAAGAGAGGGAGAAATAAAATAAATCTTCAAGGACATTTGTATGTTGCATGGTCGTTATTTCATTGGACCAGTGCAGTTACACCTCCCTCACCTGCATTCAGAGCCCCAAACAGTCCTTCCAGGTGAGGCAACACTTCACTTATAAATCTGCTGGAGTCATCACAATAGATGACTGGTGCAGCCTCCTCTACACTAGTGACACCCATTGTAAATTGGGGGCCACTTTCTCAAGCACCTTCGCACCACCTGTCACAAGTGGTACTCCCCAGTGGCTAAACATTTTAATGCCCATTCCCATTCCAATGTGATGTGTAAGTCCATAGCTTCCTCTTCTGCCAAGATGATGCCATGCACAGCGTGGAGGAGTAACATCTTATATTCCATCTAGGTAGCCTTGAACCCAATGGCATCAATATCAACTTCTCCTTCTAGTAAACAAATTTCATCCCCCTGCCCCCATACCAGATAGTGATGCAGCCTGTCAGAATGGTACATCTATAGATGCTTTTGAGTATTTTAGGTGGTGAAGCAAATCTCATCCTAGTGAAATATAACCGCAGGCTTTCCTTCTTTACAGTTGCATCGGTATGTTAGCTCCTTGGAGATCGTGACATCCAGAAACTTGAAATTGAAGTCTACTCTCAATGGTAAAAAAAGAACTCTAATCTCTAATGTTGTGTGAGGCTTTTTGGCAGAAGTTTCACTTTAAATCATCTCTGTGCTTACATGGAAAAACCTTATTGCAAAATGCAAAGAGCTTAACAGCTTCTGTAGATTTAGGATCTGGCCAATGTTTTCAAGCCTCTTTAGTAATCTAAAAGTTCTGTTATTGAGAAACTTAACATGCTTTTGAATTAGTGTGCCAGTACATTGAATTACAGCATTTCCTTAAAATAATGCAACATGAATTAACCAAAAAACCTTCTCATTACGCTATGTCTAAAAGTAGTGATTACCGATATATTGTGTTGTTATGTATTTTGAAAGCACCATTAATTACTACTAATATCACTTGTACTCTTTGAAAAGGCAAAAATTAAATCAGTATTTTCTTTCAAAAAAATACCAAGAGGATTGTATATATATAATTCCTATAAATCATTTGTTCAATGACACATAATAGAAAACTTCTTAAATGTTGATCTAATATACATTCACACCGAATTCTATATTAGAAATACATTTCTCAGATCTTATATTTGGGATTCTGGTGATGAACATACATGGAAAGTGAATTGACTGGGAATATTTCCATTCAACTACCTGGAATCTATTAGTTATAATTTTGTGTTCCTTTCATCTTTTATTTCCTTTGAACATTGGAATGAGTTCCAATTTTTATTTCAGTTAAGCACTTGTGTCTCTAAGCTTTTCTTAACATCTTTCTGATGTTTCATAATTGTATTCTTGCCTGTATAAGTTTAAATGGTTTCAAGTTGGGTATAAACCATGACTTGATAATATTTTCACCTCCAGTGTCTGAAAGTTAATGGGATCAAGGCTGACATTAAAGCATTGATCATATTTAGGTTGTCTTCAACACATCCTTGACTTTAAAATCTACTTTAAAAAATAAGCAACTTAGCACCCTTATTGCTTAAGAATACACTGTGCTAAAATCCCATTGTGTATTTTGTCCAGTATTTTTAACTTACAAAATATCTTCGACAAATAGTTTTTAAAGAAAGCATCACATGTGTAATTCAAGGTTGCCCCCACCTCCAAGCCACACCCCAGCCTGACCTGGAAGTAGATCACTGTTCCTTCATTGTAAATGGCTCAAAGTACTGGAACCCCTCCCCAGAAGCATTGTTGGTAAACCCAAACCAAACCTCAGGGGCTGTAGCAATTCATGATAACTCACCACAACCTTCTCAAGGGCAAGTTTTGATAGGCATTTAAATGCTGGTTCGGCCAAAAGGTTCTCATCCTTGAATGGATAGAATAGAATGGCAGAATTGGCCAGAAGTCTCTGTTCAGTACTGAGGAAGAGCTTCATTCTTAAGCTCCTGCCTTTCAAATCTGTGACCAATGCTCGTGTGACTTGTCATATGGACGTGAAAAGAAGCTGTATTCTTTCTTATTTCCTGTGCTGTATTTATCCCATAATTAATTCTAATAATTTGGTTATTATTCCATTAATGTTTGTTAAAGTCCACTGTGTAGAACAGCTGCTGTGGCTTTTTATAAAGGTAGCACTTGAAAAGTACATTACCTGTAAGATGCTCTTGAATGTTTAGAGGTCATAAAAGTGCTTAATGAATTTTTTCTTCATTATTATATCATTCTTTATGAACTTTTCAAGATATAATTATAGGTCAAAATGTACCTAGGTATATAAATGCACAACAATAAGTTGGCCTGGAAATTTGGTTTTGTAATGCTCTTCCTTTTCTCTATTATGTAAAATTTGATTGGACACCTCCTGAATGATTCATCTTTATACATCCGTGTGATTTTGTTCCATTGCTGCATGAAGAGGCATCATTGTCTGTGTAAACCATTGTAGAACAAAATAAATTAATCAAATTGTTTTTCATATTGCTGGCACTTCTCTCTCTCCTCACGCTAGCAATTTGTTACAACCAGAATGAGGTTCATCGCAGGCATGTTGTGTTGTAATTTGTTATTTTGTGGCAGCAGTACAGTGTAAGACATAACATTTACCATAAGTTAGAAATAAATAAACAAATAACTAAACAGTGCAAATGAGGAATAGTGAGATGGTCTTCCTGGGTTCATGGACTATTCAGAAATCTGATGGCAGAAGGGAAGAATATGTTCCTAAAATTTTAGGTCATGGTCTTCAGGCTCCTGTGGCTATTGGTTCTTAATGCTTCTGACCCTTTGGCTTCAGGTCTGATTATCCCCACTTTACCACTGATTGTCTGTCCAGCCTCCCCAGTCTCTTGCTCGGTGGAAGGTGATGATACTTTTTTGCTGGTTTGGATAGTGGGATCATTGCCTTGTTTCTGCTTGTGCATGGTAACGGGAGTTAGGAGGGGCATGGGATTCTCTTGTTTTTACTGTCATTCACTCCTGTTTTCATGGATGAGCGCAAAGAAAAAGAATTTCAGGATGTATATTGTATACATTTCTTTGACATTAAATACATCTACTGAAAACTATTGAAAAATTCACAGTCCACTTGACCTCTCCCTCCAGCTCAGGCACGGAAGCATTAGTGGAAGAATAAGCAACACACACAAAATGCTGGTGAAACGCAGCAGGCCAGGCAGGAGAAGGACTGTTGACGTTTCGGGCCGAGACCCTTCATCAGGACTAACTGAAAGGAAAGATACTAAGAGATTTGAAAGTAGGAGGGGGAGAGGGAAATGCGAAATGATAGGAGAAGACCGGAGGGGTGAAGCTAAGAGCTGGAAAGGTGATTGGCAAAAGCGAAACAGAGTTGGAGAAGGGAAAGGATCATGGGACGGGAGGCCTAGGGAGAAAGAAAAGGGGGGGGGACCACCAGAGGGAGATGGAGAACAGGCAGAGTGATGGGCAGAAAGAGAGGAAAAAAAAGGAAGGGGAAAAAACTAAATATCAGGGATGGGGTAAGAAGGGGAGGAGGGGCATTAATGGAAGTTAGAGAAGTCAATTTTCATGCCACCAGGTTGGAGGCTACCCAAACGGTATATAAGGTGTTGTTCCTCCAACCTGAGTGTGGCTTCACCTTGACAGTAGAGGAGGCCATGGATAGACATATCAGAATGGGAATTGGACGTGGAATTAAAATGTGTGGCCACTGGGAGATCCTGCTTTCTCTGGCGGACAGAGCGTAGGTGTTCAGCAAAATGGTCTCCCAGTTTGCGTCGGGTCTCACCAATATATAAAAGGCCACACCGGGAGTACCGGACACAGTATACCACACCAGCCGACTCACAGGTGAAGTGTTGCCTCACCTGGAAGGACTGTCTGGGGCCCTGAATGGTGGTGAGGGAGGAAGTGTAAGGGCAGGTGTAGCACTTGTTCCGCTTACAAGGATAAGTGCCAGGAGGGAGATCAGTGGGAAGGGATGGGGGGAACGAGTGGACAAGGGAGTCGCGTAGGGAGCGATCCCTACGGAAAGCAGAAAGAGTGGGGGAGGGAAAGATGTGCTTGGTATTGGGATCCCGTTGGAGGTGGCGGAAGTTACAGAGAATTATACGTTGGACTTGGACGCAGGTGGGGTGGTAGGTGAGGATAAGGGGAACCCTATCCTGAGTGGGATGGTGGACGGATGGGGTGAGGGCAGATGTGCGGGAAATGGGAGAGATGCGTTTGAGAGCAGAGTTGATGGTGGAAGAAGGGAAGCCCCTTTGTTTAAAAAAGGAAGACATCTCCTTCGTCCTGGAATGAAAAGCCTCATCCTGAGAGCAGATGCGGCGGAGGCGGAGGAATTTTGAGAAGGGGATAGCATTTTTGAAAGAGACAGGTATATATTGGTGAGACCCGACGCAGACTGGGAAACTGTTTTGCTGAACACCTATGCTCTGTCCACCAGAGAAAGCAGGATCTCCCAATGGCCACACATTTTAATTCCATGTCCCATTCCCATTCTGATATGTCTATCCATGGCCTCCTCTATTGTCAAGATGAAGCCACACTCAGGTTGGAGGAATAACACCTTATATACCGTTTGGGTAGCCTCCAACCTGATGGCATGAAAATTGACTTCTCTAACTTTCGTTAATGCCCCTCCTCCCCTTCTTACCCCATCCCTGACATATTTAGTTTTTTCCCCCTCCTTTTTTTCCCTCTCTTTCTGCCCATCAGTCTGCCTGTTCTCCATCTCACTCTGGTGGTCCCCTCCCCCTTTCTTTCTCCCTAGGCCTCCTGTCCCATGATCCTTTCTCTTCTCTAGCTCTGTATCCCTTTTCTGGCTCTCAGCTTCACCCCTCCCCCTCTGGTCTTCTCCTATCATTTCGCATTTCCCCCTCCCCCTCCTACTTTCAAATCTCTTACTATCTTTCCTTTCAGTTAGTCCTGATGAAGGGTCTTGGCCCGAAATGTCGACAGTGCTTCTCCTTATAGATGCTGCCTGGCTTTCTGTGTTCCACCAGCATTTTGTGTGTGTTGCTTGAATTTCCAGCATTTGCAGATTTCCTTGTGTTTATAGTGGAAGAATAACCTTTGTTTGCAACGAGTGTGCAATGCCTGTCTGTTATCTACAAAGCCATGTGCTGCATCCATTTTAGAGCTTTGCTTCTGTGGGTCTCACACAAGGTTGCTGTTGGTCCCTTCGCAGGAACACTTCATGCACTTCCTGAGGGCAACTGCTAATCTTTTATTTTTCACAATGTTTAATTGCTTAACAGAAAATTCCATTAAGAGCCAACACCTTTTCAGAAAGATAAACTGAGTATTGAAATGTGGTGTGGGAAGAATCATAACATTCCCAAATGTGAGTTTTGGTTTGTCTTATCTTTGATGGGAACCACTATGATGCTGATGGTGGAGTTGTTAATTCATCGCTACAGTAACCCAGGTTCAATACTGACCTCCAGTACTGTCTCTCTGAAACTCCATGGGGTTCCTCCAAGGGCTCTGATTTCATCCAAGTTCCCAAAGTGATGCGGGTTGATCAGGTAAGTGGCACTAACATGTATGTGAATTATAAAATCTGTGGGGAGTTGATGGGAATGTGGATAAAAAAGGTGACAGAAGACAATAACAAGGAAACAGGATTGCTCTATAAACTGGCATAGGCCTAATGGATTGAACTGGTCTTCAGTTTTGTAAGGAAATGTGACGTATGAAATACTGTAGATGCGATGATGTCTGTTTAAAAATCAGCCAATATTCCCGTTAATAATAGTAATGCATTAGTTTGTGTTGTGAGACGTGTTTAATGTTCTGCAGTGATTGATCTTGGCTCTAATTTCCACAGCACAGTTGGCACTCACACTTCAGGTTTACACGTGATGAAAAGCCATTGCATGGCTATGCAGTGACTCGATGGTTCCTGGGCAGGAACTCACTGAAATCTGAAATGCCGATCAGTAGCAGGGGAATAGGCAGGGAAAATTACACTTTCATTGCATTTTATTTGACAAATTGAGACTGAAAAATCTAGGTCGTTTCAGCCGCTTTGGAAATTTTATCCCTCATTTTATGGAAAACACATTGGAAAAATGGAAAGATGCTGAAATTTTAGTTTTGAAGCAAGACTAAAGAAACTGAGCAAACACGAGGAAATCTGCAGATGCTGGAAATTCAAACATCACACACAAAATACTGGTGGAACACATCAGGCCAGGCAGCATCTATAAGGAGAAGCACTGTTGACGTTTCGGGCCGAGACCCTTAGTCCTGACGAAGGGTCTCGTCCCAAAACGTCGACAGTGCTTCTCCTTATAGATGCTGCCTGGCCTGTTGTGTTCCACCAGTATTTTGTGTGTGTTGTCTAAAGAAACTGAGATATTTTTCCAGTGAGTTGGTACTTAGGTTTGTTTTAAACAAAGACTAAGATAACTACTTATTAAAGAGCATGAGAATGCTGTGTTGGAGACAGTGATTAAAGAGGAAACAACAACAGTCTTTAAAATGAAAGTACAATAGATAAATACATATTTTTAAAAATAAATGATTTGGGCAAGGAGTGAAGGAATAGGTATTTAAGTTTCTCAGAGAGCTGATAAAAAGTAGATGAAGAAGTGAGTCAAAAAAGAAAAGATAGAGGCTGAAAATGTGAAAGAAAACCAGAAGATGGTGAAAAGTGCAGAGTAGGGTGAACTTGTGGAAAGAAAAGTAGTTTGAGAAACTTTATCAGAGCTACGTTTGTGAGTTGAGTGTCCCCCACTGTCATCCTGAGGCCATATAACTACTGTGGCCCTAGAAGCAGGTCCAAAGCCAGGTATCCTGTGATGAGTGACTCACCTTCTGACTTGATGAGTTCTTTCCACCATCAATAAGGCACCTGAGGAGTTCGATGGAATACTCTTTATTTACCTGGATGAATGCAGCTTCAGTCACTTTCAAGAAGCTTGACAATCTTGATTTGATTGAAATCCCAATCACCAACCAAATATTCAATTGCTTCTCCACTGGTACACAAGGCCTGCATTTATCTCATGTATCCAACTAATCACCTAGACCAACCTGACAGTATCCCTCAAACCTGCCATCTATTTTGGAGAAAGAGGGTAAGGTTTTCTTGATCACATGAACACCCTCTCCTGAAGATCCACAAACAAGAGGAAAATCTGCAGATGCCGGAAATACAAGCAACACACAAATGCTGGAGGAACTCAGCAGGTCAGGCAGCATCCGTGGAAACGAGCAGTCAATGTTTTGGGCCTTCATCAGGACTGAAGAGGGAGAGGGCAGGGGCCCCATAAAGAAGCTGGGGGGAGTGTGGGAAGGAGAAGGCTGGTAGGTGCCAGTTGAAAAACCAGTAAGAGGAAAGATCAAGGGGTGGGGGAGGGGAAGCAGGGAGGGGATAGGCAGGAGAGGTGAAGAAAGAATGTAAGGGGAAAGCACTATGGGTAGAAGAAGAAGGCAGAATCATGAGAGGTGAAAGGCAGCTGGAGGAGGAGGAGGCAGAGTGAATGTGGGATGGGTGAAGGGAGAGGGAGGGAATTACCAGAAGTTGGAGAATTCAATGTTCATGCCAAAGTCAAATAGACTTCGCAGCAGAGTAATTCCCTTCCCCTCCCTTCCCCCATCCCAGTTTCACTCCGCCTCCTCCTCCAGCTGCCTGTCACCTCTCTCATGATTCCGCCACCTTCTACCACACAGTGCTTATCCCTTACATTCTTTCTTCACCACTCCTGCCTATCCCTTCCCTGCTTCCCCTCCCCCACCCCCTTGATCTCTCCTCTTACTGGTTTTTCACCTGGCACCTACCAGCCTTCTCCTTCCCACACTCCCCCCACCTTCTCTATAGGGCCCCTGCCCCCTCCCTCTTCAGTCCTGATGAAGGGTGTCGGCCCAAAACGTTGACTGCTCGTTTCCACGGATGCTGCTCCAGCTTGTTGTACGTGTTGTTATAGATGTATTGCTGTGGGCTAAGAGGATCTAGAAGTGGGAGTGAGGAGTCCTCAAACCAACTTGTTTGACCATGTGTCTGTCATTATATCTGCAAATGCCTATCTGCACCAATAGTCTTCTATGTCCTTAATAAATGTCAGACTTCTCTCCCATAAGCACACTTATGCACTCAGATCATTTATGCGACACTTATCATTACTGTCACTTATGGGTCTCATCTTTCACTTCATACGGGAGCAGCTAGTGATGTGGCATACAATGCGTACAATTAGTTCTGAGGACTAAGATATTATACCGTCTGAATTTAATTTCCTTATGTAACAGATCAGTGAAGTGCTGCAGTGTGAGCATATGCCACTGTTCAAATCACCAATTAACAGTCAATTTCTGTCGGTCTTTTGATCATTTACCAGCTCACTTTGAAAATATGCAGAGTTAACATGGAGCACGATAGCACATTGCACCCGACGTCCTGGAAATTCCTGATAATTTATCCACTTGCAAGAGACAATGAAATTAATTAACTCTTTTAAAATAGAAATCATCATTGCTGTCTGTAATCTAAATGGATAGTCAACTGTAAGTTATTGTTACTGTCTCAAGTTTCATTCTGGAATCAGCTGTGGAGAAGCTCCTGATGAAGGGTTTCAGCTTGAAACATCAACTGTTTACTCTTTTCCATAGATGCTGCCTGGCCTGCTGAGTTCCTCCAGCATTTTGTGTGTGTGGCTTGGATTTCCAGCATTTGCAGCTTTTATCTTCTCATTACCAAAGTTACCTTTATTGCTACTGGCAACTTGATCTTTGACCTCCTCTTGAGTTTGTACTTGAGGCTGCAGTGGTTTGTGAGTTTTAAGCAACCTTAGAGCATTGTGATCATTCATATTTAGCTAGTTATTAAGCCAGAGAGTTATGAATCCGTGAATTCTTTGCCACAGGCTGTAGAGGCCAAGACTTTATGTACATTTAAGGTGGAGTTTGATAGATTCTTGAGTGGCCAGGTCATGAAGTGACATGGGGGGGGGGGGGGGGGGGGCGGCAGAAGATTGGGGCTGAGAGGAAAATTAAATCAGCCATGATGAAGTGGTGGAACAGACTCGATAGGCCAAATGGCCTAATTCTGCTCCTATATCTTATGATCTTATATAAGTTATCTTTAAAGGTCAAAATGCTTTGATCTTACTTAGACCAAGTGAACAGTCCATTTCAAGTTTAGAATTTGAAGAAATATTTGGTCTGTAATTGAATGCAATGCAAACCAGGCACACACAAATTTGCAATCAAGCCACATCAAGTCGCTCATGCAGATGACAAAAATGTGGAGAAGATTATTTGTAACTCAAGGTTTTAATCAGGGAGGTGGAGAGTTGCTAAGCAATGAATCATCTACTCAAGCCCATCCACACAATTTTAACTGACAAACTTCTGAATTCCTAGGCTAGATTTTTCTTCTGGTTTAGCACCACTGACCAATGATTTAGGGAAATTGCAGAAAAAAGTTCCTTTGTTCTTAGCAGGAAAAACCAGAAAGTGCTATTAGATAACTGTTCTTGTGAATGGAGGCCTGTAACCGGTGGTGTGCTGGGTCTGTAGTTGTTTGTCATCTATATTAATGGCTTAGATGATAGGGTGGTAAACTGGATCAACAAATTTGCAGATGACTCCAAGGTTGTGGACATAGTGGACAGTGAGGAAGGTCCTCAAAACTTGCAGAATAATCTGGACTGCTTGAAAAAATGTTCTGAAAAATGGCAGAGGGAATTTAATGCAGGCAAGTGTTGGACTTTGGAAGGACAAACCACAGTAGAACTTACAAGGTGAATGGAAGGGCATTGGAGAGTGTGTTAGAACAGATGGATCTGGAAACACAGATCCATAATCCCTTAAAGAGGCATCACAGGTAGACAGGGGTTTTGGCATGTTGGCCATCGTAAATCAGAGCCCTGTGCACAGGATTTGTGATGTGATGCTGAAGTCACGTAAGACTTCAGTGGGGCCAAAGTTACAGTATTATGAGCAGGTCTGGTTGCCTACTGACAGGGAAGATGTCAATAAGCTTGGTAGGGTGTGCAGAAAATTTACACAGATGTTGTAACTAAGTTGCAGGGATAGGTTAAATAGGTTAGGACTTTATTCCCTGGAGCAAAGGAGAATGAGGGGAGATTTTATAGAGGTATACAAAATTAGATGGGGTAAATACACACAGTATTTTTCCCCTGAGATTGGCTGAGACCAGAACTAGAGGTCATAAGTTTAGCTGAAAGGTGAAATATTCAAAGGGAATCTGAGGGGGATCTTTTTCACTCCGAAGGTGGCGCAAATGTGGAATGAGCTGCTAACCCAAGTAGTAGATATGGGTTCTATTGTAACATTTAAGAAAAGTACATGGATATCAGAAATATAGAGGTTTACGGTCTGGGAGAAGATTGATAGGACTAGGCAGAAAACCAGGCCAGCATGGCCTAGAAGGGCCAGAAGGCCTCTTTCTGTATTGTGGTGCTGTATGACTCTATGCTTACTACCCGTAATACCATGTGCCCTACTGACACCATTGATTGAATGTTTGCTCTAACTGGTTATTAACTACAGATTTCAACCAAAAGATGGATTTTAAAAAAAAGAAAATCAGGACAGCAAGAGATTCTGAACCTGAATCAGGTTTATTATCACTGACATATGTTGTGAAATTTGTTGTTTTGTGGCTGCGGTACCGTGTATACGTAGAAAAACCAAAATAACAAAATGAAAGAAAATAGTGCAAATAGAAAGCAAGATAGTGAGGTGTTGTTGGTGGACTGGTAAGAAATCTGATGGCAGACGAGAAAATGTTTTTCCTAAAAAGCTCTCTGATGGCAATAATAGTGCATCAATTTACTTTAATAACCTGTTTAATTTTTATGATAGAAAAGATGCCTTTCTCTTCGCACTGTGCTGGTAGAAGAAATGTGAGGTTGTGCTCAGTGTGCCCAGAATATCAACCCATGAGGTCTAAATCCCCACATGAGAACAAAGCATCAATCCAAGGAATTGATGAATTGCTGGAAGCGCCTCAGGAGTTAAAGAGAATCCTGCTTTGGGGTGTGGTGGGTGGTTGGGGTTCTGTTTTGTGAGAAGAATTTTAATCTGCTGCTAAAGCAGTGATAAGAGTCTCCTGTTTTTGCTCATTGATAGCTTAGAGTAATAAGAATCCATTGATGCCACAACCTCATTATTCATAAAATCAAAAAAAAAAATGCTCACATGCTGAGGAATCATTTCCTGAAAAAAGATCTGGTATTTAAAGCTCTATAAATGCTGAGTTTTAATATCTCTATCCTGTGCTCAAGTTGCCTTTAATGTAGTAGTAGTGCGATCACTCAAGTCGAGGATGATGTTCTCCTAAGGGGTTGTCCTCACATGGCTGCAGAGCCCAATCTGGGGTCACAATGTGGGCAAGAGTAAGTGGTGGCTGTGGTTATTGGCTGTGTCTAAAGTGAATCCAACCACTTTAATGTACATACCTAAACGATCACGATAAAGCAAAATAACAAAGAAATTGTAAAGGTTGGCTTCCAGCCATCATCTTCAGTCCTGTGTCACTTATCACCTCCCAGCCATTCCCATTCTCCTCTCTTCCACTCAGCCTCATACCCCTACCCCCATCACATGGACTTTCCTATTGCCTGCCAATCCTTGCTCCACCCCTGTCCTCCACCTTTATATTTGCCTTCCGTCTTCCAGTTCAGATGAAAGGTCTTAACCCAAAATATTGACTGTCCTTTCCCTCCATGGATACTGACCCATGGATGGCCTTCAGTGTTCTTTACATTGCTGTGAAGTAATTAGCTCCAGTACAATTTGCTTAAAGCTGAAACAAGTCTACAGCAGATGCCAATCACCTAGCCCTGCACTTATCTTTGGAACATCTTACTGTATATTACACTATTGTTTATTGACTACAGCTCCAATTTCTGTTTTATAATTCCAAGCAAACTCATCTCCAACCTCCTAGAATTGGGACTCAACACTTAGCTTTGCAACCAGATCCTTGACTTCCTGACCAACAGACTGCAATCAGTAAGGATAGGCAGCAGCATCTCCACCACGATTATTCTCATCCTGTGAGGCTACATTTTCAGCCCCTGCTCAACACATTTCTACTCACCGCTGCATGGGCAGATTCTGTTCTAACTCCATCTACAGGTTTGTAGTGGGTTTTATCTCAAATATTGCCCACTTTGATGAGTCAGAGCAAATGAAGGAGATAAGGAGCCTGGTGTCATGTCAACCTTTCCTTCAATGTCAGCAAAACAATGTCATCATGTTCGAGGAGTGAATAGCCTGTCTGGGTTCCAAGCAAATCGATGCCACTGCCAAGAAAGCTCAGCACTTCTCTTTCCTCAAGAGGCTAAAGAAATCTGCTGTATCCTCTTTAACCAACCAATTTTTATTGATGCATTTTATTGATGCTTCTGGATGCATCACAGCTTGGTATGCTGACTATTTTGCATCAGATCGCAAGATACTGCAGAGAGTTGTGGACGAGCTGGAAACTGGCCTCCCTTCATGAACTCTGACAATATTTTACACTGTCTTGGTAAAGCAGCCAACACAGTAAAGGACCCAAACATTCTTTCTTCTCCCAGCTTAAATTGAGCAGAAGATACAAAAAACTGAAAGCACACACCACCAGTCTCAAGGACACTTCCTATCCCACTGTTATAAGACTATATTTACATTCTGCATAATCCATAGGCTGGCTCTTTATCTCCCTATATCATGGACGTTATCATTCCCCAGTTACTCTCACCTCCCCCAGTCGCTGCCTCACTTCCACTTTAAGAAGCAGTATCTCTCTTTGTTGCTGGCATTCCTGCTAATTGCCCATGTGTCATCCTGCACTCCTTGGGCCATACTGTCCCACATATCCCTCTAACAGTTTGCTTTTGCCACCATATGTTCGTCTTTGCGGTGCATGTGTTGAATTTCAACCATTTCCTCGAGCTTGCACCAGAATTCTGCATTCCTGCAGGCAACCTTAAGTGAGGGAAGCTCTGACAGAAGCTTTAATTCTCCCGGGGCGGGGGGTGGGGGGGGGGGGATGAAATGCTTATGGACGTTTATAATCAAAGTCAAGGACTCACTTGGATCATCAGGGTTCTCGAGCTGACGTTGCTTGACCTCAATCAATGCCATCCTGACAGATATATCTGGGTCATACCTCTTCCTGAAATATCTTCACATTAATTCCCATGCTACGCAAAATATAAATGATGGATACAAGTTAAACAGTACACACTTAAAACTGCGGAGTATGTACTCTGCAAGATGCCACTTATGTGCATCTGAACTCATGATGCCTGTTATATTCCTTTGCATCTAACTGTCACACCAAGGCGCGCACACACTCACAAACATGTTAGTCTAAATATGAACCTTTAATAACCACCCTTCACAACTGGTAGACCCATCTCACCAAATTAACTTATGAAGTTTAGTCCTCCAATGTTTTCATGTGAACAGAGTCACCGGAGGGAAGTAGAAGGTAGAAATGAAGCAGTCTGTTTATTTGACAAAATGAGACAGAGCAGGCATCATGTTGAGACCCTTTCAGAGAATGGGGCCTGCTTGACCCAATGCTAATGGCATTTTATATGCTAAAGGTCAAAGGGCAATTCCATATTTACAATGCATCCACAATGCTTCCTTTGAACTACACACAAACTTCACAATTCCTTCTTCACACCCACACTACAGACGCCCAAATGATATTAAATCAACATTTTCTGGTCTTCCAATTAACTGTAGTTCACGGCTCTTAGGGGCCCATTGCTCAGAGCTGCATTTTAAATTTAATCTACAGTCTATATTCAGATCTGAAGATTGGTGGCTGAAGTTAGTTGTTGAAGTTATTTGCCATATGTCCTAACCCCAAATATGACCTAACACCTAGTGTGATAAGGTGGACTTTTGACCTCACAACCTACCTTGTGACCTTACATCTTATTGTCTACTGACACTACACTTTCACTATATTGTTACACTTTATTCTGCACTCTATTATTGTTTTACTTAGTACGACCTCAATGCATTGTTGTAATGAATTGGACAGTATACAAATCAAGTTTATCACCATACCGTAGTACACAATCACCATAATAAAAGGATTTACCTATTTTCTGCACTAACCGTGCTGTTTTATTCTCCTTTTATCTAAAATCCATTGATTTCTCAGTTCTTTTCTTAATTCTCTTTATGCATGAACAGTGATATTATGTATCTTGTCTTCTGATCCATAAGGAATATGAGGGGAGCAAGGAAATCAGAACTAATGCATTCAGTTCTCTTTTCAATTTCACCTTTTAAAACCATTCAATCCAGGTAGTTTGCTTGATTTTTGTTCCATTTTTTTATCCAGTACCTTTACTGTTATTACTCACCTTATGTTCCCCTTTCTGGTTAATCCCTCGGTTCACACAATTTCCTGGGCTCATTGTGTTCTATATTATGAAACAAATAGAATGGAAGTGTTTCTGAGCAAAAAACATAAAAACTTGGAGGTGAACTTAAAGCAGAAGTGAAAATAATTACCTTCTATCATGATATTTTCTAGAGGTGACAAGGGAAATAATAGAGATAAAACTGCACAATCATTGTCCTTGTTATTCAGTCTACATCATACCATTGATTGCCATGGCAATTTCCTTTTCCCCTTCAATTCAATTATAATGTCCTTAAGTACAATGTAGCAAGAAAAAAATCCTTACTAGGTCACTCTTAAAACAGTTGGAACAATGTTCAACATCCTCCTTATTTAAGTGCTGTTGTTCAGGACATTGTGACCCCAGTTGTTCTGTAAACTCAATCTTAAGTTGTTCAAAGAAAAGTATTGAACTCCTCACACCCAGAAAAACAAATCATGCAAACAGAAAAACCATCAAACCCCAAACCCTAAACTCCTCCCCTAACAAATAAAACCTATCAAATCGCAATAACTGTCAACAAGAAAGAATGGGTGAAAATACAGAATATGAAAAACATAAACCTGAAAGATTCCACAGACCAATTCATAAATCACAGAACTTCGGTAACATCTTCTGACAGCATTGAAGGTGGGAGAGAGAGAGAGAGAGAGACCATTTGAATGTAGAGGTCTTCCCTCAGGAGCAGCAAGCGATAGGCTGTCACACACAGACACCTTGTCCATCAGAGATCCATAACAACAGTGAGCAAGGGGCAGGTAGTCAAAATTCCTTGAGTCCTTAGTTGTGGAGAAATGGAGTTGATTATGGGCCCCATCTCTAAGCTTCTTCAGCTCCAGGCTGCTCACCTCCTGGAATTTTCTTGGAGACAGCAAAATGCTAGTTTACTCAACCAATCTCCAAACTGTAAACTGCAGGCTTTAACAGATCCAGAAACACATTCAAGATAAAAAGAAAACATAGAAGAATTGAGATAAACAGTTTTGTAGATGTCATCCGAGGAAGCATTGTTCATTGTTTGCAGGCCTGTTGCATACTCCAAAGTTTACCTTTTATGTTGGTATGCACACGAGTGTTATTGCATAGAGCTTACCATACTTCTTTCCTTTAATCCAAAGATGCATGCTATCGTAAAGAATGAAGATCAAAGAGGATAGCAACAATAAGAAGCAGGACCTCAAAGGTAGTAATCTCGGGATTACTGCCTGTGCCACACGACAGTGAGTATAGGAATAGAGTGAGGTGGAGGATAAATGCATGGCTGAGGGATTGGAGCAGAGGGCAGAGATTCAGATTTCTGGATCATTGGGACCTCTTTTGGGGCAGGTGTGACCTGTACAAAAAGGACGGGTTGCTCTTGAATCTGAGGGGGACCAATATTCTGGGAGGGAGGTTTGTAAAGGCTATTGGGGAAGAGTTTAAACTAGAATAGTTGGGGGGTGGGGACCGAACTGAAGAGCCGGAGGCAGTTGGCTCACAAATAGAGAAAGCTTGGAGGCAATGCGAAAGGGAGGATAGGCAGGTGATAGCGAAGGTACGTACTCAGACCGATGTTTTGAGATTTGTCTATTTTAATGCAAGGAGTATTATGAATAAAGTGGATGAGCTTAAAGCATGGATCAGCACTTGGAGCTATGATGTTGTGGCCATTACAGAGACTTGGATAGCTCAGGGGCAGGAATGGCTAATTCAAGTGCCAGGCTTTAGATGTTTCTGAAAGGACAGGGAGGGAGGCAAAAGAGGTGGGAGCATGGCACTGTTGATAAGAGATAGTGTTATGGCTGCAGAAAAGAAGGAAGTCATGGAGGGATTGTCTACGGAGTCTCTATGGGTGGAAGTTAGGAATAGGAAGGGGTCAATAACACTACTGGGTGTTTTTTATAGACCACCCAATAGTAACAGGGACATCAAGGAGCAGATAGGGAGACAGATTTTGGAAAGGTGTAATAATAACAGGGTTGTTGTGGTGGAGAGTTTTATTTTCCTAAATATTGATTGACATTTCCCCAGAGTGAGGCATTTAGATGGGGTGGAGTTTGTTAGTTGTGTTCAGGAAGATTTCTTGACACAATATGTAGATAAGCCTACAAGAGGAGAGGCTGTGCTTGATCTGGTATTGGGAAATGAACCTGGTCAGGTGTCAGGTCTCTCAGTGGGAGAGGATTTTGGAGATAGTGATCACAATTCTATCTCCTTTACCATAGCATTGGAGAGGGATAGAACAGACAAGTTAGGGAAACGTTTAATTGGAGTAAGGGGAAATATGAAGCTATCAGGGAGGAACTTGGAAGTATAGATTGGAAACAGATGTTCTCAGGGACATGTATGGAAGAAATGTGGCAAATGTTCAGGGGTTCTGCATAGGTATGTTCCAAAGAGACAGGGAAAGGATGGTAGCATACAGGAACTGTGGTGTACAAAGGCTGTTGTAAATCTAGTCAAGACAAAAAGAAGAGCTTACGAAAGGTTCTAAAACCTAGGTAATGATAGAGATCTAGAAGATTATAAGGCTAGCAGGAAGGAGTTTAAGAATGAAATTAGGAGAGCCAGAAGGGGCCATGAGAAGGCCTTGCGGACAGGATTAAGGGAAACCCCAAGGCATTCTACAAGTATGTGAAGAGCAAGAGGATAAGACATGAGAGAATAGGACCAATCAAGTGTGACAGTGGAAAATTGTGTATGGAACCGAAGAAGATCGCATAACTGGAGGATATAGCAGAGGTACTTAATGAATACTTTGCTTCAGTATTCACTACGGAAAAGGATCTTGGTGATTGCAGTGATGACTTGCAGCAGACTGAAAAGCTTGAGCATATAGATATTAAGGAAAGGGATGTGCTGGAGCTTTTGGAAAGCATCAAGTTGGAAAAGTCACTGGGACCAGATGGGATATACCCCAGGCTACTGTGGGAGGCAAGGGAGGAGATTGCTGAGACTCTGGCAATGATCTTTGCATCATCAGTGAGGATGGGAGAGTTTCCGGAGCATTGGAGGGTTGCGGATGTGGTCCCCTTATTCAAGAAAGGGAGTAGGGATAGTCCAGGAAATTATAGACCAGTGAGTCTTACTTCAGTGGTTGGTAAGTTGATGGAGAAGATCCTGAGAGGCAGGATTTATGAACATCTGGAGAGGCATAATATGGTTAGGAATAGTCAGCATGGCTTTGTGAAAGGCAGGTCATGCCTTATGAGCCTGATTGAATTTTTTGAGAATGTGTCTAAACACATTGATGAGGGTAGAGCCGTAGATGTAGTGTATATGGATTTTGGCAAGGCATTTGAAAAGTTACCCCATGCAAGGTTTATTGATAAAGTAAGCAGACATGGGATCCAAGAAGACATTGCTTTGTGCATCCAGAACTGGCCTGCCCACAGAAGGCAAAGAGTGGTTGTAGACGGGTCATATTCTGCATGGAGGCTGGTGACCAGTGGTGTGCCTCAGGGATCTGTTCTGGGACTCTTACTCTTCATGATTTTTATAAGTGACCTGGATGAGGAAGTGAAGGGATGGGTTAGTAAATTTGCTGGTGACACAAAGGTTGGAGATGTTGTGGATACTATGGAGGGCTGTCAGGGGTTACAATGGGACATCAATAGGATGCAAAACAAGGGTGAGAGGTGGCAGATGGAGTTCAACCCAGATAAGTGTGAGGTGGTTCATTTTGGTAGGTCAAGTATGATGGCAGAATATAGCATTAATGGCAAGATTCTTGGCAGTGTGGAGGATCAGAGGAATCTTGGGGTCCGAGTCCATAGGATGCTCAAAGCTGCTGCACAGGTTGACTCTGTGGTTAAGAAACCATAACGAAGTTTTGGCCTTCAACAATCGTGGGATTGAATTTAGGAGCTGAGAGGTAATGTTGCAGCTATATAGGACCCTGGTCAGACCCCACATGGATTATTGTGCTCAATTCTGGTCGCCTCACTACAGGAAGGATGTGGAAACCATAGAAAGGGTGCACAGGAGACTTACAAGGATTTTGCCTGGATTGGGGAGCATGCCTTTTGAGAATAGGTTGAGTGAACTTGGCCTTTTCTCCTTGGAGCAACAGAGGATGAGAGGTGACCTGATAGAGGTGTACAAGATAATGAGAGGCATTGATCGTGTGGATAGTCAGAGGCTTTTCCCCAGGGCTGAAATCACTAGCATGAGAGGACATAGTTTTAAGGTGCTTGGAAGTAGGTACAGAAGAGATGTCAGGGGTAAGTTTTTTATGCAGAGAGTGGTGAGTGCATGGAATGAGCTGCTGGCAATGGTGGTGGAGGAGGATACGATAGGGTCTTTTAAGAGACTCCTGGATGGATACATGGAGCTTGGAAAAATAGAGGGCTATGGGTAAGCCTAGGTAGTTGTAAGGTAAGGACATGTACAGCACAGCTTTGTGGGCTGAAGGGTCTGTATTGTGCTGTACGTTTTCTATGTTTCTGTTATAGATGTAGCCATCATAAACTCAGATGTGGGTGACCCTTATCTATTAATCATTATCACTCAGTAACAATTATCTGTCTTTATAATAAGTGCTTTCCATATTTGCACAAATTTAACTTATTTGTAAGTTTTCTCTTTCATTGAGAATGACACCGTTCTGGTGGTGCTTGAATTTCCCCAGTATATTGGCGGCATTTCCCTGTAAGGTTTGTCCCTCTTTGTAAGAAGACTTGGGTTCCAGTATCCACTCACCTTGTTGACCTGGTTGGTCACTGTTCCTTACAATGTGTGGGATCGTCTTGATGGCACCCTGATACATGACTATCATCCAGGTAAGCCACGAGTGGGACTGCTGTCAGTATGTCTTGTTTGCTCTAATATCTAGTTGCTGCACAGTCTTTTTTGTTCTCTCTCTTCACTGTTTTGTATAATTTATGCATATTTCATATTCTGTTTGTTGCCTGTGATGCTGCTGCGGTCTGGGAAAATTATGAATTTCCTTGCCATTCTTGGGGAACATCTTTATAGACAGAAGCCAAATCTTACCCTTACTTTTTGTTCTGACTTGGAAGATGACTGTGATGGCAAACCAGTTGGATTGGCATTTCCATGTTATGTTTCATTCTTTCTAGATATTCATGAATAACCTGAGAGGTCCTATATATACCAGGAATCAAAGGGAACAATAAATAAGGGTTATGAAGCTAAAATAAGACTAGGCACTTGTAGAAAATAAAGACAGCAGGAAAGGCTATGAAATATCCTTGGTGAACAGGATCAAGGAGAATCCCAAGGCATTTTACACTTGCATTAAAAAACAAAAAAGGTAACTTAGGAGAGGGTAGGTTCACTTGATGATAAAGGAGGGAATTTGTGATTGGAATCAGAGCACTAATTGAGTACTTTGTGATGGTATTTGCTGAAGAAAAGGAATTCGCAGATAGTGAAAAAGGAATGGGACATGATAAAGTGGCAGGCCATTTTGAGATTAAGGAGGTAGTAATGTAGGGTCTTCATCAAAGCATTAAGCTGGATAAATTCCCAGGGCTTGATGGCATATATCCAAGAATATTGAAAGGACCAAATGAGGAAATTACTGGGGCTTTATCAAAGATCTTTGTGTCCTCACTAGCAAAAGGCGAGGTCCTAGAGGACTGGGGAGTAGAAAGAAGGTTGTTTAAGAAGGGAAATAGGGATAATCTAGGTAATTATAGGCTGCTAGGTCTCACATCAGTGATGGAAAATCTGTTACACTGAGGAATGGAAATCATGAAGTTTTGGAAAGGTATGCCCTGCTTAGGGTCAGGCAGTTCGGTTCAGTGAAGGGGCAGGTCACGTCTTACAAACATAACTGAGTTTTTTGAGGATGTGAAAAAGGACCTGGATGAGGATAAGTCATTGGCTGTTATCTACATGGACTTTAGTAAGGCAATTGATAAGGTACCCCAAGCTAAGTTGATTCAAGATTGAAGACGAGATTAAAGATTGTTTATTGTCATTCTTCAGTATACAAGTGTAAATGACATAGGAAGAGAACTTAGGCCATTCAGACCATTGAGTCAGTCTGCTATTCCATCATAGCTGATTTATTATCCCTCTCAATCTCATTCTCCTACTTTCTCCTCGTAATCTTTGATGCCCTGACTTTTCACAAATCTATCAACCTCCATCTCAGCAATAACTCAGCCTTCACAATCTTTGCTCAGTCTTTGCTAACTGAAATTCTGCAGCATGTGGGATACCAGACAGTTCAGATGTGTTGTACAAATGAATCAAAAAGCACTCCATTGAACTATGAAACAACTTCTGAAATGGAACAGCCTAAGAATGGAGTAGAGACCAAGTGAGCTTGGCTCTGTAGTGTGCATTTTAAAGAGTTTAATAAGCTGCCATTTATTAATGGTCTATCCTTCAGAAAAAGGAAAATGGAGATGGTATAATGTCATGGATTTGCAATAGATCCTGCAATTCATAGGCTAGGAGCCAGGAATTTTCCCTATCTCACTTTTGGTGTTGAAGTTGGAATTAAATAAGATTAATACCTACTGTACACTATTGTATAGTATTAATGTGGCTTTGGGGCCTCTTTAATAGCTCTTATTAGATTTAAGGGCATCTGCATGAATCACTGTATAGGAAAGCAGCATCCATCATCACAGATCCTAACCACCCAGGCACGCTCTTTTCTCACTGCTGCCATCAGGTAGCTGGTACAGGAGCCTCAGGACTCACACCACCAGGTTCAAGAACAGTTACTACCCCACAACCAACAGCCACTTGAACAAAGGGGATAGCTACACTCACTTGCCCATTCATTGAGATGCTCCCACAGCCAATGATCTCACTATAAAAACTCTTTGTCTTGTTAGTTCATGTTCTTGTTATTTGTTGCTGTTTATTTATATTTGCATTTGCAGTTTGTCATCTTCTGCATTCTAGTTGAACTTTCATTGATCCTGTTATAGTTATTGTTCTATAGATTTGTTGAGTTTGCCTGCAGGAGAATGAATCTCAGGGTTGCATATAGTGACATGTCTGTATAGTACTTTTATAATATAATTTACTTTGAACTTTGGACGGATGGTTCTGTTCTTCATATTAGTGATTGGTCATGGAGAATTCACTGTGTCTTAGTTCTCAGCTCTTGATAGTCAAGTTGATTGTAAAACTGCTTCCAGTTTTTGTAGGGTAGGATCTAACATCTGTTTCCAGAGGTACCACGTTCAGAATCTTTTCTTAGTATTTTAAGAATCAAAGTAAGCATTTCCATGGTGCTTATATTGACATCAGATCTGAAGTTCAAAGGCATATCATGTTGCTTCAACATATGAAAAAGGGTTCAGCAAACAGTTGAATTTTCTTCTTGGTCTTCTCAAAATAAACATATTATGAAACTTTCTTCTTTATCTGCTCCAAGACTAGTTAATTTTTGTTTTCAGTCCTTGTCCTACTGGCTGTCATTTCTTGTCAATTCTACTAATGCTGTTGACAGTGAAAGTAAACACCTTTCTCTGATTTCTAAGTATGATACACGTTTATTTCCTTGGCTTTTTTGGGTGTCTACCATAGGGCAAGTTTTTCTGACTTCATCATACTTCTGATGTTCCCTCACTGTCATCAGGCTGGACATCTGTTGCTTTACTTCGATTTATTTATGTTATACATTCTACTGGAGAAAATTCACTCTGAGCATGTAGCTAACTCATTGTGTAACATGCATCAGAAATAGTTCTGAGATGCATGTAGAATTTTCTTAAGTAGAAGTTTCTGGGCATTCAATATATTCACACATTTTAGATGTTTTGTTGACAGCTTGAGAAGTATTAAGTGGTCATTTCATTGCTCTTTGCTTTTTGTAAACATAAATACACTTCTTAAAATGGAATAATTATCATTTATTATTTATTTTTTTGTTATTTTTAGACATTTTGAAAAATAATTCCATTACTACTTAACAAAACAGGTTCACTGATACATTGCAATAATGAACTTGAAAAATTATAGACACAGTTTTATTTCATCAAAGCAGAAAAAAACTGGAAATGCTCATCAGAACAAAAGGAATCTGTAAAGAGAATAACAAAATAGCTGTTTCATCTGATGAAAGGTTACAGATGCGAAATGCTAACTCTTTTTCTCTCTTCACAGCTGTTGTCTAGTTTGTTGAGTATTCAACCTTTTCTGGTTCAAATTTTAAATATCACTCTGAGGTCTAATTTATGCCACTGCCTTCTTTAGGTTACTGAAATGTAAAAGTTGCTTTCCTGTTCTTGATTTCAAGTGCCTTACATCAAGTGCCTTGATTTATAGTGCCTTACATGTCAAGGGCATCCAAGATGTTTCTTAACAACATCTTTAATGTTGTCCTAAAAAGTGTGTATGTATTTTGCCATTAAGCATGTGTTTTACAGTTTGTATAAATCAGTCCTTGCCTGGTAATACAGACACATATATAGAAAAGGAAGTAAAAGATAGAATAAGCTACAGTAATTCAAATCCAATAGTTCTGGATTTAACCCAGATGTGTGTTTTTATGGTTTGCAAGAAGCACAAAGCATTGCAAATAATAATAATTCATTTAGGTCAAAATAATTATGTTTATTCTTTGAAAATAAGCAGAGAGGTACAATTTGCATCACTGTTTGGAAGACTCTTATAATCTAGTAATTCTCATCTTGTACATCTTGTAAAATTCAAAATGCTATTGATTCTATTATAAAATTTCAAGTATCATCTTGTTTTTGCTTGTCAAAGCTGTTGCTCTTACCTTGGGGAGAATAGCAATATGGACAAGAACCTTTTCTATAGTTTCATTAAGTAAAATGTGCTACACATTGATGAATTGAAAGCTTCAAATTTTATTCATATTTGTTCACAGATTAGAGAGGCTCTCATGAATTATGAGCAATTGTAAAAGAAAATGAAGCAAACAAAATGCTCTTTCATTTCTTAATGATAACATAGCCTGTGATTTAGTTTCGGTTATATAGAAGCCAACAAAAGCAAGGCAAATTTTACTAAGTGGAACAATTTAGTATTACCCAGCTGTAACAAAGATAACAGGTGCCATAAATTGTGTCAGAAACTTAACCCATTTATACAACAACTGAAGAATAACTTTAATCCACAATTTAGAATCACTAATAGTTTTTTTTCACATTTCTATATTTAATATTTTCAACTTTAAGTATTTACATCATAAACAAGTATTCCCTATATGGTAAAGCTTCCAAGGGAGTCAGCATTTCATGTTTAAAAATTTTGATATTATAAAATGTTTAGCCTAGAGTAAAGAGGCAACACATCACCCTTTAATACAAATAAAATACTTCAAAGAAACCTTCTAGCCCTTTTCCTATAAGCAAAAATGGATCCTCCTCTTACTTGTCACAGAACATATATTCCATCATTTGCTGTCATGACCCATGAGCAGATTTAAAAGCATACACAAAATGTTGGAAGTACTCAGCAGGTCAAGCAGCATCTTGGATGGGAGTAAATACTTGACATTTGGCCCGAGACCCTTCATCAGGGGCAGAAAGGAAGAGGGCAGAGGTCAGAATAAGAAAATGCTGTGAAGGGAAAGAGTACAAGCAAAAAGATGATGGGTGAAGTGAGGAAGAAGGTACTTGGGTGGGTTGGAGGGGGTTTGTGAAGCTGGGAGATAATAGGTGGAAAAGGGCTGAAGAAGAAGAAATCTGATAGGATAGGGGAGTGGACTATGGGAGAAAGGAAAGGAAGAGGGACACTGGAGGGAGGTGATTGGAAAGTGAGGAGAAAAGGAGGGGAGCCAGAATGGGGAATGGAGTAAGAAAGTAAGGAGAAGGGGTAAAATTACTGTAAGTTAGAGAAATTGATGCTCATGTTGTCAAGTTGAAGACCACCCAAATGGTATATGTGGTGTTGCTTTTCCAACCTGAGAGTGGCCTCATTGTGGTAGTGGAGGGAGCCATGGACTAACATGTCGGAATGGGAATGAGGAGTGGAATTAAAATGGTTGGCTACTAGGAAATTCTGCCTGTTGCAGATGGAGTGGACAGATTTAGAAACTCTCAATACCAAAGTGCATGTAAACAAAATGCTTTTATATCCGCATAAGATGCGTTATTATCCACCTTGCTAATTTTGGCTTTGCTGTTGCCACTTAAATCATGTTGCTAAACAAAAGTTGCAAAATGCCTGTTTTTCTTTCAAATATCTATCTACTCTTGGCTTATCCACACAAACAAATGAAGTAGTTGCCAGATGAAAATCACCCTCCTTTTGGCTGTTTTGTTGGTATTATTTTGTTTTATTTAAATACCTTTAATATTGGAAAGTAGGCAACAGAGCATCCCATTGATAGCACAGGCAAGAACTTTCAAGCGTATAGCTCACAATCTTTAATCTTCCATAGATGTCGCCTATACAACTAATATTGATCAACCCATGAAGAAAAGCTGGTGTACCATGATAGTAAAGATTAACCATGATTAAAGATTAACAAATTGTGAGTAAGGCTTAGCAATTATGAGGAACAACGTTTCCAATATCTCTGCCTCCATTTTCCCTTCTATGTTAGTCATCAGCTTGAACGTAATGTTGTGTAATTTGCTAATGGCAACTTCCAGGGATTATCACAGCGAGTGCAATCCTCTTTAGCAAAGCATCATGACCAATGAATGTAGTCTACCTGGTGTTGGTCAACATCTGAGAAAGGAACTCTTTTATCGTAAGCTTAAAGGCATTTCAGAAAGATTAAAGCCTGAAAATGATTTACATTATTTGGAATGCATTTATATATACAGGTTTTTTTAAGGCTAGCATTTTTTTCTCGAAATTTGCAAGAATCATATGCCTATTCGGTGAACAGCAAATGATAGTCAGAAAACCAATGGGGAAAATATTCTCCAATCTGAAGAAAACAATGCAGTGATCCTTAGGATACTATCCTTGTAATGTCTAATCTGGCAAAGGTTTAAATGAACTGCATCATTGAAGAACAGTATTGAATGTTTCAGCTGAAAGGAAATCTGGAGGAGTTAAGAACGTTGTATTAATGACTTGATCTTTGTCTCTGTGCCCTGAGTCTCTCCTTTAAAGGTTTAAAACAAAAGGTCATAGAAGAAGTTACAGATAACAGTATCCATCTTTATTGATTACATTCATGTTGACCTATTTTCCTGTTGATTATAAAGTAACATGACAATTAGCAAGAGTGGTGCTGTATGTTTGTCCATTCATTTCCAGCAGAGGGCTCTGTGAGAGTGGTCAATTGTCTATTGAGAATAATAAAACATTGCAATTGCTGGACATCAGAAATAATGTCAGAAATCGTTGGAAAGATTTAACACTTCAAGTAGAATCTGTGGCAACACTTTCAAGTTAAACAGCCTTCGACCGTATTGTCAAAAAAGTTCAGAGAAGACTGGAGAGGGATGGATAGGACAAAAGGAGGGCTAAACTAGGGCTAAGTTTGCCATGGAGATGAGCTATCTCGCCATCACCAGCATTATCTAGTTGTTCCTAATGTTTACTAAGTTGTCTGGTTAATAGATTGATGAGGGTAGTTCGAATAAGGGAGAACTAAGAAATTCAGAAAGGCTGTGAAAAGCAGATCAGTGCTATTACAGAGAACTGAAAGTAAAAAATGAGAGAATTATTATTGATGTTTTGTTTTGGGCTTGAATTGGAAAGTTTCACTGACAAAAATTCAATTACTCCTTAATAACAGTCATGTTGAGAATCATCAGTAACACCATTGTTACAACGTTCATTCCATCTCAACCACGTGTGCTCATGATGTTAAGGCTAAAGCCTTGCAGCTTCCAGGACAAAGGTTGGACATTGAATAGATCAGTTAAAGATCAACTTCAATTTTGGCCACCTAATTCTGACCCACATAAGAATGGTCGATTTCTGAAGGTGGGATGAAGCTGGTGGAATGGGATGGGGTGGTGCTAAGAGAGGTTCTGCTATTTCTCGAACCAAAGCAGAATCACTAGTACGTGCTCCTTGGCAATTGCTGTTGCCTTACTGGAGATAATGGATGGTGGGAATGTTATAATTAAAAAATAATCTGTACTTAATCTCTTCAGCTTGACACAAAACATTTTAAGGTAATCAGGATTCCTGAGTATACCTACATTTGTCTTACAAGGTATTTAAAAAAAATTGGATAGGTATATGGACAGGAAAGGAATGGAGGGTTATGGGCTGAGTGCAGCCCAGTGGGACTAAGTGAGAGTAAGCATTCAGCACGGACTAGAAGGGCCGAGATGGCCTGTTTCCGTGCTGTAATTGTTATATGGTATCACTCTGGAAGTTGGGGCAATAATCTATTTTGTACTTATGCGGACACTGAGATCCCAGCTTCTTTGCTTTTTACCCAGTCTGTCATCCCATTTCACTATTCAGACAGTTCTTCGTTTATTTTAATTCTTTTAGCTGTTACAATAAATAAGAAGTCAAATAAGATTTTGTTCAAATGATAGGGAATAAAAATTAATCAAGGAAACCTTTGAGTATAGCAAAGATTTTTCAATTTGATTTAGTGCTCTATTAATAGTTCCATTTCACCATGATCATTTCTGGCCTGCAGCACATTATGGCTAAAAGCTGCTGAGGGTGAATTCAGAAATCAATGTATCCTTCAAGTACAAATACTGAAGCACTCTGAAGGTAAGACACAATGAATGCCTTCAAAGGTAGAAATCTCATGCAAAAACGGAGACTTCTCCAGTGGCATTCCAAATGTTTAGCTTCTGCAAAGAGAAAGGGGAGGCTGCATTTTACACATGGGATTAGATCAGTGGTTCCCAACGTGGGGCCTACGCCCCACGGGGGGGGGGGGTAATTTGATTTTTAAGGGGGGCAATTCGAGAATGAGTTATTAACAGTGAATTTTTTCTAGTAAGTCTGTGTGAGTATGAGTGTGTGTGCGAGTTAATACATATGTGTATATACAGTATGCATACATAAAAATACTTGTGTGTATGTACATGTGTAATTGCGTATGTACTGTATATATAGTGTATCACCATCGTTACAACCATCAAATGACTTTCATAATTAAATTAATGAATTGACTGATGTAGGAAGGAACGAATGAACAAGTCCAAACGCGTAAGAAACTCGTACGAGGTCGCGCCAATGCTGCTTTTTGCAGTAGCTTTCGGTTCTTGGTGGTGTGAAGGTGTGTACATTGCGTCATCTCTTTTAAACGGTGTATCTGTCTTTGTATGCTGTAGAAACGAATCAGCATCATTTTATTTATTTATTATTATTATTTTAATATCACTTAATGTTCTTTTTTTTACAATTTCTTAGTAATTTCTTCCTCAGAACTTTAACAGTCGTTTGGTTCTTTTATTTTTCTCTTTCATGAATGCCATGTTCTTTGGAAGCTTGTTTAAACCAATTTAATGGTCTTTTAGGCTTCCACCAGGTGAATAGGAGTTCACTTTTTGAATAATAAGAATTATATATCACCACAGGGGGCATCAGGATTTTAGAGGTGATTAGGTGGGGCATGGCCAAAAAAAGGGTTGGGAACCACTGGATTAGATAAAGAACTCATTTTGATCGCCTGACCTGTGATTGTTGTTTGACAGCACGTAGAATAAGTAAATTCAAAAAGCAACCTTTAAATGGAACAGCAATTACAGCATCATAATTCCCTCAGAATGAATATATTGAGAATTCAGGAGTTCTGATGTTAACAGCTCAAAGCCCAATGTTTCAGTTAACAGGAATGCTGCTTTTTTCATCTCTGTTGGTGATATTTTTTCCCTTAACTTGCTACCTGAAAGCATGATCTTCATGTTTTGTCTTGGTTCCATGATCAGCTCCTGTCTTCCATCAACGCTTCATGTGAACGTGTGTCACAGGTTAGGTTCACCCAGCAGGGAATGATTATGCTGGGAGATATGGATTGTAGAAACTCACATAATTTCTAGGCAGTTTGGTATTTAGTATGCAAGTAGATAATAAGGATACAATTGTACTGGAAAGGATGCAGAGAACACTCAGCTGGATCTTGCCTGGGTTGGAATGCTTCAGTATTAACAAGAAATTAGACAAACTGGAAGATGAGAAAATCTGTAGATGCTGGATATACAAGCAACACACACAAGATGCTGGAGGAACTCAGCAGGACAGGCAGCGTCTATGTAAAAGAGTAAACACTCAATGTTTTGGCCCGAGACCCTTCATTAGGAAGGAAACATCGACGGTCTACTCTTTTCCATAGATGCTGCTAAATTCCTCCAGCATTCTGATGTGTGTTGACTAGATAAGCTGGGTTTGTTTTCCACAGTGCAGGAATTGAGTAGGAACCTGATTGAGGTATAACTACAAGAGATATAGTTTATATAGATATTAAACTCTTCTTCCCATGGCAAAGGTGACTAAGACTACAGAGCATTGAATGTGAGGAATAAAAGGCTTAGAGGTGAAGACATCTTTCACCCAGGGAATGTTTGGAATCTTGAGTGTACTGTCTGAGAGGTGATGGAAGTAAAATGTTGGTAAATTAGTAAATTGGTTTATTATTGCCACATGCACCAAGGTGTAGTGAGAAACTTTGTTTGAATGCCATGCCAATAGATCATTCATTACAGTGCATTTGAAGTAGAACAAGGTGTGGTGAACTACATATACCTGTCTGGACATGCTGCCTGATGACTGGTCCTGTGGCTCCTCCCACAGACCCCTGTATAAAGGTGATGGAGGTCTGAGCCCGGCCTCTCTGTCTCCAGGATGTAGTATAGTGGTCACTCACTGCTTGTTCCTTCTTCCAGTCAATAAAAGCCGATATCTCGCCTTTACATCTCAGAGTGAGTTATTGATGGTGCATCACAAGGGACAGTAATAACAGAATGTAGAATAAAATATTTGTGGTAGCTTTGTGACCTACCACATACTGTTCTGTGTGGTTTATTTGTGATTTCTCTTTTTATGATAATAAATTAGGCTTGTTACTTTGTGCTTGTACAGTTATTACCACATCTCCTAGACACTCAATTAATTTGGGTCTGGTCAATGCAGTCCATTACAGGTGTGGTTAGTGAGCTGAGGGAATGCTATTTCAGTGTCAGAAACATGGAGACACTCGTGGCCTGCTCAGTAAAATCCTCACTGACTTGATTTGCTATAAATGATGCACTTCACTCAATGTTTTGATATTTTGATGTACCTGTGACAAAGAAAGCTAATCTTTAATTTTTTAATCTTCATTCTTTACTCCAATCAGCCTAATTGAGGTTTCAGTCTTCAATGTCTCCTGTTTCATGCAAATATGGGCACTGCCTTTCACAGAATTAGTGAGCATTCCTTGTCCCCTGGGGTCTAAGTGGATCTTTACTACACTCTGGTGAAAGAATTAGGCAAGTTTGAATAATAAAGGACAAGGACTACTTTGTGAAGGCACCGTGGCTGATTAGTGTTGACGTTCACAGTCACATGTGGGCATGGTGTGGGTTCCTTACATTTACGTTACCCTGTTGATGTGAATTTCATGTACATTGTAGTGAACTAGATATACCTGTCTGACTGCTCCTGTGGCTCCTCCCACAGACCCCTGTATAAAGGCGACTGTGGGCTGCTGCTCTCCCTCATTTTCCCCAGGATGTAGTGTTGTTTATTCTTCCAGTCAATAAAAGCCGATATCTCGCTTCCTAAGTCTCAGCGTGAGTTATTGATGGTGCATCATACATGTTGAGGTACTTTCAGTGTTTCAGTTTCTGTCAACTGCCCCCTCTTCTTGGAGGAAACCATTGAAATCAACAGACCTCGCCCTTTGGCACATTGGAGACACGTCACAGGTGATGAAGTCAGAAGCTCAGTTTAAACTGACAAGCAAGACCTGCTGAATGCCAGTTCTTGCAGTGTTCTGGAGGATGCTGTGACCTGCTGAATATAGGCTCTCACAGAGCTTGGGTGAAGTTGTGGATGTCATTAGTCCCCGACTCAAATGACTACCATGCATAAAATTTGAGGGCTACTGTGACCTTCATTAATACTGACAAGGCCCTGCGGGTGTTAGAACATGGCTAAAGGTCACCTTTTAACATTTCAGTAAGGCAGCTGATTGCCACTTTACTAGAGCAAGAGCCTCCTCAGTCACAGTTCCTCTGACATTATTTGGAAAGACAGCCTCTGCCCATAAACTCTCCAGGATAGGTAAAGCTTCCTCCTGGCCAGCTCCTGGCACAGTGCTTGACTGTACATTTTTCTTCCTTGCATTGGCCTCCTAAGCTTTACAGTACATACATAAGCAGTTGGATATCTAATTGAAAAGAAGATTGTACTTGTGTGGGTTTTCTGTCTGATAGGCCTCTTTAATCACTAGCAGGGCTGTTGATGTCAGACAAACGTGAAAAGGCTTGACATTCTGAACTTATAGATGTTTCTACAGAGACCCTATCTCCTTTAAAATCCAGGCCTATTAATGGTCCAAAGACAACACCTATGTTTCTCTGTCAAGTATAATCATTGCATACACAGAGGCTATACCACTGTCAATGAAAATCCAGGCCAGGAGATCAGCTTCCAGATGCCAACGATGAAGAACCGAATCTCGAGTTTGATACCCACATTTAATCTTACATCAGCTAACCTCAAATAACCAACCTCAGTGAAGACAAATATTGTATTTACTCATTTCTCACCCTACAGAAGATATTCTGCTAATTACATTGGTTTTGGCACAAAACCATTCAGAATCTTTTCCAGCCAGATGTTGTGGCAATCCGCTGAAGGCCAGGAGAGAAGTGTTCAAGTCTGGTGACCAAGGAAGTTACAAGAGGTCCAGGTATGATCTCTGAAAATTATCTCATGAGTGAAGTGGCAATTCCATACTAAACTTGAATCAACGAAGGATGCTCGACAGTTGTTGCAGGTCTTGAATGCTATCACCACTTGTAAAGTAAAATCAAGTGACTTATGTGACAACAGGGCTTTGCTTCCAGATGAGCTCAATGACTTTAATGCTCACGTTGACCATCAAAACATGGAAGAACTATCACAAGTTCCCACATCACTCAGTGATAAAATGATTTCAGTCTCTGAGGCTGATGTGCGAGCAGCTTTCAGGAAGGTGAACCCATGAAAAACAACTGGTCCAGACAAGGTTCCTGGCCAGGTACTAAAGACCTGGGCTGATCAACTGGCTAGAGTGTTCACTGAGATCTTTAACCTCTCAGTTCGGCAGTCTGATGTACCCACCTGCTTCTAACAGGCTTCACTTACACTGGTGCCTAGGAAGGACATGGTACATCCACAATGGTGAAGTATTTTGAGAGGCTGGTGATGAAACAATTAGGATCCACTCCAATTTGCCTACCAGAACAAGAGGGCCACAACAGATGTTATCTCATTGGCTCTTCACTCAACCCTGGAACATCAGGATAGCAAAGATACATATATCAGGATATTGTTTATTGACTACAGCTTGGCATTCAATGCCATTATCATCTGAAAACTAATTAGTAAACTTCAAGACCTTTGCCTCAATACCTCCCTGTGCAATTGGATCCTCAATTTCCTCACTTGCAGACTCCAATCAGTTAGGATTGCGCAACATCATCTCCTCCAGGATCTCCTTCAGTACAGGTGCACCACAAGGCTGGGCGCTTAGCTCTCTGCTCTACTTGCTTTACCTGCTTGACGGTGTGGCTAATCACAGTTCCAAAGCCATATTCAAGTTTGCTGATGATGACACTGTCATAGGCCAAACCAAAAGTGGCTATGAATCAGCATATAGGAGGGAGATTGAAAATTTAGCTGAGTGGTGCCATAACAATGACCTCTTACTCAATGTTAGCTAGACCAAGGAGCTGTTTATTGACCTCAGGAGGAGGAAACCAGAGGTCCATGAGCCAGTCCTCATTGGAGGATCAGATGTGGAGAGTGTCAGCAAATTTAAATTCCTTGGTGTTATCATTTTGAAGGCCCAGCACTTGAGTGCAATTATGAAGAAACCATGGTACCACCTACACTTCCTTAGGAGTTTGTGAAGATTTTGCATGTCATCTAAAACTTTGACAAGCTTCCATAGATGTGTAGTGGTGAGTATATTGACAGGCTGCATCACAGCCTGGTATGGAAACAACAATGCCCTTGAATGGAAAATCCTACAAAAAGTAATGGATACGACCCAGTCCATCATGGGTAAAGCCCTCCTCAGCACTGAGTATATTTAAATGGAACATTTCACCGGAAAGTGGCATTCATCATCAGGGACCTTCACCCTGTCATGCTCTCTTCTCACTGCTGCCATCAGAAAGAAGGTACAGAAACCACAGGATTCACACCACCAGGTTCAGGAACAGTTATTACCCATAAACCATCAGGCGCTTGAATTGAAGGGATAAATTTGCTGAACTTAACTCGCTCCATCACTGAAAATGTTCCCATAACCTATGGACTCACTTTCAAGGACTCTTCATCTCATATCCTTGATATTTATTGTTTATTTATTTCTTTGTATTCTTTCTTTTTTTTAATTTACATAATCTGGTGTCTGTACCACACTTTTTGAATGCCCAAGTGGGAGTGGTCTTTCATTGATTCTACTATGGTTATTATTATTCTATTCTGGATTTATTCAGTATACCTGCAATGGTATATGGAGGCACTTATGTACTTCAATAATAAATTTACTTCTAATTTTGAACTTTGAACTTTTGTCAAAGAAGCTTAAATGCCTGAACTTCCTTTCTCTGTATTTGAAAGCAGATGTAATCAGTTCAATTCTTATTAAGTATTCATCTTACTTTATAATACAATTGTTTGGCTTAAATTTAATTAATTAAAAAAATCCTATAATTCTTGCCAAGGGAAATGTTTTACAATACTTTTTCCATTGCACCTGATCATCATTTTTACTTACAGAATCAACATGGTACTTGATTTTGAGGATGCTGTGGTGTCCCACTGGTAAAGTTTGATGACCCGAAAGCTTATTTATTCCTACTCTGTTTTCTGTCTTTTAAGCAATATTCTATTCAACCTTATGAGCATTTATTTATGTGACAACCTTCTTTGTGATATAATTTTAAATACCTCTATCAGACTTGCTGGTTACTTGCACAAGAAATTAATTAGACTTGCAGGATATAATGAAAGCAGAAAATGATGGAAACACTTGGCAAATCAGGTGGCACCTGTGGAAAGAAAAACAGTTCATACTCTGTGCTTCTAGAAGGCCCAAATTTACGAATTAACTGTGTTATTCTTTCTACAGACATGCTCAGTATTTATAGTATATGTAAATTTATCTTCATTGCAGATTTTTGGCATCTGCAATATTTTGATTTTGATTTGCAGAGGTTTAAAAAATCAATGCTGATCATGGAAATAATTTCAAAGATGTGTAACTTGGGGGGTTGGTGTAGCTTGATGGTTAAGTTGCAATTTACTCACAAACTTTTTATCATCATGCGAGGAGACATCGTCAGTGTGCTGATGTCTTCTCCCATGGTGGTAAAACATTTGCAAATAAATTGCCATGAATGGAGAACAACTCAACCCTACCAATACTGATCATGTTAGGATTTCAAAGCAACTCTTTATCATGTCCTTAATTTAGCCTTTTATTGAAAACAGAGACGAAAATAATTGAAGCACAGGTCAACTATTTTCTCTGTCCTTCAACAGCAGTGTTATATTTGCTGGGAAACAATCAAACACGGAAGAACTTTGTATTCATTTTATCTTTGCATCAACCTCTTTTTGAGCTGTGGTATACAGGCCATTAGATTTAATGTAATTGTCTGTTTTGTATTCTTTTAATGACTTTATATTTCTGACTGCCAATAAACCCCCAATTTTACTCTCTTTCTATTATCCATTTCTGTAATGAAGGCAGGTGATAACTATTTGTTTAATTGATATACTAATTATATCTCCTTTCTTTAAACCAACAGGACCCACATTCATTTCTGTTTCTTGCCCTTTTTATGTTATTGTATATAATACTACTAATATGCATTTAAATGTTTCCTCATTTCCCTTTTATGTATTTGTTTTGCCCATTTAATCTTACTAATATAATGAAAGAAGAAACAGTATGTGTTTCTGTCCTGAACTATGGAGTTGAATTCCATTATTAACTTCTCAAAGCAGGGATCACTCTCTGAGTCACCATCTTGAAAGTTAATTAGACATAAGAGGATAAGAGGCTCAAACATTCCTGTAGTAGGAGTGGGTTCCAGTTTGAAGGCTCTAGCATCCACTCTTAACAAAGTGGGGAATGTAAGATTGGGATGGTTCATGCCTGAATCATAGTAGAAACAGTCTTTTAACAAGATGTATAACTAGAGAGCTGAAGAGGATTTTAAACAAAGTAGTTGGGGGGGGGGGGAGGTAACAATTAAAATTGTGAAGATGTGGTGAACGAAGTAGAGATGATGCTGAAAGAAAGAGATGAATGGATGAATATAAGAAATGATAAACAGACTGAAAGAGATAGAGACCATGTTCAAGAATAAACTAATGAATGAAGCTAGAAATTACAAATCTCATAAAAAGATGAATGTGTAATAATGTACAAACTAGGTGTGTATTAAAATAAGGAAACAGAAGAGCTGAGAGCACAATTAGAAGCAAATAAGTATGATAGCTATCACAGAGTTTTGGCCACAGGATAACATATAATACTGCCTGAATATGAAGTGTGTATGACATTTTGGAAATTCAGGAAGCTAGGAAAATGGACGAAGTGGTTTTATTAATCAATGTGATCTTGGAGCAATGGAGTGGAATGATTTAAATTCAGGAAATAGTAAAGCGAAGCATTATGAGTAGATGTCATAATGAATAAGGGCAAGTTGGGTATATACATCTTCGATACAGTAGGAGAGAGTATTATGGGAGATGTTAATCTGTGTAAACATTAGGATAAACAGATAGCAAAAGGAAAAGGAATCAAAATGAAAAGTTAGGATAGATTTTCTGAATGAACTGCAATGACCTCCTTAGTAATGAATTCCAGAATTTTCATAATGATAGATATTAGGCTGACTATAGCTTCCTTATTTAAACATTGAATACAAAGCAATACAACACAGGTAAAAGCCTTATGGCCTACTATGTCAGTACCGACAATGTTGGTAGTCTAAATTCATCCCATCTACATACACCACATCCTTACCTCTCTATTCCCTGCCTGTTCTTGTGTTTGGTTAAATACCTCTTGTACCTTGCTGTTATATCTGCTTCCACCACCTCCTCTCGCAAATCCAAAGAACAACTCTATTTAAATATTCCCACTGTCACTTTCAAAATATGGTAAATGGACTCTTGACTACCTGCTGCATCTATGCCTTTCAAAATGTTATGTATTTTTACCTATTGATACCTCTACCTCTGATGCCAAAAACAATCCAAGGGAAAATAATCCAAGTTTGTCCATTCTCTCCCTGTAGCTACTACATTCTCATCGAGCCAATATACTGGTGAATCCCTTCTGCACCCTTTCCTTTGCTTCCATATCATTCCTGTAGTGTGACACACAGTATTCTAAATGTGGCTTTATTGAAGTCATATAGTTGCATTTGCAGTTTTCTAACCTTGCATCTTTCACGATCTTAGTTCTTATACTGTACTATGACATGTACTATAGAAAAAGAGGGACAAATGGATGTTTTGTACTTAGATTTTCAGAAGGTCTTGAATGAGGTGTCACATCATAGGACAATGTAGATAGTTAAACACATGATGCAGGAAGTAACAGATTGGATGGAATGTTAATTTGTTAACATGAAACAAGAATAGAAGGGTGTTGGTCTTCTTCAGGTTGAGAAGATATAATGTGTGGCGTTCCACAAGGATCAATGCTAGGGCCTCAGTATTTCACAGGTTATGCCTATGAATTAAATGAAGGCAGTGAAAGTATGGTTGCTGACGACATAAGGATAAGTAGCAAGTGAGTCGTGAGGGGAACATAACACTACACAATGAGGAGTCAACTATCCAGCCAATTAAGTATAATGTGGGAAAAATGCAAGATTGCTAATTTTGGCAGGAAAGATAAAAATGAAGTGTATTATCTTGATAATGAAATATTCCAGAGTACCAGAGTTCTGAGATGCAGAGGGATCGAGGTGTACATGATTCACAAAAGGCTTGTGAGCACATATTGTGAATTATTCGGTAAGTGAATAGAACATCGCTGTTTATTACTGGAGAAACAAATACAAAGACAGGGAGATTATACTTGAGTTGTACAGGTGTTGATATGTAGTGTTGTGTGTAATTGTCAATGGATGAGGCAAAAAAATAATTCAGTCAGGAATGTGAATCTTCGGAGCTTTCTTCCTCATAGGGCAATGGAAGCAAAGTCTTTGGATATTTTTAAGGCACAGAAGACAGTTTCTTGACAATGATGGGGTGACAGATACTACAAATATTAGCGAATGTGGAGCTGAAATTACAGTTATATCAAACGTGATCTTACTAATTGGCATAGGATGATTGAGGGACTGAATGACATACTCCTGCATTTAACTTGTGAGCTTATCTATTGGTGCAATTGGTAAATGAATAGATACTTGACTTTGTTAGTTTAACACAAGAGTATATTTTTTCAATAGGTTAATAGATACATTTAAATGCCAACCTGAAGAATCTGATTTAAGCTTCAACTCCTTACTGACTATAACTTCTAAGCTTTTTCCTCTTGCTGAAGGAAATTGTTCTTCTGTAATAACAGCAATGTTGCTTTGAAAATTTCTGCTATGAGTAGAGTAGACCACAAGGTGCATTTCCTGATACATTATTCACCGCACCTCACATAAAACAGATATTGAATTTCTGACAGGATGCTGCTAACTGTGATGTGTATAATAATAATAATACTTACCAGTGTGCCTCCCTGGTGTTGTAAATTATTTCCTTAACAGTTTCAAAGTAATCTTAATTAATGTGCTTAAATGTTGTTTTTGAGCTAATTATTAGAGGATAAATTGGAAGAATATATTGCTTGTAAAGCTACTCAAGTGAAAGTGTCTTTCAGCTACAATGTTTAATCTTAAATGACAGATCTCTGGCTGTTTTTGTTACCTACACGCTTGAACATTCCACCTACTTCTACCGAACATTGATGGGTAGGAGCTTTGTAGAAACAGTTGTCTATTGGGACCTAACACCATCAATTATGGGTTGGGTTCTCTGAATCATTGTGTTCCTGTGATTCCTTCAGGAAGTAGAAAATCTACTTTAATTCATTATGTTTTGACCTGCAGTACTGTGCAAAAGTGTTAGGTATCCTAGCTATATATATGTGCCTAAGCCATTTTTTACAGTACTGTATTGTTGTTCCATCATTTTGCCAGGTAGAGAATTAAACTGAAAGATTTAAAATCTGTTTGATTGTTTGATCATTGCAAAGGAAATTTCCATTGCTCCATTTGATTTATCTTCATGCTGAGATTCAGGCAAGAGAAAGCGAAGGGATTATTTCATGTCAGAGACTATTCCATGTGATTTGGCATACCTCTGCTTAATACTTTTAACATATCCAACTATCTGGTTGAGCTTTCATCATATTGATTTCTCTAGTAAATGCTCAAAGACATTTCTCTCAGGAGGGTTTGAGCTGGAGCAGACCCAAAGCATTTATAGAAAGATTAATTATCTTGCTTGAGTCACTTTTCCTTTTAGATTTGCCATCAAATCGCTTTTTATGCACTTGAAACACTCATGTCCAATAACAGTGATGGCCTTGTGGCAGTTAAAGATGTGCTCTACATACCACATGAAAAATGGAATATATTCTTGACGTGTACTCATTGTGCACCTAAAGAAAAGAAAGATCAGCACCAAAGTCAAGCAGCAAGTTATTACAACTCCTATCAAAGCTTAGTTTTCATGTTTGCCAAATCATTTGGAGACTGGCTTCTGAAAGAAGTGTCTTCTGTGAACTAAAACATCACAAGGACCCCTTGGTTAACTAAAAAGACATGATAATGAGAGACAGTAAAGCTTTCTTAAAATATTAAGAGAGTATGGAGCCACATGTTTGCTTCCTGGTGGCACTTGAATGGATGTATGCATGTTAAGTATTAACAAAGCTTTGTTCAATTAATGAGCAGCTGGAGAAACTAAGATATCATGGTTTCAGTAGAGTGCAAGCTCAGGATTGGTTTTCTACAAGTTTGATCCAGCCTTTTACATAATTAAGACACAAGAGACTGCAGATGGTAGAATCTGGAGCAAAAAAAAACCAAAATGTTAGAGGAATTAAGTAATGAATGCACATCAATATTTAGTGTATATAAACACTTTCCTATACATCTTTCTTTGCCAACATTAACCAGTTACAGTTGCTGCATAACTTAAGTAGCAAAAACTTTAATGTAAACCATACATAGTTGTGAAGGTATGTGGCTGCAAAAATACTGATTTTATGATTGTCTTTACTTACTTTAGTGCTCTGGCTAAGTTTTTGATGACTGGACACAACATTGGAGTGATTATCCACCCTCCTTTAATGCTCTATTCCCCAATCTGACCTCCTGAAAAAGTTGGGAAATTAGCCAAAAACATATGGAGAATAGTTCAATGGTACTTGGCACACAAACTCATGCACTAAACTGGAACCTTGGTGGTTCCTGTTGGATCTCATGCTGTATCTTTGATGTGTTAATTGCTGGGAAGCGACTGAAGTCAAAGAATACACTCTCCATAACAGCCAAAGTACAAAGGCAGAAAAGGCTACTATAAAGGTGAGATGTTTGGTGAGTGCAAGGAGGAATGGTGATGATGTAGGCTACATTGCATTCTCCATGGTATCTGGCTACCCCAGGATAGACTGAACAATACATAAAATTCTGGAGGAACTCAGCAGGCCAGGTAGCATTTATGGAAAAAAGTATAGTTGACATTTTGGATGGAAACCCTTCAGCAGGATTGGAGAAAAAATGCTGAGGAGTAGATAGGATGGACTGGCTTGGTTGACCCTTAATCCAGGAGTGGTTGCTTATCACTGGTGCTAATACATGGAGTGTGGTCATTGCATGTGGGTCACAAAAGGTACTTTAAAAAGTCCCTGAACAATGAACAGAGCTCCAGTGTATTACCTAGTTCAATGCTGGCACAGGAAGCTTGAGGTTGCGAGATAATACAGACCGTTTAATTGCAGCTTACTCCTGTGTAATGGGTTTATGAATTAACATCAATTGTCTTAGGCATCCCCTAAAAGTTCAAGTTTCTGTTATCAACAGTAGGCACAGTTTCTTCAGAACATCACTCACTGCATAATTGATGCTGGAAAGCGTCAGATGCACTACAATACATTTTGCTTAACTTTGCCTTGGGTAATTTTCCTGTAGAAGAATCCTAGTACAATTTAATACATGCAGGGTTATTTTATGCATAATCTGCATGCAGAGAAAATGTACAATATGCAATATAAATCTAATTTCTAGGCCACGAAGAGATACTTCACATGTCCACAGTATGTGATAGATCTAAACCCCATGTAGTTTTCAAATTTCAATGTCATTTAAAAATATGTACAAGCACCAAGATATAACTAATCAATGGAAGAAAAACTTGTAAACATTTTGTAGATATCTTTGTAAAAATTGCATTATTTTGTTAATATCACCTTGAAAAGGAAACATGTTGTCAGATTTGTCTGTGGGAGACTTTCATTCATGGTACTCACCTCCTCTGTATGCCTGTAACAGGCAATGGAATTCTAAAATAAAGATGTATGTCCTCTTTAAAATTAAATTGAGATTTCATGTTTTCTATTGAATATTCCCTCATTCACGACCAGAGAAGGTCAGTATGAATCCATAAAAGAAAGGCTACACTTGACTGATTTTGTTCTTCGTACACTTGAGCAGTGTGTAGGGAAACGTACACATTACTTATACAACCTTCTCAAAAGCAATGGATTACACTCCCTCAAAAGAGGCTGTTAGCTAAGACTGAAACCTGCTGATGGTAATGATGCAGAAAGCCTTTAAAGGTGGAGGTGAGGATAGGGCAAAATGTAATGTCATTCAACATGCATTCTGAAAAAATAGATTAAAGGAGTATGTTTTTAAAATACACAAAGTAACTAAATACAATGGAACACTGAAGGCCCTGGAGAGCAGATCCTGAATGTCCTTGCTCACAAATCATTTAAAGGTAGCATACTGGAATAGCAAACAATAACAAAAGAACAGTTTGTTGGATCTGTACAAGACTGTTAGAGTAAAGATTGCAATTCAGATTCAGAGTCAGATTCAGTTTATTGTCATTTAGAAACCACAAATGCAATGCAGTTTAAAAAATGAGACAATGGTACAATACTCCAGTAATACGAATTTGGATTAGGTCTGTCCTCCCTAACTGAGGAAGGAATAGTTGTAATAAAGGGAGTGCGACAAAGATTTATTAGATTATTCTTGAGATGGAGATTGTTCTGTGAGAAGACTTTAAATGGATGAGCACTAATGCAGGACTAATGAACTATAGCACACTTGCCAAAGCTGGCATGGCCAAAATCTTTGTTGTCATGTGGTATACAGTGCTACCACTCAATTATTTTAAACCCATTGATAGTAAAAATATACCTAATGATTACCTTTACTGCCAAATGAATCAGCGATTTTTTTTTACATCTGAAAAAGTGGTTGGTAAGTTAATGGAGAAGATCCTGAGAGGCAGGATTTATGAACATTTGGAGAGGCATAATATAATTAGGAATAGTCAGCATGGCTTTGTCAAAGGTAGGTCGTGCCTTAGGAGCCTGATTCTATTTTTTGAGGATGTGACTAAGCACATTGATGAAGGTAGAGCAGTAGATGTAGTGTGTATGGATTTCAGCAAGACATTCGACAAGGTACCCCATACAAGGCTTGTTGAGAAAGTAAGAAGGCATGGGCTGCAAGGGGGCATTGCTTTGTGTATCCAGAACTGGCTTGCCCACAGAAGGCAAAGAGTGGTTCTAGATGGGTCATAAACCCTACTCTTTGTGATATTTATAAATGACCTGGATGAAGAAGTGGAGTGATGGGGTAGTAAATTTGCTGATGACTCAAAGGTTGGAGATGTTGGGGGACATCACGTGATGATGTAGGATCGAGCCGTGGAAATCCAGCTCTCCCGTAAAAAACCAGTAAAATAATGTTTCAGTGAAGATAAGTTAGTAAATATTTTTTAAAAATTACTTATAAACTACTCAGGATTGTCTTAAGATATGTCTCCTAAACAGAAGCAGAAGAAAACTACTACTTTGAAGACAACACAAGTTGGAAAAGAATCAAGGCCGGCCGCCATCAAAGAACCTCAGGCTCTAGTGCATTTTACCTCCGGCGATACAGAACAGGAAACTGTGGCAACATCAACCGTCTCCAGAAAAAAAGAGCAACAGGAATTGCACATGCGTGAAGGAAGGGGCATGCGCAAACACGAGCAACCCAAACTACAAATCCCAGCTATGAGCCAAACTGAAAGTGAAAGTGAATATGAGGTGGAATCAGATTCTCTGGAGAAATCAGACTAAGTTGAAGAGACAAACAAAGAAGAGCAACAGTAAGAGGTTGGAGGTGATATTGGAGACATAAAAAAATCTTTGGCGCAAATAATGCATGAATTAAAAGCATTAAAGTAATAAAAAAAGATATTAAAATTTGAAGATTATGTTTGATAAAATGATGAAAAGACAGGACAAAATGGACAAGAAAATTAAAAACTTGGAAGAAACAATGGGAGACACCATTGATAGAGTGAATAAAATGGAAGATAATATTTCTGCCTGGACATCAGAAAGAAAACGGTTGTTGGAAAAAGTGGATGTACTTGAAAATTTTAGCAGACAAAATAATATTAAGATTGTTGGACTTAAAGAAGGTATAGAGGGAGAGGATCCAATACATTTTTTTCAAAAATGGATTCCAGAAATTTTGGAAATGGAAGAAGGAACCCAGTTAATTGAAATTGAAAGGGCTCACAGAGCCTTAAAATCAAGACCTCAAGTTGATCAAAACCCATGATCAATCTTGATAAAATGCTTAAGATATCAAGATAAAGAAAAGATCCTGAAGGTGGCTGCCCAATGTGCCAGAAAGAGAAACGGGCCATTGATTTTTTTTTACTGATTATCGGGATGCAGAAGAATTTGCACAAGAACTCCCAAATATTCGCTAATCACAGCCAAAGATTTAAAAGTGAAACGGACTAAAGATGAAGACAGGGACAGTGAATGGAGTTGATGGATGTTTAAGGACAGAAGAATATTTAAATATATTCTTAATTATATGATACAGGGGGAGAAAGGTAAAAGTTTGAGAAATATTAATCGAGAGTAGTGATATTATTTTTTCTTCTCTTATATATACTTTTTTATGTTACGGGGAGCTGGGGGAACTTTGGATCGATTGCTATGGGATTCACGTGTGTAATCATGGCAATTGCCATGACCTGTACAACGGAGGAGGGTAATGTTATGCTTTTTTTATTCACAACATTAGTAGGGGGGTATTTTTTTTCTTTATAATCCAATTTTCTTTAATCTTTCTTTCTTTGCCTGGACAATCGGGGGGGGGGGGGTAGACACATAGCAACACGGAGAATTTTAAAAAGATTTCCCAAGGAACTACGAAAGTTGAAAAGTTAGGTATTACTATAGACTGGAGTAACCCTGTTAAAAATAATGACTAATTTACTGAATTTTTTAAGTTTTAATATTAATGGGCTTAATGGACCAGTGAAAAGAAAAAGAATTTTTAGCATACATTAAGAAAATGAAAAGAGATATAGCTTTTTTTACAAGAAACACACTTAACAGAGATAGAACATCAGAAATTAAAGAGAGATTGGCTCAGAAATGTTATTGCAGCTTCATTTAATTCAAAGGCGAGGGGAGTTGCAATTTTGGTTAATAAAACTTTACCAATTAAAATACAAAATGTATTAATTGATTCTGCGGGGAGATATGTAATTATACATTGTCAAATTTTTTCAGAACTATGGACTCTTATGAATATTTATGCACCAAATGAAAATGATGTAAAATTTATACAAGAGGCCTTTTTGAATTTGGCTGCTGCACATGACAAAATATTAATATGTGGAGATTTTAATTTTTGTCTAGACCCAGTTTTAGATAGATCAACAAAGGTTGTTACAAAATCAAAAGAAGCAAAATTAACTTTATCATTGATGAAAGATTTAAATTTGATTGATATATGGAGAAGAATTAATCCAAAAGAAAGAGATTACTCATTTTATTCAAATAGACATAAAACTTATTCAAGGATAGATTTTTTCCTATTATCAACGAATAGTCAAGACAGAGTGAAAAATATGGAATATAAAGCAAGAATATTGTCAGATCATTCCCCCTTGACAATGACAATGATAATGATGGATAAAGAGGAATCGATTTACAGATGGAGATTTAATTCAATATTATTAAAACATCAAGATTTTTGTGATTTCGTGAAAAGGCAGATTCAGTTTTTTTTTAGATACAAATTTACATTCAGATGATGATAAATTTATAGTATGGGCAGCAACGAAGGCATATTTGAGAGGCCAGATAATAAGTTATACTTCTAAAATTAAGAAAGAATATATGGTAGAAATAGATCAATTGGAAAAAGAGATTACAAAATTAGAAAAATAATCTCAAAGATATATGACAGAAGAAAAACGAAGACAACTTGTTAACAAGAAGTTACAATATAATACACTTCAGACATACCGAACAGAAAAAGCAATTATGAGAACTAAACAGAGATATTACGAACTAGGTGAAAGATCACACAAGATTCTTGCTTGGCAGTTAAAAACAGACCAGATTTCCAAAATGATAAATGCAATTAGAACAAGTGTAAATAAAATTACTTATAAATCTTTAGAAATTAATGAAACTTTTAAGAATTTTTAATCTGAATTGTATCAATCAGAATCACAAAGTGATAATGTCGAGATAGAAAGGTTTATATCACAAATAACTCTTCCAAAATTGAATTCGGAAGAACAGAAAGGATTAGATATGCCTTTTACATTAAAAGAGGTTGAAGGAGCTTTAGGATCACTTCAGAGTAATAAATCCCCAGGAGAGGATGGTTTTCCACCTGAATTTTATAAAAAGTTTAAAGATTTACTAATTCCTCCTTTTATGGAGTTAATATACCAAGCGGAAAGAACGCATAAACTTCCAGAATCTTTTTCGACAGCTATTTTAATAGTATTGCCAAAAAAAGATAGAGATCTTTTAAAGCCAACATCATATAGAGCTATTTCTTTGTTGAATACTAACTATAAAATAATGGCAAAAATTTTATCTAATAGATTATCTAAATACTTACCAAAATTAATACATATGGATCAAACAGGATTTATCAAAAATAGACAATCGGCAGATAATGTAACTTGGTTACTTAGCATAATTCATTTGGCACAAAAGAGGGAGGAAATGAGTGTTGCAGTTGCTTTAGATGCAGAAAAAGCATTTGATAGATTGGAATGGGATTTTTTATTTAAGGTATTGGAAAAATATGGATTAGGAGTATCTTTTATAAAATGTATTAAAACCTTAAATACTAATCCCAAAGCTAAAGTAGTGATAAATGGTCAAATTTCAACATCATTTCAGTTAACAAGGTCAACTAGACAAGGTTGTCCGTTATCACCTGCTTTATTTGTGTTGGCGATAGAACCATTAGCTGAATTAATTAGAATGGACCCAGATATTATGGGTTTCAGAGTTAACCAGGAGGAACATAAGATTAATTTATTTGCTGATGATGTTTTGCTGTATTTAATAAACCCATTGTATTTGCTGTGTAAATTATCTTCTAGATTGGAAGAATATGGGAAAATATCAGGCTACAAAATAAATTGGGATAAAAGTGAAATTCTACCCCTTACTAAAGGAATTTATAGTCAATGTCGACTAATAACTCAATTTAGATAGCCGATAAATAGTATAAAATATTTAGGTATAAAAGTTGATAATGATATAAAGAATTTATATAAATTAAATTATTTACCATTATTGAAAAAAATTCAAGAAGATCTTGATAAATGGATTACATTACCAATAACATTAGTAGGCAGAGTAAATGCTGTAAAAATGAATATATTCCCTAGATTACAATATTTATTCCGAACACTACCAATACAATTACCGCAGAAGTTTTTTCAAGAGTTAAATAAATATGTGAGGAAGTTCCTTTGGAAAGGCAAGATGTCAAGAATATTGTTGGAAAAATTGACATGGAAATTTGACCTAGGAGGGTTACAACTTCCAAACTTTAAGAATTATTATAAAGCAAATCGACTTAGATTTATTGCATCTTTTTTTGATGAAGATAAACCGGCATGGATTAGAATAGAATTAGATAAAATAGGAGAAAATATACCAGAAGATTTTATACATAAGTGGGAATCTAAATGGATACGGGAAAAGAAAGAATCTCCTATATTAAGACATTTGATTGATTTATGGGATAAGATAAATGTTGATGATGAGATAAAGAAATCTTTATTAACAAAGAGATCTTTAATTCAAAATAAACTTATTCCTTTTACAATGGATAACCAACTTTTATACAATTGGTTTCAAAAAGGGATTAGATATATAGGAGATTGTTTTGAAGGAGATATATTAATGTCATTTGATCAATTAAAGAATAAATACAAAATATCAAACAACACTTTTTTGTTATTTCCAATTAAGGGCTTATTTAAGAGATAAATTGGGTCAAACAATGTTATTGCCGAAACCTAATGAAATAGAAACTTTAATTCAAAAAGGAAAAATTAAAAAAAATTATTTCTTGTATGTATAGTTTGATTCTAAAACAGGCAATTAAACAAGGAATTCGTAAGTCAAGCCAAAAATGGGAAAGTGATTTGAATATTAAAATTGAAGAAACAAGTTGGTCAAGACTATGTCTTGACAGTATGACAAATACAACAAATGTCCGGTTAAGATTAGTGCAATATAATTTTTTACATCAATTATATATTACACCACAAAAAATAAATAAATTAAACCCAAATTCATCTGATCAATATTTCCGATGTAATCAAGAAATTGGTACATTTTTACACTCTACTTGGTCTTGTTTTAAAATTCAACCTTTTTGGACAAATTTAAGAGTTTCATTGGAGCAAATTATTGGAACACAACTTCCACATAATCCAACATTATTTTTACTAGGCAATATTGAAGGGATAAAACCGAAATCCAAACTGAATAAATATCAGAAAGAATTCATAAAAATTGCATTGGCAGTAGCCAAAAAGGCTATTGCAGTTACTTGGAAATCGGATTCATCATTGGAAGAATGAAATTTTCAGCTGCATTCCACTTGAAAAAATTACTTATAATTTAAGAGATAAATATGAAATATTTCTGAAAATTTCGCGCCCTTATTTACAAAAGACAGGATTAAATATATATGTGCTCCGAAGATAAAATTATTGGTTATTTGGGGAAAGAAATAAATATATATACTAAAGCTATTATGAACTCCATGGAGCATGTGGGGATCTTCCGATATCCAGGCACTCTTTCTTTCTTTTTTTTCTTTCTTTCTTCTCTTTTTTTTCTCTTTGTACAGGGATATGTTAGGGGGGAGGGGTTAAGGGGAGGGGGGAAGGGTTGATAATTTTTTTTCCTTCTGTAACTATTTGAAAATTCAATAAAAAAATTTATTTAAAAAAAAGGTTGGAGATGTTGTGGATAGTGTGGAGGGCTGTCAGAGGTTACAGTGGGAGATTGATAGGATGCAAAACTGGGCTGAGAAGTGGCAGATAGAGTTCAATCCAGATAAGTGTGAGGTGATTTATTTTGGTAGGTCAAATAGGATGGCAGAATATAGTATTAATGGTAAGACTCTTGGCAGTGTAGAGGATCAGAGAGATCTTGGGGTCTGAGTCCATAGGGCACTCAAAGCTGCTGTGCAGATTGGCTCTGTGGTTAAGAAAGCATACAGAGTATTGGCCTTCATCAATCGTGGAATTGAGTTTAAGAACTGAGAGGTAATGTTGCAGCTATATAGGACCCTGGTCAGACCCCACTTGGAGTACTGTGCTTAATTCTGGTTGCCTCATTACGGGAAGGACGTGGAAACCATAGAAAGGGTGCAGAGGAGATTTACAAGGATGTTGCCTGGATTGAGGAGAATGCCTTATGAGTATAGGTTGAGTGAACTCGGCCTTTTTTTTGTAATTCAAATTTTTATTATTATTTATTCTTATTTTACAAAGCAGCACAGCATATCATAGAGCAAATACAGTACAGCATACTTACACAGTCATCCCATGACAAGAAAGCATATAAAACTAAGAAACAGAAAAAAAAATTCTAATTTAATTTTAAATTAACATATAAACCAAAATTGATCCCACGCGTCTTGCATTTTTCCCTCACTGTTAATTCTTCCCAACATGTGTCCATCTTAAACATTTCCTCAGTGACGGAGGATGAGAGGTGACCTGATAGAGGTCTATAAGATGATGATAGGCATTGATCATGTGGATAGTCAAAGGCCTTTTCCCAGGGCTGAAATGGCTAGTACAAAGAGAGGACACAGTTTAAAGGTTCTTGGAAGTAGGTACAGAGGGGATGTCAGGGCTAAGTTTTCTACTCAGAGAGTGGTGAGTGCGTGGAATGGGCTGGCAGTGACAGTGATGGAGGTGGATACAGTAGGGTCTTTTAGGAGACTCCTGGATAGGTACATGGAGCTCTGAAGAAAAGAGGGCTTTGGGTAACCCTAGGTAATTTCTAAGGTAATGTTTGGCACAGCTTTGTGGGCTGAAGGACCTGTATTGTGCTATAAGTTTTCTATATTTCTATATTTCAATGTTTCTAAAATCAGTGAGGTGTGTTCATAGGAAATGTTTTACACCAGCTGAGCACCCAGCTGGATGGTTGTTAGAAAATGTGATGTTAGGTGATAAATTTGAAATATTTGCAGACCTTGTGTGTACCTCAGTACATGGATAATAAATGGTTACAATAACAATACTATTTATAAATTACATTATTTTCAATTGTTTTTAAAAGACTAATATTAATTTTTAATAGCTGATCTTGTACTAGCCGAGTTTAGATCAGTTTAGACCATATATTTTAAAAAAAGCGTTTCACAATATAAGATGATTGTCAAAACTTTTTGCCATCTAATTTTGTCCAGAACTCCAGCATTGAGCTCACTGTCTGCAAATTAATCTTCTTCAAAACACAAGCAATTGCAGTTTAGAACTCCGATGAAATTTGATTGCTTATTTTAATCCCTACATATCAAGCTTCCTTGTTCATTCATACAGCAGATGGTTACATGTCCTACATCAAAGGTTAACAGTGGGAATGAGCAATAATAGAAAACAGCAATAAATAAATTCAATAACCTGAAATGAATGGAGGCAGAGCCTTCAATAAGCATAATATAATCTGATCTGGAAAGAAAAATCTTGCTGAAGGCAAGTTGGCTATACCAGCTGTGACAAAATATAACCAAGGGAAAAATCATAGTGCAACTGCAGTAATTTATTTAAGTTTCACTAAAAAATTAGCTACTTTTTTTCAATTACCTTGAAAATCTTATGGCGGTGCTTTGGAAGGATAGATTACAGAGCTCCTCTAGGGAGGCTATTTGGGTGGAATTGAGGAATGGGAAAGGTGTAGTAACACTGATAGGAGTGTATTATAGGCCACCTAATGGGGAGCGTGAGTTGGAAGAGCAAATGTGTAAGGAGATAGCAGATATTTGTAGTAAACACAAGGTGGTGATTGTGGGAGATTTTAATTTTCCACACATAGATTGGGAAGCTCATTCTGTAAAAGGGCTGGATGGTTTAGAGTTTGTGAAATGTGTGCAGGATAGCTTTTTGCAACAATACATAGAAGTACCGACTAGAGATGGGGCAGTGTTGGATCTCCTGTTAGGGAATGCGATAGGTCAGCTGACAGATGTATGTGTTGGGGAGCACTTCGGGTCCAGTGATCACAATAGCATTAGCTTCAATATAATTATGGAGAAGGACAGGACTGGACCTAGAGTTGAGATTTTTGATTGGAGAAAGGCTAACTTTGAGGAGATGCGCAGGGATTTAGAGAGAGTGGAATGGGTCAAGTTGTTTTATGGGAAGGATGTAATAGAGAAATGGAGGTCATTTAAGGGTGAAATTATGAGGGTACAGAATCTTTATGTTCCTGTTCGGTTGAAAGGAAAGGTTAAAGGTTTGAAAGCGCCATGGTTTTCAAGGGATATTAGAAACTTGGTTCGAAAAAAGAGGGATGTCTACAATAGATATAGGCAGCATGGAGTAAAGGAATTGCTCGAGGAATATAAAGAATGTAAAAGGAAACTTAAGAAAGAGATTAGAAAAGCTAAAAGAAGTTACGAGTTTGGTTTGGCAAATAAGGTGGAAGTAAATCCGAAAGGCTTCTACAGTTATATTAAAAGCAAGAGGATAGTGAGGGATAAAATTGGTCCCTTAGAGAATCAGGGTGGTCAGCTATGTGTGGAGCCGAGGGAGATGGGAGAGATTTTGAACGATTTCTTCTCTTCGGTATTCACTAAGGAGAAGGATATTGAATGGTGTAAGGTGTGGGAAACAAGTAAGGAAGTTATGGAACCTATGACAATTAAAGAGGTGGAAGTACTGGCGCTTTTAAGAAATTTAAAAGTGGATAAATCTCCGGGTCCTGACCGGATATTCCCCAGGACCTTGAGGGAAGTTTGTGTAGAGATAGCAGGAGCTCTGACGGAGATCTTTCAGATGTCATTAGAAACAGGGATTGTGCCGGAGGATTGGCGTATTGCTCATGTGGTTCCATTGTTTAAAAAGGGTTCTAGAAGTAAGCCTGGCAATTATAGACCTGTCAGTTTGACATCAGTGGTGGGTAAATTAATGGAAAGTATTCTTAGAGATAGTATTTATAATTATCTGGATAGACAGGATCTGATTAGGAGTAGCCAGCATGGATTTGTGCGTGGAAGGTCATGTTTGACAAACCTTATTGAATTTTTTGAAGTAGTTACGAGGAATGTTGACGAGGGTAAGGCAGTGGATGTAGTCTATATGGACTTCAGCAAGGCCTTTGACAAAGGTCCACATGGAAGGTTAGTTAAGAAGGTTCAGTCGTTAGGTATTAATGCTGGAGTAATAAAATGGATTCAACAGTGGCTAGATGGGAGATGCCAGAGAGTAGTGGTGGATAATTGTTTATCGGGATGGAGGCCGGTGACTAGCGGGGTGCCTCAGGGATCTGTTTTGGGCCCAATGTTGTTTGTAATATACATAAATGATCTGGATGATGGGGTGGTAAATTGGATTAGTAAGTATGCTGATGATACTAAGGTAGGAGGTGTTGTGGATAATGAGGTGGGTTTTCAAAGCTTGCAGGGAGATTTATGCCGGTTAGAAGAATGGGCTGAACGTTGGCAGATGGAGTTTAATGCTGAGAAGTGTGAGGTTCTACATTTTGGCAGGAATAATCCAAATAGAACATACAGGGTAAATGGTAGGGCATTGAGGAATGCAGTGGAACAGAGAGATCTAGGAATAACAGTGCATAGTTCCCTGAAGGTGGAGTCTCATGTAGATAGGGTGGTGAAGAAGGCTTTTGGAACGCTGGCCTTTATAAATCAGAGCATTGAGTACAGAAGTTGGGATGTAATGTTAAAATTGTACAAGGCATTGGTAAGGCCAAATTTGGAATATTGTGTACAGTTCTGGTCACCGAATTATAGGAAAGATATCAATAAATTAGAGAGAGTGCAGAGACGATTTACTAGGATGTTACCTGGGTTTCAGCACTTAAGTTACAGAGAAAGGTTGAACAAGTTAGGTCTCTATTCATTGGAGCGTAGAAGGTTGAGGGGGGATTTGATCGAGGTATTTAAAATGTTGAGAGGGATAGATAGAGTTGACGTGAATAGGCTGTTTCCATTGAGAGTAGGGGAGATTCAAACGAGAGGACATGATTTGAGAGTTAGGGGGCAAAAGTTTAAGGGATACACGAGGGGGTATTTCTTTACTCAGAGAGTGATAGCTGTGTGGAATGAGCTTCCTGTAGAAGTAGTAGAGGCCAGTTCAGTTGTGTCATTTAAGGTAAAATTGGATAGGTATATGGATAGGAAAGGAGTGGAGGGTTATGGGATGAGTGCGGGTAGGTGGGACTAGGTGAGATTAAGAGTTCGGCATGGACTAGGAGGGCCGGAATGGCCTGTTTCCGTGCTGTGATTGTTATATGGTTATATGGTTACCTCAATTGTCATAGGACAGATTTGCCCTGATGAACATACAATACAAATAATTACTTAGCAGATTTATCTAAAATCCTTCTTCCTGCTATATCAACCAAGGCATTAACCCATTTATTTTAAATAGGATAATGTCATCTAAAATGAGAGACTGGAATAAGTTAAGCATACGTCATTCAAGAAATAAATTTCCAGGCCAACGATGTTCTAATGCTGCAATGTCAGTTTTGCAAAATAAGTCTTAGATCTACTAGCAAAGGATTATTATATCATTAACTTTGTATTCACAATAACTGAACTAACTATGAAACTAAAATGGGGCATGGGTGCTGATCAAATAAATTACCTCAAAAGCAATCAGGTTGCAATTTCATAGATGTAGGTGCTTTTCAAATGAATTCTGTGATCAGCTTAATATGTAAACAAAATTAGAAGTTAATGGAAATACTCAGCAGGTCAGGCAGCATCTGAAGAGAAATAAAGTTAACAATCTAGGTCCAAAACCCTTTGTCAGAACTGGGGAAGATAGAAAACATTAATCTTCAGTGAGAAAGAAGATGGGTGTAAGTGAAGTGGTGTAACAGAAAACCTCTGTTCAGGTGAGACGCAGTAAGTAAATATATTAGTTAGATGAGCAGCTGAAATCAAATTATTCTTCATTTTCTGTTATTAATAGCGAGACCGTGGGATATGCCCAACAGGTCAAAATACAAAAAAAACCCAAAATCTGATCCAAAACAATGACAGCCACAAGTGCCCAGGTCTAAATGGGACTGAAAGAAAGAGGCCTAATGTTAGGAATTTAATACTGAGTTCAGAAGGCTGCAACCTGCCCAAAGTGTAGATAAGCTTTTTCTTCTTCAGCTTCTGCTGTGTTTCCTTGTAACAGAGTAGGAGAATACTGTGAGAAAGGTTAGAGTGGGAGTGAGATATTGAATTAAAGTGGCAGGCAACAGAAAGTTCAAGATCACTCCAATAGACTGTATGCAAATATGCAGTAAAGCACTAGACTTCTTCAGTATTGAGGAGAACTCAGCAGGAACACTGATTGCAGCCCCGTAGGTTAGAAGAAGTGTAAACAAATTACTGCTTTACCTGGAAATATTGCTGATCCTTGGATGGTGGGTTACCCCTCAAGTATCAGGCTCTTGAATTAGAGGGGATAACTTTACTCAAATTCACTTGTCCCATCACTGAATTGTTCCCCTGACCTACGGACTTACTTTCAAGGATTTTTCATCTCATATTCTTGATATTTATTGCTGCTTTATCTATTATCATTGTATTTTTATGTTTTTCTTATCTCAATCTGGTAAAACCTGAGGTACAGGCATAGACCAGCACACTCATTTCTCAACTGCTAGGAATTTTCAGACAATTATAGTGGTGTTTAGTATAGTGGCTTTCAGGAGATTTACATAAATATTGCTGTGTAGGCATAATTGTTTATTGCTATGAATGTAGTGACTTTACAATGATTCCAGTTGTAGTGTTCCATAGTCTTTCAATTTCCTCTTTTAATTCAGCATATTTCTGTTGATTTTCACTTGCTGATATCTGTATGTTATGTGTGTTTGGAATGACTATATCTAGTAAGCAAGCTGTTCTTGTCTGTTTATCCTGACTATTATATCCAGATGGTTATTATGGATTGTCCTATCTGTAATAATGGATCAGTCATAATATGATTTGTAGGACTCTGACTCTAAAACAAGATCAGGCTTGTATTTATAGTAAGGTATGAGTTTGTATTTTAAAGCAAGATTTTGGTGAATAACATTTGCCACCTAATTGTGTCTGTGTAAGTAATCAGATTGAGTTAAACTTCTGCAGGATCTTGTCATGTGTTGGATTTTTTCTGGTTTCTCTTGGCGTTTTGTGCATTTATCATCTTGAATATGTAGGTTTTTAATGTATTTTTAATAATTTTTTTGTGTTAAGCACCTGGTCCTGTGTTGCCTCAAGAAACCCCTCTGTTTCTGGGAGGAGATCTCCAAATCTGAGCCAAGCATCTGACGCTTCCTTGTTGACATCTAGTCTGCTCAGACCATGGGGAGGTCTTCCATGGAGAGTCGTACTCTTCCATTGGCTAACTTTTCCTTCAATAGTGATAATTTCTTCATATTTCTGGGTTGTGCTTCCATTTAACTTTAGTGGTGTGAGCTTATCAGAATTCCATATGGTCGCATGGAGTGCTGAATCCTGTTTTTGTTGGTGAAAAACAAATAAGTTTGATCCAACTGTTGTGTATATTTTTTACGTCTATTATTCATCTTCCTCCTTCTCTCTTAGGTAGTGTTAATCTAAGTGTCTTTGAGTGTACATAGTGTTTTCTAAAATTTGTCATTTCAGTTCTTTTCTTTGTAAAATTTCCAGATCAGTTTCGGACCAAGGTATTATGCAAAAAGAATATGGGTATAATGAAAACATTTGTTGCATTTGTTATATTTTTACTATTGAGCTCTGTTTGGCTGATTTTCTTAAGATTTGAAATAAATTCTGTTGATAGTTATCCCTTTATCAGACTATGGTCTATTTTCTTTGTTGATATCCCAGATACTTATATGTTTCATATTCATCCATTGGTTGTATTGTATTCTGCTGCTCTGTTTTCTATTCTACCAGTTCTATTGCATCTTTCTTTCTGTTTAATGTTCTACACTTATCTAGTCCAAAGTTCATGTTTATATCTTCAGAAAATAGTTCTACTGTTTGAATTAATTGCTTTAGATTTACTGATGAAAGAATGTATATTTCAATTGTCCATGCGCAGAGATGAAGAGAAGATGAACGAAATGGGGGTGAAGATATGAAAAATGAGCTAAGGAAGGAAAAAACCAAGATAGATATGCAAGTGGATGATGCTCAGATAGATTCAGGTGGCTAAGGGTGTAGTAACAGAGCATGAGAGAGAAGAGGCATGGAAAAGGTCAATGAAGGGAGAGAAATAGTAAGACCATAAGACATCGGAGCAGAAATAGGCCATTTGGCCCATTGAGTCTGCCCCATCATTCCATCATGGCTGATTATATTCTCTCTCTTTCTCTTGCCTTTCCCATAACCTTTGACACCCTGACTAATCGAGAATGTATCAACCTTCACTTTAAATGTACCCAATGACTAGACCTCCACAGCTGTTTGTGGTAATGAATTTCACAAATTCATCACCCTCTGGCTAAGTAAATTCCTCCTCATCCATTCTAAAGTAGCGTCCTTCTATTCTGTGCTGTGCCCTCTGGTGCTAGACACACCCCACTATTGGAAACACACTCTCCACACCACTCTATCCAGGTGTTTCATATTCAGTTGGTTTCAATGAGGACCCTCTTTCATATTTCTAAACTCCAGTCAGTAGAGGCCTAGAGCTATCAAATGCTCCTCATCCCTGTCATTCCTGGAATCATTCTTGTGAAACATCTTTGGACCCTCTCCAATGCCAGCACATCTTTGCTTAGATAAGGGCCCAAAACATAACATATGGACATAAGAAATAGGAGCAGGAGTAGCCCATCTGGCCCATTGTTCAATAAGGTCATGGCGGATCTGGCCATGGACTCATCTCCATCTATCTGCCTTTTCCCCATAACCCTTAACTTCCTTACTATGCAAAATCTGTCCAACCTTGTCTTAAATATATTTACTGATGTAGCCTCCACTGTTTCATTGGATAGAGATTTCCAAAGAATTCCTGTCTGGGGAAAAGCAGTTCCTCCTCATCTCCATCCTAAAACTACTTCCCTGAATGTTGAGGCTATATCTTCTAGTTTCACCCAGCAGTGGAAACAACTTTCCTGCCTTTATCTTATCTATCCATTTCATAATTTTCTGTTTCTTTTTTTTAATTTATCTTTTTATTGAAGTTCATCATCAAACAAAGATTTCCATAAGATGTATTTCAGACATTGTACATATATATCATATATATCACAAATCTACACATAGTATTTATCCGAGGTATACACTTACAGAAAAGAATGGAAAGAAAAAACAAGCAAAAGGAAAAAACTATGTACAAGTAGGGAGTGATCTTTTTTTTTACAACATACTCATTGATTTATGAGAATAAAATCAGGCCTATGACCTATGAGGCATTATGTAGTTAAACCATTTTCCCAGTATGAATCAAATTGTTCCAGCTTATGATTAACAGATGCTGTTATCTTCTCCATTTTGTAAATGTCCATTGTAATTTCCATCCGTGTATTTAAAGTTGGGCTCTCCTGTGATAACCATTTATGATAACAAGGAGAAGGAAGGAGGGGTAATTATATCTGAGGAAGAATGGACAACAATATGGAGGTATCAATGGAAGTGTATCAGTTCACAGAAATGGAGGGAGTTTGGATGGAAAAACTTGGTAAGATATTTTATTACCCCCTCTCAGAAATCCCATTATGATAGTAACCTCCCTGTAGAAATTGGAGAAATTGTGGAAATCAAAATGCAAATCATTATCATACTTTTTGGGACTGCCCTGTTATCAAAAACTATTGGAGGGGGATACACAATGCCCTACAAGACATCTTTAAATGTGAAATACCCTTAGAGAGTAAGACCATATATTTTGGATATATGCCTCAAGAATGGTTGAAAATGAATATACTGTTGGTGGCTGGTAAAAATACTCTTACCAGGAAATTTTCTATGTTTCTATAAGATCTCCTCCCATTCTTCTGAATTCCAGTGAGTACAGTCTCAGGTGACTCAATCTCTCCTCATAGTCTAATCCTCTCATCTCTGAAATCAACCTGGTGAGTATCCTCTGTGCTGCCTCCAAAGCCAGTATATCCTTCCTCAGGTAAGGAGACCAGAACTGCACGCAGTACTCCCGGTGCAGCCGCACCAGTACTCTGTACGTTTGCAGCATAACCTCCCTGCTCTTGAATTCAATCCCTCTAGCAATGAAGGCTAACTTGGCTAATTTGCCTGCTGCACCTGTAAACCAACGTTTTGTGACTCATGCACAAGTCCTTCTGCACAGCAGCATGCTGCAATTTTTTACCATTTGAATAATAATCTGATCTTCCATTTTTCCTTCCAAAGTGGATGACCTTGCATTTACCAACATTGTACTCCATCTGCCACTCAGTTAACCTATCTATATCTCTCTACAGACAGTCAGTACCTTCTGCACAATTTGCTTTTCCACTCAATTTAGAATCATCAGCAAACTTAGATACACTACACTTGGTCCCATCTTCCAGATCATTAATGTATATTGTGAACATTAATGACCCCTGTGGCACACCGCTCACCACTGATTGCCAACCAGAGTAGCACCCATGTATCCCAACTTTCTGCTTTCCTTTATCCATGCTAATACATCACTCCCAAGTCTATGCATCCTTATCTTATGAATAAGTCCTTTATGCAGCACCTTATCGAATGCCTTCTGGAAATCCAAGCGAATAACATTCACCTGGTCCCCTCTGTTCACTGCGCTCGTTATATCCTCAAAGAACTTCCGTAAGTTTGTCAAGCAGGATCTGCCTTTGCTGAATCCATGCTGTGTGTGCCTGATGGATCCATTTTTTTTCAGATGCCTCGCTATTTCTTCTTTAATGATAGCTTCAAGCATTTTCCCAACTACAGATGTTAAACTAACTGGCCTGTAGTTACCTGCCTTTTGCCTACATCTTTTTTTGAACAATGGCATTACGTTCACCATCTTTCAATCCACTGGGACCTGCCCAGAGTCCAGAAATTGAGGTAAATTATCACCAAAGCTTCTACTATAACTTGTGCCATTTCTTTCAGTACCCTGGGATGCATTCCATCAGGACCAGGGGACTTGTCTACCTTGAGGCGTAGGGGACTTGTCTATCTCCAGGCACACAAGTTTGCTCAGTACTACCTCTTTAGTGATAGGTATCGTATTGAGGTCCTCACTTCCCATCGCATCCATAAGATTTCAAAGGTACATTTAATGTCAGAGAAATGTGTACAATATACATCCTGAAATGCTTTTTCTTCGCAACCATCCATAAAAACAGAGGAGTGCCCCCAATGAATGAATGACAGTTAAATGTTAAAACTTCAGAGTCCACCCCCCCAGCTTCCCCCCCACACGTAAACGGCAGCAAACAACAATCCCCCATCCTCCCACTGGCCAAGAAAAGCATCGGCACCCGTCACTAAGCACTCGAGCGTGAGCAAGGCAACAGCAAAGACACAGACTTGCAGTTACCCCAAAGACTACATTGTTCACCCAGTATTCGACATACTACAGGCTCACTCTCTCCCTAATGAGGGAGAAAGAGATGTTTCTGTTTCACAGTGAGAGGGGAAACATAACAAACAATTCTCTTGTTTACGATGTTAAAAGTCCATTACGTTGCTTTTTCCGAGCTCTGTGCCCAAAGATCTCAAGTCTCTGGGTACACAGCTTTAGACCTTCCATCTCCCCCGACACACTGGTCTTCTTTTCAGGCACGACTTCTGATTCCCCTGTCTCCAGAGCCACAAAAACTCGGTCCTCCGAAGGTGAGCGGAGCTCTTAGGCCGAGCTCTTGGTGTGCCGAACAATGGCCAGTTATGAAACCTCGAGAGCGGGTCCCATTCCCACAAAGAACCAAAACCAGCATGTAACTCCAGGTCAGGGTCTTCAAAAGAACCCTGAAAGGGAAAAATAGAGATATTAAAGATGGAAATAGAGCTGTTTCCAAAGCTGCAAGCAAAGGAGTTGCCGTTCAGTGCCATTAACCCTCCTAGGCTCTGCCATAACATCTTTCTTTGGGATGTTAGACATGTCCTCCACCATGAAGACCAAACACAAAATGGTAATTCAAAGCCTTGGCCATTTCTTCATTACTCAATATCAATTCCCCCTTCTCATCCAGCAAGGGACCTATGTTCACTTTAGCCACCCTTTCCCACTTTATATAATTATAAAAAAAACTCTTACTATCCATTTTTATATTTGTGCTAGTTTATTTTCATAATCTAGCTTCCCTTTCTTTATTGCTTGCTGGGAGGTACTTTGTTGCTTTTTAAAGTTTTCCTGATCTTCCAGTTTCCACTACTCTTGGTGACTTTGTTTGCACTAGCTTTTAGTTTGATGCCTTCTTTTATTTCCTAAGTTATTCAAGGCTGGCTCTCCCCACTCTTACTGTCCTTGCTATTAAGTGTAATACTGTACACTTTTGTTGAGTACCGTGAAAAATCTCTTTGAAAATCTTCCACTGTTCCTCAACCGTCCCACCATATAACCTGTGTTACCAGTCTACACTAGCCAAATCCTCCCTCATCCCATTGTAGTCTCCATTGTTTAGGCATAATACACTGGTTTTAAATCAAACTATTACATCCTCCATTTGTATGAGAAACTTAATAATACTGTGATCACTCTTTCCAAGAGGATACCCAACTACAAGATCACTAATTTCACCTGTCTCATTACACAGGACCAGATCTAAAATAATGTGTTCCCTTGCAGGTTCAGTAACATGCTGTTCAAGAAAGCCATCATGGATGCATTCTATGAAGTCCTTCTGAAGACTGCCTCGACCAACTTGATTCAACCAATCTATGTGCAAGTTAAAGTCCCCCATGATAACTGCTGTTCCATTCTTACAGCCTCAGATATTCCTCTGTTTATTGCCTGTGCCACTGTAATGTTGTTATTTGGTGGCCAATAGACAACTCCCACCAGTGATTTTTTTTCCCTTTACTATTCCTAATCTCTACCCAGATAGATTCAACATTCTACTCCTGAGATCTTATATCATCTCTCACTATCGCCCTGATCTCATCTTTAATTAAGAACATGATGCACCATCAATAACTCTCGGAGACGTGAGGCAAGATATAGGCTTTTACTGGCTGGAAGAAAGAACAAGCAGCAATTGACCACCAGACTACCTCCTGGAGACTGAGGCCGGGGCGGTGTCTCCAATCGCCTTTATACCGGGGTCTGTGGGAGGAGCCACGGTCAGTGGGAGGAGCCACAGGAGCAGTCAGCAGGGGGGGCGTGTCCAGACAAGTATATGTAGTTCACCACAGAACACTAGCCCACCTCCCTTATCTTCCTGCCTATCCTTCCATATTACCTGATATCCTTGGATATTTAATTCCCAATTCTGTCCACCCTGCAACCACATCTCTGTAATGGCCACTAAATTATACCCTTTTGTACTGATTTGTGCCACAAGTTCACTGACCTTGTTTTGAATACTATGGACATTCAAATGAAGTCCCCTTGGACTCATTGTGCTTTTAAAATCTTGCAATCTTTTATTCTTTTGCACTTGACTTCTCTTCACTCCACTCTTACTTTTCTCTTTTTTATCTTTTGCTTTTACTTTTTCTTTATCCACACTTTTGTATTTTATTTTATCCATACTTCTCCAATCTGTTGAACCCAACTGACTACTATTTAGTTTAAAACCCAACCCACAGCCCTGGTTATGCGATTCGCCAGGATCCAGGTCCCATCACGGTTCAGGTGGAGCCCATCCCATTGGAACAGTTCCCTCCTTCCCAATACTAGTGCCAAATTCCCATGAATTCAAACCCACTTCTCCCACGCCAAACCTTGAGCCACTCATTTAACTCTAATGTGATTCTGATTCTCGTTCTGATTCTGATTCTATCCCATCTCTCTATACTGTCCATTTCCCTCCAATCTCTCTGCATCTCGAACTACCTCTTGAACAGCAGTATTCTGTCAGTTTCCACAACTACCCATGACAGTGCCTTCCAGGCACTACCACTCTCTGTGTATCAAGAACAAAAATTGCCTTGCACATCTCCTCTAAATTTTCGCTCTGTCACCTTGAATGTATGTCCCCTATTACTTGACATTTCTACCTGGGAAAATGACTGACTATCTACCCTATCTATGCCTCTTACAATTTTATAATAAGACCATAAGAGATAGGAGCAGAAGTAGGCCATTCATCCCATCAAGTCTGCTCCGCTATTCAATCATGGGCTGATCCAATTCTTCCAGTCATCTCCACTCCCCTGTCTTCTCTCCATACCCTTTGATGCCCTGGCTAATCAAGAATTAATCTCTCTGCCTTAAATGCACCCAATGAGTTGGCCTCCACAGCCACTCAAGGCAACAAATTCCACAGATTTACCACCCTCTGACTAAAGTAATTTCTCCGCATCTCTGTTCTAAATATTCGTCCTTCAATCCTGAAGTTGTTCCCTCTTGTCCTAGACTCCCTACCATGGGAAATAACTTTGCTATATCTAATCTTTTCAGGCCTTTTAACATTCGGAATGTTTCTATGAGATTCCCCCCCGCCCCCTTTTATTCTCCTGAACTCCAGGGAATACAGCCCAAGAGCTGCCTAATGTTCCTCATACAGTAACCCTCTCATTCCTCGATTAATTCTCATGAACCTTCTCTGAAACTTCTTCATCCTTTCTAAAATAAGGAGCCCAAAAGTGCACACAATACTCCAAGTGTGGTATCACAAGTGCCTTAGAGGGCCTCAACATCACATCCCTGCTCTTGTATTCTATACCTCTAGAAATGAATGCCAACATTGCATTCGCCTTCTTCACCACCGACTCAACCTGGAAGTTAACCTTTAGGGTATCTTGCACAAAGACTCCCAAGTCCCTTTGCATCTCTGCTTTTTGAATTCTCTCCCCATCTAAATAATAGTCTGCCCGTTTATTTCTTTCACCAAAGTGCATGACCATACAGTTTCCAAGATTGTATTTCATTTGCCACTTCTTTGCCCATTCCCCTAAATTATCTGAGTCTCTCTGCAGGCTCTCTGTTTCCTCAACACTACCAGCTCCACCACCTATCTTTGTATCATCGGCAAATTTTGCCTCAATTCCATTAATCCCATTGTCCAAATCATTGACGTACAGAATTGTAAAAAACACAGCGGTCCCAACACTGACCCCTGTGTAACTCTACTAGTAACCGGTAGCCAGCCAGAATAGGATACCTTTATTCCCACTCTCTGTTTCCTGCCTATCAGTCAATGCTCCACCCATGCTAGTAACTTCCCTGTAATTCCATGGGCTCTTATCTTGCTAAATAGCCTCATGTGCGGTACCTTGTCAAAGGCCTTCTGAAAATCCAAGTATACCACATCTACTGCATCTCCTTTGTCTACCCTGCTTGTAATTTCCTCAAAAAATTGCAGTAGGTTAGTCAGGCACGATTTTCCTTTCAAGAAACCATGCTGGCTTTGGCCTATCTTGTCATGTGCCTCCAGGTACTCCGTAATCTCATCCCTAACAATCGATTCCAATAACTTCCCAACCACTGATGTCAGGCTAACAGGTCTATAGTTTCTTTTCTGCTGCATCCCACCCTTCTAAAATAGCAGAGTAACATTTGCAATTTTCCAGTCATCTGGTACAATGCCAGAATCCATTGATTCTTGAAAGATCATTGATAATGCCTCTGCAATCTCTCCAGTTATTTCCTTCAGAACCCAAGGGTGCATTCCATCATGTCCAGATTTATCCACCCTCAGACCATTAAGTTTTCTGAGCACCTTCTCAGTTATAATTTTCACTGAACATACTTCACTTCCCTGACACTCATGAATGTCCGGATACTGCAGATGCATTCCACTGTGAAGACTGATGCAAAATACGCATTCAGTTCCTCTGCCTTCTCTGCGTCTCTCATTACAATATCTCCAGCATCATTTTCTATTGGTCCTATATCTACCCTCAACTCTCTTTTACCTTTTATATACTTAAAAAGCTTTTAGTATCTTCTTTGATAGTAGTCACCAGCTTCTTTTCGCAATTCATCTGTTCCTTCCCAATGACCTTCTTTGTTTCCTTCTGCAAGTTTTTAAAAGTTTCCCAATCCTTTTTCTTCCCACTAGCTCTGGCTTCCTTGTATGCCCTCTCTTTTGCTTTTAGTTTGGCTCTGACTTCATTTGTCAGCTACAGTAGTTCCATCTTCTATTCAAAAATTTCTTCTTATTTGGAATATATCTGTCTTGCACTTTCCTTGTATTTTGCAGAAACGTCAGCTAATGCTGCTCTGCTATCATTCCTGCTAGTGTCCATTTCCAGTCTACTTTGGCCAGTACCCCTCTCATGCCATTGTAATTTTCTTTATTCCACTGAAATAGCAACACATTGGAATTTAGTTTCTCCTTCTCAAATTTCAGAGTGAACTCGGTCATATTGTGATCACTTTTCCCTAAGAGTTCCTAACCTTAAGCTCTCTTATCACCTCCAGATCATTGCACAACACCCAATCCAGCACTTACAATCCCCTAGTGGGCTCAACAACAAGCTGTTCTAAAAAACCATCCCTTAGACTTTCTACTTCCCCAACAATTATCATGACATTGCCCTTCTGACATGACTTTTCTATCTCTTGCTGTAATTTGTAATCCACATCCCAGCTGCTGTTTGGAGGCCTGTATACAACTGTCATTCGGGTCTTTTTCCCTTGCCATTTCTTAATTCTACCAATAGAGACGCTACACCTTCCAATCCTATTTCACCCCTTGCTAATGATTTTATATTATTTCTTATACACAGCGCCACACCACCCCTCTGCCTACTAAGCTATCTTTCCGATACATTGTGTATCCTTGGACGTTCAGCTCCCAATGGCAGGCATCCTTTAGCCAAGTTTTAGAGATGGCCACAACATCATATTTGCCAATCTGTAGCTGAACTTCAAGATCGTCCATTTTATTTCTTATGCTGCGTGCATTCAAGTATAATGCTTTCAGTCCAGTATTTGTTGCTTTCTGTTTTAACTGCACCACGCCTCTATTGCCTTGTAGATCATTACACCGGCTGTGATTATGCCTCATCTCCTCCCTGTCCTTTCTATCATCTCTGTTGCATGCTATCTTTGATTTATTTCTGTTTTCCCCTTCCTCCGCCCTATCACTCTGGTTCCCATCCACCTGCCAAATTAGTTAAAACCCCCCTGAACAGCTCTCTTTAACCTGCATGCTAGGATATTGGACCCCTTTGGGTTCAGGTGTAACCCGTCCTTTTTGTACAGGTTGTACCTCCCCCAATGATTCAGAAACCCAAACACCAGTCTCTCAGCCACACATTAGTAAGCCTTATTATGCTATTCTTGCACTCGTTAGCACGTGGCACAGGCAGCAATCCTGAAATTACTACCTTATTCAGGTGAATGTAGAGAAAGAATAAGGCAAATGAAGGACACAACTTGCTACAAAAAGGTGGACAGAATGTGCTGACTGGGCAGATCAAGGCATGAACAGATTTTTTTAAAAACTTTTTTTATTGTTTTCAAATAGTTACAGAATAAATGTGTATGAAAAAAAATGTTACCCAACCCCCCTCCCCTTAACCCCTCCCCCCTAACATCGCTATTGGCATGAACAGATTTGAAGCTAATAGACTTGAGCTGATCCCTTTTGAACACAGGGAGTCAACGAACCTTGGCAAGGATGGGGGTGATGGATTTCTGTACCATTGTGCAGTGTTCTGAATAAGTTGACTGGGAAAGCTGCCAAAGGGATAATGGGATGAAATTTATCCTCGGAGCAACTGAAGCACATTTTAAAAAGTTCAGCAGAGGAGCTGAAATATAAATGAAGGCAGGAGATAAGCCTGGGACTGAAGAAGGTCAATTTGGTGATGGACTGGATGTATATTATGAATCTTGCTTTAGAGTTGAACAGAATACTAAAGTGAAGCATTAATTGATTCAGCCTGATAAAGCAAACAGAAAGCCAAAGATAAATGGTAAAATTGATCAAGCTGCCATCAATCCGACTAAAACTGAACCATGTTATGACTTATATAGGACTTGATTTTAGATGAGTTGTTAGTAGAGAAAGAGGCAAATGTAGTCAGCTTACAAACTAATGTTATTCCTTTGGTTAACAATTCTACAGATCGGTAGCAGTTGGATGCAGAATGGAGATGGATATATGATCACATGAAATAGATGGTGCTGTTGAATTGATTTTGTTTCTCGCAGTGTTGTAAAAGCAAATTGTTGATATTCCACAAAAATTAGATGGTTTAGCTTTCTTATACTTCTACTAAACCCATTGGAACAACATTTATTATTAAGTGTCTTCAAGTCTTTCATGTCAATGAACCCATGAACGCTACCTCATTATTTTTGTTTTTCTTTTTGTTCTCTTTTTGCACTACATCCATAACTTAATTTTTTAATAAATATATTTTTATTTTTATTTTTCATTTTTAGTATGTATTGCAATGTACTGCTGACACAAAACAACATTATTTCACACATTTGCCTGTAATATTAAATCTGATTCAAATTCTTTTCCTGAAATGATCCTGCAATGAGCCATATACATCCTACCCTAATGCCTCCACTCCATCACAACTTACCTTTGCAGGAACGCTCTGCATAAAGTATTCAATTTTCTCAATGTTCCCAGGCAACAATCCCCTCCTACTTCATCGACTATTTCAATGTCTTTCTCTATTGCTTTCACAGAAGGCCAACATTAACGGTTTTAGATTCTCAGAAGTGCACATTTTGCAGATGGCCAGGAGGCAAATGTAAAATTACGAATAAAATGTACACAAAAAATAGTTTGATGTTAAAATTTATTATCAAAGTATGTACACCAAATATAACCTTTGAGATTCATCTTCTTGCAGGCAGCCACAAAACAAAGAAACACAATAGAATCATTCTGGCGAAGGTGGCGACAGTGAACAATGATTCCTCGGGCAACACCTCCCAGAGAGCAAATCTTTACAATTATTTCACTTTTACGAAGTCTTCTGCTTGTTCTTGTTGTCTTGTTTGTGTCAGGGAAACTGTTGGAGCCTTTGACGTACAGTTGGAACTCGATTGAAGGATCAAGTGCTATGCAGTATCTGGAGGAGCTGCCTTGTGGAGATCAGAGACAGTGGGGGTGGTGGGCCAAAGAGGACCGAGAACACAAGCTGACTCGTGGAAAAGACCAGACAAGGCATGGGGTCTTGAATGACTCCACCTTGAAGCATCAAGGTGAATGTGGAAGGGTCAGCGATGGCTCCCAACAGAGACAGTCCGCAGCCCGATTGGCACGTTTGGACCTGCGTCAGTGCTATCGGTCCATGGTCAGCGCATTCAGCTCTGGATTGGTACATTCGATCCCAGATTAGCTGGTTTAACCTAGATTGATGCATTCGATCCCAGATCGGCACGTTCAATCTGGATTGGCAGCGTTCGGACCCAGGTCGACAGTCACTTTTTATGGAAGGACTGAGTTCATGAAGCTGCTCTCCTCTTATGTAAATGAAAAGACCTTTCCCTTATTCTGAGATCTATGTGATTATTGGGCTGTACCTTACATTGGTTTCCTTCAGTTTTTTTGGTGATTCCTTTCTTGTGGATCATTGATGTTTGGATGATCGGTTTGGGTTTGGGTATTTCATCCTCCACAATATTCCGTGTGGGAATTTAAACTGGAGGTGGCAGTGTTTTTTTACAAGGTGGAGTTACCAGCTCAACATCAACCCGGCAAGGATGAAGAGCGTGCTCGGGAGCGGTCTGTCACTGGATTGAACTCAGGAACCTCCGTTCTCGATCCCAGCGCTGATCTCACTGCGCCACTAGCTGACTGGATGTTAATTCTTCTGTGTGTAAGAGGAGGGGGTTTGGGGTTTGGTGCTACTGTCACTGTCCTTTTCTGTGAGTGAGGGGGTCGAGGGTTGTTATGCGTAGGGGGTTGTTGATTGCTATTGTGGCTGTTTTTTGCTGTGGGCATGGAGGGATTTGGGATCTGCAAGTTTTATTTCTTTGCTGTGCTGGTTGACGGGGGGCGGTGTAGTCGATGTCTTTTCCTTTATCAACTCCCATGGTCTTTCTGTATTTAATGGCTATCTGGAGCAGAAAAATATCAGTTGTATTACACATACTTGCTTTGACACTAAAATGAACCTTTGAACCTTTGAGACTCCTTGATAAACCACATACAACAAAGAGCACCAAGCATCTAGAACATCCAGAGTCAGAATCTGGTCTAACAACACCGGCATATCGTGTGACATGGGCTGCGGAGTCCCCGAAAATCAATCCACCAGCCACAGAGTCAGTTCAGTGTCGAGCTGAGTGAAACTGGTCTAGGAGTACGATGGCTGCAGAGCAGCAACTGCTCCCGGACCGGGCAGCTTGGGTCCCAAGACTCCAGCCCCTCCTGTGGGAGATGAGACAAATGCAGGCAGAGAGCATGGATAAAGGAGGGGATCTTGGTTGGCACGGAGAAACACACTGTTGCATTTTCTGTTCTGCTTTAATCTGGCTCGACACTTTAATTGGCAAGTAGTAGAGCAAGGCACAGGCTGCTTTTCCTCTCTCAGGTTTCAACACAGTACCCCTCCAAGCAATGGCCAACCTGGCGATAGCCATACCTGCATTCTCGAGACTCAGGTTTGTTCTATCCTTCCAGAGAAGTTCATTTCTCCTTGTGAAACAAACCTCTGCTTGTTCATTTCAATGTTTCAAAATTACACTTCTTAATGGGAAATTACAAGCTGCATAGCTTCTGAACAATGCAGTGATCATAGTTCAGAAGAAGTCTATCTAGTAGAGATCTAGCAATTTTGTGAAGTATTTGCAAAATGCTGCCGTATGTCATCAGCACCATCTTGAAAGTGGGACTGGATGGAATTAGTAGCTCTTTCTGAATGTGATAGGCAGAATTGCTCTCTGTTTCATAAATTGCATATGATTCTGATACTGCACTCCCCTATGTTCCATGTGATTGATTGATTGACTAAAAATGTTATATTTACCTTTACTGGGTAATCAGTAAGCAGAGCTGACAACCTGGGTGAAGCAGTGTCACCATATTTTGATTCTACATCACTGTATCTCTGATTCTGATATAAATTTAAGTTGCTGTGAACTGCTCATTCTGCAGAAAACACACAACGGATTCTATGCTTTTAAATATTATCTGTATTGAACATGCACTTGCATTGATTATACAGAGGAAGCTGGAGAGGACTGTACAATTACAATATTTGAAATAAATTTGGACAGGTATATGGTTACCTGAGCAATCACAGGTAAAAGGTACTAACCCAGATGGACATTTTGGTTGGCATGGATGAGTTTGGTGAAAGCGCTTGTTTCTATGACTCGATGGCTTCATGAAGCTATTTCATACTTGTTTTCCCAGTACCACAGAATGTTGGAAAACTTGGGGTTTGATCCAAAATGTTATGTCATTAACAGCACACATGCTATAGAAGAAATACAGAAAATGTACTTAGATTGTAGCTTTCATTTTCAGGCTATTATCTGTAATTTACGATGCAGATAGTGGGCATTTATTTAGATTTCTGAACTTCTACTCATTTAGGGGAATATGAAAAAGAACTGGGTTCTTGAAAGGAACTGTATTTGCATAAACATATTATTTTCCTTGGGGTATTTTGCCCAGGAGAAGAGGATGCCTGTCCAAAATGAATGTACAAAGTGGATTTCATGAAATTATTTTATTTCAAACATAAAAGTGGAAAAATAATTTGATGCTATGTTATTTAAGAATGACTGCAATCTTCCAATAATTTTCTACTTTTTGTCAGTACAACATATTCCAGAATCTTATAATGGTTTTTGGCATAGGGATGAACCTTGTAAAGGACTGCCAGACATGAATTACAAATGAGTGATAAAATTGAAATCCAGAGTAATATTGAGAAGTTCTCTCCAGTATGGTATTTCATATAAAATGTTGTGGAACACATCTTTCAGAGTTCAATCTTTCAATACTAAGTGCAATATTTCCACAGGAGCAGTTGTATTAACATTCTTCTAGTAAAGAAGAATCTTAATTTTCTGGGGCTTTAGTGCATCATACAGTATATCAGTGCACACCACATAGTAAAGATGTCACACGGGAAATTAGACTCTAATTTTGTATTTTATGCTCATATTAATGCTAAATTCTTCTCTTTTTTTCCAATCAGAAATTTTCAATTCACAGTTAACTGATTCTGTGCTGTACTTTTCTATGACTATGACACAATAAAATCTGAGAAAACCCGTAGTTGTGCAGATTAAAAAAAAGCATTTCCCACCATAAGAGGGAAATACAAAACCTCTGTGGTTGAAAATATCCAAATTAATCATATGTGTGCTTTACGATTTTCCTCTCATCATCTATAGGTTGTAGCGCTGTCGATGTTTTGGGCCGAGACCCTTTGTCAGGTTTTGGCCCGAAACGTCGACAGCGCTTCTCCCTATAGATGCTGCCTGGCCTGCTGTGTTCTACCAGCATTTTGTGTGTGTTGTTGTTTGAATTTTCAGCATCTGCAGATTTCCTCGTGTTTGATCTATAGGTTGTTATGTTTTGTAGCTCCAAATTATAAACGTAATTGAAAGAAAAACACACAGCTGGGAGATTGTGTATTAGTTTTGTTTTAGTTTTAGCAAGGTGCATACTTATGACATAGTGGTGTAATGACAAATGCCATTCATGTGCTTTTACTTATAATGTATATGAACTATGAAAAGAATCCTTCACCAAGCAACTTACAATATTACTCAAATATTACTGAAATATTAAATATACTGCTTAGATATAAACTCCAACTCAATATAGAAATAAACCTCAACTCAAGTATGTAAGGTTTTTCTCTCCAGTCATCATCCATATACACAGTATACTATATAATACAACTACTATATAGACATCGACAGCATAGTAAATTTTATATCGTCCAACTCAGTCCTTAAGACTTAATTGCAGCGGAGGATTTCTTACATCTGTGGGATAACGTCTTTCCTGACAAGATGGGCTTACTCTGCTTGGCAGGTAAGATTTGTTGCTGTGAAGCAATCTCAGGTTACGGGCCTCCTCTGTGGCAGTTGTAAAAGATGATGTTGAGCTTGCAAGAAGAGGTTCTGACAGCTCTGGACACCTTACTTCTCTAGCAGTTAATTGATCAATATGTTGTTTCCAAGTACCCACGTTTGATCATCTCTGTAGTTCCTCGCAGGAACTGCTTGTCCAGGATTGAAAGCTCAAATGTTCTTGATTGAGGAGCTCTCAGTTTGTCTCGGCTGTTTGTCCTCCATACTCCTCCTGCTATCGGGCTTAAAGAGATCCAAGTGTGAGTGCAAGGGATGACCCAGGAACAGCATAGCTGGTGTGGAGCGTTCTGCATTGTGATAATGCAAGGAGGAAATTGATGAACTAATGATTCAGTGCAGTGTGTTTCGCTGATATTGATCTTTAGACTCTGCACAAACCATTCTGCCAAGTCATTGATAACTAGATGGCACGGCGCAGATATAATATGCGTTATTCTATTCATTCTCAGGAATGACAAAATTGCTCTGCAACAAACTGGTCTGTTGTCACTGACAAAGTGTTGTGGAACACCAGTCCTTGAGAAGAGGCTTCTCGGCACATCAACAGTGTGGGAGGCTGGAGTGGAGGCTATTGGGAACCCTTCTAGCCACTTTGTAGTGGTATCCACTACTACCAAGAAGTTTGTGCCCATGAATGGTTTTTAAAAAGCATGAATCCTGTGCCAGGGGAATATGGGCTATTCTCAGGGATGGAGGCACACTGCTCTTGGCATATTCTGGACATGTTGGCATCACGAACAGTGCATGGCAGGGCAACTTGCTCAGTCTGCTGTTGTACCCATGCCACCAGTCTGAGCTTTGAGCTAATGCTTTCAATTTGACCACACCTGGATGAGTGGCACGTCGCTCCTCCAACACTTTAGCTCTCAGCTGGGATGGTACAACAAATCTCAATCCCCATGTAAGTTCATGGCAAGATCATTCTGGTGCTGACAAAAATGGGGGAACTGGAATTCCTGCTGCACTTTCCAGCTAATTTGGATTGTCATGTCAACCTGAGACAGTGAGGTCTTTTCTGGTTTCCCTTTGAATCATCTTTGCCATAACAGGGAGAGTTTTGATTTGCATTAGGGAGAATATGTTGAGAGGAGTGCCCTCTTTTGCAAATTTTTTAGTGTCTGAACTATCTTGCAGAACCTTGTCCATTACTTTCTGCCAGCGTGCAGCTGCAGATGCTACTCCAAAAGTAAGCTTATTATGTGAGTTTTTATGTTGAGAAACACTTTGGACTCTTCTTTCAACTCCATCTGTAGGCCTCCACTGTCTACTTTGCTGGTGTTTTCCTCCAGAAAGGTTTGCAAAGACGTCCTCTATCCTGGGCAGAGGGTATTGATCTACTTTCAGTACTGGGAAGATGCTGACCTTAAACTCACTGCGGATCCTGAACAAATCCATTCTACTTGGCCACTGGGACTACTGGTGTTGCCAAGGGCTCCGCTCAAACTTGGAAAGAATTCCTTTCCTTTCCAATTATCTAGCTCATTGGCTAGCTTATTATGAATGGTATAAGAAATGACATGGGCTTTGTAATACTTAGGTGTGGAATTTTCATTTAACACTATTTTACCCTTGATATGTTTGAGTTTTCCAGTACAAGCTTGAACACTGCTGTGGCATCATTCAGTATCTTTCTTAATTTGCTTTTAGTTGACTCTTTTACAGGGGATGTGGCATGCAAATGGTGGATGGATCTCCAGTCAAGTTGTAGTTATCTCAGCGAGTTCCAGTCCCACAATATTGGCCTTCCCGCTTTTACCACATACAAGCCCAATGTGGTAAATTATTTCACAGCTACAAATGTCATTCCCACAGAGTTAACAATTACCCAAAATAAGACTTAGTTGGATATTTGCAGGCTTCAGTTCAGTATCTTTGAAATGCAATTCAAACTTATTTTGTGGAATCACTGAAACAGCTGAGTTAGTGTCTAATTCCATTTTAATTAATTTGTTATTCACTTCTGGTGTAAGCCATATTGCTTGTCTATTGTTAGTTTTGACATTGTAAATCCCAAGGCTACCCAGTCATGTGTACCTCTTATCATTGTCAGATTTTTCCTCAATAACAAATTGGCTCCTTTTGAAACTGCAACTCCACTTTTTAGCTTTTTTGCTTCCTTCTGCAGTCCATATATATTTTTGTACTCTTTGTATGTGCCCTACTTTGCTGCATCTTCTGCAATTTTTGTCTTTAAATTGACAATGGTCTGGTGTGTGTGAGCCCCTGCCACAGCAGTAACACAGTTTGTTTGGCCAGGCTGTTTTCTGTTTAAACTTTGCTATTTTGTTCATGCTCACTTTCATTCCTGACTGCAACTCTATGTTATCCCTGTCTGTTGTTTCCATTGATATAGCAACTTCAACTGTTCTTTTAAATGTCAGTTCGGAGCTGTTTTTGACTGCTTTCTTGTAAGATTCCACAGTCTAAATGATCTCAGTGCATTACTAATCCCATCACTGAATTGAAATGCTCAGATAATCTCTTCAATTCACCCACAGACGCTGAAATAGTCTCCCCTTCCTTTTGATTCTGCTTATGAAACCTGAAGATTCTGCAGTCAACAATGGCTTTGGATCTAAATGCTCCAGCATTACTTTCACAATATCAGCAAAGCTCTTTTCAGCTGATTTGGTTGGAGCAGCCAATCCTGCAAGTGAACTGTATGCTTTTCAACTCAATGCACTCAGGAAAAACTGGCACTCGCTTTTCATTGACTATTTCATTTGCTTCAAAACACTGCTCAATTTGCTCAGTATACATCAACCAATTATCTCTTGTGCAATCAAATGCATCTAAACTTTTCAATGTACCCAGCCATTTCTGCTTCTTTTTATTTATGATTATTATCACCCAGTACTCATTGTTTATGAACTCATGCACTTGTCTGTTTTCTTTCTTTTTTTTTAACTCAACAATTTTACTTCTCTTGCAAAGAAAAAAAAAACATTGCTGTTTTAAAAAATTCAAATGCCTTTCTGTGCTTTGTTTTAAACTCAAATGCCTTACTGCAATTTTTTAAAACTCAGATGTTTTGCTGTGCTTCCCCAGGTAGGTAGACATCTTGGGTTTATTTAAAATTTCCTTGTTGCCACTTTTATGCTTTGTAAGTCCAAATCTTAAAATGAAGCGAAAGAAAAACACGACCGGGAGATGTGTGTCTTTGGTTCATTTTATTTTTGCAAGGCACACATTTACGATGTAGAGACATAATGATGTATGCTATTCACATTCTTTTACATGCATCCCTCTGTGAACTATACAAATAACAAAGATTGCTTCACCAAACAACATATTTATAATATTACCCAAATATTAATAAAATATTAAATTCACAACGTAGGTATTATGTCCCAAATGGGTAAGCATACAACTATCCCTCTGCTCATCTGTGCTTCCCCCAGTAGCAATTATACAAACCAGGTTCAACATACTGGTTCCTGATATGATGGACTGCTGAAGAGAGTTGGCCAACTAAGTCTGTATTCATTAGACTTTGGAAGAATGAGTGGATTAGAAAAGACAGATAAAGATTAGCTTTATTTGTTACATGAGCATTGAAACATGCAGTGAAATGCATCATTTGTGCTAAATCGAATCAGCGAGGATTGTGCTGGGCAAGTGTTACCATGCTTCTGTATCCACATGGCATGCCCACAACTTACTAACACTAACTCTAATCTTTAGAATGTGGGAGGAAACCGAAGCACCTGGAGGACACTCATGTTGTCATGGGGAGAACACACAAACTCCTAGTAGACAGCAACGTGAATCTTACAGGCTGGTGCTGTAAAGCAATTGCACTAATGTCTATGCTACTGTCTTCACTACAGTGCTGCCCTTTACACTACCATGCCATTCTTTCAAAGAGGTGAACTCATTGAAATACAATTCTGATAGGAATTGACAGAGTGAATACAAGAGGATGCTTCTCCTGGTTTTGAAGTTCAAGTTTAATTATCATTCAACCATAGATGAACATAGCCAAATGAAACAGCATTCCTCTGGGGCCAAGGCACAAAGCACATAGTACATAAAGCACATATTGTTACAATTTCAGAAAGACATAGTCACAAAGAAGAAAAAAATTATATAGCCCAAATTCCTGAGTGGCATGACTGTAGATGATCTTGGTCCATTTTGTTCTTCCATTGAGCAAACACTGCAGGGCAACACTGCGTGAACACCAGAGGACAGCACTGACAGGAGGGGCCAGCCTCCAACCCAGCATGATTCCAGCATCCCCAGAAGAAGCCACTTCTCTTTCCCCTGAGCTGCTGCAACAGGTCGTTGCATTCAAGGTGACCCCTTGGCCAAGGCTTAATTCCTATCACAACTGAAGCAACGCAGCTCCCCCACCATCGGTTGTTTCCAATGAACAGTTTTGCATTATTCTATCTTACCATTGTCCAACAGGGTCTTGTGATCTCAATAAAAATGTCCAAGTTAATCACTCATTCCATTTGTTGGATGATGCACCATCTTGGCATAATCCAGGTGACGCCACAACAAGTCCAGCTAACAACACAACAATAATACACATTGTCCACCTCCATCACTATCGAGCAACTTGCTGATGGTATAGACCTGCGATACTTGGTGTTCTTAGTATCCAGCATGGCTTGCGATCATAAAAAGACTTACAAGACAAAGAGATGCACCTTTTTTTGGACCATGAATGGCTGCTGCATCTGAGCATGCTGCCACCCTACTGGAAGTTAGATAGTTTACAAGATGTTAGAAGGGTTTAAGATGAAAGGTTATCATCTCAGAATGTGGGCTAAGACACTGAGGACCGAAATGATGAGAAGTTTTTACCAGTTAGAGGCTGAAGAATTTGTGGGATCCTCTACCACAGAAGTCCATAGAAGTCATATTTCAGAAGGAGATAAACACATTTTTAGACACAAAAGGCATCTGGGGTTACAGGAAGAGAATGGGAATAAGGTATTAAGATAGAGGATCAACCAGGATCACACTGAATAGGAGAGCAGACTTGAAGGATAGAAAGAACTATTACTGCTCCAGTATTTCTATGATTCTAGGTTTCTATGCCTGGGCTTTAAACACAACAGTAAAAAAAATGACACTGATTATTAGTCATTTGGTTTTGAAACACTCATCTCTGATGTCTAAATTATTTATACCCTACTATTTATCATCCAAACAAAAGTGTCTGCAAACCAGTACATATGAAAACATCAATAATTGGATTTGTGTTCTTCCTCACTTTATATGGTTCTTGAAAGTTTATAAATATCTAATATGTATTTTTCTATCCAAAGTAAAACATCAGTTATTTAAAAATATGCATTATTTTAATAGTGATTAAGAGTTCTTCATTAGCTGTTGTGTTGAAAAATTTTCAGTTGTCATCAAATTGCATTCCAGGAAAGCTTGCTATACTGTTTTCCTTTTGTAGGTAGCCTATTGAAATGAATAAATTTATCCTGACAAAAGTGACACAGCCAGTCACTTCTTGCTGCTACCTGCACAAGTTTGAGTGAATTAGTTGCATTAATATCAGATTCATTTTTTGGGCTGTATATGGTGACATATATGTACTTTGCTAATAAATTTACTTAGAAACTTTGAACTTTGATATAATGGAAAATAACACAACTCCTCTTCAAATTATATTGGCACTTAATTTATGACCACTTGCAGGTATTTAAAGTTATTGTTTTCTAAATGAAGTTTCAGATAATATAATTTGATGGGATGATAAGGTCTTTGGTGAATTTAATGTTCTGAGATTTGAGGATTCATTTTCAGATAATTGTTTTCTGAAGATTAGTGCATTAGAGCCAACAAACTTATTTAATGTCAATTGAATTTCCCTGAATATAATGGTCTCTCGCTCTTAGAACTGTATCTTCCTAATGAGTATATTAAAGTGGTTGAAACTGGCAAACATTTCCCTTTGCAGTCTAATCTATGTTCATTGTTAAAGTTAACTGATTTAATTTGCAAAAGTAAGACTGTAACTCAAAATGTTGTAATGTATTTCTATTATACACTAGTAGCTGGAAAGTTTTAATCTTCATTGTAATGTTACCAACCTAAAGAAACAAAACATATTCAGTAATAATTTTATGAATAAGACCTGCTTGATGGTTTATCTCATGGATATAGTTGAAAATGCAGAAGAGTTTGTGACAATAGGAATGAATCAAGATACTGTATGATTAATTTCAATCCATCTTGATTATAAAGTGCTTAGAATAGATATGGATGTGGCATTGGATCTCATGTAAGGTTGGGAATGAGACTGGATGATACAGGAGTGGATAGAAGCATAAGTCTGCATGGTGTACAACTTAGCCAGATTGTCTCCTCAATCCTCACATCCACTGGAGCTAAAAACCTAAAATATGCACAAAAATATTTTGCCAGTCCTCAGCAGATGAAGTTATTCAAGAGTAACTGCAGTTTCAAAATTTGTCACTGTTCTAATGCAGCAAACCTTGGCAGACATTTTGCAGAAAAATACTGTACCATATTAATCATTTGTTTGTTATGCAAGCTTGGAGGTATACAGTATGTTGGACAGAGAAAAGTCCCATCTTCAATTGATGCCTCCTGGTCAGTTAGATAAGGTCTTAGTTTAATGCCTGTTTGGCTGCACAGCGCTTTTCTCATCCTGCATTGGTTAGTCAAACTAGATAATATGCTTAGCAAGACACCATTGGTCATAATTTGTATTTTCCATGAGGTAGTAAGCTGTAAGAAGAGAATAGATGTTGAGGATGAAAGGGTTCTTTTGTTTGGAAGGTAGGAAAGGTCTTTCTTCATCCATTTGTAATATATTGGCTATATTGGCTACATTCATTTTAACTGTAAGGTAGTTTTATGAAGACTGGGTATAGCTTGTTACATTCTTTTCTTGGGAAGGGTCTTACTTTTGACCCCTTCACCCTAAGTTCCACACCCTCCATGATGCTGAGTTCATTTCCGTTCCCTCAGTCTCTGAGTCCACTTCTGTGGTAAGAATTTTCAACCCTGCACCAATGACAACATGTCCCGTCTCCAACCCTCCTCCTCTTCTTGGACACCTCACTCTGCCTGCTCTGGATCTGTTCATTTCTAATTGCTGACTGGCCCAATTTCAGCACTCTGTACTCTTCCTCGAACCTTATCCCCTCTGAACGCACTGCCCTCCACTCTTTCTGCACCAATCCCAACCTCACCATCAAACCCACAGACAAAGGGTTGCTGTTGTGCAGTGGACTGACTTCCACCTTGCTGAGGCCAGGTGACAACTATTAGATACCTCTTGACAGTGGTCCCACTCTGGACCACCAGAAAATTGTCCCCAACACCATCACTAACCTCAACTGTAGACAACTTCTGTCTACTACCATAGTTCCCTTACCCCTCATTCCTTGTTAGTACCACCTACCCAAGGTCCACAACCCTGACTCCCTGGGTAGCCCATTGTCTCGGCCTGCTCCTGCCCCACTGAACTCATGCCCACATACCTCAACCCCATTTTATCCCCTGTGGTTCAGTCCCTTCCCACCTACATCTGCAATAGTTCACATACTCTCAATCTCCACTACAATTTTCAATTCCTTGGCCCTGACCACCTTATTTTCACTGTGGAACTCTTGTCCCTATACACTTCTATCCCGCATCAAGACAGCGTTAAAGCTCCCTGTTTCTTTGTCAATGAAAGAACCAACTGGTTCCCCTCCACCATGACCCTCCTCTGTCTGACAGAACTAGTCCTCACCCTCAACAATTTTTCCTTCGGCTCCTCTCACTTTCTCCAGACTTGAGGAGTAGCCATGGGCATCCACGTGAGCCCCAGCTATGCCTTCCTTTTTATTGGCTAGATAGAACAGTCCATGTTCCAAGCCTTCACTGGTAATGCTTGCCTACTCTTCCTGCACTACATTGATGATTGCATTGGTGCTGCTTCATGCACCCATGTTGAGCTTATCAAATTCAGCAGTTTTGCCTCCATCTTTTACCCTGCCTTGAAATTCATTTGGTCCATTTCTCCTTTCTTGATCTCTTTGTTTTCATCTCTGGAGATAATCTCTCTGCTATCATCTTTCATAAACCTACCAGTTACTGTTATCTTGCCTATACCTCTTCCCACCCTGTCTCCTGTAAAAATGCTATTCCCTTTTCTCAGGTCCTTTGTCTCTGCTGAATCTGTTCCCAAGATGAGGCTTTTCTTTCCAGGAAATCAGAGGTGTAGGTCCTTCTTCAAACAATGGGGTTTCCCTTCCTCCACTATTGATGTTGCCCTCACTCGCATCTCCTCCATTTCCTGGACACCCCTGCTCACCCTATTTTCTTGCCGCCTTTACAAGGATCGAATTCCTCTTGTCCTCATCTACACTTCTTTCTCCAGAACTTCTGCCATCTTCAAGTGGATTCTACTGCCAAACATATCTTTACCTCCTCACCACCCTCCAATGTCTGCAGGGATTGGAATGATCTTTGATTCTCTTGTTGATTCATCCTTCCCCACTAATCTCCCTCCTGACACAAATCTTTGCAAGGGACAGAAATGCTACACTTGCCCATTCACTTCCTCCCTTCAAGGTCCCGAACAGTCCTACCAGGTGAGGCAACACTTCACCTGTGAATCTGTTGGGGTCATCAATTGTATGCAATGCTCCCAATGTGTCTTCCTCTACATCGATGAGGCCCATCCTAAATTTGGAGGCTGCACCTCTGCTCCACCTGCTAAAATCAGGATTTCCAGTTGCCAATCATTTTAATTCTTATCCCCAAATCTGTTCCAACATGTATGTCTATAGCCTCCTCGTTTGCCACAATGAGGAGTAACTCCTCATATTCCATCTAAATAGCTTCCAGCCTGATGGCATAAACATCGACTTCTTCTTCTGCTAATTTTTTCCTTCTCCCTTCTCTTATTCCCACTCTAGCTTCTCACTTCTCCTCACCTGCCTATTACCTCCAACTGGTACCATCCTTCTTCCCTTTGATGCATGGCTCACTCTCCTCTCCTATCAGATTTCTTCTTCTACAGCCTTTTACCTTTCCTATCCACCTGCCTTCACATATCACCTCTTAGTTAGTCCTCCTTCCCCTCCCTCCACTTTTTTCTGGAACCTTCACCCCTTCCTCTCCAGTCCTGAAGAAGGGTCATAGCATGGACCATTTATTCATTTCCATGGTTGCTGCCTGACCTTCTGAGTTCCTCCAACATGTTGTGTGTGTTGCTCTGGTTTTCCAGCATTTGAAGAATCTCTTATGCTTAGGATTCAGAAGCTCACTCACTTGAAAGCTGGCAGTGAAGTCAGAGCTGCCCATTTCTTTTACTTCAGAGATTCCTGCATGCGATCTAATTGAAGCCTGTCACACAAAATAACATTAGGCATATTTTCTGAGGTGCTAACAGCTTAAGCATTCTATCAGATGAAGCACAAAATACTGAGAATAGAGTCTACAAAATACATCCAAGTTTATCGTCAAGAATGTAGTTTCAATACATTCATGAATAATTTAATTTGAAAAATTGTTGGATTCATATTCAATAATTCGTATTCATATTCATATTCAAAATTCATATTCTGACGCTACACAGAAACTTGGCCTAGGACCATACAGATAAAAATGGAGGAAAATATGATATGATAAGAACATCTCAGAGAAGAAAGAGGTAGAAAGGATGTGGACTTTCAGCTGCAAAGAGATCAAAAACGTGTTCATGGAGGTGACCATTTGCCCCTACAGTTGGCTTCTCCGTTCAAAAATCTGCCTGGAACTACAGAAGTTGTGTACCTGGGATCCTAGATCTCTGTGATTCATGTACAAAGGCAACCAAAAATACTTCATTTAAACTTGGCTTTAAAGATCTATTTGTGAGGAGCACCTGTTTGGAAACAAAGGAGCACTATGTTTGGAAACGTTAACAAATAGTGACAAATCTTTCAATTACAGTCCAAAGTTAAAACTCAGAGTCAGTTTGGTTCCAGAGTTTATTCTTCTCCCTAGATGCTGCCTGATCTGCTGAATTCCTTCAACATTTCGTGTGTGTTGCTCTGGATTTCCAACATCTGCATAACCTCTGCGTTTGTGGAATAAAATACTTTAATCTGGATCCTAAATCTATTTACTTAGAAACTATTTGCTCTTAAGTAAGTATGGATCCATCAGGGTAGATGTAGAAAATGCATTTCCACTGGTCAAGGACTTAGAGAACAAAGAGATTTTCTTTACCTTCATCTGAAGTAAACTCATACATGTTTCATTATTTTATTGGGCACTATGCCTTGACCCTGAAACAAAATTGTTTAAAAAAATACATAAAAACAGTTTTTTCCAAGATCTTTAAAAACCAAGATTTCATCCCTTTGAGAAGCATTGAAACTCACCATGCATGACTCGGCAGGAAGCTGCTGCAAGATTTGCAACCTGACACATGGGAAACAAGTCAGCCTGCCGAATGAGTTCTTTCTATGTAGATGCCAGGGGAAAATAAGAGAGGAGGGGGAGCTTCTCTTTGGAGTTGTGAGATCAGTGAGGGATTGAAGAAAATAGAGAAGAGGAAGAAAGGATGAGAGGGTATTTGGAGTGTGGGGTTCTCGAAATAGATGCCTCCCTGACACATGGAACACCCAAAGGCAGTGGAGGCCTCTGTGACCTGAAGATAGCAACACTGGAAGCATGCTGTAAGGAGTTTGTACGTTCTCCCTGTGACTGCATGGGTTTCCTCTGGGTGCTCCCGTTTTTTCCCACAGCCCAAAGATGTACCCATTGGTTGGTTTAATTGGACATTGTAAATAGTCCCATGATTAGGCTGGAACTAAATGGGGGGGGGGTTACTGGGCGGTGTGGCTCAAAGGGCCAGAAGGGCCTATTCTGCACTGTATCTTAATGAATAAATGATGTCAAAATGCAACTACATTTTGCTGTAGTGAAATGTGGCAGGAAGTGCTCAATCCCGTTTTTTTGATGAGTTCACAGGGAAAAGTAGTAGTGCTTTGCCCCAACTTGTTCATGCCAAACAAGATGCCCAGCATTTCCCAGCATTTAGCTCCTGCAGTGGCTACAACCACTGGTTCTTCCTGATAGTGACCATAATCTAACAAAACAGTTTGTTAGAATCTATACCGCGACCTTCAGGATGATTGAGCAGAGGCATATTTGCTTTGTTCCTGAAAACAAATAGTTAGTATCCTAGGTATATTCAAACAATTTTGGCTTTTCTAAATCTTTTCAATCCATATACTTAGCCAACTGCCTTTTAAAAGTTGTTATTGTACTTGCCTTCAACCACTTTCTCTGGCAGCTTATTCCACATACATATGACCTTTTGGGTGAAAAAAATTGCTCCTCAAGTTGCTATTAATTATTTCCCCTCTCATCTTAAACCCATGCTATCTTGTTCTTAATATCCCCAACACTGGGGAAAAGTCTGTTTGCATTCACTCTATCAATGTCCTTTGTGATTTTATACACCCCTATAATAGGAACAGGGTGCATATGTTTAAGAAGGGTGTATTGCCAAAATTTCAAGGCTAATTTGTGAACTCTGACAGGTTTGCTGGAAATAGTTTCTTTGTCTTGTTTTCTCTAACCATTCCCTTGATTGAGAAAACAATAAGGCAAAAATCAATGGGATGGAACCAGAACAATTTGATTTCATCCTACTTAGATTGTACATTGAGCCTGAATGTTGTGTTAGATCTTAATAGAAAATCAAAACAATAGACTTATGGAGTCTTATTTTAGGGAGCATTGAATAATGCATATTTTATTTATTTATCAGCTTCATTTCTATTTGATTTCCCCAAAGCTGAATATTTTATTCACTACGGAAAAATAGGAACATGGTAGGAGGCACAATGGGAAGGTTTACTTTGGGACACAGCCAGGTAGAAAAGTGAAAGGAACAATCTAAAGTGTGAAAATGCTGTCACATTGCTGGACAGCTTAACATACTTTCCTTCAAATAAAGCACATTGACATATAAAGCTGAGAATGCATTAATCTCAATAGAAACTGAACTGCTTTGAAGCAATCTCAGATTTACATTTAGTGCAGATTGATGATGATGAAAACAAATGAATGCTAAGGGAAGTAAAAATGTCAGGGCCACATGAGATCTGGTCAATCAATTGATGGTCATGTTGGCAGTAAACCGGGATATGTCTTCTTTTTATTTGATGGATTTACAATCCTTTTGTTTTGTAAATGTTTGATAGGGTGAAAGAAATGTGTAGCTCTGTTGCTTGGCATTCATTGCTCTGTAGCCGTGTTATGTTCCCACTCAAATGCAATCTTATGAAAGAGCTCCTGCAGTGGCTACAACCACTGGTTCTTCCTGATCGTGACCATAATCTAACAAAATAGTTTGTTAGAATCTATACTGTGACTTTCAGGATGATTGAGCAGAGGCATATTTGTTTTGTTCCTGAAAACAAATAGTTACTATCCTAGGCATATTCGAACAATTTTGGCCTTGCCATATTGAGCCTTGTGGAATTCCCGTGGACAGGAACAAGACAAACATTACATGTGCTGACTTAGCCATATAACAAATGAAAGAAAGCAATATTGCACTTTGTTTTCCGTGTCGCTTAAAGAAACAGAAAATGCCATACAGCTAATTTTCTACGATTGTAAGTTTCATGGCAGGGTTCTCCCTGCATGTAATTTTATCTAAATTGTCAAATAAAGTGGCCATTGATAAGCATTCTACAACTGTTGGGAAGCGTAAGGCAAAGTGCAGTGATACCGTGGAGTATATCAATGATACCGTGCAGACCTGCAGTAAACACAATAGTATGTTGGGCTCATTTTTTGAAAAAGAAATTACCATACTTCAATGAACATAAGTTTGAAGAAATGGTCTGTGTCTAATGCATTGCGCAAGTCTAGCTTCTCCATCCAACTCCTCTACAATGTTACCTCCAATGCAAGCTGCAGAATTATGAGATTTAGGACAGAATCGAAGATAACACACGTGCATGTGTAAAGTCCTGATCATGTTCACTTGATCTGAATGGTGAATTAATTGTGATTATAATCATCCTCTTAAACATTCTTAAATTCATGTTGTATTGGTAATACAATACTTTCAAGGTGCATCTGTGGAAGATTGTGAATGTCTTCGGTGATGTACCAAGTTTCCTCAAACTCCTAATGAAACATAGCCACTGTTGTGCTTTCTTTGTAATTGCATCAATATGTTAGGCTTCAGATAGATATTCAGAGATGACACCCAGGAACTTAAAAATACTCACTCTTTCTAGTCTTGATCCCTTCATGAGGAATGGTGTGTGTTCCCTCAACTTTCCTTTCCTGAATCAAGTAGTAGGTTGGCACAGGTTTTCAGAGCCTTACCAACACTCCATCAGGTCTTGAAGCCTTGCAAGCAATCACCTTCACTTCAAGCATTCATGAGCTGATAATACAAGGATTTTGACAATGCTTTCCTGGATCAAGTATTAAATTTAGCAGTTAATTTAGTCCATGTATCCCTTGGGCACAGTTGTGTGCATTCTGAATAGATATTGCTTGGAAGTTAGTGAGTTCATCAGAGAGCGCAGTGATACTGAGGAGTATATCAAATTTACAAAAGAGGCCATGAAATTCTGTGTGCTCAGCCACCACTGTTCATACTGTTGACACATGACTGCACTGCTAGATCCAGTTCAAAATGAATTATCAAGTTCACTGATGACACAGCAATGTTGGTCTCATCAACAACGATGACAAGACGCTGTACAGAGAGGAGATAGAGTGCTGGTAGAATGGTGCCAGCACAACAACTTGCGTCTTAATGTGGCCAAGACCAAAGAAATGATTGTGGACTTTAGGAATGTGCAGGCTGATCACTCCTCACTGCACATAAATGGCTGACTTCTGGTCAAGATGGCACCAGCAGTCTCCCATATAGCAAATCTATCCAATTATTCCACTTTTTCTACATCTTCTGCTTGTTGTTTTTGTTTTGCTTGTGTTATGGAGACTGTTGGAGCCTGTGACATACAGTTTGAAGCTCGATCAAAGGGTCCAGTGCTATGCTTTTTCGGGGGAACTGCCTCATGGAGATTAGAAACAAGGGTCTGAAAAGGACCGAGAACATGGCTGACTCGTGGAAAAGATCAAAGATGGTGAGGAAGATTGAAGCATTGAGATGAATGCGGAGGGGATTGGTGATGGTTCCCAACAGAGCCAGATTGGTGACGTTCAGATGCAGATCAGTGTGTGCAGCCCCGGATCAGTGGCATTAGGAACTGGGTCAGCGGTCACTCTTTCCGAAGGTTTGAGTTCGTGTGGCTGATCTCCTTGTATGAAAACAAAAATATGTCTCCCATAATTTGAGATTTATGTGATAATTGGACATTTATTTAAATTGATTTCCTTCATTTTTGTAAACATTTCCTTTCTTGTTGATGTTTGGCGTGTGGGTGATCTGTTAGTTTTTGAGTGTAAGAGGAGGGGGTTGGGGGTTGGGGCTTTGGTGCTCCTGTCACTTTTTTTTCTGCAGTGAGGGGGTTGGGGATTGCGTAGGGTGTTGATGATTGTTATTGTGGCTATTTCTTGCTGTTGGGGAGGGGGAGTTTTGGACTGTGCAAGTTTTGTTTTTTTTTTTGTGCCGGGGAGGAGTTGACGTCTTCTCTTTCATCAGCTCCCATGGTCTTTTCGTATTTAATGGCTCTCTGGAGTAAACACATATCAGAGCTGTATTGTATATGGACGCTTGAACAATAAACTAAACCTTTGGCCCTCCGTAGAGAGAGTTAGGAACACCAAATTTCTGAGAATGCACACCTGATCCCTCAACACCACCTCTTTGGTCAAGAAAGCACCACAGCACCTCCTCTTCCTGAGGAGTTTGAGGAAAGTGAGGCTCCTCCACCTGCCAACCCCATCCCCATTTTAACCAATTTTTACAGGAGCACCATCGAGAGTGGCCTGACCAGCTGCACCACCGTCTGGTACAGGAATTGCAAAGCATCTGACCCCAAGTCCCTACAAAGGATTGTGAGGTCTGCTCAGTGTATCATCGGGCTCTCTCTTCCCCCATCACAGATATTTAGCCAGAGCGTGGCCCATGCAGGATCCTTAGCATTGTCAATGATTTCCTACCATCTCGTTGACCCTCTACCATCAGGTAGGAAGACGGCAGCATTAGGACAAGAACTATTAGAATGGGAAGCAGCTTCTCGCCTCAGGCCGTAAGACTACTGAGCACCCTGCCACCTCCCAGGTCACGTCATATATGAAGCATCAGTAACATTATATTGCTTACTTTTTAACTTATGTCCTACATGCAGCTTATTATTTGTTAACCAATTAGTGGCAATGTTACTTTATAGAGTTATAGAAAAGAACAACACAGAAACAGGTGCTTCAGCCCATCTAGTCCATGCTGAACCAGTTAAACTGCCCACTCCCATAGACTTGCACTGAGACCATAGCCCTCCAAACCCCTACCATCCATGTACCTATCCAAACTTCTCTTAAACATTGATCTCTGAGTTAAGATGTTTCCTCTCATGTTCCCCTTAAACTTTTCACCTTTCACCCTTAACCAAAGTCCTCTAGTTGTAGTGCCTTCCGACCTCAGTGGAAAAAGCCCGCCTTCATTTACCCTATCTATACCTCTCATAATTTTGTATACCTCTATCAAATTTTCTCTTTTCCTTCTACATTCCAATGAATAACGTCCTTTTCTGTTCAATCTTTCCATATAACTCAGGTCCTGCAGTCCTGTCAACATCCTTGTAAATCTTCCCTGTACTCTTTCAACATTATTTACAGCTTTCCTGTAAGAAGGTGACCAAAACTGTACACAATACTACAAGTCAAGCCTCACCAATGTTATAGAATGTCAACATAAAATCCCATGCCCTATACTCAATATTTTGATTCATGAAGGTCAATGTACCAAAGTTTTCTTTATGTCCCTATCAACTTGTGATGCCACTATTTCCTACCTGCCTATAGCTTCAATACATCTTTTTTAAAAAAGACCAGGACTTCAGTATCTCTACTGAAAACCATGATACCCTACACCTGTCATCTTTACACTCCCACTTTCCAAGTACACCTATGACAGAGAACAGCCAGTCACAATCCACACATGCCAGATCATTTCTGATACCAACAAAGTTGACTCTATGACTCTAACCTCTCCATTATCTGTTCTGGCACTCTGCTTCCCATTCCCCTGCAACTCTATTTTAAACCCCCCACCCGCACCGTGCAGCAGTAGGAAATCTTTCCACTAGGATATCAGTCTCCTTCCAGTTCAGGTGCAAACCATCTCTTCTGTACAGGTCCCACCTTTCCTGGAAGAGAGCCCAATGATCCAGAAATGTCTCTCCTACACCATCTCTTTAGCCACGTGTTAAATTGCTTAATCTTCCTATTTCTGGCCTCACTGGCACATGGCCTGGGTAGCAATCCTGAGTTCATAACCCTGGAGGTCCTGTGCTTTAACTTAGTACCTAACTCCCTGAACTCACTTTGTAGAACCTCATCACTCTTCCTACCTACGTCACTCTGACCCAGAAGCAACATACCATCTGAGAATCTCGTTCTCATCCACAGAATCTCCTTTCTGTTCTCCTTATGCATCCCTAGATACTACAGCTCACCTCTTCTCCCTCCTTCCCTTCTGAGTCACAGAGCAAGACTCAGTACCAGAGACCTGGCTGCTCTGACTTTCCTCCGCTAAGTGATCCCTCCCTAACAATATTCAAAGTGGTTTACCTGTTGTTGAGGGGGATGGCCACAGGGGTTCTCTGTGCTGTCTGTTTAATCTCTTTCCCCTTTCTGACTGTCACACAATTTCCTGTGTCTGCACCTTGGGTGTAACTAGTGTACCACTCTATAGGTTCTGTCTATCAGCCCCTCAACCTCCTGAATGATCTGGAGTTCATCCAGCTCCAGCCCCAAATCCTTAACGCAGAGTGTTAGAAGTTGTGGCTGGTTCCCCTTTTGCAGTTGTAGTTGTCAGGGATACTGGAGGTCTCCCTGCCTTCTCACATCCCGCAAGAGGAGCATTCCACTATCCTGGTTGACGTCACTACTGTCCTAGCTGAGCAAATATAAAAAAGGAAAAACAATAAACTATGGGAGGAGAAACTATACCTACAGTTCTTTTTGCCTTCTCACACACAAGCCTCTCCTTACTGAAGCCTTGAAGAGCTGAATCCTCAAAAACTCCTCAAAAACTAAGTCTGACCATTTGCTCATGCCTTACTATAACTTGTCCTTGTCAATCTATCCTGAACGCTGATTGGCCACTGTCTCAATGGACCAAACTGCCACAACTCTGTGCCTTTTCTGCTGAATCAGCAAACCTGAGTGAACTCCGTCTTCTCAGGCTTCTGATCTCCAAATGGCCGCTGCTCAAAACTCCAAACTGCCACGTGTCGCTGCCTTTTTTACTCAATCAGCGGAAGCGATTGAAACATATAAGATTATTAAGGGATTGGACACGCTAGAGGCAGGAAAAATGTTCCCGATGTTGGGGGAGTCCAGAACCAGAGGCCACAGTTTAAGAATAAGGGGTAGGCCATTTAGAACAGAGTTGAGGAAAATCTTTTCACCCAGAGAGTTGTGGATCTATGGAATGCTCTGCCCCAGAAGGCAGTGGAGGTCAGTTCTCAGGATGCTTTCAAGAAAGAGTTAGATAGAGCTCTTAAAGATAGTGGAGTCAAGGGATATGGGGAGAAGGCAGGAATGGGGTACTGATTGTGGATGATCAGCCATGATCACATTGAATGGCGGTGCTGGCTTGAAGGGCCGAATGGCCTACTCTTGCATGTATTGTCTATAAGTGAGTGAGCTACGTCTTCTCAGGCTTCCGATCTCTCATTGGCCACTGCTCAATGTGTTGTGTGTGTGAGAATTATGTGTACTGTGCATAATGTAATGATACTTATAACTGTATATATGTGCTGATATGTTATACAGTAATATAACAGCATTGTCCTGAGAAAAATTGTTTCCTTTGGTGGCCAACGTGTGTACGGTGAATAACAATAAACTGAACTTGAACTGGAAGTTCAAACTAATGCTGGATCTTTAAGACAGGCAATAGGGATGAGGCAGGACACTACAGAAAAGAGAGCCTCAAGTCAGTGGTGAGAAAGTTCTTGGAAGTAATTCAGAGAGGTGGGATTTATTTGTGTTTGAAAAGACAAGAACTTATTATGAATAGTCAGCATGGCTTTGTGCATGGGACATTATGTCTCACAAATTTGATTGAAATTATTGAAGAGATGATGACAAAGGATTGATGAGAGAAGGGTGGCAGGCATTGAACTTTAGTAAAGCCTTTGATGATAGGCTGGACCTGAAGGAGAGACCATTTTAGATCTCGGGGGAGTTAGCCAAATGGATATAAAAATGGCTTGGTGGTAGATCCAGAGGGTGGTCATGGATTGTCGTTTTTCAGGCTGATGGCCTGTGACCAATGGTTTGCCGCAGGGATTGAAGCTGAGTCCATTGTTGTTTGTCAAATCTATTACTGGATTGGATGCGAATGGACCAGCTGGAAAAATGGCAGATGGAATTTAATGCAGGCAAGTGTGAGAGGACTCTGGTAAGATGGTGGCAGGTTTGATCGCACTAGGTTCTCCAATAATCAAAGATGTTTTTGTACCTTGGCACCAGAGTAACGTTATTTCATTTGGCTGTATTTAAGGGTATTGGTGCAGGGTTGAAAGACAATTAAACTTGTTACTTTAGGAGGACAATCCAGGGAAGGATGTACACAATGAGGTATGCATTAGAACAAAGGAATAAGATCCAAAAGGAGAATGGGGATTTTACATCGGATCACTTAGAAATCAATAACGTATTTAAAAATTTTTACTCTCGGCTTTATTCCTCTGAATCTCTGAATGAGAATATTTCTGTTCATCTTTTCTTAAATAATCTGAATATTCCTTCGCTTTCATCTGATTTTAAAGCAATACTTAATGAGCCTATATCATCAGAAGAAATATCTTTTGCAATTTCTGCATTGTCTTCAGGAAAATCTCCTGGACCTGATGGGTTCCCCGTAGAATTTTATAAATCATTCTCTTCACTCCTTTCTCCTCAGTTACTCTCAGTACTATCTGACTCATTTAATTTTGGTAAATTGCCACCCTCTTTTAATGAGGCATGTATTATTCTTTTATTAAAAAAGGGTAAAGACCCAACAGAGTGTTCCTTGTACAGGCCGATTTCTTTGCTTAATGTTGATGTTAAAATCTTGGCCAAAGTTTTGGCTCATAGATTAGAAACTGTTATTCCCTCTATTATTTCTGATGATCAAACTGGTTTTATTAAAAACCGTCTTCCTTTTTTTAACATTCGGCGTTTATTTAACATTTTATATTCACCTTCAACTGGGATTCCTGAATGCGTTATTTCTCTTGATGTGGAGAAAGCATTTGATCGTATAGAGTGGAACTACCTCTTTGCAGTTTTAGAAAAATTTGACTTTGGTCAAAGTTTTATCTCTTGGATCAAATTGCTGTATCTGTGTCCTACTGCCTCTGTTTTGACTAATTTTCAGCAATCCCAGCTATTTAACCTTAAACGTGGCAACCATCAAGGATGCCCTTTAAGTCCCTCTCTCTTTGATTTGGCTATAGAACCTCTGGCGATAGCATTCCGAAGCTGTCCTGAACTGACCGGGATTTGGAGGGGGGGTGTTGAGCATAAAGTTTCTCTTTATGCTGATGATCTATTAATTTTTCTTTCAAATCCGTCCACATCCTTACCTCCAATGTTTTCACTTCTTGATCAATTTAGCTAGTTTTCTGGCTATAAACTTAATTTACATAAGAGTGAACTTTTCCCAATTAATAAAGAAGCACAAGTATTAGCATTTTGTGACCTCCCCTTTAAAATAGTTCATAATCAATTTACTTACCTTGGGATTACAGTTACAAGGAAGTTTAAAGATCTTCTTCGTGAAAATTTTGCCAATCTTTTATATACTACAAAACAGAGTCTGTCACAATGGTCACCTCTATCTATGTCCTTGGTAGGTCGTATTAATGTTGTTAAAATGTATGTTCTCCCTAAATTTTTATATTTATTTCAATCTATCCCAATTTTTATTCCTAAAACCTTTTTTGATTCCTTAGACTCTATTATTTTGTCATATCTGTGGAAGAATAAGTGTTCTAGAATTAATAAAGTTTATCTTCAAAAATCTAAAAAAGAGGGTGGCATGGCCTTACCTAACTTTCATTTATATTATTGGGCAGCTAACATACGTTGCGCTACCTTTTGGTCTTTTTTCATAGCCAACCCGAGAGCCCTAATTGGGTGGCAATGGAGTTGAATTCCACTAAAGATTTATCTATTTCTGCACTTCTTGGCTCTGCACTCCCTAGTAGTTTGTCTAGACTAATTGTTAATCCTCTTGTTAGACACACTCTGCAAATATGGGCCCAGTTGAGGAAATTTTATGGTTTTTATGGTTTTTCCCCTTCTAGTCATATCTTACATAATCATCTTTTTTTACCTACTATGTATGATTCAACATTCTATGATTGGTATAGGAAGGGCATTAGACATTTTGAAGATCTTTTTATCGATAATCGCTTCGCATCCTTTCAACAGCTCTCTGCTAAGTTCAATCTGCCTAATGCCCATTTTTTTTAGATATTTCCAAATTAGACACTTTATCAATCCTTTAATTCCTAACTTCCCTGAAATCCCCAAGAAAAATGTTATGGATTTCTTTCTTTCTATTAATCCACTGGGTAAAGGTTTAATATCATTTATTCATGATAAATTAGCATTCTTACGGCGTGCCCCTGTGGATAAAATTAGAATGGCTTGGGAGCATAATTTAAATATCTCTTTATCTGATGAGATTTGGGACTCGATTCTCAAATCAGTTAATTCAACCTCTCTTTGTGCTCGCCATTGCCTTTTACAGTTTAAGATTGTTCATAGAGCCCATGTGTACAAATCTAAATTATCTCGATTTTACCCTAATATTAGTCCTCTTTGTGATAAATGCAAAAGGGGCGAGGCTTCTCTTAGTCATATTTACTGGTCCTGTCCTAGTTTAGAGAAATTTTGGAAAGATGTTTTTATAACTTTATCCTGTATTCTGAATCACCACTTAGAACCTAACCGTTTAATTGCTCTGTTTGGTTTTTTGGGTGAGACAGATATACGTTTGAGTTCGACTAAGTGTTGAATATTATCTTTTGCTTCTCTCCTGGCTAGACGTCTAATCCTCCTTAGATGGAGAGATGTTGCCCCGCCCATGCATGCTCAATGGCTTAATGATATTATGTCCTGTTTAGACCTTGAAAAAATCCATTATTCAATTCTTAATTCGGATATAAAGTTTCATAAGGTCTGGGGACCTTTTATTGAGTACTTTCATAACTTTCCTCTTAATTAAGTTTTTTTTCAGTCCCTTACTTTCAGCTCTTCTTTTTTTTGGTAGTAGGCATTATTATCTTCTGTTTTCAAGTGTATTTACAGTTTTGGGGGTTTGAATGTCCTGATTTATATTCGCTACATTTTGTCGTGGTTGGTCTGGAGTTTTTTTTTGTTGTGGGGCTTGGGGAGGATACTAACTTTACATGACTTCACTTTGGGTGCTTTCTCAATTATCTTTTTTGTATTATAATATTATTGTATGTTTATTTTGCACTGTATTAATTTTCTATTTTGGTTTGGGTTTTTTTTAATTTGTAGTGTTGTAGAAAATGCATTAAAAATCAATAAAAAATTTTTTAAAAAAGAACAAAGGAATCTGGGAAAACAGATCCATAATTCCTTGAAAATGGCATCACAAGTAGATAGGGTCATAAAGATAGATTTTGGTGCATTGGCCTTCACAAATCAAAGTAATGAGTCCATGAATTGGGATATTATGTTGAAGTTATATGAGACATTTGTTGAGGCCAAATTTGGAGCTTTGTGTGCAGTGCAGGTCACCTACCTACAGGAAAGATACCAATAAGCTTGAAAGAGTACAGAGAAAAATTACAAGAGTCTTGAGGACCTGAGTTATAGGGAAAGATTAAATAGGTTAGGACATTGTTCCCCAGAGTGTAGGAGAATGAGAGGAGATTTCAGCGAGGTATAGAAAATTATGAGGAGTATAAATGGGATAAATACCACCAGGCTTTCTCCACTGAGGTTGGGTGAGACTAGAACTAGAGATCATAGATTAAGGGTGAGGGGTCAAATATTTATGGGAACTTTAGGAGAAACTTCTTCACTTGAAAGCTGGTGTGAGTGTTGAATTAACTGCCAGTGGAAATGGTGGATGCAGGGTCAATTCCCAGATATAAGAGAAGCTTGGAAAAGTACGTGGATGGGTGAGGCATGAACAGTTATATTCCAGGTGCAGTTTGATGGGACTAGGTAGAATAACCATTTGTCATGGACTAGATTGGCTGAAGGACCCGCTTCTGTGTTTTAGTGCTCTATGGTTCTTGGACCCCATGATTCATCTCTTAAATGTAAGATTCTCCTGCAGGAGGAAACATTCTTTCCACATCAACTCTGTCAAAACCCCTCAAGATCCTATATATTTCAGTCAAATTGTTTCTTACTCATCTAAACAGCAGCAAGAATAACCCTAGCTTGTCCAACCTTTCCTTATGAGACACATTGGCCATTCTAGGTATTAGTTTAGTAACTCTTTTTTTGAACTGATTCCAATGTATTAGCATTGTTTATTAAATGAGACAAATACTGTGCACAGTTTCCAGATATGATCTCCCTCATGCTCTCTATAACTGACGTGTAAGCCCCTAACTCTTGTATTCAATTCCCCTAGCAATAGACATCACCATTCAGTTAGCTTTATTACCCCTTATTACCCCTTTATTACTCATTACCCCTGCACAATAGCCTTTTGTGAATAAGCTAGATTCTTTTGTACCTAGAACCCTACAATCCTTCAACATTTAGATTATATATTTTTCATATTTCCCCACATGATACTCTACTTTGCCAAATCTTCATCCACTTACTTAATCTATCTTATACTTCTCTATTCTCCGTATGTCCTCTTCAGAATTTACCTTCCTCCCAATCTTTATGTAGTCTACAAAATTAGCTGCTATAACTTAAGTGCTTTCATCTAAGACATCCAAACACCAAGTAAGAATTCATGGAAAAGGAAGAGTAAACTTTTCCATTGCATAGTTTGCACATATTTCTTCAGGGGAGTAACATCTGTTAATAGGCACTCCCCATTATCCATTTAAAATGGAGATGAGGAGGAGTTTCTTTAGCCAGAGAGTGGTGAATCTGTGGAATTCATTGCCACAGGTGACTGTGGAGGCCAAGTCGCTGGGTATCTTTAAGGCAGAGGTTGATAGGTTCTTGATTAGTCAGGGCATGAAGGGATAGAGGAAGAAGACAGGAGATTGGGCATGAGAAAGAAATGGATTACCACGATGAAATGGCAGAGCAGACTTGATGGGCCAAAGTGCCAAATTCTGCTCCTATGTCTTATGGTCTTATTATGGAATCAAACTGAATAACTTAATGTGCGCAATTTGAAAGCTGAAATTGAAGGATTTCTGATGGCTTTCTGATGTCTCCTAATTTTGTCAACATTAAAATCCTCATGCGTACCCATACATACGGAGTCCATTGTGTTTTAATATATCACTTGGGTGCTCAAAATACCTGATGAATGATGGCACTGATGCCTGATTCCCCCTATAAAAATAAAAACATAAATACTCATGTTCAAGATGAGAATAAAGAGTTTATCCTTGTAAGTATATTAGAATATATTATGAAAGTTCACCTGTCAGCTGGTGGCGCAGTGACATCAGCGCCAGACTCCGGAACGGAGGTTCCCGGGTTCGAATCCAGTCGGGCCGTTCCCGAGTACACTTACCATCCGTGCCAGGTTGAGTGTTGAGCTTGCAACTCGACCTCGTAAAATAAAGGAAAAAAATACTGCAAAATTTCTGTGTGAGGAGTGGCGCGCCACACATTCTTTCGTTCCGTGCCTTGTAAGGCATGAAAATGCCCGACGCTGGCCTCTCAGGCCTGAGTCGACATCATCATCACCTAACAAAACATCTAGGAAGAAAAATACAATCAAAAATAGCTAGCATGGATTTCTAAATAGAAAATTATGTTCAATGAATTATAATAAATTAATTAATAAAGAACAAAAAATAAAGAACAAAAGAGAAGGTAATGCAGTGAATGCCATCTTTCAGACACATTGTCAGTAAGAGCCACAGAACAAAACGTGGAGATAGGGCTTACATAACAGAATTGATTGAAATATTATTGCAAGTAATTTTTTAAGAAGTTAAGCCATGAATTTTTCAAATTTATTAGACCCTCTTAGCGGAGACCTTTCAAAAAGCCTGAAGCACAAGTGTGAGTTAATGGATTTAATATAGATAGTGAAAAGATAATTGGCATGGACATGGTGGGCCAAAAGGTTGCTTTCTGTGCTGTATGTGCCGACAATTCACAAAAGCTGGAAATGGCATGGGTTGCCCGATTAATATTTCGATCCCGTCCATCCTATCCTGCTGGGCATCATTTCTTTAAGGTCACTGGTCACTGTTGAGGACAGAGGTTTAGAAGAAGTGTTAAATAATTACAGGGGGAAAATAAAGATAAATTAACTATAAACAAGAGAAAATCTACAGATGCTACAAATCCAACAATGCACACAAAATGCTGGAGGAACTCAGCAGGTCAGTATCTATGGAAAAGAGTACAGTTGACATTTTGGGCCAGGACCCTTCATCAGAACTTAACTAAAATAAATTAATTGTGCTATATTTGGAATCAGTGATGTATTTATCTCAGGGTACTGCTGCTCTCTTCACACCATCATTGATGTCAAAATGGAGACAGTTATAGAAACATAGGAACATAGAAAAGTCATTAGGTAACATGTTTCAGAGACATTGGCACATTCAACAGGGCAAGGAAGCTCAATAAAAGTTGTATTTTTACCCACAGTGAATTCAAGTGCGTATTTATGAAGGATGATTATGATAATATTACGTTGTTGTATTTTAATTTTCTTTATAACTTTGCAAATACATCCTAAAGGTAATGGAAGTCCAACAACTTTATACTTTGAAGCACTACTATGTAATCCAAATATTACACAAAATATCTTAACTTAAATTTTGTTCTTCCTTACCAACTTTGATTAATTTTTTGACTGCTCAGGGATAAATGTGTCAAAAATACCTCAATCTCTATATTTAGATTTTGTGAGTCATATGTATTTACTGACATTACAGTTGCTTAGCGATGATGAGTTTAAAATGCTTTTGCACTGGTTATTAATTAATTTTATTTGTTGGTCCCTTGCGGGCATTCAATGAGAGATTGGCTTAATACTTGTTATGACATGCACCCAACTGTGCCAGCTTCTAGTGTTTAGATGCTCTAATTCGCTAGAATATGGATAGCGGGCATGGCCCCTTGCTCATTGGCAATCATGTTTTGGGTGCCAAGAATTGAGTATTTAAAGAGCACCTGAACTGAGGTTTGATGCTCAATTGTAAGCCGAACCAGAGGTACTGTTTAGCATTTTGTTTTTGTTCCAGCTTTATATCTGTTTGGGAATCGATCAGCGTGTTCGCAAGGCCCAGGCACAGGTGGAGTCTCCGAAGGAGGCCATTCTTAGTGTTCCTGTGGCTGAAAACCCTGTCTGATGCTGCAAGGAGAAATGGTCACGGGGGATTTTGTTAGCCTCTATCCAGAAGCCTGAAATAAATGCTAACTGCAAGAGAAGACAGGGACCAGTTTTGCAACCAGGGCAATGGGTCTGGCTGTCGACACAGGATTTGCCTCTCTGGGTGTAGTCTAGGAAATTTGTGCCCAAGTTCATTGGACCCTTAAAGGTTCTTAAAGAAGTACACTTGGCAGCTCCCAAGACCTTCAAGATCGATCCCACTTTCCATATTTCCCATTGAAACTTGTGAATACCAGCTGTTTAGCTACACCCCCATCAACCCCACAGCCAATCAGATTTGTTGATGAGGAACAACTTTTCCCAGTAAAAAGAATTCTGGATTTGAGAACTGTTCAGGGTACTCGGCAGATCCTCATGGACCTGGGAGGAATTTGGAATCGAGGAATGGCGCGGGTTCCTGAAAGGGACATCTTGGATCCAGATCTAATCCATGACTACCATCATTGTCCCTCTGAGCAGCCAGTGTGTAGGGGAGGGGTCCTGTTATGGCAAGCACCCATCTGTACCAGCTTTCAGAGTTTATAAGCTCTAACTCTCCAGAATATAGAAAGCTAGTGCGGCCCCTGAAACAGTTGAGGACCATCCTGCTAATTGGCAATCGTGTTGTGGGTGCCAAGAATTGAATATTTTAAGAGCACCTGAAATGAGCTATGATGATTAATCAAAAGCCGAACTAGAGATATCATCCAGCATTTTGTTTTGGCTCTGTTATCGTTCCAGCTTTATACCATGCCTCGAGCCAAGCCTTGGATACTCAAGCACTTGGGTCTGAGGTCTGTCATCACACTACGACAAAGTATATCTCCTGTCACTGTTATAATATGCACCTTTGTTCACCTGTATTATTTGACTTCTTTGTTCTTTACGTAGAGTCAAACGGTATCTGCTGTTTTCTCCAGCTCAATTAGTAGCAGAATAAAGGTATATAGGACCATAAGACACAGGAGTAGGATTAGGCCATCTGACCCATCGAGTCTGCTCCACCACTCGATCATGGCTGATTCTTTTTTTTCTGCTCCTCAACCCCAGTTCCCAGCCTTCTCCCCGTAACCCTTGAAGCCATGTCCAATCAAAAACTTATCAATCTCTGTCTTAAATACACCCAATGACCTGGCCTCCACAGCTGCATGTGGCAACAAATTCCACAAATTCACCACCCTTTGGCTAAAGAAATTTCTCCGCATCTCTGTTTTGAAAGAGTGCCCCTCTATCCTGAGGCTGTGCCCTCTTGTCCAGGACCCTCCCACCATGGGAAACATCCTTTCCACACCTACTCTGTCTAGGCCTTTCAACATTCGAAAGGTTTCAATGAGATCCCCCCTCATCCTTCTGAATTCCAGTGAGTACAGACCCAGAGCCATCAAACGTTCCTTGCATGATAACCCTTTCATTTCTGGAATCATCCTTGTGAACCTCTTCTGGACCCTCCCCAATGCCGCACATCTTTTCTATGATGAGATGCCCAAAAATGTTCACGATACTCAAGGTGAGGCCTCACCAATGCCTTAAAAAGCCTCAGGATCAGATCCTTGTTCTTGTATTCTATACCTCGAAATGAATGCTAACATGGCATTTGCCTCCATGACCGCTGACTCAACCTGCTCAACAGGTTGTTCTGCACAAGGGCTCCCAAATCTCTTTGTATCTCAGATTTTTGGATTTTATCCTCATTTAGAAAATAGTCTGCACATTTATTTCTACTGCCAAAGTGCATGACCATGCATTTTCCAACATTGTATTTCATTTGCCAATTTCTTGCCCATTCTCCTATTCTGTCTAAGTCCTTCTGCATCCTACCTGTTTGCTCAACAGTACATGCCCCTCCACCAATATTTGTATCATCTTCAAACTTGGCAACAAAGCCATCTATTCCATCATCTAAATCATTTATATACAGTATAAAAAAAAGTGGTTCCAACACCGACCCCTGCGGAAAACCGCTACTCACTGGCAGCCAAACAGAAAATTATCTTTTTATTCCCACCCACTGCCTCTTACCAATCAGTCAATGTTTTAACCATGTTAGTAACTTTCCTGTAATACCATGGGCTCTTAACTTGGTAAGCAGCCTCATGTGTGGCACCTTGTCAAAGGCCTTCTGAAAATCCAAATATACAACATCCACTGAATCCCTTTTATCTATCTTACTTGTTGTGGTGAACTAGATATACCTGTCTGACTGCTCCTGTGGCTCCTCCCAAGACCCTGCTGACTACCCCTGTGGCTCCTCCCACAGACCCCTGTATAAAGGCGACTGTGGCCTGCTGCTCTCCCTCATTTTCCCCAGGATGTAGTGTTGTCCTTCAGTCAATAAAAGCCGATATCTCACTTCCTAAGTCTCGGCGTGAGTTATTGATGGTGCATCAATTTTATTGACTGAAAGTTACAACATGGAAACCGCTTTACGCCCAGAACGTCTAGACTTGGACCCCCGAGACCCTGGAGCAGCTCTTGCCTTTGAACACTGGCTGGTGTGCTTCCAATCGTACTTAGAGGAGGTTCGTGCCACCGATTCGGCTGTTCGGCACAAACTTCTCTTCTCAAGGGTCGCCCCAAAAGTTTATTCGTTCATCAGGGACATATCCACCTACGAGGAGGCGCTTGCCGCCCTCCGAAGACAGTACCTGCGGCCTGTAAATCCAGTTTATGCACGGCACCGCTTGGCCACGCGAAAACAGCGGCCTACGGAGTCGACTGCTGAATTCCTCAGCGAACTACAGATACTCGCGCGGGACTGTGACTGCAAAGCGCTCTCAGCGGAACAGCATAAGGAACTCTTGGTCCGAGATGCTTTTGTGACTGGGGTTCGGTCAGTGTGTATCCGCCAGCGGCTGCTGGAAAAAGCTGATCTTACCTTACGCTCTGCGATAGAGACGGCCAGTTCGATAGAGGCTGCGCAACTGTACGCCGAAGAAGTCCAACCGAGCCATTCCCCGGTTCCGAGCGAATTCGCCAACGCCGCAGCCAGTCGCGGTATCTCAAACCCCACGAATTCACCAGGTATGAAACTCTGTTACTTTTGTGGGCTTCGGAAACATGCCCGGGAACTCTGTGCGGCGCGCGAAGCGACTTGTTCCAGCTGCGGGAAGAAGGGCCATTTCGCCAAGGTCTGTAAATCTAAACCGCGCCCGGGGTCGAGCAGCGCCGCGTCTGAGACCTGGGGGCCGCCATTTTGCATGACCGGATGTGGACAACCATCTTTGCCGGCGTCACCTGGCCCCGCCCCTACCTACCCGTGTGCGACCTGGGAGCCGCCCTCTTGCATGCCCGGATGTGAGCGGCCATCTTTGCTGGCGTCACCAGGCCCCGCCCCCGCCTCGCCATCTTGCATGCCCGGATGTGAGCGGCCATCTTTGCCGGCGTCACCAGGCCCCGCCCTCGACACGCCCAGTTCAACGCTGGCTTCCGTGACCCTCGACCAAAGCGCCCCGCACCAGCTCGCAAGGTCGATGATGGACATCCTGGTGGAGGGGCACAGGACTCGCTGCCTGTTTGACACGGGCAGCACTGAGAGTTTTATTGACCCGGCCACAGTGAAACGCTGCGGACTCGTGACACGGCCGGTCCGTCAGAAGATCACCATGGCTTCAGGGTCGCATTCCACAGACATCCGGGTGGGTTGTGTAGCGACATTGGTGGTGCAGGGCACAGAATATCGGAACTTTGCGTTCCTGGTCATGCCTCGGCTGTGCGCACCTGTGCTATTGGGGCTGGACTTCCAGAGCCACCTCGAAAGTGTGACTATGGCATATGACGGGCCCCTCCCACCACTCACTGTCAGGAATCCTCAGTTTGGTGGGACTTCGCCATATACTCCGTTACCACACGCACATACACCCCGAACCCCACATCCCGCCCAGCACCATGCTGCTGACACTATTTGCAACCTCTCCACCCTCAAGATCCCTCCCCCATCGCTGTTCACCAACCTGACCCCCGACTGTAAACCTGTGGCAACTAAAAGTAGGAGGTACAGTGCGGGAGACAGGGCCTTTATTCATTCAGAGGTGCAGCGGCTGCTCAGGGAGGGGATCATTGAGCCAAGCACAAGCCCATGGCGGTCCCAGGTGGTCGTTGTTCGGACTGGGCAGAAAAATAGGATGGTTGTGGACTACAGCCAGACCATCAATAGATTCACGCAGCTTGACGCGTACCCCCTACCCCGCATTGCGGATATGGTCAACCAGATAGCTCAGTACAAGGTGTACTCGACAATTGATCTGAAATCCGCTTATCACCAGCTCCCCATCCGCCCAGAGGACCGCCCCTACACCGCCTTCGAGGCGGGTGGCAGGCTCTATCACTTTCTGCGCGTCCCATTTGGTGTCACAAATGGGGTCTCAGTCTTCCAGAGGGAGATGGACCGGATGGTGGACCAGTACAAACTGACGGCCACATTTCCCTATCTAGATAACATCACCATCTGTGGTCGCGACTGGTCGGACCATGACGCCAACCTCCAGCGTTTTTTCCAGGTGGCCGATGCTTTGAACCTCACTTATAACAAGGACAAGTGTGTGTTCAGAACCACACGGCTCGCTATCCTTGGGTATGTCGTGGAGAACGGGGTCATTGGCCCTGACCCCGACCGTATGCGCCCCCTGTTAGAACTCCCTCTTCCCACTACTCTCAAGGCCCTCCGGCGGTGCCTGGGTTTTTTTTCCTATTACGCCCAATGGGTTCCCCATTACGCAGACAAGGCCCGCCCCCTGGTCAAGTCTACCACCTTTCCCCTCTCTGCCGAGGCCCGAGCGGCCTTCAGCTGCATTAAAGGGGACATTGCCAAAGCAACGATGCATGCGGTAGACGAGACCATTCCCTTCCAAGTAGAGAGTGACGCCTCTGACGTCGCGCTGGCTGCTACCCTCAATCAAGAAGGCAGGCCAGTGGCGTTTTTTTCTCGTACCCTTCAAGGCTCTGAACTTCGGCACTCCACGGTGGAGAAAGAAGCCCAAGCCATAGTGGAAGCTATTCGACACTGGAGGCACTATCTCGCCGGCAGAAGGTTCACCTTGCTGACCGACCAGCGCTCGGTTGCGTTCATGTTCAGCAGCCAACAGCGAGGCAAAATCAAAAATGATAAAATTTTGCGATGGAGAATAGAACTCTCCACCTATACTTACGATATCCTGTACCGGCCTGGCAGGCTCAATGAACCGTCTGATGCCCTATCCCGGGGACCGTGTGCTAGTGCCCAGCTTGACCAGCTGTATGCCCTTCATGCCCAACTTTGCCACCCGGGGGTCACCCGGTTTTATCACTTCATTAAAGCCCGGAACCTGCCGTACTCCCTGGAGGACATCAGGACGATGACCAGGGACTGCCAGATCTGCGCTGAGTGCAAACCGCACTTCTACCGTCCTGACACTGCGCAGCTTGTCAAGGCCACCCGCCCTTTTGAGCGACTGAGTATTGACTTTAAGGGCCCCCTTCCCTCCACCGACCGCAATGTCTACTTTCTCAGTATTATTGACGAGTACTCGCGATTCCCCTTTGCCGTTCCCTGCCCCGACACTACTACCACGTCGGTCATCAAAGTCCTGCGCCAGCTCTTCACACTGTTCGGATATCCCTGCTATGTCCACAGTGATAGAGGGTCCTCCTTTATGAGTGACGAGTTGCGCCGGTTCCTGCTTGCTAGGGGCATAGCTACTAGTCGCACCACGAGTTATAATCCCCGGGGGAATGGCCAGGTGGAGAGGGAGAATGCCACAGTGTGGAAGGCCATACTTTTAGCCCTTAAGTCACAAGGGTTGCCGGTCTCCCGGTGGCAGGAGGTCCTCCCTGAGGCACTCCACTCTATCCGCTCCCTGTTGTGTACGTCCACTAATGCCACCCCTCACGAACGCTTATTCTCTTTTCCCAGGAAGTCTGTCACTGGGACCACCCTGCCAGTTTGGCTGACGTCCCCGGGGCCAGTGCTGCTGCGTAAACATGCGAGGAGTAATAAGTACTCACCACTGGTCGAGAAGGTTCACCTCCTGCATGCTAATCCCCAGTATGCCTACGTGGTCTTGCCTGATGGGCGGGAGGACACGGTCTCTGTCCGCGACCTGGCGCCCGCCGGAGCAGCAGACCACTACCCCGAGCACTCCACGGTAACTATGCACCCTGTACCCGAGGTGACTCCGCACGCCCCGTGCCCCACACAGACTCCGTATGCGTCTGTTCCAGGGCCCTCGCTCACACGCGAGGGGTCCCTGACACCTCCTGTTGGGACAGAATTAACCCACTCTCCGCCTTCGGAGCACACACCACCTCCGGCACCTGTGCCGTCATCACCTCCGGCTCCTGTGCAATTGCAGCCGGAGCTACGTAGATCGCAGCGAACGATTCGACCACCTGATCGACTTAACCTGTAAATATGCTTGGGAATTTTTTTAAACAAAGGGGGGGTGAATGTGGTGAACTAGATATACCTGTCTGACTGCTCCTGTGGCTCCTCCCAAGACCCTGCTGACTACCCCTGTGGCTCCTCCCACAGACCCCTGTATAAAGGCGACTGTGGCCTGCTGCTCTCCCTCATTTTCCCCAGGATGTAGTGTTGTCCTTCAGTCAATAAAAGCCGATATCTCACTTCCTAAGTCTCGGCGTGAGTTATTGATGGTGCATCACTTGTAATCTCCTCAAAGAATTGTAACAGGTTCGTCAGGCAGCATTTTCTCTGAAGGAAACCATGCTGACTTTGAAACCATGCAGACTGGGAGACGGTTTTGCCGAACACCAGCGCTCAGTCCTCCAGCAGTGGCGGGATCTCCCTATGGCCACACACTTCAATTTCACAGACCACTCCCACTCCAATATGTCTGTCCATGGCCTCCTCTACTGTCAAGATGAGGCCACATGCAGGTCGATGAAGCAATACCTTATCTCCCGCCTAGGTAGCCTCCTACCTGCCGGCATGAACATTCAACTCACATACCTCCATTGATACCCCTGCCCCCACCTTACCCCATACCTATCTATAGTTTTAGTCTGGATCTCTTTCTCTCTCTTTTTCCCCCCTCACTATAATCTCCCCCCAGCCCTACCTTTCTTTCTCTTTTATTTCCCATAATTCTCCACCTTCCCCCTAGCCCATTTCCTTCCAGCCTATCACTTCCTAGCTCTCTACTTTATCCCTCCCCCCCCCCACTTCTTATACCCCCTCGACCATCCCATGTTACTTCACTCCTGATGAAGGGTTTCGGCCCAAAACATCGTCACTACCTCCTCCCATAGATGCTGTCTGGCCTGCTGAGTTCTGCCAGCATTTTGTGTTTTTTATTTATTTCCAGCATCTGCAGATTCACTCATGTTGACTTTGTACTTCTTGTCCTGTGCCACCAAGTACTCCATCACCTTATCCTTAAAAATTGACTCTAGCATCTTCCCAACCACTGAGGTCAGCCTAACTGTTCTATAATTTCCTTTCTTAAAGAGTGGAGTGCCATTTTCAATTTTCCAGTCCTCTGGCACCATGCCAGTGTCCAATAATTTTTGAAAGATCATCTCTAATGCCACCACAATCTCTAACACTACCTCTTTCAGAACCCAGGGTGCAGTTCATCTGGCTATGTACCTTTAGGTCTTTCAGCTTTTTGAGCACCTTCTCTCTTGTAATAGTAACTGCACCCACTTCTCTTCCTTCACCCACTATAACATCAAGCATACTGCTAGTCTCTTCCTCAGTGAAGCCTGATGCAAAATACTCTGATGAAGAAGGTATGCCAGCAATTCTACTTTTTTGGGAGGTTGAGAAGATGTATTATGCCACTGAAGACCTTCAACAATTTTCTGCAGATTTCTACAGTGGAGTGCATTATTGCCTCACAGCCTTGTGTGAAGGTTCCAATGCACCGATTTGCAAAGGCTGCAGAGGGCTGGAGACTCAGCCAGTTCCACATCATTTACACCTCCCCACCACTGAGGACATCTTCAAGAGGTGCTGCCTTAAGATAGCAGCACTCATTACCAAGGATCCCTAGCATCTGGGAAGTGCCCTCTTTTCATTACTACCATCAGGGAGGAGGTACAGGAGCCTGAAGACCCACACTCAACAATTCAGAAATAGCATTTTCCCCCTCTTTCATCAGATTTCTGAATGCTCTATGAATCCATGAACCCTACCAAGTTATTCAATTTTCTGCACGTTTTTATTCTTGTAAATTATAATAATTTTGTGACTTTGTACTGTACTACTGTCACAAAGCAATAAATCTCACATCACCCAATTCAATGATAATAAATCTGATTCTGATTCAGATTCTTGACAGAAGATCGGCAAAGAGCATTCTCGGCAATAATCTCTCAATGTTGCCTCTGAAAGTCGTGTATTTGACCTTTAGGTTATATTGATACTATCATTCTTTAGTTAATGAATGCAGCTCTACTAACACCATTAGTTTTCAAATAAATTAACTTGTTGGATTATAAGATTTGATGGTTCCTATTTTTGGGAAATTGAAACGAGTTGAAATCCTACCATTGGCACTCATCATATTGACGTTTATGTTGAGACTGATAGGTTTTTGATTCCTCATGGAATCACGTGAAATGAGGATACAGTGGGAAAATTCAACTGATGCAAAGGATCAGCATAATCTTACTGTCAAATGGAACTCAGCTGAAGACATTGATAATTTTCACTTTGTACTTGTTTTCTTCTTATAAGACCATGGTTTTACTGACAATCAGATTACATCACCAGAATTTATTTGTTGCTAATTCAAAGAGTAAACTCTGCTACCTTAAACTATTATGCCATTACTATATGATTAATGATCTACAGTATGCTAAATTATACCCGGGAATAATATGCAGTGAAATGTTAACTAGAAGTCAAAGTTAAGGTTATCACCACAACAACAAAAGGTTAGGGCTAGCTAAATGTACGTATTTACACAGAAACTTTGGTAAAAGCTGTCTATGTTAGCTTTAACAGGAAAGTGAATAAATATGCAGAAATGAATAATTTAACAATCTCCCTCTATGTTGCAAAACACAATGTGCACAATGAGGCTACTCAAAGAAACACATACAGTGCATCAAAATCCCTAGGCTATCCTTATGACTATGTGGCTGTAACTCACTTAATTATATTATACTTTCCTCACCAGTGAACCGTGCACTTCCCAAATTCCAAACTGCCTTCTGATCATGGTGCCCTAATCCTCCTTTACCCAGTGAACTGTGCTATTCATCTTAACTACTCATCCATGTTGCTTCAAACCCCATAGGTTTTTGCATTGCTGGCCAAGCAACATCAATAAGCTTGATAATTTTACTTGAATCCTCATAAGCTGCATTACCTACTGTGAACTGATAAATCACATTTCTTCATTTTCAAAGTAATACGAATTATTATTTTCGAGCTCTGTTGGGTTCTCATTACCCCACCGAAACAGCCAATCCTGAAGAAGGGTATCAGCCCAATCCATTGACTGTTCATTACATAGATGCTGCTTGACCTGCTGAGTTCTTCCATCAGCTTGTGTATGTTGCTTTGGATTTCTAACATCTGCAGAATTTCTTATGTTTATAAATAGTCATTTTGCCAGATTAAACTTACTTTACAGTTATTTATCAGTGGTATGTAAGGGAAATTTTACTTGTTGCCAGTAAAGTCCATGAGATGCCCATAGTTAACTAGCAGAACACAAAATTGATCACTTTGAAACAATTATAGTATGAAATGTGAAGTGAATTTATATTAATTATATAAACTGCAATCTCATTTTATCATTAAAATGTATTTTGAAATATGTTTTATATTTTAGATGAGTTTATAAATAGAGTCATAAGTGGGTATTTATTTCTCACTGCAATTAAAGATATATACATGATTGGAAGTGACTGCGGAGGGTGCTTCAAGAAGGCAGTATCCATCATGAAAGACCCTCATCATCCATGATGTGCCCTCTTCGCTTACTTCTATCAGAGGGGAGTTACAGGAGCCTGAAGATGCACACACCAGCTTCTTCCACTCCGTCATCACATGTCTGAGGTCCATGAACCCATGAATACTACCTCATTATTTGTCTTTTGCATTACTTATTTAGTTTGGTAACATAGTAATTCGATGTATCACACTGCAATGTTGCCGTAAAAAAACAAATTCAATGACTTAACGGCAATTAAAATAAACCTGATTCGGGTTGAATTTAGAGACATGCAATATTCCTTAACTTTGGAAAGCTAAACAAATTATTTTTTTAATTTATGAAAAAGTTAAGAGAAACACAAACACTCATGCTAATTTTAGATACCTCCAATGCAAGCAACACAAGAGACAGAGTAATGGATTAAATGACATCTTGTGCACACTGTGTGATTAAAACAGGAATACATTGAAACAGAATTAAAATCCTTAAACTCCAGACATCCTGATTCCTGTAGAATTCAAAAGGTCACCCTAGAATATGTTTAATAACAGAGTATGAGCAGAATTGTAATCCAGAAATCAAAGGCTTTCATCAGACTATCATGTCTTACCAACCCCTCACAGAGTTTGCAGAGATCAGCCCATCTTTCTTAATTTGCCACTTCTTCAATCACCAGCCAATCAAAATGCATGACACTCAATGATCCACCTCCCCTCTTAAATGTGATAGAGAGAAAACAACAGTGAATTAATTTGCAGTAAAATAAAAAAGTAACTAAATTAAAGCAAAGAATATATGTAACACATTGGAAATGAAGAAGGTGTGTTTGCTATGGCTTCCATAAAGAACAGAACAAGATTAATGTGCCAGTGAGCTATTTAAGTTGGTTTGATGTGCCTTTGAACACAAGATGAGTAAACACGTGAAAAAGAGTTTTTTTTAGCTACACTGTTCTGTAGAGATGTGTTTGGCTTCTCCATTACAAACAGGAAATGAAAATTGCAAATCTGATTGAAGGATTACATCTTCCATTTGGATGCCATCCCATTTCAAGATTTCTTTCATACTAATTTGTTGGAGATTTAGCAATCCGTTTCTCTTCAGTGCATGTTATAATGAAATGTCAACTGATGATGCTGACTATTTACTCAACAGATATGCATTGTTTATGAGAATTTCATTGACGTATCTCTGATATGTTTAGCTTGTACTCCTTTCCCTCCTCCTGACCTTCTTATTCTTCCTTCTACCCTTTTCCTTTCTTGTCATGAAGATGTGTCTTGGCACAAAACATTAATGATATATTCCCCCCAGTAGATGCTGCCTGACTTGTTGAGTTCCTCCAGCATTTGTGTGCCTTGTGTGTCTATGCTTTTGCATCTAAATCCACATCTTAGGTTCCTTTAGTTGCAGGATTGCTCCTGATGTGATAACAGCTAAAATTAATTTTTCATAATTGCTGTAAGACTGTGTTCAGGATTAACAGAGACTGCATTAGCATGACACAAAGTCCACATTTGCCATTTTAGCTACTTCTCAGGCCTCTGCCTATCATGGCAAACCCAAACAATCCTATGTTATGGTGATCAGCATACCTAGATTCAACTCCCTGGGCCTAAAGATGAAACTGTCTCTTGTGTATTTCCCAAAAAATGTCCTTTCGAAAATTTCAGGGGCACCACTTGGACAGTACTACCAGGCCCACGCATGCTGTGGTGGAGGTTAGCTTCAACGCCCACTTACAAAATGCCTCTGCTATTACTAAGACTGATCCTCTTCCTTCAATGGAAAGAATGGAAGCAGAAAACTCCTGGATTAAGTTGTTTGTGCCGAGCTGTCATTTTCCTTATAAAGGAGAGGAAAGTGTCATAATAACAAGGCAGGAGGAAATTTCCAGAAATGGTGGAAATCTAGTGTAAGTTGACAACTTTTGTTTCTTATAGGTCCCCAGATCCAAGAAGTACTTTTTCCTGAGTTACCAACTTCTACACTGTCAGAATTCATAATTAATTGTCCTTTCTGTGGGATAGTAGGTGAGTAAAAGTAATCGACAAGTTTGTACTGTTTCCATTCACTGGACATTTCAACAGAATCAGTTCAGCTGGAACTGTTTGGGAAAATCTGACAGCTTGTGCCAAACTGCAGTTACTTCCCTGTTTAAGTGCTATTCAGTTTCTGGTTTCAATAAAACAGCACAAATTTTAAATCTGTTGTGAATTCTTTGCCAGCAGCCCATTGATTTTACTCTTTTATTGAATGCTACGCAGAGTCTATTGGCAGAGAAATTCTCCAGCCATTGTGCCAGGTGAACCTCCACGAGACTGGCAGAAAATAGACTGCTGGAGGAACTCAGAGGATCGGGCATAGTGCATCATATGTTGTGGCCATGCTATGTTGGCACTGGAAGCACAGTAACACGTGTGGACTGTCTCCAGCACAATCCTCATTCAGAGTTGGTTGTTGATGCAAACAACATATTTCACTGTATGTTTTGATGTTTCGATGTGACAATTAAAGTCATTCTTTTCTAAGGAGGGAATTGACAATTGATGTATTGGGTTGAAAGCCTCCATTTGCCAGTTTTCCTCCACAGATGCTGCCTGGCTTGCTGAGAACTTCCAGCTGTTTGTTTTGACTCCAGATTTCAACACTTACGAGCATTCTCTTATGTCTCCACTTTCATAAGCCTGGCACAGAAATTATAAATCAGCTCACTTCATGCAGCAGAGTTCCTGAGACTGGAAGTACCAAATAAGTTTACTTTTTGAAGAACCGGGCACCAAATTTAACATTTTGAATCAATCATCCTTGATACCTAGTGCTATAATATTTTTACCATAAATATGCTTAGTAGAGATTTTAATTGTTTCTGCTTTTAATAGTTTTTGTATGATTTTAAGCATACACAGCCAAGGCATCTAAATTCTCTGATTGATTTGCACTAGGTCTCTATATACAAGAGATGCAACATCTATATACGAGAGACATCTTGTATATCTTGTATACAAGAGATGTTTCTATATACAAGAGACATCACACAGCAGAGAAACTTCTGCATCCTTGAACTTGATGTCAGCCAACCACAGGCCCATGACTGCTATCCCGAAAGCCTGTACCTCTGGGCTGGTAGTTCGGTCAGCTGCCATACCGGCATAATCAACCTCAATATGTATGGCGTCAACAGCAGGCCATGAGAGACAATCAGACGCAGCGTTATTTTTCCCTGTGTGTCAGTTGTGATTTCTGAAATGTGGGCCAGGCGGTGTTGTTGCCATGCAGACCAAGGGTCTGATGCTTTGGCCATGAGGGAGTTGTGGTCCCTGAATGGCGTGAAATTGCCGTGAAAAAGAATAGAGCTTTCACCAGAGGCCTATCCGGGGACATCGGAAGTTTGGAGAGGAGGGAACTTCAATCAGGTCCACCGCCTGAGAAGAAAAGGCAGCAGTGGTTCACGGCAGTGTAACAGAGTTTCAACTCGTGCCCAGGAAGGCAGGGGCTAGCGTAGCAGCCATCGTCTAAGTGGACATAGTCAGAGTTGTGATCTTAAGGCTTTAGCTCTTCATGGCTTCAGCAAGGAGAGGCTTCACTCAGACAAAGCAAAGAAAGGGAAAGCTCAAGTATTTTTTCTTTGTCTTCTTTATATCTGTTCTGCGAGGTAGAGATGGTAGGCAGGATAGAACAATGCCCCTCTTGTGAGGTGTGGGAAGGCAGGGAGACCTCAAGTACCCCTGACCACTACAACTGCAAGAAGTGCATCCAGCTGCAGCTTCTAACAAACCACGCTAAGGGTTTGGAGCTGGATGCTCATTCAGGGGGCTGAGGGGGTGATGGATAGGCCATATAGAGAGGTAGTTACACCCAAGGAGCAGGACACAGGAAACTGGGTGACAGTCAAGAAGGGGAAAGGGGTTAAGGAGCCAGTTCAGAGAACCCCTGCGGTCATCCCTTCAACAACAGGTTTATCACTTTGGATACTGCCTGGGGTATGAGCTAACAGACAAAAGTCACAGTGGTGGGGTCTCTGGCACTGAGTCTACCTCTGTGACACAGACAGGAAGGGGAAACAAGAGACAGGCTGTGGTGATAGGGGATTCATTAGTCTGGGGAATGGACAGGAGGTTCTGTGGGCGAGAACAAGTTTCCCAGATGGTATGATGCTTCCTGCGTGCCAGGCTCCGGGATATCTCAGACTGAATCCTCAGCATTCTTAAGTGGGAAGGTGAACAGCCAGAAGTCATGGTTCATGTAGGTACCAATGACATGGGTAGGATGAGTGACGAGGTTCTGCATAGTGAGTGCAGGGATCTCCATGGTTGTAATCTCAGGATTCCTACCATACCACATGCAAGTGAGGTCAGAACAAGGAAGATTATTAAGTTTAATACGTGATTAAAAAGTTGGTGTAGGAGGGAGGGAATAAGATTTCTGAGCTCAATGTAGGACTGCCCTAGGAACTCTAGCTCCAGATTTTTCTTCAGGTTTTACTTCTGAAGCCTTGAACGGCTGGAGGTTTGAGATCAAAGATTCCCTTCTAGATGAGCTGCCAACCCTGCCTGACGAGCCCCAACTGCCCGGAGCGATCAGTTTTAAAGAGCCAGCAACACATCTTTGCCCGTTTTCCTGTCAGAGGTGGTTCTGAGGGCTGCAGTAGCTGAGACACAAGTGAAAACTAGGAGCTGGACCTGGTTGTTCGAGATACACACCATTGAGAGCATTTAATTGGGCCTCTGACGGTCAGATGTGACCATGGATATTACGTCCTAGCGAGCCTGGGCAGTACGATGAGGAGAGCAAACTGTTGCCCAGGTAACAAGCTTCCCCTCCCCACGCACCTGATGATCCCAAAGGAACGGCACAGATCGATGCAGTTTGGTACTAGCAGTGTTGCGGGAGTTGCCAGTCAGCATTGAACTCAATGTAGGACTACTTTAAACACTCCAGCTCCGGATTTTTCCCTCAGGGTTTACTCCTGAAGCCTTCCGTATGAGTGGGTATAGCCGCAAGGCAGCAGAGGTTTGTGATCAGATATTTCCTTCTTCTGGATATGCTGCCAACCACGGCTGATGAACCCCATCTGCCCGAAGCAATTGGTTCTAAGGCGCCAGTAACCTGCCTTTACCCTCTTCCTGTCAGTAGAAACAGTTCCACTGGGCTTCGTACCTAAATCACACACCTAGGTCAGGGGTTGGACTTGGTTGTCAGAGGCTATTTGAGTTGCACGCCATTGAGAGCATTTAATAGGTAGTGGGAGTTTGGGACCCCGGCTATAACAACCTTAAGGAACCAGATTACTAGATAACTGAAAACCAAGGTGTAAAGTGAGAATAAACTTCAGGCCATAAAGTAGATACTGTACATTTTACATAGAAATAGTTATCAGATGGAAAGAGGGACTGAGAAAGGACTGAGACAAGGTTGTTTTAAAGTCCAGACAGCATTCGGTGCCAAAGAGTTCTTTTGATCCTAAACTATCTTGTGATCTTGTAATCACAAGTCATTAGTCCCAGATTAAACTCACAACATCATAATAATGGGGATTATCTCTTTTAAATATGATTTGTTTAAAACTTTAGCTTCAATAAAAACGTGAATTGGTCATATTGCCAGTCTGTGCTTACCCAATGAGCAGTTTTAACTATTCAACACTGGGAACTCCATTTGAAATCTTGTGGTCAGCAATTTGCTTCAGCCATTTAAATCACGCTGTCAGAAAAATAAATTTCACATTCATATTCACATTTACAATGAACAAATGCTCTTGTAGTCTCAACTGTGACACAATATAGTTCAAGAGTGGAAATTCAGAACAGTTCCAATAATGAATAAAAAAATTGAATCAGATTTGAGATTGTGTAGATTATACACTATGTATGTAAGATTCCTTTTTGATTTCCTGTGAAAACAAATTGATAAATTTAATGTCCTCTTCTGTGAGATGAAGTCAATGAATGATGGCAGGTTTGAGCCTCTGACATTCCCATTGAGCAGACAAGATGAACTATATCCCCAGGATATTCCAGGAAGTGCAGGGAAATGTGATCAAGGACTTGTAGTCACTGATCATGTATGAAAGCACCAACAGATGAAAATAAGTCATTTATGCTGCCCAGTGGATCATGTGAGGACATTTAGGGGTTGAAACATGAAGCAGAAATACAGAATCATAGATGCATTGTTGCATTAAAAGAGACTTTTGGCCCATTAAACCCATGCTGGCAATTCATATAGTTTCATTTCTTAGCAATACATTCATTTTTCTCTGCAAATATTTACTCAATTTCATTCGAAAAGCAATGTAAGGTATCTGCTTTTACTGCCCTATCAGGCAGTACATTTCAGATCCTAACTATATACTACAATCAAAGGTGTCTCCTCAATTTGCTTTTGCTCTTTTTGTCAATTACATTTAACCTGCGTTCGCTGACTCTCATTTCTCTTGTCTGTTGGAACATTTCCTTTTATTTACTTTATCTAGACTCGTCACAATAAAGAACAATTACAGCAAATCCTTTAATCTTTTCTGTTACGAGGAGAACCACCAAAGCATTTACAGTTTGTCTATGTAACTGAAGTCACTTATCTCTCAAAACATTCTAAAATCCTTCTGTATGTTTTTTCTCTTGACAGCATTTAACTACCGGTAATGATCAGCCAGACATAATTTCTTACCAATTGTCATCATGTTGCAATGGGACTAAATTCCAGAGCGATAGACAGCTCTAGCAAGGAAACAGGCACGTTGACCCTTCAAATCCATTAACCATCCATTTAAAATTAAACTTACATTAAACCCATTTTATATTCTCCCCACATTCTCTTCAATTTCCCTAGACTCAACCACTCATCTACACCAGAAACCAGAGCACCTGGAGAAAACACACATGGTCACAGGGTGAACATGCAGACTCCAAGTAGAAAGTAATTGAGGTCAGGTTTGAATCCAGCTCTCCTGTGCGATGAGGCGACGGCTCTACTAGCTGTGCTATGGTGCCACTGTGTCCATCAGCATTCACCAAGATACCTTTTTCGGATGGCAGTAGCAGTCAAGGAGTAAAGGGCAAGGGCCAAATTCTCTTCACTGCCGTTACAACAAGTTAGATAATAGCAGGATAATACTTCTTTGGTTAAAGAAGAGCCAGGTGATAGATGTTACCTTATCCTTTGAAGATGGTATTTTATTTTGAATATGTTAGCTTTAGCCTCTACTGTTGCCTAGATGTTTCTTTCATAATCACCCATCTACTCGCTTCATGCGATAGTCACGCCTTCCCTGAAGGGGATCATTGGACATCATTGTGGCATCACTATTCTGGTATTAGTTGAGGTGACAGTGCTTATTTTTGTAACTGTTTACTTTTAGCAAGCATCATAATAAAGTAATGAATTGCTCTAAAAGAGAGAAGTAAGCAAGACAGCGTTCTTCCAAGATATCTTAATAAACTGAAGGCAGTTAAAATATACATAAACCAACAAAGATATTACAGAAGCAATTTTTCCTCAGGACAAGAACAATGAATATGCCTAAAAGATTAACTTTTCTTGGAAAGAAATAACAGAAATCAAGACCACTCCATCTGGCTACAGAAAGTATACAACCCAAGGGGAGACATGACTCAACATTTTAAATCATGAAGGCAGTCAGCGAGATGGGTTGGTTTCCAAGGAGAAAATAATTTTCAGCATCGTTCTGAGCTAAGGAAATAGCAAAATGGATTTCACTTTTAGTCGTGCTTTCTGCTGCTTGTTGATTCTCTAAAAGAGGGAACAACAACCAGGGGAATCAGGTTATAACATTTGCAATAACATAATGTCACTGTGTCTATTTATGAGGGCAAAACAGATGGAATAATAACCAGTCTTTGCTGGTTTGCTAAATTAATGGTTGTAGTGGCTGCAGTTTGATGTTGTGGTGTTCGCCAAGCCTGGCAATTGGCCTGCAGATGTTTCGTCACCAGTCGAGGTGCCATCTTCAGTGTGAAGTTGGTTGGCAGTGTTTCTCTCTGGGAGTATTTGCATTTGTATAGCCACCTCATTCACTTGCTTTGGTCCTGATTGGAAAACCCTTCAATTAACCTTCTTCTGGCTGGTGTTTCTTTGGTTCTTAGGGCTCCGTAGGTAGTGTCTATTTCCATATGTTTGTTATCAGAATTATCAGAAGAGAATTATGCTTCTAAAACTTCTTGTGCCTGCTCTGTGTTTGCCTGTGCCAGAACCTCCACAGTGTCCCAGTTAAAGTGATGTCCTTCTTGGTGTTCATGTACTCAGATCAGCCACAGTGGATCAAGTCTCAGTACAGTGGACTGTTTCTCCGTACAGTGGACCGTGTCTCCGTACAGTGGATTATGCCTCTGTACAGCGGATCATGTCTCTGTACAGTGGATTATGTCTCTGTACAGTGGATTATGTCTCCGTACAGTGGATTATGCCTCTGTACAGCGGATCATGTCTCTGTACAGTGGATCATGTCTCTGTACAGTGGATTATGTCACTGTACAGCAGATCATGGCTCCGTAAAATGGACCATGGTTCCATACAGTGGACTGTGTCTCCGTACAGTGGATCAAGTCTCTGTACAGTGCATCATGGCTTCGCAAAGTGGATTGTGTCTCTGCATAGTGGATCATGTCTCTGTACAGTGGATTGTGTCTCTGTACATTAGATTGTGTCTCTGTACAGAGGTTCATGTCTCTGTACACAGGATTAATTATCTGTACAGCGGATCATGGCTCTGTACAGTGGATCAAGTCACTGTACAGTGGATCATGGCTCTGCACAGTGGATCATGACTCTGTAGAGTGGTTCATATCTCTCTACAGTGGATTAATTATCCGTACAGTGGATTATGGCACTGTACAGTGGATCATGTCTCTGTACAGTGGATCATGGCTCTGCACAGTGGATCATGACTCTGTAGAGTGGTTCATGTCTCTGTACAGTGGATCATGTCTCTACACTGGATCAATCCTCTGTACATTGGATCATGTCTCTGTACAGGGGATCATGTCTCAGTACAGTGGATCATATCTCTGTACAGGGGATTGTTTCTCTGTACAGTGGATCATGTCTCCATACAGTGGATCATATCTCCGTACAGTGGATCAAGTCTCTACACTGGATTAATCCTCTGTACAGTGGATCAAGTCCCTGTACAATGGATCGTGTCTCCGTACAGTGGATTGTGTCTCTGTACAGTGGATTGTGTTTCCATACAATGGATCAAGTCTCCGTACAGTGGATCATGGCTCCGTACAGTGGATCGTGACTCTGTACAGTCGATCATGGCTCTGTACAGTGGATCATCTCTCTGTACAGCGGATCGTGTCTCTGTACAGTGGATTGTGTCTCCGTACAGTGGATTGTGTTTCCATACAGTGGATCATCTCTCTGTACAGTGGATCATGACTCTGTACAGTGGATCATGGTTCCGTACAGTGGATCATCTCTCTGTACAGTGGATCGTGTCTCTGTACAGTGGATTGTGTTTCCATACAGTGGATCAAGTCTCCGTACAGTGGATCATGGCTCCGTACAGTGGATCATCTCTCTGTACAGTGGATCATCTCTCTGTACAGTGGATCGTGTCTCTGTACAGTGGATTGTGTCTCTGTACAGTGGATTGTGTTTCCATACAGTGGATCAAGTCTCTGTACAGTGGATCATGGCTCCGTACAGTGGATTATGGTCCCAACACTCTGCCAACAGTGCACAACAATTCTTAGACAAGATAAAAGGCACAAAAGATTGAAGATAAAATCATATTTATTTTTTCAATGTCACTGTACTGTTTACCTCAATTAACCTAGACCTGGCAAGAGAAATCATGTATGAACTACTAATGGAAGCCGAACATAGAGTGTAGACACTGAAACCTTGCAGTATAGGTGAAGTACTTTACCTTTGTCTGTCAACACATTTCAAATTCAATAGCTGGGCAGATTTATAAACAACTCAAAGGAACACCAAAGGGATCAAAGATATCAGGTTTTACTGCCAAGGCTGCTATGCAAAAGCTAGAAAAGATTGCACTTCTGGTCTTCAAGCCCAAATCCCAGGTAATTTACATTGATAATTCCTTTGTCATACTCAAACGAAATGAAATAGAGGACATCTTCTCTACTTTGAATGGTCATAGGCCAGATATTCCTGAAATCAATTGATTTCCACAAAAGGGCTTGAATCCCGACTCATAACGAGTTGCTGTGGCTTCGGTGCCTGACATTCAAAGCCTCCTTGCCAGAGATTTGCCTGGGGATGCCCAGCTTGTTCGTCTCATTTAAGTGAGGCCCATGAATTAGTAATAGATGTGCCTTGAGCCAATTTGTTCAGGCACAAGGTTTGCACCCCTACTGCCTCCTCACCAGGCCAGTTCACATTATCTGCTAGCCTGCAATCGCTTGCTTTGAATTTAGAACAAATAAACAAGTTTTTATTTGTATGTTTTTCATTAGTTGCTACTGTTTATTTCATCATTCCATTCCATTGCTCTGAATTTGTGATTTCAAGCAAGACTTCTTCATGGATTTTAATGACCTCAGGTTATGAGTACATGTCTACTCTGATATTGTTATTCTGTAGTCCAGTCAGAACTGAGTGATACTCTGAATCAAGGAGGTGTCATATAAACTTGGGGCACCTTCTTGTGAAGTAAACACCTGCAGAACAGTGCGAATATAACTCATACCCTTCCAGGTGTTTTCAACTTGATCCTGATCGTGTGGCGATCCATTGATCTGTTTCTTTGTGCTCTTCATCAGCTTTGTCAATGCCATTCATTGTTTTGTGGTTCACACTTGTGAGCCCAGAAATTCAATTGCTTATCACACACTTTTTAAGCATCACATGATGAATTTGTAGCATAAAATCTATTGTGATAGATGACTGCTTTCAGTTCACAGCCAGACTTCTAGTCATAATCTTTTATTAATATATGCTCAGACATCCCACCTCTCCTGGAAGTTCCGGGAGTCTCCCACACATCTATACTGGCTCCCTGATGCTCGCAAGTTATATACAATATCCCGGAAATCGGTTTTTTTGAGACAGAGAGGGAGAGGGAGAGGAAGAGCGAGAGCGAGAGGGAGCATCCTGATTGGTCTCTCTTCGTGCTAAGTAGACCTATCAGTTTTCACTGTGGGCGGGCTTTACAGTCGACCTCAAAAATAATGACAGTGTTGCTCGCTGCACTGTTTGCAACAGTGACTTTTCTATTGCCCATGGTGGGTTAAATGACTGTAAAAGACAAGTTGAGGTGAGTTTAACAGGTGTCATTTGTTCATTAGCATAGCTAACGTTATTTAAACTAGCTGGCTAGCTGCTAAGGAGCTACACAATTGGTGTCCTACATGATGAGGCCAAACTCCCTGTAGACTTGCTTAAAATTGCAATAAAATAAAATTGACTCCATGATAATATAATATAAGTACATATTTTAATGTCACATTTTCTGCATATACCCAACTTGGTTTACAGATTAGACAAAATCACTAAACAAAGCATTACATACAGCTTTGGAGGGGGAGGGGGTGCTACCTCCGTGAAATGAGTTTTTGCAGGGTGGGATGTCTGTATGCTCACTTCCCACTTGGCATAAAAGCCACGATAGAAGTTCTGAACACAAGGAGAGAGAAAATGACCTCATGACCTTCACCAGAAAAGAAAAGTTATGCTGATTTGTCAAGTTTGCAGGATCCCTGAAGATTCAGGGAGGTAGAGATTGTCACCCTTGGTTCAGTCCTTTCCCACCTACATCCGTGAAATTTCACTCGTTCTTGAGCACTTCAATCACTTAAAGTCTCCTGCCCCGATCGCCTCAGTTTCACTATGAAATTCCAGTCCCTACTCACTTCTATCTGTACTGGGATCTCTGCTGTTTGTGTTACATGTACATGACCTGAATGAAAGTATCGTGGTGAGCATTTGGTCCATAATGACAGACGACAAAGTTAGTTGAACTCAACAACCGTTTTATTGTGATAAACACAAGCAGACTGGATACCGTGACCCAGAGAGTGAACCTCACCAGTCTCAAACAGATGGGAGAGGTGACCATCACACACCCCAATGATCCACAAATACACAAGCGAATAACTGTATAACCCAAGCTAAATCGTACCAATAAATGAACTAGAACTTTCCACCGTAATCCCACAAAAGCATTTTAACACAAGAATAATAAACAGAAATGCAGGGGCAGGCTGTCGACCATGCCTCCCTGGAGCATCACACTGCCCCCATCCGAGGGGTCAGCCATCCCCGGCAACCCCAGAGACCATAACAAAGTCCAAAAGTCCTGATGGGCGTTGACGCTGCCACCTGTCTGTGTGAGGCAAGAGGCAGGGCACTCAGAGTGTTCCTTCCTTCTGTCTCGCTGGGTCAGTGGTGGCCAAGGCCTGACACAGTGCCAGTCGGTCTCAGTGCAGCACCACTGCCTGATATACCACATCGGAGGTGCGGTCGAGCACCTCTCCCGGCCCCTTCCAGCAGCTTCCAAGCCTGGGAGATAGTCCCTTCGTGCGGGAGGGGCAGTAGGCTTATACTGGGGCCCCAACCGGGCACCGTTGCATTGGCACCCCAGACTGACGGCCCAGCATCTTCTGGGACTTGCAAGCTTCGCAGCAGTGCACGAACATCTCCACGTCTGGCCTGTTCCCAGGCATTCACGCAGCCTTCCCAACGTCTTTGCAACTCCGAGATGGCTGGCCCTCACCAGCCCATGCACTAATCGCAGCACCATGGTGCGGAGCCCCCAAGGGACCACTAGCTGCAAGAGATGTCTGTTACCATCGGACAACTGCCACCACCGGAACACCAACCCATCACACACCTCCAGCGTTCCCCGCTGCGAGTATAGGGCTCTGGTCTCTGAGTCCAGGGCAGAGACCCATGATCAGCCATTCCCTTACCCGGACCAGCAAGGAATCGCTCACCTGCTCGCAGTGCAGCTGCTCTTGGTCCATAGTGGGGAGGTTGTCGCAGGCTGTCACTGTCGCTTGCCTGTGGTTCAACTGAGCTGCATTGGGCTTCTGCCGGGTGTGCTGCAGTGCTGTGGGCCGCTGTGAATCCGGTGGTGGTTGTTGCCCCTGCTGCCTCCACTTCCTGGAGCTGCCCTGCTGGAGAACCAGTACTTCAGCACTGAGGTAGAGTGTTGTCCCTGACACATCCACACGGGCCCTCCAGCGGGACAGCAGGTCCCAGCTAATGACGCAGGACTCTCGGATGTCGGCGAGTCACACCTCGTGCTCCACTGCGTTTCCTCTGCTGCGATGCGCATCCTCCTCTTCCCTCTCATCGTCGCACAGTCACCACTGTCTCGGAGGGGCTCCATCTATTGTGCCATGAGGCAAGTTTGACTTGCGCCAGGTGTGGCTCCAGGCGGCTGGTGCCGTTGTATCTGGGGAGGTTCAGGATAGACCTTGAGGTTCAGATCATCAAGGCCCTTTGACCTTCGTCTTGCTCCAGCGGCATCTGCCATGGTGCCCATCCTCCCTTGGCTAAGGCATCTTGGGTTCCCCGGTGTGCGTCACAGTGAAGGTGTGTGTTGCTCTCCGCTCCTTTAATCTGACTTGCCAAGGACTTTTCATGACCCTTTCTGGTATGCCTAATTTATTTCTTGAGCTCTTTCCTGGTTCTTCGATAATCTTCCAGGGCTCTGTTTGATTCTAGCTTCCGAAGTTTTCCATGCTTTTACGTTTTCCTCTTGACTAAATTCCTCACCTCCCTTGACATCCAAGGTTCTCTTATTTTGCAGTCCTTGGCCTTCCTCCTTACTGGAACATACATGTGCTGTGCTGTGTGCAGCTGGCTTCTAAGCACCCTTCACATGTCAGATGAAGACTTGCTGAAAAATAGCTTCAACCATTTAACTATCCCCAATTCCTGCCTGATCCTCTTGTGATTTGACCTGCTCCAATTCAGTACTCTCCTGCAAAGTACATACTTATCCTTATCTATAGTTATCTTAAAACTTACAGTGAGGTTCACTGTTTCGAATTGTTTACCCACCGAATGTTTGGTGACCTGGCCAGGCTCATTGTCCAACACTAGGCCCAGAACAGCCCCTCCTCTCATTGGACTTTCTACATATTGATTTAAGAAACCCTCCTGGATGCACCCAACGAATTCTGCCCCAGCTAAACCACTTGCACTAAGAAAGCCTTGGTTTATGTTAGGGAAGTTGAAGTCCCTATAGCAGCAACACCTTAACTTAACCTGCCTGCATATCTGGCTCTCAATGTCCGAGTAGGTATTGGGTGGCCTGTAGCACAATCCCATCAGTGTGATTGCACCCTCCCTATTTTTGAATTGTATCAATGTAGACTCAGTGGACTAGCCCTCCATTATGTCCCCTCTTAATGCAGCTGTAAAAGTGTCCCTGATTTAGTAGTGTAACTCTCCCATCTCTTTTACATCCTTCTCTACCTTTTCTGAAACATTGAGACCCTGGAATATTAAGCACTCATTCCTGGCCCTCTCTCAGCCAAGTCTCTGTAATGACCACAACATCATAGTTCTATGTACTGTTCCATGCTGTTAAGAGCGTCTCCTTAATCTGTAATACTCATAGTACTAAAATATATGGATTTCAAACTATTTTTCCTATCACATCTATTACTTTGATCCTGCCTGTATTTACTGGCCCTGACATCTACCTTCCTCTCCATCCCTCCATCTTCTGACCTGGTGCTCTGGTTCGTGTCCCCCTGCCAAACTTGCTTAAACCCTCCCAAATAACACTAGTGAACTTCCAAGCTATGATATTGGTCCAACCTGTCCCTCTTGTACAGGTCACACCTGCCCCCTAACAGATTTCAATTATCCAAGGACCTGAAACCCTGCCCTTTGCTCTAATTCAATTACTCATACATCTGTACTATCATCCTATTCCTGCCCTAACTAGCATGTGGCTCTGGTAGTAATCCAGATTGGAGGTCCTGCACTTCAGCCTCTTCTCTCACTCCCTATACTTCCCCCTGTCTACCTATGCCTTTGGTGCTAATAAGCACCATGTCCTCTGGCAGCTTACCCTGTATTCTCCAGCTGCTCTAGCACCAGGAAGGCAACACACTACCCTGGTGTCTCTTTCATGGTAACAGAATCTCTTGTCCATCCCCCTAACTACTGAGTTTTCTATTACTTTCACCCTACCTGCCTTAACCCTTCTCTGCTAAGCCTCAGAGCTGGCCACAGGTCCACTGGTCTGGTAGGTTATGCTCCCCAGCAGTATTCAAAAGAGTATACTTTTTGTGAGGGAATGGCCACAGGGGAACCCTGCTCTAACTTATATTAACCCTTACATCCTGAAATTCTTTTTCTTTGCAACCATCCACTAAAACAGAGGAATGCCCCAAAAAATGAATGACAATTAAATGGTAGAACCCCAAAGTCCCCCAGCTCCCCCCACCCAGGCATAAGCGAGAGTAAAACAATGATCCCCACTCCCCCACCAGCAAAAAAAGCATCGGTGCCCCCCAGCGAGCACTCAAGCGTGCTGAAAGGCATCAATAAGGACACAGGCCTGCAGTACCCCAAAGACTACTCATTCACCCAGTATTTCGACATACCACAGGCTCTCTCTTGCTCTCTCTCCCTAATTAGGGAAAAAGAGGTGTCTCCGTTTCTCAGCGAGAGGGGAGACTTAACATCGTAAATAAGCAAGTTGTTTGTTATAAGTCTGTTGCATCACTTTTTCCGAGCTCTGTGCTCAAAGAACTTGGATTTCTGGGCGCACAGCCAGCAGCTATTTTGCTGCTTTCGATCTTCCGTCTCCCACGACACACTAATTTCCTGTGGAGGCATCGATCTCGAGTTCGTCCATCTCCAGAGCCACGAAATCCCCGAACCCCGAAGGCGCACTCGTCTTCTAGGCCACATCCTTGGTATATCAAACAACAGCCAGTCGTGAGACCCCGAGAATGGGTCCTATTCCTGCAAACAATCAAAGTCAGCGTGTAACTCCAGGTCAGGGTCTTCAAAAGAACCCTGAAAGGGAAAATTAGGGATATTAAAGATAGAAATACAGCTGTTTCTGAAGATGTAAGCAAAGGAGTCGCCGTTACACACTATCGTCCTCTTAAAGTGAAAAGTACATTGGCCCATTCCAACAATGGCCACTCCATTTACAACACAGTTCTCTTTATTGCTAAGTTACTAATAAACCAAGCAATCTCCCATTCCATAGACAAGTCCTGACAGGAACCAGTTGCTTTTTAAACCTGAAATTTAAAGTCCAACTTTTCAAATTCAATCGAAGCAAAACCCTCTCCCAGCAGAGGAATTTTAATTTAACCGTCTACTCCACTTAAATGATTTTCCTCAGGAAATCATTCACATTTATTACAGGCACCAAATATACAAATGAGGATAATTAAAAGTTCTAAGTTCAAAAGCAAATTTATTATCAAAGTACATATATGTCACGATATAAAACCCTGAGATTCATTTTCTTGTGACCAGACTCAGTAAATCCAAGAACCATAATACAATCAATGAAAGACTAAGGGTGGACAACAAACTGTGCAAATACAATTGAAAAAAAAGTCAAAACTAAGCAATAAATATCAAAAAATATGAAGAGTCCTTGAAAGTGAATCCATACATTGCAGGAACAGTTCAGTGTTGGGGCAAGTGAAGTTCAATGAAGTTCAAGAGCCCGATGGTTGAGGGGTAGTAACTGTTCCTCAGCCTGGTGGTGTGAGTCCTGAGACTCCTGTACCTTCTTCCTGATGGCAGCAGTGAGAAGAGACCATGACTTGGGTGGCGGGGGTCCCTGATGATGGATGCTGCTCAATGTGGGGAGGGCTTTACCTGTGATGAACTGGGTCACATCCACAACATTTTGTAGAATTTTCCATTCAAGGGCTATTCACACTCCAACGTTTCACACTAAGTCTCCTCTACTGTCACTCTACACTAAGGCCATTCTCAGGTTGGAGGAACAGCACCTCATATTCCTTCGGGATAGCCTCCAACCTGACGGCATGTACATTAGTTTCTTCAGCTTTTGGCTGTCGTAGTCAGGAGAAGCCGATTTATCACATTTACCAATCAACTTATGTGCTGTAAAAGAATATGGGTGACTATCCATACATTGAACTTCTCCTGCATCTTGTTCACTTTCTCCAGATCAGAAGTGTAGCTACGGGCGCTCACACAGATTGATACAACCAGTCAATATTCTCTCCATCACACATCTATAGTAGTTTATCAAAGTTTTAGATATCATGCTGAATCTTAACAAACTTCTAAAGAAGAAGAGGTGCTGCCATGGTTTCTTCGTAATAGCACTTGCGAGCTGGGCCCAGGACAGGTCCTCTGAAAGGATAACACTGAGGAATTTAAAGTTGCTGATCCTCTCGGCCTCTGATCCCTCGATGAGGACTGGCATGTGGACCTCTGGTTTTCTCCTTCTGAAGTCAACAATCTAGTCTTGCTGACATTGAATAAGAAGTTTTTGCTTGGGCACCACTCATCCAGACTTTTAATCTCCCTCCTTCATGCTGATTCGTCATCACCTTTGATGCAGCCTATGACAGTGGTGTCATCAGGAAACTTAAATATGGTCTTGGAGCTGTACTTCGTCACACGGTCATAAGTGTAAAGCAAATAGAGCAGGAGGCTCTACAGCCACAGGAGTAGAGGCTCCTGTGCTGATGGAGATTGTGGAGGAGATGTTGTCAATCCAAATTGATAGGTATCTGCAAGTGAGGAAATCAAAAATCCAATTGCACTGTGAGGTACAGGACCTCCTATTCACACTCCAACATTTCACACTGTCTCCTCTACTGTCACTCTACAATAAGGCCATTCTCAGGTTGGAGGAACAGCACCTCATATTCCTTCAGGATAGCCTCCAACCTGACATTAGTTTCTTCAGCTTTTGGCTGTCGTAGTCAGGAGAAGCCGATTTATCACATTTACCAATCAACTTATGTGCTGTAAAAGAATATGGGTGACTATCCATACATTGAACTTCTCCTGCATCTTGTTCACTTTCTCCAGATCAGAAGTGTAGCTACGGGCGCTCACACAGATTGAGATTACCTTGTATTTCTACAGGATACATATAGCAGTCATTGTTCCAGTCCCACCCCCCCCTGTTGTTTCTCTAGTTTGTGGACAACCGCATTGATGCTTTTCCCACCCTCATACAGAACTCAAAAATGTCTTCACTGTTGCTGCGTGTTCCATTCAGCTATATCTCCGGCACTTCCTTTAAGAGATTTAGAAAGGCAAAAGGATGGATGAAGATGGAGGGCTATGCGGTAGGAAGGGTTAAATTGTTCTTTTACTGAATGGGCTGTACTGTGCTGTACCTTTCAATGTTGCATTGTCTATGTGTTTCCAGTCTAGTGTACTGTATTAGGTGGTCATAATGCAGACTGAGTGCTTGCTTTGTAGTGCCCTAGCATTCAGTCTGCAAAAATGACCATGAATTCTCTCTTTCCTGTCACTTTAATTACTGTTCCACTCCCACACTGACTTTCTGTTTGTAGGCTCCTGTAGTGTTACAACACAGCCTAATGTAAGGCTAATGCATTATGCTTTATTTTCTGTCCAGGTACATTGCAACCTTCATGAAAGAATATCTAATTCTTTATGTTTAGGTAACAAATTCTCTCTTTCTGTTTGTATTGGAACTGGCCATTTCTGCATGTAATCTCTATAGTCAGTTTTTCCTTTCTTTTGTATGCTTGTGTGGTGAACTACATATACCTGTCTGGACACGACCCCGCTGACCGCTCCTGTGGCTCCTCCCACAGACCCCGGTATAAAGGCGATTGAGGCCTGAGCCCGGCCCTCAGTCTCCAGGATGTAGTATGGTGGTCAACTACTGCTTGTTCTTTCTTCCAGTCAATAAAAGCCAATATCTTGCCTTCACGTCTCAGAGAGAGTTATTGATGGTGCATCAGCTTGTCCCACCTTACCACGAGCAGCATATCAGACAGAAAAATAAGTTTAATTTTATCTTCCTCTCCTCTGCTATCAGATTCCATTATCTTCAGCTGCTACTTGCTTCCACCTATCGCCTCCCAGCTTCTAGCACTATTCATACTCTCCCTTCACTCTTCTGCCTATCACCTTTCCTCACTGGGATCTACGACTCGCCTGCCAGATTTTGCTCCACCACTTCCCTCCACCTTTCTATACTGCCTGCCTTCCTTCTGTGTTTCAGTCCTGATGAAGGGTCTCAACCTGAAATATCAACTCTCGATTTTCCTCCATAGGTACTGCCTGTCCTGCTGAGTCCCTCCTGCATCTTGTGTGTTGCTCCAGATTCCAGCATCTGCAGCTTCTTGTGTCTCACTTAAATCTGATTTTAACTGCTATATTCAGTCATCTAATCTGACTCTATCGGAGATTCCCTTTGTTTGAAATATCTTCCCCCCAGACTTCTCTGAGAATGAAACCTGTTTCCTTGTGTTCCCAGTTCTGATGAAGTGTTCTGGACCAAACATTAACTATTCTACTTTCCACAAATGCTGTCAAACCAAAAGCTAGGACAATACCAATCAACTTGCTTGACATTGTTACACTTATGTGGACAATATGTTAACTTATGTTAACAAACAAATGTGGATTCAGATATTTTTACTCTCTGAGTGTCTTTGTTTACTTACTCATAAATAAGATTTCACATAAGTTAGACTAGACGTCAAAGCAACTTTCAGTTAATTACATCTCTTTAATTAATAATAAATTCCTGGGTCCTTATTTGTATGGAAATAGTAAATCTTTTAGCGTAAGTCAATCAATGCCTGCATAAAATGTGAACATTCAATGAAATATGGAAGCATTTGATTTTAAGATGATTATTTTGGTATCCAGATATTTGGCTGCATCATCATCTCGTATAATGAAATTACAGACCAGACAGCCTGACATCAGTAGTGAGAAAGTTAATGGAAAGTATTCGAAGGGACTTGAATTTGGATCGACACTGAATAGTTAAGAATAGTCAGCATGGCTTTGTGCATGGTAGGTCATGTCTAACCAAACTTACAGAGTTCCCTGAGGAAGTTACCAGGAAAGTTGATGAAGGCAAGGCAGTGGATGTCGTCTACATGGATTTGAGCAAAAGGCATTTGACAAGGTCCCCCATAGGAATTTAGTCAAGAAGGTTGAGTCGCTCGGCATTCAGGATGAGGTAGTAAATAGGATTAGACACTGGCTTTGAGGGAGAAGCCAGAGAGTGATAGTAGATGGCTGCCTCTCTGACTGGAGCCTGTGACTAGTGGAATGCCGCAGGAATCGGTGTTACTCTTTATCATTTATATCAACAATTGGGATTATAATGTGGTTAATTGGATCAACAAATTTGTGGGTGACATCAAGATTAGGGGAGTAGTGGACAGCGAGGAAGGCTATCATGGCTTGCAGCGGGATCTGGACCAGCTGGAAAATGGGCTGAAAAATGGCAGATGGAGTTTAATGCAGACAAATGTGAGGTGTTGTTAGGACCAACCAGGGTAGGTCTTACACAGTGAACGGTAGGGGACTGAGGAGTGCAGTAGAACAAAGGGATCTGGGAATACAGGTCCTTAATTCTTTGAAAGTAGTGTCATGTGTAGATAGGGTTGTAAAGGAAGCTTTTGACATATTGACCTTCATAAATCAAAATATTAAGTACAGGAGAAGGGATATATGTTGAAGTTGTTAGAGACACTGGTGAGGCCTAATTTTGTGTGCAGTGTTAGTCACCTATCTATAGGAAAGATGTAAATAAGGTTGAAAGAGTACTGAGAAAATTTACAAGAATGTTGCTGGGTCAGGAGGACCAGAGTTTAAGGAAAGATTGAGTAGGTTGGGACTTTATTTATTGGAATGTAGAAGACTGAGGGGAGATTTGATGGAGGTATACAAAATTATGACGAGTATATGTAGGGTAAATGTAAAATGGCTTTTTCTGCTGAGCTTGGGTGAGACTACAACTAGAGGTCATGGGTTAAGGGTGAAATGTGAAAGGTTTAAGGGGAATATGAGGGGAAGATTCTTCACTCAGAGGGTAGTGGGAGTGTGGAATGAGTTTCCAGCCCAAGTGGTGCATGCGAGCTTGATTTCAACATTTAAGAGAATTTTTGGATCGGTACGTGGATGGCTGTGGTCTCAGTGCACGTCGATGGGAGGAGGCAGTTTAAATGGTTCAGCTTAGACTAGGTGGGCCAAAGAGCCTGTTTCTGTGCTATGACTTTATATTTCTATATCTATTTTGTATGTCAGTGAAAATTTAAAAGTTGTGTAATGACAAGATGCAGGAAGCAATTAATTGCCTGCACATTCCATTGTCAACTCCATCTTGTATCTCAACCAAAAGAGATTTCACACTTCACACCCTTTCACGTCCATTAGGGTCTCCAACTGAGTTAATGGCAGAATCCTAGCTAGAGTAGCAATGCTTTCATTCAGGCACACAAAGAGAATGATGCTACACAAGGAATGTGATAGAGCAGGCCACTGACATCGTCTAACATTGTTTCCTTGGCCTAGATGACTCAGCGGTGCTCAGCAGGAAGCGTGGCGAGATTGATGAAGGTCTGCCGGATGCTGCACGTATAAAAGCACTGACCTGTCATGGGCAACACCTGGAGGAGGAGCACGTGAAGAGCTAGACAGATAATGGAGGATGAAAGAAGAGACAGCAATATTATCTCAGAATCAGGGATTGTAGCCATTAGATTAGAAAAGTTTCAAAATAGGGAGACTTTTCTTCCTGCAAAGAATTATATACATTTCAACTTCGGAATCCCACAGGGCTGTGGATGATTAGTCATTGAGTATCTTCAGAAAGGACAGTGATGGATATTTGAATAGAGAGAAACAAGGAATTGGAAACTGAAGGAAGAGTTCAGGCATAAAATTGAATGAGTGAGCCGGATCAGAAGTTTCTATGGTCCACCGCTCTTATTTCATAAGTAAGTTGAAAATCTATCCAAGTGAGTAAAATTATAACTGCATTGCATCAACACAAATGCATTTTAAAATCCTTTTTAGGGATATCAGCTCAGTCAACATCCATCTCCACATGCTCTGAAAGAGTTCCTGTTGAAACATTGTTTGAACTATTTTCTGAAGTGGTTTGTTTAATTAGCAAGTTAGCCCTTGTTGGAATGCAGTGGACCATCAATTACACTGGTGTGGGTCCGTAACATATCCAGGATAACTTAGCACAGAAGTTACGGGGACCCTAGGGAAAGGAACAGGTATAACTGCCCCTTGGGTCTGTTCTACCTTCCAATAGTGGGTTCTTAGAAAAGATTCTGCTGAACCATAGGGCTCATTACTACTTTTTACAAAACATTAATAAAACACATGAAATCTTAAGGTGATAGTGATTACATTCACATCAGCATAGAGTGTAACCTTCAGGAACTCAGGTAAAACTGGGGTCAGTACAAAGTAGGAAGAAAGGTCACTATTGGTTGATGTCACACATAGCATCTAGCTCAATGATTGTTGTTGTTTACAGCCATTTATCTCAATCCCAGGACATCATTCCGTTTTGGTGGACGGACCCAGCTTGACACAACCAGCTATCTCATTAATGTATTCCCACCATCATAATGTATGAAAACGGGCTGCTCTATCTATGAGGTGGGAAGGATGCCTATGCCCTTGCACGCTCATCCCCATAGCTCCCGTTTTCCATTGCGGCTATTAGACAAGAATTTTTAAAAATTCAATGTTCAACCTTTTCTTGACTTAAGAATTTAAACCAATACCTGCTGAAGTTTAACAATTATGCTCTTTATGGTTATTGGCCTTTGGTTGGCAAACTGGAATACGTATGTCAGTTGGAATTAGAATTTCCATATGTGCTAACCAGACAAGAGTAAGTTTTAATGCTCAAAGCTACAAATGTGACTTTTTTTTTACTCTACATAAAACGATAAAACTGACTTTAGCATGAGGCAATGCCGACAGTAAGGTAATTTCAGTCATAGTGGTGCACTCCTGAGCATCGCTCCTGGAGCTGTGGCCTTTTCCTTACGGTCCCTTGTCTAGAAACGTTTGCCCTTTAACTACAGGGACAATATTATATCAATTTTGACTCTATTGATATATTATCACATGATACCCATTCTAACCTACATTGAATCATCACTTTTATAAATACTAACATATGAGACAACCGCATTACAAATAAAGGTATATTTTTTGATAAATGTACTGTACTAATAGGTCAATGTTAAACTATTGTTTTATTACTAAACAAGTTACCATAGGGGAAATTTCCTTCGATCTGCACCTTGGTGCAGCAAATCACACATGTATCACCCAGACAGAATTACAGATGCTTGCAACTGATGGTGACATCCACCATCATGAAGTTCTTAAGGGGATGCTCATGGCAAGTGTGACCTCTAGCCTCCCAGGCATCCTTGAGCCATTGCAACTTGCTTATGCAGAAACAGATCCATGGCACCTGCCTTTCCTTTGACCATACACTCATCCCTGGAACATGTGGATAGTGAAGACGCCTATTTCAGGTAATATTTATTGACTACCCTCTCCATCTTCAATGCTATTATTCCAATCTAACTCATCTCCAGTTTCCTAGCCTCAGATAATAATAGATTTTCTTATCTGTTAGGATTCATGAATGTGTTGATAGGATAAAACTCAACTCCTCCCTTTACAACCTGATCTTTGACTTCTTGACCAACAGTCAGTAATCGGGAAGGATAGGCAGAAATTCCTCCACAAGGTTGTGTCTCCAGCCCCTCACTCTACTCCTTATACATTCACAATTGTATTACCCATATTACCTACAAATATGCAGATGACACCACCTAAATATCCACATCTCAAATTACAATAAATCCAAGTACAGGAACAAGACAGAGAGCCTAGTGGCAGAGTGTCATGACACATCCTTACTCTCAATATCAGCAAGACAAAAGAGCTTCAGGAAGGGTGGCATTGCACAAACCACTGTTTACATTAATGGTGCTCAGGTCAAAAGGTTGAGAGCTTCAAGTTCCTGGAAGTGAACATAACCAATAATTTGTCCTGGTCCAACTATGTAGCCATGGCCAGGAAAATACACCAGTATTTCGACTTCCTTAGTAGCCTAAAGAAGTATGACTTATCCCTGTGACTCTCATCACTTTTTATACATCATAGAAAGTATTTTTTCTGAGTACAGAATAGCTGCTATGGCAACTGCCTCAAATGAAAACTTAAGAAACTCCAGAGAGTTGTGGATGCAGCTCAGCACATCATGGAAAACAAGTTCCCTACATTGACTCTGTCTACATTTCTCACTGCCTCATTAAACCAGCTAGCATAATCAAAGACGTCAACTACCCTGGACATTCTCTCTTTTCCTCTCTTCCATTGGGTAGTAGATACAAGAACTTGAAGGACTGTTACAAGACTACTGAATGGCCCCTTTGTTAAATAAGATCTACATCATGGCCTTGTACCTAATTGTCTGCCTGCTCTGTACTTCCTCTGTAAATATAACACCTTATTTGGCATTCTGTAATTGTTTTTCCCTTGTATTACCTCAGTGCACGGATGTGCCGAGATAATCTGCATGGGTAGCATGGTAAGCAAAGTTTTTCACTGTACCTCAGTAGAAGTGACAATAATAAACCAATTTACCAATTTTCCTGACTGAGGAACCCATCAGATCCACACTACACTGAAGGGAATGAAATTACAGATGGAATCTATAATTCCAGTCACTCTGGAATACAAGGGCACAAGTCCCAGAAAAATCACTTCTTCTGTCAGATTACAACATGGAACAAATTCAGCCGAGCTTTTCCCTTTGCATTCTGCATGGCACTCAGATAATAAATGGAATTTAACCAATTAGATCTAATTAATATGTAGTTAGTACACCATTGGCTTTACCCCGAACTGAAATTAATGAAGCAACACAATTTCACTGCGATTATAACATGCATTACACACCATGCATATGTAGATCAGCCTGTCCAAATGTGAGGAGATTATTATTTCTTTTTATGTTTTTGTCAGACCACTATTGTCACTTTTATGCACAAGGCTTGGCATGTGAATTTGTAAATCAGCAGAAAACAATTCAGTCTCCCTTTGTGTAGCAGACATTATCGTTGGAGATTTGTAAAAACAATTGACGGTTTTTTATCTTTCCTAAAAGGTTATTATTTTCTCAGGGAGTTTATGAAGAATATGCATTTAGCAACATTTTCAAAGCAATTATACCTGACAAAAATATTTGTAAGCCCTTCTTTTATATCTGTATATTGCCCTCTCTTAGACAATGGCCAGGATGCACTGAACTATTGTGTTCTTCCTGACACTGGACTTAAAGATAAAATTAGCTTTTGGTTCTTGTTCCCTAACCCAATGGCTACTGCCACACAACCCTCTAATTCCTACTTGTCACAACCATGTTTCAGTCCAGTTTCCCTCTCATTCCAATGCATCTGACCCTCTTCAGCTTTCGTTTATCTTTTACTTACCTAAATGGGTGGAGGGGTGGAGATATTCCTCTACCAAAGGAGGTGTAAGGTGATCCTTCCCTCCACTAGCCTGCACATCACCCTTGGGTAAGGTGTAGCACCTGCTTAGCTCTCCCGATCAGGGTCATGAGAAACCATGGAAGTGGGTGGTGGATGGTTTGGACTAGAAGGCCCGAGATGGCCTGTTTCTGTGCTATAATTGTTAATTGTCTTATGGTTGTATGAGCATCTGGTGCACATCACAAGTCCTATTTATGCGACTATTGACGCAAGGGGGGACAATCTCAGAAGAGAATTGATAATGACCACAGACACTGGACTTGTAAAGGCACTGCCCAGAAGAATTTAATGGCAAAACACTTCTGTAGAAAAATTTGGCAAGATTAATCATGGTCATGGGACCACGATCACCCACATCCTATGACACGGCACATAATGATGATGATGACCTACTTAATGTTTCCTGGCACAAGGCATAAAAACTGGTGTACATTTGGCCTTGATGTCTGGCTACTAGGACTAATCTATGACTAAATCTGAGGGTCTAAAGTTGGCTAAACCATGATTTTCCAGCCTTCTCCATGCAGGACTGTCTAATGAGTAGGACTATATATTGTGTGATCAAAACTGGAAATAGAACATAGAACAAAGGACAGGAATAGGCCCTACAGGCCACAGTGAAAGTTGTGCTGAACTAATTAAACTATTAATTAAATGGCTAACCAAACTAAATGCTTTTGCCTGCTCTATGATCACGTATTCTGTATTCTCTGCATATTCACGTGCCTATATAAAAGCCTTTTAGATAAAACCTTTTACTACCCCCCTGTCCGCACATTCCAGCCACCAACCACTCTGTGTAAAAACACTTGCCCATTCATCCTCCCTCAACTTATCCTCTCATGTCTTATTGCATGCCTGCTAGTATTTTGACCCTGAGGAAAAGATACTGTCTGCCTACTCTTATGCCTCTATGATCTTATAAATATTGACCAAGTCTCCCCTCAGCCTCCACAGCTCCTGTGAAAACAATGTGTTTGTCCCTCTAATCCAGGCGGTATCCTGGTAAACCTCATCTGCACCTTCCCCAAAGCTTCCACATCCTTCCAATAAAGAGGCGAACAGAACTGGATGCAAAATTCTAGGTGCAGCCAAACTAGAGTTCTGTAAATCTGCAATGTAACTGCCCAGATCTTGAGTTCAATGCCTTGACTAATAGACAAGCTTGTCATACACCTTCTTTACCATCCTATCAACCTGTGCAGCCACTTTCTGTGAACTATGGACAAGGACATCATGTTTCTTTTGTAAGTCAACACTTTTAAGAATCCTGTAATTAACTGTGTACTGTCCTTTTTATATTTGATCTCCCAAAGTGCAAATCGTGCATTTAGCTGAATTAAGCTTCATTTGTCCTTTCTCCACCTGTATCTTCAACTGAATTTTTTTTAGCAATATTCTAGACTGTCCAGAGCTTTCGGATTTGATCTCTGTGGAGCACTGCTTGTCATACCATTTGTTTAAATTTTACATCCATCCCACAACATGAGGGAGTAAAAATCTTTGTGTTATGACTCCGTTGCAATGTACAGGCATGTGAATTTATAAGCCTAATGGCTTGTAGAAAGAAGCTGTGTTGTAGCCTGTTGGTCCTGGCTTTAACATTGCGGTACCATTTGCTGGATGAAAGCAGTTGAAACGGTTTATGGTTTGTGTGACTGGTGCCCTCGATGATCTTCCAGGCCTTCTTTCTGCACCTGCTACTGTAAATGTCCTCACTGGAGGGAGGGCGCTGGGCTGTTGTACCACTCTCTATAGTGCCCAGCGATCAAGGTTGGTGCAGTTCCCGTACTGGGCAGTGATACAGCCAGTCAGGATGTTCTCAATGGTGCACCTGCAGAAGGCCTTGAGGATTTGGGTGCTCATAATGAACTTTTTCTCTTGTTTGTAGATGTTATGTCTACCAATATTAAAAGTTCCTGATAATGTAGTGTAAGAAGTGCATCTTACATTTCAAATTAAACCCTGACTCTAGCAGAAGTGGCATAAATTCTGTACTAAGTTCAGCAAAGGAACATTTTTTGAAAGAGAACTTCTAATTTAAAAACACTGTCATCAAGTGCACTTAGACTTACAAACATAGAATCAAATGGATGCCATTCATGCAGAATGCAAGTCTTTAAGTTCAAAATTTCAGTTTCTGCTAGAAGTTCAAAATAAGCTTTAATAATGACATCCAAAATAGCATTTATTTGTGACAGATTGCAGCACTTCCAATTTGATGACATAAGAGAATTAGATCTAAATACTAAAATTCAAACATCAAGTAATTTTCTATTAGGAAAATAGGAAGTTTTATAGTGTAGACAAATATAGAGTTTAACTTTCACGGTTTAATCGTGTCTCATATATTTTCTTCTGCACAATTTTATATTGGATACTTAAATTTTTAAATAAACGTGTTTATACCTGATTTAAATTAGCAAGGAATCCCTTGGCAAATGATGAATTAGTGCACTGTCTGATGGATAGTGCACCATTCAATATATACTGATGCACTTTTGGGAACAACAGGAGCCACAAATCCTGTGAAAAACAAGGACATAATGAATTCTGGAGCCAAGAGGTCTCAGCAAAACTGACACTGAGCATCATTGAATCGATTATTTGTGAATGAATGATATTATCGTTGGTAGGTTCATCCATCTCTCTTAAGTCCCAAGAGAAGCCCTCATTTTCATTAACTTTATAAGTTGAAATTTTGCTCCAAACGCATGATTCCCTATAATTCTGAAATTTAAAAAAATCTTGGAACACAACTGATACACCATCAATAACTCACTCTGAGACGTAAAAGCGAGATATCGGCTTTTATTGACTGGAAGAAGGAACAAGCAGTGAGTGACCACCATACTACATCCTGGAGACTGAGAGGCCGGGCTCAGACTTCCATCAACTTTATACAGGGGTCTGTGGGAGGAGCCACAGGAGCAGTCAGCAGGGGTCTGTGGGAGGAGCCACAGGAGCAGTCAGCAGGGTCTGTGGGAGGAGCCACAGGAGCAGTCAGCAGGGGGGACGTGTCCAGACAGGTATATGTAGTTCACCACATTCACCCCCCCCTTTGTTTTAAAAAGAGTCCCCATATGGCGAAGTTCCTGACAAGTATATTTACAGGTTAATTCTATCAGGTGGTCAAATCTGTCGCTGCGATCTATGTAGCACCAGCTGTGATTGCACAGGTGCCGGTGGTGGTGATTGCACAGATGCCAGAGGTGATGATTGCACAGGTGCCGGTGGTTGTGATTGCACAGATGCCGGTGGTGGTGATTGCACAGATGCCAGAGGTGATGATTGCACAGGTGCCGGTGGTGGTGATTGCACAGGTGCCGGTGGTTGTGATTGCACAGATGCCGGTGGTGGTGATTGCACAGATGCCAGAGGTGATGATTGCACAGGTGCCGGTGGTGGTGATTGCACAGGTGCCGGAGGTGGTGATTGCACAGATGCCGGTGGTGGTGATTGCACAGGTGCCGGTGGTGGTGATTGCACAGATGTCGGTGGTGGTGATTGCACAGGTGCCGGTGGTGGTGATTGCACAGGTGCCGGTGGTGATTGCACTGGAGACGGAGGTTGTGCTGGTTGCGGCCCAACTGGAGGTGTCAGCCCACTAGGCGTCAGTGATCCCTCACGCGTGTGCGAGGCGCCTGGAATATGCGCGTACGAGACTCCCGGTATAGGAGTGTCGTGAGGAGTCTGTGTAGGGCTCGGTGTGCGCGGTGTCACCTCGGGTACAGGGTTCATAGTTACCATGGAGTGTTCGGGGTAGTGGTCTGCTGCTCCTGCGGGCGCCAGGTCGCAGACGGAGACCGTGTCCTCCCGCCCATCAGGTAAGACCACGTAGGCATACTGGGGGTTCGCATGTAGAAGGTGAACCCTCTCGACCAGCGGGGAGTATTTATTACTCCTCATCATGTTTCCGGAGCAGCACTGGCCCTGGGGATGTCAGCCAAACCGGTAGGGTGGTCCCAGTGACAGACTTCCTGGGAAAAGAGAATAGGCACTCGTGAGGGGTGGCATTGGTGGACGTACATAACAGGGAGCGGATAGAGTGGAGTGCCTTGGGGAGGACCTCCTGCCATCGAGAGACCGGCAACCCTTTTGACTTGAGGGCTAAAAGTGTGGCCTTCCACACTGTGGCATTCTCCCTCTCCACCAGGATGTCCATCAGTGACCTTGCAAGCTGGTGTGGGGCGCTTTGGTCGAGGGTTATGGTGGCCAGAGTTGAGCCAGCTTGGTGCCCGGTTAACACCGGTGGGTCGGGGGCGGGGCATGCTGACGCCGACAAAGATGGCCGCCCACATCCGGGCATGCAAGATGGCAGCCACCATGTCTCACACGACGCGCTGCCCGACCCCGCTCGTAGTTTAGACTTACAGACCTTGGCGAAATGGCCCTTCTTCCCGCAGCTGGAGCAGGTCGCTTCTCAAGCCGGGCAACGTTTTCAGGGGTGCTTTTCGAGCCTGCAGAAATAACACAGCTCAGGCTTTCGCCTGGCCGCAGCCGTGGTCAGGTTCGGGGAGTTCGTGGAATCGCGACTGGCAGCGGCGTTGGCGAGTTCGCTCGCGGGAACCGGCAGCGGCGGGGTCTGAGGTGTCCACGGAACCGGTGGGGAATCGCGCGACTGGACAGCATCAGCGTTGTGCAGAGCAGCCTCCAGCGTGTCGGCCGTCTCGATCGCCAAGCGTAAGGTAAGATCGGCATTTTCCAGCAGCCGCTGGCACACGTACACGGACCTCATTCCTGTCACAAAGGCGTCTCGTACTAGCAGCTCTGCATACTGTTCCGCCGTGAGTGTTTTGCAATCACAAGTTCAGACGAGAGTCTGTAGGGCTCGGAGAAATTGGGCGCTCGATTCTCCAGGCCGCTGTCGTTGGGTAGCTAAACGATGTCTGGCATAGACGGCGTTCACCAGCCGCAGGTACTGTCTTTTGAGGGTGTTCAGTGCCCTTTCGTAGGTCGACAGGTCCCTGATAAGTGAATAAACTTTCGGGGTGACCCTCGAGAGGAGAATTCGGTGCATAACAGTGGGTTCAGTTGCACTAACCTCCTCCAAGTATGATTGGAAGCATGCAAGCCAGAGTTCAAAGGCAAGAGCTGCTTCAGGGTCTTGGGGGTCCAAATCCAATCTTTCCGGACGTAAAACGCTTTCCATGTTTTAAAACTTCCAGTCAATAAAATTGATGCACCATCAATAACTCACTCTGAGGCGTAAAAGCGAGGTATCGGCTTTTATTGACTGGAAGAAGGAACAAGCAGTGAGTGACCACCATACTACATCCTGGAGACTAAGAGGCTGGGCTCAGACCTCCATCACCTTTATACAGGGGTCTGTGGGAGGAGCCACAGGAGCAGTCATCAGGGGGCGTGTCCAGACTGGTATATGTAGTTCACCACAACAACAACCCAGAAATTGCTTCATAAATGCAAAATATCTAGCAAATTCTGGAAATCTAGAGCAACACACACAAAATGATGGCCGAATTCAGCAAGTCAGGCAGCATCTATGGAAGTTAATAAACTGTTGATATTTTTGGCCGAGACCCTTCATCATGACTGGAAAGGAGAAATAAGTGAAAATAAGAAGATGGGGGGAGGGGGAGATGGAGGAGGTCAAGCTAGAAGGTGATAGATAGATAGATAGATAGATAGATACTTTATTCATCCCCATGGGGAAATTCAACTTTTTTCCAATGTCCCATACACTTGTTGTAGCAAAACTAATTACATACAATACTTAACTCAGTAAAAAAAAAATATGATATGCATCTAAATCACTATCTCAAAAAGCATTAATAATAGCTTTTAAAAAGTTCTTAAGTCCTGGCGGTAGAATTGTAAAGCCTAATGGCATTGGGGAGTATTGACCTCTTCATCCTGTCTGAGGAGCATTGTATCGATAGTAACCTGTCGCTGAAACTGCTTCTCTGTCTCTGGATGGTGCTATGTAGAGGATGTTCAGAGTTATCCATAATTGACCGTAGCCTACTCAGCGCCCTTCGCTCAGCTACCAATGTTAAACTCTCCAGTACTTTGCCCACGACAGAGCCCGCCTTCCTTACCAGCTTATTAAGACGTGAGGCGTCCCTCTTCTTAATGCTTCCTCCCCAACACGCCACCACAAAGAAGAGGGCACTCTCCACAACTGACCTATAGAACATCTTCAGCATCTCACTACAGACATTGAATGACGCCAACCTTCTTAGGAAGTACAGTCGACTCTGTGCCTTCCTGCACAAGGCATCTGTGTTGGCAGTCCAACACAGATAAGTGGAAAAGGCAAAAGGTAGTAGAAGAAGGAATCTGATAGGAGAGGAGAGTGGATCATGCAAGAAAGGGAAAGATGAGTGGTACTGGGATAGATAATAGACAGGTGAGGAGAAGAGCTAAGAGACCAGAGTGGGGAAATGAAAAGAAGGGGAGGAGGAAAATTACCAGAAATTGGAGAACTCAATATTCATGTTATCTGGTTGGAGGCTAGCCAGAGAGAATATGAGGTGTTGCTCCTCCAACTTGAGAGTGGCCTCATTGTGCCAGAAGAGAAAGCCATGGATGACACATTGGAACGTGAATGAGGATAAGAATTGAAATGGTTCGCCACTGGGAAATTCTGCTTTTAGTGGATGGAGTACCTCAGTAGGTGACCCCAATAGATTCACATCTGAAGTGTTGTCTCCTGTGGAAAGACTGCTTGAGGTCATGATTGGAGGTGAAGGTGGAAGTGGATGGGCTAGCTGTAGCATTTCTACTGCTTGCAGAGAGATTATGGAGGAGGGACCAATGGACAAGGGATTCTTGGAGGTAGCGATTTTTGAAGAAGGTGGAGAGAGGGGTGGAGGCAAAGATGTGTTCGGTTGGTGGTAGGGTCCCGTTGGAGATGGCAGAAGTTGCAGGGAATGATGTGTTGGATGCAGAGGCTCAGGTGGTGGCAGGTGAGGACAAGAACTCCATCTGAGTTAAGGTAGTGGGAAGATGGGGTGAGCACAGATGTCTGGGAAATGGAGGAGATGCAGGTGAGGGCAGCATCAATGGTGAAGAAAGGGAAACCCTGTTCATTGAAGAAGGGGGACTTCTCTGATATCCTGGAAAGGAAAGCCTCATTTTGGGAACAGAAGCAACAGATTCAAAAGAACTGGGAAAGGAAATGGCATTTTTTACAGCATGGGGAGAGGTATAGTCAAGATAGCTTTGGGAAAAAGATATTGGTAAATAATTTGTCTCCAGAGATGGAGACAGAGAGATCAAGACAGAGGAGGGAGGTGTCAGAAATGAACCAAGTGAATTTAAGGGCAGGGTGGAACTGGAGTTGAAGTTGATGAAGTTGACAAGCTCAGTATGAGTCATCAATGTAGCTTAGAAAGAGATGGAGAGCATTACCAGGGAAGGCTTGGAACATGGACTGTTCTATGTAGCCAGTGAAATGGCAGGCACCAGGTGCCTATGGCTACACCTTGAATTTGGAGAAAGTTGGAGGAGCTTAAAGAGAAATTGTTGAGAGTGAGGACCAGTTCTCAAAGTCACTTCACGTCATTTATTAGTATTAAAACAGTCCTATGGATCACCCTAATTTTCTTTATGAAAGTTAAATTTACAGAAAACCGAGTGCAAAATATTGAATAGGCAAACATGGTCAAAGGGGAAGTATTAAAGTGTTTAATGTCTTTAAAAGTAGATACAGAAAATGTACATATGCACATGAAATATATCCCTGCCAGCTAAAAGAGATAAAGGGAGAAAAGATGGACATTATGACTGTATTTTTTAATCCTCGATAACTACAAATGTTTAAATAAAGGAACAGAAGAGGAAATCTGAATAATTATTAACAAGAGAAAATCTGCAGATGCTGGAATTCTAAGCAACACACACACAAAATGCTGGAAGAACTCTGCAGGCCAGGCAGAGTCCTGATGAAGGGTCTTGGCCCGAAATATTGGCTGTACACTTTTCCATAGATGCTGCCTGGTTTGCTGAGTTCCTCCAGCATTTTGTGTGTGTTGTCTGAATAATTATTGATCAGGTACAACTTTAGTGGTGGACAGGTTTTTGGAATCTTTATAAATTAAGGGTAAAACTCCATATTGAAAGACATAGTCTTTCAATGATGCATGGACTTGCTGATGCATGGACTTCTTAAGTGAATATTTGTCTCAGTTATCTAAAGTTGTCCCTGTCTCAGTTATCTAAAGGATGTCACTTCTAATGCAGTGTTATACTGAGTACCAACCCAGATTATGCAGTCAAACCTTGTTTTGAATTTAAACATTTTTGTGTAACTCGTCAGTAGTAATGCAATCATTGAGGTGGCCTAATGCATAAAGTTAAAACAAATACTTAATTAGTGGGTGCTAAAGTAACATAAACATGTCTGAAACTTTAAAAATATGAAGCTGCAGTCATGCTGATATCATGAGTGATATTGTAAAATTGCACTCTCTGTACAAAGCCTTACACAACCAGAGCATAAATTAGAAATGTGTGCATAACTTCCCCATCATTTTCATCCTTAACAGATTATCAGTCTATATTATTGGTCTTAAATAATAGAGGAAGTATTACTTCGTTTGTAGCAATTCCACCTCAACAGTTGCGCTAGTAAAACCACCAAAGGATAAAATAGAGAAGGGCTATAACATGAATCAAATCCTTTGTGTTAGCATTCAGCATCCCATGGACAAATGATTAATTATTGCATCAACTTGATGTAATTGATTTTTGTTCTGTGATAATATACTATTGACTGTATAAGGTGTTATAAAGTTTACCACAAAAATCTGCCCATGCATGTTTGTAATGGAAAATTGAAAAATTCTCTTGTACTTTATTTTTCCAGTTTAATGTAGTACAGTGTAGGTACTCATAGACCAATTTAGAAATAGAAAATGAAGACATGAGAGATGTAGATGTTGGAATTTAGAGCAAAAACAAATTTCTGGATGAACTCAGCAGGTCAAGCAGGATCTGTGGAGGCAAAGGGATAATCAAAGATTTGGTTAAGACCATACATCAGGATCCTAACACGAAACATCAGGTACCCCTGTGGCTCCCCAGATTGTGCTTGTCTTGCTGAGTTCCTCCAGCAGTTTGCTTTCTGGCTTTAAAAAAATGCCAATCAGATCAGGTAGAGTTTATAGAAAGAAAAGCACAGTTACGTTTCAGTTCAAAGACCTTGTATAGTATTGAGAAAGTGTGAAACAAGTAAGTTATTCCCTCAGTTTTTGAAAATTAACTTATTTACTGTGTATTTCTAGCATATTCTCTTTTTATTTCAGATCTCCAGCAGCTTTGCAGCTCCGAAATCAACTGTGTCTTCAAGACTTGAATATTTGCAGTAAATTTAATGAAGAAAAAGCTTCTCAGTTGATATCCAGCTGCCTATTGAACAAAGGCCAAACTTTGCATTTAGTTAGACAGTGGCTTGAACATTTTAATTAATTCTTGAAATTATAGATCTAGATTTGAAAATGTGAATTTGCGGGAAGGTTCATGAAGATGCTTGCTGTATATTTACAGATATCCAGAATAATTTCTGTTATTCACGATCTTATGTTGTTTAGAAAGATCAATAAAATGTAATATATTTAAAGACCTTTCAGTCCATTACGAGTTTCAGCTCCATGTACTCCTTTCCTAAGATCCCTTTATAATTATGATATACATTACAAATATTTTGCATGCATTCTGGTCAAAGAGAAGGTGATCAATTTTTGTCCTCTGGAAAAACATTAGCAAAGCAGATAGGATTACAGTCACAATCCTGACATACCATGGTCACTGTTACTGATGTTAGCATTGCATGCTACATCCTTTAAAATTAACATCCTTCTACATCCTTTTAGTTACACTTGGTGAACGTCTTCTTAGATGCTGCAAGTCCTTGTGATGAAGGCATTTCCATCATTCGCTTGGGTAGGGATTTCCAGGAATTAGACCCAGGATAACCAAAAGTATATTATTTCTAAAGCAGAATTTCGGGAAATTTATAGGGGAATGTGTTCCTATGTGGTTGCTTCCTTTGTCCTTCTTGTTACTGGTTTGGGAAAGGCATCTGGGGTTTACTGAGCTAGTGCATTTTGTAGATAGCATACTTAGTATTCACAGAGCCCCAGAGGTTTAGGAAATGAATATTTTAGGGTGGTGGATGATGTGACAATTAATTAGCTTTTGTGTCCTGAATGGTGTCAAGAGGCAAATATTTCTTACATTCTCTAATGACATGAGAGGCTGCTTGGCCGATCAAGTCTATGTTAGCTCCAGCAACCCTAAGTCATCTTGAACCTTTCATGTCCATCAACTTCTCCCATCTTCCTGACCCCTGCCTACACTCGGGTTAGTGTACAGTAAGGAGCTTATCCTTCAGATGTGGGAGAAATGAGATCACCTTGTGAAAACCCACACGTGGTCACAGGTAGAACATGCAAAATCCATATAGATTACACTCATTGCAAGAGTATCAAAAACAAGAATGTATAAGCTGAAGGAAAGCTTTATTCACCTCATATATTGGGATTGATATCTGGGATACACTGCCTGGGGAGATGGAGGATCCAGTACAATCACTGTTTAACAGACCTTTTGACAGGCAGTTGAATAGGTGATTCCTAAGGTTGTCATGGCCAAGGACAGTGGTGGGAGTAAACTCCCACTACCTATGAAGTGCTCAGAATGGCGTGACAACAATCTCTAACAGCCTGTGACAACCAAGGCCTTCGTGTATGACTTAGCTACAAGGCCTGGCAGAATTGTTACTACTGACAAGAGAAGGAGCAAAGGCAGACCACTGGTGCCTCAAAACCAGCTGTTTTGAGCTGGTGGGGCTCGTCAACCTCGGATGGCAGCCCGCCTGGAAGAAGGAAAACTCTGATTTTAGACCTCCGCTGCCTCGAGTAAACCCCGAGGAAGAAATCTGGAGCTGGAGTCCCTAAGGCGGTTTGATGCTGTTTACAGTCTCACTCTGGCAACCTCTGCGATGACACTGGTGCCAAGCTGTATCGGCACTTGCCCTTCCCTTGGACTACATCAGTGACGTGGAGAGGGGGAACCCGCTGCATGGGCAACAGCCGGCTCTTCAAATCTTCCCACCCTGGCTTGCACCCTGGAGAGGACACAGTCCGCCAGAGGCACAAACGTATGATCCTCTGGGATCGACAGCTGCCTACTACTGAATAGGGTAAGGCACAGAGGATAATGTGAGTAAATGGGATTAGTGTAGATGTACAAATATGTTGGTATTTATGTGATGGTCTTAAGGGCCTACTCCTGAGCCTTATGACCCAGGGTTGCTGGAGCAGTTGGAGCTGCAATCAGTGAGGTGAGCAAAGTATTTCATCACATTCCTAGCTTGGGCAAATGATGGTGTACATGTTCTGGGGATTCAGGAGATCGGGCACTGACTTCAGCATATCCTTCTATAACCTGCTCTTCAAACCCTTATGGTCCATGGGAGTTTCTGCTCAGTAGTGACCCAGCCCACCCAGGATGCTTTGGCATGAGAAAGAGCGATGGAAATCCCACTGAATATCAAAAGTAAGTGATCAGCCGCTGTAATGAGAATTACTTTAAAATTTTTCTTTCTGTGTTCTTTTCTCATTCAGCACAGGGTATTTGCATATGCATTCACAAACAAAAGAGAAGCTGCACATGTCTGACTGTGTCTAGGTTCTCGCTGCATGCAAGCATGGCTGGTTCATTTGCTAAAGAGTTGAGGACAGAATTAAAAATTGTGCAATCATCAGCAAACATTCCCACTTCCGAACATACTGTATGTTAACAAGGGCACCCACAAGCAGCTAAAGATGATTGGGCCTAGGATAGAGCCCGGGGGAACTCCAGCAGTGATGGCATGCGACCGTGATGGTAACCTTCCAATTATCACAATCTTCTTCCTTTGGGCAACATCAGATTCCAACCACTGCAGTATTCTCCCCTTGATGCTCATCAGCTTCAATTTTACCAGGACTTCTTGATGTTACCGTAGCAGATTTCCTTGAGGGCTCAAATGAACAGAGCTGAATGCCATCCAAGACAACCTATCGATTTGATTGGCACTGCAGCCACATCCCTAAACTTTCATTCCCTCCATTACTGGCCCACAGAAATGCACCATTGTTACTCACAATATTACATTGATGCTACCTCTTAACCCATGATCTCTGCAACAAAGAAGGACAAAATTAACATGGGATTATCTTCATTTCCAGGCAACCCTCCAAGTTGCACATCATTCTAATATCATCAATTATTATCACTGCTAATCAAATTCCTGGAACTCCCTCCCAACAGTGATGTGGGACATTGGGTATAACCTTATCCTAAAGATTGGAGCAATTCAAGAAGTTAGCTTTCCATCACCTTCAGTATGTAACTTTGGATAAGTAATAACTCCTGGCCTTGGAATAATGTCTACATTGGGAAAAGTGAATAAATAGGAAGAAAACTGCAATTCTAGCTATTGAGCTACACGATAAATCCTCTCCCTGTGAAAGTGCAGGCTGCAATATTTCTTTATTCTAGTTCATGCTGATATTGATGCTGAAATCTGTCATGTTTTCAAGTTCACAGAACACTACTTTTATTGGGACATGGTAAATCTTATGAATTATTCCTTATATACAGCTGGTGAGAAGTAGATAGACATATTTGATTTTTAAAACAATATTTGTGATACTGATCTGAATTGTGCTTGATCCAGCCTCCAATCCGCACATACCCCATTTCTTTCCAAGATTAATTGGCTTGGTCTGGCAGCCATTACTGTACTGCAATGTAGAGTGAGTCACGTGTACCATTGGGAACTTTGGCTTTGGATCCTGAGGATCTGACTCAATGCTCCTTTGACAGCTTGTCACATTGATAAAATAAGGAAAATGTGAAATTCATCCATAGAGGAATTTGACTGTGCTCAATCAGTGAGAAGGAGCAACAAATTCATTTAGATTCTCAGCTAAAGCTTAAAAAAGGCAGTGCTTCACAGTAGGATTCGGAATTGGACTCTGCCTAATTAATGAGCATGAGCAGCAAATTCTGTTAGGTCTGAGGCTGAAGTTTTAAAAAGAAACCTCCTCATGGCAGATTTTGGAGTTGGACTGTGGTCAATCAGTGATGGAAGCATGAGAAGGTCTGGTCTAAGATGGCGCTGCTGAAGTCCAGTGACTACTTCCTGGCGGCTAAAAAAACAAAGAATACAACTAAATACTTTATTAATCACTTTTTCTGTAAAATTTATGCTAAATGATCACCGCAGTCAATGAAGAGGTGAAAAAGGGTGAGGCTGAGTTGAGGGTACAGGTGCGAGGTGAAGTTGGGGTCAGTGGAGTGAAGTAAAGTCGGAGTGGAGAATGAGGCTGATCTGTGGCCCATCAACCTAAACTGAGATCAAGGTTTGATTGATCTGAGTGCCATGCCAATTTAGGAAGATCAGGTAGGAGACCAAAACGTGATGGCAGGGTCGAGGATGACAGAGTATAGACGTGACAGGGTCTTAGAGTGAACAGCGACCAAGTATTTGGATGATTTTAACGTCGGACCAGATGGATTGAAATGGCAGGGTGTCAGGACCAGAAGCAAGGGTTGGGCCAGTGTCCACGGTATCCAAATGTTTACTCCGCTCTGCACTGAACTGAGGCTGTGGGCTGTTCAGGGCTTCAAGTCTGATGACCCACTTTCATCCTCAATACAATTTGCTTACTTTTATTGTGTGCACTGTTTTCTTTTTTCCTCTCTGCACATTGGGCGATTGTTGGTCTTTTTTTATGGGTTCTTTGGGTTTCTTTGTTTTGTGACTGTCTGTAAGGAGACAACTATCAAGGCTGTATAATGCGTACATACTTTGATAATAAATGTACCTTGACTTTGATCTCTGAAGTTTAAAAAAAGCAGCACTTCGGGGCAGTTTTCAGAGTAGGACTGTACCCAATCAGTGAGCGGTTGCATGAGAAGAAGCAGCCATTTCATTTAGGCGTGTGGCTGCAGTTTAACAAAATCAGCAGTTTTTGGAGTTGGACTGTGCACAATCAGTGAACAGGATTCATCAGAAGGGCATGGGTAAGTGGAACGGCCATTGTTGGAGCAGACATTGTGTGCGTGGGCCAGTGTTAGAGTGGCTTTGGCTCACTAGACTTCGGCGAAATTAGATGACACGACCGTGGTGGGTCTCATCAGCAAGAACGACGAGTCAGCATACAGAGAGGAGGTGCAGTGGCTAATGGACTGTTGTCGAGCCAACAACCTGTCTCTGAATGTGAACAAAAGAGATGGTCGTTGACTTCAGGAGGGCACAGAGCGACCACTCCCCGCCGAACATCGATGGCTTCTCGGTAGAGATCGTTAAGAGCACCAAGTTTCTTGGTGTTCACCCGGCGGAGAATCTCACCTGGTCCCTCAACATTAGCTCCATAGCAAAGAAAGCCCAGCAGTGTCTCTACTTTCTGTGAAGGCTGAGGAAACTCCATCTTCCACCCTCCCATCCTCATCACATTCTACAGGGGTTGTATTGAGAGCATCCTGAGCAGCTGCATCACTGCCTGGTTCGGAAATTGCACTATCTTGGATTGTGAGACCCTGCAGCGGATAGTGCGGTCAGCTGAGAAGATCACTGGGGTCTCTCTTCCTGCCATCACGGACATTTACACTACACGCTGCATCCGCAAAGGAAACAGCATTATGAAGGACCCCACGCACCCCTCATACAATCTCTTCTCCCTCCTGCCGTCTGGGAAAAGGCTCCGAAGCATTCGGGCTCTCACGACCAGACAATGTAACAGTTTCTTCCCCCAAGCCATCAGACTCCTCAATACCCAGAGCCTGGACTGACACCAACTTACTGCCCTCTACTGTGCCTATTGTCTTGTTTATTATTTATTGTAATGTCTGCACTGTTTTGTGCACTTTATGCAGTCCTAGGTAGGTCTGTAGTCTAGTGTAGTTTTTGTGTTGTTTTACGTAGTTCAGTGTAGTTTTTGTATTGTTTCATGTAGCACCATGGTCCTGAAAAACGTTGTCTCGTTTTTACTGTGTACTGTATTAGCAGTTATGGTCAAAATGACAATAAAAAGTGACTTGACTTGACTTGAATATGAAGATAAGCTAGCCAATTATATTAAAGAGGATACAAAAAATTTCATCAGAAATATGAAGTGTATAAGAGAGGTGAGAGTAGATATTGGACCACTGGAAAATAATGCTGGAGATGTAGTAATGGGGGACAAGGAAATGGCAGATGAAGTGAATAAGTATTTTGTGTCATGCTGCGCTGTGGAAGACATTAACAGTAGGCTGGAAGTTCGTGAGTGTCAGGGGGCAGAAGTGTATGAAGTTGCCATTAACAGGGAAAATGTGCTTGGGAAACTGAATGCTCAGAAGTTAGTTAAGTCACCTGGACAGATGGTCTACACCACAGGATTCTAAAAGAGGTAGAGGAAAAGATTTGGAGGCATTGGTAATGATCTTTCAAGAACCATGGTTCCAAAGAACTGGAATGTTGCAAATGTCACTTCACTCTTCAAGAATGGTGAGGGGCAGATGAAAGAAAATCATAGATAGTTAGTTTGACCTCAGTGGTTGGGAAGATGCTGGAGTCAATTGTTGAAGATGTTGTTTCGGGGTACTTGGAGGCAAATGATAAAATAGGACGTAGTCAGTACAGTTTCCTTAAGGGAAAATCTTGTCTGACAAATCTGTTAGAATTATTTGAAGAAATAACAAATGGGACAAACAAAGGAGAATTGAACCAGTGTATACACAAAGTACACTGCAGATGCTGTGGTCAAATCAACACGTACAAACAAGCTGGATGAACTCAGCAGGTCAGGCAGCATCTGTGGAAACAAGCAGTCAACTTTTTGGGCCGAGACCCTTCGTCAGGACTGACGACGTTGACTGCTCGCTTCCACGGATGCTGTCCCACCTGCTGTGTTCATCCAGCTTGTTTGTACATGTTGAATCAGTTAATGTTGTGTACTTGGATTTTCAGAAGGCGTTGGACAAAGTGCCGGGCATGAGGTTGCTTAGCAAGAGCCCTTGATATTACAGGAAAGGTACTAGCATGGGCAGTGCAGTGGCTGATCGGTGGGAGGCAAAGAGTGGGAATAGAGGGAACCTTTTCTGGTTGGCTGCCTATGACTAGTGGTGATCCACAGGGGTTTGTGTTGGGTCCACTTCTTTTTACATTATATGTCAATGATTTGGAAGATGGAATTGATGGCTTTGTGGTCAAGTTTGTGGCTGATATGAAAATACATGGAGGAGTAGGTAGCTTTAAGGAAACCGAGGCTGCAGAAGGACTTGGACAGATTAGGAGAATGGGCAGAGAAATAATAAATGGAATGCAATGTTGGAAAGTGTGTGGTCATGCACTTTGGTAGAAGAAGTAAAAGCACAGACTATTTTCTAAATGGAGAAAAAAATGAAAAATCTGAGGTGTAAAAGGACTTGGGGGTCCTCTTGTGGGATTCCCCAAAGGTTAATTTGTAGGTTGAGTTGGTGGTGAAGAAGGCAAATACGATGTTAGCACTCATTTCAAGAGGACTAGAATATAAGTGCAACGATGCAGTGCTGTGGTTTTATAAGGCATTGGTCAGACTAATACTTGGAGTACTGAGAGCAGGTACGGCCTCTTACCTAAGAAAGTATGTGCTGACATTGGAGATGGTTCAAAAAAGGTTCAGAAAAGTGATTCTGGGATTGAAAGGCTAAACGTATGAGGAGTGTTTGATGACCCTGGGCCTCTACTTACCGGATTTCAGAAGAATGAAGGGGAACCTCGTGTAAACTTATCAAATGTTGAAAGACCTCTATAGAGTGCATGTGGAGAAGATGTTTGCTATATTGGGGAAGCTTAACAGAGGAGTTAGAAATGGCTTGGATGACCAGATAGATAGATAGATAGATAGATACTTTATTCATCCCCATGGGGAAATTCAACTTTTTTTCCAATGTCCCATACACTTGTTGTAGCAAAACTAATAACATACAATACTTAACTCAGTAAAAAATATGATATGCATCTAAATCACTATCTCAAAAAGCATTAATAATAGCTTTTAAAAAGTTCTTAAGTCCTGGCGGTTGAATTGTAAAGCCTAATGGCATTGGGGAGTATTGACCTCTTCATCCTGTCTGAGGAGCATTGCATCGACAGTAACCTGTCGCTGAAACTGCTTCTCTGTCTCTGGATGGTGCTATGTAGAGGATGTTCAGAGTTTTCCATAATTGACCGTAGCCTACTCAGCGCCCTTCGCTCAGCTACCGATGTTAAACTCTCCAGTACTTTGCCCACGACAGAGCCCGCCTTCCTTACCAGCTTATTAAGACGTGAGGCCCTTCCTACCAGCAGTGAGCACACAGAGCACACAGCCTCAGAATAGAGGGACGTCCACTTAGAATAGAGATCAGGAGGAATTTCTTTTGCTAAAAAATGGTGAATCTGTGGAATTCATTGCCATAGGTGGTCATGGAGGCTAAGTTTTTAGGTATATTTAAGGCAGAGGTCACTAGATTCTTGATTACTCAGGGTATGAATGGATATGGGGAGAAGGCAGGGGATTGGAGCTGAGAGGGAAATGAAGCAGCCATAATGAAATAGCAGAACAGAGTCAAGGGGCCAAATCGCCTAATTCTGTTCCTATACCTTATGGTCTTATAGTTGTATGGTCTTCAGATTAGCTTAGTTTTGTCTCACTGCTGGTAGGAAGAGCTGACGGTCATCCAAGCCATTTCTAGCTCCTCTGTTACATGTACTGGCCTCAAACTGGGCATGCCCTTGTCAACCCTTACCAATTTTCATTAATGTATTGGGGAATATTCTGTCTGGATATATAATAACTTGGTATGGCAATTGCTCTGCACAAGACCGCAAGAAGTGCAGAGAGTGTGGACAAATTGTGGACAGTCATCGACATATTATACAGTGCAATATAACATTCTAAATTCTATATTCAATGCCCACGATTCCTTCTTCACCTCACTGTCTTCCTGCAACACCACTTTTTAGGAACCATATATTGTACTACTCTGTTGTACCACACTCCTCAGAGCCCTACCATTGACTGTGAATGTCCTGCCCTGATCTGTTCTCCCAAAACACAACACTTTCCTGAATTAAACTCATTTTGTCACCCTCCAGTACACCTCCAATGCTGATCAAGATCCTTCTGTAAGTCCTGATAATGATCTTCACTGTCAACTCCACTCATTTTAGTGCTGTTGTTTAAGTGGTTTTTGACAAAACTGATGCTGGAACATTGAAAATAGAACAGTACAACACAGAAACAGGCACTTCAGCAAATAACATCTGTGTTGAACATAATGCTCAGTTAAACTAAGTCTCCAACACAAGTGATTCTGCAGAGGCTGGAAATCCAGAGCAATGCACAAGAAATGCTGATGAAACTCAGCAGGGAAGGCAGCATCTATGGAGTGGAATCCACAGTCAATGTTTCAGGACAAGGACGTTCATCAGGGCTGATGAACCAGTTGACACCCTGAAAAAGGGTCTCAGCTCAGACCAATAATTGTTTATTCCTCTCCATAAATGCTGCCTGATCTGCAGAGTTCCTTCAGCCTTTTGTGTGTGTTTAACTAAATCTCTTCTGCCTGAACATGATTTATATTCATATGTTTTTTCTATCTGGAGATAATCATACTAAATTCTATGACATAATTGAAGCAATATGCATATCCCAGAAAAAAATCAGTGTTCCCATATTGGGCGAATACTGTATATTTTCCAAAGCTGAAGTTAATGTGCCTCATGAGGTTTATCTTTGGATTTGTTTCTCTGTGATCATTATGAAGTTGATGTATGAAGGATCATTGCCCAGAGCTCCAATTGACACCAGTTCAAGCTAGCTCAGACTGGCTGGGCTTAACTGGATTGAACTCTAAGCAGAGAATCTTCATAATATCAACATATCCTCAGCTGCTTTTGAATGCCAAAGCATCAGTCAGTCATTTTCTGAGTACTTAAACTGAAATGATTGAATGAAGAAAAACAAACAATTATTTGGCACGTTATCGATGCTAGGTTTGTTTTTACAAATGCAACAATTGCTTCGGTAATGTATGATTGGTAATGATTTGCGGTATGTTAAATTTCTTTCAAAAATAGCCTCCAGGTTTCATGTTAGTACACTGTAAATTTATTGAACCACAGCATGAAGCTTTGCACATTCATCTATGTGGACATTTTCAACAGATTATTAACTTTCAACTGAATATAACTGAAAGCATCACAAAAAGACAGGCTGCGGACATTTTGTTGTCATTTTCTGAAAAGGTTTAATGCACAGATAATCATAGATTCTGTTTGCCATAAAATGTCCATTGCCAGTGGCCTTTAAACATCCCAGACAATTATTATTCTGTCACTTAATATGATTTTACGCTTAAAGAATATATAGATGATTTTCACATTGTATGGAAGCTGATAATTGGATTTGTTGATCATGAGACCCTTTGTTGGTACAGATCGACCATGGATGATGCGTCCTAGCTGTTGATGTGATATGCAAGCCAGGGCAGTACAACATGGAGAGCAAGCTTTACCCATCAAGACGTACAAACAAGCTGGATGAACTCCGCAGGTTGGGCAGCATCCATTGAAAGGAGCAGTCAACGTTTTGGGCCGAGACCCTTCGTCAGGACTAAAGAAGGAGGGGGCAGGGGCCCTATAAAGAAGGTGGGGGGAGGATGGAATGTGCCAGGTGAAAAACCAATCAGAGGAAAGATCAAGGGGTGGGGGAGGGGAAGGGGATAGGCAGGAGAGGTGAAGAAGGAATCTAAGGGGAAAGCACTATGGGTAGTAGAAGAAGGCAGCGTCATGAGAGAGGTGATAGGCAGCTAGAAGAGGAGACAGAGTGAAGGTGGGATGGGGGAAGGGAGAGGGAGGGAATTACCGGAAGTTGGAGAATTCGATGTTTATACCAAGGGGCTGGAGATTACCCAGACGGTATTTGAGATGTTGTTCCTCCAACCATATACCGTCTGGGTAGTCTCCAGCCCCTTGGTATGAACATCGAATTCTCCAACTTCCGGCATGATGCACCATCAATAACTCTCTGAGCCGTGAGGCGAGATATAGGCTTTTATTGGCTGGAAGAAAGAACAAGCAGCAATCGACCACCACACTACATCCTGGAGACTGAGACCGGGGCTGTGTCTCCAATCGCCTTTATACAGGGGTCTGTGGGAGGAGCCACAGGAGCAGTCAGTGGGGGGGGGGGGGGGCGTGTCCAGACAGGTATATGTAGTTCACCACATTCACCCCCCCACCCTTTGCTTTAAAAGAGAGTCCCCATGGGGCGAAGTTCCTTACAAGTATATTTACAGGTTAAGTCTATCAGGTGGTCGAATCTGTCGCTGTGATCTACGTAGCACCGGCTGTGATTGCACAGATGCCGGTGGTGATTGCACCGGAAATGGTGGTTGTGCTGGTTCCGGCCTAACTGGAGGTGTCAGCCCACTAGGCGTCAGTTATCCCTCATGCGTGTGGGTGACGCCCGGTATAGAAGTGTCGTGAGGAGTCTGTGTAGGGCTTGGTGTGCGCGGTGTCACCTCGGGTACAGGGTTCATAGTTACCGTGGAGTGTTCGGGGTAGTGGTCTGTTGCTCCTGCGGGCGCCAGGTCGCGGACGGAGACCGTGTCCTCTCGCCCATCAGGTAAGACCATGTAGGCATACTGGGGGTTCGCATGTAGAAGGTGAACCCTCTCAACCAGTGGGGAGTATTTATTGCTCCTCACATGTTTCCGGAGCAGCACTGGCCCTGGGGATGTCAGCCAAGCTGGTAGGGTGGTCCCAGAGGCAGACTTCCTGGGAAAAGAGAATAGGCGCTCGTGAGGGGTGGCATTGGTGGACGTACATAACAGGGAGCGGATAGTGTGGAGTGCCTCAGGGAGGACCTCCTGCCATCGAGAGACCGGCAACCCTTTTGACTTAAGGGCTAAAAGTGTGGCCTTCCACACTGTGGCATTCTCCCTCTCCACCTGTCCATTTCCCCAGGGAATATAGCTCGTGGTCCTACTAGTAGCAATGCCCCTAGCCAGCAGGTACTGGCGCAGCTCGTCACTCATAAAGGAGGACCCTCTATCACTGTGGGTATAGCAGGGATATCCGAACAGAGTGAAGAGCTGGCACAGGGCTTTTATGACGGACGTGGCAGTGGTGTCGGGGCAGGGAATGGCAAAGGGGAACCGCGAGTACTCATCGATAATGTTGAGAAAGTAGACATTGCGGTCGGTGGAGGGAAGGGGGCCCTTAAAGTCAACACTCAGTTGCTCAAAGGGGCGGGTGGCCTTGATAAGTTGTGCCTTTTCAGGATGGTAGAAGTGCGGTTTGCACTCAGCACAGACTTGGCAGTCCCTGGTCATCGTCCTGATGTCCTCAAGGGAGTACGGCAGGTTCCGGGCTTTCAAGAAATGGTAAAATCGGGTGACCCCCGGGTGGCAAAGATGTGCATGGAGGGCGTATAGCTGGTCGAGCTGTGCGCTGGCACACGCTCCCCGGGATAGGGCATCAGGGGGCTCATTGAGCCTTCCAGGCCGGTACAGGATATCATAGTTGTAGGTGGAGAGTTCTATTCTCCACGGCAAAATTCTATCATTTTTGATTTTGCCCCGCTGTTGGTTGCTGAACATGAACGCAACAGAGTGCTGGTCGGTCAGCAAGGTGAACCTTTTGCTGGTGAGATAATGCCTCCAGTGCCTAATAGCTTCCACTATGGCCTGGGCTTCTTTCTCCACCGCGGAGTGCCGAATTTCAGGGCCTTGAAGGGTATGAGAAAAGAATGCTACTGGCCTGCCTGCCTGATTGAGGGTAGCAGCCAGCGCGAAATCGGAGGCGTCACTCTCTACTTGGAAGGGAATGGTCTCGTCCACCGCATGCATCGTTGCTTTGGCAATGTCCCCTTTAATGCGGCTGAAGGCCGCACGGGCCTCGGCTGAGAGGGGAAATGTGGTGGACTTGACCAGAGGGCGGGCCTTGTCTGCGTAATGGGGGACCCATTGGGCGTAATAGGAAAAGAAGCCCAGGCACCGTCTGAGGGCTCTGAGGGTGGTGGGAGGAGGGAGTTCTAACAGGGGGCGCATACGGTCGGGATCAGGGCCAATAACCCCGTTCTCCACGACATACCCAAGGATAGTGAGTCAGGTGGTTCCGATCACACACTTGTCCCTGTTATAAGTAAGGTTCAGGGCTTTGGCCACTTGGAAAAATCATTGGAGGTTGGCGTTGTGATCCGGACAGTCATTACCACAGATGGTGATGTTATCCAGATATGGGAACATGGCCTTCAGTTGGCACTGGTCCACCATCCGGTCCATTTCCCTCTGGAAGACAGAGACACCATTTGTGACACCGAAGGGGACGCGCAGGAAGTGATAGAGCCTGCTGCCCGCCTCGAAGGCGGTGTAGGGGCGGTCCTCTGGGCGGATGGGGAGCTGATGATAAGCGGATTTCAGATCTATGGTCGAGTACACCTTGTACTGAGCTATCTGGTTGACCATATCCGCGATGCGGGGTAAGGGGTAAGCATCAAGCTGCGTGAACCTATTGATGGTTTGACTATAGTCCACGACCATCCTATTTTTCTGCCCGGTCCGAACAACAACCACCTGGGCCCTCCAAGGACTTGTGCTTGGCTCAATGATCCCCTCCCTGAGCAGCCGCTGCACCTCTGACTGAATGAAGGCCCTGTCCCCTGCGCTGTACCTCCTGCTTTTAGTTGTCACAGGTTTACAGTCGGGGGTCAGGTTGACGAACAGCGATGGGGGAGGGATCTTCAGGGTGGAGAGGCTGCAAGTGGTGTCAGTAGCGCAGCTGTCGGCATGGTGCTGATTGGGATGTGTGGGTCGGTGTGTGTGTGTGGTCAGTAGCGGGGTATATGGCGAAGTCCCACCAAACTGAGGATTCCTGACAGTGAGTGGTGGGAGGGGCCCGTCATATGCCATAGTCACACTTTCGAGGTGGCTCTGGAAGTCCAGCCCCAATAGCACAGGCGCGCACAGTTGAGGCATGACCAGTAGCGCAAAGTTCCAATATTCTGTGCCCTGCACCACCAATGTTGCTACACAACCCACCTGGAAGTCTGTGGAATGCGACCCAGAAGCCATGGTGACCCTCTGGCTTACCAGCCGTGTCACGAGTCCGCAGCGTTGCACTGTGTCCGGGTGAATAAAACTCTCAGTGCTGCCCGTGTCAAACAGGCAGCTAGTCCTGTGCCCCTCCACCAGGATGTCCATCATTGACCTTGCAAGCTGGTGTGGGGCGCTTTGGTCGAGGGTTATGGAGGCCAGAGTTGAACTGCCGTCTTGGTGCCCGGTAAGCACCCGTGGGTCGGGGGCGGGGCGAGGTGGCGCCGACAAAGATGGCCGCCCCCATGCCTCGCACGAGGCGGGCAGGCAAGATGGCGGCCCCCATGCCTCGCACGAGGTGGGCAGGCAAGATGGCGGCGACCAAGGTGGCGGCCCCCATGTCTTACACGCAGTGCTGCCCGACCCCGCTCGTGGTTCAGACTTACAGACCTTGGCGAAATGGCCCTTCTTCCCGCAGCTGGAGCAGGTCGCTTCTCGGGCCGGGCAGCATTTTCGGGGGTGCTTTTTGAGTCCGCAGAAGTAACACTGCGCGGACTTGCGACTGGCAGCAGCTGCGGTCGGTTTAGGGGTGTTCGTGGACTCGCGACTGGCAGCGGCATTGGTGAATTCGCTCGCGGGAACCGGCGTGGGATCGCGCGGCTGGAGAGCGTCAGCGTTGTGCAAAGCAGCCTCCAGCGTTTCGGCCGTCTCGATCGCCAAGCGTAAGGTAAGATCGGCATTTTCCAGCAGCCGCTGGCGCACGTACACTAACCTGATCCCCGTAACGAAGGCGTCTCATACCAGGAGCTCCGCATGTTGTTCCGCCGTCAGTCCTTTGCAGTCACAAGTTCGCACGAGTGTCTGTAGGGCTTGGAGAAACTGCCTGTTCGACTCGTCGGGTCGCTGCCGCCGCGTTGCTAAGCGATATCTTGCATAGACGGTGTTCACCAGCCGCAGGTACTGTCTTTTAAGGGCGTCCAGTGCCCCTTGGTAGGTCAGCAGGTCCCTGATAAGGGAGTAAACTTTTGAGGTGACCCTCGAAAGGAGGATTCTGTGCATAATAGCGGGCTCAGTCACGGGAATCTGTTCCAAGTATGATTGGAAACATGCAAGCCAGAGTTCAAAGGCAAGAGCTGCTTCTGAGACTTGAGGATCAATGTCTAATTTTTCTGGACATAAAATGCTTTCCATGTTTTAAAACTTACAGCCAGTAAAATTGATGCACCATCAATAACTCTCGGAGACGTGAGACGAGATATAGGCTTTTATTGGCTGGAAGAAAGAACAAGCAGCAATCGACCACCACATTGCATCCTGGAGACTGAGGCTGGGGCGGTGTCTCCAATTGCCTTTATACCGGGGTCTGTGGGAGGAGCCACAGGAGCAGTCAGTGGGGGGGGGGGGGGGCGTGTCCAGACAGGTATATGTAGTTCACCACACGGTAATTCCCTCCCTCTCCCTTCCCCCATCCCACCTTTACTCTGTCTCCTCTTCTAGCTGCCTATCACCTCTCTCATGACGCTGCCTTCTTCTACTACCCATAGTGCTTTCCCCTTAGATTCCTTCTTCACCTCTCCTGCCTATCCCCTCCCTGCTTCCCCTCCCCCACCCCTTGATCTTTCCTCTGATTGGTTTTTCACCTGGCACATTCCACCCTCCCCCCACCTTCTTTATAGGGCCCCTGCCCCCTCCTTCTTTAGTCCTGATGAAGGGTCTCGACCCGAAATGCTGACAGCTCCTTTCAACGGATGCTGCCCGACCTGCTGAGTTCATCCAGCTTGTTTGTACGTCTTGATTTGACCACAGCATCTGCAGTGGACTTTGTGTAAGCTATTACCCATGTGGTCGCAGCGGTCATCCTCTGAGGGGACAGGGTTATAGGAGTGATTTTGAGGCTTTAGCTCTCTGAGGCTTCAGCAAAGAGAGGCTTCGGTCAGAGAAAGCAAAAACAAGAAAAGCTCTAGGTAAAGGTTTTTCCTGTCCCTTGTTTCTATCTGCACAGCTAGGACAGTAGAGATGCCAGGCTGGATAGTTGAAATGCTCCTCTTGTGGGATGTGGGAAGGCAGTGTCCTGACGACTACAACTACACAAAGTGCATCCAGCTGCTGGTTCTAAGTCTGCTTTGTTGGAGTTGGAGCTGGAAGTGGATGAGGGGGTTGATAGACAGAACTTATAGAGGGTAGTTACACCCAACGTGCATGACACAGGAGACTGGGTGACAGTCAGGAATGGGAAAGGGGTTAAATAGCCAGTACAGAGAAATCCTGTGGCCATACCTCTCAACGACAGGTATATCACTTTGGATACTGCTGGAGGGATAACCTAACAGTGGAAATTCACAGCAGTCAGGTCTCCAGCACTGAGTCTGGCTCTGTGACTCAGAGATGATTGGACTACCTTATAAGTAGCTGATAGGAGGTGTCGCACCTATCAGTTATTAACAATGCAGTCCTAACATCTCTACCCCAGCGTCTCCACAACAGTTCACACTTCCAGCAGCCTAATGTCCCAACTTCCAGCAGATAAGACTAATGTCCCTCGTGTTACCTCTACTACTCTTAAAGACCCTCATGTGATTGCTACACCTTTAAAAAGCTACTGAATTTATAAACCGGAAAACTACTCACCATGATTTAGAATTGAAAAAACCTGTTGGATTAGTGGCGAAGTGTCTTCTAGGCAACACAACAAGTCTAGTTGCTTTGATTTACTACTGCTTGAGATAGTCAGCATGTCTAATCAATCTTATAGAGTTTTTTGAGGAAGTTACCAAGAACTTGGATGAAGACAAGGCAGTGGATGTTGTCTATGTGGACTTGAGCAAGGCATTTGACAAGGTCCCACATGGGACGTTGGTCAAGAAGGCTCAGCTTGGCATTCAGGATGAGGTAGTAAATGGATTTGACATTAGCTAATTGGATAATGCCCCTCCTCCCTTTCTTAGTCCATCCCTGATATATTTAGCTTTTACCCCCCTCCTCTTTTTTTCTCTCTCTCTCTGCCCATCACTCTGCCTGTTCTCCATCTCCCTCTGGTGCTCTCCTCCCCCTTTCTTTCTCTGTAGGCATCCCATCCCATGATCCTTTCCGTTCTCCAGCTCTGTATCCCTTTCGCCAATCACCTTTCCAGCTCTTAGCTTCACCCCTCCCCCTCCGGTCTTCTCCTATCATTTTGCATTTCCCCCTCCCCCTCCCACTTTCAAATCTCTTAGTGTCTTTCCTTTCAGTTAGTCCTGATGAAGGGTCTTGGCCCGAAACGTCGACAGTGCTTCTCCCTATAGATGCTGCCTGGCCTGCTGTGTTCCACCAACATTTTGTGTGTGTTGCTTGACATTGGCTCTGTGGGAGAAGCCATAAGGTGGTGGTAGAGGGTTGTGTCTCTGACTGGAGGCCTGTGACTAGTGGAGTGTCACAGAGAACGGTGCTGGGTCCGTTGTTGTTTGCCATCCGGAGGATTGGAGGGCTGAGAATGTTGTTCCTTTATTCAAGAAAGGGAGTAGAGATAGCCCAGGAAATTATAGACCAGTGAGTCTTACTCCAGTGGTTGGTAAGTTGATGGAGAAGATGCTGAGAAGCAGGATTTATGAACATTTGGAGAGGTATAATATGATTAGGAATAGTCAGCATGGCTTTGCCAAGGGCAGGTCATGCCTTACGAGCCTGATTGAATTTTTTGAGGATGTGACTAAACACATTGATGAAGGAAGAGCAGTAGATGTAGTGAATATGGATTTCAGCAAGGCATTTGATAAGGTACCCCATGCAAGGCTTATTGAGAAAGTAAGGTGGCATGGTATCCAAGGGGTCATTGCTTTGTGGATCCAGAAGTGATTGTAGACGGGTCATATTCTGCATGGAGGTCGGTCACCAGTGGAGTGCTTCAGGGATCTGTTCTGGGACACTTACTTATTCTTTGTGATTTTTATAAATGACCTGGATGAGGAAGTGGAAGGATGGGTTAGTAAGTATGCTGATGACACAAAGTTTGGGAGAGTTGTGGATAGTGTGGAGGGCTGTTAGAGGTTACAATGGGACATTGATAGGATGCAAAACTGGGCTGAGAAGTGGCAGATGGAGTTCAACCCAGATAAGTGTGAAGTGGTTCATTTTGGTAGGTCAAATATGATGGCAGAATATAGTATTAATGGTAAGACTCTCGGCAGTGTGGAGGGTCAGAGGGGATCTTGGGGTCTGAGACCATAGGATGCTCAAAGCAGCTGCGCAGGTTGACTCTGTGGTTAAGAAGGCGTATGGTGTATTGGCCTTCATCAATCATGGGATTGAATTTAGGAGCTGAGAGGTAATATTGCAGCTATATAGGACCCTGGTCAGACCCCACTTGGAGTACAGTGCTCAGTTCTGGTCGCCTCACTACAGGAAGGATGTGGAAGCTATGGAAAGGGTGCAGAGGAGATTTATAAGGATGTTGCCTGGATTGGGGAGCATGCCTTATGAAAACAGGTTGAGTGAACTCGGCCTTATTTCCTTGGAGCGACAGAGGATGAGAGGTGACCTGATAGAGGTGTATAAGATGATGAGAGGCATTGGTCACGTGGATAGTTGGAGGCTTTTTCCCAGGGCTGAAATAGTTGCCACAAGAGGACACAGGCTTAAGATGCTGGGGAGTAGGTACAGAGGAGATGTCAGGGGTAATATTTTTACGCAGAGAGTGGTGAGTGCATGGAATGGGCTGCTAGCAACGGTGGTGGAGACGGATATGATAGGGTCTTTTAAGAGACTTTTGGACAGGTGCTTAGAAAAATAGAGGGCTATGGGTAAGCCTAGTAATTTCTAAGGTAGGGACATGTTTGGCACAACTTCGTGGGCCAAAGGGCCTGTATTGTGCTGAAGGTTTTCTATGTTTCTATCTATATCAATGGGCTGGGTGATAATGTGGTTAACTTGATCAGCAAATTTGTAAATAACACCACGATTGGGGATGTAGTGGACAGCAAAGAAGTCTATCATGGCTGATGCAGGATCTGGACCAGCTGGAAAAGTGGTCTGAAAAATGGCAAATGGAATTTAATGCAAATAAAGGAGAGGTTTTGCACTTCGGTAGGGCCAACCTGGGTAGGTCTTACACAGTGAATGTTAGGGCACTGAGGAGTGTGGTAGAACAAAGGGATCTGGGAATACAGGTGAATAATTCATTGAAAGTTGTGTTAGGGTCATAAAGAAATCTTTTGGCACATTGGCCTTCATAAATCAAAATATTAGGTACAGGAGATGGGATGTTACGTTGAAGTTGTATAAGATATTGGTGAAGCCTTATTTAGAGTATTGTGTGCAGTTCTGGATGCAGGAAAGATATAAATATAGTTGAAGGAGTACAGGGGAGATTCACAAGGATGTGGTCGGATCTGGAGTTCCGAAGTTATAAGGAAAGATTGAATTGGTTAGGACTGTATTCTTTGGAATGTAGAAAATTGAGAGGAAATTTGATAAAGGTATAGAAAATTATGAGGGGTGTAGAGAGGGTAAATGCAAGCAAGCTTTTCCCACTGAGGTTGAGTGGGGCTATACCCAGAGGTCATGGGTTAAGGGTGAAAGGTGAAAAGTTTAAGGGGAACTTGAGGGGTAACTTCTTCACTCAGAGGATGGTGACAATGTGGTATGAGCTGCCAGCACAAGTGGTGTATGCAAACTCGATTTCAACATTTAAGAGATGTTTGGATAGGTACATGGATTGTAGGGGTATGGAGGGCTGTGGTCATGATGCAGGTAGATGAGAGTAGGCAGTTTAAATGTTTTCGACATGGACTAGGTGGGCTGGAGGACCTGTTTCTGTGCTGTACTTCTCCATGACTCTGTATTCTAGTTCTCTTGAAATGAATGTTAACATTGCATTTGCCTTCCTCACCACCGACTCAACCCGAACTGAATTTATTTCTTACATCCTTCACATACATGAGGAGTAAAAATCTTTACGTTATGTCTCAGTCTAAATGTGCAATGTGCAATCATAGTAATTTATAATAAATAGAACAGTCAGTGTAACATAGAAATACACTCAAATCAGCGTGAGTTAATCAGTCTGATGGCCTGGTGGAAGGAGCTGTCCTGGAGCCTGTTGGTCCTGGCTTTTATGCTGCGGTACCACTTCCTGGATGGTAGCAGCTGGAGTAGATTGTGTTTGGGGTGACTTGGGTCCCCAATGATCCTTTGGGCTCTTTTTACACGCCTGCCTTTCTAAATATCCTAAATCATGAGAAGTTCACAGCTACAGACTTGCTGGGCTGTCCGCACACTCTCTGCAGAATCCTGTGATTAAGGGGGGTACTGTTCCCATATCAGGCAGTGATACAGCCAGTCAGGATGCTCTCAATTGTGCCCCTGTAGAAAGTTGTTAGGATTTGGGGGCCCAAACCAAACTTCCTCAATTGTTTGAGGTGAAAGAGGCGCTGTTGTGCCTTTTTCACCACACAGCTGGTGTTTACAGACAACGTGAGGTCCTTGGTGATGTGGATGCTGAGGCAGTTAAAGCTGTTCACCCTCTCAAACCCAGATCAATTGAGGTCAATAGGGGTTAGCCCATTTCCATTCCTCCTGTAATCCACAACCAGCTCCTTTGTTTTTGTAACATTGAGGGAGAGGTTGTTTTCTTGACACCGCTGTGTCAGAGAGATGACACAGTGTAAATTAACCTTGAAGGAATCCTTTAAGGGGTCTCTCAAGTCCCTTTGCATTTCAGATCTCTGCTTCTGTGCTATACTTGTCTGTAACTCTAAGACTTTCAGCAGCAGGCTCCCCCTCTCCATGCAGCTGATGAATCAATTGAAATGGCACAGACTGATACAGCCTGTTATCAGCCATGTCACCTGTCAGTGTTGAACTCAGCATATGATTGCCTTAGAGATTCCAGCTCCAGATCTTTCCTCAGGGCTTATTCCCAAAGCCTTCCCCAAGGAGTTTTCCTTCTAGATGAGCTGCCAACCACTTCTGACAAGCCCCATCAGCCCAAAGCAACTGGTTTTAAGGTGCCATTAACATGTGTTTGTCCAATTTCATATCAGTTGAAACAGTTCCATTAGGCTTAGTAGCTAAGCCACACGTGAAGGCAGGAGCTGGACTTGGTTTTCAGAGGCTGCTGAGATACATGCCATTGAGCGTATTTCATGGATAGTGGAAGCTTATCCCCATGGCCTGAAGGAACCCCTTGTTGATTAGTTGCCTGTAATATATCACAAAGAAAATTTGGCTGTGCTGGCTTTCATTAGTTTGGGGTTGAGTTCAATAGCCATGCACTTGTATTGCATCTCTATAAAACTGACATGATACTTGATGTATTGTATTCAGTTCTGGCTACCTCATTATAGGCTAAATATTCTCCACCTATTACAACCTCTGCCTTCTGTGGGCGTGCCAATCCAGAATCCACCCAGCACTCCATATGCATTCTTAAACACCCTATCAGTTGGCCTGGAAACCTTGAGGGCTCTATGGACATGGGCCTCAATATCCCTCTGTTCCTCCATACTGCTAAGAATCTGCCATTGACCTTGTCCTCTGTCTGCAAATTCATCTTTCAAAGTGTTTGTCTCACACTTTTCTGAATTGAACTCCATCTGCCACTTCTCTGCTCAACTCTGCATCATGTCCATATCCTTTTGTATCCTGCGACAATAATTCTCACACACTGTATGTGTCAGCTGCAAACCAACTAAGCTACCCTTTCAATTCCTCATCCAAGTTATTTATAAAAATCACGAAGAGCAAGAGCCCCAGAATAGATCCCTGTGGTCATCACTAGTAACCAACCTCCAATCAGAATACTCTCCATCTTCTATGCCTTTTGTAGGCATGTCAGTTCTGAATCCACACAGTCAAGTATCCCTGGATCTCATGTTCCAGACTTTCTGAATGTACCTTCCATAGGAACCTTATCAAGTGCCTTACTAACATCCATATACATCACATGCACTGATCTACCTATTGTATATCAATTTTTTTCTACTGCTTAGATAATTCATTTCAGCTTATGAGGCACCTCACAAAGCCATGTTGACTATCCCTATTAAGACTATGCTTCTCCAAATGATCATAAATCCTATCCGTAAGAATCCTCTCCAATAGTTTGCCTACCACTGATGTAAGACTCACTGGTCTATAACTCCCAGGATTATCTCCATGAACTCTCTTGAACAACAGAACAACACTTGTCATGCTTCCATTGTCTGGTACCACTCCTATAGCCGGGGGGTTGCAAATACCATTGTCAACATCCCAGCAATCTCTTCTCTTGGTTCCTGTAATAACCCAAGATATACCTCTTCCAGCTCCAGTAACTTATCTACCTTAATGTTTTTCAAAGGCACCATCACCACCTCTTTCCCAACCTCAACATGCTTCAGCACATTAACCTGCTCTACACTGACCTCTTCAGTTCCCTCTGTCTGGTGAACACTGAAGCAAAGTATTCATTGAGGACCTCTTGTACCTCTTCTGGCCCAAGGCTCATGTTTCCTACCTTCACTCGAGTCATCCTCCCATTCATGACTTACATGCAGAACACCTTGGGACTTTTCTTAATCCCAATTGCCAAGGCCATCACCTGTCCCTTTATAGCTCACCTGAGCACTTTCTTATGCTCCTACTAAGCTGCTTTATAATTCTCAAAAGACTGGCCTGATTTTTTTGCTTCCTAAATCTTTAGTATTCTTCTCTCTTCTCTTGACTAAATGTTCCTCCTCTCTTGTTAATCATGGCTCCTTCATCCTACTATCCATTGTCACAATGGGGCAAACCTATCTAGAAGCCCATTCAAGTGATCCCTAAATAACCTCAGCATTTCTGCAGTATATTTCCTGAGTTTACCCATTCACAAATTATAGTCCCAAGTTCCAGCAGAGATAGCCCTCTTTCAATTAAACGGATTCTCACATTGTTTGCTCCAATCCTTGTCCATGCAATACTAAAGGTCAGGGAGTTGTGGTCTCTATCTCTGAAATGCTCACCCACCAATATGGCCTCTCCTCTCGTCAGCTTTTCCACATGTTGTGACAGGAATCCTTGTTGGACATATGTAACAAATTCCATCGGATCTAAACCTTTTGCACTAAAGAGATGCCACAGTACTGGGAAGCTGAAGTTACCCATGACAATAACCTTGTTATTTTTGTACCTTTCCAAAATCCACCTATTTACCTCCCCCCCCTTTGTTAAACCATGATGTTCGAGCTGGGTTTGAAATATGTTTTTAATGACCATAGGCTGCTCTGGTGCACTCTGACACCAGTGGTGGTTACATCATCATTGTCTGGTTTTGATGAAAGTTGCTTCATGAGAAATAGGAAACAGCCCATTCTTTCCAGATTCCCATTAAGGATCTGAATTATCTGGGACAGTGCAGTTCTGGAGGGGCAGAGCATCTAGGTTTTGCAGAAGCTCAGTGCAAATTCCATTTTCTTGAATGTTTCTGTGAATGAATTAACTCTAATTTGAAGTTTCATTTTCCTGCTGTAGCAGAGTGATTGAAGTTGGAGAGACTTGGTCTAGAGTGAAGGCAATATAGGTTGAATTGTTTCTGATGTGATCTGTAGACTAGCTTCACTCTACTGTGAAGTCCAAATCAAAGTCACATTTATTGTCCAATGCGCAAACATTTATGCAAAGGTACAATTGAAAACTTACTTGCAGCATCATCACAAGCACACGATAAGCATCAGATAAGCAACATTCACAAGCAAAACATTAATTAAGCATAATTAACCAGAATGTTCACAAGAAACACCATTAAAAACGTCTATCTTCATGCAAAATGATCAAATGGCTGTAATATTGCTATACTGAAGTGATTAATGTTATGCAGATTGGTTTAGTTAGCATAGATTCCTTGAAGAAAATCATTGAAGAAATAACAAGCAGGATAGACAAAGGAGAATCAGTTGATGCTGTGTACCTAGATTTCAGAAGGCATTTGACAAGGTGCCACATATGACCTACTGAAGATGGTATTACAGGAAAGATTCCAGCATAGATAAGGCAGTGGCTGATTGGCAGGAGGCAAAGTGGGAAGAAAGGGAGTCTTTTCTGATTGACTAGTGGTGTTCCATAGGGTCTGTGTTGGGACTGTCTCCTATAACTTTATATGTTAATGATTTGATGATGGAATAGATGGCTTTGTTGCAAAGTTTGCAGATGATATGAAGATAGATGGAGGGGTATGTAGTTTTGAGAAAGGAGAGAGGCATCTTCAGTAGGTCATATGTGGCACCTTGTCAAATGCCTTCTTGGACAGATTAGGAGAGTGGGCAAAGAAATGGCAGATGGAATATCATGTTGTGAAGTGTATGGTCATGCACTTTGGTAGAAGAGATGAAAGAATTGACTATTTTCTAAATGGAGAGAAAATACAAAAATCTACAAAGGGACTTGGGAGTCCTTGTACAGGATACGCTAAAAGTTAATTTTCAGGTTGAGTCTGTGGTGAGGAAAGCAAGTGCGACATTGGCATTTATTTCAAGAGGACTAGAATATAAAAAATCAAGGATGTAATGTTATGACTTTATGACAGTTATGACAGATGAGGCCTCATTGAAATAAATCCTCATTGTTATGACAGATGAGGCCTCATTGGAGTGTTGTGAGCATTTTTGGACCCGTAATCTTAAAAAGGATGTGCTGAAAATGGATAGGGTTCAAAGGAGCCTCACAAAAATGATTCCTGGATTGAGCAGTTGTCATATGAAGAGCATTTGATGGCTCTGGGCCTGTATTCACTGGAATTCAGAAGAATGAGGAGTGACCTATTGGAAACCTATCCAAGATGAAAGGCCTTGATAGAGTGGCTGTGCAGAGGATGTTTCCTATGGTGGGAGAGCCTAAAACCAGAGGACAGAGCCTCAGAATAGAGTGGCATCCTTTTAGAATGGAGGTGAGGAGGAATTTCTTTAGTTACAGTGTAGTGAATCAGTGGAATTTATTGCCAGAGGCAAATGTGGAGGCCAAGTCTTTTTGTATATTTAGGAAAGATGCAGATAGGTTCTTGATTGGTCAGGGCAAAAAGGGATGGGGGAGGTGGAGAGAGAAGGCAGGAGATTGGGGCTGAGAGGAAAAATGGTTATCATGATGAAATGGCAAAGCAGACTTGATGGGCCAAGTGGCCTAATTCTGCTCCTATATCTTATGCTCTTATGATTCAAAAGCAGAACAGTTGAAGGGAAGTCACTATTTTTAACCTAGTGGTGTAGGACTTCAGGCTTCTATATCTCCTGCCTGACGGTAGATGCAAGAAAATGAATGGCCCAGATCGTGAAGTTTTTTTGGAGATGTGTTTGCATTGCAATTGCAATAAGAAAGATTAAGGAAAGTTTGGGGAAATGAGGTATGGAGTCTGCATTAATACTCATTTTAAAATGGGCCTGATGACTAAATCTTTGCTTTAAGATGGAACCAAATGCCGATGTGGACCTTAAGAATGATACTTCATAGTCCCTTGAAACTGATGGGGGTCAAAGCTTTTTTAAAATAAAAGAACTATACCATGGTTGCAAGGAAGGATCCTGTGACAAGAGGTTTTGAGGAACAAGGTGACCTTGGTTCCATGGAGAGGGCAGACCACATATGTAAACATAGACAATGTTCATCCCTCATATCGTCACACGTATCCATGCTGAAAATCCTGGGAAACCTGACCCTATGAATTAATTGCTGAATGGAGGGTCTCAGTAGGATGAGGTAATCCTGAATAATCTCAGAGTGGACTCATTAACTGATGGATATCTCTTTGCTTCTGACCCTAAAGTCTCAGACCTAAGCCAAATGGCCAGGTATTACCAAAAGAATACAGCCAGTAATGGAATACATTGGGTAGAGTCACTACTGAGAAGGTATTGAATGAGTACCACAGGTGCTAAGTGCTTATAAAAAACACTGCCAAGAGTGTTGACCATACTCTGTCAATGCTTAAAGATATTGAACTGTGTGGTCTCCTGATGTCAGAAACATCCTCCAAAATCAACATCAAAGCAAGCAAGTACATGTGTAGATTCTGGTTATACTGTGAGTATTCAACAAATACTATAGGTTTCTGCCAAAAGCTCCATTTCAAGTCAGTAGGTAAGAGAGAGGTAATTAGTTCATCCAGTGATATCTTTAGGTAGTTTTCCATGCTGTAAAAATGTCTGAAACATGAAGTGCACACCTACACTCTGTCCACTTCATTTGGTACGCTTGTACACCTGCTCATTGACGCAAATATTTGATCAGCCAATCACGTGGCAGCAACTCAATGCATAAAAGAATGCAGAAATGGTCAAGTTGTTCAGTTGCTCAGATCAAACGTCAGAATGGAGAGGAAAGTGATCTAAGTGACCTTGATCGTGAAATGAATTTTGGTGCCTGTTAGGGTAGATTCAGTTTCTCAGAAGCTGCTGATCTCCTGGCGCATTCTCTAGAGTTTAAGAGAATAGTGCGAAAAACAAAAAAAAATGTCTAGTGAGCAGCACTTCTGCAAAGGAAAATGTCTTGTTAATGAGAGAGGTCAGAGGAGATGTCCTGACTGCTTCAAGCTGATAGGAAGGTGACAGTAACCACATGTTACAACAGTGGAGTGTGGAAGGACATCTCTGAGCCTTGAAGTGAATGGGCTGGAGCAGAAGACCATGAGCATACAGTCAGTGGCCACTGAGTGTAAGCCCATGGTCCAGTTTCCCAATGGGCACTTTTTCACCCTGTAATGTTGCTAGGATGACCTCACTTTTTTATGTATTAAAATAAAATAGAACTAATTGATACACCTTCAAGGGTAGAGGATTTTCCAGACTAGGGGGAGCCCATGTGCCTCATCATGCCTGAAAGGGCAGTTGAATTAACCTCATTCACTTGCCTTTTCCACAAAGTCTACAGTGTTCAAAAAATTTCTTGCTAACATAGTCTAAATGTAACAAAGTCCAGATAAGGCCATCTGCATGGAGACAGGTATCTAGTAACGGTATGCAGAAATCAAATGTTTATTAGTGGTAAATGCAGAGCCAATCATTAGTAACATATTTAGACCAATCAGAACCTCAGCTTTATTTTCCTACTACTTTATGTGAGATTGGACCAAAGATCTGGATGTCTGATGGAAGATAGTCATATGTAACTGTAATACCAATAAAAATTGGTATTATAATATTTAAAAATTAAATAAAAAGTTAATTAAAAATTAAAAATTTTAATTAAAATTTAATTTAAATAAAATTAATGATGATCTATTTTTGTTGGTGGTACAGTTGGGTTAAATGTGGAGTGTTTTGGAAGCAAAGTTTACCAGCATATTGATGCACACATGGTACCAACTCTTCAATGTAAAGAGAAACAATGCAAATAAAGTATTTAAGAAGCTTTCAAACTCTGTAGAAATATCAAATTCCAATTTATTTTTTGAATCAATAAACTTACAGTAAGTGTAAGCTATTATGTCAACTGGATTAAACATGTAGATGTTATTAGATGTTTCTCAGTTAGTAGAGGATTTACATCCTTTTCCAAGTCATTCTTATTTGAACATCTTTTATCAGAGCAAACATACAATGAAGTGCTGATTATTTCAGAAAATGGCAGTGCACATTTACTCTCACTGGAGACCTACAAGTAGTTTTCCATGCAGATTGCAGAGTGAGAACTCTGCTATAATGATCAAAAGCAGCTGAGGACAAAATAGGCATTGCCAGTAACTTGCATGTGTGATAATAAATTAGCAATCCATTTTACACCCTTCATCATTTTCATTTCCATTGAGCAACTGTAAAAGAGGGCGCTGACTCACTGCGTTCCAATTTGTGTTTCTACAGAAGACTCATTTCACTGTTGTTTCCAGATAAGACAAAATTCTTAAGGAGTAATTGAATGATAGAGAGAAAAGTACAGTATGCAGGCCCCAGTGGATAGTCAGTGAAGGTAAGCGATGCACAGATTCAGAGGATTGTGTTTCAGTTTGATTAGAATGATTCCGTGCTCGTGTCCAGCCAGGCCTATCTATATTGTTCTCTGCCTTATCACTACATCAAGGGTTGCAGTTTCATAAATACTTACGACCACATTAAGCTAACCTACATTACTTAATCCAAGGAGTGCACTATGTCTTCAGCAAGTGTAGTCGGATTCTCTGGAATTGAAGGTGACTTTGGAGTCAATAATGGAACCACATGGGTGAGGGAAAATTCCAAAGCTCCAGTGCTCCAGTGGAGGGTTTGCAGTGAGAGTTGGCCCTGCGTTAGAGATGAACTGCCATTGCTCATGGCTGACAAGAGAAAATCTGCAGGTGCTGGAAATCCAAGCAACACACGCAAAATGCTGGAGGAACTCAGCAGGCCAGGCAGCATCTATGGAAAAGAGTACAGTTGACGTTTCGGGCCGAGACCCTTCGGTAGGTGGATGCAGATGCAGGTTCAGCAGCAGATGATAACAGCTCTAGTAGACAATGCCAGTAGCCGTGGCCAGAGTACCTGACTGCAGTGCTACAAGAAGTCAATGATTCTACTTAAATGATCAAGGTGTATGAAAGCAGTGCAAATGTCATAACCCTTCAGCAGCACCAGACGTTTCAATGGGCCATGCCTGCATCATGTGTTCCACTAGGGGATCACGTTAGAGATTGGAACAGTACAGTTCCACTACTACTCCTGATCCTCCTCACGGTTCATGGAAATCTGGTTATAAACAGCTAACTTTATTCTACATCTACCCTAGTTATAATGGCAGATGTCCCACAAGCGATATGGAAATCAGTGCCCGGAGATGACTGTGGGAGAGAGGTGGCAGGGGGAGGAGAGGAGAATGGGGCGTTACAATCAGATGAAAAGCTCTGCTTTCCACCAGATTACAGGGCACCACCCTGAGGTCAAATTTGTTGCCTGCTCTCTAAACCATAATAATTGTGATCGCAAGTCTGCTGTCACCTGTTCAGCTTGCTGTCTTACCATGAAAATTCCAGTTATGCCTCATTGAAGTAGCCCTGCTCAACATCTTGCTCAAACACCACTTACAGTTTCCATTAAAGATCAGCAGCCTCCCTCCAACCTACAGCAGTCACTTTGCATAGGAGCAAGCTGGCTGGACTAGGGAAATGAGCAAGGATAAGAAGTGGATATTTTTTTTTTGGCATTTTAGCTGTGTCATTGAAGCTTTAGAATGCTTAATTTGGACTAGCTTTTATTTGGGAAAGTGACAAAATGAACAAGGTGACCAATGGAATTAAGACTTCGTTGAGCTGGGATTTTGAATAAAAGGATGACTGGATTGTGAATAGCAAGCTCAGAAATGTGATACTTAGGTTTGCATCAGTTCTTCCTCTGCTTCTTATTCTTTTTGTATTCTTCCTCCTCTTTTTCCACTATAGTTGTTCATATAGCTGTTGACAAGAGCCGAGTCTTCAGCGAGGCTAGTTTACCATGTGGGATTTGGAGAGACAAGGAGATGTAGGGCAGGCAGTGGAGTCCCTTTCTGAACACAATGATGGACCACCTATCATATTTTGTATGGCACCCTTTGGAGGGGGTGGTGGTGGTGGTGGTGGTGGTGGTGGTGGTGGTGGTGTGTGTGTGTGTGTGTGTGTGTGTGTGTGTGTGTGTGTGTGTGTGTGTGTGTGTGTGTGTGTGTGTGTGTGTGTGTGTGTGTGTGTGTGTGTGTGTGTGTGCGCTGCACCTCAGAGTCAGTTGCTGTGTCTTCAGCATGTAGCTTTGTTTAGCAGTAGAAAGCATCTGGTTTGACTTAGTGGCTCAGATGCAGTTGTCACAATGCACTACGTGGTCTAAAGACATTGAGCAATAACTTACATGGGTCACTCTGCAAGGTCATAAACCAATTAGACATTGAGTAATGTCCTGGCTGTCCTTTTACCCAACTGTCTGTGTGGTGCCCAAAAATAACTTATGAACAATTAAATGCTTTGCATATTATGGGAAAGCCCACTGTTCCTGTAAATCTGCATACTGATTTCAAGTGCATTCAGCATGAAATTCAAAGTCTAGTTTGTTCCCATATGCACAAGTATATGAATGAGAAGTAAAATGAAAACTTAATTGCAGTGGCTTCAGGTAATTGGATAAGCAGAATTCATAAGAAAAACATAAAATAAACTAAACAAATTATATACAACTTCTACAAGATAAAGCAGCTAAAAAACCAAGCCTATTGTACAAAGTGGTCATAATGTTGCGATACTGAGGTAATGATTAGGGTAGTCCCAGCTGGTTCAAGAACAGAGTGATTGAAGGGAAGTAATTATTGAAACTAGTGGTGTGGAACTTCAAGCTTCTCCATTTCCTGCCTGATTGTGCCTTTGAGAAGATTGCATTGCTTGGACTCTGGGAATCTTTGATGGCAGAAGTTGCCTACTTAAGGCAGAACCTCACATAGATGCTACCAATGGTGGTGAGAGATGTTCCCCTGATGTATTGGGCTGAGGCCACTAGTATGTGCAGCTATTTATGTTCCTTTGCATCTAATTGCTGTACCAGATCAGGATACTTTCAACAGTATGTCACTGGAAATTTATTAGCATGTTTGATGAATGACAGAATGCATTCATCTCTCTGAGAAAGGAATGTAGTGTTAACTTTGCTAATGGGAAATCTTGCAGCAATATAAATACTGTATACAAAGTAACCCAAACGTATTTATGCTTCCATATATGAAGTAATCCAACATATTAAAATTCATGACCACTGTCACAAATCAAGACACAAAAAAACTGTTCCTTGCCTTTGTCTGGGCTGGAGACAACCATATTCCAGTATCTGTGCTGACCAGCATACACATCACAGGTTGTACTTGGACCAAAATAAACTACAGGTGCTGGGAACCCAAGAATCTATCACCTTATTCCTTGCAAGAATGTTTGGAAGAATGGTGGAGGAGGGGTAGAAACCTCATTGAAATCTACTGAATCCTGCAAGGCCTAGATAGAGTGGATATGGAGAACATGTTTCCAGTAGTGGTGGAGTCTGTACCGGAGAACACAGCCCCAGACTCTCCTTTAGAATGGAGATGGGGAGGATTTTCTTCAGCCACACGGTGCTGAATATGTGGAATCCATTGCCACAGACAGCTGTGCAGGCCAAGTTATTGGGAATATTTCAAGCTAAGGTTGAAAGCTTCTTGATTAGTAAACAGGTAAAAAGTTACAGTACACGTAGAAGGCCGGAGACTGGTGTTGAGAGGGAAAATAAGTTAGCCCTGACAGAATGGTGGAGCAGACTTGATGGGTTGAATTGCATATTTTGCTCCTACAGTACTGATAAAATGCAGAGGCTCATATACATAGCTAAGGTGCCAAAGACTTCATGCATTGCACTGGACTGCTGTTCAAAAAAAGCAAATTTCAGGACATCTGTGAGTGAGAATAAACCTGATTCTGATATAGTTCTCTATTGAGAGTGGGAATAGTGCTGGGAGAGGGAAATAAGGATTCATAAAAGATGAATGGAGAGGAGAGGGAGCTGGAAGACCAGAATGACATTCTGTAATGGTTGATAAACCAATTGCTTGGAATCAAATGACCTTGCCTGGTGTCTCAGAGCTGGGTGTGTCTGCAACTGTGCCACCAACCCTCCCCCCCCACCCCTGAAACTCCTTCTCTGTCACCTGTCCCACACCCCTCTCATAGTACTCCACCCTCACCATTCCCAACAACCTTTGCTCCCACCAAATTTACAAACTATCTCACTGCTCCATGTTAACAAATACAATACTGTGCAAAAATCTTAGGCACCGGAGCCATATATATGTGCCTAAGACCTTTGCCCAGTCCTGTATGTCTTAAGGTCACATGGTCTTATGGACATTCAGAATGGAGAATAACTCCATGAAGACAGACTCTTACTGGAGACCTTTCCTCTTGCCTGTCCTTTCTTCTTTGTCTCTTTCTGAATGCAGTTTGCCATGCATTGTACTCCCATTCTTCAGTGATTCTGCTATGCTACACTCCAAAGGGCATGACTACTAATGTACCCTGCCTGGGAGCAATTAGTTGTACCAGCCCTTGAAGTCAAAGCAGTCTTCAGCACCTCAAGCATTGCTTTTGGATCATTACTAGAATACATCAATGCATGTAAAGACATAGCAACAGCCAGTAGAAATTAATAATTTCTAATCAGCAGGTAATTATTGATCTTTTAAATGTCACAGGTGGAAGGTGTTTCCTGCTGCTGAACAGTTGCAATAAAGTTGAAAGAGGGATCTTGCTGGAATGTTGAGCTTTAGTTTAGCATTGTTACATCATTGATGCTGTGACGTGCATAGATTGCACGCCTATTACTTGTTCATTTCTTGATACTTTATCAATTCCTTCAGCTGTGAATTGTTAGACTAATGAATTCCTTCAGCTCTCAGATGTTTCTCCAGTAAGCTCTTCCATCTCTGGGTAATGGATTTGTGAGTTCCTCCTGCTCCTGGACTGTTACCCTCCTGTGCAATAAACAGAAAATAACTTGCAGGCAGCTCACAAAACTATTGGATATGCCTCATCTGAACTATGATCAATGCAATCCACAGCCTTTAATTTCCCTTTAAGGAACAAACATTTAAACTGTCTAAATGAACTAGGGATTTTACGATCTCCTGAAGGATTTGGTGAACTTGATTCCCAGGAGTGCAGGTAAAGCAGATGAAGGTTGGTCATTGCCAGAAGAGAGAGCGTAGGGGTGGACTTCATGCCAGATTAAGGCATCAATGCTCGAGAGCGGAGATGAACCAGCGTTCAGCCCCACGACTCTGTGCCAGCCAAGATCCCCCACCTGGCTCTGCTCTGTTGGCTTGCATTGGACTCATCTCCCTCTCTTCTCGCTGCTACCATTGGGCGGGAGTTGCAGGAATCGCGAGTCTCATGCCACCAGGTTCAGAAACAGTTGTTGCCTGGCAACCATCAGGCTCCTGGACTGGTGTGTACGGTTTCACTAGCCTCGGCACTGAACTGATTCCACGGCCTGTAGACCCACCTTTAGAGACTCTGCCTTTGTTGCTTATGTTTTCTCATGGGTTTTATTAAATTTCTTTATTTTCCTGTGGGGGGCTGCAAGAAAATGAATCTCAAGTTTGTATATGGTATACATACTTCTATAATAACTCTACTTTGAAATCATGCTGTGTGATGTGTTCATTTCCTTGGTGTTTGCTGGTGAAGTGTTGGGCTTCTGAGTGCCTCCATCTGTTGAATAAACAGCCTGCAAGTTCTCTAGCTGTGATGTATTAGACTGGTATGCTCCTCCAGCTCTGGGGATTGGGCTTGTGAATTTCTTCTGCTGGTGGATGTTAGACTGAATTGAATTGTGCAGTTGAATGTTTATCTGTGACGTTTTGTGTTGGTGAGTTCCGCCAGCGCTGGGTATCCAGCTTTTAAATTTTTTCTGCCCCATTGTCGTCTTTTTTGGCAACTGTATCACCCAGACAGTCGTCACTAAGAAGTCGTATGTTACAGTCACAGTAGATCCGTTTTAAATTGATTATATTTTACTCTGAGATACTCATGTTGAACTTAAAATTGCAATTTGAGTGGTTAGTGTTGGTGAAGCAAAGGGGAATAGAATGCAAATATCTGACTGAATTCGCCAGATACTAACAGTGAAGTGATTTGAAAGGTACTTTAAGAAGAATCTATTGATGCAGGGGAAATCACACTTAGGAATGTTCCTGTTGGCATTGCCATTGTTTTATTTACACTTTCTGCTCACGAGTAGTGCGACACATCCATGGCTGCAAGTCTGAACATTGGCCATTACAAACTGATAAGGCTCTAGACGTGATCTTTGATTTCTTTCCCTTTGATGGGGAAATTATTTACAGTCGACATTTAGAGCTTCACTTCAATTCCCTTAATCAATGATTAAGCAATGATCAGCCAGAACTCTTATCACCCTTTATTGATTCCAATTAGAAATACAGACATGTGAATGCCAAATAATGACTGGAACTGACCCAGTTCTCATTTCTATCCTGAAAAAACTCCAGATATCTCAAAAAGCATTTGTGTGTGTGTAATATTCAAATGAAAACTTACCCTCTACTGCCCTATTATATTAACCCCAATCAAAAGTATAAAAGTCAGGTCCTCCAAGTAATTTTTATTGTCCATTGGCTCTTCAGTAAGACAACTAATAAAGGTAGAGCTGCACATTAATACTGATGATAATCAAAATGGAACTAATGTCAATGATTGATGCTTTACCTCATCTTAGGCAGCCATGCTACTCATGAGCAGAAAATGTAGACAAAACATTTGAAAACAACGGTGATGCCAATATGAACAGTCTCAAGTGTGATATGATGTTTCCTGCATCACCAGATTCTTCTATAGTTGTCCTAGCTGGAACTTTCTCCTCTCATGAACATTGTCATGAGTACAGCACCTCTGTGGTTCCCTGCTCTGTCTTTCTCTTCCCACTTGTGAATGATGCGATTGTGGATTTGAGACTGAAGCTCTTCCCAACAAGTTTTTAGAACGTCAGCAGCAGTGTGCTCTTCAGCAGAAGGGATGATTCTTTTTAGCTGAGATTGGACTTTTTCCACCTGCTTGCTAGTCAGGAGTGCTATCATGGCTCAACCAAGCAACGATATATGAGAAATTATATCACATGACGCATATAATTGGCGGGCAGGACTCGGTAGTGTAGTGGTTAGCACAACACTTTGTAGTAGAGGTGAGTTGGGTTCAATTCACACCACTGCCTGTAAGGAGTTTGCACGTTCTCCCCGTGATTGCATGGGTTTCCTCCGAGAGCTCTAGTTTCCTCCCAAAGTCCAAAGACGTACTGGTTTGTATGTTAATTGGTCATTGTAATTTTCCTGTGATTAGGTTCAGAATAAATGGAGAGATTGCTGGGCAGCATGGCTCAAAGGGCCAGAAGGGTCTACTGCACGCTGTATCACAATAAGTAAATTATTTCTTAAAGATTCATCACAACTACGCCCTTTTGCTTTTAAAAGGAAGTAACACACCCATACTATTTGAAACCATCTCTATATTTTAATTTTATTACAGTTCACATAGCTTCTTGATGAAGGGTCCCAGCCTGAAACATCAACTGGTTATTAATTTCCATGGATGCTACATGACCTGCCGAGTTCCACTGACATTTTGTGTGTGTTATTGTTCACATTGTCATGCCTCAGTCTGAACACATGGGGGCACCAGAGTCTGTCAGGTGCAAATGCTCCTCCTCCCTGATTATTAGTTGATTATTTTCACATGTGTCTTGTTTTAGTTATCAGTGCACCTGTGTGATTTGTTTTGTTTCTCTATTTAAATTCACTCTACTTTGCTCAGTCTTGAGTTTACCTACTCTGTGTTGTTTCTCTAATCCTAGCATATGTTGTCTACTAATCAATCTGCAAGTAATGATTCTTTGTTCAATTCCATCCTCATCTCTCGTCTCCTCTGCACGTGGGTCTAACTGGTCTAAGTCTTTCCTGGTAGTCCACTGGTTAAAGATACAGAACTTCACTATGACATCCATGTTTCAAACCCAGCCTGGCAACCACCTCTGTTACTCAAGATTGAGCCACTCATGGACCTAGCAGTGTCTGAGCATCTCCGATCAGTGCTGGTTGACCAGGAAGTCACAGTGAGTAGACATGAGCACATGCTCTAGCAGATCTTACTTACCCTGCAGTGACTCACCGAGGTCATCCTGCTAAGGAGATTTGGTATGTCACCAAAGACTCCTCTGTATCTCTCCACTCACTGTGAATTCAAACTATCCATCTATCTACCAGTTTCTTATACACCACTATATTTTTAATTCCACTGTAATAAAGAGTTACAATTACAGAGAATATTATTGGTAGATAAATAAAGTGCAAAGATCACAGTGATGTAGACTGAGAGATCAAGAATTCTTTATCATATAAGAGATCTGTTCAAGAGTTATAACAGTGGGATAGAGTATGTTGAGCATGGTAATATATACTCTCAAGTTTCAGTATACTCTGCTTGGTGGGACCCTGCCTACAGTTCTAATTGTCATACTACTGTAAAGTTACTATAGTACTAAATAGACATGGTGCTGAAGATCCAGTCACAAACGAGAGAAAATCTGCAGATGTTGGAAATCCAGGCAACACGCAAAAAATGCTGGAGGAACTCAGCAGGGCAGCAGCAGCTATGGAAAAGAGTGAACAGTTGATGTTTTGGGCCAAGACCCTTCAACAGTCCTGATGATGTCCATAGATGCTGCCTGGCCTGCTGATTACCTTCAGTGTTTTGTGTGTTGCATGGTGCAATGGAAGTTTACAGGAATGCTGGTCAAAGTTGGGGAATTACAATCAAAAGGAGACCTGGGGTCCATGGACCCCTCGATTAATGGTAGGGGTCCAAGGCATAAAAAAGGTTGGCAACCCCTGTCTTGGAGCCTGAAGAAATTTAGTTCTGAGCTTGGCCTTGTTTGTTGAAACAGAATAATCATAGGAGAAATTTAATCAAGCTGTTTAAAATCACGAAAGCCAAACATTAGTTGTCTGGGAAGGCTTGGTGCATAGCGTTATGGTGAGTGAAAGAAGATGAAAAAACATTGAGGACTTCTTCCTAGTCAAACAGTGAGTTTGAGGAGTTGGGAAGATTTGTTCTTAAGTCCCTGTCTGTAAGTGTGATGAGGGCAGAAACTCCATTTGCACCAACCAAGAGCTGAGAATTGGTTTAAGACAAGTGCACTTCATCAGCATGCATTGATTTGAAGGCATAGACACAATGGCTATCTTATCTCATCCTGTAAATTTCTATGATTTATTTGGGCCGTAAACATTAACTTGGAATGGCTTAGTGTAAATCCTTTACTTTTGTACTCCATTCATTTGCATATGCAAAACTCCATCTGTTTGTTCCTTTAAAGAAATTTGATTGTATAGAATCAGACTGAAGTGTTACTTCACCACTTTCCCTTTGTGCTTAGACAATACCTCATCAAAAAGTTCATGGAACTGTTAGAATCATCAGCATCTTCTTTCACCAGAACAATATAGGCTTCCCTTTTTCACAGATTGCTGCATTTCTGTGTCTTCTGTCCAGACCTCGAAGGTATTGTTTATCTTCAATACAGAGAAGAAACGTCATTTGTCACTCTCAAACTTTAGGAGATTTTCAACACATTCACTCTCACCATCAGTGGTATTTTACTTAGAAGCCCCATACTCCATCACTGTTCCACTACCCTATGAAGCAATATCCTAATTTCCATGCCAATACGTTTTCTGGGGCTTTCAATTATGCTGTTGCTTACATAATGAAATAGACTGACGTAAATCTATAAATAAAATATTCCTTATTCAAGGCAGTAGCTCTCACCTGAACGGTTTGAAGTAGAACAATGTGAAACCCCGTTTTACCAGGAATCTTGAGAGATGCAGCTTGTTAGCCAATCATTAACAGCGACCGGACTCAGTGGTGAGAAAACCACCTTTTACACACTCCATACATCCAGGGTCGATATGACTTAGGTCTCACCAAACCCGTGAGGTCAGGATGTCTCGCCCACAGTATCTGTGTAAATACTGTGTAACTTACTGCCCCAATGCAATAGCCCATCGACAAGGACTAACAGATAGTACACTGCATACATTATAAAGAAAATATTTTTGTGAATGTAAACTTAACCAAACATTTATTAAAGAAAAAAAACAAATGAGCTCATCATAATTAAATAGTCAAAGATGCACAAGTTGGAGTTCAAATCTTCCAAAAGCCGATGTGTCCGATGATCTCACTGCATCAACTCCAATGCACTGATTCCTGGTAGAAATCCCCCTCTTGGGCTCGTTAAATCCTATGGCTGGTTCTCTTGAGCTCCTTCTCTCTCTATCTCTTGCTGAAAAAGACCTCAACTCACCCCAGCGTCCGTCACAAAACCTGTCCCCCAGCATTCCTTAGAACCTTCTCGCAGTTCCACCATCCTGATTGGATGACACCACATTCCTAATTACCCCTTATTTTTAACGGTAACCCAAACACTACCAGCAGAACACACTGCTACAGAAAAACCGTTATATGAAGAATCCTACATCATTAGCAGTAAATTCTTTCCAAGACATTGCAAATGTTTTGGATTAAAATCTCCTAATTTATAAAGGTATCTCACAATCACTTTGATAATAGAGACAGACAGTTTTTTTTAAAGGCTGAGTTAAGGTAATACAATTGTAGGGGAATGGCAAGTGACTTTAGGAACACAAAGTGCGCTATATAATTCAGATGTCATTTACTAAGAGAAAATAACTTACTAAAAACAGACGGAAGAAGAACATAAGTTAATAATTTTGATTTCCACTGTTAATTACTTCTTTTCAAAGAGATAAAATAAGGAATTAGCTTTTAGCAGTAAAGATTAGCTTTATTTGTCACATGTACATCAAAACATACAGTGAAATGTGTCATTTTGCATCAAATCAAATCAGCAAGTGTTACTTGGCTTCTGGCACATAATAGCATGCCCACAACTCCCTGACCCTAACTGTATGTCTTTGGACTGTGGGAGGAATCTGGAGAACCTGGGGAAACCCATGTGGCCATGGGGAGAGTGTACATACTCCTCACTGATAGGTGCAGGAATTGAACCCTGATCTTACAACTAGCATTGTAAAGTGTTGTGCAAACTGCCACGCTACCATGCATGTTTATTCACAGGACTATATCTGTTTCTTGTCCTTCAGTAAAATCAAATTTAAGGAAGTATTGATAACTTGCAGTAGCTGCATATGAAGGCCTATGTTTCAGAGAGAGGGATCAGCTGAAAAATGAGAGTGAGAAGCTCCCTTGAAGAACAGGGGCAACAATTCTTTAAATGAGACTGGTAATCCCTCTGTTAGATACTGACTTTAGCATGCTGTACATGTTATATGCAGATCTTAGCAAAATATTCATTATTAGAATATCGATGCCTGGTGTGAGTCAATAAAACAGGCCCTTCTGGCTAAAATGTTATATTAAAAGCCATTATATAACACATTAGTATTCTATATTGAACTTAGTAACATAAAATATGAATAAATAATAACACAAAAATATTAAACATTTAATTTGCAAATGAGTTAGCTGTTGAAAACTAAGACTACAAGCTTATATCAAAATTAGATGGATTCACTAATTATACAATGATAACATACTCTGACAACTTAACAGCTTAAAACAAAATGTTCATGGATGCATTTAAATGTTGATGTTTTCCATGATGTTAGTTGATAATATAATGACACAATATGTTATAATGATTGTCTGGTTATTGAGATATAGAATTATACAACACAGAAACAGAGTATGCAGCACACCATATTCATGTTGACCATGAAGTAGAATCATAGAGACTGGAAACAGGATGTTCTGTACCCTTCCATATTAATGCCACCGCCAGTACTTGGTCCATTGCCCTCCATGCCTAAAAGATGCAAGTGTTCAGAATCAGAATCAGGTTTAATATCACTGGCATATGTTGTGTAATTTGTTATGTGGCAGCAGTACATTGTAATACATAATAAAAAGTGGGAATTAGAGTAAAAAGTAGATATATATTAAAAAGCTAAATTAAATACATAGTGCTAAAAAAGGGGAAAAAAGTATTGAGGTACTGTTTATGGGTTCAATGTCCATTCAGAAATTGGATGGGAGAGGGGAAGAAGCTGTTCCTGAATTATTGAGTGCATGCCCTCAGGCTTCTGTACCTCCTTCCTGGTGGTAGCAACAATAAGAGAGCATTTCCTGGGTGATGGGGGTTCTTTTGTGATGGATGCCAGATTTTTGAGGCATCGCTTCTTAAAGATATCCTGGATGCTGGGGAGGCTAGTGTCCAGTTTATCAGCACCCAGCCTTCTCTGCTTGGGGCTTCGAGTGCTCATTGTGATGTTCTTAATTGTTGTGAAGTGTACCTGCTTCAAATACACCCTGGCTGGTGGTGTTTATTCTTAACAATTAGTTGCAATCAATTCATCTACAACAAACCTAGAATTGAAACGAGGAAAATTCTGGCAGTAGAAATCTGTGGAGACATGGGTGGAATGATTAATATAATATTCACAGACCCTTGAGTAGGTTAAGTTCACAAGTGAGTAGTTTATGAATTTTAATAACCACACTAATTATTAAAAAGAATATTTAAATCATAGATGCAATTCCAAAATCTTTCAGCCCTCAATAACGGTGGAACAATGAACAAAAAAATCATATAATTTCAGTCTCCTAAAATAATTTTTTTGTTGGTTATACTGTATTTGCAAATAAAGAAGGAAAGAAATGGCTGTTTCAGGAGTCATTTCTGTTATGAATGCAGATTTTCATTCTGTTATGACATTCATGGAATAAGTTTTTAATTTTTTGATGAAAATAATTTTAATTATTGTTAAATCTTGTTCTATCAGGAAGGAATGTTAACAATTTGATGTTATTTTGTTCGTAGCATGAAGCAATGCCTGAACTGCTTGCAGAATGCAGATATTTGCTGCAATTTGCATCCTAAATTATAAATTTGGATAGATCTCATTATTTATAACCAATAGCCTGGAGGTTTCTTCGATTGAGTTGCTTGTGCCCCGTGCTAACCTTGCAGGAAAACAAAGCCGATTGACCCAATTGGCAAGGACCTGAAAGCACAGGGCTCTCCAATCACAAATCCCAAAAAAAAGGCTTTTACAGTTAGTTAAACCACACCTCGAGCTGTTAAAACTGTTCAAGGGTGCTAATGTTTGTGGACACATCTGGACTGGGTGGACACACTTTTGGGGGAGGCTGAATGTAGCCGAGATCAGACACTAATGGTTTTTTTAAAGAATGTAAAATGAAATTGAATCATGTATCCTTAATGGTGTAGAATCCATCAGGCATGGTGTTAAAGATCAGAAATGAACACATTCTGCTCCTCCTGGTCAGAATTTTCAACTCCATTATTCTTAATTAAACTTAAGATTAAAAAAATACAAAAGTGCTTGAAATTACATAGTACAATAAATGCAGATAAATCATTAATAGGCTTGCATATAATTTCTCAGTTTGATGTATGTCAAAGTATGAAACCACTTAATTGAAAATTAAACAGCAGGAACTGTATGTTTTAGAAACATGATATAATTGTCCTTTTTTATGTTAATAGGAAATAATCCAGATGATTTTATTAAATTGAAACATACATTGGGCAAACCGGTTCTAATTTTACCTTATGATAACACTTTATTTTTCTCATAGAGCATTTTTCTCAGTAAAAAAAAACTGTTTTGACCTGAAAATGACAGCAATTTTAAAACTGCAAAGCCCTTCTCTTGAATGACAGAATTATGGAGAAATGCAGACAGGTTTGAATGAAAAAGATTATCTTCTATTATTCGGCTGACCTCTTTAATGAATCTATAATAGTCACAGAGTTTGAGATTATAGCAGGGGGATTACCTTAGCAATAAAGAGCACACTTCAGATTAAAAGAAGCTGATGTCACGGACAAGCGTTTCTGCTTTCCGCTTCGTGCTTCAGCTTCGGTTTCCTTTCCATCCATTTTTCTATCTTTTTACCGATTTTTACAATTTTTCCATCCTGGATGATTTATAATATCCAATTACCATTTTTGGCTCAGTTTATTTTATAGGTAGATGGAGCATCCATATTTGATAACAATAAAAAATATAGGAAATGGAAGCAGGTGTAGGCCTGACAATCCCTGAGCCCATTTCGTCATTCAAGAATAACATTGACTTCAATACACATGTCTGATCCTCAAAGCCCCCGAGTGCTTTCAGACAAAAATCTCTCCACATCAGCCTTGAATATACTTAATAATAATTTTTCTAAATATTTCAATTTGAATAAAATTGCTTCAATAGGTGCATTTTCCATCAAACAAATTCTAAACGTTGTTGTCATGCGGTATACAGGTAGTCCCTGAGTTACGAACGTCTGACTTACAGACAACTCGTACTTATGAACCGAGGAAGGAGAACGCTCTCCGCCATTTTAAGTTGGATCACGACGCTGTCTGCCATTTTGAGTTGTTGTCGTTGACACTGTGTTGAGTGTGTAACTTTGTATTTAGCTTAAATTTTTCTTAGCAAGATTCACCCTGACCCCGGCACCCCCCCCCCCCCCCGGTTCCGGTCAGCTGGTGGCTCAGTGAGATCAGCGCCAGGCTCGAGAAGGGAGTTTACCAAGTTCGATCCAGTGACAGACCGCTCCCGTGCTGGGTTGATGTCGATCCAGTGAATCCTGTACCATCTGTGTCGAGCGCGCAACTCGATCACGTAAAAAAAAACAGTCACCTCCAGTTTAAATTCCCACATGGAATATTGCGGAGGATCAAATACCCCAAACCAGCACAGCCCCCACTTATCCTATTTATCCTGTCTCAGTGCGGTGGAATTTAGGACCGGGGAATTCAGTGCGGTGGTCCTTAGGACCCAGCGGAGCTCGGGAGCCGGCGGAGCTCAAGACCCACCGCCCACAGTGTTTCTGTTCCGTTGATGGGAAGTGATCGCGATTGAAAATAAAGTGGAAATAATAAAGCGTTTGGAAAGAGTTGAAATGCCATCGGTCATTGGAAAAACGTTAGGCTACAGTCAGTCAACGATCGGGACAATTTTAAAGGATAAAGTGAGAATAATGGAGCATGTGAAAGGCCCTGTCCCGATGAAAGCTACAATTATTACTAAGCAACGCAATGGTTTAATTATTGGAATACATACGTTTCTTAAGTGTTTTATATGCATAGAAAGGTAAAATATATACTAAATACTAAGACAAACGTTTGACTAACTGACGCTAAATAATACCAGATGTACTTGTTCTTACTTACGTACAAACCTGACTTAAAGACGGACTCGGGAAAGGAAACTCATACGTAACCCGGGGACTGCCTGTATACAATGCCTATAAAAATTATTCAACCACCCCCCCAAAAGTTTTTGTGTTTTATTGTTTGATAACATTGAATCACTGAAGGGTCTCGGCCCGAAACGTCGACAGCGCTTCTCCCTATAGATGCTGCCTGGCCTGCTGTGTTCTACCAGCATTTTGTGTGTGTTGTTTGAATTTCCAGCATCTGCAGATTTCCTCATGTTGGGATTTAATTTGTGTTGTTTTTGAGACTGGTCAACACACAAAGCCTCTTGTTGTCAAAGTGAATACAGATCTCTACAAAGCCATCTAATTATAAATATAAAACACAAAATAACTGATTGCATAAATTGTTACCTTTTTTTCTGTAGAAATGAAAGAAAACATCCGAAGTTACTCCCCTGACTCTGCTTTTGGATGTTTGGGTAGACAGAACAGTCCTTAAATTTTTACAGTTCTCCAGGAGCCTGTTGCTGAGCTGTGGTCTTCTGGCTTTGCAGAGTTGGTATCTCCACATCTACATCTGTCACATCTGTATCCCTCAAAATTTTGTATACTTCTATCAAATCTCCCTTTACTCTTCTACATTCTAGGGAATAAGGCTCTATTCTATTCTACCGTTCCCTGTAACTCAGGTCCTCAAGTCCTGGCAATATCCTTGTAAATTTTCTCTGATTTCTTCCAATCTTTTTTACATCTTTCCTGTAGGTAGGTGACCAAAACTGCACTCAATAATCCTAATTAGGCCTCACCAATGTCTTACACAATTTCAACCTAACATCTTAATTCCTTTTCTCAATACTTTGATTTATGAAGGCCAATTTTCCAAAAGCTTTCTTTATGACCCTTTCTACCTGTGAAGCCTCTTTCAAGGATTTACGGATCTGAATTCCCAGATACCTTGGCTCCACTGCACTACTCAGTGCCCTACTGCTTACCGTGTAAGGTTACTCTAGTCGGTTCTGCAAAGCTACAACACCTCACATTTGTCTGCATTGTATTCTATCTGCCATTTTCAGCTCATTTTTCCGGGTAGTTCAGTCCCCACTGCAAGATTTGATCATCTTCCTCGCTGCCCATTGCATTCCCAATCTTGTTGTCATCCCCAAATTTACTGATTCAGTTTACCACCATATTATCATCCAGATCCTTGACATAAATGATAAACAACAATGGATTTAGCACCGATCCCTGTAGCACACCAATAGTCACAGGTCTCCATTTGGAGACGTAACCATCTACTGCCACTCTCTGGCTTCCTTCACAATGCCAATGTCTCAACCTTATCTTGACTGCTAAGCGACTGAACTTTCTTGACCAACATTCCACACAGGACCTTGTCAAATGCCTTGCTAAAGTCCATGTAGACAAAATCCACTGTCTTGTCTTCATGGATGTTCTTAGTAATTGCTTTGAAAATCTCTATAAGATTGGTTAGACATGATGTGCCATGCACAGCCTATAATTTCCTGGCTTATTTTAACACCATCTATAAATTTGCTTATGACAGAATTGTTGTTGGTAGAATCCCAGTTGAAGATAAGGAGGTGTATCGGATTGAGATAGACTGGCTGGTTTTAACAACAACCTTGCACTCAATGTCAGTAAGACCTAGGAATTGATTGTGGACTGGATTGAAGGGGAAGTCAAGAGAACACACACAAAGTCTTCATTGAGGGGTCAGCAATGGGAAGTATGATCAGCTTGAAATTCCTTGGTGTCAACATCTCTGAAGATCTATCCTGGACCCAACATTCTGACGCAACTACAAAGGAGGCATGCCAGCGACTATATTTCATTAGGAGTTTGAGGAGATTTGATATGTTACCAAAGATTCTGGGAAATTTCTACAGATTTGCCATGGAGAGAATTCTGACTGGTTACATCACCTTCACAATGTATGGTTACATTGGTGCCAATGTCCAGAATTAGAAAATGCTGCAGAAAGTTATAAACTCAGCCAGATCCATCACGGGCACTTGGCTCCCCACCAACAAAGACATCTTCAAAAAGCTGATGCTTAAAAATGTGGCATCCATCAATAAGGAGCCTCACTGCCTGGGATGTCCTCTTTGCATTACTATCATCGAGGAGAAGGTAGAGAAACCTAAAGACACGCACTCATTGTTCTAGGAACCGCTTCTTCTACTCTGCCAACAGATTTTTCAACAGTCAATGAACATAATAACTATTTTGTTCTGTTTTTGCACTTCGTATTTACTTTACAACATTTCTTATTATAACTTGTGGTACTTTTTTATGTACTGCACTTTATAGATATCACAAAACAAGTCACTTCACAGCATACTTAAGTGTCAATAAACCTTTATGATACAAGCCATTGGTCACAGGCCTCCAATCTGAGAACAACCCTTCACTATCATCCTCTGGTTCCTTCCACCTAGTCAAGTACTTTTTCAATTGATTGGTTTACCCTGAATCCTATGTGATTTTAACTCTAGACCAGTCTACCTTGCTGGAACTTGTCAAAGGCCTTTCTGACATCCATATTTCTGGCAAGTAAGACTTTTTTTTTACTTGTGTGTGGGATGTGGGCAGTGTAGGCAAGACCAGCATTTGTTCCTCAACCTTATAATTTTGTTGTACATGGGGATTATTCATCAATCTGGAGAATATGGAACCACAACTTTCTCAAGCTCTAATGTACGCTCTGACCTGATTACATGCCAAGAATGAATTGGAATGTGGCATTTTCCCATCAACTGGGAAGATCAAGAGTCAATGTTGCAAAATTATGGAAATATATAGGAAAACAAAACTAACCACACAGCTAAACTTGAAGCATTGACCCCTGAATTTCCTATTTATTTTTTAGGAAATTCTCCATCCATTTGAGTAATCATTGCTTAAAATGAAATTAGAAGATTAAAGTAAATGTTAAACATGAGAAATTCTGCAGATTCTGAAAATCCTAAACAACACACAAAAAATGCTAGAGGAACTCAGCAGATCAGGTAGCATCTATGGAAATGAATAAACAGTTAATATTTCGGACTGAGATATTTATTCAGGATTGGAAAGGAAGGGGAAGACGTCAGTATAAAAACGTGGTGGGAGAAGAAGGACAATAGGTGAAGCCAGCTAGGTAGGAAAGATGAAGGACTTGAGAGGAAGGAGTCTGATACAAGAGGAGAGTGGACCATAGGAGAAAGGGAAGGAAGAACGGACCTGGAGGAGGCAATAAGCACTTGAGAAGAGGAAAGAGGCCAGAGTGGGGAATAGAAGAAAGAGGGGAGACGGGAAAGTATTTTTTTTAAACTGGAAGGAGAAATCGATGTTCATGCCATCAGGTTGGAGGCCACCCAGACAGAATATAAGGTGTTGCTCCTCCACCCTGAGAAGGTCATGGACTGACATGTCAGAATGGAAATGGGAATCAGAATTAAAATGTTTGGCCACCAGGAAGTTCCGGTTTTGGCAGATGCATTGGAGGTGCTTGACAAAGTGGTACCCAATTTATGACAGGTCTTACCTGGACACAATAGATGACCCCAACAGATTCGCAGTTGAAGTATTGCCTCATCTGGATTGGTGGTTTGGTGCCCTGAATGGAAGTGAAGGTGGAGGGAAATGGGCAGGTGTAGCACTTTGGATGCGAGGATAAATGCTGGGAGTGAGATTAGTGGGGATGGATAAATGAACAATGGAATCACGGTGACAGTGATCTGTGCGGACAGTGGAAAGCAGGAGTTAGGTAAAGGTACAATACGTTTGGTGGTGGGATCCCTTTGGAGATGGTGGAAGATGTGTTGGATGCGGGTCTCATAGGGTGGTAATAAGAAAAAGAGGAACTCTATTACTGTTAAGTCAGCAGGAAGATGGGGTGAGTGCAAATGTTCAGAAAATGGAGGAGAAGTGGGTACAGGGAGCTTCAATGGTGGAGGAAGGAAAATCAAATTCTTTGAAGAAGGAGGACATCTCCAATGTCCTGAAAAGGAAAGCCACATCCTGGGAACAGATGCAATGGAGATGAAGGAACTGAGGAAAGGGAATAGCATTTTTATAGGGCTCGGAGTGCGAAGAGGTATAGTCAAGATAACCTTGGAAATTGGTAGGTTTGTAAAAGATGTTGGTTGACAGTTTGTCTCCAGAGATGGGGACAGGGAGATTTAGAAAGAGGAGGAAGGTGTCAGAAATGGATCAAGAGAATTTAAGGGCAGGATGGAAGTTAGAGACAAAGTTGATGTAATTAATGAGCTCAGCATGCAGGTGCACCAATGCAGTTGTCAATGTAGTGGAGCAGAGGAAGGATTGGAGAGTGTTACTGGGAAAGGTTTGGAACATTGACTGTTCTACATAACCAACAAAGAGGCAGGCAAAGCTGGAGCCCATGTGGGCACACGTGGCTATCCTTTGAGTCTGGAGAAAGAGGGAGGAGCTGAAGCAAAAATTCTTGAGGGTGAGGACCAGTTCTGCCAGATGGAGGAGGGTGGTGATGGAGGGGAACTGGTTGGCCCTTTTATTGAGAAAAAAGGGAAGATCCTTAAGGCCTTCTTGAAGGGGGATAGAAGTGTATATGGACTGGGCATCCAGGGTAAAAATGAGACAGTCATGGCCAGAGAATTGAAAGTTACTGAGGAGATCAAAAGCATGAGATGTATCATAGGAAGGGAATGGAGTCGATGTATGAAGGCGTGAGTTCAATGGGGCAGGAGCAGTGTACGTACGAATTTATTGGACTGGTTGGACTTATCCAGGACCCTTGAGACACAAATACATTTGTTAAAAATAACAGTGGGTGGGTGGACAGGTATAAACTTAGAATATTTTAATGAAGTATGTATCCATTAAAAATGCATAGATCTCCATTAAATTAGTAAAGTTGGACTTGATATAGACAATCCGTGTGCAAAAGACAACAAACTGTGTAAATACAAAAAAACAAAAATAATAATGATAATAATAGTAATTTACAAAGAAAAATAAGAACTGAAATGACACATTTTAAAAAATGATATGTACACTTGAATACACTTAGATTATAACAGCCTAGGAAAGAAGGATAATGAGAAATAACAGACATTTAAAAAGTTACACAACAGTCAGATAAAACTTCTAAGGATATACTTCCACCAATGAAAACTGGATTGAGAACTCCATGTGAGCATATGCAATTCTGGTAAGAAGAACACATCATTGAACTGAAATGAAAGCACAACCCAGAAAAATAAAGAAATTATAACTTGTAGAAGAAAAAGTTAACCACTGGAAGAGCATGACCCTCCATGGAAGACATCCCCATGATTTGAGCAGAATAGATGTTGTCAAAGAAGCATTGAACACCTGGCCCAGAGTTGGAGACCTGTTCCCAGAAACGGAGGGGTACCTTGTTGCAATATAGGACCTAGAGGCTAACACAAAAAATCACTAATACATTGTAAAAGACCAACAAATTCAAGATGATAAATGTAGAAAATGCCAAGGGAAACCAGAAACAATCCAACACACTATAGGATCCTGCCGCAGTTTAACTCAATCTGATTACTTACACAGGCACAATCAAGTGGCAGACGTCATTCAAAAAATCTTGCTTTAAATTACAAACTCATAAAATACACCAAGAACCTTACTATAAATGATCCAGTTTTAGAGACAGAGCCCTACAAATTATATTACAACCGATCAATTATTACAGATAGGACAATCTATAATAACCGTCTGGATATAATAATACAGGATAAACAAGCAAGTACAACTTAATAAATATAGCCATTCCAAACACACACATAACATACAAAAATTGGTAAGTGGAAGAAAAACGAGGAAGATGCTGAATTAGAAGAGGAGATTGAAAGAGTATGGACATGAACACTGTCCCAATAGAAAATATCCTCATGGTATCATCAGAAAGTCACTACACAATAGCATTAAACAATTACGCCTACACAGCAATATTTATGTAAATTTCCAGAAAGCCACAATACTAAACCCCACTAGAATAGTCTGAAAGTTCCCAGCAATTGAGTCATGAGTGTACTTGGCTATGCCTGTACCTTTGGTTTCACTGGCCTGAGCAGAGATAAAATATAAGTACAGCAATAATAATAATAATAAATAAATAAACAATGAATGTCAAGAATCTGAGATGAACAGTCCTTGAAAGAGAGTCCATAAATTGTGGGAATAACTCTGATGGGGCAAGTGAATTTGAGTGAAATTATCCCTTTTGGTTCAAGAACTTGATGATTGTAGGGTAATAAATGCTCCTGAATCTGGCGGTGTGAGTCCTGAGGCACCTGTACCTTCCTGTTGGCAGCAGTGAAAAGACACCATGACCCCGGTGGTGGGGTTTTCTGATAATGGATGCAGCTTTCCTGCAAAAATGCTCCATGTAAATGTGTACAATGCTGGGGAGGGCTTTATCTGTGATGGCGGCCTAATCCATTCAAGGTCGTTGGTGTACCCATACCAGACCATGATGGAACCAGGCAGTATACTCTCTAGCACACATCTGTAGAAGTTTGTCAAAGTTTTACAAATCATGCCGAATCTTTGCAAACTCCTAATGAAGTACAGGTGCTGCCATGCTTTCTTTGTAATTGAACTTGTGTGCTGGGCTCAGGACAGGTCCTCTGAAATGATAATCAGCTCCTTGGTCTTGCTAATGTTGAGTGAGAGTTGTTGTTGTGGCACCACTTAGCCAGATTTTCAATTTCCCTCCTATATTCTGATTTTTCACCACCGTTGATTCAGCCATGACAGTGGTTTTATCAGCAAACTGAGATATGGCATTGGATCCATACTTAGCCAACTAGTCATGAGTGTAAAGCAAGTCGAGCAGGGGACTAAGCACACAGCCTTGTGGTACACTTGTGTTGATGGAAATTGTGGAAGAGATGTTCTTGCCAATCCGAACTGACTGGGGTCTGTTGAGCATCCTTCATTGATTCAACTTTAATCCAGAATTGCTACTTTTCCAGTCAGATGGCTTTCTGGAGATCATACCTGGATCTCTTATAACTTTCTTGGTCATCAGCTTCAGTGCCTCTGATCTGGCCCCTAGCAGTTTGTGCATCTCATGTTTCATCCAGGGCTTCTGTTTCGGGAAGACTTTGAATGTTTTTTTGGGGGCACACCCATCTTTGACTTTTTTTTATATATAAAGTCTGTGACAATTGTGGTATATTCATTCAGATGCATAGAGGAGTCCTTGAACATAGCCCAGTCCACAGACTCGAAGCAATCCCGTAACTGCGTCTCTGCCTCTCATGATCACCTCTTTGTTGTCCTAAGCTTTAGAACCTTGCTTTTTAGTCTGTCCCAGTATGCAGGTAGGACAGCCAAGTGGTCAGATTTCTCAAAATATTGTCTGGGCATGCAACTGTAGCCATTCCTTATCTTAGTATAGCAGTGGTCTAGTGTGTTTGGACCTCTGGTGCTACAGGTTAAATGCTCATGGTAATTGGGCAGGGATTATCTGCACTTGCATTGTAATCTTGGCAGTTCACTTGCTTGTCTAGGTGTTTCTTAACTGTTGTGAAGGTTTCTGACTCCACCCCCCCCCCCCCCCCAGTAGTGCATTCCAAACTCCACAACTTTCTCTGGAGGAGAAAAATATTCTTTAGATCATCTTTGGTTCTCCTACCCCTTACTTTAATCCTGTGCCCTCTGGTTTTGGACACCTGTGGGCCAAGCACAAGCAGATGAAGCTTGTTTGTTGGGCACCATGGTCAGCATGGAAGTGTTGGGCTGAAGAGCCTGTTTTGATGCTGTATTACACTATGACTTGATGACTCCTATACCTTTGTAATGGTAACTTGCTCTAGACTTTCACCAACACCACCCCACCCACACTTCTTGAATTCTCCAACTACAACATTCTTAACTTCAGTGAATGTGGATGAGAAGAGTTAATTTAAGATATTTGACTTCACATACAGAGAGAAACTTTGGTACCTAAACAAAGCAACCTTTTTACTGGTTACTCTTTTGCCCTCAATATCCTGAGAACATAAGATATAGGACATACAGACTTTTTGGTTTACGATGTGGTGTTAACTCTTTATTCTATTCCAAGATCAATCTAATCCCGTCCCAAATAGTCTTCCATTTTACTTTCATCCGTGTTGCTATCCAAGAGTTTCTTATGTCCCTAATGTACCACCATCCCTGGCAATGTGTTCCAAGCGCCTACCACATTACCTCTCACATCCCCCCTATATTTTCCTCCAAGCACCTTAAAGTGTTGCCCCTTTGTATTAACCAATTTTCTAGCTGTGGACTCTATCTGTGCCTCGTATCATCTCTTTCACATCTCCTCTCGTCCCCCTGCTCTCCAACGAGAAAACAGAAAAGTCATAGCTCGCTCAAGCGTCCGGTCAAGATGGTGCAGAGCTATGGTCTCTGTTGAGATCATGACTCAGTTGCTTTTTAAGTTTGTAATGATGGTCTTGGGGGCAGAGAGGGGAGGTGGGTAGCGGTTAGTTTATGGTTTAAGGACAGGGATGTGGATCAGGCTGGAGTCTAGTCCTCCTTTCCACACTTCACATTCAAAAGCCAGTGATGTGGACAGGTGACAAAGGTCAGCCGGAGTTGGATGTCAAGCTGGCAAACCAGCGAGGACGAGGGCTGATGACACCCCAGGTCTGAGAGTTCTGGCATCAGAGTGCTGTGGGAGTAGGAGGTGGAAGGGCCCTTCGGTGCATGAGTTGGCAAGATTGGAGTTTGAGGCCTAGTCTAAGACCAAAGGACATAGATTCAGAATACAAGAAGCTTCCTTTCGAACAGAGATGAGGAGGAATGTCTGTCCTCACTCTATCCTCCTGCTATCCCACCAGATATAGGGTTTCTCTTGTCCTCACCTGCCACCCCATCAGTCTCGCATCCTGTTCATAATTCTCTGGAACTTCTACCATCTCCAACGGGATCCCACCAGCAAGCACAGCTTTCCCTTCCTCCCCCCTCCCCCCCCACTTTCTTCCTTTCGTGGGGATCGTTCCCTATGCGACTCCCTTGTCCATTCATCCCTCACCACTGATCTCCCTCCTGGCACTTACCCTTGCAAGCGGCATAAGTGCTACACCTGCCTCTACACCTCCTCCCTCATTACTATTCAGGGCCCCAGACAGTCCTTCCAGGTGAGGCAACATCCTATTGTATCCGGTGCTCCAGGTGTGGCCTCTTGTATATCGGTGACACTCAACATAGATTGGGAGACTGCTTCGCTGAGCACCTATGCTCCTTCCACAAGAAAAAGCCGCCTATTTTAATTCCACTTTCCACTCTCATTCCAACATGTCCTTCCATGACCTCCTCCACTGTCGGCATGAGGCCACACTCCGGTTAGAGGATCAACGCCTTATTCCATCTGGGTAGCCTTCAACCTGATGGCATGAACATCGATTTCTCAAACTTCCAGTACTCTCTCCCCCCCCCCTTTCTTTATTCCCCATCCTCTTTTCTCTCTCTCACCTTATCCCCTTGCCTGCCAATCTTTTCCCTCTGGTGCTCCTCTCCCTTTTTCTTTCTTTCATGGCCTTCTGTCCTCTCCTATTAGATTCCCCCTTCTGCAGCCCTGTATCCCTGTCACCAATCAACTTTCCAACTCTTTACTTCACCCCTGCACCTCACCCAGTTCCTATCACCTTGTGTTTCTCCCTCCCCTTCTCCACCCTCTAATCCTGACTCCTCATCTTTTTTTTCGCCAGTCCTGATAAAGGGTCTCAGCCCAAAATGTCAGCTGTACTCCTTTCCATAGATGCTGAGTTCCTGTTATTAGGAGGAATTTCCTTAGCTTGAGGGTAGTGATTCTGTGGAATTCATTGCCACAGGTGGCTGTGGAGGCCAAGTCATTGAGTATAATTAAAGAGGAAGTCGATAAGTTAATAAGAGTGTCAAAGGTTATGAGGTGAAGACGGTAAGATGGGGTTGAGAGGGATAATAAACCAGTAATAATTGAATGGTGGATCAGATTTGATGGGCTGAATGGACTAATTCTGCTCCTCTGTCTTATGGAGCCTAGAGTTAGAAGGCTGGAGTTCAGGGTCCTTATCCAGCGTCCTAATCCATCATCATCGGTGAATCTTGAGGTCAAAGCCCGACAATTGCTTGGAAGTTCAGAATTTGAGACCTGATGGTTGAAGCCCAGGGGCTGCGAGTATGTGAATCCTTTGGGCAAGCCAAAAGCCCAGTGTCTGTGAGTCCATGGAGGCTGGAGACTGGAGGCCCGGAGACGGCCTGTACTGGATTTAGAGGACTGTCTCTGTGCATGCAGGGGTCAGTGGGTGAATGGGAGGGAGGTAAGGGGCTTGTTTCTCTGTCGTTCTTTTGTCATTCTGCAAACAAGATGGTCATCCTTTGTTGGTGCCAGAATGTGCAGTGACACTTAACGGCTGCCCCCAGCACTTCCTTAGGTTATGTTGGTTGCTAACACAATTGACACATTTCACTGTATGTGTCCATGCACGTATGATAAATAAATGAACCAGAATCTGAATCTGGACCTATCCTCATAAGACATGCCCTCTGATCCCAGTAGTATCCTGATAAATCTCCACTATACCCTCTCTCATGTTTCCACATCCTTCCTCGAGGCAACCAGAACGGAACAAAATACTTCAAGTGTGGTCTATCCAGAGATATATATTGCTGGAACATTATCTTATGCTCTTGAACTCAGTCCGGCAACTAATGAAGGCTGACACACCATATGCCTTCTTAATCACCCCATCTCCTTGCACTGAAACTTTGAGGGATCAATGGATGTGAACCCCAAGATCCCTCTGTTGCTCTACCCTGATAGGAAACCTATCATTAATCCTGTATTCTGCCTTCAAGTTCGAACTTCCAAAATGAATAACTTCACCATATTCTGGATTAAACTCTATATGTCATTTCTCACCTCTCTTTGCATCCTATCAATGTTCCTTTTCACTATCCACAACACAACCAACCTTTGTGTCATTTGCATACTTAGTAACTCACCCTTCCATTTCTTCATCCAAGTCATTTATAAAAATCTCTAAGAGCAAGGGTCCCTGAACACATTGCTGTGGCACACTATTCGTCTCCAAAATCCATGCAGAGTAAACTCCACCTACAATCATCCTCTGCCTCTGTGGGCAAGCTAGTACTGAATTCACGTAGCCAGGTTAGCTAGATCCCATGCCTCCCGCACACGGAGACCAACATCCGGTGCTGCTGGAAGTTCATCAACTCGGTGAAAGACGCTCTTTGGTCGGCCCAAAACTTGATGGTCTACCAGCACATGGAGATGTCCGTAGGGGAATGCTGCCGACTGGCACATTCTCGGCTGCAGGAGTACGTGCTGAGGGACGCACTCAAACTTGGTGCAGCCACCGCAAGGGCCCGGTGGGGAAGGACCACAGTCTAGGGTTCTTCTCCCGCGAGAGTTGAGGGGTAGCGGGTGGGGTGTACACCCCTCAACAAGGGAATGTAAATATGGAATAACAGAGTGCCACGTGGGTGGTGAAAAGTTTGGAAATGTAAAGACAGCAATGGATACAGTTGTAAAGGATTGAGAGTCATTGAATGGTTTATTGTATATAATTTTATTTTTGAATAAAGTATATTTTGTTTAAAAAAATAAGCTAGTTGTCACCAAATTCATCAAGACCTATTTTGATGAGTGTGTGCCTTCGAGAACTTACCAGATATACTCAAATCGAAAGCTATGAATGAACCAGGAGATTAGTAGCCTGCTGAGGGTAGATCCATGGAATTCAAGACTTACACAAGAACCCCAGGAGCAACCTACAAATTGCTATTTCAAAGGCGAAAAAACCCCAATTCTGATTAAGGACAGAGACAGAATTGGATGCACGTCAGTTCTGGCGATGTTTACAGATCATTTCTTCCTACAACGCAAAACCTAATGTGAACGGCTGTGTTACTTCACTCCCAGATGAGCTCAACATGTTTTATGTACACTTTGAAAGGCAGAATAAAACTACACCTGAGTGAATTTCTGCAGCATCTGGTAACCTTGTGATCTCTGTCTCAGAGGCAAATATCAAAACATCTTTCAAGAGGGTGAAACTTCATAAGGTGTTATTCTGATGGGGTACCTGGTGGGACTCTGAAAACGTCCCAGCCAACTGGCTGGAGTGTTTAAGGTCATTTTCAATCTCTTACTGCTAAAGATGGAGGTTCCCACCTGCTTCAAGAGGGCATCAATCATACCAGTGCCCAAGAGAGCAGCCGCAATGACTATCACCCAGTGGTACTCACATTTACTGTGAAGTACTTTGAGTAGTTGGTTATGGTTACAATCAACTCTTGCATAAGCAAGTATCTGGACCTGCTGCAATTTGCCTATCACCACAATAGGTCTACAGCGGATGTAGTCTTATTGGCTCTGCACTCAGCCTTGGATCACCTGGACAAAAGTGATACCTATGTCTGGCTGCTGTCTATTCACTACAGCTCAGCGTTCAGCACAATCATACCCTCAGTTTTAATCAACAGGCTCCAAAACTTAGGCCTCTGACCCTCCCACTGCAATTAGAATCTTGACCTCTTCACTGGGAGACCACAGTCTGTATGGATCAGATATAACAGCTCCTCCTCCCTAAGAACCAACATTGGTGCAACTCAAGGATCTGTGTTTAGCCCACTGCTCTGCTTTCACTACACCCACAACTCTGTGGTTAGGTACATCACAAACGCCACCTATTGTTGACGGAATTTCAGATGGTGACAAGGAGGCATACAGAGCGAGATAAAACAGCTGGTTGAGTATGTTGCAGCAACAACTTTTCACTCAACGTCAGTTAGACCATGGAATTAATTGTTGACTTCCGGATGGAAAGGTTGAGGGAATACAGACCTCTCCTCATCGAGGGATCAAAAATGGAAAGAGTGAGCAGTTTCAAGTTGCTGGGTGTCAATATATCTGAGGATCTATCTGGGCCCAATATGTTGATGCAATTACAAAGAGAGCATGACAGTGGCTGTATTTCATTAGGAGTTTAAGGAGAATTGGAATGTCACCAAAGACATTTGCAAAATTCTACAGTTGTGCCGTGGAGAGCATCACCAACTGGTATGGAGAGGCCATTGCACCAGGCCAGAAAAAATTGCAGAAAGTTGGAAACTCTGCCACCTTCAAAAGGCAATGCTTCAAGAAGATGGCATTCATCATCAAGGACCTACATCACCCAGGGTATTCTTTCTTCTCATTGCTACCATCAAGGAGGAGGTACAAGATCCTAAAGACACACATTTTGTATTTCAGGAACAGCTTCTTCCCCTCCACCATCAGAGATTCTGAATGGACAATGAACCCATGAACACTACCTCAGTAATTTTTTTCCTCTCTTTTTGCACTACTAATTTAATTTAATTTTTATTTTTGTATATACTTAAAGTATACTTCTTATACTTCTTGAATTATACAAAGTATATGTCGTACAAATTGCATGGCATACACCATTTGCCATGTTTTAAACCTGAATTTGATTCTGATTCTGAAATATTAGCCCACTTACTTGGACAAAATGTTAGAAATTTATTCACTTGTCTTAAGATAACAATTAGATTTATTTGACATAGATGTATTGAAACATGAAAACATAGAGTGAAATGTGGTGTTTTACGTCAATGTCTAACATATCCAAGGATGTGCTAAGGACAGACCATGCTTCCAGTACCAACATAGCAGGTCCACAACTTGCTAACCCTAACCTATACATCTTTGGATTTCTGCCTCCAGTGAACAAATTTTATTTCCCCCTTTCCTAGATTCCCCTCTCTGACCGTTTACAGGTTCCCAACTATTACTTCCCTCTGGATCCCCTTCCTCCTTTCCTTTGTCTTATCAGATTCCTTCTTCTCCAGCCCTTGACCTTTTTCACCTATCACCCTCCAGCTAGCCACCTTCCCCCTCCCTCACTTCTTTATTTAGGCATCTTCCCCCTTCCTGCTGAGTCCTGAAGAAGGGGTTTGCCCCAAAATGTCAATTGTTTATTCATTTCCATTGGTGCTGGCTGTCCTGCTGAGTTCCTCCAGTGGTTTGTGTGTGTTGCCTTGGATTTCCAGCGTCTGCAGAATTTCCCATGTTTGTGTTTGGAAAGTGAGAGGAAACCCAAGCACCTGAGGATATCCACATGGGGGGAATGCACAGACTCTTTACAGACGGCTGCGGTAATTAAACACCAGTCGATGTTTTCCAGCTGGTGCACTGAAGCATTGCAGTATCTGCTGTGTTACCTGAGCCACTCTCTCTGTGGAGTGTAAAACTGTTACCCCGACAGACTCAATGCAAGGAGATAAACAAATAGATTGTAGATTGATATGAATTTCTTATTTCCTATCTTGAGTAGCCAATCCCTTATTGGAGACTGTGATCCTAGTTCTAAACACCCTAACTGGGGGAAGCATCATCCCACATCTACCTGGTCAAACCTCTCAGAACCTTGTACTTTCTGATGAAATCAGGAGAGTATTGACCTAACTTTTACTAATATGACATGTCCGTACTTCCTGCTCACCCCCACAGCATATGCTCTTTACCTCGCTAACGATCATAAGAATCAAACCGCTTAATATTTTTGGCTGACATCCGTTTCCTTCCAAATTTATACTGCTCTTACTCAGAATAATACAAATGTATTAAAAATTTTGCATTATAATATGAAAACGAATGGCACAATTTAGTAAGAACAGAATCTGAATCAGAATCAGGTTTATCATCACCAGCATGTGATGTGAAATTTGTTAACTTAGCAGCAGCATTATATAGAAGAGAAAAAATAATAAATAAAATAAAAATAATAATAATAAATAAATAAGAAAATCAATTACATAGGGCCAAAGTTGCAGAAAGTAAGTTATAAGTGCCATGCTGTAATTAATATTTGAATAAAAGTTATAAATATTTTACAAGAAGTGATTAACAACAGGAACTAAGCCAGAAGAAATTTCAATGATCACATCCACGCTGTCGCTCCACATGATAATTAGTATTCAAACTACTAATTCAAGCTATTATTTATAATCATAAGTCAAATTGTGACTTTAATTAGATCGCTTAAAATTAAAATGGAAGAAGGAAAATGTTACCTAAAATATATGATGTCAGAAATTGTTCTAGCATAGAAGCCACTTGGTATGAGTGCTTGATTGTTAATTAGTCAGATTATCTCTGTGGCAAGTTTTCAAAATGTATTTCTGTCAAGTGAGTATCTGCAGGTGTAATGTCTTTCTGTTTTAAAGTCATACAAAATTGAAAGGCCTGCGTTCTTCTTGTTGAACAAACCAAGCAGACTGTCAATTTATCGTATATTTCAGTTTGTTTGCATCCATTTACAATGCTATTCCATTTCCATTTTCCAATTCCAATCCATTCCATTCCATTCCAGACATTTCCCTTTCCAATCTCATTTTGCCTTTTACAAAACAAGCCTGTAATCTAATTCTTCTGAACTCTCTGTGCTTCATGTATACTTTATAAATATGTAATGGATTGTGTTACTTTTGTGGTACTGGGAAGCCATGAATAACACACATAAGAGATGGAGAGGTGAGGAACAAACATGCAGCTGAGAGACTTCCCTTAATTCTGAGGCTCTGTCCCCAAATCTTGGATGCTCCTACTAATGGAAACATCCACTCTATCCAGGTCTTTCAATATTTGGTAGATTTTAATGAGATCCCCACAACATCCTTCTACACTTAATTCAGTACAAACTCAGACATATCAAACAATCCTATGTTAAGTCTTTCATTCCTGGAATCATTGTTGTGAACCTCCTCTGGACCTTCCCCAGGCCCAGTACATCTTTCTTTATTACAAAATTGTTCACAATATTCCAAATGCAGCCTGGCAACACCTTAAAAAGTCTCAGGAGTACATCCTTATTTTGTATATTCTGGTCCTCTCAAAATTAGAGCTAACATTGCATTTTCCTTCCTTACTACTGACTCAACCTTACTACTTCCTTACTACTGAGTCAATCCTGAGGCAATCCAAAACTGGGACTTCCAAGTGTATTTTTTCCTCTAATTTCTGAATTTTCTCCCTCTTTAGAAAACAGTTTGTGCCTTTATTCTTCCTATCAAAATGTCTAATCCCACATTTCGGAGAAGGACTTCTGAGAATCGGAGCAAGAGTGAGGCGGAAGCCATTTTGAATTTTACCGGTTTTCATCGGAGTTGAGAGAGGCGGGACTGCGCAGGCATGTGACGTCGGGCAGTGAAGTGTGGGAGATTTAAAAGGAACACAGCCCGATACAGCGGGCAGCGTCGTTGCGGGCAGTGGAGTGAGCCGGGAGTAGAGTGGAGGCCTAAGGGCTTTGGCTCAACGGGCTTCGGCGGAACCGGGCGAGGCGAGGAAGACCGGAGCTGCAGAGGTCTCACAGCTAGTTGCTTGGTAAGTATTGGTAAGTAGTCCTGCTTTCTTTTACACTTATAACTTTAAAAGTATTGTTAAATAGTGTGATAGTTAGCTATATTGGGGCAAAGGGTTCTTGCATAACTAATACTAGTACATTAAATTAACTATATAGCATGGAGCAGGTGATGTGTTACTGCTGCGAGATGTGGGAACCGGTAGACCCCATTGAGGGACACGGCGACTACATTTGCAGCAAGTGTTTGTTGCTCGAGGAACTCCAGCTTCATATTGATGAGCTGCAGTCCGAGCTTCAGACACTGCGACACATCAGGGAGGGGGGAGTTACCTGGACTCTGTGTACCAGGAGATAGCCACACCTAATAGATTAACTAATGTAGATTGCAGTCAAGCACAGGATGGTGTGGCTATGAGTGAGGCAAGTAGGGGAATCCAGGAGGTAGGGCTGGAGGAGATGTAGGCCTTGCTCTTGTCCAACAGATTCGAGGCTTTAACTCCCTGTGAGGGCAGGAGCGGGGACTGTGGGGAGGATGAGCAACCTGCCCATAGCACCGTGGAGTGGGGGGCCATTCCAGAGGGGGGAGTCAATAGAAATGTTGTAGTAATAGGGGACAGTATCGTCAGGGGGATAGATAGGGTTCTCTGCAACCGAGAGCGAGAGTCCCGAAGGCTATGTTGCCTGCCTGGTGCCAGGGTAAAGGACATCTCTTCTGGGCTGGAGAGAAACTTGCAGTGGGAGGGGGAGGATCCAGTTGTCTTAGTACACGTCGGTACTAATGACATAGATAGGACAAGGAAGAAGGTTCTGTTACAGGAATATGAGCAGCTAGGGGTCAAATTAAAAAACAGAACCTCAAGGGTAATAATCTCTGGATTATTACCTGAGCCACGAGCAAATTTGGCTAGGTTAAATAAAATTAGGGAGTTAAACGTGTGGCTCAAAGACTGGTGAGGGAGAAGTGGGTTTTGCTTCTTGGGATACTGGCACCAGTACTGGGACAGGAGAGAACTGTTCCGAAGGGACGGGCTTCACCTGAACCGGGCTGGGGTTAGTGTCCTGGCGAATCATATAACTAGGGCTGCAGAGAGGTCTTTAAACTAACTAGTGGGGGGGAGGATTCTAGAGAGCAAATAATTAAAAAGACAATGGAGAAGGTAATGGATGTAGGTAAAAGTGGAGGAATAAAAAGACAGAGTGTGTCAGGAGGGGAAAGAATGTACGGAGATAAGCGTAAAGTTGTACAAAAGGAAAAGGTAGGAAATAAGTGTCAAACATATTTGAAAGTCCTTTATTTGAATGCACGTAGTATTAGGAATAAAATTGATGAGTTGGCGGTACAAATAATTACGTATGGTTATGATATTGTGGCAATTATGGAAACATGGCTGCAGGGTGACCAGGACTGGGAATTAAACATACAAGGGTATTCGACAATTAGAAGAGACAGGCAAGAAGGAAAAGGAGGTGGGGTGGCTATGTTAATAAAGCAAGAAATCACTGCAATAAAGCGAAATGATATTGGCTCAAAGGATCACGATAACGAAACAAGTTGGGTAGAAATAAGAAATAGTAAAGGGAAAAAAGCAGTGGTGGGAGTAGTCTATAGGCCTCCAAACAGCTGTAACTCAGTTGGTCAGAGCATAAATCAGGAAATAGTTGGGGCTTGTAATAAGGGAACAGCTATAATTATGGGGGATTTTAACTTTCATATTGACTGGACTAATCAAGTCGGACACAGCAGCCTTGAAGAAGAGTTTATTGAGTGTATTCGGGATGGGTTCCTTGAACAATACGTTACTGAGCCGACAAGGGGGCAAGCAGTCTTAGATCTGGTCCTGTGTAATGAGACAGGACTAATAAAAAATGTCCTAGTAAAGGATCCCCTTGGAATGAGTGACCATAACATGGTCGAATTCCATATTCAATTAGAGGATGAGAGGGTAGGATCTCAAACAAGCGTACTGAGCTTAAATAAAGGAGACTATGATGGTATGAGAGCGGAATTGCTTAAGATGGATTGGGAAAATAGATTAAAGGGTAGATCGGTACTTGATCAGTGGTGTATATTTAAAGAGTTATTTTACAACTATCAAGAAAAATATATTCCACTGAAGAAAAAAGGGTGTAAAAGAAAAAATAGTTATCCGTGGCTAAGTAAAGAAATAAAGCAAAGTATACGACTAAAAAGAAAGTTATATAAGGTAGCTAAATCTAGTGGGAAGATTGAAGATCGAGAAGCTTTTAAAGATCAGCAGCAAATAACAAAAAGATTGATTAAGAAGGGGAAGATAGATTATGAAAGTAAATTGGCGAAAAACATAAAAGCAGATAGTAAGAGTTTTTATAGTTACATAAAAAGAAAAAGAGTGGCTAAAGTAAATGTTGGTCCCCTAAAAGATGAGACCGGGAAATTAATGGTAGGGGACATGGAGATGGCGGAAACGCTGAACAAATATTTTGTATCAGTTTTTACAGTAGAGGACACTCAAAATATCCCAACACTGGATAAACAGGGGGCTCTAGGGGGAGAGAAGCTAACTACGATTCAAATCACCAAGGAAATGGTACTTGATAAATTAATGGGACCGAAGGTGGATAAATCCCCTGGACCGGATGGCTTGTATCCTAGGGTCTTAAGGGAAGTGGCGGTCGGGATTGTGGATGCATTAGTGATAATTTTTCAAAACTCGCTGGACTCGGCAATGGTCCCGGCAGATTGGAAAAATGCTAATGTAACTCCTTTATTTAAAAAGGGCAATAGACAGAAGGCTGGGAATTATAGGCCAGTTAGCCTAACATCTGTGGTTGGCAAAATGTTGGAATCGATAATTAAGGAAACAGTAACAGGGCATTTGGATAAACATAGCTTAATAGGACAAAGTCAGCATGGCTTTACAAAAGGGAAGTCATGTTTGCCAAATTTGTTGGAGTTCTTTGAGGACATAACATATAGGATAGATAAAGGGGAACCAGTGGATGTGGTGTATTTGGACTTCCAAAAGGCATTTGACAAGGTGCCACACCAAAGATTATTACTTAAAGTAAAAAATCATGGGATTGGGGATAATATTCTGACATGGGTGGAGGATTGGCTTTCTAACAGAAAACAGAGAGTTGGGATAAATGGTTTATTCTCAGACTGGGAGTTGGTGACTAGTGGTGTTCCGCAGGGGTCGATGTTGGGACCCCAACTCTTTACAATCTATATTAATGATTTGGAGAAAGGGACTAAGTGCAACGTATCGAAGTTTGCTGATGACACAAAGATGGGAGGGAGTGTAATGAGTGCGGAGGACATTGAAACCCTGCAGGGGGACATAGATAGGCTGAGTGATTGGGCAGACATTTGGCAGATGAAATATTATACTGACAAGTGTGAGGTCTTGCACTTTGGCAGGAAAAATAATAGAGCAAGTTATTATCTAAATGGAGAGAAACTGGAAAGTGCTTCTGTGCAAAGGGATCTGGGGGTCCTGGTGCAGGAAACACAAAAAGTTAGTATGCAAGTGCAGCAGGTGGTCAAGAAGGCCAATGGAATGCTGGCTTTTATTGCTAGGGGGATGGAGTATAAGAACAGGGAGGTCTTACTGCAGTTGTACCGGGTATTGGTGAGACCACACCTGGAGTACTGCGTGCAGTTCTGGTGTCCATATTTAAGAAAGGACATACTGGCTCTCGAGGCAGTGCAGAGAAGGTTCATTAGGTTAATTCTGGGGATGGGTGGGTTGATGTACGATGAGAGGTTGAGTAGATTGGGACTCTACTCATTGGAGTTCCGAAGAATGAGAGGTGATCTTATTGAAACATATAAGATTGTGAAGGGGCTTGATCGGGTGGATGCGGGCAGAATGTTCCCAATGATGGGTGAAACTAGGACTAGGGGGCATAATCTTAAAATAAGGGGATGCCATTCCAGGACTGAGATGTGGAGAAATTTCTTCACTCAGAGGGTAGTGAGGCTGTGGAATTTACTGCCCCAGAGAGCTGTGGAAGCTACTACACTCAATAAATTCAAAACGGAGATAGACATTTTCCTGGATAAAAATGGCATTAGGGGATACGGTGAGCGAGCAGGTAAGTGGACATGAGGCTAGGTTTAGATCAGCCATGTGATCTCCTGGACCAGTTTTCGATAGCCTGGATGGGTCGGAGAGGAATTTTCCAGATTTTTTCTCCTCAATTGGCAACTCGGTTTTTTTTCCCTGGGTGATCACATGGGTTTGGGTGGGATGAATAATAAAATAAAATGGGCGGCATGGTGCCCTGTTGGTTGGCACTGTTGCCTTGTGGGATTCGGTGAAAACTAGAGTTAAGATTGGATCAGCCATGATCTTGTTGAATGGCGCAGCAGGCTTGAGGGGCCGATTGGCCTACTCCTGCTCCTATCTCTTATGTTCTTATGTTCTTATTTCCCTATGGCATATTCCATCTGCCACGTCTTTGTCCACTCTGCCAACCTGTCCAAGACCTTCTGCAGACTTATCAACTGCCAGACATTTCAGTTCCATCCCATTCCCCTCACACTCACTGTTCAAAGTCATATCTACAGTACTATTTCTGTGATTCTAGTCCCAACATGATTCAGGGGGAGCCTGCCCCATTGGAACAGCTCTCTCCTTTCCCAGTACTGGTGCCAATATCCTATGAATTCAAACCCACTTCTCCCAAACCAATCTTTGAGACTTATATTTACCACTTTAATCTCGTTGACTCTGTTTAACTTAGCAAGTGGGTCAGGTAATAATCCAGAGACAAGTATGTTTTTGGTTTTGATTTTAATTTAATCCTTGTTGCTCAGATTCCTTCAGCAGAACTTCTTTCCTTGTTTGACCTCCATCACTGGTGCCACATGGACCGTGACAACTGGGTCTTTCCCCTTCAACGTCTCATTTCTCTGCGGGTCAGATGAGGTGACCTTATCCCAGGTAATACAGTTGTAACCCTCAATACAGGTGACAGATAGCAGTCACCATAGTCTATTCCCCTGACTATACTAACAATTGCAATTACATTTCTCTTTGCTCACCCATCTTGAAAGGCTCCTCGAACCAAAATGCCAGGGTCTCATCCATACAGAGAGCTCAGAACTTTGAACCTGAGCTGGAGTTCTTCAAGTAACCAACACTTGCTGCAGACATGGTCAACTGGAGCAACAACGGAGTCAGTATTGAGCAGCTACAACACATCATCTGGCCCCAAACCTCTACTTTGCAGAGTTATAATCTATTATTTTTAACATTTTTATCAGAATACCTCTTGATACCATTTGCTAAATACTATTTTGGCACCAGACTCAGTCTGCAAAGATTATTACAGGAAGGATAAAGGCATTTGGTCCTCCTTTTCCTTCATTTTGCATCATCTCAAAACTCCTTTTCCACTGTTGCTCCAGCTGTCATGGAAACTGCTTTCTTAAGGCTCCAACTTGCTTCCCATGGAAATAAGCAACAAAGATGACACAGATGCAATCACTTATCGCCCACTGCGAACGAAAGATAAACAGCTTGTTTTCAAATACAGCAACCAGGATAAAATTGTTCCGACAATTTTTTTGTTACAAATAAATTTCTCAAGTTTTACAATACTTTGTGGATCACGGGCCTTGGGCATCCACATACCCTCCCAGGAGAAGAGAGTAATTCAATTTCTAAATAATTATACATTACTATATATAAAAGAGTGGCTCAGTTAAATTGGCATAATATTCTTGGGTGGAAAAATCCCTATAACTAGTCTGCTCGGCTGTTTATTCATTCTACTTGCTGCAGCCTTCCTCTGCAAAAGCCTCAAAGACACAGCATTACTCTTCAGTGCCTGATGAGCAACACATTGCAAATGACCAGCAGACTTCCTCAGATGGAATCGGAGAGGCACACTCCAACCAATCAAAAATTTTCTCAATCAGCCAACTAGGCATGTTTCAGAGAACCCACAGGATCTCGTTAATTGCATCAATATGACACCATTCATATATAATGATGATCGACGCTACTAGTAATAATTCAATAAATGTGGGCATTACAGTTCTGCCTTAATTTCAGCCACAATACTAAAAGCTCTAAGGGGAAGCAAAATGGCTTCAAATTCTTTGTCCTCTCTTCTTTCCTTCCAAAACCTTCCTAAATTTATCACATTAATCACACATTTGGCTTCTTTGCTAACTTATCCACTGATCCAGCAGCATATTCCAGCACTTAATTTGTTTGTCATACTGAAACTGAGACCAAGAAAATATCTTTCTGTTTGAGAAGATATGAAAATGTAATGGAGTAAGTCACTCGACCCTTTGAATCTGCTCTGCCATTGTCTTGTCACATCTATATTAACAAACTTGTTCACAAAGTAGAAAATTTACACCTATTGGATGTGCAATTAATAAGAACTGGAGCTTGACTAAAGCTTTCCTGCCTTTAACCAGACTTCCAAGCTGTTTGTTGTGAGTTGGCTCATTAAACTGGGGTTATCTGTACCATGTTTTTCATAATAATGTTGAGGTTAAGTTATCCTAATATGTAGTAGTGTTTATTTCATCATTTTAATAGAGATCATGAAGTTAAATATATATTTCTAAGGGAAAAGAATTCACAACTTGCTAATGCTGGGAGCACATAGACAACAAAAAGTGTAACAGCATTCTGAAATCCTACTTTGACATTTCTCTTTGTTGATATGATGAGCTGTCATTTTGCAGACAAAATCAAAAGATAATATGCATTAAGTAATGATTCATCAGGATTATATAGAAGAATGTTGCACATACTTTGTTCCATTTTATTTGTACTAATGTCAGAAATACTGGAGGATAATCCTAAGGCAATGGAAAAAAATACTTCAAAACTAACTGTAAATAATGAAGCTGACAAGCATCACTTTTACACTGCAGAAATTCATTATCTGTGGAGTGCCAGGTCTAAGAAATAAGGCAAAGTGCGAGCAGAACTAGAATCATAAAATGAAACAGAACAATATTAGCTACACACACTTCTCTGCAGGAACTCAGCAGGCCAGCAGCATCTATGGAAAAGAGTAAACAGCTGACATTTTGGACCAAGGTCTTTCATCAGGACCGGAAGATTTAAACTTCTTCAGGGTAGGCATCCCTGGAAGAGAATTCGCGGTGTAGCAATCAATTACAAACCAGAGGAAATCTGCAGTTGCTGGAAATCCAAGCAACACACACAAAATGCCGGAGGAACTCAGCAGGCCAAGAATCATCTATAGAAAAGAGTAAACAATTGAAGTTTCAGGCCAAGGCCCTTCATCAGAACAATATTAGATTGCTCAAGCCTCGTGCCTGTGCTGGTTCTTTAGTGAAAGTTCCGGATGAATGGGCGTGACCTGAGATATTAACAGTTTATTTCCATCCACAGAAGCTGCCTGATTCATGGAGTTTCTCCACTAGTTTGCTAATTTTCTAGATCCCAGCATCTGCAATCTTCTGTGCCTCCAATTATACTTTCCCCTCTGTTCACCACTTTTAACCCTGTAAATGGACATTGAACCCATGAACACTACTTCACTATCTTTTTTTTAACTTTCTGTTTTTGCACTACTTACCTTAATTTATCTATTTAATATTCATATACTGTATATATTTACTGTTATTCAGGTTTTTTTTCTATATTTATCATGTATTGCATTCTACTGCTGCTGCAAAGTTAACAAATTTCACAACATATGTCTGTGATATCAAACCTGATTCAGATTTTGCTATAGACCATTGCAAATTATCCTGTTATGTTAAATACAGTTCTCATCCCTGGTTTTCCCCTGTTTCTTTTTATCTATGATCCCCAGTGATCCATTTCCTCTTCAATTTCACTCACTATTTTATCCTTTGAAGAGCATGGTAGTGTGATAGTTTGGCTGGAGATGTTGAAAATCAGAATTGAAATCAATCTGCCAGAAATGCTCAGTCTCTCAGGATTACCTGAAGAGAAAGAAATCCAGTAAATATTAAATGATGAACAACTGACAATCAAATATGCTTTAAGTTTTGTTCACTCCACCATTCTCCTGTTTTTGCAATATAATACATGCTTCTAACTTTTCCTAGTTCTGACGAAAGGTCATTGACCTAAGATATTAGCTCTGTTTCTTGCTCAGAGATTATGCCTAACCTTGAGAATATATTTAGCATTGTCTGTGTTTATTTTAGATTTCCAGCATGAGCAAGGTTTTGATTTCCACTTGCTCTTTTACTGTCACTTCTCTTCTAGGTATGTCTATTGAAACGGTATTTTCAGTCTGGCTTATATCTGCCCCAGATGCACAATTATGGATGACAATTTACAGCTTCTTCAGCTTAGGAGTGACTAAACCTGTGCAGGAAATACCTGCATTGCCAAGAATGCCAACACCATGTGAAAAAATCTTCATTAGAAGATTTGGTGTATTCCCAAAAATTCCTGAAAATTTCTACAGATGTACTGTAGAGAGCATTCTTGCTGGTTGCGTCACCGTCTGATATGGAAGCACCAATACGCAGGCTCACAAGAGGCTTCAGGAGTTGTAGACTCAGCCAGCTCCATCATGGGCACAAGCCTCCCCACCACGGAGGATACCCTGGAGATGATGGCATCCATCATTAATGATCCTCACCATCTGGGACATGTCCTCTTCTCATTACTGCCATCAGTGAGAAGGTTCGGGGGCCCGAAGACCAATAAGACCATAGACCAAAAGATATCGGAGCAGAATTAGGTCCTTCAACATTCGAGTCTGCTCTGCCATTTCATCATGGCTGACTCATTTCTCACTCAGCCCCATTTCCTGCCTTTCATGGTCTGACTAATCAAGACTCTATCAACCTCTGCTTTACCCAGTGACTAGGCCTCCACCACAGCCTGTAACAATGAATTCCATAGATTCATTACTCTCTGGCTAGAGAAATTCTTCTCACCTCCATTCAAAATGAACACCCCTCTGGTCCTAGACTCCCCCACCATAGAAAACATTCTCTCTACATCCATTTTATCAAGGCCTTTCAACGCTTGATAGATTTCAGTGAGATTCCCCTTCATTCTTTTGAATTCCAGTGAGTATCAGCACAGAGCCATCAATCAGTTTTCATACGGTAACTTTTCATTCCCAGAAATATTTTTGTGAACCTCCTCTGAACCCTCTCAAATACCACCAGCTCATCTTTTCTTAGACAAGGCGCCCAAAATTGATCACGATACTCCAAGTGGAGCCTTACCAGTGCCTTATAGAGCCTCAAAATTACATCCTTGCTTTTATATTTTTTGAAGCTTTGACCAGCGACCAATCATGAGATCAGAAGCTTGGGAGGACAGAATTCACTCAGGTTCACTGATGGATTATAAAAAGCAGCAACCCGCGGCAGGTTTTTAGAGCTTTGACCATTTGGGAGATCAGAAGCTCGGGAGGAAAGACTTCTCTCAGGTTCGCTGGCCGAGTATAAGAGGCAGCAACTCGCAGCAGTTTTTTTGGAGCTTTGACCAGCAACCAATCAGCATTTGTGATTGATTAGCAAGAACAAATTAAAGGAAGGTAGGTGCAAGTGGAGCAGCCAAAGTTGCAGAGGCCAGCTCTTCGAGGCTTCAGCAAGGTGAGTCTTCAGTCTGACAAGGCAAAAAAGAAAAGTTTTAGGAAGAGCTTCTTTCCCCCTTCTTTTACATTTGTTCAGTTAGAACAGTAGGGATGCCAGGCAGGATAGTGGAATGCTCCTCTTGCAGGATGTGGTAAGGCTGTGAGATATACATCTACTGCAGCTTCTAACAATCCGTGTTCAGGAGCTGGAGCTGGAACTGAATGAACTCCAGATCATTCGGGAGGCTGAAGAGGTGATAGATAGGATATATAGAGAGGTAATTACACCCAAGCTGCAGGACACAGGAAACTGGGTGACAGTCAGGAAGGGGAAAGAAGGAGATAAGGAGCCAGTGCAGAGTACCTCTGTGGTCATCCCCCTCAACAACAGGTATATTGTGTTTGATACTGTTGGGAGGGATAACCTAGCAGAGGAAGTCACGGCGGTAGGGTCTCCCTGCACTGTGACACAGAAAGGAAGCGGGGAGAAGAGGTGTTGTAGTGATAGAAGATTTGTTAGGAGAACAGAAGTGAGATTCTGTGGGTGAGAATGAGATTCCTGGCTGTTATGTTGCCTCCCAGGTGCCGGGGTCCAGAATGTCTCAAATTGAATCCTCAGCATTCCTAAGAGGGAGGGTGAAGAGCCAGAGGTCATGGTCAGAGCTAAAGGAATGTACCAATGTTATGGGTAGGATGAGTGATGAGGTTCTGCAAAAGAAATTCAATGAGTTAGGTATTAAGTTAAAGGGCAGGACCTTCAGTGTTGTGATCTCAGGATTGCTATCCATGCCATGTGCTAGTGACGTCAGGACTGGGAAGATTATACAGTTTAACACATGGCTAAGGAGTTGGTGTAGGAGAGAGGGTATCAGATTTGTGGATCATTGGGCTCTTTTCCAGGGAAGATAGGACCTGTACAGAAGAGATGGTTTGCACTTGAACTGGAGGAGAAGTGATAACATAGTGAGGAGGTTTCCTAATGCTTCACAGTGGGATTGAAACTGGAATTGCAGAGGGATGAGAACCAGATTACTAGAAAAGTCAGCGGAGACGTTGTGGAGGCAGGTGTTAGCAAAACCTCAGACAAACTCAGGAATCAAAACGTTGAGCATTGTGCGACTAGTGACCTGAGCTATGTATATTTCAATGCAAGAATTATTGTAGGAAAGGCGGGTGAGCTCAGGGTGTGGATCAACACCTGGAATTATGACATTGTAGCCATGAATGAGACTTGGTTGCAGGAGAACCAGGACTGGCAGTCCAATATTCTGGGGTTCTGTTGTTTTGAACATGACAGAGCAGGAGCAATTAAAGGAGGAGGGGTGGCATGACTAGTTAGGGAAAATGTCACGGCAGTGCTCAGTCGGGACAGACAGGAGAATATGTCTAATGAGGCATAATGAGTGAGAAATAAGAAAGATATGACCACATTAATGGGGATATATTACAGACCACCTAACAATCTGAGGGATTTAGAGAAACAAGTTTTCAGAGAGATAGCAGACTATTGCAAGAAACATAAGGTTGTTATAGTAGGTGATTTTATTTTTCCACATATTGACTTGGAATCCCATACAGTAAAAGGATTAGATGGGAAAGAGTATGTCAAATGTGTTCAGGAATGTTTCCATCATCAGTATGTAGAAGTCCCAAGGAAAGAGTTTGCAATACTGGATCTGCTATTGGGGAAAGAGACAGGCCAGGTGACAGAGTTTTGTATAGGGGAACACTTTGCATCTAGTGACTACAATGCTATTAGATTCAAAGTAAATTTGCGAAAAGATAGGTCTGATCTCTGGGTTGAGATTCTAAATTGGAGAGAGGCCAATTTTGATGGTATCAGAAATGATCTAGCAAATTGGGACTGGTGGTTTTCTGACAAAGGTGTAATTGGTAAGTGGGAGGCTTTCAAAAATAAAATTTTGAGAGTACAAAGCTTGTATGTGCCTGTCGGGAATAAAAGGTAAAGATAACATATGTAGGAAGTCTTGGGTTTCAAGAGGTATTGAGGCCCTAGTTAAGAGAATACAGGAGATGCATAGTGGGAATAGGCAAATTGGAACAAATGAGGTGCTTCTGGAGTACAAGAAATGGAAGAGAACATTTAAGAAAGAAATCATGAGGTCTAAAGAAAGTATGAGGTAGCTCTAGCAGACAAGATGAAGGAGAATCTGAAGATATGTTAAGAGCAAAAGGATTGCAAGGTACAAAATTGGTCTTCTGGAAGATCAGAACAGTGATCCATGTATGGAGCCAAAGCAGATGAGGGAGATGTTTAAGTATAGTTTTTTTCATCTGTATTTACTCAGGAGGTGGATGTAGAGTCTATATAAGTGAGGCAAAGTGGCATTCAATGAAGATAAGTCTGAGGTGTTGCACTTCAGTAGGACCAATCAGCGTAGCTCTTACACAGTGAGTAGTAAAACAAAGGTCTATAATTCCTTGAAAGTGGTGCCACAGGTAGTAGGCCTCCATTAGTCTCGATAGACCATGGATTGCACCTTGGAAAGTTTCCAGGGTGCAAGCCTGGGCAAGGCTTTTTCTATGGAAGACCAGCAGTTGCCCAAGCTGCAAGTCTCCCCTCTCCATGCCACTGATGTTGTCCAAGGGAAGGGCCAGAGGTAGATAGGTTCATAAAGAAAGCTTTTGGCACATTGGCCTTCATAAAACAATGTACTGAGTATAGGAGAAGGAATTATATGTTGAAGTTTTACAAGATGTTTGTGATACCTAATTTGGAGTATTGTGTGCAGTTTTGGTCACCTACCTACAGGAAAGATGTAAATAAGGTTGTAAAAGTTCAGAGCAAATTTGCAAGGATATTACCTGGTATGGAGGAGCTAGGTTCTAAGGAAAGTTTGAATAGCTTAGGACTGTAGTCCATAGAATGTAGAAGAATGAGAGGAGATTTGATAGAGCTATACAAATTTATGAGGGGTATAGATGGGGTAAACACAAGCAGGCTTTTTCCTCCGAAATTGGGTGGTACAACACCCAGAAGTCATGGTTTGAGAGTGAAGTTGAAAAGATTAAGGGGAACATGAGGGGAACTTCTTCACTAAGAGGGTTGTGAGAGTATGGAATGAGTTTCCAGCACAAGTGGCGCATGTGAGCTTGATTTCAAAGTTTAAGGGAAGTATGGCTAAGTACGTGGATTAGTAGGGGTATAGTGGGCTATGGTCACAGTGCAGGTCGATGGGAAGTAGGCAGCCTAAATGATTTTGGCATGGACTAGACAGGCTGAACAGTCAGTTTCTGTGCTGTACTTCTCTATTACTCTGTATTCTAGTCCTCTCAAAATGAATGCTAACATTGCATTTGCCTTCCTCACTACCATCTCAACCTGCAAATTAACCTTGAGTGAATCCTTTACAGGGACTCCCAAGTCTCTTTGCAGATTTTTGAATATTCTAACCATTTAGAAAATAGTTTACGCTTTTATTTCTTCTACCAAAATGCATGACCATCCACTTCCTGTCATTGTATACCATCTGACTCTTCTTTGCCCCTTTTCCTAGTCTGTCTCAGTCCTTTTGCAGCCTCCCTGTTCCCTCCACGTATAGCAGGCACTGTTAAGCATTTTGCTAACCTGAAAACTAGGTGTACAGAAATTTAGGCTGATGAACTCTGTAATGCCTCTCAGTAAGTTACAACTTAATACATGGCTTGGTCCTCAAGTGGATGTAATGATCCTCTGGTTCAGTATGCAGATATTTATGCCCTTCAATCAATACAATTTTCCTTAAAAGGACAGATAAATGGGTCATCCCATTGCTTTTTGTGTGAGCTTGTTGCAAACAAGCGTATAGGCCACCTTATTTCCCAAGTTACTGTCAGATGAGTTTATTTACTGTGGTAATGTGTCTCAGGGTATCCTGATGTTATGAAAAGTATTCACACTCCATGCACTTTAACTGTTACTATGGGATGTTGACAGCTGAACTATAGTGGAGTCACTGATCATTCATACTGACATGTTCAGACTGACAAACTGCCTCTTGGTCAGATTCTTGTGATTTGAGAAATGAGTATGATAAACTTGGGATAAATAGAAGTTACATTCTGAGGAAATTGAAGAATTTCACTTCCCGGATTACGAAAACTTTATTAAAATATTTGAAAAATAAGTTATATTAACCTTAGTTTGATAATAGACCATTTAAAATATAGCATACCATACAGTATATTTTAAAATAAGAAATGGAACGTTTACCTCTTAGTTCTTTTCTAATGGGCATTGTATGACTGTTTGAAGGGAAACTATTTAATATTGAGCTAGAGATATGCTTAATTTACACTACAGAATGTGTAAGTCAGCAGACATGTTCCATGAAATATGCTTTGTTGCGAATAGGAGGATAATTTCAATGGACCTTCCGTTTAGATTGTAAATTGTATGTAAATCCCAAGGACTGATTGGCTATGACCTCATTGAATTATGGAGCATGATTGAAGGACCATGTGGCCTACTCCTGCACTTGTGTTCTAAGCACTCAACATTTCAGCAACAGCTTCTTCCTCTGTGACATCAGAGTTCTGATTGGTCTATGAACCCATGAAAACTACCTCGCTATTCCTCTTGTTCTCTATTTATATATTTATTCTTTCATGGTAACTTATAGTAATTTATTATGGCTGCCTGTACTGCTGCCAGAAAACATCAGATTTATGACTGTTGTCAGTGACAATATACCTGATTCTGAAACAATAGAGAAAGGTGTGGCCAATCATTTCTGGTTCAGCCAGTACTAGTGCCGATCCCACTCTGCTTTATATTGTTAGCAAGAATACTCCAGATCTCCTCCACTTCCAAAGAGTATAATTAAATCAAGGAGCTGAGATATAATGGAAAGCATTATGTGAAAGGAAGAGCAATAACAATCTGGAGAAGTGAGAGATTGCAGATGGGGAACTTAACAGGTCAGGCAAAGATAAAGGGGAGAAATGGACTGTCGATATATTGGGTAGAGCACATTCATCTGGTCTGATGTGGTGTACATTCAGCATCTTTGTAATTAAAGGAATCTTGATACAAAGTGTAGCTTCTAAACAAAATACCCTCAATATTTGTCTCATACTTTGACAGAAAAAAAGCAAGACCACAAAATCCAAACCTGATACTTGCTGTTAAAACAATAATGATGCAGTCAATAGTTAGAGTTAACTTCCTTTTCCAAGAGGTCATTTATTCTTTTGAGACAGCTCTGCTCTAAGAATTCATTTAGCTGGGAATGGACAAATTTTGTCCTCGTATTGGGAGCCCTTAGTATCTCTCTTTCAGATAGCCCAAATTGTTCTGTCAAAAATATCATAAAATGAAGATACTATAGTTAAATAAATCTTTAATTGAGAAAAAAGACCTGTAGCAAAACCAAAACCCCAGATGTCATTTAGACAGTTATGAGATTAAGGCTGTAGTCCTCAAATATTTTTCAAATTGTTGTTTTTATGATCAAAGAAATCTGGACCATTCTACTTTTACAAAATTAAGTTAATTTCCAGAAACTTTGGATATATTTTCAATGAGGTTTTCTTCATGTTAAGCTTTAATTCTAGTAACAAGCTAGTTTTAGTTTTTCTGCATTCTGACCTATTTCGTTCCCAGGAAATTTGATTTCTTTTGTTTTATTATTCATGGGATGTTTGCTTTAAAAGTCAGCATATATTTCTCATTCCGAACTGTGATAAAGTCTCACAGCAAGAAACAGGCCTTTCATTCTACCATGTCACACAAATTATCATGTACCCATCTACACAAATCCCATTTACCAGAACTTAATCCTTAACCAACAGTGCCTTGATAATTCAAGTGCTCATCCTGATGCTTTTCAAATACAACCTTCTTAGGCAGAGTGTTCCAGATTGCAACTAACTTCTGAGTGAAACAATTCTTCCTCAGATTCCCTCTAAATCAAGGGTTCAAACCTGGGATCCACAGATCCCTTGCTTAATGGTATTGGTCCATGGGTTAAAAAAGATTGGGAGCCCCTGCTCTAAATCCTTTTTCCTCTTCAGTGTAAGCTTTCATCAGCTAGACTATACACCTCTGCCTATGTTTCTTACTATCTGCCCCATCTCTGAGAAGGTGGTGATGAGCATCTTTCCTGAACACTTCAAGCCTAGGACACTGTCAGGAGGGAAGCCTGTAGTGACACACTGGGATTGAAATGATTGGCCTGTAACAACCACAGTCATCTTTTCTGTTGGAAAGTTTATAATGATTCTCCTTGACTTCAATTTTACCGCTGGGTTTTGACCTCACATTCTTTTATCTTATTAAACAAAATCTTTATGCATAATAAAAATTGTATACAAGAATAAAGCATTCGAGGTTTTTTCATTCTTTGATCTCTGATTCAGGCAAATGCTGCCTTGATATCAATGACAGTCACTCTCATTATATCACTGGAATTAATCTATACTTTATGAGGTTCCCAATACAATACTGGTGAGTAATTGTTGATGAATGATGGAAGTGTCAGCGACACCTTCTGTTATTTTTGATGTTGATTGAGAATCAGCAAACAGGCTGGTAATGGCTGGATTAAACTTGTCTTGTATTCTTTGCAGACAGTGTGTACCTTGGCAAACTGTGTGACCAATGTCGGCAAGGAGCTTGTACATTCTCCCTGTGAACCATGTGAGATTTCTCCGGCTGCCCTGGTTTCCTCCCATAGTGCAAAGTCTAGTAGTTAAATTGAGGCTTGCTGGGCAGCACAGCTCGAAGGGCCAGAAGGCCTATTCCATCCTGTATCTCAATAAATAAATAAATCAGATCGATGCCAGTGTTGTAGCTGTACTGCAACAGCTTGGTTGGAACAAGGTTGGCCGTGGGTCCCCATAGCCAGGATGTTTTTAGTTACACATGCACTTTTCAGTGCCTTCAGTTACCTCTTGATATCATGTGTAGTGTTTCAGACTGGTAAAAGGCAGGCTTCTCGAGGGTGGGAGTTTCAGTCACATCTTGAGATCTATCACCTGCTTAATACTTCTGATTAAAAATGGTTGCAAATTTTTCAGCCTCCTCTTGTGCACCTGACAGAATCCCGTCGCTGAGTGTGTCCATGCGCCTTCCTCTTCTCAATAGTTGTTTAACTACTCTTTTCTGTCCATTCACACCTGGTTGTGGGATGTCATCTGTTATCCACTAAGCAGTTGAAATAGAATGTTGGCAATAAAAGGCCTACATTTAACTCCAGTCACATCACAGGAAAAAGCAGTCATTAATTCCTGACTGCATTCACAACATTTATCTGCAGTCCTTTGAATGTGAATCTGCACTCTTTTTGAATGCCGCTTCATTAATATGTAAAAGTCATGATCCTAACTCCCTTAGAAAATGAGTAGTGTTCGATCTTTAGCCTTGCAGGTGACACACTTTGCTGTATTTTCTAAAGCTATCATAAGAAAGTGTCTCATGGATATTGACTATTTTAATCCCTGTTGCCTAGTGGATCCAGAGGCAGCAGTCCCAATACTGATCCCTAAGGAACACCACTAGTCACTGGCAGCCAACTCTTTTATCCCCACTCACTGCCTCCTGCCTGTCAGCCATTCCATTATTCATGCCAGTATCTTACCTGTAACACCATAGAATTTTATCTTGTTAAGCAGGCTCAGGTGTGGCACTTTTCAAAGGCCTTCTGAAAATCCAAGTAAATAACATCCACTGTCTCTCCTTTGTCCACCCTGCTTGTTACTTCCTCAAAGAACTCTAACAGATTTGTCAGGCAAGATTTCCCTTAACAGAAACCACACTGACTTTGATTTATTTTATCATTAGTCTCCAAGTATCTTGAAACGTCATCCTTAAAAATAGACTCCAACCCTTTCCCAACCACTGAGATTGGACTAACTGGCCTATAATTTCCTTTCTTTTGCCTTTTAGGAGGATATGTTAGGAGGATTGTTTAACCACAGTAGTCCAAATCCTGAAGTTATTTCACCCATCTTGTTGAACAGGGAGATCCAGGATTTAATCCCAGAGATGGTGAAAGACTTGGATGGAAACTTGCAGATAGTAGTTTTCCAATGCACCTACTGCCCTCGTCCTTCCGGGTGGTAGAAACCATAGCTTTGGGAGAAGCAGTATGAGCAACCTAGATGAGGAGCTACAGTACACTTTGTAACAAACAAAATACTGAAGAAACTCAGGGGGTCATACAGCATCTGAAGGATGAAAGAAATTGTCAACAATTCAGGTCAAAACAGTCTGACACAGATGGCCAAGACACATTATCTGTACCAATTATTATCACCTTCCTCCTCAGACATTACCCTCAGTCTCTTTGTTTTTGCAAGTTATTGAGCTATTTCCAACTCTGCATAGTATCAGATTTGCTGTTATACAAATATCCAAAACATTTCTTCCTGTAACTCCACTGCTGATTCTCGTTTCTCATGATCATATCTCTAATACCACACAGAAACAACCATTATCAGATCCATGAAATACTCCTTCTGTACTGTTCCTCTAATGTTCTTTTCATCTTCTCTGCAGCAACTGACATGGATACCACACCATCTTACTCTAATGATTTGCTTCTAATTGCAATGGCTCTCACTTCATTCCATTTCTGTGCAGACAAATCTAACATGCTGTATTTATTACCTTCAAGCCTAGTGCCCCTTTGCCCCTTTCTTCCAGCTATCACACTGAAGTGGAAGCATTTTTAAATAAGACCATAGGACATAGGAGCAGAATTAGGCCACCTGGTCCATTGAGTCTGCTCCACCATTCCATCGTGGTTAATTTATTATCCTTCTCAACCCCATTCTCCTGCCTCCTGCCCACAGCCTTTGAAGCCCTGACTAGCCAAGAAATCTGCTTTAAATGTACTCGGTAACTTGGCTTCCACAGATGTCTGTGGCAATGAATTCCACAGATTCACCACCCCCTGGCTGAGGAAATTCCTTCTCATCTAAGTGGACATACCTCTATTCTGAATCTGTGCTGTTACGAACCCCATAACTGGGTCACTTACCAGCAAAGATAGAGAGATCCGTTGAAGTCTGATGATACAATTTTTAACAGTATTTATTAGTAAAAATACACAAAACTAATATCAATGCAAATATACAGATAATATACGTCATCAATACTAAATCTAAAGGTGCGGGTATAATAATAATCAATAAGAAATAAGCTCTATCGTTGTCTAGGAGATAATGAATTGTCCGATGGAAATATACAGTTCACTGCAGTTCCACAAGCTGCCGTCTTTTGGTTGTCGCTGTGTTGCACTTTGTTGGAGAGAGAGAGAAATAGGAATAGAATGGGAACAGTTACCGCTACAGGTTTTCCAACCTTTATGATTTTGATCCGTCAGGAGTCTCGTTGTCGTCGCCTTTCACTTGTGGCCTCTCCTTTAGCTAAAGCCGTTCTTCCGTGTGAGCCCGCCAATCCCAGGCAAGGGAAGGACGCACACGAGCCCCCACCGGCTGTCACTATTAAACGCTGTCAAGGGATCTCTAGCGTTTCTCCTGATGCGTCTAAAGGGGTTGTTCCCCAGACCCTCTTTTATCCTTACTCACGGGGTCTCAGATGTCAATCAGGTTGGGATGATGTAATCCCTCAACCAGACCACTCTGGTCATCCCCTGAGGGTCTTCAATGAATAGTACAGTACTCAATACACAATTCCGTCTCCAAGAGACAATAGCCGTTATCAGTGGTTTTGTTTCGCTGAGGCCAGGACACATTCCAAACCTTGTGGATTCTGCGAGTCTCTCTCTCATTTCCTGGGTCCCAGACCCGAATTAATAGCGATCTTGCGATTCTCAAAAAGGAGGGGGCGACTTTGTACCCTTCGGCCCCTTAGAGTTGCTGCACATTCATAACAGTGCCCTCTGGTCCTAGACTCACCCACAATAGGAAACATCTCTTCCATGTCCACTGTATCCAGGCCTTTCAATATTTGATAGGTTTCAATGAGATTTCCATTTATTTTTCTAACCCATAGTGAAAACAGGCCCTAAGACATCAAATGATTCTCATATGTTAACCCTGTCATTCCCAGATTCATTCTTGTGAATTTCCTCTGAACCATCTCCAGTGCCAACATATCATTTTTTAGAAAAGGGGCCCAAAATTGCTCACAATACTCCAAGTATGCTCTGGTCAATGCCTTATAAAGCCTCAGCATTACATCCTTGCATTTATATTCTAGTCCTCTTGAAATGAATGCCATTGCTTTCTTTACCACTGACTGAACCTGCAAGTTAACCTTGAGGGAATCCTACACGAGGACCCCCAAGTCCCTTTGTACCTCTGATTTTTGAATTTACTCCCCATTTAGAAAATAGTCTATACCTTTTTTCTTTCTTCCAAAATGTACGACCATACACTTCCTAACACTATATTCCATCTGCCACGTCTTTGCCCATTCTCCTAATTTGTCCATGTGCTTCATCAGCCTCCCTACTTCCTCAACACCATCTGCCCCTTCACCAATCTTTGTATCATCTGCAAACCTGGCCATAAAGCCATCAGTTCCGTCATCCAAATCATTAACATATAAGGTGAAAAGAAGCGGTGTCAATACACTGACCCCTGTGGAACACAACTAGTCACCATCATCCTTTATTCTAATTCTTTGCCCTCTGCCATACTACCATGTTCACATTATACCCTGCTACCATGGAAATGAGACCATGTTTACATCCCATCCTGGATTCAGGTACATTGTATTGGACAAAGTTGTGTATAGAGCACCTAAGAGAAAAGTGGACATATTTGCTTTTGGTTTTGGTTTCTTGAGGCCCTCTGTTGGTCAAGGTCAACCATAGATGTTGTCAGGGCTGGATTAAGCTAGTGCAGGGCCTGTAGCATATGTCATAAAGGGGCCCTAAATTTTAAAAATGCACTTAAGTATTAAAACATAAATTACTTACTTGCATAGTAAAGTAATTCAATGTTTTCATTTGCTTTACAGCCAGATAATACGACAAATGTCTGACACCTCAGTAATAGTATTACATACATGTAGGTATCAATTTCAAATGTCAAAAGTACCAAAACTACAATTTAAAAGTTACATTTTCTAGATTTAGCATGAGCAAATTTGTTGACGGTACTGGAAATGTCTATTTCACGCAGAAGTTCATGTTCAATGCTCATTAGAGTGAGATTGATCAATCTGTTTTGATCCATGGTGCTCCTTAGTTCATTTTTTAAATATTCTGTCAACACGTGCTTTTGATATCACAAGTTGGTCTCTTCTTTCTTTGTCTTCCTTCGCTTTACGTTTTGCACTTCCAGAAGCATAATGACGTCCAATATCTCTGGCTCTATTGCTCATTGCTATCCGCAATGGAAAAAAAATTAATGAAATATACATTTAAAAACAAATATTTTATGTTACAAAAGCTAAGTGGTGGTATCAACAAAGACTAGTGATCAATAACAAATTTATGTGACTCTTGTGGCAATGAGCGCGTGTGGATCACAGGGACTCAACAACCAACTAGGAATAGTGTTCTGAAAATTAACTGTTTAGTTGCTTTTTGAAACTCATTTCATTTGGGAAATACAGGTTGAAACTCACAATCTAATCCGATTTGTATGTTCCTGAGCTGGTTCGGACTACCTAAAATCAGGGAAAAAATGAGGAATCATGAACTGGGTCACATAAAACCGTTGAGTCGCACACCCATTGTCGCAGGCTCACCGCGGCGGCGCACCCTCCAGCAACGTAACAGCGCACCCTGCAGCAGCTTGGGAGCATGGGAGATAGCACGACGGTTACCACGACACAGCAAGGAGCCAATACACGCCTGCACACACACACACCATGCAGCATGCAGCTCCCCCGGATATGGAAACAACAGCATTGCCTGATCGTCGTGAGAACACAGTGAGATGCCGATTTCACCAGTCTGCAGCTTGCAAGCATTTAGTGCGGGGCCCTCAAAAATGCGGGGCCTGTAGCATATGCTACTTTTGCTACTAGGTTAATCCGGCACTGGGTGTTGTGACCCAGCGGCCTACATTATACACAAGCCAGGGCAGTACGATATGGGGATCAACACACACAAAATGCTGGAAGAATTTAGCAGGTCAGACAGCACCTATGGAAATGAATAGATATTCGGCGTTTCAGGCTGAGACCTTCTTGTTGCCCCTGTAGCAGGCTCCCCCTCTCCACACAGCAGAGACGGTACAGTTTGGCACCAGCGACATGGCAGGAATTACCAGTCAGCATTCACCTCAACGAAGGATTGCCTTAGAGACTCCAGCTCCAGCATTTTCCTCAGTGTTTACTCATGAAGACTTCCCCATGAGTAGGTAAAAGGCAGATTATTCTGTGGTTCAAATCAATAGGCAATCGACAAATTAAAATTTGCTGTGCATTATTCTTCAGTCAAAAGTTGGTATGAAACCAGGTTGTTAGTCCAAGGTTAATGGCAAATGAATGCTGAGAATATGCAGTATTGGAACCCTTTATGGACATCATTGCTCATGCTGACATGTTGTGTGCAGACTGATTGAGCAGGCTCCTGGCTATTATATTTCAAGATTAGTAACTGCAAGATTAGTAACCTTGTAAGAAGTCACATTTCTACACATATTACTGCATAGTTCAGCAAACATTTCTCTTCCCTATTGCTGTCATTGCATATTTCCTACACATTATGCTGCAAAGAATCACATGGACTGCCAGAAGCAGTCTTTCAAGTGCTTGGATTGTAGAAACTTCTACAACTATTTCATAACCAATTTCTTACTGAAGCAGTCTGAAACTCTGGTACACTTGAATCATTATCCCATGCTGTATGTCCCCAATATAGCGAGACATATCTCCAAAAACTTAAGTTGGGTTTCAAGCGATCACCCAAATTGAAGCTTCCCCCATTCTCACTGGGTGGCTCAATTTAAAAATCAGAGGACATAAATTTTTATTATTAGTCAAGGTACATTATAGGTATTTTATTACTGTACTATTTTGACAACACACAAAATGTTGGAGGAACTCAGCAGGCCAGGCAGCATCTATGGAAAAAAGTACGATCAATGTTTCAGGTCGAAACCCTTTGGCAGGACTCCAAGGGTTTTGGCCCGAAAAATCACTGTACTTTTTTCCATAGATGCTGCCTGGCCTGCTGAGTTCCTCTAGCATTTTGTGTGTGTTGCTTGGATTTCCATCATCTGCAGATCTTCTCTTGTTTGTATTTTGACAATAGTTTACTTTTCAGTTTCTCAGTAATAATACAGTCCTGGATATAAATAATGCAGAACATCCTGGGAAAATACTGGCCTGGGTCAATATGAATGGTGTGCCTGGATCTCAAACACAATTAACATATACAGTTCCTCTGGGCACCATGTGAAGATTGATTATAAGCATCTGTGAAGGTGCAATGTTAGTGGAGGGCCTGCAGGGTTCAGGTACAGTTGACAGCTTAAAAACAATAAAATGATTAAATGGTCAGAGTGGAGCTTGTATCGATGTTGACAATATGGACGTTTGTGGCCTGGAGGTACTTGGAAGTTAATAATTGAAAGTCAGTGTTGATCATTCCAGATTAAATATTGCCCATAGTAGAAAGATTTGTTTGTAATGTTCACATTTGTTTCTAATTAAAGCTTTCTTTGCTGCTGTAATGATACAGTGAACCCCTGTGCTATGGCAGTTCTGTTTTATTGTTGTTTTGGAGGAACCAAGTAGTGCCTGGAGCAGCATATTTTGATGATCAGAGGCTGCAGGGTTTTGTTGCAGGCTGTGGAATGATGAAAACTATGCATGAAGAAATATATCAATTAAATTTAGACCAAAGGCATCAACAGCAGAGTTTAACACAGGGAGGCAGTTGGCAAACCTGAATGCAGTGAATGAAAGGAAGTGGTTGAGAGGATACTAGTACTTCTATTAAATACAACTATTGGGCTTGGTAGCTTGGAGGTTAAGTTCATATACTATTATCTAGAAGACTGGTCTGTTGATCTATTGATCTAGAGATGTGCTTGAATCCTACCACGATAGTATGAGAATTTAAATTGAAATAATTAAATAAATGTGATAGTAACATTTGTATCATTATTGGTTACAACAAAATTACAAGAGTATTGTAAAAAGAAAGAATTTATTTGATGAAAAATAATTCTGAATTGACATTCTCCAGCCTGAATGCAGAATGTGAGGAAGTAACTGTCCAGAGAAATAGCCAAGGAGGCCTTTGTAGTTAAGGGGCAATTAAAAATAGAGAATAAATGGTGTCCTTGCCAGCAGGAGCTTGTGAACAAATTGAAAATTGGACTAAATTTTACTGGGCCTGCCCTGAAACTCATGGTCACCTCCTACATTAGCACTATAACTGCAATAGACTAACTTCCATTAACCTTAAGGCCTTACTCCAATCAACAGTTCATGAGTTCAAACTAGGCTACAGGTACGCAACTCAGCACCCCAACCATAGACTACTCAGGTGATCAGAGCCTTTATAAAAGAGTCATCTCAGTGGTGAGTCCAGAAGTTGCTGAAACATCCACTGCAATTGGCCCATGGCTCAGATGATCAACTTCCAGCATCAACTGTGTGAACAACTGTGTGCAGGAAGGTAAATGATATAGGTTATTTCTAAAAGCTTTATTCTTTATACTTTCAGTAATGTGATTTACAATGTTAAAAAGAAATTAATCCTCACATTGGCACTGGGAAATGAATGAGGACATTCTTCATGAATATTTTCTTGACATTACATACCACCTAGTTATTGAGGGAATAGAAACTATTGCCTAAGAACATAAAAACTAGGAATCTGAATAGACTCTTTAGCATCTCGTATCAACTTCATCATTTAATAAGTTCAGAGCTAACCTTTTAAATCAGCGTCATATCTTCTTAGTATCTAAACATCTATCCGTCTAATTCTGAAGTGACTGAACCACCATGGCCCTTCTGGGTAGATGATTCCGATGATTCCGCTTGATGAAGAAATTTCTTTTCGTCCCTGTACTGAACAGACAATCCTTTATTTTGAAACCATGACCCCTGATTCTATATACCAGGCCAGGGAGACATCAACTCTGCACCTACCCTATAAAAAAAATGTTGTATGTTTCAAGGAGATTACCTTTCATTCTTCTAAATTCTTAAGAGACTACAGACTGAGTATGCTTAATCTCTCTTTACTGAATGAAATCCCATCCCAGGGATTAATCTGATAAGTATTTGCTTTTGTCTTTCTATAACAAAACTCCTATGCTGGGAAGGACAACCAAACCTGTGCAGAATATTGGAGGTGCAGCAAAACAAAACTGGAGCAAGATCATTGCAGCAAGGGCAAGCATACCACTTGCCTTCCTGATTGCTAACTACATCTGCTAATCTGGTAATATTAACTTTGATTCATGGCCTTTGGAATACAGGGCCTTCTGAATATAACGCCTTACATCTCTCATCATTTCAAAGATGTTTTTCTCCATAATGCGTGGATAATCTAACATATTTCACATCAATTCTAACATTTTTCAACATCTGACACTTTCTTATCATTTATTTAAGCTGGTTTTATTCCACTGAATCTTCACTACATCATTCTGTGCCTCATGCTTCCACTTAGCTTTGCATCATCAGAAAACTTGATTCCTCTTCTAGTTAAGTAATGAAAATCGACAAGAATGCTGTGTTCAATAACATGCCCTCAATTTATCTATATGAAGATCCCCACACCCCCAGTAATGAAGGAAAGAAGTACGATGTTACATCTGCAACACTACAAACATCACCTTGACCTTCACTTTGGAAATAAAGCTGAGCAGATGGTGGAAGTGTTGACTTTGGGAACAGTGATCATAATTCTGTAATTTTCACAATAGTTATGAAAGGGAAAATATTGGTCCTTAAATTAAGGTTTTGAATTGAGGAGAAACTAATTTCAATTGCATTAATCATGACTTGACAAAATTAAATTTGGAACAGATGTTTAGTGGTAACATGACAAGTGGAATATTTTGAAAGTCAGAGTTAATGGCCAGCACTTCTGATAAGAGTGAAAGGCAAAGACAGCAAATCCAGAGATCCTTGGATCCTTGGTTTCATCAGGAACAAAAAATGAACCAAATAGCAAATATGATAAATCAAGAGAGTCTCTTGAGGAATATAGAGTATATAAGAGAAAAATTAGTAAAGGAGTAAGGAGGGCAAAGGGGATCCATGAAAAATGCTTGGCAAATAAGATAAAATCACACCGCATTCAATAAGTATATCCAGAGCAAGAAGAGAGTCAGGAAAAGAATGGGTCACCTAATGGACCAAAATGTGGTCCTAAGGGAATTCTCCTCATCTGCATTCACCAAAGAGAAGGGCATGTCAGATAATGAGTTCAGTGATGAAAACATGGATAATCTGGAGCATATCAGCATTAAGAAGGAGAAGTTTTTAAATATTATGGGTTGCATACAAGTTGAGAATTTTCCAGTGCTGGATGTGATCTCTCTCAGGTTGTTATTGGAAATACTGGAGGGAATAGCTGGGGCCCTGACAGAGAATTTTAGTTAAAAGTTCAAAATAGGTTAATTATCAAAGTACATACTGTACTTATATACCAACCCTGAGATTGACTATTCCGCAGGCAATCACAATAAATACAAAAAACACAGTAGAATCAATGAAAGACCACACCCCAAAGGACAGACAAACAACCAATGTGCAAAATCACTAAATTGCACAAATCAAAGAGAAAGAGAAATGATCTCAGGTTCTATAGTTGTACCATGGAGAGCATTCTGACAGGCTGCATCACTGTCTGGTATGGAGGGGCTACTGCACAGGACTGAAAGAAGCTGCAGAAGTCTGTAAATCTAGTCAGTTCCACCTTGGGCACTAGCCTACAAAGTACCCAGGACATCTGCAAGGAGCAATGTCTCAGAAAGGCAGCATCCATTATTAAGGACCTCCAGCACCCAGGGCATGCCCTTTTCTCACTGTTACCATCAGGTAGGAGGTACAGAAGCCTGAAGGGATACACTCAGCGATTCAGGAACAGCTTATTTCCCTCTGCTATCCGATTCCTAAATGGACATTGAAGCATTGGACACTACCTCACTTTTTTTAATATACAGTATTTCTGGTTTTGCACATTATTTTAAATCTATTCAATATATGTAATTGATTTACTAGTTTATTCATTATTATTTTTTATTTTATTTATTATTATTTTTTCTCTCTCTGCTAGATTATGTATTGCATTGAACTGCTGCTGCTAAGTTAACGAATTTCATGTCACATGCTGGTGATAATAAACCTGATTCTAATTCTGATTTTGATATGAAGATCCTTGAAAGTGAGTCCATAGGTTGTGGAAACATAGGCTGAGTGAAGTTATCCCCTCTTGTTCAACAGCCTGAATGCTGGAGGGCAATTACTGTTCCTGAACCTGGTGCTGTGAATCCTGAGGCTACTGTGCTTTCTTCCTGATGGGAGCAGTGAGAAGAGAGCATGACCTGGATGGTGGGATCCTTGAAGATGAATGCTGCTTTCTAACGACAGCGCTCCATGTAGATATGCTCAGTTGTGTAGAGCACCTTACCTGTGATGGACTGGTCTATATCCACTACATTTTGTAGGCTTTTCTGTACAAGGGCATTGGTGTTTCCACACCGGGCTGTGATGCAACCCATTCAATACTTGAATGGGACTGCGACCAATCATGGGAGTACGAGAAAAGAGCTACTTTTCCAATCAGGTCCACAATCAAGTTTATAAAGGCAGAACTTTACGGCAGCTTCTCAGAGTTGGACAGTGACCCATCACTATGGGATACATTAGAAAGGGTGAATAAAGTGTAAGTGGGAGGACCAATCTTTTGAGTGGACCAGTGTTTAGAGTGGCTTTAGCTCATCAGTCTTGATCGGGCTTGGGCAAGATAAAGTACCTGATAAGTTTCTCCCTTTTATTCAAAATTCTTATTTCCTTGCATAGTAGTGTAATGAGAATGCCTCGCCTGTTAGGGCATAGTAGTATAGCGAGAAAGTCTTCGGGGCAGTGTTTTGTACTGTGAGTGAGATGTGGGAGGTCTGGGGTATCTCCAGTCTCCCGGATAAACACATCTTCTCTGGGTGCACCGAGCTGCAGCTCCTCAGAGAACGTATTAAGGAACTGGAGATACAACTTGATGACCTCCAGCTTATACCGGAGAATGAGGAGGTAGTCACCACTAGGCTGCAAAAGACAGATAACCATGTGACTGTCAGGAGAAGGAAGGGAAATGCATAGTTTATGCAGAGTACCCCTGTGGTTGTTTCCTCTCACTAATAAATATACGACTTTAGATACTATTGAGGGGGATAACATACTGGGGGGACTCTGGTGCTGTGACTCAGATGAGAAGACAGGTGAAGAGGACTGTGATGGTGATAGGAGATTCCATACAGAAATGGAGGCAAGATTCTGTGGGCATGATAGAGACACTTGGATGGTATGTTGCCTCCCAGGTGCCAGGATCAGGGATGTCTTTGATCAGGTGTATGGCATTCTCAAGAGTGAGGGTGAGCAGCCTGAAGCCTTGGTCCATATTGGGACCAATGACATAGGGAGAAAAGGGAGATGATCCTGAAGAGAGATTTTAAGGAACTAGGTAGAAAGTTGAAAAACAGGACCTCTGGGGGTAATAATGTCTGGATTGCTACCCTTTACCGCATGCTAGTGGGAGTAAGAATAGGATGATTTAGCAGATGAATGTGTGGCAGAGGAACTGGTGTAGGTGAGAGGGGCTCAGATTTATGGATCATTGGGATCTCTTCTGGGGAAGGTCTGATAAGTGACGGATTATATCTGCACTCGAGCGGGGCCAGTGTCCTTACAGGAAGGTTTGCCAGAGCTGTTTGAGAGGGTTTAAACACATTAGGCAGGGGATGAGAACCAGAGTGATAGTGCTAAGGATGAGACAGTTGGTTTTCAAACAGAGGCAATGTGTAGTGAGACTCCTAGCAAGGAGAGGCTGATGACAGGGCAAAATTGCAGTCAACAGGATGAGTTGTAATGTAAAAGGTGGACAAACTTGAAAAGGGTGAATACAGAAATGTTACATTTGAATGTGCACAGTATACGGAATAAGGTAGATGAACTTGTAGCACAGTTACAGATTGACATGTATGATGTTATGGGCATCATTGAATCATGGCTGAAAGAAGAAATTTATTTGGGAGCTTTATGTCCCTTCATGTCCTGACTAATCAAGAATCCATCACCTCCGCTTTAAATATACCTGTTTACTTCGCATTCACAGCTGAGTGTGGATGCCCTTTCTTAGATAAGAGGCCCAAAACTGTTCACAATACTCAGCAATCCTTTTAAAGCCTCAGCATTACATCCTTGCTTTTATATTCTAGTCCTGTTGAGATGGACGCTAACATCACATTTGCCAACCTCACCATTGACTCAACCTGAAAATAAACCCTTAGGGAATCCCACATGATGACTCCCTAGTCCTTTGTCTCTCCATTTTGAAAATAGTTTAACCTTTTATTTTTGCAACCAAATTGCATAATCATACACTTCCCAGCACTATTCCATTGATTCCTTCTTTGCCCATTCTTCTAATTGGTCTAAGACCTTCTGTAAGCTCTCTACTTCCTCAAAACTACATACCCTTCCACCTATCTTTGTATAGTTCACAATAAAGCTATCAATTCCATCATCCAATTCGATATCACTCCCGTTCTCATCTCCCTGCCATACTGGTCTAAGCCCGCATGAACAATTCCAGCAAATTCTAACAAACACTAGGAAACTCTAGCAGGAGTTGATATGTTTCATTACCAACCTCTCAAAGCACTTCATCACAATGAATGCAAGTGCTACTGATTGATAGTCATTAAGGCAGGTCACCATATTCTTCTGCGGCACCGGTATAATTGAATCCTGCGTGAAGCAGCTGAGTACCCCAGACTTCCGAAGTGAGAGGTTAAAATTATTGGTGAACAGTCCAGCCAAGTTGATTAGCACCATTTTCCTACCACTTTTTTCACAGTCAAAGAGAGCAGAAAAGGCATTAAGCTCATTTGGGAGCAAAGCCTTGTTATCAGTATTTTGTTGAAGCTGTTGAGCATTTTCAATGATTCAAGTTTGCTCTGGAATTACCACTTCACATGAAAGATGACTTTCCAGAGATCATACCAGGATCTCTGGTATTTAACTTGGTTGCCAGACTTGAATGTCACTGATCTGGTCCTCAGCAGTTTGTGGATCTCATGGTTCATCCAGGTCTTCTGCATAGGGAAGACTGAATGATTTTGTGGGAAAATACTCATCTGCAACTGTTTTTATGAAGTCCTTTTCAATCGTTTTGTATTCGTTCAGATCCTCTGTTGTGTCCTTGAACTTGGCCCAGTCCATCAACTCGAAGCAGTCCTGAGGCTGAGCCTCTGCCTTCCATGACCACCAATTTGTTCTCCCGCTCCCTGGAGCTTTTCTCTTTAGCCTTTATTTAGGTAGGAGGAGGACAGATTTCCTGAAGTGAGGTCTAGGCATTTCCAATCATAGTGTAACTGTTGTTGATTGTGTTGGGACCCCTACATAGGTGAAAAAGTGTCTCCAAAGACAAACTGAAAATGAAGGTGACATATGGGGACCAAATACAGCAGTTAGAGCTTTATGTATTGAAAAATGGAGGGCCAGCACTTTTCTTACGTGAATGGTTGAGAAAAATCCAACTAGACTAGCACTCAATCAAAGTTCTCAGTGTGACATCAACAGGCAATGGCAGCAAATGATAGCACTAACTAGAGATTGGCACAGCTACTTAACGTTAATGAGAAGATGTTTGAGAAGGGGATTGGTAAACTCAAAATATAAAGGCCAGAACTGAAGTGGATGAAGCAGCAACTCCAAGATTCTATAAAGCATGCCCAGTGCCTTAAGCACCACATCCTAAGGTGGATGCTGAACTACAATAGAATGGAAGACATTTTTGCACCTTTGGCAGGTGAGATGAGGTTTTAAAAGATTGGCTTGTCACAAGCCTATCTGCAAATGGAGATTGAGGAGTCAAGAAGGAAGTTTCTCATGATCGACACTCAAAATGGAAGTTCCACCACTACCTTTATAGACAAAATTTTATGCCAGTGACAGATCGTCAGCCCCTTGTGTCTATTTTCAATCCCAGGAAGGGAACTCCAGTGATGTTTGCTACCCTGTTACAATGTTGGGCATTGTTCTTAGGAAGCCACTCTGATGACGTAGAGTTCAAGAGTACCAAACAACACAGCAACGCTGATGGCTTGTCATGTCTTCCACTTTTGGCAACTGAGGAAGAAAAGTCTTCTTACTGTGACCCAGCAGAAATGATCTATACAGCACTGGTGGACCAGTTGGCTGTAACAAATTCACAAATACAAAGAGAAACAAGGAATGACCCGACATTGTCAAAAATCTATGACATCACCATGCTCATGGTAACCCTATGTTTCTAGAGTTCTCAACAGGCCAGGACAAACTGTCAGTATGTCAAAGAACGCTGATGTGTGGATCTTGTGTTGAGGTTCCCTCTAGACTGTGCACCAGTGTTAGACAACCTGCATGAAGGACACCTGGGTACAGTCAAGATGAAGAGTCTCACCTGGAGCTACAAGTAGTGGCCTGGAATAGATAAACACATTGAAGTCTTGGCCAAAATGTTCAAAATACACTCCCACAGTCTCTGTTACACCTGTTGGAGTGGCTATCATCATCATGGCAAAGAGTACATATCGACTTTGTTGGCCTTTCATGGACTCCATGTTTCTGATTGCTGTGGATGCACTTTTGAAGTGGTCAGAGGTTATACCAATGGAGTCAGCAAAGACTGTCATTTACCTGAGGACTATCTTTGCAACAAATGGCTTACCCGAACAAACTGTGAGTGAAATGGACCACAATACATGTCAGAAGAATTCCAACTGTTCATGACGGAAAATGGAATGTTATTGTGAAAGCATGTTTATTTCAACAGGGTTTGTGAAAAGGTAATTGAATGTCTTGTACACATACAGTTTTATATTACATTAATCTAAAGGGGGAGGAAGTGTAAGGTCTGGATCCATTTCTTTCAGAGTAGTGACCCCGTGAGCACTACATGTTGATCTGTTGTCTGCACATCTGCATTGTCTCTCTCGCTTCAATGTGAACACACCAGTTAAAGCCATCTCCTGCATGCGTGCTTTTATTTAATTAATATATGTTTCAAAGACACTACAGGAAACAGAAGAAAGGAAACTATAGGCCAGTTAGCCTGACCTCAGTGGTTCGAAGGATGTTGGAATCCATTATTAAGGATAACATTTTGAAGTACTTAGAGGTACATAATAAAGTAGGCCAAAATCAGCATGGTTTCCTTAAGGGGAAATCTTGCCTGACAAACCTATTGGAATTCTTTGAGGAAATAACAGGCAGGATAGACAAAGGAGAGTGAGTTAATGTTGTTTATACTGGATTTTCAAAAGGCAGTTGACAAGGAGCAACACATGAGACTGCTTAACAAAGTAAGAGCTCATGGTATTAAAGGAAAGTTTCTAGCATGGATAGAAGATTGGCTGACTGACAGGAGACAAATAGTGGGAATAAAGGGGGCTTATTCTGGTTGGCTGCCATTGACACAGTGGTGTTCTGCTGGGTTTGGTATTGGGACCTCTTCTTTTCACATTATATCTCAATGAGCTACATGATGGAACTGATCGTTTTGTGGCCAAGTTTGAAGACAATATGAAAATTAGTAGAGGGTAAGCAGAGAGTCTGCCGAAGTACATAGATAGATTAGAAGTACGGGCAAAGAAGTGGCAGATGGAATATAGTGTGGGCCAATTCTGGTTGGCTGCCAGTGACCAACGGTGTTCAACTGGGGTTGGTACTGGGACTGCTTCTTTTCACATTATAGAGTATGTCAATGAGTAGGATGATGGAGTTGATGGTTTTGTGGCCAAGTTTGAAGACAATACAAAGATAGGTGGCAGAGCAAAACGTCTGCTGAAAGACTTAGATAGATTGGGAGAAGGGACAAAGAAGTGGCAGATGGAATGTGTTTGTCGACGGGTTGTTTCTGACGATAATATAACGTGTGGGTAGAGTTTTATAGTGAGAAAACCATTGCACTGGGGCAGTTCCACTTCTCTGGCCTCAAAAATCTTGGTCCAATGGTACAAAAAACTGTCATGACTGAAGACTTTGTCTGCTGCAATGGATAACCATGATGCCTTCTGTGCCTAATCTTGCCCTTCATTCTCCATGAAGCATTGCAGCATCGCCTTATTGGCGTTAGGTATTGTAGTTGATCTCATCCACCCAGTCCACCAGAACTGGATTTTCAAGCTGGGGTAGGCTTATCTCTATCTCACCAGGGTTGGAGATTGCTGGCTAACCTCACCTGGTGTAGCTTGCCTGTCAAAGTGATGTACCGGGGTGTGGCCACTGTCACATACCAACAGTTACTTGGAACCACAGGTGAGAGCTGAGTGGCAGGTGAGGATCAAAGGTGGATGAGCTGCCCCTGGGCAGAGCATGAAAAACCCACCACCAGAGGTGTTACCCCTCCCTGTTACATCCCACACAAACCAACAGCAGATAGAACATAGTGAAGGGAATTGTACGGTCATGCAGTTTGGTGGAAGGAATAAAGGTGCTGACTATTTTCTAAACAGGGAGAAAATTCATAAAATCAGTGGTGCAAAGGATCTTGGGAGATCTTGTGCAGGATTCCTGAAGGTTAGCTTTTCAGGTTGAGTCTATGGTGAGGAAGGCAAAAGCAATGTTAGCATTCATTTCAAGAACGCTAGAATATAAGGGCTATGATGTAATGTTGAGGCTTTAAAAGACATTGGTCAGGACACACTTGGAGTTTTGCGAGCAGTTTTGGGCCCCTTATCTAAGAAATGATGTGCTAGGATTGGAGGGGGTCTAGAGGAGGTTCACAAGAATCATTCTGGGAATGAAAGAGTTAATATATGAGGTGTATTTGATGGTTCTGGGTCTGTTCTTGCTGGACTTTAGAAGAATGAGGGTGGGAAATCTCATTCAAACCTATTGACTATTGAAAGGCCTAGATAGAGTGGATGTGGAGAGGATGTTTCCTTTTGTGGGTGAGTCTAGAACTAGACAGCATGGCATCAGAATAGAATGATGGCCCTTTAGAACAGAGATGAGGAGGAATTTCTTTAGCCAGAGAGTGGTGAATCTGTGGAATTCATTGACGCCACAGTCAGTCATTGAGGGTACTTAAGATAGAGGTTGATAGGTTCATGATTTGCCAGCGACTCAAGGGTTATGGTGAGATGAGAGGAGAATGGGGTTGAGAGGGATAATAAATCATGGTGGAGCAGACTCGATGGGTCGAAAGGCCTAATTCTGATCTTATGTTTCTATCCACTACAGAACTCCTTTCCATCCTACTACCAGCAACCCTGTGTGCTAATAAAACATAGCATAGACTCGTGATTATTCAGTCCCCCTTGTAACTGTCTCATAACATTGTCTTTCCCCTGTAAATGTTGGAAATCAAATCTTTTTCAGGACAGCTTGTAGTGGCCCAGCCTTGCTACACTGTCTGTGCTCCACAGGCCAAAATATTGCTTAGATGTTACATTGAAAATTGTATCCATAATGACCTCAGCAAAAGCAAAAGACAGCAGACAAGTAGAAAAACGGTGAACCACCACACAAGACCAAAAGCAGAATCTGGATCTACGAGATTAAAATCAATGATGAAATTTTAAGCCCAATAGCTATTATACTTGACTGTTCTTTGTTCCTTTATTTGCAATCGAAGGGTGACGAGTAATTTAAGCTACCAGCTATTACTATTATATTAGAAGAAAACATTCTAATGATATTGGCATGCTGTTGATATATGACATTAAAGAATCTAAATAGGAAAAGCCATAGTTACAGCTTAGTGGATGGTAGCAAATATTTCCCAAAGGCCAAATACTTACTTTACAGTTGAATAATTAAATTGCTGACCTGATTAGTTATCTATGAGTGCCAGAAATAATAAACATATTTTGCTTCTCTTAATATAAAACTATACATTGATTGAGTGGTGTTTGTTTTGTATTTTCAACGTAAAGATTGTAAAAGTTGGTTTATTTAACCACCTTCTACATTTTTCCATTTTGAAAATATAAGGTATAACAACTAGAACTGTGCAAGCTATGTTTTTTTTAAAATTGCTTTTTAATATAGAAGGTACGGCAATGGACAGGGCATTTGGCTCACGATGTTGTGATGATCTTGATGCCAATTCAAACTGAATATCCTCTTCCTGAGCTTCATTCAATGTGGTGAATTACATATACCTGTCTGGACACGCCCTCCCCCCCCCCCCCCCTACTGACTGCTCCTGTGGCTCCTCCCACAGACCCCGGTATAAAGGTGATTGGAGCCACAGACCTGTCCTCAGTCTCCAGGATGTTGTGTGATGGTCACTTGCTGCTTGTGCTTTCTTCCATCCAATAAAAGCCTACCTTAACCCACATCTCAGAGTTATTGATGGTGCATCATTCATATCTCTTCATTTCCTTCATATTCTTGTGTCTAACCAAAAGTCTCTTAACCTTCATCAAACTTCTTGACAATACTACTGCCACTGGTAACCCATTCTAGGCATTTACCTCTCTCTGAGTAAGAAAACTTACCCTTCAAGTCACCTATAAGTACCTTTCCACTCAACTTTTAAAGCACATGCCCTGGTGTTTGATATTTCTTATCTGGGAAACAGATTCTGATTAGCTTACCTGTAACCCAGGTTAATTAAACCTAAAGTTGTAATCTTAGAAATCTCAATCTGCGAACGGTTGAAAACGAGGTTTACCGATTTTAAAAAAAGAGCATTTGAGAAAAACACTACGTGAGGGTGGAGCAGGGCTGAACACTGGATGGACAAGGAGAGAAACACGGCAACAATTAGAAGCTGAAGACATGAACTGTTAAGAGTGGAATTAGTAGTGAGTATCTTTACCCTACTAACTTGAAACCCTCAGGGTGAAACCCCTGGAGGAGAGACAATAGCGATAAAAGATTTATTGAAGCTACAGTTATAGCATGCTGCAGCTTTAACGAGACAATATCGGCAGAGACCAGTGTCCAAAATCCCTACCGTGTAGTCGGGAATTAGTTCTGCAAAATCATTCCAAGGCACTTGGTCATGTTTTTGTATGAGTTCATGAAGTGACTTTCTGTGGATGATAAACTATTTCATTCCAATGAATCAAGAGACAAGATGGCAAGCCACCCAAAATGAAGAACCAGCGCAGGAAGGAAAAGTGTAATGACGCAAAGGATTTAATACGGTTGGATTTACAAATTTATTTTCATTCAAAGAATCCAAATTTGATTTTCTGCAAAGACTTTGATATGTTACTGAATGAGATTTACTATGTTTAAAAGTTGTGACGCTGGAGAATTGTCATGAAAAGAGTTAAACTCCGTATATATATCTTTTAAAATTTGAATTTAAACTTGTAGATATACTTCCTGGAACTGAAACTGAAGTTAACTATAATACTTGAGAATAGGAATTATATTTGGTTTTCTAACTAACTAGGGATAAGTAAAAAGGAAAGTTTAGTCTGTAAACTTTTAAATAGGGAATAACACTAGATCTCATTAGTTAGAGACTTTAGAGTAATAAAGGAATCTCACTGATTATAATTAAAAAGGAATTTGTTTTGGCTTGATAGCTAAGACTTGGAACCTAACCAGAATGTTAGAATTTTGAATTATTCTTGCTCATGTAAATATTTTGTACATATTGTTTTTTCCCCTTAAAAACAAACCTTATTCCCAGAAATGTGTGGTTTCTGTTCACTGCCTCCTTCGGATACTTGGATTCTTCTGATGGCCTACTAGAACCTAGTGCAATTTGATTTTCTCAAAGAGTGAGGTGACTAGTCACACGTGGTAAGACCAGTGCTACAGAGGTGTTACATATCTGTGCCTCTCATAATTTTAAGATGTCAGTCAGGTGTTTCCCCTGCCTCTGATGCTCTAAAGAACATGACCAACTGGTACTTATAGATCATGTCCTGTGATCCAGAAAGCATCCTGGAAAACAACTGTACTTTTTCCACAATGCCCACATCCTTCTTTTCACGGGCAAACAGAATTGCACACAATACTCCACATGCTGTCTGACTAAAGACTTTTGACTGTTCATCTCAGATGGTTTTGGGAAATGTTGTCTTTCATGCTACATTGAATATACAAACAGAAGGGAGAGAAAAATGTGATTGCTTCCATTATGGAAGAAGATGCAAATTGTTTACTCTGCTATCAGAGAACTGCAATGATTCTTTAAGGACCCAAGGACAAACTGAGAGCAATTTTATTTGCATTTTTCATAAATATACATGGAATGAACAACTGCAAACATTTGTTCTTGAAAAGAATGCATTGCTGTGAATTTTCTGGCCCTGTGTTGCTTTACAGTAACGCAATTTCAGATTATCATTATTATATGGACCTGTTTGCTTTCCAAACCAAATGTTACCATCACATTAGCTGAATAGAGCCTGTTACATTTGTATATACCAACTGCTTAAAGCAATGTCAAGATCACTAACAGTTTGGTGCCAGCAGTTATTCTGACAGCTGAAGCATGAACTAAAACTGTCACACAAGATCAGCTTAATGTGGACAAATTACTGCTGTCGTTAACTACTTGTGGACAGAGACTAAATCACATCTACTGCACAAATCTGGACAAGTGCTAAATGTGACACTTCAGAATTACGTTTTCAAACTGCTATCTATCACATACAATAGCAGTAACATGCTAATATTTTCCATTTTCTTTTTAGCAATGAGCTGATGAATATTCTGTAATTGGAATATGATACAGTCATTCTCTGCATGATGAGTATTTCAAATGAAGAAGTGAAATTTGCTTTAAAGATGTTGGTTCATTGTGTTTTTTTTCACTTTTTCAGTAGTTAAGTTTTTATATTGAACTAACTAAAATTTTATGCTGCCATCATCACCATCTGTAGATACCTGAAATTTGAGGATCCTGATGTCATCTGCTTGCAGTATCCAGGGGAAACAAGGCTGAGCTGCTTTCACAATTTTTATGATTTGGAAGGGACTGTATGTTTCTGCTGATAGAAAGCTCACTATAATAACAATTATTTCCTTGCTGTTAACCACTCAACAAATGACAGGTTTTGTGCTAAAAAAGTGGCTGGAACTGCCAAAATGGTTATGGCACCAAAACTTATAGGCTTGAAATTTTCTCAGTGTCTATTATATTCTGCCGTTTCCTTTCCACATGAACTATGGCAAGACCCTTGGTTTGGTTACAAAGTAATTTGACAGCGTATGTGAAAATATTCTGTATGTTTTCCTGCGATAGTTATCTAGCATTTCAAATTATATTTTAGTTGGATTCTCAAACATGTCTGCCATGTTTCTCTTATCCTTTCCATCTGGAATCTACTTTTTCAACTACCTCAGTGTTTTATTTTATCTTATGATGTTGAGTTGGCACCAGACCACTGGAAATGACACTGGACAGGTAGTAATGGAAAAGAAATGGCAGACGAACTTAGTAAGTATTTTACATCAGTCTTCACTGTGGAAGACACCATTAGTGTGGAAGAAATTCAAGATGTCAGGGGAAAATATGAGTGTAGTTGTGTAGTTGTTGTTGTGCTTGAGAAGAAGAAAGCTCTGAAGGTAGATAAGTCACTTGGGCCAGATGGACTACACACCAGTGTACTGAGAGGTAGCTGAAGAGATTGTGGAATCATTAGTAATGATCTTTCAAGACTTAATAGATTCTGGAATGTTTTAGAGGACAGGAAATTGCAAATATCACTCCACTCTTTAAGAAGGAAGGGAGGCAGAAGAAAGAAAATTATAGGCCAGTTAGCCTGACATCAGTGGTTGGGATGAGGTTGGATCCATTATTAAGGATGACATTTTGGGGTACGTGGAGGCACATGATAAAGTAGGCCAATGTCGGCATGGTTTCCTTAAGGGGAAGTCTTGCTTGATAATCCTTTTGGAATTCTTTGAGGAAATAACAGGCAGGATAGATGAAGGAGTGTGAGTTAATGTTGTTTACATGGATTTTCATAAGGCCTTTAACAAGGTGCCATATATGCGGCTGCTTAACAAGGTAAGAGCACGTGGTATTACAGGAAAGATTCTAGCATGGATAGAAGATTTGCTGACTGGCAGGAGACAAATAGTGGGAATAAAGAGAGCCTATTCTAGTTGGCTGCCAGTGACACAGTGGTGTTCTGCTGGGGTTGGTATTGGGACCTCTTCTTTTCACATTATATCTCAATGAGCTACATGATGGAACTGATGGCTTTGTGGCCAAGTTTGAAGACAATATGAAAATTAGTAGAGGGTAAGCAGAGAGTCTGCCAAAGTACTTAGATAGATTAGAAGTATGGGCAAAGAAGTGGCAGATGGAATATAGTGTGGAGAAATGTACTTTGGTAAAAGGAATAAAGGCACAGACTATTTTCTAAATGGGGAGAAAATTCAAAAATCAGTGGTACAAGAGGACTTGTGAGTCCTTGTGCAGGATTCCCTAAAGGTTAGCTTTTCAGGTTCAGTCAATGGCAAGGAAGGCAAATGCAATGTTAGCATTCATTTCGAGAGGTCTGGAATATAGAGCAATGATGTAATGTTGAGGCTTTATAAGGCATTGGTCAGACCATACTTGGAGTTCGTGAGCAGTTTTGGGCCACTTGTCAAAGAGAAGATATGCTGGCACTGGAGAGGATCCAGAGGAGGTTCAGAAGAATGATTCTGGGAATGAAAGCGTTAATGTATTTGATGCAATTGTTGGCTCTGGGTCTGTACTTGCTAGAGTTTAGAAGAATGAGAGGAGAAACTCATTGAAAACTATTGAATATTGACAGGCCTAGACAGACTGGATGTGGAGAGGATGTTTCCTTTTGTGGGTGAGTCTAGAACCAGAGAGCATGGCATCAGGATAGAATGACGGCCCTTTAGAACAGAGATGAGGAGGAATTTCTTTACCCTAAGAGTGGTCAGTCTGTGGAATTTATTGCCATGATCAGTCATTGATTGTACATAAGATGGGGTTTGATTGATTTTTGATTCGCCAGCGCACAAAAGTTACTGTGAGATGAGAGGAGAATGGGGTTGAGAGGGATAATAATTCATGGTGGAGCAGACTCGATGGGTCGAAAGGCCTAATTCTGATCTTATGTCATATTGAATTATGGTTGTATGTTTCTATCCACTACAGAACTCCTTTCCATCCTACTACCAGCAACCCTGTGTGCTAATAAAACATAGCATAGACTCGTGATTATACAGTTCCCCTTGTAACTGTCTCATAACATTGTCTTTCCCCTGTAAATGTTGGAAATCAAATCTTTTTCAGGACAGCTTGTAGTGGCCCAGCCTTGCTACACTGTCTGTGCTCCACAGGCCAAAATATTGCTTAGATGTTACATTGAAAATTGTATCCATAATGACCTCAGCAAAAGCAGAAGACAGCAGACAGGTAGAAAAACGGTGAACCACCACACAAGACCAAAAGCAGAATCTGGATCTACGAGATTAAAATCAATGATGAAATCTTAAGCCCAATAGCTATTATACTTGACTGTTCTTTATTCCTTTATTTGCAATAGAAGGGTGATGAGTAATTCAAGCTACCAGCTATTACTATTATATTAGAAGAAAACATTCTGATCATATTGGCATGCTGTTGATATATGACATTAAAGAATTTAACTGGGAAAAGCCATATTTACAGCTTAGTGGATGGTAGCAAATATTTCCCAAAGGCCAAATACTTACTTTACAGTTGAATAATTAAATTGCTCACCTAATTAGTTATCTATGAGTGCCAGAAATAATACATATATTTTACTTCTCTTAATATAAAACTATACATGGATTGAGTTGTTTATTTTTGTATTTTCAACATGGAAATTTGTAAAAGTTGGTTTATTTAACCACCTTCTACAATTTTCCATTTTGAAAATATAAGGTATAACAACTGGAAATGTACAAACTATGTTTATTTTCTTGAATTGCTTTTTAATATAGAAGGTATGGCAATGGACAGGGCATTTGGCTCACAGTGTTATGCCAATCTTGATGCCAATTCAAATTAAATATCCTCTTCCTAAGCTTCATTCATATCTCTTCATTTTCTTCATGTTCTTGTGTCTAACCAAAATACTCTTAAACTTCATCAAACTTTCTGGTAACATTACTGCCTCTAGTAACCCATTCTAAGCATTTACCTCTCTCTGAGTAAGAAACTTACCCTTCAGGTCACCTATAAATTCCCCCCACTCAACTTTTAAAGGACTTTCCCTGCTCCCCCAGCCATTTTTTGCCTGGGGGAGCAGATTCTGATTACCTTAACTGTTTTACACGCTACACTGAATATACAAACAGAAGGGAGAGAAAAATATGATTGCTGTCATTAAGGAAAAAGATGCAAATTGTTGACTCTCTTTGTCGGAAAATTGCAATGATTCTTTAAGGCCCCGAGAACAGAATCAGAGGAATTTTATTCGCATTATTCAGAAATATACATGGAATGCACAAATGCAAACCATTTGTTCTTGAAAGGAATGCAGTGATATGTATTTCATGGTCCTGTCTTGCTTTTCAAGCTGGGGTAGGCATATCTCTATCTCACCAGGGTTGGAGATTGCTGGCTAACCTCACCTGGTGTAGCTTGCCTGTCAAAGTGATGTACCGGGGTGTGGCCACTGTCGCATACCAACAGTTACTTGGAACCACAGGTGAGAGCCGAGTGGCAGGTGAGGATCAAAGGTGCATGAGCTGCCCCTGGGCAGAGCATGAAAAACCCACCACCAGAGGTGTTACCCCTCCCTGTTACATCCCACACAAACCAACAGCAGATAGAACATAGTGAAGGGAATTGTACGGTCATGCAGTTTGGTGGAAGGAATAAAGGTGCTGACTATTTTCTAAACGGGGAGAATATTCATAAAATCAGTGGTGCATGGTCCTGTCTTGCTTTTCAGTAACACGATTTCATTTTTATCATTATTACATAGACCACCTAACTTCAATGAGTTACTCTTCTGTCTCTGAAATTTATGCTAAATTTTGTGGTGAAGTCAGATATGCTGGAAAGTGATCTTTGAAACATCTCAGACTTTTGCATTTGACCAGGCATGTTCAAAAGAATGAGACAAGCAGAAATACAAATGGCTGATAACTGGCAGATAACTTTCAATTTTAAGGAGGAAAATTCAAATAAATTCGCCCAATTTTCTGACTGAAGAGTTAAGATTCAGATTACCACAGTTGTAGTTAACAAGAGTTTGAATGCAATATTATGTGCTTTCCTACATTATGGAAATCCATTTGTTTTAGTTTTGGTTATTACTATTGTCGCATGTACCAAGATTCAGTGACAAGCTTGCCTTGTATAGTGTTCATACAGATCAAATTATTGCACCGTGCATTGAGGTAGAATAAAGTAAACAATGACAATGCAGAATAATGTGTAGGAGCTAAAGGAAGCACAGTGCAGGTAAACCATAAAGTACAGGATCAGAAAGGTCAAAATTTTATCTTATCACACAAGAGAAATATTGAAGTGCCTGTTAATAGTGGGAAAGAAGCTGTTCTTAAGCCTGGCGGTATGTGATTTCAGGCTTTTATGTCACCAATGGTCCCAAAAATCAGAACAAATAATCAAAAATGGTGATATTATTTTCACTATTCATATACTTTTTTAGATGGAGCAGACTCAAAAGAACAATCACTGCAACCAATCAGTTACTTCTGCTGAGGCTTGTTTGAGAAAATCTTTGCTCAATTATCCTCTGCATGAGACAACTGCTATACTAAAATAAGGAATGCCTACCATTCCGTGCCCAGACTGCATTTCAGGAGATCCAATCAGTTGGCTGTTCTTCTCTTACCTGCATACAGGCAGCGGCCAAGGAGGAAGGGTCCAAAGATTAGAACGAAAAGGTGGTCACAGGAGGCAGAGGAGTGGCTGAGCGATTGCTTTGAGTCAATGGACTGGGCTGTGTTCAAGGACACACATATGCATTTGAATGAATACACCACAGCTGTCACAGACTTTATAGAAACAGTCATAGATGAGTGAATCCCAACAAAATCATTCAGTCTTCCCTAAGACCTGCATGAAACATGAGATCCGCAAACTACTGATCAGATCAGAGGTGTTGAACTCTGGCAACCAGAAGAGTTATAAGAAGTCCAGGTATGATCTTTGGAAAACCATCTTATGGGTGAAATGGCAATTCTGGACTAAACTTGCATAAAAGAAGGGTGACGACATCTGTGACAGGGCTTGCATGTTATAACCTTTTACAAAATGAAATCAAGTGACAACAGGGCTTTGCTACAGGTGAGCTCAATGCCTCTCATGCTTGCTTTGACCATCAAAACATGGAGGAACCATCATGAACTCCTACAGTCCCTGATGATCCTGTGATTTCAGTCTTTGAGTTCGATGTGAGAGTATCATTCAGGAGGATGAACCCTTGCAAAACGTACGGCCCAGATGGGATACCTGGTCAAGTTCTATATACCTGTGCTGATCAACTGGCTGGAGTGTTCACTGAGTTCTTTAACCTCTTACATCAGCAGTCTGAGGTACCCACCTGCTTCAAGCAGGCTTCAATTATACTGGCGCCTAAGAAGAACATAGTAATTTGCCTCAATGTCTGTCATCCAGTAGCATTTAAATCCACTGTGATGAAGTGCTTTGAGGGGTTGGTGATGAAACATATCCACTCCTGCCTGAGAAGCAACTTGGGTCTGCTCCAATTTGCCTACTGTCACAGCAGATGTCATTTCATTGGCTCTCCACCGAACCCTGGAACATCTGGACAACAAAAATGCTAACATCAGGATGCACTTTATCGACTACAGCTCAGCATTCAATATATCAACCCCTCAAAACAAATCAATAAGCTTCAAGAACTTGGCCTCAATACCACCTTGTGCAATTAGATCCCCAATTCCCTCACCTGCAGACACCAGTCAGTTCAGATTGGCAACAACATCTTCTCCACTATCTCCATCAGCACAGGCGCACTACAAACTTGTGTGCTTAGCCCCTGCTCTACTCATTTTACACTTATGACTGTGTGGCTAAGCTTGGTTCCAATGCTGTCTTTAAGTTTGCTGATGCCTCCACTCTCATAGACTGAATCAAAGGTGGTGACGAATCAGCATGTTGGTGGAGATTGAAAATCTGGCTGAGTGGTGCCACAACAGCAAGCTCTCACTCAATGACAGCAAGAGCAAGAAGCTGATTTTAACCTCAGAATAAGCAACCGGAGACCCATGAGCCAGTTCTCATCGGAGGATCAGAGCTGGAGAGGGTTAGCAGCTTTAAATTCCTTGTGTTATCATTTCGGAGGATATGTCCTGGGCCAGCAGTTAAATGAAATTTTGAAGAAAGCACGGCAATGTTTTACTTCCATTGAAATTTGCAAAGATTCAGTATTACAGCTAAAACTTTGGCAAACTTCTATAGATATGTGGTGGAGAGTATATTGACTGGCTACATCACAGACTAGTATGGAAACACTAGTGCCCTTCAACAAAAAATCCTACAAAAAGTAGTGGATACAGCCCAGTCCATCATGGATAAAGCCCTCCGTACCACCAAGCACATCTACATGGAGCATTGTCACAGGAAAGCAGCATCCATCATCAAAGACCTTACCACCCAGATCATGCTCTCTTCTCAATGCTGACATCAGGAAGAAGATACAGGAGCCTCAGGACTCACACCATCAGGTTCAGGAACAATTATTACTCCGCAACCATCAGGCTCTTGAACCAGAGGGGACGACTTCACTCAACTTCACTTGCCCCATCATTGAGCTGTTCTCATAACCTATGGACATACTTTCAAGAACTCTTCATCTCAGGTTCTTGATATATATTGCTTATTTATTTATTGATTGTTGTTATTATTTGTTTTTTTCTTTCTTTTTGTACTTACAGTGTGATGTATTTGCACACTGGTTGCCTGCCCCTTTGGTGTGGATTTTCATTGATCCTTTTATGGTTATTGGATTTATTGATTATGCCCACAAGAAAATTAATCTCAAGTTTGTATATGTTGACGTATATATACTTTGATAATAAATTTACTTTCGAACTTTGAACTTTTAAATATCTTCATCTGTACATTAAGTACCTGTAATAAATGTGAATGATTCCCTGAGGGGAATCAATTAAGTGGAGTAGACTGTTGAATTGAAATTCCTCTGCTGGGGGAGAGATTTGCTTCGATTAATCATTTATCACTCTTAGGCAATCTGATGAAAGTCATCATCATTGTATTAATTAAGGTTAGTTAAAATTAAAATCTGTCGCAAGCATCACAGGCTCATTTTATACCAGTTTCTGTGGCGTGAAGCGACTGAGAGTACGAGACTCCCCCCCCCCCCCCACCCCACTGGATAATACGCCAGTCTATTGCGAGGTTAACTCCCAGCATTTTCTCCCAGCATTTTACCAGTACCCATTTTCAGCTGGATGGACTGGAGCATTGTGTGGTTAAGTGCCTTGCTCAAGGACACAACACATTGCCTCGGCTGGGGCTCGAACTCACAACCTTCAGATCGCTAGTCCAATGCATTAACCACTTGGCCACGCTCCAGACAATTAAGGTAATAATCCAGAATTTTTTAATCATTTCCCAATTCATTGTGCATTTCATGCCTTGAGGAAGCTTCTTTGTACAAATTAGTAACCATATTTTCGTCATTATACTAGTAACAAAACTTTAATAGAGTAAATTAACTGTAAAAGTCTTTTAGACATTATGAGATTATGTAAAATGTTGTATAAATGCAGGAATTCTTGTTTACAAACATATTTGGCTCCATAGTTGAGCATTCAGTGTTGCAATTGCTATACTCTACATAGATTGAAAAAAAATCAGGGAAATAAAATGGAAATCTACAAACATAAGTTCAAAAACCCACTTTTAATTTAGTGGTCAGTTATTTATAACTATAATGTGCATATGAGCTGTGATGTTGCAGTAGTACACAATGCCAGAAAATTTTATGGACAGACTTTCAAGTCATTCTCCCTGATGATAAAAGATAATCAAAGTTAGTTTTAAAAAGCTTGGCCTAGAAATTTTAAAATAAAACTCTGTTTCCCTCTCTTCAGGTGTTTTCTGGCCTACTTAGCATCTCTAATATTTCCCATTTTAGATTTCCAGCATCTGCAGAATTTTGTCTTTCAGTTTTAAAACAGTTATGAAAAAAGATAGAACAGGAATAGAGGTTAAAGTTCTTAACTAGAGCATGTTCAATTTTGAGGGCATTAGGCAGGATCTGACTGGGGCCAATTGGATGACTAAATAGAGATTAAATAAAGATAAAGAAACAGCTGAAAGGTGGGAGGCTTTTAAAAGGGTCATAACAAGAGTCCAGGAACAACATATTCCTGCATGGACATACCAAGTTCAGGAAACTTTGGCTGATAAGAGATATGAAAGTTTGGTAAGGGAAAAGAAGGAAGCATTCATTGCATTTCTGCAGCTGGGTAGAAATGAATCCCTCAATTAATATAAAAAGTTTAAGAGTAGGCTTAATACAGAAATTTAGTAGTACAAAAAAGGGTATGAGATGGATCTGGCAGGTATGGTTAAAGATAATCTCAATATATTCTCTTCAGTTATATTAACAGTAAAAGAGTGACTAGGAAGAAACTAGGATGACTTGAAGTTCCAAGACTAGAGAGTGGCTAATTTATCCTATTGTTCAAGAAAGGTAGCCTCTAAACTGTTAGCACGAACATCAATTTCTCTAACTTCTGGTAATTTCATCCTCCCTCCTCTTTCTCATGTTTTCCATTCCCCATCTAATTCCCCTCTCATCCCTTCTTCCCATTGCCATCACCTCCATCTGATGCCCCTCTTCCTTCCTTTCCATCATCCCCTGTCCGCTCCTATCAGATTCCTCCTCCTTCAGCCCTGTACCTATCCCATCTTTTCCCTATCACTTCTGAGAATCTTACCCCCTTCCCTACCCTCTCACTTGGTTTCACCTATCACCTGCCAAGACGTACTCCTTCCCCTCTTCCCATCTTCTTCCCCATTCCTTTCCAGTCCTGATGAAGGGTCGCGGTAGGAAATGTCGACTTGTATTCTGCTCCATAAACACTGGCTGACTTGCTGAGATCCTCCAGTGTATTGTGTGTGTGTTAACCGTGATCTTATTAAATGGTAGAACAAGTTTGTGAGACCAGGTGCCGTATTGCTGTCCCTAATTCATATATTTGTATATTTATGATGGCTTTGTTAAACATGATTTTTTTCATAAATTTATGCTTATTCCATTCAGTTATCTTATGATTTGCTGGAATGTGTTACTTATTCCTTATTATTAGATTCTGATATATGATACCACTACAAATGGTAGTACAAGAGTGTAGTTTCCTGTTTTCTCTTTCTTTTCTTAAGACCAGTGCTACAGTACATTTACTACCTTCCACAACAATCCAGGGAATATTGGAGTATCAGAATTTTGGCAATATCATCTTATACGGTTTTTCAAAAGCTTAGGTTACAAGACAACAGGTCCAGGGATTGTGTTCAAGTTTAGTGCCAGTAATGTTATCACTACATTTTCATAGCAGCAATAAATAATTATTTTGACAATACTGTATCATTTTAGATTCCTATTCTGGATGGAATGTTTCCCAGAAGTGTGCTGCAGCGTCTGGATATGAGCCAGAAGATGAAATCTATTCAAAATTAAGATCCCTCACTTTCAAAGAAAGAACGATTAAGCAGACATTATAAATATGTGTTTTATAATTTTCAATCAATGGTGCCGAAATATCGGACTCCCCTGTGCAGAGATATAAATGTCCTGATGCATCATTCAAAGAAGGTTAGCTTGTAGGTGAAGCAAATAATTAGGACAGCTAACAATATTGTTTATTGCAATGGGAATTGAATACAAATTAGGGGAGGTTATGCTTCAGATATATTAAGCACACAACAACTTTCCCATGATCTAACAGTATTATTTTTTTTATTTGTGGAACAATATAAATTAGTTGGAAGCAGTTCAGACAAGATTTACTGAACTAATTTCTAGAATGGACAAGTTACCCTATGAGAAAAGTTAGCACTGACTAGGGTTGAATGTTTTGAAATTTAGAAGAGTGAGAGGGAACTTGATTGAAATTGAAATGATTCTTTCAAGTTTTAAAGAGATGGATGTGAAGAGGACGTTTCCTCATCTGGCAGAATCAAGAACCAGTGTTATACTTTAAACCAAGAGATAATTCAGTTAAGGCGCGTGTTGGCACTTGGCTAGTGGGCAAGGCATCAGACTAGTAACCTGAAGGTCACTGGTTCGAACCTCAGCTGAGGCAGCGTGTTTGTGTCCTTGAGCGAGGCACTTAACAACACATTGCTCTGTGACGTCACAGGTGCCAAGCTGCATGGGTCCTAGTGGCCTTCTCTTGGACAACATCGGTGGCGTGGAGAGGGAAAGGCCTGCAGCTTGGGCAACTGCCGGTCTCCCATACAACCCTGCCCAGGCCTGCACCCTGGAAACTTCCGGCGCAGTTCCATGGTCTCTCGAGACCGACGGATGCCACACACACACACAAATTCATTTAAGGAAAATAAAAGATGAATTTTACTTCACTCTCTTTGGTGATCATTTGTCTTTTGAACTCTCTTGGTCATTTTAAGGTAGAGCAGATAACTTGAAGTAAAAAAAGGCAGCAGATGATGGACATCTGGAATGAAAACAGAAAATTAGGCAGTGAATGTTTTCTGCATGGACTTTAGTAAGGCATTTAATAAGGTTAGCATGGGAGATTGGTCAAGAAGTTTCAGTTGCTCAGCTTTCAGGATGAGGTAGTAAATAGGATTAGACACTGGTTTTCTGGGGGAGACCAGAGAGTGGTAGTAGATTGTTAGCTCTCTGGTTGGAGACCAGTGACTAGTGGTGCGCCGCAGAAACTGGTGTTGGTCCATTGTAGTTTTCATCTGTATCAATGATCTGGATAATGTGGTTAACTGGATCGGCAAACTCGAAGATGATACAAAAACTGTGATGTAGTGGACAGCAAGCAAGGCTATCATGGCTTGCAGAGGGATCTGCATCAGCAGGAAAATGGGCTGATAAATGGCAGACGGAATTTAATGCAGGTGAGTGTGATGTTTTGCACTTTGGTGAGACAAATCAGTGTTGGTCTTACATAGTGAATGGTAGGGCACTGAGGAGTGTGGTAGAAAAAAGAGATCTGTGAATAATGGGCCATAATTCATTGAAAGTGGTGTCATAGGTAGATAGGGTGATTAAGAAAGCTTTTGGCCTTCATAAATCGAAGCATTGGATATAGAGGGGATGTTATGTTGAATGTATAGGACATTGGTAAGGCCTAATTTTGGAGTACCACATGCAGTTTTGGTCACGTACCTGCAGGAAAGATGTAAACATGGTTGAAAGAGTACAGAGAAAATTTGCAAGGATATTGCCAGGTCTGGACGATCTGAGTTTATAAGGAAAGATTGAACCAGGTTAGGACTGTATTTCTTGAAATGTAGAAGATTTAGAGAAGATTTGATAGAGGTATTGTGACAAGAGTCCTTGACAAAGATGGTTTGTGCCTAAATGCTGGAGTACCCGAAGCTAAGATCAAGACACTGAATAAAAAGGGTTGAGCACTGACCACAAAACAAAATGCTCGATGATATCTTTGGTTGAGCTTACAACACAGTACTGAGGCTCTGTTCAGGTGCTCTTTAAAAACTCAATTCTTGGTGCCCAAAACATGATTGCCAATTAGCAGGACAGTCCTGAATCTTTAAAGGGGCTGATCCAGTTGTCCATGTTCCGGAGAGTTAGAGCATCTAAACACTGGAAGTTGGCACAGTTGGGTGCATTTTGTAATAACACCCCTCCTCTACGGCCAGCTCCTGATGACTCTTGAGTCGACTTCCAGGCCTGTTGCCCAGGTTGCAAAACTCATGCTTGTCTTCTCTTGTGGTTAGCCTTTTCTTCAGCGTTCTGGGTAAAAGCCAACAAAATCTCCCTTGCCCTAGTCTGTCTCTCCCTGCGGTGTCAGACGAGATTCCTCCTTTATGTGAACTAGATTGTACGGACTCTGCAATTCTAGCTTTGAGAATACACTTGCCCCTTGGAGAATCTCAAAGGCATGTGTTCAAAATGGAAGAGGGAACCAATTCTTGATCGTGGTGCGATTCATTCCTCTATAATTAATGCATGGCTGCAAGCTCCCGTCCTTTTCCTGTACAAAGAAGAAGCCAGCACCAGCTGGAGAGGTGAATCCTAGGGCAAAAAGCCTCCTTTATATACTCCTCCATAGTGCTTTCCTCCAGCAGGCAGGTAAGGAGATAAGGTGAAAGGTGAAAATGGGAATGGGGAATGGTGAAGGAGAAGGGTGGTGGCCATTACCAGAAGTCCCTCTGGTGATCTTCCCCGTTCCTTTTCTTCCATAGCCTTCTATCCTCTCCTATCTAATTCCCCCTTCTCCAGTCAATTACCTCTTTCACCAGTCGATTTTCCAGCTCTTTACTTCACCTCTCCCCCTCTCCCGGTTGCCCCTATCACCTACTACCTTGTACCATTCTCCCCTCCCCCCACTTTCTTACTCTGACTTATCATCTCTTTTTTCCAGTCCTGATGAAGGGTCCCTGCCTGAAACATCGACTGTTCACTCCTTTGATTTCCCAGTATCTCCTGATTTTCTCTTGTTTGTGAGTCCCTCAGAAAGTGTCACGTCCTATTATTTTCAATGCTTCATTAGTCCCTTCCATCACGCGGTCAAGGGTAAAGTTATCTGCTGATGATAGAACAATGTTCAATTCCACTCAAAAATATTCAGAAAACAAAACAGTCTATGCCTGCAAACAGCAAGACCTAGACAACATTCAGGCTCAGGCTGATAATTGGTAAGTAAAAGTTGAAATTCATAATGGTCAGACAATAAACTGCTGCTATAAAGCAGTGAGTAAACACGTACCTTTGGTACTGAATGGCATTTTACTTTGTTTAGGTCACATTTGGGGTATGGTGTACAGTTCTTGTTGCCACGTTACAGCAAAAATTGACACGGAGGCTTTGAGGAAGGCTCAAAGAAATTCACCAACATGTTACCTGGATAAGAGAGAAAGGAGAGATTGGACAACATGAACGTTTTGTTCTAGAGTATTGAGTCGAGGTGTGCAGATATGAGTTCACTGGGGCAGGAACAAGCTGAAACAATGGGACTACCTGGACAAACAGGTTTGTGGACCATCCATACCTCGACTCTGTTTTATTCCCTCCGGTTCAGTCCCTTCCTACCTACATCTGTGACACCTCACATGCTCTTGATCTTTTCAAGAATTTTGGGTTCCGGTCCCCATACACCTACACCCCCCACCAGGAAGACTTCAAAGCTCTCCATTTTTTTCTGGACACCAGACCCAACCAGTTCCGCTCCACCACCACTCTCCTCCATCTAGTAGAACTTGTCCTCACTCTAAATAATTTCTCCTTTGGGTCCTCCCACCTCCAAGTTCCAAGCCTACACTGGTGACCGTCCCACACTTTTCCTATGCTACATCGATGACTGCTTTGGTGCTGCTTCCTGCACCCGTGCTGAACTCACCGATTTCATTCACTTTGCCTTCACTTCCACCCAGCCCTCAAATTCACTTGGTCCATTTCTGACACTTCCCTTCCCTTTCTATATCTCACTGTCTCTATCTCCGGAGACAGCTTATCCACAGATGTCTATTATAAACCAGCAGACTCTCACAGATACCTGGACTATACCTCATACCACCTGCTACTTATAAAAATGTCATCCCCATCTCTCAATTCCTCCATCTCCACCGCATCTGCACTCAGGATGAGGCTTTTCATTTGAGAACGAAGGAGGTGTCCTCCTTTTCCAAAGAAACGGGCTTCCCTTCCTCCACCGTCAATGCTGCCCTCAATCGCATCTCTTCCATTTCACACACGTCTGCTCTTACCCTATCCTCCTGCCACCCCACTAGGGATAGGGTTCCTCTTGTCCTCACCTACCACTGCACCAGCCTGCGCATCCAGCACATGATTCTCTGCCACCTCCAGCTGGTCCCACCACCAAACACATCTTTCCCTCCCCTCTACTTTCTGCTTTCCGCAGAGATCATTCCCTAGGTGACTCCCTTGTTCATTCGCCCCTCCTTACTGATCTCCCTCCTGGCACTTACCCTTGCAAGCGGAACAAGGGCTACACCTGCCCTTACACCTCCTCCCTCACTACCACTCAGGGCTCCAAACAGTCCTTCCAGGTGAGGCTACGCTTCACCTGTGAGTCTGTTTGGGGCCATATACTGTGTTCGCTGCTCTTGGTGTGGCCTCTTGTATATCAGTGACACCCGACGTAGATTGGGGGACCGCTTCGCCGAGCATCTACGCTCTATCAAGTAAAACAAGCGGGATCTCCCAGTGGCCGCCCATTTTAATTGCACTTCCCATTCCCATTCCAATATGTCCATCCATGGCCTCCTCCACTGTCGGGATAAGGCCACACTTAGGTTGGAGGAACAACACCTTATATTCCATTTGAGTAGCCTCCAACCTGATGGGATGAACATCAATTTCTCAAACTTCCAGTAATGCCTTCCCCCCTTTCACCATTTCCCATCCCCTTGTCCCTCTCTCATCTTATCTCCTTGCTCCTCCCCCTTTTCTTTCTTCCATGGACTTCTGTCTCTTTCACCAATCAACTTCCCATCTCTTTGCTTCATCCCTCCCCCTCCAAGTTTCACCCATTTCCTGGTGGTTCTTTCTCCCCTCCCCCACCTTTCAAATCTACTCCTCAGCTTTTGTTTTTCTCTCCAGTCCTGCCGAGGGGTTACAGCCCAAAATGCCAACTGTGCTTATTTCCATAGATGCTGCCTGGCCTGCTGAATTCCTCAAGGAGACTTGTTATGTATATTTCTTATTCAGTGATAAAAGCTTGGAATACGTTGCCATGGAAGTGGTGGAAGTAGATATGATTGCAACATTAAAAGGCATCTAAAGAGAAACATAAACAGGAATGGTGTAGGAGCAGATAAACAGACCATATATAGGTATGTGGGATTAGTTTGTATGGCAAACACAGACAGAGTGGGCGAGACAGCCTTTTCCTGTGCTGTGTTCTTATTTGTTCTATGTGTCACAGAGACCTTCACCATCAACAGAGGAAGAAGATTGTTATGAGTGATCTGATCCTAGATGCACCATCAATAACTACAATCAGGAGTTGGATATTCTGTAAACCAGCTCCAGGTATCACCATACCAAATTCCACAGATCCACAGGAGGATGCAACACTTACTAATGACTTTGATGAATGCAGATCAAATACATTTATGAAGCTTGACTTTATTCAAGATTAAGCATTCACTAGATACCCAGTGTACTATCCTCAGTTATTCCTTTCACTATGAGCACACCATGTCTTTGGCATACACCAACTACATATGTCAGCAATTCTCCACTGGGTGGCATAGTTTTGTAGTTCGGAGGCAGCTGTCTCACAGCTTGAGCGATCTTGAGTTTGATGCTAACCTGCAGAGCCATCCGTGTGGAGTTTGCACATACTCACGACTGATGCTCTGGGTGCTCTGGTTTCCTCTGATATTCCAGAAAATGTGGCTTGCTAGGTTAAGTGGTCATGGTAAACTATCCCAGGTATGGAGGTGAGTGGTAAAATCTGGAAGGAGCTGATGGGAACATGGGGAGAAAGAAATGGGATTTGTGCAGGATGACTCTGAACAGATGCTTTATGGTTGACACAGACTCAGTGAGCCAAAGAACATTTTTTAGTATTGTAAGATTATAACTCTGTCTTCATATCATCTACTAAATTTACTTACCTTGGTCATCCCAACAGCATCTCCCATACTCATGAACTTTACCACCAATAAAAACAAAGGGAATTTAAGGATAGGGACAAAACTAAATGCAGACTTTCCTCCAAATCATAGATAGTCCTGACTTGGAAATAAACCATTAGGTTTTCAACAATGGTCAAAATCCTGAACTCCCCTTCCAACAATTCTTTGAAAGCATCTTCACCAGAGGGCTAGCCATGATTCAAAAAGGTGGTTTACTAACAAGGCCAATTAGGAATGGGAAACAAATGTTATCCTTGGCAAAGTTACCCAATTCCACCACAAAGAAAAGTCCAGACAACGTACTATCCAGTGACCAATCAAAATTAATTGGTGGGGACAAAAAAGACTTCTGAACAGTGATGAAAGGGAAAATAAAACAGCATCAGATAAATGCATAATCATCTGATAACCTAGGGGGTTAATATTTTTAAATTACAAAGGGTGATGTTTAATATAAATCTAAAGAATCTTGCAGGAGAGAAGGAGCACAGTTGGGTGATATTGAATTGAACGATCTTTATTGTCATTATACATAGGTACAATGAAACTCTGTTTGGCTTCCTCTAAGGCAATTAAATAAAACAGTAGATAAAAACAAGACAGTAATAGAAAAACAGTATAAAATAGATAAGTAGCAGAAAATAAGTTACAGCAGCACCAGAATATCACAGTAATGCACAAAGTGCCGTTAGTGCAAGTATTTGAGTCCTTGTGTGTGCTCACAGTTTCAGTCATCGTTCTGTGGGAGTGGTGTGATGGAGGCCACAGCTCTGGGGTAGAAGCTGTTCCTCAGTCTATTTGGTCTGGCTTTTAGTGTCCTGAACCTTCTGCTGGATGGCAGCAGGTCATACCGGGAGTGGCCGGGATGTGTGGTGACTCTGGTTATGCTGATTGCTTTCCTCCTGAGTCTGATGGAGTAGATGGTGTCCAGTCCTGGGAGCTCCATCCTGACAACTTGCTGGGCCCCCTTCACCACATGATGCAGGTCTTGTTGTTCAGTGGCTGTGCAGCTGGCATACCACACTGTTGCGCTGTTGGTCAGGATAGTTTCAATTGTGCTTCTGTACAAGTTAAGCAACAACTTTTGTGGGAGTTTGGCCTGTTTCAGCTTTCTGAGGAAGAAGAGTCTTTGTTGTTTCTTTTTTACAAGCAGCGAGGTGTTGGTGGTCCATGTCCGCTATTTTGACAATATAGTCCAATGAACTTTAGGTTTTCCTCACCTTCCACTACCTTTCCATGTAAATGGAGTTGAGTGTGTACTCTGTCCTTTGATCTCCTGAAGTCAATGATCATCTCTTTTGTTTTAGAAGTGTTAAGGACCAGGTCGTTGTCCTTACACCACTCCGTCAGATGATCCACCTCGAGCCTGTAGGCTGCTTCATCCTCGTCTGAGATCAGGCCAACCACTGTGGTATCATCTGCAAATTTAATTATGGAGTTGGAGGTGTAGATGGGGGTTGCAGTCATGTGTGAAGTGTGTGTAGAGCATAGGGCTCAGGACACAGCCCTGCGAGGTACCTGTTTTTAAGATGAGGTTTTCAACAATGGTCAAAATCCTGAACTCCCCATCCAACAGTTCTTTAAAAGCATCTTCACCAGAAGGCTAGCCATGATTCAAACATCATGGTACAGCACTTAATGCTGCCCAAATTCAGAGCTTCATTAAATTGGGTTGATTCTGGGCTAGGGTATTTTCTTTGTAGTGTCTGAATATTCTGCAAATTATCATGAGATGGGTTGCCTGTCCCACACCTCAAAGATGTGCTTAAGTTAATTGGCTACTCTAAATAGCCCCTTCCTGCTGGTAAGTGGCAAAAGAGCCAAAATAGAACTCTTGGGCATGTGACCAAGATTAAAATGTATGACCACAAGTATGAAAAAGATTGGGATTTGTGCAGGATGACTATGAATGGATGATTGATGGTTGACACAGACTCAGAGGACCAAACTAATTTCTCAGTGCTTGAAAATTATGACTCTGTTTTCATATCATCTATAAAAATTACTTACCTTGGCCGTTCCAATAGCCACAAGGACAAAGGAGATTGTGTTGCCAGGAACTGGAATGGACCTGATAAGTTAAATCATCTCCTTCTTTATTCAAGTATCTTAGTGACTTAGAAAAAAGACAATCAATTATTTTCATTTTCCTGCTTTTTTCCCACAACACTGTATTTTTACTATTTCAAACATACATCCAATTATTTGCTTTTATTTAAGAAAGTACAGAGTTAAATCTGTTTCTGTCTCCCTTTTAAATTATGCATTCACTGTGGAAAGAGTTTTCTCATTACCTTCACCTTTGTTATTAAGTCTACAGTAATTCTGCTGGTTTCCAACCATTACCCACTGAAGTATCTAAAACAACAAAAGTTCTGCATACAACTCTCCCTGTTCGGCAGAAAATAACCCAATTTTTTTTAAAATTCATGACACAACCATTTTAATAATTACATGACTCATCTTAGTTAATCTTTTTCAGCACTTTGCATGACCTTGACAAACTTTCAACAATTTGATGCATATAAATGACACAAGGCTAAGTTGGTAATCTTTCATTTTGTACTCTATCCATGCCTCATGATGAAATGGTGGAGAAGACTTGATGGAGACTGAGAAGCCAGGAGATTTGGGCTGAGAGGAAAAATGGATCACCCATGATGAAATGGCGAAGACGACTCGATGGGCTAAGTAGCCTAATTCTGCTCCTAATTCTTACGGTCTTATCGTCATATGGTCCAAGTTGAAAAGGAATTTCTTCTTTCACAGAGACATGTCATTCTGGAATTCTCTACCACTGAGATCTGGAAACTGTCAATGGCAATATTCAGAGTAGACGTAGGTATTTATTCCATAAGAGAGTCAAGCATTAAAAGGAAAATGAAGAAAAATGGAGATGCAACTCAGATCAAATAAACCATAATCCAATGAATGACATAGCAAGTTAAAGGGTAGTGTGCCCTAATTATACTCACTTTGTTATGTCCATAAGACCATAAGTTCTAGGTGAAAAATTAGGCCATTTGGCCCATCGAGTCTGCTCTGCCATTTCATCATGGCTCCTCTCAGCCACACTCTCTTGTCTTCTCCCCTTGTCCCTTCATTCCCTGACCAATCAAGAATCTATCAACCATAAATATACATAAAGACCTGGCGTCCACAGCTGCCTTTGGCAAAGAGTTCCACAGATTCACACTCTCTAGCTAAAGAAATTCCTCCTCATTTCCATTCTAAAAGGACACCTGTCTATTCTGATGCTGTGTCTGTTCTGAGACTCTCCCACCATAGGAGATATCCTCTTCACATCTACTCTATCAAGGCCTTTCTCCATTTGATAGGTTTTAATTAGGTCACCCTTCATTCTTCTGAATTCCAGTGAATACAGGCCCAGAGCCATCAAACGCTCCTCATATGACAAGCAGTTTAATTATGGAATCATTTTTGTGAACCTCCTTTGCACCATCTTCAGTTTCAGCAAATCCTGCATGAAGACTCCCAAATCCCTTTGCACCTTTTTGTATTATCTCTCCATTTAGAAAATAGTCAATCCTTTAATTTCTTCTACCAAAGTGCATGATCATACAGTTCTCAACACTGCATTCCATCTGCCATTTCTTTGTCCATTCTCCTTATCTGTCTAATTCCTTCTGTAGCCTCTCTACTTTCTCAAAACTACCTGCCTCTCCGCCTATCTTCGTATTCTCTGCATACTTTACAACAAAACTATCAATTTGGTCATTAACGTAAAAAGAATCAGCCCCAACACAGACCCCTGTGGAAAACCACTAGTCACTAAAAGCCAACCAGAAAAGGTTCCCTTTATTCCCACTTTTTGCGTCCTGCTAATCAGCCATGGCTTTATCCATCCTAGACTCTTCCCTGTAATACCATGGGCTCATAGCTTGTTAAGCAGATGCATGTGTGGCACCTTGTCAAAGGCCATTTGAAAATCCAAGTACACCATGTCAACCAATTCTCCTTTGTGGATTCTGCTTGTTATTTCTTCAAGGAATTCCAACAGATTTTACTTGAGGAAACAATGGCTTATGTTATCATGTACCTCTAAGTACCCTGAGACCTCATCCTTAATAATTACTCCAACACCTTCCCAACTATTGAGGTCTGACTAATTGGCCTATAGTTTACTTTTCTCTGCCTCTCTCATAAAAACATTTGCAGTTTTCCAGTCTTCCATCACCATTCCAGACTCTAGTGATTCTTAAAAAATCATTACTAATGCCATCACAATCTCTTCAGCCATCTCTTTCAGAACCTTGGGTTGACACCATTTGATCCAGGTGACATCTACCTTCAGATCTTTCAGTTTCTCAAGAACCATTTCCCAGTAATAGTAACCGCACACTTCATGACCTCTGACACTAGGAACTTCCACCATACAGCTAGTGCCTTGCACAGTGAAGACTGATGCAAAATTCTTACTCGGTTAGCTTCAATTTCCATGACCCCCATTACTACCTCTCCAGCATCATTTTCCAGTGGTTTGATATCCACTTTTACCTCTCTTACATTATATGTATCAGAATAAACTTTTGATATCCTCCTTAATATTATTGACTAGCTTACTTTCATATTCCATCTTAAAAGCTTCCCAATTCTATAACTTCCCACTAATTTTTATTCAATTATATACTTTTATGTTGGCTTTGACTTCTCTTGTCAGCCATGGTTGTGGCATCCTGCCTTTAGAATACTTTTACTTTGGCATGTATCTATCCTCTACCTTTTGAATTGCTCCCAGAAATTCTAGCCATTGCCTTCATCCTTGCTAGTGTTCCCTTTCAATCAATTTTGGCCAGCTCCTCTCTCATGCATTTGAACTTCCCTTTACTCCACTATAATAATGACACACCTGACTTTAGCCTCTCCTTCTCAAATTCCAGGGTGAATTCAATCACAATATGTTGCCCTCAGGTGTTCTTTTAACTTAAGCTTTCTAGTCAATTCCGGTTCATTGCACAACACCCAATCCAGAATAACTGATCCACTAGTGGGCTCAACCACAAGCTGCTTTAAAAAGCCTTTTCATAAACATTCTAGAAATTCCCCCTCTTGGAATCCCACACCACCTTGATTTTCCCAATCTACCTGCATACTGAAATCCCCCATGACTATTATAACATTGCCCTTTTGGCATGCATTTTCTATCTCCCATTGTCATTTGTAGACTACATCCTTACTGCTGTTTGGAGGTCTGTATATAACTTCCATCAGGGTTTTTTTACCCTTGCAGTTTCTTAGCTCTTCCGTCCCTATGTCAGCGCTTTCTACTGATTTAATTTCAGTTTTTACCAACAGAGCCAGAGCCACTACCTTCCCCCCCACCCCCCCGCCTTCCTGCCAATACTTTTGATACAATGTGTATCCTTGTACATTAAGCTTCCAGCTATAATTCCCTTTCAGCCATGAGTCAGCGTACTTACCAATCGGTAACCGTGCTACAAGGTCATTGACCTTATTCTGTATACTGTGTGCATTCAACTATAGCACCTTCAGTCGTGTCTTCACCCTTTTAGATTTTGTCCGCCTTTTACATTGCAACTCATCCTATTGACTGCAAATTTGCCCTGTCAGCAGCCTTTCTTTGCTAGGAGACTCTCTGCATGTAAACTCTCTGTTTGTAAACCATCTACCTCATCTTCAGCACTCCAACTCCCTATCCTCTGAAAAATTAGTTTAAACCCACCCAAACAACTCTAGTCAACCTGCCTGCAAGGATATTGGACCCCCCCCCACCCCAGGTTCAGGTGTAACCTGTCCCTTGTGCATTGGTCATACTTCCCCAGAAGTGATCCCAGTGATTCATAAATCTGAACCCCTGCCAGCCATGCATTCACCTACCAAATCATCCTATTTTAACCTCACTGTCAAGTCCTTACATTTTTAGTAGAGATCTAACACAGTAACAGGTCCTCAAGCCCAGTGAGCTCATCCTGCCCAATTAAACCTGCATGACTAACTATCCTACTAACTAACTTGTGGAAATTACTGAATGTTGTAAATAATTCAGAAAATATGGGGAAAATAGGAGGTGAGGAAGAATAAGTAAACAAACTTTCAAAAATGATAAACCACTACAGAATAGCTTAATGAATAGGGTCAGAGAATGCAGAGTTACCAGTTGGTTTCAAGGCAGAAAGCAAAGCCAGGGGGTAAAAGGTTACAATTCCCCATGGTAGAATTGTGGGGTAGGGTTTTAAAAAGGCTCAATGTTGGACCCTCCAGTCTTCACAATTTACATTCATGATTTAGACTAGAGTCAAGAGCTGAATTTCAATATTTGCAGATGATAGCAAGCTTAGGGAATAGTGAATATACAGAAGGATTTCAACAAATTCCAAGAGAATGTTAATAAACCAGTAAAATGGGCAAATATTTGACAAATGAAGTTCTGCACAGATAAATACAAGGAAATCCATTTTGGTAGGATGTGTGGAGATGTTACTAATTGGTTGTAAGATACAATCTTGGTGGTCATGAAATATAAATGCACCAATTACTAAAAATTGCACAACAGTACAGCAAACCCTTGAACCAAGCACTGGTTTATTCCTAGAGGACACAACTGAAAAAACTGTTGAACTGGAATCTCACCATGAGATGATTTTTCTTCATGAATTTCCTTGCACCAAATGAAATAGGTTGCTGACTAGTAAATAGCATCTTAAGAAATTAGTCTACAGTACACTTAAGGGGTATGAAAATTGACAACAGGGCATAAGAGCAGTGAACATGGCATATGGCTTTAGTGGATGTAAACAAACCTAAGAGACTGCTTCTACTCACAGGGACATCAGCTCTGAGCAGAATCATTGCAGTGTTAAATTTAACCCCAAATTAATAAAGCACAGGTTTATCCACACTCCACACGTTTACAGGCTTCAGATTTAAAGCTGTTTGTCATAATGCCAAATATTTCTAATTATTTGACTGAACAAAAATGACGAGATTATCAGAATGGCCCTAAATGGAGCTTAGGAGGACAATGGCTCCAAACGGTGACTCCTTTGCTTGCAACTTTGGAAACAGCTCTATTTCTATCTTTAATTTCTCTGTTTTTCCCTTTCAGGGTTCTTTTGAAGACCCTGACTTGGAGTTACATGCTAACTTCTGTTCTTTGCAGAAATGGGACCCAATCTCGGGGTCTCACAACTGGCAGTTTTTCAATGTGCCAAGGACGTGGCCTAGAAGACTAACGCGCCGTCAGGGTGTCAGAGTTTTGTGGCTCCGGAGGTGGGCGGATTCGAGGTTGGTGCCATCGCAGAAAACCGGTGTGTTGTGGGAGATGGAAGATCAAAAGTTGGGTGTGAGCCCAGAGACCCAAGTTCTTTTGGGCACAGAGCTCGGAGGCAGTGATGAAACATCGTAAATCAGTGAATTGTTTTGTTCTGTTTCCCCTCTCACTGTGAAATGGGCACACATCTTTTTCCCTTATGAGGGAGGGAGAGAGCCTGTGGTATGTCAAATACCAGGTGAACAAGTCGTCTTTGAGGTACTGCAAGTTTGTGTCTTTACTGATGCTTTGCTGCATGCTTGAGAGCTCGGTGGGGTGGGGGGGGGGCTGATGCTTTTTTACTGGAGGGAGAGGGGGAGTTGTTGCTTTGCTGCTGCTTATGTGCAGGGAGAGGATGGTGGGGGTTCTAACATTTAACTGTCATTCATTCTTTGGGGCACTGTTTTCGTGGATGTTTGTGAAGAAAGAATTTCAGGATGTATATTGTATACACTTCTCTGATATTAAATGTACCTATTGAAACCTATTGATTATTTTGTTTGGTTTAGAAATATAATTATGGCATTTAGAATTCTTTACAATATTTTAACTGAATAGATAATATCCTGAAGCTGAAGTAAATTGGCTTTACTTCTCATATTTGTCCAAAATTACATTTCCAACAGTATTTAATAACTTCATTTTAATGCATTTAATTAACTTATGCATTTACCAATTAAACAACTTAGCTTGTTTAAGCTATTTATTGGACACCAGTAATAGAGAGCAGAAAACAAATTGGCATGTTTCCCTCATTTGCAATTGAGAGAGAAAATGGAAGCCTGGTCAAGTGAACTGAAGAATGTTGAGAGCATTTAAATTAATGGCTTGTAAATGCTGGTTGGTGGCGGGGGTGGGGGGGGGGAAACATTCTGTTGTATGATCTTTTTTGTCTTTGCTTCATTTATGAATTCTTTCCAAGCACAAAACATGCAACTAAGTCTTTGAGCATAAAATATTCATTAGAGCCCTGCACAAGAGAAGAGATAAAACTTTTAGACACAAGAGATTCTGCAGATACTGGGAATGTTAAGCAACGCACACAAAATGCTGGAGAAATTCAGCAAGGCAGGCAGGATCTATGAGAGTGGATGGGGTGGGGGGCGGTGTGGCGCTTTGGGCTGAGATCCTTCATCGGGTCTGGAAAGGGAGGGGCCAGAAGCCGGGGAGGGGAAGGAGTGCAAGCTGGCAGGTGATGGGTGAGAATGGGTGAGGGGGAATGTGGGTGGGTGGGTGAGAGTGGATCAAGTAAGAAGCTGGAAGGAGATAGGTGGAAAAGATAGAGGGCTGAAGAGAAAAGAATCCGATAGTGCAGCATGAAAGAAAGGGAAGGAGGAAGGGGAATAAGAGGGAGGTGATGAGCAGGGATGAGGGTAACCAGAATGGGGAATGAGAAAAAGAAAGAAGGAGGGAAGAGGAGAAATCAACATTCATGCCATCAGGTTGAAGGCTATGAGCTGTTGCTCTTCCAGTCCGAGTTTGGCTTCGTTGTGGCAGTAGTGGAGACCATGAACTGACATGTCAGAAGGGGAATAGGAAGTCAAATTAAAATGGCTGGCCACAGGAAGATCCTGTCTTTTGCAGCAGATAGGGAGTAGGTATTTGGCAATGGCGACCCCACTCTGCGCCCGGTCTCACCATTGCAGAGGAGGCCACACCTGGAGCACTAAGTACAGTAGACAACCCTGACAGAATTGCAGGTGAGTTGTTGCCTCACGTGAAAGGACTGATGGAAGTCCTGAATAGTGGTGAGGGAGGAGGTGTAGTGATTGACATGCTCACTGGGATAAGAGCCAGGAGGGAGATCACTGTAGACAGGTCCGTGGGCAAAGGAGCACGTAGAGAGCAATCCCTATGGAAAGTGGACAAGTGGGGAGCGTGAAGTGGTAGGATCCTGTTGCCGATGGCAAAATTACAGTTCATGTTGTGCTGGATACAGAGACTCGTGGGATGGCAGGTAAGGACAATGGGATCCCTATCCCTCTTACGATGGCAAGAGGGTGGGGTGATGGCAGATGTGAGGGAAATGGAGGAGATGTGGGGAGGGCAGCATCGATGATGGTGGAAGCGAAAATCCACCCTTGGAGATAAGCGGTTATCTCCGATGTTCTAGATTGGAAAGCCTCATCCTAAAAACAGATGTGATGGAGATGTGAATTGAGAGAAGGGAATAGCAATTTGACAAGTGCCATGGTGCCAAGAGGTAAAGTCAAGATTACTGTGAGAGTCAGTAGGTTTGTAAAAAATGACAGTGGATAATTTGTCTCCAGAATTGAGACAGATCAGCAAAGTGGAAAGAAGTGTCAGAGATAGACCAAGTAAATTTGAGGGCGGGGGGAAAATTGGAGGCGAAGTTGATGAAGTTGACAAGCTCAGCATTTTTGCAGGAAGTAGCGCCGGTACAACCATTAATTTTGGGAGCGTAACCAGTATAAGCTCGGAACATGGACTGGAAGTCAAGCATTGCTAGGGCCCATCTCTGTGCCCATGGCTACACATTTAGTTTTGAGAAAGTGGGAGGAGCCAGAAAGTTGGGGTTGCATCCTGATGGGGGATGAAAGTGTACATGGACTGAGTGTCCATATTGAAAATAAGGTGATGCAGGCCAGGAAAGTGTAAGTTATTGAAGTGATGGAGAGCATTGAAGTGTCATGGATGTAGGTAGGAAGGGACTAAACCAATGGAGACAAAACTGAGTGGAGCTATGCTGACACAATTTCAACGTAGCCTGAGCAGGCAGAAACAATGGGCCGACTGGGATGATTAGGTTTGTGAATCTTAAGGTGGAGGTAGAAGTGAGTAGAGCACGGTACAGGAATGATGAGGTTGGCCATGAATAGGAAGTCACTAGACTCAATAAGTTAGCTGACAGTGCAGGAGACAATAGACTGGTGCTCCTTAGACATTTACCAAGATTCTCCCTGCCTCTGGTTATTTCCGGAATTTTCCCCTTTGATTTCAGATTTCCAGCATCTGCAGTCTTCTAGATCTCAATTGCCTATCTCCATTTTGGCTCCTTTTCATGATAGAATTGCTTTCTCACCTTCCGCTTTCTTAAAGTTTTGCCAGCCTGCAGGGGGTGATCCGATTAATGTTGAAGTAATTTTATTTTAATTTGAAAAATTGTCTCAAGGAATGAAAAAATTGACTGGATTAACAAAGGTATTCCACACAGAGCTGCAGAAGCTGTTAGAAAAAAAAGGAGGAAGAAGCAGGTAAAGGATTCTTTGCAAGAAACTCTAGCTTCAGAGAGCATTTGTCTTAACTGAACTTTTGTGGCAACTGCAGGAATGAACCTTGCTTTTGTTTCAGAATGGAATTTGTCACTACTCATTATCTTCTGAAGCCACAATTACAACAGGAAAGCAGGGTGAGAACTATATTGGAAAGAGTGTGACAGTGATTCTGGAAAAAAACAATTTTATAGCTCACTCCTCCCACCCTGTGTGTGGGGACATTAACCACATCCTACATTGTGTATTAAACTGCTGTATAAATGAGGTAATTGAGGATCTCCTGAAGCTGAAAAAATATTTTCTTGTCTTGTCTCCTGCCAGTGCAGATAGAATGAGCATAAGGGATACTGTTTTCCTGACACTAACTGAATATAATTTATTTTGCCTGATGTGAGTCCTCCCTTCTTTACTAGCACCAGCTAATATTCAATGGCATTATTATTGTTGATTCACCTGCCATCAAGATCCTGGGAGCAAACAATGACTCAACTTGATTAACTACCTAAATACCAAAGGCCCTCAAGCATCAAAATCACAAACAGAGGAAGGGCTTTTATCATGGCAGGATTCATATATATTTCATTCAGCAGCAGTCCTTTGTGTTACCAGCATTTAATGCAGTCTGGCAAGTCAAAGGCTGACACTGATCACCAAGGCTCCTCAGCTAATGCATGCCTCATGATGTTGGGCATACACACACACACTCTCTCTCTTACATTATGTGCCTGCAAACAGAATTACAGGGTTACAGTATATTCACACAGAAGACATTACTGTATAGAGATAGACAAAATGGAAACCTTAAGCAGTGCTTCGGGTGTCCAGTTTGGATTTGACCTGGGCCACTCTTCTTCAGACTTCACCACAGTTTGACCTAAACCTGGACCAAAAGGATGACATCATATGTTGAGGTGAAAGTAACTTTAATTGACATCATGGCAGCATTTCTCTGAAGTCAGGGATCCTTGGTGAGAATAAACCCAAAAAGCATCAAAGGGAAAGCACAGCACAGACAGGAGTCTGAGGAAGTGCTGAGAATGAAACATTGCAGTGGGACACTGCACTGGTTCCTTGGGCCTGTGTCCCAGGCCAAACCATCTTCCTTCTACTTTATGGCCAGAAGTGGGGATTTTCACTAATGATTGCACAATTTCCAATTTCATTCACAACCCATCAAAATGCAGCAGCTCATGCCTGTGTGTATAAAGTCGTGGACAGCATTAAGTCATGGTCTGTTGGAAGTAATAACCTGAAAAATGAACAAATTAATGAAATTAACCTCAACTACAACTTTCTTTTCATCCTACTGTTCCTTACTCCTTGTTCTTCCTAATCATTGATCAACACCTCAGCCGTTTTTCACAACAGCAAGTGCACATTCAATCCAATCTTATAGATAGATAGATAGATACTTTATTCATCCCCATGGGGAAATTCAACTTTTTTTTCCAATGTCCCATACACTTGTTGTAGCAAAACCAATAACATACAATACTTAACTCAGTAAAAAAAATATGATATGCATCTAAATCACTATCTCAAAAAGCATTAATAATAGCTTTTAAAAAGTTCTTAAGTCCTGGCGGTTGAATTGTAAAGCCTAATGGCATTGGGGAGTATTGACCTCTTCATCCTGTCTGAGGAGCATTGCATCGATAGTAACCTGTCGCTGAAACTGCTTCTCTGTCTCTGGATGGTGCTATGTAGAGGATGTTCAGAGTTTTCCATAATTGACCGTAGCCTACTCAGCGCCCTTCGCTCAGCTACCGATGTTAAACTCTCCAGTACTTTGCCCACGACAGAGCCCACCTTCCTTACCAGCTTATTAAGACGTGAGGCGTCCCTCTTCTTAATGCTTCCTCCCCAACACGCCACCACAAAGAAGAGGGCGCTCTCCACAACTGACCTATAGAACATCTTCAGCATCTCACTACAGACATTGAATGACGCCAACCTTCTTAGGAAGTACAGTCGACTCTGTGCCTTCCTGCACAAGGCATCTGTGTTGGCAGTCCAGTCTAGCTTCTCGTCTAACTGTACTCCCAGATACTTGTAGGTCTTAACCTGCTCCACACATTCTCCATTAATGATCACTGGCTCCATATGAGGCCTAGATCTCCTAAAGTCCACCACCATCTCCTTGGTCTTGGTGATATTGAGACGCAGGTAGTTTGAGTTGCACCATATCACAAAGTCCTGTATCAGTTTCCTATACTCCTCCTCCTGTCCATTCCTGACACACCCCACTATGGCCGTGTCATCAGCGAACTTCTGCACATGGCAGGACTCCGAGTTATATTGGAAGTCTGATGTGTACAGGGTGAACAGGACCGGAGAGAGTACGGTTCCCTGCGGCGCTCCTGTGCTGCTGACCACCGTGTCAGACCTACAGTCTCCCAACCGCACATACTGAGGTCTATCTGTCAAGTAGTCCACTATCCAATCCACCATGTGAGAGTCTACTCCCATCTCCGTTAGTTTGTGTCTTAAGATCTTGGGCTGGATGGTGTTAAAGGCACTAGAGAAGTCAAGGAATGTAATCCTCACAGCACAACTGGCCCCATCTAGGTGAGAGAGTGATTTGTGCAGCAAATACATGATAGCATCCTCCACTCCCACCTTCTCCTTATACGCAAACTGAAGAGGATCCTGGGCGTGCCTGGTTTGTGGCCTCAGATTCTGTATTATCAGCCGCTCCATAAATATTTCAATCCACGTAACATGTAAACTACATTAATCTACATTAACCAGCTTTCTGCTCCAAAAAAGGCCATCAAATTTCATGGCATCTAAATCAATGAAAATAAACCTGATTCTGATCATGATTGACAACGTACCATTCCAAGTAACAAAGTTGAAAGTAGATTTATTATCAAAGTATATTTTCGTCACCATATACAAACTTGAGATTCATTTTCTTGCAGACATAGTCAATAAATACAAAAACCATAACAGAATCAATGGAAGACCACACCAACTGGACTTATAATCAGTGTGCAAAAGATAACAAACTGCAAATACAAAAAGAAAGAAGAAATAATAATCATAATAATAATGATAAAGGTTTGTATAGGACATTGAAAGTAAATCTGAAGCACCAAAATGTCACCAATCCCAGCACAGAATTACCAACAAATACAAAAATAATGAACTTTTGATCTAATATCTGGTCAAACAGGGTGGCACACAACAAAGAAGCAAGCTGAATTAGGGAGGAAAAAGAATGCACACACATGATTGAAGAAATGCAAATAACTGGAGTTACAATGGATATGTTGAAAGAGTTTATAAAAATAACCACAATGGGAAAAGTGCTGGAAGTGATAATATTCATAATTACTAGTATAAAAAACCAAGTTGCCTTCATCTGTACCTATTAATGCATGTTAATTTTCTTAAAAATCCTGAAAAATTGCCTTAATTTTTGACAGAAGGTAAAACATATCGTTTACCTAAAGGGGAAATCGCAAAAGAAATGAACACCTGGCTCAAATTTGGAGACCTCTTCCCAGAAACAGAGGGGTTCCTTGTGGCAATATAGGACCAGGTAGTTAACACAAAAAAAAATCAAAAATACTTATTAAAAGACTAACAAATTCAAGAAGATAAATGCAGAAAATGCCAAGAGAAACCAGAAACAATCCAACACAATACAGGATCCAGCAGCAGTTTAACACAATCTGATTACTTGCATGGGCACTATCCAGTGGCAAAAATCATTCATCAAAAGCTTGCTTTAAAATACGAACTCAAATAAAATCACACCTTATTATTAATACAGGCCTGATCCAGTTTTAGAATTAGAATACCACAGATTATATTATATTACAGCTCGGACAATCCATAATAACTATCCAGATATAATAATACAGGATAAACAAGCAAGAACACTTTCCTTAATATATACAGTCGGCCCTCCTTACCCGCAGGGGATTGGTTCCGGGACCCCCCGCGGATACCAAAAAACACGGATGCTCAAGTCCCTTATTTAACCTGTCTCAGTGCAGTGAACTTTAGGACCCGGCGGAGCTCGGGACCCGCTGCCCACAGTGTTTCTGTTCCATTGACGTAAAACGATCACGATTGAAAATAAAGTGGAAATAATAAAGCGATTCGAAAGAGGTGAAACGCTGTCAGTCATTGGAAAAGCATTAGGCTACAGTCGGTCAACAATCAGAATAATTTTGAAGGATAAAGTGAGCATGTGAAGGCCCTGCCCCAATGAAAGCTACAATTATTACTAAACAATGTAGTAGTTTAATTATTGAAATACATATGTTTCTTAAGTGTTTTATATGCATAGAAAGGTAAAATGCATACTATATACTAAGACAAATGCTGATTTAGAGAACTTCCGTTTTTTTTTGATTCCTGATCCATGGTAACCTATGCACATCCTCCCGTATACTTTAAATCATCTCTAGATTACTTATAATACCTAATACAATGTAAATGCTATGTAAATACTTGTTATACTGTGTTGTTTAGGGAATAATGACAAGAAAAAAAGTCTGTACATGTTCAAACAACAAGTGCTGGAGAGAGAACTTCCAGGTGTTCCTGATCCGCAGCTGGTTAAATCCGCGCATGCGGAACCCGCAGATAAGACTGCATAGCCGTTTCAAACACACATCTACTACAGAATTCAATAAGTAAAAAACACCGAGAACATGCTGAATTAAAAGCGGAAATTGAAAAACTGTTATACAAGTTTTCACTATCCCAATCTACAATTGGTGTAATCCCAAAGGTACTACACAATAGCATTAAACAATTAGGGCACCACATTAATATCTATGTAGATCTTCAGAAAATCACAATACTAAACACCTCTAGAATAGTCCCAAAGTTCCCAGCAATTGACAGATGTGCATACCTGGTTATTCTTGTACCTCAGGTTTTACCAGTTTGAGCAGATAAAAAATAAAAATAATAAATAGATACATGCATACATCAATAAATAGATAGGTAAATAAATAAACAAGCAATAAGTATCAAGAACATAAGAGGAAGAGTCCTTGAAAGTGAATCCATAGTTAGTGGGAAGATTTCAGTGATTGGGCATTTGAAGTTGAATGAAGTTATCCCCTTTGGTTCAAGTGCTTAATGGTTGAGGGATAATAACTGTTACTGAAACTAGTGATATGAGTCTTGAGGCTCCTCAACCTTCTTTCTGATGGCAGCAGCAAAATGAGAGCATAACCCGGGTGGTGGGGGTCCTTGATGACAGATGCTGCTTTCCTGTGCCAATGCTTCATATACATGTACTCAACAGTGGGGAGGGCTTCACCCAGATGGACCGGGCTACATCTGTTTCTTTTTGTTGGATTTTCAGTTCAAGGGCATTGGTGTTTCTGTAGCTGGCTGTGATGCAGCCAGTCAATACATTCCCTGCAACACGTCTATAGAAGTTTGTTAAAGGTTTAGATGCAATGCCAAGTATCCAAAAACTCCTAAGGAGGTAGAAGTGCTATCATGCTTTCTTTGTAATAACACTTATGTGTTGGGCTCAGGACATTTTCTCTGAAATTATAACACTGAGAAATTTAAAGTTGTTGACCCTCTCCAATTCTGATACTCCAATGAGGACTGGTTCATGGACCTCTGCTTGACACCTACTGAAGTCAATAATTAGCTCCTTGTTCATGCTAAAATTGAATAATAGGTTATTGTTATGGCACCACTCAGACAGATTTTCATTCATCACCATCTTTGATTCGGCCTATGACTTTGGTGTTAGCAGCAAACTTGAATGTGGCATCGGAGCTGTGCTTAGTCTCACAGTCAAGAGCGTAACGCAAGTAGAGCAGGGGGAAAAGCACACAGCCTTGTGGTGCGCCTGAGCTGATGGAGATTGTGGAGGAGATGTTTTTGCCAGTCTGAAATGACTGGGGTCAGCAGGTGAGGAAATCGAGGATCCAATTGTAAAAGGAGGTATTGAGACCAAGTTTTTGAAGGTTATTGATTTGTTTTGGGGTGTTGATATCAGTATTGAATGCTGAGCTGTATTTGATAAAGAGAATCCTGATGTTAGCATTTTGCTGTCCATATGTTCTGGGGTTGAGTGAAGAGCTAATGAAATGGCATCTGCTGTGGACCTGTTATGCCAGTAGGCCCATTGGAGAGGATCCAAGTTGCCTTTCAAGCAAGAGTTGATGTTTCATCACCAAACTTCAAAACAGTTCATTGCTATGGATGTAAGTGCTACTGTATGATAGTCATTGAGGGAGATTACCATGCTCTTCATTGGCACCAGTATAATGAAAGCCTGCTTGAAGATGGTGGATACCGCAGATTGCTGAAGTGCGAAGTTAAAGAACTCAGTGAACTCTCCAGCCAGTTGATCAGCACAGGTATATAGAACTTGACCAGGTATCCCATCTGGGCCGTACGTTTTGCAAGGGTTCATCCTCCTGAATGATACTCTCACATCGAACTCAAAGACTGAAATCACAGGATCATCAGGGACTGTAGGAGTTCATGATGGTTCCTCCATGTTTTGATGGTCAAAGCAAGCATGAGAGGCATTGAGCTCACCTGTAGCAAAGCCCTGTTGTCACTTGATTTCATTTTGTAAAAGGTGATAACATGCAAGTCCTGTCACAGATGTCATCACCCTTTTATGCAAGTTTAGTCCAGAATTGCCATTTCACCCATAAGATGGTTTTCCAAAGATCATACCTGGACTTCTTATAACTCTTCTGGTTGCCAGAGTTCAACACCTCTGATCTGATCAGTAGTTTGCGGATCTCATGTTTCATGCAGGTCTTAGGGAAGACTGAATGATTTTGTTGGGATACACTCATCTATACCTGTATGCAGGTAAGAGAAGAACAGCCAACTGATTGGATTTCCTGAAATGCAGTCTGGGCACGGAATGGTAGGCGTTCCTTATTTTAGTATAGCAGTTGTCTCATGCTGAGGATAATTGAGCAGAGATTTTCTCAAACAAGCCTCAGATGGTGGATACCTCAGATTGCTGAAGCACGAAGTTAAAGAACTCAGTGAACACTCCAGCCAGTTGATCAGCACAGATCTTTAGAACCTGGCCAAGTACCCCATCTGGACTGAATGCTTTCCATGGGTTCACCCTCCTGAATTATACTTTCCCGCTGACCTAAAAGTCTGAAATCACAGGATTGTCGGGAGCAAAGGGAGTTCGTGATGATTCCTGCATGTTTTGACTATCAAAGTGTACACAGAAGAAGGCATTGAACTCATCTGTAAGTGAAGCCCTGTTGTCACCTCTGTTGCTTGATTTTACTTTACAGTAGGTGATAGCATTCAAGCCATGCCCAAATTGTGAAGCATCCTTCGTTGATTCAAGTTTCATTTGGAACTGCCGCTTTGCCAGTGAGTTGGTTTCCCGGAGAATGTTCTTGGACCTCTTGTAACTTTCTTAGTCACCAGACTTGAATGCCTCTTGAATCTCAGCAGATTGCAGATGTCATGGTTCATTGAAGACATAAGACCATAAGACATAGGAACAAAATTAGGCCATTCAGCCCATTGAATCTGTTCCACCATTCCATCATGGCTGATCCCAGATCTCACTCAACCCCATATACCTGCCTTCTCACCATATCCTTTGATACCTGTACCAATCAGGAAACTATTATCTTCTGCCTTAAATATACACACAGACTTGGCCTCCACCACAGTCTGTGGCAGAGCATTCCAAAAATTCACTACCCTTTGGCTAAAGAAATTTCTCCCTACTTGTGTTCTAAAAGGCCACCCCTCAAATTTGAGGCTATGCCATCTAGTTCTGGGTACCCTTACCAGAGGAAACATCCTCTCCAAATCGACCTTACCTAATCCTTTCAATATTCGGTAGGTTTCTTTGGGATCTCCCCACATTCTAATATGTTAACCCTTTTATTCCCAGAATTAACCTCATGAACCTCCTCTGGACTGTCTCCAATGACAACACATCCTTTCTGAGATAAATGCGCCAAACCTATTGATAATACGTGACCTGACTAGTGTCTTATAAAAGATCAACATTATTTCCTTGCTTTTCTATTCTATTCCCCTTGAAATAAATGCCAACATTGCATTTGCCTTCTTTACCTCAGACTCAACCTGTAAATTAACCTTCTGGGAGTCTTACATGAGGATTCCTAAGTCCCTCTGCACCTCTGATATTTGAATTTTCTCCTCATTTAGACAATGGTTTGCACTACTGTTTTTATCAAAATGCATTATCACACATTTCCCAACACTGTATTCCATCTGCCACCTTTTTGCCCATTCTTCCAATTTGTCTGAGTCCTGCTGCAATTGCATTTCTTCCTCAGCACTACCTACCCCTCCACCTATTTTCATATCAATAGACAATAGACAATAGCTGCAGAAGTAGACCATTCGGCCCTTCGAGCCTGCACCGCCATTTTGAGATCATGGCTGATCAATTACTATCAATACCCGGTTCCTGCCTTGTTCCCATATCCCTTGATTCCCCTATCCATAAGATACCTATCTAGCTCCTTCTTGAAAGCATCCAGAGAATTGGCTTCCACTACCTTCCGAGGCAGTGCATTCCAGACCCCCACAACTCTCTGGGAGAAGTTTTTCCTTAACTCTGTCCTAAATGACCTACCCCTTATTCTCAAACCATGCCCTCTGGTACTGGACTCTCCCAGCATCTGGAACATATTTCCTGCCTCTATCTTGTCCAATCCCTTAATAATCTTAATAATCATCCGCAAACTTTGCAAAAACGCCATCAATTCCATTATTCAAATCATTGCCAAACAATGTGAAAAGTAGTGGTCCCAATACTGACCCCTGTGGAACACCACTAGTCACTGGCAGTCAACCAGAAAAAGGCCCCTTTTATTCCCACTTGCTGCCTCTTGCCTGTCAGCCATTCCTCTATCCATGCCAGTATATTTCCTGTAACACCATAGGATTTTATCTTATCGAATGTTTTCTGAAAATCCAAGTGAATGACATCCACTGCCTCTCCTTTGTCCACTCTGTGTGTTACTTCCTCAAAGAACTCTTAACAGAATTATCAGAGAAGATTTCCCCTTACAGAAACTATACTGACTTTGACTTATTTTATCATTAGTCTCCAAATACCTTGAAACCTCATCCTTAATAATAGACATGCTCCCAACCACTAAGGTTAGGCTAACTGGCATATAATTTCCTTTATTTTGCCGTCCTCCCTTCTTAAAGAGAGGGGTGATTTTCCAGTCCCCTGGACCATGCCAGAATCAGATGGTGACACCTGTACCATCTGTTATCTCTTCAGCAACCTTTCTCAGGACTCTGGGGTGTAGTCCATCTGGTCCAGGTGACTTATCGACTTTAAGACCTTTGAGTTTGCCTGGCACTTTTTCCTTTGTAATAGCAATGGTACTCACTCCTGTTCCCTGACACTCATGAGTCTCTGACACACTGCTAGTGTCTTCTACAGTGAAGACAGTTGCAAAGTACTTATTAAGTTCATCTGCCATTTCTTTCTCCCTGGTTGGGGAAAACTCTGAATTACTTTGTGGGGACACCCTTGTCTACAACAGTTTTGTTAAGGTTCTGCAACAGGACTACTGCAAATTACAACCTGCACTATCTATATTGCCTCTTCACTACCACAGTCCCTCCTACCATATCACAGAGTCCTCTGCATCTGTGTTCAGTGTGGTGATAATGCCAGCATGTACAAATGCAGTGGGTGGTTACCTCTGTACTGATGGCTGTCAGTGTAAGAGTGTGTGATTATATCTTTTAACTCTGCCAGCTCCTTTTCTTCTTCCTACACTGTGTACCTGAAATGTGAAAAGAACAAAAGCCATCTTCTGATGAGGAGCAGAGGGAGAAAAAAATCCACTTTTATACTAAAGAGCTGTCAGGGGAAAGTGGAAGTGGAATCCTAGATGAAAGGAAAGTAAACAGGTATTCTTATTATCAATTTCCCCTGCTCCGCAGTGACGATGTGCTCAGTGATCTCCCTATGTTGGCCAGCAACTTCTAACCTTAGATCTAGTCGCTTCTTAGCACATTAATACTTTGTCACTGGCTCCTGGTATACACAACCTTCTCTTACCAGAAAGATGAAAGAGTGCCCAAAAACATTGTGTAATAAACTCAGTTGCCACTTTATTAGGTACACCTGCTCATTAATGCAAATATCTAATTAGCCAATCATATGGCAGCAAATCAGTGCATGAAAGTATGTAGACATGGTCAAGAGGTTTCGTTGTTGCTCAGACTAATGTCAGAACGGGAAAGAAATGTGATCTAAGTGAATTTGACCATGGAATGATTGTTGATGCCAGTCCGGGTGGTTTGAGTATCTTGGAAACTACTGATCTCCTGGGATTTCACACACAAGGGTTCCTAGAGTTTACAGAGAATGGTGTGATGAAGTAAAATACAGCCAGCCAGCAAGTGGCAGATCTGTGAGCGAAAATGTGACGTTAGTAAGGCAGATTACAATGGCCAGACTGGTTTAAACTGACAGGAAGGTGACAGTAACTCAGATAACCATGTGTTATAACAGTGGTGTGCAGGGGAGCATCTCTGAACACACAACATGTCAAATTTTGAAGTGGATGGGCAAAGAAAACGATGAACATATACACAGTGGACTTTTTATTATTTACTGGTGGTTCCTAATAAAGTGGCCTACTTGTGTATGTTGGAATAGGGCAATGGTCAATATTGATTAGCTGTTAGTGTATGTGTCATTACTTTTAGATCAAAACATGTGAAGGATGGGACAGAGCATGTGAATTGAGGTTCACTACTGACAGATAGAAAGTGTGTGTGTGTGTGTGTGTGTGTGTGTGTGCGTGCGTGCGTGCGTGCGTGCGTGCGTGCGTGCGTGCGTGGTCAGTGTCCAGTCACTGAGAACACTGGTACATTTCATCAGATATATCACCTATAGAAGAACTCGTTGACCATTACAATGTTAGATTGCTATATTTCATCTTGCACAGCCTCCACTCTTGGAGGAACAATTTTTTAATTATTTGTTGAAGATGCTTCTGAGGTAGTGTCTGGAGGGGCATATTACAGGTACAAAATGCCTCTCCTGCTTTCCATATCTGGTATCATGACCTCCAAAGAATGATCAGGATTGCCAGTTTTCTCATAAGTACAGCCAATTCGCTTTTCAGAGTTGTCACGATGTATGCTGCAATGTCATAACAGCTCTTTACAGTAACCCCCCCCCCCCCCCCATGGCCGGCACACGATGGCCGAGCAAGACCTAGGGAACTCGAGAGGAAACGAGGAACCCTTGAGAGAACTGGAAATCTCATGAGAGATCTGGGAACTCTAAGAGAGACCTGGGAGCCTCAAGAGAGACCTGGGAACCTCGAGGCAGACTTGGGAACCTCAAGGCAGACCTGGGAATCTCCAATCAGACTTGGGAACCTCAAGAGACAAAGAACACTGAGTAAACCTTGAATAAACCTTGGAAAGCTGCCATAAATCTCAGAAACCTGGAGGACCATGGGAAACCTGGAAAACTTTGACGACCTTGAGAACCTTGGACACTTAGACCCGGAAAAAGCCTTGAATGGAGTCTAGTGAAGCTTGGAACATGGAATGTGGACTTACGAAATTTGGAACATTCACAAGAAGAGTTCAGAACATGGACTTGATAAATTGGAATGTAGACTCTGAATGAGGATTTGAGAAACTCGGAACATAGACTAGAGACACTCAGAACATGGACTCAGAATACCGCCGACCAATGTCAAAACAACGTGGTTCAGCCTCCTCTGAGTCCATTACTTGGAGGGGTCCTTCTGACACAATGTGTGCTGGCAATGTGGAAACCCAAGTGTACAGGAAAGACAGAGTCCAATGTAAAGATGGCAACCAGAGTTTATTTACAAGAACTGTACAGAACATTGGTGGCTCAGCTGATTGACACCATGGGTTGTAACATACTCAAAACTAGGTCCCTGTGATTCTCACTAATCAGACATCCATGAGTCCCCGAGCCTATCAAAATAAACTTAACAAGTTTATACAAAAAGCACCAGGAGACCACGTTACAAAGAGTGAGTGTCTTGAGAAAAACACAAGGGACTCTAAACAATTAACGACTTTTATTAAATAAAAATTAACCAATTCATTTGCTCTAAAAACCTCAGAGCCCAGTGCTCTCTAGCCCCCCACACAGGCCCAAAGAGCTCATTACAAGAATATTCCCACATTTCAGCAGTCTTAGTGCAGTCCCTCTAAGAGTGCATATTGCCATTAATTAACATGGAGACCATGGTGGGATGGCTAATTGGAACCAAAACTGTCTTGGCTCTTGGTGGCAATGTGTGGTGATGTATGGCTGCTTTCCTGATTGGAAATCTGGGCTGGTGGTGTACCGTAGGGATTCATGCTGGGATCTCTACTTTGATGGTGATATACATTAAAAGCTGGGATGTGGATGTAAGGGAAATGATCAATACAATTGCAGATGACGTGAAAATTGGTATTGTAAACAATGAGGAAGGATGTCAGCAGCATATAGCTAGATTGGAAATTGGGCACAACACTGGCAGATGGCTGACAAGTGTGAAGTGATGTATTTGGAAAATCAAATACAGTAAATGATGGGCACAAAGGAATGTTGATAAACAGAGTGATCTCGGGGTCCAAGTGCCAACATAGATAAATAGAGTAGTAGAGATAGGAGATTTAAAGAAGGTTTGCGGTTTGAAGGTTTGAACTTGCTGGCAGAGGAAGTGGTGGATTCAGGTACAATTAGTGTGTTTAAAAGGATTTATACAAATAGGCAAAGTGTATCTGAAAATGGGTTCATTGCAGGTGTATGAAAACAGTGTAGTTGGATTCAAAAGCTGGCATGGAGTTGGTGGGTTAAAGGCCCATTTCTAGAACTCTAAATTTCAATGACTAGATATATCAGGCATCAGTAATATATGTCCCCCTGTTTATGTGGGCATCTTACATTCAGTGCATTCAGAGCTGACAGCACAAACAAATCATTTGGAACAACAGATGGCACCAATCTAACATGCTGCCAACAAAGCAATCAACAGGATGCCCATTTTTAAGCGCTAGCCAAATTAACCCTCAGATACTTCTGAATTAATTCAGAGTGAAATGTAGTGTATTTTGTGGTATCAACATGAAAAATGGAATGACTAATTAATTTTTTAAAACGTTGCTAAATCTGATGTATCCAGACATTTTGCTTTTGGAGAAAAATACAAGTTGCTAGAGGAAACCAGCAGGTCAAGCAGAGAGATGATCAATATTTCTGATGCAGCAGCATATAAACTCTGTACTGCATGTTCTTTTATGAAATTATTGTGAAGAGCCAGCAGTAACCAGACTGTTCATTTACCATACAGTTCAGCAGGGACCTGTGTAATGAGTTGCTGGCCTTGGAGTGATTCAGTGTGAGTTGTAATGAAAAGGTAACAAGGGTAAGATAACACTCCTGGAAAATGTTTATTGGACCCTTAAAAATAGCTACATCATTGAACTTAGTAATCACGAAATAACAAGTTGTTATAAAGATATTGCAATTATAGCACATTTTCATTTTGATATAGACTGGTCAAAGTACAATGGAAAGGACAGTCATAGTCCATGAAACGTAGAAGAGAGTTTTCTAAAGAAAAATATCATGGAATTGAGTAGAGAACAAGCTATTTCATATAATGGGGCATTGAAACAAGGTTATTTAATCATATCTTAATATATTAGATTGTATTAGATAGTGTTAGATTGAAGAGGCATAATTTCTAAGTGAGTTTAATAATGACATTGTTAAATTCAAAAATAATTGGTATGAGAGGCTGGAGTGGATTGGAAAATTAGATTAAAAGATAATAATTTGAACAATATTATGCTTGACAAAATGTTTTTAAATTCTCAGAATTGCACTGCAGTGAAAGAGCCTTCACATAATGTTAAGGATATTATAACATTAAAAAATGCATAATTCTGCATAGTCAGATAGGTCTACACTAGCAATTGGGATATATTGTCAGAGGTTTGAGCTGGACCCAGACAGGCAGGTCAATTCCCACTCTTGGAGTGCCTTTAGGACTTGAAAAAGACTATAAAAGCCAACAGGATATTAGTAAAAACGGAAAAAAACATCAATTCAAAAGCGCAATGGGAAGAACGACATATAAAGCTATTGTTAGGACATCCATTGATACATATGTGAAAAAGGAAGACATTAATAGTTAGCTGGGTCCTTTAGAGTCTGAAACCACGTCAGTCATGAAAGGAATAAGGAAGGGACAGCATTTTACATTTGGCCTCACAGTATGGAAAGGAAAAACATTTTGGGCATAAGAAACTGAAAAGAGTGAGGTATTTAAAGTAGCATGAGCAAACAAAGTAAAAGATATGAAATGTTTTAGACCTGATGGACTTCATCATTGGATTTAAAAGTTGCTGCATTGTGTAAATTGACAAATTTGTTGTGATAATTACAACCTTTTCTTGATTCCAGATTGTTTATGTGGTAATGTTGAGGCAAGGCAATGCAGAGCTGTCTCCAGCTCCTGATCCATGCTCTCAGTCTGGCCGTTAGATTGAGAGTGGTAACCTGATGACAGTTTGGCTGTGGCTCCCAAAAGAGAACAGAAAGCCTGCCAGATACAGAACGTGAACTGTCGTCCTCAATCAGATACTATACCCGGAGAGAAGCTGTGCAGCCTAAACTCAGCTGAATCATGGGTCACCCAGTCTCAGGAGTGGATGGGAGCTTGGGGAGAGCAATGATATAGGCTGCGTTAGAGAACCTGTCCACCACTACCAAAATGATAGTGTTCGCATCTGACGGAGACTGACCAGTGATGAAATCCACCAAGACGTTAAAGCAGGGACTATGAGGCATGGGCAGTGGGTGGAGCAGACAGCAAGGTACTAACATGACTTCTTGTTCCAGGCACAAGTGGGTCAGGTAGAGACAAAGTCATGGACATCGTGGGATATAGACAGCCACCAAGATCATCTCTTTATGAATTCCAGTATATGTTGAATCCCAGGGTGGCCAAGCAGATGGGAAGAGTGACCCAACTCCAACACCCTGGAGGCCAATTGGCAGGGACAAACAGCTGGTTGGGAAACTCCCCACCTGAGCCTTACTCTGACTGTTGGGCAGCCTGCAGCTCTGTTTCTAGTCCCCAGATCTCCAGCACAGCTATGGATGTGTGGGGAAGGATGGGCTCTGGATTGGCATTGTCCTCAGAGGTGTCAAGACTGTGGGAGAGAGCATCTGCCATGGTATTCTTGCTTTCGGGATAGTAGGCAAGAGTGAAATTAAACCGGATGAGAAGGAAGTCCAATGGGCTTGCCAGGAGTTAAGTCTGTTGGCATTATGAATGTAGGAGAGGCTTTTGTGATCTGCCGTACCAGAAAGGGGTGCTCTCCTCCCTCTAGCCAGTGTCACCATGCTTCCAGGGTCTCACTGTTAGGTAAAAGTTCTTGGTTCTCGACATTATTGTTACATTCTGCAGGAGTCAAGTAACAAGAAAGAAAAGCACAAAGGTGTAGCTGATAATCTACTGAAGAGCGCTGTGAGAGTACAGCTCCAAAACCGACATCAGATGCATCAACCTCGATGATGAATGGATGGGATGGGTTTGGATGTTGTAGCACTGGGACAGAGGCAAAGCATCACTTTAGCTCTGAGAATGGTTGGTCTGCTTTACTTGTCCGTTGGAACCCTGCATACGTCTTGTTGGTGAGTGCAGGTATGGGAGCCGCAATGGAACCAAAGTTTCTGATGAAGCAGTGATAAAAGTTTGAGAGCCCCATGAAACATCTCCTGTGATTGACTGTAGATGGTTTCGGCCACCCTGTGACTATCTGAACTTTACATGAGTCCATTGAACACTGGAATGTAGCCCAAGAACGATACATGCTCTTTGTGCAACTCACTCTTCTATGGCTTGATATAAAGGTTGTTCTTGTGGAGCTGCCTTAGAACCTTCTAAATATATTGGATGTGGTCCTGGTGAGAGTGGTAATACGTAGATAAGAATATCATCCAAATAGACAGAAACAAACTGATTCAATATGTCCCAGAGCATATAATTGACCAGGGCCTGAAAATTAGCAGGCATGTTAGCCAGACCAAATGGCATCACAAGGTACTCATAGTGGCTAGTGGAGGGGTTGAATGCTGTCTTCCACTGATTTCCTTCTCGGATGCAAACCAGGCTGTAAGCAGTGCTCAGATCTATCTCAGGGAGTATGGTTCCTCCCTGGAGATGTGCGAAATGCAGCAGAAGAAGGTAGCAGTTCATCTTCATGAAGTTGTTGAGGAGCCAAGAGTCAAAACAAGAATGGAGCTCACCATCCCTCTTGCTCACAAAATAGAAGCCACCCCTGCTGATGGGGTGGATGGATAGATAAGGCCAGTGCCTCCTTGATGTATTCTTCCATGGCCACTGTTTCAGGATGAGAGGGGCAAAAAAAGCCAGCCCCAAGTTTAGAGTCAATTGTTAACCATGAAGTGATGGAGTACTTGGTGACACAGGACAATATAGTACAAAGTCTGCATGGTTTCCTTCAGGGAAAATCCCGCCTGATGAACCTGTTGGAATTCTTTGAGAAGATTACAAATAGGATAGATAAAGGGGATGTAGTGGATGTTATATATTTGGACCTTCAGAAGGTCTTTGACAAGGTGCCACACATGAGGCTGTTTACCAAGTTAAAATCCCATGGTATTACAGGAAAGTTACTAACATGATTAGCGTATTGACTGATTGGTAGGAGGCAGCAAATGGGAATAAAAGGATCCTTTTCTGATTGGCTGCCAGTGACTAGTGGTGTTCCGCAGGGGATGGTGTTGGGACCACTTTTTTTAATGCTGTATATAAATGATTTAGATGATGGAATAAATGGCTTTGTTGCCAAGTTTGCAGATGATATGAAGATTGGTGGAGGGGCAGATAATGTTGAGGAAACAGGTAGGATGCAGAATAACATAGATTAGGAGAAGGGGCAAGAAAGCGGCAAATGAAATACAATGTTGGAAAATGCATGGTCATGCACTTTGGTAGTAGAAATAAATATACAGACTATTTTCTAAATGGGGAGAGAATCCAGGAATCTGAGATGCAGAAGGACTTGGGAGTCCTTGTGCAGAATACCCTGAAGGTTAACTTGCAGGTTGAATTGGTGGTGAGGAAGGCAAATGCCATGTTAGCATTCATTTCAAGAGGTCTGGATTACTAGAGAAAGGATGTGATGCTGAGGCTTTATAAAGCACTGGTGAGGCCTCACCTTGCGTATTCTGAACAGTTTTGGACCCCTCATCTTAGAATAGATGTGCTGGCATTGGAGAGGGTTCAGAGGAGGTTCACAAGGATGATTCCAGGAATGAAAGGGTTATCATACGAGGAATATTTGATGCCTCCAAGTTTGTACTTGCTGGAATTCTGAAGGATGAGGGGAGATCTCATTGAAACCTTTCGAATGTTGAAAGGCCTAGACAGAGTAGATGTGGAAAGGATGTTTCCCATGGTGGGAGAGTCTAGGACAAGAGGGCACAGCCTCAGGATAGACAGGCTCCCTATCAAAACAGAGATGCAGAGAAATTTCTTCAGCCGGATGGTGGTGAATTCATGGAATTTGTTGCCACATGCAGCTGTGGAGGCCAGGTCGTTGGGTGTATTTAAGGCAGAGATTGATAGGTTCTTGACTGGACATGGTATCAAAGGTTACAGGGAGAAGGCCAGGAACTGGGGTTGAGGAGGAGATAGAAAAAAGGATCAGCCATGATTGAATGGTGGAGCAGACTCGATGGGCCAGCTGGCCTAATTTTGCTCCTATGTCTTATGGTCTCATGGTCTAAGGAAAGCTAGGACCAGGTAAGATGTAAATGGCACAGTCGTATGGCTGGTGTGGAGACAGGGAGGTGGCCTTCTTCTTATGTAATACCTCAAGAAGGTCAGCACATTCACCTAGAACATCAGATAGGTCTACACTAGCAATTGGGATATATTGTCAGATGTTTGAGCTGGACCCAGACAGGCAGGTCAATTCCCACTCTTGGAGTGCCTTTAGGAACAGATTAATCTGTGGGTTGTATCAAGAGAGCCAGGGAAGGCCAAGTACCAGTGACAGTTTGGGTGAATCAGTCAGGTGGAAGGAGAGCTGTCTGGCATAAGTTGGAGGGATGCAGAAAGAAAGAATTTTCTAGTGTCCAGAGGCCAACCATCCAGGGCCTTGATATCAATATTCTCTCTCAATTGTTGAATGGGAACTCCCCATCTTTGTGCCTGAGTGATATCCATGAGGTTCTTGGCTGCCCTGGAGTCAATAAATGCCAGAGGCTCATGGATCTGGGACCCATGACAGGGAAACTGGGAGATTACTCAATTGGAAAGGATCGACCTATCAGAATTCCTCTTCTTAATGACGGGTCTCCCCTTTTACTGGGTGCCTGGGACATGATGCCTGGAACTGTTGTGGAGAGCCACAGTGGAACAGCAACCTGTTCTCCTGAGATAGGAGCAACCACTCCTCCCCCAGCCCACATGGGATCCTCCATAGACTGTGTACTGGGTGATCAGAGAGGGGATGAAGACAGGCAGTGATTTTATGAGTAGGAGGCTCAGGGCATTCTCTCTCTCTGCGCCACTCAGCTGCCTGATTGTCCAATCAAATGGCCAGATTTATCATGTCATCCAGGCATTCCTGTTCATGATGCACTGTTACCTCATGCTGGACCTCTGTGCTCAACCCACACTGGAAAGGGGTAATGAGTGATCACGAGGAAATCTGAAGATGCTGGAAATTCAAACAACACACACAAAATGCTGGTGGAACACAGCAGACGAAAGGTTCTGTCCTGATGAAGGGTCTCGGCCCGAAATGTCGACAGTGCTTCTCCTTATAGATGCTGCCTGGCCTGCTGTGTTCCACAAGCATTTTGTGTGTGTTGTTTGGTAATGAGTGATCCCTCCTTTTACCCTGTCTCAACCCCAAGTGTGCAGAACTTCACTGTGTAGTGTCTCACTGAACCTTTCCATTGGTGCAGCTCCAAGAGTTGCTAGGGAGCTTGAACAAGTGGGGGTCTGTCTGAGTTTCACTATGTCAGCCAATTTACTTGCATCATCACTGAACAGATCTGTCTGAGTTTGGACAGTCAGCTCACACTGGGTAATAAAGTTTCTGCAGCCATCGGGGTCACAGAAGAATCTGCCTGGTGGAGAAATGAACAGTTCAGTTCCGCAAGCAGTCCAGGGACCTGGGGCGTTGGAGGCCGAGGCTGTTGAAGTGTGCCGGTGCTGGAAGTGGGGCTGTCCTGGCAACGAGCTGCTGAATAGCCTCAGTGAGAGCAGTAATGACCATCTGTTTTGATTTGCTGAATCATTGTTGCAAGTGCTTACACCTGTTCTTTCAGCTTGGACTGCACTTGCCATCATTAAAGTGGCTGTCGCTCTGCAGGAGCCATTTCTGCCAATCCAGCCTCTGTAGACTTCAATTTCTCTTCCAGCTGACCGATGAAATGCAGAGCCAATTTCAACTGTTCTCTCTCTGCTGGATCCATTTTGATGGTCAAGTCTTGCTGACAGGAGTTCCATTACACAGAGCTCCCAAGCGCAGAGGGAGAGACACAGGTACGGAATGAACGGGTCACTGAACTTTAATAAGAACTGTTCAGGACAAAGGAAAATAATAAGTGCCGACCAACAAGGCCGCTAACAATTCTCAAACTAACTGAAAACTAACTGCGGTTCAAAAGCAGTAACCTAATACCACTCCTTTAATAGAGTCTATCTAAATCATTAGCCATCTTTTCTGGAACGTGGACTAACCCTAGCAGGGAGCATTGTTGCCCCTTGGTTTTGATCAAGACTTGACAAGGCTGAAGCAACAGTAAGAAAGTTATTTACAATTACAAAGAAACCCTAATTGGTTGGAATGTGTGCATTCTCAAGTGTGTGATTGCCATCAACTTTCAGCTGCTTGCCTGAGAGAGCACGCGGAGTCCGCGGCAGTCAATGTTGCCTCTAGGGTGTGCACGTTTGTGCACACACACATTTTTTGCTACTATCGCACAAAGGAATTTAAACTGCACTCAAAAGATTCTCTCCTGCTACCTCGTTGGCATGGAGAGTATATTTTACGATCATAAACAATCTCATTTCCTTTTCCGGTTGCTGATATGGACAGTGTTGACAAGGTGGAGTATGCAATGATTTGTCTGCAGATTTCGGAATTGACTTATTTATATTGTTTTTATTGAAGAAATTATTCAGTGCACACTTGTTGTGACTGGGCAGAAAATTGAACAGCACAAGATTTTTGCACACACTGGTCTTTACAAATTAGAGGGAACATTGGTGGCAGTGTCTGCATTTGTGACCATATTAACTGAGACTGATGATGGATGAACAGAACAAAGACAGAGTAAGAACGAACAGGCTAAGTTTAGGGTTGTCACTGTGCAACTTCGGGTACTAAGGATCTGTGGTATTTCTTTCACTTATGGGTTGTGAATTTTTGAAATTCCAGCGTAATACAGATACCCAGTCCATGAGGTTGTTCAAGAGGTTTAGAATGAAGCGTTATAGTGATTAGATAGAAAAGGAATTCTGAGAACCAGCATCTCATGGAATGGCAGAACAGACTTACTTCTGCTCCTTTTTCAGAAAGCAGAAAATTAATTCCCAAAACATGAATCTCCATGTTTTGCTGAATTTTGCAGCGGAATCCAGGCAGTAATATTTTGTTCATGCCTACAGGTAGTCTTTTAATGGTTGCACAGGGGCTGCAAATCGATGCCTTAGATCCTTCAGTATTTTAAATGCTAACCCTCTTGGCAGACTGTTCAACTGAGACGTAATTAAAGGTGCAATAAATATAATGGCATACTGACAAAGAAAGCACCACATGCCTCCGCATGGAGCCAGCTGTGGCATCTGCAGATCTCTCTCGAAAACCAATGTCTGAAGCAAGAAGGGTCGGGGTATTTATAACTTTGACAGCTACAGGTGAAACATGGACACCAGTCTTTATATTTTAAATGTGATTCCAACATGTTGTAGAAGACTTGCCACTGCCCAGCTTACACGCCAAACACCCTGACAACGCTAACACTTTGAGGAGGTTGAGTTTGACCTCTGGAGAGTTGCTCTGCTCTGATGAAGCTCAAGCTCTGTCACCCCAGGCTATTACTGGTTCAGCTGCTAGTTATTAGATTACAGACCTCAGGCATTATAAGAGTGAGAAAGGAATACCCACTTTGATCTGATGCATTTGAGCTCCAAGGACGAGAACTGTTTTCATGATGAAACCTTCAGAAAAAAATGGAAACAACATAAAAGAGGGGCATTTGGAACTATTGAGGCTACAATGGTCCTCTGAAAAGCAGTGAACCTTATTTTCAATTCCTACCCTTAGTGATTCCAGTTACTTCAAGTACTGTTCCCTTTTGAAAACTACAGTTAAGTCAATCCTGACCTGAAATAACAACATTCATTTTCCTTCCAGAGCTGCTGCTTGATCTGAATTCCTTCAGCTATCTAGATTCCAGCATCTTCCGTGTGCATCCACCACGCTCTCCGGCAATACGTTTGAATTGCTGACTACTTGATGCTAGGAAAACTTTGCCTCCTGTTACTTTTGGTTCTTTTGTAATCACCTTAGTGAAATGTAAACAAATCTTTTGTCATCAGGTGCCAAGAAAGTGGCTGCAGATGATTGATTCAGCTCCTCTAGTGTTCTCAGCTCCTTCCTGTAGATCACTTTGTAGAGATCTTTTTTCACTTTGACGTGAAAGAGTTTTTTTCTGTTGTTCAGAGTCAAAAAAAGCCAAATTAAATCCACTGTGCTTTAATGTTGTAAGACAATAAAACTTAAAATCTTCTGAGCAGGGATGAGGGAGTGGTGTATAACCAGACTATTCTGCGTCTAGAATATCTCTAGAACTGTGATTAAATGGAGAGCAGGACTTGTTTCATTGAGCATTTGTTCTCATTGATTGGGGCCCAAGTCCATAGCTCCCTAAAATCGGCCATACTCATCATTAGGGTGGTTAAGAAGGTATACCAACCTTGCCTTTATTAGTTGAGGAACTGATTTCAAGTGCTTTATAAATCTTTGGTTCGGCTGCATTTACACCTCCATGTAACGACACACACCCAGCTGTGCCAGCTTCTGGGTTTACACGCTCTCACTCTCTGGAACATGGTTAGCTGGCATGACCCCCTTAAAGATCCAGGACTGTCCTACTAATTCGAAATCATGCTTTGGGCGCCAAGAATCGAGGTTCAGTGCTCAATTGATATTGCCTAATGTTTGTTTTGTGCTCAGTTCTCAGTCCAGTTTGATACCGTGTCTCAATCATTGCTTCAGATACACCAGTATTTGGGTCCAAACCATTGTTGTCAAGGACTCTCATCACACTATATCTTTCTCCACCCAGTAACCCATCCCACCACCACTACTTTATCATTTCTTGTCAGAATCACCTTACGTACAGATACTCCAAAAGCTAGTGTAACTTTATGTACATAAAGTCATTTTATTTATATATTTAATAATTTGTATTTATTGTGCTTTTAATTGTGTTCTTTATGCTTACTGTGCCTGTTTATGCTACATTGGGTCAGGAGTAACAATCATTTTGTTCTCCTTTACACTTGTGATTTGACAAATGATAATAAACAGTCTTGAATCTCGAATCTCGGGTGTTGCATTCATTTCTGGTTGTCCCATCTTATGAAGGATGTGGACACTTTGGAGAGGGAGCAGAAGAGCTTTACCAAGATGCTGCATGGACATGAGGGTTTGTGCTATAATGAGAGATTGATCAAAATAGAGTAGCAGGGGCTGTACGAAAATCAAACAAGTTTATAAATTAATGAGAGGCATAGATAGATTGGATAGCCAATGCCATTTTCCCAGGGTCACACTATCTAATACATTTAATGTATTTAAGGTGAGAGGGGTAAAATTCACAGATGTCTTGGACAAGTTTGTTATAGAAGGAGAGGTGGGTGCCTGGGATTGCTCTGCGAGGGGTGGTGGTGGGAGCAAATATCATAGAGGCATTTAAAGGAATAGGGACACAACTATGCAGAGAATAGAGGGATTATGGAACATGTGCAGACAGAAGGGATTAGTTTAATTAAGCAACATTAGATTAACTTTTGGTTCACTATCATGGGCAAAGGGCCTGTTCCTGTAGTTCATTGTACTGGACGATTGGCCCATCTCCTCTGCTGAAGGGATTGCATACCTGGAGACTCACACCTTCTGTTACTTCAAAATTGATAGGTTAGGGTCAACTTCCCATTCAGGACTTTTTTTCTGTACCTTTACCTATTATCTGCTTCACATTAAAATTCCTCTCCAAAATGTTTGTGGAACTTGATTAAAATTGGTGCTTGGTTACACATTAAATAAACATTAGTAATGACATGTAAAGTGACTTATGTTGTAAGCACATTCATATTTGATTAAGTGAAGGGAGTTGAATGCTGAACTAAGAAATTCTAGTCCTCATGACATCTCATGGACAACTTGAAGTGATGAGCAAATAAAGCTGCAGAAGCAAAGCAGAACAGGAATAAACAAGTGTTCCATCTCAAGCAGGCAATATTTTACCACATGATGTTTTTTCTGCTATGAATTCCTTATTATTCAAGGTGCAGGACAGCAAGATCACTGTTAGCAAATTAACCAACAACAAATTCCCTTTCCTTTACGAATCAAATGCATTACTTTGCATTTATTGTATAAATGTTCAGTAGAACTATGCTATTGTGTTCATATAAAACATCAAGATAATATGAGCAAATAGTTTTCTAAAACAAATTCACTGACTGGATCAGATTAAACTCTATCGACAAAATTAGTGCAATGTAGTTCAGTTTTTAAAATTTCTGCTTCCTTTTCAATTTCCTTCATATAACCATTTATCCTCTGCTTTTAGCACCTATTTGTGTTTTAACATCAACAATATAAAATGAAACAGCTGTTAAATAACTATTTTTGAATAACTACTAATAGATCATTTGAAAATACGTACATGGTACATTCCTCCCACACATACACTGAATTAATTTTTCAGTAAGTCATATTTGCCCTCACAGTTAGCTATGAAGAAGTTCTTATCAAGAATAGTCCTTGGCTCACATATTACAAATTATCTTCTGCTGTATTCTACTGCCACTATTTAATCACTCTTCTCCTGGTCTAATTGTTTTGATGTCAATTGTCATGGAAAATAATAAGAAAGTATAACGTTGCCCTGCTATTAAAAAGACACTTGGCTGAAAGAAGAAGACGAAATAGATACTAAATAGATGAAGCACTAACACGATCAGTCAGTTTAAAAGAACAGGTTTAGCATACAATTTTAGTCCTAATTACTGATTGCTGTGAATTGAACATTCATTGCCTGCAGATGTCAAACCAGAAATCTGTAGGACTCAGACTCAAGTGCTGATTAGGATAATATTCCTAGAGCAGAATATGTCAGCTCCTCTCCTCCTGTGCGGGTGTTGAGTGGTTGGCTGGTATACTGTGCCAGTTTGTAAGATGCAGAAGGGGACACTGACATTCCTATATGGAACACTGATGACCCAGCTGGAAGAGAGATGTTTACAGTCTTCAGCGAGGAAGATGGCTTCCCACATTCCTTGCCCTCCTGTTCCTCTGACCTGCAACATACTGCATGTTGCTTGGTCTCATGATTTCCCATGGTTCCTCTTCGATGTGAAAGAAAACTGCTAGTGAGATACCAGTTCACATATTCAGACGACTCAAAGAAGGAAAAAATTGAAAGATTCTCCCTTACTCAGGGAGTCCTTGGGATGTGGACAATCAAAATGGGGACCATCTGGAAAGGCATTCGTTACCTTGAATGTCTATGGCAGGAACATGCAAAAGCCACACGCCAACTGTGGAAGCAGCTCAAAACTTAACAAAACGCCCACTTGTCTGTCCTTTCAGACTCTGTCTGTTTCATTGTGGAGGACTCCATGGTTCCCATGTTACTCACATCAGTCACTTCAGTGGCTACAAAACTGGAATGGAAGCAAATCACTTTTGATCCAGATGGAAAAATTCTCATTTAAGTTTCTACTTTTCAAGCATTAACATCACACTAGGAACAGTAGCAATTATTCTCATTATTATTCCCATCAACCCACACCTGGACCATAGCCCTCCATTATCCTCCTGTCCAGGTACTTATTCAAATTTCTCTTGCATGTTGAGATTGAATCTGAAGCCTTTACTTCCTCTGGTAGCTTGTTCTACACTTGCACCTCTGTCTGAGAGAAGTTTCCCCTTGGGTTCCTCTTAAATATTTCATCTTTCAAGTCAAGTCAAGTTTATTGTCATTTAACTATACATAGGTACACCGTCAAACGAGTCAACATTTCTCCAAACCAGAGTATAAAGCACAGAATGACACATAACACACAATAACTTATGAAAATATGGATAAAATCTAAAGATGAATTGTGCATAAATAAGCAAACTAAAATGCACAAATTAAATATTGTCAGGTACAGTACAGATTAACCTGCATTTCTGGTTTGGACCTTGCCTTCATTATGTCACCTTAAAGCATCTGCTTTTTTTTGTTTTATATTTGAAGTTCTATAACCAGAAACTTCCACAGGAGGATGACACCATGATTAGAGAGATAGTGGACAATGTGGAAGGCCGTCAAAACTTGCAGTGAGATCCGGACCAGCTTGAAAAATGGGCTGAAAAATGGCAGATGGAATGTAATACAGACATGTGTAGAGTGTTTCACTTTGTGGGGACAAACCACAGTAAGACCTCCACAGTGAATGGAAGGATATTGAGGAATGCGGTAGAACAGAGGGATTTGGGAATACAGGCATTTAACACCATCATACCCTCGAAACTGGTGGGGTAGCTGTTGCCACTGGGTCTCAACACCTCCCTCTGCAGCTGAATCCTGGGCTTCTTAACAGAAAGACTACAGTCAGCCCATATGGGCAGCAACATCTCTAGTCCCATCACGCTGAGCACTGGTGCTCCCTGGGGCTGTGTCTCAGCCTGTTGTGGAGTGGAGCGCCTGGTGAATTGGTGTGAGAAGAACAACTTAAGTCTGAATATGGAGAAGACCAAGAAAATCATTATGGACTTCAAGAAGGTGCAGGTGGACCATTTCCTTCTGTGAATACATGGCTCTTCCATAGAAAGAGTTAAGTGCACCAAGTTCCTGGGAGTTCACATCACAGATGATCTCACCTAGTTCTTTAATATCACCTCCATGAGCAAGAAGGCACAGCAGCACCTCCACTTTCTAAGGAGATTGAGGCAAGCGAGGCTCCCCCCACCTCCATCTTAACTGAATTTTATAGGAGCACCATTGAGAGTGCCTGACAAGTTGCATCTCCATCTGGTACGGGAGAAGTCAAGCATCGGACTGGAAGTCTCTACAGAAGGACTGAGTCAATCGTAGGTTGACTCCGGGCACATTTATCAGGAGCATGGCATTATACAGGGCCCTTAGTATTATTAATGAACCTACCCATCCATCCAGTATCCTCTTTGACTTTCTACCATCAGACAGGAGACTACAATACATAAAAACAAGAACGGTCAGGATGAGAAACAGTTTCCTCCCTCAGGCCATTAGGCTTCTGAAATCTCTGCCGCATCACATTCAAAGTGTCACAGGTTAATCTGTTCTGTACCTGACAATATTTAATTTGTGCACTTTAGTTTGCTTATTTATGCACAATTCATCTTTAGATTTTCATCTTTGATCTTCCTTTTATAGACAATAGACAATAGGTGCAGAAGTAGACCATTCGGCCCTTCGAGCCTGCACCACCATTTTGAGATCATGGCTGATCATCCACTATCAATACCCAGTTCCTGCCTTGTTCCCATATCCCTTGATTCCCCTATCCATAAGATACCTATCTAGCTCCTTCTTGAAAGCATCCAGAGAATTGGCCTCCACTGCCTTCCAAGGCAGTGCATTCCAGACCCCCACAACTCTCTGGGAGAAGAAGTTTTTCCTTAACTCTGTCCTAAATGACCTACCCCTTATTCTCAAACCATGCCCTCTGGTACTAGACTCTCCCAGCATCTGGAACATATTTCCTGCCTCTATCTTGTCCAATCCCTTAATATATATGTTGCAATCAGATCCCCTCTCAATCTCCTTAATTCCAGCATGTACAAGCCCAGTCTCTCTAACCTCTCTGCGTAAGACAGTCCTGACATCCCAGGAATTAACCTTGTGAATCTACGCTGCACTTCCTCTACAGCCAGGATGTCCTTCCTTAACCCTGGAGACCAAAACTGTACACAATACTCCAGGTGTGGTCTCACCAGGGCACTGTACAAATGCAAGAGGATTTCCTTGCTCTTGTACTCAATTCCCTTTGTAATAAAGGCCAACATTCCATTAGTCTTCTTCACTGCCTGCTGGACTTGCTCATTCACCTTCAGTGACTGATGAACAAGGACTCCTAGATCTCTTTGTATTTCACCCTTACCTAACTTTACACCGTTCAGATAATAATCTGCCTTCCTGTTCTTATTCCCAAAGTGGATAACCTCACACTTATTCACATTAAACATCATCTGCCAAGTATCTGCCCACTCACCCAGCCTATCCAAGTCACCCTGAATTCTCCTAACATCCTCATCACATGTCACACTGCCACCCAGCTTAGTACCATCAGCAAACTTGACTCTATCTCTATCTCCCTTTCCCAGTTCTAATAAAAGACCTCTGACCTAAACATGAAATCCACTTCTTTTTCTACAGATGCTGACTGAGCTGCTTAGTGTTTCCCATATTTACTGTTTTCACTTCATTTTGGGCCTGTTAAAATATCTGGCTCCTGTTTCCAGAAGAAAAGATAGGCTCTGCTGTAGAATGGACCATTACATGGGTGAATTAGGCTCTATTTCACAGTCTGAATCTTAAGAAAAAGTGAACTCAGACCAATCAATGGCGGGGTTTTTGCTGATTTCTAACCTTTTCTATCTTCATCTTCAAAATCCTTCCTAAGTTCTGCCTTTCTTTAGTATTGCTTGCAGTCATCCAATCAATCAATCCAATTATCAATTCCAAAATCTGATCAAAAATGCAGTATCCCACTCTGCCTTGATTGAACCAAGACTCTGTGGACTATAGAAACTGACACAGAGTGATGGGAAAAAAAGAAAAAAAAAGATGAGATAGAGAGCAAGAAAGGGAGAGAAACAGGTTTGACCTCTTGTGGCTTTTACATTGACATAAAGGCTTGATGTCTGAATGCTGTCCAAAGAAGCTTTTAGACTTATTGACATTTGGGAGATGACTGCCTGACATGCAACTAGTTTGGCTCAGCAACAGAGAGTGAGTTTTGGGAAGTTATTAAGGTACTTTATTTTCCTTGCAAAAATGTACCTTGAGTGACCAAGAGATAATGTTGCAGCTATATAGAACCCTGGTCAGACCCCATTTGGAGTACTGTGCTCAATTCAGGTCGCCTCACTACAGGGAGAATGTGGAAGCCATAGAAAGGGTGCAGAGGAGATTTACAAGGATGTTGTCTGGATTGGGGAGCATGCTTTATGAAAACAGGTTGAGTGAACTTGGCCTTTTCTCCTTGGAGCGATGGAGGATAAGAGGTGACCTGATAGAGGTGTACAAGCATGTGAATAGTCAGAGGCTTTTTCCAGGGCTGAAATGGTTGCCACAAGAAGACACAGGTTTAAGGTGCTAGGGAGTAGGTACAGAGGAGATGTCAGGGGTAAGTTTTTTACTCAGAGAGTGGTGAGTGCATGGAATGGGCTGATACGATAGGGTCTTTTAAGAAACTTTTGGATAGGTACATGGAGCTTAGAAAAATAGAGGGCTATTGGTAAGCCTAGTAATTTCTAAGGTAGGGACATGTTCGGCACAATTTTGTCGGCTGAAGGGCCTGTATTGTGCTGTAGGTTTTCTATGTTTCTATGGCACACGCATAATGCTGGTTGAACTCAACAGGTCAGACAGAATCTGTGGAGGAAGTTCAATAGCTGACATCTTGAACTGAGGCCCTTCAACAGGCCTCAGGTATCTTATTCTGAATAATTTTTTTCATGTATCTGTGTTAAATCCAAGAGCTACTGAGAATGAAATTGTGTTTAATCATTTGGATTGTGATGCAACATTATGGCTTTCTAATATTAAAGATTGTATCAAACAGTTGACACAGGAAAGGAAAGAAAACTGAAATACTTTCTCTCAGGTTAGGTGAGGAAAAGAAGGTTACGGCATGGAAATTACTGTAATCTCTCAACCTCAGGTAAGGAATTGTAAATTCTTTCATCATGTACTAAAAATTCCCTAGCCAAGCTACTGCACATCTGATAGGAATTCAATTTCAGGCCCATTATAAATGTGGATAGGCAAGGGAAGACATTCAAGCCTCGAGTTTTGAGTCCAATGAGATCTTTGGTTTCTTGAACTTTGTGGACCTTCTTAGCCATTCTGCTTGACCGTTCACTTGTTAACAACAGGCAGAGAGTGGTGGTGGTGTTACAGGCTGTTAAATTAAAACAAAACAGACCAATAAGGAGTTAGCCTATGCTCTATTTTCACCTGTTTATTCAGCTTTGAGTGTGATAATATACTACAAGAGTTCTATTGCAGTATAAAGTAAGGTGAATATTCAATTAATCTATTTCATTTTTTTCCTGATTAAGAGTGATTTTCATCTAGGAATACATGTAAATATGATATCATGGGCCCATTACTCTTCCGAAAATGGCTTTAGTATGAGTGCAATGAAAATATTTGCCATTCCATCTATATTACAGGAAATGGAGCATTTTAATCAAATTCTCCCAAAGATTTTCATTTATACGCTGCCTTTCATGACATTGTGATGTCCTAATTCACCTTGCAGTGAATATGTTCCTGTGGAAAACATGCAGGGAAATCCCTTAGTTTTCATTAGCAACCGTGTTAATTGTTATATGGCTTTATTTACTGATAATGATTGGTGAGGAGGGTGTCAGAAAATGCTGGGTTGGACATCAGGCTCAAAACCCTATTCCTCATCAAACTACAGGATATATTTACAACCACCCTAGAAACACAAAAACTCTTAGTTTAAGGACTTATCTGAAAGGAAGATATACTGTACAAAACTCAAGGAACTTTATATTCCTGCTGCAATGTTTATGAAAATGTTAACAATCCCTAGATCAAATAGCTTAGAATAAACTGTTAATTTATGATTGTTCTAAGAAAACACATGGAGACAGGAAAAGGATTCATCTTGGTTTGAGTGTGGCTAATCTGTAGCTCACTCTATTTGTTTGTGTCTGGTAATTGGTAATTATAATTGGTTTATTCTTGTCACATGTACTGAAATACAGTGGAAAGCGGTGTTTTGCATGCCATCAAGGCACATCATTCCAAACGTAAACACACCGAGTATAAGTTACATAAGTTTTATGAGTACAAATGGAAAAGCAGTAACATAATGCAGAACATAATGTTGCAGTTACAGAAAAATGCAATGAAGGTAGATAAATAAGCTACAAAGGCCATAACAAGGTAGACTGAGAAATCAAGATTTCACCTTCGTCATAAAAGAGGTCAATTCAAGGAGCCTCATTCATGCCTTTTTAATAAATCTCTTTCGGCCTGAAGGTCATCTGTAGTTACATACTGCATCCTGCCTCAGTTTAGGATTAATTTTTAAAAATCATCTCATTTCCTGAGTATTTCATATTTGAGAATTCACTAATGCTCTACAGAACATTTCTCCATGATGCGGTTCTAAACTGTGGGCAAGGTCATCGATGGAGTTGGTCAGTGTTAGAGTGATCAGGCTTTGGGTTAACAGGCTTAAGTGAGCACAGTTGGAGGCTAAGGATGCTGAATTGTTTGCTATCATTTGTTTTTGATTGTGAAACTTGGGCTTGAGAAGTTGGAACCAAAGGTATAGCAAGCTCTGTGAGAAGAGCCTGGGTAGGTGATCTAGGTTAGTGCAAAACTCAAAGCTTTCAGAGAGAGGCACAGGTAAGAACAGGTAAGCTTGTTTTATGGCCTGTAAATCCTTAGTCTTTAGATTAGTGTAGGCATGATGGTTAAGGTGGTAGAATGTTCCTCCTGTGAGATGTTGGATTTCAGAGTACCTGACAGTCTCCCTGATGGCATCCAGAGGAAGTGCACCCAACTTCAGTTCCTGACTGCCAAGGCCAAGGAATGGGAGATGGAGCTGGATGTACTCAGAACCAACAGGATGGCTGAAAACCTCATAGATAAAACTTTTATTGAGGTGATCACACTCAGAATTCAGGCTTCAAATAGTAGATGGATGACCACCGGAAGTAAGGGTTGCAAGGAATCAGTGCAGGGTTGCCCTGTGGCAGTTTCCCTCAACACAATTATAGTCTTTTGAATACTGCTGGGGGAAGGGGGTGACCTATCAGGGCACAGTGGCAGAAGCCAGGCCAGTGGCACTGTTGTCAGCTCTGAGGCTCAGCAGGAATGGGCAGAGCAATAGTGATAGGAAACTCAACAGTTAGGGAGAGATTCTGTGACTGACAAAGTGACGCCATAATGATGTGTTACCTCCAAGATGCTAGGGCCCGTGATGTCTCAGAGTATTCTCAAGAGGGAGGGTGAGCAGCCAGAGATTGTGGTGCACATTAGCATTAATGACATGGGTAGAATGAGGGAAGAGGATAGGGTGTTAGGAAAGAGGCCAAAGTGCAGAACCACCAAGGTAGTAATAGCTGGATTTTTCCCAATGCCACATGATAGTTAGGGCAGGAATAGGATGATAATACAGATGAATGAGTTGCTGAGGGAATGGTGCAGTGGGACAGAGTTTCAATTACCGTACTTGGATAATTGGAATCTTTTCTGGGCTATGGTGACCTGCACAAGGGGGACGGGTTGCACCTAAACAGGAGGAGAACTAATATCCTGGCTGGGAGGTTCACTGATGCCACTCAGGAGGATTTAAACTAGTTTGGCAAGGGGACGGGAACCAGAACCCAGATCATAAAGTGGAGGGATGCAGAGGAAGGTAGATGCCAGGGTCAGTTAAAACAGGCAGGAGAAAAGAAATAGATATGAGTATTGTTGGTAATGCTGATGAACTTAGAGCATGGATCAATACATGGATCTCTGATATTGTGGCCATTACAGAGACTTGGTTGAGAAAGGAACAGGAATGGGTGTTTAGTGTGCCATGATTTCAGTGCTTTAGAAAAGATAGAGAAGAAGATAAAAGAGGTGGTGGAGTTACACTACTAATCAGAGACAATATCACAGGTGACTTTAGAGGAGACATAATGGAAGCTTCGTTCACTGAGTCTATATGTGTTGAACTTAAAAGAAGGTTGGGTGCAATCACTCTGATGGGGTTGTACTACAGATCCCAATAGCCACAGGGACATTGAGGAAGAGATATGCAGGCAGGTTAAGGAAAAAGTGTAAAAACAATTGTTGTCATGGCAGATTTCAACCTCCCTAATATAAACTGGGACCTTCTTAGAACAAACGGCTTAGAGGGAGCAGAATTTTTTAGGTGCATCTAGTATGTAGAAAGTCCAACAAGAGGAAGAAGTCAGAAAAGAACTCAAGAAGGAAATTAGGAAAGCCAAGAGGGGCAAAGAAAGGTCCTTGATAAGCAGGATTAAAGAGAACCCCAAAGCACTCTATACATGCATGAGCAGCGAGAGGATAACTAGGGAGAGTGTGGGACCACTCAAAGAGAAAGGGGGGAACACTTATTTAGATGTGAAAGATGTGTGGTGGGAGACATCCATGATGGGAATTTTACATCAGTATTTACCAAGGAGAAAGTGGTAGAGGATAGGGAGATCAGTGCTGAAAGTATTAATATGCCAAGGCATTTTCGAAGTAAAGGAGGAGGTAGCGTTGGGTCTCTTAAAGAACATCAAGGTGGATATCCCCAAGGCCAGATGGTATATAGCCCAGGATATTGAGAGGGGGAAGTGAAGGGATTGCTGGGGCCTTGACCAATATCTTTGTGCCCTCCCTAGCCACAGGTGAGGTCCCAGAGGATTGGTGAGAAGCCAGTGTTGTTCCACTGTTCAAGGGATAATCCTGGAAACTATAGACTGGTGAGTGGTTGGGCTGTTACTGAAGAGAATTCTTAGGGACAGGATTTATGAGTATTTCAAAAACCATGGCCCAATTAGGGAGAACCAGCATGGCTATGAGCCAGGCAAGTCATGACTTACTAACTGGATTGAGTCTTTTTGACGAGGTGATGAGGGTGATTGATGAAGGTAGAGCTGTGGATATTTCTATATGGAGTTTAGTAAGGCGCTTGACAAGGTCCCTCGTGGAAGGCTTACCCAGAATATTAAGATGCATGGGATCAACAGTGAATTGGCTCCTTGGATTCTGAACTGGCCTGGCCATAGTAGATAGAGTTGAAGGGACTTATTCGAGCTGGATGCATGTGATTAGTGATGTTCTGCAGGCATCTGTACTGGGACCTCTGCTGTTCTATTTGTATATAAATGACCTGGATGAAAATATACCGCAGATGGGTGGGTCAGTAATTTTGCAGGTGTTATGAAGATTGGTGATGCAGATGGTGTAAATGGCTGGCAAAGAAAACAGCGGGATATGGATCAGTTGCAGAAATGGGCTGAGAAATGTCTGGGGAAGTGGTGGAGGCAGATCAATTAGGGACTTTAAAGAGATAGGCACATAAATTTTGCTCCCTAACATAAGAGTTAGGGGGCAAAAGTTTAAGGGTAACAAGAAGGGGAATTTCTTTACTCAGAGAGTGGTAGCTGTGTGGAATGAGCTTCCAGTAGAAGTGGTCGAGGCAGGTTTGATATTGTCATTTAAAGTAAAATTGGATAGGTATATGGACAGGAAAGGAATGGAGGGTTATGGGCTGAGTGCAGGTCGGTGGGACTAGGAGAGTGCAAGTGTTGGCATGGACTAGAAGGGCCGAGATGGCCTGTTTCCGTGCTGTAATTGTTATATATTATATGGTAAATGTGAGTAAAATGGAAGGATATAGACATTGTGTGAGCATAAGGGATTAGCTTAGTAGGCCATTTGATTCAGCACAGTTTGAAGGGCCTGTTCCAGTGCTGTACTGTTCTACATTCTAAACTATTGAGTGAAGGAAACTGAAAGATTAAACGGTTAGAATGTACTTAAAATTGTTTGCACAAAAGATTGGGATGAGGGAGCCTAGAGCCACCAAGAACAGCTTACGGAACTCTAGGCTAGGTTATCCTTTCATGTGCTGCATGTTGACTCCAGAACATTGTAGCTCAACATAAAAATCTCAGAACATTTTTGCCGAGAAGTAGATTGTACAACATAAATTTGTTCAGCACCAAGTAATTAAAAATAACTTCAGTCTGAGGTGAAGCAACTGTACAAGGATTTACCAATCAAATCACATCAAACGTGAAACATTACTAGGCACCTTCCTGCTGTGTGTCATACTTGTGACCCATTGTGAGTTTGATATTCAGGATGCATATGACAACCTGATTTCCACTCAGCTTTCTCTTAGAGGCTTTACAGGGGAATGTAGACCATGCTAATTTGCCTATCAGAAGATACTCACCAGAGAATGTATTCTAAAATCCTGGGAGGCTTGCTGGAGAGGAAGATACTTACTGGAACCCTGAGAACCCTAATTTTCTGCCCTCTCCCTCCTGCCAATATACAATTCTGACCCTCACCGGCAACCTTGCCACATACATAAAATGCTCCATCTCCAAAACCTTCCACAAGGGATATGCCATTTCAGTCCTCCCTCCATACCTCCTGCCTGATGGCAGATATTTCCCTCTCCCAACCTTAAGCGTAGCCTCAGATGACTGACTGAAACACTGAAGGCTAAGGGTAAGTTCCCAGCACCTCATCCTGCTCTAATACAACCTCACCTCACCCCATTCTTGTTGTGGGAGAAGAATAGTGGTAGACAGATTATTGATCATGAAAATGCTAAAATCTAGTTGGTTGCGACCGATTGGTTTAGTAGGTTAACCAGGATAGTTGCTCTTCTAGCACATTATCATCTTTAAGGCGTATTGGGATTTCCAGATAATTGTGTTATAAGACCATACGACAGGGGTTCCCAACCTGGGGTGCGAGATGGAATTTCAGGGGGTGCAACAAAGAGTGGCTTGTGTCCTTGAGTGACGAGCCATGAGTCATCACTCTGCCAGCTGCCAGTGTGCCTTGAGAAGTGGTAGTAACATTTGTCCCAAGCACACTCCAGTCTCCTGCTGCCCGAGTCGAGAGAGACGTAAACTCACTCCAGTCTCCCACTGCCCGAGTTAGCATTGAGGATTTTCATCAGTGTTACCTAGGAAGTTACACCTCAGAGTCGAGGAGTCTCATCAATGTTAGCTAGAAGGTTACATCTCAGAGTTAAAAATCATCTCATAATGCCAAAATCTTTATATATCCCGAATCAACCATCGAGTTACGACTTCGCGTTAAAACCAAACCCGCAGACTGGTAAATTATTCAATTATAATATTTTTAAAAGTGACATTTTGAAAAAAAAGCAGCTGAAGTCATTCATTCGTATTTGTCTCAATGCATTAAAAAAGTTTTTGAATTTCAAAGGTTTTCTTTCCTCTTAAAAGGCTTTTTCTTGAATTGTTGATAATTTTGAATTGTGTTCGTTGAGGAGGTATCATGGTTGGCACCAAGGACTTTGAATTGTGTGATGGGAGTTCGTATCTCCGGTAATCATCGGAAATAGGTGTGTAAATTCAATAGAGAGTAGCCTAATAATTCGCGTCACGTCCCCGTAGCATTTCCACCTGACAATTTATCTTGGTTTAACCGCAGATAATATCGTAATATAATATTCAAAAGTGTATTTCTCGTGATACTTTGCTATAGGCGTGTCTGGTTGAGTAAAGCGGTCATCCCTGACTTAGTCAGATAGTTTTTCTCATATTAGCTCATATTTTTCCCTTCATTAACCCTTCATCATGTCAAAAAGAAGGAAATGGAATGATGACTATGTGTGCTTTGGTTTCACTTGCACAACAGGAAATGATGGTTTGCAAAATCCCCAGTGCATTCTTTGTAGCGTTGTGTTTTCCAACTCAAATGTGAAGCTATCCAAGCTTCAAGAGCACTTCAAGAACAAGCATTGCAGAGCTGATGTTGAAGGACATGATGGTGGGTCATTGAAAATCAAAAGAGCTTGTTTTGATTCACAAGGAACTCTTCCAAAATTAGGTTTTGTTTCTGTTGAAAAACTACTACTTCTTGCTTCATACCAAGTGGCATATAAAGTTGGCCAAATCTAAGAAGGCCCATACAATTGCAGAAGATCTCATCAAGCTATGTGCACTGGAAATGGCAACAATTATCCTGGGCAAAGAAGCAAGAAAAAAATTTGAACAGGTGCCCCTATCAAATAATGTCATTCACAACCGAATCAGTGATTTGAGTGAAGATATTCTGGACCAAGTCATCTCAGGTGTCAGAGCTAGTCCTCTTAAAATCTCTATTCAGTTGGATGAGTCAACTGATGTCTCCAGTTGTAGTCAACTCATCACATTAGTGAGGTATGTCAATGATGGTACTGTGAAGGAAAATTTCCTGTTTTGTAAAGATCTGAAAACAAACACAACTGCAAAGGATGTGATGCAGCTAGTGAAAGACTTCTTTGTCAAACATGATTTAGATATCAAAGTCATTGGTTCTGTGTGCACTGACGGGGCACCTGCAATGCTTGGAAATAAATCTGGCTTTTCTGCATTGATGAAAAAGGAGATTCCAGACTTGCAAGTTACCCATTGTTTTCTTCATCGGCATGCTTTGGCATCAAAAACATTGCCTCCAAATTTGAAGAAAGTCGTTGATACTTGTGTGAAGATCATCAACTGGATCAGGGGGGCGTGCTTTGAACCATCGCATCTTCAAATCATTTCGTGAGGATCTGAGAAGTGAGCATTCAGTTTTGCTTTTCCACACAGAAGTCTGTTGGTTGTCACGAGGTCAAGCTTTAACCCGCTTCTTTGAACTGCGGGAAGAAATCAAAGTTTTTCTGGAAAAGCGTGAATATGATCTGGTTGGGGCAATGCAATCACAGGAATTCGCCCAAATGCTGGCTTACTTAGCTGACATTTTCATTCATATGAATAACCTGAGTGTTTCTTTTCAAGGAAAAGGGATAAACATATTGAAGGCTTATGAAAAGTTGAATGCCTTCAAAGAAAAGTTACGCCTTTGGCGTCAAAGGATGGAAAGAGGCAGTCTCTCAAATTTCCCTTCACTAGAAGAGATGGTTGATGATGCTGGATCCATAACTCCTACTGTGCGTGAAGAAATTGCGGCTCATTTGGAAATGCTGTCAGAATCGTTTGATGGATATTTTGTTGCTGGAGACCTGAAGATTTCAGAAGAATGGATCATGAATCCATATTCCTACAATTTGGAGAAAATGTCAGATGATGATGAGCTGAAGGAAGATCTTATTGATTTGTGGATAAATCGAGCTCTTGAAATGCAATTTGAAAGCAAGACCTTGAAGGAGTTTTGGTGTGCAGCACTGGATATGTTCCCAAGACTTGGTGGAAAAGCACTCCGTGTCCTCACTCCATTTGCAACAACATACTTGTGTGAATCTGGATTCAGTTCTCTTTTGTCAATCAAGACAAAATCTAGGAATCGCCTGAATCCACAGGCAGACCTGCGGATCGCAGTCAGCAAGAAAGTTCCACATTTTGACAAAATCATGAATGAGAAGCAGGAGCAAAGAAGTCATTGATGCAATGCTCCTCAGACAGGATGAAGAGGTCAATACTCCCCAATGCCATTAGGCTTTACAATTCTACCGCCAGGACTTAAGAACTTTTTAAAAGCTATTATTAATGCTTTTTGAGATAGTGATTTAGATGCATATCATATTTTTTACTGAGTTAAGTATTGTATGTAATTAGTTTTGCTACAACAAGTGTATGGGACATTGGAAAAAAGTTGAATTTCCCCATGGGGATGAATAAAGTATCTATCTATCTATCTATCTATTGAATTTTATGTTCACAATTGGGATTGATTTTACTGTTTACAATTTTTTCTGAATAAATTTGAATCTAATTGCTCGGTTTATATTTGCATTTTATGCACTGAGTTAAAAGCTTATTTTTTTAAGTTCAATTTGTTCACCCGCAGTATTGTATGTGGTTCAATTAGTGGTACAAAAATTAGAAATTAGACTTCATCTTCAAATGTGATACTACTTTTGTAGGGGGTGCGAACATTAATCAAACATTTCCTAGTGGTGTGGGGCATAGAAAAGGTTGGGAACCATTGCCATAAGATATCGAATTAGACCTCTCATGCCACTGAGTCTGCTCGAGCATTCAATCATTCAATTATTTTAATTCAAGTTATTCCCTTACCTTTGCTCTGTAAACTATAACCCCTTTACTAAACAAGAACCTATCAATCTTTTGCCTCAAAAACTTCAATGACTTGGCCTCCACAGCCCTCTGTGGCAATAATTCCATTGATTCACCACACGCTAGCTAAACAAATTCCTCCTCACATAGTTATATTGTTGATGGTCTCAAGATAAGACCAAGACAACTGAGTTCTCTCTAAACTTCTTAAAAGTTACAAAAAAAAAAGAGAAGTTTAAAAACTGATGTAATTAGGAGTCCTTTATAAAAGCAATACTGGAATCCACATTCTTATTTATCACGTTTTTATTAGAGTCTCATTTGAAATGCAAGATGATTAAATTAACATTTGTGCTTCTCCTTTCATGTTAATTACATCTATTACAGATATGATCCTTGCAGTGTAGTATAGAAAGGATGCAATGATAATATACTTAATTAAAACCAAAGCATTTTTATATACACAGTTGTATCTTATCCCTAAGAAGCTCAGCAGGTCAACCAGCATCTGATGAAAGAGAGAATTAGAGCTTCAGACCAATTACTTTTTCCAGAGTAATATGAATTTCTGTTAAATGGTTAGCGATACTAAATACTAACCTTTGCTATCTCTCATCAGATGCCGCCTCATTTTCAGAGTTGCTCCCGGATTTTCTAATTTTGGTTCACATTTCCAGTGTCTGATTGATTTTGATTTTGTGTTACACATAGCTTTTGCTACGAGTCATGATAAAAATGTATTTTAAAAGTGAACTTTATGAAAATAACTAGCTGCCAAAACACTTTCATTTCAATTTCTTCGTCCCATTTGAAAATTCTGTCCTGAAATGACAAATAAATTTGCTCTATGCTCTTATGCTGCAGTCATTTGTGTTGGATTTTTAAATGTGTTTTTCAAATTCCTTTGTTCCTTTCAGGTCTTTGTATACTTCCTTGATTCATTTGTTGATGCAAATTAGAACAAAGCAGCAGTATTTTAACTGATTTTAGATTATGGTGGATTGTCTGAAATTTTATTCCCTTGACGGTATGAAGAGACATAAACCTTCACTTCAGCTAAGTGTAAGTTTACGGATATAAAATAATTACTTATGTAAGACCTCCACAGCTTCGAACGAGTTTTAAACTAACACATATCTAGCCATATATGATAGTTCCTTGGGCTGGTTCACTGACCTGTTTTGATACGAATCTTAAGGTAAAACTGTTATTAGAGCTCATGGTGAAGTTGGCGCAGCTTTTATGTAGTCTTTTTTTAAAAAATATAACCATTCAGTCATATACTTGCCATAATTCCAATGGCTGCATCAATGCATGTTATATAAATGTTGGGATAGGGAACGGAGGATGTCAAAAGTGGTAAAGTATTCAGGTGCTGGAAATGGACGAATCACTAATACCTAGTTCTTGACATTTAACAATTAAGTTCAATTAAATTGGTTTAATATTGTCACCTGTACTGAGGTATGGTGAAAAGCTGCTTTGGATGCCTCAGTATAGGTCATTGCATCACATCAGTACATTGATGTAGTATAAGGGAAAAGCAATAACAGAATGCAGAACAACACACACACACAAAATGCTGGAGCAACTCAGCCGGTCAGGCAGCACGAGACCATAAGACATAGGCGCAGAATTAGGCCATTCTGCCCATCAAGTCCGCTCCGCCATTGCACCATGGCTGATTCCGGATCCTATTCAAACCTATGCACCTGCTCTCTCACCATATCCCTTGCATCTATGGAATCATTATCTCCAGCATCTATGGAAATATGTAAATATTCATGATTCAGGCTGAGACCCTTCTTCTGAGAAGGAAGGGGCAAGATGCCAGAATAAAAAGGTGGGGGAGGGGAGAAGAGGCTCGTTGGAAGGTGAGGTGGGTAGGAAAGGGCAAAGGCTGGAGTACATGAAGTCTGGTGGGTGGGAAAGGGCAAAGGCTGGAGAATAAAATATCTGATAGGAGAGTTGAATTCTAAGGGATTCTACAGATACGCTAAGAGCAAAAGGATTGCAAAGGACAAAACTGGTCCTCTGGAAAACCAGAATGGTAATCCACTTGCATAACCAAAATAAATGGGGGAGATATTAAATGAATTCTTTGCATCTGTATTTACTCAGGCAGAGGACTGTGGCTAACAGTGTACTGCAGGGTAGAGTGCTGGGTCCTTTGTTGTTTGTCATCTGTATCAAAGATCTGGATGGTAATGTGGTTGACTGGATCAGCAAATTTGCAGATGACATGTAGAAACGTAGACTGGGGTTGTAGCGGACAATGAGGAAAGCTATCATGGCTTTCAGGGGGATTTGTATTGGCTGGAAAAAAGGCAGATGGAATTTGTGTGGGGTTTTGCACTTTGGTGGGACAAACCAGTGTCGGTCTTATACAGGGAATAGTAGGGCACTGAGGAGTGTGGTAGAACAAAGAGATCCTTGAATAAAGGTCCATAATTCATTGAAAGTGGTGTCACAGGTTGATAGGGTCGTAAAGAAAGCCTTTTGCACATTGGCCTTCATAAATTAATGTACTGAGTACAGGAGTTGAGATGTTATGTTGAGGTTGCTTTAAGACGTTGGTGAGGCCTAATTTGGAGTTTTGGCCACCTAATTACAGGAAAGATATAAATAAGGTTGGAAGAAGTCAAAGAAAATTTACAAGGTTGTTGCTGAGACTGTAGGACCTGAAATATAAGGGAAGATTGAATAATTTAGGACTGTATTCTTTAGAGTGTAGAAGATTGAGAAGAGATTTGATAGATGTATACAAAATTATGAGGCGTATAGACAGGGTAAATGCAAGCAGGCTTTTACCACTGAGGTTGGGTGGGACTACAGCTAGAGGTCATGGATTAAGTGTGAAAGGTGAAAAGTTGAAGGGTTACATGAATGGAAACTTTTTCACTTAGAAGGTCAGGAGAGTGTGCAATGAGCTGCCAGCGCAAAGTGGTACATGTGAGATTGATTTCAGCATTTAAGAGAGGTCGGGATAGGTACATAGATAGTAGGGATATGGTCCTGGTGCTAGATGATGTGAGTAGTCAGTTTAAATGGTTTTGGCATGGGCTAGATGGGCTGAAAGGTCTGTTTCTGTGCTGTACTTCTCCATGACCCTATGAGAATGAACCATAGGAGAAAGGGACAGAGGAAGGGACATTAGTGGAAGCGATAGGCCGGTGAAAAGAAGTTAAGGTCAGAGTGGGGAATAGAGGAAAGAGGGGGGAGAATTTGTCTACCAGGAGGAGGAGTCGGTATTTGTGCCAGCAGGCTGAAGGTTACCCAGGTGGAATATGTATTGCTTCTCCACCCTGAGGGTGGCTTCACCTTGGCACAAGAGGAGGCTAAGGACCGACAAGTCGGAACAGGAATGGGAATTGGAATTATCACGTTTAGCCACCGGGAAGTCCTGCTTATGCAGGTGCTCGACGAAGCGGTTCCCCCAATTTACGACTAGTCTTACCAAAGTAGAGGAGGCTGGATCAGGAGTACTGGACACAATAGACAACCCCAGCAGGTTCACAGATGAAGTTTTGCCTTATCTGGATGACCTTTATGGATCCCTGAGTGGAGGTGAGGGAGGAGCTGTATGGGAAGGTGTAGCACTTAGGCCACTTGCAGGGATAATTGCCGAATAAGTGCAGAATGCAGAATAAGGTGCTACAATTAGAGAAAATTGCAGTCCAGGCAGACAATAAGGCACAAGGCCATGATGAAGTAGAGTAGATAAGTTGACAATCCTTTTCATCTTCTTAGCACACAAAGGGACCATTCTATAGACTTATAACAGTGGGATAGAAGGTGTCCTAGACACAAAATACACTGCAGATGCTGTGGTCAAATCAACATGTACAAAGAAGCTGGATGAACTCAGCAGGTTGGGCAGCATCTGTTGAAATGAGCAGTCAACGGATGCTGCCTGACCTGCTGAGTTCATCCAGCTTGTTTGTACGTGTGGAAGGTGTCCTTGAGACTGGCGTTATGTGCTTTCAAGCTTTTGTACCTGCTGCCTCATAGGAGGGTGAGAAGTGAGAATTCCCAGTATGGGTGGGTCTTTGGTTACATTGGCTGCTTTACTAAGGAAGCAGGAAATGTAGACAGAGTCTATGAAGAAGAGGCTGGTTTTGGTGATGTGCTTTGCTGTGTCATTAATTTCTTGCTGTCTTGGGTGGAGCAATTGCCACACTGAGCTGTGATACATCCAGATTGTGTGCACTCTGTAAATCTCTTCACAATTTGTTTCTATTTACTGTTCAGAAGAAATCTCAAAAATTCCTTTTGGTTCTTAATCTAACAGGCAGTGACATGATTGAAATATGAGAATGAGTTATGTTAAGGGTATATATTTGATATTTCAATAACACGAATAATCTCATATATACAGTAATTTGATTAAGCATTCTTGTTCATTTAAATAATTAATTCTGGGTTATAATTAAAAATCTATTCATATGTCATCATGCTACCACATGATACGTGCGTGTCTCGCCTAAAGACGAATCTAGACCTGCATTCCTGAACTCCTGTGTATTTTTTTTTGAATTAATTTAATGTTCTGAAGTTATAAAAGATAACATTAGTGATGAGGTCATTTTAAAGCAATCCCAAGACCTCTATCGTCCTGTTAAAGCAGAGCAAGACGTTCAAAGCAAAAAAAAATCACAGAGGAAAGTCGAGTTTTAAAAAAAAGCAGTCCAGCAAATGGAGATGGTCAAGTTTTAAGCACAAAGTGTCAAGCTTGATTACAAAACAGGTAATTGGCTCGTGTACACTGAGCTATTGGAACAGTATTTTGAATCAAATGAAAGAGCATTGACAAATGAATGTCAATTTTGCTAAGTGCATTGGGGTTAAAGGCATACAGTTTGCTTTGAAGTTTGACTTCTCCATCCAAGCCAGCTAAAATGAGCTTTGCTGATATTGTCCAAGTGATGCAGGAACCCTTGGAACCGAAGCCATTGTTCATTGTAGAATGCTTTAGGTTTCATAAGTGCACTCAAAAGGAAAGGGAGTCCATTTCAGTATATATGGCTGATTTGAAGAGATTGCCCAAGTATTGTCAGTTTGGTAATGGGCTTAGTGATATACCAAGAGATTGTTTAGTTTGTGGAATCTTAAAATAAAGCATTCAAAAACAGCTCCTAACTGAAGCATAGTTTATATTCAAACAAGTAATGGAAATCACTGTTTCAATGGAAACCACAGATAGAGATGCAACTGAGTTGTAGTCAGGAATGAAAGTGAGAGTAAACAAAATTACAACATCTAAATAGAAAATGGCCTGTCCGAACAAATAGTGTTACTGTTGTGGCAGGGGCTTACATACACGAAATAACTATAGGTTTAAAGGTAAAAGTTGCAGAAAATGCATCAAAGCAGGAAACATACAAAGAGCGTGTTGGCCAGGTAAAAATAAATGGACTACTCAGGAAAGAGAGAAAGCTAAAATGTCATTGCAGTTTCAAAAAGAGCACCAACCTGCCTGCAGTTAATGAAAAATCTGATAATGATGAGAGTGACACAGACAGGAGAAAATCTGCAGATGCTGTAAGTCCAAGCAACACACACAAAATGTTGGAGGATCTCAGCAAGCCAGGCAACATCTGTGGAAAAGAGTAATCAGCCGATGTTTTGGGCCAAGACCATTCCACTGGAGAAAGCAGATGAGAAGTCAGAGTAAGAAGGTGGGGGAGGGGAGGAAGAAATACAAGGTAGCAGTTGATAGGTGAAACTGGGAGGCAGAGGCGTGTAGTACAGAGCAGAGAAGTCAATTGGTGAAAGAGATAAAGGCTGGAGAAGTGTGAATCTGATAGGAGAGGACAGATGGCCATGGGAGAAAGGGAGGTGATGGGCAGGTAGGGAGATAAGCTGCTGGGAAATAGGGAGGGGGAATGGTGAAGGAGAGGGGGAGGAATTACCAGAAGTTTGAGACATCAATGCTCATGTCATCAGGTTGGAGGCTACCCAGACAGAATATAAGGCGTTGCTCCTTCAACCTGAGCATGCATTCATTGCAGCAGTAGAGGAGTCCTTGGACTGACATGTTTGAATGGAATGGGAAGTAGAATTAAAATAGGTGGCCACTGGGGGATCCCACTTTTTCTGGCAGATGTAGTGTAGGTGCTCGGCAAAGTGGTCTCCCAAACTATGTTGAGTCTCAGCAATGTACAGGAGGCCACACCGGGAGCACCACATACAATAGATGACCCCTACAGACTCAAAGGTGATGTGTTGCCTCTCCTGGAAGGTGTGCTGTTTGGGGCCCTGAATGGTAGTGAGGTAGGAGGAGCAGGGGCAGGTTCCACTTGCTAGGATAAGTGCCAGGAGGGAGATCCATGGACAGGGCCGAGTGGACTGGGAGTGATCCCAGTGCAAAGCAGAAAGAGGTGGGGTAGGGAAAGATGTGCATGGTGGTGAGATCCCATTGGAGATGGTGGAAGTGATGGAGAAATATGTGCTGGGTGTGGAGGCAGGTTGGGTGTTTGGGGAGGACAAGAAGAATGCTATCCCTGGTGGAGTGGTGGGAGGATGGAGTAAACATGTGAAATTGAAGAGATGTGGGTGAGGGCAGCACTGACGGTGGAGGAAGGGAGGCCTCTTTCTTTGAAGAAGGATATCTCCTTCTTTCTGGAATGAAAAGCCTCATCCAAAGTGTAGATGTGGCTGAGATGGAGGAACTGAGAAAAGGGGATGGCATTTTTACAAGTAACAGGGTGGGAAGAGGTATAGTCCAGGTAGCTGTGAGAATCAGTGGGTTTATAAAAGTTATCAGGAGATGAGCTGTCTCCAGAGATGGAGACAGAGAGATCCAGAAAGGTGAGGGAGGTGTCAGAAATGGACCAGGTAAATTTAAGGGCAAGGTGGAAGCTGGAGGCAAAGCTGATGAAGTTGATGAGCTCATCAAGGATGCAGGAAGCAGCACCAATGCAGTTGTCAATGTGCCGTAGGAAAAGTTCGGAGGCATAAATTGGACCTATGTGAGTGCCCATGGCTACATCTTTTGTTTAAGGGAAGAGGGAGGAACTAAAGAAGAAATAATTGAGCGTGAGGACTAGTTCTGTCAGATGGAGGAGTGGTGGTGAAAGGAAACTGGTTGGTTCTGGTGTCCAGAAAGAAACAGAGAGCTTTGAGGCCTTCCTGATGGAGGATGTAACACAGATTTGTGTAGCCTAGAGTTTTACAGTATGAAAAAGAACAACAGGCATGGAGCATGAGGTTGAGTGGGATCCGGTATCAGCCATGATGGAATGGCAAAACAGACTCAATGGGCTGAATGGCCTACTTCTGCTCCTACATCTTGTGGCTTATGCCAGAAGTGAATGGCAAATTAATTAAATGAAATTAGACACAGCTTCAGCTGTTTCTGCCATTCCACAATATGAATTTGAGAGGCATTTCAAAGATATTAAAATGAAGCCTACAGATATCCAACTTTTACTGGAGAAAAAATAATTCCTGTGGGATTGACATCCACAATTGTGAAACAGAACAACCAACAACCCAAATTGACCCTGTTTGTGGTGAAAATAGAAGGGCAAGCATTGCGGGGATGTGATTGGCTACAACTTGTTTGGAGATCCATCCACCATTTGCATACTACACCCCCTGCAATGAAGCCATATGAAAGTGAATTAAGAAATGTACTGGATGATGAACAACTGCCTCCATGCTGAACATCATGAACTGTTAACCCACAGAGGACAAACAGGTGTTGGTGCCCACCTCTGTGCCTTTGGTTGGAAAGCTTATTGGACCGAGGAAGGACCATGCTGCTCAAGAGAAACATGAAAGTGATGAAAGCAGTGGTCCAACTGCAATAGCTCTGAGGCAGGATATCTGCGAAAGCTTCTGATATGTTAGTTAGCTGGTTACTTGTGAAATGTGGCTTGGTTTTAAGCTGGAAAAGAATTCAAGGAGTTTCAAGAAAGTTGCAAGCATTTGGCTTTTGTGAGTATAAAGAACCAGAATGTACTCTCCGTGCATTAAGATTACTGCATGAATTTCAAGTGGGAGTCAAAAAAACAGCTTGTAAAATTAGATGCAAAGACCGATTGGCCTAATCTCAAATAATAATGAGACAGCCTACATAGAAGAAGTCATCACCCTGACACAGTGATGTCAAGAAAACAACCTCTCCCTCAATGTCATAAAAACAAGGAGCTGGTTGTGGACTACAGGAGGAATGGAGACAGGCTAACCCCTATTGATGTGAATGGATCTGGGGTTGAGAGGGTGAACAACTTTAAGTTCCTCGGCATAAATATTGCTGAAGATCTCACGTGGTCTGTACATACTGGCTGTGTGGTGAGAAAAGCACAACAGCGCCTCTTTCACCTCAGACGGTGGAAGAAATTTGGCATGAGTCCCAAATCCTAAGGACTTCCTACAGAGGCAGAATTGAGAGCATCCTGACTGGCTGCATCACTGCCTGGTATGGGAACTGTACTTCCCTCAATCATAGGACTCTGCAGGGAGTGGTGCGGACAGCCCAGCACCTCTGCAGGTGTGACCTTCCAACTATTCAGGACATTTATAGAGACAGTGCGTAGAACGGGCCTGAAGGATAATTGGGGAGCCGAGTCATCCCAACTGCAAGCTGTTCCAGCTGCTACCATCCAGGAAATGGTACTGCAGCATTAAAGCCAGGACCAACAGGCTCCAAGACAGATTCTTCCACCAGGCCATCAGACTGATTAATTCACGCTGATACAATTGTATTTCTATGTTATATTGACTGTCCTGTCATACGTACCATTTATTACAAGTTACTATAAATGGCAAATTGCACATTTAGACGAAGATGTAAAATAAAGATTTTTACTGCTCATGTGTTTGAAGGATGTAAGAAATAAAATCAATTCAATTCAATGATTTCCCTGCCACGTTAAGGGTATTTTACACTAAGCTGCACTGAGGTGTTAAAAGAAACAAGACCAGCTGAGGGGGAACCCACACAGGCATGGGGAGAAGATGCAAACGTCCACACAGGTAACACCAGATCAAACTCGGGTCATAAGAGCAGCAGAACTGGGACACCCAGTGAATCATGGAGGTGTTACTAGGATTATCCTTGTGGATTGGCTTCCAAATGAGGTGGATATGGAGCACCAAAGAATTCCACACTTATCACCAAGTGGGCTTAGCCATTTGCTTTGCTGGCTTTATGAACAACTTCACAAGCAATGTCAACAAAACCAAGGAAGTAGTCATTAATTGTAGCAAGGGAAAATTGGGAGACCACGTATGCTTTTACAGTGATGAATAGAGGTGAGAGATTCAGAATCTTCAATTTCCTCGCTGTTCTGACCAACACAAGAAATGTGCACGTGCTTAGAAACTTAGAGATTTGCCACACTCACCAAATACTCCAAAAAAACTTTTACATAAGCACCGTAGAAAGTATCCTGTGCAGTTCCATCACGGCATGGTTCGGCAATTCCAATACACAGAAATGCAAGAGGCTGCCGAGAATAGTGTACATAGTCACGGCCTTCCACTATTGAAAGCAATTAGATAAGGTGCTGCCTCAAGAAGGCAGCATCTATCATCAAAGATTCCCACTATACAGGCCATATCCACTTCTAGCTGCTACTGTTTGGCAAGAGGTACAGAAACCTGAGGTCCCACAACTCCAGTGGTTATTGTCCTACAATCATCAGGCATCTACCTCAGAAACAGAACACTTCCAACCACCTCTTGTACTACCATAGATTTATCTCTAATTAATAGACACAACAGGTTCTGCGGATGAACACACACAAAATGCTGGAGGAACTCAGCAGGTCAGGCAGTATATATAAAAGAGTCAATGTTTTGAGCTAAGTCCTTTCATCAAGAGTCCTGATGAAGGGTATTGGCTCAAAATGTTAGCTCCATTCCTCTCCATAGATTCAGGAATAACTTCTTCCCTCTATCATCAGATCTCTGAATGAACGTTGAACCTATGAACTCTGAATCACTACTTTTTTTCCTCTTATTCCACTATATATTTTAGTTAATTTTCAAATAGATATATACTTACTGTAATTTAGAGTTTATATGTATTACGATGTACTGCTCCCACATATGTCAGTGATATCAAATCCGATTCTGATTCTCATTGTCTCTAATGTTTATTCTGCACTGGTGCTTTGTTTGGCATTGCCTTTTTCTTTAGAGTTTTTTTTATAATTGATGTATAATTTTCATTATGTGTATTGTCTGAATATATGTGACTCTGGCCTGTGATGCTGCTGTAAACAAGTTTTTCATTGTACCCAATGCCTCTTTGTAGTTGTACATCTGACTATTGTTTTGATCAGGGAATTGCAAAAGGAGGCCAAGGAGAAAGGACACAAGCAAGCCCAGCAGTACATGAGTCGTCAGAAATGAAGTTTATATCTGAACAGTCAAAGAGAGCAGAGTGAATAGTTGCAGCATTTCAACAGGAGGGCTACTAATTTATCCATGCCTCCTGTTGTAGTGAGAATTGAAAGCCATTCACAGCACATATTACGTTGCCTGCAACAATGAAAGCCTCAGAACTTCAGAACCTAATCTCTTTTAAGCAGCCCCTCATCAGTCCCAGTCTGCATGTTGTGCATAAAATGATCTAGCAGGTTGCTGATGCACTGTTGCTAAAGTAACGATAGTTTAATTGCTTCGCAATACAGGATGACAAGCAAGACTAGGTATAAGAATAGGTCTGGTATTTTCCTGCATTACTGGAGATCTAAAGAGACAGGGCACCAATATCTGCATCCTCATATTGCTATGTGCTCCCCTGTATAGCATCAACTCCCATTTTAGTTAGAGAGGGTTTTCATTTTCTTGTCCATGCTATTAGCAATCACAAACAAAAATACATGTGAGCTGACAGTAGCATTAATGTTTTTGTACAGAAACAGTGCTCAACACTCATTTCACTACACTCATAGCATTCTTTTGCAGTTTAACCACTATTTTTATATTATTTCTGTTTCGCACTATTTTAATCTAACTATTTCATATATATACACTTTAATTGATTTACTTTTCTTTCTTTCTATATTATTCTGTATTGCATTGAACTGCTGCTGCTAAGTTCACAAACGTCTCAAGACATGTTGGTGATACTAAACCTGATTCTGATTCTGATACTAATCGAGCCAAGCCACTGAAGCAATGATTCTGCTCTGTGAACAGCCAGAGAAGAGCCCTTCAGTACAGCCCAAGGAGAATGCCATGAACCATTATCATTAGCTATACAGGTCACACTGTACTGTACAATGAGGGCTTCTTGGAGATCCATGGGAAGTTGAAGTGAGCAATGGGATGAAATGGTAATGAACAGAGGAAGAGAGTAGTCCAGCAGGGTAATGAGCTACCAGGATGTGTAAGACAGCAACTGTGTGGGGAGGGTTCATCCCTTCTGGACCATCACCATTTCCTCCTCCTACTTAAACAAGTCCAAGTACCCATGGGTGCAAGACCATTTTGTGCACTCCAAGCTGACTGAAGCAGATGAAATCATGAGAAGCGAGTTGGAAGAGTGTAAGTATTGAAGCTCTGAGGCTTTCATTGCCACTGATAAAGCACTATGTGCTTTGAACGGTTTCCAATTCTCACTATAACGTGCTGTATGGATAAATAAGTACCCCTCTTGCTGAAATGTGTCCTGCTTGGTGGCGCAATAATATCAGCGCCGGACTCCGGAGCGAAGGTTCCCGAGTTCGAATCCAAGTCGGGTTGAGTGTCGAGCTAGTAACTTGGCCTCATAAAAACAAGAATAGCTTGCTACGGAAACACCGTCATGATGGTGCCCCGATAACTCCACTGCCTAGTTAAGGGCTATTCTTCTTCTTTTGCTGAAATGCAGCTACCATTCACAATGTCCCCCTTGAATGTTCAGATATACTGTAAATTCAGTTTTTGACTACTCAAATAGTCAAACGTCAGTGTTTATCTGTATAATTATAAATACAGGTTTCCCCCGCTATTCGAAGGTAGAGCGTTCCAATGAAATGGTTCGTAAGCCGGAATGTTGTAAAGTGAAGAAGCAATTACCATTTATTTATATGGGGAAAATATGTAAGCGTTCACAGACCCAAAAAAATAACCTACTAAATCATGCCAAATAACACATAAAACCTAAAATAACAGTAACATATAGCAATAGCAGGAATGATCTGATAAATACACAGCCTATATAATGTAGGAATACATTTCTGCAATTATTGCCGCACTGTCCACCGCAGCGAAAATCTCACGCAAGTGCTCTCGGCAGCACTCGCGGCAAAAACACTCGGCACAAAGCGCTCTCGGCAAAAACACACGGCACAAAACGTTCTTGGCAGAAGCTCTCTTTCCAGTAACCTTTAAGCTATGAAGCTGCCAAATCGTACCAAATAACACATAAAAATACACGGCTTATATAAAGTAGAAATAATGTACGTACAGTGTAGTTTCACTTACCAGGATCAGGAAGACAGTGAGCACACTAATGATGGTGTGTTAGGCTGCGTGGTCGGAGGTTGGGGTGGTGGGAGACTGGGGTGTCATCTCATCGTCATCTGTTTCCATCAGGGCAGGCAGGTCACCTTCTTCTATGTCTGCTGGCCTTGATGTTGAAGGTCGAGGTTTGTTGTTTGCTGTGGCTGATGTGGAAGGCTTGAAAAACGACAGTATGCTTGACTGCTTAGCCTCGCGCATCTTTCTGTTATATAGTTCTTTGTAAGCACTCAAACCATCCTGCGAATGTGCCCTAAACCTACGTACCCTTTCAAAATTAAAGTCATACTTTTCTGCAATCATTGAAGCTTTGTCAATCGCAGTGAAAATCTCATGCAATTGCTTCACGTTCAGTTCCTGGACGACTTCACTTTCTGTTCACTACTGCGTTCGGTTTCAATTGTTATCCATTCCTCTTCATCAGCTCTTCATCTCTCAGTTCTTGGTCATGGGATGCCAAAACCTCTTCAACATCATCTTGGTCAACTTCCACAAACTCAATATGTCCTTTACTTCGTTCACCACGATCAAAACGCTTAATTATGTCTAGTTTTACACTAAGTGTGACACCCTTACGAGCTCAGTTAGACTTTTCCAATGCCTTAGAACTCGTCTTGCTAACTGATGCACAAAATAAATCGACATAAAGCACAGATGCTTACAGGCACGTGTTTAAGCAATGCCGGCTAGAATGCAGTTCCGGGGAAGGAACTTGGCTGTTGGACACGCACACGCTGCCTTTTTCCGCATGCTGCCTTTTATCGTAACAGTGAAAACACCTTCTGTTAGCAAATACAAGTAACTAATATAGGTATTTCGTAACAGAGAGGTGTTGTAAAGTGAACTTTCAAAAAACAGGGGACATCTGTACCAAAAGTTGTATCAAATCAAAATACTATTCTTGTTCCATTAGATTTTATTCTTCATTTGAAAACTCAGTGCAGAACTAATATGTATCCATAAATCACACTCGAGCCAGAAGTATCGACTACTTTGCGGTCTCTTGTAACAGATCTCGCGTGGGTGACGAGGTGGGGACAAGTCTCTACCAAAGGAGATGTCTGTGCACCTTCCCTCCACTATCCTGCAGGTCGCTCTTGGGCAAGGCGTAGCACCTGCTTAGCCCCATCTCAATCAGTGTCATGTGAAGCCATGGGAGCAGGTGATGGATGGCCATATGTGCAGCTGGTGCCTATGCAAGCCCTGGTTATGCGACCAATGACACCTAGCAGACAATCTCTGTAGAGTATTGATAATGGCTGGGGTCATCCATCTTGTAAAGACACTGCCTAGAAGAAAGCACTGGCAAACCACTTCTCTTGAAAGATTTGCCAAGAAAAAATCATGGTCATGATCACCAATGTCATATGACATGCAACATAACAAATGAACGAGTGCTCTTACCAAACAGTTCCCTTATGGTGAAAGCTCAGCTAGTGTTTAAGTTGAATTGAATATTTTTTTAAATTGAATTGAATTTACTTTATTTCTTACATCCTTCACATACATGAAGAGTAAACATTTTTACATTACGCCTCTGTCTAAACATGCAATGTGTAATCATAGCATTTTATAATAAATGGAATGGTCAATGTAACAAAGAAATGCACTTAGATCAACGTGAGTTAATCAGTCTGATGGCCTGGTGGAAGGAGCTGTCCCAGAGCCTGTTGGTTCTGGCTTTTATGCTGCGGTACCGTTTCCCGAGATGGTAGCTGCTGGAATAGATTGTGGTTGGAGTGACTCGGATCCCCAATGATCCTTCGGGCCCCTTTCTCACACCTATTAAATGTCCTGAATCATGGGAAGTTCACAACTACAGATGTGCTGGGTTGTCCACACCACTCTCTGCAGAATCCTGTGATTAAGGGAGGTATAGTACCCATATCAGGCAGTGGTGCAGCCAGTCAGGATGCTCTCAATTGTGCCCCTGTAGAAAGTTTTTAGTTTTGCAGAGGACTGTATTAAATGACAATTCTTTAAGTTAGTTTTCACCGAGTATTACCTGCAATTTAGAAAAAGATCAAAAATTGCAATGGATCTAACACCGACGGGAGGAACATTACATACTTTGTATTACTTTTAGCCCATTTCTCGTAACACACAATAAAAAGCCTCAACCATTAAAGCTTACACTTGGCCCACTTTCCTGGACTTCACATGTGCAAGTAAATTGGCATTAGTCATGTAATATTCAGAAGCACTAGGTGAAATTCTTTGAAATGCGCAATATGTGCAAGACAAGATGTAATGAACCACTAATGAATGTTCAGTCACAAAAGGTCAAAGCCGTCACATCACATACAAGATAAACCCAGTGAAGATCTATTACTATTGTTTTGTGTACATTTCCTACTGGAGTTTAACAACCAACAAATGGTAAAGGATGTAGAAAATGGGATTCAAGCCAATAACCATTAAAAACTTTGAAACACGGACATAAAGTAGTAGCTGTGGTGAACTACATATACCTGTCTGGGCTGCTCCTGTGGCTCCTCCCACAGACCCCTGTATAAAGGCGATTGAGGCCTGATGCCCAGCCTCATTCCCCCAGGATGTAGTGTTGTTCATTCTTCCAGTCAATAAAAGCCGATACCTCGCTTCTTACGTCTCAGAGTGAGTTATTGATGGTGCATCAGTAGCAAAATGCAACTTGAACAATTTTATGTATGGAAACATTTTGCATATTAACTTCAATGTTGCTGTACCCATCATGAAGCATACCAATGACTAAATGGCTTGTATTTTGTATCAGTTCTGTATGCATTTATGTGAGCATCTATCAACATTAATAATAATAAATACTTTTGCTTACAGGTCTCAATATATTGGTATGAATGCTGATGTCCCAAACTTATTTTAGGTTCCAATTTTCAGCTGCACTCTGCTGTTTGATTTTGTATACATCCTAAACTGAATAAGAATTCCTTTGCATTTGAGGTAGAGAAGCTGCTTTTGGATCCTGCTTTGGAAGCTGCTTAGACTGAGTAAAGGCTTAAATCAGCCCATTCACGCGAAGGGGAACTGCAGGCTGCACAGTGGGGAAAAAATGTTATATTTTCATTAATTATTTCATGTGTCTATCTGAAATTTTGAAATGTTTAAATTTATTTTAGTTTGTAAGTTTATTTTTGAAAAATGTAGTTGTTTCATTTGGTTTTGATAGTTTTAAAAAAGTTTTGATTATGAAAGATTTTAAGGAACATTGAAAACTCTTGACAACTTTTTCAGACAGTGACGTTGAGGGTGGAACTTTGCCATCAGTAAGACTTTTATAAGGCTTCTTTGGGCAGAGCTCGATCTCGCCCATTCATGGAACCCAAGAATTTCACTGGAGGATATGCTACTAATCACAGCATAACTCATGGGCCATCTTGGGCAGTAAGAAAGGCCTTACTGATTTAGAGAAGGTGAATTTAGTTGCATGGAAAGCACGAGTTCCGGGCTTACTCTCAGCCTGGGTATTGTCTGTTTTAACGGAAGTTAGTTGCTTTTATCAGAAAACATTAATGACTGATGTTTATTATGTGAGCTGGCCACTGTGTACTGGTGGATTGGCAGTCTTAGTGCTGACCCATTTCCAACCTGGATGTCAGCCAGTACTGCTGTCAATTTAATCAGTCACAGCCTTCCTATGAGTGTATTGCCATCAGGGAACCCAGGAAATATACTTAAGTACTATTTCTCACTCCAAATCGTACATAAATTACCTTTAGAGATGCAAGAGATGTGATAATAGTTTACTAATATGTGGCCTTTGTGGATTCATTCTACATTGGAACACCAGTTCTCTCTCTACTTTTGATGATATCCATCTGTCCCCATTTCTCATTCACTCTATAATGTTTGATGTCAGTAGGACAGAAGGGATACCGTATCATTAGGAATTAGAAATTTGGTACATGAATTTCAAACATAGAGTCATAGATTCATAGAAGAGTACACCACAGAAACAGGCCCTTTGGCCCATCTAGTCATTGCCAAAGCATGTAAACTGTCTACTCCCAGTGACCTTCATCAGAACCACAGCCCAACATACCCCTACCATCCATGTATCTACCCAAACTTCTTTTAAACATTGAAATTGAGCTTGCACACTCCACATGGACTGGCAGCTTGTTCCATGCTCTCACAACACTCTGAGTGAAAAAGTTTCCCTTCTGTTCCCCTTAAACTTTTTATCTTTCACCTTTAACTGATGACCTCTAGTTGTACTCTCACCCAACCTCAGTGGAAAAACCCTGCTTGCATTTACCCTATCTATACTCATAATTTTGCATACCTCTATCAAATCTCCTCTCTATCTTCTGTGTTCCAAGGAATAAACTCTTAACCTATTCAATCTTTCCTTATAACTCTGGTCCTTCAGACCCAATAACATCCTTGTAAATTTTCACTGTACTCTTTCAAACTTATTTACATCTTTCCTGTTCGTAGGTAACCAAAATTGCACACAGTACTCCAAAATTAAGCCTCACCAATGTCTTATACAACTTCAACGTAACATCCCACCTCCTGAACTCAATATTTTGATTTATGAAGGCCAACATGCAAAAAGCTTTCCTTACCACCCTATCAACCCATTACAACACTTTCAATGAATTATGGACCTGTATTCACAGGTCTCTTTGCTCTACCACACTCCTCAGTGCCCTACCATTCACTGTGCAAGACCGGCTCTGTTTTGTCCCACTGAAATACAAAACCCCTCACTTGTCTGCATTAAATTCCATCTGCCATTTTTCAGCCTGTTTTTCCAGCTGGTCCAGATCTCATTGCAAGCACTGATAGCCTTCCTCACTATCCACTACACCTCCAATCTTGGTGTCATCCACAAATTTGCTGATCCAGTTAACCACATTATCATCCAGATCATTGTTATAGATGACAAACAACAACAGCTCCATCACTGATTACTGCAGCACTCCACTAGTCACAGGCCTCCAGTCAGAGAAACAAGCATCTATTACCACTCTTTGCTTTCTCCCACAAAGCCACTATCTAATCCAATTTACCATCTCATCTTGAATGCCGAGCGACTGAACCTTCTTGACCAACCTTCCAAGCAGGAGCTTGTCAACTGTCTTACTGAAGTCCATGTAGACAACATTGATTGCATTGCCTTCATCCAATTTTGTGGTAACTTCCTTGAAAAACTCTAAGATTGGTTCGACATGACCTACCACACATGAAGCCATACTACCTACTAGAGCTTATAATGAAAGTCCTTGCCTACCAGATTAATTAGGCAAACAATCCTAATTATTTCTAAACGTTTTCCTGTTGAGTGGTGTGATTGAGATGTCAGCTGCTTTCTCAAATGTCCTTCATGCTGTGACCTGAGATGGCTTCAAATTTATCTTGCTTCTTTGATTGATAGGTTTTGCTGCTTATCAACAAGCTCACCTCATTCAAAGATAGCACCCGGTATAGACTGACAAACGGCAACATCTACTTTGTCTGCTCCACGAATGTCCCTGAAGGACTGCTTGCCTGATATTCTGCATGGCAGTACATCTGCATAGCGTCAAAGCTGTCATAGATTCAGAAAGTCAGAGAACACTGCAGCACAGAAACTAAACCCTTCAGGCCTCCAAGTCCATGCCAAATTAATAATCTGCCTTGTCCCATCTACCTGGACCTGAACCATTGTCCTCCATACCTATCCCATCCATGTACCTATCCAAGTTCCTCTTAAAAGTTGAAATTGACCCTGCATCCATCGCTGAAAGGCTATAATACCCCAGAGCAGAATTAGGCTATTCAGTCCATCGAGTCTGCTCCAACATTCTATCATTGCTGATTTATTAGCACTCTCAACCCGATTTTCCTGCCTTCTCCCTGTAACCTCTGATGCCTTGATTAATTAAGAACCTAACAACTGCCTCAAGTATATCCAATGACTTGGCCTACACAGCATCTGTGGCAAAGAATAGGCAGCATGGTAGCATAACAATTAGCACAAAGCTTTACAGCACTAGTGACCCAGGTTCAATTGCCGCCACTGTCTGTAAGGAGCTTGTACATTCTCCCAGTGACAGTGTGTGTTTCCTTCAATGCTCCAGTTTCTTCCCACAATCCAACGATGTACTAGTTGGTAGGTTAATTGATCCTTGTAAGTTGTTTTGTAATTAGGCTAGGGTTGAACTGGGGTTTGCTGGGCAGCAAGGCTCCAAGGCCAGAAGGGCCTATTCTACACTCTATCTCAATAAGTAAATAAAACATTTCCACAGATTCACCATCATCTGGCTAAATGAATGTTTCCTCAATTCTGAGACAGTGCTCTCTCATCCTAGATCCTAGATTCCCCTGCTATAGGAAACATTCTCTCTGTATCCATTCTAGCCAGACCTTTCAATGTCTGATAGGTTTCACTGAGATCCCCCTTCAGTCTTCTAAACTCCAGCGAGTACAGGCCCAGAGCCATCAAACGCTGCTCATATGTTAACCCTTTCATTCCTGGGATCATTCTGGATTCTCTCCAATGCCAGTACATCCTGTTGCATATATAATATTTCAGTAATATTTATTACTGGTATATTTCAGTCTATTCAATATACATATACTGTAATTGATTTACTTATTTATTTACTTGTTATAATTAGTTTTTTCCCTCTTCTATATAATGTATTGCATTGACCTGCTGCTGCTAAGTTAAAAAATTTCACGACACATGCCGGTGATAATAAACCGATTCTGATTTTGACCAAAGCCTGATAAAGCCTCAAAATTACATCCTTACTTTTGTATTCTAGTCCTCTTGAAATGAATGCTAACCTGGTATTTGCCTTCCTCCCCACTGACTCAACCTGCAAATGGACCTTTAGGGAATCCAGTACAAGGACTCCCAAATCTCTCTGAATCTCTGATTTTGAATTTTCTCCCCGTTTACAAAACAGTCCACTTTTTATTATTTCTGCCAAAGTGCATGACAATGCTGAGTTCCTGCAGCATTTTGTGTGGACTGTACTTTTTTCAATAGGTGCTGCCTGACCTGCTGAATTCTGCCTGCATTTTGTGCGTGTTGCTCAGATTTCCAGCATCTACAGATTTTCTCGTTTGTGATTTGACAAAGCACTTCCCAACATTATATTCCATCTGCCACTTTTTTGCCCATTCCCACAATCTGTCTTCTGCAAACTCTCTGCCTCTTCAACACTACCTGCACCACCACCTATCTTCCTATCGTCCACAAACTTGACCATAAAGCCATCTATTCCAGTGGCATTCAATGTGAAAGGAAGTGGTTACAACACTGACCCCTGTGGCACACTATTAGCCAATTCCCCTTTCTTTGCCTCCTGCCAGTCAGCCAGTCTTGTATCTTTCCCTAATACCATGGGTTCTTATTTTGTTAAGCAGTCACATGTATAGCACCTTGTTAAAGGTATTCTGATAATCAAAATAAACAACATCTACTGACTCTCCTTTGTCTATCCTGGCTGTTATTTCCCCAAAGAATTCCGGATTTGTCAGGCAAGATTTCCTCTTTAGAAAACCATGCCAACTTTGGCCTATATTAGCCTGTGCCTCCTGAAACCCCATCCTTATAATAGACTCCCACATCTTTCCAACCACTGAAATCAAGCTAACTGGCCTATAACTTCCTATTGCTTGCCACCCTCTCTTCTTGAAGAACGGAATGACTTTTGCAATTTTCCAGTTCTCTAGAACCATTCCAGGATCTAGTGATTCTTGAAAGATCATTAATAATGCCTCCACAATCTCTTCAGCTACCTCTTTCCGAAACTGAGGGTGTAGTCCTTTTGGTTCAGGATTTTCAGCTTCCCAAGCACCTTCTCCTTACAATGGCACTCACTTCTGCCTGACACTTTTGTCTGGCATTTAGCTAGTCTTTCATAGTGAAGACAAATGCATAATACATTCCTCCACCATTTCTTTGTCCCCCATTACTACCTCTCTAGGCTCATATTCCAGGGGTCTGATATCCTCTCTTTTCTCTCTTTTACTCCTATATATCTCTCAAAAACAACTTTCTGTATTCCCTTTTATATTAGATGCTATCTTACCTTCTGATGCACCATCAATAACTCTTGGAGACATGAGGCGAGAGATAGGCTTTTATTAGCTGGAAGAGAGCACTATTAGCAGCAAGAGACCATCACACAACATCCTGGAGACTGAGGGAGGAGCAGGGCCTCCAATCGCCTTTATACAGGGGTCAGTGGGAGGAGCCACAGGAGCAGTCAGCAGAGGGGCGTGTCCAGACAGGTATACGTAGTTCACCACATTTTCATATTTCATCTATTCTCTCCTTATGGATTTTTAGTTGTCTACTGTTGGTTTTTAAAAGCTTCCATATCCTCTGACTTCCTACTAATTTTTGCTATAGTATCTGGTCTCTTTCTTGCCTTTAACCTTTGACTTCACTTGACAGCCACGGCTGCCTAATCCTCCCTCAAGAATACTTTTCCTCTTTGGCATGTATCCCCAGACACACCAACCATTGTTTTTCTGTCATCAGCCCCACTAGTATCCCCTTCGAATTAACTTTGGCCTGCTCTTCTCTCATGTTGGTGAAATTCCCACTACTCCATTTTCCTCAAACTACAGGGTGAATTCTATCATATAATGATCACGGCTTCTTTAGGATTCCTTGACCTTAAGCTTCCAAATACATAAATACAAACTGCATAACTGCAATCCAGAATTGCCATTCCCCTATTGGGTTCAACCACAGGCTGCTTTAAAAGCCACCGTGTAGGCATTCTACAAACACATTCTCTTGGGATTCAGCACCAACCATAATTTCCCAATCCACCTGTATATTGAAATCCCCCATGATCATCACAGCATTGCCCTCCTTACATGCTTTTTCTATCTCCTGTTGTAATCTGCAGCCCACATTGCCGCTACTGTTCAGAGGCCTGTATTTAACTCTCATCGGAGTCTTTTTACCCTTGCTGTTTCTACCCATGAGGGTTTTAATTTTCTGATCCACTATCACCTCCTTCTAAGGATTTGATTTCGTTTTCCACCAATTCAGCCCCTCAGTCCCTCTACCTACCTGCCTGTCCTTTCATTACAGTTTGTGTCCTTGAATGTTAAGCTACCAACTATGATCTTCTTTCAGCCACAACACGAGATGCCCACAACGTCATACCTGCCAATCTCTAACTGCGCTACAAGATCATCTACCTTATTCCATACACAGCATACATTCAAATATAACAACTTCAGTCCTATATTAATTACCCTTTTTTGTTTGGGCCCCCTGTTACACTTTAACTCATCCCTTTGACTGCAATTGTGCCCCATCATCTGCCTGTCCTTCCACATCGTCTCACTACATACCAACTGCCCCATTCTCAGCACTATCACTCCAGTTCCCACACCCCAATCAAATTAGTTTAAACCCTCCCTGCAGGCTTTTGTACAGCTCATACTTTTTTCCAGAATAGATCCCAATGATCTAGAAATCTGAACCCCTGTCCCCCTGCACCAGTTCTTTAGCCACACCTTCATCAGCCAAATCATCCTATTCTTACCCTCAATGGCACATATACAAACAGCAACCCAGAGATTACTACCTTGAAGGTCCTGCTTTTCAGCTTTCTACCTAATGCCCTTTCTTCTCTCTTCAGCTCCTCCTCCCTTTTCTGATATATGTCATTGGTACCAATATGTACCATGATTTCTGGCTATTTTGGAATGCTGTGCGTCTGGTCTGAGACATCTCTGACCCAGACAATATACCTTCTGGGTGTCTCTTTCACATCCACAGAATCTGCTTTCTGCTCTCCCAATTATGGATCCCCCATCACTACTGCACTCCTCCACTCCTGTCTTCCTTTCTGAGTCACAGAACCAGACTCCGCGCGGGAGACTTGGTTACTGCAGCTTTTCCTGGTAGGTCATCCCCCTCCGATAGATGGATTATGGGGAGAAGGCAGGAGACTGAGACAGAGGGGGAAAATGGATCAGCCATGATGAAACGGCAGAGCAATTTCAATGGGCCAAATGGCCTAATTCTGCTCCTTTATCTTGTGGTCTTAATTCATAAAGCCATAACCCAACCTCAGTGGAAAAAGCCTGCTTGATTTTACCTTATCGATATCCCTCATAATTTTGCATACCTTTATCAAATCTTCCCTCAAACTTCTTCATTCTAGGGAATAAAGTCCTAACTATTCAAACTTTCCCTCAAGACCCAGCAACATTCTTGTAAATTTTCTCTGAACTTTTTAAATCTTATTTACATTTTTCCTGCAGGTAGATGATCAATACTGCACAGAATACTTCAAAGTAGACCTCACTGATGTCTTAAACAATTTCAACATAACATTCCAACTCCTGTGCCAAAAGATTTCTTTGTGACCCTACTTATCAGTGATGCCATTTTCAAGAAATTATGGATCTGTATTCTCAGATCTCTCTGTTCTACCACACCCCTCCATGCTCTACCACTCATCATGCAAGACCTACCCTAGTTGGACCTCCCAAAGTGCATCACCTCACAATTGTCTGCATTTTTCCAACCACTCCAGATCCCACTGCAAGCTTTGATAGTCTTCCTCCCTTTCCACTGCACCCCCAATCTTGGTGTCATCCACAAATTTGCTGATCCAGTTGACCACATTATAATCCAGATCATTGATAGATGACAAACAGACCCAGTACCGATACCTGCAGCACACCACTAGTCACAGGCATGCAATCAGAGAGATAACCATCTACTACCACTCCATGGCTTCTCCCGCAAAGCCAATGTCTCATCCAATTTACTACCCCATCTTGAATGCTGAGTGACTGGACTTTCTTGACAAGGGGTTCCCAACATTTTTATGCCATGGACCAACACCATTAAGCAAGGGATCCGTGGAGCACGTGTTGGGGACCACTGATCTTGACCAGCCTCCCATGGAGAACCTTGTCAAAGGCCTTGCTAAGGTCAATGTAGACAACATCCATTGCCTGCCTTCATCAACTTTCCTGGTAACTTCCTTGAAAAACTCTGATTGATCAGATGAAATTTAAACACACATAAAGCCATGTGGACTATCCCTAATCAGTCCCTGTCTATCCAAATACTTATATATCCAGTCCCTTAGTAATAGTACTATCTCTTCTTTCAGTTAGTCCTGATGAAGGTTCTCAGCCCGAAACATCAACTGTACATCTTCCTATAGGTGCTGCCTGGCCTGCTGTGTTCCACCAACATTTTGTGTGTGTTGCTTGAATTTCCAGCATCTGCATATTTCCTCATGTTTGCGTTTTTAAATACCATCTGGGAATCTCGTTTGCATTCACAAACCTCCTTTCTGTTCCCCTAACCAAGAAATCTCCTATAATTGCATCTCACCTCTTCTTCCATCCTCGCTCCTGAGCCACTGAGCCAGAGACCTGACTGCTGTGGCTTTCCTCCCCCACCTCCCCCCAACAGTATCCAAAGTAATATACCCTTTGTTGAGGAGGATGGCCATGGGGGTACTCTGCACTGGCTGCCTTCCCCTCTCCTGACAGTCACCCAGTTTCCTATGTCAGGCACCTTGTGTGTAACTACCTCCCTGTATGTCCTATCTATCAAGCCCTCAACCTCATGAATGATCTGGAGTTCATCCCAGTCCAGCTCCATCTCCTCAACATGGTTTGTTATCTGCAGTTCGATGCACTTCTAACAGATGTAGACATCAGGAGTACTGGATGTCTCTCTGCCTTCCCACATCCCACAAGAGGAACATTCCACTATCCTGCCTCCCTACTGATCTAAATGTAAATAGAAAATAAAGAAAGAATAAATAATGAAAAATATCTATCTACATCATATCCTCTCCTAAGTCTCAAAGATCCAAAGCCCTGACTCCCCACTCTAACACTGCCCACCCATCATACAATGGACTCTCCTACAATAGCTGCTCTGCAGAAACCTAACTTCTTTTTATTGGCCCTTGCTAAGTGCCAATTATGCACAATCCAATAACTCCTCAGGAACTGTGGCATGCATAATATGCTGACTGCCTGCCTGCCTGCCTCTTTGAAACTCTCTCTCCCTCTATGCAATCCAATGTCTCCTCCTTTTGTCTCAGTCTTATTTCCATCAATTCCATTTCATACAGAAATCAGGCATGGATGTCACAAAATGGATATTGAGAGGCTCCAGTCATTCAAAAGAAATACTCACAAGACTGCAAATGTCTCTGGATTTACCAAGCATCCTGTGGTGGAATGGCATTAAAACAAGTGTTTATGAATAATTCAGTTGTTTGAGTGAAGAGTCACATTTTGATAGATTTTATAGGCACTCTTGCACTCACTCATAAGTGACTAAATAAAATATTCATATACAAATTGCAACTTTGCATCCTGTACTAGCTTTGTGACACCACAGGATTCTGTTAAAATGGGCAGTCAAGAGCTGAGCCTTTAGACAGCAGATGCCAGCTCCACCTCATATTCCAGCCACTATCTTCTGAAACAGACCATCCACATTGCCCCATCATGGGTCTAAATGTGCTGCTGGTGATAGACAGTCACTGAAGGCATTGAAGAAACGTGAGCAAACATGGACCAGCAAATTTACCCTGAGTGTAGATTAGGAGGCTGATCAGGCAATGATTATATATTGGCAGTGGTAACAAAGAAGTGAAGACTTTACTCTTTAAAGTTTAATATAACACTTTGTGCAATGGCAGCTCTTCGATAATGTCCTCGAGAGTTAGATCTCATTTGGTGAGCCTGTTCTAAATTGGAGTTTGCCATGAACATTAAATTAGAATTTAAATTAAACAGAGATTTTATTAAAAATAGTTAAGAGAAATTTGTGATGCACAACTAGAGCTAACCCACCAAGTGTGTTTCAAGAAGGCCCTCAGCTTGTACCTAGTACTGGCTGAATTCATGCCACTGACCAATAAAGTTATTTGTTAGTTCTACTTCAAACTAACCTGCAGCTCTGAACAGAAAGATAGATTGGTGTTCTGTATTTAATATTTCAGTGATATTTGAGTAATATTGTAAATATATCATTTGATTAATCATTCTTTGTTTAAATAATTCATTACAGGTTATGTGTAATAGTAAGTGAATGACATACGTCATCACACTGCATGTCATAAGTGCATGCCTTGCTTTAAGTAAAATCAAAGTTAGACTCATATTCCTGGCTCCCTTGTTTTCCTTTCAATTAGCTCTATGTTTTGGAGTTATAAAATGTAACGTTGGTGCTGAGGAAGCTTTGAAATAAACATGAAATAACTACCTGTCTGCTGAAGCACAAAGAGACGTCTGAGTTATAAAAAAGCACAGCGAGATAGTCAAGTTAAAAGAAAGCATAGTGCAACATCTGAGTTTAAAAAAGACAAAAAATGGAAGAATTCACAGGTTCATAAACAGAGAGTATCAAATGATAATAAATATAAATTTTTAAATAAACTGAAATGGCTGGCTGCATCAGAAAGATGGAACAAATCAAGCAATATATTGAAGAAATGAAATAGCCAATGGAAAGCGAGTGTCAGTCTTGCTGAATGTATTGGGTTAAAAGGCATACAGTTTGTTTAGAGGTTTGACTGGGTCAACCAAACCAGCCAAAGTGAGCTTTGTTGATATTGTGAAAGTAATTTTTGATTAATTCTTACCATTGATTAATAATTAAGCCAATATTGATTGCAAAAAGCTTTAAGTTTCACATGCAAAATCAAAAAGTGGAGTCAATTTCAATGTACAAGGCTGATTTGAAGAAGTTGTCTGAGCATTGTCAATTCAATAATGGGCTTAATAATTCACTAAAAAAATCTTATAATTTGTGGAAGCTTACAAGAAAGTATTCAAAAAACAGTTCCTAACTGAAACACCATTTAAATTTAAAAGGGCAATTGAAATAACTGTTTCAATGAAAACAGCAGAAAGAGATGGCATTGAGTTGCAGCCAGGAATGGAAGTGAATGGGAACAAATTTGAAATGTCTAAACAGAAACAGAAACTGGCCAGAAACAAATTGTGTAACTATTGTAGCGTTGGCTCACATACACCTGACCAATGCAGATTTGAAGGCAAAATCTGCAGAAAATGCAGTAAAGTTGAACACATACAAAGAGAATCTCAGGCAGATAAAAATAAATTGACTCCACAGGGAAGAGAAATAGACAAACAGTCAAGTTGCAGTTTCAGAAAGAGCATTAATCTGCATGCTATTAATGAAAAAATCTGATAATGATGAGAGTGACACAAGACTGAGTTGCCTTAAGAATTACAAAGTGAAAACTAACAATAGACAAGCAATATGCCTTAAACCAGAAGTGAACAGCAAATTAATTAAAATGGAATTGGACACTGGCTCAGCTGTTTCAGTCATTCCAACAAATGAGTTTGAAAAGCATTTCAAAGATACTGAACTGAAGCCTGCAGATATCTAACTAAGAACTTATACTGGAGAAAAGATAACCCCTGTGAGAATGATATTTGTAACAGTGAAATGTAATAACCAACAAGCCACACTAGGTCTGTTTTTGATAAAAGCAGGTGGTTCAGCTTGTGGGGATGTGAGTGGCTGAGACAACTACAACTTGACTGAAGACCCATCCACCATTTGCATGCAATAGAGTCAACCAAAAGTGAATCGAGAAAAGTACAGGATGATGCCACAGCAGCGTTCAAGGATGGCACTGGAAAACTCAAACAGATCAAGGATAAAATATTGTTAAATGAAGATGCCACAACCAAGTTTTACAAAACCTGTCCAGTTCCTTACACCATTAGTGGTAAAGTAACCAGTGAGTTAAAGGCTAAAGGAATTCTTTCCAAAGTTGAGTGAAGCAGAGCCAGATATCCCAGTATCAAGAAGAATGAATCTGTCAAGATCTGTGGAGATTTTAAGGTCACCATCAAGCCAATACTGAAAATAGATCAATGACCTCTACCCAGGATAGAGAAAGGCAGCGTCCATTATTAACGACCTCCAGCACCCAGGCCATGCCCTTTTCTCACTTGTTACCATCAGGTAGGAGATATAGAAGCCTGAAGGCACACACTCAGTGATTTAGGAACAGCTTCTTCCCCTCTGCCATCTGATTCCTAAATGGACATTGAAGCTTTGGACACTACCTCACTTTTTTTTAATATACGGTATTTCTGTTTTTGTACATTTTAAAAAATCTATTCAATATACGTAACTGATTTACTTGTTTATTTATTATTATGTTTTATTTTATTTATTTTTTTCTCTCTTAGATTATATGTTGCATTGAACTGCTGCTGCTATATTAACAAATTTCACTTCACATGCTGGTGATAATAAACCTGGTTCTGATATCTTTGCAAACCTTTCTGGAGGCAAATGCTTCAGCAAAGTGGAGTCAGCTGAGACCTATCTATAGATGGAGAAAGAAGAAGAATTGAAAGTGTTTCTCACTATAAACACTCACAAAGGGCACCTGCACTCTGGCAGAAAGCTATGGACCAGATGCTACAAGGCAGCCCAGGCACTCTGTGTTATCTGGATGACATCATTGTTACTAAGGATGACCAGGAACATCTTCAAAATCTCAAAACAGTGTTCAAAAGATAAGGCACATTATGAAGCACAAGGATTATACAAATGTGTTTGTATTTCAGGCAGTGGTGTATGCCCTAAGGCCAAGGGATGTGTCATAGTTGCAGTCATTTGTAGGATTTGTCAATTACTATAACAAGTTCCTGCCAAACCTGGCTTTTGTGCTCCACCCTTTCAACTCATTACTACAGACTGGGAAGAAGTGGCAGTGGACAAAGCAATGTGAGTTGACTTTCCAAAAGGTAAAGAGTGACATAAGACACTGTGCTCACACATTATGATCCACGTTGTCCAGTGAAGTTTGCCACGCAGTGCTTGGGATGATAGCACTTCCAGAAGAAAGGTGTCCAGAGCTGTCAGAATCACTTCCGACAGTCCCAGAGTCAACTGCTACAACCACCATAGCGGAGGCCCCTAAACCTGAGACTGCTCCTTGTCAGCAAAGTTGACATCCCACAAGAGCAAGAAATCCTCTGCAGCAATTAAATCTTTAGGCCTGAGAGAGACAATATAAAATTTATTGTGCTGTGAAAGTGTATATGGTTTACACTTCCGGTCTTGACTTCTGGTCAAGATGGCACCTGATTAAATGGATAGATGATGAAACCATATATTTCACTTCTTTTATGTCTCTTATGTTTGTTTTTCAACTTGAATGTGGTTCTGGAACTGTTGGATCCTCTGATTTGCAGTTTGGAGATAGCTTGGGTGTTTCAGCACTCTGCAGTCTCTGAGGGGATTCCGGGAGGCAGAGGCAATCTCGTGGCGAGGAGGCTGTAAGCTGATGTTAGACTCCATTTTGCCAATTAAAGTGTCCATTGTTCACCAATTAAAGCGACAAAGGAGATCGAAATGCTGGCTGCCTAACTGTTTATCACTGGTGAGATTGCTCTGCTATGGAGTAGGGAAATTGCCTTTTTAATTACTGATGAGATTGTTCTGCACAGAGAGGGAAAACTGCTTTTTAAATCACTGGTGAGATTGCTCTGCATGGAGAGGAAAGACTTCCTTTTTATCACTGGTGTTATATATATTATTGCTGGCCCTTTAAATAACATGGTTTAGTGAAAATGGTTAGTCAAGTCTATCCTGTGAATAAAAGGGAAACAAATTTGAATTTTATGTCTTGTATAGTTGTATATTATTTATGGTTTTCTTACAACCGTTATGTATTTAATGCTACGAGGGATGATTGATAAGTTAGTGGCCTAAGGAAGTAGGAAATGAGTTATACAGCTCTCGTTACTTGCACATGTAGTTCAACTCTTTGAGTGATTATGCAGAAAGTTTGAAGTTATTAACTCATCTCCTTCTATCTTAGGCCATGAACTTATCAATTACCCCATGCTGAGGACTACTTCTGGAGGTCCAAGATGCCGACTTCTACAAAGAAGGGATCCATATGCTCCATGACCGCTGGACTAAGTGTGTACGTGTAGGAAGAATAAATGTGCTAGGTTTTCTAAAATTGACTCCTTCTACCTTAGGCCACGAACTTATCAATCACCCCTCGTATGTGCTTGTGATACTGATGCAAGTTAGTTTTTCATTGCAGCTGTGAATCCATGTATTTATGCAGGTGACAACTCGATTTTGTGAATTTCATTATTGTTAACATTACTTGAGCAAATTTCATGCGGCAAACAGAGAAACTGCTGACAAGTTAGAGGTCAGTTATCTTCATGATGGTAACATACCCAAAAGTTATGCATTATTGCTCTACTTCAGCTTAAACATATTTATGACTGAAAGGCATCAGCCTTCTTAAAATTGTGGAGAGGAATTTAGTGACACAGAAGTCTTCTTGAGTCTGCTCGCTCAAGTTTCATTTGATAATGGTTTGCACTCAGGTATGATGCATGAAACGCAAATCACAATAACGAATCATACTGGGAATCATCAGCCAATAGCAAGTTTCTGGTTTGTTGTGATGGCTGACTTATAACCAGCCAAGCAAACTGCCTTGGAATGAAGCCAAAATGGTAACTGCCAGGATGCACTAGGCACGGACTTGCAAGATCACATGAACAGAACTAGATCCATTTCTCCATTCAAGGGGTGGTGCTTCAGGATGTCTGCTGAACACAATCAACTTCCAGACAATGAATCTATATCCAAAGGGTACAAATATGAAATTGTTGGAATAGAGCCAGAAACAAAATGGAGAATCTTTTCTTTGACATTGAGCTCTTCTGATCTGATATTTGAAAGCATAATGGAAATAAATTCAATTGTAACTTTAAAAAATGAATGAAAAAAGCACATGAAGATGACTTGTTGTAGATCTAGGAGGAAAGACCTGTGGGTACATTAATTGGATAATGCTACCCAGGGCTCGTTTTGGCAGGCTTAATGACCTCCTGTCATTCATAATTCTATGATTCTATGAAATGTTTAATTTGTCCAGCTGTAATTGCTGCTGTTGAGGGACATATTATTTAAAGAGTTCAGTGCTTTTGGGTCCAGAATAGATCAGTAGTCATACTTCATTAAAATAAAAACATGTATTGTAAGAAGAATGTTGACTGGTAGATTGCTTGAGGCATGAGGTGTCAACAAGATTGCTCCTGCATTTTGTAGTTTCCCAAACCTCAACACTAGCAATTTGTTCAATGACATGGAAATTGTACTCTTGTTTGAAAAGGTGCATTTGGCTTGCTGTTCTCTTTTATTTTCAGATCCTGAGGAGCAGCCTCAGTAAAATGATCAAGTGCAGCTTCTTTATTTTTCTTTGCATGGCAATCAACACAGGTGAGGATAATTTTATTGGCAACTGTTAATCATTGTCAGAGCAGGGGTGATTTCATATTGAAGTTTTCTGGAAGTGTGTATCCCAAATTGGTGGTAGGAATGGGATTCTGTGATACCGAACTGGGGATACCTGTCAAAATAATGGGTAACATACAAGCAATCGTACACCCAAGGCATATCTACTTTCGAACTCTGCACCTGAGGTTGCAAGGAATGGGGGTTTTAGAGAAATAAATTAGTGCGTTACTGCAGCCGCAAACATTGCGGGATAGACAGATGAGACCAGTAGTTTCGGAGGGGAGGCATAATGTGAAGAGGTGCGGACGGAGACAGGTAAAGTCAACAGCCACCCCGAATGGGCAGACTTTTGAGTTTTCCATAACACTCCCAAGCTGGTCTTCTTTCACATTATAACCCTGTCTCTCTCTCTTTCCACCTCCGACGTTTGCGCCACCCTGAGCAGGGTGAATGTATGGAAGGCAGCTGGTCCGGATGGAATACCTGGCCATGTGCTCAGAGTCTGTGCAGGGCAGTTGGCTGGGATCTTCACGGAAATTTTCAATCTGTCCCCACAAGCTTCAAGGTTGCTACCATCATGCCAGTGCCAAAGCATTCCACTGCCACGGGCCTGAATGACTTCCGCCCAGTTGCACTCACCCCCATCATTGCAAAGTGCTTTGAGAGAGTGCTTCTATCACATCTGAAATCCTGTCTGCCCACTACCCCGGACCCCCATCAATTTGCCTATTGCACCAACAGGTCAACAGAGGACGCCATCTCCACGGCACTTCATTCTGCCCTGACCCACCTGGACAGCCCCAACTCTTACTTCAGAATGCTGTTCATTGACTTTAGTTCAGCATTCAATACTGTGATCCCCTCCAAGCTGATCGCCAAACTTCACCAGTTTGGTATCAGCTCATCCCTCCGTAATTGAACCTTGGACTTTCTGACTAACAGACCCCAATCTGTTAAGTTAAACAACCTCTCCTCCTTTGCTGTCACCCTGAACACCGGCGTGCCTCAAGGCTGTGTGCTAAGGCCTCTTCTGTACTCCTGTGTCACCTATGACTGCGTTCCTATACATGGTTCTAATTCCATAATCAAGTTCGCAGACGTCACCATGGTAGTTGGCCTGATCAGAGGGGATGATGAGACAGCCTACAGGGACAAGGTCCAGCACCTGGCCACGTGGTGTGCCGACAACAACCTGGCCCTTAACACCCAGAAGACCAATGAGATTATTGTGGACTTCAGGCATGCTAGGAGCCACACTGATGTCCCCATCTACATTAACGGATCTGTAGTGGAGCGTGTATCAAGCCTCAAATTCCTTGGTGTCCACATTTCTGATGATCTCACCTGGTCCTTGAACTCCTCCATCCTGATCAAAAAGGCGCAACAGCACCTTTATTTCCTGAGGAGCATCAAGAAAGCTCACCTCTGTCCCAGGATACTGACGGACTTTTACCGCTGTACCATTGAGAGCACACTCACCAACTGCATCTCAGTGTTGGACCACAAAGCACTCCAGCAGGTGGTGAAAACTACCCAGCGGATTATTGGCACCCAATTGCCCACCATTGAGAACATCTACCATGAACACCACCTGGGCAGGGCGAAAAGCATTATCAAGGATGCATCTCACCCTAACCATGGACTTTTTACTCTCCTCCCATCCGGTAGGTGCTACAGGAGCCTCCACTCCCGCACCAACAGGCACAGGAAGAGCTTCTTCCCTGAGGCTGTGACCCTGCTGAACCTCACATCACAGCACTAAGCAGTATTACACCCATATTGTACTGTCTCAGTACTTTTATATTTGTGTGCTGTAGCACTTACTTTTTGTTTGCAGTTATTTTGTAAATAACACTATTCTTTTGCACTTTTGGTTAGATGCTAATTGCATTTCATTGGCTTTGTATCTGTAACTAGGCACAATGACAATAAGGTTGAATCTAATTTAATCTAATCTAATAAATCAATGGAATTGCAAATGACATGAGCCTATTAATCTTCAACTTATGCATAGTGGTCAGTTACCTGGCCTGTATAAGCTCTGTTCATTTTAGTCTATACCAATATATTATCCTCTGCCTTTGTGAGCTTTATAATGCATAGCCTTAATCTGTGTACAGGACTACATTTGGAATCACACCAAAAGATAGTTTTTGAGCGATGGCAATATTATAGTAGGTGATATGGAGATAACAATGGGCAATAAATGCTAATGATATACTGATTTTACAAAATAAATACAAAAGCAAATACATAAATTATGATCCAGGATTATCTGTCATCCTGAAGAAGGGTTTTAACCCCAAATGTCAACTGTTCATTTCCCTCCATAAATGCTGACTTGCCTGTTGATTTGCCCCCAGCATTTTGTGTGAATATATATCAGTAAATCTGTTTAGCTGTGGCTAGTTTAAAGCAAGTTCTAATGGTCCCTGTGAGAATAGTTAAGAACAACATCTGTCCCAAGGAGTCCATGCAACAAGCAACACTCAGCTATTGCAGTAGTGTATTCTGCACTGGTGATAAAGATCTCTCCCTGTTGACAGGGTGATGTTGGATAAAGATAATCGGGAAAGGAGTATTAGATGAGAGGGTAAGGGCAGTGGCCTTGTAATAATCTCGACTACTTGAGAACTGCCCACATGGGATCTCACCATTGTTCAGCCAAGCATTTTGCCAAATTGAAGATATAGCTCAGTAATTAAAATAAAAAAATCTAATTATTTGGGAATGAGCATGAGAGTTCCAACATTTCTCAGTTCCTTAGGACATTGATTCAATAGAAGGGACATAAAATGGAAATTTGGTGATTAACATAAACTAAGACAAATCATGAGACATCACCTTTGGTACACACCTTTCATTAACCTTTGACTCCAAAGAACTATAAACTATATTGTTTTTAATCTTGGCATAACATTTAACATTAAGGTATCACAACTATAGACTCTGCTGCAGGGTCAATGCGACCTCATAGGCAATCTGCGCAGCAGATTCAGCAATTACACTTGTGAATGCAATGTCAGCTAATTACTATTTCAATATTGTGGTATTTAACTCCCTTCTTTTTGTTGTAGCGCTTGTCGAGCAATGTTATGCTGCCTGTTTACATTCAACCTTGTCTGATGCTGGAGACTAGCGGTATTCATTTTATATTTGATATTCCTTTCAGCCATGGTGCTAGTTTTCTTTTTGAAAGTTTTGGTTAACAGCCTTGTTTGGCCCAGAATTTGTTGTTTACCTCCCCTTAAAATCCTGTTGACATTAAAAGTCTATGAGCTATTGATCCACTTCCGTGTGTCTCTCTCTGCACCTTGGCCAGTTCTGCATGGTGTGTCAGCAGAAACTGCAGACACTTGACATTGATTGTTTGTGGTGAGCTGCTGAATCGTTGCTGCGAGGGATGATACCTGTTTCTCCAGATGAGACCGGGCTTGTCGCCACGAGATTATCTGCCTCATTGCTTCAATAACTTCATCCAGAACAGAATCAATCACCTGTAGCTTGTCCCCTGCCTGACCAATGATTCTCAAGGCCAAGGTCAGCTGTTCTCTCTCTGCTGGGTCCATCGTTGTGTGGTGAAGACTTGCTGTTCGGATATGGCCCAAGTGTGGAGACGGAGATTCTGAAGCAGGTTTAATGCAAACGGAAAGGAAAACATTAAACACTGGGTCAAACAGGGCCATTAACTAAATCTCTCAAATGGAAAACTAGATGCCAAAACTGTGGCTGAAAGGAATAATTAAATATCAAACGAATACCACTAGCCTCCAGTGTCAGTCAATTTAATAATCCACTTTCTCAGGCAAGGCCAAATGCAAGCAGGCAGCCCGACGTTGCTGTGCAATGCTCAAGTTTCAATAAGCGTTACAACAAAAAGGAGTTAAATACCACCATAATGAAATGGTAATTAGCTGACATGTGCATATTCACAAGTGCAATTGCTGAATCTGAATCTCCACTCTCTCTCTCTCTCTCTCTCTCTCTCTCTCACACACACACACACACACACACACCACCCCCCCCCCCCCTCCCCACCTGCTGGTAAAACAGGGCGGTATGATGAAGAGGATACTTGATCAGTACTAATCATGTGACCTGGATTCATTAAAGTGGAACTTAATAGATAAAAGTTGACGTGAAATGGTATGCATTAATAGTCAGAATCAAATCAGAATCAGGTTTAATATCTGTGGTAAACTATGTATACCTGTCTGGACACGCCCCTCTGCTGACTGCTCCTGTAACAGGAGCAGTTACCTTACCTCTAACAGGGACAAGTGTGTGTTTGGAGCCACCCGACTTGCTATCCTTGGGTATGTCGTGGAGAACGGGGTCATTGGCCCTGACCCCGACCGTATGCGCCCCCTGTTGGAACTCCCTCTTCCCACCACCCTCAGTGCCCTCAAACAGTGCCTGGGCTTCTTTTCCTATTACGCCCAATGGGTCCCTCACTACGCAGACAAGGCCCGCCCCCTGGTCAAGTCTACCACTTTTCCCCTCTCTGCCGAGGTCTGCTCGGCCTTCAGCCGCATTAAAGGGGACATTGCCAAAGCAACGATGCATGCGGTGAACAAGACCATTCCCTTCCGAGTAGAGAGTGACGCCTCTGACGTCGCGCTGGCTGCTACCCTCAATCAGGCGGAAAGGCCAGTAGCATTCTTCTCTCGTACCCTTCAGGGCCCTGAAATTTGGCACTCTGCGGTGGATAAAGAAGCCCAGGCCATAGTGGAAGCTATTAGACACTGGAGGCACTATCTCACTGGCAAAAGTTTCACCTTGCTGACCGACCAGCACTCAGTTGCGTTCATGTTTAGCAACCAACAGCAGGGCAAAATCAAAAATGATAAAATTTTGAGGTGGAGAATAGAACTCTCCACCTACAACTATGATATCCTGTACCGGCCTGGAAGGCTCAATGAGCCCCCTGATGCCCTATCCTGGGGAGCGTGTGCCAGCACACAGCTCGACCAGCTATACGCCCTCCATGCAGATCTTTGCCACCCAGGGGTCACCCGGCTTTACCATTTCGTGAAAGCCCAGAACCTGCCTTACTCCCTTGAGGAAATCAGGACAATGACCAGGGGCTGTCAAGTCTGCGCTGAGTGCAAACCGCACTTCTACCGTTCTGAAAAGGCACAACTTATCAAGGCCACCCGCCCCTTTGAGCGACTGAGTGTCGACTTTAAGGGCCCCCTTCCCTCCACCGACCGCAATGTCTACTTTCTCAACATAATCGACAAGTACTCGCGGTTCCCCTTTGCCATCCCCTGCCCCGATACCACTGCCACGTCCATCATAAAAGCCCTGTGCCAGCTCTTCACTCTGTTCGGATATCCCTGCTATATCCACAGTGATAGAGGGTCCTCGTTTATGAGTGACGAGCTGTGCCGGTACCTGCTAGCTAGGGGCATTGCTACTAGTAAGACCACGAGCTATAATCCCCGGGGGAATGGACAGGTGGAGAGGGAGAATGCCATGGTGTGGAAGGCCACACTCTTAGCCCTTAAGTCAAAAGGGTTGCCGGTCTCTCAATGGCAGGAGGTCCTCCCCGAGGCCCTGTTATGTACGTCCACCAATGCCACCCCTCATGAGCGACTCTTTTCTTTTTCCAGGAAGCCTGCCACTGGGACCACCCTACCGGCTTGGCTGATGTCCCCAGGGCCAGTGCTGCTCTGGAAACATGCGAGAAGCAATAAATACTCTCCGATGGTCGAGAGGGTTCACCTACTTCATGCGAACCCCCAGTATGCCTATGTGGTCTTACCTGATGGGCGGGAGGACACGGTCTCCATCCGCGACCTGGTGCCCGCAGGAGCACCAGACCCCTACCCTGAACACTCCACGGTGACTATGAACCCCGTACCCACCGATGTATATACCCACGAGACACCACGCACGCCAAGCCCTACACAGACTCCTCACGACACTCCCATACCGGGCGCGACGCACACGCATGAGGGATTACTGACGCCTAACGGGCTGACACCTCAAGTCAGGCCGGAGCCAGCACCACCGGTGCTACGTAGATCGCAGTGACAGACTCGACCGCCTGATAGACTTAACCTGTAAATATACTTGTAAGAAACTTCGCCCCGTGGGGACTCTCTTTTAAAACAAAGGGGGGGTGAATGTGGTAAACTATGTATACCTGTCTGGACACGCCCCTCTGCTGACTGCTCCTGTGGCTCCTCCCACAGACGCCTGTATAAAAGCGATTGGAGGCACTGCTCCTCCCTCAGTCTCCGAGATGCCGTGCTCCCTTTTGCTGCTAATAAAAGCCTATTGTTCACCTCCCGTCTCCGAGAGTTATTGATGGTGCATCAATATCACAGGCATATGTTGTGAAATATTGCTGTTTTACAGCAGTACAGTGCAATACATAATTAAAAAACTGTACATTACAATAAAAAAACATAAAAATAGATTAAATAAGTATGTAGTGCAAAAAAGAAAAAAAAGGAAAAAAAAAGAGTAGTGAGGTACGTTACATGGGTTCATTGGCCATTTGGAAATCTGAAGGTGAGGAGAGAAGCTGTTCCTAAAATGTTGAGTGTGTGTCTTCAAGCTCCTGTTTTTCCTTCTTGGTGGTAGTAATGAGCAGAGGACATGGCCTAGGTGATGGGGTTCCTTAATGATGGATGTCGCCTTTTGAATGTGCTAAGGAGGCTCATGCCCGTGACCTAGCTTCCTGAGTTTGCAACTTTCTGCAGCTATTTCCAATCATGTGCAGTAGCCCCTCTATACCAGATGGTGATGAAGCCCATTAGAATGCTCGCCATGGTACATTTGCAGAAACTTGGTGACATACCAAGTCTCTCAAATTCCTAATGAAATATAGGCACTGGCGTACCTTCTTTCTGATTGCATCAATATGTTGGGTCCAGGATGGATCTTTAGAGATGCTAACACCCAGAAGCTTTGAACTGAGCAACATTTCCACTGCTGACCTGTCGAAGAGGACTGGTGTGAGTTCCCTTCACTTTCCATTCCTGAAGTCCATAATCAATTTCTTGGTCTTACTGACCTCGAGTGCGATGTTGCATTTCATAACAAGATATTCCCAAATGACTTTTAGCTCGCGGTAGTGAACTGGAAATTAATGCAGTCCTTGCCCCTCTAAGTCTGAAGAGGCGACAGAGGATATGATATGTCAGATCATGAAGATTGGAGATACCCTACTATAGAGCTACTTAATCCTAGCAAAATTCGTGTGCGGAGCCACAACACATCTCTCTGTACAACAGATTCTGGAAGCAGCACTACCTCAACAGGACAAACTGTCTCCAGTAATCAAAGACATCCTGTGAATTGTTATTAAGTAAGTAGAAGAGAAAGGAAATTATAATGGAATCTCCCATATATCCATCCTGAAATCTGAATACACTTCGATAATCCTACAGTCATTGAAATATAACACAGAGGTAAACAATAAAGGAACACAAAACTGATCTAAAAACATACATAAAGGTGCAGTATTTATTTTAAGCTTCATACTTCCTTCCAGTCAGGCAATAAACATTTTCCACCCCCAAGTCAGGAAGCCATACACAATTCCTCCATGCCCATCCTTAATGGCCATTGTAATTTGCAACAATTGCTTTGTCTAGAAATGCTTCATGTGTATGAGCTTGACTCCATCAAGAGTCAAATCTGGGAAGGAGGACAGTGACTGCAAAAATAATTCACAGAATCTTACAGGCATGTATTTATACTGATAGGTTAAAATTGCAGTTATTGTCAGCAAGAGACCTATACCATACCTCTCTGATATATATATATCCTCATGTTACAGAGTAATAGATCAGAGCCATCTGTAACTGATTCTGTTATGATGTAACAGAACCATGCTTACTAATAAATAGTAACTGTGTGTGTGTGTGTGTGTGTGTGTGTGTGTGTGTAAGTACTGTTCCCATCAGTACTGTATTGAGTGGTACACAATGACAGACCTGTGAGGAGCAGTACTGTACCTCTGGATTAACAGTTCTGTACCCCAGTCGGATACAGTGGCAGATCTGCTATACCCAGTCTTATACTGTGACAGAACTGAACTGCAATTACCTCTCCTGTATCCCAGAGATACAGTGTCAAATCTCAACAAACAACCCTGCCTGTGTTTTAAACATGGGCCAGTGTCTATTCTTACATTGCACTTGTGTCCAGAATTGGACATATATGTAGCTTTGGAGTTGGGACCAGAGAATCACACCGGGCCCAGCAAGCTTTCTGGATCTTTGGCTCCACACCCAATCTGATTCTGGTTCTCTTGCTTTTTCCACAGAACTCCTCTAGTGCTTCCATCTTCCCAATGACGTCATCTTTTAGAGGAATTATTCAACAATAATAATGCGTGATGTGTTTTCAAATGACTACTGTTGTAGGAAATTTGGCAGACAGTTAAGAAGAAGCTTGTTCTATCATTTAATAAGATCATGGGTTTATTTCTGATTTCCCTGTGCAGAAATATCCATGGTAATTAATATGTCACCTCTTTTGTTGAATAAAAATCTATCTAACCTGCTTCAAAAATTCTTAAAGACTCTGCTTCCATTGCCCTTTGGGCAGGGGGGAGTTTAAAAAGAAATCACATTCCTTTGCCTTAACTTTATCTTAAAAGATGACCTCCTATTTTTAAGCAATAAGCTCTAGATCTTGATTTTCCACATCCTCCATAACCATCCTGTCAAGATCCCCCAGAATCTCTTCTTTTTAAACCATATGCAAAAGAAATGACACCAGGAAACAATGCTACCAAAGGCAACATCCTTGAGAGAGATCACAAAGCAATTCTTTTCACTTCTTTTACATCTTTTTATCTCAATATGGCTCTGCTACTGTTAGAGTCTGCAATCTACATTCTGCTGGGGTGATTTCGGGCAGATTGGGTGATCTGCCGCTTTGCTGTCTTCGAGACTGTTCCGCGAGGCTGCGACCAAGGCTAGAAATTTAGGATCTTGCTGATTAAAGTGCTAAGGAAGATTGAAATTATTGAGGCAAGCAACATCCAGCACCATCTACTAGCCTCTCGCTCATTGCTGCCCGAGGAAGCAGTCTCCCGCTAGCTGCTCCTGAGGGAAGGTCCTTGCTTTCGAATTCTTTCTTTCTCCCAGGATAATGTCGGCAGATGAGGCCAGAGCAAGGTTCAGTTGACGTGGATTGTAGATTTGAAATCCAATTCGGGTTTATGATGTGTTCTGATTTCTAGATCTAGTCACCCTTTTTTGTTACTACTTTTGGTCGACTTTTGACTGGGGTGGCCTGCAGATAATGAACACTTAGCTGTACTGTTCTGAAATATACCTTTTGGTTTTGTGTTTTTATATTATCTGCTTTTGCTCCTTTTTTTGTTAGGAAGGATTGTTCTAGACAGAGTGAAGAAGAGATTCAGCAGAGTATTCCCTGGACTGGAGGACTTCAATTATGGGGAGAGGTTGGATAGACTGGGTTTGTTTTCTTCATAGCATCACAGCTCATTACCTTTACTTAGATTTAGCTGTATTTTCAAAAAATTAAATAATCATATCTTGAGTACCTCCATCCAAAACATTATCTAGGTTCTCGTCCTGATGAAGGTCCTCAGCCAAAATATTGACTGTTTGTTCCTCTCCATAGATACTACCTAACCTGGGGGGCGGGGGGGGTGGTGTGTGCGTGTGCGTGTGTGTGTGTGCGCACGCGCACGGCAGGTATGTTTCTGTTTATATTTTTCATCCATATTGGACATTTTCCTACATAAAATCCATTTGTCAGATCTTTTCCCACTTCTAACACATTCCTATTACTTAGTAGCATCTTTCTGTCCTCTTCATAACTTATTTTCTTTTCCTTCTTTTTGCTGTGTTATTAGAAAATTAAATAATCACATCTTCCCTACCCTCAGCCAACTCATAACCTGATCCTTGTTAGCAAATTTGTATTCCCATCCATTAGCCAATTCATCTGTCTATCCAGTTGTCAAACAAGACTCACTTCAAGGCATCTCCTGTTGCTCTGACAAAAGCTCCTTCATTCCCTGAAATTTAATGAATTTGTCACCTCAAACTTGATTCCCAACCATCTGTTCTCCAGCTCCCTATAATGATTGAGACCCAGATAAAAGACCTGCTTCAGTGAAACAGTGGAGATGTCAGAATGGAGTGACTCAGCCCAGGCTGCCATTTAGGTACTGAATACTGATGACATCTAACAGAGTATTATGTTGGAAGAGATGGGAAGATTCAGCATGCCCTGGACAGGATTTATCACTCAAACTATATCAAAGAACATTGTAAGCTGGCTGCTTATTTCATTTTGGTTTATGGAAGATTGATCAACACACATTGGCTGCCTTGATAACAGGGTTTATACCAGAAATACTTCAATACTTGTTAAAAGCAATTTGGATTGGAGAAGGTATGACAGAAAAGTTAGATAATTGCCTCTCTCCTATTATTATTCTGTCAACAGTATTCTGGGGATCTTCAAAGCAACACTTGTTAATCCTCTTCATCAAAGGAAAAATGCATTCAGAGTGAACCAGGACAGATAACACAGGAACGCACAAGAAAGTGAGTGAAGAGCATCTGGCTCTCAAGCATGCCTACCATTCGGTATAATCACAGCTGATTTTCCCTGGTCCTCTCCACATGTTTTGCTTCAGTTCTTAATATCACAATCTTTCAAAAAATATCCACCTTCACTTTAAATACCTCTACTTAGCTACCACTATGCTCTGAAAGAGAAACTTCCAGAGATTAACTACATTTTGAGAGAAGAAATTTCTACATACCACAGTCTTAAATGATTTTTCCCTTTTCTTGAACCTATGACTTTTAATTGAAGATACCTTGACTAGTTCAAAGTAAAAAAGTAATTTTATTATTGAAGTACATATAAAACCCTGAGGTTCATTTTCTTGGGGGCATTTACAGTAAATCCAAGAAACACAACAAAACCAATGAAAGACTGCACTCAATAGGACAGTCAAACAACCAATGTGCAAGTGACAACAAACTGTACAAACACAAAAAATTATATAGATAAATAAACAAACAATAGATATCAATTAACATGGGATGAAGTGTCCTTGAAAGTGAGTCCATAGATTGTGGTAACAGTTAGGCGATGGGGCTAGTGAAGTTGAGTGCAGCTAACCCCTCAAGAGCCTGAGTTTGAGGGATAATAAATATTCCTGAAACTGATAGTGTTGGTCCTGAGGGCCCTGTACCTTATTCCTGATGGCAGCAGTGAGAGGAAAGCATGGCTTGGGTGCTGGGGTCCTTGATGATGGATGCTGCATTCCTGTGACAGCGCTCCATATAGATGTGCTCAATGGTGGAGAGGGCTTTACCCATGGTGGAATGGGCAGTCTCCATTACCTGTTGTAGGATTTTCCATTCAAGGGCAATTGTGTTTCTATATCAGGCTGCGATGCAACCAGTTAGTATACACTCCACCACAAATCTGACCCATTTGACACAGAAGTTTGTCAAGGTTTTAAGTGTCATTCTGTGCTTTCTTCATAATTGCACTTATATGCTGGGCCCAGGACAGATCCTCTGAAATGATAACACTGAGCAATTTAAATTTACTGATCCTTTCCACCTGTGATTTCCCTGATGAGGATAGGCTCATGGACCTCTTGTTTCACCCTTCTTAAGTCAATAATCAGCTCCTTGGTCTTGCTGATATTGAATGAGAGGTTATTAGGAACATAGAAACACAGAAAACCTCCAGCACAATACACCACAAAGCTGTGCTGAACATGTCCTTACCTTAGTAATTCCCTAAGGTTACCCATAGCCCTCTATTTTTCTAAGCTCCATGTACCTATCCAGGAGTCTCTTAAAAGACCCTATTGTATCCACTTCCAATACTGTCAGTGATAGCCTATTCCACACACTCACCACTCCCTGCATAAAAAACTTATCCCTGACGTATCTGCTGTACCTATGTCCAAGCACCTTAAAACTGTGCCCTCTCATGCTAGCCATTTCAGCCCTGGGAAAAAGCCTCTGATTATCCACATGACCAATGCCTCTCATCATCTTATACGTATATATTGCTGTGGCACAACTCAGCTAGTTTTTCAATTTGGTTCCTATATGCTGATTCGTCACTACTTTTGATTTGGCTGACGACAGTGGTGTCATCAGCAAACTTGAATAAAGCCTTAGAGCTGTGCTTAGCCCACAGCCGTAAATGTAAATTGAGTAGAGCTGGGGGCTAAACACATAGCCTGTGGTGCCCTGTGCTGATGGAGATTGTGGAGAAGATGTTGTTGCCAATCAGAACTGAATGGGGTCTGCATGTGAGGAAATCAAGGACCCAATTGCACAAGGAGATATTGAGGCCAAGGTCTTGAGGCTTATTTGATTAATTTTGAAGGGATGGTGGTATTGAATGCTGAGCTGCAGTCAATAGAGATCATACTTATGTCTGCATCTTTGCTGTCCAGTTATCCCAGGGCTGACTGAAGAACCAATGAAAACTAGTGAAAACATCTTGATATGTAATCTGTAAAGCCCCTTTAGGATTTATTTAGTTCAACAACCCATTATTCCTTTAAAATTTCAAGAAATCAAAGGTTTGCAGCCTCTTTAAAGTTCTCCCACTGTATATTTGCTAATCACAGGAAGCTAGAACATGGATCCTGGCAGTGTAATTGGAAGGAAATTCCAAGAATCATAGACGGTGATGAACAATTGTTGTCGAGGTATTTTAAAGGAAGAGTGAATAAGCTTGCGGGTCATATGTGAGTCCAAGTGAGAGAAGAGGGTGGATGGGTAGTGGTCAGGGGGAAATGATGTGAGAAGCTAGGAGGTGATAGGTGAAGAGACAAAGAGCGGAAGAACAATTCTGATAGGAGAGAACAGCAGGACAAAGGGCTAAAGAAGAAGGAATCCCCCCCCCTTAAACCCTACCCACCTGCCTTCCCCCTCTCGCCTAGACTCACCTATTACATGCCAACTTGTCTCCTCACCTTCACCCTACCCTTTTATTATGGCTTCTGGGCCTTCCCTTTCAAGTCCCGATGAAGGGACTCCGACAGAAACATCAACTCCAACTTCCCTCCAAAAGATGGACCAAAGGGCCTATTTCTGTTCTGCAGTGACCCATGACTCTATCTTTCCTCACTTGCTTAGTTCTTCCAGCATTTTGTGTGTTTTGCTCAATGTATTCAGCATCTGCAGAATCTATTGTACCTCAATTTATAAATTGAAAGTGCTGGCTGAGGTCAACTTACCTGCAAATCCATTGGAAGAGATGTTCTCAGTATATTAACATTCTGTTTGAAAGTACAAGCTGTTAAGAAATGCGAAGGATTTGGCTCATTCTCTTGACTCTCAGCTAACATGTTTCATCAACACGAGCCCACCACCATTTACAAATATCTTTCACAGGGTAGTTGGGTCACAGTGACATTTACATTGTGAGGCACAGAGATGGGTGACCATGACATCAAGCCTGCCAGAAATATCTGGCATGCCACTGGGGATAGGTGACATTGATAATGAGTGTCAGAAATTCCAGCCCACAGTACTGTAGCTGTGTGCTGTAGGTAATCTCATGTTTATTTTTCCAGTTGGCAAGCTAAGCATTCATTGATCATTCCTAAAAAATAAATTTTACAATTCTAACTAATGCCTGAAAAGAGTGACTTTTTGATAGTCAATCATGTCAGTAACCTGCAATCATATATAAGCCAGACTGGATAAAGACCGCAAGCTTCCTTGTCTGACAGACAAAGTTTAAAATTCAAAGTATAAAGTAAATTTTTCAGAGTACATATATGTCACCATATACAGTTCTGAGATTCATTTTCTTGCAGGCATTTACTGTAAATACAAAGAAACACAATAGTATCGATGTAAACTGCACACAAGATGGACAAACCAGTGTGCAAAAGACAATAAGCTGTGCAAATATAAAAAGAGAAAAAAATATATAAACAATAAATATTGAGAACATGAGATGAAGAGTCCTTGAAAGTGAGTCAATTGGTTGTGGGAACAATTTGGTGTTAGCTTGAGTGAAGTTATTCCCTCTGGTTCATGAGCTTGATGGTTGAGGGGTAATAACTGTTCCTGATACTGGTGGTGTGGTTCCCGAGACTCCTGTATGTCCTTCCTGATAGCAGATGTGAGAAGAGAGTATGGCCAGGATACTGGGAGTCCTTGATGATGGACGCTGCTTTTCTTTACCAGCACTCCTTGTGCTGAATGGTGGGGAGGGCTTTACTGGTGATGGACTGGACTGTATCCACTATTTTTGTAGGCTTTTCCATTCAAGGACATGGATGTTTCCATAACAACCAGACCATAATGCAACCAGTCAGTGCTGAGGCCCAGGTCTTGAGCTTATTGATTAGTTTTGAGGGGATGATAGTATTAAATGCAAAGCTGTAGTCAACTAAGAACATCCTGATGTATGCATCTTCATCATCCAGATGGTGCAGGGTTGAGTGAAGAGCCAGTGAATTGGCATCTGCTGTTGATTGTGACAGAGGCAAAATGGAGCAGATACAAATCACTCCTTAGGCAGGAGTTGATATGCTTCATCACTAACCTCTCAATGGATGTAAATGCCACTGGATGATTGTCATTGAGGCAGGTTACCAAGCTCTCAATAGGCACCTGTACAATTGAAACCTGTTTGAAGCAGGTGGGTGCCTCAGGCTGCTGAAAAGAGAGGTTAAAGTTATCAGTGAACACTCCAGCCAAGTTGATCAGCACAGGTCTTTAGTACTCAGCTAGGTACCCCATCTGGGCGGGATCATTTCCGAGGTTTCACCATCCTAAAAGACACTGTCACATCGGCCTCAGAGACTGAAATTACACAGCCATCGGGGGCTGTGGCAGTTCATGAAGATGCCTCTACGTTTTATTGGTCAAAGCAAACATAAAGGGCATTAAGCTCATCTGGCAGTGAACCTTGTTGTTACATATGTTGCTTGGTTTTACTTTGTGGGAGGTGAGAGCATTCAAGCCCTGTCACCACTGCTGAGCGTTTTTCTGTGAGTCCAGTTTGGTCTGGACTCGCCACTTTGCCTCTGGGATGACTGTCTGAAGGTCACATCTCGATCTCTTGTACTTTACTTGGTCGCTAGACCTTAACGCCACTGATGTCACCCTCAGCAGATCGTCGATCTCTTGGTTCATCTAGGGTTTCTGTTTGGGGAAGACTAAATGATGTTGTGGGGGCCCATTTGTTCACGACTGGCTTTATGAAGTCTGTGACAACTGGGACCTATTTGTCAGACCCTCTTGGCGAGTCCTTGCATGTGGCCCCGTCCACTGACTCAAAGCAGTCCTGTAGCTGCTGCATTTCCTCCCCGAGCACCTTTTCATTGCACTTAGACAATAGACAATAGGTGCAGAAGTAGACCATTCGGCCCTTTGAGCCTGCACCGCCATTCTGAGATCATGACTGATCATCCACTATCAATACCCGGTTCCTGCCTTGTTCCCATATCCCTTGATTCCCCTATCCATAAGATACCTATCTAGCTCCTTCTTGAAAGCATCCAGAGAATTGGCCTCCACTGCCTTCCAAGGCAGTGCATTCCAGACCCCCACAACTCTCTAGGTGAAGAAGTTTTTCCTTAACTCTGTCCTAAATGACCTACCCCTTATTCTCAAACCATGCCCTCTGGTACTGGACTCTCCCAGCATCTGGAACATATTTCCTGCCTCTATCTTGTCCAATCCCTTAATAATCTTATATGTTGCAATCAGATCCCCTCTCAATCTCCTTAATTCCAGCGTGTACAAGCCCAGTCTCTCTAACCTCTCTGCGTAAGACAGTCCAGACATCCCAGGAATTAACCTCGTGAATCTACGCTGCACTTCCTCTACAGCCAGGATGTCCTTCCTTAACCCTGGAGACCAAAACTGCACACAATACTCCAGGTGTGGTCTCACCAGGGCCCTGTACAAATGCAAAAGAATATCCTTGCTCTTGTACTCAATTCCCTTTGTAATAAAGGCCAACATTCAATTAGCCTTCTTCACTGCCTGCTGCACTTGCTCATTCACCTTCAGTGACTGATGAACAAGTACTCCTAGATCTCTTTGTATTTCTCCCTTACCTAACTCTACACCGTTCAGATAATAATCTGCCTTCCTGTTCTTACTCCCAAAGTGGATAACCTCACACTTATTCACATTAAATGTCATCTGCCAAGTATCTGCCCATTCACTCAGCCTATCCAAGTCACCCTGAATTCTCCTAACACCCTCATCACATGTTACACTGCCACCCAGCTTAGTATCATCAGCAAACTTGCTGATGTTATTCTCAATGCCTTCATCTAAATCGTTGATGTAAATCGTAAACAGCTGTGGTCCCAATACCGAGCCCTGTGGCACCCCACTAGTCACCACCTGCCATTCTGAGAAACACCCATTCACCGTTATCCTTTGCTTTCTATCGGCCAACCAGTTTTCTATCCATGTCAGTATCTTCCCCCCAATGCCATGAGCTCTGATTTTACCCACCAATCTCCTATGTGGGACCTTATCAAATGCCTTCTGAAAATCGAGGTACACTACATCCACTGGATCTCCCCTGTCTAACTTCCTGGTTACATCCTCGAAAAACTCCAACAGATTAGTCAAGCATGATTTGCCCTTGGTAAATCCATGCTGGCTCGGCCCAATCCTATCACTGCTATCTAGATATGCCACTATTTCATCTTTAATAATGGACTCTAGCATCTTCCCCACTACCGACGTTAGGCTGACAGGATGATAGTTCTCTGTTTTCTCCCTCCCTCCTTTCTTAAAAAGTGGGATAACATTAGCCATTCTCAAATCCTTAGGAACTGATCCTGAATCTAAGGAACATTGGAAAATGATTACCAATGCATCCGCAATTTCCAGGGCCACCTCCTTTAGTACCCTAGGATGCAGACCATCTGGACCTGAGGATTTGTCAGCCTTCAGTCCCATCAGTCTTCTCATCACCGTTTCCTTCCTAATGTCAATCTGTTTCATTTCCTCTGTTACCCTATGTCCTTGGCCCATCCATACATCCGGGAGATTGCTTGTGTCTTCCCTAGTGAAGACAGATCTAAAGTACTTATTAAATTCTTCTGACATTTCTCTGTTTCCCATAACAATTTCACCCAATTCATTCTTCAAGGGCCCAACATTGTTCTTAACTATCTTCTTTCTCTTCACATACCTAAAAAAGCTTTTGCTATCCTCCTTTATATTCCTGGCTAGCTTGCGTTCGTACCTCATTTTTTCTCCCCGTATTGCCTTTTTAGTTAAGTTCTGTTGTTCCTTAAAAATTTCCCAATCATCTGTCCTCCCACTCACCTTAACTCTGTCATACTTCCTTTTTTTTTAATGCTATGCAATCTCTGACTTACTTTGTCAACCACTGTGGCCCCTTTCCCCCCTTTGAATCCTTCCTTCTCCGGGGGATGAACTGATTTTGCACCTTGTGCATTATTTCCAAGAATACCTGCCATTGCTGTTCCACTGTCTTTTCTGCTAGGATATCTATCCAATTAACTTTGGCCAGCTCCTCCCTCATGGCTCCATAGTCTCTCCTGTTCAACTGCAACACTGACACCTCTGATCTGCCCTTATCCTTCTCAAATTGCAGATAAAAACTTATCATATTATGGTCACTACCTCCTAATGGCTCCTTTACTTCAAGATCGCTTATCAAATCCTGTTCATTACACAAGACTAAATCCAGAATAGCCTTGTCCCTGGTCAGCTCTCGTACAAGCTGTTCCAAGAATGCATCCCGTAGGCACTCTACAAACTCCCTATCCTGGGGTCCAGCACCAACCTGATTCTCCCAATTCACCTGCATGTTGAAATCCCCCATAACTACTGTGACATTACCTTTGCCACATGCCAATGTTAACTCCCTATTCAACTTGCACCCAATATACATGCTACTGTTTGGTGGCCTGTAGACAACACCCATTAGGGTCTTTTTGCCCTTACTGTTCCTCAGTTCTATCCACACAGACTCTACTTCTCTTGATCCTATGTCCCCCCTTGCAAAGGACTGAATCTCATTCCTCACCAACAGGGTCACCCCACCCCCTCTGCCCACATTTCTGTCCCTACGATAGCACATATACCCTTGTACATTCATTTCCCAGGTCTGATCTCCCTGCAGCCATGTCTCCGTTATCCCAACAACATCATAGTTACCCATTCGCACCTGAACTTCAAGCACATCCGCCTTATTTCTGACACTTCGTGCATTCAGATATAGAATTTTTAGCCCATTTCTCCTCTCTCTGTTTAAATCGCTGTCTATTGTGCTTAACCCAGCTCCCCAAACTCCCATCGGGCTATACGCCCCTTGAATTTTGTTGTCCTTCCTAAATTTACTTATTCTTTCTGCACATTTAACTCCATGTTCCATCAGACCATCCCTCTGTACATGTGTCCTCCTTATCACTTGTTCCGCCTCACCTTTCTTTACTACACACTTAATATTCCGGAACCGTGTAGTCCCCACCTGTCCTTTATTCTTCCTCTCGCTATCCTCTCTCACATTCTGGATCCCCGCCCCCTGCAAATTTAGTTTAAACCCCCCCCCCCCCCCCCCGAGAAGCACTAGCGAACTTTCCTGCAAGAATGTTAGTACCGCTCCAGTTCAGGTGTAAACCGTCCCGTCGGAACAGATCCCACCTTCCCTGGGACAAAGCCCAATTATCTAAAAACCTGAAGCCCTCCCCCCTGCACCATCCTCTCAGCCACATATTAATCTGTATAATCCTTCTGTTCCTTGCCTCATTCGCACGTGGCACAGGTAGCAATCCTGAGATTGTTACCCTGGAGGTCCTGCCCTTCAGCTTTGCACCTAACTCCCTGAACTCACTACGCAGGACCCCCTCACTCATCCTACCCTTGCTTCTGGAGCCTTGCAGTTAGCCTCTATGCAGGCAAAAGGAGGTCAGCCAGGTGGGCAGATTTCCTGAAATGCCCTCTGGGGGTGGACAGTAGGCATTCCAAATTCTAGCATAACAATGATCATGTGTGTTGGAACCACTTGTGCTGTAGGTGATATGTTGATGATAATTGGGAAGAGATTTCTTCAAGCAAGCCTGATTGAAATCTCCAGCAATGATTTGAAAGGTGGAGTAGGCTATTTTGGTCTCCTTATCGCTGCACAATACCTTGAGTGCCTGCTTAACATTGGCCATTGGCGGTATGTAAACTGCAGTCAGGATCACAGAGGAGAACTCTCTTGGCAAGTAGAATGGGTACCACTTAGTCATTCCAGGTTGGGGAACAGAAGTGCAACAAGATCATTACATCTAAGCACCACCGGAACTTACTCATCAAAGTGAGATCCTCCATCTTTTGTCCTCCTCGAATCGGCAGCCCAATCAATCTGGTGTATCAAGGAGGCCCCAGGTCTTACCAATGTATCTCAGTATCCAAAATGAGGCATGTCTTCATGAAATACAGAACACAGCAATCTCTCATTTCCCCCAAATACAGCAATCTTCCCTCTAGATCCTTTGCCCCTTTTGTCCAGTGATGGTACATTTGCGAACAGATACTGGGTAGAGGAAGTTTTACAACTTGCCGTTTTAGTCTGCTTGGAATCTCCTCTCCTCCCACTCTTCTGGCCATGGCAATATACAGTACCTTATCTGTATTCCCGAGTGTCAATTCCAATGAGTCATTTAGGATATTGTAAAATTGCTAATTTGTTAATTCAGTTTAAAATTATGTAACTTAAAGGGAAAATACTGGCTGCAGATTGCAGCGATAGTAGCTCAAAAGAGGTATATATAGAAGTTTTACATGCAGCCCACAAAATGTCGCTGCGTCACCAGTGCCATCTTGACATGGTGTAAGAATGAGAATATCCAGGCAAATATCATTTGCTGTGTTAAAACCTACTTCTGACGTTTCTCTAAACTTTCCTCCACTCTCCTTGAATGTACATCCCCTGGTAATAGCCGTTGCTGGTCTGGGAAAAAGGAGAGCTATGTCGCTCTACTTCTTATGATCTTGTACACCTCCTCTATCAATTAAGATTTTACTTTCTATTCACATTTCAAACATAAGCTCACAGCTTCACCGTCCGCACACGTTGTACTCCCACTCATGTGTGTTCATGCCCTTCCAATAGTTCCCATGGCTTTAGAATTTCACTTCACAGTACACAACATACCATTCTTCTCTATGGAATCCCTTAAATCCATTCAATCTCCTTTTCCTTCAATCATCTCCCAGGCTCAATTCACATCAACTTGATTGAATAGGTCTTATGACAGGGCTGAAAAATCATTGTGACCAATTGACTTGGAGGGTGGGAGGTTAAAATAATTGAAAGGATGAAATTTGTCGTTGAGTTGCCAGTGCTATCTTTATGTGTGGGAGGATATCAATTAGATGGACTCAGCAGCATAAGTTTGGTTCCAGTGAGAGTTTATGATTTTGCACACATTCAAGATGGAGCTGCAGCAGAACTCAAGATCTTGTCTCTAAGAGTCTTTCTGACTGCCGATTCTACATCAGCACTCACTAAGTAAAACAGTGGAATGAGCTACAGAATGAATTGGTGGACAGGCATGTGAAGTAGAGAATTAGACAGCTTTCCCCCCCAGGTTACTGTGCAGACAACAGCAGCTTTTATAACGAAGGGTAAAATCAAAGTGTCAGGTTTAAAAGAAATCTTGGATATACAGTGTTTGCGAGCTCTTTCAGATCCAACTCGTGGGTGGTACATACAGATATTACAATTAGTGCTGTTAATTCTGGTCTTCATTGTGGCAAGTTTTGTGCTTTTTAATGCAGGTATTAACACAGATTAATTTGTACAACAAGCCAACATCAATGGGATGTTTTTCTTTAATATTCCAGGAAAGAGCCCAAATTTTAATAAACTTGGCCTGATCATATTGCCAAATGTGTACAGATACAGAAGGGAACTTAACTCTCCTCATGTTGGATTTAATTCTGAGCAGTGAAAGGTATTATGTAAACAGAGGTTTTGTAACACTGTTGTACCTGGAGGTTTCAGCCTGAAGGGTATCAAAGTAAACAGAGGGCACATTCCCAATTATGAAAACTGACAGGCCTAAGGATTGCAGTCTACTGTGAACAACGTGCTGGGATGGCAGTGGAATCGAATAGTGGAACTGTCATTTTTGATATTGTGTTTGACTCATCAAAATTCACCTGTAACTGCCTCGCCCATCGGTCATTTAGTACTGACAATTAATGAAGCAGGTAACTGAGGGGGAGCATTTACCGTTCTTATAAAAAGTATTCACCTCTCTTGGAAGTTTTCATGTTTTATTGTTTTACCACATTGAATCACAGTGAAGCAAAGTTAAGATGGCACTAAACAGCATCTCCTTTGCTTGCATCTTCGGAAACAAGCTCTATTTCCATCTTTATTCTGTATTTTTCCCTTTTAGGGTTCTTTTGAAAACCCTGACCAGGAGTTACACACTGACTTTGGTTCTTTGCAGGAATAGGACCCATTCTCAGGCTTTCAGGACTGGCCATTGCTTGGCACTCCAAAGGTTCGGCCTAAGAGTCCGGCTCGGATTTGGAAGCCTAAGATCTCGGGGCTCTGGAGGCGGGTGGATCAAGGGTCAGTGTCATGGCAGGAGACCTGTGTGTCGTCGGGGGAGGTGGAAAATCTACTGATGTATGCCTGAAGACCCGGGATCTTTGTGATCTTCCAGCACAGAGCTTGAAAAAAGCAACATAATGGACTTTCTAACATCATAAACCAACGAGTTGTTTGTTATTTCTCCCCTCTCGCTGGGAAAATGGAGTCACCTCCTTCTCCCTATTAGGGAGAGAGAGAACCTGTGGTATGTCGAATGCCAGGTGAAACACGAATTCTTTAGGGTAACTGCAAGTCTGTGTCTTTGCTATTGCTTTGCTCACACTTGAGTGCTTGGTGGCGGGTGCCGATGCTTTTTTTGCCAGTGGGGGCAGGGACAATTGTTGCTCAATGCCGCTTACGCGCGGGAGGGAGGGGAGCTGGGGGGACTTTGGGGTTCTTATGTTTAATTTTTGTTCATTCTTTGGGTCACTTCTCTGTTTTCGTGGATGTTTGTGAAGAAAAAGCATTTCAGGATTTATATTGTATACATTTCTCTGATATTAAATTGAACCTTTGAACAGTGGATTTAATTTGACATTTTTCATACTGATCGACAGTAAAGACTCATGTCAAAGTGAAAACAAATTTTTATAAATAAGTCAAAATTTATTACAGTTATTAAACTCAAGATAATTGATTGCATAATTACTCACCCCATTCAAGTCAGTATTTGGTAGATGCACCTTTGGCAGCAATTACAGCCTTGAATCTGTGTGGATAGGTCTCCATCAGCTTTGCACATCTGAACACTGCAATTTCTCCCCTTTCTTCTTTACAAAGCTGCTCAAGTGCTGTCAGGTTACATGGGAATTGTGAGTGAACAGCCCTTTTCAGGTCCAGCTACAAATTCTCAATTGGATTGAGCTCTGGAATCTGACAGCCACTCCAGGACATTAACTTTGTTGTTTTTAAACCATTCCTGTGCAGCTTTGTCCTTATGCTTGGGGTCATTGTCTTGCTGAAAAACAAATCTTTTCCCAAGTCATAGTTCTCTTAAGACTGCATCAGATTTTCCTCCAGGATTTCCCTGTATTTTGCTGCATTCATTTTACCCTCCGCCTTCACAGCCACCACCATGCTTCACAGAAGGGATGGTGAGTTTTTGATGATGTACGGTATTTGGCTTATGCCAAACATAGCATTTAGTTTGATGGCCTAAAAGTTCAATTTTGGTTTCATCAGACCATAGAACTTTCTTCCAGTTGACTTCAAAGTCTCCTACATGCCTTCTGGCAAACTCTAGCTGAGGTTTTTCAAAAGCGGCTTTCTCTTTTGGACCATCTCCCATAAAGCTGTGACTGGTGAAGCACCTGGGCAACTGTTGTTCCCATCTCAGCCACTGAAGCTTGTAACTCCTTCAGAGTTGTCATAGGTCTCCTGGTTGCCTCTCTCACTAGTCCCCTTCTAGCACGGTCACTCAGTTTTTGAATATGGCCTGCTCTGGGCAGACTCACAGCTGTGCCATATGTTTTCCATTACTTGAAGATTGAATTAACTGTACTCCAAGGGATAATCAGTGACTTGGAAATTTTCTTGTATCCATCTCCTAATTTGTGCTTTTCAATAACCTTTTCATGGAGTTGCTTGGAGTGTTCTTTTGTCTTCATGGCATTGTTTTTGCCAGGATTCTGACTCACCAGCAGTTGGACTTTCCAGATACAGGTGTATTTTTACTACAATCAATTGACTGCACACAGGTCTCCAAAAACAGATCTCCATTTAATTAATTATGTGACTTCTAAAACCAATTAGCTGCACCAGTGATCATTTGGTGTGTCATATTAAAGGGGGCAAATATTTATGCCATCAATTATTTTGTGTTTTGTACGTGTAATTAATTTAGATCACTTTGTAGAGATCTGTTTTCACTTTAACATGAAAGAGTCTTTTTCAGTTGATCGGTATCAAAAACAGCCAAATCCAGTGTAATTCAATGTTGTAAAACAATAAAACATTAAAACATCCAAGGCTGAATACCTTTTATAGGCACTGCAACTAAACATCCTCTATTGAAGGCAGTCATGTCCCAACTATCAACTGTGGTCTTCATAAAAATAGACCAACCATCATATTATATGCTATTTAATTTTTAGTAGCAGCACTAACACATTGAAATAAAATTTAGAATTAATTGTTGTATAATTGGGGTTATTAGCAAAGCCATTACTTGTTGTTTGTCCCTAATTGGCACTAAGAAGGTAGTTGTGCGCCACCATCTTGAACTGCTATGGTCCTTTCATATCAAGGTGCTCCCACAGTACTGTAGTGAAGGAATACCCAACAATTAACTGCATCTTTTTAACATAACACTATTATAGTACCAGCCACCCAAGTTCATTTCTGCTGCAGTTTGTGGGGAGTTAGTGCTTTCTCCACATGACTGCATGGATTTCCAACTGGTGCTCCGGTTTCCACTCACATTCCAAAGGTGCATAGTTTAGTAGGTGAATTGGTCACATGGGTGTAACTGGATGATGTGGGCTCATTGAATGGCCTGTTACTCTAAATAAAATAGCTATAAATAAAAACAACATTGGAGGGCCACTGATACATTTCCAAGTCAGGGTAGTGTGGAGGGCAACCTGCAGGTGGTGCTGTTTCATTGCCCCCTGTGTTTTTTAAATATTGAATCGAATTGACTTTATTTCTTATGTCCTTCACATACACAAGTAAAAATTTTTATGTTACATCTCCATCTAAATGTGCCATGTGCAATCATAGTAATTTATAATAATCTATAATAAATAGTCAATGTAATGTAGAATACACTCAAGTCAGTGTGAGTTCATCAGTCTGATGGCCTGGTGGAAGAAGCTGTCCTGGAGCCTGATGGTCCTGGCTTTTATGCTGCGGTATCACTTCCTGGATGGTAGCTGATGGAATAGATTGTGGTTGGGTTGACTTGGGTCCCCAATGATCCTACGGGCCCTTTTTACATACTTGTCCTTGTAAATGTCCTGAATCATGGGGAGTTCACAACTACAGATGTGCTGGGCTATCCGCACCACTCTCTGCAGAGTCCTGCAATTTAGGGAGGTACAGTTCCCAAACCAGGCACTGATGCAGCCAGTCAGGATGTTCTTAATTGTGCCCCTGTAGAAAGTTCTTAGGATTTAGGAGCCCATACCAAACTTCCTCAACTGTCTGAGGTGAAAGAGGTGCTGTTGTGCCTTTTTCACCACACAGCTGGTGTGTACAGACCACATGAGATCCTCGGTGATGTGGATGCTGAGGAACTTGAAGCTGTTTACCCTTTTAAACCCAGATCCATTGATGTCAATAGGGGTTAGCCCATCTCCATTTCTCCTGTAGCCAACAACCAGCTCCTTTGTTTTTGTGATGTTGAGGGAGAGGTTTTAATTAGCAGATGAGAGCTGTGGGTGGCGATAGAGTCATGGGTATACAGGGAGTAAAGGAGGGGAGCCCTGAGGGGCTCCTGTATTGAGATTCAGAGTGTTGGAGGTGAAGAAGCACACACTTACAACCTGCTGGCATTGTGACAGGAGGTCCAGGATCCAGCTGCACAAGGCAGGGTAAAGGCCAAGGTCTCTGAGCTCCAGGTGTCCTCCATGTGGCAGAGATGGCAGGTTGGAAGGTACTTTTGAAGTAACCTGGGCAAGTGACTGCAGCTCACTTTGTGGATGATTACACTACAGCAACTGTGGAGCCATTTAGGAGCAGTGCTTTGTCCTGCATGGTGCCAAGGTACTTGAGAATTTTTACTGTTATAAGTATGCAGGCAAGTGAAGGGTATTCCACCATGCATCTAACTTGCACCATGTGAAAAGGCCTTGGACTATCAGGAAGTGAGTCACTTGCTGCAGAATTTTCAGCCTCTGACCTGCACACGTAGCCATAATATTTATGTGGCCAGTCCAGTTAGGCTAACGATCAATCATGATCCTCAAGATACTGATGATGGTAGTCTCAGGGATAGAAATGCCATTAAGTGACAAGGGTACACAGTTAGAAGTTCTCTTGCTGGAGATGGTCACTACCTTAGTGTTGCAAATGGTACTTGCTGTTCATCTACCAAGTTATCAAGTTCTTACTACATGCGAGTGGCTTCATTTGCAGAGGAAGTGAACAGTGCACATTCATCAGGGAACATCCCTATTTCTGACCATAAGATGGAAAGAAGGTCACCAGTGAAGCAGCTGAAGCTGGTTGCTCCCAGGAAGTTGCTCTGAAGACTCCTCTATTGTTATAGTTTAGCATGTTTGCCCTCTTAAAACTACAACTATATTCCCTTTGTGTGAGGTAAGACTCCAACCAATGGAGGGCTTTCACTGTGATGCCCATTGACTTGAGTTTTACTAGAGCTTCTTGCTAAAATGCTTGGTCAAACACTACCCTGGTGGCACTCTGCATTTCAACTCTTTAGTGCATGTTTGGACTTAGGCTATGATGAGACATGGAGCCAAGAGGGTCTGCAAAACCTCACCAGGCATTAATGGACAGAGACCGTTACCTTTGACTTGAAGGCACTGTCTGCAACATCTTCCATTATTTTGCTAGTGATTTAGGGCAGTCTGTTTGGATGATAATTGGTTAGGGTGTATTAGCCCAACTTTTGTTTACACGACTTATTGGAAATTTTCCACTTGTTGGGTAGCTGTCACTGTCATTGCTCTACTGGAACAGCATGGCTGATGGCATGGTTAGTTCTGAAGAACAGTCTTCAATACATCAGCACCCTGCTTAAGCAATACTTCGGGAGGTTATCCTAGTGCTCTTGGTCACAAAGAATGAACAACTAATCCAAAACCCTCCCCTCCGCAGATGTGGAGAGGCTACCTGTGTGGGGAGGAATGAATGGAGCAGCTGTTCATCACTGCAATATATATATATAACACTAGAACATTTTCTTTACAAGAATGGTATTTATTTGTTCAAGCATCATAACAGTTTGGTGACAGGGCCAGGCTGTTCTTTCACACAGCTAAATAAAGTGTGATTGAGGAACAAGTATAATTTTCAAGATTCCATTGAATCAATGATGATGCCATCCTCTCCAATTTCTCCTTTCTCCTCCAGCTGGATGTGATGAATCTGCTATCTCTTCCTCTCTATGCTTGGCTACTCAACTTTTCCTAGCCCAGAGATTCTTTTTCAGTGGTCACAAGCTCAAATGAGAGGGGAACAGTTCCGTTCCCGTGTCAAACGGCTGCACTGCAGAATGCTTCCTCATCAGGCCTCCCATACGACTTTCCCACACCATCCATAACATAAGACCATAAGATATAGGAGCAGAAGCAGGCCATTTGGCCCATCGAGTCTGCTCCACCTTTCAATCATGGGCTGATCCAATTCTTCCAGTCATCCCCACTCCCCTGCTTTCGCCCCATACCCTTTGATGCCCTGGCTAATCAAGAACCTATCTATCTCTGCCTTAAGTACACCCAATGACTTGGCCTCCACAGCTGCTCGTGGCAATAAATTCCACAGATCTAGCACCCTCTGACTAAAGTAATTTCTCCGCATCTCAGTTATAAATGGACATCCTTCAATCCTGATGTTGTGCCTTCTTGCCCTAGAAACCCCTACCATGGGAAATAACTTTGCCATATCAAATCTGTTCAGGCCTTTTAACATTCAGCATGTTTCTATGAGATCCCCCCTCATTCTCCTGAACTCCAGGGAATACAGCCCAAGAGCTGCCACACATTCCTCATATGGTAACCCTTTCATTTCTGGATTCATTCTCGTGAATCTTCTCTGAACCCGCTCCAATATCAGTATATTCTTTCTAAAATAAGGAGCCTAAAACTGCACACAATACTCCAAGTATGATCTCACAAATGCCTTATAGAGCCTCAACATCACACCCCTACTCTCATATTCGAGACCTCAAGAAATGAATGCCAACATTGCATCTGCCTGGAGGCTAACCTGTAGGGCATCCTGCACAAGGAGTCCCAAGCCCCTTTGCATCACTGCTATTTGAATTCTTCTCCAGCTAACTAATAGTCTGCCTGTTTATTTCTTCCACCAAAGTTCATGACCATACACTGTCCAACATTGTTTTTCATTTGCTACCTCTTTGCCCACTCCCCAAAACAATCTGAGTTTCTCTACAGGCTCTCTGTTTCAACATTACCTGCTTCTCCACCTATCTTTGTATCATCGGCAAATTTAGCCACAAATCTATTAATCCCATAGTCCAAATCATTGACATGCATCGGAAAAGCAGTGGTCCCAACACCAAACTCTGTAACCAGCAGCCAGCCAAAATAGGATCCCTTTATTCCCACTCTGTTTTCAGCTGACCAGCCAATACTCCACCCACGCTAGTAACTTCCCTGTAATTCCATGGGCTCTTATCTTGCTAAGCAGCCTCATGTGCGGCACCTTGTCAAAGGCCTTCTGAAAATTCAAGTACACTGCGTCTACAGGATCTCCTTTGTCTACACTGCTTGTAACTTTCTCAAAGAATTGCGGTAGATTTGTCAGGCAGGATTATCGTTTCAGGAAACCATGCTGGCTTAGGCCTGTCTTGTTATGTGCCTTCAGGTGCTCTGTAATCTCATCCCTAACAATCAATTCCAACAACTTCCCAACCACTGATGTCAGGCTAATAGGTCTATAGTTTCCTCTCTGCTGCCTCCCACCCTTCTTAAGTAACGGAGTAACATTTGCAATTTTCCAGTCATCCGGTACAATGCCAGAATCTTTTGAAAGATCATCATTAATGCCTCCGCAATGTCTCCAGTTACATCCTTCAGAGCCCAAGGGTGCATTCCATCAGGTCCAGGAGATTTATCCACCCTCAGACCATTAAGCTTCCTGAGCACCTTCTCAGTTGTAATTTTCACTGCACATACTCCACTTCCCTGACACTCTTGAATGTCCAGTATACTGCAGATGCATTCCACTGTGAAGACTGATGCAAAATACGCATTCAGATATTGGTCCTATATCTACCCTCGACTCTCTTTTACTCTTTATTTATACTTATTTATAAAAGCTTTTAGTATCTTCTTTGATATTAGACACCAACTTCCTCTCATAATTCATCTTTTCCTTCTGAATGACCTTCTTAGTTTCCTTTTGCAAGTTTTTCAAAGTTCCCCAAACCTCTCTTCCCACTAGCTCTGGCTTCCTTGTATGCCCTCTCTTTTGCTTTTACTTTGGCTCTGACTTCACTTGTCAGCCACGGTAGTGCCCTTCTTCGTTTTGAAAATTTCTTCTTATTTGGAATATATCTGTCTTGCACTTCCCTCACTTTTTGCAGAAACTCCAGCCATTGCTGCTCTGCTGTCTTTCCTGCAAATGTCCTTCTCCAGTCAACTTCGGCCCCTTCCCATCTCATGCCATTGTAATTTCCTTTATTCCACTGAAATACCAACACATTGGATTTTATTTTTTCCCTCTCAAATTTCAAAGTGAACTCGATCATATTGTGATCACTGTTCCCCAAGGGTTCCTTAACCTTAAGCTCCCTTATCACTTCCAGATCATTTCACAACACCCAACCCAGCACAGCCAATTCCCTAGTGGGTTCAACAATGAGCTGTTCTAAAACACTATTCCTTAGGCATTCTACTCTCTCTCTTGAGGTCCAGTACTGGCCTGGTTTCCCCAATCCACTTTCATGTTAAAATCCCCAACGATTATCATGACATTGCCCTTCTGACATGCCTTTTCTATCTACTGCTGTAATTTGTAATCCACATCCCAGCTGCTGTTTGGAGGCCTGTATACAACTGCCATAGGGTCCTTTTACCCTTGCCGTTTCTTAACTCAGCCCATAGAGACTCTAAACCTTCCAATCCTATGTCTCTCTTTCTAATGATTTAATATTATTTCTTATACACAGAGCCACACCACCCCCTCTGCCTACTAACCTATCTTTCTGATATACCTTATATCCTTGGACATTCAGCTCCCAATGGCAACCGTTCTTTAGCCAAATTTCAGAGATGGCCACAATGTCATATTTGCCAATCTGTAGCTGAATTTCAAGATTGTCCATTTTATTCCTCATTCTACGTGCATTCAAATACAACACCCTCAGTCCAGTATTTGTTGCTTTCTGTTTTAACTGTGCCATGCCTCTATTGCCCTGTAACTCATGCCACTGGCTGCAATTAAGCCTCATCTCCTGCCTGTTCTTTCTATAATCGCTGTTGCTTGCTATCTTTGATTTACTTATGTTTTCCCCTTCCTCAGCCCTATCATTCCAGTTCCCATCCCCCTGCCAAATTAGTTTAAACCCTCCCAAACAGCTCTATTAAATGTGCCCACTAGGATATTGGACCCCTTTGGGTTCAAGTTTAACCCATGCTTTTTGTATAGGTCGTACCTCCTCCAGAGGAGGCCCCAGTGATCCAGGAATCTGAATCCCTGCCCTCTGCACCAGGCTCTCAGCCACACATTGATGCGCCTGATCATGCTATTCTTGCACTCGCTAGCATGCGGCACAGGCAGCAATTCTGAGATTACTACCAAAGAGGTCCTGCCTTTTAGTTTCCTACCTAACTCCCTGAATTCTCTCTTCAGGACCTCCTCACTTTTTCTACCTATGTCATTGGTACCAACATGTACCAAGACTTCTGTCTGCTCACCCTCCTCCTTCAGAATACTCTGCACCCGATCCAAGACATCCTGTACCCTGGCACCTGGGAGGCAACACACCACACAGGTATCTCTGTCAAGCTGACAGAACCTCCTATCCGTTCCTCTCACTATGAAATCCCCTATGACTACCGCATTCCTCATCTTCCTCTTCCCCTTCTGCTCCACAGAACCAGGCTCAGTGCCAGAGACTCGATCACTGTGGTCGTCCTCTGTCAGGTCATCCCTTGAACAAGTCATGTGTGATCTTGTTTTTACCAGGTCTCAGCATAGCAAGGCTGTTAACATCATAGATCTCTCTATACAATTTTCCAAAAATCCTATAAGTGTCTATTCCATTTGGATTCCTGTTCCTGGGAATAGACCCTCAACACTAAGCACGTTACTAGTGTGCACAGCTGGGATGTCATCTCGTCCCAGAGCCTCGGTTGTAGCCACTTCTTCATATTTTATGGAGTGAGTCAATTTTGGTGATGGTGGGGATGTCAGGAGGAAGTTGATCCTTCTGACTGTGGTTGGAAACGTTTCAGCCTTTTCTTTCTCACTCTCATGCTGGGCCCTGCCATCACTGAGCATGGATTGGCCTTTGAGCCCCCTCCTCTTATTAGATGTTTAATAGTCCACCAGCATTCACTACTAGATGTGGCAGGACTGGAGTGCTTCATTCTGACCTATTGGTTGTGAGATCACTCAGCTTTGTGCGCTGCATGCTGTTTTTGTTGTTTAGTGCTCATGCAGTGCTGTGCTGTAGTTTTACCAGACTAGCACCTCTTTGCTTTTAGATATTGGTCATGGTCATGGGGCTGTTCAGTGTAGAAACAGGCTCTCTAGCCTCTGTCTATCTGAACCATCTACACTAATCCCACTTTTCGTAGCACTACGCCCTACTCATTCATGTACCTATCCAGGTGCCTGTTAAATGTTGTTTCTGTCTGCCTCCACTAAGGCCTCTAGCAGCTCATTCCATGGCATCATTATCGGCTTGTAAAGACAAGTGTAAGTTTATCCCTTGTGTCAATTTGCTTGCTACTTGCCGCAGACACCATGGTCAGGTAACTATGTCCTTAAAGGATTTGGCGAACTCGGTCATGGTGCAACTGAGCCCTCTTTTGAAGAAATGTTCTTCTGCACACCACTGTTGTAACACACAGTTCTTTGAGCTGCCGTCTGCTTGAGCTGGTCCAGCTGTTCCCCTTTGACCCCTCTCATTAACAAGGCTCATAGAACTGCAACTCCATTGATTTTTTTTTGTTTATCACACCATTCTCTGAAAATTCTAAAAACTATTATGCACGAAAATCTCAGGAGATCAGCAGTTACTGAGATACCCAACCACCTCATCTGGCATCAACCACCAGTTCACGTTCCAAGTCACTTAGACCACACTTCTTCCCCATTTTGATATTTGGTTTGAACGACAAGTGAACCTCCTTTTGCATGATTTTGTGCAGTGAGTTGCTGCCACATGATTGGCTAATAGGTATGCAGAGGTGTACCTAATAAAGTGGCCACTGAATCTATATAAAATAATGAGAAACACTGACAGAGTAGACTGTCACGGACTTTTATCCTAGAGGGAAGCTGTCAAGTAATGGAGTTTAAAGATTTGCTAGGAATTTTATTACATACGAAAGTTGTAGGTGTCTAGAATATCCTGCCAGGATAAATGGTGGAAGCAGATATGAAAGCAGCATTTGGGAGACATTTAGAAAGATATGTGAATAGGACCATGTCCATGAGACATAGAAGAATTAGGCCATATGCCCCATTGAGTCTACTCCGCCATTCCATTATGGCTGATTTATTATCCCTCTCAATCTCTGTTTTAAATATACTTAATGACTTGGCCTCCACAGCTATCCGTGACAATGTATTCCACAGTTACACCAACCTCTGGCTAAAGAATTTCCTCTTCATCTCTGTTCTAAATGGATGTCATTCTATTCTGTGGCTGTGCCCTTTGAGTCTAGACTCTCTCATTATAGGAAACATCTTCTCCACATCCACTCTATCTATGCCTTTCAATATTCAATACAAATTGTTGACTATAATGTGAAAGAACACTAATAGTCACTATCAGCCAACCAGAAAAGTCCCCCTTTATTCCCACTCATTGCCTCCTGGCTGTCAGCCAACCTTCCATCCATACTAGTATGTTTCTTGTAATACCATGGGCTCTATCTTGCTAAGCAGCCTCATGTGTAACACCTTGTCGAAGGCTTTTTGAAAATCCAAGTGAACAACATCCACTGACTACCCGTATCCATCTTGCTTGTTATTTCCTCAAAGGATTCCAACAGATTTCTCATGCAAGGTTCCCCCTAAAGGAAACCATACCGACTGGCCTATTTTATCATGTGCCTCCAGGTACACCAAAACCTCATCCTTAATATTGGATTTCAACATTTTCCCAAACAGTGAAGTCAGGCTAATCCTTTCTTCTGCTTCCCTCCCTTTCTAAAGAATGGAGTGACATTTGCAATTTTCCAGTACTCTAAAACCATTCCAGAATCTAGTGATTCTTGAAAAATCATTACTAATGCCTCCATAATCTCTTCAGCTACCTCTTTCAGAACCCTGGACTGCATTCCTTCTGGCCCAGGTAACTTATCTACCTTCAACCCTTTCAGCTTCCCAAGCACTTTCTCCTTAGTAATAGCAACTACATTCACTTCTGCCCCCTGAGACTTGCAAATGTTTGGCATAGTGCTGGTGTCTTCTACAGTGAAGACAGATGTAAAATTCCTGTTAAGTTCATCTGCTATTTCTTTGTGCCCCATTACTACCTCTCCAGCATCATTTTCCAGTGGTCCAATATACACTCTTGCCTCTCTCTTTCTCTTTATATAGCTGGAAAAAAGCTTTGGAATTCTCTTTTATATTATTAGCTAGCTTACCTTCATATTTCATCTTTTCTCTTCTTACAGTTTTTTTAGTTGCCTTCTGTTGGTTTTTAAAAGCTTCCCAATCTATTAACTTCTCACTAATTTTTGCCACATTATATGTCTCATATTTTCTTTAGAGTATTTCTTCTTTGGGATATATCTATCTTGCGTCTTTTAAATTGCCCCCAGAAACTCCAGCCATTGCTGTTCTGCCATCATCCTTGATAGTATGCCTTTCCAATCAACCTTGGCCATCTCCCTTCTCATACCTCTAATTCCCTTTACTCCACTGTAATATTGATACATCTGACTTCATCTTCTCCCTCTCCAACTGCAGGGTGAATCCTATCATATTATGATCACTGTCTCCTAATGGGCTTCTTTACCTTAAGCTCCATAATCAAATCTGTTTCATTACAAAACACCCAACTCCTAGTTAGTTCAACCATACGCTCTAAAAATTCATCTCGTAGCTATTCTAGAAATTCCCTCTCTTGGGATCCAGCACCAACCTACCATATCCACCTATGTAATGAAATCCTCCATGACTATTGTAACATTGCCTTTTCTATTTCCCCATAATATTCGTTGACTATTGTTCAGAGGTCTGTATATAACTCCCATCAGAGTCTTTCACCGTGTAATTTCTTAACAGTACCCACAGGGATTCTACACCTTCTGATCTGATGTCACCTCTTTCTAAGGATTTGATTTAATTTTTTACCTTCAGAGCCACCCCAGCCTCAATGCCTACCTGCCTGCCATTTTCATACAATGTGCATCCCTGTATGTTAAGCTCCCAGCTATGATCTTCTTTTATCCACGACACAGTGATACCTGCAACATCATACCTGCTAATTGCATTACAAGATCATCTACTTTATTCTATATATTATGTGCATTCAAATATAACACATCAGTCCTATATTCATCACCCTTTTCAATTTTGCCCCCACTTTGCACTTCATCTTATCCCACTGACTGCAATTTAGCCCTCAAATCTGCATCTCCTTTTTCACGATCCTATTACACAATGCATTGGCTTGTAAAGCAACTACCCTGTCCTCAGTCCTAATACTCTGGTTCCCATCCCCCTAAGCAGTTTAAACTCTCCCCAACAGTTCTAACAAACTTGCCCATCGGTCCCCATTAGGTTCAGTTGTAACCCATCCTTTTTGTACAGGTCATACCTTCCCCAGAGGAGATCCCAATGATCCAGAAATCTGAAACCTTTACCCCTGCACCAGTTTCACAGCCACTCATTCATCTGTACTATTATCCTATTCCTGCCCTGAATAGCATGTGGCGCTGGGAGTAATTCAGAGATTGTTGCCTTGGATGTCCTGCTCTTCAGCCTCTTTCATAACCCCTACACCCATTGTGTAGGATCTCTTCCTGCTTTCTATTTATATAATTGGTGCCAATGAGCACTACAACCTCTGGCTGTTCACCACCACACGCTGCCCCACCCCACGAGAATCTTTTGTAGCTTTGGGATATATTTATCCTGCGCTTTCTCAATTTACCCCAGAAAATTTAGCACCCTAGCACCTGTGAGACAACACACCATCCTGGTATCTTTTTCACAACCACATAATCTCTTGTTCATTCACATAACTATGGAGTTTCACTCTACCTGACATTACTCTTCCCCGCTGAACCTTAGAACTAGTAACAGTGCCACTGGCTTGGCTGCTACTGCTGTGCCCCGATAGGTCATCACATCCCCACCCTGCCAGCAAAATCCAAAGGGGTATACTTGTTGCTATGGGGAATATCCATAGGGGAACTTTACACTGACTATTTCTCCCTCTAATTGTCCTGGTTTTCACCCAGGACAATTGGTTGTCTGAAGCCTGCACTTTGGGTGTGACCACCTCCATAAAAGTCTCATCTATGATGTTTTCTGCCTCATGAGTAGTCCTGAGTACATTCATCTCCAGCTTTATTTCCTTGACTTGTCAGTCAGGAGCTTCAGCTGGATGCACTTCCTGTAGATGTAGTCAAGGGAGACTGTCAGGTATTCTGAAATCCTACATCTTACAGGACGAGCATTCCATTGCCTGAACTACCATCCTGTCTACACTTGTTATGCTGTACATCTAACTTCTCAAGCTTAACATTATCTCTCTGTTCTTGAACTCAATCCCACGGTTGATGAAGGCCAATACATTGTATGCCTTTTTAACCACACAGTCAAGCTGTGCAGCAGCTTTGAGCGTCCTATGGACTCAGATCCCAAAATCCCTCTGATCCTCCACACTGCCAAGAGTCTTACAATTAATACTAAATTCTGCCATCATATCTGACCTACCAAAATGAACCACTTCATACTTATCTGGGTTGAACTCCATCTGCCACTTCTCAGCCCAGTTTTATATCCTATCAATGTCCCGCTATACGCTCTGACAGCCCTCCACACTATCCACAACACCTCCAACCTTTGTGTCATCAGCAAATTTACTAACCCATCCCTTCACTTCCTCATCCAGGTCATTTATAAAAATCAAGAGAGAAGGATCTAGAACAGATCCCTGAGGCACTCCACTGGTCACCAACCTGGGTGAGGTTGTTCCCGTGCTGTATTGTTCTTTGTTTTATGAACCGTGGGAAGGTAATAGCTAATGATGAAGAAGAGGTGTCCTTGTCCATGATTGACCTGATGCCATGATTATTTAATAGGAACTAGATTCAAGATTGAGGGACTGTATGGCTTAACTTTCTGTTTGTGTAACACTGTGCCTTCTGCCTCTGGTACCTCTTGGTATGACAAAATGGAACTAGGAGTATGATGGAGGATCTGGCATGCTGTCTGTCAGGTATGTATTTGCAAGTACATCAGTCTTGCAAAGTTGACTGGATGGATAGCCTAGCAGAAAAGACAGTGGAACAGCAATGGCAGGTATTCTTGGGAATAATGCACAAGGTGCAAAATCAGTTCATCCCCAGAGAAGGAAGGATTCAAAGGGGGGAAAGGGGCCACAGTGGTTGACAAAGGAAGTCAGAGATTGCATAGCATTAAAAAAAAGGAAATATGACAGAGCTAAGGTGAGTGGGAGGACAGATGATTGGGAAGTGTTTAAGGAACAACAGAACTTAACTAAAAAGACAATACGGGGAGAAAAAATGAGGTACGAATGCAAGCTAGCCAGGAATATAAAGAAAGATAGCAAAAGCTTTTTTAGGTATGTGAAGAGAAAGAAGATAGTTAAGAACAATGTTGGGCCCTTGAAGAATGAATTGGGTGAAATTGTTATGGGAAACAGAGAAATGGCAGAAGAATTTAATGAGTACTTTAGATCTGTTTTCACTAAGGAAGACACAAGCAATCTCCCAGATGTATGGATGGGCCAAGGACATAGGGTAACAGAGGAAATGAAACAGATTGACATTCGGAAGGAAACGGTGATGAGAAGACTGATGGGACTGAAGGCTGACAAATCCCCAGGTCAAGATGGTCTGCACCCTAGGGTACTAAAGGAGGTGGCCCTGGAAATTGCGGATGCATTGGTAATCATTTTCCAATGTTCCTTAGATTCAGGATCAGTCCCTGAGGATTGGAGAATGGCTAATGTTATCCCACTTTTTAAGAAAGGAGGGAGGGAGAAAACAGAGAACTATCGACCTGTCAGCCTGACATCGGTGGTGGGAAAGATGCTAGAGTCCTTTATTAAGGATGAAATAGTGGCATATCTAGATAGCAGTGATAGGATTGGGCCGAGCCAGCATGGATTTACCAAGGGTAAATCATGCTTGACTAATCCGTTGGAGTTTTTTGAGGATGTAACCAGGAAGTTAGACAGGGAAGATCCAGTGGATGTAGTGTACCTCGATTTTCAGAAGGCATTTGATAAGGTCCCACATAGGAGATTGGTGGGTAAATCAAAGCTCAGGGCATCGGGGGGAAGGCATTGACATGGATAGAAAACTGGTTGGCAGATAGAAAGCAAAGGGTAGCGGTGAATGGGTGTTTCTCGGAATGGCAGGTGGTGACTAGTGGGGTGCCACAGGGCTCGGTATTGGGACCACAGCTGTTTACCATTTACGTTAACGATTTGGATGAAGGCATAGAAAATAACATCAGCAAATTTGCTGATGATACTAAGCTGGGTGGCAGTGTGACATGTGATGAGGATGTTAGGAGAATTCAGGGTGACTTGGATAGGCTGGGTGAGTGGGCAGATACTTGGCAGATGGCGTTTAATGTGAATAAATGTGAGGTTATCCACTTTGGGAGTAAGAACAGGAAGGCAGATTATTATCTGAACGGTGTAGAGTTGGGTAAGGGAGAACTACAAAGAGATCTAGGAGTCCTTGTTCATCAGTCACTGAAGGTGAATGAGCAAGTGCAGCAGGCAGTGAAGAAGGCTAATGGAATGTTGGCCTTTATTACAAAGGGAATTGAGTACAAGAGCAAGGAAATCCTCTTGCATTTGTACAGAGCCCTGGTGAGACCACACCTGGAGTATTGTGTACAGTTTTGGTCTCCAGGGTTAAGGAAGGACATCCTGGCTGTAGAGGAAGTGCAGCATAGATTCACGAGGTTAATTCCTGGGATGTCTGGACTGTCTTACGCAGAGAGGTTAGAGAGACTGGGCTTGTACACGCTGGAATTAAGGAGATTGAGAGGGGATCTGATTGAAACATATAAGATTATTAAGGGATTGGACAAGATAGAGGCAGGAAATATGTTCCAGATGCTGGGAGAGTCCAGTACCAGAGGGCATGGTTTGAGAATAAGGGGTAGGTCATTTAGGACAGAGTTAAGGAAAAACCTTCTCCCAGAGAGTTGTGGGGGTCTGGAATGCACTGCCTCGAAAGGTAGTGGAGGCCAATTCTCTGGATGCTTTCAAGAAGGAGCTAGATAGGTATCTTATGGATAGGGGAATCAAGGGATATGGGGACAAGGCAGGAACTGGGTATTGATAGTAATTGATCAGCCATGATCTCAAAATGGCGGTGCAGGCTCGAAGGGCCAAATGGTCTACTTCTGCACCTATTGTCTATTGTCTATAGTCTATTGCTTGACTGATCAGTGGGGCAATTCTCTCACTATATGCAGTATACACCAATGGCCAGATATTTATGATGAAGATAGTGCTGGTTTGGCTAGGCAGAAGCAACCTTATAACATTGTCAAGTTTGAATTTGGAGCTTAGGTTAATGCCTGGTTGTTCATCAAGTCTTGTTCCATCTGTCTTTGTGCATGGTGATGATGGTACAACAGAGTGGTTCCCTAGCCACATTGTAGAACTATAGGTTTAGGTAGAAGCAGGCCCTTTGACCTATCTAGTCCATGCTGAAAAGTCAATCAGATGGGATGGTCTAGAATCACAATAAGCCAGAGCAGATAAAGAAGAGATTTCCATTTTTGAAGGCTATTGGTGAGCTTGATCACCTTTAATGCAATTTGGTAATATAGGAGTAGAACTAGGCCATTCAACCCATCAAGTCTGCTCTGCCATTTCATTATGGCTGATTCATTTTGGTTTCAACCCCATTCTCTTGCCTTCTCCTTTTCACTCCCTGACTAATTAAGAACCTAACAACCTCCACCTTAAATACACCCAATCACATGGCTTCAATAGCCACCAGTGGCAACAAATTCCACAGGTTCACCACCTCTGGTTAAAGGAATTCCTCCTCATCTCCATTCTAAATGGAAGTCCCTCTATTCTGAGGTTGTGCCCTCTGGTCCTAGACTCACCCTCAATCCACTCTACCTAGGCCTTTCAACATTTGATAGGTTTCACTGATAGATGTGATACCTCCTCCTCAGTCTTCTAAGTTCCAGCGAGTAAGATTCTTAATGGAAAGGATTCTTAAGGATAGGATCTACAAGCATTTGGAGAAGTACAGTCTACTCATGGATAATCAACATGGCTTTGTGAAGGGAAGATCGTACCTCACGAGCCTGATTGAGTTTTTTGAAGACGTAACAAAAGAAATTGATGAGGGTAGGGCAGTGGATGTGGTCTACATGGACTTTAGCAAAGCATTTGACAAAGTCCCTCATGAGAGACTCATCCAGAAAGTCATGAGATAAGTGGATCCTTGGCTGTTTGGATAAAAAAAATTGGCTTAAAGGAAGAAAGCAAAGGGTAGTTGTGGAAGGAAAGTATTCTGCCTGGAGGTCAGTGACTAGTGGAGTGCCGCAGGGATCTGTCCTGGGACCCCTGCTATTTGTGATTTTTATAAATGACCTGGATGTAGAGGTGGAAGGGTGGGTGAGTAAGTTTGCTGATGACACAAAGATTGGAGGAGTTATGGATGGAGCTGTAGGTGGTCGAAGGTTACAAGAGGATATAGACAGGCTGCAGATTTAGACAGAAAAATGGCAGATGGAGTTCAATCTGGACAAGTGTGAGGTGATGCATTTTGGAAGGACAAACCAGAAGACTGAGTACAGGATTAATAGTCAGTTGCTTAAGAGTGTGGATGAACAAAGGGACCTTGGGGTTCAAATCCATACATCCCTCAAGGACGCTGCACAGGTTGATAGGGTAGTTAAGAAGGCCTATGGGATGCTAGGTTTCATTAACAGGGGGATTGAGTTCAAGAGTAGAGAGGTCATGTTGCAACTCTACAAATCTCTGGTGAGACCGCACTTAGAGTATTGTGTTCAATTCTGGTCACCTCATTATAGGAAGGATGTGGAAGCTATGGAGAGGGTGCAGAGGAGATTTACCAGGATGTTGCCTGGATTGGAGAACAAGTCATATGAAGCAAGGTTAGCAGAGCTGGAACTTTTCTCTTTGGAGTGTAGAAGAATGAGAGGGGACTTGATAGAGGTCTACAAGATTATGAGAGGCATAGATAGGGTGGGTAGTCAGTACCTGTTTCCCAGAGCACCAATAGCAAACACCAGAGGGCATATGCACAAAATTAAGGGAGGGAAGTTTAAGGGAGACATCAGGGGTAAGTTTTTTTCACACAGAGGGTTGTGAGTGACTGGATTGTCTTGCCAGGGATGGTGGTGGAGGCTAAAACATTAGGAGTATTTAAGAGCCTCTTGGACAGGCACATGGATGAAAGAAAAATGGAGGGTTATGGGGTAGTGTGGGTTTAGTACTTTTTTAAGGATTATATGGGTCAGCACAACATGGAGGGCTGAAGGGCCTGTACTGTGCCGTAGCATTCTATGGTTCTATAGTACAGGCTGGAGCTGTCAAAGGCTCATCATACGATAACACGTTAATTCCCAGAATAATTCTTGTGAACTTCTCCAGAGGCAGCACATCCTTTCATAGATAAGGGGCCCAAAACTGCTCACAATACTCCAAGTGAGGCTTCACCAGTGCTTTATAAATCCTCAGCATTACATCCTCAGTTTTTCTGAAACTAGCTGTTTTTCCTCCACAGTTCTAGATAGTGAGCTGAACTTATATTTCACAATTGCTGTGATGGGATTTGATTTCAGGCTTGGGTTACTAATCCAATAATTTTGGCACTGCACTACCCTACTACATGGACTCTAAGAAGTGACGGGTCCATGGAAACCATCACATATATAGATTAAATTATATTATCAGTTTTCTTTTACTTATACTGTATCTAACTAACACACAATTACGTCTTTTCAAGTAAAAATTCCATCCTATGCTTTAAACTTAACATCTCTACAGTATCCACTGCAATTGCTAATACTTCCCAGGATTTTCTTCTACAAATACATTTCATATACATCTAGTTCTATATATTCTATACCAAACTTCTCATTTCAACATAATTGTTGCAATAACTCTACATAATTCAAATGCATCAAAATCAATTCATTTCTGAATTTCAACTGTAAATGTTAGACTTAATACAGGCTCATGGTTTCCCCATCATTGGGATTAAGGATGATTCATTTTCACTCTGGTTCTGTGAGATTTAAATGACTGACGAGGAACTCAGGATCTGTGGGAACTGCAGACTCTTCCACAGACAGGGAGAAATCCAAAGGTTGAATAGGTGGGTGGTTTAGACAATAGACAATAGAGAGTAGGTGCAGTAGTAGTCCATTCGGCCCTTCTAGCCAGCACTGCCATTCACTGTGATCATGGCTGATCATACACAATCAGTACCCCGTTCATGCCCTCTCCCCATATCCCTTAACCTGGCTATCTATAAGAGCTCTATCTAACTCTCTCTTGAATGCATCCAGAGACTTGGCCTCCACTGCCTTCTGGGGCAGAGCATTCCACATATCCACCACTCTCTGGGTGAAAAAGTTTTTCCACATCTCTTTTTTAAATGGCCTACCCTTTATTCTTAAACTGTGGCCTCTAGTTCTGGACTCACCCATCAGTGGGAACATGCTTCCTGCCTCCTGCGTGTCCAATCCTTAATAATCTTATATGTTTCAATCAGATCCCCTCTCATCCTTCTAAATTCCGGTGTATACAAGCCCAGTCGCTCCAATATTTCAACATATGACAGTCCTGCCATTCCAGGAATTAACCTTGTGAACCTACGCTGCACTCTCTCAATAGCAAGAATGTCCTTCCTCAAATTTGGAGACCAAAACTGCACACAATACTCCAGGTGGGGTCTCACCAGGGCCCTGTACAGCTGCAGAAGGACCTCTTTATTCCTATACTCAATTCCTCTTGTTATAAAGGCCAGCATGCCATTAGCTTTATTCACTGCCTGCTGTACCTGCATGCTTGCTTTCATTGACTGATGTACAAGAACACCTAGATCTCGTTGTACTTCCCCTTTTCCTAACTTGACTCCATTTAGATAGTAATCTGCCTTCCTGTTCTTGCCACCAAAGTGGATAACCTCACATTTATCCACATTAAACTGCATCTGCCATACATTTGCCCACTCACCCAACCTGTCCAAGTCACCCTGCATTCTCATAACATCTTCCTGACATTTCACACTGCCACCCAGCTTTGTGTCATCGGCAAATTTGCTAATGTTACTTTTAATCCCTTCATCTAAATCATTAATGTATATTGTAAACAGCTGCGTCCCAGCACCGAACCTTGAGGTACCCCACTGGTCACAGCCTGCCATTCTGAAAGGGACCCGTTAATCACTACTCTTTGTTTCCTGTCAGCCAGCCAATTTTCAATCCATGTCAGTACTCTGCCCCCAATACCATGTGCCCTAATTTTGCCCACTAATCTCCTATGTGGGACTTTATCAAAAGCTTTCTGGAAGTCCAGGTACACTACATTCACTGGCTCTCCCTTGTCCATTTTCATAGTTCCATCCTCAAAAAACTGCGGAAGATTAGTCAAGCATGATTTTCCCTTCGTAAATCCATGCCGACTCTGACTGATCCTTCTACTGCTATCCAAATGTGTTGTAATTTCCTCTTTTATAATTGACTCCAGTATCTTTCCCACCACTGACATCAGGCTAATCAGTTTATAATTCCCTGTTTTGTCTCTCCCTCCTTTCTTGAAAAGTGGGACAACATTAGCCACCCTCCAATCCGCAGAAACTGATCCTGAATCTATAGAACATTGGAAAATGATTACCAATGCGTCCACAATTTCTAGAGACACCTCCTTAAGTACCCTGGGATGCAGACCATCAGGTCCCGGGGACTTATCAGCCTTCAGACTCAACAGTCTATCCAACACCGTTTCTTGCCTAATATAGATTTCCTTCAGTTCATCCTTTACCCTGGTTCCTTTGGCCACTATTATATCTGGGAGATTGTTTGTGTCTTCCCTTGTGAAGACAGATCCAAAGTACCTGTTCAACTCGTCTGCCATTTCCTTGTTCCCCTAATAAATTCATCCGTTTCTGTCTTCAATGGGCCAATTTTGGTCTTAACTATTTTCTTTCTTTTCACATACCTAAGGAAGCTTTTACTATCTCTTCCCACCTATGTTCATGACACTTCTCATGCTTTGAAATTTTTCAATGATTTTAAGTTCCCTGGCCCCCACCGCCTTATTTTCACCATGGACTTCCAGTCCCTATATACCTCCATCAAAGCTCTTTGCTTCTTTTTGGAATCCAGACCTAACCAATTCCCCTCTACCACCACTCTCCTCCATCTAGCGGAATTAGTTCTTACTCTCAATAATTTCTCCTTTGGCTCCTCCCACTTCCTCCAAACCAAGGGTGTAGCCATGGGCACCCGTATGGGTCCCAGTTATGCCTGCCTTTTTGTTGGCTTTGTGTAACAGTCCATGTTCCAAGTCTATATGGGTATCCATCCCCTTCTTTACCTTCGCTACATTGACGACTGCATTGGCGCTGCCTCCTGCATGCATGCTGAGCTTGTTGACTTCATTAACTTTGCCTCCAACTTCCAGCCTGCCCTCAAATTTACCTGGTCTATTTCTGACACCTCCCTCCCCTTTCTTGATCTTTCTGTCTCCATCTCTGGAGACGGCTTATCTACTGATATCTACTATAAGCCTATAGACTCTCACAGCTACCTGGACTATTCCTCTTCCCACCCTGTCTCTTGCAGAAATGCTATCCCCTTCTCACAATTCTTCAGTCTCCGCTGCATCTGCTCTCAGGATGAGGCTTTTCATTCCAGGACGAAGGAGATGTCTACCTTTTTTAAACAAAGGGGTTTCCCTTCTTCCACCATCAACTCTGCTCTCAAACGCATCTCTCCCATTTCCCGCACATCTGCCCTCACCCTATCCGCCCGCTACCCCATTCGGGATAGGGTTCCCCTTGTCCTCACCTACCACCCCACCAGCCTCCAGGTCCAATGTATAATTCTCCGTAACTTCTGCCACCTCCAACGGGATCCCACTACCAAGCACATCTTTCCCTCCCCCCCCCTTTCTGCTTTCCGCAGGGATCGCTCCCTATGCGACTCCCTTGTCCACTCGTTCCCCCCCATCCCTTCCCACCGATCTCCCTCCTGGCACTTATCCTTGTAAGCGGAACAAGTGCCACACCTGCCCTTGCACTTCCTCCCTCACCACCATTCAGGGCCCCAGACAGTCCTTCCAGGTGAGGCGACACTTCACCTGTGAGTCGGCTGGTGTGGTATACTGTGTCCGGTGCTCCCGGTGTGGCCTTTTATATATTGGTGAGACCCGACGCAGACTGGGAGACCGTTTCGTTGAACACCTACACCCGGTCCGCCAGAGAAAGCAGGATCTCCCGGTGGCCACACATTTTAATTCTGTGTCCCATTCCCATTCTAATATGTCTATCCAGGGCCTCCTCTATTGTCAAAATGAATCCAAACTCAGGTTGGAGGAACAACACCTTATATACCAGCTAGGTAGCCTCCAACCTGATGGCATGAACGTTGACTTCTCTAACTTCCGTTAATGCCCCTCCTCCCCTTATTACCCCATCCCTGACATATTTAGTTGTTTGCCTGTTCTCCATCTCCCTCTGGTGCTTCCCCCCCCCCCCCCCTTTCTTTCTCCCGAGGCCTCCCGTCCCATGATCCTTTCCCCTCTCCAGCTCTGTATCACTTTCGCCAGTCACCTTTCTGGCTCTTAACTTCATCCCACCCCTTCCGGTCTTCTCCTATCATTTTGCATTTCCCCCTCCCCCCACTACTTTCAAATCTCTTACTATCTTTCCTTTCAGTTAGTCCTGACGAAGGGTCTCAGACCAAAACCCGTCGACTGTGCTTTTCCTTATAGATGCTGCCTGGCCTGCTGTGTTCCACCAGCATTTTGTGTGTGTTGCTTGAATTTCCAGCATAATGCAGATTTCCTCGTGTTTGAAGCTTTTACTATCCTCCTTTATATTCTTGGCTAGTTTACCTTCGTACCTCATTTTTTCTCTGCGTATCACCTTTTTTGTTATCTTCTGTTGCTCTTTAAAAGCTTCCCAGTCCTCTGGCTTCCCGCTCACCTTTGCTATGTTATACTTCTCTTTTATTTCTATACTGTCCTTTACTTCCCTCATCAGCCATGGCCGCCCCTTACTCCCCTTAGGATCTGGGAGGTTTCTGGGATGGTGTGCTCTTTAAACTATGAACACAAGGCTTCTATGTGTTCTAAATGCATGGCTACAAGGCTTTCAATACCATCTAGAATGCTATTTCTCTATTTTGTGTTGTCATGCACTGGTGATTCTCTGGAATCAATGAGAATGTTGCATGGTTTCAACACTGGCTTTAAACAGTCCTCAACTCTTTTGAGTTGTCTACCTGGTCTTGCCTTCCTCTGACAGGGCCTGTAGACTGGAGTTTCTCTTTCAAGAGTCTAGTGTCACACAGAAGGACAATAGAGCAATGACTGTACTAGGGATAACAGGTAGGAGAGATTGCTGATGTTGGTTTAATTTTATTCCTGTGAAGTTGAAGGATTTTGCAGGGATGTTATGGGAGAAAGACTGATAACTTTTAAGTTCCTTGAAGTACATGTTGGAGGGAGCCTCATTTAGCAAAGTGGGAAATCCTTGCTAATTTGGACAACAGTAATTTGAACAAGAACTTAAGAAGAAAGAAGCAGAATCAAGTTGCTTATCTCCTCATACCTGCCTGGCCATTCAGTATAATCCTAGCTTATCTTCACCAGGCCTTACTTCCTCTTCTGTGTCAATTCATTATCATAATGTGGGCCTTGAGAGCGGACCCAAATGCAAGACACAAACACTGAAGTACTAGGAACAGGACTAGGTGTGTCAAGAAAGCAAGAGAAGTAGGGAAGAAACAACACTGGACAAGACACAGGATACAGGGCCTGGGCTAGAACTAGACTAGGAAAGCAGGACCTGGACGAGGAACTTGGAACCTGGACAAGGACTCCGAGTCAGAGACTGGACAGGGACCCGGAACCTGGATCTTGACTCGGGCTCGGACTCCGGATCTAGGCGAGGACAGACGTGGCAAGGCAACAGGACTGTGTGTGGGGGCAGGACGCGGGACTCCTGGGCTGGATGAGAACATGAAGCTCAGACTTGGTCTTGGGAGGCGGGGGGCGCGGAACACGGAGCCCTGCTCTTGGGAGGCGGGGGGCGCGGAACACGGAGCCCTGCTCTTGGGAGGCGGGGGGCGCGGAACACGGAGCCCTGCTCTTGGGAGGCGGGGGGCGCGGAACACGGAGCCCTGCTCTTGGGAGGCGGGGGGCGCGGAACACGGAGCCCTGCTCTTGGGAGGCGGGGGGGCGCGGAACACGGAGCCCTGCTCTTGGGAGGCGGGGGGCGCGGAACACGGAGCCCTGCTCTTGGGAGGCGGGGGGCGCGGAACACGGTGCCAGGACCACTCCTTGGGAACAGCGACACAGAACAGAACCGGGAACCCTCCTTCGGAACAGGACATAGGGCCAGGACTCATACACAGAAAGCTGAACACAACGAGATAGTTCACAACACTAGGTAGCAGCAAACAGTCGGACCTACCTAGCAAAGGCATGGACACAGAGAGACAGTTCCAAACAACAAAAGACAGTTCCTTATCTGGACACAGCAAGGCTCCAGTCTTGCTCCGGCAGTAGAACTTGATAGCAAGAATAGGCAAGGCTCCAGGCAAAAGGAAGCAGGCAAGGGCTACAAAAAGGGGAAGGGGAGGGAACAGTCCACCCTAAGGGTAACAGCAAAGACAGTCTGACTTACCCAATGGAGACAAGGACAGGAAGGGACTGATCCAACCACAGGGTAACAGCAAAGACAGCCTGACTTACCCCACAGAGACAAGGACAGGATACTGACAAGACAAACCAGCACCTACACTCAAATCCAGGGCCACTTATATTTCCAGCTCTAAGACGAGCATCAGGTGCCTATGATCAAGCCCAACTGAAATAAGGGACAGCCAGAAGACCCGTAGTCCGGAATCCATGGACCGGACTGTGAACTGGAACACAGACTTCACAGACCAGACCATGACATTCATAATAGATTCAACTCCTCGTTCCTTCAAAAATCTATCAGCTTTTGGTTTAAATACCCTCAATGACACAGCCTCCACAATGTTCTAGGGTGGACAATTCCAGAGATTCAGCACCTACTCCAAATAGAAGCTTTAAATGACCAGCTGCTAATCTTATCCCATGTCTCCTTGTTTGAGATTCTTTCACAGGTAGAAATGTCTTGACATCTATCCTGTCATCTTATATATGTCAATGACATCACCACTCATCTTGCTCAGTGGTCAAGGTGGTGTAGTAAATTGGATTAGACATTGATTTTGTGGTAGATCGCTGTCTCTCTGACCAGAGGCCTGTGACTTGTGGTGTGCTGCAGGGATCAGTGCTGGATCATGTGTTGTTTGTCATCTATACCAATGATCTAGATGAAAATGTGGTTAACTAGATCAGCAAATTTGCAGATGACACCAAGATTGGGAGTGCAGTTGAGAACAAGGAAGACTATCATGGCTTGCAGAGGAATCTGGTCCAGCTGGGAAAATGGGCTGAAAAAAAGGCAGAAGGATTTTAATGCAGATAACTGCAAGGTGTTGTACTTCAGTAAGACAAACCAGGGTAGGTGTTACACAATGAGAAGTGTTCTAGAACGAAGGGATCTCAGAATACAGATCCATAATTCATTGCAAATGATGTCACAAGTTGGGTCATAAAGAAAGCTTTTGACAGATTGGCCTTCATAAGTAAAAGTATTGGGTGCAGGAGATGGGATGTTATGTTGAAGTTGTATAAGACACTGGAAAAGACACTTGGAGTCTTGTGCAGTTTTGGTTACCCGCCTACAGGAAAGATGTAAATAATGTTGAAAGAGAACAGAGAAAATGTCGAAGGATGTTGCCAGGTCTAGAGGGCCTGAGTTATAAGGAAAAATTGAATAGGTTAGGATTTATTCCTTGGAATGTAGAAGATTGAGGGAGATTCAACAGAGGTAAGCAAAATTATGAGGGGTATAGATAGCATAACTGCAGGCAGGCTTTTTCCAAAGTTTGGGTGGGATTACAACTAAAGTCATGGGTTAAGGGTGATAGGTGAAAAGTTTGAGGTGAACATGGGAGGAAACTTTTTTACTCAAGAGTGTTGTGAGTATAGAACCAGCTGCCAGCACAAGTGGTGCATGTGAGTTCGACTTTAATGTTTAAGAGAACTTTGGATAGGTACATGGATAGTAAGGGTATGGATGGCTATGATGCTGGTGCAAATCAATGGGAAAGGCAGTTTAAATTGGAATGGATGAGGTGAAGGGCCTGTTGCTGTGCTGTACTTTTCTATGACTCTATGTTTCTAAACACTAAAGAATGTAGATTTCATCTCTTTAGCCACTTGTGATGGCTCAATACTCTCATCCCAGCAATTAGCCTTGTGAAACTTTCTCAGACTGTTCCTAATCCCCATACATTTTGTAAATAAAGGAACCAAATCTGTGCACAGCATTCCAGGTGTGTCCTCCCCTGTTCCTGTACAATTGCAAATTCCAGTCATCTTGCAATAAAAGTGAAAATGGCATTTGAATTCTTAACCTTTCATTGTATCACCATGCTAACTGTTTTGATGCATGCAGAAGAAAGATCCCATGTAACGTATGTGTTGGCACCCTTTTCCCTTGTAGATACTAAACTCAATTCCTCTTGCTGAACTGCATGACTTCACACTTTCCCAAATTAAACTCCACTTACCAAGTTCTCAGCACTGATCAAATCTATCTATGTCAAATTGCACAATCCTAACATTTTCGTTATTTGTGTCTCAAGATCTTATTCGTGCACTGACATATTTGAATGACTTGGTGCTGAGTGTCTCCTGAAACAAAACAACATAAAACATTCAAAGTTCCTCTCTATTATTCCCCTCTATCTCTGCTTGTTATGTTCTTAAAGCATTGTAGCAAACAGGCCTGTAGTTACCTTGTTTTGTCTGGTCTCCCTTTTTGAAGACTCATTGGAAGTTTTGCAATCTGTTTGCACCTTCCAGGAACTCCAGGAGGTTTGAAAAATCCTCAAGCAATTATTCCACTGTTTCTGCAAACACTTGCTTTAAAAGACTCAGATGCTGGCCATCAGGACATGGTAGCTGGCCTATCTTTACTCTCAGTAGATTTTCCTGTACCTTCACCCCACGATTGTGATAGCTACATGTATGTATAGTGTTGTGTACCATGAGACAGACACAAAGTGCTGATTGACCTTATCTGCCAGGCATTTCATGTTATTAATAGCTCTTTTGGGCTACACACACTCCCTTTAGCTACCTTCTTCCTTTTGTTGTATTCATGGAAGCTGTTCCTAATTGCTTTGACATTACTAGTTTATGTTCATAATCAATCCCCTCCTTTATAAGTCTATTTCTGCTAGTTCTTGTAGAATTTCTATTCCTCTATTCCTTTGATCTACCAGTAGCTCTTCGAATGTCCTCTGCAATTTATTGTCCTTTCCTTTGGAAGCAAACATTTCAATGTTGAGTTCAGAGGTACAGCATCACACATTCCATCTTAGTTGGTTCCAATCTGACAGCATCAACATCAGTTTCTCTAACTTCAGGTAATCACTTCCCTCTGTTCTTCCCCAACTCCCTTTTGTTTTCTTTTATCTTTCTAATCCCTTTTGCCTTTGTCTTTCCTCTCTCCTGCCCTCACAAAATACCCATCACCCACACCTTCCTCTTCTGGTTCCCCACATCCTTACTTTTCTTCATTTTCAACTCCCCTTTCCTTTCAGAATCCAACTTTGCCTTTTCGACCTATCTACCTCCCAGCTTCTCACATCATTCCCATTTCCTCCTCTTGCCACTTGAATTCACTCATGACCCTCCAACTCATGCTCCTCTCCTTCACCTCATCCTTTTATTCTGGATCTATCCTCTTTCCTTCCAGTCCAGATGGAGAGTCAACCTGAAATGTTGACTGTTCATTTCTCTCCGTAGATAATATTTGATCTGCTGAGTTCCTCCACCATTTTTTGTCTGTTGTTCCAGATTTCCAGCATCTGCAGTCTCTCGTCTCCAATGTGCTATGCTGCTTCTATGAGCTTGCATTATCCTGAAGACTTTGTGGATTGATGAAATATTGAACAACAGGTTTATGGAAAGTATAATATGAGTCATAATATGCACTTATCAAAGGCAAACAGAAAGGCTTGCCACTTAAGGCTTCTTTGTCATCATATACATAAGTTATCTGCATAAGCTGAAAGTATTGGGATACATTCATTAAATTATTAACATTTTATTGTAATGTTTCATATACATTCAAAAGGTGACATGTTTTAGCCAGATATGTACAGTATTTACAGATTCTGTAGATTTATCAATTCTCAAACATTATATAACTATACATGTTAATCTGTAGCTTCCATTTTACTACATTGGCAGTTTTCTTGACAGTATCAGGACCTAGATGTTTGTCTCGCTGCAGAAAAAACTTTCCCTCAATTAAATTACATTTAATATAACACATTGGAAAATCGTTTTATTTTTGCAAAAAGAATGATAGCTAAAAATCTCTGGTAGTTCATGTTTATTAAGAATAATAGAAAGCAGGCTTAATCCATGGTTTATACAATTTAAATTCAGCACAGCAAGAAATCAAGAAAAATATTACTTTTATGCTACACTGATTTATTTTTCACAATCAAACAAGTGCAAGCATATATTCTTGAGAAAAAATATAATACATTCAATTGAAACTCTTTATTTCCTCAGAAAAATAAGTATGTGCAGGAGGGTGAACAGGCCATAAAGTAAATAGTCAAAGCAGGTATAAAATATAATATGAACTGTTAACTTCTTATGGAAGTTCATTGATCTAAAATGTTAACATATCGATTATTGAATATTTCATATTTTCCAGCATCCTCAGTAACTCTGTAAGCCATTGATTCTCTATAATCTCTTTTAAGATACCATTGGAAATAAGTTTTTTTTGTCATGGATATGCACTTTTTAGTTACTAAATTGTATGATTGATCACCATACTTGTGGAGATATGGTTCATTGCAATGAAGAGAAAACTATGTTTTGCCATATATAAAGCTATGATGTGAAAACATTGGCATTCCTATTGTAATGCACTGTAAGGTTTCACTGCTAGTGTAATGGTTTCTCTGTAGCAGCTATGTTTGGGTTATGACTAGAGATAATGGAACTTTGGAATGTGGGTCTATGCAATGAGAAGGATGTTGTTCTTTATTGTGTGTCTGGGAGCAGGGATTTCATGTTCTTTTGCCGGGGAGAGATGAGGAGAGAAGACACGAATGAGAGAGTTGGTAGACCACGGGACGGAGTGGACTTGGTATGACAGTCCAAGGGTCAGCTATGCTCAGAGGAGGTCTGTGGACTGAACTGTGAGCTCCATCGCTGTGCATTAAACTGTTTCATGTAAATGGGCCCTCTTCTTTTTTTGTTTCTTTACTAACCATATAGTCAAATTAAGAATTATAAAGCTCAATTGTTTAATTGCATATTGTGTACTGTTTGTTATTTCTTGGTACTGATTTGTAACAAGGGACACATCGTGCAGCATACACCTAAACAAGATTTCTTAAGTTTGGCTGGGCCAAGGGCTGTCTTCCCCTAGATTAATCGGCTAGCCGAACTGGGAGTTACACTATCAGTCTTTACCCTTAAAGCCTTTAATAACATCTCAGCATATTCTGTAGATATCTACAGGAATCCACAAAATATAAAGGATGAATTAGAAATTCAAAAATTAAAAGCTTCTCTCTTGAAAGAAAACAACCTGCTCTGCTTCACATCCAATTATTCCAGCTTTAAAGTTATTTTACAATGTAGCTTTTAAAAAACAAATTATCTGAGACTTATTGATTGCAAAACTACGCATTTACTTCAGTAAATTATGAACTCTTGTTTGAAAAGGGCAATATCAGGAATGCTAGATCAATACATGCAAAATGTAGGAAGTCAGTAGTCGGTCAAGCAGTATCTATGGAGGAGAATGAGCAGTCAATGTTTTGGGCTGAGACCCTTCATTAGGATGGGTTTTGGCCTGAAATGTTGACTGTCCGTTCCCCCAGCCTTTTTAATGTGTTCCCCCAGATTTTGAGCATCTATATTCTCCTTTATGTACTAAGAATGCTAAATGGTTTACAGTTATTAGTCACATTTCATCAAAATTTATAAATACTTTGTCTGAATATTGTCAATATGTTTTACCAGTGTTTTGCTTTAAGCTAAGACATTCTGAAATGAAGCAGCTCAAGCTTGGTTTTAATCAAAAGTGGGAACTGATGTTGAGGCAGGAGGACCCTTTGGCTTATTTGGGAGAATCGGATTCCTGAGACTTCATTGTGATGTTGTGTACTGATTTACAGCCTCTCAGAGTGAATAAAGACAATGCCAAATGACTTAACCAGGTTTTCATGGAGTGAAGTCTAGCTGACAACAGGAAAGCTGAGAAATAGTGCCTAGTTCGCTAAATAGTGAGAAGAGTGATTTCTTAGGTTTATGATTAAAGGAAACATGGGGACATAGAAGGCAGGATTTCCTGGATGTTTGTATCACAAGGTACGAAAAAAACTTCTAATAAAATTAAAAATTGCAGATTGCTAAGCCTCCTTTGATGGTGTGTGCTACCTTTCTGCACATGTAAGCCTAAAACTAAGCTCTATGAGCTGGATGATCATGTTGCAGTGCACATCTTGTGCATATTTAAGCTCGGTGTGTACCACATGGAATGGATTTTGATGCACTGTTATATCAACCACTGTTGTCAGTTGAATGCTGTTTGTCCTCATAAAGCATGTTTATTACAAAGGTGTATCCTTTTTACTTGTCCTTCTTGGAAAAAACTTACAAAGTGTGCATTGGCAGTAAGTTTAGGATGTTGCTGTTGGGAAAGTAGTAGGGCAGTAGTCAAGGGTGAGGGAAAAAAGGACGGGGCTTCTCAGCCAGAGCATTGGTGATGGACAAGAAACATATGCTGGTAACATGCAACAGTATGAGAGGCCACAGCAATTTACTCCATACAAGAATGAGGTGGAGAGGCTCTGAGAGCAAACAATAACGTTGGAGTCCTGATGAAAATCTGAGAACAGAAGAATTCATTCATGCACGAGAAGAGGAATGCAAAACGATTATGTATAGTAGAGACAGGGATGTAAAATTAAGCATATGGATTTATGAATATCAAGAATCACAGAAAAGATCTATCATGAGGATTTGGTTAAAATCTTTAGAGGACATTTTAATTCAAATCTTTCTGTTACACATTTAGCATCTTCAACCAAGACCAGAAAAAAACAGTCAATGGGTATGATTTTAGATAAGAGACATTGATTGAAAGGTGCAACTTTTAGTCCTGTTGGATAATTGAATAGGCAGAGTGCAGGATATTGCAGGCCTCTGAAGAAGGCTACTGCCGGACAGCTGTTTTTGATCACATCAAGTGAAAAAGGCAAGGAGAAAGGAAATGGCTGCGGAGATAACTTCCGTGCATTGAAATCAGAGAGCAAAGTGATGGAATATTAAATTGGATTTACTGTCCTATGATTATTGTCAGTAGCTTAATAGTCTCCTTATTCAGCATACGCATTGATACTGCTGCAAACGAGACGTTATTGCGCAGGATGTGTAACACAGTTACCTCAAGCACTTCTCTTTGCGGTGGATTCAGATGGACGTTGAGAAACAATGCAGGAAGGATTTCCAGATTAAGGGAGTGATGAACTGCTGGGTTACCAGTGCCAACAGATGGGTCTAGTTGTCTTTTCTTCAAGCGCCAAAAGCAGGCACTTGCAATAATTGGCATCCATTGCACTGAGTCACATTGAAAGAGTGTGTCACAAAGAGCTGTTTATTTGCGCACACGTTGGGAACAGGAATAGAGCATATTGCATTTGAATTTGCTACAACATCACAGCTAATCTGATGATTTTGATGAAAATGGAGATGAATGTGTTAGTTAGTTTCCAGATGATACAAAGATTGGTTATGTTGTAGACAGTGTAGAAGATTATCAAAGGATATAACTGAATTGCATATTTGGGCAGAAAATGGCAGAAGGAGTTTAATCCAACCAAGTGTGAGGTGTGGCACTTCAGGATATCAAATGTAAAGGGCTCATGCACAGTTAATGGCAGAACCCTGAACAGTATTGATGTACAAAGGGTTCTTGGGACCAAGTGCATTAGTTTCTGAAAGCGGCCAGTACGTAAGGCATATGGCATGCCTGCTTTTGTTAGTTGAGGCATTGAGATCATGAAACTAACATTGCAGCTTCCTAAAGCACTGCCTAAGTTGTATCTGGACTATTGCTTTCATTTCTGGTCATCCAGTTATTGGAAGAATGTAGAGGCTTTGGAGAGGATGCAGAAGAGGTCTGCATGATGCTGCCTAGAATAGAGGCCATGTGCTACAATAAGAGGTTGCACAAACTTGGGTTGTTTTCTCTGGAACGCAGCGACTGAAGGGAATCTTGATAGAGATTATACAATAATGAGAGGCATAGAATGACTAGGTCCTCAGTATCTTTACCACAAGCTTAAAATATCTAATGCCAGTGGCATACATTTAAGATGAGAATGAGAAAGCTTGAAATATATGTGGAGCAAGTTCTTTTATACAGAGAGTGGAATTTCTGCCAGGAGTGCTGGTGGAGGCAAATACAATAAAGGCATTTGAAATGGGCACATGAATATGCAGAGAATTGAGGGAGATTGGTATTTTGTAGACAGAAGAAATTAGTTTAGTTAGGCATTTAATTACTAGTTGAATTAATTTGGCACAACATCCTGTAGGGTGTACAGGTCCCACTCGAAAAGACCACTTATCAGGAGGATAACAGACACAGAAAAGTCTGGAACTCATGGGCACAGCTACACCGAGAGCAATGACAATAAGATAATTTAATAAAACAAAAATTTTCCAGCTACTTTTTCACCTATCAGCTATCAGCCTTCACAGCAGCTGCAGGACCTGCTGAGATCTTCCAGTATTCTGTTTGTTGATTTGTGGTGTCTTTTATCTGTGGGAAGTCGTGCACCTATCTTTCGCAAAGAATCAGAACTTGAATATTGAGAGCATATGGACCTGAAAGACCCAGATGTAGTGTATGGTATAAACTCTATGCAAAGAATGGATGGTTAGTTGAGTATATTTCACCTTCAAAGAAGGATGTTGCTCAGAAGCTATTTTCTTGATATTCCCCTTTCTTGACAGTGATATGATGCCAAAGGGTGCCATACGTCCACTGTCCTCTTTCAGGTAAATGAAGATGTTCAGAAGGGTTTGGCTGGGGATTGGATAGAATAGTGGAGGCTGTTAGGGGCTTGCTGCCTACCACTTCCAACCAAGTTTCACAGCAAGAATGTAAGACAGGTATAAGCTCCATTCTTTGCATTTTAAAATGTACAATTATCTGCTTTGTATGTTGGAAAAGGGCACTTTATTGAGCCCCAAATATTTGCCTCTAACATAGCATTAAGGAAATATGTTACATGGTATAGATAAAAGGATAATAATTAAAGCAATTTATTTCTTTATCCATCAAAGAACACCAGAATTAAAAGTCTGGATGCATTCATGGATGTAAAAATCTGATTCGTTTAGAAAAAAAAGCATATTCATATTTTCATGTGCATTTCAAATTCAATGTGTTATTCACAGAATAAACTCATCTGCCAAATGTTCCAAAGCATGTGCTGTAACACTGTATAGAAGTCAAATTACTACATATGCCTGGAGGACATCAGTTTTTCCTTCGTCAGCAAGATGCTATCTTCACATAACATCAGTTCCAAAGATTCACAGTCCATCAGAGGGTGGAGAAGCACCCGCAGCAAAAGTATTTTCATTTGCTTCCAAACTCCTTCTGCAGCAAGGTCACTGGGACAACAAACTGAATCTGGTTTTTCATCATACAAATATATACAAATGCAAAAATGATTAAATACAAAAACTCTGTAATCATATTGGACGCATGCTTCTTTGACAGGACAAAGCACTCTTTCTGATGGTTCAGGGATAGGAGAACTTTTGACAGCATGGGCAAAGGGTTAGAGGCTGATGTCAGAAAGGGCTTGGAAATAATTGTGGGTGGTGTGTTTGGTTTTTGAATGATAAAAAGGAGAAGGAGTTAAAACACATTATAATCACAGATTGTACACAACAAAAAAACTGCAGATGCTTGAAATCTGAGTTAAAGACTAATTGTGCTGGAAACGTAACAGGTATCTGTGGAGAGAAAAATAAAAGTAATATTTTGGTCTAATGACCTTTCTACAGGGCTTTTATTTTCCAAGTCATCATCCCAAACAATACCTGTTTGACAAAAATATGGACTGGTGTAGTGAGTATACAAACTGTATTACTAGGCAGCTCATTATGTCTTCCCTTTCTAAGTAATAGGAACTCTTAAATGGGAATCTTTTAAATGGGAACTTGACACTTACTTGGAAACAAAGACTATGAAAGGCCAGAGCACAAGATCACACAATATTAGTGTAATAGATTGTCAAACCATCCTTTAAATGACTGGTCATATTCTGACTGAAACTGTCAGAAGCCTATACCTGTATGAGATGGAACCTTGACATTTTTATTGTCATTTTTGTTTGTTTAAGATGGGTCTCTGCTGAACTTCAGTAGGCACAAGTGGCAACATGATGGCTTTTCAAAATACTTGCACTTGATATTTAAAAAACACTCAAAAGTCTTTACATTTGAAGGTCTGGGAAGAGTAGGAAGTCTCCCCGTTGATGGATAGGGGAAAGAAAACAACAAACTGCTGTATCAGAACCACATTCCAGCTCCACTGAGGCTCAGCTAGTTTCCCGTCTCTCAGACTGCATTGGCAAATGACTTGATAGTGCTGCCTCCCAAATAACGTGGCTTAGGAGAAATGAGCAAATATTGTCTTATAAAACAAAAATAATGAATTCAGAACATATTAAATGGCCCACATGGCAACCTACCTTTACCAAAATGAGCAATTTAAAAATTTTTCACATTATATTCCTATTTGATGGTGTGATGGAAAATGGGAAATGTTCAGCAAACCAAGCAGCATCTGTGGAAGAGGAAGCTGGCCTAGTATTTTGGGAAAAGAATATTGAGTTCTGATGAGGGATCTCAGACATAAAATAGAGCCTTTTTATTCTTTGCACAGATGCTATCTGACTAGCTAAGTAAGCCCAGCATTTTCTGTTAACGTTTCAAACCCCCAACCTTATTACCCATACTTGTTATCCTCCCCCACTTGTTTCTATCTGCATATCACCCACAAACCTATCCACACCTGGGCTTTTCCCTTGGCTTACCTTCCCTATCTATTCTCAGCCTGATCCATCATCCCTCCCTTATCTCATTCCGTTCATTGCACCTTTGTCCCTCCTCACCACCCACCTGATGAACAAATGATTTTTTTTTTACTTTATCTGCTCCCACCTGTCACCTAGCAGCCTCTGTGGTTCCTTACCTCCTCCTCCTTCACCTGGCTTCATCTGTCCGGTATCCCTACCCTTCGCCTGGTTCCACCTAATACCTACCGGTCCCTCTCTCACCCCTCCTTCTCATTTCTTAATGCTAGCTATTTCCTGGCTGCACTCTCAATCCTGATGCAGAGCCTCAATCTGAAATGCTTACTGTCTCTTTAACTGTAAAGGTGCTGCTTGACCTTCTGAATTCCTCCAGCAGAGTTTCTGTTTGCCCTGGATTCCAGAATCTGTTATGTCTCTGCCTTCTGTTACTCTCTCAGGTTTCCAGCATCTGTAGTTGCTGTTGATTTTTACTTATGTTGAGGGGTGTTACTGACAGTATAAATAGCTTATTATATTTTGATTTTTACAAGGCAAGGTTTTGCACTGGGTTTTTTTTTTGCATATTTGGGGATCGCAAGATGAGAGCAGAGATAACAGGATGGTTTGATCATTGGTTAAAGAGCAGAACGGAAGAAAAAAACAAATGCATCATTTCCTGATGGCAGATCAGAAGGTAACTATCCTGCAACGATCAGTGTTTGGGCTTCAGTTATTTATAAGGGAAGGGCTTGTGCTGCAAATTCAAGTTGATCAAGAAACGAATATGAAAGTAAAAATCAGCTGTCGATCAGACCTGTATAAAAAGGATGGGTTCCACCTGAACTCTGCGGGGACCAATATCCTCGCTAGAGCTTTTAGGAGGGTTTAAACTAATTTGGCAGGAGGAGGGGAACTGGAATGATAGAGCTGAGGATGGAGTAGTTGGCATACAAGTAGGTGCACATACAGTGTAGTGAGACTGTGAGGAAGGACAGGCTGATGATAGGGCAAAATTACAGTCAGTGAGATGGATTGAAGAGTACCTTTAAACTAAGTAGTACATTTAACAGTTCACCAATTTGGAAAAGTGAGGACAAAGTAAAAGGGAATGGAAGTGAAGGAAAGATTATGGAAGTCTCCAGGATGAATAAAAAGACAAAGGGATAAGACAGGGGCAAATTGAAAAGGGTGATGAATACAGGACTGAAGGTGTTATATTTGAAAGCATGTAGTTTACAGAATAAGGTAAATTAGCTTGTAGCGGAATTAGAGACTGGCTGGTATGATGTTGAGGGTATCACTAAGTCGTGGCTGAAAGGAGATCACTGTTGGGATCTGAACATCCAAGGCTACATATTGTATCAAAATATGTGGGTAGGCAGAGGGACAAACACCAGAAAATCTGTAGATACTGGAAATCCAAGCAACATGCACAAAATGCTAGAGCAACTCAGCAGGCCGGGCAGCATCTATGGAAAAGAGTAACCAGTTGACATTACGGGCTGAGACTTATCAGTCAGGGGGGATAGGGTAGAGTTGTTGGTAAAAATTAAAATCAAATCCTTAGAAAGAAGGTGACATAAGATCCGAAGATGTTGAATCCTTGTGGATTGAGTTAAAAAGCTACAAGGGTAAAAATATCCTGATGGGAGTTATATACAGACCTTTAAAATAGTAGCCTGGATGTGGAATATAAGATACAATGGGAGACAAAAAAGGCATGTAAAAAGGGCATTATTATGATAGTAATGAGGGATTTCAATATGCAGATAGATTTGGAAAATTAAGTTGGTGCAGGATCCCAAGAGAGGAAGTTTGTAGAATGCCTGTGAGATGGTGTTTAGAGCAACTTATGGCTGAGGCCAATAGGGAAAAAGCAATTCTGGAGCAGGTGTTGTGTAATGAACCAAATTTGATTAGGCAGCTTAAGGTAAAGTAACACTTAGGAGTTAGCCATCATAATAGGAGGGAGAAGATGCAGTCAGATGTATCAGTATTACAGTGAAGTAAAAGGAATTATAGAGGCCTGAGAGAAGAACTGGCCAAAGTTGATTGAAAGGGGCACTAGCTGGGATGATGGCAGAAGAGCAGTGACTGGAGTATCTGGGTATAATTTGGAAGGCACAAGATAGATACATCCAGAAGAAAATGTAGTATTCTAAAGAGAAGATGAGGCAACTATGGCTGACAAAAATTAGTGTGAAACTGAAGGATTAGGAAGCTTTTCAAAACCAACAGAAGGCAACTAAATCTTTCAGACAGATAAAGAGTAAAAGAATGGTGAGGGTGGATATCAGAATGATTTTGGAGCACTGGAAAATTGCAAATGTCACTCCACTCTTTAAGAAGGGAGAAAGGCAGAATAATTATAGGTCTGTTCACCTGGGTTCTGTGGTTGGTAAGGTGTTGGAGTCCATTATTAAGGATGAGGATTCGGGTTATATAATAAAATAGGAAAAAGTCAGCATGGGGAAATCTTGCCTGAGAAATCTGTTGGAATTCTTTGAGGATATAACCAGCAGAGAAGGCAAAGGTGAGCCAGTGGATGTTGTGTATTTGGATTTTCAGAAGGCATTTGACAAGGTGCCACACACAAGGATGCTAAACTGGAGCCCCTAGTATTGCAGGAAAGATACTACCATCGATAGGTGATTGGCTGAGGGGCAGGAAGCAAGTAAATTTCTCAAAAAGGGTGCAGGAAAGGCTCAGGATAATTCCTGGGATGAAGTCATTGTTCTAAGACTCACAGAACTGTGTTGTCACGAGTTTAAAAGAGCAAGAGATGTTGTTATTGAAACAATTGAAATTTTTGCAGGGAATTATGGTTATTTGGTAAGAGGCTTTCCCTGGCCTAAGTGCCTAAAGCTAGGAGTCATAATCTCAAGATGACACTGAAAACATACAAATGAATATGGACAGAACCTCTTCATTTAGGAAGGTGTGAATATTTGGAGTTCCTTAACCAAGTAGGTGCTTGGTCATTGAATTTGTTCCTCGTTGGGAGAGATACATTTTCAGGTACTAAGGGTCTTAAAGCAATGTACAATGGGACAGTGTGTGGAGCTGAAGAGGAGCACCATTAATGACCCGCTTGAATGGCAGAGAGGGCTCGAGGGATAGCTTGGCCTTCTGTTCCTTTTCCTCATATCCTTATGTATTGGCTGATATGATTGGCAATGCCACTGGCGAATGAGATTGTTCTTCCTAACTAGCAAAATAAGATAAAACCAAATGCCAACAATTTGCAGGAACCGCTTTGGAATTTAACAGATGGGGGAAAATCATTTTTAAGCATGAAGGTCATATTTATAATTATTGCAGCAGAAAGGACACTGAAATTGAAATAGATTTGGGGGCAGATATTCCTTGGGGCATTTCTACATTTCTGTACACAGTGTATAAAATGTGTTAGACATTCATGTTCATGAACTCTTGACTTTCAGAATAAATTGCACTGTGCAAACAATACCGAACTTTGCTTATGATTGCACAAAAGCCAAACATATCATGTCAAACGCTGCTAAAGTATGATCAGTTAAATTAAATACATCTTTGAATATAAGAAAATCAAAAATCTGCACAAAATTTGTGCAATTTAATTGCCTACTTTTCTTTAAATATACTAGTTATTCTTCTGACACAGTCTTACGTCAACCCAAAGGAAGTGGAGGCAGTTAACAAAGGTTGGAGTAAATGGCTGAATCCTCTTCAGATTTATTTTCAATCCATCTCCCCAGGCATCTTATCCATTTAATAAAACAGGAGACATGTCACTTGCTTTGTTGGGATCTATTGAACTTCATATCTGACACTCTAACAGATTGTTGTTCACTTTGTTCACGTGACTCCTGACCTGAATTAAAATAGTGGCAATCAGCCCCATGCCAGAGGCAAACTTGGTTTCACCTCATACCAATGCCTTTCTGTGAAAAGTGAAAAAGAATATGTTCTGAATGGTTGGAGACAGAGTTCACTTGTGAATTCATCAACATAGACTTAAAACAAGAAAAGAAATGGCTGGCCAATTAGTTGAAAGCTACAACTTAGCATATTTTTAGGTCAACCTTACTATTCATAAATTAACAAGTCATAATGTCTCCCTTATAATAATTCAATGGATAAGAAAGACACAATTCCATATGTACTGAGCCACTTATTCTAGAAATACAGGTGTATACTGCACACTAAATATAATCCTAATGATGTGTAATTGGATATTCGTTTACTCAGTGTAAAGTAAATAATGAGTATCATGGGTATACAAGATACCAATGAAAACAACTACAATTTTAGTCACAATGCGCCTGGTTGAAAACAATGCACACAAGACTATCTGTCCCCCAATGAGGGAAACAAAGTTGTTTCACCTGAGAAGAAAATTAGACAATGCTACTTATCTCTAGTGGGTTTTATGATGCCATTTGATGATAACGACTTGAACAAAAATGTTAGTGTGATATGCATAATTAAGGCAATGTGTACTGCATTTAATATTATCCAAGTTCAGTGAGTAACTTTAAAATATGAAAACCATTTGTGTAATATTATTTCAAATGCAAATAAATCACTGGGGATGCTGGAATTCTGAAAAAAAATCAAAAAAGAAATTCTGGTCATGCTGAGGTGTTTTGGTAGCAACTGTATGTAATATTTCTGGTCAAAATGCTTTGATCACAACAAATCATCCTGAATCAATTCAAACCGCTGAACTCTGTTTTTCTTTCCGCAGATGCTGCCTGTTGCACATAGTATATTCAGCTTTATATGATCTTATTATAGTGTAATTTTACGTTTTCTGTAACAGCGTTATTTCTATTGATAATTCTAAATAAATGACATTGGTTTGTAAAAGTAAGACATGACAAATGCCCCGTAATTTGTCCTGTGGATACACGATGCTGATTTTAAAGCATTGGACTCTAAGCGTGACTAAATCACTTTTTAGATTCATAAATGGAAGAAAAAATTGTTCTGGCCCAGTGCAGATCTGTGTCTTACTGGGTGACTTTGGAGCACTTGCGTAGAATCAGTTTTTATCTTTATTCTACTCCTTAGTTGTGAGTTTGGCTATCATGAAATACTTCAGAGGCATGTTTAGAGGTACTGCCAAACCACTGTAGAATTAACTGCTTAGGAAACAAAACCAGAGCTCTCATCGAGGAAAAGCTCCTGCCTGTGCTAATGAGCTTCCAATCTGACATGAAGTGAATCACTTTACATTGCTAGACTTTCGGTTCTTATTGGAGTTGAAGATCTATGGATGCATGTTTCTGAGGAAACCTCAGAATTTTAACTTACTCTTTAGAGCTATAGTAGTTATTTATCTGACAGAGAAGCCTCAGATCCACCTTCGAGGTCGTGGTTATAATTCACACCTGCTGATGCAGCAATTCTTCAATATGGGAGAGGGCAGCTACCTTACAATGTGATAAACTTCAAAGAGAACGCTGCTGATTTTTTATCCTGCACGTTTCTAATTAAATAAAGAACAGTTAATCTCTTTGTGACAATGTTTGTGGTTTGACAAGTTTGACAAGCAAATTAGTTGAAAATCATTTGACATAATTACCATAAGTACTGGTAAAATATCATTAAGCAAAGTGATATATTCAGGATGATTCACACATAAAAAGCAAAGTTCTAATCTTGCACAACATAGACACAAATTCTGCCAATCATTCAATTATCCATATAATTAACTTCTGAATTAAATGCTTTAGCTCAATTGTTACACATGGGATAAGTTGATCTGTAAACATTCACATTCATAGACTCTTGATTTTCAAAATCAATAGCATTATGCAAGTTGTAGGACTTCACATATCTTTACATTGAAACGAAAGCTGTCATACCAAGCACCGTGAAAGCACTGTTAGAAAAATAATTTTGTATTTGTATATAAGGAGAGCATGCACCCTATCTAAGATAATGTATAGTCCACCCTATGTGCCGGGGCTAAGCAATTTACCTTTTCAAGTTTCTTTAAGGATACTGTATATTTTGCCAGTAAAATATTACCTCATTTTCATTTTTAAAATTAGTAAATTGTCAAATGTCATATTTCAAGGTCCATTACATGCAGGCTATGCCTTTTTAAGGATTTGTTAGTTATTAAAAATAATCTTTCTCCTTATATACAGTATTTCTGTAGGAATAGGACTATAATCAAATGAAGACTTTCTCTTGAATATTAGTTCTGTGTATAAATGAATTGTTTTCTTCATACTTTAACATGCTTGATAAACGCAATCCTATGTTTAGCAACTTTGAATATACATTTTATATGTTCCATCGATTCTACATAATGTGCTTTTCTCTGTAGCTTCTTTGACTGGCACATAGAGTGAATGCGAAAACCATTCAGACAGAATCTACTTTCACTTGATTATTGTTTGTCATTAAAGGAGAAGGTTTACTTTTAATTCTGTCAGGAGCATCATTGGAACTCTCAAGGAAGAAAATCCGTGCTGTGCACACTGAGATAATAATCCTCTTGTACTCTCTCCTGAAATTCTGATTCAAAAGTCCATAGATAATCGCGTTAAGGCAGCTGTTGAAATATGCCATGAAATAACTGGCAACAAATAGCCATTCCGGAATTCTTGGGGCAATTGTATCTGGATTCACGGCAACTGCAAGACCAATAATATTAAGCGGTGCCCAACAGACAGCAAAGAGCACAAAAACCACAAACATTGTCACAAAATTTCGCAAATCATGAGGCTTCAGTTTTGGTCTCATGTCCGGCTTCACTCGTCTTCTAACCTGGATGACGAGGACCCATATTCTCAGGTAGCAAAAGGTGACAATAGAGATGGGAAGAATGAAGTGAAAGAACACCACTGACACAGTATAGGCAGAGCTCACAGATTGCACAAAAGTGCAAGAGTAGACTCTCGGGTCATATTGTAAAGATTCCACAAACAGATTTGGGACGATAGCTATAAATGTCAGGGCCCAGATGAGGATTACAAAGCACAAAGAATTCTTATCACTGTAGAGCTTGTCGTACTTCAGGCTGTGACAAATGTAGCAATATCGATTGATGGCAATGCCAGTGATGTTAAAAATTGATCCAATCACACTTAAACCCATCAGGAAACCACTGATTTGGCAATGCAGATAGCCCAGGTTCCAGCCGTTATGAAATATTGATGTCAAGACCATGGGATATGGATAAATTGCCACTACAAGATCTGCAATGGCCAGGCTGACAACAAATATATTTCCTGTTTAAACAAAGAAAGAGATTAATGTAAGGATGTAAACAGTTATTCATTTGATAGTTCTAAGTACCGTTAGAATATCACAAATTAATTAACTAAATGAAATACCAAAGTTGTGGGAGATACACAGCATGTCAGATAGCAGCTGAAAAGAGAGAAACTGTTAAACAATTTTGATAAAAGGTCATCACTCCAAATCTTCTGTCTTGTTCCCCAGAGGCTAAATATTTCCACTGTTTTTACTTTACTGACATCCACTGTATTTTGCGTTTATATTAAACCAAAGCAGATTTGATGAACATTTCTTAAAAAATGTCTATGATTGATTTTATATCATTAAACACAAATGAATGAGAAATATTTTTATTTTGCATCCCAATAAACTTTACAGCCAATAAAATCTATTTTTAAACTCTAATCACTGTTATAATCTTGAAAACACAGCAGGCAATGGCAATTTACCAACAGAAAGTTCCACACGTAGCAAAGTGATAATGTCCATTTAATCTTTTTATTGATATTGATTCAGGCTTAAATACTCAATGGATACCAAGTTCTAATGGGGTTATTAAACCAGATGTCAATCAATTTTTCTCTTTCAGTTGTTGATCAATATTCTATGCATTTCAAATATTAAACTGTCAGAAATTACAATTTACAACAACAGAAGGTGAAAATAGAATGGGTTAGACATTCCATTTAGAGCTTGTATTTTAAACCTCCATATTGGGTCAAACATCACACAGACCAAGTGAAAACAGTATCCTTGCATGGCTTCCTAAAATCTTACTGACACTTGCCTGTCCCGGCTGCAAATGACCATGCAGTGCTCCTTTCCCACCCTCCTCGTGAAATTCTATCATGTATTTCTCCCAAAGGAAAGGTCAGGAACTATTCACAGGCCCTGAATTTGCAATGGATCCCGAGCTACCCGTGTGATGGAATTCACATTCATTTCATGCAGTTCTCAAGCTGAAGCTGCTTGAAGCAAACTTGATTCTGTTTCGAAGACATTGACACTGTCTTCCCCAATATTGCTGGGGGCAGAGCAATTCATGCCTGCAGGAAGCTGAAAAGAAGCCACTACTTTTTCAGATCTTCAGAAACATTTATTAAAAGGATAAAACTAAGCTATTAAAACAGTTGAGACTATTAAAACATTCAGATTTATATTAAACTCATGGTTGAAATGAATGGTAAGCTCTTGGACCTGGTGTAAGTTGTTCGTGTAGATTCCCCATTGTACGTGTTTATGAATTATTACAGCTCCTGTTCCATTGATAGATGCTATGAGGAACCCAATGTTGGAGTAGAGTTGGGAACAAGTAACAACTGTCTGTAACTTCTGAACTGTTCATAAAGATTGCTGTTGTTGCTAAATGTTAGAGGTTGCTGACATCTCCCTGCCAATGTTCAGGCAATATACTCACATTAAATGAATCATTGTACCTGCCTTGAGGAGTCAGGCACAAGGGATTTTGGTTGCATGGGCACGGTGGTATAGCAGCAACTAGTTTCAGAACTAGTTAAAGGATATGTGATAACCTTGATTTAATATCAGTGCTGTGATAGGTTCATGTTTGGTCCCTCTACATGACCAAGAACAAGAAAGGACCCCATAGGAGGGTAGACTGGCCAAAGGATTCAAAAGGGAAGAGAATTGCTCCTTTCCTGAAAACCTAGTCTACCAATAGGATTCCGGGGTATTACACTCCAGATTATGATGGAGAGCACTCTTTACTCACATACACAAAAACATTGCCCCGTCATTCTGCTGTCATTGTGGTGAGTGGACAAACTTCAATGTCTTCCCCGATATATTCTCATAATTAAGCCACTGTTCTCACCCTGCTCCCCCACCCCCGCATTGCTACATACATTCAGAGTCAGACACCAAAGTTTAGTTTAATTTCATTCTTTATTTGTCCCTGAGCGCTCTGCTCTTTCATGCTATTGAATCCTGGCAGTTCTGTAGCTATTGCTGGGTCCTAGACTGAGCTAATGTGCTCAGGTTGGCTTTAAGGTGCCTTTCTTGCCATACATGGTGGAATATTCCGTTTCTTTAGTGATGGGGATCTGTAAATGCACATATGTTGTTTGTATACTGTATTTAATGTAGATACTTCTTTTTATTTTGTTATAGGATTATAACTATATTGTGGGTGCACCATATTCTATTTCATGTGAAGTCTTGTTAACTTTGTTGGTAATTAAAAATGGTATGACCTAATGCCTATAGAATCATCTCAGTATGAAGGAGAGATAGGGGCTGCGAGGAGTTCTCACTGGACAAGAATAAGTACAGTGCTATAGTAAGTGTTTCCTGTAGATACCATATATATCCATATAACAATTACAGCACAGTAACAGGCCAACTTGGCCCTTATAGTCCGTGCCCAACGCTTACTCTCACCTAGTCCCACCGACCCGCACTCAGCCCATAACCCTCCATTCCTTTCCTGTCCATATACCTATCCAATTTTACTTTAAATGACGATATCGAACCTGCTTCTACCACCTGTACTGGAAGTTCATTCCACACAGCTACCACTCTCTGAGGAAAGAAGTTTCCCCTCATGTTACCCCTAAACTTTTGCCCCCTAACTCTCAACTCATGTCCTCTTGTTTGAATCTCCCCTACTTTCAATGGAAAAACCCTATCCACGTCAATTCTATCTATCCCCCTCATAATTTTAAATACCTCTATCAAGTCCCTCCTCAACCTTCTACGCTCCAAAGAAAAAGACCTAACTTTTCCAACCTTTCTCTCTAACTTAGGTGCTGAAACTCAGGTAACATTCTAGTAAATCTTCTTTGTACTCTCTCTATTTTGTTGACATTCTTCCTATAATTTGGTGACCAAAACTGTACACAATACTCCAAATTTGGCCTTACCAATGCCTTGTACAATTTTAACATTACATCCCAACTCTTATACTCAATGCTCTGATTTATAAAGGCCAGCATACCAAACGCTTTCATCACCACCCTATCCACATGAGATTCTACCATCAGGGAACTATGCATCATTATTCCTAGATCACTCTGTTCTACTGCATTCTTCAATGCCCTACCATTTACCATGTATGTCCTATTTTGATTAGTCCTACCAAAATGTAGCACCTCACACTTATCAGCATTAAACTCCATCTGTCATCGCTCAGCCCACTCTTCTAACTGGCCTAAATCTCTGCAAACTTTGAAAACCTACTTCATTATCCACAACACCACCTACCTTAGTATCATCTGCATACTTACTAATCCAATTTACCACCCCATCATCCAGATCATTAATGTATATAACAAACAACATTGGACCCAGTACAGATCCCTGAGGCACACCACTAGTCACCGGCCTCCAACCTCACAAACAGTTATCCACCACTACTCTCTGGCATCTCCCGTCCAGCCACTGTTGAATTCATTTTACTACTTCAATATTAATACCTAACGATTGAACCTTCCTAACTAACCTTCTGTGTGGAACCTTGTCAAAGGCCTTACTGAAGTCCATATAGACAACATCCACTGCTTTACCCTCGTCAACTTCCCTCGTAATCTCTTCAAAAAATTCAATAAGATTTGTCAAACATGACCTTTCATGCACAAATCCATGCTGACTGTTCCTAATCAGACTCTGTCTATCCAGGTAATTATATATACCATCTCTAAGGATACTTTCCATTAATTTACCCATCACTGACGTTAAACTTACAGGCCTACAAAAACTAGGTTTACTCTTAGAACCCTTTTTAAACAATGGGTTTAAATAAAGATTCTGAACCCTCAAAATTTCACCTTTAAGTGACCTCCATTTCTCTATTAAATCCTTCCCATAAAACAAATTGTCCCAATCCACTCCTTCTAAATCCTTTTGCATCTCCTCAAAGTTAACCTTACTCCAATCAAAAATCTGAACCCTGGGTCCAGTCCTATCCTTCTCCATAATTATATTGAAACTAATGGCATTGTGATCACTGGACCCGAAGTGCTCCCCAACACATACTTCCGTCACCTGACCTATTTCATTCCCTAACAGAAGATCCAACACTGCCCCTTCACTAGTCGGTACCTCTATGTATTGCTGCAAAAAACTATCCTGCATGCATTTTACAAACTCCAAATCATCCAGCCCTTTTACAGTATCATCTTCCCAGTCGATGTGTGGAAAATTATAATCTCCTATTATCACAATCCCGTGCTTACTACAAATATCTGCTATCTCCTTACAAATTTGCTCCTCCAATTCTCGCTCCCCATTAGGTGGTCTATAATACACCCCTATAACTGTTACTAAACCTTTCTCTTTCCTCAGTTCCACCCAAATAGTCTCCCTAGATGAGACCTCTAATCTATCCTGCCAGAGCACCACTGCAATATTTCTTCTGACAAGCAATGTAACACCTCCCCCTCCTGTCCCTCCGATTCTATCACACCTGAAGCAATGAAATCCAGGAATATTTAGTTGCCAATCACACCCCTCCTGCAACCATGTTTCACTAATAGCTACAATATCATATTCCCAGTTATCAATCCTTGCTCTAAGCTCATCTACCTTTCTTACAACGTTCCTAGCATTAAAATAAAGGCATTTAAGAAATTTTCCACCTCTTACTCTCTGTTTATTACTAACGGTGCAAACAACTTTACTATCTTCTTTTACTTCCTTTTCCCATACATCTGTTCCTACAGTCTGGTTCCCCTCCCCCCTTGTATCTAGTTTAAATTCACTGGAGCCTGTCTAGCAAAACTACCTGCAAGAATATTTACCATTTTGTAAATATTGCCATTTTTTCACTATTTTCACAAATTTTTGTAAGTTTGATTTCTGACGCATCTATTAAACACCCTAGTACGAAAGAGCTAAGTAACTGCAGCCAATTTTTTTGGTAAAATTAAAGGTCATAACCCACCTTTTTAACATCTGGTGGCAGCAGTGAGATGGCCAATTGCAAAGGGGTGCATTCAATGTGAGGAAGAGTGGGATTGAAATCCCAAGTCAGGAAACCTCCCAGGCTAAAAGTGAAGCAGATGCCCGGAAACAAAGGAGGAAGAACTTCAGCCCCAGGGCCAAACTCAGGGCAGCAGCAAAATGGCCTTCAAGTGGCACCATCTCTAAACCCTCCCTGGAAAATCTGTTTAGAGACTCTTTGTCTGCCCAGTAGAAGAGAGATGATGCTTTTAGAAAGGAATTCCAAAGCCTGTGGATATCTGTTGAGACTATCACCCAGCCTATGTTTTGTATCTCCCCGTTTGACCAGCTCTTCAATCCTTCTGCTCTACTGTGGAAGGGTTCCAAGATGCCTCTTCCAAGTGGCCTGGAAAGAAAGAAGGATTTCTGCCAACAGCACATCTGGTCTGCAAGATCGCGAAGACGATGACTTGGAAGGGGTTGTAGAAGGGCCTGGGAAGGTTGACCTCTCCCATTTCCAGTGGAGCAGAAGGTGGTGTTTGCTGACTTTCCACAGCTCTTCCAGCAGAGACCAAGGCTAACAAAGCATTCCATCAGGATCAGACCTGACCAGGGCTCACTACGCCAACACCGCTAGAGAGTGCCAGAGTGACTTTGCGGGAGCCCTGAAGGATGAGATTTGGAGCAGGCTGCAGCAGGAAGTCATCGAACCTTCCCGTAGTGAGTGGAACAGTCCTATCATTATCGTCCACAAGAAGGATAGTACCCTGAGGGTATAGTTTGATTTCCAGAAGTGGAATTCCGTTTATTTTTTGATGCTAATCCTAAACCCTATGTTGATGATCTACTTGAAAGGATTGGATGGGCAAAGTACATTACTACACTGGACCTTTGCAAGGCTACTGGCTGGTTCCCCTAGATAGCCATTCAAAACCCTCAGTGCCTTCTGCACATCCCTGAGTCTGCGATGCCCTTTCACCTTCATAGTTCACCAACAACCTTCCAGCGGCCGGTGGACTGGGTCCCCCAAGGCTGTGAGGACTGCAGTGCGGCCTACCTAGACGACATGGTCATCTACAGCCAGATATGGTGAGAACACCTGGACCACATGTGCAGGTCCTGGGGAATTTTCATCCTGCCGGTCCCATCCTCAATCTACAAAACTATGAGTAGGCAAAAAAGGGAAACCAAATATCTTGGCTACATGGACGTGGAGAGGTTTGAGCATAGCTGGACAAAGTGGAAGTGATCCTCAACAGTCCTCGACCTCAAAGCAAGAAGGAAGTGAAGTGCTTCCTGGGTCTGGTAGGTTGGTGTCACAGGCTCATTCCCCAATTCGCCACTCTGGCCATACCTCTGACAAATCTTACTGGGAAGCTTGTAAGCAACCCAGTGACATGGAGAAGTGAATGTGACAGGATTTTTCAAGCCCTGAAAGCCCACATATGTTCTTCATCTGTCCTTCCAAGCCAGACTTTGACAAATGGTTCCTTGTCTGGGTGGATGCTCAGGAGTAGATACTGAAGCAGTGCTGGCCCAAGGAGAACGTGGAGGCCCTGTCCTTTACCTGAGCTAAACACTCCTCCCAAGGGAAATCTGGTATTCCACTATTGAAAGGGAGTGTCTGGACACTAAATGGGCTTTTGACAGCCTCCCATAATACCTCATTGGCAGGGAGTTTTAACCTTTATACCAACCGCCGACGCTGACATACATTCAGACAATGAAGGACTATAATGCCAAAGTGACACAGTGATACCAGGAGCTCCAGCCTTCAAATACAATGTCCATCAAAATAGCAGAAATGTCATTACAGACTGTTATTATGTCTTGGCTGTCGAACACGATCACCACATGAGAGGAAGGTGGTAATGTGACAGAGAGCACTCAGTAAAAGCACTCTTTATTCACATGCGTTCTCTCTCTCTCTCTCTCACACACACACAATATTGCGGGGAGTGGGTGCATTTCAATGTCTTCCCTGGTGTATTCATAATTAACCTACTGTTTTCACTCTACATTGCTACTTACATTCAGTCAAACACCAAAGTTGATTTTAATTTCATTCTTTATTTGTACTTAACTGTAAGTTAAACAATTGTGCTGAGCATTTTGCTGTTTCATGCAATTCCGTGACATTTGCTGGGTCTTAAACTGAGCTAATGCACTCGGGATGCTCTGTGGTACCTCTCCCACTGTATATGGCACAATATTCCATTTCTTTAGTAATGGGGATATGTAAGTGTGTATATATTGTTTTGTATACTATATTTAATGTAGACATGCGATTGTAATTATGTTGTGGGGGGCATCATATTCTAAATCATGTGCAAAGTTAACTTTGATGGTAACTAAAGACAATTTGCGCTAGTGCCTATAAAAGGATCTCATCACCCGCAGTGACGGAGAGAAATAGGGGCTACCAGGAGTTCACACTGGGCAAGAAAAGTACAGAGCTATTACTGTGTTTCTTGTAGAAAACCCTTTGTAAATATTGGCATTTTTTCATTATTTCTGCTAATTTTTGTAAGCTTGATTTTTGATAAACACTAATGAACACTCTTGTACTAAAGTTCTAAGCGTCTCCAGCAATTTCTTTTTCTTTGGTTAAATTAAAGTTCATAGCCCACATTTTTAACAAAGTTCCTGCTCTCCAAGAAACAACATAGCCAGAGCTTAATACTTCCATTGTCCTCTGAAAGCAGAATTCCCAAGACTCATGATCCACTAAGTGAAAATAATTTCACCTTTTCTCTGACCATCCTACTGAAATCCTTCTGTTCATCTTTTTGTGTGACGAGAGTCCTTAAGGTCCTCACAAGATTTATGCCATGAGCTAGTCTTCTTAATCCAGTCTGCATCAAAGTCAAATCTATTTCTCTACTAATCCAATCTGAATGTTAGCAGTAGAAATCCTGTGTATTTGCTTCAGTGACCTCTCTGCTCTAATGCAATTCATTCCATTGGTCTGAAACATGCTGACATCCTGTTAATAATATCCACAGAAAAGTCTGCAGCACAGAATTCAGGAGCTTACTGGAGGTTAGATAACACTGTTGGTCTCTGGCACTCATCATTTGGTCTATGGATGTTCCTAACTGAGAGAATGGATTTGCCTCGTATCAGAACCTTCGGCTTTACCAAAGTCGTAGATGGTACAATAATGCAGCCTCATCAAATTGACTATCACCAACGTTCAAGGTAAGAGGTCAAAGGTTACAGAGAAGGTGCAAATAAGTCAGCCATGATTGAATGGTGGACAGTCTCAGTGCACCAGATTTCTCCAGTTCTCCGAAGTCATATGGTTTTATGGGCTGAATTCAGCTTTCCTTAATTTCACTTCTTGTTTATGTTTTTCAATTAATTTGCAGAGGTTTTATGTGCTTTTATGTAAGTGTATCATTTAAAAGTTATTTTTCAATATCCCTGATGACCAGAGACATATAGAACCAGTGAAAAGACCTGGAACGGCACAGTCAGTTAGAAGGTCAGCACAAGGTAGACGTGGCCTTTATTTCTGCTGCGTGAATCCAGGCTGTCGCTTGCTACCTGCTGAACCTCACCGAAAGGTCACAGCAGCTCAGCAGCTCTGCGCTTAAGGCCATGTGGTCACACAACTTCAGCATGACAGTGGGGCTAATAGGGAGAGGACCATGAGGCAGAGCCAGGGTCAGTGTATTGACGTCAATGTAATGAGCATTAAAGGGAGTGTATAATGCAGAAATGCAACAACATAGAGCTTTCAACACTATCAATGGAGGTTGAATTTGTAGGCAGATTTGACTTTACTCCCTGCTTGTGCATTTTTGAACCTTATAGCTGCTATATAAGTCCAGACACAATTTTTTGCTCTCGTGTTAAATAATTTTCTATTTCTTAATTCTATATTTACAAGTATTTTTGTCTGCTGGTCTCTTTTATTCTCCCTCAACAATGATGTCATTTTATCATCAAATCTATCATACACAGGAATACAAGAAAATAGGAGCAGGACTAGACCACTCAGCTGGTCAAGTCTGCACCACTATGAATTATGATTATGAGTGATCTGCCCCAAACCTCATATCCTCTTTAGTGCTAATTACACATTGTTTCAATTCATTCATCTTTCAAAACTTGATCTACTTCCTTCTTAAATGCGCTCAATGATCTAGGCTTTACAATTCTCTAGGATAGAGAATTCCAGAGATTTATCATCTTCTGTGAGATGTTCCTGCAAGCCTCATTTTAAATGACCACCCTCTAATTTGTAATCATGTCTCCTCATTCACGAGTCTCCCAATGGTGGAAACAGCTTGACATCAACCCTATCATGCCCCATCTGGATCTTATATGTTTCAATCAGATCACCCCTCATTCTTTTTAATTCCAAAGAATATAGATCTAATTTCCTTGGCTACTTATGATTGGACTGCAAGTACATTGGTAACAGTAATGCTTAGTTAGAAAGCTGTAAGTAGTACATCTCAGAATGCATTGCTTACTTCAGGAATAATTTAAATTTAGTGTTTTTGTTACCCAGATATTTCTTATTTTTCTCTCAAAATTTAATTATATTGGATTACATAGTAGGATTGAAGGAAACCAACCAGTCCATATTGTGTTTATGCTTCACCCAAGTCTCCTTCCACTTGAATCTATCAGCATAAACCTCTAATCTATTCTCCCTCATGTGCTTGACAGAGCTTTTCTATTATGTCCCATCCAGTATTATTTTCACAAAAGACTTGCCTTTTGATATTTTCCTGAAGAGCATAATTCACATTTCTTAAAATTATCCCTGTACTCTGTACTTTGTAGTTAGCTCTTTATCTGCAGTGCCTGGAGTATAAATTCTACTTCCCCTTTGTTTGTTTTAGATTGATTATTAATGTAATCTTTGTTTTACTTGCCTTTCCATCCCATTAAGTCACGGTGTGTCCTAACGCCCATGAGAATTTCATTTTTTAAAATAATTTATTTTCAGGACTGTTATGTTGCAAGCAAGGGCAAATATATCGACATACCTAATTGTCCTTGAGAAGGTGGTAATAAATCTCAATTAGATCCGAACTTCTGCAATTATTGTGGTGAAGAACCATTGGATTGGAAGCTCCAGGATTTAGATGCAGTGATGATGAAAGAGACAAATTTCTAAGTCAAAATAATATGAGACTTGAATAGGCTGTAAATGGTAATGTTCCAATGGTTTTTTTGCCCTTGTCCTTCTTGGTGGTAAAGTGTGTGGACTTGAGATGTGCTGTGGGAATAGCAGCATATTTCGTAAATGGTACATACAGCAGCCAATCCACAAGAATGGCATTTCCATTTTAGCTATTGAAATAATGAGACCAGAAGGGGTTATGCTGATATTCTAGGGTCTGTTGATATCAAGAAAGAGATGTTGGATCTCTTGAAGAACATTAAAATGGACCAATTCCCAGCCACTGATGGAATCTATCCCAGCTTAATGAAAGAGGCAAAAGAAGAGATTAGACAGTGGCCACAGATGAATTCCAGAGGACTGAGGAATAGCTGGTGTTGCTTCTCCGTGTAGAAAGGGCAATAGAGGCAAACCAAGAAATTATAAGCCAGTGAGTCTTACATCTATAGTAGGGAAGTTATTGGAGATGATTCGACTCATATTTCAATAGATTTATTACATAGTCAACCTGGAACTGTGCAGGGAAGGTCATGTCCTACAAAATTGATTGACTTTTTGAAAAGGTGACTAGGATGATGAAGTAAGGCACTGGATGTTGTAAATACAAACTTCAGTAAAGCTTTTGACAGGTCCCTCATGGTAGGCTAATCCAGAAGATTCAATATATTGAACCAATGGTGACAATAGATGTGATTCAATAACTAGTTTGGTCATAGAAGACAGGGGCTCGCAGTGGAGGGGCATTATTCTCTTGGAAGATCTGTGACCAGTGGTTCTGGGATTTCTGTTGCTTGTGATATAACTTAGATCAGGGGTGTCAAACTCATTTGTCATGGGCCGGATTGAGCAAAATGCAGCTTCATGCGGGCCGGATCAGTCGGACGCGTGCGAACGCAGCTTTCGCTGCCTCCGTTTTTTCAGCCTGCTCTCATGTGTCTCAGTCTCTGCTATAACTACAAAGCGTTTCACTTTACAAATTCCATTTCTTATGAAGAAGACTGCCAAGCAAGACTGCCGAATAAACACTAAAAACCCTGAAAACCTGGTACCTGAATAAACTCAGCATTAGCCATATCATATGCCATAGGCGCTTCGATTACTGGGGCCAGCTTTAATAGTAATTAGATATTATCTCGCGGGCCAAAGATAATTCCACCGCGGGCCGGATTTGGTCCACGGGACTTGAGTTTGACATATATGACTTAGATGAAAATACAGGTATGGTATTTGTAAGTTTTCAGATGACAGAACTATTTGTGGAATTGTGTAGAGAAAAGGTAGAGGCAGTTTAAGCAGAATAAGTGAAAGGACTTGAACTTCAGGAGATCAAATGCATGACAAAACTATACAAAAAGGCAGAATTCTTAGAAACACTGACATATAGAGGGATCTTGCGGTAAAAATCCAGGGCTTCCTTCAATAGATGGAATATTGAGTCTAAAAGATGGCATGTTGCAGCTGTATAAAATTTTGGTTAGGTGACATTTGCAGTACTGTATGGAGTTCTAGTTGCAACTTTACATGAAGAATGTTATGGTTTTGGAGAGGTTACAGAAGAGGTTCACCAGCATGTTGCCTGGATGAGAGAGTATTCACAATAAGGAGAGTTTGAACAAAATTGGATTATCTTTTCAGAGGCTCCAGATGCTAGAGAAAATCTTAAAAGATTTATGAGGCAAGTTTCTTTTTCTTTGACAGAGAATGGCACAGCCAGTGAATGTGTTAGATGCAGTTACAATAGCAACATTTAAAAGGCATTTAGAAAGACGCCTGGACAGCCAGGGAATAGAAGAATGTAGACCATTCGTTCCCTTAACAACTTTGCTGAAAGGTTTTCCTGAGAATCCATCTCTTTGACCAAGCTTTTGAAGAGGCCTCCTGATTCTGCAGTTTTTTGGTCTGCCCAATGCAGTATACCAACATGAAGTATTTGGACTTGTTATTAGAATTCAATGCATGGTCCACTGAGTACAATTTCTAAAGACCCTATGCAAAATGAATTACTACGGTCTTTGCATCCTTATGGCACACAATTTTCCCAGGGACTAAAGATAATCATTAAAGGGAAATTAAATAATGCTCCACCAATGCATTAAGATCAGGGTAAAAGGGAAATCAATTTCTTCTAGATTTCATTGAGCATCACCAGGGATGTGCAGTTCGAGTTATGTGTTGAGTGACATATGCAACAAAATATCCCTTTCACAGCTATCTGTCCAGAGAAAAGTATTTGACTCTGTTTGAACATCATGTACATTATGGCTTTTTATATTTAAAGCTCTGGATTATTTATGTGACAACAGGAGAACTGATGGATTGGCTCTATTCTGGGTCCTTTCTGTAGAAACCTTTGGGCTTAGTTGTACTCTGGTCAGCACAGATATCACAGTCACAACAGCACATAACTCTTCCCACCAGATGCATTACTCAGCAAGGCCCACACCAGACGTGGACTGCAAGTGCTTCTTATTGAGGTATTACTTTCTCACATTGACTTCCCCTTACTTGAAATAAGAGGTAAAAAATAGTGGAATTAATACTTTATAATGAGTTGGGTGGGTTGCGTTCCAGGGAAGGGTGCTGATAACAAGGAGAGAAGGGAGTTAATGAGTTGCCTTAAGAGACTGTATTTGCTGTTGAACAGGGAACATTAGTGGGAAAAGAGGTGAGATTGTGAGTTGAGGCGGTTCAATTCTGAAGAGGAAGTCTGATCCTCAGTCCCTGAGAGATACGATAACAGTGTGGTAATATAGCTGGAACTGGGTGGTGTTGTAAAGTGATCTTTGAATGCCAAGGAATGTTTAGGAGTTAGGTTAAAGCACTCTTGCTCCTCTAGTTCATGTATTGCCTTAAAGGTGTTTATCCTTTCACAAGAGTAGGCCCAGGAAACCTAGCCAATCAGGGTTATATCTGTACGAGGCAGGCAGGCTTAGGAATGACGTTTCATCATATTATTTAAATAGCCAATTACTGTAGGGGTGACTAGATCTTAAACTGACCCACCCCCATTAATACTCCTGTGATTTCAAACTTTGAAAAGACAAATTGTTGAAGGAGAGGACATTTTCAAAATCACCTACAATAGTCTACCTATAAGCCAGCTTCTTTTATTCAATGTAAATCTGGCTGTGATGGAGAAAGTACAGGGAAGAGGACATCAAGAGAAATGCAAAGACGTTCTTTCCGAATTGATCATGTGGAGTACCATTTAACGTAAAGTGCTGTGTAAGCGGGATATCTCGGACTGAAAGCAATGACTAAGCAAAAATAAGATGAAAACAATTTATCTGTAAATTACGTGGTCCATGACTTTCATAAATTCTTTAAAAAAGAGCGAAGTCATTCTTATCAGTAACAGAAGAAATTTACTAAAGGAGGTATGTATCAAGGTAATGGAAATGGGCTAAGATCAATCTCAAAGAAGACAACTATGAATAAATTGACTAATATAAAGCAAAGCCTAGGTAATTAGCAAGAGAAAATGAAAATTCTGGGATTACGCGACATCAGGCTGCACCCGCGGAGTGTGAGGCAGAGTTAAGTGTTCAGGCTGATGACTTTGCACCAGAATTAGAGAACAATAGAAAGTTTCGATGCGATGTTGAGTTGCAGCAGGGGCTGGGGTCATGCGGGAATGGGTTTTTGGAGAGAACAAAGAGAATATCTGTGACATAACTATTTAATAGACATACGTATATTTAAAGAAACTCAGTTTTTTTTCTCTATTTATTTATTCATTGTAAGACCAAGAAGAAAATACCTGATACATGTGGCAATATGTAAGTGTGTGAAGATTTATTAATTGTTAATGATCTGACTGGAGGAAATAAAAACAGATAAAAATGACTGACAACAAACGAAAGAAAATTTTTGAAAATGCTGTGACAGAGGAATGGAAAACAGCACAATTGCTAGAAATCTGACATATAAATAAGTGCTGGAGATATTCAACAGTTCATGAAGAATCTGTGGAGAGAGTGAAGTGATTGTTGATCTGCTGTCTGTAACGGCTGGCAGTACTGGAAAAGCTGCTTATCTGAAATCGCTGAATTCAATGTGGAAACATGAGGACTGAGATGATGAAAATTCTGAGTAAATTTATTATCAAAGTACAGACATGTCACCATAGACAGCCCTGAGATTCATTTTCTTGTGGACATACTCAATAAATCCATAGAATAATAACCATAAAAGAATCAGTCAAAAAGCACAACAACTTGGGTGTTCAACCAGTGTGCAAAATATAACAAAATGTGCAAATATAAAAGAAAGGAATAATAATAATGAATTATTAAACAATAAAGATCAAGAACATGAGATGAAGAGACCTTGAAAGTAAATCTATAGGTTGCGGGAACATTTCAATGATAGGGCAAGTGAAATTGAGTGAAGTTATCCCCTTTGGCTCAAGAGCCTGATGGCTGAGGGGTCATAACTACTCCTGAACCTGGTGTTGTCAGTCCTGAGGCTCCTGTACCTTCTTGCTCATGGCAGCAGTGAGAAGAGAACATGTCTTGGGTGGTGGGGATCTCTGATGATGGATGCTGCTTTCCTGAGACAGCATTTCGCATAGATGTTCTCAATGGTGGGGAGGGCTTTACCCAAGATAACTGGGGCTGTATCCACTACATTTTGGAGAAATTCCCATTCAAGGGCATTGGTGTTTCCATACCAGGGTGCGATGCAGCCTGTCAATATACTCACCATTACGCATCTATAGAAGTCTGCCAAAGTGTTAGATGTCATGCTGAACCTTTGCAACTCCTAAGGAAGTAGGGGTACTGCTGTGCTTTCTTCGTAATTGCACTTATGTGTTGGGCCCAGCACAGGTTCTCCAAAATAATAACATCAAGGAATTTAAAGTTGCTGACCTTCTCCACCTTTGATGAGAACTGGCTCAAGGACCTCTGGTTTCCTTCTCCTGAAGTCAATAATCAGCTCCCTGGTTTTGCGGACATTGAGTGAGAGGTTGTTGCTGTGGCACCACTCAGCCAGATTTTCAATCTCCCTCCTATATGCCGATTTATCACCACCTTTGATTCAGCCTATGACAGTGGTGGCGTCAGCAAATCTGAATATGGTATTGGAGGAGATGGTGATGAGGAGACTGAAGAAAATGATGAGGAAAAGTAGTAGCGTAGAGAAGCGGAGGCTGGTAGGTGATAGGTGGAAACAGAAAAATGAGTAATGTTGGGCAGATCAAACAAGAGGGGGAAGAGAATAGGAAGGGTAGTTCAGATAGGAGGAAACCCTGTTGGATATGTATATGGGTGATGGTGATGTGAAACCAGATGAATGACAGTAATGAGTCTTGTTAACGAGGTTGGGGGATGGATGATAGATGTGACTTGTGAATTCGGCTGGACTGATGGAAGTGGGAAAATCACAGGGAACCTGACTTATCTGAAACTGGAAAACACAATGGTTACACCATGGCTTGTAGGCTACCCACGTGCAGCAGCTATCAGGAATAAATTGAAATATTTGAACAAAGAAAATCCATTTTCTGGATCTTCAATTTAAATAAACTTGAATAATATTTTACTAATTTTTTTTCTTAAATAAAGTTTGTCTAAAAGAGTCATGCTAGAAAAGTTTGAAACTGTGGGAATTAATGTCAAAACATATTCATCGCAAATAAGGTTAGCGGCGGCACCAGGCGCACATCAACTCTGATAGGATTTTCAGGCCATTACCTCCTTCAAAGCAAAACCTACCATCATGAATGGAAGTGATGCTTCACTACCAGACAAGTTCAATGCCTTCTATGCTTACTTTGAAAGGGAGAATAAAACCACAGCTATGCGGTTCCCTGCAGCATCCGTTGACCCTGTGATCTCTGTCTTGGAAGCTGACATCAAATTGTCTCTTAAGAGGGTGAACCCTTGCAAGGCTGCAGGCCCCGATGAAGTACCTGGTAAGGCTCTGAAAACCTGTGCCAACCAACTGGCAGGAGTATTCAAGGACATTTTTGACCTCTCACTGCTATAGTCAGAAGATCCCACCGGCTACAAAAAGGCAATTTTACCAGTGCCCAAGAAGAGCAGCATGAGCTGCCTCGATGACTAATGTCCAGTAGTACTCACATCGACAGTGATAAAATGCTTTGAGAGATTTGTCATGGCTAGAATCAACAGCTGTCTTAGGAAGAAACCGGACACACTGCAATTTGCCTATCACCATAATTGGTCTACAGCAGACACAATGTCAGTGGCTCTCCATGCAGCCTTGGATCACCAGTTATGTCAGGATGCTGTTTATTAACTATAGCTCAGCATTGAACACCGTCTTTCTTACAGTCCTGATGAAAAAACTACAGAATCTGGGGTCTGTACCTCCAAGCAATTGGATCCTCGACTTCCTAACTGGAGGACCACAATCTGTGAGGATTGGAAATAACATCTCCACCTCTCTGGCAATCGGCAGCATCCCTGGCACTCACAGGGATGTGTGCTTAGTCTACTGCACTACTCTCTCTACACCCATGACACTGTGGCTAGGTATAGCTCAAACAGCATCTATAAATTTGCTGATGATACAACTACCCTTGGCAGAATTTCAGATGGTGACAAGTGGGAATACACGAGTGAGATATACCAGTTAGTTGAGTGGTGTCACAGCAACAACCTTACACTCAACATCAGCAAGACCAACAAGCTGATTACGAACTTCAGAAAGGGTAGGATGAAGGAACACAAACCAATCCTCAGAGGGATCAGAAGTGGAGAAAGTGAGCAATTTCAAGTTCCTGGGTGTCAGTATCTCTGAGGATCTAACCTGATGCAACATATTGATGAGGCTATAAAGAAGGCAAGGCAGTGGCTATATTTCACTCAGAGTTTGAGGAGATTTGGTTTTTCAACTAAGACCCTCTAAGAAAACTTCTATAAATGTACCATGGAGAGCATTCTGCTTGGCTATATCGCCATCTGGTATGAGGTGGGGGGAGGGGGTGGTTTGCTACTACACAAGATCGAAATAAGTTGAATAAACTTGTAAAATTAGCCAACTCTATCATGGGTATCAGCTCCCGTGTATCAAACATCCTCAAGGAGTAGTACCTCAGAAAGGCACTGTTCATTATTGAGGACCTCCAACACCCAGGCCATGCCCTCTTCATACTGCTACTGTCAGGAAGGACTTACAGAAGCCTACACACACACACACACACACACACACACACACACACACACACACACACACACACACACACACACACACACACACACACACACACACACACACACACACACACACACACACACACACACACACACACACACACACACACACACACACACACACACACACACACCATTTTTTTGCTATATTTATTTATCATGTATTTCATTGTACTGCTTCCATAAAGTTACCAAGTTTCACGACATATGTCAGTGATATTAAATCTGATTCTGATAGTTTAAATAATGTTTATTCTTTAGGTAACTTAAGTGTAACCCTTAGGTTTGGCCAGCATTCTTTTGTCTCAGGTACAACAGCATCTGGCCCAGCTAAACTGAGAAATCTTCTTTGTGTGGATGCTGCATGATGTGTTGCCGGGTTACAAATCCGAACCGCAAAATATCACCGTATGCCATTAAACAACTGAACTTTATAAATCTTAATCTGACTATAGGGTTAGTAGAGAAAATAAAAGGTAAAAGGGCCCATTTTAATGAAACAGTCTAATTTGCACATTGGAGCTCATAAATTCGTCCATTTGTTCCCCATCAACCTCCTCCGAGCGTTGGTGACCATCGAAACCTTGCTCCAAGTCCACTCCATCCATCGGTCTACCAACTCTTTCCATTTGCATTTTCTCTCTTCATCTCTTGCTGACAAATCCCTGCTTCCAACCCCACAAGAAAGAACAACATGCCTCTCGTTGGATAGCATACATTCCAAAGGCCCCCTTATCTCTAGTCAAAACCCAAACATTGCTGCTACAGAGAAACCATTACCTTAGCGGTGAAACCTTACAGCACATTACACTCTAAACCCACCAAATTTAGTCATGTCTTCATGATGTTGAGATAATTTACCAACCCTTCCTGAAAAACACAAAGTCCAACCCAGGTGTAAAAGGAAGTGACAGAGCTCCCCAAAACAGTAGGGGTCACATTTTGTTCCCCCGGTGCCACGTAGGCCAGCCTATCCGGTGGTCTCCTAATTCTCCACAGACCTCTGTACCCCCTCACCTAATGCTTCAGGTCTACCTGGTGATGCCTCCCCCGACCTGTCACTCCCACCTGCAACTTAGACCCCTCTGTCACATGGCCAAGCCCCGCTTCATCCCTTGCAGGGTCCTGCTGCAACCCAGGCTGTCCCCCCCACTTCACCTGACTCAGCGGGTGAAGAGCGGGAAGTCTCTTCCTAAATCAATGGGGAGTTAGCAAAAGGCAGCATATACCACTCATCTAGGTCCTCATCCTCCAAATCGGTATCCCTCTCAGGGCTGGGGATTAGCCTGGCCTCTCCTGCTGTGGGCCCTTCAGTCGCCCCACGTTTTCACAGAGTCCTCTGGGCCTACCTGCACCTCTTGTCCCAGGGGCAGCAGGTGGTTCCAATGGAGAATCTTGACAGGCCCTTTCCCATCCTTCGATTTCACCCAGAAAACTGGTAGGTTTGGCATTTGTCTCTCCACCACGTAGAGCTTAGCTGCCCAGCAGTCCACCAACTTATGTTTCCCAGGTAGCCCCAGATTCTTTGAGGATCCGGTCTCCTGGCAGGAGTTGGGAGAATCTCACCTTTTGATCATACCTCCTCTCTGTGACCCCAGCTAATTCATAAGCCCTTTTCAGCTCTCTTCTCATGTCAGACATATACTTCAGATAAGTCTTCAGTGGTAGATCATCCTCGTCAGTCCTAAATCAAAGGTAAATGGGAAACTTCGCCTCGTGCCCAAACATCAGATAATATGGCGAGTACCCAGTAGCATCATTTTGAGTACAGCAGTAACTATGAACCAAATGTCCAAAATGTTGACTCCACCAGCTCTTCTTGCTGATCTTCAGGGTCCTGAGCATGTCTAGTAGGGTCCAATTAATCCTCTCGGGCTGGAGATCACCCTGCGGATGATAGGGCATGGTCCTCGTCTTCTCAACTCCAAGCATACCCAGTAACTCACAGTTGAGTCTGCTCTCGAAATCCCGTCCCTGGTCACTATATATCTGCCTGGGAAGGCCATAATAAATGAAACACTTGTCCCATAACACTTTGGCCACTGTCGACACCCTCTGGTCCTTGGCATATCTGGTGTAGAGGTCCGTGATGACTAAGACATTCGCTGAGTTGCTGGCATCGGAAATTTTGACAGGAAATCCATGTCCAGAGGCCCTGCACTCTGAAGGTAGAACAAGGGAGCTGCCCGGGCAGGCAGCATCTTCCATCCGATGCATCAAATGCAGGACTTGCAGTATTCTTCGACCTCCGACTTCATCTGGGGCCAATAAAACCAGCCTCTGAGCAATCCATAGGTCTTTTCCATCCCTAAATGTCCAGAATCGTCATGAAGTGACTTCAACGCAATCCTCTGATACTTCTCCGGCAGAACCAGCTGGCAACGCCGAGGTCAGTCTGGGGTTGACATGACCCGGTATAAGATCTGGTTCCACAACTCAACTGTGGCCATTCTTTCAGCAATGGAGGCACCAACACGTGTTTCATCTTCTCTGCCTGAGCCATGTCTCCCTTTTGGACTGCTGACCAAATCATACCGAAGCCCAGATCATCTCGATGAGCAACTGCCTTTTCCCCAGAACTCAATTCTGGCAGCTGATTTGTCTTCAGAGCAGTCAGGTAAACTTGGGGGATGGCGTCATCAGAAGCTCCCAGTTGATCCACCGCTTGATCCTGCCCCTCCTTTCCCCCTGCCCTCATGGTGATGGCAAACTGACACATGGCCTTCACCCCCAGGGCAGGAACATTCTCCCATTCCTCGTCCCTGACCAGTCCCTCATCAGGACAAAGCATTAAGTCAAGTTTATTGTCATTTCAATAAGCTGCTGGTACAGTACACAGTAAAAATGAATCAATGTTCCTCCAGAACCCTGGTGCTACATGAAACGCAAAACTACGTTAGACTATGTGAGACAGCACAATGCTACACTAGACTATGTAAATCAACATAAAAACTGCACTAGACCACATAAAGTGCACAAAACAGTGCAGGTCAGTACAATAATTAACAAACAAGACAATAGGCACAGTAGAGGACAAATTACAATATAATAACAATAATAAATGATGTAGCTGTCAGTCTAGACTCTTGAGTATTGAGGAGTCTGATGGAAGGGGGAAGAAACTGTTACATAGTCTGGTCGAGAGAGCCCGAATGCTTCGTTACCTTTTGCCAGATGACAAGAGGGAGAAGAGCTTGTGTGAAGGGTGCATGGGGTCCTTCACAATGCTGTTAGCTTTGCGGGTGCAGCGTGTAGTGTAAATGTCTGTAGTAGTGGGAAGAGAGACCCCGATGATCTTCGCAGCTATCTCCCTTTTTTCAATTGTTTTGTGGTACTAGGCAAGGCTGTATTCTTAGTCCTTTATTATTCGACATTGCTTTGGAACCTTTAGCTATTGCAATTCATGATTCACCCAACATTTCTGGTATTACGCATGGAATGGGACATACAAGCTATCATTATATGCAGTTGATTCGTTACTATATATTTCCAATCCTGAGAAATCCATTCCTGCAGTTTTATCTCTGCTTGCTCAGTTTAGTAGCTTTTCTGGCTACAAACTGAATCTTATTAAGAGTGAACTACTCCCATTAAATATGCAAGTTCCAATTTATAAACATTTAACATTCAAATTGGTCACAGACAATTTTACTGATTTAGGTGTTAAAATTACTAAGAAGCATAAGGACTTATTAAAGGTTAATTTTTTACCTTTAGTTGATCAGGTTAAACAATTGCTTACTAAATCGTGCCCATTTGTCTTTATCACTGATTGGTCAAATCAATGCTATTAAGATGATTATTTTACCTAAATTTTTATACTTATTTCAAGCGCTACCAATTTTTATTTCTAAATCCTTTTTTGATATTGTTGACTCTTAAAATTTCTTCATATATATGGCAGAATAAAAATCCTAGGTTAAGTAAAAAATATTTACAGAATTCTAAAAAGGACGATGGTTTGGCATTGCCGAATTTAAGATTTTATTACTGGGCAATTAATATTCGATAGTTAATATTTTGGCCACAGGACTCGGATGTAACTCAAAGGCCACAATGGGTAAACCTTGAATGTAAATCTGTACAAGAGTTTTCATTGGTTTCTATCTTAGGGACCTTGCTTCTCTTTGTTCTTTCTAAATTGAATAAATAAATGATTAATCCAATAATTAAATATACATCACAAATATGGTTTCAATTTCATAAATTTTTTGGCTTGAATAAGTTTATTCTATCAAGCCCTATTATATCTAATTTCTTTTTTCAACCCTCTATTATGGACCAAGCCTTTTTGATATGGAAAATGAAGGGTATAACTTGTTCTCGTGACTTATTTTTGGATAACTGTTTCATGTCTATTGAACAGTTGTCTAATAAATATAATTTATCTAGGTCCCATTTTTAGATAGTTATAAATTAGAAATTTTCTGAATAATATGTTACAGACTTTTCCTAATTCATACCCAACTGATATCACTGAAAAAATTTTAGGTTTAAATCCTTATCAGAAGGGTTTAATAGCAACTATTTATGATATGATTATGAAAATACAGCCAAGTATATCAGATAAAATTAAGAATGAATGGGAAAAAGAACTTCAATTTTCCTTACCTACAGAGAAATGAGAGAAATGTTTTCAATTAGTTAACTCCTCCTCTATATGTGCTAAACATGCACTGATACAATTCAAGGTGGTGCATAGGGCCCACATCTCTAAAGACCAGCTTGCTCGTTTTTACTCCCACATAAATCCTATCTGTGATAGATGTCATCCGGAAGATAGCCTCTTTGACTCATATGTTCTGGTCTTGATCTTTTTTTGGATAAATATTGGAAAGATATTTTTGATGTTATTTCAACAGGTTTGAGTATTGATTTACATCCTCATCCTATGACTGCAGTTTTTGGCTCACCAATGGTGGAAAGTAGTTAATTATCCCTTTCAGCTCGTCAGATGATTGCATTTGTTACAATGGCCAGAAGATCCATTCTATTGAACTGGAAAGAGATTAATCCTCCAATTACGTTCCAATGGTTTTCCCAAACTATATCTTGTTTAAATTTAGAAAAAATCATGTGTCATTTTTGACCCTTCAGTTAAATTCAAAGAAACCTGGAGACCATTTATTCAGCATTTGCATACGAGGTAACTCGACCTTTTCCGAATCCTTTTTATTACTCTTAAATATTTGGATAGAGGAGTGGAGTTAGTGACATTACTGATTATATCCGTTGTAATACAATAGCCCAGCTTTGTTTAGTTTAGTTTAGTTTTTTTTATTTCTAATATGGGGGTTTTTTTGGTATGTTTTTTTTCTATCATGTTAAATACATCATGAGTTTGGGAGGCTTAGTACGTTTGTGTTGTCTACAGCTTATACTCGTATATGCTGTTTATTAACTATGTATTCCCAATCTCTCTGTATTGCTATTGTTATTACGCCTAAGCTTGAAAATTAATAAGAAGATCTAAAAAGAAAGAAAGATCTTTGCAGCTGAGCTCACTATCTGCTGCAGGGTCTTGCGATCTGAGACAGTGCAATTCCTGAACCAGGCAGTGATGCAGCTGTTCAGGATGCTCTCAATACCTCCTCTGTAGAATGTGGTGAGGATGGGGAGTGGGAGATGGACTTTTCTCAGCCTTCGCAGAAAGTACAGATGCTGCAGGGCTTTCTTTGCTATGGAGCTGGTGTTGAGGGACCAGGTGAGATTCTCCGCCAGGTGAACACCAAGAAATTTGGTGCTCTTAACGATCTCGACAGAGGAACCATCGATGTTCAGCAGAGAGTGGTTGCTCCATACTCTCCTGAAGTCAACAACCTCATTTTTTGTTTTGTTCTTATTCAGAGACAGGTTGTTGGCTCTACACCAGTCCTTTAGCCTCCTCTCTGTATGCTGACTCGTCATTCTCGCTGATGAGACCTACCACGGTCGTCAATGTTTCTGCTTCCCAGCCAGTACTTCAGGCTGAAATCGTAGGCAGACAATGCCATTAACCACCAGTGACCTGTGGCATCCAGTTTCGCTGAGGTCAGGATATAAGATCGGGGGTTGTAGTCCGTCCTCACCTTAAACTTAGCCACTTAGAGGTGGTCACTCAGTTTATCCACCACTGCTCATTTCAATGCCAGGGGTTCCAACTTGTGCGTGGGATAGTTTTTCTCAGAGGGCGACAGACTCCAGTTGACAAACGCAATGGGTCTCAACCCAGTACCCTGACCCTGATACAGGATGCCCCCCCAGGCTCTCGACTGGTGTCCGTGTGCAGTACACAATGCAATCGGGGGTCCGCAAAAGCCAGCACCGGCGCCTGGGTCAGCAACTCCTTCAGCGACTGAAAGGCCTCTTCACATTTTGCATCCACCTTGGTCCAAAGTGCTCCTACAGGCTAAGATACTTTCCACCTCCTGCCCGTTTCTCCCCCTCCCTTTCTTCCGCAAGGGAGGGTAACCACACAGAAGCTGTTTCAATGGGTGACTCACATGAACCTCCAATAGTAACCATAAAACCCGAAGAACAAGCGCAGAGCACTCACAGTCTGGGGTCTTAGCCAAGTGGTCACTGCCTCTATCTTAGTCAGATCTGTAACTACTCCAACCATGAGACTATGTGCCCAATGTAGCTAACAGACGTTTTGCAGAACTGGCACTTGTCCGGGGAAAGGTTTAACCCTTCAGCTTTCAGGTGACTGAGCACCTTCAGTAGCCTCGCTTCATGTTCTTCCAAGGTGAATCCAAACGCTATGAGGTCATCCAAATATACCAATACCTCAAGCAAGTTCATATCTCCCACTGTCTTCTCCATAACCCACTGGAAGGTTGCAGGAGCTCCCAATATGCTCTGGGGTATCCTTCCAAATTGGAAGAATCATATAAATGCTGTCTTCTCTTGGTCGGCCTCACTCATGGGGATCTGGTAATATCCACTCCTCAAGTCCAGCACACTGAACCACTCAGACAGGCCAGCACGTCTTCGATCCTCGGGACCATACACTGGTCAGGGACAGTGCACCTGTTCAGACTCCTATAGTCCACACACATCTGTATCTTCCCATTCTTCTTCCTGGCCACCACTATTGGGGAGGCATAGGGACTTCGGGACTTGGTGATGATCCCAGCTTTCTTCAACTTACACAAATGCTGCCAAACATCTTCCACGTCTGCAGAGGCCAGTCGCTGCAACCTCTCTCATCCAGATAGTGTGACGAGTGCTCTTGGAACAACCCACATCAAACTTGTCAATGGAAAAGACACCTTCCAGCTTAAACGTCTTCTCTACCAACCTCCTCTTCCAACCTGCAGGAACCGAGGAGTCCCCGAAGTTGAATGACTCAGCTGTCAACTTACCTCCTTTTCCCAATAGTTTCTCTTCGGCTTGTCTCAGAGGGACACTAAACATTACTGTCACCGGGAACAGATGCGACAGGGCATCCCCCGTTTGAAGGTGGCCCCCCCTCTTCATAGTGTTCCTGACAATCACTCTCATCCTGCTCGCCTGTACAACCAAGGGCTTCTGTAGTTCAGGCCTCACCAGTACCCCAGCAGGAAATCCCGACTCCCCCTCATGGTCTTCCGGTGAATCCACTAAGGGGGCCTTGTCCTCAGGCACTCTGGAAATTTTGGGGTCCCCATCACTCTTGCTACTTCCCCAGCCCATACCACGTTGGCTTCGAATGGGTGAACCACACAGTCCCTTGTCTAAATTCACTTTCCGACCCAATGCAGCCACATTCTTCCTCAAACAGCTCAAAACACTGGATGCATGGACAATGTTCCCAGAAAGCTCTCACCAGCCTTCTCCTTACAGGCCCCCATGAGCCTTCTCACAAGAGGAGTGTTGGTCCCCACCAGTATTGAAATGCAGCCCTTCTCAGTGGAGTCCGGACAAATCAGCACTAACGTCTCAAGAACCTCAGACACTCCCACATCAGCCTCCGAGAACTCCAGTTTCACTGACAAATAACCATCGTATGGATAATCACCGGCACTGAGACCCCAGATCTCCACTGCATTGAATGGTGTCAATGGTAAATGCTTCAGATACTGGTTGTAAAACAAACAGTACAACAACGTGACCTGCGACCCTGTATCGAGTATGGCTTTAGTATAAATGCCATCTATCTGTAGCGACACAATGGAGCATGGTCCCACTAGGCCTTCAGGAATAGGGTCTTTCACTTTTGGGAGTTCCTTGGTGTATTGTTGGGAACGTGTTTCCCCAGACACCAGGCCATTCCCTCACTGGGCCTCCTCTAGGTTTTCCCAATGACTCTCTCTGCTGAGGTACCCAGGGATTCACTCTCCTCGCGTGACACTGGCTGCTAGCAGCCCTCCACATTGTTTGTCCCCTTGGGGGATCCACACCCCCATCAGCTTCATCATATGGGGGGTCACACCTGCTGATAACAGCTGACATATTTCCATTCTCAACTCTGCCACACTCTCCTCTACCGCCCCCTGGGGTAGGCTATCCGTAGTCACTTTACCGCAGGGGGACCACTACCGAAAACTGTACCCTGCTGACAGAGCCCTCCCGCACCTCCAACGCGTTCTCCTCCTCCCGTTCCTCTCTGATCAGCTTAACAATAGAAGGAGGGCAGCACGTCTTACAAGACTGTTGGAGACCCCAAGCAATCAGTTCCTGGGACTGTGCACCCTTTGCTATCTGGTCCATTCTTAACTGATCTACCTCAGCCGCCTGAATGACCCCTGTGCTGCAAGCAATTTAGCTGCCTCTCTAGCCGAAAAATGTAAGCAGAAAGCTTCTCCCCCTTCTCCTGACGCATATTCTGAAACCCCACCATGAGCTCCAGTGGGCTCACTGTCGTACCCAAGGCACTCTCTAATGCGCCCAGATAATTGGCAAGGTTGGCTAAAGGTTTTCACTGCTCTCACCACACCAGCGGCCTGCCCACTCAAACTCTCAACCAATCTCTGTCGCTTTACATCAGAGCACTGCCACTCATCTAACAACTGAGAGGTCTGCTCTGCCCAAGTCTCATACTCCTTTTCCCCTTTACAGGTGGCTGTTATTTCAAAGAATAGGTGGAGCATACCACAGCAGAGACTTTGAACCTGGGCATTTTTTCCATTTATTTGTCAGAGAAGTAAGGGCAAATACTACCTCAGAATTCTCACTCTTCACTGGGGAACATGGACTAATTAAACATTTCAAATCCGACCACTCCTTCCTCTCATTCCTCAGAAACAATAGAACCCTGTCTTTGAAGTCTCCGCCCCCAGCTACGGGACACCTGACTCAGCCCGTTCCACTATATTCCCCTCCTCCCTGAGAGTATGGACAGCCCATGGTCCTGTCTCACCTGGAGAACTGATAAACATTGGCAGTTCCACTACCATTACGTCAGCACTAATTTGAACTAAAACAAGGTCTGAGCCTGCCATTTTATCAAACCTCTGGGCTACAACTGCAACTTTGCCAACAGCTTTAACAGTACTCAAAAATTGAATTAACAATTCATCTGAGGTACGAATATCCACCCCACTCAACACGTACACATTAGTTACTGGTAACCCAACGGAGGGACACCACCACTCCACCCGGCAGCATTCATACCAGCATAAATTTAAACACACATCTCATTGGTTCAATACTCAGGGTGATCACACAGCATCCAACGGAATTGATCCCGGCCAAGCCCCCAAAATTGTAACCCTCAGGTTCAGCCAGCATGCATTTGTCTAGGGTAAGACAGTATCTGGCCCAGCCAGGCTGAGAAATCTCTTTGTGTGGATGCTGTGTGATGTGTTGCCTGGTTACAAATCCGAACCACAAAATATCAGACAGTACACCATATGCACTTAAACCATTGAACTTTATAAATCTTAATCTGACTATAGGGTTAGTAAAGAAAATAAAAAGAAAAAGGGCCCATTTTAATGAAACAATCTAACGTGCACATTGGAGCTCACAGATTCGTCCACTCATTCCCCATCCTCCTCCTCCGAGCATCGCTGACCGTCAGACCCTCGCTCCGAGTCCACTTCATCCGCCGGTCTACCAACTCTTTCCATTCGTGTCTCCTCTCTTCATCTCTCGCCAAAAAAAGACCAGAAAATTCCTGCTCCCAGCCCCACAAGAGAGAACAACATGCCTCTCATTGGTTAGCATACATTCCAAAGCCACTGTTATCTCTAGTTATAACCCAAACATTGCTGCTATAGAGAAACCATTGCCTTAGCAGTGAAACATTACAGAGAGGCCATTATGTTAGCTGTGAAACCTTACAGCACATTACATAAGTTATACTCAAAATTGAGATGGCGTCCAGAGGAGACGGTGCAAGGGAAAAGGTGGACCATTATGTGAGTGCGACACTCAGGAACCATTCTTGTTTCCACAAAAGCACTCAAGAAACTAGCCATCCTCCATAACAAAGCAGCCAATTTGACTGGCACCCAATGCTAAACCCTGAACAATCATTTTCTCCACAACTGTCACTGTATGTACCTGTTACAACTTGTACTGATTTACTTGCTCATGTCAGTTCAACAGAGTCTCAACCAATACCATAAAGTTGTTTTTACACATAAGTTACTGCCTTCTCCCATTTCCTCCCAGTCACATTTCATCCTTACTTAGAAATATATCACCAGTCCTTCACCAGATGAAATCATCTACCCTGGCAGAACGATGGGAGTAGATTCATCAGAAGAGTTACAGTAGTTCAAGAAAGTAGTACATCACTATCTCCTTCCACTAAATATAATGGAAAGTAAAGACTGGCTGTGTATATTCCACAAGGCTGTTGACATGCTTGGAGATAAAAGGAGAAATCAAACAATTCTGATGGGTTCAATTATGCAATCTTTGCTCTAGTTGAATGATATTGAATTGATTGCCATATTTCATCTATTTTTTCCCTTTTTTGGTGATTTCCATAAGGCCATAAGACATAGGAACAGAATTAGGCCATTCAGCCCATTGAGTCTGCTCTTCCATTTGATCATAGCTGATTTATTTTTCCTCTCCACTCCATTTTCCTGGCTTCTCCCTGTAACCTGTGACACCCTTACTAAATAAAACCATAATACCCATAATTCATAGGAGCTGAATTAGGCTATTTGGCCTATCGACTCTGCTCTGACATTTCATAATGGCTGATTTATTATCCAAATCAAATTCTTCCGCCTTCTCCCCACAACCTTTGACTGCCTGACTAATCAAGAAGCTTTCAACTTCTGCTTTAAGTATACTCAATGACTTGGACCCACAGCCACCTGTGGTAATGAATTCCAGAGATGCACGACTCTCTGATTAAAGAAATTCCTCCTCATCTCAGCACCACAGGAATATCCTATTCTGAGGCTGTGCCCTTTGATTCAAGTCTCTCCCACGGCTGGAAACTATTCTCTGCAAGTCCACTAATCTACGCCTTTCACCGTTTGTTAGGTTTCAAATAGATATCCCCTCATTCTTCTAAACTCTTGTCACTACAAGTCCAGAGCCATCAAATGCTCCTCATATGTTAACCCTTTTTATGCCCAGCATTATTCTCATAATTTGCCTCTGGACCCTCTCCAATACCAGCAAATTATTTCTTAGATATGGGGCCCAACCTGTTCGTAATATTCCAAAGATGGTCTGACCAAAGCCTTAAGCCCTCAGCATTAGATAGATCCCACTCATTCTTCTAAACTTCAGCGCGTACAGTCTCAGAGCCATCAAAGGCTCCACATACATTAACCCTTACCTTCCCGGCATTATCTGTGTAATCTTTCTCTGGACCCTCTCCAATACCAGTATATTCTTTCTTAGATATGGGGCCCAAAATTTCTGAGCCCTCACCATTATGTCCTTGCTTTCATATTCTCATCCTCTTGAAATGAATACTAACATTGCATTTGCCTTCCTTATTGCCAGCTCAACCTGCAAGTTAACCTTTAGGGAATACTGCGCCTTGATTCCCAAGTCCCTTTGCACATCCAATTTCTGAATTAATTCCCCAATTAGAAAATACTCTACACTTCTATTCCTTCTACCGAAGTGCATGACAATACTTCCCTACGCTGTAAGGAAGAACAATATACCATAGAACAACTCCGCGGATTTGGATCTAACGACTTCGTTTGGTGCAGGATGCTGTTGTTTTTGCATGCTTATATTGCTTGCATGATTTGTGTTTAGTTTTCTCTATCCCTGTGTGCATAGGGGCTGGTCTTTTTTTAAAAATTGGATTCTTTCAGGTTTCTTGCTTTGTGGCTGTCTGTAAGCAAACCAATCTCAAGGTTGCATAATTTATACACTCTTTGATAATAAATGTAGTTTCAATCTTTAAATCTGGCAGCTATCTACATTGATGTTGCATATTACACTCCATTGTAAATGACACCCCTTGAAAGTTCAATAGCAAGATACTGCCAGACTAGAATCATTGACATTCACAGTACAGCTGGTCTCTGTTCAGCTTTGTATGTCTGTGTCAGCTAAGAAATACAGACCAGCCGAGAGCACCGAGCTTGGACTCCATTGCCTAGTAATTCACAGGACTTCAAATCCATGTCCAAGTACTTTGTAATTGTAGGGCACGTTTCTGTCTCTACCGTTCTTCCAGACAATGAATTCCACTCACTTTGTCCTTTCGTTCAGTGAAATATTTCCCTCGGGTTCCTGATAATTGTTGTGCCCATGACCTTGAAGTAAATCTGCGCTCCCTAATTAATAACTTAACTATGAAAGGCTAATCACTGAATCCATGCCCTCATAAATTAATATTCCTTTGTAAGCCTTACCCTAACTTTTTCAGCTCCAAATAAAACATCCCTTGCCTTCCAAAGCATTGTCACAATTAACATTTTCTAATCCTTATAATATCTTTGCAAATCCCCTTTGATTTCTCTCTTGTGCAGTCACAACTTTCTTGTAATGAGTAGATTTAAACACTTATTATTCTCTCTGCAAATGGACTGAGGATTGAGAAGAGGTATAGATTAACAAGCAAACTTTAAAAAATGCAGATGGTGGAAAACTTAAGTAAAAATAAAAATGCTGGAACACTCAGCTGGACAGGCAGTGCCCAAGAAACACTCGGTATTTCAGGTTCAAAAGCCTTCATATTACCACTGGGACTAAACTGTGGAACTCTCACCCCAGCAGCTCTATAGGAGTACCCTTGCAGACACACAAGATGACAGTGAGATGGGACCTTGAGAACTGGTGCAGTTCTGCTCATCATACTATAGGAAGAATATGACCTAGCTAGAGACGGTGCAGAAATGATACAGAAGGTTGTTGCTGGGCCAGGAGACTGAGTTGTAAGGGGAGACTGGGTTCTCATTCCCCAGGAATGAAGGAGGCTGAGGGGTGAACTCAGAGGCTGATAAAATCATGAGAAGCAAAGATAAAATGGATGGTCACTGTCATTTTCGTAGGGTAGGGCAGCCTAAAACTAGAGAACAAAGGTTTCAGATGAGAGGGGAATGGTTTAAAAATGGCCTGAGGGAAAGGTTTTCTACACAGTAAGTTGTGGGTAATTGCCAAGGGAAGTGTTTGGACAGGTACAATTATGACACGTAAAAGTCACTTAGACATAGGTACAGGGATAGGGAAGACTTAGAGGGGTGTGGGCCAAATGCCGGAAAATGGGACTAGACTGTTTGGACACTGAGGGAATTCTTTCCAAGGTTGAGTAGAGCCGATGTGCAATGCCAATGGTCCCAGTAACCAAGAGGGATGGGTCTGTCAGGATCTGTGGTGATTTTAAGGTCACCATCAACCCAGTACTGAGAGTAGATCAATACTCTCTGCCCGGGATAGAAGATATCTTTGCAAACCTTTCTGCAGGGAAAGATGTCAGCGATGAGTACTTAGCTGAGGCCTACCTACAGAAGAGTCCAAAGTGCTTTTTTTTTAAACCACAAATACTCACAAAGAGCTTTATCGCTATAATAGGCTTATTTTTGGAGTTGCACTCAGGCAGAAAGCTATGGACCAGGTGCTCAGGCACTCAGTGTTACCTGGATGACATCGTTGTTACCAGTGTCAATGACAAAGAATATCTTCAAAATCTTAAAACAGTGTTGAAAACATTAGAAGATTATGGGCTCAGAGCACAATGTGATTAAGTGTGAATTACTTAAATCATGCATCGCTTACTGTGGTCACACCATTGACAATCAAGAATTACACAAGTGTGCTGAGAAAATTCAAGGAGTGGTGGATGCCCCTAGCCCAAAGGACATGTCCTTTTTAGGATTTGTCTATTATTATAACAGGCTCCTGCCACCCCTTGAACTCAGTACTTCAGACTGGGAAGAAATGGCAATGAAAAAGCATTGAGATGTGGCTTTATAAAAGGTAAGGAAAATGGTGACATCAGACACTGTACACTCACATTATGATCCATATCATCCAGAGAAGCTTGCCTGTGATTTATTGCATATGTGCAGTCATGTCTCATGTTATGAGTAATGGAAGTGAATCCCCATAGCCTTTGCGCCATGTTCCCTTACCACTGCAGAGAAAAATTATGCACAGGTTTACAGGAAGGGCTTGAGTCTGGTTTGAAGTGTAAAACGCTTCAACCAGAACCTGTGTGGGAGAGAGTTTACCCTCATTACTGATCATCAACCTCTGGTATCCATTTTCAATGCACAGAAGGGTATTCCACTAATAGCAGGAGGATGAATACAAAGATGGGCTCTATTTCTTGGAGAACACAATTACAAGATTGAATTCAAAACAGCAACTAATCATGGAAATGCTGATGTATTATTGCAATAACCCTTGGAAAAGGAAATAACTGAAAACTTCAAAGGTGGACACTCCTCTTGATCTATTCTCCATAATGCAACTTGAAAGTCTCCCTATTATGGCAAAGATAATCCAAAGGGAACCCAGAAAAGATACCACACTATCTCAGGTCCACATGGCAACACAAAATGACTGGAATGTGCAGCAGAAATTCCAGCTCCCCCATTTATACCAGCACCGAGATGAAACTGCCCTTGTGGTGGCCTTATGTGGGGATTGAGAGTTGTTGTATCATCCAAGCTGAGAGTTAAAGTGTTGAAGGAGCTACATGTTGGTCATCTGTTAGGCATGTTCAAGATGAAAGCATTAGCTTGAAGCTTTGTATAGTGGCCTGGCTTAGGTTAGCAGATTGAGCAGCTTGCCATGGCAAGAGCAGTGCCTCTCCATCTTTGGGAATGGCCTGCGTTGACTTGGCAGAGGATTCACATCGACTTTGCTGGACTCCTTATGGGCACAAATTTCTTGGTGGTAGTGGATGTAGCTACACAGTGCCCAGAAGTGCTCCCGATAGCCTTCACCACAGCCTCGGATATTCCTGATGTGTTGAGAAGCCTCTTCTCAAGGACTGGTTTTCCAGAACACCTAGTTGTGCCTGAAAATGAATAGGATGAAACATTTTCCATCTGCACTGTACCATCCTGCTGCAAATGGCTTGGTGACAAGCTTTGTCCGGAGTCTGAAGGATCTACTGTGAGCAATGTCAGCAGAACACACTACAGTGGATCAGAAGCTCGCCAATTTCCTTTCTGCATTTCACAATGAAACACACTGCATAACCAACAACTCACCAGCTATGTTGTTCCTGGGTCATCCCTTGTGCTCCTGCTTGGATCTCCTGAAACCCAATATCAGGAGTATGCAGGACAAACAGCCGAGACAAATTGAGGGCTCCTCAAACAAGGAGGTTTGATGTTTCACTCCTGGACAAGCAGTCCCGGCGAGGCACTACAGAGATGATCAAAAGTGGGTACTTGGTAAGATTAAGGACAGAACTGGACCACTTTCCTATACAGTGGAGATTGCATCTGGAGACAACACATCAATCAGTTGAGGAGAGCAGAGTCAATACTTGGAAAGAAAGGTGGCCAGAGCTGTCAGAACCACTTCCCACAGTCCCAGAGTCAACTCTTACAACCACTATGGAAGAGCCCTCAGAAACTGCGATTGTTGCACAACCAAAAGTCTCCCCTGACAAGTAGAGTGACCGCACCCCCCCCCCCCCCAACCCGGTCAGGCATTATCCCACAAGAGTAAGGGGAAGGAGCATTACTGGAAATTCAAGAAATTGATGTTCATGCCATCAGGTTGGAGGCTACCTAGACAGAATATAAGGTGTTGTGATAAGGCCACACTCAGGCTGGAGGAACACCATCTTATATTCTGTCTGGGAAACCTCCAACCTGATGGCATGAACATTGACTTCTTGAATTTCCAGTAATGCCTCCCACATTTCCCAATTCCCATTCTCTTTTCCCTCTCTCACCTTATCTCCTTACCTGCCCATCACCTCCCACTGGTGCTCCTCCCCTTTTTCATTCTTCCATTGCCTTATGTCCTCTCCTATCAGATTCCTCCTTCTCCAGCCCCATGCTCTTTCACCAGTCAACTTTCCAGCTCTTTACTTCACCCTTCCTCTCTTCCCAGTTTCACCTATCACTTTGCATCTCTTCCTCCCCTCCCCCACCTTCTAACTCTGACTCCTCTTCTTATTTTCCTCCAGTCCTGATAAAGGGTCTCAGCCCAAAAAGTCTTCTATACTCTTTTCCATAGATGCTGCCTGCCCTTTGTGTGTTGCTTAGACAAGTTCATCCTAGCTGCTGTGTTTTTCTTTCATTTAGTTTCTGGAGGTAAAAAAAATGTCTTAGTGCTTAAAATATTTTGTTTGATCCTGAGACACCTATTCCATCTTTGGACAATGAAAATAGTCAAGGTTCTATCGTGGGAGTGCTATCTTTTTGCTGCATCAGAAGAAGCTTTCTCAGTGTCGGGGAAAGTGCTTCGGTCGACTGACAGCTGTTTTACAATTTGCTAAGATTTCTAAGTGCTTTCAAAATACAGATGACATAGCTTTCACTGGGAGACTGACTTCTTATGCTCTATTTAACAACTTCCTGCATTTATCGAAGATCTACCAATCACGGGAGCAGTGTAAGTCATTCAGCCCTACAAACCACCATCAGTTAGATAGTGATTGATCAATACTTGGATATTTAATTGTGTTTGCACCATAGGGACCTTGCTGGATAGAAATTTATGATTCTAAACCTTGAATGCTTTCCCATCAATAACAATGTACTGGTGGAAATAATTTTAAAATTCTATTATGATTTTTATGACAAAACACTTTCTGATTTCCCATCTAAATCAAAGTTCAAAGTAAATTTATTATGACAGCACATACACTACCTTGAGATTCATTTTCTTGCAGGAATTTATCGGATAGAATTCAATAGTTTTTAATGAAAACTATTAAAAACTTCTTGAATTTCGGAATAAAAACTATACAAAAACAGACAAAAGCTAGCAAACAAGCATTGTGCAAAAGAAGATCATCTGTGCAAATAAAAATAATACTGATAACATAAGATTAAAGAATCCTCTAAAGTGAGTAGGCAGGTGAATGAAGCTATCCATACCGGTTCGGGAGTCTGATGGTTGCAGGGTAGTAACTGTTCCTGAACCTGGTGATGCGGAAGATAATGGCTTCTGAATCTACTACTCAATGGTAGCAGCGAGAAGAGGGCATGGCTTGGACTGTGGTGGTCTTTTGTGATAGATGCTGTTTATATAGTATTCCATGTAAATGTACTCAGTGGTGGGGAGGGCTTTGCCTGTGATGGACTAGGCTATGTCCTCTACTTTCTGTAGCCTTTTCTGTTCCTAGCTATTGGTGTTTCCATACCAGGCTGTGATGTAACCAGTTAGGATATTCTTCACTGTGCACCTATAGGAGCTTGTCAAAATTTCTGGTGACATGCTGAATCTACACAAACTTCCAAGAAAATAAAGGTTCTGTTGTGCCTTCTTTGTGATGACACTACATGCCAGTCCTAGGACAAATCCTTTGGAATGCTAACGCCATGGAATTTAAAGCTAAGGACCCTCTCCACCTTCATTCCCATAATCTGCTAAATCTAAATGTCCTAGTTCCCATTTTATTAAGTTCCCTCATTTTTGTTTCCCCCCCTGAGAATATGCACTTTCCTTATATCTACCTTAATAGTTTGATATTTAATCAGCATTAACAAAAAAAACAAAAAGGTTTCTTTATTGATAACGCTTATGGTACAAGAAACTCGCCAACATTGTTTGTATAAACATTCATAGTGGACCACTATTTAACTTCTTTGTATGACATTGCTCATAGCTATTTGAAGTGAATTAATACTAAACTGAAATAATAAACAAGTAATGTTAGTTAATGGTTAAATTATTCATCCATTAGTGCAGATGAAGTAGTTTCTCGGTTATGATCTAGAAAGAAGAACTCAAGCAGAATGTTCAGTCATTATTTAATTTGGAAACAATTCAGAAGTTTCCAGTTGAGGAAATCAAAATATGGCTTATAACAAAATTTCAATGTGAGGATTCACTTTCCATTGAGAACTGATGGCACATGAAGTGCTCTTCAAATCATTGTGAAATATAAATTATTCAATCTAAGTACATCAAGCACATAATAAATATAACATGGTTAGCACATGCAGCTGTTGGATAGATGAGTGTGTGCAGTGACTTAAGGTGACAGAATATTCAGTCAACATTTCAGCTGGAAGGGATTCAACTGGGGAAAGGGAGATGGGAGAATCAATAACTTGGACATAAACAAATACTCTAAATGGTTGGAAGCTGAGGCTTGGAGATGCAAGGGTATTGATCATTGAAGTGTCATGGACAAGTCAAGAGAACAATAAAAAAATAAATAGACTTCAAATTTTTGAAAAACTTAAATAGTGGAACTTTAATATCAACTTCCTAATCAACAGACTGCAATCCTTAAGGATAGGCAGCAACATCTTCACCAAAATTATTCTAAAGCTGGTGCTTCTCAAGGCTGCATCTTCAGCCCCGAACTCTGATCCCTGTGAACTCATGACTGTGTGGCCAGATTCCGCTCTATCACCATTTACGTAATTGCAGATGATATCACTGTAATGGTGCAAATCTCAAATAACAATGAATTTGAGTGCAGAAAGGAAGAGACCTTAGTGTCATGGTGACATGATGAGAATGTTTCCCTCGAGGGCAGCAAAGCAAAAGAGCTGGTTGCCGACTCCAGGAAGTGGAGGCAGTGCGCACCCTCCTGTCTACAACAACGTTGCTGAGGTTGGGAGATTCCAGTTCTTGAGTGCGAACCTCACCAATAGTCTGTCAGCCCAACCACACTGATATCACAACCATGCAAGCCTCTATTTCTTCAGGAGGCAAAAGAAATTTGGCATGTCCCCCTCGACTCTTACCAATTTTTATCAATATACCGTAGAAAGCATTCTGTCTGGATGCAAAATGGTTTAGTATAGCAACTCTTCTGGAAATGAACAAAAGAAACTGCAGAGTGCTGTGAACACAGAGAAAACATCCTCCCCTCCATGAACTCTTTCTATGCTTCTCACTGCCTCAGTAGGGTAGCCAGCATAATCAATGACCCCACCCTCGCTGGATACTCTCTCTGAGAGTGCGTACCAGCAGGCGCAAGAACAGCTTCTATGCCACTGTTATAAGACAAACAGGTACTCAATGGGCTTTTGACATCACAATCTACCAGGTTATGATCCTACCTTAAATTTTATCTATATTGCACTTTCTAGCTGTTACACTTTCTTCTGTATTCTGTTATTGTTTTACCTTCTTCTGTCTCAACACATTGCTTAATAATTGAATCTGTATGAACAGTAGGCAAGGCAAGCTTTTAACTGTGATAATACATGTGACAACAGTAATAAAAATGAACCAATAAATCAAAAGTGGAGAGCATGATATCAACAGAGGTTATGATAATTATGCAACAAGCAAAGGGAACAGAGCAAGTTAATAGTTTGAATTAATTATTTAATTACTATAATTAATAGGGATCAGAAGTGAAGAGAGTGAGCAATTTCAAGCACCTGGGTGTCTTCTGGTATGGGGGAAGCGGTGTGTTAGTGGGGGGAGTCTACTGCACAGGATTGAAGTAAACTGCAGAGAGTGGTAAAATTAGTCAGCTCTATCATATGTACTAGCCTTCATAGTATCCAAGATATTTTCAAGGAGTGGTGCCTCAGAAAGACGCTGTCCATCCTTAAGGATGTACACCACCCAGGACATAACCTCTTCTTATTGTTGCTGTCAGGAAGGAGATAGATAGATACTTTATGGATCTCAAAGGAAATTACAATGTCATGGTAGAATTACAAGTGCACAGATATATAAATATTAGAAAAGAAGAAAGAAAGAATAAAAAAAATGTTACCTCAAACAGTCTAAAAGGAGGGGGTCATCACTTCCTTGGCTATAGTTTGACTCATTATAGAGTCTAATGGCTGAGGGTAAGAATGGCCTCTATAGCATTCTTTGGAGCAGAGCGGTTGTCTTAGTCTATCACTGAAAGTACTCTTCTGTCCAGCCATGGTGGCATGCAGAGGGTGAGAAAATATACTAACCTACCATTAAATTTTAAGGAGAGAACTCACAGACGAGGATTACAGTCCCTGAATAATGGTGCTGTTTGAACTTTAAGATATTAAGAGAATTGTCAGGATAGATATAAATCTGATGGAGGATGGTCTAATAATTAGGTCAAGGCTTCAGAAAGTGAGGTTAGCAAGTGTTCCTAAACATATGGGCCAACTCAGTGCCTTGCAGCCAGAAGTGTGAGCCATCAGCACATAGCCCAGCAATTCCAGTAACTGCTCAGTCAGTAAAATACCTTGAATGTAACTTTGTCAGCTATCAGGAAGTTACTGTAACCCAAACAGCTAGAATTAATCAAAGATAATCAATAAAACACCATGTATCAATTGATAATAATTCATTTTCCCATATAATTGCACAACATAAGACCATAAGATATAGGAGCAGAATTAGGCCATTTCACCATAGCTGACCCAATTTTCCTTTAGTCCCTATCTTCTGCCTTCTCCTTGTATCCCGTTATGGCCTGACCCATCAAGAATCTATCAACTTCTGCCTTAAATATACACCCACTTGTGGCAAAGAATTACAGATTCACCACTCTCTGGCTAAAGAAGTTCCTCCTCATCTCCACTCTAAAAGCCCCTCTATTCTGAGCTTATGTCCTCTGGACTTAGACTCTCCCACCATTGGAAACGTCCTCTCCACATCCACTCTATCAAGGTCTTTTACCAATCCATAGATTTTAATGAGGAATTCTTCTGAATTCCAGTGAATACAGGCCCAGAGCTATCAAACGGTCTTTATATGAGAAGCCATTCAATCCTGGAATCACTTTCAGGAACCTTCTCCAGTTTCAGCACATCCAATATACTTGGATACAATATGGACTTTTAAGAGCCTCTTAGATAGGTACATGGAGCTTAGAAAATTAGAGGGCTATGTGCTAGGGAAATTCTAGGTGGTCTCTGGAGTAAGCTACATGGTTGGCACAACACTGTGGGTTGAAGGGCCTGTAATGTGCTGTAAATTTCTTTATTCTATGTTCTATCCTTTCTAAAATAAGGGGCCCAAAACTGCTCACAATACTCCAAGAGAGGCCTCACCAGTGCTTTATATTGTCTCAACATTAGATCCTTGCTTTTATATTCTAGTACTCTTGAAATGAATGCTAACATCACATTCACCTTCCTCACCACAGACTCAACCCTCAAATTAACTTTAGGGAATCCTGCACAAGAACTCCCAAGTCCCTTTGCACCTCAGTTTTTTATATATTTTTTCTCCATTCAGAAAATAGTCAACCCTTTCATTTCCTGTACCAACATGTATGACCATACACTTCCCAACACTGTATTCCATCTACCACTTAGTTGCCCATTCTCCTAATCTGTCCAAGTCCTTCTGTAGCTTCGCTACTTCCTCAAAACTAACTTCCCCTCCACCTATCTTCATATTATCTGCAAACTTTCCAAAAAAAAATCAATTCTATCATTCAAACTATAGATATATAATGTAAAAAAATTAGTTCCAACACAAACCCCTGTGGATCACCCCTAGTCACTGGCAGTCAACCAGAAAAAGGTCTCTTTATTCCTTCTCTTTGCTTCCTGCCAATCACCCCCTACCTTATCCTTGCTAGAATATTTGCTGTAATGCTATGGAATCAGTTTGTTAAGCAGACTCATGTGTGGCATCTTGTCAAAGATCTTCTGAAAATCTAAGTACACAACATCAATTGATTCTTTTGTCTATGATGCTTGTTATTTTTTCAAAAAATTCAGATCTGTCGGGCAAGATTTTCCCTTGAGGAAACCATGCTGACTACGGCCTATTTTATCATGAGCCTCCAAGTACCCTGAGACCTCATACTTGATAATCAACTCCAACGTATTCCCAACCACAGAGGTCAGTCTAACTGGCCTATAGTTTTCTTTCTTCTGCTCCTCTCCTTTCTTGAAGAGTGGTGTGACATCTGCAATTTTCCAGTCTTCTGGAAACATTTCAGAATTTAGTACTTCTTGAAAAAGCATTACTAATACCTTAAATCTCTTCAGCCACCTCTTTTGGAACCCTGGGGTGTACACCATCTGATCCAGGTGACTTATAGATCTTCACACCTTTCAGTTTCCCAAGAACCATCTCCCTAGTAATGGTAATTTCAGTAGAGCTACTAGGACTTGATGTTTCAATCCCAATGATAAAGTCAGCATTCTTGATGTTGGCAGTAGGCTTGGAGTGGTGACGAGGAGGGTAGCTATGTCATCGGGGTCATCAGGTGGGCACCCTCCTTTGATGTTTTGTTGATAAGCCCACGATGTCTCCAGAGGGCTCAACGGTGTGACCTGGTGTCCCAGATACACCCCCCTCAGTTCCATGCCCTCCTGTCTTCATCTTGCAGCCCAGTTGTTGTCTTTCCTTTTAATCCAAATCCAACTGCTGCTTTCTTCTGCTGTATTTGACAAGGACTTGATTGCTTGTTGGAGGGAGACACCCCCCACCCCCATCTTCTGCAATAGACTGGTCGTGGATGTAGCAACGAATCCCCTGCATTCCACTTCTACTGGGAAAATCTTGGTCTTCCAGCCGTTCTGAGCAGCTTCAGTTGCCAGTTCAGAGTATTTGGTCTTTTCCCTCTCATAAGCTTCTTCAACACCATTTTCCCTTGGCTGTTGTGGACCACAGGACTACGTCTGGCCGGAGTGTTGTAGCCACAATAGACAATAGACAATAGGTGCAGGAGTAGGCCATTTGGCCCTTCTAGCCAGCACCGCCATTCACTGTGATCATGGCTGATCGTACACAATCAGTACCCCGTTCCTGCCCTCTCCCCATATCCCTTGACCCCGCTTATCTATAAGAGCTCTATCTAACTCTCTCTTGAATGCATCCAGTGACTTGGCCTCCACTGCCTTCTGGGGCAGAGCATTCCACATTTCCACCACTCTCTGGGTGAAAAAGTTTCTCCACATCTCTGTTCTAAATGGCCTAACCCTTATTCTTAAACTGTGGCCTTTAGTTCTGGACTCACCCATCAGCGGGAACATGCTTCCTGCCTCCAGTGTATCCAATCCCTTAATAATCTTATATGTTTCAATCAGATCCCCTCTCATCCTTCTAAATTCCAGTGTATACAAGCCCAGTCACTCCAATCTTTCAACATATGACAGTCCCGCCATCCCGGGAATTAACCTTGTGAACCTACGCTGCACACCCTCAATAGCAAGAATGTCCTTCCTCAAATTTGGAGACCAAAACTGCACACAATACTCCAGGTGTGGTCTCACCAGGGTTCTGTACAGCTGCAGAAGGACCTCTTTACTCCTATACTCAATTCCTCTTGTTATAAAAGCCAGCATGCCATTAGCTTTCTTCACTGCCTGCTATACCTGCATGCTTGCTTTCATTGACTGATGTACAAGAACACCTAGATCTCGGTGTACTTCCCCTTTTCCTAACTTGACTCCATTTAGATAGTAATCTGCCTTCCTGTTCTTGCCACCAAAGTGGATAACCTCACATTTATCCACATTAAACTGCAACTGCCATATATTTGCCCACTCACCCAACCTGTCCAAGTCACCCTGCATTCTCACAACATCCTCCTGACATTTCACACTGCCACCCAGCTTTGTGTCATCAGCAAATTTGCTAATGTTACTTTTAATCCCTTCATCTAAATCATTAATGTATATTGTAAACAGCTGTGGTCCCAGCACCGAACCTTGCGGTACCCCACTGGTCACAGCCTGCCATTCCAAAAGAGACCCGTTAATCACTACTCTTTGTTTCCTGTCAGCCAGCCAATTTTCAATCCATGTCAGTACTCTGCCCCCAATACCATGTGCCCTAATTTTGCCCACTAATCTCCTATGTGGGACTTTATCAAAAGCTTTCTGGAAGTCCAGGTACACTACATCCACTGGCTCTCCCTTGTCTATTTTCATAGTTACATCCTCAAAAAACTCCAGAAGATTAGTCAAGCATGATTTTCCCTTCATAAATCCATGCTGACTCGGACTGATCCTTCTACTGCTATCCAAATGTGTCATAATTTCCTCTTTTCTAATTGACTGCAGCATCTTTTCCACCACTGACGTCAGGCTAACCAGTCTATAATTCCCTGTTTTCTCTCTCCCTCCTTTCTTGAAAAGTGGGACAACATTAGCCACCCTCCAATCAGCAGGAACTGTTCCTGAATCTATAGAACATTGGAAAATGATTACCAATGTGTCCACGATTTCTAGAGCCACCTCTTTAAGTACCCTGGGATGCAGACCATCAGGTCGCGGGGACTTATCAGCCTTCAGACTCAACAGTCTATCCAACACCATTTCTTGCCTAATATAAATTTCGTTCAGTTCATCCTTTACCCTAGTTCCTTTGGCCACTATTACATCTGGGAGATTGTTTGTGTCTTCCCTAGTGAAGACAGATCCAAAGTACCTGTTCAACTCATCTGCCATTTCCTTGTTCCCCATAATAAATTCACCCGTTTCTGTCTTCAATGGGCCAATTTTGGTCTTAACTATTTTTTTGCTACTCACATACCTAAAGAAGCTTTTACTATCCTCCTTTATATTCTTGGCTAGTCTACCTTCGTACCTCATTTTTTCTTGGCGTATTGCCTTTGTTATCTTCTGTTGCTCTTTAAAAGCTTCTCAGTCCTCCGGTTTCCCGCTCATCTTTGCTATGTTATACTTCTTCTCTTTTATTTTTATACTGCTCTTTACTTCCCTCGTCAGCCACGGCCACCCCTTACTCCCCTTAGGATCTTTCTTCCTCTTTGGAATGAACTTATCCTGCACCTTCTGCATTATTCCCAGAAATACCTGCCATTTTTGTTCCACTGTCTTCCCTGCTAGGGTATTGTTCCATTGAACTTTGGCCAGCTCCTCCCTCGTAGCTCCATAGTTCCCTTTGTTCAACTGTAATACTGACACATCCGATTTTCCCTTCTCCTTCTCAAATTGTAGGTTAAAACATATCATATTATGGTCACTACCTCCTAATGGTTCCTTTACCTCGAGGTCCTTGATCAAATCCGGTTCATTGCACAACACTAAATCTAGAATTGCCTTCTCCCTGGTAGGCTCCAGTACAAGCTGTTCTAAGAATCCATCTCGGAGGCACTCCACAAACTCCCTTTCTTGGGGTCCAGTACCATTCTGATTCTCCTAGTCTACCTGCATGTTGAAATCCCCCATGACAACTGTATCATTACCTTTGCGACATGCCAATTTTAACTCTTCATTCAACTTACACCCTACATCCAGACTGCAGTTTGGGGGCCTGTAGATAACTCCCATTAGGGTCTTTCTACTCTTAGAATTTCTCAGTTCTATCCATACTGACTCTACATCCCCTGATTCTATGTCTCCCCTCGCAAGGGACTGAATATCATTCCTCACCAACAGAGCCACCCCACCCCCTCTGCCAGTCAGTCTGTCCTTTCAATAAGATGTAGATCCTTGAATACTCATTTCCCAGGCCCTGTCTGCTTGAAGCCATGTCTCAGTTATTCCCACAACATCGTACTTGCCAATTTCCAACTGAGCCTCAAGCTCATCTACTTTATTCCTTATACTTCGTGCATTCATATATAATACTTTTAATTCAGTACTCCCCTCTCCTTTCATATCAATTTCTATTACACTTGGCCATACTGTATGATCTCTTCTTGAGCTTTCTACTCCATTGATTCTGTTGTCCTTTTTAACTTTTCTTATTTTCACTTTCCCTTTAACTCCATCCTTATATTTCCAGTTCATCCCCTCCCCCCACTACTTAGTTTAAACACATCCGTGTTGCAGTGGCAAACCTGTCTGCCAGAATGCTGGTCCTCCGCCTATTAATGTGCAACAATGTCTGGGGGAAACACAAGCTTTTTCTCCAAGTCCTCGTCCATTTTCCAATCCCGAGCAACATGCAGAATGCTTATATCCTTTGATGTTACTTGGTGCTCTGGAGGTTGGCCTGCTGGTACAAATCGTGTAATGTGGGTATTTCCTGACGATGTTTGTGGAAGAGCGTTTACGGTGGTTTGCCTCTGTTCCAAGATTGATGCCAGCCGTCTGAGAACTTGGTTATGCCGCCAAGTATACCGCCCCTGGCTGAGGTTCATGGTGCATCCTGTTAAAATGTTCCTCAGTGAACCAGGTGCTTGACAAAGGGAGCAAGTGGGGTCTTCTCCCCACCACTGGGTCAGGTTTTGAGGTGTTGGTAGGAGGTCATAAGTGGCTCTGATGACAAAACTTAGCTGAGATCCCTCCATCTCCCAGATGTCACGCCAACTGAGTTTCCTCTTTTCCAGGCTCTCCCAATTAGTCCAATGGCCCTGCTTGGCCATTGAGACAGCCCTGGCGTGTTGCTTTGCCTCCTCCTGTCTCCTCACCTCCTCCACCACGAGCCGTCTCTTCTGCACTGCTGTTGCCTTGTGCCATTGAGGAGCCTTTGAGATGAGCCCTAGACCGGCTCTCCCATGTTGGACTTGGCCAACCACATCCCTGAAGTGAAGAGCAGACCTAACACTCTGAACGACTTCAGATGGGGTCCACTTCCTCTCTGTTGCCACACGGGGGGGCTGCTGTTCGAATAACAGTATGTTCGGATTCAGTGAGAGTAATGACCAACCTTGCTTTGGTGCATTTGTATTCTTCCACGAGACTTGTAATTGGTAATTCCAATTTGCCGTTCCCGTACAGTCCAACAGGACTTAAGCATCATGGAGGTCCAAGCCACTGTTTTGCATGTGTGCTGATCACTCTTTCGAGCTTTTCCACCTTGTTGATGGGGATTTCATACACTGTTAAAGGCCACATGAGACTTGGGAGTATGCCGAACTGGAAGCACCACAGCTTGAGTTTTCCTGGCAGCAAGGTCTTGTTGATGCGAGCTATGTACGTGATGGTATCCTTTTTGAATTGTTTAAACTGCTCGGTGTCCTTGAGCTTAGTACCATACCATCGGCCCAAGCTCTTCACTGGCATTTCTGACACAGTTGGGACAGGTGTTCCATCAAAATGAAATCTTTGATCTGTGACTTGGCCTTTGACAATGGAGATGTTTCTGCACTTGCTGGGTTTGATCTTCATCCTCACCCATGTGATGTTTTGATGAAGCTTTTCCAGAAGCCTCTTGGTGCAGGGGACAGTTGTCGTCAGTATTGTTATATCATCCATATAGGCTCGTATCGGTGGTAACCACTGACCAAACTGTAGCCGTTTTCCTCCTGCAACCCATTTTGAGTCTCTGATAATGAGCTCCATTGCCATAGTGAAGGCCAATGGGGAGATGGTGCACCCCGCCATGATGCCTGCTTCCAGTGGTTGCCAAGCTGTGGTGAAGTCTGATGTTGTGAGACAAACTTGCAGATCCTGGAAGTAGTGTTTTACTAGATTTGTTATTGTTGCAGGCACCTGAAAGAATTCAAAAGCAGTCCACAGTAGGAAATGAGGAACTGATCCATAGGTGTTGGCCAGGTCGAGGAACAAGACATGCAAATCCTTTCCTTCTTTCTTAGCTGTCTGGATTTGATACCATATGACGCTGGTATGTTCAAGGCATCCCGAGAAGCCTGGTACGCCAGCCTTTTGGATTGTTGTGTCAATGAAATGGTTTTGTTTCAGATATTTTGTAAGTCTTTGCGCCAACATGCTGAAAAAGATCTTGCCTTCTATGTTCAGAAGGTTTATTTGGTGAAACTGTTCAATGGTGGACGAATTCTTTTCTTTTGGGATCAGAACTCCTTCCGCTCTTCTCCAGGCTTTGGGGATAACTTGCTTTTCCCACGCAACCCACATGTTTCTCCAGAGGAATTTCAGAACATTCGGGGTGTTCTTGTAAACACAATACAGAACACCGTTAGGGCCTGGCGCTGATGCCGATCTTGCCTTCTTCACTGCCTTTTTCACCTCACTCAGCTTGGGAGGGCTGATGTTAAATAGATGTTGTGGGGGTGAGATTGGTGGGATGTTGGCTGGGACATTTCAGAAACATTTCAGAATTTAGTACTTCTTGAAAAAGCATTACTAATACCTTTAATCTCTTCTGCCACCTCTTTTGGAACCCCAGGGTGTACACCATCTGGTCCAGGTGACTTATAGATCTTCACACCTTTCAGTTTCCCAAGAACCGTCTCCCTAGTAATGGTAACTTTACACATTAAGTGACTCCTGCCACCTGGACCTTCCACCATACTCCTAGCATCTTCTACAGTGAAGACTGATGCAAAATACTTATTCAGTTCATCCACCATTTCCTTGTCCGCCATTACTACCTCTCCTGCATTCTTTTCCTGTTGTCCAATAGCCACCTTTGCCTCTCTTTTACGCATTATGTATCTGAAGAAACTTTTGGCATCCTCTTTAATATTATTGGCTAGCTTACTTTCATATTCCATCATTTCATTCTTAATGACTTTTTTAGTTGCCTTTTGTTGGTTTTTAAAAGCTTCCCAATCCTCTAACTTCCTACTAATTTCTGTTCTATTATATGCCCTCTCCTTGGCTTTTATGTTGGCTTTGACATCTATTGGTAGCCACAGTTGTGTCTTCTTGCCTTTAGTATACTTCTTCCTCTTTGGGATGTGTATATCCTGTGCCTTCTGAATTACTTATAGAAATTCCAGCCATTGTCACTCTGATGTCACCCCCGCCAGTGTTCTTTTCCAGTCAATTCTGACCAGCTCCTCTCTCATGCCTCTGTAATTCCCCTTACTCCATTGTAATACTGACATATCTGACTAGCTTCTCCCTCTCAAATTTCAGGGTGAATTTGATCATATTATGATCACTTGACCCTGAGAGTTCTTTTAGCTTAAGCTCTCTAATCAATTCTGATTCATTGCTCAACACCCAATCTGGAGCAACTGTTCCCCTAGTGGGCTCAATCACAAGCTGCTCTAAAAAGCCATCTCATAGGCATTTTAGAAATTCTCCCTCCCGGAATCCAGCACCAACCTGATTTTCCCAATCTACCTGCATCTTGAAGTCCCCCATGACTATTGTAACATTGTCCCTTTTGGCATGCATTTTCTATCTCCTGTTGTAATTTGTAGGCCACATCCTTCCTACTGTTTGGGGGTCTGTATACAACTCCCATCAGGGAGATTTTACTCTTGCATTTCCTTTGCTCTATCTACAATGTTTCAGCACTTTCTGACCCTATGTCACCTCTTTCTAATGATCTGATTTAATTTTTTACCAACCAAGCCAAGCCACTCCCTCTGCCTTCCTGCCTATCCTTTCATTGCAATGTGTATCCTTGGACATTAAGCTCCAAGCTATAATCTTTCAGCCAAGATTCAGTGTTGTGTACAGCATCAGACCTGCCCATCTGTAACTGTACTACAAGTTCATCTACCTTATTCTATATACCGTGCACATTCAGATACAACACCTTCAGTCCTGTGTTCACCCTTTTTGATTTTGTCCACCTTTTACTTTGCAACTTATCCTTTCGACCTCAATTTTTCGCTATCAACAGCCTCTCATCACTACACGTTGACTCTGTTTGTAAACAAGGTACCTCATCTTCAGCACTATCACTCCAGTTCCCATTTCCCTGACAAATTAGTTTAAACCCACCCAAACAACTCTAGCCAACCCACCCGCAAGGATTGGACATTGTATATTTATTATTGAGGGGAACGGCCACAGGTGTACTCTGCACTGGGTGTGCATTTCCCTTCCTTCTCCTGACAGTCACCTAGTTACCAATCTCCTACAAGTTAGGGTGTAATCAGTCCCTTTTGTTCAGCTGATACCTTCCCCAGAAGAGATCCCAGTGATCCATAAATCTGAACCTGTTTCCTGCACCAGTTCCTCAGCCATACATTCACCTGGCAAATCATCCTATTCCTACCCTCTGGGGCATGTGGCACAGGCAGCAATCCCGAGATTACTACCTTAGAGGTCCTGTTTCTCAGCTTTCTACCTAGCTTCCTAAAACCTCTCTTTAGGACGTCTTCACCTTTTCTACCTATGTTATTGGTGCCAACATGCATCAAGATATCTGGCAGCTCACCCTCCCTCTTGATCCTGGCACTAAGGAGAAACATACCATACGAATGTCTCTATTGCGCCCTCATAACTTTGTCTCTGTTCCTCCTGCTAGGGAATCTTCTATCAGCCAACACTGCAGTCCGCTTCACCTCTCTGTTCCTCTGCACCATTGCTTCAGTCTCAATGCCAAAGACCTAGTCTCTGTGACTCTCTCCTGATAGGTCGTGCCCCTCAATGGTATCCAAAGTTGAATCTTTATTATTGAGAGCATTGGCCACGGGTTTACTCTGCACTGGCTGTGTATTTCTCCTCCTTATCTTAACAGTCACCTAATTACCTGTCTCCTACAATCTAGGGGTGACTACCTCCCTGTAGCTCCTGTCTATCACCTCTTCATTCTTCCGTATGAGTCAAAGGTCCAGTTCCTGAATTCATTCTCGCAGGAGCTGCAGCTTGGTGCACCTGGTGCAGGTGTGCTCATCTGGGAGACTGGACTTAAGACATTCCACTCACAGTACAAAACACTGCCTCTGGACCATTCTCACTAGAGTACTACGCCCTAACAGATAATGATGAACAAATAAGAACAGAAAGAGAGAAACCTACCTCACCAAAGCCTGATGAGCCAAGGCCTGCTCCACTTGCACTTGTGCTATTTTTATTGGCCCTTTCTAATGAATCCCGCTCGCTGATTGGTTGCTGTTCAGCTCAGTAAAACTGCTGGGATGCTCTGCCTTTAAAAACTCGATCACTGTCCTGATCGAAAGCAAGCTCTTTTTAAGCACTTCCAGATATCGATTTTCCAACTCAACCTGCCTCGATGCTCTGCTTATTAAACCTTGAGCGTGGACCTGACTGAAAGGCAGCTCTTTTTATGCACTACTTCCTGCTGATTGGTTGCTCCTCAACTCAGAGAAACTGCTGTGAAGCTCTGCCTTTAAAATCTCAGTCATCCTCCTGATCGAAAGCAAGCTCTTTTTACGCACTCCCTGGTGTCGACTGTCCAACCTGGAGAAACCTGCCACAAAGCTCTGTTTGTTCTGCTTGCAAACCAGAGGTCCATGAGCCAGTAATCTTTGGAGGATCAGAGGTGGAGAGGGTCTGTAACTTTAAATTCCTGGGTGTCACTATCTCAGAGGACCTGTCCTGGACCCATCATATAAATATAATTGTGAAGAAAGCACGACAGCACCTCAGGAGTCTGCGGAGATTCAGCAAACGTCTGCTCCTCCATGTTAATATTTCAAATTGAAGAATATTTCTCAGAAAAGGGACAGAGGTCGAAAAGAATGATAGTTTTAAGTTGGTGAGAAGGCTGAATAGGAAAAAAAGAGCATCTATGATAGGGTAAGACCGGGGCTACCATAGTGATGAATTGCATTGACCACCCAATCAAATGGATTAATGGTGGCAGATAGAAAGTGATATAACCGAAAAGCATAATGTGTTGCTATTGAGGGACATGCCAACAGATCAGGTATTAATGGAGAGAGTAAAACTGAGACAATGTTACAGATGTATGAGTCAGAGCAAAAAAGGAGCAGGTCTGACACAGACAGAGAAAGCGATTTAACTGAATTTGGAAATGGCTGCAGTACACCCAGACAATAGATGAGTTATTGTTCCCTTAGCCTGCATGGAAGCCAGGTCACAGGGTATATTTAAGGCAGAGATTGAATGGTTCTTGATTGGTGAGAGGAATAGGAGTAATGGGGAGAAGGCAGGAGAACAGAGTTAATTAAAGAAAAGCCATAATTGAATGGTTGTGCAGATCTGAGTAGAATTGCCTCATCCTGCTCCTGTATCCTCTGGTCTCATGGGCCACGTTGTAAAGAACCCACACTCGATCCACAGCAGCGACCCTGCACGTCCAGGTGCCTGCCACTTTGATACACCAACCAAATCTTACTCCAAACTGCCTGCCTGTGGCCTCTTCCACTGTAACAATAAGGGCAAACCAAAGTTCAAGAGTGGCAACTCACTTACCGTCTGGTCACATTACGAGCTGTGTCAGAACTGTCCATTCCTGCTATGTCTTCCATCGGTGATATTGACTCGGTTTTTCATGTCCATTATCATAGAATGATTTGCTAGGTATGTCCCACCTCCTAACTACCCCCATGAACCCAATGACCAAACAGTCCTTATAGCTTGTCCCTCTACAACAGTGATCTGATACTATCACTGCTTAATTACCTAATTCAATAATACATATTAACCCCCATCCCATCTCTCAGTTCACTGTGTCCCACTTCCATCCCACAACGCTAATCGTGAAGTAAATTTTCTTGATATTGACGGTAAATCTCTCATTTACATGCGGGAGCTCATTGTGAGAATAGCCCACATTTACTATTCCTTTGACTAGTTACTGTGCCCCTTATTCTGGCTCTAAGGATGAGATGGGTACATTTTTTGGACTATGACAAAAGTAAGCTTTGGAGGGATTAAGAAGGAAGTCAAGGGAGCCAACCTTATGATCAGTTATGATATTGGTTGGTTGGTGGGGTTGCTGTTGGCAAAATCTTGCTCCTAATTCTCACATTATTTCAAGTTGACATTTAAATAGCTCAGTTTTCATTTATTGAGGATCAGCCTTGTAAACCGCCTTCGCTGTCTTAGTCTTGAACCTTTGCCTTGTAAATAGTGTACTTCGCTTATGTTTCAGAAATAGTTATATTCTGCAGCACTGAGAAAATATTTATCTAACCAAAGAGACACAACATCCAAGATATTTTAATATCTCATCTGCATTTATTTAGTGCAAGATATCCTAAGATATTCTTGCAAAGCTCTGGCATTTCACCTGGATTTGTTAGCCCTTCCGAGTGTAATTAGTACTCATTCTAAGATTAACAGTCCAAACTCATCATCAGGATTATCTCTGGCTGCTGAAGTTGCACTTGTTACCATATGCTATAATGTGACTCGTAATGACCTATCACTTGGAGAAGATATCAGAGGGTATCTTATGCACAGTAATATGAAACATTACATTCAGTAGAGGCAGAAAAGTTTGGGGAGGAAGAATATGGCATTAATTTCCATAGGGAAATCTTCTGTACCCTTGACAAAAGAATAGCAGAAACCATGGCTGAATGGATTAAATCAAAAAGAAGCTTTTAGCTTGTTCTTTTAAATTACAACAGATAAGCAGAAAAATCCACATGGAAGTTTACCTGCTGAGTTTAAATACAGAAGCATGAACAATTATTCCCAGAATGGCATGACAAGGAAACTGGTGAAACTGCAGATTAGACGAGCAATTATGAACATTGCTGATAAAGTACTGGAGGGCACAATGTCATATTGTGCCAGCAATGGTTGTGTCTGCTTCTGTGACTAAAAGTTGTGAATTCAAGTCCCAGACCAAAAAGCAGTGCAGAAAAATCTAGACTGATAGAGTGCAGCATTGAATAAGCACATTAATGGAAATGCGATCGTAATCTTTGTGCTTTCTCAGGTGGATGTAAGTGATCCCAGGGTACTAACTCAAAGAAAAGCAGGAGAAGTATCTACAGTATCCAGCAAATGTTTATTCCTCATTCAATATCGCACAGATGTTTTATCTGCCCATTATCTTTAAACTAGGAATTTGCTTTGTGCAATTCAGCTCCTGATGTTCCATCACAACAGTATTATGCCCCAAAAGATCTTCACTGGGTGTACATTGCATTGAAATAACCCAAGGTGATAAAAGACATTGTATATATGCAAATTCTTGCTATTTGTGATTAAAGTAGTCTCTCTAACGTTGCAGCTCTGAGGAATCCAATATCTGCAGTAATACTTCCAAAGTATTTCTCTGTTCTTACAGTGAAAATTTCTCTCCAAAATAGTTCAGAAGGCCCTTGGACCCCAAGAGTGGTAGAGCTCCATTGTGGATGCCATGTACAAAATATAATTCAGTCACTCCTCTTGCCTAGTCTAACTGCATATTTCAACCCACCAAGAAGGGCAGCAGGCACATGGGATACCACCATGTGCTGGTTAGCCTTGGTTAATAATAATGATAACAAAATAGATTATTGTTCCTCTCTTGGTGGTCTGTGTAAATCCTGGAACAGCCTGCCCACTGTGGAACGATGATCACCAAAAGATACAGCAGTTCAAGAAGAAAGTTCATCACTTTATAAAGAGTAAGTGGGAATAGACAAGAAATGATGGTCTTACCAGCAACGCCTGTACATCATAAATAAATTAAGAAAGGTTTTTTTGTATCAGAACTTTCAGTGTGTTCGTTTATCCCAAAGTTAGGAATTTGCATCTTTCTAGCAGACAAGACCTCATCTGAGTCACTACCATCACCTGTGCTTCCTTCTTCATGTGTTCTTGCTGAGTGTCCTCCCACTATGTACTGTACCATCAGCCACTGAATTTATTTCCCCTCCTTATTTAGGTGTCCCAAGCAACCTTAATTTTATGATGATTTAGCCTTCTATCAACATTCCCAATGGTATTTTCTGATGCAAGCACAAAAATGTTCAGTTTCGTAATATACAGAACAAATCCACGACCGTTGGGATGTTGTCCTCCTTTACGGGGTGGTCAACCCCATCTCAGGTGATTGTGTTGTGAAGTAGCTCTTTCCTGTCTCTGAACATGATACTGAACTTTGGATCATTGTGATTCACTGTCCTATTCTGAATTTGATCTGCCTACATCTGGATTTCACTGCTAATCAAATTATGTGAAATTCAAGCTTCAGAAAATATCCATGAACTTTTTCCAATAATGTCCTAATGCCTTCTAGCATGATCAATAACAATTAAAGATTCCATTTTCTCTCTCTGGAAATAGTTTTTGAAATGCAGAATGGAGGTGCTGACATTTCCAGGGATAGATTAGGTCAGTGCTTGGAAAGAGGAACTTGCATTGTATGCTTTTGAAGTTTCTCCTTAGCTTTATCAAGCTTTTATGCTCCCCTTCAACTTATCAGTTTTCAAATGTTTAAGTTGTTTAAACATTCTGGTTCATAATTTCTTTTTTTTCCCTCTAAGTCTTCTGTTAGCTCATATTTACATTATGTCTGTTCTATAACACCGCACTCAAGCGTATTGGAAATATTCTGTTCTTAACCTGCCTTTTGTTTGTCCTTTTCCTTCCCTCATGTTCTACTTTTAAGATGGTGTATGTGTTAGGATTATTGTTTGTTCAGTTTTGAAGCTGAGTGCTCAGATACAGTACATTGCCAGTTGCCTCCACAGATGCTGCCTAAACTGGCAATCATTTCCAGGGTTGTTCACCTTTGTTTCCAGAACAAATTATTTTATACTGCAGCAGTAGTGGGCTCAAGTCACCGTGCATCACTTCAGATGATGCCATGGTCGCCAAATGTGTGCAGAAGCTCAGAACTCACTGCCTTACTCAAAGCAATGTTTGCATACTTTCCCTGGGGTATTTCCTTAAACAGCTCTCACACCAACAACACTTTCAATCTGTTGTTTGTCCAATTATTGAAAATAAATGTCAAGTTCTCCACTGGAGCTTAATAGTTCATGCTGTGGATATCTTTTTGGATTGGATTAACTTTGTGCATTTCCACCATCGCAAGAAAAGAGATTACTTTTAAGGCCTGATGAAGGGTCTCAGCCTGAAATCTTGACTGTTCATTCCGTCCATAGATGCTGCCTGATTTGCTGAGATTGTGAAACATTTAGTGTGTTTTGCTCAAGCATCAGCAGAATCTCTTGTGTTTAATATTTTATCCAGTCCTTCCAGACCACCCCTACTCTTGAGAGCCAGAAGTGAAAGATATTCTAACCAGTTTTCCCTTATATACTTTCATTCCCCAAGACATAAGAACATAACATAAGAACATAAGAGATAGGAGCAGGAGTAGGCCAATCGGCCCCTCAAGCCTGCTCCGCCATTCAACAAGATCATGGCTGATCTGATCTTAACTCTAGTTTTCACCGAATCCCACAAGGCAGCAGTGCCAACCAACAGGGCACCATGCCGCCCATTTTATTTTATTATTCATCCCGCCCAAACCCATGTGATCACCCGGGGGAAAAAACCGAGTTGCCAATTGAGGAGAAAAAATCTGGAAAATTCCTCTCCGACCCATCCAGGCTATCGAAAACTGGTCCAAGAGATCACATGGCTGATCTAAACCTAGCCTCATGTCCACTTACCTGCTCGCTCACCGTATCCCCTAATGCCATTTTCAGACATGTTCAGAATGTTCATTTTATGTAATCAGACATCAGGAGTTACTAGAGAATCAGGCAGCTTTTCTCTGGCATAACAATTTTATCCTAAAGTACCTTTACTCATGTTCACGTTAAACATTTTAAATTATATATACTTCTCCTTCCAATTTTCACAGACTAAAATACTCTAGGATAATATCTCAAAAACACCTGCAGGAGTTATCTTCTTCTTCAGCTCTCCATTGACTGTGCTGGAAGTTTAGTCTCTGCAGGCATGTTTATGGGCCACACACACCATCCAGAAACTCTGCTCCAACACGGCTTGCACAGTAATGAGACAGACGATGTCATGCCCCCACCATACAGTCTCTCTGAGCTTCCAAATCTGATGCTAAGTGGTACACAGGAGTGTAACAGAATTAGCGGATAAGGAAGCTGCCCCGCAGTGACAACTAACTAGTCTAGTGTTGCCATCCGTTGACCAGCATGCTGGTTCCTCCGCATGCCACCAAGGTGGCTGAACCATTGACCCATTGCAGGAGATATGGTATGTGAGGAACATTGCTTATGTTTGGTACACAATAAAGAAAATAACATGACTTTATTGCATTGAGCTTATGATGATCTGTGGTTGTTATCCTGGAGAATAGAAGGCTGCTTGTAAAAACACCAAAAACATTGTGGCTAATTGAAGGTATACAATAGCAACCTGGAATATCTATGTTCCACATGATAAATAGGACTCAAAATAGGACCAAAGAGAGCTGAGATGGAAGAGCAATGGCAAAACTCAATGTCAATAAATGCATGGTGGCCAGTCAGTCATTATGTGCTGTGTCTTTTGATGTGGGTGATCACGGTCTTCCATCTGTCTTTAATCTGAAAAGTTCTAATAAGCTCTTCAAACTTTTGCCTGTCCATCCCTTAATGTAACTCATTAATGCCATGTGCTGTCGACCGCGACTTATTCTTCCATCAGTTTTTCCCATCACCGCATGATGTTTGTGATTCCCTCTCCTCAGTACATGCCCCAGAAATTCCAGCTGCCGTTTCCTGATTGATGATATCAACCCTCTTCTTCTTCAGGCTTTTTGCAACACTTCCTCATTTTTTACTCTGTCCTTCCACGACATTTTCATCATTCTTTTCAAAAACAACATTTTGGCAGCTTTGTGTCTTCCCTCATTTTGCTTTGATATTGTCCAACATTCGCTTCCATATGTTAGTGTGGAATGAACATAGCACCACATCTCTCTGAGTCTTCTACCCTTAGAAATTATGTTATACTTTGGTATCTTGTTCAAAAAGTTCAAATGTGTGTGTTGCATGAGGGTATGTTATTTTATTAAAAATAGTGTTTAACAAGAAGAAGAATATTGTAAAATAACTGAAGATTTGGCTTCTAATTCATATGAAGTACTGTTGGGGTTCTCATGATTCTCTGGAATTTCAGAAAATCACAACTTCCTTACATCGCTGCTAAGCAATTAAAATGAGTTGCTTCTATAACGTACCTTACCATAATAATTTACGTTGAAGTAAGGAAAGATTAAGTGGAACAGCATTCAGAAATACTGGTTTTGTGTCGTCAGGGCAGAGATTTAGCTTTGCTCCAAAGAGCTGTACATCTGCTGGAGCCCAAAGTGAAATGAGTTTCAATGCACTTTTGTTTCTGACATCAAGTCTAGTAGAGTACTAATAGCTCAGGAAGGCTAGTGGAGAAAGTGAGATAGTAAATATTCTACAGAGTTTGATAGCAGACTGAAGAGACTACATAGAAATTACAGCACAGAAGCAAATTATTTAAATACACTATCATGGTTAATGTTTGATGCTTATCCTTCATCAAGTAACCTGAACACTATGAGCTACTCTGTTTCCAAATCTTTTTATTTTCTTTGCTTTCAGCTAGCTGCCTTAAATTATTGTTTTTTTATGGTAACAAGCTTCAATCAATTGAGGTGGTCATGTATTTCAGAGCCTTGTGACATAATTGCTCTGGTATCCTGAAGCTTAGGAAAATTTTAAGCAGCCTTAAACAACAGTAGCTTAAGAAATATAATTATCAATTTAGTCAACAAAAATTGATTGCATATCCATTTTTTAATAGTGTAACATTCACTTTCATGCAGAGTTTCCTTTTTAGTCATGCTAACTCAAAATGTTACCAGGCCCTTCTGCTTTGATCCATATTTGTACACCCGACCTGTTCCTGGTGGGTCAGACATGCACTGAGTAATATTGTGGCTTAGTACACCCTTGCCATATACAGTACATCATAAATTGGAGGCTAAGTTCCACACTATGATTGCCATCAATTCACTCACAACTATTAGGAACACATAGTTCTAGTTTTTTGCTTTTTAAATCCCAGTCTGCTGATAGCTAGAGACTCAGGGAAATATTGCAACAAGTATTTTCTCCAACATTTACTGCTGAGATACTCCTCAATAATGACTCTGCCGGTTCATTGCATTACTGGAAATGACATTATGAATTTGAAGGGATGGACCCTGGCTTTGACCTCCTCGTCTTACACCACAGCTGCCAAGCAGAAATACAATGAGATCAAGGAGCCCAATCATGGTAGAAAATGTCTTTGGTCTCTTTAAAATAAGACTTCATTGTCTGCATCATTCTGGAGGTGCCTACCTAGCAGGTGACAAGACTTTAACTTTCACGTTGCATGTCCAGACAGTGGTTAGTGCCATGCGAGGGCCACATGCAGATCCTGAGCTTGAGGGTTATATAGCACTGCATGAAGGCTTCAGCGGCAGAAGGATGAGCGAAACCCAGCTGAATATCCGCAGGCTAATTTCTGTACAAAGTGAAGGAGCAAGGGAAATCTCCGCAAGGGCTACGAGAGAGACAATTTTCATCAGGAACCTACTGAATCATCCTATAAGCAGCATACTCAGGTAGTGAGAGTATCCCAGAGGAAAAAAACAGAAATTCCTCTACATTTTGCTGTGTAGTCCAACTGTTCAGAATATACACAGCATTGAATTATTTTCCGATCTTTTAATTTAAATGGCTTGTTACAAGATCCCTTTCTTCCCTAATGAGTGCAACTAGTTGCAGTGTTCTGGTGGCCACTTAGAATACAGATTTCACATCAGTCCCACTCTGGTTGGCCAAAAGACTTTGAATGCTGCTCAATATCAATTATAACCAGCCACTATTTCAGCTACAAAGCAGGCAGGAATACACATAAAAATATTGATTGAATTGTTGTTAAATGAACAAAGATGCTTGAGGGACTAACATTAAGGAAATTAAGTTCATAATCATTCAACTTTGTAAAATACCTCATGAGACATTTATTGAGATCCATTTTAAACCATTGCAGCAACTGACTATTTCAAGGATTTCAATGGGCCATAACGAATGAAGGCTCAGAAATAGCAGTGGCAATTTTCACTCAACTTATAACACATAGATAGGTTGATGTGGCATTTTCTATTCTTTCAGAAGCAATTATCTTTCCCCTATTTCTGTTGCTTTCAGCTTCTTGTGCAATAAATGCTCTGAGAGAAAGGCAACATAGAGCAGAAATCTTACCTCATTCTCAACTTCCGTCATAAATATAACCCATCTCAGAAATACCATGGTAAGAGGCCAGCATAACTCTAAGCAAAACATCTAGTGGACGAGAGACCAGACGTACAAATGAACTTTACACTCAATCAGGACAAGATGAATATAGCAGCAAAGGAATTAGTCAAATTAATGCACAATTGTGGTCTTGGGGATAGTATTTATGCAGGTAGCATCATTCTGTTTAGTGACACTGAAAGATTATTTAATTACACTAACCTGACATACATGACATGAGCACCATTCCAGGCAAAACCGAGTAGGGTCTGCAACAATGACAGCAGCTGCCTCACACTGGTGCAACTTATCCTTCACAATATAACAATTTGCCCCAAAGGAGAATGCACTTGAAAGAGCTTGTAATTGGATTTTATTTTTATAACAAAGCAATATGAAGTAATACATTAATTGTAAATCATATCCCTAGAATTTCACACCCTGGAATAATTAATGAACTAGTACTAGATTCTCTGTGTAGCTGCTATCTGGCTGCTAGAAAGCTGCTCCTTTTACCTTCTGAGTCCAAAGACAGTAGATGTCTCTTTCATCAGATATGATAGCTTAACGAGGCTGCTAGGAGCAACTTGCAGAACAAAAATCTCAATTCTGCAATGGTCCTGTTAGGCTTTAATTAAAAACAAAACCAGGGTGACGACTCTGCCTTCTGTTGCAGTTGTCACAGAGTGTAGTATTTTGATACACAGAGAAAAGAAAAAAACTAATTAAATTTCTCATGAGTTGCAATATGTTTCCCCCTTCTCCAGCCCTTTATCCGTTTCACCAATCGACCTTCCAACTCTTTACTTAACCCCTTCCCCTTCACCTATCACCTACCACCTTGCACTTCTTCCTCCCCCTCCACCCCTCCACATTCTTACTCTGACTTCCCATCTTCTTTCTCCAGTCCTGATGAAGGGTCTCGGCCTGAAATGTCAACTGTTTACTCTTTTCCATAGATGCTGCCTGGCCTGCTGAGTTCCTCCAGCATTTCGTGTGTGTTATTTGTTTCATATCAGACTGCGCTTACTGCATCATTGACTAACAAACTTCCATTAGAGTTTCTGGATGCAAAGAAATATATATTAAAGAAAACACAGTAGTTGTCAAAGCAATGACAATATAATCATATGCGATACAGTCACATACAGAAAAATAACCAAATGAACTCTGACAATAAGCTATATTCCCACCATTGCCAGAGTATATAGCCAACTGAATTTTAAAAATTGATATAACATGCTATTATAATTCTTTAAGAATATCCTAACAAATGACCAAAACGAGTAGGATTTTACAATGGAAACAGTTTGTGATTATCACTTGCGGGATTGGGGTGGTCAGTTATAAAAATCCATTGCACGAGAGTCAAATGTGTAAAATCTGAAGTCCCACTCTAATAATCTCAACAGGCCACAGTATAATTGAACCTGTCTAATGGTCTTGACATTGTAATACATGTAACAGCATTGAGTTACAGTACTGACATACTGGTTACCCATTTATGAAATGAGAAAATGGTTTATTGAATGTGTGATATTTTTAATCTTTACATCTATATTACTGTTAAGTTATATTAAAATGTGGTTTAACTATTATTGCAGATTAATATTCAAGTAAGTTAAGAACATGGAATTTCATCCTAAATTTCTTCCTGTCTGTCTCTTGTAAACCCATTTCTTATGTTTCTCTCTATATTGATTTAAATATTCCAATTTCCATTTCTTTTTTGGTATAGATTCATCTTTGAATTACTAAGAATGTCATATATAGTGAGATCAGTGGAAATAAATTTCAGAAGGAAAGTACAAACTATGTACAGTACTTTTTCTTTATTATTCAATCTGCACATCTACCTGAGATTGAATGTCTGTTCATTATATATTTTCAAATCAGACTGATTGGGAAAAAATGTCTTGTCATGTATGGACGGACGGACGCACACACACACACACACACACACACACACACACACACACACACACACACACACACACACACACACACACACACACACACACACACACACACACACACACACACACACACACACACACACACACACACACACACACACACACACACACACACACACCCTGAGCAACCGTGAACTGTTGCTTGAAAGACTGGGCAATTCCATGCAAGATAAATAAACTCTCAGTGCCCATCACAGGCTGGTGAATCTGTGGAATTCATTGCCACAGACAGCTGTGGAGACTAAGTCATTGGGTATATTTAAAATCAAAGTTGATAGGTTCTTGATTAGTAAGGGTGCTCAGATTATGAGAAGAGGCAGGAGAATGGGGTTGAGAGGGATAATAAATCAGCCAAGATGGAATGGCAGAGCAGCCGCGATGGTCCGAAATCCTAATTCTGCTTCTATGTCTTATGGTCTATAAAATAGGATGATCACCTGGAATGTGCATGGGTAGCAATATTTTTGCTATGTTTTCTTCCCCAGATCTAGTTCACTCTAAAATTATATTGTTATATATTGTAAGCAAAATGCTTTGCTAAGTTTGCAAGAGATTTGTTGAGTAAGACCTAGCTGAGATGTATATCTGATACTTCCTGAATTGGTACTTAATAGATAAACAGATTGATCTGAAGGAAACTAGCTGAAAAAGTAATTTACAACTGCAAAAATCAAGGTGCCTTACTTTAAGGAGCTTTTAAAAGAATTGTTAATCCATTAGAATGAATTATTTTAATCACAAACACAAGGAAATCTGCAGATGCTGGAAATCCAAAGGAAAACACACGAATTGTTGAAGGAACTCAGCAGGTCAGGCAATATCTATGGAAAAGAGTGCATTCAACATTTCGGGCTGAGACCCTTCATCAAGCTGATATAGGGTCTCGCCCTGAAGCGTTGACTGTTCCCTCTTTTCCATACAGGCTGCCTGACCTGCTGAGTTCCCCCGCATCATTTTGAAGTTCTGCAACACATCATATTTAATGTTGTGGATTTTAATGGGCACAGTAAGAAAACATGTACTAAACAGGAAAAATAAATTTCATGTTAGTTTTCATATCCGCAAGGTATTCTGAAGTGTTTTATAAATGGAGAAGTGCATTTTGATGTTGTAATATAGAATGAAGAATCAAAATTCAATATAGCAATGACTCACAAACAACAAGGAGATAATAACCTGTTATACTATTTACTTTTAATAATGTTGTTGGAGGGATAAATATTGGCTAGGATGCTGAAGTGAACTCTGCTGCTATCTATTAAAATAGTGTTATGATTCTTTTATATCTTCCTGAAAAACTAGATGGAGCCTTTGTTTAACAACTTTGCTAACTCATGTCAACTCCCAATAGTCATAAGAATGATTGACATTAACCATATTGTGTTTGATATTAATACAGAATCTTAGAATAATAATCTAGAGATGTGGGTCTATATTCCATCACTGGGTGTTGGGAGTTCATTAAATGTGAAATGCAGAACAAACACCTGTATATTCCTATGGAGATAAAAATAAAGGAGATCTGGTGCCCTTATCCAGCAATGTGGCTGTTGCATTAATGTCCTGTGGCCCAGAAAATCACACAGTTCAAAGGAAATAGAAAAGGCAATAAATGCCAGCAATCAGTTTGTTACTAAAAAATCAGGAAAAGTAAGTACATGAAATATTCTTTGAAATTCTTTTCAATACCATCTGTCAAAGGAAGCAGAAAAGAAAAATGTGAACTGTTATATTTACATTTCAGTTTAACAGCTTACTTGATATACTAACAATACTGAAACCCTTTGGATGAATTTTGTTTTGTAAAATAAGTGGAATCAGAACTATTACGTTGATTGGCGATACAACATGTGAAAGAAAGAAGTCAAATTGCCCATGTTTTCAAATACAATATTCTATAAGCACAGCAAGATAATCTGGTAAATATTAAATGCATTAATTAATAGGATTTACATTTAGCAAACTTCTTTTGAAATGTCATTGACAGCATTATTAAAGAAAGTCTGCAAAGCAATCAAGAATCTGATAAGGTATTTTGTCAACCCTGGATGCTTATATTAAGTCCTGACGAAGGGTCTCGGCCCAAAACATCGACAGCGCTTCTCCCTATAGATGCTGCCTAGCCTGCTGTGTTCTACCAGCATTTTGTGTGTGTTGATGCTTATATTAATCTCTTTTTTTATGAATTCTTCCAAGGACAACGTTGTATTTTGTATATTAAATTTGCTGTTAAACTACAATTACACCATTGTCTTGAAGATACAAGAATTTTGAATAAAAGCCATAGAACTAAATTCAGTGAACTCACTGTGTTGGATTTCCTGGATACTTATCCTGAGACTTAATAGAAAGCCTCTTAAAATTATTCAGATGAAATTAATACTGCCTTTTGCCATCTGCACATAGTCTCTTGCTGTGATGGAAATTCGCTTTCCAGGGCCTGAGAGGCTTATTGCTAACCTCAGCTTTCTGCATGACCTTTCCAAAAGGGTCAGAATTGTTTGTGACAAAGTTAAACTTCTTGTCGTAAATAAGAATCAGTCTTCAGTATTAACGTAACTCTAAATTGTAAACAGTAATCTGTTTGAGGTTAAAAGGACACCTGGGCTAGTTGCTAAGAGATGCGGCTTACTGTGTCATATTAACATTCGTAAAACATTGGTTGAATGTCTGGAGGATAAAACGACAATTTAGCTCTTTCTGTTCTTGCTGCATGTGAGGTCTGTTAGTGGGTAATGTTTGTGAAGTGTCTGTACAAGGTAAACACAGTAGTGTAGCGAGGTGCTACACACAGCGCTGAAATAACAACACGCAGTCGGTAAGTCACTTGGAGACTAGTTTATTCAAACTTCGTGGCGCTGGCATTTAATCCCTAGCGCCCGCCCTCTCCGGGCGGAAATGATGTCAGAGGTGTATTACCAAAGTCTCCCCCCGCGCGCTGGCTATTTGTGAGCCGGTTCACCTGCGCAGAAAGTGGGTCGCCACATAACCCCCCCCCCCCCCCCCAGAACCAGCGACACACCCCGCAATGTCCACAGTCTGGATCAGCCTCTGTTTGGGAGGTCTGCCTCTGCGCCGCGGTGCCTGAACCTCGACCGGCTGCGCCAAGTCCACATGGGCTGGTTTGAGTCGGTCCACTGTGAAAACCTTCTCTTTCCCCCCAATGTCCAGAACGTACGTGGACCCGTTGTTGTTGATCAACTTGAATGGCCCCTCGTACGGCCGCTGTAGCGGTGCCCAGTGTCCGCCCCTTCATACAAACCCAAACTTACAGTTCTGCAGGTCTTTGGGTACATGGGTCGGGGTCCGTCCGTGCTGTGAAGTTGGTACGGGGGCCAGGTTGCCGAGCCTTTCACGTAGCCTGTCCAGGACTTCTGTGGGTTCTTCCTCTTGCCCCCTTGGGGCTGGTATGAACTCTCCCGGGACAGCCAGGGGCGCGCCGTACACCAACTCGGCCAACGAGGCGTGCAGATCCTCTTTGGGCGCCATGCGGATTCCAAGCAGGGCCCAGGGAAGCTCGTCCACCCAGTTAGGTCCTCTCAGGCGGGCCATGAGAGCCGACTTCAAGTGACGGTAACTGCATTCCCAACAGGCTGGCCACAGCCGACCACAGGCTGGAGGTGAACTGGGCACCTCTGTCGGAGGTAATGTGGGCCGGTACCCCGAAGCGTGCTACCCAGGTTGCGATCAGTGCTCGAGCGCAGGAATTGGCAGATGTGTCGGTGAGCGGGACCGCCTCTGGCCACCTCGTGAACCGGTCTACCATAGTTAGGAGGTACCGCACTCCTCGGGACACTGGTAGGGGGCCCACGATATCCACATAAATGTGGTGGAACCTCCAGTGGGTGTGTTCGAACTGCTGTGGCGGGGCTTTAGTGTGCCGCTGCACCTTGGCTGTTTGGCACTGCGCGCACGTTCTGGCCCATTCACTGACCTGCTTGCGAAGTCCGTGCCACGCGAACTTGCTGGAGACCAGCCGGACTGTTGTCCTGATAGAAGGGTGTGCCAAACAGTGTATGGAGTCGTAAACTCGCTGCCTCCAGGCTGCCGGGACGATGGGGCGAGGTTGGCCGGTAGCCAGGTCGCACAGGAGGGTCCTCTCACCTGGGCCTACGAGAAAGTCCTGCAGCTGCAAACCCGAGACTGCGGTCCTGTAGCTGGGCATCTTGTCGTCTGCCTGCTGCGCCTCCGTCAGTGCCGTATAGTCCACCCCCAGGGACGGCCTGGACAGCTGGCCTGGAGAGTGCGTCCGCCACGACATTGTCCTTTCCCAAGACATGCTGGATGTCCGTCGTGTACTCGGAGATGTAGGACAGATGTCGCTGCTGGCGAACCGACCAGGGATCGGACACCTTCGTGAACGTGATGGTCAACGGTTTGTGGTCCGTGAACGCGGTGAACGGCCTGCCTTCTAAGAAGTACCTGAAGTGCTGGATTGCCAGATACAGTGCCAACTGCTCCCGGTCGAAAGCACTGTACTTGAGTTCGGGTGGTCATAGGTGCTTGCTGAAGAACGCCAGGGGTTGCCAGCGCCCCTCGATGAGTTGCTCCAGCACCCCACCGACTGCTGTGTCGGATGCATCCACTGTGAGGGCGGTCGGAACGTCCGTTCTGGGGTGCACCAGCATCACTGCATCTGCCAAGGCTTCCTTGGCTTTAACGAAAGTGGCCGCGGCCTCCTCGTCCCAAGTAATGTCCTTGCCTTTACCTGACATCAGGGTGTACAAAGGGCGCATGATACGGGCTGCTGAGGGGAGGAAACGGTGGTAGAAGTTCACCATACCAACGAACTCCTGCAGGCCTCTGACCGTGTTGGGCCGGGCAAAGTGGCAGATCGCATCTACCTTGGTGGGCAGAGGTGTTGCCCCGTCTTTGGTAATCCTGTGGCCCAGGAAGTCGATGGTATCGAGACTGAACTGGCATTTGGCCGGGTTGAAATCACTCAGGCGGGAGTAGAACTGGCAGAGGTGGGACAGATGCTCCTGATGACAACTGCTGGCTATAAGGATGTCGTCCAAATAGATGAACGCAAAGTCCAGGTCACGTCCCACCACGTCCATTAGCCACTGGAACGTCTGTGCGGCATTCTTCAGGCTGAACGGCATTCAGAGGAACTTGAACAGGCCGAATGGGGTGATGAGTGCTGTTTTGGGAATGTCTTCAGGGTGCACCGGGATTTGATGGTATCCCCAGACAAGGTCTACTTTGGAAAAGATTCTTGCCCCATGCAGGTTTGCTGCAAAGTCCTGTATGTGCGGCACGGGGTAGCGGTCTGGAGTTGTAGCCTTGTTCGGTCTGCGGTAGTCACCGCATGGTCTCCAACCCCTGGCTGCTTTGGGCACCATGTGCAGGGGGGAGGTCCATGGGCTGTCGGACCTCCGTACGATCCCCAATTCCTCCATCCTCTTGAACTCCTCCTTCGCCAGGCGGAGCTTTTCCGGGGGGCGCCTTCATGTGCGGGTGTGGAGGGGTGGTCCCTGGGTCGGAATGTGGTGCTGTACCCCGTGTCTGGGCATGGCTGCCGTGAACTGCGGTGCCAGAATCGATGGTAAATCCGCCAGGATTCTGGTGAATTTGTTGTCCAACAGCGTGATGAGGTCCAGGTGTGGGGCCGGCAACTTGGCTTCACCCAGGGAGAACGTCTGGAAAGTCTCGGCATGTACCAGTCTTTTCCCTTGCAAGTCGACCAGCAGGCTGTGAGCTCGCAAGAAGTCTTCCCCCAGGAGTGGTTGGGCCACTGCGGCCAGTGTGAAGTCCCATGCGAACCAGCTGGCGCCGAACTGCAGCTGCACTGTGCGGGTGCCGTAGGACCGTATCGTGCTGCCGTTTGCGGCCCTCAGGGTGGGTCCTGGCTTCCTGTTGTGGGTGTCGTACCCCGTCAGGGGCAAGATGCTGATCTCCGCTCCGGTGTCGACCAAGAAGCGGCGTCCCGACTGTTTGTCCCAGACGTACAAGAGGATATCCTGGTGGCCAGCCGCCATAGTCATTAGCGGCAGCTGGCCCTGGCCCTGGCCCTTGCAGGGCGGGTGACAACGGCAGGCTTTTGTGCCCCACTGCTGGTGGTAGAAACACCACTGTTCACTGGCCTCCTCACTCCTGCCTCTGTGTTGTGTGCACCCCCCTGCCGGGCCTGGTCTGGTCTGCTGTTGGGCGCGTGGCTTGGTAATCTGACCGACGGATGCCACGCTCTCCCTCTTGGCTTTCCACAGCACGTCTACACGGGTCGCCACCTTCCGGGGGTCACTGAAATCTGCATCGGCCAGCAGCAGATGTATATCCTCGGGCAGTCGCTCTAGGAATGCTTGCTCGAACATGAGGCAGGGCTTGTGTCCGTCAGCCAGGGACAGCATCTCATTCATCAATGTTGACGGCAGTCTGTCTCCCAAACCGTCCAGGTGAAGCAGGCGGGCACCCCGCTCACGCCGTGAGAGGCCAAAGGTCCCAATGACCAGTGCTTTGAGTGCTTCATATTTGCCTTCTTCCGGGGGCGACTGTATGAAATCCGCAACCTGGGCGGCCGTCTCCTGGTCAAGGGCACTCACCACGTGGTAGTAACGCGTGGAATCAGAGGATATCTGCTGAATCTGGAACTGGGCTTCTGCTTGGCTAAACCACACGCGTGGTCGCAGCATCCAGAAAGTCGGCAGTTTTAGTGAAACTGCGTGAACAGATGAAGAGTCGGTCATCTTTGGTCCAAATCCCCTTTGGACCGTCGGGGTCACCAATGTAGCGATGTGCTACACACAGCGCTGAAATAACGACACGCAGTCGGTAAGTCGTTTGGAGACTAGTTTACTTAAACTTCGTGGGATTGGCATTTAATCCCTAGCGCCCACCCTCTCCGGGCGGAAATGATGTCAGAGGTGCATTACCAAAGTCTCCCCCCGCGTGCTGGCTATTTGTGAGCCGGTTCGCCTGCGCAGAAAGTGGGTTGCCACAGTAGGTCCATTATTGTCCATCTGTAAGTAACTGTCTGTTGGTCACTTTGACAGCTAGGTTAATGGATTCTTTCTTAGTGTCTGCATTTGAACTTATTTTTTATGTGTGTAGATGTTAATGTCCTTTTGTAAGTGCAAAGCAATGCTGTGTTCTGGAGGACAATGTGTAATTGATTCATGAGGGTATGCTGAACACTGTCTTAATGGACATGGGATGTATTTGAAAAAGTACAGGCTGTATTGGGACAAAAGATCAAAGTGTTTGCCTGTTCCATGGGTGCTCTGTGCTTGACAAACTTGTATTTATTAGGGTGCCTTTCCTGGTTTCACCTGCCTTCAACCAACAAAAGACACACTTGTGGTTTCACAATGAGTCAGAATTCCGAGTCCCCCCCAACAACAGCGACAATCAAATGGTGACTAAGAATCGTGAGTTTTGAAATCTTTGTGACTTGCTATGTGAGTGGTTTATTATTTTACAGATGTGAGCTTCCTATAGTAGATTAGTATTAATATGAAGATTTGCATTGATACAAATGTGTTTTTGATCTTGCAAAGGATCACATTCATTTATAAAGTTTTATCATTTAATTATGTGAAAAGTACAAAATTATAGGAAGCTGCTCTACAGGTAGACTTACAGATACTTTTTATCCTTGCTTATTTGAAATCTCATCTGCCCAGCCTGTTGCTGGGCAGATGACAATTATACTGATAGCTGAAATTTGAGCTCATTCACTAAAAGATGAAGATACATAATTAAAATTCTCTCCCTCACTTTGAAACACTCATTCATAATAGTAGATGCTATCCAATTTGGAAAACAAATGAAAACATCCTTTTTCACTAATCCATCTTAAAGAGGGGACACTTAGTTCAAATAATCAAGAAATACTATCGCAAAGAAAGATAATTTCAAAACAGGATATGCAGTGCAATGAGGTGTTTTTTATTGTGATATAATAGAAAGAAAGTATCTTAGAAGCTGAAGAGGTCTAAAGTTCAGGGTAAATTTATCATCCAAGTACATATATGTCACTGTAAACAACCCTGAGATTCATTTTCTTGCAGGCATACTTAATAAGTCCTGGATAGAATAATAACCATAACAGAATCAGTGAAAAATCACACCATCTTGGGAGTTCTACAAGCGTGCAAAAGAAAACAAACTGTGCAAGTACAAAAAGAAAGAAACAATAATAATAAATAAATAAGCAATAAATATCGAGAACATGAAATGAAGAGTTCTTGAATGTGAGTCAGTAGGTTGTGGAAACATTGCAATGATGGAGCAAATGATGTAGAGTGACATTATCCCCTTTGGTTCAAGATTCTGATTGTTGAGTGGCAGGTAATACCTGGTGGTGTAAATCCTGAGGCTCCTGTACCTTCTTCCTATTGGCAGCAGTGAGAAGAGAGCGTGTCCTGGATAATGGGGGTCCCTGATGATGGATGCTACTTTCCTCCGACAATACTTTATGTAGATGTTATGGCACCACTCAGCCAGATTTTCAATCTCCTTCCTATATGCTGATTCATCACCATCTTTGATTTGGCCCATGATGGTGGCATTGTCAGCAAGCTGGAATATGGCACTGGAGCTGTGCTTGCCCACACAGTCACTAGTGTAAAGTGAGTAGAGCAGGGGGCTAAGCACACAGCCTTGTGGTACATCTGTGCTGATGGAGACCATGGAGGAGATGTTGTTCTAAATCCAAACAGACTGGGGTCTACAAGTGAGGAAATTGAGGATCCAATTGCAGAAGGATATATAGACACAAAAGGTCTTGAAGTTTATTGATCAGTTTTAAGGGGATGATGGTATTGAATGGCAAGTTCAGTAAAGAGGATCCTAGTGTATGCATCTTTGTGACCCAGGTCTTCCAGGACTGAATGATGAGCCAATGAGATGACATCTGTTGTGGACCTGTTGCTCCAGTAGGCAAATTGGAGCAGGTGCAAGTTGCTTCTTGGGTAGGAGTGGTATGTTTCATCACCAACCTCTCAAAACGCTTTATCACTGTGGATGTAAGTACTACTGGACAAAGTCATTGAAGAAAGTTACTAAGTTCTTCTTCGGCATCAGTATAATTGGAGCCTACTTGAAGTGGCTGGGTACCTCATACTGATGAAGCATGAGGTTAAAGATCTTAGTGAACACTCTAGCACGGGTCTTCAATACTTGGCCAAAAACCCTGTGGGCTCACCCTCCTCCTGTAGGCTGCTCGCACGTTGGTCTCAGAGACTGAAATCACAGGAACATCAGAGGGTGCAGGAGTTTTTGTGACGGTTCCTCCATATTGTGATGGTCAAAGCGAGCATAGAAGGCATTCAGCTCATCTGGAAGTGAAGCCCTGTTGTTGCCCATGTCATTTGATTTTACTGCATAAGAGGTGATAATATTCAAGCCCAGCCACAGCTGTTGACCATCATTCACTGATTCAAGTTCAGTTGTGGAATTGCCACTTCACCCATGAGAGGGCTTTCTAAAGACTGAACCTGGATCTCTTGTAACTTTAACACCTCTGATTGTGGATCTCATGGTTCATCCAGGGCTTCAGTTTGGGGAAGACTAAATGATTTTGTGAGACACACTCAACTACTACTGTTTTAACGTTACGTGACAACCATGGTGCATTCATATAGATTCACAGAGGAGTCCTTGAACACGGCCCAGCCCACCAACTTGAAGCAATCCCATAGCTGCTCATTGGCCTCCCATTACCACACCTTTGTTGTCCTAATTTCTAGCGCTTTGCTTTCTAGCCTCTGCCTGTATGCAGATAGAAGGACCGCCAAGCGATCAGGTTCATGTATCAGAAAGTTGCTTGAACTGCTGTTCTTTCATCATGGGATGCATTGTTTTTTTTGGCTTCACTGTATCTTCCACATAGACTTCAGAATTCCCTACTTTGCTGGGCTTATCGTGTATGGTCATGCACTTTGGTGGAAGAAATAAACGAGCAGACTATTCTTTAGATGGGGAGAGAATTAAAAATGCAAAGATGCAAGGGGACTTGGCACTCCTTGTGAAGGATACCCTAAAGGTTAACCTCCAGGTTGAGTCAGTGGTGAAGAAGGCAAATGCAATGTTGGTATTCATTTCTAGAGGTATAGAGTATAAGAGCAGGGATGTGATGTTGAGGCTCTATAAGGCACTCATGAGACCACACATGGAGTATTGTGTACAGTTTTGGGCTCCTTATTTTAGAAGGAATATACTGACATTGGAGAGGGTTCAGAGAAGATTCACAAGAATGATTCCTGGAATGAAAGGGTTATCATATGAGGAACGTCTGGCAGCTCTTGGGCTGTATTCTCTGGAGCTCAGGAGAATGAGGGGGGATCTCATAGAAACATTCCAAATGTTAAAAGGCCTGAACAGATTAGATATGACAAAGTTATTTCCCATGGTAGGGGTTTCTAGGGCAAGAAGGCACAACGTCAGGATTAAAGGATGTCCATTTAGAACTGAGATGTGGAGAAATTGCTTTAGTCAGAAGGTGATAAATCTGTGGAATTTGTTGTCACAACTGGTTGTGGAGGCCAAATCATTGGGTGTATTTAAGGCAGAGATAGATAGGTTCTTGATGAACCAGGGCATCAAAGGGTATGGGGTGAAGGCAGGGGAGTGGGGATGACTGGAAGAATTGGAACAGCCCATGATTGAATGGCGGAGCAGACTCGATGGGCTAAATTGCTCACTTCTGCTCCTATATTTTATGGTCTTATGGTCTATTCTTCCAGTCATTGTTCTTTGCCACATTACTTTGAAGGTGTTTGAACCCTGAGAGGTGATTTATGTGAAGCTTTCAAACTGGTGAACTGAATACAACAGTTATGGGTGGTTATGCAATTACAAAGGATATGATACTTGTATTCTAATTCAGAATCAGAATCAGGTTTAATATCACCAGCATTCTGCATCTTGTGAAATTTGACATCTTAGCAGCAGCAGTACAATGCACTAAAGGATAAACATAGAAAAAATAAATAAATGCATTATAGTAAGTATGTATTTGTATAATAAATAGTTAAAAATAGAAGTGCAAAAGCAGAATTAAAAAATAGTGAGGTAGTGTTCATGGGTTCAATGTCCATTTAGAAATCAGATGGCAGAGAGGAAGAAGCTGTTCCTGAATCGCTGAGTGTGTGCCTTCAGGCTTCTGTACCTCCTACCTGATGGTAGCAATGAGAAGAGGGCATCTCCTAGGTGATGGGAGTCCTTAATAGTGGACACCACCTTTCTAAGGCATCGCTCCCTTGAAGATGTCTTGGATATTATGGAGAATAGTACCCATGGTGGAGCTGACTAATTTTACAACTTTCTGTTGCTTCTTTTGATCCTGTGCAGTCGCCTCCCAACATCCTCCCCACTGCCACTTAATAAAGTAGCCACTGAGTGTGGTAGTGAAATAGTATAATTGCATCTCTTTCAGTTAAAGATTCTAATCAGATAGATTATTTCCTTGATTGTTCCAGGACATCTTCTTTCCCCAGTACTGTAACATTCTCCTTAATCTACAATGCCTTTCCCACTGCGTACTCCCTTTCTCAACCCTCCCTGGACAAATTGCATCCATTAATATTTTATATAACTTGTCATCCCCATTTTTAGCTGGGTTGCTATTATTACATCTTCTTAATGCCATTTGGTCAATTCCATTTGCAGCTTACCAACCTAGTTTAGTATGCTTCCCACATTTACCCGCATGCACAGTAAGCACACCCTATACTGCCTTGTACTCTTTACTCAGTTTGGTCCTATCCAAAAACTTCCTGCTTTGTCTTCGGGTGCTAGTTATCTCCCTTGATGATTGTTTGCAGTATTTTTCTCCTTTTCAGTTCTACTTTCTTCTGTCCATTTCCCTGGCAAATTTGCCTAAATCTCCCTCCTTTGCACTACAAGCCTCACCCTCAACAACTCTATTTCTAAAATCACTGGTGCTTGGCACAATGAGTAATCTGGATATTGCTATGTTTGAGATGCTGATTTTTTAATCATTTTCATAATTCTATAAAATCTACTTGCAGGGTAGATTTCATTATCTACTCTTGTCATTTGTGGTGATGTAGACCATGATTGTTGGTTGCTCATCCTTCCTCCACTGCCCACCAAAGATTTTCCCTAATGACTCTGTGATATCCTTAACCATGTTACCAGGCAAGGAACATAACAAAGTTTAAAGTTCCCATTTCAAAGTAAATTTATTATCAAAGTGCATAAATGTCACCATATACTAACCTGAGATTCATTTTTTACGTAGTATCCCAGTAAATACAAAGAAACAGAATAGAATCAATGAAAAACCATATGCAACTAGATGGACAAATGACCAATGTGCAATAGACAACAAACTATGAAAATGTAAAGATAACAAAAAACAATCAAAATAATAATAACAAATAAACAGCAATAAATATCAAAGACATGAAATGGAGAGTTCTTGAAAGTAAGTTCTTAGGTTGTGGGATTGGCGCAATGTTAGGATGAGTGAAGTTGATCGAATTTATCCCCTCTGGTTCAAGAGCCTTATGGTTGAAGCATAATAGCCATGCCAGGATTATTTCTGCAGCCACAGAAACACCTATGTGTTCCATTTACTATACTACCCTCTGTATCCATCAATCTCTTGACACTTTTCTCTTCCATTCATGCCAAGGATTTAATCTATGATGCCCTCAGAAGTCTCCAGGAGTAGCAGCCTGTCCTTTTTTTCAATCTTTCTGGGGATTAACCATTATTTCTCCACCTGCATTCACTTGAGCTGTGGCAGGAATATCTCTTATAAAGCTCCATCTATGAAAGATTCTGCATCAAAGGTAAACGGTGCTAATGTCACCTGGCATCTAAACTCCTCTAGGTGCTTAAACTTGTCCAGAACACAGAATGCTTTCAAAGTCAAGGCAGGCATTCCCCTGATATGATATGCTCTGCTACACCTCTGATTACTAGATGAGCTCAAGCAGGATATAGAATATACTTCAAATAATAATATTGGTCGGTTACTTAGTTCTTTTCCATGCCTTCATGAACTTTTCAATCTCCTGGGTCTCTGATTAAATCTTACACTTGTTTCTCATCATTCTTTCAAATTCATGAAGAGTTTTCAAAGCTCCTTTCAAATGCACATTACATTAAACATTAATGTCCAATCTATGGATAGTTATTCCTTGCATTAACAAAAAAAGTCTCTCATTTTTATTGTATACTTTGAAGTACCCATAGGAAAATTAAAATGAAATCCATATTCATAGCTTGCTCAAATATATCTGTGAATTTAATTATCAATTAATTGCCTTTACTATAACTTTAAAGGAAATATGCATTTTTTTAAAAATTGCCTTTTTCTTTACATTATTAATGTTTGACATTTTAACTGCACTTCCAAAGCCTGTGAATATTTCTCTTTCATAAGTTGCTTAGAGAACTCTATGGTAAGCCACGTTCTTGAGTTAATTGATTTGGTTTAACAGTGAATTTGGAAAATTCATCAGATATTTTTATTACAAATATATTAAATTAGAAGAATTCTAATTCTTAAAATTAGATCGTTTTGGGGATGTTTAATAACTTCCTGACATCATACTTTGCCCATCAAGATATTCATACTACTCAGAGGGAAGAATTGTGAAATGATGCTCACATACTGTATTTGGAGATGCCTTCAAGAAGCTTATGGATTCATCTTGGTCAAGCTCTGAAGAGTTTGCTTAGACTCTTCTGACATCCTTCATTTGATTACCTTTTTTACTGGATAATTTGCAGAAATAAATCCCCACCCCTTCAAACGAATAATTGTATAAAAATTGAAGTGTCAGGGCTAATCCAGATGTATTTCATGTCCTTATATTGTACAGCTTAATATCTTAGAGGTATTTGTTTACTAATTGTACCAAAAATTGAATTAAAGACAGCATTGGGTGCAGACAACAGCATTTACAAGAAACGGTCGGCTGAAATATGCCAGAGGCAGTGCTCCTTAACAGCAGTATTGTTTTTACCGATGAATTCTTTACAAACTTCACTAAGGATTAGCATCACCACAGGGAAGAATTTTATTCAAGAAATATTTATAGCTGCACTGAAAAAGTAAAAATAGTACCATCAACATTCATTATCTGTGAATAACAACAGAACAGTCATAGATGTGGATAAACCCGCAAAAACATTGCGAAGCTGCGGGAAACCATGCTGCTTGTGATGCTCCCTGAGCAAACACGGCACAGTCTGTGGATCCGGGGAGAACGGGTCATTAAACTTTTCTGCCATAGTATTCCGAAATATGTGCGCTAATTTTCTTTAAATTTTCCACAAATTGTTCTAATGAAAACGACAACACGGTGAGAGAAATATATTAGTATCGCTTCCAACCGGATCCAAAGCTGACTGTGTACTCTTAACAGTTTTTTCTCTTTAGGAAGTGCAGGAGATATAAGAGCAGCAGAACATCACTCATACCATCCCGGACATCTCACTCTCAAACTAGTCCTTGATGCTAGTATGGGCATTAACACAACCCTCTACTCTTGATGCCTTCTGCCTGTTCCATCAATGCAAACACTTCTGTCATGGGATTAACTGAAATCAACTGTTCTCTTCAGCATCAACAGGTGTTTCATTCACCTGGAGCCGAACCGCGCCACTACACACCACGTCCGGTGTACTGTTGTGTGCTTAACACGGTGAAACGACACGGCTCATTCATCATTTATCAGGCAGTGCTAAAATTCTGCGCTACTATGACTTGACTGACCGGGGTGTAAAGGTGCAAAGTCAGGCTCAGCTGCAACCTCAACTTTAAAATCAATCTAATCGCCTCTAAAAAAAGGGGGGGGGGATTTTATGGAGAAGGGAGCAACTCCAGGAGTGCCACCTAATGCAATCACTACCCTAACCTTTCTATTTCACTCTCACAGATAGATAGTTAGATGGAAAGATGGATAAATAGATAGATAGAGGGGAGGGGGAGTGGTTCAATAGCCCCTCACACAGGAAGTTTGGAATGAAAGGGTCACTTTAAAAACGGACGACATCTGAAATATCCCGCTCGAAAACGTGGTGGAAATCGACTCTCATAACTTTCAAAAGGATAAGGAGGGGAGGGGAGAATTCCAGAGAATTGGTGGTACCGGCACCAAGAGCCCAGTTGCTTCTTTCTGTGCATGTTTCCCTGATGTCGGAATGGGTCAGCGGGGTGATCCGCTCACCGCGCTGATGTTACAACAGTTGGCTGCTACCATTTCTGTAATGGTCTGTGGTATTTCAATGTATAAAACACTGCTGCCGCTCCCAGTACCTGGGAAACACGCGCACTTTTATCGAGCATCAACCCCAACCAACTACACCCACTTCCCCGTCCAAAAAAGCCTGCACAGTTTTGATCAAACAACATACGGGGCTCTTTTAAAATATAAATTAAAACTTAAAATAGAAAACGCATTAATAACTTCCGGACTCACCGGCGTTCCTCAGTTTTTTGTTCCTGTAAACTGACAAAATGACGAGTAGGTTCCCCAAGATATCAATCACGATGGTGAATATGAGCAGTCCGGCTAGAGTGTTTGCCACCCAGGCAGGGCGATCGAAATTGAACGCATCGGGTCCCGAGCCAGAACTGTTAAAACCGCTTATGTTCCGATTCATTTTGGTTGGATTCTGACTTGGCACGACGATTTCAGATTCTAGGAGGAAAATGATCAACCATGCAATCTGAAGCCTGTCCGGCTCAGATTCACAATTGGTCACCAGCACTGAAATTGATCAAGGTAACCTCCATCTGTTCCTATTATGATTCAACCTCACATTTTTTCATTGAAAAACTAGAGCTATCTAACTTTTTTTGTGGAAGTGTCTAATCTTTAAGACGCTGGACTTTTATATCACTCGGTCTCCCCATTACAATGTTAGTTAGTGGCATTTTCGCGTTTGCTGCCCCCTCTTTCATCCCGTGACGCGCTCTTGCGGCGAGGCGGTGTGGAAGACCGCCTCTTGGTGGTGGAGGGAAGGAGCAGCTTCGATTTATGGTCACATTGCACGATTCACAGATCACAGCCCGGCGCTTCCCCAGCCTGCAGCCTTCGCTATTCATTCATTCATTTCACTTGCTGTTCATTCATACATGTACATACATATAAAAATGCCTTTGTTCCATTGCCACTCATTTAATCTTTCCATTCATCTCTGCCGATTTATCGAGGCAATAATATAACACAAACACAAGAAATTCCGAAGAAATCTCGAGCAACACAAAAAATATTGGAGGAACCTCAGCAAGTCAAGCAACATCTCTCTGGACGCTTTAGATAAGGTTCTAACATCAGAGGTGCAGAGGGACTTAGGAGTCCTTGTGCAAGACTCCCAGAAGGTTAATTTACAGGTTGAGTCTGTGGGCAAAAAAAGAGCAAATGCAACGTTGCCATTTATTTCAAGGGGAATAGAATATAAAAGCAAAGAGATAATGCCGCGCCTTGAGAAGACACTAGTCAGGCCGCACTTGGCGTATTGTCAACAGTTTTGGGCTCTATATCTCGGAAAGGATGTGTTATCATTGGAGAGAGTCCAGAGGAGGTTCACGAGGATGATTCTGGGAATGAAGGGGTTAACATATGAGGAAAGTTTGACAGCCTTGGGCCTTTACTCACTAGAATTTAGAAGAATACGTGGGGATCTCATTGAAACATACCGAATATTGAAAGGACTAGACAGGGTGGATGTGAGGAGTATGTTTCCTTTGGTGAAGGTATCCAGAACTAGAGGCACAGCCTCAAAATTGAAGGGCAAACTTTTAGAACAGAGATAAGGAAGATTTTGTTTTGGCCAGAGAGCAGTGAATCTGTGGAATGCTCTGCCACAGACTGCGGTAGAGGCCAGGTCCGTGAATATATCTAAAGCGGAAATTGATCGTTTCCTGATCAGTCAGGGCATCAAAGGATATGGTGAGAACGTAGGTGTATGGGGTTGAGTGGGATCCGGAATTGCCATGATGGAATGGAGGAGCAGACTCGATGGGCTGAATGGCCCAATTCTGATCCAATGTCTTATGATCTAGTGGTCTTCATCGGGACCTTTCATATTAATTTAGTTTATTTGACTATTCATTCGGATCTGCACTAATTTTGAACAAGTTGTCATTTCATGCAGATTTATTTTGGTAAAGATCCTATTTTAACTGGAGTCACCCAATCATAAAATAAAGATACCAAATAACCAGTTTGTTTCCCCCCAGGAAATCCAGATAAAAGCTTTCTTTGAAACTACTGTGTGGGAGATTTGTGTACAAGTTGCTTGGTTAAGTCTTATGTTCAATTTGTATGATTCGTAAGTTCTTCTTTATCTGTCCATGTACACATCTTCCCCCAACCCCCCCCCCCAACACACACACACATACACACTTAATAAATGGGCTATGTCCTTGCAGCAACTTTTTTTGCAAAAATTCGCGCAGCGGCAGATAGAGTGAATCATCGACCAGCTGCGGTAGTGGTGAGTCTGTCAGAGACATCAATTGCATCCGGCACTCCCGGAGCAGGTTCATCGACATCGGTGCAGATTGGGGAACCGCTTTGCTCAGCACCTTCACATTGACTGCCGCAAAACACAGGATCTCCCGTTGTCCACCAATTTCAGTGAGACTTCCCATTCCCATTCTGACATTGCCACGAAGTGGCTACTCTCAGGTTGGAGGAGCAACACCTCATTTTTCTGTCTGGGTAGTCTTTAAACTAGTGGAATGCACATTGATTTCTCTAACCCAGTAATTTCTACCTCCCCCCACACACACACACTTTTCCCTTTTACCATTCCTCATTTTGGTTACCATCTTACTGCGTTTCTTTGCCTCACCTGCCAATCGTTCCCAAACAAGAGAAAATCCGCAGATGCTGGAAATCCAAGCAACACACACAAAGGAGCTCAGCAGGCCAGGCAGCATCTATGGAAAAAAGTAGAGTCGACGTTTCGGGCCAAGACCCATCATTCCCCTTGGATTACCTTCTGCCCTTTCTTCCACTGCCCTCTCCAAGCAGATTACTCCTTCGGCCCTTTCCCTAGTGCGCCTATGCTCTCCCAGCTTCTCACTTCATAGCCCCTTTCTCACTGACTTTTCCCCTCACCTGGTCTCATTCATCATCTGGCAGCCTGTGCTCCACCTCCTCGCCCCTGCCTTATTTTTCTGCCTCTTTCCCCTCCCCCCGCCCCAGTTTCCAGTCCTGATGGGTGTCCCAGGCTGAAACATCGATAGTGTTTATTCCCCTTCATAGATGTCTGGCATAGAATCATGGAGACATAGAACAGTGGAGCATAGAAGCAAACCTTTGGGCCCATATATTTCCTGCCAAATTTTCATTCTGCCTAGTCCCATTGACCTGCCCCTGGAATATCGCCCTCCATTACTCTCCCTTCCATGTACCTATCCAAATTTTTCTTAAATGCTCATTCCACACTCTGACTATCCTCTAAATGAAGAAGTTCCCCTTCATGTTTCCCTTAAACATTTCACCTTGTATCCTTAACCCACAACCTAGTTCTAGTATCACCCTTCCTCAGTGGTAAAAGCCTGTTAACATTTGTTTTATCTATACCTCTCATAATTGTATATACCTTTATCAAATCTCCCCTCATTCTACTACAGTCCTGGGAATAATGTCTTAACCTATTTAAACTTTCCCTATAACTCAGGTCCTCAACCCAGCAACATCCATGTAAATTTTCTGTGCACTCTTTCAATTTTATTGATATCTTTTCTGTAGGTAGGTGACCAGAACTATACACAATACTGCAAATTAGGCCAAACCAATGCCTTAAACAACTTCAACATAACAGCCCAACTTTTGTATTAATATTTTGATTTAGGAAGGTCAATGTGCCAAAAGCTCTCTTTATGACCCTATCTACCTGTGACACCATTTTCAAGGAATTATGGATCTGTATTCCCAGATCCCTCCGTTCTACCACACTCCTCAGTTCACTGTGTAAGTCCTAGCTTTGTCCCCCAAAGTGCAACTCCTCACACTTGTCTGCATTAAATCCCACATGCCATTTTTAGCCTAATTTTCCAGCTAGTCCAGATCCTGATACTAGCCTTCTTCGCTGTCTAGTATGCCCCCGAATTTGGTATCTGTAAAATTTTCTGATGGGCAGTTTACCACATTATTATCCAGACCTTTGCCATTGATAACAGCAGCTCCGATCCCTGTGGCACACCACCATTCATGGGCCTCCATCCAGGCCTGCATAGATGACCAGGCAGATCTTCAAAAGGACTGATTTTTGTCCTTTGCTATCCTTTTGCTCTTAATACATGTGAAGAAGCTGCTGGGATTCTCCTTTACCTTGTCATGTCTTCTTTTAGCTCTCCAGATGTCCCTTAAGTGCTCTCCTGCTGAGTTCCATCAGGTTTTGTGTTTGTTGTTCAGAAGCTGGTTAGTTTCCTCACAGTCAGGACACAGAAAATTAAATGCAAACTGCTATTATTAATTAAATAGCACCATCCAGAGACAGAGAAGCAGTTTCAGCGACAGGTTACTATCGATGCAATGCTCCTCAGACAGGATGAAGAGGTCAATACTCCCCAATGCCATTAGGCTTTACAATTCTACCGCCAGGACTTAAGAACTTTTTAAAAGCTATTATTAATGCTTTTTGAGATAGTGATTTAGATGCATATCATATTTTTTACTGAGTTAAGTATTGTATGTAATTAGTTTTGCTACAACAAGTGTATGGGACATTGGAAAAAAAGTTGAATTTCCCCATGGGGATGAATAAAGTATCTATCTATCTATCTATCTATCTATCTATTTTGACAAGCGGTAACATATCTTTATTCGCGACCCCTCGCTGTCAGATGAAACGGCACAGGTGCTCAAGGGAATTTTGTTTCCATTTTAAATAGTATTCTAATTTAACAACTCATTCTTATTGACACTACCTTAAAAGAGGTCCATGTACACTATCTCTCTATTCCTCTTTTGAACTATCTATTTATTTATGTTCTGTAACTTAGGGTACTTTTTTATGAGTGGTGCTATGCGTTAAAAGATAAGTTAGCACTACTGAAAATGTTGTCCATAAGTGTAAAGGCTTTGCTCTGTTTATTCTTTGTAGGCATTTATTAATATGAATAAAGTTTATTTTGAAATATAAAGGTTTCTAAATACAAAATAACCCATGATCCCACATTAGGTTGAAGCTTCCAGCCTCCCTGTCTCCTACAGAAATGCAGTTCACCCACATATGCAGTTAGATTTGACCTATTTCTGTTGCATTGTTTTGTGCAGCACCAACATTAAGTAGGGCTCCCATCAAAAAACGAACACAACTGGTCCGTCAAGTAGTTGGGAACAGTGATGGGTTGTTTGCATCCAGAAAGAAAGAGTAGCATTGGTATCTACAGAATTCCTGAGCTAACCAGCTTCAAATGAGCACAGCTGCCCGCACTTTACTGTGCAATCATCAGGGAAATGTGTGGGTCATCTCTTAAAGGCACACTGCCCACGGCAATCAGACAGCTGTAAGACTCCTTTTCGGTGGAGAGAACTCCAAAAAAGGCTCTGCAAAGTCTAGGTGCATGAAACACACACCAGGAGGGAGAAAGTGGCCTTAGTCAGGCAGAAGACTAAGAGTATAAGAGTATAGCTGGAGCTGCTCCTGCAGCAGTGGGAACTCCAGTGCTATGGAGCAACGACAAATGTTTTACTACAAGATACTGCACCTTACACATTTGTCCAGATGCACAAACACAGACACATTTCCTCACTCAGGTGAATGGTTACCTACAAAACCCTTTACTCCATTCATGACCCCCGATTCCTACACCACCAGTGTCGTGGTTTTTTGTGCCTTACAAATGACCAGGAGACGCAGAAGGTTCTTCAAGAAGGGTTAAACTTTAATTTGCAAATCAAAGCTGAGACAGTCATTGAGCTAGTCGCTGATTGCCCACCGAGGACACAGCAGCTTTTAAAGCAATCTCCTGGTCCAATTGCTATAGTTGCATATCACACGTACTATCTTGTCCCTATTGTTTCTACCCACTGACCCAACCATGTTCCAATCCACATCTCTTTAGCTGCCTCTCATTAACATACTATTGTCTTCTACATTCTTAAGATATATGCATAGCAAATAGCAAGCTCTTTCCTGTAGCTACCTCTTATTAACACACCATTGTCATCTTAAGACTGCAGTCTCCTACCAAATTGGATACATGCATAGAAAATAATAAACTCAGAACTGAGCAATGTTCTAATCTACATTTCTTTAGCTCTTTAGCTACCTCTACATTCCTAAGATTTCATTCTACTAAATTGAGTACATGCATAGCAAATAGGAGCAAGCTCAGAACTGACTTCATAGTTTTGGTATATTTATACTTTTATACTCCAAAACCAGCTACAGAGAGTCACAGAGCCATGACAGTACATAAATAGGGCATTTGGTCCAACTCATCCATGCCAACTAAGATACCCATCCATGCTAGTACCACTTGCCCATATTTGACCCATATCTCCCTAAACTTTTCCTGTCCAAGTACCCCCTTTCCTATCCATGCACCCACTTCAACCCACTAATGTCGGTCTACCCCTCCACTCTCACACAGAGGTCAAGCCTCTGACAGCCTACCTCTGCTCCTATTTTGTGTGTCTGATCAAAACGTTGTGACGTGCTGCTGTCTTGCCACTGTCGGTGCTGAGCAGCATTCCAGACTACAACGAACCTACACCGTTTGAAGGCAGAGCATCTGAGGAAAGTGTCTTTTGTGCTGAGGTCATACTTATTTAAGCCAAGTATCACTAACCAAAAAGTGGAAATTGGATCAAACCATCTACATTCTAGAGTTGGGTACAGTACATTTAATGGTTGGCCTACGCAATAGGGTATGAGGAGATTTTGTACATAGAACATAGTGTATAGTACTGTGCAGGCCCTTCAGCACATGATATCATGCTGACCTTTTAATTTTCTCCAAGATCAATCTTACCCTGCCCTCACACATAGCCCTCCATATTTCCATAGATATTCCACACCGGACAAGCAGCGTTGCATTTGGTGAAGGGGGATCTGCGTGGGAATCTTGCAGAGGCTTCACTGGCTGTCTGCTGCCCAAAATGCACTCTTCTTCTCGTGTATTCCAGCAGGCCATCTAGTGCAGGAGCTCAGGCCTCACCATAGCAACGACATGCAGGCCATTACAGGGCCGTCTGATATATTTAAATGCAGAGAATAGAGAATTCCCTGGATTGCAGCTGGTTTTTGTATAAAGTTCCAGAAAGCAGTCCAGGAAGAGTCCTTGGACAAATACTCACTCCCCGTGTGAGCTCAGCCTATGAGATGTGCATCAGTCTGTTATGCTCCAATGTAGACATTGTCACACAGGTTATAGCATTTGTGCTTCTGGAGTCTGAAGGAATGGTCACAGATTTCTCACCTCTCTGGCTGGGAGTTCCAGATCGGTTCTGCTGCCTTTTTGGTGGAAGTTAACCGCCAGGTAAAAAGCAAGTATAGTATTTCATTTGATCTGATATAAGGAACGCTTTTGTTTGAATGTTTTGAAATATGTTTGTATGTTTAGACCTTATTTAATGTTGACATTATCTTGAACCTTTGGCAGGTCCTGAGTGATTGTGGCTGTCCAAGACGCTCACAATTTTTTTAGTTAAGCAGCAGGTTTGATCACAGGTGAGCTTGGTGGGAGGGGGATGGGTGTGGTTGGAATAGGTTAGGGAATTGGGGGATGTGATGGGATTGGTGTGGGCCAACACATCACTACTCTCAGGACCCATCTTCCTTCTGCATCCAGAGAACAGATAGGCCAACCTATCTCATCCCCATGGAGATTGCCTACGTAAGAACACATATGTTACAGATCTCAGAAAGTCTGTCCCACGTGTTAGATGCTCAATAAGTAATGAGGTTGCAGAATCACTAAATTAAGCCTGTGAAAAAGCAGCTTTTGTCGATAAAACGAGCAGTTCAAGCTTTTCGCACTGTGCCCTTATTCTATGAAGTGTGATCATGTGCATCCCACGTACCTGTTAAGAGGAATCTTTCTCCTAGGGGTCTGAAAATGTATCCAGCACTGGAATTCACAAGACACGTGCAATTCAGCAGTTTGTAGATAAGTAGAAGCAACAGAGTGAATCCTCAGTCCCTCCGAGTTGAGGAAATTTTGCTTTCCCTCCAATTCACAGGCAAATGGGACAGCTTAGATGGGAACCTTGGTCAGCATGAAGCAGTTGGGTGAATGGCCTGTTTCTGTGCTGTATGACTATGACTCGATGTCAATGACTCTCCAGCCTTTTCCATTTTTGTTTTATTTTTCCAGCTTCTGAATATAATTTTTTAAATTTTCCTTTATTACGAGTTTTGAGGTGTGGAGCCAGCAAACTCGGACACAGGTGGGTAGACGGGGCTCCATGTAGCAGGTGCTCCTTCCACTGCTGCCTTGGTTTCTGTGTGTGATGCACCATCAATAACTCACTCTGAGGCGTAAAAGCGAGGTATCGGCTTTTATTGACTGGAAGAAGGAACAAGCAGTGAGTGACCACTATACTACATCCTGGAGACAGAGAGGCCGGGCTCAGACTTCCATCACCTTTATACAGGGGTCTGTGGGAGGAGCCACAGGAGCAGTCAGCGGGGGGGGGGGGGGGGGTGTCCAGACAGGTATATGTAGTTCACCACATTCACCCCCCCTTTGTTTTAAAAAGAGTCCCCATGGGGCGAAGTTTCTTACAAGTATATTTACAGGTTAAGTCTATCAGGTGGTTGAATCTGTCGCTGCGATCTACGTAGCTCCGGCTGTGATTGCACAGGTGCTGGTGGTGGTGATTGCACAGATGCCGGTGGTGATTGCACAGGTGCAGGTGGTGGTGATTGCACAGATGCCGGTGGTGGTGATTGCACAGGTGCCGGTGGTGGTGATTGCACAGATGCCGGTGGTGGTGATTGCACAGGTGCTGGTGGTGGTGATTGCACAGGTGCCGGTGGTGATGATTGCACAGGTGCCGGTGGTGGTGATTGCACAGGTGCCGGTGGTGGTGATTGCACAGGTGACGGTGGTGGTGATTGCACAGATGCCGGTGGTGGTGATTGCACAGGTGCCGGTGGTGGTGATTGCACAGATGCCGGTGGTGGTGATTGCACAGGTGCCGGTGGTGGTGATTGCACAGATGCCGGTGGTGGTGATTGCACAGGTGCCGGTGGTGGTGATTGCACAGGTGCCGGTGGTGATTGCACTGGAGACGGTAGTTGTGATTGCACAGATGCCGGTGGTGGTGATTGCACAGGTGCCGGTGGTGGTGATTGCACAGGTGCCGGTGGTGATTGCACTGGAGACGGTAGTTGTGATTGCACAGATGCCGGTGGTGGTGATTGCACAGGTGCCGGTGGTGGTGATTGCACAGGTGCCGGTGGTGATTGCACTGGAGACGGTACTTGTGATTGCACAGATACCGGTGGTGGTGATTGCACAGATGCCGGTGGTGGTGATTGCACAGGTGCCGGTGGTGGTGATTGCACAGGTGCCGGTGGTGGTGATTGCACAGGTGCTGGTGGTGGTGATTGCACAGGTGCCGGTGGTGGTGATTGCACAGATGCCGGTGGTGGTGATTGCACAGGTGCCGGTGGTGGTGATTGCACAGGTGCCGGTGGTGATTGCACAGATGCCGGTGGTGGTGATTGCACAGGTGCCGGTGGTGATTGCACTGGAGACGGTAGTTGTGATTGCACAGATGCCGGTGGTGGTGATTGCACAGGTGCCGGTGGTGGTGATTGCACAGGTGCCGGTGGTGATTGCACTGGAGACGGTACTTGTGATTGCACAGATGCCGGTGGTGGTGATTGCACAGGTGCCGGTGGTGGTCATTGCACAGGTGCCGGTGGTGGTGATTGCACAGGTGCCGGAGGTGGTGATTGCACAGATGCCGGTGGTGGTGATTGCACAGATGCTGGTGGTGGTGATTGCACAGGTGCCGGGTGTGATTGCACAGGTGCCGGTGGTGGTGATTGCACAGATGCAGGAGGTGATGATTGCACAGATGCCGGTGGTGGTGATTGCACAGGTGCCGATAGTGGTGATTGCACAGATGCCGGTGGTGGTGATTGCACAGGTGCCGGTGGTGATGATTGCACAGATGCCGGTGGTGGTGATTGCACAGGTGCCGATAGTGGTGATTGCACAGATGCCGGTGGTGGTGATTGCACAGGTGCCGGAGGTGGTGATTGCACAGGTGCCGATAGTGGTGATTGCACAGATGCCGGTGGTGGTGATTGCACAGATGCCAGTGGTGGTGATTGCACAGGTGCCGGAGGTGGTGATTGCACAGGTGCCGGTGGTGGTGATTGCACCGGAGACGGTGGTGATGATTGCACAGTTGCCGGAGGTGGTGATTGCACAGGTGCCGGTGGTGGTGATTGCACAGGTGCTGGAGGTGGTGATTGCACAGGTGCCGGTGGTGGTGATTGCACAGATGCTGGTGGTGGTGATTGCACAGATGCCGGTGGTGGTGATTGCACAGGTGCCGGTGGTGGTGATTGCACAGGTGCTGGAGGTGGTGATTGCACAGGTGCCGGAGGTGGTGATTGCACAGGTGCCGGTGGTGGTGATTGCACAGATGCCGGTGGTGGTGATTGCACAGGTGCCGGAGGTGGTGATTGCACAGGTGTCGGTGGTGGTGATTGCACAGGTGCCGGTGGTGGTGATTGCACAGGTGCCGGAGGTGGTGATTGCACAGGTGCCGGTGGTGGTGATTGCACAGATGCCGGTGGTGGTGATTGCACAGGTGCTGGTGGTGATTGCACAGGTGCTGATGGTGGTGATTGCACAGATGCCGGTGGTGGTGATTGCACAGGTGCCGGTGGTGATTGCACTGGAGACGGTAGTTGTGATTGCACAGATGCCGGTGGTGGTGATTGCACAGGTGCCGGTGGTGATTGCACTGGAGACGGTAGTTGTGATTGCACAGATGCCGGTGGTGGTGATTGCACAGGTGCCGGTGGTGGTGATTGCACAGGTGCCGGTGGTGATTGCACTGGAGACGGTACTTGTGATTGCACAGATGCCGGTGGTGGTGATTGCACAGGTGCCGGTGGTGGTCATTGCACAGGTGCCAGTGGTGGTGATTGCACAGGTGCCGGTGGTGGTGATTGCACAGATGCCGGTGGTGGTGATTGCACAGATGCTGGTGGTGGTGATTGCACAGGTGCCGGGTGTGATTGCACAGGTGCCGGTGGTGGTGATTGCACAGGTGCCGATAGTGGTGATTGCACAGATGCCGGTGGTGGTGATTGCACAGGTGCCGGTGGTGATGATTGCACAGGTGCCGGAGGTGGTGATTGCACAGGTGTCGGTGGTGGTGATTGCACAGGTGCCGGAGGTGGTGATTGCACAGGTGCCGGTGGTGGTGATTGCACAGGTGCCGGAGGTGGTGATTGCACAGGTGCCGGTGGTGGTGATTGCACAGATGCCGGTGGTGGTGATTGCACAGGTGCTGGTGGTGATTGCACAGGTGCTGATGGTGGTGATTGCACAGATGCCGGTGGTGGTGATTGCACAGGTGCCGGTGGTGATTGCACAGGTGCCAGTGGTGATTGCACCGGAGACGGTGGTTGTGCTGGTTCCGGCCTAACTGGAGGTGTCAGCCCACTAGGCGTCAGTGATCCCTCATGCGTGTGCGAGGCACCTGGAATATACGCGTACGAGACTCCCGGTATATGAGTGTCGTGAGGGGTCAGTGTAGGGCTTGGTGTGCGCGGTGTCACCTCGGGTACAGGGTTCATAGTTACCATGGAGTGTTCGGGGTAGTGGTCTGCTGCTCCTGCGGGCGCCAGGTCGCAGATGGAGACCGTGTCCTCCTGCCCATCAGGTAAGACCACGTAAGCATACTGGGGGTTCGCATGTAGAAAGTGAACCCTCTCGACCAGCCGGGAGTATTTATTGCTCCGCGCATGTTTCCGGAGCAGCGCTGGCCCTGGGGATGTCAGCCAAACCGGTAGGGTGGTCCCAGTGACAGACTTCCTGGGAAAAGAGAATAGGCGCTCGTGAGGGGTGGCATTGGTGGACGTACATAACAGGGAGCGGACAGAGTGGAGTGCCTCGGGGAGGACCTCCTGCCATCGAGAGACCGGCAACCCTTTTGACTTAAGGGCTAAAAGTGTGGCCTTCCACACTGTGGCATTCTCCCTCTCCACCTGTCCATTCCCCCGGGGATTATAACTCGTGGTCCTACTAGTAGCAATGCCCCTAGCTAGCAGGTACCGGCGCAGCTCGTCACTCATAAAGGAGGACCCTCTATCACTGTGGATATAGCAGGGATATCCGAACAGAGTGAAGAGCTGGCGCAGGGCTTTTATGACGGACGTGGTAGTGGTGTCGGGGCAGGGGATGGCAAAGGGGAACCGCGAGTACTCATCAATAATATTGAGAAAATAGACATTGCGGTCGGTGGAGGGAAGGGGGCCTTTAAAGTCAACACTCAGTCACTCAAAAGGGCGGGTGGCCTTGACAAGTTGCGCCGTTTCAGGACGGTAGAAGTGCGGTTTGCACTCAGCGCAGATTTGGCAGTCCCTGGTCATCGTCCTGATGTCCTCCAGGGAGTACGGCAGGTTCCGGGCTTTCACGAAATGGTAAAATCGGGTGACCTCCGGATGACAAAGATGTGCATGGAGGGCGTATAGCTGGTCGAGCTGTGCGCTGGCACATGCTCCCCGGGATAGGGCATCAGGGGGCTCATTGAGCCTTCCAGGCTGGTACAGGATATCATAGTTGTAGGTGGAGAGTTCTATTCTCCACCGCAAAATTTTATCATTTTTGATTTTGCCCCGCTGTTGGTTGCTGAACATGAACGCAACCAAGCACTGGTCGGTCAGCAAGGTGAGCCTTTTGCCGGCGAGATAGTGCCTCCAGTGCCTAATAGCTTCCACTATGGCCTGGGCTTCTTTCTCCACCGCAGAGTGCCGAATTTCAGAGCCTTGAAGGGTATGAGAAAAGAATGCTACTGGCCTGCCTTCCTGATTGAGGGTAGCAGCCAGCGCGAAGTCGGAGGCGTCACTCTGTACTTGGAAGGGAATGGTCTCGTCCACTGCATGCATCGTTGCTTTGGCAATGTCCCCTTTAATGCAGCTGAAGGCCGTGCAGGCCTCAGCAGAGAGGGGAAAAGTGGTAGACTTGACCAGGAGGTGGGCCTTGTCTGCGTAATGGGGGACCCATTGGGCGTAATAGGAAAAAAAACCCAGGCACTGTCTGAGGGCTTTGAGAGAGGTGGGAAGAGGGAGTTCTAATGGGGGCGCATACGGTCGGGATCAGGGCCAATGACCCCGTTCTCCACGACATACCCAAGGATAGCGAGTCGGGTGGTTCCGAACACACACTTGTCCCTGTTATAAGTAAGGTTCAGAGTTTTGGCCACTTGGAAAAATTGTTGGAGGTTGGTGTCGTGATCCGACCAGTCGTGACCACAGATGGTGATGTTATCCAGATAGGGAAATGTGGCCTTCAGTTGGTACTGGTCCACCATCCGGTACATTTCCCTCTGGAAGACTGAGACATCATTTGTGACACCAAATGGGACGCGCAGGAAGTGATAGAGCCTGCCGCCCACCTCGAAGGCGGTGTAGGGGCGGTCCTCTGGGCGGATGGGGAGCTGGTGATAAGCGGATTTCAGATCTGTTGTCGAGTACACCTTGTACTGAGCTATCTGGTTGACCATATCCGCGATGCGGGGTAAGGGGTAAGCGTCAAGCTGCGTGAACCTATTGATGGTTTGACTATAGTCCACGACCATCCTATTTTTCTGCACAGTCCAAACAACAACCACCTGGGACCGCCAAGGGCTTGTGCTTGGCTCAATGATCCCCTCCCCGAGCAGCCGCTGCACCTCTGACTGAATGAAGGCCCTGTCCCCCGTGCTGTACCTCCTGCTTTTAGTTGCCACCGGTTTACAGTCAGGGGTCAGGTTGGCGAACAGCGGTGGGGGAGGGATCTTGAGGGTGGAGAGGCTGCAAGTGGTGTCAGTAGCGCAGCTGTCGGCATGGTGCTGGGTGGGATGTGTGGGTCGGTGTGTGTGTGTGGTCAGTAGCGGGGTATATGGCGAGGTCCCACAAAACTCAGGATTCCTGACAGTGAGTGGTGGGAGGGGCCCGTCATATGCCATAGACACACTTTCGAGGTGGCTCTGGAAGTCCAGCCCCAATAGCACAGGCACGCACAGTTGAGGCATGACCAGTAGTGCAAAGTTCTGATATTCTGTGCCCTGCACCACCAATGTCGCTACACAACCCACCCGGATGTCTGTGGAATACGACCCAGAAGCCATGGTGATCCTCTGGCTTACCGGCTGTGTCACGAGTCCACAGCGTTGCACCGTGTCCGGGTCAATAAAACTCTCGGTGCTGCCCATGTCAAACAGGCAGCTAGTCCTGTGCCCCTCCACCAGGATGTCCATCACTGACCTTGCAAGCTGGTGTGGGGCGCTTTGGTCGAGGGTTACGGTGGCCAGAGTTGAACTGCCGTCTTGGTGCCCGGTAAACACTGGCGGGTCGGGGGCGGGGCATGGTGACGCCGACAAAGATGGCCGCCAACATCCGGGCTTGCAAGATGGCGGCCCCCACATCTCACACGCCGCGCTACTCGACCCCGCTCGCGGTTTAGACTTACAGACCCTGGCGAAATGGCCCTTTTTCCCACAGCTGGAGCAGGTCGCTTCTCGAGCCTGGCAGTGTTTTCGGGGATGCATTTTGAGTCCACAGAAGTAACACAGCTCAGGCTTTTGCCTGGCCGCTGCCGTGGTCGGGTTTGGGGAGTTCGTGGAATCGCGACTGGCAGCGGCGTTGGCGAATTCGCTCACGGGAACCGGCGGCGGCGGGGTCTGAGGCATCCATGGAACCGGCGGGGAATCGCGCGGCTGGACAGCGTCAGCGTTGTGCAGAGCAGCCTCCAGCATGTCGGCCGTCTCAATCGCCAAGCGTAAGGTAAGATTGGCATTTTCTAGCAGCCGCTGGCACACGTACACTGACCTAATTCCTGTCACAAAGGCGTTCCGTACCAAGAGTTCCGCATGCTGTTCCGCCGTGAGCGTTTTACAGTCACAAGTCCACACGAGTGTCTGCAGAGCTCGGAGAAACTGGGCGCACGACTCCGCAGGCCGCTGTCGGCGTGTAGCTAAACGATGTCTTGCGTAGACGGCGTTCACCGGCCGCAGGTACTGTCTTTTGAGGGCGTCCAGTGCCCCTTCGTAGGTCGACAGGTCCCTGATAAATGAATAAACTTTTGGGGTGACTCTCGAGAGGAGAATTCTGTGCATAACAGCGGGGTCAATTGCATGAACCTCCTCCAAGTATGATTGGAAGCATGCAAGCCAGAGTTCAAAGGCAAGAGCCGCTTCAGGGTCTTGGGGGTCCAAATCCAATCTTTCCGGATGTAAAACGGTTTCCATGTTTTAAAACTTCCAGTCAATAAAATTGATGCACGATCAATAACTCACTCTGAGACGTAAAAACGAGATATCGGCTTTTATTGACTGGAAGAAGGAACGAGCAGTGAGTGACCACCATACTACATCCTGGAGACTGAGAGGCCGGGCTCAGACCTCCATCACCTTTATACAGGGGTCTGTGGGAGGAGCCACAGGAGCAGTCATCAGGGAGCATGTCCAGACAGGTATATGTAGTTCACCACAGTGTGATAGCACCAAATGCACCTGTGGTTCTCTGTGCTATCCTGAATGGCCCTTCACTGTTCTCAGCAGTCATGGGCCTGTGATTTCTATGAGTCAGCGGAGATATTACACTTCTTAAGTCTTCTTGGAAAATATCCACTTATCGTTTTCTTTGTGGATAATCATTGAGTACTGCAGGATGTGCATTTAATGTGAGGGTGAGAAAGTTTAAAGAAAGTATACAGGACAAGTTTTTTACGTAGAGCGGTAGCTGTCTGGAACAGGCTGTCAGGGGTAGTGGCAGAAGCAGATTTGATAGTGGCATTTAAGAGGCCGTTAGACACATGGATTTGCAGGGCATGAAAAGATAAGGATCATGTGCTAGCAGAAGAGATTTAGTTTAATTTGGTATCATGTTCAACGCAGACATCATAGACTGATGGAACTATTTCTGTACTGTACTGTTCTATGTTCTATGTATCCTGTTTACAAGGGGACTAAAATGTGTGTCACTAGTGATTTGTGCAATTGCAACAGTACTTCCCTGTTTCTAAACTCTAAACACTTTGCAATGAAGGCCAATAACCCATTTGCCTTCCTAGTTACTTGCTGCATCTGCCTGCTAACTTTCCATAGCCTGTGTATAAGAATGCCTTTGCACTTTGCTCATTTACAAACTTTCTCCATTGAGATAATTGCTTGTGTATAGATTTTTCTGAATAAAATAGATGGTCCTACATTAAACTCCATTTGCCTAGTTTTCACCTGCTCACTTACTCTTTCTGTTACCCTTTGTAGTGTTGATGCTTCCTCATCACAGCATTTGTGCTGTTCCTTTCCATGCCTTGTGGTGCATCGGGTGGCAACCGTGCTATTTCTTTATGTTTTGTTTGGTTTTTTTTTACAAGGCTGAGTTGCTAGCTTGATTCTCAATCTAGCACGGATGGAAAGTGTGCAAGGTGTTGGCCAGGATCGAACCTGGGACCACTTGCCTCAGAGTCTGGTTTGGATGCCACCCAGCACTGGCTAGCATCGCAGCATGTGCCCTGACCTGCTTCCATCATATAGACAAACTTGGATACCTTACACTTTGCATCATCCTCCAGATCATTGATATAAATCATGAAGTGAAGACTGGTTATCATATGGAGGTCAGAGAGTTGGAATAATTGGGTATTTTTTTCAGGCTGGACAGACATAATGAACAGTATGTCTCAAGGATCAGTTACTTGTTATCTGTATCCAGTTGGAGGAACATGCAGAGTGTAATATATCCAAAATTTACTGATGTGGGTGCAAGGGCAGGCTGCAACGAGGGTGTGTGGACCCTTCCAACAGGGAACAGCTCAAGCAACACACACAAAAAAACTAGAGAAACTCAGCAGGCCAGGTAGTATCTATGGAAAAGAGCATAATTGACATTTCAGGCTGAGACCCTTCATCAGGACTGGAGAAAAAAAATGAGCAGTCAGAGATAGAAGGTGGGGGGAGAGGAAGAAGAACCACAACGTGATAGGTGAAACCAGGAAGTGGGGAGAGGTGAAGTAAAGAGCTGGGAAGTTGACTGGTAAAAGAGATACAGGGCTGGAGAATCCCATTCCAACATGTCAGTCCATGGCCTCCTCTACTGTCGCGATGAGGCCACACTCAGGATGAGGAGCAACACCTTATATTCCATCTGGGTAGCCTCCAGCCTGATGGCATGATCACTGATTTCTCAAACTTCCAGTTATGTCCTCTGCCTCACCATTCCCCATTCCTTTTTCCCTCTCCAACCTTATCTCCTTACCTGCCCATCACCTCCCTCTGGTGCTCCTCCCTTTTCTTTCTTCCATGGCCTTCTGTCCTCTCCTATCAGATATCCTCTTCTCCAGTCCTGTATCCATTTCACCAGTCAACTTCCTAGCTCTTTATTTCACTCGTCTCCGCTCTCCCCAATCCTGGTTTCACCTATCACCTCGTGTTTCTTCCTCCCCTTGTGTTGCTTGGCTTTCCAGCAGATTTTTACTTGCTTGTGAGGGAACAGCTCAGTTGAGTGAGTGAGTCAGTAAGTGAAAGCTTGACAAATGAAGTTTAATGTAGGAATGAATGATGCACTTCTGTGGGTGGAATCAAGAGAAAGACTGAAAATGAGTGGAGATCAGTGATCTTGGTGTCTTTGTGAATGGAAAATAAATATCTGGAATACATACTCACAGATAATTGAGTAGGAAAATTGTACGTTGGCCTTTATTGTTAGGATGTTGCAATTGTACTGTAAATAAGTATTGTAATACGGTAATTTACAATTTGGCTGTACCCGAAGGACTCGATATTTTTCTGGTCCTCTTGTTTATGAAATGATATACTGAGGTTGGAGACTATCCAGAAGAGATTCATTTGGTTAATACCAGGAATGAAATGATTGGCCTATCTTGAATGACTAAAAGGTTAGGATATTGGAGTTTAGACTGTTAATCTTGTTAAAACATATGATGCTAAGGGAGCATGACAAACTAGAGATGGAGATGTTTCCACTAGTGGGAGAATCTTGAACAAGGGGAGGTGGATTCAAGCTAAGGGAGCAGTCATTTAAAACTGAGACACATAGGAACAGATTCTTGCAGAGGGTTGGGAATTCTCTACTCCACAGCATCGTGGAGGCAAGATCACTGGAAGGATTTAAAAAGGCATATGTACATTTTTGAGGGTTATGTGCAACTGACACTGAAGGGAATTTGAGGCCTTTGGCAGAGCAGCTAAGATCATTGTGTTTGGAGGGTTAGATTTAGAGGGCTAGGATATCTACACCTGCCCCTAGGATATCTACACTTGCCCCTAGGATATCTAACACAAAGTACACTGCAGATACTGGGGTCAAACCAACATGTATAACAAGCTAGAGGAACTCAGCAGGTCGGACAGCATCCGTGGAACCGAGCAGTCAATATTTCGGGTCCTAACGAAGGGTCTCAGCCCGAAACATTGACTGCTCATTTCTATGGATGCTGCCCGACCTGTTAAGTTCCTAGTATATCTACACCTGCCCCTAGGATATCTACTCTTTCTCCTAGTATATCTATACCTGCCCCTATTCCCTTGTGGATGCTCTCGCTAATTTTAAGGAAATGCACGTTAGTAATAATGTTAATTACAAGTTCAGATAATTAACATATCAATTACATTCTTTCACATCTCCAGCTCACAGTTTCTTCTGGGTAACTTCAAAATTCTTTTTCTTTCCCATTTATACTTTTCCAGACCAATGTCCCACTTTTATGACTTTTCCTATTGTTGTCTCTTCTACCTTGATTTATTATCCGTTCTAACATTACCCCCTCCTGCGTCTCATCACGTCAGACTAAGAATGACTTTTGAAAGGTCTAGATATTTGGAAGGGAGCACAGGAACCAAGGCCCCATAGAGTCAGAATACAGCAGGGGAACCAGGGCCATCCCATTCCCATTCTGATATGTCTATCCATGGCCTCCTCTATTGTCAAAATGAATCCAAACTCAGGTTGGAGGAACAACACCTTATATACCGGCTGGGTAGCCTCCAACCTGATGGCATGAACATTGACTTCTCTAATTTCCATTAATGCCCCCCCTCCCCTTCTTACCCCATCCCTGACATATTTAGTTGTTTGCCTGTTCGCCATCTCCCTCTGGTGCTCCCCCCCCCCCTTTCTTTCTCCTGAGGCCTCCCATCCCATGATCCTTTCCCTTCTCCAGTTCTGTATCACTTTCGCCAATCACCTTTCCAGCTCTTAGCTTCATTCCACCCCCTCCGGTCTTCTCCTATCGTTTCGCATTTTCCCCTCCCCCCACTACTTTCAAATCTCTTACTACCTTTCCTTTCAGTTAGTCCTGATGCAGGGTCTCGGCCCGAAACGTCGACAGCGCTTCTCCCTATAGATGCTGCCTGGCCAGCAGTGTTCCACCAGCATTTTGTGGGTGTTATTGTTCAATAAAACCTGTATGGATGAGTGTGTGCCTACAAAAGCTTACTGTAAATTCCCAAACCAAAAGCCATGGATGAACCAGGAGGTTCGTAGTCTGATGAGGGCTATATCTGTGGCATTTCAGTCTGGTGACCCAGGTCTGCACAAAAAAGCCAAGTATGACTTGTGATGGGCTATTTCAAAAGCCAAGAAACAAGCCCAAGAGTGTTTGGAGGCAATCGTGGATGTACGACATCTCTGGTAGGGTTTGCAGGCTATGACTTCCTACAAAGCAGAACCCAGCATCATCAATGGCAGCGATGCTTCACTACCAGATGAGCTCAATGCCTTTTATGCTCACTTTAAAAAGGAGAATAAAACCACAGCCATGAGGATCCCTGCAGCATTTGGTGACCCTGTGATCTCTGACTCGGAGGTCAACGTCAGTCTGTCTTCCAAGAGGTTGAACCGTCGTAAGGTGGCAAGGCTCGATGGAGTGCCTGGTAAGGCTTTGAAAACCTGTTCCAACCAAATGCCGGAGATATTTAAAGATACTTCATTCTCTCATTGCTGAGGTTAGAAGTTCCCACTTTGTTTCAAAAGGGCAGCAATTATACCAGTGCCCAAGAAGAGCAGCATGAGCTGCCCCAATGACTATCGCCAGGTAGCACTCACATATACGGTGATGAAATGCTTTGAGAGACATTGGTCATGGCTAGAATCAATACCTATCTTAGGAAGGAGCTGGACCCACTGCAACTTTCCTATCGCCACAATAGGTCTACAGCAGACGCAATCCCAATGGCTCTCCACACAGCCTTGGATCACCTGTACAATACAAATACCTATGTCAGGATGCTGTTTATTGACTGTAGCTCAGCATTAACACCATCTTTCCTACAGTCCTGATGGAAAAATTACAAAGCCTAGACCTCTGTACCTCTCTCTGCAACTGGATCCTCAACTTTCTAACCAGACCACAATCTGTGCAGATTGGAAATAACATCTCTACCTCGCTGACAGTCGACACTGGCTTACAACAAAGATGTGTGCTTAGCCCACTGCTCTACTCTCTCTACACCCGTGATTGTGTGACTAGGTGTAGCTGTTGATACAACAATTGTTGGCAGAATTTTAGATGGTAATGAAAGGGTGTACAGGAGTGAGATATATCAGTTAGCTGAGTGGTGTCATAGCAACAAGCTTGCACTCAACATCAGTAAGGCTAAAGAGTTGATTGTGGACTTCAGAAGGGGTAAGATGAGGGGGCACAATCCAATCCTCATAGAGGGATCAGAAGTGGAGAGAGTGAGCAATTTCAAGTTTCTGGATGTCAATATCTCTGAGAATCTAACCTGGACACAACATATTGATGCAGTTATAATGAAGGAAAGACAGTGGCTATATATCATTAGGAGTTTAAGGAGATTTGGTTTGTCAACTAAAACACCCAAAAACTTCTACAAATATACCAAGGGAGAGCATTCTGACTGGCTGCATCACCATTTGCTAGGGGGGGGGGGGGGGAGGGGGAGGGACTTCTGCAGAAGATCAAAGTAAGTTGCAGAAACTTGTAAAATCAGTCAGCTCCATCATGGATACAAGCCTCCGTACTATCCAAGACATCTTCAAGGAGCAGTGCATTAGGAAGGTGGTGTTCATCTTTCAGGATCTCCACCACCCAGCAGATACCCTCTTCTCATTATTACCATTGGGAAGGAGGTACAGAAGCCTAAAGGCACACACTCAGTGATTTAGTAACAGCTTCTTCCCTTCTGCCATCAGATTTCTAAATGGACATCGAATCCATGAATATTACCTCACTACTTTTTAAATTTCTATACTTTTTGCACTACTTATTTTATTTATTTATTGACATATATTACAGAGTAGGCCTTTCTGGTTCTTTGAACTGTGGCATCCAACAATCCCCCTATCTTATCTTAGTCTAATCACAGAACAATTTACAATGACCAGTTAACTGTACCGAAGACGAATCATAGAACAATTTACAATGACCAATTAACCTACCAACTGGTACATCTCTGGACTGTGGGAGGAAACTGGAGCACCCAGAGGAAACCCATACAGACACAGGGAGAACGTACAATCTCCTTACAGGCAGTGGTGGGAATTGTACCCAGGTCACTGGTACCGTAAAGTGTTGCGTTGACCACTACACTACCATGCCACCATACAGTTGTATGAACATATGAATTAGAAACAGGATTAGGCCAATCTGTTTCACAATTTCACTTTATTCCCTGGAACATAGGAGATGGAGGGGTGACCTGATAGAGGTACTGTATATAAGTTCATGTGTGGCATAGACTGGGTGAAAGTATATAGTTTCCCCACACTCCACCCCCACCCCAGGAGGGTTACTAAAACAAAGGATATAGGTTTAAGATCAGATACAAAGGATTTAAATCAGACTTAAGAGGCAGCTTCTTCCACCAAAGTGTGATGTGTACTTGGAACGAACTTCTACAATTTCTGATGGTACTGATCACGATAGTAGCATTTAAAAGCTATCGAGATAAGTAGATTATATGAAAGGGTTAGTCGACTATGGGCCAAACATGGGCGTACACTATTGGCATGGGTGACTGTGCTGAAGGACCTGCTCTGTGTTGTATGACTCTGTGATTTAGTGAGAAATAAAATGTTTTATCCTTAATCTTAAATGTTCTATATTTTTATGAGGAAAGAGAATCTTTAGTTCTAGATTCTCCCTAAAGGGAAAGCATCTTCTCCACATCCACCCTGCCAATACCCATGAGGATATTATGTGCTTCAATTGTCCCCTTTCACTCTGTTAAAGTTCAAATGGTAAAGCCCAATCTTGCCTCACAGAGTCATGAAATACAGAAACATGCCTTCTGGCCTAACTGATCTTTATCAACCAAGTTTCCTAACGGAGCTATTCCCATTTGTCAGCATTTGGCACATATCACTCCAAGCCATTCCTAATCATGTAACTGTTTAAATATCCTTTAAGTATTGTAATTGTACTCACTTCAGTGAGCTCATTCCATATATTCACCAGTTTAATGACATTTTTCCTATAACATGGCATTCAGAACTGTATGCAATACTGCACATGTAACCTAGCCATACAATTGTCCTTAGCCAACCCAACTCCTGTATTCAACATTCTGTCTGATGAAGCCAAGCATGTCAAAATGTCTTCTTCACTCTCTGTTTATCTGTGTTGCCACTTTCGTGGAAATATGAAACTGCTTCCAGGTCTCTCGGCTCTACAACATGGCCTAAGGCCCTACTATTTACTGCTTAAGTTCTGCCTTGGTTTGTACTTTGACATTGCAACACTGTGCATTGATTGGAATTGAATGCCAACTGTTATTCTGCAGACCATTGGCTCAGTTGATAAAGGTCCTGTTGTAATCTTAGATAACTTTCTTTACTGTCCACTATACCACCTAGTTCAGTGTCATTGGCAAACTTACTGACCACATGACCTTCATCCTCCTCAGAATCATTGATATAAACGATGAACTACAGTGGAGCCACCATCAATTGCAATGGTCACAGGCCTCCAGTTAGGAACAACCTTCCACCTCAGCCCTCTGTCTCCTACCATCAAGCCAATTTTGTGAACTCACCCTGGGATCCCATGTGGCCCAATTTTCTGTACTGGCCTTGTCGCCTTACCAAACTCTTTGCAAGAATCCACGTAGGCAATGTCTACTACACTTTTCTTACCTACCTTCTTGGTCACCTTATCTAAATAACAAACTCAACCAGATTCACAAGACATGATTTCACATGCAAAAAGCATGTTGACTATCCCTAATCAGTCATTGCTTTTCCAAATATATGTAGATCCTATCTTTCAGAACTCTCTCCAGTAACTCAGCCTCTCTGATGTTAGGCTCACTGATCTGTAGTTTCCAGGCTTTTTTCTTGCAGCTTTTCCTAATAGAAAACACATTTCTACAGATATACCACATTCTCACTGGTTGCACCATCACCTGGTATGGGAGGGGTCACGGCACAGGAGCAGAGTAAGCTGCAGAAAGAGGTAAGTCCTATCACCACCATCATGGGCACAATCCTCCCCAGCATCCAGGACACCTTCAAAAGGTGATGCCTCAAAATGATGGCATCCATCATTTAGGAATACCATCACCCAGGGCATGTCCTCTTTTCATTGCTACCGTAAAGGAGGAGGCACGGGAGCCTGAAGACATACATTCTACATTTCAGGAACAGCTTCTTCCCTTCAGCCATCGTATCTCTGAATGGACAATGAACCCGTGACCATCATCCCTGATGAAAATGGTGGAGATTGTCATCAAAACATTGATTATAATCAATACTTGTACCGGCTGGAAACCCAAGAAGAGTTTATTCATCATATATACCGGGAAAACAATAGATCCCTTTTCACTTCCTCAGTACTTTTCCCTCTTTTTTTCCACCACTTATTTAATTTATTTTTTTAATATTTACTTATTGTAATTGATAGTTTTTATTATTATGTATTACAATGTACTGCTGCTGCAAAACAACAAATTTCACCACATACAGAATGCCGGAGATATTAATCCTGACTCTGATTCTGATTCTGAACATTAGCCACTCCTCTGTCTCCCGGCACCTCACCCAAGGCTATCAGTGATATAAATATCTCTGCAAGGGGTCCCACAATTCCTTTCCCAGCTTCTCACAATGTTTGAGAATACATTCGCTCAGGCCTCATGACAGAATCTACCCATTCCAAGTAATTACTGGACTGGCCTGTTCATATTATCAGAGACTGCCAAAGTCTGTGTAAACAATGTTTACTACACTTCTTTGAATTGTTTCCATCAGATTAACATTCTTCCTTAAATAAACAGACAGATACTGTACATACTATTCCAGATACGGTCTTGTAATATCCTATACAACTAAAGCATAACATCCATACTTTTATATTCACTTCCTCTCGCAATAAACTATTACATCCTGATATTTGCTTTACCTGCACGCTAGTCTTGTGTGGACCATGCATTCAAGCACAAGTATCCCACTTAATCTCTGAACTGTGTAATCTCTCACCATTTTGATAAAATACTTTATTATATTTCCCATCAAAATGCACAATCCTATTTACCTACAATATAATTGCTGACTCTTATGTATATTGGTATTGGTTTATTATTGTCACATGTACCAAGGTACAGTGAAAAGCTTATCCTGCATACTTTTTATAAAGATCAAATCATTATACAGTGCATGGAGGTAAATAAGGTAAATAATAACTATGTAGAATAAAGTATAAAAGCTACCAAAAAAGTACAGTGCAGGTAAACGATAAAATGCAAGATCATAATGAGCCAGGTCTTATGCAAGAGGATAATTCGCTTAGGCCAGTTAGAAGAGTGGGCTGAAAGATGGCAGATGGAGTTTAATGCTGATAAGTGTGAGGTGCTACATTTTGGTAGGACTAATCGAAATAGGACATACATGGTAAATGGTAGGGCATTGAAGAATGCAGTAGAACAGAGTGATCTGGGAATAATGGTGCATAGTTCCCTGAAGATGGAATCTCATGTGGATTGGGTGGTGAAGAAAGCTTTTGGTATGCTGGACTTTATAAATCAGAGCATTGAGTATAGGAGTTGGGATGTAACGTTAAAATCGTACAAGGCATTGGTGAGGCCAAGTTTGGAGTATTGTGTACAGTACTGGTCACCAAATTATAGGAAAGATGTCAACAACATATAGAGAGTACAGAAGAGATTTACTAGAATGTTACCTGAGTTTGAGCACCTAAGTTACAGAGAAAGGTTGAACAAGTTAGGTCTTTATTCTTTGGAGCATAGAAGGTTAAGGGGGGTACTTGACAGAAGTATTTAAAATTATGAGGGGGATAGATAGAGTTGATGTGGATAGGCTTTTTCCATTGAGGTTAGGGGAGATTCAAACAAGAGGACATGAGTTGAGAGTTAAGGAGCAAAAGTTTAGGGGTAACATGAGGGGGAACTTCTTTACTCAGAGAATGGTAGGTGTGTGGAACGTGCTTCCGGTAGAAGTGGTAGAAGCAGGTTCGGTATTGTCATTTAAAGTAAAATTGGATAGGTATATGGACAGGAAAGGAATGGAGGGTTATGGGCTGAGTGCAGGTAGGTGGAACTAGGTGAGAGTAAGTGTTTGGCACACACTAGACGGACCAAGATGGCCTGTTTCTGTGCTGTAATTGTCATATGGTTATATGGTTATAATTCGAGAGCCTGATAACAGCAGGACAGAAACTGTCCTTGTCCCTGGTGTTACATGCTTTCAGACTTTTGAATCTTCTGTCCAGTGAGAGAGGAGAGAAAAAAGAATGTCCAGGGTGGATGAGGTCTTTGATTATCCTGGCTGCTTTACTGAAGCAGCGTGAAGTATAGGCAGGGTCTACAAAGGTTCCCGTGATGTGCGGAGCTGTGTCCACAACTCTTTGCAATATCTTGTGATCACGTGCAGAGCAGCTGCCGTACCAAGCTGTTATGCATCTGGGTAGGATGCTTTCTGTGGCGCGTCAATAAAAATTGGTAAGTGTCAATGGGGAAGTATCAATTTCTTCAGACTCCTTTGGAAGTAGAAGCATCGGTGAGCTCTCTTGAGCCGATCTTCTATCAATGCAAATATGTTCCTTGGAGATGTACTGTAAGAGACTGCAGATGCTGGAATCTGGAGCAACAAACAATGTGCTGGAGGAACTCAGCAGATTGAACAGCATCTGTAGGGGGAAAGAATGATCAAGATTTTGGGTTGAAACCCTGCAGCAGAACTGGTGTTAGTTCCCAAACTGAAATATGAACAATTAATTTCTCCCCACGGATGCTGCTTGACCTACAGAGTTCTCACAGCTGAGCACTTGTTGCTCTAAATATGTTAATACCTACACCAGTAGCACATCCATTTTGAGTACATCCTGGAATCCATTGCCTGCAATTTGAGAGCCAGTTTTAATAGAAGCAAGATCAGATGGAGCTTTAACATACTTATGTAGACTACTTTCTTTTTTATTTATTTTCCCTATCTGTTTTAGATACCTTGTCAGCAAAAAGAAATACTCTTGCTTTCACTTCATCATTCACCAATGAAAACAAAATTGTTTCTAGTACTGAAGATGCATTACCATTATTTTAGAAAATATATATTAATGTTAATTTCTCAAAAAATATCCCATAAACTGTCTTTTATTTTCATCAATTTGGTTTCTGTTGTTATATTATATGCCCTAAGAATAAAGTTCAGTTGCAGGTATCAGTCAAGCTTTGTCTATTGTATCCCTCATTAGATCATAAATATATGATCCATGCAAAAAATATCCATATAAATAGACTGATTCAAAATGTAGCAAAATTTCAATAACGGTAATTAAATGAAGTAACAGACAAATGGAAAACTCATTTTTTGAATTTTATTTCATTTTTGCGAGGTGAACAACACTGTCCAAGCTTATAAGCATTCTTCACTCAGATTTGCCCTTTGGTGAGTGTTGAAACAATTAAGTGTTTTGTTGACTAACAGTAAATTGAAAGAACAAAATATAATAATATTCTGTCAAATGAGAACTGACTAATACTTGATATAAATGTATAGGTTTTGTGCCAGCATTTAGATTGGAAGCAGAGTTGGGGAGAAAACAATTGACAAAAGGATTAATATAGAAGGAAAAGGAATACGTGATAAGGCTGGCCACTGAGTATATACTTGCAACAGAGTTACAACAAAAGAAAAGCTAGCAAAGTACTGTAGTGTTGATCCTACCAAAAGCAAGTCTGGGGAATTAATGATTGGAAAACAAGGAGAAGGCAGCTGAATTCACAGGTATTTTACATCAGTCATCACCTTAGAATATATGATTGGCATCCTAGAAATCGTGCTAAATTAGGAGAAGCTCGGGATTGACGTCCTAGAAATCATGCTAAATTAGGAGAAGCAGGGGAATATTATGAACTCTGGAGAAGTAACACTGAGTAAATTGCGCAATGACAATTTTTTGGGCCCCAGTGGAATTCATCCCAATGCTTCAAAAAAAATGGCTACCATGAGAATTCCAATTTTCTAAAACTCTCTAGATTTGGGGAATGTTCCATTAGGATGGAAATAACTGCATGCAACTCAGTCAAGAAAAGGAGGTTTCATTATAAAGGGAACAGTGGGACAATTAATGTAGCTTCTTTCACAGGGAAACATGATAAGCTATTGTAAATTTTAGAGGGCCATAGAAAAATTCAAGGTAATTAGGTAAAATTATGATGGATTTGTGAAAGGGAAGAAAAAATGAATAAGAATTCTAAGCATTTTGCTTGTATCATGGACTGATACTGGGTCTTGACCCAAAATTTCAGCAATTTTTCTCCCCCAACAAATGCTGCTTGACCTGCTGAGTCTCTCCAGCAGTTTGATTTTTTTAAGGCAGAACGCTGGCAGGTGAGGTTCAGTTCACGTCTGTTCCCCTAACTAATGAATCCCCTTTCACCGCAGATATAGGAGCAGAATTAGGCTATTTGGCCCATTGAGTCTACTCCGCCATTTCACCATGGCTGATCCAATTTTCCTCTCAGTTCCTTCTCATATCTTTCATGCCCTGACCAATCAGGATTCTATCAACATCTGCCTTAAATATTTGGGAAGACTTGGCTTCCACAGCTGCCCATGGCAAAGAATTCCACAGATTCCCCACTTTCTGTCTAAAGAAATTCCTCCTAATCTCTATTCTAAAAGAACACCCTCTATTTAGAGGCTGTGTCCTCTGACCTTCAACTCTCCCACCATAGGAAACATCCTCTCCACATCCACTCTATCAAGGCCTTTCACCATTCAATAGGTTTAAATGAGCTAACTCCTCATTCTTCTGAATTCCAGCAAATACAGGCCCAGAGACATCAAATGCTCTTCATATGACAAGCCTTTCAATCCTGGAACCTTCTTTGTGAACCTTCTTTGAACCCTGTCTAGTTTCAGCTCATCCTTTCTAAGATGAGAGGCCCAAAACTGCTCACAATACTTCAAATGAGGCTTCACCAGAGTTTTATAAAGTCTCAACATTACATTCTTTTCTATTCTAGTCTTCTTGAATGAATGCTAACATTGCATTTGCTTTCCTCACCAAAGACTCAACCCGCAATTGAACCTTTAAGGAATCCTGCCCAATGATTCCCAAGACTTTTTGCATCTCAGTTCTTTTGTATTTTCTTTCCATTTAGAAAATAGTCAACCCTTTAATTTCTATTCCCAATCTGCATGACCATACACTTCCTTACAATGTATTCTATCAGCCCTTTCTTTGCCCATTCTCATAACCTGTCTATGCCCTCTGTTTTCATGGATGGTTGTGTAGAAAAAGCATTTCAGGATGTATATTGTATACATTTCTCTGACATTAAATGTACCTTTCAAACCTTTGAAGTCCTTCAGAAGCCTCTCTATTTCCTCAAACCTACCTGCCCCTCCACCTGTCGTAGTATCATCTTCAAACTTTGCAACAAAGCCATCAATTCCATCTTCCAAATCATTGACATATGACATAAGAAGAACTGGTCCGAACAGAGGCCCCTGTAGAACACCACAGGTACTGGAGCCAAACAGGAAAGGCTCTCTTTAATCCCACTTTTTTGCTTCCTGCCAATCAGCCACTGCTTTATCCATGCAAGAATCTTTCCTGCGGTACCATGAACTCATGGCCTGTTAAGCAGCCTCATGTGTAGCACCTTGTCAAAAGCCTTCTGAAAGTCCAAGTACACATTGTTAACCGATTCTCCTTTGTCCATCCTGCTTGTTATTTCTTCAAAGAATTCCAACAGATTTGTCAAGCAAAATTTTCCCTTGAGAAAACCATGCTGATTCCAGCCTATTTTATCATGTGACTCCAAGTACCCTGAGATCACATCTTTGATAATCAACTCCAACATCTTCCCAACCATTGAGATCAGACTAATTGGCCTGTAAATTGCTTTCTTCTGCCTCTCTCCATCTTGAAAAGTGGAGTGACATCTGCAATTTTGTAGTCTTCTGGAACCATTCCAGAATCCAGTGATTCTTGAAAGATCATTACTAATGCCTCCACAGTCTCTTCAGCCACGTCTTTCAGATCTCTGGTTTATACCATCTGATCCAGGTGACTTATCTGCCTTCAGACTTTTCAGTTTCTCAAGAATCTTCTCTCTAGTTATGCTAACTTCACTCACTTCATTTCCCGTGATGCTTGGAACTTCCACCATACTGCTAATGTCTCCCACCATGAAGTCTGATGCAAAATACTTATTCAATTTGTCCACCATTTCATTGTCCTCCATAACTACCTCTCCAACATAATTTTCCAGTGAGCCAATATCCACTCTCACCTCTCTTTTACACTTTATGTATCTGAAGAAACCTTTGGTATCTTCTTTAATACTATTGGCTAGCTTACTAAAGTATTCTATCTTTACCTTCTTTTTTGTCTTTTTAGTTGCCTTCTGTTGGTTTTTAAAAGCTTCTCAATCCTCTAACTTCCCATTAATGTTTGCTCTATTACATGCCCTCTCTCATGATCACTTTTCCTAAGGGTTCTTTTACCTCAAGCTCTCTATTCAATTGGGGTTCATCGCACAACAACCAATCCAGTTTTGCTGATCCCTTATGGTCTCAAGCACAAACTGCTCTAAAAAGCTATCTTGTAGGAATTCCAGAAATTCCACCTCTTGGAATCCAACACCAACATGATTTTCTCAATCTATCCACATATTGAATCCCCCATTACTATTGTAACATTGCCTTTTTGGCATGCATTTTCTACCTCCTATTGTAATTTGTAGGCCACATCCATATGTGTGTCTGTATACAACTACCAGAGTCTTTTTACCCTCACAGTTCCTTAGCTCTGCTCCCAATGATTCTACACTTTCCAACCCCACATCACCATTTTCTAAAGATTTGATTTCATTTTTTACCATCAGAACAACACTGCCCACTCTCCCTTCCTGGCTGTCTTTTTGATACAATGTGTAGCCTTGGAGGTTAAGCTCCCAGCTATAATCTTCTTTCAGCCATGATTCAGTGATGCCTACAACATCATACCTGCCAATCTGCAACAGTGCTGCAAATTTATTTACCTTATTTCATATATTGCACACCTTCAGTCCTGTGTTCACCCTTTTTGATTTTGTACATCCTCTATGTTGCAACTCATCCTGTTGAGTGCAATATTACTCTGTCAACAGCCTCTCCACACTACACATTGCTTCTGCTTGTAAACCAACTACCTCATCTTCAGCACTATCATCTGTCTTTCCAATGATACTTCTTGTACCATGCTCAAGCTTTTGATTCCTAACTTTCTCTGAGGTCTTGCCAACATCTGCCCTCACAACCTCTTCACTAACTGCTCGGGCACTCTGGTTCCCATCCCCCTGAAACTCTAGTTTAAACCCGACTGTGCAGCATTAACAAACCTTCCCGCTAGGATATTAGTTGCCCTCCAGTTCAGGTGCAAACTGTCTCTTCTGTACAGGTCCCAATTTCCCTGGAGGAGAGCCCAATGATCCAAAAATCTTTATGTCCTCCCTCATACACCAACTCTTTAGCAACATACTAAACTGTATGATCTTCCTAGTTCTGGTCTCACTAGCACATGGCACGGGTAGCAATCCTGAGATCACACCCTGAAGATCCTGCCCTTTAACATAGCACCTAACTCCCTATGCAGACCTTCATCACTTGTCCTAACCATATCATTGGTACTCACATGGACCACAGTTTCTGGCTGTTCATCTTCCACTTAAGTATGCTGAGGACTTGATCTGAGATATCCCCAACCGTGGCACCCGAGAGGCAACATAACATCTGGAAATCTTGTTTCTCGCCCACAGAACCACCTGTCTGCTCCCCTAACTAATGAATCCCCTATCACCATAGCGTGCCTCTTCTCCCCTCATTCCTTCTGAGACATAGAGGCAGACTCAGTGCCAGAGACCTAACCACGGTGATTTTCCTCTGTTTGGTCATCCTCCAGGACAGTATCCATAGTGATATACCAGTTGTTGAGGGGATGGCCACTGGAGAATTTTGCACTGTCTCCTTAACCCCTTTCCCCTTCCTGACCGTTACCCAGTTTCCTCTGTCCTCGGGTGCAACTATCTCTCCAAGTAGCCTATCTATCACCCCTCAGCCTCCTGAATGATCGGAAGTTCATCCAGTTCCAGCTCCAACTCCTGAATGCTGATTGTTAGAAGCCGCAGCTGGTTGCACTTCTCACGGTTGCAGTCATCAAGGAAAGTGGAGGTCTCCTCGCCTTCCCACATCCCACAAGAAGAGCATTTAACCGTCTTGCTTATCATCCTTACTGTTCTAGCTGAGCAAATGTAAAGAGAATGAAACAACTTGAGCTTTACTTTCCGTTGCTTTCCCTGACAAAAGTGTCTCTCTGCTGAAGCCTCAAAGAGCTAAAGCCTCATGATCACCATTCTGACAAAGTCCACTCAGACGACAGCCACTGTGCTTGTCCCTGCCCTGCCTTCTATTAATTTGCTCCTGCTAATCAATCCCAAATACTGATTGGTTGCTGGTCAAAGCTCTCTTCCGTTGTACAGTCTTGCTGCTGCCTTTTATCCTGGGGCGGTGGACCTGACTGAAGTCCCCTCTGCTCAAAACTTCTGATGTCCAGATTGGCCACTGGTCAAAGCTTAATTACTTACTTAAGTCCATCAACCCTACTGGGGCATAAATTGCCAACAGTAGCTTGCAAAGTGCACTGTCCCAGGGTTGAGGTCTTTGGAGCTTCTGTTGGCTTTTCTGTAGCACTGGGTTTTTATGAGATACGGTTGCTAGCCCCATGCCCAACCCACCTCCTTTCACAATTGAGCCTGGGACTATCCATGGTGGAGTTATGTTTCATGTGCAACTCCTGAAATTGTGTAGTTAATGTGAAAAGGTGCATGTAGGACCCATAAACCATGCCTTGTAGGTGTACAGTAGGTGCATGGACACACTAAGTGCATGAAAATCACACTCCAGTGCTACTGGATGAAAACTCTGTGTTCCTAGTCAGGCATCCATTTTGACCAAGTGGAGTTACAAGAGCCTGTCCTATTAGTTTGCCTCAGAGCTTTTGAAGAGGAAGCCAATTTTTCTGTAGAATTGCAAAATATTTTCTTAGAATTGATGGAAGAGTTTGAAGAGCATAACAATAACTTATAAAAAATGAAAGAAAACAAAAGAATAAAGCGTTGGTTTTGTACAAATTGAACAATTTAAATAAAATGAACAGGAAACTTATTTGTGTTAAAATATTGTCAGATCACTCAGAGACCTAAGCACATAATGTCAATACCAGTTCTGTATAATACCAAAGGGATTTGCAGAAGTGCTAGCAGAGATATTTCAGAATCAGAACCAGGTCTAATATCACCAGCATACGTCACGAAGTTTGTTAACTTTGCGACAGCAGTACACTGCAATACATGATAAATATAAGAAAATGAATTACAGTAATTATATATGTATATTAAATAGTTAAGTTAAGAGAAGTAGTGCAAAAGTAGAAATAAAAAAAATTATTGAAGTAGGGTTCAAGGATTCAATGTTCATTGAGAAATCAGATAGCAGAGGAGAAGAGGCTGTTCCTGAATCGCTGAGCGTGTGTCTTCAATTTCCTATACCTCCTTCCCAGCAATGGCAACAATAATAAGAGGGCTTGTCCTGGAATGTGGGGGTGCTTGATGATGGACACTGTCTAGTGGGATGGGAGGTGTGGACAGGACGAACTTAATTCCTGGTGGAGTGGAAGGTAGATGTGGTAAGGGCAGGCGTTCGCAAAATGGAAGAGATGCAGATAAGGGCAGTGTTGATGGTGGAGGAAGGAAAGCCCCTTTCTTTGAAGAAGGACATCTCCTTCGTTCTGGAATGAAAAGCCTCATCCTGAGAGCAGATGTGGTGGAGACAGTGGAATTGAGAGAAGGGATGGCACTTTTACAAGTGACAGGGTGGGAAGAGGTATAGTCCAGGTAGCTGTGAGAGTTCAGTGGGGTGAGAGACAGTAGATAAACCGTCTCCAGGAGACAGAGACAGAGAGACTGAGAAAGGGGAAGGAGGCATCAGAAATGGACCAGGTAAATTTGAGGGCAGGGTTTAAGTTGGAGTCAAAGTTGATGAAGTCAATGAGCTCTGCATGGGTGCAGGAAGCACCACCAATGCAGTCATTGGTTTAGTGCAGGAAAAGTTGGGGAGTAATACCTGTGTAGGTTTGGAACATAGACTGTTCCACATAGCCGACAAACAGGCAGGCATAGCTGGGACCCATGCAAGTGCCTATGATAACCCCTTTTGTTTGAAGGAAGTGGGAGAGGCCAAGGAAGAAATTATTGAGAATGAAGACAAGTTCCACCAGATGGAGGAGAGTGGTGGTGGTAGTGAATAGGTTGGGTCTGTATCCAGAAAAAATATGGAGAGCTTTAAAGCCCTCCTGACGAGGAATGGAGGTGTAGAGGGACTGGACATCCATGGTGAAAATGAGATGATCGAGGCCAGGGAACCTGAACTCATTGAAAAGATCAGGAGCATGTGAAGTGTCACAGATGGAGATAGGAAGGGACTGAACCAGGTGGATAAAACAGAGTCAAGGTATGCAGATAAACATTTGTTGGGGCAGAAACAATGGGTCTAACTGGACAGACAGGTTCATGGATGTTGGGTAGGAGGTAGAAATGGGAGGTGCGGGTGTGGGAACTATAAGGTTGGTGGCAGTGGATGGGAGATCCCCAGAGTTAATAAGGTCAGTGATTATGTGAGTGAAAATGGCCTGGTGCTCATAGTGGGGTCCTGTTTGAGGAGTAAGTAAGAGGAGGTATCTGACAGTCGTCAGCCGGCCTCAGCAAGGTAGGGGATAGTCCGCCAGACTACCCCCTTATCTGTGTGTTTGATAGTGCGGTTAGGATTAGTGCAGAGGGAGTGGAGAGCAGTGTGTTCAGAAAGAGTGAGGGTAGAATTGGAGAGAGGAGTGGTAACGTCCTCAGACCACAATGTCTCATCGGCAGTTAGCAATGTAAAGATCCAGGGCAGGCAGAAGACCAGAGAGGGGTGTCCAGGAACAGGAGGAGCGAGAGGGCATCACTGCAGGGTGGAGAGTCCTTGCCAAAGAAGTAGGCACAGAGGCCGAGGTGCCAGAGGAAGAGCTCTGCATCATGGCAGGTGCATGAACTTACTGAAGAGCGGGTGCAAAGATGAGGTCCGTACTGAAGACCGAACGTTCTGCCTCAGAGAGAAAAGATCAGAGGGAATTGTGAAGACACAGCATGGATGCCAGCTAGGATCAGAGTGGGGGAAGAGGGTTGGTAGTATCTGAGGAGAGAGGAGGGTTGGATTTTTAGGAAAGGTTCTTAGGAGGAAGATAGAGTCTCCAAGGACGCAAGAGCTGATGGCGGGACCTGAGAGAGATGGGATTGCAGAGTGGTGGTGGGGGAAGGGGAGACTGGGGTCCCAGCGGCAGTGTGTAAATTCCTGGCCTGGAGGTGCAGGCTGGAGTTGGAGTTGAAGATTGCACAAAAGACACTTTGAAGGTGATTGGGGTCATTAGAACCTGCAATGATGATGGTGGATTCCGGGGTTCTGAATCTGTTCAGAATAGTTGGGACCATTGAGTTTGGCAGCAGAGATTGCAGTCTGGGGACGTCCATGGCTGCTGGCATTGGAGATGGCAGATTCTGTAGTCTGTGGACAACAGACATTAACTTTTCCCAATTAAATCTCATTTAGTAAGGCTAATCTCTCTTATTTGTGTGTTATCTTGAGCCCTATGTTGAATTCATCGAGGACAGTTTTCTTTTGGTAACTTATCTAACTGATTCCTTGTGCTCTTCACCTAACAATATAGTTGAGGGGAGCCAGGATTTTCACCAAGAACTGGGTAAAGCATACAGCCAGGCTGAAACAGAAAACGGAAGACACCTCTTTCTCCCTTATTAGGGAGAGAGAGAGAGCCTGCGGTATGTCGAGTACGGGGTGAAATGCGAAGTCTTCGGGGTAACTGCAAGTCTGTGTCTTTGCTATTGCTTTGCTCACGCTTGTGCTCGGTGGCAGTTCCGGTGCTTGTTTATTTTTGCTGGTGTGGGGAGGGGGCTTGTTGCTCGCTGCTCTTACATGCGGGGGGGGGGGGACTTCAGGGTTCTAACATTTAACTATTGTTCATCCTTTGGGACACTCCTCTGTTTCTGCGGATGGTTGCGAAGAAAAGCATTTCAGGATGTACATACAGTATACATATTTCTGACATTAAATTGCACCTTTGAACATCTGAACCTTTGAAAATGGAATTCTGACAACTATACTCCCTCAACATTGCAGAAAGAACCTGATATTCAGCTTTGAGGTGCCATTGGATTCGTTGGAAATGGCACAGGTATGAGCTACATCCAACTCTTGTGTAGTGGCAATCAGTTTTCTTTTCCTTTTTATCTGGATGTTGATAGCGAATAGTACTCTCAAAGATATAATGAACAAGTCACTAGAGAAAAAGAGTAAAATATAGCTAACGTAGCTCTCAAACTGAAGTTGCCTCTGTGTGTTGTTCCACCAAGCCGTGCATAGACCCTAGGTACACAAGCACCAACCAACACCACGTATCGGTCCCCCTGTGAAGGATGGATGATTCTGATCATGACATTGCACACACTGAGATGCTGGGCACAGCAGATGCTACAAAGCTGAAACAAAAGAAATGCTGGAAACACCGAGCAGGTCAGCTAGCAACCGTAGAGGGAGAACACCCAAATCAGCACTAAAATTTCAACATGTTCTGTTGTTCCTTTTCTCTCTCTGTGGTGAACTACATATACCTGTCTAGACACGCCCCCCCACTGACTGCTCCTGTGGCTCCTCCCACTGACCGTGGCTCCTCCCACAGACCCCGGTATAAAGGCGATTGGGGCCTGAGCCCTGCCTCTCAGTCTCCAGGATGTAGCATGGTGGTCAACTACTGCTTGTTCTTTCTTCCAGTCAATAAAAGCCGATATCTCGCCTCACGTCTCAGAGGGTTATTGATGGTGCATCCACTCTCTAAATGCTTTCATTCATATACTCGCTAGGTGACACCAAAACCAATGGTGTAACATGGTCTCCACCCATCTCAGACATTCCCCATGTTCTCTCCACCTCTCCCCATCATTACAGTTTATGAAGATTCTCATGTGCTGTCTCTTCCTGTTGTGAATAGCAGTGTTTAACCTTATTTGTCTTTGCGCGGATCTTGTCTAATCTGCTCAGTGTTTTTTTTGACACATTGGTTTTTGCTTCAGATGTGCAGCATCTGTTGGTTACTTTGAGATCTGAAGAAAAGCAAAGAGAAAGTCCACTGAAAATTCACTATTTGGGATTTCATCTGTATCTAAATACTGTGTCAGGAAAGCTTGCATTACAGGTTTCTCTTGTTGGCTGTTCTCTTCTGAAGAGTTCTAATTAGGGCAATATCAGTTTTCAGCTATTTGTCAAGTTACAGAACATCAGTTCTGTACAGAAGTACAGTTAGACTAGAAGCTAGACTGGACTGCCAACACAGATGCCTTGTGCAGGAAGGCACAGAGTCGACTGTACTTCCTTAGAAGGTTGGCGTCATTCAATGTCTGTAGTGAGATGCTGAAGATGTTCTATAGGTCAGTTGTGGAGAGCGCCCTCCTCTTTGTGGTGGCGTGTTGGGGAGGCAGCATTAAGAAGAGGGACGCCTCACGTCTTAATAAGCTGGTAAGGAAGGCGGGCTCTGTCGTGGGCAAAGTACTGGAGAGTATAACATCGGTAGCTGAGCGAAGGGCGCTGAGTAGGCTACGGTCAATTATGGAAAACCCTGAACATCCTCTACATAGCACCATCCAGAGTCAGAGAAGCAGTTTCAGCGACAGGTTGCTATCGATGCAATGCTCCTCAGACAGGATGAAGAGGTCAATACTCCCCAATGCCATTAGACTTTACAATTCAACCGCCAGGAGTAAGATATGTTAAAGTGCCGGGGTTGATTGTATTTAATGTATTTAAGTAAACTACTTAAGAACTTTTTAAAAGCTATTATTAATGCTTTTTGAGAGAGTGATTTAGAGGCATATCATATTTTTACTGAGTTAAGTATTGCATGTAATTAGTTTTGCTACAACAAGTGTATGGGACATTGGAAAAAATGTTGAATTTCCCCATGGGGATGAATAAAGTATCTATCTATCTATCTATTTGTCTATTAACACTCCTATTAAATACCAAGTATAAACAGAGGTTATGTTTTCTGCAATAATACTCTCTACTCTAATTGTTTCATTGTGTCTCGGTTATGAATTTCAATTATATTTATATTATTCTGGATTATTTCAACACAATTACATTTTTGCTTCAAGCCCTACATGCTAAATTATTTATAAAATTTGCTCTGCAATATGCATACTTCCTCTTCAAAATGGACTGCTAGAGACGTCAATAAATTATATTGAATCAAAAGCCTAAAGTAACATTTTAAATTGGATTTTTCTCCTTGCATTCAGTAGTGTGTGCCCATTTCTCAGTCCCTTCACACCACATAGAACCTTCCAATTAAGTGTTAACCTTACCCACATATCATAGCACTTTTAAAATTGCAAATCACCGGCATAATTGTGGACAACATTTCTCTACTATGAGATTAAAGAACATCAAAATAACTAAGATTGTCTGGGATACTTTTTTCTTATTGGCACTAAAATGCAAATAGGATTTTAATTTTAATACACATCCTCATTAGTTTTAAAGTGTTCATTCCAAACAGAACATTGCCATTGCATTACATTCCGTTGCAACTGTGGGCAGTGTGAAATCCAAAGAGAAGTTGTCAATATGTCACACAATTATAATATGTGCCTGAAGTTCTTTAACTAGTTGTTTGATTTAAAGTCATGGAGTGATTGTGATACAGCACAGAAACCAGCCCAGTCCCATTTGCCCATGTTTCGCCAAACTCCCTAAACCCTTCCTAACCACAGAACTGCCTAAGTGTCTTTTAAATGTTGTTATGTACATTCCTCAAGAAATTTCTCTGGCAGCCTATGTCATTCATTCATCTGTGAAGAGGTTGTCCCTCAGGCACCTTTTTTAAAAACACAAATTATATAGATTTCCGCTTCGCTGTTAGCTCTGAGGGTACATGATTTTACTTGTCTCCTGTTTTGAATACATTTTAGAGTCATGCAGTCACTCAGCTTGGGAACAGACCCTGCAGCCCCTCTTGTCCATGCATGCTAACCCCACAGCCCTCGGGTTCTCTCCTATCCATGTACTTATCTTGATGGCTTTTAAATGTTGCTCGTGTGTCCACTTCAACCACTGTTTCTGGCAAATTACTCTAAATACTCTCCACCCTTTGTGCGAAGAACTGCCCTGATACCCATCTTAAGTCTTTTGCCTCTGATTTTAAACACACGCCCTGTTGCTTTTAACAAACTCTCTCTGGGAAAAAATAGAGTATGTGCTTCCACCCTATCTATCCCCTCATGATCTTCTATGCCTCTGTCAGGTCATCCCTCAATCCCCCGCATTCCAGGGAATAAAGTCCTTGTCTACTGAAGTGGTCCTTGTAACTCAGGCCTTGTAATTCAGGCCCCTAAGTGTAGGCAACATCCAGGTAAATCTTTCCTGCATTTGTTCTACAAACGTTTGTAGTTTAATATCATCTTTCCTATAATGGGGTGTCCAAAGCTGTACACAATACTCCATGTGCGACATAATTAACCTCATATAACTATAACATAACTTCTCAGCACCTATCGCAAACAAGAGAAAATCTGCAGATGCTGGAAATCCAAGCAACACACGCAAAATGCTGGAGGAACTCAGCAGGCCAGGCAGCATCCAGGAAAATAGTACAGTCGACATTTCGGGCTGCGACCCTTCATCAGCACTGGAAGGAAAGTTGGGGTCAGAGCAAGAAGGTGGGGGAGGAGAAGGAGAAGTACAAGTAGTAGGTGATAGGTGAAACAGGAAGAGGGGAAGGGGTGAAATAAAGAGCTGGGACATTGATTGGTGAAAGAGATAAAGGTCCGAAGATCTGATGGAGAAGGTGGAAGACCATGGGAGAAAGGGAAGGGAGAGGAGCACCAGAGGGAGGTGATGGGCTGGTAAGGGGATAAGGTGAGAGGGAGAAACGGAAATGGGGCAATGGTGAAGGGGAGCAATTATTGGACGTTTGAGAAATCGATGTTCATGCCTTCAGATTGGAGGCTACCTAGACGGAATTGAAATGGGTGGCTACAGGGGGATCCCGCTTTTTCTGGCAGATGGAGCATAGGTGCTCAGTGAAGCAGTCTCCCAATCTACGTCAGGTGTCACCGATATACTGGAGGCCCCACCGGGAGCACCAGGTACAGTATATGACCCCAACAGACTCACAGGTGAAGTGTCGCCTCAGTTGGAAGGACTGTTTGGGGCCCTGAATGGTAGTGAGGGAGGAGGAGTAGGGGCAGGTGTAGCATTTGTTCTGCTTGCCAGGATAAGGGCAAGAAGGGAGATCAGTGGGGGGGGGAACGAATGGACAAGGGAGTCATGTAGGGAGCGATCCCTGCGGAAAGCTGGAAGTGGAGTGGTGGAAAGATGTGCTTGGAGGTGGGATCCCACTGGAGATGGCGGATGTTATGGAGAATTATGTGCTGGACATGGTGGTAGGTGAGGAGAAGAGGAACCCTATCCCTGGTAGGGTGACAGAGAACCACCAGCTCCTATAGTCAGTGTTCTCATGAAGTTCAGCATGTCAAGCACCTACTCCCTTCTCTGCGATGCCTCTTTCACTGAACTATGCACTTCCTCTCCCCGGTCTCTCTGATTCATAACACTCACCAGGCTCCTACCATTCACTGTATAAACCCTACCTTGTTTTGATCTTCTAGGATGTAATTCCTGTCTGGATTGAAAGTCCATTGCCAATCCTCAGCCCAGTTTTCATACCCTTCTACATGATCTACAACACCAACTGCATTATCATCCACAAATGTACTAATCATGCCTTGTCCATTCGCCACCAAATAGCTTATGAACAACAAAGATCCCAGCACCAACCCATGTGGCACCCTGCTAGAAAAAGGCTGAGAAATAACCATTGATCTTCAATCACTCCTTCCTCCCAATGGGCCAATTATGAATCCAATCTGGAACCTCGCCCTGGATCCCATGCAAGCTAACCTTCGAGACCACCCTGGCTTGAGGTACCTTGTCATATACATTGATAAGTCTATACAAAGCACAAGTTTTAGTTAGTATTCTAAACACCATGCAGAGGGCTCAGTAAAGATAATGGAACCACATTAAAATATTGCTCATTTTTTTTTGAAAATAGATCGATTTTGTTAATATGTTTCTCATGTTTAAATATACATAAGAGGTACTTACTCTTCACAATGATAAAATTAATTTCTACAGGTAAAGTGATGAGGATTTCTCTTCCACCATTCTTTACTCTGAATGCCAGATAAGAGAGAGAACAGTTCTTCGGGGATTTCATTTGCACCATGATTTTTATTCTGACTGAACTTATTTAAATTCACTGATAAGAGATAAACACATTTTAGACACTGTGCGAGTAAATTAAGTAATGAATGATTGAAAACATTTTGGGGAGTTTTTTGCATTTTAGCACCTTTTTTCCCTGACCACAATTTTTTTAAAAAGATTAGCAGACACATGATAACTTCCTAAGTCAGAGAACAAAGATATTTTCTGATGCTGGATCCTGGGATGGAATTATAGAAGCCACAATATTTTTACTTCTTTTATTAACAAATAATGAAATCTGTTCTCCATTCAGCCAGTTTATCAGCACTGGTATATATCGTCACTGTAAATTTCTAACTGACAGAGTGAGATGTGCTTGAATTATTTTTGGCATCCACTACAGATTTTGTGCTTTTTCAAGGTATGAAGTCTCCACAAAGATTTTAATCACCACTTCTCTCCAATATGCCATCAGAATACAATGCTCTCAGAATTGGGCAGGAAGTGACTGGGGTCTGTGGAAAATTCAGTGGCCACCCACCAACTTGCTGTAGAAATGAAGTAGGAAGCTACTGTCTGAGTTACAGGAAACATGTTATTTGTTATGGGTGATTACTGAGGAATGCGTTATTGTTAAAAGACAACACACTCAAATAAAGCAAGGCCCTGTTTATTATTCTGACCTTCTAAAGGTTAAAGCATCCTTCGCACCATCTCCAAAAACAACAACGCATTTGAAAGTTCTGTTTTTAGAAAGATTTGCCATACTCCTTGGGACCAGCCTGCACTCTCAATGCATACTGTGACAACCGATGTTTAGGTCAATGCCATTTCAAAAATAATGTGAATGAAACTGTCCATTTGAAATGAAAAATAAGAGAGGAATGAATAGATCCAATGAGCCCGCTTGTGGGAAATGAATCTACACAACAGAGGTTGAATGTGGTTTCATTCAAATCAGAGATTGATCATGTCAGGACATTAAGGGATATGGTGCCATTACTGGAAAATGGTAGATTTAGAGGATCTTAATGATTGATGGAGGGCTTACACGTGTCCTCTCTCCTACCTTCTCTTGATAGTCATATAGCTGGACCACCGAGATGGATCTCGCTCACCTTCTTTTCATGGTGTTTACAAGGACACCTCATCATAAGATAGGATTTTAGAGGCTAAATTACTGAAATCAAAATTTTCTTAAAAGATGGAGAGGGATGGGCATTTTATAGACAATAGGTGCAGAAGTAGACCATTTGGCCCTTCAAGCCTGCACCGCCATTCTGAGATCATGGCTGATCATCTACTATCAATACCCGGTTCCTGCCTTGTCCCCATATCCCTTGATTCCCCTATCCATAAGATACCTATCTAGCTCCTTCTTGAAAGCATCCAGAGAATTGGCCTCCACTGCCTTCCGAGGCAGTGCATTCCAGACCCCCACAACTCTCTGGGAGAAGAAGTTTTTCCTTAACTCTGTCCTAAATGACCTACCCCTTATTCTCAAACCATGCCCTCTGGTACTGGACTCTCCCAGCATCTGGAACATATTTCCTGCCTCTATCTTGTCCAATCCCTTAATAATCTTATATGTTTCAATCAGATCCCCTCTCAATCTCCTTAATTCCAGCGTGTACAAGCCCAGTCTCTCTAACCTCTCTGCTTAAGACAGTCTGGACATCCCAGGAATTAACCTTGTGAATCTACGCTGCACTTCCTCTACAGCTAGGATGTCCTTCCTTAACTCTGGAGACCAAAACTGTACATAATACTCCAGGTGTGGTCTCACCAGGGCTCTGTACAAATGCAAGAGGATTTCCTTGCTCTTGTACTCAATTCCCTTTGTAATAAAGGCCAACATTCCATTAGCCTAGAAATTTTCCATTTTCATTCAGTCTAGAAATTAGTGTCATTTTGAAAAATTTCTGTTTGTCTGGAATTACATCTACTTAGGCAGTATGGAAAAACAACAACAAAGTTTGTACTGCTGTAGTTTCAACTCATTCACTGAAGTATATGAGGAATGGGCCATAAACCTACATCTGCAAGGCCCTCGATCAACCTGTCCCTGCTCTGCAGTGAATTCAGAAATCAGAGTTGCAAAGGGACTTGGAAGTCCTAGTGCAGGGACTAGGCTAATGGCTAAAAGCTAATGGCATGTTGGCCTTCATAACAAGGAGAGTTGAGTATAGGAACAAAAAGGTCCTTCTGCAGTTGTACAGGGCCGTGGTGAGACCACACCTGGAGTATTGTGTTCAGTTTTGGTCTCCAAATTTGAGGAAGGACATTCTTGCTATTGAGGGAGTGCAACATAGGTTCACGAGGTTTATTCCCAGGATGGCAGGACTGTCATATGTTGAAAGATTGGAGCGACTGGGCTTATATACACTGGAATTTAGAAGGATGAGAGGGGATCTGATTGAAACATATAAGATTATTAAGGGATTGGACACACTAGAGGCAGGAAACATGTTCCTGGTGTTGGGGGAGTCCAGAATCAGAGGCCACAGTTTAAGAATAAGGGGTAGGCCATTTAGAACAGAGTTGAGGAAAAACTTTTTCACCCAGAGAGTTGTGGATCTATGGAATGCTCTGCCTCAGAAGGCGGTGGAGGCCAATTCTCTGGATGCTTTCAAGAAAGAATTAGATAGAGCTCTTAAAGATATCAAGGGATATAGGGAGAAGGCAGGAACGGGTTACCAATGGTGGATGATCAGCCATGATCACAATGAATGACAGTGCTGGCTCGAAGGGCCAATTGGCCTACTCCTGCACCTATTGCAGGATTCCCTAAAGGTTAACTTGCAGGTTGGATCCCTAGTAAGGAAGACAAATACAATGTTACCATTAATTTCTTGAGGGCTAAAATATAAAATAAAGCATGTAATGATGAGGTTTTATAGGCCACTGGTCAGACTGCATTTGGAGAACTGTGAGCAGTTTTTGGGGCCCATTTCTAAGAAAGGGTGTGCTGGCATTGCGGAGGGTCCAGAGGAGGTTCATGAGAATGACCCTGAGTATGAAAGGGTAAACGTAGGAGGATCGTTTGATGGCTCTGGAGCTGCACTCACCGAAACTTAGAGGAATAAGAAGTGACATCATTGAAACCTACCAAATATTGGAAAGCTTAGATAGAGTGAATGTGAAGAGGGTGTTTTAAATAGTGTGAAAATATGGGACCACAGGGCACAGCCTCAGAATAGAAGGGCATCTCCTTAGCACAGAGCTGAGAACAAATGTCATGGCTGCGGAGACCAAGTTATTGGGTATATTTAAAGCAGCGGCTGATAGGTTCTTGATTATTAAGGGAATCAAAGGTTACAGGGAGAAGGTAGGAGAATGCAGACCGAGAGAGTGCATTGGGACAGGGCTGACTTTGAGTCCATGCATGAGGAGCACACTGAAGCTCAGCGTATGTAAATGTTGGCAGGAACATGTCACATCCCAAGCTGTTAATTCACCTTCTCAATAGACAATAGGTGCAGAAGTAGACCATTCGGCCCTTCGAGCCTGCACCGCCATTCTGAGATCATGACTGATCATCTACTATCAATACCTGGTTCCTGCCTTGTCCCCATATCCCTCGATTTCCCTATCCATAAGATACCTATCTAGCTCCTTCTTGAAAGCATCCAGAGAATTGGCCTCCACTGCCTTCTGAGGCAGTGCATTCCAGACCCCCACAACTCTCTGGGAGAAGAAGTTTTTCCTTAACTCTGTCCTAAATGACCTACCCCTTATTCTCAAACCATGCCCTCTGGTACTGGACTCTCCCAGCATCTGGAACATATTTCCTGCCTCTATCTTGTCCAATCCCTTAATAATCTTATATGTTGCAATCAGATCCCCTCTCAATCTCCTTAATTCCAGCGTGTACAAGCCCAGTCTCTCTAACCTCTCTGCGTAAGACAGTCCTGACATCCCAGGAATTAACCTTGTGAATCTACGCTGCACTTCCTCTGCAGCCAGGATGTCTTTCCTTAACCCTGGAGACCAAAACTGTACACAATACTCCAGGTGTGGTCTCACCAGGGCCCTGTGCAAATGCAAAAGGATTTCCTTGCTCTTGTACTCAATTCCCTTTGTAATAAAGGCCAACATTCCATTAGCCTTCTTCACTGCCTGCTGCACTTGCTCATTCACCTTCAGTGACTGATGAACAAGGACTCCTAGATCTCTTTGTATTTCTCCCTTACCTAACTCTACACCATTCAGATAATAATCTGCCTTCCTGTTCTTACTCCCAAAGTGGATAACCTCACACTTATTCACATTAAACATCATCTGCCAAATATCTGCCCACTCACTCAGCCTATCCAAGTCACCCTGAATTCTCCTAACATCCTCATCACATGTCACACTGCCACCCAGCTTAGTATCATCAGCAAACTTGCTGATGTTATTCTCAATGCCTTCATCTAAATTGTTGATGTAAATCGTAAACAGCTGTGGTCCCAATACCAAGCCCTCTGTTGCATATTTCCTTTAACATGGGTAATGTAAGTAGTTACATAAATATTGATTTCTTCACATAACACTTAGCAGAAAATCAGATTGTCTTATGGGTAAGCACATCAATAAAGCAGGTGCTAACATTGACCTCCCCAGCAAATTCATAACCAGAGTAGAGACAAATCGATGATTTCAAGGGACTGACATTGTGCTTTGATATCTGGTAAACGTTGGTTTAAAATATTGTCAGGATGGTAGTGGCAGTGTTGGTGAACTTGGATGAAGAAGAAACTTTGCTTGGAGTGTGAATCAAAAACCTAAAGGCAAATTATCTTGTTTCACTCTCACAATGTATTGGAAACAAGTTAAGAGAAAACGCCTTCATTGACTTTGATCCCAGAAATAGTGCAGGGGCAAAGTAAAGTGATGGAAGGTGACACCCATCATCAGAACTGTCAAGTGGCATTTTTCAATATCCCATTCACTGATATGTTGATAAGGGAGGGTTATTTGCTCCAGACGTGATTGGAGACTTTGTCTAAATTTGGAATAAAAAGCTGAATTTGAGAGCTGAGGTGAGAGTGACTGTCCCTGACATCAGGCTGTACTTGACTGAGTGTGGTATCAAGGTGTTCTGCTAGACTGAAGTCAGTAGGCATTAAATAGAAAAGGGTTAAATTGATGGAGCTGTACCTTGTACACAAGAAGATAGTTGTGGATCAATCAATCAATTCCAAAGCAACACTGCAGGAGCTTTTAAGGCAAAGTTCCAGACTCAACTGTCTTCAGCTGTTTCATTGGTGTCTGGCAATAAAGATACTTGCTGATGACTGCCAGTGTTATTCCTTTCAGAGCTCATTAGTAGATGAAGTAGTCAATTGCTACATGTTGTAAGACTTAGAAAACATTTAGACATGGGCTGATACATGTGTAACATGCAGTGAGGTTTCACTGCTAAGGCTAATGGAATGGCTTCTAGGTAATGTTTCACTGCTAATGTAATGGTTTCTCTATAGCAGCAATGTTTGGATTATAGCTAGAGATAACGGGGCTTTGGAATGTATGTTATCCAATGGGAGAAATGTTGTTCTTTCATGTGTGTCTGTGAGCCGGGTTTATCATGGTCTTTTGTCAGGGAGTGAAGGAGAGAGAGGACACAAATGGAGAGAGTCAGAAGACAACTGGACGGAGTGGAATGAGGAGCAACGGTCCGAGGGCTAGCTACACTCAGAGGTTGACGGAATCAAATGAATGAACAGTGAGCTCCAATGATGCGTAATTGACGTTTTTCCTTAAAATGGGCCCATTTCCTCTTTATTTTCTTTACTAACCCTATAGTCAAATTAAGAATTATAAAGGTCAATTGTTTAATCGCATATTGTGTCCTGTCTGATATTTTGCAGTTGGGATTTGTAATCGGGCAACACATCACACAGCATCCACACAAAGAGATTTCTCAGTCTGGCTGGGCCACAAGTTGTTTTCCCCTCGGCACACACGTGCTGGCCAAACCTGAGGGTTACACATGGAAAAAAAAACATCCACATCACGGTTTTAATGTTTAGTTCCAAGCAATATCTACATCCAAGAGAGAATTAAATCACTTACCCTTAACATTCCTAAGCTCTTTCATCGCTGTTCCCTTATCATCAATATCCCAAGGGTTATTAGTGGTCAGACACTCATCTGGACCACCTAATAAATTTTAATTGTTATAAGAGCAATTCAGATGCAGAGCAGCAGGTAGTTCTCCTTTTGATATCCCCAAGACTTTCCGCTACCTGTGGGGCACAGATAGTGAATATTATGGAATATGATCAGTGCATCTCCTATGAGGTCCAGGATACTTCATACCAACCAAAGTAAAGGAGCTCCTTTGACTAGCATATAATCAACTATTCTAAACATTATTCTCTTCAGCAACATTTCACTGCGGTCACAATAGCTACCGCCTACAAATGCACTGCAGGTTCCCAGAATCAGAATCAGGTTTATTATCACCAGGACGTGGCGTGAAATTTGTTAACTTAGCAGCAGCAGTTCAATGCAATACATAATATAGAAGAAAAAAATAATAACAAATAAATAAATCTTATTCAGTATACATTATACGGTACACATATATTGAATAGATTAAAAATCGTGCAAAAGACAGAAATACTATACATTGAAAAAAGTGAGGTAGTGTCCAAGGGTTCAATATGGGGTGGCAGAGGGGAAGAAGCTGTTCCTGAATCACTGAGTGGGAGTTGCTCAAGCTACTTGAAAAGTACCTTCCAAACTTGTGACTTCTACTTCAGGTTGCTCTCCCAAGTTGCACACCAGCCTGAATTAGAAATATATATTCAGTGGCCACTTTATTAGATACACCTGTATGTTAGTAGCTATCTGCTGCTGTAGCCCATCTGCTTCAACTTTCGACATGTTGTACATTCAGAGATGTTCTTCTGCATACCACTGTTGTACCACGTGGTTACTTCAGTTACTGTTGCCTTCCTTCCAAGTGAGCCAGTCTGATCTCTGTCATTAACAAAGCGTTCTGGCCACACAGAACTGCCACTCACGGGATGTTTTTAGTTTTCGCACCATTCACTGTAAGCTCTAGAGACTGTTGTGCATGGAATTGCCAGGAGATCAGCAGTTTCTGAGATACTCAAACCACCCCATCTGGCACTGACAATCATTCCATGGTCAAAGTCACATTTCTTCCTGATTCTGATGTTTGGTCTGAACAACAACTGAACCTCTTGACAATGATTCCATGCTTTTGTGCATTGAATTGCAGCCACATGATTGACTGAATAAATATTTGCATTAAATGCAGGTGTACAGGTATACCTAATAAAGTGGCCGAATAAAATGACAGGTTGTTTGTTTTCACTGTCCCTAAATCCTGAAACTCCCTCTCCCAAAGCACCGTGGGAGCACCTTTACTAGAAAGACTAGAACATTTCAAGAATGCAGCCAATCATCACTTTTTAATGTGAAATATGGATGGACAATAAATGTTGTCCTTCAAAATGGTACATAGATGTCCCCCAAAAGAAGTTAAAAAACATTGAAATAAACTTGAAAAACTTTAAGGAGTCAACATTTGGACTCAAAGTTTCTACACTTCTTTCCAGTCTTGCTGAGGGGTCTTGGTTGTTCATTTTTCTCCATAGCCGCTGCCTGACTTGCTGAGTTCCCTCCAGCATTTTGAGTCTATTGAACAAAATTTGATTCAACATATTTATTCTCATCATGATGCAATGCTGACATCTAGTGGCAAGTCTTTGCAGGTGAACACAGTTCTGTGTAATTCAAGGGATAATTATTGCTGCACAGTATTTCAATCTAGTGTGGTTCTCAAACTCTTCCAGATGCAATCATTTGTCCTTTCGAATGCTGAAACAACCTGATGATATTTTGCCACAGACGAGGAAGCTGACGAGAAAGCCACTGAAGGAACTGAAGCAGAATTATTACAACACAGAATGAGGCCATTTAGCCTATTAAATCCATGCCAGCTCTCGGAGAAGTCCAATCAGTCCTAGCCCCTGTTTTTCTCTGTGGACTGTAGGTTACTTATCCATCTTATTCTGTTGTAGAATTATTGATTATCTTTGCCTCTGTCAGCATCACAGCCAGTGGATTCTCAATCATAACAATATTCTGTAAATAAGCTTTCCCTCACAGCCCATCATCTTAAATCTGTATTTCCAGCCATTGAACCACCAGGAGGAATGGCTTCTCTCTGTTTACCCTATCTAACCTCATAATAAGCTTATGCTTCTCCATTGAATCTCCTCTCAAAACCTCATCGGGAAAATCTCCTGCAACTCCTGTCGAGCCATGGGTTTAAGAGGGAGTTAGGGTAATATCTTTGATATCTTGTGAGGTGTATAGAGCCAAACCACCTTCACTGAAGTACAGCTTTCAAGACAAATGGAATAAATAAATCTCATTGCAATAACAAACAATTCAGGATAATATCAAATTTAATTTACAGAGAAACCAATGAGCTTCCAACAAGGTGTTAAGCTTGTAATGTCCATTCACAGTAGAAGCTGGCTTTTTGTAGGCAGTCCCCTGGAATGGAGGATGACTTATTCAGAGGTGGCTTCTGAGGGCACTGTGAGGCTAAACAGATTCTTTCACAAATAGGGCAGCAGATGTGTCTGGGATAACAATCAACCACACTGAGGAGCTCAGTGAGTCAAGCAGCTTCTGTGGGAAGCGGGGTGGTCGGGAGGGGAGAAGACTGTCGACATTTTGAGTTGAAACCCTGCATCAGGATTGAGAATGAAGAGGAGTAATGGCTAGTATAAGGAGCAGAGGGGGAGTGTTGAGATAGGAGTCTGAGGTGAGGGGTAGACTGAGGAGGGGACGAAAGGTGTCAGACCAGTTGAGTCAGGTCAGAGGAGGAACTGGGCTGAGGCATGATAAACGAAAGAGAAGCCACTACTTCCTGAAAAAGTACTTTTCTGAAGACCTGGAATGGAGAGAGCACAAAGATGGAAAAAATGGGAGAAAACGAGAGACAGGGTATGAATTTGAAGTCGATGCATCTGTGCTGAGCTTTCACATGTTTGATAGAATCATACTGTCGTACGGCACAGAAAGAGACCCACTGTGGCACCTGTTTACCTAATCCCCTTTACAGGTCTGTGTCTTTCTCTGGCTTGTTGGAAGGACCCATGATTCTTATTTCTGGTGTAATTACTTATTCCATATTTTAAGTTGACAAAAGCCTGGGTTTCCCCTGAGTCAGAGGGGACATTAGATTGGAAAAAATAGGCTATAGGAGCATTTTTGAATCATTCCCTCTCTCTCCTTTATATTGTCTCTGCGAGGGAGCTTGTAGCAGAATGCTGTGGAAGTCTGACGTCACACACATCGAGCAGTGGTCAGCGTAGTTGTGCCAGCCAGCTGTGATTCAGGCCTCGGTGCTGGGCATGTGGGCCTGGGAGAGAGAGGATGCTGTGTTGGTTCACTTATCCAGCTAATGAATGCAGAAGATTCAGTGGCTGTCGTGGCAACTCGAACAAACGAGTGGCGCTGCTGGCAACCTCGCATGGGGAGTTATCCTTGTGTGACGTGCCCTCTGATCAACCCAATAGCAATGTTCGAAAAAGATGAAGAAATGTTTCTAGTCCTTTAAAAGCAACTAGCAAAACATACAATCTTGAAGCGATGAAACTTATTAAACTAAAACTAGCAATATTAAACGTACTTAAGCGGACTTAAGCAGCCAATAAAAGATAGTCCCCAGCTCTAAAAATGCCCGGAACAAAGCATGAATATGTAACTAAACCCTTTGCCTTTACTACACTTTACCTACATGCCTGGCTACAATAATAACCATGCAACACAGAATACCGTGCAGGTAGAAAACAGACGCATGGTTCTGACCGTGGCTATTGAGTTGCCTACTGTATGCTCACTAAAGGACAGAGATCACTTCCACATAGTAACCTGTGAACATTGTGCCGTGTTTGAGGTCGTGAATGTCTGATGGTCAAACACTGGGCTGATTCACTGAAAGTGATGATGAGTTTTATTATCGATGTCTACCTTACTTGAAAGATGCCTCCCAGGATATGGAAGACCAATCATACTTTGCAGAGCCCCGTTGTCAGAGGGCAGTATTGCTTCAGTGGTGGAAGTTGGATAGAGGATTTAGCAGCTATTTACAAGGGGTGATTGATAAGTTTGTGGCCAAAGGTAGAAAGAGTCAATTTTAGAAAACCTAGCACATTTATTTTTCAACATAGTCCCCTCCTACATTTACACACTTAGTCCAGCGGTCGTGGAGCATACGGATCTTGGACCTCCAGGAAGTGTCCACAGCAGGGGAGCTTGTGGCCTAAGGTAGAAGGAGATGAGTTATACAGCTCTCGTTACATGCACATGCAGTTCAACTCTTTGAGTGATTATGCAGAAAGTTTGAAGTTAATAATTCATCAGTTAATAACTCTCTCCGGTCCTGTTCACCCTGTACACATCAGACTTCCAATATAACTTGGAGTCCTGCCATGTGCAGAAGTTCGCTGATGACACGGCCATAGTGGGGTGTGTCAGGAATGGACAGGAGGAGGAGTATAGGAAACTGATACAGGACTTTGTGATATGGTGCAACTCAAACTACCTGCGTCTCAATATCACCAAGACCAAGGTGATGGTGGTGGACTTTAGGAGATCTAGGCCTCAAATGGAGCCAGTGATCATTAATGGAGAATGTGTGGAGCAGGTTAAGACCTACAAATATCTGGGAGTACAGTTAGACGAGAAGCTAGACTGGACTGCCAACACAGATGCCTTGTGCAGGAAGGCACAGAGTCGACTGTACTTCCTTAGAAGGTTGGCGTCATTCAATGTCTATAGTGAGATGCTGAAGATGTTCTATAGGTCAGTTGTGGAGAGCGCCCTCTTCTTTGTGGTGGCATGTTGGGGAGGAAGCATTAAGAAGAGGGACGCCTCACGTCTTAATAAGCCGGTAAGGAAGGCGGGCTCTGTCGTGGGCAAAGTACTGGAGGTTTAACATCGGTAGCTGAGCGAAGGGCGCTGAGTAGGCTACGGTCAATTATGGAAAACTCTGAACATCCTCTACATAGCACCATCCAGAGACAGAGAAGCAGTTTCAGCGACAGGTTACTATCGATGCAATGCTCCTCAGACAGGATGAAGAGGTCAATACTCCCCAATGCCATTAGGCTTTACAATTCAACCGCCAGGACTTAAGAACTTTTTAAAAGCTATTATTAATGCTTTTTGAGATAGTGATTTAGATGCATATCATATTTTTTACTGAGTTAAGTATTGTATGTAATTAGTTTTGCTACAACAAGTGTATGGGACATTGGAAAAAAAGTTGAATTTCCCCATGGGGATGATTAAAGTATCTATCTATCTATCTATCTATCTAATAACTCATCAGAGGTGATTGATAAGTTCGTGGCCTAAGGTAGAAGGAGATGTTACTAACTTCAAAGAGAGGAATGTAGAATCTGCAATATCATTTCACCATCCTAATAATTATGAGCTTAGAACCTGTAATCAGAGGTCAGCAAATGATTAACAAAACTCTTACCATTCCTCTGACCAACCTGTCACAGCTTTGCAACTGTAGTGTATGTTTTTAATTGCATACTATGAAATAAGTTTCTGTACAAGAATTATTGCCACACAATGTCAGCAGAGCATCCTCAGATCTGTTCTATCGTGAGCTCAGATCCTCAACCTCATGCAGAGGTAAACAGAGGAGTGGAAGCTATTTGAGTATGACTTTATTTTCCCATGGAATAGCTGTTGCATATTGAGCTCCGCAGGGCGTTAACAGAGTAAAGCTTTGGTCCAGTGACACAGAAGTACAACATGGTCTCAGACTGTAATACATGTACACATGTGGATGCATGAGTAGATGCCTTTCCACAGGTATGCACTCACACCCTTTCTGACTCACTCATGTACACCCACACACAACACGCACCAGCAGGCTCAAGCGGAGATGCACCGGGCTATTGCTCCACTTCCATCCTTAACTACTCTCTTCTCCTCGATCCTCTGTCACTGAATCTCTTCTCCTTCAGCACCCTTCTCAACTCCCAGTTCTCCTGTCCCTTATCACTCTCTCTCTCTCAGTTGCAACCAGCTGCTTGGCCTTGGTCCAGCCTGCCTCACAGTCTTCACAGCCACTTTCTCATTTCTCTCCTGCTCTCTGTGCCCTGCATCTTCCCTCCTCCCACCTCACCACCCCACTCCCAAGTCCTCTGCACAGTGCCCCCATTGGCACTAAAAACTAATGCACTAGCAGTGAACAGCATTTCGCCAGCAGTAGGTTTATTGGTCAGAAGAGCTCAATGGTCTTTGGCCAGAGGGGCCTGTTACTGTGCTGTAGTGATAGATAGATAGACAGACAGATAGATACATACATACCCTCTCTTTGCATTTAATGAAGCGCTGTGGTTCTATCAGGTCATGGAACTGGCACTTACTGAAGTGTCAATCAATTGCTAATGGAAACTCCAGCTCCCCTTAGGTTATTATGAATATTATGTTTCAGAAAATGTTGAATTTTATTTCAAATTCCAGATACTTGAAATGCTTTACTGTCTGTTCAGATTGGAATGTGATCTATTATTCACTGTCATGTCTCCTTTTTCTTAATGTCATTTAACTTGCCGATGCCAAGCCTCATTTCAGTCAGAGATAATGTTTTTTGATTAGAATATGTTTGTCAGTGCTGTGTTGTCCTTTTCTTCACAAATTCAATGTCCTTATCTCCTTGCCAAGCTGAAGTTGAACCTGCAACCTTTCTTCTTCCGATCTCATCACAGTTTTGCCTAGAATCAGGTAATTACCTGCCTGACAGAATCTCATTCTGAATCCATCAGTCTTCAGAAGTATACCATACCAAATCAGAGCTCCATCATCCAATCGATTCCCTCTGTCACTATTGTTATCAAAAAACAGTGATCTCAATTATGGGATAATATCACAAACTGAAAGGGTTGGAAAAAATAAGAAAATCAAAAAGCAAATTCCTTCTTTGCAAACAGTGTAATTTTACATTGCTCATTACTACAAAACCTTCCGCAGTGAGGAATATAATAGAATCTCCAGGAAGTTATTCATTATTGCAAAATACGATGATGAATGTAAATAAATTGAAAAGTGCGAATACAAAACTGAAGGTGTTATATTTGAATGCGTGCAATATACGGACTAAAGTAGATGAACTTGCAGCACAGTTACAGATTGGCAGGAATGATGTTGGAGGCATCACTAAATCATGGCTGAAAGAAGATTATAGTTGGGAGCTTAATCTCCAAGGATACACATTGTATCAAAAGAGCAGCCAGGAAGGCAGAGTGGGTAGTGTTGCTCTGTTGGTAAAAATGAAATCAAATCATTAGAGAGAGGTGACATAGGGTTGGAAGGTGTTGAATCATTGTGGATAGAGCTAAGGAACTGCAAAGGTAAAAAGACCCTGATGGGAGTTGTATACAGACCCCCAAACAGTAGTAAGGACGTGGCCTACAAATTACAATGGGAGATAGAAAATGCACGCCGAAAGGGCAAAGTTACAATAGTCATGGGGCATTTCAGTATGCAGGTGGGTTGGGAAAATCACTTTCATGCTGAATTCCAAGAGGGGGAATTTCTAGATGTGATTTATAAAATGATTTAAGAGATGGCTTTTTGGAGAAGCTCACTAGGAGAACAGCTATTCTGAATTGGGTTTTCTTCAGTGAACCGGAATTGATAAGAGAGGTTAAGGTAAAAGAACCCTTATGGGAGAGTAACCATAATACTGTAAAATCAAATTCACCCCAAAATTTGAGAAGGGGAAGCTAAAGTCAGATGTATCAGTATGACAGAGGAGTAAAGGGAATTACAGAGGCATGAGCGAGGAGTTGGCCAGAATGGATTGGAAAAGAACACCGGCAGCAGTGACGGCAAAGCTGCAATGGCTGGAATTTCTGGGAGCCGCTCAGAAGGTACAGGGTATAGACATCCCAGAGAGGAAGTAGTACTCTAAAGGAAAGATGACACAACTGTGGCCAACAAAAGTCAAAGCCAACATAAAAGCCAAAGAGAAGACATCAGAGCATATATTAGAGCAAAAATTAGGAAGCTTTTCAAGAGTAACAGAAGTCAACTGAAAAAGTCATTAAGAAGGCAAGGATGGAATATAAAAGTAAGCTAGCCAATAATATTAAAGAGGATATTTCAGATACATAAAGTGTAAAAGAGAGGTGAGAGTGGATATTGGACCACTGGAAAATAATGCTGGAGAGGTAGTAATGGGTGTCAAGGAAAAGGCAGATGAACTGAATAAGTATTTTGCATCAGTCTTCACTGTGGAAGAGATGAACAGTATGGTGGAAGTTCCAGGTGTCAGGGGTTGTGAAGCATGTGAAGTTGCCATAACTAGAGAGAAGGTACTTGGGAAACTGAAAGTTCTGAAGGTACATAAGTCACCTGGACCAGATGGTGTACACCCCAGGATTCTGAAAGAGGTGGCTGAAGAGATTGTGGAGGCATTAGTAATGAACTTTCAAGAATCACTAGATTCTGAAATAGTTCCGGAAGACTGGAAAATTGCAAATGTCACCCCACTCTTCAAGAAGGGAGAGAGGCAAAAGAAAGTTAATCTGACTTCAGTGGTTAGGAACATATTGGAGTTGATTCTCAAGGATGAGGTCTCAGGGTACTTGGAGGCACATGATAAAATAGGCCGTAGTCAGTTGTTACCCATTCTAACAGTTTTTTTTCTTATACCATGGTACCTTCTGCCTGATGGTAGGCGATTCTGGGACAGATGAAAGGGGCCTTTGGCAATGCTGAAACCTCTGTGAATGCAGCATTTCTGGTGTATGTCCTGGGTTGGTCGGGGGCAGGGGGAGAAGAGTGACCCCAATGATTCTTTCAACATTTCTCACAATCCGTTGCAGTGTCTTGCGATCAGATTCCATCAGTGAAATTCCATCCATCATTGCTCTGTCCAATATCAGACTTGTAAGATTTAACTATATTCCATAAAAGCAGGAATAAACAGTTCAAAAATTTTAACAAGCAGTAGTAGGTGATGAAATAGTTCCAAACCGGCTAAAGTTCATATTAGAGATACTATTTGCAAATACCTTCTCCGATGAAGAATGCTCTTGTTATGGAATAAACTTGTAACTATAGGAAAAGGAATATTCTAAAGTTTTTTGAGAAACGATTAAATTCTGAATTAGGATGGTGGACATAAGGTACTGTCTTTACATTGATAAACCATGAGTGATATGACCTGTTTATGTTGTGAATTAAGTTTGTCATCAAAAACTTTGTAAATTCTACCACTTAAACCACCAGATGGAGCTCTTGCACAGAAGATGATCTTTTTCCTTTCTTTGTAATTATTCCTCCTCCTCTTAATGCTCCCAAACTATTTGCTATTTCTTGCATCCCTGTTTAACAAATTTTTTTTCTGATTTCCTCCTATTGACTTGAAGCAATCAATTCTATCTCGAAATTCAAGTTCTAAAGTGCAAACTTAAGCATAGAAATAAATAAAATTATGCCTTATTAGAGATCTTTGGTGATGATAAGTAACACTGCATAGTTTAGTTTAGAATATTTGGAGATAGAATTGATTGTTATTCAAAGACTAATATAAGGCAGATGGTTAAGAGTTGAAAATACTTCAAAGATGCTGCCCTGCAGTCTCAATGTCTCTAGAACGGTGATACATTCTTCAATAATCCCTTACCCAATCTAAAAAAAACAAGGAACACATTAGAAATGGGGGGAAAACTCCTAGGCAGGATATGGAATTGGAGACTGCTAACCTATTGGACTGCTAAGTTCCTGTGAACTTCTCTTCCATTGATATCTTAAATAAATTGGCATTCCTCCATCGCCCATTTTGCACCAACAAATATCACCCCATAAACTCCTGTTTTACTTTCCAATCTATTGCCTCCACTGACCTAATATTTTTACATAACCAATCACTATCTGAAAGTTAATACCATAAGTTCATTTGCATTAGAATAAATTTTTGATACTGTTCCTCAAAGTTTTTTTTAAAATGATTTTTAACTATTTCCCAGTCTTCTGTTAATGCTGTTTCTGCAAATATGAAGTTCTGATGGTTGTAGGCATGTGCCCAATAAACTCTCTGGTCTCCATTTGAGCTCCCATTCACACCTCCACAGGATCACATTATAGCATTGTAATCCAGGAATCCTGAATCATTTATCTTTTCAGCAGTTTAGGGATTCCAGCACTACATTAGTCTCAATCTAGGGGAAAATCTTGTGGATAGCAGCAATCAATAGATGAGAAAGTATCTCCACAAGTAACCTTGCACCCGTCACAAATGTAACCAGTAAAAAAAATCAGTACAAGATGTTCCTCATTCGTTTACCAGATCAATAAATATATTCCTTTTGAAGATGTTAATGGAAGAAAAATTCACAGAACTGTACAATAGGTTAGGGACTCATCTTAGACTGTAATCCTCTTCCAGACCATTGAGAACCTGTTGCATTGGAATTAGCGGCTATAAAATTGCCTCTTTGATCATGCCTCAACTGACATTAAATTTGTAAATTGCCATCATCTGTGGATCAAAACACCCTGGTCTGAAAATGGCAGTAATCTCTGCAGAGATAATGGTGGAATTTGCTAACACATGCAGATTAAAGATAAATTCATCATTACTTTTCAAACTTTGCAATGATACAGAGACAGGAGAGGAATAAAAAGCAACGGTTTGGGAGCAGACAAGGGCTTGCTTACTGATATGTCAATCTAGGTTGATAGGTCAAGATCCAATGGGATATCTATTCATTTCACAACCAGCAAGACCCTCAAAGAGCTCAGGCTCCAGTTGAGCAACACCTAGTTCACATGCATGGTTCTGGGAAGGGGTTGGATGTCAATGCTGCAATACTCTGGTGCATAAGGATTTGTATTTTTTATTCCTGCACATCTATCACATTGTTTTAGCTGTTAAAGTCAAAAACCTGCTTTGAGAGAAAAGAGCTAAAAGTTCCAGGTGGTAAGACAACTTCTCCAATTATGGTCAAGGAGCCCCAGTAATTTTTATAAATTCTCTTACTTTCCTGGGTGATTACCTGCAGCAGTCAGTGAGTACTTACTATCTATCAGCTTGTCAGGGGCTGTACTGGCTTGAAGATAGAAAACCAGCAAATGATCATTCAATTGCCCAGCCTTTTATGATGGTAATGATTTACTTAAGCCTGCATTGCTATTTGACAGCGGGTTACCAAGTTTTCATTCAGCTGGGGGGTGAATCCTGTGTGGCTGAACATGAAATTGATGGCTCTAGAAACAAAAGGGAATTGTAGGAGAAAATTACAAATTTGAGAACTGTGAAACCACTCTCTGAATCAACTGGTGGGAAACAATTAAAGCAAACAGCTCTGTCAGTAAAGGTGTTCAAAAAACAGTAGCGCAGCGGTTACGTGATGTTATTATAGTTTGGGGTGTCAGAATTCAGAGTTCAATCCCAGCATCCTCTGGAATGTGTGGGTTTTCTCTGGTGTCCTCTCACAGTCCAAAGACACACCAGGTAGGTTAATTGGTCATTAGAAGTTGCCCCATAATTAGGTTAGGGTAAAACCGTTTTGTCAGGGGATACTGGGTGCTGCAACTTGAAGAGCCAGAAGGGCATTTTCCACTCTGTATCTCTAAATAAAACTAGTGTGTCAGACGGAAGTGCACGCATTCCAGAAAAGCTCGCAGAATTTGCTTATGCCATGGCTGACAAACTGGATGTTTAGGGGGAGCTTTAGACCATATGAGATAGGAGCAGAATTAGGCCATTCAGCCCATTGAGTTTGCTCTGCCATTCCTTCATAGCTGCTTTGTTATCTCTCTCAAAACCATACTCCTTTGATGCCCTTACTAATTAAGAGCCTATCGACTTCCACTTTAAATGTATATTCAATGGCTTTGCCTTCACAGTCATTTGTGGCAATGAATTCCCCAGATTCACCACCCTCTGGTTGAAAAAATTCCTCCTTATTTCTTCTCTAAAGAGATGTCCTTATATTCTGAGGCTGTTCCCTCTAGTCCTAGGCTCCCCACAATCCACTATCTAGGCTTTCAATATTCAACAGGTTTCAAGGTTCCACACCCCCTTCCCCATGCCTCCAATTCTTCCAAACTCCACTCAGTGGAGCAAAACGAGGTGTGCTCACCCTTCTAAATAAATCACAGGGGGGGCTTTGTAACCTAATGCCTAAAAGAAGATAGGACGAAGATTTACATTCCACCTAGGAAAGATTATACCGACTGAAGAATATGGAGAGTACAGCTTCCCTTCTATTAGATAATAGTAAGCGAACAAATCTGAGCTCTCCATTTACCCTGGACGAGCTGGCTAATGTCTTTGGGACACCAACAGAGCGAAAAAAAACAAATGGTTCATTGAATTGTACTTGGCTGTGTGCTACTGGAATTGAACTGTGTCTTGTTTTGGAGCTGGGAACATGTCACTTTTATTTACTAACAGGAATGGGAAGCAACAGAAATTGGAAACTGACAGTTCACATCACTTGCTTAATGCGGATTATGAGATAATTCAGTCAGGTCTGCTCCAGAGCTGATGGTTCACCCAGATCAGATCTGCACTGCTTGGAAATGATCCCCAATACGTGGGACAAGAAGTGGACACTTACCTAGTCAATTTAGATTTGTAAAATGTTATAGTACAAGCAGTGAAGGATGTGTTCTCCAATATGGGTTTAGGGAGGGAATCTGCAGTTGTGTATGACTACACAACTGAATCGTCAGAAGCATTGAACCTACTCATTGGTGGGAACCTGGCAGCTTCCCAATCGTATTTGGAGTTTGGAAAAGCCACTATCTCCCATATCATTTATATTGTATCAAGCCTTTTGTCAAATTCATTTCAAAAGATGCAGCCACAAGAATGGTGATGATCCGAGTCAGTGGAGACACTATGATCAAAGCCTCCACATACATGGACATTGCTGACGTCCGTGACCAGTTCTGGACTCAGAGACAAGAATGAATTGCTGCATAAAGGAAGCCAGGTCAGGGATCCAGCCAGTTCCTTGTTTCCTTCACCATCAATTCCACTTGCCCGGAAGTGCTGGAAAGAGCCAGGTCCTGTGTCTTTTATTTCATTTGGAGAATGAAACTGAATTGTATCTGCAGGAACATGATATACAAGTCTCATGAGAGGAGGGTAAAGTATAACTAACGTTAACTAGTTTTGTTTGTACTGTAGCTGCATCAGATTAAGACTAGGTTCCAAGCATGCAACATCGAGTATATTCCATGCAGGGGTTGTACTGTCACTGCTGTGGTAAAGGATGTTTCTGGCCAAGAAACTTTGTACTCAGTTGGACTGTAGTCCAGCTCTTGAAGGAAAGTTTGTGAAGAACACCCTTGACCACAAGACAGTCATTCAGAGAGTGGCCTGAATGGAATGCCTATGAAGGTTTCCATGAAGAAAGGCTGTGTCCTGTCAAATGGTTTCATTGGAAAACTGCCAAAGTTAATTGGCAGTAGAGAACATAAATGACTTTCAAACAAGCACCAAGACTATACCTGGCTGCTGATGAGACGGGTGCTCCGAGTCAGCTCTATCATGTACAACTGGAGTCACCGTGCCAATGCACAGACATTGAGTAGGCTGGTGAGAATGTAGCCATCATTAATTTCCTATTGGAACACGTATTTGCTGAAGAATGGTCTAGCTACTACAAAAACTTTGCCTGGATTAAGACCTTTCCGTTATTGTTCATGGAAGGGCTGGAAACTTTGTAATTACTTCTTTGATACTGTTCATGGAATTAATGTAAAAGGAGAAGTCATGGAATAATATCAATTTGGAAGCAAGTGGAAGGATGTACCTTGTGAGTGGCGACATTTGCAAAAACTTTGTATTAATTGCATGGGTCATGCAAGTCTACAATAGACAACAGGGTAGGGTCACAGATGGTGGCCAGTGTATAGTTTGAAGTCTTCACACATAAGGATAGAAGACTGGCTGAGTAGCTGGAGGCAAAATTTGGGATAAAGGGACCTTGTCTGGTTGGCTACCAGTGACCAGTGGTGTTCCAGATAGGTCGGTGTTGGGGCAACTTCTTGTCACGACATATGTCAATGATTTGGATGATGGGATTATAAAAGCTTTGTGGTCAAATTTGTGAATGATACAAGGATAGGTGGAAGGGCAGGTAGTGTGGAGAAAGGAGGGAGTCTGCAGGACATACAGATTAGGAGAATGGAAAAAGTGGCAGATGGAATACAGTGTAGAGGGGTGTTTGGTCATGCACTTTGGTAGAAGGAATAAGGACATAGACTATTTTCTACTTGGAGAACAAATTCAGAAATCAGAAATGCAAAACGTCTTGGGAGTCCTTGTGCATTATTACCTAAAGGATAACTTGCAGGTTGAGTCAATGTAAAGAAAGCAAAATTGATGTTAGCATTCATTTTGAGAGGAATGGAGTATAAAATCAAGGATGTAATGCTGTCTTTAAAAGGCATTGGTCAAATTGCACTTGAGTATTGTGAGCAGTTGTGGGTCCTTTATCTAAGAAAGGATGGGCTGGCTTTGGAGAGTGCTCAGAGGAGGTTCATGAAGATGATCCAGGGTTAACATACGAGGAGCATTTGAAGGCTCTGGACCTGTACTTGCTGGAGTTTAGAAAGAGGAGGCAGGATCTCATTGAAACCTACCGAATATTGATAAGTTTAGATAGAGCGGACATGGAAAGGATGGCTCCTGTAGTGGGGGCCAACTAGGATCAGAGGGCAGAGCCTCAGAAAATAAGAACTTTCCTTTACAAGAGATAAGGAAGAATTTCTTTAGCCAGAGGGTATTGAATCTGTGGAACTCATTGCCACAGAGAGCTGTGGAGTTATATTTAGAGCAGTGTTTGATAAGTTCTTGATTAGCAAGGGTGTTAAAGATTTCAAGTAAAAGGCTGAATGAGGTTGAGAGGGATAATAAATCAGCCATGATGAAATGGTGGAGTAGACTCAATAGTCTGAATGGCCTAATTCTGCTTCTATGTATGTCTAATGGATTTAAGATCTTAAGGTTCAATTACAGCATATAAAAGCAAGACTGTTCTAAATTGGGATCCCAGTTATCATGTAGCTTCAATTGTTCCCCTCCAAATTTAATAATCAGAAAAGAAAGAAGAATTCATACACTGAGAATGCTTCCAGGTTCACACGATGAGGCCTGTAGCAAGAGAAAGAAAAACAAAACACAGCTAAGATTGCAAAAGGCTTGGTGAATGAGGCAGATTTGACATGAAATCACTGAACAATACTTAAAACACCTCATGAAAAAGGAAAAATTAGCAATAGGTAGCTGCTAATATTGATAAAAATTCCCAAACAACTGTTGCTCATATTTGTAGCCTCTCCATAATTGATCAGTCTCATTCTCCCTCAATGTCGCAAAAACAAAGGACCTGATTGTGGATTACAGGAGGAATGGAGATGGGCTAACCCCTATTGACATCAATGGATCTGGGGTTGAGAGGGTGAACAGCTTTAAGTTCCTCGGCATACACATCACCGAGGACCTCACATGGTACACCTCTGCGACGAAAAAGGCACAACTGTGCCTCTTTCACCTCAGAAGGTTGAGGAAATTTGGTATGGGTACCAAGCAGCTGCAATATGAAAATTGACTTGCAGGTTAATTGGAGAACTGATGAATTGACTTTATTTCTTACATCCTTCACATTTAGGAGGAGATGGAGATTTCTTCAATGAAAGGGGCTTCTCTTCCTCCACCATCAACGCTGCCCTCAACTGCATCTCTTCCATTTCGTGCATGTCTGCCCTCATCCCATCTATCCACCACCCCACCAGGAGATAGAGTCCCTCGTGTCCTCACCTACCACATGAACAGCCTCCACATCCTGCACATAATTCTCTGTAACCCACCATCTCCAACAGGATCCCACCACCAAGTAGATCTTCCCCCCCCCCCCCCACTTTCTGCAGGGATCGCTCCCTCTGCGACTCCCTTGAACACTTGTCCCTCCCCACTGAGCTCCCTCATGGTACTAGTCTTTGCAAGTGGAACAAGTGTCACTCCTGCCCCTACACCTTCTCCCTCACTACCATACAGGGCTCCAAACATTCCTTCCAGGTGAGGCGACAGTTCCTATGTGAGTCCGTTGGGGTCATATACTGTGTTCTGTGCCTCCTATATATCGGTGAGACCCAACGTAGATTGGGAGACCGCTTCGCCGAGCACCTACACTCTATCAGTCAGAAAAAGCAGGAACTCCCAGTGGCATTCCATTTTAATTCCACTTTCCATTTATCAGTCCATGGCCTCCTCTACTGCCGCGAATAGGCCACACTCAGGCTGGAGGAGCAACACTTAATATTCCTTCTGTTATTCTCCAACCTGATGGCATGAACATCGATTTCTCCCTGCCCTTCACCACTGCCATTTTCCTCTTACCTTATCTCCTTACCTACCCATCACCTCCTTCTAGTGCTCCTCCCCTTTCACTTTCTTCCATGGCCTTCTGTCCTCTCAGATCAAATACCTTTATCTCCAGACCTTTATTTCTTTCACCAATCAACTTCCCAGCTCTTTACTTCACCACTACCCCCTCTCCCTGTTTCACCAATCACCTACTAACCTGTACTTCTTCCTCCCCTTCCCCCACCTTCTTAATCTGACCAATTTTCTTTCTCCAGTTCTAATGAAGGGTCTCAGCCCAAAATGTCAACCGTTCACTCTTTTCCATAGATGCTGCCTGGACTGTTGAGTTCGTTGTGGAGCTTGAAAATGTCACATTAGCATTTCATTATTATAACTCTTCATTTAGTCAACAAACTGATCTACAGATCTACATTACAAATTTAAAATTATTTCAGACAACAAGAGTTCACTTACACATTTTCAAATTTTGAACTGCAAGTCAACCAAGTCCTTTGAACCCAAAGGTTCATGTTTCCTTTTTTAAGATGAATATACAAGCAAAATGAAGAGGCATCTAACTAGAACATTCATATTTCTATAAATAAAGGAACCACAATTACCATTCTGAGCGGTTCATCATGACAAACCACATAATCCAGTTGAAATAAAATGTTGGAGCGTTCACTTGCCTTTCATTTTCTTTCATTTTTCCTTTTCAGTAGGAAAGTGGGAAGACGAAACAAGAAAATCTTCTCAGAAGACAACACAGAAGCAGGTATTTGCCCTGTCTAGTCCATGCTGAACTATTATTCTATCTGTACCCTTAAACATTTTGCATCAACATTATCCAGATCGTTGATAATCAACAACTGACCCAGCACCGATCCCTGAGGCACATCACTGGATACAAGTCTCCAGCCAGAGAGGCAACCACAATGAATAAGGGAAACATTTTGGAAAATCCACAAGATGCATGTGGTTGGACTCTTCATCTGTTGCGGTAGAAGAAATAACCAGCTAAGTCTAAGCTTTTTTTCTTGAGTCAAGCTGAGACACTGAAGAATAAAAAACATTACAAGCCACAAAATGAATTTAAATCTGCAATTGTGAAATGTAATCTAAGTATTTACATTTATTTGACTTTAAATATATGCATTAGAGAAAAATAATACTTTATTTGATAGCAGTTGAGTGAATCAAGCAATCCCTTAAGAAATTATACTCCAAAAAATTTTATATTAGGTTTTCTCCTTCATAAAATTTTGACAAATGGATTTTCCATTTCACAGTACAAATGCAGACATGAAAAAGCTTGTAGAAAATAACATTGTGGGAGGTATGTTTCCGACGCTTTTTTTTTTAAACGTATCTAAAGAAGTCCTTGATTTCCATTGGGGTTTACTCTGATGTACCACCAAAACCATGGTGAGATTGGGAAAAACCCTGTGGACACTTAAGGCTGCATTACCTGATAATTATTATTTTGGTGATACATTCCTGATTTACTTTCTGGCAAAGTTCAACTCAATTTGAATTCATAAAGACACACCACAGCACAAGGCAATTAATTTTCCACAATTTATTACCAATGAGAAAGTAAGTGTATGCTAATGGAAGTTTCATTTAAAAAAACAGGACCATTGCACCACAGAGAGCTTTTAGAAAGTCATTGTCATGTTATGCAAAGTTTTGGTTCTAAAAATTCAGTAGGTCCCCTTTTACTGAGAAAAAAAAATCCACACAATTTACAATTAAAAAATGCATTCATTCACTGTTAAGACATTTTCATGTTTCAGACCCAAACATAGCAAAATAAACCCACTCATTCTTATCAACTTGGCATTTTGGTACATTTGGTAAAAATGTTTATGATGAATGCTTAAATTGACTGGAAATAATAAAGTTAAGAGTAGAACCCCAATCACTGGTTTGTACGCAACTATCAGGGTATGCCACTGTTAAAGCAAATGATGAACACACTTGAACAGCACTAAAATTCTGGAAACAATTCCACATATCTACAAAATCCTAGTTTAGACTATTTAATCAGAACTGTACATTAAATTTACAAAGAAAAACTGCAGGACAAGAAAAATTCTTTTAAAAAATTAATCTCTGTATTATTAGAACTACATAAATACAGACCAATACCACAATGAAAGGATGTTGTGAAATATATTGCCAAATATCAAAATCCTTCTATACTTTGCATGTTTGTACTGATACAAAACCACATTCTGAAATGGCACAGCCAATGAAAATGTAATTTGTTAAATTCAGTTCCAGTAGTTCAGGAGAAAGAAACCAGTGATGTGTAGAAACATGCTGCATGATCCTCTGCAGCCATGCTGGAATTAGCTGACCGACAATGCTTGCAAACCAATATGCAAAATAACATAGAATACTTGTCAATATAGAAGCTGTTGCATGGTGCAGTCCGGTTAAAGCCCAGGCACTTTAGAATTGTCAGACTTCCGTGTGTTGCTGAAAGTCCAGTGGTGGAATAGTTACATCATCAAAGTGGCCTTCATCCCCACTTTCATAGTCACTCATCATGACTTCAGATTCTTCCATCTCACAGCACGCTGAGACATCAGAGCAAGAGGCGGTGGTAGATGTGTACACAGACATAGACATGTTATCCATACTGGGTGCGTCAAAGTCATCATTATACGTTAGGGAGTAGGAAGGGTAGGTACCCCGATAGTTGCTTCCCGCGGGGACTGCATTCTGCCGTTCTGAGAGGTCCGCTGAATAGTGGTGGTGGGGTAGACACTGGTTCATGTTAAAATGCTGTCTATTTTGTGACATTGAATTCAGACTTCCAGCAACGGGCAGGTCCCGCGGAGGCTGTATGGAATCAAATTCATTGTATTCCGGGGGCAATGGCGGCAGTTCATCGTGAATTGGGAAATCATCTGGAGGTGGCGGGAAATCACTTTCAATGTCATACCCTCCAGGATAGTAGTCTGTGTCAATGGCATTAGGGTCAGAATAAAGCGGGGCTGGGTGTTCATTTACCTCATATTGTGGATATTCCTGGATGCCAGGTAGCTGAACGTTCGGCATCCAATCAGATGTGTCCCAGTGATATGCTTTTTCAAAGGAGAAGAAAAGGAAAATAATTAGAATGTTTTATTTTGAATTGAACTATTAGCTTTAACAAAAGTCAAGAACACAACAAACAACAATTCGTATGCAAGAAGAAATTATTGTTAGTGTTGCTCAAGTTCACCAAGGTGTAATAGGACATGGGTGGGGTGGGCACCAGATCTCTCATATCCTTTTACCTGCATATTTTAAAAATATGCCAATTGACAGCTGCATGTAGTCATTTAAATATACAGAGTCTTAAACCAGCGAGTAATGTTATTCTGGTTATATTACAATGCCGTGGCTAATTTGCGAGAATAGGAACAGGTGGGGTAGGATTGAAAATACAAACCTTCTATATTGTCTACCAACCACACTTATAACCGATATTGAGCACATGAACAATGGATTAACATATCATCTTGCAACTACACAGAATACCGTGCAGTGGATGTTAAAGTGAAAGATGCACAGCTTTAGTGAGTATGAGGGGGGGAAAAAAGGCATGCAGACAAAAGTCACCTCTTGGATTCTTGAGGTCATGACCCACAAGAGTTTCTTTAGATGGCCAAGAGAAGAAAGGGAGGAAGAAAACATGAAATATTAAAGCATCAGAATATTAAAGAAATCTCTATACTAACATTCCATGTGCTTGCTTGCAACAAACAATTTAAATACCCACTTACGTACACTTTAAAGAGCAGTTAAGTGCTGTTTACCAGAATAAGTGGTTTAAAAGGTTCTTTATAATACAGAAGAACGGCTGTCCAAGAATTTCCCATTGCACTAATTAGAAAATAAATTGAGACATTAATGATTCTGGGAGGAATTGAAAGAAGAAATATGAATAAGTTGTTTACTCTATCTTGTTTGATTAGGGTGTAGAATTGTTATTTTTGTAGCATTTTCCACGCAGTGCAACTTTCCTATGCTTGCTTTTAATTTTTATATAATCACCTATATATGTGTAATTATTCAGTAAATTGTCCAGTAATTGTAGTATTGTTCATTCTGCATTTTTTCTAGAAACTTCTGTTTTCTGCAGCAGGTGTCAAGTTTATTGAATCTGGCCATTCAGTAGGTTAATTGTTATCACTGGAATAGTGTTTATCTTTAGTCTCTGTATGAGATGTCCACAACTTCTTTATCTTCATCTTCATTTCTTTGCTCATCCTTTGTTCTTGTAACACCTAATGAAATTACCATAACTACCAAGTTTTAGGCCTCATCCTAGCCTTCTGAAGAAACTCCGGATCAATATCGCTAGATACAACAACTGGATTATTTTGAACCGGATTACCCCGAGACTTCTCTTAACATGCCATCCAGTTTGCACTGAGCTAAGTATTTATGAAGATGAAACTTTATGAACATTTTTAATTCTTTACCTCTGACATGCAGAGATCCAGTTGCCGAGTGTACTCAGGGCTAGAATTAACAGATATTTGGACTAGGGAAACCAGAGGATCTGGACATCAGATGCCTACACCTGCTCTCTTATGTTATTACATACTTAATGACATTTTCCCTATTTCAACATTCTAACATTAAAAAGATGACCCTCATTGGAGGTAAACTTTTAAATATTTCAACAAACAAGATTTGTAACTTCAAACATGAAGATACATAAATTGGGGTCTACTAATTCATGGTTCAAAAAGAGGCCATACAATAACCTAACACTTAAGTACTCATTTAACAATACCTCTAACACTAAAGTAGTGATTTTTACCTGTTGGCATATCTGATAACCTATCAGATTATATCATTTTAAGGCCAGGTACTAAAATGAGATATTTTAATTTCAGTTTAAGCCCCCAGTATTGCCACTTCCCTAATGCCAAGGCTGAAATGATCCAATCAGTGTAAATATACATTACTAAAGTTGAATGGATAACAGTTCCTGTTGATGACTGGCTTTCCACATATTTTAAGGCCCCATTTCCTGTCATAGTCACATTCAGTAACACTAGACCTGCACTTTACACTGTGAGGCTCAGGATTGATGTGGTCAGAATTAGCTGTATTTTGCTGATAGATTTTGGGAAGAAGAGATGGAAACTTAGAATAACCACAACCAGACTGAAATTCTGGTTTGAGACTTTAATTTGCATTCCCCTCCTGGTTCGGGAATGTGTCCATAACATTTTCTTTTAAGAGCAAGGTAAGGTTACTTAATCCTGAAAAAATAACATTTTATTCATAAAGTGGAACATTGATCAATTTGAATTATGTAATTTCCAATAAACTTCAGCTTCAAGGACTTATCCTGGATTATCTTTGAGTTTACCTTTTCTAGGTGAAAAGCAGACTGGGCCGAAGTATTTGATTCATATTTGCAGAGCTCTCAGTTAGTTAACATTCAAAGGCTTATCATAGAGTCTTAACTGTCACAGAAGACAGTCATTTCTAATCTACTGTTTCTTATCTACTGCCACTGATTCTATTCACTGTTCACTTTGTTTTTAAGTGATTATTATATTTAATACTTTCTCAAAGAATTTTCATACTTATTTTTACAGCCACGTCTATGACTCAGAGGAAAGAGAACAAATGAGAAACACAAAGACCAATGGTACATCATAAATGTACAAATGCATCTTCAATATGTTCATGAATATGCAAAACAAAGAAATCAAAAAAGGATGAAAATAGCTTTACTGCCTTCAAATAATTTGTAACCATATTATTTTGCTTGTTGAAAGAAAAGAGTGTTAGAGGAAAGAAGCTCCAGTCATAATCTGGAACCAGTAGTTTGGAGCATGAATTGAAAAAATATATTTTTTAAAATACCAATGTTCAGGACTTATTTTGGAAACGTGAACAGAATTGTTTTTCAGATTAATAATATTGACGACTACTGCTAAATGGATAAACAGCACTCTCACTGCAAGTACATGACAGTGTTATAGACTTACGACATAGAACCACAATACACTTATAACTGAGCTTTGTAAAAAAAGATATACCTTCTTTTTCTACCGAGTCAACAACTGCATTGACAAGGTGTATTACAGTCACTATGGAAGCTTGGAGGAGAATAGGGAAGGAGTAGATTAAAATAAATTTACAATTAGTACATAAACTTAAGACATTCATTAATATTTATCCTAGCTCTGCTGATATTTAAAATACAACTTAAAACACACAGTATGAAGTGTCTGCAGCAACAAGAATATTTCATTAGCCAACAGAATGACTTCACTGTCATCAATGTGAATTACCCAAGGAATCCATTTCAGTTAATCAGCATTTGACAACTAGTTTTCTATCTGTAGTCATCAATGCATATCCAGCCATGTCTTGGTTAACTTATTTTAAATATGTAAATATATTGGGATGCTTTGTGGGCTTTTCAGAAACTTCAGAGAAAAGGGAAGGGAAAATATCATCTCAAACTCAATGGTCCCTATCACCTCAGTAAAAGATGAGCTAACTTGAGGAAGTTAAATTATCTGCTTCGATTGGAGCTCTCACTTCTTAGGGTAGGGTTTTGCACGGGTTCTCTTCAGTTGCTTTCTTTTGGGTACAGAACCTCATGCAAGCTGAAGCTAAAACAAAACTGCAAACATAAATCCCATTAAAATGATTGTGGAGTGAAAGTTTTTATACTGGAATGACAAAATGCTTCAGCTCCACCTTACACACTGGTGAATTTAAATGAGAGATATTGCACCTGTAAACAATTAATCACATGGATTCCTGCACCTTCCACTTACAAAGCCCCATGCCAGCAGATTCAGAAACACAACTGGAAATCTTGATGATTGTAAGTAACTACCTTCACAATCATTTTTATTTCTTCAGTCTATACTACTGGATTTATCAAGATAAACCAACGAATTCCAATAGAAGAAGGAAAACAACCAAATGTACTACTCATTTTCCTTAAAACATACTTCCTACAAGATTACCATCTGAATTTGTTAGTAAAGTTACAGAACACACCCAGAAATTCTAACAGGATCCTCCATTAAACAAAGCTATCCACATGAAGAGCAAATGCAAATAGGAAAGTTTGTTGTCAGTAAAGAAATATATAACACGTCTTTATACTCTGATGCCATAAAAAAATTCCCATAATTTGTATGAGATGTTTTAATTTATTCCTGAAAGCTCCTAAAAATTTATATACATAAACAGCTCGAATAACAAAAAAATATTTCTGGTAATATCCTGTAGCACAGACAACTTGGAGATCACCATGATACATGTGCAGAGGTTATTTTGCTGCCCAATAGCTTAGTTGCTTTTTTTAAAAAGTAAATGGGTGCCTTCTTCCTGCTTTCCCAGCTCTGGTCAGAGTAGCTCGTCACATTCATTCAGATTAGCAACTCCAGAATTAGATTTTAACTTCTGCTTTGATGATTATGGAGCAAAAATGGATGTGATAGATATGGCCCTTCCCTACAGTATTATAATTAGTTTGAAAAAGCCTTTCACTTATGAAAAACCCTCCATGGTCTCAGAATGTGCCTTAATGCTTTTGTAGTAAACTAAAGTGCAGTTGGAGTTGTAATAACGTCCATGGTTCTTGCTGCATAGCCAAGAATCAGCTGGATGCCTCATTAACATATACACAATGAAAGTATTGATATGTACGGGACTCCAAGTCTAGAAAGACTACACAGAAAATGGTAAAGTCTGTGGTAAAGAAGGCAAATGCAATGTTGGCATTTATTTCAAGGGGAATAGAATACAAAAGCAAGGAGATAACGCTGAGCCTTTATAAGACACTAGTCAGGCCGCACTGGGAGTATTGTCAACAGTTTTGGGCTCCATCTCTCATTGGAAAGGGACAGAAGAAGTTCACAAGGGTGATTCTGGGAATGAAGGGGTTAACATATGAGCAGGGTTTTCTCAGCTTTGGGCTTATCCTCACTGTAATTTAGAAGAATGTGTGGGGATCTCATTGAAACCTACCGAATGTTGAAAGGACGAGATAGGGTGGATGTGTAGAGGATGTTTCCTTCGGTGAGGGCACAGCCTCAAAATTGAGAGGTGACATTTTAGAACGGAGGTAAGAAGGACCTTTTTTTTTTAAAGACAGAGAGCAGTGAATCTATGGAATGCTCTGCCACAGACTGCAGTGGAGACCAAGTCTGTGGGTACATTTAAGGTGGAAGTTGATCATTTCCTGATCAGACAGGGCATCAAAGGATTGATGGCAGGTGCATGGGGTTGAGTGGGATCTGGGATGAGCCATGATGGAATGGCAGGGCAGGCTCGATGGGCTGAATGGCCTAATTCTACACCTACGTCTTATGATCTTTTAAAATATATAAGATCATAAGATAATCCCTTCCACCTCCATCCCTTCAAATCTGTCTTTCTATCTCCGACCTTCGATTTGTCCCATTCATTGGTAGTCACATTATTATCAAACATTGTAGATATCTCCATCTTATTTCCTCCTCCTCTGCAATTTTGTTACCTTCCCACTCACTCTGAGGTAATGTCAATTATTCCACCTTGCACACTTGAACATCCTTAGAAAATCTTCTCAACAGCCTCAAAATTCTACACTTTTTCTGTAGGAGTTGTGTGTTAAAGTAAAACTTTCTTAATCCTAAACAGAGTCTATAGCATCAAATTGTCTATTAATTTTAAATTCAAGGAAATCTTATTTTAGATGGCAGCTGCAGTAAATGTACAAAATGGCTGTCTAACTGTTAGAGCACAGGGACCACTTCTAAAGTGAGAGCAAACACGGCTTTGATTCCATCTTCTCAACAGGGAAATATTAGCTGCTGAAACAGGTGTGTGAAATGCAAAAAAAATTATACATTACAGAGAAAAATAAAGTGCTGATATTAGGCATCTGGCACAACTAATCAAGGATATTTTAAACATTTCATTACATTACAATTTTCACCATGGGGGAGGCAAAGGAAAGTCGAAGTAAAGCCAGAATGTAGGGTCTGGGAAAGGGAGTTCATTGGAGAGGGTAGTGGAAAGGACTGAAGATACAGCGAGCCTTGGAATGCAGAACACTGCACTGTCATGCTGGATCCTTACCATTAGAACTCTAGAGGAATGGAAGGGTATTGGAGATCTGTAAGAGATGAGCACTTGTGGAGTAAGTGTGAAATTATTGTAAATTTTGTCAATTAATTGTTTATCTATTGGGACTGGCAAAGCCAGTGTTTATGGCTCATCTTTAACAAGGCAGTAATGTCTTTTAAAGGAACTTTCCCAATGTCATTGAGGAGAGAGTTCTTGAACTTAGACCCAGAACTGGTGACATATTTCCGAATCAGGATGGTGTACAACTTAGGGAGAGGAAATTGCAGGCGCTGCCCTTGTTCCCTTTGGTGCTAGAGACTGTGTGCTTGTGAGGTGATGTCAGGGTAGCTTGTCTGTGAATCAGCAAAGCATTTTATAGAAGGTAGAAGGTACACACTCCAGCCTCTGTGCAAAGGTAGAATAAACCGGAATAAACACTTCGAATGGTTGTATGGTTCCCACTATAGGCGGTTTAGACCTGGATAGCATCGAGCTACCGCTGTACTCATCCAGGGATACCATCATGCTCCTGACTTATACCTTGTTGATAATAGAAAGGGTTATCTGACTCGCACGTGTAGCCATGCTATTTGGTTGGCCAGTCTGGAGGATCAAAAGTGAACTCCAGAATGTTGATGGTAGGGGACTCCGTTTTAGCTAGGTTACTGAATGACAGGTGTCGATGGGTTAGACTTTCACTTGCGTAGTAATTCTGCAGTGCAAATATTACTTGCCATTTACTAGCCTAAGCCAGATTGCAGTCTCTGTCTTGCTGCAAGAGGCATGGGCTGCTTCATTTCTAGAGAATTTGCAAATGTATATGAACACAGTACAAGCATCATCAGTGTGTTCTCAATCACCTTACATACAGCAATATATAGTACATTGCAATGGGACTACCATTTTGCATTTAGTACATCTATTTTGATGAATAATTTCTATGAGTTTATACAATGTATATCCATCTATACAACATATATCCATCTTTACCCTTTTCTCTCCTCTTTGGAAGATACTGACATGCCAAGTGTAAAGAGACAGTGTACCGTTAATGGCGAGACCCTTTAACAACATGATGAGGAGAGACACTAACTCCCTGAAAGGGGATACACATATTAATAGGGGGATAAAGAAGGCATTTAGCATGCTTGCCTTTATTCGTCGAGAAATCATGTTATAAAGCTCTATTTTGGCCAACCCTGGGACACTGTATTCATTTCTGATCTCCCCATCATAGGAAGAGTGCTGAGGCCTTGGCAAGGGGGCAGAGGTGCTAACTGGATTAGAGGGCACGTGCTGTAAGGAAAGGATGGACGAGATTGGGGTTTTCTTTGGGATGGCAGAGGCAAAAGGATCCCATAAAGGTTTAAAAGAATACAAGAGGGAGAGATATAGTAGACAGCCAGCATCTTTTTCCTAGGGTTGAACCGTCTAATACCAGAGGGCATGTATTCAGGTTAGAGGGGAAAGATCAGGGGAGATGTCTGGGCAAGTTTCTTGTTAATACACAGGAAATGGTGTGGTGGTGGTGGAGGAAACTCTGATAGGGGTGCTCAGAGCCCCTTGGACTGGCACAAGAACATGCAGGAAATGGAATGATTTGGACATTGTGGAGGCAGAAGTGATTCGTTTAATTGTAATTTAATTAGTTCTACACAACATAGTTTCGTCTTGCTGTTTTATTCTATGTCCCTGGACTTTGATTCCTCCCCCCCCCCCACCCCCCCAATGACTTTCCGTCTCTACTACTCAGGTACGAGGCAATGGATTGATTAAATGAGCTCGAGCAGCGGCTGGCGACAGGCAATCCAACTTCAGTGGATGACACGGGTGAGCACAGCCTGAAACAGTCCCTGTTTGCTAACCACACACACATATCCCTCGGTAAATTTAGAAATCAATCACTCCGTCAAGCACTGGGAACGATTGCTCAGAATTTTTCAGTGAACGACTACTAAATAAAAGACAAGCATTTTGAAGCAATGAACAATACGCTGGAGGAACTCAGCAGGTCACGAATCTGTGGGGCAGAAAAGAATTGTCGATCCAAAACGTCAACAATTCCTCTCCTCTCCACAGATGCTGACTGACCCACTTAAGTCCTCTAGTAGATTGCCTGCTGCTCCATATAATAGCGTCCACAGTCTCTCCTTTCTCAAGCATTCTAACACGCTTAACTAAGAAGAATCTTGCAGAGGAGATAGACACCCTGACTTCAGACTCTATGGTTGTCTCCAGGCTTTCTTCCTTTGTATTCTGCCCCAATGATCTTTCACAGTCTGTGAGGCAAACAACTGGAAAATCAATACTTGTATCATGCCTGTGAAAGTTTGAGTAGCATCAATGGGCACCACACAAAATAGTGGGCCAATCTCAGTCCTCTTTGTCGAAAACCAAAAAAAAATTGGAGAAATTACTTCAATTATTCAACTGTACCACAATAATTACTAAACATGGGGATTGAGCAACCTCTGGACAAATGGCAAATTACTGTAGAAGGTGGCTAAACCCAACAGAAAGTTAGACTGCCTTCATAATTACATACAATCCTCAAAATAAATTAACACCAGTTATATTCCAAGTGTGTACAGTACTGTGCAAAAGTCAAAACATGTATATTGCTGGGGTGCTTAAGACTTTTGCATAGTACTGTAGTAATTTTATATTTTGCAAGAAATTGCTTCCAGAAAAAAACAAATTTCATGACTTGTGTGTGATGATAAACCTGATTATGAACTGGGTCTCTTTTGGGGACTGAGAGTGGGAAGAGGGAAGGAGAGGAAAATGATGGTTGGGAAAGGGAGAAGGGAGAGGGAAAGGAGCGGAAAGCACCAGAGTGATATCAGTAATCAATGATGATAATAAATAAACCAATTGGAATCAAGTAATCTTGCCCGGTGTCTCAGGGCTGGGTGAGTCTGCAAGGGGTGGTGTTTCTGTCTGCTGTCCCACACCCATTCTACAGTGCTCCACCTTCACCATTCCCAACATTCTTTGCTCCCACCAAACTCACTCTCTATTCCACATTGACAAATGCAGTACTGTACAAAAGTCTTAGGCTCCCTAGCTATATACATGTGCCCAACGACCTTTCCACAGTACTGTACACTTGACAGCTAATTTACTAAAATCTGTTACACATGACTGTCAAAGACTAAATTTAATGCTTTAAACCTTGAGACTTACATGGTGGTCAAATAAAAATATTACCGCTTAACTGTGTCATTTGTATATACATCATCAAGAGAATGATCTTGAAATAAATGCACTGCTACAGATGCATCATCAGCTTAATAGTCTGGTGTGCACCACTCTACTGATTAATGAGGCCATCACTTTGATATTCCAGCACTCTCTTAATGCAAGAGAGTGTTCTACCAAATGATACAATAGTTTCTGAAATGGCATTTAAAATAGCACATGGGGCATTGTAGGTTAGTCCAAATTTAATTAATGGAGCTTGCAGTAGTAACTGCTGGCTTTGTTCTAAAGATCATTTTGGGAACTCCACTTCCCTTCATCACATGAACATTCCTGTACTATTAATTTCTATCACAGTGACACAATGAAGTCTTAATTACTGCAGGACTGTCCTGGGGTAAATTGCTAGATCTCAGTGCAGACCTCTTGATTCTAATTTAATTTTTGGACAGTGTTCAATACACAGCTCATCAGCACTTTATTACATTGATTTATTTGTAAGCATTTTTTTAAAACTAAAACTAGCAGTCAGGAACATCCTCTCCTAACAGTTCATCTATAGCTCATCAGTGCTTCTTTTTCTCTAATAAAGAACCGGTGTTCATTAACAATCAATACCAACTGAGAAACTACCAATCAATATGAAGGAATCCCATTTTGCTCAAGAACTTCCTCTATTTACAGCAGTAATTGACCCTGTAACTGAATACTTGTTAAATCCTGTTCTCACTTATCAGCAACTAAAACAGATGGACACTAAAACCAAAGAAAAATAAAATTTAAAAAGTAACTCGTAGAAGATTTGAAGAATAAGAAAAGTTGCAGTCACTTACGTAATATAATGATTTCTTCAGTGTGCAGTATTTGGAGTTTTAGTGGATTTAGTGTTAGGAATAATGGAACAGCCAATGAAATGTCAGCTATTAATACAGGAATTTTGTCTTTTAATAGCTGCGTTGGAAGATTTTAATAAATTATAAGCATTGAACTTCAATAAGCATCTAGTGTCCTCGAAGAGAGACAAATTAGTATTGTACATGACAATATAGGTTTTGGTGGGTGAAGTTCTTACCATTGTCATCACATGACTCAGACTGGAAAGAACTGAGAGACTGGACTTCTGAAATGCTTCCCTGGGTGTTAAAAGGATGGCAAGCACTATCCTCAAGAGGCTTTTTTGATGGACAGGGTTCGAGATCCACCACCTTTGCTGTAAGTTAAAAAATTAACATGAGTTCTTTTAATCTCTGAAAGCCCGACAACACTCGTTAAAGGAACCATTGGTCAGTATGGATACTGCGGGTCTCATTCTGTCTTGTTCTAATCTACATTAAGTGCATTTAAAACACATAAAATCAGAAGCCCAGATTTAAAACAGTATTAAAACAGCAAACATAAATTTGCATTAAATGGTTTCAAGGCAGCATTTTTCATGCAAGAACTACTAATGCAGAAAGGCAGAAACAACATTGCAGTCAGATTTTGATTTCACTAATTGAAAAGCAAATGCTGAATGTGTAAAATGGGGAAGTTTGGTAACATGGGACTTTCCCATGTACATGCAAAATCTGTTCTTTCACTTCATTCCTTTCCACTATTTAAGGGCCAAATAGTTCTCTCAGTCAAGCAATGTTTTATTTGCACTTCTTCCAATCTAGTGCACTGCATTCAGTATGCATAATGTGGCATCCTCTATATGGAGAAACCAAACACAGATGTGGAGTGACTGTTTTGTGGAACGTCTTCATTCAGACCACAGGGGCAGCCCTCACCTCCAGTGCCTACCACGAACTCTTGATTTTCTACACTGACCTGTCTGCCTCCATTGCTCCACTTCTCTATTTTTAACTGCTAAATACTTTCTAAATGCTACTGGCTTCATGAGTGGCAAAGTAAAAGCTGCCTGCATCTCTCATGCAACTTATTACTGACTGTGAAAGAAATGCAAGGTGCAAATCTAAGTAATGTGGATTCCTCTCAGACTTTGACTCGCAGTTTGTCATATATTTAATATTATGGATTTGTTTCTGTAAGTAATTCTAGTGTACTAATGGGATCAAAAAAGACTCCTTAATATTTCAGGGCATTTTCTATAGCAGTTAGTTAATAAATTACACACAGCCGTTAATTATGCATTTGCCGGACACCTGGAAACGTCCAATGACGGCAATGAAAAATCTAAACACAGCAAATTCTGTAAATTGACTTTGACTGCAAGTTGACTAACCACTAAAAGTCTCATCTGGTTACCTGCAAAATCTCCATTGTCAGTAAAAACAGTTTATGCTGTCTGAAGCAGAACTACCTTAATCAGTATACAAGTAGTGGAAATGCATCATTAAATGCTGAAAAGGCTATAAGGCATGGTAGCAAGCTACCTGCTTGGCAGGAAATGGAGTGCGGCTGAGCTTAGGGCGGACAGAGAAAAAGGAAGCAAACAGTAGACTTACAATCTGTAGTAGCGACAATAAGATATTTACCATCATAATCATAGTCCCAGCTGGGTTTTTGTATGGAGTCACAGTCGGATGGAGAGTTGGATGGAGGAGGAGGAGGTAGGTTTGGAGCAACGCTGCAAACAGCCACAGTTTTCCGGTGTCCATGCATAGAGTCTGGATTGAAAGTACTGAACTCTGGATGCTCTGGTATAGCAGATCCTTCAAAAGAATTTCGGTCCAGGTTGTTTCGGGAGTCACTTGGAATACTTGGAGTGTAAGAGATCGGACGAACAGGCACCTGAGGTGGAATGTCTGAATAGATTGTTTTACTCATTTTAGAATCAAAATAGTTCTTCTGCAAGAAAGAAGTGGTAGCTCCAACGCGTTTTTCACTGCTCTCGTTATGCTGCTTCTTTTTACAAATCTTCTTACGGAAGAGGACGAACAACAAAACCAGAACGAATATGGTTGCAACGAAGGCTATAATTCCAATAACTTCTTCTAAAGCAATATTCCAGGGCGTGGATATGTATTTGTTAACCACAGTATCGTCACAAAGCTTTCCAACAAAGCCTTGACTGCAATTACAGTTGAAGGAGCCATATGTGTTTTCACATCTGCCTTTGTTAAGACAAGGGCTATCACGACATTCGTCAATATCAGCCAAGCATCTAGGGAAGTAAACAAAAATAAAGTGATTTTCTGGGGGAAAGGACTAAAAAGGTAGTATGTGTATTTGAAGTTTAAGTTATCGCAAATACAAACCTTTCTCCACGATAACCTGCTTCACACTCACAAACGGGGCCATCAAGACTATCGATACATTTGCCATTATTTTTGCAAGGGTTATCTTTGCAGTATGGACCCACTTGACACCTAAAATAAATGCAGATTAAATTATTGTAATGGAAGTTTCCAGCAGCACAGAAAAAACAGAGCTGTGCCACTGTGTACAATGTTTAGAAAGCATGAATTATTCTTTAATATAAAAAAATCCTTCTATGAATCCTAAGCATATTGTTAAAATAGGAAATGCACAACACTTCTACCACATTCATCCAATATTACTGGAAATTATAGACAATAAGGTATAATTTCAAAGCCTATGATTAAACAAATTGAAACAATTCTTGGCAGAGCCTGCCAATTTATAGTGCAAAGCATTAGAGACAACATGAAGCAGGCTTGCTCGTCACTGCCTTGCATCAAATTGGCTTTTGTCCAAAGCCATCAATCATGACGTTTAAATAATTATGTCCATCAACATGTGGCTATCGCTGGATCAAAGGTTACGTGCAGCAATAATTAAAACATTGGTATTTCTCAACAACAAAAAGATTTAATATCGGCTTGCTGGGAAGAGAAGAAATGTAAAAAAAAAACACCTAGATGTTCCATATATTACCTGGATTCAACAAGAGAATGCAGACCCATTTCAACACAGCAATGCCAAAATGTTCCTGAACCTTACCAAAAATTCTGTTATTGTTGTTTTTCCAACAAATGTAAATCACATTGAAAATTTAGGTACAGTCTCCAAAGATATAAATAACTTGTATTTTCAAACAAAGTACTATACTTTAAACATGCGTATTCAGTAAATGCTAAGAAACGATGGCAACAGCTTCTCCATTTTTGTTTGACTAGCCGTCTTTTTCTAAAAAAAAATTAAAATTCCATTAAAATTCAGTCTGAGATTTAATAAGAAAAGGAAACTAACCTTAGTCCTGTATATTGTCCTCTACACTGGCAGATGTAATCATCGTTCACTGGAATGCATGTTCCACCATACAGACATGGGTTCGAATCACAAGGGCTGACACTAATTTCACAATGAGTACCCGTAAACAGAGAAGTACATTTACAAAAGTAGCCTGTAGAGAATGAACATTTCCATAAAGTGAGAATTATTAGCAAATAAGAAAAAACTAAAACTACAATTAAAAAAAACACGAAGAGATTAGAAATCAGAATACATTTTGTATCTATCATCATCTCAAATAAAAATTAATTACCATTATTACCAGCCCTGAAGTGGCCATGTATCTTTGCCAGCAAAGATAGCTACTCCAATTGGTCCCATTTACTAGCTCTTAGGTTTGTAACCTTACAGATGAGAGTACATCAAGTGCTGACTGCAATACTTTATTTTAAATATGTAATGAGGATCGCTGCCTCAAACATGGCAAGTGTATGACCTCAATCTCCTCATCATGCCACCTCTACTTAATTACTTCTTCACTATTCCTCACTTCTGAGTTTCTCAATTATATATGACTAATTGTCCATTTGCTTCTAAGGCATCAACTGTGCTCAATTGTGTCTTCATAATGATAATTCTCTGGTCAGGAAAAATCCTCATAAATCAATTCTGGATAGCCTTCTTGTAATGAAGTGAATAGACTTGTATACAGTTTTCTATCTGTTTATACGGTTAGAGCTAAATTCCACTTGTATTCTACAACTTGGTTAATAATGGGAAATATCCTATATGCCTTCATAGCAACCTCATTGACCTGTCTTGTTAAATCTGAGATCTGAGAACATACATTTCAAGATCCCAATTTTCCACATTTCTCAGTATCCTACCATTTATTGTTAGTTCCCTACTGTGGCCTATCCTACCCAAAAATGTAAACTTGCATTTTCTCCACACCAATCTGCATTTGCTCTGCCAGTTGGCTCACCGTCTTTCCTATAGTATACAACTTTCCAACTTGCTATCAAACTAACAGCTTATGTACTATCTGTGACCTTATAATGCTCGATATTTAAGTCTAATTTAGCGATACATAATACATTGAATCGGCGGCAAAGTGCCTTGCAGAACTCAGGGGCCAGCAGTTTTTACCAATGCTGACTAATACTTTTTGCTTCCAGAGGCTGAGAGCTTTTTGGATGTGACACCACTTTCACTTGGATCCCACTGCCCTTCACAGTTTGATCACGTGTAGAATTTGGCCCTCAAAAATTACAAATTCTTGGCTACGTTTTTCCCTGAGCAAATTCATTGCTGACAGTCCTCAATTTAACTATGCTCTTTAAATGATGATTTAGATTGGTATACGTATTTTCCCCAATAACTTATGCACTAGTGCAAGGTGACTGTGCAGTAACACCTTGGTATATCCCTTTCCATAGTCATAAACAATAAGGCCTCGATGGCAGCCCCTTGATTTTTTTTTGATATTCTGCTTGTAACCAGAGAAGCCAATATTACGATGGTAGAATCTCTGCTATCCTTTCCTTTATTTCAGAATCGGGTTTAATAACATTGGCATATGACTTGAAATTTGCTAAATTAGCAACAGCAGTACAAAGCAATACAGGATAATATTGAAAGAAGTAAATAAATCAATTAAACAGTTGATGTATATATTAAATAGTTAAATTTTAAATAGTGCAAAAAAACCAGAAATAATATAAAAAAAAGTGAGGTACTGTTCATGGGTTCAATTTCCATTTAGGAACTGGATAGCAGAGGGGTAAAAGCTGTTGCTGAATCGTTGAGTGCGTTCCTAATCAGTGGATTGTGTCATGCTTTGCCTTAATGAAAGCCATATTAATACTAACATCACATGCCATGAGTGGAACCATCATTGATGAATGAGTCACTATGATTTTGGATATTACCAAGTCAATGTTACCTCTGCTTTACAAGCAGTGGTCAAAAGATAAGTTACTTTAATGATTTGCCAGATGGAAAGTAAACACAGAAGTCTCAGATATTACTATATTAAACAATTTCACCGTTACAATTGAATATTAACAGTGGAGGCCTCCTTATTTTATTAGTGGGTCATTGTGTAGAATGGTATGCCTGAGAATGTTTTCCTTTACAATGTTAAAATGTAAATTACCTCTGAGAAGCCTTTAATAAGCCATAATAAAATCTGAAAGGAATATGATGGCTGCTTGTCTTGTGATTGTTCTGAATATATTAACATACATTGTGTGTGTAGAATGTAAATTTGGATAATTTGTGATGAAGTGGATTCGTGTCACAACTCAAGTGTTATCAGTGGTTTAAGAAATCACATATAGAGAGACTTGCAATTTACTGAATAAAATACATCAGTTAAAATCTTTGTACAGTCTACAATGCAAGGCTTCATAATTGAACAAAATTTTAAGTTTATGGCTGCTTTTTTAGAAAGGAACTGCAATAACCTGAGGGGAAGGCAGTCCCACAAAATGCCAAGGATTTCTCGTTCTGTACAAATTAAAAATGAATATTCCAATGGCCCACTCCCCACAGTAAATACAAAAACATAATCTTCAACAAAACCTTCTGTAAGGTAGATGCTGCAAAGTAGCATGGTTGGATAACACCAGATCCAGGGGAATCTATCCAAACAACAGTGCGAGACAGAGAATGGTGGTGGTGTGTTATTTTTCAGACCAGGGCTGTGACCAGTGGTATGCTGCAGGGATTGGTGCTGGGTCCACTGCTATTTATCATTAATTTTAATGATTTGGATGGGAATGTGGGTGGAATGGTTACTAAGTTTGTGGATGACATTAAAATTACTGGTAAAGTGGCGGTGAAGAAGGTTATCTGACATCGCAATAGGATCTCAATCAACTGGGCCACTGAGGAATGGCAGATGGAATTTAATTCAGATAAATGTGTTGGGTTGCATTTTGGTAAGACAAACCAAGGCAGGATTTGCACAGGATAGGAGTCTGGGGAGTTCTGTAGAACAAAGATCTAGGGTACATAGATTCATGGAAGTGGCAACATAGGAGACAGGGTGAAGGTGTTTAGTATACTTGTCTTCATTGGTCAGGATGGAAATTGAGGCATATTGTTAAAAGTGTACAAGATTTAGTTGCTTTGCTATAGGAAAGATGTCATTAAGCTGGAAAGAGTACAAAAAGGCTTTAAAAGCGGATGATACCAGGATTGGATGGACTGAGTTATAAGGAAAGACTGTGTACACTAGAACTTTTTCCCTGAAGCACAGGGTTTAAAGTGAGAGGGGAATATTTAAAAGGGACCTTACAGGTAACTTTTTCATCCAGAGAGTAATGTGCATATTGAACAAGCTGACAGAGGAAACAGTACAGGTGGGTACAGGCAGTCCCCAGGTTACGTATGAGTTCTGTTCCTGAGTCCGTCTGTAAGTTGGATTTGTAACGTAAGTTGGAACAAGTACATCCAGTATTATTTAGCGTCGGTTAGTCAAACTTTTGTCTTAGTATATAGTATATATTTTACCTTTATGCATATAAAACACTTAAGAAACATATGTATTCCAATAATTAAACCACTGCGTTGCTTATTAATAATTGTAGCTTTCATCGGGGCAGGGCCTTTCACATGCTCCATTATTCTCACTTTATCCGTTATCCTTTAAAATTGTTCCGATCGTTGACCGACTATAGCCTAACGCTTTATCAATGACCAATGGCATTTCATCTCTTTCCAAACACTTTAATATTTCCACTTTATTTTCAATTGTGATCGCTTCCCGTCAATGGAACAGAAACACTGCGGGTGGCAGCTCCCGAGCTCTGCCGGCTCCCGAGGTCCGCTGGGTCCTAAGGACCACCGCACTGAGACAGGCTAAATGGGACAAGTGGGGCTGTGCTGGGTTTGGGTATTTGATCATCCACAATATTCCACATGGGAATTTAAACTGGAGGTGACAGTGTTTTTTTTAAATGAGGTCGAGTTGCGAGCTCGACACCAACCCAGCACAGATGGTACGGGAGTCACTGGATTGACATCAACCTGGCATGGGAGCGGTCTGTCACTAGATCAAACTCAGAGACCTCCGTTCTCGAGCCCAGCCAGAACGGGGGCGGGGGGGGGGGTTGTCAGGGTAAATCTTACGAAGAAAAATTTAAGCCAAATACAAAGTTAAACACTCAATACAGTGTCAACGGCAACGACTTAAAATGGAGGATGGTGTCGCAATCCGACTTTAAATGGCGGACGGCGTTCTTCTTCCTCGGTTCGTAAGTACGAGTTGTCCATAAGTTGGACGTTCGTAACTCGGGGACTACCTGTACAAGAATGACATCTATTAGTCATTTGGACAGGAAAAAGATTTCGGACAATGTGAGCCAAATGCAGGCATATGGGACTAGTTCATTTGGACAACACGCTTGGTTTGGACAAGTTGGACTGAAGGCCCCATTTTCCATTATGCATAGCTCTATGCATCTAATCCAGGACTGCTTGGTCTCTCAAATTTTGTACACCTGGATTGAAATTAGGGGCTTAGAGGCTCCATTTAAATCAGAAACAAACTCACTTAGGACTATGAATGAAATAAGACTACAAGGAGATTCAAGGTAAGACTATCATATCCCTGACAATGGGTGCAGATTAGAGTAGTCATAGCAACATAAGCTCTTGGGGGTATATTTGCACAAGTATTTGAAAAACTTTAATTCTATAGTTTAATGGACGAAATACAAGAGATGATAAAGATACACTTAGACTTCAGGAGAAAAACTAAGCATGGAAATAGATATATAGATATTTGCTCAAAATCAAAACATTTTTGCTCCGCACAGCTTTTGCTCATATGAATAAATGCTTGCAGCAGACTTTATATTAGATTGGATATTCAATAGACTGCATGACAGCTTCATATTCTTAACATTCTTAAATTATTGAACACTTATATGAAGCTCTGGATGAACAATTCTTGCTCAGATTTTATTTGGTTCATGGTTAATTCATTAATCAAAGTGCAGCAAAAAGCCATTATATGAAAATTATTTTTGATGATCCTATATGTAATATTGCTAAATACTAAATTTAACTCATTGGTCACTGGAACCATTAATTGAGCCACTCACCTCCGTGGGGCAGTGAAGAACATATGCCACTGTTGAGGCACGGACTGCTTGAACATCCTTCTGCAAGCATTAATGAACAACCAGAAGATATTTCAACAGATTCCTCCATGACTGCATAGCCTCTCTGCTTACTGCTCAAAGGGAGCACCTGCCCATTTAGCATAATTGTCTCCAGGCACCCTCTAAAGCCACTGCTGACCTGCAGGTTTCTGCCATGATTTGTGTGCTGCTGTCGGACATAGCCACCAAAGTACAAAAAATTGTCTAAGTTTAGTGTCCTCAGGGTGCCTGGAGCAGTACCAGCTGCTGTATGGACTTTGTCGAGAACTAGTCTTGCGTAATTTCCATCAACTTCCAATGAAATAGAATGCCATTCACCATCATTGACCTGAATGCTCTGTACAGACACAGTTCCCGGACCACTGCCACAGTCAAATTTATATTGCAATCTTCCATTGTTAATCTGCAAAACAGCATTGTGAGCTATCAGTTACTCTACTTTTACATCAAAATACAGATTCTGCTAATAGTCACCAGAATTATATTCAAATAACGATCAGGTTTGTGACCTCACCCTACAGCTTGGCAGTCATCATTAGATCAGTCCAAAGAACATAATGAAAACTAGCCATCTGAAGTGTTTCAGACTGACTTTTATGGGTAGGAAGTATTTTATGTGGCATACCATAAATTAATTGTATAATAAAAGGATAATGTATAAGGTAAGAGCTTAGTGCATTGGGTGAAGTGTTAATATGGATTGAAGCACACAGAAGACATTGTGACAATTAATAAATCTCTTTAAGACTGGACAGGTGTAACTAATGGAGTCCCCCACTAATCCTCAGGACTGAATTATTGTTCTCTATATTGATATGGGCACTAAGTACAAGGTATTTAAGTTTGCTGATTAACATGAAAATTACTGAGAGAGCACGTTGTGTTGCAGATACCAGGACTCGGAACAGGTTAGATCGATTAAGGGTGGGCAAAAGCTTAGCAAATAGGGTTTAATGTTGCAAAGTAAGTGGAATCAAAAGGCAGACTATTATTAAAATAGAAAAAGGTTGATATTGATTGGAGTACAAAATGATCTCGATGTTCTTATGTGTAAAATAAAATGTTATGGTTCTACATTAATGTCATTTTACTTCCCTACACTCTCATTAACTTTCCCTTCATACTACCTCACACTCATACACTATGGAGAGGGTAGGAAAGCTGAACTGGGGTATACCCATGGGTGAAGGTTGTGGGGACTAGATTTTAAAAGAGAAAGTAGAATATGGTTGAAAATTTGGAGACTGGTTGCTTCATGGAACTGGCACAGAACTGCAAGTAAGGCATGGTAATATTGAGTGTCGGGGCAGGTTTAAGTGGACAAGTAGCCCCCTCAAACCCCTATTTTCCCATGTATCAGAATGTGGATTTTCATCACAAAATTCAGTTTGTTTGTATACCAAATGCACCAATCATTCTGATAACAGAATCTTGCAACTTCCGTAACAAAAATGAAGGTTCACTTTATGAACATGAGCCATTCAGTTTTCTTTCACGGAACAGAAATCACTTAGCATCTCTAAGTTAAGAAGGCCATGTCAAGATCTTTAGTTTTAACTGGTTTGTCAATGACTTAAATTAATCAAATGCAAGGAATAGCACTGAGTAAATTTTTGCCCATTTCTGCGAGCTGCACTTACTTCTAGAATGCTATAGTCTGTTCCTCTAGCATACATGACAACCGCATGTGGATGGTAAGTCCGTAAGCGCAGAGAAAGTTTCATTTCCTCTTTATTTTCATTTTCCAGGAGTCGATATTTCACAAAGCTATTGCCATTAAATGTCAGAGAGGAGTCACCTATAAATGCAAATCAAGGATGTGAAACGCAGACCCAGATCTACTAGAAATAGAGACATTAATTAAATATGCAATATGAAATGAAAGCTATCAATAGCATAATAAAACTCATGAGAAATTAAATTTTAAATAAGCCTTCAACTTAGATTATAGAGAAAATCCTTACCAGAACACTGGCCCTGATTCCCATTTTTACATAAGCATGTATATCGTTCCTCTTTTGCATCAGGTACACATTCAGTATCAGCAGGACAGAGATTAGCCTCACAAAGTTTATGCACAGTGGGGCATTTGCTGTCTAGAAGCAAAATAAATTAGATAAAATATAATAAACATTTCTTGAGAGTTTAATTGATGACACCTCAACAATTAAAAATCTACAACTTTAAGTACAATTTCATGAAATAAATTAGTATTGTATGATGTTATTTTCTTTGATATTTAAAATTTGCAAACACAAATTATAAGATCTATATTATAGTTTTGGTTGTATTACATAGCAATGACTCAGAGTGAATACAAGGTATCCTTACCTTTACAAAGACAGACAGCTTCTCTATGGTGTCTTGGTGTGACAAAACTCAGCCTCGCTGTGCTGTGTGTTGACATGGTATTACTGTCTAAAGTGATCTTCTCTTCACAAAATCTAGTTGGGCAATCCAGACCAGCGCAAAGTTTGTGAAAGACTTTTAATATTCGTACACCCATCATTTCCTCTATGTCCACCACAGAGGTATTCAACTTATAGAACAGAATCTCAGGGAGATGGAAAGAGTTGCCTGCTTTATTGACTGTCAGGAGCACATCCAAATTCGAAGGTGGTTCGGAAGGTTGCAGGCTAACAACATGCACATCGTGCCTTCTGACGCCGAGAATATTTCTTAATGCCCTTTGGAAGTTACGCCAATAATCTCCTATAAACTCTTCGGGTGTAATATTTGCAAATTGTATGGCAATAGAATGGTTGACCTGGTTTTCTGTCACTTGCTTAACGTGCACAGTTACGTCAGCAGCTGTTGTGAACCGACCATCAGTGACAGTGACATTAAGAACGTATTGTCCAATGTCCAAAGACTTATGTGCAATCATTTTGCCATCAGTGCTGGAAACTTCAAATGAGTTTCCCATGTCAGAAGCAAGGCTATATCTGAGAGTATCATAAATATCCTGATCTGTTGCGTGAATCTTTCCAATAACACCTCCTGCATACTCATCTCCAACAGTAGTTATGTGGATTTCGAGGGGAAGGATTGCTGGAGGATAAATACTTTCTTCAATAACTTTAAGCTTTATGAATGTTGATGAGGATAATGGAGGTCGCCCATTATCAGTTACCTAGAAAAAAAAACAGCAAATGTAACTGACATTACAGACTAACCTACTTTTTATACCCTTCAATTCATATTGAAGTATTTGTCTTGTTGCAGATTTTCTTTTGCAGTCTTTACACAACGTACATTAGAAAATTCAGAATATAGTTTCAAATTACTTTAGGCAAAGCTTTAGTAATAATGTCCTTCACTCTTGAACTCTTGAAAGGATTCATATTTTTATTCTAATTCACCCCCTCCTATATACAAGGGTAATTCTGCATTAAATCTTAGACAATTATCTGTAGCTTTGCGCACATCAATTTCAGCAAAGCAGATCTGCTTCCATGACAACACAAAAATTCCCATTGGCTTTGTTGTTCCAAATTATTGATGGCTACACTATATTTACAGCACATTCTCACATACAATGCTAGTATAACATGTTCTTAGAACAGTGTACAATTTCAATACAAGTACATCATCAGTCCCATTAGTTCAATGCAGAGTGAGGTGGCTGCAAAACAGTCCGACAGATCACATTCTTTAAAATGTAAATATACTCTACTGCTCATCATACTGAAACATCTGGAGAAACTTCTATTAAAAATCTGTAAATAAAAAGTCAATCAAAGTCACAATCAAAATCAAATAAATCAAAGTCTCTAGCTGGCATATCCATTCGAATTTTAGTTGCAGTGAAGTATGATTTACAATTTTCATCTTCAAGGTATAATCACTAACTGGTTCACTGGAAATCCTGAACCATTTCCAGGTGGTCCTGCCCAGTCTTCAGCAACTCATAGGCAACATATGAAATCCGGAGAATGAGAAGACACTATCTCTACCAGTAAGTTGAATCGTCAGTCAGCAATAAAGAGAAAGAAATAGATAATATGCTTTACCATGAAAAGTCATTGTGCTCTTGGCCTCATATTACTAGTTGTGACAGCCACTGTTTGGTATGAAGTGTGTGCAAAATGTGCAGTGCTCATTCCATTTAAATGTACATAAAGTTCCCATATATGACTTAACAATGTTCATGTAGCCTAGGAAAGCCCATAGAAGTGTCCCAATTGCTTCCATCTGAAGGGCTCCATGAAAAGCAGATCAGATGAATGTCAGGTATTCAGGAATTACTACTACCTTTTCATCTGCCAAACATTAGACTGGCAGCGGGCATTTGAATGTCATTCCGGTCATTTCTTCTGTTTACCCTATTTTTAATATTAAAAAAGGCTCTAAATTTAAATGATCTGTTTGAACTTTTATACGAAAAGCCCTGCAGTTAAGATTGTTGAGCAATTGGTGCTGAATAATTATTCTAAATTACAAAATAAGACATTAAGACATATGAGCAAAATTAGGCCATTCTCCCCATTGAGACTGCTCTGCCAACTGATCATGGCTGATCCATTTCTTTCTGAACCCCATTCTCCTGCTTTCTCTCTGTAACCTATCATACCCCAACTTATCAATCTCTGCCTGAACTACACACAGTGACCTAGCCTCCACCTGTGACAACAAATTCCACAGATTCTGGCCGAGGAAATTCCTCCTAATCTCTGTTCTAAATGGACGTCCCTCTATTCTGAGATTGTGCCCTCTGTCCTAGACTCATCCACCATAGGAAACATCCTCTCCACATCCTTTCTATTTAGGCCTTTCAACATTCTATAGGTTTCAATGGAATTGCCCCCTCTTACTTCTAAATTCCAACAAGTACAAGGTGAGTGCCATCATAAGCTTCTCATATAATAAGCCTTTCATTTTTGAAATCAGTTTTGTGAAACGTCCTTCGAAACTTCCCCAATGTCAGCACAACATTTCTTAGATAAGGGGCCCAAAACTGCTCACAATACTCCAAGTGAGGGCTCACCAGTTCCCTATAAAGCCTCAGTATTGCATCCTTGTTTTTATATTCTAGTCCTCTCGAAATGAACGTTAATATTGCATTTGCCTTCCTCACCGACTCAACCTGCAAGTTTACCTTTAGGGGCTAGTGCAGAACAGTGCAGAGCACTGAAGTTATGCAGTTTGGCATTTGGGGATTTAACAACATTGGATTATTGTGCAACAACATTCAGCATCACATTACATAATTGCCTGTAATTGACGAAAGCCAAAGTTTCCAAAAAAAAAACATTTCAAATTCTTTCTTCTGAAGAGGAAATATCAGTGGTTAAGCTGCTTTTCAAACCTCAGTTAAATATGGGCCAATTCCTTGATTTGGCAAAGCATCTTCTTTCCTAATAGTTGTGAATCTTGGGGCAATGAAGTGCTGAACATCCACAAGTGGTGGACATGCTTGAATATCTTGCTCAAGTGTGTGGCCGCTCTGTGACAGCTGACAGACTTCTTACTCATTGGGAAGTGGATGAGGGTTGTAGGGAGGAACTGAAATAACAAGTGGTAGAAATCATTCCTGCTAGGCTCTCTAGTTAGGAGTCACAGGCTGTGGAGATCGCCAACAGGGAACCTAAGAAAGTCGGCTGTGTGCCTCGGCATTCCAATTGTGTGATCACTTCCCAAAAAGAAATCAAAGTCGCATGTTAAATTTATTATCAAAATATGTATACCATATACAACCTTGAGAATCATCTTCTTGCAGGCAGTCACAAAGCAAAGAAATAAAATGTAATCCACAAAAATCCTCTCACAACCAAGACCGACATTCAATGTACGAAAAAAGAACAGATCGCGCAAACAATAAAAAAGTTAAGAAAAAACAATAAACGGAATGTCGACTAACCCCCCCCCACCAACAACAAGTTTACTAGCAACTTGCATACAACCTTTAAGTAAAACAATTCAAAATAAAAGTTATTCCAAGATTCAAATCAACTCCATTCTGTTCCACCCAAGAAAAAATCTTATTCAATGCACAAGACTGGGTATTTTACCTGCACCTGCAGCTGATAGGCATCTTTGATCTTGTGGTCAAGTTGAGCTGATGATAAGAGCAGACCTTGTGGATTTATCTGAAATTCATTCCCGTCATTTCCGCCAATAATTGTAAAGATGAACGGAGGGCCGTTGTGTGAGGAATCCCTGTCGATCACCTGAAGCTGCAGCACACTGGATCCCATCTGCTTGTTTTCCTATATAAAAAAAGGTACAATTCATACATTGGAAGGAAGTGGATTCTCTGTATCTTGTTATATCAGTCTAGACCGTCTACACAGTGAGGATATACAGTGGATTCTGGTTAATTCTAACACATCAGGACCAGTACATTTTGGCCCAATTAGGCGGCTGCCCCAATTAGCTGAAATAGTTAAAAGGTATGTAAAAAAGTAAACTCATTTAACTGAGTAACACTTTTTGTATTTAAATAAAATACAGAATTAGAACACTACCTAATATTTATTGATGAAGGAACTCATCTGTTCTGTTCTTATGATTTCTTCAACAGACTACAGCTTTGTTGTGGTTTGAAGACTTATGTGCCATGATAATCTTGAGAGTTATGTTGGCTGGAATCAAGGCTTTATACTTTGACTCTTGGTAGTGTCACCCACACCAAGCAGGTCAAAGGGTAGAGGCCAAACTATGAGTGGTCCACTGGTCCTCTAGGTTCAGGGGTTCAACTCAGTGTAACAACCTTAACTAGGAAAACTAAATTCTTATGGAAACAACAATGAAGAATCCTTCTACATCTGAATGTGAATGGGGCCCCTCATCTTAGAAAAGATGTGCTGACATTTGAGAGGGTCCACAGAATGAAAGGGTTATCATAAGAGGAACGTTTGATGGTTCTGAGTCTGTACTTGCTGGAATTCAGAGGGATTGGGTGGGCGGGATCTCACTGAAACCTTTTGAATGTTGAAAGGCCTAGACAGAGTAGATGTGGAAAGGATGTTTCCCATAGTGGGATAGTTTAGGACAAGAGGACACAGCCTCAGGACAGAAGGGTGCCATTTCAAAACAGTATTGCAGAGAAATTTCTTTAGCCAAAGGGTGGTGAATTTGTTGACACATGCAGCTGTGGAGGTCAGGTCGTCGGGTGCATTTAAGGCAGAGATTGATAGGTTCTTGGCTGGACATGGCATCAAAGGATACAGGGAGAAGGCCGGGAACTGGGGTTTAAGAGGAGATAGAGAAAAGAATCAGCCGTGATCGAATGGCAGAGCAGACTCGATGGGCCAGATGGCCTAATTCTCCTCCTATGTCTTATGGTCTTATGACTGCCAATATTTTCAATTTCTTTGTAATTCCTAACTTGAAGTAGTGAAATCATTTCATTTTCAGTCCCAGCCGTTTCCAGCATCTGTAAGTGTCAATGCTTGAAGCCATGTTGAGGAAAACAGCTCTGAATTGTCTTACTGCGTATTTCTTGCCAACTATCAGTGGCAAAAGTCACTGTTTTTTAAAGGTAAACACACGCAGCTGACGCTATTTAGAAACTGATCACTCAAAGCACTGTGTAGTGACTAACAGCCATGTAAGCACAAATGACTTATGCTAGTTAGAGATGAGGAAATGTAAGTTTACTGATGGCAAGAAGTTTGATGGAATTACAGATAGCGCAGAGGGTTGCTGTATTTTGTGGTGGGACGTTGATAAGATGCAGTGCTGGGTGGAGAAGCAGCGGACAGAATTCAACCCAGAAAACTGGCAAGTAATTCACTTTGGAAGGTTGAATTTGAAGCTAGTACACAAAGACAATTGCAGGATCTTAACAGGGTGGAGGAACAGGGGGATCTGGGGTCCACCTCCACAGAACCCTCAAAGTTGCCACACAAGTTGATGAGATTGATAAGAAAGTGTACGTTGTGTTGGCCTTCACTAGTCATGGAATTTGAGTTCAAAAGCTGGGAAGTTATACTGCAGCTCAATAGAACCCTGGTTAGATCACACTTGGAGTATTGTCTTCAGACTGGTCATTTCATTATAAGAAGCATGTGGAAGCTTTAGAGAGGTTCCAGAGGAGATTTACTGGGATGCTGCCTGGACTAGTGAACATGTCTTATGAAGATAGGTTGAGCGAGCTAAGAATATTTCTCTTTGGACTGAAGGAGGATGAGTAGTGACTATATTTATAGATGTATACAAGATGATGAGGTATAGATGAGTGGATAGCCAGATGTTTTCCCAGGGTGCAAATGGCTAATACAGGAGGCATAGTTTTCAAGTGATTGGAGAAAAGTCTTGGGGGGGGGGGGGGGTGACGGGTGTCAGAGATAAGTTCTTTACACGGAGAGTGGCAGGTGTGTCGACACCCTGTCAAGGGTGGTGGGAGAGACAGATACATTAGGAGGAATTTAAGAAAGTCTTAGATCAGCATATGGATGATGACAAAATGGAGGGCTATGTAGGAGGGAAGGGTTACATTGATCTTAAGAGTAGGTTAAATTCTGGCACGACATTGTGGGCCAAAGGACCTGTATGGTGCTGTAATGTTCTATGCTCGAAATGCTACTGAGACTACCATAAACTTTTGTTGTTCTTACCTGAATGATGACACTATAGTTTGCCTGCAAGAACATGGGAGGATTATCATTGACATCAGCTACATCAATATTAACAGTGGTTGTGTTGAACCGAGGAGGAGTGCCGTTGTCTGAAGCTTGGACTGTCAGGGTATAGCCAGAAATCTAAGCCAGGAGAACAAAATGATCAAAAGTGCACTGGACCTACACATGATGAACAATGTCACACAAAGTAAGCATTTATCTTCCCTAATCCTTGATGTACAGAAACACACGCACACACACACACACACACACACACACACACAATTTATAAGATAACATAATCACATTCAAACACAAAAGAACTTTTGCTACTAATATATTTTCTATTTAATTTCTAATAATAATTTCTATCAAGAAAAATGTTTACAATTTAATGAACTTTTTTTTGTATCTTAAATAATTCTGTAGGAAAAATATTGACCATGTAAGATTAAATCAGGCAATGTACTCACTTTTTCTCTATCCAAATGTTGTGCTACTTTTATCTGCCCCTTGGTATTATCAATGGTGAATGGGCTTCCTTGATTGCCATTAATTATAGAATAGCGGACTTGGCTGTTTGATGGCCCATCCGAATCGTCTGCAATAACCTACAAGAAATGATATGCCCATTAGGATCACATTAATAAAACACTTGCAATATTTTTTTCTCTTGTAATCTAATTTGTTACCTCTTTTACCCAAGGCTGACAAAAGGTCACAGACCAGAGATGTTCTCCACAAACACTGCCTATACTGCCTATTCCGTTTTTTTAAAAAAGTTTTTATTTCTAATTTCCAGAACCAATTTTTTTTTTGATTTTCATATTAGCTATAATCTTTCATTATAAACTAACAAGACATGCCTAAGCAGGCCCCTTTTTGAAGGCTTCCTGTTATTAAATAATAATATAATGGGAACGTTCATACATTTAACATAATTTCTAAAAAGGATAACTGTATACAGAGAAAATTATACTTTGGTTCAAATGAAACAAAATTAAAACCTGCACCATAAGAGTCACAAAAACACTCAACTTCATATTTTCAATCTGATTAATTGGTGCAATAAAGCATGAAATAAGTCTGAATTAATTGGCATTTTATAACAGTATTTGTTTGTTTGTTTTGAATTAAAGTCAACAAAAGGGAAACAAGATGTTTGAAATATTAATTAAATACAAGTAGTCATATAAACAAGCTAATTATTGATTTAAAATAGATGAGGGAAATTCTACTCACAGAACTGTAATAATGTTCAACAATTTTTTACCCCTTAATTAGGACATAACTTGATTACTCTTAAAAATTTAAAAATGAGAAAATCTCACGTCTATAGGCCTGATTTCAGATCAGAAGACGGGGAAACCACAACAGCGCCTCTTTCACCTCATGGGCCCCCAAATCCTAAGAACTTTCTACAGGGGCACAATTGAGAGCATCCTGACTGGCTGCATCAGTGCCTGGTATGGGAACTGTACTTTCCCCAATCACAGGACTCTGCAGAGAGTGGTGTGGACAGCCCAGTGTATCTGTAGATGTGAACTTCCCACTATTGTATGTAATTAGTTTTGCTACAACAAGTGTATGGGACATTGGAAAAAAAGTTGAATTTCCCCATGGGGATGAATAAAGTATCTATCTATCTATCTATCTATCTATTCAGGACATTTACAAAGACAGGTGTGTAAAAAGGGCCCGAGGGATCATTGGGGACCAGAGTCACCCCAACCACAAAGTGTTCCAGCTGCTACCATCCTGGAAAACGGTACCGCAGGATAAAAGCCAGGACCAACAGGCCCTGGGACAGCTTCTTCCACCAGGCCATCAGACTGATTAATTGATGCTGATACAATTGTATTTCTATGCTATATTGACTGTCCTGTTGTACATACTATTTATTACAAATTACTATAAATTGCACATTGCACATTTACGAGGGGTTTGATCAGTTCATGCCCTAAGGTAGGAGGAGTCAATTTTGGAAAACCTAACACATTTATTTCAACATAGTCCCCTCCGACATTTACACACTTAGTCCAGCGGGCGTGGAGCATACGGATCTTGGACCTCCAGGAAGTGTCCACAGCAGGGGTAATTGATAAGTTCGTGGCCTAAGGTAGAAGGAGATGAGTTATACAGCTCTCGTTACATGCACATGCAGTTCAACTCTTTGAGTGATTATGCAAAAAGTTTGAAGTTAATAACTCATCAGGGGTGATTGATAAGTTCATGGCCCACAGTAGGAGATGTTATTAACTTCAAACTTACTGCATAATCACTCAAAGAGTTGACCTGCATGTGCATGTAACGAGAGCTGTATAACTCATCTCCTTCTCCCTTAAGCCACAAACTTATCAATCACCCATCTGTTGACACTTTCTGGAGGTCCAAGATCCCTATGCTCCACAGCTACTGGACGAAGTGTGTAAATGTAGGACAGGACTATGTTAAAAAATAAATGTGCTAGGTTTTCTATAATTGACTCCTGCTACCTTAGGCCATGAACATATCAATCACCCCTCATATTATAAATCACTATAAATTGCATATTTATATGGAGACGTAACATAAAGATTCCCCGTCTTCCCCAATGTATCTGAAGGATGTCAATTCAACCAGCTTGTAGAAAGCACGCAAAGGAGCTGGAGTAACCCAGCAGGACCATGGAGGGAAGTGGACAGTCAACATTTCTGGTTGAAATTGTTGATCAGGTCTGGAGAGAAAGAGGGGAGAGAGCCAGTAAAAAGGTTAGCTTGAGGAGGAGGGGTAGTGTTGATCGCTGCGTATTGGGAGGGGAGGGGCTTGCTGTACCGACTCACAAGAGGGACACCTGATTAGATCAGAAAATGCTCTGGCAATGATGAGTTTGCTGAAGTCGGGGGGGGGGGGTAGATTAAGCTGACAAATGGGGTTTCCAATGCTAACCCAAAATCGGCTCAAGGAGCTCCCCTGGAATTCATGCTGATGCAGACTTCACAGGGAAGCTGAAAGTGGGATCTCTGGCTCAGACCACTCAAATGCCGCTGAGAAGTTGCAGGAGGGAGCCAGGTTTGCATCAGTGGAAACCACTGTACCATGTAGGAAGTTCGAGCATTTGGAGCTGGGGCAAAAACTGGAAACTGTTATTCCACAATGTCCCAATATTTACAAAGAAAATGGACTACATAGCAAAACAAAATTAATTGCTGAACACATTTGTTTGAAATAGGGTGCAACTCCACTCAAAGTCTGCATGTACAGTACACAAAAAAAAATTCCTCCAGTGCTGTCTCTCATAATCAAGTGATCTATTAAAATATTTCTGGCCTTAGTATCGCTGGCTACCACATGAAATAGATTATAAACAGCTGTTCAAATACAGGTAATATATTAAAAATTATTTAACTATGCCATTAATACAGTTAATGATAAACATGATTAGCACTTGATATATAATTTTCCAGCAACATCATTTTTTCATTGTTCAAAACAAATAACCAACTTTGTTAATTAAAAATGAAAGAAATAATCAATATCCAACAGCTCTCTATTCATCCTCAATTTCATCTTTTTCTACTTGGATCAGTTTGGCCTTTTTCCCTCAATTTTCTCCGAGTAATGGGCTGAGGAATAGTAAAAAAAATCAACTCACCTTACAGAAATATCTGACTCTCTTAAAATCATGGATTATACTTAGTGACATAATTGTGGTAACCACTACCCTAGGACCATGGAAATCACTGGGAAATTGGGCTTAAATTATGCAGGACCCTGTGCTGGAAATACTATGTTTTACAACAACAGCAACCAATAATTACAGTCCTTCGTATCAAAAATAGAAAAGTTAAATAATTCAAAGTGCACTGAACTTAGACAGAAATTATTTGCATTATTTAATTGAAGCTTATGTATTTTGGAATATAAATTTATCTATCAGGAACAGTTAGGCAATTAAGCCTGCTCTACCCACAATTCACGATTAATTAAGTTATAATGAATTATCCTCCTCTGCCACCTGCTCCACTGGTTGATACAAACCGATGTTAGATAGGTGATTGAAAATGCTGCTGCATGTTTTTCTAACCTCAATTTATTTCCTAATCACTATCAATGCAATTTGAAAGTGCCCAGTGACAGCAAAAGCCTAATTCCCCATTGCCTGCTTCACATAGCGAATATTAGATCAAAAGTGCTTCATTGTTTAAAACCGTGCCTTGCTTAATATTTCTGAATTACTGATTGCCTCTCTGATCATGTCTTCCAACTGTTACGTTTTGCCTCATTCTGCAACGCATCTTCCTCAGTCTTCTCTGAAAATAAAACATTTCATTTGAGATACTTGGTGTAAATAACTCTGGTTACTCTCATCTGTATCCTTCCTGTTACATTAATCTTCTTATTTTCCTCAATACTTGATTACTACTCTTTATGTTGAGCAGGCAGCAGATAGCAAAGAATAGTGATAAATGCAATATATATCTACAGCTAACCAGAATTTCAAATACTTAGAATAAATAATGCAGCAGAGGTAGTTTGCAAAGTTAATTAGCAGAGGTTATATGGAATCAATGGTAATATGTAGTTTAGTTTGTGCTAAAAAAAACCCATCAAAGTTTGCGTTCTTGTTCTTTTTAAGCTATTAAAGTATTTCTTTGTCTAAATGAAGAATTATCTGGTAAGTGTTTGAACTTACTGTAACAACCAGCTGTCCCAAAGGAGCATCTTCACTTATCACTGCCATGTATACGTCGTGACTAAATTTAGGAGTGTTGTCATTGATGTCTGTCACATTAATATTCACTGTTGCCACATCATTAAGTGAAGGTGTTCCACCATCCGTGACTTCAACTGTCAAATAATATTCATGCGAGGTCTCAAAGTCCAGACTTGAGAGCACAAAAATAGCACCTAATGGAAATCAAATGGCAAATTAATAGAAAGGGGAAAAAACTCCATAACAGCCTTACAGAAATTAACTTTGAAAACGCTGTGTAACTTTCCATGTATTTTGCTGAGCAAATTATTCTCAATGTATCCGCAATAATCATATAGGCAAAATGATACCTGTGTTTGGATCAATGCTGAATTTCCCATGTTCGTTGCCACTGATGATGGAATAGGTAATGTCTGCATTGGCCTCAGCATCTTTACTGGCTGCAAATACCTGAAGCACCTCAGTTCCCAAAGGAGTATTCTCAGGAAGTGTAGCTAGGTACTCCCTGTACTCAAATACAGGTGGGTTGTCATTGATGTCCAGCACAGAAACCAGCACAGTACATAAGGATGACAGCTTTTTCAGAGCTCCCTGATCAGTGGCCTTCACGGTAAGAACATATGAAGCTTGGAGCTCTCGATCTAATGGTTTCTCCAAACTAATAATTCCAGACAACTCATCAATGGAGAAATGATCGTTTGCAGAATCCGTAAGTGAATAAAGCACCTTACGATTCAAACCTATGTATTAAAATTTAGAAAGAAATAGGGTTTTATCAATTTCATTACCTCAACATAAAGATCATTTGAAAAACTAAGACAGAATGTTTCATGCTTGTAATTGTATTGTCTCAGTGAAAATAAAAGTCAATACATTTAACGAACAGAAGTGGGCAACTTGCATTGGCTTAACACTTCAAAATTTATAATGTACTACTTGACTTTTACATTGTACATTATATACATAAGGCAGTACACTATGCTTAGCTTCCGTTTACTCCTAAATGTAGAAATCCACAAAAACACATGCAGTTTTAACAAACAATCAAATTAGTGGAAGTGCAATGAAATTTGCAAAGTATTTTTTAATTTACCTGTGCACTTTGAGAAAATGCCCCAAAAATGTTAACACTCATTTTGAGTATCTAAAATTTGTATTTTATTTTTAAAGAAGAGTATCTTGTTTTCAGAACGAAAACCAAGTGCACACATATTTGTGAACACAATTCCTTTCTGTAGTGATTCATTAGACTGGAAGTAGTTTCAAGACAATTGGTTCTGAACAGGCTGTCACTATTCTATCTTTCTCATCAAGGTTATTAGTAATTCCATGCTAGATATACCTACTTACCTTGAAGTGGCTCAACGCTTTATACATGTAGACTCAGTACATTTATACGTGCAGATAGCTTAAATGTAATTTGGGCAAATCAGAATTTGGTAAATTAGGTTTAGTGACGCCAAATTTGGCAATGTTTTTTACAGAATTTATTTTTCACCTTTATTTTTGTTCTATAATCTGTAACACTTAACAGTATAGATAATGCCTCTAGCTGCTATGCAAATTTCAATGTCTATGGATGGTTATGGTAAGAGTTTAACATCATTTTGAAGATATGCCAGTGAACTAGACACAATTATAAATTGCTGGGATGACATCCAGTATATTGTATATAAGTATGTATTTATGAGAAAGCTAGCTATAGAATTCCAATGTTGTTTTCATGTGCAATATTTTAATTTTTTATTTTATTTGGAGATACAGCATGGGATAGGCCCTTCTGCCCAACAAACTGCACCACTCTGGAAACCATCTATTAACCCTCGCCTAATCACAGCACGATTTACAATAACAAATGAACTTAATAACTGGTAAGTCACTGCACTGGGCAGGAAAATGGAGCACCAAGAGGAAACCAATGCATTCCACAGGAAGGGTATAAAAACTCCTTGCAAAAGACATCAGATTTGATCTCAGAACTCTTGACACCATGAGCGGTAATAGTGTTATGCTACTATAGTGGTTATTTTCATTTTTCTGTTTTAATAAACTAATGTTACTTTTTAAAAAAAACTTCACTGTTAAAGCTACTCCAAAATTAAAACGTTTTTATTGGTGACCCCAAAACTATATTTCATTATTAATAAATTGTAAACATACCAGACTTATCCTGCTTATGCTACAAGATGCATTATTTGACTGAAATATACTGAGGGACTCTTTGATGTATAATTCATCAACTGGTATCAAAATTTTGAACAGCTTAATTTGCACATTTAAAGAATAACTACTGCTGGAATAATTTTACATTTACTGAAAGAACTAGGAAATTAACATATGCATAAAATCAGTGCTGAATCTGCACGATCAGCAATTTATTGGATTTATGCAAATATTGTTGAGGCTCATGGTTCCTCCAGAATGCAGTTTGTTTCATGCGCAGGATTGTATCAACATCACGTAAGATACAAATACATCGATAATTACAATCAGCAAATCTGGCTAACAATTATCATTCCTGGTAAGCTTTCACTTGCAAAATTTACCTGGGTTAACTCCTAAGCTTCTGATTCCACTACATTTTAACAGCCTTTCAGTGACAAAATCCGGTGCTGACAAGAACTCGGATTTAATCTGAGATATCACCAGAATTATTACTGTGGGTGATCGCGTTGGATGTTCCTCGTTGTGATCACAAGGCTGTGTTGGACATTGATAATGTAAGATGCCACAGGCCTGTTTCCCTTGTTTGGTGGAACAACAGGCGATGTGGGAGCTGCCTAGCCTCAGCCGCACTGAGGACCAGATCTCAGGCCGCGGCCTTGCCTGCAGCTGCAGTCTGGGAGAGGAGACACCAGAGCTGGTACAGCATGGCATCCATGCATCTCCCATCGGCGCTGCTCTCTAGTGTTTGATCGGTAGAGTGATAAGCTGAATTGTAGTGCTGGGAACTATACCCATCAATTTGCGGGACATGTCACTCCGGGTCTTGGGCTATATAATTGGCTTTTTTTTTTTGCTTAACTTTTTTTTTGTTCGTTATTTTTAATGTGCTGTGTATATTTTGCACCTTGGACCCAGGGGGATGTTGTTTTGTTTGACTGTATCCATGTACGGTTGAATGAAAATTAAACCTGATTTGATTATTCATGTTTGTATTTTACCATCATATCCATTCCATTCACAATGATTCTTTTAAAGATACAGCTAAAATGAAGTAGAAGAATAAAGTATTCCCAGGCACTATTATTTGCTTGGAGTATTATGTACTTGACTAGGATTATGACAGTATTCCCTTTTCCAAGCAGAGATATAACAAAAGATCAAGTATGAGTGTGTCACCTATAGTCACTTAAAGATAACTCAATAAAGTCTGAACAGTGCTCTGTTCAGATCTTCAATTCATTCTACCGTTCAATGACATCATGACCCATCAGTACCACAATGCCTTTGATCCATATCGTAATAGTCCTAATACAATGGGCAAGTTAGCATATCTACAACCAAATTATGAATACATCTACTCATGTCCCTCTTATTTGGTTTAATTCTAAGATCGTGATTTTCTGTTCTGAAATTCTCTGCAAATTACTTCCTGGTATCAAAGTCCTTCAATTTCTCTCACATTACTTCGAAAACATCAATGATAACTCCTTGGCCCTCAAATAGAAGTCAAATATATGCATCCCATCCTCACTGTGATGTTTTTAACCTCAAACTACCTCTGTTGCTACTACCTAAAAACAGGATTTGCTTTTCTGAGGTGTGGTGTCTAAAATTGAACAAAAAATTCAAGATCATATCTAACCAAGTGAGCCACGACAAGATCAAAGGCCCACTTCCTCTGAGTTGCAAAATTTTTAACATAAATGGTATATTCCATTGGCACTCCTGCAATGTGAAAACTTGCTTAATATGTACGTTATTCACAACCAACAAGAAACACTATATTAATATAACTGATATGTGTATACACGTACACACATATACATTTCTAGATGATTCTTCATCCTGGTAACAATGTAAAAAATGTCTTAGTCTCTGGTAAACGTGCTGTACAATACTGGTAATTTAGTCGCACTGGACTTGACCATACCTGCATCTGGATCAGTAGCTTGAACTCTTGTCAGCAATGTTTTATTGGCCGTGTTTTCAAAAACAGATACAGTGTATGGATCAGATGAAAAGACTGGTGCATTATCATTCACATCCTCCAGTGTAATAACAATATCAGTCTGGCAGGAACGGCCACCTCCATCAGTAGCTTTCACCAGAAGATTATAAACCGCTTGCTGCTCACGATCAAGTGGAGCTAATGTTTTTAATTCACCTAATATTTAAGCAGAATACAAGTTAATTACAGAAGTAGCTATTGGAAGAAAAATGTTCATATTTGACATCTGGCCTCTTAACTAATTTTAGCACTCAGATAATTGTTTGGTTGAATAATCTCCCATTATTTAATGATGCCATGTGATTTATTAAAAGTATTATATACCTTTACCTAAACAGTTAATATCCACTCCGTAAATTAACAATTAATTACCGGTAGATTAATGATATTTCCAGCAAACATGACAATACTACTGTAAAAAAAAAGGAGAGCTCATAGCATATCATCATGGAATGTTAAGGATCCAAAACAAACAAAAGCATCCTTTCTCTCTAAAACTGAACTGCGCATTTTCTCTCACCAGTGACAGAATCTAATCTGAATTTCTCTGCTCCGGTTCCGTGGAGTGTGTAAGTGATTTCTCCATTTGAACGTATATCTGCATCTTCAGCCAAAACCACCAGGATTAATTTGGCAGAAGGAACATCCTCCGCTATGGTCTCAGCATACAATGTCTAAAAAGAAAATAAATTTCATTTATATCTAAGTGACTGCCTCATCTGCCAAAATACCTCATAACAGATATGAAGAAGTACTTCTAAATATCTTGATCTTTACAGGGCCATCATTGACAGGGAATATTTTAAGAGTCTACTAAATTAAATTTATTTTGTTATTTTTCTTTCCTTATTTTCCCCAGTCAGCCTTAATTTTGGTTTCACACGTCTTTACATATAGAGCTAACTGCCACTGATATGATGGTGTAAAGCCATATGTTATGGAAGATCTTACTGTGATTATCAATATATCTAAACCAGGTTACCCAATATTTTAAAACCATGTTATTGTACATTGTATGTGAAATCAGAAAGCCTGCCTAAGAATTGTGTCAACTAAGAATGAAGAATGGGGAACAACCTGATACACTTAAAGATTAGCGTTATTTGCCAAATATACATTGAAACACTAAGTGAAATGTGTTGTTTGCCTCATTTCAAATCAGCAAGGATGTGCTGGGATGGCCACAAGTGTCACATTGCATCTGGTGCCACTGTAGCTTGCCCACAATTTAATAATCCTAAACCATACACGTCTGGAATGCTGCAGAAACTCAAGGCACCTGGACGAAACTCAGGCAGTCAAGGGGAGGACATACAAACTGCTTAGTGGCAGGATTCAAATCCCATCTTACTGCTGGCAATGTCAAGTGTTGTGCTAACTGTAAACCTTTAAGTTAAAAGTTCATTTTAAAGTTATAGACTTTTAAAGTTAATCGACTTTAATTAACTTGTATGAACTTATAGTGGAGGCTGATTGAGAAAACTTGACGAGTCATATTTGATCCCCGGGCAGTAAATGATACTATGTTGTGCAGCTGCTGAGAAAGTAAATTACTTTTTAGAAATTTATTTAGTGCTTAAGGCATTCCAATTCAAATGTGAGCACAGTAATTCATTGTGGAATATCTAGAAGTGGATGCAGCTATAAGATTAGCACATATGCGTCCATTAATTAATATAATTTGACACATGAAAATTTTACACAGCAAGAAGCATAAATTTCTAGTCACATATTTTAAGCGTATATACTAGTGAGCAGACAGATCTTTAATATGGATCAATGAAAGGGTAAAATACAGATTGAACAGAAAATTTTAAATGTGTGAATTATGTTTCTTGTTGACCTTGATGAAATACAAGTCTGACTTCAACAAGGTTAAGCACTGTACCTCACAAAATTGTTTGTTTGTAAACTGAAGCATACTAATTCTATCCTGGTATGTATCATTTCTGGAACATTTGGCTACCTACCCTGCAAAACACACAATGAATTAAAATGAGATCAGACTACAGGATGATTATTAGACAATCCTTCAGATTATAACCGATTTATTTACTTTGAAGATCTTCAAAGATCTTCTTGATCTTCAAAGTGAGAATTGCTAATAACGAAGAATGCAACTGCACTACATGCAAGTGACATGGCATATTTTTGTATGCAGATATATAATTGAGCAGCCTTGTGAGACTAATGAGAACATTCTGCAAAAAAACTGAAAACTACATAAATTAGGGATTTAACACAGTAAGTCTTCTTAAGAAAAAATGATAATTGACACCTATTAACATAAAATAATTAGGGCAGATGACTGAAAGCTTACCATTGTGTTTTAGAAGTAAAGTAGATTCTGACTATCTGGGCCGTTGGTTAATTGGGGCAGTCGCTATTTGGAGCTCTTAAAGAGCAAAATCTAATTGAGTAGCTAGCCAGGATTCCCTTCATCTGTTGGGAACACTATGGTGCTTAATTAGGACAGGAGACTTGCTGAACAGCTTCAGTCGTGTGCACTTGCATGGGTATTAGACACGACACTGAGCTTAGAGTGAACAGTATTTAAATAGCAGCAGTTGGGGCTGTTTGTGTTCAAAAAGTAGTGATTTTTTTGCCACTGATATTTGGCACGAAATAAGCAGTAACACAATTCACAACTGTTCGCTCACTGTAGTTTCAAACATTTAGGCAAAAAGATGCAAGAAATGGCTGGGAGTAAAAATGAACAAATGAGGAAATACGAAGAATTTAACAATCATCTTGAATGTAACAGGGCAGTCCATTACCTGCACTAGGTGTTTATTGTGATTTTGCTTATCTACAGCCAATCTAAAGAACACGGTGGAGTACACTGGCTGAATTGCTCCTTTGATAATGATTAGGGACTAACACACAGAGTTATAGAACTGTGTTAATATCGGTAGTACCCTAACTCGTTCTGTGCTTAATTTGAGAACAGAATTTGTCACTCGGTAAAATGGTAGTTTGTCTTTTTAACAATTTATAGAAACTCTGGCTAATTAGAGCAGCCGAGGTACCTCAATGGAAAAAGATTCTGGGAACAAATTCAGAGATTAAAGCCTTTGTGGAACAATTAAAATTAATGGTATATAGGTCAGATTTGAAAAGTTGCAAGGTTGCAATCGGGAAGGTTTCAGGAACGGTAAAGTTTCCGTTTACCGGTCCAAGACCACAGAATTGAACCAAGTTCGAAGCCTGTAGTAAATGCAAACCAGCTAAGAAACAGAGAAAATGGGCGATTCCAAGATCATGGGTGTTTTAATTTGGTCAGAGAGAGTATCCGGGGAAGAAGTGGAAGCAGGGGAACAAGAGCTCATTTGTGCTTCTGCAAAATTACAGCCTCAGAATGGTTGGAGGAAATTTCTACTAAACAAGTGATTCGAAAAACAGTCAGACAATACAAAAATAGGATGGACATGAAGAAAAGTGAGGCTGAGTGGATGCTGACACACGTCTGGAAACCAATAAATGATTTAATTAAATTTTGTCAAGGACCAGCAAACAGGTTAGAAAACAGCAGGGCCTAAGTTCGATCCTTTGGGCAGATTAGAAGTCATTTTAATAATTAATTTACACCCTTAAGGACAAGTTGATGATACAGATTAAACAGTGATAGGACTTATTTTCTAGCATGAAGCTTTTTTTAATTGAGACATGCAATAATATCTCCTTAAAGCATAAGACTGATTAATAATCACAACAATGGGATAATAATAGAACACAGCATGACTTTTTTTTTCCTCTTTCAGCCAAAGAAAATTTCAATGCATGACCGTGTGAAGTGAATTTAAAAGAGCGTGAGATTTGATGTAATTTTGCCCGAAGTGGCTGTGAACAGCTACCTGCCTTTACCTATCAGAGAAAAGGACACAAGTATACACTTGGCATTTGGGGCTCCATCATTTTCAATATGCCAAATACTGTCAAAGCTGAGGTCCTGTGCAACATAATGTCATCACACTAAAGGTTCGGAACAATTTGATCCTCATGCCTGTTCTTTGAGCTTGACTTGAAGGATCAACAAGCAGATTTCCAGCTCACTACTTGACTGCAGTTCACACGATACCTTTGAACACCCTGAGGAATCCAGTGCTGCAGTATAATTGGGGAACAGCGCCAGCCAGTTTAGGCCTATCTTACTTGTATAGAATTCTGAGGAGACAATTGGGAATGTGCCCTGGCTATTAATTTACTGCATAAACGTGAAAAACTTACCACAGAAAATGTCACTCTAGTACCCCAACATTTCCAAAATGATCAGCAGAGGACACTACACCACCAGAAAAAGCTACATTTATTGTTGAGCTTGATTTAATGATCACCAATGATCTCAGGGAGCATGGACGTGCATCACAGCAAACGGTGGGCAAAGTGGGTCTGAGAGTGGGAGCAGGGACTTCTCAGCTCTATGCCCCATGTTAAGAGCACACTAGAATTGCTTTGTGGGCTCAAAAGGTGCCATTATTCCTTCTCCTCTAAACTCCAAACTGGAAACCTAAGCACATTTTGAAGCATCTCTGGCTGTCAGCTTAACATTTCAACTGTTGCAGGGCTGTAGGTTTCATCTTTAATAATTTGTTTCAGCCCTGAATAACTGGAAGTCACCTGAGACAGCACAGTGCTCATTTCACCTTCAGCACACAACAAACACAACAGTTTGCAATAAACCTGGCTCACTGCAAGTTTTTGTAAAATCACATAGCCCTGAATCTTACTTCTCCTTTCATCTCAGAAATAGATTAATATCCAGCACTAAATGTACAAAAATGCACCTTTAGCAAGATAAAACAAAAATTTTCACCTAATGTCAATATTTCTTTCTTGGTTAAGACTAATTCAGAATAAAAATGTTAGGCTGCGAGACTGTGCTCGGGAAGCCAATGAAGACAAATCAAAAGATTTAATACAAATTGTGAGAATAATATTGGAATATAACATTTAATTGGGAAAACAACAGCAGTTAATCAGGAGCTGGGACTCAAACTGCAGAGAAACCAAAGAGAAGAAATCATGCAACTGTCAATATGCAACAATGAGATTCTTGAAAATGTGCTGTGGTTTAACAAGACTATTACTAAGAAAACAAAATGGTTCTTCTTGTCACAAAAGCTTTTAACCCTCTATGAATCCGATCCAGCATATCACTCACAGTAGTATTGTTCTCAGTTGAGTAATATCATCTGCTTGATACATCTTATGTTTGTCCCTGAATCAGATTTGATGCTTCATCTAAGGTTTAAAATGCTGAATTGTCCTTCAGTACAATTTCTAGAACGATTGAAATCTACAAAATAACAAAGCTAACTCTCACTACGATTGTAAAATTTCATGTTTAAAATAAAAGTTAACTGGTACAGCAAATTCAAAATTGAGATTTTTTTTCTTACTGTAAAATGCATTCCGTGTGTGCATAGAACTCCCTGCCAGAGGTGGTGATAGATGTTGATCGATAAGGGACACATGGATGATAGAAGAATGGAGAGCTATGTCATAGGAAAGGGTTAGAATGATCTTAGAGTAGGTTAAAATGTCAGCAGAATATCAAGGCCGTAGAGCCTGCATTTATTGTACTGTGCTGTGCTGCTATTTTCTACATCACTACCAATGATATAGGCAAGGAAAATATAGACAAGTGCATGCCGAGAAAGGAATACATGCTCTTAAATACAATACTCCATAAACCTTCAAGAAATAAGAATTGTTATTCTGTAAAGACTTAAGTATGCTTACATGAGTATTTGACTCTGCTCTTTTTGCTGTATAATTATGAGAAGGGAATTTTATGCACGTTATGCATTTATTAAATTGCTGACACCAATAAAGGTAAATACTTACCTTTTCACAAGTTGGACTGTTATCATTTGCATCAAGGACTTTAACTTCAACAACTGCTTTGGCTACTAAAGTACCATCCGTAGCTGTAATGTTTAACAGATAATGATCCTTCTTCTCCCTATCCAAAGGCTTTCTGACATAAACTTTCCATTCGTTCTGAATGTGCTCAATGCCAAACTGTCCCAGAGGATCACCGGCTGAAAATTAATTTCAAATTGCCATTAGAGATCACCGATGTAGTACCTTGTTTATAAACAAAGTGCGCAGCAGAGCCACTGATTAATCATCAGCAGCTGTTAGTAATTTGATCCGATCTGATAAAAATCAAAGGAGAAATTTTGAAGCATATTGGAAACATTTGTGCAGCAGCTGCTGTTGCATAAATTTGTGAGCAGCTAATCTGGTAAGATACCATGGAAGTTTCAGAAATTTCAGAGCAACTGAGCCTAATAAATGAATGTTATTCTGAGAAAGTTTCAGACGGTGAAGCCATGATGAAATGACACAATGGGCCAAGTGGTCTAATTCTGCTTCAATATCTTATGGTCTTGAGGTCATCCAACAAGCCCAGATGTGAAATTTCAGCAAGTTATCTGACTATGAAGAGACTCACTGGCTACTCTAACTTCATGGCCAAGCATAAGCACATCACGATTAGGTTGTGGTGTATGAGGAAACACTGGTAGTTAAGAGTCGTGTTTCACCTTCTTCTACCTAACTCAAATGCAGTAAGGCAACTGTCATCTCATTACAGGTGCCAAAGCAAAGACTGGGTCACCTGGTATACACAGCCAAATGGTATATATGGTTTTAGTTTTACATATTTGCACTCAGTAAAGTCCCAGAAAGGAAAAACTTGATAAATTCCATTGCTTCACTGCACAAAATGTACTTTAGTGAACCAGCGATGAAATTAAAGCAATAAATTCTTCATAGTATCTCCACTCACTTCTAATTTAACATAGAATAAAGCTGGTGGAGAGCACGTTCCCAATTTTAAATTCTAACTACATCACTACAGAGAACACAAGCTAAATTCGTCCTGTAACGTTCACTTGAGATCAGAACAAGGTGAAGAGTTATGTAAAATTGCTTAAACCTGGGGATGCACCATGGATAAAGATACTAAATTAAATAATTTTAATTGGCCATGTGCCTTGCAGATAAGTGTGACAGTTAATAAAGTAACTACAACCATATTACTGCCTGCACAAATGAACTTCACTTCCCATTAAAAATCCTCCGTACAAATCAATTATAATTCATCAGTAACACTATATACACTTTATATCCATCTCAGTAATGTATTCTATTGGAAATGTTCCAATAAGCAACATTTAATAAGTAATCAGAAAAGCCTAACAGGCTGACCGTCACATGATCAATCCAATTTAGCTTTGCCTTCATTGGATAAATATTGATTTCAGTAAAATGCAAATCTAGAATGTAATTACATCAAAATGAGACCAGAACAAAAATAATTTTGTAAAACAGAATCAATAGTTAAGTTAACATGATACCTTTCCAAACTAGTCATGGGGTCAATGGGCCCAAAGTTAAGTACTCCCATGACCATCTGTCCATGCATGATTTTGGCAGCAATTTATGAGAATGTCTAACATATAGTGCAGGAACAAATTACTCCATATTTTCAACACAAATGTTTATTGTTAATCTAAAAGCAGAGTAAAAAATTAAGCAATAAAAAAAAGGTCAGTGGAAAAACAAGCGCTGAGGGGGCATGGGAAGATGAAACAGGAATTAATTTGTTCTGAAAAATTTCAGTTTTGTTTTAAGCTGGTCTAAAGTTTCAAAAAAGCTATTCTAGCATTTATATTTTGTTAAAAGATTTTTTTTAACTAACAGATATGACAGACAAGGGCTTGGAATTTTCTGTAATGACACTGCTAGGATGAACATGGAAAGCATACAGATTTGTTTGCACTGATACCACCTTAATGAAGTGATACCATAACTAACTGGCCAAGTAATTTCAACATACCAGAATAAGCTCAGTGTCAGGCACAGTACAGAAATGGCTAAAAATAACAACTCTAAGGAATTTGATGCAATTTGGACCAGGAAGTGTTTAAAATTGAAATGCATGAGTTGAGCTGAGAATGACTACACCCAGCCCACCACCACTGAAGATGCGCAGCACAAAAACCAAATCATTTTAGTTTCAATGCCTCTGACGATCATAATCCCAGAGCGGTGTAGGATTTATTATTTGGTTACTAATAAAATATACATGTATACTTTGTGATTACAAAACCACAATTACAAAACGCTAATTTCATACAATTTAGACTGCATTTTAAGATGGGGAGCCAACAACATGCTTCAGTCTGAGATAATTAACTTCAGCTGCCCCACACTGAGCAAACCACCTAAAACATTATTGTACAATCGACTAATTTTTCAAACAGACTTTTCTGGCAACACAATTATTTCTCAATTTAAGTTATTAACTACAATTCCTGTGATTGAATGATATGCTTCAACTGACCTCTATAAACATAGAGAGTGAACTAAGGAAACAATTTCTTGACCGATTTTAAATAGGGAAAAGAAACGTGGACAGTATCTCAGCTGTTAACGAGGATCACTGCATACTGTTGAATTCCAGAAAATTACAGAATGCCCTAAATCTCACATCCTGGAATTTCTGCACCATATAATCCGTCAAATTCTTACACATTAAACTAAATGAAAATGTTTCCGAGTTTTGTATAACTGAAGCTGTCAACTTTCATGCAATTATCCTGTTCTTTTGGGAAAAGAGATTTAAATCTATGAATTTAGATTACCCTGTCTGATTATGGCAATTTTCTTCTACAAGAAAGCTACAGTTAGTTTACACATATATTCTCAAAACAAGAGCTAACACCCCATATTGGCACAATATAATCTAGCATAGTTCTCACCTGTAATGTAACAAGTAACTTGTCTATTTACAGCTTCAGTATCAGCATCTGTAGTACTCAGTATAGCAATCACTCCACCAGGAGGGTCATCTTCACTCAGAGTTCCTTTGTACAGCTCAGCAGTAAAGCGCGGGGGATTGTCATTTACATCAGTGACGGTGAGGTCCACTACCGTCGTGGATGACAACTGGACCTGCTCTCCTTGATCAGATGCCACCACGGCGATTCGATACTTTGTCTGCTTCTCATGGTCCAACTCTTTGAGGGTTGTTATCCACCCAGTTTCACTATTAATGGTGAAAAGATCGAGCACGTGATCCAGATCCTGAGATTGAGCTAAGCTGTAGGTCACCTGGCCATTCACTCCAGAATCCAGGTCTGAAGCTTTTACTTGAATTACTGTGGTTCCTTCAGGCATATTTTCCACAACAAAAGCTTCATAAGGATTTGAATCAAAAATGGGCTTATTGTCATTCTCATCTTTCACTTGAATGCTCACATCCACAGAAGAAATAACCTCGTATCCCTCAAAAGGATATTGTGCCAGGACAGTAATCTGGTACCATTTGGTTATTTCATGATCAAGAGTTTTTTCAGTCTTTAATTTCCCGGTATCATGTTCTATAGCAAATATTTCATCCATGTTACTTTCAGGAGTATTTCCCTTCACAAGACTGTAGAACAATGGCTGATCACTTTCTGCTCTGATCAAATCAATCATGGTTCCAACATTTATTTCCTCAGAGATGGCAAATGTGTAGAAAGGTTCTGTAAATACTGGAAGGGGAATTTCTGGGAGAAGTATTCTCACATAGACAGGAACAACAGAATCTAGCTGTGGAATTCCACCATCTTTAACTCTGACAACAAAAGTATAAAAATTATTTTCTAATCCAACTAAGCTTTCTTTGGTGCTGATGACCCCAGTAAATGAATTAATTTGAAAGTTTTCCTCAACATTGTCAGAAGCAGCTTCAATGGCGTAGACGATATCTGCATTGCTACCTTCATCAGCATCAGAAGCTATAATTCTAATGACTGAAGATCCCTTTGGAGCATATGAACCAATGTTTACCTTATATTTTTCAGCTCGGAACTGAGGTACATTATCATTTTCATCGGTGAGTATCACATTAACATTGCAGAAAGCCACTTTGCCGCCACCATCTTTCGCCATGACACTGACAGTGCTCACCTTCTCCACTGGGTTTTCACGATCCAATTTCTCTGAGGTGAAAATCCTTCCTTTCTGATCAACAGAAAATCTATCTCTTGCAAAGTCATTAACAATTGAATAAGTTAAGTTCCCATATATACCAGAATCTTTATCTGTTGCCTTTACTTCAATCAAAAGTGTCCCAATTTCTGAATTTTCAGCCAATTCTACTTCATAATCACTCTGAACAAAAACCGGATTGTGGAAATTAGCAGTCAGAATGTTTACTAGAACTTTTGCTGAGCTTCTGAAAACACCATCAGATACACTTACAGTAAGATTATAAACTGCCTCCAAATTCTGCTTGGGTAGGCTTGCAATAGTAATAATTCCCAACTTGCTATCTATGGCAAAGTTCACCTGATCGTTGCCTGACACAATTGAGTACCGAAGCTTGTCCACATCAGAAGGATCTGCATCAGTGGCCTGCACATGCGTTACAAAGTGTCCCCGCGTTATGGGCTCACTTACTGATGCCTGGTAAAGCAGCTCATTGAACAATGGAGGGTTATCATTCAAATCAGTGACATGCAGAGTCACAATGACATCACTACTAAGTTGGGGCTTTCCATTATCCAAGGCTCGAACAAAGAGATCATACTTCTGAATACGTTCGTAATCCAGCATCCGTGCAGTTAAAATGAGGCCACTGGAGCTATCAATGTGAAAGTATTCAAAGTTTTTGGCCTCATCTTCTACTAATTGGTAGTAGAGGACTTTATTTATTCCGGAATCTGAATCCGTAGCAGTGACCTGAGCCACTGATGTGCCAACCACTGAAGCCTCGGACAGAGTGGCCGTGTACTTCCTCTCTGCAAACACTGGAGGATTATCATTAACATCCTCCACCACAATATCAACAAACACCTCAGAGTATGATCCCGTCAGTGAGTCTGTCGCTCTTATGGTTAATTTGTAAGCAGGATGTGTTTCAAAGTCTAATGCGCTGATGACATTTATAACTCCGGTGTTGAAGTTGATTGTGAACTGATTGAAAGGGTCTCCATCTGCAATACTGTAAATGACACGGGGACCTTCTGGACTATTAGCCTGTACATAGGCAACTGGAGCGTGCAGCTGAATATTCTCAGGTATCTCGATACTGTAGAATGGTTTCTCAAATACAGGCATGGCTTTGTTTATAACCGTGATGGGCACTTCAACTTCTGCAGAAAGTGACACCTCCCCTCCATCTTTCACAACAACAACAACACCATACTCCATATTTGACAGGTTGGGCTCAAAATTCTTCTTTAGGGATATTTCCCCTGATGGTCCTATCTGAAAATGCTCATGATGTTCTTTAAGATAATAAGAAACTTCTCCGTTTTTACCGATATCCTTGTCTATAGCAGTGACCTGGCGAATAACATGGCCTACTTCAGCATCCACTTGGACAATGGCATAATAAGGCAGGTTGACAAAGATTGGAGCATTGTCATTAATGTCTTCAACAGTAACCTTCACAACCACATGAGCCACTCTTGATGGATTTTTTTCTTCACTAACTTCAACCACTACATCAAACACTTCTTGCTCTTCACGATCAAACGGGATTCCGGTAGTTGCAAGAACACCCGACGTGCGGCTTATTTTAAACTTTCTATCAGGATTAAGGATATGGTAAAATAATGGCTCATTCATTTCATTACCCACTGTAGTAATGATGGCTATAGTTTTAACCTCCGTGGTGTTTTCCTTTACAACAGCAGAATATGAACTTTGGGTGAATTTTAGGTTGCTTTCTTTGCTTTCTTTTATATTTATTCGCACTGAAGTTGTACTGGAAAACCTGCCATCACTTGCTCTAACTGTAAGTTCATACCGGCTCCTCAAGTGGGTTGTGTTCTGCACTGAAATAAGTGCTGTCTTTGCATCTATGGAGAACTTCTCACCTATGTTGCCATCGATTATGGAATAAATTAGATCGGCATTTGAATTTGAATCAGCATCAGTGGCGTCTACAACAGTCACCTTCACGCCTTTGTATGTTGGCACAAGAAGGGAGACATCATACAAATCCTGAGCAAAGATGGGAGGGCAATCGTTTACATCAATCACATGAATGGTGACATTTGCGGCATGCTCTGCAAACAATTGTGGATTTCCATTATCGTGCACTTGCACGGTGAAATTGAAAATATTCATCTGCTCATAGTCTAGTTTCTGCACTGCACGAATGGCGCCCGTCCGGGAATCAATAGCAAAATATTTCCGGGCAGATGGCTCGGCAATTTGATAAAATAGGAGAGCATTGGATCCTTCATCAGCATCTGTGGCTTGAATTACCAGTGGAGTACTCTGCTTATTCAGAACAACGCTGTTGACATGGGCAGATTCACTAATGATTCCGACATACTCTGATTCAATGAAAACGGGCACATTGTCGTTTTCATCTCGCAGCTGTATTAAAACGGTGGTGTTAGTAGATAACCTAGCCATATTTGTAGCTTGAATTGTCAGTCGGTATAAAGCCAGTCCCTCGTTGTCAAGTGCCTTCTGGGTAACAATGACTCCTGAGTTAGGGTTGATGTTAAATGCGCCGTCTATATTTCCATCTTTTATTTCATAAACTATAGATGACTGGCTGGATGCAGTTATCAGGATTACAAAACTCCCAATGCTGGCTCCTTCACCTATCTCTGCATAGTACTCCCTTACTGCAAACTTGGGTGCTGCGTTATCAGAAATGGTCACAATGATGCGAACAGCAGTAACAGCACTCATTGGAGCACTTCCTCCATCAGTCGCTTTGACTATCAGTTCATATTGCCTCCAGGTACTGCGATCCAAGCCTTTTGCAACCGTAATAGTACCCAGCACTGGATCGATGGCAAAGCTGTTGCCAACATTTCCTGCAAAAAACAAATAACAGCTTCGTTAAACATATGGGTTTAGAATATTAAGGACCTATTATTATCATTAATTCAACAGCATAATAAATTGAGCTGTGGTCTTAATGGCATATTCAGTAGAGCATTATTCTCCAACCCTAGTACATTTGTTGTTAGAAATTCGTCCAAGTCAGTGGAGTCATGATCATCATACAGTAGTGTCAGCACACTAACACACTCGGCTCTGCCTCCAAAACGTTCCACACGCTTAACTGGAACAAACTTCACAGCAGAATGTAATGCACTATCTCTGCTCTACAGCATGGTTGGTGTTACCAGCTGCAGGGTGTTTTGTTCTTCTACTATTACAGTTCTATTTGCAGTTTGTTGTCTTTTGCAGATGACTTTTGCCCATCCTGCTGGGCACGGACTTTCATGGAATCTATTGGGTTTCTTGGATTTACTGTGTAGGCCCACAAGAAAATGAATTGCAGGGCTGGCTATGGTGACATATATGTACTTGATTATAAATTTGCTTTGAACCTTCAAATGTTGATGACTCATTGACTCAGATATCAGGCATTCAGCAGACTGGGTCCCGTGCCAGCTAATGAGGGACTTGACAATCTTTCCACTCCTTCGTACCCATCTGAACTGTTCTAAATCCTTCGGCTGTCTGCCTGAGAAGCCTGGCAGGCAGAGACAGGGAGAATGGTTAGTGGTGTAGAAATTTCTCTAGAAGCCCCACAATTAAGGTCATTGATAACCATTTAAAACTATCTCCCAAGGGACATCTTGCAAAAGCTTTCAAGAATTACTTATATGGTGGCAAAACTCCAAGAAGAAACTCTTAGCAACAGATATACTGTCCTAACTAAAAATGGAATTTTGGAGAGGGTCTGAAACACTTACATAAAGTTTAACGGCCAGTTGCAGACAAGCAGTTGGATGTACATAACTAATACACAGAGAGTATAATTCCTCACACACTGCTTGCCACAATGCACTTTTAATGGTTGTAAATAGACAGCTCACAATCCAATTTCAAAGGCCTATGCATTTATCACTATCTAGATACCTCTTTGTTAGTAAACTACAGTCTCTATCTTTAAAAATAAACTTCTGACACCGCATTTGAAAGTCATCAAACGTAATTTGCAGCAGACCGGACAAATTCTTCTCAGCTTCAAAGCTCATAACTCTATAGAGCTGATAGGCTGTCATATTCTTAAAAATATTTTTCTTCTTACTCTACTAGACAGATATCAAAGTCATTCATAATTTTTCATTCTTTGTTTTAAAATATACAGTTTGAATTCTGATTTAATACTTCACTATTTGGTAGAAGTTTTCATTTACTGCAAATAGTTTTGCTTTTCCCATAAAATAAAGATCATGCAGAATTCAAACCACTCTAGACATCTAAGGAATGTGTTTACAATATGTTGAAATCAGCATTCACCATATTTTCCCACCCCCAGTATACTGTCTCTTGTATAAAGTACAATGCTGGGAAAATAGAAAAAATGCCTCTATAGGTTAATAATGTGTCAATGAGAAACACTATGAAACAATCTCATTGTTTCTATGGGTCTTGGCGTTCTTTTCCTAATGGAACCAAGTGTAAACTCCCTACACAAAGTCTAGAAGTTAAAGGGAAGTAGCTATCAAGAATCACAGCCCACTATAAAATCAAAACATGAAAATTCTTGTATCCTGACATCACCATGGGAAGGAGGAAGCATGTCAGGGGGCTGGTAGCTGAAATGGAATGGAATGTCTGGCCTACTCTAGACTGTAACTGAAATCTCTGCATACTTTGTTTCCACTCCAATCTCGCATACATGTTTCTGGTCATTGATATGCTTAAGGTTTAACCTTCTTCCAATTTAAGCATTTCTTCCCTAATGATTTTATCTTTCCCAGCAGCTCTCCATTGAATTGCAAAGATTATTCACACCCACTAAATTTCTTTCATTGATTGTTTACTTTCCACTCCTTTCTATAGATTTGCAGTTTTTGTTTATCCTGTTAATTTTGCACCTGAAGTACTAGCCTGTCTTTGTCTTTCGCTGATGCCAAATGAAACAAACATGTCTTGTTTTATGCAGATATCAATAGATTAAAGTGACAAATTAAGGCAAATCATTACCTGACTCAATAGTGTATGTAATTTCTGCATTTCGCCCCTTATCTTTATCCAATGCTGTAACCTGAAGTACTGCTGAGTCAACTGCAGCAGACTCAAACACACGACCGGTGTAGGAAGAGCTGGTAAACCACGGTGCGTGGTCATTGGTATCTTCAATATTAACAGTAACTCTCACATAATTACGCTTGACAGGAACATCTTGATCTCGAACCTTGATGAAACAAAAACATAAGAATTCAATATCCAAGCAATCATTTAACCAACCACCTCTTAACACTTACACTTAAAATCAAAATAGGGTTAAAAATTGTGATATTAGTCAACAGGCTTTTGTTTCCATGATCTTATTTTCAAGTCAATTGTAAAGAAAATCAGGTGAAAAATGAAATGACAATTCTCCATTTTGTGTGTTTATCAATTTCACCACAAATCTGAACCACTGCAGCAAAGACTTTCAAGTGTTAATATATATACAAAACCGGAAAAAAAAGCAAAGGGCAACATTATTATACAAAAGTCAGGATAAATGGAAACGTATGGGACACAAACCCTGCAGTGTTTTTCTGCCTGAGAAATATGCACAAAGATGCAAGGAAGGAATTTCAATGAAAAATAGTGAGGTTATGCAAATCCTGGAAGTTGCATCCTGATTAGAGGGGAAATTCTGCTGCAAATGATTCAGGGGTCTAAATAATATTCTTAATCTGTTCTCCTATTTTCAAGAGAAAAAAAAGATCAAAGAAAACTGGAATGTGAAGCCTAAGATATTAATTTTGGGGAGGGGATGTGGAAGTTGGAAGAAACATAGAAATTGGCGCTATGACAACAGCAACTAAACATATAACTCATTAAATGCATTATGAGCCATCTATGAACCGGTTTAATGAACACCAACAGATCAGTGCTTATGGATTCTGCATTAGTACTCAAAATACCTTCTTCAACTCAGGCAGTCCTTCGAGACTGAGGAAGGCTCAGTTGTACTAGTATGTTCTGCAGTGACTGATGAGATCAGGCTCTTCCACAGATTGGACAAGAGGTGCTTGATAGAGCAGGCAGTTTCTGAGTTGTGTGCTCTATCTGCCAAGTACACAGGGCTTCTGGATACAGGGATTCCCATAATCCAGTGGAGATGTTGCATTTCTCCCAAGGAAGCTTTGATTAGATTCTTGAATGCACATGGATTTCCTTAAATATACATGCACTGACAGTACAGTAACTGAATTGACTATGCATTGGCAACTATCATATTATTACATCCTCTCCTCACAAGACAAGGTGAATCACCAGTTGTGTGCAAAATACACCATGTGAGTGCATCAGTCAGTGTTACCATTATCAATGGAGAATACTGGGGGCAACTCAATAGTCCTCAGCAACACATGATCACACTCACAGGCCAAATGTGTTCATTGCTACCACTACAGAAACTTTTTTATAATCTGAACATTGCTAGGAAAGTAATTAATACTGGATGGATAAATCTATCATTAAATGTATTGATGACTACCAGTAGAGCTGGTTGCTATCAACACTATGGTCTGCTGCTCAGTGTCTGTGCATACTTCACTCACGTTAGAAACTGCATCTGTATGTCGTAAAGTGCTGTTTTAACACATTAGGCAAGCTGTTACAGGTAACCATGGAGGTGGAACTGCAGAACCATAAATCACTGGTGAAGTAAAATGAGTTCCAGACATAGAAAAATATTCCGGTCTCTGGTACTTTGATCCTCCACCCGAATGAGAACCAAGTCCGTCCTTCATTCTGATGACTGCACTCAAACATAATTGATGAAAAGATGAAAAAGGTGCAATGGATATGCTGGAAAAATGTTTACAGAGCATTAGCAGGTATGAAAACTAAAATACAGCCGGACCACATTTAAAGCACATCAAACTCACCATAATAGTAAGAACATGCTGATGCTTGGTTTCATGGTCCAGTTTTTCTGCTGTGAAGAGAACACCAGTAGCAGGATCCAGCCTGAACTTTTTCAGACTTCTTGGATCAGTGCTGCCTTGAAGAGTATAAATCAACTTGTTCTTCTCATCCCTATCACTGGCACTAACTTGCAGAATTACCGTTTCAGGAATTGTGTCTTCCGGAATACTAACTTCATATTCAGATTTGGAAAACTCAGGTCGATGATCATTTGTATCAATAACTTTAATGTATACCTGAAAGGAAGTAGAATTTGATCACTTTAAAATTACTATATTCTTCAATATCTCAAGAAAACCTCACAATCTAATACCAGTTTCATCATTCAAAGCTTTAACACTAATCACTGTTTGTAATGCAGCAAGAGTACAGAATAATTTTATGTTAAAAATGGATAATTGCCACTTGGGTTAAGTATTAAAGGCTGAAATGAGTACTGAAATTACCAAGTTAGAACAGTGTGTTAAAGCAACACATCTGTCTTTGAAGCAAAATATTAATAATTCTCAAAACTATCTGTGCTGATAATGCAGCCACTCCTTATTTTCAATGATGATCCTCAAAAGTTGCAGTCTTGCTCATCTTTGCAATCATTCAACTAACTCCTACTTTCAAGAGCAGTTATAGAGTTGACTGCAATTTGCTTCTTGTCCACCCACTGAAAAGAGCAATAGAAATTACATCTCTCTCAAAATCACAAAAATCTTATAGAAGATCAATTCTGAATTAATTTATTAAGTGCACATGAAGTGTTTAATTTTGCCGACAAAACTACGTATTTTCTCAATTCCTTATTGATAAGATGGCAAGGTAATAAAATGGGCAGAGCTTTAATAACACTTCAGCATTGGAGATTAGTGAGATCTTACGTACATACCGCAGGCTAAAGAATACAAGAACATCATATGATTAAGGGTATAGAATAAGCAGAGGGGGTAAAGGGTTGAAAGATTTGGCATCACCGGAGTGGATCCCTATGAATTAAAGGGCAGAGAAGTTTACCAGCAGCAATGTATGGACATTTGTTTTAGTGAACACAGGGGCTAAAGGGTTGGTGTAGGAGGGAGGGTATAACATTTTTGGATCACTGGGCTCTCTTATAGGGAAGATGGGACCTGTACAGAACGAATCATTTGCACCTGAACTGGAGGGGGACTAATATCCTAGCTGGAAGATTTGTAAATGCTGCACGGTGGAGTTTAAACTAGCGCTACAGAATGGACAATGAAATTGCAGATGGAATACGGTGTCAGGAAGTGTATGGTTATGCACTTTAGCCAGAGTAGTGAATCTGTGGAATTCTTAACTTCAGGCAGCTGGGGGGGGGGGGGGGAGGGGAAATTTTGCTGGAAACCACTAAGTGATAACTTGATGTAAACCTGATTATTTTACTTAACACATGATTTAGAGTAGTATGCAACCAATTTTATGTCAAGCCTTTATGTATATTTAAGGCAGAGGTTGATAAGATTCTTGATTGCTCAGGACATGAAGGGATATGAGGAGAAGGCAGGAGATCGGGGCCGAGAAGGAAAATTGATGAAATGACGGAGTAGACTCAATGGGCCAAATGGCCTAATTCTGCTCCTATATCTTCATGGTACTATGTTTTTTTTGTGAAAGGCTTACCACAGGAGTGAGCTATGGAGGAAATGGCTTCAGAAAACTTGATCCTTCCCCTGAGGTGGCTTTGATCAGGGGCAAGTACCCTGGAGATTCTGCTCTTTTGCCTGGGCTTTCAGTCTCAACACAACAAAGATTCTGTTATTTGCTTCTGATGCGACATTCTGAGCGATTTTACTGAGTAATTTGGTGCATATTCCCTCAAGATGCATTTTACTGATTGCTTTTTCTGATCTGTTTACACCACCACCATATGACCACTTCACTGATAACCATAGAGATGGCTAACACACAATGTCCTCATATTCTCCTTTCAGATGTCCCCAACACCTGCTTAAATAATAAGTTCAGTATCCTTTCTAATCCATCTTCGATTCCCTCACCATTAAAGATCTTTCATGAAAGCAAACTATTGTTGTCATGTAAATGTTATGCACAAGTCACTTAATTTGAAGTCATTTTCATTGACATCTTCCTAACTCTTTATAATGGCCTCACCTGTAGATCAATCATCAGTTCTCTAATTTCCCTTAATATTCTGCTGACATTGTGCAAGGAGTTTAGGGAATATCCAGAAAAATTCTAACTAGCCTCATACATAGAACAGATCCATTTATCACTTTTAAAAGGCTCACTTGATTTACCATTCCCAATCCAACGATTCATTTACACTTTGCATCTCTTTCCCATCCTCCCAAGGACCCTGCCATTTTACCAGGATGCTGCCTGGATTTGACAGCATGTCATTGATGATAGGTTGAGCAAGCTGGGCCTTTTCAATGGCGGAAAGCGATGAATTTGGTAAACACGAGGAAATCTGCAGATGCTGGAAATTCAAGCAACACACACAAAATGCTGGTGGAACACAGCAGGCCAGGCAGCATCTATAGGAAGAAGCACAGTTGACGTTTTGGGCCGAGACCGTTCGTCAGGACACGAAACATCGACTGGGCCAATTGAAAGAGGTGTACAGGATGATAAACAGGCATAGATTGAGTGGATAGCCAGAGACTTTTTTTCCAGGCAGAAATGGCTAATACAAGAGTGGATGATTTTAAAATGATTTTAAAGGGAGAAAGGGAGGGGGGGGGGGGGTGCTCAGAGGTATGTGAGACTGCTAATGTATTAAATGACATCATCAGTTGAAATGTACAGAGTGTTCACTGTTTTCCCATTGCTTCTTTGCTGCAGGAACCCACTGGTAGCCTTTCAATGTGTTATTTTCAGTGCAAGTTTTATTGAGAACTTTTCATCTGACTCATACTCACTTCACAGCTGTAAAATATATATGAAACTCAAATTATTTCAATTTTCCCCATCCAAAATAATTAGTCCTAATTCAGTCAAGTAGTAAAAATCCTCCAGTGACCTTTCTGGCTTTAAGGACATAAATAAATTCTCAAAAGTGTGAATTATTCTACTTAGGGAAAAATAAATAATCTTCCAATCTACAGTCTGGGAATTTCAACTTGCTTATGATTTCAATGATAGATCTTAAGAGTTTCAATTTATGGTAGAACTGAAATTGGATTCTAGTGCTGTAGACTTTTCACATCGTAACTAATAATTTCTTTCCCATGTTTGAACCTGAATAACTTACTTGCCAAGTTTTTTTAATTTTTATTACATTTTTATTAAAATGCAATGCTGCAACAGAAATTAATGAATTGAAGCTTTTTTTTTTTAAATTGTAGCTTGCAAAACTTCCCCAGCAAAAGACAACAAAAACCTTGTGCAATTCAGCACGAAGTGACTAAACCTACACATCTAATTTTATTGTAAAAAAAACAATTATAGCTTTGATACAATTTCAGAACATGTTAAAGAGGAAAAAAAATCGTACTTGGGTTATTCGAAATTACAAAATCAGCAGTCTGATGACAATAGAGAAGCTACTGATAAAATTCAAACTGCATGTTGCAAATAAATAGAAAAATACAGTTAATATTACACCAAAAAGTAATCTGATGATTAAAATATTATATAACTATAAATTAACTACATGCCTCAAGAGAACCAAAGGAAATGTTCTTTTAAGAATCAGAATCCTTTAACAGAAATTCAATTACCTGAGTGCTGATGGACATTGTCCCATCTGTTGCCTCCACTGTCAAATTGTAATTCGATTTCTGTTCTGCGTCAAGTGGTCTAGCAACAATGATGGTTCCACTACCTTTGTCCACATCAAATCGGCTGTCATAGTTGCCACCTGGGTTTAAACATTTGAAAAGGTTGAAATATAAACCACTGATTCTGCTCAACTTTCAAGTTATCCATAAATAAAAAAACTGAACTCATTTCACTCAGCAGGCAAAAGCTGAATGTCATCAAATATAACTACTGCAAAACAAAAAGAAACTGATGCAAAAGAAGTTCCATTTGCCACTCTTTTCCAATCATTTTGCTAATATTAATTTTGATTCCATAAGACATAGGAGTAGAATTAGGCCATCTGGCCCATTGTGTCTGCTCCGCCATTCAATCATGGTTAATCCTTTCTTACCTCCTCCTCAACCCCAGTTCCTGGCCTTCTCCCCGTAAACTCTGATGCCATGTCCAATCAAGAACCTACCAATCTCTGCCTTTTGTTCAATTAAATGGAAGGGTGTATATTTTGACAAGTACCTTTCAAGTGTCAGAACTACACTCACTACAAAAAGAACAGGCTATGCAGGAAAGTTGACATCACACTGAAAGAGGAAAACAGAGGTATTCTTGGTTTTTTTTGCAGCTGGTATGGGAGAAGGGGATCACAACTAGATTTAGGGAATGACACAGGTTCCTGGAGCCGGGCAACATCCACTGTACCCCATAAATATCTCTGAGTATTGTAACTGGCATTCTGATTATAACCATTAATAAATTACAGATTATTTTAGATCAGTTGATTCATTCATAGACTACGAAAAGGTTGGGACATCATAATAGACTTCACCATACAAAGCATTTACATATAGATTTCATTATAAATATTGATGTTAGTGGCTTCAATGTTAAATTAGGAGATCAAAACCATAATTCATGAATTCAAATTTGTACACATGAAAGCCTCTTAGCATACATAAATATAGCATTTTCTTCTCATCTTCAGGAATTCGGAGCCATGAAATATGCCCAGAAGTGCTATTTCTCCTTTAACCATCATGATTACAAATGAGTAATAGATTTAACAATTAGTTGAGATTTCATTCTGTCTTTGTACGTGACTACAGACCACTCAATGTAATTGACAGACTGCCACTGTTTGGCAGACTAAATCAATTCTGAAATGCCAGAAACTGAACACACAAAAATTAAGTTCATTCTTAGCTAATTGTTTCCTGCTCATTAAAACTTTAGATAAAATATTTGCAGAACATCAGTGAAGACCCCAGTGAAGTCCATGAGAAAAACATATCTTTAGGATTTTTGAAGATCACTGTTCTCAAGAGTATTTTGTTAAGTTATGCATTACAAAATTATGCAACATTCCCAAGAATCGCTATGCAACATTGAATTACATGGAATAAATTGGGACTTCTGCCATTCGGTTAGATCATGGCTTACAGGGGCTTCAGCTCTAGGTACACATCTTTGCTGCATATCCCTTAATGCCCTTAGGTAATAAAGAGCCAGGAATCCCAATATCAAAAATTTAATTGACTCAAGATCCACTATATTTTAAGCCCTTCCATGTGAAAATGTGCTTCCTGATTTCCCTAATTTCCTCAGTATTTAGACATCTTCCAGAGAAAGTTTTATTGCATATACCCCAGCAAATACTATGAATTTCAACATTTCAATTAGTCTAACCAACTAAACTTGAGAGTTTAGCATTTTCAAATATCCATAGAAAAACACACAAATTAATTTTATTAATCACAAGCAGATATATCAACATACATTTCTTTACAATGCTAAATAACATCATAGCGAAGTTTCTGCACATCATCTAAATATTGCACTGGTGATTTGCATAACTAGTACTTTAACTTTTTTTAAGATGACCGAGAATAAAGATCGTAGATGTGAAGAACCAACTCAGATTATTTTCGGAATAATGCACACAAAATTCTGGAAGAACTCTGTAGGTCAAGCAACATCTTGAGGGTCAACATCTCAAGCTAAATATCAACTATTTAATCATATCCATAGATGTTGCCTGACCTGATGAGGTCTTCCAGCATTTTGTGCATTACTCTTTGGATTTCCGGTATCTGCAGAGTCCTTTGTTGTTTGGAATTATTTTCATGTCACATCTGGAGATAAGTTTGATGACTTGTAGGTGGGACCTCATAAATACCGTGGTATTTTAATTACTTGCTGCCAAGTACACCAGACAGTTTCTCATTGCCTCAGATCATAGTTAATATAACCACTAAGCCCACAAAAAGAAATCAGTAAAACTGAACAGAGGGGTTCTCTGATTTGTGGATTTATGCTGAATACTCTGTTTCTAAAATCTCCAATGTTAATAGCACAGTTTTTGCAATTCCAATGACTGAATCCAGTTTTGAACACTCTAACCACTATTTTTATAAAAGGGAATTTTGTTTGAAGCATTAGCTAATTACCTTTATACAATACATAAGTATATACTTAGAGGTCTGTAAGTCACTAAAAGTCATTAATATAAGCAATTAGTATGGAATTATATCACATAAAGGCAAAATCTTGAACACTCTCTTAACTTAAGTTATTTTCCAATCAGAAATCAAATAGCTTAAATATCTGATTGGTCTAATGTAATTTTAGATCCTAATAGAACTTGGATTTGCTTGTGGTTATTAATTATTCCCTCTTGTCATTAATGCAAAAGAGCAAGTGTTTATAGAACTGAATGAAATAAATATTGTCTGTCATAAAGCTGTTACTTCATCCAACATTTGCAATTTTCAAATATATGCCACACCACTATGTCACATATGGAAAGTCATGACCAATAGTAATTTTTCAGATAAAGCTTGGTTTTAATATAGGAATAACATAACCATAAACCATTCACAGTATTTTAAGTTACTCATGTAGCCAATATATCATTTTTAAATTTCTGCATCCACGTTTTTAATAGTTTGCCTGTGCATTTATTTCAATCATTCCCTACTACCTATTCTGGTGCTCTAGCACTATAAGAAGGAGGTTTATGGAAACTCTTTATTTAAAACATTAAAAAATGGTGCATGCAAGTGTAAGACTTAATATACAGTGACAGATATACACAAAGAATGAACAAATCTATTGAATTAGACAGCGAATCAACAGTTTATGCAATCGATTACATCATAAATAGTGCTAGAATTGCTAATTTTCAGACAAAAATATAAATTATTTGGACATTTTTTCTTAGCTTATGAACAGTAAACAGCAAATGTAAAAGTTCAAATACTAATCTATTTAATAGATTGCATAATGTAGTACCAAAGTATAATTATGAGATGGCAGAAGATACCTTCTGCTGTACAGTTCAGGTCACAAGCCATCTGAAAGATATAAAACATTTCTCTAGTTTGATTGTCACCTTGCAGAGCCAGAAATATAGTCGAAGACAGAAAAGGCAGCAAGGATAGAAAAGAAAAGAAATGAGATTAGTTAACAGGAATCTGGATAAAGAGGTACATAGCAAGAGGAAAAATAATAAAAAGTACAATAAAAGATATTTCTATAATCCTGTGCTCCTGATGGAAAACAGCATTCATGGAGGATATGCTTCATGATTTTTTTGTCTGTGAGGATTAGTAAGGTGAAACTTCAAGGCCAAGCCTCTGTGACCTAGATGCACTCGCTTTTTGAGTGCTATTCCCCATCAGGAGTGTGGGTGAAACAATCACAACTCATTTCCCAGTCTTTAAGCAAACTGCAGTTTATACATAATAGCATGCACATGCTTGCATTCAACACTATCAGCCGAAGGAATATAGAGAACCATCACCAAATAGACTTAGATCTTATTTTCAATGCAAAAATTACTGATCTAATGTAATACTAGTTATAGTTGGTCTTATTTTAACTTAAGAAAATACACAAATATGAATAATTTTGTTGTACTGTTATAATCTCATTTTTCAAAAAGGATTTCTAATTTATATGTAAACAGTAGATAGCATGTCCATTCTGAAAATGACCTCCAATTTACAGTTTGGCATTTATGATTCACTTATTTATTATCTTTCACTCATTTATTCATGCATTTCTATATGTAGAATACATTAACAATCAAGTGGTTCAAGTAAAAAAAAACAATAAGTGCACCTTAATTTAAAAAAATGTGATAATGGTCTTTATATAATGGCACAGCCAAGAAGGCATTAAGATTTCCTCAGTAAACACTAGGTCACTGTCATAATCCACTCTGACTTTTACTGGCAGTAAAACCAATCAGGGATTAGGAATCTGATTGCTTGCTATCAAATACTGTGGCAATTTCCACATAGACATAGGACTGGGCTCAGTTTTCATCTCCTAACTGTAAAGGAGGGATGGGTATTTGACTGTCAAATTTTAGTCATTGGGAAATGGACCACTAAAGAAAATGTCATTTTTTTTTTCATACTTCCATGGCTTGTGGGCTCAGCTGAAATTGCACAATCTAATAATACCTTGAGACATAGGAGCAGAAATAGGCTTTTCGGCCCATCGAGTCTTCTCCGCCATAACACCATGGCTGATTTTTTTTTTTATCCCTCTCAACCCCATTCACCTGCCTTCTCCTTGTAAGCTCTGACACTCTTACTAATCAAGAATCTATCAACCCCCAATTTAAGTATACCCAATGTCTTGGCCTGATATGATGCAAGTTGTGATCATCTCCTAGATTCATTATCTAGGAAGGAGGTAAGCTCTTTTGCCCTATTGGAAAGTGTACCAAATTCAAAAATAGATGGGCCAAAAAAAAGAGAAAAAAATATCCAAAAACAAAATCTGCATTCAAATTGACTATTAATGTAAAGTAGGCAATTTGGGAAAAACATGTTTTTTATATGGAAAAAGACTGAAATCCAATTGAGTAAAGACCATCATATTCCTTACCGGTGATATCAAACCAGAGGGTAGTGCCAACTGGTTCCACAGCAATGACTCCAACCATATGAGTAACTGGATCATTCTCCATGACACTAAAGGAAAATGAAGGTTCTTCAAAGTTCCATGGTTCAGAAGGCGGCTCAGGTTTCACAATCCACTCAACGTGCAGCCGAGCTGTAGATGATTTCTGAGGACGTCCATTATCCACTACTTTTATCTGTCAAAAGATACAAATATTACTCAAATGTGTAATATGTACCACTTAAGAGAAGATGAGGACTATACAGAATCCTTGGTGAATTCCCCCTCAAAGGTCTGTTCATCTCAAACTGTGTAACGCATTATGAAAGTTCGAGCTGCGCTGGAGGTTTGATACCGGTGGATCTGACCCACTTCACCACTTGACTCAGCATGAGGCATGAAGCACAAATATACAAGCTGACAGCAACCCAATTCCCATCCCGTCCCTTGACTTATCATCTAGAAGTGTTGATTGAATTGGTAAGCCTGAATGTGGTATATTTTATTTTAAAATGTTTAATTTATCTACTTATATCTAAGTTTGCTGTTTTTAAGTTCCTTAATTATCAAAAGACATTTTACAATGGCTAGCTGAGCAGACTGGTGGCAGGGCATCAATATTCGTCATATGAAGCACATAAACCCAAGAACACTGTGACTACACACACACACACACATTTTTTTTTGTTATTTTAGCTTAAAAGTATATTACTTATTCATTTCACTGCTGCCACAAAACAATAAATTTAAAGACATATGCCGGTGATAATAAACCTGATTCTGAGCCCTAGTCACTACTTGCAGGACGGCTGCTGCATTTAGAAGAGCTGGTACCTACAGTTCAACTGGTCCCAAAGGGCTTTTAAATGTGAGCTATAGCTAAGTCGGGAATGGAAGCACGCTGGATTAAACGCAACCCAACCTTGAGATCCTCAAGCAGTACAAAGGTGAAGACAACTGAACAATTGCCTCCCTCTTCTTCCTTTTATTTGTCGCTATGTATTTCAGATAAGGATATCAAAATGAACCAAATACAAAGATGTGTAAATACAGAACATGAAGTTAGTTTCCAAAGAGAGTCACTAGCAGAGGATTCATTCAGCTTCTTACTAAACAGATTAAATATTAAGGATTCCATAAGGGAATGAACATTATAAACAATGAAAATAACTAGTATTTAATCCAAATCAGCATTGCATTTAGGAAATGACTTGAAGAGGCAAGTCTTCCAGGTGATAGCTACAAAGGCACACCCTAACACAATATTGCATAAAAATAAGAATATCCTTGACCAACTGTGAAACAAGTATTGACAGCAGATGTAGTACATGCAAATAAGCAACTCACTGACACTTTCTAAGATACCCCAAGAGAGTCAGAGTCTGACCTAAGGGGAAAAGAGCCTATTTTATTGCTGGAAATAAAAACATGTTAAGTGAGGAAATAAAGGAATGGATAGGCATTACTTTTTCTTAGCATCACCACAGTAACTGCTACCCTACCCACCAACTCTATGCTCATGACCGATGTTCCCTCTAATTTTTAGTAGCTAGTGTGTGCAAAAATCTTCTGTTGTGCAAATTTTTTCCTGTGACAAAAGTATGTGCGCACTGAATGCACACATGGCACAGTTTATGTAGGTTTACAAAATATTTGACATAAAACTGTTCAGATTAACAACAAAGTAACATACATATGTAAGTCACTCAGTTATTTTTTCTCTCTCCTGTCTTTGGCATTCACCCATTCTTTGTAAACTGTATCTAGACTAATAGAACTTCCATCCAATTGATAGCTTTTGATTCTCATTAACATATCCAAATGACATTCACCTAAACGGTTTCTCAGCTTGTTTTTGAGTTGATTCATTAGGCTAAAACCTCGCTCACAGTCCGCACTAGACGCAAGAAAGGTTCCCCCAATGTCCATCAACTGTGCAAGTTCACAAAACTGTTCACTTTAAAGTACAAACGCCACTATTTGAGCAAAGTTTGAAATCAGTTTTGATTTAATTTTTCTTGCACGGAAAATTTGAAATCATTAAACTGTCTAACTATCACAGTATTTTCAGCTAGAAAATCATGATATTTTAGACAAAAGGCATTAACTTGTTCATCGCCAAATGTGAAGTCACAATCTGCAATTGCGGAGAATCAAAAGCTGACCATTCTTGTACCTCGTCTTTAGGAAACCTTTCTTCTAAATGAACACAAAGACTATTTATAAAAGTCAACAACAAACTTGTATCAACTGTGACGTTTTTGGTGTAGCAGTTTCTACTATTTTGTTAAGCCATTCAACTTTAAACAAATTTGCAGTTCTTTTGTGCACCCTTCACTTCTTTTGAATTCGACACAGTGAATCAATTTTTTTCAATAAAAACTTAATAAAGCTATCTACAGGATCTGAAACAGATCTTTGTAAACTTTACGATATGAACACTGTCCGTCAAAGATGGCTGCCACCGTGATGCAGCTGTACAAACTGGAACAGGAAAGGTGAGGTGAAGTAAATTAGTGATGTGCATCGGGGTATTTGAAAACCGACTAACTAGTTAGCAGAAACATTTAGCTAAAAGATTATTTTCAGTAAGTATAATTATTAATTACTACATTACTTTAGGTAACTAACCTTCTGTGCGCACATTAATTTCCTTTGTGTGCTGGTTGAAAAACGTGGGCGTGCGCACATGCATACAGTTTAAGGGAACATAGCTCATGACTGCACCTGGGTTGTTCCCAATCCTCATCATGAAATCTAATATCCATTATGACATGGAAAGGATCTCAAACTCACAGCCTACTTTCCTTTTTCCCCTATATATGAATGGTTGATGCAGTATTCAGGAATCAACAACTGAACTGTTCAGTCAAGGGAAGACATGAACACCTCTGCTTGCTTATAAATAGAAACACTCGAATTTCTGAGCTTGTACATATGAAGACAAGATACATATAGCACAAAGAAAATTGAAGATAAACTCACTGTGAGAATATCATATTCGCCCGCTGCAGAAAACTTCTTGGATGAGACAACGCCAGTTTTGGGCTCAATGAAAAACTTGCCCTGTTCATCTCCCTCTTCGATGCTGTATGATAATTCAGCGTTCGGGCCTTCATCCTTATCAGCAGCAACAACTCTAAAGATGGGTTCCCGCTTAATGGATTTCTCCCGATCTGGTTTTATTCGGTCTGGAAGCTTAACTTTATAAAACTTCTGCAAGAACTGAGGCTTATTGTCATTTTCATCCAAAACTTTCACTATGACTCTGGCAACAGTAGATTTTGGGTTGCTGTCATTGTCAGTAATTGTCACCTGTTGAAAGAGCCGAAGAAACAATATTGTTTATAACACTTAATTTACATATTCTGCAATATACCCAAATATATGCCATTTAAAATAGTTTAAAAAAACAAAAATGGTTACTCCCAGATGAGAGACAACAGTCTTACTTTACTAAAATCAATTTGAAACCACTGCACTGTGGCAATAATAATTGGTACTTTGGAAACATCTTTGACGAGAGGAAAGGAAATCCATCCATTATAGTTTACAAGGCATGCAGACTTGGATTTCATTTTTTTTAATGATGCTCAGAGCAACTGCAATGACTTAAGTAAGCCAACAATGGAACTAAATGAGGCCCTTCAATCTCTTTTCCTTTGAGTTTTCAGCAGGATCCTAAACAAGCTGATGGAATCAATACTTAACCAGATTCTAAAATAAAATGTTTCAGCACTTTCTTTGAACTATGCTACAGGCAACCACCCTCGCCACAAAATCTAATTGATGAAACTCTCGGGGGGGAAAAAAAGGCAAGGTGGCTTGTGCAAGGGACAATGATCCCCTCTGGTGAAGTAAAGGGGCGAGAGTCTGGAAGTGACCTTTGTTGGGGTGGAAATCTTGCTGCTGGTGTGAGATAATATATTAATAAGTGGTTCATGATATCATAATAACAAATGAAATAAATTTAATTCACAAATATACTCTCAAACAGCAATAATTTTTCAAAACAATCAGCTAGAGGAACCCAAATAAAGCAGGTACTGGTGAAGGAATAGCAGATATTTTGGCTTGAAACATTGCACCATCTTTGCCAAAAACAGAATTTTGGATGTGCTTAATACCTATTTTCCTCTGACTAAAAATGAGTGACCATTATTAGCACTTAAAGCATGTGCAGAAAGCAACATTATGGGCCCAACTACAAATGGTTTGTCTCTCTCCCTGGCGTCAAGCGTCGAGTGTTTTGTCTAGTGCCTGTCTATCGTTCACCATGTGAAAACCCTCAATTTATCAACTCCAGCTGAGAGAGGAAAATTTTGCTCTCGGTATTTTTAGTGGAGGAAAAATGATTAAATGTCACTCCATGTTACATGATTTTTCCTTTAGTGAGATTAGCAAAAGACTGAATTTCTTGTATCAAAAGACAGCTGCACTGGGTGTCTGCCAGAAATTTTGACCAGAAAATAAGCGTATTGAATATTATTGTAAATGGATTGACATCAGTAAACTCTGTCATATAAATGACTAATAATTAAATGACAGTGCAAGTGTTTTAAGACAAACCCTTGCACTGAAAGTTATGCCTGCAAATGAAACTATAGAAATAAACAGTGATGTTCTCCATCACATAATTTTGGTCAAATCAGCCATCATTTTGAATAAGCAAGCTGAAAATAGAAAGAATAAAGAAAAGCTACTAGCATCAAAGCTTGATACAAAATGATCTAACAGCAGCTGAAAGACAAACATTTTGAACAGAACCTCCTTGCTGGATGAAAAATCTCCACCCAAAACATCTACTCTTTTAAGATACAGACAGTTGAGTACTCTTTATTTTCACTGAAAGCAACAATAGCTTCAGATATTGTTTTAAGTTGTGAATTTTTTTGATCAGTTTAGTTGAATATTTTCAATACCAGGCTGCGCATATTTAATCTATCAACAGCTTTTGTGGTGTCCACACTGTAAAATACTCTGAAGCTCCAATTGCTCTTTCATTCCCAGACACAAAGGCATCTAAATTGCACTGAAAGGACTTTAATTGTTCCTGTACTTTAATCTTTCCGATATCCCCACAACCTACATACTCCATTTGTTTTACCAAACAGGTGAACAACAAAATAAAAGATGCATGAGTGCATTATAAAGCAATCACAATCAAGAAAAATACTACCCATTACTCCGTATCTTTTCACTATTGTACCAGTTACATGCATGCAAAGTTGCTTGGCTTTCATCCCTATCAATTGTGTTCTAACCATTGAATCACTAGAAATTACTTCTTTTCCTCCTCGGCCCCAAACCACTAGGCCAGGATATACTCAGTATATCTCTCCTTAATCTGTTGCTCTTCCTCGGCTATTCTTAGCAACCCTCAACAACATCATCTAGAAAAATAGCATCAATGTCTTTCGGTGTGATGAATCTACCACAGCATCGCTTCTCTGATCACCTCCACTGCTTCTAAAGTGCCCAATCGTTTGTTAAAACACCTATTAAAAGATAAAAAGCTTCTGCCAAGGGAAGACCAAAAGCACTGCCATTGAGTGCGTATGTCACCAACTCAACCCCTTCCAGCAACTAAGCCAGATTGAACCTGCCCCATCCATTTTAATATCATCCATGACACCCGTAAGTTTTGAACCACACATCTTTCCCATCAATTAGATAGTCTACTCTCACCAGAGTCTGGTTCGTACCCATGAAATCTGCACATCCACTGCTGAAACTCACTCACACTTTGGTTATCCTGAGACTGTCTAGTTTAAAGGTCATTGCTTTAACAAGGAACTAGTTCACCTGAAACACACACAAAATGCTGGAGGAACCCAGCAGGTCAGGCAGCATCTATCAAAGGAATAAGCAGCCGATGCTTCGGGCCGAGACCTTTCATCAGGGCTTGTGCCTGACCTGCTGAGTTCCTCCAGCATTTTGTGAGTGTTGCTCTGAACTTCCAGCATCAGCAGTATCTTGTGATTTTGGTTCATCTGACGCACATTCTAGTTTTAAAGGTTGGCATCATGTTGTATATCATAAGCCTTCAATGAAGCAGCTTGGAATTCTTCACTATATTAAAGGTACTCAAAAAATGGAATTTATTCTAAGCCACTACAGTCCATAATTGTTTACTTATTAAATAAAGGCAAATGATTATACACACATATACAAACAAAAAAAAAAAAAATCCTGGAGGAACTCAGCAGTTTAGCCAGCATCTATGGAAATGAAAAAACAATGAACGGTTTGGGCCAAGAACCATCTTCAGGTCGGGAGAGGAAGGGGGAGATGCCAGAATAAAAGAGGTAGAGGGAGGAGGAGGATTATCTAGAAGGTGAGAGATTAGGCCAAGTGGGTACGAAAGGTAAAGGGCTGAAGAAAAAGGAATCTGATAGGTGAGGAGAGTGGATCATGGGAGAACGGGAAGGAGGGGCACCAGAAGGAGGTGATAGGCAGGTGAGGAAAAGAGGTAAGAGTCCAGAGTGGGAAATAGAAGGGAAGGGGGAGGGAAAAAAATTACTGGAAGGAGAAATCTATGTTCATGCCATCAGGTTGGAAGCTAACTAAAAGGAATACGAGATGTTGCTCATCCACTCTGAGAGTGCCTTCACTGTGCCAAAACAGGAGGCCATGGACAAACGTGTTGGAACAGGAATGGCGAAAGAAATTAAAATGGTTGGCCACTGAGAAAATGCGCTTTAGCAGATGTAACAGGGGTGCTTGACAAAGTGGTCCCCTGATTTATGTCAGGTCTCACCATCGTAGAGGAGGCTACACCAGTTACAATAGATGAGATTCGCAGGTGAGATGATTCCCCACCTAGAAGGACTGTCTGGGGCTCTGAATGGAGGTGAGAGGGTAGGTGAGTGAGCAGGTGGAACATTTCTGTCACTTGCAGGGATATGTGCCAGGAGGGAGACTGGTGGAGAAGGATGAATGGACAAGGGAACCACGGAGACAGCGATCCCTGCAGAAAGCAGCGAGTTGGGGGAGGTAATGATGTGTTTGGTGCAGGATCCCTTTGAAAATAGGGTGTCTGTTACTCTAGATTTCCAGCATCTGTAGTATCTCTTGCACAAATTGTCAATCCACATTTCAATATGCTTCTTACTTTATCACTCTACCTACTAATTATGAACCACCTTTCTGCTAAATGCCACCAACAAAATTCAAAATGACACAAAGCTGGGTGGCAGTGTGAAATGTCCGGAGGATTTTATGAGAATGCAGGGTGACTTGGACAGGTTGGGTGAGTGGGCAGATGCAGTTTAATATGGATAAATGTGAGGTTATCCACTTTGGTGGCAAGAACAGGAAGGCAGATTACTAACTGACTGGCGTCAAGTTAGGAAAAGGGGAAGTACAATGAGATCTTGGTGTCCTTGTTCATCAGTCACTGAAAGTAAGCATGCAGGTACAGCAGGCAGTGAAGAAAGCTAATGGCATGTTGGCCTTCATAACAAGGGGAGTTGAGTATAGGAGCAAAGAGGTCCTTCTGCAGTTGTACTGGGCCCTGGTGAGACCACACCTGGAGTATTGTGTGCAGTTTTGGTCACCAAATTTGAGGAAGGACATTCTTGCTATTGAGGGAGTGCAACGTAGGTTCACAAGGTTAATTCTCGGAATGGCGGGACTGTTATATGTTGAAAGATTGGAGTGACTGGGCTTGTATACACTGGAATTTAGAAGGATGAGAGAGGATCTGATTAGAACATATAAGATTATTAAGGAATTGGACGTGCTAGAGGCAGGAAACATGTTCCCAATGTTGGGAGAGTCCAGAACCAGAGGCCACAGTTTAAGAATAAGGGGTAGGCCCTTTAGAACAAAGTTGAGGAAAAACTTTTTCACCCAGAGAGTTGTGGATCTGTGGAATGCTCTGCCTCAGAAGGCGGTGGAGGCCAATTCTCTGGATGCTTTCAAGAAAGAATTAGATAGAGCTCTTAAAGATAGCAGAGTCAAGGGATATGGGGAGAAGGCAGGAACGGGGTACTGATGGCGGTGTTGGCTCGAAGGGCCGAATGGCCTACTCCTGCATCCATTGTCTATTGTTTAAAATGTAACATTTCAAATACAATTCCAGTACTCTGTAACATCATTCTCTTAATCATCCAGTAATGCTCCTGGTGAAAGAGTTCTATCAGGTTAAAAAGTAGCAATGTACAGTCTTGACTATATACACTGGATTTTGCTTAATTGGGACACATCGGGACCAACACATTCTGGCCCAATTAGGCAGCTACCCCAATTAGCCAAAATTTCATGGAAATAGATTTAAAAAGGTATAAAAAGACAAATTACTGTTTAACTGAGTACCAAATGAAATACAGTACAAATTAGAACACTACCAAAATTACTAGTGTAAAAGTGTGTATTAGTTCCTAATAGTTATCGACAGAAGAATTCATCCAGTGTATGCTGATGTGTTCTTTTGATTGAATGAACTCAGTGCAGACGCCTTGTGCAGATAGTACACTGCCTTCAAACAGTGCCTTCAATGACTGTGTCCTCCAAATATTCATTTAAATGTAACATTCAAGATGATTGCCGCTGTCTTCAAATTCCTTGTAGTTCCTAACTTGTAAATGTAGTGAAACCATTTTATTTGTTTACTCCTGGCTGTGACTGGCATTTCAGACCTGAATGCTTGAAACTGCAGTGAGCAAAACAGTTCTGAGTTGTCTTACTGTTTATTATTCGCCAACTATTAGTGACAAAAATCACTGCCTTTTGAACACATTCAAGTGCTGCTTGCTGTGAGCATGGTGCAGTGTCTAAGTCACATGACACGTGTATAACTGACATTAGTTACAAAATGCTATGCAACAGTCTCCTTCCCCAGTTAAGATCATAAGACATAGGAGAATTAGACCATTCAGCCCATCGAAACTGTTCCATCATCCCATCACAGCTGATCCCAGATATTACTCAACCCGTGCACCTGCCTTCTTGCTATATCCTTTGATGTCCCGACCGATCGGAAAATTATAAACTTCTGCCTTAAATATACCCACAGACTTGGCCTCCACCGCAGTCTATGGCAGAGCATTCCACAGATTCACTGCTCTCTGGCTAAAAAAATTCCTCTTTTCTTCTGATCTGAAAGGTTGTCCCTCAATCTTGAGGCTGTGCCCTCTAGTTCTAGATACTCCCACCACAGGAAACATCCTCCCCACATCGACCCTAACTAGTCCTTTCAACATTTCAACATCAATAAGATTCCCCACCCCTCCACCCAAATTATTCTAATTTCCAGTGAATACAGGCCAAAAGCTGCTAAACGCTCCTCATATGTTAACCCCTTCATTCCTAGAATCATCTTTGTCAACCTCTTCTGAACTCTCCCCAATGACAATAGATCCTTTCTGAGATATGGGGCCCAAAACTGTTGACAATACTCCAAGTGCAGCCTGACTCAGCATTATCTCATTACTTTTATATTCTATTCCCTTGAAATAAGTGCCAACGTTGCAATAAGCAGCATATTATCTATCCCAAAATAAACAAAGGGAATCCCAGCTATTTTCTCAATTTGTTTTTGTTTTTTTTTTAAAAAGAGTTGCCCCAAATAAGCAGCTGCCCTGATTAACTAATGGCCTAATTAACCAGAATCCACTGCATTAGCCCATTTCTTTGTGAAATTATGGGATCAGGTAAAAGGGATTGCAGTGGGAAAGGTAGCAAAACGCAACAAAAACATTGCTCCCAATGTGGTGTCCATATGTGAGTAAGAAAGCCTCAAAATACAAAGGAAACAATTCAACTCCATGCCGAATAATAGCAGATAATTAAAATACCAGCCACAATCTGCAGCCAGGTAAGAAGAAACTGAACAAAGCAACCAGTCAGGGTATACCAAAAAGACAAATGGGTGCATTTGAAGCAACCGTAATTTGAGCCTGGTTAGTTATCTATGAAATCCATTGAAAGCAAAGAAGATTAAGAGGATGGTGGGAACAATGACACAACCTTGTCTGACCCCTGACTGTACTGGGATTGGGTCTGTGGCTAAAATCACAGGTTGAATACTATCACAAAATTAACAAAATGGGTAACCAATTTTTAACATTTGCCAAACTGTAAAAGATTTTCTTCAGTGATTCTGATGTGACTCAGTAGAAGGCTTAATAAGATTGAGAAAGGCAATATACAGACACTGCTGTTACTTCCTACATTCTTCTTGAAAGTGTCACTAGATGAAAATCATCATTATACTTCCCGAGAGGTAGATCTCACTTTGTCACTGAGTACAGCACTTCCGCCAATGGGAAACAATAGCTTCAAAAGATTCTGACAAGAACTCTTCACAGGAAGATATCTCTTATTATCATATTCAGATTTGATTCTTCTCTTGAAAATGGCTAGGTTTGCAGTGCCTCAGATGTCCAGACGTACTCTCTAGACATCTGACAAGGGCAAGAGAGGTATTTATGTCAGAAATACCTCTCTGACATGCTTTAAAACTTCAGCAGGGACATGTGTCAGGTGTCCAAGTTGTTTTTTTAACTGGGAAATGGCCTTTTCAATCTCTTGTCAGGCTGACCCAGCACTAAAATTGCAGTGGATAACATGCTGTGAGAAGACTTCAAGGATACACATGTTGAAGACAAGGATTTTGGTTGAGACCTCTGAAGTGCTCCTTTCAGTGGGTGCTCACTGCCTCTCAGTCTTTTACAAACTTTTCTCTACCATCTAGCTGCTTGGAACACGCTTGGTCTTGAAGAATTACAATTTACTGCTAGTTGTATCGCCTGCACAATTTCCAGTCACAATATACTCAAGGTTCTTTAGTGAACTGTAGGATTGAACTTAAGATATCTTTCTACCTCAGTTTTTCCTTCTCCCTTGAGATTTGATGGTGTTTTCAGATCTGCCATCTATGATCTATGATCTGCCATCTATGTCAGATGCTGACATTGTCCCTTTCATTTAGCCAGAAACCAACCAAACACTGATCTTTGCTAATTGTAGTAGACTTTAAGACACTGTGGACTTCACAGCATATGTGGTTTTGTTATAAAGAAAGCCCTCATTTTTCAACTTTTAAACTTGTTTTATTTTAAAAAAGTTTACATATTCACAATGTATTAATTCATCAAAATATCAAATAATATTCAAAATGCAAATTTAAATTACAACATGACCATCCTTGCCCAGGATGCACTCCAGCACCTGTGGCACCCACCACTCCCAAAGTACCAGTGGACAGCAGACATGAACTCAGGTGTACCTTCAGAAGAGGGAAAAACTGTTGGCTCGAAAGGGGTTGTCCTTGAAACTTGTACTAAATTTTTTGAATTAGGCTTCTCTGATTGGTGTCATCAATCACAACTTTCAATTCTGACACTGACGCCACCACGGAGAACTAGTATTTCCCCTCTCTGGGATTCAGAACAGGGGTATCTCCATGCCAAAACAGAACTCCTCCACAGACTCTTCATCAAGGCAATGCTGTTCTACCTGAACTGGAATGTCATGAGGCTATCCCATTTATAGTGGCAAAATGGTACATATCTCCCAACTTGCCCTTTCAGAAATAGCACCTTCATACTGTCCCTAACCTGATCTTCTCCAGGCCAGTAACTCTCCACAATTAATGGCAATATGTTAAAGTAGCCAAGTTTTCAGGCAATGATAATAAACTTGGTGCCCTGTTCCCAAAGGTCATGAGGAACAGAAAACATTTCTGTACAATATCCTTTCAATATGAGGCAGTTGTATACTCATGACTCATCAGGCAGGGCTCAGTAAGGGTTTTTAGCCCTGCAGCAATGAGATCCAACTTAATGGAGCAAAATCTGTTCTCTGTAGCCAGCATATACATTTCATGATTATGTAGTTTATGCTTATACAAATTCTATGCACATGAGCACAACGTTCCCTCTCCCTCTCTCATACACAAATGTTTTGAATGCCTGCGTGAGCTATACATTGCAAAGTAAGGAGACTTAAAACCAATATTCTAATCGATCACTCCTAACTCAGGAATCTGTATATTGTGCTAATGTAATAAATAACTTTAATTAATTCTCATGGATGGAAGCTTGGTCATTCAAAGCCAAAGAAGAGGTGTTCTATGTAAGTAAACTAATTCATCATCTCGTCATGTACATGTTTATGTTGCCCCAAGTTCACTCCCAGAGCAATGAAATAGATAAATACAGGAATACAAACACTGAAGGTTTTCCTGTCAGTGTTATAGATATTTGTCTGAAGCACCGAAGCACAAATCAAACATGAAACCTGTAAGAATCAGATTAATTGTATGTGTACCCAAACCGCTGTAATGCACTCTATTGCTCAGAAATAACAGAATTGCTTGCTGGTGAAGTGGGTCTTTAACAAAAACGCAGCTCCCTCGACATACAACAGACGAGAAACAAAATATTTTAATATTTACAAACAAGACCAGCTTTCTCTATTACAGCACAGTGGTAACCTCTTAAAAAATACAAGTAGTAAAATTTCAGCAAAAGTCTTGTCACAATATGACCCCATTACCAAAATACAATGATACCGATTTTTATTCAGTGGACTAATTTCAGGCAGGCACCTGCAAGGCTGCAACAATTGATTGTTCCACTGTGTCAGTGTGACAATTCATCCAGCTTGTGGGCTAGAACTCATTTTGTAAGGCGAATGAGCTGTTGGCAGAAAACAAATTCCTACCGCCACCCTCCCCCACACACCCCCAACTTGGCCTGAGGCAGAACACAGCTAAAGAAAATTTAAAATGTCAGATTGAGGGAGTAGTGAGCGGTAAGAGAGACGGTACACAAATACGGGTGCAGAATCCGTGTGGACATTGCCAGATTACGTGTGTACAGCCCTGACGCTGCTCCAGATCTCTAAAAGGGATATTCCCTGGTGTTCTTCTGGTGGGAAGACTGCTTAAAGCTAACAGTCATTCACCAAGATATAATGGCAATACAAACTCTAAATGAGTTACTGGACTCTTATCAGCAAATTTAAAAGAACATAATGCTTTACTCTAGTGAGCCATTTAAAGGGCCCCTGATAAGATAGCATCAGCTACAGTGTCACTAGAGATATATTAAGCCATATCTGCCAACTGCAAGCAGAATAGGGATAGTTAGCCAAGTCCCAAAAAAATGGCACAAGGCCATTTTGACAAAAATATGTTCATTGCCCTGACTACAAATTGTACTCTCTAGTCTAGTTCTGCAAATTCTTCACCTATTCACTAAAAGCAACGAGTCAAAATTCCTGACCATTAACCTTTCCTCTTCAAATGCCACAACTGAGAATCGATCCCAGAAACAAAAGAGGTTCCTTTGCATCCTGCAGCATGTTCAATTAACTTTGGCTCTACCCTATCGCTGTCAATACCACTGTTGACTAGATGCTTATCCATCTTTTACCGGAGTTAACTGACAAAGTATCAACTGTTCGTTCTTCATAATCTGTTTCTTACATCTATTGCTCTACTGGGCTACCTTTTTGAGCCTCAAACTTCTTTCACTTTTGTTCATTTTATCCTTTTGTTTTCAGTTCTCAGCCTGATAAATAGCCTGCATATAGAAAGATGTCATTTTTCTATTCCAATATCTACCTATAATTTCACCACTGCTCCCCTACACAATAAGTTCCCTAATGTGATAATAAATAGTCTTTTGCTAATGAAGAGAGATTATAAAACAGATTCAGATGTGTGTTTTTCCATCAAAGATTCACTTTCCACTTCAGTGAGGATGGCAACACAGTGAAATACTCTGCACCACAGCAGAGTAGCAATAAGAATGATGCTATGAGTGCTCAGCCTCAGAGTTCAATTCTAATGTCCTCTGTAGGGAGTCTGTGCCTCCTCCACATGCAATATGGGGGATTCCTCCAGATGCTCTGGTTTCCTCCCACAGTTCAAAGACATAGCAGTTGGTAGGTTAATTAGTCATTGTAAATTGTCCCATGATTAGGCTAGTGTTAAAATCAGGGGGCTAATGGATGGCATGGCTGGGAGGGCCTATTCCGGACTGTATCTCAACAAATAAAACAAACAAATAAATCTTTTTGTTTACCTCCTGTTTCCCTACCCATCCCCCAACCACAAAGATCACTGCTAGGTATATATTCATCCCCACCTCCATCTTCTGCTTCCTTGTTTATATGTGCCCACCTTTGTGAGCCCAAGTTTAAATAGAATCATAGGATATGTGTGTCAAATAGGAGATCTGGTACTCAATCTTCTACCTGAGTCATCTCTCCATCAGACCAGAACACACAGGAGCAGAATTAGGCCATTCAGCCCATTGAGTCTGCTCCACCATTTCATCATGGCTGACCCTGAATCCCACTCAACTCCTTCTCACCATCCTTCTGATGCCCTGACCGATCAAGAAACCATCAACTTCTGCCTTAAGTACACCCATGCACTTGGCCTCCACTGCAGTCTGTGGCAGAGCAATTACAGATTCACTACTCTCTGGCTAAAAAAATTCCTGTTTACCTCAGTTCTAAAGAGTTGCCCCTAAATTTTGGGACAGTGCTCTCTAGTTCTGGATATCCCCACCATCTCTCATCCTTCCTCATCACACTCTATCAGCTTAGTGGCACAACTTGTAATAACTAGGATCTGCATTTGTAATCTGGATTTCTATTGTTCCTATACAGTATCTAGATTTGCAGCTGCTCTTCCCATCAAAATGCATGGCAGCTTAATCCCATTTATCCCAAATAACACAAGAGATTGTATCCAGGGAGAACACACACACACATCTTAATGGCATGAAATATATCGCACAGTGCTTGCTTACATTGTCTAAGCAATATGATCAAGGGAATTTCTCAACCTGTAATAATAGATAGTCCACTAAGGAAAATATCCTGCAGAAAGAATGAAAGGGTTATGTCCAGGCTAATAGTGCTTATGCAGGTTTGAGATGGCAAAAGCTATCCAATGCTCTCCAAACCAAATAAATCACTGCCCTATGAATGATAGACAACATTTATTTTATCTTCAGACCGTATGACGACAAATGGGAATACATTAAAATGGCATCAAGGCTGGCAAAATATCAGGGACCAAAGGTCCCGCCTAAACTGTTCTATGATTTTCCAATGCATTCTCTCCAGCACAATCACATCCTTCCTATAATCTGGTAAGCAGAACTGCTAACAATACACCAATGTTTTCTAAAGGTGCAAATTAATGTCACAACTGTTATATTCCAGTAGGGCCTCCATTTGTTTCTGTATCACCAATATTAAACTATTGGTCAACAATTCCTGGACTATCCTACAATGGCCAATATCCTGAATGGGGAAGGTGAGCAGCCAGAAGTCATGGTACATATTAGTATCAATGAGATAGGTAGGAAAAAAAGAGGAGGTCCTGAAAACAGAATACCTGAAGATAGGAAAGAAGCCGAGAAGCAGGACCACAAGGTTAGTAATTTCGGGACTGTTGCCTCTGCCACGCGACAGTGAAGATAGGAATAGAATAAGGTGGCAGATAAATGCGTGGCTGAAGGATCAGAGCAGGGGATAGGGATTCAAATTTCTGGATATTTGAGACCTCTTCTGGGGCAAGTGGGGCCTGTACAAAAGGGACAGGTTTTACACTTGAATCCAAGGGGGAACAATATTCTTGTGGGCAGATTTACTAGAGCTGTTGGGAGTGGTTTAAACTAAATGGCAGGAGGATGGGAACCAGGATGATAGAGCTGAGGATGAGCTAGCAGGTTTACAAGTAGATGATGGGTGTAACGTGAATGTAAGGAAGGACAAGCCAATGACTGTGTGCAAATGCAGACAGGGCTAAGAGTTAAATTGCACTATGGAGGCAAAATTCAAATTGTCGAAGAATGCAGGACTAAAGGTGCTGAATTTAAATGCACAGCATTCACAATAAAGTGGACAAATTTGTGGTGCAATTAGAGATATGGGCGGTATGCGTTGTGGGCATCACTGAGTTATGGCTGAAAGAAGGCCACGGTTGGGAGAATGGGCAGGAAGGTATGGGCAATGGTGTGGCTTAAACTGTAAGTGATGCAATTACTTTAGAAAAAGGTGACATAGGGTCAGAAAAAATTGAAGCTTTGTGGATGGAGTTAAGACATTGCAAGGGTGAAAAAAAAACATTATGGGAATCATATATAGGCCTCCAAATAGTAGCCAAGATGTGGGGTTGAAATTGCAAAGGGAGATGGAAAAGGCATGCAAGAAGGGTAATGCCACAATTGTAATGGGGGACTTCAATTTGCAAGGGGATTGGGAAAATCAGGTTGGTGTCGGATCACAAGACAGGGAATTTGTTGAATGCCTACGCAATGGCTTTTTAGAACAGCTTGTACTTGAGCCCACTCAGGGAAAGGCTATCTCAGATTGGGTGTTGTGCAACAACCCAGATCCTATCAGGGACCCTAATGTAAAGGAACCCTTAGGAGCTAGTGATCATAATATGATTGAATTCATACTGCAATTTAAAAGGGATAAGCATAACTTACATGTATCAGTATCACAAAGCAATATGGGAATTTCAAAGGCATGAGGGAGAAACTTTCCCAGGTGGATTGGAGGAGGATACTGGCAGGGATGACAGCAGAGCAGAGATGGCTGAAGTTCACGAGGCGCAGGATAGATATGCTCCATTGAAGTTGTTCTCAAATGGTAGGGGTAGGCAGCTACGGCTAATCAACTGTAACTAAGGGAAATTAAGTGTACAATGTACTGTGTATGTTAATCAAAATGGCTTCTTTGTTTGCTAGAGTAGGAATGCTTTTATGTTTGATAAGTGTTTTCTCTAGCAGTTGTTTAGCTTTGGACTTGCTGATATGGGGATTGTATTCATTTTTTAACCAATGGGGAATGTTATTTTGTCTTGTGAGTCTGGGAGCTTGGGGGTTTCGCGGTCTTTTCAGGGGAGGCGGGAAGGAGACGCCGAGGAAGGTGGACGTGCGCTGCACTGCTCGGTCGACTACCGGGGGTGGTCCCAGGTGCGAGGACGTGGAGGTCGGAGGAAAGTGACGAGGGGTCGAATGGTTCGATGGTTGAGCTCCAACGATGTGCACTAAACTGACTGAACTTTGATAAGTTGGCGCCTTTTACTTTATTTTCTTTTCCTTCATATATACTGTATTGCATAGTACTCTTTTAGTTTTAGTAAAATCTTTAAAGTGTATTCCATAACGGTATCTGGTGTGAATTTGATATGGTGTGTGTACGCACGGCATAAACTTGATTCTCACAGCACCTGCGTGTAGGGGAGGTGGGGTTGGTGAATGGCTGGATCTCCTTTTCCCCTTGACATATACCAGCCTATTGGGTAAGTGTTACATAAGGAAAGGGCACATAATGTAGCAGAGATGAGTGGGAAGTTGGATGATTGGGAAAGCTTTTAAAATCCAACAAAAGGCAACTAAAAATGCTATAAAGGAAAAGATTAAAATCTAGCAAACTAGCCAATAATATAAAGTAGGATACTAAAAGATTTTTCATTTATATAAAGAGTAAAAGGGAGGTGAGAACTGATATTGGACCACTGGAAAATGATGTGGGTGAGGTAGTAATGGGGGACAAAGAAATGGCAGATGAACTTAATGAATACTGTGGAAGACATTAGCAGTGTCCCAGAGATCCATGACTGTTGTAGGGCAGGAGTGAGGGCCATTGCTGTTACAAAGGAAAACGTGCTAGGCAAACTCAATGGTCTTCAGGTGGATAAGTCACCTGGATCAGATGGCTACATCCCAGAGTCCTGAGAGAGCTTGCTGAAGAGTTAACGGATGCATTGAGTAAGATTGTTCAAGAATCATTTGATTCTGGGATGGTCCCAGAGGACTGGAAGTTTACAAATGTCACTCCACTCTTTCAGAAGGGAGGAAAGCAAGAGAAAGGAAATTATAGACTAGTTAGCCTAAAGTCAGTGATTGGGAAAGTGTTGGAGTCTAATATTAAGGATGAGGTTTCACGGTACTTGGAGATTAATGACAAAATAAGTCAGAGTCAGCATGGTTTCTGTAAAGGGAAATCTTGCCTGACAAATCTGTTAAAGTTCTTCGAGGAAGTAATAAGCAGGGTGGACAAAGGAGAGGCAGTGCGTATCATTTACAGGTTTCCCCCGCTATCCGAAGGAAGATCGTTCCTATGAAATGTTTCATAAGCCGGAATGTCGTAAAGTGAAGAAGCAATTACCATTTATTTATATGGGAAAAATTTGTGAGCGCTCGCAGACCCAAAAATAACCTACCAAATCATGCCAAATAACACATAAAACCTAAAATAACAGTAACATATAGTAAAAGCAGGAATGATCTGATAAATACACAGCCTATATAATGTAGGAATACATTTCTGCAATTATTGCTGCACTGTCCACTGCAGCGAAAATCTCACGCAAGTGCTCTCGGCAGCACTCGCAGCAGAAACACTCGGCACAAAACGCTCCCGGCAGAAACACACGGCGCAAGCGCTCCCGGCAGAAGCACTCTCTCCAGTAACCTTTAAGCTATGAAGCTAACAAATAACACATAAAAATACACAGCCTATATAAAGTAGAAATAATGTACACCCAGTGTGGTTTCACTTACCAGTAACGGGAAGACAGTGAGCACACTGATGATGGTGTGTTAAGCTGAGTCTTCGGAGGTTGGGGTGGTGGGAGGTAGAGGAGACTGGGGTGTCATCTCATCGTCGTCTGTTTCCATCAGGGCAGGCAGGTCACCTTCTTCTATGTCTACCTCCCTCGATGTCGAAGGTCGAGTTTCGTCGTCTGCTGTGGCTGATGCGGAAGGCTTGAAAACGACAGTATGCTTGACTGCTTAGCATTGCGCATTTTTCTATCGTACAGTCCTTTGTAAGCACTCAAACCATCCTGGAAATACGCCCTAAACCTACGTACCCTTTCAAAATTAAAGTTATACTTTTCTGCAATCATTGCAGCGTTGTCAATCGCAGTGAAAATCTCACGCAATCGCTTCACGTTCAGTTCCTGGACGACTTCACTTTCGGGGCGTTCGCTACTGTGTTCGGCTTCAATTGTTATCCTTTTCTCCTCATCAGCTCTTCATCTCTCAGTTCTTGGTCATGGGATGCCAAAACCTCTTCAACATCATCTTCATCAACTTCCACAAACCCTTAGCAAAACTCAATATGTCCTTACTTTGTTCACCGCGATCAAAACGCTTAATTATGTCTAGTTTTACGCTAAATGGAACATCTTTACTCACTCTTTTAGGCTTTTCCGATACCTTAGAACTCATCTTGCTGACGGATGCCCAAAATAAATCAACATAAAACACAGATGCTCACAGGCACGTGTTTAAGCAATGCCGGCTAGAATGCAGTTCCGGGGAAGAACTTGGCTGCTCGGCGCGCGCTGCCTTTTTTCGCAACAGTGAAAACACCTTCTGTTAGCGAAAACAGGTAACTAATGTAGGTCTTTCATAACAGCGAGTTGATGTAAAGCGAATGTTCGAAAAACGGGGGACACCTGTACTTGGATTTTCTAAAGATGTTTGATAAGGTGCCATCAGGCTGCTAAACAAGATAAAATCCTATGGTGTTACATGAAAGATACTGGCATGGATAGAGGAATGGCTGACAGGCAGGCAGGAGGCTATGAATAAGAATAAATTGGGCCTTTACTGGTTGGCTGCCAGTAACTAGTTGTGTTCATCAGGGGTTAGTATTGGGACTGCTACTTTTCACATAGTTTATCAATGATTTACATAGCAGAATTGATGGCTTTGTGGCAAAGATTGCAGATGATATGAAGATAGATGGAGGGGTAGATAGTGCTAAGGAAACAGTGCAATTGTAGCTGGGCTTAGACAAATCAGAAGAAAGGGCAAAAATGTGGCAGATGGAATACAGTGCTGGAACATGTATGATAATGCATTTTGTTAGGGTTAATGTTAGGGTTAATTCGAGACTGCCATTACAGGTCAGGAGTGGCTCACGTAATGAGAGGGAGGGGAGAGCGAAACTGGGGACCCCGCTACATCGAAACTACCAGTGTCACGCGATTCAGTAAACAAAAGAAACAGGTAACTCGTGAGCATATGGCTGCGGGCCAATAAGATGGACACAAGTGCCCGATATTACCTAATATGTAGCGGGGGGTTGTGCTGGGGGGAAAATGGATATAAATAAGAGCAGATTGTAAGGGGAGGTCGGAACGCGCCTTCTCCAGCGACTCCGTCGATTCGCTGTACCAGTTACGGATTCTGCAATAAACCCAAGTTTTGTAATATTCCGGTGTTGGTTGTCTCTCTTCCTAAACGAACACAGGGCAGAATTTCAAGCCCAACATTTGGTGACCCCGACGTGGGGAGGGAGAGACAACACAGGCTGGCGGGTCCGACAGCAGACAACTTGCGGCCGCAAGCTCGACTAAGGTCAGGAAGTGCCTGTTATATCGAAGACTTCCACTAGATAGTTAAATCACTGAGTTAGATCTTGTCTGTTGACGGATCCTCACCAACCCCAAATTACCCTGGGAGAGATCATTCCCGGTGCAGAATCGTGACTGGTAAGTACTAACTCTTATCTGTTTTTAGGAAGATCCTCCGCCCGTGGAAAAGTCTTCTGAGTGAGGGTACCCGCCGCCCACGATGAGCATAAAAGTCTCAGGAGTGAGGAGGAGAAGAGAAAGTGTTCCGCGGTACACCTTAGTGCACGGGGATATTGACGGCGCCTACCTTAGACTGGTTGTTAAGAGGAGAAATCTCCCACACGAAGGTCAGATTTTGAAAGGCGACCGTCCCATATTTGATCCTCTCTGTGTACTAGGGAGCCATGGAGCACTTCAATTTCGAGTTACCAAAACTCAGACATTTGTGTGTTGAGTAACAGAGTATATGAGAGTTTTTAGAAATATGGTAAAATTGATGACTGTGCGAGTTCAATAATCTTAACAGTGAGCAGCCACAGGGGTCGGACACCATCAAGGTAGGAGTGGAAGTGTTCCTCCGAGGCCCGGGGAAGCTCACCTGGAACGGAAAACGGTGGCATGGTCCATACCCTGTCACCGAGGTCTCCAACAGGGCATTAAAAGGTAAGAAGGGAGGGGGACAATAACTGGCATCATTTTCTACTGGCTAAATAAGACCTTTGGTAAGTGGGGAGCGTTTCTGGGACAGTCGGCTCTAGGACTGTTTATTTCAATTGCTATCTTTATTACGTGTGGTTGTTGTTGCGGGACTATAGATCGAGCCTTGACCGGAAAGGATGGACCTCCACCGGCGTACCAGGCACCCTTGTTCCCGGTGGAAGGGGAGGACACGGCCCTCCCGGAAAGCGGACGCGCTATGGGAGGACACGGACTGAAATGGACCATGGCAAGGGGGGGATTGTGAATTTGTTCTTGAATAAGTTTTCTGAAATGTTGCATGCTACTTGTAAAAATTGCGGATGTTTAGGGAACCCCTACCCATATTTTGTGACCCTAGGTCGGACAAATCAGGATAAGCAAATAGGGAGGACACGCCAAAGAGTGCCGGGGGACGCTCACCTCCCTGCCTGATCCCGGCAGCCGCGGAAAAGCTTGTAAGGGGTGTGGCCTCTGGGAGGCCAAGGGAGGGAGTGTTAGGGTTAATGTTAGGGTTAATTCGAGACTGCCATTACAGGTCAGGAGTGGCTCACGTAATGAGAGGGAGGGGGGAGCGAAGCTGGGGACCCCGCTACATCGAAACTACCAGTGTCACGCGATTCAGTAAACAAAAGAAACAGGTAACTCGTGAGCATATGGCTGCGGGCCAATAAGATGGACACAAGTGCCCGATATTACCTAATATGTAGCGAGGGGTTGTGCTGGGGGGAAAATGGATATAAATAAGAGCAGATTGTAAGGGGAGGTCGGAACGCGCCTTCTCCAGCGACTCCGTCGATTCGCTGTACCAGTTACGGATTCTGCAATAAACCCAAGTTTTGTAATATTCCGGTGTTGGTTGTCTCTCTTCCTAAACGAACACAGGGCAGAATTTCAAGCCCAACAATTTTGATAAAAGGAACATTATCTAAATGGGAAGAATACCAAAACATCAGAGGTCCAGAGGGAGTTAGGAGTCCTCGTGCAAGACTCCCAGAAGGTTAATTTCCAGATTGAGTCTGTGGTAAAGAAGGCAAATGCAATGTTACCACTTATTTCAAGGGGAATAGAATATAAAAACAAGGAGATAATGCTGCGCCTTTATAAGACACTAGTCAGGCCGCACTTGGAGTACTGTTAACAGTTTTGAGCCCCATATCTCAGAAAGGATGTGTTGTCATTGGAGAGAGTCCAAAGAAGGTTCACGAGGATGATTCTGTGATTGAGGAGTGTTTGGCAGCTTTGCACCTGTACTCACTGGAATTTAGAAGAATGCAGGGGGGAATTGCACTGAAACCTATCAAATGTTGAAAGGACTAGATAATGTAGACGTGGAGAGGGAGTATCCAGAACTAGAGGGCACAGCCTCAAAATTGAGGGGTAAACTTTTTAAATAGAGGCAAGGAGAATTTTTTTAAGTCACAATGCAGTGAATTTGTGGAATGCTCTGCCTTAAATATACCCATGGACTGCGGTAAAGACCAAGTCCATGGGTATATTTAAGGCAGAAGTTGATCACTTCCTGATTGGCCAAGGCATCAAAGGATATGATGAGACGGCAGGTATATGGGGTTGAGTGGGATCTGGGATCAGCCAAGATGGACTGGTGGAGCAGACTCGATGGGCTGAATGGCCTAATTCTGCTCCCATGTCCTATGGCAGTTCTTTCTTTTTTAATGATGCATGAAAAATATTAATTTTATTTTCCTTGAAAATTTAGTTTCAGTTGCTTCTTGCCAACCTAGTTTTTTAAAAACTTTTTCACTGATCCTTTCATATTCTCTCCTTTCATGCATTTTTTTTAAAAACAGAGCATGACAACCAACTTTAATCTTACCCTGACTAATGACCACATAAAAGTAATGTGAAGAATGAACTAATAATTAAGCAACAAGAAAGAAAATATGATGGTTTCTTCCTAATAATCAAAGGATTAATGAACTCAAACTGTGCCCTAGCTCAGATAACTCAAGGGAAACTATGAAATAATGCATTCGGCAAGGTTTACTGCAACATCATGCCAAACTTTCAAACAATAACCTGCTGGGGCGTATTGAAAGAGGGTACAATACTTATGCAAAACTGCTGAGCATGAAGTCTGAGATAGTTCTCTTTCTTGGACATTAGATTCTGAGGCCATAAAATGGAAGCCAGTGTGGTGTATTTCCTCCCAGCTGCTAGGGTCCAGGATATCTCACAGTGGCTGCAGAAGATTCACAGGAGGAAGGGTGAGCAGCCAGAGGTTGTGGTGCACATTTGTACTAATGACGTAGGTATGAAGGGGGCTGAGGTCCGGTGCAGTGAGTAAAGGAAGTTAGGGAAAAGGCTGAAAACCAAGACCTCCAAGGTAGTAATCTCTGGATTACTCCCAGTGCCACGTTATTCAGTTTAGGAATAGGATGATAGTACAGATGAATGAGTGGCTGAGGAACCGGTACAGAGGCTGAGTTTCAGATTCCTGGATCACTGGGATCCCTTCTGGGGAAGATTTGACCTGTACAAGGAGGACAGGTTACACCGGAACCTGAGATGACCAATATCCTTGTGAACAGGTTTGCTCGAGCTGTTGGGAAGGTTTTAGTTGGCAGGGGTATGGGAATGGGAGTGATAAGGCCAAGGTTGGGGCAGTTGTACACAAGTCGATGGAGTGTGAGTGTGACTGTGAGGAAGGACAGGCAGATGATAAGCAAGATTGCAGAGAGTGGGATGAGGTGAAATGTAACATCAGGTGAAATCAAAAAAGGGTGATGTATAGAGGACTGAATAGGTTAGACTTGAATACATGAAGGTAAATATTCTTGTAGCCCAGTTAGAGATTGGCAGGTACGATGTTGTGGGCATCACGGAGACGTGGCTGAAAGATGATCAGAATTGAGAGTTTAACATCCAAGGATATACCTTGTATTAAAAGGACAGGCAGGCAAGTCAGATGTAGTGGGATGGCTCTGTTAGTAAAAAATAAAATAAAATCCTTAGCAAGAGGTGACAGAGGATCAAAATATAAATTCCCTAGGATAGAGTCAAGAAACTGTAAGAGCAAACAGACACTGATGAGGGTTATATACAGGCCCCCCAAACAGTAGCCAAGATGTGCGATATAAATTACAACAGGAAATAGAAAAGGTATAGATAATAAGGGAAATGTTAAGATAGCCATGGGGGAATTCAATATCAAGTCAAGTCAAGTCACTTTTTATTCTCATTTCGACCATAACTGCTGGTACAGTACACAGTAAAAACGAGACAACATTTTTCAGGACCATGGTGCTACATGAAACAGTACAAAAACTACACTGAACTACATAAAAACAACACAGAAAAGAACTACACTAGACTACAGACCTACCCAGGACTACATAAAGTGCACAAAACAGTGCAAGCATTACAATAAATAATAAACAAGACAATAGGGCAGTAAGGTGTCAGTCCAGGCTCTGGGTATTGAGGAGTCTGATAGCTTGGGGGAAGAAACTGTTACATAATCTGGTCGTGAGAGCCCGAATGCTTTGGTGCCTTTTCCCAGATGACAAGAGGGAGAAGAGTTTGTATGAGGGGTGCATGGGGTCCTTCATAATGCTGTTTGCTTTGCGGATGCAGCGTGTAGTGTAAATGTCCGTGATGGCAGGAAGAGATACCCCGATGATCTTCTCAGCTGACCTCACTATCGCTGCAGGGTCTTGCGACCTGAGATGGTGCAATTTCCGAACCAGGCAGTGATGTAGCTGCTCAGGACGCTCTCAACACAACCTCTGTAGAATGTGGTGAGGATGGGGGGTGGGAGATGGAGTTTCCTCAGCCTTTGCAGAAAGTAGAGACACTGCTGGGCTTTCTTTGCTATGGAGCTGGTGTTGAGGGACCAGGTGAACACCAAGAAATTTGGTGATCTTAACGATCTCTACTGAGGAGCCGTTGATGTTCAGCGGAGAGTGGTCGCTCCGTGCCCTCTTGAAGTCAACAAGCATCTCTTTTGTTCACATTCAGAGACAGGTTGTTGGCTCTGACCAAGTTGATATTGGATCCCAAGAGAGGGAATATATCGAATGCCTATAAGATGGCTTTTAGAGCAACTTATAGCTGAGCCTATTAGGGTAAAAGAAATTGTGGAGCAGGTGTTGTGTAATGAACCAAATTTTATTAGGGAATGATATTATGATTACTGCAGTTTATAACTCACCTTGTAGTTTGAAAGGAAGATGATAAAGTCAGATGTATCAGTATTATAGTGGAGTAAAGGGAGTTACAGAGGTATGAGAGGGGAGCTGTCAAAGTTGATTCAAAGGGGACACTAACAGGGATGATGGCAGAGGAGCAATGGCTGGAGTTTCTGGGGACAATTTGGAACGCAGAGGATAGATAAATCCCAAAGATGAAAAAGCATACTAAAGGGAGGATGAGGCAACCATGGCTGACGAGGGAAGTCAAAAACAGCAAAAAAGCAAAAGAGAGGTCATACAATATAGCAAAAACATAGTGTGAAGTTGGAGGACTTGGATGCTTTTTTAAAAAAAAAACTGAAGGCAATTAGGAAAACCAGAAGCAGAGAAAAGATGATAAATGATGGTAAGCTGGCCAAAAATATCAAAGATGATATCTAGTGTTTAGATATATTAAGCGTAAAAGAGAGGCAAGAGTGGACATTGGATCACTAGAAAATGACGCTGGAAAGATAGTAATGGGGGCAAAGAAATGGCAAAATAATTTAAATATTTTGTGTCAGTCTTCACCGTAGAAGATACCAGCAGTATGCCAGAAATTCAAGAGTGTCAGGGGGCAGAAGGGAGTGTAATTGCTATTACTAAAAAGGTAATTGGGAAGCTGAAAGGTCTGAAGGTAGATAAGTGATCTGGACCATATGGACTACACACCAGTGTTTTGAAAGAGGCAGGTGAAGAGATTGTGGGGGCATTAGTAATGATCTTCCAAGAATCACTAGATTCTGGAATGGTTCTGGAGGGGTGGAGAATTGCAAATGTCACTCCACTCTTTAAGATGGGAAGGAGGCAGTAGGAAGGAAATTAGCCTAACTTTAGTGGTGGGGAAGATGATGGAGTCCATTATTATTGGTGAGGTTTTGGGGTACTCGGGTGCATGTGATAAAAAACGCCAAAGTCAGCACGGTTTCCTTAAAGGGAAATCTTTCCTGACAAATCTGTTGGAACTCATTGAGGAAATAACAGGAGAGTCAGTGGATGTTGTTTACTTGGATTTTCAGGAGGCTTTTGGCAAGGTGCCACACGAGGGTGCTTAATAAGACTCCATGGTATTTCATGAAAGATACTGGCGTGGATGGAAGATTGACTGACTGGCAGGAGGCAAAGGGTCAGAACAAAGGGGGCCTATTCCGGTTGGCTGCCATTGACAAATGGTGCTCTGCAGGGGTTGGTCTTACGACCTCTTTGTTTCATGTTATGTGTCAACAATTTTGATAATGAAACTGCGGCCACGCTTGAGGATGAAACACGGATGGGTGCAGGGGCAGGTAGTGTTGAGGAAGCAGGGAGTCTATAGAACAATTTGCACCAATTGGGAGAAAGGGCATTGAAGTGGCAATTTGAATACAGTGTAAGGAAGTGTATAATTATGCACTTTGGTAGAAGGAATAAGTGTGTTGCTGAGGTTGTATAAGACATTGGTCAGTTTTGAGACCCTTATCTAGGCTAAGAAAAGATGAGCTGACATTGGAAAGGGTCCAGGAGGTTCACAAGAATGATTCTGGGAATGAAAGGTTAAACATGAGGAGAGGTTAATGGCTCTCAGCTTGTATTTGCTGGAGTTTACAAGAATAAGCGGGGATCTCATTGAAACCTACTGAATATTGAAAGGCCTAGGCAGAATGGATGATGAGGGGATGTTTCATATACTGGGTGAGAGAGGCCATGGCCTCAAAGTAGAGGGATATCCATTTAGAACAGGGATGAGGAGGAATTTCTTTAGCCAGAGGGTGGGGAATCTATGGAATTCATTGCCACGGATGGCTCTTGAGGCCAAGACATTGAGTATACTTAAAGCAGAGGTTGATGGGTTCCTGATTAGTTAGGGCATTAAAGCTTACGGAGAGAAGGAAAGAGAATGGGGTTGAGAGGGATAATAAATTATCTATGATGGAATGGCGGAGCAGACTCGATTGGACAAGAGGTCTAATTCTGCCCCCATGTCTGATGGTCTTATACTGGGCTTAGATTTATTGAATGAATGGAAGGTGGCAAGCAGTGCCCTTCTGCGCTGCAATAAACTTAGAATAATCCAGTCTATAGCTCCCAGCTTTGCAATCAGCTATCTCCATTCTCGTTTGTTGGGAACCTCTAGCAATCTTTCTGAGCAGCACCTAAACAAAGTTTCCCCAAATTCAGCTGGCCCACACTGGCTGCATTTTTGCAGTCCTGTTTTGTGAAAGGCTCATCAAATAGGTGGACATGGCCTAATAATTAACAAAATACTCTGTTATGGTATGGTATGAGGATGCCTTGTTTCGGTCTTCATTGACTTTTATGCTTAGCTGCCAACTTTCATCTGAAAAATGCCATTGAATTTAAAATAAGGTATAGGCTCCACGGCCTGCCATGTCCATGCCAACCTCTTTGCCATCTACAATAAGCCCATTTCCCACATTAGATTTCTATTTTTCTATGCCTTGCCTGTTTAAGTGCTGACTAAATGTCTTCCAAACACAGTGATTGTATCTGACTCCACAACCTCCTTTGGATGCATAATTCTAGAAATGAACCACTCTGTGTGAATAAAACATTCACACAAGTCTCCTTTGAGACTCTTCCCTCTCAAATTAAACCTATCCCTGTTGTTTTTGATACCCCAACTATGAACGACGATTCTGCCTATATATCCTATCCATGCATTATAAAATGTACCTCCATCAGCTAGTGTCTCAGCCTCCTTTGCTGCATGGAAACAAACTCAGCCTTTCCAGCGTCTCCCCATAACTAAAATTTCCAGGCAACATCCTGGTAAATTGCCTCTGCACTGGCTCCAGTGCAACTACATCATTCTTTATTGTGTGGCAACCACAGCATTCCAAATGCACATTAATCAATATCCCAACTTTAATATTCTGTCTCGAACCATGAAGGGAAACACAAGTCAAGACTTCTTCACCACACTATCCAATTACATTGCCACTTTCATGGAACTATAGAACTATAGCTAAAGTGCCCCTGCCCATTAATGCTCCATAACTAGTCACTTACCATATATGTACTACGCCTACTTGATTTCCCAAATCACATCACTTTGCATTTTTGTAATTAAATTCCATCTGCCAACACTCTGCCTAACATTCCACCTGATCTAGTCCCCACTGCAGCCTTAGACAACATCTTTGCTACCAACACCACCAACTTCTAAGTTATTTGCAAACATGGATCATTCCTCCTACATTCACATCCAAGCTGCTAATATATATCATAAATAACAAGGGCCCCAGCACTCATCACAGCAGTACACTACTGCTCGCAGTATTCCAAACACCTACCTTCCACTTACCTTCAACCTCCTATCACCAAGCCAATTTTGGATCCAATTAGCTATCTCTACTTGATTCTCATGCAACTTAACATTCTGAACCAACCTACTTAGTCAAATACCTTCCTGACGTCCACGGAAACAACATCTACTGCCTTATCTTTCATCTTTTAGTTATCTAGGCAATTATGTCATGAACAACTTTACACAGCAGGTTTATGAAACAATCAAACTGATATCACCCTTTGTAATCATTGTTATTTTCAAATGCAATTCTCAACGTTCCAACAAACATGAAGCTTCTTTCCTCAGAGGCAGGCAAGTCTTTGGAAATATCCCACCTGGAATGCCGCTGATTCCCATTGAGAGCTGATATTTATAAAGACAACACTGCTTTAACCATATGAGGAGTTCATTATTAGAAAATGACAAAAAAAATCTTACTCAATTATTCTCGTCAAGTAAGCACCTCAGCATGCACAAAGCCAGTAAATTACTCGCTGCTTAAATAAATGTTTCATTGAAAGAACAATCAGATCATCTAACGCCATACATGACATTATAGGATTATAGATAATTATGAAACATTCACAGAAACATGTACCTGAAGGACATTAAGCATCACTCTCCACCACATTCTTAATAATCAATATACTTTCAAAATGGAAGAAAAAGGCAACACTGCCTCCCGTTTCCCTTTCTCCAATGTACTCCCACCTTCATTTAATTTTTGTCCAATGCCTTCTTCTATTTGCTTTCTTAAAGAGTTTCTATGTCCTAGGCTCCTCATTTTCACTCTGAACATTCGAACACTTATAATTTCAGAGTAACCTGGGAAACACATTTCTTCATTAAATAGAGGCACAGCTAACCCTACCTCACCATAATACCTCTTCCACCTGGCCAGATGTGTTCTCACATTGAAATCTTCTTTGCATTCCTATCACTTTAGATAGCTGATGCTATAGATGATTGTAGCAAAGGCCCACCTGACCAATTCAAGGATGACAGAATTGTCAAAGGAAGAGAGATTGTGGCATTTAGACCAATGTTTAGAAAAGTGAGAAGAGCTCTCATTGAAGCATGCAAAATTCTGACAGGGCTAGATGAGGTTCAATGATCCTACTTGTTGTGTGTCCAGATCGAAGGGCCACACCTTCATGATATGGGTAAAACATCCAGGACTGAGATGCAGAAAAAGTTGGTAAACTTGTGGAATTTTCTACCACAGAAGGTTTTTGGGGATTGAGTATTCTTATGGTAGTTGATAGATTTCTAAATTCAAAACTGTCAAGGATATGTGGAGGAAGTAACAAAATAGTATTGAGGCAAAAGATCAATCTTGATCATATTAAATGGTGAAACAACTCCTGCCCCTATTTTTTATCATGTGCTTGGATTAATCTTTTGTCTTCCTCCCAACAGAAAATATCTGTTCTGTTCTCTTTTCCACTGAGTTTTCAAAATTTGTTTCAACTCCAACCCTGTATGGATCTGATGACCAGAACCATTGACTTCCCCTTGTTTACATATTCTCCCCCCAACACATGCACATCTAGCTTTTTTAACTTCACTCAACTTCAGCAATGCCTAAAGAGTGTGGCCTGGGTGCTACTGAATTGCAATAAATTATAATTTCTCTTTTGTCAAAATGCAAAAAACACAAATCATGGCAAGTCTATATGAAAGCACAATACTGGAGACTCAACAATACATTGCTGTTCACTGCTAAACAGCCAATAAGATAGTAATGAACATGGCCCTTTGAATGTTCTCCACCATTTCATCACATCACAGCTGATTTGAATGCAACTTCAACACCCATCTCTCCTTTACCTACCAACACTCTATCTATCTCTGACATGAACATATTTGAAGACTCTGGAACTGTATACTTCAAAAGCATTAGAAGCAAAGATTTCTGACACTCAGAAATAATTGTCACATCTGTCTTAGTTTGGTAATCTCTTATTTCTAAAGGAAATCACATTTATAGATTTCTCACAAAAAGTAAATCTCATTACATCCACTTGCCAAGTCCTCTCAAGATCTTAAATGTTTCAGTCAAAAAGTCCCTTTTTTCATTTTTTCTAAACTCACTCAGATTCTAGCCTGGTCTGTCCAATCTCTCCTCTCAAAACAACCCACCCATTCCAGATATTGGTCTAGAAAACATTGTCTGAACTTTTTCTGTCTTTCAATCATCCTACTTAAATAAAGAGACAAATACTGTGCACTGTACTCCCATTGTAGTCTCAGTAGTACCTCATATACTCCATCAGGTAGATGGAGCTCGTCAGCCTGGGAAGGCAGTCCACCTAAGAGAGGGAAAACTCTGATTTCAAACCTCCACTGCCTTGCGGCCATACACACTCATGGGAAAGGCTTCGGGAGTAAACCCTGAGGACAAATCCAGAGCTGGAGTCCCTAACACAGTCCAAAGTTGTCTTCAACCTTGTTCTAGCAACTCATGCGACGACACTGGTGCCAAGCTGTATCGGCCCTTGCCCTTCCCTTGGACAACATTGGTGGCATGGAAAGGGGAGACTTGCTGCTTGGGCAACAGCCGGCTCCCATACAACCTTGCCCAGGCCTGCGCCCTGGAGAAGACTTTCCAGGTGCAGATCCATGGCCTTGCGAGACTAACGGATGCCATACATACCTCATATAATTACAGAAGAATACCAATATAGGATTCTGCTCACTTTTCCTAATTACTCGCTATACCTGCATGTCATCCTTTTGTGAATTATCAAGGACTCCTAAATCCCTCCAATTCTCAGAGCTTTATAACATCTCAACATCTAGGTAATATGCTTCCTTTTATTTAATCTTTCTTTCCCTCCTCTCATTATTTCAAACAAAGAACAGTAAGGACTATTTCTGCTTTGTGCCAGTTCTAAACAATCTGGGCCAAGGCATGTTCTAAGAAATGAAGTAAATTATCAAGATTCATTGAGAATATTAGTGTTTTCTCAACATTAACAAGTGAATCCTTGTAACTGTTGAATAGAAAATGAAATTCAGTTAAACAGCAATTTTAAAATGTGCATGAAAATTATGTAAAATTTCAATTACACCTTGAGTACTACTAATGACATAACCATTAATGAGGCTTTTCAGCCTATCTCTCACATCACATGTCATTCATAACCCATAATAATTACAATTGTCAAACTCTACACTAAGGCCATCGTCAGAGGAGTTGGAAGGCAGAGAAAAGGCAAGATGAATAAAAATACTACACAAGTTAATTTTTGTTAAAATATTTTCCTCAGATCTCCATTGAAACTATATATCTGACATTTGCCCCACATTGAAATTTTAGATGAAATCTTCTATGAGAGCTCTTTATAAAACTTATTTTTAATACCTCCATCTGAAACAAATATTCTGCAAAAAAAAATCAAGAGGATTTCACATCTTCATGCCAAGAATGCGACCTACATTCATGCTCCTTTCAGAAACATGTATCTGATTAGTCGTCAGCACTGTCTAATGATGCTAAAATGAGGCACATACTGCTGACACAGAACTCTGGATCCCATGTACCACATCCAATAAGAAGTGTTCAACAACATAGAGCACATCCACGTTAACATTAGATTTAGCCACATCAATATCCAAAGGTATTTTGTTTTAATTTTAATAAGACCGATAATAAACATTATAATTTGAAAATCATTAATGAAATAAACTCAGCTGACCTCAAGGATGTGTTCTGCTTGTTGTTCCCGGTCTAGTTTTCGTGATGTTGTTGTAATCAGTCCTGCAAATCCAAACAGACCCATTACAGAATCTCTGCAAAGTTTTTAAGAAAATCTTATTGTAAGAATAATAAATTATTTCAGATTAATTTAATTTTAATGTTAGAAATTCCTATTAAAATGAATTCAACAACAGAGCAATATTGAGCAATAGAGCTATTATTAAGGCATAAACATCAATATTCAGCAGAAAAAAACTCTCAATTGCAAGTTGCTTCAGTATATACAGCATGATGCGCTCCTCTCACATAACCATTCAGTTCACACAGCAGTTTGTTACAAACACCTTTAGAATATTGTCTAGCTTCATGCTAGCATGAAATAAGAAGCAATGCATGCACTCATTGCATTTTTGGTGGTCAAGGATATCTCCCAGGAGCATCATGCTGAGAGCGTTGTTGAAATTAACACTTTTAGCATTAATGAGTCTACCCAATGTTGAGGTAGAACACAACCTGGTGAGGTTGCTGCAACAGCACCAAGTGGCCTGGACTATTGATTCGGAGCCAAAAGGATTTAAATTCAAGTAATGAAATGAAACCTTAAATTTCATAATGGCACCCACAAAACTGCTGCATTGTATTTGAAACCCAATATCCTAAAAACCAAATGTTCTCCAAGCAAGTTTGTTATTTGTATATTATCTGGCCAATATGTGCTTTAGAGCTATCGTAAAGTGGTTAACTCAAGTGCCCTCAGACCTAGCGTAATGATCTCTTCAGCTCGGGCAATTAAAAGTGGACACTAAATACTGCCTTTGCCTCATCCATCATATTCTGTGTATATTGATTAACAAAATGGAATTAAAAAATAATATACTTCCAAACTGAGATGGGGCTACATTTATCCAGAAGTGTTTTGAGGAGCAGGTCATCACTCTTACGATCAGTTTCTTTTGTGATATATTAAATGCTAATTTTAAGCAATTTACTTGCATGTTAGTCTTCACAATTCCAACAGTTTGCATAGAACAGCAAACTGGTCATATGAACTAACAAGCACTCTTTGTTCTTCAAGAATATTGTACAGTAAGCTGTACAAACAACTCTGAAATGGGAAGTGTGTAGAATGGTATAACTTCTGTGTTTTTGCTTGACCAGATCTGTCTGAGAATAACTAACACATTTGGAGTCCAAGTTCTCTTCACCAGCATCATATTTGGTGTTTTGTTATTTTACTATGAGATTAAACATTCAGAAATTCATCAAGTCTATGGAGCAGCTGATTGCTGTATCGCTGCATAACATGGCTTACTAAGACTTTAATATCAATAGTAAACAAAAATTAACTTCTATAAGTTTTTTTAAAAGCTAGAAATACAAGACCATTAAACTATATGTCTAGCTCCATTACTTGTGAATTCATGAACATTGTAATAATGCTGCATGAAAGACACTAGCACTTGTTAGCAACTAGAAACCCATGGTTTCACATTCCACAGATGCAAATCAAAATATTTGCAAATCGAAGTATATTAGGGGCATACTTTGGGGACCATAAGCAATAAAAATTTGTTTACAATAGAAAATTCTTGGCACAACACCAAAACAAAGTTTTAAAGTATACAGAAACATGCACCTTTTAATGATGTTTCCAAAGTTATGACTGCTCTGAAGACTACTGAAAATAATAGCAGTTTCTGAAAATTAATTGAATGTTGGTTGAAATAAGCACATATTAAAAATAATTCTTCCCCACTTGTTAGGTTTCAAGGATAAAATTAATATTTGTTTCTCCATGATTTCATCACAATGATATGCAGCAAATTTGTATTTATACAGGCTAAGAGTTTTATATATTTATATTGCTCCAAAATCAGCCAGGGGTATTACACATATTTCAGAAAATAAATTATTTTTAAGTTTCCCCAATAAGCAATATTTCATTAAATAAACCAGCTAATAAAGCATAAGTGGTGAAACGCAAGTATTATGCAAAGATCTGTAGTTCTGGTGTCAAGTATACAGTAGACTGCAGAAAAGGTCTCTACCTCCTGAAATGCACGAGTACTAGAGGATTGCCAAGATCGAGGTACACAATGGTAGACTGCCATTCTCAAGTGTACCTACGTACAATTGGCCCTGTGAGTAACAATTCCAGAAATCAGTGAAAACTGCGGTAATCACAGAGGATGTACACATACAATGGAAAATTAAGTTTTACACAGATATCATTAACAGATTTTGGAAGGATTTAATCAAGATATGAAATTGGAAAGACAAAAAGGAAATTAATACAATATAGCTTACATTTGCCAATATTAAGTTCAAACAAAACAAGGATAGCATGGTGAAAAAGCTCTAAGCAGAATTGGACTAACTACTTTCATTGCCAAGCTGATACTGGGAAATAGTTATTAAAAAAAAGTTGAGTCGACTGCCAGAAAACTGAATTATTAACTTCACAAATGTAATACTAAGGAATTATAAAACACTGGCAGACTAGTCTTAAAGGATTGCATGTCTATTTTGGTCACTGCACTTCAAAAAGTATCGAAAAGGATGTACAGGAAAGCAAAAAGAATGAAGCAAAGGAATGAGGTATAAGGGATATTGAGAGAAGATACTAACCATTGTGTGGGTGTCCAGAACTATTCTAAAAGAAACCCAATGTCTCTTAAACAGGTGGGGCAAGCTTGACAGAAGAAGCCAAGTTTCTTGCTTCCCAGTCAAATGGTGTTTCCCAATCAAATGTTCCTTGTCCCTTAATAAAATATTAATTATGTGGTTTAGATCTATTTTCTCCAATACCAGCTGGGACAACTGAGAGCACTTCCAGTTCTGTTATCCTTCCAAATTACAAACAGTGTCAATACATATCTTAAAATGCTAAATTAAGAGGAACTGAAAATTGTTAATGTAATTATACTGCTAACAGTCTGTCACTTTTCCCTTAATATTTTCCCAACTGATAATCAGAAGGCATCTTGAAGGATAGCAGTGACTTCAGAACCCAAATCTCCCTTGTTTGGCTGTTACTGCTTCAGTTAGTCCAAGGTAAATCAGAACTACTTAAACTTGGTTGCTAGGAAAAATACTATAAGCAACTGTCAGAAGTATTATTAGGTGATGTAAATAATCCAAATTCAAAATATGACTTCATGGTAAGCAATGCTACTTGCATCAGGAGCGGAAAAGTTACATTGTTTTTATTTGCTTCATACTTAATGTCCTAAATTATATTCATCTAGGTCAAAGGAATAATCCAATATGTAAAATATCAAAAATATCAGATTATATTTAAAATACAAGTTGAATTTAAATCTGGCAAGCTAGGATTCCTGTGGGAGAACTCTCCAAGCAACACACAAGAGATGCTGGAGGAACTCAGCAGGGCAGGCAGCATGTACGGAAAAATGTAAACTGTCAACATTTCAGGCCGAAACACTTCAGCAGGACTCTCAGCCCGAGAAGTCGGTTGTACTCTTGTCCATAGATGCTGCCTGGCCTGCTGAGTTCCTCCAGCATTTTGGGTGTGTTGGTTGGATTTCCAGCATCTGCAGATTTTCTTTTGCTTGTGATTAGAGAACTCTCCATATTTTTTTCATCTTATGGACTGTGGAACAGAACCAAGACTGAGGCCTTACGTTGGTTGGGATCCACCATGAATGCTTATCTATGTTTCAAGCCAGGGCAGTACAATAGCTGGTGCTCACGTAGTAGGCTCCCTTTTCCATGCAGCTGATGAATGCAAAGGAACGGCAGAGACCAATACAGTTTGGCACAAGTGACATTACAGCCAGTGTTGAACCCACTGTAGGACAGCCTGAAGGACTCCAGTTCCACATTTTCCTTGAGACTTACTCTCAAAGCATCATCATGACTGGGTTTAGTCACAAGGCAGTGGAGGTTTGAGATCAGAGTATTCCTTCTCCTAGATGAGCTGTCAACCACAACTGACGAGCGCCATTTGACAGTAACCCACCTTTGCCCCTTCTCCTGTTGTTAGAAACAGTTCCACTGGGCTTAGTAGCTAAGCCACACGTGAAGACCCAGAGCTGGACTTGGTTGTCAAAGTTACTTGAGATGCAAGCCACTGGGATAATTTATTAGGTAGTGGGAACTTAGGATACATTTATCAGCTTATTGGAAGAATATCCATAACATCAGGTGAAATAATGGTCAGCTAAGAGATAGAAATCTCTGCCATGGACAGTCCCAAGCCTGGCTGCAAAAGGAGGAGGGTTTAGCATGGGACTAGCAAACCCATCCTAGCAAAAGCCCAGAGCTACAAAAACTCGAAACCTCATCCCTGGGAGAGGAAGGATCTGCTGTTGACGGTCTTTGCTCAGTAGGACTGATGGGTTTAAACAAGAGGTAGAACCAGCAGCAGTTAATGGTTTGTCAGTGTACTGAACCAAAATAAAATACAAAAACAGCTCTTTTAAATTCAGATTAAAGGACTCGATCAAAAAAGATCAATAGTTCGAAGAGCAAGTTTGTTCACTGGATGTCTGGAGCAGTTAAGGCTTAAAAAAATACACAACTTTTCAGAAAAGGTGATCTATAGTATAAACATATCCAAAACAAAGTGACATACACTCAATCCCAATTTCTCGCTGAAACAATTAGGAAGAGAAAAAGTAGAGGTGCTGAAAGTCTGAAATAATACAGATCACACTCAACAAGTCAAGCAATGTTAGCGGGAGAGATAGAGAGTAAATATTGCAAGTCCATTAAGAGTTTTCCCGTCCAATGGGACTGCCTGACCTGCTGAATGCTGAACGCTTCCATTATTGGTCACTAGCTCATGGTTATGCAAAACTGGAAATTTCCTGCGTCTATGTCAATGTAAGCAGCAACATTATAAAAGTAGGCACTGAATCCAACAAACTGCTACATCTACAGCTGTCTGCAATTAGTATTGTAGCTAATCAATCAGCCATTTATTTACATAAAGCTTCAATGCTATCACTGAGAGGTAGAAATAATGATGTTTTATTATGGCCATCTGTTAAACGAGGTTTACCCATCAACATAACAACATACATAACCCAGAAGCCCCATCTAAGCAAATTACTCAATAAAGCAGTAGCAGAAAAAATGGTTAGATTAGCAAAGCAATACTGAAGCAAAAACCAAAATCAACCATCTGGAATTGCTCTATCGGCATTTTATACTAGCAATGAAGAGACAATTCCTCAACAATGCAAACAATCAAATTTACACAAATGCAAATGTACTACTTACAGGCAAATACATCATCCTAACACATCTTCACTGAAACTCAAAAGCATTCTCTCCAACTAAAACCACTGTAGTCTCCCTGGTTATATTTGATCTTGGCTAACTGAAATTTTTTCATTGCTGTCTGCCTTTAAATTGTTACTTGTAGTTGCATCTTTTAAGAACATTATGTCTCTTTACAAATTCCAAAATATCGTGGGCTGAAGAACCAATGAAAAGGTAGCTTAACCTACCAGGAATTTCAAGTGGCTGTTTCATCTAGGCTTTCTACTGAGACCCCCATAATTACAAAGGCCAGCCTACAGCTAATTTGAAACACTCCACATAATATGAAGAATGGCAAATAACACTGGTTGTGCACTCTGGCTATACTTCTGAAGACCTGCGTGCTAGAAGCAGCTGAACTTTGACCCAAGCTGATGCAATACAGTTTCAATACTGGTAACTGGTCAAGACTATGTCTTGAGAGTATGACAAATACAATAAACGTTCGATTAAGATTAGTGCAATACAATTTTTTACATCAACTATATATTACACCACAAAAAATAAACAAATTAAACCCAAATCTATCTGATCAGTGTTTTCGATGTAACCAAGAAATTGGTACTTTTTTACATTCTACTTGGTCTTGCTCCAAAATTCAACCTTTTTGGACAAATTTAAGAGTTTTACTGGAACAAATCATTGGAATACAACTTCCACACAACCCAACATTACTTTTACTAGGTAATATTGAAGGGATAAAACCGATATCCAGATTGAATAAATATCAGAAAGAATTTATAAAAATTGCATTGGCAGTAGCCAAAAAAGCTATTGCAGTGACTTGGAAATCGGATACATATCTAAGTATAGATCGTTGGAAGAACGAAATTTATGGCTGTATTCCACTTGAAAAAATCACTTACAATTTAAGAAATAAATATGAAACATTTTTGAAAATTTGGCGCCCTTATTTACAAAAGACAGGATTAAATATATAGGTGCTCCGAAGATGAAATAATTGGTTACTTGGGGAAAGAAATAAATGCATACACCAAAGTTATTACGAACTCCGTGGAGTGTGTGGGGATCTTCCAATATCCAGGCATTCCTTTTTTTTCTCTTTCTTTTTTTTAGGGATGTTAGGGGGGAGGGGTTAAGGGGAGGGGGGCTGGGTAACATTTTTTTTTCTCATACACTTTTATTTAGTAACTATTTGAAAACAATAAAAAAAGTTAAAAAAAAAAAAAAAATACTGGTAACCACCCAACAAAATGGAAAACTATCCTGTTCACAAGAGCGAAGACAAATCTAATCCAGCTAACAACCAACCAATTTATCTACTCTCAATCATCCACAGTAATGCCGACTGTCACTGTGACATTTACACAATTTTTATTTTGAATTTCACCAGAGTACTCAGCTCTAGACTTCATCATACTTTTGGTCCAAGTGTGAATCAAAGAATTGATTCTTTGTTGAGAGAAAACGGCTTTTCACAAGTGTGGCAGCAGGCATTCCTTGCAAATCTGCAGACATGGACATTCAGAGGGAAACACAAATATGGCTGCCATTTATCCTTGTAGAAGATGGTTGCAACAGTTGAAGGTCAATGTAACACATGTCTGTATCCTCCTCAGGCCAATCTTTTTCCCACTGTTTCATCAATGGCCTTCCTTCCATAAAATAGGATGTTAATTGCACCACACACACAACATCCTGAAGGATTTCAATATACTCAAAACTTCCAGCATCAGCAGAATCGTTTATGGTTCTGCTAATTACACAATGTTAAATTTAAAAATCCTCAAGAAATGAAGCAGTACATGAAACAATACATAAGGCAGGTTGCATTCATGACCAAGAACTGTATAATGACCATAATATCTCACCCTAACATTGGCTGACACAGCTGAGGAAATGCCTTCACCTACATTTAACTGTGTTCACTCTAGACTTTTAGTGCATCAGAATAATGTAACTAGGCATTCATACAAAAAAATGTGCTTGGCTCTTCTAAACATTGCTGGTTCTTGCTACTTGAAAATTGAAAAGCTAAACACTCATTTGCAACAATGCTGTTTGTAGAACTGAATTAAATGCTTTACAGCAAATCAATAAGCAATTATAATCATTTAAACTCTGTGCACCCCATAAGGAAGTAAATTACTAATTAATGCACTATTTTAGCCATCAGGAAAGAAAGAAGTCGTACCCCAATCAATTTTGACTTCATTATTTTAGTCAACCTTGATCTATTTCTTCTCCAGGATTTTATGAATGAAGTCAATCATCTTTATAATGCTTTATCCCAGACATAATATAGATTTTACCCTGACTTTCAGTTCAAACTAGGAAAAGATTGCCAAAACAGAAAAGTATTTTGTGGATTCTGCAAACCAGAGTAGTATTCTGATTTGCATAGATGAATTTTTTTGTTGGAAAGGATTTGAAGTATAATGTCTCTAGCTTAATGCTTTAGCAGATCATTAAAAATATAACTGCCCTGTGGAAGGAATCCTGTTTATTTTATTATCTGGAAAAAGAAAACATGGGTTTCTTTATAGCATTCGATAAGCCTGTAATGTTGTTATGGTGCAGCCAGTAGCCACAGCAACTAAATGCTGGCAAAATGTTCAAAAGGTACCAGGCACTGGCTTTAAAGAGAATGTGTATTCATGTTAAAATATTTTTTTCTCCTAACATCTGTTCTGCATTTACAGAAGTAGCCTAGCTGCATCTGATTTGCCACAATATTGAGAGCAACAGCAGATACTGGGACAGCCAAATATACAGATTTTTATCATGTGTTTCCCTGAAGCACAATATTTTCAGGGACATTCAAACAATTCAGTTTAAAAACAATAATAATATACTAGGGTTTCATATTTCATTTTGTAAGCAGCTAAAACTAATACACAAAATAGTCATTAAAAGGTAGAAATGAGCAACAAACAAAAATATAATTGAAACTATTATTTATTTATTATCTTGCCTGCTTAGATTGTTTTGAACAAATAATCTGTAGGCATATGACAAAGCCAAGGAAATGTTAGATGAAGGTAACCAGAAGTAGCAAATTAATAGATTGTACACCTTGATGTACTGAAAGAAGCTGCATATTTGAAAACATGAACCAACCACTTACTTGACAGTTTTTAAGTACCAAAGCAGCCCCACACAGATATTTATTTCAAAATTTATCAATGCACACTACAAGCTCGGCCTAGCTTTAAATGTTAAGATGGAACCTGTCATCTCACATTAATTCCTGAAGGAAAATGTACAGTAAATGCTGCAGGAATGACTAACCCAGAAATAAATTAGTACGAAACCAGTAAAAGTGATTGTGACCTAAACAGCTTTTTGATTTGCATATTCTAACATAAGGAAAAACTAAAACAAGTGTACAGAGAGTGCTGTCATCGCTGCCTTGCATCTTCTCTCTGTCATCTGTCCACCTGCACTCACTTCCTGCCCTCAGCTACACAAGTCAATTTGCTGGAGATGCAGAGACAACAGGGCGCTCTACACCTCTCCATGTCTTCAAAGTCTAGTTGATTGTCATAAGCCCAGGTGCAATGAAAGACTTATAGCAGCATCATACGCTCACAGCATCCTACACAGAACATTCACAAGCAGAACATAAATTATCATAAATTATGCACCATTTTTACAAAAAAAAAGCAAAGACACACAAGGCTAATACTGTAAGGACATTTATGATACTCTTCAATAGGCACATGGATGAAAGAGAAATGGAGGGTTATGGGCGATGTAGGAGGGAAAGGCAAGACTGACCATGGAGTAGGTTAAAAGGTCGGCACAACATTGTGCATTGTCCTGTGCTGTTCTCTCCCCAAGACTCCGGTTCTCCTTCCACTTCCAGTGTTCCTGACTCTGCCTTTAATCATCCCTTTTAACTTCACCCATTTTCCACACCCTTTCTTCTTTGTGACATATCTCAGAACATTCTTAAGTCAGTAATATTACATATTGCTGCTGCAATATTGTTACTACACTTAGACATTGTAGGTCACATAAGAATTTTAGAACGATCCCTTACTTCAGCTAAACTCCCTTCAAATGGTACCGACTGAATGTTAAATCCACTAGCATATAAAATTTTGAACATTCACATTGCTTCATTAAGGGTTAATGTCAAGAGTTTAAATTGTATGCATTATGTTAAGTCTATTATGAATTCCAGTAAAGTTAAATATTTCAGGTGCTATAATCAACTGATTTGACTTTTAAGTAACAGGATGGCTACAAACTATGTATGACTTTTAAGACTTCTTTTTGTGACCTCTCCATCGAGTGCTCATTGGCTGAAATTTCTGTAGAACTTCACAGCTTGTTTCTTTCTGGTCATGGTCTTTGGTACTATTGCCTCCGATGATCATCAACACATTGCAGATGCAGATGGGGTTGCTGACAATATCGAAAACCTTCTGCACTGTCAATAAACACAGCTGCTTTAATACCTTCTCTGTTATATTTTTGGGATTTTGAAACGTTGAATGTTGGACATAAGAAATATCTTCTCAGAATGGGCTCCTGTTGCCTACAGATATACTTTACAACACTGTGATGAATTAATCACTTCAATCTCAATGGGCTCCTTATGACAGGGATTGTGCCCATTATTGGCACTGAAGGAGACTATAATATAAATTCCAATTAACATATATTATAATAATGGCACATTTCCATGTTCTGGAATGTTCTGAGGACAAGCCGAAATCTAACATGCAAGCTTGTACTGTCATCATCTTCACCATTATTCTATTTTCTTAAAGTCTCTTCAATAAGTGAAAGAAATTACACAAAAAATTTCTTGAGAAACAGGGCTTGCAATATTTTCTAATCAATGCATTGTCCTGTATTAGTACAACGGGGAATATAACATATACAATAAATGCCTCCTTTGCTTCTTTTACTAAAGGGATATAAATTTTCCTAAAACTCGAAATATATTGCATATGTGACACTTAATTCTAGAAACTCCAAAAAGTACTCACTCTGCCTGGAAAACTTAAAGGTGGTTTTTCAGTTCGGCCTGAGTTATTATTGTTATCAGTTGCTGTACTTTATACTCATACTGTGCTGTTAACATTATGAGTTTGTATTGTTGGCATAGTGTTTTATTTACCAAGAGCATGTAGTGGGAAATCAGGCATGGATGTCAGTGAGCCTAATAGGATTTTCCATGCATTTACTTTAGTTCATGAGAACCCCTGCAGGGCTAGCTACTGAGACAGCAAATCCTGCAGTGCTGACTGACCTCGATGCTCACAATACCTATTCATAGCAACTAAGCTCCATGCCAGGAGTACAATTTCACAAAATGTACTGAACTGGGCAGTAACATGCTCTAGAACTGCGAGTCATCATCAAACCATATAGCCAGAAGTGAATGGGTTAACCAAAAAAAGAACAAATTCAGCCAAACTAAGACAAATATTTCTGCAGCTGTGTAGCAACGTTTTTCTATGTAATAACAGTATACTGCAGTTTATCACCTAACCAATCAACCTGATACTATTATGTTGGTCTCAACCTCTGTTTCCTTATTGCCTGCATTTCCTTCTACTACAGGAAGCCAGGGAAGTTGTTGGGGAGTTGAAACCATTTCCTGAACAATTTACTGAGCAATCTGCAGATTTCAAATCATTGTTGTAAACAAAAAGAGCACAGAAGAAAGCTGAACAGAGGATGTGAAGTGACTGACCGGCCGTTATAGCCTATAGCTACATTAATCATGGTTCTCCGAGGAATCATTGAAAGCAATAAAAGTGTTAGTAAAGTGACAATAAAACCATGGACCATATGTAGAGAGCTGGAAGCTCTGAAAGTAAAAAGCTAAGTAATTCTGATTTTTTTAACATATTAACATGGGGGGGGAGGTTGTTGCTTTGCTGATGCTTGTGCGTGGGAGGGGGGAGCTGGGGATGTACTTTGGGGTTCTAACGTTTAACTGTCATTCATTCTTTGGGGCACTCCTCTGTTTTCATGGATGTTTGCAAGAGACAGAATTTCAGAATGTATATTCTATACATTTCTCTGACATTAAGTGTATCAATTGAACATCAATTTACATCATTTTTGTAAATTTTCTCATGAAATGCTACTTCAAAATAGATTTTATGTATTTTATTATCAATGCAAGATTTCCTTCTAGCATCTCCAATAACTGATTTAGATACAAGATCTGATTTGGACACGTTAATCCCGACGAAAGTAAGGAAGCCAAGGATGAGTCCAAGAAACAGGGATCGATGTCTCGTGAAACTCAGTGGCAAGACAATGTTTTTTCCAACAAAGCTTTCTGCATTGTTTTTTGTCTGGTAGCCGAACATCAGGTTGGACAGGGCCAGAGTGAAGTCTCAGGTGCAGCTGGCTGTTCCCTGGTGTTACCCTATCCTTTGTCACAGTTATTGTCCAGTACCACTTGCACTCACCATGATGAAATGCTTTGAGAGGCTGGTGATGAAACATCAGCTCCTGCCTGATCCACTTCAATTTGCCTCACATCAAAACAGGTCAAAGCAGATGACATTTGCTTGGCTCTTCACTAAAACCTGGAACATCTGGGCAATGAAAATGCTTACATCAGGATGTTCCTCATGGACTACAACGCGGCACTCAATACTATCATCCCTCAAAACTAACCAATCAGCTTCGAGACCTTGGCCACACTACTTCCTTGTGCAAGAGGATCCTCAATTTCCTCACTTGCAGTTTAGATTAGGCAACAACATCTCCTCCACAATCTCCCTCAGTACAGGACCTATCTCGGGCTCAGCACACAAGTGCCATTATGAAGAAAGCACAGTAGCACCTCTACTTCCTTAGAAGTTTACGGATTCAGCGTCCCTATAAAACTTCGACAAATCTCTTTTGAAGAAGTGGAGAGTATATTGACTGGCTACATCATGGTCTGGTATGGAAACACTAATGCCCTTGAATAGAAATGGCCCAGTCCATCACAGCTTCACTCAACTTCATTTACCCCATCACTGAACTATTCCTACAACTATCAACTCACTTTCAAAACTCGTCATCTCATGTCCTCAACATTTATTGCTTATTTATTATTATTTCTTCTACTCTTTTTTTGCACAGTTTATTGACTTTTTGAACATTTGTTGTTTGTCTGTCCTGTTGGGTGTAGCCTTTACTGTGATTGCACAATAGAAAATGAATCTTCTCAGGGTTGCATTTGGTGACATAAGACCATAAGATATCGGAGCAGATTTAGGCCATTTGGCCATCAAGCCTGCTCCACCATTTCATCATAGCCAATCTAATTTTCCCGTCGGCACCAATCTCAAACCTTCTCCCCATATCCATTCATGCCCTGACCAATCAGGAATCTCCGCCTGAAATTACACATAAAGACTTGGCATCCCAAGCTGTGGCAATGAATTCCACAGATTCACACTCTCTGGCTAAAGAAATTCTTCATCTCTGCTCTAAAAGGACACACCTCTATTCTGAGGCTAAATCCTCTGGTCGTAAGACTCTTCCACCATAACAAACATCCTCTTCATATCCATTCTATCAAGGCCTTTCACCATTCGATAGATTTCAATGAGGTCACCCCTGATTTTTTTGAATTCCAGCAAATACAGGCCCAGAGCCATCAAACGGTCTTCATATGATAAGCCATTCAATCCTGGAATCATTTTTGTGAACCTCCTTTAAACTCTCTACAGCTTTAGCACATCCTTTCTAAGATAAGGGGTCCAAACCTGCCCACAATACTCCAATGTTGAAGCTTTTTATAAAGTTTCAACATTGCATCCTTGTTTTTAAATTCTAGACATCTTGAAATGAATGTCAACATTGCATTTGCCTTCTTCACCATACGCTCAACCTTCAAATTAACATTTACAAAATCCTGCACAAAGAATCCCAAGTCCCTTTGCACCTCAGTATTTTTTCTCCATTTAGAAAACAGACCACACCACTTCATTTCTTCTACCAACGTGCATGAAGGGGTACACTTCCTGACACTGTATTCCATCTGCCATTTTGTTGCCCATTCTCCTAATCCAAGTCCTTCTGTAGCCTCTCTACTTCCTCAACACTACCTGCCCCTCCACCTATCTTCATATCATCTGCAAACTTTGCAACAAAACTATGAATTCTGTCATCCAAACCATTGACATATAATGTAAAAATAATTGGTCCCACACAGACCCCCGTGGAATGACACTAGTCACTGGCAGTCTGACAGAAAAGGCTCCCTTTGTTCCCACTCTTTCCCACCTGCCAATCAGCCACTGCTTTATCCATACTATAATCTTCCCTGTAATACCATGGGCTCATAGGCTGTCAAACAGCCTCAAGTGTGGCACATTGTCCAAGGCCTTCTGAGAATCCAAATACACTACGTCAACTCATTCTCCTTTGTCAATTCAGCTGTTATTTCTTCATTGAATTCCAACAGATTTGTCAAGCAAGATTATGCTTTGTGGAAGCCATACTGACTACAGCCTATTTTATCACGTGCCTACAAGTACTCTGAGATCTCAACCTTAATAATTGACTCCAATATCTTCCCAACCACTAAGGTTAGACGAACTGGCCTGTAGTTTCCTTTCTTTTGCCTCTCTTCCTTCTTTTTCTAGTCTTCCGGAACCACTCCAGAAACTAGTGATTCTTGAAAGATCATTACTAATGCCTCCATTATCTCTTCAGTAACCTCTTTCAGAACCTTGGAATGTAACCCATCTGGTCCAGGTGACTTATCTGCCTTCAGATCTTTCAGTTTCCCAAGAACCTTCTCTCTAGTTATGGTAACTTCACACACTTCATGACCTCCTGACACCTGGAACCTCCACCATACTGCTACTGCCTTCCACAGCGCAGACTGATACAAAATACTTATTCAGATTGTCCATCATTTCAATGGCCCCATTACCAACTCTCCCACATCGTTTTCCAGCAGTTCGATAGCCACCCTAACTGCTCTTTTACACTTTATATATCAGAAGAAACTTTTGGAATCCCCTTTAATATTATTACCTTTGTATTCCATCTTTACCTTTTTAAATGACTTTTTTCATTGCCTTCTGCTAATTTTTAAAAGCTTCTCAATTCTCTAACTCCCACTAATTTTTGCTCTATTATACACCCTCCCTTTGTCTTTTGTGGTGGCTTTGACTTCTCTTGTTAGTTACAGTTGTGTCCTGCTTCCAGAAATTCCAGCCACTGCTGCTCTGCCATCATCCCTGGCCAATTCCTCTCTCCTGCCTCTCTAATTCCCTTTACTCCACTGTAATATTGATATTTCTGACTTGAGACTCCTCTTTGAAAATTTCAGGGTGAATTTGATCTTACTATGATTACTTATCCCGAAGGGTTATTTTACCTTAGGCTCTCTAATCAATTTTGGTTCATATATAACACCTAGTGCAGTATAGCTGATCCCCTAGTGGGCTCAACCATGAGTGTTTTAAAAAGCACCAATCTGTTTTTCCCAATCTACCTACACATTGAATTTCCCCATGACTACTGTAACTTATGGCATTCATTTCTATCTCCCACTGTAATTTGTAGACCACATCCCTACTACTGTTTGGGAGTCTGTATACAACTCCCATCAGGGTCTTTTTACCCTGCAGTTCCTTAGCTCTACCCACAATGATTCACCATCTTCCAGCCCTATGTTTCCTCTTTGATCCATTTTTACAGAGCAATGCCACCCCTTCTGCCCTCCTGCCTGCCCTTTCGATTAACATGCACTTTGATAATAAATTTACTTTGAACTGGAAAGACAGACATTGATAAGGAAATTCACTATCATCTCGCACAGCTTTGACAGGTTAACAGAAACGCATTTGAAGATGAAGGCCTCAGATCTGAAACAAAGTTCATAGTGTACCAGGCAACTGTGATCTTCTCCTCGTATCAGCTTCTCAGACTCGCAATAAACATTCCACTGCACCGGAAATATATCACCAGTGTAGTTTATACAAAAATCCTCCAGTTACGCTCAGCCAGTTACACAGAGAAGGTCATATCATTTGCACACCTGATACCAGACTACCAAAACCAAGGCTTTATTCTAAAGTCTATGGTGGGACTAAGTTACCTGTTAACAGAGGGAAAAAAATTCAAGGATGTGCTCAAAACTTGCTGGAGCACGTGCAACATTCCCACTTACAAAACCTCTGGCCCCGGGTTAATCAAAGTGGAGGAGCAACTTTAAGGGCAGCTTTGAGAACCTAAGTCCATGCAGGAAAACATACTAAAGGAGTCTTAAATCAATGACAGAAGGAGTGAAACACTTCTCAAACTACCCAGCTGCCAGCACAATCTGACAGTTATTGCCTCATCTGAGGAAAGGCCAGTACGGAACTCATAAACAGAGTGAGAGCACATCATCTGCAATCCAGGGGGACTTTCTACTGTAAGAGGAGTGTCCTTACTTCTCACAATTACACCAAGGAGCACTATGATCTACAGCACAGGTCACAGGCCAATATCATTTAATGACAGAAAGGCTGGCAGGGAAGAAAGAAGTCTTCCCTGCCAAGAAGTCCTTAACCACTCAAACCAAAACTGGGGCTGTCTTTAGTGTGGCACTGTGGGGGATTGTTAATATCAAGATTACTGCCTCTTTTACATGATGTGTGACAATTCTCTTTTTAGAAGATAATTTCCATTTTCCCACAAAGTACATCAAAGTAACTGAGTTCCCTCGGACAAGAAATTATCTTGGCCCTTAGACTTCCAATTAGGCCCAACACCAAAGCTTGCAGCTCATTAATCCTTAATACTGATACATGGGCAAGGGAAGTAAACATGAGATCAAAAGAAGCCCCCACAGGTTCTAAACTTCCAACATCAACTTTTATCAAACTGGATTCAAGTACTGTCAGAGCAACTCGAGGATCAAGTATTTAAATTCTTTGGTTGTTTTTCATAAATCGGGACATGAGAGGGTGTTTGACCCTAATGATCCTTTCCAAAGGCATACTACATGAATTACAAAATGAACATTAAAGAAGTTGAAAGTGTTTGAAGCCCAAGTCAGATGGCAGCTCAGGAAAGAGAACAAGAAGTACTGTATATCAGGTCATGGTCTCTTTCATAGAACTGACAGAGATAGAAAACAAGCTAGTTTTCAGCAGCAGAGGAAGCAGAAGAGGAATGGATTGAATGAAGGAAATGCTTCTTGTAGGTTGGGACCAGATAATTTAACATTTTTAATGGAAGCTTATCATGCTTCTTTATCTGGATAATGTGCAATTATTCACGAGACTGTGGGACATGCCGACTATTCAATGGAAACAGCAAAAGTGAGCCAGAATGGTGATTGGCATACTCTTGCTAACACACAATACAGAGAAAGGAGCAAAATGGGCTTCCAGCTGTTGCAATGACATGTTTTGTCTCAGATATTCCCTTCTCTGCTACAGAAACTAACTTGCTTTGCTCATTTTCTCAAGTTCTGGCAAAAAGGTTCAGGTGCTGAAACATTTATTCTTTCCCTTTCCATAAATGCTTCCTGATTTGCTAAGTGATTCCAGTGATTTCATTTTTACAACTTGAACAGTACCTTCCAATTCAGCTGATAACCAGGGCCACTGCATTAGTGCTGTACAGAACTGTAAAGTATCTTTGGAAACAGTTACCAGGGCATGTAATATTGAGGTCCCCCTTACACAGATGTACAATGTAAGGGGGGGGGGGGTCTACTGGTTCAGATGTTATTGATTATGTTTTTCCCAATCAAAAAGGACAAATATAGAATCTAGAAATTAAACAGATGCCCTGAATTCAAAAGTGAAAGGGGACCATGGATCGGTGAAAGGATTAGAAAGAAAAATGGAGGGCTACATAGGAGGGAAGCGTTAGACTGATCTTAAGAGTAGGTTAAAGGATCAGCAGAACATGATGGGCTGAAGGGCCTGCACTATACTGCAATGTTGTATGGCCTATGGAAATTGCCCATGGTATTTCTCCATACCATGAAAAATGAACCAAGACTTCTGTAGTCTCTTTCCAATGGGGAAAAAATATACCATATCAAGCTTGTCTTAAATACGTAGCCAGCTTTCAAAGTGGAACAAACACGGATCAATATAATGAGACCAGTGGCTCCACAGTACTACCAACAATAAAACCATATGCTGTCATCAATATTTAATAAACCAAAGCCAGTCCAAACCAGAACTATCAAAGAAGTCTTTACAAACAAGGAAAAATTAAATTAAACTTGAAGGTAGTTAATAAAATTTCAGAAGGCATTTCACTCCACAACAATGAGTCTCTTGAATTTGACTCCTTTCCTTCTGGCAGGGTGATCCCCAGTGGTTTTAATACATTGGGTCCCAAATCTACCACTTCCTCCACGCACAGGCAGAGAGTGAGGAGAGGTTGTTCCTCAGGACCAATTACCACCAACAATATGATATGTTGTGCACTTTTATTTCCTTGCTAGCTAGAATCTTCCTCCAATACTAAAAAGAATATACGGGACCACCCAAGCCTTATTTTTTTCCTCCTCCACATTTTATAGGTGTTACCCTCATAGAGGTCCGTTTCCTTGTCCTTAAAAATATTTCTAACCTAAGGATTTTAGCAAAATATCCTACAACTAGAAACATAGCAATCCAGTACAATGATTTCCAGGTATTGCAGAAAATAATTTCCATTTCATTCAATGTCAAGAAATGTCAAGAAAATCTGTCAAGATTAATTCAGGCCTGCAGTTTTTCTAACACCTCCAGTTCACAATGTAATTTCACCCATGGTTATTTAAAAATATACTAAATTATCCATCAAGTAGTCATCACATTTAAAAGCTTGATTTCTACAAACAAATGAGAAAAAGTGAAGAAGCTTCTTTGCTACTTAGACATTCAAGAGAACATACCTTACACTTTATTTGTAATGAACATAGTAAAGAAATATGGTTGGTTATGTTCTGGATGGCTTTGCCTTCTTCCAGTTTGCTCCTGTGCTAATACTTCCTGTCCAAGAAGAGCACAGAATTAGAACTGTCTTCTTGGTGTCACTAGGCGTACTGTCAACAGGTACCTGACAATCTCTACAGCACAATTTGTAGAGCATTTGTAACAAATAGATCTGCAGGGACCAGCTTCCAACAAGTCGCCCATTTCTGGCGCCATTTTGGTCTGAGCTTCTGCACTACCTCCATCTGCAAGTCTGCAGGTGATAGTGGGCTGCATCGCAAATAATGACAAGTCATAGTACAGGAAGGCAATCGAGAGCTTCGTGAGGTCATGACAACATCTTTTCTCTCAATCTCACAAAAGGAACTGGTCACTGACTTCAAAAAGGAGGGGGGTATACCTGCTTCTGTCTACATCAATGATGTGAGGTTCAGAGCTTCAAGTTCCTAGGTGTGAACATCACCAAAAGCCTATACTGATCCATTCATGTTGGTATCACAGCTAAGAAACCTCTCCAATGCCTTACCTCCTCAGGAGAAGAAGGAAATCTGAGATGTCCCTGTTGATTCTTACAATTTTTTAATCGATGCACCATCAAAAGCATTGTCTCAATGCTTGGTAATGGCAACTGCATTGCACCTGACTACACAAAACTGTCGAGAGTTGTGGACACATCTCAGCACATTATAGGAACCAGCTTCCCCTCTATAAACTATCTATACTTCTCGCTGTCTTGGTAAATCAGGCAACATAATTAAAGATCCCACCTATCCTAGACATTATCTTTTATCCCTTTTCCTACTGGGCAAAAGATTTAAAAAAGTGTGAAAGTATGTACCAGCAGGGTCAAGAACAGCTCCCATCCCACAGTTATCACACTTGAACAGACTTCTTATCTGACAAAATGGATTCTTGACCTCACAATCCACCTTGTTATGATTTGCACTTTACTTAACTGCACTGACACTTTTATTCTGCATTGTTATTTACAGCACCTTATTTTAGATCAATGCACTGTATAATGATTTGATCTGAATAAATGGCATGCAAGAGAAGCTTTACACTGTATCATGCTACCTGTGACAATAAGAAAGCAATACCAACCAATGCCAGTTTATTGATTTGAAAGTCAGATGACTGATTCTAATAAACTAAGGTGATCAAGATGTTCTAATTCAAAAATGATCAAGACCCATCCAGGTTTGCATAGTGGAATGAATCCTCTCAGCTTTTCAGCAGCCTCTCCTGGTAATGTCACAGGACTCTGCTGGGGAAGGATTGTAGAAGATCCCAGGTTTTATAAAGCCACCTGTCGACACTCATGCCAAAATGTTTGGAGCATAATACATGTGAAATTAAGCACAGTGCAAGGTAGTGGAATACCAATACCTACTACACTCACCCTAAAGAGGATAATTACCACACCCACTGCCCCTGCTTTTGACACTGAATTTGGAAAATCTAGGAATTTACTGCTTCTTTACATGTTGACAGGCTTCTTTTGAATAGCAAAAGAAATTACTAGTCTGCAAGGTCATGAGAAAATCCCAGAAAATGCAGCAACCCAGTTCAAACAAGCCCAGATATAATTTGCAGCCTTCTTTTCATTTATTAAAAGGTCATGAAATTCATGCCAGGATGAATACTTGATCCCTGTTGTTTGAAGTTGCAGCTCTGTAAACATAAAACAGCAAGCAAACATAAAAATATAGCAAATACTGATCAATCTGGGCCATAAATAATTACTGGTAAGGAAGAATGATATTGAGAGGCTGAGCGATCTAACGTACTGTACTTAGCAGCATAGAGTTATTTTACAAAAATTAGTTGCCTATTTATAATCAAAGAATAACGAAACCAGGCAGACCAAATTCTAAGTTAGACTATCTGTTAGTATTGACTGAGTTTATCACAATCCCAAAGGTTCAATAGTGTCCAGGGTAAGGGCTGGAACACTGAAAAGTACCATTCCCTGTTCAGCATCAAGAAACCTCTGCAAAAACGTGCAAAGATAGCAAGAAATGATAACTTTCTCATGCTCAGCTTATCCCAAAGAGCTCTGTCAAGTACCTCACTATAAAGAGGTCCAGTCACAGTTGTTACAAGACAGTTATTTTCTATTCAGAGTTGTCTCATGAACAGTAATGTCATGAATTAAAACTTTGCGGAGAGTTAACTATCATGGAAAATTGTCCAGCTTTATCTGCACTGAGTGATTTGTCATCATCTGAAGGGCAGGTGCAGCATCAGTTTAACCCTTCCTCTTGCAAGCCCTGCGATGGAAATCACACCATCCTGACTCAACATGAGGGCAAGTGTATCACTGGACAATAATGTCATTATTGTATTAGATTAAAACAGTACATTACTTCATTCCAATAGTCTCTACTTATGGAAAATCTGCAACAAATTGCCAGTGAGGTGAGATACTCGACATCAATGTAATTGGAAAACTCATTTCCAGAGGAAAAGGGGTCTTTGCAAGAAAGGAGATCAAGATCTGCAGGATCAGTTAAAAGACAAATATTCAGCCTGTAGATTAAGAATGGTTGTTAAAATCTTGGGTAAATTTTCATGACAGTAAACAGAATTAAGCCAATAATTTTTTTACTGGAGTAAGATTTCATTCAATTTAGCAGAAAATGGCAGATAAATGCGACCAGGCAGCATCTTTGGAGGCAAAGGAATAGCCAATGTTTTGTTTTGAAACCCTGCAACATGGTCTCAAGATTATGATACATGGTTTTATTTTGCTCCAGATTACAATACCTGAACCTAATGAATCCAATTTTGTGTCCCAATCATTTATAAAAAGTCAAAATAACTAAGTAAAAAAATTGATCCAAGCAAAATTAATATATTACATACAAGTTAAAGCAAACACTTATCATTCAACATTGATGAAAAACAAAAGATGCAACTTAGGAAAAAAATTCATTATGAAAGCATATTTTCTCAAAAACTTCAAAACAAAGCAACGAATCCCATCTTTTATGATCACATCCCTATTAGCCAACCTGCATAAATATTCTGATGTCCATGCTTGCATACTTGAGTTTTTAAAATATATCATTACATAGTTGGTGAAATGATGGGCATAAAGATCACTCCATATAACTGAAATATGAAAGGTCTTCCTGGGTGCCTTTGGGAGACCTCACTGTGGAACAACAACTGGACAAATCCAGTCTTCTCCCCGCTGAACCTATCGTTCAATTTTAGCTCTACCCTCATTCCAACTATTTCAGTCCATCGGTCACTGAAATGTTCAGCTATGCTTTTGTGATGCTTAGCGTAACTGTTCTAATCCTCTCCCAGCAAGCTCCCGTCCTCCAACAATTAATCTATTATTAATCTGCCCTTTCCTGTGCTAAACAGTTCCACTGGCCAATCTTCATCATCTCACTGACCTGCAATTGCTCCTGGTCCCTCAATTACAGACCTACAGTACTATCATTTCTTCCATCTCTATTACTCTTCCTCGATTTTAGCTGCTCTTAAAAATATCCCACTCTCTTCGATGGATCACTTGGCCAATGACACACACTATTAGTCATTTCCCGAACACACCTGGACTCCGTGCTCCATTAAACCCTTCTGGCTCTCAGCCTACTATCACTTCTTAAAGTGCACCTCTGACCAATCAAACTCCTGATTTTGCACTTGCTCAGTGACCAATAATTCCTTAGTATCTGAGAGGTAGCTTGGGATAGTTTTCTTCATTCTTCAATAAACTGAATATGATCTACCATGCTGTTACTCTGTCTTTTCACCCTAAATCTATACTCCAATGAAGCCAGACTGCTTTCCTCAGCTGAACATAAGGCCTCAGAAGCGAATGAGTTTGGCAACAGCACGCAGTTCCCAAAGAGAACAGGCTGCCAGCTTAATCTGTGTCAGCACTGCTATGCAAATGGTGCTCAACTATCACTCACTTCACAATTCCACAGAAATGGCTGATGTGGAAAGGAAAGGGTTTCATAATGAAGTAGTAGTAGCAGTTTTTAAAGGTTCAGTCAAATCAAATTTCACAGACAGCATCATTGTGCATCATACAACTGGAGTCTACTTTCAGAATGATTAACGTTCTGTTACATTTCAAGATAATAACATACTGATTTCATTAAATCACCATTCCAACCCACAAATAAACAAAAACAGAAATGCATTTCTTTTTCACTTGTAGTTTCACCCACTTTTGCAGAAAAAGAGGAAACTGCAGAACTTTAAGAAACACAGTCGAGTACTTCCTTGACAAACTGATAATGAATGATTGGGGACTACACCAAATAGGGGCCTGTGCGCAGTGAAGTTAACTATATGAGCAGCAAATTAAGCAGAGTTCATGTCAGCCAGAAGCTAATTGAGTCAAGGAACAATCCAGATAAAGGGCTCCAAGTATTCTGCATTAGAAAGGCCAAATCCTGTAACTTGATAAAATCTGAAAGCCACTTTGATTTCACTTGATCCCACACTACCCTAACACCATGGCTGAGAACTTCACCATGAACACTATAGATGGCTTGACCTAAAGCACAGTTTAAAATTATCTGACACTGGAGAGAGGCAGAAATTTCATACACACTTTTCATTTCTTTTAAAATAAGGCTGCAGCAATTCTATGAAGTGGATACTTCCAAAAGATGAAAAAGAATGCCCAGCAAATTAATTACAGCTCTGCAGCTCTTCTTTAATCCTAAAGGATTCAAACGCTGCATATAATACTTTCTTATACGAAACAACAGCTGCTACTCACATTACTGAAATACAAGGCTAATTAAGGCCTAAAATTTTCTTTGGTTTATTCAGTCTTCTAATTGTGCTATTTTTCTATCATCCTACAACCACTAAGTATAGTTTTTGGAAAAGAAATGATAAATCAGAACCATCTATAGAACAGTGATGCATTGGACCTGGCTGTGCTTGATCCAACCTTGTGCTCACTAACCCCCTTGATGATCTCCATGGCAACATTAACCTTTTCACAACCCCTGGTTCAATTGATCCAAAACCCTCACGGCTAAAGCTGCCCTGTGAAGTATAATGGTCCATATGTGCCAACTAGGCCTCGGGGGTGAACCACAAGCTCCCCACCCATGATTGCCCTGAATGCCTTGTAACTTTACCACCAAAGGTCTTTTCCAACTGCTGTTACATGATGTTGAAAGTACACTGAAATTGAAAGACAGAAAATTAAATATAAAAACATAACCAGTATTAATTAAAACAATTAAGATTTCTGAATGGACAATGAATCCATTGCCTAACCTTTTTTGTGCTCTTTTGCACTATTAATCTAATTTATATGTATGTATGTAATTGTAATTTAGAGTTAATATATTGCACTGTATTACTGCTGCTGCATAATAACAACAATGCTTTGTTTTATGTTCTGCTTCATGGATGACTAGGTGATTAAATTAAAATGCTGACCATTATTATAAATGAATAACCTTGCAATTCTTTCCAAACTTGCTTGTGAATGCTATAGCTCAAAAGGTAGAAATAATTTCTCAAATAATTTTTATTGCATTACTACAGTATGATCACAACAGTAGTCTTATTTCATCTGAACCTACTTCAGTTAACAGCATTAAGTAACTGACAGTGAAAAACCATTAAGTGCACTAAATATTCATATATTCACATTTTATTTACAGTTTCTAAGTTTCTTTTGTACAACTTTTGTTCAAAGATCTGAAGTTTTAATCTGAAGAATATTTATACAGATTAGCAGTGAGTTCAATTCTCAAGAATGCAAACCACCCAATCAAGAAAGAATTGTTAAAAACATCTGCTTTGATGGCCCCAATACATGGTAGCTGCACCCATTGGGAAATCAGACACCACATCTGATGACTGTCCTTAACATCAACATATGAAAATTCACGGACTAGAAGTTAATTTTCCTATTTAAATTCCCAGCATCTGGAACACCAAGAGGTAATCTCCTGTCCCAGCAAAGGCAGTGTTGTGTGCTGTCGGGCCAGTTGAGTACAAACTTTCTAGGTTTAATCCTCAGTTAGTTTTGAGTGAACTGAGCTTGGCAGAAGGATACTGAAAAGTATAAACCTGACACTAATCCCCTGTTCAGTATAGTGATTCCAATTGGATTGAATATGTGGATGATGGGTGACACCGTTGACATCAAGTCAGAGTGACAAGCTCTGAAAAGTTCAATATTGCATTAAATCATAGGGCTTTTCTTGCACCTAGGGATAGATTTATATATCAGCAAATATCAGATCTGTTCAAAAAGAAAGAAAAAAAAAACAAAAAATGAACAGAAGATTTTGTTTGGAGTACTTTGAAATAGCCATCTGCAATTGATGCTATTGTTCCTCTAATTCCCATGATCTTGGCTTCCCAAAAAAAAAGACATAAATTTACCAAGGGCATCAAAGAAACCACAATGAAAAGACTGAATTTGCAAATTCTTTTTTTTAATTGAAAGGGAAAGAAAGCCAATAATGTTTTGGAGGCCACCCACATTCTGTTTTCTCCCTAGATTTATAAACAGTTAAGTTCTGTTTTCAATAAGTTCTCAATAAAGTCAGACCAGTCAAGTCCACATGGCTGAGAAATTTATATCTTCCAAAAAAAAAACGGGGCTTAAAAAGCTGGATTGCATATGATGAGTCCAGAAGTGGTTTTATGATCTTAATTAACAATATAACCAGTGGAAATGAAAAATACCAAGTAACTTCATGCTTTTAGGCAACCAATATTAACATAAATATTTATCTAACCAAATATTTGAATATACTTTTGATGAAGACAAAATGAAAGCTCACTCTTTACATCTATAAAACATACTTATTATATACAAGTTTATTTTTATTTCATAGATACAGTGGAGAATAGGTCTTTCTAGCCCAACAAGCCATTCCACCCAGCAACTCAAGTATTTTAACACTAGCCTAATCATGGGACAATTTTCCTGGCCTACCCAACTGGTACGTTTTTGGACTGTGGGAGGAAACCCAAGCACCTGGAGGAAATGCATGCAGTTCACAGGGAGAACATACAAGCTCCTTACAGACAATTCCAAAATTGAACTCCAAACTCCAGAACACTCTGAGATGTAACAGTATCATGCTAACCACTACACTACCATGGCACCCTTATAATGTGCGTCTCTGTTGAGAAGCGGGGATGGGATTATGGGTGGATTGAAGAATGTCCATGTAATTAGTGGATAGCAACAACATGCACATGAAATTGCTTTAGAAACAGAAAGCAAGTGATGTTAACAAGCTCCTGAGTGCCTATAGGAAAATTATTTCTCTTCCTGAAGTACAAAAATGATGGAGACTTCAGAGAAAGAAAATTATCAAAGTTTACAGTCGCCAAAAAACTCTGAAGTCTAACATTGAATAGATTACTAACTTAGTTCCAAAATAAAACAGGCAGAAGAAAGTATCTGTAAACTTTCACTATTTGCACTAGAATTATATTAATGAAATCAAGCTTATGGATTTCCTCCAAGTGCTCTGAATCCTCCCTAAGAAGTGAGATTTAGAAGACAAAGTGGCCGCTGTTAAAATTGCCTTGTGCGTTGGTTGAGTGGTAGAAGCTGGGAATGTGGGGTGAGCAAAGTGGGATTAGCGTAGGCTTACTGTAAATTCATAAACATGATGCGCCATAGTGTCTAGGCTGTGTGGCTCTATGATCTTAAAAAAATGTCATCCCTTTTCCTATCTGGGGTGGTTAAGTACCTATACATCAATGAGAAAGAAACTTCACGAAAAACAAACAGAAGAATTTTCACAACAGTTCAGAAGAGGTTACGGCATTGAGATAAATGGTTAACTCAAAAAGATGAAAAAGCATCTCTTGACTAGTTAGTGCAGGTTTCTAATATTTATCCAACTTAGTTAATTTCATAAACATTAAAATGTTATTTAAAGCTCCAATGCCTATAATATCAGGCCAGCCAAAACAATAATTATAATTAATATGCTTCATTCCAAACACACATTTCCACAAACAGAAAATTTAAAAGTTTTTTTTGTAATTCAAATTTTTATTATTATTTATTCTTATTTTACAAAGCTATTGCAGAATCTAGTTAAAATTTCAAAGTGTTAATTTAATTTTCAAATGCCAAAATCAATTTCAAACATAACACACAAGCCTTAGAAATGCATATTGAGTAAGGTTACCAGACAAAGCAGAGCATATCAATTGTGGAGGAAAACAAATTGGCAGAATACCTTACGGAATCAAGCAATTTCATCTTTTGAAATTAATTCAGACTTATAGGCATCACTGGCTAACATTTATTGCCAAAAACTTAACTGCACTTTAAAAGTCATTCTTAAACTACACCTCATAGTAAATATTTATTTGCAGGACGTACTCAGCTAGGGCCTCTACGACGTGTGATATATGTGTGGGGTGTGTGACACTGGTGGGATCTTTGGAACAGAGGTGATTTCAAGTGCCTACTTGTTCCCTTGGTAAAAGTAGCGGTTTTAGTAGATACTTTAGAAGAGCCCTTGGAAAGTTGCTTGAGTCACGGCAAACAGTACCTCTACCTCTAAAAGTATTCACCACCTTGAAGGTTTTCAAGCTGTATTGATTTATAACATCGAAACACAGTGGATTTAATTTGACAGAGTTGATAACAACTTTCATTACCTTACTGCAAACTGTCGAGACACTGATCAGCTTGATTGGATTTGTATTCCTTTTTGTGAACAGGATGGTTTTTACACAAGACCGGACAGATGCCAGTGATATAAATGTACTGGAACCGTTAATCAAGCTTGTTGTGGACCACAGCTTAGTGTCCTCCAACTCACTGTGGAGTGATTTAAATAGGCTGCAGGGATGTCTTCTGTGATGCCAGGGATCAAAGAAACCTACTCTGCACTCCTATCTGAAGGCAATTCCAAATATTTCACCATCGCGTTTGTTCTCAATTGCCAAATATCATCTCCAGGTAAAAAATGTCTTCCTTCTGTTCAATGGTTCACCAACATTCTTGTTTGGACACAGTAGGATTGTGGACCTTTGATCAGATTCATGTTGGTTTACCGATGATGGACTCACTTCATTTATCTCCTTCCGCCTGTCGAATGATTGCTTTTCTCACTTTGATGGCTAGAAGATCTATTTTGTTGAATTGGAAGGAAATTAATCCCCGCACTGCATTTCATTGGCTTTCTCAAACTATGTTATGTTTAAATTTAGAAAAAATTAGAAGTGGTGTATTCGATACTTCTATTAAATTTGAAAAGATATGGAGACCATTTATTCAATATTTTCATATGATGTAATACCACCCTGTTCCAAGCTTATTGGTTTTTTCAGCTTTAATCTTATTTATGTTGAGAGGATCGGAGTTGACGACATTGATGTTTATGTATTCTTGTGAGATATTATAAACAGCCCTTTTTTTTCTTTCTTTTTTAGTTTTTCTTTTTTTTTCTTTTTTTGCTTCCTTTTTTTCTTTAGAAAAAAAGTAGGTTAGTCAATTTTGCAAATATTTTTTTTTCTTTTTTTATATTATATATTATGAAATATCTAGATTTACCTTGTTCATACATATACTGTATGGTTCATGTTTTGGGAAAACTTATTTATACTGTAATCATTGCTTATGTATTCTTTCATGTGTAATGGGAATTTGTATGTTTGTAATCCCTTTATTAATATATCAATTGTATTTTGTTCATAATATTATTAATATTAATAAAAAGATTGAAAAAGAAAAGAAAAGATTCATGAGTTAACAGCTCATTAAAGCGAAACAACAGCTTACCATTCCCACAGGATGCTACCCAGATATAGTCATATTTACAAATCTACACCAGTTTTAAGCACATCCTGTGCTAATCCAGACAGGTATTGTTGCATTCATCATTAAATCAGGGTCGGACTCTTGCTGATGTTGTGGCTTGTTTGGACATGGTGTAAAGACTGTGCCGCTATTGATTTTCCAAACTGATGGTGATCCAATTCTTCCCATTAGATACATCCCATTCTATCCATCAGAGCACGACGGTAGTTCTACCTTGCAAAGTCATCTTCACTGACCGCTGGGGATTGTATGTACTATTGTTATTATATGTGCTGAGTGTGACTGTATGTACTGTGTTAATGTACCGTGGCTCTGGAGGAATGCTGTTTCATTTAGCTGTATACACGTAGTTGGTTGAAAGGCAATTAAACTTAAACTTGGACTTCAACTTGAAACTACCTGTGCAAATGATCACTCCAAGACATTTCACAACAATCTACAATCTCAGTGCTTATTCCACATGACATTAAAAATGAGGTAGCCGCAATACATCAAATGAGACAGGCTTGTAGGAAGTTAATCAGCTTTTTACTTGCTCATTTACCTCTTGATGGCATCACACTTCTACACTTCAAGGATGTCTGGCACCAATGTTGAGGCCACACCTTCTCAACATTGGTGCCAGACATCCTTGAAGTGTAGAAGTGTGATGCCATCAAGAGGTAAATGAGCAAGTAAAAAGCTGATTAACTTCCTACAAGCCTGTCTCATTTGATGTATTGATGTATCACTCAAATGCATGTACACGTATCCTGCAGGTGAGAGACAGGCCCAGGAACAGTAATGGAGGGACCTAGGATACCTGCTTAAAGGTAACCTGAGGGCATAATCAATGTTGTAGCAAGGCTTCAAACAACATCTCTCACATTATCAGAACATACACAGACATTAACAAAAAGGACTCTGTTAAATTTATATAACTGAGTGCATTTTAGCAAATCTGGTGATAAAGCTGAATGTAGTTTTATACTCATTTAAATTGCAGAACTCCTTCAACTAAGTGGCAATTAAGATGCAGTCACATTGCTATGGTCAGTTCACGTTTAGACTCGAGTTGGCAAGAACAGTCCTTTTCTACTGGGCTTCAACAAACCAGTTGTATGTTCAGAACTTATATTTTTAAATGTCATCACCACTCGTCGTCCATTTTTAAATTTTCTTATTTAATTAACTCCTGGTGTCTTAAATTACTAGTCTAACAATGCGACCACTGTACCATAATGCCCCAAGAGCAGTATTGAAGAGTTGCTGGTAAGCTAGTTAGGGAGATAGTTACTCCATAACAGGAAAAAGAACATGGGAGAAAGAATCCAGATCCCAAAGCAAAAATAATCAGTTTCATATTAATAAGCAACCCAAAAAAAATCTCCGGTGGAAAGGATCGTATAAACTATGTGCCATATCTCTCCCTCGCTCATACACAAAATTAATTTACTACACAAGTGTTGATAGTTTTTGCTAAAGCTAGAAAACTGAAGAAATTATTTTGTCTTTTATTTGTATCAGCGAGGAGGTACAGGAGCATTAAGAGTCACAATCAATGTTTCAGGAAGAGCTGCTTCCCTTTGGCCATCTGATTCCTGAACAGTCCAAGAACCCACAAACACGACCTCACTATTTTGCTCCCTTTTTGAACCATTTATTTTTATATATTCTTAATGTCATTTATAGTAAATTTTATGTATTACACTGCACTGCTGTTGCATATCAATTGATTTCACAACATGTCAGTGATAATAAACCTGATTCAGATTCTATACTGAATTTATTTACATACTGCAAAAAGGATTTTCTTAAGATTTTTTTTGATTGATTTATTCATTCATAGGATGTGCACTTGCTGTCAAAGCTGGTGTTCGTTGCCCTTGTCTAATTGCTTCTGAACTGATGAATAAGTTGAGAGTCAATCATGGTAGTGATCTGGAATCAAATACCGCCACACCAGTTGAAGCTGGTAGATTTCTCACTCTGAAGGATATAAATAATCCAGAAGGCTACAGAAAATCCAGTAAGCTCTTGGTCACTCTTACCTAGATACAGTGGTGCCAGAAAATTTGTGAACACTGTCAAATTTTCTCTATTTCTACATAAATATGACCTGAAATGTGATCAGATCTTCACACAAGTCCTAAAACTAAATAAAGAGAACCCCCAATTAAATAAATAACACAAAAACATTATACTTGTTCTTTATTTACTGAGAAAAATGATCCAATATTACATGTATTTGTTGGAAAAAGTATGTGAAACTCTGGGGCAATGCCTTCTACAAAAGCTATTTAGAGTTAGGCATTCCAAACAATAAGATAAGATTGGAAGTGTGGGTTGTAGAAGTGCCCTGCCCTATAAAAATGACACACAAAGTCAGGTACTGACAGACCCTGCTCGTCTCAAGAAAGATCTGTTTATGTGCACTATGCCTTGATCATATACATCACTGAGGATCTCGCATGGTCTGTACGTACTGGCTGTGTGGTGGAAAAGGCACAACAGTGCCTCTTTCACCTCAGATGGGTGAAGAAGTTTAGTATTGGCCCCCAAAATCCTAAGAACTTTCTATAAGGGCACGATTGAGAGCATCCTGACCAGCTGCATTGATCTCTGGTATGGGAACTGCACTTCCTTCAATCGCAGGACTTTGCAGAGAGTGGAGTGGACAGCCCAATGCATCTGTTGATGTGAACTTCCCATTATTCAGGATATTTACAAAGACAGGTGTGTAAAAAGGGCCCAAAGGATCATTGGGGACTCGAGTCATCCCAACCACAAACTGTTCTAACTGCTACCATCCAGGAAATGGTATCGCAGCATAAAAGCCAGGACCAACAGGCTCCAGGATAGCTTCTTCCACCAGGCCATCAGACTGCTTAACTCATGTTGACACAACTGTATTTCTATGTTATATTGACTAACATGTTGTACATATTATTTATTATAAATTACTATAAATTGCACTTTTAGATGGAGACGTAACGTAAAGATTTTTACTCATGTATGTGAAGGAAGGAAGTAATAAAGTCAATTCAATTCAAAACATCTTTCAGAGTACCTCAGAAGAACTGTAGAGATACATGAAGCTGGAAATGGCTATAAAAGCATTTCTAAGGACCTGAGTGCTCATCAATCCACAGCAAGAAAAATTGTCTCCAAATGGAGGAAACTCAGTACTGTTGCTACTCCCCCTAGGAGTGGGCATCCTGCAAAGTTCACACCAAGGGCAATGCTGAAGGAGGTGAACAAGAACTCAAGCAAAAAGACCTGCAGAAATCTCTAGAACTTGCTGAGGTTTCTGTTCATAGGTCCACCATAAGAAAAACACCAAACAGGAATGGTGTTCATGGAAGGACACTCTGGAGGAAACCATTGTTCTCTAAAAAAAATTCCTACACACCTCAAGTTTGCAGAAGACCACCTAAATGTTCTACAACGCTGCTGGGACAATGTTCTTTGGAAAGATGAGACAAATGGTGAACTTTTTGGCAGAAATGCACATTGCTATGTTTGGCGGAAAAAGGGAACTGCAGACCAACAGCAAAACCTCATACCATAAACATCATAGTTTGCGGCTGCTTTACTGCCTCAGGGTGTGGGCAGCTTGCAAGCGTTGAGGGAACAATGAATTCAAAATTGTACCAAGACATTTTATAGAAGAATATCAGTGTAGCAGTCTGTCACCAGGAATTTAATTAGAAGATGGGTAATGCCTCAAGATAATGATCCAAAAGACAAGAGTAAATCAATAACAGAATGGCTTAAAAAGAAGAAAATTCATGATTTGGAATGGCAGAGTCAAAGTCCTGACCTTAATTCTATAGAAATATTGTGCAAGGACCTGAATAAGCAAGGAACCCCACCAACATCACAGAGTTGAAGCACTTTTGTAAGGAGGAATGGCCTAAAAGTCCTCCAAATTGATGTGTAGGTCTGATCAACAGTTACCAGAAATGTTTGGTTGAGGCTACTGCTGTACAAGGGAGTCACACCAATTATTGAAAGCAAAGGTTCATATGATTTCCAACAAATACATGTAATTTTGTATCAATTTTTCAATAATGAACAAGTATACATTTTTGAGGTATTTATTTAATTGGGTTTTCTTTATCTAGTTTTAGGACTTGCGTGAAGATCTGATCACATTTGAGGTCATATTTATGCAGAAATAGAGATAATTCTACAGGGTTTACAAATTTCCTAGCACCACTATAAACCTGAATTGCAGACTTACTTTGATACCTGTATTTAAATTCCCCAGATGTTATGGTAAAATCTGAACACGCTCCTGAACAAGGACCTGGGTTAATCTTCTAATTTATTGACTTAACGAGTGGTGCTACTTATACCTATCCACCATCTTAATTTCAGATACCACACCTGAAGGCCACTGACATCCTCAGGTTTAAAAGGCAAAAGGCAGAGGGGAAGGAAAACTTAAGCTTCGACTCCAAATGACTTACATTAATGCCTGTGGCAAATTGGAATGAGGCTGAGTGGTCACAATATGTTCCATTTAACTGATCCAGTGGAAACTGGTAAGTACTGAATTGAGTATGTTGCCATGGAAGAGAATGATCATTTAAACTGGTGACCTTGATGCAGTGGAAAATATATATATTTTTTGCATCATGGCTGTAATCTGCAAAGCCCTCTTTTTGATCATTTAGAGGGGCGAGGAGCTCTGCAATTATGGGGAATATGAAAGGATAGTTTAATTTTACATAACGCCATGGAATTGAAACCACAATCGAATGGAAAACCTTTTATATGTGGTGAATAAAGAAAACTAATTAACTGTATGAACCAGGAAGCTTAAACACTTCAAAAGAAGGAAAAAGGTTCATGAAGCAGACTCCGTAACTTGCTATTCACAAAAAAAACTTACCAATTCTCTTTAGGTACATTGCTTCCATTGTTTCTTCACTTTCCCATCTATTTCTAACACATTCGCCAGATTAACACACTTGCTATCTCAGTCATCTAGCACTATCCAATATTAACACTTACCAGTCTCCTGATTTATGTTGAAAAAACCTTGCGGATTGCCACTGGTAATTTTATAGCTCAGCCTGTCACTTGATCTGGAATCTGGGTCAGACGCTTCGATCTGTACAACGGACACGTCTTTGGGAGAGTTCTCCATGACTTCAGGGTAATAAACTGGCCGAGATGTCTGTGGAGCATTATCATTAACATCCTCAATTTCAACATACACTTCGATGAAGGAGAAGAGAGGCACAACTCCAAGATCAGTGGCATACACTGTGAGCCAGTAATGTGAAGCAGTTTCGTGGTCCAGAAGATCTGCTGTCCTAATTGTACCTGCACAGGGAACAGAAAAAGTAATGACGCATTTAATGTACTGAGGAACGCTAGGCTGATAACAATACTTCTAAGGAATATAGTAAAGCTTCTATCAGTTTAAGTACACAGCTTTTATACTCAGATTTTGCTAAAGTTTGACAATCCCTTCTATGTTAAACATTCAAAAGGTAATTTTACCATGAACTAAATATTTGTAGATTCTTCCCTAGTTTAGAATCCACATTATTAAGAAATCAGTAAAAATCTGCATTTAATAGTTGTTCAGCCTTCTTGGCCTCACATACAAAGATAATTTAAATATTTTTCACATATCTTTCCCCTGAAATAGATCCAAGTTAATTAAAGTGAGATTTTCTGAGATCAAAGGAAAATTGAAGGTCATCTGCTGCTCAAATAACAAACAAGCCAAAGTGCAGCCGAGAAAGATAAGCATATTGCACCTGAAAACAAGATTGATGGAGGGGTGAAGATGAGAAAGTGTTGGGAAGAGAGTCACGAAGAAAGATCTGAACCCAGACAATATTCCACATTCAAAAGTGTTGGAAAAGGCAAATGATAAATTTAATATTAAATCATCGTGTCAGTTGAAAGGAGATATTCTCCAAAGAAATCACCCAATACACAGTTGGTTTCTCCAAATCAGAAGAAACCACAGTAAGAGCACCAAATGGAACATACTAAATTAGCTTTCCAAAACAAACTGTTGTTCATGCTCAAAGATACAGGACTATATGCTGAGGAGTGGACTGAAGCTCTACAAAGTCACAGTTGGTTACATGAAGGAGGTTGGACTTAAGGCCTGAACACAAGTTGTTCTGCAGATTCAGGAAATCCAAAGCAACACACACAAAATGCTGAAGGAACTCAGTGTCTCAGGCAGCATCTATGGAAATGACCCTGAGTTTCAAAAAGCTGGAGTGGAACAAATAATCAAGCTTGTTATGGACCACAGCTCAGTCACCTCCAATCCACTGTGGATCGATCTAAATTGGCTACAGGGATGTCTTCTGTGAGGCCAGGGATCTAAGAAATCTACTCTGCACTCCTATCTGAAGACAGTTCCAAATGTTTCACTTGTGTGTTTTGTTCTCATTTGCCGGATTCCACCCCCATTGAAAAATCTCTTCCTCTGCTCAACGGTCCACCAAAATGCTTGTTTGGATAAAGCAGCTTTGTGGACCTTTGGTCAGATTCATGAGTTAACAGCTCACATAGCTTAACACTCCCACATGATGCCACCCAGATTAAGTCATATTTACAAATCGCCACCAGTTTTAAACACATCCTGCACTACACCAGACAGGTATTGATACAGTCACAAAGTGGAACCTCTGAACGCTAATATTTTCAGGTTGTATATTTCTGTTTTAATTTTCTTTCTTCCCATGCAGTTCACTCCCATGTTTTAGGTCAATTGCTCCCTTGTTTGCTTTGACCCAACTCCGCCAAGGATAACCCAAGGCCCAACAACGAGAGGAACCGGGTTGGGCATGGGGCTAGCGACCCCATCGCATAAAAACCCAGTGCTACAGAAGCTCCGGAGACCTCATCCCTGGGAGAGGAGAGATCTTCAAGGACGGCCTATACCTAGGGACACTTGAGGGACTGGCCCAGCAGCGAGGACCCTGGCAAGCTGCTGTCAGTGGACTGTGCCTCAACGGTGGTAATGAGCTTATGTCAATAAGTTGCTTTGATCTGTAACCTATCAGAGACACTCCCCATGTTCCCTTCACTTCACTGCAAAATGAAGCACACTGGTTTTCTCACTTTCCTAGTTGTGAAGGGTTCTCCCCCCCCAACAGAACTGTTAATTTTTTTCTGATCCACAGTATCTATAGCTTTACTGCTCTAACTATGAGGATTGTATGAAAATGCATCACTCACACTATTAAAAGGTTAATCTGCATCATTTTAACATAAAAATCCTGTAATGTAAAAACAGGATTTTGCATTAGGATCTCAGCAGGCAGTAAAAATACACTTTTCACTTTGCAGTTATCATGCAGCTGTTTTGAATATTTTTCAGGGAAAGGCAAGAAAAATTACCTTAATTCATTAGTTATAATTCAGTGTATTGTCAGCTTATATAATTATTCAGTTGTCTTGCAACTACTGTGTTTTATCTGCAGAAGTCGAGGTGTATTTTCATGTAGATTGAAACTGGCCCAAACTAATTATTTTAGGAAACAATTCTATTGGGGAGCAGTAGCCAAGCTACTGTTCTAATGTAAATAATCAAGAATTACATTAGAACTTCAGCATTTGAATGTAGAGGGGTTTTTATTTTGTCCTTGGGGCATACAGAACACTTTCAAGAAAGTATTTTGCTCTCCAGAGAGAATGAGGGCTCAGCTGTGGAGATGCATTGGAATTAAACATATTCCAGACTAGGTAGACAGCAGACCAGTCCTCCTGAGAATATTAGGAAACTAGTGGAATTTTATCATTATCTTCATGCTTATTTCAGATAGATGATCAATCATGATCTTATTGAATAGTAGAGCAGTTTTGAAAGGCTGAATTAACTAACCCTCTTCTATGCATCATTTTTTAAGCATGCCACAATCATCAATTTTACTGACTTTCAAATCATGACAGAATGAATTGTGGGATGGAACTCAAAGTGGTTTGCAGCTAATTTGAAGACATACAGCCTACAAGGAAGTAGTGGGTACCGCACAGTCCAGCACCAGTAAAGCTCACCACAGCACTGAGCACTACATGGATCATTGTCACTGCTGAAAATTGATGGCTCCTCCATTGAGATTGTTAAGAGCACCAAATTTCTTGGTGTTCACCTGGCGGAGAATCTCACCTGGTCCCTCAACACCAGCTCCATAGCAAAGAAAGCCCAGCAGCGTCTCTACTTTCTGCGAAGGCTGAGGAAAGTCCATCCCCCACACCCCATCCTCATCACATTCTACAGAGGATGTATCCAGAGCATCCTGAGCAGCTGCATCACTGCCTGGTTCTGGAATTGCACCGTCTCGGATCGCAAGACCCTGCAGTGGATCGTGAGGTCAGCTGAGAAGATCATTGGGGTCTTTCTACAGACATTTACACCACACATGGATAGAAAACTGGTTGGCAGATAGAAAGCAAAGGGTAGCGGTGAATGGGTGTTTCTCGGAATGGCAGGTGGTGACTAGTGGGGTGCCACAGGGCTTGGTATTGGGACCACAGCTGTTTATGATTTACGTCAATGATTTAGATGAAGGCATTGAGAATAACATCAGCAAGTTTGCTGATGATACTAAGCTGGGTGGCAGTGTGACATGTGATGAGGATGTTAGGAGAATTCAGGGTGACTTGAATAGGCTGGGTGAGTGGGCAGATACTTGGCAGATGGAAGAACAGGAAGGCAGATTATTATCTGAACGGTGTAGAGTTAGGTAAGGGAGAAATACAAAGAGATCTAGGAGTCCTTGTTCATCAGTCACTGAAGGTGAATGAGCAAGTGCAGCAGGCAGTGAAGAAGGCTAATGGAATGTTGGCCTTTATTACAAAGGCAATTGAGTACAAGAGCAAGGAATTGTGTACAGTTTTGGTCTCCAGGGTTAAGGAAGGACATCCTGGCTGTAGAGGAAGTGCAGCGTAGATTCACAAGGTTAATTCCTGGGATGTCAGGACTGTCTTACGCAGAGGTTAGAGAGACTGGGCTTGTACACGCTGGAATTAAGGAGATTGAGAGGGGATCTGATTGCAACATATAAGATTATTAAGGGATTGGACAAGATAGAGGCAGGAAATATGTTCCAGATGCTGGGAGAGTCCAGTACCAGGGGGCATGGTTTGAGAATAAGGGATAGGTCATTTAGGACAGAGTTAAGGAAAAACTTCTTCTCCCTGTTATGATACCAGCCCCCTCCTTTGTGAAAATCGCAAGAACTCTAGTTAAGGGGGGTCAATGACCCGAGAGAGAGAGCAAGAGAAAAAGAGAGAGAGAGAGAGAGAGACAGGCTGAATGGACACAGGAAATGGAAAGACATTCCACTGGGACAAAAGCTGGTGACTGTGGCATTGTTCTCAGGAGACACCTGGGAACTGCAGACGTGCCAACTCGCAGGGACATTGTAAAGCCCTCGGGCAAAGTGGGCTGGTTGAGAGAGAGATTGCATCACCTGCAACCTGATTGACACCTGAGATCCCGTGAGGCAGTATAAAGAAGGGTCTGAAAGAGGACGACCCTCAGACGCACCAAGGAGACACCAAGAAGCATGATACCGCTTCCCGGGGGAACGGGAAGCCATTTTGAAATAAGCCACGTGCGTTAAATTCCGAATGCGGGGTTTGTGGCTGGAACCAACGGAAGATCGCTTTTATTTAACACCAGGGAAGCCAAATCCTCTGAGGCTGAGGATTTGATTCATCAAGACAACGGCAAGTGTCTCTTTTCCTAACAATCTCTCTTCTCTCTCTCCAACACGTGAAACCAAAAAGGGAAAAGCCTGCAGACTTCAGAGTGACTCTTTATATTTCCAATTGGACTCAGTATTATACCCTAGACAACGAAAGAGCTTATTTCTGAGTGATTATTAATGTACCTGCGTTTTAGATTGAGTATTGACGCATGTTATCTGAATGTTTGTATTAACCTTAATTTTTGTGCCCCTTTATTAATAAAACTTTTGAAAATAGTACCATTGGACTTCAACTGACATATCTATCTTTGCTGGTAAGTTACCTGGTTACGGGGTTTTCGTAACAAGTGGGGTTCTCGTCTCGGGATTTGACACCAAAAAGGGGGAGGTCAGTCAATCGGGATTGTAAGTCAAAACAAAATAATTTGGATCTGGTACGCAGGTAGCCAGACAGAAAAACCAGCAAGGATGGACGTGTGTGAATTTATGGAAAGCGCGACTGTGGCGGCGCTAGAGGTGAGCACCAAAGCAGACTTGTTAAATTTGGCGAAGGGGTTAGAGATGGAAAACGAGCAGAATCAAGCGGAGAGGCAAAGACAGCATGAAATTCGGATCAGAGAGTTAGCAGCAGCCGAGAGAGCGGCAGCGGGGAGAGAAAGAGAGAGGGAGGAGCTAAGGAGAGAGCGGTTTAATGTTAGTCGGGAGCTGAGAGTAGTACCTCCGTTCGAAGAGACGGATGTTGATAGTTATTTCTTGTTTTTTGAAACGGTGGCAGTGAACCAGAAGTGGCCACAAGAGCAGTGGGTCGCGTTGTTACAAAGTGTGTTAGCAGGAGGGAGGATTTGGGCAGCCAGGATGCCGACCCGCCGACCGGCGAGTGCGGTGGCCCCGCCCCTGGAGTACCAAAGCTTTCGCGCATGCGCGGTCACTCGCAGCCTGTCGGAAAAAGCGGCTGAGAAAGAGGACAGTTTAAATGAAGCCAGCGGTGATCTGGCCAAGATGTTTTTACCGACCCTGTACCATGAGGGTTCCGAGGGTGGTAAAACAGAAAGCAGTAAAGTAAAAGCGGGTAAGGGAGAGGAAATAGCCCTGCCCTTAGTGAAGAGAAAGGTCCTAGAGGTAGGAACTAAAGTTGAGAAACGGATAAAGTTGTTAAAATGTCCAGAGTTGGACATGGTTAATCTGTCTGGTATGGCAGAATTGTTTGAAGAAGTTCAGAGTTCTAAAGGTGTTCTCGATGGTCCCGAGAGTGAAATGAGGGCAGTCTTAGAGAGGAAGGGTATCCTTGCTGTGGAGAAGTCAGCTGAAATGGCCGAGGAGGTTGTTTCAGCTCGCAGGGTTGCGCCTTCCCCAACGGGGGGCTGCCTAGAGAGTAGCTGGAAGGATCGGGGGACGTTAGAATTTGAAAAAGGTACGGGTATTGAAAGCCTGGAAGGGGCCAATGTCCCGTTTGAGTGTGTCCAAGATGGGGGCGCACGTGGTGCTGAACCTGGTAACAGCGCTCAGGGGAAGTCTGAGGTGTTTGATTCAGGGGGACGGGGCGGCCGTCTTTGTGGATCAGATAGGGTTGGTTCAGTAGGAAAAGGGTTAACCTTGGTAACCGTGGGAAGTGTGAGTTCCACGGTGTTTGTGTTCGAGAGTGGGGCCAAGGTTAATGCCGAATTTAAGGGGGGAATGAGGATTGTTGTTGAAGGAGAGTCTGTAGTTCCCAAGTCGAAGGAAGAAATTTTAAACCTGGCAGATCGCTCACAGAGTGAGTCGGGAAATAGCGGGGCCCCCCACTCTATTGTTACGCCAGGGTGGGGTGTGAAGAGGTTGCATTCGAAATGCTACCTGAAAGAGGAGTTGGAATTAAAAACAAATAGCCTGAAGGGTCTTGACAGTTTGGGGCATGGTGTTGAAAAAAATAGCCCCGATGAACGAGGCGGGCGGGAGTTCACCACGCCAAATTACTCAAAGTCCCAACGGGGGGACTCGCCAGAAAAGAGGTGACGGTTAATGGGGATGCCATTTTTTTTAAACAGCAAAGCAGGTTTTACGGGTTGCGCCAAAGCCTGTGAATAATAAAGACAGACCTTTGGAGACCTGCCGGCGAAGTAAACCGACCGAAACGATTAGTATTCGCATAAACTTTTGTAGATGCACCTAAGCTAAGATCACACCTCCGCAGTTTTGTGGCTGAAAACAAATAAATAGGTGGTTATTGAATTGAAGTCTGATGCTACAAGACTTTAAGATATTAAGATGTTAAGATATTAACTAAAGGGGCACTGTACTTGTTAACTGTTTAGATGCTGACTTGAATGTATAACTGTATTACTCTGTAGTGAAAAGAAAAGCTTCTGTATTGTATTAGATTCAAAATTTCTGTAAGACTGTACCACTCTGGGTTTTAACCGCTGGTAAAAACCTTTTTAAGAGGGGAGGTGTTATGATACCAGCCCCCTCCTTTGTGAAAATCGCAAGAACTCTAGTTAAGGGGGGTCAATGACCCGAGAGAGAGAGCAAGAGAAAAAGAGAGAGAGAGAGAGAGAGACAGGCTGAATGGACACAGGAAATGGAAAGACATTCCACTGGGACAAAAGCTGGTGACTGTGGCATTGTTCTCAGGAGACACCTGGGAACTGCAGACGTGCCAACTCGCAGGGACATTGTAAAGCCCTCGGGCAAAGTGGGCTGGTTGAGAGAGAGATTGCATCACCTGCAACCTGATTGACACCTGAGATCCCGTGAGGCAGTATAAAGAAGGGTCTGAAAGAGGACGACCCTCAGACGCACCAAGGAGACACCAAGAAGCATGATACCGCTTCCCGTGGGAACGGGAAGCCATTTTGAAATAAGCCACGTGCGTTAAATTCCGAATGCGGGGTTTGTGGCTGGAACCAACGGAAGATCGCTTTTATTTAACACCAGGGAAGCCAAATCCTCTGAGGCTGAGGATTTGATTCATCAAGACAACGGCAAGTGTCTCTTTTCCTAACAATCTCTCTTCTCTCTCTCCAACACGTGAAACCAAAAAGGGAAAAGCCTGCAGACTTCAGAGTGACTCTTTATATTTCCAATTGGACTCAGTATTATACCCTAGACAACGAAAGAGCTTATTTCTGAGTGATTATTAATGTACCTGCGTTTTAGATTGAGTATTGACGCATGTTATCTGAATGTTTGTATTAACCTTAATTTTTGTGCCCCTTTATTAATAAAACTTTTGAAAATAGTACCATTGGACTTCAACTGACATATCTATCTTTGCTGGTAAGTGAAACCAGTTACTGGTTTCATAACATCCCAGAGAGTTGTGGGGGTCTGGAATGCACTGCCTCGGAAGGCAGTGGAGGCCAATTCTCTGGATGCTTTCAAGAAGGAGCTAGATAGGTATCTTATGGATAGGGGAATCAAGGGATATGGGGACAAGGCAGGAACCGGGTATTGATAGTAGATAATCAGCCATGATCTCAAAATGGCGGTGCAGGCTCGAAGGTCCGAATGGTCTACTTCTGCACCTATTGTCTATTGTCTATTGCCACACTGCACCCGCAAAGCTAACAGTATTGTGAAGGACCCCACGCACCCCTCATACAAACTCTTCTCCCTTCTGCCATCTGGCAAAAGGTACCGAAGTATTCAGGCTCTCACAACCAGACTGTGCAACAGTTTCTTCCCCCAAGCCATCAGACTCTTCAATACTCAAGAGTCTAGACTGACATCTACATCATTTATTATTATATTGTAATTTGTCCTCTACTGTGCCTATTGTCTTGTTTATTAATTATTGTACTGCCCTGCGCTATTTTGTGCACTTTATGTAGTCTTGTGCAGGTCTGTAGTCCAGTGCAATTTTTATGTTGTTTTACGTAGTCTAGTGTAGCCTTGTGATGTCTCACATAGTCTAGTGTAGTTTTGTGTTGTTTCATGGGTCCTGGAGGAACGTTGTTTCGTTTTTAGTGTGTACTGTACCAGCAGTTTATGGTCAAAATGACAATGAACTTGACTTGAAAGCAGTATCCATCATCAAAGACCCCCACCACCCAGGTCATGCTCGCTTCTTGCTGCTGTCATTAAGGAGGTGGAAAAAGGAGCCTCAGGACCTACATCACCAGGTTCAGGAACATTGATTTCCTCTGAACCAGCAGGCTCTTAAAACCAGAGGGAAAAAGTTCATGCTCCTATCACTGAACTGGACTCACTTTCAAGGACATTTCACCTTATTTGTTTATGACTATTACTTTTCTTCCCTCTTTCTCTTGTATTTGCATTTTTTTGTTTTGCTTTCACATTGACTTAACTATACATTTGGTTGACAGGTTTATTTTATTATCAAAGTATGTATGCAGAATACAACTCTGAGAATTGTTTCCTCCAGATAGCCACGAAACAAAAAAAAACCATGGAGGTCATTGAAAGAAAAGACATCACCCCGCCCCCAACACATGAACAAAAACGGAACAGAAAAATTAAACTCACAAACCCCAAACCCCAACCCCCCCCCCTCGCAAAAAAACTAACATATCGGCCACATGGGGAAAAAAACAGCAACAGTAATATCAAACCCACAAACCCCTCTCTCACACACACAAAAATCTAACAGACCACCTGTGCTGAAAAACACCAACAGGAACATCAAATCCCAACCCCTCACTTGCACAAAAAAACTAATGTTATCACCCATCGGGAAAATGGAAACAAGGACATCAAATCCCAACCCCCAACATGCCAATCGGCAACAAGAAAGAAAACACAGAAAACTGAAAGAGTTGGATGTGGCCCTTCATTAGTCTTGTCGTGTTTCTTGTATTTACTGCAATTGCCTGTAAGAAAATTAATCTCAGGATTGTACCTATCTATATACAGTATATACACACCCACACACTAGAAAAAACATTTTAAACTATAAAACATTTTTCATATTAAAAATAACCATGGCATTAAATTGAGCCTGTGAAGTGCTCTACTTCAGTCACTATAGCTAATTTCCTTTAATATACTGTATATCTTGTGGTAAGGTGGAGTTCATTGCTACAATCCAGGAATGTGATTAGTTTGGTTTGCAGTCTAAAACAGAAACAGGCAAGTCTGCAGTCTGAGCAACAAGTCCCAGAAATAGCTTGAGGCCCTGAGAGTGGATCAGGCAATTTAGCTGCTGTAGTAGATATCCAATATTGCAGAATCCACAATGTGACCATATAAACAGGACCTTAGCTTTGAAAGAATTTCAAAGATATATTGTCCAGATTACTAATCATTTGGTTTCATAATATTTCTGACTTAAAATGTTATGACATTACTGTCTCTTTTCCTTTATTGTAAGACAAGTTAAACACAGTTCATTGGATGTTTAAATTAATTAATTAGAATGAAAATAGAGAAAGCAAATAAATATTAATTTACAAATAATTAAGTATAATGAAAAAGTAGATGCTAACCTATTACTATGATAGATGCTATAGCTAGGGCTGATTCACTCCTTTTTATTACCCAATGGTGTAAATGAATCCCTCATCATCCACACATACTGCTAGCTAAACTTAACAGCAGCTCCACCTAGTTAAGCACATTTCTCCTTGGCTCGACTAATCACTTCTGGAGTTATTGGTCCTTTCAAATTTATCTAATTGCCTTCGTGACCACTGGAGCCAAATAATGTTTGGAATCTGATTTCAGCAGCAACAGTAGTCTAAAATTTATAAATAATATATCATGGCCAAGATCCAAGAGTACATGCTTGTGCCAAAACTATCGAACCACAGCTCCACTCTGGGTAACAGTAAAATGTAAAGGTTGACATACAACTCCAAAACATCTTCACTTGGTTAAAAATCCTAGTTCCTAAATAATTATAAGCCAAAGGAAAACAGTCAAATAAATATAACCAGAAGCTTCACAGAGTCATTGTATCAAATTGTCAGTCTCAATAGCAGACCTTGTTCCAATTTTAGATACAAACAGGCTCAAGGATAGCTTTTACCCCAATGTTATTAAGACTATTGAATGGTTCTCTAGTATGATAAAATGGACAGTTGGTCTCACAATCTACCGTGTTATGATCTTGCATCATATTGTTTACCTGCAGTGCATGTTTTCCATAGCTGTTACACTTTATTTTGCATTCAATAATTGGTTTACCTTGCACAACCTGAATGCACTGCGTAATCACCCAGAGAAGGAAGGATTCAAAGGGGGGAAAGGGGCCACAGTGGTTGACAAAGGAAGTCAGAGATTGCATAGTATTAAAAAAAAGGAAATATGACAGAGCTAAGGTGAGTGGGAGGACAGATGATTAGGAAGTTTCTAAGGAACAACAGAACTTAACTAAAAAGACAATACGGGGAGAAAAAATGAGGTACGAACGCAAGCTAGCCAGGAATATAAAGGAAGATAGCAAAAGCTTTTTTAGGTATGTGAAGAGAAAGAAGATAGTTAAGAACAATGTTGGGCCCTTGAAGAATGAATTGGGTGAAATTGTTATGGGAAACAGAGAAATGGCAGAAGAATTTAGTGAGTACCGTAGATTCCGGACTACAGAGCGCACCTGATTAAAAGCCGCTGGCTCTAATTTTAGAAATAAAATCAATTTTTTACTTGTAAAGGCCGCACCGGATTTTAGGCCGCACCGGATTTTCGGCCGCAGGTGTCCCACGTTGTAATATGAGATATTTACACAGAAAGATATTACACGTGAGGATTTTTTAACTTTTAATTAAATCCATATGGTAACAAAAACAAATACATATTGCAAATGCTTTTTTTCGAACCGTGCCCGTAACGCGGCTACTTTTAAATATACGTTGCGTATACTTCTTTACTGAACAACATTCCAATATCTCCTAACGACTGGTAAAAAATATATATACTGCAGCCTACCAGGAAAAGTTATTGATCGCCTTTAACTTAAAAGCAGCGTTTTCGCTCCGCCGCTCGACCCCCGCCGTCCCATTTATCGCAATCGGCATTTAAAAGCAGCGTTTCGCTCGGGTCTAATGCCCCCTCCTTCCCGTTTATCGCAAACCGGTATCCCACAAGACGCGGCGAAACCGGGTGTGACGTCATAGCATCCCACGATGTAGTACAGAAAACAAATATAGTTAAAACTCTTCTAACTTTAACTAGAAAATGAATTACTAAGCGAAAATATTATAAACTAAATAACTGCCATAAAGGCAGCACAATGCTTTTCTTCGAGTGTTTTCCATGTTGATGAGGGTGAGTACAAATGACTGAATTACAGTAATTTAATTGTGAAAGTGCGCTTGATTTATCGTACAATTTCATTGGACCTCTGTGAACTACTCATCAATTTTATTGGTCTACTGTTACGAGGCAAAATGTTTTCGGCGGCATGAAAAAAAATAATGTATTAGCCGCTCCGTTTTAAAGGCCGCAGAGTTCAAAGCTGTTCAAAATGTGGGAAAAAAGTAGCGGCTTAAAATCCGGAATCTACGGTACTTTAGATCTGTTTTCACTAAGGAAGACACAAGCAATCTCCCAGATGTATGGATGGGCCAAGGACATAGGGTAACAGAGGAAATGAAACAGATTGACATTCGGAAAGAAGCGGTGATGAAAAGACTGATGGGACTGAAGGCTGACAAATCCCCAGGTCAAGATGGTCTGCACCCTAGGGTACTAAAGGAGGTGGCCCTGGAAATTGCGGATGCATTGGTAATCATTTTCCAATGTTCCTTAGATTCAGGATCAGTTCCTGAGGATTGGAGAATGGCTAATGTTATCCCACTTTTTAAGAAAGGAGGGAGGGAGAAAACAGAGAACTATCGACCTGTCAGCCTGACATCGGTGGTGGGAAAGATGCTAGAGTCCATTATTAAGGATGAAATAGTGGCATATCTAGATAGCAGTGATAGGATTGGGCCGAGCCAGCATAGATTTACCAAGGGTAAATCATGCTTGACTAATCTGTTGGGAGTTTTTCGAGGATGTAACCAGGAAGTTAGACGGGGGAGATCCAGTGGATGTAGTGTACCTTGATTTTCAGAAGGCATTTGATAAGGTCCCACATAGAAGATTGGTGGGTAAAATCAAAGTTCAGGGCATCAGGGGGAAGGCATTGACATGGATAGAAAACTGGTTGGCAGATAGAAAGCAAAGGGTAGCGGTGAATGGGTGTTTCTCGGAATGGCAGGTGTTGACTAGTGGGGTGCCACAGGGCTCGGTATTGGGACCACAGCTGTTTACCATTTACGTTAACGATTTGGATGAAGGCATAGAAAATAACATCAGCAAATTTGCTGATGATACTAAGCTAGGTGGCAGTGTGACATGTGATGAGGATGTTAGGAGAATTCAGGGTGACTTGGATAGGCTGGGTGAGTGGGCAGATACTTGGCAGATGACGTTTAATGTGAATAAGTGTGAGGTTATCCACTTTGGGAGTAAGAACAGGAAGGCAGATTATTATCTGAACAGTGTAGAGTTAGGTAAGGGACAAATACAAAGAGATCTAGGAGTCCTTGTTCATCAGTCACTGAAGGTGAATGAGCAAGTGCAGCAGGCAGTGAAGAAGGCTAATGGAATGTTGGCCTTTATTACAAAGGGAATTGAGTACAAGAGCAAGGAAATTCTTTTGCATTTGTACAGGGCCCTGGTAAGACCACACCTGGAGTATTGTGTGCAGTTTTGGTCTCCAGGGTTAAGGAAAGACATCCTGGCTATAGAGGAAGTGCAGCGTAGATTCACGAGGTTAATTCCTGGGATGTCTGGACTATCTTACGCAGAGAGGTTAGAGAGACTGGGCTTGTACACGCTGGAATTAAGGAGATTGAGAGGGGATCTGATTGCAACATATAAGATTATTAAGGGATTGGACAAGATAAAGGCAGGAAATATGTTCCAGATGCTGGGAGAGTCCAGTACCAGAGGGCATGGTTTGAGAATAAGGGGTAGGTCATTTAGGACAGAGTTAAGGAAAAACTTCTTCTCCCAGAGAGTTGTGGGGGTCTGGAATGCACTGCCTCGGAAGATAGTGGAGGCCAATTCTCTGGATGCTTTCAAGAAAGAGCTAGATAGGTATCTTATGAATAGGGGAATCAAGGGATATGGGGACAAGGCAGGAACCGGGTATTGATAGTAATTGATCAGCCATGATCTCAAAATGGCGGTGCAGGCTCTAAGGGCCGAATGGTCTACTTCTGCGTCTATTGTCTATTGTAATAATTTGATCTACATGAATAGTACGCAAAACCAACTTTTCACTATAGCTCAGCCTATAGTGACTAATTCCATTCCAAGGTGCTTAAATTCTACCTATGGTCCAATTTTAGGGTAATAAATGGAATCTTGAAAATGCAATATCAAGCAACTTATTAGATAGTCTCTGAGGTAAAATATAAATGAATGGCCATTTTTTATATTATGTGAAAAGAACCAAGGCTACAAAATTAACGGTTACATAATACTAGCTTACATTGCAGGTAATAAAGATCTTAATTCACTCTTTCCACAGCTCTGTGACCCCCTCACCCCACCCACTGAACTGCGAATGTTGAGATGTACTAAGGCAGACTAAATCACCCTGTTTCCATGATACGGTGGTCATCTTGGGACAACTGGATAAACATATTAATTTTTTTTTAAATAAGCAATCTGAATTTGTACAAGTGCATTGTTCGTGAAAGTATATTTTTAAGTCATTTTAATTAATTCACAGGACAAGAAAAACAATTCTGAGCTGATCAGGATACAGTAGCCTGAGTCTGTTATATTTATTTTATTTTCAATTATCAAAGACTTCAGATACATGACAGCAAGAAATTGTGACTTATTATTTAAAATAGAGTGAAAAGTCAAACTCCCATTGGATCAATTACGTTTGATTCAGCTATTAACAAGAATTGTCTTCACTTTTTCCAAAAACCACTACCTTGTGAACAGCCAAGCATTTTAACCTTCATGGTTACAGGTTCAATGTTCAATGGAAAAAATGCATTATAAACCAGGCATGAGCTGTATAGGTTTTGGAGGAGAGTAGCCATTTTCTGACGTGTTACAAGCATGTTGCTCAGTCTTCTGCTTATGATATGTTTTGCTGGTTAGTAACCTTTCAAATATTTCTGCTTTAATTTTAGCTGGCAAATTACAGTGTTCTTTGAACTTCATGAGCCTCTCTGTATTTTTGACACAAAGTCGAAAATGTATGAAGTGAAAGATTCCTTTGTCGTCACGTGACACGTGCTGCACAACAAATCCAAGTAAAACTTCAATCCACTTCTCAAACATTAACAAAAGAAATTAAGTTACAACTTGAAAGCCTGATTGCAGATTATGTATAGAAAATACAACTTTTCAGTTATTTTAAAACCGAATAAATTTCCATCACTAGATATACGGCTTTTACCGTGACAAAATTAATGCTGTTGAAAGATATAACTATCTTCCCCTCTGACAAGCTTTCTTTACTGTGTAACAAAGACTAAAAATACTGTTTTGCCCTGCTGTATTCACTAAGGAGTAATCACAATCAGACTTCACAATACCGTATTGGTTTTATGGCAAGTCCTTCACTATCATCTATGTTCTGCATTTCAAACACTAATCCAATTTAAAAGTTCAAAGTAAGTTTATTATCAAAGAACATATGTCACCATAAACAACGCCACGATTCAATTTCTTGCGGGCTTACTAATCCAATAACCATAATAGAATCAATTAGGGCAGACAACTAGTGTGCAAAAGATAAACTGTGCACATACGAAAAGAAAGAAAAAAAACAATTAATAATTTTTGAGAACAGGAGATGAAGAGTCCTTGAAAGCAAGTCCATAGATTGTGGGAACAGTTCAATGATGGGGCAAGTGAAGTTATCCCCTCTGGTTCAGGAGCCCGATGGATGGGGGGTAATGACTATTCCTGAACCTGGTCATGTGAGTCATGTGGCTCCTGTAGCATCTTCCTGATGGCTGCAGTGGTAAGAGGGCATGACCTGGGTGGTGGTGGAGAAAGTCTCACAGCAAGATGACTGCATATCCACAGCCACATTCCTTGTATTAGGTGAAGATTCAGTGGAAAAGACTCCTCGAGATATATATCATTTGCACCTTACTTTCGAGTTTCAGTATTTTTGCCAATATTTGGAGCAAGGCTGAGAGGTCAAGGACAAATAGTCTTTCATCCATTAACTGGCTAACATTTCTAGTTTAATAAGTTTGCTTTTCTGCACAAGTTTGAAATATTAGTTTTGCATTTCTATATCACCCCCGACCGCTTTAATATTATTTTTCCTTGTGTTTTCAAGCAATGTTGCTATCCATCTGCCTTAAATCCTTTTATATCATATATTCCCTCAACAATTCAATAATGCTGAACCTCATCGTACTATTTACAAGAACATACGTTCTTTGCTTCCTTTGATAATTCACTTAAATCAATCAATCATGGTAACTATACCAGATCAGTTCTGTTGTTAACTCAGATTTTTTTAAAAAATAAATCCTCAGCTTTATAATTTAGCTTTGTGATCACGAACCACAATTTTTTTGACTTACTGCATGGCAAATGTGGTTTGAAGGGCATAAACAGAAGGATAAACCTGGACACAAACTGAAATTACCTGTAGTCAAAATATTCCCTTCCTTGCTGCTATGTGTTGAAAACTCATTATATTCAAAGCAGAAATACTCCCATGTAACATATTATTCATAACCTCAAACTGAAAAGAATTGTAGCTCTCAGCTACAACTTGCTTTACCCGTAACTAATAGTTCACAGAGAAAGCTCAGTTGATTTGACTGCAGTGAACCAACATAAATAATGAATTGTGAGACCATTTATGCTCATATTTCAGGTATTTGCATACCACTTAATTAAAATCACCATTTCCTAATTAAACTCCAATGTCAAGCATGGGACTCACTTCCTATTAATTCCAAGTAGCTGAGGAGACATCCAAAAGTTCTCCCCAATGCATTTCCCTAGCGTGATGTAAATTACCACATTAACAGGATTACGTGGGATCAGATTCTGGCTCCAAGCTTTTGCAGGGTAGCGGAAGACAGCTTGATGAGCCATGGTTTGAAGCAACATTGCAGCATAGCAAACAAGCAACTCATTGGCAGAGTAAACATCGGACACACTAAAATATGAATAGCAAGCTCAATTTGCTATTAAGGAAGATCCATACATAAGGTAGAAATAGTTGGGCTGACAAGGCGTTAATGGCCGTCATATATGGTTTCATTCGTTGACTAGCAATGAAATGGTGTATCAAGGAAGGCAAGGAGCTGAAAATAGCATGGAGCATAAAATAAAAGCCAGGTTACAAGCTGGCAGCAATCCTCAGTTCTCTTATGAAGTTAGTTAACTCTGTTCTGTTCCTTCTTAAATCACATTCTTTTTTTTAAATAGGTCAAAAGGTTTGCTGATTTCCCCCCCCCCCCCCCCCAAATTTAATACAGGATATTGTATCTGGAAACAAGTCCCGGGAACTGATTTTCTTTTAACCTGGATATTTGGCAGTAGAAAAACCAATTTGTTCTCTTTGGAAAGGTGAATTTACACAATATATCTCAATTTTGTGCAGATGTAGAATGGATAACAATCTGGCAATCTATTGAACGTGCTTTCCACTGCACAAAATCATTATCCAGCCTATAACAAAGACATGACAGCAGTGTTGGTTTTACAATTACAGTGAACATAAACTGAGTGCCTGCGTTCAAATTAACTGTGAAGTGCAGCAAAGAAACATGCCAGGTTCCAGCAAGTTTCACTACGTTGACCACTCAGTACCAGGCTCTCATTTCATTCACCTTATTGCTACAGTATCACTATTAGCCGAAAAGTATGATAGATAGATAGATACTTTATTCATCCCCATGGGGAAATTCAACTTTTTTTCCAATGTCCCATACACTTGTTGTAGCAAAACTAATTACATACAATACTTAACTCAGTAAAATATGATAAAAATATGATATGCATCTAAATCACTATCTCAAAAAGCATTAATAATAGCTTTTAAAAAGTTCTTAAGTCCTGGCGGTAGAATTGTAAAGCCTAATGGCATTGGGGAGTATTGACCTCTTCATCCTGTCTGAGGAGCATTGCATCGATAGTAACCTGTCGCTAAAACTGCTTCTCTGTCTCTGGATGGTGCTATGTAGAGGATGTTCAGAGTTATCCATAATTGACCGTAGCCTACTCAGCGCCCTTCGCTCAGCTACCGATGTTAAACCCTCCAGTACTTTGCCCACGACAGAGCCCGCCTTCCTTACCAGCTTATTAAGACGTGAGGCGTCCCTCTTCTTAATGCTTCCTCCCCAACACGCCACCACAAAGAAGAGGGCGCTCTCCACAACTGACCTATAGAACATCTTCAGCATCTGCTATGTATTTTTGAATAAAATTCCCCTTTCATTTCAAAATACAACTTGGTAATAGTTATTTTTTTGTTGTTGTCACGCACACTGATACAGTGAAAACTTTATTTTGCATGCCTTCCATATAGATTATTCCAACACATAAGCACATTGAGTAGGATAAAGGAAAAAGCAATAACAGAGGAAGAATATAGCCAGTTACAGGGAAAGTGTATTGCAGGTAGACAATGAAGTAGAAAGGCCACAACTTTTTTTTAAAAAGTAAAAGTCTTGTAACAACAAGATGTCCTCAAGGATAGTGGTGCAAGACATCAAGCTTTTATATCTTCTGCCAGATGAAAGAAAGAAGAGAGAATAATCTGAATGGGAAGAGTTTTTGATTATGTTGGTTGCTTTGCCAGAGCAGCAGGAAGTGTAGACAGAGTCCGTGGGAGGGAGGGTGATTTTCACGATGGACATAGCTGTCTACTACTCTCCGCAATTCTTTGTAGAGTAGATGTATCAAGCTAGCATGCTTCCCTATAGTGCATCTATAAGATTTGGGGAGGGTTAATAGGGACAAGTCAAGTTTCCTTAGCCTTTTGAGTAAGTAGAGGCACTTTGCATGTTAATTGTTGCTTTGCTTTTATTTTTTTGCTTCTCAGGCCACTTAGTTCAGTGCTCTTCCAAACTCAAAGAATATGCTGTATATTTGACAAACCAGAGTGAGCAATCCATGTTCTTACACTGGGACTGTAAAGAATGGGTGCATCCCTCATAGCATGCCTTCGTGGTGCTCTTTTAAATGACACTCAGCCAACAGAAGTGCACGTAACTCCAAATCTGCCTTTTCTTCACATCCATAGAGCATGCTTTTATGCTCATTCCGTCAGGCCTACCTGACGAAAGAGTTGATTTTGTGAAAAAAAAAGTTACTCGCGTGACTCATTTGAATCACTGCACACAAAGTTTAGAACACACACATGTGCACGTTCACTGTGGCTAACCACCAGACACTCAATATGGATCCAAGCCAAAACTGGGGAACCTGCTCATCCGTCAGCAATGTCTCACAGCTAATAGTCAATGGCAGTCCATTGTTCCTCCCTGGTTTTCAGTAGTGTTGACAGTTATTGCCTGAAGCTAGAATACCAAGCTACAGAATACAGAACAAAAGCAGATTTTACTTCTCCTGGGAATTAAATAGATGTTAACTCTCTCCTCCAAAGTGATACGTCTGCTGACCAACAGTGGGTAAATGAAGCCAATGAAAAAGTTTGCATTTAATTAGCCAAATTAAAACATTAGGTGAGATGGAGAGGACTAAGTGTTTATCTACTGTAAAGAATGAATGTTACCTAACATGTCACACAAAATGCTGGTGGAACACAGCAGGCCAGGCAGCATCTACAGGAAGAAGCACTGTCGACGTTTTGGGCCAAGACAGTACTTCTTCCTATAGATGCTGCCTGGCCTGCTGTGTTCCACCAGCATTTTGTGTGTGTTGTTTGAATTTCCAGCATCTGCAGATTTCCTCGTGTTGTCACCTAACATGTATTCAAATACATAGAAAATTAAAATGAGTTCAGTCTTGCACAACTGTCAGGTTTCAGTAAACTACCTTAGATAAATTGAAGCAAATTATTTGATAATAATTGTGTCTGCATGCAAGAGTTACTGAAAGCCAACTACAAAGTTGCAGTTCTCAGCAGAATACAAACCTTAACTACCTGTAAGTTGCAAGCTATCAGTACTTATCTTAAAGGTTTTGATATTAAAATTTCAAATTAGATAATGACCACCCCCACCCAAAAAAAATGTAGATTTTTGCTTTAAAATTAACTTTAATCACTAGCTAGAAGCATTGGTCAAATGTTTGGGACTACAAACTGGTTTTCCATCAAACACCCCTAAACATACTGTATGTTCTTTGGTCAATTCCATCTAAAACAAATATTAGTGCCAATTTGCTTTTTAATCTGTGCATGAGAACTACATGTCGATATTGATCACTGTTTTAAACCAACAGCACCTTAAAAAACAATGTAGACAATAGAGTAGTTTGGAAAATAAACTACAAAGAACACTTGGGCCGAGTGCTCGAATGGCATAGACAGTTGAGAAATTAAGTTCAAGAACTACGTATCAGTGAATAAAAACTAATGACTGTAATTCTGTCTTCTACAACTATCATAAAGATTATGCCGTACAGGAGGGTGAAGAGACTACTTGTAATATTTTGTCCATCAGTAACACAATTCCATTCATAATGATCTGATCTGATGAGGCTTACTCCTCTGGGGTTTCAGATCCAAAATCCATGTTATTTCCCCTTTCGAGAAAAATAAACTTCACCTTTGTTGTAAGCACTTGCATTATCTGGCTTCTGTTGCCTGAACCAGATGTTGCACATCATGCCTCTAATTAGTCAGATTCTGTAGCAACATTTTAGATAATAGGTTAAAGCTGTGAGAACCATGAGACACAGCAGCATCCTTTTGATTTCAGATCATGTTGCTAGGCAATGTTTCTTAGTTTTATGACTTTGTTACAGGTTGTCTGGTTTTGAACAGAGGAAGTAAAGGTTTTCAATGCAAGATAACTTCAGCATACAGTCGGCCCTCCTTATCAGTGGGGGATTGGTTCCAGGACAACTCGCGGATACCAAAAAACGCAGATGCTCAAGTCCCTTATTTAACCTGTCTCAGGTGGACTTTAGGACCCGGCGGAGCTCTGGACCTTATTTAATCTGTCTCAGTGCAGTGAACTTTAGGACCTGGTGGAGCTCGGGACCCGCCGCCCACAGTGTTTCTGTTCCATCAAAAACGATCACAATTAAAAATAAAGTGGAAATAATAAAGCGATCCGAAAGAGGTGAAACCTTATCAGTCATTGGGAAAACGTTAGGCTACAGTCAGTCAATGATTGGAACAATTTTAAAGGATAAAGTGAGAATAATGGAGCATGTGAAAGGCCCTTATTACTAAGCAATGCAGTGGTTTAATTATAGAAATACATATGTTTCTTAAGTGTTTTATATGCATAGAAAGGTAAAATATATACTATATAATAAGACAAACATTTGACTAACTGATGCTAAATAATACCAGATGTACCTGTTCCAATTTAGAAAAATTCCTCTTTTTTTCGATTCCCGATCCGCTGTAACCTATGCACATCCTCCCGAATACTTTAAATCATCTCTAGATTACTTATAATAACTAATACAATGTAAATGCTATGTAAATAGTTGTTATACTGTATTGTTTAGGGAATAATGACAAGAAAAAAGTCTGTACATGCTCAAACAACAAGTGCTGGAGACAGAACTTCCAGGTTTTCCCGATCCACAGTTAGTTGAATCTGCGCATGCAGAACCCGCAGATAAGGAGGGCCGACTGTACAAGTATTCTGTTGTGATGGCCTGGTCACAAGTGCCTTCAGCTGTATGATACTACTTTAACTAAAGGCTGAGAAACACAGCTCCTTTAATACTTTTGATCAGCAACCCCAAACATGCTTCAGTGGTTCAGACAAACCAAAGCCACAATAGAGCTGGTAAAAGATACAGAGTGTGATGCTTTTCTTCGACCAACTTGTATATAGCCAATTAAGTAGAATAAAAATACCAGTTCCATTAATTCCAGCAAGTTTGTATCAATTACAACAAGCTATCTTTCCAATTCTATAACATTACAACATACTATTTACATTTTTGCAATTTATCTGTAATCCATGCTCTTAATTTGATTCTTTAATGTTGGGATTAAAGCCGCATTTCTCTGAAGCAATGAATAAACTGGAAGTTCTATACAGGTTTGAAACATGTTGTACAGTGCAAAGAAGTGAGTGAATAAGGTAAAATAAGTACATGGATGGGATGACCAAGGGGGACTATGGTCCAGGTGGGAGTAGGCAGAATAATAGTCCAGCATGAACTTGATGGGTTGAATGAGCTCGGTCTGTGCTCTACGACTATAAATCCAAGAATGAAAATTAACTAAGTTGAAATAGGTATACATGTGTGAAAAAAAAGTGAAAACATTACTGAAATCTACTGAAGAAAATTCAAGAGGCCAATAAAGATGCCTTCAACTGTTTTCAATTGTGTGCTTCCACGACCTAAGACCATGACTCAGAGGCGTCCCACTTGAACAATGACAGGACTAAAATAGAACATTAGGTACAACCCAGCTCAGAAGTAGAGGGGGAAAATCTCAAATTTACTTCGATCTCATCATTCAAAAGCTCAATGCCCTCCAGTGTACTCACAGTAATCTGAAAACAAACCAATTGAGATAAAGAAAATGTGACAATGGATAAAACAAAGGAAAGTTTAAAAATAAAGAGCAGGAATCACCGGTATCTCCTGCAGCTCAGATGATTAATTGTCCTTTGCTAGCAATAATGTTATACAGCAGTGAAATACTATACTTTTACTGTTTCCACATAGTTAGAATAGGAAAGCTCAGAGAGAACGAGCCCAACATTTTAGTCCTTGTAGCTCAAGTGCACCCAAATTGGGCAGTAGCTCATTCAATAGCACAAAGTAACTCACTGTCTACATTAGTGAACTCTACATTGTGGCAAAAAAAAATTCTAACTCTATCAAGGATTTATTGTTAGAAGGCTGCAAGGCATAACTTAATACTCAAAACTGGTTTTGTAATATGTATGATCCGAAGTTCAATTTCTATGCAAGCAAAAATGTGGAAACAAAGCAAAATATTGTTAATACTGGAAGTGAGAAATTTGTTTCTTCCTCCACAAATGCCAAGTAGTTTTAATACTTTTTCTTCATGGAAGGATGTAAAAGACAGCTGAAGAAATGAGGATCTGGAATTGCAACCAAAATAGAGCCATGAAAATGAAATAAAACAAAATAGAAAATGAGGAGCACAAAATAACATTATTAGTCAAATACTAATCTTGCTTGTTTCAATAAGGATATCAAATGATAACATTAAAAGATAACTAAATGCAAAAGGAAGCAGTTCTTTTTAAAGCAGGTAGTGTTGCACACTCAGGTTTGAATATTATTCAAATCTGCAGGCGATTACTCTAGTAAAACTAAACCCAGCTATCCTTAGCACTGCATTTCTAGATCTTTTTGCTCCATCAACCTACATCTCAAAATATTCCAGTGCTGAGCCGGCTATTCTCTGTGCTGATACTTGCCATTGCTTATAAATGATTCTGATTAAGTTACAACTTTTAAAAAGAAGAAAAAATAGAATGCATAGAACTTCTCTTTATATTCTTGTGTTAATGCCACAAAAATACAAGAATTACAGGAATTAATTGTTTAACTAATGCAGAAAATAAAAATGAATAAGTGAGCACATAAAATATTGAAAATGCTCAAGTTCTACTAAATGGACAGTGGCCCTGTGAAGAGTTTGTAAGCAAGCCACAGGCCCCATGTCAGGTACAGAAAACAATTGTTGGATTTAACATCATAAAAGTCAGTCGCATTGAATTAAAAAAATGATGTAATCAAAGATAAACAACAGGATTGTTACTGAATTCCACCAATTACTTCCAGACCAGCAGTTCTTTTGAAAGGTGGCCAGACTGAAGCTATTGTTGCCCATTTTGAAGTTATTATTGCAGCTCTAGTCTGTCCCCTGGCCACAGCACATCCCCAGCAAAAAAATAACAAGCTGCACATTGTTTTGTTCAGTCTAGCTAAATAAGTTATACTTTTTTCATTCTGAATAGAATTTATGAATTCAAATATTTACTATTTTGAATTAAATGAATGTCACATACAAAAATAACACATTTTTCCACATGTCCAAATGGACTAAGAGCAAAGACTCTGGTCTCCATTCAAATTCACAGAAACTTCTCTGGAAGTTTCACAATGGTCAAATACCCATTGACATGACTAAATTGAGAATGGCTCTTGATACTTCCAGTATCACAATGTTTAGTCACAGTCTGCCCTTTTTAAACTAAAGGAAATGAGGCAATGTGATAACTCCAGTTTAAAGGTAAGCTTCATATGCAAACTGAACAAACAGCAAACACGTCTAAGTTATTAAGAGACGAGACAAAGACTTTGGACCTCATGGAACTACACTTACCAACGTGGTCAGATTTTACAGGTCACCCTGGCAGATGCTCCATCCTGCAGTTACATAATGAACATGGGATATTCCTGAGTCTGTAAAGACTTAAAAGACTTCTATGCAAATCTGGAAAGCACCTCCCTTATTTAAGATACTAAAATGACCAGGCAAAGAATGTGAGTAGTAGATAAATCACTGACGTGAAACTTCCATTTTGCTTGATTTCTATTGCCCAATGTTATAGGTGCCTATAAAGTTCAAAGTAAAAATATTTTATCAAAGTGCATTTTGTTACCCTGAGATTTATTTTCTTATGGGCATACTCAAAAAATCTATAAAATAATAACCATAACAAAATCAATGAAAGACCACCCAACTTGGGCGTTCAAGTAGAGTGCAGAAGGCAACAAACTGTGCAAATATAAAAAGAAAGAAATAATAAGTAAGCAATAAGTATCGAGAACATGAGATAAAGAGTCCTTGAAAGTAAGTCCATTGGTTGTAGGACAATAATGGTTTCAATGATGGGTCAAGTGAGCCCCTCTGGTTCAAGAGCCTGATGGTTGCGGGGTAATAACTGTTCCTGAATTTAGTGGTGTGAGTTGTGATGCTCCTATACCCTCTTCTGGATGGCAGCAGTGAGAAGAGAGCGTGTCCTGGATAATGGGGGTCTCTGATGATGGATGCTGCTTTCCTGCAACTATGCTGTGTGTGGTTATTATGGCACCACTCAGCCAGGTTTTACAATCTCCCTCCTAATTGCTGATTCATCACCACCATTGATTCCGCCCACAACAGTGATGTCATCAAACTGGAATATGGCATTGGAGCTGTGCTTAGCCACAGAGTCATTAGTGTAAAGAGCGTAGAGCAGGGGACTAAGCACGCAGCCCTGTGGTGCACCTATGCTAATGGAGATCATGGAGGAGATGTCGTTAGCAATCTGAAATGACTTGGGTCCGCAAGTGAGGAAACCTAGAATCCAATTGCACAAGGAATTATTGAGGCCAAGGTCTTTGAGCTTACTGATTATTTTTGATGGGATGATTGTATTGGATGCTAAATATCAATACTATGGAGATTTTTCCGCCCCACTGTTATTTCTCTTTACTCAGCTCTTCAACCTCCCCCCACCCGTACTTGGGATGGATGATACTTTTCTGCACCTATCCAAATGCTTGCCGGTTTCTTCTTCCTGATGCTGCTAATCACCGTGTCCAAGATACCTCCTCATTAGCACACTGTGCATTTACAGCAAGGTCTCTGGAAGCTTTGACTTCCTTCTTTTTAAATCACTATTAATGTCTAGAAAATGTGGAGAAACAAAGAACCAAACTCCTTACTGCAGCAGTGATATTTACAGCTCTATTCACCATATATGGATGATGCAAGTAATGCTTACAAAAAAATACAATGATTTCAGTGATTTAAAAATTTAATATGATGTGACTATTTGATCATATTTTCTGCAACAATCTTTAATGATAGCAAATTGAAGAGCATAGAGCTTCATAGCGATTTTCCAGTTCTGCAACTGTGGCATGATGCCAAACTTACCAACAAATAAATGTCTGAAAATCACAGGCACACTACCTAGTGTTGGCAGCAGACAAGGTATTGTAATTTGTCTCAGTTATTGATCTGGTAAACTTATTTGGTTTCAATAACCAACTTACTAATACAGATCGAGCATAATTGTGATCTAAATGGGAACACAATTAGCATCTTGGCCAATCTAACACTTCAAAACTAATTGTATGAACTGGCACTGCTTTGGAAAAGCATTATCTACTGACGGTGCTTTTCAAAGTTTCTGGGGCATTAGATAATTATCTAATCACTGAAATAGTCCGCAAAAATTTAGACACAGCCCATGACCAAATTTCTGCTGAATGATTTTTCAAACCATGAATGCATGTTTGAAAATTATCACCTCTCCAGGTGATTCCCCATTTTGTCCCCCCAAAACTATCTGATTTTGAAATGTTCTTGCAACTTTAGGAACAATTGGATTTGTTAATAATATTCTCATCTATAAAGCTGAAATCCCCATGACAGAACTTCTGTCAACGAGCATTCAGTACCTGCCTATTCTGGTGGATTTTAAAAATGCAAAATAAAAGCTAGTTCCTCCTTCAATATGTGGGCTAACATCCTTCTCTGTCATAATTAGTGCGAGCTTCACGCTAAGTACAGCAAAGAAGTAGCTTTTACACAGCAGCTGCATTAAACATTCAAAGTTCAAAAGGGGGAAAATGTTATTGATCACCCTGAATATCAAAGTCAACTTTATTCACCACATACATTCACATGTATTGGGAATGTGCTGTGGTGTGTTGGCACAACATGCAACAAAAATCAGGACTCAACAATTATAAAGAATAAAGAATTACATTAAAATAAAGTTAGAGGCCGAAGCACGCCGATGGAAAAAATTGTACATAAATACCAGCATGTATTTAAAATGTAAACAGTGTTATAAAAAAGTAGTTTAAAAGTATTAAGAGTGCAGTGTTGTTACAGGAATATTAAATAAACGAAGGTGCGGAGGTAACTAGAGTAGTTGATCAGATTGACTGCCTATGGGAAGAAGCTTTTAAGCTTTTGTTTAAATAGCACTTTTGGAAAGGGTAGTTTGCTATTCACCTACTCCAACAATGGGTACAAACTGTACAGCAACAACGCTCTCAAACTTTGAAAATACTTTCATCCTCAGACCTGCTCACACAACACTGATGCACAAACATTGTTGCCTCTTATACTTCCTATTCAAGTCAAGTTTATTGTCATTTAACTATTTACATGTACATAACGTATATAACCATATAATGTATATAGAAATGAGACGTTTCTTTGAACCAGGGTGTAAAGCACAGTAGTACACACGATAACTTTTGAAGGTAAAGATGAAATCAACAGATGAATCACACAAAAATAACAAACTATAGTGCATTAATATTAAATACTGTAAGGTACAGAACAGGTTAACCAGTGACACTTTGAATACGATGTGGCCGGGAGTTCAGAAGCCTGGGAGAAGAAACTCTTTCTCATCCTGACCATTCTTGATTTTTTGCATTATAGGCTCCTGTCTGATGGTAGAAGGTCAAAGAGGACGCTGGATGGATGGGCGGGATCCTTAATAATACTGAGGGCCCTACGTATGCAGCGCTCCTGATAAATGTCCCCGACAGATGATAGGGAGACCCCTATGATCCTCTCAGCTGTTCTCGCAGTCCTTTGTAGGGACTTGTAATCTGATGCTTGACTGCTCCCATACCAGATGGAGATGCAACTTGTCAGGAAGCTCTCAATGGTGCTCCTGAAAAATTCATTTAAGATTGGAAGGGGGAGGGGAAATCTCTCACCAACGTCAGAAAATTTTACCTTTCAAACATTCTCTAAACCAAACCAAGGAACTACTTAACTGACCACCTCTCAGTGAGACTACCTCTCAGACACAGACTGCCATAGTTAAAGGCAGCTGCATGCTGCATTCTCATTGGAAATTCCAAAAGGATGTCAAATGTTGCTCTTGGCAGAATACTTTATTGTACAGGAGAACTTAAAAAAAACACTTCACAACTAGAGTCCTGTTAAAGCTCCAAGAAAATGCTTCCACCAAAATAAAAACCCTTTCACAAGGAGTCCACCTCCACAAGTATTATTGATCCCAGCCCTTATTCCATTAAAGAAGTCAACTGTCTCAACTTCAGCAGAGACACACAGGAAAGAGTAAAACTGAACATTATGTTTAATATACAGCTTACACACTAATATATTTTACATATTCTTGTCAAAATTGGGATTTGCATCAAAATACTCGATGCTTCCTTGAACAACCTCCAATCCATCATCTGCACATTCTGAACCCCGCTTCTCAAATGCTTCCCTACCCTCCTGGTAGTTCGGCCACACTCACCCTTCCCTTCTAACTCAGAAATCTAAATGACTCAGCATCTGGCTCCCAGGAAATGATTCCTGCTCTCCCCTGAAATGCACTGGGGCACCCCTTCCTGCGTGTCCTTTAAGCTTACAGCCTTTAATGGAAAATTTATTGTATTATAAATTTATTATAATACATATCCTATGAATATATCATCCAGAAGTCCAGAAAATTTGCCAGTGTGGCTCCAAAGAGCCACATGTACCATATTTTACCATACATTCAACTTAAAACACAAATTGCTGCCTTGAAATCTCAACAATACCAGTGAGTCACCGGTATTTCCCTTCCTTAGACTACATGGACATGCACATCATCTGCATAAATCCCAAAACGTTTCATCTTATATACAATTCCTACTCTTATCCCTACCTCCTTCTCTATTTCAGTACCTCTGCCTCCCCAGGGCCACTTCTGATTCAAATATTACTTTTCCTCACACTATTATGACCAAGGTTATTAGACCCTATTATTAGAAGTGTACAAAAGTCACTGTACCCAGAATTTTATCAAAAATTATTTTGCAGAGCAGTAAAATGAAACTTTAATTAAGACTCACCAGAGATTTTAAAATTCAAAACTACCAAAAATAAACAGCAAAGCAGAAGGAATATCATGAACCCCTCAGAGTCTTTCTTTCACCAAAGTTTTATTTCAAAAATGCAAAATAATGATGAAGAACAAGATCAGAATGATCGGAAAGAGGACATTTCCTCTCAAACTCAGATAAAATTTTTGACATAAATATTGAAATTGCAACATTAACAAATTCATGTGAAACGTGACACCACTCAAGACAAGGATAAATTGGTCTGAAATTTTTTTTTAAATTCCTAAGTGCAAACACAGAAAAGACTGCAGGTGTTGGAACTAAACAACACACAAAATGGAAAGGAAGATCTCAAGCGGGTCAAGCAGCATCTATGGAGGGAAATGAGAAGTCAACGTTTTGAGCTAAAATCCTTCATCCAGACTGAAAAGAAAAAGGACAGAAGCCAGAATAAAGAGGAGGGGTGACGCACAAGCTGGCAGGTAAGTTATAATGATGACGGGGGGTTGAAATGGGCAGTGTTGTGTCTGTGCACAACTACATTTGGATTAAATAAAAGCATGCACAACAGAGTTGGCTTTAACTTTTGTCTATACACATGGGAGTGGGAGAACAATGCGCATGTGTAGACAACAGCCACATGCAGTCAACATATCAATACATACTACTGGGGAGTGGTGGGGGTCATTGCTCTAAAAGAAATAGATCCATACATTACAGTTAGGTGGGGGCATATGGAGTGGGGATAATATAAGAAGCTAGGAGGTGATAGGAGAAAGGGGCAAGGAACTGCAAAAGATGAAATCTGATAAAGTCAGGATGATGAATGAAGCCAAGATCCCATTTACTGGATTCCATTATGTTAATTACCTCACAGGAGTTGGTTATCAGTGTTTGATATACACTTAGATATTGCATGGTGCTGATTCATTACAATATGGTTATTCAATTCTTTATTTAAATTTATAAAAGTGACAAAATTTCATTCTAAGCAACACCTGAAACTTCTCAAGAGGGGCAGCCACCATTACAGTAAGCATTCAATCAGCCATTGGCTCTGAGCCACACACAGCCAATCATGTATCAGTTTATGCTCTGCCTCCCCTGTGTGCGTAAACATTCTTACTCCGTTGCCAATTTATTCCATTTTTTTCACCCATAATGTCTGGAAAACGGCCTGCAACTTCCAGTGAGGGGGGTACATCTAAGGTGGCTGGGAAAAGCATTAGCATGGATGTGAAACTACAAGTGATATGGCGTGAGGATGCCAGTGATGGTAATGCTGAAGAGTTACTGCATTCTCAGGGTGAGAGCCTCAATAACAAAGAGCTTCGAGAATCGGCAGAGCAACATATCTTGGGAGAATCTGAGGACATGGATGGAGAAGAGGAAACACCAGCAAGAAACCTCACCACAACATTCCTCAGCACGAGCATCACCACGATCACACAAATCAGGGACCAGTTCATCAATAAGGACCCTGACTGGAATGGAAGCAGTAAGGCAGAGAGAAGTGCTCCTGACATGATTTCCTGCTACCGAGAGCTGCTTCATGAGAGGAAATTTAAGAAAAGGCAGTCAAATCTTGACGCCTACTTTAGAGGAGAGCCAAAGTTAGAGTTAGACTCACAGCCTGGTTCCCCCTCTAAGACGTAACCACCTCCCACTCCCCTCCACTGCTGCACGAGTTAGGCCGTGTTTTTTACTCCATGAATTACTGTGTATACACAAAATAAAATTTCATATATTTGTTTTTTTTAAATGAGACACACATGTGTATTTACATAAATGACCCCGCACAGCACTGACTTGTACAGCACTCCGCCTCCGAAGAATGCATCCTCAGCATTAAGCGGAGTCTGAGTGCCTTTCTATTTTCTAGCAACAGTCCTTAATGCAAAGTTTGTTCCACAAGGGTAAATGTTCTTTGGGTTTACATTTCTTCAAAGCATTTCTGTTTAGAGGAGAGTAATCTTGCAGCCACATGTGGTAGTTCACACCCAGCTCTTCCAAATCCCCTTCAATGACTTGGCCCCAGGCACTGCTGTAATCAACAAATGAGGCTGTGACCCCATGAACTTAGTTGAGCAAAACACTATTTTTGCATTTAAAAGATGAAGTGATTGGTGGGGGTGGGGGGAGGGAGATGGGAAAGGAGGAATCACTGCTACATACAAGCAGTCCCCGCCCAGGTTACGTACAAGTTCCGTTCCTGAGTCCGTCTTTAAGTCGGATTTGTATGGAAGTTGGAACAAGTACATCCAGTATTATTTAGCGTCAGTTAGTCAAACGTTTGTCTTAGTATATAGTATATACTTTACCTTTCTATGCATATAAAACACTTAAGAAACGTATGTATTCTAATAATTAAACCACTGCGTTGCTTAGTAATAATTGTAGCTTTCATCGGGGCAGTGTCTTTCAAATGCTCCATTATTCTCCCTTTATCCATTATCCTTTAAAATTGTTCCAATTGTTGACTGACTGTAGCCTAACGCTTTTCCAATGACCGATGGCGTTTCACCTCTTTCCGAACGCTTTATTATTTCTACTTTATTTTCAATCGCGATCGCTTCCCGTCAATGGAACAGAAACACTGCGGGCAGCAGCTCCCGAGGTCCGCTGGGTCCTAAGGACCACTGCACTAAATGGGACAAGTGGGGGCTGTGCTGGATTTGGGTATTTGATCATCCACAATATTCCGCGTGGGAATTTAAACTGGAGGTGGCAGTGTTTTTATTTACGAGGTCCAGTTGCGAGCTCGACACCAACCCAGCACGGATGGTATGGAGTCTCTGGATCGACATCAACCCGGCACGGGAACGGTCTATCACTGGATCGAACTCGGGAAACTCCGTTCTCCAGCCCAGCGCTGATCTCACTGCGCCACCAGCTGACTGGAACGGAGGGGGGTGGGGTCAGGGTGGATCTTACTAAGAAAAATTTAAGCCAAATACAAAGTTAAACACCCAACACCGTCAACGGCAACAACTTAAAATGGCGGACGGTGTTCTCCTTCCTCGGTTCGTAAGTACGAGTTGTCCGTAAGTCAAACGTTCGTAACTCGGGGACTACCTGTGCTTGCTTCAGAAATATTTTGGCTATGGGGTTACTTAAGAGTACTAAAGCATCTAGCATATCTTACATACTGTAACATTCAAAAAAAGTTAATTGCATATTTTTCCATATATGAAAAACAAACCCAGCTCTTTTCTTCATTTCCAATTAAATAATTAAAACAATTCCAAAGTTTTCTATCCCTTATTAACAATCTGCATGCTTACAGTTAGCCACAAGTTCAACCTTAAAGAACAAAATGCCTTTCAATTCATTCTATAATAGCTTTCTATGCCCAGCCTCAACAACAGAGGCAGAAGACTCAGCTTGATTTAGTGGGGAAAGCAAATCTTGTATCTAATTGCTGCCAGAAGCCCAAATAAAAATGTAGAAGGGAAGGGATGAGCTAACTTAATTAACTCTCACCTCCTTACAGCTAGAGCACAGTGACGTCCAATGCAAGGTTCACACAAATAGCAGACGGTATAAGGGCAACTAAACCTTGTGAAAACATTTGAAATCAAAAGAAAAACACTAATCTTTGACTGGGATCATCCAACACCAAAACTCAGGTCTACAGGTCCAAGGATTATCCCCCTTACTAGTTTCAACAGATGATTGGCAGCATTTTAAACTTGATGCTGCCATTATGGAATAACTTCAAAATTTATGCAAGTTCTATTCCAAAAAGAAAAATGGATTTGAAATATTCACTTCTCAATGGCAAGATCTATATTAAAATACAAAACACTCTGATAACATTCAAACGTGTCAAATACTTTTGTCTCAATGAAGAAACAGTCTTCCAACCATGAGGTTGAAAATTCAAAATCTATTTGCTTTAGTTCTAAGTTGAGATGTGAGGCCAAACTGTACATTGGCAGTAATACATAGTATTTTCTGTCTGCATTTACGTGATGCCACAATTCTCAAATAAAGCAGTTCTCAAATAACTTAGAATGAATAATAAAAGATACCTTATCATTTTACATCAAGTCAAAATGTTTTACTGACCTAAACTATGACCTTCTACATTCTATTACTAATGATGAAAGAGTCACAACAATTGACTTGTTACTCATAAAACAGCTGGTACATTCAAAGTAGACTGGGATATGAAAAGTAAACAGATGGCTTAGACTGTGAGAAGATCTGAGCATGCTCGTCTTACCATAAGGGACTAATTAGAAAGCAGAATGTCACCTCAAGAACAACTTTTCAGACATATGTTTATTTTTATCTGTGATTATGTCTTAATTACATAGTTAAGACATCTTCTTTTATTTATACAATGCTGATTACAGTCACAATGATGTGACTGAATTCTAACTGGTTGTTTGATATAAAAAATAAGGAGTAACTCCTGCTGGCTGGATTAGCTCCAAAGCATGCCATTAGCAATGCACTGACAGAGAACCTACTTGATTTGAAATTTATTGACTGAGGCAGAGGCTTGCTTAAAAGCAATGGGAAGATCCTTGCCATCAGGAGATTTCTGGCAACAGAAGGAATGCTGCCCATCCATCTGGATTCATGCCAAGGAGGGACGATCTCCACTCTACATGCACAGCAGGTTCCAGGCGGCACTGGACAAGGCCCAAAAATCTGAATGATGTTTCTACAGGTGTGGAATTGCACAAGTGTGACAAGGACCTTCGTGGCAATTAAATAAAATTACCTAGCTGTCAGCAATGATCCTTCTGAAAACCTCAGCTACAGTGCATACTTACAGGGCCAGCAAGGCCGCTAAGAAACCTTTGCCCATAAAGGGGCCAGGTCCTCCACAAAGCTGTAACTCAGTCGATTATACAGGGGCACCCAGAAGTGTGCACATCGTCTCTCAGATTTGCCAGCACATTTACTTTAGGCAGAATTGCAAAGAAGTTGCTCAGTAATACTTGATTTCTTACTGTCAGGTCATTCTAGTGCCTCACAGTCAAAAAATGTCTTCTGAAATACAAGGTTTAGAAAGCGCCAACTAACTCATGGTTAAAATGGCAATGGGTCACAATGTATTTAGTACACAGAACGTAGTGGGATAAACCAACACTATTTTAACTAACTTCACACCCCACCTCCTGTTGGTTATAAACAGCAGGCAAGTTCCAAAGCCACTTTTACACTGGTTCTCCAGAATGTTGAACAAACTGTACAGGCCTGCTCCACAGTCTGTGGTATCACAGCTTCATGTCGCTGATTATGTGACTTCCTTCAGGCTAGACAACAAACTAGTCACAATAAACCTGCTACCAGTAAGTAGTTAAAATTTTCAAATTTGATTCAGGAAATTTTAATAACCCCACATCAAGTTATGTTTGTGGTAACATACAATACTAGTATTTATTATTCTAAAGAATTCAAAGTACTCAATTCCGCAATGTCACTAAAGTCAGCAACTGTAATAATCCCTTACTCAAGCAATAAACCTATGGGCCTGCAGTCTATGCTCTGCCCACTAGGTGGCTCGGAATCAATTTGGATGCTGAAAAACTCCATGGACTTGAAGGCAAGAAGCAGGTATGTTTATTTATTAACAAAAGAAAATCCACAGATGCTGGAAATCCAAGCAACACACCACAAAATGCTGGAGGAACTCAGCAGACCAGGCAGCATCTATGGAAAAGAGTTTTCTTTGCCATAAATGCTGCCTGGTCTGCTGAGATCCTCCAGCATTTTGTCTATATTTATTTATTTAGAGATAAGCACAGAGAAGCTCCTTTTAGCCCTCCCAGACACACCACCCCAGCAACCGTAATTCAACCCTAGCCTAATCACAGAACAATTTACCACGGACAATTAATCTACTAACTGGTACGCCTTTGGACTATGGAAGGAAAACAGAGCTCCCAGAGAAAATCCATGCATTCCACAGGCTCCTCTCAGAGTTGAACTCTGAACTCTGGCATCCCAAGCCACAATGGTGTTGGGTTAGCTGCTACAGCACCTCGCTGCTCCATATTCACACACACATCCATCATCTTTGCCCTCTTCATCCTTCTCTGAAACCCAAAATATCTTTCACTGTTGGGGTGAAAGGTCAAAGACCGAAAACATCACCTCTCCACAAATGCTGGCTGACCTGTGGACTAACGAGAGAGATACAGCACAGCAACAGGTGCTTTCACTCAGTGAGTCTGCACCAAAAATCAATCACCCATCACACCAATCCAATATTTTAATCTCTGCAACCCATCCCATCCCACCATTCTCAAACGCCATCCATCTACAGACAGTTGGGATAGTTTGCAGTGGGCAATTAACCTACCAACCTGCTCGTCTTTACGGTGCAGGAGAAAACTGCACCAGCCAGAGAAAATTCCTGCCATCACTGTCAGGATGTACACACACTACATGAACGAGGCCCTGAGGTCCCAGCACTGTGAAGCAGGGGTTCTACTAGATATGCCACTGCGTTGCCTTAATTCTAACATTTTGTGTTTCTGCTACAGATTTGCTTTCAACACATGAAACATAGTTTAAAATATTTATACTATGGACACATGACAATCTTGCGGACTGACTAGAAACTTGAGATTACCTTGTCCAGAATCCCCCAGCCTTATTCAATCAGAAACCTGCATTTGGTCTTGACTTTCAATGTGCAACAACTCTGGATGAGAGTTGGATTTTTTTTTAAATGTATTTAAATTGGGCACTCACCACTATTATAAGCCCACAGAACTATTTCCAGGTGGAAATTTTACTTTTAGTCCTGAGTAGAGGTCTGTGCATATGCATACCCCTACAGATCCAAAAGCAATGGGGAACTAGCAGAGTAACTGATTCTGAAGCAGATGATGGTGCCATGTTGCATTCTAAGCGATTACAGCATATCCATTCTTCATACAATTTTAAACACATCCATTTCAAGCAAATTGCTTCTCAGAATTTCACATTCATTCACCAATATTTCATCGTCTAACGATGAGTTTAAACAATATGACCTGCTAACTTCCCACTTTAGTAAAAGAAATATCAATTGTATTCCTGGTATCAAGATGTTTCCAGGTGAAACTATGCAGAAAGATAATTACAATATTCAATATAAGAAATTCCCTAATCTTTAACAGTTTAAGCAAGCAATTTTACTCTGAAAAAATATTTGCTAACGAATTCCTAAATGCATTTAAAGACTGTGTCTGGGTTATGAAGACCTAATCTTTGGAAGCCTTACAAATAATCTCATAAATTATTAAATTCAAAAGACTGAAGTATGCACATATGTTCATTGCTATTAATAGTAGAACTCTCTGCCTCTCTCAACTTTCGGTAAATGTTCTTTCTTATCAGTCTTATGGTTTTGATCCCATTCATTACAATACTGTGGACAGGTGGTTCTCAAGCTGAGCAATGTCTGTGCATTGTACAACTTACGGACAAAACTGATTAATAGACATCTGTAAAAACCTAGCCCGTTTATTACCTGGGGATGGCTATGCAATTCTGCAGCACTCAGTGGTTCAATGTTACTGTTTAGATTCAAAGTAATTGCTGTACTTACTTTTATCTGAATATTGATATCTTACAGAAACAATTTATTCCTGATTCAGACATACCCCAAGGATGAAGGATGGGTTGTGAGATGACTGACAAAGCCATTGTGAATCCACTGATTCTTTTACAGATGGAGCAGTCAGTGTCAAATGAGGAGGGCAGGTGGCTAGTTTGTCCAATCCTTCTGCCATTTACACTGGCTTTATCTTTGTTCCCAGTACATGGATTAGAGATCCTCAATGCCATCTGATTACAATTTCTCCACGGTTTGCAGTCATGAATCAGGGATGCCATTAATTTGCAATATGTTACATTTAAAAAAGGAGGTTTTAAGAGCACTCTTAAATGTTTTTCATCCACTTGCTAATCTCTTCCTATGCTAGAACTTGAATACAGTGCTTATAATTTATCACCATTTCATTCAAACGCATGCACATTACAGTTCCTTGTCAATTTACAGAGATGGTCTGATTAACAGCTTCCACACCACAAAATTTCTTCAAGAGGTCATGCTTTTACTGCAAACCCTTGGATCTGCCTCACAGTTCACATTTCACTGCAGTTATCATCTTAGATTACTTATTAAGCTTCCAGAAGACAACACTGGTTGAAAAGTATCACAGGGACAAAGGCCGCATTTTTCTACAAACAGTAACAGAAATGAGGCGTGCATTTTTAAATACCAGCTGGAAATTTACAGGCACTACAGCAGAAATAATGAAGAGACCGCAAATCTTCAGTGGTAGTTCAATTAGTTTTTAACAAGCATTTACTGTCATTTGTATGCGAGAAGAAATCACTCAATATTTCTTATTAACCTACAAGGTGCATTTTAACATTCACTATCATGTAAACATGATTCATGTCACTTCAATGAACCATATTACCATAAACCTTGACAGTCCATTCAGTGCACTGTGTCTGAGCTGATTATTTGTAAGTTGATGAAAAGGTAATGCTATTTTTCTGTCCCATTTGCCTCTGCTTTGCTTTAATTCAATGGGCTACATTTTCCAGTCAGCAACAAAATGCTTTGAAGTGACAGACACATATAAATGTGAAGGATTTCCATTTTCCTGGTGGTCAACAGCAAGAACCTAGTGTGCTGCAAGTGATGTCATCAAAATGGCTGAACGGCTAATCAGAATCAGGAACAGAAAGCAAACCAGAAAGAACAAGGCAGAATTTTAAGGTAATATTAAATAAAAATTTGCATGGCTTTCAGCATACAGCTACATATAATAGAAAGTAACATAGCCAATATCAAGAAATAAATAACATTTCAGAACTACGGAGTTTAAAAAAACATTTATTGGACTAAACTAGAAATTTACACTATATTTGCCAGATTTTGCAATAATCAGTACTCCATTCAAAATTCACTTTGTCAAAATGGAATAAAATGTATCATTTTTAGAGTACTTTACGATGAGAATAATTCTAAACTATCTGAGCATTTACAATACATCGTTATCCAGGTTATAATGAAGACTGAAAAACAGGGGAATCCAATGAGGGGAGACAATGGCACAAACATCTAGGCCTAACATCAAACTCCAGATTGTGGAATCACACAGATGCTGTACATTTCAAGGCATATAATACTAAATGCTCATGCTTTGACCAATCATTACAACTGCAAAATATGGGCTAATGATCTGTATCTCAGCTCCCTGCAAATATTTCATATTTCAGCTTCTGCAAAGGTAAACGTCTCCCAACCTCACATGCAAGTCTCAGCTTGATCACGTTCTTTCCCCTAAAAAGCAGAACTCCATTTCCTACTGAAAATATTCATCCAGCATATTTCACAATATCAACAATTAAACTGCCTTTTAACCTTCTAAACTTCAGTGAAAAATCACCCCATGATCAATAAACTAGTTTTTCGACCTTTGTACATCATGATAAATATATACCTTCCAAAGTTACAGTAACTGTCCTCCAATGGAATGTTCAAACTTACACTGATTATTAATCACATCATACATTTAAAATGACCACATTCTTATACTTATACACTATGCACCTTTTATAACATCTAAATTATCACTCAATTATGTATTCATAAAAATTTTTTTTAGCTGACAGCAGTCATCAGACCCAATGGTGCAGAAGGCTCAATTTCCCTATCCACCAAAACAAATTTCCTTTGTGGTTCTCCTTATGCTACACCCAATTTTATTTTGTATGAATACTCTACTCTTGTATGAAAGTCCAGGCTGGTCCTGGACTTATTTCCACTTGGCATAATTTACCTATTATTATTTAATTATTTATGGTTTTATATTGCTATATTTCTACACTATTCTTAGTTGGTGCGACTGTAACGAAACACAATTTCCCTCGGGATCAATAAAGTATGTCTGTCTATAAAGTAGCTTATGAAAATCCATGTGCACTTCTTTAATTATGTTATCTTATCTCCAAGATGTGTCATTAAATGTTGATGCAAGGTTTTTGCAACCATTTCATGACTATTCAGAAATCAGTGGCACAGCAGCTCAAGCCATACACAACTCCATTAGCAACCTCCAAGACCCCTTGTTGCTGGTGTTTTCTCTGGCCCCTACACAGCCTACACACTGGTTAGCTGTTCACACGATCCACAAGGTTTCTCTTTTCATCAGTAAGGCCTCCACACATTCATAAGCAACGTATTATCTGGTTAGTGCCATACCTAACCCATCCTTGTAGGCAAAGGACAGATTTTCTATTGGTAAGTTCCTACAAAGATACAAACATCCACCCAGCCGAAAAGGCTCAGGTTATAGTTACTAATCTATACGTATATTAAAAGATTGAAATCAACTTTTTTCTTATTAAGGCAATCAAAGTTTTGAGTAATAAATGCTGTCTATGTTGCATCTTATTTTGCCTGTATACTATGATTCATCTCTCTATTCCTAAACCACACACCCCCAAATCAGGAGTTACTGACAGACATCACAAACATGAAGCCAGTCACTTTTCCCTAGTCCAGATAAACTGAGATCAATTACAATGCGCTATGTTTACCAAACATCAGCTAGTTCACTTTGCCTGTTTGATGTATAAAGAACAATTCCAACATATGGAATTGCAGGAATATCATTGCCAACGCTCACCGAGTGGAGTAGCCTGTATGGTTAAAATTGCATTCCTACACTCAGGAGGTCTGCATGAACTGAGGTCCCTATCAATACAGGATAGAAATCTGGCAACAACATCCACATTTACCGCAGCCCCAAGCAGCACTGCCACCATCAACCCGACTTCCGGAAAAACAGTTTTCCCCTTGGGGGTAGAAAATTGTCCATTTATTGCAACAGCCATCCATTAAATATAATAAAGGGACCATTTCCTGAAGAAGCTAATTATGACAATCCACGTTATTAGTTAATAAAATATTCAGCTTGATAGATTTAGCAAACTCCCTAAAGCTTTTAAAATCAATAGAGTACCAACTGGTCGGTAACTTTTAGTTCCATAAAACAGAAACTATACCCTGTACCAAACAAAATATTTAAAAATTGGCCATTTAGCATTGTTGCAAATAAAGTTGTTATTTACAATGTTACTTCAAAAATGCTCAAAAGTCCTAGTATTCTAACAATCTTTGGGATATAATCAATTTGAAATTTTATTCTTCTATCCAGCTATCAATCATAAAGACTGAAATCCTTGAAAGTGCAAAATTAAACCTATTGATGCTCTAGGTCAGACATAAAAGCATAAAATGCAGACACACTTTGGATTGTCAGTACCTGGAAACTCTTAGCAGTTTTGATAAATCTGCTCTACCAAAAACACTGCCTTCTATTTTTTTCCATTTTAAATAACTGGATAGCACAGGAGAAGCTTCTTCACAAAGACTTGTGAGATTGTAGAACGTATGACCAAATTTAGTGACACTAGCTCAATATTTTAATATGAGATTAGTTAGACTGTATGAAGGAATATACAAATAGGTCACACTTAAGAGTTGAACTACTTATTTGGATTGAAATTGCAAGACTTGTTGCTTTAGCTAGTTTGTGATAATACTTTTACTGCCAATTTAATTCAATACAAATCGAGGCCAAGCCGTCAACATTCAACCATGCCAATTCCTATTGGACTTAGCTTCTCACAATCTTCCAATTCCATTTTAAGCACTTTTCCTACTTTAAAACGTGGCTATCCACTGTCCACTACAACTTAATCAAATCTATTTTCAGATATTATTCATAACACTATATTGTAATTTTGTTTTTGTTCCCTAATCTAAAGAGTGCTGTCAGTACTTTTCTACTTTTAATTCACTAATCCAACAGCAAGTCTGATGGGAGCTGAGAGATGGACAAATTTACTGGAATCCAGACCTGGGTTCCAGTTCTGCTCATCCTTTAGTCCACTGCCATATTCAAACCACCATATAATTTCGTAACCATCTTGCACGGGTCTGGACTTTACTTCAATACAGTGATGTGCACAGTTAAATAGATTAAAGAAACACTTGCAAAGAAAAATAGAGACACCAATGCATTTTTAATTTAACAGTCCTAAAAAGTAAAGGAGGAATGAGATTTCTATCATATCTATCACAACCTAGTGACATCCCAAGGCATTGTGTAACCACTGAAATACTTTTTATTGCTGTTACTGATGACCTGTTGAAAGCATTCAAGTGATTTGCATATTCTCAGAAAAAGGAATACGCTAATAATAAGGTAATTAGTTTGAGGAATGTTGGTTGATAAATATTGGCCAGAACACCAGGGATACCTCTGTTGCATGGTTTGGAAATAGTACCAGAGGATCTTGTATATAAAAGATTTCACAGTTGGTATAATCACTACAGCAGACAAAAGATGACACCCCTGGCAGTCCAAACTGAAAGCAATGAAATCACAGCGAGATTTTTGAACCCCAGCCTCTCAAAGTGACTTGAACTCTCAACCTCTTGTATCAGAAATGCTAACAATTGGGCTATGGTTGACTGCCAACAACTGAACTGAGACTAATGCAAGCAAGCCACCTTTTAACATTTATCAACACAGACTTGTCTGAACTATCACATCACACACAAAGTTAAAATACATAGAGAATCAATTTCACCATATACATAATATCTATGCTTCATGTTAGAAAGTCAATGCCAAAACCTTGCTTCATGTTACTCTCTCTCTCTCAAACCTACTTATTCTTTTCACTTCTTCTAAAGTCTAACCATTCATGTCAAATTGAATACTTTCCATTTAAAACATCAGTATATTTTTCAAATTTGAGACAGTGGAAAGGAGTGAAACGGGGTAAAATATTGGGATTAGACAAAAAAAGCAAAAAATCTAATTTTCCAAGATTCAGTATCATCTTACCTTTTTCTTCATCAATTGTGAAGACTCCAAGTCCAGATCCATCCCTTATGGAGTACCTAACTTCTCCATCTCTGCCATTGTCATTATCATTAGCTGTTACAGTCATTACTGATGTACCGATCGGAACATCTTCACTGACAGATCCATTAGCCACAAAGAAAGGAAACACAGGAGCATATAAATTCTCATTTACATCCACCACTTCTACTTCAATGTAGCAGGTTGAAGATAAAGAAACTGGTCGTCCTTTATCCTTCGCACGAGCAGTCAAATTATAGAACTGCTTCTTCTCAAAATCTACTTTGCGCATAATGCGAAGAGCTCCACTTAATTTATCCACATCAAAATACCCTTCTCCACTGTCCATCAGACTGTAACGTACTTGACTGCTTTGCCCAACATCAGGATCATAGGCTTCCAACCACATAGCAACAGTTCCTTCCGGTAAGTCTTCTCGAATTTTAATGTGATAGTTTCGCGGAATAAATTCAGGCGCATTATCATTGACATCTTCCAAAGTCACTTTCAGCAGAACCGTTGAAAATAGCTGGGGCTCCTCCTTAGCTTGATCCCTAGCTTCGACTTTCAGTAAATAAACAGGTTCTTTTTCTCTGTCTAGTAATCCTATAACCTTCACAATTCCAGTTACACTGTCAATTGCAAATGCATCTGTGTCTGTCAGAATGGAATATCTGACTTCTCCATTGGCACCCAGATCTCGATCTGTTGCTTCAAGCTGAATAATCATGCTTCCCACTTCTTTGTTTTCACTCACTACTTCAGAATACACATCCTGCAGAAATGCTGGCCTATTATCGTTTGCATCTAGTATGTTTACATCTAGCAGACGCCAAGCAGACTTCTGAGGTATCCCAAGATCATACACAGTTATATTAAGTGTATAATGATCATTTTTTTCCCTGTCGAGAGGAGCAACTACTTTTAACCAGCCCGTTTCCATATCAATAATGAACTTGCTGTCGCTATCACCTCCAGAAATTACATAAACCAATCTCCCATTGAAGCCATTATCAAGATCTGTAGCATTTATCAACAATAGTTTAGTTCCAACCGGATTGTCTTCTTTAACTTGAATTACACCTGGAAAAGAACTGTCAAACTGGGGTGCATGGCGATTAATTGAATGATTATCATAAAACAAGTCCTCAGAATCTCCATGATTGTGGATCTTATTTGCCTGGAGAAGCTTTTCTGCTAAGAATTTAGCCACTCCAGTTTCCGTGCAGTGCAAATTAACTTGTTTCCAACTGGTTGCAACAGTGATGTTGATGTACATTGAAGTAGCAAAGTTCTCTCCATCTGTAGCTGTAATCTGTAGACAATGAAAAGAGCCTGTGATTCCAGCTCCATCGGTAAGAGGCCGCTTCAACACAAGGACACCAGAGTTAGGGTTCAAGTCAAATAAGTCTAGTTCATTCCCTGTTACTATCTGATACCTTACCAGCTGCATCTCATCTGCATCAATAGCAGACACAGTAGTGATCTGTTCACCAATATTTAGATCCCTTGGAATTGTACCTATACAATTCACCTTCTCAAACAATGGCTTATTGTCATTTACGTTGCTTAAGAAAATAGTCACAAGTGCTTCAACTTCACGACGATAAGGTGAGCCCCAATCAGATGCACGAACTCGCAAGTTATAGATTCTTGGCATTAATTCATAATCCAACTCTTGGGAAGTTCTGATGACACCACTGAAATAGTCTATTTCAAAAGGTGGGGGGTTCAAGTTGGCAATACTGTATGTCACGTATCCATTCTCGCCTGTGTCAACATCTGTGGCACTTATAGTCAAGACACTAGTGCCAACCGGCACATTTTCACTGACAGTGGACCTATACGACGACTGCTTGAATTCAGGAGCATTGTCATTCATATCTATCACATGCACAATTACTTTTGTTGATGCCTGTCTGTCAACAATTATAACTTGAAGTTGATAGGAGGAAGCTTCTTGTGCTTTAATAAAGCCATTAGTAGTGATGAGACCAGTGTCAGGGTTAATACGAAACTTATCCACGTGATATCTGAAGGCAAACTTAATCTGTGGATACACTGGATTCACTTTCACCATCACAACCGGAGAATTCAGGGGAGCAAACTCACTCAATCTGACTTCATATAGATCTTTCTCAAACCGACAGGGCACTGATTTTGATTGAGGAGGTGTTACATGGATAACTTTCACAGAGGAAAACTGAGGTGGTGCACCTTTATCCTTCGCTTGAAGTGTGAGATTATATCCAGAAGACTGGCTTTCCCAGTCAATTTGGTCAATAGCTTTAATATGGTATTCTTTGCTACCAGGACTTGACCTCGTGACTCTGAACTGATGCAGAGGATCTCCTGCCACAATATTTAAGGATGCTATTTCTCCACTGACTCCTGGGTCTTCATCTTCCACTGTTATAATTGCATATATTGGATCTTTATCCATGTCTGATGGGACAAGGGTAACAGCTGTGATGAGTGGTGCATTTTCATTTCCCTGTTCCACATGAATAGTAAGCTTTGCCAAACTGCTTGTTCCACTGCTGCCATATAATTTCTTGCCACGATCAGCAGCAAGGATCTCCAAATCATACTGTTTCTTCTCAGAGTAGTCCAGCCTCCCAGTTAGGGTGACTACACCATTGGTGGGATGAATGGCAAATGCATCTGTCCAATCCTTGAAGCTGTAATAAAACTCTCCATTAGTGCCGATGTCTGCATCAGTGGCCCTGACTCTGGCCACACTGGTTCTTAGAGGGGTGCTTTCTGCCAAAGACGCACTGTACGATGTTGGTGAAAACAGGGGCCGCAGGTCATTTGTGTCTAAAACATGAACTTTAACCTTTGTCTGTGCTTCAGCATTCGTTTTTTTCTCAACTGCCTTAACATTCAGCAAATAATGGTCTTTCACCTCCCTATTTAAGACTGCAGAATTCCCTCCCTTAGTCCTAATACGCAAGAAACAGAAATCCCCAAGGTTGTAGTCTTCAGCTTTAAACAAGTTTTCGTGATCACCAGAAATTATTTTATATCGAAACTCTGATGATGGATGTGTGATGTATATGCCCATTTTTGGATGAGTTTCTAAATAGGTCTTGGCAGCAGAATTCTCATAAATATAAGCATTATAAAGGTGTTGTGTGAACTGAATTGATGACGTGGCTTCATTCTTCCTATTTCCTTCACAGCTATTGAAAAGCTGAAAAAGCAGCAAAGAAACCAGTAGTGCAGTTGATCTCATCGTGATGGTACTTGAGTAATCACCAAGCAACCTGAAAGAAAATAAAGACAGTGTTAATATTTCCAAAGGAGCATGTTTAAACAGCACAAATAAGTTCCTACCTTGTAATAACCAAGCAATCACATCCACAAACCAAAAAAACTACAGAAAATCCATAAAGATGTCCTATAAAATATGATGCAATAACTGAAGTACAAGTATTAGCTTAATTTTCTATATTTCTTATCCCCTCTGCACATAAAAGAATTATTTTACAGTACATGACTGCTGTTCACTAAGAGCATCAACCAACTTCAAATCAGATAACTGAATGCATACGATATGAACTACAACATTAGAATTCAGGCAAACCTGGCCAATGTGCACCTAACTGATGAAATAAACACTCCTACCACAATCCCACTTATCATTTGCACTTTTAAATATGCAGAGTCTTCCTACTGAGGCTGCTTGACCTTGAGGGAAACCCTTCAATCCTGATTCAAAATTACTTAATGTCATTTCCTGTATACAAGTGTAAGGAGCATGAAATAATTATTATTTCATATCTGATGCAGCACAAAAAAGATAAAGGACATACTAATAATAAAGACACAATAAACATAAATACAGATTCATTCCCTCGCTATCCGAAAGTAAAGCACTCCTATGAAACCTTTCGTAAGCCGAAATTGTGTAAAGCGAAGAAGCAATTACCAGTAACTTATATGGGAAAAATTTTTGAGCGTTCCCAGACCCAAAAGATAACCTACCAGATCATACCAAATAGCACATAAAGTAAAAGCAGGAATGATGCCGACTAAAAGAGACTACTTTGCTACTAGCAGAACCAATAGTAACATCTGCAGCTTTCAAGATTCTTTCTCTCTGCATGTAAATAGTATGAATGGTGAACGCAGGCAAGTTCAACGCACGCACAATGTCTTTATTTCATTCACCATGATCGACCGCTTAATTATGTCCAGTTTTACGCTAAGCCTAACACCCTTACGAGCTCTCTTAGGCTTTTCTGATACCTTAGGACATATCTTGCTAACAGATGCACAAAATAAATCGAGATAAAGCACAGATGCTCACAGACACAGTTCAAAGCTATGGCGGCTTCATGCTGAGTGTAGTTCCCGGGGAAGGAGCTTGGCGGCACCACTCTCACTGTTTGGGGTGCGCACTGCCTCTATAACGGCTCGCTGCAAAACAAACGCTGAATGCTATTTTCGCTTTTTTTTGTAAAAGAGAAAATCCTCTATGGATTTCTTTTGGTTAGCGAAAACAGGTACTAAAGTAGGTCTTAATAAAAGCGAAGGGGCGTAAAGCGTAAAGCAGGGGGTACCTGTATTTAAGATAGCTACATACACAGATTGATTGTATGTCCATAAATTGACACTAGGCTGTACAAAAGGTGACTGACTTGAAATCATAGATAGTGATGGGGGCGCTGAACAGCCTTGCTGCTTGGGGAAACTAAACGTTTTTGAGTCTGGTGGTCCTGGCATGGTTGCCCTGAGAGGAGTGGGACAAATGGTCCATGAGTAGTGTGGGTGGGATCCTTCATATTACTGGCCCTTTTCTGTTTATATGATGAAGCAAATATAAAACCATATTAATGAATCGGAGTAGTTTTATAACTGGTATGTACCACATATATTTTGAGAGAGAGCAGGTGGTATTGGCACAACACAAAGCCATTTTTCTTCATAATTGGAAGACTGTTTTCCATTTCTTCCACCATATGGTCCATAAGCCAAAGAAATGCCAGGCATGATGGGAATTCGGTCAAAAACCAGAAATTTAGTTAGAACATGGAATGTAGAAATCTACAGCACATTACAGGCCCTTTGGCCCACAATTTTATGCTGAAGATGTAGCCTACTCTAGAAAATGCCTAGAATTTCCCAACTGCACAGCTCTCTATTTTTCTAAGCTCCACGTACATATCTAAGAGGCTCTTAAATATGAGGCCCTATTGTATTCACTTCCACCACTGACACTGGCGGTACATTCCACGCACCCACTACTCACTGTGTGAAAAACTTACCCCTGACATCCCCTCGGTACCCATTTCCAAACACCTTAAAACTATGCCCCCTCTTGTTAGCTACTTCAACCCTGGGGAAAAGCCTCTCATTATCCACACAATCAATGCCCCTCATTATCTTATACACTTTTCTCCAATTTTCTCTCCAACTTACATGAAAACAATATGTTCTTGCTGGAATGCGTTTTGCAGACATTAGTAGCGCTCTTGAACATCACTCACAAGGAGTCATTATAGAGAAGCTTTACAGTAACTGCGGATAGACTGTTTAATCATGGGAAATCTTCCAGAATCAACAAAATTTCTGAAGAACTGAATACCCATAGAAAAGTCCTCTCACAAAGGCATGTGAAAACATTTTATTCTCCCTTACTGAATGCTCTGGAATACTTTGGTATGGGCTAAATGGGTCAACTGATATAAATTTATCAATTGTTTGTTTTAATACAAAATTCAACAAAATATTGGTACAATTATGTCGACAAGCTCAGAAACTGTAAATATTATTTAATTTTTAATCTTGTTTAGCTGCAACGCAGACAAGAACTAAATCATATAATAAGCAGGGGTCATTTTAAAATGCTTTTTTCATGAAGTATAATAGCTGATATGTGGTGCAGTATATCCTTTTCTTCTTGAGGGCTTACAAACAATAGAAATTATGTAAAAACAAAATCTGCCTCAATGCTGAAAAATTTCTAAACTTATAAAACATGAATTAAAAGATCACTGGTAGACATCACAACATTAAATCGCCATGACAATGGATTATCCTGCTGCACAATCTAATTGAATTTTATTCTTAAAATATTACAGTCTGGTTTACTTAATCTTATGGCTGTATTGCTGCCTTCAAAAAGCCACACAGTATAGTTGAAACCACAATGCATCTATTATAAGCACTAGTTTTGCTTGTGTTTGCTGTAAATTCCATTGGATAGTAATACCAACTCACTATTTTCTTGCATGTTAGCTGGCTGCCCAGAAGCTAATTTACTCCAGGAAGACTTTTTACTATATTTTAGGACTCAATAGATGGTTCCAAAATGGGTGGTTTTCATGTAAAGACAAGGAATCAATTTCTATTTTAGCACATTCTTAAAATAACTTCACCCTGAATTTATTAACTGGAAAGGTTTACAATAAAATATGCATGTTCCTTCTTCAAAAATAACATCAGATGCTTATTATATCACTACCAAACCCTACACTTTGTACAGCTAGGTCATTAGTCTGTTTCTTCTTATTTAGAAAGCAAAATCAGAAGGTCTCTAGTGCATGATAAAGCCTGTCAAATAATGTGAAGAGTTTCACTTTTAAGATCATAGGAAACAGTTAGTCATATGGAGTAAATTATGAAATGAGTCTCACTCCAACTGGGTTGAAATATAAAAAGAAGAAAGGGTGTGTAGGACAATTTTTTATTGAAGCATTCAACATGAAAAATTGGAACTACTACTCAGAATAAGAACAAGAACTGCCATGGAAAGGAGCAAAATGCAGTAAGAGAAAGAAGACTCATAGCAAATTGTAAAACTGCATATATTCTGTCCAAATCTGAATAAAGTTCTTCAAAAGCTACCTAGCAATGAAACGGTATAAATCTTGAACATAATTATTCATTATCAGTATGGGAAAGAAATTAGAAAATTGAGCTATTTGAAGGTGATAACACAGAAGTTCCATCAATTCCAAGACAGCTTTAAAGGGAATAGGATAACTGACGGAGGACTAGGGGTAACCTATTACTGCATAAAGGTGGTGAAGAACACTATTTCAAGACTATTTTATTAACTTGGCAAATCAGGACAACACATTGGCCATTTGAGGAGAGAGTAGACTTTTAAGTCATAAATCATCACAAACTTGATCAGAATGTGGAGTTGGCACCTCATGATAACAAAGCATTTTTTTTTATTTTGTCTAATTCATTACAAAATCAGGAGAATTGCAATCACAGCAAATGAGAATGAATCTGGAAATGTAAATGTGAGAAATGTAAGTGGGGGGGAGATGGAGGAAAAAATAAATCCATAAATATTTTATGTAAGGCAAAGAATTAAAAATGCCATTAATAGAAAGAAATGAGAGGCAGAGAAGCTGGAATCTGGAGACCCATGAACAAATGGTAAAGAGGGTGAACCACAGCAAAAAGACTAAGCTGGGGAAATTAATAATAAGTTGTTTTTAAAATAAAAACTTTACCTCATACTCTCATAGACATAGGTAACCATATTTTTAAATAACCACAATTACATTACTTGTTTTTTTTTGAAGATAGTCTATATAAGGCTGAACATATTCAATTTCTACTTCCAGATTAGCTGACATTCCCCCACCATCCAATTATAGTAACACTATTGATTAGCAGAATGAAATCAGGTACTTTGGTTATTAAAGAATTATTAGATGAATTTATAAATTATTGGTAACTTTTCAACTGAATTGCTAAATATAGCAATATCTGCAAAGCTGTACTTTGCTGTGCATGTTTTCACTAACTTTTTTGACACTACTACCAAACCCTCTTCAAGTTAACCTGCAGAATCTAATGTACAGGTAGTGGTCAGTTTATTAGGTACACCTGCTCATTAATGCAAATATCTTTATCAGCCAATTGTGGCAGCAAGTCAATGCATAAAACATGTAAACATGGTCAAGAGGTTCAGACCAAACATCAGAAAGGGGAAGAAACGTGATCTAAGTGACTTTAACTGTGGAATGATTGTTGGTGCCATGTGGGGTGATTTGAGTATTTTAGAAATTGCTAATGTCCTGCAATTTTCACGTTTAACAGTCTATAGAGTTAACAGAAAGTGGTGCAAATAACAAAAAAAATCTAAACATCCAGAGTTCTAAAACACCTTTTAATGAGAGAGGTGAGAGGAGAAAAGACAGACAGATTCAAACTGACAGAAAGGTGACAGCAACTAAAATAATCATGTGTTACAACACTGGTGTCCCTAAGAGCATCTATGAATACAAAACATGTCGAACCGTGAAGTGGATAGGCTACAGCAGCAGAAATCCATGAGCATACACTCAGTGGCCACTTCATTAGGTACAAGAGATACCTAATAATGTGGGCACTGAGTGAACAGTACTGTGCAAAAGTCTTAGGCACCCCGATACATATATATATTTTGCACAGCCCTGCATTTATTCCATTATAGAACTAGAAAGAAATATTAATGAGTATTAGTCTATACACAATACCCATATCTGGTAAATAGAATTCTTAAAGTGATATATATGCTCAGAATAATAAAATATCTTGCCAACAGAATGTCAACAACTTAAAATTAAAACATGTTCTCTAAATAGGTTCACATGGGTATTTATAGTTATAATTTTAACCAAATAACTGATAGGATACATATTATGAAGTACCTTCCTCTTAGTGTGGATCAGAGAACCAAGCATATCTACTTTTCAAATGATCTAATGGAATCCTGAAAAAAAAATCACCATGAATCTTAACCACCAGCTCTTCATCTAATTTTGACTTCTAAATGAAGCTTCATAGCGAACTTGGCTTCATAAAATGTGAAGTTCTCAACAAGTCTGAAGCACTAACAATTAGAAAAGGGAGCAGCAATGTTATCCATACATGTCCAAACATGCCCAGAAGTCTTCAAACTGTTATCCACCATCGATAACTCCAACATTTTTTAGCTCTAATTTTGACATAAAGTGACACTAACACATGTAGTCTGGCCAAGAGCAAAGGACACCAAGTTACCTGTTTCAATCATTTGTGATGGATAAAGGCAGATTCTATTACTGAGCAGCAAGGTTTACCGGGATTCTGGACACCTGAGATTGCATATGCCAGATTCCAAAGCAAAGAGAAACAAGCTTATGAAGCCAAGTAACTCTAGGAGCGGTTCCTCCAGTAGTTTTAGAGTCGACCACTGATTTATCAATATCAACAGTAAACCAACCTACTCTGCACATTCAACTTCAACACTGATTAACTGACACAGGTTATTTTCTTTCTGGGAAACCTACCTGTACTATTACACAGTTACTATTACCACCCAGGTTTACCTCCATCTGTACTGCCTGAAAACTTCAAAGACACTTTTTATTTGTAGAAACAAAAACTCGTGATGGTTTTACTCAAACCTTCAGTGTGTGAATTAACTGATATGATCACAAAACAATGATCATCATCTTGTCCTGAAAGATGACCATTTCTTAAATTAATATTTCAATGCTGATTTACATGTTCTATACAATCAATAGGTTTAAATCGCACATTTAACTATTTGGTGGTATACATTTAAAGTACTTCACAAACAACCCCCCACCACCAGCAAATAAAATTCCAATGCATCACCACCTTCCTACCCTTCCACGCTGCCTCTCCCCCAAACTATCACACATATACACACCTCATGAGTCAGTCTACTTGACCTGAATAGTCAAACAACAAAACTGCTGATTCCCAAACGCCCTCGACAATAAAGCACCTTGTCTAGAAACAGTGTGGCAATCCAGAGAGCTGAAATTAATTAAGAGTTCTAATCTATGGTACAAAAGATTATTGTGAAATACAACAAACACTTGAAAACAAATAAAAACACGGTAAGAGTTTGCAATCGGGAGTCCAGTGATCGTATGCCCTGTAACCCTGAAATAAATTTGGAAGGGATTTTAGAGAGAACACCAATAGAAAAATCACAGCTCTATCAGCAACTGGGTAATTCATAATGGGAACAGTCCATTAGAGAGAGAGAGAAAAATCATCGACTGGAGAGTTCTTAGACTCGTGTATTCTCGTTCCCAACTACATATCTATTTCCAGAGCAAATACAAAGTTAGAAACATATGTTCAACAAAGAGCACTATTTCTCTTCTACACATAACCTATCCACTCCAGTGCTGCCTTTAGTTCTTCATCCCCTCCACGCACACTGTTACAACAAAAGACGTTTTTTCATGCCATCTAAATTAACACCAATGAAAAAAAATACAAACGGCCGCAATCTATGCTACCATGACGAGATGCAGGGTAATGGGTTACCCGCCGTACCTGACCAGCACCAAACTACGCGATGGGGCTTCTACGGTGGCAAAGCGACCCATTACCAATCACTGAAACTAGTCCCTGCAGCAACCGTCATTAGCAATGACACGAGTTGAAATCAACTCACCAAATACCACTATCGAGAGAGCACTTGAGCGAGCTCTGGGACAAGCCTTTACTATCCCGTTGAAAACGCTCCAGTTTTTTCTTTTGATTCGGTCATTAAACAGGAACAGGAGTTATTCTTACCACGTGTGCCTGCATGCCCTAGAGCAAAGTAAAACCGCTTCCCAGAGGGATCGGGGCTAACTGGTATGCTGGTGTGAATAAAGTGCCAAGTTGGTTACAATATGCGTCGTTTGAATTTAAAGATACAGGTTCCGGTCGGTCAGAAGGCACCAAGCTTCCCCGGAATCGCTCTCATTTTCAACACCGAACCTCGTTACTGACTACAATTTAACATACCTGCCTTCCCACATGCATAAGTACGTATAACATCGCTTTGCTCAGATCAGTCCTGCCTGCTGCTTGGAGATCGATCAGAAGCCACATTGTAAAAGGCTCCAATTCCTTCCACCCGGTGAGATGGAACAGCGTCAGAGAACCTGAACAGCTTGCTGCTGTCTTGGAAACTGCACCATCCCGTCGCGACTTTTGTAAAGTTTTGCTTTCCAGTGAGATCTCGGCGAGGAGCCGCAGCGAAACAAAATAGTAAATCACCAAAGAATCAAAGTTTTATCGGTAAAACCCGGCGGCAAATTACCAGCCCCCACTGCTGGACCTACCTGCACATAGCCCGGCTCCAACCCCCCGCCAACCCACTGCCTCACCGACTAGCCTCCCACCACACCACCCCACCCCCGCCCCTCTTGCCGGAGTTCCGAGACTGTGTGGGCAGCAACGCCCGATCTAAACTCTGCAGCAAACTTTCTAAAGGAGCTCTACACTCGGGCAAGAGATACTGTATATATATATTTTTTTAAGACTCAGAAATGCCCCAATGTGTAAAACCAACGTGGGAAACTCACTGTGTCTGGCGCTCCACGGTCGGGTGCCGAGCTGCCGCCCAATGTGTGCCACTGCCACAAAGCCCCCCACCCGGGCTCCGGGCCCCCGCAGGCACTCCAACAACAGCCCGCAAACTTTCCCGGGGCGGTGCTCTCCTCTCTCCCTCCAGCCCAAGCCGCCGGAGGCATTAACTCGGGCAGGGGGCAGCTAGTGGCTTTGTCCGGGCTAAACGCTGCATGATCGAAGTACCTCACTCACTCACTCACTCACTCACTCTCCCATCGCCGGTCCGGCCGCAGCTGGCGGCGAGCATGCGCTGTGCCCGGCACTACCTTCCCTTGGCATGCAGCAGCTCCGGCTACCTTCTGCTCTACACACACTCCCCGACCTTCCCCCACCCCCTCACTTTCTCTCCGCTAACTCCTGAATTCATTCCGCCAATATTCCCCCATTCAGTAAACAGTGTGCGCCTTTTGATCAACATTAAAGCAACCGCAGAGCTGTTACATTTTAACTTCATGCAAACTACTTTTCATTGGATTGAGCTAAAATTCAGTATAAAGGCATCCGACGCTCGTAAGTTTCTCAACTTTAACTTACACATTCTACTCCAACCCGTTCCCATACATCCCTGTTCCGACACGATACAGTACTGTAGGGCAGCGAAAGGTATACATTCCAAAAACTGGACATTTTATTTTGTCTGTAAGTATCTTCCGATGAAACTCAGTTTCTATGAAACGTCTTACATTATTTCAAAGAGCCTAACATGATACAAAAGGCTGTGCAAACGAACAAAGGTCTAACCAGTCATAACAGATCCCTCCCCATCCAAAAGCCGCTGTAACCGCGAGAGAGCTGAGAATTACACTCAAAGGGATGCGCTACGCAGGCGAGTACGTTCACTGCTAGCGCGAATTATCCAGCATTCGCAAAGTTAGTAGCAACATTACAAATAGATTAGAATTGAAACACTATATATAATGTAGAGTGCGGATGGCTCCGTGCACGAACTTGAAATGAGAGAACAGCAACCATTTCATTTCCATAGCAAGCAGGACTATTCTAAACCTTTAACTATTATTAACTGGAGAGTCAGAAAAACAACATAGCCTCTATTTTGAGATTTTTTATTGAATTTACAAAATGCTTTATCTAAAAGACGGCTAATTAAAAGAGCATTGCCACTCCCCCCATTAAAACAAGCAATGAGTCGCATTCAAAAATTGCATGGCACAGCATTACTTGCTAATCGCCAAATCTTCCAAGATCCAAAAGTTAAAATTAATGTGCCCTGGGGAAAGTTCTTGCATTATCTAACCTTGCGAGCGAGACAATGGATTGACTTACACACTGACTGCTGCCAACATGCACCTCGAGGATGAGGTACAGTTGTTACCAACTTCCCGTTCAAGTAATCTGGTCATGAATTTCATACTTTGAAATGAAGGACTCCACGACTGAGCAATAAAGGGTAAAATGAAATTGGCTCAAGAGAATTATTCAAGTACAGGCATTGTAGCCAAAATGATATTTTAGTTGTAGTGCTTTCTAATCTCGCGCACTAGTCAAACTTTATTGAAACTACTTACTATCTGAAAAGGCTTTCATACAAAGGTCGGAATGTTGAAAACCCAGGGCCGAAATCAAACAGAACCGGGCGGAAGTCTCACCCGAACTTTGAAAAGAACTGCAGTTAGAACAATTATCATATGCAGAACAATAAAACGTATTAATCATGGCAATAGAGATCTCCATCCCGGTTCCGGGTAAAAAAGTCATATTGATCAATCATTGTTGTGGATTTTAAAGAGAATTATTGCGTGTACCAGGCAACCTGACTGACGTGTCGACTTGGCGTGAAATATCTAAACATTGCACGTTTTATTGGATTACTTCTGCAAAGTCACTTTTTCGTTTTTGCATCTTTCAGGTATTCAGACAACAATCCCATTGTTTCCTAAGAAAGGCAATTACAGACTTGCAAAAAGAATACTGTGAAAATATTAAGTTAAACAACTGAGCCTTTTCTGAACCGTGCCCTAATTGTATATTCATCGGAATGGAAACAGACGGGGTTTGCTGTTTGAACTTTGTTCGGTGCCTTCTGTGCCGTAAACGCACAGAGGCGCTCTTTTACAATATTGCCGCAGAAGATTATTTAGATCGTGTGATGACGATCGTCGTTGCTGCAGAAGTCAAGGCTGCAAACTTATTGTAATACAATTTCAGTTAAAAAAAATCACTAAATGTATCCTTTAAATAGACTTTTGTGGTGTGCATTCTTCACTGTTGCAGCCACAAAATTGTTTTCGAAACAACTTGATGTGTTTTGAAAATAGTGCCGTTTATTCTAACAAATCGAGTTTCCATAGCTTTCTTTTATGTTTACTTTGAGAAACTGCACATCACAAAATTAAAATTATTATATCGAGGTCAGGTACATTGTCTCCGATATCATTTGTTTCAATGTCAGTGCCAAATTAAACGAAATTACAAGGCCTCACTTGAAATAGCATCATTCTGAAATCACCATTGCAAAGACTTACCACATCAGATGGATTCGACAGTTCCGAGCAGATAAGATTCCGGGGATTACCAGGCAAAAAGAGAACGCTATTCCTACTTTTTAATTCACTCCACCAGAGAGCGGGATCGAAGGTAATATTCTTCGGAATCATCACATTTCCAGCGATTCGAAACAAGTTTGTAATGATGTGAGTAAAGTGAAAGAGTCATGTGAAAGCGTTTCCAAACTCAGCCACCAACACAATTCCTGGTGGGATGTCTATAGATTACAGGCAATGACGTCAGTGACTCTCTCCTCCCCTCCCCTCTCCTCCTTTGCTATCTCCCATGCCTGGGAATGCACTAAAAGTTTCCCAAGTTTAAAACAAATTCCGGAGTATTTCACAAGATAAAAATAACTATTGAATTCACGCGCTTATTCTGTATATTTGCTTGTGAGTAGAAAATACAGCATTCCATATGCCGTTGTTTATTTCTAATTCCCATAGTATTGTTTTTTGGTTAACCAGCCTAAAATATTAATTTGGTAGTTATTTAATTCTAATCACTTTAAAATTCAAACATGGACATTGTTGTCAATATATCGGTGTAATTAATTTCCATTTTATAAATATAATTAATAATTTCAATCATTCGACAATCTTAATTCTGGTGTGGGAATGACTGAGTTACCTTAAACATTGTCGATAATTTTAAAAATCAATAGATCTTTCAGAATATTTGGCACCTGATTTATGGCTGCTTTAGTAGTGTTTCCATTGACAACAATGACATTGCGACTTCTTTTATGAAATGCCAAAATCATGTAGCTTGGTTTGGATGGATAAAGAAAATCCTATGTTATAATTATATTTGTAAATTCAATGTATCAATTAACTGATAAGGAATCAATTAAACAACTGCAGAATCTATTGGTTTAACGCTTGGATAATTTCCGAAGCTTTGTTACTGAATCTTTGCCGCTGAACTGAATTCGACTATGGAAAGGAATGGGCAGATGTGCTCTGCAAATTCTGATATCGGAAAGAAACATCAGCACAGGCAGTGGCCATTGGATGAATCTTTAGACCGTGGAGTGTGGGACACCAGACCATTACGTCTTATGGTCTTATGGTTTTTCCACTATTTGTCGGTATATGATTCCATCATGATCATGAGCTTAATACCATGAAGTAGTGCTACTTTTTTAAGACTGTCCAATCTCCTGCATGACATTGGCAAAACGTGGCATTCAACTGATACACATGAATGGAAGGGAGAATTGAACTCAGGGAGGGTAAGGGAAAGTGAGAGGAGGACAAGTTGAGAGTGGAGCAAAGACAGACAACCATCTCACAAGGATAAGGTGATGAGAAAGATCACTCCAGCAAGGAAGCTTGAATTTCAACAAGTCCATCTGATTCAGAGATGGGTGTGCAACACAGTTCATCTTCCCTCCTGCAGATATTTGCTTTTCTGGTTGGATTGGAGGTTTGTTTCATCTTCATTATGCATCTGGCAAGAAATTAGTTTCTTTCCGAGAACCCTGCAAGCTGTGGTACCTTCCTGGGGGCTGAACATCTGTTTAATTGTTGAAGCTACTGCCCACTAGAATGCCAACTTGCTTACAGTTTCACACTGGATATAGCTTGGAGCAAAATGCTTGATGAAGAAGTCATTGTCTGCATTGCTGCACCAACCCATCTGTCCTCAGCCTTTCCCATTGTTGCAGAAAGGCCAAAAGCAAATTGGAAGACAAGCATCTCTTGTTGCACTCGGGTTGTTTAGTGTTGTCACTGAATTTGCCAATCTCAGGTAGCCCATATCTATGGTGTTCCCCTAACACACACGGACACTTCTCTGTCCATCTAGTTTTCTTCTCCCTTTGTTCACCTTTCCCAGCTCCTCATCACAGATGGTTCTATCTGGCTATCACCCCCCCCCCCCCCCCCCCCCACGTCCCGGTCTTTGTCCGACCCAGCCACTCTCTCCCTCCTACTGCCATCTACGAGTAACATACACACTCATTCATGCTGAAACATTGACCTTTTGACTCCAGAGCTGGTACTCTACCTGCTGAGTTCTTCCAGTGTTCCGGTAGTATTCCATTCAATGGGGACATCATTTTCCTTTGTTCTACCTGTCGCACAATGCCCCCCCCCCCCACACACACCACCTTCTCTGCTACATGGAATAACTTGTTTTCTCTCTTTTTCAGTCCTGATGAAGGCTCTGCAGCCTGAAACATTAACTGTTCTTCCATCTGCAGATGTTCCAGCATTTCTTTTTTTTCTTCACATTCCTGCACCTGTAGTTTTATTCATTTTTCAGCAGATACATCTTGCTTTCTTGTCCTCTATAAGCTTTCCAAAGCAAAATATCCTTCACAACTCCCTTGTATACTCATCCATCTCTACTAAGCATGTTTTCCCCCCCGTGCAGCCACAGGAGATGTAGTTCCTATTCTTTTACCTCATTCTTTCGCACCATCCGGGGACCCATACAGTCTCTCTCTATGAAGCAGCATGCCAACTCTACTGCTACCAGCCTGGTGAGTTACGTTCCATGTGCTGACACTGTGTTCTCATTCTGAGGAAAACTAATGCAAATTTTGTAGGAAATTTTCATTCTGTATTTAGAAGTGATATTACCCTTCCAGTTCAAAGTAAATTTATTACCAAAGTTAGTATATGTCACCATAAGCGGCCATAAAATTCATTTTCTTACAGGCATTTATAGTAGAACAAAGAAATATAATAGAATCAACTACACAAAAAGAGCTACTAGCAACCAAAGTGCAAAATAAGACAAACTGTGTAAATACAAATAATAATAATAAATAAGTGAACAAATAATGCAAAGTACAAAGTACAAAATGAATTTATTATTGAAGTACATATATGTCACCGTATACTATACTGTACAAAAGTCAGGCATGTATATATATCTAGATGCCTAAGACTTTTGCACAGTATTGTATTTATCAATATAGAGTGGAGAAAGAGTTTGTAAATCTGGCAGTAGCAAAGAATGCTGGGAATGGCAAGGGTGGAGCACCATGGGAGGGATATGGGACAGATGGTAGACAAGAGTGCTAAGAGTGGGGTGTGTCGCAGATTCAGACACAGCCAGCCCTGAGAGATCAGGCAAGGATATTTGATTCCAAACAATTGGTTTATTGATCATTACAGAATCTCTCTCCAGTGCTTTCCACTCCCTCCCCTCTCCCTTCCCCTTTTCCCAATCATGATTCACCTCTTCCTGCCACCTCCTCACTCTGTCCACTGCAGAGACCCTTATCAGAATCAGGTTTATCATCCCTCACATATGTCAAGAAATTTGTTTGTTTTTGTGGCAGCAGCACAGTGCAATACATTAAATTACTGCAATACTGTATGTACAACCCTGAAATTCGAATAAACTCTTTTCGGGCTTTCGTCTGGGTACAGGTATCGATTATAACTAATGTTTTGATGTAAAACTCTGCCAACTTGATCAGGGATGATGCCTGGGCATGTCTAGCTTAGTGGTATTTATACCCCCATAGTTCGTCCCTCCTGATTGGTTAGTCCTCATCCAACCAGGTAGCCACTCTCCTGTCTTAGTTACAATCAAGTTCCAGTTTTTACTTAGAGCAAGACCTTCATCTTTGTTAAACTTCTTTTCCTCTAGTTTTATTTCAATGGGTTCCTTCACCAAGTGGAACAAAAGCCATTGGTGTGCCATAGTGGTTTTGTGCCGTCAAAATCAATCCTGTGGCCATTGTGAATGCACTGTTCTGCTACTGCCAACTTCTCCGGGTAACCTAAATGAATATACCTCCTTTTTCCTCCTCTGGCCAATGGGACTTGGGGTGGAAACCTGCATCAAGGAACACAGGAGATGTATCCATTTGGGTCACTGGGATGGGACAAAGCTACTGTGCCTGGCCAATGGCTTTAGGGACAGCCTGGTGAAGGAAGCCATTGAAATAAAACTAGAGGAAAAGAATTTTAACAAAGGCAAAGGTTTTGCTCTAAATAAGAACTGGAATTTGATAGTAAACAAGGCAGGAGAGCAGAAACCTGGATGGATGAGGATTAACCAATCAGGAGGAATGGAAAACAGGGGTATAAATACTACTGGACTAGACATGCCCAGGCATCATCCCTGATGAAGATGGCAGAATTTGTCATTGAAACATCAGTTAAATTGATACCTGTACTCGGCTGGAAGCCCAAGAACAGTTTATTCGGCATATATGCCGTGAAAGCACTAGATCCTTTCTCAACCCTGAAATCTGTTCTCTTACAGGAATACACAGTAAATCCAAGAAACACCACAGGATCAATGAAATACCACACTCTGTAGGATGGACTAATGTGCAAAAGACGACAAAAATGTGCAAACACAAAGAAAAAAAATGTAATAATAAACAAATAAGAAATAAATATCAAGAAGCATGAGATGATGAATCCTTGAAGTTGAGTCCGTAGTTTTGGGAACAGTTCAGTAATGAGGCAAGTGAAGTTAAGTGAAGTTGTCCCTTCTGGTTCAAGAGCCTGATGGTTGAGGGGTAATAACGATTCCTGAACTGGGTGGTGCAGGTCCTGCTGGTCCTGTACCTTCTTCCCAATGGCAGCATGGAGAAGAGAGTATGATGGGGGTCATTGATGATGGTTTCTGCTTTGCTGCAACAGTACTTCATGTAGATGTGTACAATGGTGAGGAGGATGTTATCGGTGATTGACAGGCCATATACACTACTTTTTTGTAGGACCTTACTTCGAAGGGAATTGGTATTTCTGTACCAGGCCGTGATACAACCAGTCAATATACTCTGCACCACACTTCTATAGCAGTTTGTAAAAGTCTTAGATGTCATGCTGAATCTTCACAATGTTCTAAGGAAGTAGAGGCACTGCTGTGCTTTCTTTGTAATGACACTTAAATGCTGGGCCCGGTACAGACCCTCTGAAATGATAACATCATGAAACTTAAAGTTGCTGACCCTCTCCACCTCTGATCCCTGATGAGGACTGAATCACAGACCTCCAGTTTCCTCCTCCTGAAGTTAATAATCAGCTCCTTGGTTTTGTTGACATTTAATGAAAGGTTGCTGTGGCACCACTCAGCCAGATTTTCAATCTCCCCCCTACCTGTTGCTTCATCACCATCTTTAATTCAGCTAACAACAGTGCTGTTGTCAGCAAACCTGAATCTGGCATTGGAGCTGTGCTTTGCCTCACAGTGAGAAGAGCAGGTGGCTAAGCATATAGCCTTGAGGTGCACTTGTGCTGTTGGAGATTGTGGAGTAGATGTTTTTGCCAATCTGAACTGACTGTGAGGAGATTGAGGATCCAGTTGCATGAGGAGGTATTGAGGCCAAAGTTATGAAGCTGATTGATTTGATTAGAAGGGATAATAGTATTGAATGCCGAGTTGTAGCCAATAAAGAGCATCCTGATGTATGAATCTTTGCTGTTCAGATGTTCCAGGGTTGAGTGAAGACCCAATGAAATGTCATCTGCTGTGGACCAGTAGGCAAATTGGAATGGATAACTAAGTCACTTCTCAGGCAGAATTTCATATGTTTCATCACCAACCTCTCAAAACACTTCATCACAGTTGATGTCAAAGTAAATGTATTATCAAAGTGCACCGAGTATACTGTATGTCACTACAAACAATCCTGAGATTCATTTTCTTGTGGTCATACTCAATAAATCTAATACTGTAACCATAATTGAATCAATGAAAGACCACAACAACAGTGTGGACAGCCAGTGGGCAAAAGACAACAAACTGTGCACATACAGAATAAAGAATGAATAAATAAAAATAAAACAAACAAACAAATAACTAAATAAACAAATAATAGACTATTTGAAATCATACACTCCTTCATTAGTAAAGCAAAAGTAATTAAATCAAATAGAACTATTTTCAAAAGATATAAGCATGATCTTTGGACTAGAAAAGTGCAGAACATTAAACGTAAGGAAAGGTGCAATAGAACTAGCAGAATACAAAACAGAGGCAGCAGGATACAATACAACCGATGGATGAATATAAAACAGACAAGTATCTGGGATTTCAACAAACAAAGAAAATAAATTACAGTGCAATAAAGGAACAACTTTTGACAGAGTTTCCTTCAAGTCTTAAGAAAATCTGCCGAACAGAGCTCAACAGTAACAATATAACAAACGCAATAAACACTCTCAATATACCTATGTTAACATATTTTTGGCATAATATCTTGGTCCGAAAATCATCTTTAAAATTTACAAAGAAAAATAAGAACCAAAATGACAAATTTCAGGAAATGCTCGAACGCACTTAGATTAACACTACATAGGACAGAAGGAAGAAGTGGAATAGTAGACATTGAAAACTTAATAGCAATCAGATTTAACTTCTAAGAACATATTTTGATTAGCGAAAACAGAGTCAGCACTACACTTCAGCATATGCAAATCTGAAAAGAAGTATACACTACTAAATTTAAATGAGAGCACAACCCACAAAAAATGAAGATATTATCAATATTGAAGAAAAGGTTAACCAATGGAAGAGTATGACTCTCCATGGAAGACATCCCCATGGTCTGAGCAGACTAGATGTCAACAAAGAAGCGTCAAATGCCTGGCTCAGATTTGGAGATCTCTTCCCAGAAACAGAGGGGTTCCTTATGGCAATAGAGGACCAGGTGTTTAACACTAAAAATGATCAAAGATAGTTAATAAAAGACCAACAAATTCAAGATGATAAATGCAGAAAATGCTGAGAAAAAGAAACAGAAACAATCCAACACATTACAGGATCCTGTAGCAGTTTAACTCAATCTGATTACTTAGACAGGCAGAATCAAATGGCAAACATCATTCATCAAAATCGTGCTTTAAAATACAAACTCATAAAAGAAACTATACCTTACTATAAATACAGTCCTGATCCAGTTTTAGAGTCGGAGTCCCATAAGTTACATTATGACTGATCTGTTATTATAGATAGGACAATCCATAATAACCATACGGATGTAATAATACATGATGAACAACTTACCTACAGTCATTCCAAACACACATGACCTACAGAAATCAATGTGAAAAACACCAGAAAAATGCTGAATTAAGAGAGGGAATTGAAAGGCTATAGAACATGAACGGGTATACATTGTCCCAATAACGGTATCTACAGCTGGTATCACCTCAAAGGCACTACACAATAGCATTAACAATTAGGGCTATACAGTAATATCCATGTAAATCTTCAGAAAGCCACACCACTAGAATAGTCCAAGAGTTCCTAGCAATTGACAAATGACTGTGCTTGGCTATGCCTGTACCTCTGGCTTTACCAGTTTGAGCTGAGAAAAAAATAATAAACAAATAAATAAGCAATAAATATCGAGAACACTAGATGAAGAGTCCGAGAAAGTGAATCTGTAGGTTGTATTCAGTGATCAGTTCAGTTGAGGTGAGAGAAGCTATCCACTCTGGTTCAGGAGCCCAATGTTTGAAGGGTAATAACTATTTTTGAACCTGGTTCTGTACCTCCTTCATGACGGCAGCAATAAGGAGAGCATAGCCTGGATAGTGGGGGTCCTTGATAATGGATGCTGCTTTCTTGTGACAGTACTCCTTGTAGATATGCTCACTGGTGGGGTGTGCTTTATCCTCTGTCATTTAAACTCCCCATCCCACTTCCAATCTGGCCAGTCTGTCGACCTCCCTGCATTGTTCTAATGAAGCTCAATGTGAACTTGAGCCTGGCCACATTGCAGCCTTAGGGACTAAATATCAAATACAACAATTTCAGATAACCTGCTTTCTCTGTAGCAAAGCTGGGTAATTCTGCTGAAGGTTATCCATCTGTGATATTAACTCCGTTTTTTTCTCCTTCAGTTGAGACTGCCCAACAGGTTGGATAGTTCCTGCAGTTCATTGTTTTTACTTGGTTCTTTAGTTTATCTCTGGTCTGCTGCCCACATCAATCAGTCAGATAGCTTCATTAACAATTTATCACAGTGCCAGTCCTTGTCAGTGTTATTCCCTTTCTCCAATTCATCCTTCCCCCAACTCTCTGTAGAACTCTTAAAAAAATATTTTCTCCCTTTACAGTTTTGATGAAGGTTTCTGGTACTGAAGCACTCTCCTTCCACAGATGCTGCCTTATCTGCAGAGTGTATTCAGATTTCTCTATTTTAATAGTATAGTATTATCATAGGTTGAATGAATAGTTTTTAAATTAATTATCTTTTAGTTAAAAAGGAAGAAGTGGCTGGGAAAACTCAACAGCATCTGTGGGAAGAAAAGAATGCTCGAGATTTCAGGTTCGTTTTGAAACAGAAACTACAAATCAAAGTTCAAAGTAAATTTATTATCAAAGTACATATATATCATCATGTACTCCTTTCAGTAGACTTTTCTATTCAAGAGCATTGATATTTCCATACAGGCCGTGATGTGACCAGTCTGTATACTCTCCATCATGCATCTGTAGAAGTTTGTCAAAGTTTTGATGACATGCCAAATCTTCGCAAGCGTCTAAGAAAGTAGAGGTGCTACTGTGCCTTCTTTGAAATGGGACCCAGGACAGATCCTCTGAAATGATACTGCCAAGGAATTTAACATTGCTGACCCTCTCCACCTCCGATCCCCTGTTGAGGACTGGCTCATAGACCTCCAGTTTCCTCCTTAGTAATCAGTTCTTTGGTTTTGCTGACATGGCTATTGTTGCACCATTCAGCCAGATTTTCGATCCCCAACCCATATGCTGATTATCCTGATCTTATTCCTTTATACTGATTACAGTATATACAAATGGGAAATATCATCATTACAGTCACTCATGTGTTGGGAATACAATTACCAGCCTTTATCTGATTTCTGACCTGTTGTTACCATGACAGATTATATAATGTCGTATAATTGTATAATACGATCACTGGCTAGCTAGAAGTGAAAATGGTGACACATTTTGCTATTGACAAACTTACAATGGATTTTGCTATAAATGCAGCCTAAGATATGAGTTTTCAAAATAGAATGTAGTAGCCCATGGAGCATCTTCATATATATAGCAGAGAGCAGTCACACAGAATCAAAACTGAAATGCAAAATTGATGAGCGTGGTGAAAATACATCAAGCAGTTATACACTGCACATATCTGAAGTAAACTAACTGATATCTAAACAGAGCCAAATACTCATCACTAATACACTTCTGTATTTGTTTTGCCCAGTGAAGGAAAGAATGAATTGAAATTATATAGCAACCTTCAATCGCAAAACTTCACACAAAGCTTTTTAAATTAAATGAGATACTTTTGAAATTAAGTTACTATTGAAATGTAGGAATGTTTTAATACACATTTATGTAGTTTATAATTAGCTTTTCCTTTTACAATATAAACAGCATATTTACAGTACATACTGTCTTTATTGTAGCAAAACGTTCTTATCTGGTCGATGGAATGTTATTGAAAAAAAACACCCAGATACATTTATAGATGTTAAGGAACGGATCATGAACTTGGTCATCCAGATAGAATTAAGGCATCTTAAAGCAGTTAAGCAAACTAGTAAGACAGAGAGATTTATAAATGAATCACAAGAATTTTTGCAGATGCTGGAAATCTTGAGAAATACATACAAAGTGCTAGAGGAACTTAACAGGTCAGGCAGCATCTATAAAGGGAAATGAACAGTCAACATTTCAGGCTGGGAACCTTCATCAGGACTGGTAAGGAAGCGGACAGACACCAGAACAAAAAGGTAGGAGGAAGGGTCGGGTCACAAGATGGCAGAAAATGCCAGATGAGTAAAAAAGTAGGTAAGTGGGGGAAAGAGGATGAAAGAAAACAATATGAGAAGCTAGTAGGTGATAGGTGGAAGAGATAAATGGCTGAAGAAGAAGGAATCTGATAGGAGAAGGCAGTGGATCATGCAACAAAGGGAAAGAGGTGGGGAACCAGAGGGAGGTGTGAGCAGGTCATGGGGACGGGGGAGAAGAGTGGAGAGGAGTGTGAGGACCACTGGAATAAGTGAAAGCAAAAGGGAGGCGTGAGGATAAGCCTTGGAAAATGGAGGGGAGTGGTTTAAAAAATAATGTTGATGCTGTCAGGCTGGAGACTACCAAAATGGAATATGAGGACAATAAATATATTTAATTTAAACATAAGAAATCCTGCAGGTGCTGTAAATCCAAAGCAACACACACAAAATACTGGAGGAATGCAGCAGGTCAGGCAGCATCTATGGAATTGAATAAACAGTCAATGTTTTGGGCCAAAACTGTTCTTCAGTACAGATTTAATCTGAACCTAGTTTCTGGCTAAAAAAGTGTAGTGGAAGTGGGACACAAATACTAAATGGTAAAAAGCAAGCACAATATGGTTAAAACTAAAGCTCTTGAATATAAGACTATAAGTTAGAGGAGTAGAATAGGCCATTTGGCCCATCGAGTCTACTCTGTCATTCGATCATGGCTGATTTATTTTCCCTCTCAACCCATTCTCCTGCCTTCACCCCATAAACTTTGATACACTTTGATACCTTTACTAATGAAAACCTCTCACATTGCACTTTAAATCTAACCAATAACTCGTCCTCCATAGCCATCTGTGGCACTGAATTCCGAAAATCCACCACACACTGGCTGAAGAAATTCCTCCTCATCTCTGTTCTAAATGGATACCTCTCAGATACCCCTCTATGATGAGGCTGTGCCACCTGGTCCTAGATTCTTCCACAATAGGAAACATCCTCTGCACATCCACTCTATCTAGACCTTCCAGTGTTCAGTAGATTTCAATGAGATCCCTCCCTCATGCTCCTCATACGTTAACCCCTTTATTCCCGGGATCCTTCTTGTAAACCTCCTCTGGATTCTCTCAAATGCTAGCACCCACCTTTCATAGATATGGGGCCTCAAACCATACAGAAAATGGGCTTCAGCATTACGTCACTTTAATATTCCAGTCCTCTCAAAATGAATGCTAACATTGCGTTTGCTTTCCTCACTAGCAACTCAATCTGCATGTTAACCTTTAGGGAATCCTGCACCAGGACTCATGAATCCCTTTGAACCTTTGAATTCTGAACTCATTCCCTGTCTAGAAAATAGCCTACACCTTTATTCCTTCTACCAAGTGCACAACCATGCATTTCCTTATACTGTATTCCATCTGCCACTTTGTTGCCCAGTCTCCTCATCTGTCCAAGTCTTCCTGTAGACACCCTGCTTCCTCAACACTATCTTCCCCTCCACCTATCCTTGTGTCATTCCCAAACTTGGCCACAGATGGTTAGTAATGGACCTAACATCTACCCTGTGGAACACCACTAGTCACTGCCTCCAATCAGAAAAGGCCCCCTTTATTTCCATTGATAGCCTTTTGCTAAACAGTCAACCACAGCCAATCTTTTGTCCATCCTTGTATCTTACCTATAGTATCTCGTGCTCTTATCTTGTTCAGTGGCCTCCTGTGTGGTACCTTGTCAAAGGCTTTCTGAAAATCGAAGTAAACAAAATCCACTGGCTCTTCTTTGTTTATCATGTTATTTCTTCCAAGAATTCCAACAAATTTGTTAGGCAAGATTTCCCCTTAAGAAAACCATGCTGACTTTGACAACTTTATCATGTGCCTCCAAGTACCCTGAAACCGCATCCTTATATTGTGAACAATTAATATTTAGGATGACTCTCTGCTTAGCATAGAAGTCAAAATTACCCTAGAATCCAAGAACTGGGCAGATTGATACAGGCCATAGATTCTATCAACTTTACTTCTATTAGTGATTTGATCCTAATTCATAGCAAACATAAATTTTTCATGCATTCCTCACTCTTTTCAGGAGCTTCCACCTTCCATCAAGTGTCAACTTCAACTTCTCTTACTTCATGCTGTCCAATTTGATCCTTCCTCTGTTACCAGTGCCAGTTCTGTGGCTCATGTGGTATTTGACAGGATATTTGTGAAATACTGTCTGAGAAGAGCTGCCACTGCAAGGTTCTTGAGAACTTCAAAAATAATTTTCTAACAACAGTGTATCTACCAGTTTGGATCCACAATGATGGTAATATTGAGCACATTAGCCAGTAGTCAAACCAGATGTCAGCAGTGTCTGTTGTGACACAGGTAATATGAATATTTTTGTCATCCTTTGCTAAAATGATGATATAATTGGACAGGTGCCAGTGCATAGAGACGGAGTTGCTATGTTATCTTGTACTTGTCCCTCTGATGAAATTATGACGAGCATCCACTTCAAAGATTTATGTCTATGATTCAAAGATTTTGTCAAGATAAGGAAGCTGTCTTGCCAGAAGGTTGAGTCCTGCCCACGCTGGCATTGAAGTCATCCAGCTGGATCAGTTTATCAAACAAGGTCTATTTCAAAGCTGGAGCAGAAGTACATCTTGGAATTATCTAAAGCTTCTGGGATTAGGTGGTAAGAGTTGATGACTGTTGCATGTTGATTCCAAGTTAGAGTAAGTGTAAGGGTCATTGGCATTTGCTAATTCCACAGGAGGCCTTCTTGGTGGCAAAGCTCACTCCATAAAGGGAGTGTCCCTTTCCAGAAGGTGTGTCCATGGTTTTGACCTTTTAGCCAGCCATCACCTCCTTACTTTGATTTGAACCTTGTCACACTGAATGAGGCATATCCCACAGAAGATGATTGTTTGTAAGAACTATCTAATTAGTCAGGCTTCCTTCTTCTGTTTGAGTTACCTGTTTTAAGAAGGGAAAATTGGATGCAAAATGAGCAGTAATTTTTATCCTTTGTCATGTTTCTATCAACAATAATTTTCCACAAGCCAGATCTTTGTTTCTTATAAAGATGCAAGAAACAAAGTGCGATGAAGCAAGTTTATTGTTTAACTAATGGCAGAATTACTAATTTCTCATAATCACTGCAAGTTCATCAATGGCGAATATATTGGAGCAGTAGCCTTTCTACATTGATCACAATTAAGGAATTATATTCAAAATGTGCTTGGAATGACACTAGATAGGGTACAGTTGAAGCTTCTGCAACAGTGGTATTGGATGTAATTCACCTGTGTTTAAAGTTCCCAGATCTTTTTCTCCAGCGTGATAGATTCTGCTAGATCTGGTCACAGAACTAATACGAACTTTAATTCATATTCTCAAAATGCACTTAAGTATACGATGTTAAACACATGCTGTTCCTTGTGTAATATTAATATCAATAAACTGCTTTCTGGTAAATTGTTCAATAAAATTAAAATGTAATATTTATTATAAACATTATAATTATTAGATATAAAGATTTTTAAGGAGTGTAAAGGAGACATAATTCTGAATAATACCTTTCACTATCAACATCTGCTTTACTCATGCACAATATTTTTCACAATCTTTTAGCAGGAAATGAACAGACTATAATATGGTTGCCTATTATCTATCTTCAGTGAAGGTAATCTGTGCAGATGCTGGAAATCCAGTGTAACATACACAAAATACTTTAGGACCTCAGCAGATCTGGCAGCATCTATGGAGAGGAGTAAAGAGTCGATGTTTCAGGAAAGGACTGAATTTTTTCAGCATTTCTGTGATGGTGTGTAGATTAAAAATAAATAAAGTTCCAAAAAATTATTATTGAAATGTGACAAAGTCAAATGTCTATTAAAATTGATATAGAGAAAATAGGTAAACATTTAATTGTTATACATTAGTTTCCAGAATGTATCTCTCATGTAATTGATCATTTGTTTTTTTATGAAAATTGACAAGCCATGCAGTTACCAAATTACACATTCCCCTAATGTCAAAGTGGGGATGTGATGACTTGGTGAACAACTGTAATTCTTTCCAGTAATGTTCCATTTCTGCAGTTGGCAACAATTTCAGGATCATCGTCTGTGGACCAATTATTGAATTTAACCTCTGTGTCCTTGCCAATTATTAAGTCAGATTTAAAGGTTGAAAGCAGATATAGAGGTATACTTATTAAATCTGGTTTTTCTTCATTAATTTTTTTTGAAACCGAGAGAAATAATTTCGAATACATAGACGCTTATTGATTGTATGGCATTTAAAGACATCTTGAGATTCAACCTAATATGTTTCTTTATGAATTCAGTAATCATTATTTTATTTAAATCAATAGAAATAAAAATATGCCCCGGCCCATTAAAAGTTAGCTGGCTCCTTTCCTTTATTTTCCTGGAGTAAACCTGAGTTCCCAGCAGCAATGCAGAGAGCTGAAAGGGGACAAGGTGAACCAGTGCAATGCATCACAGTCATTAGCGAGTGGCGCAGGCCAGGGTCATTTCAGAGCTGTTTAGGGGAACCTCATTTGCACTAATTTTTAGGATTTTCCTAAAGGGGAAGATTACTGAAATTAAAGTAAATGCCATAAAATTAGTGTCTCATGTGGCTCCTCATTTCCTGTGTCAAAGCCTTCATCTGTTTTTTTTTTTGGCTCTGCTGTAAACATTATTCCATAAAATGTATAAAATATCAAATAGTACAGCATAGGAGCAGATCCGTTGGCCCACAATATCTATGCCAAACACATGCCAAGTTAAACTAATTTGATTCCGTCTGTACAATACATATCTTGCATATTCATGGATCTGTTTAAAAGCCATTGCCATATCTGCTTCCACCACCAGCCCTGGCACTCTCTTCCAGGCACCTATCCTGGATTTCTCAGGTTCTCGACTACATTGCGAGTTCCCAGCTCTATGTTCACATTTTCCTGCTCTGTGAGCTGACCTACAAAAGCTGCTCACAAGCTCAGAATCAGAATCAGGTTTAATATCATTGGCACATGTCGTCAAATTTGTTGTTTTTATGGCAACAGTACATTGCAATACATAAATAAAGATTATAATTACAATAAGAAGTATTGCCACAGTATATATTATTCCTCTCAAAATACCCAATCTGCAAGTTATCCTTTAGGAAATCCTGCAGAAGGACTACCAAGTCCCCTTGAACCTCTGATATCTGAATTTTCTCCCTATTTAGAAAATTGCCTACACCCTTTATTCCTTCTACCAAAGTGCATGGCCATACATTTCCCCTAGACTATATTCCATCTGTCAATTCTTTGCCAATTCTCCCAGTTTCTCTAAGTTTTTCTTCAGATTCCTTGCTTTCTCAACACTCCTTGCTCCTCCACCTATCTTTGTTTGCAACCTTGGCCACAAAGCCATCAATTCCATCATTCAAATCATCGATATGTTAAGTGAAAGGAAACGGTCCCACAACTTACTGGCAGCCAATCAGAATAGGTCACCTTTATTCCCACTGTTTGCTTCCTGCCAGTCACCCAAACTTATAACCATGCTGGTATCTTTCCTATAATACCTATGGGATCTTATTTTGCTAAGCAGCCTCATGTACAGCACCTTATCAAAGGCCTTCTGAAAATCCAAGTAAACAACATCCACTGATTGTCCTTTGTCTATCCTGGTTGTTATTTCTTCAAAGAATTCCAACAGATTTGTCAAGCAAGATTTATCATTAAAGAAACCATGCTGACTTTAGTTTATTTAATCATGTGACTCCAAGTACACAAAACCTCTTCCTTAATAATGGGTTCCAACATTGTTCCGTGCACTGAAGTCAGGCTCATTGCCCTATAATTTCCTTTCTTCTGCCTCCTTCCTTTCTCAATGTCTGCAATCTTTCAGTTCTCTGGAATCATTCCAGAACCTAGTGATTCTTGAAAGATCATCACCAATATCTTCACAATCTCTTCAGCTGTCTCTTTCCGAACCCTGGGGTGTTGTCCATCTGGTCCAGCTGACATCTACCTTCAGACCTTTCAGCTTCCCAAGCACCATCTCCTTAGTAATGGCAACTACACTCACTTCTGCCCCCAACACTCAAATTTCTGGCATACTGCTGGCGTCTTCCACAGTGATGACTGACGCAAAATACTTACTAAGTTTGTTCACAATTTCTTTGACCCCAATTATCACTTCTCCAGAATCATTTTCCAGCAGTCCAATATCCTCTCTTGCCTCTCTTTTACTCTTTATGTATCTGGAAAAAAACTTTTGCTATCCTTTTTTATATTATTGGTTAGCTTACCTTCATATTTCATCTTTTCTCCCTTTATGGTTCATTTAGGCTGAATGCTGAAAATAACCCAGTCTACTGACTCAAAGCAGTTGCGTGGGAGTTCATCTGTTTCCCCAGACCAGCACCGTACAACCTTCTGTACCGAATCCTCAATTGTTAGCTTCTGTTTGTATCCAGAGAGAAGGACCACTGATTTACCAAAGTGTGGGAGAGAAGAATGGTTGGTGGTGGTGATGATGGTTGGCTTGAAAGGTATGTAGTAATGGTCAAGTGTGTTTGGGTCCCTGGTGGGACAAAGAATTATATATTGTGTATGGTGTTGTTATTCTTATCTGAAACAAGATATGCTTTTCATAGAGGCCGTGCAGAGAAGATTAATTGGGCTGGTTTGCTGGTGGTAAGTGGCTGAGTAGACGATGTGTACTCTACAGAGTTTAGATGAACAAGAGGAGATATCATCAGTGTGTGAGTCCAGTGAAAGATCAGATAGGCCAGTAACAGACCTTCCAACATAATTGGTACTTCTTTCTGCAATGTTATTAACTCGCTGGTCTGAAGCAAGGCATAGCCAGTGGCAGGTATGATTCAGCCGATCATTCTCCATTTTATTATGCCTTTCGGTTGTGCACGTTATACTCTCAGCACATTGGTGGCAAACTCTTTAACTATCTCAAACCTGCAGTCTGAAATTCTGTTTCCAAAGAACACCTACACAATTATCCCTGATCATTGCTTCAGATGCTGCCTGATTTGCTGAGTTCCTCCAGCGTTGTGTACGTATTCTTTGATCCACAGCATCTGCAGTTGTATTTTTGTGTTTTGACACCTACACAATTATCCTTGATCATTGCTTTAGATGCTGCCTGATTTGCTGAGTTCCTCCAGCATTTTGTGTGTCTTGCTCATTGTTTGTTTCACCTCTTTGACCAAACCTTTATTTCCCTTTCCTCACAAAAGCACAGCACCTCTTCCTTTCTTTTACTGTGAATTAATACACTTAAAGCAGCATTTAGATGCAAATGGTTTTCCTTACGTATTGAATGAGTTTCCAAATTGGCTTTTTTGAACATAAGAATGCTCAACCTCGCATAGTTCTCAGGAAGAAAGTTGTGATTTTCTTTGCATATGCAACAACATCACCACAGGTGGACAGTGTCAATGAATCCAGTAGCTCATGAATATCAAACATTTGTAATTTTCAGTAAAACTGTTGGCCTTGGACATGTGGCAAGCAAATGAATGTTTTGATTCTACTGAAGTTATGATTTATTCTCTGTAATGATATGCTTAATAATTAAGTGAGCAAGAATTAATGAAGTGCAGTTTTCATAAATTAAGTGCTGAAGAATGACTTAACAGAGGAAGGTTTTCCAGTCCTCAGGAAGGGTCTCGGCCTCAAAAATTGGCTATTATTCCTCTCAATAGATGCTGCCTTCTTTTTAAACTATTCTTTTGTTGATTTACTCTTGTCTTTTGGATCATTCTCTTGTTGCATTATCTAACTTCTATTAAGCTTCAGGTGACAGACTGCTACCTTGACATTCTCCTGTAAAATGTCTTGATACAATTTTGAATTCATTGTTCCATCAATGATTGAAAGTTGTCCAGACCCTACAGCAGCAAACCAGCTCCAAACCATGATGCTCCTTCCACCAAGCTTCACAGTTGGGATGAGGTTATGGTGTTGGTGTGCAGTGCCCTTTTCTCTCCAAACGTAACAATGTACATTTCTGCGAAAAAGTTCAACTTTTGTCTCATCTGTCGTCAGAACATTGTCCCAGAAGTGTTGTGGAACATCTAGGTGGTCTTTTGCAAACTTGAGATGTGCAGCAATGCTTTTTTTTTGGGAGAGCAGTGCTTTCCTCTGTGGTGTCCCTCCATGAACACCATTCTTGTTCAGTGTTTTCTTATGGTGGACACATGACAGAGACTTTAGCAAGTGCTACAGATTTCTGCAGGTCTTTTGCTGTTACCCTTGGGTTCTCTTTCATCTCCTTCAGCATTGCACATTGTGCTCTTGGTGTGATCCTTGCAGGATGCCCATTCCTGGATAGAGTAGTAACAGTACTGAGTTTCCTCCATTTGTAGACAATTTCTCTTACTGTGGACTGATGGAAACCTAGGTCTTTAGAAATGCTTTTTGTGCTTTTTCCAGCTTCATGTTTCTCTACAATTCTTCTTGTAAGGTCCTCTGAATGTTGTTTTGATTGAGGCATGGTGCACATAAACAGCTCCTTCTTGAGGAAAGCAAGCTCTGTCAGTGTCTTTTTTAAAGGGCAGGGCACCTCACAACCCACATGTCTAATCTCAGCTTATTGATTGGAACACCTGACTCCAAATAGCTTCTGCAGAAGGCATTACCCCAGAGGTTCGCATACTTTTTCCAACAAATACATGTGGTATTGGATCATTTTTTCTCAATAAATAAATAAATGAATAAGCATAATGATGTTTGTGTGATTTATTTTATTGGGTCTTTATTTAATTTTAGGATTTACATGAAGATTTGATCACATTTTAGTTTATATTTATGCAGTATTGGAGAAAATTCTACAGGATTCACAAACCTTCTAGCACCACAGTATGTGTACAAATTTTTATATTCCTCTGCACATGGCTGCTCTGAGCCTTAATTCCATCCACCCAATTAGATTACAGTATGCATCCCTTGTCTAATAAAGATAGAGTTGGATTTAGGTAACTATCTTGCGGAAGAAAGCTTTATAAATTGTCATTACTACCAACAGACCCGGTTACCTGCTGCAGTGCAGATTTCATCTGAAAGCTTCATGATATTGCTTTGGAGAGGGCCCAGAGGAGATTTATGAGAATGATCCTGGGAATGCAGGGGTTAACGTATGAGGAATGTTTGCTAACTCTGGACCTGTATTCACTGGAGTTTAGATGAATGAGGGGGTATCTCATTGAAGCCTATTTAATATTGAAAGGCCTAGATGGAGTGGATTTGAAAAGGATCTTTCCTACAGTGTGTGAGTCTCAGACTAGAGGACAGAGGCTCAGAATAGAGAGGGACTTTAGAACAGAGATGAGGAGGAATTTCTTTAGGCAGAGGGCTGGAGAATCTGTGGAATTCATTGCTACAGACAGCTATGGGAGCTAAGTCATTGGGTATATTTAAAGCGGAGCTTGATTAGTCAGGGTATCAAAGGTTATGGGGAGAAGGCAGGAGAATGGGGTTGAGAGGGATAATAAATCAGCCATGATGGAATGACAGAGAAAACTCAATGGGCTGAATGACCTAAATCTGCTTCTATGTCTTATGGTCTTATGGAGGTCATAGGGATCATCAGTGCAGACAGTGGGGAGTTGGGCTGCAATGTTCAGGCAGGTGACTAGCGAGGTGACACAGGTTTGTCAGGGGAGATGAGCTGAGAATCGAGCCATCAAATGGTGGAAATATTGTAACCGTCAAAGGTGGAAAGGTAAAGAAAGCATTTAACTGGCCACCTTTGATTCTCGGCAATGGCCCAGGTAGGTTAGAGCCCTAAACTGACATAAAACAGACTCTAACTCGCAGCTCTAGATTTGTTTGAATGTGCTCTTTGGGCTCATATACATGGCAGAATTGTTCTCCACATTTGATGCCAATGGCCAGAATTCTGCCACATACATTTGGCATGGCAAATGTGCAGTGACAAGCCCAGTGATGCTGTATAAAATTGTTTCCTGTTAACAGAAGTACTAGCACCAGTTTCGGCCTCTGGGTTTCTGCTTTGACGTGAAAATAGCCCTCTACGTACAAGAATTTGATAACCTAAACATAGATAGTTCTCTGTGTTCCTGTTATTATTAGTCCCATGGTGCAGGCACAGCTTGTTTTAAGCAAAAAAATATAAAACAACAATAGTTCCAGTTAATTATCTCATACTGATTACAAGTACACAACAATTTGGCTAATTACGACTGGCAGTGTTGAGAACTTCATAATAACAGCATAAATGGAAATAATGTAAGACTATCCAGCATTAGCAGCTCTATACAATCTAATTCAGTCAAAAAGTGCTTCACCCCTCCCTCTCACTTCTATTTACAGACTTTCTTCCCTGTACCCAGGACAAAACTGTGCTGTTCCATTTAGCTCAGTGCTTTATTGTGTTAGCCCGAAATTTGGGGTTTGATTCCAGCCACTGTCTGTAAGAAGATCGTACCTTCTCCCCGTGACGCTGTGCGTTTGGTTTCCTCCAACATTCCAAAGATATGTGTGTAGGCCTCCTTTAGTCTCGATAAAGGAGACTTGCACTATGGATTTGCACCTTGGCAAAAGGACCCATACAGCTTGGCACCGGTGTCGTCGCAGATCAACGTGTGGTTAAGTGCCTTGCTCAAGGACACACACACAGCCTCAGCCAAGGCTCGAGCTAGTGACTTTCAGATCACTAGACAAACGCCTTAACTCCTTGGCCACGCACCAGCACTCCAAAGATATACAGTTAGGATTACTAAGTTGCAGGCGTACTATTTTGGCACCAGAAGTGTGGCAAAACTTGCAGGCTGCCCAGCACAATGCTCACTGATTTGATTTGATCTAAATGGTGCATTTCCTTGGATGTTTCAATGTGTGTTGGTTGCCCATTATTTACAATGATGACGTAAACCTGTGCGGGAGGAGTTTTATAATGAAAAAACCGTTATCCACTGGGGCAGTTTCACTCTCTCAGCCTCAAAAATTTTGGTTCATTGGTTTAAAAAAATCATCACAGCTGGAGAGTTCCTCAGCTGCAGTGGATAGCAATGATGCCTCCTGTGCCTTGTTATGTCCTTCACTCTCCACGAAGCTTTGCATCACCGCCTGCTCGGCCGCTGGATCTTGTAGCTGATCTCCTCTACCCTGTCTGCCACAGCTGAATCCGCATGCTGGAGGAGGCATATCCCTAACCCACAGGAGTTGGAGGTTCCCGGCTACCCTTACCTGGTTTAACCTGTCCCTTGAAGCAGTGTCCCGGGGCTAGGCCACTGTCGCATGCGAACAGTTATTTGGAGCCAGCCATAGGTGAAAGCTGGGTGTCAGGTGGGGACTAAAGGTGGACCAGCTGCATATGGACAGAACACGACAAGCCCGCCAGCAGAGGTGCTACCCCTCCCTGGACACTCCATGTACCCCATGTTTCAATATACATGTGGTAAATAAAGGTCGAGCAGCAACAGTGGAGGCAAATGGATGATGGAATGTACAGTTGCATCAAGACGGAAAGATTAGCTTTTTAAAACTTATCACACGTTTCAATAAAGCTAATCCTTCGTCTTGATGCAGAGTCTCTACTGTAAGTTCAACCATCCATTTGCCTCCACAATTGCTGCTCGGCCTGTTGAATTTCTCCCACCAACGTCAATTTTGCTCATGCTCTTAGAATGCTTCCTTGTCATCGCAACGGTCTCAATTTATCAAAGAATGCTTCTCTTTTGACCATGTTTTGTCTAAAGCTGTAGTGAGACCTAGAGATGAGTAGTGTTGGTCAAATGCATTAAAGACACAAGTTATTAATGAGAGGGATCGACCTAATAACATTGTCAATGATATTCTATCAATCTTCTAGTAATCAAGAGTAGGTCAATACTTGGATGATTTGCTGGATTGTTTCCTGCTTTTTCTGGAAAGGTCTAATTTGGGCACTTTGTACTTTGACAACAGATGCCAGTGCTATAGTTGGATTAGAACACTCTCATAAAAGCTGCAGATAGTTCTGGATCAAGCCTTCATGATTTTGAATCTCACAGTAAGAATGCAGTACTATGCAATAAATTAAATAAGCCATGTCAGACATCAAGCAATGAAAACTTCATCAGTATTCTAGCTAACTACTCTCCACCTCCTAAAACTAAAAAAAAATTGTCCAACTGAAACCAGTTTTCTTCCTGGAATGACTGCTATGGGTTCTATAATTAAAAAGACAAGCCATGTTTTGATGTAGGTACCATCCTTTTGGCACATCAACAATTTGATAAAATATTAAATTTCATAAAATATTAATTGTCACTTGAAGCTTACACTTAAGTAAAATGTAAAACTGTTGTCGGAAGAAGACACTGAAGACAAAATAAGACATCTTCATTGTTCCGTTAATTCTACAGGTGCGTGTATGGGAATGATTTAGAAAGTCATGAGCCGAACATAGGTTAACAGGAGCTGCTTGGATGGGCATGTTGGCTGGCAGACCAATCGGGCCAAAGGGTTCACTTCCATGCCCTTTGGGTCTTTATAAATAAAGGACTGCCTTCTAATTATTATTCCCCCTCCCTCGACCCACTTTGTCATAGAATACTTCATGAATGAGAAGGCTGACATCTCTTCTAATATCATCTTCAACAATATGTTGATTCTCAAGAATGCGTCAGGTTTGATTGGCTGATCCACCTTCGAACTGCACAGCTCAATTCCCTTGGCATCATTCCTGGGGGCACATTTGACAGTTCTAGTGCTGTGGGTAATCATAATCAGATCAATTTCCATTCCCCCACACACACACTTTCCAGGCTGCCATCTCAGATGTGTTTTTATATATAGTTCTTTTTTCTAATTAGAATAGGACGAATACGTCTCATTTAATAAATCATGAGCCATTTACTCTGTCCTGGCTAAGTGAATCAAATAGTCTTTGTAATTAATTTGTTGTCATGTTAAAAGAATAAACTTGCTTTAGACAAGCATTTTTCTTGACCAAGGAAGCTCTAATTGACTTAGAAACCACTGAAATATTTAGAAATTAGACTGCTGAAAATGCGACAAACATAGGTTTATAACTTAGATTATTATCAGTTTGTGTGTAGCATATTCTCAAACATGGTAATGAGATAAGTGATCAGCTGATTTGTTTTTTAAGGTTTTAATTCAGGAATAATTTCTGTCTAGAATTCCAAGAGTAATCCCCTCATGTTACCGAAACAGTACCAGGACAGCTTGAGCATGAGATCGGAGTGCTGTGTGAAATGCTTCACTGGGGAAATGCAGCACGTCTGATGGTGCAGCACTCAGTACAAAGCTGAAATACTGCTTTTATTAAAAAGGAGTCAAATAGTTCACAGTTTGCAATGTAATACAGCGTAAATGGGATTGTCATAGTCAATGAGAACGTGAATGACAAAGGAAATTATGAATTTTCTTTTGTATTTTGGAAGGAGGAAGAAGATTCAGACCTGGTTTCAGAAATCCGGAAATGATTTGTATGAATAAAATAGATCAATGGTAATGAAGGAGCCCATTGCTTTACTAACTCAGTAACCTGTCCGGAAACAGGCTTAGCACATTATTATCACTTTTCTACCTTAATACAGTTAGGTAAATTATTCACTTCAAGGTCAATTTATATTTTGACCTCTATTTAAGAGAAGTTAAGTAGGAGAGGAAAATAATTTTGATAGCCCCTTGGAAAAAAATAGATGCTCTTTGGATAGTAAAATTTATTGCAATTAATCTTAATCTAATTAACATTCTTTTTATAATCTAAAAACAAACTGTTTTGGAAATTAGTCAATAAAATATTATTAATTTTTAGCTCGCAAACACGAGGAAACCTGCAGATGCTGGAAATTCAAGCAACACACATAGCAGGCCAGGCAGCATCTATAGGAAGAAGCACTGTCGACGTTTCGGGCCGAGACCCTTCATCAGGATGAGTGTCCTGACGAAAGGTCTCAGCCTGAAACGTCAACAGTGTTTCTCCCTATAGATGCTGCCTGGCCTGCTGCGTTCCACCAGCATTTTGTGCGTGTTGCATTAATTTTTAGCTTTCTGATTTTGTTAGTAAATACATCAAGGGTGGAAATGAATGGCACAATGCTAGTCTTTCCTTGTAATGTTTAATTAATCATGGAGTGTTTAATTATAAATATCTTAAAGTTAAAAAAAATGAGGAGAGGTAGAAAAGCTGTTATGGTTTACCTCTAAACCAGCAGAGGTTAGGGTAAGATTTATTAGAGTTGTTCAAATACATGACAAATTTTAAGAAATATGGAACAATCATTTTCTGTTGGGTAGTAGTAAGGAAGCAGAAGGTATCAATCAAGGTAATTGATAAGGGAACCCAGAAGGGAGATGGGAACTTTATTTTCATGTAGTAGGCACCTGAAATCAGATTCTGGAAACTGATTTAAAAGTAAACTTCAAAAAGAATTGAGGCAATTCTTTTAAGAGTCCTAGAGAAAGTTAATCTATCATCTTCTCATTAGGATTCATATTCCTTCGGTCTAAATTGATTTGCTTTCAGGAATTGCCACTTACAGTTCCTGTCTGCCTGGGGTAGATGTGAAGGGCTAAACAAGCTGACCCTCAACAGCTGAGAGACACCCCAGGAGGCATGGGCAGAGTAGATGGAAACACAAAAGGGTTTGCCAATATGGCAAAGAAAATGAAGATTGTGTCAAAGAATCAGAATCAGGTTTAATATCACTGGCAAATGTGAAATTTTATGGCAGCAGTGCATTGCCGTACATAGTAATAAAAATATACAATAAGATATGTATATAAAATAAGTAGTGCAAAAAAGGAGGGACAAATACTAAGGAAAAGTTTATGGGTTCATCATCCATTCAGAAATCTGATAGAACATAGAACATAGAAACATAGAAAATCTACAGCACATTACAGGCCCTTCAGCCCACAGTGTTGTGCTGACCATGTAACCTGCTCTAGAGCTGCCTAGAATTTCTCTAGTGCATAGTCCTCTATTTTCTAAGCTCATGTACCTATCTAAGAGGCTCTTAAAAGACCCTATTGAATCTGCTTCGACCACCGTCGCCGGCATTGCACCCACCACTCTCTGTGTGAAAAACTTATCCCTAAACATCCCCTCAGTACCTATTGTACGTATTTCCAAGCACCTTAAACCTATGCCCCCTCATGTTAGCCATTTCAGCCCTGGGAAAAAGTCTCTGCTATCCACATGATCAAGGCCCCTCATCGTCTTATACACCGGTGGAGGGGAAGAAGCAGTTCCTGAAACGTTGAGCGTGGGTCTTCAGGCTCCTGTTCCTCCTCCTTGATGGCAGCAATGAGGAGTGAGGTAAGAAATAACCAAGGCCATGCCTAAGTGTAATTATTTTTATTACAAATTTTGATTACATTGTGCTTCCTTGAGACAAAAACGTTGACGAACCTTTAGACCAATCTCTTTTTTAAGACATTCAAGCTAGCTAATTTAGTCAAGCATTTAATAAAAACTGAAAGAATACCCCAAAAAATGATAAAGGATTCATGTCCTGATTCAAAAAACTGTAGCGAAGAAATTGTAACAGAAATTCATGAACTTGAACCAACATTTCTTTTCAGCTGTGTCAGTTTACCTGATGCTCTTGGTGAGTTTTTCCTAGTTTTCTATGCAGCAAATTCTTTGTACTGACTTTAGCTTCTCAGCCATACAAGCTGATTCTTGGAACATTGTACAATGCACAATTACACTGTGCATCCAGGACAATGTCAGGGGTTTGCTTCAGTAGTTTGTTCTCCCATCTATCTGGATTCTGTCTACTCCCATAGCTTCCAAATGCAGATGTACAGTATGTGAGGCCCTCCTTTGTCCGGGTCAGCTATGGATATTGCGTCCTAGCTGTCTGCGTGATATGCAAGCTGGGTCAGTACAATCCTGGAGCAAGATATTGCCCAAGCAGCTGGCTCCCCCTCTCTATGCAGCTGATGAATCCAAGGGAATAACACTTCGGTTCCAGAGGTGCTGCAGGACCTACCACTCTACGTAGCACTGCTTTAGGGACTTCAGCTCCTTGGGGTTTACTCCCAAAGCTTTCCCTATGAGTGGGTATAGCTGCAAGGTAGCAGAAGTTTGAGATCAGAGTTTTCCTTCTCATAGCTGAGCTCCCAACCATGGCTGATGAGGCCTATCTGCCCAAAGTGACTGGTTTTAAGGTGCCAGTAATCTGCCTTTGCCCTTTCCCCTGTCAATAGAAATGTTGCCGCTGGGCTTAGTACCCACACGTGAAGGCCAGGAGCTGCACTTGGTTGTCAGAGTATTTTTGAGACGCATGCCTTTGAGAACATTTAATAAGTAGTGGGAGCTTGTCCCCACTACCTCCTGCACTTATGACATCCTCAAGGAACAAATATATACAACTATATTGGCAGTCATTCAAATTCTGTAAATACATTAAAAACTATTTTGCTTAATTTTTGCACAGTTCTCTGTAAAGGTCAGTGTGTTACAGAGCAATGACGTTATTGCCATTGTCTCATATCGCTGTATTCCTGGGTTAAGCTCTGAGGTATGCCCAGCATTTGTTGTAAAGCAGGAACAGTTTTCCAAAAGCACAGAGGTAGCAATTTAATTGTATCCTTCAGGTATTGAATTATGAAAATTACAATAATTCCATACATTCAAACCCATTCAAGTATTTAGAAAATGCATAACTGTTGCACAATTTGTGAAACAAGCTCAACAGTGCTGGGAAAGAGAATTTATCTATTATCTGTAATATGACAAATCGTTTTGCTACAAAAAGTAAAAGTCCACGGAATTTAATGAAGTCTACATAGGGAGAAACAATATAAATTGAAATTACTTTTTCATAGGGACTTGTTAAATTAACTAGTAATGAACCAGTGACCAAAGACATTCACAAAATGAATCAAAAAATTATTTGAGTGAAGCAGGAGGGATTATAGTGTCACCACCAAAACCACTCTGTTAATATGCACATTGCCTGTTCAATTGCATTGTATATTACACTGAATATATCTCTTCTGGATAATATGTTGCATCATATTGCACTCTTATTATAATGGCCATATATAATAAAGTGAAATAAAATATTATACCGTATGCAGCATTCAAAATGAAACATAACAGAATGATTTTAAAGCATTTATCTATTAATGATTCCTAGCATACCACATTTCAGAAGCACCAAGTGTATAAACTCAGAAGACAGTGATGGATGGAGTTTATCTCCATCTTATTCACTCTTTTGTACCACTGACTAACGTGTGCTTTTGTCTGCATTGCTCTGTTCCGGGTGTTCGGTGATCAGACTGAAAAGTTGCGAGGGGCACGCTCTCACAGACACATAGTTACCTGTAACTATTCCTGTTGCATAGAAAGTCTTGTGAATATTGATAAGTAAGTCAAGGAAGAGCAGGTAAGTGCTGTATTCTGTTTGATCAGCTTCACTCAGGCTGTCACTAAACTGAAAGTTCCTGCTCTACAGTTTCAGAAGCAGAGGCAGGAGGCTGATGGTAGGTCAGTATTTACAGATGAGTAATTTAATAGTCATGTAGTAACAAAAGTAACAAATCTGAGTTCACTTCAAAGAGACTTGTGCTATTTTGGAAGTTATGGCTTTGCTATCAACAATTGTGGTAAGACTTGAAAATCTGATCCAATAATAGACGAGGGTACAACTAGACTGTACTTTCAAAGAAAACTATGGTTTTGTGGCAAATGACCTCAATCTTGACAATGAAGGTAATGCTCCCTGACCATATTTACAAAAAGAGAAAAAAGTTAACAAAGAAGGTGTCTGGATCATGTAATGCCCCCAGTCAACAATTTACACTTCCTTTTCCTGGATGTGAGTAGTTGGACTAGATAATCTCATGCACCCAAAAGTAGTCGGGCAAGAGGAGAGAAACCCAACTGCTAGCTTGGTGGACAGCTAACATCCTGAGGACCTGCTCCAAGAATGCTCCATTAGACTATTAACAGAAATATTTAGAATCTGCTAAAATTAAATTAAATTATTAAAAATAAACAAATAAAATTTAAATAAAATTAAGATGCATTAAGAAAAGCACAGGAAACCCAAACAAGTATTGAAAACCATTACAGTAAATACAAGGAAGTCCATTTCCTCCCTATTTCTCTATCCACAGAATCTCTCAGACCTATTGAGCGCTTCCCATATTTTTTGATGTCATTTCAGATTTTCAATGTCTGCAATTTCTTTTTGATTTTCATTAAGCAAAGCACTTAGCCCTTCTCATCACTGGGAGGTAGTACCCTGTTACCTAATCACACTGGAATAAGTACAAGTAGAATGTGAGAAGAGAAATTACACATGAAGTCATCTCCTACCACTTCAGCTCCATTGGTAGTATGACTGCTCCAGCGATGGCCAGCATTGTCTGTCCATTGGGATTTCTTCTCGGCATACACTGCGCATAAGATCACAGTACGGAAACAGGCCCTTTCAACCAACTCAGTGCGTGATGGCTACAATGCCTATATATACTTATCTATTTGGCCTCATTAGGCCCACATAACTCTAGACTATTCCTATCTAAGTACTTGTTCAAATGACTTTGAAAATTTGTAATTGTATCTGGCTCCATCATCTGCTTTGACAGTTTGTTCCAGCTATACACCACCTTCTGCATGAAAACTAATCCCTTAGATCCCCTTTAAGGTTCTCCCCTCTCCTCTTTAACCTGTTCCCACTTGTTATTGACTCCCCTCCTCTGGGAAAATGCCTGTGCTTAAATGTTTTTGACCTTCAAAAACATTTAAAAATCATTAGAAGTTTATATAATAGAAGCATTGAACTGTGGAAGGCTACAATTAGTTAAAGGGCTATTAGTTGAGGGGTCGTGGATGATCGGCAATGGGCAGGAAAAATGAAACTGAACCTAAGATCAGATCACTCTTGATCCTGTCGAACGGTGGAACCAGCCCGAGAGGCTGAATTGTCTGCTGCTCCTCCTATTCTTTAGTTTCTGGGCTTGACAAAGCGAGGGTGGAACAGCTTTCATTGAAATGGATGAATACTGTCAGTTTTACTCCGATTCACATGAATTTATCAGAAAGTGCCTGGCCATTATTTTTCATGACAGAGTATTGCTTCTTTCTGACATTGCAATCATTAACCCACAGATTCAATCAGTAAACTGTTGTAGTCTTATTCTCTTCAGAAACTTCCAAATAGACATGAAAAGAACATACAACCCATATGACAATACATTGGTCTACTGTAATTTAACCCTCTTAAGATCCCTGAATACTACATTGCAGATAAAGTTAATGGCACGTAACACGTAATTCATATGATTTGCTTGCCTGAATGACGATTAAAATCTGGATCATGCTGCCAGAGTGTGGTAGAGGAGGGTACCCTTAGAACTTTGAAAAGCATCTGAATGAGTACCTGGATCACAAAGGCATAGTAGGCTGAGGATTAATTACTGTAATGGGAAACAGGATTAAAATGGAGAGGTTTTTATGGTCAACAAGGATATGGCATTTCACCTCCCCCCATTTGCTGCATCACCAATGTGGCCGATGTTCACCCTTCAATCCAGAGCAGCAGCTATTTATCCAGACTCTGCTGCAAAATAAAAACTTTATTTTCAGTCAATATTTTGGGATTCTGTGATTGGATATGTAGGGTTAGGGAATTCTTAGGCAGGAAGGTAACCGTCAGTGATGATTTGATGGTTGTATTAACCTTCATGGGTTATGTTATCAATATATTTTTAGAAGTTCTTTTTAATCTATATTAATGTGTACAGAATCCTTGTGAAACAAAATCTAAAGTACTTCTGTTGTAAGAAAGAATATATGGATATTAGTGCATTTGGTTGTACTCTTACTCGGCTCACAGAATGACAGTTTACCGTGGTATGATGCTGTCATTAATCTGGTAAACTCTGCTGTCAATGCTAGATGTTATCCTGTATTTCTCTCCTCTTTTAGTGGGACTTGGAATGAAAGTAAAAACATTAGTAATATATGCCATCACAATCTTAACCAAATCAATCATTAACAATTAGCACCCAACCTGATTTTAGTGGTGAATAATATGTGAAAATTCACTGGGCAGACTCAAATAGCATAGATGACTGGAGAAAGTATTAACAGCTAGGCTAATTCCTTCTCGACTGTATATATATATATATATTTCAAAAACAGTACTTTTGTGCAGCAATAATGTAATGTATTTGACAGTTTAACCTCATAACCATAAATGCTGCTGGACCTGCTGAGTTCCTCCAGTAATTTGTGTATTTTGCTTTCGATTTCCATCATCTGCAGATTTTCTTGTGTCTATAACCTCATAATCTACAGGTTATATTCTTGCACCTTACTGTCTACCTGCACAGCCCTTCAGCCCATAGCTGTTGTACTCTATTCTGTTGTAATTTTACCTTTTACTACCTCAAAGGAATGTGCTATGATTTGACCTGTATCTTCAGTACAATTCCAATAGTGAACCAATTTCAATTCCTCCTCTATATTTTGGGAGTTCCCAAAACGTGCTGGAGAGAATGGTTGTTGACATTGTCATTCTGTATCCAGCAATAAAGGATGTGGTTACGATAAGTTCTTAAGCGTGGTTTCAAAAGTCTGTATCCTTTTTGGTCCAGAATTGAATTGAATTGAATTAACTTTATTACTTACATCCTTCACATACATGAGGGGTAAAAATCTTTACGTTACTTCTCTGTCTGAATGCACAATGTGCAATTTAGAGTAATTTGTAATAAGTAGAATGTACAACAGGTGAGTCAATATATCATAGAAATACAATTGTTTCAGCGTGAATTAATCAGTCTGATGGCCTGGTGGAAGAAGCTGTCCTGGAGCCAGTTGGTCCTGCCTTTTCCAGGTTCCCGTTTCCTGGTACCATTTCCCAGGTCACTCGTCTGAGTGCTACTGGTACCAAGTGACCCAGTACTACCCGTCCCATGGTTGGGTGGTCGGCGACTAAACCGACTCCCCCACCAAACTTGCCTGGTGAGGAGGGGGGCTAGACACCCTGCAGGATGAAAAACAAGACCTGTCAAAGGGCGATGAACCCTCTCGTAGGGTCAACGGCCATCTAGCAAACACGTGCCGTGAAGCGTGGAAAGGGTATCCCTTGCATCGAAGCTTGATCTGGCCATTCACTGCAACAGAATTTTCCCCAGCTGTCTTGGACCCCACCATGCCGCTGGATCTGGGAGGGAATGTCATGAGGCTGGGTCTGGACCTGTACAACCCCCTACTCATCTAAAATCTGTTCATGCACATGCTGTTCCTTTCTACTGAAAGGAACCATCATCATCCTATGGGATGGATAGCCAGAGAGAGAGAGAGAGAGAGGGAGACCGTTTCCCAGATGGTAGCAGCTGGAACAATTTGTGGGTGGGGTGACTTGGGTCCCCAGTGATCTTTCAGACCTTTTTTACACACCTATCTCTGTAAGTGTCCTAAATAGTAGGAAGTTCACATCTACAGCTGCGCTAGGCTGTCAGCACCACTCTCTGCAGAGTCCTGCGATTGAGGGAATTACAGTTCCCATACCAAGTAGTGATACAGCCAGTCAATTGTACCCGCGTAGAAAGTCCTTAGGATTTGGGGACTCATGACAAACTTCTTCAACCGTCTGAGCTGAAAGAGGCGCAGTTGTGTCTTTTTCACCACACAGCCAGTATATACAGACCACATGAGGTCCTCGGTGATGTGTATGCCAAGGAACTTAAAGCTGTTCTCCCTCTCAACCCCAGATCCATTGACGTCAACAGGGGTTAGCCCATCTCCATTCCTCCTATAATCCACAACCAGCTCCTTTGTTTTTGTGACATTGAGGGAGAGGTTGTTTTCTCAACACCACTGTGTCAGGGTGATGATTTCCTCTCTGTAGGTTGCGTCATCATTATCTGAGATTAGGCCAATCGGTGTAGTGTCCTCAGCAAATTTAATTTGCAGATTGGAGCTGTGGGTGATGACACAGTCATGGGTATACAGAGAGTAAAGGAGGGGGCTTAGTACACAGACCTGAAGGGCACTTGTGTTGAGGGTCAGAGGGTTGGAAGTGAAGGAGCCCACTCTTACCACCTGCCAGCGATCTGACAGGAAGTCCAGGATCCAGCTGCACAAGGCAGGGTGAAGGCCGAGGTCTCTGAGCTTCTTGTTGAGCCTGGAGAGAATTATGGTGTTGAATGCCGAACTGTAATCCAAGAACAGCATTCTCACATAAGCATCCTTCTTCTCCAGATGTGTAAGGAAGGTGTGTAGAACTGCAGCTATTGCATCATCTGTCGATCGGTTGTGTCGGTAGGCAAATTGTAGGGGGTCCAGTGTGGGGGGTAGCACGCTGCAGATGTAGTCCTTGACCAGCCTCTCAGATCATTTGCTTATTATTGAGGTGAGTGTGACAGGACGTCAATTGTTCAGACATGTTACCTCGGTCTTTTTTAGGTACAGGGACAATGGTGGATATTGTGAAACAGGAGGGCACTCTAGACTGGGAGAGGGAGAGATTAAACATGTCTGTAAACACACCTGCCAGCTGTGCCGTGCACATCCTGAGTACCCACCCTGGGACGCCGTCAGTTCCTGCAGATGTGCCACTGTCCAGTCATTGCAAACACCTGCGTACTTCGATGACTCTCCTCAGGGGCTCAGTGTTAGCGATATCGAACCGAGCATAAAAAAGATTTAGCTCATCTGGAAGAGAGGCAGCGATGCTGGCAGCACCACTGTGCTTAGCTTTGAAGTCTGCGATGGTGTGTAGACCTTGCGTGTGTAGCTGCGTGTGTTGTTGGTGGAGAAGGTACTTGCAAAGGGCATTCAAATCATTGAGAGCTGAGAAAGATTTTGTACACCAGGGTTACGTAAAGGTTTTGGGTCCAGACAGTAAAAAGGAGTTGAGGCCAGAGCCCCAATCAACTGCAGACCTACTGAATGTGGCCTGGTCTTGCCATTGCCTTTCACATTCCTATCTCCTCCGGTTGCTAGTACACTTACCTCAGAGCTCATCGATCAGTTGGTGAGCTGAGTTGCTGCAGCTAATAAGATCAGCTGTATGATTGGAAATGAGAAAATACGGTGGAACTCATGATGACATTGTCTCTGCACACTTATGACCCATTGAGGCCTAATGGAGCCAATATCAGGTGGAAGCAATGCCACATTGAACACCATTATCACAGCCACAGTGTGGGACTGGAGTCACATGCAAACCACCGAGGTAATGGTGGAAAACTGGCTTAAAGGACAGTTGTTTTTTTTCAAGGCATTCCTAGAGACCTCTGACATTTTTGTAATCCTCACAGACTGCAACATGCAATAATAATAACGTATAGAAAAAAGAACAAATGCAGTGTATGTTGAGAAGAAAAGAAAAGATAAATGATGGAAATCCACAGCAGGTAAGGTGATAGAGAAACAGCTATTGTTTCAGGTCACTGACTTTTCATCAGAAGTGGCTAACAGGTTCTTTCCAGTTCTAATGTAAAACTATTGAGTGGAAATATGAAGTCAAATAGACTTCCCTTTGCAGAAACTCTTACCTGTATCTCTATGCTACACTATGCTATTTTTCCAGGAAGTAAATGAATAAGTGATTGAAAGACTGAAATGGGAAGAGAAAAGGTTACCAAAGTTACCCACAAGTTCTGTATTTCATGAGAGTCTGCATTCCTGTAATAGTGGAAGCCAACAGATCTGACCAAACATTTGACATGTAAATTTTTGACTTGTACCCAAGCAAGTGTACATTCCAGAAGCAAATTGCAGATAGAAATGTTTTTAGGAGTGCTCTACTCATCCAACATCCAACTGGAAATTGAAGTGGAAGAGGTAAATAGACTTTTATAATGCAAATGAAAATTATTTCAAGATATTTTCCCATATATAACTTTGCTGAATAATGAAAAATTATTCCCAAAATGCCTTCAGATCTTCTGCTACTCCCTGTCATTATTTCACCAGAAATATGCAGAAGCTTTGAGTCATGGTGACTGTGCTTAAACACTGAGTGCCATTGTCAATGAGGAAATCAATGTGCAAGTATAGACATTTCTAGATAGATAGATAGATACTTTATTCATCCCCATGGGGAAATTCAACATTTTTTCCAATGTCCCATACACTTGTTTTAGCAAAACTAATTACATAAAATTACTCAGTAAAAATATGATATGCATCCAAATCACTCTCTCAAAAAGCATTAATAATATCTTTTAAAAAGTTCTTAAGTAGTTTACTTAGATACATTAAATACAATCAACCCCGGCACTTTAACATATCTTACTCCTGGCGGTTGAATTGTAAAGCCTAATGGCATTGGGGAGTATTGACCTCTTCATCCTGTCTGAGGAGCATTGCATCGATAGCAACCTGTCGCTGAAACTGCTTCTCTGTCTCTGGATGGTGCTATGTAGAGGATGTTCAGGGTTTTCCATAATTGACCGTAGCCTACTCAGCGCCCTTTGCTCAGCTACCGATGTTATACTCTCCAGTACTTTGCCCACAACAGAGCCCGCCTTCCTTACCAGCTTATTAAGACGTGAGGCGTCCCTCTTCTTAATGCTGCCTCCCCAACACGCCACCACAAAGAAGAGGGCACTCTCCACAACTGACCTATAGAACATCTTCAGCATCTCACTACAGACATTGAATGACGCCAACCTTCTAAGGAAGTACAGTCGACTCTGTGCCTTCCTGCACAAGGCATCTAGGTTTGGGTGTGTTCGGTAACTCCAGAGAGAGCTAACGAATTTTGTATAAAACACCTCTATTTCACACCAAAAATGTTTCACTCATACTCTTCTGTTATCTCTAACAAATTATTTAATTTTCACTTTAATTTTCATCAAAAATTGTAATAAGTTAAGACAGGAATGTCACAGCAAATGTATCTATTTAACATAAATATTGTTAATAGAATGACAATCAACCTATGACACAGAAAGAAAAAAAAGTCTTTCCAGCAGAAGTGAATTATTTAGAATGACAAATTTTAATTGTTTCTAACTTACAGCACGCAATTTTTTCTTTCACAAATTTTCCTTTCACTCTTTTGATTTCTCTTTCTAAAGCAGATTAGTGAAATGTTGCATTGAAGCAAGGCAGTCATTTTCCTTTATCTGTAGTTATGCAGCTCATTAATCCATGTTTGGTCATAGGCTGTGATGAACTCTGAAACACAGAGGTGTTGATGAAATCTACCATGGGTCCTGGCGATGAGGTGTTGCTTACTTTGTGATATCATACGGAAGGTCTCAAATTGGCGGTTGACTGACTTCTGTGTTGCTGTGAACCTCAGAAAGAGTTGAGATGGAACATATGTCGAATACCTCAGGGTGCGTGGAGCTGCAAGTGCTTCAGCCTTGTCTTTGGCACTTGCGTGCCTGACCTGCTATTGTTGAGCTCCTCTCCTTGTTCATTAATTATCCACACTTGTTCATGATCAGATAGGGAAGACAACAGAGCGTTGATCTAAGCTATTGGTTGTAAAATTGTTTAGACCTATCAGTTACATGCTGTTTTTTTCTGCTTAGCATGCATGCCGCCCAGTGTTGCTTCTTTACCAGGTTGGCTCTTGCTTTTTGTTGTACTTATTCAGTCCTAATATGGCTCCTATACACCTTTATGAAACCAAGGTTTATCATGTGGCTCTGTAGTAAATTGAGTGATAGGCTAGCCCATGATTGTGGGCTATGTATCTTTGCTGCTTCTGATTCTCAACAGCATCGCATGGATGCCTGATTTGGAGCTTCCAATATGTTCCAATACTCTATCCTATTTAGCAGCTTATGGTGCCACACAATGCGATATAGATGGCCTACAGTGTAAAACCTGTTGTGGCTTGTCAATCTCACTTATCACAGTAAGATGAATACATTGTAACAACTGAAAAATAGCAATATATTAATGCATTATCACCACTGCCTCCTCCAAGAGGCTTTCAAACATCTGCATTACACCAGGGTAATGGTCCATTCACCAATGCGCCATGAAATTCACTCAGTCTGAACCTTTCCAACAAAAATTTGATGACAAGAGTGAGAGTCCGGTGTGAGAAGACAATGAGCCAAAGAAACACATTGTAAATCCCTGACTTGAGAGTTGCAATTTGAGGGACTGAAGCAAATACTTAGTTGAGAGTTATCAAAAGGTTATCAAATCCTAGCACTACACTATAAGCTGCACTTTTTCTACTGTTGTTTGCCATATTCATACTATAATGAAGAATTATAGTATTTTTTGAGGAAATTACAAGTAGGCTAGACAAGGGAGATTGAGTGGATGTTGTGTATTTGGATTTTCAGAAGGCCTTTGACAAGGTGCCGAACATGAGGCTGCTAAACAAGATAAGAGCCCATGGAATTACGGGAAAGTTACATACGTGGATAGAGCGTTGGTTGATTGGCGGGAAACAGAGAGTGGGAATAAAGGAATCCCATTCTGGTTGGCTGCCGGTTACCAGTGATGTTCCACAGGGGTCTGTGTTGGGGCCTCTTCTTTTTACGTTGTATATCAACGATTTGGATTATGGAATAGATAGATTTGTGGCTAAGTTTGCTGATGATACAAAGGTAGGTGGAGGGGCTGATAATGCTGAGGAAACAGAGAGTCTGCTGAGAGACTTGGATAGATTGGGGGAATGGGCAAAGAAGTGGCAAATGAATTACAATGTTGGAAAGTGTACAGTCATGCACTTTGGTAGAAGAAATAAATGGGCAGACTATTATTTAAATGGGGAGAGAATTCAAAGTTCTGAGATGCAACGGGACTTGGGAGTGCTCCTGCAGGATACTCTTAAGGTTAACCTCCAGGTTGAGTTTGTGGTGAAGAAGGCGAATGCAATGTTGGCTATTATTTCTAGAGGAATAGAGTATAGGAGCAGGGATGTGACGTTGAGGCTCTATAAGGCACTGGTAAGACTTCACTTGGAATACTGTGTGCAGTTTTGGGCTCCTTATTCAAGAAAGGACGTGGTGACATTGGAGAGGTTTCAGAGAAGATTCACTAGAATGATTCCGGGAATGAGAGCGTTAACATATGAGGAACGTTAGACTGCTCTTGGACTGTACTCCTTGGAGTTTAGAAGAATGAGGGGGGACCTCATAGAAACATTTCGAATGCTGAAAAGCATGGACAGAGTGGATGTGGCAAAGTTGTTTCCCATGGTGGGGGAGTCCAGTACGAGAGGACATGACTTGAGGATTGCAGGGTGCCCATTCAGAACAGAGGTGCAAAAATATTTTTTTAGCCAGAGGGTGGTGAATCTATGGAATTTGTTGCCATGGGCAGCAGTGGAGGCTAAGTCATTGGTTGTATTTAAGGCAGAGATTGATAGGTATCTGAGTAGTCAGGGCATCAAAGGTTATGGTGAGAAGGCGGGGGAATGGGACTAAAGGGGAGATTGGATCAGCTCATGATGAAATGGCAGAGCAGACTTGATGGGCCGAATGGCCGACTTCTGCTCCTTTGTCTTATGGTCTTATGGTCTAATAAATATCGTAACCCACCCTATGGCAGATGAGAAATTATACAGGCAACATACAGCTAACATATATTAGGTTTATCTATTTTGTTTAACGCATTGTTGCCCAGAAGTTAAACAAATCTTTGATACTTGAGTTAATAAAGTCTCCAATATCAATTATCTAGTTGTAATATTGTAATAAATAGAATCTAGTTAGTGCCTGACTTGGCCTGGCATCCTGAATCAAATCCAGCTATCTCCACATACCACACGCACTGGCTGGATGTGGAGGACTGACCTTGCTGCCTCTCCACACCTTTGGCAATGTGCAGGAAGTCCCAGGTGGCAAGTAGACCTGAGGAGGCATACATTAGACCCAAGGCAGGGCTGGGAACAGAGCTTTGTCTTTTATCAAAACTATTGTTGAATTTAAGGCCTTTTTAAAATGACTGACAGTCAGAGGCAGTTAAGAACAATTAAAATTAAAGAATGTAATTAAAAGTATAAAAATTGCTAACTTTTTCAAACATAGTCAGAATCAAAAATATAAAAAAACTTAGAAATAATTGGAAAAATAAGTGAAATAATATCATTAAGAAAACATTAATGAACTTTGCCTTTGTCTTCCAATACACATTTACAGAAACTCTGAATTAATTTCATACTCATTGTCTGAGTCATAGAGATGGTGCTACTGTACAAATGTACAATCCTTGGTTCCTGCACTGATTCCCACCAATGGAGTCCATGGTGAGACAGATGCACGGCAGACAATCTCCTGAATCTGTAAACAAGGCTTCACTCACAGTGCAGGACTTATTAAATTTGAATGGCTGAATGTTGGCAGCTCCCCTCAGGGCCACAGCTTAATAGATGAAAACATAAGAGAACTGGATAAATGTTCTGGCAGTAGCCATTGTCTGAGTCAGACTGCCTCTATTCCTTACAGACCCATTTATGCTTTTAGCACTTATTACAATTCATGTAATAAATGTATTAGGGCATATCACAATGACTCCCTTAATTAAGTAACATCTAGAAATGAAATGGACAATTCATGTAGACTCCCAATGCAAAATTGTTGGCACCATTCCCTGTAACTGCACGTACAACTATTGCCATGACCAACACCTGGGGTGTGTGATTGTAGACATATACAAAGCTTGTCTGCTACTATTCATATGAGATGATATTTCTTAGTTTCTTTGAAGGATAGATAATCATTTCAGCTCTATTGAATTATTCCACTAAGTGAATATTTTCCTTCTTGTGCAAAGATTTCATGGAAAATATATTCACCCCACTCCTGGCTATACCTGATCTATTTGTTTGAAGCCATTTCCATTGCACATTTAACCAGTTTGATAAATTAATCGATGTTTGAAAATAAATTATACATTTTGGAGCAAGTTTCCCATAAAGAGCATGGGAAGGCAATCCATTGGAATAGGGATCCTTGAAATCTTCAAGTTCAATCTGATTGCAATTTGCATAAAAGGAACATCGACTCCATATTTACTTCTACCACTCATGATGATACTTGAGATAAGTACTTTCATACATCATTGCAAAGTATTTCTCAATTGGAAAGGGCAAAGCCAAATACAATTGAGTACTGAAAAAATAAAATTCATTTTTTCCTGAAATCAGATGAGAAATGGTTACAGAGTCACAGACAAATGCATCTTATGTAAGTGAGAATTACCTTTATACACTCAATGGCCATTTTATGAGGTGCCTCCTTTACCTAACAAAGTGGCCATTGAGTGTACATTAATAGTCTTCTGCTACGGTAGCCCAACCACTTCAAGGTTCAATGCGCTGTGCATTCAGAGATGCTCTTTTGCAAAGCACTATTGTAATACATGGTGATTAGAGTTACTGTCACCTTCCTGTCAGCCTGAACCAGCCTCGTCATTCTCCTCTGATCTCTCTCATCAGCAAGGCATTTTCACTCACAAAACTGCTGCCCACTGGATGTTTTTCTGTTTTTTGCACCGTTCTCTATAAAGTCTAGAGATTGTTCACGTGATAATCCCAGGAGATCAGCAGTTTCTGAGATATTCAAACCACCCAATCTGGCGCCAACAATCCTTCCATGGTCAAAGTCACTTAGGTCACATTTCCTCCCCCATTCAGATATTTGATCTGAATAACAACTGAATCTCATGACCATGTCTGCATACTTTTATGTATTGAGTTGCTGCCACATGATTGGCTGATTAGAAATTTGCACTGGTGAGCAGGTGTACAGGTGTAGCTAACTGAATGTTGACTCAGTGAGTGCTCCTTCCATTACGTATCCTTTGAGCACCGCTGTGATTTTGTCCCTGTCTGGTAGTGCAACTAGCCATCCCCCCATTTTACCTCCTTCTCTATCCTTTCTAAAACACTTGCCACGTGCTAGTCGAGGTGTGAATAAAAAGACAGAACAGATGAATGAGTGGCTGAGAAATTGTGCTTCTCAGGAGGGTTTAAACTAGTTTGGCAGAGGGATTGGAATCAGAGCAGCACATCAGAAAGTGGAGGGTAAGGTAGTCACGACTAGTAAGAACAGGCAGGAAGAAAGTAATAGACATAATGGGATGGACAGTTCGAAGTGTGTGTATTTTACTGCTAGGAGTATTATGGGTTATGGTGATGAACCTAGAGCATGGATCTGTATAGGGAACAATGATGTTTGTGGGAATTACAGAGACTTCATTCAGAGGGTTTTGATACTTTAGAAAATATAGAGAAGGAGGGAGATGTTGCACCATGAATCAGGGACAATACCACAGCTGCAGTCAGAGGGGTCATAAAGAAGGGTTCATCCACTTAGTCTATAAAGTTAGATCTCAAAAATAAGAAAGGTGGAATCAGTTTGATGGGCTTATACTGTCGAACCCCTCCCTCATCCCCTGTAGCCAAGAGGATATTGAGGAACAGATTAGGGAAGGGTGTATAAACAACAGAGTTATTGTAGTGGATGATATCAACTTCCATATTATAGATGGTCTCTCTTTGTGCAGGAGGTTTAGGTGGGGAAGAATTTGTTAGGTACATCCCGGAGCGATTATTAAATCAATATCTACATTAGGTAGTCCAATGAGAGGAGTGTTGAGTAATGAATCTGGCCAGGTGAATGACCTTACAGTGAGTGAACAGTTAAGTTACAGTAATCCCAACTCCTTAAAATTTAAGATCACTATATGTGAGGGACTATATTTATGGACCTTGCAGGAGAATATTAAATTGGAGAAAGGCAAATTACAAGAGTATTAGGTAGGTACGAGGGAGAGTTAACTGGGAATGGCTGATTTTTGGGCAAGTCCACGTCTGACATGTAGAGGGTGTTTAATGATCGACTGCTTAGGATACAGGGCAGGTATGTTCCAGTGAGAAGGAACGACAAGGATAGCAAGGTAAGGAAATTTTGAATGTTAGGAGAGGTGGTAAATTTACTCAAGAAGAAAGATGAAATGTTTGTAAGATCTAGGGAGCTAAAATCAAAAGGAGTTTTTGTGGATTATATATAAAAAAACAGAAAATAACTCAAGAAGGGAACTAGGAAAGTAGGAGGGACTACAATAAAAGTCCTTGGTAAATAGGATTAAAGAGAATTCCAAGGGATTCTATATATACCAAGAGCAAGAAGACACCTAGGGATGAGTCCCACTCAAGGATAAAGGTGGGAACACTTGCTTGGAGTTGGAGAATATGGGTGAAGTCCTAAATGAGTACTTTGCTTCAGTATTTACCAAGGAAAAGAATGGGAGATCAAAGTAGTTCATGATAATTTTCCAGGGCATTTCAGAGATATAGAAAGAGGTAGTATTGGGTCACTTAAAGAAACATTATGTGGAAAAGTCCACAGGAGCTTATGGAATATACCAGAGGTTATCAAGTGTGGCAAGAGATGAGATTGCTAGGGTCTTGACCTGTGTCCTCTCTAGCCAGAGGTGAGATCCTAGAGAACTAGTGAGTAGATAATGTTCCATTAGTCAAGAAGGGTCACAGGGATAATCTTAGAAATGTTAGATCAGCAAGTCTCATGTCAGGGAAGTTAGAGGGAGGATTTTTAGAGATTTTCATGAGCTTTTGGAAAACCATGGCCTAGTTAGGATTAATGGGCATCTGGCATAAGGAGAGGTTGGACAAACTTGGGTTATTTTTTCTGGAGCAGCAGAAGATGAGGGAAGACTTGATAGAAGTTTATAAAATTATGAGAGGCAATGATAGAGTAGAGAGCCAGTATCTTTTTGTTCGGGTTAAAACCAGAAGCCATACATTAAAGGTGAGATGGGGTAAGTTCATAAGACGTGTGGGCCAGGTTTTTTCACACAGGGAGTGGTGGATGCCTGGAATGTACTGCCTAGGGTGTGGGTGGAGGCAAAGATGATAGGGACATTGAAGAGGCTCCTAGATAGCCACATGAATGTAGAGGAAATGAAAGAATATGGATGTTGTGCAAGCAGAAGGGATTAATTTAGGGATTAATTTGATTATTAATTTAATTAGCTTGGCAGAACATTGTGGACCAAAGGACTGTTCCTATGCTGTACTGATCTATGTTCTATATTCGATTTCAAATAATTCCAATTAATTAAAATGAAAAAGAATGCGGTGTACTTATACATGTATCAATAATTAAGAAATACAGTTGTTTTGGGCTGATATTTTGAGTTCATTAAATGAACAATCTGTGGATAAATATATGATTTTGTTAAAGCCAAATCAACACTTGAAAATAACTGTAATCCAGCGTAGCAATCCACTTGCAATCATCCAATCTAGAAATTGTATTCAATGTTCTCATCATACAGGAGAATCCAAGTGCACAACAGGTGACTGCTCTGTTGTGCACCTGCATGCAGAATTTCTTGTGGCCTGTCACTTTAATATTCCAGCTCATGTCCCCGCTAATCAATCGCTCTGTGGCCCCCTACACCATTACAAATGAGGCCCAGCGTAAGGAACAGCACCTCATCTTTGGTCTTGGCATGTTGCAAGCTCCTGAACTCAGTATCAAATTCCACAGCTTCAGGCAATTCACTTTCTCAGACTGCATCAGAATTAGCCATGTCTGCTGTAAGTAATCCAGTGGCGATGTTAGCTCAGGTGTTCTCTCACTATGAGCACCGTCTGAACTGCTGGGCATATTCTACAATTGTGACCATGTGTCCTTAGTTCATAGCTTTTGTTCAGAGCTTTTCTTTGTAATTGCCTTAATGAATCCATCAGTCAAACAACCTCAACAATCAATCTTCACACAACCTCACCCATGACAAATACTCAGTTTATTCATATTCCCTGTTTTATCTGTCCCTCCCCACCCTCTCTATCAATTAAACCACCCCGTGTTCTTTCTTTCCCAATTTTGTAAAAAAAATCCTTGATCTGAAACATTAACTTATTTTCTCTTTCCAATGTTGTTGCCTCACCTCCTGAGTATTTCTAATTTTTTTTTGTTTTTATTTTAGTAATCCTGGACAGTTGCTTGGTTATACCCCTGTATGTGGTAGATGAGGGAATCTCTGGAGGTGAATCTTCTGCTTATTCCAGACAAATATTGTTAGTGGAAACAATCATTACTCACATCGAGTATGGAATTAAAGAGCAATACAGCATGGGTACAGGCCTTTGGCCCAATGAGTCCATACTGACCTTGGTTCTCACCCATCCAGTCCCAATCTCCTGCATTTAGCCCCTATCCCTCCAGGCCCTCCCCTCTATGTACCTATCCAATTGCTTCCTAAATTGTTCTATGGACCTTGTCCCAACCACTTCCTCTGACAGCTCTTTACATACTGTATACTCACCACCCTCCGCATGAAAATGTTTTTGTTAGGGAGTTCCTCTATAATCAACTGAATATAAGTTTAACTTGCTTAATCTTGCTTGTCAAATATAAACACATGATAACAACTTTCATTTTTTACTTCTGTTACTATAGAGTGGACAACAGAAGTACCCGAAGTAAAACTTTTCCATTACATTCTTTGAAAACTACTGATATAGAACCTTGAGTATTACCCTGCCACAGAACAATGGACACATGAACTCCAAATACATGTCGTAAGCAGAAGTAGCCCAAGTTCAAACAAAATGATTCAAGGCCACAGAACATAGCATTGGGTTTCATCAGAAAAGCTGATCCCATGTGACAGATACTTTGAGCTGCTTACCATATTGTTCAAATATACTCTTGAATGCCTTATCAACCTTGTGTACACAGAATGATTCATAAAGCTTTTGATCTCTGGCCTGGACATAGTGACATGAATGTTTACTCCAAAAATTTATAAAAATGTATCACGGAGTATTTAGAAAAAGACAAGAATTATCTATGTAATTCATTTGGAAAATACTAACGTCAAATATTATTCTTGGTACCGGTGTTCTACATTATAACTATGATCATTATGACCAGTGTTCTATATTATGACCATGGTGTGGACTCCTTAAGTAATGTCAGTTCATCGGAATGAACTCAAAGGTTTCTTGGTCTAATACCTGGAAAGGGTGGGTTGTCTTATGAAGAAAAGTTGTTCAGGCTGGGCATTCATTTACTAGAGCTTATAAGATTGTGAAAGGATTCGACTGAAAATATAGGATCCTGTGGATTCTTAACAACACTCTCTTGATGAAAGAATCTAGAACTAAGGAGCCATTGTTTAAGAATGAATAGTCAACCATTAAGACCGAAATAAGGAGAATTTTCCTTCTTCTCTTCTCCTCAAAGCATGGTGAAAGCAGAGACCTTTAATACTTTAAAGGCAGAAGAAGCTAGATTCTCGTCTGCAGCCAGAGGGAAGTGCAAAGATAAGGAAACAGTCAGGTCAGTTGTCATCTAGTTAAATGGAGCAGCAGCTTTCAGGATAAAGTAACCCACTATTTCCTAATTTGCATGTTTGTATATTTGATTGAGTCTCTTCTCTGTCTCGCTAGGTAGATATAACGGATAATATGGTACTAAAAAAAAAATCCCTCACAGTTGCTTTTGTCTAACCCCGAGTGGGTTCAGTTGTCAGATACTTGAGGAGAAGTTCTGAGGAGATACAGCATTCATGTGAAGGGAGATCCAATGTTTAGAATGGAGTTAGTGAACAAGTAACGAAGATGAGCAGGCAAGTATAGGACTTTCCTATTGTTGCTGGAATCTTGAGCACCTACATTTTCCTACAAATTCTGATCATACATGAACTAACAGTATACAAGTTGGCTGCTGTGACTGAACAATCACAAAAGTCACCGCACTTGCAAAACTAGTTACGTAGTCCAGTTATCTCCTCCCAGTCTCTATCATATTCTTCCTTCCGGATTTGGTATGAAATCTGGATTAGTTCCTCTCTCCATTATGATGACACAATCAATGCAGGACTGTAGGACCTTTGGAAGGAAACTCATTAGCCAGTCTTTCAAAGTATCTGATCATAGGGAATAAAGGCCACTTCACCAGCACTGACCCATCATGTAGTGCTTCACATGCAGACCATAACAACAACGTTATTGAAAGGGTTGTACTGCCAGACCTGCACTTGTCATCCAATCCCAACAAGTTCAAAAACATTCCTCTGTGAAAAATACACATTTACAGTCAATAACTGAGGAGCAGATCACATGATGTCTACACACTTGGAAAGAAGTTTGAGGTTTTATGATTAAATTGTGCTGTTGTCAAAAAAAGCTTTTGAAAGTATCCTGGCACTAACCTATCAGAGACTCAAATATATGTTAATAAAAAAGGGGATAACTTTCACCCTTGTCATTGAGAAGGCAGATGACTAGATAAGCAAAAGTTATGTCCTGATTTTAATGGGATTTTTCCTTGAAGGACTGTGTATGAGAGTTATTATTGGATCATTTCAGCTGTACTTAGAAACCATGCCTTCCTGCAGTATTTTTTCTTATGTCTCCTTGAAGCACCATGTTGTGTTAATCTCCAGGACTGGAACTGCTAGTGAGGACATTGCCATCATTATTTCTGCACATTCATTGCTCTCCAGTTGCAGCCATGTTTCAAAAGACTCCATTTTAAGATTACTTAGAGATACAGCACAGCAACAAGCCCTTGTTGCCCCAGTGAGCAGGTATCGTCCAATTATACCTATGTGACCAATTAACCTTGGTACTATCTGTCTTCACTAGCCGGTGCTGTAGTGGCATCAGCACTGGACCTCAATGCGAATGGTTCCGGGTTCAAATCTGGCTAGCCCCTTGCATGCTTTCCATTTGTGCTTGGTTGAGCATCGACCAAAAAAAAAGACAGACAAATGCTCAGGAAACTAATGTGCCACAAGGCACAAAAAGAAACAACAACAAAAGATGTTTGTCTTTGGAATATGGGAGGAAGCTGGAGGAAAGACACATACTCCTAGGGAGAACGTGCAAACTCCTTACAGACAGTGATGGAATTGAACCTGGATCACAGGTACTGTAACAATGTTATGCTACATTGCTGCCTCCTTTATGAAAGCTGGTTGAACTTATTTTTTTTGCCATGAGCTGTAAATGAATAAACAATCTCAGGAATATATACCAGGTCAATTAGTATTTGCAAAGCAAGGTGAAAGTTTTCAAAAAAGTAATTCTCAGGAATATAGGAATCTGAGATTTCTTATTATTTCCTGTCTCCCCAGAAAAAAATGATAGTAGCTTATCTTGAAAGGTAGTTTATCTGATTTTGGTAATGAAATCAAGGATTCAGGTGAAACAACAGTGAGAGATTAATTTATGGAAAGTGATGAGAACTTGCAGAGATTACCTTTCCATAATTTGGACGGGGTTGCTTTAAACATAGTTCTGGCAATTTCACCCTGTAAATAATTCTCTAGCTGCAAAAGTGCAAGAGGTTGCTATTGTATTCAGTAAGAAGTTCAGCAATAAAGTCGACTGTGCTGTTGTAGATGGAGTGTTTTCTTGATTTGAACCTTGTAGGTGACAGCGAAATTTTGAAGGATCAGGAATAAGATGTGCATTTTAGAACACATCTAAAACCCTGCCTTGTTGTTGTGCTCTTGTACTATTAATTAGCTGTTAAACACAGACCTCCACCTTCACTTGATTAGGATTTAATGTGTGAAGAACTGGCCAAGTGAGATGGTGTTGTTGATGATAATGAAATAAAAGGCTTTCGGCTTTTTGTGTTGCCATCATCATCAATCAACATTGATGTGCTACTAATATTATCTATTACCTGTCAGTCTAAAGCCGGTTGCTACTCCATATCTTAGATTACCTACTCCAGGCTTAGATTTGTGTGGAGCTGGGCACTGAAATTGGATAGGAAACAGTTCCATTTCTGAGGAAGGGAAGATTATCAATGAGGTAGCAGAGGGCAGTTGACTGAGGTGACTGCCCTAAGAAATTTAGATCATGCTGTTTGTGGAGTAATGATTTAAACCTTAAAAACATTCCATGTCTTTATTGTTTCTCAGCAATACTTTTTTTTATACGAAAACTATGATGGCTCTAAATCTGGAGGACTCCTCCTAAGCGATACCATAAATTGCCCTATATTAGGAGCTTTCCTGTTCCTTCATGTCTGGCTTTAACATCCCTTAGATCTCCCTGTTCAAAGTCTAAATTATCCTCAGTTCTGATGTAAGATCTTTAAACTGAAATGTTAACTGCATCTTTCTCCTTAGATCCTGCCTTGCCAGCTTAGAGTTTACCAACATTCCCTGTTTTAATTCCAAATTTTACATGTCATGTAGGTACATCTGCAGATGTCCACTATAGATTGAATCACTGAAGCAACTCTTGTGCAAGGAGCCAAACAGTGTTATTTACTTTGAGCAATTCGCCTTCTCTACCAGGTCATATATGCAATACAGAATTAACTGATAATTCGGCAGAATGGCCCTGAGGTTTGAAGTTCTCAGTATATATGTTTTTTTTTCAGAGCAACCATTATGATTTCTTTTGTGGTGTCTTGTACTTCTTATTGCTATGATGTTATAAATTTAGCACAGTTTCTTGAAGAACTTGAGATTATACATAATAGATCTATGAGAAAGAGCCAGAAAAGGTTCCAGAATAATTTACATCAAAGATAAATGATACACTGGTCTTCACAAAAATAGAGATTAATTAGCTCATCAAAAGAAAATATACATAATAATGAATAAATTCTAAAATTAAAATAAAAGGCATATGAACAAACTTGCTTTGTAACTATGTGTTCTAAATGTAAATTTTACAAAGCTGTTACAATGATAAAGCTGTATCCAACACCACATTTGTTATATTACTGTAATGGGAGATAATTATTTAGTCACAGAGTTTTGGTATTGAGTTGTGTGAAAGTGGTTGTTTGGGATAATTAGGATTGGATAATGCCACAGAAACATGAAAGAAAGGCTTTACCCAGTATAACTATATACACTGATTAGTTATTACCACATTTTTTCTGTATGGTAATTAAATCCATTGTTCTTGCTTTATTTACACTCATTAAAAGCTCAGCATGTACTATATCACTGTTTGTTACTGCAAGGGAATAAACAGAAATTTTTGTCTTCAGCAGATTTTGTCATAGTTAAATCACCAAGAGTTGCATCTCTTTATTCACCATGTCTTGCACCTACAAGCATAACCTCCCATTTCTTATCCAGAGACAATTTAACCACTTAATAAAGATTTGTTAGCTTTTTATTAGAGATTGTAAATCCCTGAATTCATTATGAATCACTGAACTGAGCATCACTATTTCGATATTTCTGATAATTGATAACTGAATTTTATTTTTACAGGTCCATGCTGTTATCAATGGTACTCTTTAGATTTTCATTATCATCATTCTGTTAACTTGCACATTTGAATGAAGGAAAATATAATGTTAGCTAGTTTTTATCAATACTGTTATTTTGTTTCATCTATGTCCATTAATAATCTGAACTGCTTCACAATTTGACAGTATGGTGCAAATGAAAAGGTGCATTTGGGCACGAGACAGCAGATTCATTAGTGGAATACTAAATTGTCATTTGCTTCAAAGTTTTGATAATTTCAAAGGCATTTAAAAGGTCATCCTTGCTTTTAGAGCGTCAAGTGGAGTAATATTAGTCTTCGGATTTTTCTGCAGTCTAAGAGATAGCAAAGCAGCAGCTGGCATCTGAACACTAGCTGTACCACTAAATGTCAGTCATGCAACATCGGAATTCACAATAACTTAGGTATCATTGAACTTTTTACAAATTAACATGTTATTTTGATTGAGAAGAATAATGCATGTTTCTTCACTTCAAGGCTCATTATTGCAAAATAAGCTTCAAATCCATGTAGCTTACAGGCTGAGTGGAGAAAAAGTCAATACAAGGCAGAATCAGAAAGTAGGCACGGCTCTCAGTAGCTTCTATTCACCCTTTTACTTTATCCAACCAGAGCTCTGAGGCTCTGGTTAAGACATGAAAAGTAACAAGGAATGCAGTGAATTACTTACGGAAGTTTCAGGTAATTAATCATTATTTGGGATGCATTTCAAGAGGCTTGTTCAAGGCACAAGATATTCAGATATATCATAGACACTAAGCAAAAATGACACACGAGTAAATTCTGATTACTGTGACAACAAGAATGCCAATGCCATGCACGCAAAATGTACATTATCCTGCTTGCATTAATGGTGCCACCCAAAATCTACTGGTGGTGAAATATTTCCTGACAAGAAACAGCAGGTGGCTTTATTGTTTAGCACACTAAGCTGCACTTAACTGAGATGGTTATTACCCAGCCTGTGATCCCCCTGATTGTACATTGAAGATGAGCTTAAAATATTTGAGTTATTAGAGAATAAAAGACTATTTATTCCCTCACAGGTTTGAGAGTACCTGGCAAGGTAGAACTCCAGTTGAATTCATCAAGTAAGGAAAATTCACCTGTCATCATTCCCACATGAATTCCTCTTTCTCCCACAAATGAATCTGTCTCAGAGGGATAGTTGTCATGAAATTTGAAAACAAGTGTGATCAGGGACAGTGCAACAATTAATTGGACATCTCATGTCAAAGAAATACTGGGTAGATCTTTGCTAGACTAATCCTGAAGAATCATCCCAAGTAGCTAACACACTGTGACTTATTGCGGGAAGAACCACAGTAAACAGGACCTTTTCCATACACCAGGCCCAAGGAAAATTAAATGAACTGCTCAACCTTTGACACTGTGAAATGGTCACTCTCATTTGTACCATTTGTGACGACATACAAGGCATCAATCACTTTGACAGCTTCACAGCTGATATTATGAAGCTGAAAGAATGAGATGGAACTAGTCTATGTTTTGACCATTACACCGCTTGGCATCTGCTCTGTGGTCATGAACGATTCAGATGGAAAGCAAGGACAAAAGTACAGCAATGAAATGGAGAACTCTCAAACTGTCAGTGCTACACTCGTCGCCTGGATAGAAGATCAAATACAGTCGGTCATGGTTCAACTTTCCCACATCTGCCTCACAATAAGTGTTAAGAGAAACACACCTGTGGGGCAAGACATTTTGACTCCACCTAAGATCAACCTCAATAACACTCTGCTGACCTGTTCTATCATTCTAGTCAATGCAGCAGTTTTTGAAAGCAATAAAATAGAAATGCTGAAAATATTCAGGTAGTCAGGCAGCACCTGAGCGAAGAGAAACAAGAGATAATGTTTCAGTTCTAAGGCTCTTCTTCAGTTAAGAAAGGCTGAATACATTGTCTACCACAACAAGTGTGGAATTTAAATTCAGTTAATAATCAGGAATTCAGAATGTATTTATCACTAGTGACAATCACCATGCAAAAATTGCCAGGTACTTGTTAAAAGCTGATTTCAGTCACTAATGTTCCTTGGGAAAGGAAATCTATCAACTTTTTCTGATCTAAATAAAAATGATGAATTCTTTGATTGTGGAGTAGGTTTCAACTGTCTGGGAAATCAAAAGCTAGAGATTACAGTGCCAAAATACAGGAGAAATGATGAAAAGTCTCTTTACTCTGAATTCTCCACTCTAAGCCAGTGGCGATCAATGGGACATAGAATGGAACAGATCAGCACTGGAACAGGCCCTTCAGCCCACTGTGTCCATGCTGACCATGATTCCATTCTAATTAGATGAAACAATAATATCACCTTAAGGTAGAAGATCAGTCATGGCCGGAAACATACTAACACATCTGAAACATGGCTACTGGTTTCTCTGGCAAGAGAAATGGATCCAGCTGAACTCACCTGATGGTATCACCATCAAAAAAAACCTTTGTTCCCTGTAAAATGTGAAGTCCATTGAGGATCATGTCCTGCAGAACATTTTCATGATCTTGTTGTGGGGATGCTTCACAAAGAGGCACGCACCTGAAACATGGCGAATGGCTTCCTAGGTCACAGCAAATGATGAGGTTGTCTCTCTGCTCCAATGGCTCAGGATCGATAGGAATTACTTTCGAAGTACTGTGGGTTGATACTGGATGATATGATTTGTATTTTGGTGCTAATCAAAGTGGTGATAAAATTGATTAACTTGCATGTTAATTTTTAAAGCAGTTGGATGGAAGACAATAGACAATAGATACAGGAGTAGGCCATTTGGCCCTTCAAGCCAGCACCGTCATTCAATGTGATCATGGCTGATCATACACAATCAGTACCCCATTCCTACCTTCTCCCCATATCCCTTGACTCTGCTATCTTTAAGAGCTCTATCTAACTCTCTCTTGAAAGCATCCAGAGAATTGGCCTCCATGCTGAACATCATGCACCGTTGCTCAATAGCAGAGAAACAGGGGTTGGTGCAAACCTCGGTGCCTCTGTTTGGAAAGCATATCGGACCAAGGAAGGGCCATGCTGCTCCGAGGAAGCATGAAAGCAACAAAAGCTGTGATGCAAAAACAGTTTCTGTAGGCAACATATCTGAGAAAGATTCTGATATGCTAATCTGGCAGTTACTTGCAAAATACGGCTTGGTTTCAAGTTGGGAAAGAGTTCCAGTAGCTTCAGGAAAGTTTCAAGCTTTCAGATTTTGTAAATATAAAGAACTAGAATCTACTTTGCGTGCATTAAAGCTATTGCATGAACTTGAAAATGGAGACAGAAAGCTGCTTGTAGAAGTAGATGCAAAGACCAAAGCCCAGCTGGATGAATAGAAGGCCAAAAGGAACGGAGTCAATGGACGTATGAAAACAGAGGATTTGCCAGATGGTGTTGTGAACAAGGAAACCAAGAGGAGAGATCAGATTGTAAAGGGAACAATAGAAGGATTAATAAGAGAATACGCCAGTGAACTAAATGGACAGACCCAAGATCAAGATGCACAAACTAGAAGAAGAAAAAGGAAGAAGAAATGTATCTGGAGCTGTCAGAACCACTTCCTGCAGTCCGAGAATCAACTCCTACAACCACCACGAAGGAGGCCCCAAAGCCTGAGATTGTTTCACAGCCACAAGTCTCTCCTGCCAAGTAGAGTGATCGCTCTTGTCAGGAAAGATGTTATCCCACAAGAGGAAGCAATCCTCCACAGCGATTAAACCTTTAGGACTGAATGGGACAATTTAAGAATTTATTATGCTGTGGATGTCTGTATATGATAGTTGCAATACATAATATACTGTGTATTGAGATCCATTCTATATTGAGTTGGAAGTTATAGCTAAGCAGGGAGCAGTGTTGTATATTTAATATTTCAATAATATTTGAGTAATCTTGTATATATGTTGATTGATTAAGAATTCTTGTTCATTTAAATAATCCTTTATAAATACATGAAATGCATATGTCATCAAGCTACCACGTGATGCATGTGTGCCTCGCTTAAAGTAGACATGAAGATAGACCCGCATTCCCAGAGTCCCAGTCTTTCTTTGAATTAGTTTGATGCTTTGAAGTTGCAAAACATAATGCCAATCACATAATGCGCAGGCAACAGTCATTCACCCACCACTGGTAGGGGCGTTAGAGGTTCACAACTTCACTGGTATCTGCAAAGACGACTAAAAATATTGCAGCTCATCAGAGTAATGAGCATTTTACTGTAAGCCCACCACTTGGAAGGTCAACCATACCAGAGGCCCAAGCATTGGTCCCTCTAAGCTGTGCAGGTGCGTGGCTGCACGCGAACTGAAATGCTCCTGCAACATAGCCTCTGTTGCCACCCAGCTGGTAAATTTTTAATATACAGTAATGTTAATATAATTTCAAAATCATATCTATCTATGTTAATTGTGAAATAACTTGTCATTAATTATGTGTTAAATGAATCTAATCCATAAATGTTCTAAATAATAAATGTCCCACAACTTTTACTTTGAAACATTTTAGAGCTTCAACGTCAGTGTCGGTGTTTCGAGTTCTAACACGGTAACAACTTGTACCAATAAACACAGAATGGAAGTCAGTAGCTCATTGTTAATAAGCTGCTGGCCTGCAAAACACTGATGCCAACCAGTCAAAATATTTTATTTTTGCCATTATATCCTTCAATTAATCAATGAAATCAAAGGTATATGATTTTTCAATTGTCTTTCTAAATATTCATAGTATGTATGTTACAACAAGTTCTGCACAATTTTCAGTCCATGTACAAATTTCCTGCTCCAAGCAATGGTTTGTCTGTGCAACTCTTAACAGAAATTAAAGGGAAACAAGGGTTCAAGGCATTGAGTCAGCTTTATACAAGCTAAGGTCATTATGTTATGTACCACACCGATGTGTAAAGGATGTGGACTCCAGCTGGATCCTGAGCATCATAGGCTGGCAAGGACTTTGGCTGAGGAAGAATATCATAAAATTGAAGTCAAGCGGATGGTTGGCTACTGGCAATCTGTGCCACTGAAAATCTACTGCTGGAGTGCTTTGTGCAATCTGATTTATAGGCAAGTGTCCTTTGCATATATACATATGATTCTGATGATTTGTAATTCTTGACTTTGTTTATTCAGGTTTATTTTATCACTTCAAAACAATTTCATAAATGGTCTTCATTTCCTGAAAAGTTTCAGGTAACTTCAGGTCAGTTTCTAATGAACTTGTGCCAGGTTTCAGATAATTTCCACACTGTCCTGCAACAGTAAATAAAAAAGAGAACAAGCTTTGATTCAATAAGTCAGGTCAATCTCAAACTTCCTTCCTAGTTTTGATACAAAACAAAGTACAGCATATTGGCAGAGAAGAAAATAATAATCATTGAGCACTTGGCAAGATAAATATAAGTTATCACAATTGATTTTCAATTTAATTGGACCTATCGATCATTGACTTATATTGGGCAAATTTATATGATTCATGCTTCTAAAAAGTGACACGTAAACAAATTAGAATCTAAAACCTTATTCATTATAGTGAGCTAGTCAAAGTTTTGGAAGGTAACTGCATGAAATTTTTAATGTAATTATTTAGTGGTAAAAAGATTATTTTTTAGCTAAATATCTGCATAAACTATCAGAATGTCACAACTCTATTTAGCTTTATTGAAATGCCCTTTTCGTTACTCAGACTAATATAGTAGGAGCTCATTTGTCAGAAGTCTGAAAGACAGCTAACTTCAATAATGAACCACCAGTAACAATGATGAATGTGTGGAACTTTTAGTACCGTGGATATATTTTATGTTCTCCTTATGTACCCATGCAGTTCAATTAATGGTTGATATTGGGTTAAAAAAACATTGATTGCAAGACTGTAGATGTTTACAATAAATTCCTGAACAACCATAACTCAGGGTGGAGTGCTGCCCTAAAGTCCAATGCTGGTTTATACAAACATGTGTAAACAAAATGGTTTCTAACGCGATTATTTTTATCTATATCAATTACAGATGCTCTTGGAAAGATAAAGGTCAGTATTTTGTCATTCCTGAAAATATTGTGATATGTCTTCTTTCTCAATGGGATTATTATTCTTTGACTTTTTTTATGTTTCTCTGGAAGCAGTTTGAAAAAAAAACAAAAGGAAAATACAAAAAAAATTCAAAGTAAATTTCATACTGAAAGGTAATTTATTTCTCATTATTTCAAATTCCCTGCCTGGAACTTGTGGAAATCATTCATGATAGAATCACTGGGAAGGTGAATAATACACATATCAATGATGTGAGGTGCGGAGATCAGGAAAACCCATAGAAATTCAGGGCCCATTCTTAATACCAGGCCTATGTGTTAACAAGTTGCATTCATGTGATGTCCTTAATGCAGACAAAACTCTGCAAGAGTTTAAAGTGTTAGGAAGAACTGAGAACTTAGTAAAAGCAAGACATATTAAGAAAATACAAACGGAAGGATGGTCCCCAAGCAGAGCAGAAGGGAGAGTTCACAATCACAGGTGAAAGAAAGAAAGAAAGCAGAAAATAAAGTAACACACACAAAATGCTGGTAGAACGCAGCAGGCCAGGCAGCATCTATAGGAAAAAGTACAGTCGACGTTTCGGGCCGAGACCCTTCGTCAGGACTAACTGAAAAAAGAGATGGTAAGAGATTTGAAAGTGGGAGGGGGAGTGGGTGATCTGAAATGATAGGAGAAGACAAGAGGGGGAGGGATGAAGCGAAGAGCTGGAAAGTTGATTGGCAAAAGGGATACAGAGCTGGAGAAGGGAGAGGATCATGGGACGGGAGGCCTAGGGAGAAAGAAAGGGGGAGGAGAACACCAGAGGAAGATCATGACCCCACTGAGGAGCACCAGACCACTGTCTTCCACACCATCACCAACCTTATCAGCTCCGGTGATCTCCCATCCACTGCCACCAATCTCATAGTTCCCACACCCTGCACTTCCTGTTTCTACCTCCTACCCAAGATCCACAAACCTGCCTGTCCAGGTAGACCCTTTGTCTCAGCTTGCTCCTGCCCCACCGAACTCATTTCTGCATACCTCGACACTGTTTTATCCGCCCTTGTTCAATCCCTTCCCACCTATGTTCGTGACACTTCTCATGCTCTGAATTTTTTCAATGATTTAATGTTCCCTGGTCCCCACCATCTTATTTTCACCATGGATGTCCAGTCCCTATTTACCTCCATCCCCCACCAGGAAGGTCTCAAAGCTCTCCGCTTCTTTTTGGATTCCAGACCTAACTAGTTCCCCTCTACCACCACTCTCCTCCATCTGGCGGAATTAATCTTCACTTTCAATAATTTCTCCTTTGGCTCCGTCCACTTCCTCCAAACAAAAAGTGTAGTCATGGGGTCCCGTATGGGTCTAGCTATGCCTGCCTTTTTGTTGGCTTTGTGGAACAGTCCATGTTCCAAGCCTATACTAGTATCCTTCCTCCTCTTTTCCTTCGCTACATCGACGACTGCATTGGCGCTGCCTCCTGCACGCATGCTGAGCTCGTCGACTCCATTGACTTTGCCTCCAACTTTCACCCTGCCCTCAAATTTACCTTGGTCCATTTCCGACACCTCCCTCCCCTTTCCTGATCTTTCTGTCTCCATCTCTGGAGATGGCTTATCTACTGATGTCTATTATAAACCCATAGACTCTCACAGCTACCTGGACTATTCCTCTTCCCACCCTGTGTCTTGCAAAAATGCCATCACCTTCTCACAATTCCTCCGTCTCCGCCGCATCTGCTCTCAGGATGAGGCTTTTCATTCCAGGGCAAAGGAGATGTCTTCCTTTTTTAAAGAAAGGGGCTTTCCTTCTTCCACCATCAACTCTGTTCTCAAACGCATCTCTCCTATTTCCCACACATCTGCTCTCACCCCATCCGTCCACCACCCCACACGGGATAGGGTTCCCCTTGTCCTCACCTACCACCCCACCAGCCTCCGGGTCCAACGTATAATTCTCTGTAACTTCCGCCACCTCCAACGGGATCTCACCACCAAGCACATCTTTTCCTCTCCCCGCTTTCTGCTTTCCGCAGGGATCACTCCCTACGCGAATCCCTTGTCCATTCATCTCCCCCATCCCTTCCCACTGATCTCCCTCCTGGCACTTATCCTTGTAAGTGGAACAAGTGTTACACCTGCCCTTACACTTCCTCCCTCACCACCATTCAGGGCCCCAGACAGTCCTTCCAGGTAAGGCGACACTTTACCTGTGAGTCGGCTGGTGTGGTGTACTGTGTCTGGTGCTCCTGGTGCGGCCTTTTATATATTGGTGAGACCTGATGCAGACTGGGAGACCGTTTTGCTGAACACCTACGCTCTGTCTGCCAGAAAAAGCAGGATCTCCCAGTGACCACACATTTTAATTCCACGTCCCATTCCCATCTGATATGTCTATCCATGGCCTCCTCTACTGTCAAGATGAAGCCACACTCAGGTTGGAGGAACAACACCTTATATACAGGCTGGGTAGCCTCCAACCTGATGGCATGAACATTGATTTCTCTAACTTCCATTAATGACCCTCCTCCCCTTCTTACCCCATCCCTTATTTATCTATCTCTTCATCTATCTATCTCTCTCTCTCTATCTATCTATCTAAACACAAAAATACAACTGCAGATGCTGTGGATCAAAGAATACGTACACAACGCTGGAAGAACTCAGCAGGTCAGGCAACATCTTTTCTCACAGATGCTGCCTGACCTGCTGAGTTCTTCCAGCATTGTGTATGTATTCTATCTATCTATTTAGTTATTACTTTTTCCCTTTTTTCTTTTTTTTCTCTGTCTGTCCCTCTCACAATCACTCTTTGCCTGTTCTTCATCTCCCTCTGGTTCTCCCCTCCCCCTTTTTTTCTCCCTAGGCCTCCCATCCCATGATCCTCTCCCTTCTCCAGCTCTGTATCCCTTTTGCCAATCACCTTTCCAGTTCTTAGCTTCATCCCTCCCCCTCCGGTCTTCTCCTATCATTTCAGATCTCCTTCTCCCCCTCCCACTTTCAAATCTCTTATTATTTCTTCTTTCAGTTTGTTCTGACAAAGGGTCTCAACCCAAAACATTGACTGTGTGATGCACCATCAATAACTCTTGGAGACGTGAGGTGAGATATAGGCTTTTATTGGCTGGAAGAAAGAACAAGCAGCAATTGACCACCACACTGCATCCTGGAGACTGAGGCCGGGGTGGTGTCCCCAATTGCCTTTATACCGGGGTCCGTGGGAGGAGCCACAGGAGCAGTCAGCGGGGGGGGTGTGTCCAGACAGGTATATGTAGTTCACCATACAGTGCTTCTCCCTATAGATGCTGCCTGGCCTACTGCGTTCCACCAGCATTTTGTGTGTGTTGCTTGAATTTCCAGCATCTGCAGATTTCCTTGTGTTTGTGAGAAAATAAAATTGTTCAAATCCACCCTCAGGATTATAATGAGAGAAGGGAAAGGCTGGTCATTATGTAAATTATGTAGAGACAATAGGTGACTTGGAAAGTATGAAACTATTGATTATGAAGAATTTGCTCTGTGTACACTAATATTGCTTTGAGGTAGTTTTCAACTTTGACTTTTTTGAAATGGGAAATATATAGTTACATGGATTATTGAACCATTAATGTCAAATTTAATTCATTACCACAACAGAAAGTCAAAATTTGAACAAAAGCATTTTACTTGGAACCTTGCTTCAAGAACAATAAAATGGATAAAGGATTTTATTTTGTTTTTGACATTCTGGTGGAGAAACCAATTAGCTATGATTCCAAGGTTCATTCCAACAAATTAATAATTGACTGAAGTTGGTGAACTATCATCTGCAGATAAAAGTGACGTTAAAACCAAATGACTCTATTGATAGGCTAGGAGTACTGCCAGTGTTGAATGGAGGCCTAGTGTATAATGTATCACATGTAAGATAAAAGGAGGAAGTATTGAGGGGAACATACAGTTTCATTGATATACAGTCAGGGGCCACTTTATTAATTATTGCATGCTCAAAGATGCTTTTCTGAGCACCGCTGTTGTACCGTGTGGTTATTTGAGTTACTGTCACCTTTCTATCAGCTAGAGTCAGTCTGCCCATACTCCTCTGACCTCTCTCATTAACAAGGCATTTTTTCCACAGAACTGTCACTCATTGCATGTTTTTTATTTGTTTTATGTACCATTTTCTGTAAACTCTGGAGACTAGTGTGTGAAAATCTCAGGAGATCAGCTGTTTCTCACATACTGGAAACACCACATCTGCTACCAACAATCATTCCACAGTCAAAGTCTCTAAGATTACATTTCTGCCCCATTCTGATGTTTGGTTTGAGCAACAGCTGAACCTGCTGACCATGTCTGCATGCTTTTATACATAGAGTTGCTGCCACATGATTGGGTGATTAGGTATTTGTATTAATGAGCAGGTGTACAGGTGTACCTGTTAAAGTGGCCACTAAATGTACATTCATTATTTCAATCTCTTGCTATGATGAACTTTGCTTCCTTTAGCTAGCGTTTGCCTTGTCCATAGGGTTGGTGCAATGCTTACAGAACCTGCTGTAAGTTCTGGTTCAATTCTGTCCACTGTCTGTAAGGAGTTTAGATGTTCTCCCCATGACCATGTAGGCTTCTTCTGGGTGCTCGAGTTTCCTCCCAAATTCAAAGAAATTATGGTTAGTTTTAGTGAACCGTGCGCATGCTATGTTGGCACTAGGAGAGTGGTGATACCTACTCAGCACAATACTCCCTGATTTGATTTGACACAAAATGACACAATTCACTCCATGTTTCAAGGTGATGTGACAAATAAAGCTAATCTGTAATCTTTAGTGTTTAACCTATTGGCCTAGCTTGGTAAAACCCAATTCTTAAAGCTAGGATGACTGAAATCTCATTGCCTTCAAAATTATTTTCAGTTAGTATTGTAGCTGCTGTGATGAATATCACCTGGTCTGTACAACCACTGGTAAAGAAGAGAGTGTGTCTGGGGTTGGACTCAGCGCTAGTACGACCATGCTCCTGATAGATTCGTGGAATGGGGGTCTTGGATACAGAGACGAGAATCAGCACTGATATCTATCTAGGTTCAGAAGCACATGACAGATGAGCAGAGTTTATTTTCTAAAACTTCATTTATTATCAAAGCGTGTGCACACTATACAACCTCGAGATCTGCCTCCTTGTAGGTAGCCAGAAAACAAAGAAACCTCAAAAAAAACCCAAAAAATAAAAGACTGTCAAACAGCCAATGTGCAGGAAGTGAGAGAGAGAGAGAAATAAATTACACAATAACAAAATCAAGCAAATAGCATTCAGAACTGGATTTTGACAAAAGACACGAAGCCAGGCATCACTGCAGCTGGAGCAGGTAGCTGAGCTCAATCGCTTTTACGTTTGGTTCGATGTCGCTAACTCTGAGCCCCTGAGGAAAGACACCGCTACAACCTGCAACCTGGTCATCTGAGGCTGAGGTACGCAGATGTTTCCAATGAGTGGACAGTCGTAAGGCTACGGAACCAGAGGGCATCCCAGGGCAAGTACTCAGGATGTGCGCAGCACAAATGGCAGGTGTGTTTACAGCCATTTTTATTCTCTCCGTCTCCCAGTGCAGAGAGCCCTCCTGCTTCAAATTATCCACCATTGTCCCTGTACCAAAAAAGACCAAAGGTAACATGCCTGAGCGACTGGCGTCCTGTCGCACTCACCTCAATAATAAGCAAATGCTTTGAGAGGCTGGTCAAGCACTACATCTGCAGCATGCTAGCACCCAAAAAATTCACCTACCAACACAACTGATCAACAGATGATACAACAGCCACAGCTCTACGCACCGTCCTTACACATCTGGAGAAGAAGGATGCTTATGTGAGAATGCTGTTCTTGGACTACAGTTCAGAATTCAACACCATAATTCCATCCAGGCTCAACAAGAAGCTCAGAGACCTTCCCCTTGACCCTGCCTTGTGCAGCTGGATCCTGCACTTCCTGTCAGATCACCAGCAGGTTGTAAGAATGGGCTCTCTCACCTCTGCCCCTACGACTCTCAACACAGGAGCCCCTCAGTGCTGTGTACTAAGTACCCTCCTTTACTCCCTGTATACCCATGACTGTATCACCACCCACAGCTCCAATCTACTAACTAAATTTGCTGACAACACTACATTGATTGGACTTATCTCAAATGATAACGAGGTGGCCTACAGGGAAGAAGTCATCTCTCTGACACAGTGGTGTCAAGAAAACAACCTCTCCCTCAATGTCACAAAAACAAAGGAGCTGGTTGTGGATTATAGGAGGAATGGAAATGGGCTAACCCCTACTGACATCAATGGATCTGGGGTTGAGAGGGTGAACAGCTTTAAGTTCCTCATCATACACACCACCAAGGATCTCATGTGGTCTGTACACAACAGTTGTGTGGTGAAAAAGGCACAACAGCGCCTCTTTCACCTCATCTGGGAAACGATACCACAGCATAAAAGCCAGGACCAACAGGCTCCGGGACAGCTTCTTCCACCAAGCCATTGACTGATGAACTCACGCTGACTTGAGTGTACTCTTTATTACATTGACTGTTCTATTTATTATAAATTATAATAAATTGCTAGGATTGCAAATTTCACATTTAGATGGAGAAGTAACGTAAAGATTTTTACTCCTCATGTATGTGAAGGATGTAAGAAATAAAATCAATTCAATTCAGTTCAACCACAGTCCGAGTCAACACTGCGAGACCACAGATGCAAAGCCAGGCATTGCCGAAACTGGCACTGCAGTCCGGCGTAGAGCCGAGAAATGTCACAGAGCATCGAGCAGCATTGGCCTGTCCCTTGCCTCTGGTACTGACACCCTGACTCTGTCACTCTGGCCCAGCGCTTAACTCATCCAAATATCAGGTATTCTTAGCTTATGGACTGCACTGCGGCCTGGTTCCCACCGCCATGATTCAGCCCGTACATGGCTTTTCCAATTTGATCAATTTAAATCAATCAGACATTGGGAATTGTCATGCCCTCGGGGATGCCACCACTCTGCCTCGACCCCAACTTCCCTTGCCATGACCAAGGCCTGCCTGAGCCTGCATCTCCGTCACCACTCACCTCCACTGCGTCAACCCACCCTTGGCTCACCTCTACATTTTTAGTGTGATTCTTATTAATATGGTGTATAGTAGTTTCCTTTGTTTTGTTTTTTCCTGCCTGTATGAAGTCTCTGGGCATCACCAGTGCCATCTTAAGCCAGAATTCAAATCTTAATGTGATAAAATAGGAGTAGCACAGTACTGAGGGCTTAGCTCTGAGGAAGATTCTCCCCTTATAGTGTTGGCATAGATGTCTGGGGCAAGTGCTGGGCGCAGCCTGTCCTCGGAGTGACAGTCCTCGGGCTCTTCACAGGTGTGCTCATCAGCCTTTATGCACGTAGCGGAAGTCTGTGTAAAGGTATAGCTTGTCAACCCACCAGCTGGTCCATGGAATTCCAGAGATAGATGGAATGACTGCACTTGGAATTTTTTTTGGTAAATAACTGCTCTTCAACAGGAGTCAAACCTGTGTTAATAGTTTCTTTGGCTCAAGATAAAGTGTCCCAGTATGTCTAAGCTTGCAATGGACAAACGCATGTTGGGTTTATTGTTCTTGTCCTATACTGACCTTATTAATGGACCATAAAAAGCTACCTCTTATGATACCTTAAGGTCATATATCTTTTTGCTGTGATCCTTTTAGACAGCAGAGCCATGTGATGTGCCTGCTTCACAAACAATGCAATAGTTTTACAGAAAATCAATTTTGGACCAACAACACAGTGATTCAGCATATCAACGACACATGTGCCATCCTGTAAATCACCTCTACACTTCACAATACCTTGCTGTGTCTTATCATTCTCAAAGGTTTTGAATAATAACGAACAATCGAATCAAACACAAAAACTATTAAGGAAATCAGAATAAATGGATTTAAGAATAATATTACAAGGTAAAATTAAATAAGTGACTCATTGTTTAGTTTTTCCATAGTTTTTGTACAACAATACACCCTTCGAAGGTATTATGTTATACTGTGTGTCAAATGCATTCAGTAGACACAGCCTTTGAGATCTGCAGTATTGAGTAGCTATTGCTTTGTACCACAGTTCTATTATATAAGTTTCTGATTTGCATGACCCAACATGTGAATAATGTTTGCTTGTAATATCATCAGGCGAACCTTAAAGAAACCTGTCAACATAACTAATTTTTTCACCCCTGGTCTAGTGATTCATAATTTTTGTTTGTACTTATCAGGGTATCTTTACAAGACTCTTCTGGAATAATAAGCATGTGCACTATATCACATTGCTGTAATTGCAGCTGGAAATGTTGCACCATGCCATTAGGAATCTGATGACCACCACAAAGGGTTCCAGTGAAAGAACATGTTCAGACAAGCATTAAAGTACAACTGAACGCTTACTGCACAGGGGAACCTGACCTTTCAAAACTGCACCTATATGCCTGTAACAAAGGTTATTGAATGGATGAACAGGCATGGGGTCACGCCCACTCTTCATTCTTTTTCTGATTTTATTATGAAAACTCTAGATCACTAAATCGAGTGTTAACATAAGCCTCAGCACAATTCAGTTGAGACGGCAAAGCAACTGATATCGGTGAGCGGAAGCTGCATGGGGCTTCGTGATAACGAGCTTCAGTACAAAGCATTTCAGAGCAAAACGTGCAAAAAGGATTTGCACAAATCCATGTAGAATGTTACAAAGACCTCAATTTAGAATTCCAACCCACACACTTATTTTGAAACTGTCATGCCAATTCCTGAAATTCACTCATTGACAATATTTCATATAATAGTTACTCCAGGTTTTATGAAAAAAAATCTTTTGAAGGCCTAACAAGGGCTTGGTCCTTTTAATGTATTCGGCCATATCATAGAATTTAAGTATTTCACAGACATTATTTTTCCTAAAATTAAAAACAAAATCATTCATAATCCATGCCAGTGTGTTTTGACTTACAAAACAGCCATAATCACCACTAACTTTGAACACATCCAGAAAGATTAAGTAAGCCTTATTATGAAGTTTTCCTCTTTTCTGATACAACATGCAGACTGCCCAGAATCTGCAACTAACAGCAAATCAAGAAGTAAAAAGTATGCTTGAACATAAATCTTTAAACATTTAAAGGAGCACAAAATAAAGGTTTGACATATGCAAGAGGTCCAGAGGAGAAGCTGACGGTCACAAACCTAGGAAGGAATTAATTGTCATTAATTTTAAAATTTTGTTTCCTTAAAGATTGCCAATTCTCACATATAAAATCAGTTTTTCAGCATTAGGGAAGTTTGTTAGGAAAATATTATGCCTTTGAATGCTGTTTCATGCCTATATTACACTCAAGAAGGTGCAAAATTTTATTTTTTTGCAACTTGAATTACCAGTAAAAAAGTTGGTTTTTGTTAAATAATTGATCCTATATTGATTGCATTTTGAACATTCCAACCACAGGTCCTGTTGAGAAGCAATGAATTGGTGATAACAACTTATGGATTTTGCACCTAATTGTCCTTGCAGGATCTGAACGGTTGCTGTTAGATTTATGACATAACGATGGCAGATGCTGGAGGGTTTGTTGAGAAGTGTCACCTTCCTTCAACAACTACTGTTAAACAAGATACCACCACTCACCTTGTGATTGCACCAGCATTAGATTTTTGCATACTAAAAAAATCAAATGCATTCACTAGTCAATATTCTACAAATTAAATATATACCTGCCAATGAATTTCCCTCTACGTTCCGTTGTAATTGCTGCAAAAGCAAAGGAATTCCATTACCGGAGACCATGATCTGATTTTGCACAATTATCATATGCTATCCTTGGAGGAGTTGCATTCCCTAACTCCAATGTCTCACACCTTTGATAAGTACAAACAAGAACTATGAATCACAAGACCAGGGATGAAGAAATTAATTGTGTTGACAAGTTTCTTTAAGGTTTATCTGATGATATTAAAAAAACAAACATTATTTGCGTGATGTGTTCATGTAACGCTACATGCCCATTGAAAATAGGTTGAGTGAGCTTGAGCTTTTCTCTTTGGAGTGAAGGAGGACAAGAAGTGACTTGATAGAGGTGTACAAAATGATAAGAAGCACAGATCTAGTGTATAGTCAGAGATTTTTTTCCCAGAGCAGAAATGGCTAATACACAGGACATCATTTTATGGTACGTGCACAACGCTGGAAGAACTCAGCAGGTCAGGCAGCATTCGTGAGAAAAGAGTAGCCAACGTTTCGGGCCATGGGGACATTCCTGATGAAGGGTCTCGGCCCGAAACGTTGGCTACTCTTTTCTCACGGATGCTGCCTGACCTGCTGAGTTCTTCCAGCGTTGTGCATGTATTCTTTGATCCACAGCATCTGCAGTTGTATTTTTGTGTTATCATTTTATGGTGATTGCAGGAAAGTTTAGGGGGAATGTTAGAGGTAAGTACTTTACACTGAGAGTCCCTGCCGGGTAGGTGGCAGAGACAGATACACGAGAGGCATTTAAGAAACTCTTAGATAGACATATGGATGAAAGAAAAATGGAGGGCTATGTAAGAGGGAAGGGTTGAAATGATTTTAGAGTAAGTTAAAAGGTTGGCAGAACATTGTGGGCCGAAGGGCTTGTACTGTTCGATGTTCTAAACCTTGAAATGATATCACAGATCTATGGTGCAAAATAATGATTGCTCAACAGTGCTGATCTTGATGGCTGCTGCTGCTGAATACAATTAACCTATAACTTAATGCCAGGTAGGCTTAATTAAGCCTATTAATACTTCAGATTCTGTGACAAAGTTGCTAAATCTCTCAAAAGACTATTACTTATATAAGCACCTGCTCAGGAGTTTGCTTTTGCTCAGAACATGGACCAGGACTACAAAACTGTGTCTGTGTTTCAAATTGTAGCAACAGTTCAGAAAGTCATTGGAGCAAATCAGAGGCAACGTTTCAAAACTTATTTAATTTGTGGATTCCTGTTCTTTGTCTACTCTGGTTCAATGCACCGTGAAGATTAACTTCCTAAATTGGCCTTGTTGTTTGGCAACAGGAACATTTCTTCCTGAAACTCCAGATCCAGTTGTGTAACTTAGCAGCTATGTAGCTCAGGAAATGGAAACACATGAAAGGTGTCTTGTTCCAATCAAAGGATGCTGAAATCCTCAACTTGCACAACCACACCAGCACTTGAGTCTTCTGATGCTGAACTACATATTCACAACACAGAATATATGTGGTTAGAACATTTAAGAATAATACATTAGTTTTCATTCAATGGTTAATTTTATCCCAATCTATAATCTAAACTTTTATTGATGTCACTGAGAAAATTATCTTGAATATTTACATAATGTAGAGATGTGTTTTTATCACCTTTAATGGAATGGAATGATGTCCTGCTAAATAGCTACATTGGTACTTAATAAAAATATCAACTGAGAAGCAGAAACATGATAATTTATTCAGTTCTTATGCTCACTTGATCAGTCTTGGCACAGATATAAATTTTAAGTTTTAACTATATCTATCAGTGCACTAGTAGGGTCTCAGCTTTTAGGATTCCTTTTGTCCTGTTCCACAAGTATTAGTGAAGTAGAAAGAACCATTGAATTGCATAGGCCAGAGAAAGGACATTCATCAGACTGCTCTCACATTCCCTCGCCTTTGCTTAATGCCTTTAGTATTTCTTCTTTATGAAATATGATATACTTTTTAACAAGTCATTATTGATTTTGCTCCCACCATTGTTTCTAATAAGACATTCTATAGCCCAACATTAGAAGAAAAATATATGTTCCTACCTTTATTATCAGTGGAGTTTTTCAGCTTATGGCTAATTCTCAGAGCTGTAAATCGCTTATTTTTAGGGAAACTAAGCTTAATGATTGGGTCGTATGTTTTTCATCAGCCATTATTACAAGGTATGAATCTCATTTTAAAAATTCCCATGAATTACCAATATTTTGCATTTAAAAAAATTCAGATTTCGAAAGATTGTGTTTTTTACCTTCATGGAAAAAATCAATATTGGTTGCACTCAAAAACTTCTATAGATGTACCGTGGCGAGCATTCTGACAGGTTGCATTACTGTCTGGTATGGGGGGGCTACTGCACAGGACTGAAAGAAGGGTTGTAAATCTAGTCAGCTCCATTTTGGGTACTAGCCGGCAAAGTACCCAGGACATCTTCAAGGAACAGTGTCTCAGAAAGGTGGTGTCCATTATTAAGGACCTCCAGAACCAAGGCATTGCCCTTTTCTCACTGTTACCATCAGGTAGGAGGTACCAAAGCCTGAAGGCACACACTCAGTGATTCAGGAACAGCTTCTTCCCCTCTGCCATCTGATTCCTAAATGGACATTGAACTCTCACTTTTTAAAATATATAGTATTTCTGGTTATTTTTTGCATGATTTTAACCTATTCAGTCTACATATACTATATAAAGTATACTGAATACGATTTACTTATTTATTTCTTTTTCTTCTATATTATGTATTGCATTGAACTGCTGCTACTAAGTTAACAAATTTCATGTCACATACTGGTGATAATAAACTGGTGATATTGAAACATAAAATTCTAAAGGGATTGGACAGGCTAGATGCAGGAAGATTGTTTCTGATGTTGGGGAAGTCCAGAATGAGGGGTCACAGTTTAAGGATAAAGGGGAAGCCTTTTAGGACCGTGATGAGGAAAAACTTCTTCACATAGGGAGTGGTGAATCTGTGGAATTCTCTGCCACAGGAAACAGTTGAGGCCGGTTCATTGGCTATATTTAAGAGGAAGTTAGATATAGCCCTTATGGCTAAAGGGATCAGAGGGTATGGAGAGAAAGCAGGTACAGGGTTCTGAGTCGGATGATCAGCCATGATCATACTGAATGGCGGTGCAGGCTCGAAGGGCCGAATGGCCTACTCCTGCACCTATTTTCTATGTTTCTATGTTTCTAAACCCGATTCTGACACCGAAAATGCTGGAGGAACTCAACAGGTCAGGCACCTGGCTTCACCTATCACTAGCTTATTCCCCTCCTTCTCCTCCCCATCATCTTATTCTGGCATTCCCCACTTTCCTTTCCAGTTCCAGTGAAGGGTCCCCCACAGTTGCTGCCTGACCTGATGAGTTCCTCCAGTGGGTGTTGCTCTGGATGTCCAGCATCTGCAGAAACTCTTGTGTTGTAATGTTAGTGGCACTCAACTTCTAAAATTTATTTGTCAAGTCCCAGTGACAAAATATGATCAATAGACAGCAGCTGTGGGGATAGAAATTAAGTTAATTTAAATTCAGTGACATTCCTTCAGATCTGCAAAATGATACATGTGGCAATGCAGAGGGGCAAAGTGATCATGAGGAAAGTTCTCTGATAGGGTGGAGGGCAGATTCAATAATAAAGTTGGTGATATTTCAAGGTGAAACAAAATAATCATGAGGTACGTTAAAAAACAAAAGGTCAGCCTGCAAGAGATGTTGTTGGGACATGAGGAAGTATTATTTGAAGTTATGAATAGAAAACACTGAGAACTGTCAGAAAATATAGAGGAGGCTTGACCAAAAGCAGAACAATTGGACGATTCAATAAATGAACCATAACTTTAATAATAGATGGCAAAATTAACTAGCCATGAAGGACCACAGACAAAGAAAGAAGAGATACTAAACACCATGGGCAACAAGGAAACTGAAGGCTAGGAGTAACTGGCTGAGGCTGGATGGTTCAATGGGGGAGCAAGGAACTGTGGATGAAAGCTGGGTTTAAATTGGCTGCAGGTGATGAGTTGGAAACCAAATGGCAAATGACGCCTGTTAGCTGGGTGGGGACTGGGAGGTGCCTACCTGGTTGATAGCTATATGGCCCTCATGCCCTCTTCCAAGTATTCTAGTAGCAGAGAACCAGAGCTGGTGGACAGGACCTCCACAGATGGTTCTTCTGCAGGGAACAATGGGGGTTGGTAGCCATGAAGCACTTCCAAGGGTGACATATCCATGCCAGGTGACGTGTGTAGTTTGTTCTGTCCAGCACAGACATGTCTTCCATGTGCAAGGGTTATAGGTTGAGAAGCATGGGGAGAAACATCTCTACTTGCTGACTGGCTCTGTCTGACTGACCACAGGTACGTGGATGATAGCCAGAGGACAAATTCACTGAAGCTTGAAGAAGGGAGCAGAAGGCTCACAGAAGTAGGGGACAGATCGTGGATCTCGGTCTAGCACAGTGTCCTGAGGGAAACTGTGGAGGTGAACTACACGTTGGAGAAACAGGTCTGCCATCTCAGCAGCTGACAGAAGTTTTGGGAGGACAATGACGTTGGCCGCCTTGGAGAACTGGTCCACCACAGTCATGATCACCGTGGCCCCATCGGAAGGTGGCAAACAAATTGGTTGGACTGTCATGACCGGGTGCCCGCCTTAGTGGTCTTAGAGCTGGTGAAGTTGAATTGCTCGAAGAAGAGGGCCACCATACTTGATGTGGGTTGGAGTTGACAGGTCAGTTGTATGGATATGAGGTTCTGGTGGTTGGTCCAGATCAGGAAGGGTTCAGTGTTTCCCATCAGTTAGTGTCTCCAGTCCTCCAAGATGAGGATGTTGTTGAGGTAGACAAACTCATACCTGTGTAACATGTCTCATTGGATCTTGTTAATGAAGGCTTGGAAGATGGCTGGACCATTGAAAAGTCAACAAGGCTTCACTTATTACTCAGAGTGACCAGTGGGTGTTATGAACGTCATCTCAAATCATCCCTTTGGTGGACGTGGATCAGGCTGCACATGCTCCATCGATCCAGTTTGGTGAAGATCTGGGCCCCACAGAGTGCTTTGAATGCTCTATCCATCAAGGGAAGGGGGTTCTTTATGATGGTATTGATGAGTCCATGGTAGCCGAAGCAGGGACAGAAACCCTCATCTTTCTTTCTGACAAAGAAGAATCCTGCACCTACTGATGACTGATATGTAGTCATTCATGGCTTGGCTCTCAGGAGCGGAGAGGGAGAACAGATGAACTCGGGAGGGGAGGTGCCTGGGAGAAGGTCGACCATGCAGTTGTGTTGTCTGTGCGGTGACAAGGTGCTGGCTTCCCTTTTATGCAAGGCCTTGGCTGAGTTGATATTCTTGTGGGAGTTTGGTGAGGTCGGGGTTTTTTCTATCTCCATGGATTTACGGGGTGAAATCAACTGAGGTTGCAAGCAAGTAGGATCCCAATTCAGCCGTGAGCGGATGACCAGTTGAAGTGAGGGTCATGAGTGGAGAGCCAGGCACTTCAGGAAGATGAACATGAATCATTCCCTTCTGCAAATACAAGCCTCCTCCACTGCGAAAGTTAAGTGTACCAAGTTCCTGGGAGTTCACATCATGGATGACCTCACCTAGTTCCTTAATATCACCTCCCCTGAACAAGAAGGTACAACAGCACCTCCACTTCTGAAGGAGATTGAGGAAGATCTGCCCTCCCCCCACCCTGACCTCATCTTAACTGTTTTTTTACAGGAGCACCATTGAGAGGGTCCTGACAAGCTGCATCTCCATCTTCACCTGGTATGGGAACAGCTGAGCATTGGACTGGAAGTCCCTGCAAAGGACTGTGAGAACAGCTGAGAGGATTATAGGGGTCTCTCTACCATCCATCAAACACATTTATCAGGAATGTTGTGTATGCAGGGTCCTTAGTATTATTAAGGATTCCACCCATCCATCCAGCATCCTCTTTGACTTTCTACCATCTATGATGCATAAAAACAAGAACAGCCAGGATGAGAAACAGTTTCTTCCCCCAGACCATTAGATTCTGAACTCCCTGCCACATCACATTTGAAGTATCACTGGTTAATCTGTGATCCATACCTTACAATATTTAATTTATGCACTTTAGTTTGTTATTTATGGGTGATTTATCTATAGATTTTATCCTTAACCTTCATAAGTTATTGTGTGTTATGTGTATTGTGTGTACTACTGTGCTTTACAACCTGGTTCAGAGAAACGTTGTCTCATTTCTATCAACATTATATGGTTATTTACATGAATATAGTTAAATAACAATTAACTTGACTTTACTTGACTTGAAGGGAGATGAGAGGTCTGTTAGGTGCGTCGATCAGGAGGAATTAGATGGACTCATGGTGCTCTCTGATACTCATGTGCACAGGCACAAGGAATGTCATCAATGTCCAGAATGCTGAAGTTGCTTAAGGGTTAGGCACAGTAGGGAGTCCGAGCTGCACACATGGAGTCCAGACCAGAAAGTTACCTCCTGTGGGCAGGTAACTTTCCTCAGGGTATGGTGTGAGTCAGCCTATGGTGCTGGAATGAGGGGTCAGGGGTAGCTGACCAGGTAGAAGCCTCTTGTCTCTAACAGGTAGTGCCTTTTCCTGGATGCAGTACACATTTGGTTATTGGCTGCTCTCCAATAAGCTCACAAATTGTTTCTCCATCAATGCTCACACTCTTGAAGGTTTAGTGAAGCTCTCTCTAATTGCATGGGTTTTGTAGCTGTAGCTGCATCCTGAAATGGTTCTACAAACGGAACTGGGGTTCTGGCCGATGATTTGGAATATTGTTCCATAAGACACCTTTCAATATGGATACCCAGAGTGATGAAGATTTTGAGGTTGGTGGGCATTTCCTGGGTAGACAGCTCATCTTTCAAACACTCCAAGAAGCCGTGATGGTAATGGGCCAGCAGTGCTTCTGCATTCCAGCTGCACTCTGCCACGGGGGTCTGAATTCCACCGTGTAATCCAGAACCAAGCATGATCCTTGATGCAGGTGAAGTATCTGGTCCACTGCCTCCTTCCACTTCCCAGGTAATGCATCTCATCCGTGAATTTCTCATTTATTGAAAATGTTGACTTTATTGTCCCAGTTAGTCATAGCCTTGGTCAGAGTTTGCCCAATTAAGAGAAAGATGACAAAAGCAATCTTGGCTCAGAAAGCGGAATAAAGAGAAGGTTGGAGCTTGAAGTGTCAGATGCACACCAGGCAACAAAGTAACTGAATGCTAGGAGCAACTGGTCAAGGCAGGCTGGCTCGAAGGGTGAACAAGGTTTATGAAGAGAGCTGGGTTTAAATAGGCTGCAGGTGAGGAATCGGAAATTAGTTGCAGGTGACTCCTGTTGGCTAGGTGGAGACTGCCTGTGCAAGCTGACAGAGAACCACAAAGAGAAAATGCTGATTTCTTAAAATGCCATGTTTATTTAGTATTCAGAAGGGTGTGACATACTGAGTTGAAAAATGATGTACTATTGAGTTTCATTGAAACTTTTCAGAAGCCAACAACTGTGATCAGAGTGGAACTGCTTTATAAACAGGCTGTTCTCACTAGACCATGGCTGCCTGTCAAATTTACTGATGAACCAGGAGTTGAATAATTCACTTCCAGCTAATTAACCAGAGTATAATTTTATTTACCATGTATTTACTGAAGACATCAATCAATTCTCATTCATTTCATACAGCACTTTTTCCACTGGCTTTTACCCAAAATCTATGTTATGTGACTTTATAATAAGTATATCTGCTCTAAATACATTCTTCAGATTAAATTTTATGTTAACTAAAGAGCATTAATTAAACTGCTGATACATTGGTATCTCACTCACCCTGTCGCACTAAGTGCTGACTTGTGCTAACACTTTCAGTGTCCAATCAAAATGATCAAAGGTGTACTTTAGGAAAAGATATCTGCTCAGGCTGTGAACTGTTATGCTGGGTGTGTCTCAGAACCCTGCCCTACCTGCTTGTGCTCCCCCCATGGCAAATCACCCAGAGATCCTTGTGGAGGTGCTTCCTGTGAACATTGTTGATGGGTGGTCCAGGGCAAGTGGGCAGCCGCTCAGTGTGGAGACGTGGAACTCAGGAATGCTCCCTGGTCTGCACAGTGAGTGTAGCCACCATTAGGGATTGGTAGTGGCTGCTTCATGTGCTGACGGACAGCACAGATTCTATGGCCCCTCTGATCACCTGCACTTGGACGTGATGGAAGCTGCTGTTTCCTCCTCTTCTTGCTTGTTTGCAAACTCCCTCCCCAGTCCCGAGATTTCATTACAGTTATAAGCCGAATGGTGGTCATTGGCTGTTGAGAAATCCCCAGTTATGGAGAGTTGTGCAGTCCAATAGGAGAGAGGACAGCCAAAACATGGAGGAAATGCAGCTAGTCTCCAATTAAAGCCTGTGCTAATCACGCCTTCTGGGGTAAATGCCCTGAATCCCATTTTGCCACATTGAGTGGTGGCACTATTCACTCCAGCCCCACCATCACCACCCTCACAACCATGTTATGCCATACTGCAAGTTTTTCATTGCTGGGTTCACACTAAGACCCCAGCACATCAATGCTGTGAGTGTCCATCTCTGTGTACATGGTCCCTTATAGTAGACACTCCACGAGTGTTCTCATTCCTGAAGATGCATCCTACACACTGAGATGCCCATTGACATATTCATAACAAATGGAGACACAAGCAGATATTAGAATCTAGTGCAACAAGCAACTCACAGGAAGAACCCCATGGGTCAAGTAGCATCTGTGGACAAAAGGAACTGTTGACTTTTCAGATTAAAGTTCTGCATCAGGACACTGTATTAGGAAGCATTAACAATTCCTTTCCTTACACAGATGCTATTCAACCCATTGTATTTCTTCAGCAGATTGCTCTTCGCTTCGTTACATGCTCATGGACACAATTTCCTTTTTAATTTCCATTGTTATCCAGTTTGACTTTCAAAGATATTGAACATAATTCATTGGGCTAATTTCATCATCACTTTTTTTTAGGGAAATGTAACAAGCCGTTCCTTCATCCACCATGCCAATGGCATATGATGAATGATTAAGTATGAACGATTTAAGTCTCAAAGTTAGCTCTAATTACTGCAAAATAAAACTCCTGAATTTATGGAGCATTTATGGGTGGTAGGATAGCACAGCTAAGAGGAGACATGGAGTCACAGAGCTCAGAAACAGCTCCTTTGGCACAACAGGTCAATGCCAACCAACCTCCCCTTTCCAAACTAGTCCCATTTGGCCCATAACCTTCTAAGCCTTGCCAATCCATGTAGGTTTCTAACTCACTTTGAAAGGTTGATAGTGTGCCTGCCTCAACTATTTCCTCTGGCAGCTAATTCACGATAGATAAGCTCCTCTTAAACCTTCGCCTCTCACCTTATATTGATGTCCTTTAGTTCTTGATAACCCAACTCTGGGAAGCAGGCTGAGTACATTAGACTTAGAGAGATGGAGTGACACGTAAGGGCAGAGCTGTTCCCTCACATCACCCAGGTTCAGTCCCAATCTGCATGAAGTTTCGTGTTCCCCCTTGGACTACGTGGGTGTCCCCCAGGTGGTCTTGTTTTCTCTTTCATCTCAATGAGGTGCGGATTGGTATGTTAATTATCACTGCAAATTGCTTCTAGCATTTAGGTGAATGATTGAATGTGGAGAGAAAAAAGATGGGACCAGTGTAAGATTGGTGCAAGTAGCTGCTTGAGGGTTGGCATGGTCTTGGAAGTCTGAAGGCCCTGTTTCTGTGTAGTACATAGAGCATAGAACGTAGAAATCTACAGCACATTACAGGCTCTTTGGCCCATGATGTTGTGCCAACCATGTAACTTACTCTAGAAACTACCTAGAATTACCCTACTGCATTGCCATCTATTTTTCTAAGCTCCATGTACCTACCTAAGAGCCTCTTAAAAGACCCTATTGTATCCACCTCCACCACCGTTGCTGGCAGCCCATTCCACACTCCCACCACTCTCTGTGTGGAAAAACATACCCCAGATATCCCCTCTGTACCTACTTCCAAGCACCTTAAAACTATGCCCCCTTGTGTTAGTCATTTCAGTCCTAGGAAAAAGCCTCTGGCTCCCACAGGATCAATGCCCCTCATCATCTTATACATCTTTATCAGATCACCTCTCATCCTCTGTCGCTCCAAGGAGAATGAGGTCACCTCTCATCCTCTGTCACTCCAACCTATTCTCATAGGGCACGCTCTCCAATTCAGGCAACATCCTTGTAGATCTCCTCTGCAGACTTTCTATAGTATCCACATCCTTCCTGTAGTGAGGTGGCCAGAAAGGAACACGGTACTCCAAGGTCTTATATAGCTGTAACATTACCCCATGGCTCTTGACTTCAGTCCCACGGTTGATGAATGCCAACACACCATACGCCTTCTTAACAACACTCTCAACCGGCACAGCAGCTTTGAGTGTCCTGTGGACACAGACCTCAAGATCTCTCTAATCCTCCCCACTGCTAAGAGTCTTACCATTAATACTATATTCTGCCATTTTATTTGACCTCCCAAAATGAACCAATTCACACTTATCTAGGTTGCAGTCCATCTGCCACTTCTTAGCCCAGTTCTGCATCTTATCAATATCCCACTGTAACCTCGGTCAAGCCTCCAGACTGTCCACAACACCCCCAACTTTGTGTCATCAACAGACTTACTAACCCACCCTTCTACTTCTTCATCCAGGTCATTTATAAAAATCACAAAGAGGAGGGGTCCCAGAACAGATCCCTGCAGAACACCACAGTTTAGCCCTACATTTCTATATCCTCAGCTCTGCAATAAATTAATCAAGTCATCCTTATGTGAACTATTGCAGCAATTAGAGCACCACAATATGCAGAAAAGGCCTATGTTTTATTTCACACGCTGTTTGTCAGCAGAAGAATATCAAGAAAACTTCCTACCAAATGATATTTTATGTGGATTAGTGACTGGATAGGCATTAGCATTCATGTCTCACAGGGAAAAAAGCATCTCTGACCTTGCAGAATTCTTCAGTCCTGCATTTTAATGTTACATGCTTAATTCCACAGAAGAACATAAGCTTTTTGACTCAGGATAAAATGACCTCAGTAAGTTATGTAAGGAAGTCGTGAGCATTTTGGGAAGAGTTTGCTGCTGGATGAAGTAACTAGCACTGGGTACAATAGTTGCCAAACAATTAACAGAAAGTCAAGATGAATTAACTGAAAGACAATTAAGATAATTTCTCAAATCAGTACTTTGTTAATTATGTGGTAATGGAGACATACAGCACAAAAGAATGTGCTTTAGCCACAAACATGGGGAAATCTGCAGATGCTGGAAATCTAAGCTGCACACACAAATTGCTTATTCCTTATTCTTATGAACGATTCAGGACAGAGGCTGCCTTTCACTCAAAGCTCAAAGTTTAAAGTAAATTTATTTTCGAAGTGCGTACAGCTCATCATCGACCCGCCACTGATCGGGGTTCTCCACGGACGTTGCATCCTAGCTGTCTATGCAAACCAGTACACAAGCCAGTACGAAATGGAGAGCAAGCTGTTGCCTATGCACCAGGCTCCCTCTCTCCACACAGCTGGTGAATCCAAAAGAACGGCAGAGAGTGATACAGTTTTGCACCAGCGATGTCACAGGAGTTTCCAGTCAGCGTTGAACTCAATGAAGGACTGCCTTAGGGGCTTCAACTCCAGATTTTTCCTTAGGGTTTAATCCTAAATCCTTCCCCATGCGTGTGTACAGCTGCAAGGTAGCAGAGATCCGAGATCAGAGTTTTCCTTCTCCTAGATGAGCTGCAAACCATGGCTGATGAGCCCCATCAGCCCAGAGAGATTGGTTTTAAGGCGACAGTAACCCGCCTTTGCCCCTTATCCTGTCAGTAGAAATGATTCTGCTAGGCTTAGTAGCTAAGCCATATGTGAAGGCCAGGATCTGGACTTGGTTATCAGAGACTATCTGAGATACACATCATTTAATAGGTAGTGGGAGCTTATCCCCACTACTCAAACCAGCTGTGCCAGACTTAAGGAACCAGGTCTTCATATATAACTTGAGATTCACTTCCTTGCAAGCATCACAGTAGAACAAAGAAATACAACAGAATCAATGAAAAACCACTTGTAAAGACTGAGTAATAATCATATCCAAAAGAAGATAAATTGTGCAAATACAAAAAAACCCAAAATAATAAGTAAATAAGTAAATAAATAATACAGTGACATAAGTTGTAGAGACCTTGAAGTGTGTCTATATGTTGTGGAATCATCCAGCTTTAAGATGCATGAAGGTATTCAGTTTCAGGAGCTGGATGGTTGAAGGATAATAATTGTTCCTGAACTTGATGGTGGGAGACCAGAGGCTCATGTAACTCCTTCCTGATGGCAGCAGTGAGAAGAGGTAATGGCCTGGATAATGGGGATCCGTGATGATGGATGCTGCTTTCTTGTGGCAATGCTGCTTGTAAATAAACTCAGTGGTGAGGAGGACTTTTCTTGTGATGGACTGAGCTGCATCTGCCACTTTCTGTATGCGTTTCTGTTTTTGGATATTCAACGCTGATTACGTTACTGCTCACCTTTGACAGGGAAAATAGTTGTCCAACCCAGATAGATCCTAGATCGGAGAGTGGACAGGACTCCTGCCAGCAGTAATGTAAACCATGAGGTCCAGTCCAACCTTCCTGGCTTTCCATGTAAGCAAGGAGAAAAGGAGAAGCACATCACAGAATTTTGGTCAGGGACTGCAGACTTTTTTGAGTTAAGTGGACCGCAGTACACCAACACGCATAGAATGTTGGAGGAACTCAGCAGGTTAGGCAGCATCTATGGAAGAACATTAGCAGTTGACGATTCGGGCTGAGAACTTTTATCAGGGCTCAACATCACGGCCCAAAATATCAACTGTTCATTTTCCTCCATAGATGCTGCCTGACTAGTCAAGTTCCTCCAGCACTTTGAATGTTGATCCAGATTTCCAGCATCTGTATTCTCTCTTGTGTTTCCCAGATGCAGTTCATGTCTGACTTTTTGATACACTCAATATTATATAAGGGTCAATATTACAAACTGAGTTTTGTCGAGGCAAAAGCCCTCTGCTGTGTGAGTGCCTTTATAAAGCTGGCTATATTGGACTATTATCAATATTCTGGCATGCCCACCAGCTCTGTTATCTCAATTCCATTAAGGTACTTTTAACTTAGTTTTCCTTGACTGAAATCATTTATGACAGACTGTTATTGAGTTTGCGCTTATATACTGTGTTTCAAGATTTTTGACAACTTTTTTTGTCATGTATTTGAAATGTTCTATTTATATAGTCTATTTTAAATGAAAGTGGGTTTGCATCAATTTAAAATTTCTTCTTATAGCCATATGCTGTAGCAGCTGAGGAATTATATACTAATGCATAAGACATTGAAAATGTCTTGTACAGTAACCAGGAACAATAATTAGTTTGTTATCTCATTTCAAACTTCCTACAAATGTCCACATCTATTATCTATGAGATGGCACTTTCATTTAAACTCAAATACTAGGCTGTTTAGTCATAAGTGTTCTCAAAAATAAACTAGACGTTACACTGATGCCATTTCATCACAGTGTTTCTCATTTCTGCACATAAGAAGACTGGAGAAGTCGGGCAAAAGGCACAGTGGGAGAGGATTGGTGGAGATGGTAGGGCAAGGAGAAGAGAATTCTTTCCATAATGGAAAAATAAAATGCACATTTATATAGCAGCCTTCATGTACTCAGGATGTTCCCAAGCTCTTTAGGATTAATTGAGTCATTGAGTAATTTTGAAATGTAGCTAGGCAGGAAATACACAGTCTATTTTAAAAAACAGAGAACTTCCAAATAAAGAGAAATGTTCTGAGTGTGTGAATCCACATATAATATAGTCATGCCTCATGTTCTTCTTTTTCAAAATCTGACAACCAAGAGTGAATTTCCAGACAAAGCTGCTTTTGTGCTGTTCCTGAGTGTTAAATTATAGCCAATGAAATGGTGGGATTTCCCATGCCCTTCTTCTAACATTGTCATAGAATCCCTTCAGGTCCAGCGGAAAGTGCCGTTGATTTAACATTTTATAAATATTGATAATGGTCCAATATAGCCAGCTTTATATGAGTGGCAAAAGTACTCACAACTAAGCCCATGTGATCAAGTCTCTGAATGGGCAGGCTTTGACAGGTCAGGAGTGAAGCTCCCTTCTACTCTGCTCCTCTGTGATGGTAATCCCATTGATGGCTGGGAGAGAATTGTCTATCTTTTTCTGCTTGACAGGTCCCTGGCACTCTGACGTGTGAAGTTATGTATTGCTCTCATTAGTTCTTGTTCAGAACAATGTGAAATAAAAGAAGAACATACTGGAAATACTTATACAATCAAGCAGCATATGTGAAGAGAGAAACAAATAAAGTTAACATTTCTAATCAATTACTTCCATCAGAAATGATCGGTTAAATTAATTTTAATTTGCAGCATCCAGAATAGTTTATTTTCATATTAGGTTTATTATGCAGTGAAATAGTTTTACAGTTGACCTAATTACACATCCACTCTTCAGAATGAGGACTTTATCCCCTTTGATTAGGTCCACTGGAAGCTCCCTATAATTGCCGACGTAGTAGCAGTTAAAGGGAGGTGCAGATTGTCTTCAGGCCCAGATAGCTGAAACAACATTTGGCTATTTGTAGCATTTTTCTGAGCATGTATAAATAACTCAGTACACTGAGGGACTCAAAAGGGTGGAATTGTCACTGGAACGGAAATAGTTGAGGACAGTTTTTATAAATACATCAACATTGGAAAGGCTTTGAAAGAGTGACTTTGGAGAAACTCTTTCCAGAAATCAGGGGAGAACAAATTTAAAGTAAATGCTGAACGAGCTGGAGAGGTTAAGATGGAGATTTTAAATTCACAGTGAGTGCTTGCGATCCAGAACACAGCAGCTCAAAGTTTTATGGAAGAAAATTTAATAAGGTATGTATATTTGAAAAATAGGGAAGAATCAGGACCATAAATAAGGAGCAGGGAACTGGAGATAATTTGAAAGCCCCTTCAGGGAGATGGGAGAGGCAAAATGGGCAGAGCATTCTCTTTCTGTGGTTTGACAGGGAGGGTGGTCTTGCTACCCCTTTCAGAAACAGAGGATGGAGACTAGATGGGCTCTGATAGCAGCAAACCAAGTCAAAGCACTTACATGACATCACACCTGCCCTGAGGACAATGGAATTGTCAGACTGCTATGCCCACTAATAGTTGTGTGGTGAGCATGTGCATTTTACAGTGTTCAACATCCTCCAGGGATAGAAAGCTTTTATTTCTAAAAATACATAATGTAAATTAAACCATAATATTTTCCAGGCAGCGAGTACTGAAATACTGTGGGTAAAAACACTGGGAAAAATGTAAACAATATTAAACTTGTTGCTAACATCAGAAACACTAACTATGGATGTCATAATATTACAATACACAATCTAGAGCATTCAAAACTTCATTTCACTCTCTCACAATAGACCAGACATTGCTGACAATATTAAGCTACTTGCATTCATTCGTACAAGTGTTCCTTTTAAGAATTTGCCATTGCAAACTTGCACTGTCTTGGCATGAGAGGGGAAAGGTCCAGTTGTTTTTGTCCACATAGGTTGGACTCTAAAGTGGACTGGTAGACTATTTGGCTACAATATATTGCCTCTATTGTGTAGGTGTGTGGTGGAAAATTCTGGAAAAGTGATGGGATTGTGAAGAAAATAAAAAAAGGTATTAGATTAATGCAGGATAAGTGTAAATAACGGTTGCCATGGACACTGAAGGGCCTGTTTTGAAGATATATCGTTCTATGACTCTAAGTTCCAGCTGACGGAGCATGAATATGAAAAAGTACAACAAAAGTAATAATTCCTGGATTATTGCCTGAGTCATGCCCATATTGGCAAAGGATCAATATAATCAAAGAGTTGAATAGGTCTTTCAAAGTTGGATGTGGGAGAAACAGGATTCAATTAACTGGGCAGTGGCATAATTGCTGAGAAAAGAACAATCTATTTCCTTCACTTGAACTGAGCTGGACAGGTATCGTGATGAATTGAATAACTAGGACTGAAGTTAGGGATTTAAATTAAGCAATGATGGGGGAGGGATTTCAGAACCTGAGAAATTTAATATGCTAAGAAGAATGGAGAAGGCAATACTGCAGGTTAGTCAAGCGAGTAATGATAACCAGGGTATGACAGGAAGAGACAGAGTATACAAACATTACAAAGCTGCATTAGCAACATGATAGATGAAGTGATATATAAATAGACATGAAAGAGTATGATATGATACTGAGACTGCATTGCAAGGTGACTAGACAACATTCAGGGTACTTGATATTTCAGTAGGATAGGCAGAAAGGGAAACTATGCATTGTTTATAATCTTTCTAAATTCCCTAGCTACTGGAAAAGTCCCACATAATTGGACACCCACAGATGTACCATCACTTGCCAAGGAAGGAGGGGAGAGAAATTAGGAAACACTTAGTCGGTTAGTCTGACAATTTTTATTGGGAAAATGCTGGAATCTATTATATATTTAGAACCTAACGAAACAATTAAGCAGAATCAACATAGTTTTATTTGAAGGAAACTATGGTTGACAAATTTAACAGAACCCTTTGTAGGCAAAAGGAAACTAGTTGATGGAATGCAGTTGGATTAACAGAAGAATCAAGACAGTACCAAATGCAGGAAAACTCTGATATCGCAACACACTCAGGATATTGGTGGTTTTCTGGCCTGTAGAGTGTTAGTCCTATTACCTAGCCTGTTATTATAAATGACTTTTATTAGATGTTGCATGGAATTAAAATACCTTTTCCAGTGGCTCAATAAGTTCAGTTGTATGTGGGAATTTGTTTCAATGAGCTTAAAGGAATCTGGGTGAGCTGAAAACGAGTGGAGAATATGGGTACTAGTAGGCTCAAGTGGATCATGAGAACCAGGACACCAATGAACTGATGAAGAGCACGGGACCAGGGCTTGTTGAGATGTATGGGGCAGTTGTAACTGGAATGCCACTCTGCTGAAGGGGAGAGTGGAAACTAGGACATCATTGAGCGGAAGGGGAACAAATGCATCAGGTTAGTAGTGAGCTGAAGGGCAGATTGGGGACAAGGCCCCCAGTCAGACAACGGGGAGTATGGGATCTGAATGCCAGTGAGCTGACGGTGAGGGCAGCAAACATTACCTGGCATGCCAGATGTTCAACAGGTGGCATTTCCAATTAGTCAAATAGTAGGTTATCAGAGTGGTAACTATTGGTAGAGTATTGTCATGGGGTTAAATATTAACACAAATTCAGAACTGGTTAACTCAAAGAAAACAGAGTTAGGATAAATGGATTACTAGTAGGTTGCCACAGGATAAGTGTTGGGATGTAGCTCTTCATAAACCATATCAATGGTGTAAACGATTTAGTGTTGTAGTCAGATCTGTTGATGACACAGAGAAGATATTAATGCATATGGATATGGATCAGCTAGATGAATGGGTAAATAATGGTGGGAAATATGACCCAATCTTCTTTGTTGGGAGGATCCAGGAAGCAAAGTCAAAATAAAGTTTATTGTCATACATGTACAGGGGCAATAAAAAACTTACCTACAGCAGCATTACAGGCACATAGTGTCATATACACTGTATCATTCAAGAAAACATAAATTAAACATAAATGATTCATAATTTTTATAAGAAAACCTAAATAGAACATAAATACATTTTAGTATAAATACAAAATGTTTGAAGTATTCATACCATAAGGGTTACTGTTTATAGAGCATCTGAGTCAGAGGATGTGTCCTCAGCCTAACGTACTGATGCAACCATGAAGAAGGTAGATCAGTATCTCTACTTTTTTAGGTGTTTGTGGAGATTTAACATGTCATCAAAGACTCTTGCAAATTTCTGTAGATGTATCTTGGAGGACATTCTGACTGGTTGCATCACATCCTGGTATGAAGGCTCCGATGTATAGGATTGAAAGAGATTGCAAAGCATTGTAGATGCAGCCAGCTCCATCATGAGCCCTACCCTCCAAAACATTAAGAACATCTTCAGGAGGCAGTGCTTCAAGAAAGCAGCATCCGTCATTAAGGATCCTCACTATCCTGTACACTGTATATCCTCTTTGGGTTACTACCGTCAGGGAGAAGACTCAGATTCAATGATTCAGGAACAACTTCTACCCCTCTGTCAAATGGAGTTTTGAATAGTCCATGAACCTATGAACACTATCTCATTTTTCCATTTATTGCTCTATTAATTTAATTTTTAGCAGTTTTATGACTGTGCAATGCTACTGCTGCAAAACAACAGATTTTATGTCATATTAAACTTGACAGTGATAGTAAGCTTGATCTGATTCTGATTCTGACAGTGTTGCTAAACTGATGTGATTAGGGTTTAACCAGTTGGTTCAAGAATCAAATAACATTGGATTTCTGTTACTTGAGCTATCAGTTAATTGGGGAAGTCACTTATTTGCAACAATGTTCAAAGAACAAAAACTAAATTGAGAAAGTAGTCAGGATTCCCTTCATTTATCTGGGACACTAAGCCACTTAATTGGGGACTGGAGACAGTTGCTGAACTGTTTCTAACTAGTGACAATCATTGAATTGAATTGAATTGACTTTATTACTTACATCCTTCATATATATGAGTAAAAATCTTTATATTATACCTCCATCTAAATGTGCAATGTGCTATTTATAGTAATTTGTGATAAATAGTATGTACAACAGGACAGTCAATATAACATAGAAATACAATTATATCAGTGTGAATTATTCAGTCTGATGGCCTGGTGGAAGAAGCTGTCCTGGGGCCTGTTGGTCCTGGCTTTTATGCTGCCGTGCCGTTTCCTGGATGGTAGTAGCTGGAACAGTTTGTGGTTGGGGTGACTCGGGTCCCCAATGATCCTTCCGGCCCTTCTTACACACCTGTCTTTGTAAATGTCCTGAATAGTGGGAAGTTCACATCTACAGATGCACTGTGCAGAGCCCTGTGACTGAAGGAAATATAGTTTCCATACCAGGCAGTGATGCTGCCAATGGGGATGCTGTCATTGTGCCCCTGTAGGATTTGGGGGCCCATACCAAACTTAGTCTGTCATCTGAAGTGAGAGATGTGGTTGCGCCTTTTTCACCACATAGCTGGTGTGTACAGACTGCGTGAGGTCCTCGGCGATGTGTATGCTGAGGAGTTTAAAGCTGTTCCCCCTTTCAACCCTAGATCCATTGATGTCAATAGGGGTTAGCCTGTCTCCATTCCTCCTGTCATCCACAACCAGTTCCTTGTTTATATGACACTGAGGGAGAGGTTGTTTTCTTGACACCACTGTGTCAGGGTGATGACTTCTTCTCTGTAGGCTGCCTCATTATTATTTGAGATTAGGCCAATCAGTGTAGTGTCGTCAGCAAATTTAATTAGCGGATTGGAGTTGTGAGTGGTGACACAGTGATGGGTATACAGAGGATAAAGGAGGGGGCTTAGGACACAGCCCTGATGGGCACCTGTGTTCAGGGTCAGAGGGGCAGAGGTGAGGGAGCCCACTCGTACTACCAGCCCGCGATCTGACAGGAATTCCAGGATGCAGCTACGCAAGGCAGGGTGAAGGCTGAGGTCTCTGTGCTTCTTGTCGAGCCTTGAGGGAATCACGGTGTTGAATGCTGAACTGTAGTCCAAGAACAGCTTTCTCACATAAGCATCCTTCTTCTCCGTATGTGCATGTGCGCTAGTGTGGCTGTTAGACACTACACCATGCTTGGAGCTAACAGTTTTTAGATAGCATCAGGTGCATGTGTTTGTGTTCAAAAAGCAGCAATTCTTGTCACTGACAGTTGGCAAGAAATAAGTGGTAAGTCAATTCAGAACTCTGCTCACTGTGGTGTCGGGATTGGAAATGCCAGTAATAGCCAGGAGTGAAAATGAAATGATTTCACTACTTTGTCAAGTTAGAAACCATGAATAATTTGGTATTAACTATCATCTTGAATGTTACTATTAAAATGAAGATTTGGAGAATGATATCATCAACTGCCTTGTATGAAGGCTGTGCATTATGTGACGGGGTCCTGAATTACCCCAATGAACTGTGCTTTTGAAAAGAGAGAGGGAGTTGTTGTTCAACACCGGACACCTTGTTATTAAGAGAGAGACAGAGAGAGAGAGAGAGAGAGAGAGAGAGAGAGAGAGGAAGACTGCTCGGAGGTGGTGTTATGGTTCCTCTGCAAGCACGTTTACACTTTTGCAAGGACACTGTCAGCTTCTGTACTCTTTCAGAGAGACAGGAGGAGCTGCTTGATGGACAGCTGGTGTTCAGCACGGTGAGATAAATACAAGGTCAGCTGATAGACTTACAGACACATGGTTTTGGACACTGAATGAGCTTTGTTGTGCCCACAGAAAAGGTGGGTTTTGGAGGATCGATCAGTGGCTCTCGCAGTGTGAAAGGGTGTGACCGGTGGGGAGTTATTCGTGTGTCCAACCCTGGTCTGGGTTGATAATTCCACCACAGAAGAACGGTCCCCTTTTATTGTGGTCACAGTCGGTGACTTCTAAAGGATTTCGGAGGACAACGGGAAGATGGACGGCATCTGCTCACCTGAAGCACTAAACATCTCTCTCTCTCCATCACGACTCAATTCCATACCACAAACTGAACTGAACTTTTCCCATCACCGTAAGGCTGTATCTATTCACCCCAGGCTTGAAGAAGCTTGGTTTTCATAAATTTCCACACTTACCTATATATAATCATTGCTAACCTGTTTAATATATCTGAATTTATATTACTGTATTGCGTAGTTACTAATAAATACCCTTAGTTAGTAGCAATACCAGATTCCCAAGTGTTCTCTCTTTCTGCAGGTTCTTTAACCCATCACGGGGTACGTGACAATTACCTGCACTAGATGTCTGCCTTGATTTTGTTCATTTACAGTCAAAAGAATGCAATGCAAATGAATTCCTCCATCAATAAGTACTAGAACAGTTTTATAGTACTGTAGTAGTATTTGTAGAGTTCTAATTTGTTCTGTACTTTATTTAAATACATAATTTGTTACTCAGTTTGTCTTTTTTATATATTTTTAACTTTTTCCAAGAAACTTCAACTAATTGGGGCAGCCGCTTAATTGGGCTAAAATGTACTGGGCCTAATGTGTCCCAATTAACCAGAATCCACTGTAGTTAAAGGGAAGTAGATGTTGTTGAACCTGATGGTGTGTGACTTCAGGCATCTGTACCTCCTACCTGATGGTGGCAGGTCCAGATGATGAGGATCTGTGGTGATAGATTTTGCCTTCTTGAGGCAGCACCTCCTGTGGTCCTATCAATGTATGTGCCCATGATGTATTGGCACATTGTTGCACCGATGAATCTGGATGTCCTCAAACAAGAAGCACAGAAAGTTATGCTGGAACATAAAGTAATTGGGAAAGTACAAGAAATGTTGGTTTATTTAAGAAATATATAATTCAATCCATTAATTTAATTGAACCAATACATGTAGGCAGTTTAATGGAATGCAACTAATTATTATTTTTCTTTTGGATAAAAGCAAATAACTTCTGAGCATTCTGCAGTTGCAGTTTGATGAAAATAACCATAAAGGAAATATGAACAAAGATGATTAATGTCTAGTCTATCACATATGAGTAATTTAATTTTAAAAGCTGCTCAGAAACTTTTATTTGTTTGTAAACACTAGACAACTTTAACTTTAGTGTCTTTTAAGTGTGTTTACAAGTGCATTAATGAAAGGAACTACAAAAAAACCTTAGTAATCTGAGGTGACCCCAAAGCCTTGCATATTATCGTAGTCAGGGGAACACCGCAGTTTCATCCTTTTGACAAAGCCTGCAGTCAGTTTAGTGGGTGGGATGAATTACGGCATGTTTCTTTTTTAAACTATCTTTCATGATTACAGGAACTCTATTTATTCTGGGCATCATTTACTGTACACTTTAAATTCCTCAATCTGATTTGTTTGATTTTAGGCAATTTACACTGGAACCAGCACAAAGCAAAGGAAACCCTTGTCTGTAGTCTCTACATTACGTAATCTCTAAAGAATTCTGAAAACACAATCACTGCATCTCCTTAAGTAACAAACAGTATCTCCACTTGTACTTCTGAACTCATTCAAATTGTTATAAAAGTACACTGCGAGGTAAAGTTAAAATAAGTTCTTCTGGCAGTGAAAATACAGAAATAGGATGAGAGGACTCAGAGTCAAAGCTTGTTAGAGACAAGTTGCATGAAAGTGTTTTTAATTCGGTTTGTGGGATGTGATTATCCTTAGGCTGGTATTTATTGCCCATCACGAAATGCCCAGAGAGGCTCTTGGCAAATTATCTTTCTGAACTGCTGCACTCCATCTGGTGAAAGTGCTCTCATTGTGCTGAGAGGTAGGGGTGTCGTCCATTCAGCTCTGCTGTGCTTACATAGGCAAACCAAAGAAAGAATGAGCTATAAGCAAAACAAGCTTTAATGAAGGCAGTAAAATAAAGTCAACTGCCTTCAGTTAAATTTCAGTGTCTGGTTACAACATTGTATAAAGAATAATAATGTGTGTTCAAACATTTTACATCTTCTTTGACAAAAAATAGAGATTTAAGATTTGCTTCAAATCCAGTTTGATGGGTTCCAAATATAAGAACTTAAGAAATAGGAGCAGAGTTTGCACATCCAACTCTTTGAGGTGATGGAGTGGATGTTCAACCTGATCTTCTACCTTTACACCACTTCCCTGCATTATTATCAAATTCCTATTCCCTTAATCTCCAGAAATCCAACTCTCTGTTTTGAAGGAACATTATGAGTAAGACTCTGGATAGAGAATTTCACATCTTCACCATCTTATGAATGAAGATGTTTCTCCTTATCTCAGTCCTCAACAGCCTATCCCTTATTCTAAAACTGTGTGCCTGGTCCTGGAATCCTAAACATAGGGAAATACCCTCACTGTAACCAGCCTGTCAAACTCTTAAGGGTTTTTATGATTCAGTGCGTACCACAGTCAACAAGGTAACTGAAGGCTGGCTGGTTCTGTGGGTCACAAAGAACTGTGGATGACAGCTTGGTTTAAATTTCACTACCGAAGAAGTCGTTTTCAACTTCTCCAAATCAGCTCGGCACTTAGAGTGATCCAACCTCGCCTGACTCTCAACACCCTGCCTTTTCACTCTATCTGGGCTGGCGTTTAAATTGCCTCAAATTTGGACCTGGGCTCTGCTGCGGCGAATCATTCTGGGCCTAGAACATGCCTATATCAATGATCTGGATTATTATCCAGATCATTGCTATATTGGACGCAGCACCGATCCCTATAGCACACTGCTCATCGCAGGCCTTTTATCAGAGAGGCAACCATCTACTACCACTTTCTTTGTGCCACCACAACCATTTAAAACACCTTTTTAGTTGCTTACATGGCGGGGATTCAGTAGGTATGTTACATTTTATCCAGGAAGCTTTGAGTACATCCTTGAATATTCTTTCCTCTGCCCACCTTCACACACTGGTTGTCATATTTGGGAGTCTGGTATTGGGCAGGTAAACAATGTGATATGCCACATGTTACTGACTAAAACGGGCAAGGGAGAGCCAGTGGATATAGTGTACCTGGACTTCCAGAAAGCTTTTGATAAAGTCCCACATAGGAGATTAGTGGGCAAAATTAGGGCACATGGTATTGGGGGCAGAATACTGACATGGACTGAAAATTGGCTGGCTGACAGGAAACAAAGAGTAGCGATTAACGGATCCTTTTCGGAATGGCAGGCTGTGACCAGTGGGGTACCGCAAAGTTCAGTGCTGGGACGCAGCTGTTTACAATATACATTAGTGATTTAGATGAAAGGATTAAAAGTAACATTAGCAAATTTGCTGATGACACAAAGCTGGGTGGCAGTGTGAAATGTCAGGAGGATGTTATGAGAATGCAGGGTGACTTGGACAGGTTGGGTGAGTGAGCAAATGTATGGCAGATGCAGTTTAATGTGGATAAATGTGAGGTTATCCACTTTGGTGGCAAGAACAGGAAGGCAGATTGCTATCTAAATGGAGTCAAGTTAGGAAAAGGGGAAATACAATGAGATCTAGGTGTTCTTGTACATCAGTCAATGAAAGCAAGCATGCAGGTACAGCAGGCAGTGAAGAAAGCTAATGACATGCTGGCCTTTATAACACGAGGAATTGAGTATAGGAGTAAAGAGGTCCTTCTGCAGCTGTACAGGGCCCTGGTGAGACCCCACCTGGAGTATTGTGTGCAGTTTTGGTCTCCAAATTTGAGGAAGGACATTCTTGCTATTGAGGGAGTGCAGCGTAGGTTCACAAGGTTAATTCCCGGAATGGTGGGACTGTGATATGTTGAAAGATTGGAGTGACTGGGCTTGTATACACTGGAATTTAGAAGGATGAGAGGGGATCTGATTGAAACATATAAGATTATTAAGGGATTGGACACACTGGAGGCAGGAAGCATGTTCCTGCTGATGGGTGAGTCCAGAACTAGAGGCCACAGTTTAAGAATAAGGGGTAGGCCATTTAGAACAGAGATGCGGAAAAACTTTTTCACCCAGAGAGTGGTGGATACGTGGAATGCTCTGCCCCAGAAGGCAGTGGAGGCCAAGTCTCTGGATGCATTCAAGAGAGAGTTAGATAGAGCTCTTATAGATAGCAGGGTCAAGGGATATGGGGGAGGGCAGGAACGGGGTACTGATTGTGTATGATCAGCCATGATCACAGTGAATGGCAGTGCTGGCTAGAAGGGCTGAATGGCCTACTCCTACACCTATTGTCTATTGACTCAGTAACCAGTGATGTTGGTCTTTGAAAGGACATAAATGTTGGTTTGCTCTCCACTCTAGAGGAGTTTGAAGGACTGGATTTTGTGGAGATGATATTGCAGGTGTTTTACAAAGCTCCTGTCTGTCTGCTGTCGGTAGTCCAAGATTCAGAAACACAGAATGACAATGTTAACTACTGACCCAATAACCCACGATTTTTACGCCAGGTCTGCGGTCTTTATCTTCAAATTGTTGTCTTTGGCTTCTGTGAATTGTCTGTTTTCTGCAGCAAAGGCGACCTGGTTTCTGCAATGTCGTCCCATGGTTTGATAATTTTCCCATTAGTTCTGATAGTGACCTCATTCTGACGGTAAGTTTGATGGTGAAGTGCAGCGTTGCAGAGAGAAAGTTTGAAAAAATCTTTCCAGGCAATGACGCAGCCTTGTTTGCTAGTGGTCCTTACTGCGATTGGATCAATTGTAAAGCTAGTGTTAGTTTGCTTTCTGAACTGCTGTGTGTGTTCGCTCTGCAAGCAGTACAGTGACAATGGTCCTCACCATAAGGATAGTCACTCTCAACCTACCTCTGGAATTCACGTCTTTATTCTGTGATAAGATATGGAGAGTTGGCCCAGACAATATGCAAATGATGCACGGGTGAACAAATTATTGCCAAGTGATGGCTGTTTTAAACTGTCAATAACACTTTCCATCTCTGTCATACAAATATAATTGTGAAGAAAGCACAACATCACCTCTACTTCCTCAGGAGTCTGCGGAGATTCAGTATGTCATCAAAAACCTTGGCAAACTTCTATAGATGCATGGTGGAAAGTGTGCTGACTGGCTACATCACAGCCTGGTATGGGAACGCCAATGCCTTTGAGCGGAAAATCCAACAAAAGGTAGTGGATTTAGCCTAGCACATTGCAGGTAAAACCTTCCCAACCATTGAGGAACTCTACATGGAGCGTTGCCTTAGAAAAGAAGCATTCTTCATCAAAGATCCTTACCACCCAGGCCATGCCCTTCTCTCACTGCTGCCATCAGGTAGAAGGTACTGGAGCCTCAGGACTCTACTACCCCTCAGCCATCAGGCTCTTGAACAAAAGGGGCTAACTACACTCGCTTAAGGACTCAATTATCTTGTTATTTCATGCACATTATTTATTGCAATTTATTTATATCTGCACTTGCACAGTTATGTCCATTGTTTACAGTTACTGTTCTATAGATTTGCTAAGAATGCCCACAGAAAAAGAATCTCAGGGTTGTATATGGTGACATGTACGTACTCTGATAATAAATTTTACTTTGCATTGAACTTTGGTGACCGAGAATTAGCCGGTTTTCAATTCCTGTTCTCGGAACCATCAATAGATATGGTGAGTTCTGCAGTCAAAAAGAAGTTAAATTATGCCCACTGGCAAGACAGCAGGGAGCATGATGGTTTATAGTAAGCAGGAGAAGTTTTAAAATAAAGATTTATGATTTTTGTTTTGTGGCTTTTGGTCATCCAGAGAGGGTATAACATTGCTAACAATAGTTGAGTCATTGAAAGATAAAACTCCGGAAACATAGAAACTGTAAAAAGAAAGAGAAAATGGGGAAATATGGAATGAGTAATATCCATAATGTGTAGAAATCAATGTGGTTTTGGGATCAGTAAAAGAAAGCAGTTTTCAAATAACTAGGCCAATGTGCACTCCAAATAAAATGTTCAGCATTTTCGTGGTTTATGCTTGCATTTGGAATATTATTCCTTTTTCTAAATAATTTCAGGTACAGATTTTCCACATTGAATATGACTTTTTCTCGTTGCATAAAATTAATAGGCCTACCATATTTCATTTTATGGGGGATGAATAGATATAAGTGTTGGGGCATAATACATCTGCTATAAACTCACTTAAAAATATTTATAAGGCAATTCCATTCTGTGTATTATTCTGTAAGTAACTCTTTCAAATCTAATTATTTTGAAGTACCAAGACAAGTAGAAAGTCCATTCAATTATGAGCTTCAAGGTTCAGAGTGAAACAATAAGCATGCAGATGCATTATTTAACTTTCAAATGTCTGACAAGACAATGATAGTATTTGCATTATTCATTCATTTTAGCAAAAATAAATGCATTTTCCATTCTGGTTCACTACTGAAAATATTGGTAATATGAACGCCTGATTTTTATAATAATATCTTATGGCTTTTACATCTGAGATGTTATGCTCTTAGTTCCACTTGATGGATTAAGTGAAATACACCAGTTATTCAAGTTTGTAAATGCATGCATATCTGAAGGAGTTTTGGAAAATAATTCCATGTTAATATCCAGTTTTGTTGTGCTGTTTGTTGACTGCATGAAGCTTAGACAAATTGTTGAAATATATGAACAACTTTGTTGGAATAGTAAGATACTTTTCATCAATTTTATTTTCCATCAAAATAACAAAATGAGCCCCAAGTTGCTGCTTGAAATATAAATCAGAAGAAATCTTTCATCAGATTTTGGTTCATTTTTGTTATACTTCCAAGGTTTACTTTGGAATGAAACTGCTTTGATTTGCTGCTAAACAGCAGCGAAAGAAAACACTCCATCTTGCACTGAACTACCTACTGTACATTAATGCTATTTGTAATAAGACCAATGCGAAAGAAATGGACTCCATGACATACCAATGAGTTTGAAGTATTTATGGCCTCAAAGGCCCTGAATCCAGGTTTATTCCGTATTCCACATTGGTTATCATAACTCAAAATGGACCCATGAATTACTCAGAACTTGGGCAACAGGAATCGATAGACTTTAATGCACACAATATGTTGGAGGAGCTCAGCAGGCCAGGCAGCATCTATGGGAAAAGGTATAGTCGATGTTTCGGGCTGAAACCCTTTGGCAGGACTGGAGAAAAAAAAAAACTGAGGACTAGATTTGAAAGGTGGGGGGAGGTGAGAGAAAAACACCAAGTGATAGTTGAAACTTGGAGGGGGAGTGATGCACCATCAATAACTCTCAGAGACGTGAGGCGAGATATAGGCTTTTATTGGCTGGAAGAAAGAACAAGCAGCAATTGACCATCACATTGCATCCTGGAGACTGAGGCCGGGGCGGTGTCCCCAATCGCCTTTATACCGGGGTCCGTGGGAGGAGCCACAGTCAGTGGGAGGAGCCACAGGAGCAGTCAGCAGTGTGGGGGGGGGGGGCATATCCAGACAGGTATATGTAGTTCACCACAGGGAGGGATGAAGCAAAGAGCTTGGAAGTTGATTGATGAACGAGACAGAAGGCCATGGAGAAAGGAAAAAAGGGCGGGTGGGACGGAGCACCAGAGAGAGGCAAGGAGATAACATGAGAGAGGGACAAGGGGATGGGAAATAGTGAAGGATGGTGGGGAAGGCATTACTGGAAGTTTCAGAAATCAATGTTCATGCCATCAGGTTGGAGGCTACCCAAATGGAATATAAGGTGTTGTTCCTCCAACCTAAGTGTGGCCTTATCCCGACAGTGGAGGAGGCCATGGAAGGACGTATCGGAATGGGAATGGGAAGTGGAATTAAAATGGCTAGCCACAGTTAGGCTGGAGGACTTTCTCTTGTTTGTGATTGATATACTATAACTTCTTTAAGAGCAGATTAAGGAGATGATCTCAGATGATTAGCAAGTTGCATTGTATTGTAATTAAGTATAAAAGCCAAATTCAAGGGGCACAGCACTAAGTTTCACAGACGTTGGAGCAAATCCCTCCAGTCTCTCAGGCTACATCCATACTAGATTGGATAATTTTGAAAATGCCGGTTTTGTGTAAAAATGATAGGCGTCCACACTATGCATTTTTGAAAATATCTCTATCCACATTGAAATGGAGATTTCAGCGAATCTCCTCCTCCTGTGCACGCGCAGGACACATCTACCGAAAACAAGCCACATGTTTGGTGTCGAATCTCACCATAAAAGTGCACGTTTGTGTAGTTACAGACTTGAAAAACTTAAAACTATAGACAGCTGTTGGCTGTCGCACAGGAGAACTTAAAACTAAAAAAAAAACAAATACTGGAGCGTACAGAGGCAACCAACAGGGAGTTCACAGACAGTATGACCTGGCTGATGACGAACATTGAAAAACTGACTAACTCTGTTGCATTAATAAAGCACCTTGTTAAATGTATAAAACATGTCTGCATCAGTGTTATCTTGTATTTCCATACAATGTTTCATTAGGCTGTTACACATCTATTGTCAGAGAAGTACTTGCATAAATAGGTAAACCACCTTCATACAAGCAAGGACAGAAAACGGCAAAGTGAGTACAGTATATTTATTTATTCAGTGAGTTATGGGTCAAAGTATTTGGTGAGTACATTTCTAACTCTTCTGGCTTTAGTCTCTTTGCCGTCTGTTCTGAAATTGTTAGGTTGCGTTCAAGAAAACAATGAAATAGTGTGCTGCCGTCTGATAGCGTTTTCAAAAGTCTCCGGTTACCCCATCCACACTGATCTGCCTGAGCAGTGTTTTCAAAAATACCCACCCTGGACAGCGTTTCTGAAAATCTCCGTTTTCAGGGGGCGAAAACGCCATTTTAGTGTGGATGGAGGGTAAAAACGAAGAGAAAAGGCTTCGGTTACGTATTTATCCGGTGTAGTGTGGATGTAGCCTCAGAATATTGGTTCTATGCAGCCAATATAAAATGCAATTACAACTGGTTGCATGTAGTAACATGTAATTACATAGACTGTGTGATAGTCAAGTTCTGTCTGCAACAGAAATAAAGGCTGTGGGTTAATCATTATAAGCCCCGCACACTTTACTGGGCTATCTAAGTTAGCCATCTTTAATTGGAAAGCCATCAGCACTGAATGCAGCATTTCTCTTTAGCCTTCTGTTTAACTATCAATCTATGAATTGTTATTTTAGGCAATTTTTCCTTCAAAATAACTATATTCAAGCACTGATGATTGTTACCTTTCAGATTCAGATTAGTCAATTGAGATCAAAAACCACATTATGCCCACATTTGCAACACAATGCTGCAGTTTATGCAGATGGAGTAGAGTTCTAAATGTACATGTATAGTAGCAGTTGTGCACTGAACTCCTAGTTTGATATTCAGTTTTATTGAGGGCAATGGAATTTCGAAGCAGAGGTTCAGCCATCACTATTCATGCACTTCAGCAGAAGGGTTTGAGCTGAATTTCTATCTGTAAAATTTGCAAACTTCTGCAATACCATAAGGTTTCACAGGATTAATTTCTTGCAAACAAACCAGGAAAAATACATAAAGTTACTTTAACAACTTGCCTTTGGTCTGAACAATTTTATTTAATAGTTATCAAGATATTGGAAATGGGAAAAGGGTTTGTTTGACTGAGCAGCATGGTGGAAGATGGAAAGTTATGAAACAATATATCTAGAAATAAACCCTCCTAGTGTTAGCAATTTCTCTTCAGTCTCAGAGTGCAGCAGGTAAAACCACATGCAGGTTACTGTGTGATTTATAAGCATTGGGTTTTCTCTTGAATGAGAGACATGAATTAAAGGTTCAACGAGACAGTTAGCCTAACACTACCTTTAAGAAGAAATGGAATTTAAAGCCTTACATATAGCTTATCTGTAGGCGATTTAATTTGCTTTTATATTGTCTTCTTTCTGTATTTCATTGGGCATGCTCTCTTCCCACTTACCATCAGGAAGAAGATCCAGGAGCCCCAGGACTCACAGCACCAGGTTCAGGAGCAGTTATTCTCCTTCAGCCAACCGGCTCTTGAACCAGAGGGGATGACCTCACTCAACTTCACTACCCCATCATTGAACCGTCCCCACAACGTATGGACTCACTTTCACTGACTCCATAACTCATTTTCTTGATATTTATTGCTCATTTATTTATTATCATTATTTTGTTTTTTTCTCATTTTGTACTTGCACGGCTTATTGTCTTCTGCCCACTGACGTCGCCCATCCTATTGGGGGTGGTCTTTCATTGATTCTATTGCGTCTCTTGAATTTATTGTGAATGCCTGCAAGCATAAGAATCTCAGGATGAATACGGTGACATATATGTACTTTGATAATAAATTTACTTTGAAATTTGAACTTCAAGGATTTGCTCACTGTTCCTGCTCTGCTTTTTTATTATCTATTTTCAAATCCATTTCACCTCGTCCTTTTTTCAAGTATTACGATAACTTATTGGATACATTGCGGTTAAGCAGACAAAACTGCTCAACATCCTCACAGTACATGGTTCATATTTTTCTGGTGTCAGAAGCTACCTTGAAACACAGCAGAGTACACTGGTTATTCTCACTCTCTTACCGTCCTTCCTATTTTTCTTTGTAGATAACCTCACACTGACCCTGTGTAATTGCCTCTACTGCCTGCTTCATCTTGTGGGCATTAGTGGCAAGTCACTGTAAAGGACACTTCATCATGCTCCGATAGCATCGTCTATGAAACACAGAAGATGAATTTTATTTTTGCCTTATGCCTTCTTCAGTTTCCCTTCATTTCTCACAGAAATTGCTATCTTCACAGCTGGGCCACGAGTCACTATCTACACTGGGTGAATTGTACTTAAAAAACTAAGCAGAGTTCTGCAAGGTGTTTGATTGCATACTTACTTATGCATTAGATTTAAAGCGTCCTGGTTCACTTCAGCCTTCAGATTGTACGGTCTAGCGCTGTGCTTTCCAGCGTCTATGAAAATGGTAATTCCTATAAAGCACTGAAGTGCTGCTGAAAGGTTGTAAACAGAGACTGATTGTATGTTGTACTCTCTCAAAAGGCAGGCCTGTTTGGCTTTCCCTTCCAATCCAAGTTGCTAATTATTATCATTTGAAAGTGTCGGGATATGTTAAACAAAATGTCTGGAGGGTAATATAGTTAATGGGGTTGAAAGTGAGTGTACAGATCACATGATTGCTTGACCAAAACATATTGGACCCAATGCAGACTTAATCTCCCCCTACGTTGTCTGGTTTATATATTTACTGAGTTTTGTTTTTGTATTCTTTATGCTTGTTGTGATTGTTTTTATGGTGAATCAGATCCAGAGTCAGAATAATTGTGTTCCCATTTAAACTCACATAATTGTGTTCTCATTTAAACTCATGTAATTATGTTCTCATTTACACTCATGTAATTGTGTTCCCATTTGCACTCATGTAATTGTGTTCTCATTTACACTCATATACTGAAGAATGACAATGAACAGTTTTGAATCTTGGATTTTGGTGCCACAGGCTAGCCCTTCATGGGGCTGGGGAGAGGGCTGCAAATTGCTGCACATATTACGTCTTGTTCATCTGAGCCTCTGGGATGCACATCAGCAGGATTTAAATGGAGTCAGAACCAGCCATGGATTCAGAAGAGCTGGCCTCAAATCAAAGCTATATAGTATTAATTCCATGAACTGCCTGCTCCACATCTGTTCACCCCGGGCCTTTCAATGCCTGCACCAAGGTATATGAATTATACACACCTACTGGGGGAATGAATCTACTCTCAGTATTCACATAGTCAAAATGCAGGCACAAACAGTCCCAATTTCTTGCCCAAAAGGATTAATACTTGTGCCAATTGAATGAATGGGATTTGTACTCCAATTACCAGGGTAAGATCCCATTACCCTTTAGTTTTATACATTCTGTTGTTCCATTTAAAGAGCTATCAAGTATCATTGTAACTTTCTCTTGAGTCCAATGGTTTCCCCGTTCTCATTACTTTCCCCATATTGAATGTGATCATTCAATTGTTTCTTTAAGTTGAAAATATGTTGCATAAGTACTATTTGTTTAAAAAAAAGGTTGTTTATGGAGGTTAAAGTAAATTGTGTAAAGAAGCACACTTCAGCTAGTTTTACACCCAGGTGTTGAATAGCATTACTGTCCTGCCGGGGCATGGGAGATTGCTCACTCATGTGCTAGCGTTTGCAGTGGGTTAAGGGAAGATCATCTTGGCAGCTGGTTTAAAAAGAGTTTAGCATTTACAAGTCTTCAAAGTTTAATAACAGATGTAATTCTACTTGTCTCCAGCACAAAACAGCTGTGTGTGGTGGAGACAGAATAAAACTCAAAAACGTCTTTGTGACCAGCATACTCTTTTGGCTATTTAATTGGCAAGAATTAACAGGCGCTGATGGTATTCTAAACATTTTATAGTGTGTGAAATAGAATATTGGTGTAGGATGATAGCTTTTTAAAAGGATGATTTAAATGTCAAGAGCCTTTAAAATTTTTGGAAAGCTGCTATGGAACTCATGTTGTGTTGCTCATGTGAAACTGGATACTGACCCTGACTTTTCACCAGGGTTCTCTCAATTTCCCACTATAATTTTGTAAGATCTTAGTGTTATCCCCAGAGTCCTGACTATTCCTGTATCTTCTGTTGTTTTATTTGAGAGTTCTGTCAGTCTCCAGCCACAGGTTGAGATAATCACTGTAAAGGTTCAGTGGCTTTGTTATTTTGAGCAGGGATATTAAGCATGCACCAGGCAAGTCTTATTCTGTTGTTCAGGTACAATTACTTTAGTTTATATCATTTATTTAAAGCCACAATGACAGGTTGCTGAAAATTTTATGTTTCTTAATGGTTAATTATTGTGGCTGAGGTTAAGTCTGCAGAGTGAAGATGCAAAGAAAAAGAAAACATGACCTTTTACAATTTTTAAAATTACTTTTGTCATTCCAATGTCTGAGCACTAGCAACTTTTTTTATATACATTCAGTAAATTTTCAGTGGTGTTGGCCTTCAGTTACTACATTTTCTTATGGAAGCATATGTACCATATATTAGAATTGTTCTGTTGTATGTAAGGTTTCTGTAAAAGCCCCTCAAATCAAAATTAGTTAAGCAAACCCAGGCACTGGGGAAGATAATTTCCAATGGATGCTGGATGCTGACCTTCACAGATACTTCATTGGGGGAGCAATAGAAACTAATTTGATATCATAGGGAGACATTTTCTTCTTAGAAGGTGCCAGTGACTTTTAGCCATAGTTACAGCAATAGCTTAGCGCAATGGTAATTGCAGATGTGGTTTCTTCAGGCTTCAAATTGCAACCATAAATTTCCTTTTCTTTCTTCGGTTTTGATTTGTAAAGTCACATAGACATAAAGAAATTTTGGCTCCTGTGTGAAATGACGATTAAATTTAAATGCTCAATTCATTCTGAGATTGCAGACATTTTACTTCCTGCTTTAAATGACTGCCTTTGTTGCATTAGGGCTCATGGGGTCAGGTGGAGTAACATATTAATGTGGTAGAGGTTGGATGAAGGGCAGAAAACAGAGACTGGGTGTTATTGGGCCATTTTCAGATTGCTAGACTATAACTAACTGGATGCTAGAGGAATCAGTATTGTCCCCTCAGCACTTCACAATTTATATGATGGATGTGATGAAAAGACAGATTATTACACATCCAAACGTGCTGCAGATACAAAGCTGTGTTGGAAAGTAAGCTGTGAGGAAGATGAAAATTGTCAGCAAAGCGATTCGAATAGCTCAGTCATTGGGCAAATTGGTGGCAGTTCTGGGAAAAACAGAAAAAACCCAGAATATTTTTGGTAAATGGAAGGATCTTGTACAAGTTCATGAGACAGAAAGTAAACACTCAAATTAATCAAAGAGTAAGATAGAAGGGAGGATGTTTATTCAACAGGGTTAGAGTATAACTCTGTGAAGTCTCATTGAGAACACACTGGGCTTTGATAAGACCTTATTTGGAGTACTGTGTGCTGTTTTTATTTCTGTATCTAAAGGAATCAGTGCAGAACAGATCCATGTGATTGGTTCTTGGGGTTTGGTGGTTTTCCATAAAGACAAATTAAATAAAATCAGCCTACACTCATTGAAATTTAGAAAGATGAGAGGAGGTCTTATTGAAAGATAAAAGGTTTTGATTGACAGGATAGAGACTGAGGGATTTGATAAAACTCCATGATCTATTCTCAGCACAACATGTTTCTCTTTCAGGATTCTAAAGAAAAGAACTTTCCACATATAAAGAATTGTAAAGCTTTGGAAATTGTATCTTACGGAGCTGTGCATGTTCAGTCATTAAGCTGAGATCAGTGGACTTTTAGGTAATGAGCAGATATGGAGAATGGGCAATAAAATGGAGTTGAAGCATAAGATCAACCATTATCTTACTAAATAGTGGAAATCACTTGAGGTTGCATGATCTATTCCCAATTTTGCTATGATATTTTTATTTTATAAGCATAACACACAAATGGTAGCATAATGGCAGCAAAAGAAAATAACAATTGATGTGAAATGTTCCTTGACTATACTAATTTTACTTTATAGATAAATTTGGATAAGATTCTAATGAAAGTTCATCTGCTTTTTCAGATACCACCATGCAGTGAGGATTCCGGCCCTGAGTTGTGAGGGAATACCACTGTTTCAAAGGTGAAGGTACAGCACCAATTTCAGGAGATCTATTAAAAATGCTAAAAATAATCTAATAGACATTGACGATTCTGCTTATCCAGTTACTGTGATCAAACACACTTTACTTAAAATAGAAAATGCAAAAGGCATACCCAAATTGGATTGTCAATATTATAGGCAGATCATGCTATTAACACAGCTTAGTGGCTGAATTTTAGAACTGAGAATTAGTCCATCGGCATTCGATTAGTGAGTAAATAGCTTGACCTCTGCTATTCTTGATGTGTCATATAATGCACTTATAAGAGGAGCGATGACTTATATAAAAGTTACGTGAAGCACAACCAGCTGGAGTTATGTACTGCAGTGGCTGAACCACACCAGGAGAGAGATGATTAACCCTAAGTTCATTCATGGGCAATACCAGCACTTATGCCCATCACTGACTGCTCTTGAAATCAGAAAGAGATTTCTGAAACAGTGCTTGTGCAGTGAGCTTTGTAGATGTTGGTGAACTTTATATTATATGTACTGTAAAAGGTATAGAGTGCATATAATTCTTCAGTTGCTTTTGTGAGTTGTTTTCTTTTGCACATTAGTTGTTTGTCAGCCTTTGTTTTTATGTAGTTTTTCATAAATTCTATTGTATTTATTTTCCTGTAAATGCCTGCAAGAAAATGAATTGCAAGGAAGTATGTGGTGACATGATAAATTTCACTTCGACGTTGAGTAAATTGGCTTCAGACAATGTGAGGCATTGAAAGAAGGAATTCAAGCCACCTTGCATGATTATGATCCCACAAATGATGGGACTGCCACAGCTGGAGTTTCAAAAGGGATGCTATGGAAAGAGGAACTACAAAAACAAAACTGACAAGGAAAATCAAAGAAAATACAAAATATGTTGGATACACAGGAAGGCTAGAAGCATTACTAACTATAAAGCAGGGCTTATTTGGAGCTAAAAGAAGGTAACCTGTGTAGAGGCAGAAGATGTGGAGAAGGTTCATGTTGTATGCTTTGTGATTTTCTTTGTTTATTTGGATGAGAGCTTTGTCCTACTACAAGAAGCAATAGTAATTGGATATGTTATTCCATTGAGTTTGGAAGAAAGAGGGGTGATCTTATTGAAACATCTAAGATCTTGATGGTGTGCAACAGGATGGATGTTGAGATGTTTCCACTAGTGGGAGTGATGGCAGATGCTGGGATTTGGAGATCGGTGGGTCAGGCAACACCTATAGATTGTCTGTGTTTCAGGTAAAGATCCTTCATCTGCCTTGTGGAAATATCTAACTTCTATCTATCATAATAAGTTGTGTAAAATTTCCTAGACATTAGAAAGGAGAAAACTGTGTTGTTGTGGACACCATTATTCAATCACTCTGATTACACGAGTGGTTCTGGTGGACTGGATGATTACTCAAGATGTACTTTTGCTTGGGCAGAGTGGAAATGGTAAACTTAGAATCCAATTGGTTTAACTTCTTTGGCAGATACATTATTTGAATCAGGTCTAAGGGATCGTGCAATTCTTCATTTAGTAAGGTGCATCAATCACAAACAATCAAGATGGATTTGTTAAAGGGAGACATTGGCTGATGAGCCACTAAATTTCTTCAGAAGAAAACAAAGAGTTGATGAAGTGAGGTCGTTTCTGGATGGACTTTAGAAAGGCTTAAGACAAAGTTCCACTGTACAGGCTAATCAATAAAAATAAAAGCTCATGGAATACAAGGAGAAGTGACAAATTATTTCACTGTCAGAAATCAAGGTGTAACGGTTGAAGGGTGTTTTGAGGATTGGAAGTCTATTATCAATGGAGTTCAACCTTGCTCAGTCTTCAGTCCCTTCCGTTTTTAAAATGTATAATGACAGACTTAAATGATGGAGACTGTTATTTTTAATCTGGAGGGTTTGTTGCGGGAAATTTTAGACTGCTGGGGAGAAAGTGGCAAGTGGAGTCCAAACCAGTGAAGTGTGAGCTAATGTACTTGGGAAAGTGCAACAAGGCAAGGGAATGCAGAATGAGGAACCAGAGTGGTGTAGAGGAATATCGGGATGCCGGAGCACATATGCAGAGATTTTCAAAAATAGCACAAAGTGGTTACAAAAGTATATGAGATGTTTTCCTTCTTTAGCTAAGGCACAGAATGTCAGAGCAGAGGTATATCCTAGAACAGCATATAATACTAGTTAGGCTGCAGCTTGCGTGTTGCATGCAATTTGGTAACCACACTACTAGAAATATGCAATTGCACTGGAAAGAGGGCAGAAGAAATTTGCAAAAGTGTTGCCAGAACTGGAAAACTGCAATAATGAAGAAAGATTAAACAGGCTGGATGTGATTTCTTTGGAATAGAGGCTGACAGAAGAGTTAAATGAGGTTTTTAACATAATAAGGGACATAGATGAAGTAAAGAGAGAGGAACTACTTTGCTTAGCAGAAGGGTCAAAAAGCAGGGGCATGGATCTAAAGCAATTGGTAGAAGTATTATATGGGAAATGAGGACAAATCGTTTCACCAGAAGGTATTTCAGAATCAGATTTAATTTTACTGGCATATGTTGTGAAATTTATCATTTTGCAGCAGCAGCATATATAACAATTAAAAAAACTATAAAATACAATAAGTATATATGAAAGATAAATAAATAAGTAGTGTAAAAGGGAGCTAAATAAAAATAGTGAAGTAATGTCCCTGTGTTCACTGTCTATTTAGAAACCTGATGGCAAAGGGGAAGAAAATGTTACTGAAACATTGAGTGTGTACCTCCTCCATGATAGTAGAAATAAGAAAAGGGCTTATCCTAGATGATGGGAGTCTTTAATGATGGATTCTGTCTTTTTGAGGCCAGGCATAGCCATTTGAAAGTGTCCTCAGTGCTGGGGAGGTTAGTGCCCATGATGGAGCTGGAAGATTTTACAACTTTCTGCAGATATTTAGTGGAGCTTCCATACCAGATGGCAATGCAGTTAGGATGCTCTCCATGGTTCATCTGTAGAAATTTGTGAGCTTTTGGTGACACACTGTCTCCTCAAATGCCGAACAAAATATACTGTTGTGGTGCTTCCTTGTAAATGCATCTAAATGTTGGACCCAGAGTAAATCTTCAGAGATTTGGACACCCAGGAACTTGAAACTGCTCACCCTTTCCAAAGCTGATCCCTCGAAGAGAACTGCTGAGTACTCCCTTAACTTCCCCTTCCTGAAGTCCTCAATCAATTCCTCGGTCTTACTGATGTTGAGTGCAAGGTTGCTGTTGTGACACCACTCAACTAACTGATTTATCTTGCTGCTGTACGCCTCCTCATCACCATCAGAAATTCTGCCAACTATAGATGTGTCATCAGCAAATTCGTAGATGGCTTTTACGCTCTGTCTAGACAAGCAGTTGTGGGTGAGAGAGAGTAGAGCAGTGGTTAAAGCACACATCCATGAGGTGTGCCAGTGTTGTTTGCCAGCGAGGAAGATATGTTATTTCTGATCTGCATAGATTGTCAACTGCCAGTGAGAAAATTGAGGATCCGTTTTTAAAGAGGGGTATGGAGGCCTAAGTTTTGGAGCTTGTTGATTAGAACTGAGGGTATAATTGTGTTGAACGCTGAGCTGTAATCAAACAACAACAGTCTGACGTATGTTTTGCTGTTGTCCAGTTGATCCATGGCTGAGCGAAGAGCCAGTGAGATTGTAGACCTGTTGTGGCGATAGGAAAGTTACAGCAGGTTCAGGTCTATGCTTAGGCAGGAGTTGATTCTGGCCATGACCAACCTCTCAAAGCACTTCTTCCAGTGGAATTAACATTCTAACATTCTAACAACTCCAACAGTCTAACAACTGCTATTTTTGATCTGGAACATGCTAGCAGCATGAGTGATGGAGGCAGAAACTCTCATCATATGCAAAAAGTAATTCGGCACATTACTGAAGAGTTGTGACTTGCAGAGCTATAGTCCAAGTAATGGGAATTGAAATCAAACTATGTAGTTCTTTTGAAGACACAGACAAGATGGGCCAAATGGCCTATTTCTTCACAGTGACATTCCTCTGTTTTTATGAGATGGTACTGGTGAATTTTTAACTTCAGCTTTTCCAGGCCATGTACTTCCACAGTCCTCAGTTGCTCTTTTCTGAGTTGTGCACATCTGGGAGTTGCAAGTGACATAAAATAATGAGAGTGTTCTGGAGAGGAGAATTCCAACACTTAAATATCAATTGAGCTTAATTAATATTTGGACACATGGATGACTTGGGGATCCAATGAAAATGTGGGCTCTGTTCTGTATGATCCTTGAGTTCCCATGATCTTATAGTCAACTTCTGGATGTTAGTAATGGGGATTTGATAATGACAATATTATGGAATGATCGCAGAAGGTGTTCAAAGTTTCTTTAGTTGCAAAAGGTTACTGTCTGACACTTGTGTGGCCTGGTTGTTCCTTGCCATTGTCAGCCCAGTCTTGTTTTGATCTACTCTGGTAACTATGTCTCTTAGTATTTGGTATCTATGAAGATCCAACTTTTCCATAAGGATCCTCTGAAACTTCTACAGGTGTGGTATAGAAAGTATCCTGTTGGGTTACACTTCATCCTGGTACAGAAACTGCTTTGCCCTGGCCCGATAGCAGCTACAGAGAGTGGTAAACACAGCCCAGTTCACCGCAGGCTACACACTTCCTTCCATCCAGTCATTTTCATGGTGAATTGCTTCAGGATGGATCACGAATGCCCACCACCAGGCCATTCCATATTATCCTCCTGCCGTCTAGCAGACGATACAGGAGCCTGAAAACCAACGTGCTACCAGAGATGCTGGAAGATGTAGATATGATAGTAATGAGGCACTTAGACATTCATAGGCAATTACAAATGGGGGGGGGGGGGGGGTTAGGGGATATAACCCTTGTGCAGGCAGATGGGATTGATTTAATTTGACATTATGGTTGACATGCATTTGGGCTGAAGGGCCTGTTCCTGTGCTGTACTGTGACACCCAAATCACTACGGCAATCACTTCCGGAACTAGCTTTTAAATTCCAGATGTATTTCATTAACAGTATACATTTTGCAACCAGGGTTGTGAGATTTAATCCAGGCCCCTTGGAATACTAATATAACTGTTATTCTGCCATTTAGAGTCTCTGCTGCCATATCAATAGTTTGCTATTCAATTCCTGACATGAAGTATTCTGAAACAACATGTCACCTGTGTTTCTAGCAATGCATGCTCTTCTCTGAGCAACTCCCAGCAGTTGATATGAAATGTCAACTAGCTCGATGTCCACTGACCTTGGATGTGGTAAACATCTAAATTAACTCTCAAAACTTGCCCAAAAGCCCTCATTGAACACTGGTCCATAATTAATGAGAAGCTGTTGAGAGACCTTGGGAAATTTTGCACTTGGAAGCACAATCCTTCTGTGCTAGTATTTTATATTTGACACTTTGAGGTTATTTTAACTCATCCTGGCCTGTCAGGAATAGTTCAGATAAAGTTGACTCTGAAAACTTGACCATGTCAATCCTACTCACTACCAACTGAACCAAGCCCTTGCATTAGAGAATTAAGATGGCCAAATTTTTCCTGCAAAAAGCTCATATATAGAATATAAATAATGTTCCACAATAACAATAGGACCTCAAAGTCATTATAACTGCTGATTTTGTTTTTATGTATTCATTTATAGATGTGGGCATCGCCAGTGTTTATCCCCAGATGCCCCTATGCAGCATGTTGGCTGTTATCATCTCAATTGGTGACATACACTCTGTGGCCACTTTATTAGTACCTCGTGTATCTAATCAAATGCTATTAAGTGCATAATGATGGTCCTCTTCTGCTGTAGGCAATCCACTTCAAGATTTGACAAGTTGTGCATTCAAAGATGCTCTTCTGCACACCACTGTGGTAATGCATGGTTATCTGAGTTACTGTCAGCTTAAACCAGTCTGACCTCTTTCATTAACAGTTGTCTTTGCCCACAGAACTGCTGCTCACTGGAAGTTTTTTTGTTTGTCACACTAGTCTCAGTACACTCTAGAAACAGCTGGGAGAGAAATCCCAGGAGATCAGCAGTTTCTGAGATACTCAAACCATCCTGCCTGGCACCAACGATCATTTTATGTTGAAAGTCTCTTGATTGCACTTCTTCTTGATTCTGATGTTTGGTCTGAACAACAACTGAATGTCTTGACAATGTCTGCATCATTTTATGCATTGAGCTGCCGCCACATGATTGGCTGAATAGATATTTGCATTAACAAGCAGGTATACAAGAGTACTTAATAAAGTGGCCGCTGACTGTAGGTTTTGCAGGAAGAAGAGCTTATGAATAAGGCTTAGGTGTTTTTTGTTAGGTCAGGAGAAATGAGAGCTCCTATGAGTACCATTAGGAAAGTCTGGGCCCTGGAATTTCCTGTTTCACACTACTGAGATCTTGTTGAAAACCCGTTTCCTTCAATGCCTTATCCAGGTTTCCTGGCTATCAGCCACCATTTTTTTCACCTGCTTCATGTGGTCAGCGAGCCAACGGAATGTGAATGACTCTGATGAAATGTTAAAATAGTTCGGGCTTCAAATTTATGATTTGGGTGTGCAAAAGCTTTGGGCCGCTTTAACATTCCCTCCCATCTCATTCTGTTAAATTCATCACACACATTGATAAAATGGTTTCCCATTATTGGCCATTCTGTTGATTCAATTGCTAAATTGTCCTTTGTATTAAGTAGATGTTTAATTATCAAATATGAAACTTCTAACACAGTCCCATCATGTTACCGAATATAAGCACACAAGGGCTAGAACCTCTCTTGCGTATATCAATACAACATTCCCTATATACATCGGATGTTAAGGTTAGTCTCAGTATAATTTCTGAATGATAAATAATATGTAAATTTGAGCAAGATTTTGTAAATGGTGGTGTGTAATTTAGTCAGTTACTAAAAATGAAACCAGCTCTCCCTCAGGTAGGCTTTGATTCCAGTGAAAATTCTTCAGGGGTAGAAGTCGACTTAAGTTGTAGAATGTTGATCAACTTCCAGCATTTGCAATGAATCTTCTATGCATGTTATGAAAATAATTTCTGCACATCTGTTGAAAATAACCTGGACATGTATAGGAACCTAGATATAAGATATGTACCAAAATCCAAAATGGAACATTTATCTTTCTCGCTTATTCTTTGCTGTTGGAGAATCTTTTCAGAAAAGAATATTTCTCTCTGTTATTTTGTCAACTTACGGCAATGAATTAAGAGCAACATGATCTGATGAGGTCACTTCCTTTATCTATACAAATGATTACTGCTCTAGCATGTCTATTAAATTAGTAAGCTTGTTTTAACAAATTCAGGCTGGCTGCCATAGAATCTCCAGAACATCTCCAACTCCTTATTAATTTGACTAACTGGTCTGTCTTTAGTCTCTTCATTATTCTTACTTCAAATCTGTAATTAAAAGGATAATTTGTTGAATGGAGCACCCTAGGCTTGAAGGAAATCCATCCAATAGACATTCTGTACTTTAAAAGCTATGGATCAAGTTTTTCATATATGCTCTCTCAAAAATTCAATACTCTGACTTTGCTATCTGGATTGGAACCTTGGCAGAAGGCCCTAAAATAGCTTTGCATTCAATCTTCATTAAATTGGGTAGAAATATTTATATGAGGAAAAACTCATCCCTGGTCATGTGCACTACTTGTTCAATGCAACTGAATTTTAGAAGTGTCATACGACTATGATGTATTGTACATTAATCAATGATTAATCAAATGTACTCCAAAATGTGGTAATTACCATTTATGATCAAGGAACTGATCAGAGATGTAAATGTACAGTATGCAAATATCTGTAAAAATGATACATCTAACCTATATCAATAAAACCTATACTGTCGTTGCATTAACTTATAGTGGTATGGCACAAATAAACACGAAGTTCTTATGAATCTTTTTAAATCACTCAGCTGGAGGGGTGTTTGCAAACCTGGGCACCCCACTTCAAAATGTTATCAAGGTTTTAGAAAGGGTTCAGAGGAGATTCATCAGAACAATAGCAGGGATGGGAAATTCAGTTATTAAATCCCCAAGTGAGTTTTTGTTTGCCTTCCACAGACTGTTGGAAATTGCAAGGTGCTTTAAAGAGATTTTTTTCATATATTTCTACATTTTTGCATTGGATAGGTAGGAAAAAATGTATACATTTGCCAATAGACACAGAGAAGTACGGTAAGTTTGCAGATGATGGTGGAGTTTTTGACAGTGCAGAGGGTAGCCTGAGGCTGTGACATCAAAGTGTTGGCAAAATGGACTGAGAAATGGCAGATGGAGTTTAACCCTGATAAATGTGAGGTAATGCATTTTGGGAGTTTCAATGATGCCAGTGAGGATTTGCACCATGAATGGTAAGGACCTGGGTGGAACTGAGGAATAAAGTGAACTTTTTGTGCAAGTCCAAAGATCCATGAAAGGTGATAGCACAGCTAGATAATGCAGCTAAGAGAACATACAGTGGCATGCAAAAGTTTGGGCACCCCTGGTCAAAACTTCTGTTACTGTGAATAGTTAAGTGAGTAGAAGATGAACTGATCTCCAAAAGTCATAAAGTTAAAGATGAAACATTCTTTTCAACATTTTAAGTAAGATTAGGTTATTATTTTTGTTTTGTACAATTTTAGAGTGAATAAAAGGAAAGGAGCACCATGCAAAAATTTGGGCACCCCAAGAGATCTGAGCTCTCAGATAACTTTTACCAAGGTCTCAGAATTTAATTAGCTTGTTAGGACTATGGCTTGTTCACAGTCATCGTTAGGAAAAGCCAGGTAATGCAAATTTCAAAGCTTTATAAATACCCTGACTCCTCAAACCTTGTCCCAACAATCAGCAGCCATGGGCTCCTCTAAGCAGCTGTCTAGCACTCTGAAAATTAAAATAAATGATGCCCACAAAGCAGAAGAAGGCTACAAGAAGATAACAAAGTGTTTTCAGGTATCCTTTTCCTCAGTTCATAATGTAATTAAAAAATGGTTGAGGTCTGGAAGACCAAGAAAACTTTCCAAGAACTGCTCGTAGGATTGCTAGAAAGGCAAATCAAAACCCCAGTTTGACTGCAAAAGACCTTCAGGAAGATTTAGCAGTCTCTGGAGTGGTGGTGCACTGTTCTACTGTGCAGTGACACCTGCACAAATATGACCTTCATGGAAGAGTCATCAGAAGAAAACCTTTCCTGTGTCCTCACTAGAAAATTCAGCGTCAGAAGTTTTCAAAGGAACATCTAAACAAGCCTGATGCATTTTGGAAACAAGTCCTGTGGACTGATGAAGTTAAAATAGAACTTTTTAGCCGCAATGAGCAAAGGTATGTTTGGAGAAAAAAGGTGCAGAATTTCATGAAAAGAACACCTCTCCAACTGTTAAGCACGGGGGTGGATCGATCATGCTTTGGGCTTGTGTTGCAGCCAGTGGCATAGGGAACATTTCACTGGTAGAGGGAAAAATGAATTCAATTAAATACCAGCAAATTCTGGAAGCAAACATCATACTGTCTGTAAAAAAGCTGAAGATGAGAAGAGGATGGCTTCTACAACAGGAAAATGATCCTAAACACACCTCAAAATCCACAATGAACTACCTCAAGAGGCACAAGCTGAAGGTTTTGCCATGACCCTCACAGTCCCCCTACCGAAACATCATCAAAAATCTGTGGATAGAACTAGAAGCCTTTTGCAAGGAAGAATGGGTGAAAATCTCCCAAACAAGAATTGAAATTCTCTTAGCTGGCTACAGAAAGCATTTACAAGCTGTGATACTTGCCAAAGGGGGTATTACTATGTACTGACCATGCAGGGTGCCCAAACTTTTGCTTCAGGCCCTTTTCCTTTTTTGTTATTTTGAAACTGTAAAAGATGGAAATAAAAAAAGTAATCTTGCCTAAAATATTAAAGAAATGTGTCATCTTTAACTTTATGCCTTTTGGAAATCAGGTCCTTTCTTACTTGCTTAGCTATTCACAGTAACAGAAATTTTGATCAGGGTGCCCAAACTTTTGTATGCCACAGTATAGCATACTTGCTATAATTAGACTGTATATTGTGTACAAAAACAAGGACATTATGTTGCAACTTTAAAAAATATTGATCAGTCTTGTTTGCAACTCTAGGAACCAAGGATGTGATAGTGTTGGAGAGCTGCAGAGAAGGTTCATAGGATATTGCTGGGATGGAGCACTTTGTTTATGAGGAGAGACTGGAGAGGATAGGTATGTTTTCCCCGGAGTGGAGAAGGTTAGCTGAGAACATAACTGTGGTATATAAAATTATGTGGGGTACAGACAGAATAGATTGCAAGCAACACATCCTCTTATCGGAAGTGAATTAGAGGACGTGGATTCAGGGTGAAGGCTGAAAATTTAAGGGGAACTGAGGGAGATCTTCTTCACTCCAAGAGTTCTGGGCCTTTAGAATTCTTTGCCAGAGAGAGTGATGAATGCAGAGTCACTGGCAACATTCAGGAATGTCTAGATTAGCATTCAAAACAATAGGACTAGAAGTTGGGATTCATACAGATGGGTGCCCATTGATGTATAGATGGTGTGTGAAGAGAGAGGGCCAAATGGCCTACTTATTGCATGATTTTATAACTCTATAAAATATTTATGATAAAGTCGTGAAGAAGATGAACAGACACCAGTTTTTTATTTCAGCAAATTGCCATAACCTGTGATACATTCCCTATAATGAGTTGGAGACAAAATCAATAATTAATTTCAAAAAGAAACTGGACAACTATTTGAAACAGGAAAATATCATGGTCATGACAAAAGAGGAACTTGGACAATGTGGAAATTCCTGGTTCTAGCACAAGCATGATAGACTGAATTTTACATGCTCCTTTGCACTCTCCAATTCCATAAATATGAGTTTGTTTCTGTGAGTCTATGTGCTATACTGAAGGCATACTGAATTGTTTGCAATCAGTTGTCACCACAACAAAGAATTTACAAAAATAGTTTATCAACTGCGGTGGACTAATTGCATTGATACTTCCTAACAGTGTGGTATAGTGGACTGGGAAATATTAACATACGTATCAGGATCAATCTGATCTTTCAGCGGTCAGTAGTTCAAAAAATGGGGGTTTGTTGCTTTTCAAAGTTTATTGAAGATTCTTTGGCCGTGTTGCAAAAGAATGATTGGGTGATCTTTTTTCGTTTTTTTTCCGTTCTGCTCGAGTTACTGGAGAAATCCCATTTAGAGGGAAGTGTTATTTTGTGGCTCGGACTCTGCTGCAAAGTGATCAGAGTGGTGTGCTCTGAAGAGTCAGTGTCTTGCTGCAGGGGAGGAATTCCATCGAGGTTGGAGGAATTAACCTTTATCATTGTTCTTGTTCATCATCCAGTCATAAAGGGTAGTGAGCTGTATTATGATTGGAACTATGGAAACAGGAACATATATCATGCTTATCTTACAAAGAAAAATGCGAGCAGAATACAACGTAATATTTCATTACAGTGTCCTGATCACTGATGCTTTTTAAAAGGTTAAAGATGATTTACTTACATATCTAAAAGAGGGCAAACGGACTTGTAGCTTTGGGAATTTGAAGTTGAAACATGGCCTAAAGTTAATTGCTAAAATCAGATTTATTTATCTAGGATAATAATGGAGGTGAAGCAGGTCTTTCAGATCTCAGTCCAGCTCTGCATTTCATGAATATAGAACTCTTGAAGTGAGAAGAAGTGTGATTATTTTTCTCATACGGGGAAGGTTCGGAGAAATAACCAAGTTATCTTGCTGTACCCATTGAAATCTAGGTAACCGAGCAACTAATATATAAACCACTGAGACGGGCAACAGCAAAATGAATAGGAAGAACCTAAGTATATCTGAGCACCTGACACACCTAGTTTTTACATTTAAAACATGATTTTTTAAAAAAATTGTGCAATTTGGAAAGTTTAGGTTCTTGACAAACCTATTCTTTCACAAATTATGTCATATCCAAATGGAGAACAGTAATAAATCTCTCACTGTCTTGGTTCTGTAATGAGTATTTCAAATTGAACAAGTTTCCACAGATGTACAGTGGAAAACACTCAGACTAATGGCATCATGGCCTGGTATGGAAACTCCAATGCATAAAAATGTGAGAGACTACAGAGGATAGTGGACTCAGCCAGTTCCATCACAGGTAACTCTCTCCCCACCATCGACAATGAGAAACAATGTCTCAGAAAGGAGACAGAACATCATTAGGGATTCCTGCCATTCGAGCCATGCCCTCTACTTAATGCTGCCATCAGGCAGGAGGTACAAGAGGCCAAAGACATCTTCTTCACTGCCATCAAGTTCTGCAACCAACCTGAATGTTGTTATGTCAACACCCTATCATCTCTCTGACACAGTAGTGTCGAAACAACCTCTCCATTGATGTTGCTAGACCAGCTAGCAGATGTTCTCAATGACATCTTCAACACCTCCCTGAGCAGCGCCATCGTTCCAATGTGCTTCAAGGCCGCCACTATCGTCCCCATGCTGAAGAAGTCTTCAGTGTCCTGCCTCAATGACTACCGTCCCGTTGCACTCACATCCATCATCATGAAGTGTTTCAAGAGACTCATCATGAGGCACATCAAGACCCTGCTGCCCCCCTCACTGGACCCCCCGCAGTTCATGCACTGTCCCAACCGTTCAACAGACGATGCCATTGCGATCACCCTCCACCTGGCCCTAAACCACCTGGACAAAAAAGACACGTACGTTTGAATGCTGTTCATAGACTTCAGTCCAGCATTCAACACAATCATTCCTCAGAAACTGATTGGAAAGCTGAGCCTACTGGGCCTGAACACCTCCCTCTGCAACTGGATCCTAGACTTCCTGACTGGGAGACCTCAGTCAGTCCAGATTGGAGGCAGCATCTCCAACACCATCACACTGAGCATGGGGGCCCCCCAGGGCTGCGTGCTCAGTCCACTGCTGTTCACTCTGCTGATCCATGACTGTGCTACAACACACAGCTTGAACCACATCATCAAGTTTGCCGATGACACGACCGTGGTGGGTGTCATCAGCAAGAACGACAAGTCAGCTTACAGAGAGGAGGTGCAGCGGCTAACAGACTGGTGCAGAGCCAACAACCTGTCTCTGAATGTGAACAAAATAAAAGAGATGGTTGTTGACTTCAGGAGGGCACAGAGTGATCACGCCCCACTGAACATCAACGGCTCCTCGGTAGAGATCGTTAAGGGCACCAAATTTCTTGGTGTTCACCTGGCGGAGATCTCACATGGTCCCTCAACACCAGCTCCATAGCAAAAAAAGCCCAGCAGCGTCTCTACTTTCTGCGAAGGCTGAAGGAAGTCCATCTCCCACCTCCCATCCTCATCACATTCTACAGGGGTTGTATTGAGAGCATCCTGAGCAGCTGCATCACTGCCTGGTTTGGAAATTGCACCATCTCGGATCGCAAGACCTTTCAGCAGATAGTGAGGTCAGATGAGAAGATCATCGGGGTCTCTCTTCCAGCCATCACGGACATTTACACCACACGCTGCATCCGCAAAGGAAACAGCATTATGAAGGACTCCACGCACCCCTCATACAATCTCTTCTCCCTCCTGCCGTCTGGGAAAAGGCTCCAAAGCATTCGGGCTCTCACGACTAGACTATGTAACAGTTTCTTCCCCCAAGCTATCAGACTCCTCAATACCCGAAGCCTGGACTGACAACAACTTACTGCCCTCTACTGTGGCTATTGTTTTGTTTATTATTTACTGTAATGTCTGCACTGCTTTGTGCACTTTATGGAGTCCTGGGTAGGTCTGGTGTAGTTTTTTTCTGTGTTGTTTTTACATAGTTCAGTGTAGTTTTTGTACTGTTTCATGTAGCAGCATGATCCTGAAAAACGTTGTCTTGTTTTTACTGTGTACTGTATCAGCAGTTATGGTCGAAATGACAATAAAAAGTGACTTGACTTGACTTGAAAAACAAAGGCCCTGCTTGTGGACTACAGGAGGAATGGAGACAAGCTAACCCCTATAGACATCAATGGAGCTGGGATTGAGAGGGTAAACAGCTTTAAGTTCCTTGGCATACACATCACCGAGGATATCAATTGGTCTGTGCATTCCGGCTGTGTGGTGGAAAAGGCACAACAGTGCCTCTTTCACCTCAGATGGTTGAAGAAGTTTGGTAAGGCCCCCTATATTCTAAAAACTTTCTATAGGGACACGATTGAGAGCATCCTGACTAGCTGCTTCAATGTCTGGCATGGGAACTATACTTCCCTCAATCACAGGACTCTGCAGAGAGTGGTGTGGACAGCCCAGCGCATCTGTAGATGTGAACTTCCCACTATTTAGGATGTTTACAAAGACAGGTGTGTAAAAAGGGCCTGAAGGAGTATTGGGGACCCGAGTCACCCCAACCACAAACTGTTGCAGCTGCTGCCATCCGGGAAATGGTACCGCAGCATAAAAGCCAGGACCAGCAGGCTCCGGGACAGTTTCAGAGACTGATTAAATCATGCTGATTCAGCTGTATTTCTATGTTATATTGACTATCCTGTTGTACATAATATTTATTATAAAATACCATAATTGCACATTGCACATTTGAATGGAGACATAATGTAAAGACTTTTACTCATTTATTTGAAGGATGAAAGTAATAAAGTCAATTCAATTCAATTCAATGTTTGTTTTATCATGTATGTTACATATAATTTAAGTTACTTTATGTTTGTCATATCTGTAATGTATTGTGCTGCTCTAAAAAGACTAATTCTTATGACATTTATACATTGGGTATATGACCATAAGCTTGAACTTGAAATTTGCTCTACTGTTGTAACAACAGAGAAGTTTCACAAATTTATATGTTTTGGACTTGTTCAAGTCTTGAAAAATAATGGAAGGAAGTATTCCAAACTTCCTTGGTGCTTTTTAAAGTAAAGTTTAAACCTAATCCTTTGACTGCCTTATTTGGTATTGTTGGAAGAAATGATATTATTTTGGAGACACATGATTTGCATATTTTGGCCTTTATTTCTCTTATAGCCAGGAGGGCATTGTTGCTTAAGTGGAAGGATGCCACTACGCCTACTCATACTCATTGGTTAAATGATTTTAGCAATTGCTCAAAATCACATTGTTCAGATAATTGCTTCAGCACCGCCACAAATTGTGAAATAGACTCACCTTCCTCGTGATTCCTTTTATGAAATCTAAAATCTCAGCAATAATCAAACATTAAGTGAATAGTGATCCTTTAAGACTTTAACTGTCTCCTTATAAGGCTTATCACCAGGTTTTTATGTTATGTTTAAATTTAGAGAAGATTCACTGTTGAGCAATTGCTGAAAGACATGTTATGTCATGGTCTCATTTGTAGTCTATGTAATGAGGCAATTCAGAAACATTCGCTTGCTGAAGACAGACTAACATTACAGAAGGTAATTGAGATCAATATATCTATGGAGATGGCAGCTAAAGAAGCAAAGCTATTAAGCACACCTTCCCAAGTTCATAATGTTTCTACTTGTTTAAGAATAAAACACCTATTTGCAGTCAGTGTTACTGTTTACAAAAACTGGGCATTCAGCAAAAGAATGCTGGTAAGCTGTGGCAAAAAGGGGCACATTTACGCACCTGTAAAAGTAGAAAGATACTGTCAACCAAAAACACTGTAATAAAGAAAAATGACTTTTGGATGGCATCAGTGCTGGATTCCGGAGCGAAGGTTCCCGATTTCGAATCCAAGTCAGGCCACTCCCCAGCACGCTTTCCATCCGTGCCGGGTTGAGCGTCGAGCTAGCCACTCGGCCTCATAAAAATAAATTGTGGCAGCTCCATCATCATAGAATGTTAGTCAATAAACATCTTTCTCAGGACTACTAACATATGTGCAATGTTTGTTCCTAATCTAGGTAGCACGCTGAAACTACTTCATGAGATTTTAAATAAATCAACATATTGGCAGTTGACATATTGCTGCGAAAAAAGGTCAAAACAGCTTTGGCACAATCTGAAGCACTCACACACTTCAGCCTGTCATTAGCCATACAGTTGGCCTCAGACACATCACCTATGGTGTGGGGGCAGTTATCTCACATATCCTGAAGAGCATTCAATCATTTTCAAATCAAATACATTAAGCAAAGTCAAAAGCCATGATGCCTAGATTGAGTAGAAAGCAATTGCCATCATCCTTGCAGTTAAGAAATTCCATCAATTCCTTTTCGGTCAATGATTTCCACTACTAACAGATCATCACCCATTGATGTCAATTTTTCCACATGTGGGAATTCCTTCCCTGGCTGTAAGGTGACTGCAACATTGGGCTCTGTTACTGTCTGCACATCAGTGCAATATAAAGCACAGAAGGTCCGTGCACCATCCAAATGCTGATAGACTATCCAGACTTCCCTTACCTATTACAGCTCTAGAGTCATTCCTGTAAGAGATCTTTTATGTCAAGGAAGAACCTATAGCTCCGGTAACTGCCAATAAAGATGAAATATGAGGGCAGACTAGCCAATAATATGAAGCAGGATACCAGACCTTTTTTTCAGCTTTATAAAGAGTAAAAAGGAGGTGAGAGTTGATATTGGACCACAGGAAAATGAAGCTGGTGAGGTAGTAATGGGGGACGAAGAAATGGCAGATGAACTTAATGGGTACCTTGCATTGTCTTCACTGTGCAAGACACTAGCAGTGTGCCAGAGATCTGTGAGTGTCATTGCTGTTACAAAGGAAGAAGTGTTATGCAAACCCATAGGTCTTAAGATGGAAAGTCACCTGGGCCAGATGGACTGCATCCCACAGACCTGAGAGAGGTTGCTGAAGAGAGAACAGATGATCTTTCAAGAATCACTTGATTCTGGCATGGTCTCAGAGGACTGGAAGATTGCAAATGTCACTCCACTCTTTAAGAAGAGAGGAAGGCAAAAGAAAGGAAATTATAGGCCAGTTAGCCTGAACTCAGTGGTTGGGAAAGTGTTGGAGTCTATTATTAAGGATGAGGTTTCGGAGTACTTGGAGACATGATAAAATATGTCAAAGTCAGCATGGTTTTTGTAAAGGGAAATCTTGCCTGACAAATCTGTAGAGTTCTTCAAGGAAGTAACAAGCAGGGTGGACAAAGGAGAGGTAGTGGATGTCATTTACTTGGATTTTCAGAAGGCATTTGATAAGGTGCCACATATAAGGCTGCTTAACAAGATAAAATCCTCTGGCGTTACAGGGAAGATATTGGCATGGATAGCAGAATGGCTGCCAGGCAGGAGGCTGTGAGGAGGATTAAAAGTGGCCTTTACTGGCTGGCTGCCAAAGACTAGTGGTGTTCCTCAGGGGTCAGCATTAAGATTGCTACATTTCACCTTGTTTGTCTAAGATTTGGATAACAGAATTGATGGCTTTGGGGCAAAGTCTGCTGATGATACGAAAATTGGTGGAGGGGTAGATAGTTCTGAAGAAGCAATGCGATTGCAGCAGGATTTAGACAAATTGGAAGAATGGGTGAAAAAATGGCAAATGCAATACAGTCTTGAGAAATGTATGATAATGCATTTTGGTAATGTATCAAGCTTCAAATTCCTTGGTGTTCGCATTTCCGAGGAACTCACCTGGTCCCTGAAGCCTTCCATCCTGATCAAAAAGGCACATGCAACTACTTCTGGTGGCCAGGACCAGATGTAAACATTGATGAAAAGGCCATAGCATGCCTAAATGATCAGCAAGTGAGTAAGTTCCTCAATTTTCTCCTTTGCTTCCATGGGAATGGACTGCGTTGATTTTGTGTGATTTATAGAAGGCCACATGCCTTGGCCATAGTGGACGCACACAACAAATGGACCAAGGTTGCCATCCAGAGAAAGCATGTTGATTAGCTGTTGCCCACTTCAGTGACTACTGAAGACCAACACAAACTGACCAATCAAGATCCAATTGAAATGGGACTGGATTTTGAGACAACTGCATAACCACCATTAAGATCAAATGACACAGCCAGTGCTCTCCCATCACCTGTGCTTTCTGAGGTGCCCCCTATGGACAATGTGGTACCCAAGACAAAATCTATACATACAGAACCAAGAAATAAAATGACATTGGCATTGTTCCCAGGTCATTGGTACCCTCACAGGACCAGTCGCCACCAGATAGCTTGAATCTCTAGTTTAGTGACTAACCCTTAGCACACGGGGAACAATAATCCCCAGGGTTATAGCTGCAAATAGAGGCAGTCTGCACTCTTTCCATAGATTAGAAAAACGTGTGTTTCGTTGTTGGCTCAATATGATGATTATTCCATTGAATGTTAATATTTTAACAGCTGGTCTGTGTATGAGAATGGGAGAAATCTTTCAAATAAGTGGGGACAGATATTGCAGTGTCACTATTTCCTGCGGAGCGTCAGGAAAGCTCACTTCTGTCCCAGGATACTGACGGACTTTTACCGCTGTGCCATTGAGAGCATACTCACCAACTGCATCTCAGTGTGGTATTGCAATTGTCCCGTATCGGACTGCAAAGCACTCCAGCATGTGGTGAAAACTGCCCTGCGGATTATCAGCACCCAATTTCCCACCACTGAGAACATCCACCATAAACGCTCCCTGGGCAGGGTGAAGAGCATTATCAAGGATGCATCTCACCCTAACCATGGACTTTTTACTCTCCTCCCATCTGGTAGACACTACAGGAGCCTCAGCTCTAGCACCAGCAGGCACAGAAAGAGCTTCTTCCCTGAGGCTGTGACCCTGCTGAACCTCACATCACAGCGCTAAGCAGTATTGTACCCATATTGTACTGTCTCAGTACTTTTATATTTGTATGCTGTAGCACTTACTTTTATTCACAGTTATTTTGTAAATAACACTATTCTTTGCATTTCTGGTTAGATGCTAACTGCATTTCATTGGCTTTGTATCTGTACTCGGCACAATGACAATAAAGTTAAATCTAATCTAATCTAATCTAAATATTTTGACCCTTACAGATTGCTATCAAGCTTCCCTGTGTATTACTTACTAAACGAATGTGAGAGGGCATTCTGGGTAGATGAATTACAAGTAAAATAAAACAGCTTCACTTTTGTTCCTCACCTCTCTTGTCTCTCGTGTGTGTTATTCACGGCTACCTGGCTTCCCAGTACCATAAGTATAACACTTCTCAACCCCATTCGCTTACCAGTCTGTGCTCTCTTATCTTTCTCCGTAGCACTGTACTTTGACATTTGGGATTTGCCTTTTTGTCCTTCTCCAAACAGCCTTCAGTACGAGAATTTGACAAAGTTCACAATTTGCAGCTTCACTGAGAATTGTAATTGCTTGGTTACTGTTTTCCTGCCTTGTATTCTGCTGTTTGAGTTATGGAGCTTAATATTCTGATTGCTCTGTTGTTTGCTATTCTGTGATGTCTTCACATGTTTACCAATAAGTCTCCTTCAGATTTGTCCTTGACTATCAACATTATCTGTAGAACAGATAGTGGGGAGATAGTCAAGGACAAAGCTAAAGGAAACCTATTGGTAAATATTTGCAACCCATGCAGCAGTTCACTCTTACAGACAACATTTTATCCCACTTTTTGCATTATCTTCAGCTTGCTCTGGAACCTCTGCTGCTCACAGACTGGTACCCTGCACATATTTGGCAAGTGCCAAGTTCCTGAATCCAAGTTATTTGTATACATTGGCATGCTAACACACCCATTTCCCTTGGGATCAATAAAGTCTGTCTGTCTGTCTGTTATGGATCTCTTCTCCCACCTCGGCCTGTATTTGTCCAACAAATTTGAAAATGGATGCCTATTAGTCAATTTCCTTTACATTCCCATTATTTTCACTGGATCTCTACAGATTTGAGTTTAGGTTTCCATGTGAGATTTTGCCAAATGGCTTTGCAAGGTTGGGCAAAACTCTTTCTTACATTTTCCATTTTGTACCCTTACATCCTCAGGATCATAAGAATTATAACTCACCACTTTATATAGGTTTGTCAATGGTGATTCAGCCATACCTGCTATGAGCCTACTGTGATAGAGCTGGTGCATATCTGAGCAAAGTTGACTAGTCAGATAGCATTATTCCCTACTGAATCCTTAAAGAGTTGTTGCATAGATTATTCTGATATTATTAATCCTATGTTCAAATCTCAGCTCAAAACTGCAACTCTGCAGGTGCAATGACTGTTTTCATGTTTCAAACAGTCAGTACTTACAGATTTATTATATAATGACAAAAATTCTGGCTTCACGCTGCTGAAAAAAGTCCATAGAAGTCATTAATTTGAAACTACATTTTTGCTTGAGCACCTTGATTCATACCAATATTGTTAACGATGAAAATAATTAATGGCTACTTGGGGTAGTTTTCTAAAGAATACTAACAAAGTTGGTTCATCAAAGTCAAGGCTCCTTTCTAAACCTGTGCTGGTGGGTTAAAGAGATACAAACATCAATGAGAGAATGTGTTGTATCATTGAATCATAGCAGAATCAAGTTGGACCTTCAACTCTCCACATAGGAACAAATGAGGTAATTGAGGAGTATAAGAAATGCAAGGGAAAACTTAAGAGGGAAATCAGGAGGGCTAAAAGAAGGCGTGAAGTTGCTCTAGCAGACAAGGTGAAGGAGAATCCTAAGGGATTCGACTAATATGTTAAGAGCAAAAGGATAGCACAGGACAAAATTGTTCCTTTGGAAAATCAGAATGGTAATTATGCATGGAGCCAAAAGAGATGGGGGAGATCAAAATGGATTTTTTGCATTCATATTGACTTGCAAAATGGAAAAAGAGTCTATAGAAATGAGGAAAAACAGCAGCAATTTCATGGACCCTATACAGATGACAGAGGAGGAGGTGTCTTGAGGCAAATTAGGGTGGAAAAATCAGCAGGACCTGTCAAGGTGTTCACTCAGACCCTGTGGGAGGCAAACGTCAAAAAAGCAGGGGCCCTAGCAGAAATATTTAAATCATCCTTAGTGATAGGTGAGGTATCAGAGGATTGGAGGATAGCTAATGTTGTTCCGTTGCTTAAGAAAACTCTAAGAATAAGCTAGGAATTATAGGCTGGCAAGTCTGACATCAGTAGTTGGAATGTTATTGGAAGGTATTCTAAGAGACAGGACATATGAGTATTTGAATATATTGGGACTGATTAGGGATAGGCAACATGACTTTGTGCATGGTAAGTCATGTCTAACCAATCCTATAGTGTTTTTCAAAGGAAGTTACCAGGAAAGTTGATGAAGGCAAGGCAGTGGATATGGTCTGCATAGACCTCAGCAAGGTATTTGATAAGGTCCCGTATTGGAGGCTAGTCAAGAAGTTTCAGTTGCTTGGCATTCAAGAAGAGGTCATAAATTGGATATGGCATTAGCTTTGTGGGAGAAGCCACAGAGTGGTAGAGGATGGTTGCTTCTCTGACTGAAAGCCAATGACTAGTGGTGTGCTGCAGGGATCAGTGTTGAGTCCTTTGTTGTTTGTCATCTATATCAATGATTTGGATGATAATGTAACTAACTGGATCAGCAAATTTGCGGATGACACCAAGACTATGGGTGTACCAGACAATGAGGAAGACTATCAAAGCTTGCAGTGGAATCTGGATCAGCTGGAAAAAGAGCTTAAAAATGGCAGATGGAATTTAATGCAAACAAGTGTGAGGTATTGCACTTTGGGAGGACCAACCAGAGTAGGTCTTACATGGTGAATGGTAAGGCACTGAGGAGTCCAGTAGAACACAAGGTTCTGAGAATACAGGTCCATAATTTATTGATTGTGGAGACACAGGTAGATAGGGTCATAAAGAAAACTTTTAGCACATGAGCCTTCAGAGATCAAGTTATTGAATACAGGAGTTGGCATGTTATGTTGAAGTTGTATGAGACATTGGTGAAGCCTAATTTGGAATATTATGTTCAGTTTTGGTTACCTACCTCCAGGAAAGATGTAAATAAGATTGAAAGAGTACAGAGAAAATTTACAAAGATGTAATTTACAAGGGACTGGAGGAGCTGAGTTATAAGGATAGATTGACTAAGTTTATTGCCTAGAACATGGAAGATTGAGGTGAGATTTGATAAAGGTATACAAAATTATGAGGAGCAATAGAGAGGGTAAATGCAAGCAGGCTTTTCCCACTGAGGTTAGGTGAGGCTATAACTAAAGGTCATGGGTTAAGGGTGAAAGATAAAATGCTTAAGGGAAACATGAGGGTAACATCTTCACTCAGAGGGTGGGGAGCGTGTGGAATGAACTGCCAACCCAAGTGGTGTATGAGATTTTGATTTCAGTATTTAAGGTAAGTTTGGATAGGCACGTGGACGGGAGAGGTAGAGAGGGGTATGGAGGGCTATGGAGCAAGTGCAGATCAACAGCACTATGCCATTTAAATGTTTCAGCATCAACTAGATGGGCCAAAGGGCCTGTTTATGTGCTGTAGTTTTCTATGACTCTATGAGGTGTTCTGGAATTCCTCCGTAATTTTAGTTCTATTCAATGCTCAATAAAAAAAGCATACAGTTCAGCTTTACTAGTTTAACAAAACACATATAAATTGCAGGAGGGACTCAGAAGGTCAGCCAGCATCTATGGAAAAGAATAAAGAGTTGACATTTCCAGATGAGACCCATCATCAGGATTGAAAATGAAGTGTGTAGAAGCCTGAATAAGAGATGGGTGGAGGGGAAGGGGCACCAGCTGGAAGGTGATAGGTGAAGCCAGGCGAGTGAGAAAGCAGGTGGGTGAGTAGGCTATTTATACTCCACTGCGGTCTTCTCATAGTCTACTTAAGCATTTCAGTTTTTCTACATCTTTTGCAGTAGAAATATTTGCAAGTTTCCTCATGAAAGCAGCTAAACAATCTGAAGGCATCAGCTCTTCTCCATTCTTTCCTTATCTGTTCCCAGTCCATCACTGGCATCCATCCTTTCAGATACAAAAAGTGTAATTTCTGGAATTCTCTAATCATCTTTGCCTCCTTGCCTTTAAATCTCTTATGTGATATTGTTTTAAATTTTGATTGCATTCACTTCTACTGCTTCTACTGAGGCTTCACAATGTTGCTTTTCAAAAATGATATTCTTGCAATGATCTTATAAGGTTCCACTGAAATAGCATAACGAAAAAATTATTTCACCAGAGCACTTGCTCCCATAGAAATGTATTACTTTAAATGAATCATATCTTTTCTGAAAATTATTATATTATGATTTTGTTAAATTTTGAATACTATTCACTTTGAACAGAAAACAAATACAGGTGCATGGAAAGACCAATGTCCTGGGAGCTGCAAGAAGTATTTTTTTTGATCAAAGATTCTTCTTATTCGTTAATTTCAGCCTCCACCCTTTCTAATGGAGAGGCAAGTAGCAGGGTTGTGGAGAGGTTATGCTGCAATTGCATTGCATTTTCCAAGTCAGATTTTAAACAGTTATCAAAGATGTAAAACAAACAAGAAGCAAATGAATGGTGAAAAAGTCTAATGTAAGAACTGTCACCTCCATTCCTTTTCACCAACTACATATTTGCTTCAAGCTAAAATTATGCTTTCTATTTGCACCAATTAGGACTGAAAATACTCTTGTCCAATGGATTAGGAAACCATAGCATGAAATCTGTCTGGAAAAGCATTCATGTAAATTAATCTCACATTATATTTTTTGAATAATGTATTCACCTCATTTGAACATGACCTTACAAAGTCTAGACCATATTATACAAAATAATACCTTTTGACATGATTTTTGGTACTGTGCCTCTCTTGAGATTAGTCACGATTGGGAGTGTTATAAATTCATTAGTGATTTATCATAATAATTATTGTTAAATCCATGGATTTCACAGTCATATACACAAGGCAAAACATCAATAAAATCTTTAATTGTTTAAAAAAAATCACTCAACACAAAATAAGATTAGATGAAATGTACAGGAATCAGATCAATGCTAAAATGGCTCTGTTAAAATGATCTCTTTGGCTGAATAGAGATCCTTCTTAACTGTTAACTTCACTCCTATTCAATTCAGTTAGCCTGGTTAATTGTGTTCACTTTATAAAGTAACAGCAAATATTTACAGAACATCTTGAACAATAGGTCCAAGCCAATGTTTATGCTCCACGCAGTTCTTCATCTTATTCCATCTGTGTATTCTGTACAGTTCCCCCTTCTGTATTTATCCAACTTCTCCTAGAATGCATCAGCAATATAGAGAACCCAGATACCGGTAGTTTAGGAACAGACCCTTCTACCCACAATGCTGTGCTGAACTAATTAATTTGGCAATCTAATTCCCAACTAAAGTAATCCCTTCTGCCGACACAATGTCAATATGCTTTCATTTCCTGCATATTCCTGTGCCTATTTAAGAACCTCTGGAAACACTTAATTGCATTCAAATGCCTTGCAAGATTCCTGGCAGTGCATTGAAGGCACCCATCACTTTCTGTGTAAAAAAATGTGACATGCACAACTCTTTTGAATTTACCCCCATCTCATCCTAACGGCATGCTCCCTAGTATTAGGCATATCAACACTGGAAAAAGGACACGGGTTGTCTACACTGACTATGCCGCTCATAATCTTATAAACATCTATCAACTCTCCCTTCAGTCTTCACATCTCTGGAGTAAACAACCCGAGTTTGTCCAACCTCTCCTTATAGCATGCGGCCTCTCATCCAGGCAACAGCATGGTGAACTTCTTCTGCCTCAACACCTTCCTATAATGAGGTGACCGGAACTGTATGCAATACTCCAGATATGGCCTAACTCGAGTTTTATAAACTGTAACATAACTTCCTGACTCTTGAACTCAATTCCTCAACTGGTAAAAGCAAGCATGCCATATCCCTTATTAACCACCCTATCAATCTGTGTACTCACTTTCATGGAGCTAGGGAATTGGACTGCAAGATCCTTCTGTTCATCAACACTGTTAGGGTCTTGATTTTAACTGCTATTCCTTTGCATTTGATCTCCCAAAGTGCAACATTTTCTACTTGGCTGGGTTAAACTCTATATATCTGCTCATATCTACAACTGATCTAAATAGCCTGCTGTATCCTTTGGCAGCTTCCTTTGCTATCCACAACACCACCAAATTTTTTTTCATCTGCAAACTGACTACCACATGCATACACATTTTAATCCAGGTCGTTTATATCTCAGAATGGATTTCTGCAGAACATTTCTAGTCACTGACCTCCAGCCAGAATAAGTCCTAAGGTGCATTGTCCTTTGTGTTCTATGGGTAAGCCAATTCTGAAACCTAAAAGGAACACATCTTGGATCCCATGCATTCTTCATTTTCTGGATGAATGTCCCCAGGAAGGACTTTTGTCAAATGCCTTACAAAATTCCATGTAGGCAACATTCATTGATTATCTTTGCCACCTTCTTGAAAAACTCAATCAAGTTAGCATAACTTGCCCCAAAAGAAGCCATTCTATTTTCCCTAATAAGGCCATGGTTTTTAAAAAAATGCCTATAAGTCTTACCACGAAGAACTTGCTCCAGTATATTTTCTACCACCGATAGACTCACTGGTCCATAGTTTCCAGGATTATCCCTGTTCCCCTTCTTGAATAATACATGAATATACAAAGGCAAGATCTTCGCTTTCACTCTGCTGACACCCCTTAATACCTTCACTGCTTTCTATAATTGTTTTAAGTGGCTTTGTATTTTCAGAGAAATACTTCAACCATTTAACAATACAAAAGCAACCAAAGAGATGAGGGCTGTTATTGTACTCTTTCCCTATTCTGTAGGTCCTTTGAAACTCAAATTTGGATATTCATGGCAAAATTATTGTTGTGTAATCAATATTAGTTTCTAATAGAAGGTGGAAAGAGGCCATTCAGCATTATGTACTGTATATGTATTTCTCCTTCCTGAACATTCCAAAATGTATACTCCTGTCTTCTTATGTAACCCAGTTATACTGCACTTGGAGTATTGTGAGCAGTTTTAGGCCCCTTGCCTAAGGAAGGATTGGAGAGGGTCAAAAAGAGGTTTATGAGAATGATCTGGGAAATGAAAGGGATAATGTACGTATGAAGAGTGTTTGATGGCACTGGGCCTGTACTCACTGGATCTTAGAAGAATGGGGGAAATCTCATTGAAACACATTGAATATTCAAAGGTCTAGATAGAGTGGATGTAGAGTGGTTGTTTCCTGTAGTGGGGGAGTCTAGGATCAGAATGCATAGCTTCAGAATAGAAAGATGCCCTTTTAGAACAGAAATAAGAAGGAATTTTTTTAGTCATAGAGTGCTGAATCTGTGGAATTCCTTGCCATAGATGGCCGTGGAAGCCAAGTCATTCGTTATATTTAAAGTAGAGGTTGATAAGTTCTTGATTAATATGGTTGTCAAAGGTTACAGAGAGAAGGCAGGAATGTGGTGCATAGAACATAGAACGTAGAATAGTACAGCACAGTACAGGCCCTTTGGCCCACAATGTTGTGCCAACCCTTAAACCCTGCCTCCCATATAACCCCCCCCACCTTAAATTCCTCCATATACCTGTCTAGTAGTCCCTTAAATTTCACTAGTGTCTCTGCCTCCACCATTAACTCAGGCAATGCATTCCACGCACCAACCACTCTCTGAGTAAAAAACCTTCCTCTAATATCCCCTTGAACTTTCCACCCCTTACCTTAAAGCCATGTCCTCTTGTATTGAGCAGTGGTGCCCTGGGGAAGAGGTGCTGGCTGTCCACTCTATCTATTCCTCTTAATATCTTGTACACCTCTATCATGTCTCCTCTCATCGGTCTCTCCAAAGAGTAAAGCCCTAGCTCCCTTAATCTCTGATCATAATGCATACTCTCTAAACCAGGCAGCATCCTGGTAAATCTCCTTTGTACCCTTTCCAATGCTTCCACATCCTTCCTATAGTGAGGCAACCAGAACTGGACACAGTACTCCAAGTGTGGCCTAACCAGAGTTTTATAGAGCTGCATCATTACCTCGCAACTCTTAAACTCTATCCCTCGACTTATGAAAGCCTACACCCCATAAGATTTCTTAACTACCCTATCTAGCTGTGAGGCAACTTTCAGGGATCTGTGGACATGTACCCCAAGATCCCTCTGCTCCTTCACACTACCAAGTATCCTGCAATTTACTTTGTACTCTGCCTTGGAGTTTGTCCTTCCAAAGTGTACTGCCTTACACTTCTCCGGGTTGAACTCCATCTGCCACTTCTCAGCCCACTTCTGCATCCTAGCAATGTCTCTCTGCAATCTTCTACACTATCCACAACACCACCAACCTTTGTGTCATCTGAAAACTTGCCAACCCACCCTTCTACCCCCACATCCAGATCGTTAATAAAAATCACGAAAAGTAGAGGTCCCAGAACCGATCCTTGTGGGACACCACTAGTCACAACCCTCTAATCTGAATGTACTCCCTCCACCATGACCCTCTGCTTTCTGCAGGCAAGCCAATTTTGAATCCACCTGGCCAAACTTCCCTGGATCCCATACCTTCTGACTTTCTGAATAAGCCTACTGTGTGGAACTGTGTGGTGTTGAGACGGATAATAAATCAGTCATGCTGGAATGGTGGAGCAGACTTGATGGGCTGAATGGCCTATTTCTGCTGGTGTATCTTATGGTTTAATGGTCTTACTGTCAGTTAGTGTCACAGTTTTTAATATATACTTGGAAAATTGAAAAAATAAACCCTACAATCCCAATCCCCGCTCTAAAAAACATAGATTTTAAGTCTCCAGTGAAGTTGAAAAAGACCATGTAGAGTAATGCATCTATCTCCTACATATTTCTTGGAGTTGTCACATGATCCACAATGCAATTTGGGAGTAGATCCTTGGGAACGGGGGCATTGGCTACGTAAAACCCTTTAGTTGATTTATCCTGTGACAGACAGCAAGAAGATCCATCTGCTTTGTCACAGTTGGACTTGTCCCCTTTCTTGAATATGGTCATGATTATGGCATGTCTGACATCCCTTATATATTATACTCTTTCCAGATGTGGACAGTGACAGCTTGGTCTTGTGACTGAAGCCCCTTACCACTTAGTTTTAGAACTTCATCGGACTTGTTACTTTTAAGATGAGATACACTTTTCTGACTTTAATATAGTTATTATTAGTTTGGAAGAATTATCCTTGCATTGAAAAGAGCCTGGATTAAATGTGCTGTAACACATGTGAAGATGCTCTGAATTTTCTGCCGTAAATTTCGATTTTCAAATATTTTGGACGTTTATATTTAAACAGCATCTTGTATGTCCTTTCCAGAGCATTGCCGAAACCCATCTTTTGCACTTATGACTTATGATCATTCTGGTCATGAAGGAAATACAGCAGCTAATTTATGGACAGTAAGATCCCCAAATATCAGTGTGATAATTACTAGATTATCATTTCTGGAATGTTAGTTAGAGAGAGAAATATGCTCCAAATCACTCAGTATAACTCTCCAGCTCTTTGAAGTAGTATCATGGGATCATTTGCATCTACCCAAGAAACCTGACAGGCTCTGAATTTTTTGTCACATCCTACATACAGCAACTTCAAAGAGCAGAGTTCTCAGTTAGTAGCAGACTAGAGTGTCAGCTTAATTTTTGTGCTTGGGTCTCTGGAGTAGGACTTGAATGTAAAACATTCTGAGTCAGAGACAACATTCGACCAATTGAACTATTGCTGACACTGAGTGCAGTAATTGTTCGCATGCATTCTGGCTGTTGATCAGAAGCTCAAAGAGCTACACTGTCAACTCTCAGCAACTATAAAAATAATTTGGATCTCCTGCCCCTCCCCTTTTAGCCTGACAGCTAGCAATTAATCTAAGTTTTTTTTCCCTAGAAAAACAAAAAATTGTTTATGTAGAAACCAGGGTTGCTTGCATTAGAATTGAAGAGGTAACCAGCAACAAGTGTCAGCTTTGGCTCGGTGCCATTAAGTCACAAAGTTGTTCAAGTCCCTTACCATGGAATTGAGTTTATAATGCAGTCTGACATTCCAGACCAGTACCAACAGAGTGTCATGTGGTTAAAAGTACCTATTGGGATGAGTTGCTTAAACAATGTTCCAGTTGCTTGCTCAGATGGATGTGAAGGATTTTATTCAGCATTAATTTCATGACCTTTTGATCAACTTTGTTATTCTCATATTGAATGCTATACTTCCAACAGTAACTGAAGGTCCTTTAATGAAATATTCTGGGATATTGACGTCAGTAAAAGCTTGCATATATTTTGATCCAAATACTTCTTGATCCAAAGGAGTTTATTCATAAACAAATTCCTTTGGATCAAGAAGTCAGGGGTATTTGTGATGAAGAGGATCTGTAGAAACCAGTGTTGTTTCTAGTTAAGTTAAAGAGGTGACCAGCAACAATAGGAATGTAGTTAAATTGTTGGATCACTATTCTAAAGAGCTGCACTAGTGACATGGAGACATACTGTATATTGTTTAAGGCAGCCAGAGAGTTTTAACTTGTTAATAAAACTGTCAATTGTTATTAAAAATTGAATGTCTCCATTATATTGTAAATATAATCAGTTCTACCATCAAAGGATTTAATTCTATCTTTTAAAATAAGTTCTGCCCCTTACTTGTCCAGCCTATCTTGTGACTCCCAGCCCAATAGGACGTGGTTGACTCTGAAATGACCCAGCAAGCATCCCAGCTGGGAAAGAGATGTTGGAGTATAATGATTATGTTATGGGACGAGGCCTGATTAATGATCTGGGGACATACATTTAAGTCCTTCCATGCAGCTGGGAAATATAATTTTTCAAATTAGATAAATACTGGGATTGAAAAATCGCTACAGTAAGTGCAATTTTTGAATTGAATTCTGTTGCCCTTCTCTCAGGAGGGTAGGAAATCTACTATAGTTCCTTTGGCAGGCCTGTCACTGACATCCGACCGGCATAAAATTGGTTGACTGTGAACAGCCTCTGATGCCTGATGCCTATATTCTGCAAAGAAATTGAACAACAGGAATTGTCATCTGCAGTGCTCCTTAAAATCTTTTTTCCATAATGCTAACTGTAACAGTACCATTACTCTGGCCAGAGTAGGAAAATTTTCAAAGGTTTACTAAAGAAATTCAGCTCTTCTCATATTGTCATGCCCCATCTCCAATTCATTCCAGGACTTGTTTGTATCCTACCCTGACTTATCTGCCACTAACTCTTACAATTATCATGGTTGCATTACCTTCTATTCTGCTTCTAATAAGAACACTTCTATTTTCTCCATTCCTCTGTCTCTGCTGCATCTGTACACATCCTGTGATTTTTCCAGTGATTTTTAAAGGTCCTCTTTTCATTGCATCTGCTGATCTTTTTCCACCTGTGTTGATTTTGCCTTGTTTGTAAAAAAACTGTTCTCAAAATTTCTGTTCCCAATCCTTACCCTCCCTCTTGTAATCCCCAAAAGGTCTAACCTGTCCTCATTTTCACCCCTAACTTCATTTATTTTTAATATTTTCAACTCTATTATTTCTGCCACTTTTAGCCTGACTCCATTGCCCATCATATCCTCTCCTTTCAGCATTCCAAATGGATTATACCGTTCCACATTCCCATTGCTACCCTTCCATATTCCCAATGTACTCACACTTCCTAAAGATATTTCTGTGCAAGTGTCTATCGTTCAGAACATTTATCCACCCTCAGAGCATTAAGCTTCCTGAGCACCTTCTCAGTCGTAATCTTCACTGCACAAACTTCACTTCCCTGACACTCTTGAATGTCCAGTACACTGCAGATGTCTTCCACTGTGAAGACTGATGCAAAATATGCATTCAGTTCCTCTGCCATCGCTAGATCTCTCATTACAATATCTCTAGCATATTTTTGTATTAGTCCTATATCTACCCTCAACTCTTTTTTACCCTTTATATACTTAAAAAAGCTTTTAATATGTTCTTTGATATTAGTTGACAGCTTCCTTTCATAATTCATCTTTTCCTTCCCAATGACCTTCTTAGTTTCCTTCTACAAGTTTTTAAAAGCTTCCCAATCCTCTATCTTCCCACTAGTTCTGGCTTCCTTGTATGCCTTCTCTTTTGCTTTTACTTTGGCTCTGACTTCACTTGTCAGCCACAGTAGTGTCATTCTTCCCTTTGAAAATTTCTTCTTATTTGGAATATATTTGTCTTGCACTTCCCTCATTTTTTGCAGAAACTCCAGCCATTGCTGATCTGCTGTCTTTCTTGCAAGTGTCCTTCTCCAGTCAACTTCGGCCCCTTCCCCTCTCATGCCATTGTAATTTCCTTTATTCCACTGAAATACCGCCACATTGGATGTTATTTTTTCCCTCTCAAATTTCAATGTGAACTAGATCATATTGTGATCACTGTTCCCTAAGTGTTCCTTAACCTTATGCTCTCTTATCACCTCCGGATCATCGCACAACACCCAATACAGCACAGTCAATCCCCTAGTGGGCTCAACAACAAGCTGTTCTAAAAATCCATCCATTGGACATTCTACAAATTCTCTCTCTTGAGGTCCATTCATTTTCCCAGAATGGAAATGTCAAATATTTGTGAGTAGGAAACTATAAAGGAGATTTGTAATGCTATTTTCTTTTGCACAGAGAGTAGGAAGTTCCTGAAATGAAAGTGGATACAATAATGACATTTAAGAGGCTTTTGGTAGGCATATGAACTGGATGGGTGTGGCAGGATGTAAATCACGTGCAGGCTGATATGATTATTTTACATTGGCATCATGGTTGGCACAGACATCATAGGCTGAAAGGGTTGTTCCTGTGTTGGACTGTTCTAGGTTACAACAATCTAAACCTGCAAAGTTTCAATATTTTTTTCCAGGAATTTTTGCAGCAGGTAACCCCAATAAGTGTGAACCTTCTTCAAGTTCTAGCCTCTACCCTCCTCACTGCCTGGAGGGATGCTGAAAGGGGTCATGATTACATTTAAATGCAAACTGATATGACTATTTTTTTCTGTCAAAATGTTTACACAGAAGTTAATTATGCTATCCCCTTTATAATTATCTTTATCAGTGGGATTTCCATTAATGCAAGGAAATAGGAAACCACATGAGGTTTTAAAAAGTAATACGATGCGGAGAGTCACGGGACAGCTTCCTCTGGTTCTCTCAATTGTTAACTTCATATCAGTTCTTATCAGGTACAGCTAATCATTATAATTACCCAATTATTTTCTTATAATCCTTTGTTGTTTTATAGCATGAAATGGAATTGCAGTTTGCACTAGATTCATCTGTGTTGCCTGATACTTTAATCTCATGCCTGCTATTTAATTTTTTTCTTAATTTTCCTGCACAAACAACAAACAGAAACCCCCAAGGTGGCTCATAAAAAGGCCAGAAGGCTGCACTCTATTCTAAGTAAACACTAAGCAGAAGAAATGTTTTGCTGCAGTGAGTTCATGCCTGAGGAGGTTTTCCCATTTTCATTATTAAAGATACCAAGAGTGAAAAGGGAAAAGTGGGGGAAATCAAACGGATTTTAAAAAAAAAATTGCTAATAGCAATAAAATATTGTCGCAATCTCCCTGTGAATCATTTATGTTCGTAATGAACTGAAGTTCTGTGGCAGATTGTTTTCTATGGATCCAGTAGTCACAACCACCCAACTGTGAATTCCCATAGCTTTACTATTTAATGTCAAATGACCTTTCAATCCTCAAAGAAATACTTGATTTCAAACTTTGTATTAAAATGTCTTATACAAACATTTCTTAAAAAAAAACCCTTAAAACCAAGCATTGCTGTATCTGCAAGTAATTTCAGACTTAGATGCAAGGCCACTGATTCAGAATTTTGGTCTAATGCTGGGCTTGTTGAAGATTGGTTTTTAAGATCTTAAACTTTTCACAAAGTAATGGAGCTTATCAAAACGCATTCAATATGGAAGGATGACAAAGGACTGGGGGACATCATGAGCAGAGTTGAAGGGGAATGTTGCAGGAATCTGGGAATACTGAAATCTGATTTTTCATGCAAGAAGTTAAAAAGTACCAATAAGGTTAGCCCTTTCAAAAGTACTTGGATTAAGGTCAGGCGGGTTTTAAAGTAAAGCAATCTTCTCACAGGACATCGGCTGCTTGAAAATATTTTGTGAGCTTTATTGTAATATTTTATAGCCATGATGTCAGGGTTCCTCAATGCTAAGGAAATGTGACAGAAAAAAGAGATGAAAAGCTCCAGATCCATAAGTAAGAAGCTTCACAGCACTGATCATGAGTCAAGAGCAGCTGAAGGATTTCCTCTCAGCACAGCTAGTTGGCCAGTAAATCAACAGGACTTCGATCAGCTGGAAAGATGGGAAAAGCAATGACCAATGGAATTTAATTTGAGTGAATATAGGATGAGTCAAATAGCGAAGGGCATTGGGGAATGCTGATGAACAGAAGAATCTTGGGTACAACACCATGGATCCCTGGAAGTGGTAACACAAGTGGATAAAGTGGTGACAAAAGTAAATGGTTCAATCACAAACAAACGGTGCTCTGCTGATGCAGGAAATCCAAGCAACACACAAATGCTGAAGGAAGTCAGCAAGCCAGGCAGCATCTAGGAGAAGAGTACAGTCAATATTTTGGGCTGCTGAAGGGTTTCAGCCCAAAACATTGACTGTATTCTTTCCTAGATGCTGCCTGGCCTGCTGAGCTCCTCCAGTATTTTGTGTGTGTTGCACAATGGTATATGGGACATTTTCTTTCCTTGGCCCTGGTGTAAAATTTAATGTCAGGGCTATTGTTTTGCAATGTTTTAAATTGTTTAGAGTGCAGTTCTGGTCACGATGCTGTTTTAAGGATGTGATTGCACAGGTGAGGGGGCAGAATGAATTCACCAGGAAATTGCCTGGGCTGGAGCATTTCAGTTATAAGAGATTGGACAGGCTTGTTATTTTTTTCCCCTTGGAATGAAGGAGCCTGAGTTGTATATAAAATTATTAGGGGGACAATTGGGGTGGATAGTAAGAATATTTATTGAGAGTAGCTTGAGTCTAGAAAGGGTTGCATGAAGAGATGGCAGAGGCTGATACTTCCATCAGACTTAAGCTCTGGACAAGAACTTGAATCACCAAGGCAGAGAGTGTTACACTCCCAAGGTGGATAAACATAGACAGCCACATTGGGTAGCAAGGATGTGTTTCAGTGTGTGCAACTCGATTCTCTCTGACTGACTGTTTGTCTCTCTGTCTTGCTTTTTTCTGCTAACCTACAATCATCTGCACGTGGTAGATACAATGACCTGATAGACAGCCAGCAATTAACCTGCAAATCAGGTGGGTTGTTAAGTAGAAAATCAGAAGAAATACTCAAAAGCACTCCTGTGGTCAACAGAACTGTCTCCTTTCAGGTTTTCTATCCATCGCACGTGATGAAGACCATGGAGCGGCTGATAATACAGAATCTGAGGCCACAAACCAGGCACGCCCGGGATCCTCTTCAGTTTGCGTATAAGGAGAAGGTGGGAGTGGAGGATGCTATCACGTATTTGCTGCACAAATCCCTCTCTCACCTGGATGGGGTCAGTGGTGCTGTGAGGATTACATTCCTGGACTTCTCTAGTGCCTTTAACACCATCCAGCCCAGGATCTTAAGGCACAAACTAACGGAGATGGGAGTAGACTCTCACATGGTGGATTGGATAGTGGACTACTTGACAGATAGACCTCAGTATGTGTGGTTGGGAGACTGTAGGTCTGACACGGTGGTCAGCAGCACAGGAGCGCCGCAGGGGACAGTGCTCTCTCCGGTCCTGTTCACCTTGTACACATCAGACTTCCAATATAACTCGGAGTCCTGCCATGTGCAGAAGTTCGCTGATGACACGGCCATAGTAGGGTGTGTCAGGAATGGACAGGAGGAAGAGTATAGGAAACTGATACAGGACTTTGTGATATGGTGCAACTCAAACTACCTGCGTCTCAATATCACCAAGACCAAGGAGATGGTGGTGGACTTTAGGAGATCTAGGCCTCATATGGAGCCAGTGATCATTAATGGAGAATGTGTGGAGCAGGTTAAGACCTACAAGTATCTGGGAGTACAGTTAGACGAGAAGCTAGACTGGACTGCCAACACAGATGCCTTGTGCAGGAAGGCACAGAGTCGACTGTACTTCCTTAGAAGGTTGGCATCATTCAATGTTTGTAGTGAGATGCTGAAGATGTTCTATAGGTCAGTTGTGGAGAGCGCCCTCTTCTTTGTGGTGGCGTGTTGGGGAGGCAGCATTAAGAAGAGGGATGCCTCACATCTTAATAAGCTGGTAAGGAAGGCGGGCTCTGTCGTGGGCAAAGAACTGGAGAGTATAACATCGGTAGCAGAGCAAAGGGCGCTGAGTAGGCTACGGTCAATCATGGAAAACCCTGAACATCCTCTGCATAGCACCATCCAGAGACAGAGAAGCAGTTTCAGCGACAGGTTGCTATCGATGCAATGCTCCTCAGACAGGATGAAGAGATCAATACTCCCCAATGCCATTCGGCTTTACAATTCAACCGCCAGGATTAAGATATGTTAAAGTGCCGGGGTTACGACTGAGCTTAAGTTACCATTAAATGTATTTAAGAACTTTTTAAAAGCTATTTATTAATGCTTTTTGAGAGGGTGACTTTAGATGCATATCATATTTTTACTGAGTTAAGTATTGTATGTAATTAGTTTTGCTACAATAAGTGTATGGGACATTGGAAAAAATGTTGAATTTCCCCATGGGGATGAATAAAGTATCTATCTATCTATCAAACCTCCTCTGACCCAAACCAAGAGCATAGTGCTGGGAATATTGGGCCAAATTATATTTGTTAATGAATTTGTTCATTGGTCTTGTCATTTAATTCCAATAAAGCACCACTTGTACTAGATGAAGCTGTATTAGGATAATTGTGAAGCACAGATGTGTTGCTATATTAAAGACAGCCTATGCAATTAGTGCCAGTTGGAAAACATGAAAAGTACCTGCTGTTTCAACTTTGTTGTTTTAAATTAAGAGATCACCCACCAAATACAAAATAATTTCTGGAAGTGCATTCTCCCTTTGGGAAAAATATATTTCATAACACAACTTCTGTTAATGTAATATCTGCACTGCTACTCCCTGTGGCCAGTTTGTTTGCTTTTACCTTAATTAATAAGAAAGTTTGAACTCCCTTGATGTGTGAGTTTAGAATTGATATGGAATGGAATGGTGAAAATATGATTCCTGAGCCCAGCTTTCACCTGTCAGACAATTTCCATTGATGAATTAAGATTCTGTAACAAAATGGAGTGTAACAAAATTCAGTAGCCAGAATCTAAAAGACGACATCCAACTGATGTTACGACGTGTAGCTGACTGCTCCAGAGTTAGATGCTGTAACGCGCCAGAATATGGATAGCTGGCCCAGCCCCTTTAAAGTTTCAGGCCCACCCCACTAATTGGTGGCCATGTTTTGGCATCAAGAGATTTATATTTGAAGAGCGCCTGAAGTGAGTTTCAGTGCTCAGTTGTCAGCTCAGCCTTGTTTCACATTGAGTTTAGAACCCTGTCTTTGTTTCATTCTCGCTTCATGTCTCGGATAGTCCAGCCTTTGTCCTGCCTGGGTTTCTCAGCGCAGTGCAATTGAGCCTAAGATGGACTCAATGGTGCATCAGAGCCTCTTATCAGCAATGGCTAGCCACAGCAAGAAGATTTCCAGTCAGAGCCCGGCCATACCCGACCTCCAGTTCGCCATGCGCCAACTATCACATATAAGATGTCAGAGCCACTTGACCCAGGAGAGATTCAGCGATGTCTTGGGCTCTTGAAGCAGCTTCCACACTCAGTGTTCACTGGTGTTTGAACTCCAGCCGTCCGGTTCCCTATGGAGCATGGAAAGGTGGTCTTTGTGATTTCCCTCCTGACTGAGAGACCCCGGGCTTGGGCCACCATGTATGAAGAGCAGAGGCCTAAGACTTGTTCAGATTCAGAGGAACTCATGGACGCCATGAGAAGGGCCCACTGGAACAAACAGAGCTTAAGACCATCTGATGAAGGTGCATCAGGGTAGTGGGTCAGCAGTCAATTACGCTATTGAGGTTTGGATCTTAGGCGAGAAGAGTAGCTGGAACAGGGAGGTTTTTGCTATTCTGTATTGCCACTGACTCCAAGGTGAACTAAGGATACCCTTGCCTTGGGTGAGCTGACAGATGGTGGAGGCTCTGATTAACCAGTCCATCTGCCTAGATAATCGCCTGGTGGAGTGAGAGAGGGACCACCTCCAGAGTCAAAGAGGGCTAGCCTGAGCCTAAGCCTGAGCCTGGCCTTAATGCATTGCGGTTCCACTTCCTGATGTCAGACAATGACCAGCCCTTTTCCTGCTCAGGACCCTGTCAATCCCATGCAAATCAGCCGATAAGAGGTCCTGGCGTCAGAGTCAAAGTTGCTGCTATTACTGCAGAGAAGCAGGCCACCTCTGGGTTGAATGTCCGAAGCTCCAGCTGTCAGGAGGACTGCTAAGAATGTCCCATGTTGGGAGGGGGGAGGATTATGACAGTAGCAGCCAGGACTCCCACCCTTACTGACTCTGGTGTCACACTGACGCTGGAGATCTCCTGGGCAGGAACGGATAAGTGAAAGCCTTTGTGGACTCTGAGGCAGCCGGAATTTCCTGGACTTGAGGATCACCCTCAACATACCTCTGCAGGAGTTGAGCAACAACTATAGCAACAACTAGCTTGGATAGTCACCCTCCTGGTTCTGGGCAGATCCTGCAGCAGACATCAGTTTTGCAGATGAGGATATAGGAACATGTGGAGGACATTTGCTTCTATATCATAGAATCCCCTCACATACCCCTGATCCTTGGGCACTCTTGGCTGTCCCAGCATGAACTGGAAGGAAGGGAGAGAATCATTGGCTGGTCCAGTCATTGCAAGAGGACACTCTTTCAGCTTGGTATTCTCCCGAGCCCAGCAGCCGATGAGGAGGCAGACTTTTGTTTGGGGTACCTGGAGCCTTTGGAGGATGTAGTCCAGCCCCAAAGACAGAGAAGCCAGTTCCAACCGAGAGTACCATGCCAGTCCTGACCTTGTCTAGTTGGGGGTGCACTGGAACTAGAGAGGGAAGGCGTGTAGATCAGGAGCAAGCTAAAGAGATGCCCGAGCAGTCTGGAGGTCTAGCAGCCAGCCCGAAGGGATCCAGATGCCAGCGCCTGACTAAGGGAAAGGCTCCTAAACATAGACCCTTACAGCCTAGGCCCAGAAGCACAAAAAACATCTGAAGTGGCTCTCTGCTGTTGTCTGAGGATATGGATGAGGAATTAAACTCTGATTTTGTCTTTGTTTCAACTAAAGACTCTAGTGGACCTTTGGAGGAGTCTTTGAGGTCTCAGGAGTCACAGGAGTCATTTTTGGAGGGAGGTTCGGGGGTAGTTGCAAGAACCAAATTGGTTGAAATCCCTTTTATCTACAAGGATTTGGAAGAGGTCTTCTAAACAATGAAGTATGGCAGCCCATTCTTTGTTTGTTTTGTTTTTTAGTTTAGTTTTTTTTAGTTTAGGGCTTTTTCTCTCTTTTTATAAATATCTTTTTCATGGTTAATCACTAAGAGATTGGGAGGTTAAACTCCATTTGCTATTTGAAGTATGTGTTTTTACATGTTAACCATTATTAATGTAATCCCGATCTCTATGTACCATTATCAATATTGATATGTTTATTAATTTGAAATTTAATAAAAAGATTGAAAAAGAAAGGATTTGGAAGAGGTCTTCAGAAAAGGAAAGGCTTTGACTCTTCCACTGCCTGATCCTACATCTGTGCTATAGACCAGCTGCCTGGGACTTGTCTTCTGCAGGATTGATTATATGTGCTCTCAGGCCCAGAGAGAAGTGCGATGGAGGAGGACATAAAGGAAATTCTTGCCATGGGGTTCATTAGGCCCTCCATCTCACCAGCTGGTGCATGCTTCTCTTTTATACTTAAAGGGGATTGATCCAGTGGCTACACATTGATTATAGAAGGCTGAATTGAAAAACAGAGTAAAATCATTATCCCCTTCTGCTCATGAACACTGCCTTCAAGTTCCTCCAAGGGCAAGAGTATTCTCGAAGCTAGACCTGTGGAGTGTATCCAATCTGGTCCACATAAAGGAGGGCAACGAATGGAAAACTGCATTCAACACACCGACAGGGAACTATGAGTAGCTGGTCAAACCCTTCGGCCTTATAAATGTACCAGCAGTTTTCCAGGTTTTTACATATAGCAGGATGATCTCCATACGTATGCCTTCATCTACTTGGATGACATCCTAACCTTCTCGATGAAGGAGCACAATGCTCACATTAGAGATAGCTTAAAGAGGCTTCTAAATCATGGACTTTATGGTCAAGATGGAGAAAAGTGAATTTCATGTAAATCACCATTTCATTAATGAACTTCATCATCTCGAATGGCAGTCTCACGATGGACCCTACTAAGACACAGGCAGTCAGAGACTGATCACAACTATCCAATAAGAAAAAAGTCCAATGATTCTTGGGATTTGCCAACTTTACAGAAAGCTCATCGGGAACTTCAGCTCAGTGGCAGCTTTGCTGATAGCACTATCTAAGAGATCCACTGGCCCTTTTGTTTAGACTGCCAAAGCTGAGGCTGCTTTTGAAGAGCTCAAACAGCGGTTCACAACTGCTCCCATTCTGCTGTCACCTAACCTGGACCTTCCCATCATTGTGGAGGTGGAGGCCTCGGACATCAGAGTGGGTGCAGAGTTGTCTCAATGGACATCTTCAGGTACAGACTGCTCCTGTGTGCGTTCTTCTCCAGGCAGCTAACTCCAGCAGAGGTGAATTATGACATCAGGAACAGAGAACTGGCTGACGAGCAGGTTAACTCTGGATGAATGGTGCCACTGTCTTGAGGGGGCCAAGAACCCTTTTATTATATGGACAGACGACAAGAATGTGGCTTATATTCAGGGGGAGAAAAGTCTGAATTCCTGACAGGCCAGAAGGTCTCTTTTCTTTAGCTGTTTCAATTTCATTCTGACTTGTCGACTGGGGTCAAAGAATCAGAAACTGGATGCCTTGTCTCGTTAGTTTGACGAATCTGAAAGCGAAGAGCAGCCTACTACCATGTTGCCCAAGCCAAGATGATAGCACCAATTCATTAGCGAATCGACGGACTTGTTCACAAGGACCAGATGCAAGGGGAGATTCCCAAGAATAGCCCTCAGGGTCACTTGTTCATCCCAAATTCTGTCAGATCTCAGGTACTTCATTGGGAACACGCATCAAGAATGACAGCTCATCCAAGGATTGCCTGGATCCTCAAGTTCATCAAGAGAAGATACTGGTGGCCTGGAATAGTGAGGGAGGTCTGACAATACATGCAGGTATGTGAGGCATGCACCCACATCAAGGAGTCCTCCAGCCAACCTCAAGGGCCCCTTCACCCTCTACCTGTTCCAAACAGACCAGGGGCGCACATCTCCATGGACTTTGTCACGGGTCTTCCACCTTCCAAGGTGAAGATCATCATCATGGTAAATGTAGATAGTTTTACGAAGGCATGCAAATTCATTGCCTTGGATAAACTACCATCTACGGCAGAGATGACTGAAATTGTTCTGCATCAGGTCTTCAGGATCCATTGATTTCTGGTGAACGTTTTGACAGATCGCAGTCCTCAAGTTGCGTTATGTTTTTGGAGGGCATTCTGTACACTGATTGGGGCAACAGCAGGTCTTCTGGGTTTCGCCTACAGTCGAAAGGCCAGACGGAGTGGCTGAGCCAGGTTATGGAATGATGCCTGGCCTCTGAGAAACCAGATGTGGGGTGTGACCATTTGGTGTGGGCAAAGGGCCCCCGCAGCACTTTACAGCACTCTGTACATGGGATGTCCTCATTTGAATGTCAATTTACGTATTCTCCACTACTCTTCCCTGAGCAGGAAGCTGAAGATTTTGTCTGACACCTCAAAGATAAATGGACGAGGGCAAGGGAAATTTTGTTGGCCTCTACATGGAAGGCTAATTGCAGGAGAAGACAGGGAGCAGCTTTATAGCCTAGGCAGCAGGTCTGGCAGTCTGCTCAGGATTTGCCTGTCCTGATGGAAGTTGGTTCCCATGTTCTTTGGACCCCTCAAGATTCTCAACAAAGTAAACTCAGTGGCTTCTACCTCGCAGCTCCCCAAGACCCTCAAGGTCAATCCAAATGTGCACATTTCCAAATTAAAATCTATAAACACCAGTCCTTTAGCCCCACCACCATCAGTCCTGCTACCACCCAGGTTTGTCGATGGGGAACAGGTCTTCGCCGTAAAAAGAATTCTGAGTTCACAAATTGTTTGGAGGTTCCTCATGGACTGTGAGGGATTCGTACCTGAGGAATGGTGCTGGATTGCAGAACGGGACATCTTGGATCCGGCTCTGATCTATGATTACCATCATCATCTCTCTGAGCAGCCAGGGCCGTCAGGAGTTGGCTGTGGGTGTGGGGGGGTGGAGGGTGGGGGGGGGGGGGGTGGGTGCAGGAATCCTGCTATGACACACGGCCGGCTGCACCAGCCCCTGGGGTTTAGACGCTCTAACTCTCTGGAATATGGACAGCTGGCACAGCCCCTTTAAAGATTCAGGTCCACCCGCTAACTGGCGGCCATGATTTGGCACCAAGATTTTAATATTGAAAAAGCACCCAAACAGAAGTTTGGTGCTCAATTGTCAGCCGAGCTTTGAATTCTCATCTAGTATAGAACCCTGTCTTCATTTCAGTTTTGTATCATGTCTTGATTCTAGTATCAGATACTCCAGCACTTGGGTCTTAACAATCCTTGCCTCGGTCTCGTCACAATTGATTCTGGAGTGTGATTTTGGCAGGAAGTGGTTTGAAATTTTACAGCCTAGAAGTCCCTTCCCAAGAGCAGGTTTTTGTGGGATTAATTATTGGGAGTTTGGTGTCTGAGGGAGCTTGCTTGTGCAAAGTAACTGCGGAATTTGCTGTATTTCCTGTAAGACAACAGCAACTGCCTTGTAAAAACATTTCATCGATGGTGAAGCACTTTGGGGTATCCTGAAAGGGAAGAACTGAGTGATGCATAAATGCACATCTTTCTTTTCTAGACACAATGGAAGTTTAAAATAGCAATGGCTATACCATGTACTTAGATCTCTGGTCCTAAGTTACTGCGCTGGTCCTCCTGCAAGTTTGCTGTGGCTTCTTTTTCTTCCCTTCAGAATGTGGGCATAGTTGAGCAGTCCAACAATTATTGTCCACCCTTAATGAGCTTTGAGGAGCTGCAGCTTCTACAACCTTTCTAGTGACGGTACTCCTACAGTGCTGATGGGAAGGGAATTGCAGATGGGAAAAAATCAACTATGATTTTATTAAAAGCAAGAGCAGACATGAAGAGCCAAATGGTCTTCTCCTTAAGTCCTTATATCTTAAAAATGGATGTAGGTGAGAGGTGTCACAATACTGAATTTCATGACTTTGGCAAGTAATTAATCTCAAGGATAAAACAGAAAGAATTTAATGAGTACAGATCTCTTTCAGGGTTATTGAGCTGCAGAACAAGATAGCAACAGAGAAGAGAAGATAACAGAGGGATTTCAACTCAAGGCTGTAAATATTGAAATCAAGTTGTTTCTTAAGCAGGAGATGCTCAGTAAGTTCAAAGGTAATGGAAGCGATTTAAAAAAAAAATCTTTAAGTGCAATATACCACCCCGCCTGGGAATCTCTGGCCTGTGACTTCTCAGAATGGAAAAGGAGCACTTGAGATGGTGTTGTGAACATCGAGTACTTGTCTTGGGAGGACACAAAGGCTCTGTGTGAGTGCAGAAAGGTGCATTCTACCTTACAAACCATCCATCAGCCTGAACACTCATTGGAAAGTCTGCTGTTCTTGAATTGGCTTCCTTGGCCACCACAGAAAGCACAAAGATAAAGTGCAAACAGATCTGAGAAGGAGGAAGAGAACGAGAATGTCTGAGAAGAAGGAAGTGAACGGGTAAATGGATTTGCAGAGGTAGTTTGAGCAATGCAAATCAGGATAGTGATGCTGCAGTCAAATTTGACACATCAAAGGCATTGATGAGGGTTTGAGCAGCTTTTGATCTTGACTGGGATAGAGTCAGGCCATTACTGAACTGAACAATCCCAGTGATTGTAAGTTTACATGCTCTGCAGCCTAACGGTGTGGGGGGTGGTGGTGGGGGGGAGGTGTGGTTCAATAAGTTACTGTGAACAGTTTGATTCGATTTCAAACAATTACTAAACAGAGGAATGATTTGGTAACTATTAAACAGGTTTTTATGAGGAGTGCCTCTTGAGGGGAATGGAACTCAACCAGGAATTCTCTTAGGCAAAAGGAAACAAATCGATCTTTTTCTTTACCTCATTTCAGTAGCTATTTCTGAGTTGGCAATATTTCATTAATTTGGCTCTGCCAACACCAGTGTTTTACAGCAATCACAGCTGAGATCTGAACATCAAAGATCACCACAGTTTATCTGTCTTTATGTTCTTAAGCAGATAAAAAAATCAAAAGTAACTATTAGAATTATATAAATATAAAAATCTAATCAAGGAGAAATTTGCAGCATTAAGTTTAGGCAGAAATGTTTGATAAACATGATGAAATGAACTATCCTCTCGTTGACACTGTCATTTACAATGAACATTCCTCATACAAGATGATGGAGTTATGAGCCACCTGCTACGTGTTTGAGTCTCGGTGTAGTAACATAAATTTTATTCATAATGTTTATCTTAGTGAAAATATACTCACATAAAGAATTTCTCCATTGTCTAGCATGGCACCTGCCACTGCTATCAATATGTAAATATCAAAACTGGTACTTTGTTAAAAGTCAAATATTAGATGAATTCAAGCTTCACCCTATCCAGAACAAATGAATCCATAGCAATGCTTTTAATCTGCTATATCAACATTGTGAAGCCAAAATGTGCGCAGAATAAAAAATAGCTAACCAGGAAGATTGTAAGCAGTGATGATATTATTTAGAAAATAAAGAATACATCAGCAACCACCTCCCCGGGCCTCCCCCTCCCAATACAGCCAGAAGGAGATAAAAAGCAAACACTCCTTGTAGAAGTGCAAAAACAATAGAATCGGAGTGGTGGAGGTTTATAACCACACTAATATGAAATGGAAGAAACAAGTGACTGAGGGAACTGAGCTCTAAATGCACACTCATGAAAATGTTTATCTTTTATCAGCAGGAAGCCAAACAACAGTGGAGAGGGGAATTTTAGGTTTAAATGTTCAGAAACGCAGCTGTATTAGGAAAGGAAGGAATTTCAGTAACAGTGCAGTTTAGTGGCAGTGAGCATCATTCAGAGATGTTCTGTGCAGAGTATTTCTATATATGGGAACACCATTATTGAACAACTGATATAATCACTCAGCTGTAGACAGTCTGGAGTGAGAGATTATTGTACATAGAGCGAGTATTGAACATTCAACCTTGTTAATAAAACACAATAATTCTTTTAAAGTATCAGATTGTGCCAATTTGTGTATGTTAGCATGTCATTACAGAAGACATAACAACATGATAGACCAATTTGCAAGAGAAGAAAATGCTTTATTTTTATGAAAACACTTGCATGTTACACAAAACACCAAGACCGATCTCAGGTGGGTCTGAAGCTCAGCCTTATAGAAGCAGTCACAGTAAACTTCACTCTATGTAGAGTGTTGCAAGGGCATTGGCACTTGATGGCCAAGGAACTGTGAGAAATGTCAGCACTGGCAACAGCAGAATTTTTTCACGAGAGGCAGCAGTGGTTTGCAATAGTCTGCAGGGTTCCTATGGGTTGAGGTAATGCAAGAGTCCCTTTCAGTAAATGCTATGTTAATGGCGTAGTAGGTCAAATATTGCGACTACTGAATTTGCATCTATCTCTTATGTTTTTACATATTGAAGACAGTTTAATTTGCTTGTTCAGGGAATTAAAGCATATGGGCTTAGTATACATAAGTGACTCATGTAAAATGTCTGCCATAATTTTATTGAATGGTGGAAAAGGAGAGAAGGGCCAAATGACCTCAAGCTGCTTCCAATTCTACACTGATGTGGGAGAAAGATTCCTATGTTTCCAGGTGACAGTTTCACTGTTAGTACCAGGAGATCAGATGATGAGATGGCCATTTTCTTTCTTTACACTGAAAAACTAGAATCTATGATCTATGCTGTCAAATACTGATAGATGATTAAAGCCAATGGTATCCTAGATAAATATGCTGAAAATAATAAAATACTAAACAAAGCCAATTCAAGAGAAAGAAATTATCCTTTTCACAAAGCAGAGATTTAAAACACAATGGCCTATTTGCTAACAACTCAAAAAGTAAAGGTTATTTCTTATGCAGATGTGGTGTGCAGGTGTGCAAAAGAAACTGTAGGAGAACTTCCACTCTTTAATTTTACAAATGACATAAAGCTACAAATTCTGGACCTAAAATCAAAAGTATTGTGAGTGTGTGTGTGTGAGTGAGAGTGATTACGTGTATTATGGCATTGAGGAAAGTCTCATTACATTGCAGCTTTGCTGACTATCTTAACAAGGCCTGAAGAGATAGGTTGATTCGTGGATTGAAGGATGAAAGGATCCAATTAGAGCTACTTAGTAGGCCTGAACCTACTTTTGAGGAAACCTGTCAGATAATAACTTCAACGGAGATGTCAGCTGTAAATGTATTAATCTCAAAACAGTTAATGTTGTACATTGTCATAGAGCAATAGGCTAGATCACAGCATCTCACTAGAGTTATGGACAAGAATCTCAAGATAATTTTGTGTGGGAATGCAATTGCAGACACTCAGATCAGTAATGCAATTTCAAATCAGTAATATTTTATAGATGCCAACAGAAGTAGTTTATAGGACACAGACCAAACTGAGATCTGGTATGATGATCCTAACCAACCCCAATGCATGGAAATTTATGAGAATTTTGAATAAACTAGCTTATTGTATGCACACACACACACCCACAAAATTCAAGATGAAAAAAACAGGTTTGATCAGAAGAAGCACATTGAGATGAAGATGAGGACTTTGATGGCTTTTCTATTCAGGCATTTGACTGTAGTTTTTCAGAAGAACACTCCCAAGGAAATGTGCAGTGTAATTGATGGTGCATTCTGAGGAGATCTTTCCAAGTATCAGGGCAAATGGAATGTTTAATGAGATTCAATGACCAATGCGCCTCACTTCTTATTATACTATTTCCTATGTTTTTATTGCAGAATGTGGCATTTAACAAAATGTTCAGCAATTATCTCTTTAAATGTTAGAGAAGATGTAAGGAGTAAAATGACCTACTCCTGCTCCTGGTTTGTATGCAGCGGCAAAATATTGTAATAGACAGGAGCAGATGGGGAAGGATTAGCTGTAATTTTCAGCCAAGTCACGGTTTGAAGCTGGCAAAGTTGTATCAAGATAACCTATGAGGAAATGATTCCAACAAGAGGATTAAAGACCGTAAGATGCATATCAGCAATGAATCTGCAGTTTCCTAATTGCATTCCATTAGGAGCCAGGCCATCCCTGGATCCATCTGTCTTAAGGTTAGGAGAGGATTTATGTTGTTCTCTCTAAAACATCTTCCTGAATGTTTTTGACAGAAGAACCTCATGACTTTACCACAAAATAACTAAAGAGAGCAAGCATATGCCAGTTTACTATCATATGTACATGGTTTTCAGCCTACAAAAGGGAATGTACCAGCTATTATCGAGAGTCTAAAACCTGAGAATGTAGCTGAACTGTGACCGTTATCTGAATTGCATATCACTTTCACTGGCTTTGACAACAATGTCAATGTCCAAATGATGCAAACCTAACTTGTCCAAACTTTTCTTTTAGGTGACCTATCCACTCCAGTTTCTGGTCCAGTCTTCTCAGAACTGTTTCCAAGGCATTCAAGTTGTTCACCAGAGTACCCAATTCACTCTATATCTCCCAGATGTGCAATTTCTCAACATTCTATCATGTGTTTCTTCTATACTTTCTCAGCGAAAATGGAAAATTTCACATTTTCTCCATTTGTTCTTCAATTGCAATTATTACCTCTGGTGCATTCATCCAAGTAATTTATCCAGTAGGATTGATGCTAGAGTGTCAACCTCGAGAGTTTACCTAAATTCTAGACAATTGTAGCTCCAGCATCATCCTGATGGCACACAGCTCATTGCATCTTACCAATTAGAAAACCAAGCAAGTTTACTGAAAACACAAATATCTATATATTTTTTCTTCAAATGAGTACTCTTGTTTAGTGAGAGAGCAATATGCTATGCCTATCATAGCTCTCTCTTGAAATTCATGGTGCCATTGAATGTTTGCACCACCTAAGGTAAGGTCACTTTCACTGGCTGTGATATGATTTAGAAAGCGTCATATTTAGATTCATATTCATTTATTTATCATACAGTGAAATGTGTCATTTTCATTAACAATCAACACAACCGAAGGATGCAAGTGTTGCCATATATTCTGTCACTGACACAGCACACGTGCTATTTTCGCAGAACAGCACAAAAACAGCAAAACAAGCTCTGTTCTCCCCTTGCCCCACCCATTCATACACACTGTCCTCCAACCCCTCTCAGGACTTTTGCAGCCTCTGGCCTCCAGCGGACTTGCAGATACTGTGTCTTGAATGTAAACAGTTGAAGGTAAAGTTGTGTTGAGGTGGTACAATGGATTTGAGAACAGGATTTATGTTGAAACTAAATACAGTATACTCTCATCAAGAAAAAGTTGAATTTTCCCAAATTCCTGAAGATTGTCAAAAGATACTCACAGTAGAGTTACTTAAAAGAAGGAAGCTTATGTCAGGTATCAAGTGCGTTTAGGATATCCCCCAACAAACCCCCGCCCCAAAAAAATGAACATTGAATCAGATTGAGGTTTTCCCAAAATTAACATAACTAAAATAATTGAGATGATGAAATATTGGAATTAAGGGAAAATAAATCTGGTGAGTACCATTTAAGCTCATTACTAACTGTCCTTGGGAACATAATGATGTCACTGGGAATTTTGCATTTTCCCCAAAATACTGGACAATTTCCCAATGTTCTTTTAATCAAGGAAACATTAAATTGGAAAGCTGCAGGAAAATGCCCTCAAAGCAACTGCTTAAAAATGAATGCACAATCAGACCACACAGGCAGTTGCTGGAAAATAATGTTACAATTTTATATGTATGAATCCAGCAGGACATATTCAGGAGAGTCTAATTTTGACAACTACAGTTCCACTTACTGCTCCAGAATGGTGTCTCTGATCCATGTGTCCATGGCGGCAGTCTGGGTTACGTTGGTTATGTTGGCGAGGATGTTAAGTTACACAATTAATATTTGCTGGGAGTAGGCAGGACAGACAGATCATGATATCAGTAATGTACCCCACTGCCATTTTGCAGGATAACACGCCAACCAGTATCCTCTCTTATCCATCACATCACTTAACAATGGGATAGAACCTCTGCCAAGCGATTATTAATTATTTAGAAGATTCATTTATCTTTATTGCTCTTCGTGCAATTGGACAAGTGACAGTTGTTTTCTGCATCGCTCGAGGTTTCAGAAACTTGCAATGAATGCTTTGTCAGGTGCCAAATGGTAATGGCATACCCTCCAGACAGGGCTTTGATTAGGTCATGATTGGGCAGAAGGTGTGCAGAACAAGACAAGTTGCTAGGGAAAAAAGGAAGAAGGGCCCTTAGCAGAACAGCAGTTGGACAAATTGTTCAGGAGCAGTTTTACCTTAGCAAGGGACAAGAAATTAACAAACATCTCCATTGTATTCTGCTGCTCATTCCAGTCATGAGAGACACTACGAAACAGGATGAAGACCACCTTGAAAGCGTCTGTTAAAGAAATCATGGCAATGGCCTTGTATGCATCTAATCCCTGCCTGAGCGAAGATGGAAACACCCAGTAGCTTGTCACCCACTGTAGTCTAAGAGACATCACTAAGACTCTCCATTCAAGAGAACCAACTACATTTCATTTTCTTTTGCCAAGGACATACAAGAGAAGAGTTTGTGCAGGTTGTTAGGACTGATGATTTTCCCAAGGGCCTGGATGCATGAACACTGTTTGTCAGGAGCAGCATTTCAATACTGTCCTTGACTGCAACTTTCTGATGCAGATTGTTTAAGTCATGCGGGTCAGACCCCAAAAGTCACTTGACAGTCCCAGCACTCTCAAAGTGCAACCATCATCAATGCTAGCAATTTTTCAGCTAGCATGACAATGAAAGTGTGGCTTATATGAGATGCTGTTTAAAAGAAAGAGAGCGTCTTAGCTGAAACATACTTGTACAGGATCTTGAGCTGTCTTCACTGTCTGAATGAGGAGTGGATGATTCCTCTTGAAGAGGAGCTTAAACTAAATGTCACTGTTTAAAAATAACGAGCATGAAGCAATTAAAAACAGGTATGAGGCATTTTTTTTCTCTCGGGTCATTAGTCTTTGGAACACTCTTCCTAAGAGAAAATTGGAGGTAAACTCTTCATTTTGCAAATACTAGATCCTTGACAAGTGATGAAAGGTTACTGCTGGCAAATGGAAGTGTGGATTTGGGGCTGCCATCAGATCAGCCATGGGGATGAAATTCCAAGGTGAGTAGCCTACTCTTGCTTCTCATTTGTATATTCTTACAGCTTCTGGGCAACAAAGACTGTTTGTCCGTAGCATGGCTACTGTTCCTGATGGCTGGCTCAAGACATTGCATAGAATGAAAGCCATGATGTCACAATAAGTATGAGTCCATTTGCCTTTGAAATATGAGCTAATCTACTGGATTGCTCTAGAGGAATACTGCAGCACTGAACAAAATGTGTTGCAACAATCTACTGTTCGATGTACACCTTCACCCTCATGAGGGGACACTCCTTGGCCTCAGATACAATAGGCTGCTGGGGAGGGAGAGAATGAGGATGAGGAGAACAGGAAGGTGGAGGCAACCTGCCCAACTCTTTGTTTATTTAAATTTTGTGTTAAAATATTAGTGTTATTATAATAAGGCAGCAAGGCCTACTAGGATAAACACTTTCCTCAAGCTCTTTCGCTTCAGCATAGTAGCATAGGGAAGAATTGAAAAAAATAATTTTAATGGCTGGCCCAGATTTCAGCACACTCTATATATTATTTATTTCAGGGTTTATAAAGAATTTGTCTCATTCAAATTGATTCAGCAGCAATGAATCCTTATGCTAACATACAAATGAAGTGCCTTGTGTTAAATGCAAATGTTACTACTGGAAATTAAAATGATGGTTACTTCATTCAAAAATTAATGAATCAAGGGTAAAATGAATAAAGCTTTTTGAAAGCATGCATAATGTTCACCCATTTGTAATGTCAAAATTCACTTAGCAGTTACAGAAAGCATACTTAGCACCAGGCATTGAATGGGAATGAAAATGAGGTCTGGTGACACAATCAATCTGTGATGGATAACATTCAATGGAAATTTATGTAACCATTCTAGCAAAATGGACAGTTAATTGGTGATAGACAGGCTGAATCCTTTACAAAGATGATAACATCACAGGTTTAGGGATAGTCCTGCCAGTTCTAGTATGAAATTAACAACCTTTGCAGCAGTACACCCATTAACATTAGAGACATGATCACTACTACAAAGAAACAAATATATTTTGACTATGTGAAGCCTATTACAAACATTAGCAATAAGAATCAAAATATATAAGTTTACACACAAACTGACTTTTGCAGAAATCAGCAGATTAACCAAAAGCAGCAAGTTAGTAAAGTAACTACAGCACAAGAATCCATTGACACAAGACTTGAATTAAAAGTATCTGATCACCTAATTATAAGAATTAGGACAGCAAGATGGTGACATAATACCAAGTTTAAACCAAAAAGGATGTTTTAAAACACATACATACACGAACTGGAGTTTTCAGCTTTGATCTGTATCCTGTACTAACATTTCATTATTGTGACTGGTTCTATATTATTAAAGAAAGTCAGCACTGAAGAAATGGGTTCCAACACAATTACTAATCAAACAATATTGGAAAACTGAAAATGTACAGAGGGGTCTGAGATATCTTTCACTCTTTTAGAGAGGAATATTTCCTCGTACATTTTTTTCCATATTTCACCTCTGCCAATCAAAATGATGGCTGGTAACCATTTCCTTACCAAAGTAATGATGACATTTGAATCTGACAAGGGTGATAACAGAAAGCTACTAAATTATAATCAGCTCATAAAAGGATAATTTGATTTTAAGCAAGTCAGTTACTTATTCATTTCAATCTTGCAGGAAACAGAAGAGGAAAACAATTGTCTGGCTAGCTGTTGAAATTTTGGATTTGCTTCTGAAAATGTTGATTTTTTTTAGTGAATCAGACTGTAGCAAAAAGAAGCTTTTTTTTTGGACTTGGCAGACAGCCAAATGCTATACACTGGTACTCTCCACTGTGTCATAAATTAGGTGAACCTGAATTACAGCCAATAGGCTTGGGAGGAAATGAGTAAAAGAGTGTCGAGTAAGAAAATGACTGTCTCCAATTTTAACATGCAGAACCACAAAAATAAACCTCATTGTGTAACTGGAGGAATGACAATATTTTGTACGACTACCAGTACAGATAAAATAGGTACTTGGAATTGATTCATTGCTGCTGTCTGGGGAAAATTATTATTTTTAAAAAAATGTTAGATCACTCTTGCTCAATGTTGAAATGGTAAATAAATGTAAATAAAAATGCCTGGTTATTAGTTTCTTGATATATTAACAAATATCAACTTATTGAAAGGCACATGTAATATTCAATATATATTTACTGTATATATAAACTAGAATACTAGAATTCTCCATAAGAGGTGAACAAGGACTATACAAAGGCTATTCAAGCCAATGGTAAATCCCAACGTCCATGCACCATATGAACTTCCTCCTATCTGCTTCAGAATAATGCTCAATTCTGCTCTCCCTCATAGGTTTATCTGGCTTCTCCCTCTGTTAATCCATGCTATTTGCCCGAACTGCTTATTTTGATAGGGAGTTCCATATTCTAATCACTAACTGGTTAGAATATTTTGCCTTGAATTTCCTGTTTTATGCTCCTAACTTCAGTCCCGCCTATCAGCAGAATGTCTTTCCCTTGAAGCCTTTACATAATCTGAAAGCCCCTCCACCAGACCATCTTGCAACCTCCTCTTTTCTATGGAATGCGTTAGCACCTTATTCTAATTTCTCCAGTAGGTGTTATCTCAGAGGTCTGGTATCATATTGATAAATACAGCTATTGCTTGTTCTTCATTTCCTCATTGTTCAGCTTATAGTAGGGCTCCAAAGCAATGCATTGTTCTTCTAAATAGCTTGGAAAATATCCTGTTTTGTATACTTCAATGCACCACATAGGATGAATGTACGAAAATACCTAGGAAATCACAAAACAATATTGCAAAATTTAAAAGATTGTGCTCTCACTATAACATCCCCAACATGTTTTCTTTCCAAGAGAGAAAACACAATAAGCTGCAAAAGCCAGTGGCTCAGATGTCAACACTTGCGTGCTTCATACGTGCATTGGTCTTAGGTCTGGAACAGTAGCAGATGAATTTTCTGTATCAGTTCCAAACAGCTTCATTCTTCTGGGGATGGGCCCGAGCTGAAAGAGTACTTGACAATGTAGAATGTCACAACATGTAGTCTTAAGCATTTATGTCAGATCAAAAAGACTGCACCAGGGGTGTGTTCCACTTGATTTTTGACCAAATTGTGTGCTGGAAGAAGAAACGTTGTCCATCTTCATCAAGTTTTCATTCAGTGAACTAAAATGAGATTGTAAGTGGCAATGGAAAGTCCATTTATTTTATCAGAAAAATTAAAAGAAATGTCAATATTATTACATAATAATTTGTTTGAAATTAGTCACTGATACATTCGAAATTTTTTCATTCGGGGAAAATGATGTACATTTTTTTATAATGTAGATTTGGAGGCAGAGGTTTGAACAAAGTAATTTACAGGATGTTTAAATCAAGCTTCCATCTGTGGAACTCTTCCATTCCAAACTGTTACTCTACTAGTGTTCAAGTTAATAACGTGCTCAAATTCTTCCTGTGCCAGGGAGTGAACAAAGTGACTTATTTTAAATCTGCAAAAGCAGATGAAACAGGGAAGTTGTAACCACCCACCTGGCTTCACCTATCACCTTCTAGCCAGTCCTCCTTCCCCTTTGCACCCCCCACTTTATTATTCTGGCTTCTTCTCCCTTCTTTCTCAGTCTTTTAGAAGGTATTGGCCAGCAACATGACTGTTTGTTCATTTCCACAGATGCTGTCTGACCTGCTGAGTTCCTCCAGCATTTTGTGTCTTGAGCTGTACTTAGGTGTTCATTGACAACCTACACCACAAGGGGCAAGAGATCAAATGGGTCTAATTCAATCATGCACAACAATGAACGCAAGTAGTTTCGAGTAGAGTGGTTGAACTACTTGGTACCTACCATTGATTGACTGAGTTTCAATTGACATCTACACTTCGTGATTTTGGCTGAATCTGTCTTCAATTTGTTTTATGATTATGGTAATATGTTTTTTATAGTTTACTGAAATATTCTTGTTGGCATAGCATTCTGGCTATTCTAGGTGCAATTCTAAATACCATAAAACCTAAAAACAAAAGCAAAAAGAAATCCAACGTCATTGTGAAAAAATATAAAATCTATAATTTTATCTTGGGTTGGTAGTGCTGAATCCTCTATACATTGTGGCCGTGTTTGACTGTCCCTCATTGAGATTGCTGCCATATAGTTACTGAATTTTAAATCATCTGGTAAAGGGTCTTGGTTTGAAACATTGAATATTTACCTCTTTCCATAGATGCTGCCTGACCTGCTTAGTTCCTGCAGCATTTACTGTTGATTTCTTGCATCTGCGGAATCTCTTGTGTTTATGAACTTTAAGCAATAATCCTAACCACGTTTATAACTAGAAGAGCTCACTCTTGGTAATAATGGTGAAATAACCTTCGTGATTCTTATTTAACACTGCACAGAAACAGGCTCTACAGCCTATAATAATGTCCCAAACTAATTACACTGATCCAATCAACCTGCACAGTGTCCATAACGCTCCATTCTCTGCACATTCAAGGCCCCATCTAAGAACCTTTTAAATGCTTCTATCCTATCTGCTTCCAATACCACGTCTGGCACCCAGCACTCCCTGGGTAAAATACCAGCTCTGATTTAGAAAGAGTGCAGGAAAGGTTTACTGTAGTGTATTCAATATTTCTGTAATTTTTGAGTATTCTGTATATATATTGTTCGATTGAGCATTTTTGTTTGTTTACGTAATTCATTATGAGTTATATGTAAGAAGTACATGAGTGGCATATGTCATTATGCCTCCTTGTCATATGTGAATGACTAAAAAAAAGCAAAAGAAAAACTAAGTAGACAAGTTTAAGATGGTGCTGGTGAAACACGGTGATGACCTACTGGCAGCAAACAAAGCTACTAACTACTTTATTAGTCACCCTTTTTATGGGAAATGATCACTTCAATCAATAGCCTACAACTTCTCATTTGGAGTTGAGCTTTTGAACCTCCTGAGGCCTACCTTCAGATGGAAATGGAAAAACAGTTCAAGGTGCTTCTCACGTTAAACATTCAAAGGCTTTTCTCACGTTAATAGGCTGGGTTTTGGAGTAGCATCTGCACCTGCACCATGGCAGAAAGCTATGGACTAGGTGCTGCAAAACTGTCTGGACACACTGTTTTACCTGGTGACAGCATTGTTACTGGTTAGAATGACAAGGAACATCTCCAAAATCTTAAGACAGTGCTAACAAAATTAGAACATTATGGGCTCAGAGCATGACACAGCAAGTGTAAATTATTTAAACCAAGCATCACTTACTGTGATCTTACATTGAAAATGACTAATCAGTGACTAATTTCACTTACATTGATGCACAAGCATTACACAAATGCGCTGGGAAATTTCAAACAGTGGCGAATGCCCCAATGCTCCAAGTTGTGGTCCTTTTTAGGATTTATCAATCAGTATACCAGGTTCCAGCAGAACCTGGCTATTGTGCTCCACCCATTGAACTGATTAGCACAGATTGGGAAGAAATGGAAATGGGCAAAGCTGTGTGAGGTGGCTTTCCAGAAGGTAAAGAAAATGGTGATGTCAGACACTGTTCTGAACATTATGATGCACATTGTCCAGTGAAGCTTGCCAGTGACGTCTCTCCCTATGGTATAAGTGTAGTCATGTCACACCTTATGAGTGATGGAAATGAACACTCATAGCCCTTGCATCATAGTCCTTTCTGCCGCAGAGAAAAATTATGCACAGATTGATGAAGAGGTCTTGAGTCTGGTTTGTGATGTAAAACATTTCAACCATTATTTGTATGGGAGAAAGTTTACCCTCAGTACAGGTCATCAACCACTGGTGGCCATTTGCAATCCACAGAAGGAGTTCCACTGACAGCAGCAGCATGAATTCAGAGGTGTGCTCTGTTTCTTGCAGGACAACATTATAAGATCAAATTCAAAATGCCAACTAATCATGGAAAAGCTGATGGATTTTTCCGGTTACCCACAGAAAAGAAAATACCTGTAAAATTTGCAAAAAAGGATTTTCTGCTTGACATATTCCCCCAATACAAATCAAAAGTCTTCATATTACAGCAGAACTGATCCAAAGAGAAAACTGGAAAAGACCCCAAAATAGCTGGAAAGTGCAATAGAAATTCAAGTTCCTTCATTTTTGCTATCCCCAGGATAAACTTGCCCTTGACGGTGGTTGCCTTATGTGGGCTAAAGAGTTGTTATACCATCTAACCTGAGTTCTAATGTGTTGGAGGAGCTACCAGCCTATCATCTAGGTATAGTCACAATGAAGGCATCGGCTCAAAGCTTTGTGTGGTGGCCTGGGATATATCAGCAGATCAAGCAGTTTGACATACACACTTCAGGATGCCAACACTTCTAGATATGCCAAGTGCAGTGCCTGTCCATCCCTGGAAATGGCCTCCATTGCCCTGGAAGAGGATTCATGTGGATTTTGCTGGATCATTCTTCGGGACAAATTTCTTGGTAGTAGTGGATGGAGCTACAAAGTGGCCAGAAGTGTTTCCAATAGTCTCTGCGACAAACTTGCACACTATTGATGAGTTTGAGAACTGAAGGACTGGTGTTACAGAACACTTAAGCAGTGACAATGGACCACAGTCTGTTGTGGAATGGTTTCAATCATGCCTGAAAATGAGTGGTATAAGACACATTACATCTGCACCATAGTAGCCAGCTACAAGTGGCTTGGCAGAAAGGTTTGTCCAAGTCTAAAGAAAGCACTATGAGCAATTTCAAAAGAAAACACTACACTGAACAGGAAGCTCACCAATTTCCTCTTTGCATATCACAGTGCAGGACACTCTACAGCTCACCAGGTATGCTGTAGCTAGTTCATCCCTTGCGTTCAGACTTGCATCTCCTCAAACCCAACCTTAGAAGGAGCATGGAAAACAAACAGTTAAGATAGAATGTAAGCTCCTCAAATGAGAGGGTTCAATGTTTCACTTCTGATCAAGCAGCCCTGGTGATAGTCAAATGTAGGGACTTGGAAAGATTAAGAACAGAACTAGACCACTCTTCTACACAGTGGAGATTGCATCTGATGTTATCTGGCGAGGACACAGTGATCGGTTGAGGAGAGCAGAAACAATACGGTAGTTAAAGAAGAAAGGTGTCCAGGCAAAACCTCTTTCTGCGTCCCAGTGTCAACTCCTAGAAACATCGTGGAGGAGGCCCCAGAACTTGAGATTGTTCACAGCCACAAGGGTTTCCTGCTAAACTGCCAAGCAGATTGACACCCCTTGTCAGGAAAGACATTATCCCACAAGAGGAAGAAAGCCTACACAACGATTAAGTTTTTAGGCCTGTATGGGTCAATTTTGTACTGTGCTGTGAATATCAATATAGCAGTTATATATGGTTATATGCATGTGTGTATTTTATATAACACACACACACACACACACACACAATGGATATATAAGATGACTAGAGAGCAATAGGTTACATATTTAAGTTGAGACGCATTATATATTGAGTTGGAGTTCATAGCTGAGCAGGGAGGAGTGTAGCATATTCAATATTTCATTATTCAAAATTAAGTAAGTTTTTTCTGTTTTTTAAATAATTTACTATGGGTTATATGTAAGAAATACGTGAGTGGCATTTGTCATTACGCCACCATGTCATACGTGAGCAACTACTGAAAAAAGGGAAAGAAAAAGTAAGTAAAGTATCCTGGCTCCTGTGTTTTTCTTTCAATTAGTTTCGTGAGTTGCAAAACAAAGACGGGAGGCCCTTTGAACTTACCCTGCTCATTTTGAATGCATCCCCTCAAGCATTAGTTAAGGGCTGATGCTGTTCCTGTTGACTATGTGAAGAATCAAATGTTTTGGACATCAGGCAGAAAAATAAGTTGGAGCCATAGATGAAATCAGCGAAGATCTGATTAAAAGCCAGATCAGATTCAATAGACTGACGCATTTCTGCTCTTATTTTTTTATGTTCTTTGGAAAATAAAAATGCCCGGATTGTTCCAGGCAAAAGCTAATGCTAAATATTTAACAGATTACTTAACTGCTGATTGCTGAAGTAATTGATAATGAACTTGACAACGAATTTCATCTCAAAGCAAACTTGTGAAGCACATAATATGGGTATCTGAAAGAGAATGTTCATAAATCTGGGAGTGAAAAATTCAAAAAAACTATAGGTACTAGAAACAGCACAAATCAACATGGATACAGGCCCTTCGGCCCAAACCATCCCTGCTGACTCTCTCCCATTCAAAGGCTATATAATGTTCACTTCCATTACTCATAAGATTTGACATGACCATACTTATACCATAAGACGAGGGGTCAGAGGCAAGCTTCACTGGACAGTGTCGATCATAATGTGTGAGTATAGTGCCTTACATCACCATTTCCTTTACCTTTTGGAAGTCCACCTCACACTGCTTTGTCCATTGCCATTTCTTCCCCATCCGTAGTAGTCAGTACAAAAGGTGGTGCACAGTAGCCAGGTTTGGCTGGAACCTGTTATACTAATTGATAAATCCTAAAAAGGACCACAACTGTGACACATCCATTGACCTTGGCGCTTCCTCCACTGCTTGATTTTTCTTAGCACACTTGTGTAATGTATGTCCATTGATGCCGTGACCACAGTAAGTGATACTTGGTTTAAATAATTAACACTAGCTGGGTCGTGCTCTGAGACCATAACTTTCTAATCTTGTTAGCACTGTCTTTAAGATTTTGGAGATGTTCCTTGTCATCCTATCCAGTAACAATGTTGTCATCCAGGTTACACTGAGTGCCTGGACAACCTATGCAGCACCTGGTCCATAGCTTTTGGCCAGAGTGCAGAAGCAGATGCTACTCCAAAAATCAGCCTATTATAGCGATAAAGCCCTTTGTGAGTGTTTATGGTGAGAAACACTTCGGACTCTTCTTTCATCTCCGTTTGAAGGTAGGCCTCAGCTGAGTCCAGTTTGCTGAAGAGTTTTTCTCCAGAAAGGTTTGCAAAGCTATCTTCTATCCTGGGCAGAGTATATTGATTTACTTTCATCACTAGGTTGATGGTGACCTTAAAATCACGACAGATCCTGACAGACCCATTCTTCTTGGCTACTGAGAACATTGCCCATTCAACCTTGGAAATAATTTCTTCAGCCTGCAAACAATCTAGTACCTTATCACAGATGGTATAAGGAACTGGAATGGCTTTGTAAAAATTAGGGGTGGCATTTTCATTAAGCACTATTTTACCTTTGATATGTTTGAGTTTTCCAGTGCCATCCTTGAACACTGCTGTAGCATTATTCAGTATCTTTCTTAATTTGCTTTCAGTTGACTCTATTGCGAGAGGTGTAGCATGCAAATTGAGGATGGATCTTCGACTGAGTTGTAGTTATCTCAGCCAATCATGACTCTACACTGTAAGCTTTCCTATTTTTACCTCATGCAGTGGCATGCAAAAGTTTGGGCACCCTTGGTCAAAATTTCTGTTACTGTGAATGGCTAAGCGAGTAAAAGATGACCTGATTTCCAAAAGGCATGAAGTTAAAGAAGACACATTTCTTTAATATTTTAAACAAGATTACTTTTTTATTTCCATCATTTACAGTTTCAAAATAACAAAAAAGGAAAAGGACCCGAAGCAAAAGTTTGGGCACCCTGCATGGTCAGTACTTAGTAACACCCCCTTTGGCAAGTATCACAGCTTGTAAATACTTTCTGTAGCCAGCTAAGAGAATTTCAATTCTTGTTTGGGGGATTTTCACCCATTCTTCCTTGCAAAAGGCTTCTAGTTCTATCCACAGATTTTTGATGATGTTTCGGTAGGGGGGTCTGTGAGGGTCATGGCAAAACCTTCAGCTTGTGCTTCTTGAGGTAGTTCATTGTGGATTTTGAGGTGTGTTTAGGATCATTATCCTGTTGTAGAAGCCATCCTCTTTTCATCTTCAGCTTTTTTACAGACGGTGTGATGTTTGCTTCCAGAATTTGCTGGTATTTAATTGAATTAATTCTTCCTTCTACCAGTGAAATGTTCCCCGTGCCACTGGCTGCAACACAAGCCCAAAGCATGATTGATCCACCCCCATGCTTACCAGTTGGAGAGGTGTTCTTTTCATGCAATTCTGCACCCTTTTTCTCCAAACATACCTTTGCTCATTGCAGCCAAAAAGTTCTATTTTAACTTCATCAGTCCACAGGACTTGTTTCCAAAATGAATCAGGCTTGTTTAGACATTCCTTTGCAGACTTCTGATGCTGAATTTTGTGGTGAGAACGCAGGAAAGGTTTTCTTCTGATGACTCTTCCATGAAGGTCATATTTGCGCAGGTGTCGCTGCACAGTAGAACAGTGCACCACCACTCCAGAGTCTGCTAAATCTTCCTGAAGGTCTTTTGCAGTCAAACGGGGGTTTTGATTTGCCTTTCTAGCAATCCTGCGAGCAGTTCTCTTGGAAAGTTTTCTTAGTCTTCCAGACCTCAACTTGACCTCCACTGTTCCTGTTAACTGCTATTTCTTAATTACATTACGAACTGAGGAAATGGCTACCTGAAAACACTTTGTTATCTTCTTTTAGCCTTCTCCTGCTTTGTGGTCATCATTTATTTTAATTTTCTGTGCGCTAGGCAGCTGCTTAGAGGAGCCCAAGGCTGCTGATTGTTGGGACAAGGTTTGAGGAGTCAGGGTAGTTATAAAGCTTTGAAATTTGCATCACCTGACCTTTCCTAATGATGACTGTGAACAAGCCATAGCCCTAACAAGCTAATTAAGGTCTGAGACCTTGGTAAAAGTTATCTGAGAGCTCAAATCTCTTGGGGCGCCCAAACTTTTGCATGGTGCTCCTTTCCTTTTTTTCACTCTAAAATCATGCAGAACAAAAATAATATACTAATCTTGCTTAAAATGTTGAAAAGAATGTTTGATCTTTAACTTTATGACTTTTGGAGATCAGTTCACCTTCTACTCACTTAACTATTCACAGTAACAGAAATTTTGACCAGGTGTGCCCAAACTTTTGCATGCCGCTGTACAAGCCTAATGCGTCTTGTTGTTTACTGTATTTCACTGTTAGAAGTGTCATTACCAGGGTAATTATCTTTTCTCCAGAATAAGTTCCTAGTTGGATATCTGCATGCATCAGTTCACTATCTTTGAAATGCCATACAAACTCATTTTGTATTTTGTGAAATAGCTGAGTCAGGATCAAATTCCATTTTAATTAATTTGCTGTTCAGTTCTGGTGTAAGCCGTATTGCTTGTCTCCTGTTAGTTTTCACATTTTAAATCTTAATGCTGCCCAATCTTGTGTCATTAGATTTTTCATTAGCAGCTTGCAAGGTAGTGCTCTTCTCGAAACTGTGACTTGCCTTTTTTCTTTATCTCTTTCCTGTACAGACCATTTATTTTTGTCTGTCCGACATGTTCTTTGTATAGGTCCAACTTTGTTGCATTTTATGCAAGTTTCGGCTTTAATCCTGCATTGGTCTGCTGTATCTGAGTCTCTGCCACAACAATAACACAATCTGTACGGCCAGGACTGTGTCTACTTAGATGTTACAATTTTATTCACACTCACTTTCATCCTGACTGCAATTCAATTGTTACAGTGATTTCAACTGATCTTTTAAATGTGAGTTTTGCTTCAGTTTGTAGCCATTTTTGAAGGCTTTCTTGTAAGATTCCACAAACTAAACAATCTCTTAGTGTATCATCACTCCCATTGCTGAACTGACAAGCTCAGACAATCTCATCAATGGCTGAAATCGATTCCCCTTCCTTTTGATTCTGCCTATGAAACCCAAGGCATTCTACAATCAACAATGGTTTTGACTCTAAATGTTCCTGCATTACTTTCATGATCTCAGCAAAGCTCATTATAGCTGGCTTGGTTGGAGCAGTCAAACTTCTATGCAAACTGTATGCTTTTCCATCTAATCCACTCAGCAAAACTTGTACTTGTTTCTCAATAGTTATTCTATTTGCTTTAAGGTACTGTTTAATCCACTTAGTGTAGATATTCCAGTTATGTGTTCAGCAATTGAACCTGCCTATCTTTCTGATGTAGCCAGCTATTTCTCTTTTTGTTTTATTTATGATTTTTATCAGCCAGTGCTCACTGCTTATGGACCCTCGAATTTGTCCGTTTTCTGCATGTCTTTATTTTGAGCATCTTGTTTTGTAAAACCAATCAGAAGGAAAACAAGGGAATCCAGAAAGCGAGTCTAACTCATTTTTACTTTAAGTAAGGCACGTATGTATGGTGTAGTGGCTTGATGATGTATGCCATTACTTTTACATATAACCTGCAATGCACTATGTAAACAATAGAGAATACTTAATCAAACAATATATTTGCAATATTACTTAAATTTTACTGAAATATGAAATACACAATAGATATGCTCAATTGTGGGGAGGGCTTTACCTATGATGTACTGGGCAATTACTTTTTGTAGGATTTTCCTTTCCAGGCCAATATGATCCAGTGAATATACTCTCCACCACATACCTGCAGAAGTTTGTCAAAGCTTTAGATGTTATGCTGAATCTTGGCAAACCTTTAAGGACGTAGAGACACTGTGTAATGACATTTAAGTGCTGCACCCAGGTTTGCTCATATCTGTGTCAATCATTTACCTATCAAAGAGTTTCTTAGCTTGTACTAATGTACCTACTTCAAGCAATGTTCCCTCTAAGGTGTGTCCGTGTACAAAGTGCATGTGCACAAAGGAATTTAAAATGCGCACAAAAGGTCATCACCCTCTACCTTGTTAGCACATAAAGTATATTTCATGATTGTACACAATCTCATTTCCTTTTCCAGTTTCTGATGCGGACAGTGTTGACAATGTGGAGTTTGTGATGATTTGTCTGCAGATTTTAGGACTGGCTTATTTATACTGTTTTGATTGAAGAAATCATTGATTCACTATGTCGAATTCCAAAGAAGCAAAGAGCATGAATCACAAAAGAACTGCTAGTTCATTTAAAGCAGAATGGCCTAATGACCATTTCAACAAACTTTAATAACGTGAAAAGATTGAAATTATTACATGCTGCCATATAGTATATGAGAAATAAGACCCATTAGACCATAATACATAGGTGAAGAGTTAGGCCATTCAATCCTGGATCCCACTCAACCCCATACATCTACCTTCTTGCCATAACCTTCGATGCCCTGACCAATCAGGAAACTATCAATTTTTGCATTAAGTATACCCATGTTCTTGGCTTCCACAGCTGTCTGTGGTAGAGCAGATTCACTACTCTCTCGCTAAAAAAATCCCCCTTAATTCTGTTCTAAAGCATCGGCCCTCAATTTTGAGGCTGTGCCTTCTAGTTCTGGACACCCTCACCATAGGAAACATCCTCTCCACATCCATCTTATCTAGTCCTTTCAACATTCAGTAGATTTCAATGAGGATCCCCAACTTTCTTATAAATTCCAAACGCTCCTCATATGTTAACTCCTTCATTCCCAGAATCAACTTCATGAATCTCCTCTGGACTCTCTCCAATATCAACACATGTTTTCTGAGATGTGGGGCCAAAACTGTTGACAATACTCCAAGTGTGGCTTGGTTAGTGTCTTATAAAGCCTCAGGATTATTTCCTTGTTTTTATATTCTATTCCCCTTGAAATAAATGGCAACATTGCATTTGCCTTCTTTACTAGACTCAACTTGTAAATTAACATTCTGGGAGTCTTGCACGAGGACTCTCAAGTCCCTCTGTACCTCTGATGATTGAATTTTCTCCCCATTTAGATAACAGTCTGCACTATTGTTCCTTTTATCAAAATACATTATCATACATTTTCCAACGCTGTATTTCATCTGCCACTTTTTTGCCCATTCTTTCAATTTTTATGTCCTTCCTCAATCGCATTGCTTCCTCAGCACTACCTACCCCTTCACCTATCTTTGTATCATCTACAAACTTTGTCACAAAGCCATCAACTCCATTATCCAAATCATTGACAATGTGAAAAGTAGCGGTCCCAATACTGACTCCTGAGGAACACTACTAGTCAATAGTAGCCAACCAGAAAAGGCCCCTTTTATTTCCACTCTCTGCCTCCTGATTGTGAGACATTTCTCTAACCATGCCAGCATCTTTCTTGTAATGCATGAGATTTTATCTCATTAAGCAGCTACATGTGTGGCACCTTATCAAATGTCTTTTGAAAATCCAAGTAAATGACATCCACTGCCTCTCCTTTGTCCATAAGACCATAACCATAAGATGTATGGGCAGAATTACGCCATTTAGCTCATTGAGTCTACTCTGCCATTCCATCATGGCTGCTCCTGGATCCCATTCAATCCCATACACTTGCCTTCTCACCATATCCTTTGATGCCCTGAGTAACCAGGAATCTATCAACTTCAGCTTTGAATATAACCACGGACATGGCCACTACCATAGTCAACGGCAAAGAGTTCCATAGATTCACCTCTCTTTGGCTAAAAAAGATCTTCCTTACCTTTGTTCTAAAAAGGTTCCTTCTAGTTCTGGATACCCCAACCAGAGGAATCATCCATTCCGCATCCACCTTACCTATTCCTTTCAACATTCCGTAGGTTCCAATGAGAACCTCATGCATTCTTCTAAATTCCATTGAGTATAGGCCCTACGCTCCCAAATGCTCCTCACATGTTAACCCCTACATTCCTGGAATCATCCTCGTGAACCTCCTCTGGACTCTTTGCAATGACAATACATCCTTTCTGAGATAAGGGGCCCAAAGCTTTTGACAATATTCCAAGTGTGGTCTGACTAGTGTCTTATAAAGCTTCAGCATTATCTCCTTGTTTTTATATTCTATTCCCCTTGAAATAAATGGCAACATTGCACTTGCCTTCTTTACCACAGACTCAACCTGTGAATTAGCCATCAGGTAGTCTTGCACAAGAACTCCTAAGTGCCTTTGCACCTCTGACGTTTAAATTTTCTCCCAATTTAGACAATAGCCTGCATTATGTCCACCCTGCTTGTAACAACCCTGCTTGTTACCTCCTCAAAGATCTCTAACAGATTTGTCAGGCAAGATTTGTCTTTATAGAAACCATAATGACTTTGGTTTATTTTATCATTAGTCTCATCCTTAATAATAGACTCCAACACATTCCCAAACACTGAGTTTAGGTTAACTGGCCTGTAATTTCATTTATTTTGCTGTACTCCCTTCTTAAAAAGTGGAGTGACATTTGCAATATTCCAGTGTGATGCACCATCAATAACTTTCGGAGATGTGAGGCGAGATATAGGCTTTTATTGGCTGGAAGAAAGAACAAACAGCAATTGACCACCACACTACATCCCGGAGACTGAGGCCGAGGCTGTGTCTCCAATTGCCTTTATACCGGGGTCCATGGGAGGAGCCACAGGAGCAGTCAGCAGCAGGGCGTGTCCAGACAGGTATATGTAGTTCACCACACAGTGCGCCGGAACCATGTCAGAATCAAGTGATTCTTGAAAGATAATAACCATTGCATCGGCAATCTTTTCATTTGCTATCTCTATTAATGTGTGATATTTCATTGCTTTTCAACAATGAACGACAAATAGGACTTAGTAGTTTTTTATCCTTGGAATAACTTCAGATTTACTTCCACTTAAAAATTCAGTGTGCACATGTTGTAGTCACTGGGCAAAGAATTGCACAGCACAAGGTTTTGGTGCACATTGGTCATTATAAATGAGAGGGAGCATTGACCTCAGGCACTTCCTCTGCCAGCTCATTTCATATCCTCTCCATCCTTTGTGTGAAAACATTTCCCATCAAATCCTTTTTAAGATTTCCCCTCTCACCCTAAATTCATAATCCATATGTTTGGACTCCTGTACCTTGGGAAAAAAGACTTGCCATCCACATTAGCTGTTACTCGTAATTTAAAACTCTCATTCTCCTATATTCCCAAGGATAAAGGCCTAGCGTGACCAATCTCCGCCGATGATACAGGCTGTCTGGTCCCGGCAATGTTCTCATAAATCCACCCTTTCCAGTTTAACCACATCTCTCCTGTAAAAGTTTGACTTGAACTCAAATTACTCCAAGTGTGACCAAGCCAATGACTTTTACAATGTAATAGCCTAACTCCTGTACTCAGAGACTTGACTGATGGAAGCCACTATGCTAAATGCTTTTCTCGCCACTCTCTCTACCTGTGATGCCACTTCCAGCAAGCTATGGACCTGTTCACCTAGGTTCCTCTGTTTCAATTCATGCCATATTTCCCTACCATTAAAAGTTAAAGCTGTTTTGACTTTCCAAAAAGTATCATATCACTCTTATATGTATTGAAATCAATTTGCCATTTCTTGGTGCACTTCCCTAACTGATTAAGATCAGCTGGAAGTCTGAAATAAGAACTTGCAGTGTTACACTGGAATATCTTTGTTTCATTCTTACTTGGACCCTTCCCTTAACTTCATTCCCCTGTACATTGATGTAGGTGCTGCTTCATGAACTCAAACAGATTTCAGAAGTTTTGTTACATTTGCTGCTAATTTCCACCAGGCTCTGAATTTCACATGTCTCATCTTTTATTCTTTTCTTTCTTTGCTGATCTCTGTCTCCATCTTTGTGGTTAGATACGTGATAAACATAGCCTCCCATAGCTACATGGAATATGGTGCACAAGAACAGGCTCTTCAGCCACAATATTGTGATGAATTTGGTAAGCTAACAACAGCTAATTAACCTAATCCCTTCTCATTGCACATGTTCCATATGTCTATTTTCCAGTTAAGAGCCTCTTAAACACCTCTGTCACTTCTGCCTCCCCCATTATCTGTCACTCTCGGTGTTTAAAAACATTTGTCCTGTACACCTCCTTTGAACCTTTCCTCTCTCACATTAAATGCTTGACTCTGGGTTTTGGACATTTCAACACTAGGGGAAAGATACTAGCCATCTACTCTGTTGTATCTTTCATAATTTTATTAACTTCTGTCAAATCTCCCCTTAGCCTCTTCTGCCCAATGAAAACAACCTCAGATTGTTCAATCTCTTCTTATAGCTTATACCTTCTAATCCAGGCAGCATTCTGGTAAACCTCTTCTGCATGTTCTCCAAAGCCGCGACATCCTTCCTATAATAGGACAACCAGAAATGAATGCAGTTTTCCATAAGTGGCCTAACCAGAGTTTTAAAAGCTGTAACAAAATGTGCTGCTCCCATCCTGTCCCTATCAAGATGCAATTTCTTTCTCCCACTTCTTTCGTGTCTCCTCCATCCACTCTGATATTTAGACTCTCTACACAGGTGTGTTTTGGTTGTTTTCCTTCTTTCTGAAACAAGAGTTCCCCTTCACTAGTAGACAGAGACTCTGACTGCATCTCATATGTTTTATGCAGACAATAGACAATCTCTCATCCCTTTTCCTCTTGGGCAAAGCAAGAACATGCTTCCCTTTGTTCTTCCTCTCTATACTACCAGTCTTCACATTCAATGAATTTTAGAAAACCTACAGCACAATACAGGCCCTTCAGCCCACAAAGCTGTGTCGAACATGTCCTTGCCTTAGAAGTGCCTAAGCTTTACCCATAGCCCTCTATTTTTCTAAGCTCCATGTACCTATCCAGGAGTCTCATAAAAGACCCTATTGTTTCCAGCTCAACCATCACTGCCGGCAGCCCATTCCACGCACTCATCACTCTCTGCGTAAAAAATTACCCCTGACATCTCCTCTGTACCTCCTTCCATGCCTTTAAAACTATGCCCTCTCGTGCTAGCCACTTCAGCTCTGGGGAAAAGCCTCTGACTATCCACATGATCAATGCCTCTCATTAACTTGAACACCTCTATCAGGTCACCTCTCATCCTCTGTCACTTCAAGGAGAAAAGGCTGAGTTCATTCAACCTGTTCTCATAAGGCATGCACCCAATCCAGGCAAGATCCTTGTAAATCTGCTCTGCACCCTTTTCTTTCACAATATCGGCCAGCTTCAATGAGATTTCATTACTGAACATATCTCTCCGCTTTCAGTATTCCAAAGAGTCTGTAGCCTTTTCATTTCCCTAATCTGCTCTTCTAGCATCACCAATAGCTCCCTTTCTCACACAGACCCATGTGATCCAAGTCCTGTTCTTACACTTCTTCCCTCCCCAGCATCTGGGGACCCAAGCAGTCTTTCAGGGTGAAGCAGTGGTTCACTTGCCCCGCTTCCGATCTACCATAATACAATTGGTGATCCCAAAGTGGCTTCCTCCGCATCGGAGGAAAGGAATGTAGATTGAATGAGCATTTTGCAAAGCACCTGCATTCAATCTGCAGGCCCGATCCTGCTTCTGTAGTCTGTCATTTTAATTCTTCATCCTACTTTCACTCAGTACATGCGCTGTTAGAATAAGGCCCAACATAAACTTGAGGAACATCTCATTTTCCTTTTGGGAAGATGGCATTTTTAGGACCACAGTATCTAATTGAATAGATGCTGCTAACTGGTTTTCTCTGTTTGAAGAACTGGACAGTCCTACTGCAGGTTTACCATGTGTGACTTTGGCTCGGAGTTCCTGTCCCCAACAGCATGCATTTCCAACTCCACGCGTTTCCAAGTCCACATCTCACAACTTCTACATTCCTTTGTGTTTTCCCTTTTCTTCCTATCAAAGCTGATCAGCATGACAACCTCTAATACATTCCCTATCCTATCCATTTTTCTCCGCAACTTAAAGCTCACTTGTTTTTTTCTTTTTCACTGTTCTGTTAGAGTATCTTTGACCTGAAATGTTACCCCTGTTTTCCTTCCACAGTCGTTGCCTGACATGCTGTTTCCATATCACCTGTTTCTATTTTATATTTTTCAAAATTTAATTAAGTTTGCAATTTAATATGGGCATATTGCACTTCCTATAAAATGGAAGTTATTTATTATAAATACCATTGGACAACTTAGAAACAATTATTGACAAGCTACGTTGAGTATTCTTCATAAATTTTGCTCACATCTCTGATTTTTATAACAGGAAAACTCTAGAATGTTGCTCAATTGGTATTCACTATGCTAAACTTGCACTTCGGCTGTGTGAGACATCACAATTCAGTCTAAATGTGTTCTTGGTTGGTTTGAGATCAGCTTGGGGAAACAATAGCTGATTGTACCCAGTCCTCATCACCACTTGAATCACAGACCAGTCACTGTGGCCCAAATGTTGCCACGGTTTCACATCCTACAAGCTGTTCAGATTACCTATGTCTTGTTAATAATATACTGACATTTCACTAACAGTGTAGAGCAGAAGCCAGTTGTGCACAATTAGTGTGCTATCATTTTGTGGAGAAGGTGAGCTGTGGAGATGATAATGATGTAAACCATTATCAACAGCAGCAGCAGAATCCAAGTGAATTAATGGCTATATGGAAGGTTTATAACAATCACTTCAATAATGCTGATGATCTTAAGCAAAAAAGATAGTGCCACTTAAGCTGCTCATTGGAAGAGTCTGGCAGAGCTGATGTTTAATGCAATGTCACACCATATGACTGACAGATTTTTGACATTAAGCACTTCTGGCTTGCACTGCAAGTAATCCTAATGGTGTGTTTTTTTTAAACAGAAATACATTAGTTCCCTTTTAATGTGACCAAATGTTTAAAATGCTCTTTTCTCTGGTAAATATTTTCTTGAATGTCCTGAATTTTTATCTGCAAGCTTATTATGAGGACAGTGTGCAATATGCATTGTATGAACGATTACACTGTTACATGCATTCTCTTTCACTTTTGCCAGGCAAAAATATTCCCTTAGGTCTTAAATATTCAGCAAATATATAGCAGTGAAGTGAAAAATAAATTGACGAATACTTATTACTTTCCCTGATTACACAGGAAAATAATCTCTTGATATTTGAAGTCAAATAGAGACATTTCTTTAAATACCTCGTTACTATAACCACTTGGACCCATGAAGTAAGCTGGCCACAGATATAACTGCCAGTTATTAAAGCAGTGTTGAAATATCAGTTTAAGTGCATGATGTACTGTATTTCTTATTCTGTTCGACTCGGAATCAGACACAGGTATATTATCACTGTCTTATACAAAGTAAAATCTGTTGTTTTGCAGCAGCAGTACAGTGCAGTCAATTACAAGTTACAAAACAAATAATCTGTCCAAAAAATAATGAGATAGTGTTTAAGGGTTTGTGGACAATTTAGAAATTTAGAAGAAGCTATTCATGAACTGTTGGGGATAGTTCTCCTTCCTGATGGTAGCAATGAGAAGAGGTATGTCCTTGAAGACGAGGCTCCTCAATAATGGAAGCCATGTTCTTGAGGCCCTAGTTCTTGAAGGTGTCCTTGATGGTTGGGAAGGTTGTGCCCATGATGGAGTTGGCTGAGTTTTCAACTCTCTGCAGTCCTCTGTAATCCTGAGCATTAAAGACTCCATATCAAACTGTGATGCAACCAGTCAGAATGCTCTTCACTGCACATCAAAATAAACTTGCAAGAGGTTTTGATGACATATCAAATCCCCTCAAACTCCAAATGATGTAGAGTCACTGCATTCTTCATAATAGGATCAATGCTTCTTACCTATGACAGATCTTCAGAGACACTGATACTCCAAATCTTAAGGCTGCTGGTGTGATCTTAAAGGTCATTGTGCAGAGTTAAAATTCATGATGTTGAGGTTATTGTATTGACATAGATAGAATATTGATTGGCTAGTAGGAAATAGAGGGTATGTATAAATTGATCCTTTTGCCGTTGGCAATATGTAAGAAAGGGGGCAATGGGTTTCTACTTTTAATAATTAATATAAATGACTTGAATGAGGACACCAAGGATATAGATGCTAAATTTGCTACTGACACATGATAGATGCAAAAGGAGGTTGTGAGAAGGACAGAAGGATACTGCAAAAGGATACAGATAGATAAAGTGAATGGAGAAAGATTTGACATGTGGAGTATAATGAGGGAAACATGAACCTGCTGGGAGGAGGTTCCTTAAGGTTGTTATAGCCAGGAGTGGTAGTGGGAGCTCCTCTACCTATTAAACGCTCCCAATGGCATGCGTCCTAAATAGCCTCTGAAAGCCAAGTCAGAGCAGCCAATCAGCTTAGCTACAATTTCCAGTGGATCCATTTCTACTGACAGGATAATGGACAAAGGCGGGTCACTGATGCCTTAAAAGCAGTCGCTTCGGGCAGATGCGGCTCATCAGCCATGGTTGGCAGCTCACCTAGGAGAAACAAACTCTGATCTCAAATCTCCGCTGCCTTGTGGCTGGATCTTCTACTGGGGAAGGCTTTGGGAGTAAAACCCAAGGGAAAAATGGAGCTGAGGTCCTAAGGCAGTCCAACATTGAGTCCAATGCTGACTAGCAACTCCTGTGGTACTGCTGGTGCCAAACTGTATCAGTCTCTGCCACTCCTTTGGGTTCATCAGCTACATGGAGAGGTGGAGCCTGCTGCATTGGCAACATCTTGCTCTCCATATTGTGCTACCCTGTCTCGCCTACCAGCTTGCGTACAATGAAGACAGCCGGGCCACAATATTTGTGGTTGACCCTGACTAATAGAGGGCCTCGTGGTGGGAGGTATGGAAAAACAGCAGGTTTTTAGCATTATAGCAAGAATCATGGTACATAATTTCACAAAAAGCTAATATGGAAGTGTAGCAAGGACAGAACATTATCATTTATTGTGAGGGGGATTGAATGTGAATGTAGGAAGTCATGCTTCAGTTATAAAGGACAGTGGTGAGAGATCATTTGGAGTGATGAACACAGTCTTGGTTCATTTTTCGAGGAAGAATGTTAAGGTTGGAAGCAGCTCAGAGAAAGTTATTGACTGTGGTGGCTATTTTTCTTAAACTTAAGACATCTAGATGCACGATGCTCAAGCTGCTGGGAACAGATGAACTGAAATCCATTGGTCGTCTCAGCAATAAAGTGTGTGGGGGGCGGTTTGGGAGGGTCAGCTCACACAAAATTGAGTTTCAGGTCTTAGATCTCAATTAATCAGGAAGCGATTTCCGACATCATTCTTTCAGCTAGTTTTAATTTCTTCATATCATTTGGCTGTCTGGGATTTCTATAAAATTGTCTAGATTAATTTTGAAGTTGCTTAAGCATCCTTAGACAATGCTATACCCTTCTCTCAGTTCCTCTGTCTCCACTGCATTTGCTCTCAGGATGGGGCTTTCCATTCCAGAACTAATGGGATGTCCTTCTTCTTCAAAAAAAGGGGCTTTCCATAGAACCATAGAACGTTACAGTACAGAAACAGGCCTTTTGGCCCTTCTTGGCTGTGCGGAACCATTTTTCTGCCTAGTCCCATTGACCTGCACCTGGCCCATATCCCTCCATACACCTCTCATCCATGTACCTGTCCAAGTTTTTCTTAAATGTTAAAAGTGAGCCTGCATTTACCACTTCCTCTGGCAGTTGTTTTATGGGAAGGATGTAATAGAGAAATGGAGGTCATTTAAGGGTGAAATTATGAGGGTACAGAATCTTTATGTTCCTGTTCGGTTGAAAGGAAAGGTTAAAGGTTTGAAAGCGCCATGGTTTTCAAGGGATATTAGAAACTTGGTTCGAAAAAAGAGGGATGTCTACAATAGATATAGGCAGCATGGAGTAAAGGAATTGCTCGAGGAATATAAAGAATGTAAAAGGAAACTTAAGAAAGAGATTAGAAAAGCTAAAAGAAGTTACGAGTTTGGTTTGGCAAATAAGGTGGAAGTAAATCCGAAAGGCTTCTACAGTTATATTAAAAGCAAGAGGATAGTGAGGGATAAAATTGGTCCCTTAGAGAATCAGGGTGGTCAGCTATGTGTGGAGCCGAGGGAGATGGGAGAGATTTTGAACGATTTCTTCTCTTCGGTATTCACTAAGGAGAAGGATATTGAATGGTGTAAGGTGTGGGAAACAAGTAAGGAAGTTATGGAACCTATGACAATTAAAGAGGTGGAAGTACTGGCGCTTTTAAGAAATTTAAAAGTGGATAAATCTCCGGGTCCTGACCGGATATTCCCCAGGACCTTGAGGGAAGTTTGTGTAGAGATAGCAGGAGCTCTGACGGAGATCTTTCAGATGTCATTAGAAACAGGGATTATGCCGGAGGATTGGCGTATTGCTCATGTGGTTCCATTGTTTAAAAAGGGTTCTAGAAGTAAGCCTGGCAATTATAGACCTGTCAGTTTGACATCAGTGGTGGGTAAATTAATGGAAAGTATTCTTAGAGATAGTATTTATAATTATCTGGATAGACAGGATCTGATTAGGAGTAGCCAGCATGGATTTGTGCGTGGAAGGTCATGTTTGACAAACCTTATTGAATTTTTTGAAGTAGTTACGAGGAATGTTGACGAGGGTAAGGTAGTGGATGTAGTCTATATGGACTTCAGCAAGGCCTTTGACAAAGTTCCACATGGAAGGTTAGTTAAGAAGGTTCAGTCGTTAGGTATTAATGCTGGAGTAATAAAATGGATTCAACAGTGGCTAGATGGGAGATGCCAGAGAGTAGTGGTGGATAATTGTTTATCGGGATGGAGGCCGGTGACTAGCGGGGTGCCTCAGGGATCTGTTTTGGGCCCAATGTTGTTTGTAATATACATAAATGATCTGGATGATGGGGTGGTAAATTGGATTAGTAAGTATGCTGATGATACTAAGGTAGGAGGTGTTGTGGATAATGAGGTGGGTTTTCAAAGCTTGCAGGGAGATTTATGCCAGTTAGAAGAATGGGCTGAACGTTGGCAGATGGAGTTTAATGCTGAGAAGTGTGAGGTTCTACATTTTGGCAGGAATAATCCAAATAGAACATACAGGGTAAATGGTAGGGCATTGAGGAATGCAGTGGAACAGAGAGATCTAGGAATAACAGTGCATAGTTCCCTGAAGGTGGAGTCTCATGTAGATAGGGTGGTGAAGAAGGCTTTTGGAACGCTGGCCTTTATAAATCAGAGCATTGAGTACAGAAGTTGGGATGTAATGTTAAAATTGTACAAGGCATTGGTAAGGCCAAATTTGGAATATTGTGTACAGTTCTGGTCACCGAATTATAGGAAAGATATCAATAAATTAGAGAGAGTGCAGAGACGATTTACTAGGATGTTACCTGGGTTTCAGCACTTAAGTTACAGAGAAAGGTTGAACAAGTTAGGTCTCTATTCATTGGAGCGTAGAAGGTTGAGGGGGGATTTGATCGAGGTATTTAAAATGTTGAGAGGGATAGATAGAGTTGACGTGAATAGGCTGTTTCCATTGAGAGTAGGGGAGATTCAAACGAGAGGACATGATTTGAGAGTTAGGGGGCAAAAGTTTAAGGGAAACACGAGGGGGTATTTCTTTACTCAGAGAGTGATAGCTGTGTGGAATGAGCTTCCTGTAGAAGTAGTAGAGGCCAGTTCAGTTGTGTCATTTAAGGTAAAATTGGATAGGTATATGGATAGGAAAGGAGTGGAGGGTTATGGGCTGAGTGCGGGTAGGTGGGACTAGGTGAGATTAAGAGTTTGGCACGGACTAGGAGGGCCGGAATGGCCTGTTTCCGTGCTGTGATTGTTATATGGTTATATAGTTCATTCCACAGTCCCACCACTCTCTGTGTGAAGAAGCCCCCCCCCCCCAATGTTCCCTTTAAACTTTTCCCCCTTCACCCTTAACCCATGTCCTCTGGGTTTTTTTTTCTCCCCTAGCCTCAGTGGAAAAAGCCTACTTGCATTCACTTTATCTACACCGATCATAATTTTATATACCTCTATTAAGTCTCCCCTCATTCTTCTACGCTCCAGGGAATAAAGTCCTAACCTGTTCAACCTTTCTCTGTAACTCAGTTTCTCAAGTCCTGGCAACATCCTTGTAAACCTTCCCTGCACTCTTTCAACCTTATTAATATCCTTCCTGTAATTAGGTGACCAAAACGGCACACAATACTCCAAATTCGGCCTCACCAATGCCTTATACTCAATACTTTGATTTATAAAGGCCAATGTAACAAAAGCTCTCTTTACTACCCTATCTACTTGTGATGCCACTTTTAGGGAATTTTGTATCTGTATTCTTAGATCCCTCTGTTCTACTGCCCTCCTCAGTGTCCTACCATTTACCTTGTGTGTTATACCTTGGTTTGTCCTTCTAAAGTGCAATACCTCCTACTTGTCTGTATTAAACTCCATCTGCCATTTCTCAGCCCATTTTTCCAGCTGTTCCAGATCCCTCTGCAAGCTTTGAAAACCTTCCTCACTGTCCACTACACCTCCAATCTTTGTATCATCAGCAAATTTGCTGATCTAATTTATCACATTATCATCCAGATCATTGATATAGATGACAAATAACAATGGACCCAGCACTGATCCCTGTGGCACACTAGTCACAGGCCTCCACTCAGAGAAGCAATCCTCCACTACCACTCTCTGGCTTCTCCCATTGAGCCAGTGTCTAATCCAGTTTACTACCTCACCATGTACACCTAGCGACTGAATCTTCCTAACTAACCTCCCATGCAGGACCTTGTCAAAGGCCTTACTGAAATCCATGTAGACAACATCCACTGCCTACCCTTCATCCACTTTCCTTGTAACTTCCTCGAAAATCTCTAATAGACTTGTTAAACATGACCTACCATGCATAAGGCCATGTTGACTCTCCCTAACAATCCCGTCTATCTAAATACTTGTAGATCCTATCTCTTAGTACTCCTTCCAATAATTTACCTACTACCGACGTCAAACTTATCGGCCTATAATTTCCCGGATTACATTTAGAGCTTTTTTTAAACAACAGAACAACATGAACTATCCTCCAATCCTCCAGCACCTCACCCGTAGAATTCGAAATTTTAAATATATCTGCCAGGGCCCCTGTAATTTCAACATTAGTCTCCTTCAAGGTCTGAGGGAATATCTTGTCAGGTCCTGGGGATTTATCTACTCTGATTTGCCTCAAGATAGCAAGAACCTCCTCCTCTTCAATCTGTATAGGTTCCATGACCTCACTACCTGTTTGCTTTACTTCCATTGACTCCATGCCAGTTTTATCAGTAAATACAGATGCAAAAAAACCATTTCAGATCTCCCCCATTTCATTTGGTTCCATACATAGCTGACCATTCTGATCTTCAAGAGGAACAACTTTATCCCTTACTATTCTTTTGCTCTTAATATACCTGTAGAAGCTGTTTGGATTATCCTTCACCTTGACTGCCAAAGCTACCTCATGTCTTCTTTTAGCCCTCCTGATTTATTTCTTAAGTATTTTTTGCACCTTTAATACTTCTCAAGTACCTTATTTGCTCCATGTTTCCTATACATGACATACATCTCTCTCTTCTTCTTTATCAGAGTTCCAATATCCCGAGAGAACCAAGGTTCCTTATCCTTATTCACTTTGCCTTTAATCCTGACAGGAGCATACAAACTCTGCACTCTCAAAATTTCTCCTTTGAAGGCCTTCCACTTACCAACGGCATCCTTGCCAGTGAACAACCTGTCCTAAACCACACTTTTTAGGTCCTTTCTCATTTCTTCAAATTTGGCCTTTTTCCAGTTTAGAACCTCAACCCGAGGACCAGATCTATCTTTATCCATGATCAAGTTGAAACTAATGGTGTTATGATCACTGGAACCAAAGTGTTCCCCTACACACACTTCCGTCACCTGTCCTAACTCGTTTCCTAATAGGAGACCTAATATTGCATCCTCTCTAGTCAGTACCTCTATATATTGATTTGGAAAACTTTCCTGGATGCATTTTACAAACTCTAACCTGACTAGACCTTTAACAGTATGGGAGTCCCAATCAATACCTGGAAAATAAAAATCCCCTACTATCACAACTTTATGTTTTCCGCAGTTGTCTGCTATCTATCTGCAGATTTGCTCCTCCAATTCTCGCTGACTATTGGGTGGTCTATAATACAACTCCATTAATGTGGTCATACCTTTCCTGTTTCTCAGCTCCACCTATATGGCCTTGGTAGACAAGCCCTCTAATCTGTCCTGCCTGAGCACTGCTGTAACATTTTCCCTGACTAGCAATGCCATCCCCCCCCCACCCTTCATCCCTCTGCCTCTATCACGTCTGAAACAGTGGAACCCGGAACATTAAGCTGCCAGTCCTGCCTCTCCTGTAGCCAAGTTTCACTAATGGCTACAATGTCATAATTCCACATGTTAATCCACACCCTCCCCACAATACTCCTTGCATTGAAATAGACACAGCTCAGAAGATTATTACCGCCACACACAACCCTTCTATTTGTGACTTTGCATGAACCTTTAACATCATTTATTTTCACCCCCGCTCCACTATCTACTCTGACACACTGGTTCCCATCTGCCTGCAAATCTAGTTTAACCTCCCCCCCCACCAATAGCACTAACAAACCTCCCTGCAAGGATATTGGTCCCCCTGTGGTTTGGGTGTAACCTGTCTCTCTCGTACAGGTCCCACCTGCCCCAGAAGATGTCCCAATGATCCTGAAATCTGAAACCCTGCCCCCTACACCAGTTCCTCAGCCATGTTTTCATCCTCCAGAGCATCCTACTCTTACCCTCACTGGCACGTGGCACAGGTAGCAATCCTGAGATTACCACCCTCGAGGTCCTGCTTTTTAACTTCCTACCAAGCTCCCTATACTCACTTTTCGGGACCTCCTCACTCTTTCTTCCTATGTCATTGGTACCGATGTGTACCATGACATCTGGCTGGTCACCCTCCCACTTCAGAATGCTGTGCACGCGATCACAGACATCCCTGTCCCTTGCACCCGGGAGGCAACAAACCACCCGGGAGTCCCTGTCGCGACCACAGAACCTCCTGTCTGTACCTCTAACTATCGAGTCCCCTATCACTACTGATCTCCTATTCTTCCCCCCTCCCTTCTGCACTGCAGAACCAGACTCAGTGCCAGAGATCCGGCTGCCGCAGCTTGTCCCAGAATCAGTGCTACCCTCACCTGGATCTCTTCCATTTCACCCACATCTGCCCTCACCCCATCCTCCCATCAGGAATAGGGTTTCTCTTGTCCTCAGCTACCACCCCACTAGCCTCTGCACCCAACACATACTTCTCTATAACTTCAGTCATCTTCAACAGGATCACACAGCCAAGCATATCTTTCCATCCCCCCTCCCACTTCCCGTTAACTGCTGGGATCGCTCCAAAGGCAACCCCCCCCCCTTCTCCATTCGTCCCTCCCCACTGATCTCCTGCCTGGTACTTATCCTTGCAAGCAGAACAAGTACCACACCTGCCCATACACCTCCTCACTCACTACCATTCAGGGCCACAAATAGTCCTTCCAGGTGAGGTAACACTTCACCTGCGAGTCTGTTGGGGTTATCTACTGTATCTGATGCTCCCAGTGTGGCCTCCTGTATATCGGTGAGAGCCGATGTAGATTGGGAGACTGTTTCACTGAGCACTTGCACTCCATCTGCCAGAAAACGTCAGATGTCCCGGCAGCCACCTATTTTAATTCTACTTCCCATTCCCATTCTGACATGTTAGTCCACGGCCTTCTCTGCTGCTGCGATGAGGCCACACTCGGGTTGGAGGAGCAACACCTTATTTTCCTTTTAGATAGCCTCCAACCTGATGGCATGAACATTGATTTCTCAAGATTCTGATAATTTCTTACCTGCCCATCACCTCCCTCTGGTGCTCTTCCCCTTAACTTACTTCCATAGTATTCTACCCTTTCCTATCAGATTCCCCCTTCTTTAGCCCTTTTTATGTCTTTCACCCATCAAATTCCCAGCTGCTTACTTCACCCCTCCCCAGGTTTCACCTACCACCTACCACCATGTACATCTCCTCCCCTCCCCCCTTCCTCATCTTTTTTACCCAGTCCCGATGAAGGGTCTCATCCCAAAATGTTGATTGTTTACTCTTATCCAGTGATGCTGCCTGGCCTGCTGAGTTCCTTAGCATTTTGTGTTTGTTGCTTGGATTTCCAGCATCTGCAGGTTTTCTTGAGTTTGTGATCCATAGGCCGTGTGGTGGTGTTGCAAACATACCAAGGCAGAAAATCAGTGAATCTCATAAAATAGTTAAGAATCTGATTGTGGGAGCTCTGTTGCAGGTTAGGGCCCACGCTTGCATAAGCAAAAAGCCTCGGAACTGAATGGGACATGAGATTCGAGAGAGTCAATTAATATCGATTGGTTGGTCAGACTGCCAAAGGGAGAGATTAAAGATCTCAGTAAACACTCCCGTCTGTTGATCGGCACAGGTCCTTAGAAATTGGCCAGGAATCCTGTCTGCAGAATGAAAGAACAGTAGGGTGGGGATGGTGCAAAGAACAGAGTTCAACTGCAAATTAATTTAAAACTCTTAATCCAAAGGTGATAAGAAAACTAAGAGTAAAGGCCCAAGTACAGGATAGGAAGTATATTGCCGATTTAATGGAATTAGTCACCAGGAAACGTAAAATTAGCTCAAAGGTCAGATATTTGCAAGCTGGGCAGAAATTCTTCAGGTACGTTCATATTGCTAGAGGGTGAAAAGCAGGGAGAATGGACAAGCACCAACATTGCTGGAAACAATCTTGCAACATGCAGACCTGCTAGCGTGACTGGGACTTGAAGAAACAGCAAGAAACTCCATGCAAAATTGTAGGATTTGGCAGTAACAATAAGCAGAGCAGGTATACACAATTATAAGGGTATAGATAGATGCAGGAAGATTGTTTCCGATGTTGGGGAAGTCCAGAACGAGGGGACACAGTTTAAGGATAAAGGGGAAGCCGTTTAGGACCGAGATGAGGAAAAACTTCTTCACACAGAGAGTGGTGAATCTGTGGAATTCTCTGCCGCAGGAAACAGTTGAGGCCGGTTCATTGGCTATATTTAAGAGGAAGTTAGATATGGCCCTTGTGGCTAAAGGGATCAGGGGGTATGGAGAGAAAGCAGGGACAGGGTGCTGAGTTGGATGATCAGCCATGATCATACTGAATGGAGGTGCTGAATGGCCTACTCCTGTACCTATTTTCTATGTTTCTATGTAAATGTAAGCAGGCTTTTTCCACTGAAGTTGGGTAAAGGGTGAAAGGTGAAAAGTTTAAGGGAAACATGAGGGGAAACTTCTTCACTCAGAAGGCTGTGAGGAGTGAAATGAGCTGCAGCACAAGTGTTGCATACAAGCTCAACTTCAACATTTAAGCAAAGTTTGGATAGGTACAAGGATGGTAGGGCTGTGGTCCCAGTGCAGGTCGATGGAAGTAGGCAGTTTAAATGGTTTGGCACAGACTAGATGGGCTGAAGGCCTGTATCTGTGCTGTACTTCTGTATTACTCTATGGTGCTATAACTATGAAATCAGGAGCATAGAACTAGTGGCAATCACAGCATATCGGGTTACCTGCTTTAAGACTGAGCAGAGGAACAATTTCTCATTTGTATTGTTCTGCATCTCCACAGCTTTTTTTCATATCAGTATCAATAGACTTGAAAGACCATATATGGATATATCAAGTTTCAATACTTGACCAGCAGTTCCCCATGAAACACTAAAAAATAAGTGAAATTTTAAAGATAAAAATTAATTTAGAATTGTGGTGTATCATTCTTTCAGAATTTATTTAATGCTGGAGTTTTAAAATTTATTTTTATTTCTTTTTTAAAATATAAATAAAACACTTACAGTTGCTTTTCATTTATCTCTTGCTTTTTTTCTCAATTCCATCTTTCCTATTATTTATTTTGATCTTTGTAAACTATTTGCCATTGAATAAATAGTTATAGTTCCTGGTTTAATTTCTGCATGTGTCAGTAAGGATTGCTAAATCAGGTCGTTTGAAGAGTCATACCATGCTTTGGCTTGTCTAATTACACTTGTGAAGAGTAACATACTGGAGAAATGTTTAGGAATGGTATCCAAGAAATTTGACAAAAAAAGTTTGATCTTAACTGATAATATTAAGCAGGATGATCTCGTTGGCAATATGTTTGTTACCCCTTCTGATTTTTGATTGCGTTAGTTTCTTTTTCTTAGGCAGGTCCTCAAAATTGAAGGTGATTTGTTACCTCTCTGGTTTTGTAGGTTCCAGGGTGGCTAAAGAGGCCAATGTGGGAATAACCAATGTGATGAGATGAGAAGTCCTTGGCAGGGTGGACAGGTAGGCAGATTTTAAGGTGGTGGACTCTTTCTGTTGCATGCACAGGGTTTCGATGTACTCCTAATACATGGATTTAAGGTTCCCTGTGCCATCCCAAGTGGCCCATCTCTACCTGGATTAGTCATGGGCTGTAGGTTCATGGCAGTGAGTGGTGATATTGCACCTCTTTAACAAACATTTCAGTGCATCTTGGATTTTTTTTCTATCTCCACAGGGCTTGGAAAGGAGTACCTTTGTGAGTCCAATATCAAGATTATAAAGATAAAAATAAAGATTAGCTTTATTTGTCATATGTACATCAAAGCGTTGAAACTCACCATGAAGTATGTTGTTTGTGTCAAAACCAATCAGCAAGGATTGTGCTGGGACAGCCTACAAGTTTTGCCATGCTTCCAGCGCAGGAATAACATGCCTGCAACTCATTAACCCTCATTGAAAGCCTTTGAAATGGGGGAAGAAACCGGAGCACCTTCAGGAAACGCTCACAGTCAGGAGGAGAATATACAAACTCCTTGTGGACAATCAGTGATTGCTAGTGTTGTAAAGCAATCACACTAACTGCTACACTACCCTGGATACATAACTGCTTGGCAGTAGCTAAGGACTCCGAGATGGGACTATTGACCGGTGAAGTGAGCACTGATTGGTTCGCATATCCTTTCAGAGCACTTGGAGGAGTTTGTGGAGATAGGATTGGTGGTATATTTACAGAATGTTCAGATGCCTGCTGGAGTTAGTCCAGCTCTCAGAATACTTCAGTTTCCTGTTTATCTATATGACGCAATAAAGTTGAAATTACCCACAATTAACGCAATAAAATAAAGATCAGCTGGTCTTATTCCAGGCTGTGTACTGTGCAGAACATTTACCTATCAAGTGACAAGTTGGAAATAAATGAAAAACTGAGCCAAGATGGAAGCTTGTCCATTATTCTATGAATTTACCAAAGAGAAAGCAGACATACTGTAGTTTCCTCTTTATTCCCTTATGAATATGATTACTGCTGTTCAGAAGCATAGCATCATTCCCGCAGAGACATCATTCAGACACATGAGAACTTTTAATCCTAAAATAGCCAACAATCTTGAATCAGGAAAAGGTACAAAAATATTTAAATAATTGGTCACTGAACTTACAATACAGCTTCTGAATCTTAATAAACATGGGATTACACAGCTTTACATCAAAGAGAGTTCATGGCACATTATTTTATGGATCTCTGCTGCTTCATTTTGGTAATTAAACAACATTAAAGCAAAAGTGATGCTTATGCAAGCCTGGGTAATGTATATTGGAGAGTAATTTGAAGATGCTTCCCATAGAATTGCTGCTCTTGCCTATCTCAGCTGTAGAAGTCATAAGCCAAGGAAGCATAGATTAGCAGTACAGGTATTAGAACTGCTTCCTTACCACTCGAGTGACTTGGGTTCAATTCCATCCTCCAGCATTGTGTGTGTGGAGTTTGCAAGTGACCTCTTGGGTTTCCTCTGGATGTCCGAGGTTTCTTTCCATATCCTAAAGACACTGGTGAGTTCACTGTAATATGCCCCTAGTGCAGGGGTGGCAAACCTTTTTGAGACTGTGTGGTCAAATTGTTCAAAGTCTTCTAAAAAAATTCTCTCATGTGCCATGGTAATTTTGAGCAGAGATTATCATTGATTAATGAATTAGTATAACAGAAACAGATTGAAATAAATGAAGCATTTTAGAAAGCCTGTTAAAATCATTAATATTAATCTTTTCAAAAGACCATAACATTATTTCTGAACAGTATTGTTATTGTAACCATTTACTATCCAAGTACTGATGAGCACACCAGGTCTGTAAGGAGTTCAAACTGCTCATCCAACGTCACACACACTTGCTTCTCTGACCAGTCTGAGAAGTTTTCTGTGAAAATATTTCACTCCTCTTATGTTGTAGAAAAATAATTCCCTACTTCATTTGATAGTAACAGTAATCATTATGTATCCTCTTATTGTGGGGTTCAAAGATATTAGGAGTTGCATTGCATGCCGCATGCAAAACGAATTCTTGCGGGTGCCTTAGGCATGCGTACAATAGGCTTCGTTCATCACCCCTATGTGTAGTTGATTGGTGGATTATGGGGAATATTGATAGGGATGGTGAAAATGAAATTGGATACTTAGAACATGGAACAGTACAGCACAGTGTAGGCCTTTCGACCATGATGTTGTGCCAACCTTTAACCCACTCCATAATCCATCTAATTCTTCCTTCCTACATAGCCCATAACTTGCCATTTTTCTTTCCTCCCTGTGCGTATCTATGAGTCTCTAAAATATCCCTAATATATCAGCCTCAACCACCATTACTGGCAATGTGTCCTAGGCACTTCCCACTCTATGTGTAAAAGTCATTCTCTAACATCTCCCCTAAACCTTCCTTCACTCACCTTAAAAGGATGTCCACTGCCACTGTTACCTTGGGAGAAAGGCACTGGGTAACAATTCCATCTATGCCTCTTATATACACCTCTATCAAGAGTCCTCTCATACTCCTTCACCCCTAAGAGAAAAGCTCTTTGCTCAATCAATTTCCTCATAAGACATGTTCTCTAATTCTGGCAGCATCCAGGTGGGTTTCCTCAGCTCCCTCTAATGCTCCACATACTTCCTAAAACGAGGCAACCAGATCTGAACAAAATACTCCAAATGTGGTCTAACCAGAGTTTGATAGAGGTGTAACATTATATTATGGCTCTTGAACTCAATCCCCTGGCTAATGAAGCCAACACACCATATGCCTTCTTAACCACACTCTCAATTTGCATGGCAACTTTGAGGGATTGATGCATTTGGACCCCAAGATCCCTTTGTTCCTCCAAAGTGCTATGGATCCTGCCATAAACCTTATATTTGCCTTCAAGTTCAAGCTTTGAGAGTGTAGCACTTCACACTTTTCCAGATTAAACTCAATAATCCAATTCTCAGCCCAGCTCTGCATATGGCTTATGTCCTGCTGTAACCTAAGACAATCTTCTACATTATTCACAACATTTCAGCTTTGGTGTCATCTTCAAACTTACTAACTCACCCTTCAACTTCCTCATCCAAGTCATTTATAAAAATGACAGGGAGTTGGGGTCCTGGAACAGATCCCTGCAGAACACCACCAGTCACTGACCTCCAGGCAGAATGTGCTCCATCTACTACTACCAGCATCTGTCTTCCATGGGCTTACCAATTCTGAATCTCGTGCCTCTGGACTTTCTGGATGATCTTTCCTTGGGGAGCCTTGTCAAATGCCTTAATGAAATCCATGTCCTTAATGCTCTACCTTCATCAATTTGTTTTATTACATCCTTGAAAACTTCTATCAGGCTTGTGAAACACAACCTGCCTCTCGCATAGCCATGCTGACAATCCTTAATAGGACCATGCCTCTCCAAATATTGCCACAGTAGGTCAATGGCAGATACAATCTCAATGGCTCTCCACATGGCTTTTGACCACCTGGACAACACAAACACCTATTTCAGGATGCTGTGCATCGACTATAGCTCAGCATTTAATACCATCATTCTCACAGTCCTGATCGAGAAGTTGCAGAACCTGGGCCTATATACCTCCATCTGCAATTGGATCCTTGACTTCCTAACCGGAAGACCACACAATCTGTGCAGATTGGTGATAACACATATTCCTCGTTGACGATCAATACTGGCGTACCTCAGGGGTGTGTGCTTAGCCCACTACTCTACTCTCTATATACCCATGACTGTGTGGCTAGGCACACCTCAAATACCATATATAAATCTGCTGATGATACAACCATTTTTGGTAAAATCTCAGGTGGTGACAAGAGGGTGTACAGGAGTGAGATATACCAGCTAGAGTGGTGCCACAGCAACAACCTGGCACTCAATGTCAGTAAAGTGAAAGAGCTGACTGTGGACTTCAGGAAGGGTAAGATGAAGAAACACATACCAATCCCCATAGAGGGATCAGAACTGGAGAGAGTGAGCTGTTTCAAGTTCCTGGGTATCAAGATCTCTGAGGATTTAATCTGGTCCCAACATATCGATGTAGTTATAAAGAATGCAAGACAGCGGCTATACTTTATTCAGAGTTTGAAGAGATTTGGCATATCAACAAATACACTCAAAAACTTCAATAGATGTACTGTGCAGAGCATTCTGACAGGCTGCATCACTGTCTGGTATGGGGGGGGGGGTGGCTTCTGCACAGGACTGTAAGAAGTGCAGAGGGTTGTAAATTCAGTCAGCTCTATCTTGGGTATTATCCTATAAAGTACCCAGGACATCTTCAGCAAGTGGTGTCTCAGAAAGGCAGCGTCTTTATTAAGGACCTCCAGCACCCAGGGCATTTCCCTTTTCTCACTGTTACCATCAGGTAGGAGGTACAGAAACTTGAAGGCACACACTCAGCGATTCAGTAACAGCTTCTTCCCTTCTGCTATCTGATTCCGAAATGGGCATTGAACCCTTGGACATGACCTCATTTTTGTTAATATACAGTGTTTCTGTATTTTTGCATGTTTTTAATCTATTCTATATATGTATACTATAATTGATTTACTTATTATTTTTTTCTCTCTCTGCTATATTATGTATTACATTGAACTGATGCTGCTGTTAACAAATTTCACATCACATACCAGTGATAATAAACCTGATTCTGATTCAAGTGCTTGTAAATCCTGTTCCTATGAATCCTCTCCATTAGTTTGCCCAGCACTCAAGAAAGACCTACTGGTCTGTAATTCTCTGAATATTCCAGTGTTTGACTCGAAATGCCAGTAATTCCTTTCTTCCTACAGATGCTGCTCAACCCATTGAGTTCTTCCAACAGATTGTTTGTCATTCCAGATTCCAGCATTTGAGATCTCTTACATCTCCATTGCGAATGGGTGCTTGATGGTCAGCATGAGCTCAATGGGTTGATGCATCTGTTTCTGTGTTGTGTGACTATTCCTCTACACTGACAGTTGTGGAAGCATTGATAATCACAGGTTAAATTATGAGGTAAAAATTCTATCACTTAGTACAACGTCTTTTGTCAGTGGACAATGTGCTGGCAAAGTCCGTTCTGATTTGTGATATGCATCCTTAATTTAAGGAGAAGAAAAGGTACTGAGGAATCAGGGGCATGCACCTGCTTGCTGGTGAGTTTTCAATTGTTCATCATTACTCAAAGGTGTTGCTTCTATCTGATTGATGGTGACATCAATCTTCCTCCAAAATTTCATTACAATGCTTCCTCCCGTTATTCCCATCCTGGCTGTCATTCTCAGACCAGCCTTTTTCCCCCATCATCTCCCTTACTCCTGATCTGCTCTTCAACTCATACCTTCCACTGTCACCCCATCCACACCTATCTCCTGAACATTTCCACAAGCCTCTGGCTCCTCCCTCCTCTTTCCATTGCCTCTTGTCTTATTCCCTAATTTCTACACCAGGGGTTGGCAACCTTTTTGCCTCTGTGGGCCGGATCGCGTATTAGTGAGCGGACGGTGGCCAGATAAATGCCATAAAAAACTTGAAATATGGGAATGATCTATGTTTGTATTTAAATTCATCTAGTTATGTTTTGCCTCAAATTAATGAATAACGCATGCTAGAAAATTTTTTGTGCTTAAGGTTGCATACCCCTGTTCTACACTATAATCTTCTCCAGCTTCACCTGCTTCTCCTCCCCCCACATCTCATTTTGCAGTCTTTCCACCATCTTCTCTCCTACCTTTGTCAAAAATACTTCCTCCAGGATCTTTAATATTTCCAATTCAGGCTATGATGGAAGAATTACCACTGTGCATGTTTGCGTCTCTGGTGCTTGTTCCACCATGAAAAGCTGACCTCTGTTAAACGATGGAACCCATTCAAGAGTGGAACAAGTACAGCTCTTGTATCTTGATGAGATATCCAATAACAAATGTAAGAGATTTTGGACAGTAAGCAACAAGTGAGTTCAGGACTGTGGAATTCAATTCAAGGATTAGTGTTTGTGTTAGAAGTATTATTAACATTCAAGGTTAGATTGAAAGAGAAAAGAATAATAAACATGAAATAAGGTGGTTTGTTCAATTTCTGTTATACTTGTGGATGCAGAGTTAACCAGGTGGATTGAGTGGCTTGTCAATGTCCTGTCAAATTTAGCTTTTTCTGTGAAATGTGGGACGCCATGATCTACTGTTCTCATTCACTTCCAATGACAAGGGTATCCATTTGATATCAAATGTCATTCAAAGAGTGTTACACATCACATTATTCTTAAGGTCATAAAGTCATAAGTAATCTCATGATTGTACACTTTAAAAAATTGTACAAGTTGGCATGGAACACATAAATGCATATTTCTGTGATGAATCAAATAATCCAGGTAACTTTTGAAGCAGCATTTCTGTAAGTTTTCCTATATAATTTTTTCCCCAGCATTGTGACATCAGTACTAAGATACAACAGATTCGCAGAACAAATGTTACACAGTACCTTGCATTAACATTAACACAACATAATCATATTCCTCAAAGCCATTGGGTTTTGAGGATGGAATATCCCCCAATGCTCATACTGCAACACTTTACAAGTTGACTTTCCAAGACATGGATGGAGATGGACCTCTAGCAAAAATTCACAACCTCTCTTCATTCATAGTCATAAAGCAGAAGCCCTTCAGCCCATGCTCTTTGTTCTGAGTTACTAGTCATTGACTCGAACCTGGAATGTGGCCTCACCCCACACCCCACCCATTGAGGAGAATATCCCAACTTCTTTTAAATGTTGAAATTGAACCTGCATCCACCACTTCCTCTGGTAGCTCATTCCCCACTTGCACCACCCTGTGAGTGAAGAAATTCCCCCTCAGCTTCTCCTTAAAACATTTTGCCTTTCACCACTTCATAATGTACTGGTTAGGCACAGGAGTACGTTCAGCCAGAGACTCATTCCACCAAGATGCAACACTGAGCATCATAGGAAGTCATTCCTGCCTATGGCCATCAAACTTTACAACTCCTCCCTCGGAGTGTCAGACATGCTGAGCCAATATGCTGGTCCTGGACTTATTTCCACTTGGAATAATTTAGTATTATTATTTAATTATTTATGGTTTTATATTGCTATATTTCTACATTATTCTTGATTGATGCAACCGTAACGAAACCCAATTTCCCTCGGGATCAATAAAGTATGTCTGATTCTGATTCTGATTAAACCTATGACTTCCAGTACTAGCTTCACCCAGCTTGCTTGCACTAGCCCAGGGTTTCCTAACCTTTTTTATGCCATGGACCCCTATCATTAACCAAGAGGTCCATGGATGCCAGTTTGAGAATCGTTGCACTATCCCCATCTATACCCCTCATAATTTTGTACACCTCTAACAAATCTCCATCATTTTCCTATGCTCCAGAACATTAAATCCTAACCTATTGAACATTTCCATATAATTCAGATCCTCAAATTCCTCCAACATCCTGGTTAATTTTCTCCATACTCTTTCAATCTTATTGACATCTTACCAGTAGGTAGGTGACCAAACCGCAGACAGTACTCATAATTAGGCCTCAACAACATGGCATCCCAACTTCTGTACTGGATATTTGATTTATGAAGGTTGATGTGCCAAAAGCACTCTTTATAACCCTATCTATCCGGGACACCACTTTCAAGGAATTTGGATCTATATTCCCAGATTCCTCTGTTCTACCGCACTCCTAGAGACACTGAAGTAATGTCCATCTTCTTGAAAGGAGACAAATTCATTGAGCTCCAGGACAGAGATGATATACTCTTTATTTTGTTATGAAGCTCCAAGTCATTGGCTTGCTCATTGTAGAATATAAAACACCAGATATCTATAAGGCAACAATCTTCGAACAGTTTTTCTTAGGTGTTCAACACAAACCCTGTCATAAAAATCCATGATAATCTCTCGCACTCCAATCTTGGGCATTACCCCCAGCACAATTATCACTGATGAAGCTATCCATTGCCTTCAATGGGTAGCAAAGTGTTTGGCTAAGGAAAATAATCTTCAAAGATCAGTGCAAACTTCATGATAACTCAGACAGCCATGATCCCCGTGCTCCCAGTTATGTAAAGTGAATGGTTTACTGACAGTGAGCACCTGGAAGCACTGGAGAATTAGCAACAAAACCCTCTCTGGGAAAAAAAAACATCCTGTTGTGCGTACCACACTCAGAGCCTTTTCCCAGCCCAGCATCTTCTGATTTGATGCTCAGACCGCAGCTCACACTCAACCTACTCCAGTAGGTGGGACAAATACCCCCTGGTATAAACACTCTATTCCAAGGCCATTCATGACAAATGATTTCCAAGCAGATGGGGAGAAACACGGCATGCAAAATTTGATACTTCTTACTATAAGCATCTATTTAGTGTGTATTTTGAACTTTTGGACAAAATCATATCACAGAACTTTGGAAGGCTGGTTTATTGTGCTTTAAGTTTGTAGGTCCGTGTATTATAATATCACTGTGTAGGTGGAATTCTCTGACTGTTCTCATTTTTTAAAAAAGATAGTATAGTTGCAACAAAGGTTTTCTGATTTATACTCATAATGACTTTCTTAGGAGCATGTTGGTCAAGGAGAATGTCAGATTTTCAGTTTTTAGTTTGGTCTTGTGTTTTGCTCTGCCTTCACACTGCAATATTACGGTTTGCTGATTTATTTCAAATTTATAGGCTGAATACTTCAACAAGAAGCATCTATGATTTTAGCAGGATAACAGCTGAAACTTCTAGAGAAACATGTCAAAGAACAGAGAGAAGATAAACTAACAATCATGAATTTTCCCTTGATTTATGACACCCCACAAGCAATCTTTAACATAGGGAAGAAGTCACTTTGTATTTAGTCTCCTACTTCAGAGTTAATAACTTAGTAAAGACCCTCATTAAATAAATGCCACTATTGATTACGTAATATTAGTTATCATAATTCAAATATCCTTAGCTTAAGGACACAGTATGGTGTTATTGAAATGCATTTCTTTTTACTTCTCATTTCCCTGCCTACACATTCTTAAAACTCTGCCACTGTTAATCTGTAACTGTTCCAGGTGAACCTGCTCTACAATTCTTCCTCTCCCCCCTACTAAATCAATAAAGGAGAACGTACTTTGCTTTCTTACAGTCGATTGAATAACAGGAACTTATACTGTCTGTGCATTTATTTCTGAATATCATAACCATATATTGTTAAAAATCCTCAGGAATATTGTGTGCTGCTAACATTATAAATGATTAACTTTTAATTAATGTCCAGAGTTAATCTCATTACCTGACGTATTTTTAAGAAACAGTTCAAAATAAATGTATTATCAAAGTACATTGACGTCGTCATATACAAACCTGAGATCCATTTTTGTGTGGGCATATTCAATAAATCCATAATAGAATCAATGGAAGACGGCGTGAACTAGGGATTCCAATCAGTGTGCAAAGGCAACAAACTGTGCAAATGCAAAAAAATAAAATAAATAATAAACAATATCAAAAAACGTGAAATGAAGAGTCCTTGAAGGTGAATTAATAGAATGTGGGAACATTTCACTGATGAGGCAAGTGAAGTTGAGTGAATTGATCCTCAAGAGCCTGATGGTTGAGGGGTAATGTTCGTCCCTGAACCTGGTAGTGAGAGTTGTGTGGCTCCTTTAACTTCTTCCTGATGGCAGTAGTGAGAAGAAATCATGACCTGGGTGTTGGAGATATTTGATGATGGATACTGCTTTCCTCTGACAACACTCTATGAGATGTGCTCAGTGGTAGGAAAGGCTTTACCCATGATGGGCAGGGCTGCATCCACTAGTTTTTTTTTAAAATAGGATTTACCATTCAAGGGCATTGTTGTTTCCATACTAGGCTGTGATGCAGCTGATCAATATACTCTCCATTAAATATCTATAGAAGGTTGTCAATGTTTTAAATGTCATGCTAAATCTTTGCAAGCTCCTACGGAAGTAAAGACGCTGCCGTGCTTTCTTTGTAATTGCGTTTACGTGCTGGACCCAGAACAAGTAACCTGAAATGATAAGACTGAGGAGTTTAAAGCTGCTAAGCCTTTCCACACATGGTTTTCCAGTTTCCTCCTCTTAAAGTCAATAATCAGCTCCTCGGTCTTGCTGACATTGAGTAAGAGATTGTTGTTATGGCACCACTCAGCTAGATTTTCAGTCTCCCTCCTACATGCTGATTCATCACCACCTTTGATTCAGTCTATGAGAGTGGTGTTATCAACAAACTTGAACATGACATTGAAGCTCTGCATAATCATAAATGTAAAACGAGTAGACCAGGGCCTTGTGCACATAGCCTTGTGGTGCACCTGTGCTGATGGAGATGTGGAGTAGGAAATAGCAACCAATAATGTATTTTGCGTCAACATTTACTTACGTTGAACATCTGCAAAAATAGTAAGTAACTGCTGTGCAATTGATGGGAAATACAAGTAAATGGTTATAAAAACTTACTTACAACCTTAGTATGAAAAAAATCAACTAGGTATATTTTTATTGCACAATTTAATTAATGCACCATGAACAATAGATTTCAAGCTGAGAGTAACAAGTGTGAGGTAACAAGCAGTTGTTTACTTTCTTCTGGCTTGAGGTCCTTCCTGCTGCTGAATGTGCATCAGCTGCAAGGGGTGAAGAGGGAGTGAGTGTTGACTGAAGCAGTTATTCAAAAAAGGCAGTTCTGACATCAAATGAATGTTGCCTTTTGATCTGTTATGCGCAATTCTCATGTGTAAGGATGTCCATGTTTTGTATTCCATGAGCTACCAAGATGTGAAGGGACGTGGATGCCATTTTTGTGCAACCTGTTGTCCAGAGGAGGTTTGTGAGGATGATCCCAGGAATGAAAACATTAATGCATGAGGAGTGTTTGATGGTTCTGTAGTCACTGAAGTTTAGAAGAATGAGGGGAGATCCCATTGAACCCCACTGAATTTTGAAAAGGCTTCAAAGAGTAGAAATGGAAAAAATGTTTCGAATATTGGGAGAGTCTAGGGCCAGAGGGAACAACCTCAAAAAGTGATCTTGCAATCTGTAAGAAGTCAAGGAATACTTGCAACACCATGCCCTGTGCAATTTCTTTCAGAACAGAGATAAGGCTGAATTTCTTTAGCCAGAGGGTGATGAATCTGAGGAGTACATTGCCACTGAAGTCTGTGAAGGCCAAGTCGTTGGGTATATTTGAAGTGAAGGCTGATACATTCTTGATTATTAAGGGTATCAGAGATTTTAGGGAGAAAGCGGAATGGGGTTGAGACAGAAATAAAATTGGCCATGATTGACTGGCAGAACAGAATTGATGGGCTGAATGGCCTAATTCCACTCCTATGTTTTATGGCTTATACACAGTAATTGCTCATGAGAATTGTGCAGAACAGATCAATCATAAGACCAATCAGAAGGCAACATTCATTTGATGTCGGAGCAGCTTTTTGCAAATTAATGCTTTAGTCAATGCGCCCTCTTCACCATTGCAATCAGCACACATACAAGAATAGAAAGGATCCCCAGCCAGAGAAAAAATAAACTGATTTTTACTCTGTTGTTTGCTGCTCCAATTCTAAGTGGTTTCTGGGCTCTTCATAGGTGTTCCTTGTTTCAAAATTGCACAGGGCATGGTGTTGCAAGTATTCCTTGATTTCTTACAGATTGCAAGATCACTTAACTGAGTTTTTTTTTCAGTTATAGGATAGTTGTTATGAATCCTCCTTAAAATGCTGCATGGCTAAAGACCGCATGGAGCAAGATAGACTTCTGGAAGAAGGAATGGAGAGGAAAGGGCCCCGCAACCCCAGAAAGAACATCATCTCAATAAGAATGTCCTCAATGAAATCTGATTCTGGTTTCAGACAAAATCATGTTCTCAGATTTGGGCAACGATCGCATTATCTGAGGCTGTCAAGTTGACTATGATGATGAATCTCAGAGTTTGGCTCCAACTGGAAAGGTGGTGGAGATATTTGCAATGTTTTATAGTTTGCTGCCACTTTTCAGAACTGCCTTTTCATCTCATTCTTGTTTGTCAGTGGCAGTCTTCCACACCAACTCCATACCCATTCTGGTTGGTTAGTACATGTCAACTCTGTCATATACTGGAAACAGTAGTAATCTTACTAGGGCTGGCATACAGCCAAAGGCAGTAACTCATATTGATCTCTGCTTAGTACCGTGGCAGCCATCATGATTTCTCCATTCTGCTGCTGTCCCCTACTTCAGTTGTATATCAATCTGTATAGCAGTCAGAAAAGGGACCTACTGATTAATATGTTATCCACTGATAGTGTGATTTGTAATTACAACTCGTGAATGTGTGCAACACAATGAAAACCTTACAGCTAAGTTTAGACTCCTTAACCATGGAAAACTTCTCAGCAGAATTGTTGTGCAGAAGAACCTCTCTAAACACTGAACATGTTGAACCTTGAGGGGATGGAATATAGCAGCAGAAGACCACAAACATGCACTGAGTAGCACTTCATCAATTAGAGAAAGTGCATAATAACATGGCCACTGAATATGTTTCAGTGAAATCCAGGTGGCCCAGCGGTACAGCCAGTGAAACAGAGCTAGAATCAGAGCTTCCCTCCCAACCTTCAGTGCTGTCTGTATGGAGTCTGCATGTACTCCTTGTGACCGTGTGAACTGATAGAGTGTGCTCCACTTTCCTCTCTTACTCCAAAAACATGCAGGTTAACTGGCCACTGTACATCACCCCAGCTGTGTTGACAAGTGGTAAAATCTAGGGAGAAATAGATGGAATGTGAGGAAGATAATAAGTAGAAGTAACAACACAAGGTAATGGAATAATAACATTAGTTCCATTGTGTGGTTAATATCAATGGATGGTTGACATTGGGGGGTGGGGGGGGGGAGGGTCAAAGAATCTGTGTCCATGATGATCTGTTCTAGAACTTTTTCTCTACCCACTGATCAAAGGAGACCTCAAATACTTAATCAAATTCTGAGCACAGATGTACTGGATGAAAATCTTTTAGATGTTGCAGATAGACAGCACAGAAGTAAGCCTTTCAACTCAACTGCTCCATTACGACTATAATGCCTCATCCAAACTAGTTCTATTTGTCTGAGCTTTACCCTTAACCTTGTAAACCTTTCCAATGCAACCGGTCCAACAGTCTTTTAAAACTTGTTATTGTACCTGACTCAGCTATTTTCTCCAGTTGCTCGTTCTACATTGGTATCATCCTTTGCGTAAGAAGTTAGCCCTTAAGTTTCCTTTAAACCTTTCTCTTCTCACCATAAACCTACCACCACTTCATTTCCCAACCCTGGGAAAAAGAGTAGATTCACCCTATCAATGCCCCGCATGATTTTTTTGTTTTTTTACACCTCTAAGGTCACATCTTCATCTGCTCAGAGGAATAAAGTTCTAGCTTATCCAAACTCTGTCTATAGCCCAGTCTCTCCAGTCCTGGTAACATCTTTTTCTACACTTTTTCCAATTTAAAAGCATCTTTCATTCAGCAGGGTGGCCAAAACTGGACAAGTACTTCACGTGTAGCAGCATCAGCATCCTTCTGTTCTCCCACACTCCCCAGGGAGTGAAATATAATTATAAATACTGCAATACTTGCAAGCTCAAGCAGAATCTATGGAAAGAGAAGCCATTAATGTTACAGGTCAAAGCTCCTTCATCAGAACTTGAAGGAAGGGTACCAAACATTATCACTGTGGTCTGCCATCTGCCCAATTTATGTTTGTCTTCCATTGCTAATCACTCATTTAAATTTGCCTTTTTCTCATGTGTGCTTCTTTCAACTGAAAACTCAGTTTCTCTATTTTTGGAATAAATTTTTAAGCAAATAAATTACATGAATAACCTTGAGATATTTTAATGTAAAACTTGGTAATTTATCCCAATTACATTGGTATTTGTTGTGCATGTTTCCCAATTGTAAACTTTCTACATGTATATTTGCATGTTTTAGTGTTACTCGTTCTGGCTTGTAACTGACCCATGTTGTCTTTGCACAATGCATTCTAAAGTACACCAACACAAGCTTCTCACACAATCATACACCACTATAACAACTCATTTTGGCCTACCTCATCTGTGCCATTCATGATGCCTATCAATGCTAATTGTGTTTGCCTGCATTACAGCCTAATCTGTCCATGCCTTTCCTAAGAAGGCATCCAAATGCTTCTTGAATGTTGAAGATTGAATTTCCATCTACCACCTCCTGTCATCTTCTTAGGAGGTAATCAATCGCCTTCTGCCACTCAGATTTCCTTTGAATTTATCCCCTCGCTTTAAATCTGTGCCATCTAGTTCTAAACTGCCCTGTGTAAAAGACTATCAGTCATCTCTATGCCCCATATTATTTTATGACATTATTATGTATAAGAACACCCTCAGTCTCTTAAATTCCAGTAAGAATAAACCATGTCTCTTCAATCTCTCCTTTTAACTACAGCTCTCCTTTCTAACCAATATCCTGGAAAATCTCTTCTGTATTCTCTCTAGATCAGAGGTGAAGAGGAATTTTGTTAACCGGAGGGTAGTGAATTAGTGAAATTCATTGTCACAGCTGGCTGTGGAGGCCAAGGCATTTAATACATTTAAAGCAGAAGTTGATAGGTTCTTGATTGGTATGGGTGTCAAAGGTGACAAGAGGGTGGCAGGAGAATTGGGTTGAGGGGGAAAGTAAATCACCAATGATTAAGTGACAGAGTGGACTGGATGGGCCAAATAACTGAATTCTGCCCCCATGTTTTATGGCCTTATTGCTATCACATCTTTCTTTAAGTGAGGCAATTAGAACTGGACACCTACTACTTCCTTTCTTTATGCTGGGCTTAACTCTTAGTACGGTACAGTTGACTGACTGTTATCATCCACTAATATAAGATTATATTTCCATTAGATTTATCACAGGAAGGATGCGATAATTCGTTTAACATCTGTTGCTAAGATTTAATGTTATTTAGCAGCATCAGATAAAGAAAAAAATTATTCATCTTTAATGGCTTTCATGGTGGGAAAGGGCAGTTAAAAATCAAAAGAATAATCCAGCTGCAAACTAAGTAAGAGAGGGTTAAATTGAAAGAAAGTGCTTCATATATATTCAAGGAAGACTGGATTCTGGTTTCTCACTGTTTATTATGCATCATTTTCAAAAAGCAATTGTGGGGTAATTTATGAGAGATATGAATACTATTGCAACTCCGGTCTTAAAATACCCATGACAAATGTTACAGGGTTGGGTAAAAAAAATATAAAAAAATAAAAAATATATATATATACACACACACATATATGTATATATATATACACATGTATATATATGTATATACACACATATTTGATATAAGGAAGAGGTTACAGCTGATTTTGGTGGGTGGTCTGCATGTTGGTGTGGAGGGGAGAAAGAAATTCTGCAGAATGAAGCAGAAGAATACATTGCAGGATAACCTTGATTAAATCATTCATATTAACAAATTGACATAGTAATCTTTGTCTGGAAATACCAGTACATGCAAGTGGGAGCACTAGATAGTCACAACACACCTTTGGTTGTGGTCCCTCTATTAAAAAAACCAGCAGTATCCTTGTAGATGCTCGGGTAGATGGAGCTGGAAAGGCAGTCCATCTAAGAGAGGGGAAACTCTGATTTCAAACCTCCGCAGCCTTGCGGCCATACCCACTCATGGGAAAGGCTTTCGGGAGTAAACCCCGAGGACAAATCCAGAGCTGGAGTCCCTGAGGCAGTCCGACGTTGCCTTCAACCTCGCTCTGGCAGCTCCTGTGACATTACTGGTGCCAAGCTGTATCGGCCCTTGCCCTTCCCTTGGAGAACTTTCCAGTGGCTGGAGAGGGGAGACTCACTGTTTGGGCCGGTCTTCCATACAACCTTGCCCTGGCCTGCGCCCTGGAGGGGACACTCCAGCATCGCCTGCAAGACTTCCCAGTCCCAGATCCATGGTCTCGCAAGACTAACGGATGCCTAACCATGTGTTGCAAGAAGGACTGGGGTCAGACAGGTGAGTGGGTGAAGTAACTGGACCTGGGTGGGGCTGGTGGGAGTGAGTGGAGGTAGAGTGCCACATAGATGGGGCCAGAAGATGGTTGTAGAGAAAGGAGACCAGGAGAGGTTGAGGACATAGTCAGAAAGATTTGGATGGGAGACAGGCTTACAGACAGATAAATGTACACAGGGATTTGTATCAGGAGGATCTGAGAGAGGTGGGATTTTGATAGAGTACAAAAATTGGGCATGGAGAGGCAGATATGTGCAGGAAGAAAGTTCAGAACAAGGAGAGCTCATCAAAAGGACAGTCAGGGTGTGGTTCTTGTGGGCTTCTAGGAGACAGCAGTAAAATCAAATGCAGAGTTAGTGTTTGTGGATAGATGGTCAGGACATCAGAGCAATCAAAGGTAAGTATGAAGGTAATTCTACAGGCCGTTCCAGTCCAGCACCATGTTACTGAAACCCTCTGTAGTGGTCACAAGGTGATTCATTAGAAGTCTCTCCTGGAGTAAGTCTCAGCCTTAAATTCTCCTTAAAGCTGCAAAAGGAATATGGCCTGGAGGTTGTTATCATCCCTTGTACAGCTGACACAAACTACACCTGCTCTGCAATGATTATTCACTATGAGAAGTGGCCTGTTGAATTTCTAGAATGAAATGAAATGACCTGACAATTACATTTCCTTCTGGATGAGGATAATTTTCCATCACCTGCTGAAAAATATAAGTGTTTCAGAAATGCATTTCCAGCCCCACTTACTTTCAACAGAATAATATCACTTTGCTTTGAATAAAATATAAAAGCTGAATTATAATTCTGAAGAAAAATTATCCCCAATATTCCATTCAGTTGTGCAGAGTGATATTGAACTGCAGCTAAGTAAGACATTTATACTGGCTGAAGTGTGACTTATAGCCGAGTTAGAAAAAAAAACACTTCAAGGACCCACCACCAATAGCAGAAGATTTTTGGTGATTTTTTGGATCCTTGCTTTTGAAGCCAAGTTGAGGACGAAAATCAGATTTCTGAACTAGAGAAAAACATAGCTTATTTTGTAATCAGTTCCAAACTTTTTCCATTATCATCCTTCAGCAGAGTGGGCTTTTACATCACATTAATTTTTACATTGTCTTACCCTTCAGCAAAGCAGTTCTCTAATACAACTTGTATAAGCAACTTAAACAAGCTCTTTTTTGACGACTGCAGTTTCTAAATCCCTAAATGCTTTTTGGTGATTAGAATACTGCTCACATCTCTGAATTGGACTTTTGTTAATCCTTCCCTTGCATTCCTAAGCTGATCACCTGGTACAGTCTTCACCCAGACAAATCAGTTAGATTCCTCTTCCTCAGTTATAACCTTCTCTGCATCGCTGTTGCATCAACATCCTAAAGGTCACTAGTCTTTTGAATTTTCCCATCTTTTTCCTTTCATCTGCTAACTGATCCTTCCTTTGCTCTGACTGCGAGTCCTTAATCTGATTTATGTATTGGATAACCCAGATGAAGTTTTTTCCCCCACACCAAAAGATGAAGGTAGAGAGGCAAATAAAGTATCTTTTGAAATGACATGGAAAATCGTTCAATTTCCAAGCCTTTGAGACCTTCACAGTTCTAATAGCTCATAAAATATTCTAAAATTCAAGCACTACTTATCTGTTGCCCATTGAAGCTAATAGTTTAAAGACATTTTCCCCCAAAAGGATGCTGTTAATACTTTTTAGCTGTCGAATAATACTAGAGTTAAACCACATCATCTTAAATTTACAGTACCAAATTTATCATGATAGAAAAGTGGGGGACTATCTAGGAGGGAAGGATAGATTGATTTTAGAGTAGGCTAAAAAGTCAGCACAACTTTTTGGGCTGAAGGGCCTGTAATGTGCCGTAATATTCTGTTCTATTTTCTATTTCAAAAATTACAACTTTGCTTATAGAAATAGTTTTCAAATAGCATTCTCCTTGTTTAGATCAACTTAGATTCAATGATTAGTTCATTCAATTGTTATTTGACTGTACTTGTTTTAATTTGAAGCCACATACTTGCAGGTCCAATAGGAATCTGATGCAGAAGGAACTCTGACAAGAAGAGTGTGAAAAAATGGCTGTAAACTACTGCTTACACCAATCTTCTGCTGAAGTGAAAAATTAAAAGTATGCCTCCCCTAAGGTGATACATTCCTTATCCCATTATCTTTACCAAGAAGAATTTTCTCACCTTGAATATTTTGACTTCTTCCTGGAACTCTCAATAATGGAACAGAGTCAAGCACTTGTCTCTGAAACCTATTTACCTCCTGCTGAAATTATGCACCCCAGCACTGCACCATGCTATGCAGTGAATCTTATTGATATGGCATAAATTGGGAGGAAAATTTAAGGAGTCATCTATTTGTAGAGCAGCAGTAGACTATTGTCATAAATGATCACCTGAACGAGAGACTGCATCAGCACAGTTGCTATTTGATAGATGGTGCTGGTGATAAACGAGTTCAATAAAATGGACATACACTTTCACCATATCCCAAACTGATGTTGATTTCACACTATTATTATACCACATTGATCTTCTCCACTAGGGAAACTTATTTTGGCAAGATATTTGCTTCTATCTTCTTTAACAGCAGGAGTTTAATAACCTCATCCAAAACTAGTGTGCCCTCTTCCTGCTGATAGATGTGGTTACTCCACAGAGAATTCAGCACATTTTATTTATCTATGATTTAACTTTAAATCAGAATCTTGGTCATGGAATTACTAGCTTGGCTTCGTAGTGTAGTCTGTGGTATAGGTTTCCTGTGTGGAGAGTTTCCTTTCTTCAGTAAGTGGAAATGTAAATCTCTGTTGTATTAAGATAAGAACTTAAGCAACAACATTTAGCAGGTTCTAAAACATTGCCATGTTACAGCTCTGTGGCAGTCATGTTGGGTTTATTTCATTAATTAAGGGGATGAATACGAATTCAAATCCAAGCTGAATCAACCTGACAAGGAGGTATCACAGGCAGGAAACATGAATGTTATGGAACAAAAGGAGAACTTGTGTTTACTAGAATGAGAGAGGCAGTATCAACGGGCAGAAATTGGACTTCCTTGTTTGGTTTCATATCATATCTAAAAATGAACAGTGGGAGTTTTTCCAAGAGATGAATGTTCCTTCCTTGGCATTTCTGCAAAAGGTAGAGTTTCAACTTTACTGGATTCTTCAGCATTGCCCAAAAATATTTTTAAGCCATATGGTTAGTTCAGAGAAAACAAAAATCTTACTATCTTTTTGTTCCTCAAATTAAGCCATGTTATTGTAGTGGGGACTCTGTTGGGATTCTGTGTAATCAATAATGGAATTCAAAATCTAATCTATCTGGGAAAGAATGGCAATACAGGACAATTCCAAAAACAAGCAAAGCACAAGCAAATTGGAATTAGGGTTCTGTTAACATTACTGATCAGTATTAAAGCAGATGTAAAAGTGCTGAAAAACACTTCATTAAGAATGAGAAGCAAATAGAATCATTGCATTCATAATAATGGATCAAATTGTGTGGAAAATATGAGATTGCTTTGAGATGCTGTGATGAAAAGCAGGAGTCCATCAATCCTCACAAAATGCTGGTGGAACACAACAGGCCAGGCAGCATCTATAAGGAGAAGCACCGTCGACGTCCTGACGAAGGGTCTCGGCCCAAAACGTCGACAGTGCTTCTCCTTATAGATGCTGCCTGGCCTGCTGTGTTCCACCAGCATTTTGTGCGCATTGCTTTACTTTCCAGCATCTGCAGATTTCCTTGTGTGAGTCCATCAATCCTGCTACTTTTTATTTGTTTTGAAAAAAAACAGACAAGCATATCAAATATGAAAATTGAACAGTTTTTTAAATGAGGCAGTTGAATCTATTCAGCACAAATGACAAGATAGCACATTTCAACAATGCAGAGAAGTAAATGCGAAGGAGCTCCCTCAGACCATCTGACGACTGCTACCAGCCACAAATGGTGATTGTGGGACACTTGTGACCCAACAATCACATGAAAAAAAAACTGCTGAAGAATTTACAGAATGGTAAATCCTCAGTCAATCCTTCCTGTGCATCAAGGTTCATGCTACAGCCACTAGAATTGCAAGGTCGATTCATGCGGCAGCAATGAGTGGAAATATTTGTGGACTGTTAGTCCTATAGAAATAAATCTAATACTGCATGTACTACGCACACTGCTGTCTTCACCAGCTGAACTCGATGCCTCTGCAGCTTAGTGCATGGAGAAAAAAAAAGGTTTTCCCATTTCCTTTCTTATATCTTGCTGGTAACAGATAATAAATTTTAAAAACAGAAAATGCAGTAAGCACTTGAAACTCTGCAGATGCTGGAAATCTATTACAAATATCCTGATGAAAGATTTCAGCCCAAAACATTGACTACTATTTCCATCCATAGATGCTGCCTGACCTGCTGAGATCCCCCAGCATTTTTGTGTTGCTGTAAACAGGCAGCTATTATAAGAGTTAATGTTTCAGATTGAAGATCCTTTCCATCAGAACCAGAAAGGAAAATGACAGTATTAAGTTACAGGGAAAGTGAGGGAAAGATAGATCAGACAAAGGATATATCACTGATAGAGTGAAGTCAGGGTGGATTTGGGGATAAGCTGTAAGCAAGGTAAGCAGGACAAGGAAGGAACCAATCCATGTCTGGTTTGTCCAATAAGGAGATGACCATATAGTGATACAAGCAATATATTGGTTGGAAAAAAGTAAAGTGATTTGCTTTTTCACCTGGAAAGATTGGATCCCTGAATGGTTGGAAGGAAAGCAGTAAACGACCAATATGTTCCTGTGCAGTCGCTTGGAAAAGTGCTATAAGACAGGGAATGGTTGGCTGATGGGATGAAGAGTCAGAAAAGGACTGGTCCCTTTAGAGTGATGAAAGAGAAAGCAGCAGGAAGTTGTGTTTCATGGTGGAATCTCAATGAACGTAATGGGAATTGCAATGGATGTTACATTAAATGTGGAGGCTGATGATGTTGAAGGAGGTGTGATAAATCTGTCCTTTCCATGCATGTGAGAGGATAGGAGGGGAGAACAGAGATGGAGAAATAAATGAGATGTGATCAAGAGCTTACTTAATTATGTCAAAGGGAAGAAAATTGCCTTTTTTACCTGTATGGGAATGGGTAGAGATTTTCCTCCAACCATCATTACAGCCTGGTCATTTCTGCAGCCATGCATTTCACAACCATTACATTCTTTATCTGAATGTTTTACACTATCTGCTGTTATGAAAGAGGATCATGTTCCCTCTTCCTAATTGCCCCATTACCCCACTGACCAGACAACATTACTTAGAGCATAACTCTAGACCTCATCCAATCTGAGATAATCCCTTTGACCAATTAATCCTCTCCACAAATTCATATTACCTTATTTTCACTCCTTCCCTGTCGACAAAGTACCTTCTTTGAAATATTGACCTTTTCTTTCAGAAGAAGTTGTCTAATGTGCTGTGTGTCCACATCTTTTGTTTTTATTTCAGATTGCCAGCATCTGCAGTCTTTTCAAGTTTGCAAAACATTCCAAAACCTAGCTGGACTTGATTTATTTTTTAAAATTTATTTTTTTTTTTTTTAAAAAAAAGACAATGTTATAGAGGATTTTGATACTCCAAGAAATTACTAGAAAACAGTTGGAAAAGTTGTGTGACAAAGTCATTCAAGCCTATGGTCTTTCAACCAATTGTCTGAACCTGATGTTTTGCATTGCATGGTGTTTGTTGCCATAATAGTACTCAATGCTGACATGTTTTATAGATCCTGCAGAATCAAGGCATTGGCACAATTGGACTGCATAATCCAATAATTAACTTCAATCTAAATGAGCAGCAAATTAGTGATGCATTGATATATATGCAGCTGCAAATACAGAAAAGGAACCAGTTTGAAAATGAGGGTGAATAAGCACTAAAGTTATAACCTGCATGAAATTCTTCCAATTTTCATAACAACTTCAACCATTTTCAATACAGCGTTCAGGGGCCCAGCCACAGTGTCCAGAGTTAGAAAACTCGAGTTTGGGGTCCTCATCTAAAATCCTCATTCATCATCAAGTCCTGGAGTTGATACTGAAGATCGGAACATCAAGATTGATCAGAAACCAAGATGAGGTCTAATTGCCATCTGTCTGTGAGTCAGCTAGTCCACTGGGAGGATGAAGGTTCGGAGGTGGCTTGTCCCAAGCTTAGAGGACTGTCTGTGAGCGAGTATGAATGGGTGGGTAGGAGGGAGGAATGGGGCTTGTTTTGCTGTTGTTCTGTTGCTATTGTTCAGTTTTTGCTATTGCTATTGTTTGTGTTTCTCTGAACATGCTATGTTGGCACCAAAATCTGTAGCGTCACTTGTGGGCTGCAAATTTCACTGTGTTTCAATGTGCATGTGATAAATAAATGATTCTGAACTTCAGTGACAGCTCCCAAATCTGAGAAGACCCTGGTAATTCTGAAGAGTCTGAACAGAAATAAAAATTTGCAAGACAGGTTAAAGACCTTGCCACGATCTCCATTAACAATCAGTTGATACAGACAATGGCATAGAACATAGAAATCTACAAAACATTACGGGCCCTTTGGCCCACAATGTTGTGCTGACCATGTAACCTGCTATAGAAACTGCCTGGAATTACCCTACTGCATAGACCTCTATTTTCCCAAGCTCCATGTACTTATCCAAGAGTCTCCTCAAAGACTCTATTGTATCCACCTCCATTAGCTGCCAGCAGTACATTCCATGTACCCAACACTGCATGGAAAAACTTACCCCCGATATCCCCTTGGTACCTACATCCAGGTACCTTAAAAAAGTCCTCTCATGTTAGCCATTTCAGCCTTGGGAAAAGGCCTCTGGCCATCCACATGATCATTGCCTCCCATCATCTTAAGCACCTCTATCAGGTCACCTCTCATCCACTGTCACTCCAAGGAGAAAAGGCCAAGTACACTCAACCTATTCTCATAAGGCATGCTCCCCAATCCAGGCAACATCCTTGTAAATCTCCTCTGCACCCTTTCAATGGTTTCCACATCCTTCCTGTAGTGAGGTGACCAAAACTGAACATAGTACTCCAAGTGGAGTCTAACTAAGGTCTTATATAGCTGTAACATTACGGGTTTTAAACTCAATCCCATGGTTGATGAAGGCCAACACACCATACGCCTTCTTAACACTGTCAACCTGCGCACCAGTTTTGAGTGTCCTATGGACTCGTACCCCAAGATCTCTCAGATCCTCTACACTGCTAAGAGTCTTACCATTAATACTATATTCTGCCATCATACTTGACCTAGCAAAATGAACCACCTCACACTTATCTGGGTTGAACTCCATCTGCCACTTCTCAGCCCAGTTCTGCATCGTATCAATGTCCCGCTGTAACATCTGACAATCCTCCACACTATCCACAACACTCACCTCCTTTGTCTTATCAGCAAACTTAATAACCCATCCTTCTACTTCTTCATCCAGGTCATTTATAAAAAAAAATTTACAAAGAGGAAGGGTCCCAGAACCAATCCCTATGAAACACCACTGATCACCAGCCTCCATGCAGAATACAAATCATCTAAACCACCCTTTGCCTTCTGTGGGCAAGCCAATTCCGGAACAAACCAAGGTCTCATTGGATTCCATGCCTCCTTACTTTCTCAATGAGCTTTGCATGGGGAAAACTTATCAAATGCCTTGCGGAAATCCATATCCACTGCTCTACCTTCAATGTGTTTTGATGCATCATCAGATAATTCAATCAGGCTCAAAAGGCACCAACTGCCCTTGACAAAGTCATACTGACCATCCCTAATCAGATTATGTCTCTCCAAATGCTTATCAATCCTGCCTCCCAGGATCTTCTCCAACACTGAAGAAAGATTCACTGGTCTATAATTATCTCTACTCATCATCGTGAACTAGGGAACAACATTTACAACCCTCCAATCCTCCGGTACATCTTCTGTCCCTATTGATGATGCAAAGATAATCACTGGAGACTCAGCAATCTCATCCCCCACTTCCCACAGTAGCCTGGGGTATATCACATCTGGTCCCAGTGACTTATCTAACAATACTTTTCAAAAGCTCCAGCACATCCTCTTTCTTAATGTCTATTTGTTCAAGTACTTCAGTCTGTTGCAAGTCATTCCCTCAATTGCCAAAGTTTTCTCCCCCTGGTGAATACTGAAGCAAAGTATTCATTAAGTACCTCTGCTACCTCCTCCGACTCCATGCACACATTTCCACTATTGCACCTGATTGCTCCTATTCTCACATGGCTCATCCTCTTGTTCTTCACATACTTGTAGAATGCCTTGGGGTTACCCTTAATCCTGCTAGTTTAGGCCTTCTCATGGCCCTTTCTAGCTCTCCTAACTTCATTCTTAAACTCCTTCCTGGCAACCTTGTAATTGTTTAGAAAATTTTCATTGAAAATTTAATTGAAGAACACCTGCATGTAAACTTCATACTTAAATAACAGAACATCAAAATTGTTGAAAGCATTACTAGGGAGGATCTCTCCATTTTGAAAATGTCAGTAAACTGAACTAGCACAACAGTAAGTGCTGGGACTCAGCCCAATATCACAACTGTAACAAAGTAAAGAAGAAACTCCGCAATCACTGTATTTTCTATTAAGGGCAAGTAGGATTGAAAATTAGACAACACATACAATATATAAATGAAAATAAATGTAGCCTTTAACATTACCACAATATTAGAGGAAGTGTTTTAATTCATTCAGACTTGTGAATGGCCCATTCTTTCTTATAGCTCTTTCGAGTGCTGGAGAGATCAAAATTAAGTGACTGTCAATTCAGGAAGAAAATAAGATGGTATTCAACAAAAGTAACATCTGCTAAGGTTTTCTTTAGTCAAATGGTGCTACATTCTGCAACTAGGTCGCGTTTGCTTTCCCTTGCATATGAGTGTTTTGTGAAATGACCAGCTGAAGCTGGAATCCACCACAGATATTTGGAAGGAAAGCAACAGAATGTTTTGCTTCCATATCCACCAAGACAGGATAATGCTTCAGCACTGGAAAGAAATGTTTGATGTGCATCAGCTGCAGCTTATTGACTGACACAGTGATCTGTTTCCAATAATGATCATCAAAATGCATTCAGTTTGAATGTGCCAACCAAAGTAGTACATACAGTATGTTTAATTTCACTTTACCAACTGAAAATCTGGCCAATTGTCTAAGAATGTGTCTTCAAGTCAAGGAATTGGTTAGCAATAACAGTAATAATGTTCATGCTCTGTTAACAATTTTAATTATTGGACACCACCAATTTAAAAAGATAAAAATTTAAGTTGAACTGATTGTTTTAATTGTTACTAATAGTTTTTGAATGTTTCTAAATCTCAGAAATAGGTAGATTAGACAAACAACTAATCCAAGAACTGTAGCTTATCCAGCTGTAAAAAGCTTTTAACTTGCTTTCAGGCAATGCAAGTTATGGTCACCTCCCTTTCCACTCCTTTAATATAGTGCGATACACTTCATGGAAGACTGCACATGGCCTTAATGCTTCGGTTAGTCCTTTCCGCTCGCTGGAGAAAACAGGTGAGATAAACTTGCACTTGCTTTTTTTGGTCAGCACAAATGTGTGCAATACTGCAGATGGCAGAGGTTCTTGAAGCAAAGAAAGTAAGGATGAGAATAAATTATGCACAAATGGGGGAGGGGGAATGCAATATTTTTTTCAGATTAATGATTAGAGACTGAAAGGAGTCTTGTGTTATTATGTGCATAAATAAAGATCTTCAGCTTCCAGTGCTAATGCAGATAGTTCACCCTGAACCAGTACTGATGTTGGTGAGCTGTTTCACGTGCTCAGGTTGTACTGAAGCTATTCTGTAAGTAAATGTTAGTTTTTAGTCGCACTGTTTGTCATTCATCATGAACATAACATGATGTCAGAAGTCAGTGTGTGTGATGCACCATCAATAACTCTCGGAGACGGGAGGTGAATGATGGGCTTTTATTAGCTGCAAGAGACCACCACACAACATCCTGGAGACTGAGGGAGGAGCAGTGCCTCCAACCGCCTTTATACAGGGGTCTGTGGGAGGAGCCACAGGAGCAGTCAGCAGAGGGGCATGTCCAGACAGGTATATGTAGTTCACCACAGTGTGGTCTAAACACAGAGCATAAGTGAATCCCATGAGCTACTAAGAAAGAGATGCAAGTTCCAATGGGGATAAAGAAATAAGACTGTTCTAGAAGTAAATGAAGTTGGTAGCCAATGTGGTGACAGAGCAATTGTATCCAAAAGTTCAGAAAATTAAGGTGAGAGATGCTGAATATTCCCGTAATGAATAACCTGAGTCCTACTGCATCAATGCAGTTTACTGGCAATCTAAACGATAACTGGAAGTACTTCAAACACCAATTCAATATACATTTAGCGGCGAGCAGAGCTGGAAGGGCAGAGGAAAATCTGAAAGCATCTACTTTTCTATGTGTAATTGGCAATGATGCTTGGATATCTACAAGAGCTTTCAAGTTGATTAGACAGCCTGATGACAAAATTTCAGAAGTATTTTGTCCCAAGTAAAAGCATCATGCCTGAAAGATACAAGTTCTTTTGCTGCAACCAGAAACAAGGTGTTAGCTTTGACCAATACATAGCTGAGCTTCACACACTGAGCAAGCCCTGAGAATTTGGAGATTTGAGAGACTCACTGGGTAGAGACAAAGTCTCAGAGAAAGATTACAACACAAAAATGATTTGACACTGGAAAAGGCTGTGGATATGTATGGGGCAATAGAGACCACATGAGCAAAGGCAGAAACAACAGTGGAGGCTGTAGAATGGAGGGGCACAGTGCAAGACAGTTACCAAAGCAACAGCAAAGCAGAGAGGTAGCTCAAAAGCAAAAGTACAGCAAATGTGGAGGTAAACACTTCAAAGGTGTGTCCTGCTTATGGGAAGCTCTGCAATAAGAGTGGGAAGAGGAATCATAAGATAAAGGAGAATTAGGCCATTCGGCCCATTGAGTCTGCTCCGCCATTCAATCATGAACACAGTAGGCTTATCTAGAAAGCATGGGATCCAGGGAAGTTCAACAAGGTGGATTCAGAATTGGCTTGCCTGCAGAAAGCTGAGGGTCATGGTGGAGGGAGTACATTCAGATTGGAGGGTTGGGACTAGTGGTGTCCCACGAGGGTCGGATCTTTGACCCCTACTTTTCGTGATTTTTATTAACAACCTGGATGTGGGAGTAGAAGGGTGGGTTGGCAAGTTTGCAGATGACACAAAGGTTAGTGGTGTTGTGGATAGTGTAGAGAATTGTTGAAGATTGCAGAGATACATTGATAGGATGCAGAAGTGGGCTGAGAAGTGGCAGATGGAGTTCAACCCGGAGAAGTGCAAGGCAGTACACTTTGGAAGGACAAACTCAAAGGCAGAGTACAAGGTAAACAGCGGGATATTTGGTAGTGTGGAGGAGCAGAGGATCTCAGGGTACATATCCACAGATTCCTGGAAGTTACCTCACAGGTAGATAGGGTGGTTAAGAAAGCTTATGGGGTGTTAGCTTTCATAAGTTGAGGGACAGAATTTAAGAGTCACGAGGTAATGATGCAGCTCTATAAAACTCTGGTTAGGCCACACTTGGAATACTGTGTCCAGTTCTGGTTGCCTCACTATAGGAAGGATGTGGAAGCATTGGAAACGGTACAGAGGAGATTCACCAGGATGCTGCCTGGTTTAGAGAGTATGCATTATGATCAGAGATTAAGGGAGCTGGGGCTTTACTCTTTGGAGAGGAGGATGAGAGTAGACATGATAGAGGTATACAAGATATTAAGAGGAATAGATAGAGTGGACAGCCAGCACCTCTTCCCCAGGGCACCACTGCTCAATACAAGAGGACATAGCTTTAAGGTAAGGGGTGGGTAGTTCAAGGGGGATATTAGAGGAAATTTAAAAAACTCAGTAGCTGGTGCGTAAAATGTACTGCTTGAGTCAGTGGTGGAGGCAGATACACTAGTGAAATTTAAGAGACTACTAGAAAGGTATATGGAGGAATTTAAGGTGGGGGGTTATATGGGAGGCAGGGTTTAAGGGTCAGCACAACATTGTGGGCCAAAGGGCCTGTACTGTGCTGTACTATTCTATGCTCTATGATCCAATTCTTCCAGTCATCCCCACTCCCATTTCACCCCATACCCTTTGATGCCCTGGCTAATCAAGAACATACCTATCTCTGTCTTAAATACACCCAATGACTTAGCCTCCACAGCCACTTGTGGCAACAAATTCCACAGATTTACCACCCTCTGACTAAAGTAATTTCTCCACATCTCAGTTCTAAAAGGACGTCCTTCAATCCTGAAGTTGTGCCCTCTTGTCCTAGAATCCCCTACCGTGGGAAATAACTTGACCGTATCTAATCTGTTCAGGCCCTTTAACATTGAGTGTTTCTACGAGATCTTCCACATTCTCCTGAATTCCAGGGAATACAGCCCAAGAGCTACCAGACGTTTCTCATACGGTAACTGTTTCATTCTTGTGAATCTTCTCTGAACCCTCTCCAATGTCAGTATATCATTTCTAAAATAAGGAACCCAAAACTGCATAAAATACTCCAAGTGTGGTCTCACAAGTGCCTTATAGAGCCTCAACATCATTCCCCTGCTCTTATATTCTATACCTCTAGAAATGAATGCCAACATTGTATTTGTCTTCTTCACAACCAACTCAACCTGGAGGTTAACCTTTAAGGGCATCTTGCACAAGGACTCCCAAGTCCCTTTGCACCTCTGCATTTTGAACTCTCTCCCCAACCAAATTATAACCTGCCTGTTTATTTCTTGCACAAAAGTGCATGACCAGACACTATCCAACTCTATTTCACTTGCCACTTCTTTGCAAAAAATCATTTTGCAAAGCTGGGGCTACAAGAGAAAGGTGCAATTGGTTGCTGAAGAAATGGGGGAAGTCTTTGTAGATTCTCCACAGACTGCCGGTGCTGGGAAGACAGAATAGATTATTCCAGTGACTCTGAATGAGACAATAATTCCATTCTAGCTGGACACTGGAGCACAGGTGAAACTGTTGTCTATCGATAATTTCAAGACTCTCAAACTGAAGAGCAAGATTTACCCAGTGAAATTAAGTGGCAATATATACTGGAATGTCCTCTCCAGTATAGGGTGCTGTATGATGACCTTCAGGCACAAGGGACAGACCTAAAGGCACAGCTACTGATCGTGGCAAAGCGAGTGCAATCAATATTAAGTGAAATCCTCAACCTGGTGAAAAGAGTTTTCGTAATGGCTTCACAGACCATTGATGACCACACTTCACGTGTGAAAGAACATGCAGATGCCTTTGAGGGGCTCAGGTGATTACCAGATTGTAAATTGAGAAACTCATAACTGCATCCATGAGAGCTCCAGAGAGGTCATACAAGAGAAGCACAAGAACTCCACCTTCCATGGACACTCGTACCAGTGACACCAGCATGACAGTCAGGATGCCAGTGCTAAACAGAATGATCATGATGAAGTCACCATTCTTGCTTCCACATCATGCAGCTTTCATTCAAAAATCTCTCTCATCGACTTCCAATTAAAGTCTTGAAATTAAAAACATCTCCACGATCCTCTCTGAAATTCAAGAGTAAAAATAAAAAGGATATGGGGGAAGACCACACAAACTCAAAGGTCAGAACAGTGGCAACAGTTTAACTCTAACCAATTTGAGGAGTTGCTATCTATGATATGTAGTCAACAGAGGGAGCTCTGTGAATGGAGACAGAATCAGTTGGAACTCATGCAAAGACTCATTGATGACATGGATGTAGTCCAGTGCTCCATTATGAGACATGTGGATGGAACTATGGTCACACAGCAAGAACAAAAACAGATGAACAGAAGGCAAACACAAGGAAATCTGCAGATGCTGGAAATTCAAGCAACACACAAAATTTTGTGTGTCAGATGAACAGATAGGCTCTTAGTAGAAGGATGTGAAAGAAGAAACATGTTGATTAGAGTTCGCAAAAAGATACTAATATTAACATAGGAAGTAAAAGAAATACATCTATGGGGATAAATAGCAGACTCAAATGGATTATAAAGCCACTTCCAAGACCGATTGAGAGTTGATGACTGAATAAGGGACTGCATTTGCTCAATACAATTGAAGTTAACGTAAAAATCTTGGTTGGAAAGTGTTATTATTTCTTGCAGGTTTATGGCACCATAGTATTGGGTTTGTTTTTTCCTTAAAGGAGGAAGATGTGTTATTATGTGTCTGCACAGCAAAGAATTTCAGTTGCCAGTGTGCTTTGCTGGAACCGGAAGTGACATATGTGATCTTGTGCACATAATCAGGTTGAGCTAAAACCAAGAACTGGTCACACAGAGTAAGTGCCATCTTGTAAATAAATGTGTTAGGTGTTACAAAAGCTGTTTGTCTTTTATCAAGAAAACATAACAGCTTTGATTGTTATTAATAAGAATTATATACATCCTCTGCAGGGAAGAAGTTATTTTGTTTTCCTGCCACAAATTAAACAACTTTTGTTTCACTGTGGGACCTTTCAAGATGCCATTGCTGTTGTCACATATAATGTAATTTTAACCCTGCCTGAGGCAGTTCAGTTGGAATTACTGGCAGGATTTTCCTGTAGGAATTCATCGACTATCCTGCAATCTATGATTTTAACCTACTCTTCTGGAATGGCAAAAAGGATACTAATGGAAACTGGCAGTGTCTTTCTTTAAATATTTAGAAAGGCTCAAGGTGACTCAAAAGGGGTTTCCACTGACTAAACCGACTACATCTGCAATCAAACCCATTTCCAAATTCAGGAGGCCAGAGAGGCTAAAAAAAAAAAAGGGGGAACAAAACTTTATATTTTCCTTCTGAGAGAGGAGGAACCAAAGTGAAACCTGATGGACATTCCAGAGAGGATCGACTGCAATTTAGAAGAATGAGAGGAGACTTAATTAAAACATAACTTCGAAGAATCCTGACAGGGTGTGTGATGAGAGGATGTTTGCTTCTATGGGACAATCTGGAATTTCGGGTCACTGTTTAGAAGGGATAGCCTGAGGTGGTGCATGCTTTCTCTCAAAATCTTGAGGGCCATTTGAACTCTCTTCTCTTTTAGAATACCTTTTGAGGCAGAAATACATGGATTCTCAATAAAAGAAGTGGGGAAACGTTTGCTGCAGGTTGTGGAGAATGTGACTAATGCTGGGGTGGAAGACCTCAGTGGCTTACTCCTGTTCATAATTCATATACGTATTTATACGTTCATTCCTCTGACCAGGGAAGCAGGGGATGACAGAATGGATTTAAAATCTTCCCATATCTATCCTGCAAAGGTCAGGAGGATTGTTACTTATTCAATGAGCTACCAGCTTGACTCCCATCTGTGGTAAGAAGGAGATAAGCAAGAACGGCATTCTTGTACACTGAGTCCTTCTTATCGGCAAGTGATAGGGATACAGGCTTCCTGTGAATAATAAAAATGTGCATACTATTAATGGCAATGACACAGTCCAAAATGACATATAGCAGTAGAAACCTCTATGGATTCGCAACTTCTATATAAGTTTCAGCTTGTATGCTTCACCTTGTCAGAACAATTATGGTTTGCTTTTGATGTATTGCAGCCTTACAGGAAAGAGATTGACTAGCTTCTGATTTTTGTCAACACAGCTGAAGGCTAGTGGCTACTGTAGAGCTACCAGCACTACTGATGCTGTTTTTGGCTCTGGCTTCAGCTGCAGACGTAGAACATAGAATAGTGCAGCGCAGGAACAGCCTCTTTGACCCATTATATTGTGCCAAACTACTAAACTAGTAATTGAAAGTTTACTAAATTAGTTCCAACTCCCTGCACAAATCCATATCCCTCCATTCCCTGCATATACATTTGCCCAAGAGCTTCTTAAATGCCTCTAAGATTTGCCTCAACTATCACCACTAGCAGTGCATGCCAAGCCCCTACCACGTGACATTAAAATAAAAACACTTTCCATATACCTGTGTTCATTTTCACACAATGTACAAGGGGTTTGTGTGTTCCCCATCACATATGAATTTCCTCCGGGAGCTGTGGTTTCCTCCCATAATCCAAAAACGCAAGGGTTAGGAGGTTAACTGGTCACACTGGCATAATTGGACAGCCTGCCCTCTCGTAATAGAGATAAACATTAGACTGAAGGCCTACTCATATTTCAGGATTTGCAACCTCTTCTCCTCCACCATTACCCCATTCCTGTTTCCCCTCTCTCACCTTTTCTCCTTACCTGCCCATCACTTCCCTCTGGTGGTGCTCCTCCTTCCCCTTCTTCCATGGTCTTCTATCCTCCCCTATCAATTTCTCCTCCTCCAGCCCTTTATCTCTTTCACCAATCACTTCCCAGCTCTTTACTTTAACCCCTCCCTGTTTCACCAATCACCTGCCGGCTTTTACTTCTTACTGACTTCTTCCCTTCCTTTCCAGTCCTGAAGAAGGGGCCTAAAATGCAGACTGTTTATTTTCCATTTCCGTGGATGCTGCCTGGCCTACTAAGCTCTTCCAGTATTGTGTGTGTTTCTTTGGATGACCTATATCTGCAGATTTTTTTGTGTTTGCAACTTCAATCTCAACTCCAGCCCACGTCCGCCCCACACTCCAAACCCCTGCCCCTGGCTTCAATACTAGCCAACTACTAATGTAGCTATTTATTCTGTTACTTACTAAATCACAGTCAATTACAGAACTTGGGAAGTCACACACAGTAGCAATAACATGCAAGGAAGGTGCAATTTGACATATTTACGAAGACCAAACGCGGTAACTAACACAAAGCAGTGTACAGCTGCACATTGAGCACTGAGAATTCATGTCTTGCAGTACAGGACATCAAATGCCATCCATCTCTTAGCAAATAGGATTTGGTAGGCAACATAGGAAAGGACTCTGGAGGGGCTCCCAGTAACAGAGTTGACCTCATGACCTCCCAGATAGTAAGTCAGCAGATAACATAAACAAGGTGTACAAAGCTTTTTATGAACTCAGAAGGCCAATTAAATACTTGTGTCAAGTAACAAGAAAGAAGGTGAACACACATCAATATAATGATGACCATTTAAACTTCTTGGGTGGTTTTCGTTGAGGGATAATTATTGACAAAAACTATAGCAAAAATCCTTTCTATCACTTTGAAAGCTGCATCATGAGGCCTTAGTTAGATTTTGTATTCAAGTGCTATTGTAAAACTGAATCCACACCCTATTGATTTAGAATGCAATGCAGAGCTGCAGATGGCATTAGGATCAGACCTCACTTCGAGTTGAAACATAATGGATGGTCATTTCTGAAAGGGAACTGCAAGCAGAAGTAACAACAAATCTGAAGAAAAAATTGAGACGAGGTTGAGACAAGTAGATGCATGATCAAGGACTTGTTGTGGTAATTAATACTAGCCAGCTATCATAATAATCATGACTATTGGATTTGCTAGGGATCAACTGTAAAGTACTTTCTGAACAAGTATATTTCTGAGGAGAGGAAGGAAATCAATGTCACTCATGAAATAATGTTATTGCAAATATCATAAATATATAATGTTATTGCACACAAATGTTTTAATACATTGGTCTACACTGATTCACATTAAATGCAAGCTGTTTAGAACTGTACATCTCATATCAAACTATTTTTTCTGTGCCTTGTGTTCCTTTCTACATATGCACGTAGTTGTAGAAACATCATACAAGACCTACTGGTGGAGGCAAGATTGCAATGCATTGGATCAGTGGTATCAATGAGGTCAACCAAAGGAGCTATTGTCATTTAAAAAAATGTATTTGTTATGATCACAGGACCCAGCTGGTTATTAAGAACTTAAAGTACTGCAGGTTTACCCCATCAGTGAATTGCTCGTTGATGGAGAAAGTGAAGGAGCTGGACTTGGTGCTGATCATGCTGCTTGCGCCAGAGAGGCTTCTAAGGAGTTGGTGTGCGAGGGCGGTGTATAGTCTACAGTAAGTAGACATCTTTGTCACTTTTCTTGGGATTGCAGGACTATGCTGGATATTGGTGGATCACAGGGGTGGATGGCGTGGGAGCTGTGTGTCCTCAGTTAGAACGAGGGATAGCCCTCAAACCGTGCTGTCACCCAGGAGGCATCCGAGTCGCACTCCACCAGGGATGGTGTGATGCGGCCTCCAGGCTGGAGCCAGTGCTGCCCCCAAGTGTTCACTCAGAAGACAACAAGCTGTATTCTTTTTGTCTGAAGAATCCAGCAATACCCATGGACCCAGGATCATGGACTATATGATTTTTTGTGTGACTATTTTATACATTTTATATGTGCTTGCTATCTTGTGTGCCTTGTGTGTATATGATTGTTGGTAATGTGTTTTGCATCTCGGTCCTGGAATAGTACTATTGTTTGGCTGTATTCATGGGTATTCATGTAGAGTTGAATGACAATTGAACTTGAAGTCGAAGCAGGAGTCAGCTGTAAGGCTGAAGCCTGCTCTCCAATTTAATAAAATCACGGATGATTTGATCTTTCTTTCAACTCACCTCTCCACAGGACATTTGCCTCTAATTACAGCTTTGAAATCCTATGCACTTGTGGGATTTCCTGCTTCATCTTGGGCAGTCGTCAGGATTTTTGTCTCATCTATACTGAGAGTAAGCCTCATCGTTCTGATGTGTTCTGTGGGAGGATTAATGGCTTGGAACTGAGCCTCTGAGCACACACGGAGAATTCACGTGCTACACCTCAGTGACTGAGGTTTCAGTAAACTTGCTTCCGGGGTGCAATCAGTATAGGTTCAATGGCTTTCCATTAACTCTACAGATTAGCTTCAATCTAGCAGAAAGCTTATCAGAAGAAAGTGCAACATTATGGCAAGAAAACTTGAAGTTTGGGGCAGTGGCATTACTCTGCCTATGACTGCAAGAAATTGCAAAGTTGTAAACACAGCTCAGTTGATCACACAAACCAACCTCCCCTCTAATGACTTCAACGACAGTCCTTACTGCCTCACCCCAGTTATTCTCCCTTTTCCTCCCTTGCATTGAGCAGAGGGTACAAAAGCATGAGCGCATGCATCACCAGACAAAACAATTTCAATTCCATTGCCATCAGACTCATGAATGATTCACTCATACAATAAAAGACGAACTTGATCTCTCATCTACTTCATTTGTCTATCTGCACTGCACTTTCCCTTTAACTGCATTATATTCTGCACTTTGTTTTATTTTTATTACCTCAATATAATTAAGTATAGTACAACTTGCCTGGATGGTACAGAAAATAAAATTTATGCATCATGATAAATGTGGCAATAACAAACCACAGATGTGAAATGGAGATAAATTTCTGCGGGCAGCTGAATACCAGAAGGATGTTTCATAGCCTATCCTGAATGATAGAGTCAAATGTTATGGGGAGGTCATAAAAAGCCATGTCTAGTGACTGGTGCTGTCCCTTGCATTTTAATCAGACAGTGGAGATATCAACTGTGCCTCTGCATGGACAAAATCCCCACTGTGTTTCAGTTGGTTCAGATGCGAAGCAAGCACAAAGATCACTGCATAGCTGAATGATGGCCTCCCTATCTTGCTCCCACATGTGGTACGTCTTCTGCTTTTGTTAGTCAGATGCAGCACACCAGTAAGGTCCTAAAATGCTAATAGGGAATTGGCCTGCAAAGGATGGGCTTGCGACTCTGCACAAAGATGCGAGTGACTGCAAATTCGCTAGTGGACATCTCAGATGTTGTTAGGGTAACCCAGGAGTGCTCTCAGCAGCTCCATTATGTGCTCATCAGCTTTCCTCTATGGACTCTCCTTTTGTACGCCCTATCTGTGCGCTCTGGGGTGACACTGATAAGTAACCTTGCCCTGTGCAAAGCTGACCTATCCACTGGTATTATTGAAGTTCATGTTCAATAACTCAAGATCAATGGTCCTGGGTCTAATCTACCGTGTACGCAAGGGAAGTTCCAGGATCTGAGCTAATGAATGTAACCTTGTTTATTTTATTCCATTTGACCCTTGTGGTCTGGCCAGATGGCATTTCCTGAGCATCTGAAATGGGAAATGTGTATAGGAATGCTCAAGGTAAGGGAGAGATCAGGTGCATCGAAACCACCCGTGAAATGCCTCACTAGTGTCAACGACCGACACAGTCTGAATGTGTTGGAGGCAGCATGTAAATATTGGGATGCCAGCTTTCCAGTGCCAGCGTAGTATGCCCACAACTTAGTAACCCTGACCACACACTCAGTGATTACTTCTAGGTACACCTGCCAATTAATGTGAATATCGAATCAGCCAAACACATTGTAGCAACTCAATGCATAAATGCATGCAGACAGGGTCAAGAGGTTCAGTTGTTGCTCAGACCAAACATCAGAATGGAGAAGAAATGCAGCCTACAGTAAGTGAATGTGCATTGATTGTTGGTGCCCGGAGTGGTTTGAGTATCACGGAAACTGCTGATTTCCTGGCATTTTCACAAGACAGTTTCTAGAGAATGGTGTAAAAAAAAAGATATTCGGCAAGTGACAGCTCCGAGGGTGAAAATGCCTTTTTAATAAGAGAGGTCAGAGGAGAATGCCAGACTGGTTCAAGCCGATAGGAAGGCAACAATAAGTCAAATAACCACACATTAAAAAGTAGCGTCGAGAAGAGCATCTCTGAATGCACAACACTTTGTAGCTTGAAGTGCATGGGCTACAGCAACAGAAGACCATGAGCATACAATCAGTGGCCACTTTATTAGGTAGAAGAGGTACTTAAGAGTGGCCACTGAGTGCATTTCTTTAGAATGTGGGAGGAAAACTGAAGCTCCTGGTAGAGACCCATATGATCACGGGGAGAACTCCTTACAGAACCCCAATCACTGACCACTGGTGCTGTGATAGATAGATAGATACTTTATTCATCCCCATGGGGAAATTCAACTTTTTTTTCCCAATGTCCCATACACTTGTTGTAGCAAAACTAATTACATAGTGTCATGCTAACCACCATGCTACTGTGCCATCCATAAGTGATAATGGGCGAGGAAAGGAAATTTAAGGAGATGACCCTGTGTGATCTGTGACACCAGTGGACTCCGATTCTGATGCAGCGGAAGCCATGAACACCAGCCTCTTCCCTTTGGATGCCCGATCCAGTGGCCACAGTGACCTGCTCAGGCTTTAGTCACATCCAACCTTCTTACGCAGGAGGGAGGAAGTATCACTATGCATGTGACAGTGTGTGTGTTTGGTGTGGCTTCCATGGATGAATAACTAAGGGCATTGACAAAGTGCTAGGTGTACACGTGTGAGTGTTGTAATAGTGATAGAAGTTGAATGCATGACTGGGTGGATGAGGTTTATTGTTGCTTCTCCAAACCTTGCCCGATTGTTTTCTGACAACACTTACCTTGCAGCTCTTCTGACATCATTTCCCAAGTATTATCTATCTGGCTACTTTTTCCTCTATGGTTTTTCCCGTGCTTACTACTTTGTGTGCAGAACCCCCGTCTAGACCCAGGTATGCACAAGCAGGTGCCCATTACAATGGCAGTGCTGCTCCTCAGGCTGAATGTTGACTTCCAGCCACAACCAGCTGAGGAACTGCAGACGGGGCATCAGCCAGCACCAATTCTTTCCAGAAATGATATTATCCAAGGTCTATCTTCACTAATAATACATTTCATGAGCATCTCCAAAAATGCGTTCCTGGCAGTGGGGTATTCTGCTGAGAGTCACCTAATGCAATGCTGGTATCTTACCACATTGACATATTGCTGTGAGCCTTCATATCCCCAACCCATGCGTCTTTACAGAAATTGTAACAAGTAAAAACTACATGCATCTTGTTGATGGCATAACTGTATTAATTTATCTTTCAAATGCGTTGCCTCAGAACATTCTGTTTGAAATAATTCCAGCATGTGTCAGGGAATAAATAGCAATATGGGGACAAAGAAATTCCAGGCCACATGAAGTACTTGCAGCAGGAAATTCTTGCAAACAAATAAATCATTCTGGTTGAAAGAGATGGAGCTATTTCTTAGATGGCCTATCTTACACATCTGAAAGATTTAAAAAAAATCTGGTTTTCAGATTTTTAAATAAAGAGCATCAATCTAGTTAACATTACCTTTTTTGTTAAAAATGGATTTGGTTCGCACTGATCCAGAATAATTTTTTTCATGAAATTTCACTCCTATTAAATCCTAAATTCTTCCTTCTGTGAAATAATGCTGCAGCCAGTAGGGTGGAGTCCGTCAGACAAAAAAGGTTTTTATTTGCGATGAGTCATGTCAATTTTCGTGCAAGGCACAGAGTTGCAGCACTGAGGAGAAACACAACTCTGTAGAACAGATTTACTTAGATGTTGCTTTGTCATAACATGCTGAGGACTCCAAAAGAAAGAACAGTATGCAGTTCTATATAGAGGCTTGCTTTCCTGGAGTTGATGAATATCTTTGTTTTGTTCATGCTTTGATACTTCAGAAGTGTAGTTTAGGGAAGCTGACAAAGAAGAGAAAACCCTTGTTCAGAAAATCGAATGCAGAATAGACTACAGAGCTTGATTGTCTAGACTGTTTGATAGCTTTGGGTTTATCATTGGAATACAGTTTGTTGCACCTCATCTTTTATGCTCATAAATAAATGAATGCTTGTATTTTCCAAGTCACTTGAATCCTGATTGTTATTCCAGTCAGCTCTATTGGCATGAGTGACAATCGTTGTTATTCCCTTGTTCAGGGCAGGATAAGCTGAACAATCACAGGACTGTCAGTTTGACCTCAGTGCTAGGAAAGCTTTAAGATATTGATCCAGGACAGTATTAACAAGCACCTGGAGGAAAGGTCAATTAAGACAAGTCAAATTGGATTTGTTAGGGACAAAGCACATTTAACCAATTTGACAGAACTTTCTTGATGAGGCAATAAATAAGAGTTGAAGAGGATAACCCAGCTGATTTCTATTCTAAACAGGCTAATTAAGGACCACTTTTTTTAAAAAAATGCACCATACCAAATAGAGTCCTGGAGTCATAGAAATTACAGTACAAAAACAAGCCCTTCAGCCCATGTGGTCTATGCCAAACCATTGACCTAAACCAAGACCATAACCCTCCGTGTGCCTACCATTCATGTATCTATCCAAACTTCACTTAAACATTGAAATTGAGCTCACATGCACCAAGTCCTGGCAGCTTGTTCCACACTCTCATGACCCTCTGAGTGAAGTTTTCCTTCATGTTCTCCTTAAACTTCTTTCCTTTCAGACTTAACCCATGACCTCTGGTTATATTCCCACTCAACCTCAGTGGAAAAAGGCTGCTTGCATTTACCCCATCTATAACCCTCATAATTTTGTATACCTTTATCAAATCTCCTCAGTCTTTTACATTACAAGGAATAAAAACCCAATCTATTCAAACTTTCCTCAACTCAGGTCCTCTAGTCCTGGCAACATTCTTGTAAATTCTCTGTACTACTCAATGTTATTTACATCTTTCCTGTAGCAAGGTGACCCAAACTGCACTCAACACTCCAAATTAGGCCTCATCAACATCTTAAACAACTTCAACATAACATCCCATCTCCTGTACTCAATACTTTTTGGATATCTGAAGGCCAATATGCCAAAAGCTGTCTTTATGACCCTATCTACCCATGCAGCCATTTTCAATGAATTATAGACCTATATTCCAAAGTCTCTTTGTGCTTTGTACTCCTCAGTATACACATTCTACTGTATTCTTCAGTGCAAGACCTACCCGAGTTGGTCCTGCCAAAATGCAACACTTCACACTTGTCTGCATCAAATTCCATCTGTTATTTTTCAGCCCATATTTCCAGCTGGTCCGGATCCTGCTGCAAGCTCTGATGGTCTTCCTCACTGTCCAATACACCCCAATCTTGGTGTCATCTTCAAATTTGCTGATCCAGTTAACAATATCATCCAGACCATTGGTATAGATGACAGACAGCAATAGCCCCAGCACCGATCCTTGCGGCACTCCACTAGTGACAAGCCTCCAGTCAGAGGGGCAACCATCTACTACTACCACTGTCTGGCTTCTTCCACAAAGCCAGTTCTAGTCCAGTTTGCAACCTCATCTTGAATACTAAGCAACCATCCTTCCATTCAGATCTTTGTCAAATGCCTTGCTGAAGCCTATGTAGACAACATCCACTGCCTTGCCTTCATCAACTGTCAGAGTAACTTCCTCGAAAAACTATACGATTGGTTAGACATGTACTACCACATTTGAAGTCATGCTGACTATCCCTGATCAGTCAATGTCTTACCAAATACTCATATCTGGTCTCTTAGAATACCTTCCAATAACTCTCCCATGACTGAAGGCAAGCTCACCAGCCTATAGTTTCTTGGTTTATTTTTAAGAACCTTTTGTTAAGCAGCAGGATAACATTAGCTATCCTCTGGTACACCATCTGTTGCTAGGACAATAAGTATCTTTGCTAGGGCCCCAACTATTTCTGCACCTGCCTCCCACAGAGTCTGAGTGAACACCTCGTCAGGCTTTGTAGATTTATCCAACTTGACTTGCCTCAAGCCAATAAACATCTTCTCTGTAATCTGTATAGGTCCATGAAGTCCATGCTGCTTTGCCCCATTCTACAGACTGTGTCCATCTGAGTAAATACAGATGCACGAAATCCCCATCTCTTTTGGCTCGATGCATGGATTCCATTCTGATTTGCCAGTGGGCCTATTTTGTCTCTTGAATCCTTTTACACTTAACTTATCCATAGAATCCCTTGGCATTCTCCTTCACTGTTTGCTAGGGCGACTTCATGCCTTTTTTTTTAAAGCTCTAAGTGTTTCCTTGGATTTCTTATATGCCACAAGCATCTCATTTGTTACCACCTGCCTATATCCATGACACACCTTTTCTTCCCCTCTTAACCAGAGTCTCAATATCTTGGTTTATTTTATCTTGTTATCTTTACCTTTTATTCTGACAGGCACATACAAGCTTTGTCCTCTCAACATCTCGTTTGAAGGCCTCCCATTTACCAAGTACACGTTTGCCAGAAAACAGCCTGTCCCAATGCACACTTGCAAGATCCTTTCTGATACCTTAAAAATTGCTTTTCTCCAATTTAGAAACTTAGCTCGAGGGCTAGACCTATCCTTTTCCATAATTACCTTGAAACTAATGGCATTATGATCACTAGTGTTCCACACAAAATTTTGTCAACTGTGCCTTCTTATACCCCAACAGCAGATCAACTATTGCACCCGCTCATTGAGACTTCTGCGTGCTGATTATGGAAACTTTCCTGAACACATTTGACAAACTCTTTCCCATCTAGTCCTTTCAGAATATGGGAGTCCAGTCAATATGTAAAGAGTTAAAAATCACCTTCTATATCATTCTTATATTTCTTGCAACAGTCTGCAATCTCTCTACAAATAGGTTCCTCTAAATCCCATGGATTGTTGAGTTATCTGTAATATAGCCCCATTAATATGGACATACTTTACTTATTCCTGATCTCCATCCATAATGCCTCACTAGACAATTTCTCCAGTCTGTCCTGACTGAGCACTGCTGTGATATTTTCACTGCTAGTAATGCCACACCCCCTTCTTTAATTCCTCCTGCTCTCATGTCGTAAATAGAACTTCAGAACATTGATCTGCCAGTCCTGCTCTTCCTGCAACCATATCTCACTATCGACTACAATATCACAATTCCAGGTGTTGATCCATGCCAAGCTCATCTGTCTTTCCTATGATATCTCATATTTAAATATATGCAGCCTAGGACTTTAGTCGCACAATGCTCAAAATTTTGATTCCCGACTGTCTGATGTCTTACTAACATCTGTCTCAACAATCACTCCACTCTGGCACTCTGATTCCCTTCTGCCCCCTCACCAGTGCACCATTAGCAAACTTTTTGGCTAGGATATTAGTCCCCCTCCAGTTCGGGTGTAAACTGTCTCTTCTGTACAAGCCCTGGAAGAGAGCCTAATTCTCCAAAGATCTGATCCCTTCCCTCCTACACCAATTCTTTAGCCATATGTTCAGCTGTTATCTTTCTATTTGACCTTCCTATTTGTGGCATGATAGTAATCCTGAGATCACAACACTGGTAGTCTTGCCCTTTAACTTAGCACCCAACTCCCTAAACTCACTTTGCAGACCAAGTCACTCTTCTTACTATATCATAGGTACCTACATGGACCATGACATCTGGTTGTTCACCCTCCCATTTAATACATGCCAAGGACTCAATCCAAGAAGTCCTGAACCCTGGCACCCAGGAGGCAACATAATATCTGAAAATCTCATTCTTGTCCACAGAACTTCGCTTCTGTTCCCCTAACAAATCCTCCATCACCATAGCTTACCTCTTCTCCCCCTTCCCTCTGCATCACAGAGCCAGGCTCACTGCTAGAGATCTGATCTATGATTTTCCTTGCTTGGTCATCACCCCCAACAGTATCTAAAGTGATATACCTCTTGAGGGGGATGGCCACAGGGGTACCCTGCCTGGCTGTTTAACCCCTTTGCTTTCTTGTCTGTCACCCAGTGTCCTGTGTCCTGCACCTTGGCTGTAACTACCTCTGTATATGTCCTATCATTCCCTCAGCCTCTCGAACGATCTGGAGTTCATCCAGTTCCAACTCCTTAATGTGGATTGTTTGAAGCTGCAGCTGGATGCACTTCTTGCAGGTGTAGTCATCAGACACTGGAGGTCTCCCTACCTTCCCACATCTGGAGAGGAGAGCATTCAACTATCCTGCCTAGCCACTCTACTTTTCCAAATGAGCAAATAAACTGTCAGAAAAAAAAATCTTCCTACAGCTTTGATTTTTTTCACTCAAGCCTCTCCTCACTGAAGTTTCAAAGAGCTAAAGACTCAAAATCCTCACTCTAATATTGTCCACCCTAATGATGGCCACTCCAACAAGAGCACTCCACCTGCCCGTCTTACTCTAATCTGTTCTTGCCAATCAATTCCAATCAGATTGTTGTGAATGTATTATGGGACATTTCTCAAAAGCTCAATAAACAATTCAAAATCATAGAGAACAATGTACATACATTATATATAGCTGCAATTTCACATTTAAGTTTGCTGATGACACTGCTGTTGGCTGGTTTAAAGGCAGTGACAGTTCAGCATGTAGGAGGGAGATGAAAATCTGGCTAAATGGTGTCATGACACCAGCCTCTCATTCAATGTCAGCAAAACCAAAAAAGCTGATTATTGACAACAGGAGAAGGAAACTGGGAGGTCTTTGAGCCAGTCCACCTCAGGAGATCAGAGGTGGAGAGGGTCAGCAACTTCAATTTCCTCTATGTTACCATTTCAGCAAGCCTCTACTTCCTTAGAAGTTTGTGAAGATTCAGCATGACATCGAAAACTTCGACAAATTTCTATAGATGTGTGGTGGAGAGTATATTGACTGGCTGCATCATGACTGGTATGGAAAAAATGTCCAAGAATGGAGAAGCCTAAAAAAAAAGTAGATACAGCCCATCCATCAGAGGCAAAGCCTTCCCCACAGTTGATTACACCTACAAGGAGCAATATCACAAGAAAGCATCAAGGACCACAACCATCCAAGCAAGGCACCCTTCTCACTGTTGCTATCAAGACAGTGGTACAGGAGCCTTAAGTTCCACATTACAAGTTCAGGAACAGATATTACCCCACAATTATCAGGCTCTTGAACCAGAGGGGATAACTAGACACACCCCAATAATGAACCGATTCCATAAGCTATGGACTCACTTTTAAGAACTCATGTTGTCTATATTTATTGCTTATTTATTATTATTTTCAGTTTTGTATTTGCATAATTTGTTATCTTTTGCATATTGGTTGTTTGTCTTTGATGTGTGTAGCTTTTCATTGATTCTATTGCGTTTCTTTGTATTTACCGTGAATGCCCACAAGAAAATGACTCTTTCGGTTCTATATGGTGACATATGCTGTCTGTACTTTGATAATTAATCTACTTTGATTTTGCTTGTATTGTTGTAAGAAGAATTGCTTAGAGCAACCAGTTCCCACAAGAGTAAAAGCTACATATATCAAATCCAAGAAACCAAAGTTCAGGGATGTAAAAGACAAGACAAATATAAAAAAGGAAATTACTGGCAAGTATAGAGAACTGAAAATAGGGAAAGGCCTTAAGTACAGAAAAAAAGGATGTTCTGAAAAGAAATTAGAAAGGCAAGGAGGGAGAACAAAATATCAATGGGAGACAAGATTACAGAAAATATAAAAATGTTTATAATGGCAAAATGTTTTATTGCCACATGTACTGAGGTATGGTAAAAATCTTTGTTTTGAATGCATACAAATGATAAATTCATCATATCGGTACATTGAGGTAGGACAGGGGAGAACAAAAACCAGAATGCTGAATAAGGTATTCTATTTTCAGAGAATGCAATGCAGGCAGACATAATGACATAGAATTTATGGTCAAGATTCTATGGTATCATATGAAACCCGCCCCCCCCCCTTTTACTAGGCGCCTAGTGAGGGGTTGACAAGATGCATTTCTAACAGCCATTGGATTCCATGGTGAGTAAACCACCTTTTTCCAGCCTCCATATGTAGATATGACCTTGGACTCACCAAACCCCCGAGGTTGGAATGTCTTGCTCACACAAACCCTGATGTGTGAATGCTGTGTAACTTACTGCTCCCATACAACCGCCTGTCAGCAAGAAATAAGAGTACACTGCATACTATTATAAAGAAAGTATATTAAAGAATTTTAACTTAAGAGGAAGAAAACATAAGGGCCCATCATAATTGAGCAGTCAAATGTGCACACAAGTTGGAGCTCATCTTGAGGTTGTCTTTAACTCAAGCACTTAACGCTCAGTCTGCATGAAAGAACACACCACCTTCCAAAATTTATGTTGAACAAGCAGGCTCTCACATGGGAATACTGATCATTCCTCCCCAAAGCCATTCATCTGCTCAAAGCACCTGAGCAACAGGGATGGCATCGTCAGCTATCTTTCCTCCTGTATTCTCCCAGTTCCAGCCAAAAAGACCTTGACCCACACCAGCATCCATCACAAAAACCTCTCTGCCCAGCGTTCTCTAGAACCTTCTCCCAATTCCACCATCCTGATTGGCTGACACTACATTCATAAGCTGAACAACAAAGCCCCTTATCTGAGCTCCAACCCAAACAGGTTGAAAACAAAACAAACTGTGCTTACAGAACTACTAAAATGAAATACCTACAGCATTGTAGTAAAAATCTTAACCAAGGCATTACACATATGAGGAGACTGTTCAATAACTGAATCAGCTGCCAGAGAAAGTGGCCCAGGTGGGTACAATTGCAATGTTTAAGAGACAGTCAACAATTCAGGTACAACTTCTTCCCCTCTGACATTTGATTCCTAAATGGACATTGAACCCTTGGACAATACCTCACTTTAAAAAAAAATATTTCTGGTTTTGCACTGTTTTTAAATTTAACAATTTAATATACGTATACAGTGCCTATAAAAAGTATTCACCCCCCTTGAAGTTTTCATGTTTTATTGTTTTAAAACATTGAATTACAATAGATTTACTTTGACACTGATCAACAGAAAAGACTCATGTCAAAGTGAAGACAAATTTCTAAAAATGGGTCTAAATTATTAAACACAAAATAATTGATTGCATAATTACTCACCCCCTTTAAGTCAGTGTTTAGTAAATACACCTTTGGCAGCAATTACAGCCTTGAGTCTGTGTAGATAGGTCTCTATCAGCTTTGCACTTCTGGACACTGAAAATTTTCCCCATTCTTCCTTATAAAGCAGCTCAAGTTGTGTCAGATGGGGCTTGTGAGTGAACAGCCCTTTTCAAGTCCAGACACAAATATCTCAGTTGGATTGAGGTTTGGTTTCTGACTTTACCACTCCAAGACTTTAACTTTGTTATTTTTAAGCCATTTCTGTGTAGCTTTGTTTTAATGCACAGGGCCATCATCTTGCTGGAAAATAAACCTTCTCCCAAGTCTCAGTTCTTCTGCAGACTGCATCAGGTTTTTGCTACAATCAATTGAAGTACCTTAACTGCACACAGGTGATGTCCATTTAACTAATTATTCAACTCCTAAAACCAATTGGCCACACCAATGATGATTTGGTGTGTTATATTAAAGAGGATGAACACTTATGCAATTAATTATTTTGTGTTTTATATTTGTAATTCATTTAGATCACTTTGTAGAGGTAATTTTTTACTTTGACGTGAAAGAGCATCCTTTTGTTGATCAGTGTCAAAAAAAGCCGAATTAAATCCACTGTGATTCAATGTTATATAACCATATAACCATATAACAATCACAGCACGGAAGCAGGCCATTCCGGCCCTCCTAGTCCGTGCTGAACTCTTAATCTCACCTAGTCCCACCTACCCGCACTCAGCCCATAACCCTCCACTCCTTTCCTGTCCATATACCTATCCAATTTTACCTTAAATTACACAACTGAACTGGCCTCTACTACTTCTACAGGAAGCTCATTCCACACAGCTATCACTCTCTGAGTAAAGAAATACCCCCTCGTGTTTCCCTTAAACTTTTGCCCCCTAACTCTCAAATCATGTCCTCTCGTTTGAATCTCCCCTACTCTCAATGGAAACAGCCTATTCACGTCAACTCTATCTATCCCTCTCAACATTTTAAATACCTCGATCAAATCCCCCCTCAACCTTCTACGCTCCAATGAATAGAGACCTAACTTGTTGTGAAACAATAAAACTTGAAAGATTCTAAGGGGATGAATACTTTTTATAGACATTTTTAAAGTATCGATTTACTTTACTTATTTATTTTTTTCTGTGTTATCATGTAATGCATTTTACTGCTGCTACTAAATTAACAAATTTCATGATATGTGCCAGAGATAATAAACTTGATTCTGATTCAGGTACATGCAGGGGAAGTGCTTGGAGGGCTATGCACCAAATGTGGGCAAGGGGGGCAAGCAGAAAGGATGCTGCGGTCAGCATAGATCATAGATTAGGGCTTGTTTCTGTGCAGTATTAGTCTATGACTAATAACAATCCGTCCTTGAACCTGGGGTTATGTGCTCTCAGGTGTTTAGAGTGCTGTTCTGCTTGATAGGAGAGGGAGAAACACGAGTGTCTGAGGTGGCTGGCGATTTTGATTATATATTCCAATTCTAGATTTAAAGAATATATTTGGTCAAGAGGGTAACCTGAAAAACACTTGGATAATTTTGATATGGAACACAGTGACCACAGCATACTGTTATCTATCAAAAAAGTGAATACAGAATTTATTCTATCGTAACCTTACTGGCTGCCCTTAAATTCTTGAAGTTATGTAAATTACAAAAATACAATGAACATTTTACCAATTAATACTTTAAGGGAAGAGAAAAGCTTCAGAAAAACAGTAGGGTGGCTGCAAGCCCTGAACGTTGCATACATTACTTTTATGTTTTGACTGACTAATGAAATATGACAATTATTAGGCACAAAGGAAAGCTTGGCATTTGGAAGAGTTTTCAGATTTTATTTCAGTACTTTATTTAAATGCCCAGTGTAGAAGCTACTCAGACAGTGTGATTCCCCCTTTGGCAAGTCACAAGGATTAAACTCAGGAGTTGGCCTTGCAGGAAGTGTCGCCTGCTCACTCATAAGGCAGATAAATCAGGAAGACAGGCATTAAAATGTATGCAATATCTAGTCCGAAAAGAATAATAATAACATCCAGCTGAGAACTTTATTTAAAGAGAGGTTGCAGAAATGCAGTTGAGTTTGTGTCTGGATTTAATTAGCTTTTTAAGTATTGTAACCGTAATAGTATTTGAGAGAGGAACTAAACAATAAGCACAATAAATTACACCAATCTTCTAATGTTATTAAAATTTTCATGATATAATAAAGCTCCTGAAGTTAATTTAATCCCTTCTCATTTTAATCAAGTCAGTTTCCCATTTTGGTAATTGAAAGCCAATAGCAGTAGAATCTAGAGGTTATCGTCAAGACAACATACACTGTCATTATAATGAGACTGTCCATATTCACCCATTTAAATGTACCCCTGTCTCAGCTCATCTGCCAATGACAGAACCTTGTTAATTCTGGACATTGTTCTCTTAACTAGCCTCTCCTGTGTAACCTTGAGGACACCAAGAAGCTTGTTGCTCACATCCTAGTTGTCACCAAATGTCACTCCCTGATCAATCATGTGCAACATCTCAGTGAAATATCCTTATCCTTGATTTCATCCAAAAACATCTGCATAAAATTTAGTGAAACAAGGAGGAGCTCTATCTGAAACCTCTGAGCTTTGTGTCTCTCTTACACATGGTATCCCCTGAACAGCAGCACTAATACCATATGGTGTGCAAAACATATCTTGACATCACTTGCATAAGACTGATGTTCTATACTCAGATACCACACACAGAAGTCAAGTCAACTTTTATTGTCATTTCAACCATAACTGCTGGTACAGTGCATAGTAAAAATGAGACAACGTTTTTCAGGACCATGGTGTTACATGACACAGTACAAAAAACTAGATTGAACTACGTAATTAAAAAAAAACACAGAGAAAGATATACTAGACTACAAACCTACACTGGACTGCATAAAGTGCACAAAAACAGTGCAGGCATTACAATAAATAATATACAGGACAGTAGGGCAAGGTGTCAGTCCAGGCTTCGGGTATTGAGGAGTCTGATAGCTTAGGGGAAGAAACTGTTATATAGTCTGGTCGTAACAGCCCGAATGCTTCGGAGCCTTTTCCCAGACGGCAGGAGGGAGAAGAGATTGTATGAGGGGTGCATGGGGTCCTTAATAATGCTGTTTCCTTTGTGGATGCAGCGTGTAGTGTACATGTCCATGATGGCTGGAAGAGAGACCCCGATGATCTTCTCAGCTGATCTCACTATCCGCTGCAGGGTCTTGTGATCCGAGATGGTGCAATTTCCGAACCAGGCAGTGATGCAGCTGCTCAGGATGCTCTCAATACAACCTCTGTAGAATGTGATGAGGATGGGGTGGGAGATGGACTTTCCTCAGTCTTCGCAAAAACAAGTGTTGACAGGAAGGTTGAAGTTCACTTTCACTTAGGGCCAAAACTTATTAGGGGTTCTGCTGAGGATTTTGTGCTTGTAAAAATATCAATCATGTGCAACATCTCAGTGAAATATCCTTATCCTTGATTTCATCCAAAAACATCTGCATAAAATTTAGTGAAACAGGGAGGAGCTCTATCTGAAACCTCTGAGCTTTGTGTCTCTCTTACACATGGTATCCCCTGAACAGCAACACTAATACCATATGGTGTGCAAAACATATCTTGACATCACTTGCATAAGACTGATGTTCTATACTCAGATAGAACATCCTCTTCCCATCCTCTTCCCAAACCACTTCACCTTGTTTTCTTCATGGCAACTGACCCCTGGTTTCCTCTCAACTGGCTGTCTGGCACCTCGACCATATCTCCAACTCTCTTTTCATCCCCTATCCTCTCACAACTAAATGACTATTCCTGGTTTGCCTAGAGATCACCATTTCTGACATGCCAGCAACTGCCATCTTGATGATCATCTGACCCTCTGAACTCTCTAAGTCCCCAAATCCCCAATGACCTTGGTTCCAGAGGGCTCCATGTATTTCCTTCAATGTGGCCTTGCAACCCTTCAGTTTGTACAATAAACCTCTGACCTTTCCCAGTTGAGATCCAAGTCACTTCATTCCTCCATGGTCACCTATCCCTTGACTACCAACTCTAGCGCAACCCCGGACTGGCACAAGCCCTGAAGAGATTCAACAGCTGTCAGTAGTGCCAGCAGTTCTACTGTATATCTTACTTGAAATTAAAGATTCCATTGGCATGTTATGATGGTGGTCAAGTAATCTTAAAGTGGGTGAATGCCCTACCCTGTCTACAATGATCTAGTTCATTTCATAGAAAGCACTAGGATTTCTGCTGGGAATTAAGTGATTGTTAGTACTAGAGGCTGCTTATTTTGCATGTTATGAAAGTGCGGTGTGAATTTTGATCTCTTTTCCTTGCATATCTGACTGAAAGTGAGATTTACTGCATGACAGAATAGATTTTGGTCAGATTCTTTGGGAAGAATGGATACCCTTATCATAAAATGACGATGACGCTGGTCACAAATTTTCCATCTATTAAACTGAAGGGAAGGTAAATAATGAGTAATTGTGCCAAATTTTATAATGAAGATTTTCCATCACACCATGCTCCAGTACTGCAGAAAATAGAACTGCAACTCAGATTTAATCAATAGAATATCATATTCACCTCAGTTACACTGATAATGTGGAAGACATTCCTTGCACATATCTAACAATTTTTTAAGAAACAATTTGAACTCTTGCACTAAATTCTCAAGGTAGGACAAAAGAATTTTTGTAGGAGGTTATTCATACACAACTAGTACATATCTATATGCCAATAAATGCACCTCACATACAATGGAATAATGCTATAATGCCCTTTTAATTATAATGTGAGTAGCATATTAAAAATCAAAATTCCATTAGTAAATTCCAGTAGGTACGTTTCTTTTCAGATAGAACTAGTGTTCAGGATTAGAATTAGACCATTGGAAATCAATTCTAGTGATCCAGTTAAATTATATTGTGTAAGTAACTGAACAGAAATCATTCATAGAAATACAAGAAACTGGTCTGGAGTCTTCACCCTCTGTTCTATTGTACTGCCTGGTCCCCATAGCCCTTTATTCACCTGTAATCACTGAAGTAAACCAATAGGTAAATAAGTGACATGTAAATACAGATACTGATATTTAATTAAACGGGTATATTGATGATAGGCTTTTAGGCTGTTCTTCACCTCTGGGATACAGCTTTGGGTTCAATAAACAGTATTTCTTTGATTCACTTTTTAAAAATGTTTTAGGCTCCTATTAAAAATAAAATTGGACTACTATAATGGAGTCCAAGGAACTGCACACAGTAATTGGCAGAAGGTTAGAAACCGGAGCACAGCTTAGAAAGTGGAAGGGTTGAAATGAAGGTAGACGTCATAATCAATATAAACAGGCAGGAACAAAGAAACAGACAAAATGGGTCAGACAGGTTTAATTGTGTGTATTTTAATGCTAGGAGTATTATGAGTAAGGGTGATAAACTTTGAGCATTGATCAGTATTTGGAACTGTGATGTTGGTTGAGAGAATAGTTATTTCATGTCCTGGGGTTTCAGTAGCTCAGAAAAGATAAAGGTAGAGGTAAAATGGTGCGTGCGCGTGTACTTGCGCTATTAATTGGGACAACATCACACCTGCACTCAGATGGGATAGTTTGAAGAGCTCTTCACCTGAGTCTACATGGGCAGCACTGAAAAATTTGAAAGGTGCTGTTGCTTTGATGGGATTATTTGACAGACCCTCTGATAGTCACCGATATTGCTTTGAAGATATGTAGGCAAATTAGTGAAAGGTGCAAAAACAAAGAGGGTTGTCAATGTGGGAACTTCAATTCCCCAATGTCACTGGTAGCAAAGTTACTGGAGAAGATTCTTAGGCATAGGATTCATGAATAATCGAAAGAAAATGGTGTAATTAGGGACAGGCAGCGTGGTTCTGTGTGGTGCATCTGCTCTGAATGGAGCTGACAAAGGTGATTGATGAAGGTCGGGCTATGAACATTGCCTACATGGATTTTGCTAAGATGTTTGACAAGGTCCCTCATGGGAGGCCTTTCCGAAAGTGGCTTCACAAGTTGATAAGGTGGTAAAAATGTCACAGAGCGTGTTTGCTTTGTCGACAAATTGAGTTCAAAAATCAGGAAATTATTTTGCAACTGTTGGCCAGAAGGAACTACAGTCTGCAAACCAGTGATTTCAAATGAATCAAGGGCAGTGGAAGCAGACGAACCAATTGCCTTTGTTCTTACCATGAGAAAGTGGGAGAGCTGAAGGAGAAGTTGTTGAGGGTGAGGACTATTTCTTCCAGATGGAGAATGGTGAGAACCTGGGATCTTGTATAGGGACAGGACAACCACGGAGAAAATGAGACAGCTGGAAGTTTCCTGGCCCTGACTAGAGGGCATGCAGTCAGAGTGCTGTGTGAGTTGAATGTGTTACCTGTGGATGTTGTGGAGGCAAACATAATAGGGGCATTTTCGATGTTTTTAGCTTGGCAAATTAATATGCATGAAGTGTAAAGATATCATCATTGTGTAGGCAGAAGGGTTTAGTTTAGTGGGCATTTAATTAGTTCAGCACAACATTGCAGGCTGCTGTGTACAAACATCTACTGATGCCTCTGGACACATCATCAGTGATGTTCCTGGAATCATCGGGTGTTTCGGGTCTTTCTACATCATAACCCTCCTCCAGGTGACCCAGCCGGGGCTGATCAGACCCCAGCTTGTGTCAGATGGCTAGCTACTTACGACTCCATGGCTCCCCTCTCTTGAGCCACAGCCATCTTGAGGCCCTCTCTGCTGCATCGGTGGTACTGCGGATGGCTCTCCTCTTCCTCTCTCCCTCGATACCCAAATTGCTGTAGGCTCTAGCTAAGAAACGGGCTGCGAATCCCCTACATTCAACCTCCATTGGGGACACCTCGCTCTCCATCCAGCCTGATGACAGTTGCTGACCAGTCCTGCGTACTTGGAGAGCTTCCTTTCAAAGGCCTCTTCCAAGCGATCTTCCCATGGGCCTGTCAGCTCCTGCAGCACCACTTGCTTGGTAGACTCAGACAATGTCTGGTTGCAGGCTTCTGGCTGTGATATGGTTGGGGAAGTTCAGCTGCCTTTTGAGGTCCACCAACAGCTGCCAGTCCCTTGCAGAGGTCAGGATACCTGCCGATGTTCTTTTGGCGGGTATTGGCTGCTCCCCAGCTCTGACAAAGGCAATGGTCTGCTTGGAGGGTCAGGACCACTTCGCCCACTCCACTCCTGCGCTGATGGCTTCAGCGATGGTCTTCAGGACCTGATCATGCCTCCATCAGTACCGTCCCTCACCAAGTGCCCTTGTGCAGCTGCTGAGGATGTGCTCCAGGGTTCCTCGCTTGGAGCACAGTGGGCACGCAGATGACTGCTTTGCCCCATGAGTACAGGTTTGATGGGCTTGGAAGCACATCATACACTGCCTGGATGAGAAATTGGATTCAGTGTGGCTCAGCTTTCCAAAGCTCAGCCCAGGTCACTCTCCTCTCAACCGCATTCTCCCATCTTGTCCAAGCTCCCTGTTGCTTCGTTCCCACCGCCTTGCAGGTTCTCGTCTCCTCCACTGCCGCTCTCACCTCCTCCTGAACTCGGCAGTGATTTTCCTTCCCTCTGATGGTGTCCATTTGGGGAGTTGGAAAGGATCCAAGCCCAGCTCAGCCTCTTGTGACCACTCCCACCAGCCTCCTGTGACGCAGCCTTTTCTCTGCTTCCTGAACTGCTTCCTCTGCCCTCCACTTCCTGCCAGTCCTCACTTGGATCCCTGCTCTAGCCACCTTCGGATCACTTGAGACCCTGTACTGTATCACTTCTCCGGCTCTTGTTACCTTGAATTCCTCCTCCAAGAATTTGAAGGGCAGTTGCAGTTTGTTGTGGTGTCCACAGAGTGTGATGCTGCTCAGGCTCTTTGGCAGCCCCAGCCATCTCCTGAGGTGGTTGCTGACCATCCTTTCTAAGGTTTCGACTGTTGAGATCAGATCTGCATAGATGAGGAGGGGCCACAGGATTCTGTAATGTAATGGTCTATGCTCTAGTTTAAAACTCTACAGTGATTAACAAGGTAAATATTCTCATCTGAAGAAATGAGATGGATACACTATAAATGTTTTGATGAAGAACATTTAGCAACCTGCCATTTATTTATTGTCACTAACTAGATTGTACCATTTTTGCTGTAGGCTTTGTTTTGTTGAAGGCTTCTAAATTTCACAGCTTTTTGCATCTCTAACTGCACTGTTGAACAAGGACAGGTGGGATGAGGGAGGCGGTTGGGAGCATGTTGGTGAGTTGTGCTGTTAGTGTCTGGGAATCTGTTTTAGGTGTAAATTCAAGAAGTGTCATGCCATGGATTTATTGGCCCAAGTGTTCTCTTTTGTTGCATATAAGCTCTATAAATATTACAAGGTTGCGTGGAGGAAAAAAAACACTGCCATTGCTACACTGAGAACTTTAAATGGAAACAACAGCACTGTTATTGCATTTGAGGTGCAAAGTTATGATGGGTTTCCTATAAGAAATAATAAGAGCAATATTGGCACTGTATACCATTAAGCAATTGAGAGCGATGTAGTGCTTCGGTATTTACCATTTAGCTAGAGTGGAACTGTGCTTCAATGATCCCAAATGACCAATAAACTGGAATGTTTGAGCACAATTAATTATTTGCTAATACATTTATAATTAATGAATCAATTGATGTTTAGAAATTCAGATAAAACAAGATGCAAAAATACACTGTTTACTATTTTCTTGGCAAGAAGCTGCTGAAATATTAATAATAATCATTGATACTTCCAGGGAATTTGCAAAACCTTATCACTTATGTCTTATTACAGAGATGATTGCCAGACGCAGTGAGAATGAAGGAACAGTGGGGGGGCAAAACCTTGCAGAAATTACTGGAAAACATATTTATGAAGCAGAACAGTATTTTAAAAATGTTGACTAATGGTTATGGACCGTGAGTGCAATCTGGAAAATAAATTGGTGAATTGGTTTATTATTATCTCATGTGCCGAGGTAGAATGAAGAACTTGTCTTATGTGCCTTTCATACAGTTCAATCCATTACAACAGTGTGATGAGCTAGGCAAAGTTAAAACAGTTAACAGTCCAGAATGAAGTGCTACAGTTATGGAGGAAGTGCAATGCAGGTAGTTGTTATGCTGCCAGGGCAATGCGAGAGCACAGAGTCAAAGAACTGTCGACACTTGGAATCTGAATGAACTTTGTAAGTATTCAGCCGGGTGAGTACTGGTGCTAGCAGTACCAGTAGGAATATTGGTGACTGTTGGTGTTCCGCAGAGGTTGGTGTTCCGCAGAAGTCGGTGTTGCGATTGCTTTGTGGTTCTAACGTTTCTGTCATTCATTCTTTGTTTTTTTTTCTCTGTTTTGTGGATGTCTGCAAAGGGTAAGAATTTCAGGTTGTCTATTGTATAGATTCTCCGATACTAAATAGAACTGTTTGCTTCTTCTCATGATATATGTCAGTGATCTAGATGATGGAAGATCTATGAAGGTCTGTCAACAACTCTGAAGATCTATTCTGTACTCAGGATATTGATGTAATTATGAGGAAGGCATGCCAGGAACTACATTTCGTTAGGAGTTTGAGGAGATATTGTATGTCACCAAAGCGCTAGCAAATTTCTACAGATGTGTGTGGAGAATATTCTGATTGGTTGCTTCACAATCTGGTATGTGGGGGGCACTGCACAGGATCTTAAATAGCTGCAGAGGGAGTAAACTCAGCCATCTCTCTCATGGGCACCAGCCTTCCCACCATTAAGGACATTTTCAAAGAGCGATGCCTCAAAAAGGCAGCATCCATCATTAAGGACCGCAGCACCCAGGACATGTCCTTTTACCATTACTACCATCAGAGAGGAGGTACAGCAGCCTGAAGACACAAACTCAATACTGAGGAACAGCTTTTTCCATTCGGCTGTCAAATTTCTGAGCAGTTCTTGAACACATTAATGCCACCTCACTATTTGCTATTTTTCACTAGTTATTGATTTTTAAAACTTTTTTTTATGGTAACACAATGTAAATTGCACTGTATTGTAGCTGCAAAACAACAAATTTCATGATATATGTCACTGATATTATACCTGATTCTGATTCTGTGCAGATTTGCAACCAGAGCCAGTGTCCAGAATGCCTCAAAACAAATCAAATCATGTTTAATTATCATTCAGACCATGTATGGATATAGTTGATACTATATATAGTATCAATACTATATCCATATGGATATGGATATATCCATGCTATATGGATATAGTATACAATCAAAATAGTGAGAGAGAGAAAAAAAAACACATCATTACACAAGAAAACATATGCATACCCCAAGTCCTTTAGTAACATGCGCATTGGTGGTACAGCTCCTAGCAATCCAGCCTCTCCTTCCGCTGGTCGAACACTGGAGGGTAGCACAGCTGGGAGAGGCCAGCTCCCAACCAAGCACAGCCTCCATGCTACACCACCTCCAGCGTCGTCTCACCTGGATTGAAGCAGCAGGCAAGCTCATTTGAGGCCTTGTCCTCACAACGACCTAGGCTATGCTGCTGCTTCGTCACCGGTCTCACCACCAAACAAGGAGACAGGCCTGCCGCATCTTACATCACTAATGTCCAACAGGGTCTTGTGATCGCAAGAGAAACATCCAAGACAATCACGCATGGTTACACTGCATGTTGCTCTTGTGTACCCACTCCGATGTCTTCGAGTAGCAGGCAGCAGCATGGTCCGCACCCAGGTCAGCTCCTCTGAACATTCTCTGGCCTGTCCGCCGGCTTCTCCTTCTCCTGGCTGAGTGTCGGGAGAATGTGCTTGTACATTTCTCATGTCCTTTAAACTTATTGGAAAATCTACTGTATCACTAGCATGAAAAAATGTGAAATGGAAGTATGTTTAGGCAATAATATTATTGAATAATATCCAATAGTCTGGAAATTGTTAGACCAGCACCATCGAGGTCCTGAGGGTGCTGCATTATCAGGAATTTACAGCACTGTCTCAATAGGATGCCTGGGAAAGGATTAAGTTTTGCAAGATATCTGGCAAACAACATAATTCACACTTGATCTATCAATGTCAATGCTTTGACCAGACTGTCCAGGATGAAGTGCTGATCTAGAGAAACCTTTTTCTTGTTACCATTTGATATTAAAATCTGCTATGCTTTACAACATGGGGTCAGTATATGAGTGGAAGATGGCCCCATGTTTTTACCTGTTAGATAACTAATAATTTGTCAGTTGTCACATAAGACATTCTTTCTATCACTACTTTATTTTTGTGTACTCAGAGCAACTAGAGTCAAGTAACCAGTATTGTTTTAGTTTCAAGTAAAATAGACCCTAGGGGTCTCCAATAATTTCTAGACCTGGAGAATATTGTTCCAAAAAAGTAATTTTGAGCTTGTATACTACAAAGCACAAATTCCACGTTTTTTTATCTGTGAGAGCAGAGGGTATGTACAAATGTTGATGGGGTTATACTGTAGGTCTCTCAATAGCCCGCAGAGAGCTAGAGAAACAGATAGATCGTCAAATCTTTTAAGGAGGAGAGTTTAAAGGAAATTTACAAGGCAGTTTTGTTTTTTGCACGGAGAGTGTTCAGTGCCTGGTGGAAGCAGGTGTGAGGGTAACGTTTAAGAGGCATGACCAGGGAATAGAGACTGACATGAACATGTGCAGCAGGTGGGATTAGTTAACATTTGCATCATTGTCAGCACAGATGTTGTGGGCAGAAAAGATGATTCCTCTGCTGCACTTTGTGAGGTTCTGTGTTTGATTTAGCCTTGGTTTTGACTTCATTATCACCTTTATGTAATTTATGTCCCAAATCTATGAGTAAACCTCAATTATTATTTTCATAATTGCACTTTAAAATGAATTTCAACCTCTCATACAGAAATGACCTGTTGTAATAAAAGTATTAAATATAAATGGGCAAGTCACAAGAGCAGCAATGGTAATGTACAGTGAGAGTAAAGGAATCAATTAAAATTCCCAGAATTAGCATTCATATTGAGTAGAACAAGACTTTTTATAATGTGGTGAAAGCCAATCACTCTATTGATTTTGACTCTACAAATCTCCCTGACAGAATTTGGATTTCTGAAGCATTGGACAGTGTGTGGATTTTCAAACTGCGACTTCAATTTAAGCATAGCCAAGACTAATGTGATAAAAATCTACAACAATCAAATGTTTAAAATTAAATACTAATTGTCATTCTCAGCCAGACAGACCATGGTGAAATCTGACACTTACACTGTAATTGTAAAATAACTCTCACTGGTGAACCACTCTTCTAAAGTTTGAATATCTGCAACTGGATATAGCAAGGTAGAGAACATGAGCTGGTTTGGAAGTGCCTGACGATGACATCTGGGAGTCCAATAAAATCAGAAATTCACTCTTTCCAAGCGTGGACCTGATTTCATTATGCATCCAATATGGTTTGTACAAATACAAAATATTTTCCCAGGTGAGAAAAACAGAATGAAAAATCACCAAAATATAGCAATTAGTGAATAATTTGCATATTTATACATTTATGAAGTCTACATTAATTTTTCTCATATGTCCTTGCTTCAGCTTTATCTCCTTACATTTTTTTTGACAGGATACAGGTCGTCAGGCAGTCAGACATTGTAGTCTGCTGGTTAGCTTTGCTTAATCATATTAGGGCGGTAAATGCCTCATTGCTCTTAGTCAGACTGACAGTCTATTTACATATCCATTAAAAATTCATTGTTGTTTGATGGCAGGCGAAGATGTGTATGGTGTCCAGAACAGCTATTTTAAAAATGCAGGACCAACTCCAGATAAAAGAGGCTCTTCAGATCCAGTTAATTGTCTTCCTTCAAATATGTCCAGAAAAATTTATTTACCTGTAAGTCAGCTTGCACAAATCATGTACAGTTTACAAGTAACCAACTATGTTTAATTGCCTACATTATTAGAATGCAGTTTGCAGACAGGCAGGGAAAAGTGTGGTCTCACGATAAACGTTTCATAACCTCTGAATATTCCACATCAGTTAGCAGCTAATAAAGTATTTTGGATTTCAATGTTGTAATGTAACAGTGCATGTGCCAGGATACATAAATATCAGTGGCCCAGGATCTGTAGTCAATGCCAAGTGGCCCACATTCCAGACTAATTTCAGAAAACATACCACAGAGAAAACATGTCCCAGCATCAGCCAGGTTCTCAGTGGAGGGGTCCTGCACAATGATCAGTGCTTCCTCATATCAGTGTTTCTCCATAGGTGGGTGCCTGCATACACATGAATTATTAATTTTGAATCAGTCATTCAACAAAATTTAAGAAAAGATTGAAATAAAGACTCATTTCAGAAGATTTAGAAACAATAACATAAAATCAAGTAACGATCTATCTACAATATTAATCCCTTAATCTCACTGTGCCTTTCTCCTCTATTGAAATGAATGTGGAGATCAAAACTCAAAGACATTTGGGGAAGTAGTTATGATCAACTGCCAACAAATTTGGATCTTTCTTATGTATGATAGAGTGTTGCAAGATGGAAACAGAACCTTTGCCTCACACCTTGCCAAATGTCAAACAGCATCTATGTACACTTATCCTATCATCATTACATTTCTCTCCATGTGGCCTGCAACTCTCACTTGACCAATTTTGGCATGTTACCGAGCACTCTAACCAACTTCCACAGATGTACCCTGACCTGATGCATCATGGTCTAATGTGGCTATAAGGATGCCCAGGAATGTAGGAGGCTGCAGAGAGTAATAGTCTCAGCTGAATATATCATTGGCACATCTCTCCCCACCACTAGTAATATCTACATAAGGTGCTGACTCCTTAGAGAAGGCATTATCTATCATCAGTGAACACCACTATCTAGACCATGCCATCTTCTGATAGCTACCTTTGGACAGAAGGTACAGAACCCTGAAGTCCCACACCATCAGGTTCAAGAACTGTTAACTACTCAGCTTTTGAACTTACCTGCTCAACCCTAATCTCTACCTCAGTATAACAAAACCATGATCACTTAGTCCACTTAGTAACTCAATAGACTTCGTTTATTTGTTCTAATTGGATAACTTCTTGTATAATTTTATATAATTTATACTTAATTTATGCTTATCTTGTAAATGTGGTGTATCAGTTGCTATGTGCTTGTGATGGTGCTGCAAGCAAGCTTTATTTCTGTGCATATGACAAAAATCTCAACTATGCTTTGACATTAGATGCAATTTGCAGTGACTAATTAACCAACCAACCTTCAAGTGCTTATGATGGTGGGAGCAAAGAAATACACCCAAAGGAATCCAAAGCACAAGAGGTCATGACTGCATCTGGCTTGTGTGGCAGAACTTAGATGCTATAACAGGCTACACAATAAAGTCAGGCAGTATCACTGACAGCAAAGCATCCTTTACTGATGAGCTTGATGCAGTTTATGCATGGAAAGCATCTGGCTTGGACTGTGTCCCTTAGATCCTGTGCAGATTAGCAGACATTTTTAATTGCTTCAGTCTGAGGTTCATGTCTGCTTCGAGAAGACCATTATCATCCTGATCCTGTTATATCCTTTCATCCCAAGGCATATCCATGGACCCAGAAAATGTGCATGCTGTCATTGAATGGACCTGACCGTGTTCCCTCAAAGACCTACAGCGCTTTTTGGGCTTCTCCAACTTCCACCACCTACCTCACGGATAACCTGATCTGCTGACATGGACCATACTTTTGAGGAGCTCAAGAGATGCTTGAACAATCCTATTTTCGGCAATCCGAGTCCCGCTCGACCTTTTGTGGTAGAGGTGGATGCATCTGACCTGGGTGCTGGGGCTAACCTCTCCCAGCAAGGACTGAACGCGAAGGAGACACACTCTGTGCCTTGTTGTGCAAGCTCAACTCGACATAGCACCATAGTAGGAGACAGGGAGCTGCTCACCATTAAAACGGCCTTGGAGAAATGGAGACAGGGGCTGATCGGTAAACACCGAGCACTTCCAGATCTGAACTGACCACCAGGACCTCCTATCCATACAACAGACCCACCATCTCGACCCATATTGGAGCAATTCAGCTTCATCATCCCCTGGTGACCCAGGTTCAGGAACACTACAGTTGACCCAGTTGAAAAGAAGACTGACCCTCAGCCTATCCTCACTCTAATTGTTTGGGATCTTGAGAATCAGATCCGCTAGGCCCGACTAACCTGAAAACCGTTAGTACCTGCCAGTTACTGTGTACTCTGAGGCACCACTGGACCCAATCCTCATCCCTCCTCACTCCTCTCTGGCATGACAGACTCGGTACTTTCTGCAATGCTGGTGCTGGTGGCCCACTATGATCACAGGTGTACATCATTTCTTCAGTGTCTGCTCTTGATGTGCCCAGTCCATTTCCTCCCCCCAACGACTCTCTGGGCTGTTGCTGCTCCTAACAGTACCCTGGTGTCATGGTCCCACATGCCATGGATTTCATCACGGTTTCCTACCTTCCGATGGGGGCAACAGTGATCATGACAGTGGTGGACCAGTTCTCTAAGGCAGCCCACTTCATTGCTCTCTCCAAACTTTAGTCAGTCATTGAGATGATGGACCTGGTTCTCCAACATGTAGCTCACCTCCATGGTTTCCCTCAAGGCACTGTTTTGGACTGGGGCCCACAGTTTGTCTCCGGCTTCTGGCAAGCCACCTACTCCATCCTCTGCACCTCAGTGAATTTGTCCTCTGGCTATCATCTCCACATCACCCCTCAATCAGAAGCAGTAAATCAATCAAGAGGAGAAGTTTCAGAGATGCTTCACCACCTCTAACCCTTCTAAATGGAAGAATCATCTGCTCTGGGCCGAATTGTCCCACAATCTACACACTTCCTCTGCCATGGGTATGTCACCCTTCGAAGTGCTTCATGACTACCATCTCCCCATTGTTCCTCTCGGAGGAGCCAACGGTTGTGGTCCTGTCCACCAGAGCTCTAGCTCACCGATGCCAGAATGCAAGGAAGAAAGCATGGAAGGCCATCCTAGTTGCCAACTGCATCTACAGCTGACAGACTAACTACCAACTATGCCCAGCCACACAATTCTGGCCTGAGTACAGTGTCGGGTTGTCCTCCAGAGATTTGCCCCAATGCACTGACTCTCAAGCTCTCACCACATTTCACTGCTCCCTTTAAGATTACCCATCACACCAACCCAGTCACTTACTGTCTTCAGCTGCAGATGTCCCTCAGGGTCACACCTGCCTTCCACATGCCCTGTCTCAAGCCAATTGCCCATGAGCCAGTCAACCCACCTAAACTTGCATCTCGGGAACCAAGGGTGGTGGTAGGTGATCCAGTGTACACAGTTTCCATTTGGTGGATTCATGTCATCATGGGAAGAATACAGCCTGGAGGAGAAAACCTGGATTCATTACTCCACTGGACCCATCCCGATTGTGCTCCATCGGATGCCAGTTGGAGTGGGTTGGGGCCTATCAGGTCTGCACAGGCAGGCATCTCCCAGTCCTCCCCCTCCCCCCCCCACTAGTTGAAATCACCTGTCACTCATTTCTAGCGCATCATCTGCAGCCTATTTAGACCCAGCTCTCATCCCCAGCCCTTGTTCACTCATCAAACCAGCCAGCCTCAACTAGTTACTCCCAGACTCTCGTTGCCTTGTTGTGTTAAGTATCTGTTCTCTCTTGTTTTGTGGCCCTTTTTGCAGTTTATTAGTAAAATATAGTTTGTTGCTAATTCATCTCTATTGCTCTGCTTTTGGGTCAAGCCTCCTCTACATTTCCTGACATGTATAAGGCGCTACATTCAAAGTTAATGCAGAAGATGGGAATGTATTGTACATGGGATAATGTACAGCCAAAGAGAGATACAGCATAGGAAAAAGCTCTTTAGCCCACTGTCTTGGCTGAATACTCATTTATGTTAGTATGGAGAGACTATTAGCTGATTAACAGAAGACAGAGAATTGGAATTAAGGCATACTTTTCAGGTTGTTACATTGTAATTTATGGGGTGCTTATGAATCAATGGCAGAATCTCAATAACTTGCAGCCTACATTATTGGCTTAGAATATTGGAAAATGAAGATTATAGGCAAATTTTATGATGATGAAAGGTAGGTGAGAAAACAAATTTTGAGGAGACAGAACAATTCTGCAATGATATATAGATAGGTTAATAAGTGACCAATTTGATGATGCATAACTTTGTAGGTAAAGTTTTGGAGAAGTTGAAGTCAAAGACTATGGGAAACAGAGATAAAAATAGAGGCGATGCTAAGATCAGAACAACCAAAACTTAAATGAATAGCAAAGCAGGCTGGAAGGACCACATAGCCAACTTACTGTTCCTTTCCCTTAATGTTCAGAAACTTCAGCTCAATATAATGATTAGGACATATTTTCACAGAACTTTTCCTTTTCAATGCTAATGAAATGAATTAATCTCATGCAGAATAATGTAAAAGGAAAGTTTAAATTAGCTTTATTTAGCTGTGTCCTGTGTGTGGGGGGGCTGGCAAATGGTAGCAACTGCGTAGACATAATATAATTTCATCACCCTACATGATATAAACTGAATCCTGGAGCTAGCTCTCAGTAATTTACATCTCTTTGATCTGAATTATTTTCCTTCTTTGCAAATACAGGAATGGAATGGTGTTCATAGTCATCTTTTGGTAATCTGTTTAGCACAGAACTGTGATGAATTATTCCAAAGACATCTGAATTCAACAAATTATTCCAAATGCAGGCATCAGCAAAAAAAAACCTGCCGTCAGTGATTTCAGATGATAACTCCTCCATAAATAACAACTTGTTTACTAAGTGATTTCACTATCTACACATATGTATAGAAAGGAGAGACATTTCTTCTAAATTACCTGCCAGGTGCAGTTTTTGATCCATTAATATGTATTTGTTCAATAATGGATCAAAACAGAAAATGCACAGCATAACAATGTCATTGTGTATTAGAAATTTTTATGGCCCTGCAGTATATTTCCAATGTAAATTGTATACTAAATTGATTGACTCTGGACATACCTTTCACTTTTCTGTCACTGTATCTAACAAAACAGCAGTCTAGAAATTACTCAGCTGACATTTGTAGGCAGACAGTTGATATAACAGTGTGAAATCAATTAATGGAAGTTCAGATTTACGTGAAGTATTTTGCTTAACGTTGCTTGAAGTAACAGTCAAAGAAATGCCAAACTAAGATGTTATGAACAGATATGCCTTTCATATCAAGGATAATTTCTAAGTTCCTATACACATCCGGTAGAGACCAAATTGTGTTGGAAATAGTCAATTCAAGAATAGTCAGAGACCACAACAATGCAGGCTTGCAGGATATAACACAAATTTGTCTTATTATAGCAGCTTTAAAGTATAAAAATGTCTCAAGCTGTTTTACAGCTTTGGAATTAGACAAAAATAGGCACATTGGAAAAGGAAGGTGGGTGTAAAATTACATAAGGGAGTGGTGCATGTAAAGTTATACAACAAATCAGTTATGCTGGAAAAATCAAGCAGTTAACAGAAGATAATTATGATTTATCTAATAAGTGACATTGCACGAGCAGCCTGCCAACACAAAGTGGAAAGGTTGATGGAGGCTCAGCGCTTGGTGTTATCATTATGCACTTAAAGGTTAACTCTGTGTCAGCAGATGATGCTGTGGAATATAAGAATGTGCATCAAATGGAGAACTGGAGCAGATCCTCTGGAGGAACTGGAGAAATAACAGTGTAAGGGTGGAGTGAGAAGTCCTTGCTGGAAAGGTCAGCAATATTGTTGCGATTGCTGTCAGAGTAAAGCACAGTTCATGGAGTTCCTTTCATTGATTCTACAACTCTTATTCTCAGTAGTATTTATTTATTGTTATTGTTATATTTATTTTTGAATGTGCAGTTTGTCTTTATTTCCACATTTGTAGTTTACCAGTCTTTGTGCGTAGTTTTTAGACCATAAAATGATAAGATATAGGAGCAGAATTAGACCATTTGGCCCAACGTGAATGCTCCACCATACTATTATGGCTGATTTATTATCCCTCTCAACCCCACTCTCCTGCCTTTCCCCCATAACCTTTGGTGTGACAATTAATCAAGGATCTATCAACCTGCACCTTAAATATACCCAATGACTTGGCCTGCACAGCCATCTGTGACAATGAATTTCACAGATTCACTCACTCTGGCTAAAATATTGCCTCACCTCTGTTCTAAATAGATGTTCCTCCATTCTGAGACCATGCCCTCTGGTCCTATACTCCCCCGCTGTAGGAAACATCCTTTCTACATCCACTCTATCTAGGCCTTACATTATGCAATAGGTTTCAATGAGCTTCCCCCCCACCCAATTCTTCTAAACTCTAGCAAGTACAAGCCTTGAACCACCAAACATCTCTCGCATGTTAACCCTTTCATTCATGTGATCATTCTCATGAACCTCTGCCGGATCCTGTCCATTACATTTGCCATTTACCAGCAACTCATTCAGCAAGTTGACCTTTAGGGAATCCTGCACAACAACTCCTAAGTCCCTTTGCTCTTCTAACTTTTGAGTTTTCTGTCCATTTAGAAGAAGTCCATATCCTTTTTTTTATATAACCAAACCCCACACTATACTCCATCTGTTACTTTTTGCCAATTATCCTAATCTATCTAAATCCTCTGCAGACACCCTGCATCGTCAACACTACCTGCCCTTCCACCCATCTTTGTATCATCCTCAAATTTGGCCACAAAGCGATCAAATCCTTCATCCAAATCAAAGACGTATAATGTGTACAGAAGCAGCCCCAAAACCAATCCCTGTAGCACACCATTTGTTGCTGGCAGCCAACCAGAAGAGGCCCATTTTATTCTTTTATTCTGACTTTTTCCTTCCTGCCAGTCAGCGAATCATCCATCCATGCTAGTATCTTTCCTGTAATACCATGGGCTCTTATCTTGTTAAGCAGCCTCATGTGTGGCACCTTGTCAAAAGCCTTCTGAAAATCCAAGTAAACAACAGCCACTGACTCGCCTTTGTCTATTTCCTCAAAAAAAAAATTCCAATAGATTTGTCAGGCAAGATATCCCCTTAAGGAAACCATGCTAACTTTACCCTATTTTGTCATGTGGCACCAAATACCCTGAAACCACAGTCAAACTTTTGTAACCACTGAAGTCAAGCTCACTGGCTTATAATTTCCTTTCTTCTGCCCCCCCTCCCTTTTTAAACAGTGGAGTGGCATTTACAATTTTTGAGTGTTCCAGAACCATTCCAGAATATAATGGTTCTTGAAAGATCTTTACTAATGTCTCACAATCTCTTCAGCTACCTCTGTCAGAACCCTGGGGTGTACTCCATCTGGTCCAGATGACTAACCTACCTTCAGACCTTTCAGCTTCCCAAGCACCTACTCCTGAGTAATAGCAATGGCTGTCACTTCTGCCCCTTGATGCTCTCACAATTCTGACATTGTTATAGAGTCTTCCATAGTGAAGACTGTTGCCAACTATTTGCCTTCTCTGCCATTTCTTGTCCCCCAATACTACCTCTACAGTATAATTTTTCAGCAATCCACTATCCACCTTTATCTCTCTTTTACTCTTTATATATCTGAAATAACTTTTTGTGTTCTTTTATATTATTGGCTGGCTTGTCTTCATATATTTTCCCTTTTTATGGGTTTTTTCATTTCCTTCTGTTGGTTTTTAAAGTTTCCCAATTCTATACTTCCCCACTAATTTTTGCTACATTATATGCTCTCTCTTTTGCGTGTTTGGCTTGTATGCTCTCTTTGAATTCTCTTGTCAGCTACAGTTGCTTCATCCTCTCTTTAGAATATATCTTCATCTGTGGGATCTATCTTTCCTGCATCTTTTGAATTTTTCCCAGAATCTGTAGTCATTGCTGTTCTGCTGTCATCCCTATTAATGTCCCCTTCCAATCAACTTTGACCGGCTCTTCTCTCATGTCTCTGTAATTCCCTTTACTCCACTGTAATAATAATCATACATCCAATTTTAGCTTCTCCATCTCACACTGCAGGGTGAATTAAATCATGTCATGATCATTGCCTCCTAAGTTCCTTTACCTTAACATTCCTAGTCAAATCTAGGTCATTGCATAACACCGTATTCAGAATTGCCTTTCCCCTTGTGGACCCAACCAAAAACTGCTCTAAAAAGGAATTTATAGAATGCCTTTTTGGGATGCAGTACCAACCTGATTTTCTCAATCTACCTGCATCCCACATGACTAGCGCAACATTGCCATTTCTACATACCTTTTCAATCTCCCGTTGTAATTTGTAGCCCATGTATTGGTTGGTCTTAGGAGGCCTGTATGTAATTCCGATCACAGTATTTTCACCCTTTGAGTTTTTTAACTCTACCCACAAGAATTCTACATTTTCTGATCTTATGTCACCTCTTTCAAAGGATTGGATTTCATTTTTTACGAACAGAGCCACCCCACTGCCCCTGCCTACTTGATATGTGCTTCCTTGGATCTAAGCTCCAAACCATGAGCTACTTTTCCTCCACTCGTTGGAGATGCCTGCAACATCATACCCACCAATCTCTCACTTCACGACAAGGTCATATGCCTTATATTTTGTGCATTCAAATTGAACATCTTCAGTCCTGTATTCATCACCCTTTTTGATCTTGTCCCCATGTTACATTGCAACTCATCCAACTGACTGCAATTTTCCCCCATGGTCTGCCTGTCCTTCCTCACAGTCTCACTACACACAGCATCTAGTTGTATACTAACCTCTCCATCCACAGCCCTAGCATTCTGGTTCCCACCACCCTGCCCTTCACAGCAGTTTTAACAAACCTGATTGGACCCCCTTGGGTTCAGGTATAAGCCGTCCTTTTCATCCTTTTTGTTTCCTATTATGGGTGTATCCAGAACTAAAGGGCACAGCCTCAGAATTGAGGGGCAACCTTTTAGAACAGAGATGAGGAGGAAATGTTTTAGCCACAGAGTAGTGAATCTGTGGAATGCTCTGTCACAGACTGTGGTGGAGGCCAAGTCTGTGGGTATATTTAAAGCAGAAGTTGATAGTTTCCTGATTGGTCAGGGCATCAAAGGATGTGGCGAGAAAGCAGGTGTATGGGGTTGAGTGTGAGCTGGGATTAGCCATGATGGAATGGTCGAGCTGTCTCGATGGGCTGAATGGCCCAATTCTGCTCCTATAGCTTATGGTTTTATGGTCTTACGCTACAGGTCATACCTTCACCAGAAAAGACCCTAATGATACAGAAGCCTGAAACCCTGCTCCCTGGACCAATCCTTCAACCATGAACTCACTTGCAAAATTACCCTATTGTTCCCCTCACCGGCACATTGCACAGGCAGCTATCAGAGCTACCTTAGAAGTCCTGCTTTTCAACTTTCTACGTCACCCCCTATAATCTCTCTCAGGATCCCTTCCCCTTTCCTACCTATGTCGTTGGTACCAATACTTGGATGTGCCATGATTTCTGTTTGTTCATCCTCCTCCTTTACAATGCTATGGTCCCAGTCGGAGACATCTCTGACCCTGGGACCTGGGAAGCAACATACCATCTGTGTGTCTCTTTCACAGCCACAGAATCTTAGAATGTTGTTTATTCCCCTATCACCACTGCACTCCTCTGCTTCCCCTTCCCTTCTGAGCCCCAGAGCCAGACGTCATGTCAACAGCCCTCCCCCACCCAACAGTGCTCAAAGCAGCATACTTATTATTGAGGGATATATCCACAGGGATACTCAGTGCTGGCTAGTTATTTTTCATTGATTCTATTGTATTTCATTGTTCTACGGTGAATGTGAGGAAAAGAATCTCAAGCTAGTATATAGTGACATATACCTATTTTTTAAAGACAGATGATGAAAATATCATTAATATGGATTACAAAGAAAAGAAAATTATGGTTGAGGACAATGCAACATATTATCCAGGTTGTGCACCTCTTATCTGATATGCTTGGGGCTGGAAGTGTTTTGGATTTTCGATTTTGTAAAATTTGTATTGAGATACTCTGGAGATGGAATATAAGTCTAATCATAAAATCATTTCACATTACCTATACAGCTTATACATACATACGCTGAAGGTACAGGTAGTTTTTATATAATTTTAATAATTTTTTGCATGAATCAATAACGTATACATTGAACTGTCAGAAGAGGTGAGCTATGTGCTACCTTGCCCACCCAGGTATCCAGTTTGTGGCATCACCACCATTCCCAACTCTGAATTTATTTGCTATTGTAAACAGTCTTTGCCTTGTACTTGTTCAACACACATATGTACAGATGCAGCCGTACAGTGTGTTAAATTTCCATCATCAATGATCTTGGTGAATTTCTCTGTTACTTTGTGATTAGCAGATGCTTTATCACCACAGACCTTTAAAAATTTAATGCTGTGCTTTTTTCTTAAACTTGCAACCAGCCTGTTGAATATTCACAGTTACCTTCAATTATCATGTTGGATCTTTGCTTGTTTCATGATCGGCATTCCATAAAGTGGCATATGTTCATTCTGCCAATGAATCCACTCTTTCAATATACATTGAGATCTTCATCTTTTGCTTTATGCAGTGCTTTCTGTTTTTCATTAGCTTCTGTTCATTACATATGAGATCACTTCTCAGAACTGTCCATGGTGCAGAGAGACCTTCTCATTGCCAGGGTACCTTCCCAGCACCTTATGAAATTTTCCATTTGTGATGTCATGTCAGTGTTAAAATAAAATGTTGGATTTCAGCGGTTTTTGGATTTTAGAATTTCAGATAAGGGGTTCTGTATCATGGCTGATAACAGATATAACAGTTTTGTACTCCTTTAAAGTGATTGAAATCTGATTGGCTGTTAAAACAATTCAGTGTATTTACAATTGGAAGACCTTGCTCAATAAGGAAAGATGATTGGTGTTTGAATGTGTATTATGGGTTGCTGAGTGTCAAGTGCAGGTAGTTCATCATTCCCAGGATATTTCTTGTTAAAGTGAGATGATCATCTCGGCTCATTACAGCAAGAAATTTCCTCAGTGCTGAGTTGCCAACCCACCGAGTCGCCTGCAGTGCTGAGCAGCGTTCCTTGGAGACGAGGGTTTTCCAATTGTAAATCCCACAGAAAAACTTTGACAGCCAATTCCACCATACTTCTGAAGTTAATCCAGATATTAAACAATGAAATAATTGAATGCCTCTGATTTTCACAAACATGCTAAGTCATTGAAAATATTAAAATCTTAATATAGTTTTTGTAAAATTGAGAAAGTTGCAACTAAATTAAATATAGAATCTTTTAAACACCAAAAAAGTCTTAAAGAAACCAAAACTTTAATAAAACCTTTGAACTTATACTTCTCTCTCACAACTATTCATTTCCATTACAATAAACAGAGCCACTTAATGCATGACAGATCAAATTGCCTGATGTCACTGTCCGAAAACTATGGCCAGTTTATATTTTTTGCCTCTGTTCTACTCCAGAGGACCACCAGAATGACAGTGGTGTTCAACTGTACATACACTTGTGATTTTTATATTAGTAAATATGTGTGGGAGCTCCAAACACCTTCATAATTTGCAAAAGTAAAAGCAACAGATCAGTACTGAACTGACACTGTTTTTTACAAACATTTTAGGCCCTGACAGTGAACTTTAAACTGAACTAAACCAAATAAGGCCTGTCTTTTCCCATGGACAACTTCATTTGTATCTCAGCGATGAGCTTCAGCTGTAAGGAAAGGAATTAAGATTGTCCACTACCCATGGTGCAATAAAAAATCTTTCTGCAGTGCAGAAGCAAATGGACGAGTTATAGATCTTTTATACTTGTTTTTATTATTGTTTACCTTGTGTGTAGACATGCTTAAAGAAAATCACATCCTTTGTAATGTTTTTCCCACCCGTTGGCATTTTATACACAATGAATGGCAACACTGGTGATGTGTGATGAAAATGACAGCAAATTCCAGACTTCTTTTCGCAACTTTAGTTTTTTCCCCCCAACTACCGTTTTGTGAAGATAAAAAGAAAAAAATACTTCTTAAAAACTAAAATCTGAAAGGTTTTCCTGTGGCACAGAGAATGTATTAATACTAATCTACCTTTCTGAGATTTAGACTATTCCACAGAACATTTCCAGCATTTTAACATTCTTCCTTTCAGCTCAAATATGCACCTAGCTTGAAAATGTTCAGATCAAACAGTTTGATCTGAAGATTTGAACCAAAAATGAGAAGTGAAATGGATGTAACCACTTCATTAGCAGGATGATGTGGAAGGGAATTGAAATACCACTAACCTAGATTACAGGCCAGGAAAATGCCCAGAAATGTCATTAGATATCAACTGAGAACTTTCATTTTTACTGCACCATCAATAAAATATATTGATCATAAAGTTATCTGAAGTATAACAGACCAGAGACACAGCTGCAGTTCTGGACTTCAATGAAAATTTTGCTTTTTGCAATTTTTATCTACCTTTGAAAATTAGCTCTGAGCTCTGGGTACATACATTCAAAGGGTTGTGAACAGAATGGTGTGTTTAAAAGTTTATGTTTGTGCCACCACTGCGGGTCAACTGGCATTTCTTCTCCTTATCTTGGCATCTGTGTATTTGTGCTCAGAGTCTCACTTCAACAATTTAGAGTTCATTGATCTTGCTTGCTACCACACACCCTAATGTCCACACCCAACTCAAAGGAAAACAAAGGGAATAGTGTCTTGTGGTCCTTTGTATGTATACATTGCTATGTTTTTACGTGCTTCTGTTAGTATGTGTTTTTATAAATTTGTCTGTGCCAGTACATCTCTGAACGTTTCTTTGTCTTTAAGTGTTTCCATATGTAAATGTGTTTCCATATATCTGTAGCTAGTTTTGTGTGTACTTCCACATTACAAATCATAGAATTGTAGAATTATTATGATATGAAAGAAGGTCTTTCAGCCCATTGAGCTTGTATCAGTCCCACAGCCCAGCACCTGACCCTTCAGCCCATCAATTACACACAGACCAGCCAAGTACCCATTTAATCTAATCCCACTTTACTCCATTTCATATCCCTATTAAATCCCCTTATTCCTCTTTAAAGTGAGCAATCAGTCTACCAACTAGCATGGCATTGGCTGATGGGACGAGACCAGAACACCCAGGAAAAACATACAATCAAAGTGAGAAGATGCAAGAACAATGCATGCAGCACCCAGAGCGAGATTGAACCACTTCTCTGGAGTTATGAGGCAGCAACACCAACTGCTGTGCCAACCATATTTCCCAGCATGCACTTCTATATTTTGGTGTTTGAATTTGTGTGTTCATCTCCGTGTCTAACAGAAAGGTAGGTGCAGAAGAAGAAATATTCAGAATGAAAGAAAAAACAAAGTGTTCAGCAGATCTCATAGGATCTCTAGAGAGAGAAACAGAGTACTTTTCTTTTAGGTTGGTAACTTTGTCCCAGAACTATAGGTCTCTTTAACAGGTGTGTCAACATGGGGTCCACGGACTTCTCGGTTAATGGTAAGTTGCCGTGAAATAAGAACAGGTTGGGAACCCCTGCTCTAGAATTATGCCCTTCCTCAAACTCTGCCTGATCTTCTGGGACATATTAGCATTTTATTTCAGATTTTCAGCATCTGAAGTGTTTTGCTTTTCAAAATTAATTAAGTAGCAGGTTTATATGATTTCTTCAGGGTTCTGAACATGACCCTGTGATGTTCTGAATTGTGAATGGTGAAACCCATGTGGGATGTGTGAGTGTTTTGAAAATACCTCTGAACACAAAGTGTCTGACGATTTTCTCAGACTAAAAATGTTAACTGGTTTTCATTCCACAAATGTTGTCAGACTTGCTGAGTGTTTTCAGTTTATCTATGACCTCTTGTTCCATACAGGCCTCCCTTTTCCAGTCATGTGGTACTGATGAAAACACTTGATACACTTATCAGTCAGGGATACGAGTGCAGGGTTTGGTATGTCATGTTACAGCTGTACAAGCCATTGGCAAGGCCAAATTTAGAGTGCTACATACAGTTCTGGTTGCCCTGCTTAGGAAGGATGTCATTAAATTGGAAAGGGAGCAATAAGAGTGATGAGGGTAATACCAGGATTGGAGAGTTTGTGTTATAAGGAGAGACTGGGTAAGCTGGGACTGTTTTCCCCTGGAGTTAGGGAGGCAGTGGGGCAATCTTTCAAATGATTAAAGACACAATCCTCTCCATAACTGAGGACATCTTCAAGAGGTCGTGTCTCAAGAAGGTGGTGTCCATTATTAAGGACTCCCGCCATCTGGGACATGCATTCTCATCACGGCCATCAGAGAGGAGGTACAGGAGCCCGAAAAGCTCACATTCAACAATTCAGAAACTGTTCTTATCCTTCCACTATGAGATTTCTGAATGGTTCATGAACACTGCCTCATTATCTCAACTATGCTTATTTGATTCTGTGATTTATAGTAATTTTATGTCTTTGCACTGTCTTGCTGCTACAAAATAATGAATTTCACAGCATAAAATACTGTGATGATAAAACTGATTCTGATTCTGAAGTAGAAAAGAAAGGTTGATCAGGGACTTTTTTTCCCCACAGAGGATGATGCTTGTATGGAACGAGTTGCCAGTGGAAATGGTAGTAGTAGGTACAATAGGAACATTTAAAATGTATTTGCACAGGTACACGGATAAGAAGACTTTAGAGCCACAGTAGCCAAATGCAGGTAAGTGGGACTAGCAACTTGGTCAGCTATGCTGAGTTGGGCTGTAAGGCTGTTTCTGTTCTGTGTAGCTCTCTGACTTGATGTCCAATTAACTTATAGTATTTGTTGATAAGGATGTTTTTCTGTGATGGTTTGTGCTGAAGGAGCATGTTATAAAGCACTGATTTCTATAAGGACAATCCCCTCCACATCTTAAGTAGTTTGATTTGTGTATATTCTAATACTAGGAGTATTATGGGTAGGGCGTGGATCGGAACATGGAACAATGGTATGGTGGCCATTACTGAAACTTGATTGAGAGAGGGGCAGGAATGGGTGTTTAATGTGCTAGGTTTTCAAAGATTTAGAAAAGATAGAGTAAGAAGTAAAAGAGGTTGGGGGGGGGGGGTAGGTGTATTATGAAACAGAGATAATATCACAGCTGCACTCAGGGCAGACATAATGGAGGGTTCAGGCACTCAGTATATTTGGGTAGAATTCAGAAATAGGAAGGGTGCAATCACACTGATGGGAATGTACTACTGATTCCACACCCACCCCCCCAATAGTCACCAGAACATTGAGAAACAGACAGGTAATCAGATTACCGAAATGTGTAAAAATAATAGGGTTGCTGTCATGGGGAATTTCAACCTCCTGAATATAAACTGGGACCTTCTTAGTGTAAGGGGTTTAGACCATAAGACCATAGAAGCAGAATTAGACCATTTGACCCATCAGGTCTGCTCTACCATTTCAGCATAGTTTATCCATTTTTCCTCTCAGCCCTAATCTCCTGTCTTTTCCCCATACCCCTCATGCCCAGACCAATCAAGAATCTATCAACCACTACCTTAAATATACATGCAGACTTGGCCTCTACAGCTGCCTGTGGTTAACAATTCCAGAGATTCACTACTCTCTGGCTAAAGACATTCCTCTTTATCTCTGTTCTAAAAGGACACCCCTCTATTCTGAGCTGTGTCCTCTAATCTTAGACCCTTCCACCATAGGAAACATCCTCTCCACATCCACTCTATTGAGGCCTTTCTTCACTTGATAGGTTTCAATGAGATCACGCCCCATTGTTCTGAATTTCAGTGAATACAGGCACAGAGCCATCAGATGCTCTTCATATGACAAGCTATTCAATCCTGGAATCATTTTTGTGAACTTCCTTTGAACCCTCTCCAGTTTCAGCACATCCTTTCTAAGATAAGGGGCCCAAACCTGCTCACAATACTCCAGGTGAGGCCTCACCAGTGCTTTATAAAGTCTCAAAAATATATCCTTGCTTTTATATTCTAGTCCACATGGAATGAATGCTAACATTACATTTGCCTTTCTCATCACAGACTCAACATGCAAATTGACCTTTAGGGAATCCTGCACAATGACTTCCAGTTCCCTTTGCACTTCAGTTTTTTTTGTATTTTCTCTTCATTTAGAAAATAGTCAACACTTCCATTTCATCAACCAAAGTGCATGACTATACATTTGCCAATACTGCATTCCACCTGGCACTTCTTTGTCCACTTTCCTAATCTGTCTAGGTCATTCTGTTACCTCTCTACTTCCTCAAAACTACCTGTCCCTCTACATATCGTTGTATCATTTGCAAACTTTCCAACAAATCCAACAACTCTATCATCCAAATCATTAACATGTGAAAACTCCTCGTCAGTCTCATTTGAAAACTTTGCTCGATAACTACCTTTGCTAACAGCCATGTGACTCAGTGGTGAGAAGTCCACCTTTCACAAAAAATATACGTCTAGGGCCAATGTGATTTGGGGTTCAACCTAACAGAAACATTGTGATGTTTCAATTAAAGAAACACAAATTTGAGTGAATGCTCATAAATACTGCTTATTCACAATTATCGGACAGCAAGAAAAAAAACCGTACACCACATAAAATTATAAAGAAACTATATTTATGAATTTCAGCTTTCAAACAGTTTTTGAGAGAAAGAAAAGAGAAAATAAAATGGCCCATGACCGTTAAACCAGTCTAAATATGCACTTAACCATTGGAGCTTGTCTCTTCCAAAGCCGGCGAGAACCGTTACTCAAGGCACCAGACCTTACCATCCTGATTGGCTGACACAACAATCCTAAGCTGAACAACAGGGCTTCTTATTTTAGCCAAAACTGAAACATTCTACCAGCAGGATATTCTGCTTTTTCAGATAATGCTGAAATGAAATACCTACAGCATAGCAGCAGAAATCTTAACAGGGTATTACACAAATAACTTAAAAAGAATTGGTCCCAACTTAGACTCCTGTGCAATACTACTATTCACCAGCATCCAACCAGAAATGGCACCCTTTATTCCCGTTCTTAGCTGCCTGCCAGTCAGTCACTGCTTTATCCATGTTAGAATCTTTCCTCTATGGGCTCATAGATTGTTAAGAAGCCTTACATGTAGCACCTTGTCATAGGCCTTCTGAAAATCCAAATCACCAACATCACCCAATTCTCCTTTGTCTATCCTGCTTGTCACTTCTTCAAAGAATTCCAGCAGATTTGTTAGGCAAGATTTTCCCTTGAGGAAACCATGTGCCTCCAAGTACCTTGAAGCCATATCCTTAACAATTGATTCCAACATCATCCCAACCATTGAGGTCAGACTAACTGGCCTATAGTTTCCTTTCCTCTGCCGCTCTCCCTTCTTGAAGAATGGAGTGACATTTGCAATTTTTCATCATCCGGAATGATTCCAGAATCTAGTGATTCTTGAAAGATCATTACTAATGCCTCCAAAATCTTTTCAGCCACCTCGTTCAGAACTCTGGGGTGTACACCATCTGGTTCAGGTGACTTATCTACCTTCAGACTTTTCAGGTTCCCAAGAACCTACTCATGTCTTCCACAGTGAAGATTGATGCAAAACACTTATTCAGTTCATCTGCCATTTCATTGTCCCCTATTACTACATCTCCCGCATAATTTTCCAGTGGTCTGATATCCACTTTCGCCTCTCTTTTACACTTTATGTATCTGAAGAAACTTTTGGTATCCTCTTTAATATTATTGGTGAGCTTACTTTCATGTTCCATCTTTTCCTTCTTAATGATTTTTTAGTTGCCTTCTATTGGTATTTGAAAATTTCCCAATCGTCTAACTTCTCACTAATTTTTAGTCTATTATATGCCCTCTCTTTGGCTTTTATGTTGGCTTTAATGGGGCAGAATTTGTTAAGTGTATCCAGGAGGGTTTCATAAAACAATATGTGGATGGTCCAATGAGAGGAGGGACTGTACTGGACCTGGCGTTGGGTAATAAGCCTGGCCAGGTGACTGATCTTTCAGTGGGTGAGCAGTAAGGGAACATTGAAAATAACTCCTTAACTTTCAGGATAGCTATAGTTAAGGACAGGTATAGTCCTTATGGGAAACTATGAGGGTATTGAGCTGGAGCTCAGAAGAGTTAATTGGTTACAACTTTTTTTTCTGGCAAGTCCACATCACACATGTGGAGGATGTTTAAACAGGGTACAGGAAAGGTATGTTCCTGTTAGAAGGAAGAACAGGGATGAAAAGATAAGAGAACTTTGGCTGTCCAGAGAGGTGATGAGTTAACTCAAGAAGAAAAAGGAAAAGTATGTAAAGTTTTGGAAGTTAGAATCAAACAAAGCACACGAGGAGTATAAAGAAGTCAGAAAAGAACTAAAGGAGGGAATTCGGAAAGCCAAGAGAGGCCAGGAAGAGTCCTTGGTAAGTAGGTTTAAGGTGAATTCTAAGGCATTCTATACATCCATCAAGAGCAAGAGGATAATTATGGAAAGGGTAGGACCACTCAAGAACAAAGAGTGGAACATTTGCTCGGATGTGGATAACGTGACTGAGGTACTTAATGAGCACTTTGCTTCAGCATTTACCACAGAAAAGCATATGGAGGACCAGGAGATAGGTGTTGAGTGTATGAATATGTTAGGGCACTTAGAGGTCAAGAAGGAGGAACAGTTGGCCCTCCTAGTGAGTACTAAGGTGGATAAGTCCCCAGCGCCTGATCAGATTTACCCCAGGTAATTGAAAGATGCAAAAGACAAGATTGCTGGGACCTTGACCAGTATCTTCGTGTCCTCTCTAGACACAGGTGAGGTCCCGGAAGACTGGTGAGTGGCTAATGTTGTACCTCTATTTAAGAAGGGAATGTGGGAAAATCCTAGGTACTATAGCTCTGAGAGTCTCACGTCAGTTGCCGGAGAAAATTCTTAGGGATAGGATATATATACATTTGGAAAACCATGGCCTAATTAGAGAAAGCCAGCATGGCTTTGTGTGGGGCAACTGTGCCTTACCAACTTCACTGAGCTTTTTTTGACAAGATGATGAGGAAGATTGATGAGAGTAGTGTAGTAGATGTTCTCTACATGGATTTTAGTAAGGCGTCTGACAAAGTCCCTCTTGGGAGGCTAATCCTGATGATTAAGATGCATGGGATCAGGGGTGAATTGGCTATTTGGATTCAGAACAGGCTTGACAAGAGAAGACAGAGAGTAGTGGTTGAAGGGACTTACTCGAGCTGGAGGACTGCAATTAATGGAGTTCCACAGGAATCTGTGGTGAGACCACTGCTGCTTGTGATGTATATAAATGACCTGGATGAAAATATAACTGGTTGGGTTAGTAAGTCTGTGGATTAAATCAAGATTGGTGGAGTTGTGGATGGTGTAGAAGACTGGCAAAGAATAGAACAGTTGCAGATATTGGCTGAGAAATGGCAGGTTGAGCTTAACCCAGATAGATGTGAGTGTTGCACCTTGGTAGGGAAAATACAAGAAGACCATACACTGTCAAGGGCCAAATTGTTAACAGTGTTGTTGAGCAGAGTAATCTTGGGATCCAAGTCCATTGCTCCTTGAAAGTGGCTACACAGGTTAATAAGATGGTTAACAAGGCTTATGGAGTGCTTGCCTTTATTAGTCAAGGCACTGAGTTCAAAGTCAACTCTGGTTAGGCAAGATGTTCAAAGTGCTTGCCTTTATTAGTCAAGGCACTGAGTTCAAAGTCAACTCTGGTTAGGCAAGATGTTCAAAGCGCTTGCCTTTATTAGTCAAGGCACTGAGTTCAAAGCCAGCTCTGGTTAGGCCACATCTAGTGTATTGTATACAGTTCTGATTGCCCCACTATAGGAAGGATGTTGAGGCTTTGGAGAGGGTGTGAAGAGGTTTACCAGGATACAGCTTAGTTTAGAGGGCATGTGATATTATGAGGGGCTGAATCAACTTGGGTTGTTTTCTCCGGAGTGGCGGAGGCTGAGGGGAGGTCTGATAGAGGTTCATAGATTACGAGAGGCATAGATAGACGACACAGAGAGTATCTGTTTCCCAGGATTGAAATTTCTAATACCAGAGGGCATGTATTGAAGGTGAGAGAGGGTAGGTTCAAAAAGGATATGAGGGGAGAGAGTCATAGATAACGGGAATATGTGCCTGGTGTATAATAGAGGCAAATATACTAGAAGCTTTTAAGGAACTTTTAGATATGCACATGAATATGAGGAATATGGAAGGAAACGGACATTGTGTAAGTAGGAGGGATTAGTGTTTGGGTGTTTTTGATTTGCTTTTTAGCTGGTATGGCACAATATATTGTGGGCTGAATGGCCTGTTCCTGTGCTGTACTGCTCTATGTTCTAAACAAGTCAATTTAACCTCTTTCTACATATGAAGCAATATGAGAAGAGTAGAGAAGGCGTAACTATTCTCCCCATGTCAAAGGAGGTTAATCTTCAACAATGGCACTGTGAGGAGATTTGAAAATTTTTTCTCTCACATGGGCAACTGGGGGCATACAGTACATTTAAGATTATTGGCAAAATAATTGGAGGGAAATTTGTAGTCTTTTTCTTTCCACCAAGAATTACTGTAGATGGGAAGGATTGGAAAGTGGCACATGAATGGGTTGAATAAGAATTTTTAAAAGCCATTCTGGTTTGTATAGGGAGATGAACAGTTCCCGGGGCTATGAGGAAAATACGTGGGATTTGGGTCTTGTGTAGAACATCTCTTTCAAAGAATCACCAGAGGGGTGAAGTTCCCAATGGCCACAATCTGTGCTGTGTCTTAACTGAACGTCTGAATGTATTAAATCAGATGGAAAGCAGACTCTGTAGCTGTTTCCTTTCACAAGAACCAAAAAGATCCACAAGAATCTGATATGGATCACCAAAAATATTCAGTACATAAACATATAAAAGCCTGAAAATTTATAAGTATGTAGAAAACTTTCTACATTATGTGTCACTGAATGCAGTCAATTGAATATAATAAGAGGGATTGCAACTTTGGCTGATTATTTACGAAGGTAGTTTGTCATCTGAAAAATTCTTCTTTGAGAGGCTGATTTTGAGCTTACAAAGTTAGAATTGCACAGTTTGCTGTTGGTATAGTTCTAACACTGCAAATTCCAGACCAAACAATTACATCTAGAATTAGGTCACCCTGTTGAAGAATGGCCAGCCTATCATGGGCAAGTCACCGATGAGGAAAAATTAGCAGTTGCACTAAAATGTGGCAGTGAATGTTGGCTTCCATACTTCGGTAAGGCAAAAAACAAAGATGCAAAATAATTATAAGTAATTAAAACTTTTTTCTTTAAAAATGCTGCCTGACCAAGATTTTCAACATTTTCTGCTTCATTTCAGTTTGTAGCATCTGCACTGTGTGAAAGACTCTTTGTATTGAAATTAATGCATTTAGCTGAAACAGTGTGGTTGTCATCACAACAGGAGCTCTTCACTGTTTTTAATTGTGCAATTCAGAAATAAAAGTTTACTTCTTAATTGTTCAGGTTTTAAAATATATATTTTATATATAAAATTCAGCAGATGTGATGGGCACATTCAAGTTATAATTGTATGTTTTAACTGCCAAATCACAGTGGAACAAAATATCTTCCAGAACAATGTTAATTGCTCAACCAAGGCTTACATTTATATCACAAGTGAAAGCATGCCAGAACTTTCAACAAAGACACATTCAGGAGAACAGGTGAACAATAGATTCAGTGTTATTTCCATGTCTGAAAAATATAATTCATTAGACAAGATCAGCTCAATACCTCAACTGCTTTTCCCTGATCTTGATGGCGGCGTTGTATTCCTGGAAGTTCTGGTATTCCTTTAAATTTAGACCAAGATCTTTTGTAAGTGAAATCAATGGCCCACGAATGTCTCTTTAAAAAGAGGTATCTTTTCAAAAGCAAAGCACACAAAATGCTAGAGGTACAGTACTCATCAGGTCCGAAAGCATCTATGGTGAGGAATAAATAGTAGACCTTTTGGGCTGAGAATCTTCATCAAGAATAGAAAGGGGTGGGGGGGGGACAGTATAAAATGGTGGGGAGAGGAGAAGGAGAACAAACTAGCTGATGATTGGTAAAACTAGGTGAGGGGAAGGTGGTGGTTGGGGTAGGGTGAATGAAGTAAGAAACTAGCAAGTGAAAGGTGGAAGAAGTAAAGGGCTAAAAATAAAGGAATCTGATAGAAGAGAATGGACAATGGGAAAAGGGGAATGAAAAGTGGCACCAGAGGGAGTTGATGGGAAGGTGAGAAGAAACGGCATTAGAGGGGAGCCAGAATGGGAAATGGAAAAAGAGAGAAGGGGGAGGGGGAGAAATTACTGGAAGTTAGAGAAATTGATATGCATGCTTTCAGGTTGAAGGTTACCCAGACAGAATATGAGAGATTACAACCCGAGAGTGGCATTTTTGTGACCATAGAGGAGGCCATGGACTGACATATTGTAATGGGAATGAGAAATAGAATTAAAATGAGTGGCCAGCAAGAAATCTCATGGTGGATGGAGCGAAGGTGCGCAATGAAGTGGTTCCCCCAGTCATGATCAGGTTTCACCAATGTACAGGAGGCTGCACCAGAAGTGCCAGATACATTAGATGGCAGGTGAAGTGTCGCCTCACCTGGAAGGACTGTTTGAGGTTCCAAATGGTGGTGAGAAAGGAGGTGAAGGGCCAGGAGTGGCACTTATCCCGTACGGAAGGATGTGCCAGGAGGGAGATCAGAGGGAAGGGGTGAGTGGGCAATTGAAGCACATAGAGAGCAATCCCTGTGGAAAGTGGAGAGCGGTTTTGCTTCCTGAATACCTTTATGTGTATCTTATGGATTTTGGGCTGCTGATCATGAATATCTTCATGAAATTTCCCTATCATGCACCATTTTTGCAACCTGCCTGTATTTGTGATTCATTTCATAATTCAAGTCAATTAAAATGTTACCCACAATGTAAGCTGAAAAGTTTTCTATCTTGTCCAGGCCCGCCTTGGCATGCGTAGGCAGGGTAGATGCTGCATGGCAGGACAGATTTTAGAAAGGCTATAAATTTCCAAGAAGGATTTTGATATCTGAGTTAAGGGTTTCCCAGAATAACTGATGTCAAGGTTATGGTGTTTGCTGGTCCACAAATCATAAAGGTCATCAATGACAGGCAACTTGAAGAACTTCTAGAGGGACCAGAGAAAATTGCATGGAAAACATTGAAGAATGTTGCTGAATTTTTTCTTGGCAACTATAGTGCACCGAACTATGTGCAGCTGATTGGACAACATGCTTCCAGCATACAAAACCATGAAGTGCAACATGTCACTAAAGATTCTTTTCTACTTTCCCATTTGGACTTCCTCCCTGCAAATCTTGATGCCATCAGTGATGAGCATGGAGAAAGGTTTCACTAGGACATTAAACTCATTGAGAAACAGTATCAGGACAACTGGAATCCATCAATGCTGGATGATTATTGTTGGACAGTTCAGCAAGAAGCCTCAGACATGGAATACAAACAAAATTTATTAACAAAACATTTTTAGTTTAGTTGAACTTATGCAAAGCTTCAGCACCATCACATTATTAAACATATATTATTCAATAAAAGTTAATTTCTTGTTTCTCCAAATTTCTACACCAATAGAAGTAGTCTGAAATTATATTTGTGTTCAGTTTCAAGTGGTCTATCATAAACAAAAAAATAACTTTCTGAGGAAGCAAAACTTTTTAAAAAAATTTTTGTCCAGTGTTATAATACCTATTGATTTTGACATACTGTACATGACAAGAACAATTGCCAGCAACACATAAATGCTGTTCATCTTGGGATATCATTCTGGTTCTCTCTGCACAATTCAATGTCCATAAATTTCAGGGAGAAGCTCGGATAATTTTTATTCTGATATGTCATTTAAAATCCACCAGAATTAGCATCAAAGTCAATGGTTTTGAAATTTCCGGTTCCTTCTGATGGAGGAAGCAATGAATGTACATGTGCGAATGTATCTGAAGCATATAAGGAACCTAATCTACAGACAATGAACTTTCTCTCTGTAGCTCTGCAGCAAGTGAGGAAAATTGCACCGTGACTTAATAGAAGGGTAATATTTCAGGCTGAGATAGCTGCAAGGATATGTAAAAGACAGCTGCAATGGCAGCAATATATCATTGAGAAAGTAAACTCTGTCAAAAAGCTGAATGAAAGACCTGTTGCATGGGCTATGAGTCATACACTTTCTATGTGCCAGACACATTTCTACCTCTGCGTCTGCAATGGCTACTGGAGCCTTGATTGTCCTGTTCTATCTTAATTATGCTTTTGCTAAGTCTTCTCTCTGTAGTCCCTACAGCAAAATAATTTCAGATTTGATTGTCTAGTTGCAGAATGCTGCATCAGTTTGTTTTTAAAGCGCTTTTTAAATAAACAAATATCGTAGTTTTTACTTAGGTCTGGGAAGGAAGTTTGGGAACAGAATTCTCAGAATAGCTGGAAGAAAGAGTAGTTTGTTGGTGATATGTGCTCCTGTCATAGCATCTGGGTTATTTGCAATTGTCTTTCTGCAAAACTAACAGTGCTTAAAAAGATGTCAAAATACGTCATAAATCTTAATTCATCACTAAACAGCAGGGCACTGAGAAATGGTGACAAATTCAGAAACACAAAAGAAAAATGAGCCAATTCCATGACACAGTAGCAGAATGCACCCTGGAGGATTTGGGCGTTCAGGTGGCAAATAACCCGGCCAAGATTCTGAGGTATTGTTGCTGCCTTGCTGCCTCACCAATGGGGTGAAAACTTTGCCCCCAGTATGGTTATTCATTCAATGCAATGGTGCTTAATTTAGATGGATGTGGTTTCACAATGGTTTCACGTCACCTCCTATTTGTCTATAAATCTGGGTGATCCCAAAAGCAGAAGAATTTCATTTGAGCATTTTACTTTGTGAAACTGATTAAATGAATGCCAGTTTTGTTTGCAATATTTTATGTAGAAAGAACCGAAGAGTTGTATTAATAAGGACGTTACTTTAAACACAAATATTTCTGTCCAATGAGATTTCTTGGCCATGGTGTTAATTCAATGGTAAGTTCAACTTAGGAGATCTGATAGCACACGGGAAATTTTTCAGGAACTTCGGTATTCCTTCTGAAGGCGTTCCTATGCAGGCGCATCATTATAACTTTAGTTTGTGGATTGGCCTTGACATGGCACAGACCTATTCAGTGCAGTCTCATTTCCAGTGCTCCAGATTTATCCCAAGGATGGAATGTGGACGAGATGTAGAGCAGATGGTTAACATTCAAGGAATGAGCTCTGTGGCTTTACCAGACATTCCATGAAATGCTGCTGGATGCACTGAACAGCAGTGAGGGAGACACCTGTTGCCACTACAAGGAAGATGTGTCTGAGAGTTCAGCAGCAACAACATACTGTTGGATTCAGTACCTAAGGCAGTTTGATAACTTAACTAAATCAGGAAATTACACATTCAGTTAGAAAATGAGCTAGCATTGTCATACAGCTCTGAAACAGCCCCTTTTGGCTCACTGTATACTTTTCTATTCTTCCTAAATTCCACTCAATTCCTCCAGATTCTAACACTCACCTAAATGCTTGGGACAAGTTACCAAGGCCAATTAACCAATCAACCCACACGCCATTGGAATGTGCGATGAAACTGGAGCACTTGGAGGCAAACCCATACAGTTATAGGGAGAACATACAAACTCTACACAGTTAGTACCAGGGGTCTGGATTGATCTGTCGGAGCTGCACTGGATGTGCTATTGTACCTACCCTTCTTCTAAGCTTCTCAGTAAACCCTCCCTTTCTCTCCATCTACCAGTGTGTCTTCTGTGTCTTGATGCCTCTCTTTGATTGTTCCCTTCACCAAATGCTCAGGATTTGACACTCGAATAAACTCCATCACTACCTGATATATCTGTATCACAGAAGGGGGGATCACTAGGGAAAAGCGAAGGCTAAGAGTTGAGCCTTTATGCATTACAGTGCAGATGAAAAATTTTTGAAATTAGTTATATCCTAAGCTAAACACAAAATGCTGGAGGAACTCAGCAGGTCGGCGGCAAACTGTACCCTAAGTTGGTGAAGTTGTATCCCAATTTCAGTGACTGTGGGAATGGGACGCCCCCAACAGCTGATGACTCAGTTTGATCTCATCCATTGCCACAGCAAGACTGATTCTCCAGCAGTGAAATGTGATCATCTCTGGAGCAGAAATGTGTTGCCTCCTAATTCATATTCATCTGTACAGCATGGCCTTTGTCTGGGCAATGGCATCGACATATTGATTCCACATTTGTATGGATTTTTGCTGAGACTCAAGCCTGCCAGGCCTGCACAGAATTTTGCACTTTGCTCCTCCTCCGCTCTCTCTCTCTCTCTCTCTCTCTCTCTCTCTCTCTCTCTCTCTCTCTCTCCCTCTCCCTCTCCCTCTCCCTCTCCCTCTCCCTCTCCCTCTCCCTCTCCCTCTCCCTCTCCCTCTCCCTCTCCCTCTCCCTCTCCCTCTCCCTCTCCCTCTCCCTCTCCCTCTCCCTCTCCCTCTCCCTCTCCCTCTCTCTCTCTCTCTCTCTCTCTCCCTCCTTTCCTCTCTCTCTCTTTCCTTCTCCCTGATTGTCATCTACAGCCGGTTCTAAGGCAATCACAATGCCACTCATCATACTCTCAGAATAAATTTCTCTAAAATGGGGAAATTAACCCCAGGGAATGCTCATTCAGTCCTTTCTCGGTATTCAGCATCAGACCACGAAGACCATTAGACATAGGAGCAGAATTAGGCCATTCAGCCCATTGAGTCTGCTCCGCCAGTCCATTGTGTTCCATCCATTTCCTTCTTAATCCCGTTCCCCTGCCCTCACCCCATAGCCTTTCACATCCTGACTAATCAAGAACCTATCAGCGCCTGTCTTAAACACACTCAATGACCAGCAACATTATGTGCCTGACCAGGCAAGCTTGCCCTCCACAGCTGCCTGTGGCAATGAATTCCACAGATTCACCTCCCTCTGGCTAAAGAAATTCCTCCTCACCTCTTTTCTAAATGGTCATCCCTCTATTTTGTGGTTGTGCTCTCTGGTCCTAGACACCCCCCCCCCCCCCACTATAGAAAACATCCTCTCCATATCCACTCTTTCAACACCTCAAACATGAGGAAATCTGCAGATGCTGGAAATTTAAGCAACACACACAAAATGTTGGTGGACAAGTCAGAAGGGTCTGGGCCCAAAATGTCAACTGTACTTCTTCCAATAGATGCTGCCTGGCCCGCTGTGTTCCACCAGCATTTTGTCTGTGTTGCTTTCAACACCTGATAGGTTTCGATGATCTCACAAGAACATGAGACAAAAAATTGATCTTTGGTTTTCAGAGATGATCTGATAAGAGTGTCTATGATTGCCAAGGATCAATTGTTAGATTTGGCAGGCTTTTAAGGATTCTCCTGTTAACCACTTGTATTTTCCCCTTCGATTCAGGAAGGGTGTGATATATGATTTTATGGTTGAATATAAGTTACAGTATTACTGGAATTGATTGAATGACAAAAGTTAAACTGCTAGCTCTCCTTTGCATCCTTTAAACCAAGGAGGCTAAAGACACACTCTCAATGTTTTAGGAACAGCTTCTTTGCATCCAACATCAGATTTCTGAATGGACACTGAACCAATCCAGGAATACTACCTCACTATTTTTGCCTCATTTTTGCACTCCTCATTTAAATTAATTTAATATACATAAACTCAGTAGAAACTTTACTTTATTAGGTACACCTGTACACTTGCTCGCTAATGCAAGCATCTGATCAGCCAATCATGTGGCAGACCAAACATCAGAATGTTGAGGAAATATGATCTAAGTGACTTTGACCTTGTAATTAGTGTTTCTGTCAGACAGATTGGTTTGAGTATCCCATAAACTGCTCACCTCTTGGGATTTTCACACACATCATAGAGAATGGTGAAAGAAACAAAAAAGTCCAGTTAATGAGAAAGGTCAGAGGAGAATGGCCAGACTGGTTCAAGCTGACAGAAAGCAGATGGTGACTGAAATAACCACACAGTAAAACAGTGGCGTGCAGAAGAGCACAACACTTCAAATCTTGAGGCAGATGGGCTATAGACTGTGAAATATATATATATATTTCTTAATGTAATTTATAGTTTTTATATGTATTGCACTGTTCTTCTGTGGCTAAACAATCCATTTCACAATATACTGTATGCCAGTGAGTCTAAACCTGGTTCCGATTCTGATTCTGAGTTGTGTATTGGAGTTGCCTTGGTTTCATTCAAGCTCACAACCACAACATCAAAACCTAATATAAAGAGAAAAGCTAGACACTTTTTGCAATAATTCATTTATCAAACATATTAAATCAATATTAAAGCTACCTTTTCTTGTTGTTTTGTATGGGTTGTCATACTGCAAGGTAACACACTGCCACTACGCCTCAGCCCAATGGACAGAGCTCCTTACTCAGACCATTACAATGTATAGTCTCCATTCTCTTCATAAGGGTGCTAGATTGGCAATATGTATTGTTATTTGATTGGTACCTCTTTTTGCTACCATTGTCCCTGCTGGACCAACATTTCAGTCCCTGGGCTGTCTGCCATCCTCTAGTCTGTGGTTAAGAAAGCTGGAAGTCTCTTCCTGCTACTGCCACTTTAGAAGTAAAGGATTTAATTCTCTCTTAACCTTGTCGAACAATGACTCACTGATTAAACAAGTACACATTGTCATAGCCTACACATAGCCTTGAAATTTAAATAAACACAGATCATGTTTCAAACAAAACAAAACAGTTAGTACTTACTTAAAGCATTCCTCTATACAAAGCCATCCTTGTTTAAAACATCCTTGAATCAGAAGTATTATTTTCTCCTCTTCCTGTTTTCGATTATTTCCTTTAGCAATCCTATTACTCCTGTTGTAACTATCTGATTTACCTGTCTGAATATAAAATTAGTTATTGTTCTGTTACATGCGGAAGGCAGAAGGTAGAAGGATTGATATCCTCTGCAACCATTGCTCAGTGAAGAGAGAAGACAAATTACACACCACCAGATGTTTGGAAATGCTCCTGTACAATAAGCCACAAAGAGACATGAGCAATTAAATGGATTGACTTGTGGAAGAGTACATTATGGAAGAGGTAGAAGAAGCCATCCATTGAAAAATACATGGACTCAACTTGTCAATGATGTAAAATATTATAGAATATTAGGCCCCCAACATACAATCCCTTTAATTTAATCCATTACTTCTTCACTTTTGGTAACCATCTTATGGATTGGTGGGGCATTCTTCCACTTTACAGAGTGCTGAAGTGTAGATCAGAGTTAGGGTTTGAAGTTAACCCAGAAGGGAAACAAAATGACTTTTATCATTTGCTCTACAAATAAAGTCTGTGTTGTTCAAATCAGGTGTCAAGTCGTTTCCTGACTCCAGATTTACACTTCAATCTCCAAACATTTGTGCAAACCTGTACTACTGGCCAGTGGCAATTGAAGGCCAAATTTACCTTTTAAGTAATCAAACATTACAGGTCCAGCTACAGTTCTGTCCTTTGTTAAATGTGGCTGTATGTACAGAAAAGTGCTCCACTGCTGCTACCCACAGTGGTCTCAGCAGCAGAAACTATCATCACCATTACAATTTCAAGTCCTTTCACCAATCTATCTTTTCACAGTTACCTTTGGGTGGTAGGTATAGGAGCCTAAATTGTAACACAACCAGATTCAAGGACAGCCACATCCCTTCAACCATTCAGTTCTTCAACCAACCAGCACAGCCTTAATCACTCTTAGTAAAGGAAAATGGTGAGCCCTTTAATCACTTTGCACTACAAAGGACCTTGTCTTTGATTGTTTTAACTATGTCCTTTCTTATAAAATCATGTATATGTTAATCTATGTTTTTTGTATGAATGCTCCCTGTCTGATGCTATATGTCTGTGATCTTGCTTATAAGTGTGTTTTTCATTGCATCAGATGTACTTATGCATATGAGAATAAACTTGACTTTGGTTTCAAATTTGAAGGGTACAGCATGGCCAGGTGGAAAGTGAATTGCAGTTCCAAAAGGTGATGTTGGGCTTCATTGGAACAATGATGGCGGTCACAGACAGATAGGTCAGAGTGTGAGTGGGATGGAGAGTAAAGTTTCAGACAAATGGAAGTTGTAAGATGTTACTGAAAAATCTGTTGGCTGCATCTGCCGTTATCAATTTTTACATTGTCAACATATTCAGTGACGTTTTCAAACAGGAGTTTCAGAGGATTCTTGAAAAGTAGGAAGTAATGTGAAGAAAGATGAGACAACCTTCAGTGAAGATGTGGATCATCCTGCTCCTTTGAGCCAAGCAGAAAGAGAGCTTATTTTGGCTTTTTCTTCCCACTTATTCTGCTCAGAAGAACAGATTAAAAATCATTGTGTGCAGTACTGAGGCCTACATAGCTTTCACTAAGATATAATAATGACAATATATAAAGTCAGAGAAATACTGACTGCTTCAGACACTTTTTAAAACAGCATCACTGCAGAAGTAATTTGAACGATCCTAATTTACATCACTGCGACGGGAAAACCAATTTCCTATTGCCGTGTAAGTGGACCTATAATTTTCAAGGAGAGCTGAGTAAACACAAGTATTTCCAACCTAACTTTTTATCATTGCTGTTTTGCATTTGAGCAAATATATTGGCATGCTTTGATTGTCAATTGGACATTACAATTCACTTACTCCTACAAATGCCATTTTTATTATTACAGTAGAAGAGAAGCTAAGAGTAGAATAAGAACAGTAGAATACTACTAAGTGTAATATCTGCTAGTGCTAACTAATGTAATATTCGATTTCCCTACCAAATTAAAACCTTAAACATTTACAGAGCATAATTTAATGGTGCATTAGTATCATAATAAAATTGTCTGATTGCACTCATTAATATAGTACTGAACCTAAATCCATAAAAGTTAATAAAAATCAATTTAACTAAATCTGAGTTAAAATCTGGTAAGGACATTAAAATAAAGATAAAAGGGTATTGAGCTGTTTATCTTATTCCATTGTTTAGATTCCTTTTCAAATCCTCCTCAAATCATTGTATCTGTCTAATTCTCCAGTGATATGTGATGCTTTCTACTGCAGGAACCTTTCTTTGAAGCATATAGATTTACATTAACTGCTTTTTGTTTTGCTTTGTAAAGAACTTCTTTACTAAGTAGATTGAATCATTAAATGGATATTGAAGGCTGAGACATGATCGATGGAGATATGATGAGTTTCAATTGGGTAAGGAGAAATTTTCCCAATAGCACGCTTTTCAGACTGGGTTCACAGACCCAGTGATGGACAAATGGCACAAAGCAGGAATTAGGATAAACATTGTTACAAAGATTGAGGAAATCATCTGGATATCATCATCTCTAGGAGAGCAGAGTGTATCAGAATTTTCCAAAAGGGAATTTTATAGTCATGGCAGGGAGATTTTTGTAGGCTCTGGGTAAAGATTAGTGAAATTGGGCTGAATAGAATGTTCTATAAGGAGCCAATTGGTCTCAGTGCACCAAATAGCTGTAATAATTCTGTAATTGTTAGACGATGATTATTAACAGTGTCAACTTATTTCCATTAAAACAGAACATTAAAGAGTTAAAATTCTGTTGTTTCAGCAAAACCTCTGGCAGAATGGGCCAGTTGAAGCCCCATGGAACCTTAGCCTTCAGTATGTTTACATCATCTGTTTGACATCTCCATTACATTAAACGAACAGATCCAGAATTATTCATTCTTCTTGCACTTGCTTTTAAAGGCAGTTATCCAATATTCTCCTGAAAAAAAAGCACTGAATAAAACAACTCATAATTAGGTTGAGCTTCTTATATGGTTACACCCGGAGACTGCTTACGTTGAGAAATCTATCATTTTTAGTGACTTGGTGACCTTTGGTATTTCCAAGGAGACCACAATTCCATATAAATTTTAAAATCAGAGTTCAGTAAGGGGGCTAGATTTGCAGTTAGTACTTCATACTTCAGAGGTTTTTTCGATTGTAATTTCTGTGGCTTTTGTTTTTAATCATTCCTTCCTCTGTCGTTATATCTGATGCTGAACTGCATCCATTCCTATTTCATTTTACTTCCCTCTTTTCCTTGAAATCACAGAATGCAGAGTTCTTTAACGCTGCCCACCTGAGTGAGCATCTCACAATTAACAGCCTTATCAAGTACCCCGCAGACACCTGCAGAAAGACCTATCTCTGGCAGCACATTCTGTCTGAGGAAAACCTGATGGTTTATAAGCACTCCTGGGTGATCTGGAGTCACCTGAGACCTGAGCAGCATCTCATCCTGACTGGCATCATTACAGGAAGAGCTGGCATAATTGCCACCCTTGGCAACAACGCTAATCCTCCTCCTCATGTATTTGCTTTCTACTGGCCCTGAGCTCCAGCAAATGTTTCCAGCACAAGCAATAAGGGTAATGATGACTCCTGCATCCACGGCCCAGGTTCAACTGGCAACTGCTCTTGCTCTAGCAAGCTGCAAATGTCCACTTGACACGACATCTGAGTGTCCTCTAACACTGGTAGCTCAACATGTTAATTGAATGTACTCTGTCTGTGCCCCCTGTGTTTTCAATATGACCTTCTGCACAGTAGATCTCTGTCCCCTTTGAGCCACCGGACTGTAACCATTGGCCTGTTGCTGCTGTTTCTGCCACTACATTTATCACACTGGTCCACGTACAATATCCAGAATCAGTGATCACCAGCCGCTCACATTCTCCTCTGGCAGATATGGACTCAAAACTGCTGATAAGTCGCCCAACCTCAGTTTCTGCTGCTCGTCTGAATGTAAGCTGTGCTTCAGTTATGACCTGTTTTTGAATGCTTTCTTGTTAGATTCCACAAAGTAAACAATCTCTCGGTGCCTCATTAAGCCCATCACTGGATTGTCAATGCTCAGACAATCTCTTCGATTCAGCTATGTAAGCTGAAATGGGCTTCCCTTCCTTTTTATTCTGCTTATAAAAACATAAGAACATAAGAAATAGGAGCAGGAGTAGGCCATCCGGCCCATCGAGCCTACCCCGCCATTCAATAAGATCATGGCCGATCTGTCCATAAACTCAGCTCCATCTACCTGCCTTTTCCCCATGACCATTAATTCCTCTACTATTTAAAAATCTATCTATTTTATGAAACCTAAAGCATTCTGCAGTCAACAATAGTTTCAGCCCCAAACACTGCTGCATTACTTCCACGATATCAGCAATGCTTACTTCAACTGGTTTAGTTGGAGCCGTCAAACTTCTAAGCAAACTTTATGCTTTCCTATATATTACACTTCAGTAAAACTGCTATTTGTTTCTCATTGGCTATTCCACTTGCTTTAAAATATTGCTCAATTTGCTCAGTATACAATATCTAGTTATCCATGTCCAATTGAATGTGTCTATTATTCCAATGTAACCAGTCATTTCAGCTTATTTTTATTTATGGTTAGTTATCATTACCCAGTACTCACTGTTTAGGGTGGTGGGGTAGAGATACGTTTTACCAAAGGAGGTGTAAGGTTCTCCTTCCCTTCGCTTGCCTGTAGGTCACCTTGGACAGGGTATAGCACCTGCTGAGCCCCCTGATCAGGGTCACGTAAAGCCATGGGAACAGCTGATGGATCTGAGAAGTTGGTGCATATCAGAGTTCTGGTTATGCGGCCACTGACACCAGGCACACAATTTTTGAAGAGTATTGATAATGGTGGGGGTTACCTGATTTTTAAAGGCACAATCCAGAAGAAGGCAATGGCAAACAACTTGTGTAGAAAAGATTGCTAAGAACAATCATGGTCACGGAAAGACCATGATCGCCTATGTCATACCACATGGCATTTAAAGAACCAACTAACTGTTTAGGCACCTGTGAATTTCAACCATTTTCTGCTTCTTTTTCAAACCTCATTTATCTTTCTGTACTTTAATGAGAAAACAATGTATGCTGCAATTTTTTTTGACTTGAACATCTTTTTAACTGGAATGTCTCACTGTGCTTTTTTAAAAAACTCAAATGTCTTGAATTGCTTGAACAGGTAGCTAGTAAATTTGGGTTTGTTTAAAACTGTCACCACTGTTATGTTTTTATCTCCAAAACATAATACTAATTGAAAGGAAAACACGAAGCCGAGAGATAATGTGACAGGGTGTATGCTCTTCATGTACTTTTAAATATAACCTGTAGTGAATTACTTAAATAAGCAAAGAATGCTTAATCACACAATATATTTGCAATATTACTCAAATACTACTGAAATATTAAATATACAACAACCACACCCAACCAATGTGCAAATGACAACAAACTGTGCAAACAGAAAATAAAAAAAGATAATAAATACAAACAGTAAATAAGCTATAAATATTGAGAACGTGAGATGAATAGTCCTTGAAAATGAGTCTATAAGTTGTGAAACAGTTCAGTGATGGGGCGAGTGAAGTTGAATGAAGTTATCCCCTTTGGTTCAAGAGCCTGATGGTTGAGGGATAAAGGAACTACAGTCTACAAATCAGTGAATTCAAATGAATCAAGGACAGTGGAAGTAAACAAACCAATGATCTCTGTTCTTGCCACGAGCTTGAAGGAATAGAGGCTGCCATTTTGTGAAGTTGCTCTGTATCTTCCATTTTGTGAATTTGTTTTGCTCAGCTGAATCAATGCTGTAGAGTCAATGATGCTCCAGATAATCTGCTGGACTAGAGATTATTTCCAAATAAGTGACGTGTTCTTTGGTGTGATATAACATGCAGGTTTGTGAGTGGTTGAGTCTGAGTGATTCAAGCTGCTTACTGGATTAGTAACTGATTTAGAACAAAGAGCCATAAATTATCAGTTGTCACTTGTGGAAGAGGATAATAAATGGTTGTTACCTTGGAACAGAGCCAAGAAGGTGACACTGGTCAAGCTATTGAGATTGAAAACAAATAAGAGAACAACCTGCTACTTGTACTATAACTCGTCCCACACTACTATCTGTAAAAATGCCATCCCCTTCTCTCAATTCCTCTGTCTCCACCGCATCTTCTGACAGGATGAGGCTTTTCATTCTAGAATGAAGGAGATGTCCTCCTCTTTCAAAGAAAAGGGCTTCTCTTCCTCCACCATCAATGCTGCCCTCAACCGCACCTTTTCCATTTAACGCACGTCTGCTGTTACCCCCAGCCTCCCGCCACCCTACCAGGGATAGGGTTCCTCTTGTCTTCATCTACCACCTCACAGCGTCCGCATACAGCATATAATTCTTCAAAACATCCGCCACCTCCAACAGGATCCCATCACCAAGCACATCTTTCCCTTCCCCCCCCCCCCTTCTGCTTTCTGCAGCGTCCACTCCCTATGCAACTCCCTTGTCCATTCATCTCTTCCCACTGATCTCCCTCCTGGTACTTATCCTTGCAAACTGAACAAGTGCTACATCTGCCCCTAGACCTCCTCCCTCCCTACCATTCAGGGCCCTAAACAGTCCTTCCAGGTGAGGCAACACTTCACCTGTGAGTCTGCTGGTGTGATATACTGTGTCCGGTGCTCACGGTGTGGCCTCCTGTATATTGGAGTGACCCGATGTAGATTGGGAGACCTCTTCACCAAGCACCTACACTCCATCCACCAGAACAGGCAGGATCTCCCAGTGGCCACCCATTTTAATTCCACTTCCCATTCCTACTCCGATATGTCCAACCATGGCCTCCTCCACTGTCATGATGAGGCCATACTTAGATTGGAGGAACAACACCTTATATTCTTGATGCACCATCAATAACACAGATGTGAGGCGAGATATCGGCTTTTATTGACTGGAAGAAAGAACAAGCAGTAGCTGACCACCATACTACATCCTGGAGAGTGAGGGCAGGGCTCAGGCCTCAATCGCCTTTATACCGGGGTCTGTGGGAGGAGCCACGGTCAGTGGGAGGGGCCTCAGGAGCAGTCAGCGGGGGGGCGTGTCCAGACAGGTATATGTAGTTCACCACAATTCTGTTTGGGTAGCCTTCAACTTGACGACTTGGACATTGATTTCTCAAACTTCCAGTAATGGCCCTCACCCCTCCCCCTCCCCCTCCCCCTCCCCCCATTCCTCTTTCACCAGCTCCCATCCATTTTCTCCTCTCTCACCTTATCTCCTTGCCCACCCATTGCATCCCTCTGGTGCTCCTCCCCCCTTTTTCTTTCTTCCATGGCCTTCTCTCTCTTTCACCAATCAACTTCCCAGCTCTTTACTTTATCCTTCCCTCTCCAGGTTTCACCCATCAGCTGGTGTTTGTCTCTCCTCTCCACCCACCTTTTAAATCTACTTCTCAGCTTTTTTTTGCCAGTCTGGCTGAAGGGTTTTGGCCTAAAACATTACTGTACTTTTTCCATAGATGTTGCCTGGCCTGGTGAGTTCCTCCATCATTTTATGTTGTTGCTGAGGTGGAATGCAATATCTGAACTGGTAATGAAAGTGTATAACATGAGAAGCCTTGAATGCGAAGCAGCAACAGCTCTGGAGAATAACCCTGGCAGATACGGGTGTGACTGACTCCACATTGGACATGTGGAGATTAGATCCGGACTACAAGGAATGCTTGGCCAGTGTAGTCTTCTTTGCCTGAGTATTACCTTTTTTACTCTTTGACTATTCAGGAGAGTCAGGGAAATCTAGTGTATATGCATATATGTACTTAGTTTATGAATTTATGTCTTGTTAGTTGAGACAAAAAGGTATTTTTCAATAAATACAGATTCTTTCTGTGCCCTGGTTATTGTCACTTAACACTTGTTAACAGCCCAGGGGCTCCTATATCTCTTCCTGAAGGCAGCAGTGAGAAGAGAGCGTGGCCTGGATGATGGATGCTGCTCCCCTGCGACAGCTCTCCATGTAGGTGTGCTCAATGGTGGGGAGGGCTTTCCCTGTGATAGGCTTTTTGCCGTATTTTCCATTCAAGAGCATTGGTGTTTCCACACCAGTCAATCACCCCACCACACATCGATAGAAGATCATCAAATTTTAGATGTAATGTTGAATCTTTGCAACTTCTAAGGAAGAATAGGCTCGCTATGGCTGTTACGTGTTGGCCCAGGACAAACCCTCTGAAATGACAACACTGAGGAATTTAAAGTTGCTGACCCTCTTCACTTTCAAAGTGTGTAAAACACCTCTTTATCACAAGTACCACAAGCAAACTGTTTCCCATAAAGAGATAATTTAGCACCTCTGAGTAAGAACTTAAGAATGAGCTATAGGAACAAACCATGCTGCTTCCTTGTGCCTTCTCTGGCATTCAGTAATATTTGTCAACAGTGATAAACCTAATGCAGGAAGTAACTAAGAGGTTAACAGTTTTATTATTGAGAAACAATAGTAAAGTGATATTGTAACACTGCTTGACATAGAACATGAAACAGTATAGCACAGTGCTGGTCCTTTAGCCCATGATGTTACACTAACCTTAAACCTAATCAGACCCTTCCCTCCCACATAACCCTCTATTTGGTTTTCACAGGTGCCATCAAATTATTAGCTATAGCCACTTACTTTACAATATTGACATAAAACCTGTGCTTCTTCAGTGGCTGAGATAGAAGAGAAAATCCAGTTGCAATTATGGAGGGATTAGAGTGGTAATTCTTTGGGCATCCCTGGTGAATGTAAGGCCCATTGATGTTAGTTAACTGAAGGTTTTCTGCACAGTATTGGTGACACCAGAGTAAAATGACCATTGGGGTTTCTCTGAACAAGAGCCTCTGAAGGGGGCAGGTATTGCTGAGAAAGCAGGGAGTCTACCGAAGGACTTGGACAGATTGGGAGAATGAGCAAAGAAGTGGCAGATGAATACAGGTAGTCCCTGAGTTACCAACGTCCGATTTACGAACAACTCGTACTTACGAACTGAGGAAGGAGAATGCCATTTTAAGTCGGATCGTGACACCGTCCTCCATTTTAAGTCGGATCGTGACGCTGTCCGCCATTTTAAGTAATTCCCGTTGACACTGTGTTGAGTATATAAATTCGTATTTGGCTTAAATTTTTTTAGCAAGATTCACCCTGAACCTACCCTCCCCTTTTCCGGTTGGCCGGTGGTGCAGTGAAATCAGAGCCGGGCTTGAGAACGGAGGTTCCCAAGTTCAATCCGGTGACAGACTGCTTCCGAGTGTGCTCTCCATCCGTGCTGGGTTGATGTCGACCTTGTAAAAAAAACCACTGCCACCTCCAGTTTAAATTCCCACGCGGAATATTGTGGAGGATCAAATACCCAAACCCAGCACAGCCCCCACTTGTCCCACTTAACCTGTCTCAGTGCAGTGGACTTTAGGACCCAGGGAATTCAGTGCGGTGGTCATTAGGACCCAGTAGAGCTTGCGATCCGCCGCAATGTTCCGTTGACGGGAAACGATCGTGATTGCAAATAAAGTGGAAATAATAAAGTGTTTGGAAAGAGTTGAAACATCATTGGTCATTGGAAAAGCGTTCGGCTACAGTCGGTCAATGATCGGAACAATATTAAAGGATAAAGTGAGAATAATGGAGCATGTGAAAGGCCCTGCCCCGGTGAAAGCTACAATTACTACTAAGCAACGCAGTGGTTTAATTATTGGAATACATACATTTCTTAAGTGTTTTATATACATAGAAAGGTAAAATATATACTATATACTAAGACAAACGTTTGACTAATTGATGCTAAATAATGCCGGATGTACTTATTCCGATTTACATAAAAATCCGACTTAAAAATGGACTCAGGAACTGAACTCGTTCGTAACCCGAGGACTGTCTGTATAGTGGCGGGAAGTATATGGTCATGCACTTTGGTAGAAGGGTTAAAAGCCTAGACTATTTCATAAATGGGGAGAAAATTCAAAAGTCAAAGGTGTAAGGGACTTCAGCGTCTGAGTACATGATTTCCTAAAGGTTAAACTGCAGGTTGAGCCAGAAGTAGCGAAGACAAATGTGGTTAGCATTCATTTTGAGAGGACTACAATATAAAAGCAAGGATGTAATGTTGAGTCTTTATAAAATGCTGATGAGGTCTCATTTGGAGTATTGTGAGCAGTTTTGGGCCCTTTATCTAAGAAAAGATGTACTGGCATTGGAGAGGGTCCAGTGGAGGTCCACAAGAATGATTCCAGGAACAAAAAGGTTAACGTATGAGGAGAGTTTAATGGCTCTGGGCCTGTACTCACTGGAGTTTAGAAGAATGAGGTGGATCTCATTGAAACCTATTGAAAACTAAAATGCCTAGATTGAGTGGATGTGGAAAACATATTTCCTATGGTAGGTGAGTCTAAGACCAGAGGACACTGTTTCAAAATAGAGGGATATCCATTTAAAACAGGAAGGAATTTCTTTCGCCAGAGGGTGGTGAATCTGTGCAATACATTGCTACAGATGGTTGTGGAGGTCAAGTCATTGAGTATATTTAAATTGAATTGAAAGATTCCTGGTTAGTCTGGGCCTCAAAGCATATTGGGAGAAGGCAGGCAGATGGGATTGAGAGGGATAATAAATCAGCCATGATGGAATGGTGGACCAGAGTCAATGGGCCAAGTGGTCCATTGTTTTATGGTCTCATGGAACCAATACATAGGTCAATTTACTTCCCAAAGTCAATTCTGTAGACCAAAGATCTCAGTTTTCCCCTCATGTGTCCAGGTTCTACGTTTCAAAATTCAAGTATATTTAATGTATACCTCAAAACATATAGTGAAATGCATCATTTGTGTTAATAACCAACACACCAAGGGTGTGCTGGGTAGAGCCGACATGTGTTGCCACACATTCCAGTGCCGATTACACATTCCAGTCCATATTAGTATCTCCCTAGTGCCTGCTCCAATTTGGAAACACGTGACGAGTGTTCATGTACAGAAAGTGGGTCTTGGCAATATTGCAAATCAGAGAAGAGTGAACTGGCAGTCATTTTGCTCATACAGCATCCAATTCATCCTTATCCTCATCTGCACCTTCCAGTCTCTATGAAGCATGACTATCTGGATGCACAGATTCATCTCCTCACTCACTCGCCAGACTCCAGAGCAGCATACATTCTCAAATAGCCTCCTTTCATCATAGGCAACACTCAATGTTCATGGAGTCGAAATACAGGCTTTTTTTTCAACCCAAAGTCTTTTGTCAGTTGCAGCAAACTGATTTCTAGAAAAAAACATTTATTTTAAATCTCATTCTGAACAGCAATTCTCTGACAAAGAAGAGTTTATCTTCTGCACATTAAATTAACTCAGCTTAACGGATGGGTAAAAGAGAAGGTTTCTGTGAAAGAACATTAACATGAGGCCCCTGATATTTTCAATAAAAAGTAATTTCCTTAACTATGGGCAGAGAATGCCTTGTTCACTCAACTTCACTCGCCGCATCACTGAACTGTTCCTACAACCTATGGACTCACTTTCAATGACTCTTCATCTCATGTTCTTGATATTTATTGCTTATTTATTATTATTATTTATTTAGGGACCTCCCTATGCCCAGGCTATGCTCTATTCCCTGTGCTGCCATCAGGAAGAAGATACAGGAGCCTCAGGACTCACACCGTCATGTTCAGGAACAGTCATTACCCCTCAGCTATCAGGCTCTTGAACCAGAGGGGATAACTTCACCTGTCTATCACTGTCCTTCTCTACAGCCTATAGACTCACTTTCAAGGACTCTTTATCTAATTTCCCAATATTTATTGTTTTTGTTTATTATTATTGTTATTATTATTACTTGTTTATGTTTTTGTATTTTTACAATTTGTTGTCTTTTGCACGTTGAGTTTGTCTGCCCTGTTGGTTCGGTCTTCCATTGATTCTTTTATGGTTATTGGGTTTATAGAGTATACTTGCAAGAAAATTAATCTTAGCGTTGTATATGGTGATGTTTATGTACTTTGATAATAACTTTACTTTGAACTTAGAGCTTCGAAATAAAAAAGAAGTAGATTTAGCATATTTTTCTTTACTGTGCACTTCAATGAGTTCCTCTTGCTATCATCTGCAGCCATTGGACAGCCAGAAAGAGCCAATCAGCATGAGAAGTTTCTGTGATGCTTTGCCGCTTCCACATGGAAGAAGTATCTGCTCTGGGCTGAGCTGTCCCACAATCCACACACCTCCTCTGGCACGGACTATATCGCTGCCCAAACAATACAAGAGTAATCAAATGGCATACAGTGTAATGGCACATTTTCCACCATTACCCATTGCATTGAGTAAGAGAAACAGACCTCTAACCCACAGGCAGATGCCAATTTCAATTAATTGCTGTTTCAGAAATGCACAGTGCAATTAAAAGTCAGAAGTTCTCTTTGGGTCTGGGCTATATTCCTGTAGATGATTCAGTGAATTCATTTATTTATCAGACTTCTGCTCCAAAGAGTAAGATTCTTCTAATCCTCACCTACTATACGACCAGCCACCACATCAAACAATGATATAAGAGTACAGTTGGCCCTCCTTATCCGCGGATTCCGTAAGGCCGGATTCAAGCAACCGCGGATCGGGAAAACCCGGAAGTTCTCTCTACAGCGCTCGTTGCTTGAGCATGTACAGACTATTTTTTCTTGTCATTATTCCCTAAACAATACAGTATAACAACTATTTACATAGCATTTACATTGTATTAGGTATTATAAGTAAGCTCAAAATGACTTAAAAGTACAGGCAATCCTCGGGTAATGAATGAGTTCCATTCCTGAGTCCGTCTTTAAGTCAGATTTGAAGTCGGAACAGGTAGATCCGGTATTATTTAGTGTCAGTTAGTCAAACATTTTTCTTAGTATATAGTACATATTTTACCTTTCTATGCATATAAAACACTTAAGAAACATACGTATTTCAATAATTTAACCACTGCGTTGCTTAATAATAATTGTAGCTTTCATCGGGGCAGTGCCTTTCACATTCTCCATTAAAATTGTTCCGATCATTGACCGACTGTAGTCTAACACTTTTCCAATGACCAATGGCGTTTCACCTCTTTCCGATCGCTTTATTACTTACACCTTATTTTCAATCGCGATCGTGATTATTTTCGTGAACAGAAACACTGTGGATTCAGAGCTGCGCCGCCAGGTCCTAATGTCCACTACACGGAGACATGTTAAATAAAGTCCGGGGTTCCACTGGGTCCTAAAGACCACCGCACTAACACATGTTAAATAAGGGACTTGAGCACCCGTGAATTTTGGTATCTGCGGGGTGTCTCGGAACCAATCCCCCGCAGATAAGGAGGGCCGACTGTATGTCAGGTTTGCACATACTCCATCCAGCTGACAGATGTAACCTATCACTCATTTAAACTTCATCACCTACAGCCTATTTAAACCCAGCTCTCATCCACAATCCTTTTTCACTCATATAAACCAGCCAGCTTTGACCAGTGGCTCTTAGCCTTTAGTTATCATTGTTGCCTTGTCATGTTTAGTATCTGTTCCCTCTTATCTTGTGGCTTGTTATTTTGCAGGTTATTATTAAAGTTAATGCCCACCACTAAATAGTGTCCACTGCTCTGCATTAGAGTCAAGCCTCTGCTATGTTTCCTAACTCAGTAAGTTTGCCATTTACCCCACACAGGCAGATTGAGCTAGAGAGTGGCAAAGGTGGACTTGGAAGTTGGAGTCACCTGCTTCTGTCTCCCAGCTCCATGCCTCATCATCTATACGAGGGTCAATCTTCCTTTCATCCTTACCTCAGACCACAGTCACCCACAGACACCTGTGCCACCACTCCTCTCCTCTTTATACTGGCTACTACTACTACCCACTACTCTCAGTCCTAATGCATTTTCAATAAAGAACACCAACAATAGCTTTTCCCCTCACAAATGTGGATCAACTCATTGTTTCTTCCAGCAGACTGTAGTTCCACATTGCTTTGCACTTGGGTAACCCCTTATCCAACTTCAGCCTAGTGCTCATAGATCGCAAATTTGCCCTCATGACTGTTTGGATCTATTCACACGGCTGAGAAATTGGCAGATATAAGGTGTTAATGTCATCTTGCAGTCATGAATTCTTTGGTTATCTTACCCCACCTGAGATCTCCTACCATTAAACTTTAACTTTATCCAAATAATTTTATTGTGTCTGTAAATGCACATTAAACTGGAGGTAAAGAACTGCCCAAACAAAGTACTTTATTTAAGAGCCAAAATACTTTTGAGATTAAGGCCCAAGGTAGGGGCTGTGTTGGAAGATTGGTTTGTGGGCAGATGTATCTCTAGAGAGTAGCCAGATCATCAAGCATATGTACTCTGGGTAGGAGGGATAGTTTGCATCTGCTTTTGAGGAATGGTGTGGGTTGTGCTGGAGATTAGTGGTGGGGTGTGTTGGATCAGGTGCTGGGATACTGGAGAGGGGGACTGTCACTAGACAAATGTGGATAGGAGGACTGGGGTCAGGGCGTAGAGTACATTTGCAAGAGTTAAGCATCTTGCTTTATAACTTGCCTGAAATGGATACCAGCATTGCATGCATTGGCCTGGGACTTGCTCAGATAGAATCATTCTAAATTGCCATGTTTGGAATTGAGTGGCCTGTGCTGTTCTGGATGATCAAATCTAAGAAATGGTATCCAGATGTACACCACACAACACAGGATGCCACTGCACACCTCTACTCCTCCAGGCATTAGTATGCCAGATGCTCCGAGGGCTGGGCTGATAACTTGGTTCAATATTTTCCTTTGCAATTGGTAGTTTGATTGCAAAAACCTGTGCTGACTGTTATAAAAGGTGAGAATCAAACACAGTTTTTCTAATTATAAAGAACGTTTTCTTGCTCTTCTAATTAAATCAGTTCATGGGGTCTGCCAAAGATGACAGTGCAACATTGAAAATACTGGCATCATTTCAGAGAGATGGTTTGAGCCAGCAAAAGTTAATTTTATAACTTCCAGCTGTAACGGGCACAGAACCAATTAGCATTTAGCAAGAAAACATCCAGTAACTTTGTAATTGTTTAACCACCGAGGTACGGGAAATTATCCACAAACTAAAAGTCTGAACTCTGTCCATGCCATGATTCTTGGGTGTACATCTCTGAGCTTCTTAGTCAGCTGAAGAGCTCTGCACAGTGAATTCCTATGCAGTAGCTTTTGAGAAACAACTGTAAATTTAGTCCGGGAACATGGCCAGGAAAGAATTCATGCTCTAACATTAGACTGGGATCTCTTGAGGAAGTTCTCAGCTTGTGTTGTTTAGGGTTAAGTGTTCTTGTTCAACAGCAAATAAAAGAGAAAAAAGAAGAAATCCGCTGCAAATGTATTTGTTACAGCTTTCTGCGAATCCAGAACATGGTGGCAGATAATCCCCTGCTTGTTTTATATGTTGAAATGAAAATTAAACGGACAATTTAATTCAAGAGGGCTGTTTTAAACTTTAAGCTTTTCTTGCTTTTCATTTTGCACCATTGAAAGTAATGGATAAGATTGTGTATTGTCACCCCTGCCGTTTCTTTGGGGGGGGGGGGGGTGAGGACAGCGCTAATGTTTGTGAACGTTTCAGGATCCCGTCACTGAATGTTAGATTTAGTTCCACAGTTTTGGTTTTCAAAGTTGCCAGCAGTTCTCGAAGGAGCTCTGTGGTACTGGGCCCTGAGAAACTGTCATATTATAGTGATTTATATCCAGACAGAACCATGCACTGTCGAAGACAATGACTGCTTACAATTTAGTTTAAAGGAAAAGGTCATGTTTCAACACTTGACAAAGAATTTTTGCCAGTCCTTGCTTCAGCTCCCTATCACAATGCTTATTCCATAAAAACACGCATTTGATGGAGATTTATATGCAACAATTCAATCTCCTGTTTAATTAAAAAGTAAAGCATTTGACCAGTTTATGGCATTAGACTAGAAGGGTAGTTATCTGCTTGTTTCCATTACATCATCTTACCAGGAGCCACCATAACGTGAAAAGGTGCACTGAGTTTGACAATTGATTTTGCTTTAACTGGAAAATTCAATCAGGTTAAGGAATTTAAAAAACTCTATAAAACTTCGGCAGAACTCCAGCATTCTGAGAAGTGGTGACGGTTGGTGCTGCTGCTAAGTAAGGCAAATAATAAGTACAGCAATCAAAAACACAGCCTTTATTGAAGATTATCAACATTTAGTTTACAGCAGGGGCTGGCACAACAATTTATCAAAAGTCACACCTCACGCTATACTTGGTTTCTTTATGTACATATAAACATTATACTGTTGCCCTTAAATATAATCTATACACATTGTTGAAATGTATAGAACAATTCAATTAATCGGCTGTCAATTCATTTGACCTGCTGTTCTAGATCTTCAAGATAGCCCAGCTGCAGAAGTGCCTTTGTCCTAGATACCTTCATTCTGTCTCCTTCCCTAGCCAGTAGCATGCGGCCAGTCATGTTTAGAATTGGAGGAGCTCACCTGGCTGCAGACTGTGTTAGAAATACCGTTGCTGGTGCAGTTTAGCCATATGGGAGACTGTATGGGACATTTCACATGATCGCACGATTCTGTTGGACAGTTATCTTAGGCCTGTAACCTATGTCAAGTGGAAGGACAGTCAACATGGGAGTTATGTAGTCTCAATTGTAGCGGGAACTAGGCCTCAAGCCTCGGGCTTGCTTACTGCTGCAGACCAGGTGAGAGATGCAGAAGTGTTTATAGTGTGGCGTCCGAGCTCGGCTGGGGCCTGGCCTCTCCCATTGGTACTGCCCTGTCATGTTCAAGCGTGGAACGACAGACTGGACTGCATCCATCTGTATACTGCAGGGAGACTGTATCATTGATTGCCAGACATTGTTGCGCAGGGTCTTGGGCTATATATAGGTTTCTTTTCCAAGTGAATATGCTTCTTTGCTTACTATCTTAAATTTTGTTACTCGTTGTTTTTGAATGTTTGCTTGCTATTGTGAATGCTTTGCACCTTGGTCCAAGAGGAATCTTGTCTTGTTCAGCTATTTCTATGTATAATTTGAATGATAATTAAACTTGATTTGATTTTATTTGATTTGATTTGTACAGAGGGCCCCATTGACCAGCCTGCTCATTGGATGCTGTGTGATTGGTGATACTATCTCCTCCTCACTGACGATCAACACTGGTGCACCTCAGGGGTGTGTGCTTAGCCCACTGCTCTACTCTCTATGTACCCATGACCGTGTGGCTAGACATAGCTCAAGTACCATCTATAAATTTGCTGACAATACAACCATTCTTGGTAGAATCTCAGGTGGTGATGAGAGGGCGTACAGGAGTCAGATATGCCAACTACTGGAGTGGTGCCGCAGCAACAACCTGGCACTCAGTGTCAGTAAGACGAAAGAGCTGTTTGTGGACTTCAGGAAGGGTAAGACGAAGGAACACATACCAATCCTCATAGAGGGATCAGAAGTGGAGAGAGTGAGCAATTTCAAGTTCCTGGGTGTCAAGATCTCTGAGGATCCAACCTGTTTCCCAACATATTAATGCAGTTATAAAGAAGGCTATACTTTATGAAGAGTTTTAAGAGATTTGGTATGTCAACAACTACACTCAAACTTCTATAGATGTACTGTGGGGGAACACTCTGACAGGCTACATCACTGTCTGGTATGTGGGTGGGGGGAGCTACTGCACAGGACTGAAAGAAGTTGCAGAAGGTTGTAAATCTAGTCAGTTCCATCTTGGGTACTAGCCTACAAATCTTCAAGAAGTGGTATCTCAGAAAGGCAGTGTCCATTACTAAGGACTTCCAGCACCCACAGCATCTCCTTTTCTCACTGTTACCATCAGGTAGGAGATACAGAAGCCTGAAGACACACACTCAGCGATTCAGGAGCAGCTTCTTCACCTCTGCCATCCGATTCCTAAATGGACATTGAATCCTTGGACACTACCTCACTTTTTAAAATATATAGTATCCCTGTTTTTGAACAATTTTTAATCTATTCAATATGCATATATTGTATAAAGTATACTGAATAAGATCTATTTATTTATTTTTCTTCTATATTATGAACTGCTATTGAACTGCTGCTAAGTTAACAGATTTCACATCACATGCCAGTGATAATAAACCTGATTCTGATTCTGTGATGTGGATCTTAAGCTATGGTGGATTCCATTAGAGTAGGTGAGTGTGCCATCTTGGGCTGTGGACCCACTGAACTGAGATCCTCTCTGAGGTCCCAGCTCTTCAAGCAGACTTAGTGTTGTTAAAAAAAATCTCATCGGCATCCCTATGGACTGTTTATGGAGCTAGATAACTGGAGTGGCAACATTCCAGATATTTGACTGGTTATCATCCAGCAGGAAACAGCAATTAATTTTCAATAAAAGAAATTAGTCTGCACATGCCAATAGAGGCAAATGCCCCTGCACATTTGAAAGAGGTGTGAATAGCTGTACTGTGCAGTTCTGACACCATGAGCAGGACTTCAGCAGATCAGGGATTCATGTGTGCCTCACCCACTGCTTCTGTTTGGCTGAGGATGGGCATCATTCCTTGTAATACCATTGGAATCAAGTTGATCTTCAAGTTTGATTATTGACATAGGCATGCATACGCAGAGTATGAATGCCATAAGCATCAGCTTTTGTTCCTGCTGCAGCGCAGTACACTATAAACATGACAAACATTAACATAAGATAGATAGATAGATAGATAGATACTTTATTCATCCCCATGGGGAAATTCAACTTTTTTTCCAATGTCCCATACACTTGTTGTAGCAAAACTAATAACATACAATACTTAACTCAGTAAAAAAATATGATATGCATCTAAATCACTATCTCAAAAAGCATTAATAATAGCTTTTAAAAAGTTCTTAAGTCCTGGCGGTTGAATTGTAAAGCCTAATGGCATTGGGGAGTATTGACCTCTTCATCCTGTCTGAGGAGCATTGCATCGATAGTAACCTGTCGCTGAAACTGCTTCTCTGTCTCTGGATGGTGCTATGTAGAGGATGTTCAGAGTTTTCCATAATTGACCGTAGCCTACTCAGCGCCCTTCCCTCAGCTACCGATGTTAAACTCTCCAGTACTTTGCCCACGACAGAGCCCGCCTTCCTTACCAGCTTATTAAGACGTGAGGCGTCCCTCTTCTTAATGCTTCCTCCCCAACATGCCACCACAAAGAAGAGGGCGCTCTCCACAACTGACCTATAGAACATCTTCAGCATCTCATTACAGACATTGAATGACACCAACCTTCTAAGGAAGTACAGTCGACTCTGTGCCTTCCTGCACAAGGCATCTGTGTTGGCAGTCCAGTCTAGCTTCTCATCTAACTGTACTCCCAGATACTTGTAGGTCTTAACCTGCTCCACACATTCTCCATTAATGATCACTGGCTCCATATGAGGCCTAGATCTCCTAAAGTCCACCACCATCTCCTTGGTCATAAATATCCTATGGCTCACTACAAGCAGCCTTCACTCACTGGCTGCCCATGCCATCTTCTCTAGTTTGATATTTTCATGTTTCTGAGCAAGGCGATTTCTTTTTAAATTTATACATTTATGGGATGTGGGTGTTGCCAGCTAAGCCAGCATTTATTGCCCATCCCTAGTTGCCCTTGAGAAGGTGGTGATGAGCTGCCTTCTTGAACCGCTGCAGTCCCTGAGGTGTAGGTCCACCCACAGTGCTGTTAGGGAGGGAATTCCATCAATGAGGGAATATTGATATGTTTCCAAGTCAGGATGGTGAGTGACATGGAGGGGGATTTCCAAGTAATGGTGTTCCCAGGTATCTGTTGCTCTTGTCAATCTAGTTGGTAGTGGTCATGGGTCCGGAAGGTGCTGCCTTAGGAAATCTGGTGTGTGTTGCAGTGTATCTTGTAGATTGTAGATTGAAGGCAATTGTCCTCAGTAGGCCCTCTGACAGTCCTGATGGAAAGATTCAACTTGAAATTTTGACAATTAATTTCCCCCCTCAGATGCTGCTTGGCACATTGAGATCCCCCAGCAGATTGTTTGTTGCTTTGTAGTTGACAAAAGTAGAAAAACTATGGTCATTTGCACAGAGACCACACTGAGAGTACTATTGTACAATACTAGGCTCCTTATCCTTAAGATAAGAAAGGATATTAAAGCTTAGTTCAGAGAGCTATTTTAGACTGAGACCTGAAATGAGCAGGGCTAGCTTTTGTATTAGTTAGAATGTTGGAATAAAAAGGGACTTGATTGAAGCATACAGGATCTTGTCTGATTGATGGGGAATGGATGCTTCTTCTAGTAGGAACATCTAGCATGACTGTTTATTGGTTAGAATAAGGGTCACTCTTTACGGCAGAAATTAAGTGAACATTGTTTTCTCTCAGAACATTCTGAGTCATTGGAAGTCTCTTCTCTCAAAGAGTATTGTAAGCAGAATCATTAAGTATCTTTAAGGCAGATGTAGGTATATGCAGCATTGAATTCTACAACTTCATGTAACTTGATTTCTTGGGCAACACACACAAAATGATGGAGTGATACTGCAGGTCAGACAGCATCTATGGAAAGGAATTTACAGTTGATGTTTTGAAGTGAGACCTTTCATCAGGACTGGAAATAAAGGGCGATGAAGCCAGAATAAGAAAGAGGGTGAGGGAAAGCTAGAAAGTGATTGATGAAACCATGTGAGGGGGAAGGCAGGTGGATGGGGGAGGGTGATAATATGAGGAGCTGGGAGGAGACATGTGGAAAAGCTAAAGAGATGAAGATGAAGGAATCTGATAGGAGAGGAGAGTGAACCATAGGAGAGAGGGAAGGAAGGAGGAGGGACATCAGAGGGAGGTGACAGGCAGGTAAGAAGAAAAGAGGTGATAGAGGAGCCAGATGTGGAATGGAAAAAGAGAGAAGAGAAAGGGAGGAGAAATTACTGGAAATTAGAGGTATTGATGTTTATGCCATCAGATTGGAGGCTGCCCAGATGGAGTATGAGATGCTGCTCCCCCCACCTGAGAGTTGTCTTATTGTGGACATAGAGGAGGCCGTAGTGTGTTCATAACTTGATTTCTCTCTCTCTGTCTGTGATATTGGCTCAGCTTGTTTGTTTCCTCTTCTTTTTTAAAGATCTAGGAGAGGAGAATAACACAGTCTGAGCTGCTCAGTATTCCTCAACTCCTACAGTATTTTGTTTATAACCACTGTAACTGCTCACATTCACTCACTGGCCTGGTAACTTTGTTTACAGCTTATTCCCATTACCATCACAGCTTTACCTGATCAGAGGCATCTTCATCTTTCCTGCAGCTTAACAATCTTCCTTTGTTTCATTCCCAGTTGTGACGAAGGGTCTTTGATTGAAATGTTAATTAACACTGCTTCTCTTCCCACCACATATTGCTTGACCTGTGAAGTATTTCCAATGTTTTCTATTTTATTGTTAGAGGTACATAAAATCTTGATGAGTAAGTGAGCGAAATTTTATCAGGAGTAAAGTGGAATGCAGAGTTCAAATTATAGACGGGATATCCTGTGTTTTATTAAGGGGTTTGTTAGCCAAAGGAACTACAGCCTACAAATCTGAATTCAAATGATTCCAGGACAATGGAAGCTGACAGATCAGTTGTATTTGTTATTGCCGCATGGATGAAGGAATGGAGGCTGCCATTTTGTAAAATGGCCCTGTCTTCCATTTTGTGAACTTAAGTTGCTTGGTTGATCTGTGTTTTGAAATCGACACAATGATGCTTCAGGTAATCTACTGGACTAGAGATAATTTCCAGATTAGAAGTTATTTGTGAACTTTTCTTCGATATAATATAGCATGCACATTTGTGGCTGTTGGGGTCTGTATCTGCCCTACATGATTCGAGCTGGTTACTGAGGAGAACAAAGATCCGTAAGTTACCAGTCGTCACTTGTGGAAAATAGGGCAACAAATGGATGCTGGCTTGGTTCAGAGCCAATAAGAAGTTGGTAAAGGTCAGTCACATCACCCATAGCCAATAACACTGAAATGAAACATTTGAATTGGTAAGGAATGAACACAAAAGCAGATGCTTCAGCTGTGCTGGCAGCGATGACACTCTAGTTAGAGGCCCAGCATCATGGATGTGAACTGGCACCCAGGTGTGGAGATTCAAAACGGGACTACGAGGAACACGTGGCCAGCAGGGACTCCATTTACACTCCTCTTTATTCTACACTGTCCCAAGGAAAATAGTCTACTTTCTCCAAACATTAAGAACAACCAAAGTCATTCAACACTAAAGCTTTTCTGGTAAATCTCTTCAAAGTTCCAAGTTCAAAATAAATTTATTATCACAATATATGTACATCACCATATACAACCCTGACATTCATTTTCTTGTGGGCATACTCAAGTAATCCATAATAGAATAATAACCATAATAGAATTAAGGAAAGTCCACACCAACTTGAGTGTTCAACCAGTGTGCAAAGGACAACAAACTGTGCAAACACAAAAAGAAATGATAATAAATAAATAAGAAATCAATATTTAGAACATGATGTGAAGATTGAGGGGGGATCTTATTGAAAGGTATAAAATTCTAAAGGGATTGGACTGGCTAGATGCAGGAAGATTGTTCCCGATGATGGGGAAGTCCAGAACGAGGGGTCACAGTTTAAGGATAAAGGGGAAGCCTTCTAGGACCGAGATGAGGAAAAACTTCTTCACACAGAGAGTGGTGAATCTGTGGAATTCTCTGCCACAGGAAACAGTCGAGGCCGGTTCATTGGCTATATTTAAGAGGAAGTTAGATATGGCCCTTGTGGCTAAAGGGATCGGGGGTATGGAAAGAAAGCAGGTACGGGGTTCTGAGTTGGATGATCAGCCATGATCATACTGAATGGCGGTGCAGGCTCGAAGGGCTGAATGGCCTACTCCTGCACCTATTTTCTATGTTTCTATGTTTTCTAAGACTCATTGTAAGTGAGTCCATAGGTTGTGGAAACATTTCAATGATGGGGCAAATGAAGTTGAGTGAGTTTCAAGAGCCTGATGGTTGAGGTATAATAACTGTTCCTGAACTTGGTGGTGTGAGCCTTGAGGCTCCTGTTACTTCTTCCTGATGGCAGCAATGGGAAGAGAGCATGACCTGGGTAGTGGGTTTCCCTGACGGTGGATGCTGCTTTCTTGCAACAACACTCTGTGTAGATATGCTTAATGGTGGGAAGGTCTTTACCCATGATATTCTGGGCTGCGTTCACTATTTTTTGTAGGATTTTCCATTGAAGGGCAGTCAACAGCCAGTCAACATATACTCCACCACACATGTATAAAAGTTTGTCAAAGTTTTAGATGTCATGTTGAATCTTTGCAAACTCTTAAGGAAGTAGAGGTGCTGCGTGCTTTCTTCATAATTACACTTGCGCGTTGGACCTCAGAAATGGTAACTCTGAGGAATTTAAAGTAACTGACCTTCTCCACCTCTGATCTCTCAAAGCTCACGGGCCTCCCGTTTCCTCCTCCTGAAGTTAATAATCAGGTTTTGCTGACATTGTGTAGGAGGTTGCTGTTGTGGCACCACTCAGCAGACTTTCAATCTCCCTCATACGTGCTGATTCATCACCACCTTTGATTCAGCCTAGGACAGTGATTTTGTCAGCAAACTTAAATATGGCATTGCTTAGCCACACGGTCATAAGTGCAAAGCAAATAGAGCAATGGGAAAACATGCAGCCTTGTGCTACATCTATGGTGATGGAAGTTATGGAGGAGGTCTTAACAACTTTTCTAAATGTATTGTCTAGAATTGGATGATCTACACCAGTTGAAATTAATTAGTTCTTTATTACTTGCTTTTGTGGCCTATGCCTCTATTTATTAAAACCAGTTGTGCAAGTTTTTTTTTTATCAACTTTCACAACCTACCCTGCCAACATCAAAGATTTGTGAGACTTCAAATGTTTGTCTTTATATACAGCCAAGTCTCTCTCTGCTGGACTTCCTTTAGAACTGAACACCTTATGTTATATAACCATTCTAAAAGATATCATTTTGCAGCAGCCATGTTCAATAATTCCTGCAAAGTGTTTATAACTTCTAAGTCTGTTTCAATCCTTCTCACTAGCTACTGCATTTTGAAGTTTAATATTTTTTGAAATGGTGTCCTGTAAACCCAAGTTTAATTCATTAGCATTGGTATTACTGGACCTGCAAATCGTTGAGGTACACAACTGCACACACTGTTAATGTGACAACGATGACCTTCTGTATCCTCTCCCAGAAATAACTTTGACCCATATTAGCAGTACAATTTTTTTAAATCATTATTTTGCTGATAAAATTACTATCCAGCATTTTACCAAAACTCCTTTAAAATGTTTGTACATCAAAGGGAGAGAGTATTCCTCTTGGAACTGCCCTTGTCTAATCATACAGAGAAACTCGTTTGAGGTTTTCAGCTGTGCTTTTAACTGGTGCAAAGGATTTGCAAAATAAGAGTTTGGGTTCCTTTGTGTAAAATACCCAGGCTTTGAAGTGCTCTTGCAGTCACTGTGATTCAATGCCAAGTTCAGGTCAGGTTCTGGTCATCAGCTATTGCCATTGGGAGCTGGACAATTGGAGCAACACTGAATGCCAGCGGGTAACTGTCAGACTCTGGTCTGGTGCTATGGTAACTTTCCATTTATCCTCTCAGTTGTGATAGTTAGCATAGTCTGGAAAAATGCATTAATCATTGTCCAACCTCTCTCTCAAACAATCCATAAGACACTGAATAATAGCTGTGAGGCTCCTCCTAATTTCTGCCTGCCTTCTTCTCCTTAGTTCATATGTGGAACAGGAGACATGAGCTGTGTTCTGCATTGTGACTGGATTGTAAACAATAAAACTGGTGACGATTAGTGCACTGTTTTGAGAAATCCTAGCTCTAAAGTCATGCTTTAGGACCCCAATTGCTGTTCCTACAATGTTCCTAGTGGTCTCATAGTATCTGTACTTACAGCAGTGTGCAGAAGAATGAGGAACCCAGGATTCAAGTTAGAGCTCTTGTCCTCGAAGAGTCATACTTAATTATGACAAAATGTCAAAAGAATATAATAGCAGTACAGTGGATAGCCTCAGAATGAATGCACCATCCTCCCTGGATGTATGGTGATGTACACTGGTATCACAAACTATTCACTTGTACAAGGAATGGTCACAGTTTGTCACACATGTGAAAATGATCACAACCTGAATCTTTGGGAAGCCCATTATTTGGGAGAAACTATATGGCTATGCTTGCTGGCCCATTCCCATCTTCTACTGTCTCAATTGTGTGTACTAGAAGCTAGAAGTTTACTTTCAGATGGAACTATCCACAGACTTAACAGATCGAATCCACTTCCCACCCACAGCACAAGCTGGCCAAACAAGGACACGTCACTGGAAACCTGCAGACAGCAGATCTCAGTCACACTTTCTTAGGAAAAATTATATTCTGTAGATGCATTGTTCCTTAAATTTATGGAGAAATACATTTTATTTCTTGGAAATATTTTGGCGAAGAGTCATTGGCCAGAACCTTCCCTTTCTTCTTTGGCTTCATGTTCGGCAGCCCTCATTCCACTCCTGGCCATGGTGCAGACCCACAGGATGAACACTATTTTAAAAGAAAACACATACTCCATATCAGTAATGAAAGTAAAACTTGGCAACTCAACTGCTGAACCCCATAATAGACAATAGACAGTAGGTGCAGGAGTAGGCCATTCGGCCCTTCTAGCCAGCACCGCCATTCACAGTGATCATGGCTGATCATACACAATCAGTACCCCATTCCTGCCCTCTCCCCATATCCCTTGACCCTGCTATCTGTAAGAGCTCTATCTAACTCTCTCTTGAATGCATCCAGAGACTTGGCCTCCACTGCCTTCTGGGGCAGAGCATTCCACATATCCACCACTCCCTGGGTGAAAAAGTTTTTCCGCATCTCTGTTCTAAATGGCCTACCCCTTATTCTTAAACTGTGGCCTCTAGTTCTGGACTCACCCATCAGTGGGAACATGCTTCCTGCCTCCAGCATGTCCAATCCCTTAATAATCTTATATGTTTCAATCAGATCCCCTCTCATCCTTCTAAATTCCAGTGTATACAAGCCCAGTCGCACCAATCTTTCAACATATGACAGTCCTGCCATTCCGGGAATTAACCTTGTGAACCTATGCTGCACTCCCTTAATAGCAAGAATGTCCTTCCTCAAATTTGGAGACCAAAACTGCACACAATACTCCAGGTGTGGTCTCCCCAGGGCCCTGTACAGCTGCAGAAGGATCTCTTTACTCCTATACTCAATTCCTCTTGTTAAAAATGCCAGCATGCCATTAGCTTTCTTTTATAAATGCCAGCATGCCATTAGCTTTCTTAGTGTTCAATGAATTCCCCTCTAATATTGCAATAAAGGTGCAAGCAATTAAATATTCCTTTAAGTAGTGCTGGTGTCCTGCTGCTGTTAAGGCTTGATTTCCTCAGTCGTGTACACTGCATGTTACAAACATATATGGGGCCCTTTCTTGCAGTACCAGAAATAAGAGGACATTGCAAGAGGACTGATACTGCCACTGCATGCTCTGCAAATGTCCACTGACCTTGTGATTCCATGTTATAAGTTGAATTAGGCTTTACATAATGTGGTTATTGAAAACTGTAATAAAATTGATGGCTCATTGTACACCACGGTCTTTTATACCATTTTGTAATTCTAACCTTGCATGGCTTTGAAATTTTGGGGGATTGGGATAACTGTATTTGTTATGTATATCTCATGTAGTGTCAGGAAGCCCTCTAGGCTGGTCAAAGAAAGCTATGATGAGATTGCTATTCTCACACCAATCTTAACACCCTTACCTCTCCATCCCCACTACAATCCACTTCAGTACCAGCTGGGTGGTGTCTGGGATTGTATTTCTAATGGATAGGATAACAAGCAGACCTAAAGATGGAAGGTGTTTCTCATTTTAGATGTTCAAAGGTGCACAAAGCACCACTGTTCAATTCACTGCGTACACCACAATGTGCTTTCACTGCTATCTTAGAAATCCAAATGGCTTCAATGGGGCTGAAATTCTGAGACAGAATTCAACCTGCGGCCACTGCTACATTGTGCATTTTATGCTTCTTACTGGGAATGAATTTCTAAGCAACCAGTGAATCCAAATTAATCTTCAGTTACCTTACTAGCAGAAATATGATGCTTTTGAATACTATAATTGTGCACATGAAACATTATACAAGTGTAATTGAACATTTACAATCAAAATCGCAGGAAGCAAGGATTTTAATTCATGCTGGAGATCAGCCGACCAGGCCAGTCCAAAGTAAACTGATCTTTGTTTCAGATGATTCACCTTATGTGAAGTTCAAGTTAGTTTAATATAGTATGGTGAAAACTGTGCTATACACTTGTTCCATTACAAATTTATTAATTAAGTATTGATTTGTAACTGATTCCAATCTAGCTTTTTATTATTTTGCAATGAGGTCTCATTGTAACAAAGTATATATTAAAAACCTGACAATCAGATTTAATTAAAAACTGAACTCAATATCATCATCATCAGACCCTTGCAGCTCCTTTATGACAGGCAAATTCCAAACAATTACTTGGGAACAATTCTGAATTATGTAAGGTTTAACATACTAATGAAATTGAATGAGGATGAACAAATAACCTCCCAAAGAATCGAAGGCCGAGTCAACCATCCTAAATTTCTATCGCTTCTTCCAGGTCAGTGATAAACTGCATAAATCTGGTGAAATACCAAGTTTCGTCTCACCAATACTCAAAAACTTTACAGCTTTCCCGAAGCAGAAGCAGGTAACATATTCCCATGTTTAGCCAGCCAGATTTTCATAGTGTTTATATTGTTTTCTAATCTTTAATTGTATATCCAGTGAGAAATACACAGTGAGCATTCTAAGATGCAGAAATTGATAATATTTGTATCTAGCTTGGAAAAGCCTCTCATACTTAACACGACACGCACTGCATATTCAAGCAATGATCTTAGAATTACGTATATTGGTGGAAGAAGGTAGATCCAGTCCACTGCAATTCACTTCTATCAATGAAGAATAATGATTAAGTTACTCAGCATTTCTGCATCTTTAGAAAGTTCACCATAAATGAGTGTAAATACAGCATTTTCAGGCATAAAGATGTGTTTTTTTCCTTTGAGCAATAATGCAAGTGAACAATGCAATCAAGTTCAGTCACAATCTTGTTGGAAGTGCCGCTAGATATCTGAATTGCAATTTAATGATTTTTTTTCCTATCTGGCGATTTGATTGCTCATAATTTACACAAAGAAATCCATGGAATCTAGATCAATTATTTCCCCATCTCAGTGGCAGAATGCTGTTTCTGGAATACAGATTGATTTACTCATCGCAATGTGCCTCAGAGTTTAATGAGCTCAGATATTGAAATCCAAAGTGCACGATGAGCTCATCATCAGGAGAGGTGTGGAACAGTAACCGTGAAATTAGTCATGCGATATATACTCTGTCATGAGCATAATGGAGCTAGAGTCTTTGAAAAGCTTGCTGAGGTTATATAATAAAAACATTAAAGGTATCTGGACATATGCTCACTTGACTGAAACATCTTCCCCTACTCACCTCAGGACACATATTTCAGCTCTATAGAGTAAACAAAGCAAAATACTGGTTGGACTCAGATTCATTCCATATTCTGTCTGAATTCTGACTTGATCTGTGCTTGGATCCTACTAGAATCATGGGCCCAAGGGTTAAAATATATTTATACTTAAATGTATGAAAAGCTGGTTTCTTAAGGTTGTCATAGCCCAAGGGGGGGGGGGGGGGCAGTGAGGATTAGCTCCCACTACCTATTAAATGCTCCCAATGGCAAGCTTCTAAAATAAGCTCTGACAACCAAGTCCAGCTCCTAGCCTTCACATGTGGCTTAGCTACTAAGCCTGGCAGAACCATTTCAACTGAAGGAGAAGGGGAAAAGGCGGGTTCCAGGTGCTTTAAAACCAGTTGCTTCAGGCAGATGGGGCTCATCAGCCATGGTTGGCTGCTCATCCAGCAGAAGGAAAACTCTGATCTCACACCTCTGCTGCCTTGCAGGAATACCGACTCATGGGGAAGGCTTTTTGGGAGTAAGCTGTGAGGAAAAAATGGAGCTGAAGTCCCTAAGGAGTCCTATACTGAGTTCACCGCTGACTGGCATCTCCTACAATGCTGCTGGTGCCGAACTGTATTGGTCTCTGCCATTGCTTTGGATTCATCAGCCGCATGGAGAGGGAGAGACTGCTGGATGGGCAACGGCTTGCTCTCCATATCTACTGCCCTGGCTTGTGTACTGGCTTGCGTATTGACAGTTAGAACACAACATCTGTGGTTGACCCCAACCTGTGGAGGGCCTCCAGTGAAAAGCTCTGATTATGATAAGTACTTTTCCCCCTTTTTTCTGGGCTCCTCTGACTATTCTCAATATTTCTTCAGTCTGAGCACAGATTCATATAGACATACAGCACAGAACTAGGCCCTTCGGCCCATCTCGTCTATGCTGATCGAAGTGCCATTAGCTGTGTTTGGCCCATAATTCTCTTAACCTTTCCCATCCATGTACCTGTGCAAGTGTATTTTAAATAACAGCCTACAAAACCATAACCTCTCCATCATTATTCGACTATTGCTCTAGTTTCTTATTTTGTAATTTATAGTAATTTTGCACCTTGTATTGTACTGCTATCACAAAACAATAATTTTTAAGACATATGTCAGTAATAATAAACCTGATTCTGATTCTAGTCTCGTCTTATTTCATTGTAGAACAGATTTTGCTTTAACCATCAACTCTGAAAGTAAATTACACATCCTTGTTTTGCCATATCATATATAAGATTTTGCTAATGGATCTGTTACAGAAACCAGGAAGCAGCTGCTTTGGCAATTGAATTAGTTAATAAAAAGTCCAGCTACTAAATCAGTAGATCAGCATGCCAAGAGAAACCAATTAATTACTTGCTTATGATTTTCATTAGTGAAAATTGGTGAAAAATCAATGTCAGGTATTTAATAAAATGTAGAATCTGAATTGACATTTACAAGATTATTTTCTGAGGTATTCTTTATAAAGAAGATATTAGCAATTTACCTTTATCTATAGGCATTTGAATTGTGTATCATTGCCTTCTTATGCCATTATAAATTCCATGTAAAATTATAAACTCATGATTTTTGTTTCTTTTCCATATTATCAGAATGCATCTCTCCCTCAATTTAATTTTTATTAGTGCTGACATATGATCATTTTATTTGATTAAATAATTAACAACACACTTAAAATAAATGGTGTATCAATATCTTAGATGATTGCATCATCTCAATTAGTTTCAAGTTACTTTATAATTTTCATTTCTGAAGTGAGGAGATTACAACCCAAATGATATCAACTTGATGCATGTAACAACCTTAGATATGCAACCCATCATAATTCTCACATATATGTTGTAACTCTCAAGGATCGCATTAGATACTGGTTGAATCCATTCCTCTGTCCAGTCTCACAGTTCAAGGTCCGCATTCTAATCTCGAACCATGTAGTCCAGACATTAGTCAAAGTTCACTCCAGTATTTTTGATGAAAAGTAGGTATTGTGGTGGGAATAGGTGCAGCCCAAATTAAAGGTTACATTATATATCATGAAGCTTTCCAAATTTGACAGGAATTAAAATGTGACTTGTTTGTCAAGCAAAACAGGATTTGACGACAATATTTATTTAGCCCTGAATTTTGTTACTGTGAAAAAGTGTCGAAAAATATTATTGCAGTGGGAAAATCCAGACAACCGTCTATTTTGAGTAAGAAACCACAAAAGTCATTCTCTTGCTTGTCCTGCATTGCCTGATTTTAAAATAGTGAGTACAAGTATAATTGGCTTAGGTAGGAAAATTATAACCATCTGTGAGTACTTGTCCTTTAAATTTGCTCCATTTTTATTAGTTTTGTAGCAAGTGTATATTTTATCTTGCAAAATTCTCAATGAATTTGCCCTTCAGGGTGGTGAGTCAGAAGAAGTAGCTCAACTGGTCCAATCTGGATGGTGTCGATATATCTCTTTGGGACTCTTACTCAGTTGAATAGATTTTCCACCAGGTGAGACATATTAAGTCCACTATCACTCAACAAAAGATTTGCTATTTTGTAGATCTATGCAGTAGCAGCTGCAATTCTATCATCAATGTCAATATGCATAATCCTTCAAACACGCACACTAATAATACAAGTCTAAGTGTGCATATGGGCTTAGGTATGGATTCATGGGTGGTCCCAGCCCAGAATATACTTTATCTTGGGATACATTCAGAAGTGACTTGTAGACATGAGCCACTTATTCTGAAGGAGAAATACATTCAGAAAACACAGAAATAATTCACTTTGATAACAGATCCTCCTTTTGAAAATCAGCAACATTACAAACTAATTGATAATATAAAGCAGGATACTAAAAGTCAGTTATCTAAAGAGTAAAACAGAGGTGAGTGTTGATATTGGACCACTGGAAAATTATGCCAGTGAGGTAGTAATTGGGGACAAAGAAATGGCAGATGGACTTAATAAGTACCTTGCATCAGTCTTTACTGTAGAAGAGACTATAAAAGAGGAAATTCCGACACATTTGGATAGCAGTAGAAGGATCAGTCCGAGTCAGCATGGATTTATGAAGGGAAAATCATGCTTGACTAATCTTCTGGAGTTTTTTGAGGATGTAACTATGAAAATGGACAAGGGAGAGCCAGTAGATGTAGTGTATCTGGACTTCCAGAAAGCTTTTGATAAAGTCCCACATAGGATATTCGTGGGCAAAATTAGGGCACATGGTATTGGGGGCAGAGTACTGACATGGATTGAAAATTGGCTGGCTGACATGAAACAAAGAGTAGCGATTAACAGATCCCTTTCGGAATGGCAGGCTGTGACCAGTGGGGTACCGCAAGGTTCGGTGCTGGGACCACAGCTGTTTACAATATACATTAATGATTTAGATGAAGGGGTTAAAAGTAACGTTAGCAAATTTGCCGATGACACAAAGCTGGGTGGCAGTGTGAAATGTCAGGAGGATGTTATAAGAATGCAGGGTGACTTGGACAGGTTGGGTGAGTGGGCAAATGTATGGCAGATGCAGTTTAATGTGGATAAATGTGAGGTTATCCACTTTGGTGGCAAGGACAGAAAAGCAGATTGCTATCTAAATGGAGTCAAGTTAGGAAAAGGGGAAGTACAACAATATCTAGGTGTTCTTGTACATCAGTTAATGAAAGCAAGCATGCAGGTACAGCAGGCAGTGAAGAAAGCTAATGGCATGTTGGCCTTTATAACAAGAGGAATTGAGTATAGGAGTAAAGAGGTCCTTCTGCAGCTGTACAGGGCCCTGGTGAGACCACACCTGGAGTATTGTGTGCAGTTTTGGTCTCCAAATTTGAGGAAGGACATTCTTGCTATTGAGGGAGTGCAGCATAGGTTCACAAGGTTAATTCTGGGAATGGCGGGACTGTCATATGTTGAAAAATTGGAGCGACTGGGCTTGTATACACTGAAATTTAGAAGGATGAGAGTGGATCTGATTGAAACATATAAGATTATTAAGGGATTGGACACACCGGAGGCAGGAAGCATGTTCCCGCTGATGGGTGAGTCCAGAACTAGAGGCCACAGTTTAAGAATAAGGGGCAGGCCATTTAGAACAGAGATGCGGAAAAACTTTTTCACCCAGAGAGTGGTGGATACGTGGAATGCTCTGCCTCAGAAGGCAGTGGAGGCCAAGTCTCTGGATGCATTCAAGAGAGAGTTAGATAGAGCTCTTATAGATAGCGGGGTCAAGGGATATGGGGAGAGGGCAGGAATGGGGTACTGATTGTGTATGATCAGCCATGATCACAGTGAATGGCGGTGTTGGCTAGAAGGGCCAAATGGCCTACTCCTGCACCTACTGTCTATTGTCTATTGTCTATTGACATTAGCTATATGCTAGAGGCCTGTGAGTGTCAAGGAGCAGGAGTGAGAGCCATTGCTATTACAAAGGAAAAAGTGCTAGGCATACTGAAAGGCATTAAGGTGGATGTCACCTGGACCAGATGGACCACATCCCAGTGTCCTGAACAAGTTTTCTGAAGAGATAACAGATGCATTGGTCATGATCTTTCAAGAATCACTTGATTCTGGCATGGTCCCATAGGACTGGAAGACTGCAAATGTCACTCCACTCTTTAAGAAGGGAAGAAGACAAAGAAGAGCAAAGTATAGGCTAGTTAGTCTAACCTCAAAGGTTGGGAAAGTGTTGGTGTCCATTATTTAGGACAGAATTTCAAGGTACTTGGAGACTAATGATAAAATAAGTTAAAGTTAGCATGGTTCCTGTAAAAGGAAATTTTGTCTGACAAATCTGTTAGAGTTCTCCAAGGAAGTAACAAGCAAGGTGGACAAAGGAGAAGCAGTGAATGTCATTTACTTGGAAGTTCAGAAGGCATTTGATAACGTGCCTCACACGAGGGTGCTTAACAAGATAAAATCCTACGGTGTTACAGGAAAGATACTGGCATGGACAGAGGAATGGCTGACAGGTGGGAGGCAGTGAGTGGGAATAAAGGGGGGCTTTTCTGGTTGGCTGCCAGGGACTAGTGGTGTTCCTCAGGGGTCAGTATTGGGTCTGCTACTTTTCACATTGTTTGTCAGTGATTTAGATAATGGAATTGATGGCATTGAGGCAAAGTCTGTGGATGATATGAGAATTGGTGGAGGGGTAGGTAGTGCTGCAGCAAGACTTAGACAAAATGGAAGAATGGATGAAAAAGCGCCAGATGGAATACATTTTTGAGAAATGTACAATAATGCATTCTGGTAAAAGGCACAAAAGGGCAAACTATTATCTAAATGGGGAGAAAATTCAAACATCAGAGGTGCAAAGGGATTTAGGAGTCCTCATGCAAAACTCCCAGAATGTTAATTCACAGCCGAATCTGTGGTAAAGAAGGCAACTGCAATGTTGGTATTTATTTCAAGGGGAATAGAATATAAAAACAGGGAGATAATACTGAAGCAACACACACAAAATGCTGGTGGAATGCAGCAGGCCAGGCAACATCTATAGGGAGAAGCACTGTCGACGTTTCGGGCCGAGAGCCTTCATCAGGACTAACTGAAAGGAAAGATAGTAACTTTCCTTTCAGTTAGTCCTGACGAAGGGTTTTGGCTCGAAACGTCAACTGTGCTTCTCCCTATAGATGCTGCCTGGCCTGCTGCATTCCACCAGCATTTTGTGTGTGTTGCTTGAATTTCCAGCGTCTGCAGATTTCCTCGTGTTTGCCTTTTAGATAATGCTGAAGCTTTATAAGAGACTAGTCAACCACACAGAATATTGTCAACAGTTTTGGGGCCCTTTATCACAGAAAGGATGTGTTATCATTGGAAAGAGTCCAGAGGAGATTCATCAGGATGATCCTAGGAATGAAGGGGTTAACATATGAGGAACATTTGGCAGCTTTGGGCCTGTACTCACTAGAATTTAGAAGAAAGCTTGGGGATCTCATTGAAACCTACTGAATGTTGAAAGGATGAGATAGGGTGGATGTGGAGAGGATGTTTCCTCTGCTGGGGTATCCAGAACTGAAGGGCACAGCCTCAAAATTGAGGGGTGATCTTTTTGAACAGAAGGAAGGTGGAATTTATTTTTAGCCAACGAATGATAAATCTGTGAAATGCCCTGCCACAGACTGTGGTGGAGGTCAAGTCCATGGGTATATTCAAAGTGGAAGTTGGTAGACTCCTGATTGGTCAGGGCATCAAGGGATATGGTGAGAGGGCTGGTGTTTGACATTGAATGGTATCCGGGATCAGCCAAGGTGAAATGGCAGAGCAGACTTGATGGGCTGAATGGCCTAATTCTGCTCCTATGTCTTATGGTCTTATATGCAAAAAAAAATTAGAATGGATGAAGATAATCTGAAAACTGACATAGAAGCCCTATTATTCCAGTGATGGTCTAATAATTGAGTACAAAAAGTCAAGTGCTAGATTTCATGTTAAAAGTATTGTATCTTGATATTGAAAATAAACTATCAAGCATTCCACATTTCTTAACCAGCAATATCAAATGAAACCATAACTCATGCTTGCTGATCTACATTTGTACCAGGATAAGCTTTGCTCTCTTTGCGCTATTCATATCTTTGTTTTCAAGTTTCCCCTGCTATGTCTGCAAGATCTTCCAAGCCCATCATCCTCTGAGATATCAATGCTCTACTTGCTCTGGCCTTTTCTTTAATGTGAAGGGGATAGTTCTATTCTTGAAGGCTTCGCCATTCATTGCTGAGGTCCTTTTCAATTGAATTTGTTCCCCAAACCTCTCCACTTTATCTTTTCCTGCCTTTAAGATTCTCCAAAAAATCTCTCTGTAGCCAAGCTATTGAATCATACAGCATGTAATCAGGCCATTCGACAGACCATGTTCATGCAGACCACTGGGCACTCATCCATATTACTTCCATCTTGCACTTGGCCCATAGCTCTCTATGCATATTTGATTCAAATACACATCCATGCAGTTCTTAAATGTGTCGGCAACTTTACTCCATTCATCCCTCCGCCAGTGAATTCCAGGTATTGACCACTCTCTGAGTGAGAAGGATCCCCTTCTGATCCCCACTGGATCTCTTAACCCTTCACCTAAATCTTCACCCTGGCATTTTATTCATCTCTGACTAGGGCAAAGATTTCTGTAGTCACCCTCATTACACCCCTCATGATTTTATATACCTCAGTCATATTCTCTCTTAAATTTTTCCACTCCAGGGAAGAAGAACTAACCTCCTCAATCTCTCCTCATGTTTAAAATGCTTGATCCCTGTTGACTCTGCACACTGTACTCCCACAGAGGTCTGACTAATGTTTTGTAAAGTTATGACATAAATTCCCTTCTCTTGCATTCAATGCTCCAACTAATGAAGGCCAATATTCCATAAGTCTTCTTAACCACTGATTTAAGACAAGATTGGATAGATTCTTGCATAGTAGGGGAACTAATGGTTATGGGGAAAAGGCAGGTAGGTGGAGATGAGTCCATGGCCAGATCAGGCATGATCTAATTGAATGGCAGAGCAGATTCGATGGGCCAGATGGCCTACTCCTGCTCCTATTTCTTATGTTTCTTATGATCTAGCTGTGCAGCCACCTTTAAGGATCTTTGAATTGCACACTAAACTTCCTCTATTTCTCAGGACTCACTGTGACTTACCAATCATGGTGTATGTCCTAGTCTCATTATTACTCCCAAAATGCATCACCTCACATTGATCACGAATAAACATCCTCCACCATTTCACAGCCTACTCCTCCAAGATATTGATATCATATAGCTTAAGACTATTTTCCAAACTGCCAACATGTCCACCAACTGTACTGCCACCTGCAACCTTACTGATTATGGCATCTACTGTATATTTGCATCCAAACATAGAGACCTAGAACCAATCACAGTGCAGCACTACTAGTCACAGGCAACCAATAAAAACAGCCCCCTACCACCATGCACTTTCTCCAATTGCCAAGCCAATTTTAGATTCAACATGTGGGCTTATCCTAGATCTCATGAGCCCTAACCTTTTGGACAATCTCTCATGTGGAACCTTGTCAAAGGCCTGACTTTAACTTTAAACATTGATTATTCTGAGATAGATTTTGTGACTGCACAAGATTAAAAAAACTGCAGAAAGTTGTGAATTCAGCCAGATCCATCAATGGCACTAGACTCCCGAGCATCGAGGACATCTTCAGAAGGTGATGCCTCAAAATCACATCATCCATCATTCAGGACACTTACCAGCCAGGACATTCCCTCTTCTCATTGCTGCCATCAAGGAAGAGGTACATGAGCTCAAAAACAGACACTCAATGCTTCAGAAACAGCTTCTTCCCCTATGTTGTCAGATTTCTGAATGGACAATGAACCCAATGTACACTCCCTCAATGTTTTTTTTTGCTCTCTTTTTGCATTACTTATGTAATTGAACTTTAAAATATATATTTCTTGTAATTTTATAGTTATTTTATTATTTTGTATTGCAATGTACTTCCGCCACAAAACAACAAATATCATGACATATGCCAGTGATATTAAACCTGATTCTGATCTTCTTGAAAAAATTCAATCAGATAGGGCAGATATGATTTGTACTTGACAAAGCCATGCTGGCTTACATTGACTAATAAACCTTTCCAAGACCTCATTAGTCCTATCCCTCAGAATGTGTTCCAATAATTCCCTGTTGCTGACATTAGGCTCAAGTCCATAATTGCAAAGCTTTTTCCTGTTGCTTTTCTTGAAAATAGGACCAAATCTGCCACTCTCCAATTTTATGATGCCTTATATCTGGCCAGCAAGGATGTAAAGATCCTGCAAGCTCTTCCCTTGGCTCTCAAAGCAGCTTAGAATAAATCTAATGTGCTTCTGGGCATTACCCAACTTTAAGCCTTCTAAAGCATTGGCCACCTCCTCTTTATTTCTGGAGATTCGCTCGAGAATTGGACATGCTACATTGCTAGGGTCTCCAACTACAAGGTACATTTAGGACATCCAGTATAGCTTATTTTTCTATGAACAGATTACTCCTGTAGGCTCCCAATGGACCTTACTCTTTCTATGGTTATTCTTTAGTCACAAACATAAAAAATTCAAAAGTTCAAAGTTCAAAGTAAAATTTATTATCAGAGTACATACAGGTCACCACGTACAACCATGAGATTCTTTATCTGCCGGCCTACTTAGCAAATCTATAGAACAGTAAATGTAAACTGTAAACATCAGGAACTATAAACTGTAAATCAACTGTGCAAATGCAGATATAAATAAATAGCAATGAATAACAATATAACAGAATCCTTAAATGAGTGTTGCTATCCCCTTTTGTTCAAGAGCCTGATTATTGAGGAGTAGTAACTGTTCTTGAACCAGGTGGTGTGAGTTCTGTAGCATCTGTAATTTCTCCCTGATGGCAGCAGCGAGAAAAGAGCACGGCCTGGGTGGTGAGGATCTTTGATGATGGATGCTGCTTTTCTACAACAGCATTTCATGTAGGTGTGCTCAATGGTTGGGAGGGTTTTACCCGTGATGTATTGGGCTGATACCATTACATTTTGTAGGATATTCTGCTTAAAGATTGGTATTCCCATCTCAGGCAGTAATGCAGCCAGTCAGCATACTTTATCATGGGTCTAGGACAGGTCCTGTGACATAGCAACGCCCAGGAATTTAAAGTTATTGATCCTCTCCACCTCTTATCATCTGATGATTACTGACTGGCTCATGGAACTCTGGTTTCCCTCCCCTGAAGGCTACAATCAGTTCCTTGTTCTTATTGACATTGGATGAAATTTTCAATCTCCCTCCTGTATGCTGATTCATCACTACCTGTGATACAGCCCACAACATTGGTGTCATCAGCAAACTTGTATATGATGTTGGAGCTGTATTTAGCTACACAGTCATAAGTGTAAGTATATACTTACAAAAGCTCCTTTGGATTTACCTTAACTCAGTTCCTTCATGATATCTTGTGACCTCTCCTTGCTTTCCTAATTTTGCTTTTAAGTACTCCCCTATGCTTATGATACATTTGACTATAGGTCTCTATGCCTGCTATATGCTGCCTATTTTTTTCTTTATCCAACTCTTGATATTCCTGCATTTCCAGACTTCCTGGTACCTGGTGATATGGAGTCACGACAACAACCTTTCTCTCAATGTCAGCAAAACTAAATGGCTGGTGATTGACTTCAGGAGGAGGGCCATTGCACATGTTCCCACCACTTACATCAAAGGTACTGAGTTCAAGAGGATTGAGAGCTTCAAGCTCCTATGAGTAAACATCCTACCATGACAAGGGAAGTCAAAGACAGCAGAAAGGCAAAAGAGAAGGCATGTAATATATGAAAATTAATGAGAGTTTTTAAAAAAACAAAAGGATGCATCTAAATAAAATGAGAGAAAAGATGGAACATGAAGGTAAGCTTGCCAATAATATCAAAGAGGATACCAAAAGTTTTTTTTCAGGACTAAAAAGCGTAAAAGAAAAGTGAGAGTGGATATTTTACTGCTGGAAAATGATGCAGGAAAGGGAGTACTGGGGACAAAGAAAGAGCAGATGAAAATAAGTATTTTGCATCAGCCTTCACTGTGGAAGACACCAGCAGTATGCCAGAAATTTGAGAGTGTCAGAGGGCTGAAGTGAGTGTAGTCTTTAAGAATATTTGATAGGTTTTTGATTAGTCTTGGTATGAAAGGTTATGGGGAGAAGGCAGGAAAATGGAGTTGAGAGGCACAATAAATCAGCCGTGAAAGAATGGCGGAGCAGACTCAATGGATCGAATGGCCTAATTTGTTCCACTATCTTTAGGTCCCATGCTTTATCCAGATACATCACTACCTGGTATGGTAACTGCACTATCCATGAGTGTAAGAGTCTGCAAAGAGATGTGGACACAGCTCATCATATCATGGAAACCAGCCTCCCCTCCATGGACACCATCTACAGTTCTTGCTGGTACTGTAAAGCAGTCAGCTTAATCAAAGATCCTGGATATTCTTTCTTCTCCCCTCTTCCATCAGGCAAAAGATATAAAATTTTTAAAGCACATACCACCAGGATCAAGGACTGTTTCTATCCCACAGTTTTAAGACTATTGAATGGTTTTCTAGTGTGATAAGATGGACTCTTGACCTCACAACCTACTTCCTTATGACCTTATACTTTGTTGTCTATCTCTGTACCTTCTTGTCTCTATATCTTCTCTATACTGTAACACTTCATTCTGCTCTGTTACTGTTTTACCTTGTTGTTGGTCTTCCTCAATACATTGTTGCAATGAATTGATCTGTATGATTGGCACGCAAGACAAGTTTTTCATTATACCTTGGTACACGTGACAGTAATAAACTAACTCACCAATTTCCTTGTTACCCTTGACTTTCTCCTATGATGATTCCAAAATCTTGCATTTTATTCTTTTTAGTGATTCCCACTGGGCAGAGGTAGACTTAACTAAAAGTAAGTGTTTCATGAGTCTACCAATGCCAGCTCCTCTCTTTCACTGGTTTTCAGTCTATTTCAGTCTTTTACTCCTGGTCTATCCTTATCCTTTTCCACAAACACTTTGAAACATACGGAGTTAAGGTAATTATCTCCACAATGCTCCTCAGATGACAAATCCTCCACCTAAGTGGCTAATATCTCAAGAAAAGGTCCAGTATGGTTCCTTCCCTTATTGGTCCATCTTCTTGCTGTGTTGAAAGGTTCACAAATTCAAATCAAATTCAAGTTTAATGATCATTCAACCATATGTGAATACAGCCAATTGAAACAGCATTCCTCTTGCACCAAAATAACGAGTAAAAAATAGTCAAGCAAACGCAAAAACACAGATGCCTTGTGCAGGAAGGCACAGAGTCGACTGTACTTCCTTAGAAGGTTGGCGTCATTCAATGTTTGTAGTGAGATGCTGAAGATGTTCTATAGGTCAGTTGTGGAGAGCGCCCTCTTCTTTGTGGTGGCGTGTTGGGGAGGCAGCATTAAGAAGAGGGACGCCTCACGTCTTAATAAGCTGGTAAGGAAGGCGGGCTCTGTCGTGGGCAAAGTACTGGAGAGTATAACATCGGTAGCAGAGCGACGGGCGCTGAGTAGGCTACGGTCAATTATGGAAAACCCTGAACATCCTCTACATAGCACCATCCAGAGACAGAGAAGCAGTTTCAGCGACAGGTTGCTATCGATGCAATGCTCCTCAGACAGGATGAAGAGATCAATACTCCCCAATGCCATTCAGCTTTACAATTCAACTGCCAGGAGTAAGATATGTTAAAGTGCCGGGGTTAGGACTCAATGTATTTAAGTAAACTGCTTAAGAACTTTTTAAAAGCTATTATTAATGCTTTTTGAGAGGGTGATTTTAGATGCATATCATATTTTGACTGAGTTAAGTATTGTATGTAATTAGTTTTGCTACAATAAGTGTATGGGACTTTGGAAAAAATATTGAATTTCCCCTGGGGATGAATAAAGTATCTATCTATCTACCTATCTATCTATCTACAGTGTAGCCCAAGTCCCTGAGCGACATGTCCTGCAAATTGATGGTACATTTTTTTGGCAGTGTGCAAACGTAAGCACGCAACCCAGCCTGTCATTCCACTGATCGAACATTGGAAGGCACCACTGATGGGGGAGGCCGGTCCCCAACTGAGCACAGACACCATGCTGGACCACCTCCAACTGGACCACCTCTACCTGGACCATCTCCACCTGGGCTACACCCACCTGGACCACCTTCACCTGGGCCACCTCCACCTAGACCATCTCTGCCTGGACCACCTTCACCTGGACCACCCCCAGCTGGACTACCTCCACACTAGACCACCTCCACCTGGACTACACCCACCTGGACCACCTCCACCTGGGCCACCTCCACCTAGACCATCACTGCCTGGACCACCCCCAGCTGGACTACCTCCACACTAGACCACCTCCACCTGGACTACACCCACCTGGACCACCTCCACCTGGGCCACCTCCACCTAGACCATCACTGCCTGGACCACCCCCAGCTGGACTACCTCCACACTAGACCACCTCCACCTGGACTACACCCACCTGGACCACCTCCACCTGGGCCACCTCCACCTAGACCATCTCTGCCTGGACCACCTTCACCTGGACCACCCTTAGCTGGACCACCTCCACACTAGACCACCTCCACCTGGACTACACCCACCTGGACCACCTCCACCTAGACCATCTCCGCCTGGACTACCCCCACCTGGTTCACCTCCAGCATATCCTCTCCTGGACTTCAGAAGCTGGAAACCCACAGTTTGAGACCTGGTCCTAAAGTGCTGCCACCTTACTGGAAGTCACTCCTGGACATATCTCAAATATTCAAACCCCTTGAGTTTTCATGCTGGTGTAATCAGAGTTCATATTTGGAAAATTGAATTATCCTTCCTTATCTGACTAGCTATCAAAACTTTGTTTGAAAATGCTTCTGAGAAATGTCTTGGGTCATTATTGGTAAGATAGAGGTCCAATATAAGTGAAAGTTGTTGCTAATGTTGTTGCATTGTGTTAATAGTTCTTGCTCCTTATAAATCTAATATTCTATTATTGAAGCAACATAGTAAATTATTAAGGGACAACATATAAGGCTATAAGATTGTAAGATATACTGTAGGAGCAGAATTAGGACATTTGGCCCATTGATTCTGCTCTGCCATTTCATCATGGCTGATCCATTTCCCTCTCAGCCTCAATCTCCTGCCTTCTCCCCTTATGCCTTCTTACCCTGACTAATCAAGAACCTATCAGCCTCTGCCTTAAATATACCAATGACTTAGCCTCCACAGATACCCGTGATCATGAATTCCAGACATTCACCACTCACTGGTTAAAGAAATTCCTCTTCATCTCCATTCTAAGCAGACATCCCTTAGTCGGAGGCTGCGCCCTCTGGTTCTATATTCCACACCATACAAATCATATCTTGTCATGAATTAAACAACAGATGATCGAGTAAATTGTTAGGAATAATACTGTATGTGAAAGAGCACCATATATGGTTACGAAATAAAGCTGGAGTGCAAAATGCTCACATGTCCAAACAGTGACGTTTAAACAAGAATAGTTTGCACAGCTGTGAGCCCAGCTAGTCATTCAAGCTTTGAACCAATCTGGCTATGCTTGTTTCATAAATGGAAAAAATCTTAGATTTTAATAATCCAGTAAAAAAATTGGATAAGGCAGCCAAAATAATAGAAGTTACAGAATGGTCTAAGTAGAGATAAATTTGAGATAGAGCTTTAGAGGCAAACCCTCAATATGAAATAAAATTTACGCTGTGCCTTGGCTTGCCCTTTTGGACTTATAAGCAAAAGGCTTCTTGTTTTATTGATGTGACTACTTTTCAACTTGACAAAATACTGTTTAACAGTAAAGCATCATTTGAAGTGTCTTGACTTCATTTTTTTGTTAGCTTTCACATAATGCAACTGTATATTTTGTGACCTTGATTTATTTAAAATTTATGGTCAGCACTTTTTGATTATAGTTGCAGTCATTGTTTTTTTTCTAGCTCCATGGTTTATACTCTTATGTTCTCACTTATTATTTAATAGCAGTGAATGCAAAGAAAATTCAGGATGATTGCCAATAAACCATTCAAAGATCATTGAATTTCAAAGGGGCAGATTATATCATGAATTTCAGAAACTGGAATTAGACTACAAAATTAACTTTGTGTGGGAGCTATGTAAATATAGACACATTTGTCCTAATTTTAGAAAAAAAAATAGAGTCAACTCCAAAAACGAAGTAGTTGAAATGATTGTAATACTGAGACAAGATACAGCAACAAAATCAAAAGGCAAGCAAGTATTGAAATGCTGAAAAATAAGTTAAATCTGATGACAATCTCTATGAAAATCTATGGAATCAATACTGGCCTGGGATCTCTCTAAAAGCTCTGTCTATGTACTGCAGATTAATGAATTGTGTATGAATTTTAAGGTGTGTGTGGATGGAAACTGGACGGCAGCCAGGGTATGAAAAGGGATCCTCCGCATTCCTCACTCACAGCCATTCAATAATTATTAATCATATTAAGAATAAATTTCAGAATGCTTTTGTTTAATCTGCCCTCTAAAAGAGTTTACATTTAAACTCTTGTGCATATCACTGGTCATCCACATCAGCCACTCAGAACCGATCAAACTGATTCATTCATCTGTGCACTGTTGATTTGTGGAATACTGGGGCATCAAAGCATCTTAATGATAGAATCTATATATTAAAATAATTAACCTGTTTCACATTATTTACCTTAGCAAAGCAATTTTGCAATTTTTCAAATAATTTATGATTTGTACAACATCTATTTGAAATGCCTCTGTGCACCATTTGTAGAAAATGACATACAGGTATTAGTTTTTTTTTAATAGACAGGTTAATGAATTCAATAGAATTGAAAACCATTCACTAAATTTGGGAACCAAAATTTATCACAAATATGGAGAGGATCATTTAATGTATTTAACTTGCAAAATGAGTTTATAATGCTTTTTTTAAATCTTGTGCCATCGGTTTGAATAAGATAAATGTGAAAAAAATTAATGAGATCCATATTACTGTTACAAACCTTCTAATTGCTTGAGGAGATTATCATAATGGAATTAATCACTGGAAGTTTTGCATACACAACAGCGTACCAACTCTCTGGAGTTGGTCAATTTGAAAACCATTGTGTAATTAAGCTCCTTTTATGAAAGGCACAACGTATTACACTGTGATTCTTTAATTATGGTATTTACAAGTACACAGCTAGAATACTTACAGGATAGCAAATGAATGGAATTTTTAATGACTCCTAGATAAAACATGCTATATCATTCTGTATTGGGAATGAGTATAATTGAACGTAAAAAGCGGGTGTTGGCCATGAAGGAATTAAAATATGAAAGAAAACATCAAACTCAAATGAGTCAAGGACAGTAGACAAATCAGTTGTCTTTGTTCTAGCCATGTGGCTGAAGAAATGGAGGCTGTCATTTTGTGAAGCTATGCTGTAAACTCCATTTTGTGAGGTGTCTTGTAAAATGGTTTTGCTCAGGAATAGCTGTATCAAAGTGTTTTTAATTAGAAACAATGATGCTCCTGATAATCTGCTGAACTAGGGTCCTGGGTTCTGGACCCTGGCACCACAATTCGGGCTGTACCTAACCTTTACAATTCGGACTGCAGTTGAAATCGATCAAATATCGGGTCTTTCCTTGCTCGTGGGGATCCCTCATTCTGTTTCACACCTGCCTGTCTCACCTCCTTTGCCTCAACTCTGCTCACCTCTCCATTGTTAGCAGTGTAAAGTTTTATTAATAAAGTGTTTCATTTTTTTGTTTGCCACTGAGAAGTAGTCACTGGACTTCACCAGCACCATCTTAAACTGGAAGCCACCTCAAGACTAGTAACTGGCTGATTCAGAATAAAGGTACATTAATTGCAAGTTGACACTTGGAGAAGAGCAATCAATTAATGCTGGCTTGGACCAGAGCCAGTGGTTTGCTGACATACATTAGCCAGATAGACCAGAGCCTACGAGATTGAAACACAACATGTGAACTATTAAGGAGAGTATAAACAGAGGTGCTTTGAATGCAAAGCAGTGAGAACTCCGGAGATTAACTATTGCAAGGAAGACCCCCATGCCAGAGGCACAAGATAAATGGATGATGTATACTGAACGAACTGAGCAGTGTTTTGAAAAAAATGAAATAGCCAATGAAAAGAGAATGCCAGTTTATCTGACTCAGAAAAACATGCAGTGGGCTTAGAGGTTTACCTGCTCCAACCAAACCAGCCAAATGAGCCTTGTTGATGTTATGAATGTAACGCAAGAACACTCAGAACTGAAACCGTTGTTGATTGCAGAACACTTGAGGTTTCATAAGCAGGATCAAAAGGAATGTGAATCTATTTCAGCTTACATGGTTGAATTGAAGAGATTGAGCATTGCCAGTTTAGTGATGGGCTTAATGAGGCACTGAGAGATCATTTAGTTTATAGAATCTTACAAGAAAGCTCCTAACTGAAGCAGAGCTCACACTTAAAAGAGGAATTGGAATTGCTGTATCAATGAAACAGCAGCCAGAAGCACAAATGAGTCGCAGTCAGGAATGAACAAAATTGCAACAGCTGAACAGTAACCTGTCTAGCTGAACAAATTGTGTTACCACTGTGACAGGGTCTCATATACAATACACCAGACAAACGCAAGTTTAAATGTGAAACTTGCAGAAAATGCAACAAAGTAGGATACCTACAAAGAACATGTTGGGCAGACAAAAATAAATGGACGGCACAGGGAGTAGTTAAAGATAACAAGACAAGATGCAGTTTCAAAAAGAGCGCTAATCTGCATACCATTGCTGAAAAATGTAATAATGATGAGAGTCACACAGGACTGAGTAGCCTTGAGATTTACAATATGAAAACTAACAACAGGCAAGCTATATGGCTTACACCAGAAGGGAATGGCAAGTTAATTAAAATGGAATTGGACATTGCCTCGGCTGCTTTTGTCATTCCACAAATTGAGTTTGAACAGCATTGCAAAGATAAGGTGTTGTTTCTGCCAGAGAAAGTGGGATCTTCCAGGGGCCACCCATTTTAATTCCACCTCCCATTCCCATTCCAATATGTCAATCCATGGCCTCCTCTACATCACGATGAAGCAACACTCAGGTTGAAGGAACAACACCTTATAATCCGTCTGGGTAGCCTCCAACCTGATGGCATGAACATGAATTTCTCTAACTTCCAGAAATGACCCCCCCTTCCCTTTACCATTCCCCATCCCCTTTTCTCTCTTTCACCTTATCTCCTTGCCTGCCCACTGCCTCCCTCTGGCGCTCCTCTCCCCTTTTCTTTCTTCCATGGCCTTCTCTCCTCTCCTATTAGATTCCCCCTTCTCCAGCCCTGTATCTCTTTCACTAATCAACTTCCCAGCTCTTTACATCACTCCTCCCCCTCCTAGTTTCATCTATCACCTTGTGTGTCTACCTTCCCTCCCCCCACCTTTTAACTCTATTCCTCATCTGTTTTCCTCCAGTCCTGCTGAAGCGTCTCAGTCCGAAACCATCGACTGTACTATTTTCCATGGATGCTGCCTGGCCCACTGAGTTCCTGCAGCATTTTATATGTGTTAACCTCCACAATCCTCTGGGAAAGGGAATTCCAGAGATTTACTATCCCCAAAAAGAAATTCCCATGCAACTCATCTTAAAAGATCACCTCCTAATCTTTACTAGTGTCACTTTGTAGGGATTCAATAGTTCAACAGTTCAATTATTCAATAGTTCAATAGTTCCTTTAGTATCAGAGAATGTATACAAAATACAACCTGAAATTCTTATTTTTCACAGATATCCACAAAAACAGAAGTGTGCCCCAAAGAGTGAGTGACTAAAAATATTAGAACCCCAAAGCCCTCCACACCCCCATGCAAAATGACCCTCCCCTTCTCCCACTTAGTTCAGCAATAAAGCATTACCCTCCACCAACTAAGCAAGACCATGATCATCACCAAAACTAATCGTTCATGCTGCCAATTTGACATACCACAGGCTTTCTCTCTCCTAATAAAGGGACAGAGAGCTGTTACCCTTTCACAGTGAGAGGGGAGACCAACAAAGGCAAACAACTTGCTGATTTATAGTGTTAAAGTCTGCCATGTCATTTTTTTTCCTGAGTTCTCCAACTCGAGAATTGGCAACTAACTCTCCCCCACCAACCAGAGAAAGAGAGAGGGAGCATGATCTGAGTTCAGAGCTCTTGACAGCTGATCCGCTGTTCCCAATGTTTCCGTTTCTCTCGCAATGGCTCATTCAGTGGCACCAGCATAGAATTGACTCGTCCCCAGGGCTGCATAGACTTGGAACTCTTAAGGCACAGTCTTCTTCTAGGCACTTTCTTAGGATATTGAAAGCGGCCAGTTGGTGAGGCCTGGGAATGGGTCCCATCACCACAAAGAACTGAAGTTTGAGTGTAGATCTTGGTCAGGGTCTTCGACTAAACCCCATTCACCCTGAAAAGGAAAAAGAGAGACATTAAAGGTAGAAAATAAGCTGCTTCTGCAGCTGAGCTCAGAGAAGTCGCTGTTGTGTGCCATTGTAGCTCCTCCCCTGTCTATTCTCCTACTATTAAAACCATCTTGTTATCAACTGTATTATGCCCCCAATGATCTTATATGTTTCACATTATTCTTCTAATTTCTAAAGAATATTCATCAAATTTTTTTAGCCACTCATGACAGGACAGCATGCTCTTCCAAGGAATTAGGCTACTTAATGTCTTTCGGATTGCCTCCAGTGCCAGTACGTCCTTTTTAAAATAAAAGGACAAAAACCTGTGCACAACACAGCCTCACCATTACTCTCTCCAGTTGCTATGATACTTCTCTATTTTTGAACATCAACCTTCTTGTAATAATGCCAAAATGCCATTTGCCATTCACTTGCTGTATCTGCCTCTAAGTTTTATTTGCAATTCGTGCACAGATTGCTCTTTACTTTGATCACTTGTAATCTTTCTCCATTTATTTCCTTATTACGAAATGCATCACCTGACGCTTTCCAACATTAATCTCAACCTTTTTCCAGGTTCAGACTCAAGCCAAGTTGTGCCATCTAATCACTGAATCTTGGTGTTCACAGAATTGAGGTCCTGATGTACCAATGGTATACCACTGGAAACATTTCCAGTCCAGACTACTTGCTCCACCAGTGCAATTTCCTTGTTGACATAACTTAATATATTGCTGCTCCAATCTAGATAAGCTAAGAACTAGCATGATTATAAAACCAAATTGGGTTTTCTGTACTAAATGTAGATTAAAATGGAGAATGGTCAGTGAAAGAGCAAACATTCTGCAACAAGGATGAATCACGCCACACTGATCTCCCTCCCGGCAAACTTATACTCTTCCTCCTCATGGTCCCCAACAATAACAGCATCTCTACAAATAGCCATTTGCTGAGAGGTACAAAGTCATGGGAAAGAGTTGCACATGACAGAGATTTGACCCTTATTTTGAAATGTAAGTTACTAAACTAGGTTCCAGTAATCAATGATCAGAAATTGGCCATATTAACTGGCTACTAGCGTTATTAACATTGCCTTTGATATTATAAATAATGGGTTCCATGCAAGATTGGAAGCAATAAATCTATTAATGACAAGATTTGTTACTGTAGCATTTTTGTATGACTTTGCTAGATAGTAGTAATGACTTTTTGTGTGAAATCTTTAAAAAGCAAATATTGAGGGGCAATATGGTGGGCTAACCAGGCAATTGATATGTGACTAATAAGGGCTGGTGGCATTGTGGACTTAGGACCAGAGGGGAACACAAATAAGGCCATATTTTACAGTTTGCTGTCTGCCTGTCATTCAACAAAAGTGAAGCAGTAGCAAGAGAGCGTTTACAGTTCAGCACTTATCATAACCAGTATGGACAAATCCATAGCTAAGTGCACTGGAGACTGAGATATTGTAATCTGAAGGTGTTATGATCCCAGCCCCCTACTTTGTGAGAATCGCCAGAGCCCTAGTGAAGGGGGGGGGTCAATGACCCAAGAGAAGAGAGAGATACGTGCAGTGTCCCTCATTTCACGGCGAGGCAAAGCTGACGACGGTGGTCATTGTCTCGTGGAGAAACCTTTGTGAATTGGGAACTGTACTACGTGTATACCCTCAGGGCAACGTGGATGGAGAGATGGAGAGAGATTGCATCATCCCAACCTGATTGACATCTGAGACCCCGTGGGTTCAGATAAAAGAGGGGTTGTAAAGACGGCCCCCCAGACGCACCAGAAGACACGCTAGAAATCCTGCGACAGCGTTTAATAGCGACAGCCGGTGGTGGGGTTCGTGTGCGTCTTTTCCTTGCCTGGGATTGGCGACCTCACCACGAAAGAACAGCTTAGCTACAGGGGAGGTCACAAGTGAGCGTCCATTCCCCAACGAGACTCCGACGAATCGAACTCCTAAAGGTTGGAAAACTCTGCCGGGTAACTGTTTCATTTAATCTCTATCTCTCTCTCTTTAACAAAGTGCACCAACGCGACACCACAAAAGACGGCAGCTGGTGGAACTGCAGTGACCGCAAGAGACTTTCAGATATACAGCGGACAATATATACATTACCCCTAGACAACGATAGAGTTTATTTCTTATTGGTTATTACTATACCTGCACTTTAGATTGAGTATTGGCGACTTATGGTATCTGAATGTTTGTATTAACCTTACTTTTGTGCCCCTTTATAAATAAAAACATTTGAAAATGGTACCATCAGACTTCAGTGGACCTCTCTATCTTTGCTGGTAAGTGATCCAGTTACGGGATACGTAACAAAGGAAAATAATAGATTGCTGGAAGAACTCCCCACTACTCTCCCTCCTGGCAAATTTATACACTTCTTTCTCATGGTACCCAACAATACACAGCATCTCTACAAATGGCCGTCAGTTTGGAACTAGTCTACAATTTGTGAGAAATGTAAATTTATTATAGAAAACTTCTCTCATTTAACTATTAACTAACAGAACCACCTATGGATTACATTTATCCCCAAATAAAAAGATATAATTGAAGAGATGGTACACAGGGTACCGTGCTGTAAAAGCACAAGTTTTCTGTTAAAATGCACACTCCCTTACCTATTCAGATATTCTACTGTGGAGGGAGATATCACTCTACATCAAATCTGAGAAGCATATCAGCCACATGCTGACCCTACTTGTTGGCCACAGGTAGCATTCGAACCTGAAAATGCCAGGTATTGAGAATAACAAAGAGGAAATCATCCAGTTACAGAATAAAACCTGATATATTTTGTCATTTATGTTTCATTAAATTTTCTCTTTAAACATGTATTTCTTTCTTTCTCATCAATGGGTTCTGCTTGGCACATAATCTGCTTCAAGTTCTCTATTTATATCTCCCTGTAAAGGGCTGTGCCACGGTACATAAGAGCAACTCAATGTAATCACTCTGACTTTCCATTTCTCCCTGCTGAGAGACACCTGTCCTAGGCTCAAAATCCTTTCTTGATGCCTTGATGAAGACTAAAGGCTTAGTGTTCACAGCACTGCAGTGCTGTCTGTCAGGTCATTCCGAATAAAAAATATTTACTTAGTTCTGGATTCATCAAGTATGACATTTACATTAATGTATTAGGTATCATTTTCAGTTTCATTTAATATTTCAGAAAGAAGTTGACACCGTGCTCTAACAGCATTGACTAATTCTTTAAATTAACCAACTGTACAAATATTTTTACTTTTCGTATTTTTTTTAAATATATTGTCTGGTGAAATATTGCCATAGACTGGTAAATACGTCTATCCTCCAGGGAGCTATTATTCTTACAATGTAGCAGCATTGATTTAAAGAGACTCGGCTAACAGTCACCATTGCCGATTTAGCCTCAACACCATGCTGCAAGGCAAGTGTATTTTGTTCAATTAAACAAGTGCCCATTGTTTCTCATAAAAAAACAAGCCACTGTTTGTGGTTTCTAGATTGATGAGAAGGAAAAGAAAAAGAAAATATTGTCAGCTCAGGAGAGAAGTGTTCATGAAGGGTGTTAGCACCTCAAATGCATGGCAAGGAACAAGATTGATGGTAGCTGAGAAATGAGGTGTTCAAACTGCTCATGAATCTATGAAAGTTTCATCTAAATCTCACACTAGGTTTACAGACAGTGTACTGTTCTTTACTTTAGGCACATTTTGTTACAAGATTTAAAATAATCCACTTCCAATCTTATTGTTGCTAATAAACAGCATTTTAGCAATTGTTAAGGTAAACTTTTAAAGACATTAATCATAAAACAATATTTCTTAATTTAATAAATAAAGTGTTGTGATTAAGTAAGATAACAAGGTGGGGTAACACAATTGAATGCAGAAGTCTTTCAATGTCAAGTACATATTTTTGAAACCTTTTCTGTACTTATAATACTCTATGTGAAAAATTGCATTGTGAACTTGGCAGAAATCATTAACACTCAAATTGCTGCAGTTTGTAAGGAGCAATGATGTTTCAAAGTTTACAAATCTCAAGACATGAAAACAAGCATTAATGTTATTGTAAAATAACTACTTATACCGCCTCACAGTGTTAGTTTCCATGCAGATACAAATCTAAGTTTTGAATTGTCTGAACCACAGTTATATTGAAAATTATATTTTTAAAGCAACTTCTGAAGCTTGCTATATGTCAACTTAGATGATGGTGTGGGTGGAAAATACTTCTTTATAAATGTCAGCTGTAAAGAAGGGCAGGCTTCTGTGGATACCAGGTCAGTAGCTGAGATTAATGAGAGCCGGCAAGATGAGGGGCTAGAATTAGTAGCTGTCATTGACAAGTTTTATGTCAGAGGTTTGTAGTAAACAACAGAGTGGTAGAAATCTATTCCTCCCAGAGGTGGTTCAGGTTGTCAATTTCATTTTGGAGTCAAAATGTTTAATCTTTTCTCCAGATTAAGAGTATGTAATCTTTCGACTGGCAGTCAGTAAGATTACTTGGATAAGAGTTAATAAGTATTATAAATAAAATTAACATGTAAATTTATTTAAATCCCTAATTTTTTCAATGGTTTATTTTTTATCTTGATATCTTTTCATTTTCCATGCAAGTTATTGAACATCATATTTTTTACATTTTTAAGCTAAACCATCCTAAAATGCCTCTCTTCATCATAAAAATATAAGATACTTACTTACTTACTTACTGCTTGCAGTCATTTTTCTTTTAGTTTCAAATATTTATTTTGCATAAAGTTTGAAGAACAAAGTGTCTTGAACACTTACGGATGTATTAGGCTATGAAGGATTATTGGACAGGTAAAGTCAACAGTAGTTCCTTAAATTTGAAAATAAATGACTTATTGGATAGGTTGTATTGATACCACTGAATCAAAAGTATAAGGTTCTGTGAAATAATTTGACCAACAGTAAAACTTCCTTATTATTCTGGGAATGTTTGTATATGACCCGCAATGCAAGTTAATTATGTTCTCACGTTCTTCGTTCAGTGTTTGTTCACTCACACGATATTTATCCTATTCACTGAAGGCAGGGATTCCTACAACAGGCAGAGAACTTTGAGTGAGACTGAATGCTGAGATTATGCATTCACTTCATGTTGCTCATTACTTTAGGAGCCTCGGTTCTTATAGGTGATAGTTGACTGGAATGGATGAGTGGGCATTACTGAGAAGTAATTGTCTCTGGAGGATAATATGATAGAACAACAATCAATTCTAATTATGATGAGCTGAGTGAACTAGCACACTTCTGCCACTGACAGTGTACCTCATGCCTCAATGTGTATCCTGAAATGGCCAGTAGCTGCATTGGTCTAATATGAACGTCATCAAGAGCACTTATTCCAAAGATAGTTGGTTAGGGTTAGTGGGTTGTAACATGCTACATAGGTGCTAAAACATGGAGATGCTTGCAGGGTGTCTTGCCAATCCTCACTGATTTGATTTACTACAAATGACACAAATGTGACGAATAAAGCTAATCTTTCTGTTGCTGAATGATTATGAACTTAACTGGCTTCCCATTGCAATTCAATATCCACCAAACACCTACCTGATCCATATGTTGATATATGAACCACATATGTGTCATTTGGCAATCAACTTCAATGGAGGTTAGTCGGTTTTGTTGCTAAGTATTATTGCTGACGAGCTACGATTGACATGGAACTGCAGGACAAAGAAGTCAAGATTTCAAATATGAGTTTTATCTGGTTGATCTAAAAGATGCACATTTATTTTGCTGATGTGTCTTAAACTAGATGCAACCTAACAGGATGCATGGTAACTTTCTAGAAACCGACTTAATTTATTCAAGCACTGAATCCTTCAAGTGTGCAAAATAAGCAGGCAAGTAGGGTTTATCGGATTACCAGACATTGTTTGACCTCTGCCAGCTGACTGGCACTCTATTTTGGTATCACAGATTGTACTGGTGAGCAGTAGATTAGTTTAGACTGGGGCTTTTCTCTAATACCCGATATAGACAAAGCCTTGTCCCTCACGTCTCTTGGTTGCTGGAACATTTACCTCTGATCTTCTTCATACACCTGCCTCTTTCCTCTCTAGCTCCCACTGTTCTTCATGACTCTTGGGCTCCAGGTCTGTTCCTCTGTTCAGATCACGAGGTTGTGCAGGTTAGATGCTAACAAAGAAGCCTCAGCACAAGTTGGCCATGCACTGCAGGAAGTTTCCAGACCCACACAACACCAGAATCTTATTCTCAGAGGACCGACGTCAACACAACTAGAATGTTCATAGCTCCCATGGATTGAGAACTCAATTGCTGTGGTAGGACCACAACTTGGAACTTAGAGTAAAGACAACAAAGGGTAGTCCTTGCAACTCACCCCCTCCCACTTCCATCCCTTCAGTCAATCCGTTTCAGGTTCCCTGAGGTTGAAGGCATCACACGTACTTCGCAAAGAATGCATTAACCCTGTGGAGGTTGTTCTAATGTTTAGTGAAACAAAAAAGGTGTAACTGCACTTATCAAGTTCAAGTTTATTGTCATTCAACCTTGTACATGTATGCAGCTAAATGAAACATCGCTCCTCTAGGGCTAAGGTGCAAAACAAAGTACATATAGTTAGTTACACACAGCACATTTAGTTACGATGCAGCACATACAGTCATGAAATAATATCAGCACAATTTCCTGACTGGCATGGTCTGAAGATTGATGGCCTGACCTAAAATGCGAAGTGCATGTTTATGTAAGACAGTATAATCTTACTGACTCTATTATAATAAAACAAGCAGTTGTATAAATACTGTACATGAAATCACAACAATAAAAGACTGACTAGTGCAGGATGACAGTGTATCAATGCGTTGGGGAGTGCAAGGTTTGCAGGGCACTCAGAAAGGGTGTACACGTGTGCTAGGTGGAAACAGGGTGTTAAGAAGTCTAAATCCTCAGGGAAGAAGTTATTTCCCTGCCTGATAGTTCTGGTTTTTAAGCTGCAGTGCCTTCTTCCTGACGGCAGGAGGTCACAGAAACGGTGTGAATGATGGGAGGGTCTTTGACAATGCCGAAGGCACTGCAAATACAGTATTTCTGATATCTGTCCTGAATGGGAAGGAAAGACCCCAGTGGTGCTTGCTGCAATCTTCACTGGGTGTTTCATGGTCCTGTGATCTGATGCATTGAAATTCCCATACCACACAGTGATGGAGCTGGTCAGAATGGTCATGATGGGGCTGCGAGGCCCCACTTACCTCAATCTCCTCAGGAAGTGGAGCTGCTGCAGTGTTTTCTTGACTAAAGAAGTGGTGTTGAAGGACCATGCTAAAATGCTTGGTGCTCCACAGAGAAGCCATTGATGTGCAATAGGGACTGCACAGCCTGTACTTTTCAGAAGTCTACGGTCATTTTTCTCATTGGGACTCAGATTGTTGTGTTTACACCAGTCCATAAGCTGCACTAGCTCCTCCCTCTATGCTGTTTCATCATTGCTGATGATGAAGCCAAACTCTGTTGTGTCGTTTGGGAATTTATTGTTGGGGTTAGAACTAGATTTAACATTACAGTCGTGCATTAGCAGTGTGATCAGCAGCTGGCCGAGCATGCAACAAATTAAGGAAGCATGACAGAAGTCCAGAAAAATCATGTGATGAGAATTAAGAAGGATGTCTCTGTGGAATAAGTGCCAGGACTGTCTGCATTTAATCTTGACCTCAGATACTGTCTGCCTGAGTTTATGTTCTCTGTGACTTCATGGGTTTCTTCTAGGTGCTCTGGCTTCCTTCCACTTCACAAAGGTGTCCAGACCGGTGGGCTAGTTGGCTGCTGCAAATTGCCCATTTTCTGTCATGAAGGGTAGAAGTTGGAATTGATGGGAACGTGCCCTTGATGATCTGTGAGGACTCAGTGGACTTCCGAGCCTGTTTCAATGCTGTATGACTTTAAGGCTCCATCTATGACTCTGCAAAAGACTATATTCTAAACACTACAACCTGGCTGAAAGTCTGGCAGCAGCAGGTCACATAGCTGAGCAATGGCAGCCCTGTAAAATCGAAACCTGTCGGTAATCAGATTCAGGGACATTGTAATGAATAAACACTTTAAGAGCAGATTTTACAATAATCTGCATGACTTAGTCTCCTGTTCTGAGCAGCCTGCCACAATAATAATAATTAACTGCTGCCAGTGATGTCCACAACTGAATATATACCTCAACAATTAACTGCTGAAGAAAACAAAATTACTGTTAGTTTAAACACACTCTTTGGACCTTGGAATGTACTTGAAGGGCAGAAATGCGCAAACAGTAATGCCATATATGTGATTTTGATGCTGGGAGAGGATCAGACATGTTAGTAAAGGTTTGCTCTGAGATATACCCATTGCCATTTCACAGTGGGCAGAATGTTACCTTGAAACAGTGTCCAAGCAGCACTAGGGAAAATAAACAACACACTCAAAGCACTGGAGGAACTCAGCAGGCCAGGCAGCATCTATGCAAAAGGCGAAACGGTTGATGTTATGGGCCGAGAACCTTCATCAGGACTGGAAGAGAAGATGAGGTCAGAATAAGAAGGTGGAGGGAGAGGAGGAAGAAGTGCAAGGTGGTAGGTGATAGTTGAGACTCGAAAAAGGGAGGCAGTGCAGTAAAGAGGTGGGAAGTTGATTAGTGAAAGAGATAAGGGGCTGGAGGAAGGGGAATGGGATAGTAGAGGGTAGAAGACAGTGAAGAAAGGGAAGGGTGAGGTGCGCCAGTGGAAGATGATGGGCAGGTAAGGAGATTAAAGTGAGAGAGAGAAACAGGAATGGGAAATGGTAAAGGAGAGGAGGAGAGGGCAATTACCGAATGTTCGAGAAATCAATGTTCATGACTTCAGGTTGGAGGCTACCCAGACAGAATATAAAATGCTGCTCGTCCAAACAGAGTGCAGCCTTGTTATGGCAGTAGAGGAGGCTGACATGTCAGAATGAGAATGGGAAGTTGAATTGAAATGGTGGGCTACCGGGATATCCAGCTCTTTCTGGCAGATGGAGCATAGGTGCTTGATGAAGCGGTCTTGCAAACTATGTCAGTCTCACCGATATACAGGAGGCTACACCAGGAGCACTGGATAATGTAGGTGACACTCACAGACTCACAGGTGAAGTGTCACCTCACCTGGAGGGACTGTTTGAGGTCCTGAATGATAATGAGGGAGGAAGGAAAATGATATCAGCACTAACTGATCCAGTTTTTAGATTTGGACAATTTAGATTGTTTCTGTATTTTGGAACAATGCGAGTCACGCATGTCAAATCATAGAAACGATCACTGTTTTGTCTCCGATATTTTCAAGTAATTGACAGTTTTTTATGCTTCAGCATTGTATTTGATTCAATACTTTGCCAACACAGTGTTCATTAAGCTAATTTATTTCTAACAAATTAGATATTCCTTCTTGTGGTGATATCACGTGTAAAGACCTGTCAGAACGTGATTGTGAAGAATTCTGAGCATGTGCAGAAATGATAGAATGATCTGGAACATGGCTTGGTAAAAACATGGTTTTGTTTTGTTGTTGTTAAATAAAAGTTCTAATTCTTCCAGAATATATTCTTTATTGTTAACCCACGGTATGTATTAATATAAAGAACACAACATGGTGTCAGAAGTCGGTCTGGAATAATAATATGTTTCCGAACACGGGAGAATTGAGGATAATTGAAGAAAAAAAGAGTTTGAACTGTTTCGGTGTCTGCTAACAGTTCTACAAATGGAAGGGCTGCAACCTCCACCGACACTTCAGCTGACTGGGAACATAGATGAGAACTGGAGAAAATTCAAGTAGCGTTTTGAAACATATTTATTGGCAATCAGAGCTGATAGAAAACCGGAAAAAATGAAAGCTACACTTCTAGTTCACGTAATAGGTAACGACGCAATTGAGGTATATAATCAGCTTATTTTTGAAGATGGAGATAATTTAAACTTAACGTTGATACTGGACAAATTCGAAGCATTTTGTATACTGAAGTGCAATTTGATATATGAAAGGTATAAATTTTTACATGTGTGCGGAAAGCTGCTGAAACAATTGATCAATATGTCATTGAATTGAAACACTGGAGCAAAACTTGCGAGTTTGCAGAATTGATGGACTCTTTCATTAAAGACAGAATTGTTTGTGGCATTCGGGATAATTGACTGAGAGAAAGACGGTTAAGAGAACAAGATTTAGACTTGGAAAAAGCTTTGTTGCTCTGCAAAGCTTTGGAAACAGTGACATTGCAGGCTAAAGAACTTTTCTCTGAGAGCTGCCACGTAGATGCTGCGGAAAAGTGCGAACATATTAGAATCAATAATAATACCACAACAAAACTGACAGAAAGCAAGACGTCATCTGAGAGAAAAAAGCAGTGTGATCGCTGTGGATGGCAGCATCAACCAAAACAATGTCCAGCGTATGGGAAAATGTGCAATGACTGCAATAGGAGTAATCATTTTTCACACTGTTGCTGAAGTAGAAAGAAAATAAAACAAATAAATGCAGTGCTTGAAAATGAACTTGAGGAGTTTTGTATAGATGTGCTTTGTGAAAACAAACAAAGTAAGAATGACTGGACTATTTCATTGTAAGTGAATCAAAACAATATTCTGTTTAAACTGGATACTGGAGCACAAGTAAATGTTCTCGCAGAATCTGAGTTTAATGCATTAAAGCCAACACCAAAGTTACATAAGACAAATATAAAAGTGACTGGGTATTCAGCTGCAGACATTCCAGTTAAAGAAACATGTGTGGCAAAAGTATCACACAAAAATATTGTGCACACACTTTCATTTGTGGTGGTGCCTTAGAATGTACAGTCAATACTGAGTTTATCTGCCTGTGAGAGACTGAATTTGGTGAAAAGAGTCTTAGTCCTGGACAGTGACACAGAGTCGGAATTCAGTGACATGATGAAAGAGTATGAGGACTTGTTCAAAGGGCTTGGTCATCTTCCAGGAGTAGAAAAGTACCTTCTGCATTACATCATCAACTGTAAACAGAGCTTGACAGAATAGAACAGCTGGGAGTCATAAAAAAATGATGAACTGACTGAATGGGTCAACTCGCTTGTCATTGTTGATAAGAAAAATGGAAAACTGAGGATTTGCTTAGATCCAAGAGACTTGAATCAAGCCATTAGAAGAGAGCATTTCAAACTGCCTACTTGTGAAGAATTATGTCACAGTTTGCTAATGCAAAGTACTTTAGTAAATTAGATGCATCCTCTGGATTCTGGCAACCCAAACTAGATAAACTGTGTTCAATAAAAAACACAAAATGCTGGCAGAACTCAGCAGGCCAGACAGCATCTATGGGAGGAGGTAGTGACGACGTTTCGGGCCGAAACCCATGCACATTATGAGAGCCTTCTGAGAACAGAGGGAGGTGAACAAGTGAGAAGTTGGAAAGATGAACACAAAGCAAAGCAGAAAATATACTTTGACAGATGTTCTCATCCATTACCTGAACTGCACCAAGGAGATGAAGTAAGGATACAAGACAAAATGAACACGTTGTGGTGAACTACATATACCTGTCTGGACTGCTCCTGTGGCTCCTCCCACAGACCCCTGCTGACTGCTCCTGTGGCTCCTCCTGTATAAAGGCGACTGAGGCCTATTGCCCAGCCTCATTCCCCAGGATGTAGTGTTGTTCATTCTTCCAGTCAGTAAAAGCCGATACCTCGCTTCCTACGTCTCAGAGTGAGTTATTGATGGTGCATCACACGTGTACACAGAAAGCTAAAGTACTTGAAGAAGTACGACCCAGATCATACATGGTCCAAACAGAGGAAGGAGAAATGTTAAGAAGAAATCACAAAGACCTTAAGAAGGAGCCACCTTCAGAGTTTCAGTTAACTGATGCAGACCAGGTAAAACATGGAAATAACAATGAGACACAAGAACTGTGTGAACCACTTGAAAGGTCTACACGTGTTCGTAAACCCCCGAGAGACTGATAGAGACGTGTTAAATTAAGCATTTGTTCTGGTTAATGTTGTTAATTGTTTTTCTTTTTAAGGAAAGGAAGATGTGGTGATTTCACATGTAATGACGTGTCAGAATATGATTGGAAGGAGTTCTGAGCATGCGCAGAAATGAGAGAATGATCTGGAACGTGGCTTGGTAAAAACGTGGTTTGGTTTTGTTGTTGTTAAATAAAAGTTCTAATTCTTCCAGAATATGATTCTTTATTGTTAACCCATGGTATGTACTAGTGTAAAAAACACAACACTTCTTACTTCATAATAAAACTTAACCGAGTTTAATTAAAACTACAATATCTTCAAACATATTAGCGATATCTTCTATTGATCAACTTGGTTCTATTTATCACCATTGAGCACATCTTCATGAAACACTGTCAGAGGAAAGCATTATCCATCATCAGAGACCCCCACCACCCACATCATGCCCTGTTCTCACTGCTGTCACCTGGAAGTAGGTATGGACACCTCAGGACTCACACCACAAGGTTCAGCAACAGCTATTACCTCTCAGCCATCAGCTAGTTCACCAGAGGGGATAACTTCACTCAACTTCATGAGCTGTCACTGAACTGTTCCCACAATTTTCAAGGACTGCTTATCTCATGCTCTTGATATTTGTTGCTTATTTATTTATTAATATTATTTTTTTTCTGTTATATTTGCACAGTTCCTTGTCTTTTTGCATGCTCGTTTTCCTCCCTGTTGGTGCAGTCTTTCACTGATTCTATTATGGCTATTGAATTTTTTGAAGAAAATGAGTGTCAGGGTTGTATATGGTGGCATATATCCATTTTGATAATAACTTTACTTTGAACTTTGAACATTTGAATTTGGACTCTTCACCACATTCTGCCAAATTATTGTATGTCTTAAATGGATCAAGGTCTTTAAAATAATACACTGAGCATATTCTATACCTGCATTGTACAATTATTAATTGGGCATTTCCACATTTGTAAATGAGTCCTGCTAGTAAACTACAGAACTGGAGCTGGAAGACCTACAGTACCTAGATATTTAGGCAGCTGAAAGCTCTTAAAACATTTATCTTTTCTGCCATATTGTAAAGGAGAATTATTTCAATCATGAAGAGTTTTATGTGCGTATTTTTTGGTGTTGAGAATAAGTGCACTTATGAAAGAACAGAATTCAGTTGGCGTTGGTACCAATAAATTGAAAAGAGGATAATCTCTCATAAGCTGTAGTGAAACTAAGGCAGCTTAGCTTTGACAAGTAAGGGAAAAGAGTGCAAAAGCAATGGTAAGTCTAGAGGATTTACTCTTAACATCTATGGAAAGGAGGCTGGCATTGTTGGAGGGCAACTCATTATGGAAAAGGCATTAAGGCAGAAAGCACGTATTATGTGGATGTATTGAATAATGCCAAAAATGGATGACCTTCGTCACGAGAACTGGCACGAAAAGTTGGCTGGAGCATTCTTTACAAATCCTCCTAATTTAATCTTGTGGTGAAGAAGAAGTAAGTAGCTGTTGGTAATGATTTCCTATACTGCTGTCCTGTTGAGATCAGTTTGATTTGCTGTTTTGCTGCCCACCAGAAGCAATTGACTGTGGAATCTATTCTACAGTAATTCCTCACTAAGTTTCTCTGCTGCAGTTCCAGTTAGCTTTCAGGATTTCCACATGGAAGATGGTAGTGAGATATGAAAATTAGAAATAAAATTCCAGATGGTTTTCAAGATATTACACAGGTGCTGACTTCCTAAACATGAAGATTCTTATACCACCAAAACCTCCAAGGCATCTCTGCTGCAGGATTCAGTGAACTTTGTAGCCAAGCATGCTAGGCAAGTTAACGACATACATCAACAATGACTCTTCACTAAGGAACAGACTGATAAGGTGAGCGTAGAGGGTGTGTGGCACTACTAGCCTCAATTGTACAAGCTTCCAGGGATGCCACACCTTGAAAACATTCCACAGTTTTGGCCCCCTTTTAAAGAAAGCATCCATTGGATCTGGAGGCAGTCTACAGCAGATTAATTAGACTCATTAATGAGAGTAGCGAGTTGTACCACAAGCAGATAAAATAATTATTTATACATTCATGCGCATACAGAAGCTAGGATGTTTCCAGATCTAGCGGGCCTGAGTTAAAGGAAGAGGTTGGTTAGGCAAGGTCATTATTCCTTGGAGCATAAGAGAATGAGAGATGACCTTGCAGATATGTTTAAAGTTATGGCAGACAAAGATAAAGTGGGTGAGAACAGTTTTTACCCAAGATAGTGGAGTCCCAAACAAAGGAGAATAAGCTGAGAAGGGAAAGGTTTTAAATGGACCAGAAGGGTAACTTTTTTCATGTAGAGATGGTAAGTATATGGAAGGAGCTGCCAGAAGAAGTAGTTAAGGCAGATGCAATGGTATCATTTAAGAAGCACTGGAGGGGCAAGGTTTAATGTTGATATATGGTGAATGGGACTAGATGCTTGGCATGAAACCATTGGATCAAAAGGCTTGTTTAGATGCTGTATTGTTTTGTAACTATTGTTTTGTATGTGATCTTTTTGGAACTTTAAAAAATTATTAACAGGAATGACAGGTCGAATGTAAAGATGTCTCCACTACTGGGAGAGCCTCGACAGAGGAGACACAGATATCTATGAGGTAGTGGTAATTTATTTTGAAGTGCATAGAAATTTTACACAAAAAGTAGTAAATATCTGCCCAGAGGATAGTGGAAGCTAAATTATTGTGATATTTGTAGAGGCTATAGATTTTTTTTGGAACTGAGGCCAACAGGGACAGGCACAAAGATGAGAAATGAGGCAGTTCAGTCATGATCATATTGATTGATGGGGAGGTTTAAGGGCTAGAAGAGCTTAGTCCTGTTCCTATTTTCTCATGTTTTTACATTCTTACGTTTCTCCAGAATTCTTTAATAACAAGGTAATTATTTTTTACTAAACGAAGGCTAAGGAAAGATTTATGATAAGTTTGCAGTATTGAAGCTTGTCTTTTAATCCAGCTGATCTTCACTGGTGTTCAAACTCTTCATGAACCTTCACTCATTTTTATCTGCATTTCTTCTTACTTTTTATTGTACTTCCCTTGAATTTGTCAAATTTAGATAATAAAGAAGCGTTGGGGGAGTAAATGAAAATGTTCATTCTTGCTGGTTGATGGGTTATTAAAAGCCTGCAACAATTGTCAATACACTGTTCGACTATTTGTAGATCCTGATGGTTTGGCATCGGGTTCACCACATTTCCAGACGCCCATGAAAAACATGTACACTTGATAGGCAAAAAGTAGCAAGAGTAAAATGCTTTTCTCTTCCTCAAAGAAGAAGGATAGAAAAGGAATATATTTTAATGGAGATCTGGTGAAATTGGACCTCATCCATTAAACACCTCCTGTAATTGTTCCTGTGGAAACCGAGGATATGTCCTGCTGAAGCGTCTTGGCCCGAACCGCCGACTATACTCTTTTTCATAGATGCTGCCTGGCCTGCTGAGTTCCTCCAGCAGTGTGTTGATATGTTTTGGACTCTGATTGTCAGGATGTCTATTCCTCCATCCCATTACCATGAAGGATTTGTTCCAGTCCAATCAGTCATCATCATCTAGGAACCAGCAGAATCCCAAATCAGTTCTGTTTACTTTCCCCTTTAATGAGAAAACTTATGACTAAACATACAGGAATGACTATTAAGGCAAGGACACACAAAGAAAGTATCTGCATTGTTAATCATGTTGTAACTACTGTATAATGCAAGCAGTCAAGGAGGCATTCATCAACCAAGGAGTTTGTTTAGCCATGGTACAGGCGGATCACCTTCCAGCTTCACCTTTCACTATTCATCAAACTCTGCAACTATACTGTAAACTAAACCCCAGATTTATTGACTCATTACACCCTCAATCATCCTACTATTTCATATGTACAACAAAAAATAAATCACATCAATTTGTTTGACATTAATTTGAATTCCAGTGGGTTGAAAGAACTTATTTATCTGTGTATCATGAAGAATTAAAGATTTTTTTCAAGGTGAACATTATAATCAGCAATGGGCAACTACAAATATTCGGCTTGAAGCGGGCATTCATCCGTTGAATTAAATAGCAAAGAAAGTGTCACAAGTGTGTTAATTGTCCTTACTGGAATAGCAAATATTTTAGCTTCAACCCCTACAATTTCACAACAAAGTTTCATATTAGGATTCTTGCTTGCTACAGTACTAGCTGATCCTTTACAAGTGCTAACCATGTGAAAAACCCTTCAATGTCTGACTGTGGATTAACATTGAGATGTATAAATTATAACATGAAGAGCTAACACAACACTCAGAATGTGTACACACAAATTAATGCATATAACTTCTTGTGCGAATAGTTGATATATCTGCACCCACTTAATACTATTTCATCTGTCAAGCAGATGAAGGTGCTCTGCCGCACTCTTTTACTACACAATTGATGCCTGATATTGCTGCTCTCAATTTTAAATAAAACCCAATATATATGCAGCCTCCAACCATAACTGAAGCATCTTGGAGATATTCAACTGCTGTTTGGATTTGTACTGTAAAATAAGTCAAAACACAAAAGCTTCCCAGTCTAAAAAAAACCTTCACATATCAGTTCAACATTTCACAAGCTAAACAGCTTATAGATTCTAACTAGTCATAGTGTGTGCTCTGAAGTTTGGGTGTGTTTCAGAATATTTTTGCCACCTGCTTAACGCATTTTTGCTGTGCCAGACATCCTTTCCTGCGTTGTAATTAATAGGCTTACCGTTGACAATTTCAGAAAGTTGTGACATTGGTTGTATTTACTTTTACTGGTGATAAAATTAATTGCAAATTCCAGATAATATTAATTACAAAGGAAAACTGTAACTTTAAAACAACATCTTCCTGTAATCTTTTGTGAATCATTCTGACCTTATGGAATATTTAAACCTGGAAGCCTATTCAGATATACAATGGTTCAAACAAATATCAGCAACACCAGAGCATTAGATTAACAGTAATTTGCAAATGATTGGCAAGTCTAATTGAGAACCTGCATGAAAAAAATTATATTCACAAAAGACCAGGTGAATTATGAATTCAACCCACTTGCTGCACCTGTGCAGAACTTAACTTGGAGAAGACAATTTCTGTACTGTGGACATCATGTGAAAGGCAAGGGAAAAAATACAAATGAAGACCTATAATTCAATAAGGGGAGAAAAATTATTCCTATCGTACCCTCTTGAACCTAGTCCAGGAGATCAGATAACTATCATAATATATTTTATATTGTCATGACAAATTTGGTAAGTTTATTTCTGCAAACATTCTTTGGTCTTTCATCATAAAAATGCAAGTTAGTGATATTGGTTGTCCGAAGGTTATATTATCACTAATATAGTATTTGTCTACATTTAATTTCAGCCATTTGGAAGGTTAACACGTGGATATGAATTAATTACACAATTTTGCTTCACTGTGAAGTGGTGGAATGTAACATCTGGGAGCAGTGTTTATTTAAGAAATATTTTCAGGTCTGAATTTGTTTCCTGTTGCAATGGACGATCGTTAGTCTTAAGATTTTTAATGAAACAATTAGTATACCTATCAGTGCAATAAATATATAACAAATTTTCTATTTCATCATTACAGTACATGCAAAACTTTTACATATTGTAACAATTCCATACTGAAATGGCGATACAAATATACAATGGGCCATGTAGTATCTGTGGAGAGAGATTTATCTTTCCACAAATGCTATATCTGCATCATTTTCAGATTTTAGATTTTGAAATCCTGTATTAAAGTACTTTTTTATTATTGGAAGTTCACTTTGACTATTGAACTTGCCATTTTTATTCAGAAGAGTAATAATTTACCGTACCCTAGAAACTATACTTTCTGCCAGTGAAATTAAAATATCTGGATGTTTTTTAGGTTAAAACATTACTATTTTACCTCTAAAATCCATTATCCAAGATTAATGAGTTAAACTTTTATCTCTACTAGCTGTAGGGTGTAAACTGAAATGAGTCTTAACAGCCTTGATCGAGTAGGAAATGAGTCGAAGCCAAAAGGTCACATATAATGTTTTCAGTATAACAGCAGTCTGACTCACTGAAGATTCTCCAAGAGGACCACAACCTTGTTGTAGGGCTTGAAGGCTTGCGTACCTCAATGACCCGGAGAGCTATGTTGGCTGGAGTCGGAGCCTTGTGCTTTGGCTCTGGGTAGAGTCTCCCATACCAAACAGATCAAAGGGTAGAGGCCAGCCTAAGAGTGGTCTGCTGATACTCCCGCTTCAGGGGTTCAGCTCAAGGCTAACAACCCAGACTGGTAAAACAAAACTGCTATGGAAACAACAATGAATAATCCTTCTGTATCTGTGTGCCACTGTATGGACAGAACTTCCATTGCTGCCCTAAACGACAGCAGTATAACAGGCAGTAAGTGAGTAAGCCCTGAGGATGGGAAACGGTGAACAGATAAGATGAGTTAAGTTTTATTGAAGGGAACACTTGGTCACATTGAGGTTGGATTTATTCTGTGTACCACATAGATGGAACTTCACCTTTGCTTATGTCATGGCACATCTGGCTGTACAGAAATACTATCTTATGTTCTTTAAATTCAGATGCAAAAAAGGTTCCATCCAAGCTTGCATACCTCATTATATATTCATAAAAGCATAATGTCCAAACATTTGTCTATCAGATGATAAGTATTAAACTCAGCATGTATATTGTCACATAGCGTTTGAAAAGATAAAACATAAAGTACGAAAATCTGAGGTTTGAAATTATTATTCTCTTGGAGATCATGTATGTCAGCTGTTCAGAGTGCTCTATCTGGATGAATGATATATTCTCATTTGCAGTTATAAACATTTTACTTGACCTCATTAACTTTTCTTTATCTACAGTATGTGGCTAGAAATCATGTAAAGCAGGGCAGTCTGGTTATTATCTCTACCACCCAAGGGTGCAGTACTGTACTTGCTGTCTACATTTTCTGTCGCTTTGCACATAATTCAATGCTGATTTGTCTGCTTCTGTTTAAAGTAAAATTTGTGAACCAAGCATTCCCTGTGCACTTTGTACAAAGCAGGTGACAGACTGCAGGGAAATACTTGCCTTCTTTCTCTTTATCTAATTTGTCCACACTTTCACAATTCAGCTTGTATAGAAGTCATTTTGGAAAACTGTAAATGGCTATTGAAATCTTTCATTGCCGCACAATAATATACCGGTTAGTCTTCCAATTTTAGAAACATAGAACCATAGAAAACCTACAGCACAATACCAGCCCTTTGGACCACAAAGCTGTGCCAAATTTGTCCTTACCTTGGCTTACCCATAGCCCTTTATTTTTCTAAGCTCCATGTATCCATCCAGGACTCTCTTAAAAGACCCTATCGTATCCGTCTCCACGACTGCTGCCGGCAGCCCATTCCACACACTCGCTACTCTCTGCATAAAAAACTTAGCCTTGGCATCTCCTCTGTACCTACTTCCAAGCACCTTAAAGCTGTGCCCTCTCATGATAGCTATTTCAGTTCTGGGAAAAAAACCTCTGACTATCCACACGATCAATGCTTCTCATTATCTAGTACACCTCTATCAGGTCACCTCTCATCCTCTGTTGCTCCAAGGAGAAAAGGCCGAGTTCACTCAACCTATTCTCATAAGGCATGCTCCCCAATCCAGGCAACATCCTTGTAAATATCCTCTGCACCCTTTCTATGGTTTCCACGTCCTTCCTGTAGAGAGGCGACGAGAATTGAACACAGTACTCCAAGTGGGGTCTGACCAGTGTCCTATATAGCTGCAACATTACCTCTCAGCTCTTAAACTCAATCCCACGACTGATGAAGGCCAATGCTCTGTATGCCTTCTTAACCACAGAGTCAACCTGCGTAGCAGCTTTGAGTATCCTATGGACTTGGACCGCAAGATCCCTCTGAACCTCCACACTGCCAAGAAAGAGTCTTGCCATTAATATTATATTCCACCACCATATTTGACCTAACAAAATGAACCACCTCACACTTATCTGGGTTGAACTCCATCTGCCACTTCTCAGCCCAGTTTTGCATCCTATCAATGTCCCATTATAACCTCTGACAGCCCTCCACACTATCCACAACACCCCCATCCTTTGTGTCATCAGCAAATTTACTAACCCATCCCTCCACTTCCTCATCCAGGTCATTTATAAAAATCACAAAGAGTAGGGGTCCCAGAACAGATCCCTGAGGCACACCACTGGTCACTGAACTCCATGCAGAATATGACCTGTCTACAACCACTCTATGCCTTCTGTGGGCAAGCCAGTTCTGGATCCACAAAGCAATGTCCCCTTGGATCCCATGCCTCCTTACTTTCTCAATAAGCCTTGCATGGCGTACCTTATCAAATGCCTTACTAAAATCCATATACACTACATCTATGGCTCTACCTTCATCAATGTATTTAGTCACATCCTCAAAAAATTCAATCAGACTTATAAGGCACGACCTGCCCTTGACAAGGCCATGCTGACTATTTTTAATCATATTATACCTCTCCAAATGTTCATAAATCCTGCCTCTCATGATCTTCTCCATCAACTTACCAACTACTGAAGTCAGACTCACTGGTCTATAATTTCCTGGGCTATCCCTTCTCCCTTTCTTGAATAAGGGAACAACATCTGCAACCCTCCTATCCTCCAGAACCTCTCCCATCCTCATTGATGATGCAAATATCATTTCCAGAGGCTCAGCAATCTCATCTCTCACTTCCCACAGTAGCCTGGGGCACATCCCATCTGGTCCAGGTGACTTGTCCAACTTGATGCCTTCCAAAAGCTTCAGCACATCCTCTTCCTTAATATCTGCATGCTTAAGCTTTTCAGTCCACTGCAAGTCATCCCTAGAATTGCCAAAATCCTTTTCTGTACTGAATACAGAAGCAAAGTATTTATTAAATACCTCTGCATCTCCTCTGGTTGCATACACATCTTTCCACTGTCAAACTTGATTGGTCCTATTCTCTCATGTCTTATCCTCTTGCTCTTCAGATACTTGTAGAATGCCTTTGGGTTTTCCTTAATCTTGTCCACCAAGGCCTTCTCATGGCCCCTTCTCGCTCTCCTAATTTCATTTTTAAGCACCTTCATGCTGGCTTTATAATCTTCTACGTCTCTATCATTACCTAGCTTTTTTTGAACCTTTCATAAGCTCTTCTTATCTTCTTGACTAGATTTACAACAGCTTTTGTAGACCACAATTCCTGTACCCTACCATCCTTTCCCTGTATTAAATATGCAAATATCCCCCAAACATTTGCCACATTTCTTCTGTACGTTTCCCTGAGAACATCTGTTTCCAATTTATGCTTCCAAGTTCCTGCCTGATAGCCTCATATTTCCCCGGACTCCAATTAAATATTTCCCTAACTTGTCTGTTCTATCCCTCTCCAATGCTATGGTATAGGAGATAGAATTGTGATCATTATCTCCAAAATCCTCTCCCACTGAGAAACCTGACACCTGACCAGGTTCATTTCCCAATACCAGATCAAGTACAGCCTCTCCTCTTGTAGGCTTATCTACATATTGTGTCAAGAAAACCTTCCTGAACACACCTAACAAACTCCACCCCTTCTAAACTCCCCACTTTAAGGAAATGCCAATCGATATTTGGGAAATCAAAATCTCCCACCACGACATCCCTGTTATTATTACTCCCTTCCAGAATCTGTCTCCCTATCTGCTCCTCAATATCCCTGTTACTATTGGGTGGTCTATAAAAAACACTCAGTAGAGTTATTAAACCCTTCGTACTCAAACGAGAGGACATGATTTGAGAGTTAGGGGGCAAAAGTTTAAGGGAAACATGAGGGGGTATTTCTTTACTCAGAGAGTGATAGCTGTGTGGAATGAGCTTCCTGTAGAAGTAGTAGAGGCCAGTTCAGTTGTGTAATTTAAGGTAAAATTGGATAGGTATATGGACAGGAAAGGAGTGGAGGGTTATGGGCTGAGTGCGGGTAGGTGGGACTAGGTGAGATTAAGAGTTCGGCACGGACTAGGAGGGCTGAGATGGCCTGTTTCCGTGCTGTGATTGTTATATGGTTATATGGTACTCCTAACTTCCACCCACAGAGACGCCGTAGACAATCCCTCCATGACTTCCAACTTTCCTGCAGCCGTGACACTTTCTCTGATCAACAGAGCCAAGCCCCCACCTCTTTTGCCTCCCTCCCTGTCCTTTCTGAAACATCTAAAGCCTGGCACTTGAAGTAACCATTCCTGCCCCTGCACCATCCAAGTCTCTGTAATGGCCACAACATCATAGCTCCAAGTGCTGGTCCATGCTCTAAGTTCATCCACTTCATTCATAATACTCCTCACATTAAAATAGACACATCTCAAACCATCAGTCTGAGTACGTCCCTTCTCTATCGCCTGCCTATCCTCCCTTTCACACGTCTCCAAGCTTTCCTAATTTGTGAGTTAACCTGCCTTTCAGTTCAGTTCCTACCACCCAGCAATTCTAGTTTAAACTCTCCCCAACAGCCTTTGCAAACCTCCCTGCCAGGATATTGGTCCCCCTCAGATCCAAGTGCAACCCGTCCCTTTTGTACAGGTCACACCTGACCCAGAAGAGGTCCTAATGATCTAGAAATCTGAATCTCTGGCCCCTGCTCCAATCCCTCAGCCACACATTTATCCTCTAGCTCATTCTATTCCTATACTCACTGTCATGTGGCACTTTTAGTAACTATAAATCAAAGATTGTAATTCTGTTTTGACCATTTTCTCATAATAGCTGCCATGTTAGTTTCCAGCTCACCATATTTTCATAAATCAGTAAATTAAGAAATCTTAATTTTGAGTAATGAAGGAACACATACCAATCCTCATAGAGGGATCAGAAGTGGAGAGAGTGAGCAGTTTCAAGTTCCTGGGTGTCCTGAGGATATTCCCTTGGACCTTGAGGGAAGTTAGTGTAGAAATAGCAGGGGCTCTGACAGCCAGACAGACAGACATATTTTATTGACCCCGAAGGAAATTGGGTTTTGTTACAGCCGCACTAACCAAGAATATAGCAATATAAAACCATAAATAATTAAATAATAATGTTAATTATGCCAAGTGGAAATACGTCCAGGACCAGCATATTGGCTTAGTGTGTCTGACACTCCGAGGGAGGAGTTGTAAAGTTTGATGGCCACAGGCAGGAATGACTTCCTATGACGCTCAGTGTTGCATCTCGGTGGAATGAGTCTCTGGCTGAATGTACTCCTGTGCCTAACCAGTACATTATGGAGTGGATGGGAGACATTGCCCAAGATGGCATGCAACTTGGACAGCATCCTCTTTTCAGACACCACCGTTAGAGAGTCCAGTTCCACCCCCACAACTTCACTGGCCTTACGAATGAGTTTGTTGATTCTGTTGCTGTCTGCTACCCTCAGCCTGCTGCCCCAGCACACAACAGCAAACATGATAGCACTGGCCACCACAGACTCGTAGAACATCCTCAGCATCGTCCAGCAGATGTTAAAGGACCTCAGTCTCCTCAAGAAATAGAGTCGGCTCTGACCCTTCTTGTAGACAGCCTCAGTGTTCTTTGACCAGTCCAGTTTATTGTCCATTCGTATCCCCAGGTGTTTGTAATCCTCCACCATATCCGCACTGACCCCTTGGATGGAAACAGGGGTCACCGGTGCCTTAGCCCTCCTCAGGTCCACCACCAGCTCCTTAGCCTTTTTCACATTAAGCTGCAAATGATTCTGCTCACACCATGTGACAAAGTTTCCCACCGTAGCCCTGTACTCAGCCTCATCTCCCTTGCTGATGCATCCAACTATGGCAGAGTCATCAGAAAACTTCTGAAGATGGCAAGACTCTGTGTTGTAGTTGAAGTCCGAGGTGTAGATGGTGAAGAGAAAGGGAGACAAGACAGTCCCCTGTGGAACCCCAGTGCTGCTGACCACTCTGTCTGACACACAGTGTTGCAGGTGTACGTACTGTGGTCTGCCAGTCAGGTAATCAATAATCCATGACACCAGGGAAGCATCCACCTGCATCACTGTCAGCTTCTCACCCAGCGGAGCAGGGTGGATGGTGTTGGACGCACTGGAGAAGTCAAAAAACATGACCCTCACAGTGCTCACTGGCTTGTCCAGGTGGGCGTAGACATGGTTCAGCAGGTAGACGATGGCATCCTCAACTCCTAGTCGGGGCTGATAGGTGAACTGGAGGGACAGAAATATTCCAAATGTCATTAGAAACGTAGATGGTGCCGGAGGATTGGCGTATTGCTCATGTGGTTCCTTTGTTTAAAAGGGGTTCTAAGAGTAAACCTAGCAATTATAGGCCTGTCAGTTTGACATCAGTGGTGGGTAAATTAATGGAAAGTATTCTTAGAGATGGTATATATAATTATCTGGATAGACAGGGTCTGATTAGGAACAGTCAGCATGGATTTGTGCGTGGAAGGACATGTTTGACAAATCTTATTGAACAGTTTGAAGAGGTTACGAGGAAAGCTGATGAGGGTAAAGCAGTGGATGTTGTCTATATGGAGTTCAGTAAGGCCTTTGATAAGGTTCCACACAGAAGGTTAGTTAGGAAGGTTCAATCGTTAGGTATTAATATTGAAGTAGTAAAATGGATTCAACAGTGGCTGGACGGGAGATGCCAGAGAGTAGTGGTGGATAACCATTTGTCAGGTTGGAGGCCGGTGACTAGTGGTGTGCCTCAGGGATCTGTACTGTGTCCAATGTTGTTTGTCATATACATTAATGATCTGGATGATGGGGTGGTGAATTGGATTAGTAAGTATGCAGATGATACTAAGATAGGTGGCGTTGTGGATAATGAAGTAGGTTTTCAAAGCTTGCAGAGAGATTTAGGCCAGTTAGAAGAGTGGGCTGAATGATGGCAGATGGAGTTTAATGCTGATAAGTGTGAGGTGCTACATTTTGGTAGGAATAATCCAAAAAGGACATACATGGTAAATGGTAGGGCATTGAAGAATGCAGTAGAACAGAGTGATCTAAGAATAATGGTGCATAGTTCCCCGAAAGTGGAATCTCATGTGGATAGGGTGGCGAAGAAAGCTTTTGATGTGCTGGCCTTTATAAATCAGAGCATTGAGTATAGGAGTTGGGATGTAATGTTAAAATTGTACAAGGCATTGGTAAGGCCAAATTTGGAGTATTGTGTACAGTTTTGATCACCGAATTATAGGAAAGATGTCAGCAAAATAGAGAGAGTACAGAGAAGATTTACTAGAATGTTACCTTGGTTTCAGCACCTAAGTTACAGGGAAAAGCTGAACAAGTTAGGTCTTTATTCTTTGGAGCGTAGAAGGTTGAGAGGGGACTTGATAGAGGTATTTAAAATTATGATGGGAATAGATAGAGTTGATGTGGATAGGCTTTTTCCATTGAGAGTAGGGGAGATTCAAACAAAAGGACATGAGTTGAGAGATAGGGGGCAAAAGTTTAGGGGTAAAATGAGGAGGAATTTCTTTACTCAGAGAGTAGTAGCTGTGTGGAATGAGCTTCCAGTAGAAGTGGTAGAGGCAGGTTCGGTATTGTAATTTAAAGAAAAATTGGATAGGTATATGGACAGGAAAGGAATGGAGGGTTATGGGCTGAGTGCGGGTCAGTGGGACGAGGTAAGAGTAAGCGTTCTGCATGGACTAGAAGGGCCGAGATGACCTGTTTCCGTGCTGTAATTGTTATATGGTTATATAGTCAAGATCTCTGAGGATTGAACCTGGTCCCAACATATAAAGAAGGCAAGACAGCAGTTATACTTTATTAGAAGTTTGAAGAGATGTAGTATGTCAACAAAAATGCTCAAAAACTTCTATAGATGTACTGTGGAGAGCATTCTGAGAGGCTGCATCACTGTCTGGTATAGGTGGTGGTTACTTCACAGGACTGAAAGAAGCTGCAGTGGGTTGTAAGTTTAGTCAGCTCCATCTTGGGTATTAGTCTACAAAGTACCCAGAAAATCTTCAAGGAGTGGTGTCTCAGAAAGGCAGAGTCCATTATTAAGGACCTTCAGCACCCAGGGCATGCCCTTTACTCACTGTTACCATCAGGTAGGAGGTACAGAAGCCTGAAGGCACACAGTAAGAGATTCAGGAACAGCTTCTTCACCTCTGCCATCCAGTTTCTAAACGGACATTGAACCCTTGGACTCTGCCTCACTTTTTTTTAAATATATAGTATTTCTATTTTTTGAACAATTTTTAATCTATTCAATATGTGTATACTGTATAAAGTGCACTGAATAAGTTTTATTTATTTGTTTGTTTGTTTGTTCTTCTCTTTTCTTTTATATCATGAACTGCTATTGGACCGCTGCTGCTAAGTTAACAAATTTCACGCCACATGCCGGTGATAATAAAACTGATTCTGATTCTGATTCTATACGAGGTGATAAGGTCATTTGTCTGTGCACACTCCCCAAAAAACAAGGGAAAACATAAAAGTTTTGCACATTTGTATGGGAGTCAAAACAAGTCATAATTAAAAATACTTCTTTTTAAGGGGAGAAATTTAGGTACTAAGTGCTTTTTTTTTTGCTGTCAGTTTACTCAAATGGTGTCAATAGACAGTCAATAGGGTTCTGAGTTGGATGATCAGCCATGATCATACTGAATGGCGGTGCAGGCTCGAAGGGCTGAATGGCCTACTCCTGCATCTATTTTCTATGTTTCTATGTTTTCTATGAAATACAAGATCCAAAGTTTGTTTGTGGTGGTTTGAATTTTGGCTTATGCTGATCCATCTCATAACTAACAGCTTTAGTTATGTAGAAGGAAGAAACTGAATATCACTGATGGGTATACGTACATCCCTCCTGTGTCCAAACAGACTGCTGCCCAATTCTCTGCCAAACAAATCTGCCAGATTCAATAAGAAATTCTGAAGAGCATTTCAGGAACAGCAACAGCAGTATCTAAAAATTAGCACACAATCTGGTTATATAGTCATGACCTTTAATTTAATTTAATCCACGTCCAAAAAATCAGTATCAACAAATTCCATTATCTTCAGCGGGACCATACCACCAAGCACTTCCTTATCTCTCCCTGACTCTCTGCTGTACACAAGGATTGCTAACTCTGTGATTCCCTTGTCCATTTACCCCTCTCCACTATAATCTCCCTCCTGGTACATATCCCTACAAGTTACAGTAATGCTATACCTGCCCATTCACCTGCTGTCTTACCTCTATTCAGGGCCCCAGACAGTCCTTCCAGGTGAGGCAACACTTCACCGAATATTGTATCCTGCTTTACATTGGTGACATCCGATGCAAATTATAGGACTGCTTTGTTGAACACTTCTGCTCCAACTGCCAAAAGTGGAATTCCCAGTGGCTAACCATTTCAATTCCTATCCCCATTCCCGTTCCAACATGTCAGTCCACAGCATCCACTTTTGTCACAATGAGACCATTCTCTGGGTCGAGGAGCAACACCTCATATTCCAGCTAGGTAGCCTCCAACCTGATGGCATGAACAAATTTCTCCTTCCAGTAATTTTTTCCCTCCCTCTTCCTTTTTCTTCTACTCCCCACTCTAGCCTTTTACCTCTTCTACTCACCTGCCTATCACCTCCCCTGGTGCCCCTCCTTCTTCACTTTCTTCTAAGGTCAACTCTCCTCTCCAATTAGATTCTGTCTTCGTCAGCCCTTTACCTTTCCCACTCACCTGGCTTCACCTATCACCTACAAGCCAGTCCTCCTTCCACTCCACTAACTTTTTATTCCAGCATCAAACCCTTTCCTTTCCTGTGCCTGAAACGACAACTGTTTATTCATTTCCATAGGTGCTGCCTGATGTGCTGAGTTTGTCCAGCATGCATTGTGTGTGTTGTTCTGGGTTTTCAGCATCTGTTGTATCTCTTGTGAGTTTAACTACAATGTTAGTTAAGGCCTTGCCTGCATGAATTACAGAAGCCGTGTCCAGCATAAAATTGACATTGTTGTTATTTCTAATCTCCTACCTGCATTCTACCTTACTCTTGTTAATGCTGTCTCACTTAGATAACTGCCACTCTGGATCTCTGCAATGACCACAACAGAGTTCAAAAGTTCAATGTTCAAAGTAAATTTAATTTCAAATAATATGTCATCATATGAAACACAGAGATTCATTTTCTTGCGTGCATTCACAGTAATTACGAAGAAGCATGATAGAATCAATGAAAAACCACACACTGTAAGATGGACAAATGACCAGTGTTTAAAAGACAACAAAATGAAAATACAAAAAAGAACAAAATAATAATAATAATAATAAATAAATGAACAATAAATATCAAGTACATGACATTAAGAGTCTTTGAGAGTGAGTGCATAGGTTGTGGGAACAGTTCAGTGTTGGGATGAGTGAAGCTGTGTGAAGGTATCTCCTCTGGTGCAGGAGCCTGATGGTTGACTGATCCTGACTTGGTGGTGTGGGTCCTGTGCCTCCTTCCTGAGCAAGAGGAGAGTGTAGCCAGGATGGTGGGGGTCTTTGATGATCGATGCTGCTTTCCTGTGACTCTGCTCTTTTCAGATGCGCTCGGTGGTGGGGAGAATGTTACCCGTGATGAGCTAGGCTGAATCCATTACTTTTTATAGGCTTTTCCATTCAAGGGCATTGATGCTTCCATACCAGGCCTTGATGTAACCAGTTAGTATACACTCCACTGCAAATAGAGTCACAGCATCATAGAATATTACAGCAAAGAAACAGGGCCTTCAGAGCATCTAGTCTGTGCCAAACCATTAATCTGCCTAGTCCCATTTAACTGAACCCAGACCATAACCTTCGATACACCTCCCATCCGTACTGTCCCAACACCAAAAGCTTCCTTTATGACCCTATCTACCTTTGACACCACTTTCAAGGAATTATGGATCTATATTTACAGATCACTCTGTTCCACTGTCCTGTTCAGTGTCCTACCGCTCACTGTATAAGGCCTACCTTGGTTGGTCCTCCCAAAGTGTAACACCTCACTTGTCTACATTATATTTCATCTGCCATTTTTCAATCCATTTTTCCAAATGGTCCAGGTCCCACTGCAGGCTTTGATAGACTTCCTCACTTTCCACCACAATCCCAATCTTTGTGTCAAACACAAATTTGCTGATCCAGTTTACCAAATTATCATCCAGATCATTAATATAGATGACAAACAATGACAGACGCTGCACCAAACCATGCAGACCACTAGTCACAGGCTTTCAGTCATAAGACCATAAGATATAGGAGCAGAGGTAGGCCATTTATCTAATCGAGTCTGCTCCGCCATTCAATCATGGGCTGATCCAATTCTTCCAGTCATCCCCACTTCTTTGCCTTCACCCAAAGAGAGGCAACCATCTACTACTATATTCTGGCTTCTCCCACGAAGCCAATGTCTCATCCAATTTACTACCTCATCTTGAATATCAAACGACTGAATCTTCTTGATCAACCTCCCATGTGGAACCTTGTCAAATGCCTTGCTAAAGTCCATGTAGACAACATCCACTGCCTTGACTTCATCAACTTTTCTCGTAAATTCATTGAAAAACTCTATAAGAATTTGTTAGACATGTCATATATTGCACAAAGCCATGTTGATTGCACCTGATAAGTCCCTGTCTATCTAAATACTTGCCATATATATATATATATATATATATATATATATATGGCCAGTAGACTCACTGGCCTGTAATTTCCTGGCTTATTTTTAGAGCCTTTCTTAAACATCAGATCAACATGATCTATCCAATCCTCCAGCAGTTCACCCACGGCTGAGTATAATTTAAATGTCTCTGCTAGTGCCTCTGTAATTTCTCTGTAATGTCCCTCTCCTGAGTAAATACAGATGCAAAAAAATCCAATTTGAGATTTCCCCATCTCTTTCCGCTGCATGCATAGATTACCATTTTGATCTTCCAGAGGAACAATTTTCTTCCTTATGGTCCTTTTGCTGTTAACATATCTGTAGAATCTCTTAGGATTCTCCTTCACCTTGTCTACTAGAGCAATCTCATGTCTTCTTTTAGCCCTGCTGATTTTCTTCTTAAATGTTTATTGCATTTATTATATTCCTCAAGTATCTTGCTTGTTCCTACCTGCCTGTACCAGCTTTGCACCTCCTTATTTTTCTTAACCAGGGCCTTAATACCTCACGAAATCCAAGGTTCTCTAAATTGTTATCCTTGCCTTTTATTCTTACAGGAACATACAAACACTGTACTCTGAAAGTTTCACATTTGAAGGTCTCCCACTTACTAAGTACACCTTTGCCAGAAAACAACCTGTCCCAATCCACATTTGACACATCCTTTCTGATACCATCAAAATTGGCCTTTCTCCAATTAGAATCTTAACTTGAGGACCATACTTATTCATCTCCATAATTACTTTGAAACAAATGGCATTATGATCACTAGATGCAAAGTGTTTCTCTACACAAACTTCTGTGACCTGCCCTGTCTTATTCCGAAATAGGAGTTCTTAAATCACAGTCTCTCTAGTTGGCACTTCTATAGCCTATACTGACTAAGGAAACAGAAATTTTCCTGAGCATATTGACAGACTCTTTGTCATCCAGCTCTTTTACAGTATGGAAGTCCACTTTGCCAACCAGGAGCACATTGGAGTTGATAATGCTGTTATCTGTCTGCTGAACAGAGCCTAGTCCCACTTGCATAAGAAGGGCAGCACCGCGAGAATCATGTTCTTTGATTTCTCGAGTGCCTTTAATACCATACATCACTCATTGCTGGGGGAAAAGCTCCTTTCAATGCAGATTGGCACTTCCATTGTATCCTGGTTAATGGACGACCTGACTGGCAGACCATTGTTCATGTGGCTTCAGATCTGTGTGTCAGACATGGCCATAAGCAGCATTGGGGCCCCACGGGGGACTGTACTGGTTCCTTTCCTGATCATCCTGTGTACTTTGGACTTCAGATACAACACTGTCATGTCACCTGCAGGAATTCTCTGATGACTCATCAATGGTTGGGTGTATAAAGGGAGGATGGGAGGATAAATACAGGGCCCTAATGGAGGACTTTGTCAAATAGTGCAAGCTGAATCATCTGCAGTTCAACATTAGTAAGACAAAGGAAATGGTGATGGACTTTAGGAAGACTAAGCCTACATTACTCCCCGTTGCTATTGACGGTGAGGACCTACAAGTACCTGGGGGTGCACCTACATAGCAGACTTCAGTGGAGCACCAACACAGAGACTGTGTACAGAAGGGCCAGAGTCACCTCTACTTCCTGAGGAGACTGAGATCCTTTGGAGTATGCAGACCTCTCCTTCACATGTTCTACCAGTCTGTTGTTTCCAGTACAATCTCCTATGCGGTGGTCTGCTGGGGCAATGACATCAACACGAGTGATGCCAATGAGCTCAATAAACTGATTCGAAAGGCTGGCTCTGTTATAGGATTCAAACTGGACACACTTGAGGCTGTAGTAGAACAAAGTACCCTACAGAAAATCCTGGTAATTCTGGACAATATTGCATGCCACCTTGGCCGAACATAGGAGCACTTTTAGTAATAGACTAAGGTAACTGTGCTGCTCCAAAGAACGTTATATGAGTCATTCTTACCCTCAGCTATATAATGAGTCAACCTATAGCTGGGGAAGTGATGACCCCCTCCTGTTCGTGATAATTTATTTTTTATTCTTTCTGCTTCGCTTCTACTATTTATATCTGTGCACTTGTAATGCTACTGTGACTCTGCAGTATCCTTTGGAATCAGTATCTATCCATCTACCTGTCTATCTATCAAATATGTGGAAAGCTAAAATCACCTACCATCATAACCTTTTGTTTCTTGCAACAGTCTCCAATGTCTCTATAAATTTGGTCCTCTAAATCTCATGGACTGTTGATGGTCCGTAATACAATCCCATTAACATGGCCATATCTTTTTTATTCCTCAGTTCTAGCCATAAAGCATCACTAGACAAGCTCTCCAGTCTGTCCTGACTGAGCACTGCTGTGACATTTTCTCTGACTAGTAATGCTACCCTTCCCCTGTTAATCCCTCCTGCTCCATCACTTCTAAAACCCCAGAACAGGAAGCTGCCAGTCCTGCCCCTCCTGCAACCAAGTCTCATCAATGGTTGCAATGCCATAAATCCACACGCTGTTCCATGAGCTAATGGTCATCCAGCTTTCCTACAGTACTTGCACTGAAATATACACAGCTCATAACATACATAACCTTTTTATTCCTGACTTTGTGTGTCAGCTTACCAACATTTTTCTCCACATCCACTCAACTACCTGTTCTGGCACTCTGCTACATCCCCCTATAACTCTAGTTTAAACCCCCAACACAATGTGCAGCACTAGCAAATCTTTCCACTAGGATATTAGACCCCTTCCAGTTTAGGTGCAAACCATCCTTTCTTTACAGGTTCCAACTTCCCTGGTAGAAAGCCCAGTGATCCAGAAATCTGAAGCACTCCTTCCTGTGTCATCTCCCTAGCCACGTGTTAAACTATATGATCTTCCTATTTCTGGCCTCACTAACACATTGCATGAGCAGCAATCATGAGATCATGACCATGAATGTCCTGTCCCTTAATTTAGCACCTAACTCTCTGAACTCACTTTGCAAGACCTCGTCACCCCTCCTATCCAAGTCTTGGTACCACTGTGGATCACAGCCTCTGGCTGTTCACTTAAGATTGCAATGGACTTGATCTGAGATATTCTTGATCCTGGCAGCATAGAGGCAATGTATCATCTGGGAATCTCGTTCTCGTCCATAGAACTTCCTTTCCGTTCCCCTAACCAATGAATCCCCTATCACTACAGCTCACAGCTTCTCCCCTCCTTCTCTTCTGAGCCACAGAGTCAGACTCTGTGCTATGGCTTTCCTCTGCAGTATATCTGTCATTGAGAGGAACAGACGCAGGGGTACTCTGGACTAGATGCCTGTTTCCTTTCTCCTTCCTGACCTGCGTCCATCTATGGAAGCTTATCAAAGTCTTCCATGACATGCTGAATTTTTGCAATCTTTTAAGAAAATGGAAGTGCTGCCACGATTTCTTTGTAATGGATTTTTGTAATGGCACTAGACCCAGAACAGATCTTCAGAACAGACAATGCCATGGAGTTCAGAGTTGCTGATCCACTCCACCTCTAATTGCCTGGTGAGGACCGGCTCAAGGACTTCTGATCTCCTCCTGTAGTCTAATAATCAGTGAGGAGCTGCACTTTGGAAGATCAAATGGAAGGTTAATGGCAGGACCTTTAGCAGCTTTGATGTATAGAGAGATCTTGGGACCCAAGTCTATACCTCCCTGAATGTGGCAATTCAAGTAGGTAAGAGTATTAAAGGAGGCATATAGTAGGCTTGCTAATTGCTGGAGGCTGAGAATGCAGTAGTTGTAAGCATCAGAAAGTTATGCTGCAGTTGGAGAGATATGGATTATTTACAGACAGGAGGGATTAGTTTAATTTTGCATCACTGATTTTGTGGGCCAAAGGGCCTGTGTTTGTGCTGGTGCTCTTCCATGTTCTACATGTCAGCAGCCTGGCTGTAACATCAGTCATGTTACAGCCTATGAAGTTGAAAGCCACAGATGAATCAATGGCCAGCAGTACATGGAATACAGATACTAGGAGTGATTTGTTGAAATGTTTTATTTAAGTTGATTAATATTAATTATTATACATTTGGAGAGAGATGTTTATTTTGAATAGGTCTTTATTTTGATAATGATGATTAATTGATTGATTTCTTATCTGTTTTATCAGACAATGACAGTTTAAAAAACTGTGCAGGAGAGTTTATAAAGTGGAAAAGCTGTTGCACAGGGGAAGTTCCATTCCCTCAACCTCGGAAGTCAGTGCCCAGGGGAACAGATAGTCATCAAAGTTGGGGTTTTCTTTGATTGGAGTGGATGAACATGATTTCTTCTGTGCCTTGCCATGTGCCCCCTTGTTCCCCACGAAGCATTGCAGAACTGCCTACCTGGTCATTGGATCTGCCTATTAATCTTGTGCACCCAATCCACCGGAGCTAGCTTTGTATGCTACATCAGGCATCTCTCTATTTCACCCACTGGCTACCCTCACCTGGTTCAGGCACCCCCCCCCCCCCACCCCTTCAAAGCAATGTACTGGGGAGTGGCCACTGTCACATGCTAATAGCTACTTGGAGTCACAGGTGACAGATGAGAGTCTGGTTGGGATCAAAGTTGAGTAAACTGCCCCAGAATGGACACAATAAACAGGCCCCTTCACAAGTGATGCTACCCTTCCCTGGACACTCTATGTTTGATAACGTAGCTAAGCAAAAGTTGTGACATCAGCAACTTCACTATCTCCAAATTAATCTCCTTTTTTCCTGCTTATTCTTCTCCTGTCCCTCCTCTTTCTGTGCCATAGCTTCTATTTATATAGCTGGACAAAGGACTGTGGTTAGAGGTTTGCAAAATTATGCAGAGGCAAAAACCCACCACAGGTTTTGAGGCCCCTCCCTCTTTTGCCATGTGTTCAATACCGTCTCCAGAGCTTCCCATGCTGCAGGGTCATGGTACATGACAATCCTCTCTCTACTCTTCAAAACTTGCACAAAGGCTTGTCTTTTCATTCACACCCATGCATTCATAGTCAAGAGACCTGTCATCATGAAAATGTCCTTACCAGCTAGTATCCAGTAACTTCTCCAATCTATCCATGTAATTTCACTCCCTCATGCCTAGAATCCTTTTAGTAAATCACTATTGTAGCTCTCTTTTTAAGTCTTTATGTCATTGCTGGTGACTGAAAAAATAATAGAGCTGGGGCTGAACAAGAGCTATATTTAAGTTCAATGTAACTTCATGGTTTTTCTTCTCTGTGCTTCTATATATGACAGCGAGGATCACAAATGTTTTACTAATCTGTGTACGTATTTTCAAATATTTGGTCACTACCCTCATGTTCCATTATTCTTGTTTTCTCTGTAAAATTGTGGCATTTCACAACTGTTACTTGGATTTTTTTTCTTCAGACTGAATTATATTATTTGCAACATTTTTTGTATTGAGTTTGATCTGCATATTGACACTTACCCACCAACCACTGAACACTAAATACAGCAATTAGGCAGTACTGTACTGTAAACCCAGAACCCAGGCAGCTGTTATTTAACTGGACTTTATTACTTTTGTTAAAAAAAATCAAATTTACAGTGACCCTCAAGATGAGTTTCTGTGGAGACTTTGTGTCAGGTATATATGACAGTGCGGTTTATTAGCAACGAACAAGACATCGGACTGGGTTAATAGCCCAGAGAAAAGTGATCGCTCTGTGTAGTTATTAATCTGGAATATAACTTTTATAAAGATGGTCGTTAATAATGTTGACAGAAAATTAAAACACATCTGCTTCACTAATGTCCTTTAAGGAACCAAAGCTGCAGGTGTGTCCACCCTTAACTGATTCTGGTCTCTTGATCCATGGTAGCTCAGCAAGGAGATTATAATTGGACAATAAGTAGATAGCAATCACTTTTGCTTTGCACCTTTACCAGGAATAGCCTTATTCCAATGATAAATTCAAGTAGCAATAGTGGAAAATTCTGATCACTCTGGCCACTAGCAGAGGCCATCAAAGTGGTCTTTGATATTGTTAGTTTATTATGAATGGAAGGCAACAATCTCAAGGCAGATCTTATAATAAGGAGCAAAGTTAATAATTTGTGAACTAATCACAAACTATTTTCAAAATATTCCTACTGTGGAGTGTCATTTCTCTGTCAAAATACCTTTTTGTCAGAAAACCAGACTCAAATTTTAAGAGTTTATTGTGTTACCTTCCACAAAGGATGTGGGGAGATGGTAGGAGATTGGGGCTGAGAGGGAAATGGATCAGCAATGATGAAATAGTAGAACAGACTTGATGGGCCAAGTGGCCTAATTCTGCTCCTATATCTTATGGTCTTACGGTCTAAAATCACAGAGCATGATGCTAAATTAGCGTTCCACTGAGAGTGCACTGCAGGAATATATATTCCGTTGCTAGTACGAGTTTAATTCACAAATAGACATGTCAGCATTGCTCTGAAAGGTGGTGGAAGAAGCTTCAGGTATTACTCACAATAGGAAACTCCAGTATTTGTGTAGCTGGTTGGGTAGAGTTTGTCATCAATGGATATTACAGAGAACATTGCTGCTTAGAACTTAAAGATGGTAATTAAATATTAAGAGAATAATTAGATTCTCTCTTGGTTGCATTTGTCATTATCCACCACTTGAGTGATATACATGGTGCTTTCCACATATCAACCCATAACCGTATGTCAGTAAGGTCTTGCTGTATGCTGAGGTGGAATGAATAATTTTCCAAGGAGTTGCAAGTAGAAACCAACATTGTGTAATCATGTAAATACTATCGCAAACATTCGCTGCTCCTTCAGTATGATGGAAAGGATGTTGCTGATGGAGCAATTGAAGTCCAGTTACGCCAAGGAGAAAACCCTAAGAATTTCTACAGTGATGTGTTTGCATTGTGTTGATTACTCTCTGTCAGTCTTTCATATATACAATTCCAACTACTGATTTTTTTTTTCCCTTGATGTCCATTGACATTAGTTTTACCAGGGCTCTGTGATACCGCTCTTGGTCAAAAGCTACCTTTACAGTATGTCAAGAGCAGATTGTGTCATGTCATCACTAGAAAGCAAATTCTGGGACCACATTTGAATTCTGTAATATGGTTGGAAGCTATATTTTCTTGATGTCTGAGTCTTATGGTGTAGCTGGCTAGAAAATGGCATTTAATGATCCACTCACTGACCTTGACCACATTTGTGAGGCCATCAATCTTCTAATGCCAATGCATCAAGTTTCTCAGTGCTTAACAATTGTATCTCTTTATGGTAATTTTATTTTGTATTGTGCATGTTTGAGGATTTTTTGACTTATCCAGGATGAAGATTTTGACTAGCAGCATTAGGATGCACAGAAGTCGGGAGATCCAGACAGGTGAGAAAGTTGTAGAGATGAGTACTGCTGTACTATGTGTAGAATCTATTGCTAAGCCTTTGGATAATGTTACTCAGATGACAAAACAGATAGCTCCAAGGATAATTCTTAGCAAACTCCAGAGCTAAAAATATGGGATGACAAATGATGTAGACGCCCCTGGACTAATTGAATAGGTAAGTGCGGAAGCAAATGTGACAGTGAAGCAGAGGCATTTGGAATAGGATGGCATGGTTGATCATGTCCGATGGACAAATGATCATGACAATAGCAATTCCGAAAGGGCAGTTACATCAGAAAACAGGAGAAAATGCCATCAGAAGCCTAAAGGCAATGTTTTTAAAATTTTAAATATCTGAAATACTTCAATGAAGATAGTGGGTGAGTGCATTCATGTTGAATTAGTACTGCCTACATCTTGTGAGGAGTACACCATTGTTCCGATACAAGCTTCATGAGTCAAATTCAACCTGAATTGAAAAATGAGCCTGAAGCTGATTGGCATGTAATTTTACCTCATAGGCTTCAAGATCAAAGGAAATGTGGAAAGGCTACTGGTCATGCAGTGGTCTATAGCCAAGTGCACGCAGAATTGGTCCCTATGAGTGGGTTAGTGATGGTATGCCACATGTGATCATGATGGAGGGAAATTCTAGTCTGAATTTGACTCATCATCAAACAAAAACCTTCAGCCATATTTGTCCAATATTGTCACATCATTTTCTAGACCAAACTGATGTCACTCATTTTTTAAAACTTCCTCAAAATTCCAAATGTTTTGCAAGTATTGTAATTTCCCTTTTCCTAATGTTTTCCTCCTTATAAAAGGGACCATATATACATCAAATCTGGCTTTATTATAATACTACTGAATTGTAATTTTAAAAGGAACAATGCTGGACTGACTATTTCAACATTTAACCTGTTTTTTCCCCCCTCAGATACATTTCAGGCAGTGCCTTGGGCCTCTGCCTCAGGGAATTGGAGACCTCAATGGAATTCAAAGGTCAAGGTCTGGTGATTTAACATAGATCCCAAGATGACTTTAAAACCATGTTTTCTGTCTGCCACCTGGTGATAGCTCTGCAGGGAATACAGAGTGTTAGAGAAGTGTGAAGTCCAAAAACAATTGAGAAACTAGATTTCCTGGCAGTAGCAGGAACAAGTAATAAGCAGTTGTCTCGACTAGAATTTCCCTCCATCATGATCACATGTGGCATACCATCACTAACCCACTCATAGGGACCAATTCTGCGTGCACTTGGCTATAGACCACTGCATGACCAGTAGCCTTTCCACATTTCCTTTGATCTTGAAGCCTATGAGGTAAAATTACATGCCAATCAGCTTCAGGCTCATTTTTCAATAGTTTGTTCTATATATTTGTAATTTTTATTGCAATTCTGAAGCAGTTGCTACCTCAGAGTATTTACCAGATGTGAGAATATTCCTGCGCTGCACAAACCTTTTACTTCTATCCCTCTTCGTGATACCCTCTCCCTTAGTCCAGTTATATCCAGCATTTAAAACTGTTTAATCAATATACAATAATACTAAGTTTGAGAATCTATTTTTTAATATTGCAATTGCACATATTATACAAATTAAATACTAAAACATTAATACTCATTTTTATCTCTTGGTAACATAAAGTAGTTTTTGTTCACTGCTCATAATTGACAACTGGCAGCCATGCAGAGCACATAATTTATTAACATCTTAGAATATTAATCATATTAATTCATTAACCTGAGAGATAAGGATAATAGCAGTTTCGATATAAAATGTTTGCAATTATTTCAGAACAGTATCAATTCAAACCTTGCTGTAAATCTATACTTAGTATTATGACTTTTTAAAATTAATACTAATTACACCAAACAATTAATTGTGAATTATGCACACATGTTCCATGTACAGTTACCTCATACTTTAGACACTTGAGCTTAAAATTATATTTATAGTAGCTTTTGGCATAAACTCAAATTTACCTCACACCCTATAGTTTAACTTAACTAAATACAGACCTAGCTTTAATATACATTTTCTGTAACACAAAGCAGAGTTTGGAACATATGTAATCTCTATAACTTCACAAACGTTAAGTTACATGTATCTTGGTTTTAACTGAAATTAATATAAACATTCTTTTTCCACATCTGTCCTCACTTCCTATGCAAGTTAGTTTGACCTTTTGATTGCACATTTGAAAAATAGAACAAAGATAAAAGCACAATAATTATAATAACTTTATTTATGGAGCACTTTTCATACTGATGATGTAGTTCAAAGTGTTTTACGCTGGGATGAAGTGCAAACTTGAAAATGAAATTAAAAATAAAAATAAAAATAAATGAGAAAATAAAAGACAAAAGGATGTCAGTTAAAAGTAAGGTTAAATAAATATGTTTTGAGCTGGCATTTAAAAGTTTCACTGATTCTGCATTCGTCTGGTTTTAGGTATTGAGTTCCATAGTTTAGGAACAATAGTTCATAAAAGCTGACTTGCCAATTATTTTTTGAAGGAGATTGTTGAAATTTAAGAGACTAGCGGAAGAAGAACTGAGAGCTCGAGTAATATAAAACAAAAACAATTCTGTGATTTACTCTGGTCCCAGACAATAAAAAGCTTTAAAAACAAGTAAGAGAACTTTAAAATAAATTTTAAAAGTTACAGTAAGGCAATGTAGAACAGCTAGTATGGAAGCGATATGTTAGTTCATTCTTGTTTTAGTCAAAAGTCTAGCAGCAGCTTTTTTATTGAGTTGAAGTTTGTCTTTAGATTGCTTTGGAAGGCCAGTAAAAATTGCACTGAAGTAATCTAGTCTGTTCGATATAAAGGCGTGAATTAGTTTTTCAGCATCATTATGTGACAGAAAAGGATGTACCTTTGCAATATTTCTGAAGAGCAGGAATGCTACTCTGGTCGCTTTCTTTATGTGGGATATAAGATTCAAATCTGAATCAAGGATAACACCAAGGCTAGTTATTCCAAAGGTCAAAGAAGATAGTGTTATCATTATCATGCTCAAATGAGATATGCAATTGAGTGTTATCTGCATGACCGTGGAATTCAAGTTGATGCTTTCAAATGATGTTTCCTAATGAGAGCATGTATAAGGAGAAGAGACTGGGACCAAGATAGCTTCCCTGAGCATCACCAAAATGTACATTGTGCCTCCTCGAAAACTGGTCTCCAATACAGTCAAAAACATTTTTTTCTAAGATATATAAACAAAACCAATCAAGGACACTACTAGGGAGGCCAACCCAGTTCTCAAGAAAATCTAAGAGAATGTTGTGGTCAATTGTGTCAAAGACAGCACTTAGATCTAGAAAAATTAGAACTGAGACTCTGTTGACATTAGTACAGAGCCTAAGCTTGCTGATGATTTTGGTAATGGTCATCTCCGTGCTGTGTTTTGCTCTAAAACCTAACTGAATCTCTTTTAGAATATGGTTCTCATTCAGAAAGTTGTTGAGTTGGTTTAAAGTTACTTTCTCAAGAATCTTGCCTTGTAGTCAGCTAGTACCTCACTATCAGGGTTTGGCTTTTTAAGTAGGGGTTTAACAGCTGCAGTTCTGAAGGCATCTGGAGAAACTCCACTTTCAAGGAATGTGTTAATCATTCTCCTAACAGAATTGAAAACACTATCAAAAACCCTTAAAAAGTGTAGTAGGGACAGGGTCAAGGCAGCAAGTAAATGGTAGATTCTCTGTTACAATCTTATAGAATTCTAAATCAGAAATACTTGCGATTTTGACATGATTGCCATCTTTTGAAGAGGTTGGCTGTAGAGTATCTGCAGCTATATCTTCCCTAATGGAAATCATTTTGTTGATAAAAAATTATTGCAAATTCCTCACATTTTGTGCCACATGCTTGACTGAGGACACTACAGGTTGTGGCAGGGTTCAACAATCAGTTTATAGTTGAGAACAATATTCTGGAATAGCCGATATTCTCTGTAATAATCTTGGAAAATGGGCTCATCTTGCAGCGTATTGCATTTTATTCATTTTGAAATATATCCACTGGCATGCTTAGAGATTGTACAACTTTGTTAAAAACTGACCATTGTTTTCTTGCTGAAATTATTTATAAAATCCCATTCTTAATGAAAGGTGTATCCCAAAATATTTTGTCAAAATTTTCTGGGGTTATGCTGAACTGCTACCACGGAAGGAAAAATGTAAATGATAAATTCTGGAATGTCAAAAATCCCAGCCATAGTTCCCTATTTCCTAATGTATGCTGGCCTTTATAGCTAGACCAAAGAATAAAATGGAGAGCTAGAACTATCATTGCTGTGACAGTTCTTCGCTTTAGGAAGTGCATGGAAGGAATATAATACAGATTTGCTGGAATGGTACCTACTTTCCACGAGTTACATAAGTTAACCACTACAAGAAATTGATACAGATTTGAAAGGCTGAAAGGACTCCTGAATGACAATAATTCTGTAATTTAATGATTCTACACATTGTATCTGGGTTTGTTTTGTTACGATTCATTTATGAGATACAGACATCACTAGCCGAGCTAACGTTTATTTGTTCATGCTTATTTTGTAATTTTATCTGTATATTTTGTGGAATCTGGTGGCTTGAAAGAGATTTGATCAATGTTTTCATGATATTAAGTGGAATTAAAAGCATTAAGTGTTAATTATTTTCAATCACAGGGGATTATTTACCTACAGGCATTTATTAAAATTAAGAATCATGCATGTCAATGTACAATTTACATTTTTCTGGCACCCATGAACATGAACTCATTACCATCCTTTGCATTATATTTTTATGGTATTAAATTCTATGTCATGCACTGTACTGCTGCCATAAAATAGCAATTTCCACGTTATAATAAACCTGATTCTGATTCTCATTTTATATTGCAAACAGTGTCAGAATTTACTTGAAAATGGTTTCTCCTTGCAATGCAAGTGAGGTAGACAGAATGACACTTAAGAGATAGCATGGAATAGAGCTGAGTGTTATCAGAAATACATGTTACTATTGCTGAGGGGAAATATGGAGGGCAAGAAGTATATGGTGGAGGGGCAAAAATAGATCCTTGGAAGGCCAGAGTTAATGGCCTGGACTGCAGTAAAGCAAGCCCCACTGATTTACTAATTAATCATGATAAAAAAACAAATTAGCATGTTCCCACCTGCCTAGTAGGTACTTGGGAAGCTTTGGCAGAGTCCATGAGTCACCTGCCCCAAGTTTGACTCTGGTTTCTGATTCCTTTGGATCAATACTATAGTTACTAAGTGAAACATATTTAAAAATACCTAACATTGCATAAGTAGTCATCATAAATTCAATTTTTCAATCAAGACAACAACCACCAAATAACCAAAGATGCCATCACAGAAATATGACTAATACCCTTGCTCTAACTTAACTTGTCTTGTCCAATACCTTTTTTGATGGAAACTGACAGCTATTAGCTCTGAAGAATTCAGGCACTATCCAATTTCCTTGTGATAACTTTCATTACAAAAGCAGATTTAAACAACATGCTCTTTCCAGTGGTTCAGAGAGAGATTTGAAAATTGCATCTGCAGAACTATCATTATTGTTCCTGTATCAGCCACTTATAGCTGTCATTTTCTGTTTTAACTTTGCATTTCTCTTCACAAGATAAGGAAGGCCACTTACATATCAATTTGGAACAAAACCAACTTAAAAGAGCATAAATGTCAAATTTTCAAGGTGCTTGGACATACATTTTATCTTTAGTTCAGGTTTATTATTGTCACGTACAAAGACTATAGTGAAAAGCTTGTCTTGCATACTTCATACAGATCAAATTATTACATAGTGCATTGAGCTAGAATAGGTAAAACAATGACAATGTGGAAGAAAATGTAAAAGCTACTGAAAAAGTGCAGTGGAAGAAAACGTTAATACTGAAGTAGATTATGAGGCCAAGATTCCATCTTATCATACAAATGGTCCATTCAAGAATTTAACAGTGCGCCTGGTGAACTATCCGATAGCAATTTCTGAAGCAGGTGAATTCTATCCAAGCTACAAGCCAACTAATACAAACAAAATAGATAATCTATGGCATTGGACAATGTGGTTGCTGTGACACGTTTTGTGTTTTAATATCAACAACTTGTGTTTGTGTGGCATCCTTATCATAACAAAACATCCAAGAAAGTTCAAGAAGAACAATGAAATTTCAAAGCAAGTGACCAAAACTGTAGTCAATGATAGTTGCAAGGTAATCTTAAAGTGGGAGAGAAAGGTAGAAGGACACAGTATAATGCTAAGGGAGTAAATTCTGGAAAATAGGGCCTTGGTAGATGAAAGCATGGTCATCAATGGTGAAGCAACTGATTTCAGGGATGTTAGACAGAACTGGAAAATGTGGATGCAGAGCTTTGAGGATATTATGTCTGAAGAAAATTAGAAATATAGGGAATGATATAGGCTTAGATGTGTTTAAAATCTCAAATTTAAAATAGAGGTGTAACATAACTAGACTTAAAGGTAGAACAAGAAGCTCAGAAGGACAGGATGTGATTTTGAGTGAGTTGGGGCATAAGAGTTAAGTTTTAAAATTATGGAAGAGTAGAATGCAGAAGGATGGGTAGAGTATGTTTGAATGAACAAGCTTGGTAAAAAAAGACAAGTATATATATTTTGGTCACAGGTGAAGTAAGTGCGGTTAGCTTTTACAGACATAATAGTAAATAGCTTTAAGACTTGCACAAATATATAGTGTACAGCTCATCTCACAGTCAAACACCAAAGCTGTGTCAAGAAGGTTAGAGCTTAAAGGATTCAAGGTGTTTTGGTAGAATCTGCCTAAAATTTGTTTAGTGATAGGAAGCAGACAGTAGTGGTTGAGGGGTGTTTTTTGGACTGGAAGTCTGTATGACGGGGATCAGTGTTGACACCATTAATGTTTGTCATGTCTTTTAGGCCAGTTAGAAGAGTGGGCTGAACGATGGCAGATGGAGTTTAATGCTGATAAGTGTGAGGTGCTACATTTTGGTCGGGATAATCCAAATAGGACATACATGGTAAATGGTAGGGCATTGAAGAATGCAGTAGAACAGAGTGATCTAGGAATAATGGTGCATAGTTCACTGAAGGTAGAATCTCATGTGGATAGGGTGGTGAAGAAAGCTTTTGGTGTGCTGGCCTTTATAAATCAAAGCATTGAGTATAGGAGTTGGGATGTAATGTTAAAATTGCACAAGGCATTGGTAAGGCCGAATTTGGAGTATTGTGTACAGTTCTGGTCACTGAATTATAGGAAAGATGTCAACAAAATAGAGAGTACAGAGAAGATTTACTAGAATGTTACCTGGGTTTCAGCACCTAAGTTACAGGGAAAGGTTGAACAAGTTAGGCCTTTATTGTTTGGAGCATAGAAGGTTGAGGGGGGACTTGATAGAGGTACTTAAAATTATGAGGGGGATAGATAGAGTTGATGTGGATAGGCTTTTTCCATTGAAAGTAGGGGAGATTCAAACAAGAGGACATAAGTTGAGAGTTAGGGGGCAAAAGTTTAAGGGTAACACGAAGGGGAATTTCTTTACTCAGAGAGTGGTAGCTGTGTGGAACGAGCTTCCAGTAGAAGTGGTAGAGGCAGGTTCGATATTGTCATTTAAAGTAAAATTGGATAGGTATATGGACAGGAAAAGAATGGAGGGTTATGGGCTGTGTGGCCCAGTGGGACTAGGTGAGAGTAAGCATTTGACATGGACTAGAAGGGCCGAGATGGCCTGTTCCGTGCTGTAATTGTTAAATGGTTATATGGTCTTGCTTTGAAATGAAGGTGGACTGATTAGGAAGCGACTAATTACTCAAACATTGATGGATTAGTAGATAGAAAAGTTGCTTATGAAAATCTACAGGGGGCAGAGATCTGTTGGAAAGTTGGGCAGAACAGTGGTAGATGGAATTTAATCCAGAGAAGTGTGAGTTAATGCATTTTAGGATGTCAAATACTAATAAGGCGTATACAGTAAATGATAGAGTCCTCAAGAGTGTTGATGCATTGGGGGACTTTGTGGTGTAAATTCCTTGCTCACTGAACATAGTGACACAGGTGGATAGGGTAATGAAGAAGGTATTCAGCATGTGTACCCTCATAGGCTGAGGTCATGTTATACTTGCAGAAAACATTAGATTATTGTGTACGTCTCTGGTTATCACTCTACAGAAAGGAGATGGTAGATTCAGAAAGAATGCAGAAGAACTTCACCAGGATGTTGCTTTGAATGGAAGGTTTTAATAAACGGAGAAATCAGATTGGCTGGGTTTATTCTCGATTGGCAAGAGACAATGGCCTTATAAATGTTTATAAAATTATTAGGAACACATTGAGGGATGAACATAGGTTTTTTTCCTGAGGGCAGGAGAGTCTAAAGCTAGAAGCCATAAGTTTCAGGTGAGGAGGAGAAATTTAAAGGAGATCTGAGGGGCATGTTTTTCATCACAGCATGTGGAGGTTTTGGACAAACTGCCAGAAGATGTAATAGAAGCAGATACAATTACAATGTTTAAAACATTGGACAGGTATTTGGGTAGGAAAGGATATGGACCTAATTCAGTCAAACAGAATTAGTGTAGATAGGCATATCATTTTGAATAGACTCATCTGTGTATTCAACTCTTTCACTCAATATAGAATAGTATTGGTTACTGTGTTGAATACACCTACCTCCAAACTACTCAGTTGGCTGCTCAATGCTTCAGGAAATGTTGAGATGATGAAAAGTCTTGTCCACTTGTTTTTCCTGTCTTCTTAGATCCTTTCCAATTGGCCCAGATTGATGAGTGGAAAAACATTTAATGGCTAAAATACAAGTGGAACCTAAAGACTGAATATAATTTAAAAAAAACAAATAGAATACCTTGAGAAGTATACCTGCAATCCTTAAAAGCTGCAAAATTGTTTTAGCTTTCCACATAAACACATCGAAAATCCAGTTACATCCAACCTTTCTGTTTCTCATTATTAGAATTTTATTTAAAATTAATCAGTTATTTCATTTTCCTTCTTTATCTGGCATTAAAGTGATAGATATGCAATTCAAAATGCAACATCTGAGACCTGAGCTCTGCAAATTGTTACATAAACAGATATGTGCTGAAAACTGTAAATATGTCAACAGAAGTTTTGTCATGTTGTGGTGAACTACATATACCTGTCTGGACACGCCCCCTGCTGACTGCTCCTGTGGCTCCTCCCACAGACCCCTGTATAAAGGCGATTGAGGCCTGAGCCCGGCCCTTAGTCTCCAGGATGTAGTATGGTGGTCACTCACTGCTTGTTCTTTCTTCCAGTCAATAAAAGCCAATATCTCGACTTCACGTCTCAGAGAGAGTTATTGATGGTGCATCACATGTACAAAGATATTTTGCAGAAAAAAATGCTATAGAAAGATCAGGAAGCATAGGGAAGCACAGCTGATTAGCATATACAATACCTAGAGTATACACTGATCCATAAATAAAGAAGCCTTAATAATTTAGCATCAAGAAGAGTTGAAGCCTGGAGAAATCTTTTAAACTACATGTTAAAAGTTTCAGTTGTTAAACAAAATATTTGCTACATCCAGACAGTTTGCTTTTGCTCTTACCTGGTTAATTCAAACATTGCAGCGGAAAAGTGCTTGCTCAAATAAATGTCTTTTATTTCAATAGAAGGTAAGATTTTAGCTGGAAAAGCTGATCGTTACAATATCATTCTGAGTCTTCCCCAACCAGAAACCCCAGTTGAACCATAAGAGCCACACTCTGATAAGGGCCAGATCAGTGGCACTCAGGGCTGGTGACCAAGTAAAATACTAGAGGTCTAATTACAATCTCCAGAAAACCATCTCATGTTTGCAGTGGCGATTCCAGACCAAACATGAATCAATGAAGGATTTTTGACAGCAGTGGAAGGAAGAGTTTGAATGCTAACACCTCCTAGAAGGAGAAACCAAACGACATAGTTGACAACAAAGCTTCACTCCCAGAAGAGCCATTTATGCTCTCCTAGACCATGAAAACACGGAGGCATCTTTACGAATTCCCACAGCCCCCGATGATCCAGTGTGATGCACTACCAATAACTCCAAAAAACTGGAAGTAGAGTAAATACTAAAAGGCTTTAATTAGCAGTAAAATGGAGCACGTCCATGCTGGATGACTGTGGGAGGAGCAGAAACACAATCACCTTTATCCAGGGGTCTGTGGGAGGAACCACAGGAACAGTCAGCAGAGGGGCGTGTCCAGACAGATATAGATGGTTTATCACATTCACCCCTCCATTTTAAAAAGAGAGTCCCACGGGGTGAAGTGACTGACAATATTTAAGACAAGTATATTTACAGGTTAAGTCTATCAGGTGGTCGAGTCTGTCGCTGCGATCTACGTAGCTCCGGTGGTGATTGCACCGGTGACGGTGGTTGTGCTGGTTCCAGCCTGACTTGAGGTGCCAGCCCGTTAGGCATCAGTAATCCCTTGTGCGTGTGTGTTGCGCCCGGTATGGGAGTCTCGTGAGGTGTCTGTGTAGGGCTTGGCGTGAGAGGTGTCTTGTGGGTATATATATCGGTGGGTACGGGGTTCATAGACACCGTGGAGTGTTCGGGGTAGGGGTCTGGTGCTCCTGCAGGCGCCAGGTCGTGGATGGAGACTGTGTCCTCCCGCCCATCAGGTAAGACCACGTAGGTATACTGGGGGTTCGCATGAAGTAGGTGAACCTTCTCGACCATCAGGGAGTATCCTCGCATGTTTCCAGAGCAGCCACTGGCCCCGGGGACATCAGCCAAGCTGGTTGAGTGGTCCCGGTGGTCGACTTCCTGGGAAAAGAAAAGAGTCGCTCATGAGGGGTGGCATTGGTGGACGTGCATAACAGGGAGCAGATGGAGTGGAGCGCCTCGGGGAGGACCTCCTGCCAGCGAGAGACCGGCAGTCCCTTTGACCTAAGGGCTAAAAGTGTGGCCTTCCACACCGTGGCATTCTCCCTCTCCACCTGTCCATTACCCCGGGGATTATAGCTCGTGGTCCTACTAGTAGCAATACCCCTAGCCAGCAGGTATTGGCGCAGCTTGTCACTCATAAACAAGGACCCTCTGTCACTGTGGATATAGCATGGGTATATGAACAGAGTGAAGAGCTTGTGCAGGGCCTTTATGACTGACGAGGCAGTGGTATCGGGCAGGGAATGGCAAAGGGGAACCGCGAGTACTCGTCGATTACGTTAAGGAAGTACATACTACGGTCGGTGGAGGGAAGGGGGCCCTTAAAGTCAACACTCAGTCGCTCAAAGGGGCGGGTGGCCTTGATTAGTTGTTCCTTTTCGGGTCGGTAGAAGTGCAGTTTGCACTCTGCGCAGTCTTGGCAGTCCCTGGTCATCGTCCTGACCTCCTCAAGGGAGTAAGGCAGGTTCCGGGCTTTCACGAAGTGGAAAAGCTGGGTAACCGCTGGGTGACCACTGGGTGACCCCTGGGTGGCAAAGATCTGCATGTAGGGCATATAGCCGGTCGATCGGCGTGCTGGCACATGTTCCCCGGGATAGGGCATCAGGGGGCTCATTGAGCCTTCCAGGCCGGTACATGATATCATAGTTGTAGGTGGAGAGTTTGATTCTCCACCACAACATTTTATCATTTTTGATTTTGCCACACTGTTGGTTGCTAAACATGAACGTGACTGAGTGCTGGTCAGTCAGCAAGGTGAACTTCTTGCCGGTGAGATAGTGCCTCCAGTGCCTAATAGCTTCCACTATGGCCTGGGCTTCTTTCTCCACCGCGGAGTGCCGAATTTCAGGGCCTTGAAGGCTACGAGAGAAGAATGCTACCGGCCTTCCTGCCTGATTGAGGGTAGCAGCCAGCACGAAGTCGGAGGCGTCACTCTCTACTTGGAAGGGAATGGTCTCGTCCACCGCAGGCATCGTTGCTTTGACAATGTCCCCTTTAATGCGGCTGAAGGCCTCGCGAGCCTCAGCAGAGAGGGGAAATGTGGTGGACCAGGGGGCAGGCCTTGTCTGCGTAGTGAGGGACCCATTGGGCATAATAGGAAAAGAAGCCCAGGCACCGTTTGAGGGCTCTGAGGGTGGTGGGAAGAGGGAGTTCCAACAGGGGGTGCATATGGTCGGGGTCAGGGCCAATGACCCCGTTCTCCATGACATACCCAAAGATAGCAAGTCGGGTGTTTCGGAACACACACTTGTCCCTGTTATAGGTAAGGTTAAGAGCTTTGGCCGCTTGGAAAAATTTTTGCAGGTTGTTGTTGTGACCGCAGATGGTGATGTTATCCAGATATGGGAACGTGGCCTTCAGTTGGCACTGGTCCACCACCTGGTCCATTTCCCTCTGGAAGACAGAGACACCATTTGTGACACCGAAGGGGACGCGCAGTAAGTGATAGAGCCTGCCGCCTGCCTCGAAGGCGGTGTAGGGGCGGTCCTCCATGCAGATGGGGAGCTGATGGTAAGCAGATTTTAGGTCTATGGTCGAGTACACCTTGTACTGAGCTATCTGATTGACCATATCCGCAATGCAGGGTAGAGGGTACGCGTCAAGCTGTGTGAACCTATTGATGGTCTGGCTATAGTCCACGACCATCCTATTTTTCTCCCCATTCCGAACAACGACCACCTGGGCCCTCCAAGGACTTGTGCTTGGCTCGATGATCCCCTCCCTGAGCAGCCGCTGCACCTCCGACTGAATGAAGGCCCTGTCCCCCGCGCTGTACCTCCTGCTTTTAGTTGCCACCAGTTTACAGTCGGGGGTCAGGTAGGTGAACAGCGGTGGGGGAGGGATCTTGAGGGTGGAGAGGCTGCAAGTGGTGTCCGTAGTGCAGCTGTTGGCATGGTGTTGGGTGGGATGTGTGGGTCGGTGTGTGTGTGTGGTCAGTAGCGGGGTATATGATGAAGTCCCACAGAACTGGGGATTTCTGACAGTGATTGGTGGGAGGGGCCCGTCATACTCCATTGTCACACTTTTCAGGTGGCTCTGGAAGTCCAGCCCCAATAGCACAGGCGCGCACAGTTGAGGTATGACCAGTAACGCAAAGTCCCGATATTCTGTGCCCTGCACCACCAGTGTCACTACACAACCCCCCCGGATGTCTATGGAATGCGATCTAGAAGCCATAGTGACCCTCTGGCTTACCGGCTGTGTCACAAGACTGCAGCGTTGCACCACATCCGGGTGGATAAAGCTCTCCGTGCTGCTCGTGTCAAACAGGCAGCTTGTCCTGCGCTCCTCCACCAGGATGTCCATCATTGAGCTTGCGAGCTGGTGGGGAGATCTTTGGTCAAGGGTCACGGAGGCCAGAGTTGAATCGCTGTCTTGGTCTGGTGCAGTGAGGTGCCTGTTAAGCACCTGTGGGTCGTAGGCAGTGCGAGGAGGCACCAACCAAGATGGCCACCCCCATGTCTTGCACACGGCGGCGGGCAGCCAAGATGGCGACGGCTAAGATGGCGACTCCCCATGCCTCACACGCGTCGCTGCTTGATCCCACTCGCGGTTTGGACTTACAGGCCTTGGCGAAGTGGCCCTTCTTTCTGCAGCTGGAGCAGGTAGCTTCTCGTGCAGGGCAGCGTTTTCGGGAGTGCTTCTCGAGTCCGCAGAAGTAACTCTTCGCGGACTTGTGACTAGCAGCAGCCGTGGTCGATACGCTGGTGGGTTGCGGGGTCTGCGGCGTCCACGAAGCCGTCGGGAGATCGCGTGCCTGGGGAGCGTCAGAGTTGTGCAGAGCGGCCTCCAGCATGTCGGCCAACTCAATCGCCGAATGTAAGGTAAGATCGGCATGTTCCAGCAGCCGCTGGCATACACGAGACGAAGGCATCTCTTACTAGGAGCTCCACATGCTGTTCGGCCATCAGCTTCTGGCAGTCGTAGGCCCGCACGAGTGTCTGTAGGGCCCGGACAAACTCAGCGCTCGATTCTCCTGCCCATTGCTGCCACGTCGCTAAGCAACGTCTTGCATAGACGGTATTTACCGGCCGCAGGTATTGTCTTCTGAGGGCACTCATTGCACCGTCGTAACTCGGCTGGTCTCTAATCATCGAGTAGACCCATGGAGTGACCCCGGAGAGGAGAACTCTGCTCTTCAGGGCGGACTCGGTCACTTCAATCTCCTCCAGGTATGATTCAAAGCAGGCTAGCCAGAGTTCGAAAGCGTTGCCGGCCTCAGCTGTTTGCGGGTCGATGTCCAGTTTGTCAGGTCTCAAAACGCACTCCATGCCTTAAAATTACTGCTAATAAAATTGATGCACTATCAATAACTCCAAAAGTCTGGAAGTAGAGTAAATACTGAAAGGCTTTAATTAGCAGTAAAATGGATCTACGTCCATGCTGGATAACTGTGGGAGGAGCAGAGGCACAATCGCCTTTATCCAGGGGTCTGTGGGAGGAGCCACAGGAGCAGTCAGCAGAGGGGCTGTGGTTTACCACACAGCAATTTCAGTCTCTGAGGCCGACCTGAGAGCATCCTTCATGAGGGTGAACAGACGGAAAGCATCTGGCCCAGGCGGGGTACCTGACTGAGTACTGAAGACCTGTGCTGATCGACTGGCTAAGTATTCACTGAGATCTTTAACTGCTCACTTTGGCAGTCAAATGTTTCAAGCAGGCTTCAATTATAACGGTGCCTAAGAAGAACGTGGTAACCTGCCTCTATGACTATCATCCAGTAGCACTTACATCCACAGTGATGAAGTACTTTGAGAGGATGGTGATTAAGCATATTAATTCCTGCCTGAGAATTAACTTGGACCTGCTCCAATTGCTTACTGTCACAGAAGGTTAACAATAGATGCCATGTCATTGAGCCTGGAACATTTGGACAGTGACGATGTATACATCAGGATGATCTTCATTGACTACAGTTTGGCATTCAATGCTATCAAGCTCTCAAAACTGATGTAAGATTCAAAATTAAGATGTGCATTTCTGAAAGAGGTCTGGGTTAAGGTCAAAGGACAAAGGTGATTTAATTATGAATGCAGAAGCCCTGACAAGATTAACTGTTTGTGGAATCATTGAAGTCCTGAGATACGGACTATTGTTTTATAGAAACGTGTAAAAAAACAACTCCAAATATGGAATGGAGTCAGGGAGGGGGGTGGTAAGGAAGAAGGATAAAACCTGCTGCCCTGTAAGGTTCAGGGTTCCCTTCTCTGAGGGGGCCCAGCTCTGCAGAACTGTTAATAAACTTTGTTTCCTTGAATTTGTCTTGAAGCCATTATTCGGGAGTGTGGCACGTTTCTGACAACTTGGGGGCTCGTCCGGGATCCACACTCCAGCCGTGAGGGGGGCAAGGAAGGACATCGGAGAAGGTGCACCCTGCCGAGTTCGGCAGTCCCTGATTCCTTGCTCGTCGCCCTGCGCGGCTTGAGCGAGTGATATCTGGCGGACTCAAGGAAACAAAGAGGGGTTGTCGAGGCAGTTGAGACAGTGAGCGATCGAGTAATTTCTGTGCACAGGACCCAGGTAAAAAATTGAATTCCTGTAGAGACGTAGTACACAAGAATCGTGGAGCTGCGGGGTTCCTGCAGGTGGATCCTCCTGTAGAGACGTAGTACATGAGAATCGTGGAACTGCGGGGTTCCTGCAGGTGATTCCTCCTGTAGAGACGTAGTACACGAGAATTGTGGAACTGCGGGGTGCCTGCAGGTGAATTCCTGGGCGATCGCGGGAATACAGGTTCCGGAATTGGACAGGAGTGACCGAGCTAGGTGGGTCACATTCAAATTAAATTCCTGCAGAGACGTAGTGCACAAGAATTGTGGAATTACGGGGTGCCTGCGGGTGGATTGGAACCGGGCAAGTCCTCGAGATGGGAAATAAGGGGTCTAAGAGAGAAAAGGGTAAAGGAAATCCAGGCGCCAATGATGAAAAATACCCCGGGGTACCCCCTTATAGTCCGTTGGGACGGATGCTAGAAAATTGGGATTACGGGAGGCGAAAAGGGAAGTCAAAGAGAAAAATGATACAGTACTGTGAATTCTGGTCCCGCCAGCCGATCCAAGGGTCGGCTGTGTGGTGGCCTAAGTTTGGGTCTAGCGAGGATTGGGTACAACAAGCCCTTAATCTGTACGTGAATTCAAAACCTAACGTTAAACCCGAAGAAAGTGATTATGCCCTATGCTGGTTACCAACGACAAATAGTTATAAATTGAAAACGATAAATGAAGGGGGACAGAAAAAGAATACATGGGAGGTGCTCGACCACCTGCCACCCCCATATGTGCCCCCTACCGCTCCGCAAATCGAAAACCCTGAGACGGAGGTTGGCCAACAGCTGATTTGTGTTGAATTTGTATCGAAGGCATGGCCAGATATAAGAAAAAAAAAACTGGAAAAACTAGAAGATTGGAATACTAAACCCTTAAGTGAACTACTTAGGGAGGCACAGAAAGTGTTTGTAAGAAGGGATGAAGAGAAGCAGAAGACGGCAAGGATAATGGTCCAGACAGTGCGACAAGTAACCGCAGATAGTAGAGAGAGAGACGGGGACCATGGTTGGATCGAGGTAGTAGCCAGGAGCAAGGAGGAGGGCTAAGGAAGGCTTTAAGATGTTTTCATTGCAATGGAGAGGGACACTTCAGGCGCGAGTGCCCCAGATACTGACGGGAAGTGTGCTCGTACGGCATGATGGAAGAGGAGTACTAGGGAGGTCGGGGGTTCTAACCCTTGGGAAAAAGATCATCGGCAGGAACCCCTGGTAAACTTAAAAGTAGGTCCCCAAGGGTGTGACACAACCTTCATGGTCGACTCAGGAGCTGAAAGATCGAGTATAATAGAGATACCATCAGGGACCCAGACCAGAGCAAAATTGATGGGAGTATCCGGTATTGGAGGCAAAATAATACAAGTACCTGTTATAGAAAACGTGAAAATTGAACATGAGGATAGGGTAACGGGACAGGACCTACTTTTGTTACCCTCTGCGAGATTCAACCTGCTCGGGTGGGATCTGCAAGTCAGGCTAGGCATCGGGACTGTGCCCAGGAACGGGAAGATAATGGTACAGCTGTTTGCCCTCAGGGAAGAAGACGATAGGAAAATAAGCCCGGAGGTATGGTACCAGGAAGGGAACCGGGGGGGTTTGAACGTCCCCCCCCCTTGCAAATCTCACTATTACCAGACAGTCGCCCAGTGAGAAGGAAGCAGTACCTCATTGCGATGGAAGGAAGAAAAGGGCTGCAGCTGGTGATTGAGGGATTGATCGCTGACGGACTACTGGAGGAATGTATGTCACCATATAATACCCCAATGCTCCCGGTGCGAAAGCCAGATGGGACTCATCGGATGGTACAAGACCTGCGGGGCCTAAATGCAGTAGTCCAAACCCGATACCCGGTAGTGCCCAACCCTTACACGCTGATGAGTAAGATCTCCCCTGACCATGAATGGTTCAGTGTAATAGATCTAAAAGACGCCTTTTGGAGTTGCCCGCTAGAAGAGAGCAGTCGTGACATGTTTGCGTTCGAATGGAAGTACCATACCCCGTGGCATCCCGAGTTCGGGAAGAGTAGAACGAATGAACAGCACCCTGAAGGCACAGCTAACCAAGTTGATGTTGGAAACCAAGCTACCATGGACCAAGTGTTTGTCGATCACTCTCCTGAGAATACGTACAGCGCCCCGGAAGGACATAGGAGTATCTCCTTATGAGATGCTCTTTGGACTGCCATATTGGAATAAAATAGAGGGGTATCCCACACTACAGGGGGGTGATTTATTTGTAAAGAACAATTTACTGGCCTTGTCCCGTTCCTTTGCAGAACTGCGGAAAAAGGGTCTCTTGGCCCAGACTCCGCTGCTCGACTTTGCTTTACATCAGATCGTGCCTGGAGATTGGGTTCTGGTAAGGACCTGGAAGCCGGAGAAGTTACAGCCACAGTGGGAAGGCCCTTTCCAGGTCCTGCTAACAACAGAGGCGGCTGTACGGACAAAAGAAAAAGGGTGGACACACGCATCCAGGGTAAAAGGACCGGTGAAGCCCGAAAGCCGCACTGAGTGGACCTGTGTTCCCGGTGAAGAACCGTTGGTGGTGAGGCTAAAAAGGCAGCAAAAATGAACTCTATGTGGACTGTAACATTATTGACTGTAATATATTTGATTCTATATGTCGGGGAAATTGAAGGGAAATGTGACAAGTGCAGAACCGTGGTACGAGTGGGGCAGAGGGTGTTCCCAGGATCATTTGTGTCCCACTCGCATGTGAATGATCGATGATATGATCTAAGCAAGAGAGAAACATGTTGGGAGAATAGTAAACCTTATTACCAAGTCTATAATAAAGGATACATGGGACAGGTGGGAACCATGAGAAGTCTCAGCTGTCCCAGGAAAGACTGGTGGTTGTGTATAAACAAGGGAGGGCAGTGGGACATCCCATCTACACTGGTTAAGGAAAATGCAGATAAGGTAAAGGAGATTATAATACAAGATGAGAAGAAAAAGGAGGCGGAAGAGCGCGAGCAAAGGAAGGCGGCAGTGGTCTCCACGGACCCGTCTATATATCAGGAGATAGAGAAAGATATAGTCCTCCCCGATGTTAAAGAGAACCTCTTTATAGACTTAGCAACTCGGATTGCCACGAGCCTAAATGTGAGTGGTTGTTGGGTCTGTGGAGGACCGCACATGAGTGAACAATGGCCGTGGAGGGGTGAGAGCTTGAGTGTGTGGGAATTGCTTGCGCACAATTGGACAAATGTCCCAGACCGGAAGAAGCAAAGGTGGAAATTGACCAATTACCCGGAGGGACAAGTATGTGTTGAAAGGAAGGGGAAAGTAAAGGTGGGAGAAAGTCCCTGTCGAAGCATTAAATTAGCAAAGAGGGAAGGTAATGTTACCTGGTGGCCAGAGGAGCCAGCATGGTACATAACCAGAGAACCGAATGGCAGTTGCGAGGCCGTAGGAAACGGCTCTAAACTCTGGAAGTGCAGCAGAACGAATCCGTACGAAGGGGTCCCCAGGGTCAGGGAAGTATGGAAGGAAGCAAAGAAAGGAGGATTTGCCCCGGAGGGGTTATTCTGGATCTGCGGTAATCAGGCGTATACCAAACTACCGTGGGATTGGGCGGGTGTTTGCTTCCTGGGTCTCATAAGACCGGAGTTCTTCCTCCTGCCTCAGGAGGGTGACCGGAAGCTGGGAATTAAGCTGTTTGATTCATTAAGGAGAGAAACACGGGAGATAAAGGTGGGCGAGTGAGGTGATGAGTGGCCACCGGCTCGCATCATTGAATACTATGGGCCAGCGACCTGGGCCCAGGATGGGTCGTGGGGGTATCGCACTCCTGTCTACATGTTAAACCGAATTATTAGACTGCAGGCGGTGGTGGAAGTGATAACCAATCAAACGGCACTGGCATTGGAGCTGTTGGCAAAACAGCAGAGTCAGATGCGAACAGCAATATACCAGAACAGGCTGGCTGTGGATTACCTATTGGCCTCTGAAGGCGGGGTATGTGGGAAGTTCAATCTTAAAAACTGTTGCCTTAAGATAGACGACAGTGGAAAGGCCGTGTTAAAAATATCCGACAAAATTCGGAAACTGGCCCACGTGCCAGTACAAACCTGGAGATCCCTGGGGAACATGAGTTGGCTAGACGGGCTACTGGGAGTTTGTTGGTGGCGCACCACTCTCCTAGTAGCAGGCGGGGGTCTAATGATTCTCTTACTTTTGCCGTGTTTGATTCCTTGTATACGAACACTGATCAGGCGCAGTATATTCCAGCTCCAGGCAGTAGCGATACCCCAACATGGGACAAACGAGCTAAAACTTATGCTATTAAAGAAGAAAGTTGACCCTCCACGGGGGGCGGAGGAAGGACGGTGGGCCCCCTGGGAGTGAGAGAAATGCTAGCTGAAACGCACATCTTAAAAAGAAAAAGGGTGGTATTGTAAGATTCAAAATTAAGATGTGCGTTTCTGAAAGAGGTCTGGGTTAAGGTCAAAGGACAAAGGTGATTTAATTATGTCTGGGTTAAAGTCTGTAAACAAATGTGATTTAATTATGAATGCAGAAGCCCTGACAAGATTAACTGTTTGTGGAATCGTTGAAGTCCTGAGATACGGACTATTGTTTTATAGAAACGTGTAAAAAAACAACTCCAAATATGGAATGGAGTCAGGGAGGGGGGTGGTAAGGAAGAAGGATAAAACCTGCTGCTCTGTAAGGTTCAGGGTTCCCTTCTCTGAGGGGGCCCAGCTCTGCAGAACTGTTAATAAACTTTGTTTCCTTGAATTTGTCTTGAAGCCATTATTCGGGAGCGTGGCACGTTTCTGACAACTGATCAATAGGCTTACAGACATTGGCCTCAATATCACCTTGTGCGACAAGATCCTCAATTTCTTTACCAGCAGACTGCAGTTGGTTCAGGTTGACAACCATATCTCCTCCACAATCTCCATCAGCACAGTTGCACCACACGGGTATGAGCTTAGTCCCCTGCTCAACTCGCTTTATACTTATGGCCGTGAAGCTAAGCACAGCCCCAATGCCATATTCAAGTAGTTGACACTACCACTGCCTTTGGTTAAATCTAGGGTGGTGACAGATCAGCATATTGGGAGATTGAATATCTGGCTGAGTGGTGCCACAACAACCTCTCACTCAATGTCAGCAAGACAAAGGAACTGGTGATAGTCTTCAGGAGGAGGAAACAGGAGCTCCGTGACCCAGAGCTTATTGGGGGATCAGAGGTGAAGAGGGTCAGCAACTTTAAATTCATCAGCGTTATCTTTTCAGAGGATGTGGAATATGAGTACCCAGCATATGAGTACAATAATGAAGACAGCATGGCAGTGTGTCTACTTCCTTAGGAGTTTGCAAAGCTTTGACATGACATCCAAAACTTTGACAAACTTTTGTAGACACGTAGTGGAGAATATGTTGACTGGTTGCATAATGGTCTGGTATGGAAACACCAAAACCCCTGAATGAAAAAGCCTACAGAAAGTACTGGATATGGCCCAATTCATCACAGCTAAAGTCCTCCCCACCACTGGACACATCTACACAGAACACTGCCACAGTATCCATAATCAAGGGCCCCACCATCCAGGCCATGTTGTCTTCTTGCTGCTGCCATCAGGAAGAAAGTCCAGGAGCCTCAGGATGCACATCACATTCAGGCTCTTAAATCAGAGGGGATAACTTTATTCAACTTCACTCACCTCATCTCTGAACTGTTCCCACAACCAATGGACTCACTTTCAAGGACTCTTCATGTCATGTGCTTGATATTTATTGCTTATTTATTATTATTATTATTATTATTATTTCTTTTGTATTTGCACAGTCTTGTCTGTCCTGTTAGAGTGGTCTTTCATTGATTCTATTCCGTTTTTTGTATTTACTGCAAATGCCCACAGGAAAGTGAATCTGAGGTTTGTATTTGGTGACATATATGTACGTTGATAGTAAATTAACTTTGAATTTTGAACTTTAATAATTAGATATTGGTGAAGCTAAAAGTAAACAAAGTTTTCTTAATAATTCTCCAAGATTTACAAAGTGCTGGTCACTACAAAAGGGAAAGAAATAAGTTCCAGGAAGTGGAAAATTTCAGTGGTAGGCTCCTCTTTGATTAGTTTCATGGTAATTTAATGAGAACTTGTTAAAAGTACTAACAATTTTTATTTTTTTTTGAATTTTAATGAACTCAAACTTGGAAGTACAACAGAAACCCTTGCCTGAAGAATGAGTTGATTCAGTCACTTTCCTAGTACTCAGCAGCTCTTGAAGTGGAAATATATCAACAACTAATACTTCTTTTTGTGTCATGAACATTTGTGCTGGGAAGAGTCCCAACAAGACAAAGTTCTTTCACATCTTGTTTCTTTACCAAGATCTGGAAAGAGTTAAATAACATTACAAGAATTTGCAAGAACTTACAGTATACCACAAATGAACAATCATAATCAAAAGACTAATTGATTACTTTCTGAAAATACTTTTTGTTATGAAATAGATTAATATCAGCTGATTATTGAAGAGTTTCCAACCAAAATTAATTACCAACTAATTCTATCTGGGATAGAAATGTGCCACATGGTGAGGGTCAATGAATACCGATAGTTCCTGTCCTGAAATTGTACTGCACAGATGAGAAACAGAAATGGCGATTGAAGGGACTTCTTAGAAAATCTGTACTTGGTGTTGTAGACCTCTCCTAACCTTTTCCATACTGATTGCCTCTTTAGTGGTATCCCTCTCTAACCCCTCTCATGGTTGTCACTAGTAAGTAAAATGATTTTAAGCAAAGGAATTGTTCTCAATAGTCTGCAGAGTGAAGGGTATTTGAATCTTGATAGCTTCTTGATTCTGTAAGTAATGTGATTTCAAAAACACAATGCAAGTTAGCCAAATTCATGGAAGATACTTATCAAAACACAAATTAAATGAAATACCCTAAAACAACAGTGAATCAGAGATCAGGAGGGAGAGAAAGAGTGACTCATTTAGGTCAGCAGTGTCCATTATAAAGCAGTACTTCAAGGGAATATTGGTGTTTGAGCAACAGCCAATCAAAGATCAGGAATCATTAGCAAATACAAATTTAAATCATACAGAGGCAAATACAGTGGCTATTGTTGGAGCAGACAGTATTAGAGTGGGAAATCTGAGTCTTTAGTTCTTTGAGGCTTCAGCGAGGAGAAGCTTAAGTGGGAGAATGCGAAAAGCTGTTTGTGGCTTCTTTTCAGTTTATTTATTGTTTCCTCAAGGTTGTTATAGCTGGGTGTGGCAATGGGGACAAGCTCACACTACCTACTAAATGCTCCCAATGTCGTGCACCTGAAATAGCCTTTGACAATCAAGTCCAGCTCCTGGCCTTCATGCGTGGCTTAGCTACTAAGCCCAGTGGAAATGTTTCTACGAACAGGAGAAGGGGCAAAGGTAGGTTACTGGTGCCTTAAAACCAGATGGGGCTCATCAGCCATGGTTGGCAGCTCACTGAGGAAAAGGAAAATTCTGATCTCAAGCTTCTGTAGCCTTGCAGCTATGTACACTTATGGGGAAGCCTTCAGGAGTCAATCCTGAGAGAAAATTCCAGAACTGGAATCCCAAAGGCAGTCCTCTGTTGAGTCCTGCGAGTTCTACCAAACTGGTTCAATCTGTGCCGTCCCTTTGGGTTCAACAGATGCTTGGAGAGGGGGAGCTTGCTATATGGGCAACAGCTTGCTCTCCATATTGTGTATCTAGACGGCTAGGACACAACCCCCACTGACGGAGTCCTCACTCATGAACTACTGTTCCCTTCTTTATAATTGCACAGTTGGAGCAGTAGGGACGCCAGGCAGCATAGTGGAATGCTCCAGTGTTTCTGGTGACTTCACCTGCATCCAGCTGTAGCTTCTAACACTCTGCATTGAGGAGCTGGATTGAGAAATGGATGATCATTCAGCAGGCTGAGGGGGGGTATGAATGGACATACAGACAAGTAGCTACACCCAAGGTGCAGGTCACAGGAAACTGTGTGACAGTCAGGAGAGTGAAAGGAGTTAAACAGCCAGCGAAAAGTACCCCTGTGGCCATCCTCCTCAACAACAGGTGTATCACTTTGGCTACTGTTGGGAGGGTTGAAGAAGCAGAGGAAAGTTGCAGCAGTTAGGTCGCTGGCACTGAGACAGACTCTGTGGCTCAGAAAGGAAGAGGCATGTTGTGATGATAGATGATTTGTTACTTAAGGGACCGGACAAGAGTTTCTGTGGATAGGAACAAGATTCCAGGATGGTACGTTGCCTCCTGGCTGTCAGCATCCGGGACATCTTGGATCGGGTCCTCAGCATTCTTCAGGGGGAGGGTGAACAGCCACGTTGGTATCAATGACATAGGTAGAAAGAGGGACAAGGTCCTGGAGTTCAGGAAGTTAGGTGCTAATTTAAAGGATAGGACCTCCAGGGTTGTGATCACAGGATTGCTACCCCTGCCACATGCTAAAGAGACCAGAAATGGGAAGTTTATACAGCTTAAATCGTGGCTAAGGATTTGGTGGTTGTAGGAGGGAGGGTTTCAGATTTTTGGATCATTGGGCTCTCTTCCAGGGAAGGTGGAACCTATACAGAAGAGACAGTTTACAGCTAAATTGGAGATGGACATATCCCAATGGGAAGGTCTGCTAATATTGCATAGGGTGGGGGTTGGTTTAAACAAGCATTGCAGGGATTTGGGAACCAGACTACTAGAACAGATAACAGAGTGATTCTGGAGACGGATGTTGTTAAGACCTCAGACAAAGTCAGGAAACAAAAGGTTGATCATGGTTGGATTAATGTTCTGAGTTGCATATACCTCAATGCAGGAAGTGTTGTAGGAAAGGCAGATGAGCTGAGGAATATGATTTTGTAGCCCTTAGTGACACTTGGTTGCAGGAGGGGCAGCACTGACAGCTCAATATTCCTGAATTCCTTTGCTTTAGACGTGACAGAGCGGGAGGGATTAAATGGCTAGGGTTTGTGTTAATAGTCGGGGAAAATGTCATGGCAGTGCTCTGTCAGGACAGACTGCAGAACTCATCTAGCAAGGCTTTATGAGTGGAACTGAGGAATCAGGAAGGTATGACTGTGTTAACGAGGTTATATTATAGACCACATAACAGTCTGTGGGATTTAAAGGAACAAAATTGTAGAAAGGTCTCAGACTGTTGCTAGAAACACATTGTGATAGTAGGTGACTTTTAACTCTCCACATAATGACTAGGATTCCCATATTGTAAAAGGACTAGATAGGATAGAGTTTGTCAAATGTGTTCAGGAAGGTTTCCTTAATCAGTACATAAAGTCCCAATGAGAGAGTGCGCTGTACTTGATCTCCTTTTAGCGAATGAGACAGGGCAGTTGACAGGAGTTTCTTTTGGGAAACACTTTGCATCATTATACATTAATTTCAAAGCAATTATGGAAAAGGATAGGTCATTTCCTTGGGATGAGATTATAAATTGGAGAGATATTTAAATCATCTTTAGTGACAAGTGAGGTATTGGAGGACTGGAGAAAAGCTAATATTATTCTGCTGTTTAAGAAAGGTTCCAAAAATAAACCTGGAGATTATAGATCTGTAAGTAATGGGAAAATTACTGGAAGGTAGGTTAAGAGACCAGATATATATTTTGATAGACAGGGACTGATTAAGGATAATTAGCATGGCCTTGTGCATGGTAAATCATGTCTAACCAACTTCATAGAGTATTTTGAGGATGTTACCAGAAAGTTGATGAAGGCAAGGCAGTGGATATCGTCTACATGGACTATGGTAAGGCATTTGACAAGGTCCCGCATGGGAGGCTGATCAACAAGATTCAGTCGCATGGCATTCAAGAATGTAAGACCATAAAACATAGGAGCAGAATTAGGCCATTCAGCTCATCGAGTCTGCTCCGCCATTCCATCATGGCTGATCCAAGATCCCATTCAAACCCGTACACCTGCCCCATCACCATATCCCTTGATGCCCCAACCAATCAGGAATCTATCAACTTCTGCTTTAAATATACCCATGGACTTGGCCACCATGACACTACATTCCACTCTTTGGCTAAAAAAGTTCCTCCTTACTTCTGTTCTAAAAGGTCGCCTCTCATTTCTGAGGCTGTGCCCTCTAGTTCAAGATGAGGTAGTAAATTGGATTAGAGAAGCCAGAGTGTGGTGGTAGATGATTGCCCCTCTGACTGGAAGCCTGTAGCGAGTGGAGTGGAATAAGGATCTGCTGCTTGTCATCTATATTTAGATCTGGATGATAATGTAGTTAACTGGACCAGCATGTTTGCAAGTGACACCAAGATTGGTGGTAGAGTACAGCAAGGAAGACTACCAAAGTTTGCATCAGGACCTGGATCAGCTGGAAAAATGGGCTGAAAAATAGTAGATGGAATTTTAATGCACACAAGTGTGAGGGCTTGCACTTTGGGAGGACCAGCCATGGCACGACTTACACATGAACACTAGGGCATTGATGAGTGTGGTCAAACAAAGGGATGTGGGTATACAGGTCCATAATTCAGTATATAGGGTTATAAAGAAAGCTTTCGGCACAATGGCCTTCATAAATTAATACACTGAGGCCAGGAGCTGGGATGTTATGTGGAAATTGCATAAGATTTTGGTGAGGCCTAATATGGATATTGTGTGCAGTTTTTGGTCACCTACTTACAGGAAAGATGTAAATAAGATTGAAAGGGTGCAGAGAAAGTTTACAAGGATGTTGCCGGTACTTGAGGATCTGAGCTATAGGAGAACATTGAACAGGCTTGGGCTTTATTCCCTAGAATGTACAATACCGAGGGGAGATTTGATAGAGGTATACAAGATTATGAGGGGTACAAATAGGGCAAATGCAAGCAGGGATTTCTACTGAGGTTGGCTGAGACTACAACTGGAGGGTGAAAGGTGAAACGTCCATGAGGAGTAACTTCTTCAATCAGAGGGTGGTGAGAGTGTGGACTGAGCTGCCTGTGTAAGTGGTGGATGCAATATAGGCTTCAACGTTTAAGAGAAGTTGGATAGATATATGGATTGGAGTGGTATGGAGGGCTATTATTTGGATGTAGGCTGATGGAATCTGGCAGTTTAAATGGTTCAGCATGGATGGAATGGGCTGAATGGCCTGTGTCTGTGCTGTACTTTATCTATGACTCTAGAACAATGGATAATTTTTGAAAGTGTAAATTGTCACCATAAACTAAACAAAGAAGGAACAGCACGAAACATTGAGAAAGATAAAATTAAGTTTATTCTTCCTCTGAAATGGATCAAATTGATCTGGAAGAGAGCTGAATAAGTTTTTGAAATCTAGTAGGCTCACTTGCCTTCTCCCAATCATTTTAATCAGGGAAGTAAACAACACGCAGCACTGTATTGCCTTGTGTGTCACAGATAACACCTTCATGTTCTTGATCCATAATGCTGTGCGTCAAATTAGAAGATTTGTACGTTTTATCTCATGCAGCTCTGACATAGCGGATTAAACTGGAAAGTCTCTTTTTAATTAAAATGCAAGATAAAGGTCATAAATTAATTGCCTATAGTATAAGGCCAAATTCATTAATTTTGAAATTAATTCAGATATGGGTGCTTTATTGCAGGTGCTAATTAAATTGTACACGACAAAGCATTAGCAGACCCTGGAAACTAGATGATGTATGATCATCTGTTCATCACAGTTCCTTACAACAATCCACACCAGGGTGTCCTTTATCATAGATGATTTGCAGGTCTGCTTAGAAAATTTGGGTTGATTAAATGTGGAGGAAATATACAAGAGAAGACTTCAATGAATAAAAACTGATTTGCAGGTGGGAACATTTTATTTTATATTAATAGTGCTCCAGATTAACCTTTGCTACATAAGTACCAATAAGAACCATGACTTTAACCTGAAGTGCAAGTGTGAGTTATAGAGGTTGAGACAACTGTGCCCCTGATGAAATAGTTTTACTTAGGACCTCATATAGATTTCACAGTGTTGATCCTTTCCTGAAGGCAGCAGAAATGTTGTGGAGTTCCACAGGAAGGAGTGGGGAAGAGTGCAGTGATCAACAAAAACATTTCCTGACTTGTAGGGGAGCAAGAAGAGGGTTTACAAGAGGGTATTCTGAAGGATGGAGAAATTCTCGGGTAGAAGTATCCTTGTTAAGCTAGAAACTTAACAGGTTCTCATGACCCAAAACAATCCTAAAATTTGAAGAAATCATGTGCACTCCTTTTCTTGAAATTTTGCAGTGTAGTGAATGTACTCCTAGACTTGTTTTTCATGAGGTCCCAATGGAGATAAAGGAAAACATATCAAAGTAGAAACCTTCTTCTGCCTTGTCCCTCTAGGAAATCAAAGATTTGAGATGCTATTGTTAGTTCCATTCTTTCCTGCTGCTAACTCTGCTACTGTACCCATTTCACTTGTTTCCAGGTTAAATTAATAATAGCATTCAAATTATGCTATCCATTGGGAAAGAGTACATTTATTAATAAGAACTGAAAGAAACACTTTCTGACCTGTCAAAGAGCAATGAGAGGGTTTGCAAGGAGTGTATACTGAATGCTGGAGAAATTCTGTGGTAGAATATCCTTGTTAATTCTGGTGGAGTAGACTCGATGGGCTAAATGGGTTAATTCTGCGCCTATATCTTATGGTCTTATTGCACATATTTAAGTATGTATGGAGGTTCGAATATCCATAGTATATCTGGAAATGTGGGAGCCAAATTGATGAGGTTGGGAGATTATGGTCTGAGTGCACAACTTGTTGAGGAACCAGAGTGAGGTAACCTTTTCCTGTCATTGAGAACTCCTTTGTAATCTGTTATGCTGTGTAAATAGAATTAATATAGATGCCAAAATGATGCAATAAATTTAGAATAAAACTATACACTGACGTAAAGATTTGCTGAGGATTCTGCAGAAGTCATTAAACACATATCTATGTGCTGTAATGCAAGGACAGAAGCAAAGATTTTTTAAGAGGAAATGGATTGGATGGATGAAAGAGAAGGATCCCTCTCATATGTATTTATGTCCAAAATCTTTGAGAGTACCAGAAACTTGATCCTAATCTAATTTGTCTGAATGATAATGGAAGCAAACCAGAGAGCCTGAAGTGTGCATTAACGCATCTATCGGTTGAAAATATTATATCTGTCAGGAATAAAGAAGACTGCATTCATCATCTGACAAGCATTGTTCCTCAGTGTACAACAGCCTAAAGTGGGGTGGAAGTGCCGACACCTACAACATTTATTGAAGGGGATCAGGAAATTACTTCTGACGCATGAACTCTGAAGGGTGCTATAAGCTGCTTCTAACTACAGATATACAGTTTGGTTGAAATATTAATAATATTAAAAATTTCACATATGGAGAAATAATTATTGATTTTCATCTATACACTTGGAAGTTATGACCCAACCAGCTAACTAATCACGAGGAAATCTGCAGATGTCGGAAATTCAAGCAACACACACAAAATGCTGGTGGAAAGCAGCAGGCCAGGCAGCATCTATAGGAAGAAGTACAGTCGGCAATTAGCAATAAAAAGATCCAGAGCAGGCAGAAGACCAAAGCAGGGGTGTCCATGAAGAGGAGGGGGATTGAAGACAGGAGATGGGGTCATCAGTGGGGGTAGGAGAGTCCTTGCCAAAGAAGTAAGCTTGGAGACAGAGCCGGCGGAATAAGAGTTCAGTGTCATGGCACACGCGGAACTCGCTGAGATGTGAGCGCAGGGGGACAAAGGTGAGACCCTTACTGATGACAGAGTGCTCTGCCTCAGAGGGTGGAATGTTGGAGGGGATGGAGAAGACCCGGCTCAGATGAGAGATGGGATCAGAGGGGGGAGGCAGGTTGGTAGTGTCAGTGGAGAGGGAAGGGTTGGGGTGAGAGGAAGATGGAGTCTCTGAGGGCCCAGGAGCTGATGGTGGGACCTGAGGGAGATGGGATTGCAGAGTGGTGCTGGGGGAAGAGACGGGAGTTCTAATAGCAGCGTGCGAAGACCCGGCTTGGAGTTCAAGGACGAAGGAAGTGTCTTCCTGGTTTAAAGAAAGGGGCTTCCCTTCCTCCACCGTCAACTCTGCTCTCAAATGCATCTCTCCCATTTCCTGCACATCTGCTCTCACCCCATCCTCCCACCACCCCACTCAGGATAGGGTTCCTCTTGTCCTCACCTACCACCCCACCAGCCTCCGTGTCCAACATATAATTCTTTGTAACTTCCGCCATCTCCAATGAGATCCCACCACCAAGCACATCTTTCCCTACCCCCTTCTTTCTGCTTTCCGTAGGGATCGCTCCCTACATGACTCCCTTGTCCATTCGTCTCCCCCATCCCTTCTCCCTGATCTCCCTCCTGGCACTTATCCCTGTAAGCAGAACAAGTGCTACACCTGCCCTTACACTTCCTCCCTCACCACCATTCAGGGCCCCAGACAGTCTTTCCAGGTGAGGCGACACTTCACCTGTGAATTGGCTGGTGTGGTATACTGCATTCGGTGCTCCCGGTGTGGCCTTTTATATATTGGTGAGACCCGACGCAGACTGGGAGACCGTTTCGCTGAACACCTATGCTCAGTCCGCCGGAGAAAGCAGAATCTCCCAATGGCCACACATTTTAATTCCACATCCCATTCCCATTCGGATATGTCAATCCATTGCCTCCTCTACTGTCAAGATGAAGCCACACTCAGGTTGGAGGAACAACACCTTATATTCTGTCTGGATGGCCTCCAACCTGATGGCATGAACATTGATTTCTCTAACTTCCGTTAATGCCCCTCCTCCCCTTCTTACCCCATCCCTATTTATTTGTTTGTTGGTTTGTTTATCTATTTATCTATTTATTTATTTATTTATTTGTTTGTTTGTTTGTTTGATTTATTTATTTATTTATTTTCTTTCTCTTTCCCTCTCACAATACCTCCTTGCCTGCTCTCCATCTTCCTCTGGTGCTCCCCTCCCCCTTTCTTTCTCCAAGGCCTTCCATCCTATGATACTCCCCCTTCTCCAGCCTTGTATCCCTTTTGCCAATCAACTTCCCAGCTCTTAGCTTCATCCTTCCCCTCCTGTCTTCTCCTATCACTTCGGGTCTCCCCCTCCCCCTCCCACTTTCAAATCTCTTACTATCTCTTTTTTCCATTAGTCCTGACGAAGGGTCTCGGCCCAAAATGTCGACTGTACTTCTCCCAGGTCAGGGTCAGCTGTCAGGGTTACCATCACCCCCAAATACGATACACAACCTTCTTCTCAGGAAGGCACTGAGTTGACCAGCGACCTTAATGAATGCACCTCAGATTTACGATCTTATAGCAGAACTAGAAAAATTTGGAAAGCAAATAATGCAGAGAAGGTGAATGGGTGGAGAGTCAAAGAAAATACTAATGACAGGTTTGAGAGACTGAATGAAACAAGTAACCTTGATACCAGCAGGGAAAATGAAGGCATTTTTACCTTAGCTGATCTTTCTGGAATAAGTATAAATAGAGAGAGAATAGAGAGAGAAAATACTGGAACCATGAAATACGGATCACAGGATGGGAGAGAGGAAAGAGACTTCTTTTGCTGTTGTTGTTTTGTTGCTTGCTGTGTTCTGTGTTGTTCCTCTGGGCTATGTTGGCACTGGAATCTGTGGAAACACCTGTAGACTGTCCCAGTACATCCTTAAGTTGATGTGGCTGTCAAAATACATTTCACTGCATAGTTCGATGTACAAGCGACAAATAAATGAACCTGAATCTAAGGAGATCTGAAGTAAAAAAGAAAGCTGGACATTTTCCAACAATTCAAATCACATTTTTTTAGAAAGAGTAATATTTAACTCTTCTTATCTCTCTACAGGTGCTGTCTTACATGTTGAGCATTTACAATATTTTCCCATTTTGCAGATTTCCAGCATCTGATACATTTTGCATTTTAATTGCTTCAGCAATTTTAATAACTTTGCTACCTCTGGAGGAGGCTACAAAAGTAAGGAACATCGAACTAATGGAAGACTTTGCAATCCAAAGAAGAATCATTCTAAACCAGGAATAAATGTAGAGCACAAGTACTGGATAAATGAAACTCGTTCTGATCCTGCTTCTACAGATTTTATGGTGGGCCCTCACAGGTTCCAAAACTCAGAGACTTCAGACCAACTTCCCTCCACCTCTGCTCATATCAGAGGATATTGCACTACATAGACCAGCTGAGAAGGAGATGAAGAAGGTTTGCTGCTTCACTTGAACATGCATTTTAGCATTTTACATAATGTTGGATTTGTAGGTTTTAGTTCTTTGGATTCACACATAAGAAGAAATAATATGTTGATGCCGCTTTTTGCTCTGTGAGCTTGTTGTTGAATAGCAAGTGGGCTTTTAGTAGTAACAGTAATGGCAGTTTGCAGGATGTGCTTTGCTGGTAGAAGCAAAGGGAAAAGGTTTGCAATCTTATCAAATGGGTTAATTCCCAGAAACAGACCTTGAAGAAATGACTGCCCTTGCCAGAAATAAGCTCTGCTTCTCTGATGTTATGGATGAGGTCTCATTACTTCTATGTTCCAACCCCTTTGAAGTGATAAGTCAGCTTCCCATTTGCCTTCCCAATTACTTGCTACACCTCTCTGCTACATTTCAGATTTCCATATGCTACAATTTTGACAATTTTTCTCTATTTAAATAATAATCTCCTTTATCAATTTTCCATTTAAACTCTCCTTCACATTTTCAGATATTATACTCAATTTGCCAGGTTTTGCACTCTTATTTAATCTATCACTGTCTGTGAACTGCAGCAACAAGCAACCTGCTGTAGGAACTCAGTGGTTCAAGCAGCATACATGTCAGGGTGGGGATGAATCTATGAGACAGTGGTGAGGAGATGACTGGTGGTCCAAGGAGAAAGGAAGTATGATAGGCAAATCAAGCCAGGAAGAGGTGGGGAGGGGGTCGAGGCAGAGCTGAGAGACAGAAATGAACACAGGCAGATGACAGGTGAAGGTAGACAAAAACAGACAAATAGAATAAGGAAGGGGATAGGAAGGTTCATAGAAACATAGAAAACCTACAGCACAATACAGGCCCTTTGGCCCACAAAGCTGTGCCGAACATGTCCCTACCTTAGAAATTACTAGGCTTACCTATAGCACTATTTTACTAAGCTCCATGTACCTATCTAAAAGCCTCTTAAAAGACCCTATCGTATCCGCCTCCACCACCATTGCTGGCAGCCCATTCCACGCACTCACCACTCTCTGAGTAAAAAACTTACCCCTGACATCTCCTCTGTACCTACTCCCCAGCACCTTAATCCTGTGTCCTCTGTGGCAACCATTTCAGCCCTGGGAAAAAGCCTCTGACTGTCCACACAATCAATGCATTTCATCATCTTATACACCTCAATAAAATAAATTTACATACAATTTTGATTCCTGGTCATTAACTTAAGTCCCTGAATGCCTTTTTTCACTTTGTACTAATACTCATTAAGACCGCCATTCCAATTTATAGCACTGAAATAGGGGATTTCACACCGCCCAAATAGTTGGTCTCCAAAACTGGGATCATACTTGTGATAATTAGTCTCTGAAATTCTCACTACTTTTGGATCTAAAGCTCCTCATTCTTATCCTCTTTCCTTATAAGGTTAAACTATTGTGTCTCGATTTTGTTGGTTGTGGTGAACTACATATACCTGTCTGGACACGCCCCCTGCTGACTGCTCCTGTGGCTCTTCCCACAGACCCCTGTATAAAGGTGATGGAGGTCTGAGCCTGGCCTCTCTGTATCCAGGATGTAGTATGGTGGTCAATCACTGCTTGTTCCTTCTTCCAGTCAATAAAAGCCGATACCTCACCTTTATGTCTCAGAGTGAGTTATTGATGGTGCATCATTGGTTTTGGCCTATATAGTTGACATATGTCAGCTTTTCATTGCTCTGCTCTGGCTGAAGACGTGAAGCATTTTTACTTTATTTCTCTTCCACCAACTTGTGCTTTCTTTGTTATACCTGAGACAGATCAGTTCAACCCAGTTTAGTTAGGTCTGCCAGTTGCTAGGCTCAGGTTACTTCAAGTCACAGATGCAAGCTGTCCTTCTCAAAAGCCTGAACCCAGACAAAGGGTCTTGGTCTGAAACATCAACTGTTTATTCCTTTCCTAAGAGGCTGCTTGACCTGCCGAGTTGCTCCAGCATTTTGTGTACGTTGCTGTATTCAAAAGCCCGTATCTTCTATCTTACCGAAGGATATCTCACAAACAACTTATCTGTAATTGTTCTCTAGTTTGTCAGATCATTAGCAGGGGTCTCTTGTGTCCACTTTCAATTGATTTCAGCTATCCCTGATTTCACAAAATTGAGGTTGCAGAAAAGTCTTGCAAAATGGGAGCCACCATTCTTTCCACCTCACGGCAAGAACAAAAGCATTTTGTTTGTCTGCTTCCACAGCTTTTGACCTGTTTCAGACAGACATGTTTTCCATATTCCAAGTTTTTCATGGGCTACAACGTGAACCACTAGGGGAGAGGAGAGAGGCAGATGGAAACAGAACCAGAGGCAGGCCAGGTTCGGGAAAGCTCCAGTATGAAACCTGTGGCTAGTACACAGGTGGAGCCAGGAGGGGGAGGAGGACAAAAATGGATAATGGAGTAGGTCTAGGAAAGCTCCATATTTCAGCAACCACAGTATCTTGTGCCTTCACTGTCAATGAGCTGCTTATTTCTTCCTCTCAGTTTGTGTTTAAACCCAATCTTAGTATCAACCTCAAATGTTCATGTAGCTCCTTTGTTGAAACACTTATATTATAGTCAACTGCAGTAATGGCATTAAGATATGTCGTAAGTCTACAGGATAGTGAACTATCTGTACTTCTGTTGTGTGTATATTTAAAATGAGTTTGGAAGAGAGCCAAGACCCCAACAGGATGCAGAGTGGGAAAAGACTAAACTACATCTGGAATACCAGTGCCCCCAGTCGTGAACAGTGACTTAGTAAATGACCTTAAATAAGCTCCCTTTAATCCAGTCTTTTGGTGCACAAATACAGGAAGTGCTCAAAATAAAGTGCACAACATCTGGTCAGGCTTTGCCGAGTGGACCTTGCATTGCTCATTCACCACTCAGAGTCCACGTAGCCAATCCTGTGCATCAAGAACCAATTAGGCGCAGTGCAATGTGAGTGTGGGCGGAGCCAGAATAAGCCCCACCCATAAACCCTAGGCTTGGCTGCCAATTGAAGCCAACAGTAGTTTGCTTTAATGCTTCTGACTGCACTGACATCAAGAAGTACTTCTGAAGTTTTAAAATAAAATTAACAATGAAAACAATTTTAGGAATAAAAAGCAAATATAAAAAATAAATACAAACATTAATTAATACACAAATAATTACAAAAAAGTTAACTTCACTCTGTCTGTCACTCAGTAAGTTGATTCCAGTTCTGATCAGCAAGATCGGGTCTTCTGCAGTTCTCAAGTTCAGCGGTAAACCTGGGCCATGAGCTTCTGTATCATTCTAACTCTAACTCTTTTAACCTGTATTAACACAGAAACTTCTAACAAGGAACTCACTTGGTGACATGAAAACATTACTGACGCTGATTCTAACTGAAAGCACAGTCAGTCTGTGGCACTTGACAACCTCTGTCCTGGTCAGTGGCCACGGTCACTCTCAGGGTCAGAAAGAATGTTGATGACACAGTAAATTACTGCAAAGTGCCTTCAGCTAGGAGTTTTGATTTGGATCAAATGGGAAGGTGCCTCGGGAAAGTTAAGCCCAGAAGTGCACAATGAACTTTGAATAAAGTTTTCTTTTATGTGCCGAGTTTGTTGTCCTTCTTGACACAGTTCTAAATCTCACTTGGTAAATTGGAAGGGAAAATGTAACTGCACTCGACTTCACGGTTAAAATTTAGTCAGATCTGGAATTGACGTGAGCTCAGAATGCATGTGTAAAGAAGGGCTTTACTGTCATCCATCAGATATCCCTTTTGCCTACTCTAAAGAACAGCTTAAAGGGCAGACTATGCGATACACAATGTTCTAGTACTGACAAGGTGGCTATGAAGGTACCTTCAACAGCTCATCCCACTGCATCCTTAAATATATCCTACAGGTAAGATTTCTGAGTATTTAATATGCTTTGTGAACCAAACTCAAATCAGAATGATTGCTGTGTGAAGGGCGTTTAATGGATACACATGGCAAAGCTGCAAGTGAAATAGCTGGTTTGTTGGAATTGCAATGAACATCAGTGCAAAGTTAGCAACAGAGGAACTGCAAGATAGTCAGGGCAGCAGCACCACAATTTGTTAAACCTCCAATGTTTTCCCCACCTCTGCTTTGCTTTGTTGTCACTGAAATATTTAGAAACAAACGTTTTGTAGAATATATCTGTTGTGCCCTTTGGAGAGAGCTACCGAAATAAATGTTGACCTTTATTTTTGGATGAAAAATCTGAACTATTTAAGTGGGATGGTAAAATGTGATCGGTCATGAAATTCTTCATTCCCACAAAATCAAGTAAAAGGCATACCGGAAGTGGCTGCGAAATTAGAATGTAAATTATTGTATTTGCAGATCAGATAATGAAATAAAAATGTGAAGTCATAGTTATAGATCAATGTAGCACCAGTATAAGCCCTTTGGCCAAATCTGTCCATGCTGGCCACACTGCCCACTCAGCTAGTCCCAATTTCTAGCACTTGGCCCAAACCTTCTAAATTCCACCCCTCCATGTGCCTATTCAAGTGTTTATTAAATGATACTATTGTAGCTTCCTCAACCAATTCCTCTGGCAGCTTATTCCATATACTTGTCACGCTCTGCATTAAAAAGTTGCCCCTCAGGTCACCTCTAAATCTTCCCCCTTCTCTCCCTAAAGCTATGTCCCTAGTTTTGTTCTTTCCTACCTGGGGAAAAGACTGCTACCATCCACCTTATTTATTCCTGTCATAATTTTAAACAGCTCATGCCTCATTCTGCTGCATTCCAAGTAATACAGACCTGGTCTGGCCAACCTCTCCCTATAACTCAGGCACTCCAGTCTTGGCAACTTTCTTAGAAACCCTTTATGCATTTTTAAAAAATTTAGCCACATCTTTCCTCTCAGAGGATGACATAAACAGCACACAGTACTCTGTGTGGTCTCACAAGTAATTATACAACTGCAACATAATGTTCCAACTCCTTAACCCAATGCCCCATCTGCTGAAGGTCATCATAAAAACACTTCCACCACCCCTGTCTACTTGTACCACTGCTTGCAACAAACAATGCACTTGTACTTTCAAGTCCCACTGTTACATTACACTCCCATTCATAGCTCAAGTCCAACTACAAAGTACATAGGTTTGACTTTGCAAATTGTATCACCCCACACTTATTTGCACTGAAATCCATTTGCCACTCCTTGGCCCAGGTTCCTAAATGATTAAGGTCCCCTTGTTATCTACAACTGAAAGATAACTTTCCTCTTTATCAACACCTCCTATAAGACCATAAGATATAGGAGCAGGAGTATGCCATTTGATCCATCAAGTCTGCTCCGCCATTCATTCATGGATTGATCCAATTCTTTCAGCCTTCTCCCCATACCCTTTGATGCCCTGGCTAATCAAGAACCTATCTATCTCCACCTTAAATGCACTCAATGACTAGGCCTCCACAGCCGCTTGTAGCAACAAATTCCAGATTTACCAACCTTTGATTAAAGTCCCAATTTTGTATGTACAAACGTACTTATCAATGAAGCCTTATGCTTTCACATCCAAATTATTTGTATAAATAATGAATAACAAAGGTCCCTACATTGATCCCTGCAGCACACCATTATTCATCAAACTCCATTCTGAAAACAACCTTCAACCATCACCCTCTGCTTTCTATCTCCAAGAAGATTTGAATGCACCTAAATAGCTTTCCATGGATTTCATGGGACCTAACCTTCCAGACCAGCTGACAATGCAGGACCTTGTTGAAGGCCTCGCTAAAGTTCAAATAGACAACATCCACAGCCCTTTTTGGTTACTTGTGGTGGCCATGGATTTTTTTTTGTGTTGTTGTACATTATCATGGCTAACTTTTAGAGAATGCTAGTCTCTACATTCCCACAGTACATATTTGTCATTTAACTCTTTCAAGTGCTCACATCCCAAGTTTATTTACGATGTAGTATCCATGAATTCTTTTTGTGTTGTTGCTCACAGAAGTAAGTCAACAAAGGGTTAACTTATTAAAAGACACCCTCTCAAGCAAAAACAAATTTTATTGAAGTTAGCAATTCTCAAACAGCAGTGTTTGGCACAATATATCAAGGTTATAACATATATTCAGTTTTTAAAGATATCCTTTCATGTGCAATACTAAAATGCAAAGTATTTTAAAAAATAATAAAATTAAGTGTTACTAGTGAATTTATCTGACTCTTCTCTTGAAAATAAAGAACATAAGACCATAAGACGTAGGAGCAGAATCAGGCCATCTGACCCATCGAGTCTGCTCCACCATTCAATCATGGCTGATCCTTTATTTTTCTTCTCCTCAATCCCAGTTCGAAGCCTTCTCCCCGTAACCTTTGATGCCATGTCCAATCAAGACCTATCAATCTCTGCCTTAAATATACCCAATGACCTGGCCTCCACAGCTGCATGTGGCAACAAATTCCATGAATTCACCACACTTTGGCTTAACGCCCCTCTATCCTGAGGCTGTTATCCTAGACTCTCCCACCATGGGAAACATCCTTACTCTATCTAGGCCTTTCAACATTCAAAAGGTTTCAATGAGATCCCCCCTCAACCTTTTGAATTTCAGTGAGTACAGACCCAGTGCTATCAAATGTTCCTTGTATGATAACTCTGGAATCATCCTTGTGAATCTCGTCTGGACCCTCTCCAAAGCCAGCACTTCCTTTCTAAGATGAGGGACTGAAAACAGATCACAATACTCAAGGTGAGGCCTCACCAGTGCCTTATAAAACCTCAGCATCACCTCCTTGCTCTTGTATTCTAGACCTCTTGAGATGAATGCTAACATAGCATTTTCCTTCCTCACCACCAACTCAACCTGCAAGTTAACCTTCAGGGTGTTCTGCACAAGGACTCCCAAGTCCCTCTGCATCTCAGATTCCGGACTTACTCCCTGTTTTGTTAATGGTCGACATATTTATTTCTATTACCAAAGTGCATGACCATGCATTTTCCAACATTGTATTTCATTTGCCACTTCCTTGCCGATTCCCTAATCTGTCTAAATCCTTCTGCATCCAACCTGTTTCCTCAACACTACCTGCAAATTTGGCAACAAAGCCATCTATTCCATCATCTAAGTCATTTATATTCAGCATAAAAAGAAGTGGTCCCAACACTGACCCCCATGGAACACCACTAGTCACTGGCAGCCAACCAGAAAAGGATCCTTTTATTCCTGCACTGCCTCCTACCAATCAGCCAATGCTCTAACCATGTTAATAACTTTCTTGTAATACCAGGGCTCTTAACTTGGTAAGCAGCCTCATGTGTGGAACCTTGTCAAAGGCCTTCTGAAAGTCCAAATATACAACATCCACTGCATCTCCTTTATCTATCCTACTTGTAATATCCTCAAAAAATTCCAACAGGTTCGTCAGGCAGGACTTTCCCTAAAGAATATGTTGCCCATCCACTACAGCCACAGTCTCAGGCAAATTGGCGAGGAGGCCTCATGCATTAGCAAAGGTAAATAAAAATAAGGGAGGGACAAGAGGAACAGCCATTGTTGGAGTGGCCATTGTGTGAGCGGGCCAGTGTGAATGTGGGGAGGCTTTTGCTCATTAGGCTTAGGTGACAACAGACTTGGACAAAGTAAGAAGTTCTTCATTCTTTGTCTGTTAATTCATAGAGCAGTTAGAATGACTTGTGTGTTGTGTTCTTTGTGTGAAATCTGGGGAAGGTATGACCCCTATAATTCTCCATAACTTCCACCTTCTCCAATGGGATCCCACAGCCAAGCACATCATTCCCTCCTCCCCACTTCCTGCTTTCCAAACGGATTGGTCCCTATGCGACTCCCGTGTCTATTCATCCCTCCCCACTGATCATCTTCTTGGCACTTATCCTTGCAAGCGGAACAAGTGTTACACCTGCCCTTACGTCTCCACTCTCACTACCATTCAGGGCCCCAAACAGTCCTTCCAATTGAGGTGTCACTTCACCTGTGAGTCTGTTGGGATCATCTACTGTATTCAGAACTCCAGTACGGCCTCCTGTATATTGGTGACATCCAACCTAGATTGGGAGACCACTTCACTGAGCGCCTACACTCTGTCCACCAGAAAAAGTGGGATCTCCTAGTGGCAGCACATTTTAATTCCACATCCCATGCTAGTCTATGACCTCCTCTGCTGTCGCATTGAGGCCACACTCAGGTTAGAGGAGCAACCTTCACCATTCTCCATTCCCGTTTCCCTCTCTCACCTTATTGACTCACCTACCCATCTCCTCCATCTGGTGCTCCTCCCCCTTTTCTTTCATCCGCGGCCCTCTGTCCTCTGTCCCTATCAGATTCCCCCTTCTCTAGCTGTGCATCGCTTTCACAAATCAACTTCCCAGCTCTTTACTTCACCTCTCCCCAACTCCTGGTTTCACTTATCACCTTGTGTTTATTCCTCCTCTCCTCCTGTTTTCTAACTCTGACTCCTCATCTTTCTCTGGTCCTGATGAAGGCCCAAAACATCGACTATACTCTTTGCCATAGATGCTGCCTGGTCTGTAGTGTTCCTCCTGCATTTTGTTTGTGTTACACAGTTTAGACCTGAACCTGAAGTGGACCAATGTCCTTGCAGGGAAGTTTGCTAGCAATGTTGGGCAATTTTAAATTAATTTACGCACCACACACAAAATGCTGGTGGAACGCAGCAGGCCAGGCAGCATCTATAGGGAGAAGTACAGTCGACGTTTCGGGTCGAGACCCTTCGTCAAGACTAACTGAAAGAAGAGATAGTAAGAGATTTGTAAGTGGGAGGGGGAGGGGGAGTTCAGAAATGATAGGGGAAGACAGGAGGGGGAAGGATGAAGCTAAGAGCTGGAAAGGTGATTGGCAAAAGGGATACACAGCTGGAGCAGGGAAAGGATCATGGGATGGGAGGCCTAGGGAGAAAGAAAGGGGGAGGGGAGCACCAGAGGGAGATGGAGAGCAGGCAAGGAGTGATTATGATAGGGACAGAGAGAGAATAAATTAATAGATAGATAGATAAATAAATAAGGGATGGGGTGAGAAGGGGAGTGGGGCATTAATGGAAGATAGAGAAATCAATGTTCATGCCATCAGGTTGGAGGCTACTTAGGCAGAATATAAGGTGTTGTTCCTCCGACCTGAGTGTAGCTTCATCTTGACAGTAGAGGCGGCCGTGGATTGACATATCGGAATGGTAATGACTCTTTGCCATAGATGCTGCCTGGCCTGCTGTGTCCCTTCTCCATTTTGTTTGTGTTACGTAGATTAGACCTGAACCTGAGGTGGACCAATATCCTTGTGGGGAAGTTTGCTAGAGATGTTGGGCAAGTTTAAATTAATTTACGCAATGCACACAAAATGCTGGTGGAACGCAGCAGGCCAGGTATCTGCAGATTTCCTCGTGTTTGCGTTGTTAAATTAATTTGGCAGGGGAGAATGCAAATCAGAGTGACAAGGCTGAGGATAAGGCTGTTGGTTTACAAGCAGAGGCAGTGTATAATGAAACTGTTAGGAAAGACAGGCAGTTGACAGGGCAAAATTGCAGTCAGTGGGGCGAATTGCAGTTTGGGGATAAAATTGAAAAGGTATAGGATACAGAATTGAAGGTTTTATATTTGAGTGCACTACGTATATGGAATAAAATAGATGATCTTTTAGTGTAGCTAGAAATTGGCAGGTATGACATCGTGGGCATCACTGAGTCATGGCTGAAAGAAGATTACATTTGGGAACTCACCATTCAAGGATACATATTGTTTCAAAAGGACAGGCAGGTAGACAGGATATGGTGTGGCTCCATTGGTAAAAAAAAATAAAATCAGATCCTTAGAAAGTGTTAATATAGGATCAAAAAATATAGAATCCTTGTGGGTAGAGTTAACCCAGGCAACCTGTTCATATTCTATACCTTCACAGTATGGTCCGGGTCAATTTTGACCCAGCCCAAGAATCCCCTCATAAACAAAACTGACCAAATTTTGAACCACAGATCTATTTAGAATGTGTAAACAGCCTATCTGACATTAATAAATGGGTGATAAATCTTTAATTAATGCATCAGAGATCTAAAATCCATTTCAATAGATACGGGTCAAATTTGACCCGGAACAGCCACAATGTACAAAAATTTGTAGCACCTGTACAAAGGTATACAATTTTTAAATATTTTTATTTTTGCGTATTTTGGGACACTTTAGGAAAAGTCATCAAATTTCAGCTAAAAAAATGGCATTTAGGGTGTTTTTACTACTGTTAAATGTCAAAACAGGTCAAATTTGACCTGAAACTGCAAGGGTAAAAAGACTCTGAAGGGAATTATATACAGGCCTCCAAACCGTAGCCCGGATATGAGCTACAGATTACAATGGGAGCAAGAAAAGGTTTGTCAAAAGTGCAATGTTACGGTATTCGCTGGGATTTCAATACTGGGGAAATTGAGATTGATGCTGGCCAAAGTTGATTGGAAGGAGACACTAGCAATGTTTTGAAGAGCAACAATGTCTGGAGTTTCTGGGAGCAATTTCGAAGGCATAGATACATACACATCAAAGAAACAGACTATTCTAAAGCAAGGATGATGCAACTGTGGCTGACAAGGGAAGTGAAAACCAACTTAAAAGAAAAAGAGAGGGTATATCATAGAACAAAAATTAGTGGGATGTGAGAGGATTGGGCAACTTTTAAAAACCAACAGAAGGCAACTAAAATAAGTCATGGGGTGGTAGATGAAATATTAAGGCAAACTAGCCAGCAACATCAAAGAGGATATCAAAAGTTTTCTCAGATATATAAAGATTAGAAGAGAGGCGAGAGTAGGTGGACTGCTGGGAAAAAAAGCTGGAAAAGTAGTTCTGGGGGGGTCAAGGAAATTCTGGACAAACTGAATAATTACCTTGCAGCAGCCTTCACTATGGGAGACAGGACAGGATGAACTACACCCCAGCATTCTGAAAGAGGTAGCTGAAGAGATTGTGCAGACATTAGTAATGATCTTTCAAGAATCACTGTATTCTGGAATGGTTGCTGAGGACTGGAAAATTGCAAACTTTACTCCACTCTTTAAGATGGGAGGAAGGCAGAGGAAAGGAAATTATTGGTCAGTTAGTCTGACCACAGTGGTTGGGAAGGTCTTGGAGTCAATTGTTAAGTATATGGTTTTAGGGAGCTTGGAGGCACATGATAAAATAGTCCAAAGTCAGCATAGTACCCTTCAGGGAAAGTCTTCCCTGACAAATTTGTTAGAATTCTATGACAAAATAACAAGCAGGATAAACAAAGGAGATTCAGTTGATTTTGTGCATTTGGATTTTACAAAGGCCTTTGACTAAGTGCCGCACATGAGGCTGCCTTAAAGATATGAGCCCATGGCATTACAGGAAAGATACTGTCATGGATATTCATTGGGTAATTTGTAGTAGGCAAAGAGTGCGAACAACAGGAGCTTTTTCTGATTGGTAGCCAGTGACTAGTGATGTCTGCAGGGGTCAGTGTTGGGACCATTTCTTTTTTTGTTGTACGTCAATGATTTGGATGATGGAATTGACAGCATTGTAGCCAAATTTGTGGATGATACAGAGATAGGTATATGCACAGGTAGCACTGAGGAAGCAGGAAGGCTTCAGGAGTTGGACAGATTAGGAAAATGGGCAAAGAAATGGCAAATGGAATATAGTGTAGAGAAATGTATGGTTATGCATCCAAGTAGAAGGAATAAAAGCAGAAACTATTTTCTAACTGGGCAGAAATTTCAAGATCTGAGGTGCAAAGATCTGGTGAAGGATTCCCTAAAGGTTCGTTTGCAGGTTGAGTCAGAGGTGAGGAAGGCAATGTTAGCATTAATTTCGAGAGGACTAGAATATAAAAGCAAGGATGTAATATGAAGACTTTTTAAAGCACTGGTAAGACCTCAAATGGAGTATTGTTAGGAGTTTCGGGCCCCTTATTTAAGAAAGGATCTGCTGATATTTGAGAGGGTTCAGAGGAGGTCCACGAGAATGATTCTGTGAATGAAGCATTTATTGTATAAGGGACATTTTATGCCTCTGGGGCTGTACACACTGGAGTTTAGAAATCATTGAAATATTTCAAATATTGAAAGGCCTAAATAGAGTGAATGTGGAGAGGATGCTTCCTATAATGGGAGAGTAGTGGACCAGAGGTTACAGTTTGAGAATAGAGAGATGTTCATTTGGAATGGAGATGAGGAATTTCTTTAGCCAGAGGGTGGGGACTCTGTGGAATTTGTTGCCGCAGGCAGCTGTGGAGGTCAGGTCTTGTTGTACTTAAGGCAGAGATTAATGGTTCCTTGATTAGTCAGGGCAGGAAAGGTTATGGGAGAAGGCTGGAGAATGGGGTTGAGAGGGAAATGGAACAGCCATGATAAAATGGAGGAGCTGACTCGATGGGCCCAATGGCCTAATTCTGCTCATATATTTTACAGTCTGATGGACTTATGAACAATGTTGATATTTTTGCAGAGAAATAAATAGTACTTATCCTTAATTAGACAGTTAATTCTGCATTTTTTGGCATTTAATCAGCTTAAGGGATGCTTATTGTCTTAAATAGTCATGACATGTTAAATTATGACCCTTGTCGATGGCTGTTTTAGATTGAAGACAGCTACACTTTGAATTTTAAATGGGTATTTTGGAATGCACGATTATAAGTCATGGAGGACTACTGACAATTAGTGGCCACTGGCCAATCAGTTAGATCAGAGTATTGTAGTAATCTATACAAACAGGCATTAATGAGTTTCAGAATTTATGGGTGAGCTCTGTGAGGTCCTAATGGACGTTTTATTGTAGTCATTGTTCCACGATTGATTGATCAAAGCTCACAAGAGTTCCTTATCCAATACTGATTAGTAAATGATGATACTTTACAACATCATTTTAAAAATTCATTACACCAAAAGCAGATTTTACAAACAGAGTTCAACATACATATGTTTTATATCTTGCTTAGTTGTGTTTGTTGTAGGTGGTCTCTTGGTTATCAATCTAATAGACATGTTGGGTTCAAAGTAACAACAGTTGGAATGTGAATGCTAATGAATTTATGGTGAAAATGCACTGTAAATATTAGTGATTATAAATCAAGATGAGTATTTCTTATCATAAAATATGAATGAAACTTGATCAATGCTGCACATGACAGCAATATGAAAGTTATATTTAAATATTATTATTTTTATTGAAAATCACATCGCATGACAGAATTTTATCTGAATATCTGTACTAAAGTACTTTTTGCACATTCTGATCTCATTGCTGATTTTCATTTCCACTAATTGACTAGATTTTTTGATCCATCACATCTGATTTCTTCCTAATGCAAATGAATTATCATTCTAATTAGGGGATGAAAAAGTTGATGAATTACAATAGGCACCCATAGATGGGTTAGAAGTGCTGGTGTCAAGAGGTGGTACAGAATAAGATAATGCTCAACAAACTGCTCATCGAGAGATTGATATGGCTATTACAAAGGTCGTTTATAATAATGAGATCACTGACAGATGACAGAGTTGTCAAATAACATTTACATTATAGCTATAATGTAAAATGATTTATACAGGATTTTATTCAATCATAATTCCTCATTTAAATGATGTTTTGAAGTAAAACAACTAACCTTCTAATATTTCTTTAATATTACTGGCTGTAAATCTAATTGATTACAATTAAATTTGGATGAAAGGGAACTTTCTAATTCTCATTGATTTTCTGAGCTGATTGTATAAGAATGGAACTTGGGTGAGTACCTGCCAGAGCATTTGGGGACTGAAGTAATAGTGGATCAGTAGGTTAAATTGAACACTTTCCCCTGCTTATATTGGTTTACAAGGTAATGCCGAAAATATTATTTGATGATTTGTAAAGTGACAGAGTAGAACATAATTCTGTTGCAAAAACTTGTTAAACTTTTTTTTAGCATTGAAGATATGTTTGAGAAATATTGTATTTCAGTAATCTCGAAATGCAGCTTGCAATGACTAATTTAATCTTGGTAATATCTCATTTCAAATTCCAGTTGCTCCAAAGAAATTGTCATGCACAAGTAACTACTCCTTCCTTGACATTTATTTTCAAAGACATTTAATCAAGCCCATAGTGTACCACATGTAATTACAGAGTAATTCGTACAGAGCTGTTAGCATAATCCCTCATCAATACTTAATCTTTTGTTTGAAAGTCTAATGCTTGTCATTGGAGATACCTTATATTGTATTTGGAATAAAATAACATTGTTTTCAAGCTTATAATTATATTTGATTTCATTTTGCAATGTTATAAGTTTATTTAGAATAATACTTTCTGCTGCCAAAGGAAATAGTTAAATTTTAAATTTCCATGACAAGATTAAAATAACACTTTACCAGATCAGAAAGATACTTTTACGTAAAGCATCAAATTGTTTCAAACTTAATCTGGAGTTCATGAAAACAAAAAAAAAATTGGTTTACAATTTGGGTTTCATCAAAATGACATTTCAATAGCTTTTTTACATTTCTTGACATTTAAAAGTTCATAGAATATTTTTTAAAAATCAAGATATGTGTGGTTAGTATAGGAAGTTAACATTGTGACAACAGATCAACACAATCTCATTTGATGGCAGCACAGACTCAAGTAGTCAAGCAGCTTCCTTCTTCCTCAATTTCTTACATTCATATATATATTGTTCAATATCTATTATCCTCCCACCACACCTTTCTTAAACAAGACAAAGCTGGAATATTCTGGAAAAGCACAAAGCAATCTTTACCAAAGCAGTCACTACAAATAATATATATGAGAATGTAATGATATTATGGAAAAGTTGACCGATTTGGTTGAGATGGTTGAGGTAAGGAGTCATAGAGAAGTACAGCATAGAAACAGGCCTTTTGGCCAACCTAGTCCATGCCGGAAGCATTTAAATTGCCTCCTCCCATTGATCTCCATACCCCTACCATCCATGTAGCTTGGTCATTTAACTATTGAGTCAGAAATATTAGAAATATTTAGTCAGCCTTGACTTGCCAACAATTACTGTAATTCTGCAAGAATTATCAAAGAAAGATTAGACAGGAAATATCTAAAGTACATTATTAATCAGTAGCTTAAACAAGCTTCAAAGAAAGGTTTATTTCCTGTAACTTGTTTAGATTAGGAGGGAAGAGCATAATACTTCAAAACAACAAACTAATTCAGAAAATAGGGCATATTGGAACTTTCTTGCAGAAAAGTGATCTATTTGGTGTAAAAGAAAATCAGATAGATTTTTCAAAAAACAATTTTGAATTATTTGTAGTATTATAATTATTTTATTTAGAAAATGGAAATAACCTGACTGAAGTTGGTTAACATACTTTCAACATTCTACCATGTCTTTCTACCTTTCATGGGAATGTATCATCTGTTACAATGAGCAAGTTCATTCCATTAGTTTTCAAATACTGCTGTGTGATAAATCAACTACCAATATTGCCCTACACCTATAGGAGTAATACCCAAAGGATTATACAGAATCTGTGGAGTAGTAACAGGACATTTGGTCCAACTAGCCAATGCCGCTTGAACCTCCTGTTTTGTTTCTTCATCTAAGTCCGTCAGAGTAACCCAATTAATTATTGGTAAAGAGGAGTGAGAAAGGAGGCCAGGGAAATAAATAGATTGGATGAAAAGGCAAGGACATGGTAGGTAGGATATGATGTTAAGAAATAAGAGATTTTTCATTTTGGAAGATGTGATAAAAGAGGTGGAGTGGTTTTTAACTGTAACATGAGTCACTAAAATCTAACATATAGAAGCTGAATGCAGCAGAGAAGTAAATGGTAATTTGGCCCTTCTTGCAATGGAATTTGAGCACTAAAGTAGGGGCATCTTGCTCCAATTATATAGGGCACTGGTGGCGTTTTACTTGGAAAATTCTGTACAAGTCTTATCTCCATATCTGTATGAATGATTGCATGATGCTGACAGAAGAAGTAGAAAAGTTGATTGGTTTCTAGGACTGGAATTGGAATTGGTTTATTATTGTCACATATATTGAGTTATAGTGAAAAGCTTGACTTGCATGCTGTTTATACAAATAAGTTCATCACACAGCGCACTGGGGTAGTACAAGGTAAAACCATAATAAAATGCAGAATAAAGTGCAAAGCTATGGAGTAAGTGTAGTACAGATAGAAAATACAATGCAAGTTCATAATGGGGTAGATTGTGAGGTTGGGACCATCTTATTTTAATAATCATAACAGCAGGGTAGAATCTACCCTTGAGCCTGGTGGTATGTGCTTTCAGGCTTTTCTATCTTCTGTCCAAAGGGAAGGGAAGGGTAGGCGGGGTCTTGGATTGTGTTGGCTGCTCTGCTGAGCTAGTGAGAAGTGTTGACAAAGAGTTTTCTCAGCCATAATAGATTTCTCATTTGTAAAGCAGACTGTGCCTATACTTGATTGAGTTAAGAGAATTGGAAGTAACCTCATTAAACTATATTTAAAAAAATATTCTTCACTGGCTTAAACAGTAGAGATGATACTTATGATTGTAGTAGGGGAGAGATGTTAAGGAATCTAGAACAAGAAATCAACCATGATTTTATTGCATAGCAAAGCAAATGATCTATTCTTGCTTCTACTTCTATTGTACTTATGTTTCCTTCCTTCTTAATATATGATACCAGACTGCCCTTAAATGATGGAGAGAGTTTCACATTCTCACTATTCTTCACATAAATACATTTCCTCTGAATAACCTTTTGAATTTCTTATCTTATTTGTTAGTCATCAGTTATATTTTCCCTACAACTGGAAGTATTCTGAATCCACTCTTACAGAATTCCTCAGATCTTGACCAAATTACCTTCCCTGCTCACTTTTGCAAGAGAGAGAAAACCTTGATCTGTACATTCCCAGACTTTTAGTGCCATGCCTGTAAATCTTGGCATCCTCTCCAATTCTCGTCAGGCCTGCACATGCAGGTTCTCCTGTCTCCATCCAGACAGGGAGTTACCTGCCCCTCACTTCTAACTCATCACCTGCAGCCTATCTAAAGCCAGCTCTCATCCACAGCCTTGTTCACCCATTGAACCAGCCTGCCTTGACCAGTATTTGCTAGCTTTACTGTGATTAGTACCTGTTCTCTCCCCTGTGGCTTGTTATTTTGCAGCTTACTATTTAACACATTGGTCACCACTGAATTATCTCCACAGCTCTGTATTTCTCTGTATTTGGGTCAGATTCCTCGGCATTTCCTGACAATTTCCTGATACCCTTAATCTAAGGTAGAAGGAGTCAATTTTCGAAAACCTAGCATATTTATTTTTCAACATAGTCCCCTCCTACACGTACACACTTAGTCCAGCGGTCGTGGAGCATACGGATCCCTTCTTTGTAGAAGTGGTCCACAGCCGGGGGTGATTGATAAGTTCGTGGCCTAAGGTAAAAGGAGATGAGGTATTAAATTCAAACTTTCTGCATTATCACTCAAAGAGTTGAACTGCATGTGCCTGTAATGAGAGCATCTTGAACCTTCAGGTGGTCCACAGCAGGGGTGATTGATAAGTTTGCGGCATAAGATGGAAAGAGATGAGTTATACTGGCCTCATTACATGCACATGCAGTGCAACTCTGAGTGAAAATGCAGAAAGTTGGAAGTTAATAACTCATCTCCTTCTACCTTAGGACACAAACTTATCAATCACTTCTGCTGTGGACCACTTCTGGAGGTCCAAGGTGCCGACTTCAATAAAGAAGAGATCCATATGCTCCATGACTGCTGGACTAAGTGTGTAAATGTAGGAAGAATAAATGTGCTAGGTTTTCTAAAATTGACTCCTTCTACCTTAGGCCACTAACTTATCAATCACCCCTTGTATAAATGGAAGACCAGAACTATATGCAATACTCTGAGCAAGGTGTGATACACATTCAGTACAATGTATCTACATTCCAAATCTGTTCTTTTATAAATAAGCTTTAACCTGAACGTGAACTCGAGGGAGACCAATATCCTTGTGGACCGGTTTTCTAGAGCTGTTGAAGAGGGTTTAAACTAGTTGGGGAGCCAGTTGCTAGGCTACAGCATGGAGCAGTGGATGTAAAGGTAAATGCAGTGTGCAGAGACAGTGAGGAAGGATAGGCAATGAATAAGATGGGTTGAAATGTCGACTTTAATGCAAGAAGTATTAGGAACAAGGGCGATTAAATTAGAGCATGGGTCAGTACATGGAGATATGACATTGTGGTCATTACAAAAACTTGGCTGCCACAAGAGCAGGAACGGCTGCTGGATGTTCCAAGTTTTAGATGTTTCAAAATGGAGAAGGAGGGAGGTAAGAGAGGTGGAGGAATGACATTTCTAATTGGGGACAATATCACATTTGCAGAAAAGGAGGATGTAATGTCAGGATTGCCTACTGAGCCAGTGTAGGTGGAAGTCAGAAAAAGGAAGGGAGCAATAAGGGAGGGAGCAATAAGTCTATTGTGAGTATTAAATAGAACCCCCACAATTCCAAGAGACATCGAGGAGAAGATTGGGAGGCATATTTTGGAAAAATGCAAAAATAACGATGACTTCAACTTCCCTAATATAGATATGGGTGGTGGGGTGGACATATGTCTCTACCAAAGGAGGTGCAAGGTACTCTTTCCATCTGCTGGCCTGCAAGTCCCCCTTGGGCAAGATGCACCATCTAATTAACACCCTGATTAGGGTCAAGTGAAGCCATGGAAGCAGGTGGTAGGTGATCATGTGAGCAGCTGGTGCATACCACAAATCCTGGTTATGAGACCACTAAAGCCAGGCAGACAATTTCTGAAGAGTATTGATTTCGGCTGCGGTCACCTGTCTTGTAAAGACACTGTCCAGAAGAAGGCAATGGCAAACCAAGTCTGTAGAAAAATTTGCCAAGAATAATCTTGGTACAGATGGAAGACCATGATCACTCACATCATATAACACAGCATATAATGATGATGATGAATCTAGATTGGCATCACCTTAGTGCAAATGTGTAAATGAGGTGAAATATGATAGGTGTATCCAAGGAGGATTCCTGACACAATAGGTAGATGAGTCAGTGAGAGGAGAGTCCATATTGAATGGCACTAAACAACGAACCTAGTCAGATGACAGATCTCTTTGTGTGTGAGCATTTCGAGAGTGGATCTCGTGGATGGTGCCAAGGTAGGCATAGGGGTTAGCATGACTCTAATACAGTTGGGGCCGTTAGAATTTGGAGCTCAACCCCAGTGTCCTCTGTAAGGAAATTATAAGACCTTCCCATGGAATGCATGGCTTTCCTCCGGGTGCTCCGGTTTCCTCCCACAGTTCAAAGTAATACCGGCTAGTAGGTTATTTGGTCACCGTAAATTGTTCTGTGATTAGGCTAGGGTTAAATCGGTGGGTTACTGGCAGTGCTAATCAAAGGGCTGAAAGGACTTATTCCATGCTGTGTCGCTAAATTAAAAAATAAATAACTTCAGAGGGAGCAACTCTTTAGCATAGCTTTGGAGAGGAATAGGAGCAGACAGTATGGGCAAATTAATTGTGGGAGGGTAAATTATGATACTGTCAGGTAGGAACTTGGGAGCATAAATTAGGAACAAATATTCAGGAAATTGCACAATGAGAATCTGGAGTTTATTTTGGGAGTAATTGCATGGGGTTCCTGATGGGCTTGAGAAAGGGAGGTAGGGTGATGGAAGCATTGTTGACAAGAGATGTGGAAAATCTATTCAAGAGGAAGAATGAAGGATACTTAAGGTTTGGGAAGAAAGAATCAGACAGGGCTCTAGAGATTCACAAGTAGCCAGGAAGAAGCTTAAGAATGGACTTAGGAGAGCTAGGAGACGACATGTGGTGGCCGTGGCAAGTAGGATTAAGGAAAATTGTAAAGCATTCTACACGCAAATGAAGAACAGAAGGATTGCTAGGACCGATCAGGCATAAAAGATGAAATGTGCTTGGAGTTGGAGGAGGTGGGGATCTCCTTTATTAATACTTTATTTAAGTATTGACCAGTAAAATGGACCTTGACGTTCGTGAGAACAGCATAAAGCTGGCAGATATGCTAGAAGATGTTGACATTAAGAAAGAGGATGTGCTCAAACCTTTGAACAACATTAGAATACAGGAGTCCCAGCATCAGATGGGAGAGACAACAGGTTACTACTGGAGGCAAGAGAAGAGATTGCTATGCCTTTGGTAATGATTTTTGCTTCTTCACTGGCTACAGATGTAGTACAAGAAGATTGGAGGCTGGCAGATGTTATTCTTTTGTTTAAGAAATATAATAGCGATAGTCCTGGGAATTATAGTTCAATGAGTCTTACATCAGTCATAGGCAAATTATTGAGGGGGGATTCTTAGGGAAAGGAGAAAGGATTCAGGAGCATTTGGAGAGCCATAGTCTGGTTAGGAATTATCAGCATAGCTTTTTGAGGTGCAGGGTCTCATGAGCCTGATTGAATTCTTTGTGGATGACCACAAGATACAGGGGCACAATTAGGCCATTCAGCCCTTCAAGCTTGCTCCACTATTCCATCATAGCTGATTAGTCCTCTCAACCCCATTCTTTTGCCTTCTCCCCACATCTTTTAATACCCTTACTAATCAACCTCCATTTTAAATATACTCAATGACTTGGCCTCTACAGCTGTCTGTGGCAATGAATTCCACAGAGTTACTACCCTCTGGCTAAAAAAATTTCTCCTCATCTGTTCTAAATGGACGTCCCTCTATTCTGAGGCTGTGTGCCCTCTGATCCTAGACTCACCCACTATAGGAAACATCCTCTCCACATCCATTCTATCTAGGCCTTTCAATATTTGATAGGTTTCAATGAGATTTTCCCACCCCCACCCCCCCATCCTTCTAAACTCCAGTGTGTATAGGCCCAAGGATATCAAATGTTCCTCCTTCATTCAGCCTTTCATTCCTGAACCTAGTCTTCTCAAAATAGGCAATAGACAATAGGTGCAGGAGTAGGCCATTCAGCCCTTCTAGCCAGCACCACCATTCATTGTGATCATGGCTGATCATACACAATCAGTACCCTGTTCCTGCCCTCTCCCCATATCCCTTGACCCCGCTATCTATAAGATCTCTATCTAACTCTCTCTTGAATGCAACCAGAGACTTGGCCTCCACTGCCTTCTGGGGCAGAGCATTCCACATATCCACCACTCTCTGGGTGAAAAAGTTTTTCCGCATCTGTTCTAAATGGCCTACCCCTTATTCTTAAACTGCGGCCTCTAGTTCTGGACTCACCCATCAGCAGGAACATGCTTCCTGCCTCCAGCGTGTCCAATCCCTTAATCTTATATGTTTCAATCAGATCCCCTCTCATCCTTCTAAATTCCAGTGTATACAAGCCCAGTCGCTCCAATCTTTCAACATATGACAGTCCCGCCATTCCGGGAATTAACCTTGTGAACCTACGCTGCACTCCCTTAATAGCAAGAATGTCCTTCCTCAAATTTGGAGACCAAAACTGCACACAATACTCCAGGTGTGGTCTCACCAGGGCCCTGTACAGCTGCAGAAAGACCTCTTTACTCCTATACTCAATTCCTCTTGTTATAAAGGCCAGCATGCCATTAGCTTTCTTCACTGCCTGCTGTACCTGCATGCTTGCTTTCATTGACTGATGTACAAGAACACCTAGATCTCGTTGTACTTCCCCTTTTCCTAACGACTCCATTTAGATAGTAATCTGCCTTCCTGTTCTTGCCACCAAAGTGGAAAGACTTACATTTATCCACATTAAACTGCATCTGCCATACATTTGCCCACTCACCCAACCTGTCCAAGTCACCCTGCATTCTTATAACATCCTCCTGACATTTCATATTGCCACCCAGCTTTGTATCATTGGCAAATTTGCTAATGTTACTTTTAATCCCTTCATCTAAATCATTAATGTATATTGTAAACAGCTGCAGTCCCAGCACTGAATCTTACAGTACCCCACTGGTCACAGCCTGCCATTCCAAAAGGGACCCGTTAATCCCTACTCTTTGTTTCCTGTCAGCCAGCCAATTTTCAATCCATATCAGTACTCTGCCCCTAATAACATGTGCCCTAATATTGCCCACTAATCTTCTATGTGGGACTTTTATCAAAAGCTTTCTGGAAGTCCAGGTACACTACATCCACTGGTTCTCCCTCATCCATTTTCATAGTTACATCCTCAAAAAAACTCCAGAAGATTAGTCAAGCATGATTTTCCCTTCATAAATCCATGCTGACTCAGACTGATCCTTCTACTGCTATCCAAATGTGTCGTAATTTCCTCTTTTATAATTGACTCCAGTATCTTTCCCATAACTGACGTCAGGCAAACCGGTCTATAATTCCGTTTTCTCTCCCCCTCCTTTCTTGAAAAGTGGGACAACATTAGCCACCCTCCAATCAGCAGGAACTGTTCCTGAATCTATAGAACATTGGAAAATGATTACCAATGCATCCACGATTTCTAGAGCCACCTCCTCAAGTACCCTGGGATGCAGACCATCAGGTCCCAGGTCTTATCAGCCTTCAGACTCAACAGTCTATCCAACACCTTTTCTTGCCTAATATAAATTTCCTTCAGTTCATCCTTTACCCTAGTTCCTTTGGCCACTATTACATCTGGGACATTGTTTGCGTCTTCCCTTGTGAAGACAGATCCAAAGTACCTGTTCAACTTGTCTGCCATTTCTTTGTTCCCCATAATAAATTCACCTATTTCTGTCTTCAATGGCCCAATTTTGGTCTTAATTTTTTTTTGCTATCCACATACCTAAAGAAGCTTTTACTATCCTCCTTTATATTCTTGGCTAGTTTACCTTTGTACCTCATTTTTTCTTGGCGTATTGCCTTTTTTGTTATCTTCAGTTGATCTTTAAAAGCTTCCCAGTCCTCCGGTTTCCCACTCATCTTTGCTATGTTATACTTCTCTTATTTTTATACTGCCCTACACTTCCCTCATCAGCCACGGCCACCCCTTACTCCCCTTAGGATCTTTCTTCCTCTTTGGAATGAACTGATCCTGCACCTTCTGCATTATTCCCAGAAATACCTGCCATTTTTGTTCCACTGTCTTCCCTGCTAGGGTATTGTTCCATTGAACTTTGGCCAGCTCCTCCCTCATAGCTCCATAGCTGAACCCTTTGTTCAACTGTAATACTGACACATCCGATTTTCCCTTCTCCTTCTCAAATTGTAGGTTAAAACATATCATATTATTGTCACTACCTCCTAATGGTTCCTTTACCTCGAGGTCCCTGATCAAATCCAGTTCATTGCACAAAACTAAATCTAGAATTGCCCTCTCCCTGGTAGGCTCCAGTACAAGCTGTTCTAAGAATCCATCTCAGAGGCACTCCACAAACTCCCTTTCTTGGGGTCCAGTACCATTCTGATTCTCCCAGTCTACCTGGATGTTGAAATCCCCCATGACAACTGTATCATTACTTTGAGACACACCAATTTTAACTCTTCATTCAACTTACACCCTACATCCAGACTGCTGTTTGGGGGCCTGTAGATAATTCCCATTAGGGTCTTTCTACCCTTAGAACTTCTCTATCCATACTAACTCTACATCCCCTGATTCTACGTCACCCCCCCTCGCAAGGGACTGAATATCAATCTTCACCAACAGAGCCACCCCACCCCCTCTGCCAGTCAGTCTGTCCTTTCGATAAGATGCATATCCTTGAATATTCATTTCCCAGGCCCTGTCCGCTTGAAGCCATGTCTTTGTTATTCCCACAACATCGTACTTGTGGGAATATCAATATCATATCAATTCCTATTTCACTTGGCCATACTGTATGATCTCTTCTTGAGCTTTCTACTTCATTGATTCTGTTGTCCTTTTTAGACTTTTCTTATTTTAACTTTCCCTTTAACTCCATCCTTATATTTCCAGTTCATCCCCTCCCTCCCCCCCCCCCCCACTACTTAGTTTAAACACATCCGTGTTGCAGTGGCAAACCTATCTGCCAGAATGCTGGTCCCCTGCCTATTAAGGTGCAACCCATCCCTTTTGTACAATTCATCCCTACCCCAAAACAGATCCCAGTGGTCCAAGAATGTAAATCCTTGCTTCCTGCACCAGTTCCTCAGCCACACATTCAGATCCATTATCTCCCTGTTCCTGCCCTCTCCAGCACGAGGAACTGGAAGCAAACCAGAGATAACCACCCTGGAAGTCCTGCTTTTCAGCCTTCTTCCAAGTTCTCTGAAGTCCCGCTGCAGAATGTCCTTCCACTTCTTCCCGATGTCATTTGTGCCGACATGCACTACCACTTCCGGCTGTTCACCTTCACCCTTGAGGATTCCCTGCAATCAGTCCATGATGTCCTGGATCCTAGCACCAGGGAGGCAACACACCATCCTTAAATCTCACCTATTGCTGCAGAAACCCCTTTCCATACCTCTTACTATGGAGTCCCCTACTACCACAGCTCTTCCTGATGTCTGACTCTTCAGCTCTGCTTCTGCACCAATTTTCAGCTCGCAGACCTGTCCGCCTCTCAGACTGGCAGTATCTTCTGTCCTGACAGCTTCCAAGAGGGTGAACCTGTTTACAAGAGGTACACCCCCTGGGGTCTCCTGTACTTCAAGCATCCTTTCCTTCCTTATTATCACCCCCTTTCTCTCTTCTAGTATCCTTAGTGTAACAACCTCACTGTAGCACCTGTCCAGAAAACTCATTTTCACAGATAAACCTGAGGTTTATAAACACGCTCCTTCAGAAGCTGAATCTGGACACACTTTCCACAGCTGTAGCAGCCAGGGGCACCATCATTATCCCTGACCTCCCACATCATGCACACAGCACTCTGAATCAGCTTAGCAGTCATGTCTTCACCCTCTCCAATTGTGCCTGGCATAGTCTCCTCGCTCAGCCTCCTCACCAAAGACTAGCACTTTTCACGCCAGGCACTTCCCAACAGGCTGCTCTGCTGGAGCTTTCCCTCTTTTTACTTGCTTGAGCTTTGCAAGCTGCAAGGTCACCTGACCTCGATTGCCCAATCAGCTGTTTTCTGCTGAGTCTGAGCTATTCAAATCTTGATTGCCAATCAACTGCTAATCAATTCTTGATTGCACTATCCAACTGCCAAAACTGCCAGAATCTCTCGAGCCAAAGACTAGCACTTTTCACACCAGGCACTTCCCTCGACCAGGCTGCTTCCCGAAATGAATATTAACATTGCCTTTGCCTTGGTTACCACTGACTCGACCCACAAGTTCAACTTTATGAAATCCAGAACAAAGATTTCCAAGTCCCTTTGCACCTCTGATTTTTGAATTTACTCCCCATTTAACAATAGTCTACACCTTTATTCCTTTATACCGAAGTACATGACCATATACTGCCACACTATATTCCATCTGCCACTTCTTTGCCTATTCTCCTACTGTGTCTAAGTCCATTTGCAGACTCTCTGCTTACACTACCTGACCCTCCATGTGCCTTCATATCACCTGCAAATTTGGCCACAAAGCCATCGGTTCCATTATCAAAATGAATGACATGTAACATGAAAAGAAGTGGCACCAGCACACCAGCACACTACTACTCACCGGCTGCCAACCAGAAAAGGCCCCCTGCCAGTCAGCCAATCTTCCATACATGCCAGAAACTTTCCTGTAATACCATGGGCTCTTGTGCCTCATAGGCACCCTCTTGTGCGACATTTGTCAAAGGCCTTCTGAGAATCAAAATAAACAACACCCATTGACTCTCCTTTCCCTATCCTGCTTGTTATTTCCTCAAAGAATTCTAACAGATTTGTCAGGTAAGATTTCCCCTTAAGACGACATGGCTTTAAGGTAAGGGGATTAAAGTTCAAGGAAGATATTAGAGGAAGGTTTTTTACTCAGAGTGGTTGGTGCGTGGAATGCAATGCCTGAGTCAGTGATGGAGGCAGTTACATTAGTGAAATTTAAGAGACTACTAGACAGGTATACAGAGGAATTTAAGGTGGAGGGTTATATGGGAGGCAGGGTTTAAGGGTCAGCACAACATTGTGGGCTAAAAGGCCTGTACTGTGCTGTATTGTTCTTTGTTCTTTGAAACCATGCTGATTTTGGGCTATTTTATCAAAAGCCTCCAAGGACCGTGAAGCCTCATCCTTAATAATGGACTCCAATATCTTCCCAACTACTGAAGTCAGGCTAACAGGCCTATAATTTTCTTTCATCTACCTCCCTCTCTTCTTAAAGAGTGGAGTGACATTTGCTGTCTTGAAGTCAACAAGATATATTTCAGAACTAATGTTTTTAGAAATATTGTTACTAATGCCTCCACAATCTTCTCCAGCAGTCCAATATTCACTTTTGCCTCTCTTTTACTTCTTATATGTCTGAAAAATTTTGTAATCTGTTGTTTTATAAAAGCTTCCCAATCCTCCTACTTTCCACTAATTTTTGCTATATTATATGCCCTCTCTATTACTTTTATGCTGTCTTTAAATTTCCTTGTAGCCATGGTTACATCATCCTCTCTTTAGAATACTTCTTCATCTTCAGGATGTATCTATCCTGCACCTTTCAAATTGCCCCCCAATACTCCAGCCACATACGTTTGATTAAAAAATCAGCACAGACACTTCTTGTAGATAATGTACAGCTTTCGTACCATGCTACTGACCATTGCACCCTCTAAATCTTCATTTTTATTGTAACATTCAAGATGATTGTCGATACCTTCAGATTCTTTGTAGTTCTTAGCTTATTGAAGTACTGAAATCGTTTCATTTTAATTTCTGGCCATTTCTGGCATCTCCAAATCTAAATATTTGAAACCACAGTGAGCAAAACTGTTCTGAACTGTTTTACTGGTTATTTCTTGATAGCTAACAGTCACAAAAATCACTGCCTTTTGAACACTAGCACACGCAACTGTTTGCTCTGAGGATGTGTAGTGTCCAGTGGCCAGACAAGTCTGATGCTATTTAGAAACTGTTTGGTGGCAGTCTCCTACACCAAGTAAGTGACTTAGTGGCCCAAGTAAATGAAGGGAATCCCAGCAATTTTCTAGATTAATTTTTGTTCTTTATGTGTCGGCTCAAATAAGCAGCTTTCCGGATTGACTGGAATTCACTATATTTCTAATCATCCTATTTATGGAAAATAACCAATTTTTCATGAGTATAAAGTTTAAGAATTAAATACCTCCCAACCTGATTAATTCTCACTTGATGATCCTTAAACTTCTCTGCATTTCTCAGCTCTGATTTCCTGTCATTGTTATTGTGTTGTAGTTAGTGTACAAGGAACCATAACAAGTAGAGGCTAATATGGTGTTATGCCTCTGAACTCACTCTAGTTAATGCCTTTCACACATTCACTTCCAAATGGGTGAATAGCAGCTTTACGTCAGATAGATGGAACAGCACAGCACACCCTTTACCAGGAATTGTGTTCTTCTGAAAGATCACTGTTTCAAACAAGCAAACCATCAACAAGAGGTTTTCCATGAATGATTGTTCTCAGCCTTTGCCTGAGGTGCTCACTACCAGGCTGAGTAGTCATCAGAAAACCTGAGTAACTCAACATGATATCACAAAATGGCTAAGCCCACTAAATAAAAAAAAGGTAAAGTATCCAAGAATATTGTGACTATGGTGCAGAAGACGTATTATTGAATAAGCTACCGCTGTTTGTCAAACTGTTCCAATAGAGTTTCAGAACTCATTAAAAACTGGATTCAGGCATGGATAATAGAGGTGGATTCCGGAGATGAAATGAGAATTATATCCCTCACCATGTTACAGAAAAGTTGTATGGATGTTAAAAAAACAGAAAAAGCTAAATATGATAGAATCTTAGGTCCTTTCAACAGAACTATGGAAACAGTATTGGCCTGAAATGTTTCTTGCTCACTCCAGAGCTACTTTTGACATGCTGAGTATGTGTCAGTTTTAATTCAGAATTTGACAGAATTTTCCATCTATTATGGAAACCAGGGGAAATCTTTAAAGTGACTTGGCTCATAATTAGAATGGAAAAAGTAGATGGCTGTGGTCATTGAAGGGTAATCATCATAAGTCAGAATGTCATTGCAGAAGCTCATCAGAGTCTAACTGTTTTCTGCTTTATAGGTGCATTTCTCTCCATTACCTCACTATTTGAAACATTTCCACTATGTACAAGGTACAAACAAGGATTATAATAGAATACTCTTTGTTAACCAGGGTAAACTCAGTCGCAAATTTTTAATACCTTCCAGGATAAAGCAGCCTCTACGTTCACATTTGCATCCTCTGCTGTAACCAACATGGCTGCAGTGTGTTCTTATTCTTCTGCAATGCAATTACTCGAAAGAACCTCCCAGTCTTTCAGCCTCTGCCATTAGAAAAGATAAAGGCAGCAGCAACTGGCAACATGCTACTTACGAGTTCCTACTTAAGGCCTACGTTGTTACCCTCATTTTGGCCTGGTACTGGAACTAGTGACGGAAATTGCTGGAGCTCCTTAACTAATTGCACAGATGGATTTCAATAGTTAGGGAATGATGCACATCACTACTTTGCCAGTGATGGGCAATAAATGTTGCAAAGTCCAGTTTCTGTGAAGAAATACATTAAACAAAACAGAATTCAAAGTAAATTTGAAAAATGGGAGGAGAGGACAACTTTCCAATCCAGGTGTGTACAAATTTGCCTTCGGCAAGGTTTTGAAAACTCAAACTATGATCTGATGCCAACATAACAAAATATGCAAAATGTTTACTTCTGTATATAATGAGGCAGACCTTCTTGCTGTCTTATGTTAATAGAAAAGAATCCACACAGATTATTCCTTGACTATTAACTTATCTTGATCCAATTTTCTTCTGTTCATTGAACAAAGAACATAGAACAGTGTAGCATGGGAACAGGCCCTTCGGCCCATAATGTTGTGCCTAACCACTTTAATTAGTAATCAAATGGCCAACTAATCTAATCCTTCTGCCTACACAATTCCTCAAATCCATGTGCCTATCTGAATGTCTCATAAAAACCTCTAATGTATCTGCCTCTAGCACCACTCCCCGCAGCACATTCCGGGTGCCAAGCACTGTCTGTGTAAAAATACATGCCTCTCACATCTCCTTCGAAATTAGTCCCTCTTAGCTTAAATGGATGTGCTCGAGTAGTAGCCATTTCAACTCTGGGAAAAAGATGCTGTCTGTCTATTCTATCCGTGTCTCTGATAATCTTATAAACATCTACCAGATCTCCCCTCGGCCTCTGTTGCTCCAGAGAAAACAACCAGTTTGCCCAACCTCTCATTATAGCACATGCCCTCTGATCCAGGCAGCATCCTGGTAAACCTCTTCTGCACCCTCTCCAAAGTCTTGACATTCTTCTTATAATGGAACAATCAGAATTGTACACAATTCTCCAGAAGCCTAACTAGAGCTTTATAAAGATGTGACATAATTTTCTGACTTTTGAACTCAATAGCTCATCTTCAAGTTAAACTCCATCTGCCATTTCTCTGATCATATCTGCAACTAATCAACATCCCACTGTATTCTTTACCAGTCCTGTACGTTACCCACAACACCACCAATCTTCACATCATCTGCAGATTTACTAATCCACCTATCTGCATTTTCATCCAGGGCATACGTTGTATATATACAATGTATATAATCACAGATCTCCAGCTAGAATCAGGCCCTTCAACCACTACCCTCTGATGTTGATAGGCAAGGCAGTTCTGAATCGAAATAACTAAATTACCATGGATCCCTTGTCTTTTAATCTTCTGGATTAGCCTCCCATGAGGACCTTTGTCAAACACCTTACTAAAATCCATGTAAACAACATCCATAGCTCCATGCAACACACACAAAATGCTGGAGGAATTCAGCAGGCCAGGCAGTATCTATGGAAAAGAGTGCAGTCAACGTTTTGGGCCGAGACTCTTTGGCAGGACTGTGTTCTCTACAGCTCTTCCTTCATCAATCACCCTCATCACTGTGGTGAACTACATATACCTGTCTGGACACGACCCCTGCTGACTGCTCCTGTGGCTCCTCCCACAGACCGTGGCTCCTCCCACGGACTCCAGTATAAAGGCGATTGGAGGCACAGCCCCAGCCTCAGTCTCCAGGATGTTGTGTGGTGGTCACTTGCTGCTTGTTCTTTCTTCCAGCCAATAAAAGCCTATATCTCGCCTCACGTCTCCGAGAGTTATTGATGGTGCATCAATCACCTCATCAAAAAACGTGTTGGCTCTGCCTATATAGGTCAATAGTTTTTCAGATGCTCATAAATCGTATCCCTTAGAATTCTCTCCTATAACTTCCCTACACTGATGTGAGACTCACTGGTCTATAGTTTCCAGGATTATCCTTGGTTTCCTTCTTGAATAATGTGACAACAGTAACTCTCAACAGATCACCAGGACTTTACTTGTGAAAAGAGAGGACACAACATTATTGGTCAAAGCTATAGCAATTTCTTCTCTCACTTCTCTCAATAGCCAAGGGTATATCCCATCAGGCCGTGGGGATTTACCAATTTCACGACTCTTTAAGAAACTCAGCACTATCTCTTCCTTTGCTTTGAAATGCCTTGGCATATTAAAGTATTTATTGAGAACTTCACCCACATCTTGGCATCCAAGCAAATATTCACACTTTTATCCTTGAGTGGTCCTATCCTCTCCCTAGTTATCCTTTTGCTCTTACTGTATATATAGAATGCCTAAGGAATGATTATTGTGCCAATGAGATTCAACTCATCCTGGTTCAGGAAAATACACAGCATCCTCAGCATATTTGCACAGTATACATCAAGCCATTCACATTTTCTCAAAACCCCATTCTGCTTTTCAGCATTGGTTAACTATGCCATACAGTACCAGAATGGCCATACGTTTGTTCTTCCCTTTGTAATAAGATATTTCCATTTTATAACAATTATCCTGAATTTAAGACTTGTAATTGCCTTGACAGTTTAATTTCTCCCTAGATAATGTTTATGGATCTGTAATGTAGATTTTTCCAACTCTTGTTTATTGGATATGGAATTTTCTGGGAAGGCAGCATTTTTACTCATCTCTAATTATCCTGGGTCAGATAGTGCTGAGCCATGTTCTTGCAGTGCCACAAATCTGCTGGAAATTTAAATTTCCGTGACATCACACATAATCCATTCCTCATATTTAATAATGGAATCACACTCAATTACACCCAAGTTTTACTTATTCCCAGAGAACATTAATAAATTATTAAATGTCCTCTGGGATGTAATCAGAGGGTAATAAAAGTGGTAGATACTCTGAGAAACCAAGTGATGGGTTTGCCCACTTCCAAAGATGTGATCATACTGTATTATCTGGTTTTACACTGTACTATTAAGGGATGCTCCACTATTGAAAGTGGTGTCTTTTACATGGGAAATGAAACCACAGTCCTTTAATCTTCTTCTATTGTGTGAAAGATCCCTTGTTTCTGTGTTTCCTGTATGATTATAATGAGCACAATTTAATTTTATTTCATTACATGTAGTAGCATCATGACATCCTGAAAAGGTAAAAGGCAATTAAAAAAACTTAAGTCCTGCTGTGTTTGCTTTCTGTATTTGGAATGGGGAAATTGATGGAGATGCAACATGGAAAAAGGGATTAGTGTAGCTCCAGGGAGCCAATGGGCCTATTGCCTTACTGTGCGTTTTTGATCTTATAAACTTTTTACTTTCTTTTAATGATTTAAAAGAAACAAAAACTTCTCAAATCAAATTCTTTGGTACTGGCAATGGACTTCAAGTGAATGGTCAATTAACTTACAACTGAAAGATTCTATTATGCAGCATGCAGCTGAGAACATTGCATGTGACTCCAAATGTCACGCTCTTGTAAGACACAAGGACCAAAGGAAAACACTCATTAAGTCTCCACTGCAGATGGTGAGAGGGAATGACAAAAAAAGGCTAAGAGGAAAGAAAGGATTATGGCATCTGTTGAGTAAGTGAGCTTCAGGACCTCAAGTGTCAGATTGAATCACCTGGAATCGATTGTATTAGGCTACTGGGGAAGGTCAGTGTGAAGATCACCTGTCATTGCTGGGGGTAGGGAATCAGAATTGTCCAGAGGGCTTCAATGTGGAGGTTTCAGGAACACAAGAGAACTATCACAAGAAGGAGAATTTTACTTAAAAGTCGATCTGCTTGACAAGGTTGCAGCACCTTTAACTTCAGCAAAACTGAACTTACATTTCAACAACATCTTAATAGTTATAATGGAATTCTGAAAGCAAAGCAAAATCCTGGCCAGCTTAAGCAACTGAGCTTGCAAAGCCTATTCAGAGGAAGAGTAAAGGCATTACATACATGAGCAAGATGAAGATGGCAATGACCTAGAAAGATTGTAGAAAATGGTCATGTTGCATCAAAGTTGAATGAACATTTCAGTGCACATTGAAAGAAAGAAGTATTGATGCAATTTGTCACTGGAGCAGCAATGAGAGTGATGAACAGGAAAGGAAGTGAGTGAAAAACTATGAGAGAAAAGCAAAGTTGCCCCTTCTAATTGTTCTACAGCAAGGATTTAATAGGTGGAAACTAATTAGTTTAGGGAGAGAGTCTGGAGGCAGAGCGGAGTAATGATGGCGCTAAACGACGACTCTTTTGCTTGCATCTTCGGAAACAGCTCTATTTCCATCTTTGATATTTTATTTTTCATTTTCAGAGTTCTTTTGAGGACCATGAACTGAAGTTACACACTGACTTTGGTTCTTTGCGGGAATAGAAACTGCTCTCAGGGTTTCATAATTGTCCATTGTTCGGCACACCAAGGGCTCGGCCAAAGAGTCTGGCTCGGATTTGGAAGTCTAGGATCTCGTGGCTCTGGAGATGCCTGGAGAACCGAGATCTTTGAGATCTTCAGGCTCAGAGGTTGAAAAGTGTGACAGAACGGACTTTTAACATCGTAAACCAGCGAGTTGTTTGTTATGTCTACCTGCTCACTGTGAAAACAGAGACATCAGCTTCTCCCTTGTTAGGCAGAGATAGAGCCTGTGGCATGTCATATTTCGGGTGAAACGCAATGTCTTTGGGGTAACTGCAAGTCTGTGGCTTTGCTGTTGCTTTGTTCACACTTGACTGCTCAGTGGCAGGTGCCGATGCTTTTTTCTTGCCGGTGGGGATTGTTACTTGCTGCCGCTTACGTGCAGGAGGAGGGGAGCTGGGGGGGGTACTTTGGGGTTCTAATATTTAACTGTTGTTCATTCTTTGGGGCACTACTCTGTTTTTGTGGATGGTTGCGAAGAAAAAGCATTTCAGGATGTATATTGTATACATTTCTCTGACATTAAATTGGATCTTTGAACCTTTGAATAAAAGGGAACCATTTGTATCAGCTGTTCACAAAAAGTACCTGAGGTATTTTGAGAGGAAATTGAAAATCATGATTCACTTGAAGTGGATGTTATACTTTCATTCGCAAAACATAACCTGCACCTTACAGTAGAGGCCCACTCTGAGTTACAAACTCCTGACTTATATACACCTGTACATACCAAATAACTCCTATAAATGTAATTACATTTAAATGCAAACCATTCTTAGTAAACACCTGTTTAAATTTAACCTTTCCACAGTAATCAGATATCATTGTCTCTTTAGAACACAGGCTGCCATTTGCACTATTTAAGAAAGTCGCTTTGGAAATTGACAAGCAATTAATTCTATTGATATTTTGGCAACGATACTTCATGTTAACTATCATTGATACTTCAAGGCTAACAAAACTGGCCAGTGAGTGTGAGATATCCTGATTTTATACAGCTATAATAAGACAAGGGAAGGCAATAAACAGATGATTGTATTAAATGGCCCTCATCAACATCATCCATTACAATCCTATGGAGTTGTGGTTACTACAGTGAGTGACTTTGTGCATTTGCCAACTTATGGATAAATCATCTGTAAAAATTGAATCCATTTGTAACCCAGAGATGGCCTGTCTGAAATCAAATTATGAAAGTATCTGTTTATCAAGGCACACTATTGATTACATTGACTAGTCCCAGTCATGAGTTGTTTGAATAATCATCATATTTTGAAGCATAAAAACTGCCTGAGACATCATAACTCATGGTCATCAATTCAACCCGATGGAACTGAGAGTTTATATTCCATTTATAAAGACTCATTTTTTTGTTTAATGAAACATACAGTGAAATGCTTTGTTTTGAGTCAAATCAAAATAATGAGGACTGTGTTGGGCAGCCTGCAATTGTCACCATGTTTCTGGGGCCAGGTAGCATGCCTATAACTTATTAACCCTAATAAATGTCTTTGGACTGTGGGAGGAACCTGGAGCACCTAGAGGAAACCCATGCAGTCACAGGGAGACTGTATAAACTCCTTACAGACAGTGACAGGAATCGAACCCCATTCTTACAGTTGTTGATGTAAAGCATTGTATTAATCACTATGCTACCATGATGCCTACTACTATACCAAACAGAGCAAAGATGTACACAGCTTGAGATAAGAGCCATTGTTTACTGGTGATGATCCATTGTAGCCTTAGCAGCATCCTATCCACAAGAAGCAGAATAATCGCTGCTAGATCCAGACCAGAATTGCCCTTTTATTGATAAATGGGTTGCTTTTACAATTGGTAATTTCTGTTCTAATCTTGTTTTGGACCACTAAAAGCATTTGTTAAATTGAGGGGGTTGAAGTGTGCGGGGGAAGTGAGGAAGAAATGGAATAACCTCAAGGCACTAGGACCCCAGGGCACTTTTCTAATGATAGATACTAAACATGTTGTGATATTTGAAGTAGAGATTGTACAGATGGCATTCACACAGCACATTTCCACTGCTAACAAATGGTTGCTTGAAAAATCTAATTCCTCTTCCTTTCCTACATGACATGAGGATACTAAAACACATTTTTATGCAAAATTCTTCAGAGAATTTCCATCCAGATATTCTGAATAGCAGGTTTGTTTTTGCTGCTCAACTTGAAAATGGCATTCTCCATTAGGCACTGCCCATGGTAAGGTTTGACTGAAGCAATGGCAACAGGGGCTGTTGCCATTGGGGAATTCGGGGAAACGTCGGCTATTAATTGGAGACACGAGAGACTGCTGATACTGGTCTAGATGAAGGATCTCAACCCAAAACAAAGATTATCCATTTCCTTCCAGAGATGTCACCTGACCCTCTGAGATCCTCCAGCAGTTTTTGCTCCATTAATCAGTTATCCAAGGATGTTGTCAATGAGGAGGCAAGTCTATATTGAGCAGTCACACAATATTGCTGGATGAAGCAGGAGAGAAACAGTATTAAATCACTTGTATTATAATGAATTCTATTTGTATAGTATATATAAGAGCAAGCTTGTAATATTGAGGCTTTATAGCAGTCTTGGGCCCCTTATCTAAGAAAAGATATGTTGGCGTCTGAGAGGATCCAGAGGAGGGACATGAGAATGATTCTGGGAATGAAAGGGTTAATATATGAGGAACATTTGGTGGTCTTAGGCCTGTACCCACCAGAGTTTAGAAGAATGAGGGAGGATCTCATTGAAACATTAAATATTGAAATGCCTCGATAAAGTAGATGTTGAGAGAATGTTTCCTATAGTAGGGGAATCTAGGACCAAAGAGCACAGACTCAGAACATAGGTGCATCCCTTTAGAACTGAAATGATGAGGAAATTTTTTAGCTAGTGGGCGGTGAATCTGCGGAATTCATTGTGACAGATGGTTGTGGGGGCTAAGCCATTGGGTATATTTTAAGAAGCGGTTAGTAGGATCTTGATTAGTAAGGACATCAAGAAAGAAGGCAGGAGAATGGGGTTGAGAGGGATAATAAATCAGACATGATAAATTGTCAGAGCAGACTCAATGGGCCAAATTGCCGACATCTAATTCTATGTCTTATGGTCTAATTTACCATCATACATTTGCTTTTTTTAAGTTATGCAATCTCAGAATATGGTACAGAATAGTGCAAGAATCATTATTTCAGTCCATTATGTCCATGCTAACTATAACCCAAATTAAAACAAATCTGCCTGCACGTACTCTATATCCCTCCATTCCCTACCTGTTCATGTGCCTTTTTAAATGCCTCTTAGCTTTTACCTTAGAGCCTCCAGAGTTCTCAAGTTCTCTGAGTAATAATACAACAAGATTAAGATTACAATTACCCCTGGCATTGCCTCCAGAGAGAAGAATAAGACTATCTTTGAAGTCTGGAACATTGCTCTCATCTCTTGAGATGAATGTGCCTGAGGATGTTCTCTTTCAAATCCTCATCTATATTAAAAACTTGCTTAGGAGAGCAGTATATTCCTTAAGTCACTTTAGGTCCTTGGGAAAATATTTTGCCTCCCTGGAATCCTCCCTTTCTGATTGTTGATATTGACCTTTAATATAATGCACTTTCTGAAATGCACCACCTGTCTTCCATTCTTTTAGGCCATGTCTTTACAGTATTGCTTCATGCTAGATCATCTTCAAATTTAGCAGCATGTGCCTTTGATTCAGATCTTTCTAACAATGCATTTAACCATTTTTCAGTACTCTGCCCTACATAACTTTCAGTGCATTGCCTGGGGTGACATTTTATTTTAGTTCACACCATTAAAGGATGTTTGTATCATCAATGCTGCAAGATTGGGTGAAAAACAGGTGACCACCAGAAGCTCAGCATTCTCAGTTAGTAGTTATGTTCAGCTGCCCAATTCTCAGCCTCCATTTCTTTGCCCACCTTCCCTGTTGATCTAGATCCTGTTGCAACTTTACACAATCCTATTCACTGTACTGTCAACTTTAATGACAACTGCAAACTTACAAATCATGGCACATATTTTGTGATCCTATAATATACAACAGAGGACCCAGCTCCATTTGATGTGGCACATCACAGGTCTCAGGCCTATGCTCTGAAAAACAAACCTCCACTACGTCTCTCTGCTTCTTACCACCAAGCTAGTGTTGTATTCAGCTGGGATCCCATTTGTGCTAACCTTCAGAATCAGCCTACTGTGCAGGACCCTGTCACAATCCTTACTAAACTCTAGGTACAGTTATGCTACCTATCCCAAATCAGTTCTTGTCTTTCCAAATTCAAATATATCCTGGTTCACAGAATTGCTTCTAATAACTTGTCATTACTGATGTAAGGCTCATTGGTTTATTCCTGCTGCCCTTCTTAAATATTGATGCAATAATAGCTGTCCTCCAATCTCCCAGTACCTAGGCTGTGGATACCAAAGTTACAAAAATCTCTGCTAGGTCCCTGGGAACTCCTTCCTTGCTTCTCTTGACATATGAAGAACATCAGGTCAGGCCCTGAGGACATCCACTATGTGTTTCAGGACCTCCAACACCTCCTTAATTTTAATATTGGTTTCATGCATGATATCAATGTTCCATCATTTCACTAGATTCCATGACCTTCTCCACAGGAAGTACAAAAATGAAGCATTTATCTAAACCCCTTGTCCTTTTCCAAAGACTTCACACATGGAGTACCATTTTGACATTTAAAGGGACTACCTATCTACCATTTTATCAATCCCTTATCCACCATTCTATCCCCACCTACCATTTTACTCTGAACATACTTTTTGAATCTTTTAGTATTCTCCTTTACCTCACCTGCCAGACTTTAATACCCATTTCCCCTGAAAAACCTGTTTCTATTAAAGTCAATATTAAATAAGATACAGATAAGCATAAGGAAGTGGTGAGGTAACTATTGTCCATGCTCTGGAGCCTCCCAATGTCTGAGTTATCACTCCGACCAGATCAAGTTGGCAATACCTTTCCATGAGGGATCCTTATAAAAGTTCCAGATAAGAAACTTTTAACCTAAAAAATTTTGGCAGAATTGGGCCTGTTACAGAGGGCAGCTCTTAATTCTCACTATCAATCCACATAATAGACATAATGAGAAAAATAATACAACATTACAGCAGTATATGTTATGAAGAAATGTTATTCCTTACCTAAGTGTACTTGATCATGGCTATTGTTTCCATCGGCGGCAAAAATTGGTTAACTCTAGAAAACAAATAATGTTTCAATAAAATTAATCTCTCTGCCTTGTGGCCTGGTTCTGGGGCAAGGACGAGTGGGTGTTTGGGAATGAATTAAAAATCTTGGTATACATACGAGAAAAGAAACTGAGAAGAGTGTTGGGACATAAATATCCTGGGGAAAAAAAAGTTGTGGAACGTAGATATATTTTGAAAGATGTAAATAGTTCTTAAACACAGACAAACACAGGATATTTATTTTACTTATCTGTTTCTAAAATGATTGGAACCTTGTTACAAATGTAAATTCATGTGATTCTGGACCAGGGCCTCTACTGATAGTTCTCTGTTATCCAGCACTCTGGAATGTAAAACTTCGAATTTGTAATGGTTGAAAAATGTGTTGTGCTACACTGCAGCTTCTAATCTCAACAAGTGTACCCTTGTCTTAAAAATCACATCACCACATTACAGGTCACCAAGCGAATGCTTACAACAAGAGAGTCAATTACATTTCATCCTGTCGATAACAGCAATCGCCTCTAAGATAACAGAATCTATACAGACAAAATAAACATGGCAGTACATTCCCAGACAAGCTACTGCTGTAGGAAGCATGAAGCTGACTGAACTTTGCTGTTGGTAAATGTAATGTAACAGATAATTAAATTGATATAAATATAGAATAAAAGCTTCTTTGTAAATATCAACATGCTTCGCTGCATAGCAAGATTATTAGCTTAAGAAATCAAGATTTTATGGGATTTAATTGACAAATCATTAATGCAGTTAAACCATAATTTAGTTAGAAAAGAAAACAAGAAAGTGGAAGATCATTTAGTACACGGAAGCTCAGTGCTTTAACTAGCAGCAAATATTCACTACCTCAATGAGACTGCAGATTGAAGAACTGGAGTAGTGTTTTTTTTCTAATGTAATCAAGCAGACTATATTTGAATTTCCGTTTCAGTACTGGACTTACCATTAAGTCCAGTTGTGAAAACTGATGTGCTAGGGAGAGGGTCTGAATGCTCTTTACACATGGGTTGTTGACACGTGGAAAAAGCAAAGGTAAGTAAATGCTACTTCAGTGTTTGTTTAATCTTCCACAGTGCATTTATTTTAAAGATATTTTCAATGTTTTGAAATATTGTTCGAGTGTCTTTGGATTAACTGAAAGGAATAAAATGCCAAAGGCTGTGACACTGGGCTCGCTGCAGTATCTTGCCTGAGGCCTATTCACAGAGCAAACTCCATGTCTTGGGTTGCCTTTCAGATCCAATGAGACTGGATCTTCCTAGATTACGGAAAAATACAGGTGGGTGGGAATTGTGGCAAAGAGTACATGGTCCAGTCCTTTACCTGCTGGAAACATTTTTACACATATTTACAAGCTTTAGACATCCCCATTTTGCTTTATTTTACATTTCCCTTATTAACACCATTTTAATATTTCATACATATCATTACAGCCTTCCTTCTTTCTTTCTTTTTATCTAGAGAGCTTGAGTGTTTTACAGTTTTTGTCCTGGTTATGTCATCCACACTTGGGATTGTGCTTTCCTCCAAACCTTTGAACTGACTGACCAAAGATGGGCATAGTAAATCATAGTAAATCTGTTCGTATTTGGCATACTCCAGCTATTAACACATGATGAAAGAGCCTGGAAATAGGATTGGAATAGATGACTCTTACATGAAGCTGGTATTAGCTTCTTAATTTAATTGCTATAATTCCTGATGTTACAGGTCTCAGGCCTTCAGATTCAGCCCATTTTATGTTCTACATATGTTCAATGAATAAAATTCCACTTATACCTTTGGTAATATTTTCACACAACGAGCATTACTTTATAAGAATATTTTTATCATATGTATACAGTCAATGGTCTTGCCAACTGGAAGTACATAATGGGAATTCAAATAACATTGTCTATGATGATAGACTATTTAAAATAACTATTTTATATATTTAATTTTGTTTCTGAATTCCTTACCATCATAAATAACGTAATAAATTTGAGTGACAAATATTTCCCCACTGGCATCTCCATCAGGGACATGGGCTCTCTTGGCTGAAATTAAGGTGGGAGCAGGTTGTGCATTTTTCCAACTACATGAATAATAGTTTGTATTTTAATGCAGTAAGATGCCCAAAGGCTTTCACAGAAATGTTATGAACAAAATTTGATTCAAAGATGAAGTTGCAGATATTATAACAGAGAAGCAAAACCTTAGTTAGACACTAAGAGTGAAGTGAAGTGAGAGAGGAGGAGAGACAAGAAGGTTTAAGGAGCGTATTTTAATTTTTAGGGGTTTGTCAGCAAAAAGAACTACCATCAATGAACACACCACCGTATCTTGTATGATCAAGTGTGTATATTTCATACTGATATAGGTCAGGAGAAGATTACCAAGATGGTGAAGGGTGAAGCTAGTGTATGTAGGTATAAATAAACTTGGACAGGAATATTAAAAACAGGAGATTGCTTAATGGAGTCAATGGGCTGAGAGGCTCTGGTCTTGAGGGCATAGTGCAAGGTAGGACATTTTCAACAGAATCTTCATCTCATGTTTACAAAGAATAGGGTATGAAAAAAGGTCAAGTCTCTGTTGGGAGAATCGAAGTAACAAGTGTAAAGTTGAGGGTTACAGTAAAGATAAAATGGGACCAATGTAGTATTGACTAACATTATGGATGTAGAAATCAGTGGTCATGGGAATAATAATGTTCTAAAGCAGGATTTTCATCTGGGGCAAATTTAACACCAAGAGTACTAACAGTTTGGATCACTCTGAGATAGTAGGTAGAGGAGAGATAGATGTCATAGGTATAAAACACGGTTTATTACAGAGACTGTGGGCGATGGGTTCAGTCTTCAAAATATAAGTTGTAGCAAATTTAGGATGCTGATGGATTGAGAGAGGTGATGAGGTAGAGCTAGATATACATAAACTCAAAAATATGTACATAAATAAAAATACTGTGCATCTATGGGAAGAGATTATGGACAATGCTTCAGCATAAACACAGATAGGACCTAACCTGTTGAGTATTTCCAGCATTTTCTGTTTTTATTTTAGATTTCCAGCAATTTTTTTCCATTTTTACTCCACCATTCCTATCAGTGGCTGAAGGAAAGTTGAGAAGGATGAAAAAGGTAGTTTATTTAGTGTGTGCATGGGAATTCTTTTGGGGCAAAACTAAGATGTTGGCAGGACTCATGGGGCCCAAAAGCTGCTCAAAATACTCCAAATGTCTGACCAATGCCTTAAAAGCTCCACTATTAAATCCCTGCTTCCTTGCTGTTCCTCTTGAAATGAATGCTACTTGCATTTGCCTTCTTTACTACTGACTCAACCTGCAGATTAACCTTAAGGGAGTCTTATACTAGGAACCCTGCCGAAGTGTTTCGGCCCAAAACATTGACTGTGCTTTTTTCCATAGATGCTGCCTGGCCTACAGAGTTCCTCTACAATTCTCTGTGTGTTGCCCGGAATTCCAGTATCTGCAGATTTTCTCTTGTCTAAGAACCCAAGAACCTTTGCACCTCTGGTATCTGAATACACTTTATGTTTAGAAAATAGTCCACTCCTATATTCCTTCTACCAAAGTGCATGACCATATACTTCCATCTGCCACTTCTTTGCCCAATCAGTCCATGTCAGTCTGCAGACTCCCTGCTTCCTCAAAATTGCCTCCCTCTTACCTATCTTTATATTGTCTGTAAACTTGGCCACAAAATCATCAATTCATCATTCAGATCATCAGCATATAAACATGAAAAGTTGTGGGCCCAAAACTGACCCTCGAGGAACACCAGTCAGTAGTCACTAGCAGCAACCACTGATGTCAGGCTAACTGGCCTTCTGCCTCCCTCCCTTCTTAAAAAGTGGAGAGAAATTTGCAATTTTTCAGTCCTCCAGAAATATTCCAGGGTGTAGTGATTCCTGAAAGATCACTACTGATGTCTCCACTATCCGTTCAGCTACCCCTTTCAGAACAGTTATGTGTAGCCCATCTGGTACAAGTGACATATTGAACTTCAGTTCCATCAGCTTCCCAAGCACCTTCTCTGTAGTAAGAATGACTGCACTCAGTTTTGCCCCATGACACATTCAATTTTCTGGCATGCTGCTGGTGTCTTCCACAGTGAAAACAGACGAAAAATGCTTGTTCAGCTTGTCCACCATTTCTTTGTTCTCCATTACTAACCCTCCAGCGTCATTGTCCAACAATCTAATGTTCACCCTTACTCCTGTTTAATCTTTATACAGAATATTTAAAAAAAAAACTTTTGGGATCCACTTATATATTATTGGCTAGCTGTGGTAAACTATGTATACCTGTCTGGACACGCCCCTCTGCTGACTGCTCCCGTGGCTGCTCCCACAGACCCCTGTATAAAGGCGATTGTGTCACTGCTCCTCCCTCAGTCTCTGAGATGTCGTGCTCACTTTTTGCTGCTAATAAAAGTCTTTCGTTCACTTCCTGTCTCTGAGAGTTATTGATTGTGCATCAATTTTATTAGCAGCAATTTTAAAATGGAGAGCATTTTACAACCCGACAGATTGGATATTGACTCTCAATCCCAGGAAGCCGGCGACGCTTTCGAACTCTGGCTAGCATGCTTCGAATCGTACCTGGAGGAGATACAAGTGACCGATCCTGCCACAATGCGCAGAGTTCTCCTCTCCAGGGTCAGTCCACGGGTCTACTCCATGATCAGAGACCAAACGGACTACCAGAGTGCGATGGATGCCCTCAAAAGGCAATACCGGCAGCCGTTGAACACCGACTATGCAAGACATTGCTTAGCGACACGGCGGCAGCGGGCCAGAGAGTCGAGCGCTGAGTTTGTCTGGGCCCTACAGACACTCGTGTGGGCCTGTGACTGCAGGGGACTGATGGCGGAACAGCATGCGGAGCTCCTAGTAAGAGACGCCTTCGTTACGGGGATCAGGTCAGTGTACGTGCGCCAGCAGCTGCTGGAACACGCCGATCTTACCTTACATTCGGCGATCGAGCTGGCCGACATGCTGGAGGCCACTCTGCACAACGCTGACGCTGTCCAGGCGCATGATCTCCCGCCAGCCCCGTGGACGCTGCAGACCCCGCAACCTGCCAGCGAATCGACCTCGGCTGCTGCCAGTCGCGAGTCCGTGAAGTCCCTGCAACCCGCCGGCGAGTTGACCATGGCTGCTGCCAGTCACAAGTCTGCGCAGTGTTACTTCTGCGGACTCCAAAAGCACCCCTGAAAACGCTGCCTGGCCCGAGAAGCTACCTGCTCCAGCTGCAGCAAGAAGGGCCACTTCGCCAAGGCCTGTAAGTCCAAACCACGAGCGGGGTCGAGCAGCGCCGTGTGCGAGGCATTGGGGTCGCCATCTTGGTCACCGCCATCTTGCCTCCCCGCCGCGTGCGAGGCATGGGGCGGCCATCTTTGTCGGCGCCACCTCACCCCGCCCCCGACCCACTGGTGCTTACCAAGCACCAAGACGGCGATGTAACTCTGGCCTCCGTGACCCTCGACCAAAGCGCCCCACACCAGCTCGCAAGGTCAGTGATGGACATCCTGGTGGAGGGGCACAGGACTAGCTGCCTGTTTGACACGGGCAGCACTGAGAGTTTTATTCACCCGGACACGGTGCAACTCTGCGGACTCGTGACACAGCCGGTAAGCCAGAGGGTCACCATGGCTTCTGGGTTGCATTCCACAGACATCCGGGTGGGTTGTGTAGTGACACTGGTGGTGCAGGGCACAGAATATCAGGACTTTACGTTACTGGTCATGCCTCAACTGTGTGCCCCTGTGCTATTGGGGCTCGACTTCCAGAGCCACCTGAAAAGTGTGACAATGGAGTATGACGGGCCCCTCCCACCAATCACTGTCAGAAATCCTCAGTTCTGTGGGACTTCGTCATATACCCCGCTACTGACCACACACTCACACCGACCCACACATCCCACCCAGCACCATGCCGACAGCTGCGCTACTGACACCACTTGCAGCCTCTCCACCCTCAAGATCCCTCCCCCACTGCTGTTCACCAACCTGACCCCCGACTGTAAACCTGTGGCAACTAAAAGTAGGAGGTACAGCGCAGGGGACAGGGCCTTCATTCAGTTGGAGGTGCAGCGGCTGCTCAGGGAGGGGATCATTGAGCCAAACACAAGTCCTTGGAGGGCCCAGGTGGTTGTTGATCGGACCGGGCAGAAAAATAGGATGGTCGTGGACTATAGCCAGACCATCAATAGGTTCACACAGCTTGACGCATACCCCCTACCCCGCATCGTGGATATGGTCAATCAGATAGCTCAGTACAAGATGTACTCGACCATAGACCTAAAATCTGCTTACCATCAGCTCCCCATCTGCCCAGAGGACCGCCCCTACACCGCCTTCGAGGCGGGCAGCAGGCTCTATCACTTCCTGCGCGTCCCCTTCGGTGTCACAAATGGTGTCTCTGTCTTCCAGAGGGAAATGGACCGGATGGTGGACCAGTGCCAACTGAAGGCCATGTTCCCATATCTGGATAACATCACCATCTGCGGTCACGACTGGCAGGATCACGACAACAACCTCCAAAAATTTTTCCAAGTGGCCAAAGCTCTTACCCTTACCTATAACAGGGACAAGTGTGTGTTCGGAATCACCCGACTTGCTATCCTTGGCTATGTCGTGGAGAACGGAGTCATTGGCCCTGACCCCGACCATATGCGCCCCCTGTTGGAACTCCCTCTTCCCACCACTCTCAGAGCCCTCAAATGGTACCTGGGCTTCTTTTCCTATTACGCCCAATGGGTCCCTCACTATGCAGACAAGGCCCGCCCCCTGGTCAAGTCCACCACATTTCCCCTCTCTGCCGAGGCCCGCGCGGCCTTCAGCCGCATTAAAGGGGACATTGCCAAAGCAACGATGCATGCAGTGGACGAGACCATTCCCTTCCAAGTAGAGAGTGACGCCTCCGACTTCGCGTTGGCTGCTACCCTCAATCAGGCGGGAAGGCCAGTAGCATTCTTTTCTCGTACCCTTCAAGGCCCTGAAATTCGGCACTCCGCAGTGGAGAAAGAAGCCCGGGCCATAGTGGAAGCTATTAGGTACTGGAGGCACTATCTCGCCGGCAAAAGGTTCACCTTGCTGACCGACCAGCGCTCAGTTGCGTTCATGTTTAGCAACCAACAGCGGGGCAAAATCAAAAATGATAAAATTTTGAGGTGGAGAATAGAACTCTCCACCTACAACTATGATATCCTGTACCGGCCTGGAAGGCTCAATGAGTCCCCTGATGCCCTATCCTGGGGAGCGTGTGCCAACGCGCAGCTTGACCGGCTATACGCCCTCCATGCAGATCTTTGCCACCCGGGGGTCACCCGGCTTTACCATTTCGTGAAAGCCCGGACCCTGCCTTACTCCCTTAAGGAAATCAGGACGATGACCAGGGACTGCCAAGTCTGCGCTGAGTGCAAACCGCACTTCTACCATCCTGAAAAGGCACAACTTATCAAGGCCACCCGCCCCTTTGAGCGACTGAGTGTTGACTTTAAGGGCCCCCTTCCCTCCACCGACCGCAATGCGTACTTTCTTAACATAATCGACGAGTACTCGCGGTTCCCCTTTGCCATCCCCTGCCCTGATACCACTGCCACGTCCATCATAAAAGCCCTGCACCAGCTCTTCACTCTGTTCAGATATCCCTGCTATATCCACAGTGATAGAGGGTCCTCCTTTATGAGTGACGAGCTGCGCCAATACCTGCTGGCTAGGGGTATTGCTACTAGTCGGACCACGAGCTATAATGCCCGGGGGAATAGACAGGTGGAGAGGGAGAATGCCACAGTGTGGAAGGCCACACTCTTAGCCCTTAAGTCAAAGGGGTTGCCGGTCTCTCGCTGGCAGGAGGTCCTCCCCGAGGCACTCCACTCCATCCGCTCCCTGTTATGTACGTCCACCAATGCCACCCCTCATGAGCGCCTCTTTTCTTTTCCCAGGAAGTCTGCCTCTGGGACCACCCTACCAGCTTGGCTGACGTCCCCAGGGTCAGTGCTGCTCCGGAAACATGCGAGGAGCAATAAATACTCCCCGCTGGTTGAGAGGGTTGACCTACTTCATGCGAACCCCAGTATGCCTACGTGGTCTTACCTGATGGGCGGGAGGACATGGTCTCCGTCCACGACCTGGCACCCACAGGAGCACCAGACCACTACCCTGAACACTCCACGGTAACTATGAACCCCGTACCCACCGATGTATATACCCACGAGACACCGTGCACGCCAAGCCCTACACAGACTCCTCACAACACTCCCATACCAGGCACTACGCACACGCATGAGGGATTACTGATGCCTAACGGGCTGGCATCTCAAGTCAGGCCGGAGCCAGCACAACCACTGTCACCGGTGCAATCACCACTGTTGCTACGTAGATCACAGCGACAGACTCGACCACCTGATAGACTTAACCTGTAAATATACTTGTAAGAAACTTCGCCCCGTGGGGACTCTCTTTTAAAACAAAGGAGGGGTGAATGTGGTAAACTATGTATACCTGTCTGGACACGCCCCTCTGCTGACTGCTCCTTTGGCTCCTCCCACAGACCCCTGTATAAAGGCGATTGGGGCACTGCTCCTCCCTCAGTCTCCGAGATGTCGTGCTCCCCTTTTGTTGCTAATAAAAGCCTATCGTTCACTTCCAGTCTCCAAGAGATATTGATGGTGCATCACTAGCTTACCTTCATATTCCATATTTTCTCTCATTATTTGCATTTTTTGTTATATTATATTCCCTCTCTACTGCTTTTATGCTGTCCTTGACTTCCCTTGTCAGCCACGGTTGCCTCATCCTTTATAATACCTCTTCTTCTTTGGAATGAACCAATCCTGTTTCTCCTGAATTATTCTCAAAAACTCCAGCCATTGTTGTTCTGCCGACACTTTGCTGGTGCCCCTTTCCAATCAATCTTGGCCAGCTGCTCTCTCATGCCTCTGTAGTTCCCTTTACTCCACTCTCAAACTGCAGGGCAAACATTAGCATATTATAATCACTGCCTTTTAAGAGTTCCTTTGCCTTCATTTCCTAATCAAATCTGGTTCATTACACAACAACCAATCCATAACCACAGACACACAATGACGGAGGAACTCAGCAGGTCCGGCTGCATTGAGGGAAATAAACAAACAGTTGACATTTCAAGCCAAGAGCTTTCACCAGGACTGGAAATGAAAGGAGATGATGGCCGAATAACAAGGTGTGGGGAGGGTAAGGAGCCCAAGATAGAAGATGACAGGTAAAGCCCGATTGGTGAGGGAAAGGGATGAAAGAAGAAGCAGGGAGGTAGAAAAGTTAAGGGCTGGAGAAGAAGGAATCTGGTAGAAGAGGAGAATTAATCATGGGAGAAATGGAAGGAGGAGGGGCACCAGTGGGAGATGGTATGCAGGTGTGGAGAAGAAAAGAGGCAGGAGGAGAGGCAGAGTCAAGAATTTTAAAAAGAGGGAAGGGGGAGAATTGCTGGAAGTTACAAAAATCGATGTTCATGCTATAATTTAGCAGCTACCCAGATGGAAGATGAAGTGTTGCTCTTCCAACTAGAGTGGCCTCATCATGGCAGTAGAGAAGCCCATGGACCAACCTGTCAGAAGGAGAATGGGGATTGGAATTGAAATGGTTGGCCACTGGGAAATCTTGCTTTTTGCGGATGAAGTTCTCCGATCTACATTGGGTCTCACCAATGCAAAAAGAAGCTGCATTGGGAGCACCAGATAACATAGGCGACCTCAACAGATTTTCAGGTGAAGTGTTGTCTCACCTGGAAGGACTGTTTGGGTCACTGAATGGAGGTGAGGGTGCAGATGACTGGGCAGGTTTACCACTTGAGCTTGCAGGGATAAGTGCCAGGAGGAGATTAGTGTAGAGGAACAAATGGACAAGACAGCCGTGGAGGAAGCAATCCCTGTGGAAAGAAGAGTTGGGGGGAGAGATAAAGATGTGTTTGTGGTGGGATCCCATTGAAGATGGCAGAAATTGCAGAGAATAATATGCTGAAAGTGGAGGCTCATGGATGGTGGGTGAGGACAAGAGGAACTCTGACCCTATTAAGACAGTGGGGATATGGGGCAAAAGCAGATGTCCAGGAAATGAAGGAGATGCCTGTGAGGGCAGTATCGATGATGGAGGAAGGAAAACCCCATTCTCTGAAAAAGGAACTCATCTCTGATGTTCTGGAAAGGATCACCTCATCCTGGGAACAGATGCTCTGGAAACAAAGGAAATAAGAAAAGGTGATGGCATTTTTACAGGAGACAGGGTGAGTGGCAGTATAGTCAAGATAACTCTGAGATTTGGAAGGTTTATTAAAGATTTTGGTTGAAATTTTATTTCCAGAGATGGAGAGAGAAATCAAGAAAGGGGAGGGAGGTCTCAGAATGGACCAAGTGAATTATAATTGTCCAGTCATCAACGTTGAGCCAGAGTTCCTCAAGCAACCAACACTTGCAGCAGATGTGGCCAACAGCAACCACAAAGGGTCCACCAGCTCCCTCACAATGCAGCTACAACACATTACCTCATCCTGCATTCCTTCCTTCTTAATTAATAATAACTTGTTTTCTTTTCTGCTAACTACTATTTAAAAAACCACGTATTTGTTCTTACTTGCTTCTCACCTTGCCTCCTTGCTGAAGTGTCTTTTAGCTGAAGCTTCTGTTCCCCTCTCTAGCCTTGTCCACTGCGAAAAATGACTATTCCTACAACCGTTCCACTTAAACCTCACTTCTTTTTATTGGCCCAAGTGAAACTCACATAGTGAGAATTGCTCTTTTCATCATTCCCACTTTCACATAGATCTTGTCTCGCTACTCTAACGTGGGGACTCATGCTTGCCATGTCACAGTTGAAATACTCTGTTTTCTTTTTCCAAGCAATTGAACTTTGATATAATGATTCATAATTCAGAAGTAAGTCAGTGTGAGGGATGGTAATGCAATATTCCACAATGAAGGGCCCTGCCTTCTCCAAACCCTATGCAACTGGACACAGATGCTATTGATAGAAAAAAAAGAGTTAATGATAAGAGGGTTTCAGAAAATCTGTGATATATTTGCAGGATTCCAGGTATATAGCTCACAAAACAGAGATAATAGAACAATCTAACCCTGCTTGATTGGTTGAAGTTTCAGGGCATTGCAAGGACATGTTCTTCAATGGATGAGTGCCTTTTTCATGGGTCATCAATCAACAGAGTCGCTGCTGGCCTTGCAGACTTTGTATGCCAACATGCCTTTCACCTTAAATAGGATAACAAATAACTGATCATGTCCTCACAAGGCAATCATTGATCTACATCAAACATGTTCCAGCAAAATGGTTGGACTGAAATGTGGTTTGGGTTAGTTCTATGGTGTCGACTAAATTAGAGTCAACAACTAAAATTGATAATAAATAAAAATAACAAATAATATTATTCAATCAAAACCTATTTGTTTGTATGATATATTCAAAACTTTATGAAGTATTTCACAGAATTACAAAAATAACCTAGGGTTTAAAGAGCAGGTGATGTGTTGTGGCTGCAGAACAAGGGTGCAACTAGAGACCACTGTGATCCTGAGGAAAGTATCTGCAGCTCAATGTATTTCAGCTCAAGCTTGATTTGACGTTGTAATACAGCAGGTACCCAATAACGTAGAGGAGGCTTGACCCATAAACAGAGCAGCAGTGTTGATTCAGCAAATGAACAATAACGTTATAAATAGACGATAAAATAACAGGGCATAAAACAAGAGAGAACAGAAAGTAAACACAACAGCCAATCAGGTAAACTTTAGGAGCAACTGGTTGAGTCTAGCTGGTTCAATGAGTAAATGAGGGCTGTGGATGGGAACAAGGTTTAAATAGGCTGCAGGTGATGCATTTAGAATTAGTGGCAGCTGATTTCTATTAGCTGTATGGCGACTGGGAGGTGCTTGCATGTGCAGTCTTGGAGGTATAAGTGGAAGCATGCCTGACACCAGGTAATTAACTTTACACTTTTTTTAAGGAAATAATCATAGCTTCATGGCTGAGAGGAATGTGACTATGTCAAGCAGATATGGACATCCGGAGGAGAGCACTAGAGAAGCCTTAGTCTTTGCACTTGGTGATTAGTAAACCAACTATGATACAGGGGGCCAGTTTGCTGGGGGAAATAAAAATAAAAGTGATACAGACAGACAGACAGACATACTTTATTGATCCCGAGGGAAATTGGGTTTCGTTACAGTCGCACCAACCAAGAATAGTGTAGAAATATAGCAATATAAAACCATAAATAATTAAGTAATAATAAGTAAATTATGCCAAGTGGAAATAAGTCCAGGACCAGCCTATTGGCTCAGGGTGTCTGACACTCTGAGGGAGGAGTTGTAAAGTTTGATGGCCACAGGCAGGAAAGACTTCCTATGACGCTCAGTGTTGCATCTCGGTGGAATGAGTCTCTGGCTGAATGTACTCCTGTGCCTAACTAGTACATTATGGAGTGGATAGGAGACATTGTCCAAGATAGCATGAAACTTGGACAGCATCCTCTTTTCAGACACCACCGTCAGAGAGTCCAGTTCCACCCCAACAATATCACTGGCCTTACGAATGAGTTTGTTGATTCTGTAGGTGTCTGCTACCCTCAGCCTGCTGCCCCAGCACACAACAACAAACATGATAGCACTGGCCATCACAGACTCGTAGAACATCCTCAGCATTGTCTGGCAGATGTTAAAGGACCTCAGTCTCCTCGGGAAGAAAACAGTAGAAAACAGTATATTCAAAGTAAATAGAGATACCATTTCCTCTCTTCTTTATGCTGGCTGTCTTCCCTCTGTATATAATGTGCTGATGCAGGGTTTTGACCTGAAACATTATTAATTCCTTTCCATGCTCAAAAGTTGCTTGACCTGCTGAGCTCCTCCAGCAGACTGTTTTTTTTGTAGTCAGCGTAAATATTGGTGAATTCGGCTGTGAGCTTAATCCTAAAAGGTAGGCTGCCTGACCAGTGCTAGGATTAAGGACATCTCTATGGAATGAAGAGGATAGTTGAGTAGGAAGTAGAGAGAGGATCCAGATGCTATGGCTTACATACAAACTGATGGGATTGATGCTTGTTAATTTAAACTTTAGTTTGTTAAACTCCAAGGAGTTTCAGGAACCAAAGTTTAAATTAACAAGCAGAGCCAGAAAGTTAATATTCTCTAGATTTCTACTCAAGCTTTGAGATTAGTACCATATACTCAAACAGATCAGAGTTAAGTGCATGGTTTGAAGCATGGTACTGCAGAAAGAGGTTTATTTCTGGCAAAGAACTGGCAGACATGATGGGTATAGAAGTAACTAACATGTTGATATAGGGTTTAAAGGAATTGGATTCAGGCCAGAAACAAAATAATTTACAAAGGCCTTAGTTACAAATTTATATTAAAACAATAGATGAATATAGGTGAGGAAATTTAGAAAGTTAAAGAAAAAGAACAGTATGCTAGTACAGTGTAGTGATAAGGGTAATAATTGTGGGATAGGAAGAGATAGAGCGTGCAATTGCAGTGGTACAGCAGCATTAAGATTAAAGCAGGAGAAAATCACCAAATGGCCAAAGTAAAGCCTCTAATTTGTTGACATTGATGGGGAGAAGAGGGTATGATAGCCATTCAGACTTAGAGGAAAATTTGTCTTTTCAGTTGTTTTTAATTAATGTGAAAACCTGAGGTGATGCAAGTTGCTTGTTGTGGTGGTAAGGTGCAGCAGCTGGTGCTACTTATTTTCAGCTCTGGGGATTCGGGTTCAATCCTGACTTCAAGTGCTGTCAGCGTTGGGTTTACGTGCTCTTTTGTTGACAGCTGGCTTTCCAATGGGGGCTAGAGATTCTGCCCACATCCCATAGACATGATGGCAGGTTAATTCACTTCATAAATTGCCCTTAAAGAGGAAAGGACTATCAAAGAGAAGTTGTTTGTCATGACAAGGAGAGTAAATTTCAAAGGTACATGAAAATGAACTGGATAATGGAACTAATGGAATTGGTCCTGTGGGAGCTGCCATGGATCTATTTGGTTGAATAGTTAACATAGGTACAGTATATAAAATGTGTAGCTGATTAGCTATAGATATGGTTCATCGAGCAGAAAATACAGTAGCCATTGAATCCAATTATTACATCTGTCTCTGAATTTACAAAGGTACATTGTCTTCCACTCATTCCTGTACCCCAGAATGTTTGCAAGTTGAGCAGGTTCTGTGTCTTATTTTTCCTGCAGTTCCAATCCTCCCTGCTGCACAATGTGCCGAGTGCAGGTTGCCATGACTATTCTAGGGATTTAGGCTAGATGGTATTAAAGATTGCCTTACATGTACTTTATCTCTCTGGGCACCTGAGTTGTGATATGAGCACATCCAGTGATCATAAAATGGGAAAAATAAATATAGTTCCTTATTTTATCACAAAAATGAACAGTCCACCCCAGGGTACCATAATATCCTGATATACTTGGGTGTGCGAGGAAGCAAATCAGATAGAGTTATGGTATCTACAAGAAAGTCCATGGGCATGATTAGCATGGTGCTCGGCTGAACAAAAACAGAAAATGCTCGAAACACTCAGCCGGCCAGGTAGTATTGGTGAAGAGAAAAACAGTGTCAACTTTTCAGTTTAACGGCCCTTTATCAGTCCTGGAAAGGTAAGAAAGCTGGCATGTTTTAACTGGCAGAGAGGGTGAGAGGTAGAAAGAACATACAGAATATTTGCAATAGGGTGCAGACTAAGCTTGTCAAGGTAACAAATTCTTTAAATTCATGGAATTAAAGACAGAAGGAAAAAGAAACAAAGGACAATTTGAAAGTAAATATTATGTTTGACTGCATCGTTGTCCTCTCTTAAATAGTTTGCTGATATGATTGTCATCCAACCATGTGGACTAGGCCCAATTCTTTTGAACTATCATTTAGCTCAGAGAATATGGAGCTGCATCTGCAAAACAGTGACTGCATTTCAAAAATATTTCCTGGCCTGAAGTGCTTTGAGAGATCCTAAAGGTCATGCAAGGCTCTTTGTTAGTGCAAGTCTGTTGATTAGAATTTCTGGGAATTCCTTTCATGTACTGCAGCCTTCACAATTCCCTTCTACCCACTCCCATCTAAATGTTTATCAAATCTAAATCATTCCCCTTCTCTCTGATGCTAAGGGCCTTTCTCTCCCCTATTTCAGTCTACTTTTGAATGTGACTTGACAAGCCTAGGGTCAAGTTTGCACTTCTTACATGTTGTCTCTAATAGGATCCAACATGAAAATTCCCCTTCCATTTCATAATGCCACTTTGTTGAATTGGTTGCTAAAAATGCTCTGTTTATTTTAAAAAATCCAATCAGCACAGGTGACAGATGATGTGAATTTTGCTGACAATACGTAGATACAAAATTAGTTGGAATAAATAGAACTTGTAAAATGAACTAGTATGTGAAGGAAGAGAGATGTTCAATGTGAAAACATTGTTATTTTCCAAGCAACACACCTGCTATTTTCAGAAATAAGACTTTTAGATTTAGCAAACTAATCTTTAATTAATTTAAACAGACCATAGAACCCTTGTTCAAAACATATTTGATTATTATCAGGTTGTACAAAAAAGTCATGCTGTAAATCTGCCAGAAGTAATCAAATATAATTCCCACCATAATCTCAAAAATAATCAAACTCACAGTGGGAGGTCAGTGTGGATGTCTATTATTAGCTGTTCCATGTCACAATATAGAACAATGCAACAAGATACAGCTGAGAATGCCGATCTTTCAGACTTCATTTGAGATTGACTGGAGAATTAATTTTCTGCTCTACTGTTTTGAGACAATTTCCCACTGCCATAACAGGGATAGAGTTCCTCTTGTCTTTACCTACCACCCCACGAGCCTCTGTATCCAGTACATCATTCACTCCCTCCCACCCCCACTTTGTTTTACTCAGTGTTCACTCTCCACATGACTCCCTTGACCACTGGTTCCTCCCCACTGATCTCCCTTCTATCACATATCCCTGCAAGTGAGTCATGCCACACCTGCTCCTACACCTCCTCCCACACTACCATTCAGGACTCAAAACTGTTTTTTTTGGTGAGATGACTCTTCATCCGTGAGTCTGTCTGGGTCTTCCATTGTATCCAGTGCTGTGGTGTGACCTCCTCGAGATCAGTGAGACTCAATGTAGACTGAAGGACTGTTTCATCGAGCACCTTTGCTCCATCCAACAGAAAAGGCAGGATCTCCTGGTGTCCACCGATTTTCCAATTCGACTTCTCATTCGCATTCTGATGTCTGTCCATGGCTTCTCCTACTGCGCCATGAGGACATACTCAGGCTGGAGGAGTAATATCTCATATTCTCTGGCCTGATAGTATGAACATCGATTTCTATAATTTCCAGTAATTTATCCCCCCTTCTCCTCTCCTTTTCCACTCCCCATTCTGGTTCTACTCCTTCTTCTCTTTCTTCCGTGGTCCATTGTCCTCTTACTACTTCCACCTATCATCTCCCAGTTTCTGACTTCATTCTCCTTCCCCTACCCACCCAACTTTTCTATTACCTGCCAGCTTATACTTCCTCCCATCACCCTCCACCTTTTTATTTTGGCTTCTGCCACCTTTCTTTCCAGTCCTGATGCTACCTGACTTGCTGAGTTCCTCCAGCATTTTCTCTATGTTCCTGAAGACAATTTACATTTAATTTTGGCTAATAATATAGAATATGGAAAGAGAAACAATGATTCTTAGTAAAGATGACCTCAAATTCCATTGCATTTTCATTAAAGTCTATTCATTTTATCAGTGCCTTTCAGGGCAAAAAGTCTGCAGTCCTTAACCAATTTGGTCTAAGCATGACTGAAGAAAGTCCCCATGTGGTTAATATTCAAAAAGCTGCTGAAATGGTCTTGCAAGCCTGTCTGTTTATAGCCGAGTAAAGATTGGCAATAAATTTTGCCTTGCTAATGGCACACAAGCACTGAAAATTATTTTTTTTAAATCATCATATAAAGCAAACAATTGCATCTCCTGTATATGGAAACTATTTTGAAAGAATAGTAATTAAATTACATTGTACAGGTGACTGAAATTACTTATTAATCTTTTTTATCCTACTAGATTCTAAACTTTGTAAAAGCTCCTTATTTGGCATTAGACTGTAACTTTACAGTGGGAAACACTTTTTCCCACATACATGATTATCATACTTTGCTGGTATGTAGTCTGCCAAATTTTCTATTGATAGCATTTATGGATAAAAATAACAGCAATTCAATAGAAAGATTCTTGAACATTTCCTGTGTGCTATTTTATCAAAGTTAATATCAGGCAGACTTCTAAACGATGAGCTTAAGTTTAGCTCAATTCTGTAAAGACTTTGGAAGATAGGATATTAATGCATGAATGCTTCACACATTCTGAAATTCTCTTTCCCTACTAATGGAACATTAACCAACTGATTTATAAGGGTAGATATTTGTACCAAAATAGCTTTGAGAAGAATTCAAACTGAATGGTTTAAATCTTCTATGCAAGCTTGATATAATGTCAGTGCACAGACCCTCCATGAAATGCAAAATGTTTCATAAGAATGTCACATAAAGCTGATATTTGACATTTTGTAATATCATTAAACTTTGGTGAAATTTCCTGTTCTGAAAATCAATAACGCAGGGAAGGAACGAGGATTAGGCCAAGAGCTATGAAGCCAGTTCTGGAGTATCTATTTTCAAGCCAACATTTCATAAAAGCTGAAAGATGATTCCTGAAATTGAGCCATAGATTATTTTAATAATGTAATATGTCTGCTAGTCTAGGATTAACCCAGATACACATTTTAACTTCATTAATGTTGATATAGTTAAATATACCCTTCCTTTGATGAGCAATTGACAACTGTATACAGAGTGAAAAAATGGATGATTAGCAAAATATGTAGTTTGGGATTTTAATATTGCATTGGCCACACCATACAGAACAAATTTAATTTTTCTTTTCATTGCAGATCGACGGCTGGCTGGCTGCAAATCAGATCAGTCATTTTACATCCCAACCACATTGAAAGTTCCAGCACATGGTTATTAAGATGTTAAAACATTCCAGTTTGCTACCACCAAAATTTAATGAGAATTTTTATGGTGTCTTCTTTTGATTTCCATTATGCCTCAAGTATGCTTATTTGAGGATACAGATTCAGATTCAGATTCAGAATCAGGTTCATTTATTTATTACATATGCATCAAAGCATTCAGTGAAATGTGTCATTTAAGTTAGCAACCAAGGATGTGCTGGGGGCAGCTGCAAATGTTGCCATGCATTTCAGAGACAACAAATCATGCCCACCATGTTCACAGAACAACAGAAGTAACAACTACAGAATAATAACAAAACAAGCCATGTTCCTCCCACCCCCCCCCCCCCCCACTCGTACACACAGACAGTCCTCCACCCCAAGACGGGCTGACTTCGCTGTTCAGTCTCCAGCTGACTTGCAGTCATTAGGTCTTCGATTTCCCCAGTGGACTCGCTGACTTGCAGGCATTAGGCCTTCAATTTTCTCCAGTGTACTCGCAGTCTCGCAGGCATTAGGCCTTAGTTCTTCACCTGACATGCAGTCATTAGGCCTTAGATTTCCCCAGTGGACTCGCTGACTCGCAGGCATTAGGCCTTTGATTTCTCCAGTGGACTTGCTGACTCGCAGATCCAGGTCTCTGTCCATTGCAGCTCAACTTCCGGACTTCAATCTTTGGTATTGACCCAACACTCTCTGATGACAATGAAGGAGGACCCTGAACTCAAAGCTTTGAACTTCAGACTTGCCAATCACAATATCCCAAAATCTAGGTCTCAAACTCTAGACTGTCTGAAGGATGGAAACTCTGGGCACTAGGCCTTGAACTCCAACTCACTGACTCTCCTACCTAGAGGTTCATTGGCTTCGTGCTTCCTGCCTCATGGAACTCAGATTCTGGAACACTGCACAGACTCACTGACTGGGGTCGGGGAGGGGAGGTGTGGGGGATACCAGCCCTCATTCTCACTGGTGTGCTGGCCTGACATCTGTCACACATCCACATCACCAGCCTTTCAACACAGTGCAGTGTAGAGGCCTAGATTCCAACTTAACCTCTAATTCCTCATTTACTGTAATTAAACCTTAACCTGACCCCTTACTCCTCTCACTGTTCCCAAAATCATCCCCAGTGAACCTAACCAACAATTACATCTGAGCCACAACCTTAATGGAGAATGCAGCTCAGCACCATCTTGACCAGAAGAAATAAATATAAAAGAATGTTTTTTTAAAATGTAGTGAGTAGATCAAAGGATGGTGACCCCTGAAACCAGGTCTACAAACTATGGGATATTTAATTGTTGATTGAATCAGATCTCCTCTACTTTTTGTGAAGCAGGACCTTAAACTATAGTATAATTTGACAAATAATATCACTCAGTTGCTCTGCAGAGCCCTCAGGTTTTCATGTTGGTTGTTTCCCCGTAAGGTGGGCTCAAAGTTTCTCTTGGTTCATGATTCAAACACTGACAGTTTAAAGAGTGATATTAAAGAAAAAACATGACAGTGACTGAGGAGTTGACGTTTATTCACCAAGGCATGAAAACTTGTAAAGTTTACCACTTCAATAAGACCATACTAGTTTGAAGCTGGAAAATTCAGTACTACAAGTGAAAACATTAGCATAATGCACATAGCAGTTCACACAAATAAACTGGATGAAGTAGATGAAAAACTGGGTACGTTGGTACGCCAGGGATTTTAATTGTCATTGTAGGTAGACAATTAAACATTGTGTTACAGCCCTCTTATATCAGACCATTGTATACTCTCAGCTGCATATCATTGCCAATTCTTTAGTCACCTTTAAATCTTTGATCATGAAAGACACAGAGCTTTAGTTTGGGGTTATAATGTTCCTGCTAGTCAAGGCCCAACCTTTTTTTTTATCATGGGTTCTTTCCAAAGGAAAAGTAAATGGTGTTATGCAGTATATTTCATAACTTCAGGACATCACATAACACTTTATAACATACTTCCCAGTTGCAGGCATCATTGTAATCTTCAGAAGAACAACAGCCAATTTCTACAGAGCAAGTGCCCGTAAGCAGCTTTGAGATAAAGGTTTAGTCTGCTTTATGTGTTAGCTAGAGGTTAAGTGATAGTCAGAACAAAAGCATTTCCTTAAACCTTTTTGAACTTAAACATTGACTCTTTTCCACATACTATAAAAGTTAGATGGGGCTTTGGCATCACATGGAGATGGAGACGTGTTGTTTTTTGCATTCCATTCAGGACATCCAAAGGATTTTAAACCTAAAAGGAAACTCTAGTAAAGATGAATAAGTCCTGACTAGCAGACTCAAAGATGCATTGAGCTACAGATGATAACTTTATTCAGCGCCTCTACATGTCCAAAATATACAACACCTTGCAGTGCCTTAGCCCCCTATTTAGCTCCCAATGACCATACTCACTGGGGATGATATGATTTGGACTCTCAAAATATAAAAGTAATTCCGCATTTGATTTGTTTGAGGTGTTACATGGCATTGAATGAACTAATGCTCAATATTTTTGTTTCTATAAACACCTTGAACGGAAGTGTGGAAGTCCAATATTACTTTGCTGTCAGCTTGAATATAGACCTGGCTGAGTGCAGAGAAAATAATGGGCTGGGTCCTGTTAGAGATTTCAGGCAATTCAGAGCAGAATTGTTGATTCTAAGCCATTTAGACAAGAGATTCTGCAAATACATTGTCAAATGTGGAGACTTCCCTGACCTAAAATGCTCATTGTTCTTGATCTCCCTGGATTCCTCAGAAAAACATCCTTGTTTTAAATATTTGGGAACTGTAGGGACTTCTCGGCACTTTGCTCATCAAGAATCTGCTTACTTGTGCATTAAAATATTCAAAGACTCTGTTTCTATTGCCCTTTGAAGAAGAGAGTCCCAAAGCTGGACTTAATGAGAAGTCATGTGGACCTTAGTGGTCATTTGAGGCGTGCACATTTGCTTGCATACCGTTGATCTTCCTGCTGGGTTTTCAGGAAATATAAAGAGATTTACCATTTCTCAGAAAAACTTCACTATTATTTCCTAACATTTACCTTTAATATTCTGACTGTCACTGCTGGTGAATCTTATTTAATAATACAGTCATCACTCAATTCATTACCTTACAAGAAATTTAATACTCAAACTAAGAATTATGTATGCAGTCCAAACTTATTATTTTACACATGAAATTAAAGTTAGATTTTTTTTTAAAAAGGAGTTAGTGAAATGGTTGATACATCAGCTTTCATTTTCCAAAATTTCCTAGTTTCAGAGAGAGCTGTATTAGATTGGAAATAAAAATTTCAACTCCTGTATTCAAAGAGAGGGTTAAGAAATAAGGCAACTAATGTCCAGTTAACATCTGTCAGAGGGAAAATGTCAGGATCTATCATTAAAGACATAGCGCATGAAGAAAAATTCAAGGTAATTGGGCAAATTCAATTTATTTTGTTGAAAGAAAACTCATGTTTGATCAACCTACTGGAATTCTTTGAAGAAGTCATATGTACTATAGATAAAAAGGAATTGCTGGATTTATTGAAATTTTAAAAAGGTAATTGGTAATGTTCTATATAAATAATTATTGCAGAAAATAAATGCCCATGGTGTAGAAGATAACATATTAGCGTGTGGGGAATGCTACAAGAATAAAATTAAAGCTGGGGTCTGAATTTCATAGAATTTATGTAAATGACTTGGATGAAGGCACTTCAGGCATAGTTGCTAAATTTGCAGCTGAGTCAAAAGTAGCAAAGCAAATCGTGCAGTGGAAGTGGGGCTACAAAGGGTTAAAGATAGTTTAAGTAAGTGGGCATAGACTTGGTAAATTTAGTATAACATGCAAAATTTGCCAACTTTGGCAGGAAAAAGAAATCATATAATAGTAAGAGATTACAGATCTCTGAGATGCAGAGAAACCTAAGTCAGTGCACAGCAGAATAATGCTCTAAGAATTGAATGCAAAAGCCTGGAGGTTATCTTTCAGGAAAGTAGGAGCTTGGTGAAACCTCGTTTGTGGAAGAACATGTTCATTATTCAAGGAACTATGCTGATACACTGGAACAAATTCAGAGAACCTTTACAAAATTGATACCTGGATTGATGGATACTCCAGGCTAGATTTATACCTACTGAAGTTAAGAAGACTGAGAAGAAAGTGATGAAACACACCAGATCTAAAGGAGTCTTGGCAGACTGGATGTTTTCAGAAGGTTCCCTCATGGGGGAATCTAGAACTGGGGGAGCTGTTAAAAATATTGGTTATTCTTTAAAAACAGTTGAATCAGTTTTCTTTTGCTCACAGAAGGTGATGGACCTTCTACAAACAGTGCTGCTGCAAGAAAGCAGCATCAATCATCAAGGACCCACACCATCTAGGCCATTTTCTCTTCTCACTGCTACCATCAGGAAGAAGACACCAAAACCTTTGGTCCCATACCACCTGGTTCCAGAACAGTTATTGCCCTTCAATCATCAGGCTTTTGAACCAGCGTGGCATCTCCACTCACCACAGCACTGAACTAATCATTGAAATCAACTCACGTTCTCACTACTGTATTATTTATTTATTATTGTTATTAATGTTATTTGTTTCATTTCTGTAATTTGTACAGTTAGTCTGCTTTGCACCTTCTTTGTGTGTAATTTTTCATTGAGCTATTATACTTCTTTGCTTAACTGTGAATGCTTGAAAGAAAATGAATCTCAGTTTACTGCTTGGTGACTTAAACGTAGTTTGATAATAAATCTACCTTGATCGTTCGAACTTAGGAACTCTTTTCCGCATAGAGCAGTGGAAAAAGAGAATTACATTTTTAAGGCAGAAGTAGATAGATTCTTGATAAATAAGTGGTGAAAATTTATCAAGAATAGGTGAACTTATAATTAGATTTGACATGATCATAGTGAATGGCAAAGTAGATTCAAGGGCCAACACATACAAACAAGCTGGAGGAACTCAGCAGGTCAGGCAGCATCCGTTGAAATGAGCAGTCAATGTTTCGGGCTGAGACCCCTTCGTCAGGAGTGAAGGGTCTCGGCCCGAAACGTTGACTGCTCATTTCAACGGATGCTGCCCGACCTGCTGAGTTCATCCAGCTTGTTTGTATGTGTTGATTTGACCACAGCATCTGCAGTGTACTTTTTGTTTAAGATTCAAGGGCCAAATGGCTCGTGCCTGTTTCTTATTGTTCAAAAATATTAGGGTAATTTTAGCAGCCAATACCCCATTAAAATAAATGCATTAAGGCTGCTGTACGAATTTTTGTGGTAAATCGAGCATCCAAAATCCAGAAAACAAATTCATTAATAAGTTCAGTTCTGTTCATCCGTCTTGTATGTGATGTTGAGGGTCTATAAGGCATTCGTGAGACCACACTTGGAGTATTGTGTGCACTTTTGGGCTCCTTAGTTTAAAAGGATATATTGACATTGGAGAGGGTTCAGAGAAGATTCACGAGAATGATTCCAGGAATGAAAGGGTTACAATATGAGGAACGTTTGGCAGCTCTTGGGCTGTATTCCCTGGAGTTCAGGAGAATGAGGGGGGATCTCATAGAAACATTCTGAATGTTAAAAGGCCTGAACAGATTAGATATGGTCAAGTTATTTCCCATGGCAGGGGAGTCTAGGACAAGAGGGCACAACTTCAGGATTAAAGGAGGTCCATTTAGAACAGAGATGTGGAGAAATTACTTTAGTCAGCAGGTGGTAAACCTGTGGAATTTGCTGCCATGAGCAGCTGTGGAGGCCAAGACATTGGGTGCATTTAAGGCAGAGATAGACAGGTCCTTGATTAGCCTGGGCATCGAAGGGTATGGGGAGAAAGCACGGGAGTGGAGATGACTGGAAGAATTGGATCAACCCATGATTGAAAGGTAGAGCAGACTCAATGGGCCGAATGGCCTACTTCTGCTCCTATATCTTATGATTTCATACAGTCATACATTGTAATCATACATAACGTTATGTGATTACACAAAGTGAATGATATCCCAGGGGTTTAAGAAAATTATCGTGAGCAGCAAAACAAATATCAAAATATATATTACACACTTAGATTTAAAAACTCTTCAATACAGTTTCAATATGAGTCACGATGAAAAAGGACAATTATAAATTGTAATTCTTTTTTCATGGGCCAGCATCTTGACGGTTTCAGTCACTTGATTTAGTGGTAAAATATTGTAGTTTGTAGTAGCAATTGCATGCTCTGCCCGAAAATTTGCACTGCTACATTGTGAAGCAGCTACAATGTAACACATTTTGAATGATAATGACTATGGCTATTATCAGCCAACACACTAGAAATATAGTTAAACTTCACCCTATCATTGCAGACCTTTTTAATCACAATTGGGAGACTAGAATGTTGATGATGTACTAATAAGACTTTGACAGGTTTATGTGCCAACACAAATGTAGTTGTAAATTCTAAGTTGCATGGGACTATTTGATTGCATCTAAGAAGCTAATGTTTCTACTGTTTATAATTATTCTTTTAGTCAGTATGATAGAGTGCAAAGGTAACTATAAATTAGCTTGAGGAAATCGACTGTAACGTTTCTGGAAGGTCAGAACATTCTTGGGCCATTATTTGGAAAGTTTACTACAATATTTGCAAAGTCCAGTTTGAATAAAGGAAGGTGTTCCATAATTGAAACCTCACAGAATAAGGTGACTGGAAAACCAAAGTTAGAATATGGTATCGTGACAGTTCCATGAATATCTGCCAATTATGCTGCATCAGCTTAGGTTATCATCACACATGCCAGTTGAAATTATGAGCCTCCAATTACTGCTATATTTTGCTGCAGTGGGCACTGATTGATTGGTAATTCAGTACCAATTAGGCAACAATATGCATTTATGAATCAACAGGAATAAAACAAAAGGCTTCTGGTTCAAACTGGAACTGACAAAAATTTCTACTGAGTATCAGCTAAATGTCATCACTTAGCTAAATCTCATTGTTACTCACTAAGTCAGTAGCAATTGCATGGGTGGCACAGAGAAACTGGGCCCATGTTAGAAATTGCAAGTGCTTCATTGGAAGAACTAGAAATGCAGTTGGAAAGATAGATGACCATGGATAAAGTGCTCACGTGGCAATTTGCTTTAAACATTTTGAAGTTGATGGAGTTGGAAAGGTAGGTTACACTGGCTAATTGCAGCAGTAGTGATTCCCAAGTGATAAATATGGCAGCGCGATGCAGCTTGCAGCAGCCACCTGGAGCTGATTATCTGTTATTTGTGAAGCGGGGTGCCGTGCACAATCATAATCGATTGAAAACGGACGTGGGAGTACAGAGGAACATTGGGAAATCTCCAGGAAGACCTTCTTCGTTGCTGCTTGATGTACCATCAATAACTCTCTGAGACGTGAGGCGAGATATCGGCTTTTATTGACTGGAAGAAAGAACAAGCAGCAATTGACCACCATGCTACATCCTGGAGACTGAGAGGCAGGGCTCAGGCCCCAATCGCCTTTATACCGGGGTCTGTGGGAGGAGCCACAGGAGCAGTCAGCAGAGGGGCGTGTCCAGACAGGTATACGTAGTTCACCATGTTCACACCCCCTTTGTTTTAAAAGAGAGTCCCCATGGGGCGAAGTTTCTTACAAGTCTATCAGGTGGTCGAATCTGTCGCTGCGATCTACGTAGCACCGGCTGTGATTGCACAGGTGCCGGTGGTGATTGCACCAGAGACGGTGGTTGTGCTGGTTCCGGCCTAACTGGAGGTGTCAGCCCACTAGGTGTCAGTGATCCCTCATGCGTGTGCGAGGCACCTGGTATAGGAGTGTCGTGAGGAGTCTGTGTAGGGCTCGGTGTGCGTGCTGTCACCTCGGGTACAGGGTTCATAATTACCGTGGAGTGTTCGGGGTAGTGGTCTGCTGCTCCTGCGGGCACCAGGTCGCGGACGGAGACTGTGTCCTCCCGCCGATCAGGTAAGACCACGTAGGCATACTGGAGGTTCGCATGTAGAAGGTGAACCCTCTCAACCAGCGGGGAGTATTTATTGCTCCTCACATGTTTCCGGAGCAGCACTGACCCTGGGGATGTCAGCCAAGCTGGTAGGGTGGTCCCAGTGGCAGACTTCCTGGGAAAAGAGAATAGGCGCACGTGTGGGGTGGCATTGGTGGACGTACATAACAGGGAGCAGATAGAGTGGAGCGCCTCGGGGAGGACCTCCTGCCATCGAGAGACCGGCAACCCTTTTGACTTAAGGGCTAAAAGTGTGGCCTTCCACACTGTGGCATTCTCCCTCTCCACCTGTCCATTTCCCCAGGGATTATAGCTCGTGGTCCTACTAGTAACAATGCCCCTAGCCAGCAGGTACCGGCGTAGCTCGTCACTCATAAAGAAGGACCCTCTATCACTGTGGATATAGCAGGGATATCCGAACAGAGTGAAGAGCTGGCACAGGGCTTTTATGACGGACGTGGTAGTGGTGTCGGGGCAGGGGATGGCAAAGGGGAACCGCGAGTACTCGTTGATAATGTTGAGAAAGTAGACATTGCGGTCGGTGGAGGGAAGGGGGCCTTTAAAGTCAACACTCAGTCGCTCAAAGGGGTGGGTGGCCTTGATAAGTTGCGCCTTTTCAGGACGGTAGAAGTGCGGTTTGCACTCAGCGCAGACTTGGCAGTCCCTGGTCATCGTCCTGATGTCCTCAAGGGAGTATGGCAGGTTCCGGGCTTTCAAGAAATGGTAAAATCGGGTGACCCCCGGGTGGCAGAGATGTGCATGGAGGGCATCTAGCTGGTCGAGCTGTGCGCTGGCACACGCTCCCTGGGATAGAGCATCAGGGGGCTCATTGAGCCTTCCAGGCCAGTACAGGATATCATAGTTGTAGGTGGAGAGTTCTATTCTCCACCGCAAAATTTTATCATTTTTGATTTTGCCCCGCTGTTGGTTGCCGAACATGAACGCAACTGAGCGCTGGTCGGTCAGCAAGGTGAACCTTTTGCCGGCGAGATAGTGCCTCCAGTGCCTAATAGCTTCCACTATGGCCTGGGCTTCTTTCTCCACTGCTGAGTGCCGAATTTCAGGGCCTTGAAGGGTACGAGAAAAGAATGCTACTGGCCTGCCTGCCTGATTGAGGGTAGCAGCCAGCGCGAAATCGGAGGCGACACTCCCTACTTGGAAGGGAATGGTTTCGTCCACTGCATGCATCGTTGCTTTGGCAATGTCCCCTTTAATGCAGCTGAAGGCCGCGCAGGCCTCGGCAGAGAGGGGAAATATGGTAGACTTGACCAGGGGGCGGGCCTTGTCTGCATAATGGGGGACCCATTGGGCGTAATATGAAAAGAAGCCCAGGCACCGTCTGAGGGCTTTGAGAGTGGTGGGAGGAGGGAGTTCTAACAGGGGGCGCATACGGTCGGGATCAGGGCCAATTACCCCATTCTCCACGACATACCCAAGGATAGCGAGTAGGGTGGTTCTGAACACACACTTGTCCCTGTTATAAGTAAGGTTCAGGGCTTCGGCCACTTGGAAAAATCGTTGGAGGTTGGCGTTGTGATCCGACCAGTCGTGACAACAGATGGTGATATTATCCAGATAGGGAAATGTGGCCTTCAGTTGGCACTGGTCCACCATCCGGTCCATTTCCCTCTGGAAGACCGAGACACCATTTGTGACACTGAAGGGGACGCGCAGGAAGTGATAGAGCCTGCCGCCCGCCTCGAAGGCGGTGTAGGGGTGGTCCTCTGGGCGGATGGGGAGCTGATGGTAAGCAGATTTCAGATCTATTGTCGAGTACACCTTGTACTGAGCTATCTGGTTGACCATATCCGCGATGCAGGGTAGGGGGTACGCATCAAGCTGCGTGAACCTATTGATGGTCTGGCTATAGTTCACGACCATCCTATTTTTCTGCCCGGTCCGAACAACAACCACCTGGGCCCTCCAAGGACTTGTGCTTGGCTCAATGATCCCCTCCCTGAGCAGCCGCTGCACCTCCGACTGAATGAAGGCCCTGTCCCCTGCGCTGTACCTCCTGCTTTTAGTTGCCACCGGTTTACAGTCAGGGGTCAGGTTGGCGAACAGCGGTGGGGGAGGGATCTTGAGGGTGGAGAGGCTGCAAGTGGTGTCAGTAGCGCAGCTGTGGGCATGGTGCCGGGTGGGACGTGTGGGTCGGTGTGTGTGTGTGGTCAGTAGCGGGGTATATGGCGAAGTCCCACAAAACTGAGGATTCCTGACAGTGATTGGTGGGAGGGGCCCGTCATATGCCATAGTCACACTTTCGAGGTGGCTCTGGAAGTCCAGCCCCAATAGCACAGGCGCGCACAGTTGGGGCACGACCAGTAACGCAAAGTCCCGATATTCTGTGCCCTGCACCACCAATGTCGCTACACAACCCACCCGGATGTCTGTGGAATGCGACCCAGAAGCCATGGTGACCCTCTGGCTTACTGGCCGTGTCACGAGTCCGCAGCGTTGCACTGTGTCCGGGTCAATAAAACTCTCAGTGCTGCCCGTGTCAAACATGCAGCTAGTCCTGTGCCCCTCAACCAGGATGTCCAACATTGACCTTGCAAGCTGGTGTGGGGCGCTTTGGTCGAGGGTTATGGAGGCCAGAGTTGAACTGCCATCTTGGTGCCTGGTAAGCACCGGTGGGTCGGGGGCAGGGCGAGTTGGCACCGACAAAGATGGCCGCCCCCATCCGGGCAGGCAAGATGGCAGCCCCCATGCCTCGCACGAGGCGGGCAGGCAAGATGGCAGTGACCAAGATGGCAGCCCCTATGCCTCACACGCAGCGCTGCCCGACCCCGCTCGTGGTTCAGACTTACAAACCTTGGCGAAATGGCCCTTCTTCCCGCAGCTGGAGCAGGTCGCTTCTCGGGCCGGGCAGCGTTTTCGGGGGTGCTTTTCGAGTCCGCAGAAGTAACACCGCGCGGACTTGCGACTCGCAGCAGCTGTGGTCGGGTTCGGGGAGTTTGTGGACTCGTGACTGGCAGCGGCATTGGTGAATTCGCTCGCGGGTGGTGGGGTCTGAGGTGTCCACGGGACCGGCGGGGGATCACGCGGCTGGACAGCGTCAGCGTTGTGCGGAGCAGCCTCCAGCGTGTCGGCCATCTCGATCGCCGAGTGTAAGGTAAGATCGGCATTTTCCAGCAGCCGCTGGCGCACCTACACTGACCTGATCCCTGTAACGAAGGCATCTCGTACAAGCAGCTCCACATGTTGTTCCGCCGTCAGACCTTTGCAGTCGCAAGTTCGCACAAGTGTCTGTAGGGCTCGGAGAAACACAGCGCTCGTCTCGTCGGGTCACTGCCGCCACGTCGCTAAGCGATGTCTTGCGTAGACGGTGTTCACCGGCCACATGTACTGTCTTTTGAGGGCGTCCAGTGCCTCTTGGTAGGTCGGCAGGTCCCTGATAAGTGAGTAAACTTTCGGGGTGACCCTCGAGAGGAGAATTCTGTGCATAATAGCGGGCTCAGTCGCACGAATCTCCTCCAAGTATGATTGGAAGCATGCAAGCCAGAGTTCAAAGGCAAGAGCTGCTTCTGAGTTTTGAGGGTCCAAGTCTAATTTTTCCGGACGTAAAATACTTCCCATGTTTTAAAACTTCCAGTCAATAAAATTGATGCACAATCAATAACTCTCTGAGACGTGAGGCGAGATATCGGCTTTTATTGACTGGAAGAAAGAACAAGCAGTAGTTGACCACCATACTACATCCTGGAGACTGAGAGGCAGGGCTCAGGCCTCAATCGCCTTTATACCGGGGTCTGTGGGGGGAGCCATGATCAGTGGGAGGAGCCACAGGAGCAGTCAGCGGGGGGGGCGTGTCCAGACAGGTATATGTAGTTCACCACACTGCTACTGCTGTGAGGTCCGGGACTGTGCTGGGAAGAACAGGCCCCCAGTCCTCAGGGTTGCGTTGCCGATGGCCGTTAGCGGGGCCGTCCTAATACGCTCAGCAGAGGATGGTGCTTGGAGAAGCTGTGCCGGAGGGAATGGTCGTCCGCTTGGAGGTTCGACGGACTCGGAGTCCGCTGCGGTCAGGTTGCTTTCGCTGTGTGCTGTGTCTGTGAAGCTGGGATCGACGGAGCTTTCGTTGTGTGCTGCGTCTGCAAGGCTGAGTCAGGCGGCGCTGTGGAAGTCCATAGCGGGGGTATTCCCTTCTGCTGCTGGCGTGGGATGGTGAGTCTGTCAGGACCCTGAGGACTTGTGGAAACTGTGTGGTGATTTCATTTGAACTTATAGTCCTTTAACATCTTTGGACTATTTTTACTGTGCCCATGGTCTGTTTTTTTTAATCAATTATGCTATTGTTTGCACTGTTGTAACTATATGTTGTAACTATGTGGTTTTGTGCAGGACTTGTAGCTTTAGTTTTTGGTCTTGTTTTGTCTGGTGGAATTGGAGCTCCTTTCTGGGGAACGTGCTAAGACGGTAGCACGATATTATTACGCAGCAGCCTCTCCGGACTCTGGATTGGGGATTGCCAAACGTTACGTTGTTTTTTTGGTAGTCTGTTTTGTCATATGCTTTTGTGATATCATTCTGGGGGAACGTTGTCTCATTTTTTAACTGCATTGCATTTGTGGTTTCTAAATGACAATAAACTGAACCTGAACCTGAATAATCCACAGAAATGGACACAGCTTATTAGGTAGATAGGCAAAGGCAGAAGAAGTTAACCTGAAAGAACATCAGAGTAACAAATCTATTAAATTTTCCTAAGCTACAACAAAATCCAGTCACAGGTTGCTCCTAAATATTAGTAACTTTCTCCACTGTTGATTTCAATTTTCTTGGAAGTCATCAACACCTTTTCACAATACCTATCTAAATGAGTGTTGCTCATGTTACCTACAGGACACAGAATGTGAAATCTGGTGATATGCTGGTAGAACAACTGCTTGAAATTTGTACCCTTCCCTGTACTAAGTGTATGTAGCCCCTGGCACTCCTTAGGCTCACTCAGCTCCCCCCACCGAAAATCCTGGCCTCGGACCCCTGCTCGAGGTTCATTCCGTCACCCAGCCTATAGCATCGCGTCCTCTCTCTCTCACCCCCTCGCGTCAACTCCCCAAATGCCCGCCAACAACAGCTTACAGACCCAGAAGAGAGAATAACATTAATCCCAATTGGTTAAAAAATGAATATAATTTTCATTATCAGTAATTTTAGTAAATTTGATTAACATATGCAGTAACAAAAGAAGAAGAAACCCCCTTACACTCTCCCTCCACCAAATTTACTAGTAAGATCTATAAAGTGTAATCATTTAATCGCATATGGTGTACTGTCTGTTATTTGGCATGTTAGGGACATCACACAGCATCCACACAAGCTGATAACCCAGTTTGGTGGGGCCGAAGGCTGCTCCCCCCAGACGGAAGCGAGTTGAGCGAGCCTGAGGCTTACCAGGGGGCTACATGTATGTCAGTGGAGTGGGAAATCCCATGGGTCATAACCTTCAGTGTTTAGGTGTCAGGAGGATATTCACTTTCGGAAATTAATGCACAGAAAAAGAGGAAGGGAAAGAGCAGATTGAACGGTAGGTGTGTGAAGAGAGGAGTGGGCAGATGGCAGTCTGAGACAAAAAAGAGAGGGTTTAGTAGAGAGATATGTGGAGCTGAAGATAGGGGACTGAGGGAAAGATGTTTGAGCTTGCCCAGTCTCACACCTGAATTCCCCTCCCTTCCTCTGACTCTACTCCCTCTGTCCCGCAAAATACACTTTCTCATTCTCCCATTATCTCTCTCTATTTGTTCCCAGACACACTCCTCCAACTCTTTATTTTTCATACCCTTTAGATCAAGAGGCTGTTGGGATTAGAATGTTCCTGCCAATCCTGAGCTTTAATAGTACATGTAAAAAAAATGCTTACTTGTCTCCAGCCACTGAGGCAGTAGCTAGGAAGAAGTTTGCCACTCACAAACTTCTGGAGATCTGATTCCAATAACAGATGGAAGTAAGTTCAACAATGTGTCCTCATGTGGAATTGAATGTGGCCCTCTGTGTTGTTATGATCTATAGCTTGAGAAATTATATTACATTAATTCTTTAAAATATATATTTTAAAAGTCTAGCAGTTCCATTGAGGACAGAATTTGTCTTTAATGAAAAAACATTTTTTTTTCTGTAGTTTTTTTTCTGTGTTGCTTTTTACATAGTTCAGTCTAGTTTTTGTACTGTATCATGTAACATCATGGTCCTGAAAAAAAGTCTCATTTTTACTATATACTGTACCAGCAGTTATGGTCGAAATGACAATAAAAAAAAGTGACTTGTGATAATTGATGTTAGCAAATGTTGGTTCCCTGCTCAGATATAATATCCTCTACGTTAGATAAACCAAGATATTGGATTGCAACTTTGCAGAGAACTTCTGTTCTCTCCACCGGTTTGCCTGTCGCGTTAATTCTCCATCCTACTGGTCTTCTGATCTACCTACCTGTGATCTCTTACTCTGTTCTAACATAGCCTACCATAAATCTGAGGAACAACACTTCATTTTCACCTAGGCATGTGGCACCTCAGAATCTAATTCAACAATTTTGGAATACTCATGTTTCCTGTTTCTACAATATCTCACCATCTCTGCTTTGTAATATCCACTAAGTTTTTCTCTCCCAGATACTGCTTGATCTGCAGGGCATTTCCAGCTTGCTTTGTTTTTGTTCTGGTTTTAAGCTTCTCATTTAACATAACTTCACAGCTTAAACATGTCTCACTATTTTTTGATTAATTATCCTCTTTGATCTCTTAACCAGACTGTTATGTCAAGATTGATATCAATTGATCTCTCCCTAACATAGATAATCCTTTTGTTCCATCCACCCCTTTTCTATCTCTCTATAGTCTAAAACTAACTTGTGACCTAATTTTACAGGTTCTGATGAATGCACTTAAACCTGAAACATTAACTTTTTTTTTATGTTTCATTGACTCATTGAAAATAGACCAATACAGCACAGAAGTAGGCTTTTTGGCTCATAATGTTGTCAGACCAAATAAATTTGCAAACAAGTGGCTAACTAAACTAATCCCTTCTGCCAATGTCAATGTCCCAATGTCCATTTCCTTCCATTTTCCTCACATTCATGTGCCTAACAAACCATCTCTTAAAATCCCTAATGTATCTTCCTCTACCATCACCCAGGCCAAGCTTTCCAGGCACCCACTACTCTATGTGTGTGTTTTTTTTTAAAACTTGCCCCTCACATCACCTTTGAAATTACCTTTCTCATCTGAAATGCATGCCTTCTGGTTTCAGACATTTCACCCCTGTAAAAGAAACTGTCTGTCCACTCTATCTATGCCTCTCTTAATCTTACAAACTTCCATCAGATCTCCCCTCAACTTCTGCCACTTCAGGTAAAACAACCCACATTTGGCCAACCTCTCATTTTAGCACATACCCTCTAATCCAGATCACATCCTGGTAAGCATCTTTTACACCCTTTCCAAAGCTTCACCATCCTTCCTATAATGGGATGACCAGAACCGTATTTAATAATCCAGAAGAGGCCTAAATAGAGTTTTATAAAGCTGCAGCATAACTTCCTGGCTTTTGAACTCAGTGCCTTGACTAGTAAAGGCAAGCGTGCCATGTGTTTTCTTAACCGCACTATCAACCTGTGTAGTCACTTTCAGGGAGCTATGAATTTAGACCCCAAGATCCCTCTGCTTATCAACAACATGAAGGGTTTTGCAATTAAAAGTGTGCAGTATCTTTACGTTTGACCTATCAAGGTGCAACACTTCACATTTGGTCAGGTTAAACTCCGTCCGCCATTTCTCCACCCATATCTTCAACTGACCTGTATCCCACTGTACTCTTTGCCAGTCAGCTATGCTATCCGCAACACCACCAATATTAATATCATCTGCAAACTTACTAACCCATCAATTTACATTTTCATCCAGGCCATTTATATACATCACAAGCAGCAGCGGTCTCAGCACAGTTCCCTGGGGAACTCCACTAATCACAGACCACCTGCTAGAGTAAGTCCCTTCAACCATTACCCTTTGCCTTCTACAGGTAAACCAGCTCTAAATCAAAATGGCCAATTCACCATTGATCCCAAACATCTTAATCTTCTGATGAGCCTTCCATGAGTGACCTTGCCAATCACCTCACTAAATTCCATTTATACATCATCCACAGCTCTAACTTCATCAATCGCCCTTGTCATCTCATCAAAGACTCGTTAGCAAAACATGACTTGTCATGATGGCTCTCCCTAATTAAACCATGGTTGTGCAAACGTCAAGAATCCTACCCCGAAGAATTCGCTCTGATAACTTCCCTATCTTTCACGTGAGACTCACCAGTCTATAATTTCCAGGATTAGCCCTGGTTCCCTTCTTGAACATAGAACAACATTAGCTACTCACCTGAACTACCGAATGTTTTGCCATTTTCATCTTTTAATCAGATTTCAGATAATATCTGCATTTTTTTTACTATAACGTTTTTAGTGTACATTTTCAATTAGACACAAACAAAACTGGATACTAACTTAAAAACTACACTCAAAGGCGATAGGTACCTCACCCCATCTGGCACTGATCATCATTATACAGTTATAGTCATGTAGATCACATTTCTTTCCCATTGTGATGTTTCGTCTGAGCAACAGCTGAACCTTTTGACCATATCTGCGTGCTTTTATGCAATGAGTTGTTGTCACATGATTTGCTGATTCGATTGTTCTTTAATGAGGAAGTGTACCTGATAAAGTGGCCACTATGTGCCCATGCTATTTTAGAGACTTAATGAAGGAATTCCAGAGTACAAATTTGACCAAAATGGATTTTGGGACTTGCAATGGGAGACATCAAAGTTCAAAGGTAAGGAGTTTGAATGGGGAAGGCTGCCAGTTAATTTATGTCCGAGATAGTAGGAAAGAAACATGTCACCTAAAACAGTGCCTGGTTATGAGGGTGTGAGGAAATGAACAAGAATGTTGGCAACAGAACTTTAAATGGTTTATAGAGAATACTGACTGGAGCAGCAATTTGGCTCCATTCTGCTTGGTGGTAGCATTAAAAGCAATGGCACATGCATCTTATAGAAATAGTGACAGATGTTTATGTTTTGTACAGTGTCTGTTTTATTGTTGGGATCTGGCTCCACTGGTCTTTGTGGTTTTCTCTGAAGCTTTGTTATAGAATATTTAAATAACTATTTAAGGCACCCAAGGGTTGGATTCATCTCACTTTAGACTATTCTAAGGTGGAAGTGAGTAAGGATTGATACTCAGTGAGGGGAAAATGCATTTCACTTTTTACTACTTTTGTTGGAGGTGAAGGAACTTTAGTGTTTGTTTCCAGGGTGTGTAGTCATAGTACATTACAGACTTACCACTCTAAGCAAACTGGATCCCTCATGGCATTGATCCCAACATGTAAAATTCTTGATTTGTATTCAAAAGGATCATATTTTTCAAGCCTCCATATTTCAAACTCACATATTTACAAATGCTGTCTTTAGTACTCCAAGCATTTGTTTTTTGGAGATTTTCGGGAACTCAGTGTTTGGCAAGATATGAAACTGGAAACATTTATAGTGGTGTGATTTTTGCCCTGTGTAAATAGCAGCAGATATAATGCTAAAAATGCAAGAAAAAGATTTGAAAATGTAAGGTTAGGGCTTAGGTTATTGTTTTAGTAGTGAAAATTTATTGCCTGGGAATTGAGTTTTCTCATTAGTCAAGGTATTTGCACATACAAATGGCTGTTAAGCAGCTAATTATCAAGTTATGTCTTTACTTCAGTGCCATGTAGATATTCTTTCTGACATAACACCAGCGCATGAGGAAAGAATATATTTAACCCTTGATTTCAATTCCGGCCAACTGGGAACCAGAAACATTGGTGAAAAAGAGGCTAAAGAAATTCAGCATTTCCCATTGACCCTTACCAATATTTGTTTTTTAAATCAATGTACCATTGAAAGCATTCTATCTGGATGCATAACAGCTTGGAATGGCAAATGTTCTGCGTGTGACTGCAAAAAAAAACTACAGGGAAATGTGGACACAGCTCAGCACATCACAGAAACCAGTCTCTCCTCCATGGACTCTGTGCATGTGGAAACCATAGAAAGGGTGCCAAGGAGATTTACAAGGATGTTTCTTAGATTGGGGAGAATAGGTTAAGTGAACTCGACCTTTTTTCCTTGGAGTGACGAAGGGATGAGAGGTGACCTGATAGAGGTGTATAAGATGATGAGAGGCATTGATTGTGTGGATAGTCAGAGGCTTTTTCCCAGGGTGGAAATGGCTAGCACGAGAGGGCATTGTTTTACACAGAGTGGTGAGTGCATGGAATGGGCTGCCTGTGACAGTGGTGGAGGCGGATATGATAGGGTCTTTTAAGAGACTCCTGGACAGATACATGGAGCTTAGAAAAATAGAGGGCTATGGGTAACCCTAGGTAATTTCTCAGGTAAGGACATGTTTGGCACAGCTTTGGGCTGAAGGGCCTGTATTGTGCTGTAGGTTTTCTATGTTTCTATTTTTCTCCCTCAGTTTAGCAGCTGGCATAATCAAAGACCCCACCCACCCTGGGCAGAAGAAATTAATGTCTGAAAGTAGGTTTCACCCAGCTCAAGGATAGCTTCTACTGTGCTGTTATAAGACTATTAATAATAAATGTACTGTGGAATTAACAATGGCGCTGGAAGTGCTGAGTGGGTTTATACTGAAACAACAGTCTCTACCATTAGTGTAAACATTTGTCTAATATTTCACAAGATGCTAAGCCCCAACAACATAGCTTCAGAAATTAAGCCTTTGAATCTGGAAATTCCAACATAATTTAAAGAGAAGCTAAAGAAATATCCAATAGAGAAGAGAATAAAAGTTTATGTAAGAACATTGAAAAGAAGTAGCCTGGAAAGGAGCACAAACACCATTGTGGAGTGGTTGGGATGAAATGTCTGTATATTCTGCACAATCCTATGCAGATCGATAGCAAAATTTTGTTGCTTTTATCTTGCTGCAGATGGTCATAAATGGAAGCCATTCATTCTCCTGAACTACCATGGATTATCCATGGGAGGGAAACATTTACTGGGAAGTAGACTAAGAGGGCAGTGAAAAAATTGACAATGAATCGTATCACTGACCCCCAGTTTATTGGTTTGTTTCGATAACACCATCCCTGGCGGAGTTTAGATTTCAGTGACAGAGATCCTTCAATATTGTAATCTGAGCCCAGGGAAGAAGGTCTTTAAAAGAGCTGCCTTTTCAGGCTTCTGTAGTGACTGACTGCCCTTTTCTCCTGCTCACTGACCTCTGTTAAGTTAAGCTGCAGATATGCACTGCAAGCAATTGTCACTGCTGTGACCTTCCTGAGTTCACAAATTGATAGCTCTGTTATTCTCAAATTATGAAAATTTCTCATTTATTATCTGGGATAATAAACAAGGTCAATGAGTCACCAGCCAGTTCCATGATCAGACAGGAGGCTCGAGCAATGGTGACCTCCTGTCAATCTGGAGTTCAGGGTCGTTATACGTCACCATTGGCAAGAACTGGGGTCAATCCTAAAAATCAATGTCCAAAGGTCGATCGGAAGTCCAGAAGCTGAGTCCTGATGACCAGAGTCCTAAGTCTGTGACCCTGTAATTCCACTGGGGATGTTGAAGCCCTACGTCTCCAAACCTGACCCCGCTGGAGACCAGAGGCCGAAGGTAGCCTGTCAATAAGTTTCAAAAAGATGTTTTGGTTTGTTTCAGGTATATAATTTTTCTTCTCTCTTCTTTTTCTGTTTTTTTTTCTTATTCTAATACCTAGTTTTCTTGCCTTGTATACATTATATTTGTATCATGTATGATTTTGGGAGACTTAATTCTCTTGTACCTATTATTTACATATCCATCTATATTAACTTTTAATTTTGTAATCCCAATAATTATGTATCAATATTTGTTATCTTAAGATGTTGATATTAATAAAAAGATTGAAAAAGGAAAGTTTCAATCGGTACATCCGATGTCAGAAAAATGTATACAATATACATCCTGAAATTCTTTTTCTTCACAGGCATCAACGAAAAACAGAGGAGTGCCCCAAAGAATGAATAACAGTTAAATTTTAGAACCCCAAAGACACCCCCAGCTTCCCCCTCTCACACATAAGCAGCAGCAAGGCAACGACCCCCCTCACCCACACCAGCAAAAAAGCATCAGCACCTTCCACCGAGCCCTCAAGCATGTAGCAAGCATCAATAAAGACACAAACTTCCTGCACCCCAAAAACTACTTGCTCACCCAGTAATTTGACATACCTCAGGCTCTCTCTCCCTAATGAGGGAAAAAGTGATGTCCCAGTTTCACAGCAACAACAAACGACTTGCTGACTTACGAGGTTAAAAGTCTGTTGCATGGCTTTTCATGAGTTCTGTGCCCAGAGAGTCGGTCCCAGAAAAGCACAGATCTCCAGACACACAACCCCAGGCAGCCAACCTGCTTCTCCTGATGTTCCGCGTTTTCCCGTATTACTTCAGTCAGGGGCACCGGCCCAGAATCAGCACATCTCCAGAGCCACGAAAATCCGGAAACCTGAAGGCACGCTCGCCTTCCAGGCCAAGTCCTTTGGATATCAAAAAGCAGCTGGTCGTGAGGCCCTGACAGCGGGTTCCATTCCCGCAAAAATACATAGTCGGCGTGTAACTCCATGTCAGGGTCTTCAAAAGAACCTTGAAAAGGAAAAAAAAGAGATATCAAAGATGGAAATAGAGCTGTTTCCGAAGATGCAAGCAAAGGAGTCACTGTTTAGTGCCATCTTGACTTTGCTCCACTGCTCCTAGGGTTTGAGGACTGTGTGTATGTGTGGATAGGAGGGAAAACGGAGCTTGTTTTGCTGCTGTTGTATTCATGCTTGTTGTATTCTGTTTTGTTATGTTCTGTGTTGTTCTGCCAAGCATTGTGGCCATGCTATGTTGGCACCAGAATGTGTGGTGACATTTGCAGGCTGCCCCCAGCACATTGTTAGGTACCTTGGTTGTTAATGCAAACAACGTATGTGGTGATATGACATATAAGAACGTGTTGGAGAGAGTTCTGAGCATGTGCAGGGATGATAGAAAGATCGAGAAACATGGTATTGTAAAAACGTTGTGGTTGTTGTTACATAAAAGTTCTATTGAGACAGAGAAGATGGTTCTTTATTAGTAACCCTCAGTACGTATGAATATATAGAACACAACATGGTGTCAGAAGTTGGTCTGGAAGAATAATGCGTTTCCTAACACGGTAGAATTGAAGATAATTTTCTGAAAAGAGTTCGAACTGTTCAGTGTTGCTAACAGTTTTACAAATGGAAGGTTTGCAGCAACCATTTGTTGTTCACCGACACTTTATTTGTCTGCTAACGTAACTGAGAACTGGAGAAAATTTAAGCAACATTTTGAATTGTATTTATCGGTGATCGATATGGATTGAAAGCCGGAAAAAACGAAAGCTGTGCTTCTACTCCACGTAATAGATGACGACGTAATTGTGGTATATAATCATTTTATTTTTGAAAATGGAGATACTTAAAGTTGAAATCGATAACGGACAAATTTGAAGAATTTTGTATACCGAAGCATAATGTGGTGTATGAGTGGCATAGATTTTTTACATGTACGCAGAGAGCTGGTGAAACTTGATCAGTTGTTACTGAGTTCAGACACCAGAGTAAAATATGCGAGTTTGGAGAACTGACAGACTCTCTCATTAAAGACAGAACTGTTTGTGGCATTCTGGATAATGGTCTGAGAGAAAGACTGTTAAGAAACCAAGACTTAGACACGGAAAAAGCTTTGATGCTCTACAAAGCTTTGGAAACAGTGATGTCATAGGCTAAAGAACTTTTCATTGAGAGCTGCCACGTAGATGCTGTGAGGAAGCGTGAACATATTAGAAAAAATAATAAAACAACAACAAAAACGACAGAGAGCAAGACGACATCTGAGAAAAAAAAAACTGTGTGATCACTGTGGACGGAGGCATTGGCCAAAACAGTGTCCAGCGTATGGGAAAATGTGCAATGACTGTGGTAAGAGTAATCATTTTTCACACTGTTGCAGAAGTAGAAAGAAAATAAAACAAATAAATGCAGTGCTTGAAAATGAACTTGAGGAGTTTTATATAGATGTGCTTTGTGAAAACAAACAAAGTAAGAATGACTGGACTATTCCATTGCAAGTGAATCAAAACAATATTCTGTTTAAACTGGATACTGGAACACAAGTAAATGTTCTTGCAGAATCTACGTTTAATGCATTAAAGCCAAGACCAAAGTTACATAAGACAAATATAAAAGTGACTGGGTATTCAGGTGCAGACATTCCAGTTAAAGACACATGTGTGGCAAAAGTTTCACATAAAAATATTGTGCACATGCTTTCATTTGTGGTGGTGCCAAGGAATCTACAGTCAATACTGGGTTTATCTGCCTGTGAGAGACTGAATTTGGTGAAAAGAGATTAGTCCTGGACAGTGACACACAGTCAGAATATGGTGACTTGATGAAAGAGTATGTGGTCTTGTTCAAAGGGCTTGATTGTCTTCCAGGAAAGCAAATGGTTAAAATTGACAACACAATGCCACCCGTAGTACGTCCATGTAGAAAAGTACCTTTTGTTGCATAACGTCATCAACTGAAAACAGAGCTTGACAGAACGGAACGGCTAGGAGTCATAAAAAAAAATGTTGAACAGACTGAATGGGTCAATTTGCTTATCATTGTTAATAAGAAAAATGGAAAACTGAGGATTAGATCCAAGAGACTTGAATCGAGCCATTAAAAGAGAGCATTAAAATTGCCTACTCATGAAGAAATTATGTCACAGTTTGCGAATGCAAAGTACTTTAGTAAATTAGATGCATCCTCTGGATTCTGGCAACTTAAACTAGATGAACCTAGTTCAAAGTTGTGTACCTTTAACACTCCTTTTGCCAGATACCGTTTTCTTCAGCTTCCGTTTGGAATTACGTCAGCTCCTGACATGTACCATAAAACCATTCACATGCTATATGAGCACATTGAGGGCGTGGATACTTCCATTGGCGATATTATTGTTTGGGGATCATCTAAACAAGAGCATGATGCCAGACTCAGACAAGTCTTTGAGGCAACATGCAAGGCAAACCTGAAGTTGAATAAAGACAAATGTCAGCAGGAGTGACTGAACTTACCTTTGTGGGTGATATCATCAGCAATGAGGGTGTGCGTCCTGATCCATTGCAGGTTTCTGCTATTGAGAACATGCCAAGACCGCAATGTAAAAAGGATGTTCAAAGGTTCATGGGAATGGTCAACCACATGGGAAATTCATACCCAATTTTTCGGAAAAGCTTGCTCCATTGAGGCAGCTAACAGAAAAGAAAAACAAATAGAGTTGGAATCATGAACAGGAGAAGGCATGGCAAAATCTCAAGAAAGTGCTCACTAAGGAACCTGTGTTGAAATTCTATGATGCTGAGAGACCCATCAAAATCTCATATGATTCATTTCAAGCAGGCTTAGGTGCAGTATTACTCCAGAAACATGATCAGGAATGGCTACCAGTGGCATATGCATCTCGTGCATTATTTGATACAGAAACAAGGTATGCCCAAATTGAAAGAGAATTGCTCAGCATTATGTTTGCTTGTGAGAGATTTCATCAGTTTGTGTCGGGGCAATCTATTGATGTTGAAACTGATCATAAGCCTCTGATTGCATTGTTTTGCAAACCTTTAAGCGACTGTCCTTTGTGAATTCAGCGAATGATGATCAAATTGCAAAGATATGCATTGAACGTGTCATATACACCTGGAAAATTCATGTACACGGCTGACACACTTTCCAGAGCTGTGGATCCAGCACCAAAAGACAGTCACAGGGACACTGTTGATGTTCAGGCATTTGTTGATGTGATCATAGACACTGTACCTGTTGCTGTTTAAAAGTTGGAACTGCTGAAGCTTGAGACAGAGAAGGACAAGATTCTCAGTCAGGTAATACAAGTGGTGATGGATGGATGGCCGGATAATAAGCATGACTGTATGTTAGAAGTACAAGAACATTGGAACCACAGATCAGAACTTTCTGCTGTGGATGGGATATTGTACCAAGGTAGCAGAATTGTGATCCCTAAAAGTCTCCGAAAAGAAATGCTTGGGACAATTCATGAAAGCCACCTAGGTATTGAAAAGTGTAAGAGAAGGGCACGGGAAGTGAGTGATGTTTTGGCCCAGGATGAATCAAGAAATTGCTGAATTGGTATCTTCTTGTCAAATATGCCTTAAATACCAACCTAGCAACCCTAAGGAGCAACTGCATCCACATCCTGGTCCTTAGAGATCTTATCAGAAGGTAGGCATTGATCTTTTTGTAACTGACAATAAAGATTATCTATTAATAACAGATTACTACTCATTGTATCCTGAAGTGTGTGGTCTGAGCAGAACAACTGCAGAGAACGTAATTACATGCATGAAATCAGTTTTTTCCAGACATGGTCTACCTGATGAAGTTTTCACAGCAATGGTCCACAATTCAATGGTGAATGCATGAGACATTTTGCTCATGAATGGGGCTTTGTTCATACAACATCTAGTCCATTTTCCCTCAGTTCACTGGGTTAGTTGAGGAGTTGGTAGGAATTATCAAGAAACTGATGCACAAAGCAAAAGATAGTGGAGGTGATTTATATAAAGCTTAGTTAGCCTATCGCAGTACTCCACTTGAATGAGGACTTCACCTGCTCAGCTCTTGATGGGACGCCGTTTGAGATCCAATCTGCCAATAGATGAGAGCCTTCTGAGAACAGAGGGAGGTGAACAAGTGAAAAGATGGAAAGATGAACACAAAGCAAAGCAGAAAACATACTTTGACAGATGTTCTCGTCCATTACCTGAACTGCACCAAGGAGATGAAGTGAGGATACAAGACAAAATGAACACATGGACACAGAAAGCTACAGTACTTGAAGAAGTACAACCCAGATCATACATGGTCCAAACAGAAGAAGGAGCAGCGTTAAGAAGAAATCGCAAAGACCTCAAGAAAGAGCCAACTTCAGAGTTTCAGTTAACTGATGAAGACCAGACAAAACATGGAAATAACAATGAGACACAAGAACTGTGTGAACCACTTAGAAAGTCTACTCGTGTTCATAAACCCCCAGAGAGACTGATAGAGACGTGTTAAATTATGCATTTGCTCTGGTCAATGTTGCTAATTGTTTTTTTTTTCTTTTTAAGGAAAGGAAGATGTGGTGATATGACATGTAAGAACATGATTGGAGAGAGTTCTCAGCATGCACAGGGATGATAGAAAGATCAAGAAATATGGTATTGTAAAAATGTTGTGGTTGTTATTAAATGGAAGTTCTATTGAGACAGAGAAGATGGTTTTTTATTAGTAACCCATGATACATATGAATATAAAGAACACGACAACATATTTCACTGCGTACTTCAAAAAGTTGTGATAATTGAGATAAATGAACGTGAATCTAAATTTGATGAAGGGTCTCGGCCTGAAACATTGACAGGTTATTCCTCTCCATTGCTGTTTGTTATGTGTTACTCTGAACACCTTTAACCCACAGACAGGATGAATGTATCCAGGAATAATTTGTGAAGAAAGCAATTTACTGAGACTCCCAATTCACAAGCAATAACTTCTGAGCTTTTAAACAGAACATGTCACCTTTGCATTGTGGTGCATGAAGCAGCTGAAGTGCCTGACAATAACATTAGTACCAAGCACTGGGAATCCAGGAACTACAATAGACAGTGACAGCCCTGATAATGTGGCCCTGTATTATCTGACTCCGTACACCTCAGCAGTGAAATGGTGGAGCACAAAACACACCGCAGGAGATTGGCTGGCCAGTGAGTTACCCAATATAGCTTTCTATTCCAGTCCGGAAGTGGGCAAGTTGGCACAACCCCGGGAGATCCTTTTCATCCTCCATAAACATTCACTGCTCTGCCTGGGCTGATCTCTTCAAGCTTGCCCTGTGTAGCCGATGAATTTCTTATAAATTCAGGAATATCATTTGGAAAATCACAAACCAATGCTTATTAACCTTTAGTCAACAAGATATTTCAAAAGTCTGGCTAATTACCAGAATGAAATAAAAACAGTCTTCCACTAGATTGGAGGCTTAGACTTAAAGGTGATGTTGTTACATTTATTAAAAGCTCCTACAAGTAAAGGTGATGTTGGAGCAGCTTTGGCAGGAGAGGGGCAGGATGGAGCTGATACATAAAAGCAGGGTAGAACAAGAATCATGCAGATGTATACATTATTAAATGTGTTGAATTAGAAGTGTGAATTACAGGTTCTTTTATTTTTCTTTGATGAAAAGGTAATGCTTTTGAATTTCACTGGCGTCTGTCAGAGAAATTATATTGTACCTTTCAAAAGGGATCTATAGTCTGACATTCAGCACTCATCAAGCTTATTGTTTTCACCCTAACAGCTTGTTTTGCTACTATATACAGCAAAATGAGCTCTGGGATGTACCTTTCATTCCATTAACCCTTTGGATGCTCTACATTTCTAACTAAATTTCTCTTGTATAATGTACTCAAAATACCAGGCCCATAGCAATCATTTATGTCTAAATCAAATAGTAAGGTCTTGAAGAAGAAATAAGGCATAAAGGGGTGACTTTTCTGCTTTTGTTCTTCCTGCTCAGGACATAAATGCTCTTCTCTATATGACTTAGCCTCACACTGTATCTTTCACTCTATGCATTCTGTGAATCAGTTGCCCCTGAGCCATGTGCCATTGGATAATGGCTCTAGTCATTTTGTGTTTGTGGTGGTCCAAGTGTGAAAGGCACAGAATGAAGTTTTATCCTTGCTGCCAGGATACCAAATGCTAACTGCCTGAACTGCTGCTTATGTTCACAGAGTGTAACTACTTAAGTACTTGAAGATGAAAGAGCAGAATTCCACTTGGTCCTGTAATAGGGCAGAGTTGGCACGATGTGCCTACAAGCAGATTTTGAGTTCATGCTTGAAGACAAGAAAAGAAGTCCTTCACCACTCATCTCCTAACTCCCTGTAGAGTTCTGTAGCTTGAAACAAATCTGAAAGGCGTCAGACTTGGAGAAATGTACTAAACTGCAACAATGAGCCTTATATTAGTATCTCTCTCTCTGGCTATCCATCCCATAGGATGATGATGGTTCCTTTCAGTCAGTTAGTGGGGTTTGATTTGTGCATCCTGGAGTGGCTGCACAGGCCGATCCTTGACAGGCACTGCTTGCCACATATTAGTATACAGTGGAGACAGAGTCCTTTTTTGTTGCTAAAAGTATGATCAGCATTTGATTGTGTAGTTAGGGCTTCAAACTCTTAAATAGAAGCATTGCATCAAAATCAGCATTACAATTGGGATGCATGCCTGCTGTATGCAATGCATCTCACTCCATGAGTAATCATGCATGCAACCCATACAATAATAAGCTACTTAGATCTTTTACATGAATTGTCCTCCATCAGTCTGGATTCCTCCTTTCCCTGCAATGATTCTGCCATCCACATCACTTTTTTAACATAATTGATTTAGAATCCAATTGAACAGGAAGAGAAAATGGCCGAATTCCCTGCAATCATTGAACACCTTGATTTCAGCCCAAGCCCAAGTGTAACTGGTAAGATTGTTACAACAAAATTCAGCTGTCACTGCTAATCAGGAAAATTATATTTTTCAGAACATAGATCTGCAAGAACTGTGGCTGAATGCAGCGAGATTTCCATTGGCTGGGAGGTCCCAAGCCAGAATCAGAGTGTGAAGATATGAGGTAGGTCACTTCAAGCTGAGATAAGGATAAGTTTCTTCATTTAGAGGATAGTGAACGGTTGGAATTCTCTACCACAGAAGGTGTGCGGGTCCAGTAGCTGAATGTATTTTAAGAAGATAGATAGAGGTATGCAGCGAGCATAGGAATTTGACGTTGAGATCCAGGATCAGTCTCTGGTGAATGGCAGAGCATACTCAAAGTACTGAATGCGCTATTCCTGCCTCAATATTTCTACATTTCTGTAAACAGCTCTGAATGAAAGTGCATTATTTAGAAATTCTTTAATTCTGATTTAAAGAAACTTGTCCAACCATCAAAACTAAATGGAAAATTATTTATGCTTTGGAGCTAACGGTTACTTATAATGTAATGGCTACTTAAGGTTGCTATAGCTCTAGGGGAGGAGGCATAATGGGGAAAAGCTCCCGTTAACCATTAAACAATCCCAATGACAAGCATCTCAAATAGCCTCTGACAACCAAGTCCAGCTCCTGTCATTTATGTGTGCCTCAGCTAGTCAGCCCTGTGGAACTATTCCTACTGATGGGAGAAGGGCAAATGGTGGGCTATTGGTGCCTTAAACCAGTCGATCAGGGCAGATGGGGCTCATCAGTCGTGGTTGGCAGTTCGTTTAGGAGAAGGAAAACTCTGTTATTTAATCTCTGCTGCCATGCAGCTGTACCCACTCACGGGAAGGCTTCAAGAGTAAACCACAAGACAATGTCCACAGCTGGAGTCCCTAAGGCAGTCCTATCTTGAGTTCAACACTGACTGGCAATTCCTGCGATGCTATTCATCACATCAATGGAAAAATAACCTTCTTGGATAAACACAATCAAACAGCGTCTGGTTGCCTGACAAGTACTTGATGTCGCATGACAGATCACAATCACAATCAGCTGTTTACTACATTCCTACTACATTAACCATCACCACATTAATAGTCTTCAACAATATTAACTGCACGCGTCACCACGTTTCAATATACTAAGAAATAAAAGTTGAATATCACAATTTTAATTAGAAATTTCCATTCAGCTACTGTACCATATGACACTCCCTGTCTGGATCTTAACTAGTGGAGCATTGATTACAAGTGAGTGTCATTTTCCTGCACCCTTTCCCATCATTTTTCTGATGATTGAGAATAGTCTGATGCACAAGTGTTATCAGGACCTGAAGATCTGCACTAGGAAGAATCCAAGATGAATCATCTAACTGTTTTCATTTTTCTGTGTGCCTTCATTGAAGGGAGGACTGCTCCCAAGGTTTTCCCCTCCCATTAGATGTTTAGTTGCCCACTGCTCTTTATTAGATGTACCAGAATCATGCAACTTTGATATGGTCCATATTCATTGGGTTACTTATCTCTGTCTATAATGTACTGTTCCTGATGTTTAGCATGTTGCTTACCCTTTTCTAGTACTGCACTTTCAGGTATTTTTAAGTTGCCATTCCTGGCAAGCTCTGGCACACGTTGAACTGGGGCTGGACCATCGAAGGTGGTAACATACCAAGCAGCGAAGTTGGATATTACGGTAGAACATAATTCTGCTGCTGTAACTTGTGCTTTATCAGCATGGAACAGGTTGGGGCATTCATCACAGCTATATTAATATGGTAATTACAATATATTACTTACTGGTTATATGACTGCATATACTGTAGGACTGAAATCAAATACCTTTTATCTTTTCCATTACGTTAAAGAAATCACAAAGTTCTCTATGTGTCATTTAAGCCCTAATTTAGAGATAACATAGAGCCAATTAATAAGGGATAGATTTATGTGTTTGCTCTTCATATTGAATTTAGTAAGTACTACAAATTGATCTTGAGTAGAAGACAGCAACAACACAAACCTGGCACTAATATCATGCAGCGAAACAAGAAAATAGACTTTACTAATTACTTATTGACTGCCATGTCTTTTATGTTTTGATAAAGTCAGTAAAGACCTCTAGAGTTGCCCCAGTAGTTGGAGTCTATTTATGACAATTTTCTTCCAGTTTGGCATGTGATGAATATTTGTAGCATAATTCACGTTACCCACACTGCTAAGTAAGGTGAAATTAATTAATGTTATGCCAGTGTTGCTGAACTGGATTTCTACAATCGAACTGTTATGGAAAGCCCAAGGAAGGCCCTCATCATCACTATTTAAAGGGATCTTCAATTACTTGCAGAGATTGTTTTTAAATGAATGTTGGTTGGAGTGAATTGATTGCATCTCCAGAACTTGTGCAGATTATAATCCCTATATTAAGATAATTGATGGAGCAAGGATTTTATATTCCCTTCACAACTTTAACAAAGTTTTGTTCTTCCAGGGCTGGTTCAGTTGCTTTACCTCTAAGTGTGCAGTATTTTGGGAAATATAAAAGGAATGTAATATGTTGGAAATTGAGATAGTGTACACAGTGGAAACACTCTTTACCAAGGGCTTTCAGAGAATAAGTCTCCTACATGCACCTAACAAAGAAGCAATGCACGACACAATACTGTTTCAATGAAGAGATCCCTTTAAATAGGGTGATTGCCGTGGCTTCTTGCCCATCATGACCACTTTGTCTATTAAGCATTCACCTATACTAATATCATTTTCCTGTATTCATCTGTAGCCTTCTATGTCATTGTGTTTCAAGTGCTCATCCAAATACTTCTTAAAAGTTCTGAGTATGTCTACAAGTAGTGTTTCAGATTTCAATCAACTGCTGGGGGAAAAATATTCTTCTTCAAATCCACTCTATATCTCCCACCCCTTACCTTAAACCGAGACGGCAAAGCAAAAGAGAAATGTTTCTCCTTATTTACTCTGTCTGTGCTACTCATAGCCTTGCATAGGTTCATACGTATTTCCGTACAGCAAGGAAACAGGAATCTTACACAGGGTGCTTAGCATTGTCAATGATCCCTCCTATCTGCCCATCAATCTCTTTAAGCTCCTGCCATTAGGCAGGAGGTATCGTAGCTTTAGGACAAGGATTGTAAGGATGGAAAACAGCATTTTCCACTAAACCAAGATACAACTGAACTCTTTGCCACCACCCAGGTCTTCATGACGTAGGAAGTGCCATTAATACTATGCTGTTTACTTTTTAATTTGTGTCGTAGGTGCACCTTATTATTTGTTAATTTATTTGAGGCAATACTACTTTATGTATTGTGTGTGAGTTATATGTACTGTGTTATGCACCTTGGTCTAGAGAAATGTTGTTTCGTTCAGCTGTATACATGTACTGTATATGGTTAAAATGACAATGGACTTGAACTAGAACCTCAAGGTTCTTCAATCCAACTGGTCCATGCCAATCAGCTAAATGAATCCCAAATTCCCTTGGTTAACCCACATCCCTCTAAGTCTTTCCTACCTGTATACCAAATCCAAATATCTTTTAAGTGTTGTTATTGCATCTGCTTCAATCCTCCTCTGTCAGCTTGTTCCATATATGAAACACCCTATCTGTTGAATCTTTTCCCTCTCACCTTAAACCAATGCTATCTGGGTTCTGATTCACCAACCCTGTGAAAAAGATCATCACCCTATCTATGCCCCTTATAATATTATGTATACACCTCTATAAGATCACTCCTCAGTTTCTTATGCTCCAAGAACTAAAGTCTTAGCCTGTCCACCCCCTTCCTTGAGTCCTGGCATTGTTCACATAATATTTTCTGCACTTTTTCCACCTTAAATGATTCTTCCCTATAGCAAAGTGACCAAAATTAAACACAAGTGTGGTCCAATATATACTGTATATATTGGTTGATTAAGCATTCTTGTTCATTTAAGTAATTCATTACAGTTTACATATATCAGTATGTGAATTGTATATGTCATCACTCTACCATGTGATACATACACACCTTGCTTAAAGTAAACTTAAAGTTTGACCTGCATTTCGGACTCCCATGTCTTTCTTTTGAATTAGTTTAATGTTTTGAATTTACAAAACATAACAGTGGCAATGAGGTTCTTTTAAAATGAGATGACCATTGAGCCGTTAAAGCAGAGCAAGACACTTGGACTAACAAAACAGTACAGTGAGGAATGGTCGAGTTCAATGCAGCACAGCACATGTTCCTTAGAAGCAAAGACATGATCGAGTTTTTTTTAAGTCAGAGAATGGAAGAATTCATAGGTTCATAAAGAGTGAGTACAAGGTGATAATAATCATAAAAAAAACAAATGGCTGGCTATATCAGAAAGCTTGACACATTTGATTACACAACAGATAATTGGATTTTATATACTGAGCAAATTCGACAATATTTTGGAGCAAATGAAATAGCCAACAAGAAACAAGTACCAATTGTGCTGAGTGCATTGGGTTTAAATGCCTACAATTTGCTTTGAAGTTTAACTGCTCCAACCAAACCATCAGAAATGTGCTTTACTGATATTGTCAAAGTAATGCCAGATTATTTTGAACCAAAGCCATTGCTGATTGTGGACTGCTTTAGGTTTCATAAGTGGAATCAAAAGGAAAGGGAGTCCATTTCAGCATACGTAGCTGAATTGAAGAGAATGTCTGAGCATTGTCAGCTTAGTCGTTGGAATAATGATGCATTGTGAGATTGTTTAGTTTGTGGAAACTTCCAAGAAAGCATTCAGACATGGCTCATAACTGAAGCACAGCGCACATTTAAAAGAGAAGTTGAAATTGCTGTTTTAATGGAGACAGCAGACAGAGATGCATTTGAGATGCAATCAGGAATGAAAGAAAGCGTGAACAGAATTGCAGTGTCTAAACAGAAAACAGCCTGGCCAAGCAAATTGTGTTACCATTTTGGCAGAGGCTCACATACATCAAACAAATGCACACATAAAGGTCAAACTTGCAGAAACACAACAAAGTAGGACACTTTCAAAGAGTCTGTCAAGCAGACAAAAATAAATGGACTGCTCAAGGAAGAGAAACTGTTAACAAGTCAAGTTGCAGTTTCAAAAACAGCACTAATCTGCATGCTGTTAATGAAAAAAACTGGCAAATGGACTTTGTAGCTTTGAGATCTACAGTGTGAAAATTAACAATAGACAAGCAATGTGGTTTACACCAGAAGCAAACGGCAAATTAATTAAAATGGAATTGGGCATTGGTTCAGCTGTTTCAGTCATTCCACAAAATCAGTTTGAATAGCATTTCAAAGATACTGAACTGAATCCATTAGATATGCATCTAAAAACGTATACAGGGAAAACATAACACCTGGGGGGTTTGACATTCATAACAGTGGACCAGAACAATCAACAAGCCACATTGAGCTTGGATGTGGTAAAAACAGGAGGGTCAGCATCGTGGGGACATGATTGGGTAAGGCAACTTCAGCTTCTTTGTAGATCCATCCACCATTTGCATCCCATAACCCCTGCGATGCAGCCAACTGATACTGAATTAAGGAAGGTACTGGATAATGCCATAACCATCTCCATGCTGTACACCATGAACCACTGTCAAACAGAGGGAAATGGGTGTTAATGTCAACCTCTATACCTCTAGTTGGAAAGCATATTAGATGAAGGAAGGACAATGCTGCTCAGAGGAACCATAAATGTGACAAAAGCAGTGGTGTGACTACCACAGTGATTGTGGGCAAGTTATCTGCGAAAGCCTGTGATATGTTAATCAGGCAATAACTTGCAAAATGTGGTTTGGTTTTAAGCTGGAGGAGAGTTCAAGAAGCTTCTGGAAAGTTGCAAATGTTTGGCTTCTGTGAGTATAAAGAAACAGAATTTATTCAGTGTGCATTACAGTTACTGCATGAATTTCAAGTGGGAAGCAAAAGAATATATGCAAAGACCAGCTAGATGAATGAAAGATCAAAAAGAAAAGACCCCCTCTTCCCACACCACTCTTCAGTACCCCCACCATGAGGCCTAATCAATGCCTGTAAAGTGTTACTACAACCTTCCTGCTTTTCTAATCTATGCTATAGCTGAAGGAAGCACCAGTCCCATATGCTTTCTTAACCACTTTGTTGTACCTATGCTGTTGATTTCAAGGATTTTTGGACACGTGCACCAAGATCTCTCTTCCTCAGTACTTCATAGGATGCCAGCATTCATTATGTACCCCAGACTTACCAGGCCTTCTCAAATGTCTTGCCTCTCTTTCTACCTATCAAACTAATTCATCACTATAATTCTGTTGGTGAAGACTAACTATCTTACTATCAGCAATGCCACCATTCTTACTAATTATAGCTCCTACATTTACATTCAGATCGTTTAAGCAGCAAGGATCCCAGCATCAAACTCCAATTGCAGTAGACTATACAAGTCATGCAATAACACTTTTGATGGTCATTCCCTGGCTCCTATTACAGGCTAATGTCGAGTCCAATTTTCCATACCGGTCTCGATGCTAAGAGCTATTACATTTTGGGCCAATTTCCCACATGAGATATTATTAAAAGCCTTATTGAAATCCATGCAGTCCACAAATGACACAAGAGTCTTGTGACTACCATGTGTGTTGCCCGCAATGGTTTGAATTTTCATGGCAAGGGTGGATTGTGCTGCACAGGCCAAAGACTAATAAAAATCCATCATCACCACTGAGGCCTTTACACTAAATTTTCGTGCTTTGTGAAGTGCAAGCAATTTTCCATACTTTTGAGGTCTGAATATGGAGAAATGAACTCAACAAACTTAGACATCCAGTTTATAATAATAACAACTTAAGGTATGATGTGCTTTTTTTTTTAAAAAAAGACACCAACCTGAAGAATTTCCCTCCAGACTTTTAAAAGTCATATTTTATACAGTATTATTACCATATGGGTTCTCCCCATTCATTTTACTTTGAACTTCTTCATCATTAATCAGTCAGCTGTGCTCCTATTCTTGCCAAAATATGTCTAAGTCATTATGAATTCCAAATCCTATTTAATTTCTACGCAATGAACATCAAATACTTCCTCATCTATTGAGTGATTTCAGCATTTTTCTGATTTTATTTCAATTCTATGTTACTTTTGAAAAATCTTTTTTATCATCTGAACATTGCACAGATCTTTTTGCAAGTAGGAAAATCCTGTTGCATTAGTTCTTTGGATGTTATTGTTTTGGGGGATTTTAACGAGGTCAGTCTGAAAAAATCACTAAGCAATTACCATCAACAGATGACTTCCAATACCAGAGGAAACAACACACTAGACCACTGCTATACCACCATCAAGAATGCCTACCGTGCTATTCCACACCCTCACTTCAAGAAGTCTGATCACAAGGCTTTATTTCTACTCCCTGAGTATAGGCAGAGACTGAAGACTGCATCACCAGTAGTGAGGACCAAGAAGGTATGGACAAGAGGAGAACAGGACTGCTTTGAATTGGTGGACTGGACTGTATTCAGGGATTCATCTTCAAATCTGGACGAATATGCTATAGTTGTTACCAACTTCATTAAAACCTGTGTGGATGAGTGTGCGCCTACAAAGACTTACTGTACATTCGTAAACCAAAAGCCGTGGATGAACCAGGAGGCACGTCATCTGCTGAAAGCTATATCTGTGGCATTCAAGTCAGTAAGACAAAAGAACTGACTGTGGACTTCAGGACTTCAGAAAGGATAAGATGAAGGAACATATACCAACATATCGATGCAGTTATAAAGAAGATAAGATGGCAGCTATACTCCATTAGGAGTTTGAAGAGATTTGGTATATCAACATGTACACTCAAAAACTTCTATAGATGTACTATGGAGAGCATTCTGACAGGCTGCATCAGTGTCTGGTATGGGTGGGCTACTGTACAGGACCGAAAGAAGCTGCAGAGGGTTGACAATTTAATCAGCTCCATCTTGGGTACTAGCCTACAGAGTACCTAGGACATCTTCAAGGAGTGGGTCTTAGAAAGGTGGTGTCAATTATTAAGGACCTCCAGTACCCAGGGCATGCCCTTTTCTCACTGTTACCATCAGGTAGGAGTACAGAAGCCTGAAGGCACACACTCAGTGATTCAGGAACAGCTTCTTCCCCTCTGCTATCTGATTCCTAAATGGAAATCGAACTCGTGAACACAACCTCACTTTCTAAATATATATTATTTGTGGCTTTTTTGCACTATTTTTAATCTATTCAATATACGTATAACTGTAATTTATTTATTCCTCCTATATTATGTATTGCATTGAACTGCTGCTGCTAAGTTAACAAATTTCACATCACATGCTGGTGATAATAAACCTGATTCTGACTCTAATTCATTTTCAACATTTTGCCTGCAGTAATCATCTAAAGAACATGCAGCTCTTTTAGAACATGTTTTACTTTCATTTCAATCTGGTGTGAATCATTTTACTAAGAACAGGTGTAGTTGAGAAACTCACCCGCTAATTGGTTGATTTGCATCCTGGTTGTTCACTTATATGGAGTCTCTGAACTTATCAATCGTTTTTTTTTTGTTTCTATTTCACCTTCCAGTCTATTGAAGAGATAAGATAGCGCTGAATGTGGAACAGCAGTCAATGAATAACAGGAAGAGTATTTCTGAGAAATTATATATTTTCATCTAACTGGATGAGTTCTTTTACCAATGATAATGCACATGCCAATAATGCAAACTCCAATAATCCAGCACACTTGGGACTGAGTGCCAAATTGGCATTTTTGTCTGGATTACTGGGTGGCACTCCGATGGATAACCAAACACCTATCTCATTATTGCAGGAGTATAATACCTCTTCCAGTGAATTCAGTGAGTTTTATAGACAATAGATAATAGACAATAGGTGCAAAAGTAGACCATTCGGCCCTTCGAGCCTGCACCGCCATTCTGAGATCATGGCTGATCATCTACTATCAATACCCGGTTCCTGCCTTGTCCCCATATCCCTTGATTCCCCTATCCATAAGATACCTATCTAGCTCCTTCTTGAAAGCATCCAGAGAATTGGCCTCCACTACCTTCCGAGGCAGTGCATTCCAGACCCCCACAACTCTCTGGGAGAAGAAGTTTTTCCTTAACTCCGTCCTAAATGACCTACCCCTTATTCTCAAACCATGCCCTCTGGTACTGGACTCTCCCAGCATCTGGAACATATTTCCTGCCTCTATCTTGTCCAATCCCTTAATAATCATATATGTTGCAATCAGATCCCCTCTCAATCTCCTTAATTCCAGCGTGTACAAACCCAGTCTCTCTAACCTCTCTGCGTAAGACAGTCTGGACATCCCAGGAATTAACCTTGTGAATCTACGCTTGTGGTTTTGACGGAGCGGGAAATACTGCTCGAGCGATGCTGACCCAGGCTCTGGCTGCATGTCTGGTCCCGATCCTGGCCTTGGCCACATTTGGGGTTTTCAGCTCCGGTTGCACCTCCTGATTGACTGTGGATTCCTTGGCTCATATTTTGGACTAATGATTGACCAGATGCCAAACATCAGGTTTTCCAAACAATCACATAAAGGATTAGCAAAGTTTTACTGCACTGGACAGTAGTTCCCAGAGCTGAAACTCACACTGAACTAGTGAACTGGGTGGTAGAATTCACAAATCTTTCCATCTATTATTACATTCTTTTAGAAGCTGAATAAATAACTCCTCAATCACTTGTGTAATGTAGCAACCCAAGGTTCATGGGTGGTCTTCTGAAGTTAGCACTGGAAAACAGATACAAGGCCCAGACTACGCTAAACCCTGTATCAGAAAGAGATTAAATCAATACACACTCTCCATCTCAGATCATTTCCTCATCTACAATTAGTTATTCTTCCTAGGTATCCTAATAACATTTACTGCCGGCCCAAACAATGCAAGGTGACATTAAATAAAATTTACTATATAATTTACTCCATTAACTATTTGCATTAATGGCACAACAATTCTTCTGTTTAAAGTATAGGGTTAATTTCAACAAAGTAAGTGGATGTAGGCCTCAAGCAGGATAAGTGTGTGACTCTCTGTCGTCATTTTACCCACACCAGATGTCAAAGATGAACCGACTTCCAGCGACTTCACAGATTTACCTGGCAACTCCATTCAGGGATGCGATGACCTCAATGTTAGCGAAGTGTCAAAGAAAGAAATATGTCAGGATTTGATTAATTCTCACTTAATGCTGTGTGGTTCTGCTACATATAGATTACCTCAGTTTGGAGATTTGATAACATGGCACTTCTCAAAAAAAAATTTTTAATTTTTCTTCAAATAATTATTTACTTAGATTTTATGGAACTATTCTGAATAATCACTCTTTAAAATCAGTATGAATAATATTGTAAATTTGCAAAATCATTAAGTACTGTTTGGGGAAGTATTTCACAATATTGTAGTTGTTGCTCTAGTTTGCACTGCAGCTAGTAAGGTCTTCGCAGACAATATGTGAATGCGTAAGCTTGCCAAACAACCTTGTAGAACAAAAAAAACAATATGGATTACACCTCCTCCACAATCTTGTGGATGTCAAAGGTGGCTCAATGGAACTGTTCTGTTTCTCATTTCAATCTCACTTGGCAATTACAGATCCAATGCTGACAAAAACTTAATGATTTTTGATAGTATTGGGAATTTCTGATTACAATTTCAAGCAAGGTTCTATCCCTGGAGCACGACAAACCAAGAAAGTGGGAGCAGCACTGGACTCTCAGGCCCCTTGGGCCTTCCCTGGCATTCAATATGACCACAGTTGATCGATTCTACCTTAGTTTCTCTGCCATGCTACTTCCCCAAAAACTAGCTCCTTCTAGTTTTCAGATAGCAAGTCAATAGGATCAGGTAAGCTCAGGTAGCATTTCTGAATGGGCACCCAGAGAAATTACACTAGCAAGAACAGAGGTGTTAGGAGAAGTGGATGAAGAATTGCCAGCCAGACCAGGGAGAGGGTAGAGAAGATATTAGCCAACATGATATAATGGGACTATGAGGGAAGAATGTTTTACAATCAATCTTTCAAAATAATTTTGCAATCAAATTTGGCACTATCAGCACTAAGCCATGATAACCTGCCGCATTTCTGCAATAAATAAGGTAAAACTACTGAAATCTTGTTTTATTTATCCAGGTCAGCAAGTATTACCCACTGTGGAGCAGTTACTCAGCCAATGCATTGCTGTGAACGGATGAGAGTAATTTCCAGCCTTGGGGTTGGTTTCAGTACAGCATCCAAACTGATATTAAAAGAAGATAAAGTGTGGAGGGGAAAAACAAGTTATTTCATTCAAATATTGTGTCCTCCACATTAGTAAGTAATGCAGTAATGAAATAGTTAATTATTTATTTTTACAATTAGAATTTGAGTTTCACAGTGTAAACTGATTTTTGTTTTAATTGTTAGCCTCAGAACATCTGCGTGTCATCATTTCTCTCTGCCAACAATTAAGTCATACTTTGGCTTCTGTTCTTCACAGGAAATTTGCTAAGACCATAAGGCCATAACACATAGGAGCAGTATTAGGCTATTCAGCCCATCGAGTCTGCCCTGCCATTGCATCATGGCAGATCCCACTCAACCCCATAACTTCTCTGCTTTACATCTGATGCCCTGACCAATCAGGAAACAATCAAAGTCTGCCCTAAATACACCACAGACTTGGCCTAACTGCAGTCTGTGGCAGAGCGTTCCACAAATTCACTGACTAAAAAAATTCTTCCTTAAGTCTGTTCTGAAAGGTTGCTCCTCAAATTTGAGGCTGTGCCCTTTAGTTCTGGATACTACACCACAGGAAACATTCTCTCCACATTCACCCTATCTGGTCCTTTCAACATTCAGTAAGTTTCAATGAGATCCACATGCATTTGTCTAAATGCCAGTGAGTACAGGCCAAAAGCCTGTCGTTAATATTACATTTATTCATGTAATATTACATCTGTTATCTATTTGCACATTCACTCAACTTTTCACAATTGCCTAGAACCAGGTGATAGTAAATCTGATTCTGAAGTCTTATTTTGTGTCTGTCTCACAACTCATAACCCCATTCAGTCTTCTGGCATTGGCAATCTTAAAATATCATTTTAAGATTGAAATATATCATTTTCAGTTTCCTCATTAAATTCACATTGTGTGTTGCTAGGCTCCAAGCTCTGAACCTAGTTGTCTCTGACAACATGCAAAAAGGGCCACTTATTCCTATGTCATGGAGTCTTAGAGAGATACAGCATGGAGACAGGCCCTGCGGTACACCAACCATTCTACATTTCTCTCATATTCCCATCAACTCTAGCTCTGTGCTCTGTGTCAATGAGCAAGGAGAAGTATTTTCTCCTTATTCTATCAAAATTTAGAATTTCTGTTGAAGTATATACTTGCTATGGAATGATCTTTCCTGGATGGCAGTTCCACCATATGAAAAGAATGTGAGTATCCCAGGCCTCTGTTCTCTAGAGTTTAGAAAAATGGAAGAAGGCCTCATTAAAATGTACAAAATACTGGAGGCATCATCAGGGCAGAAACTGGCAAATGTTTCCTCTGGCTAACCAGTTTAGAAACAATGTCACAATCCCTAAATAAGGTATGGGCCAGTTAGGTGTTACGTACCCCGTAACTGGGTGTCTTACCAGCAAAATAGAAGTATCTGTTGGAGTCTGGTACTATTTTCTAAACAGTGTTTATTAGTAAAACATACAAATCAATATCAACAATGCAAATATACAGATAATACATGTTAGCAATACTAAACCTAAGAGTGTGGGTATAATAATAATCAATGATAAACAAGCTCTATCGATGTCTAGGGGATAATGAATTATTATGGGAAAGTATAAAGTTCAGTTCAGTTCATACAGGCTGAGGTAGTTGTTGGTCGATATGTTGTAATTGTTGGAGAGAGAGAGAGAGTGAGAGAGAGAGAGAGGGCAATCAAACAGTGACAGCTATTGTCTTACAAACCTTCCTTTACGATCTTGATCCGTCAATGTGTTGTTGCTGTGGCCATTCAAGTATGACCCCTCTGTCCTTTAGCTAGACCGTTCTTCCGTGGGGGACTCGTCACCCAGGCAAGGGTAGACACACACACAAGCCCCCACCGGCCTCGCTATAACCACGGTGAGTGAAATTGACCGATCCGTTCGGTCCCCAATGACCCACACTTTCTCGTGGGTTTCTGATGCTCACTAGTGTGTCTCCTGGTGCGTCTGAGGGGTGTCTCCCCAGACCTCACTTTTATCCCCACTCACGGGGTCTCAGGTGTCAATCAGGTTTGAATGGCTTAGCCCATCAAACCAGCCCACTCCGGCTGTCCACTGAGGAATTTTAATGAACAGAATAGTACCAAGTAAACAGCCCTCTCCGCAGCCATAAGTCTTTCGGGAGTCATAATATGGTCTCTCTCCCCCGGTGTTATCAGCAGCAGATGTTCCAACTTGTTTTCCTCTTATCTGTGTCTCTCTCTCATTCCCTCTCATGAGCAGCATGGTAACAGTAACAGTTTGTGATTCTCCCAGGGGAGGGGGACATGGGCAACCTTGCACCCTTCTGCCCATCAGAGCTGTTTATCCTTCGTAACATAGGACTGACGTGGAAAGGATTCTCTTCAGTCAGAATGGTAAATCTTTGAAATCTTCTACCTCAGAGTTCTGTGGATGTTCAGTCAATATGGTTTTGTGCATGGTAGGTCATGTCTGTTATCGAGTTGATCGAGGAAGTTACAAGGAAAGTTAATGAAGGCAAGGCAATAGATGTTATCTTCATGGACTTTAGCAAGGCCTTTGACAAGATCCCACAGCGAGTGTTGGTGTGTTGCAGGGAATGGTGCTGGGTCCATTGTTATTTGTCATCTACATCAATGATCTGGATGTAATGTGGTAAACTGGATTAGTAAGTTTGCAGATAATACCAAGATTGGGAGTGTATTGGACAATGAAGAAGCCTACCAAAGCATGCAGCAGGATCTGGACCAGAGGGAAAAATGGGTTGAAAAATGTCTGGTGGAATTTAATGTAGACACGTCCAAAGTGATGCACTTTGGGAGGACAGACCTTAGATCTATTTCTGTTTTCCCTCTCCTCTGCTCCATCATTCCAGTTCCCTACCCCTGCCAAATTAGCTTAAACCCTCCCTAATAGCTCTATTAAACCTTCCCGCCAGGCTATTGGTCACCGTAGGATTCAAGTGTAACCCATCCTTTTTGTACAGGTCACACCTGCTCCAGAAGAGATCCCAATGATCCAGAAATCTGATACCCTGCTCCCTGCTCCAGTCTCTCAGCCACGCATTTATCCTCCACCTCATTCCATTCCTACTCTCACTGTCGCATGGCACAGGCAGTAATCCCGAGATTACTACCTTTGCGGTCCTTCTTCTCAACTGCCTTGCTAATTCCCTATATTCTCCTTTCTGGACCTCTTCCCTTTTCCTACCTATGTCATTGGAACCTGTATGTACCACGATCTCTGGCTCCTCGCCCTCTCACTTCAGGATATCTTGGACGCGATCAGAAACATCCCGGACCCTGGCACCAGGGAGGCAAACTACCATCCGGGTCTCCTGATTGCGTCCACAGAATCGTCTATCTGACCCCCTAACTATCAAGTCCCCTAGTACTACTGCCTTCCTCTTCCTTTCCCTACCCTCCTGAGCTACAGGGCCAGACTCTGTGCCGGAGGCTCGGCCATTGTTGCTTCCCCCAGGTAGGCTGTCCCCCCAACAGTACTCAAACAGGAGTACTTATTGTCAAGGGGTACAGCCACTGGGGTACTCTCTAGTACCTGACTCTTCTTGTTCCCCCTCCTAACCCTGGCCCACCTGTCTGTCTCCCATGGCCCCGGTGTGACCACCTTCCTGTAACTCCTCTCTATCAACTCCTCACTCTCCCAGACCAGACGAAGGTCATCGAGCTGCAGCTCCAGTTCCCTTACACAGGTCCTTTATGAATGCTTTGTAACCATCTTCACAAAAGAGGAAATTGTGTCAATATTGTAGATAAGGTGAGTTAGGTAGTTAAGTGTCAAATATTGTATAGAATAAGCATTAAAAAAAACATGTATTCAGGGATTTGGTTCACTTGAAAGTGAATAAATCATCAAGCTTGGATGAAATATATCCCAAGCTGTTAAAATAAGCACAAGGGGGAATTGCAGAGGTTCTGATTACAATTTTTCAATCCTCTCTGTCTACAGAAGTGGTTCTAGAGGATTGTATAGCTTAAAAGGGAAGGGATAAATCAAGCAATTACAGACTAGTTAGTTCAGCCTCAGTACTGAGCAAACCACTGGAATCCACATTAAGAGACAAGGTGAATTTCCATTTGGAAAAGCACAGAGAGAAAGCATTTTGTAAAGGAAGCAAGTCTGACCAACTTAGTTGGACTTTTTGAGGAAGCAATGAAGAGGTCAATGAAAGCAAAGCATTTAGTGTAGTCTACATAGATATGGGCAAGGCTTGAGATAAAATCTCACATAGCAAGCTGTTCCAAAAAAGTAAAAGCCCATAGAATCCAGGGAAAGTAAAAAATTCAATCTAAATCTACTTAGTTGCAGGAAGAGTAAAGGTAAATGGGTGTGATTTTTATTGGAAAGCTGTTACTAATAGATTTCCACAAGGTCAAAAACCCTCTCTCCCAGTTTACATACTAAAAAGTATATAATGAGAATTTAGATCTGAATTTGCAGATGATGCATAAGGTGGCTGTGTGATTGGTAGCGAGGATGCAAAGCTTTAGACTGCAAGAAGTTGCATATTCTGATCTGGCAAATGAAAGCTAATGAAGAAAATTGTGCTCGAATGCACATGGTGAGAAGAAACAAGACTGGGGTGAAAAGTTAAGGTTAATGGTATAAGATTCGAAACACAAGAACATCAGGAATAACAGTTGTTCATCCTAGCTCTCATGCCTAATTCATTAATCAACAGGATTTTGCCAGGTGATTCATTCCAGTATCCTTTCTTAGTTTTGTATTCCTTGTTTCTACTAATATTTAAGCACTTCTTGGGTTGGCCTCTGCTTTGTACATACTGAACAACCAAGTCTCTAAAAGTTCACTGCACTCCAAGTCATTGCAAATCCTTGGCAATTTTTATCGATTCACCATAGAAAGCATCCCATCTTGGACGGATCACAGCTTGGTATGGAAACTGCTCTGCCCAAGACTGCAAGACACTTCAGAGGGTTGTGGACACAGTTCAGCACATCCTGAAAATCAGCCTTTCGTCCATCGACTCTGTCTATCCTTTTCGTTGCCTTAGTAAAGCAGCCAGCATCATCAAAGATCATCAAAGCAGCAGTCATCGATGGAGTGGTCTGAGGCAGAGTGGTAGGGCTTTGGCTCATTCGGGCTTCAACAAGGTAAGTAGGTAAGTGAACTTCGTTTTTCCTTGCTTTTTTTTTGGAGGAATAGAGAGTACTTTGCTCCAGGTGTCAAATATGGGAATCCTGGGAATCTTCCAGTCCCCCAGATGGCCACATCTATGCCAGGTGCATTGAGATGCAGCCTCTGAGACACCATATTAGGGATCTGGACATGTGGTTCGATGACCTACGGCTTATTAGGGAAAGTGAGCAGGAGGTAGATAGGAGCTGCAAAGAGTTAGTCACCCCAAGGCTGCAGGAGTTAGATAAGTGGTTGACTGTCAGGGAAGGTGACTGTCAGATAGTAGAGAACACCCCTGTGGCCATCCCCCTCAGTAATTATCTTGTTTTGGATGCTGTCAGTGGGGGGGGGGCAGTTGACCTGACACAGGACAACCACAGCAATCGGATCTCTGGTACTGAGCCTGGTTCTGTGGTGCAGAAGGGAGAGAAGAAGATGAGGAATGTGGTATATCCAAGGATATACAGTGTATCAGAAAGATAGGCTAGTAGGAAGAGGGGGTGGTGTGGCCTTGTGTATAAGAAATAATATTAAATCATTAGAAAGGGATGACATAGGATCGGAAGGTGTAGAGTCTCTATGGGCTGAGTTAAGAAATGGCAAGGGCAAAAGGACCCTAATGGCAGATGTATACAGGCCTCCAAACAGCAGCGGGGATGTGGATTACAGAGTACAGCAGGAGACAGGTGTGTCAGAAGAACAACGCCATGATAATCATTGGGGATTTTAACATGAAAGTAGATTGGGAAACCCAGACCAGTACTGGACCTCAAGAGAGCGGATTTGTAGATTGTCCAAGGGATAGCTTTTTAGAACAACTTGCTGTTGAGCCCACTAGGGGATTGGCTGTGCTGGACTGGGTGGTGTGCAATGTCTCAGAGATGATAAGAGAGCTTAAGGTTAAGGAACCCTTGGGGAACAGTGATCACAATACGATCAAGTTCACTTTGAAATCTGAGGAGAAACTACATTCCAATATGTCAGTATTTCAATGGAATAAAGAAATTACAATGGCATGAGAGGGGAATTGGCCAAGGTTGACTGGAAAGAGACTATAAGAGCAGGGATGTGACGTTGAGGCTCTATAAGGCAGTGGTGAGACCACACTTGGAGTATTGTGTGCCGCTTTGGTCTCCTTATTTTAGAAAAGATATATAGACATTGGAGACGATTCAGAGAAGATTCACGAGAAAGATTCCAGGAATGAAAGGGTTACCATATGAGGAACGTCTTGGGCTGTATTCCCTGGAGTTCAGGAGAATGATGGGGGGGGGGGGATCTCATAAAAACATTTTGAATGTTTAAAGGTCTGAATGGATTAGATATGGCAAAGTTATTTCCCATGGTAGGGGAGTCTAGGAAAAGAGAGCACGACTTCAGGATTGAAGGACGTCCTTTTAGAACTGAGATGTGGAGAAATTACTTTAGTCAGAGGGTGGTAAATCTGTGGAATTTGTTGCCACGAGCAGCTGTGGAGGCCAAGTCATTGGGTGCATTTAAGACAGAGATAAATAGGTTCTTGATTAGCCAGGGCATCAAAGGGTATGGGGAGAAGGCAGGGGAGTGAGGATGACTGGAAGAATTGGATCAGCCCATGATAAAATGGTGGAGCAGACTCAATGGGCTGAATGGCCGATTTCTGCTTCTTTATCTTATGCTCTTATCCCACCCACCTCAGGTATCCTCATCCGCTCTTCTCTCCCTCTCATCTGGCAGAAGATGCAAAAGCCTAGAAGTAAGTACCAGCAGACCCAAGGGCAGCTTCTATCCTGCTGTTCTAAGCCTACTGAATGGAACCCTGGTATCATAAGGTAGACTGTTGGTACATCAACATCATCATGGACTTGTACCTTATTGTCTGTCTGCACTGCACCTTCACTGTAAGTGTAAGACCATATTTTTCATTCTGTTATTGCTTTTCCTTTGTACTCATGTAAAATCAACTATATAGATGGCATGCAAAACAAAGTTTTTTACTGTCCCTCAGTACACGTGACAATAATAAATCAATTACCAAGTACAAAGACATTTCTTCTCTGCACTGTCGGAACAGTTTATTTTCAAACTGTGATCCAAGATTCTAAACTCCCCTTTATAGTGGCCTTTCCTGTAAGATCATCTTGCTTGTTTGGTCCTGTAAGTCTTGTATGTTTCAATGAGATCATCCCTTGTACTTCTGAACTTGAGACACTAACCACATGGCTTATTGATCTGTTCCTGGCCATCTCAAGAATCAACCTTTGATGCATTTATTTAAGTACAAGTGTGCCCTTACACAAGCACTATCACTATTCCAGGTTTATTCATGCTAAAGTCTTGTAAATGTGTTGTTGTGGGGGGGAATTTGCCCTATGGGAACAGATTGAGCAAGCTAGGGTTTTTCTTTTTGGAGCAAAGGAGAATGAGAGGTGACTTGATCAAGGTCGAGCGAGGAACCGGAGACTTTTTTCCCAAGAGAGAAATGGCTCTTGGAAATTCCTCTAAGGAGGAATACACTGAGGGTGATTGGAGGAAAGCATAGGTGGAGATGTCAAAGGTAAGTTGTTTACAGAGAGAGTGGTTGTGCGTAGAATGCCTTGCCAGGGGTGGTGGTTGAGTCAGAAAAATTCTTACAGAGGTGCCTGGATGATATAAAAAGAAGGGACGAGGTAGCTTGATTTTAGAGTACCGTAGGTTTAAAGGCTGGTAAAGCACTATGGGTCAAGGGGCCTGCACCGAGCTAAAAATGTCCTCTGAAGGAATATTTTTTTGCCAAGGGACTTGGAACTCATTTTCCCAACAATCTATTTTGTTGTGAACCATGTACTTTATTTATTTAGCACACTACACTCTGTCTGCAGATGTTATACTATATACTGCATTCTGATTTTTCCTTTTGTGCTCCCTCAACATAATTATATATGGAATGATCTGTCTGCGGACAAAAGCTTTTCGTTGTTTCTCAGTACATGTGATAATTACCAATTACCAGAGTCAGAAACCCAACACGCTTAAACCATATTTAGATATGTAATTGAAGAGATGTGATCTGCAAGCTTGGAGAACGACTGCTGGAAGGAGGGGTCAGGCTGTGTAGTCCTTCATGAGGCACCAGGGACAAAATAGGATGAATGCTTTGTTATGAACTTTCTATGATTCTGGAACAAAAGGGCCACATTGTCAAGGGTATCAAACATCGGAGGCTTATATTACGATCTAATCTACTCTTTGGATGCAGGCAGGAAGTCTCAAGGTATTGAATAATTAATATTCTGACCAATATTTCTCTTGACTAATAGCAAAATTCATTTGATTTAGCTATCAGTCCTGATGGAGGGTCTTGGCCCAAAACATTGACTCTTTATTCCTCTCCATAGATGCTGCCTGACTGCTGAACTCCTCCAGCATTTTGTGTGTGGTACCCTGGATTTTCAGCATCTGCAGGCTCCCTTGTGTTTATGATTTAGTTATTACTGTTTGTGGGATCCTGCTGTGAGCAATCTGACTCTTTTGCTTCCTATGTGACATCAGTGACTCTACATCAAATATACTTGTTAGGCTATAAATCATAGTGTGAAATGTCAACACAGCCAGCCATGTGTAAACAGAAGTTCCTCCTTTCCTGACTGAAATCTTTGCCTTCTTTCTTTCCAAGGGAAATGTGGGCTTTTTTGTCCTGGAAATGTTGCCGGGGCAGAGTCATTATGATGGAATGCCCTGTCCACAGGAAGAAGGGATGCTCCATATTTGCCCCGATGAGAACTTGTGGGAATGGCTGGAAGTTTGAGAGTAGGGATGAGGACTCAGCAGAAAGAACGTGAATTCAGAATAGTATTGATTAGTAGCTTTCTCAGATGGATTGCAATGAGAGACTAGAGCTGTGGGATTAATTCTGGCTTCCTGTAGCAGAGAAATTGGCACGACATCATGGACTGGATTGCTTCCTTTGTGCTATTGACTTTTATGGTTACATAGCCAATTTTAAAAAAAACACAGAAACAGGAACTGTAACTGACAGAAAAGAGATATATACAGAGGGAAAATAGACATTATTATGGATGGGCTTCTGTCCAAAGTAAGAACTAACCAACAACCAGAAATGAATTTTCTTTGACCACATCAATTAACAGACTGTAAATTGAATAGTAGCTTGACTGAATCCTTCTCCGCAGTTAAAACCACAAATTTCCTGTGGTCCATTAAAAAGAATTGGGTCCATTTAATTCCCAGTATCTGGACAAAATGCTTCAACAATGGAAGAATTTGGATCACCTTCAACTATGCAAGGAAGAACAGTAATATTCATTAAGATGAACTTCATCTTTAAAATTTAATTTTATTCTATATTAATTATTTTCAATGTCAAAGAGCTTGAAATTGATATATGTAAGGCTCTTATTGTGGATAGTGACTCCATAATGCATAACAAATAAAGTTACATATGGTTTTTACACACTTCCAAGTGTAAAATCAAAAATATTTATCTAGTACTATAGTTATTTATTCTAAAAGCATTAGTAAGCATAATGTGCATTAATTTTTACCATTTATGAAACATATAGTAAATGCACCTTAATAAAAATCAGCAGTGTGCTTTTTGGTCATCATGAGTCACTTTTACTCAAACGCATCAAGCCACCAGGTCACAAGTGTTCTTTTTATATCTAATTTTTTTCCAAAACTAAATAAGTAACATTGATCAGTCTTGAATTTATGCCAGAATACTGTGCCGTTCAGCAGCTGAGTACTTTTGTGGACCTGGGATACTATTGGCATTGCTAACTGAGCTTGAATAGAGGATATAAGTAGGGGTCCTTCAGGTTGTGGGGTGTGTTGTGGAGGGGGGAGTAAACAGACAGGCAGGTTATTAACCTAGGCATCCTGTTCATATTCTATCCCTTCACAGTATGGTCCAGGTCAATTTTGACCCAGCCCAAGAATCCCCTCATAACAAGTGTCTATATCAAATTTTGAACCGCAGATCTATTTAGAATGTATAAACAGCCTATCTGACATTAATAAATGGGTCATTAATCCTTAATTATTCTTTCAGAGATCTAAAATCCATTTCAATAGATGTGGGTCAAATTTGACTCGGAACAGCCTCAGAGTACAAAAATTCGTAGCACCTGTACAAAAGTATAAAATTTTTAAATATTTTCATTTTTGTGCATTTTGGGTCACTTTAAGTCATCAAATTTCAGCTAAAATGGCATTTAGGGTGTTTTTACTGCTGTGAACTGTCAAAACGGGTCAAATTTGACCTGAACAGTATGTAAGGGGTCAAAATTGAACTTGGCATGTCATTATCCGATAGATCCAGCTGCTGTAAAGTGAAAAAGCTGACTGGCAGAGCAGGTAGAAACATTCATTATTTGGTAAAAGTAGTCAAACCAATCAGAAGTATGATGGTTAAAACTGCTTGTATTTTATTGTAATGTATAATAAGTATTCTACATTTGATTTTTCTGGCTAGACATATTGAAGCCCTGGGACCTGATGGTAAGTTTGACAATTTCATATAACAGAAATAGTCATTTCTCATGTATGGCCATACACTTGCGGTATAAACTCAGTTTTTCTTTCTCTCCACAGATGCTATCTGATCTGCAGAGAATTTACAGCATATTTAAGATTTCCAACAATTGTGTTTTACACCTCGCTGTTCCAACATTGTTTGTCCTTCTCTCTCTATTTCTCTCATTCATCTTCTTCTAGTTTACACCCCTGCATTTAGTTCGGTACCGTGATTAACGACCGCCAATCACGATCTTGAAGACACCCACAGGACTGTCATTCTGGATAATCTTGATCTCTAACTATGACAGATATTCCCTTTATTCTCTTCATGTTGCCTCTCTTTCTCCAGATTTGCAGAGTATTTTCAGTATCCTTATTTTGATTATTTTTAAACAACTGAGTAGATTTATAATAGTATTAAGATTTGTTTCAGTATCACATCCTCTGACCTCAAAATATAAAACAGTTGCTGATTCATGTCAATGAGAATTTCCTGCAATTATGTGACCCTGATTTGCTGGATTTTGCTGGCAGCACCTCAAAGAAATGTTGGCATTTCCTCTTATAATTGCCCGTAAATCTAGAGATACCACATGAATACACAAGTCCAGAGCATGCTGAACGAGCTCCACCAGCAATTTCCTGGCTACGATCTGCTGCTCGTCTCTGCCCAGAGCCCTTAATGGACCAGAGAGTCACTGGAATTTCCCATTCCAATACAGGGAAATCTGCTCTTGTATCTCAGGTTTGACTTGGCCCAGGACTTGCCCTTGGGCAAGCAAAGTGCAGGCAGCTACAGTTATTCACTTGATCCCTTACAGCAGGAGCTCCCCTCTCTCATCCCACCAAATTTGTTATGACTTCTCAGCAGTCATTCAAATCGTAGGTCCAAAGCTGACCATGGATCACTCTGCACATGTGAAGTGGGATTTTATAGTTGTTTTTATCCCGCAGCATGGACACTTCTGTTTGTACTTGCACACCCCAAGATAGTGGCATACTTTGTCATGCCCAGTTTGCTGTTGCTTAGAGTTTCAGGGAAGGGACTGAACTGATGGTGAGGCGGCGCGAAGGTGTCTCAGAAAGCTGCACATGCTCAGAGCAGGCTCAGTGGAAGAGCTCATTTTGGGGGATGGGGAAGAATGCTGGCTCCTGGAAAATGGTTAGCTGTTGATCGATGTTGTTGCGCAATGTCATTGTGATCTTATTGTGATGAATGTATTCGTGGACATTCGTGATTCTGAAGAAGGATGTGAATTGCTGTATTTTGGTTTTTGTGTAATTGTTGCCATGAGCCTGAACAACTCTCCTGCAGCTCCTGCATTGCAGAGAATGGACTACCCCTTTTCTCCTGGAGGAGGGAGATCCTTACTGAAGGGCTCATTCTGGCATGGTGTATTCTATAGGCTGATGATTTGGAGCTGTAGTCCTAAAGGTCTGATGGCAGATATCTCTAATTTCTATTTGTCATTTTGCCAAGTTTTTCTGCATTTTTCTCTTTTTTTTGCCTCCGGCACACACAATAAACTCCTTTATGTTGAAATGTTCCATTGTGGCTTGCAATCCGATCTTAAAAATCCACACCTTCATAAGGGCACGTGACCCTCACCAAAACCCCCTATGTGATAGATGTCATCGGACCTGTCACCGCAGGACCACACCTCAATTAGGCAAAACCAAACACGCCACGAAAATTGCAGAAATATAAATGGAGATGGAGGGAAACACTCATCAGGTCAGCTAGTATCTGTGGAGGTTGGAAAAGAATTGATATTTCAGGTTGACGATCTCTCTTCAGTGGGACCTTGCGGAGTTCAGACATGTTATCACTTGTATTTTACAGTTTCAATATCTTTTTACCCATTTCTTTCTTCTTTCCTACTTTGTTTTAGTTGTATCCTATTTGCATCTCTCTGAGAACGGTCATCAATAATTAATAAGTTTTCCCCATTCTCGTTCATGATCATTCTGCCTCCTTAGATCCTTAGCCTCACACAAATTCCTTTGTTCTCTTGCAGCAAAATACAACAAAATGAAGGAATTCCGTGGGTAAGGCAGCATCTCTGGAGGGAAATGAACAGTATTCTCCTCCCACAGATGCTGCCTGGCCTGCTGAGTTCTTCCAGCATTTTGAGTGTTTTGCTTTGATTCATAATTTCTCTCGGTTCTTTCAAAGGACCGTTGATCTGAAATGTTGATCCTATTTCTCTCTCTACTGATGCTGCCTGACCTGTTCTATATTTCCAAACTAGTTTGCTTTTACTTCAGATTTTTTTTTGCATCTGCAGATGTTTTGCTTGCTTATGAAATTCATTAGCATTTCGCTTACATTTATATAGTAGTGCACACACTGTACTTTAGCCTTACAACTTAGTGAAGTTATTTATTGCATGGTAAAAGTAAAGCTGTTGATGTAAAAATAATCCCCCAGTAGAAAACAACACAAAGATTTAGATTATCACATGCTGATCCCTGAAGCGGAACAAAGCAAATGTGCTGAATTCACTTGCACTTTGGCTGTACTTGTGTGAATTGACATAATTAGGCTGAAGGAGACCCAGATGTGTTATTTGATTTTTTTTTACACCTATTATACATTATTAAACAATTGTAAAGTAGTAAAAGCCCAGAGGGCTGCAGAATATGCTGAAAGTAGCACAAGGAGACAATTATAGAACTGCTTTGCTTCCAAACTTCTGAAGATAAACCACACTCTGAAAATGGTATTGATTTTTAAAATTGTCACTCCTGCAATTACATCCTATTTTTGTCAAGTTTAATTAAAAAAGTAACAGTAAAATTAAAGTTGGTCAGTAGTCAGATTGATAAGTAGGGTTATCCCTTCCAGATAAGGAAAGGCTGTTAGTCTCCCCACATTATTACTTGCCTCTTGAATGGTGGAAAGGCTTTCTGTCTGTGTCACTCAAAACCTCATTGTGCAAATAAGTGTTTCTTAGCATCTGTTCTAATTCTTGTTTTAATGCTCCATTATGTATTTGAGAATAATCTGCATTATCTAGTTAATATCGTATATACTTCCATATTTCCCCAATCTACTTATGTCATTTTTCTTTATGAATAATATGCTCCGTTCATCTTCACTCAATCTTTGTCATAATGAAAAAAATCCTGACATTCTTTTTACAGTTTACTGTTTTCCCTTGTGTCTTGGCAACCAAATTTAACATATTCAAGGTCTCCTCAATGCAATGAATATTGATAGGGCACTTTCCAAGTTACATATATTGCATGCAACCAGATTTCTCATAGTAGCAGACCACCAATTGAATTAAGAAAGAACTTGGATAAAAATTCAATTCACTAAGCCCACCTGGCAAGACCAATAATTTAATAAGTTTACTCAATTTTAACCTGTAATTGTACAGAACAATCTCCCCAAATGTTTAATGTAAGTTTAATGGTAGATCAAGTGCTAAGTACTCCAGAAGGTAAAATCACAGACAACTGTGCAAACAATGGGTAGGTTACCAATGAGTCATAAAGTGACTTAATTATGAAATCATCTCCACGAACTTTATATTCATCTCTGATATTCACAGGGAAAACAGTGGATTGAAGGTAACAAATCCCAAACTGGTACGGTTGGTTCTCAATCCTATTTCATGCAAACTCAATATAAATTAAATATTCCAGAGGCTTGCATCACAATACTATGTTTACATAGAACACAGATCACAAAACAGCACAACACACTACCATCCCATGTTGTGCAGAATTAATGAAATTAATTGTACTAATTGAACTAATTACTTCTGCCTGCACATGGTCCATATTCCTTCATTGTTACATATTCATGTGTCTCTTTAAGAGCCTCTTTAAATGGTTCTATCACATCTGCCTCCACCACCTTTGGCAGTGTTTTCCAAGCCTCCACCACTCTGTAAAAAAAATTTGCCTTGCACATCTTCTCCAAATTTATTCCCTCACCTTAACTGCTTGCCTTCTATGATTAGGCATTTCGACCCTCAGACAATGATACTGGTTGTCTACCTCTGTCTATGCCTCTAATAATTTTACAGGCTTCTATCAGGTCTCCTTTCAACCGCCTCCACTTCAAGAACCTTAGTTTTACTATCTTTTTATACCATGTACCATTTATTTCTAGTAAACCTATTCTGCACCAAAATCTCCACATCTTTTCTCCAATAGGATGGACAGTCCAAGCAGAGTTTTAAAAAGCTACAATGTAACTTTCTGACTCTTGAAATCAGTGTTTTGACTAATAAATGTACGTATTCCACATGGCCTTTTTTTACCATCCCATCAACTCGTGTAACTTCTTTGTACCAAATGTACCATAAGATCCCTTTGTACATCAGTGCTGTATGGATCAATGCATTTGATTCTTTAAATCTTACAGATTAATAAGCTTTACATTTATTCATTTACCACACATATTAATAATCAGAGGATATGTTTTGCTGAATAATTAGTAAATTAATGTTACGTGTAATATTATATTAATGCATAGTGGTGAATGAAGTGATTTTTATTAAAGAGTTACATTCAGCCCTTAAACCTTTAATGCAATTAATAAAGTCTGAATTTGAAAGCTATCTCACAAACAGATAATTCTCCAAGGATTTATTTATTCATATTGCCACAAATATGAAAAGATGAAAGCTCATTTTATTAAAAATATATTTTGCTTTTAGATTGTCTGCTGTCATGGAGATTATTACAGAGAAGTGTCAATTAGTTGGTAAGAAAATACATTATTATAAAAGAATACTTTATGAATGAAAGCTGTTCACTGTGTGCTTGTGCAATGAACATTGTCCATCCTGTACCATATGATGGGTCAGTCACCAAAGAACATTTTGTTCAGATTTAATTAATCTGTACACCTGCTTCTTATACAGAAGCCTTTTCTCATGAGTTTAACACACCAGAAGGTATTATGAACAGCTTACAAGGACAAAACTAAAAAGTCTTTTTAGAATTAAACAATTTGTACAGTGTAATTTACCTGGACTGCAATCAACAATCACCTGAATTTAATTAGTTTTCAGCAAAAGCTTTTTAAATGTATTTTCAGTGGTAAAATAGAACCAGCTCTTTATATTCTCCCATGAATCATTACTGCTACTGGCTAGAAATTCCTGACAGACACGGGTCTAATACTGAGCAAATGCTTTAAAAGCTGGTTTCTTTCTCAGCTCCGCTGTTTCTCACTCAGACTTCTTTTGTGTTATTTTTGTCTAGGGTTTCATTGTGCAGTTTTCCCCACTTGCATGTTTCTTGTTCCTTAGTCAAGAAGGAAAAAGAAGCATATGTAACATTTCGGAAGTTAAAGTCAAACAGAGTCCACGAGGATCGTAAAGAAGCCAGAAAAGAAATTGAGAAGGGGATTAGGAAAGCCAGCTGGATAAGAGAGAATTCCAAGGCATTCTATACAAGAACATGAAGATAACAGGGGAGTGGGTAGAAACATTAAAGGATGTGCTTGGTAGTGGAAGATGTGAGTGGGATCCCAAATGACTATTTTGCATCAGAATTTACCAAACAGAAGGATGTGCAAGATAGGTATGTATATCAGTGTGGAGCATATTAATCTGCTAGGGCACTTCTGAGATAAAGAAAGATGTAGCGTTGGCATTCTTAAATAACTTTAAGACAGCCAAGTCCCCAGGGCCTGATGAATACACTCCAGGTTATTGAAATAGGCGAAGGATTGCTGGGGCCTTGACCAATATACGTGTGTCTTCTCTATCCATGAGTGAGGTTCTGGAGGACTGGCTATTAACAATTGTTGATAGAGTGATAAAGAAGGCATATGACATGCTTGTCTTGATTAGTCGTGGAATTAAATTCAAGAGTTGTGAAGTTATATTGTAGCTCTGTAAAACTTTAGTTAGGCAACATCTCAGAAATTGCATTCAAATTTGATTGCCCTATTATAAGAGGGATGCCAAGGTTTTGGAAAGGGTGGTTTATCAAGAAGCTATCTGCACTAGAGGGTATATACTCTAAGAAGAAGTTGCACAAACTTGGGTTGTTTTCTCAAGAGTGGTGGGGGCTGAGGGGGGATCTGATAGAAGTTTATAAGATTATGAGTGAGTGAGTGAGTTGGTCATGGTCGACCATGGACGTTGCATCCTAGCTGTCTAGACATGCAAACCTGGGCAGCACAATATGGAGAGCAAGCTGTTGCCCATGTAGTAAGTTCCCTCTCGCCATGCATCTGATGAACTCAAAGGAATGGCAGAGACCAGTTTGGTACCAGCAATACTGCAGGAGTTGCTGGTCAGTGTTGAACTCAATGTACGACTGCCTTAAGGACCAGCTCTGGATTTTTCCCTTGAGGTTTACTCCTGAAGCCTTCCCCATGAGTTTGTATAGCTGCAAGGCAACAGAGATCAGCGTTTTCGTTCTCCTAGATGAGCTGCTTACCACAGTAGCGATTGCACATAGCGACAAGTTTTAAGGCGCCAGGAACCTGCCATTGCCCCGTCTCCTGTCAGTAGAAACAGTTCCACTGGGCTCAGTAGCTAAGGCACACATGAAAGCCAGGAGCTGGACTTGGTTGACAGAGTCTATTTGAGGCATACACAATTGGCAGCATTAAATAGGTAGTGGGAGCTTCTTCCCGTTACCACCAGAAGCTATAACAACCTTATGGAACCAAGATTATCAGAGACGTAGATAAATTAGGCATCCGATATCTTTTTTTTTCAATGGCTGAAATAGCTAATACTACTGATGCACCATCAATAACTCACGCTGAGACGTAGGAAACGAGGTATCGGCTTTTATTGACTGGAAGAATGAACAACACTACATCCTGGGGAATGAGGCAGGGCAACAGGCCACAGTCACCTTTATACAGGGGTCTGTGGGAGGAGCCACAGGAGCAGCCCAGACAGGTATATCTAGTTCACCACAACTACAGAGTTTGCATTTAAGGTGAGAGGGATTAAGTTCAGTGGAGATGAAGAAGGCAAGTTTGTTTTTACACAGGGTGCTAGGAATGCTGGCATACATGGCCAGGGGTCATAGAGGCAAATATGATAGAGGAATTCAAGAGGCTCTTAGATAGGCGCATGAATGTGCAAGAAATTGAAAGGTATGTACACTGTGTAGGCAGAAGGGATTAGATTCATTGGAATTTCATTACTAAAGTAAATAATTCAGCACAAAATTTTGAGCAAAAGGGTGTTTCTGTACTGTACTGTTCTATGTTCTATGCCCGTGGCAGGTTCATGCAGGTTTAGTTTAACTTTACTGTTCAAACAAAATGTTTTTGAAATTTTGCAGTTGTGTTTTCTACTTGTGTGGCACAGTTGTATTTCATTCCACAACATCATCCATTACATTTTGTCTTTTAACACACTAAACTCATCTCAAAAACTTTTGGATGCACCAGGCACAGCTTAGAGCTCAGGTGAAGAAGATTTTCAAGAAGTCCAGACTTGAGCTAACTAAAGCATGGATAGGTTTTATAGACAGTAAAACTTGCTGAGGAGAAGAAAGTTTTATATAAGAATACAATGGGTATAGAGGCTGAAGTTCCAATGAGAACCAAACAGCAGTGAACGAACATTTATCTCACAAATGAGTTGCAGAAGAATTTGTTGTAATCCCCTTATGATGTCATTGTGAGGACTGTTTCAAATGTAAGTTGTGATTTTAGTTGGTCTCTACTTCAGTGACATCATGTTTAGTAACTATTCAAAGGCCTGTGAGACTTTTAGCAGGAAAGACAATAATAGAAGAATATTTGATAAGTTATTCAGCCTCTTAGATGCTCAAGATGTGTTATTGAATTGCAACATCAATTTAGTTCAAATGAAATGCAAATATCCATGTGAAATTGTTGAAGCCTGTATTAGTGCACGCAGAAGATTTTGAGCTCTGCTTTCATATGTATCACCATTTATAGTATTTGCTATGAAAATTTCTACAGATACGGTGGAAAGCATTCTAAGTGACTGCATCACCTTCTGGCATGGGTGGGGCGGGGGAGGGTTTCTACAGCACAGGATCGAAGTAAGCTGCAGAGAGTTGTAAATTTAGTTATCAGCACCATGAGCCCTAGTCTCCATGGTATCCAGGACATCTTCAAGGAGCAATGCCTCAAAAAGGCGACATCCATCAGTAAAGACCCCCATCACCCAGGTTATGTTTTGTTCTCATTGTTACCATCAGGAAGGAGGTACAGAAACATGAAGGCACACACACATTCAGGAACAGCTTTTTCCCCTCTGCCATCTGATTTCTGAATGGACATTGAACCCATAAGCACCACCTCATTACATTTTTATTTCATTTTTTGCACTACTTAATTAATTTAACTATTTTATATATTATATACTATTTAATATAGTTCACATGTTTTTTCCCTCTATTACTGTGTATTGCATTGTACTGCTGCCACAAAGTCAGTAAATTTCACTAAATATTCAGGTGATATTAAAATTGATTCTGATTACTTTTTAGTGATAATCTATAATAGCCATTGAGCAAAATCTCAAAGCAATAGACAAAACATAGAGAGGTACAATGGTGCAGATGCTGGAATCTGGAGTAAAAGAACAAGTTTCTGTGATCAAGCAGCATCAATAAAGTGAAACGTCTGCAAGACTGAGTTCAGGGACAAGAACTGGAGGCCTGGAGATGGCCAGACCTGAGGTTGAAGTCATATTTGTGTGAGGTGGAAAAGGGCCTGTTTTGCTGTTGTCTCACTTGTTTTGTTGTTGTTTTTATTGCCGATTTTGTTCTTCTGTGTTGTGCTTCGTGTCATTGCTGGGTTGAATATTGTGTGCATGCTTTGTTGGTGCCAGAATGTGCGGCAACACTTGTGGGCTGCTGCCAGCACATCCCTGAGTACGCTGCTTGTTAATGCAAATGGCACATTTCACCGTATGTTTTGATGTACGTGTGATAAATAAATCTGAATCTGAAATGATCAAATAAAGTCACATTATAACTTTATCACTAATCAACATTAAGCATCATATCATTTGATTAGACACCTATGAGTTGATGCTTCATTGGATTGCGCAAGAGCTTTTATCCCGGTGAAGGCTCCTTTTTTTTCCAACAATGGAGTAATTTCTGCTCCATGAATATCACGGAAGGAGGGAAAACATGCACCAGTGTACTTTGATGGATCAGTGGTGAAGAGAGTTCAGAGCTTTAAATTCCTGCGTGTTAACATATTATAAAAGCTCATAGAAGGTTAAGTGGGTTCAACATGTCACTGAACACTCCAACGAACTTTTACAAAAGTACTGTTACATATATGCTGACTGGTTACATCATGGTTGGTTCAGCAATTTGAATGCACAGCCATGTAAAAAGCAGGAGAGCAGAGGACTCAGCCCAATGCATCCTTCCCCAGCATCAATATTGTCCACAGGCGGCACTGATTCAAGAAAGCAGCATCTATCATCAAAGAACCCACCATCCAGACCATGCCTTCTTGTAGCTACCATCAGCAGAAGACACAGAAACCTGAAGTCACACTCCACTAGGTTCAAGAACAGCTACTTCCTTTCAACCATTCGGTTTTGAGCTGACCTACTCAACTCTTATTACATCGGTATAGCAACGTTATGGCTGCTTTGCACTACAGTTGACATACTTTTGTTCTTGCTCTGTTTGTACTTGTATAGGTAATCCTAGGTTTGGCCGGCAGCATAAGTCTAGGGAAGACAATCTCTGGCCCCACCAAATGTGTAAAATTTGAGGTGCAAAATCTCCTTTTGCTGTGGATGTTGCGTGATTTGTCCCCCTGTAACAAATCAGTACCACAAAATAACAAACAGTACACCATATGCAATTAAATGATTTAGCTTTATAATTCTTAATTTGACTAAAGGGTTAGTAAAGAAAAACAAAAATAAATGGGTCCATTCTAATGAAACAGTCTATTGTGCACAAATTGGTGCTCACGGTTTCCCTTCCGTTGGTCTTCCATCGATTTCCCCGGGCTTCGTCGACTCCTGGCCCCACTCCGTCCATTCCTCTCTGATGTCTATGACCTCTCCTTTCTCGCAATCTCTCTTCCCATCTTCTGCCAAGCAAAGAACCCAGATCACCTCGGTGTCAGGTACACAGCAAGAAAAAACACTCCCCTCATTGGACGGCTCAGATTCCAAAGCACCCACTATCTCTAACCGTAACCCAAACACTGCTTCTACAGAAAGACCATTACTTTAGCAGTCTTTCTACAGAAAACCCATTACTTTAGCAGTGAAATCTTCCCCAGAGTCTTACATACAATTTATGTATGATTTACGTTTTCTTGTGAATGTTGTGCAGCTGATGCTATGTATCTGTGATGCTACTGCAAGTAAGTTTTTCATTGCACTTGTGCATATGAAAATAAACTCAACCTAGACATTTGCTTTTGACATTGACATTATTGGTAAAGTACTGCTATTTATACAAATCATGCATACCAGAAAACAAACACAAAATTCTATTTAATACAGAACTTGTTACATGCTGCCAACTCAACATTCATTGTTGAATCACTGCCATCTGTGGACGTATAAATTAAACAAATACAATTAATATTTCAATAGAAATATTTATTGAATTCAATTGAAAAATGAAACTAATTTCACAACATATGCCAGTGATATTAAACTAGTTTCTGAATTCTGAATAGCTATTCAAACACTACTACAATGAATAAGCCCATCTCAGAAAGTGTCCTGTTTACTTTGGTTACTTCTGTGAAAATATTTTGCATTTACTCTTTAAAAAAATATCAATAGTTAGATCATATTCTATCTTAAGAAAAATACCAGGTTTCAAGAATACTGGAGTTTACAAGGGGGCTATCTATATTTGAAAATATTCATACTGAAATGTCCTGATGTGATATCCAGTAAAGCACCAAATCTCATTGCTATGGTAACAACTTACCAGTACCTGTCCATCAGCAAATTCATGGAAGAGAACATGATTGTCACACAATGCTGTCACAGTAACAGATGAAATGCTCAACCTTGTTAAATCAGCGCAAATAATAACCTTTTAAAATAGTTCCAATAAGGAAGCAGATTTCCAGCAAGCAGCACAAATTAACTGTACTGTTGGGCTGCATAGTTAACTTGCAATGTCATGTGGTCAGGTCTTAGGTCTTCATATTTTTCAAATTTACTTACGATAACAATAAAACCATATTTTGGAAAGCAGATAATATTGTGGAATTTAGTTTTCTTTGAAAAATTAATTTTCATTTCTATAAAAATTAACAATTAATTTTTAGTGTACAGCATAGCACTGACGTCAATGAAAATAGCAAAGATTAAAGAGGAGGTATTCAATTTACTCTGTGAAATGTTTAGCTTAATATCAGGCTCAATATGAAAACATATTTTAATATTTGCTCAGTATCTTGACACCCATTCACAAATTTCTACAGGAGTTGTCCGGTTGAGATTCTCATTAAATAGTATGACAGGTCTCTATCTTTTTTCTGCCAAGGCCACATCCCTGTGGGAATTCAATGCTCTATTTATCTTTGATTATAAAATCATTGTGCCAGAAGAAAATATAGCATAGAATTTTCAAATAACCTCTCCCACTTACCTTCAATAACTTCAAAAGATTCCCAAAGAGATACCAGAAAAAAACACCTGTTCAAGGTTCCCCAAAAGTCTCAATTGATGTCACACTAAACAGCATTGTTTTCAATCTTTATGACAATTTTGCCCAATTTACTAGGATTGTACTAATTGTGTCTCTGGCATATATTTGCCATGGTAAAGAGAGGCAGATTCTGCTCATAATATCTTGTGTGTCAAAGTTTAACATTAAATCACATACCTTTCTTTGGAAGCCTGAATCCTAACCATGACTAAGCTGGTTCAAGATCCTATTGTGTCTCATTTCACTCTGTATAATTCTGCCCTGTTTATGAGGCTCAGAAAGGAGAAACTCTGAGTGTTAGGTCTTCTTTTTCAGCCTCAGCCACCACACATTAATAGTTTGATTCAGATTTGGAAGATGTTTCAGAAATTAAAAAAAAATCAGCAAATCAGACAGTATCATTCAAGAGAAATCAAATCTGTAGTAGTTTTCTGTTGCACTAAGATCTTTTAAAGCTTCAAAGAAAGATTGTGGGTTCTGTTAGAGTTTGTGACCACTTCACTGACTTGGCTGATCCTTAAAACAACTTAAGTTTCAAGCCTTTAGTGACTATTAACTTTTAACAATATTTCCTTAATAAACTGCAGACCAGCTTTTGAGCTGTTCAGAGATCACAGGAGACCAATTTCCTTCAGGAAATGTACTTAACACTATAAACTGCCTGTTTAACTACAGTAAATCTAAAAAGACAACTTAATGTAAGGATATCTTGCTGTAGTGTAATCACGGAATACTATCTTCTGTAACCAAAATATTGAAATTGAAAATATAGTTAAGAGCATAAAAGAAAACCTCGCTGTATTTGGCTTCTAACTCCTCTTAAATTTCCTTGTCCCTCATCCATTGTTCTGATAAATTGCTTCCATAGTTTCCTCCCTCACCTTTAAATGCCAAAATTTAATTCTAAGCTTCACTTTGAGTGTCATGGTTCCTGAGTCAACAGATAATTGGAGATCTGTGTGGTGAACTACATATACCTGTCTGGACTGCTCCTGTGGCTCCTCCCACAGACCCCTGTATAAAGGCGATTGAGGCCTGAGCCCAGCCTCATTCTCCAGGATGTAGTGTTGTTCATTCTTCCAGTCAATAAAAGCCGATATCTCGCTTCTTACGTCTCAGAGTGAGTTATTGATGGTGCATCAATCTGTTTATTTAATCCCCTAAGATTACTTAATACACAGTGTGGTGAAAACAACTCTTAATATCTAGAAGGCAATAGTTTATTTGGTATTTACCGTCTAAAACAGTGTGCAAAATGTAATGAAATTTTATGATGCAAATGCCATTTGTTGATTTTTGAAAAAACCTTTAAATAAACTAGGGCACATATAAATATAAATTGGCATAGAAAACCTACAGCACAATACAGGCCCTTCGGCCCACAAAGTTGTGCCAAACATGTCCCTACCTTAGAAATTACTAGGCTTACCTATAGCCCTCCATTTTACTAAGCTCCATGTACCTATCAAAAAGTCTCTTAAAAGATTCTATCGTATCCGCTTCCACCACTGCTGCCGGCAGCCCATTCCATGCACTCACCACTCTCCGAGTAAAAAATTTACCCCTGACATCTCCTCTGTACCTACTCCCCAGCACCTTAAACCTGTGTCCTTTTTGTGACAACCATTTCAGCCCTGGTAAAAAAAACTCTCACTATCCACACGATCAAAGCCTTTCATCATCTTATACACCTCTATCAGGTCATCTCATCCTCCATCGCTCCAAGGAGAAAAGGCCAGGTTCACTCAACCTATTCTCATAAGGCATGCTCCCCAATCCAGGCAACATCCTTGTAAATCTCCTCCGCATCCTTTCTATGGTTTCCACATCCTTCCTGTAGTGAGGCAACCAGAACTGAGCTCAGTATTCCAAGTGGGGTCTGACCAGGGTCCTATATAGCTGCAAAATTACCTCTCAGCTCCTAAATTCAATTCCACGATTGTTGAAGGCCAATACACCATACACCTTCTTAACCTCAGAGTCAATCTACGCAGCTGCTTTGAGCGTCCTATAGACTCAGACCCCAAGATCCCTCTGACCCTCCACACTGCCAAGAATCTTACCATTAATACTATATTCTGCCATCATATTTGACCTACCAAAATGAACCACTTCACACTTATCTGGGTTGAACTCCATCTGCCACTGCTCAGCCCAGTTTTGCATCCTATCAATGTCCTGTTGTAACCTCTGACAGCCCTCCACACAATCCACAACACCTCCAACCTTTGTGTCATCAGCAAACTTACTAACCCATCCCTCTACTTCCTCATCCAGGTCATTTATAAAAATCATGAAGAGTAAGGGTCCCAGAACAGATTCCTGAGGCACTCCACTGGTGACCAACCTCCATGCAGAATATGACTTGTCTACAACTTGCTTTCTGTGGGCAAGCCAATTTTGGATCCACAAAGCAATGTCCCCTTAGATCCCATGCCTCCTTACTTCCTCAATAAGGCTTATATGGGTACCTTATCAAATGCCTTGCTGAAATCCATATACACTACATCTACTGCTCTTCAACATCAACATGTTTAGTCACATCCTCAAAAAATTCGATCAGCTCGTCAGGGATGACCTGCCCTTGACAAAGCCATGCTGACTATTCCTAATCATATTATACCTCTCCAAATGTTCATGAATCCTGCCTCTTAGGATCTTTGCTATCAACTTACCAAGCACTGAGGTAAGACTCATTGGTCTATAATTTCCTAGGCTAACTCTACTCCCTTTCTTGAATAAAGGAACAACATCTGCAACCCTCCAATCCTCTGGAACCTCTCCTGTCCCCATTGATGAAGCAAAGATCATCGCCAGAGGCTCAGCAATCTCCTCCCTCACCTCCCACAGTAGCCTGGGGTACATCTCATCCAGTCCCGGCAACTTATCCAACTTGATGCTTTCCAAAAGCTCCAGCACATCCTCTTTCTGAATATCTACATGCTCAAGCTTTTCAGTCTGCTGCAAGTCAGCACTACAATCACCAAGATCCTTTTCCATACTGAATACTGAAGTAAAGTATTCATTCAGTACCTCTGCTATTTCCTCCAGTTCCATACACACTTTCCCACTGTCACACTTGATAGGTCCTATCCTTTCACGTCTAATCATCTTGCTCTTCACATACTTGTAGAATGCCTTGAGGTTTTCCTTAATCCTGCCTCACATGGCGCCTTCTGGCTCTCCTAATTTCCTTCTTAAGCTCCTTCTATTAGCCTTATAATCTTCTAGATCTCTATCATTACCTAACTCTCTGAACTTTTTGTAAGCTTTTTTTTTTCTTGACTATATTTATTACAGCCTTTGTACACCATAGTTCCTATACCCTAGAATATCTTCCCTGTCTCATTGGAATGTAACTGTACAGAACTCCACACAAATATCCCCTGAATATTTGCCACATTTCTTCCATACTTTTCCCTGAGAACATCTGGTTCAATTGAAGCCTCCAATTTCCTGCCTGATAGCCTCATAATTCCCCTAACTTCAATTAAACACTTTTCTAACTTCTCTGTTCCTATCTCTCTCCGATGCTATTGTAAAGGAGACAGAATTATGATCACTATCTCCAAAATGCTCTCCCACTGAGAGATTTGACCCCTCACCAGGTTCATTTCCCAATATGTAAATCAAGTACAACCTCTCCTCTTGTAGGCTTATCTACATATTGTGTCAAGAAACCTTCCTGAACACACCTAACAAACTCCACCCTATCTAAACCCCTTGCTCTAGGGAGTTGCCAAGATATATTTGGGAAATTAAAATCTCCCATCACGACAGCTCTGTTACTATTATACCTTTCCAGGATCTGTTTCCCTATCTGCTCCTTGATATCCCTGTTTCTATTGGGCAGCCTATAAAAAACACCCAGTAAAGTTATTGACCCCTTCTTGTTCCTAACCTCCACCCACAGAGACTCTGTAGACAATCCCTCCATGATGTCCACCTTTCCTGCAGCCGTGATCAACAGTGCCATGCCCCCACCTCTTTTGCCTCCCTCTCTGTCCTTTCTGAAACATCTAAAACCTGGCACTTGAAGTAACCATTCCTGTCCCCAAGCTATCTAAGTCACCACATCATATCCTCCAAGTACTGATCCATGCTCTAAGCTCATCCACTTTGTTCACAACACTCCTTGCGTTAAAATAGAAACATCTCAAACCTTTGGTCGGAGCTCGTCCCTTCTCTATCACCTGCCTATCCTCCCTCTCGCACTGTCTACAAGCTTCCTTTATCTGTGAGCCAACCTCCTCTTCCCCAGTCTCTTCTGTTCAGTTCCCACTCCCCAACAATTCTAGTTTAAATTCTCCCCAGTAGCCTTGGCAAACCGCCCTGCCAAGATATTCGTTCCCCTGGGATTCAAGTCAACCCATCCTTTTTGTACAGGTCACACCTGCCCCAAAAGAGGTCCCAATGATCCAGAAATCTGAATCCCTGCCCCCTGCTCCAATCCCTCAGCCACTCATTTATCCTCCACCTCATTCTATTCCTATTCTCACTGTCGCGTGGCACAAGCAGTAATCCCATGATTATTACCTTTGCGGTCCAGCTTCTCAACTTCCTTCCTAACTCCTGGTAGTCTTTTTTTCAGGACCTCTTCCCTTTTTCTGCCTATGTCATCGGTACCAATATGTACCACGACGACCTCTGGCTGCTCTCCCTCCCACCACTGGATATCTTGGACACAATCCGAAACATCCCGGACCCGGGCACCTTGGAGCAAGCTACCATCTTTCTTGTAAACATTAATTTGTATTTATATAATTTCAAAGAATTAGTTTCTGCCTTTAGCACTTTTTAAAAGTCTGTTTATTCAGTTGAATTGCTTTTTTCGGCAGTTCTAATCCCAAAAATTATTAATTTATAGGAGAAATAGAAAATATTGGAAATACTTAATGCACCGATGCTTCTCCTCAGCAGGTCTGGCAGCTCATGAAAATAAAGCAGAACTGTTAATATTTCAGCCAATAACCTTGTGATATGCAGTGCTGGCCGGAAAGAACAATGATTCACAGTCAGTGGAAGTAGACAAACCAATTGCCTTTGTTCTTCCTGTGAGGTTGAAGAAATGGAGGCTGCCATTTTGTGAAGCTGCTCTGTATGCTCCATTTTGTGAACTGCTTTTACTTGGCTGAATCAGTGTTTTAAAATAGACACAATGATGCTGAAGGTAATCTGCTGAGCTAGAGATAATTTTTAAATAATAAGTTATTTGTGAGATTTCTTTGATATGATATAACATGCAGGTTTGTGAATGGCAGGGTATGTGTTTGCCCTGAGTGATTTGAGCTAGTTACTGGTTTGGTAACTGATTTAGAACAAAAAGCCATAAAATAACAGTTGTCACTTGCAGAAGAGAGCAATAAATAGTGCTGGCTTGGAACAGGATCAATATGAAGGTGATACAGGTCAGTCAGATGACCACAAAATTGAAGCATAACAGTTAAACCAATGAGCAGTGTTTAAAAGTAAGGAGCTTTGAAAACAAAGCAGTGATAATTCTCCAGAGACGAACCACTGCAGATTGATAAAGTAAATGTCTGACACATGGAAATTAGATTGAGTACACCTGACCAAAGTAGACTCCTTTCCTGGGAAATACCTTTTTTATTCTTTGACTGCTCACAGAGGGCCAGGGAAACTTAATAGGTGAGCACACCAGTATTCAGTTGTGTAAATTCATGTGCTTTATATTTGAGACAATAATTGTATTTGCCAGTAAATACAGATTCTCTCCGAGCATAACTGATCATTATTACTAAAGGATAATCCTTGTAATAGCAGTTTCTGTTAGGGATAAGCTTTGGTGCAGGGATGAGTACGTTGACATTTGTTGCCTTTTTTCAATAAAAGCTCAATTTCCAATACTGTTTCCAGCAATTTATTTCAGAGAACTTGTTGGAATTAAGAGAAAACATTATTTTACTTAGTATAACAATCAAAAGTTAACAACAATTAGCCTCCATGCATGTGTATTTCTTGTATCTCAAATTACATTGTTAGGCTGTATACTCCAGACTAATAACAATCTTCTGAATAAGGAGGTAGCCTTATATCAGTCAGATTTATTGGTAACTGTGAAATTTAGCAAGGGTGGATTTCAAAGCAGCCCTCTATAAATTTAAGATGAAGAAAATCCTATTGTGCTTGCTCTGAAAACCAATTGAAAAAAACATCTTTTATACTTAATCTTGATTTATATCAACATTGTTCTAGTTAATTTTACTTTGTTAGAATTAAAGAACTATAGGATATATTTCAAATTTGACTTTTCATTTGCATCAGGCATATCCAGATCTGATCCAAGACAATCATCCCCTGCAGTGTTAAATTTATTTTTCTTCCATAAAAACCACCTGATTGAGTATTTAAACCATAAGAACATATTTCAAACATTAAAAAAATTAGGTTGAGAGCACTTCCAGTAACACTTCAGCAGTTTATCCAAATGAATGTTTTCACATCAGTTTCAAGACATACCTGTACTGTGTCATTAGAAAGATTTTTCCACATCATAATCCTTATATCCTGTCAAAGTGGTGTTGCCAATTTAATACTTCTTCCGCCAAGGTATGATTAATTTTGTGATGTGCTATTACTTCACAATGGAGGAGAGAAATATTTGGTTTTTTTGTGGCATCTTCGGCACTTCCAGTTAATTTTAAACCTTCTTATGAAAAGAATGAGACATAAGAGACTGCAGATGTTGGAATCTGGAGCAAAAAAAAAACAAGCTGCTGGAGAAACTCAGTGGATTTGAGTGGCATCTGTGGAGGGAAAGATGTCCTAATGCAGAGTACTGACTGAAACATTGACAATTAGCACCTGACCCCAACCTAATAGATACTACTCCATCCAATGAGTTTTTCAATCAACTTGTTTCCTTACTATTAAAACAGTAGGATCAACTGGGATGCTTAGATTGCTTAAAGTTTATCGCACCCAGGATGGTAACACAGCAGAATACAGCAACTTTCACTCATCAGCGTCAATCAGGTTCAAACTAAGACTTGGATCTGAAAGTGCTAGTCAACTCTGGTGTTCAGACCCTTAAATTTGTTGTTCCTGTTAATTAGTCATCGATTGAACATAAAATATTGGCTGTTTGTAGGATTTCTAAAACTTACTTAGCAAGTAATTTGGACATGCTTAGCAATTGCTATACTCTTCCAGGGAAATGAGGAGAAGATGCCTGTCACAGATGACCCCTCTGAAAAGTATCAAATTATTGTCCAGCACATTGTGGCAAGTGAGTTGGAAACTGATAGGAAGTCTATCTGTAAAGGAAGGAAAAAGTAGGATAATATATCAATGTAGATAATGGAAAATGGAGGAAAAATGTAGAGTTTTAAAGGGCTGGAGAACTATAAATAATAATGAGACCTTTCTGAACATGGTATGCAAGAATACTGCTGCATACGGAGCATAAGAGTTTAATTCAAAAAAAACATTTTGCTTTTCTGATAGTCAGCTGGTCAGTGATGGATTGTGCTGCTGGAGCAGCCCACACATGACCTGCAGCTAGTGCCCATGGTCCCTACCTGCTCGCTCCTACTTGGGTTGGATGTGAAGGGCCAGGTTAATCCCTTTGTGTAGCAAAGTCCTGGGCTGCAGAACTACTCAAAATGCTTTGACAGAAAGCAAAGCTGGAAGCTTTCATTAAAACTGTCACTAATGTTAGCAATTTATAAGTGCCTTCCTTAAACATTCAGAGACAATCGTAAGTGACTAAAATTCAAAAAGCATTGTACTTTTAAATTTAGAAACAACATTAGTTAAATTCATGTGCATAATTAGTAATCATTAAAGTGAGTAAATAATATTTGATTAAAAAGCCTCCCAGTCTCCAGGCTTTGAGACGGAGCCTGGCTGGTGATAGGTAGGGACATAAGAAAAGGCAAAGGAAAAGAAGATGTTAGACAGCTGCTGGGGAATGGGAAGGGTAGAGAATTGGGCTTGTAGGTGATAGGTGGAACCAAATAAGGGAGCGAAAACGGGCAAGTGGAACCAAGCTGAGGAGGAAATAGGAGAGGTGATCAAATTGAGAGAAAACCCAGGTGGACCAGCAGGAGTGGGAAGGGGGGAGTAAAAGTATAAAATTCAAACTTCATAACATTGGGCTGTAGGCTACCCAAGTGGAATGTCAGATGCTATTCATCTAGTTTGCAGTTAGCCTTTCTGTGACAATGGGCAAGGCCAAGGACAAGCAGATTGGTTGGCTAAGCGTTTTGAAGTGACATGGTCAAGAAGGCCTTTACAGACTGAGCATAGCTGCTTTGCAAGATGGTTGCCTCATCTATACTTGGTCTTGCTGATGTAGATGAGGCCATGTTATGAGCACCAAATGTATTAGACTTGTTACGAAAACCCCGTAACCAGGTAACTTACCAGCAAAGATAGATGGATCAGCTGAGTCGGATGCTACTATTTTCAAACGTTTTATTCAATAAGGGCACAAACGTATGGTTAATACAAAACATTCAAATCGTCAAAACTCAATCTAAAACACCGGTGTAACCATAATCAATCAGAAATAAGCTCTTTCGTTGTCTAGGGTATATAATACTGAGTCCAATTGGAAATATAAAGAGTCACTCTGAAGTCTGCAGGCTTTCGGTTTCACGTGTTGGAGAGAGAGAGAGATAAAACGGTAAAACTTGCCCAAAACATCCATGGAATCAGGGGAGCGATCTTCCCCGTTGTTAGTTAAAAGCGATCTTCCGTTGGTTCCAGCCACAAACCCCGCATTCGGAATTTAACGCACGTGGCTTATTTCAAAATGGCTTCCCGTTCCCATGGGAAGCGGTATCGTGCTTCTTGGTGTCTCCTTGGTGCGTCTGAGGGTCGTCCTCTTTCAGACCCTTCTTTATACTGCCTCACAGGATCTCAGGTGTCAATCAGGTTGCAGGTGATGCAACCTCTCTCTCTCAACCAGCCCACTTTGCCCGAGGGCTTTACAATGTCCCTGCGAGTTGGCACGTCTGCAGTTCCCAGGTGTCTCCTGAGAACAATGCCACAGTCACCAGCTTTTGTCCCAGTGGAATGTCTTTCCATTTCCTGTGTCCATTCAGCCTGTCTCTCTCTCTCTCTTTTGGGTCATTGACCCCCCTTTTCTAGGGCTCTTGCAATTCTCACAAAGGAGGGGGCTGGTATCATAACAGACTAAAAGGCAAAAAGTTCACGTGAGGCTCTGCTTCACCTGAAAGGGCTGGTTAGGTCCCTGGATGGTGATGAGCAAGAAGGTGTAGGACTAAGTTTTGCACCTTCTGTGATGGAAGAGGAAGGTAAGGATGGGTAGGAAGGGGTGAGTGGATCAGAAAGTCACAAAGTGAGTGGTCCCTGGGGGGGCCATATCACATTGGAGCTGGTGGAAGTGGTGAAGGACATATTGGTGTGAAAGGACAGGACCAGGCGAACTCTACTTCTGTTCTGCCCAAAGTTAAAAATACATTTATACTACCAAAGTATGTATACATTATACAACCTTGAGATTTATCTCCTAACAGACACCCATGAGAAAAAAAACCCCAAAAAAAACATTAAATAGGAAGACTGTCGAAGAGAATACAAAATATCATGCAAACTATAAATGGAACCAGATAACGTTCTGAACTGAAGTCCACAGAGGGTCCACACACAGATCCTTAGTTCAGTGCAGAGCAGAGCAGCGAGCTGAGCCAACTCGACCCTCACCTCAGACCCCAACACCCTGACCTTTCCAATCTGGCTCGACCCTCACCTCAGACCCCAACATCCTGACCTTTCCAATCTGGCTCGACCCTCACCTCAGACCCCAACACCCTGACCTTTCCAATCTGGCTCGACCCTCACCTCAGACCCCAACACCCTGACCTTTCCAATCTGGCTCGACCCTCACCTCAGACCCCAACATCCTGACCTTTCCAATCTGGCTCGACCCTCACCTCAGACCCCAACACCCTGACCTTTCCAATCTGGCTCAACCCTCACCTCAGACCCCAACACCCTGACCTTTCCAATCTGACTCGACCCTCACCTCAGACCCCAACACCCTGACCTTTCCAATCTGACTCGACCCTCACCTCAGACCCCAACATCCTGACCTTTCCAATCTGGCTCGACCCTCACCTCAGACCCCAACACCCTGACCTTTCCAATCTGGCTCGACCCTCACCTCAGACCCCAACACCCTGACCTTTCCAATCTGGCTCGACCCTCACCTCAGACCCCAACACCCTGACCTTTCCAATCTGGCTCAACCCTCACCTCAGACCCCAACACCCTGACCTTTCCAATCTGGCTCGACCCTCACCTCAGACCCCAACACCCTGACCTTTCCAATCTGGCTCAACCCTCACCTCAGACCCCAACACCCTGACCTTTTCAATCTGACCCCTCACCTATGTCATTGTTCAAACATTGGGTTCAGCTGCTTTGATATGTTCTGGGGCCTGAACCCTACAGCCTCGATTTGGCCTTTACTTGACCTCAGCCTGGCACTTAAATCAATCAAACCTCAGGTCTTCCTCGCTCTTGACTTTGGGCCTGCTGCCTTGCCTTGGTTGTGCCACATCGAAATGCCTCCAAGTCCAAAGGGAAATTACAGACTATTGCTTGAGATGATCATTTTCCAGACAAAGGGCGATTAACAAGGTTTTTAGTTGCTTTCCTTGTATTGTTAGCCACCAGCCAGAAGGTTCACCAGTGCTATTTTTAACTGGTGGAAGAGGAGTGAGAGGAGATAGTGGGAGCAGTCAGGTGAAAGCTCAGCAAAGCAGAGGGGAAGCCATTCTTCCTGAAAATGGAGGACATTTCAAAAGTTCAGGAGCGGCGAGTCTAATGGTAGGGAAATGTGTTCCATAAGGATCAATGCAGGGACCTCACCTATTTGAGATATATTGTACACTTGGACAAAAATGTAGTAAATTTGCAGTTGACATGAAAATTGGTGGAAGTGCACATAATGAAAAAGGCTCTTAAAGCATGTAGCTGGATATAAATCAATTGGAAATTTGGGCAGAGAAATAGCAGATGGAGTTTAATCTAGACAAGTAGGAAGTGGTGCACTTGGGGTGTATTAGCAAGGAGAGGTTGGACAAATTTGCATTGTTTTCTCTGGTGTGTTGCAGGTTGACGGGTAACTTGTTTAAGTATTCAAATTATGAGAGGCACAGATGAGTGGACAACCATAAGTGCTTTTACCCAGAGTGGAAATACCAAGTACTGGAGGGTGTAGTCTAATGTGAGAAGGGAGAGGTTTAAAGGTGATTTACAAAGCAAGTTTTCACTCAGTTCCTGAAATATGCTGCCAGGGGAGTGGTGGAAACAGGTACGAACACAACGCTTAGGAGATGTTTAGCTGGACATATGAATATGCAGAGAATAGAGAGATATGAACCATGTACAATAGATTACTTTGGCATCATGTTCAGTATAGGCATTGGATATATATTTAAATTCTGGACCGTAGTTTAAATGGCCACACCACAACAAATGAAATTGTAAACTCTAGGCATAGAGGGAAAATGATTCCAAATGCAGAGACATCTAACAGGCTGGAAAATCTGTGCCCAGTTTATATTCGCATATATATGCTTGCAATTGCAAGACCCAGAAAGCATTCAGTCAGTATGTCAGGTGCCAAAGTCAGCAAAAATATAGGAAAGTGTAAGATAAGATAAGACAGTGCAGTCATCTAACAAATCCTGAAGAGCAATAACTCTAAATGGCTCACTCCCTTAAATATTTATACTATGTTCCCATAATACTTCCCTGAGAACTACGTTCCATATACTTGTAAGAAGGTTAAATCTAAACTCTGCATTTTTCTGCATTTCATTCAGTAGTGGATGCATTGTTGAGGCTCAATTTATCTATTTTCCTGCACACAGTGAATTATAAATAAATCTCCGGTCAGCCTTCACATCAAGCAGAATAAGCATCCATAGGCTTCTCTGCCTCTTCCTCACCATAATTAATAAAACTCTTCAAGAATAAAACTGCACTGAAATAAATTCGGAGAAAATAAGAAGGAAGAAAGAGGAACTGGTAAAGCAATGAGCAATGGAAATTCCAGAAGAAAATTAACATGATAGAAAAAAAAACAAAATTTGAAAGCCAACACAAACCTGGGGAGATAGAAACACCGTTAATGATGAAAGAATATGATATGATATAATACATACAACAGAGTAGGTTTCATTTTGGGTGCAATGTGGAACTTAATATTCCTCATTGTTAAGTCTATCCAGGGTAAAGAAACAGAAAGGTATTGGTAAAAATCACATCACAGAATCCATAAAGTCAGTGCTAAGAAACAAATATTAAGGGCACATTATACCAAAGACGCTCCACAAGTTTCAGGCAATAACTTTTCCCAATAAGAGTGAGTCTGCACATTTACCCCTGATTTTCCAATGGCATTGTCTCGTTATGTCTTTCATTTTGTTGCAGTCAGTATTGACCAACAATTTACGTGGATTAGCCACAATAGTAAATATTGTGATAACAAAAACAAGTTGCTGCTTTGCATGCATCAATAAGTAACTCAATTCCTGACATCCTTTCCAACATTTACAAGGTACGTCAGGAGGCTTACTGATTGCCCCCAGCATCTCAGGATGAATGAAGCTCCAACAACGATCAAGAAACACAGTACCGTCCTGGACAAAACAACTTGCTGAATATCCAGCTCTTTCATGTCTTAAACATTTACCTGCAGCACACTGTGACTGCAATGCGTACCTATAAGCAGCAGCTATTTATCCAGACTACCTCAATCGCACTCCCAAATCATTGTATCTGTGGACAGCTATCATCTGCAGGTTCCATCTCAAGCCATGCACTGTACTGGTTTGGAAATATAATCATATTGCCACTGGGATTAAATCCTCAAATTCCCAAGCCAGCAAAACCATGGCAATATTATTTCATTTCACTTACACTAATAAATTTTAACAATAATTTTATCATCACTTCACTTGTATTGGGAAATTTTAACAATGCATTTGGCTGAAACTTCATAGTACTTTCTAGGTGTCTGCAGCTATGTTCTGGAGAAATATACTTTAAATCCATTGAAAGCAGCTCTTCAGTTCTAGAAAGTGAATTTAGTTCAAAATTGATATATTTCAGAATGAATAGAGATCATATCAATTAGTTTCAATGTAAATAAACTGAAAATACAACAAAAAAAAATCAAAGATACAAGATAACAAGGAAGACAAAAAGGGCATGTCCCAGGTTAATCTGATAGCAAATGTAACAATGTACATGATAACAGGTCAGCAACACCACACAAAGGTATGGACATATTACAAACACCAGCTTATACCCCTTGGCCCACTTCTTCACCATCACTCATAACACCTTCTCACTCTCTCTCAACACAATTTGCTTTAGTTGAACATTAAAAAAAATTAAACCATTTCTCCAGCCCCTGGCATAAACTCCATGTCATTGTCATGATTCCATAGCAAATACCTTCATTTGGAGTCAACTATTAAAGCCTCAGCATCCTATTCAATCCTGAACTGAAATGCATATCTACTATTTCTCCACCTAAGTCAGCTCGTAAGGCTTTAAACAGTGAAGGAACCCATTTGCCCCATTGAGTTTATGCCAGCTGTCAGAACAATCTTATTCTAAGACATATATTCCGGTAACGTATTCTCTCACACATCCCTTTTAACAATCTCCTCCCGAATATCCCCACAATAAACTATCCAATGGGGGGATTTTCTGAGCTAATTTCAAATGACTTTTGGTAGAAGGAAAACAGAACATCAAAGGATAAACTGTGTGGCCACAGGGAGAACATGAGCATTGCACAGAGAGCACTGTGGTTCAAAATTAAAACAGGGTCCAGGAGCTGTGTGACAACAGTGCCAGGGTCCCAGTCATGAATATTAAGCTCCATAACAATTTCTCCTTGCCTTACCCCAGCTGCTATGCTCTTTTCTCATTAATTTGAATGCCAATTTTGGCTGTCCATATACTATCCCAGAATAATTTCCAATATATTCTCTGAACTAAACTAGTTATCAGTTCCTTCTGATTCCAATTTAAAATTCTCTACCTGAAATTCAAACATATGACCCCATGTCTCCCTATATCTACTACCTCCTGCAGTGTCATAATTTGCCAAAAATTTTTCATTTCAGCTGCTTTGACCTCTTGTGCATCTAAGTTTTAATTGTGCTACATCTGCCGCTTGTGTCTTCACTTCTAAAATTCCCTCGCTGGTTCTGCTCACCACTCTGTTTCTCTCTGCTCTCTTGGGAACCTGTTAAAGAGGTGGCACAGTAGAGTAGCAGTTCGTGTAGTGCTTTACAGCACCAGTGACTAGGGTTCAATTCCCCACACAGTCTTTAAGGAGTTCTCCATGTGATCTCCTGGGTCCCTCTGGTTGCACTAATTTCCTCACACTTTCTAAAGACATACAAGTTAGTAGGTTAATTAGACCACACAAGCTCATAGGGCCAGAAGGCCCTGCTACAATGCTCTATCTCTAAATAAAAATAAAATTAAAATAATTTTGTTCAAGCTTTTAATCCAATTTTTATCCAATTTTATCCAATTTTAAAAATTGGATCGGTATATGTACAGGAAAGGAATGGAGGGTTATAGGCTGAGTGCAGGTCGGTGGGACTAGGTGAGAGTAAGCGTTCGGCACGGACTAGAAGGGCCAAGATGGCCTGTTTCCGTGCTGTAATTGTTATATGGTTATAATCATTTATCCCCTGTATATTTTTAATTTGTTGTTTTTTTTTATCTGATTACACTCCCATAAATCACTTTAGGGCTGTTCATTTACATTAGAGAAACCATACAAATTGTGTTATTTGAACTCCTCTGTAGATCTTTAATGAAAATAAACAGCAACAAATACAGTACAGTGCTCTATTCTTAAATGAGCTCAGTCAGATTTGTTTGGATTAATGATAAAATTTCAACTCACTGTCTATACGGCGTTATACCTCTTCCATAAATCTATGTGCTTTTTTTTTCTTCATGTGTATGGATGATTCATTATCCAGAGGACATGAGTTCAAATCCTACCTTAGAATGTTTAGAAATGGGATTTGTTAAATCTGGCAATGTGTGGGTTGGCTGCTGACACAAAAAGGCTGTGAAACCTGAAACTGTAACAAAAACCATTGATTCGGAAATGTCCTTTAGGGAAATGCACCTGCCATCCGTACCTATCTACTTACTGGGTACCTTCTATAATTTGCCCATTAACTGATTCCCACTCTTAATTATCAATATGCAGGTGCCCTCCCAATTCCTGTCTTTCATAAAATTCCCACCTTACCTCCTCCCTATGTAATTCTGCCATTTGTATGTGTGCTTCCCCAACACCGTCCCAATATGAAAACCTTCCTCCAATTTCACTTCTGTTGTTTTTATTAAAAGCTGTTATTGTGCAAGTTTTGATTTCATGACATCTTCCCCTTTCCCCCAATTTATTCATACTTGGTGTAATCTACCTGTGACTCTAACCACATGCAATGTGATTCTGTTCCTGAAGTAACCTGGAAAATCAGTTTAACATATTTCCTCTCAAGGGAGACAGGCCCAACAATCAGGCTAGCTTCCTGACAGAGATCCCATTGGAAAATAAACCACTTCAGCTGGACTTAAGATTTCATGAGGAACACTCCTTCCCCCACTTCTGCTTCAAAATCCTGCTCCTGGAAAAATTTTAACCATCATGCCTCACTAATCTTACTAATGTTTCCATTTCTCTGATTTGATTTGCATTGCCAGTTTCCTGTCCATTTAAACCCTAATCCATTAATACTCCTCAATTTGTGCTCTTCCTTTTATTATTCTTTTCTTTTGCATCCTTCTTGTCTACTCCAATCTGCAGGGAACTGAGTATTTCCATATCCACATGAGCTCATCAATTTAAACTGTTTTCCTGTTCACAAAATTGCTTTTTCAACCATCCTGTGTTTCTTCCCATTTTGCTGTTTGAAATATCCAATGGTGACACACTTAACCACTTTGTGAGAATGTTGCCCCTGATTTGATCTAAGTAAAAATTCAACCATTCTTTTGCAGCATTTATTTTCTACAACCCATCTCAATGGATTAAAATTTTCCTTCTATTTCATTATTCTTTTTCATCTAATTTTAACCTGTTTGACTCATAGGGACTTTGGCATTACAGTTTTCATTAAAAGGAAAGGCCTTAATCATTTCTCCAAATCACTTAGCACCTTGAGCTTCATTGACAAATCTAGCAATAACCTTCCTCTGGAAGACTTCTATCCCACGTGGCTTCTCTTCCTTCTAATAGAAACCCACTTGATTCTGCTTCTCATCATGATATGTGGGAGAGAGCACACAGTCAAGACTCAATTATGTTAGGCATCAAGTCCCATTGCTCCAAATAAGGAACTCAGTAGCATAATAACTTTTGTTTAAAATGAGTGCCATTTTTGTCCTCTCTGCTTTTCTCTCATCATCAACATCAGGAACTGGGTAATTATTATACAGGTCCAGAGACATGAAGGTCTCCTGAAATAGTTCCTCTTGTGACATTATTGCAGTTCTCTCTCCAGCATTAAACTCAGCAACATTTTCCTCAAGCTGCAGAACCCTTCATAATGGCAAACAGGTTTACTCCTCCTAGAGTCTTTCTGAATCTACAGAAACAAAATCCATCAATATGGAGTACCACATTCATGCCAGTGCCACTCTGGATTTAATAATTTGGATTAAGTCTTACTTTTGTCTTCACGTTTCCTTTCGCCTTCACCTTCAGGCCAAATCTGCTTGATCAACAACTTCCTGTCCAGCAAAACTGCTGTCAGCATTTCACCAAATTAACATTTTTCCCACTTAGGAAATTTTTAGCTGTAACAGTCCAAATTTATTTCTGTAAAATGGAATCTAATTACAAATGTAGTTGCCCAGGTATTTGTTGCGTTCTTTAATTCAGACAGATCAATAAATCCAGTCCAATTAATTTAATGAAATCTGAAGTCTATCTATTTAATTGTAGCAGATCAGTTAACACAATCATCACACAGCTTTAATACATTTAATCACAATCATTCAAGCAATACGTACTACCATGTCTTCTATCAGTAAAAGGGATTCAATCAATGTCTCACTCAGCTAGACCACTGCAGATCAAATGATCACAAATAACAACTAAGGGAAACATATAAGGGAGAAGTATAAGGAAAGTTAGATGCTTCTGCTGGCATTGAAGCTGATCAAACTGGGGCAAGTTATTGACTTCTTAAGAAAATGAACAGCAAAGGAGAATGAGCAGGGGAAATGGGAAGTACTCAAATTTGCAGGTCTTGACCAGTGGTGTCCCGTCAGCATATAATGCAGGAAGCTATTCATCAATATTTGTATGATGGACCAAAAAGACATATCCAAGTTTGCTGATCACACACAGATTGACAGCACTGTATGCAATTAATTACAAAAATAATGTACAGCCAACATTGTAGCATACAGATAATGACATGAGTCAACATGCGGACGTAAGATGGTAGATCTATGTGTCTCAGTGCCTTTTTCCACCCAGTCTCTAAGATGCTGAAAGATAATTTAAATAAATGGCTGACAAGTAAAGGTAGTGTATATGACATAAAACAAATTACAGAGAAGCAAGCAGCAATTCCCTGCAATGTGCTGAGCCCAAAAAGGCAAAAACAGTTAAACTCGTGGTGTTCTCTGCAAGAGCAATTGAGCAAATCCCTTTGCCCAGCATTTTCTATTAGCTTTGTTTCTTTTCCTCTCTCTCTGAGTATCATCCATTTCCCTTTTCTGACTGAATTTCTTTTTGCTACGTTTTCAGCAGTGATCAAACACTGTAATAAATAGATTATCTTCATGTCACCCCTAGTTCCTTTGCCAGTCACATTGTATATGCACCTTCCTTTCTCACCCCTCTTAACTACCAAATAAATTTTGCTTTCTTTACTTTGTCTGGGCCCATGACAATATTGGACAATCTTTAACCTTTAACTGTTATCAAAAGATGACAATTGAATTTGTCCACCTGACTGAAGAACATCATTCTCAGAAGTATCCCACTTATACCATCCTGTACAGGGCATGTATTCATGCCCTTATTGCACAACAAGTGTATGCTCCAGCTGAATCACTTCCAACACTTTTTGAAAGTTCAACGTGGAATTATTACTGCACAGAGGGAGGCCATTTGGCCCACATTGTCTGCATTGCCTATTGACATTTTAATATGTTATTAACTAGGAGTGTATCGGGTGTCCAGGGAGGGGTAGCCCTCTGATATAAGGGCTTGTCATGTCCATTCTGGGACAGCTTCCTCACTATTGGGTCCCACTGCACACTCCGCTCTCACCTGTGGCTCCAAATAGCTGTTTGCACACGGCAGCAGCCACACCCTGGTACATGGCTTTGACAGGCAGGCTAAACCAGGTGAGGGTAGCCGGCGGGCCTTATATACCCCAGCCAGATAGGGACATGTCTGCCCTAGCCTGTGAAGTCAGTTCCAGCGGCCTGGGAGGATGAGACCAACACAGAGATCCAACAACACTTCAAGGAGAGTGAAAGACATGACAAGGCACAGGATAAATTATGGTCATGCACTGCATCCAAGGAAGCCCCTGAGGTGTGATGAATACTCATTGCTTGAACTTTTCTGCAGGAGTCTCTGTATAAGATTATGAGGCATAGTGGGATTGGACAGCCAGCACAATTTTCCTAGGACAGCAATGACCAATAGCAGACAGCATCAGTTTAAGGTGAGTGGAGGAAAGTTTAGGGGAGATGTATGAGTAAATAATTTTTTTACATAGAAAGTGGTGGGTGCTTTGAACATACTATCGGGGGTAGTGATACAGTTGGAACATTTAAAAGACTCCTAGGTAGGCACATTTCATGGTCTCTTCAGATATTATAACTCACATGCATGAATAGAAAATATATAAAATCTGACATAAAGGAATAATGAGCTTTTATTGTGGAATTCATTATCAATAATAATTTCTTAATATCCAAGTATTTTATCCAACATATATTTAGTTGACAGCTTTTCCTTTGGGATTTTGTTTCCCCCAAATGCTTGCAAAATAAATATGCATTCTCCTGAACAACACAGGCAAAAATAATTTTCTAGAAATAGCCTATGAAAATTAAGAGTAAAAGATTGATATATGTGTATAAAATATTTTAAGGATTGCTTTGGTTTGGATTAGGATTTCTATTCTTTAGTTTTTGATAAAGCAATAACAAGGAAGTTTGATGGCATTGCAGTCGAGTTCCTGTTGCAATCTAATCTGAAGTTTCTTGGCTTCTATTAGTTTCCCTGCTCTGAGTGATCAGCTGATCTCTATCATGTAATCTTGCGAATGGATTCAGCGATAGGTGGGATTCATTATGCGGTTATAAATCTGTGCTGCACATATTAGGAATATAGTGCATCTGGGTTACCAACTTGTTGATTATTTCTCTTCAATGAGTCAGATTCTGCATCATTTGACTCACAAAACAATCAGCTGTTCCAAGTGTCTGGTGCATTTCCTAATTGAGAATTGGGAGCATGTAAAAATATAGAGGGTAGTTAATGAGAAAGCACAGAACAAAATGCATGTTATATTTCTGTACTTCAATAAAGAAAATATCCTTTTTTACTGAGAACAGAGAAACCATGTGTTCTGGGTTTTAAAACCAGATTACCTTGAAAATGCAGTAATAGTGAGGTGTTAGAATATTTTATCATCTCATGTTACAGCTGAATTAGAATTTTGGGATGAAGGAATATACTATTCAACAGACTGTGGAAAGAACTGAATGAGTAAGTTGGATAATATTTTATACTTAAGTTGGTCTCAACTTTTAGCCAAAGTGCTCCAAGCTGGGCACCAATCACCTCATTCCTATCATGTTCTAAACAGAAGCGCACAGAATATTCCAGCGGCTGGCTTAATTAATGTTTTATGTTTTTGTTCTCATAGCCATCCTGCTCTTAGACCATTAGAACACGAGACGTAGAAACAGAAATAGGCCATTCTGCCCATTGAGTCTGCTCTTTCATGCCATCATGCCTGATCCTGGATCCACTCAACCCCATACACTTGCATTCTCACAATATCCTTTGATGCCCTGACCGGTCAGGAAATGAACAACTTCTGCCTTAAGTATACCCACGGACTTGGCCTCCACCACAATCTGTTGTAGAACATTCTACAGATGCACTACTCTCTGGCTAAGACTACAAAGTACCCAGGACATCTTCAAGGAGCGGTGTCTCAGAAAGGCAGCATCCATTATTAAGGACCTCCAGTACCCAGGGCATGGCCTTTTCTCACTGTTACCATCAGGTAGGAGGTACACACAAAATACACTGCAGATGCTGTGGTCGAAGCAACACGTAGAACAAGCTGAAGGAACTCAGCAGGTCGGGCAGCATCCATACGAATGAGCAGTCAACCTTTCAGCCTGAGACCCTTCATCAGGGCACAGGTAGGAGGTACAGAAGCCTGAAGACACACACTCATCAATTCAGGAACAGCTTCTTCCCCTCTGCCATCCGATTCCTAAATGGACATTGAACCTATGTACACTACCTCACTTTTTTAATATATATTATTCCTGTTTCTGCTCAAATTCTAATCTATTCAATACATGTATACAGTAATTTATTTATTTATTATCAAAAAAAAAAAAAAAATTTTCTTCTTCTATATTATGTATTGCATTGAACTGCTGCTGCTAAGTTAACAAATTTCACATCACATGCCGGTGATAATAAACCTGATTCTGATCCTGATTCTAAAAAATTTCCTTCTTACCTATGTTTTTAAATTTTGAGACTGCGCTCTTTAGTTTTGGATTCCTTCACCAGAGGAAACATCCTCTTCACATTCACCTCACATCCACCCTATCTAGTCATTTCAACACTCAGTAGGTTTCAATGAGATCCCCCCGCATTCTTCTAAATTCCAGTGAGTACAGTCCCAAAGCTGCCAAACGCTCCTCATATGTTAACCAACTTCATTCCCAAAATCATCCCTGTGAGCTTCCTCTGGACCCTCTCCAATGTCAACACAAACTTTCTGAGAAAAGTGGCCCAAAACTGTTTGACAATATCCCCAGTGAGGCCAGAGTAATATCTTATAAAGCCTCTGCATTATCTCCTTGCTTTTATATTCCATTCCCCTTGAAATAAATGCCAACATTGCATTTGCCTACTTTGCCACAGACTCAACCTGTAAATTAACCTTCAGGGATTCTTGCACGACGACTCCTCAGATGTTTGAACTTTCTCCCCATTTAGATTATGGTTTGCACTATTCTTCCTTTTACCAAAATGCAAAATGTCTTCTGCCTGTCAGCCATTCTGTTATCCATGCCAGTACCTTTACTGTAATGCCATAGGATTCAGTCTTATTAAACAGCCCCATGTGTGGCACCGAATCAAATGTCTTCTGAAAATCCAAGTAAATGACATCCACTACCTCTCCTTTGTCCACCCTGCTTGTTACTTCCTTGAAGAACTCTAACAGATACGTCAGGCAAGATTTCCATTAACAGAAACCATGCTAACTTTGACTTATTTTATCATTAGTCTCCAAGTACCTTGAACCTTCATCCTTAATAATAGGCTCCAACACTTCCCCAACCATTGAGGTTAGACTAACTACCCTATAATTTACTTTATTTTGCCTTTTTCCCTTCTTAAAGAGCGGGGTGACACTTGCAATCTTCCGTTCCTCTGGGACCATGCCAGAATCAAGTGATTCTTGGAAGATCATGATCAATGCATTTGTTATCTCTTCAGCAACCTCTCTCAGGACTCTGGGGTGTAGTCCATCTGGTCCAGGTGACTTAACCACCTTAAGACCTTTGAGTTTACTTAGCATTTTTTCCTTTGTAATAGCAATACCACTCCTGCTCCCTGACACTCATGGACTTCTGGCACACTGCTAGAGATGCAAAGACAGATACAAAGTACCCATTAAGTTAATTTGCCATTTCTTTGTCCCCCATTACTACCTCACTAGCATCATTTTCCAGTGGTCCAATATCAACTCTCACCTCCTTTTTAATCTTTATATAACTAGAAAAAACATTTGGTATTGTCCTTTATATTACTGGCTAGTCTGCCCTCATATTTCATCTTTTCCTTTTTTACAGCTTTTTTGTTGCCTTATTGTTGGATTTTAAAAGTTTTCCAATCATCCAACTTTCCACTCAGTTTTTCTACCTTACATGCCCTTTCTTTGGCTTTTATGCAGTCCTTAACTTCCATTGTCAGCCACAGTTGCCTACCCCTGCCATTTGAGAACAAATTCTTTTGTGGGACATATCTATCCTGTGCCTTGTGAACTATCTCCAGAAACATCAGCCACCTCTGCTCTGCCATCATTCCCACCGGTATCCTCCTGCAATCCACCGGGGGAAGCTCCTCTCTCATGTCTCTGTCATTCCCGTTATTTCACTGCATTACTAATACATGTGAGTTATGCTTCTCCCCCTCAAACTGCAGTATGAATTCAATCATATCATGAACCCTCCTAAGGGTTCCTTTCCGTTAAGCTCCCTAATAAGATCTGGGTTATTACAAAACACCCAATATAAAATAGCCTTTTCCCAAGTAGGTCCAAGCACAAGCTGCTATGAAAAGCTATCTCATAGGCATTCAACAAATTACCTCTCTTGTGACCCAGCACCATGCTGATTATCCCAATCCCCTTGCATATTGAAGTCCCCCATTACAATTCTATCATTACTCTTATTACATGCTTTTACCAACTCCTTTTGCAATCTTAACACCACATCTTGGTGACTATTTGGAGGAGTATATATGATTCCCATAATATTTTTCACACTTGCAATTTCTTAACTCTCCCCACAAAGATTCATCTTTCCCTGTGTCACTTCTTTCTAAAGATGTAATCGCATCTTTTACCACAGTACCACATCACCACCTATAACTTCCTGCCTGTCCTTTCGATACAAAGTATATCCTTTAATTTTAAGCTCTCAACATTGGCTTTCTTTCAGCCATGACTCAGCAATGCCCACAGTGTTTTACTGACTAATCTCTAATTGCGCCACGAGTTTGTTCGTCTCATTCCGAATGTTATGCGCATTTAATCACAGCACCTTCAGTTCTGCATTGTTTGTCCATTTGAATTTTGCCTCTGTGGTACAATTGAAACTCTTTGCTCTGTCTGTATTTGTACCCAGTCATTGGCTTATCCTTCTTTACACTCATATTACACCCATCATCTACTTGCGAGCCTACTGGCTCATCCACAGCTCTACCATACTGGTTCCCATCTCCCTGCCATCTTAGCTTAAACCACTCCCAACATCTCTAGCAAATCTGCCCGCAAGTATATTAGACCCCGTCGGATTCAAGTGCAACCCGTCCCTTTTGTACAGGTCCCACCTGCCCCAGAAGGGGTCCCAATTTTCCAGAAATCTGAATCACTACCTCCTTCAATTCTTCAGTCACACAGTCACACATTTACCTCCTACATCATTCTATTTCTATATTCACTGTTGTGTGGCACAGGCAGCAATCCTGAGATTGCTACCCTTGAGGTCCTGCTTCTCAGCTGTTCCAATGTTGTTGATACCAATTTGCACCATGACTTCTGGCTGCTCACAACCCCCGAACCCCCAGGATGTTGTGGACATATCCTGAATATCCTGAAACATCTCAAATCTTGGCACCTGGGAGGCAAACTGCTATCTGTGTTTCCTTTTTACATCCGCAGAATCATTTATCTATCCCCCCTGACTAGAGAGTCCCCTATTACTGCTGCCATTCTCTTCAGTTCCCCACCCTTCTGAGCCACAGGGCCAGACTCAGCACCAGAGGCACAGTCACTGTTGCTTCTCCCTGGTAGGTCATTCCCCCCCCTAACAGTACTCAAAATGGAGTAGTGATAGTTGAGGGGTCAGCCACAGGGGTGCTCTCCAATATCTGACATTTCACCTTTCCTCTCCTGACAATCACCCATTTATCTGTCTCCTGTAGTCTTGGGGTGACTACTGTCTGGTAGCTCCTGTTTATCACTGCTTCTCTTTCCCTCACAAGCAGAAGGTCATCGAGCTGTAGCTCCAGTTCCCAATCATGGTCTCTAAGGTGATGCAGCATCCCGGAAATCCCACATCCCACATCTGACACTCAGAACAGAACATTGGCTAGGTAGTCATACCCCCTATTCTCTCAAGATTTCAATAAGAAATAAGAAATGATCTTACCTAACTATCTTACCTCTGCCTGTTCTCACTGAAGCCCTGTTGAGCCAAAGCCTTGCTACTTTGTCTCAGACTACTCCGACAACGACCACTCCCACGGTAACCACACCACTAGGTGGTAATTCTGTCTGATAGAGACTGGGTTTCCTGTCAAAAATCTTTGTCAGAACTGCGTGGAAACACTCCAGTTGTGTCTGCGCAGTGCTCCAATCAATGACTCCAATCGAAAAACTTGTTGCTTTTTCAGGTTCCTGGTCAGTACTGCGTGGGAATGCTCCTGTTGCGTCTGTACAGTAGTCTAATCAACTTATATCTTATATTCTATGCCCTGTCTAATGACAGCAGATATCTCATTGCTTTATCTTTAGGGATCCTTATACATACATGAACATTCCTCTGTTTTTCATTACTTTTGATTTCTACCATTTATTGTGTATATTCTTGCCTTATTCATCCTCCCAAAATGTATCACTTCACATCGTTCAGGATTAAATTCCACTTATAATTGTTCCACAATCTTACCATCTCATCAATATCATTCTGCAACCAAACACTGTTCTCACTATCAGCAACACCAATTTTCTTGTTCTCTGTTGTAAATTTGCTGATCATACATGCTATATTCACCTCCAGATGTTGATGCATATAACAAACTGCAGGAGCCCCAATGCCAATACCAGCTCATAGATTTCCAATTAAAAGAAACAGCCCTGTGGCTCCTATATAAAAAAAAAACAATTTCAGATCCAATTTGCCCATTGCCCAAAATCCCTGGGCTCTTACCTTTTGGACCAGTCTCTCATCTGAGATCTTGCCAAAGGCCTTATATCACTTGTAGCCTACCTGACAAGCCCATGCAGACCACATATTTGACCAAGCTCTTAAAATGTTTTGAAGTTGAAACCAGCAGAATAGATAAAGGTGATATTATTGTGTTCGGACTTTCAGAAGACCTTTAAAACAATGCTGTAGAGAGGTTATTAAACAAAATCTCAGGATTACTGCCTGTGCCATGTGGCAGTGAGTATAGGAATAGAGTGAGGTGGAGGATAAATGCGTGGCTGAGGGATTGGAGCAGGGGGCAGGGATTCAGATTTCTGGAGCAGGTGTGATCTGTTCAAAAAGGATGGGTTGCACTTGAATCCCAGGGGACCAATATCCTGGCAGGGAGGTTTGCTAAGGCTAATGGGGAGCAGTTAAACTGGAATTGCTGGGGGATGAGAGCCAAACTGAAGAGACGGAAGAAGGGGCAGTTGGCTCACAAATAGAGGAAGCTTGGAGACAGTGTCAGAAAGAGGATAGGCAGGTGATAGAGAAGGGATGCGTTCAGACTGATAGTTTGAGATGTGTCTATTTTAATGCAAGAAACATCATGAACAAAGTGGATGAGCTTAAAGTGTGGAGCTCTGATGTGGTGGCCATTACAGAGACTTGGATGGCTCAGGGGTAGGAATGGTTACTTCAACTGCCAGGCTTTAGATCAGAGTTAGTGTCACAGCTGTAGAAAAGGAGGAAGTCATGGAGGGATTGTCTACTGAGTCTCTGTGGGCGGATGCTAAAAACAGGAAGGGGTCAATAACTCTACTGGGTGTTTTTTATAGACCACCCAATAGTAACAGGGACATCGAGGAGCAGATAGGGAGACAGATTCAGGAAAGGTATAATAATAACAGGGTTGTCATGGTGGGAGATTTTAATTTCCCAAATATTGATTGGCATCTCCCTTGAGCGAGGGGTTTGGATGGGATGGAGTTTGTTAGGTGTGTTCAGGAAGATTTCCTGACACAATATGTAGATAAGCCTACAAGAGGAGAGGCTGTGCTTGATCTGGTATTGGGAAATGAACCTGGTTAGGTGTCAGATCTCTCAGAAGGAAAACATTTTGGAGATAGTGATCACAATTCTATCTCCTTTACTATAGTATTGGAGAGGGATAGGATCAGACAGGTTAGGAAAGCATTTAATTGGAGTAAGGGGAAATATGCAGCTGTCATGCAGGAACTCGGAAGCATAAATTGGGAACAGATGTTCTCAGGGAAATGTACAGCAGAAACGTGGCAAAAGTTCAGGGGATATTTGCATGGCGTTCTGCATAGGTACATTCCAATGAGACAAGGAAGGAATGGTAGGTACAGGAACCGTGGTGTACAAATGCTGTTGAAAATCTAGTCAAGCGGAAAAGAAGAGCTTACAAAAGGTTCCAAGAACTAGGTAATGATAGAGATCTAGAAGATTATAAGTCTAGCAGGAAGGAGCTTAAGAATGAAATTAGGAGAGCCAGAAGGGGGCCATGAGAACCCCAAAGCATTCTACAAGAATGTGAAGTGCAAGAGGATAAGACATTAGAGAACAGGAGGAATCAAGTGTGACAGTGGAAAAGTGTGTATGTAACCGGAGGAGATAGCAGAAGTACTTAATGAATACTTTGCCTCAGTATTTACTACAGAAAAGGAACTTGGCGATTGTAGGGATGACTTACAGTGGATTGAAAAGCTTGACCATATGAACATTAAGAAAGAAGATGAGCTGGAGCTTTTGAAAAGCATCAAGTTGGATAAGTCTCTGGAACTGAATGAGATGTACCCCAGGCTACTGTGGGAGGCGAGGGAGGGGATTGCTGAACCTTTGGCAATGATCTTTGCATCACCAGTGGGGACGGGAGAGGTTCTGGATTATTGGAGGGTTGCAGATGTTGTTCCCTTATTCAATAAAGGGAGTAGAGAATTAAGTGAGCCCAGAAAATTATAGACCAGTGAGTCTTACTTCAGTGGTTGGTAAATTGATGGAAAGATCCTGAGAGGCAGGATTTATAAATATTTGGAGAGGCATGATATGATTAGGAATAGTCAACATGGCTTTGTCAATGGCAGGTCGTGCCTTTCAAATCTGATTGAATTTTTGCGGATGTGACTAAAAACACTGATGAAGCTAGAGTAGTAGATGTAGTGTATATGGATTTCAGCAAGGCATTTGATAAGGTATCCCACGCAAGGTTTATTCAGAAAGAAGCAAGGCATGGGATCTAAGGGGACCTTGCTTTGTGGATCCAGAATTGGCTTACTCACAAAAGGAAAAGAATGGTTGTAGATGAGTCATATTTTGCATGGAGTTTGGTGACCAGTCGTGTGCCTTATTAATCAGCTATTATTAGTATATATTAGTATATTAATCAGCTATTAATATACTGAGGGAGATCAATATCTGGTTAATTTACAGAAAGAAGAGATGATAAAAACAAATAAGATTTCTGGGATTTTAGTGGTTGTAACCAATTGTATCTTGCATGGATTGGTGCTGACCCCCCAGTTATTCATTATCTAGATGAAGAAATTGTATGAGGACATCACATGTCATATATCCAATTTTGGAAATAATTATACTAGATGGGAATGAGGTAGAGGGGTTTGGCAGAGAGGCTTCAGTGGGACTGAAACACACTACATGGAAATGCAAGCGCATGGCAAATAGAATATAATGTAGGAAAATGAGATGTCAATAAACTATGGTGGAGAATTAGAAAAGCAGAATTTTTTAAATGGTAAAAGTGTTTGTTTTCAGTAAGACTTAAGTTTCATTGAGTACAAATCTGTAAAGGAAAAATATGCAGGGTCAGTAGGTGATTAGGAAAGTCTTTACCACAAGAATATTATAGTATAAGAATATTGTCAATTTACAGCAATTGTAAGTGCTCTCATGACATTATGTCTAGAAAATTTTGCACATATCTGGTCTTCCTACCCAAAGAAGAAAATATTTGTGATTAAGATAATTCAGAAATGATTCACTAGATTATTAAATTGTCTTCATTCGGAAGTTGGAAAATCTTTTGAACTTTATTACTTGGGAGAGTGTGAAGATTCAGTTGTTGCATTACCTTAAGATGAAGATTTAATAGTTTTTGGTATTAAAAGAATCAAAGTATATGGGAGTTAGCCCAGGACAATACTGTGGTACTGAGGTAAAATATTGGCCACATTTCTACTGAATTGTAACTCAAGAGGGAGGGACTTGTTTTATTTCTCATGAACTTATGTCTCTCTTTATCAAGATGGAATTTTGTCTATCATTTGTTGCAAATACATGCAGGAATTTCACTCCTAAATGTTTGATAATTATAGAGGCTAGAGATATTCGGCACAGAAACAGGCTCTTCAACCCAATTCAACCATGCTTACCAAGATGCCTACCTAAGTTCATACCATTTGCCTGTGTTTGCTCTATGTCCCTCTAAATCTCATATCCTCCAATTTCAGGCAAAATCTCTCCATATAACACCACTTGATCATTATTTCTCATAAAGTTGTTGAGTCATGCAGTGTGGACACAGGCCTAAATGGTCCATGCTGACAATGATTGTAAAATAGTTTCATTTGCCCATTCCCTCCCAGGCTTTCCTGTGCTGTCTAAGTATCTGTTACATATAGTTAACGTAGCTGCCTCAAACATTACCTCTGGCAGCACATTTTATTTACTGAATTAAAGAGGTTAATGGAAGAGGTTACTGCCAAGGTTCCTGTTAAATCTCTCCCCTCTCACCCTAAATCTATCCTCTAGTTCTTGATTCCTCAACCCTGGGAAAAAGACTGCATGTATTCACCACTTCTGTTGTATATTTCATACAATTGGAACACAATATAAGTTTTAAATGCCAATGACCCTGCAGATGCTAGAACTCTTGTGCAACTCATACAAAATGCAAGGGAAACTCAGAAAGTCAGGCAGCTTCTATAGACGGGAATAAATTGTCGATATTTCAGGTTGTCCCTTAATTAAGCCAATATCAGTTTTATTGCTCATTGTGTTCGGAAATTGTTCCTATAGCTGTGCTTAGTCTAACAAATTAAAGAAAAGATCAATGTTAACAAACAGACTAATTGATGTGTAGGAGGGGGTGCTCTTTTATCAAACCACCTTTAAGATGATGGATGTTGATCCCTTGAGAAGTATAGTATACCTCTGATTGGCACATAACTGGAGAAGGCTGAGGTCCTTCCTGGACAGCCGAGCATAAAAGAGTAAGAGAAATTTTATAGAACATTGAAAGTGGTCTGTATTCTTGTCTTATAAACTGTAAACTCTAAATAGTATCTAAAACTTGGAAAGTTTAGGAAGTACTATCAGTAGAAGAAAGAATGTTCAAAGATTATGTCTAAAATAAACTGTCCTTACCTGTTATAAGCATTTCTCAAAGATGGTTACATTGTGATCTTGTTTGGATTAATATACTTCCTCCTTAGAGTGAAGTAATTTCATGCAGGTTGCTGGGTGTCTTCACGTCAGTCACTTACTTTTATCCCAAAATCTTCATATTTGACATTGATTTTTTCAGGGTCGATCTTACCTAAATGACATTAGGTGTTGGGCAGCATTCAAAGTGTTGGTAGAGAGATATTCAACTATGCTGCTCTGAAAAACAACAGAGAAAAGCCAACTTTTACTGATATTCAAGGCTTGGATACCAGCAGACCTGTATTTAAATGCCATATTTAAATGGGAAGTTGTTTGCTCCTGTAATACATCAGAAACTTGAAAAAGTTCTTCACAGTTGTATAAGAAGACAAAGATAAGGATGAGAAAGTTGCCAAAAAAATGTATAGCAAACTGATAGTTATTTTTGTCAGCAATTAGGAGAGGAGCAATAAGAATGGGGCCAAAGTAAAAAACCCCTTAATTTAGAAAAATGAAGTATTGGCAGACTAATCCTCATGTGCTTCCCCCATACCCCAAACATATCCCTTCTGTGGACATGTGTCCTTCAGCTACTGAAGGTTCCCTATCAGAAAACTATACTGCATACGCAGAATGAAAATCAGGTTTAATATCACCAGCATATGTCATGAAATTTGTTCACTTAGCGGCAGCAGTACGATGCAATACAAGATAATCATTAAATCAGTAAGTGTATATATGTATGTAAAATAGTTAAATTAAAATAGTGTAAACACAGAAATAATAAAAGTGAGTTAGCCTTCATGGATTCAATCTCCATTTAGGAATGGGATGGCAGAGGGGAAGAACCTATTCCTGAACCGCTGAATGTGTGCCTTCAGGCTTCCTGTGCTCCCTTCCTCTGCTATCATTGAGGCAGCCATGATAAAGTAACCAATAGAAGTAGCTGAAACAACACTGGTGATTTGTGTGCTTGTGCCTTTTAGATACTGACTGATGAACTCTCAGTTGGTAGCAGTATTAAATTCAGATAGTTTCTTCTGAATCTCTATGGTAATACTTGAAGGAGTCGGAAACTGTTCTAGCTTTTAAACAATTACATTGAATTTTGGCATCTTTCTAAAGCATTTTTAAATCAACATTAAAGATACGTGATGGCATGCAGCTGATTGATTATTGAAGTTTACGTCAAAACCTTGTGCAGGATAATTCCTAGAATTGCAGAGAAGAAGGTCTAAAGATTTTCTTTCTACTGGCATTAGTAAATATTTATTCTCCCATTAAACATCAATGATACTGCAGGGATAACATACTATACACTTTGTAGCACCATATTATTTGTTATTTATATTTAAAAAAGTGAAATGAGTTGCAATCTGTGATTGTATATTAGAGAAGTGGAGGAATTATAACTATTGTTGTAGGTGGGAAGATGTAACTGAAGTTCTCAAACTTTATGACATTCATAACCAGCATCACAGTGGCCAAAAGTGCTTTTTCAATGCTATGGATAGGTAGTAATGCATTTTTCAGCTCAGCCTTTCACCCTCCTCTTCAGGTGGGTAATATTTACAGATATGACTTTCCATTTTCAGAAATTCCAAGTTCACTTTCAGATATCACACTAGAAGACCATGTATGCTTCTTATGGCTGAGGGAACAATTCATAAAATAATCTTAAAAGCTCCTTTTCTCTAGTTAGCTTCATTGTGAACTTCTTGGAATTTTTTCAGGTAGATATTTAATTGACCACTCTCTAAACTTAATCCATTTCTTTATGGATCCCTATGGAAGTTCTTCTTGTCTTCTATCTTACCTTATCTGAAGACTCCCATATGATGGAAAATATTCCTGTGCTAAAATCCCTTTCTGCCTATAATCCCAGTCTGGAGTCTAGCACAAAAGTTTTGTGACCATTAACAACATCTTAATCAAAAGGGCAATTGTTTATTTTGTACAGTGGAAATCACCATGATATAATCTCTGTTTAGAGTGTTATAGCCATGCATACACCCAGTCATCTTCGAATAAGAAAGTTCTTTCAAAGAAAGCACAGGGACAGAGGGCCAAGCATGCACCTATGCTCTGAATTTTTATATTTATCACTCAGAGAAAAATGTTACATTCTTCTTTTTCAATGGCATGGATTTAGAAAGTAATTTGGAGAAAGTACTGTTTAGCATGTTTATTATACTGCCATTGTTGAGTGACCAGAAGAGATATGACTCAATTGTCCACTGCACCAATTTGATGCTGTTTCCCTTTTAGCTTGTACCAATTTTGTCAGTGACAAACCAAGAGAAAAATCTAATTTCCCACAGAAAATTACAAAAAGTAGACTTGCTGCAGCAGCTCACTTTCCCAATGCAAATTTCTTTTCTCCCAATTGATGAAGGATTCACTCCACAGACACGATTCTGCTGCCAAAAGAATTATTGGAAATTATATCTTGTTATTCAACCTTATTACAGTTATTATCGGTAAGAGGCAAAAGTAAGGCTGAAAAATATAAATGTAGAAGTTACAGTGTAAGAAAGATTAAAATCCACAACCACTTGCAAGAGACGAATAAAGCCCGCAATCTAACATTGTATTGAATTGTAGTCCATCGCAAGTTGAGATACATAATTACATTTCAAATATAAAAATCCTGGCTTTCTAAGATCTTTTTTGATATCTTTTTGTTGTCATAGATATTTTCACCTGCCATTTTTATATACCACTTTCATTTTGGAATATCAACCAGTGGCAGTTAGTTACATTGTCAATAATGCTTCTCTCTGTCTGCAAGAATCCTATGTTAAGAGCTGCTTTTGAAGAAAATCCTATTTATCAGTGTATTGAATGTTGAACAACAATTGTATTTATTGTGAGTGTATATTAAGGCATAATTTGGGGATTTGTTTTTAGTATAACTTCATGCAATTAAAACATTGCCTGAATTGAAGCAAATGATTCATTGGCACCTTTTCCAGAATGTTCTCTCACTCTACATAGGGGTCACCAGTGTGAGAGATGTGAAACACATTCTGCATGTTAATTTAGCTAATTCATACATAAGAGCTAATGATTACTAAATAAGGATTATTGTGTTATCAACTTGCAATATCATTTTACACATGTGCAGTGAAGCTTAAGCATGTTAATTTCTATATACATAAACCACCATTATATAAGAAATGGTGCATTTCAAAATAATTTGTCCATACGACATAGGAGCAGAATTGAGCCATCTGGACCATCAAGTCTGCTTCATCGATTCAATCATGGCTGACCCTTTTTTTCCATCTCCTCCTCAACCACATTTCCCGGCCTTCTCCTCATAACATTTGATGCCATGTCCAATCAAGAACCTATCAATCTCTGCTTTAAATACACGCAATGACTGCATGAGTTAACAAATTCCACAAATTCAACATCCTTTGGCTAAAGAACTCTCCCAGCATCTGTTTTGAAAGGGTGCCCCTCTATCCTGAGGCTGTGCCTTCTTGTCCTAGACTCTCCCACCATGGGAAACATCCTTTCCACATCTACTCTGTTTAGGCAAAGTTGTCAATTGCAATATTGGAATCAAAGGGCATAACGCAATAGGTTATACTCCAAAGTCAGAACAAATGAGTGGGTAAACAGATTTACCAGCAAGGGAACTGCAAGTGATACACATGTTCGATAAAAAGAGAAACATGCAGTTTATCATTCCATGAATGGCATAAACTTGGGAGAAGACAAGTCTAAAGAATAGCTAGATGTCATAAATTTTAGGCATGTCCAACCAATCCAGAGCAGAACCTGCAGAAGTCAGGGTTTTGTGTTCAAATTGTACAATCCTCTAGTTAGATCAAACTACTGGTACTCCACTTGTATTCAGCCATAGTAATGACTAAGGGAAAAGCTGGAACAGAGAAAGAGTCCTGACGAAGGGTCTCGGCCCGAAACGTCGACAGTGCTTCTCCTATAGATGCTGCCTGGCCTGCTGTGTTCCACCAGCATTTTGTGTGTGTTGTTGTTTGAATTTCCAGCATCTGCAGATTTCCTCGTGTTTGAACAGAGAAAGAATGTTGATTTCCAAGGATTATGCCATAAAGTAGAAAACCAGGATCTATATCTACCACAGAATGGTGAGATGTTTGATAAAACTAATTCCACAATATCATTTTTACTAAACTAGGAATAAAATAAAAAAGAAGAATGGGAGGAAACAGTATAAATCTGTATGTTGGTGCAAAATTAATTAATAATTTTTTTCTCTATTGCAGTAATTTGAAGGAAAAATAGTAATGAACTGATGATTCCATATAGCCAAGTTTACAATTTCTCTGTCTATGTCAAATGTTTTTACAGTCATAATTATGTTATAGCTAAACAAAAAAGTTAATGAACTCCTGATTTTTTTAACATCTGAATCTGAAGGCAGATTTCAGAGTGATAATAAATTTATTAGTTTGATCAGGCTTGATTGCTGACATCTGATATATAGTACTAAATGTAATTGTAAGCATATATTAATTTCCCAAGAACAGAATGCAAAGATTATTGCACAATTTTCATGCTAGCTATTTTTAATCTGCTCAACCAAATAATGCATTGTAGAAATTTCAGAGGAGAAAGTAATTGTGTCTGCCAAAAGTTCAAAATGCATCAGTGTGGTGAATTATTTTACTGTGCACAAACTAAAGTGGAAATGCTGGCAGGTTAATCATAGTGATAGGTGAAGGGAAGAATCAAGACAAAATCATGCCTCTGTCCATTATTTAATGGCCATTTGATCTTCAACATTCATTTCAAATTGTTGTGTAAAATTTTGAATGTTAAAGGTCTAACGGCAGTATGTAAAGAGTAGCTCTGAAATTGAAGTCCTTCTCAATAAAAAATTATCTGTGACAGTTATAATTACTAATTATTACTAATCCTGAATGCCAATTCTAGATTTGGAGATGATTGTGTTTATTTTTTGTATTCATGCTCAAATGTCTTAACTTTTTCTCCATATTTATCTGAGAACCATTCATTAAATGCACATATCACACTTTGCATATTCCTAAGCTTCATTTGGCCTGAGACCAGCAAAATTGCATCATAATTATATTCATCTCATAACTGTAGTCCTAACTTTGCCTGACCTGATGACAATCCATTCAAGTTGAATCCAATGGTAAACAATCTCAACATTATTTTTAACTATGAACTGAGCCTCTAACCACATTCAATCCATCACCTAGACTGCATTAGTCATCTCAGGAACACTGATTGCTTGAACTTCAACCAATCCTGCCTGATGCTGAAAGCCTCGGCCATACTTTCATTACTTTAAAAATTGATCTTTCAGTAGCTCCCCTCGTACACCTTCACAGTTTCATTCCTCATGAATGACAGCTAATCCAGAACTCAGTAGCCCACGGCATGAAGTTTCATACATCCATCTTCAAAGCGCCACTGATTTCCCATGACATAATGCAGTGAAAAGGTTTTTGTCATCTTTAAGTTTATGCAAAATCACATGATTACAAGATGAATTGCCCAATGCAGTCTACATCTTGGATTTTTAGGTCTCTTGTATTTCCAGTATTTTCCTCTCTGCAATCAGTAGCTAAAGTTTCATTTGCTGTGCAAATTTCACAATCCTTGTTTGGGAGGACATATTAATGTCAATAGCATGGAGCAATTTCTAGACCTCGAAACATTTTAAAAAAGCCTTTGGGTGTTCCTCCAGATTCCACAACTGCTGTCTCTTTGTCTCCAATTTCTAGACAGTGAATCAGAATCAGAATCAGAAACTGGTTTATTATTATCACTGAGGAATCATTTTTGAGGTATCACCTTTTAAAGATATCTCAACGGTGGTGAGGCAGTTGCCCATGATAGAATTTACAACCCTTTGCAGCTTTTTCCAATCCTGTGCAGTGGCTCCTGCATGCTAGATGGTGATGTAACTAGTTACAATGCTTTCCATAGTACATCAGTAGAAATATTTCTGGAGTCTTTAATGACATACCAAATCTCCTCAAACACCTTATGAGATATATTGTAGCTGCTGGTCTGCCTTCTAGATAATTGCATCAACGTGTTGAGCCTAAGATAGACATGTTAACACCCAATTCCTGATCATTATTTCCTCTATAACTAGCAAATAGAAAGTATGTTACACCTTATTTTCTTTCTCTTCCAGAAGGGTAGGGTGAGGGCTTGGAAAGTCTAGTTACCTCTTGGCTGGTAATCTGATGGATGGATGGCAGAATTTTTGAAGGGATAGTCCTATCTCATCCATTGATTTTAATGGAATATAAATTGTAAGTAGTTTATTACATTTGAATGATACATTTCACCAGAATATGATCTATGTAGTGATGGTGAGAAATAAATAAACATGTTTATATTCATAAGGTTGCATCCTTAGCCCCCTATTCTACTTCCTGTACACTCATGACTGCATACAAGATTCAGCTCTAACTCCGTCTACAAGTTTGCAAATGATTCCACCATAGTGGACCACTCCTCAAATAAAGATGAGTCAGAGTATGGGAAGGACGTAGAGAGTTTAGTAATGTGGTGTCATGACTGCAACTTTCTCCTCAATATTAAGAAAGCAAAAGAGCTGGTCATTGACTTCAGAAGGTGTGGGGTTTGTTTACATGCTCCTGTCTGTATCAACAGTACTGAGGTTGAGAGGGTTGAAAGCTTTAAGGTCCTAGGTATGAACTCATGAATAGCCTGTCCTGGTCCAACTGCATAGGCATCATGTCCAAGAAAGTATTGTCTTGCACTGTTTTGTGCACTTTATGTAGTCCCGTGTAGGTCTAAAGTCTAATGTAGTTTTGTGTTGTTTCAGGTAGTCTAGTGTAGTTTTGTGTTGTTTCAGGTAGCACCATGGTCCTGGAGGAACATTGTTTTGTTTTTACTGTGTACTGTACCAGCAGTTATGGTTGAAATGACAATAAAAGTGACTTGACTATTACCTCAGGAAGCTAAAGAAATTTGGCATAGCCCCATTAACCTTTATGAAATTTTTATCAATACATCATTGAAAACATTCTGTCAGGCAATTGCTCTGCACTTGACTGCAATAAACAGCAAAAAATTGTGGACACAGCTCAGCACATCATGGAAACCTGTCTCCCATCTATGAATTGTGTCTAATTTTCTCACTGCCTCAGTAAAGCAACATGCATAATCAAAGACCCATGAACGCCAAACATTCTCTCTTCTCACCTCTCCCATTGAGGGTAAAATACAAAAGCCTGAAAGCATATACCATCAGGCTCAAGAGCAGCTTGCGTCCCAGTGTTATCAGACTCTGGAATGGACCTCTTGTACGATAAGATAGACCCTTGACCTCACAATCTACCTTGTAGTTATCATTTATCTGCTCTGCGCTGCAATTTTTGGTAGTTTTCACACTTTATTCTGCATTGTTATTGATTTAACTTATTCTAGCTCAATACATTGTATAGTGATTTGATCTGTATGAACAGCGTGTAAGACAAGCTTTTCATTGTATCTTGGTACATGTGACAATAATAAACAAATACCAATACCAAATTCTGCCATCTAGTCATGAAATGAAGCTCTACTGAGCACCACATGCTACATATAAGATTACTTGTCCAATCTTATAGCCACAGAAGTCTATTGTAATTGTTAATCAATAAGCAACAAAGTTCTTCAAATTTTTCCACTCTATTATGATCAGGTCCTACTGGAATTAGGTAAGCAGGTTAATTGGTCACTGTAAATTGCCCTGGTATATGGAAAGATCATAGAGTGAGCTCATAAGAAAGCAAGGAGGACAGTACAAAGAACAGGATGGAGAGAAACACACTCCCCTCTTCGAACTGGAGTGAGAGCGGAAATAGAGTTGTTTAAGTTATATGGCTGGTGAGTAAACACCTGTGACTAAAGGACATTTAATTAAGTCAGTAAGTGGTTGAAATACTTACATGTGAGCAGCACCAGTGGAGAGAGAAGCAACAATATATTTTCAGGTCAAATTATTTTTCTTCAGAACTGAGTAATATTAGATATCAAATAAGTTTTAAATAGCTGAGAAAGGGGAGTGACGGAGAAAACTAAAGGGAATATATGTGGAGGGTGAAAGTTAGGAGGATTATAAAACATAGTGGGCAATCTCTGAGCATTTCACTTCTGATGGAAGAAATTTGATGTAAATTATTTTATTTCTTTCATTTGTCAATCCTTTTTTCTATGGAAAAGCAATGTAACATACCATTAGCCTAAGTGTTGTAACTAATTGTTAATTGCAAAATGACAGGATTTCATTGGGAGGTTTTCAAATAAAATAATTGGATAAGTACTCTATAATTTACAGATATGTGAAGAAAATACAAATGCTTTCAAATATTGTAACTTCAATGCTGCAAAAATCAAAGTTTATTTATTAAAGTGTAGCCTGCCAAAAAATAGTACCGGTAATTTGGAGATTCCTCTCTTCTTGTGATACTCTATAATCAAGCCAGTGAAATGAGACACTTTGAATCATATTTGCCCGAGATAAGTCTTTTAGAAGGCACCATTTTTTGGCGAAAGAAGCTTACATATCCTCTTAACGTCACCAATGACTCGATGCAGAAATTATTGCTGGTTTTTAAAATATCACATCCAAGGCCATTGCTTAAGTGCTATGAGAAAAAAAGAAAGCTGGGATTTTGAATCCTTGGTTTCCTTTCCACTACAGACCGGAGGAACCTGGCATGGCATTGACCGAGATGATCTTCAGAACCTGAAGGAAAACAGCTTCCCTTCCACTTCTCATAATACCAAGAATTACCATTACTAGTCCTTCCATTGATCATTAAATTGATTTGAATGCACCTGGCATATTCAATGATTCTGAACTTCTCCGTGCGCAGTTTTGAAGTAAACACATTGTTGGACATAGAAATATTCTTGAAATCATTCAAAATCAGAATCAGGTTTATTATCACTGGCATGTGTCAAGAAATTTGTTCATTTAGCAGCAGCAGTTCAATGCCACACATGATAATAGAAAGAAAAATAAATAAATTACAGTAAGTATGTATATGTATATTAAATATATTTAAAATAGTCCAAAACCAGAAATAATATATATTAAAAAAAAGTGAGGTAGTGTTCATGGGTTCAATATCCATTTAGGATTCAGATGGTAGAGGGGAAGAAGTTGTTCCTGTATCCATGAGAGTGTGCCTTCAGGCTTCTGTACCTCCTTCCTGATGGTAACAAAGAGAAGAGGGCATGCCCTGGGTGATGGGGGTCCTAATAATGGATGTGGCCTTTCTGAAGCATCACTCCCTGCAGATATCTTGGATACTATGGAGGCTAATAACCAAGATGGAGCTCACTACTTTTTTAACTTTCTGTAGCTTCTTTCCATTCTGTGCAGTAGCCCTCACTCACCCCCACCCACTCCTAAAATACCAGAGAGTGATTAAGTCTGTCAAAATGCTCTCCACAGTACATTTAATTAAGTTTTTGAGAGTTTTAGGCAACAAAGCAAATCTCTTCAAACTCCTAATGAAGTATAGCCACTGCCTTGCTTTCTTTATAGCTGCATCGATATGGTGGGAACAGGTTAGGTCCTCAGAGATCTTGATACCCAGGAAGTTGAAATTGCTCATTGTCTCCACTTCTGATCCACCTATAAGGACTGGTGCGTGTTCCCTCATTTTGCCCTTCCTGAAGTCCACAATCAGCTCTTTCATGTTACTGACATTGAGTACAAGGCTGTTGCTGCGACATCACTCAGCTAGCTGGTATATCTTTCTCCTATATATCTTCTTGAAAGGTACTTCTTTCCCAAAATGTAGAACAAATCCATTCCATACCATAATGCCTGCCCACCTAACAAGTCCACTCTTAGTTACTACTCATTGGAACTCATTGATAGTGCTATCAGATAGAAATTACACTCCCACCCCCACCACCACATGATCAACCTGTCTGGCTAGGACTTTACCAGGACCACCCAGCTGCAGACCAAAAAGCTGAATTCCAAAGCTGAACCAGGGCAGCATTAGACTGTGGCATCAAGGAGTCAGGTAGAACTAAATTGAATAGGCATTACCAAAGAGAAAATCCAATGGTCTTCAGCATATTTACAAGGATGTTGCCAGGACTTGAGGACCTGAGTTATAAGGAAAGTTTGCATAGGATAGAACATTATTCTCTAGCATGTAGGAGAATGAGGGGAAATTTGATAGAGGTATACAAAATTATGAGGGGTATAGATAAGGTAAATGCAAGCTGAGGTTGTTTGAGACTAGAACTGGAGGTCATGGGTTAAGGATAAAATTTGAAATATTTAAGGGTGGTGAGAGTTTGGAACCAGCTGCCAGCGTAATTGGTGGGTGCAGTTTTGAAATCAACATTTAAGAGAATTTTGGATAGGTACATGGCTGGGAGGGATATGGAGGGCTATGGTCCAGGTGTAGGTTGATGGGACTAGGCAGATCAAGGGTCTTGCACAGATGAGATGGACCAAAGGGCCTGTTTTGGTTTTGTAGTGTTCTATGATTCCATAATTCTATATTGAATACAAAAGAACGTGGGCAAGGTCAATCAAACAGCCCAGCATGTCACTGCATGAGTTCATCAGGGCGGTGTCCTCAGACCAACCATCTTCAATGACCTTTCTTGGATCATCAAGAAACAGGGCTGTTTATTGGCAAGGGCACAATATTCAGTCCTAGTTCAGTGTCTCAGCCCAAGCCTGCTTGCAGCAGGGTCTTGGTAGCCATCAGGCATGGCCTGGTGTTCAAAATCACCGATGTGAGAAAGTCTAATGCCCTGCATTTGACATTAAATTCCCATCACAGATCTCCCACTTTCAAAATCATAGGGGCTCACTGTTCACCAGAGTTTCACCTGAAGCAGGAACTAAAATACTGTGGTTGAGTATATATCTGCTGATGACATCGCAAAAAGCCTACTCACAAGGTAAATATTAAAGAGCACAATGGTATACTTGTCTGATTGAGTTCTGTATTAACACTCAACAAGTTTTATACCCTTCAGGATGAAGTTGTCTAATTAATTATTACTCCATTCATCATTTTAAGCAAACACTCCCTCCACTATCATCACAACATGACTTCATCATCTACGAACTCAGCTGGAGTTACTTGCTCAGGTCTACCTGACAGCTATTCTGAATCCAATTACTAGAAAAGAGGAGATCAACAGGCACATGGAAACACCACCTCCTTCAGAGTCACCTTCAAGTCTTATACCATCTTGATTGGAAATGTATTGCTCTCCTTTCTTCATCACTTGAGTATATCCTGGAACTTCCTACCCAATGGAATTGTAGACCTTACCATCATCTTCTCAAGAATAGGTGTAATCATTCAAGTTCAGTAAGATGTTCCCCTAAAGGTTATCTGTTGGTGGATCCTCAGGCTCCTATGGAGTTCATTTTGGGATCCATAAATTCTGGTGCAGTATGGGCATCTGTAAGTGGTGGCTGTGGTTAGTGATCGGATCTTTTGATTGTTCAGTCTCTCCTTTTGCAGCTGCCGCTTGGTCTCTGTGGCATAGTGGAGGAAGGTCTCATGTAGCACAGCTCCCCTGTGAACAGATTTCCTCAGGGCACATTGATTGAGTGCAATGTCTTCCCAGTTTTTGGATGTAATATTGAGTTACTTCAGGCTGATTTTGATATTATCTTTGAAACATTTTCTTTGCCCACCAGGGGCTTGTTGGCCTTCTTTCAATTGAGTGTAAAAAATCTGTTTAGGAAGATGGGAGTTAGGCATCCAGTTGACATGACTCATCTGTCAGAATCGGCATTGCTTTATCATTGTGGAGACGCTGTTCATATTGGCCTCCTCCAGTACGCTGGTGTTAGTGAGTCTGTCCTTCTAGCTGATCCTTGAAATCTTTCATGAGGATCATTGGTGGTATTGTTCCAAAGATTTCAGGTGCCTACTTTATGTGGTCTCCAGAATAGTGATGAGTGATAAAAGCCTATATCCTCTAAAGGAATTTTTGAAAAGCATTGTTGAAAGAAATCAGCCAACTTAAGTAACTTCATTAGCCATTTGACATGTTCTAATGGGAACCCACTCTTTAGCTAAGCCATATGGTGGATGTTTCAATAAAACTAGCATTGGTAATCTGCAAGATTTTTTTTGAGTAACTGATAAGAAACAATGCCAGTAGCAGAAGAGCTGAGAAAGCAATGTCTGGAAACCTCGATATTAGAAATTACCGATAGTCAAGATGAAATTTTGAAGGGATATGGAGTTGAAACACTCCATTCTCCTAAAGCATTCTAAAGTACGATCTGCATCTTCAGGAGAAAATAACAGTGGGAAACTATCCACTTCCCAAAACTAAAGGACTTAGAAGAGAAAGCCCTTAATGGCTTAATAACTTAAATTGCATTCTTTGAAGTTTGATGATATCTAGAGTTTCATTTGAATGTAACATTTTGTATTCAAAGAAAGATGGGAGCTAATTCCTAAAACAAAATTAATATTCTCCATAGTGACCAATTTGAATACTGACAAACAGAAAAATTGAGAGTGATGAGAAACCAGCTGCTAATGTATTGGTATGAGGTTAACAGCATGTTAACCAAAAAAAGGATCTAGTGCTTTCAGGGATGATGCTGATGAAGATGGCAGAGTTTGTCATTGAAGCATCAGTTATAATCATTACCTGTACCCAGCTGGAAGCCACAGAAGACCTTATTCAACATGATAACCAAATCAAACCTCCTCCAAACCCTTTCCCCATCATGAATAATTGTGGAAAAGCTGCTCACAATGAATCTGATAAGACATGGAGAAGAAACAAGATGAAATAGGGAAGGGGAGATGAAAATTGCAAAGGGAATTACATGTAATAAGAAATTAGGAGAAATATTGGCATTTTATGAACACATGATCATTAACTGATAGTAAAAGATCCTCAGGACTTTTGAATAAACCCATATATTAAATTCAATTAATATGTGATGCTGAGAAAAATGGTGGTAAATATGCTTAGAATGATAAAGGAAATATTTTTGCATGCCCTTGTAATGCAGTCAAGGAGAAAACTTCCCAAGGAGGGATTGGGTAGGGAAGGAATGAGAGGACCATTACAATTGTGGTCAAACATCACCCCAGAAAATTACTTTAAATGATCAAAATATTCAATGTGCTTACATGACAGTAGTCTGCTACCAATGTGCAGAAAATAAATTTAACACTATAAGAACTGGGAACCAGCTCAAGAATATTGGTTTTCAGTGTAACATCTCCTTTGCCCTAATCTCTTCAGTGACATTAATTTTACCCAGTCCGGATAAATAAAAAGATTGTATGTTTTGCTGAAGAATGTCTATTTGAAATGTTAACCTATTTCATTTTCAATTAAGATACAGATGGATCAGATGCATCTCTCCAGCACTTTGTTTTACCTTTAAGCTGGACTATTTATGTTTAACGCACAAGATTTGTTCTTACCAACTATTGCTATCACACTTCTGCTTTAGTTTTATTATGCACTCTGTCATGACATCATTCTTGCTTTATACCGTGAAACTGTCCTTGTCACTTTACATAGCAACCTCAAATGTTCAATTACATCATTAATCCTGACTTTCCATCAGCAACAGACATCCCAGGAATTGCTCTGATTCATTTCCTCTATTTGGTGGATAACAAAATAACTTTAGTTTTGATTCAACCTAATATGGACTAAGCTAGCTTTTGGGATTCAAGTCTGAGTCTTAAGAGCCTGGTACATAAATTAAGAGTATATCTTGGTCCTCAGAAAGGTATATACTATAAATTAAAATCTGGGTATAGTTATTGTGATTTGTAGAAAGATACAGCATGTGAGGAATGGAAAAGTAAAGGAAATAAGTATCTCTTCTTCCCCTGCTGCAATTCTAATCACAGGTTTCAGCTTCTTAACAAGCAGTTGAGTAGTTACATTACAATTCTTGATAGAGAAATTGGTTGCTCATCAGTACAGGGAGAACGATCGTCAAGATTTTTCTACTTCAAATAACAGTTAAACTTGAATAACTCAAATTAGATTTGTGTCAGAATCTGAACTTGTTAATATGAAGTGCAGATTTGGAAACTGGATTCGCCATTCACCACCGTAAGCAACAGTGGTAAAAATGCAATGGTGCAGAGTATTGTCGAAGACCATTTCACCGTCTATCATGCTAATGATAATAGTTTGGTATCTGATGCTCATAGATTAAAATCTGCAGCACTAAATGTTAATTATATCTGTTACAAATAGCAGATGGTTCATGGAATTTCTGGAACATCTGACAAATTGCATCTTGTAGATTTTGAACCAGTTCATTTTATTCAAGTAGGAATTTTGTGAAAGTATACACATATTTTCCCACTGATACTGCTTTCCTACACTCCCTTTGCTACTTCACAGCACTGACCGTGTGCATCCATTGGAATGGGTCTCGAAAATCTGTGATGGTTATTTTTCATTGTTGTGTATTTGTGTATAAACCAAATTGTTATTTTCACTAGATTTTGACAATTTCAATTTCCCTGCTGCATTTGAATCACGGAGAAAATATATTTCCTAATAGATATATTTTAGATCAATAAAGGATGGATCTTTTACTAATTCTCCTGATTGCACTGGTTGTCCTCTGTGACTGATTCAAACAATTCAATGCAGTTAAATATATTATCCTCTTAACATCTGTACTTAGCTATTGAGTTCCAAAGGGCTGTAAATACCAACTTTCTATTTGTTCAAGTGCATTGAGAACATTCCTAGAGCTGATTTCCCTTCCTGCATTACCACCTCCAGGCTCTGTAAGGATTGATCATTAACCCCAGCCTATTTCTCATCCAGGAGCTGGTCTTTGGTGATAATATCCACTCTCACAGTGGCTCAGCTCTGTGTACTGCTGCCTCACAGTTCCAGAGATCTGTGGTCAGTGCTATCTGTGTGGAATTTACACATTTTTGCTATGACTCCCATCAGTTTTGCCCTGGTACTACAGTTTCCTCTCACATCCCAATACGTGCCAGTTGGCATCATAGTTGGTTAAAGCACATTTGTCCTACAGTACTAAGACAACTAGGTGAAAGGTGATGGGCCAGTTAGAGAGAATAGGGTTACAGGGGATAAGTTGGTAATGGAATTGAAAGGGTTACTTTCAGGGACTGAGTGGTCCCTTCACATACTTTGTAATATAATTTAGAAATAGCATTTTGCACACCAATCACCTCTCCAACTCTTTTATCCTGCTTATTCCAGTGCTAATTAAAAGCCTGCCATTAGATTCTCAATGGGTCATTACTCCTTCAAACTGAACAATATCGAGGCTAAACCTACAATTTCTGACTGTCTGTCTGAAGGCTCAGATCTTTTATCCGTGAATTAATTCCCTTAAGTTAGTTGTGTGTTTAAAATGAACTAATGCTAATAGCCTGCATTAATGTAGCACAACAGTCCTAGGGAACTTTATAGCAGAGTTACCAGGTAAAATTTGACAGGATAAATGCAAATAACAGGAGAAACGCAAATCGTCTCTTGACTGTATTCTGTCAGACAATATAATCTGCGCTCAATTTTCCTATTTTTCTACTAATTCCCTTGTTTTCTTCATTGTTCAGAAATGTATCTATCACCATCTCAAATATGTTCAAGAACTGAATAGTCCCTACTCTGTGGGTTATGAAATACTGTAGATCCACAATACTCATTTTTACTCATTTTTTACTCATTTCACTGCTAATCAGTTAACCCCTTAACTAGTCAGAAGTATTGCCTTTCTGACAGTGAACTAAGACAGCTAATCAGATTGTGAAAGTGGAATAGGGTGCTTAGGTGTAAGGTTTGGTGGTTCAAAGTTACTTTAAACTCCTCAGTATATGGGTTAATAAAAATACTTGCCAATTCCAAAACACCTGTATTGATTATGTATCTGTCCCCAGACAAAAATGGATCCAGTGTGTTTTCTCTTTCATATTCTGATTCAACCGGTACCAGTCTTAACATTTTCAATTATTTAGGCTTTGTGTGTATTTGTTCATGTTTGCTTACTTCTAAGTTCCCTGAATAAAATTATATTTGCTATTGGCCACAGCATTTCTTGATTTACTTCCAATCACATTATTTCTGATCAAAGCATTGCACTAAAATATTTATACACTTCATAGTTTATTAATATAATATTATTAAGGTATTTAGCAGTACTGAATATGTTTTGTGCTAGCCCCTAAATATCAGAGTAAAGATATGCTTGTTCATGTTGCTCTCAATTACAATGTATTTTCTCAAGTGAACTTTTGTTATTTACCTTAGCAATAATATTTAGCTGCAAACTTTGCGATGGCAAACCACAAGCTAAATTTTCTATTTCTTCATTTTGTTATTCATAAACAATATAGCTTCTCAATAAATATCTCTCAATAAACTCAGTTTTGTGGACAATGCCTCAAACAGAAAAGCAAGGAAATGGTGATGAATGTGCAGAGGTCTCTGAACAAACAATTTTGAGTGCTATGTAGATTTGGTCATCCTATTTTAAAACAAATTACATTGGTTTTGGCCTTAGCCATTTATAGTTGCTGCACTTTAGCGAGGCCTTTGACAAGGTCCCACATGGGAAGTTGGCAAGAAGGTTCAGTCACTTGGCATTCAAGACGAGGTTGTAAATTGGATTAGACATTGATTGTAGTAGACAGCGAAGAAAGCTATCAAAGCTTGCAGTGGGATCTGGACCAGCTGAAATGGGCGGAAAAATGGTAGATAAAATTTAATGTTGATAAGTGCGATGTGTTGCGCTTTGGGAGTACAAACAAGGGTAGGACTTACACGGTGAGCAGTAGACATTGAGGAGTGTGCTATAACAGAGGGATCTGGGAATACAGATCCATGATTCCTTGAAAGTGGTGTCACGTGTAGGGATGGTTGTAAAGAAAGCTTTTGTTATAAAGTATTGAGTACAGGGGTTGGGATGTCACGTGGAAGTTGTATAAGACTTTATTGAGGCCCAATTTGGAGAACTGTGTGCAGTTTTGGTCAGCTTCCTACAGGTAAGATGTCAATAAGATTGAAAGAGTGCGAAAAAATTTACAAAGATGTTGCCAGGACTTGAGGACTAGACTTGCAGAGAATGTTTGAATAGGTTAGGACTTGATACTCTAGAGCATAGGAGATTGAGGAGAGATTTGATAGAGGAATTCAAAATTATGTAGGGTATAAATATGGTAAATGCAAACAGACTTTTTCTGCCAATGTTGGTTGAGAACGAGGGGTCATGGTTTAAGGGTGAAAGCTGTAATGTTTAAGGCAAACAAGAAGAAGATCTTTTTTATTCAGAGGATTGCGAGAGTGTGGAACGAGCTGCCAGTGGAAATGATGGGTGCATGTTTGATTTCAACATTTAAAAGAAATTTAAATAGGTACATGGATGGAAGGGGTGTGGGGAGTTATGGTTGGGTGCAGGGCAATGGGACTAGGCCAGTGGTTCCCAAAGTGGGCAATATGGAACCACCATTTGGAGTTGATGAATGTAAAAGGGGTGGTGGTGGAGCACTCGGTAGTGTTACAAACCCCGTAACTGGGTTACTTACCAGCAAAGATAGAGGCGTCCGTTGGAGTCTGGTGATACTATTTTTAACAGTATTTATTTGCAAAAATACACAAAAATAATATCAATGCAAATATACAGATAATATATGCCATCAATACTAAACCTAAAAGTGCAGGTATAATAATAATCAATAAGAAATAAGCTCTATCGTTGTCTAGGGGATAATGAATTGTCCGATGGAAATCTAAAGTTCATTTCAGTTCATATAGGCTGCAGTCATTGTTTGTTTGTCGTTGTGTTGCAATTGTTGGAGAGAGGGAGAGAAATAGAAGAATAACTTGCCGACTTTCCTTGGTACGATCTTGATCCGTATCCGTCCTTTAGCTAGACCGTTCCGTGGAGGACTCGCCACCCAGGCAAGGATGGACACACACACAAGCCCCCCACCGGTCTCATACGTTTCTCCTGGTGTGTCTGAGAGGTGTTCTCCAGACTCGACCTTTATCCTCGCTCACGGGGTCTCAGATGTCAATCAGGTTGGGATGATGCAATCCCTCAACCAGACCACTCTGGTTGTCCCCCGAGGGGTTTCAATGAATAGTACAGTACTCAATAAACAATTCCTCCTCCAAGAGACAATAGCAGTAATCAGTGGTTCCGTTCCGCTTTTTGTTAGGAGACATTTCACCTTGTGTATTCTGTGTTGTCTATAACAACTGCCTTTGCTGTGATCCTGCGTCTCTCTCATTCTTTACTGACATGATGTGTATCTCTCTCATTTCCTGGGTCTCAGACCCGAAATAATAGCGATCTTACAATTCTCAAAAAGGAGGGGGCGACTTTGCACCCTTCAGCCCCTCAGAGTTGCTCCACATTCGTAACAGTAGCAACAGGGGATGCTGAGGGCTTACAGGCTTAATTTAAAAATGAATTATTTATTACAAGCATTTGATCCTCAGTGCCTTATAACTAATAACAATTATCATGTATTTACATCATATCTGGACAAACCCACCATTCTCTTAGACTTTGCTCAAAGCATGTTGTAGTTATTGAAGAGCAATGTGACACTTCTGTGTTTGGCTTATTATGAACACACTGGACTGAAGAACTAGTGTTATTCTGGGCCTGTCCCATGAATTATTGTCATTCAATATTGTATCACACTGTTAGCATGATTTCCATTCTCTAATCACACAGTGACACAATTCCTGTGGATTATAGTATGTCATTCAATGGGGCACAGTTCAGAATCTGGCTTTAGAATAGTCTTGACCACATTTCTGTAGTCTATGGCCCACCTGAGCTATCACTGCCCCACTTTATGTACCGTTAGGCAGACAGTCAGAGTTTCCTGAGTTATGATGACATCATTATTTCCCCCTTTATTGATCATAGTGCTTGAGGATGGACTTAAACAACAGGTGATTGACAGTGGTCATTAATAGATAATGAAAATTGTAGAAGCAGTGCAAATGTAAAAAGTGTAAGCAGTGGACTGCAGAGTATCTGAAATACAGGTTTATACCATCGCCAAACAACCAACTGCAGCCAATGTGTCTGTTGTGTGAAAAGGATTATTTTTAATGAAGCAATAAAAACATCCATTTGAAGAGAGTACACTCTGATAAAGCAAACAAGAAGTTGGCTTATTTTCAGTTACTTTATGAAAACTTTCAGAAACCCAAAACACTTCAAAACATGGTTGCCAGCACTTCAGAACAAAACAGTAATGTTTTTCGTGCTTCATACATTTCACTGCTCATTGCTAAATCTGGAAAGCCCCGTACAATTGGAGAAGATCTGACAGCAGTAAGGGAGGTTTTGAGTACAGTATTGTATTTGTCACCAGATGAAATAATTAAAGTGATTCCACTCAGCAACAACTCTGTTCAAAGATGAATAGATGAAATATCTGATCATATGGAAAACAAATTGTGCTACATGCTCAGGATGACAAACTGTGCTGTGCAGTTGGATGAGACAACTTTATCAGGCAACAATTTTTTGCTTCTTGGTTACATTCGCTTCATAAAAGATGGTTCAAAAGTTGTTATTTGCAAGAGGACTAGAAACGTGTACAAACAGGGAGTCGATATTTTGGGTTGTTGAGCAATTTTTCAAAGAAAGGGACATTCCACTCATCAACATTCTTGCTTGTGCAACAGAAGGGACACTGCGGTGGGTTTATTACTTCCTTGAATAAAAGCTGTACCTAACGTATTTACCATTCACTATAATTCACAGATAATACTTGGTCACAAAAAACCTAAACGGTCGGCTGCACAAATCATTAAAAGCTGCTAGAATATTAGGCATGGCATTGCAAATTTGTCAGAGTTTTTCATAAACTTTAATGAAATTAATCTTCAATTACAAATAAATTATGTGAATCTTACCAAAGTTAAATCGGTCTTCTTCACATTTCTGTCCAAGTTAATGCTATTTAAGTACAACTCTGGTAGTTATGACCTTTACCAATTTCTGAGCCTCTGAGTTGGAAGAGAAATAAAGAATACCAGATGATGATCTTCAAGTATACTTTGGCTATATGTCAGAAAGATTTCAGGATCTTCTCTCGATCCAAATTCCAGATTGGGAAATAAATCCATTCCTGAACACTTGCAATGAGGAATTAACAGGAAAGCTGAAGGAAGAACTGATCTCACTACAAAATCACTTTGAGCTGAAGCTGAGGTTCAGAAAATCAAATCAAGACTTTTGATGGCAGAAAGGAATTTCTGAATACTACCCTGCATTGGGGAACAATTTCAAAACATTCCTTGTTGCCTTTCCAGCATCATATTTAGAGAAGCATGGGTTCAGTGCAATTGCCCAATTTCTTTCATCGAAACAAACCATATATTACTGAATATATGGATCTGAGACTGCTTCTGAGTGACATTCAGCCTGATGTTGAGAAGCTGGTATCAATGCACAAAGCCCGTCCATCTCATTGAAAGGTGAACAAGCAATGAAGTAGTGAATAGTTGGACTACTAATGTATACTAAGGCAGCAATAAACCAAAAAGGTTACGGAACCACTGGATTAGTCAGAAGTTTGTCATAGACTAGATGGGCCAAAGGATCTGTTTCTAAGATGTAATTTCTATGTCTCTAGTGGACAGACCTTGCATGTTAGGTAATTTCTTTTAAATTATATATATATATACACACACAAATTTAAGTCCTTGATCAAAGCAATGCTCAATCCCTATTCAACTTACTAAAACAAACAGGTTGTACTTAGCCAATGAAAATATGTGCTAAATATATGCAGTAATTAATAACATTGGCCCATCAGACAGCCTGGATTTAGTATGCAATTTTTGGTCCTAATTGCTTATTGTCACAATTTGAACCTAACTGGAAGAGTCTCAAAGATATTTGTTGGTTCGGAAATCAGTTCCTGATTGGATATAATTTCTCTGCTGCAGTACTTTCATCTCCCTGCACCAGCTCCAGCTGGCATGATAAGGCACCTTGCAGCATGATTTGGAGTTTACTGCAGAGGAAATGTGGATTATGATGCCACACTGGAGAGTCTGGTACAGGAGGTCCAGATAGCTCCAGTCATTATGTAAATATTCTCTTTAAAATCAACATCAATGCATTAGCCACTAAATATATTGCAATTTCATTACTTACAACTCCAGAGGCATTTTAAATGACTATCAATTATTTAACAAACTCTCGTTAGGTCTTTCTGAGTTCTAGATTCAATTCTGCGCTTGAGACCTTATTTTGTCAATCTTTATCGTTCATGTATGCTCAACATACAGGACAAAAGCCTCAATAATCATTCCAAAGAATCTTCAATTTTTTCCCTCTTTTCTACACACACAAAATAAGAAGTATAGATCTAAATTCTGAATCAGATTTGATATTCAATTTTATGTGTTTTGTATCTTCATAAGCCTTTGAACCTTACTTGCTTTGCTTGGAGCCGTAAACATATATAATTTCCTTTGTTACGTACACCACCTCAAATCTACCATTTCTCTCACTCTGATCTTGAAAACTTTCATTTCAGCCCTAAGCAAAGTATCTTCTATTAATAGGGGCAAATGCTTGGATATTATTCTTCCCTCTATTACCATCTTCAAAACTCACCTTTTTTCATTATGTCTTAATTCATGGTTCTAATATCTAATTTCTTTGCCTGAAGCCCTTCATTTTGGTCTTGCTATGTTTTTGTGAAGTGTCTAGCAGCAGTTCACCATATTAAAAAATGCTGTATAGAACCAAATTGTTGCTAAGTTGTTTTAGAGCTTCAAGCAAGGAGCGACAATTAATAGAGTATATTCTCTGGTACACACATTAAATTTGTGATATACAGTATCAGTTTGAACTGAGGGGGTTTGTAAATACAAAAGGAGAGCAAATCCCTAAAAGATTTGTATCTTTGGAATAGTTGCCTGTTATACTTAGTATTCCCAGAGTATTAATTTGGAATCTTTAATACAGTTTAAATATATTTTAATATAAGAATGTAAGAAATAGAAACTTTTCATTCCTGCTCCATCATTCAATAACCATGTGGCAAAACTTTTACCTCAGCTCTCCTTCTCTTTGCACTAATCCTTTCCTTAAAACCTATAAATCTATTTAATCTCCATCTTCCATAAATTGCACAAGCCTCTACAGACTTGGCTAGTCACAACCTGAACAGCCATTTATTCCAGCCAGTTACTTCTGTTCATTAACCAAGCCACCCTGAGATGACAGTGCATTACCCTTAAAGCTGGGTTCTCCAATTTTGGTTAATAATTGCTGTTGCAAAACTTTCTCAAAGTTTAAATACACAGCTCCCTATGCACATTTATTCTGATAAGTAAACTCTTAATAAATTCTAACAGATTTGCCAAAGTTGATTTCACATTCATAAATCTATGTTGATTCTGCCCAATCCTATATCTTCTTCCTAAAATGCCTATTATTCTCTCCTTAATGATAGGGTATCAGTATTTCTCCTACTATGATATCAAGATAACTAGTCCTGGTTCCAAGGATTCTGTCAGGGCATCGAGTTTAGGAGTAGGGACATTATGTTGCAGTTATATATGTCATTGGTGAAGCCACAACTGGAGTGTTGTGTACAGTTTTGGTCACCCCATTGTAGGAAGGACATTGTTAAGCTGTGGAGAATGCAGAAGAGATTGGGGATCTGACTGAAAGAGAAAGGTTGATCATGCTTGATCTTTATCCCCTGAGTGCAGGATACTGAGGGGGTGACCTCATAAAAGTTGATAAAATCATGTGTGGTGTGGATAAGGTGGATGGTCATAGTCTTTTCTCCAGGGTTGGAGAGTTCAACTTAGAGAGCACAGATTTAAGATAAGAGGAGAGAGATTTAAACAAGACAAGAGAGACAACTTCTTTATGCAGAGGGCAGTGGTAAGAGCTGCTAGAAACAGTTGCAGCACTTGGAGGCATTTGGATAGTTATATGGAGGGGAGGTGCCTGGAGAATTATGGGCCAAATGTGGCCATTTGGAACTAGCAGGGAAGATACTGTGTTTAACATGGACCAACTAAGCAAAAGGGCCCATTTCCTTGTTGTAATAATCTACAACTTCATGATTCTCCAGCCAGAAACAACATCCAGTCTTCTCCATTGTCAGTTTTTCTCAAAACCTACCACATCTCAATGAGATTCCTTTTATTCTTATAAAACTGACATGAAGGTAGCTCAATCTTCATCAGTTGTTCATCACAGAGCAACCTCAGCATTCAATAATCAAACTAATGAACCTACAGAGCACCAATTCCAAAACAGGTGTATCTATCTTTCACTACAGAGAGTAAACATTTACACTGAACTTCAAAAATCTGAGTAAAATCTCCACACAACTTCTTTCATACTCCAATCACCTTGTTGTAAATGAATGACTTTTCCATGTGGATCATCTTTGTGTGATTCATAATTCAATTGGAGAATTTCCTAATTTACCAGCAGGTAGATATAGTAACAAATTACTATGATCATTTACCCTTTAGGAATTCAATCTCTTTTTGTGTTTTACACTCTCATGATTCATCATTTATGTAAGGATTCATAGAGGATAAAATTCACAGATGGGTCTTTTGAAATGTTGGCTTAGCACCAAGTGGAATCAGGCAAATTTTCAGATCAAGCTTTGTAGTTAATGTTAGTGATGATTATGTCAAAATTGACACTCATCTAAAACTTCAGCATGCAAAAGGATTTTATAAATTTCTATCAGCCTTGAGAACATTTTGGATTTTATATTATCCAATGTGTGTTTTTTTTGGGAAATTCACAAAAATTCTCGTTTTTGTGTGAGGTGAAGTTGGGGGAGGGAAAACAGTAATCATAGTTCAATGACTTTCCAATAGTAATCCAAAGTCCTGATGAAATCTCATTGATTTGAAAGATTTCTCTCTGTGCAGATGCTACTGACCTGCTGAATATTTCTAACTTTTTCCATTTTATTTCGGATTTCCAGAACCTGAAGACATTTGCAGTAAAATAAATGGAGCCATCTTTATAAAGTTGGCTGTTTGGATATCTCAGGCGAGTTAATCAATTACCTTATGCCCATATCCTGAGAAAAAGAATTCAGATTTGCAACATTTTCCCAATACACACAAACCTGATGCAAACTGTATTATCATGGTAGGTCTTAACAAAAAGGGTATCATCTATAGCATATGGAAACTGTACTGCCATTGAAATATGTTATATCTGATCCAGGAACTAACTTTGCTGACCTGATTTTACCCTAATCCTGTTGCAAGGGAAGGACTGGGGACAAACCCAAGTGCAGGACACGGGCATGGAGACAGGGTCAATAGGTGCTAGCACAGTCACAAACGTAAAACAGATAACCAGGGGAGTCTTGACTCGAAGACGAGGTTTTTGTAGAATCTCTAGAGAATGGAGCAGAGCTTAGAGCTAACAGTCCTAAGGGGTCAGGAAACAAGGCTAACATGCACTCGAATCAACCAACGAACTGGCAACCCGTGGCTGTGATGCCAGAGTTCTTATCCTCTATTCTCTGATGGGAACCAGGTGTGCTGTAATTAATTGAACTAGCAGCAATTGGGAATCAGGCGACGGGAATTAAGGCACAATCAAGGAGGTAGGAGCGAGATGGGGAATAGCCAGGCGGGACGATGATAGTACCTCCCTCCCCCCCCCCCCCACAGGATTATCCAGGTGATCCTCCAGGCTTGTCCAGATGGTCCCGATGGAAGTCACGGATGAGGGAGAGGTCCAGCATGAAGGAGCGGGGAATCCAGGAACGGTCCTCTGGGCCATATCCTTTTGACCAGGTATTGGAGGCCCCTGCCCCGACAACGCACCTCCAGTAACCGCCGGACGGTGTACGCCGGGTGGTCGTCGATGATTCGGGTGGGTGGAGGGGGTTCGGTTGGAGGGCACAAAAGGCTGATGGAAACTGGTTTTAATTGGGAAATGTGAAATGTAGGGTGGATATGGATAGACTTGGGTAGCTTAAGTGAAACTGCTGTGGGGTTAATGATACTTTCAACCTCGAAAGGTCCCAGAAGCGAGGGGTGAGCTTCTTGGGCTCATTTTGGAGAGGAATGTCTTTGGATGAGAGCCACATCTTCTGCCCAGGTCGATACTCAGGTGCCGGAGTCCGATGTTGATCGGCAGTCCTCTGATTGTGGTCTGCTGAGCAGAGCAGGGCTGTGCATATCTCCTCCCAGACCTTGCAGCACCGGCTGATATAGGCCTGGACAGACGGCATCGCAATCTTCTCTTCTTGTGTAGGAAACAGCAGGGGTTGGTACCCCAGAGAGCATCCTTAAAGAGATCTTCCAGTGGCGGTACAGACCAGAGAGTTGTGGGCGCACTCTACCCACGCGAGGTGGTCTCTCCAGGTAGACAGGTTGTTGGCTGCTATGCAAAGTAGCGCTGCCTATAAATCCTGGTTGACTCTTTCCGTTTGCCCATTCGTCTGTGGATGGAGGCCGGATGACAGGCTAACAGAGGCACCCAGGGCTTGACAAAAGGACTTCCAGACTTGCGAAATGAATTGGGGACCCCGATCGGAGATGATATCCGCAGGTATTCCGTGGAGGCGGAAGACATGGCAGACGAGAAGGTCTGCGATCTCCTGAGCAGAAGGGCTGCAAAGTGCACTGCCTTGGAGAAAAGGTCCACCACGGTGAGTGCAGTGGTGTTTCCGTGTGAAGGGGGTAGTCTCATGATGAAATCTAGGGCTATGTGCGAGCAAGGATGACTAGGGACAGGTAGGGGACAAAGTAATCCAGCAGGTGGCTGGTGGGAAGCTTTTCCGCAGGCACAGATGGAACATACAGAGACATAGGAACGGGTATCTGCCTCCATGGACGGCCACCAAGAGTGTCTTTTCAGGACAGACATTGTCAGACAGACAGACATACTTTATTGATCCAGAGGGAAATTGGGTTTCATTACAGTCGCACCAACCAAGAATAATGCAGAAATATAGCAATATAAAACCATAAATAATTAAATAATAATAAGTTAATCATGCCAAGTGGAAATAAGTCCAGGACCAGCCTATTGGCTCAGGGTGTCTGACACTCTGAGGGAGGAGTTGTAAAGTTTGGTGGCCACAGGCAGGAATGACTTCCTATGATGCTCAGTGTTGCATCTCGGTGGAATGAGTCTCTGGCTGAATATATTCCTGTGCCAAACCATGGAGTGGATGGGAGTCATTGCCAAAGATGGCATGCAGCTTGGACGGCATCCTCTTTTCATACACCGCCGTGAAAGAGTCCAGATCCACCCCCACAACATCAGTGGCCTTACGAATGAGTTTGTTGATTCTGTTGGTGTCTGCTACCCTCAGCCTGCTGCCCCAGCATGCAACAGCAAACATGATAGCAGTGGCTACCACAGCCTCGTAGAACATCCTCAGCATCGTCCGGCAGATGTTAAAGGACCTCAGTCTCCTTAGGAAACAGAGACGGCTCTGACCCTTTTTGTAGACAGCCTCAGTGTTCTTTGACCAGTCCAGTTTATTGTCAATTCGTAGCCCCAGGTATTTGTAATCCTCCACCATGTCCACACTGACCCTTCGTCCGATCACTCCCAGGGTGGCAGGCGAACCGAGATGTATGCCCCCACTGGAGAACCAAGACCTGATGGAATCGGGCACAAAAAGGCGATTGGCAGGTCTGGGTCATCCTGTTGGGCCTCTTTTACTATGGACTCTATTTCCCAGCTGAAGGCTGCCACCACACAGGATGGTGGGAGTATAGTCTCCGGGCTGGAAGTGTCCTCCTTGGAATTGTATGGGTGAGAGAGCGTATCAGGTTTCCCGTTCTCAGACCCTGGACAGTAGCTGAGAGTAGACTTGAATCAGCCAAAAAATAACGCCCAACGGCGGGAGTGCAAGTATTTGGTGGTGTGGATATATCCAAGATTCTTATGATCGGTCCAGACGATAAACGGGTGTTCTGCCCCCTCCAGCCAGTACTCCGTTCCTCCAACACTAGCTTGACCTCCAGTGCCTCCCGGTTCCCCACGTCATAATTTCGTTCAGCGGGGGACAGCAAAACGCGAGAAAAGAAGGCACAGGGATTAAGCTTCTGGTCAGAATTTGAACATTGGGACAGAACTGCTCCCACCCCAGAGTCAGAGGCATCGACCTCCACAATGAATTGACAGGAGGGGTCCGGTTGGACCAGGATGGGAGCGGACATGAAATGCCTCTTCAATTCAGCGAATGCCGAGTTGGCCTCGGAGTCCCAAAGAAAGGTGTTGTAGGGGAGGTAAGTTGGGTAAGGGTAAGTTGACACCACCCAACTGTAATCCCTGATAAATTGGCAATAGAACTTCGTATACCCGAGAAACCGCTGAAGTTGCTTGCGGGTCATGGGTCTGGGCTATTCCGCTACTGCCCGGATCTTCTCAGGATCTGCTCTCACTTGCCCGCTTTCGATGATATAGCCCAAGAAGCTGACTGAGGGGGCGTGGAATTCACACTTTTCTGCCTTCACGAATAACTTGTTTTCCCATAGTCTTTGTAGGACTTGACAGACATGATGAATGTGTTTCTGGAGGTTGCTGGAGAATATTAAGATGTCATCTAGGTAGACAAACACAAAACAGTTAATAAAGTCTCTCAGCACATCATTAATCAGGGCTTGAAAAACAGCGGGGGCATTGGTGAGGCCAAACAGCATAAGCAAGTATTTGAATTGATCTAGCGGGGTATTAAATGCCATCTTCCACTCACCTCCCTCCCCAATTCTGACTCGATGGTAAGCGCTTCGAAGGTACAACTTTGAGAAGATGGAGGCTCCATGAAGTGGTTCAAACACTGAGTTTATGAGGAGCAGTTTTTAACAATTATGTTGTTAAGGCCTCAGTAATCAATACAGGGACATAGCAACCCATCCTTTTTCTCCACAAAGAAGAACCTTGCACCCACCGGGAAGGAGAAGGGTTGAATAACGTTCGCCACGAGGGACTCACTGATGTATTTCTCCATGGCTTCTCTCTCAGGCCAGGACAGGTTATACAGGTGACTGGTGGGTAAAGAGGCCCCAGGGAGAAGGTCAATAGCGCAATCGTATGGGCGGTGTGGAGGCAGGGAAAGAGCCCGTTGTTTGCTGAATACCTGTCCCAGATCATGATATTCTGGTGGAACTCTGGACAAGTCGAGGGGTTCCAGGACAGGTGAGGTCTCGATAGCCTCCCTAGGGGATGGAGCCAACAGCAGATAGGTGGCATGGCAAAATGGACTCCAGATGACTATCCTCCCAGTAGACCAGTCGATGTGGGGATTGTGGTGGTTCAACCAGGGGTATCCTAGAACTATAGGGGCTTTAGGAGAATGGATTAGACTAAATTGTACCTGCTCTTGATGTTTCCAGACAGAATCGAGGTCAGGGGTGGTGTACAGTGGGTAACCGGAGCCAGAAGTCTTCGGTCCAGCGCCCGGGCCTCCAGAGGGGTACTTAATGGTTCCCGGGGAATTCCAGCCTGGGAGGCTATGTCCTTGTCCAACAGATCTCCCTCGGCACCGGAGTCCACCAAGGCGGATAGAGGCAGAGACTTTTGGTGGTAGTTCACGGTAGTTTGGATCTGCATCCAGCTCTGGGGGACTGAAGGGAGTGTCGTCTGACTCACCAGAACAGTCGGAGCAGGAGCTCTGTGAGGAGCGGAAGGGAGAGAGAGGTTAGGGCTGGTTGAAGATGATAAAACAGGCCGGGGGGGGGTGACCCAAGGAGTTGGGCGACCAGTTTTCTCTCTCTGATACTCTTGAAGTCGGTTATCTAAACTGGTGTCTAGTGAGACCAAAGAGTCCAAGCTGTTAGCGTCATCCCTCGCCACCAATTCGTCTTTTATCTTGTCACAGAGACCCTGTTGAAATACTTCCTGTAGTGCCTTGTCATTCCACCCTGAGGCGGCCGCTAATGTTTGGAACTCTATGGAGTATTCGGCTACACTTCATGAGCCCTGATGGAGAGTCAGTAGGCACTTAGTGGCGTCCTTACCCCGAAAGGAATGTTCAAAAATCTTTCTCATTTCGGAAGCGAAGGTGGAGAAAGAAGAGCAGGTCTCTGGCTGGCTGTCCCAGATCACGGTGGCCCACGCTAAGGCATCCCCTCACAACAACCCCAAGATGTACGCTGTCTTCGATCTGTCGGTGGTGTACGTACATGGCTGCTGCTCAAAAACCAAGGAACATTGCAGTAAGAAAGTCCGGCATTTCCCTAGGTCCCCAGCATAGGGTTCTGGTCCGGGTACATGCAGATCTCTTGGTGTTTTCATCACAGGCAGTGCAGGTTGGTCAGACTGGGTTCTTGGAAGGGACAAAGTAAAGAGAGCAGATATCCAGTCAACCTGCTCAGTGACCTTCTTTACATTCTCCGACAGAGCATGAAGGTTTTCCATGACCTCTCTGAACAGTTGATCATGGAAGCCCGGTAGGGAGCCCTGGCTGGGGAGGGCCTGTTGTAGGAGGTTCATGTCTGCTGGGTTCATTCTTGGCCAGTTCATTCTGTTGCAAGGGAGGGACTGGGGACGAACCCAAGTGCAGGACACAGGCACGGACACAGGGTCGAGAGATGCTAGCACAGTCACAAACGTGGAAGTGATAACCAGGGGAGTCTAGACTCGAAACGAGGTTTTCGTAGAATCTCTAAAGAATGGAGCTGAGCTTAGAACTAACAGTCCTAAGGGATCAGGAAACAAGGTTAACACTCACTGGAATTGACAAATGAACTGGCGACCCGTGGCTGTGATGCCAGAGTTCTTATCCTCTATTCTCTGATGGGAACCAGGTGTGCTGTAATTAATTGAACTAGCAGCAATTGGGAATCAGGCGACGGGAATTAAGGCACAATCAAGGAGATAGGAGCAAGATAGGGAATAGCCAGGCGGGACCATGACAAATCCTTTACATTAGGCTACAAGATCTAGAGACATTGGAGCAGAATTAGACCATTCAACCCATTGAGTCTGCTTCAGCATTCCAGCAGAGCTGATTTATTATCCACCTCTGCCCCATTCTTCTGCCTCCTCACTAGTACCCTTTTACACTCCAGTTAATCTAGGACCTATCTACATCTGCCTTAAATATACCAAGACTTGGCCTGCACAGCCATTTGTGGGAATAAATTCCATTGATTCACCACCTCTGGTGAAAGAAATTTTCTTCATCTCTGTTCTAAATTAACTTCCCTCATTTCTGAGACTGTGCCCTTGGGTCCCACAGCCATTATAGGAAACATCCTCTCCACATCTACTTTATCCAGACCTTCAAATATTTGATTGGTTGCAATGAGATTCTTCCTCATTCTTCTAAACTCCAGCGAGTAGAGGGCCAAAGTTATCAAATGAGCTATATAATACGTTAACCCTTTCATTCCCATGAACTTCTACTGGACCCTCTTCAATGTCAGCACATCTTTTCCCAGATAAGGTATCCAAACTTGCTCACAATACTCCAAGTACATTATGACCAATACCTTTTAAATCGTCAGCATTACATCTTTCCTTTTACATTCTAGTTCTCTTGAAATGAATGCTGACATTGTACTTGCCTTTCTTACAAGCGACTCAACCTGCAAGTTAACCTTTAGGGAATTCTGCATGAGGACTCCCAAGACTCTCTGTGCCTCTGATTTTTGAAATTCTATGCTTAATAAAATCCTAACATTCACAGATTTAACTTAGTATTTGGTCAATTGTCAATATCAATTATTACTTGTGGCAATGAGTTCTAAAGTTATGCTTTGCACGTAGAAATAATTCTTCAGTTTTGCCTAACTTTCAATTATGAGACTATGCCTACCAATAAAGATGTTACAACCTGCGCAGGTAGTTAAGGTCTGAAAAGCGTCCACAGAGCTATGCTGTCAATCAACTTGCAGGATGACTTTTAAGTGGGTGTTGAAGTTTAAAACGCCATGCTTCAGCTGAAGACTCTCTTAGCCTGACATGCATTAAGCTCTATGAAGCACTCTTTCTCCAAACATTACCAAGGGCATTCAAAGAGCTTTGTTGCTGCTTGATTTATAAAGACTATTCTTACATATATTGTTAGTGCTTTCCACGTTAGTTTAAAAAGCCTGCACTCCTGCACCCTACACACGAGTGACCCTGGCTCAGCTCCAGTGAGAAATGCCAGTGGTTCAGATTGTAAATTATAGTTACGTTGAAAGGTAGGAATGAGCCACTATTCCTTGCTGTTGACCACAGTATTCTCTGAAAGGAAAATTAAGTTTTGGAGGAAGTGTCCTTATTCTAACATTTTCTAAATTCATCAGTCAATGACATATCTGTGCTGAAATTTCAGTCCTCTACCAAACATGGCCCAAATGATCTGAAGCTACACTGGCTGTTCATGTTGGGTTCCATAACACATATTAACCTTCATTTTAGCATTCTCAGCAAGAGGAGAAGTTTCTTGCCTTAGCAATGGAACAGCAAGAGTGAAACATTGTGATGTTTGTGCTCTGAGCTTCTCTGAACTAATCTATATATTCCATCCTCCACAACTTGCTGTAATTTCATTGATTATGTTATTGTAAAAGGTTAAGTTTTAGAGATCATAATAGGTTATATATTCAGTGTTTGCACCCTCATTTGAATGCAGCATACTGCATCTGTCCTGCAAGGAGAAATCTTCTTCAGTATTGTCATAGTTTCTGTTAATTATTAACATTTTGTGGCATCATAAAAACATTGTATGCAGAGAGCAAATGACACATTTAAATGAAATAACTTACATTTTGCATAGAATTCTTTTTAATTTGTCTCATTTGATATCACCAGCATAAAGCAGGGACTTGACACACCTTAAGCGATAAGCTTAATACAGTTATATTCAGCATGAGCCACATAACCTACAAAGTCAAAGCTTCTCACATTCGCTATTAAGAAGCATTTACTGAGGCAATGATAAATTGAGAGGTATTTGTATGCCATGTTAGTAATGAATTTCAGTAGACTCTGGTTGCAGGCAAGATCCCGAATAGCATTGCAGATGACACATGAGCTGAGAATCTGCAGTCAACAAACAGCAGAATGTAGCAGCAGTGAGCTGCTGCGGTACCTACATTGATCTGACTAGATCCATTTACACGACTTTGTAGCTAGAATACGAAATTGTTGTTGATTGGGGGAGGGTCAATCTAACTAAGAATTTTTAAAAAATTTTTGGTGACGTAGAAATCAATGTGCATGTAAAAATAAGTTGGAATGGAATACAATTTCAATTATTTTACACCACTCCTGAATTCTGGTTACAATGGTGAATGTGCCATTTGTATGACATCTATGGCAAATGCATGAAAAATGATGTCATACCCTGTGATACCCAAATTTCAACATAGCTCAGGAAATTAGATCATGTTCTGAGAATTACCTGCTGCTGGACACGCTCAGAGCAAGCATTATTTTAATAATATTGCTCCCTTTGAAATTCCCAGCTTGGGTCTGTATTTTGACTTGGATGTATTTCCTGACTTATCAAATACTAAGGCTTGAAATTTTACTTGGAAAGGTCTCCGTTTTTTATCAGAAACATGAGAAATTCTGCAAATACTGGAAATCCAAAGCAACACACACAAAATGCTGGAGGAACTCAGCAGCACAGGCAGCAGCAATGGAAATAAATAAACAGTCGACATTTCAGGAGGAGACCCTTCCTGTGGATTGGAAAGGAAGAGAGAAGGTGCTAGAATAAAAAGATGAGAGGAGGGGAAGGAGCAAGCGGAACAAGTGCTACATCTGCCCCTACACTTCCTCCCTCACTGTCATTCAGGGCGCCAAACAGTCCTTCCATGTGAGGCAACACTTCACTTGTGAGTCTGTTGGGGTCATCTGTTATATCGGCTGGCTGGTGGCGCAATGGCATCAGTGCCAGACTCCAGAGCGAAGGCTCCCGAGTTCAAATCCAAGTCAGGCCACCCCCAAGCACGCTTTCCATCCATGCTGGGTTGAGCGTTGAGCTAGCCACTCGGACTCGTAAAAAAAAAAAGGGTCAAGTCAGGAACGTTCATATCCAATTAATCCGAAAGAAGACCAATCCTGACACCACACGCCAGACAAGAATGGCTGACTGTCTGGTGTGACACGACAAAAAATAAATCTATTGTATCCAGTGCTTCCGGTATGGCCTACTGTATATTAGTGAGGCCCGACATAGATTGGGAGACTGCTTCGCCTAGCACCTACACTCCATCCGTGAGAAAAAGCGGGATGTCCCAGTGGCCACCCATTTTAATTCCACTTGCCATTCCCATTTTGACATGTCAGTCCATAGCCTCAGGTTGGAGGAGCAACATCTTAAATTCCATCTGGGTAGGCTCCAACTTGATGGTATAAACATCAATTTCTTGAACTTCTAGTAATGCCCCCCACCCTTCACCATTCCCCATTTCCATTTCCCTCTCTCACCTTATCTCCATACCTACCCATCACCTCCGTATGCTGGTCCTCCCGCTTTTCTTTGTCCCCCAGAAATCGGCCAGGGTCCTCCCAAACCAGAAACTCTGGATCAATGGCTCCGTGTGAGCAGCACTTACAACGTGACAGCGAGATAACATCGCTGGCAAGCAACTGGAGCTCAAGAAAAGCAGCTATGATCTGCGCAAAACTATCAAGGTTGCAAAACAACAATATAGGGACAAGACTGAGTCAAAAACTCACAATGAATAGCACATATGACTTGTGGCGAGGGCTGCATACCACTGCAGACTTCAAAACCAAACGTAGTGGTGCCGCTGACAGCATGGCCTCTCTCCCAGATGAGCTCAATCGATTTTATGTTCTGTACGATGTTGCTAACCCTGAGCTTTGGAGGAAAGACACTGCTACAACCTGCAACCTGGTCATCTCAGAGGCTGAGGTACGCAGATGTTTCCAATGAGTGGACAGTCACAAGGCTGCGGGACCAGAGGGCATCCCAGGACAAGTACTCAGAATATGCACAGCACAATTGGCAGGTGTGTTCACTGACATTTTTAATCTCTCCCTCTCCTGCTTCAAATTATCCACAATTGTTCCTCTACCAAAAATGACCAAGGTAACATGCCTGAACGACTGGCATCCTGTTGCACTTACATCAATAATAAACAAATGCTTATTTGCAAAGGCTGGTCAAGGATTACATCTGCTGCTTGCTAGCACCCAAACTGGACCCCCTACAATTTGCCTACCGACACAACGGATTGACAGATGACACAATAGCCTCAGCTCTACACACCGTCCTTGCACATCTGGAGAAGAGGGATGCTTATGAGAGAATACTGTTCTGGGACTACAGTTCAGCATTCAACATCATAGTTCCATCCAGGCTCAACAAGAAGCTCAGAGACCTCGGGCTTCACCAAGCCTTGTGCAGCTGGATCCTGGACTTCCTGTCAGATCGCTGGCAGGTTGTAAGAGTGGGCACCCACACCTCCAAACCTCTGAATCTCAATGCAGAAGCCCCTCAGGGTTGCGTACTGAGTCCCCTCCTTTACTCCCTATATACCCATGACTATCGCCACCCAGAGCTCCAATCTGCTAATTAAATTTACCGACAACACTACATTGATTGGCTTTATCTCAAACAATAACGAGGCAGCCTACAGGGAAGAAATCATTACCCTGACACCCTCAATGTTGCAAAAACAAAGGAACTGGTCGTGGATTACAGGAGAAATGGAGATGGACTAACCCCTATTGACATCAATGGATCTGGGGTTGAGAGGGTGAACAGCTTTAAGTTCCTCGGCATCCACATCACCGAGGACCTCACGTGGTCTGTACACACCAGATGTGTAGTGGAAAAGGCACAACAGCACCTCTTTCACCTCAGACGGTTGAGGAAGTTTGGTATGGGCCCCCAAATCCTAAGTACTTTCTACAGGGGCACAATTGAGAGCATCCTGACTGGCTGCATCACTGCCTGGTATGGGAACTGTATCTCCCTTAAACACAGGACTCTGCAGAGAGTGGTGCGGACAGCCCAGCACATCTGTAGTTGTGAACGTCCCATGATTCAGGACATTTACAAGGACAGGTGTGTAAAAAGGGCCTGAAGGATCATTGGGGACCCAAGTCACCCCAACCACAATCTATTCCAGCTGCTACCATCTGGGAAACGATACCACAGCGTAAAAGCCAGGACCAACAGGCTCCGGGACAGCTTCTTCCACCAGGCCATCAGACTAAAGAACTCACGCTGATTTGAGTGTACTCTATATTACACTGACTGTTCTATTTATTATAAATTACTATGATTGCACGTTGCACATTCAGATGGAGACATAATGTAAAGATTTTCACTCTTCACTTATGTGAAGGATGTAAGGAATAAAGTCAATTCAATTCTATCCTCTCCTATCAGATTACCCCCTACTCACCTTTATGAATCAACTTCCCAGCTCTTTACTTCACTCCTCCCCCTTCCAGTTTCACATATCTCCTTCTGTTTCTTCCTCCCTTCACCCAACCTTCTTATTCTGACTCCTCATCTTTTTTTTATCCAGTCCTAATGAAGGGTCTCAGCCCAAAATGTCAACTGTACTCTTCTCCATAGATGCTGCCTGGCCTGCTGAGTTCCTCCTGCATTTTGTGTGTGTTGTTGGGAGGGGAAGGAGGATAGCTACAGGTGACAGGTGAAGTCAGGTGGGTAGGAAAGATAACGAGCTGGAGAGGAAGGAATGTGATGGGAGAGGAGAGGAGAAAGGGAAGGAGGATTGGAGCTGGGAGAGGCGATAGGCAGGTGGAAGAGGTAAAAAGCCAAAGTGGGGAATGGAAGAAGAGAGGAGGGGAAGGGAAATATTCTTTTTAACTAGTAGGAGAAATTGATATCCATGCCTTCAGGTTGGAGGCTACTCAGTCGGAATATAAGGTGTTGCTCCCCCACCCTGAGGGTGGCTCCATTGTAGTACAACAGGAGGCCATGGACAGACATGTTGAAACAGGAATGGGAATCAGAATTAAAACTTTTGACCATCGGGAATTTCTGCTTGTGGTGGATGGAGTGGAGGTGCTCATCAAAGTGGTTCCCAATTCAAAGGTTCAAAGGTTCATTTATTATCAAAGTGTAACAACTCTGAAATTCTTCTTCTCCGAGTAGCAATGAAACGACAAAAGAAAAGATAGACAGCACGATTGTCAACCCCAAAATCCCCCCTCCCCACACAAAAGCCAACAAAAACAGAACAGATATTTCAACCCCCAATCCCTCCCCCCCCCCCCAAACAACGAGAAAGATTCAGTGATTTTCTAAACACAAAACAGAAAAGAACTGTAAGACCGAAAAAAGTCGATTTATGATGGATCTGACCAGCGTAGAGGAGGCCAGATCGGGAGCACCGGATACAATACACGACTCGAGCAGATTCGCCTCATCTGGAAGGAAGTGAAAAGGAAAGATCTTGGACAAACTTCTCATCTGGCCCGTGGTTTCATACTAGTGAAGCCGAATTTGTTGAGCTTGCATAGAAAGTAAGTCCAGTTACATACAGTTAATTGTTTTGGTGTTTTTACTTGACTGAAATAATTTTAGTTATCTTACGTATTATAAGGAAGCTTACACAAATCAGAAAAACTTTCCTCCACATATGCAGATTTTTAATGTTTTAAATACGTTCAATGCCAGAGATATTTAAAAGTCTTTCAATACCATCCGACACAGGTATCCAACTCTTGAGTGCTTGCTGCTACTCAGATTCCCCTCCACTAAACAAAAGGTAAGATTACCCAATACTCTGCATCCAAATCTGGACCCATTAGTAGAGTCTGATCTGAAGGCATCTCAGGCTTTGGGAGCCAGGCCCAGGATGATTCAGCCCACTTGGCCCAGGATGATTCAGCCCACTTGGCCCAGGATGATTCAGCCCACTATGTCTGAGTGAAAACTAATGTTCTTCAACAGGGAAGAGCAATATGTCATCCTGCCATTCTCCCTCAACTGACAATCATCACCAAATGATTTGTTTTGATTTGTTTTTTTCCCAGGGTGCAGTACACAGACTGATTGCCCTATGTGTCTATACATCACATCATTTCAAAATTAATCAATTGGTTTAAAAGTATTTTTGAACTATTGATAGCATGATAAAGTGTTAACTTATATAATCTTTCTTAAAAGGACCGAGCACATATTGTAGCTGAACCATTGCAGTTTGTTTAAAATGAGGGCACTCGATTTGCTAAGTGTTCTTGGCAATATTGATTTTACGTTTTCAGCTAAATTTTGAGTTGTCTAATTCTTTCAAGATGAATTCTTTCATATTCATCTGAATTTTAAAAACAATAACTTGACTTACAAATGTAACATTGTAAAATGTTATTTTAGCTGCTTTTTAGTTTCAAAAGTAACACTTAGATAATATTAAGTATTGTTGATTGGTACTAAATCTTAAAGAAAAATATTAGAAAACAGCATTTGATTGGATATAACCCCATAAATAGTATTACTAACATCGGAAATTTGAACTCTGACTTTAAATCAAATCTGTGTCAAAGCAGAAGAGAAATCTGTATGTGTTAATCGCAGATATAAATTCAAAGTCATGTCTATTGCCATTTGCACATGTACATGTATGCACAGGTGCAATGAAAAACAGACTTGCAGCAGTATCACAGGCTCACCGCATCATATAAGCTGCAGTCACAAGAAAAATTTAAACATAAACATAAATTATACCCAATTGTTACAAGAAAGAACTCAATTTGAACAAAAAAATGTTAATTTTAATGCAAAATGTTGTTAAGCTGAAGTCTTGAGAGTTTTGCCAGTTGGTTCAAGAACCAGATGGTTGAAGGGAAGTCGCTGTACTTGAACCTGCTGGTGTAGCACTTCAGCGTCTGTGCCTCCAGCCTGATGGTAGCTGCAAAAAGATGCATGGCCAAGAGTGTGGGGAACTTTGATGATAGAAGCTGCCTCCTGGATACCAGATACAGTATTACCAATGGTAGGGAGGGATATGCCATGATGCACTGGGAAGAGTTCACTACATCCTGCAGCTTCTTACATTCGAACTGCCAGAGCAGCCTATGATGCCACCAGTCCGAATACCTTCAACAGTACATCTGTAGACGTTTGTCAGAGTGCTCAGTAACCAACCTAGTTTGAGCCTTTGACTTCAGCTTGATTAGATCGTTGTTTCCAGTCTGGGCTATGGCAGGATAGAGGTCTTGATGCACCATCAATAACTCTCGGAGACTGGAAGTGAACAATAGGCTTTTATTAACAGCAAAAGGGAGCACGACATCTCGAAGACTGAGGGAGGAGCAGTGCCCCCAATCGCCTTTATACAGGCGTCTGTGGGAGGAGCCACAGGAGCAGTCAGCAGAGGGGCGTGTCCAGACAGGTATACATAGTTTACCAAAGGTCTGTGGGCTGATAATGTTATTTACCAGCCATTATAACCAAATAGAGTGAAGCTCTGATGATCCACTATCTGACTATTTAAAAATCCCAGTGGTTTGGCAATGTACGCAACAGGAAGACTGTCACCACATTCTCTTCCACTTTCCAAGGATGAGGTTTATGCAATCTCTTCTCTATTCCAGTGCCACCAGTTCCCATGTTACCTTCCACTCTCCTGGAGAGCAGATTCTGCACACACTTCCATATCCAATGCTCTTGTTACTTACCTGATCCTGCTTACCACACCTTGAAAAGTACCTGCTTCTGCTTTGTACTCTCAAGAATGATTAAAGCATTACTTCCACTGCTCCCTTTAAACTTGCAAGGTTCCCTGAAAAATGTATAACAAAAACAAAAGAATTAACTTTGTGTTGGAGTAGTAATCCAATAGTCCAGAAAATCTGCCGGCATGGCACCACTAAAGTCTTGAGCATGCTGGATTAATAGAGTTCTACTGTAAATCGCTTGAGCAATGAAATGATCCCAAACTAGCTGCTGCTCTGGTAATGACGAGTCTACTTTCATAATCTCGACCTTCAATGTTACAGAAAGAGATTATGAACTTCCACATCAATCTCAAATATGTGTTTTATCAAAGACTGCGATTAATCAGATTGTTTGTGTACAACTCAAAGGATGCATGGAAATGGGCCCAAACCTTTGGTATTGTATCCATCTTGTTTATACAAATGTGTAATGAAGCCACAGAAGATTTCTATCACCCAACATAATATGAATTCCAAAATGTTTTGCTAGTTCCATCCAGAAGAATACTTGGACCACTTGTAGGAAATAGGAAAATGTGTGTAAATCTGTCTTGTGATGACTATTATTGATGAGAAGCAGCAACCAGCCATCAGGGATCTCCAATGCCCTTGAAATATGAACTGTTAATGAAGCCTGCAGATGCATGCTCAATACTTTGTGAGTGTTCTCGCTATCTGTTTGCTTTCAACACAAGGCCCAATAATTGCAATCATTATGACCAGGGAAATCTTTACTGAATGAGATTGGTTAATTTTTGGATTTATTTTCGTCAAAGAGGCAGACCTTTGTTTTAATGAATTACCGAGCATATCTGTAAGTATAATGTATGATTTTGTTTTCCTATTTGTTTTCTAAGCTTGCTCTGCAGTACTGGTGCATGGAACATTAAAAGGTTTGTTTCTGAACCTTTGCTGCTAAACAAAGATTCTGCAAGCTGCTTTCAACTGCTTCAGAAAGTTCTGATGATGCCAGGTGTCTGCATGCAGCCTCAACTCTAGGGTTCACTAAAGGCACTTCAACATCCATCCTTCACGATGCAGGCAGATTTTGAGAAGGTCAGGAGCAGGAAAAGAGGAAATGGCAGGGAGACATTTCATGGTTGCATTAAAAGAGAAAGAAAATCAGCAAGTGTCCTTCTACCAAACTGCATTTCTCTCATGATAGCATCTTGGAAGAATTCAACAGAATTATTGCACTGAAATTGGAGCACATGGTGCTCCTTTTTATTGGCAAATCACCTCTTGTTCCATTTGTGCATTATTTAATACACTTGTGTTGACATCCTGCCCTCCATGAAACTGAACTAGGAACTTCTAGATGCCTTTCTGACATTTTTCATAGTTAACTGTTAGTTAAACAAGAGGCACTGAAGAAAAGGGTCTTCACTGAGGTGTGTAACTGCTGAATTTTCAGTGGTTTTCTTTGATTTAAAATGATTGTAGGGTCTCATTCTTATATAGTTAATGCTACAGTGCTCATACAAGCTACACTCTATCCTCGTTATATGCGTCTTCCGACAGTGCGGATTCACAGTTATGCGAGAAGCACTGCTTTCCCGCCAATACAAGTTACGTGCACACGCCTCACAGTCTCACTGTTGGGACGAGAAGCACTGCTTTCCCGCCAATACAAGTCACGTGCACACGCCTCACAGTCTCACTGTTGGGAAGAGAAGCACAGCTTTCCCGCCAATACAAATCACGTGCGCATGCCTCACAATCTCATTCCCACCAGTCTCGCGTTGGTTTTGGCAAGGTGTGGATGTGTGAACTTGTGCTCTTAAACTTTTGTTGGATTTACCTACGATGCAGTGATTTTGTGCTTGAAATATTTAACTATGCCTCCTAAGCATCCAATGTCAAGTCCTGGGCCATCAGCTGAGCAGCAGAGAACCGCTTTAACACTTGAAAAAAAGTTGAAAATTATAAACAGCGCAGCATCAGTTGAAGGTAACACAGTTCTGGGACGCTACTGCTGGGAACAGAATCTTGCCTTTAAAGTTCTTTTGCTGCTTGCCAATGTGCCAGCCCATCCTAAACATTTGGACAGCATTCATCCTAACATAACAGTGCGTTTCCTGCCACCTAACACAACATCGCTGATTCAACCACTCGACCGAGTTGTGATCCATATTCAAGGCGTATTTTTTTTACGGTGAACTATCTCTCAGGTGCTGCAAGCAATAGATGATTTTGAAAATCCCGGGAGTTTAGCAACAGTGAGGGAATGGTGGAAGTCGGAACACTTGGCACAAATGGCGATGGACATGAACCCAAGTTTAGAACAGAGTCAGCATTTCAGTCGTTCCCTGCTATCAACCCTTCTTCCCTACAAATTTATGCTGAAAAACAAAATGCCGCCAAGCAAACAACCCTCACCACTTTCTTCAAACTGGTTTCATCTCCTGCTGCCAGCAGTTTTTCTGTGAGTCTTCCTTCACTCCTTGCTGTGCTTGATATGATCCCAACACCACAACAACCATTCATCTCCCAGAGCGAACACACCTGCCACTGTTGGTGAGTACTGTACACCCTACTATGTTAACTTTCTATGATTTATTACGTTGAATATTACCTTAAATTGATGAAATATAATATGAATGTTGCCTTGTGGTACTGCTTTTGTGTTGTATTGGTACAAAAATGTGAATAAATTACAGATAAATCATGTTTAGGAAGCCCTCTGGAATGTATCGACTACGAGGAATGTATCCCTTGCATGTAATGAGGATAGGGTGTAAATTCCTTCTCAGTCCATTGCCATGCTTCACAGTAATGTGGGGCCATCCTTATGAATTTTTGATGTTTGCATGTTAAAGCAATTAACCACACAAATTATAGGTACAAATCCATTTCCATAAAATCCTAAAAAACATAACTGTATTTCAGATGAATGGCAGAAATATAGAGTCATTGAGCATAGAATGAGGACCATTGGACTGATGAGACCACACCTACAATCAGACATCCATTTACACTAATCAAATAGTAATTCCATTTTATTCTCTTCACTTTCCCATTAATTCATCACTAGATTCAATACCTTGGATCTAGGGACAATTTACAGTGGACAATTTCTTGGACCTATCAATCTTCATGTCTTTGGGATGTAGGAGGAAACCTGTGGACTTGGAAGAAACCCAAGTGGTTTCAGGGAGAAAGTGTGAACACCACACAGGTTAAGACCAAGATGCATCAATAGAACCATGAGACCATAACTGTGCGTGCTGCATCACCATGTCATTTTTTTCATTATATAACATATTTGGAATTTTGTGTGACAACAGTGGTTTTAATACACATTTCTGCAGTTAGAGCAATGCTTCTTTTGTCATTATGTCCAACAGAGATCCCTTTGGATTAGTCTAATATCAATCCATTTTGTGTAGAATGCTCACAGCAATAAAGAAATATGAAAGAGCTGGATGAGGGAACTGTACCTACTGATTTCTAATCTATTTGACAGAATGCCTCCAGTCTGCATTTGTAATTCATCATATTCCTATTGATTACCAAAGCTGCTACTCAAACTTCCCTGTGGATCTTGACCCCTTAAATATTAACAATGTGACCTCTCCCTGTTTACTGCACAACAACAAAGGAGCTTCCAGTAGAAGCATGTAAACAAATTGATACTTTTTTTTTGCAGAACATAACTCTATGCCACATAGCACAATGATATCCATCACAATAGAATAGTGGACAACATATGATGAAGTAACTGAGCCTTGCTTATTTGAGTGTAACCCAATTTTAAGCATGTAAATCTCAACATGGAGTAAAACTCATCACTTTTTTTTCCACCTTCATTTTATTGCATGGATGAGACAATTCCAGGGAGAAGAATTCAGAAAATTAATTGATTTAATTTGGAAATATAAAGTGTGAACTTTACACTTTAACAAACAGAATTAATTGGATAACTTTTACATCGGAGAGGTTGAAGATTGTATTCCTCAAACAGTCTGACTTCTGAGTTAGTGATCCAGAGCCAAAGGTGAAACAGAAAGTAATAGAAATACTCACCAAGTTAGGAGGTATCTTTAGACATATTTTCCAGTTTGATGAGAGATCATAGAGTCATACAGTACAGATAAGATCTTTAGCACGTGATGTCAAGCACCCATCTATACATATCCCATTTTCCAACACATGGTCCATAGTAATTCAAACGCTTTTCCAGATACTTCTTAAATAATGCATTTTTCTGTATTCACCCATCCCTCATGCATTGCATCCTGATTCCAAACATCCACTGGATGACAAAAAAAACTTTTTTCCCCTCTAAACTTTCTACCTTTCTGATTGTAGCCATATTGCTATGGAGAAGACTTTAGTCCTATACCCCTCATAATTTTGCATACTTCCATCAGGTTCACCCCTCCCCAACACCCTCCACCCTCAGCCCCCTGGCCACAAGCTTTCTCAAATCACTCCATACTGGAAAACAAAACTATCCAGGTTCTCCTCATAAGTGAAACACATCCAACCCAGGCAATTTCAAGAGCAAGGAAATCCTCTTGCATTTGTACAGAGCCCTGGTGAGACCACACCTGGAGTATTGTGTACAGTTTTGGTCTCCAGGGTTAAGGAAGGACATCCTGGCTGTAGAGGAAGTGAAGCGTAGATTCACAAGGTTAATTCCTGGGATGTCAGGACTGTCTTACGCAGAGAGGTTAGAGAGACTGGGCTTGTACATGCTGGAATTAAGGAGATTGAGAGGGGATCTGATTGAAACATATAAGATTATTAAGGGATTGGACAAGATAGAGGCAGGAAATATGTTCCAGATGCTGGGAGAGTCCAGTACCAGAGGGCATGGTTTGAGAATAAGGGGTAGGTCATTTAGGACAGAGTAAAGGAAAAACTTCTTCTCCCAGAGAGTTGTGGGGGTCTGGAATGCACTGCCTCGGAAGGCAGTGGAGGCCAATTCTCTGGATGCTTTCAAGAAGGAGCTAGATAGGTATCTTATGGATAGGGAAATCAAGGGATATGGGGACAAGGCAGGAACCGGGTATTGATAGTAGATGATCAGCCATGATCTCAAAATGACGGTGCAGGTTCGAAGGGCCAAATGGTCTACTTCTGCACCTATTGTCTATTGTCTATTGTCTATTGTCTATTGTAATGACATAGTGAGAATGTTGCACATTCTTTAATGTAATCATAGCCTTCCCACAGTGTTGTGACAAAACTGTACTCCAGTTGTTTGATGTAGTTGCACCAACCTTCCTTGACCTTATATTCAATGTCTTGGCTACTAAAGAAAAGTATTACATTCTTAACTGCCTTAACTATCTGAGTTGCCACATTCAGGGTCCCTTGAACTTCTCCCTAAGGTCCCTGTTTTATTCAGTACTCCCTTTGGCCCTGGCATTCGTGGTATACTGTATGTTCTATCCCCCCAGTGAAATGTAATCCTGATAATTGCCAAGTGAATGTGCACCTGCTGCTGTTCTCCCCATTTTGCCAGTAGATGAGTATCATGTTGTAGTCTAAGATTGTCCTCTTCACTACCAATGATAGCCCTCATTTTATGACATGTGAAAACTCACTAATCATGCCTTCTAAATATTCTTCACATTTGAATTGTGAATGTGCACACCAAACAGTGAGGATTCCAGCAAGGTCCCTGTGGTACACCACAGGTCACAAAACAACCTTTCGCCATCACCCTGTTACCAAGGCAATACTTGATCCTTTTTGCCAACCATCCCAGGGACTTTTACCTTTTGCACCATTTTCCTATCTGGGACCTTGTTAAAGGTCATACTCAAGTTCATGTCGTTTACATTAACCACCATTCATCAACAAACTACATCAATGACAATCATCAATACATTTTGTTAAGAAAATATCAGTCAAATTAACTTGACAAGATTTCCCTCAATAAATTCACACTGACTATTTTGATTAATCTTGCCCTTCCAAGTGTAGATTAATCCTATCCTTCAGACTTTTTTCCAATAACTTTCCTGCCACTGATGTTAGATTCACAGGCCTGTAGTTATCAGATTATCATAACTGCACTTCTGTATAAAATTACCACATAGTCATCCAGCAACTCACTTAGGGAGCAAGCAACATTTTTTAACACTTTGTTGGCCACAAGTCAGGTCGTCAGCAGACTTTCCTCTTGTCTCCTATAGCAGCCTGAAACACATCACACTAGGCCTGGGGATTTAATCTGCCTTTCAGCATTCTAGAAATTCTGATATCTCTTTCTTCATACATTTAATTCTGGAATTTCACCATGATCCCTTCCCTGAATTCTCTAATACAAAGTCCTTTTTAATGAACACAAATGAAAACTAGCCATTTAAAACCTCACCGGCATCCTCGCCATCACCTACGGAGATTGTCATTTCGGTCTCTAATAGGTTCTACTCTTTCACTGACTAACTCCGCCAAGAACAGTCTGAAAGCAGGCTGAGAAAGGAGGAGGTTTCAGTATGGGGCTAGCAAACCCAAACACCTTATCACTTTCTAAAGTGCTAAAGATTCACCCTGTTTTCAGTTCTCTGTGACTGTCACTTGCATCCGATTTTATAATTGTCCAAGGGTTCCTTGGTGTTACTACCCCTACCTTTCACCCTTATGGTATTGTGGTGGCTCTGAGCTCTCGCTATTTTACTTTCAAATGACACTCACTTGCTGGATGTAGACCTACCTGCAAGTAGCTGATACCTGTCCTCTTTCCCAGGTTCTGTCTTGTGATACTAAAATTGGTTTTCACCCAATTAGCACCTTATTTTCATGACTTGGCTTCTCCCCTGTGAGAAGTGTGTTTGAAACAAACAGCATTATGGCCTTGTTCTCAAAAACTGCTGTTTCATTAACTCTCCCCCACTGGCCAGGCTGCATTCCCCAAAGTCCTGCAATGTCCCTCCTCTTGGACTATCTACATACTAGCTTATGGAGCTGAACTGTTAACTGTGTTCCTCTCTCAGTATTTGCTACCCAACCTGCTAAGTACTTCTATCAATTTAGTTTTGTTCATCTTTAATGAACTGCAATGGTATATCTAGAGCAATTCCTTTTGGCACGAAAGATTCTCTTGATGCTGGAAATCAGGAGCAAAACAAACAAAATTCTGGAACTCAGCAGGTCAGACAGCAGGGTCTTGGCACAAAATTGTTGTCTGTTTATTTCCTCTCATAGATGCAGCCTGACCAGCTGAGTTCCTCCAGAATTCTGTGTGTGTTGCTCCACAATTCCTTTGATTTTGTTTGCCTGTCTAGCAGTAGGTGATGTCATAGAGGACTAGAGAGTAGCCAACGTTGTGCCTTTATTTAAGAAAGAAAGTAGTGATAATTCAGATATAGGTTAGTGAGCCTCATCTCAGAGGCAGGGAAGCTAGTGGAGAACTTGCAGATGGATAGAATTTAAGCACATTTGAAAAGGCATGGCCTTCTTAGGGACAGTCAGCATGGTGTTGTGCATGACAGAGCATGCCTTACAAACAATTGAGCTTCCTGAGGACGTACAAAGGAGCTGATGAGTACACTTTATTACCATGGACTTTGGTGAGGTATTTGAGCAGGCCCTGCATAGTAGATTGATTCAGAAGATAAAGATGCCCAGGATCCAGGGTGGATTGCAGTTTTGATTTCAGACCTGGCTTGTCCACAGAAGGCAGGGAGTGGGGGTAGAGGGCTCTTATTCTGACTGGAGCTCCATGACCATTTGGATAATGGTGAGATCTCTGTTGTCGAGGTATGTCAATGATTTGGATGAAAACGTAGATGGGTGGATTAGCAGATTTGCGTATGACACCAAGATTAATTGGCTTGCAGACAGTATAAAAGACCATCAAAGATTATAGTGGAATATTGATCATTTATAGAAGTGTGCAGAGAACCGGCAGATGGAGTTTAACTTGGGAAGGTGTGACATGTTGCATTTTGGGAGGTCAAATGAAAGGAGAAATTATATGTAAGGAAAGGTTGGACTAAATTGTGTTGCTCTTCTTAGAGGGTTGAAAGCTGAGGGGAAACCTGATAGAGAATTTTAAATTGTGAGAGGCATAGAAAGGGCTTACAGTTAGAAACATTGCTCCAGGGTAGATATATTAAACATCAGAGGACATTATTTTACAGTTAGAGAGAGAAAGTTTAAAGGCAATGTGAGGGGAAAGATTTTTTATGCAGAGGTATCCAGGGGTAGTAGTGTAAAAGGCAGCTTGTTGGAGTTTCAGAGGCTTTTAGAAAAATGCATGATCATGACAAAATGGAGGACGATAGATGATACACAGAAGGAGGACATCTGCTGTAAATTGGCATCAGGATCAGTACAACATTTTGGGCTGAATGGCTGTCCACAGCTGTACTGTTCTATTTTGATGTTTTCTTTGCTATGGAACATCAAATAGTGTGTTCCTAAGAAACTGCCATCAGAAAAAATGAAAATAAAATCTTCATGGATGTCCACAACCAGGAATGCCAAGGTATAGAGAAAAGATTCCATTAAAAGGGACAGGGCTTTGAATATTTCAAACCTCCTCAGCCATTTAAGTAGGTTAAGGGTAGTCAGAAGCTCAGCTCCATATATCAACATTTTTCCAAAGTCTCTTGTATTTACTTACAAAGAATTATCAGTCTCAATCTTCAAAAATGTTACCAATGCAGTTTCCACAGCTGTGGGAATATTTGCTGAATCCTATGACCCTCTGTGAAGAAAAAAATCTGCTTCCACAATTGCTTCAGATTGGTTTGGCTCTAGTTCTGAGATTATGTTTTTTTGTCTAGGAAGAATGAAACAGATTATGTACATCTGCCCTGTTAAAATCTGTTATTATTTATACATTCTTTGAAAACTATGGTTTGGTAGCTAATTGGTTCAATTTTTTTTTGGGTCTGTGGATGGGGGATGCAGAAAACAAACTCAAACTATTTGTCACTGACTTTCAAAGCTCAGCTCATCATGCACAACTGACAGTAAGAGAAATGATTTCTCCTTTGCTTGGTTTATCCATTGTTCAAGCAGTCTTCAGTTTTGCCCTCGAGTTAACCTGATTATACTCTGACAGGCTTCAGGACCACCTTCTGTTTGATCATATTGACACATTTCACATCTACCAATTATGTTGAAATTTAAACTGATTTTTGTTGTGAAACACAAGCAACCTGACACAGTGATACTAGTTTGGCTATTGGTTTAAACGACTGGCAGTTTAAAGTTAGAGGCCGGATATAGATATGCCAGTATTAAGAATGAGCTATATATCATGCCAGATAGATTTCTTATCCTTACTATGGACTGCTTTAAGAAAGAAGTTCAGAAGGAAGTGATGTTGTAATATACATTTATTTTAAATTTTGTGGCTAATGTTGAAATACTTTAGTGTTTAGTCACCATAATAGATATAGCCTGTTAATATTAACTAGCTATTAATACAACACAATCAAAGTTTGTAGATAGATTTTGATGGTTCTATCAAAGTATTTATTACACGATAATCAACTCTCCATAGTAATCCATAAAGTAATAGCCGGATGTTATTCAGGTCATATTTTCATATTTACAGTCAGAGTTGCACATTGAGCTTTTCTTTTCACAAAGCTACTCAGATGACATTACGCCATTCTGTCCAGTAACGTTATGCAAAGGCAACACCAGTTTGATGAGTGACCATGAATTTGCCATTTTCTACTTCAACCAATTCTCATACCACTATTAAATCTTTAACATTGCTATAGAATTGTGCACAATGGGCTCTCTTCCATGATCTTTCACCATAATGGGGTGAATGTGGGTGGGGGGGGGGGGGGGGTGGTGAGAATGCAGGAATAATGATGGGAATAGCTTGCAGGTAGGTGGAGGAGTGTGCTGGTGGGAGATGATTTTCAGAGAGAACATTACAGAGAGAAAGATCACAGGAAGATGATCAGGAACCCTGTTGGGACCTTTTCCTGTTTGCCTGCTTGTTGGTTTGCCTTTTTTTCTGGGCTCAGAGATGGATGCACATTGCTGCTCCTGTATGTTTATTTATTCATCGGTTCATTTATTTTTCAGGAACCACGTGTCATTGGCAAGACCAGTATTCATTGCCCATCCCTGATGCTCCTTTCTACAGAGGTGCGGTAGTGAGCATGCTGACAGGTTCCATTACAGAGTTGTGTGCTGGCTCCAATGCACAGGATCGCAAGAGGCTGCAGAGGGTTGTAGATACAGCCAACTCCACCTTGAGCACAACACACCCCACCACTCAGAAGATCTTCAAGAAGATGACATCCATCATTAAGGACCCTCACCATCCTGGATATACTTTCTTTCCTTATTAGCAACGGGGAGAAAGTACCAGAGCCTGAAGACAAACACTCAACATTTTAGGAACAGCCTCTTCACCTCCACCATCAGACTTCTGAACAATACATGAAACCGTGGACACAATCTCATCATTCATCTTTCACACTATATAGTTATTTTCCAACTTATAGTAATTTTTATGCCCTGTACCATACTGTTGCCACAAAGCATTTCAGTGATAATAAGTCTTATTCTGACTCTGATTGCTGCTGAGCTGAATTATTGAACTGCTGGAGTATGGATGATAATGTCAACGAGTGATGATCGGGGAATACGGCGAGGTTGGTGGGAAGCTGAGGAAATGTTTAGGGAAAGGGAATCAAGCAGTTGGGGGGATAACCTGGGCCAGGAAGCAGAGGAAAAGTATCCAGGAGTAGTGGATTAAGAAGAGACACAGAAAACCTGAAGGAAGTTGGTAGGGAGTGAAGATCATATGAGCAAAGTGGAGGGGAGATGATATGGAGAGGCTTGACTGATAACTAATGACATAAAGCTATAAAGAGAACTTGAAATGCAACTAAATCATCACTTAAAATGACCCAAGATGAGGACAAGTCCTCTAACTAATACAGATATAGCTTAAACTTGCCACTGCTCTGCTTTTCACATATATACTTTCCTCTGTGTGATAACGTTACTGCTGAATTCCCAATTTGCCTATCTGATGACTACTTTAAATTGAAGACATCCAGACTTCCTGCTCCATACAAGCAGAATTAAATATACTTGTATCAAGTCCTCCGTAGCAGGGAACTTAGCCCCCAATGCCTTGGTCAAAAATTATTCTGTAATGTACCTAAAACACTTGCCATTCCATATCAGTTTACAAGCAATGATGTGCTTTTCAAATGTAGCCATTGTTATAACATAGGAAATGTTGCAGCCAATTTGCACACAGCTAATTGTGACAAAAGCAGCAGTGTAATAATCTGTTTTGGCAAATGTTGAGAAGCGAGTTAACATTAGCCAGGGCACAGGGAATAACTCCCAGCTGCACAAGGTCCCATGCAAGTTGATCATAACAGCACTTCAATTTCAATCAAGTAGACATAAACCCCAGTGACTGAAAAATGTTTGAATGTGTTTACAAATGAAATGGCAAAATCAAAATGTCCAAGAACACATCTGCTGTATTGCTATAGATTACAAGAGGACCAGTTTAGGGCTCACCATTAACAAACGGTGCAATGCATGCTTATTTAATTTTGGCCCTTTACAGTGGTGGTGAAACATCATGTGTAATCAATTACCTTTGCAGCATTGTTTGACTTAGTGTAGGTATAAAACAAAACCACAAAATATCTCCACGTTGGTATTGGCAATACAAACATTAGCTGCCTTCAGAGGTTTACTGAAAAGACCAAGGAAAACAACTTTTTTTTCCTGTGGAAAATCAAAATAATTATAGATGTAATTAAGGACAACAATCCAAAGCCTCTTTGATTTATTTAGTCCCAAGATGTATAAACGAGAGAGAAAAAGTGAACAAAAAAAATCCCTTACATCTGGCAAAAGAAGCAGTGAGCAGATGAAGAACATTTATAAGCAATAATTTATGATGTGGAATGCACTGCTGGAAGGTGAATGGACACAGATTCATTAGTAATGATCAAGATGGATCTGGTGACTTGCAAAGGAAAAACTTGCAGAGCACTGAGAAGAGAGCCTGGTCACCTTCAACAAACCGGAAAGCTCTTCCTGAGTGCTGGCACCCTCATGAGAGGCTAAGTAATCTTTTCTATGGTGAATGAATCTCTGAAGCTCAGTTGAACACATCACTGAATATGAGTGATTTACTTGCATGGTTAATACCATATATTGATTGATTGTTGCTTTTCATTGATGCAACATGCAATTAGTAGGGCAATGCAGTTGCAAAATAAATTGATGTTGTGTTGCTCTTTAAATGTGGCAGAAATCAGGTAACCCTAGCACCTAACATTGAATTGAATTGAATTGACTTTATTTCTTATATTCTTCATGCACATGAGGAGTAAAAATCTTTATGTTATGTCTCCATCTAGATTTGCAATGTGTAATCATAGTAATTTATAATAAATAGAACAGTCAATGTAATATAGAGTACACTCAGAAGCTGTCCTGTGGTCTGTTGGTCCTGGCTTTTATGCTGCAGTACCGTTTCCCAGATGTAGCAGCTGGAATAGATTGTGGTTGGGGTGACTCGGGTCCCCAGTGATCCTACCGGCCCTTTTTACACACCTGTCCTTGTAAATGTCCTGAATCATGGGATGTTCACAACTGTAGATGCACTGGGCTGTCCACACCACTCTCTGCAGAGTCCTGTGATTATGGCAGGTGCAGCTCCCAGACCAGGCCGTGATGCAGCCAGTCAGGATGCTCTTAATTGTGCCGCTGTAAAAAGTTCTTAGGATAGTGGGGTCCATACCAAACTTCCTCAACCATCTGAGGTGATGGAGGTGCTGTTGTGCCTTTTTCACCACACAGCCTGTGTGTACAGACTATGTGAGATCCTCAGTGATGTGGATGCCGAGGAACTTAAAGCTGTTTACCCTCTCAACCCCAAATCCATTGATGTCAATAGGGGTTAGCCCGTCTCCATTCCTCCTGTAATCCACAACTATCTCCTTTGTTTTTGCAACATTGAGGGAGATGTTGTTTTCTTGACATCACTGTGTCAGAGAGATGACTTCTTCCCTGTAGGCCACCTCATTATTGTTTGAGATAAGGCCAATAAATGTTGTGTCATTGGCAAATTTAATTAGTAGATTGGTGCTGTGGGTGGCGATAGAGTCATGGGTATACAGGGAGTAAAGGAGGGGACTCAGTACGCAGCCCTGGGGGGCTCCTGTATTGAGATTCAGAGGGTTGGAGGTGAGGGAGACCACTCTTACAACCTGCAAGCAATTTGACAGGCAGTCCAGGATCCAGCTGCATGAGGCAGGGTCAAGGCCGAGGTCTCTGAGCTTCTTGTCGAGCCTGGATGGAACTATGATGTTGAATGCTGAACTGCAGTCCAAGAACAGCATTCTCACATAAGCATCCCTCTTCTCCAGATGTGTAAGGACAGTATGTAAAGCTTAATTAAAATTCTGAAGTCAAAAATTTTGTTGGTCAAACAGCAGTATTGATCTTTGCTAACATTCAGATTCAGCATCTGCTGATTAGTATCACAAACCACACACAATGTAATTGTTTATGATTCATGAAAAACAAAATGTAAACTACTACAAGTGGATAATTTGCTCTTGACACCCTATATTTTCTGTCATCAATAAATCATGCTTGTCAAAGAATCTACTAATTCTTTTCAGATTATTTTTTCTAAAGATTACTGCTTCATATAATTTGATCTTAAGTTAATTGGACTGGATTTAACAGGTTTATACTTTCTCTACTTGTCATGTGTAATACTAGATAGTGGGAAAGTTACACAGATCTTCTTGTAGAGATATAAGTCTCTTTCCCAACTTTTCATTCTAACCAGTTGAGGGCTAGTAGATCTGCTGCTTCACAGCACCAACGACCCCGGTTTCAGTCCTGATCCCAGATGCTTTCTGTGTGGAGTTTGCACATTTTCCTTGTTACTACATGGCGTTCCCGTGTGTGCTCCAGTTCCTTCCACCAAGGTAGGCAGATTGGAAGGTTGGTTAACCGCTGTAAGTTCCCTCTGGTATAGGTGAATGTCTGAATCTGAATCAGGAGGAGAAGGGATAAATATTTTCAGCATGTCAAGAAAAGAAAAGGAAATGGGATTAATGTAAAGTGAATGTAATACGGTCAGTGTGTGGTGGCATTGTGTTTGCTGAAGAGTGCTTTCCATGGTGTACCTGTAGAAATTTGCAAGAGTCTTTGGTGACATAATAGATCTCCTCAAACTCCTAATGAAATATAGCCGCTGTCGTGCCTTCTTTGCTATTCATCAATATGTTGGGCTCAGGGTAGATCTGCAGAGATGTTGACACCCGGGATCTTGAGACTGCTCACTCTTTACACTTCTGATCCCTTGATGAGGGCCACTGCATGTCCCCTTCCTGAATCCACAATCAGCTCCTCGGTCTTACTGATGTTGAGTGCAAGGTTGTTGATACGACACCACTCATGCAGATAATCTATCTTGCTTCTGTAAGCCTCCTCATCACCATCTGAAATTCTACCAACAATACTTGTGTTATCAGCAACTTTCAAGATGGCATCTGAGTTGTGCCACACTCAAATAGGTGTAGACAGAGTAAAGCAGTGGGCACCAGGGTTGATTTTCAGCAAGGAGGAGATGTTATTTCTGATCTGCACACACTGTGGCCTCCCAGTGAGGAAGACAAGGATCCAGTTCCAGAGGGAGGTACAGAGGCCTAGAATCTGCAGCTTGTTGATTGTACTCAATATTAAACAGCAATAAACAGCAGCTGTTTGTTGAATTGCTGTTGTTCAGAAGGTCCAAGGCCAAGTGGAGAGGCAGTGAGATTACATCTGCTGTAGACCTATTGTGGTGATAGGCAAATTGTAGCGGGTCAAGGTCCTTGCTTTGTCACGAGTTGACTCTGGTAATGACCAACCGCTCAAGGCACTCCACAACAGTAGATATAAACACACAGGGTGATAGTCATTGAGGAAGTTCACGCTGGGCACTTGTTAGATTGTCGCCCGTTTGAAGCAGGTGTGAACCTCCAACTGTAGCAGTAAAAAGATTGAAAATATCCTTAACCACTCCCAAACAGTACAAGTTGCAACTTCTTGCCAAGTTCCACAATGTAACCATGAGCCTGTGCTACGCAGCATTATGACTGCTCCTCCTGGCATGGGTTCAACTATATTTATTGCTGATAAAAATAGGACAATCGAAAAAGACAAAGCACAGGGATAGATTTCATGGTGTCTGAGCTGGTCCCCAATGAGAAGGTCAGAGCAGTCAGCCAGCAGAACCACATTGCTACCCTGATATGCACAGAAGGCTTCACCTGAATATCAAATGGAGAAGTATTACAACAGCAAACACAAAATGCTGGAGGAACTCAGAACTCAGCCATAACCATTGACTGCTTATTCTTTTCCAATGATGCTGCTTGACTTGCTCCTTCCTCCAGCATTTAGGATTCCCAGCATCTGCAGAATCTCTTGTGTTTAATATTTCAACAATGCAGCCAACACCCCAACATAAAAGTAAATAATGTTGTATTCCAGTTACTATCACGAGTGTGTAATGGAGCTATATTATAGACCACCCAGCAATCTGCAGGACTTAGAGGAACAAATTTGCAGAGGGTTTGCAGTCTGCTGCTAGAAACATAAAGTTAGCTATAGTACGAGGGGTGATTGATAAGTTCGTGGCCTAAGTTAGAAGGAGATGATTTATACAGCTCTCGTTATGTGACGTGCAGGTAAACTCTTTGAGTGATTATGCAGAAAGTTTGAAGTTAATAACTCATCTCCTTCTACCTTACGCCACAAACCTATCAATCATCCCTGATGCAGACACTTTCTGGAGCTCCAAGTTCAGTATGCTCCACAACCGCTGGACTAAGTGTGGAAGTGTAGGAGGGGACTATGTTGAAAAATAAATGTGATAAGTTCTCTAAAATTGACTCCTTCTACATTAGGCCACAAACTTATCAATCACCCTCGTAGGTGATTTTAACTTTCCACATATTGACTGGGACTCCCAGGACTAGATAGGATCGAGTTTGTCTAATGTGTTCAGGAAAGTTTCCTTCATCAGTACATAGAAGTTCCAGTGAGAGACTGCGCGATACTTGATCTGCTATTAGGGAATGAGAAAGAGGAGGTGACAGAAGTTTGTGTAGGAGTACACTTTGCATCTAGTGATCATAATGCCATTAGTTTTGGAGTAAATATGGAAAAAGAGGTCTGGTCTGTGGGTTGAGATTCTAAATTGGAGAAAGGCCAATTTCAATGGTATCAGAAAGGATCTGGCAAGTGTAGATTGGAACAGATTGTTTTCTGGCAAATGTGGGAAGCCTTCAAAATGAGATTTTGAGAGTACAAAGCTTGTATGTGCCTATCAGAATAATAGGTAAAGATAACAGGTTTAGGGAATCTTAGTTTTCACGAGTTATTGAGGCCCTGGTTAAGAAAACAAAGGAGGTGCTTACAGATGTAGGCAGGTAGGAACAAGTGAGGTTCCTATGGATTATAAGAAATGCAAGGGAACATTTAATAAAGAAATCAGGAGGGCAAAAATAAATAGCAAGGAATAAAATTTGTCTTCTGGAAGATCAGAATAATAATCCATGTATGGAGCCAAAAGAGATGGGGCAGATCCTCACTGTTTTTAAATCTGTATTTACTCAGGAGACAGACACAGAGTCTATAGACGTGAGGAAAAGCGGTACTGACTTCATAGATCCTATGCAGATTCCAGAGGAGGAGGTGTTGCGTCTGGAGGCAAAATAGGGTGGATAGATCCCCAGGCCTAAGAAGGTGTCCCCTCAAACACTTTGGGAGGCAAGTGCAGAAACTGCAGGGGGCCTAGCAGAGATATGTAAGCCATCCTTAGCGACAGGTAATGTACTGCAAGATTGAGGGATAGCTAATGCTGTTCCAATTTTTAAAAAAGAATCTAACAATAAACCAGGAAATTACAGGCTGGTGAGTTGACATCAGTAATGGGAAAGCTATTGGAAGATATTTTAAGGAACCGGAAATATGAGTATTTGGATAGATGTGGAATGATTAGGGATAGTCAGCTTGGCTTCGTGCATGGTAGGTCATGTCTAACCAAACTTACAGAGTTTTTTGAGGAAGTTATCAGAAAGTTGATGAAAGCAAGGCTGTGGCTGTTGTCTACATGGACTTTAGCAAGGTATTTGACAAAGTCCTACATGAGAGGTTGGTCAAGAAGGTTCAGTCGCTTGGCATTCAAGATGAGGTAGTAAACTGGATTAGACATTAGCTTTGAGGGAGAAGCCAGGGCGTGGTAGTAGACAGTTGCCTCTCTGACAGGAGGCCGTGACTAGTGGTGTGCTGTAGGGATTGGAGCTGGGTCTATTGTTTGTCATCTGTATCAATGATCTGGATGATAATGTGGTAAACTGGATGAGAAAATTTATGGATGACATCAAGATTGGGGTGTAGTGGACAGCGGGGAAGACTATTGGAGCTTGCAGTGAGATCTGGACCAGCTGGAAAAATAGCTGAGAAATGGAAGATGCAGAGAAGTGTGAGGTGATGCACCTCAGTCGGAGCAATCAGGGTAGGTCTTCCACAGTGAATGGTAGGAGACCGAGAAGTGCTGTAGAACAGAGGAATTTGGGAATAAAGGTCCTTAATTCATTGAAAGTGCTGCCACAGGTAGATTGGGTCATAAAGAAAGCTTTTGGCACATTGGACTTCATGAAGCAAAGTTGTGAGTACAGGAGATGGGATGTTATGTTGAAGTTGTATAAGACGTTGGTGAAGCCCAATTTCAAGTATTGTGTGCAGTTTTCATTACCTACCCGTAGGAAAGATGTAAGTAAGGTTGACAGAGTACAGAGAAAATTTACAATGATGTTGCTGGGACTGGAGGACATGGGTTATTAAGAAAGATTGAAAAGGTTAAGACTTTATTCCTTGGAATGCACTGTAGAAGACAGAGCAAATTTGGTGGAGGTATGCAAAATTATGAGGTATATAGATAGACTAAATGCAAGTAGTTTTATTCCACCAAAGTTGGGTGGGACTATAACCAGGGTTAAGGGTGAAAGATGTGCAGTTTAAGGGGAATATGAGGGGAAACTTCTTCACTCAGAGGATTGTGAGAGTGTGGAATGAGCTGCCAGCACAAGTGGTACAAGTGGGATCAATTTCAACATTTAAATGAAATTGGGATAGGTACATGGATGGTAGGGTATGGAGGGCCATGGTCCCAGTGCAGATCAATGGAAGTAAACAGTTGAAATGGTTTAGCACAGACTAGATGGACCAAAGTACCTGTTTCTGTGCTGTACTTTTCCATGACTCTATGAATGAGCAGGAGCTGACACTGGCACCATCATCTCTCTTACAAGATAACAGCCAATCCTTTATCTTAATATTTTTTGGCCTACATATGAATTTGATTGCATACATGCTCAAAGGGAATTTCAATCTCAATAATTCTGACAAAATGGAAACAGGCTACACACAAAATTCAAGAAATGAGTTACATTCAACACAAAGGAAATGAGAAGTTCAGTAAATGGGCAATTACAATGTAGAATAAATTGTTTGTGCATCAGATGGAATAAGAAAATTTAGAGCCTTTTGAAAAGTCATCTGATTGTGATTATTAAAGGTTACAAATGATGTGGAGTTATTGTACAGGTAACAAATGAGATAATTGGATGCGTGGCCCCTTCTGGCTGTAAGTACAATGAAAGGGATGGTTGTAATACTGGACAGACATTATTTTTTTTTAATTTATTCATGTCTCCTTAATCAGGCATTTGCAAATATGACATTGAGAATGCTTCAAATTAACTTATTGCTTCTCTGGAAAGAATATTAGCCCAAATTCTGCACTGAGATAACAATAACTTAACTTCCTTCCTCTTTAATTTATGGCACTTAAGAGTAAAGCAGCTTTGAATAACTACTTCAAGCTCCACAGTAATATATCTATATATTTTTCTGAAATTTTAGCAGTGGTTATGGGATCTTCAAGGATGTTTAATCTCCAAGGGAGCAAAGAGCTTTAAAACTGCTGGTAACATTTGAAGAGAATTTGAAGGTGATGACTTTTTGCCTGTATACAGTAGATGCAAATATTTTTGAAACTGCTGCCATGGAAATGCATTCCAGTGCAGTTAAATCTGTGCCAAAACAAATTCAGCAATGTTCATTCTATGCGTAGCAGCAGTGGTGTTTAATTGGTAAATACTTAAACTGAGACAAAATGTGCATCCAGATCTCTTAAATGCCATGCAGAATTTTATAAGTAAGCAGTTGGTTTTACTGTCAAATATTAACTCTGCATTTCTTACCACTAATTCACCCCTTTAATTTTCATGAGGCTAAATAAGAAATGTCAGAAATATCTATGAAGTGGAAGAGAGCACAACTAGATTAGTCAAATCATAATGAATAATGATTAGATTTTAAAAGCCTGCATTTTGGAGTAGGATCAAAAGACTGAGATAGGGAAGTATCTGCTGTTCTGAAGTTCTAGGTAAGAATTTTGCATTATGGATTTAGTTCCAACATTCACAGACAATGATTAAACAATATAGCTGTTCTAAAATGGAGGAAATAGCATTTTATCATTGTTGCTATAATGGTAATGCACACAAACTCAAACTATCCAGCATACATTAATTATAAGTTATCTTTCCTTTGCAATTGTTTTATTAAAACCATTGGCTTTTATAACAAAGTCAACAAATATACATATGTTCTTTCCTGTGTACTTAGATCAAGAATGTGCTACGGCGTGATGAATAAGTACCGTAATTTTCTTTGTTCCTGATAGAATGGCATGCTACAATTTGAAAATACTTCTGCATCTGAAAGGAGATTAGTCATAGTATGCTATCTTGAAATAGATGGAAGAGAATAATAAAAAGCATTTGATACAAATTCTTGGACTGCCTATCAGTTTTAGTCTGTTTTTTAATAATAGTTTTTGCAGCCTTGTTATATTAGGTGCTTTCTGAGACATGGAAACCCAGAATCAGATGGCCCACCCGCGTACAGGGATAGAGGGATTGTGATTTTACTGCCATTGAGAGTTTAGTTAAAGTCTACCAAAAGGGAGGAAGAAAATTACATTAATGAGCATTGACTTATATTAGTCTTACAAATTGCTTGTTACTCTACGATGGATTAATGCAGAGAGCAGCTGGGGATTTTTAGGAAGCACCAATCCAAGCAATAGCTCCAATTTTCAGGCACCTACTTTTCATTTGCATCTCGATAATAATACTTGTACTGGAGAGAGAGAGAGAGAGAAAAAACAAGAGTATTCAGGAGAGATCCAGCATGAAAGTGGGGAAAACTGCAACGAGAAAGCCACTTTTTTTGTTAATTCATTTGCTGTTAGTAGGCACTGCTAGCAGAGCAATAATTTATTGTCCATCCCTCACTTTCCTTTAAAAACTGATGTTGAACTGTTGGAGCCTTTGGTGGCTGGAGTACTCCCACACTTCTGTTAGTTAGGGAAATCCAGGAATTTATTCCTGCGACAATATAGGAAATATTATTTATTTTCAAGTCAGGTTAGTGTTACACACGGAAGGAAATTTGCAGGTGTTGGCAATCAAACATACCTCTCCTGATCCTTCTGTGGTGAAGTTCACAGCTAAGGAAAGCCCAATAGAGCTGCTTTGGTGCTTTTCATAGCAGTTGTATATCATCAGTGTTAAATGGAGTGAATATTTCAGGGAGACGGAGAAGGAAACAGTCAAACAGGTTGAGTCATCGTTGAATCACAGAGCAATACAGCATGAAAATGTGCCCTTCAGCTCAGCCTATCCATGCTGACAAAGAAGCTCATCCAGGTTGATCCCATATGCCCACATTTGACTCATAGCCCTCTAAACCTTTTCTATCCATGTAGCTATTCAAGTATCTTCTAAATGTTCTTGCCACAGCTGCATCTACAACTCCCTCAGGCAGCTTGTTCCGTACACAACGAAAAAGTTGCCCCTCAGGTCCTTTCTAGATGTTTCCCCTCTCATCTAAAATCTCTGCCCTCTCGTTTTTGATTCCCTCTCCCTGGGAAAAATGATAGTGTGCATTCACCCTATCTATCTATGCCCTTAAAGATTTGATACACCTCTAAAAGGACATCTCTCAGTCTTCTACACGCCAATGAATAAAGTTCTAGCCTACCCAACCTCCAGCTATAACTTTGGCTGTCAGAGAGTATAGCAATAGAGTGAGGTGGAGGATAAATGTGTGGCTGAGGGATTGGAGCAGAGGGCAGGGATTCAGATTTCCAAATCATTGGGGATCTCTTTTGGGGCAGGTGAGACCTGTACAAAAAGGACAGTTTGCACTTGAATCTGAGGGGGACCAATAGCCTGGGAGGGAGGTTTGTCAAGTCAAGTCAACTTTTATTGTCATTTCGACCATAACTGCTGGTACAGTGCATAGTAAAAATGAGACAACGTTTTTCAAGACCATGGTTTACATGACACAGTACAAAAATAAGACTAAACTATGCAATTAAAAAAACATAGAGAAAGCTATACTAGACTACAGACCTACACTGGACTGCATAAAGTGCACAAAAACAGTACCGGCATTACAATAAATAATAAACAGGACAGTAGGGCAAGGTGTCAGCCCAGGCTTCGGGTATTGAGGAGTCTGATAGCTTGGGGGAAGAAACTGTTATATAGTCTGGTCGTAAGAGTTCGAATGCTTCGGAGCCTTTTCCCAGACGGCAGGAGGGAGAAGAGATTGTATGACGGGTGCATGGGGTCCTTCATAATGCTGTTTCCTTTGCGGATGCAGCGTGTGGTGTAAATGTCCGTGATGGCGGGAAGAGAGACCCCGATGATCTTCTCAGCTGACCTCACTATCCGCTGCAGGGTCTTGTCATCCGAGATGGTGCAATTTCCGAACCAGGCAGTGATGCAGTTGCTCAGGATGCTCTCAATACAACCCCTGTAGAATGTGATGAGGATGGGGGGTGGGAGATGAACTTTCCTCAGCCTTCGCAGAAAGTAGAGACACTGCTGGGCTTTCTTTGCTATGGAGTTGATGTTGAGGGACCAGGTGAGATTCTTCGTCAGGTGAACACCAAGAAATTTGGTGCTCTTTACGATCTCTACCGAGGAGCTGTTGATGTTCAGTGGGGAGTGGTCGCTCCGTGCCCTCCTGAAGTCAACAACCATCTCTTTTGTTTTGTTCACTTTAAGAGACAGGTTGTTGGCTCTGCACCTCCTCTCTGTAAGCTGACTCGTCGTTCTTGCTGATAAGACCCACCACGGTCGTGTCATCGGTGAACTTGATGATATGGTTCGAGCTGTGTGTTGCAGCACAGTCGTGGGTCAGCAGAGTGAACAGCAGTGGACTGAGCACGCAGCCCTGGGGAGCCCCTGTGCTCAGTGTGATGGTGTTGGAGATGCTGCTTCAGATCCAGACTGACTGAGATCTCCCAGTCAGGAAGTCTAGGATCCAGTTGCAGAGAGAGGTGTTCAGGCCCAGTAGGCTCAGCTTTCCAATTAGTTTCTGAGGGATGATTGTGTTGAATGCTGAACTGAAGTCTATGAACAGCATCCGAACATATGTGTCTTTTTTGTCCAGGTGGGTCAGGGCCAGGTGGAGGGTGGTGGCAATGGCGTCATCTGTTGAGTGGTTGGGACGGTACGCAAACTGCAGGGGGTCCAGTGAGGGGGGCAGCAGGGTCTTGATATGCCTCATGACAAGCCTCTCGAAACACTTCATGATGATGGATGTAAGTGCAACGGGATGGTAGTCATTTAGGCAGGACACTGAAGACTTCTTCGGCACGGGGACGATGGTGGTGGCCTTGAAGCACGTTGGAATGGTGGCGCTGCTCAGGGAATGTTGAAGATGTCAGTGAGAACATCTGCTAGCTGGTCTGCACATCCTTTGAGCACTCTACCAGGAATGTTGTCTGGTCCAGCAGCCTTCCGTGGATTGACCCTGCACAGGGTTCTTCTCACGTCAGCCACGGAGAGACACAGCACCTGGTCATTTGTAGGAGGGGTGGACTTCCCCGCCGCCACGTCATTTTCTGCCTCAAACCGGGCATAGAAGTTATTCAGCGCATCTGGGAGAGAGGCATCACCTGCACAGTCAGGTGATGTTGTACTGTAATTGGTGATGTCCTGGATGCCCTTCCACATGCGCCGCATGTCGCTGCTGCCCTGGAAGTAACTGTGGATTCACTGGGCATGTGCACGCTTTGCCCCTCTGATAGCTCGGGACAGTTTGGCCCTCGCTGTTGTTAGAGCTGCCTTGTCGCCTGCTCTGAAGGTGGAGTTGCGGGACCTCAGCAGTACACGCACCTCCGCGCTCATCCATGGCTTCTGGCTGGCACGTTTAGTGATGGTCTTGGACAGAGTAACATCATCAATGCACTTTCTGATGTAGCTGGTCACTGATGCTGTGTACTCCCCTAAGTTGGTAGAGTCACCATCGGTTGCAGCCTCCCTGAACATGTGCCAGTCAGTGTTCTCAAAGCAGTCTTGAAGAGCAGAGATGGCTCCAGCTGGCCAGGTTTTCACCTTCTTCTGAATTGGTCTGGAGCGCCTGGCAAGCGGTCTGTATGCTGGGATTAGCATAACAGAGGTGGTCTGAGTATCCGAGGTGGGGGCGGGGCTCTGCCCTGTACACATCGGGGATGTTTGTGTAAACCAGGTCCAATGTGTTCTCCCCCCTCGTTGCAAAGTCCACATACTGATGGAATTTGGGGAGCACTGACTTAAGGTTCGTGTGGTTAAAATCACCACTAAGGCTATTGGCGAGAGTTTAAACTAGAATCGCTGGGGTGGGTGGGAACCTAACTGAAGAGACAGAGGAAGGGGCAGTTTGCTCACAAATAGAGAAAGCTTAGAGACAGTGCAAGAGGGAAGATAGGCAGGTGACAGGGAAGGGATGCACTCAGACCGATGGTTTGAGATGTGTCTATTTTAATGCAAGAAGCATCATGAACAAAGCAGGTGAGCTTAGGTTGTGAATCAGCATTTGGAGCTATAATGTTGTGGCCATTACAGAGACTTGGATGGCTCAGGGGCAGGAATGGTTACTTCAAGTGTCAGGCTTTAGATGTTTCAGAAAGGACAGGGAGGGAGGCAAAAGAGGTGGGGGCGTGGCACTACTGACCTGAGATAGTGTTGCAGCTGCAGAAAAGGAGGAAGTCATGGAGGGATTGTCTACTGAGTCTCTGTGGGTGGAAGTTAGGAACAGGAAGGGGTCAATAACTCTACTGAGTGTTTTTTATAAACCACCCAATATTAACAAGGATATTGAGGAGACAGATTCTGGAAAGGTGTAATAATATCAGGGTTGTTGTGGTGGGAGATATTAATTTCCAAATATTGACTGGCATCTCCCTAGAGCAAAGGTGTTAGATGTGTTCAGGAAGGTTTCCTGACACAATACGTAGATAAGCTCACAAGAGGAGAGGCTATACTTGATCTGGTATTGGGAAATGAACCTGGTCAGGTGTCAGGTCTCTCAGTGTGAGAGCATTTTGGAGATAGTGATCACAATTCTATTTCCTTTACCATAGCATTGGAGAGGGATAGGAACAGACAAGTTAGGAAAGAGTTTAATTAGAGTAAAGGGAAATATGAAGCTATCAGGCAGGAACTTGGTAGCATAAATTGGGAACAGATTTTCTCAGGGAAATGTATGGCAGAAATGAGGCAAATGTTCAGGGGATATTTGCGTAGGGTTCTGCATAGTGAGAACAGTGAGACAGGGAAAGGATGGTAGGGTACAGGAACTGTGGTGTACAAAGGCTGTTGAAAATCTAGTCAACAAGAAAAGAAAAGCTTACAGAAGGTTCAAAAAACTAGGTAATGATAGAGATCTAGAAGATTATAAAGCCAGTTGGAAGGAGTTTAAGAATGAAATTAGGAGACCCAGAAGAGGCCATCAGAAGGCTTTGGCAAGCAGGATTAAAGAAAACCCCAAGGCATTCTGCAAATAAATGAAGAGCAAGAGGATAAAATGTAAGAGAATAGGATCAATCAAGTATGACAGTGGAAAGGTGTGTATGGAACTGGAGGAGATAGCAGAGGTACTTAATGAAGATTTTGCTTCAGCATTCACTATGGAAAAGGCTCTTGGCGATTGTAGGTATTATTTACAGTGGACTGAAAAGCTTGAGCATATAGACGTTAAGGAAGAGGATATGCTGGAGCTTTTGGAAAGCATCAAGTTGGATAAGTCTCTGCTACTGGACAAAATATACCCCAGGCTATTGTGGGACGTGAGGGAGAGGATTGCTGAGCCTCTGACAATGATTGTCGCATCGTCAATGAGGATGGGAGAGGTTCTGGAGGATTGGAGGGTTGCAGGTGTTGTTCCCTTATTCAAGAAAAGGAGTAGAGATAGCCCAGGAAATTATAGACCAGTGAGTCTTACTTCAGTGGTTGGTAAGTTGATGGAGAAGATCCTGAGAGGCAGGATTTATTAACATTTGGAGAGGCTTAATCTGATTAGGAATAGTCAGCATGGCTTTGTCAAAGGCAGGTTGTGCCTTATGAGCCTGATTGAATTTTTTGAGGATGTGACTAAACACATTGATGAAGAAAGAGCAGTAGATGTAGTGTATATAGATTACAACAAGGCATTTGATAAGGTACCCCATGCAAGGCTTATTGAGAAAGTTAAGAGGCATGGGATCCAAGGGGATCTTGCTTTGTGGATTTAGAATTGGCTGGCCCACAAGAAGGCAAAGAGTGGATGTAGACGGGTGATATTCTGCACGGAGTTCAGTGACCAGTGGTGTGCCTCAGGGATCTGTTTTGGGACCCCTATTCTTTGTGATTTACATAAATGACTTGGATGAGGAAGTGGAGGGTTGGGTTAGTAAATTTGCCGATGACACAAAGGTTGGGGATGTTGTGGATAGTGTAGAGGGCTTTTAAAGGTTACAGCGGGACATCAATTGAATCCAAAACTGTGCTGAGAAGTGGCAGATGAAGTTCAACCCAGATAAGTGCAGGGTGGTGCATTTTGGTAGGTCAAATATGATGGCAGAATATAGTATTAATGGTAAGACTTTTGGCAGTGTGGAGGATCAGAGGGGTCTTGAGGTCCAAGTCCATAGGACACTCAAAGCTCCTGCGCAGGTTGACTCTATGGTTAAGAAGGCATATCGTGCATTGGCCTTCATCAACCATGGGATTGAGTTCAAAAGCCGAGAGGTAATGTTGCAGCTATATAGGACACTGGTCAGACCCCACTTGGAGTGCTGTGTTCAGTTCTAGTCACCTCAGTACAGGAACAATGTACCATAGAAAGGGTGCAGAGGAGGTTGTTATCTGGATTGGTGAGCATGCCTTATGAGAATAGGTTGAGTGAACTCAGCCTTTTCTCCTTGGAGCAACGGAGGCTGAGAGGTGACCTGACAGAGGTGTATAAGATAATGAGAGGCATTGACCATGTGGATAGTCAGAATCTTTTTCCCAGGGCTGAAATGGCTAGCACTATAGGGTACAGTTTTAAGGTGCCTGGGAGTAGGTACAGAGGAAATGTCAGGGGTAAGATTTTTATGCAGAGAGTGGTGAGTGAATGGAATGGGCTGCCAGTGACAGTGGTGGAGACAGATGTGATAGGGTCTTTTTAGAGCCTCCTGGATAGGTACATGGAGCTTAGAAAAATAGAGGGCTATGGGTAACCCTAGGTAATTTCTGAAGTAAGCACATGCTCGGCTCAGCTTTGTGGGCCGAAGGGCCTGTATTGTACTTTATGTTTTTTGTGCTTCTATGTTTCTAAATCCTGCCAACAATCTTGTACATCTCCTTTGAAATCTTTCCTATATTAGAGAAATGAAAACTGTACACAGTACTCCAGGTGTGGATTCACTAACATCTTCCTAGTTCCTAGAACCGTAGAATATTAAAGCACAGAAACAGGCCTTTTGGCCCTTCTTGGCTGTGCCGAACCATTTTTCTGCCTAGTTCCACTGACCTGCACCTGGGCCATATCACTCCAATCCCCTCTCATCCATATACCTGTCCAAGTTTTTCTTAAATGTCAAAAGTGAGCCCGCATTTACCACTTCATCTGGCAGCTCATTCCACACTCCCACCACTCTCTGTGTGAAGAAGCCCCCCCAGTGTTCCCTTTAAACTTTTCCCCCTTCACCCTTAACCCATGTCCTCTGTTTTTTTTCTCCCCTGGCCTCAGTGGAAAAAAGCCTGCTTGCATTCACTCTATCTATGCCCATCATAATTTTAGACACCACTATCAAATCACTCCTCATTCTCCTACACTCCAGGGAATAAAGTCCTAACCTATTCAACCTTTCTCTGTAACTCAGTTTCTCAAGTCCCGGTAACATCCTTGTAAACCTTCTCTGCACTCTTTCAACCTTATTAATATCCTTCCTGGAATTAGGTGACCAAAACTGCACACAATACTCCAAATTCGGTCTCACCAATGTCTTATACAACCTCACCATTACATTCCAACTCTTATACTCAATACTTAGATTTATAAAGGCTAATGTAGCAAAAGCTCTCTTTACGACCCTATCTACCTGTGATGCCACTTTTAGGGAATTATGTATCTGTACTCCCAGATCCCTCTGTTCTACTGCACTCCTCAGTGTCCTACTATTTACCTTGTATGTTCTACCTTGGTTTGACCTTCCAAAGTGCAATACCTCACACTTGTCTGCATTAAACTCCATCTGCCATTTTTCTGCCCATTCCTCCAACTGGTCCAAATCCCTCTGCAAGCTTTGAAAACCTTCCTCACTGTCCACTACACCTCCAATCTTTGTATCATCAGCAAATTTGCTGATCCAATTTGTCACATTATCATCCAGATCATTGATATAGATGACAAATAACAATGGACCCAGCACTGATCCCTGTGGCACACCACTAGTCACAGGCCTCCACTCAGAGTAGCAATCCTCCACTACCACTCTCTGGCTTCTTCCATTGAGCCAATGTCTAATCCAATTTACTACCTCTCCATGTATACCTAGTGACTGAATCTTCCTAATTAAACTCCCATGCAGGACCTTGTCAAAGGCCTTACTGAAGTCCACGTATACAACATCCACTGCCTTCCCTTCATCCACTTTCCTGGTAACTTCCTCGAAAAACTCTAATAGATTGGTTAAACATGACCTACCATGCACAAAGCCATGCTGACTTTTTCTAATAAGTCCCTGTCTATCCAAATACTTGTAGATCCTATCTCAGTATTCCTTCCAATAATTTACCTACTACCAATGTCAAACTTACTGGACTATAATTTCCCACCTTACTTTTTGAGCCTTTTTTAAACAACGGAACTACATGAGCTATCCTCCAATCTTCTGGCACCTGACCCGTGGATATCGACATTTTAAATATTTCTGCCAGTGCCCCTGAAATTTCAACACTAGTCTCCTTCAAGGTCTGATGGAATACCCTGTCAGGTCCTGGGGATTTACCTACTCTGATTTGCTCAAGACAGCAAGCACCTCCTCCTCTTTAGTCTGTATAAGTTTCATGACCTCCCTACTTGTTTGCCTTGTTTCCATAGACTCCATTCCAGTTTCCTTAGTAAATACAGATGCAAAAAACCCATTTAATATCTCTCCCATTTCGTTTGGTTCCATACATAGCCGACCACTCTGTTCTTCAAGAGGACCAATTTTATTCCTTACTATCCTTTTGCTCTTAACATACCTGCAGAAGCTCTTAGGATTATCCTTCACCCTGACTGTCAAAGCAACCTTATGTCTTCTTTTAGCTTTCCTGATTTCTTTCTTAAGTATTTTCTTACTCTTTTTATACTCCTCAAGCATCTTATTTCCTCCCTGTTGCCTATACATGTTATACATCTCTCTCTTCTTCTTTATCAGAGTTCCAATATCCCTCGAGAACCAAGGTTCTTTATTCTTATTCATTTTGCCTTTAACCCTGACAGGAACATACAAACTTTGCACTCTCAAAATTTCTCCTTTGAAGGCCTCCCACTTACCAATCACATCCTTGCCAGAGAACAACCTGTCCCAATCTACGCTTTTTAGATCCTTTCTCGTTTCTTCAAATTTGGCCTTTTTCCAGTTTAGTACTTCAACCCGAGGACCAGATCTATCTTTATCCATGATCAAGTTGAAACTAATGATGTTATGATCACTGGAACCAAAATGTTCCCCTACACACACTTCTGTCACCTGCCCTAACTCATTTCCTAATAGGAGATCTAATATTACATCCTCCCTAGTTTGTTCATCTATATATTGATTTAGAAAACTTTCCTGAACACATTTCACAAACTCTAACCCATCTAGACCTTTAACAGTATGGGAGTCCCAATCCTAGATTCTTTGTCCTGAGCGATGAAGGTATATCTTCTTCGCCACTCTGACTACCTGTGCAGGGAACTCTGCACCTGTACTTGTGGGTCCCTTTGTTCTACAACAGCATCCCAGGTGAAAGTCCTACCTGGTATGACTTCCCATAATGCAGTATCTCACTCTTATCGGATATCTCAAACATTTGCCAATCCTCGGTCCAGTACCTAGCTGATCGAGATCCTCTTAAACCTACTTCAATGTTTGATATTGAGCTACCAAAGTGCAGTTGGAATTGAACTCAGCCAGCCAGTCTTGACTTGCATTTTGCACACTGGGAAAGACTTTCCACTTTCCAGTTGGTGAGTTTCTCATTACAGGATACCCAGGCACTGCTCTGTTCATACATCCAACACAATTTATACAGGTTTGTCAGGAATGAAGACTGCATAGTTTGCTGTGGGATCAATATCATCACTGTGAGGGAAGATGGTTAGCTCAAGGAACTATGTTATGGGTGCAACCTCCTCTGGAGGTGTCAATCTACCGGTAATTGGGGCACCACATTCCTGCTGTGGGCTTGCTACCAAGAATGAGCTGGTTGGCTGTCTCAATGAATCCCCTCATGGAATAATGGGGCACCTCATGACATTTCAGCTCACACTAATACAGAATGTGGCATCAGTATTTACCTCAGTTCTAAAATCTTTTACTCCAGTCTCAAGAACAAACAATGAGGGATAAAGTGAGCAACTTCAATGTCAGTGTTAGAAGAGACTCACCCTCTGGCAAAATGTGATCAGAAAGGAGACAATAGAGGGAAGCTAACTCTTGCAGAGTCTTCCTGACAAAATGCCTGGACTGCTATCTTGTCATGATCCAACAAACACTTTGTTTCATTCTAAAGGACATCGCTAGACTTCATGGTAAAATTGCAAATCCAGGCTTTGGAACTTGTTAGATTATATCATCTTCAGAGTAGATCACAATGATGCCCACATCATTTGAACCCACTGTGTAATCCATTCTGTTATCTCTATTGACCTGCCTCAAAGCCAAAAGAAAATCAATACTAGTGTTTCAACAACCTTACCAAAAATCACTTCTCAGATAAATCACAACCCTCAGGTGTCCAAAGTGCCCCAAGTTTTATTATAATTGGCACCGGGCATGAGACTCTCTGCTTCTCTACCAAAAGGGAAAAAAGGACCAGTGCAATGAGAGCGACTGGAAGATCTAGGAGCTAATTAACTGCAAACTCAAGGTATTCTTGGATGGGAAACTCCACCATAGGAAATGAAACAACTCTCCAGGCATATAAACATTGAGATCTAACAGAAAACTGGATTCAAAGGGTTCATTAAATCTTTAATAACTCTGAATTCCTCGGGCTCCTCAGTGCTTCCAAGGCCATCTTTGGTCCAAAGACCCAAAGGCTCAAGCTATTAAGACCCAAGAATTGAGTGACAGAGACTAATTTATTGAGAACAAAAAGACAGTGAACACCCAATAGACGGAACACTTTGAAGAATGCCTCTGACTCTGTCTCCAGCCTGATTATTTGATAATCAATAAGCACTTATGCTACTCTGTACCATTCTCGCTATCTCAATACAACCTTTGCAAAATTGTCCAAACACATTGGCAGGAGAAGTGAAATGTCAGCATTCTCTCTGGGGTCCTGTTGAATGACCCAACAATGAGTCCGAGTCACACTTAGAGTAATCACCTCTGTTGGGCTGACCACGTAGTTTCCATGTCCGGTACCAGACTCCAAAAACACATATTCTATTCCAAGTCCAAGGTCTGTGTTCCAAGATCAAGCCTCCTTCAAAGAGTGAAACATCCCCACTGATTTATAGAAATCATGGCAAAATAGAGAAATAGCATACAGAGTGACACTGCGAACCCTGAGTCTGTGTCAAGGATGCAGAAAAGACAAGCACGCATGATGAATTGAGTGCACCATTTTCGAAGTTCCCCAGACACTTGCTCCATCAATCACCTCCTGCCCACCTGTTGCAGCGTCTGTGGGATGAACACTGACCTCATCAGTCACCATAACTCATGGAGTGGAGTGAAAACAAGTCATCCTCAATTCCAAGGGACCACCAAAGAAGAAATGTATGTGGGTGTTCTAGGCGATTGCTTTTGTTAGCCTACAGCAAGCAAGAGCAGAACAGAGCCATTTAAAGTTGTTACATGTGAAGTTTGATAGCTAGTTAATCATATCTGGGCAGTTGATTGGATAGCATTAATCCCTCTATGTAATGCTAGTTCAGGGCAGGAGTTGGGAAGTCAGCTCCTATCCAATGGCATCGTCATTACCAATCCACTTCTGTTGGTCCATTCAATAAATAGGCACATCTTCCATATCCCATATGAAAGCCATGTATTCCCATTACAGGCACAAACACAAAACTTTTGTGACACACTGATACCACAGCCAGGATGATTGCTCTCAGCATCCAGGCTGACTTCCTCTGAATTAAGCCATTGTGGTGGATGGACAAGCAATATCTTTAGACAGGACTTTTGGAGTCAGCCATGTCCCATTTCCTCCAAGTACAACTGGATCCTTCTCCAATGGGACAGGGAATGATATTCAATAACAATGAAAACCATTCAAGCAAAGTGGATGTAGAGCACCATATGCTACTCACTTTGCTGGTGACAATTTTTCTGTTGGCATGCAAAATGTGAGGTCTTCATTTCAGATGGAAGCATAATTAGCAGTGCTTAGCTGATCTACAGATGGTAAGACTCTTACTACCCTAGTATTTTCCACTGAAACCCTCAGTAACATGCCCCACATCATTATCATGTTGACAGCATTTCAAGATTTGGCTGGATCTAAAAGTTTATTCCTGAGTTATTCCAAAGTACTCCGGAAGTCCAACATACATGATTCAGATCCTTTATTTAAAAGGAAAATCTCAGTGCTGTCATTACAGAGTTTGTACATTCTCTCCATGACCATCTGAGTTTCCTGTGGCTGTTCTGGTTTCCTCCTATATTCCAGATTAGAAAACATAGAATATAGAACAATACAGCACAGTGCAGGCCATTCGGCCCACAATGTTGTGTCAGCCCTTAAACCCTGCCTCCCATATAACCCTCCACCTTAAATTCCTCCATATACCTCAGGATGATCATAATGATATACATCATTAAGATATGTGAATTGTGGCCATACTATGTTGGCACCGGAAGCATGGTCCAGTGCAATCCCCGCTGATTTTATTTGATGCAAATGACGCATCTCGCTATATATTTCAATGTATATGTGACAAATTAAGTTAACCTTTAAAAAGATTATCTAACATGAATTTTCTTTCCCTTCTCAAGTAGTCCTCAGGATGATTTGCTTTCACTCCAGTCCTGGAGATGGTTGATGAAAGTAATGTCAGAACTGAAGACTCTTCTACGGATGGGGCAAGAGGTGGGTAGTTTGCGATAGTTTGGTAGTCAATTCCGTCCACTGCTTACATAGGCTTCTTGTGTGTTCCTGATGTTCTCAAGGTTCTCATTATCGCTACTGAAGTTCTTGCATCATTCTTCCTCAAAGCATTCATGACTGAATATGGTAGACCTGTAGTGGTTTGATTTGATCCATTGGCTGTGAGGTTGTTCAGCTCTATTACAAATTGTATTTGTTGTTCATTAAGCTGCAAAATGCAGCCCCATTAGATTGGTATTTCTTCATTTTTGGGTATGCCTTCTGTTGCTTCTGGCAATCCTCACCCGCTTCCTGAGAAGTTCCTGAGAATTGTAGGAGATGGTGGTGGACTTTAGGAGATCTAGGCCTCATATGGAGCCAGTGATCATTAATGGAGAATGTGTGGAGCAGGTTAAGACCTACAAGTATCTGGGAGTACAGTTAGACGAGAAGCTAGACTGGACTGCCAACACAGATGCCTTGTGCAGGAAGGCACAGAGTCGACTGTACTTCCTAAGAAGGTTGGCGTCATTCAATGTCTGTAGTGAGATGCTGAAGATGTTCTATAGGTCAGTTGTGGAGAGCGCCCTCTTCTTTGTGGTGGCGTGTTGGGGAGGAAGCATTAAGAAGAGGGACGCCTCACGTCTTAATAAGCTGGTAAGGAAGGCGGGCTCTGTCGTGGGCAAAGTACTGGAGAGTTTAACATCGGTAGCTGAGTGAAGGGCGCTGAGTAGGCTACGGTCAATTATGGATAACTCTGAACATCCTCTACATAGCACCATCCAGAGACAGAGAAGTAGTTTCAGCGACAGGTTACTATCGATGCAATGCTCCTCAGACAGGATGAAGAGGTCAATACTCCCCAATGCCATTAGGCTTTACAATTCTACCGCCAGGACTTAAGAACTTTTTAAAAGCTATTATTAATGCTTTTTGAGATAGTGATTTAGATGTATATCATATTTTTTTACTGAGTTAAGTATCGTATGTAATTAGTTTTGCTACAACAAGTGTATGGGACATTGGAAAAAAGTTGAATTTCCCCATGGGGATGAATAAAGTATCTATCTATCTATCTATCTATCTATCAATATACAATCATCAATGAACAAAGTCTAGTCAAAGTCAATATTGAGTTTATTGTCATAGTAAATTAGCAAGGATGTAATGTTGAATCTTTATAAAGCACTGGTGAAGCTTCACCTGGAGCATTGTGAACAAGTTTGGGCCCCATAGAAAGGATGCATTGAAACTGGAGAGGGTTCAGAAGAGGTTCACATATATGATTCCAGGATTAAACAGCTTGTCATATGAAGACCGTTTGATGGCTCTGGGCTTGTATTCACTAGAATTCAGAAGAATGAGGGGTGAACTAATTGAAACCTGATGAATGGTGAAAGGCCTTGATAGAGTGGATGTGGAGAGGATGTTTCCTATGCTAGCATTGTCAAAGACCAGAGGTCTCAGAATACAGGGGCGTCCTTTCAGAACAGAGATGAGGAGGAATTTCTTTAGCCAGAGAGTGGTGAATCTGTGGAATTCATTGCCACAGGTGCTGTAGAGGCCAAGTCTTTATGTATATTTAATGAAGAGGTTGATAAATTCTTGATTGGTCAGAGCATAAAGGGGGGAAGGCAGGAGATTGGGGCTGAGAGGAAAAATGGATCAACCATGATGAAATAGCGGAGCAGACTCAATGGGCTAAATGGCCTAATTCTGCTCTAATATCTTATGGACTTATGGTCTTACATGTCTGTAAAGGTAAAACTTACAGTATTACAGGCACATAGCATAATTTGAGTGAATGTTTGAACGAATGTCATAGGTGTAACAATTGAAGATTCATGGACCTTGTACTTTGTCCTGAAAACTTCCTGCTGCAACGTCCTGGTCTGATATAAATAACCTTCAACAACGACAATAATATTCCTTTAGATGAGTTATCCCACTAATGAGTGGAAAGTTTTATATGTTATCTATTGCCCTCAGTATTTATTTCCCTGACAGCACACAATCCAGTGCTGCTTTGTTATCAAATCTCTCTCCTCTCTTCTAGAATTTAGCTCTTGTCAATTGTGGACTAAGTCTGTGATGAGCCTGAAACTAAGTCGCCCTGATAAACTGTATCTGAGCATCAGTGAGCAGGCTATTCGTGAGTAAGTGTCCATTTTCTAACTCCTGCCATCGCTCTTGATGACTGCTGGCTGATAGAGCAGTAATTAATTGGAGTGGATTTGTCCTATTTATCTTGGACAAGACATAGCTGGACAATTTCCCTGTGTTTTCAGATAAGTGCATTTGTTCCAACTGCACTGGGACATCTTGGCAAAAGCATAGGTTTTGGGTACTCCAGCCAGGAGATTTTCTAGTCCCATGGTCTTTACTGTATGCAATGTTCTTAATTACCTTTTCACTTCATGTGGAATGGCCCAGGTTAGCTGAAGATGACTTCTGTGATGATGATCTCAACTAAAGTGAATCATCCCATCAACTACTCAGGCCAAAGAAGGCTGCAGATGCCTTATTTTATGTTTATTGGGCTTCAGTACAGCTGAGGGTAGGGATGCTGGTTGGAGCTTCCTCTCCTCATTTACTGCTTAATTATCCACCACTGTTCAAAACTGGCTGCAAAGATTTAATCAGAACTGTTACTTGTAGGATTACACCATATTCCTTCTGCTGTTTTGCATGCATGTTGGATATGGAACAATCAATCTGCAGTCAGGAAGTTAAACATGGTTAATATACTGACTAGTAATTTATTTTGTATTTATAGTAAGTAACTTAAAATAAGTATTTGGCCCAGGACTTTAGAAGGAACTTCACCAGTGATTAAATGGATTTTTATATACTTCTCAGAGCTGACAGTTCATTCAAAAGACAAGGCTTTGCAGCTCTACTCTTTCATCTGAAATGGATTACTCATATTTCTTTATGACATATTCATCCAACCTATTGAATCTATTTCAGCTTACAAAGTAATCTCAGCTCCCCAATAATTTTCCCCATAAACTCTTGCCATTTTTCGATAAATTTGATCATCTACATTACACTGGGGACAACGTAAATTGGCCAATTAATGCACCAACCTGCATGCCGTTCGGATGTTGGTGGAAACCCCCATGGCCACAGAGGGTGCACACAAACTCTGCGCCCATACAACAGAGGTTAGGACTGAACCTAACTGTGGGACCAGCTGTGTTAACTGAGATACTTGTGCTGAGTTCCCTGGAACAGATTTTACAATAGAGAGGAAAATGCCTTCCTTGATTGTCTGTGGGAATATGATTTTAATGCAAGGGCATAAAATAGGAAAACTTGGATAGTAGAAAACACAGTCACTGGCACCTGCCAAGATATTGCATTTATGGTTTCTAAGATCCACCACAGACCTTGATCTTAATGTCTCAACATGACAGATTGATCAGAGAATGGCACAACTTCTTTGTTAGTACTTCGATGCTTTAAACCAGCAGTTTGAAGAGAAAAGCTATATGCAGGTCAATGCAGGCTCTCACTGGTCACCGCCATGGTTAATGCTCCAGTGAACCTTCTGACCCGAATCCCCACAGGCATCGTGTAAAATAAGGATTTCTCGTATCAAAAAAGAAAGAATTTATCAGCTTTTCTGGTAGGCAGCTTGCGAGAAGAAAGGTAGTATCAACAGTTCTCCCTTCTGTGGTAATGGTATCCTTTAAAATAGCGTCACAGCATGCTGTTCCTGATCAATGACATTTGAATTCACACTGATTTAGTTCAGATAGACAATATACCATCTTGAAAATGTCAGTCTCATTGCATTAAACTTTCCTTACATTTCATATTTTACACTATTGATTTAGAACAGTATGTGGTTGTGTTTGGTGTAACTACTAATTTAAAGCATGAATATTAAGAATCTTGAATATTTTAAGTGGTTCAAAGGAATACCGCAACTTTATAAAGTCAAATTATCAAAATTGCTAGATGTCAGTTTTACTGGACAGAAATAGCTGAGCCTTCTATGACTCAATCACTTTTATGCTGCTTCAAACAGAAATACACTATGCATACAGGACATTCATAACTTATTTATAGATTTTTTTAAAATCCCAATTATAATAGATTTCTTTTTCTGTGATATAGTTTCATGTTGGATCTTAGTGTCTGGTTGCTTAACCTATTTTTTTTGTCTGTTCTTGGTTAGCATCCTAAATCAGAATGTTGTGAGTCACTGCAAAGGAATCAGCACAAATGAAGTTTGTCACTCCTCAGTGCAGTACTGAGAGAATACTGTTCTGTCTGAGGTGTTATTTTTCAGATTAGACAATAGACAATAGACAGTAGGTGCCGGAGTAGGCCATTCGGCCCTTCTAGCCAGCACCGCCATTCACTGTGATCATGGCTGATCATACACAATCAGTACCCCGTTCCTGCCCTCTCCCCATATCCCTTGTCCCCGCTTATCTATAAGAGTTCTATCTAACTCTCTCTTGAATGCATCCAGAAATTTGGCCTCCACTGCCTTCTGGGGCAGAGCATTCCACATATCCACCACTCTCTGGGTGAAAAAGTTTTTCTGCATCTCTGTTCTAAATGGCCTACCCCTTATTCTTAAACTGTGGCCTCTAATTCTGGACTCACCCATCAGCGGGAACATGCTTTCTGCCTCCAGCGTGTCCAATTCCTTAATAATCTTATATGTTTCAATCAGATCCCCTCTCATCCTTTTAAATTCCAGTGTATACAGACCCAGTCGCTCCAATCTTTCAACATATGACAGTCCCGCCATTCTGGGAATTAACCTTGTGAACCTACGCTGCACTCCCTCAATAGTAAGAATGTCCTTCCTCAAACTTGGAGACCAAAACTACACACAATACTCCAGGTGGGGTCTCACCAGTGCCCTGTACAGCTGCAGAAGGACCTCTTTACTCCTATACTCAATTCCTCGTGTTATAAAGGCCAGCATGCCATTAGCTTTCTTCACTGCCTGCTGTACCTGCATGCTTGCTTTCATTGACTGATGTACAAGAACACCTAGATCTCGTTGTATTTCCCCTTTTCCTAACTTGACTCCATTTAGATAGTAATCTGCCTTCCCGTTCTTGCCACCAAAGTGGATAACCTCACATTTATCCACATTAAACTGCATATGCCATACATTTTCCCACTTACCCAACCTGTCCAAGTCACCCTGCATTCTCATAACATCCTCCTGACATTTCACACTGCCACCCAGCTTTGTGTCATCGGCAAATTTGCTAATGTTACTTTTAATCCCTTCATCTAAATCATTAATGTATATTGTAAACAGCTGCGGTCCCAGCACCGAACCTTGCGGTACCCCACTGGTCACAGCCTGCCATTCCGAAAGGGACCCGTTAATCGCTACTCTTTGTTTCCTGTCAGCCAGCCAATTTTCAATCCATGTCAGTACTCTGCCCCCAATACTATGTGCCCTAATTTTGCCCACTAATCTCCTATGTGGGACTTCATCAAAAGCTTTCTGGAAATCCAGGTACACTACATTCACTGGCTCTCCCTTGTCCATTTTCATAGTTACATCCTCAAAAAACTCCAGAAGATTAGTCAAGCATGATTTTCCCTTCATAAATCCATGCTGACTCGGACTGATCCTTCTACTGCTATCCAAATGTGTCGTAATTTCCTCTTTTATAATTAACTCCAGCATCTTTCCCACCACCGACATCAGGCTAACCGGTCTATAATTCACTGTTTTCTCTCTCCCTCCTTTCTTGAAAAGTGGGACAACATTAGCCACCCTCCAATCCGCAGGAACTGTTCCTGACGAAGATCAATCTTTCGGGTGGATGTTAAAAGATCTCTCAGCACTACTTCAAAGAAGAGCAACTGTGGTGCTTTGTATTGCCATATCAATATTTATTCCCCAATCTACATCAGCAAGAGAAACTTATCTTGTCATAGTCCCCTTGCTGGTTGTAGGAGCTTACTGGGCCAAAAAAACAGATATTGCTTTTATCATATACATGCCACGGAATGGAAGTATTGTACAGGGCTATGCAATTTCACAAATAATAAGGATGAAAGAGTTCCTGCTGGTAATGGGGCCCTTTTATTTTAACTTTCTTTGACAAAATTGAGAGAAACATGTTGCAAATGATGATATTTGCACAATGGACAAACGTTAATATAACTGCACATAAACTTCTCAACCAGAGAAAATACACTTAATACTATCTTCTTACAGTTCCCAACAGTTAACATCCTTATTAATGATGCTTTGCTAATTCAAATGTAAAATGTGCAAAACTCCAATAAGTGGCATCATTAATTATTATAGAACCTGTTTTGCTAACCTATTTATGTGTTGACACATTTGCTTTCAGTATACAAACATTTAATGATTGTAAGGAATGTCAGTATGTCTTTCAAGGTGCATTTTCGTGGCACAGGATTTCTAGATCCTCATCTAATGGGATCTGCAGCAGTCCTGTTAATTGGATTTGTATAACTAAACTTGTCTTAAAATTCACCTGCATTTAAGAGAGCTAAGGATGATGCACTATCACCTGACTGGCAGACCACCGTACGTGCGCTTGCAACACTGTGTGTCAGACAGAGTGGTCAGCAGCACTGGGGCTCCACAGGGGACTGTCCTGTCTCCCTTTTTCTTCACCATCTACGCCTCAGACTTCAACTACTGCACAGAGTCTTGCCATTCTTCAGAAGTTTTCTGATGACTCTGCCATAGTTGGATACATCAGCAAGGGAGATGAGGCTGAGTACAGGGCCATGGTGGGAAACTTTGTCACATGGTGTGAGCAGAATCAGCTGCAGCTTAATGTGAAAAAGACTAAGGAGCTGGTGGTGGACCTGAGGAGGGCTAAGGCACCAGTGACCCCTGTTTCCATCCAAGGGGTCAGTGTGGACATGGTGGAGGATTACAAACACCTGGGGATACGAATGGACAATAAACTGGACTGGTCAAAGAACACTGAGGCTGTCTACAAGAAGGGTCAGAGCCGTCTCTACTTCCTGAGGAGAATCAGGTCCTTTAACAACTGCCGGACGATGCTGAGAATGTTCTACGAAGCTGTGGTGGCCAGTGCTATCACGTTTGCTGTAGTGTGCTGGGGCAGCAGGCTGAGGGTAGTGGACACCAACAGAATCAACAAACTCATTCGAAAGGCCAGTGACGTTGTGGGGGTGGAACTGGACTCTCTGACGGTGGTGTCTGAAAAGAGGATGCTGTCCAAGTTGCATGCCATCTTGGACAATGTCTCCCATCCACTCCATGATTAGGCACAGGAGTACGTTCAGCCAGAGACTCATTCCACCAAGATGCAACACAGAGCGTCATAGGAAGTCATTCCTGCCTGTGGCCAACAAACTTTACAACTCCTCCCTCGGAGTGTCAGACACCCTGAGCCAATAGGCTGGTCCTGGACTTATTTCCACTTGGAATAATTTACTTATTATTATTTAATTATTTATGGTTTTATATTGCTATATTTCTACATTATTCTTGGTTGGTGCAACTGTAACGAAACCCAATTTCCCTCGGGATCAATAAAGTATGTCTGTCTGTCTGTCTATCAGTGTATCAGATTCTGCCTGAATTGAACTGTAATAATGTAGCAAAGTAACATGGGGACGAATAAAACTTGCAAAGCCTTACAAACTTCAACCAGTGTCTGTTTTCCTGCTGCACTGAAAAAGTAACTGGACAAATATGGGTTAAGTTGCCTGATGAAGTCTGAAGCGCTTGGTAACCTGTGACATTCCACAAATTATTTTGTCTTGTTTTTATATGCAACTCCACTGTAGACATTTAGGAGACAAATCCTCGTAAGAATATTAGCTCAGCAGTATGGAATCTTGGTTTTTCATTTCATCTAACAGATTCCTAATCACCCGGCATCAATTTTATGCATTTGTTCCATGAGTCAGAAAGAGAAATGGAAATCAACACTGGAAATCTGAATTTACATCCACCTCAGTCTTGAATTACCTGGTTATCTTCAGCACACAGCGTTCTTGTTCTGAAAAAGGTGAAGGAAATTTCTGGCTCAGCGGATCTCACTGCTTGTTACACTGAAAGTTGATTTCTTCGATCACTTGATCAATAACACCATGTTCCATCAGAACCCATTTACAAAACTGTATCCCTCTAAATCTCTGAAAAACAACATGTTGCCATTTCATCAAGCTGTAGTTAAAGATCAACGGCTGAGTTTTTTTCCAGCATTTACTATTTTTTTTATCAATTACTGCTCGCTGGATTTGAAGGAATTCTTAAACCTTTAAACTTTTTAAATTAATGTTAGCGCTTTCCTTTATAATTTTTCTCCCTTCCCTCTTGTTTTCTGTTACGGTGTTTGAACTATTTATCTACAAGTCCACAGTCAGACAACCATGGGCAAGGCGTGACCTTGTCCATGGAAATGACACTTAGTGCCATCACCATGGATGTACAGCAACACAACATTTTGAGATCAGAATCAGGAAATGGGTAGAGGATATATGCCCACCCTGGGTTCTGTGGGCAGACCTTTGAGGACTTACATGTCTGATGGTTGAGTTTCTCCGAAGCTGCCTTTGGGCGCCCCTGCCAGCTGCAACACTGTGGCATGTGGAATCAGTTCACTTCACAGAACCACTTTATCTGTGGCAATTAAACTGACAGGCATCATTGTATACAGACCCAGATCCTTCCAGGTAGCCTCGGGGTGGTGCATTAACCGAGAAACTGTCAGGACCTATAGCCATGGGGATTCATATCTGCTTTCATAAATCAACAGAATTCATTTATGTCAACATGATTTCCAGGCTGCCTGACCATGGCAGGGAAAGCTGCAAGATATCCTGACTCCACAGGTGTTCACAGGTGTTCTATGTCACTAAAGGTGCCAACCAAACAGCAACTACTTATGCTGCAGGAAAATATTATTCCTTTCCCTGGACATTTTGCTCACCTATTCTAAATGTCTTTCTATCTCCTCTCTTAACCCTGCAAGAGACTTCAGAGCAAAGTGTCAAGAGGAAAAGTAAACCATTTACCCTGGCTGTCTTTTATGCTATCTATCAAAATACTAGCTGATCATTTACCTCATGCCAAATTTCCATAACTATCCCTGAACTTCCCATAATCTCCTAAATCTATTGCTCTCTCTCTATGACTCTATAAGTTTGGATAATTACATGCATGGAGGGGTATGATGGGCTGTGGTCCAAGCGCATGTCAATGGGACTAGGCTGAATAACCGTTTGGCAAGGTCCAGATAGACTGAAGTGGCTGCTTCTATGCTGAAGCTACCTATGACCCGGTTTTAAATGAAATTAATTAAGGAGCCTTCACAGAAGTCCCAGGTTGAGAATTGAAAAGATTCATGGCCCTTGAAGTGAAGAATCCTCTCATCTCAGTCCTTAATGGTCTCTTCCATTCCAAGTCTGTGACTGCTGGATCCACATTTCTTCGTCAGGGGAAACACCTTCCCTGCATCCACACCATAGTGCCACGTGAGAATCCCAGAAATTTCAAAGAGATCACTTTTCATTACTCCTAACTCCAGAGAGTACAGAACACAGTCCTTCAATCTCTTCCCATACGACACAACAACAATCCCCAAAAGCAGTCCAGTGAATATTTGCTACACTCCCTCAATGTAGTACACATCTTTTCCTTGTCAGGGAGACCAATTATCGAACATTACTCCACAGGAACAAGCCCTTCAGCCCATGATGTCTATGCCATACACAATCCTAAATTAAAGTAAGTCTCCTCTCTTTACATATGATCCATATCCCTCCAATTTCTGCATATTCATGTGCTTACTTAAAATTTTCCTAAGTGTCACTATCATATTGGCTTCCACCAGTACCCTGGCAGCCCATTTCTCTCTTTGTAAAAGAAAACTTGCCCCACACATCACCTATAAACTTTCCTTAAATAAATATCCTCTAAAATTTGACAATTTACTCTGGGAAAAAGATTCAGACTGCCTTCCCTATCTATCTCATGGCTAACATGAAGTAGGTACGGAGGAGATGTCAGGGGTTAGTTTTTACGCAGAGAATGGTGAGTGTAAGGAATGGGCTGCTGGTGACAGTGGAGGAGGCGGATACAATGGGGTCTTTTGAGAAACTCCTGGACAGGTACATGGAGCTTAGAAAAATAGAGGGCTATGAGTAACCCTAGGTAATTTCTAAAGTAAGTTCATGTTTGGCACAGCATTGTGGGCCGTAGGGCCTGTATTGTGCTGTAGGTTTTCTATGTTTCTATGATTCTATTACAGCTTTCAGAATTTTATAAGCATCCATCAAGTCTCCCCTTGGTCTCTGACATTACAGAACAATCATTTCAAGTTTGTCCACCCTCTCATTTAGAGCAAAAGCCCTCTAATCCAAGCACCATCCTGGTAATGCTCTCCTGTATGCTGTCTAAAGCCAACACATCCTTCCGACAATATGGCGACTAGAATGGTACATCATACTCCAAGTGAGGCCTCGTATAGCTGCCACATGAATTCCTGATTCATATACTCAGTGCACCCATCGATGGAGACAAGTATGCTATACCCCTTCTTGGATGTGTGGTAAGTTGAGTGAGAGAACAACAAAAATAAAATAGATTAATATAAAATCGGGGTTGTCCAAACGCAGTTGACAGAAGAGAATGTTTCCATGATGTACCTCATAATTCTATGCCATCCAGTCAGATGAAATTTACACAAGACCCCTTTAATCCATTAAGTCCTCGGCAAAGAGAAGCTGATGCCAGTTACCCACATTTTGATGTGATTGATGTTTGGTTTGATGGAGTTAAGTGGTGGAGCTCACTGTGAGCAGGAGAGAAAGATTGCAATGACCTTGTCTATCAGCTTGAGTGTTCGCTTTATCTGTTTGCAAGGTTTGCTAACACAATAACAATGGAGGAGTCTTCATGCACAGAAGGTTAATACCTTTTCTTTGGGAAACAAGTAAATGCAGTAAAAATAAATTTCAAAGTTAGCAGTGGAATACTGGATAGGTTTGTGCATAGATAAAGTGTTCCTTTCCTACTTTAGCAGTCATTTGTTCACTGTTTTCTTTGAAATAACAAAGAGCTACATTAGTGTATGGTAAACCTCAGCAGACTAAGTTCTATCTCATTCCCAAAGTTGAGAAATAGTTGCTGCCTCTCCAACTGTTAGGCAAAATAATTGAGAGGTTAGCCTCACAGTGCAGAGAACAGCCTGAACTGGGTATTTATTTATCACTGTAAACACTTACCATCAATGAACCAAAGAGCAGTGGAACTGTGGGCTAAATTATTTTTTTAAATTGTGCATAGCATGTACTGATATTATACTTCACAAACCAAAGTATTAAAAACAGATTTGGCACATTCCTGTTGCTCTGCTTTACTTTGGCAATTATACATAAATATCATATCTCTCATAATCATATATTTTCATTTCCTTATCCAACAAACCATTACTGTTAACTCCATACCCTCTGAAACTGAAATAAATTCAAACTGATTTCAATTTCAAAAGACCGTGATTCCCGCAAAGATGTCCCATAATGCTTCTCAGAGCTGTCACGGTAAGTATATGGAGGATGTGGTTATATTCCATTAGTTTTAAAACAGAATTCAAAGCACTGTAACTTACACAATGGAAAGCAATGCAATTAAATTTACAGGAAATGACAGATCGATATTGAAAACCAAATGGAATTCACGAAGATATGGCATGTTCTCTTTACAAATCAGTATCAACTATAAAACTGTGTTGTCTGTTCTCTCTAATTATATCAATGTCATTTTTCAGCTGGGCAAGGCATTATGGGGAATGGTGTTAATGAGTTGCAAAGTTACAGTTTTCAGATTATGTTACGTGCTGTGCCATGAAGAAAATCTCTGATTGAGATGTGTGGTGATGGAATTGTAATGGTTACCATTTCAAACAATATATATAGTTTTCTTTTCTTCTAAGCATTTCCATAAAGTATCAGTGTTAGCCTGGAAGAAAACCAGAAGCTTTACCCTTATAGGATAGAGGTTCTCTGCACCTAGTAACATATTAAATATTGTAAATCTCTTACCTATCTTTATACCAGTTTAAAGAAAATATGGCTGCAGTAAAAATACACTGGAAGTGACAGCTCTTGAATATCATCCATGTATCTGGAGAAAGTCAAGTGTCAACTTGAAAGTCAGAGCAAGATCTTCTTTAATCTTTTCATGGAGCTTCTGAAATGAAAAAAATTAAAGCAGTTTGGAAATGAACTATGATCTGTTGTACAAAGCAGAGCTACATCCTCACTGCCATTGTTTTCTGTAATTGTTAGTTGTAAGTCTGCTTGAGGAACTTGCATATCAGACTTCTAATGTTTTTTGAAGTTGAAGTTTGTTCAGGATGCAGGTACAGGCAAGTTTGCTCAGGTTATAAGCGGACATTGGCTCAGTAAGTTCTGTGGGAGACACTGTTGTATTGGAAGTTATAATATGGTCAGAAGTTATATATGGTCTAGAATGTGATTCTGGAACTGTTGGAGTCTGTGATTTGCTGGTTGGAGATTGTTTGGGTGTTTCAGCACTCTGCAGTCGCTGCGTGGGTGAGCCTTGTGGCGAGAGGGCTGCAGGATGGCACCTGAGCCCATGTTTGACCCCATCTCGGTGATTATAGCTTCCCTTGTTCTCGGAATAAAGTGACGAGGGTGATTGAAATGTCAAGGCGAGTACGGAAGTTTGGAGAACGTTTGGGTGTTCCGGCGCTCTGCAGTCTCCGAGAGGATTCTGATTCCAGGAGGCAGAAGCAGCAGGCACGAACCTCATAGCGGCAGGCTGCAGGATGAAGTGCAAGAGCTCTATTTTGTCGATCAGTGCTTCCATTGTTTGCCGATAAAAGCGAGGAGGGAGGTTGAAGCACTGAAGTGAATGCAGAGCCAGTTGCTTGCCTTTTGATCGGTTGTTCAGTACCGGAGAGAGTAGAACCTGTCGCTGAACCTGGAGAGTGTTGCCCAGGTTTTTCTGTTTCGGATCTGGAGTTGGAGTATAGACTCTTTTATTCAGTTTTATAGCTTTTATATTCTGTGGTTGTTTTGCCCAATCTTCTCATTTTATCTGTGTGCGGGGAGGAGGATTTGGGGGTCAATGTGCCTGATCCGTTTTGTTTTTCTTTGTGCGGAAGGAGGGATTTGGGGGATTGATGATCACGCGGCCTTTCTTTGCTTTCTTGGTTTCATGGCTACTCAGAGAATTGAACAATTTCAGAGTTGAACGCTTTGATAATAAAATTAACCTTTGAAAAGGAAGGACAAGTTGTTTTGCTTCTCCAGGGGTGAGGAACAGAAAGCATTGCAGCCACCCCCTCTGCTGCCAATGGGGAGTCAGTCCATGTCAGGAACGTCAATGGCTCAAGATCCATCTTGGAGTCAGAATTATTAAAGAGGGCTAGCTTTTCAAAACAGAGGTGGGAAGGGGATGCTGAACCTTAGGATTCTCTACTCAAGAGAGCCCTGGAAATGCTTTGCATCATACACGGTGGGGGGTGAAGAAGAAGAGTGGGGTCAATTACCGGAAGTTCAAGAAATCAATGTTCCTGGCATCAGGTTGGACTACTCAAACAGATTATAAGGTGTTGCTCCTCCAAGCTGATTGTGGCAGGAGAGGAGGCCTTAGACTCACATATCTGAATGGAAGTGGGAAGTAGAATTGAAATGGGTGGCCACTAGGCAATCCCGCTTTTTCTGGTGGACGGACATCCCATATTCCCATTTCCTTCTCTCATCTAATCTCCTTACCTGCCCATTACCACCCTCTGGTGCTCTTTCCCCTTCCATATCTTTCATGACCTTCTGCCCTCTCCTATTAGACACCCCCTTCTCCAGCTCTTTATCATTCATCAATCAACCCCAGCTCTTTACTTCACCCCTCCCGTCCTCCCGGTTTCACTTTCCAGTCCCGATGAACAGTTTTCGCCTGAAACATTGATGGTTTAATCTTTTTCATAGATGCTGCCTGGTCTGTTGAGTTCCTCCAGCATTTTGTGTGTCATTAAACCACCACATCATAGGTATGCTCCTCACTTAAAGTAAAGATGAACTAAGACATATTCTCCTGGGCTCCCATCTTTATCTTTGGAGCTACAAAACAGAACAGTGGGATCAAAGGTGGAGTGGATCAGTAACTTTAAATTCCTCAGTGTTATCATTTCAGAGGACCTGTCTTGGGCACAGCAGGTAGGCACAATTACAAAGGAAGCATAGCAGTGCCTCTGCTTCCTTAGAAGTTTGCAAAGATTCGTCATAACATCTACTATTTTGACAAGCCTCTGTAGATGTGTGGTAGAGAGTATATTGCCCAGTTGCATCACAACCTGGTATAGAAACACTAATGCCCTTGAATGGAAAATCCTACAATAAGGAATGGATATGGCCCAGTCCATCACAGGCAAAAATCCACCCCTCCATTGAGCACTTCTACATGGAGTGTTGTGACAGGAAAGCAGCATCCACCATCGAGGACTTCCACCACCCAAGCCATATTCTCCTCTCACTGCCGCCATTAGGAAGAAGGTACTGAAGCCTCAGGACTCACACCATCAGATTCAGGAATAGTTATTACCCTCAACCATCAGGCTCTTAAACCAACGGGGGTAACGTCATTCAGCTCCACTTGCCCTATCACTGATCTGTTCCCACACCCTATGGACTTTTGAAAGGTTCTTGATTGGACATGGCACCAAAGGTTACCAGAAGAAGGCCGGGAACTGGGATGTGGAGGAGGGAAAAAAGGATCAGCCATGATTGGACCAGACAGCCTGATCCTGCTCTTAAATTTTATGGTCTTATGGACTCACTTTGAAGGACGATTCATCTAACGTTCTTCATATTTATTGCATGTTATTATTATTTATCTTTTGTATGTGCCCAATTTGTTGTCTTTTGCACATTGTTTATTTGTCTGCCTAGTTGGTTCCGATTTTTTTATTGACTCTATTATCGTTCTTGGATTTACTGAGTATGCCTGTAAGGAAACAAATCTCAAGTTTGTACATGGTAATGTATATGCACTTTGATAGAAAGTTCGCTTTGAAGTTTGAACTTCGAACTATATTCAAAATATTAAAGTTAATTAGGTGATTATAGTAGTTCCTGCAAATCATTTATTGTTATCTTTGTGTTAAAGAAGCATAAAACCTCATGTCAGGAGAGTGAGATTCTCTTGAATGCTCCCGAACTCTCTCTTGGAGGTCTGTGTGTGAATAAAGACTCGGATATTTCCAAGTTACAGCTTCTGTGTGGTCCAGTTTTAGTTAGTCACAACAATTTACGCTACGCTAAGGAAATGTTGAAATGTGTCAGATGAGACAATGCACCAAAACCTCCATTTGTTCTCTCAGATACAGCATATTAACTGATCCCTTAGCACATTTCAAGAAGCAGGAAATTACCCTTGCTCTCCTGTCTAATAATGACTCTCAAATTAAAATCAACAATAACCAAGATGTAGGAAAATATCAATTTCCTGTTTTTGGGAATTTGCTCTGCATCGACTGGATACAGCAGCTCTTGCATCAGAAGCATGATGACAAGGTTCAAAACCCTTCATAAGGAGCATTGGGCTGACCTGCGACCCCAAAAGATGCCATATTAAAGTAAATGAGGCACTCTGGCATTGTCAAGGCACAGTTCAGAGATGCAATGGAAGTAATTTTATTGTTTGTGTTTTAACTTTTTTTTTCTTACTTCTAAGTGTTCCAACAAATTGACCACCATTGATGCTGGCCTCACCCACATTTCCACCATTTCTTGGACATCTGCACTCACCCCATTGTCCTGCCATCTTAACAGGGACAGAGTTCCTCTTGTCCTCTCCTACCACTCCATCAGCCTCTTGCATCCCACATATCATTCTCCACAACTTCCACCACCCTCAATGGAATGCTACCACCAAACACATCTTTTCTTCCCTCTGACTTTCCATTTTCCATAGGGATTGCTCCCTCCATGATTCCCTTGTCCTTTCAACCCTCCACACTGATCTCCCTCCTGGCATATATCCCTGTAAATTCAAAGGTCCAAAGGTTGTGGTAAACTATGTATACCTGTCTGGACATACCCCTCTGCTGATTGCTCCTGTGGCTCCTCCCACAGATGCCTGTATAAAGGTGATTGTGTCACTGCTCCTCCCTCAGTCTCTGAGATGTCGTGCTCACTTTTTGCTGCTAATAAAGCCTATCGTTCACCTCCTGTCTCCGAGAGTTATTGATGGCGCACCAAAGGTTCATTTATTATCGAAGTATACAACTCTGAATTTCTTCTTCTCTGGGTAGCCATGAAACAAAGAAAGGCAGCATAATCATCAGCCCCCAAATCCAACCCCCCCCACAAAAAATGAACAAAAGCAGAGCAGGCATATCAACCCGCAAATGCCCCCACCCCATCCAAAAAAATAATCAAAATGGAACAGACACATTGACTCCCAAATCCCTCCTCCCGCACAAAAAGAAAGGAGAAAGATTGGGTGGATCATACAGAATATAAAAAAACTTTAAGACTGAAAAAAGTCATCAGTCCAAGTTGCTATCCAAACTGTCGAAGAGCAGGGTAACGTTCTCCGGGCACACCAGCAGGCTCTCCCCTCCTCAGCAGCAGAGCAATTACCTTTGGCATTTGCCTCAATGTTTCAACTGCAGAGTTCCGGAACACACAAATGATCTCCCAATAGCAAATTACATGCTCCAACATTCCCAGAATCACATCCAAAATGAGAGAAGAAGTGTAATATATATGATTTCATGGTCTAACCATGTCAACCGAAGGAGCGGTGTATTCAGGCGCCATCTTGACCTGCGTCGACTGACAGAAGCGCTACACCTGCCCGTTCAGCTCCTCCCTCACCTCCATTCAGTGCACAAAATAATCCTTCCAGGTGACGGAACACTTCATCTGCAAATCTGTTGGGGTCGTCTGTCGTATCCGGGGCTCCTGATGCGACCTTCTCTGCTTCAGTGAGACCCGACGTAAACTGGGGGCACCGCTTTTTTTGAACAACCTTGCTCCATCTGCTAAAAGTGGAAATTTGCAATGGTCATCCATTTTGATTCCTATCCCCATTCCTGTTCCAACATGTCAGTCCATGGCTTCCTCATTTGCCATAGTGAGGCCACTCTCAGGGTGGAGGAGCAGCACCTCATTATCCCTCTAGCCTGATGGCAGGAACATCAATTTCTCCTTTGAGAATTTTTTTTAATCTCCCCTTCCTCATTCTTCTATTCCTACTTTGGCCCCTTATATCTTTTCCTCAACTGGCTGTCTCCTGACCCTGGTCCCCCTCTTTTTTCCCTTTCTCCCATGACCTACTCTTCTCTCTTATCAAGTTACCACTTTTCCAACTCTTTACCTTTCCCACCCACCTGGTTTCACTTATCATCTTCGATTATCATCCTTTCCCCACCTTTTTATTCTGGCATCTTCTCCCTTCCTTTCCATTCCTGAACAAGTCTCGGAGCGAGACGTTCTTCATTTCCATAGTTGCTGCCTGAACAGCTGAGTCCCTCCATGTGTGTTGCTCTAGATTTCCAGCATCCGCAGGATCTCTTGTTTTCCCAACAAATTCTCTGTAATATTACCAGCTCATGCGGGGGGGGGGGGTGCACAAATTGCAGTCCAAAGTGCATCATTCACCAGGCTAGGATGGATGTGAAGAGGATGTTTCCTATGGTGGGGGATATCCAGAATTAGAGGGCACAGCCTCAAAACTGAGGGGCCACCTTTTAGAACAGAGGTAAGGAGATTTTTGTTTTTAGCCAGAGAGTAGTGAATCTGTGGAATGCTTTGCCACAGACTGCGGTGGAGGCCAAGTCCGTGGGTATATTTAAGGTGGAAGTTGATAGTTTCCTGATTGGTCAGGGCATCAAAGGATATGGCGAGAAAGCAGGTGTATGGTGCATGCAGACTCAATAGGCTGAATGCCTTAATTTTGCTCCTATGTCTTAATCCCCTGCTTCTATCTTGAAGAATGTATTCAAACTATGTCTAATGCAAAGGAGAGATCGAACCCCAGTTTTGGTTGCCCTCTCCTAAACATATAAACTCTATTCTATCTGTAGTTCACTAACCAACCAAACAAACAGTTTCTCTGAAAAGTAAAGGTAAAGGAGCCAGTGAAACAGGAAGACAAGGGTCCAGTTTCAACTTCAGCCATACAGCTTGTGAGATTCAACGTTCACAGAAATGAGTAATGATTTTTCAGTTGCAAAAAAAAACTGTGTCACAGGCTTGTGGAAAACAAAGACAAACTGTTGTTTTTTTTCAGAAGTCAGCCTAGTGAATTATTCTGATTTGATTGACAGTATAGCTAAAGTGATCTGTTGTCATCCAAATATGAAAGGTGATGCAGTGATTGCTTCAGAACCATGGTAACTGCGTTCAAATTTTATTCAGTCTGCATTCTGTTCAGGGGGAAAAAAAATCAAAAAGGAATCAATCTTTACAAACTGGTGACCTATGCAGAATGCAGCAGTTATTGTGAAGAACACTCAATGCTGAGAGTACCCACCACCTTTACAGTTCAGTTGGGAAAGTGGTTACTCAGTTCCTGTTAATAACTGAGGCAGTGAAAGGGAACTGAACAATCTCTGAATATATTCACACCCTCAGCAGTACTTTTCAGAATCTGTAAGACCACCAGTTTGTTATTGTGTTTCTGGAATCTGGTCATCTTCTCATCAGAGCACTTATGTTTCAGTGATGGCCGTGATATTTCAAAAATCACATCTTAATAACTCACTGCAGAATATCATTGGGTCAATGTGCAAAGATCCAAACATCACATATATTGCAGGCGTATTAACCTACTGGCAATTAGCACTGTTCAGGTTAAATCTATGACCTTGTTTCAAGTTCATTACAAGCTGACGCTTCAGTCTGCTCCCTGGCGTGTTTGCTGAGTTCATCAAAAGCACTACAGTGCAGTGTACTGCAGACTGTGGGAGTTTAATCTGCCATCGCTGTTTCTGTGTGTTGATCACTTTGTCTGAAATACGAAACTATTCCTTTCCCAAAGCAGGGAGATGAAGCCATCAAATTCTAAATTTGTGTATATTTACAAAATACAATTAAGTTGGTCAGTAAAACTATCGAAAATCTTTTCTTTGTACTTTTGTCAGTTAAATAAAGGTTCACGTGAATTATCATATCACAGATCTTTGTTTTTATTGCATCTTGGAAAATATCCCAACTTTTCTGGAAGTGGGGTTTGTAAATGAGAGCAGGCAATGTGAAGGGGAACAGAGAGAAGAACACTGGCCTTGTGTAAGGGGCAGTGATCAGATAAGTAGCCAGAGAGGTGGGAATCAGATTCCTCAGGGTTTCAGAGATTGAAGTCCTGGAGTGATGGTGGGAACGGGTGATGGTGGATGGGGTAGAAGGTGGTGGAAGAAGGTTTTGGCTTCAGAAGTAAATAGGTTTGGTGCTTAAGAACAAGTCAAGTTTATTGTCATGTGCAGAAGTGCAGCAATTACAGGTGCAATGAAAAGCTTATTTACAACAAACTTATTTAAAAAATAAAAAGGTGTAACTTATTGTAAAGCTTATTTACAACAAAAGCTTATTTACAGACACATAGATTCAGACAACACACAGAACATAAATGAAACTTTAGTTATACAACAGAGTGAAGAAGAAAAGGACTTTGCAAAACAAGTTGTTTGTGCAAAAAAGTTCAAGTCCATGGTAGTGCAAGAGGGGTTCTATTACGGAGGTATTAGGGTTATGCAGGTTGGTTCAAGAACTTCATGTTTGTAGGAATTTATTCCTGAACCTAGTGGTATGGAACTTTGGGCTTTTATACCTCTTGCCTGATAGTAGCAGTGAGAAGAGGGTGTGATCCAGATGGCGGGGATTCTTGATGATAGCCCCTGTCTTCTTAACAAAATTCTCTGGGGATTACGGGAGATTATCTGGGAGACAGTGTGATTTGATGGATTGAAGATAGGAATGGGACAGAGCTGACTAGGATTCTAGCCCAACACTTTGATTGAAATATACTAAGTTGTGCTATTGGATACATTTGTCTGCCTTGGGAGGCATTAACCAAGGGTTAGCCAAGAGTTAAGTAAGATCAACTTTCCAACATGTTATGCAAAATCAAATTAACTCAAATTTCTAGGCCAACAAGTTTTCTGTTCTCCTGCAGATGTTGCTCAACCTGTTGAGTTCCTCCATTCGCTACAAAGAAATCTGTCAGTGTTAGATGGTGAGAAACCTACCATTAAGGAATGTATTGTACATCCTATTTGACAGCCTTAAGTCCCTTCCAATAAGAACTGACAACGGTAATGAAATTCCTGGCAGAAAAATAAATTGGATTTTATTGCTAACTGAGGGAAGAAATATCACTATTTCAAGTATTTGATAAATTCACTCAGATTTTAGTAACTGAGAATCAAATGTACATTATCATTTTTCCCATTTGGCTTTTTCACCATTTGGCAGTTAATGGCGTGAATTAATTTTAACCATTAATAAAAAAATTAAAGCAGCTAGACTTTCAACTTTTCTATCTTTGCAGCTGAGTGCCAAATTTAAATTTGCAAATTTCTTCAGTGTCGTTCTTTCTCTGTATCACATTCCAGAAGAGGCACAGTAATTCTATTTATGTGTGTATTTACTCTGCAGATCCAACAAAGCAATATCAGCAGAATGAAAGCATTTCCAAAGAATATCTTGGCCTGCATTACCTTACCATTAAATATCAAATTTATATTGTGATCATCCACAGTAAAAAAGGTTGCAGCTACCACGTAATCGTAATATATTTTGATTAAAATATTAATTCAAATATTTAGAGTCCCAAGGGAAAATCAGCAGCGCACAGCTCAGTACAAAACAAAGATAATCTGGTACGATTATTTAAAATTCAGTGCAGATATATGGCTAGTATTTTTTTTAATTAGTCGGACATTTAATGCATTTATGCAGCTGTCTTCTCTCTACTCCTTGAAGAGAGGGGATAAAACATTTGAAATATATTGATTTATGTAAAACATCTTTATGCCATCTTTGAAACAATGATAGTGGTGATCATTACCAGAGAAACACAATCTCTAAATTTCCACAGAGATAATCACAGTCTACTTTGCACTGAGAAATAGAACATAGAGCAAAGAGCAGTACAACACAGGAATACGCCCTCTAGTCAATCACATAATGAAGTCAATCTAACTAATCCCATCTTCCTGCTCATGGGCTGTATCCCTCTCTTCTCTGTCTGTTTGTCTTTCTGTCTAAATGCCTCTCAAATGTTGCTATGGTATTTGCTTCTAACTCTTCCCCTTACTGCAGATTCCATTTTCTCTGTAAAAATGCTTCCATTGCACATCTTTTTAAAATGTTCCCCTCTCACCCTAAATCTATGCCCTTTAGTGATTGACAATTGCACCCTGGGAAGGGAACTCTGATTATCTACCCTGTCTGTAATTTATGTACTCATGAGGTCATCCACCAGCCTCCAGTACTCCAGGGAAAACAATCGAAGTTTATCCAACTTCTCCTTGTAGCTAGTACATTCCAATGCAGGAAATGTCTTAGTGAACCTCTTCTGCACCCTCTCCAAAGCCTCTACATCCTTCCTGTAGTGTGGTTGTCAGAACTGCACATAATACTCCAAAACATGGCCATATCAATAGTTTATACAGCTGCAATCTATGCTGAATGCTGACCTATGAAGACAAGCATGTTGTATGCATTCTTGACCACCCTATTGATTTGTGTTACAAGACACAAAAACACTGGAGGAACTCAGCAGGTCAGGCAGCATCTGTGAAGGGGCAGTCGATGTTTCAGGTCAAGACCTTTCATCTGGACTGGAAGAAAGAGGGAAGATAAAAAGATAGTTGGAAGGGATGAGCAGGAGCTGGCAGGTGATAGATGGAGGAGGAAATGGTGATGGGCAGTTGAGAGACAGGGGAGAATGGGAATAATGTCAGAAGCTGGGAGGTTGTAATCGATTAAATGCCATTTGCCATTCTCTGCCTAAAATTTCAACTGATCTAAACCTGCTGTATCCTTTGACATCCCTTCTCGCTATACACAATCCCACAAATCTTTGTGTAATTTACAAATTTACTAATTAAACCACCCACATTTTCATTGAACTCATTAATATATGATGGAAACTACAGCAGTGATCCATGCAAAGCATCACAGGTCACACAGACTTCCAGTCAGAAGAGCAGCCCTCCACCACTCTGCTCAATGTTCTATGACTAAGCCAATATTGCATCCAATTTTCCAATTTAGCATGGATGACTTGTGACCTAATCCCACCAAGATGGATTCAGTCAAGTGCTTTAATAAAGTCCATGTGAACCACATGCACTACCATATTCAGTCAATCATCTCTGTCACGTCCTAAGAAATCTCAGTCACATTTACGAGACAGGGTATTTCCTGCACAAAATGGTGTTGACCATCCCTAAAATGTCCATGCCTTTCTAAATATAAGTAAATCCTGCCACTGACAATCTTCTTCAATAATTTGCCTACCACTGATGTAAGACTAACTAGTCTACAATTTCCTGGATTATCCCTGTCATCTTTCTTAAATAAAAGAAAATGTTGACTATTCTCCAGTCTTCTGGGATCTTGCCCATGGCTAAACAAGATATCCACCCATATCTTCGTGAAATCGCATATCCTTCCATCCTTCTCTCAGTATCCTGAGAAATATTCCATCAGGCTCTGGGAATTTACCACCTTAATACCTTTCAAGCAATGCCTCTTACTTCCCGATACTGACATGCCCTAGAATATCAACATATACCTCCATGATCTTCATCATCTTCAATTTCTTTCTCCTCTGGGAATACAAATGTGAAATACTCATTAAAACCTTGCCCAAATTCCCTTCCTTGTCCTTAAGCAAATGTCCCACTTCCCAAACTATACTCTTGCTACCAACATATGTATAAAATACTGTGGGATTCTTCTTAATCTTACTTACCAAGGATTTTTCATGACATCTTTTAGGCCTCCTAATTCCTTGCTTAATTATTTTCTGATTCCTTTATGTTCCTCAAGAACCTTGCCTTATGTAAGATATGCTCATGGTATTCTGACGTTTAGCCTGATTAACTCTTGTAAGTGTAGAATGCCTTAGCTGCCCCCTCAATAACCTCATCAAGAGCAATGGAGGTGAAGGGGGTAAAAATCTATACAGAGATCACAGGCAAAGTTTACTATTTCCCCTGTGACTAATAGCTGAGAAAATTTTGAAATATTCTTTCAACAACTTTAAAGGGACAACTCCCTTCAATGTGTTCTCTCAAGATTAGGAGAAGGTGCTTAGGGGTGGAAAGTTTGTTCTCAGGCTTTCTAACTTTCTACCCTAGGTCCTCTGTGCCTTCGATTCCTTTTTGTTCCGTATTCATTATTTGTTTTTGGCAATTATAAACACAAAAGAATAATCCAATTATATTGAAATTCACATCCAGTTCCTGAATTTCCTTTTTGCAGCTATTTTCACATGGTAAACACATTTAATATATTTTTTCTGTCTGTAAGCTCAGGCTGTACAAAAGCACAGTGCAGCAGTCTTGTAAGAACCAGCCATGTGGGATAGCTATGACTCACTTTCACAAAGGACAGCTAATCTGAATTTATATAAATTATCACCAGACAGATCTTAAGTTTGATTCCTCATCACTGACCACACACAAAATATCAAGAATTAATATCTTCCATCCTTTGGTATCAGTTGTAATGACATATTTGAACAGGCAGTTAAGTGATGAGAAATTCTGTACACAATTAGAATTTCCCCACTGGAATTACAACTGGCCACCATTTTATTTTAATTTTCATGAGGGCATAAATGGCTTTCACACTTCATTTTTTTTTCAGAAATTTATCTTGATGTTTGAATCTGACCTCAAAGAAGGAGCATGGCATAATCTCTTGTTGCTCCTTGTTAGGATTCTGCTATTTATTCAACAGGGAAAAATATGACCTATATGTTATTGTAGGAGCAAAGAAAATTTGAATAGCAGTGAGAAAATTTCTGTAGAAACTCATTGTAATCAGAGGATGATAAGAAAATGATGGAAAATATTTGAAAAGAAACGACATTACATATATTGATTCCAGCACTAGATGTGACTCATTAAATATACAATACAAATAAGTATTTATGCTCAAGTGATCAGAGCAAATTAATATTAATAATAATAACTTTATTTATACAGCAACTTTCATATATTAAAATGTATGCTCAAAGTACTTTACTTAGATTGTAAAGATAAATCAATATAATCATAAAAATGAGACAAAATAAAAAAATCGTAGGAACAAACAAACATTATGTAAAATAAAATGTAATTGAATATAATTGTAATCAACATTAATAAGCTTTAAGTAATTCTATATGAAGGCCAAATTAAAAAAGGCTTTCAGAAGTGTTTTGAAATGTTCCACAGTACTAGCCTGGTGTATCTTAGTAGGTAGAGTATTCCAGATTTTTGGTGCATAAGAACAAAAGGCCACATCACCAGTTCTTACATGTTTGGCTCTAGGAACACTAAGCAAACCAGTATCTGCAGATGTAAGATTACGATTTTGGATGTAAGGGGACAGACACTCCAAAATGTGCAGAGGAGCTAGATTATTCAGAGCCTTATATACAACTAAGAGTATTTTAACATTAATCCTAAAAGACACAGGCAGCCAGTGTAATGATGCCAAAACTGGCGAAATGTGCTCAGATTTTCTTTCTTTTTTGGTTAAGATTCTTGCTGCTGCACTTTAAACAAGCTGCATCCAATTTATATCTTTCTTAGAAATCATGGGAAAGGAGAATTACAGTAGTCTAATCAGCTGAAACAAAAGTGTGCATCAATTTTTCTGCATCTTGTGATATAATAAGAAATTGAACTCTTGCAATGTTCCTTGAATGAAAGTATGCAGTCTTAATAACATGGTTAATATGTGATTTGAAATTTAGCTCAGAGTCAATAATGATTTCTAAATTCTTCACTATTGGCTTGATTTGTATGGCTAGGAGGATCAAGCTTATTTCTAAGATTCACACGTTTTTATTGCTACCTGTAACTGGACTTATTACTAAATATGGTAATATTTTAGTAATTTTACTATTCCATTAAAGAAGACATTTTGAGGAGATTTTCAAGGTGTACCAATTGTAGATTTTATGTATTCCATAATAACTCATGCACTTATCTAAAAATGACCATTACGTTCAGAATTAGCGCCAAGCCATGCAGAAGAAAGTATTACAAGTAAATCACACACACAAAATGCTGAAGGAACTCAGCAGGCTAGGCAGCATCTATGGAAAAGAGTAAACAGTTGACGTTTCAGGCCAAAGCCATTCATGAAGACTGGCCCAAAATGTCAACCGTTTACTCTTTTCTTTTGAGGCTGCCTGGCCTATTGAGCCCCTCCAGCATTTTGTGTATGTTGCTTTGGATTTCCAGCATCAGCATATTTTCTCATGTTGGTGCAAATAAGAAGTTGCCTGCGTCAGAAGGGAAACTATTATTGATCAAAGTTCAGCTTTTATCTCCCAAGATGTGTGTCAGAGATTGAAAAGAACTCAAGAAAGAAATTAGAAAATCCAAGAGGGGCCATGAAAAGTCCTTGGAAAATTAAGGAAAATCCTCAGGCATTCTATACATACATAAAGAACAAGAAGATAACTGGTGAGAGGAGGAGAATCACTTGCATATAAATGTGGGAATACTTTCTTAGATGAAGAAGATGTGTGTGAGGTCCTGAATGAGTACTCTACGTGGAGCAAAGGAAGCTGAGAGATTATATGATAAACCTTTGAGATTCTTAGATACACTTGTACGAGGCATAGATAAGGCCAGAGTCTATATCTTGTGGTAGGTGCGACCAAAACGAGAGGGCATAGGTTTAAGGTGAGAAGGTGGGGAGGTTTAACAAGATCTGAGGGGCAAACTTTTCATACAAAGAGTAGTTGATTTGTGGAATAAGCTGCTAAAGTAGGTGATGTAGGCAGAAATGGTAAAAGAACATCTGGATAGGTACTTGAATGACTGAAGCATAGATGGATATGAAATTGTTTCAGGCAAGCAGGATTGTAATAAGAGGGTATGATGGCTAATATAGGTGGTAAGCCACTTCTACCTTTTACAACTCTATGACTTTATTTTTGCTCCAGAACTAGCCACAATGAATTCAAGCTGTACCATTATAAGCACATTACTAGCTGACAAACTGAAATATACCTTATTTTTCAAATAGCATTGCCCAATTGCTAACTGTGAGCAAAGTGATAGAAATATTGTGTAAAAATATTCAGTACTTACTGGCTAATAATATATTCATTGATGATGTTTGAAGTCTACCAGGACCACCCAGATTGAGCCTATTGTAGTCTTACTTTACCACAATTCTTGCTGGCAATTCTCTGCAGGCAATCCTTGCAAAATTAGAGTCAGTGGAAACCATGAGGAAAACTCTCTTCTGATTAGTAGCATATCTTCCACAAGTGAAAATGGTGATATTGTTGAAGGGCAACAATCTGTAAACTTATACAACTCAGCAGAATCTCCTCTGGTCAATCCCCTCGGTCAGCTCCATTTAGTTGCTTCAGAAAGGAGTGTATAATTGAATTGAATTGAATTGACTTTATTACTTACATCAGGGGTCACCAACTTTTTTTGCACCGTGGACCAGTTTAATATTGACAATATTCTTGCGGACCGGCTGATGGGGGTGGGGGGGTATGGGGGTGTTAAACATGACCAGAATATAGGTGATAAGTCAACTATAAGTCACTTATAAGTGGCTAATACACTCAATTTCATTTCTAAAAGTGTTTATCTAACAAATTTAATATTAAACACACAGCGCATATTTTCCTTGCATGAATATAGTGATAAGTCAATTATAACTCACTTATAAGTCAATAGCATCATAACATTTTAAGTAACATTTGGATATTAAACACACAGCGCATACTTTCCTCGTATGAACATATAAAATCATTGCAACACACCAGTGAGGGGACCAGGTAAGGGCCGGAGGTCCCCGTACCGGGGCCGCAGCGGTCGCAGTCCAGAGAGAGCGACCAATCGAGCGAGGAGTGTGACAGGGCACATGCCCGCCCCCCCCCGCCCCGTAGGTAGGTAGGATCTATCGGTTGACAAAAGTTTGCCTCAAGGGATGACTTTCAGTAGATCGTAGCGAGGTAACTTACAAAACCCTGAGCCTGAATTAGGTCATCTGTGAATATTTTAGCACTGGGTTCCACACGAACATTCGGTGTGCTAAACAGGTTTAGAGGCGGCGCCTATCTGTCCGCGCTCCAGGCCAGTAGCGACGGCACTTCTCGCCGGCCGCGTGAGGCGGCTGGTTATCCGAGGCCAACCAGTGATCCCTGGCATGAGGGTATCACTGCATTTAGGTGGCTGATGACCTCATGTGGGTAATGACTTCGCATGTGTAATGACCTTGCATGCGTTCAAGTTTAACAGTGGCATGACAGGGAATGAGGAAAGGTGCAGTTGACTCATATCGTTTCATATCGCCAAATCATATCGTTTCCTCACGGCCCGGTAGCACATGTTTGCGACCCAGTACCGGTCCACGGCCCGGTGGTTGGGGACCACTGACTTACATCCTTCATATACATGAGGCGTAAAAATCTTTATGATCAGTCTCTGTCTAAGTGTGCAATGTGCAATTATAGTAATTTATCATAAATATTATATACAACAGGATAGTCAATATAGCTTAGAAATACAGTTTTGTCAGCCTGAATTAATCAGTCTGATGGCCTGGTGGAAGAAGCTGTCCCGGGGCCTGTTGGTCCTGGCTTTTATCCTGTGGTACCGTTTTCCAGATGGTAGCAGCTGGAACAGTTTGTGGTTGGGGTGACTCAGGTCTCCAATGATCCTTCGGGCCCTTTTTACGCACCTGTCCTTGTAAATGTCCTGAATAGTGGGAAGTTCACCTGTCCGCACCACTCTCTGCAGAGTCCTGCAATTATGGGAGGTACAGTTCTCATACCAGGCAGTGATGCAGCCAGTCAGGTTGCTCTCAATTGTGCCCCTGTAGAAAGTTCTTAGAATTTGGGGGCCCATGTCAAATTTCTTCAACTGTCTGAGGTGAAAGAGGCGCTGATGTGCCTTTGTCACCAAACAGCCAGTATATACAGACCATGTGAGATCCTCAGTGATATTTATGTGGAGGAACTTAAAGCTGTTCACCCTCTCAACCCCAGATCTATTGATGACAATAGGGGTTAGTCTGTCTCCATTCCTCCTGTAGTCCACAACCAGCTCCTTTGTTTTTATGACATTGAGGGAGAGGTTGTTTTCTTGACATCACTGTGTCAAGGTGATGATTTCCTCTCTGTAGGCTGCCTTATTATTATTTGAGATTAGGCCAATCAGTGTAGTATCATCAGCAAATTTAATTACCAGATTAGAGCTGTGGGTGGCGACACAGTCATGGGTATACAGAGAGTAAAGGAGGGGGCTTAGTACACAGCCCTGAGGGGTACCTGTGTCAAAGGAGCAGAGGTGAGGGAGCCCACTCTTAGCACATGCTGGCAATTTGACAGGAAGTCCAGGATCCAGCTACACAAGGCAGGGTGAAGGCCAAGGTCTCTGAGCTTCTTGGTGAGCCTGTAGGGAAATGTGATGATGAATGCTGAACTGTAGTCCAAGGATGGTGTGTAGAGCAGTGGCTATTGCGTCATCTGTCGATCGGTTGTGTTGGTAGGTGAATTGTAGGGGGTCCAGTTTGGGTGGTAGCACGCTGCAGATGTAATCCTTGACCAGCCTCTCAGAGCATTTGCTTATTATTGAGGTGAGTGTGACAGGACGCCAGTCGTTCAGGCACGTTACCTTGGTATTTTTTGGTACAGGGACAACGGTGGATGTTTTGAAGCAGGAGGGCACTCTACACTGGGAGAGGGAGAGATTAAAAATGTCTGTAAACACACCTGCCAGTTGTGCTAAAAAAATTCATATGCTATAAATACAAAATCAAAGTAGATCCTTCTGGAAATATTCAATATGTCATAAGAAATCTACAGAGAAACAAAATGAACATTTTAACTTGATGAAAGGTCAGATGTCTTGTTGACTATTTCCAGCATTTTTTGTTTTTACTTCTGAAATCGCGATTTCACAGATAGCAGAATGTTCAGTTCTATTTGTAGCTCTGCAGATAATTTAGCAGTCAATGCTAACATGTCGCAAGTAGCACTGTAGAGGTTAGCATAATGCTATTACCATGCCGACTGTAAGATCAGGGTTCAATTCTCACCGTTCCCACAGATGTTTGTACATATTTCTCACAACTTTGTGGGTTTCCTCTGAGGGGTCTGGTTTCAAAAGATGTACGGTTAGGGTTGGTGAATTGTGGGCATGGTATGTTGGCATCGGGAGCGTGATGATTCTTGCTGTCTACCCAGCATAATCCCCACTGATATGATCTGATGCAAAATGATGCAATGCATTGTATGATTCAATGTTTTGATGTACATCTGACAAATAACGCTAGTCTTTAATAACCATTTCCAACCCCCTCTCCTTAACATAATTTGCATTGTCATTGGTAGAACACACAATCATCAACATCCTGGAGCCTCTCTATTAACCAGAAACTTAACTGAGTAGTCTCAGCTACAGGTCTGAAACTTGGTATTCTACAGTGAGTTACCTTCCTCCTACCTTCTCAAATTCTGCTCAGTCAGACATATTATTAAAAACTCTATCTGCACTAATAACTGCAGCTTCAACACCATCTGGGACAAAGCAGCCTGTTTAATTAGCAGCCCATCTGTAACTTTAAACACTCAGTCCTCCATCTTCAGAGAATGATTGCCTCGGTGTGCACAATCCATAACATGTATTGCAGTCAGCAAAATGTTACTCGCCAATTCTTCTTTGACAGCGACTCTCAAGTCTATAATTTCTACCACTTAGGGAGACAAGGGCATGGGAATACTACCACTTGCAAGTTCTATTTCACCCAGAAAAAAAGATTAATTTGCTATTCCTTCACTGTTGATAAATCCCTATTTAACAACAGGATGGGAGAACCTTCATCCCGCTGTTGACAGAAACTCAAGGCAGCTCACAGTTTCTGTCCCAAGGGCAATAAATATTGAGCAGTAAATGCAAACCTTGAAAATGGTCTCTCTGTCTTGTGAAAGAACAACTAGAATGTCTAGTATAGGGTTTAACTGAAGTTCTATATTCTGTTACACATATATCAAAGTGATGCCCGTAGAGCTTAGAACTTCATTCTATCATATAGATTCTATGCCACCACCTCCACTCTGCCACTAGGTCCTTAGCTACACTTCCACTGAGTGTTGCCTGCCCTAGGACTGGCCAAGCCTGCCAAGGGAAATGATTCCCAGGGGAGGAGCCCCAAGAAAATTCAAGTACGCTGATGGCTGGATTTCCGGTTTCCTCAAAAAGAAATCCATCCCCACTTGGGCATGGGTGATTTGGGTCCAAAAACTGGAAGGAATCTCAATACTGTTCATTATGAAACATTCTGTTGCATTGGTGCCTCGCTGGCCTAGGGCTACTTTTGTGAGTGAATCACCGATAATTGAATTAATGCTGGGTGTGCACAAGTACTGACTAATGATGTTCAAAAATGTCAAAGAGACAAGAGTTCTTCATTGGGTAAAAATGCTCTTCTTTGAGGCGGCGAGATTACTTAGATCATGGAGTAGCACTTGATACTTCGATACACTTCCCTTTCTCTTCACTCCTCTTCCTCACTGTGAACTGAATCCTGGCAGCCTCTATTTTTCAATCCAGGTGAAGAGCACAGACCCGAAACGTCGGCTGTTGATTTGTCTCCGTAGATGCTGCCTGACCCACTGAGATCCTCCAGCATTCTGTGTGGTGTTCCAGATTCCAGCATCAAGTCTCTTCCGCCTCCGGTGTTGGAGGCCAATCCACTTACGATTAAGTGAGGCATATCTCCTAGTAACTGACCAGGGAACCACATCCCTCACTTCTTGTGATTGAGAGGTCATATTTTTAAGGTAGTGTGGCGACCCAATTACTAGCACACTCGAACCGGCTGACAATTAGCCAGCGTGCAGGCACAAAGGCTAGGTCCGGGACAAAGGGAGAAAGCCTGAGGCGGTGACAGTACGTGCCTCTCGAGGCATCTGGCGGGGGAGAGAGAGTTTAAAGCAAGACTGTGAAGTTGGAATAAACTTTATCTTTGACTGCAGTTTACCGACTCCGTGTCGTTATTTTAGCACTGCGTGAAGCACACCGCTACAATTGGTGACCCCGACAGTCCAAACGTTTTTGGACCGGAGATAAACGACGCCGCATCTGTTCATGCGGTTTCCTTGAAACTGCCAAGCTTCTGGACGCTACAACCTCACCTATGGTTTCAGCAAGCAGAAGCCCAATTCCACATTCGGCAGATAACCTCAGAGGACACCCGTTACTACTACGTGGTGAGCTCCCTCGACCAGGACACAGCGGCCCAGGTCGCGGAGTTCGTACAGTCTTCCCCCGGCGGATGGCAAGTACACGGAATTCAAAGCCCTGCTCATAAGGACTTTTGGGCTCTCCCACCGCGAGCGAGCTGCCCGTTTACTGCACCTGGATGGCTTGGGAGACAGGCCTCCATCAGCTTTAATGAATGAGATGTTGTCTCTGGCCGACAGACACACACCCTGCCTCATGTTTGAGCAGGCATTCCTGGAGCAGCTGCCCGAGGACATACGCCTGCTGCTGTCCGACGTGGATTTCAGCGACCCCCGGAAGGTGGCAGCCCGGGCGGACTTGCTGTGGAACGCCAAGAAGGGGAGTGGGGCGTCCATTTCACTGATAACCCGGCCACGCTTCCAGCAGCAAACCAGTCCAGGCCCGGCCGCAGAGCCCGCTAAACCCAGAGGCCAGGGTGTGGAGCCCAACGGGCAATGGTGTTTCTACCACCAGCGGTGGGGCGCAGAAGCCCGCCATTGTTGCCCGCCCTGCCAGTTCCCGGGAAACGCCAGGGCCAGCCGTCGCTAATGGCTACGGCGGCTGGCCATCGGGATAGCCTCCTGTATGTGTGGGACAGCAGATCGGGACGCCGGTTTTTGGTCGACACCGGTGCCGAGATCAGCGTCTTACCTCCGACGAGTTACAACACCCGCAGCAGGGCACCGGGTCCCCCCCTGCGGGCTGCGAACGGCAGCACAATAAGGACCTATGGCACCCGTCCGGTGCAGCTACAGTTCGGCTCCAGCCAGTTCACGTGGGACTTCACACTGGCCTCCGTAGCCCAACCGCTTCTGGGTGTGGATTTCTTGCGGGCTCACAGCCTACTGGTCCACCTGCCCAGGAAGAGACTGGTCCACGTCGAGACCTTTCAGACGTTCTCCCTGGGTGCAGCCCAGTTGCCAGCCCCTCACCTCGGCTCCATCACGCTGTCCAACAACGACTTCACCAGGGTCCTGGCAGATTTCCCATCAGTTCTGGCACCGCAGTTCGCGGCAGCCATGCCCTGACACGGCGTACAGCACCACATCCTGACCCAGGGACCACCCCTCCATGCCCGTGCTCGGCGGCTTCCCCCGGACAAGCTCCAACTGGCGAAGGAGGAGTTCAAGAGGATGGAGGAATTGGGGATCATCCGGCAGTCCGACAGCCCATGGGCCTCCCCCCTGCACATGGTGCCCAAAGCGACGGGGCTGGAGACCGTACGGCGACTACCGCAGGCTGAACGAGGCTACAACACCGGACCGCTACCCTGTGCCGCACATTCAGGACTTTGCAGCAAACCTGCACGGCGCACGGATCTTCTCCAAGGTAGACCTCATCTGCAGATACCATCAAATCCCGATGCATCCGGACGACGTCCCCAAAACGGCTCTCATCACCCCGTTCGGCCTTTTTGAGTTCCTCCGCATGCCGTTCGGCCTGAAGAATGCCGCACAGACGTTCCAGCGGTTGATGGACGTGACCTGGACTTCACATTCATCTATTTGGACGACATCCTCATAGCCAGCAGCAGTCGTCAGGACCATCTGTCCCACCTCCGAGAACTCTATGCCCGGCTGAGTGACTACGGTCTAACAATCAACCTGGCCAAATGCCAGTTCGGGCTCGACACCATTGACTTCCTGGGCCACAGGATTACCACAGACGAGGCAACCCCTCTGCCCGCTAAGGTAGATGCGGTCCGCCATTTCCCCGGACCCACCACGATCATAGGCCTTCAGGAATTCGTAGGTATGGTCAATTTCTACCACCTCTTCCTCCCTTCAGCTGCCCGGATCATGCGCCCCCTGTTCGCCTTGCTGTCCGGTCCGGGCAAGGACATTACCTGGGACGAGGAGTCCACCGCCACTTACATTCAAACGAAGGATGCCTTGGCGAACACCGCGATGCTAGTGCACCCCAGAATAGACGTCCCTACCGCCCTCACAGTGGACGCAGCTAATACAGCAGTTATGTGGCGACCCAATTACTAGCACACTCGAACCGGCTGACAATTAGCCAGCGTGTAGGCACAAAGGCTAGGTCCGGAACAAAGGGAGAAAGCCTGAGGCGGTGTCAGTACGTGCCTCTCGAGGCATCCGGCGGGGGAGAGAGAGTTTAAAGCAAGACTGTGAAGTTGGAATAAACTTTATTCTTTGACTGCAGTTTACTGACTCCGTGTCGTTATTTTAGCGCTGCGTGAAGCACACCGCTACAGTAGCATATAAAACACTGAACATAAGCTGTTATAAATTGTGTTTCCCTTTGGTCTGAGAAGAAGTTTTGCACTGTTCTTTATCTTTAAGGATGCTCAAATAAGGCTCAGCTCCCTTTTCCACTCCCAGCTGGCATCTGTGTCTCTTGTTGATATAATTTTTATGCCACAAAGGCATACTTTTTGAATTATCTCAACAGGGTTGAACATAATGTCCAAGCAATACAATGAGATTACATATTCACCACAGATTTCGAGAGGCACATGGTTATACTGGCCTCTGCATGTTGCATTGATGATTCATTTTCAGTGGAAATCTTCTCAATAAGAGCTTACAGATTTGAGGTTCCATTATTGATATTGTTTCAACAATGTATTTCTCTGTTTCTGTGCTCCACTACTAGTTCAAGAGAGCAATATCATCGAAAGCTTCAGGTTATCAGGCGGCGTTACAGTTTACAAACCCTCTCCAGAGACTAGCCATCTTACTAGATATGCCCCTCTCCTCTGCACATACACCGATGAATATCTTTTGGAATTTTGGTCTGGTGTACTTTGTTTACACTTCTCGCCACCTATTTTTTATCAATGTACCATTGACAGCATCCTATCTGGATTCATCACAGTTTGGTTTGGCAACTGCTCAGACCATGACTGCGAGAAAATGCAAAAAGTTGTAGACATAACTCAGCACATCATTAAAATAAACAGCCTCCCCTCCATGAACGCTGTCTACACTTTTCCCCACCTTGGTAAAGCCATCGACATAACTAAAGACCCCTCCCTGGATATTCTTGCTACTCACTCCCATCGGCTAGAAGGCACAAAAGCCTAAGAGCCCGTGTACGCTGCTGTGACAAGGCTAGTCAATAGTCCCCTAGATTGACAAGCTGGACTCTAGCCCGCACAATCTACCTAGTTATGGCTTTGCATGTTATTACTCAGCACTGCCCCTGGAGCTGTTATTGGTGTGAGAAGAACAACCTAAGCCTGAAGGAAGGTGCAGACAAACCATCCCCCTCGGGGAATGAATGGATCCTCCGCAGAGGGAGTTAAGTGCATTGAGTTCCTGGGAGTTGACATCATAGATGACCTCACTTGGTCGCTTAATATCACCTCCCTGAACAAGAAGGCACAGCCTCCACTTCCTAAGAAGATTGAGGCAAGCAAGGCTCTCACCACCCCCCCCCCCCCCACATCTTAATTGCATTTTACAAGCACACCTTTGAGAGCATCCCGACAAGTTGCATTTCCATCCAGTATGGGAGCAGCTGAGAATCGGACTGCAAGTCCTTACAAAGGACTGTGAGAACAGCTGAGAGGATCATAGGGGTCTCCCTACCATCCATCTGGGACATTTATGAGGAGTGCTGTGTACACAGAGCCCTTAGTATTATTAAGGATCCCACCCATTCATCCAGCATCCTCTTTGGCTTTCTACGATCAGACAGGAGCCTATGGTGCATTAAAACAGGAATGGTCAGGATGAGAAACAGTTTCTTCCCCCAGTCCATTAGGCTTCTGAACTCCTGGCCGCAGTGAGTTAAAAGAGTCACTGGTTAATCTGTTCTGTACCTTACAATATTTAATATTAATCCACTTCAGTTTTGTTATTTATGCACGATTTATCTGTACCTTCATGTATCATGTGTTACGTGTGTTATGTGTACCACTGTGCTTTATACCCTAGTTTGAAGAAATGTTGTCTCATTTATATATACATTATATGGTTATATACATTATATACATGTATGTAGTTAAATGACAATAAACAATTTGAATTGACTCATATTCTGTTATTGTTTTCCCATGTACTACTTCAATTCGTTGTTGTAATGATGGGATGCAAAACAAAGTTCTTCTCTTTACTTCAGTACTTGTCACAACAGTAAACCAATTTACCAGTTTAATTTATCAATAAATGCTTTCAGGCTTAGCCGGTCCCCTGCAACATTGATTCTGAAGGTTCACCCACCACATGTACTCCCGGGGTAGATTTTGGTGCATTGTTCACTCACTGGAGTACAGAAGTTCCCAGCACCTTACAATACATTGACTTTTATTATGTAATCACGACAACCTTTAAACAGTACCAGTATTTCACTAATCAGATCAGGCAATTGCAAATATAAGATCTGACTCTACCTGCTTCAGCAGCGTTCAAGCTATTTTCTGCATTAAATATCAATGTTCTGTTAGATTATATGCAATTTTGGAAAGAAAATGCATGAAGGATTTTGCAGTGACCCGGAAACAAGCAAATAAATTGACCTTCAAAGAAATCAAAATAAATTCCAGCTTGTCTTCTAGTCTTTTTGAATATTGCTTAGTTGCTATAAATAACTTAAAGATGTCATGCAAATAGCTTCTATTAGTTAAGTAATCCTTTAAAAATACCAATCCGATACCCAAGATGGCAGTCAGCTGCGATCTCCTTCGGGACCATGGCTCAGGCTTGGCTTTTTAGGTTCATAGGGACTGTTTTTGGAGACTATGTGGGAAGTTTGGGATCTGGTTAGGGGTAGGGACAGGAATGAGGGGAGTGAGAGAATAGTGGTAACAAGTGAAGAGTTCGAGGAGGGAGCCAGATGTCAGAGTTCAGCTTGGAGTACTCCAAGATCAGAGGCCAGTAATTCCCAAGGATAGAGATACGAGTTCAGCAAGTCCTGGGATTGGAGGCCTGAGAACAGTTGGCAAGTCCTGAGGGCAGAGGTCCATGACTGGCGAGTCCTGGGTTCAAAGTCCAGAAGTCAGTCAGTGTGGAGGTTGAATATGCAGGTCATTGCCGTGATCAGCAAGTCTGGGAGTCGAAGCTAGAGGCTGACAAGTCTGCTGGTCAAAGCCCAAAGATTGAAGCCCATAGGTTGGTGTTGGTGTGCCAGGAGATTAAAGGGCCAATGTCTTTGAGCCCAGGGATACAATAGAGAAGTTGGGAGCTTGGAGGTGGCCTGTCCTGGGCGTGGAGGGCAATTTGTGTGTGTGGGTGGGGGCTGGGGAAGTGGTTTGTTTTGTTGTTTTTGCAGGTTGTATGTTGGCTGTGTGTTGTTCTGCTGAACATTGTGGACATGTTACTGTTAGCGTCAGAATACGTGGTGGCATTGGTGGGCTACTCCAGCAATTGTTGGATTGTGTTAGTTGTTTACACAGACTATATATTTCACTGTATGCTTTGAAGTACTTATGATTAATAAATAAATCTAAATCTAATCTAATCTAATCCCCGGTCTTGTGTTCAAAATAATAGCATGTCATTGAGGGACCTGCCAAGAGGACATTAAAGTAATAATCATCAAGGTACAAAATAACTCAAGGTTAGGAAATAACAATAATAATAATGACAATAATAACTTATTTATAGAGCACTTTTCATACAGACAATGTAGTTCAAAGTATTTTACAGTGGAATAAAATGCAAAGATGAAAATTAGATCAAAATTTTAAAAAATGAACATGAAAATAAAAGACAAAAAGTTGTTAGTTAAAAGGAAGGTTAAATAAATAGTTTTGAGCTGGTGTAACTGAGTCTGTCTCCCTTATTGTTGTAGGAATTTAATTACACACTTTAGGAGCACAGTTCAAAAAAGCTGACCTGCCAATTATCTTTTGAGGAAGCTTTTTTAACTTTAAAAGACCAGTGGATGAACACCTGAGTGCTCAAGCAGGATTATAAAATGAAAACAATTCTATGATACACCATTAAGAGTTTTAAGAATGAGTAAGAAAACTTTAAATTTAATTCTAAAAGAGATAGGAAGCCAATACAGAGTAGCTGGGATGGGAGTGAAATGTTCTCTCATCCTAGTTTTAGTTAAAAGTCCAGCAGTGGTGTTCTAAATGAGTTGAAGTTCAAGTCAAGTCAAGTTTATTGTCATTTCAACCATAAACTGCTGCTACAGTACATAGTAAAAACAAAACAACGTTCCTCCAGGACCCTGGTGCTACATGAAACAACCACAAAACTACACTAGACTATGTGAGACAGCACAAGGCTACACTAGACTATGTAAAACAAGATAAAAACTGCACTAGACTGCAGACCTGCACAGGACTGCACAGTTTGTCAATAGGTTGCTTTGGAAGACCTGTAAAATGTGCAATGCAGTAATCTAGTCAATTAGATATAAAGTTGTGAATTAGTTTTTCAGTGTTGTTATGTGATAGAAATGGATGTACCTCTGCAATATTTCTTAAGTATAGAAATGGTCACTTTCTTTATGTGGAATTTAAAATTCAAATCGGAATCAAGGATGACACCCTGGCTTATTACTTTTGATTTTACAAGGGGAGCCAGGTTCCCAGTGATATCCCACAGCAGAGAATATAACCTTAGAAATCTAAAAGAAAACACATAAATAGCAATGGATTAAAGTTCTTTTTTCTTTTAATTTAGGCACCTAAATATTAGTTTCAGTGGCAATGAAAGAAGTTGCCTTTGATAACTAATACTATATGCATGTGATATTATCAGCAGCTGTTATATTCACCTCCCCACATTCCATTCCACTGACTTCAAGGATGAAATCTCTCTTTGTAATCTTGGATAAATATTCAAGAAAAAAAATTATCTGTAGCCTGGAAATAAAGTGATGCCAGTGTCTGGCAGTGCAGAAATAGAACTGGTTCCAGTGTGTCTCTCTTTTAGCCATCTTATCAGCAACAGAAAATGAGATGCAGTCATGTGTGTGGATAAGATATGATGCTGGGTATGTAGCAGAATAACCAAGTGTTTCTAGTCATCTACACTCTAACCCAGGCAAGGTAATTAGAAGGATAAAAGATCTGATGCAGAAAGAAATATTTCCAAATGTGAAGAAACCGGAACAGGTAACATAATTTTAGCTGCAAACTTACAGAATGTCTTTCATGCAGGAAATATGGAAATACTTTTACACACAGATATCACTTGAAGCTAAAACCCTCGTCTCTCAAAAATCAGGAGTGGACCAATTCAGAGACAAACAAGATTCAGCAATTAAAGTTGGAGACTAGCATTGAAATGTATTAGCTGGAAGAAAGAGTTGGACAAACTGGACTGTTTTCTCTAAAAAAAGAGATGCTGAGGCACAACCTAATAGAAGTAAATAAAATTATGAGACAGAGCGTGATAGGTGTCTAGCATGAGTTGCCAAAGGAGGAGGTAGAAGCAGATTCAATTGAAACATCTCAGAGACACATGAACAAACAGGGAATACAGAGATCAGATCATGTGCAGACAGATGGGATTCATTCAGATTCAGAAATGAAATGAGGGTTAGCCATGGGTGAAGTGAATGGGAGAAAAGGCAAGAGTGCTTGAACAGTCCATGCCTCTTTTCAAATTTCAGGGTAACCAATATCGAGTTTTGCCAAGGAACTCGACAGTTGGTTTAAATTGCAGATTTCTTGAAGTCTGTCGTGAGTTAGATCCATTGTGGAATCAAAGGCATGAGAATCACTTCATCCACTTGGGCTGAGATCAGTGAGGGAGCTGCTCTCAGTAATATAACAAAACCTCTTACCTCACGTAGCATCGGCGTTCTATCAGTGCGGCTCCAAACATGAACGCACCAATGAGATATAAATACTCCTTACCTTGAATTATTGATGTATGGCCAAATAATAGCAATGTTAAAGTATTTTTCTGAGTCTAAGGTATTATTACTGGTTATTAGAGATTAACCATCTCAATATGAAATAATATTACTCTATGACTGGTTATGATAGAAACATAGAAACCCCTACAGCACAATACAGGCCCTTTGGCCCACAATGCTATGCCAAACATGTACTTACTTTAGAAATTACCTAGGGTTACCCACAGCCCTCTATTTTTCTAAGCTCCATGTACTTATCCAAGCGTCTCTTGAAAGACCCTATCATATCTGCCTCCACCACTGTTGCCGGCAGTCTATTCCACGCACTCACCATTCTCTACGTAAAAAACTTACCCCTGACATCTCCTCTGTACCTGCTTTCAAGCACCTTAAAACTCTGCCATGTCGTGCTGGACATTTCAGCCCTGGGAAAAGCCTTTGACAATTCACACGATCGATGCCTCTCATAATCTTATACACCTCTATCAGGTCACCTTTCATCCTCCAACGCCGAGTTCACTGAACCTATTCTCATAAGACATACTCCCCAATTCAGACAACATCATTGCAAATCTCCTCTGCACCCTTTCTATGGTTTCTACATTGTTCCTGTAGTGAGGTGACCAGAACTGAACATAACACTTCAAGTGGGGTCTGACCAGTGTCCTATATAGCTGTAACATTACCTCTCAACTCTTGAACTCACTCCCACGGTTGATGAAAGCCAATGTACTGTATGCCTTCTTAACCACAAAGTCAACCTGTGCAGCAGCTCTGAGTGTCCTATGAACTCGGACTCCAAGATCCCTCCACACTGCCGAGAGTCTTACCATTAATATTATATTCCGCCACCATATTTGACCTACCAAAATGAACCACTTCACACTGATCTGGGTTGAACTCCATCTGCCACTTTTCAGCCCAGTTTTGTATCCTATTGATGTCCCACTGTAACCTCTGACAGCCCTCCACACTATCCACAACACCCCCAACCTTTGTGTCATCATCAAATTTACTAACCCATCCCTCCACTTTCTCATCCGGGTCATTTATAAAAATCATGAAGAGAAGGGGTCCCAGAACAGATCCCTGAGGCACTCCACTGATCATTGACCTCCATGCAGAATATAACCTGTCTACAACCACCCTTTGCCTACTGTGAGCAAGCCAGTTCTGGATCCACAGAGCAAGGTCCCCTTGGATCCCATGCCTCTTTACTTTCTCAATAAGCCTTGCATGTGGTACCTTATCAAATGCCTTGCTGAAATCCATATTCACTACATCTACTGCTCTACCTTCATCAATGTGTTTAGTCACATCCTCAAAAAATTCAATCAAGCTCGTAAGGCACAACCGGCCTTTGACAAAGCCATGTTGACTATTCCTAATCATATTATGCCTCTCCAAATGTTCATAAATCCTGCCTCTTAGGATTTTTTCCATCAATTTACCAACCACTGATGTAAAACTCACTGGTAAAACATAGAAACATACAGCACAATACAGGCCCTTCGGCCCACAAAGCTGTGCCAACCATGTCCCTGCCTTAGAACTACCTAGGCTTTACCCATAGCCCACACAAAATGCTGGTGGAACACAGCAGGCCAGGCAGCATCTATAGGGAGAAGCACTGTCAACGTTTCGGGCCGAGACCCTTCATCAGGACTAACCTGAAGGAAAGATAGTAAGAAATTTGAAAGTAGTGGGGGGGAGGGGGAAATGCAAAATGATAGGAGAAAACCGGAGGGGGTGGGGTGAAGCTAAGAGCTGGAAAGGTGATTGGCGAAAGTGATACAGAGCTGGAGAAGGGAAAGGATCATGGGACGGGAGGCCTCAGGAGAAAAAAGGGGGTGGGAGCACCAGAGGGAGATGAAGAACAGGCAAACAACTAAATTTCTCCCTATAGATGCTGCCTGGCCTGCTGTGTTCCACCAGCATTTTGTGTGTGTTGTTATTTGAATTTCCAGCATCTGCAGATTTCCTCGTGTTTGCTCTTTACCCATAGCCCTCTATTTTTCTAAGCTCCATGTACCCATCCAGGAGTCTCCTAAAAGACCCTATCATATCCGCCTCCACCACCGCCACCGGCAGCCCATTCCACGCACTCACCACTCTCTGCATAAAAAAACTTACCCCTGACATCTCCTCTGTACCTACTTCCAAGCACCTTAAAACTATGCCCTCTCGTGCTAGCCATTTCAGCCCTGGGGAAAAGCGTGTGGGTTTAGTACTTTTTTTAAGGAATATATGGGTTGGCACAACATCGAGGGCCGAAAGGCCTGTACTGTGCTGTAGTATTCTAGTGTCTAGTGTATAGAACGAAAAAAAACTAGACTAAGTCCATTTTAGTGCAAAGTGGTCATTGTGTTACTAAACTCCAGTAAAAAGGTAAGTTGCTGTTTTTGAACCTAGTGGTGTGGGACTTCAGGGTTCTGCTCCACAGAAGCTGTGATAAAATGATTTGGCCCAGATGTTGTGAATCTTGGATGATGGATGTCGCCTTCTTGAGGCAGCGCTCCCTAGTGGTGGGGAGGATGTGCCTGTTCTGTACTGTGCAGAGTTCACCACAGTCTACTGCTCTTGAATTGCCATACCAGACCATGAAGCAACCAGTCAGGACACTTTCAACAGTATATCTGTACAGTAACATGCTGAATCTCCTTAACCTCCTAAGAAAGTAAAGATGCTGAAGGGCATCTTGTGTTTCGAAAGTTAATACCAGGAATTTAAAGCCGCTGACTCCCTCCTCCATCGATCCCCCAGTGTAGACTGGCACATGTTCTCCTTTCCCTTCCTGAAGTTCACACTCAGCTCTTTAATTTTGCTGTTTAACATGAGCTATTTAACTGTACAGCTCCTCAGTTGTCTCAACGTGGCAATGGGGATTAACATACTAAAAAACACCTCCGAACTGAAATCATGGCCACCCTATGAAATGGTCTTTTCAATATAACAGGCTTTCTCATGCCAAAAACTACCAGCTCCATTTTTAGAGCAATATGACATCTTTTAGACAAAGTAATATTGGCCACCCTGATCCCAACAGTGCCTGCCACTGCATCATTTAAAAGCCTGTGTGCCTTTTTCAAATGCTTGAATTTGCCTTAAATCTGTTCTTTTTTATTTAGTACCTGTTGTTGAGCTCAGTAGTTTAGTTTATCTTGCTGCACTGATTTGGGGACATCTAAGTCGGCGACCTGGACACCCAATATATGTACAAACATGGTCACACCAAGAGCAGATTTGGGCTTCATGAAGTCATCAAGGCAGATTTGTTATTAATAGTGTGTCTGTAGATGAAGCAATAATAGACTCATCAAATGAGCAATTTAATAGACTGCTAGCACAAGAATCCCTGTTTTTAAGGGATGAATAACAGTGAATTCTCTGGGAAGATTAAATATGTTAAAAGCAAATTAATCCTAATATTTATCTATTGTGATCAATGGTTCAATATAACCTTCCCTTCAACAATTTGATTTAGTGAGCAAAAATTTGATGTATAGTAATTCAACAGCGAATCTTGCTCTTTCAGTGGTTGATGATTCACTGACAGCGTCAAAGTAAGTTTATTAGCAAAATACATATTGTACATGTCACCATATAGAGAGTCATTTTTTGTAGGTGTTTACTGTAGAACAAAGAAATACAATAGAATCAATGAAAAACAACATTCAAAGACTGACAACCAAACAACGTGCAAATACAAAATCATCATCATAATGATAAATAAATAATACTGAGAATGTAAGTTGTAGAGTCCTTGTTCAGTGATCTGTTCAATGTTGAGCTGAGTAAAGTTATCCATACTGGTTCAAGTGCCTCGTGGGTAATAACTGTTCCTGAACCTGGTTTTGTGGGACCTAAGGCTTCTGTACCTCCTTCCCAATGGTAGCAGTGAGAGGAGAGTATGGCCTGGATGGTGTGAATCCTTTATGATAGATGCTGCTCTTTTGGGGCATGTTATGGTCCGGTCCAGAGCCCACATTCCGGGTCTTGATCCGGTCCACAGACTCCGGACTCTGGGTCTTGTAGCCGTCCCTCCTTTCACCCTTAAGCCCAAATAGGATCATCCTGGCTTAAGGAGGTGCACCTGAGACCTATTGGCTGGCAGGTGTATATAAGGGGCTCTGGGACTGAGTCTAGTTTCCTGGTCCTGGTCTGCTTTGTCATGCACCTGCTGTTCTGTCTGGTTTGTCTTGGTTGTGCTGTTGGCCTGGCTATCCTGTTTTGACCCTGGCTTGGAGTACCCACTGTTAATCATCTAGTTCTGTAAGTCTGTTCTTGTAGTCACCCTGGACTGAGCTCTATCTGATCCCTTGCCTCTGTTGGGTAAGCAGGCTGGACTGCTGTTGCCTGGTGGGGGGCTCTGACCCTTTCCTAACCCTCTTCTGATGGGTTGTGCCCTGCAACCTGCCCAGGTCCCTGTGTTCCTGCCTGGGAGGTGGCCTTGCACAGGAGCTATGTGGTCTGCCCTGAGGACTCTGACCCTTTCCTACTCCTTGCCTCTGATAGGTTGTGCCCTGCATCCTGCCCAGGTGCCCTGTGACCTGCCCAGGCCCCTGTGTTCCTGCCTGGGAGGCTGGGCCCTGCCCAGAAGTAATGTGGCCTGCCCAGGGAGCTATCCTCCCAGCATTCCTTGTCCCATAGACCCATCCTTTAGCCTAGCCAAGGTCCTACCTTTGCCATGAACTCCCTGAACCCCAGCATCACTGTTGTATGCAATGGTCTCCCCATCTGTTCTATCCTTTAGTTGTTCCTGTCCTGCCCCTAGTACTTCAGTGCCTGTGTCCTACATTTGGGTCCAGTCTCCATGTCCCCTTGTTACAGGGCAGTGCTCCTTGTAGATATGCTCAATGGCAGGGAGGGCTTGACCTGTGATGGACTGGGCTGAATCCATCCCATTTCGTAGGCTTTTCCATTCCTAGACATTGGTGTTTCCGTACCAGGCCATGATGCAACCAGTCAGGATACTCTCTGTTGTGCATCTATAGAAGTCTGTCAAAGTTTTAGATGACATGTTGAATCTGTGCACACTAGTAAGAAAGTAGAGGCATTGCTGTGCCTTCTTTGTAATGACACTCATGTGCTGATTGGTTTCTATATCTCAGCTACAGTGCAATTAGGGTTTTATTCTTGGGTTAGGTAAGTTGTTCTAATATGTCAAGGTTGGAACCTTTCAAATTTTAAGGGCCATAGGAAGAAATGGTACACAGATGAAAATAAATTTGCTTTTCAAATATGGCATTGGGCATGCACTCCAGTATTCCTATTGTGATTACAATTAAACAATTTGAGCAATTCAAAACCATTGACATAATGTGTAACGGTTTGCTTCCAACTATTTACTTGATATCAAGAAAATGTTCTTGCTCCCCTTTTTTGCGGGGCCCTCCTTTGCATTTGTGGCTGAGGCTTGCACAGTATTTGGTTTCTTATGCAAATTATTCTCCTCTCAATTCTCCCATACTATGGGACTTTGATCATTTGCTTTCCCATGAAAAGAATGTGGATCTGAATCGCAATCAGAAGTACAAAAGTCACAAGTTCCAGCCTCTGGCAACAAATGGTTAAGGTATAATGAAGCAAATGTTAAAAACTTTCCAAAGACTGCAAATATTAAAGAATTTGTTGTAATGCATGGCTGCCCTCTGATCAATGAGAAGGATTAAGACATGTATTCACCAGATTACAGTACATGCCCAGCTTGGAGCTAGTTGAAAGATGAATTGTTGTACTCTGAGGTTACATAGAGTTTCAGTGAAACAGCATTGATGGCCATATGCCAAGAGCACACAAGGAAAGTGGGATAGTGGCCTAAAGTTATGATAGACTAGAGCATGATAATCAGAGTTGAATGTTGAAAGGAAGTAGCTCAAAAGTCACCAATTTACTTCTGGAATGCCCCATTATTGAAAATAGAGTATATCTCATTGAAAGAAGCATTCACTGCTCCCTTTGGAAGAGTGTTTGCATCCCTAGAGGGAATTATAAGGACTGATGCTGCAGTTGTATGGAATGGGGCCATGATAAAGGGAGGGGTACTTGTGCTGATGGAAGAGGGAATCAGGATGTTCCTAGGAAATGAGCTCTCTGACTGCTGAACAGACGGGAAAGGAAAGAGCTTGGTGGTGAATTCATGCTGGAAAAAGCAGAAGATGATCGCTTGTGAAAGATATAAGTATTGAAGATAAGGGGAGACTGAAAAGTTTCAGTAGGTAGGGTGAAGGGGTATGAACAGATATATATATAAAAAGGAATAGACTTCACAACCAATACTCAAACTATTCTATCCAGACTCATCTGAGATGCAGGGGATCTGAAAAATGTGCCACTATTGCAGTAAGAAGGAAAATCTCGCCCTTAATTTCTCCACATAGACCTCAGGCTTTATCAACTTCTGATAGAAATTTGGGTGAAAAAATTCTTTACATAATGCAACAAAGTGTAAATTATCTTATTTATATTTTTATGTGATGAGAATGATTCAGCTGCAAGAAGTGAGAGAAGGCATGCAATTGCTAATGAGTGGGGAAGCAAATGACAGGATTCTGGATGTGCTGGGGCACAGCTCACAAAACAAGAAGAGGCAGAAGCTTATTTTGGCCACACAATAATTTTATTAAACGTTATAGTTATAATTAATTATTTACCTGCCATGCCTTTTCAGCAGAAAGTCGGTTTAAGAAATAGTATTTGGCAAAGGTTTAACCTTGCAAACAGTTTATGTGATGTTGAAATAAAGATGATCACCATCATTTGAGATAAATGGATGAGAACTTTGCACTCACTCTAGGTTTAACATTAACCTGGGAATTGTGGCTATGACATGGAAAGGATATATTTCCTGAAGATTGATTTTATTTATCTGCACATTGAAACCCAAGTAACTCCCTTATGTCATTATAAGGAGCGGCTAATTTACTTTTCTCTGCTTGATGTATTTCTTTATCATTCATTGAGTCATTGGCAGGGCATCTGAACAAAGTGTTCAAAGAGCCAAGAGAAAAACCACAAGATGCTGGTTGCACACCATTATAGGCCTTTTAAAAAATCTAAAGGGATTAATGTGACTGGATATTGCATGTCAGTACATTGTCCTTTTTTACTCAGAGCCTGGGTGGAATTCAATGCACAATGATGGGATAAGAGTTACTTCCTGACTGAGAAATTCACAAGTATGAGCAATTTGAAGCTTGATTCTTTTGGACATGACTTTAACCAAATAGAACAGCCTTCAGCAAAAATTGGATTGTCACAGGAATCAGACAATGCTTACTGTAAAAAAAAAGTGATCCAGTGCTCTGGTGAGATTAGTTTAAAGGAATGTTGTAAGAGCATTAATGGCATGCATTTTATGTTGCATATAACTGATGTATAGAATAAAAATCTGATCTTGCACTGCAGACAAACAAGAAGCAAATATTCCTGTGCTGGCATGACAAATGCAAAATTCGTCAGTGATGTTTAAAATTGAAATCTGTTCTTTTTTGGTTCATCTTTTTATTGACTCATGGCCTGTTATCTTAATCACTCAGTAATAATATTCTCTTTCTACTGTCATCGTTCACCTCCTAGTATTCCCAATGAAATTTTGTTTGATCTATCAATTTTGCCACAACTGAGGGTCAGCCTCTTCACATTTTCAGCAGGAACTTCTCTCAGATCAGCTCTCCAAAGCACACAATACAGATGGTGCCCCAGTGAGGCCTGTAGTTCAGAACCAGAAAACCAATCTGGGTTCTAACTGGGGGATCATGACTATGAAGAGAGGAAGGCAGAAGTTAATTTCAGTCTTCAAGTCAGATTCAATAAGTTTTCTTTCACACTGAGAGTGATGGGTGCCGGGAACATGCTGCCAGAGGTGGTGGGAGAAGCAGAGAAGGGAGCACATTTAGACAGGCACATGGACATCATGCAGAGAATGGATATGGATCACATTCAGTTTAATCTGGCATCATGCTCAGCATAGACTTTGTGGGCTGAAGGGCTGTACTGTTCTATGTTCTAGATCTAAAAAACTCAACTTAACAGCCTGAAAGAAGCAAAGAGGTTATATGTTCTGAGCAATGTTCTTCTGTGCCATTACTACAACCATGACCAGGCAATTCCAGGCATAGCAGGAGGAATATCTAGATTGGCAATGTAAAGCAAAACGGACATCTGTACCCCCATTCCAAAATATTCTCACTGTGATTCTTCCTAATTTTGTCAGAAAATGTAGAGGAGATTTGATTCAGAAGCAGAGCAGCGGAGATGATTTAACTAATAAACTGTAAAAGAACAAGCCACGAGAGTCCATAAAACAAGAGAAAACAGATATTTAACATGACAAGGCAAAGCAGCAAGGTAACTGAAGGCTGGCTGGTTCAATAGATGAACAAGGACTGTGAATGAGAGCTGGGTTTAAATATACCACCAGTGATTGGTTGGTGTAGCAGTAGGCAAATTGTAGCAGGTCCATGTCCTTGCTTAGACAGGAATTCATCGTAACCATGGCCAAGCTCTCAAAGCACTTTATCACCATAGATATGACTGCTGACACTGACCACCTTGGACATCAGGGTAATTGGTGTCCTTTTGAAGCTGGTGGAAACTTTGACAGCAGCAGTGAGAGTTTGAAAATGTGCTTGAACACTCCAGCCATTTGGTTGGCTCAAGTGTTCTGCACTCTGAACAGGCATACCATTGGAGTCTGATGCTATGTGTGGGTTCACCCTCTTGAAGGATGTTCTGACATTGGCCTCCAAGGCAGACATCACAGGTTCATCAGATGATGTAGAGATTCACACAGATGTAATTTTATTCTCCCTTTCAAAGCATATATAAAAGGCATTGAGTTCATCAGGGAGTGAGACATCACTGCCAATTATGCTGTTAGTAATAGAATGCATACTCTGCCACAGCTGATGTGCATCTGATTGCGTCTCGAGCTTCACACAGAATTGCCTTTTGCTCTCATGATGGTTTTCCGTAGGTTGGACTTAACTTCTTGTAGGACACTGGATTACTGGCCTTAAATGCCACAGATATACTCCGCAGCAGACTGTGGATATCGTGATTTATCCATGGCTGCTGGTTTTGGTACTTACAGTGTTTACAAAGACACATTCATCCATGCAGGTCTTGATGAAAGCAATGATGACTGTAGCATAGTCATTCAGACCAGAAGATGAATCCATGAATATAGTCCCATCTTCCAATTCAGAGCAGCCCTGTAAGTGGTCTTCCATCTACCTTGATGATATCTTTACAGTCCTTACTACTGGTGGTACGGTCCTCAGTCTCCACTACACACCAGGAGTAGAAGTACACTCTTGAGATCAGACCATCCAACCTTGTTATCTACACTTCAATGTCACATTTATGTCTGATCCAGTTAGCACTCAACAAATGCCACAGAGCAAATCAGAAATTAGAACTTTGGCACAGCTTTTGTTTCTAAACCCAGAATTTCTGTGCAGTTGCAATATTCTATCAGGACTCAGGGAAAAGCCTTCTAACCCAGCATCGTAGTTGTACCTTGAAAGCCAGTACATTAAATACCTTTTTCACAGTCCTGTTTACCTAGGCTTTCAATGACCCTTACATTGTGCTCCTGTTCCATTACACTCCCTAGAGCCCTTTCATTCATAATATACATACTGTAAGTCCTAAGCACCTTTGACTTTTCAAAATATATCACCTCACACTTATCTGTATTGAAATTCATTTGCTTCTGTTTTTGAAATCCTCCTCAACCAACTTTCCCATCTGATCAAGATCCCCCTTTTAATCTACAATAACTTCCTTCACTATCAACACCTCCTAATTTTGTCATCCTTACTTCAACAAATGTTTTGATCAAGTCTTGTGCATTTGCATCCAAATTATTTATAAAAATAATGAATGACAAGAGTCCCAACACCAGCTCCTGCTCTACACCACTAGTCACTGGCTCCATTGTGGGGAACAACCTACAAACGCCACCATCTGTTTCCTACTTCTGAGCCAACTGTGAATCCACACAAGCAGCTCATCCTGGATTCCAGGGCACCTAACCTTCCAAACCCTGTCAAAAGTCTTGCTAGTCCCTATAGACAACATCTATTGCTGAATCCTCATCTACCAATTTGATTACTTCAAAAAAAAAATAAAAGGTTTCTCAAGAATGATTTCTCACATACAAAGCCTTGCTGACTTCTCCTGAAATATTATATGGATTAAAACATTTGGCGTGACATTTTGAATAGACACATGTTATAACATACATGCACAGATATATTTCCTTGAAGTGCTTAATAATTACAGGACTATAGACGCCTGGAATAACCAAGTTCAATCAGTTTGTGCTGCCGCCATTGGGAGGATTTCTATTTTCTTGAATATGCTTTACATGTTTGCCATATTCCTCAGTTGCTACTTTTCTGATGCTGCAGTAACATGATCTTTCAAAAAATGTGTAAAGTTGTTTTATAACTAATTGTGAAGAAGGTGTATATATATCTGATTTTGTTTGTACAGCAGTTCAGGTGACATCAATGAGGAGAGGAGAAGCAGTATGTTATTTCAGATCGATAACTTTTAATTACCTATCTAGTGTACTACAAAATAGATCACAGGAGGATTTTTGTACAGACATAATATTTTCAAGTCTAATCAAGTGTTTCAAAGGTTTATTCTGCTGAAAGATATCTTCAAATTCTTCCCATGTAACAAGTTTTGCCGCTCTAATTGGGTGAGGTTATCATCTCTCATATGATAGATTTTTCTGATTTATGTATACAAACGTAATTATTTGTTCAGTATAATTCGTTTTAAATTTTTAAAACACATTTATCGGTCTTACTCCTATTCAACAAATGAGAGATGAAAGTCAATGAATTATACTGGAAGTATTGTCTACAAATTGCCTTGTACCCCAAGGCACAGAATGCAGCTTAATGAAATGATCTAAGAAACTCCAAGCTGACAGCTACTTGTTCTAACAAAGGTTTATTCTTCTGTTTAAGGGCATTTGTCTCTGCATTATGTTTAAGGGATAAGTACGGTCTGTCACAACTTTCCTGCACTTAAGAATTATCAATACAGTTAGAAGAGGTTCCTACCGAAATGTACTTTTATGTCACACCACCACTACTGAGAGTGAAAGAAGTTGTGGGTTGCACAAGTCTGATCTTGAATTAGCTCCAGGTTCATGTTGTGTTAAGACGTGCTGATCCTGACTTAATACATCAAGTCCAAAAGGAACAAATATTCTTATTCAAAACCTGTTAATAGTAAGAACAAGGTAGTCTTATGATTTGTATTTAGATCTTGAAAATTAAGCAATTACTGTCAAATGATTTACATCTTCAGTTAATATTTGAGCAGATTTGACAGAAATTTTGCCAGAATATCCATAATCTCTTTTGTATATTTTATTTCCTTACATGCAATCTACACTAAATAAATCAAAAGGTATTTTTGGTATAGTGCTTCTGTTCATGTACTACATCTTTAAGCCCCTAGCATGGTAGTCATTGTTTTCTCACAGTGCACTGTGAACTCATGCTCTCAGTATTTCTTTTTATTTGCAGTGAGTTTTCTATCACACATTGGCTGTTCAGGTATGGTTTTGCAGCCTCTATTGAATTTCTTTATTTTTCTTGTAAATGCCTACAAGAAAATGAATCTCAAAATATTATGTAACATATACATACTTTAATAATAAATTTACTTTGAACTTTGAACTAACACAAATTCAAGGTCACCTTCAATGCAGTTCCAGTTTTCCACCAGCCCTCACATATCAGTAAGGCTGTGGTATGTCTGCTATGAAAGGAAAGGAAGACAGGGCAATGCCAATGCTTTGATGAAAGGCATTGTTTTGGATTGGAGTTATAATCTCTATTGACTGACATTCTTTAAAGCCTTTTATGGATTAAACTCTGACCCTATATTAAGAGTCATCTATTTTCTGTATATGTGATATTCTTTCAGATAAATTTGAATATTTTGGAACAGAAATTGGTGGAAATGCACAGCAGGTTGAGGGAAAAAGAAAGAGATTAATCTTTGGTCTGTAGATAAAAGTAATGCTGGAGCCAGCTCAGAAGCTTCACAAAATTAAGACTATGCTGTTGCAAATAACACTGGACAAGGATTTTGCTTCCTGAATACTTTTGAGTATGTCTTATGGATTTTGGGCTGCTGATCATGAAAATCATCATGAAATTTCCCTATCACACACCATTTTTTAAAAATCACCAATATTTGTTATTTCACTTCATAAGTCAAGTCAACTAAAATGTTGCCCACAATGTAAGCTGAAAAGTTTTCTGTCTTGCCCAGGCATACCCGGGCAAGGTGCTTAGGCAAGGTGGATGCTGCATGGCAGGACAGGTTTTAGAAAGGCTGTAAAATCACCACCATTTTATGCATTGTATTTACATGTGCAGGGATATTGGATTGTGATCACTTTGATGTGCATGCTCTATACACATAGCATATTGTGTCTACTCATTATAATAACGCATTTGTGATAGAATGTAGAATTCAAATTTAGCAAAACACTCTTTAAAATTGATTTGTTAGAACATTTTCACTCAGATGAAAATAATGTTGATATTCTTCAGTGAAATATGGAACATTCCTGTTACTAGGATGATTCCTGTTAGGACTAGATAGGGTGGATGTGGAGAGGATGTCTCCTATGGTGGGGGTATCCAGAACTAGAGGGAACAGCCTCAAAACTGAAGGGCGACTGTTTAGAACAGAGGTGAGGAGGAATTTTTTTAAAAATAGCAAGTAGTAAATCTGTGGAATGCTCCGCCTCAGATTGCGGTGGAGGCCAAGTCCATGCATACATTTAAGGCAGAAGTTGATCGTTTCCTGATCGGTCAGGATATCAAAGAATATGGCGAGAAGGCAAGTGTATGGGGTTGAGTGGGATCAGCCATGATGAAATGGTGGTGCGGACTCGATGGGCTGAATGGCCTAATTCTGTACCTATGTCTTATGGTCTTATAGAATTCTGACACAAAAGAGAATGCTGGAATTGCCTCAGTTATGGTAGCATCTTTGGTAAGCAAAAAACTGTTAACATCATAAGTTAATAATTTGTCCTGAAAGCAGTCATAGCATTTATTACAGATTCATTCAGAAATACTAACAACTTAGCTCCTCAATCATTGCTTGAGTAGTGAAACACTTTATTTAAGTTCAGCAGCTCTGACTGCTGTTTTATGACAGGTGCTTTGAACAATTTTCATGACTTTGTTGCTTCCAGTCTTTTGATAAAGAGTGATAGAACTGGGAAAACTACAAAGCAGATATTTCTAAATCAGAAAATTCTGAGCACACAGTATGTATCTATACTGAGTGAAGTAAATAAATTCTGTACATCTTCCAAATCAATTAACCAGTAATTAAAATAAAATATCTAAAAAAGAATAACAATGTTTAATAAATATTTTTATAAAACATTTTATCAGATCCACATTTGGAAATGTTCTTTTTTTAAAAGAAAAGCAAATGCAGATTTGGTTATTTTTATTTTATTTATTTATTTTAATTAATTTATTTATTTAGTGAGACTGTGTGGAGTCGGCCCTTCTAGCCTTTTGAGCTATACTGCCTAAGCAACCCCACAACCACGGTTAACCCTAATCTAATCACCTGGACAATTTACAATGACCAATTAACCTATCTGATCCGTCTTTGGACTGTGGAAGGAAACTGAAGCACCTGGGAAAACCCACCTACTCCACAGGGAGGATGTACAGAGATCCCTTACAGAAAGGTGCTGGAATTGAACTCCTAACTCTGGAAACGAGCAGAGCTGTAATGGTGTCACAGTAACCCCTACACTACCATGCCGCCTGTTTGTTTAGCTGTACGTTCAATGTTTCAAGGTACAGCTAAATAATATGATGTTTCATTTAGCTGTATGGCTGAATAAAAATAAACTTGAACTTGAATTTCCTTACAACATAGAAGGAAGCCTTGTGCCTCATTAAGTCTATACCAGCTCTCAGATCAATCCCATCAATCCCATTCCTGCTCTTCCTTTCCTGCCTGCAACCTCTTCTCTCACATATGTCATTAACAGCATGTAATTCTCCCATCAAAAGACCTACACTTGCAGCAATTTAGTGTAGCTAACAAGCCTAATATGAAGAACATATTTTGGATTTGTGAAGAAACAGGAGCACCCAGGAAAATCCCTTGTGAAAATAGCAAATCCCTCAAGAAGACGTGTAGACTCCACCTACTCAGTACAATCACATCCTCTCACAGGAGCACTCTCTGAAGCCTCACAATGCTGCTTTACAGAGCCTCGCGTGTTCAATTGGCAAAGGGAACTATGCCTATATCTTTGGCCTCTTCCAGTACTCCAAAAGAAGCACATTTCACTTTAGAAGATTTAGATTCAAAGATTTAAAGTATATTTATTATCAAAGTATGCAGTATACAACCCTGAGATTTGTCTTCCCATAGACAGCCATGAAACAAAGAAAACCATGGAACCCATTCAAAGGGAGACATCAACCTACCCCCCATGCAGCCCAAAAAATCATGCAAATGACAAAAATGAAAGAAGTTAAAACACAAAACCGAAAGATTCCAGGCATATTCAATGCCATTCAGTTCACCTCAGTCCAGCACTGTGTCATTTGTTTTCTGCAGGCCTCCCTGATCAAAATCACCCAAAATCGCAACAATAACAGAGTGACCAGAAGCAAGAAACACTTCATAATGTGAATCACAGAGTGCAAATTCACAAACTGCATCAACTAAACCCTGCCCAAGACCCAAGACTCCAGTACAATCATCCGGCTTTGAGTGAAAGGGTCATTTGAATGAGGGACCTTCCTCCCAGAGAGGCAAGCGAGAGGAAGAGAGAGAGACTATCACACGCAGACACCTCCCTCTGGCAACAGACAGAGAGAGGCAGGTAGATGGCGCAGAATACCTGTTTGCCTTCCACTCTCACTTAGATGATTTCAGTCTTCATCGATGCTTTAGTTGGCACGATCAGTGAGAAATCGAGCTCTTTGTGGGCTTGTGCTTCATCTCGAGGCCGCGAGCTTCACTCAAAACCTCACTGAACATCCTTGGAGACACAGCAATGTGCCAGATTGCTCGATCGGCCCGAAAACAAACCACAGATCATAGGTTCCAGTCGTAGCAGAACCACATTTGAAAGGAAAGTAAGACGTAAAAGAAGTGAAAGGAGCTGTTTCGTGAATCATCTGAAAGATACCATCCTTGGTCGCATTGTTCACTGGTGCCATCTTCTTCCAGTCAGACATTATAACAACTCAGCATTGAATTCAACAGCTTCAGAGAGTCAGCATTTCTAATTTGTACTGGAACTGGACTATTTGAAAGAAGAATCATCAGATTGTAATGGCAACCGATTTTTTTCTCTTATTGCCTGTCATAGTTGATATAATATTTCCAGAATTTTCTTTTATTTCTGGTGTTCCATAGTTCCAACAGTCTTCTCTCATCCATCTTCATTCATTTCCATTGATTTGCCTCTTCTTCAGACTGTTCAGTTGCAGTGAACAGGCCTTTGTGATCCTCTTCCATCTGTAATGATCAATATTTGTATGTTAGGTCCCTCTTTGTATCCTTTTGTACTTTACATCCTCCTCCCTCTCTGCAACATGAAATATCCCTTCTTTTATTTCAGAGAAAGGTTATCAAGCTGAAACTCTTTCTCTCTACCCAGAAACCACCCGACCTGCTGGATATTTCCAGCAGTCTCTCTTACTTTTTAAAGTTTTTCTACATTCTACAGTTCTCTTTTGCCTAAGTATGTGATATGTTTAAACAGGGCCGCATACCTTTCAATATAAAATTATCACAGTCTTAAAGCAAGTAAATTATGCTCTCATAAAACATTCAGGTTCAGATTATTTTGTCATCATATACACCAGGGTGCAGTGAAATTACTTGTTTGCATGGAGCTCACACATAAAACAGTATACAAGGCAACTTGTCAAACTATAGAACTGAAATATCGGTAACAAATAGTAAATGCTAAATAATACAGTGGAATTAGAAAATTCTTTGGACCCAGGACTGAATTTCATTTCTTCCATTTATGGTAGAACTGTATTATTATAAAATTGCCAATGTATGTAACAAGGTCTCCAAAAGACCATAAAGGCCTCTTTCTTATTTTGTAAACAGAGCTTATTTATGCATCCAATAAGATAATAAGTCTTTGAAATAACTAAATGAGGCTTCTCATCTACACACCATTGTCTGCCACAATTATTCAACATAACTTGTCATACATGTGGGTATCTCCAATGGCAAGTAAGGGATTGAAAAAGATATGAGTTTCAAATCTGAACACTAAAATAGAACATCTGTTCCTTCCAGTTTCTGGCTGTGGAAATTATTACTCTTTACACTGAATCCAAGCACAAGCAGTACTCTCACGAGAGATAAACTTGTTGGTTCAAACAAAACCAAAAAAGAAGAGTGATTCATACTCTGTGGTTCTCTCTTTAGAAAAATTGTGCTGATGCGGTGAGTACTGTGATTAAGCTGCTTTTGGTTCTCTTTCTAACTTTCATACACACCTAGTCAAGAGCCGCAGAATCTCACTCCACCAGTGGGCAACAAGATAATTTAATGAAGTGCAAGGTAGCTAAAGGTTGGAACCTATAATCATAGAACGATTATGACATGGAACTCCATTCAGCCCATTACGTCTACCCAACCTAATTCCATCTTCCAGCATTTGGCCTGTAACCCTGCAGGTTATGGCTCTTCAAATGCTGATCCAAATCCTTTACAAATGTGAGGAAGGTTTCTGCTTCTACTACCCTTCCAGGTAGAAAATTCCAAACTTTTTTCACCCATTCGATAAAACCCTTGTCTCCTCTCTGATTTGCTTTAAACCCATGACTCTTAATTTTTGATTCCTCTGCTAAGGGAATTTGACCTTTCATATTTATACTTTCTAGACTTAATTAAGTCTCCCATTAGCCTCTTCTATTCCAAGTAAAATATCCAAAGCTTATCTAATCTTTGCTTCAACACCTAGTACCATCCTTACCTTGCTGCCTTTCCAGTTAAATCTTTCCTGTTAACCTGTAATCTATACCATCCAGGTTGTGGCTTAACTGGTATTAAACGTATTTCACTGTTCAAAGTTCAAAGTAAATTTATTATCAAAGTACATATCTTTTACCATATACAACTCTGAGATTCATTTTCTTGTGGGCATACTCAATAAATCCATTATAGAATAATGACCAAAACATAATTAATGAAAGACAATTTACTTGAGTGTTCAACCAGTGTGCAAAAGACAACAAACTGTGCAAACACAAAAATAATGAAATAAATAAGCAATACATACTGAGACCATGAGATGAAGGGTTGAAAGTGAGTCCATAAGTTATAGCAACATTTCAATAATGGGAACATAAGATGATGAGTCATTGAAAGTTAGTCATTGACTGTGGGAACATTTCAATGATGGGGCAAATGCAGTTGAGTGAAGCTATCCCATTTGGTTCAAGTGCCTAATGGTTGACGGGTAATAACTGTTCCTGAACCTCGTGCAGTGAGTCTTGAGGTTCCTGTACCTTCTTCCTGATGGCAGCATCAAGAGGAGAGCAGGTCCTAGGTGGTAGGAGGTCCCTGGTGATGGATGCTGCCTTCCTGCAACAACACTTCATGTAGATGTGCTCAATGGTGGGGAGGGCTTTACCTGTGATGGACTGGGGTGTATCCATTACTTCTTGTAAGGGTTTCCATACTAAGCTGTGATGCAGCCAGCCAATATACTCTCCTCTGCGCATCTACAGAAGTTTGTCAAAGTTTTGGATATCATGCCGAATCTTTGCAGACTCCAAAGGAAGTAGAGCTGCTGCTATGCTTTCTTCGTAATTGCACTGATGTGCTGGGCCCTGGACAGGACCCCCAAAATAATAATACCAAATAATTTAAAATTGCTTATTCTCTCCACCTCTGATCCTCCAATGAGGACAGACTCATGGATCTCTGGTTTCCTTCTTCTGAAGTCAATATTCAGCTTTTTGGTCTTCCCAATATTGCTTAAGACGTTGTTATTATGGCACTGCTCAGCCAGATTTTCAATCTCCCTCCTATATGCCAATTCATCTCCACCCTTGATTTGGCCTATGATAGTGGTATGATCAACAAACTTGAATGTGGCATTGGAGATGTGCTTAGCCAGCGCAATCATAGGCGTAAATGATTAGAGCAGGGGCTAAGCACAAAGCATTGTGGTTCGTCTGTGCTGATGGAGATCATGGAGGAGATATTGTTGCCAATCTAAACTGGCTGGTGTCTGCAAGTGAGGAAACCGAGCATCCAATTGCACAAAGAGTTATTGAGGCCAAGGCCTTGAAGATTATTGATTAGTTTTGAGGGGAGGATGGTATTGAATGCTGAGTTGATGTGTGCACCTTTGCTGTCCAAATGATCCAGGGTTGAATGAAGAGCCAATGAAATGGGATCTGCTGTGGACCAGTTGCTCCAGTAGGCAAATGAAGCAGATCCACATTGCTTCTCAGGCAAGAGTTGATAAGTTTCATCAGCAACATCACCACTGTAGGTGTAAGAGCTCCTGGACAAGAGTCATTGAGGCTGGTTACTACATTCTTCTTAGGCACCAGTACAACCGAAGCTTGCTTGCAGCAGCTGGGTACCTCAGACTGCCGAAACGCGAGATTAAAGATCTCCAGCCGATTGATCAGCATCCAAAGCTGTAAGGTAGCAGCTCTTTTCATTGCATTACTGTGTCACCAACAAGTTGTAGGGAAAGGAGGAGGTAGAGAGAACTGTCTGTGATAAAGTAGGCATTATGAGAATCCAGATAACGTAAAGGTGGTGGTGAAGGTTTGTTAAATCACAGCTGATCTCTCTGGAGGAGTTGTAGAGAAATGAAGTGATGCACCATCGATAACTCACTCTGATACGTAAAAGCGAGGTATTGGCTTTTATTGACTGGAAGAAGGAACAAGCAGTGAGTGACCACCATACTACATCCTGGAGACTGAGAGGCCGGGCTCAGACCTCCATCACCTTTATACAGGGGTCTGTGGGAGGAGCCACAGGAGCAGTCATCAGGGGGCGTGTCCAGACAGGTATATGTAGTTCACCACATGAAGATGATATAAGACAGAGGAAAGTAATAACTAAACAATATTGGAACTGAACACAGCAGCTGCTGGAAAGCTGAGATTAAAGAACATACTGGAAATAGTGGATCAGGCATTTAGGGGGGAGGGATAAATGGAATTAGTTTTACAAATTAATTATCTTAAATCAGAATTGGTTGGTTCTAACACAGACAGGAAATTCTAATTTTCTGAATTCTCTGCTAGTTACAATGTTATCAAAAGTTCTGGTAAATTCCATTAGGGTTATATCAAATTCTCTGCTTTCATTGACTGCACTTGTTACATCAAATAATTCAACCAGACAAGACATACACTTGGCAAATCCATGACGGCTCCACTTAATCTGTGCCATTCTAAATAATGATTTTTACTATTCCTCTGGATTGATTATGATCTGTCCATCAACAAGGTTAACCTTACTGGCCTGTAATTACTAGGTTTATATCTTTCTTTTTAAACAGAAGTACCACATTGTTGCAGAATGCCCGAATCCTATTATATATGCATGCCTTCAAATTACATCACGTGAAGACTGGTACACATCTCTGTGCATAACCAGATGGTACACAGCATAATAAAGACATGAAAATGGATGAAAGTTCAGTCATCGTAAACTCAAGATTATGACATGTGGACTTATGTGAATAGTGTCACAAAAAGGAAGGAGTTGGAAAGTCAGGACTATAGAATTTCACTTTGGCTTAATCCTAGCACATTCTTAACCTGAGCTCATATCTTTGTTTTCTAACCAACACAGGTGAAAATCTATCACAAGCAGTGATGCATTGTTATGCACCAAAACTAGTGTTTTCTTCCACCTACATAAAAGGAGTAGATGTTTTGGATGAGAAAGACATGTATAAAAATCCAGTAATTTAATTACCCTCTTCCCCTGTTGATATTTATCCATCAAATCATTCAGTGAAGCCTCGGTTTCAAGGTTCTCCATCCAGGCAGAATTGTAATGTTTGTCTATGTTGCTGGCAATCTAGGCTTAGAGGGCCATAAAGAGGTATTCAGGAACTCCAGAATCAGAATCAGAATCAGGTATATTAGCACTGACGTATGTAATGCAATTTGTTGTTTTGTGGGTGCAGGACCCTGCAATACATAAAATCTACTATGAATTATAAAAGAGCGTATGTATTCTATATATAAACACAAAAAACCATGTAGTGCAAAAAGGGAGCAAAAATAGTGCTGTCACTACTTGTGTGAAAAGTGCCTGAGAGTGTTGCTACTCTACCCAAAGTGAAACACATAGGCAGCTTGTTCAATGAAAGGTCTCGGCCCGAGGCCGCGACTGTTTGCTCTTTTCCGTGGATGCTGAGATCCCCAGCACTCTGAGTCGGTTACTTTGGATTTCCAGCTTCTGCAGATTTTCTCATGTTTTTGGCAGCATGGTGTCTGATATGAAAATGGATTCCTTTAATAATTTGGTAGGATTCAGGAGTACAGTGAGATCTTCAATGTCACTGGCAGTGGTGAATCTAGTGAGTAACTTGGCTACAGATGAAAGTATCACAAACCACTCTGATTTATGCCAGTTAGGCATGTCACAATCTGCAGAAATGACTGGGGCATTATACTAACTGCAGACAGCTTGCATTCTGTGTGCCTTCTGATCTTCATACCATATTGTACTATTTAACCTATAAAGTGATTTATTTTCACCACTTTACAACCAACTCCTATTATTAATTATGAACAGCTTGTGCTGCTAACAACCATGGAACTCTATACCTTGTACTTAGGTGCTTTGTGAACATCTGTGAGAGGTTATATTGTAAAGCACCCTTTTCATGTCCTCCTTGTTCTTTAGTTGGTCTTATAAACACTCCGGTATTATTCAGCCTTTATAGTCATGAGTTGAGACCTGGTGTCTATTTTAAGTTCCCTTGACACACAATATTTTGTGATTGCTGCATGAGCAAAGTGAAGCAAAACTCATAGAAATTCTGCCATGCATGCAAGAAAATATATCCTTGGGCTTAGAAATTCTTAGCTGCCTGGAAAAACAGTGCCTAATGGCTGCAGGTTGATTAACATTTCTTTCCTCAAGGGTACCACATTGCAAAATTCTATTGCTGATTTGGCCCAAGGTTTTGCTTCCTGTGAATGAGCCCGATTTGGGCAGCAGGTACAGGTTGGAATAGAAATAATTAGGCTTGCTTGCCTCACCTCTGGCCAGATTGGAAAGGTCGGGTATAGGCCAAACATATCTGGGCAAAGGCCCAAGAGCATATCAAAGCAGCAGGGCCCAGATCCCTGAGCAAGGAACTACGCGATGATTGGCCTATTTAAGCACCAGATCAGATTGAAAAGATCAGTGTATCAAGATCATAGGCAAAGGATGGGCCGGCATTCAGCATGCTACTCAGCAAGGCTTACTTGTCTCTGCGCTGAACTGAGGCTGTGGCCTGCAAGTAAATGGCTGCTCGACCAGTTGCAGTGATGACTGGCTTTGCGGCTGTGAACTCACTTTCATAAATTTTAGTTGCTTACTTTATATTGTTTTGCACAATCTGATTTTTTTTTCATATTGGGGTGTTTGGCAGTCTTCTTCTTAAAAATCGATTCTATTGGGTTTCTTTGTTTTGTAGCTGCCCGTAAGGAGACAAATCTCAAGGTTATATATAGTGTACATATTTTGATAATAAATGTACTTTGAACTTTTGAGCTTTGAACGTGATATGTTTCACCCAAAAAGAATCAGTTTCAAAAAGATTCAATGTGCTCAGCAGATTGGACAGTGCTTGTGGAAAGAGAAACAATATGAATGTTTCAGCTTGAAGAGTTTCCACTGATGTTTATTTCACATGTTTATTCTTTTCTCTCACAGAGATGCTGATTACAAATTTCCAGCATCTACAGTTTTTGTTTTTTAGAGTTTCGATCCTTTGACAGTGACTGGTGAGCGTGCATTGATTGTAAAGCACCTTTTACTGACTGCTCAGTAAATATTGTTTAACTTTGGAGCCATTCAGAATCTACCCTGCTATGTTGAGAATTTTCCCTCTGCATGTTTATTTCCAAGATCTGGGCATCATCGGCAAGGACAGAATTAATTGCCAATGCCTGATTTTCTCTGAGAAGCTGGTGGTAAGCTATGTTCTTTGAATTGCTGCAGTACTTCGGATGAAGTTGCTCTCACGGTGCTGTTGGGCAGGGAGTTTGTAGATTCAGCATCCGAGAAGGATCAACAATAAGTTAGGCCAGTGCACAACTTGGTGGACAACTTGCAGGCAGCGGTGTTTCCTTGCGCACCTGCTGAACTTAACTTTCTTGGCGGTAGAAATTGTAGGTTTGGAAAGTGCCTGGGTAAGTAATTACATCATGTTTTGTAGACAGAATACTTCGTAGCACCTGCGTGCCAATGGTACAGAGAATTAACTTCTGGTGTAGTTGATGGGATGCCAGTCAAATAATGTGATTTGCCTTGGATGGTGTTGAGCAGTTTGGGAAATGCTGCACTACACATTCACCACAGATTCAGACAATTGGAAAGAAAAAGCTTTGGGAGGTCAAGGTGTGAGTCTCATGCTACAGCATATCCAGTTTCTGAACTTGTGTAGCTATTGTACATATAGTGTATGGCTGGTTTCGGGTAGATGGAGCTCATCAGCCTGGGAAGGCAGTCCATCTAAGAGAGGGAAAACTCTGATTTCAAACCTCCGCTGCCTTGCGTCCATACTCACTCATGGGAAAGGCTTCGGGAGTAAACCCTGAGGACAAATCCGGAGCTGGAGTCCCTAAGGCAGTCCGACGTTGCCTTCAACCTCTTCCTGGCAACTCCTGCGACAACACTTGTGCCAAGTTGAATCGGCCCTTGCCCTTCCCTTGGACAATATCAGTGGCATGGAGAGGGGAGACTTGCTGCATGGGCAACTACCAGTCTCCCATACAACCTTACCCAGACCTGCGTCCTGGAGAGGGTGCAGATCCATGGTCTCACAAGACTAATGGATGCCACACACTGTATGGCTGGTCCAATTAATTTTCGGGTCATTGGAGGCCCCCAAGAAATTGTTAGTGGGGGCTTCTGCTATTGCAATACTATTGAAAGTTAAATGTACATCTAAACTTCTCTCCATAGGATTAGCCTTTCCTGGAGCTTTTGAGGCATGAATGTTACTTGCCACATTAACCCATGCGTGAATGTTCTCTACATGATGTTACATGTAGGCATGGGCTGCTTCATTTGCTGAGGATTAGCAGATAGAATTAAACAACGTGCAATCGTCAGTGAACATTCCTGCTTCTGACCTTGTGAAGAAAAGAATGTCATTGATAAAACAGTCAAGGTGATTAAGGCAGATTTCTTCACTGAACTTTGTCACTGGGCTAGGATGATTGACCTCTGGCAATCACAATCATCTTCTCTTTTGCAACTATGTGTTGCGAGGAATGGGTAAACCCAAACACAGGACACTGACATGGAGGTAGAGTAATTTGGAGAGTGCTTATTAATGGTTGCAGGGCAGGCTGGGGTATGAGGACAAGGCAGAGGAAAGCAGAGGATTGAGTAAGGCTTGACTGCAGGTCGAACCCAGGTCATTGCGGTCAGAGCACGGTGTTTAACCACTGAGCCAACGGAGAGTGTAGGCGGGCGGCAGGACGAGGCGGAGCAGGGATGCCAGCAAGGGTGTGAGCGTGGCTGGAGGATAACGACAGGCAGGCGGCATTCAATGCGCCTGTTGGCATGGAGAGTCAGAGTTAACACAGGCAAACAACAGCGCAGAAACAAAACTTAGAACACACAATTCTAAGCAGCCTAGAACGTGAACTGCCCCACTGGCTGAAGCAACGATCTGGCGATGAATGGATGGAAAGCCGGGGTATTTATGCTGCAGGTTAGATGAGATTCAGGTGTACCGCAATCAGGACGCTCAGGAGAACTAAAGGAATGCCACGCTCACCGCACCAACACACAAACCAACAGAGGGAGAGAGAGAGGGGAGCAGGGGAAACACGGGGAAGAGGGAATTAGGAGAACCTGAGGAATAAACGAGAGGGACAGCTGGGACCGTGACACTATGATTCTGATCTTGGTAATGTTTTCCTATTAATGAGCACTGACTTCAGTTTTACCAAGACACTTTAATCATCAATGAAGTCAAATGCAACCTTAATATCAATGTCAGTTACTCCAACCTCATCACCAAAATCTTGATCCAAGCCATGCTCTCTTCTACAATTAGGAAGGAGGTACATGAGCCTCAAGACAATTATTACCCCTCAACTATGAGGGTCTTGAACCAAAGGGGATAACTCCATTTAACTTCACTTGCCGCATCACTGAATTGTTCCCACAACCTATGGACTCACTTTCAAGGTCTCTTCAACTAATGTTTGTGATATTTGCTGCTTATTTGTTAATTATTATTATTATTATTACTTTTTCTCTTTTTATATTTGCATAGTTTATTGATTTTTCACATTGGTGTTTGTCCGTCTTGTTTGTTGCAGTCTTTCATTGATGCTATTGTGTTTCTTTGTATTTACTGTGAATGCCTTCAGGAAAATGAATCTCAGTGCTGTATATGATGACACTTATGTACTGTAATAATAAACTTACTTTGAACTTTGAATCCAGATCTTTGGTCCTTTCGTGTGCTGAGATCTGCAGCTAACTGGTCCTGGTTAATTGTAAACTGGGCTGCATTGCGCTGGTTTATCAGCGAGTAGGTGCAACTTGATAGTGTTGTGGAAAACATATTTAATAACTTTGTCTGTGATTGAAAGAGGTCTGATTGGACAATAGGACTGGATTGTCCTGAAGGGGACATAATTCTGCAGTTTTCCATGTTGTGTTGGATGGATGTTGGAACTGTAGTGTAACAGCTTAGTTAGTAATGCATAGGTCTTTAGTACAACAGCTAGTTGTCTGATCATTTAGTTGTTGCTGTAACCTGTGTTCACAGAAGCTTTTTGATATCACATGGATTGAATCAATATGACTGAGTACTGCTCTCAGTGAAGCTGGATCTCAAATCAAAGCCAATTTGTATCATCTTTTCAGCCCTTCTGGCTGAGCATATCTGCAAATAGTCCAGCTTTTATCTATAGCATTGGTACGTTACTCTCCACTAGCATTAAGGATGGAAATACCGTACTCTCAGAGGCACTTATTTGCTTGCATTTGACCCATATTCCTCTAATTTTTTTCCTATTCACGTACGTGTGCAAATATGTTGCATTGTCCACACACCTGGCAGCTCAATCCACATTATCACCAGCCTCTGTGTGGGAAACTTGCCTCTCAGGTCTCCTTTAAATCTTTCCCCTTTCATATTAAACCTCTGCCCTTTTGTTTTACGGCTTCATCAGCTGACCCATACGTGTCTTTTATGAGGCTACTGGTTTTAAATCTTTGTTCACCAGCCTCCCTCTCTTCCCTTCTATCTCCCCGCCTCCCCTTTTTTATTTTCTTTTTCTCTCTTCATTGCCTCTCAGTCCTTTTCTATTAAGAAGAAAGAACTCGTGGCAGATCTTATAGAGGTATACAAAATTATGAGGGATATGGAGAGGGTGAATGCTTGCAGGCTTTTTCCTTTGAGGTTGTGTGAGACTGGAACTAGAGGTCATAGGTGTAGAAAGAAAGGTGAAATATTTAAAGGGAATCTGAGGGGGAGCTTCTTCACTCAGAGAGGGGAATGAGTTGCCAGCAGAAGTAGAAGATACCAGTTCAATTGACAAGGAATTTGGATAGCTACGTGCATGATGGGGTTTGGAGGGCTATAATCAGGGTAGAGTAGATGGAACTAGGCAGAAGACAGGTCGGCATGAAAGTGTCTGTTTCTGTGATTATTAACTTATACTATTTGCCAATTGTAAATCAGATGGGTGTGTTAAATGACAGGGAAGTGGGAGTGAGAAGTAGTATTTATTAAATACTGTTATCTTCAATGGTTTCCATCTATAAATAGTTTAACCTAATCCTAGCTGACCATAACTCCAGCCTCATGGTTACACATTAAACTAGTGCTGGCAGATCACTGTGATCATTAATTTTAAGTATGGCCTCACTTGTACATTGTTAATTGTGCTTCTCAAACGCAGCAACTACTTTTAAGCACTATGACGGATTCATACAAATACTTTGCAGAAGCTACCAAGCTACATGATGTTATCTGCAGAGCTACCAACATATTAAGAATTTGGGGAAATTTTTCAATGAGCTGCCTCTGGTCATTAATATGTATAATAACTGCTGTTTATTTTATTTCACTGAAGCTTTAAAACAGGCATTGGTGTACAAACTGGTCATTTGATGTTTGATAATCACAGCCAGTCTGACTACCAGCATAAGGAACAGATTGAGGCACTGCAGGACCTGCACATGCTGCACAGTTTTTTGTTATTATAGGATGAACATTCTACTAAACTGAACATTAAATTTAACAAGGAATACACTGTAAATTAGCCTTGGTTTTATATCTGCTCAAAATATCATTTTTTTTCACTGCCAAGCATGTTCAGAATTGCAGACGCAGTCAATGTGGCTTATTGTGCAAATTGGAAAGGTGTTAACACATTGCAATGAAGAGCTTTAGAGAGTTCAAGCTGGGTCAACACACTGTGTATTGGTGCTGCATGTGTTCAGCATTTGTACTGTCTGATTAATTTATTCAATGTGAAACAAATGTATTTGTTCTGCAAGTAAGACAGTCTCCAAGATAGCACTGAAAAGAAATGATTGCATGCATAAAAGCTTATTTGCTAACCCAGCAGACAGGCACCATGCTTCAAGATATCTTTATATTGCTTTATGACTGGCTTCTAATAGCTTGGATTGCTTCTCCCTTTCTCCAGCAGGCAGTTTCTTGCCTCCAGTGCAAAGTCATCCGTGATATCCTGGCTGAGACTTGAGCTGAAAAACTACACTGATTACTGACCATTGTTTTCAGTTGCAAACCATGCAATGCACAACTTCACCTGAGCTGAATTGTGCCAGTGTTTACTTCTGGGGTAAATTGTGTCAGCAATTATTCCCTGGGGCTAGATATGCTAGTGATAGATTCTGGATTAAATGGCACACATCAGGAAATTGAAGTGGGCACTTACCTGCTCCACTCATGCTAGTGTGTCTGACCTTTTCCCACCAACTCACATATAGTCTTCATTCCCTTGGTCCTGGTTTTATGAGGCTGCTATGTGAATATTCCACTTTTCAGGTTCAGTTTCTAACTGAATGGCAATGTCCAGTAGTTCTTCATTGCCAACCAACTCCACCTGTCTTGACATTAACCAGAGCTCAAATACGCAAACTAAAACCATCATGGAAAACTCTGGATACAACTCAAAGACCTTACCCCGGCCTGTTGTTTTTTTCACTATTTAATGTTATGAATGAAAGACTTGGCAGTTTTAAAACTGACTGGAGGCAAGTCAGAGTTCACAGAGTACGCTACAACTGAGAATGGCTGTCTTCTCCAGTACTTAGTTACCGCTGAGCTTCAGCAGTAAACCTGCTGGCAATGTTAGTTTACAGCAGGCGTCATTGGGTCATGGCTGGCCACCCAGGGTGGGTTGATGACCTCAGGGCTTGGGATAACGATTCTCTTACACTCTTCAGACACACTCCATCCTTTCTTTAAGTTCATAGGCATGATTTTGGGGACAGAGAGGGATGTTAGATGTCAGGTTAGGGCTTAGGGCACGTAATGTGGAGAAATGAAAGGGTTTACTATCAGGGATGTGGTGGAATTAGAGGTCAGACCTCTCCTCCATGCCTAGCATTCTGTGTTTGAAGTCCCTCTGATCCTCCACACTGCCAAGAGTCTTGCCATTAATGCTATATTCTGCCATCGTATTTGACCTACCAAAATGAAACACTTCACACTTATCTGGGTTTGACTCCATCTGCCGCTTCTCAGCCCAGTTTTGCATCCTATCACTGTCCCGCTGTAACATCTGACAGCCCTCTACACTATCCACAACACCCCCAACCTTTGTGTCATCAGCAAACTTACTAACCCATCCCTCCACTTCCTCAACCAGGTCATTTATAAAAATCATGAAGAGTAAGGGTTCCAGAACAGATCCTTGAGGCACACCACTGGTCACCGGCCTCCATGCAGAATACAACCACTCTTTGCCTTCTGTGGGCAAGCCAGTTCTGGATCCACAAAGCAGTGTCCCCTTGGATCCCATGCCTCCTTACTTTCTCAATAAGCCTTGTATGGGGTACCTTATCAAATGCCTTGCTGAAATCCATATACACTACCTCTACAGTTCTACCTTCATCAATGTGTTTAGTCACATCCTCAAAAAATTTAATCAGGCTCGTAAGGTATGACCTGCCTTTGACAAAGCCATGCTGACTATTCCTAATCATATTATGCCTCTCCAAATGTTCATAAATTTTGCCTCTTCAGGATTTTCTCCATCAACTTACCAACCACTGGAGTAAGTCTCACTGGTCTATAATTTCCTGGGCTATCCCTACTCCTTTTCTTGTAAATAGGAACAACATCCGCATGTCATGGTCCCAATTATTAATTCCCTATCTTGCTCCTAATTTTCTTTGATTATGTCATGGTCCCGATCGTTAATTTCCCTATTTGCTTCCAATTCTCTTTGATGATGGCACACCTGGTTTCCATCAAAGACTCAGTATAAGAACCCCTACGTCACAACCACTGGTCACCAGTTTGGTTATCTTTTTCCCGTGAGATAACTATGTTCCCCAACTGCTTAGAACTGTTTGTTCCAAGTCTAGCTCCTGTTTCAAGACTATGAGACAACAACACACAAAATGCTGGTGGAACACAGCAGGCCAGGCAGCATCTATAGGGAGAAGCGCTGTCGAAGTTTCGGGCCGAGACCCTCCGTCAGGACTAACCGAAAGGAAAGATAGTTAGAGATTTGAAAGTAGTGGGGGGAGGGGGAAATGTGAAATGATAGGAGAAGACTGGAGGGGGTGGGGTGAAGCTGAGAGCCAGAAAGGTGATTGGCAAAAGTGATACAGAGCTGGAGAAGGGAAAGGATCATGGGACGGGAGGCCTTAGGAGAAAGAAAGGGGGGGGGGAGCACCAGAGGGAGATGGAGAACAGGCAAACAACTAAATATGTCAGGGATGGGGTAAGAAGGGGAGGAGGGGCATTAATGGAAGTTAGAGAAGTCAATGTTCATGCCATCAGGTTGGAGGCTACCCAGCCGGTATATAAGGTGTTGTTCCTCCAACCTGAATTTGGATTCATTTTGACAATAGAGGAGGCCATGGATAGACATATCGGAATGGGAATGGGATGTGGAATTAAAATGTGTGGCCACTGGGAGATCCTGCTTTTTCTGGCAGGCCGAGCATAGGTGTTCCGCGAAACGGTCTCCCAGTCTGCGGCGGGTCTCACCAATATATAAAAGACCACACCGGGAGCACCGGACGCAGTATACCACACCAGCCGACTCACAGGTGAAGTGTCGCCTCACCTGGAAGGACTGTCTGGGGCCCTGACTATGAGACTCTGTTTCTCTGAATTAAGGCTCTGTGTCAAGATTCCTCCTGTTTGCTCTTTGGCGCTTATGCCCATGTAAGCATCCAGACTTAATCTCTGTGCCTGTGTCCTGCACTTGGGTTCGTTTCCTATGCTCTTGGAACACTGCAACCCTCCAATCCACCGGAACCTCTCCTGTCCTCATTGATGATGCAAAGATCATCGCCGGAGGCTCAGCAATCTCCTCCCTTGCTCCCCACAGTAGCCTGGGATACATCCCTTCCGGTCCCAGTAATTTATCCAACATGATGCTTTCCAAAAGCTCCAGCACATCCTCTTCTTTAATATCTATATGCTCAAGCTTTTCAGTCCCCTGCAAATCATTCCTACAATCGCCAGGATCCTTTTCCGTAGCGAATACTGAAGCAAAGTATTAATTAAGTACTTCTGCTATCTCTTCCATTTCCATATGCACTTTTCCACTGTCACACTTGATTGATCCTATTCTCTCACATCCTCTTGCTCTTATCATACTTGTAGAATGCCTTGGGGTTTTCTTTAATCCTGTCTGCTAAGACCTTCTCATGGCCCCTTCTGGCTCTCCTAATTTCATTCTTAAGCTCCTTCCTGCTAGCCTTATAATCTTCTACATCTAATATGACAAATAAATCTGAATCTGATTACCACTTGGACTTCTGACGTACAATGTATATGCAGGTCTAAAGCAGTCATCAGGTATGTAAAATTCTCCAGGAAGACCGTAGCTACACTCTCCCTGTGGAGGTTAAATTTGTGTTGAGTCTGAGCTTCCTCAGCACAAAACCATTCTAAGATTCCTATCATGTTTCCCAAGGCTCTGCTCACAGTTGCAACAGAGAGGTTACTGAAGCACTATGCTCATGAAGGACCTATTTAATTGACCTTGCCTTGATTGAGAAGAGGTGGCAACTTGGACATTGAGGGCTGCCAGTATTATTGGCTTCCACTAAATGCATAGTTATTGGGCTCTTATTGATAACCAAGACTTTAATTTGAAAAGGAAAGGCTCCCACTCTGTCGATGCACAGGACACCTAGGACCAGCAGAAGAACCAGAATCAGATTTATTATACAGACTTACATGACATGAATATTGATTATTGTGGCAGCAGTACAGTGCAAACAGACAGACAGACATACTTTATTGATCCTGAGGGAAATTGGGTTTCGTTACAGTCGCACCAACCAAGAAGTGTAGAGATATAGCAATATAAAACCATAAATAATAAAATAATAATAAGAAGAAGAAGAAGTAAATTATGACAAGTGGAAATAAGTCCAGGACCAGCCTATTGGCTCAGGGTGTCTGACACTCCGAGGGAGGAGTTGTAAAGTTTGATGGCCACAGGCAGAAATGACTTCCTATGATGCTCAATGCTACATCTCGGTGGAATGAGTCTCTGGCTGAATGTACTCCTGTGCCAAACCAGTACATTATGGAGTGGATGGGAGACATTGTCCAAGATGGCATGCAACTTGGACAGCATCCTCTTTTCAGACACCACCGTCAGAGAATCCAGTTCCACCCCCACAACATCACTGGCCTTACGAATGAGTTTGTTGATTCTGTTGGTGTCTGCTACCCTCAGCCTGCTGCCCCAGCACACAACAGCAAACATGATAGCACTGGCCACCACAGCCTCGTAGAACATCCTCAGCATCGTCTGGAAGATTACTGTAAATAACAAAAAAAACAATATAATAAAAAGGAATAAACTAAATGGCATTCGTGAGTTCATGGACCATTCAGAAATCTGATGGCGATGGGGAGGAAGCTGTTTCTAGGTCTTTGAGAACTTTCTGATTTTTGAGGGGATTTTGTTATTTCCTCCCTTGGAAAGACCCAGGAATTTTCAGTGGCTGGCAGTGCCCTGAGAAATGTATCCTATGTGACAAGGGCCACCATCTGCTTCTGTGGCTGCTCAAATCAGTGCACTCTCCATGTATCTCAGCTGAGTGCAGACACAGATACGAAGAAAGCCACAAAGTGATGAAGGTTGGAGTAGAAAATGAGATTCCATTGGCTGCATTATTCAGAGGTTTCTTTCCAAAACATGTCAAGAGGATGTGGAGATTTCATCATTTATGTGCCCTATTTTGCACAAGCTTCCAAGAAGAAGGCAACAAATTTTGCTGTTGGAAAAACAGCCAGAAGATCCAAATCCTGAGGGTAATAATGCAGAGTCTGAAAAGCATCCTGGATAAGACAAGTGGGATGAAGGCTCTTTCTGCTCAGCATCCATTGCCCCATCTCTCAGGCAGGCAAAGAAAGGGAAGAATTGTCCAGATGAATATCAGAAATTCCTATAGAAGGAATCAGTCTGGAAGTTCATAGTCACCAAATTAAAGCAAGTGCTCTTCTCTATCCTGCACTGGTTCCAAATATATAATTGTAGAACAATTAACTATATTGTAGAGGAGATAACAACTCCTCTACATGGTCTCACTGATCCTGGTTCAATAACTGAATCTCTGAGTCAGTTACCTAACTAGATGATTTTCAGAAGCCACTGTCCATCCTGATGCATTTTAAAGGTATGTTTATTTTTAATTTCCAGCACTGAGTGGGAATTCCTACATCTGGATGAGGCATTTCCAGCTATTGCCTGTAAGCTATATTTATCTGTGTTCCAGCAGGTCTTCTGATTTCTGGTACACAGACCCTTCGCCCTGGCCTTTTCTTATGAGAACATCTAGGTTTCTTGCACTCAATATCAGGCCTTTATACCTCCTCAGTGGCAGTTTGGTTAGATGGAGACACAAGAGATGTTGGAATTTGTAGTGAAAACAAAGTGCTGGAGGAAGTCAGAGTGTCAGACAGTATCTGCGAAGGAAAATAGATATTTTGGATGTTTTGGATCAAGATTTTATGTGAACTAGGTAGAATGTATGGTCAGCTGGCTGACTCCCATGTGTCTTTAAGGGTTAATGCCTGTCTCAGATTGATGAGTGAAAATTTGTTAGAAACTATGTTCAGTTGGGTGTGGTTCCATTGTAAACTGTGCAGGATCCATTTGAACAATGAAAGCTTTTCTAATGTTATCTCGAATGTATTTTTGGCCAGTTTCATAATCTTTTGCAGGAAACCTAAAACAAGGTCTTCACTAAATTCATCGATTGCTTAGTGTACTAGAAATCTATCTTTCAGGAATGAAGTCTAACAATTGTTCCTTGATGTCCAGACACTGTCACACAGTGTTGTCCCAATGCTGAGACCACCAGAATGGCCACAATGACATTGGAAAACTGAAACATAGGCAAACAATATAATGAAGGTAGGAAACAGATAAGAATTTGCTTTTAAAAAAGAGAAAATACCGGGTGACAAAACTCATTATGTGAACTCTTCTGGGCCTCACAAGGGCGACTGTAGTAGGAGCCACACTAGCAATACAGTATTTGTAAGGTTGATAACCATGAAACCAGTAAGCATCACCATTCAGATAAAAATATACTGCCTCTTTAAAATATGAAAATAACAACCTCATAAAGCCAGGAACAAAGTAATGAAAACTCTATGTCAGCTAATGCTTATTCAGAGAGGTGGCTCAAAATCTGGTATGAATTTTTGCAGAGGCCCGTTTAACCTCTGATGTTAGAGTGAGATTTCCTCTTTAATCAAATATTGACTAATCATTGTTCTGCTGGATGAAATGGTTGAGTGCAAATGGTTTATAATAGTTCTGCATTGGAGTGAGGTCCACTTCATAAGAGAGAAGGCAGAGGAATGCCATGTGTGTGCTAAGATCAAAAGGATAAAATGAGTTCCTGCTAAATGTCAACTGCTGGTCAGAGGATTTTTTCTGTGCTTGACACGGTTGCCTTGCTTTTAGTATCGCTGGTGCCATTGCAGTTTGCGTAAAAGCAAGTACAAGTACCACATTCAGCTTGAAATAACTGAGAGGCAAAAGTCACTAGATTTAACTTATATTTATATGTAGGTCCTTGGAGCCAGCTCTGCCACTCACAAAGGTCATGAATTGACTGTAACCACAATTCCACATTCTCCCTGTGCTCAGTAATCTTCCACCCACCCCCCCATGCTTAACAAAAATCTGTCTGCTCTCAAAATGTTCAGAGATCCTGCTTCCTCTGTCCTTTGAAGAACAGAGATCCAATGATTCACAATCTTATAGATCTCACTCACATGTTATTTGTCTTGTGTTTGAAACTCTGTGTTTCATTTCTCGAGCTTCTTTTTAATCTAAGTGAAAAGGAGCTCCAAGCATGGGGAGGTTTCTAACATTGCTCCACTAATTCGCCAACCTGGAAAGGTATCTGCTGCCAACTTACTTCACTGAACTTGCTGTGACACTTTCATGTAGACCATAAGAAATGGTAGCAGAATAAGGCCATTTAGTCCATCAAGTCTGCTCCACCATTTGATTATGGTTGATTTATTATCCCTCTCAACTCCCTTCTCCTGTCTTCTCCCATAACCTTTGACACCATTTCAGTAAGGTCATACTAACACAGCATTTAAGTCACGGTACTAATACCCTGCAAACTGGACTATCAGTCCAGAGACAAGAGACAGACCTCAAATCTTGCCTAAACAAAAGCGGAGGGTGAAAACAAATGAATCTGGGTGATGGAAAGGCTACCATAAGCAATAGTAGTGGTACTGTTGCAAAGCCCATCCAATTGTTCTTCAAGGAAAGGGTACTTCTCTTCCTTATACAGTCCAACCTACATATAAATGCAAACCACGAAGTGCTTCACTGTTGATATTCCTGTATTTGTTTTTGATATCTGGGATTTTTGACAAATCCAACATTCATTGCCTTTGTCTGACGAAGAGGTGGCGACCTGCCTTCTTCAAATGTGGCAGTCCTTCTGCAGAGAGTAGTCTCAATCTGCTGCTAAGCAGAGAGTTTCAGAACTTAGACACAGAAACAACGAAAGATAGCCAATATCTGTAGAGTCATAGAAAACTACAGCACAGAAACAGGCCCTTCAGCCCATCTAGGTCATGCCAAACCATTTAACTGCCTATCCAAATCGAGCTGCAACTTACTGTAGTCCTCCATACCTCTCCCATTTGTGTACCTATCCAAACTTCTATTAAAGATTGAAATCGAGCACACAAAAACCACTTGCTCTGCCAGTTCATTCCATACTCTCAGGATCCTCTGAGTGAAGAAATTTCCCCTCATGTTGCCCTCAAACTTTTCATCTTTCACCCTTAACCCATGACCTCTAGTTGTAGACCCGTCCAATCTCAGTGCAAAGAACCTGCTTGCATTTATCCTATCTATGATGTTGTATACTCCTATCAAATTTCCCCGCAATGTTCCAAGGAATAAAGTCTTAATCTACTCAATCTTCCCTTATAACTCAGGTTCTCCAGTCCCGGCAACATTCTTGTAAATCTTCTCTGTACTCTTTCAATCTTATTTACTGTATATATTTTAACTGTATAACCATATAACAATTACAGCACAGAAACAGGCCATCTCAGCCCTTCTAGTACATGCTGAACACTCTCGCCTAGTCCCACCTACCCGCACTCAGCCTATAACCCTCCATTCTTTTCCTGTCCATGTACCTATCCAATTTTACTTTAAGTGACAAAATCAAACCTCCCTCTACCGCTTCTACTGGAAGCTTGTTCCACACAGCTACTGCTCTCTGAGTAAAGAAGTTCCCCCTCGTGTTATCCCTAAACTTTTGCCCCTTAACTCTCAACTCATGTCCTCTTGTTTGAATCTCCCCTACTCCCAATGGAAAAAGCCTATCCACATGAACTCTATCTATCCCTCTCATAATTTTAAATACTTCTATCAAGTCCCCCCTCAACCTTCTACGCTCCAAAGAATAAAGACCTAACTTGTTCTACCTTTCTCTGTAGCTTAGGTGCTGAAACCCAGGTAACATTCTAGTAAATCTCCTCTGTACTCTCTCTATTTTGTTGACATCTTTCCTATAATTCGGTGATCTGAACTGTACACAATACTCCAAATTCAGCCTTACCAATGCCTTGTACAATTTTAACATTACATCCCAACTCCTATACTCAATGCTCTGATTTATAAAAGCCAGCATACCAAAAGCTTTCTTCACCACCCCATCCACATGAGATTCCACCTTCAGGGAACTATGCACCATTATTCCCAGATCACTCTGTTCTACGGCATTCCTCAATGCCCTACCATTTACCATGTATGTCCTATTTTGATTAGTCCTACCAAAATGTAGCACCTCACACTTATCAGCATTAAACTCTATCTGCCATCTTTCAGCCCACTCTTCTAACTGGCCTAAATCTCTCTGCAAGCTTTGAAAACCTACTTCATTATCCACAACAACACCTATCTTTAGTATCATCTGTATACTTACTAATCCAATTTACCACCCCATCATCCAGATCATTAATGTATATGACAAACAACATTGGATCCAGTACAGATCCCTGAGGCACACCACTAGTCACCAGCCTCCAACCTGACAAACAATTATCCACCACTACTCTGGCATCTCCCATCCAGCCACTGTTGAATCCATTTTACTACTTCAACATTAATACCTAATGATTGAACCTTCCTAACTAACCTTCTGTGTGGAACCTTGTCAAAGGCCTTACTGAAGTCCATATAGACAACATCCACTGCTTTACCCTCATCAACTTTCCTAGTAACCTCTTAAAAAATTCAATAAGATTTGTCAAACATGACCTTCCATGCACAAATCCATGTTAACTGTTCCTAATCAGACCCTGTTTATCCGGATAATTATATATACCATCTCTAAGAATACCTTCCATGAATTTACCCACCACTGACGTCAAACTTACAGGCCAATAATTGCTAGGTTTACTCTTAGAACCCTTTTTAAACAATGGAACCACATGAGCAATACGCCAATCCTCCAGCACCATCCCCGTTTCTAATGACATTTTAAATATTTCTGTCAGAGCCCCTGCTATTTCTACACTAACTTCCCTCAAGGTCCTAGGGAAGATCCTGTCAGGATCCGGAGACTTATCCACTTTTATATTCTTTAAAAGCACCAGTACTTCCTCTTCTTTAATCATCATAGTTTCCATAATAACCCTACTTGTTTCCCTTATCTTACACAATTCAATATCCTTCTCTTTAGTGAATACCGAAGAAAAGACATTGCTCAAAATCTGCCCCATCTCTTTTGGCTCCACACATAAATATCCACTCTGATTCTCTTAGGGACCAATTTTATCCCTCACTATCCTTTTGCTATTAATATAACGGTAGAAACCCTTTGGATTTATTTTCACTTTACTTGCCAAAGCAAGCTCATATCTTCTTTTAGCTTTTCTATTTCTTTCTTGATTCTTTTTACATTCTTTATATTCCTCGAGCACCTCATTTACTCCATGCTGCCTATATTTATTGTAGATCTCTCTCTTTTTCCGAACCAAGTTTCCAATATCCCTTGAAAATCATGGCTCTCTCAAACTTTTAACCTTTCCTTTCAATCTAACAGGAACATAAAGATTCTGTACCCTCAAAATTTCACCCTTAAATGACCTCGATTTCTCTATTACATCCTTCCCATAAAGCAAATTGTCCTAATCCACTCCTTCTAAATCCTTTCACATCTCCTTAAAGTTAACCTTTCTCCAATCAAAAATCTCAATCCTGGATCCAGTCCTATCCTTCTCCATAATTATATTTCTGTAGGTAAGAGACCAAATCTGCACACTATAGTCCAAATTAGGCCTCACCAGTGTCTTATACAATTTCAACATAACATCCCATCTCCTGTACTCAATAATTTTATTGTTCAAGACCAATGTGCCAAAAATTTTTGTTATGACCCAATTTATCGGTGCCCTCGCATTCAATGAATTATGGATCTGTATTCCCAGATCCCTTTTCTCTGCCTCACTCCTCAATGCCCTACTGTTCACTGTGTATGATCTACCCTGGCTGGTCCTACAGAAGTGCTACACCTTGCACTCATCTGGATTAAATTCCACCTGCCATATTCCGCCCATTTTTCCAGCTGTTCCAAATCCTGCTGCAATCCCTGATAGCCTTCTCACTGAACAGGGCACCCACAATATTGGTGTCATTCGCAAATTTGCTGATCCAGTAAACCACATTATTATTCAGATCATTGCTACAGTTGGCAAACAACCAGGAACCCAGCACCAGTCACTGCGGAACTCCATCAGTCATTGGCCTCTAGTCAGAGAGGCAATCATCTACTACCACTCTCTGGCTTCTCCCACAAAGCAAATATCTAATCCAATTTACTACCTCATCTTGAATGCCAAGTGACTGAACTTTCCTGACAAGCCTCCCATGCGAGACATTGATGAATTCCTTACTAATGTGGACAACATCCACGGCCTAGCCTTCATCAACTTACCCTGTAACTTCCTTAAAAACTCTATAAATTCGTTAGACATGACCTACCATGCACAAAACCAAGCTGACTATCCCTAATCAGTCCCTATCTATCCAAATACTCATATATCTGGTCCTTAGAATCCCTTCCAATAACTTTCCCACTACTGATGTCAAGCTCACTGGCCTATAATTTCCTGGTTTATTCTTAGAGCCTTTCTTAAACAGCGAAACAACTTTGGCTATCCTCCAATCATCCAGTATCTCACCTGCTGCTAAGGATGATTTAAATATCTCTGCTGGGGCCTCTGCAATTTCTTCACTTGCCCCTACAGGGAACAGGTTCTGAGGGAAAACTCTGGCTTGCCCTGGGGATTTATCCACTCTACTGTGCCTCAAGACAGCAAAAACCTCTTCCTCCATAATGTGCATAAGTCCATGACCTCACTATGGTTTTGCTTTACTTCTATAGACTCTGTGTCCGTCTCCCGAGTAAATATAGATGCAAAAAATCCATTTAAGATCTCCCCCATTTCTTATGCCATAGATGACCATTCTAATTTTCCAAAGGACCAGTTTTGCTTTTGCTCTTAAAATACCTGTAGAATCCCTTAGGATTCTCCTTCATCTTGGCTGCTAGGGCAATCTCATGCTTTCTGATTTCTTTCTTAAGTGTTCTCTTGCATTTCTTGTATTCCGTAAGTACCTCATTTGTTCCTGCCTGCTTATATTTCCTATGCATGCCTTCTTTTTCCTTAACCAGGACCTGAATATTTCTTGAAAACCAAGGTGCACGTCAGTATTGTGCAGGACTGCTGGAATCTCCAGCTGCTTGCTGCCCTTGTCCTTCTTAGTGGAAGAGGTTGTGGGTTGAGAGATGTTCTCGAGTAGCCTGTGTAAGTAATTGCAATGCCTTTTGCAGCCTGCACATAGTAAGGCAATGTGTCCCAGCAGTGGGGGGAATGAATATTTAGGGTGGTTAGCAGGTGCAAGTAGCGTGTTTTCTACCAAGCTCCTGGCTTGCAATTACTGGAAACAGTGTGAAATGTCAGGGGGTGAATCACTTGCTACAGGATACACAACTTCTCACCTGTATTTATAGCTACAGCAAGCATGTGACTGAAGCAGTAACATTCTGGTCAGCGGTAACCCCTAGCATGGAGCGCCAAAACCATAGCACGTGTGCCCAATACGGTATGCACAAAAATTTTGTTGGTAGGCGGCATGCAGTGCCACCCCCTCAATCCTTTAAACCCCACCCACTGAAAAAGATACACAAAAATTGTCTTAACTGTTAAATGAAGCAGTGAATGATTTCTTTTGCAACTCAAGCGCAGTGAGATGTTTTCACAGGAAAGGTTTCACGCCTGTTTGGCACCAGCTAGACGGCTGTGAGAACACATGACATTGGATAATGTGCTTTGATATCTTTGCAGGCCTGGTGTACACATCAGTATTTCAATAGTAAATGGTTGGGCCTGTTGGAATAGGCTTCGCTCTGCTTACATTTTTTCTTCTGTCATTTGTGAGTAAACTCTGGATATTCAGTGATAATAGTGGTTAATACCATATGTAGTTTGCAGCTCTGTGAATATTTTTTTGTGCAATGGCAATATTACCAGTACTTTCAACAACACATTCATGTGGGTTATTGTTTTCAGTGATTAACTTGGTGAAGTTTAATTGTAGTAGTTCTACGGATGAAGCTAGTGCCACATGCATAGCTCTCAGAATAACCAAATACAAGCCGCATAAAAAATATTATGAGCTACAGTATCTCATATATGAGTTATATATGAGGTACAGTACAAGTCGTTTTCAGACATGATATGACAGTAAAAGTACTGTTCAGACATGATATTATTTTTTAATTGTCTTTTTAAAAGATTAATATTAATCATTTTTAAACAGGTTTTCTAAAATACTACATTTATTTCAATCTGTCTCTATTATACAATAGTAAAGCAATGAATACACATAAATAAACATCAGGGCTCATCCTTTTTTCCTTTAAAACATCCATAATTATTCTTCGTAATTCATTAATCAATGATAACCTCTGCTCAAAATTACAATAACATGCAAAGAATTTTTTAAGGAGATTATCAACAGATTGTGCATAAACTCTCTGAAAAATTTGACACCCTTTGCCTAGGGTATTCACGTTGGGAGACTGAATGTTGGTAATGCCATTAAATATTGAGGCTTCATGGTTTGATTCTCTCTTGTTGGAAATGATCGTTGCCTGGTGCTTTTTTGGTTCATATGTTATCTACCTCTGATCATTCCACTTGTCAGTGTTGTCTGGATCCTACTACATGCAGGTATGGACTAGCTTAGTAGTGATGGAGTTCTCTGAATAAGGCTGAAGTGGATTATTTGTTCTGCTTTGTTAACAGAACATGGTGGCAAATGCTCCTGCCTTTTATTCAGCATTAAAACGCTAGGCCATGCCATCATTGAAGATGGAGGTGTTCTTAGAGTCTCGTCCACCTGTTAGCTGATTAATTATCCACCGCCATTCATATTAAGTAAGCCTCAGTACTTCAGCAAGTAATTCAGAGGAAAAATCTGCAACAACTTCAGATATTGCAAAGCAGCATATGAACCAACATGAATGCTGCATCCTTGCTCAAATCCAGATAGGGAGAAAAGCAAGACACTTGCATGGGTGCTGTATTGAAGCCATGTCAAAAACTAATGATGTTGCAGCAGTTAATGAGACTGAGTAAATCTTTGGAAAGTTTTTGCTGTCTTTGATCATTGTTAAAGTTAGTGGATGGGGTGAATCAAACCTGTATCCAGCAGGATACCTTGAGGTGTTGCATTTCAAAAGTGCTATCTGATCTGAAAATCCTGAACTATCTTTCAGTCATATTCAACTTAATTTATTGACATCAACCCCAGAGAGCTTGGTTAGAGAGCAACAGTAAATGCTGAAAAGAATAGCCAAATTGTGAGCTGTGGGGAGAGAAAAAATTACGTACATTCTGACTTCAATAAGAACACAGGATAGGAAAATTTCAGTGTCTAGTGGAAGCTGGGGGTAGAAGTCAGGTTATAAGACAAGTATAAAAGGTACAAACTCAGGAGCCTTAAGATAGATTTAACTTTCACGATAAAGCACACAATAACTGTACAATGGTGTTTACTGTAGTAGTTTGCAAAGTTTATTAGTGTGAATTATGCTAAATATTTACTGTTCCTGTTTTTTTCAATATACTGGAATATATTGTACTTAAAGCAATGCATTGTTATTGTATTAATCTAGGTTCTGTGATCAGATGAATACTAATTCTATCTGAAGAAATAATTCGTCTGAATCACCAGTATCAAAACATCAGGATAACATACAGTATAATATTGATAACAATATTAATGAAGGAATTTATGTTTGGAAAGACTTGGTGACCAGTTAGATGTTAACTATGTAACTATCTCTACAAATAGTAAGTTAACTTTATGCATGCAGGTGGTTGATCGTTTGTACAGTTTTTTTTACAAGGCCATCAAACTCTGTATATGTTGTGGTTAGTGAATATTAATGAACTGAATGTTTCCAATGTTTTTTGATTTGTTATTGCAGTAACTACAGCAACTGGTTGGAAGTTCGCTGCCTTTAATAAAGGGGGCTGTGCAGATGGCCCCCTGTTATTTTCCTTATGAAGTATGAATAAGCAGCAATACTAGCACCCGAAAGCCTGCAGGCACCACTTCAGAAAGCTTCTGGACATTTGTTCATTTCAGAGCACACAGAATTATTTATAGCTCAGCAGGAATTTCAATTGTCATTGCCAGCCCCAACCCAGCTTCCTCTTCATGAACCTGGCTATTAAACATCAAGGAATATAAAAGTGCTGCTGGGGAAAGTAGCTCATTTGTGAAATGACTGAATGTAGCACAGAGGGTTGACCAATTTGCTCCCCCCTTCACCATCAGGCAAGTTATTAAAAGGCCAGTACGACACTGAAATGTGTCCCTATATCCTCAGGATTCCGTATGCAGGAAAATGCTTGATAATGTCTGGCCATGAGTTCATTCCCACTTGAACAGAGGCATCAAGCCAACATTATTAACCTGTGCTTAATAGAGCTAGCGTAGCTGGGATATAGTATTCTATCATGATTATGAAATGTCTATGTACATTCTGAACATATATCATTTTGACTGTCCGGTAGTTGCATAGTTAACAACCATTACTGCTCCAGTATTTTACACCTATTGGCCTAGTTCTGCACTCCTTGACATCAGGGCACCAGCCCATACTAATAATTATTCCACTGAACTACGGCACAGTTGGAGGTGGCTAAGTATGATCAGAACAAATGGTTGCAAGCTAATTTGCTGCGTGAACCTTTACATGGTACTGGTGCAGTGAAAATCTGGCTTCCTGAGAATGCCCTGTGATATTTCCAAACAGGAAAATGTACCAGTTTCAGCTGCAGTGTATCAGACAAGGCTCATTTGGCAGATGGCATTGACTCTTGCATATTATAGGTGTAACAAATCTCACACATACTAGTACATAACAGATAGGGCCTCTGAAGTGGAGAGGAACGTGTAGGTGGTACAGGTGTAACATAAGCTCTTCTTGCGATGCAGGGAAGATTCTGAATTTGGCAAATAATTTCAGAGGAACAGTGAAAATGGAGGAATTCCAGTTCTGAAATAAATTAATACATTGCATTAATACATGATTTTTGATTTATCATATATCTTAGTTCATTGTTAAATTAATCAGATCTATTCATAAATTTAAAAATTGGCAAAAGTACTTAACTCATGGTGAACCAAATATGAGCAAAAATCAAGGAACAAATTAATTCTAGCATGCTGTCAGGAGACTGGAAAACATGTAGTCAATTATTCAAACAAGCAGTTAGCTTGCCCCAAAATTAGAGATCCTCCACTAGACCATTGAAGTATGTCAGTCACCAGAGACTTACTCTTCTCTCCTTCTGGTTTTCCTAGTTGCCTTCTGTTGGTTTTTTAAAGTTTCCCAATCCTCTAACATCCTGCTAACTTTTGCTATATTATATACCCTCTCTTTTGCTCTTATATTGTCTTTGACTTCCCATGTCAGCCACAGTTAACTCATCCTCCCTTTAGAATACTTCATCTTTGGGATGTACAGTATCTATCCTGTTCCTCCTGAATTGATCTGAGAAGCTCCGGCCATTGCTGCTCTGTCATCATTCCGATCAACGTTGGTAGCTCCTCTCTTTCAAGGGTATTACAGTGGAGTAATTCCCTTTACTCCACTGTAACACTAATACATCTGACTTTATCTTCTCTCTTTCAAACTGCAGGATGAATTCTATCTTATTATGATCACTACCTCCTATGGGTTCCTTTCCCTGAAGCTCCATAATCAAATCTAGTTCATTACGCAACAACCAATCCAGAATTGCCTTTCCCCCAGTGGGTTCAACCACAAGCTGCTCTAAAATGCCATCTTGTAGGTATTCTACAGACCTACATGTGGTCCATGTAGGGACCAATGACGTGGGTAGGATGAGTGAGGGGGTCCTGCGTAGGGAGTTCAGGAAGTTAGGTGCGAAGCTGAAGAGCAGGACCTCCAGGGTAACAATCTCAGGATTACTACCTGTGCCACGTCCGAGTGAGGAAAGGAACAGAAAGATTATACAGATTAATACGTGGCTGAGAGGATGGTGCAGGAGAAAGGGCTTCAGGTTTTTAGATAATTGGGCTTTGTTCCAGGGAAGGTGGGATCTGTTTCGAAGGGACGGTTTACACCTGAACTGGAGCGGTACTAACATTCTTGCAGGGAAGTTTGCTAGTTCTTCTTGGGGGGGTTTAAACTAAATTTGCAGGGGGCGGGAATCCAGAATGTGAGAGAGGATAGCGAGAGGAAGAATAAAGGACAGGTGGGGACTACACGGTTCCGGAATATTAAGTGTGTAGTAGAGAAAGGTGAGGCGGAACAAGTGATAAGGAGGACACATGTACAGAGGGATGGTCTGATGGAACATGGAGTTAAATGTGCAGAAAGAATAAGTAAATTTAGGAAGGACAACAAAATTCCAGGGACGCATAGCCCGATGGGAGATCGGGGAGCTGGGTTAAGCACAATAGGCAGCGATTCAAACAGAGAGAGGAGAAATGGGCTAAAAATTCTATATCTGAATGCGCAAAGTGTCAGAAATAAGGCGGATGAGCTTGAAGCTCAGGTGCGAATGGGTAACTATGATGTTGTTGGGATAACGGAGACATGGCTGCAGGGAGATCAGACCTGGGAAATGAATGTACAAGGGTATACGTGCTATCGTAGGGACTGAAATGTGGGCAGAGGGGGTGGGGTGGCCCTGTTGGTGAGGAATGAGATTCAGTCCTTTGCAAGGGGGGACATAAGATCAGGAGAAGTAGAGTCTGTGTGGATGGAACTGAGGAACAGTAAAGGCAAAAGGACCCTAATGGGTGTTGTCTACAGGCCACCAAACAGTAGCATGTATATTGGGTGCAAGTTGAATAGGGAGTTAACATTGGCATGTGGCAAAGGTAATGTCGCAGTAGTTATGGGGGATTTCAACATGCAGGTGAACTGGGAGAATCAGGTTGGTACTGGACCCCAGGATAGGGAGTTTGTAGAGTGCCTATGGGATGCATTCTTGGAACAGCTTGTACGAGAGCCAACCAGGGACAAGACTATTCTGGATTTAGTGTTATGTAATGAACAGGATTTGATAAGTGATCTTGAAGTAAAGGAGCCATTAGGAGGTAGTGATCATAATATGATAAGTTTTTATCTGCAATTTGAGAAGGATAAGGGCAGCTCGGAGGTGTCAGTGTTGCAGTTGAACAGGGGAAACTATGGAGCCATGAGGGAGGAGCTGGCCAAAGTTGACTGGACGGATAGCCTAGCAGAAAAGACAGTGGAACAGCAATGGCAGGTATTCTTGGGAATAATGCACAAGGTGCAAAATCAGTTCATCCCCCGGAGAAGAAAGGATTCAAAGGGGGGAAAGGGGCCACAGTGGTTGACAAAGGAAGTCAGAGATTCCATAGCATTAAAAAAAAGGAAGTATGACAGAGCTAAGGTGAGTGGGAGGACAGATGATTGGGAAGTTTTTAAGGAACAACAGAACTTAACTAAAAAGGCAATATGGGAAGAAAAAAATGAGGTACGAACGCAAGCTAGCCAGGAATATAAAGGAGGATAGCAAAAGCTTTTTTAGGTATGTGAAGAGAAAGAAGATATTTAAGAGCAATGTTGGGCCCTTGAAGAATGAAATGGGTGAAATTGTTATGGGAAACAGAGAAATGGCAGAAGAATTTAATAAGTACTTTAGATCTGTCTTCACTAAGGAAGACACAAGCAATCTCCCAGATGTATGGATGGGCCAAGGACATAGGGTAAACAGAGGAAATGAAACAGATTGACATTAGGAAGGAAACGGTGATGAGTAGACTGATGGGACTGAAAGCTGACAAATCCCCAGGTCCAGATGGTCTGCATCCTAGCGTACTAAAGGAGGTGGCCCTGGAAATTGTGGATGCATTGATAATCATTTTCCAATGTTCCTTAGATTCAGGATCAGTTCCTGAGGATTGGAGAATGAATAATGTTATCCCACTTTTTAAGAAAGGAGGGAGGGAGAAAACAGAGAACTATCGACCTGTCAGCCTGACATCGGTGGTGGGGAAGATGCTAGAGTCCATTATTAAAGATGAAATAGTGGCATATCTAGATAGCAGTGATAGGATTGGGCCAAGCCAGCATGGATTTACCAAGGGTAAATCATGCTTGACTAATCTGTTGGAGTTTTTCGAGGAGATCCAATGGATGTAGTGTACCTCGATTTTCAGAAGGCATTTGATAAGGACCCACATAGGAGATTGGTGGGTAAAATCAAAGCTCATGGCATTGGGGGGAAGACATTGACATGGATAGAAAACTGGTTGGCAGATAGAAAGCAAAGGGTAGCGGTGAATGGGTGTTTCTCGGAATGGCAGGTGGTGACTAGTGCAGTGCCACAGGGCTCGGTATTGGGACCACAGCTGTTTACAATTTACGTCAACGATTTAGGTGAAGGCACTGAGAATAACATCAGCAAATTTGCTGATGATACTAAGCTGGGTGGCAGTGTGACATGTGATGAGGATGTTAGGAGAATTCAGAGAGTGACTTGGATAGGCTGGGTGAGTGGGCAGATACTTGGCAGATGATGTTTAATGTGAATAAGTGTGAGGTTATCCACTTTGGGAGTAAGAACAGGAAGGCAGATTATTATCTGAGCGGTGTAGAGTTAGGTAAGGGAGAAATACAAAGAGATCTAGGAGTCCTTGTTCATCAGTCACTGAAGGTGAATGAGCAAGTGCAGCAGGCAGTGAAGAAGGCTAATGGAATGTTGGCCTTTATTACAAAGGGAATTGAGTACAAGAGCAAGGAAATCCTCTTGCATTTGTACAGAACCCTGGTGAGACCACACCTGGAGTATTCTGTACAGTTTTGGTCTCCAGGGTTAAGGAAGGACATCCTGGCTGTAGAGGAAGTGCAGCGTAGATTCACGAGGTTAATTCCTGGGATGTCTGGACTGTCTTACGCGGAGAGGTTAGAGAGACTGGGCTTGTACATGCTGGAATTAAGGAGATTGAGAGGGGATCTGATTGAAACATATAAGATTATTAAGGGATTGGACAAGATAGAGGCAGGAAATATGTTCCAGATGCTGGGAGAGTCCAGTACCAGAGGGCATGGTTTGAGAATAAGGGGTAGGTCATTTAGGACAGAGTTAAGGAAAAACTTCTTCTCCCAGAGAGTTGTGGGGGTGTGGAATGCACTGCCTCAGAAGGCAGTGGAGACCAATTCTCTGGATGCTTTCAAGAAGGAGCTAGATAGGTATCTTATGGATAGGGGAATCAAGGGATATGGGGACAAGGCAGGAACCGGGTATTGATAGTAGATGATCAGCCATGATCTCAAAATGGCGGTGCAGGCTCGAAGGGCCGAATGGTCTACTTCTGCGCCTATTGTCTATCTTCTATTCTCTCTCCTGGGATCCAACACCAACCTGATTTTCTCAATCTACCTGCATATTGAAATCTTCCCAGGACTACCGTAACATTGAACTTATTACAGGCCTGTATAAAACTCCCATCAGGGACTTTTTAACCTTGCAGTATCTTAACTCAACCCATAAGGATTCTACATCCTCTGATCCTATGTTACCTCTTTTAAACAATTTGATTCCATTTTTTGCCAACAGAATCAGTCCACTTCTCCTCCCACCCCGCCCCCCCCCCCACCCCACCCCGCCTACCTCCTGTCCTTTGAATAAGATGTGTATCCTTGGATGTTCTTTTCTCAACTATGATCTTCTTTCAGTCATGACTCAGTGATGTCCACAACATCAGAACACCAAACTCTAAATTCACTACAAGATCATCTACCTTACTCCACATACAGCGTGCATTCAAATATAACACCTTCAGTCCTGTATTCATCACCCTTTTCAATTTTGCCCATATCTTATCCCACTGACTGTAATTTTGCCCTGTTATCTGCCTGTCCTTCTTCACGGTCTCACTCCACACAGCATCAACTTGTGTAGCAGCTACCTCATCCTCACCCCTATTGCTCTGGGTTTTTTTACGCCTCTGTTGATATAATATTTCAATACAGAACAGTCTAGCTGGTCAGACCCGGTTTGAGTAAAGGTCTAATAATATGAGGATGGCACAATTGAAGGGAAATTTGCATCAATCAAATGGTGATAGGTGTGGCTTTGGAATTTTAAAAAATAATGATGGTGGAGGGCAAATATAAGCAAATTACAGAAGACATCTGCACCACTTTCCAAGTTCTTTATGTTCAAAATTATCTGGAGTTGTAGTAATATTGAACTTTGAAGAACAACTTGCAGATGTCAGGGGTCGGAGCCATAGAGACATGGACTTACACAGCATGGAGGCAGGTTCTTTGGTCCAAGTGGTCCAAACTAGGCCTTTTTGTTAGTGTTTGGCCCTTAAACTTCTAAACCTTTACAATTGATGTACCTGTCTTAACCGTCTTTTAAAAGTTGTTATTATACTAACCTCAACCTCTTCTTCTGGCGGCTAATTCCGAACACTCATTGGCAACTTCATTAGGTACAGGAGTGTACTTAAATAATTGGCCACAGTACGGGAACCCAGTCTGGTCTTCCACTATGGTAGCCCATCCATTTCAAGACTCGACATGTTGTGTATTCTGTGATGCTCTTCAGCACACCATTCCTGTTACACATGCTTACTTGAGTTACTAACACCTTTCTGTTCACTTGAACCAGTCTGGCCATTCTACTCTGACCTCTCTCATTTTCTGAGATACTCCATCACCCCATCTAGCACCAACAATCATTCCATGGCCAAAGTCACTAAGATCATTACCTTGCCCATTACCCAAGAGAAAGTTGAGCTTTCCCTTTATCCTAGTAGTATCCTTTATATGAACTGTAAAGATGTTGATACATAAACATGAGCTTGCACAGAGTAAATCAGCAAGTAATATTTATCTATTTGTATGAATAAATATCATTTGTTTTGTATTCATATTGTTTTATTGTTGAACCACTCAGTTTTAATAGCCTTTAAAAAGAGTCATGGGTTGTGCTGCTGTGTGAGCCTTGACTAGTGACAAATTCAGACAAATTCAGTGCATAGCTGAAGACAAAAAGAGTTTTAAAATATATAGATGCAAGACTGATGTAGAGAAGGATTTACAACAATGAGAGCAAAATAAAGGAACTGTCATTGACTTCTAGAAGTAGGTGGAGTACGCAGCCCTGTATCAAAGGTGCTGAGGTGGAGATGGATGAGAACTTCAAGTTACTAGGTGTGAATATCTACCCACAATCTGTCCAAGTCCAGCCACGTGAGAACTGCGGCCATAAAGAGCACACCAGCACACCTACTTCCTCAGAAGACTAAGATACTCTTACCAATTTTTATAGATGGACCATTAAACGTATTCTATTTACAGTTTAGTATTCTAGTTATTCTGTACAGAACTGCAAGAAGTACAGCAAATTTTTTAAAACAGCACAGTTCATCACATAAACCAACCTCCCCTCCATGTTCTCCACCTACTTGGGAAAGCAGCTGGTGTAATCAGAGACCCCACCCACCCTGGCTATTCTTCCTTTTCCCATCTTCAGCTGGACAGAAGATATAAAAATCTGAGAACACAAACCACCAGGATATATTCCACTATTACCAGACCCTTGAATGGATCTCTCTTACTGAAAAGAATGAACTCTTGATCTCCCACTGTGCCTGGTTAAAGCCCTTGTATTTTACCTGTCATAGAAACATAGAAACATAGAAAATAGGTGCAGGTGTAGGCCATTCGGCCCCTCGAGCCTGCACCGCCATTCAGTATGATCATGGCTGATCATCCAACTCAGAACCCTGTACCTGCTTTCTCTCCATACCCCCTGATCCCTTTAGCCACAAGGGCCATATCTAACTTCCTCTTAAATATAGCCAATGAACCGGCCTCAACTGTTTCCTGTGGCAGAGAATTCCACAGATTCAGCACTCTCTGTGTGAAGAAGTTTTTCCTCATCTCAGTCCTAAAAGGCTTCCCCTTTATCCTTAAACTGTGACCCCTCGTTCTGGACTTCCCCAACATCGGAAACAGTCTTCCTGCATTTAGCCTGTCCAATCCCTTTAGAATTTTATATGTTTCAATAAGATCCCCCCTCAATCTTCAAAATTCCAGTGAGTATAAGCCTAGTCGATCCAATCCTTCTTCATATGAAAGTCCTGCCATCCCAGGAATCAATCTGGTGAACCTTCTCTGTACTCCCTCTATGGCAAGAATGTCTTTCCTCAGATTAGGGGACCAAAACTGCACACAATATTCTAGGTGTGGTCTCACCAAGGCCTTGTACAACTGCAGTAGAACCTCCCTGCTCCTGTATTCAAATCCTTTTGCTATGAATGCCAACATAACATTTTCCTTTTTCACCGCCTGCTGTACCTGCATGCCCACCTTCAATGACTGGTGTACAATGACACCTAGGTCTCGTTGCATCTCCCCTTTTCCTAATCGGCCACCGTTCAGATAATGATCTGTTTTCCTGTTCTTGCAACCAAAGTGGATAACCTCACATTTATCCACATTAAATTGCATCTGCCATGAATTTGCCCACTCACCTAACCTATCCAAGTCACCCTGCATCCTCTTAGCATCCTCCTCACAGCTAACACCACCGTCCAGCTTCGTGTCATCCGCAAACTTGGAGATGCTGCATTTAATTCCCTCGTCTAAATCATTAATATATATTGTAAACAACTGGGGTCCCAGCACTGAGCCTTGCGGTACCCCACTAGTCACTGCCTGCCATTCTGAAAAGGTCCCGTTTACTCCCACTCTTTGCTTTCTGTCTGCCAACCAATTCTCTATCCACATCAATACCATACCCCCAATACCGTGTGCTTTAAGTTTGCACACTAATCTCCTGTGTGGGACCTTGTCAAAAGCCTTTTGAAAATCTAAATATACCACGTCCACTGGTTCTCCCCTATCCACTCTACTAGTTACATCTTCAAAAAATTCTATAAGATTCGTCAGACATGATTTTCCTTTCACAAATCCATGCTGACTTTGTCTGATGATTTCACCTCTTTCCAAATGTGCTGTTATCACATCTTTGATAACCGACTCTAGCATTTTCCCCACCTCCGATGTCAGACTAACCAGTCTATAATTCCCCGGTTTCTCTCTCCCTCCTTTTTTAAAAAGTGGGGTTACATTAGCCACCCTCCAATTGTCAGGAACTAATCCAGAATCTAAGGAGTTTTGAAAAATTATCACTAATGCATCCACTATTTCTTGGGCTACTTCCTTAAGCACTCTGGGATGCAGACCATCTGGCCCTGGGGATTTATCTGCCTTTAATCCCTTCAATTTGCCTAACACCACTTCCCTACTAACATGTATTTCCCTCAGTTCCTCCATCTCACTAGACCATTGGTCCCTTACTATTTCCAGAAGATTATTTATGTCCTCCTTAGTGAAGACAGAACCAAAGTAGTTATTCAATTGGTCTGCCATGTCTTTGTTCCCTGTGATCAATTCACCTGTTTCTGACTGTAAAGGACCTACATTTGTCTTGACCAATCTTTTTCTTTTCATGTATCTATAAAAGCTTTTACAGTCAGTTTTTATGTTCCCTGCCAGTTTTCTCTCGTAATCTTTTTTCCCTTTCCTAATTAAGCCCTTTGTCCTCCTCTGCTGGTCTCTGAATTTCTCCCAGTCCTCAGGTGTGCCACTTTTTTTTGCTAATTTATATGTTTCTTCTTTGGACTTGATACTATCCCTAATTTCCCTTGTCAGCCACGGGTGCAATACCTTCCCTGGTTTATTCTTTTGCCAAACTGGGATAAACAATTGTTGTAGTTCATCCATGCGATCTTTAAATGCTTGCCGTTGCATATCCACCGTCAACCCTTTAAGTATCATTTGCCAATCGAAATGACTGTCAACCTGCACTGCATTTTCTCTGTACTGCATTCTGTTTTCTTTTCACTATTTTGATGTCAGTATGTATGGCATGAACTATCTTGATGATCTGTATTGACACTGGTTTGTTATAGTCACATGTTCACCTCATCTTAGAACATATGACAATGATAAACCAATATTGTTTCAGGGACACCTGCACTAGCACTGAGACTGGAAGAAGAAATAACAGAAATATGGCTCTGTGACAACCAAAACAATATTAACTTCTGAGAGGAAATGACTCCTAGAAGGGATGAGGAGATCATATCTAGAGTACTGCTTGCTGTTTTGATCCCCTTGTTAAGAAAGGATATACTTGCATTGGAGGTAGTCCGATAATATTTACCAGGAAGATTCCAGAGAGGGAGTGATGCCTTTTGAAGGAGGGATGAGTTGTTGAAATATAAGGAGCTACACAGAATAGATGCTGAAAAGAGGTTTACCTCATGGGAATTCATGATCTGGAAGCATTCTTTCAATGTTCAGGCATCATCGATTTGAGGTGGAGGCTGGGAAAACTTACAAGAGTAGAAGCACCGGAAGCATAGCACTCTTGAGCTGCCACCAGCTTATCTTCAGACCGTGTTGGTCATTAAAGCAAATGACGCATTTCATTGTATGGTTCAATGTTTAAATGTATGCGTGACAAGTAAAGCTAACCTCTCCCTATTTTTGTTCTAGTGCCTGATTAACAGTGATCTTTAAAACAGCTCTCATGCATCCAGCACCTCTCATTCCCCATAAATGTTTCATGGCTGAAAGCACAGTGTAGAATAACAGGAGAATCAAAGCAGGGGAAATAATTGAAGCAAAAGAAAATCTAGGCAATAATAATCACAATACTGAAAGACTGAGATAAATATAAGACAAATACCAAAGTAATATATTGAAAAAGGTTGATTTTAAGGGGTTCAACATGAATCAAGAGAAAAGAATCTAGAAAATAACTTATAAATAATAGAAAAGAATGTCAGTGTGAAACATATAAATAGAGACCAGAAGAAACATATCCAAGTAAAATGCAGAGACAAATCACTCAGTACCAATACATGATGAATTAAGTAATAAGAAACTGGGTGCACAGCAAATACATAGGTCTGGAAATTTCTTGGCGCCTGGAAGGATATGCTAAATCATGGTAAGTCAACAATTTCTTTGAGGGGCCAGCATCATGGAACAGAAGACCGTACGGTGAAAGTTCATTCCTTTTTATGATCTGCCACTGCAAATTTCATGTGAGGAACTTGATGGTTTTGAGAGCCATTGCATGAGAGGGCTGCTGAGGAATCGTGGGAGATCCATTCTTCGGAGGAGGTATGGTTAAAGAATCAGTTAGAAAGTATTCAGAACCCCCCAAGCTGAGATGGGCTTTGAGGGACGATGGTTGGGAAAGGAGTGGCAATCAATTCCTGGGAGGTAATGTTGATAAGGTAATGACTTTTAGATGGCCATGCATGCAAGATGAAAATTCCAAAGTGTAATTCAGATATGTTGTACACTGACAGATAAACGGCTCTTCCTTAGTCACTTTGGTAAGCTGACACATTATCTCTGTGGTAGAACTGGAAGGGAAATTGAGAAACTTATTGATCCACAGGTTAAGTCCCAATATTTTTTCTCCACAGAATTTGTAAATATTCTACTAGACAATAGGAGGTGGGCAGAATGGAAATAAAGATTATGAAAGAAATTTGGAAAAAACAGTGAGGCAATGCTCTTTTGGTCCAGCTGCAGTTCGATAGGATTAGGCAGATTATAGTTCTGCATGGACTAGATAAACTGAAGGGCCTGACTCTGTGCTGTAGTGTTCGATGACTCTGTGACCCTAAAGTAAAAATGTGCATTTATATTATTAATGAGTATTAAAATAATAAACTGTTAAACAGACTCAAAAATATCAAAAGCAAAATACTAGGCCAGGTAATAGCCAGTAGAGGATACATACGATGACAGCAGGAGGACAGACGTACTATATAATTACTTTGCTTCAGGACTTACCAGGAAGGGTTAATATTGTAGACATGACATTGGAAGAAGAGATCAAAAACATTATAGATGTACTCAATAGGGAGGTGGTGTGGGGAGAGTGGGAGGATGGGTGTTTGTGGCAGGGTGGTGGAACTCACTAATAAACTAATCATATGCAGCCAGTCAAGAATGTGTCTTCTGATGTACTATCTCCAGGGCAACTAGGAATGGGCAATCAATGGTGATCTTGACAGTAATTTCCACAGCCCTCGCTTAGAGTACATTTATTAAAAAAGTACTGCCACTGGAGAGATAACAGTCCCTATTACATATTTATAAAAATATTATTAGAAAAGGCAATAGTGTCAGATGACTGGCAGACAGCTAATGTGATCCTGATATATAGGAAAGAAGATAGAACAAGTCCAGGACAGGACTTGTCAATTCTAGAAACAAAAACAGAATCCTTACTCAAAGATGTATAGACAAACATATCGAAGCTGAAAGCATAAGTCAATGTAGATGCAAAAGAAAAGGGCATACTTGACCCAGCTGGAAGGTTGGGTAAAGCAATACAGTTAGCACAATACAACTAGATTTCCACGAAGGTATGCTAAGGTATCATGTGGTAGACACTTGACGAAGGGAAGAACATTTGGCATCAATAACAAAGTGAGTGGAGATTATTATGGCTGCAAAACAGAAAACAATGTGAAATTGGCAACGTGTACGAAGTAGTGATCTGCGAGCATTAGTTCAGGAAGCACTAATATCCAATATTAATATAAATGATATAAAATTGGAATGCAAAGTACAACATCCAGGTGTAAGCTATTACAGAGGACACTAGTAATAAAATCTATGGAGGCTTTGAAAACATTGTAGTTAGCATAATGAGTTTCAGGGTACGTTTGCATGAGAATGAATGAATGAGGGAATGTCCATCAACTTGCTAAATAATCTTTATATCCATATAGAATTAATAATTCATTGGTGCCTGCAGAGTGGAAGACTCATATGCAGAGATTAAAAAGAACCCAACATCACCGAGCTGGGTTTACACAATGTCTTTGAAATTGGTGACTCCTACAATTTGGCCTTTCAGGTATTGAAAGTTCACTCTTACAGAGTTCATGTGAATCAAGTAAATAAATAAATAGATTATATGTTTGTAATATAATTAATATTAATTGATTATTAATAGATTATTTAATATAATTATTATAACTTATAAATAAATTATTTTTCAACTTCTATTCTTTACACATGAACAGAAAATGTGGTTTTCCATTACTGAAAATTTTGATAGTCTTTTTTCTAGAAACACAACTCTTTCTTGAAAAACAGAAGTCAACTGTACTTTGTGAATATAGAGCATAAAAAGGAAATGTTTAGAGGTCTGCAGCTGGGAACATGTAGGAGGACAGAGGATTGTGAGCTGGAAGGTGGGGCTTGCTACAAGTGTCAATTGCCAGTAGTGGAATGTAAACATATAGATGGCCAGCAGATGAATTGGAATCTTCTGGGCCAGGGTCCCAATGCAGAAACAGGTCCAGGCACTTTGAAGTTCCATTTTTAGTACTGGGGCCTTGTGCAGGCCAGTCAGCCAAATGAAAATTCTGGAAATGGTTGAGAAATATCTTGCATCTTGTTCCAGGTATCTTCACATATCCAGGATACCCCATCTGTTACATGCTGAGAATCCAGAATTAAATTCAGAGGAGTTCAATGCTCTAAGATTTTAATTACTGTTTGCAGTTAACTTTCACATAGATCGGATTGCATGGTGCACAAAAACATAAGCATTAAATAATCCACTGTCCAGGCAATGTGTTATTTGTATTGTTGAAGTTTGATGTGAGAGCTTTGATACCATTCGGCTTTGCCCAACATGATCTGTCTACTTGACAAACTTTCAGAGTGTGTGGGTGAAACTTATGACACAGGACACCTGGATAAAATTAGAGTCAGAACAGCCCCCATAGCGATTAACAAAACAAATCATACACACTTAAAACCTGATGTGGAAGTGTCTTTATGGGATCGAAAGGCAGAAAGATCTTGCAATACAGAGGTGTATAAAATGATGAGAAGCATTGATCGTGTGGATAGGTAATTTCTAAAGGAAGTACATGTTCAGCACAGCATTGTGGACCAAAGGGCCTGTATTGTGCTGTAGGTTTTCTATGTTTCTAAATGCCCATTCAGCCAATGTAACAATAAAGGTTTGAAAACAGAAACATTCAGATTTATTTCCTTAACAATGGAACTGAAAAGAAAGGAACTATGTTAAACACATATTGAACATTGGCTGGAATATATTTGGTGTACTGTGACATTTATGTCATTAAAAAAGCGACAGAGGAATTGAGCGAAATGCAAAAAAAAATTACTAAATTATATCAAAACCGAGAGGCTATGTCTTTCAAAAGATTGATTAGATTAGGGCATTTTTTATATTAAAAAGTACTGGGAGCTGAATGGAACTCTGATGATTATGGAAGAGTTTGATGGTACAAATATAAAAAATAGGTTTCAATTTGTGAGAATGCCCAGAACAATGAATGGTCCGTCAATGTAATCTAACGCCTAATACATCCAGCTAAGAAATCAGGAGAATCTACTTTACCCAAAGAGTGATTAGAGGCTGTGCCTACCTACAAGAAGAAACTGAGGCCAATAAATGAATTTAGAGGTAAGTTAGATTAGCAGATGTCACGAGGACACTGGGGCGGATTAGAAAAATAATATTGATGGGGTTCAATAAAGGTGGGGGAGAGGCTGCAACAAATTCCTATTGCTCTTAAAATAAAGTATTTTGCCACATTTCCTTTCAAGTGTTTTTTGTATTCCTCACGAGTAAAATCTAAGTTGCTCCATGAGTTCCAAGGTTTCCTGGAAAGTTAGTCTTGAAGAAATCCAGGCTCCATGGTATTTCAAATAACAGGTACATATGTCAGAAGTGTATGAGAAAATAACTTCAAGAATGAATGATATGAACAAGATACCAGTATTTAAGCCCACCACAATTCCTTTTCCAGAGGTGAGGAGAGGAATAAAAGTCACACATAAGCTCTGGAAGACTTGAAGTCTATTTATTCTTGATGCAGTAGTATAGTATGGGACAAATAAATACTTATTCAAAAAAGTCACAGTTTTATTTATTTGATTTTAAACACCATTAATTATTGTCCTATTCCTTTACCCCTTCTCCTAGCCCCTTAGGACTTGACCCAATAATGAATGTTGTCTCAAAATTGTCTATGAATAAATATCAGAAGATCTATCCAGAGCCCAATATATTGAAACAATCGTAAAGCAGGCACTTACGTGACTATACTTCATTAGGAGATTGAGGAGCTTTGTTATGTCACCAAAGGCATTAACGGATTTCAACCGATAGATGGTGGAAAGCATTCTAACTGGCTGCATCACTGCCTGGTACAGAGGCTCCAATGCACAGGATCAAAAAAATTCAGACGGTTGTAGACTCAGCCAACTGCATCAGGAGCTGTAGCCTTCCCTCCATCATCGAGGACACTTTCAAAAGTCAGTGCCTCAATGAGGCAGCATCTATCATTAAGACCCTTCACCATCCAGGGATATGTCCCTTCTCTTTACTACCATCAGAGGGGAGGTATAGGAGCCTGAAAACACAAGCTCAACTTCTTAAAAACAGTTTATGCCCTCCACAATCAGGCCTCAGATTGGTCTATGAGCGCTACCGACTACTTAGCTTCATTTTTGCACTAGTTACTTATTCTTTTATGTACAGTATTTCTTATTGTAACATAGTAATTTTTAATGCATTCCACTTTATCACCCTTGCAAAAACAACAAATATCGCAACATACAGTATGCCAGTGTTAATAAACCCAATTATATTTCTGATTCTAAATTCTGTGCATGAAATTCCGATCATCTGTCATAATTTAAAGTATAATGTATGGGGATTAAGGGGAATATTTAACCCTCAAGAATGTGTAGATGAGGGCAATGAGACTAGATTGTTAAGTAATTTCTAGCTTCAGATCATCAATTCATTGACATAGTATTTGGATGCCAGCAAATAACATTCTTAAAAGCAAATTAATTAATGTAGGGAGACAGTAATTAACATTCCAAGACTGTATTAATGAGGTCTCTTTAAATTGAATCACAGTAACCTTCAAATTTAATGCGTTCAGCAGGAGTTTCCAGAGGCATTAGAAGTGAGCCAATAAATAGAAAGTTTGTGTCCTATGGAGGTCAATCACATTTAGATAGTCCAAATTGAATAAACATTTAGTTCTTACAAGTGCTTTGTCAATTCACAGTAACAAATATAAGCTAGAGTCCTCGTCAGTGTACAGTTAAGAAGGACCTATGGAATCTACTAATGAGATGGATGTAAAGCTGTTGCCTAAAAGTTCTGTGCCGGGATCACCATGTCTGCTGGACAAAGTGACAAGAGCAAAGCTGAAGTGAAAAGAGTTTGTGTGGGAGGGAAGTGTGCAGAAGAGAAATATGGGAGGGATAAGATTCAACGGTGGAAATACACAAGAAGGAAGAGCATAACAAGGAGATTTGGAAGAGGGAACTGTCCAAAAAAGATGTCTAGGGTATCTATAGAGGTTGTAAAAGGACAACCAGCTAGAAAAATGGGCTGAAAAATGCCAGATGAAATTTAACGTAGACAAATGTGAGGTGTTACACTTTGGCTGGACAAACCAGGGTAGGACTTGCACAGTAAGTGGTAGGGCACTGAGGAGATCAGTAGAACAGAGGGATCTGAAAATATCAGTTCATAATTCCTTGCAAGTTGCTTCACAAGCAAATAGAGTTATAAAGAGAGTTTTTGACACATTGGCCTTCATAAATTAAGGTATTGGGATGGGATGTTATTCTGAAGTTGTAAAAGACATTGGTGAGGCCTAATTTGGAGGATTGTGTGCAGGAAACTGGAGAGGGTTTAAAGGAGGTTCATGAAAATGATTCCAGGATTGAATGGCTTGTCACATGAAAAATGTCTGATGGCTCTGGGCCAGCATTCACTAAAATTCAGAAGAATGAGGGGTGACCTCATTGAAACCTATTGAATGGAGAAAGGCCTTGATAGAGTGGATGTGGAGACGATGTTTCCTATTTTGGGAGAGTCTTACGCAAGAGGACACAGCCTCAGAATAGAGAGGTGTCCTTTTAGAACTGAGACAAGAAGGGATTTCTTTAGTCAAAAGGTGGTGAATCTATGGAATTCTTTGCCACAGGCAGCTGTAGAGGCCAATTCTTTGTGTATATTTAAGGCAGAGGCTGATAGGTTCTTGATTGGTCAGGGCATGAAGGGATACAGGGAGAAGGCAGCCATGATGAAATGGCAGAGCAGACTCGATTGGCCAAATGGCCTAATTCTGCTCCTATATCTTATGGTTTGCTGTCAGGACTTTAGGACCTGAGTTATAGTGAAAGGTTGAATAGGTTAGGATTTTATTCCCTAGAACGTAAGAGAATGAGGGGAGATTTGATAGAGGTATACAAACATAGAAGTAGGCTTTTTTCACTGAGGTTGGGTGAAACTACAACTAGAGGTCATGAGTTAAGGTTGGAAGGTGAACTGTTTAAAGGGAACATGAGGGGGAATTTCTTCACTCAGAGGGTGGTGAAAGTGTGCAATGAGCTGCCAGCAGAAGTGGTGCATTCGCGTTCAATTCCAGTTTAACAAAGATGTTTTTTTTTAACCCTCTTTCAAACCACCTGTTCCACCCCCCCCCCCCCCCTCCACATCCCTGAAACTGGATAATCCATCCCTGAACAGAGGGGGTGGGATACAACACCACTTATCAGTAGTCCTAACATCTTTACCCCGGTGTCTCCACAACAGTTCACACCTCCATTCATGCAAAGATAAGACTAATAACCCTCTCAATGCCTCTACAACTCTTAGCGACCCCCATGTGATTGCTGCACCTCTAAACAACTGACAGACTTTATAAACCGTAAAAATACCCACCATTGATTAGAACTGAAGGAGCCTCTCAGATGAGTTGTCATCTTCTAGACAACACAACAAGTCCAGTTGTCTTGATTTACTACTGCTTGATATTTATGAATTTTGAATATTTATCTAAAAGAAAATACAATATCACTGAGATGAATGGAGTGTTTGAAAAGAAGAAACGGTAAACAAGCTAAGAAGATTCTAAATTTGATAAGCATACAACCTGTTAGAAGAACTCTAAGGACCAAGCTGCATCTGTGGGGGGAACGGAGTTGTTGATGTGTCAGAACCAATTTGGTTTTAATTAGCTTGAACTTGATGCAGATGAGTGGAAGATGTTCATAATGTAATTTAACATAATACAAAATTGGTGCATAATTCCAAGTGATAAGAGGTTTACTTGCCAAAATATAAAGCTGTGAGTAGCAAAAAGAACAATATCAGCTTTGTTCCTAGACAGTCCCTTGGGAAAAATGAAACATAGAAAACCTACAGCACAATACAGGCTCTTCAGCCCATATCAGCTGGGATGAACTTATAGCTGTAACACTACCTTTCAGCTCTTAAACTCAATCCCACAGCTGATGAAGGCCAATGCACCGGATGCCTTCTTAACCATAGAGTCAACCTGTGCAGCAGCTTTGAGTGTCCTGTGGACTCAAACCCCAAGATCCCTCTGATCCTCCACACTGCCAAGAGTCTTACCATTAATGCTATATTCTGCCATCATATTTGACCTACCAAAATGAACCACCTCACACTCATATGGGTTGAACTCCATCTGCCACTTCTTAGCCCAGTTTTTCATCCTATCAATGTCCCACTGTAACCTGTGACAGCACCCCACACTATCCACAACACCCCCAACCTTTGTGTCATCAGCAAACTTACTAACCCATCCTTCCATTTCTTCATCCAGATCATTTATAAAAATCACAAACAGAAGGGGTTCCAGAACAGATCACTGAGGCACATCACTGGTTACCGAACTCCATTCAGAATATGACCCGTCTACAACCACTCTTTGCCTTCTGTGAGCAAGCCAGTTCTGGATCCACAAAGCAAGGTCCCCTTGGATCCCATATCTCCTTACTTTCTCAATAAGCCTTGCATGGGATACCTTATTAAGTGCCTGACTGAAATCCATATACATCGACTGCTCTACCTTCATCAATGTGTTTTGTCACATCCTCAATAAACTCAATCAGGCTCGTAAGGCACGACCTGCCTTTGACAAAAGCATGCTGACTATACCTAATCATATTATGTCTCTCCAAATATATATCCTGCCTCTCAGGATTCTTTCCATTAACTTACCAACTCACTGAAGTAAGGCTTACTGGTCTATAATTTTCTGGGCTAACTCTACTCCCTTTCTTGAATAAGAGGACAATATCTGCAACCCTCCAATCCTCCAGAACCTCCCCCATCCCTATTGATGTTGCAAATATCATTCCCAGAGGCACAGCAATCTCTTCCCTCACCTCCCACAGTAGCCGGAGGTACATCCAATCTGGTTCTGGAGACTTATCCAACTTGATGCTTTCAAAAAGATTCAGTACATCCTCTTTCTTAATGTCTATATGCTCAAGCTTTTTAATCCACTGTAAGTCATCCCTACAATTGCCAAGATCTTTTCCCGTACTGAATACTGAAGCAAAGTATTCATTAAGTATCTCCTCCGATTTTCAAAAGCCTTTGTACACCACGGTTCCTGTACCCTGCCATCCTTTCCCTGTCTCACTGGAACATACCTATGCAAAAACGCCACACAAATATCCCCTGAACATTTGCCACATTTCTGCCGTCCATTTCCCTGAGAATATCTGCTCCCAATTAATGCTTCCAAGTTCCTGCTTGACAGCTTCATATTTCCCATTTCTCCAATTAAAGGCTTTCCTAACTTGTCTGTTCTTATCCCTCTCCAATGCTATGGTATAGGAGATATAATTGAGATCATTATCTCCAAAATCCTCTCCCACTGAGAGACCTGACACCTGACCAGGTTAATTTCCCAATATCAGATCAAGTATAGCCTCTCCTCTTGTAGGCTTATCAACATATTGTGTCAAGAAACCTTCCTGAACACACCTAACAAACTCCACCCTATCTAAACCCCTCGCTCTAGGGAGATGCCAATCAATATTTGGGAAATTAAAATATCCCACCACGTCAACCCTGTTATTATTACACCTTTCCAAAATCTGTCTTCCTATCTGCTCCTCGAAATCCCTGTTACTATTGGGTGGTCTATAAAAACACCCAGTAGAGTTATTAACCCCTTCTTGTTTCTAACTTCCACCCACAGAGACTCAGTAGACAATCCCTCCATGACTTCCTCCTATTCTGCAGCTGTGATACAATCTCTGGTTAGCAGTGCCACGCCCCCGCCTCTTTTGCCTCCCTCCCTGTCCTTTCAGAAACATCTAAAGCCTGGCACTCTAAGTAACCATTCCTGCCCCTGAGCCATCCAAGTCTCTGTAATGGCCACCACATCATAGCTCCAAGTACTGATCCACGCTCTAAGCTCATCTGCTTTGTTCGTGGTACTTCTTGCATTAAAAAAGACATATCACATTGGTCTGTGCGCATCCCTTCTCTATCACCTGCCTATCCTCTCTCTTGCACTGTCTCCAAGCTTTCTCTATTTGTGAGCCAACAGCTCCTTCCTCTGTTTCTTCAGTTGGGTTCCCACCCCCCAGCAATTCTAGTTTAAATTCTCCCCAATAGCCTTAGCAAACCTCCCTGCCAGGATATTACTTTTTGTCTGTTTCTTTTTTTTTTGTGGAAACGTAACTTATTTCTCTATTTGGGGGCCTTCCCAACATCTCATCTTCCTGACTGAGAAAGTGGGTGCGAGAATCCTTCTTTGGTGGTTGTTCCTTGGGATTGGGGATATTCGCTTCCGTTCTGATTTTATGGGTTCTCAGGTGCCCGATGTCAATGTGGAAATTGCAGGCTTTACGATGGATGGTGCAGATAGTGGTTGATAGAGAGTAAATGAATCTTTTGTAACGGAGCCCTGTGCCTCCACAATAGTGCAAATCCTCCATATTCTGCTGGTAATAGGCTTGTTTTCTTTTTGTTATGAAATAATTTGTTCTGTCTGCACTGCTGCCATTAAAGATTTCTCCTTACAGTCTGCCAGTGACAATAACCATGTTTCTGTTTGTGATTCTGAGGTTCTCAATGATATCTCTGATGCTCCTTTTCACTCTGAGTGTCATGAGCAGGAAATTCTAAGTGGGTTCGTTGCATTTCTTTACAGAGGCTTTGAGCACATCTTTGAATCTTTTCAACTCCCCAGCTGGTAATTTCTTTCCATGAAAGAGCTCAGAACAGAATGACTGCTTTGACAGACTGGTGTCAAACATGCAAATAGTATGTCCTGTCCAAGATACAGCAGCTGAGTGAATGGAACTGGAGTCCTAAATCTTACCAGTACCAACCGGGCTACTTAGCAGGAGCTGCGTATGTGTGGACTTCAGCATTGTCAATGATCACTTCCATCCATCCAGCAATCTCTTTGACATCTCTACCAACAGGCAGGAGGTACCATAGCACCAAAATAAGGACTGTTAGGTTGGGAAACAGTTTCTTTTTCCAGGCCATGAGACAACAAAACTTTCTGCCACTACCCAGATCTCCACTTCTGAAGCACCAATAGCATTATACTCTTTACTTTTTAGCTTGTGAAGTAAATGTATCTTAGTATTTGTTAATTTATTTATAGTAATATTACTTAGTGTGTTGTGTGTAAGTTATACGTACTGTGTTGTGTGCTTTGGTCTGGAGGAATGTTGTTTTGTTTAGTGGTACAAATGTGCACAGTTGAAATGACAATAAACTTGAACTTGAACTTGTACTGGGAATGTAGGCCTATAAGCAAACACTTGTATTGGTTTGCTTGTCCTTCCAGTAAACTTGGAGTACTGTGAATAGGTTATGCAGGTGGTATTTTTCCAAAGCAATATAAAACCATAAGACAAAGCACACAGGCAAAATCTATCGCAAAGCTACTCACAGGGATGGATGCAAACAAAAACAAACAGGTAAAAAGAACTGCAAAATGAAATGCCTAATGAGTGTCTAGGTGTATAGCACACACATTTACAATTATACAAGGAAAGAAAGGTCAGTCAGGAAAAATTCACTCTCCATGAAAATAGTAATAGTACAAGTAAGAAAATACCTCGCTACTTTTATCCTTCGTACAACACCAAACTGATTAGAATTTCAGCACAATAGAATTGCTTGGAGATTTACGAAATAAATCCCTTTCACCATTCTCATACTCTTGAGGTAGTCTCTGGAATGTATAATATTGCCTTGTAGCCTAGAACTCACCAACAATGCTGTTTAAACATGACTTCAGCACTTGGGTGAATGTCATCTTCTCTTCACTGTAAACCTTTCTTGGTTCTTCCAATATCTGTTTCTAGTCTACGCTCCCAAGAAGAGTTGAGTTGATTCATTCCATTCATGTGCAGCCTGAAGAGCCAAGCACAGAGGTCCGTATTTAACTCCTTCACTCAGCATGTCTTCGTAAGTCCAATGTATTAATTTAAACCAAGGATTTCATCCATGCAGTTCCCCACTGTCCAGCCCAAAAGGCATCTAAATTTTAATATCATCGCTGCTAACTTAAGTAATTAGTTATGTATTCTGTTTTATGTAACATGCCCCACCTCTTATAACAGAGTCAGATATTCTTATTCAACAGTATTACATACAGTAAGTATAAGACATAAAATAAGACTGTTATTGAGACATTTAAAACCATATCATTCATGATTTTACATTAGGAAATGAATGATTTCCAGATTTCTTGGTGAATATTTCTCTCAATCCATTGCCTTGTAAAAGAATGAGCACCTAAACATCCCATAACACATTCTGTCATTGCCAAAGGCAATATCACTGTACAAGTGCTGAGAGAAAAAATGTGTCCTATCTCTTTAATTTGAATCATATACTGTACACCATGACTCAAATTATATATGAACTATCAAGCTGCATATTGTAGACAGAAGTTAATTGTAAAAGGCATTATGTCGTCCTCATTTTGAATGTATCAGTAATTTCTGTCTCAGACATAATGGTCTCCTGCAAATATGATGTAAATATACAGAAGTTGCAATTAGTTATAGTGATGAGAATAGTTCACATAAATAGAGCTTTCACTTGGACAGTAGAAGTTTACCTAAATGGGCATTGATAGGAATTTCTGGATTTCAAAGAAATAGTTCTTACATAGAACATTACCTGGACTCTGTGTACCAGGAGATAGCCACACCTAATAGATTAACTAATGTAGATTGCAGTCAAGCACAGGATGGTGTGGCTATGAGTGAGGCAAGTAGGGGAATCCAGGAGGTAGGGCTGGAGGAGATGCAGGCCTTGCTCTTGTCCAACAGATTTGAGGCTTTAACTCCCTGTGAGGGCAGGAGCAGGGACTGTGGGGAGGATGAGCAACCTGCCCATAGCACCGTGGAGTGGGGGGCCATTCCAGAGGGGGGAGTCAATAGAAATGTTGTAGTAATAGGGGACAGTATCGTCAGGGGGATAGATAGGGTTCTCTGCAACCGAGAGCGAGAGTCCCGAAGTCTATGTTGCCTGCCTGGTGCCAGGGTTAAGGACATCTCTTCTGGGCTGGAGAGAAACTTGCAGTGGGAGGGGGAGGATCCAGTTGTCTTAGTACACGTCGGTACTAATGACATAGATAGGACAAGGAAGAAGGTTCTGTTACAGGAATATGAGCAGCTAGGGGTCAAATTAAAAAACAGAACCTCAAGGGTAATAATCTCTGGATTATTACCTGAGCCACGAGCAAATTTGGCTAGGTTAAATAAAATTAGGGAGTTAAACGCGTGGCTCAAAGACTGGTGTGGGAGAAGTGGGTTTTGCTTCTTGGGACACTGGCACCAGTACTGGGACAGGAGAGAACTGTTCCGGAGGGACGGGCTTCACCTGAACCGGGCTGGGGTTAGTGTCCTGGCGAATCATATAACTAGGGCTGCAGAGAGGTCTTTAAACTAACTAGTGGGGGGGGAGGATTCTAGAGAGCAAATAATTAAAAAGACAATGGAGAAGGTAATGGATGTAGGTAAAAGTGGAGGAATAAAAAGACAGAGTGTGTCAGGAGGGGAAAGAATGTACGGAGATAAGCGTAAAGTTGTACAAAAGGAAAAGGTAGGAAATAAGTGTCAAACATATTTGAAAGTCCTTTATTTGAATGCACGTAGTATTAGGAATAAAATTGATGAGTTGACGGTACAAATAATTACGTATGGTTATGATATTGTGGCAATTACGGAAACATGGCTGCAGGGTGACCAGGACTGGGAATTAAACATACAGGGGTATTTGACAATTAGAAGAGACAGGCAAGAAGGAAAAGGAGGTGGGGTGGCTATGTTAATAAAGCAAGAAATCACTGCAATAAAGCGAAATGATATTGGCTCAAAGGATCAGGATAACGAAACAATTTGGGTAGAAATAAGAAATAGTAAAGGGAAAAAAGCAGTGGTGGGAGTAGTCTATAGGCCTCCAAACAGTTGTAACTCAGTTGGTCAGAGCATAAATCAGGAAATAGTTGGGGCTTGTAATAAGGGAACAGCTATAATTATGGGGGATTTTAACTTTCATATTGACTGGACTAATCAAGTTGGACACAGCAGCCTTGAAGAAGAGTTTATTGAGTGTATTTGGGATGGGTTCCTTGAACAATACGTTACTGAGCTGACAAGGGGGCAAGCAGTCTTAGATCTGGTCCTGTGTAATGAGACAGGACTAATAAAAAATGTCCTAGTAAAGGATCCCCTTGGAATGAGTGACCATAACATGGTCGAATTCCATATTCAATTAGAGGATGAGAGGGTTGGATCTCAAACAAGCGTACTGAGCTTAAATAAAGGAGACTATGATGGTATGAGAGCGGAATTGCTTAAGATGGATTGGGAAAATAGATTAAAGGGTAGATCAGTGTTACAGTGGTCAGTGGTGTATATTTAAGGAGTTATTTTACAACTATCAAGAAAAATATATTCCACTGAAGAAAAAAGGGTGTAAAAGAAAAAATAGTTATCCGTGGCTAAGTAAAGAAATAAAGCAAAGTATACGACTAAAAAGAAAGTTATATAAGGTAGCTAAATCTAGTGGGAAGATTGAAGATCGAGAAGCTTTTAAAGATCAGCAGCAAATAACAAAAAGATTGATTAAGAAGGGGAAGATAGATTATGAAAGTAAATTGGCGAAAAACATAAAAACAGATAGTAAGAGTTTTTATAGTTACATAAAAAGAAAAAGGGTGGCTAAAGTAAATGTTGGTCCCCTAGAAGATGAGACCGGGAAATTAATGGTAGGGGACATGGAGATGGCGGAAACGCTGAACAAATATTTTGTTCAGTTTTTACAGCAGAGGACACTCAAAATATCCCAACACTGGATAAACAGGGGGCTCTAGGGGGAGAGAAGCTAACTATGATTCAAATCACCAAGGAAATGGTACTTGATAAATTAATGGGACTGAAGGTGGATAAATCCCCTGGACCGGATGGCTTGCATCCTAGGGTCTTAAGGGAAGTGGCGGTCGGGATTGTGGATGCATTAGTGATAATTTTTCAAAACTCGCTGGACTTGGCAATGGTCCCGGCAGATTGGAAAAATGCTAATATAACTCTTTTATTTAAAAAGGGCAATAGACAGAAGGCTGGGAATTATAGGCCAGTTAGCCTAACATCTGTGGTTGGCAAAATGTTGGAATCGATAATTAAGGAAACAGTAACAGGGCATTTGGATAAACATAGCTTAATAGGACAAAGTCAGCATGGCTTTACAAAAGGGAAGTCATGTTTGACAAATTTGTTGGAGTTCTTTGAGGACATAACATATAGGGTAGATAAAGGGGAACCAGTGGATGTGGTGTATTTGGACTTCCAAAAGGCATTTGACAAGGTGCCACACCAAAGATTATTACTTAAAGTAAAAAATCATGGGATTGGGGATAATATTCTGGCATGGGTGGAGGATTGGCTTTCTAACAGAAAACAGAGAGTTGGGATAAATGGTTTATTCTCAGACTGGCAGTTGGTGACTAGTGGTGTTCCGCAGGGGTCGGTGTTGGGACCCCAACTCTTTACAATCTATATTAATGATTTGGAGAAAGGGACTAAGTGCAACGTATCGAAGTTTGCTGATGACACAAAGATGGGAGGGAGTGTAATGAGTGTGGAGGACATTGAAACCCTGCAGGGGGACATAGATAGGCTGAGTGATTGGGCAGACATTTGGCAGATGAAATATAATACTGACAAGTGTGAGGTCTTGCACTTTGGCAGGAAAAATAATAGAGCAAGTTATTATCTAAATGGAGAGAAACTGGAAAGTGCTTCTGTGCAAAGGGATCTGGGGGTCCTGGTGCAGGAAACACAAAAAGTTAGTATGCAAGTGCAGCAGGTGGTCAAGAAGGCCAATGGAATGCTGGCTTTTATTGCTAGGGGGATGGAGTATAAGAACAGGGAGGTCTTACTGCAGTTGTACCGAGTATTGGTGAGACCACACCTGGAGTACTGCGTGCAGTTCTGGTGTCCATATTTAAGAAAGGACATACTGGCTCTCGAGGCAGTGCTGAGAAGGTTCACTAGGTTAATTCCGGGGATGGGTGGGTTGATGTATGATGAGAGGTTGAGTAGATTGGGACTCTACTCATTGGAGTTCCGAAGAATGAGAGGCGATCTTATTGAAACATATAAGATTGTGAAGGGGCTTGATCGGGTGGATGCGGGGAGAATGTTCCCAATGATGGGTGAAACTAGGACTGGGGCATAATCTTAAAATAAGGGGATGCCGTTCCAGGACTGAGATGCGGAGAAATTTCTTCACTCAGAGGGTAGTGGGGCTGTGGAATTTACTGCCCCAGAGAGCTGTGGAAGCTACTACACTCAATAAATTCAAAACGGAGATAGACATTTTCCTGGATAAAAATGGCATTAGGGGATACGGTGAGCGAGCAGGTAAGTGGACATGAGGCTAGGTTTAGGTCAGCCATGTGGTCTCCTGGACCAGTTTTCGATAGCCTGGATGGGTCGGAAAGGAATTTTCCAGATTTTTTCTCCTCAATTGGCAACTCGGTTTTTTTTCCCCGGGTGATCACATGGGTTTGGGCGGGATGAATAATAAAATAAAATGGGCGGCATGGTGCCCTGTTGGTTGGCACTGTTGCCTTGTGGGATTCGGTGAAAACTAGAGTTAAGATTAGATCAGCCATGATCTTGTTGAATGGCGGAGCAGGCTTGAGGGGCCGATTGGCCTACTCCTGCTCCTATCTCTTATGTTCTTATGTAACATTACAGCACAGTACAGGATCCTTGGCCCACTATGTTATTCTGACCTTTTAACCTACTGTAAGATCAATCTAACCCTTCTGTCATATATAGCCCCCCCACCCCAGTTTTCATCATTGGTATGGAGGCGCCCCTGCACAAGATCTGAAAAAGCTGCAGGAAGTTGTAAACTCAGCCAGGTTCATGAAGGACACCTGCCTCCCCACCGTCGAGGACACCTTCAAAGAGCGACATCCATCACAAAGGACCTCAATCACCCTGGACATGCCCTCTCCTTATTGTTATCATCAAGGAGGAGGTACAGGAGCCTGAAGATACACACTCAAACTGTTTCAGGAACAGCTTCCTCCCCCCTGCCATCAGATTTCTAAATGGACAATGAACCAGTGAACACTATTATATTTTTCAATTTTTGCTGTCTTTTTTCACTAGTGTATATCAAAAAAATGAAAATAAAATAAATCTTATTGTAATTTATAGCTTTTTATTATTATATATTGCAATGTCCTGCTGCCACAAAACAACACCATTTCTCAGCATATGTCAGTGATACTAAACTTGATTCTGATTTTTCTATCATCCATGTGCCTATCTAAGAGTTTGTTAAATGCCCCGATCTATATATCTCTACTTTGTAGGGTATTCCGCACACTCAGTACTCTCTAGATAAGGAATTTACCTCTGATATCTCCCTATACTTTCCTCCAATCACCTTACAATTATGTCCCCTTGTATTACCCATTTTCAACTTAGGAAAAAGAACCTGGCTATCTCCGCTATCTATGCCTCTTATCATCTTGTACATCTCTATGAGTCACCTCTCATCCTCCTTCGCTCCAAGGAGAAAAGGCCTAGTTCAATCACCCTGTGGTGTTCTCGTACAGGTGTAAAAACTCTGAACTAAACACCAAGTATAAACCGGAGTTAATGTTGCGCGATCTCAGTAAGATTAACCGTTTACTGTTCACTCTTCCACATTAACGTATGGTGAAAACTGTTGATAAAACAATACAAAATATATACAGTATTTGTTTCCTTCTTGGCATCACATTTACATCATAAATACTTGCAAAAATAAAACTACAACAAACTATATTACATTAAAGTACAACATACAGTCAGAATCTACCTAAGCCATCGACTGGCTTTAAATACACTTCAACACAAACTATCCGCAACTCTTTAAATAACAAAGAACATAAACTTTATCAACTGTCATTACTTTTAACAGAATCAGCGTTAACATTTTTACTTCAACATATCGATTATCTTATGAACTTACGGCGTTGCTTCTATGATGTTTCTAGTGCGTAGAAAGAAAACTTTTCTCGCGCTGATCCTGCACACACAAGCCCCCTCCTTCCCATTTATCCAAACCGGTATTTTCCCACAGGACGCAGCGAAACCGGGTGTGACGTCATCGCATGCCGCGATATATCACAGACAACGAATTTACTTTCAACAACCTTAACTTTAACTAGAAAATGATTACAAACGAATTACTAAAGTGAAAATATAATAAACTAAACGAATGCCTTAAGGGCAACACACACCCTACCCTCCAAAGACATGTCCTCTAGTCCAAGCAACATCCTGGTAAATCTCCATTGCATCCTCCCCCAAGCTCCCACAGCCTTTTTTATCAAGAGGCACCAGAAATCAACACAACAATCCAAGTGTGGTCTAACCGGGGTTTGATAGAGTTGCAACATCACCTCACAGCTCTTGAACTCAATCCCACATTGTTGTTACAGCTTGGAGCATTCTGGAGTTCAGAGTTCAGTTCCGGCACTGTTCTGTAAGGAGTGTCTGTAAGTCCTCCCTGTGGAATGCGTGGGTTTTCTCTGGGTCCTCCAGTTTCCTCCCACACTCCAAAGGTTTACTAGGAAGGTTAATTGGCCATTGTAAATTGTCCTGTGATTAGGTTAGGGTTAGGGTTGAACATCAATTTCTTGAACTTCCAGTAATTGCCTTGCCCCCCCCCCCCCCTTCACCATTCCTCTTTCCCCTCTTTCACCTTGTCTTCTTGCCTGGCAATCACATCTCTCGGGTGCTCCTCCCCCTTTCCTTTCTGCCATTGGCTTTCTCTGCTCCCCTATCAGATTCCCCCTTCTCCTGCCCTTTATCTATTTCACCAATCGACTTCTCAGCTCATTACATCACTCCTCCCCTCCCCTCCAATTCCACCTATCACCTACTACCTTGTGCTTCTTCCTCCCTTACCCCCACCTTCTTACTCTGACTTCCCATCTCTTTCCTCCAGTCCTGATGAAGGGTCTCGGCCCAAAACATTGAATGGTTACTCTTTATGTTGCCTGGACAACTGAGGTCCTCCAGCATTTTGTGTGTATTACTTTGATTTCCTGTTTCTGCAAATTTGCTCTAGTTCAGAGTTAATTGGGTTTGTTGGGGGGTTGCTTGTATTCTACCTTCAAATTTGACCTGCCAAAGTGAATCACCTCACACTTTTCTGGGCTGAATTCATCTGCCTAGCTCAGAATCCTCTCACTGTCCTGTTTCAACCTACAACAGCTCACCACAGTATTCGCAACTCCACCAACCTTCATGTCATCTGCAAACTTACTTACCTACCCCTCCACTTTTCGTTTAAGAGCAGGGATCCCAGAACAGATCCCTGTGAACATCTCCTGGTCACCAACCTCCAAGCAGGATACTGTCAATCTGCTACCGCCCTTTGCTTTCTATGGGCAAGCCAATTTTGCACCTACACAGGCAAGGTTCCCTGCATCCCATGACCTTCTGAATGAACCTTATCAAACATCTTACTAAAATCTACATACACCACAGCCGCTACTCTACCTCCATCAGCATGCTTTGTTGCATCCTCAAGAATTCAATCAGGCTCCTGAGGCACGGCCTGCTCCTCACAAAGTCATGTTCAAATCAGAATATGCTTCTCCAAATAAGTGTAAATCCTGTTTCTAAGAATCTTCTCCAATAGTTTGCCCACCGCTGGAGACTCACTGGTCTACTATTCCCTGGATTATTTCTACTTTCTTTCTTGAACAAAGGATTAACATTAAGTACCCTCCATTCATCTGGTACTACTCCTGTGGCCAGATAGATGCAAAGATCATTGCAAGAGGCAGAGCAATCTCTTCCCCCACTTTCTGTAATAAACTAGGGTATCTATTATTTCAAAAGTTGTAACACATCTTCTTTCTTCTCATTAACATGCTCAAGCATGTCTGTCAGTTTTCCCCTGACCTCACAATTGTCAAGGTCCTTCTAACTGGTATATACTGAAGCAAAGCATTCATTAAGAGCCTTCCCTACCTCCTCTGACTCCAGCCACATGTTTTATCTACTATCCATGATCAGTCCTACCCTCACTGTGCCATCCTCCTTTTCTCCACATGCATGTAGAACATATTGGTGATTTCCTTAATCCTACTTGCCAAGGCCTTTTCAAGCCTCCTGCTGGCTCTCCTAAGTCCACTCTTCAACTCTTTCCTGGCTGCCTTGGAACTCTCTAGAGTCTTGTCTGATCATTACTTCCTAAACCTTAAGTAAGCTTCTTCTTCTTCATGACTAGATGTTCCATGTCTGTTATCAACCATGGTTCCATCACCCTACCATCCTTTTCTGCCTCAATGGGACAAACCGATTCAAGAACCCCCCCAGCAAGTGCTTCCTAAATAACCTCCACATTTTCATTATGTATTTCCCTGAGTACATCTGTTCCCATTTTATGCTCCCCAGTTCCAGCCTAATAGTACATAATCCCCCCTCCTGCAATTAAATGCTTTCACATACCGTCAGCTCCGATCCCTCCACAAAGCTATAGTAAAGGTCAGGAAGTTCTGGTCACTGTTCCAAAATGCTCTCTCCCTGAGGGATCTGACACCTCACCTAGTTCATTGCCTAGTATCAAATCCATTATAGCCTTTCCCCTAATCAGTCAGTCTACATATTGAATCAGGAATCCTTCCTGTACACACTAACACTAATTATGCCCTGTCCAAATCTTTGGCACTGAAGAAATGCCAATCAGTATTAGGGAAGTTGAAGTTCACCATGACAACAAACTTTTATTTTTGCACTTTCCAAAATCTGCCTCCAGATCTGTTTCATAGCGTCTCTGTTGCTATTGGGGATCTATAGAATACTCCCTTGCTGTCCTGACGTCTACCCACACTAATGCAGAGAACAATCCCTCCACAATTCTTGGCTTTCTGTATCTGCGATACTATCCCTGATTAGAAATGCCACTCCCTCATCTCTGTTACATCCCTCCCTGTCGCCTTTGAAACACTTAAACCCCAGAACATCCATCAGCCAATCATGCCCTTGTGCCAGCCAAGTCTCTGTAATGGCCACAACATCCTAGTTCCATGTAATGACCCATGCTCTAAGTTTATCACCCTTCTTCCTGATACTTCTTGCATTAAAATAGACACTTCAACTGATCCATGGACTGCAGTTTTACCCTAACAACTGTCTACCCTTCCTCGTAGGTCCTCTACACATTGTATTTACCTGTACATCAAGAGCTCCACCTTCACACCTATTACCCTGGTTCCCATCCCTCCTGTTAGATTTGTTTAAGCCCTCTTCAACACATCTAACAAATCTGCCTGCAAGGATATTGGTCCCCCTCAAATTAAGGTGTAATGCATCCTTTTGTACAGGTCATACCTTCCCCAGTCGAGATCCCATTGATCCAGAAATTTGAAACCCTGCCTCCTGCGCCAGTTCCTGAGCCACGCATTCAGCTGCCAAATCATCCTATTCTTACCCTCACCGGTACATGGCACAGGCAGCAATCCAGAGACTGCACATTAACTCGGATCATTTGAGAACTGCTGAACATGGTGACAGCCAATTTACTCGTGAAGTGTACAAAATAAGTAGCTTTTTTCAGCAGCAATTTGATTTAGCTTTAAATACAACCACTTATACTGAAACCATGGCATATATAAAAAAACAGATGACTGGAAACATGGTATATGACAGCAAAAGAGAGTTTCCAGTGCTATTGGAACTTTGAAAAAATGTTGCCTGGTGATATTGAAGAGAAATGTCCTTTGACAGGATTCTATTTCAGCTCATGTGGAGTGTACACATTTCACAATTATACTGATGTCACCCAACTCCTTCTCACCATCACCCCAGTTCACCACCCCTGCAAACTGATTTGTCATACTACCTGCTGAGCATCTGGGATCAATGAACAGAAATATCCTGCAATTAGATATGATAATAGACTGAAGACAATGTATTTGACTGGCTATTGTACAACTGAGAAGGAAAGAGCCTTGATCTGGTATTTGTCAGGAATTTAATAATAGAAGTTTTGGGGATGGGAACAAGTAGATAGCTGACATTGCATCCAGAAGCTAGAGTCCTACATCATCTTTTGTCAAATTATGTTGAGTGACAACTAATTCTTTGGGGAGTTGGGAGGGCACCAGTTGTGATTCATATTGGAAAAAAAACAATGAGAGAGAAATTGAACAATAAATCCAGTTTCAAAAGCATGAGGACATGGGGGGAAATTAAGGAAAGGAAATAAATATAGCCCATATAAACATGTGGTTAGATGACTTTGCAAGAGGACGTGTGCTTATTAGCCTGTTGATGTTCTTAAAACATTTGTCCTTTATTAGGAGAAAAATTGGGTAAAGATGTTAAGAATAAAAATGTCTTACTCCAAATACAGAGACCTACTGAGACTTCACTAAGAATATTGTGTACTGTTTTCATGTCAAAGTCAAAGTAAAGTTTACTATCAAAGTATGTATATATTACCATATTCTACCTTGAGATTTATTTTCATGCAGGCATTTATAGGAAAATAAAAGATATAGAGTGGTATTTGAGTAATGGAGTAAATATATTGCTTGATTAAGCACTCTTATTTGTTTGAATAATTCATTATGGGTTATACACAAAAATACATGAATTGCATATGTCATGAAGCTACCATGTGATATGTGAACATTTCACTTAAAGTACACAATTAAGACTCGCATCTCTTGGGCTCACATCTTCTTCTAAAAATTAATTTTATATTTTGGAATTAGCAAAATAACAGTGGTGATAAGGTAATTTTAAGAATGAACCTGGGACGACTACCTACCCGTTGAAGCATAAGGGACATCTGAGATTTTTTTTAAAAAAGTGCAACGCAGCATGTGCAGAGACAGTCGAGTTTTTTTAAAAAGGTGGAAAATGGAAGAATTGTTGGGTTCATTAACAGTGAGTACTGGGAGATAATAACCATAAATAAAAAGAGCAAAGAATGTTGGCTACATCAGAAAGCACATTGTGTTCGATTCGTCAAAAGATAACTGGCTCATGTATACTGAGCTAATTGAATGGTATTTGAAACCAAATGAAATAGCCAATGAGAAATGAGAATGAATTTTGCTGAGTGAATTGGGTTTAAAGGCATACAATCTGCTTCAAAGTTTAACTACTCCAATCAAACCAGCTGAAATGAGCTTTGCTGATATTGTGGAAGTAATGCAGGAACATTTAGAAACAAAACCATTGTTCATTGCTAAAAGTGTTAGGTGTCATAAACAGAATCAAAAGGAAGGGACGTCCATTTCAGTGTATGTGGCCGAATTGAAGAAGTTGTCTGAACATTGTTAATTCAACGATGGGCTCAATGATGCACTGAGAGATTGCTTAGTTTGTGGAATCTTACAAGAGAGCACTCAAAAATAGCTCCTAATTGAATGAGATCTCACATACAAAACAGCAGTTAAAATAGCTGCATCAATTGAAAGAGTATACAGAAACACAGATGAGTTGCAGTCAGGATTGAAGGTGAGCGTGAACATAATTGTAATGTCTAAACAGACACTGGCCTGGCAGAACAAATTGTGTTGTCTCTGTAACAGAGGGTCACATACACCACACCAATGCAGAGTTAAAGATGAAACTTGCAGAAAATACAACAAAGTATGACACATGCAAATAGCATGTTAGGTTGATAAAACTAAATGGTCTATATAAAAAAGAGCAAAAGTTAAATAGTCAAGTTGTAGATTCAATAATAGCATAAGTTTGCATGCTGTAGATGAAAAATTTGTTAGTGATGAGAGTGACACAGGATTAGGTAGCCTTGCAACTTACAATTTGAAAACTATCAAGAGGCAAGCAATCAGGCTTACACCAGAAGTGACTGGCAAATTAATTAAAATAGAATTGGACTCTGGCTCATCTGTTTCAGACATTCCACAAACTGAGTTTAAATGGCATTTCAAAGATACCAAATTAAAGCCTGCAGATATCCAACTTACACTGGAGAAACGATAACTCCTGTGGGAATGCATTTGTAACAGTGAAATACACCAACCGCCAAGACACATTGGGATTGTATACGGTAAAAACAGGAGGGCCAGCAGTGTGGGGGTCATTGTGCCACATTTCTGACAATGAAATCAACTGAAAGCAAATCAAAGTGAAATCTTGCCGGACAAATCTGTTGGACTTCTTTGAGGAAATAACAGGCAGGATTGATGAAAAAGAGTCAGTGGATGTTGTTTAGTTGGATTTTCAGAAGACCTTTGACAAGGCGCTGTCCATGAGGCTGCTTAACAAGATAAGAACCCTTGGTATTACAGGAAAGATACTATCATGGATAGAAGATTGGCTACTTTGGAATAAATAGGGGGTATTCTGATTGTCTGCCATTGACAAGTGCTGTTCCACAAGGGTCAGTTTTGGACTGCTTCTTTTTATGTTGTACGTCAACAATTTAGGTGACTGAATTGATGACTTTGTGGCCAAGTTTGCAGATAATACAAAGGTACGTAGTGTTGAAGAAGCAGGGAGTCTTCATAAGGACTTGGACAGATTACAGAATGGGCAAGGAAGTGGTGGATAGAATATAATGTAGGGAATTGTATAGACATGTACATTGGTAGAAATAATAAAGAATTTTTTAAATGGAGAGAAAATTCAAAATTTAAATGGAGAGAAAATTCAAAAATCAGATGTGCAAGCAGAGTTAGCAGTCCTTGTGCAGGCTCCCTAAAGGTTAACTTGCAGGTTGAGTCTGTGGTAAGGAAGTTAAAGGCAATGTGAGCATTCATTTTGAGAAGACTAGAATATAAAAGTAAGGATGTAATGCTGAGGCTTTTTAAGGCACTGATGAGGTTTCAGTTAGATTATTGTGAGCAGTTTTGGGCCCTTTATCTAAAACGAGATGTGCTGGCATTGGAGAGGGTCCAGTGGAGCATTGCAAGAGTGATTCCGTGATTGAAAGGCTTGTCATACGAAGAATGTTTGATGACTCTGGGCCTGTACTCACTAGAATTCAGAAGAATGAGGTGTGACCTCTTTGAATATTGGAAGGTCTCAATAAAGTGGATATGGATAGGATGTTTCCTATGGTGGGAGAGTCTAAGACCAGAGGACACAGCCTCAGAATAGAGGGATGTCCATTTGGAACAGAGATGAGGAATTGCTTTAGTCAGAGGGTGGTAAATCTGTGGAATTCGTTGCCACAGATGGTTGTGGAGGCCAAGTCATTGAGTATATTTAAAGTGGGGATTGATAAGTTCTTGATTAGTTAGGGCATCAAAGGTTATGGGGAGAAGCCTGTCGAATGGGGTTAAGAGAGATAATAAATCAGCCATGATGGAATAATAGAATGGACTCATTGAGTTGCATAACCTAATTCTGAGTCTTAGGATCATATTGCCTTTTGGCAACAGATGGGAAGGGCCTCTTCCAAGCTCAGCATCTCATTCAAATGGAAGAGAGGATACTGGTAAAATCAGGGCACAGGCCCACTCTTAATGGAGTTGTGAAGCTCTGCACTAGGAGGGGAATTAGAAAAATTGTCACAGAAGTTTCATAGAACATGGAACTGAAGAGGACAGTACAGGTACTTTGGCTCATGATATTGTGCCAAAGTTGTAACTTACTCCATAGTTAATCGAACCTTCCTTCCTAGCATTCTATTTCTCTTCCATCCCTATGCCTATCTTAGAGTCTCGTAAATGTTCTTAATGTATCTGCCTCTACCCCTTTCCTTGACAGTGCATTCCATGCACCCACTACTCTCTTGGGACAAAAAAAATCTAGCTCTGACGTAGTGAGATTCCTGCGATGTGTGGACAGCAGCCAGGCTGGTGGGGAGAACAGTTCATGAGCAGTTCCTCATGGGGTGAACACTCTCATTTGTCCTCTTCTGAAGGACTCAACTGAAGATATTAGTGACGACAGCTGTGGCTCTGAATTAATATTCTTAGCTCATTGTCTGGCCTGCTACTACGTCTGCAAGAGATGTGACGGATGTGGGGCAGTCCTCCTCCAGCCATTCTCTGGTCATCGGGTGGAACCACGAGTTTGATCTCATAACCTGGCAAATGGTGTACAGTACCCCATCAGTGGGAATAAAACATCAGCAAGTCAGGGGGCATCCTGGGAGAGGAAGAGAGTTAACGTTTCTAGTTGATGACCCTTCATTAGAAATAGGATGAAATGCCCTTTGGAGAACTGGGGGTGTTTGCTCTTGACTTCTTGCTGATAGACTCTCCTGTGGCATTGTCTGAGAAGTTGCCCTTGTCCTTGGAAACACCTTTGCCTTTTATGGTTTTGCTGTAGAACAATGGCAACTAACCCTAAAGCACCTTTGCAATTAACAACCAAAGCTAATAACACTCATTGGCCCCTGAGATGATTTGAGGTCAGCTTCATAAGGTTCCCAAACAAAACTGCAGGTGATTGATTATCCTTAAAACACCATGGCTTCAGGGAAGTAGCTTCTGAGACCTGTGTTCCAGTGTGTGGTCCACATGGTATTAATTGTATTTCTGTGATACAGCTTCAGAGCAAGACTCCAACTGAGTGTTTCATGAAGCTTGAAGTTACCCATGCATGAACAACAGATGCACAGAAGTGCCAAACTAAAGTTAGAGGTGAAACAAAATATTCACTATTTGTCCACATTCATTGTTAGAAATTGAATGTGCTCCAGAAATAATTTACAAAGCATGTAAAAGCAAAGCTTAAGCCTCTCAAGGGATTCCTCAGGAGTTATAACCACTGGGTTATTATTGGAGCCCCATGCAAATAACCGTGTAGATCGGGAATAACTGGTGGAACACTGTGAAAAGAAGGGATTCTATACCATACAACACTGGCATCAGTACTGGGATAATAAATTACTTTTCTGGTGGGTCACGCTCCATCTAAACCTACAGAAATAATAAACATGACAATTACAAGGACTTTAAACTCATAAACTGGAATGTTATGGTACATGGATAGAAAAAACATAGTGGAAATATTCATTGGAAAGAAATTGTCCATTGGGGATTCACAGTATAATGGAAACCTAAACAATGTAAATCAGGAGATAGAAAAAATCAATAATGAGTTTAAGATTATCATGCAATGACATGTTCGGATGATAGTAAATTGTTGTTTTGGTTCCTGAAGGTTGTTATAGCTGAGGATGCTAATGGTGATAAGCTGCCACTACCTACTAAGTGTTCCCAATGGCGTGTACTTCAAATAGCCTCCGGGTACCAAGTCCAGCTTCTGGCTTTCCTGTTTGGCTTGACTACTAAGCCCTGCAGAACAGTTTCTACGGACAGAAGAAGGGGAAAAGATGGGCTACTGGTGCTTTAAAACCAGTCACTAAGGCAGATGTGGGTTGTCAGCCATGGTTGGCAGCTCATCCAGGAGAAGGAAAACTCTGATCTCAAACCTCCATTGCCTTGTAGCTATACCCACCCATGGGGAAGGCTTTGAGAGTAAATTCTGAGGAAAAAAATCCATAGTTGGAGTCCCTAAGGCAATCCTACATTCAGTTCAACACTGACTGGCAATTCCTGCAATGCTGCTAGTGCTGAACTATATCGGTCTCTGCTGATCTTTTGTGCTCATCAGATGAATGGAGAGAGAGAGCTTGCTACATGGGCAACATCTTGCTCTCCATATTGTACTACCCAAGTGTGTGTCTAGGCAGCTAGGACACACATCCATGATCTGAGCAACGGAGGCCTACTACTAATTGTTTTTTGGCACAGTGCATTCTTTTCTGCATTGCACAAAGTAATTTAATTTTGAACCAAATCACTAAATGCACTTGGGTCCTTTGTGGGCTGGTGACAGAGCCCAGAAGTTCCTTCCATACGTTCTGTGCATTTGATTTGAAGGCCCCAGGACATATGCAATGACACGAGCTGAGTGTCAATGCATGTTTTGATATTAGTTGCCCTAAATTAATTTGTGCATCTGAGGCTTGGAAAATAGTGTTGACCTCTTGCCCTGGGGTAACGTTTAGTAAATGGTTCGTGTCTGCACTCCTTCAAAGCATCAGCCTTAGTTGATTCGTAGCTAGTGAGTCCATCAGATAGGTTACCTTTGAGAACTTTTCATAATAGTCACTTACAACCTCTTTCATTTTCACTGAGCCTCTTCAATAATGTCTCCAACCTCAAAAAATCAGTCCCGGCATAATCAAATGACCAACCCTAATGCACTAATTCTTAAATTACAATCCCACCCTACACATCTTCTGCCATACTCATCAAAACCTTGACCTTTGGTGGCCCCAAACCTCAGTGGTGATTGTGTGGTTGAGGAAAAAACAATTTCTCTGGTTGGTAAATCTAGAACTAAAAGAGAAAAAAAATCTAAAACCAAGTGGTGTGACCTATACTGCACAGGATTGTCTAAGTTTCCAACTCTCTTCCACAAACTGCAAATATTATTTGCTCATGATAAAGCTGAGAGAAGGATTTCTATTTGTTGAAGGTATAAATAATTTTTTTTGGGGGGGCACAAGTCAATTGTATGAAATTGGAATATCTCAAAGTAATTGGAGTCATGCCCTGCTAAATAAACTACATTTTTTCCTCTGCTCTATATCTGCACAAAAATTATATTGCTTAGCTACCAATTTGTTTCTTCTCATGTTTGAGGCTGAACCTGTCTATTCATAACCGTACCATCTTACTTCACGGGGAGCTGAACTTCTGACATCACATTTTCTCTATACCAAGGCTCCAGCTTTCATACCAACTGACTCCTGCTGAAACACCAACCCACGCCTTTGCTAATTCTAGATCTGACCATTCAAGTACACCTATACTCAGTCTCAATGATCATGAGACCATCCTTAACTCTATTTCTATCACCCTTACTCATTGTCAGATTTGGCTTGCCGGTACCCCTGAGCTCACTAGCCCCTGTTGGCACTGACAGTTTCTTTTCCTTCTGTTGATGCCATCGGTGGGCTCACATCCCCACTCTCTGTAACCTTTTCTGGCTCTGCATTCTGGCCACTTACACATTCCCAAGTTCTTTCAGCAGGAACTTGGGCATCAAGTCAAAGGTGTGGAATTCTCGCCATTCACTCTCAGCAACCTTTACCCCGTCTCCTTTTAAGTTGCTCATTAAAATCTCTCTCTTTGCCCAAGTTTTTGAATTTCAGGCCACCTGCCCTAATATTTCTTTGTTACTGCTGTTTGTCTGAAAACACTTCTGTGAAGTGCCTTCAGCTGTTTTACTATACGAAAGGTGCAAAAGACATAGAACTTGTTTCTGTTTTCGAGCATCAGCAGGGAGCGACTGCCGAGGGTCAAAAAGGTCATTCACCTTCTTCACTGTGTACTGATGCTGACAAATGAGACTCATTTAAAACCACTTTTGCTGCTGATGCCACCAGATGTCCTGTAGGTTACCATCTGGGGCTTTGCTGTCTAAATGGTAGAAATTCTCCCTTGCAAGACGGATCTACTTAAAAATATCACTTTGGTGGAATTATTATTCACTTGCAGGCTCTTCAGATTCAACATTAACATGACTAAAGCTCAGCTCAGGAGTGAGTAAATTGCATTCTGATTTTTTTTTACTGTTTTGTCATCGTTGCTTTTCTACATCGCTGGAAAGCAATTTCCAAGGGATGTCTTACAAAAAAACCAGCAGCAGGATCACATGGTTATTCTTCATGCGTCTCCATTTGCTTAGCCATTGATCCTGAGCAGTACTCCAGATGCTAGATGCTGGGAGTCTGACACTTACTCCTACACACTGCCTCTTACTCTTAAAGAAACCCTCATCTACTGCTTGGTTTTCCACCTGTACCTCTACACTGTCCTACCTTGGCATGTAGCAGGTTAGTTGTTATCCCACTGGTTGGCAACTCCAGGCCAGGCCAGGTTGGCCAGTAAAGGAAGACGGGTGAGGTAAACCAAGGGAACAGCGAAGGGTGAATTGCCAAGGTGACGCAAACTGCCTGGTACTGGGCCAGAATGGGTTTGAAAATAAATTATTTTTAATTATTGAGAGATACAGCCCTTCAATACACATCGCCTAGCAACCCCTAACAACCTCAATTTAACCCTAACCTAGTCACAGGACAACCTAATCACAATGACACCCAGTACCCAGTACGTCTTTGGATTGTGGAAGGAAACCGGAGGACCACGGGCTGTATGCTTATCTAGCGGTATCCTTGGCTCAACTATTAATCTCAAATTCTCACTTCATCTCACCTACCATACCCATCACATGGCTTCTCCTATCCCCTTCCAGATTATACTCTTTCCCCTCTCCACACCTCTTTATTCTGGCTACTTCCCCCCTACCTTTCCAGTCCTGGTGAAGGGTCTCGGCTTGAAACATCGACTCTTTATTCCCCTCCATAGATGCTGCCTGACCTGATGAGATCTTCCAACATTTTGTGTGTGTTAATATTCATGATTAACTTTTTCTACACCTACATGTCATATCAAATATCAAAATATATAATACTTAAATAGATTAGCCATAATCGCTAGATTGGTTCCAATATGTTGTATCAGTAGTTATATGGCATCCAGCAGAGCTCACCATTGCAGCTTATAAAGATGGATGTGCCATGTAAAATATATTCTGAAACCACCAAGCAAATCCCAACGTGATTATATACAAATAGCTACGTTTTTTTTATTTGCAATTTATTTTGCCAGGATTTTGTCATGTGATGTTTTACATTATAATTACGAACTGAGATTTTTTTTTTACTATATACGAAGTTATTCCTCAACTAATTATACATCAAGTATTTTATACATACAGAATAATCCTTCCCCTTGGAAATAAAACAGAATTTTCCCATCACTCAAGCTTGCAGTTAAGCCATTCACAATTCTATATTCAGAATTATTCAAATGTTTGGTGAAAATGTGAAGTTGAAAACCACTGATGTTCAGTCCATTACAGATGGCCTACCCAAGGCAAGATTTGTCAGAATATGTTCTCCCCGAGGGAGCGAAGCACAACACTTTGAGAGCAATTAGACCTTTTTTATGAATTAGCCTTGGTGTTTTCCTGCTTGGTGCCTTAAGACACTGAAGGGGCAGATGCAGGCCATTCTGGTGGTAAATGGGGGGAGTTCCCATAAAGCATGGAGAAGGTTCACAATAAGACTAAGGGTGTAAAAGATAAGGACTTAGTTATCCCTCATCCTCTTCTAAAGATGCCTTGAGGGATCTCAAGTAGTAATTCGGCAATTGGTGATCTGTTCCAAAGGTACACAAGTAGCATACGGTCAGCACAAAACTTTACAGTACAGGCGACCTGGGTTCAATTCCCATATCTACCTGTAAGGAGTTTGTACGTTCTCTCCACGACCGCGTGGATTTCCCCTGGGTGCTCCACTTTCCTCCCATGGTCCAAAAGCGTACTGGTGATGATAAATTGTCCTGTGATTAGGCTAGGATTAAATCGGGGGACAGTGGGGCGGCAAACCGCTGGGAGGGTCTATTCTGTGCTGTATCTTAATAAATAGATAAGTACAGCACTCCTGAAAAATTGGTAACATGTATTTCAAAATGCATTCTAAACATTCAATGAAATAATAAGAATATTTAAAAGCTCTTGATCTAGAGAATCTCCATTGAAGTATCGCATATAATTTGCCAAATAAAATACCATCATATAATGAAGCATATGAGGAATGAATTTAGCTTGTACTTCAACATCAAACTTGTTTCTCTCTTAAATCAGTAAACCAATTTACATATTATTCTAAAGCTTGCATCACATTCATCAGCTTAATGAATAGTAATCGCTAACAACTAGCACCAAGCTATATCCTGTAGCAGGTTAAACTCAGCAAGTTCTAATTGAAGCAAATGTTCTGGTGTGTGGGCAAAGGCTGATTGGAATCTGCATTCCTGTCTGATCTCAGAAGGCCTGAAGTCAAGCCACCTGACATTCAGGCAGGAGCAAGGGAGGCTGAGAGATGCCAGCTACAAAGATAATATTTCAGTACTTCACATGAGAGCAAATTCATATACAATGAGTTCATTTGGGGTTTTGATGGCATGTGGTTAGATGGTCATTAGTAATAACTTTCTCAAATCCCGCCAGTCTGATGGAGCAGGCAGCTATCACAGGAGTGGTATTTCATAAAATATGGAGGGTTTTAAGCAAATTTGTACTGCAATAAGTCAGCCAAGAAAATGAGTACCATGTTATGAAATCAGTTCATTTTGTCAGGTGCTTTAGGATATTTATGCAGAGTATAATGATAAAATATGTAGATTTGCATAAGAAATACATGATTAATTGCTGAGAATTCAAAGATAAAAATAAATTAATTTACTTTTTGTACACTTTAGATTAATATTATAAATGCATGGTAGATTCAAGGAGCGTGCCTTGAACCGTTGCCTCAGTTCAAAAATGCCCAAGTTGCTCCATGAATCATTAAATTCTGCAAAGTTACAGGAAAGAGGCAACATATTTGACCAAATAGTGTACATCAATGCTTTTTTTTACATAAAAGTATTATCAATCACCTCTCCTACTTATTTTACAAATCCCATAATATTTAAGTTATTCATCTTATTTGAACTAAAGTAGAGGCTAAACTTCTTAATGGTGTGTGGCAAAAAAATCTACATTCTAATCACCCTTTGTGAAACTTTCTCTTTCATTTTTTGTAGTCATCTTCATATTTTCCTTTTCTAGATTGGCGAAATTGATCTAATGCTAATAAAACTGAAAAAGTTGAGGACACTCAGCAGGTCAGGCAGAATTCATGGAGAGAGAACAAGAATTAACATTTCAGGTGTTCCAGTTGTGATGAAAGGGTCTCATGCTGAATATTACAATTTGGAAAGTTGGTCAAATAATACCAAATATTTTAGGAATAACAACACAAAATTCAATTTTACGCAGAATGAATCACATGAGGGATAATTGCCAGGTGATGTTGTGCAATTTCATGCATGATCCTCCTTCGTATGGTCAGTCACTTCAGGCATGCTCATCTGTAGTCACACCTGTACGCAATGTGTTTTGACAGCAACACTGTGTGAAGCTTTGAACACCAGTTTATGTTCTTTCAGGAACCACTTCAATAATCTACAGCGGGTGGTGTTTCCAGCATTTAACAGCTGAAGGATTCATATCATATACATCTCAGCAGTGACAATGCTGGCAGTATGTCATCAATGGCGGAACTGTTATAGACCTGGCTGAACAGGATGACTGAGGATTTTAGGTGGATGGTATAGATACATCCATCAGTAAAGACCTGACTCTCACAGGATCTTCAGAAACACCAAGTGCTATTTGGATTTATCTGGATCTTATCTGGAAATAATAAGTAACTTCTGGTCAAGATGGTGCTAGCGTTCAATTCTCCTTTGGTCGACATCTTCCAGACAGCCCACAAAAATGTCTATTTTGCTTCTCCTACATCTGCTTTTCCTCTTAAGTGTGTTTCTGGGTCTATTAGAGCCTGTGATTTATAGCTTGGATATTGATGGAGTGATCCATCACTTTGCTTTTTCTGAGAACATTCCAGGAAGCGAGCGCGTACTTGGACAGACTCAACGCGAAGAAACTTGGAGATGGAACGCAAACCACTGTTCAATCCATTTTGCTGATTAAAGCATCCATTAATTGCTAATTAAATGTCGAGGAAGATTGAGACATTGAAGCAAATGCGGAAGGTAAGCAAGGGTTCAGTGCTGACTTTCTGCCTTGTCAGTGAGCACCCTATTGCTGTGTAGCTTGCTGTGGCTGGTGGGTAAGTTCTGCTTCATGTGGTGTCCCTCTCTTTAGATGAATGTCGATGATGTCTGAGGATGGTATCGTGGTCCTGCATTTATGGATTGATCAGTCTATCGCGTTTAGGGACTGTGGAGTTTTTCAGACATATGTTTTTTATATTCTGTGTTTTTCACCCATTCCTTTCTATCTTGTTGTGTGAGGGAAGGGGCTTGGGAATTGATGTTCTTGTTGTGTTCTGTAAGTTTTTTTGTGTGGAAGAGGGGTTCTTTGTGGATTGCTGTTCTTGTGTTTTGTGTAGGGGGAGTGGGGTTTGGGGTCCATGATAGGGATGCTATTCTTTTTGTTCTGGAGTGGGTTTGATGTTTCTTTCTGCACAGCTTTCATGTTTACAGTATCTGTTTCATGGCTACCTGGAGAAGACGGGTCTCAGTGTTGGATCAGGATAATAAGTGAACCCTTGACCCCTTGATTTCTCCAATGAAGAGTAATGAAATCAAGTTTACGATGGTATTATCATGAGGTATGTGAGAATCTGCAGAAAGGCTTATATGAGGGGTGATTGATAAGTTTGTGGCCTAAGGTAGAAGGAGTCAATTTTAGAAAACCCAGCACATTTATTTTTCAACATAGCCCCTCATAGTTCAGCATACCCCCACCAGAGAAAACATTCTCTCCACATCCACCCTATCTAGTCCTTTCAACATTTGATAGGTTTCAATGAGATCTTCATGCATTCTTCTAAATTCCAGTGGGTACAGGCCCAAAGTTGCCAAATGCTCTTCATATGTTAACCACATTATTCCTGGAATCACCTTCATGAACCTCCTCTGAACTCTCTCCAGTGACAACACATCCTTTCTGTGTTATGGCATCCGAAACTATTGACAATACTCCAAGTGCGGCCTGACTAGTGTCTTATAAAGCCTCAGCATTATCTTCTTGTTTTTATATTCTATTCCCCTTGAAATAAATGCCAATATTGCATTTGGCTTCTTTGCCACAGACTTAATCTGTAAATTAATGCTCTGGGAGTCTTGCACAAGGACTTCTAAGTCCCTCTGCACCTCTGAACCTTCTCCCCATTCAGATAATAGTCCACACTATTGTTCCTTCTACCAAAATTCATTTTCTTACATTTCCAGCACTGTATTCCATGGGCCTCTTTTTTGCTCATTCTTCCAATTTGTCTAAGTCCTGCTGCAATCACATTGCTTCCTCAGCACTACCTACCCCTCCACCTATCTTCATATCATCCGCAAATTTTGCCACAAAGCCATCAATTCCATTATCCAAACCACTGACAAACAATGTGAAAAGTAGCAGTCCCAAAACTGACCACTGAAGAACACCACTAGTCACTGGCAGCCAACCAGAAAAGGCCCCCTTTATTCCCACTCTCTGCCTCCTGTCTGTAAACCATTCCTCTGTCCACGCCAGTATCTTTCCTGTAACACCATAGGATTTTATCAAACACCTTCTGAAAATCCAAGTAACTGGCATCCACTGCCTCTCCTTTGTCCACCTTGCTTGTTACTTCTTCAAAGAACTCTAATAGATTTGTCAGGAAAAATTTCCCTTCACAGAAACCACGGTGACCTTGATTTATTTTATCATTAGTCTCCAGGTACCCCAAAACCTCATCCTTAATAATAGACTCTAACACTTTCCTAACCACTAAGATTAGGCTAACGGGCCTATAACTTGCCTTCCTTCCTTCTTGAAAAGTGGAGTGACATTTGCAATATTCTAGTCCTTCTGGGCCATGGCAGAATCCAGTGATCATGAACAATGCTCTGTTACCTCTTCAGCAATCTCTCTCAGGACTCTGGGATGTAGTCCATCTGGTCCAGGTGACTTAACCACCTTAAGACCTTTGAGTTTGCCTGGCACTTTTTCCTTTGTAAGAGCAATGACACTCACGGACCTCTGGCACACTGCTAGAGTCTTCCACAGTGAAGACTGAAGCAAAGTACCCATTAAGTTCATGTTATCTATCTTATCTAGCCATATTTTCCCATATTTGTTTCATATCCTTCTCAATATTTCCTATTTATGCACCTATCCAACTGCCTTTTAAATATTATTATTATTGTGATGTGAGTTTTGATCTGAATATTGTGCAGCAATGTGACAAGAACTGTGCTAAACTGAATGTGGTTCTGAATGTGCATTTCATGTTCCATTTTAAAACCTGTTCTGGGTGTCAACCACCCTCACATTGTTTCACATAGGTAGTGGAAAAATATTGATACTTGCATTAAATACAATAATATGAGCTCATGAAAAATAGGTGCAATCCAATTTCCAGTTTTATGACATAATCATATGGATTCACAGACTGTGCATTCCCAGCCCTTTCTGTTTTTATTTCAGATTGTTTATGTTCTTCTTCACCTTTATACAATCTATTGCTATGTATATTTATTATAACTTCAATCAAATTAACTTCTCATCATCTTAGCTCTGCTGTAAAATAAATATTCTGATGGAGCTTTTTCAATGATCAGATAGATGAGGGTTGAGCCAAACCTGAATATTCCCAGCAAGATGGACGTTGAAGTGAAGAATTGTGTGGTCAAGAAGGATGAGAATGGATAATGCATTATCAGGCACTGGAGAAGTTATTGTTTCGAGTGGCAAGGGAAGGAATATAATTTGAGTCTGATAATGTCTTTAATGGATCTCCTACTCATTCTTCTACTTGAAGCTTATTTGCCCTGAGAGACTTAAATCTACAAGACAAATAGGGTGCTGAGTTGTTAAAAATTTTTTGGAGCATTCACTGAGTGAATGATGTGGATAATACAGTAGAAGTACAATTTCAAAGCTCCAGTGAAAACATCTAATTGAGTCAGCGATGGAAACTGTATTCTTCATTTGGGTCATTCCTATCTGATCCGGAAAAGATTAATGCTGCATTTTGGTGCCTGAAATGGATATCTGTTCCATTTTCCAACAGTAATATTGTACATTCTATGTAAAGGACTGTCACAACAACAAATGAACACAAGGAATGTCTAGGGATCTGAAGAAAACAAAATATTTTTTGATGAAGTAATTGGTGTAGAACAGGAAAGTTACTTCATACTAAATCTTCTTCCTTCAACTTGATTTTCTTTTACATTAGAAATGTTGCATCAGATGATTTCCACCAAGAGGACCATAACCTTGTGTTAGGGGTTGGAGGCTTGCATGCCTCAATGACTCAGAGAGCTATGTTGGCTGGAGCCAGGGCTTTATGCTTTGCTTCTGGGTAGAGTCACCCATGCCAAGCAAGTCAAAGAGCACAGGCCAAGCTAAGAGTGGTCCTCCAGTCCTCCAGGTTCAGAGATTCAGCTCAGGGCTACAGGTCTAACAACCCTGACTAGTCAAGTAAAGTTGTTATGGAAACAGAAATGAAGAATCCTTCTATACCTGTGTGTGTCCGCACATAGTCAAGGACAGACAGAGATGGAGGACCTTCATGGCTGCCCTAAATGGCAGTGGCGTGACAGACAATAACTACTGAGATGATTTGTGCTGACCATCCGAACAAAAGTAACAAGCACTGGGATAATTACAGAAAAAGTACAGACATACGTGACTGTAAACGTTTACAAAATGGTAGAAGGTCATTTTCACATCGTAGTTTTGTTTGCCCTTTGCTAGAAGAATCCAAAGCAAAGCCCACAGTGAGCATCTTCCATTGTGATGCCCTTTGTGTTAGCAATGTTCAGAGCTGGTTGATGTCATTGAAATCCAGATGTTGGAACAGTCATAAAAAGTAAGGTTCCCCTATTAGAACATTAACCTGTATGAAATGCAGAAAGAATGCTCGTCATCTAATGCTGTTGTCAACACATTATTTACAATTTCTTCTCTCATAGACTCTAATGTATTTATTTTCCAAAGGGACATGTATAGCCACAGGGAAATCTCCAAGGAGAATACATTCTAATTTGTTTTCCCACTCTGAACCTTGAAAGCAATCAAGCAAAATCTGCAGGTTATCAGCTAGACATTACCATTTAAATTATTCATGGTGAGACTTTTCCAGCAGTCAATTCATTTTATTTTGTTTCCTTTGAATTTCTTCGCCATCATTCCTATGCAAACAGGTGAAAGTAAATTATACAGCAGTAAAATAGTTTCAGATGCAATGTTCAAATGAAATATTTATAATTATTTCTGATTTGAGGTTATTTATACAATTGGAACAAGCCTGTCCTCTGTCAGTTGTGATTACTGTCGGTCTGAGAAATATAATTTACACACAGGGAAAGCAGCACAGAGTAAAGGAACAGAAAATCAGGAACTGGAAAAGGAAGAGAAATTTATCCTCTGAAGGATATGGAATTTTGTGAATATTGTTTGACCAGTGAAACTAAATGTTAACAAAGATGCAGTTGTGGGCAAGCAAATGTGAACACAAGGAAAGTGCAGTGACGTTACTTACTTAGAAGATCAAGGAGGTCCAGCATTGAATGAATATTCTAACAAACTACTACAGATGTGATATTTAAAGTATCCTGATTGGTGCATCACGGTCTGCAGTTCAAATGTGGAGGAAGGTAAGTAGTTGCAGAGAATTGTGGACTCAGCCCAATACATCACAGGCAAATCTCCCCCACATCACCCATAAAACCCCTACACCCACAATTGGTAGTATCTACATGAGACACTGCCTCAAGAAGGCAACAAAGATTTCAATCATCCAGACCATGCCATCTCCTTACAGCTACCACCAAGTCTGAAGTTCCACACCATAACAGGTTCAAAATAGCTACTTACCTCCAACCATTCAGTTCTCGAATCATCCTGCACATCTTCTTGAATCACAACCCCCAGCATAGCAACACTGTAGCTGCTTTGTCCACTTTGCGATACAAATGGCTTAGTTCTTTTGTTCTAATTGTGGTCTTTCGTGTAAACATTGTGTATATGTTATGTTTATATCTGATGTTATGTGATGCACCCCCAAGTTACATTCACATACATGTGAGCATACTACCAACCAACTTGACTTTGACTTTAATTTTGTGAAATATTGGAAAAAATTAAATTTAAATATGTATTAAATGTTACAATCATAGCAGCACCTTTGATGATTATTGCACAAGAAAATTTTTCTTTGAAGTTATGACTTACTTGATCCAGCCAGGTTTTGGAATTCATTAAGGATCCCATGTCAAACATTTTTATAAATTATTGTACTTGGGTATTTCTTCTGAAAACACATCAGTTTGCTATATGGTCTTCCAACAGCATGGCTGACATTGGGTCATAAGTTTGATGGGTTTGGCCATATCATCTGGCTGATTTATAACAGCTATAGTTATTTCAAATGTAGTTGACACTATGCAGATATGAATGGGAGCTGCAGGAATTATACCAAAGATGGAAATCCTCACTGAAGAGACTATTTGGGTTCTGTGGAATGATCAAAGATCAGGGGGTTGAGCAGCACCAGTGGGAGAAAAGGGATTATTGACGTTTTGGGTTGAAACTCTGCATCAGAACTCCATTGTACTACTACACTGCAAAATCTCTTCAATGTATGCCTACTGTCCTGTCTTTGATGGGAGTTCTGTGAGACCTTCTCTGGCTGCTCCCTCCTCTGTGGTTTCTGCTACACTCCAGCTCGTCGAGCACATTCTTACAAAGACTCACTACTACTGGCACATGTCCCTCATCAATACCTGCCATCATGGCTTCCAGCTCTGTTTACAGGCTTCCTAGCTAGGCCTCATACAGAATCTTAGGTACATGTATTCAATTACCCTTCCTCCCTCTATGTCCTACTTCCCACCATTTGCACTATGCATCAGTATCTGAGCTTATTTGTTTCTCTTCCATAGCTCCAGCCTTATTTCTCAAATTGTGCCACAATCCACAATTCCATTGTTCTCCACTGGATATATTCTTTCAACTAGCAACTCCATGTTTCTGACCTCCACGAAGGTTCGAAAAAAAAACTCACTCCCAGGTTGTTGATGATCCATCTTGGACTTCCTTGCTCTTCCACCCAACTTCAGGCTCCTGAATATCTGTCGGCAGCACCTCACTTTTTCACACAACACCAAGCTCCCAACACTCCACTGGGTCTCTTCCTTCCCTCCCCCACCTTTGTTCTTCACCATGGCCCCTATCTTCTGACCTTGTATCCCACCGCAGTTTCCCACAGTACTCCTTTCTCCTTTCCTCCTACCCCTGAGATCACTCCCTCCTCTCACCTCATCCCATTCCCCTTTACTCACCTCCCCCAAGTCCCCCTTCCCATTACTCCTTTTCTGTCATCTGACCCCATTCAGTGCCCCAGGTCTAACCCTTGTTGTGCCTTCACTCCTCTCCCATCACCCTTGTACCCCTGAGCCTACACCTCAACTAGTTTTGCAACTGCCGTGACTTGGATCTAATTCTTCTGTTGTCTCCACTGCTATACCAAGTTCTAAGGAAATGATTCCTCACTCTTCCCACAGATGACTTCTTCTCACATCTCCAACACACCCTTTCCTATTGGACACCACCTTCAGAGCTTTTACCCCCTCTTGACCTTTTAATCTCCAACTGTTGCCATGACATCAAATTCTCCACAACATCATTGTGTTCAATTCTGGTCAACTCATTACAGGAAGGATGTGGAAGCTATGGGGAGGGTGCAGAGGAGATTTACCAGGATGTTGCCTGGATTGGAGAACAAGTCATATGAAGCAAGGTTAGCAGAGCTGGTTCTTTTCTCTTCGGAGCGTAGAAGAATGAGGGGGGACTTGATAGAGGTCTACAAGATTATGAGAGGCATAGATAGGGTGGATAGTCAGTACGTGTTTCCCAGGGCACCAATAGCAAACACCAGAGGGCATATGTACAAAATTAAGGGAGGGAAGTTTAGGGGAGACATCAGGGTAAGTTTTTTTTTTACACAGAGGGTTGTGAGTGCCTGGAATGACTTGTCAGGGATGGTGGTGGAGGCTAAAACATTAGGGGTATTTAAGAGCCTCTTGGACAGGCACATGGATGAAAGAAAAATGGAAGGTTATAGGGTAGTGTGGGTTTAGTACTTTTTTTTAAGGATTATATAGGTAGGCACAACATGGAGGGCTGAAGGGCCTGTACTGTGCTGTAGTGTTCTATGGTTCTATCTCAGACTTGTCTGCATTAAGTTCCATCTGCCATTTTTCAGCCCATTTTTTTTAGCTGGTCCAGAACCCACTGCAAGCCATGATACCCACTACATGCCCAATCTTGGTGTCATCCACAAATCTGCTGACACAGTTAACCACATTATCATCCAGATTGTTGATATAAATGACAAACAACAATGAACCCAGCACCAATCCCTGTGGCACTCCAGAAGTCACAGGCCTCCAGCTGGAGAGGCAACCACCTACCACTGCTCTCGGGCTTCTCCCATAAAGCCAATGTCCAACTCAATTTACTACTTCATCTTGAATTCCAAGAGACTGAACTTTCTTCACCAAACTCCCATGTAAGACCTTGTCAAGTACCTTGCAGACAACATCCACTGACTTGCTGTCATCAACTTTCCTAGTAACATGCTTTCTTATCTGAACAGGGCCTCAATATATCTTGAAAAACAAGGTTCCCTAAACCTGTTATCCTTGCCTTTCATTCTGTCAGGCAAACATAGGCATTGTACTCTGAAAAATTGACTTTTGAAGGCCTCCCACTTACCAAGTGCACCTTTGCCAGAAGACAGCCTGTCCAAATCCGCACTTGCCGGATCTTTCCGGTACTCTCTAAGTTGGCTTTTCTTCAATTTAGAATCTCAACCTGAGGACCAGGCCTGTAATTTTTTATGATGACCTTGAAGCAAGTAGCATTATCATCACTAGATGTAAAGTGTTCCCTTACACAAACTTCTGTCACATGCCTTGTCTTATTTCTCAATAGGAGATCAAGAACTGCATCTCTCTCATCAGGACTTCTATATACTGATTAAGGAAATTTTCCTGAAGACATTTAAGAAACTCTGACTCTTCTTGTCCTTTTACAGTATGGGCATCCTAGTCAATATGTAGAAAAATAAAATCATCTACTGTCACCACCTCGTGATTCTTGTAGTATGCAATTTCTCAACAGATTTGGTTCTCTAAATCCTGCAAACGGTTGGCCGTCTATAATATAGCCCCATTAATGTGGTCATACCTTTCTTATTCCTCAATTCCACCCATAAGGTCTCACTAGGCAAGTTCTCGAGTTGGTCCTGACTGAGCAGTTTCCCTGATTAGTAATGCCTTCCTTTCTCCTTTACTCCCTCCTGCTCTATCACATCTAAAACAATGGCACCCCAGAAAAATGAGCTGCCTCCTGCAACCAAATTTTAATAATGGCTACAATATCATAATTCCATGAGCTGATCCATGCTCTGAGCTCATCTGCCTTTTCTTCAATACTTCATGCATTGAAATATTTTGTAGCTCAGAACATTATACCAACATACTCACTCTTTTGATTCTTGACTTTATGTTTTTAACAACATCTGTCTCCACAACCACTATCTGTTCTGGCACCCTGGTTCTCATACCCATGCAACTCTAATTTAACTCTCTACTGTCCGTCTCCCCCTTCCCCCCACCCCGCTCCGTAGCAACCCTTCCACTAGGGTTTTAGCCCCCTCTAGTTTAGTTGTAAACAATCTCTTCTGCACAGGTTCTACCTTCCTTGGAAGAGAGACCAATTATTCAAAAATCTGAAGCGCTCCCTCTTACACCAAATCCTTAGCCATATGTTAAACTGTATGACCTTCCTATTTCTGGCCTCACTAGTATGTGGTAAGAGTAGCAAACCTGAGATCACAACCCTGGACATCCTGCCCTTTAACTTAGCACCTAACTCCCTGAATTCACTTTGCAGAACCTCTTCACTCTTCCTATCTAAGTCATATCTATGTCCTCGACCCTGAAACTCATGAGGCAACATACCATCTGGGAATCTCATTGTCATCCACAGAACCTCCTATCTGTTTCCCTCACCAAAACTCATCTCTTCTCTCCCCTTCACTTCTGAGCCACAAAGCCAGAGACCGGACCAGTATGACTTTCCTCTGCTAAGTTATCCCCCCCCCCCCCAACAGTATCCATATTGGTATGTCTGTTGTTGAGGGGGATGGCGACAGGGGTACTCTGCAATGGCTGCTTATTCCCTTTCATAATTCTGACTGTCACCCAGTTTCCTGTGTTCTGCACCTTAGATATAACTACCTCTATATATTCTGTCTTTCAATCCCTCAGCCTCTCAAATGATCCAGAGTTCATCCTATTCCAGCTCAAACTCCTGAACCTGGAGTATTAGAAGCTGCAGATGGATGCATTTCTTACAGATGAAGTCAACAAGGATACTGGAAGTCTCCCTGCCTTCTCACATTCTGCAAAAGGAGCGTTCAACTATCCTGCTTTCTCTCACTCAAGGCTTGAAGAGCTAAACCCTTAAATCCCCATTCTAACATCGTCCTCTCCAACAAAGGCCTCTCTGCTTGCCCATACCTCATTTTTATTTGCCTTTTCTAATGAATCACAATCTCTGATTGGCCACTGTTCAAATGCCAAAACTCCCACAAAGCTTTGCTTTTTAATGCACACTCTCCAAAATGTATGGGTCACCTCTTTTCTCACTCCCAATCTCTGATGGCCATGATTCAAATGCTGAAAACATCTTCCAGAAGATGGTACTGGTGAGAAGGGCTCCTTTCAATTCCAGAACCTTTCTCAAACAAGAAGGAAAAGGGCTTCAGGTGCATAGGAATTCCAGTACTCACAGGTTCTCTTCCACTTTGACATGCTGATATTTCATTGGTCATTTATTGTCAATGAGACCAAATCTGGAACTCCCTTCCCAGCACAATGACAGGAATTCATCAAGAAAATAGGTCATCAGAAACTTCTTAAGGGCAGTTAGGGATGGGCAAAAAGTCACTGCCTAAATCCTATTAATAAAAATAATTTTGCTAGTATTCTGGATTGTGCTCACCAGTTCAATTTGTTCTGTTTGAGAGCTCAGGATGAGCCTTTTCATTCCTGAACTAAGGAGATGTCCTCCTGCTTCAAAACAGGGACTTCCCTTCCTCCACCATCAATGCTGCCCTCAACTGCATCTCTCTATTTCATACACATCTGCCCTCAACCCATCCTCCCGCCACCCCACCAGGGATAGGGTTTCTCTTGTCCTCACCTACCGCCCCACCTGCCTCTGTGTCCAGCACATAATTCTCTGCCACTACCTCCATCCCAGCACCAATCACATCTTTCCCTCACTCCCACTTTGCAGAGGGATCGCTCCCTACTTGACTGCCTTGTCCATTTGTCCCTCTACACAGATCTTCCTCCTGGCACTTATCCTTGCAAGCAGAACAAGTGCTACAGCTGTCCCTACACTCCCTCCCTCATGACCAATCAGGGCCCCAAACAGTCCTTCCAGATGAGGCGACGCTTCACTTGTGAGTCTTTTTGGGGTCATCTACTATATCCGGTGCCCTTTGTGTGGCCTCCTGTATATCGGTGAGGACCGACATAGATTGAGAGACCGCTTCACCAAGCACCTACACTCAGTCCACCAGAAGAAGCGGGATCTCCCAGTGGCCACCCATTTTAATTCCACTTCCCATTCCCATTCTGACATGTCAGTCCATGGCCTTCTCAACTGTCGTGATGAGGCCAGACACCTTATATTATGTCTGGGTATCCTTCAACCTGATGGCATGAACAATGTTCTCCAACTTACAGTAATCCATCTCCCCCCCTTCACCATTCCCCATTCCCATCTCCCTCACTCACCTTACCTCCTCACCTGCCCATCTCTCCCTCCAGTGTTCCTTCCTCTTTTCTTTTTTCCATGGCATTCTGTCCTCTCCTATCAGACTCCCCTTTCTTCAACCCTGTATCTCTTTCACCAATCAACTTCCCAGTTCTTTACTTCATCCCTCCCCCCACTTCCCGGTTTCACCTATCACCTTGCGTTTCTTCCTCTCCTCCCTAACCTTCTTACTCTGACTCCTTTTTTTCTCTAGTCTCAATACGTCAACTGTACTAATTTCTATAGATGCTGCCTGGCCTGCTGAGTTCTAACAGCATTGTGTGTGTGTGTGTTGCTTGCATCGTTATTTGTAGATTTCCTTCTTCCATTGCAACAAGACAAAAGTGGTAACAAACAAGGCTTCTGCTTGTAAGTGCTCAGGGTATATTTTTCCCTCCTACCATAAAGAGGTGCCCAGTCTCCATTTGCAAGTTGTCTCAAAACCATATAAAATCTCCATGTAGAATTCATGGACAAAGTTCATCCTTGACAAAGTTCACTCACACATCAATATAATATAGTACCTTACTGAAACCATGAACACTGAAATTATCTTAAAGAAACCTAATCCCTCAACTATCATCACTGAATGATGAAATGGTGGCTAACAGCTCCCTTTTGTGATTTAGTATGAAACAGCAGGGCCTTTGTTTTTGATTACAGCATTGGTACCTTTTTCATAAGCTTCTTAAAATGTCTTAAAATCTATAGCTGTAGACTATGAGGCAATAGGTAAAATTAATTTCTTCAGAATCTTCCACGTAAGCAGACGGTTTCTTTATAGCAATTAATCCAGCCATCGTTTTAGAGCTTATTGCTGGCCTGGTTTCCATTGCTATGAGAGACTTTTGTCTATAGCATTAGATTTGGGACATGGCAATTTGTAGATGTCAATGTGTAACTCAAAATTTTAGTTACTAGCTAAACCAGGACACTTTCAAATGACTTAGCAAAATGTATGTCACACACTGCTGAGACACTAATCAATAAGAGGTCACTAAGAATGTCATTAAACTGAATATAGTTGTTGATTACCCAAGTTGCAAAGGGATGAAGATTATATGACAGACATCCTAAATATCCTATGTACTTTGGTTAGCTACATATTACTAGAGCTACTAGAAAGTCATATTGCTAGAACCCATTCTCTTGAACTTGACCTTAAATCTCTTGAAATTAATTGAGAGATACCCTGTACCCCTGAAAAACATGGATATTCATGTCATTAACCTTAAGGTGTGAAAGCACAGCAACAGGTACTGAAATACAAGAATTGACTTCTGATGAAGGGTTTCGGCCCGAAACGTCGTCACTACCTCCTCCCGTAGATACTGTCTGGTCCGCTGAGTTCTGCCAGCATTTTGTGTTTTTAATTGACTTCTTGTTCTCTTTTAAATACATCCCAAGAAATGAACATATTATAACCTCTATTGACAAAGGGAAGGCTATGAGAAGATTCTAAAAGGTTTTAAAGCTATGAAACATTTTAGTACAGTAAATATAGAAAATAAATATTTCCGATGGTTAATCAGTAAGTGGTGGGGGAAAAAAAGAAGAGGGAGTTGAGGAGGGAGAGCAGAGGTAGTAAAAATGGTGTTTAGGTTTGTTAGTGTGAGAGATCTTTGACATAGGAAGAGATGGACAAGAGAGTATTTCCTGTGCTGAGATTGGCTGTGTGGAACTGTACCCATCAGGAATGTATTCAGTTTTCTATCAAACTCATATCCTGGGAACTTGGTGATGGTCTACTGAGCAAGTCATTTAAAGAAAATTTGACTTCTATCCAAAGAATTTTTTTTCACATATTGGATATCTGAAACAAAAACAGAAAATGCTGGAATAAGACAGCAGGCTAGGTAGCATCAGAACTTAAAACTATCTTCATTGCCACAATGTTGTATTAACTGAGAAAGATAACCAACTCATCAGTGGCTACGGTTTGTGGGAGACCAAGAAAAATGTTGCTGTTTTAAGGTAGTTGGGAAGGTTGTTGATAAACCCTGTCTGCACCCTCATCCACCAATAACAGCCGTGTGGTTAACCTGTTGAAGATGTCCATTTCCTGTCATTTATTTTCTCCAACTGTTTTATTCAAGATGCCTGTTCTGGCTATTTATGAGAGCTCTAAGATGTTTCTTTTTACAGACTGACCTCGAAATTAAAAGCTATACTTTCATTTTGCAGTGATTCTTGATGAAACCTCACTAACTGAGGTCATGACTTAAGAGTGAAAGGTGAGAAGTTTAAGGGGAACACAAGGGGAAATCTCTTCACCCAGAGGATTATGAGAGTGAACAATGAGCTGTCAGCACAAGTGGCTGATGTCAATGTTTAAGAGAAGTTTGGATAGGTACATGGATAGTAGGGATATGGAGGGCAATGGTCCTGGTGAGGTCAATGGGAGTAGGCAGTTTAAATGGTTTCAGCATGGACTACATGGGCCAAAGAGGCTGTTTCTGTGCTGTACTTCTCTATGTCTCTATGACTCTAACTGAGACTTCACATCAGGATTTTCAACCTGGATGATTTTTGTCAGGAAAATTGTGTCAATGGACAAAGAGTGTAATATTAATTAACTATTTGAATACAGAACAGATCATAAAGAAGCTCCATTATCCAATTTTTTAATTCAGTGATGATCAGATATTGCTACTATCATGTTGGTTGTCTTGGTTAAGGGATATTGGCCAAACTCTGGAGATATCCCTGCCATGTGATTTTTACACATCATTTAAACAGTAGACAAGACCGCTATATAAAAGCTTTGATTTCCCATCGCACTATCAGAACTGTACTGGAAAGCTAGGGTAGCTGATAGGCTCATGTCTCTGGTGGAGATACGAGCCCATAACTCTCTGGTTCACTACTGCTGATCTCCTGCTTGTATCCTAGACAACACAAGAACAGAGCAACTATGATAAAACAATGTAAGCAAATTACTCATACAGGTTTTAGTCTGCTTATGGTTATATTGCAGTCATGTCAACAAAATAGCTAAAAACATGAGACTTAAAAATTCATGTTCCTAAAATGACATTATTCAATTTTGTCAGGGACTTCAATTTAATATTAGGGAATGTGTGCATACATGTGTGAGTGCTTATGTGGATATATGCAAGAAAATCAATCAACCTCAAAGAAACAACTGCTGATTCATTCCCTCAGTCTGGCTGTAAGATTGGGGTGGAAACCCAATGAGAGGCTGTACTCTGATGCACCATCAATAACTCTCGGAGACAGGAGTTGAACGATAGGCTTTATTAGCAGCAAAATGGAGCACGGCATCTCGGAGACTGAGGGGGGAGCAGTGCCTCCAATCGCCTTTATACAGGCGTCTGTGGGAGGAGCCACAGGAGCAGTCAGCAGAGGGGTGTGTCCAGACAGGTGTACATAGTTTACCACATACTCCCACAAGAATACAGAAAGCCTTCTAACAATGGGATGTGACCTGTGGTCCTCAAACAGCCTCCACTCCCCAGATTACAGGAGCAGCAATACATGAGTAAGGAAGGACGGGCTCTGGCCTGGCATTGTCCTCTGATACATTGAACTGTCAGGAGAGAGCATCAACCTTGGCATTTATGCTACTGAGATGGTAGATGAGGATGAAATAAAACTGGGTGTAGAGCCCAATGGGCATGATGTGAGTCCAAAATGCAGAAGAGGTTCTTCTGATCTGTCCAAACCAAAAATAGATGCTCTATCGAGTGTTGCCATTCTTCCAGGATTTCCTTGACAGCCAAAAGGAAATGTTCCCAACATTGTAGATACTCTTGTCTAGAGTCAAGCAATGAGAAAGAAAGGCACAAGGGTACAGCTGGCTATCCACAGAGTGAGTATAGCTCCAACACCAACATCTGATGCATTCAACTCAACAACAAATGGCTGGATGGGTCTGGGTGTTGGAGCACTTTACTTTGGTTCATTTGAACACTAGAAGGGATAAGTATATATCCCAAAAATTATACCTGGTCTTAATAGAACTCACACTTCTCTGGCTTGGCACAAAAGTTATTCTTGAGGAGATGTCTGAGAACCCTCCAGACATGTTGACAGTGTTCCTGTTGAGAGCAGGAATAGATCAGAACGTCATCAAAATACACGAGAACATATTGATTCAACATGTCCCTGAGCACGTCATTGCCTAGGGCCTGAAAAACAGTAGGAGTATTGGCCAGAACAAAGGACATCACAAGGTACTCATAATGGCCAGTGGATGTGTTGAAAGCTGGCTTCCAATCATCCCCTTCTCTGATACGAACAAGATTAAGGGCGGTGTACAGACTTATCTTGGAAAGTATGATTGCTCGAATGCAGAGGCAAGCAGAGAAAGAAGGTATTGGTTCTTCATGGAGATATTGTTGAGGGGCCAAAAATTAATGCAAGGAGGGACTCCATCCCCCCACCAGCTGATGAGTTTGATGGATGGATAAACATCAAAGCCAATGCCTCCTTGTTGTACTTTTCCATGGGTATTATTTCTCAATGAGAGAGGGAAATGAGCCAGCCCCGAGGAGGACTAGTACTGGGTAAGAAATCAATAGCATAGTCGCATGACCAGTCTTTTTTAATGAAGTAGCCTCCTTTTTAATGAAGCTCTCAAGAAGATCATATTCAGCCAGAATACCAGCTAGGTCTGTACCAGTAGTTGACACAGGAGGGGACTCACGGACCGGAGCTTGAGCTGGACCAAAAGAGATAGACAGGCATACCGGTCCCCGCTCTTGGCGTGCTCTTAGGGACCAGTACATCCATGGGCTATGTTGGGGTAACCAGGGAAGACCGAGCACCAGTGGCAGTTCAGGTGAATCAACCAGATAGCAGATGGAATCAGAGATATTCCCCATGGTTGACTTCAAGCTCAAGTTGGAGGGGGTTCAGTGGAAAGATGGATCTTGCCAATGCCCAGAGGTCAACCATCCAGGGCCTTGACATCGATATTCTCTCACAATCTCTGAGTCAGAGCTCCCCACTTTTAAGACAGAGAGATGTCCATGCAATTCCCAGATGCCCCAATATCAATAAATGCCTGAAGTTCATGGGTCTGAGACCCTCATGACAAGGAAGCTGGGTGTATCGCACAATTACAGGAAGCTGACTGCAGAGAGAACCAAACCATTAGAACTCCCCTCTCTGCTGACAGGTATCCTCTTTTACTGGACACATGGGGCGTGATGCCCGGAAATAGGAAGATTATACAGGTTAACACAAAACTAAGGAATTTGGAGTAGGAGGGAGGGCATCAGATTTTTGGATCATTGGGCCCTTTTCCAGGGAAGGTGGGACCTGTACAGAAGAAATGGTTTGCACCTGAACTGGAAGGAACTAATATCCTAGCATGAAAGTTTACTAGTGCTGCACTCAACTGGGGGTGGGGGGAAGGGAACTTAAACTAGAAATGCAAAGGAATAGGAACCAGAGTCCTAGCACAGAAAATGGAGAGGTTATGGAGACAGATGTTGTTAAGACCTCAGGCAAAGTCAGGAATCAAAAGGTTAAGCATGGTTTACCTAATGTCCTGAGCTGTGTATATTTCAATGCAAGAAGTATTGTAGGAAAGGCAGGTGAGTTCAGGGCACAGAACAGTTTATTGGATTTATGATATTGTAACCATTAGTGAGAATTGGCTGCAGGAGGGCAACTAATGAGAAAGTGTGTAATACTTGATCTGCTATTAGGGAATGAGACAGAGCAGGAGAACACTTTGTGTGGGGAAACACTTCGCAGCTAGTGATCACAAATGCAATTTGTTTCAAATTAAATACACAAAACATAGGTCTGGTCCACGGGTTGAGATTGTAAATTGGAGTAAGGGCAATTTTGATGGTTTCAGGAAGAATCTGGCAAGTGTGGATTAGGAGAGGCTGGTTTCTGGCAAAGGTGTACATGGTAGGTGGAAGGCCTTTAAAAGTGAATTTTTGAGAGTACAGTGTTTGTATGTGCCTGTCAGAATAAAAGGTAAAGATAATGGGTGTAGGGAACATTGATTTTCAAGAGAAAATAAGGCAATGTTAAGCAAAAGAAGGAGGTCCATTGCAGGTATAGACAGGTAGGACAAATATGGTGCCAATAGACTATAAGAAATGTAAGAGAAAACTTAAGAAAGAATGCAGGAGGGCTGCAAGAAGCCATGAGGTTGCCTTAGCAGACAAGGTGAAGGAGAGCCCTAAGGGATTCTACAGCTACAGTATGTTAAGAGCAAAAGGATTGCAAGGGACAAAATTGGTCCTTTGGAAGATCAGAATGGTAATCCATGCATGGAACCAGAAGAGATGGGGGAGATCTTAAATGGATTTTTTTGCATCTGTATTTACGCAGCAGATGGACACGGAATCTATAGAAGTGAGATCATTGATCCTATATGGATTACAGAGGAGGAAGTGGTGTTTGCTGTCCTGAGCCAAATGACAGTGGATAAACCCCCAGGGCCTCGGACTCTGTGGAAGGCAAGTGCAGAAACTGCCGAGGCCCTTGCGGAAATATTTAAATCTTCCTTCGCTACAGGTAAGATGTCGTAGGATTGGAGGAAAGCTCATGTTGTTCCATTGTTTAAAAAAAATCTAAGAATAAGCCAGAAAACTATAACCAGTGACCCTGACATCAGTAGTGGGAAAGTTATTGGAAGGTAATCTAAAGCACAGGATGTATGAGCATTTGGATAGACAGGGACTGATTTGGGATGGTCAGCATGGTTTTGTGCATAGGTTGTGTCTAACCAAACTTATAGAATTTTTCAAGGAAGTTACCAGGAAAATCAATGAAGACAAGGCAGTGGATGCTGTCCTCATGGACTTTAGCAAGGCATCTGACAAGATCCTACATAGTAGGTTGGTCAAAGAGGTTCAGTCACTTAGCATTCAAGATGAGTTGGATTAAACATTGGCTTTGTGGGAGAAGTCAGAGAGTGGTAGTAGATGGTTGCCTCTCTGACTGGAGGCCTGTGACTAGTGGAGTGCCGCAGGGATCACTACTGTGTCTGTTATCTTTATAAATTATCTGATGATAATGTGGTTAAATGGATCAGCAAGTATGCATTTTACACCAAGATTGGATATGTAGTGGACAGTGAGGAAGACTATCATGGCTTGCAATGGCATCTGGATTAGCTGGAGAAATGGTAGTTGAAATTTAATTCAGACAAGTGGGAGATGTCACACTTCGGTAGGACCAACCAGTGTAGGTCTCACACAGTGAACAGTAGGGCACTGAGGAGTGCTGTAGAACAAAAGGGATCTGGCAATACAGGTCCAAAACTCATTGAAAGTGGTATCATAGGTAGATAGGGCCATGAAGAAAGCTTTTGGCACATGGGCCTTTATAAACCAAAGTACTGAGTACAGGAGATAAGATGTCATGTTGAAACTGTGTAAGACATTAGTGAGCCCTAATTTGGAGTACTATGTGCAGCTTTGATCTCCTACCTGCAGGGAAGATGCAAGTAAGGTTGAAAGAGTACAGAGAAAATTTACAACGATGTCACTGGGTCTGGAGAACCTTAGTTATGGGGTAAGATTGTCTAAGTTAGTGCTTTATTGCTTGGATGTAGATTGAATGAATTGAACTGACTTAATTTTTTACATCTTTCACAAAGGTGAGGAGTAAAAATCTTTATATTATGTCTATAAAGATTTGCAAAGTATAAATTGTAGTAATTTATAATAAATAGTATGTCCAGTAAGATATACAACAGATCAGTCATTATAGCCTAGAAATACAATTGTGTCAGCATGAACTAATGTATGATGGCCTGGTGGAAGAAGCTGTCCCGGAGCCTGCTGGTCCTGGCTTTTATGCTGTGGTACTGTTTCCCAGATGGTAGCAGCTGGAACAGTTTGTGGTTGGGGTGACCTGAGTCCCCAATGATCCTTCAGGCCCTTTTTACACACCTGTCTCTGTAAATGTCCTGAATAGTGGGAAGTTCACATTTACAGATGTGCTGGGCTGGCCACACCACACTCTGCAGAGACCTGTGATTGAGGTAAGTGCAGTTTCCATACCTGGCAGTGATGCATCCAGTCAGGATGCTCTCAATTGTGCTCCTGTAGAAAGTCCTTAGGATCTGGGGACTCATGCTGAACTTCCTCAACCGTCTGAGGTGGAAGAGGCACAATTGTGCTTTTTTCACCACACAGCCGGTATGTACAGACCACGTGATATCCTTGGTGATGTGTATACCAAGGAACTTAAGACTATTCACCCTCTCAACCCCAGATCCACTGATGTCAATAGGGGTTAGCCTGTCTCCATTCCTCCTGTAGTCCACAACCAGCTCCTTGTTTTTATGACATTGAGGGAGAGGTTGTTTTCTTGACATCACTGTGTCAGGGTGATGACGTCTTCTATGTAGCTGCCTTATTATTATTTGAGATAAGGCCAATCAATATAGTATTGTCAGCAAATTGAATTAGCAGATTGGAACTGTGAGTGGCAACACAGTCATGGGTACACAGAGATTAAAGGAGGGGGCTTAGGACACAGTCCTGGGGGGTTCGTATGTTGAGGGTCAGAGGGGCAGAGGTGGGGGAACCCACTCTTACCACCTGTCGGCAATCTGACAGGAAGTCCAGGATCCAGCTGCATAGGCAGGGTGAAGGTCGAAGCCTGGATGGAACTATGATGTTGAATGCTGAACTGTGGTCCAAGACCAGCATTCTCACATAAGCATCCCTCCTCTCCAGGTGTGTAAGGATGGTGTGTAGGGCTGTGGCTATTGCATCATCTGTTGATTAATTGTGTCAGTAGGCAAATTGTAAGGGGTCCTGTGTGGGTGGTAACATGCAGCAGATGTAGTGCTTGACCAGCCTCTCAAAGCATTTGCTTATTATTGAGGTGAGTGTGACAGTACGCCAGTCGTTCAAACATGTTGCCTCGTTCTTTTTAGGAACAGGGGCACCATCCGGTCACTCAGCCTTGTGACTGTCCGCTCATTGGAAGCACCTGCGTACTTCAGCCTCAGAGATGACCAAGGTGCAGGTCCTCAAGGGCTCAGTGTTAGATAGATAGATAGATAGATAGATAGATACTTTATTCATCCCCATGGGGAAATTCAACTTTTTTCCAATGTCCCATACACTTGTTGTAGCAAAACTAATTACATTCAATACTTAACTCAGTAAAAAATATGATATGCATCTAAATCACTATCTCATAAAGCATTAATAAGGCCAAATTTGGAATATTGTGTACAGTTCTGGTCACCGAATTATAGGAAAGATATCAATAAATTAGAGAGAGTGCAGAGACGATTTACTAGGATGTTACCAGGGTTTCAGCACTTAAGTTACAGAGAAAGGTTGAACAAGTTAGGTCTCTATTCATTGGAGCGTAGAAGGTTGAGGGGGGATTTGATCGAGGTATTTAAAATGTTGAGAGGGATAGATAGAGTTGACGTGAATAGGCTGTTTCCATTGAGAGTAGGGGAGATTCAAACGAGAGGACATGATTTGAGAGTTAGGGGGCAAAAGTTTAAGGGAAACACGAGGGGGTATTTCTTTACTCAGAGAGTGATAGCTGTGTGGAATGAGCTTCCTGTAGAAGTAGTAGAGGCCAGATCAGTTGTGTCATTTAAGGTAAAATTGGATAGGTATATGGATAGGAAAGGAGTGGAGGGTTATGGGCTGAGTGCGGGTAGGTGGGACTAGGTGAGATTAAGAGTTCGGCACGGACTAGGAGGGCCGGAATGGCCTGTTTCCGTGCTGTGATTGTTATATGGTTATATGGTTAATAATAGCTTTTAAAAAGTTCTTAAGTCCTGGCGGTAGAATTGTAAAGCCTAATGGCATTGGGGAGTATTGACCTCTTCATCCTGTCTGAGGAGCATTGTATCGATAGTAACCTGTCGCTGAAACTGCTTCTCTGTCTCTGGATGGTGCTATGTAGAGGATGTTCAGAGTTATCCATAATTGACCGTAGCCTACTCAGCGCCCTTCGCTCAGCTACCAATGTTAAACTCTGCAACATTGAACTGAGCGTAAAAAGATTGAGCTCATCTGGGAGAGTGGCAGCGATGCTGGCAGCACCACTGCATTTAGCTTTGAAGTCTGCGAAGGTGTGCAGACCTTGCTGTGAACTGTGTGTGTTCTTGGAGGAGGGTTGTGTCTGAATTTTGTCCCTATATTATTGTTTTGCTACCTTGATGACTTTGTGTAGATTGTAGCTGCATTTCCTGAGTTCCTGGTGGCTGCTGATGGCAAAAGCTCTGTCTCATGCGGTGAGTGCAGTGCGCATGGATCTGTTAATCCTGGGTTTCCGGTTTCGATAGATCCTGACCGAATTTGTGAACAACGTCCAGAAGAAGCTCATGACCCCTTCCGTTAACTCAGAGACATCCTCATCACGAAAGGCATTCCAGTTGATGTCGTTAAAGCAGTCCTGTAGCATGGTGACTGATTGGGTGGACCAGCATTGGACAGTTTTAACTATGACTGCCTTTAGTTCCAACTTTTGCCTGTACACGAGCAGAATCAGGATGGAGGAGTAGTCAGAGTTCTCAAGTGGTGGACGGAAGAGCGCTTTCTAAGCATTGCGGAAGAGAGAGTAGCAGTGGTTGAGTATGGCGTCTCCCCTTGTGCTCACCTGGATGTGTTGACAAACCTTCATAGACACTTTAGATAGCAATCTTCGAATAAAGTCTCTGGCAAGAATGTACACATCCTTTGGGTGTACAGTCTCCAGGGTGCTGATGGCCTCGTACAGTTATATGAGAGCCAGGTCAGTATCAGCCTGCGGCAGAATAACAGCTGTAAACTCGCTAGACAGCCAGAAAGGTCTACACAGCAACACAAGGTACTCCAGATCCGGGGAACAAAAGGATTTGAGGGCATGCACATTCCGGGGGTCGCACCATGAAGCATATGCTACCTCCTTTACTCTTCCCAGAGAGGTTTTTAGACCTATCCCCCTGGAACAGGGAGAACCCAAAGGGCTTGATGGCGTGATCCAGTATCTCCTCTGTCAACCAGGTCTCTACGAAGCACAAAATGTTACATTCCTTTGTTTCCCGCTGGTAGGAGATTCTGGCACTCAGTTTGCACAGCCTATTGTCCAGCAGCTGAACATTAGCCAGGAGTTTGCTGGGGAGCAGCAGCAGCTGATTAACATGCCTTCTCAACCTAACGTGGGTGCCGACCCTTCTCCCTTGCCTCCAGCACCACTTCCGAGGTAGCGCCAGTGTAGTAAATGAGCTTCCCAGGCATTGTGTAAGCAGGATTTTCCAGTGTAGAAAAGGTGGCACGTTGTGGGAAAAAACCCTCTTCCCAATTTTCAGAAGAGTCAGTCGATCATATCTGATGATACTCTTAGCTTCTTGAAGAAGAAATGCGAAGGAAATTGTAGAAACTAACAGTACACTGTAAAGTTGGCATGGAGCTCGCAACATGGCTGCCATACACAGCGCCATCTTGGGATTTCAAGAAGAGGTATACAAAATTATGCGGTGTATAGATAGGGTAAGTGTAAGGATGCTTTTCTCAATGAAGTTGGGTGCGTTGACAACTAGCGGTCAGGGATTAAAGGGGAACTGTGAAAAGTTTAAGAGGAAAATTATGGGAAACCTTCACTCAGAGGGTCATGAGTGTGTGGAACGAGCTGCCAGAGCAAGTGGGGCATGGCAGCTTGATTTCAATGTTTAAGAGAAGGTTTAATAGGTATATGGATGGTAGAGGTCTGGAGAGCTATGGTCATGGGGCAGGTCAATGGGCGTAGGCAGTTTAAATGTCTCAGCATAGAAGGGCATATTTCCGTGCTGTACTTTTCTATAACTCTATGACTCTAAATGTCATGGATTACCACAATAAAAACTGTTCTCCTGTGCTTCCCTCATTCATCCTGAGATAGGTGCATGCACCCCATTTTCATAGGCTCCTCGATGGGCTGAGTACTAAGTAATGTCAGATGTTGATCCAACGAGTAGTGAATTCAAGACATTCTTTCCCTGTTCCACTCAGTTGCCTGGTCATCCAGACAGTCCTGCTCCTCGCGGAGAGCGATCTCCCGCCAGACCGCTGTGTTCCATCCATGCTAGAAGGTAACGATCAGGGATCTCTCATCTCCACTGAAAGCATGTGGAATTTTACTGCTTAGTCCCTCACTTCCCTTCTACCACAGATCCAGGAGTCAGTTGGCAGCCTCCTGACCATGTCAACAACTCTTCTGAATTCAGCAATAAACTGTCAAAGTGACTTAGCTGCAATGAAACCTTGCTCCTCTAGCGTGTTAAATAGGCTGAGTGGTGGTCCATCCGGGAGGCATAACACGTATGCCAGTTTACGTGCATCATCATCAAACTAACCCGCTGGGTTTGGAAAGTCAGCTCATACTGGGTAATGAAATGATTGCAGGCATCAGGCTCACAAGAGAGTCTACCCAGTGGAGAAATACTCTGTTCTGGTACAGACATCGGAGTTGTTTCCGGTCTGGACACCGGAGTCAATTTATTAGTGGCTGAGGTTGCTGCAGTGACAGAGTAAGAGGATCTGTAAAGTGCTGGGAGTGGGACTGACATGGCCAAATTTTACTGAATTATGCTTGTGAGAATGCTGATGGCCATCAGCTGTAAGTTCATGGACTGTGGCTGTGAAAGCAGAAATTTCTACCAATTTACTCTGCTTGTCTGTGGTGAGCAGCTGAACAGCTGCTGCGAAGGATAGCACCTCTTCCTCTAGCTAAGTCTGGCTTGTCGAAATGAGATTATCTGTTGCATTGCTTCAATCACTTCTCCCAACACAAAATCAACTGCCTTTAACTTCACCAATGAATCTCAGGGATAAGGTCAGCTGTTCTGTCCCTGCCGGATCCATTTTCATGCTCAAGACTTGCAGTCAGAACACTCGGATATGTCCAAAGTGTAGAGAGAAAGGCATTGTAGTGGGTCAACAGTTCACTGAATTTAATGAGAACTTTTGCAGAATTTAATGGAAAAGAAAAATAATAACGATGCTAGGCCAACAGGGCCGTTAACTAAAGCTTTCAAATGGAAAGTTAATGTTAACACTATGGCTAAAAGCAGTAACTAATACTAATTGAACACTACTCCTTGACAGAATCAGTTGAAATGCAATAGTCTTCCATCTGAGACAAGGATAAAGGTAAAGTAGGGAATGTAAACATTGCTGTCCTTTTGGTTGAGTCTCAACAAGACTAGAACAAACAGGGAGTGAAGTATCACCATAATGGAACACTGATTAGCTGGAGTGTACATACTCACAAGGTCGATTATCGAATCTGTTGCACAGCCTGCCTGCTCAGTTGCATAGACCCTGGAGCAGAGTCCATGGCTGTGATAATGTTATATCTCAGAGAAACATTGAAACATATAAGATTATTAAGGGATTGGACAAGATAGAGGCAGGAAATATGTTCCAGATGCTGGGAGAGTCCAGTACCAGAGGGCATGGTTTGAGAATAAGGGGTAGGTCATTTAGGACAGAGTTAAGGAAAAACTTCTTCTCCCAGAGAGTTGTGGGGGTCTGGAATGCACTGCCTGGATGCTTTCAAGAAGGAGCTAGATAGGTATCTTATGGATAGGGGAATCAAGGGATATGGGGACAAGGCAGGAACAGGGTATTGATAGTAATTGATCAGCCATGATCTCAAAATGGCGGTGCAGGCTCGAGGGGCCGAATGGTCTACTTCTGCACCTATTGTCTATTGAAAGGCAGATATTTGTTCTGGACCTTCTGTGGATCTTATTAAGTCCTTTGACCTTCGACATTGTGATCACAATCTATCAATCAAGTCCAGCAAATGATTGTAAACACACGAGATTCTGCAAATGCTGGAAATCTTAGGCAACACCCCCAAATTGCTGGAGGAACTCATCAAGTCAGGCAGCCTCCGTGGAGGGGAATAAGCGATTAACATTCCAGAATGAGAAGTCAGGGATTTTCTCCATAGCTTTCAAGTCCTGATGAAGCCCGCAATGTTAACTGTTTATTCCACTCCATGGATGCTGCCTGATTTGCAGAGTTCCTCCACCATTTTGTGTGCGTTGCAGTAAATGATTGTGTATGCAGTATGTAAACCACTGAAGTTTCAGTGCTTGAATAAACCTGTGAACACCCTGATCCACCAATAGCATCTATGTGATTAACTGAAAAAATTGCCAATTTAAATTTAAGAGTGCAAGATGTACTTGGAGAATTGATGCACCAAGTCAGTCACATTATAATATAGTTGATGAACATTAATATATATGCATATGTGTTCAATACCAGTGAGGGACATTACTTCTGTCTGTTACATGATACATTGCCTCAGCAAATTTGGGCAGTATTACAGTGCAAATCATGTTTAGAATTTCTCCACTCTCTGAATGCAAGTATAGCATTTAGATTTTAGGAACAAGAGTAGACCATACTGTCCTTTCAGCCTGTTCTGAATTCAGTAACACCAGGGCTGATCTAATCTTAGCTGAACTCTGCTTTCCTGCTGGTTCCATCTGATTAGATTACAATAGTACTGAAATCACTACTCAGGTTGTTTGAATAACATAAGATACTTAACAGTACCAATTAACTTCAGAGATTAATAAAACATCAATATAAACAGCGGTTCCAGTCCTGCTCATACTGTAATAGAATTTCTCTACTTCATTTTATTTATATCACATGAGATTTTTCCCAAAGCTGTCCCACACTCCATGGCAGCAACTGAATCGGTTGCTAGATCAGTTTTCTTAGGTTTTTCATATTTTACACATAGTTGAGTTTGCAAGAGAGGAGAAATTGGTTCCCTCACCTTTTTATCAGAGTATAATTTAAATAAATAGATATCACAAGGAGTCAGCTCTACCAAATGCATAATCTGACTAAGTAAAACCTCTGTTAATGTAATGCAGATAAAAAAGGTGTAATCTTATGAGTGGCAATTTTCCCCTCGCAAAAATGATCTATTTATAAGGAACTATCTATAAGGTTTCTTTTTTGCAAATCTAGAAAACAACTGTTGGGCAATTTAAGCTGCCAGTAATTAAGGGTATTTTAGTTTTTTTAAAAAAATTTTTATTCCAATCCATATTTAAGGGTAACAGTAAGAAGGATTTCTCATAAAGGAGTATGAGACAATGCTGAAGGACAAGGTCAAACTACAAACACCCTGCTTCATCAAACCAAGACAATGCAGTTCAGCTGCATCCAGTTGTGGGCAGCTAATTGGAGGAGAAACATCCTCAATCAGTTTAGGATTCAGCATGTAAATGCAAAAGATAAGTGAAATACATCATTTCTGAACAGATGCAAAACAAATGATCCATCTCGACTTCCTCTGAGATGGAAGCCAGTCTCCAGACAATTCACTTCACTTCAAATCATATCAAGAGAGAGCTGAAATGCTGTGAGGCTTTGGGATCTGATAACATCCTAACTGTACTGCAGAGGACTTGTGCTCCAGAGCTAGGTACACTTCCAGCCAAGCTGCTCCAATACAATTACAATGCTGGTGTGTATCTGACAGGTTGAAAAATTGTTCAGGCATGTCTTGTTCACAAAAAGCAAGACAAATTGAAGATGACTAATTACTGCCCAATTAATTTACCTTCAATCATCAGCAAAGAGTGGGAACCATCGTTGACAATGCTTGCTATCAAGTGACATTTATTCATCAAGAATCTGCACACCAATGCCCAGTTTGGATTTTAACAAGACAATTACCCCCAGATCTAATTGTAGCATTGGTTTAAACAAAGAGGTAACTTGTGGAAATGAGGTGAAGTGATTGCCCTTGATGCCAAATCAGCAGAGTGTTCAGTGTAGCATCAATAAAACTAAAGTCAACAGTCATTGAAAGGAAAATACTCTATTGGTTGGAACTATATCTCACATGAAGGGAAATTACTGTAGCTGTCCAAGGCTAACTATTCCACCCCTACTCTTTCCATACAGCATCAAACTAATCTCTTGGGGCAGTGTTGTAGGCCCAACCTTTATTAAATGTTTGATAAAAGTCCTTCCATCAAAAAGTGAGAAGTGGGGGTGTTGGCTTGTGATTGCAGAAAGTGAAGTTCTATCTACATATTCTTAGCAAATTAAGTATTTGGACAGAGACATGAATAGAAAAAAGTTAGATGCAGTTGGGACAAAGGTGAGCAAATTGAAAGTTTGGATGGCATGGACCCATTGAGCCAAAGGGCCCATTTCCAAGAAGCTTGACTCTATGAAGCAGTTTATATCATAACTTTTCTCAGCAAGAGCTTGGCATGGGCTGGAAAGCGTTGAGTAAAACTTGCACCACAGTACTGGCAGGCAATGACATCTCCATCAAAGAAAAATTTAACCATAAACACAAAATTGAGACAAGAGTGGGTTAGATCAGCCAGTTGAGTGGTGTCGCAATAACAGACTTGCACTCAACATCAGTAAGACAAGGGAATTAATTGTAGACTTCAGGAAGGGGGAGTCGAGGCAACATATCAAGGGAAGTCCTCATTAAGGGATCAGCAGCTTCAAGTTCATGGGTGTCAACATCTCTGAAAACCTATCCTAGGTCCAACATCTTGATGCAATTACAAAGAAAGCATGGCAGTGGCTATATTTCATTAGGAGTTTGAGGAGACTTGGTATCTCACCAAAGAGTCTCGCAAATTTCTACCAATGTTCCGTGGACAGCATTCCAACTGATTGCATCTCCGTAAGGAATGGAGGGACCACTGCAAAAGATCGGAAAAAGCTGCAGAAAGTCTAAACTCAACCAGCTCCATCATGGGCACTAGCCTTCCCAACATCAGGGATACCTTCAAAAGGCAATGCCCCAAGAAGGCAGCCTCCATCATTAAGGATCTCCATCACCTAAGGCATTCTTTCTTCTCATTACTACCATCAAGGAGAAGGTACCAGAACCTGAAGATGCACCCTCAATGTTTCAGGACATCTCTTTCCCTCTGCCATCAGATATCTGAATGGAAACCCATGAATACTACCTCACTATTTTTCTCTCTTTTAGTACTACTTATTTCATTATATATATAATTGCAATTTATATATTTTTATTATTATGTATTGCAATGCACTGCCTGCTGTAAATCAATAAATTTTACGATATATGCCAGTGATATTAAACCTGATTTTGATTCAAAAGAGATTCTGCAGATGCTGGAAAGTTATAGCAACACACACAGGATGCTGGAGGAACACAGCAAGGCAGGCAGCATCGATGGTAGGGGAGCGGTGCAGAATAAACAGTCAACATCTTGGGGCAGAACCCTTCATTAGGACTGGAAATAAGGTGGTGTGGGAAGGGAAGGAGTACAAGCTAGTAGGTGATAGATGGGACGGGGTGAGGGAGAAGGTGAGTGGGTGGGGGACTGGGAATGAAGTAATAAGATGGGAGGTGATAGATGGATTAGGTAAATGGCTGAAGGAGAAACAAAGAATTTATCAGGGCAGTAGGCCATGAAAGAACGGGAAGGAGGAGGTGAACCTGATGGAGGTTATAGGCAGTTGAGGAGAAGGGGTAATGAAATGAGGAATATGTGGACTGGGCCAAAGAGCCGGTTTACATGCTGTATGACTCTATCATTTTATGACCAGCTCCACAAGAACAATGAGGGATGAACAATAAATGCTGGGCTTGATTCCCAGAGCCCAAAGCTGAATGTAAGACAAAAACAGCAGAGGCAATTTTTGAGATCCAAATATGAATGAATTGGACCTGATAGAACACCAACATATTAAATGTTATAAAAGCAACCACAAACTGATTTAAGATCACTTCTGGATTAGACATAGTATGCTGGTAGATCATTCAAGAGATTTGAGATGTTCACTTAAAAACTACAATTGGCCCTGCATGCTCATGTTTAATTCAATTTAAGCATGAGCATTGTGCTTATAGCATTCCCATCAGATGAGAAACTATTGGAATCCTTCCTCAAGAACCCAACATAATTTCAGATGTGCACTCCACCCCATGAAATTCCTGCCCTTGCAAAGTACTGGCCCATTGCTGGACCTTTACCTCCTTCTGATCTCTGCAGGCATGGAAACAAGCTTCCATGGGCTTTTCTGCCCACCACCCCCACACACGCAATCATCCAAGCGAACATCAAGACTACTGGCTTCTGGAGGTAGTCTACATTTCATTGGTATGGCAATTGCTGCCAAATTCATCAGCATATCTCCCTTATATTAATGCTCAATGAATTATTGACAGAACCATTGTGCAGAATTTCAGAAACTTGTTTGATCAGCTCTACTTCCTTTGTATAATTGCCACCAGGACTTGTTACTTGCTCAGAGTTCCATAGTTCATAGATTTACAGCTTGGGATAGGACCTGAAAATTCATGTGCATATAATGTATTAATTACACATTTGCTCCTACGTTGGAACATGCTATCATTGCAATTCTCTTGCTTCCCTGCCAATATCTATATTTCCAGTTCAATTGAAAACATGCCACAAAACTTCAACCAAGCATTATGATCCTCATCAAGCAGTAAAGACTATTTAAAATAAATGAAATATTTGCTTTTAAAAATGTTTATTCCTACAATTCAGATAGAAAATGTGATATTTTATTTTGCCAGCACTGTTAATAGATCAATTTAAACTTAATTTTCTCTGTAAGGCAATATCGCCATAGTGCTCACTCCTTGAAGTCAGCTTTGTGACTCTAGTTCCTCATAATGACTTTTCATGGTTCTTGTCTATCTCATAACTTCAGTTTCTTGCAGAGATTAGTTGTGATTCATTGGATGCTTATTTCTTACAGAGTCATTATGCTTTTCCACAGTAATCTTGTTTCTCATTTCAATTTGGCGTGCTGCTCATATTTCTTTCATCTGTTGTAGAGTTTCAACATGATACTCAATTTTTTCCAGACCTTCATGCAATCATGACTTAATTTTCTCTTTCACAGGGATTCATCAAAAAGATGTACCATAATTATCTTTTTCCTCCTCCTTGGCACATATTTCTTGTGATACATTGATGTTCATTGCTCTAAAAAGGGATGTTTGCAGGGTTCTTATTCATTCCACTGATCGGCTACAAAGTCTCTTGTTTGTTGAAGAGATTCATCATCATGTTTATGAGGCTCTTAGGTATTGTATGTTGTGATGTTTTGCTCAGTGATTTGCTGTAATGCATTCACTGAGATTCTCCAAGATGTTCTCACTTCCCAAAGGAATTACTTGACGCTCTTATTTCTCTCGCAATGTTCTCATTTCTCACAATGATTTAAATGCTTCACTTATTTTCTCAACACAGTTAAACACCACAGAGTTGAAATCAACACTTGGTTGATTTCATATACCTGGCCCAGTTGAATCTCAAATTCTCTTTGACTATACTTAATGGCATACACCAACTAAACATTGTAAACACCTTCATACCCCTCCTCCCAATGATGATCTGAACTTTGCTTATTTGATTGGAGTCTTATTAGCAAATTTTGAATCCAGTTGACCACAATGAAACATCAGCTGCAAATTCTGGATAAAGACTCAAAGACTACTGTTAACATTGGACCCACCTTGGAATTGGATATTTTACATTCCAACGTTCTTGGGAGAAAGGTTGAAGGTAAATGAGAAATGGGAGCAGCAATAGCTAAATCCTTGATGCACTAAAGAGGCTACATTCTTTTCATGAAAATCAAAAAACAGTAGATGGGAGGAATTTAAATAAAAAAGTAAAAGTGATAGAAAATGTTAGAAGGAAGGGAAGGGAAACAGGCAGCCAGTACAGAGTAACCCTGTGGCTGTTCCCCTCAATAATAAGTATGCCATTTTGGATACTGTTGAGAAGAATGACCTACCCAAGGAGAGCCATAGTAACTGAGTCTGTGGCACTGAGTCTGGCTCTGTGGATCAGAAGAGAAGAGAAGTGAAGAAGACTACAGTAGCGATAGGAGATTCCACAGCTATCTCAGATCGGGTCCACTGCGTTCTCAAGGGCGAGAGTGGGCATCGGTACATAGTGGCACCAATGACATAGGTAGGAAAAGCAAAGAAGTCCTGAGAGAGCTAGATAAAAAGATGAAAAGCAGGACCACCAGGGTAATAATCTCTAAATTGCTGCCTGTGTCAGTGAGGGTAAGAATAGGAGAATTTGGCAAATAAATCCCCAGCTGGAGGGGGCACAAAATAGATAGGTTTCACCTGAATCCAAAGGGGACAACTATCTTTATGGACAGGTGTGCTAGAGCTGATTTGGAGGGTTGAAACCAACTTGGCAGGGGGATGGCAACTGGAGTAATAGGGCTAAGGATGGAGCAGTTGACATACATGTAGATGCAGAGTGTAGTGAAACTGTGAGGAAGGACAGGCAGATGATAGAGTAAAATTGCAGTTAGTGCAATCAGTTGAGGTGGAATATGAGGGCAAAATCAAAAACGGTGATGAATACAGGACTGAAGGTATCATATTTTTGAAACACACAGTATACCGAATATGATAGGTGAACTTGCAGCACAGTTAGAAATTGGCAGTTATAACATTGTGGGCATCACTGAATTGTGGCCGAAAGAAGATTATGGTTGGGAGATTAACATCCAAGGATACACATTTTATCAAATGGACAGGCACATTGGCCTAGGAGGTGGTGTGGCTCTGTTGGAAAGACATGAAATATGACATAAGACATGAGGCAGGAACTATGTTCCAGATGCTGGGAGAGTCCAGTACCAGAGGGCATGGTTTGAGAATAAGGGGTAAGTCATTTAGGACAGAGTTAAGGAAAAACTTCTTCTCCCAGAGAGTTGTGGGGGTCTGGAATGCTCTGCCTCGGAAGGCAGTGGAGGCCAATTCTCTGGATGCTTTCAAGAAGGAGCTAGATAGGTATCTTATGGATAGGGGAATCAAGGGATATGGGGACAAGGCAGGAACCAGGTATTGATAGTAGATGATCAGCCTTGATCTCAGAATGGTGGTGCAGGCTCGAAGGGCCGAATGGTCTACTTCTGCACCTATTGTCTATTGTCTATTGTAAATCAAATCCTTAGAAAGAGGTGATATAGGATTGGAAGGTGTAGAGTCATTGTGGGTATAGCTCATTTACTGCAAGAGTAAAAAGCCCCTGATGGGAGTTATTTACAGGCCTCTAAATAGTAGCAAAGCTACAATTCACAGCAGGAGACAGGAAATGCACGTCAAAAGCACAGTGTTAGGATAGACATGGGGGATTTCAATATGTAGGCAGCTTGGGAAAATCAGGTTGTGCTGCATCCCAAGAGAGGGAATTGGTAGAATGTCTAAAAGATGGCTTTTTAGAGTGGCTCGTAGTTGAGCTCTTTAGGATATTAGCTATCCTGGATTGGGTGTTGTGCAATGAACCGGAAATGATTAGAAAACTTGAAGTAAAAGAATTCAGAGGGGCTAGTGATTATAATATGATAGAATTCACCTTGTAATTTGAGAGGGCAAAACTAAAGTCAGATGTATTAGTTTTGCATTAGAGTACATAGAATTACATAAGGGTATTACAGAGGCATGAGAGAGGAGCTGGCCAAAGTTGATTAGAAGAGGACACCAGCAGGGATGATGGCAGAGCAGCAACTGCTGGAATTTCTGGGAGCAATTTCAAAGGTGCAGGATAGACACATCTCAAAGAAGAAATATTCTAAACACATGAGGACATAACTGTGTCTGACAAGGAAACTCAAACCCAACATAAGTGCCAAAAAGAGGGCATAAACTAGATCAAAAATTAGTGGTACGTTAGACAATTGGGAAGCTTTTAAAAAACAAAAGTCCTGAAGATGGAATACAAAGTTAAGCTTGTCAAAAATATCAAAGAAGATACCAAAACTTTCTTCAACTATATAACAAGTAAAGAGAGGCATGAGTAGATATCAGACTGCTGGGGAATGATGATGGAGAGGTAATAATGAGGGATAAGTAAATGGCAAATGATCTGAATAAGAATTTTGCCTCAGTCTTCACTGTAGAACATACTAGCATTATGCCAGAAGTTTGAGAGTGTCAGGGGCAGAAGTGTGTGAAGTTGCCCTTACTAGGGAGAAGGTGCTTGCGAAACTGAAAATTTTGAAGGTAGATAAATCACCTGGACAGATGGTGTCTACCCCGGGTTCTGAAGGAGGTGGCTGAAGAGATTGTCGAGGCATTAGTAATGATCTTTCAAGAATCAATACATCCTGGGACAGTTCTGAGGGACTGAAGAATTGCAAATGTCACTCTACTTGTCAGGAAGGAAGAGAGGCAGAAGATGGGAAGTCAGTCTGACCTGAATGGTTGGGAGGATGTTGGAGTCAATTATCAAGGATGTGATTTCAAGGTACTTAGAGACACTTGATAAAATAAGTCAAAGTCAACATGGATTCCTTAAGGGAAAATCTTGCCTGACAAATCTGGTGAAATTCTTTGAAGAAATGACAAGCAGAATAGACAAAAGAGAACTGGTTGATGTTTTGTACTTGGATTTTAAGAAGGCCTTTGAGAAGGTGTCATACATGATGCTGCTTAACAAGCTGCGAGCCCATGGTATTACAGGAAAGATACTAGCATGAATAGAGCATTAGCTGATTGGCAGGAGGCATGTGGGACTAATGGGAGCCTTTTCTGGCTAGCTGCTGGGGACTAGTGGTGTTCCAACTTGGTCTGTATTGGAACTGCTGCAGAAGGACATAAGGACTCAGGATTTAAGATGTTTTAGGAGAATGGGCAAAGAAGTGGCAGATGGAATACAGTGTCAGGAACTGTGTAGTCATGCACTTTGGTAGAAGAAATAAAAGCATGGTCTATTTTCTAAATAGAGAGAAAATTCAAAAATCCAAGATACAAAGTCTTGGGAGTCCTCATGCAGGATGCCCTAAAGGTTGATTTGCAAGTTGAGTCTATGGTGAGAAAAGCAAAGGCATTGTTAACATTCATTTTGAGAGGACTAGAACGTAAAACCAATGATTTAATTTTGAGGCTTTATAAGGCACTGTTCAGGCTTCACTTGGAGCACTGTAAGCAGTTTTGGCCCCCTTATCTAAGAAAGGGTTCAGAGAAGGTTTACGAGAATGATTCCAGGAATTAAAGGGTTACCAAATGAGGACTAATTGATGGCTCTGGGCCTGTAATAATCGGAATTCAGAAGAATAAGGGGAATCTCATTGAAACCTATCAAACGTTGAAAGCCCTTGATAGAGTGCATGTGGAGAGAATGTTTCCTATGATGGGGAGTCTAGGACCAGAGGGCAAAGCCTCAGAAGAGAGGGATATCCATTTAGGATGGAGATGGGAAGGCATTTCTTTAGCCAGAGGGTGGAGAATCTGTGGACTTCATTGCCACAGGTGCTGAGGTGGCCAAGTCATTGGGTGTACTTAAGACAGAGGTTGATAGATTCTTGAGTTGTCAGGGCATGAAGGTTACAGGAAGTAGGCAGGAAAATGGGACTGAGAGGAAAATGGATCAGCTATACAAAATGGCGGAGCAGACTCAATGGGCCAAATGGCCTAATTCTGCTCCTATATCTTATGGTTTAAAATACTCAACTGGCCACCCTAAACCTATGACATCTACTTCTAGCCTCAGCACAACCCAAGAGGAAAAAGCCTGCAAGCATTACCCTATCTATATCCTTCTTAAGTCCCACTTACTGTATCTGTACCTTGGCCATATCCCTCCAAATCCTTCCTATCCATGCACCTATCCAAACTGCTCTTACATGAGCAGGCAGCTTTTTCCATACTCACACCACCCTTTGAATGAAAAAGAAGTCCTCTCAGATTCCAGTGCTAGCAGATTGGTCAGTTGAAAGCACTCAGCTCAAACATACTGAATTTATGCCCTCATCTGAGCTGCAGGATAGAGGGAAATTGGCACTCAAGTAAATTTGGGGACATACTGTTCTGACTAAATATGACTCTTAACTGCACAAATTACTGTTAGAGTCATAGAGTGTTACAACACAGACTGGGCTCTTTGGTCAACCTACACAAGGTCATCCTGACCTTCTGGCTAGTCCTATCTACCTGCATCCAGACCTTAGCCTTCAACACCACTCCCACCCACGTACCTCTCCAAACTTCTCTTAAAAGATACAATCAAGCTCTATTCCATTTACAGTTTGTTACACTCTTGCACCGTCCTGTGTGTGTCCTCTCAGGTTCCCCTTACATACTTAAATTTTCACTCTAAACCTATAATCTAGTCTCACCCAACCTGAAGCATTCACCCTATTACTCTTCCAAACAGGTTATGACAAATTCAGATGAACTACAAAGAGAAGGGCCCAGTGAAACAGGAACTAAAGGGCAAGTTAAATATCCAATCCATTTTTGGGGGGATAAATTTGGAAAAGTTTGTACTCAATGTGCTTTGGATTCTTAATTTACAGAACTAAAGGGCATGATGTTCATAAGGCCATTTGACCCATTGAGTCTGCTCTGCCATTTCATCATGACTGATCCAATTTACCTCTCAGCCCCAATATCTTGCCTTCTCTGCATATCCCTTCATGCCCTGATCAATCAAGAATCTATCAACCTCTGCCTTAAATATACATAAAGGCTTGGTCTCCACTGCTGGCAAAGAATTCCACAATTTCACCATCCTCTGGCTAAAGAAATTCTCCTCATCTCCTTTCTAAAAGGGCTACCTCTATACTGAGTTTGTGAGCTTTGGCCTTGGACCCTCCCACCACAGGAAACATCCTCTCCACATCCACTCCATCAAAGCCTTTCACCATTCAATAGAATTCAATTATGTCAGGCCTCATTCAAGTGAATACAAGCCCAGAGCCATCAAACACTCTTCATATGACAAGCCATTCAATCCTAGAAATATTTTTGTGAACCCCTTTTGAACTCTCTCCAGTTTCAACACATCCTTTCTCAGATCAGGGGCCCAAAACTGCTCACAATACTCCAGTGTTTTGTTAAGTCTCACCATTATATCCTTACTTTTATATTCTGAACCTCGTGAAATGAATGCTAACATTGCATTTGCCGTCCTCATGATAGACTCAACCTGCAAATTAACCTTTAAAGAATCCTGCACAAGGACTCCTAAGTCTGCTTGCACCTCAGTTCTTTTTTTATATTTTCTCTCCATTTAGGAAATAGTCAACCCTTTCATTTTTTCTACCAAAATGCATGACCATACACTTCCTGACACTGTATTCCGTTTGTCACTTCTTTGCCCATTCTCTGAATCTTTCTAAATCTTTCTGTAGCCTCTCTACTTCCTCAAAACTACCTGCCCCTCCACCTATCTTCATATTATGCACAAACTTTGCAGCAACTGTCAATCATCCAATTCCATCATCCAAATCATTGACATATAACATGAAAAGAATCGGTCCCAATACAGACCTCTATGAAACCCCACTAGTCACTGGCAGCCAACCAGGAAAGGCTCTGTTTATTCCCACTCTTTGTCTTCTACCAATCTGTCTATTCTTTATCCATGCTAGAATCTTTCCTGTATTTCCATGGGCAGCCTCATGTGTGGCACCTTGTCAAAGGCCTCTAAGTAATCTTATGCCTGCAGCCCCCTCCTTTGTGAGAATCGCAAGATCACTATTGGGTTGGGTCAGGGGACCCAGGAAATGAGAGAGAGATGTGCAGACTGCCTCGTTCCCTGGCGATGTAAAGCCACGGGACATGGCCATTGTCTCTTGGAGACACATTTGTGGATTGAGATGCTATGCTACGTGAACGCCCTCAGGCAAAAGTGGGCTGGGTGAGAAAGAGATTGCATCACCCCAACCTGATTGACATCAACAACCCTGCGAGTCAGGATAAAAGAGGGTCTGTAGGAACAGCCCCTCAGATGCACCAGAAGAAACGCTAGCGATCCCGTAATAGCGGGAAGCCATTTGAAGGAGGCCACGTGCATTCAGTTCCGTTGCTTGGAACTGGTGGCTGGAACCACGGAAAACGGCTTTTAGCTAGCAACGGGGAAATCAACTCCCCCGACTCAAAGGACTGGCATCATAAAAGACCTGGGCAAGTTTAAAACCGTCTCTCTTAAACCCAAAGAGCTGCAGCTTGAATGAACTACAGTGACTTTTATATTTCCATCGGACAATACGTTATCCCCTAGACAACGATAGAGCTATTTCTTATTGATTATTATTATACCCGCGCTTTTAGGGTTAGTATTGACGAAGTATATTATTTGTATGTTTGCATTGATATTATTTTGTGTCTTTTTATCAATAAATACTGTTAAAAATAGTACCATCAGACTTCAACGGACCTCTCTATCTTTGCTGGTAAGTGACCCAGTTACAGGGTATGTAACAGTACAGAACATCAACCGATACTCCTTTGTCTATCCTGCTTGTTATTTCTTTAAAGAATTCTGACAGATTTGTCAGGCAAGATTTTCCCCTGAGGAAACCATGCTGACTACGGTCTATTTTATCAAGTGTCTCCAAGTACCCTGAGACCTCATCCTTAATGATTAACTCCAACATCCTCCCAACTACTGAGGTCAGACTAACTGGCCTATAGTTTCCTTTCTTCTGACTTGCTCCCTTTTTGAAGTGTGGAGTGATATTTGCAATTTCAGAACCAAAACCATTCCAGAATCTAGTGATTCTTGAAGGATCATTACCAATTCCTCCACAATCTCCTTAGCCAACTCTGTCAAAACCCTGGGGTGTACACCATCTGATCAAGGTGACATCTACATTCAGACCTTTCAGCCTTCCAAGAACCTTCTCTCTAGTAATGGTAACTTCACACACTACATGACCCCTGACACCTGGAACTTCCATCATACTGAGAGTGTCTTCCTCAGTGAAGACTGATGCAAATTACTTATTCAGTCCATCCGCCATTCCCTTGTCCCCCATTACTACCTTTCCTGCATTGTTTTCCAGTGGTCCAATATCCACTCTCACCTCTCTTTTACACTTTTTGTATCTGAAGAAACTTCTGGTATTCATTTTAGGCTTATGCTTGTAATCCTTTCAGAAGGAATCCCACACCAATTAGGTGTAGGCTGTCCTACAGCTTAACTATTAGACTTATTACTAATGTTATCCCAGACAGATGTAACTACATTTTACTGCGCCAAAAAGCTGTCAGATTATTCTAACCTTAAATTCTTAGTTCTGTACAAAATTATTTGTTTTCAGTCCCCTGTGGTCAACATGTCTTCTGTACATGCAAGTTCAAATATGCATTTCCAATATGAGCTGAAGCAAGGTCATTGAATCACTTTCCACAACACTGAACACACCATAGAGGCCTGGGGAAGAGCAGATATATGCTGAAAAGAGTTTTCAGATGCATTTAACATCAAACCTTCAGCTTTATACCAGTGCAATGTGTATACAATTTGCCAGGTTAAATTGCACTCTGTGAAAAATTGTAAATAAGATTAAGTGATCTATTTATTTAACTTTATTTTAGTATTCTAATTATTTACCAGCACTTGAGGTGTCCCTTATTACCCCTTTGATTATTGTTAATCATTATTACAGTTATTTAAACAGGTAGCGATAGTCTGTTAGTCGAATATTACCAAAAGCCTTTGACTGACATGTCCAAACCAGTATGGGCTACATCCAGGGTGATGGCCCAATGTAAAATTTGAATAGAGCATATAACTTAGCGGGAAGAAAGAATGGAAAAAACGATTCCAGAAATGGGAGGAAAATAAAATATAGAAAGCAAAGGGAATACAGAGTTGAAGAAGCAAATTTGCATTCATGTGACAGTACACTGTGCCTTTTGGAAATGCATAAGTCTTCACAAGCAATCCATTTCGACATGTAGTGCCAGCCATTATATTGAAAAAGTACTGCAGTATCTCACTAAAAGCACCAAGAAAAATTAGCTAGTTATTTTTAAATAAATATAAATTACAAACTCAGCAAAAAATACAAAAGGAGTAAGAGGACCAATGTATATCAAACAGAAAATTATGACTGGATAGATTTAGAACAATTTGGCATCAGAGATTTGAATGATCAAGCTGTGTAGAATGAAGAATAAAAAAAAACCACTAATACAATGTAATATTTATTCTCCTTAGTTTGTTCTGACATTTTTAATCACCAAAGGGTTTTCAATTGTAGAATGTCAAAGCTGTACAGGGAAGAGGAGCCACTGATTCAAGCCTTTGTCAATTGTTAGGAAATTTTGCTTTACCTACATAAGTTGCTATTATTGTTTAGAAGTCTAAGTGATACAAAAGGTCTTCAGTTAAGACTGAGCTTGAAAATCATTCCATCAATGTTATTACCATAAATATTGTTGTGAACTTACTTCTATTTGCAACATTGATTTTTCCAGTGATTGAAACCCATGACAGTTCAGATTGTTTATAAATGTGTCAAACAATCTTCTAAAAGTAAAACTTCAAATTTCAAAAAAAAATTAGGAAGTGATCCAAAATTGTGAGCATTATAAATGCTCCAAATTAAGTAATTCACTTTCCATTTCCTATATAGTTGTATTCAGTCTGGACAGCTGGTTGAGTGGGCTAGACTAGATAATAACAACTTTCTCAGCTGTGAGTACTTTTTAATATCTAGTGGATTAATGAAGAGCTATCAAAGTAAACTGATGATCCAGATAAAAGCTGATGACTTCATTTCCAAGAGATACCAAGGCTCTGGTTAAGATAAAAAGGAGGTGCATAGCAGGTTAGGCAGGTAGAAACAAATGAGATACAAGAAATGCAGGAGAACACAAGAAAGTAATCAGGAGGACTTAAAGAAGACATTAGGTTGCTCTAGCAGACAAAGTGAAGGAAAATCCTAAGGGTTTCTACAGGTATGTTTAGACAAAAAAGATTGCAAAGGATAAAATTGGATCCTCTGAACAATCAGAATGGTAAAATGTCAAAGGACAAAATTGGGAACTGTACTTCCCTCATTCGCAGTACTCTTCAGAGAGTGGTGCAAACAGCCCAGTGCATCTTCCCACTATTCAAGACACTTGCAGAGACAGGTGTGTAACAAGTGCCCGAGGATCATTGGGAACCCGACCACAAACTGTTCCATCTGCTACCATTTGGGAAACGGTACCACAGCCTAAAAGCCAGGACCAACAGGCTCCGGGACAGCTTCTTCCACCAGGTCATCAGACTGATTAATTCACACTGATACAATTGTATTTCTGTGCTATATTGACTGTCCTGTTGTACATACTATTTATTACAAATTACTATAAATTGCACATTTAGATGGAGATGTAATGTAAAGATTTTTACTCCTCATATATGAGAAGGATTTAAGTAATAAAGTCAATTCAATTCAATGAGGTAGGAGCAACTAGGGTATATTTTACAGAGGGAATGGTAGGGCACTGAGGAGTGTAATAGAACAAAGGGATCAGGGAATGCAGATCCAAAATTCATTGAAGGAGGCATCACAGCTAGACTGGGTCGTAAAGAAAGCTTTTGGCATATTGGCCTCCATAAATTAAAGTACTGAGTACAGGAGGTGAAATGTTATGTTGAAATTCTATAAGACATTGGGGAAGCCTATGGAGCATTGCATGCAGCTTTGGTCACGGGTTTAAATTAGACCATAAGATATAGGAGCAGAAGTAGGCCATTTGGCCCATCAATTCTGCTCTGCTATTCAGTCATGGGCTGATCCAATTCTTTCAGTCATCCCAACTCCCTTGCCTTCTCCCCATACCCTTTGATGCCCTAGCTAATCAAGAACCTATCTATTTCTGCCTTAAATACACCCAATGAATTGACCTCCACAGATGCTCGTGGCAACAAATTCAACAGATCTACCGCCTTCCAATCTAAGTAATTTCTCCGCATCTCAGTTCTAAAAGGATGTCCTCAACCCTGAAGTTGTGCCTCTAGTCCTAGAATCCCATACCATGGGAAATAATTTTGCCATATCTAATCAGTTCAGGCCTTTTAACATTCTGACTGTTTCGATGAGATTCTCCCCCCCCCCCCCCATTCTCCTGAACTCCAGGGAATACAACCCAGGAGCTGCCAATATTCCTCATCCGGTAACCCATTCATTCCTGGAATCAATCTCATGAGTCTTCTCTGAACCCTCTCCATTGTCAGTATATCCTTTCTAAAATAAGGAGCCCAAAACTGCATACAATACTTCAAGTGTGGTCTCACGAGTGCCTTATAGAGCCTCAACATCACATCAACATCACATTCTATACTTCTAGAAATGAATGCTAACATTGCATTGGCCTTCTTCACCAGCAACTCAACCTGGAGGTTAACCTTTAGGGTATGTTGCACAAGGACTCCCAAATCCCTTTGCATGTCTGAAAGAGATAAGGTTGAAAGAGTACAAAAAAAAATTTCAAAGATGTTGCCAGGGCTGGAGGACCTGAGTTTTAAGGAAAAACTGAATAGGTTAGGACTTTAATCTTTGGAATGTAGAAGAATGAGAGGAGATTTGATTGAGGTACACAAAATTATGAAGGGTATACGTAGGGTTTTTGCACCGAGGTTGGATGGGGCTACAATTAGAGGTCATGGATCATGGTGAAAGATGAAAAGTTAAAGGAGAACATGAGGGAAAACTTCTTCACTCAGGGGATTGTGAGAGTATGGATCGAGCTGCCTGAGCAAGTGGTGCATGTGAGCTTGATTTCAACACTTAAGGGAAGTTAAGATATGTACATGGTTACTAGAGATGTGGATGGCTATGGTCTGGGTGCAGGTCAATGGGAGTAAGCAGTTTAAATGGACTAGATGGGCCAAAAGTCCTATTTTGGAGCTGTTCTTTCTATGAATTTATAACTCAAAAGATAAGAACAACTGAAGGTTAGCCCCAAGTTGTGTCAAACCGAAGGCTTAAAGGATCTTAATTCTTTAACATACTTGAACTCTTTCTGAGATAGTTAAAGATTATAATGAACATTTCTATTTGATGATACATTGAATTATCCATTGACAGAAAACTATATTCAGAAGTTTTAAAATTTTCATTGGCATTGGCTGACCCAGGCATATCTGTAATATCTATAGTTGTGTAATGAAGCTGTGAATTGTTTCCCAATGGATCTTTGGTCAGACAGCTCTGGGAAATTTTGACTTGGCATTTTTAGTGCATGTCAACTGCTGCAATTCCGGCTTTGAAGTCAAAAATGATGGTAGATTTACATCAAAAACAAATAGTGATAGTTTGTTATTGCAGACTCATCTGTACGGGTTGGCTCTGTGATGCTTGCAAGAGCATCCAAGAATAGTCACCACTAAGATCAATGTCTTTTGAAATCACCAAGCATATCACTGGTGAAAGCACTGAGCAGGATCAGTGGCTGTGGACAACTTACTTCATTCCGCTTTCAAGAGAGACTAGGTCGGTGTATTTCCTATATATCCTTACATTTATCTTGGAGCCAATCTCTGTATCAAGATTAAAATCAAACATTTATGTTCCAGTTTCATTATCAGGGTTGTATGAGTCATGAGAAGCACAGGAACAAAAGCATGTCATGCACATCCTTCGACTAATTTCAGCTTTCAATGAGGACTGCCTGAGCTGCACTATAATTCCATCTACGCTGTTTTGATTCTTATGGTATTAAACCCTATAACAAGGCCAAGAAATTGTCTCATGCTTGTTTTTTGAGCATTAAAACAGAACAGTAGATCGTCTTATGTGTAAATCAGATAAAAGCAAGATTTTAGATTGCAAGGTTCTCAGGAGAGTTATGTAATGTTTCCTTGAGTAACGCCATCCAAAGAAAAACGTTCCCTGTACTACATTGTAAGTTCATGAGGTTCAATTTTTGAAACAAATTCTTAAAGGTACATCCACTAAAGTAACAAAACTTTTTAAGTTAAAGTTGAATGGTCATTTAACCATTCATGAATACTTATAAATACAGCATATGAAACAGTATTACTCTGGAGCCAAGGTGAAAGCACACACACCACACAGGGCACATATAGCACTTATCAGACAACAAACACATATAAACTATCGGTGAAATACAGTCACACAAAAAATATAGTCAAAGATCCTGAGTCCATGAATGTTGCAGGAGTCTACAGTCAAATATAATACAGCTTCTCTTCTGCTGAGCAAACATTGCATGGGGGGCAGTACTGCCCATGACTCTGACCTGGGCAGCTGTAAACAGGCAATTCCCTGGCTTGAGGCCTAATGCTCACTACGTCCGAGGCCATGCAGCTCCCCTGCCAATAACACTAACATGCCACATCCCACATGTGCAATTTGTTGCAGCATTCCACGTTAACAATGTCCAACAAGGTCTTGCAATCACAAGAGAGGGGACTAAAATGATCACTCACTATTAGACTGCACACTGCCATCACACACCAACTCCTCCAATGTCTCTCTGACCCAGGCAGCAGCATGATCCTCACCAAGTCTAGCTACTTCACTTTCTCCGCCAATGAGCAATTCACTGATGGGTTAGACCTGCAGTACTTTAAGTTCTTAATGTCCAGCAGAAACTTGTGATCATAAAAACTATGTTTAAAAAGGACAATGGCACTTATGGTTGACCCCATAGAAGCCATTGCAATGGAATGCGCCAGCATCTTCATGAAAGCTGCAGGAGAGTACAGTTGCTCTGTGAATAAATGCTATAGTGATCATGAAGGTAGTGGGAGAGTATGCCAGTACAGTCAGAGGGATCTGCACAAGTTGATGAAGACCAGGGTCTAGAGGAATCCTGCTCTTCATGCACGCGAGCCATGGAGATCTTCAGGTCTGCGATATTCCTGATGGGAAACTGTCAGTGAGGTCTTTGTAAGGACATTACTGAGCTCTTTCAGGAATCTACAAGAATTAATCCTTGTAGTATCCCTAATAGAATACAATAGATTCTTGCCCACACTATCTAGTCCATTATGACCTTTCACCTTACTGTATACTTGTACTGCATTTCTTCGGTAGCTGTTATAATTTATTCTACGTTCTGTTATGGTGTTGTACCTCAATGTGTGTGTAATGATTTGATATGTATGAACAGTATCCAAGATGAGCTCTTCATTGCATCTTGGTACAGGTGTCAATAACATACCAATTTGAATGCCAATTCCACTATCCACTCCCTGCTATGCCAAAAAAGATTAATTTATTCCTCTTCACAGGTTCTTATCTGTTAAACAAATTTTAATCCATGCCTGCACCACCGGGTTCAAGAACAATTACTGCCCCTCAGCCATCAGGATCTTGAACAAAAGGGGGTAGCTACACTCATTTAAGGACTCTGTTATATTGTTATCTCATGCTATTTATTTATATCTGTATTTGCACAGTTTGTTTACAGTTTTCAGTTACTGGTCTATAGATTTGCTAAGTATGCCCACAGAAAAAGAATCTCAGGGTTGTATGTGGTGACAAGTATGTACTCTGATAATAAATTTCACTTTCAACTTTGAACTTTGCAGGTCACTTCAAATCTCATGTGTTCTAATTTTGTGCACTAGCCTCTTTTGTGGGACTTAATTAAAGGTCTTCAAAAATTGAGATACATTATATTCACCAATTGTTCTATTAGGTATTTCCTCAAAATTTCAGTTGGCTTTTGAAACACAATTTCCCTTTTATAATATTATTGATATTTTTAAGTCTCCCGTATTCAAATTCCTCAAAATAAACTTAGAAACTTTCCTACCACTGATATTAGGCTAACTAATCTGTTGGTTTTTTTTTCTCTTTCTCCTTACCTGCATTTTTACATTTTTCACATTCTGATCTGCATGGCCTGTCCCACTATCCACTAAATTTTGTAAAATGACAGCAGGGAATCCAATAATTTCACACCTAGCTCTTTTATTACTTGTGGAGCTAGATAAGCAGGCCCTAAGGATTTTTCTGCTCTCGTTCGCAGTAATTTTTATTAGACTGTTGACTTCCTGGCATTTCTAGGAAGTTACTTGTACCCTCTTCAGAAGCAGAACCAAAGCAATTGTTAAATTGTACTGTCAATTCTTTGCTTTCCAATATAATTCATCTGTTACTGAACATATGAAAGCTACATTTGTCTCCACCAGCAACGCACAAAAGCTGTGAGGAATTCAACAGGTCAGACAGCAACTGTGGAGTAAAATAGAGAGTCAGCATTTCGGGTGGAGCCACTTTGAAAGATAGATGGGAGATAGCCTGTAAACTGGTGGAGGGAATGATGTGGAGCAATAATAGATGAATCTGACTGAGGAAAGGTGAGGGAGCAGGAGAATGTCAGAAACTGGGAGTGACAAAGAGAAGCAGAGTGGAAATTCCACTCAACTTCACTTGCCCATCACTGACCTGTTCCCACTACCTATGGAGTCACTTTCATTGACTTTTCATCTCATGTTCTCAATATTAATTGCTTATGTATTTATTATAATCATTGTTTTTTTATTTTTTTGTGTCTGCACAGTTTGCTGTCTTTTGCACACTTGTTGTCCACTCTTGTAGTGCAGTCTTTCATTCATTCTAATACGGTTATTGGATTTATTGAGTATGCCTGCAAGAAAATAAATCTCAGGGTTGTATATGGTGACATCAATGTACTTTGATAATAAATTTAATTTGAACATTGAGTTTTGAATTATCCCCCCATTTATAGAAATAGTCTCTGCCTTTATTCCTTCTACCAAAGTGCATGAACATATACTTCCCTGCACTGTATTCCATCTGCCATTTTTCTGCCCATTCTCACAATCTGTACAAGTTTTCCTGCAGCCTCCCTCTCCACGTATCTACGTTTCATCTGCAAATTTGGCCACAAAGCCATCAATTTTGTCATCCAAATCATTGACATATAACATAAAATGAAACGGTCCCAAGACCAACTCCAATGGAATACCTGTAGCCACTGGCAACAAATAGTAAACACTCCCTTTATTGCCACTCTTTGCCTCCTGCCAAGCAGCCAATCTTCTATCCACACAAGTATCTTTCCTGAAGTACTATGAGCTCTTAACTTGTTAAACAGACCCAGGGGCAGCACCTCGTCAAAAGCCTTCTAAAAATTCAAGTAAACAACATCCATTGATTCTCCTTTGTCTATCTTGTATTTTATTTCCTCCAAGAACCCCAACAAATTTATCAGACAAGATTTTCTTTTAAGGAAAACATGCTGACTTTGGCCGATTTTATCACGTGCCTCCAAGCACCCTGAGACCTCTTCCTTAACAATCGACTCCAACATCTTCCCAACCAATGGCTTATCCTTTCTTTCCTTCTGCCTCCCTCACTTCCTGAAAAGTGGAATGATATTTGCACCCAAATAGGTAATTATAAACACCTACTTAAAGAAAAATTTCTTACTCTATTGAATTATGTGAAATGGGCACTATCAAACTGGTCGCCCCTCTCTCTATCGTTGATTAGTCAAATTAACTCTGTTAAAATGAATATCCTGCCTAAATTTATGTACCTTTTTCAGGCCTGACCCGTTTTTATTCCTAAGTCCTTTTTTGATTCTCTTGATTCAATTATATTTTCGTATATATGGAAAAACAAACATTCTCGATTAAATAAGGTTCACTTTTAAAAAGTTAAAAAGAATGGAGGCTTAGCTTTACCAAATTTTAGGTTTTATTACTGGGCAGTCAATATACAAAATCTTACGTTTTGGTCATATTACATTAACCATGAGGACTGTCCAATATGAGTCTCTTTAGAAGCTAACTTAGAAGTTAAAACATTTTCTGTTATTTATTTTCTTGGATCCTCACTCCCTTTATCTTTAAATAAACTAACTGACAATTTGGTAGTTAAACGTACTTTGAGGATCTGGTTACAATTTAGAAAATACTTTGGTTTAGTGAGATTTTCTCTTTCGAGTCCCATTTTTTTCTAATTGTTTTTTTAAACCTTCTATGACTGATGTAGTTTTTAAAGAATGGGATAGATTGGGTATTAAATGTTTCCAGGATCGATTTGTTGGCGGAAGTCTCTTTTCATTTGAGCAATTGTCAGCTAAATATAGCTTACCAAAAATCCACTTTTTTTGATATCTACAAATTAGAGACTTTCTGCAATCTCAATTACATACATTTCCTATGAGTCCTGATAAGAACTTATTAGATGTAATTTCTAATTTGAAACCTTTAAATAATGGTTCAATATCCAATAATTTATGATATGTTGTTGGGAATATAACAGGCTCCTTTAGGCAAAATTAAAAATGCCTGGGAACAAGATTTACAGATTTCAATTTCTGAGGAGACTTGGAATGAAATTTTAAAATTGGTTAACACTTCTTCACTATGCACTTGCCACTCCTTCCTACAATTTAAAATGGTCCACAGGGCCCACATGTCCAAAGACAAGCTATCTCATTTTTATCCGGATATATCTCCTTATTACAATAGATATAACAATGGAGAGACTTCACTAATCCATATGTTCTGGACATGTCTGAGTCTGGAAAAATACTGGAAGGAAGTATTCCAAATTTTTTCTGTACTTTTTAAAGTAAATTTTAAGCCTAACCCTTTGACTGTTTGTTTGATATTGTTGGAGAAAAAGGCATAAATTTGGAGACATCTGATTTGCATATGTTGGCTTTTATTTTTCTTACAGCTAGGAAGGCGGTGTTGCTTAAATGGAAGGATGTTGTTCCGCCTACTCACACTCACACTCACACTCAATGGTTACAATGCTTAAATTTGGAGAAGATCCATTGTTCAATTTCTGATTCTAACCAAGACTTTCAAACATTGTGGGGACCATTCTTGAACTACTTTCAAAACCTTTGATTTGGTGTTAAAGTACAGATGTTGGCTAATAACATAAATAAAGCAGATGTAAAGTTGTTTGCACAGTTAGGGATAAACAGAGAGTAAGAGATGGAGAATTTCTTAAATGCATTTATTTTAATGCTAAGAGCATTGCTAGAAAGGTGGATGAGCTTAGAGCATGGATTGATACCTGGAAATATGTTGTAGCTAGTAGTGAAACATGGTTGCTGGAGAGGTGTGATTGGCAACTAAATATTCCTGGATTTCGTTGCTTCAGGTGTGATAGAATTGGAGGGTCAAGAGGGGGAGGTGTTGCATTGCTTGTCAGAGAAAATATTACAGCGGTGCTTTGGCAGGATAGATTAGAGGGCTCGTCTAGGGAGGCTATTTGGATTGCATTGAGGAATGGGAAAGGTGTAGTAACACTTAGAGGAGTGTATTATATGGGGAGTGAGAATTGGAGGGGCAAATTTGTAAGGAGAAAGCAGATATTTGTAGTAAGCACAAGGTTATGATTGTGGGAGATTTTAATTTTCCACACATAGACTGGGAATCCCATTCTGTAAAAGGGCTGGATGGTTTGGAGTTTGTAAAATGTGTGCAGGATAGCTTTTTGCAGCAATACATAGGGGTACCAACTAGAGAAGGGGCAGTGTTGAATCTCCTGTTAAGGAATGATATAGGTCAGGTGACAGAGGTATGTGTTGGGGAGCACTTTGAGTCCAGTATTCACAATACCATTAGTTTCAATATAATTATGGAGAAGGATAGGACTGGACCCAGGGTTGAGTTTCTTGATTGGAGAAAGGCTAACTTTGAGGAGATGCAAAAGGGTTTAGAAGGAATGGATTGGGACAATTTGTTTTATGGGAAGGATGTAATAGAGAAATGGAGGTCATTCCAAGATGAAATTTTGAGGGTACAGAACCTTTATGTTCCTGTTAGGTTGAAAGGAAAGGTTAAAAGTTTGTGAGAGCCATGGTTTTCAAGGGATATTGGAAGCATGGTTTGGAAAAAGAGAGATCTACAATAAATATAGGCAGCATGGAGTAAATGAGGTGCTCGAGGAATATAAAGAATGTAAAAAAGAATCTTAAGAAAGAAATTAGAAAAGCTAAAAGAAGATATGAGGTTGCTTTGGCAAGTAAGTTGAAAATAAATCCAAAGGGTTTCTACCGTTATATTAATAGCAAAAGGATAGTGAGGGATAAAATTGGTCCCTTAGAGAATCAGAGTGGATAGCTATGTGTGGCGCCAAAAGAGATGGGGAAATTTTGAACGATTTCTTTTCTTCAGTATTCACTAAGGAGAAGGATATTGAATTGTGTAGGGGAAGGGAAACAAGTAGTGTAGTTATGGAAACTATGATGATTAAAGAAGAGGAAGTACTGGTGCTTTTAAAGAATATAAAAGTGGATAAGTCTCTAGGTCCAGACAGGATAGTCCCTTGAACCTTGAGGGAAGTTAGTGTAGAAATAGCAGGGGCTCTGACAGAAATATTTCAAATGTCATTAGAAATGGGGATGGTACCGGAGGATTGGCATATTGCTCATGTTGTTCCATTGTTTCAAAAGAGTTCTAAGAGTAAACCTAAAAATTATCTAAGTTTGACGTCAGTGGTGGGTAAATTAATGGAAAGTATTCTTATGATGGTATATATAATTATCTGGGTAGACAGGGTCTGATTAGGAACAGTCAACATGGATTTGTGCGTGGAAGGTCATGTTTGACAAATCTTATTGAATTTTTTGAAGAGGTTACTAGGAAAGTTGATGAGGGTAAAGTAGTGGATGTTGTCTATATGGACTTCAGTAAGGCCTTTGACAAGGTTCCACACAGAAGGTTAGTTAAGAAGGCTCAATCGTTAGGTATTAATGTTGAAGTAGTAAAATGGATTCAACAGTGGCTGGATGGGAGGTGCCAGAGAGTAGTGGTGGATAACTGTTTGTCAGGTTGGAGGTCGATGACTAGTGGTGTGCTTCAGGGATCTGTACGGGGTCCAATGGTGTTTGTCATATACATTAATGATCTGGATGATGGGGTGGTAAATTGGATTAGTAAGAATACAGATGATACTAAGGTAGGTGGGGTTGTGGATAATGAAGTAGGTTTTCAAAGCTTGCAGAGAGATTTAGTCCAGTTAGAAGAGTGGGCTGAAAGATGGCAGATGGAGTTTAATGCAGTTAAGTGTGAGGTGCTACATTTTGGCAGGACTAATTAAAACAGGGCATACATGGTGAATGGTAGGGCATTGAGGAATGCAGTAGAACAGAGTGATCTGGGAATAATGGTGCATTCCCTGAAGGTGGAATCTCATGTGGATAGGGTGGTGAAGAAAGCTTTTGGTATGCTGGCTTTTATAAATCAGAGCATTGAGTATAGGAGTTGGGATGTAATGTTAAAATTGTACAAGGCATTGGTGAGGCCAAATTTGGAGTATTGTATATACAGTTCTGGTCACTGAATTATAGGAAAGATGCCAACAAAATAGAGAGAATACAGAGGAGATTTACTAGAATGTTACCTGGGTTTCAGCCCCTAAGTTACAGAGAAAGGTTGAACAAGTTAGGTCTTTATTCTTTGTAGCATAGAAGGTTGAGAGGGTCTTGATAGAGGTATTTAAAATTTTGAGGGGGATAGATAGAGTTGACGTGGATAGGCTTTTTCCATTGAGAGTAGGGGAGATTCAAACAAGAGTACATGAATTGAGAGCTAAGGGGCAAAAGTTTAGGGATAACACGAGGGGGAACTTCTTTACTCAGAGAGTGGTAGCTGTGTGGAATGAGCTTCCAGTAGAAGTGGTAGAGGCAGATTCGATTTTGTCATTTTAACAAAAATTGGATAGGTATATGGACAGGAAGGAATGGAGGGTTATGGGCTGAGTGGAGGTCGATGGGACTAGGTGTAAGTAAACGTTCAGCATGGTCTAGAAGGGCTGAGATGGCCTGTTTCCATGCTGTAATTGTTATATGGTTATAAATCACTACTGTAAATTCCAGGTTATAAGCCGAGAATTTGGCCCTAAATTTTGATCCTAAAATTAGGGGGTTGGCTTATACAGAGGGTGCCAACTTTGGAAAAACGAATACACGGAGGACAGGTCATATTTACTGGCTGTTGTTGAATCAAATTCGTTCCACTGTCGACGCATGAATTCTTTGAATGGTTTGTTTAAACTCACATCTCATGGCTGGAGCACAGACATCAAACCACTGGGGATGCCTGCAAAGTCCGTATTTTCAGCTTTCAATGCTGCTTTTGTCTCACCTGACAAGTGCGCTTTGAACATGTCCCAGACAAATAGCGACTTTTCCTTCCTGAAATCTTCAGGACGTCAATGCCACACCTCTTTAACCCACTTCAAGCAACCCACTTCATCCATCCAGCAGCGTTCTTGAACGTGAACAACAGCACACTGCTGGAATTTTCTGAGCAATCTTTGTTTTTTGTCTCAACACAAGATCACGTCTATTCATAAATCAGGTGCACCAACTCCGCGTAGCTTAGAAATTTTCGTTGACCTCACGGTGTTTTTCGGCCCATTCCAATGCTTGAATTTGAATCATTTCTCTGGTAACAATGTATCCAGACAATCGCTAGTGATTCACCCACTCTAAAACTTTTTCTTCCAGTTCTGGCCACTGGCATGTTTTCCCATGATTTGCACATTTCGTCTTTGGTGTTTCCCTCAACGTGTCCTCTGCCTTTCTCCACTCTCTCACTTGTTTCTTGTTTACACTAAACTTCTTAGCAGCTGCATAATTATTCGTTCCTTTAGCAAAATCAACAACCTTCAGCTTGAAGCCAGCATCATATTGCATTCATTTTAATCTTTTGTACATGGTGGTGGCAAACTGAATACTGAGTACGGATACTGATCCCGCCACCCCGTGTTATGTTTTAACGAGATTATGATGAGTGCTAAATGGTTTCACAGGGGTTACATTTCAGAGAATTCTTTACCATTGGAGACCTAATCCAAAATTTCTCTCCCTGATTTATTTATTAAGAATTTGCTTATAACGTTCTAGAATGTGTAGGCCTGTTTTCTTAGCAGGTGCTGGTTCACAAAATTTCCAGGGTCCGGATCTGGCAAAGCTGGGTACCAGCATGTGAGATCTTGTGCTCTTTTCTGGTTAAATCAAAAACCTCTAGAAAAGGGGTCGGCTTATACAAAGGTAACATGAAAAAGTCACTTTTTTAACCTTGAAAATGGGGGGGGGGGTCGGCTTATACTCCAGAATATACAGTATGTGATAAGGAATTTTTCTGTCTTTCTTTAGCTTCAATTTTGGTAGTGAGTTTAGATTCTTTGTTTTATAATAAAATTATTACAATTTAATTAATGTACATGTTTGATTATGAATTTAGAGCACTGCGATTGCAAGTGTGATTTAAATATAATGTATTCGGTACTATTCTATCTGTTTTTTGATTCATAATATATATCCTCATGTACTCTGTATTCTTTCTCCTATGTGAAAATTAATAAAAATATTGAAAAAGAAAGGAAGGACTTTTGCAATTTTCTAGACCTCTGGAATCATGCCGGAATATAGTGATTCTTGAAAGATCATTACCAATGCCTCCACAATCTCTTCAGCTAACTCTTTCAGAAACCTGGAATGTAGTCCATCTGGTCCAGGTAACTTAACTGTCTTCATACCTTTCAGCTTCCCGAGAACTTTTTCCCTAGTAACAGCAATTGCACTCACTTCTGCTCCCTGACATTCTCAAACTGCCTGCATACTGCTAGTGTCTTCCATAGTGAAGATGATGCAATATACCTATTTAGTTCATCCACAATTTCCTTATTCCCCCCATTCTTACCTCTCCAGGGTAATTTTCCAGTGGCCCAATATTAACTCTCCCCCTCTTTTGTTCTTAGTATATCTGATATTATTAGCTTGCTAATCTTCATATTTCATCTTTTCCCTCCTTATGGTTTTTATAATTGCCTTCTGTTAGTTTTTAAAAGTTTCCAAATCTCTAACTTGCCACTAACTTTTGTTCTATTATATGCCCTCTTTGGCTTTTATGTTGCTTTAGAATTCAATTGTCAGCCATGGTTGCATCATCCTGTCTTTAGAATATTTCTTCTTCTTTGCGATGTATCTATCCTGTGCCTTCCAAATTCCCAGGAACTCCAACCATTGCAGCTCTGCTGTCATCCCTGCTGGTGTTCCCTTCCAATCAACTTCATCTAGCACCATCTCATGCCTCTATACTCCTCCTTTCTCCACTGTAATACTGATACATCTGGCTTTAGCTTCTCTCTCAAATTGCAGGGTGAAGTCTATCATATTATGATCATTGCCTTCTTAGGGTTGCTTTACCATAAGTTCCCTAATTAAATCCCATTCATTACACAACACCCAGTACAGATAGCTGATCCTCTAGTGGGCTCAACCACAAACTGTTTTAAAAGGTCATCTCGTAGGCATTCTGCAAATTTCCTCTCTTGGAATTCAGTACCAACCCAATTTTCCCAATGTACCTGCATATTGAAATCCCCCATGACTATTGTAATATTGCCCTTTATACACATGCATTTTCTATCTCTTGTTGTAATTTGTTGCCCACGTCTTCACTACAGTTTGAAGGCCTGTATATAACTCTCATTGGAAATGTTTTACACTTGCAGCTTTTTAACACTGCCCACAAAGGTTCTACATCTTCCAGTCCTATGTCACCTCTTTCTAAGGAAATGTGGGAATGCAAAAGAATAGAAAGGAGATTCCCCCTCTAAAGCGTTGATGGAGCAATTAGCTAGATGGACTGGGATATGACTAAGCTTTAGTTAGAAGTCAAACTAAAATTAAATAACAATTGAGGTATTTAAGTTTGAGGCACACATATAATTACTTCAAGGAAGGTTCAACCTTGAGAAGACAATCAATGATGTCAAAAGATTGTCAAGAAAACGGATTACCTATTACTAAATCTTTCCAGTGCTACAAAACAACGTGGAATAACAATCTATTTAATTATTGAAATTGCTCTTTTGCATTTAGTTTATTATATGTTAAATATTTCCCAATTGATTAGCTGTACAATATTTGAGCAGTTTTACAGTATTGAGAAGTATTACTTGAGCACATTTTTAGCTATTGCAGATCATTTAAAAAGAGCTGGTTAATTAAATTTACAACAGAAATTTCACATTTGATGGGTTCCTGATCTCAATTGATTCTACAAGGAAAAGGTTAAGCAGAAGAAATATAAGAGATAGATCAACAAGATTTAAGTTTGAAGACATAAATGCACCACTTAATTTCTTTATAGAACAGCAATAGGAAAAGTTAATAGCTTATTCTGATAATCTCTGCCTGGTTCTGAAGAAATAAGAATATTGACCAAGTATAAGAACCTGGAAATTTGATTGCAGCTGTATTTGGATTGCTAAAAAGCATCTTCTGATTTGTTGTTGTTAATGTCAAATTGAGCACTCTGCAAAAGTTATCAAAGTGGCCAAAATCCAGAGTGAGAAAAGATACCAGCAAACAGGGGATATAACAGGAACTGGGTGATTCCCCATAGGACTTCGCTTTATTAGCTTACTTCCCCACTTGTGGCGCAGTATTCAGGAAGAATGTCAACCAATCACAGGTAAAGCCCTCCCCACCATTGAGCACATCTACAGGGACTGTTGTCGGAGCAAAGCAGCATCCATCATCAGGGACACTCAAGACCCAAACCATGGTCTCTTCTCACTACTGCCATCAGGAAGAAGGTACAGGAGCCTCAAGACTCACATCACCAGGTTCAGGAACAGTTATTACTCCTTGACTATCAGGCTCTTGAACCAGAGGGAATAATTTCATTCGACTTCACTTGCCCCTTCACTAAACTGTTGCCACAATCTATGGACTTACTTTCAAAAACTCTTAATCTCATGATCTCAATATTTATTGTGTATTTGTTTACTATTATTCTTCTTTTCTTTTGTATTTGCACAGTTCTTTTGCCTTTTGCACACTAGTTGCCCATCCTATTTGTTGTGGTATTTCATTGATTGTATTATGGTTATTGGATGCTCCTCCAGGAGTGAGAATTGGTGCATAATGCAGCAATGTAAATAGAAATATCCCATCCTCATACACTCACTTCAATGCTTACATCTGTGAAAAGCAGATCTCAGAGAAAAAACCCATTGTGGTACTGTGAGTTCTTCAAGCAAGGTGACTTTCACAGGTCTTGGTAGAGATGTGTAAGTAATTGGAGCAAAAAAATAAATTAATTGATCGTTCAGCTATTATGGTGCACGTGTAAACATGTTTAATTATTTGTGCTCAGTGAGGGTGACATTGGAGACTATGATTTTGTAAGTTATTTCGAGGGAAGTGCTTCTCTGTCAGGTCGTCCCTTCAAGGTTGAGCAGACAATGCTTTCCTCCTACACTCTGCACATAATCACAAGAAGCTGCAGAGAGTTGTGGACACAACCCAGCACCTCACGGAAACACTCCTCCTCTGCATGGACTATGCTTCTCTCTACCTTAGCAGAGCAGCCAGCATAATCAAAGACCTCACTCATCCAGACCATTCTCTTTTCTCCTTCCTTTCATCAAACAGAAGGTACAAAAGTCTGAAAGCACATACCACCAGGCTCAAAGACAGCTTCTACCTCACTGTTATACAACAGCTATCGAATAGTTTTCTGGCACAATAATACAGACTCTTGACCTCACAATTCACTATATGAAGTACCTGTTTGCTCTTGATTGATTGATTACCTGCACTTTATTTTCTGTGCAGCTGGTACATTTTATTGCGCATTCTATTATTGCTTTATCTTGTTCTGCCTCAATGCACCGTGTAATGATTTTGATTCAAGACATGCCTTTCAGTGTTTCATGGTATATGTGACAACAATAAGCAAATTCCTATTCCAATATGCTCGTTGATGGATCAGACTGTGGAGGCTGGGCATTGACATGTCCCTGGTAGCCACCTTTTTTTTTTGGTTCTCCAACTCTACCTGCACTGATCACAGGACCTTAGAACTCTCCTCTGACAGTAGCTGCTACTCTTCCCCACATCCATTACTGACTTATTTTATTTATTTAATTATTTTGCAATACAGTCCCTTCCAGTCCAACAAGCTGCACTGTCCAGCAATACCCTGATTAACCCTAGCCTAATCACAGGTTAATTTGCAATGACCAGTTAACCTGCTAACCAGTAGGGCTTTGGACTGTGGGAGGAAACTGGAGCACCTGGAGGAAATCCACACATTCACAGGAAGGATGAACAGACCCCTTACAGACAGCAACAGAAATTAACTCTGAACTCTGATGCCCTAAGCTATAATAGCATTGTGCTCACACCTACGCCACTGTGTTGCCCCACTCAAAATATACATGCAGATGTAACATGTACGTACAGAAAGAAACTTACAGAAGTAGTCAAAGGCTCCAACCTGCTTGCAATTTGCTACAGGACGCTTCTAGACTGATGCAAAATCTTAACCTGAGATCACTACTGCAGTGTCCTTGCATAGCTCTCCTCTTGTCAGCGCTCATCTGCTGTGGTTGGAGAGTGCACCGATATGAGCAGCTACAGAAACAGGGGAAGATTTTGTCCCCCTCCTTCATCTTTCTGGTCTTTGCTGGCCACTGAAATCTCCAGTGTTTGGATGGGGGGGGGGGGGGGGGGGCAGAGGTGACTGATGGTCTGAGGTGGTCTGGCAAACTGACCCCTCCCCAGTCCATCAATCAATGGTTCAATGGTACTATTTAATATCAGAGGATGTGTATAGTATACAACCTGAAATTCTTACTGTCTGCAAGCATCCATGAAACAGAAAAACACCCACATAATGAATGATAGATAAACCAAAGCCTCACTGCCCCCCCATGCACAAGCATCAACCCTCCCCCTTCCTTTCCTTGTTCCATCAGCCCCGCCCCCACCACTCACCATGCAAACAATAGCAAAATTCTCCAAAGAAACCATGATCCTGTGTCCACTAAAAACCACTGTTCTCCCCAAAAGTTTGACATCCCACAGACTCTCCCACTCACTGAAGAGGGAAAGGGAGTTAACACACCTCCCACAGTGAGAGGGGAGGCCAACAGCTCACTCTTTCAATGTTGCTCTAGAGTTCCCCTGACTCGAGAGTGAACAACAACCATTGAGAGAGAGAGAACGAGCACAATCACTCAAGTGCAGAGGCCGCTGACAGCCTCAGCCACTGTCTCGATGTTCCGATCTCCTGCAATGCTTCAGTGCGCGACTCCAGCGAGGAATCGGGTCCTCCACAGGGATGCACATAGCTGCACCCCGAAGGTGCATGTCTTCCCGGCTGCTCCAGGAGATATCCAAAACGCTAGGCTGCTAGGCTGCTTTCAAGCTCCAAGAACGGGAACTCATCGCAGTTTGACTGTAGCTGTAGGTCACAGACTCCAACAGGACTGCAGCCACCCTGAAAAGGAAAGAAGGCTCCTGTCTCATCAATATCCCTCTCCACTTCTTACTGGCCATTCGCTCTCTCCACTTTCCCTCCTGATGCAGGGTTTCAAAATGAAACTTCAACAGTTCCTTTCTCCCACAGACGCTGTTAAATTCACTGAGTTCCTCCAGTAAATTGTTCATTTCTCCTGATTCCAGTATCTGCAGTCTATTATGTCTTTAACAACATAACATGTTCTCTTGATGACAAGAGTAGTCATTCTCTCCTCACCTTTGGAATTCAGCTTCATAATTCACATTTGGAAATAAATTGCTAAGATGAAGACAGCAACTAAGTGGTCTTGATGAAAACCAATCACAGAATGGCTATTGATGATTTGGTATAGCTTGATAGCATTGTCAATGATGTCTGGTGATATCTCAGGGAAGATTGATTGAGAGGTAGTTAGCCTGATTACAATTGGCCAGCATTTTCTCTTACTTCTTCCTTTTAGTTGCTGCCAGGATAGCGAAAAATCAGCAACGATAGAAAGACCAAATATTTGAGTAGCCACAAGTCTTCACTGAAATCAAAGCAGAATAAATCATTCCTTCACAAATACAGTTGCTAAGTGTTCTCTCGATGCAGAGGTGAATAGTAAACTTGGGGATTCAACAATATGGGAGAATATTCCTGTAGTGTACATCCTATTCCTCCACCTCACATATAAGGTAGCAACTCTTGTTTATCTATATTAATAGTGAGGGATTTTTGCAGTAATTTATCCCTCATTTTTCCTATTCTTGGAGACTGAATATTAACAATGTCACTTGTTGGCATTGGAATGAGAAATAGCAACAATTTCATTTCCTGCTGTTCTTCACTCTGAATACAAGGTGCTCAAAATCAGATTTCACAATGAACAAAACTATTTAACTTTTTGATAAATTGGTAAATTACAGCACAGCTTCTTAAAGGTGATCATTAAAGCCACTGGTAGTCAGGATAGACTGATGAGAGTCCATAAGACCATAAGACATAAGAGCAGAATGAGGCCATTCAGCCCGTCGAGTCTGCTCTGCCATTTCACCATAGTTGATTTATTATCCCTCTCACTCCATTCTACCACCTTCACTCCATAACTTTTAACATCTTGAATAATCAAGAACCTATCAATCTCTACTTTAAATATATCCAGTGGATGTCGCTTGTTGGATTTTCCAAAGGTCTTTAAAGAGGTGCTGCACATGAGGCTGCTAAACAAGGTAAGAGCCCATGGTATTACAGAAAAGATACTACCATGGACAGGAGGTTGGCTGCCTGGCAGGACACAAAGGGTGAGAATAAAGGGGGCCTGTTCTGATTTGCTGCCAGTGAACAGTGGCATTTGACAAGGATTGGTGTTGGGAGGGTTCCTTTGCATATTATATATCAATGAACGGGATGACAAAATTGATGGCCTTGTGACCATTTTTGTGGACAGTACAAAGGTAGGTGGAGGGGCAGGTAGTGTTAAGGAAGCAGGGAATCTACAGAAGGACAGAAAGATCAGCAAAATGGGCAAAGGAATGACAGATGGAATACAGTGTTAGGAACTGTATGATTATGCACTTTGATAGAAGGAATAAATGGGAAGAAAATTCAATAATCAGAGAGAGGTGCAGAGGGACTTGAAAGTCCTCCTGCAGAATTCCCTCAAGGTTAACTTGCAGGTTGAGTTAGTGATAAGGAAGGCAAATACAATGTTAGCATTCTCTTTGAAAGGACTAGGATATAAAAGCACGGATGTAGTGCCAAGGCTTTATAAGGCATTGTTGGAGTATTTTGAGCAGTTTTAGGCAGAGTGAAAATGTGCCGTAATTGGAGAGGGTCCAGAGAAGGTTCATGAGAATAATTCCAGGAATGAAAGAGTTAATGTATGAGGAGTATTTGATAGCTCTAGGCCTGTCCTCACTGGAGTTCAAAAGAATAAGGGGGTAGCTCATTGAAACCTATTGAATATTAAAAGGTCTAGATACAGTGGATGTGGAGAGAATGCTTCCTATAGTGGGCGAGTTTAGACCAGAGGGCCCAGCCTCAGAATAGGAAGCCATCCCTTTAAAACAAAGATGGGGAGGAATTTCTTTGCCAGAGGGTAACGAATCTGTGGAAGTCATTGCCACAGATGGCTGTAGGAGCCAAGTCATTGGCTATAGTTAATAATTTTTTTAATTAGTAGGGGTGCCAAAGGTTACAGGAGAAGGCTAAGAAATGGGGTTGAGAGGGATAATAATTCAGCTATGATGTGGAGCTGACTCAATGCACTAAATGACTTAATTCCACTCCTATGTCTTATGGTCTTATAGTCTAATCAATTTTATGGTAAAACTGAGGAAAGTGATATTCATACTGCTATACACACTCAGGAGGTTAATGTCAAAGAATCAAGCACCACTGAAAAATCACCTCACCCACCAGGCTACACCATCGCTGTTGAGTTTCTCCACCAGCCACCTCTTTGCCCACATCTTTTCATTGTTTTCCTCGTCAGTAGGAACCACTGTGCTAGATCCTGACTGTTCACTCTTATCAACTCTGGTTCTTTCACTAATTCTGTACTCTCTATTTTCTGTTGTAGGAAGTAGCTTCTCTTTTTTTAACCTTTTGTCACTTTAAACCTTTTCAGCCTGCTCTGCTCTAAGAATAACAAGTGCACTTTCTACAACCTATCCAGTCACTTGTAAACATGTATCCATGATTCCCAGTAAACCCCATCAATGCATTTTTAAACCTTTCCATAAATGCAGAGTTGGTACTCTGTCATTGTCCTCTGAGCTTCTCAGCTTCATCCTCCAACTTCTCACTATCTCCTTCACTTGAGTTAACCTATCACCTGCCAGTTCATACTCCCCCCCCCACCTCCCCTTTATTCTGAATTCCACCCTCTTACTCCCCAGCACTCATGAGCATGCTCAAGGACAGCTTCAATCTCTTGTTGCTGCAGTCAGAGGTTCCCACCTGCTTGAAAAGGGTGACAATCAATGCCCAAGAAGAGCAGGGTGAGCTGCCTCAACAACCATCACCCAGTTGCATTCGCATCTACTGTGATGAAATGCCTTGAAATGTTGGTCATGGCCAGAATAAACACCTGCCTAAGCAAAGAGCTGGACCCACTGCGATTTGCTTATCCGCACAATAGGTCTACAGAAGATGAAATCTCACTGACTCCCCACTCTCCCTTGAATCACCTGAACAATAGCCATAACTATGTCAGACTGCTCTTTATTGATTACAGCTCAGCATTCAACACAATCATACTCTCAGTACTAATCAACAATCTGCAAAATATGGATCCCTGTACTTTTCCCTGCAACTGGATCTTTGAATTCCTCACTGGGAGACCACAATCAGTGCAGAATAGAAATGACATCTCCTCCTCACTGACAACCAACACTGGCACACCTCAAAGATGTGTGCTTAGTCCACTGCTCTACTCTCTCTACATCCATGACAGTGTGACTAGAAACAGTTCAAATGCCATCTATAAATTTGCTGATGACATAACTATTGTTGGCATAGTTTCAAATGGTGGCAAGGAAGTGTACAGATGTGAGATAGATCATCTGGTTGAGTGGTGTCACAACAGGACCTTGCACTCAATGTCAGTAAGACCGAGGAATTGATTGTGGACTTCAGGAAGGGAAAGTCAATGGAACACACAACCGTCCTCATCGACAGATCTGCAGTGGAAAGGGTGATCAGTTTCAAGTTTCCTGGGCACTAGCCTCCCCATTGTAAAGGGGGTTTCTTCTTTTTCTTTGTTACTGCGTATGTTAATCAAAATGGCTTCTTTGTTCTGTTAAAAGTAGGAATGCTTCTTTGTTGCGAGAGAGTGCTGGAAGCTTGTTTGGGTTAAAATTTACTGACAATGAGAATTGTATTCCTTTGTTAACCAATTGGGATTAATGTTGTTCTTTCTTCTGAGTCTGTAAGCTATTGTTGACGGGCTTTTGGGGAGATCGGCGTGAGGGGGTGAGAGAGGGAGGACGCGATGCTGTAAACTGGGCGAGGAACAGACCCCAAGCGGGGGTCCAAGGCCAGGAGGTACCACAAGGAGAGGTGACGAGGATAGATGTGCTTGGTTGACCACTTTGGGTGGTCCTGAGCTGCGAGGTGAGGAGTTCGGAGGGGATCGAATGGTGGCCAGGAGACTTCAGTAATTGAGCTCCAACGGTTGTGCATGAAGTGTTTTGGACTTTGATAAGTTTGGCACCTTTTCTTTATTTTATTTTCCTTCATATATACTGTATCATTATTAATTGCTTAGTTATAGTAATCTTTATAAATTGTAACCATTTAATCGCATATGGTGTCCTGTCTGTTTTTGGGCGAGGCGGGGACATCACACAGCATCCACACCAGCTGATTACCCAGTTTGGCGGGGCCAAAGGTTGCTCCCCCTAGACGAGAACGAGCTGAGCGAGCCTGAGGCAACCCATGGGGTTACACCAGCATTAAGGACACCTTCAAAAGGTGACACCTCAAAAAGGCCACATCCATCATTAAGGATCTCCATCATTTAGGACATGTTACAATTAAGGACCCTGAAGACACACACCCAACATTTCAGGAACATGTCCCTCCCCTCCGCCATCAGATTCCTGAATGCAAGTGAACCCTTGAACACCATCTAGCTATTTTTTTGCTCTCTTTTTGCTCCACTTATTTGATTTATTTGGTATATATTTCTTATTGTAATTTATAGTCTTTTATTATGTATTGCAATTTAGCTGCCGCAAAACAACATATTTTATAATATATGCCTGCGATATGAAACCTGATTCTGCTTTGAAGACTAGGTTCAGCAAGGGGATTCCTCCTTTCATACGCTGTGTCACTACTTATACAGCCAATAATATTTTCCTGGATAACCTTTGTTTACAATATAAGCTGTAATACCATCATTGACCCTCTCTGATACCACAAAAATCATAAATTAATAAAATGTATTTTTTCAACAAATCTGTGCCAGCTGTCCTTATTCTCCAACAGATGAATAATTTTCCACCAGCTTCAAATGCTTCGACAGCTTCAATATTAAACCTTGTTCATATTTAATTAATGTGTTACTGTACTGGTTAAAACAAATTTAACCATTACCAAACTTGTATACACCATAAAACTGAATGGAAGTGCAGTGCACTGTTTATGAAATGAGAGTTAAAATAGGAAAGTATTGACCAATTAGCTTGACATTGGCAGTAAGAAAATAGCTGAGATCAATTTTTAAGCAAGTAGGAACAGGATAGCTGGAAAATAATAATAGGGTTGAGAAAGTCGACAGGGAAATCATATGCAACCAATCCATTAGCACTTTTTGAGGTTTCAGCTAGCAGAATTGAAAAGGGCAACTAGTTCATGTGGTTCATTTGGATTGTCATAGACTTTTGAAAAGATGTCACACAACAGATAATTAACCAAAATAAAGCACCAAGTATTGGAAGTAATGTACCTATATTGAGCAATGGTTAACAAGTATTTTTGATTGGGAAGCTACAGTGTTGCAAAGATTGGTGCTAGGTCTCTAGCCATTCACAATTTATATTGATGATTCAGAATAAGGGGATCTTGTGTAATATGATTTTGCTGATGATACAAAGCCAGGTGACTGGACTGTGAAGAGAATAGATTAGAGAACAAGAACAGAGAAGCCTTATGAGTGTGCAGCTAGAATATTGTGTGCAGGTCTGATATCTCCATTTAAGGTAGAATATTCTTCCAGTAGAGGGAATGAAGCAAATGTTCTCTAAATTGACTCCTGAAATGACCTTGTCAGAGGAGAAGATTATTTTGTATTTAGAATAATGAGTAATTATCTCATTCTGTGAAATTCTTACAGAGCTGACCAAGTAGATGTAGATTTGGTGCTTCCTTTGCCTGGAATATGTAGAACTGGAGGCAAAGATAAACCACACTTTCTTCATCCAGGTGGTGGTGAATCTTTGAAGTTCTCTACCCAAGAGGTGTGTGGAGTCTGAATTGTTGAATACCTCAAATAAATTGATGGATTGCTAACCTTGACAAAAAATGTGGGTTATGGGGTTATGATAGGGAAGTGTGTTTCAGGTAGAAATATACATCATGTTTTCATTAAGAGACATGATGTTCAGTATGCACAGAGGACTGAACAACCATTTCCTGCCTTGCTTTCTTACATCCTTATGTCCAGTATGAGAGCAATTCAAACTCCTGGATATCTTGTAATAGCATTAACACTATTAGTAATCAAGCATTCTTTTAAAAGAATTTTAGTTTTTATTTGTAATAAACCTCACTTCATTTAGAATAAAAGCTTAAATCTTGGAAATAACAGCTGTTCTGGAAATTGAGATTATTTCAACTGTTGCAGAAACAGATGGCCAGAACTGGTAAATGGGTTCATTTGATGAGGAAAATGAACAGTTGCTGTAAAAGGTATTGTGTAAGTCAATACGCTTAGTCCATTTGCATATTTTATATGTTGTATTTCAAATACTGCACCATTTCAATCCACTGAATGTTACAAGTCTCCCCACTGTTTAATAACAATGACAGATGTTGCAAGTACAATTGATTCCAAGAAATTGTGACTCCCTGTGCAAAATTATCCCCAAGAGGAAAAACCTATTAGTACTGACAGCAAGATTCATAGTGGCTTTAGAAGTTCTATGGAAGTAAATACTTATGTTAGTCACATCTCTATTAATTGGTGAAATTCATATCTGACTTTCAATATACTTTGCAACCCTGTGTACTTTCTTACTGCCTCCACTTTTGCTTTCCGATGATATGGCAGGATAATATTATAATACCAGTATGCACAGAGCATAACAGGGCCATAGAATTTACGGCCTCCAATGTCCACCGACAAGCGTTGCTTGGTAGCTCCACTATAGATACAGCTGATAAATCCTGACATAACTTTCAGACTTCTAGCGCAATGGATTGTGAATGAACTGACTCAAGGGATAAACCTATCTTGCCTCATCCTCACCAGTCTACCTATGGAAGATGCATCAAAGGTGCCTGGTCCCACAAAATCCAAAAAACTTAGACGGGGCAGAATTTGGTAGGTGTGCCAGAAAAGTTTCCCGATACAATATATGGGCAGGTGGACTAGAGGCAAAGTCATACTGGATCTAGTACTAGACAATGAACCTGGTCAAGTATCAGATATCTCAGTGGCTGAGGATTTTAGAGATATTGCCCATAACTCCATGACTCTTACCATACCCTTTGACAGATTCTCTCTCTCTCTCTCTACATAATCTGTGATAAACAGCATAAAGTTTAATTTGCCATTTGACTGATTATCTTTTTAGCTGTGTTTCAAGTCACTGAAAGGTGCTTGTTTATACAGTCATGAAGCCATACAGCATGAAATCAGGCCCATTGGCCCTCTGTGTCTGCACCAACCATCAAGCTCCCTTTTGCATTGTAATCCTGTGGGTCTTCATGAATAAAACGGCAGAGGTGTTTTAAGTTTAAGGGAAACCATAACAGTTCCTTTATTGTCTTCCAAACACAGAACATAAAGCACGAGTAAGAAAGCTTCACACAATTACACCATCACATCAAACCAGCCTCTTAGAGTAAACCCCAACCCAATATCAGTGATTGTGAATTATACATTTTCAACCCACTACATTACCCTACATACCCCACCCCCAGAATTCACCAAAACCGGCATTGTCAACCCATGTTAGCTTTGGTGCTTGAAGTGTGCAGAAATGTTCAGATTTGGAGGCACTGGTGACAAGTGTACCAACCAAGTAAAGATAAACAAAGTCTAAGTCTTTTAATATAGAGTTCATCAGCTGTTGGAAAATCTGTGCTGCATTTTTCAGACCAAAATGAAACTCAAAGAAGCCAAACTGGGTTACCACAGCCGTTTTGGGAAAGTCCTCTGAACACTCAGGCACCTGATTGTAGCCCCTAATTAAGCCAACTTTAGGAAAAATTAACTTTCCAGCTAAACGTGCCAAAAAGTCTTGGATGTGTGAGACTGTGTAACAATCGGAGGGTGGTGACCTCATTAAGATGTAGGTCATCACCACATGGGCAACAACCACCATCAGAATTAGGGGCCATATGGAGAGGTGAGGTCCAGGGGCTATTCAACCTGCACACAATTCCAAGCCTTTCCATTTTGGGATACTCAGCCATCACAGTTGCCAGCTTTTCTGGGTCCAGTCTACACACACTGGCGTGGAACAGTGGGCCAGTTGTGGAACAGTTTCGAATTCATGTTTGGTGACTGTAGTTAAGAATGTGGGCTTGGTGAGGTTTGGGAATTTGCCCAGCCATTCAGTGAACTCACATGTGGTGGTGTATGCACTTGACAGAATCACTGTGGGGAACTTACTGGGAGAGGAGGGCATCCACAAGCCAACAGTTCTTAAGATCAACTAACAGTCTTTGTGTACACAGGAAATCTGTGCTGAGCAGAGGTCTAGCCACTTTAACCAGGACGAAGTCCCATGTGTAACGTCCTCTGCTGAAGCAGACCATCATCCATTGTGTATCATGTCTGGATCCTGCTGCCTTGGCAGCCTCCAGAAAGGTTTCGTAACTCTTTGCCTTCTGATCAGTAGGTGATGCTGGCAGTGCATTCACCAGAAGCAACGCCCTAAAAAGGTGTCTGTAATGAACAGCAGATGACCCCAAAGCTGGAAACTACAGACCTCTGACATCCTGATGTGCTGGCACTGTCGAAGCTCCAAGGTGGTCAGCTCTTTCTGGTGTTCATACAAAAGCAAGTGTGGTAGAAGCACATTGAAGAAGCCATCTTTGTGTACTACACAATCAATTATAATGGAACATAAAGTACCCCTGAAAGTTTTGAAGACAAAAAGGGAATATAAATGGTAGACAAATTTAGAAGCTTCTTCTTGATGGAAAAAGAACGATGAATAAAATTGAGAGTGACAGCAATTCCATTCCCACTAAACTAACCTGTTCCAAGGCTTACCTGAGGTCAGTCAAAAGGCTCTGTAAAGAACAGGCTGTAAACTTTCAAAAAGCAATGGACCCCAAGAGCTAATGTTGGCCACTAATGGACAAAGCATACCTAGTATCACCTGTAAGCTCGACCACTGAAGAAAGTAAATCATTCTAATTGAGACAAGTAAACAATAAATCTTGCTGCCAGATTACCCCTTCTCTTACTTGCACAAGAATATACCTAATTTGAGCCTATAGCCCACCAGCCATTAGAGCGATTATGTCTCCTGGTGAGAATACTGGTTTTCAACCAATCAGCATGCTGTCTACCAAAATCACTTCGTTGGTTACAGGCAAGTAATTGGTGTAGGAAGTTGGGCTTCAGAGAATCAGTGGAAATCCATCATTGTGCAAATTCATCCAAAGGCAGTTGCCTTTCATCCTTGATTAAATCTTCATCTCACATTCACATTCAAATTAATACATCAATAAAAGTTTGAGCATTAAAGGCATCTGTAGTCTGTTATGCATAACAGTTACAAATGCCTTTACCTATCCAGGTTAGTTTTGAGAAAGTTGCTTTCCATTGCAAACCCCAAACAAATGATTGGCTAAAGCATAATTGCTGTAAGATTTAAGTGCAAGGACCTGAACAAGATTATTTCAAATAAGCATTTTTTTTTCCAGAGCATTTTTGAATTCCTTCTTTATTTCTTATTTTATGTTTTTTTTTGTGCTGTTTAAGCACCAAGTTTTGGAATTTACTACTTGTCTGTTTATGCAAATGAAAGCATTTTACTGCAAATTATCTCAATGGATAGATTGATTTGCAGTGTTAACAACCATTACATTAATATAATTGCTTGGAGCATGTACATTCAACAAGCTATATTAACGCTACACCGGCTTTCAGAAGTATTTGTGCTTTAGTTCCCTTATGTCAATGATAATATGTTAATGACATAATCATCAGCACTCAAGACAATAATGGAAAAAATGAAAAATCTGAACAGAGCATTTTTGTTACTATTTATCATTATATACAGTTTACAGTACCTAAATAAGTTACATATTCAAATTTTTTTTTGTTTTAGTCATTTATGATAAGAACATCAGTTGCAAAGCCAGTATTTATTGTCTATTCTCAATCATCCCTTAAACTGGGTGGCTTTGGTGAGGTTTCAGAGGACAGTTAAAAGCTTAGCCAATTCTTGTCTGACATAGGTCACATTTAGGTCAGACTGCAAAATGATAACAAATTCTTTCATTGCAAACAAAAGTGCGTCAGATTATTTTAAAATGAAAATCAATAGTTTATGGTCACATTAATGATACCAGCTTTTTAATTCCATACTGATCCATATTATATCATTTAGTTTTATATAATTTAGTTTCGAGTTAGATTAAGTACAGCTTCAAAACCATATTGTAGAAGGACATCCAAAATTCAGAAATAATAACAATAATAACATGGAAACTAAAATATTAACGAAGCAGTTTGTAAAGGGTGCCAACATGGAACAACTGGACTTCAACAGAGCAGACTTTGACTTTAATGCAAATAGACTTAAAGGTTAATTGGAGAATAATTGTGCTTTTAAAATTTACAAGAGAAAAGTGTCTTGTAAATTAAGTCACAATCAAAGTTCAATACAATCAAATCAAGACTGATTAAAAGCAGCAGAAACTGTTCAAAGTTAAATGGCGATGAAATAAGGATGTATTAGGGACAGACCTTTCATAATATAAATGAAATCCAATCAGGACGAAATTATAGAACTTGCCACAACAATTAAAATCAGGTGGGGAAAAGTAACAAGAAACCAAGGATAATTAAGGAAAAGTTTTACAAGCTGAAATTCTTCGGGTAGAGATTAGCTGTATTTGTGACATATACATCAAAACAACAAATCATGGAATAATCAAATCGCAAGGATGTGGTGACGGGCTGCAAATGTCACCACGCCCGTAGCACTAACATAGTGTGCTCATAACTCACTAACCCACATTCTACTTTAAGAAACCCCAAAAAGAGGTTGGACCTTCAAATTCAATTTTGTTATTTTGATAATGCCAATTTGTTTCTTGCAAATGGGAAGAATGAAAGGCAGGGCCATTGGGAATAACTGCTAATATTTAACTGGTTACTTAGGCTAGCTTTATTTATTATAATCTCCCACTCATCTCCCTGGATTAGAAGGGGATTAGTTTTATTTGTCACATGCAGTGAAACGCATTGTTTGCTTCATATCAAATTAGCAAGGGTTGAGCTGAGCAGCCTGCAAGTGTAGCTGTGCTTCCAGGGCCATCATGGCATGCCAACAACTCACTAACCCTAACAGTTTGACTTTGGAAATAATCAAAGGAAGTCCACGTGGTCACGGGGAAATGGTACAAACATCTTACAGATGGTGGTGGGAATCGAACCCCAATCAGTGATTGCTGGTGCTCTAGCTGCTGCTCTGCAGTGTGGGTAAGCATAAGCACTGAATGATAACCAAAATCTTATGCCTCCAACTCATTAACATACATTTGTTGAATTGTCAAATTAGTATCAGAGACTAGACATTGAGCAGTCCCTCCAGAAACCCAGCCATATTTGCTACCTTTTAAGGGTGAGGCAGGGCAAGGAGAGAAAGATGGGCAGTCAAAAGGGCCATAAATTTAGCTGTTGGATCCTTTCTAATCTCAGTCTTAGTGAGGCAGCACTGCAGCTTCATGCTGTTGTCATAATCATCATGCCACACTACAGTGCCCTTGGAGGTGTGCAAATGAGCTTTTATTTCTCAACGGTTTTGGGTAAAATACTATATATTGTTTTAAAAATTGCCAGGCCTTCAAGCACCAAAGGCAACTGAAGGGGGTTTAGGGAGCTGAAGAAGGTGCACTTCAAAATAATTAGTTCCCTTAATTTTCATCCTCAAAAGGAGGGACACACCTGTCCCAATCTGTTACCATAGCACGACCAATGTGAATTGGAATTATTATTTTTATAAATGGAATAAACCAAACAAAATCTGAGGGAACAAGCAACAAGACTGAGGATTTTTTTTAAATCTATTTTAATATAATACTGATGAAGAGTCTTGGCCCAAAATGGCAACTGTTTATTCCCCTCCATAGATACTGCCTGACTTGCTGAGTTCCTCCAGCATTTTGTGTGTTGCTCCACCACCTGCAGAAAGAATCCCTTGTGTTTATATATAACTTTGAACAGCTTATTAGTGAGACTATTACTTACCTTGTTTCATTGCATCATTACAAAATATATAATCCTATGGTTAAGAATGAATAATACTTATTTTATAAATCTGAATGTAATTGAGCTGCCAGAGAAAGTGGCTGAGGCTGGTATAATATCTGCTTTCAAAAGACAGTTTGACAGGTATATTGGTTGCAAAAGGGGGATGTTATGAGCCAAATGCTGGCAAATACACGAAAAAATCTGCAGATACTGCAAATCCATGCAACATACCCAACATGCCAGAGGAACTCGACAGGCCAGGCAGCACTTATGGAAAAGAGTAAACAGTCACTGTTTCAGACCAAGAACTTTCATTAGGACCCTGGCCTGTTGAGTTCCTCCTGCATTTTGTGTGTGTTGCTCACAAATAGAACTAGATTGGTTGGGACGTTTCATCAGCATGGGTATTTGACTGAAGGGCCTGTTTCTATGCTGTGTGTCTCTGTTAATTCAATGTTTAATCTGATACCATCATTTGACAAAAGACAGTGTAACCTGAACTGCCTCAGTGGCAAGGTAATTCAGGCTAACAATGAAAGATCAATAAAGGTAACTGGCTCAAAATCAAAGTAAACCAATGACTAAAAATTGATTAAATGGACTGTAAATAGAAAATATCTGGGCTTCCTACAAGGGATAAATTCATCTAATTTCTAACTGGCATTGAGGGAATGTTGAACTGCATTATTTAAGCATTTCTGGCTAGATGTTATATTACTTTAAATATACTGTTTACTATGTGAATGATCCACATAGGAACATAGATCCACATAGATTTTCAAATAACGGCTTTCATTGGTAGATAGAATCCACTACCATTGATGGAACAAAGCAAGGCTTGACCCATGGTAGTTCATCATAAATACTCCATTATAGTGGTCTACACCATTGGAGCTTCTAGTTTGCTGGGAAACAAATCCAAGCAGTTCTTTCATGGAGCTCTAAGTGTTAAGAGGAAGCACTGATCTCAAAACTGCTCCAGAGAAGGACAATTGCTTGAATTTTGCAGTCAGTGATGAAAAAGGAAGTTCTCTAAGATACTTGTCGATAACTTGTAAATTAAACCAACAAAGTGCTTCATTGATAAAATAACTTGCAGAGCAGACAAGGCTTTTCATGTGATACTTCAGCCAGGCAATTAGTTTGTCCATTCCTCTAAACTATCTAAGTCTCTCTGCAGGCTCTCTGTTTCCTCAACACTACACACTCCTCCACCTATCTTTGTATCATTGGCAAATTTAGCCACAAATCCATTAATCCCATTATCCAAATCATTGACATACATCGTAAAAAGCAGTGCTTCCAACAGTAACCACTGTGGAACTCCACTGGTAACCGGCAACCAGCCAGAATAGGATCCCTTTATTCCAACTCTGTGTTTTCTGTTGACCAGCCAATGCTCCATCCAAACTAGTAACTTCCCTATAATTCCATGGGCTAAGCAGCCTCATGTACGGCACCTTGTCAAAGGCCTTCTGAAAATCCAAGTACACAACGTCTACTGCATCTCCTTTGTCTACCCTGCTTGTAATGGAGATGGGAGTAGACTCTCACATGGTGGATTGGATAGTGGACTACTTGACAGATAGACCTCAGTATGTGCGGTTGGGAGACTGTAGGTCTGACACGGTGGTCAGCAGCACAGGGGCGCCGCAGGGAACCGTACTCTCTCCGGTCCTGTTCACCCTGTACACATCAGACTTCCTGCCATGTGCAGAAGTTCGCTGATGACATGGCCATAGTGGGGTGTGTCAGGAATGGACAGGAGGAGGAGTATAGGAAACTGATACAGGACTTTGTGATATGGTGCAACTCAAACTACCTGCGTCTCAATATCACCAAGACCAAGGAGATGGTGGTGGACTTTAGGAGATCTAGGCCCCATATGGAGCCAGTGATCATTAATGGAGAACGTGTGGAGCAGGTTAAGACCTACAAGTATCTGGGAGTACAGTTAGACGAGAAGCTAGACTGGACTGCCAACACAGATGCCTTGTGCAGGAAGGCACAGAGTCGAATGTACTTCCTAAGAAGGTTGGCATCATTCAATGTCTGTAGTGAGATGCTGAAGATGTTCTATAGGTCAGTTGTGGAGAGCGCCCTCTTCTTTGTGGTGGCGTGTTGGGGAGGAAGCATTAAGAAGAGGGACGCCTCACGTCTTAATAAGCTGGTAAGGAAGGCGGGCTCTGTCGTGGGCAAAGTACTGGAGAGTTTAACATCGGTAGCTGAGCGAAGGGCGCTGAGTAGGCTACGGTCAATTATGGATAACTCTGAACATCCTCTACATAGCACCATCCAGAGACAGAGAAGCAGTTTCAGTGACAGGTTACTATTGATGCAATGCTCCTCAGACAGGATGAAGAGGTCAATACTCCCCAATGCCATTAGGCTTTACAATTCTACCGCCAGGACTTAAGAACTTTTTAAAAGCTATTATTAATGCTTTTTGAGACGGTGATTTAGATGCATATCATATTTTTTTTACTGAGTTAAGTATTGTATGTAATTAGTTTTGCTACAACAAGTGTATGGGACATTGGAAAAAAGTTGAATTTCCCCATGGGGATGAATAAAGTATCTATCTATCTATCTATCTATCTAATTTCCTCAAAAAATTGCGGTAGGTTAGTCAGCCAGGATTTTCCTTTCAGAAAACCATACTGGCTTTGGTCTATCTTGTCATGTGCCTCCGTACTCCATAATCTCATCCCTAACAATCGATTCCAACAACTTCCCAACCACTGATGTCAGGCTAATAGGTCTATTGTTTCCTTTCTGCTGCCTCCCACCCTTCTTAAATAAGAGTAACTTGTGCAATTTTCCAGTCATCCGGTACAAGAATCTATCGATTCTTTTTTTAAAAAACTTTTTTTATTGAGTTTTCAAATAATTACAGAAATAAAAGAAAATATATGAAAAATATATATATATACCCTTCCCCCTTCCCCTTAACCCCTCCCCCCTAGCATCCCTATAGAAAAAAAAAGAAAGAAAGGAAAAAAAAAGAAAGAGTGCCTGGATATCGGAAGATCCCCACATGCTCCATGGAGTTCGTAATAACTTTAGTATATATATTTCTTTCCCCAAATAACCAATTATTTCATCTTCGGAGCACCTATATATTTAATCCTGTCTTTTGTAAATAAGGGCGCCAAATTTTCAAAAATGTTTCATATTTATCTCTTAAATTATAAGTAATTTTTTCAAATGGAATACAGCTATAAATTTCCCTCTTCCAATGATCTATACTTAAATATGTATCTGATTTCCAAGTAACTGCAATAGCCTTTTTGGCTACTGCCAGTGCAATTTTTATAAATTCTTTCTGATATTTATTCAATTTGGGTTTCGGTTTTATCCCTTCAACATCGCCTAGTAAAAATAATATTGGATTATGTGGAAGTTGTGTTCCAATAACTTGTTCCAATAAAACTCTTAAATTTGTCCAAAAAGGTTGAATTTTAGAACAAGACCAAGTAGAATGTAAAAAAGTACCGATTTCTTGGTTACATCAAAAACACTGATCGGATAAATTTGGGTTTAATTTATTTATTTTTTGTGGTGTAATATATAATTGATGTAAAAAATTATATTGCACTAATCTTAACCGGACATTTATTGTATTTGTCATACTATCAAGACATAGTCTTGACCAATTTGTTTCTTCAATTTTAATATTCAAGTCACTTTCCCATTTTTGTCTTGACTTATGGACTCCTTGTTTAATTGCCTGTTTTTGAATCAAGTTATACATACAAGAAATAAATTTTTTAATCTTTCCTTTTTGAATTAAAGTTTCTATTTCATTAGATTTTGGCAATAACATTGTTTGACCTAATTTTTCTCTTAAATAAGCCCTTAGTTGGAAGTAACAAAGAAGAGTGTTGTTTGATACTTTATATTTATTTTTTAATTGATCAAATGACATTAATATACCTCCTTCAAAACAATCTCCTATATATCTAATCCCTTTTTGAAACCAATTATATAAAAGTTGATTATCCATTGTAAAAGGAATAAGTCTATTTTGAATTAAAGATCTCTTTGCTAATAAAGATTTCTTTGTCTCATCATCAACATTTATCTTATTCCATAAGTCAATCAAATGTTTTAATATAGGAGATTCTTTCTTTTCCCATATCCATTTAGATTCCCATTTATATATAAAATCTTCTGGTGTATTTTCTCCTATTTTATCTAATTCTATTCTAATCCATGCTGGTCTATCTTTCTCAAAAAAAGATGCAATAAATCTAAGTTGATTTGCTTTATAATAATTCTTAAAATTTGGAAGTTGTAACCCTCCTAGATCAAATTTCCATGTCAATTTTTCCAACGATATTCTTGACATCTTACCTTTCCAAAGAAACTTCCTCACATATTTGTTTAACTCTTGAAAAAACTTCTGGGGTAGTTGTATTGGTAGTGATTGAAATAAATATTGTAGTCTAGGGAATATATTCATTTTTATGGTATTTACTCTACCTACTAATGTTATTGGTAATACCATCCATTTATCAAGATCTTCTTGAATTTTTTTCAATAATGGTAAGTAATTTAATTTATATAAGTTCTTTATATCATTATCAACTCTTATACCTAAATATTTTATACCATTTGCCGGCCATCTAAATTGAGTTATTCATCGACATTGACTATAATCTCCTTTAGTAAGAGGTAAAATTTCACTTTTATCCCAATTTATTTTGTAACCTGATATTTTCCCATATTCTTCTAATCTATAGGATAATTTACGCAACGAGTGCAATGGGTTTGTTAAATAAAGCAGAACATCATCAGCAAATAAGTTAATCTTGTATTCTTCCTGATTAACTCTGAAACCCTTAATATCTGGGTCCATTCTAATTAATTCAGCTAATGGTTCTATCGCCAACACGAATAAAGCAGGTGATAATGGACAACCTTGCCTAGTTGACCTTGTTAACTGAAATGGTGTTGAAATTTGACCATTTGTCACTACTTTAGCTTTGGGATTAGTATTTAAGGTTTTAATCCATTTTATAAAAGATACTCCTAATCCATATTTTTCCAATACCTTAAATAAAAAATCCCATTCCAATCTATCAAATGCTTTTTCTGCATCTAAAGCAACTGCCACACTCATTTCCTCCCTCTTTTGCACCAGATGAATTATACTAAATAACCGAGTTACATTATCTGCCGATTGTCTATTTTTAATAAATGCTGTTTGATCCATATGTACTAATTTTGGTAAGTATTTAGATAATCTGTTAGATAAGATTTTTGCTATTATTTTATAATCAGTGTTTAATAAAGAAATAGGTCTATATGATGCTGGCTTTAAAAGATCTCTATCTTTTTTTGGCAATACTATTAAAATAGCTGTCAAAAAAGATTCTGGAAGTTTATGCGTTCTTTCCGCTTGATGTATTAACTCCATAAAAGGAGGAATTAATAAATCTTTAAACTTTTTATAAAATTCAGGCGGAAAACCATCTTCTCCTGGAGATTTATTACTTTGAAGTGATCCTAGGGCTTCTTCGACCTCTTTCAACGTAAAAGGCATATCTAATCCCTTTTGTTCTTCCGTATTTAATTTTGGAAGAGTTATTTGTGATAAAAACCTTTCTATCTTGACATTATAATTTTGTGATTCTGATTGATACAACTCAGAATAAAAATTCTTAAAAGTTTCATTAATTTCTAAAGGTTTATAAGTAATTTTATTTACTCTTGTTCAAATTGCATTTATTGTTTTAGAAGTCTGGTCTGTTTTTAACTGCCATGCAAGGACCTTATGTGATCTTTCACCTAGTTCATAAAATCTCTGTTTAGTTCTCATAATTGCTTTTTCTGTTCGATATGTCTGGAGTGTATTATATTGTAACTTCTTATTAATAAGTTGTCTTCGTTTTTCTTCTGTCATATTTCTTTGAGATTCTTTTTCCAATTTTGTAATCTCTTTTTCCAATTGATCTATTTCTATCATATATTCCTTCTTAATTTTAGAAGTATAACTTATTATCTGACCTCTCAAATATGCCTTCATTGCTTCCCACAATATAAATTTATCATCAACTGAATGTGAATTTGTATCTAAAAAGAACTGAATCTGCTTTTTCATAAAATCACAAAAATCTTGACATTTTAGTAATATTGAATTAAATCTCCATCTATAAATTGATTCCTCTTTATCTATCATTATCATTGTCATTATGAAAGGAGAATGATCTGACAATATTCTTGCTTTATATTCCATATTTTTCACTCTATCTTGAATATTCATTGATAATAGGAAAAAATCTGTCTTTGAATATGTTTTATGTCTATTTGAATAAAATGAATAATCTCTTTCTTTTGGATTAGTTCTTCTCCATATATCAATCAAATTTAAGTCTTTCATCAATGATAATCTATCAATTCTTGAAGGATCATTGTTAATGTCTCCACAATCTCTCCAGCTACTTCCTTCAGAGCTCGAGGGTGCATTCCATCAGGTCCAGGAGACCATTAAGCTTCCTAAGCACCTTCTCAGTCGTAATTTTCACTGCACATACTCCACTTCCCTAATACTCTTGAATGTCCGGTATACTGTAGATGTTTTCCACTGTGAAGACTGATGCAAAATATGCATTCAGTTCCTTTGCCATCTCAGTGTCTCTCATTACAATATCTCCAGCATCATTTTCTATTGGTCCCATTTCTACCCTCAACTCATTTTGACCCTTTATATACTTTAAAAAGCTTTTAGCTTCTTCTTTGATGTTAGTCACCAGCTTCCTTCTACAAGAACTCAGCAGGTCAGACAGTATCTATGAGAGGAATAAACAGTCAATATCAGGATGAAAACTCCCAGCCCAAAACTTTGAATGTTTATTCCTCTCCATAGATGCAGCCTGGCCTGCTGTATTCTTCCAACACTGTGCATGTTGCCCTGTGTCAATGCCATCACTGCCTTTGCATTGATAATCTCATCCACAGCACTGAGTTACGATTCCTTCGTTAAAGTCCAGAGTAAATTTATTATCAAAGTATATACACCATATACATAGATGCACCTTGAGATTTCTTTTCTTGCAGACACCCACAGGAAAATAAAGAAATATGATCGACCTATGAGAAACCATAATAAAGTCAGAGTCCCTGAAAGTGAGTCAGTTCAGTGGGGAGGTGAGTATAGCCACTCATATCAGTCCATGAATCTGATTGGTGTAGGGCAGCAGCTATTCCTGCAACTGGAGACATGGGAACCAAGACTCTTGGACCTGCAGCTCGATGGTAGTAGTGAGAAGAAAGGGAGGTAGATCAAACACGGGCAGATAAGGGAACTGGCATGATGTGGTGGGGCTGAACACTGGCTCATTTTCCACTCTTGGGCCTCAACACAATCTGGGTTGAAGTACCCCTGCCATTTCTTCCACCCTCTCTTCCAGTGATAGCTGACCTTCATCACTTCAAGGTGCTCCTGAACCAAGCTCACCAAATCCGTCAGCAGATCGTAAAATGGCTAGTTCGTGTAGACCATTCAAAAGTATGGTTCTTAAAAGGGGAATTATAGGGTGCGGATTGCAGCAATCTTATCTCAGAGGAACTATAACTAGTGAAATATCCAGTAGTTTTGTGAGCTGCCCGTATATCGCCAGTGCAATCTTGGAATCTTCAGCATCTTTATTATACACTGCTTGTAGAGCTGCACAGGATATTTCTTTACAAGACTTAGAACATTTACAGCCATCTTAACTGCAATTTCTCCCATTTAATTACGGTCTTGTATTTCACAACATGTGCTTTCCAGGACAACCAAAATTTGTAACCTGGCATTAGATAGCTCTACCTGTTTGTATACTTACCTGCGCTTTCCAAGAATTAATTCAGTCTCATTTAGTAGCTCTTCCCTCAGCCTAAACTTTCCACTTCCACAAATACCCTGTTTTCTGATGAATAATTCCTCTAAATCTGCTGAGGCTTTTCTTATACGCTAACAATTGTAGCTCAATACAAAATGACAACAGATTTGAACTGTTTCTGATGCCAGGAAGATGCTAGGAACAATTGACCATTTCACTTTCTAGGCAGGTTGCTGTGTCCTTGTCACGAATGTAACACATTCACCAGGAATTCTTTTAAGAGCTTTATCAATTGCTGCAATTCTCTACATGTTCAGCCAAGAGATTCATTTTTACTTTAGTTTGATCTCAATTATCATGGGCAACAACTACTGCAGAGCTTCCTCCCCTCTCTATACAGAGGTTACTTCCCTCATCTGTCTATTTATTTGTCATGTAGGATCTTAGTTTAATCACACAATTCACTTCCCCAGTTCCCATCCATGTATTATCTTAATTTTCAGGTACAGAGTCTAAGTTTTATGATTTCATTAATCAGCATTTCTAACACCTCATATCAAAGTGTCTCTCCAAGATACTGGAGGAAAGCCAATAACTTAAAATAATAAACTGCTTTCTTGACGTAAGAGTGTAGTGCGGAGCATTGCATTTCTTTTCAATGTGCCATCCCCACATAGTCTGTTGGTTCAAGGCACTTCAACACCCCAATACAATGTAGAGATGGTCACAGAAACGCAATCAATATAAACCAGATGTTTATAAAACATGATTATAAATTTGCCCAATATCTTTGGTGAGCTTTTGAAATGGAACTTGTGCACTGTAAAGCCAAAACAAAAGTTAGCCCCCAACAGAGGATCTTGGATCAGTATGGATAGCACAATCAAAGGTGTGTCAACTTAAACATTGAAAAATCCTTACTGAACCATCCAAGTCCAGATGAGAAATTATAGTAGTATGACTGATTCACTTTCACAAATCTGAATCAGTGAATTTCCTTAGTTTTAAAAATTAATATTCAGTGTCAGTGAGATTGCTTGACTTTGACACTTAACAGACATATTTAATACACAGTATGACAAATACACCACAACTTTGCATCTTTCCATGTATTTGAATGACAGATCTTCAAGAAATATACAGTGTAATACAAGATAGTGTATGAGGAAGCCAGGCAGATCAGATCAGACAGCAAATATTTTGATATCAGTTTTAAAGACCCTCTGATATTATCCAATTTATGCCTTGAGCACAAGAATCTTCACAATATTCCAAACATTAAAAACAGCCAGAGTTCTCTCAACAACACCAAAGCATTTCATCTTCACTTTAATTGGTTTCTCTGAGGATGGGGCAGAGGAAGGTTCATTATAAGGAATACTGGCTGAGTAATTTTTAAATTAATTAGTATTTATTGGGGTTCTATTTATTGAACCGCTGATGTGCATGTTTTAATGAGACTCGTGTTATAACTTTCCCACCTTAAGAACCCCACCAAAAGGAGAGGTTGATTCTGCAAGTTCCATTTTGACATTTTGATTACACCAATTTGTTTCTGCCATATGGGAAAATTGAAAGGTATGATCATTGGAAATAGTTAACTTGTTACTTAGGTTGGTATTATAATCTCCCACTCATATCCCTTACCTTGACATACAGAAATGAAATTTTACTGGCTTATAGAAATATAGAAAACCTACAGCACAATACAGGCCCTTCAGCCCACAAAGTTGAGCCGAACATGTCCCAGCCTTAGAAATTACTAGGCTTACCCATAGCCCTCTTTTTTTCTAAGCTCCATGTACCTATCCAAAAGTCTCTTAAAAGACCCTATCGTATCTGCCTCCACCACCATTGCCGGCAGCCCATTCCACACACTCACCTCTCTCTGAGTAAAACACTTACCCCTGACATCTCCTCTGTACCTACTCCCTAGCACGTTAAACCTGTGTCCTCTTGTGGCAACCATTTCAGCCCTGGGAAAAAGCCTCTGACTATCCACACAATCAATGCCTCTCATCATCTTATACACCTCTATCAGGTCACCTGTCATCCTCCATCGCTCCAAGGAGAAAAGGCTGAGTTCACTTAACCTATTCTCATAAGGCATGCTCCCTAATCCAGGCAACATCCTTGTAAATCTTCTCTGCACCCTTTCTACGGATTCCACATCCTTCTTGTAGTGAGGCGACCAGAACTGAGCACAGTACTCCAGGTGGGGTCTGACCAGGGTCCTATATAGCTGCAACATTACCTCTCGGCTCCTAAATTCAATTCCACGATTGATGAAGGCCAATACACCGTACACCTTCTTAACGACAGAGTCAACCTGCGGAGCAGCTTTGAGCGTCCTATGGACTCAGACCCCAAGATCCCTCTGATCCTCCACACTGCCAAGAGTCTTACCATTAATACTATATTTTGCCATCATATTTGACCTACCAAAATGAACCACTTCACACTTATCTGGGTTGAACTCCATCTGCCATTTCTCAGCCCAGTTTTGCATCCTATCAATGTCCTGCTGTAACCTCTGACAGCCCTCCACACTATCCACAACACCTCCAACCTTTGTGTCATCAGCATACTTACTAACCCATCCCTCCACTTCCTCATCTGGGTCATTTATAAAAATCACAAAGAGTAAGGGTCCCAGAACAGATCCCTGAGACACTCCACTTAGAAAGACTACTTCCTCTTATTGACTTTGCAAGGACATCTATCAGCAACAGTGAAAAGAAATTCATAATGTATCTTAAAATGTTTGCAATCATCTTCAGCTAGAAGTCCAAAGGAAATGATCAATTTACCCTCAACCAATGCCTTTCAATCATGTGCTATTTACTGTTTCACCTTTCTATTTCTCTCCAAGAGGATGACCTCATATTATATTCCAAATGCAAAATCCCTGTCTATATCTCCGAAATGCCTCTCCACATCATCCTCAACCTCACTGCTACCCATTCTGTATTACAGTACCAGCAAACTTGATCCCCTCACCCAATTTGCCACTGATATCGACCGTAAATGGCTGTTGCTCCAGCACCAGTGACCATCAATCATGGCCTTCTAATCCAAAAATAAACCATTTCATCCTTCTCTTTGTTTTCTGTCTTTTAATAATTTTCCAATAAACATCAATGTATTATCTAATTTCTTGTGCTCCAAAATTATTTAACAACTCTTTTGTAGCATCCTATTGAAGGCTGTTTGAAAATCCAAGTTAACCATTTCCACGAGTTGCCATCATCAACCTGGTAGCTACAACCTCAGATCAAAAACTGTAACAAATTTGTTAAATTTATTTCCTAAATACAAACTAACTCTGCTTAATCCTATTGTAATATTCTAGGTGGCCCATCTATTATTTTAGTCGTAGATTAGTTTTGTTTTGAGACCAAAAGAACATGTATGTTCATTTTACTGTAGCAAGGCATGCACATTTGATGTGGTGGTGTAATGAAATATGCCATTAATGTACTTTTATGTGCAATCTGTAATGAATTATTGAAACAACAAAGAATGCTTAATCAAACAATATATTTATTATTATATATATTATGGAATTATAGACCAGTGAGTCCAACATCATTTGTGAGAACATTATTAGAAGGTATTCTAAGGTATTCGACATATAAGTATTTGGATAGACATGGACTGATTAAGCATAGTCAGGCTTCATACCTGTTAGGTCATGTCTAACCAATCTTATAAGGTTTTTAGAGGATATTACCAGGATGAAGGCAAGGCAATGGATGTTGTTGTCTACAAGTAAGGTATTTGTCAAGGTCCCACATGGGATGCTGGTCAAGAAGGTCCAGTCTCTCGGCATTCAGGATGAGATAGTAAATTGGATTAGACATCGGCCTTATGGGAGAAACCAGAGAGTGGTAGCAGATAGTTGCCTCTGTGATTGGAGGCCTGTGACTGGTGGTCTGCCACAGGAATCAGTGCTGGGTCCTTTGTTGTTTGTCATCTATACCAGTGATCTGGATGATAATGTTGTTAACTGGATCAGCAAATTTGTGGATGACACCAAGACTGGGTGTGTATTGGACAGTGAGGAAGGCCATCATGCCTTGTAGAGAGATCTACATGAGCTGGAAAAATGGGCTGAAAAATGACAGATGGAATTTAATGCAGACAACTACGAGGTTTTGCGCTTCAATAGGACCAACCAGAGTAGGTTTTATAGCTTGAACAGTAGGGCACTGAGGAGTGTGTTAAAACAAAGAGATTTGGGGATACAGGCACATAATTCATAGAAAGTGGCATTATAGGTAGATAGGGTCATAAAGAAAACTTTTAGCACATTGGCCCTCATAAATCAATGTATTGAGTACAGAAGATAGGATGTTATTTTGAGGTTGTATATGACATTGGTGAGGTCTAATTTGGAGCATTGTGTGCAGTTTTAGTCACCTACCTACAGGAAAGATGTAAGTAAGGTTGAAAGAGTGCAGAGAAAATTTACAAAGATGCTGCTGGTTCTGGAGGACTGGAGTTATGAGGAAGGATTGAATAGGTTAGGACAATATTCTTTAGAATATAGAAAAGATTTGATAGAGGTATACAAAATTATGAGGGGCATAAATAGGGTAAATGCAACCAGGCTTCTTCCACAGAGGTTTGGTGGGACTACAACTAGAAGTCATGACTTAAGGGTGAAAGGTGAGAAGTTTAAGGGGAACATGAGGGGAAACTTCTTCACTCAGAGGGTCATGAGAGTGTGGAATGAGCTGTAAGCAAAAGTGGTCTATGTGAGCTCGATTTCAAACCTAAAAGAAGTTTGGATAGGTAATTGGATAGTAGGGATATGGAGGGCTATGGCTACAGTGCAGGTTGATTGGAGAAGGCACTTTAAATGGTTTTGGCATGGACTAGATGGGCTGAGTGGTCTGTCTCTGTGTGCTCTACTTCTCAATGGCTCTATGACTCTATTGCAATATCCCTCAAATGTTACACACACACACACACACACACACACACACACACACACACACACACACACACACACACACACACACACACACACACACACACACACACACACACACACACACACACACACACACACACACACACACACACACACACACACACACACCCCTGTGGAGGATTTCTTACTCTTGTGGGATAACGTCCTTCCTGAAAAGAGGGATCACTCTGCTTGGCAGGAGAGACTTGTGGCTGTGAAACAATCTCAGGTTCTGGGGTCTCCTCCATGTTGGTTGCAGGAGTTCACTCTGGGACTGCAGGAAGTGGTTTTGACAGCTTTGGATACTTTTCCCCACTAACAATTTACTCCTATCTCCTCAAATGATCGATGTGTTATCTTTAGATGACATCAGACACAATCTCCACTGTGACAGAGTGTGGTCCAGTTTTGTCCATAATCTTTCCAAGTACCCAATTTTAAACACCTATATAGTGCCTTGCCAAGACTGTTTGTCCAGGAGTGAAAAATTGAACCTTTTTGTTTGAGGAGCCCTCAATTTCTCTCAGCTGTTTGTCCTGCATAATCCTTCTGAGATTGGGTTTGAGGAGATCCGAGTGTGAACACAAGGAATGACCCAGAAACAGCTCTGCTGGTGAGTTGTTGGTTGCGGTGTGTGAACACAAGGAATGACCCAGAAACAGCTCTGCTGGTGAGTTGTTGGTTGCGGTGTGTGAACACAAGGAATGACCCAGAAACAGCTCTGCTGGTGAGTTGTTGGTTGCGGTGTGTGAACACAAGGAATGACCCAGAATCAGCTCTGCTGGTGAGTTGTTGGTTGCGGTGTGTGAACACAAGGGATGACCCAGAATCAGCTCTGCTGGTGAGTTGTTGGTTGCGGTGTGTGAACACAAGGAATGACCCAGAATCAGCTCTGCTGGTGAGTTGTTGGTTGCGGTGTGTGAACACAAGGAATGACCCAGAAACAGCTCTGCTGGTGAGTTGTTGGTTGCGGTGTGTGAACACAAGGAATGACCCAGAAACAGCTCTGCTGGTGAGTTGTTGGTTGCGGTGTGTGAACACAAGGAATGACCCAGAAACAGCTCTGCTGGTGAGTTGTTGGTTGCAGTGTGTGAACACAAGGAATGACCCAGAATCAGCTCTGCTGGTGAGTTGTTGGTTCCGATGTGTGAACACAAGGAATGACCCAGAATCAGCTCTGCTGGTGAGTTGTTGGTTGCAGTTTGTGCTGTATTGTGATATGCTATCAGGAAGTAGGCAAGCTTCTGATTCAGTGTCAGCTTAGTGTCTTCTGCTGACATTGCTCACAGTGCATTCTCTAGACTCTGAACAAACCTTTCCAGCAAGCCATTTGTAGCTGGGTGATACAGAACAGATGTAATATAACTTATTACATTCATTTTCAGTAATGACTGGAATTGCTCTGCAACAAACCAGTCAATTGTCTCTGACTAAGTGTTCCAAAACAACAGTCCTTGAGAAGAACCTTTTCAACACATCAACAGTGTGCCAGGCTATTGAGAACACTTCTGGCCACATTGTAGCTGCATCCACTACTACCAAGAAATTTATGCCCATGGATAGTCAAGTAAAATCTGTGTGAGTCTTCTGCCAGGGCAATATAATCCATTCCCTGGGATGGAGAGGTGTTGCTCTTGGCATCTTCTGGAAATGTTGGCATCTAAAACAGTACCTGCCAAGCTGCCTGATCTGCTGATCTATCCCAAGCCACCAGATAAAGCTTTGAACAAACATTTTAATTCTGACCATGCCTTGATGACCAGCATGTAGCTCCTCCAACACTTGAGCTTGCAGCTTTGATGGTAAAACAATTCTTAATCCTCACATAAGGCAACCCCCAACAAGGGCAAGTTCATCCCTTTGATAGTAAAATTGGGGGAACTAGAGTTTCTGCTGCACATTCCAGCCATTTTGTGTAGCCATGTGGACCTGAGACAGTGTGGGCTCTTTTCTCATTTCCCTTTGGATCATCTACTTATGCTGTAATAGGGCTACAGTACTTACAATTCGCACTAGAGAGAATATAACAAGAGGAGCATCCTTTTTTTGTAAATTTTTCAGGTATTTCCTTTTCCAAAGGTAAACATGACAATCCATCAGCACGTCCATGATTAGTTGTCCTCTTGAAGTCGAACTTGTAATTGTGTCATCCAAGAAATAGAGCCCACCTCTGCATTTGTGCTGCATATTAATGGAGAACCCGTCTGTGGGTTGTAAATAGGCAGTAGTGGGTGATGATCAGTAATGGGGGCAAACTCCCTCCTACACAATTACTAGTTGAAACATTTTACACCCCCAGACCGGACTCAGGGCCGCCCTGTCAAACTGCATAACTTTTCTATGCAGTGGTGAGGGAACATGATGCAAAAGCCATGGGGTGTTCACTTCCACTATTCATAAGAAGTGACATTACTGCACCTATACAATAAGGCACCTATATCTTAAAGCGAGGTGTCACAAACAAGCTTCACTGGAAGATGTGGATCATAATGTGAACACAATGTCTGCTATCACTATTTGCTGTAACTTTTGAACACCCACCTTGCATAGCTTTATCCAAAGCCATTTCTTCCTGATCTGTAGTAATGAGATTAAGGGATAGAGCATAGTAGCCTGATTTGGTAGGATCCTGTTATGGTAACTGACAATTCCTAAAAACAGACTACGACTGTAGCACATCATTTGGCCTGGAGGCATCCACCACTGCATACACACATTTTTAATACTTGTGCATCAATTGTGTAACCACAGTAAATGATGCCTCGTTTAAGGAATCTGCACTCCTTATGTTGTGCTCTGAGCCCATAATCTTCTAATCTTTTTATCACTGTCTTGAGATTTTGTAGATGATCCTTTTCATCCTTACCAGTAACAATGATATCATCCAAGTAACACTGAATGCCTGAGCAGTCTTGCAACACCTGGTCCATAGCTTTCTGTCAGAGTGTAGGTGCAGATACTACTCCAAAAATAAGCCTATTATAGCGATAAAACCTTCTGTGAGTTTTTATGGTGAGAAACATTTTGGACTCTTCTTCCATCTCCATCTGTAGGTAGACTTCAGCTAAGTCGACCTTGGTGAAGTGCTTTCCCCCAGAAAGGTCTGCAAAGATATACTCCATCCTAAACAGATAGTATTGATCTACCTTCAGTAATAGGTTGATGCTGACCTTAAAATCACAAAATCATCACAGATTTGACAGACCCATTCTTCTTGAATACTAGAACCACTAGTGTTAGAATCCTTCAGCCTCCATGCAATCTAGCTCACTGGCTACTTTATTACAGATAGTATAAAGAATAGATTTAAAATCATGCAAAAAAACCCAAAATAATATATATTTAAGAAGTAAGGTAGTGTTCAATGATTCATCTGCATTAGTCTGGTATATTTGCCACAATGGTAACATAATTTGATTGGCCAACCTGGTTTCTTTTTAGACTTTGCAATTTTGTCCATGCTCTCTTTCATTCCTGATTGCAGCTCTGTTGTGGTTTCCATTGATACAGCAATATCAACTGCTCTTTTAAATGTGAGTTGTGCTTCTGTTGGGAACCATCTTTAAATGTTTTCTTGTAAGCTTCCACAAACTAAATGATCCCTCTGTGCATTATTAAGCCTATCACTCAACTGACAATGCTCAAACAACCTTTTCAATTCAGTCACATATGCTGAAACGGACGCCCCTGACTTTTCAATAGTTCCATTTAATATCAGAGAAATGAATACAATGTACATCCTGAAATTCTTGTTCTTCACAGACATCCACACAAAAAGAAGAGTGCCCTAATGAATGAGTGGCAGTAAAGACGTTAGAACCCAAAGGCCCCCCACTCTGCCCCTCCCAAGCACAAGCAGCAGCAAAGCACACTCCCCTTCCCCCGATTACTTCAGCAAATAAAGAGCATGAGCGACCTCCACCCACCAAGCAAGCAACAGCAAAGCCCCTAAGAGAAACCATTATCTGCAGTACAACAGAAACTACTCACCCACCTGACAACTCAACATACCACAGGCTCTCTCCCTCTCTACTAAAAGGACATAGTGGTGTCCCCCCACCCCTTTCACCGTGACATAACAAAACAACTCACTGATTTGTCGTGATAAAGTAGGTCACAGTGCTTTTCTCAAAGTTCTTTGACTCAAGAATCAGAAATGAACTCTCACCCACCAATGAGAAAGAGGGAGAGTGCATGATTCAGCAAGTACAGAGCCCTCAACAGCTAATCAGCAATTTCCAATGCTGCATCCCTGGGATTTCAAAAATCGGCCGGTCATGAGCCCCTGGGAGTGGGTCCCACCACTGTGAAGAACCGGTCTGAATGTAACCCCAAATCACGGTCTTCAACAGGACCCCGTCCACCCTGAAAAGGAAAAAGAGAGGCATCAAAGGTAGAAATTAAGCTGCTTCCACGGATGAGCTTAAAGGAGTTGCTGTTAAGCACCATCGTAGCTCTGCCCTATATTGATTTTGGTTCAAAATTGAATTGCTTTTGATTCTGCTTCTGTAAACTTAAATGATCTGCAATTATCGGTGCTTTCAGTTTTAGATGTTCCTGCATCAATTTTGCAATATCAACAAAACTAATTTCAGCTGATTTGGTTGGAGCAGTCAAACTTGTAAGCACTTTGTATGCTTTTCCACACAATGCACTCAGCAAAACTGGCATTTGCTTCTCATTGGCTATTTCACTTGCTTCCAAATGCTGCTCAATTTGCATAGTGTACAAAATCCAGTTATCTGTTGTGCAATCAAGTGTGTTTATATTTCCAATGTAGCCAGCCATTTCTGCTCTTTTTTTAAATTTATGTTTATTATTTCCCTGTGCTCACTGTTAATGAACATTTGAATTAGTCTGCTTTCTGCCCTTTTCAACTCATTGTCATCATCCTCTTCAGAAGAAAGAAAAAAAGTGCTGTGCATTTTTTTACTCGACTATTTTTCTTCTTGCAAAGAAATAGACGTATTACCCTTTTTATAATTGACATTTCACTGCGCTTCAACAGGTGGGCAGTCATTTCAAGTTCATCTTTAAAACTTATTCACTTCCACAATTATGTTTTGTAACTGCAGAAACGAATCGAATGGAAAAGATGAGGAGACCGAGAGAACGTGCATGTTTGTTTTAGTGTAGCGAGGTAAGCACATATGACATGGTGGTGTAATGACGTTTATCATTCATGTACTTTTATGAATAACCAGTAATGAATTATTTAAGCAACAAACAATGTATTTGCAATATTGCTGAAATATTAAATACACAAGATTTTAGTGTTTTTCTTACTACTGATATCAGATCAACAGATCTGTTTTCTTTTCTTTCCATTCTGCAATAGTGGAAATTGCTTATTTTTAGTCTCCATGAAATCATTCTTTAGACTATTACAGCAAATTTAGTTTGCCCAGTCTATCAATTCCCACAACTACTGTAATAATGTGATATACTTCAGATTTTCAGTTCCTGCAGTACTTTACTTTTGGGTCAAATGTCTCAATTTCTATTACAGAATTGCTGCAATGGAAAATCCTTAACAATGATTTTAAACAAAATTATCCAGCATTCTATGACTTGCATGCTGCATACAAAGCAATTTTATAATGTCTGGAAAAATAAAGAGAGGTTGGTAAAGCTTTGTGCCAAAACATTGATGCTAATACGTAATCATCACCTTATCTCATGCTGTGCCCATGAATTACAGATAGCTGAACGTTGTCAGTTAAAATAAGTAGTAGTGGTCACCTCATTTTTCATCAGCAGATGTACACTGCATGCTGATCCAACAGCAAGATTTATAAAATTTAAGGAGGGAATAACATTGAGTCTAATGCTTGAGACAGGGACATTTTAAGAACAATCTGGCAGCACTAAATAAGTATTCTTGGCATCAAAGGACTACAGACTTACTGTTCCAGATTCTATCACAATATTCCAACTGAGAGATGACAGTTCATTAGATTACAAGCTGAGGCATTTTCTGTAGTGGTTAATACAAGCTTACTGTTAGCATTCTGGCATTGCTAAGCTCTACGTGCATGATTTCAAAGGTGACTGGTGATGTTTACTCAGAGGTTATTTAAATCATCCGAACATTCTCCCCACCCTCTTATTTAAAACAAACCTCATCCAGAAATTGACAGTAGATTTTAATCAGAATTACCCAGTATATGATCGTCCTTAGCTACCTCCTGAGCTCCTCATCACCACAAAAGTCAGTCTTCAGACAACTTGATTCATATCAGCTAAAATCGGAGATGTGCCATATTGGTGCAGCAAAGCTCTGAGTCCGTACAACCTCTTCACTATGTTACCATGACCTGTACCCTACAACTAGTCATGCCTTTAACCAAGTAGTTTAAATACAATATTGGCATCTCCCTAACAATATGGAAATTACCTTAGTTGTATCCCTTTTAGAAAAAGCAGAACATGCCTCGCCCAATTATCACCCAATAAGCCAGTAAGTGATGAAAGATATCAGCAAGAGTTCTATCAAGTGGGGTTTATTCATTAGTAGCCTATTCACTAATGCACATTTTGAGAGTTCAAGGATCACTTGATTCCACAGTTTATCAGTGTTGGTCCAATATTGAATCAAAGACATGAATTTCAGAGATAAGTTAAACTGACTGTCCTCAAAATTAAAACAGCATTTGACAATGGATGTAGTGTACCCGGACTTTCAGAAAGCCTTTGATAAGGTCCCACATAGGAGATTAGTAGGCAAAATTAGAGCACATGGTATTAGGGGTAGGGTACTGACATGGATAGAAAATTGGTTGGCAGACAGGAAACAAAGAGTAGGGATTAACGTGTCCCTTTCAGAATGGCAGGCAGAGACAAGTAGGGTACCGCAGGGCTCGGTGCTGGGACCGCCACTATGTACAATATACATTAATGATTTAGATGAAAGAATTAAAAGTAACATTAGCAAATTTGCAGATGACACAAAGCTGGGTGGCGGTGTGAAATGTGAGTAGGATGTTATGAGAATGAAGGGTGACTTGGACAGGTTGGGTGAGTAGGCAGATGCAGTTTAATGTAGATAAATGTGAGGTTATCCACTTTGGTGGCAAGAACAGGAAGGCAGATTACTATCTAAATGGAGTCAAGTTAGGAAAAGGGGAAGTACAACGAGATCTAGGTGTCCTTGTTCATCAGTCACTGAAAGTAAGCATGCAGGTACAGCAGGCAGTGAAGAAAGCTAATGGCATGTTGGCCTTCATAACAAGGGGAGTTGAGTATAGGAGCAAAGAGGTCCTTCTGCAGTTGTACAGGGCCTGGTGAGACCCCAGCTGGAGTATTGTGTGCAGCTTTGGTCTCCATATTTGAGGAAGAACATTCTTGCTATTGAGGGAGTGCAGCACAGGTTCATGTGGTTGATTCCTGGGATAGCGGGACTGTCATATGTTGAAAGACTGGAGCAACAGGGCTTGTAGTATACACTGCAATTTAGAAGGATGAGAGAGGATCTGATTGAAACATATAAGATTATTAAGGCATTGGACACACTAGAGGCAGGAAACATGTTCCCAATGTTGGGGGAGTCCAGAACCAGAGGCCACAGTTTAAGAATAAGGGGTAGGCCATTTAGAACTGAGTTGAGGGAAAACTTTTTCACCCAGAGAGTTGTGGATCTATGGAATGCTCTGCCTCAGAAGGCGGTGGAGGCCAATTCTCTGGATGCTTTCAAGAAAGAATTAGATAGAGCTCTTAAAGATAGCAGAGTCAAGAGATATGGGGAGAAGGCAGGAATGGGGTACTGATTGTGGATGATCAGCCATGATCACAGTGAATGGCGGTGCTGGCTCGAAGGGCCAAATGGCCTACTTCTGCACCTATTATCTATTGTCTATTGACAAAATTAGAATGATGGTGCCCTAATTAAACTGAAGCTTCAGACAAAAGATGTAGCCATAGACACTCACTAAGGTCCCAGCTATGCCTGCCTTTTCGTCAGCTACGTGGAAACTCTAAGTTCCAAGCTTACAATGGTAGCCGTCCCCCACGTTTCCAATGCTACATCGACTACTCCATTGGTGCTGCTTCCTGCACCTATGCAGAACTCGTCAATTTCATCAATTTTGCCTCCAACTTCCATCCAGCCCTCAAATTCACCTGGTCCATTGCCAACAACTCCCTTCCCTTTTTCAGTCTCTCTGTTTCTATCTCTGGAGACAACTTACTACTGATGTCCATTATGAACCCATTGACTCTCATAGTTACCTGGACTATACCTCTTCCCACCCTGCTACTTGTAAAAGTGCCATCCCCTTCTCTCAATTCCTCCATCTCTACTGTATCTGCTCTCAGGATGAGGCCTCCACCATCAACACAGCCTTCAACAGAATCTCTTCCATTTCTTGCACATCTGCTCTCACCCCATTCTCCTGTCACCCTACCAGGGATAGGATTCCTCTTGTCCTCACCTACCAGCCCACCAGCCTCCGAGTCCAGCACATAATTTTCCATGACTTCTGTCATCTCCAGTGGGATCCCACCACCAAGCACATCTTTCCCTCTCCAACCCACTTTCTGCTTTCTGCAGGGATTGCTTCCTACACGACTCCCTTGTCCATTTGTCCCTCCCCACTGATCTCCCTCCTGGCACTTATTATTGCGAGTGGAACAAGTGCTACACCTGCCCCTACACTTCCTCCCTCACTACCATTCAGGGCCCCAAACAGTCCTTCCAGGTGAGGCAACACTTCAACTGTGAGTTTGTCGGATTTATATACTGTGTCCAGTGCTCCCGGTGTGGCCTCTTGTGTATTAGTGAGACCCAGCGTAGGTTGGGAGACAGCTTCGTCGAGCACCTACACTCCGTCCGCCAGAAAGAAAGGATCTCTCAGTGGCCACCCATTTTAATTCCATGTCCCATTCCTATTCCAATATGTCTATCCATGGTCTCCTCTACTGTCATGATGAGGCCACACTCAGGTAGGAAGAACAATACTTTATATTCCATCTGGGTAGCCTCCAACCTGATGGCATGAACATCAATTTCTCAAACTTCCAGAAATGCTCCCCCTTCACCATTCCCCATCCTCTTTACCCTCTCTCACCTTATCCCTTACTTTGCCTGCCCATTGCTTCTCTCCCCTTTTCTTTCTTCCATGGCCTTCTGTCCTCTTCTGTTAGATTCCTCCTTCTCCAGCCCTATATCTCTTTCACCAGTCAACTTCCCAGCTCTTCACTTCACCCCTCCCTCTCCCAGTTTCACTTATCACCTTGTGTTTCTCCCTCTCCTCCCGCCACTTTTTAACTCTACTCCTCATCTTTATCCCTCCAGTCCTGCTGAAGGGTCTCGGCCCGAAAGGTTGACTGTACTTTGTCCCAACAATGCCACCTGGCCTGCTGAGTTTCTGCAGCATCTTGTGTGTGATGCCTGAAATCAATGGCGTCAAGAAGAAAACACACCAATCCACAGGATGGTTGTGCATGTCAGCTGTCAATTATCCTACCCCAAGGACATCTGTTTCGTCAATAACCTTCCTTCCAGAAGAACAGATGCCTGCTGAGGAATGCACAATGGTAAAATCAATTCACAACTCCACAGCAGGTGAAGCTGTCCATGCCTGCAGGGGACAAAAATTTGTTAAAGCTCAAGCGCAGCGCCAAGTTATAGCCACGTTACAGAAGTAACAAAGCACGACCACTTCCTACAAGAAGGAGCTTAACTACCTGCCCTTGACAATCAATGATATTACCATCCCCCATGTCCCCAACATCAATACCTTGGGGAGGAGTGAGGTGAACTGTTAGAGGATTAACACCATTAATCAGAAATTCATGTAGACAAGCAACAATTAATACAAAATGCTGGAAGAACTCAGCAGGCCAGGCAGCGTCTTAGAAAAGAATACAGATGATGTTTCGAGCCGAAATCCTTCGGCAGGAACTGAGTTTTCCTAGATGCTGCCTGGCCTGCTGACTTCCTCCAGCATTTTGTGTGTGTTGCTTCGATTTTCAGCATCTGCAGATTTTCTCTTGTTTTGTTGACAATTAATGCTCTAGCTACAGGAACAGGTCAGAGGCTAGGTTTCCTGTGACACCTAGTCACACACCAAAGCCTCTCCACTGCTTAAAAGGCACAAGTATTGGAGCAAGTTACAATACCCTCTAGTTGCTTTAATGAGTGCAGATTAGCAACAAACAAGAGGTTCGAAACCATTCAGAACAATTTCACTCATCTGACCAGCACCCTAGCAACCTGGCTAAATGTTTAATGTGTACCACAGACAAAGCAATTGCTCACACACAGCCCCATCAAAATCTGCCACCAAGAGCCAGGGTTAGGGACCTAGAATTCACTATCTAACAACATTATGGGAGTATCTCCACTAGATGGACTGCAGCAATTAATTAAGGCAGTTCTGCACAGCCTTCGTAAGGATAGTGAAGTTTAGGCAACAAATTCTGGCCTTTCCAGCAAATCCCTTGATATCCCGTCCCCACACTCACCCCCAAAAAGTAACAAAATCATGGGATGGCATGACATGAAGAAATAATTTTGTTCTTATATTACATTTACTGTACAGCTTAACCCAATGAGTGAGAAGTTGAAAGGATGGTTGCATGAGTGTTGAGATGGGAATCGGTTTGTAAAATTCTATCAATGCAGCATCAGGCTGTACTGTGGGAATATAACAAATTATCTGAAACAAGATAAACTCATGCTATGATTGGCACGTCCAATAAAGGTTAAATCTTGAAAAGCACTCATTTAGTTAGTGTGATGTTCACTGCTTTCCAAATACTAACCACTGGTAATTACACCAGTAATTAAATAGATATATGTGAGCTTGCTGTGCAGAACTAGGATGCCATGTATCCTTCATTTTAAAGGTACCTCAAGGATATTCATATTCATAAAGTTCTTAAGGCATGAAATGAAAGTGCTTTTACAAAAAAAAAATGGAGCTCCTAAGGTTTTAAGATCAATGTGTCCTGTTTTTTCTTGAAGGAACTGTGGGAAAATTGTAAATCATCATCTCCCGAGATGCTAGTCCCAACCCTCCTATTAGACATGTGCATGCTCTTTGCACATTAAAATAATAAAAACAGGAATAAAGCCCCAGTGCCACTATCGCATTGTGAAAATATGAGAAAAGTGAATTTAATTTAAGGAAACAAAAACAAAATTAACAAGGGACTTCAAGGGATTTCAGCAATTGCATAGGTGGCCGATAGATCTGGTGCAAATATATCAGTGATACATGGGCTGTTGAGGAACATGATTGCAACATGCATGTCCTGAGGTCAGTCTTGGAGAATAATCAGCAAACTTCCCATTGAGACCTGAGAACCTGCAGCACTTATTTGTCATGACATCAGGGAGCTTTTTCTTTAGCTGAGATTTCAATGATGCACGGAGCTATATTATACGAATATATGATACCTCCTCCATCCCCTTCAACTTTAAGAGCACATCAGTGCTCTGCTTTTTAGAAGATCCAGCAGTTCAAAACCTACAGGAGATAATAATTATGATTCAGACAATTGATACCCCTAGGTAAATCTCCTGATTCCAAACACTATGACTTCCATTGAACTAAGAAAAATTATACAGATACTGCTGAAATAAAAATTGAAAATGATGGAAGTACAGAGCCATTCATTCAAGGTCTGAAAACAGAAAAGATAGGCTTATATCAGATAGGTTCCCTGCGTCAGAAGTGGAATAAAGAAATCCCTGTTACCATATTGCTGATAGAGAGAACAATAATAACCATAGGGATAAAAAGGCATTAACTACAAACAACGTAGATTTATGCAGCACATTTCATACAGTAACGCTGTCTAAGGTGTTTCAGCAGAGCACCTTCAAATAAAATTTTAAACCAAATCACACATTAGATAGGACATGTAATCAAAAATGTGATTGAAACTGGAGGTTTGGGGAGAATTTTTAAATTAATTTGACAAGCAGATGTATACCAGAATACAGCAATGAAATAGAGAAATACAAATTAGCTAGCACCGGGGAAAGAAATAATATAGTTTTAGCAAGACTGAGATAGAGTACATTATTTTATTGGTTTACAGAGCATAGGCATAAATATGTGAAGCATATTAAAGGAAGGCTGGAAATGACAGTCACATTTAGCCAAGAGGGACAGTGATATACTGGCAAACACAGAAGGCTGGGCAAGGAAGGGTAGGATTTTCTCGTAAATATTCCCACTTACAAGGTACTAGGGAAAAATGGGGAAACAAGGAGGAGGTGTGAGTTTGGCTGCTTTGATGAAGGTCTAAGGGAGACTTTTTCTATGAGCAATACCAGGTGAAATCTATTTGAATATATTTGGGAACAATGGAAGTGACGTTACACAATCTGAGTATTTTATCTGCTGCCAGCAGGTAGAAAGGAATATAGAGAAGGAATGTGTCATAGAGTGTGATATTAGGGAAATTCCCGCCATCCTTATATGAACTCAGAGTAATCATAAGGGGATAAGATGGGGGGGAGGGGGATTTTTTCAATTGCTTCTACAGTGGTCAAAGAAGAGGTCCTGAATTGAACTACAGATGCTATCCATTTAGAGGTATGTGTCCAATCCATGTATGTGTCTGTATTAAACATACATGGAAAGAACAAATGTCTTCCAATAACTCACTTCTGATAGGCAGCATCACTCTCCAAAAGAAAACATAGAACATAGAACTGTATAGCACAATACAGGCACTACAGTCCATGATGTTTTGTCAACCTCTTAACCTATTCTAAGATCAATCTACCCCTTCCGTCCCCCTTAGCCCTCCATTTATCTTTCATCCATGAGCCTATCTAAATGTCCTCACATTCATCATTAACAAAGCAAAATATTGATTAATGACCTCCCCATCTCCTCCAACTCCAGTCATACATTTCTTCTTTTATTCCTGATCAGTTCTGCCCCCACTTAAGTTATCCTCCTATTCTTCACCTACATTTAGAACATCTTGGGGTTTTCCTTAATCCTACTTGTCAACTCTACTTCTAGCTCTCCTCACTCTATTATTAAGCTCTTTCCTCACTATCTTGTAATTCTCTAGAGCCCGGTCTAATCCTTGCTTCCTAAGCCTCTTGACTAGATGTTCCACATCTCTTGTTAACCATGGTTCCCTCTCCCTACTATCCTTTCCCTGCCTTAATGGGACAAACCTAACCAGAAGCCGGTGGAAGTGCCGCTTAAAAACCTCCGCACTTTTGTTGTGCATTTCCCTGAGAACATTTGTTCTCAATTACTGCTCCCAATTTCCTACCTAGAAGCATAATAATTTGCCTTCACCCAATTACTCACTGCTACCATCTGCTCATATTCCTCTCCAAGGTTATGCTAAAGGCTAGGGAGCTGTGGTCATTGTTTTGCAAAATGCTTACCCAAGGAGATATCTGTCAACTGACAAGGTTTATTGCCCAGTGCAATATTCTGAATGGCCTCTCTTCCATTTGGACTGGCTACATATTGTGTCAGGAATCCTTCCTGGACACAGTAACAAATTCTACACCATCCAAGTATTTTGCACCAAAGAGATGCCAATCAATATTAGGGAAGTTGAACTCCCCCATGACAACAACAATGTTAATTTTGCAACTTTTGAAAATCTGCCACCTGATCTGCTCCTTGGTGCCTTTGTTGCTATTGTTGAGTCTACAGAATACTCGCAATAGAGTAATGGCACCCTTCCTCTTCCTGATTCCACGCACACTGATGACATTCTCCATTTCCACAGCTGTTCCTGATTAGCAATGCCAGTCCCCTACCTCTTTTACCTCCACCTCTGTCCTTTTTGGAACATGTAAACCCTTAAGCATCCAGCAGCTATTCCTGCCCATCTGACAACCAAGTCTCTGCGATGTCCACAACTCTGTAGTTTCATACAGTGATATATGCTCTGGTTTATGACCTTTGTTTCTGATACATTTCACATTAAATTAGACACATTTCAACCCTTCCAATTTACTGCAGTTATGCCTATCCTTCCTCACAGTCTGCATCTAACTTTACACTAACTGTTCTATCCTCTAACCTATCACTCTGGTTCCCAACAACGTGCCCAGTTAGTTTAAACCCTCCTTATCAGCCCTGGTAAACCTACCCACAGGGTTATAGGTGTCCCTTGATTTCAAGTGTAACCCGACCCATTCGTACAGGTCATAATTTCCCCAGAAGAGATCACAATGATACACAAATCTGAAACCCTGCCCCCTGCACCAATTCTTCAGCCACACCTTCAACTGCCACATCTTCTCATTCTTACCCTTAATGGCATATGACACAGGCTGCAATCCAGAGATTACTAGCCTTAAGGTCTTGCTTTTCAGCTTGCTATCTAGATTCTATATTTTCTCTTCAGGAATTCCTCCCTTTCCTTAGCTACATAATTGGTACCAATATGTATCTCAACATCTAGCTGCTCACTCTCCACTTTAAGAATGCTGTGGACTTGTCCCTTCCGTGGCAACAAAAAGGAGGGAACATACCAACCAGGATTCTCTTTCACAATCACGAATCTCCTGTTTCTTCCCCTAACTTCTGGATCCCTCGTCACCATTGCTCTTCTCTTCTCCCCACTTCCCTCCTGAGGTGCAGAGCCAATCAGTGTCAGGGACCTGGTCACCGTGACTTTCACCCGGTGGGTCATCTGCCCCCAACAGTACCCAGAGTGGTATACTTGTTATTGACGGGTTACCCCATTGGTGCACTCTGCACTATCGGCCTATTCCCTTTCACATTCCTGACAATCACCCAGCTACCTGCCCTCTGCAACTTAAGGGTGACTATCTCCCTGTAGCTCTTACCTATCACCTCCTCATTCTCCTGAATGATCCAAAGGTAATTCACCCCCATGAGTTCTGTATGAGACCCTGGAGAGTGTAGACCACTTCCCACATATCAGGAACCACCCCACAATGACAGGTATTAATGATAAAATTCATTGCTGCTTCAATGCAATCACATTGCCATTAACGGAGTAAAAGAATGTTTTAAGACCAAAATCTCAAATGTAGCACAAAACTCAGTCTTCTCAGCTGCAGACTAGTGTCTGCCACAGGGAGTAACAAAGAGAGATACAAGTGTGGCATTCAAGTCAAACTGGATATGTACTTGAAGGATCAAAAACACAAATCCAGGAATCTGGGCAGAGGATTGGAATTAGCTGGATCTCTTTTGCACCAGGTTAGTTCAGACATGATGAGCTGAGCAGCCTCCTTCCACGCAGTCACTTCTTGGCATTTCTGTTCTCTTGAAGGGGAGGATGATGGAGGGGCTGAAAAATTATAGAAGAGAATTCCAGAGCTCCGAGCCTTCGATCTGTAGATGCAGGGATCAATGCAATGTGATTAAAACAGGGTGTACCCAAGAGGCCAAAGCTGACATTTTACAAGGAATACTGACATTTTACAAGTCTTTAGACTGGAGAAGATTATAAGTTAGAGAGGGAAGGCCATGTCTGTATTTGTAATTAAGCGTGTACATTATGAAATCAGGGCATGCCAGGCTGGGGAGACATTTCAACCAGTGAAAATTGTCTTTGTACAAGGCAGCTAATTATTCTATTACTCTAGAAATAGAAACAGGATGCTGGTGTTGTACAAGGATCATTTCATATCAGTCTTCCATAAAAATTATCATCATGATAAAACATTAAGAACAAGACAGAAAAGTTTGAAGTACATTTATTGTAATGTATGCATCCTTGAGATTAATCAATATGAAAGGAAGAGATGTTCGGCCACTGAGTGGGTCAGTGTTGAGAATGGGATCAGCAGAAAGAATAATAAATTGCTCCTAAGGATTCAGGCAATGTTGGAAGTCATGGTGGGAGAGTTGAGGACAGTGCAATGGGGAGTTGAAGAATGTTACTCTGGTGCGGTCTGAATCTCACTGAAGGTCAAAGGCCATTCAGCTTCTTCTTAATCACTTCTACTGGGAGGTAACTATACTGAAAACAATGGCTGAAGTAACAATTTGGATCTCACTATCAAGATATCTGTGCCATCACCACTCAAAATAATGTTAAATAGGGAGTATTTATGTAGTTATAAAGTATGTTATTAATCACTCCCTTCTGGTCACTGAACAGTTACATTGCAACATCTGGCATATTTTAACTGATTCCACGCATGCAAAGAATCAGCAATCATCAAAATGCCCAGTCTGTCATCATTGCTGCCTTATTTAACACAAATATATAATTTCATAATGCAGCTTTACTTAACAAAGGCTAAAAACATGGTTGTTGATTGAAATTAGTTAGATGAAGGTACAAAATCTCACTTTTTATCATAATTCCTTATTAAGAATTACAACAATCAGCCAATTTAGATAGCATCATACTGTGTACTTGATTGTATATTAGAAATCACATATTACAGGAAAAAGGTGCTTCAAAATCTATAATTATCACTCTACTCTTCACCAACCCTGATAATTGTAACTACTACAATTCCAACTAGCAGGTGAGCATGCTAATTTTCATTCATCTGTAGTTTTGACATCAGTGCTTCACTATCAGTGACCTTGAAAGTATTATTATTAGCAAATAAATAAACCAAAGATCTGTTCTATTCAATCTTTTTTGAGACATCTTTCATTTGTCTTTTGGAAACTTATGCACCAGAGTCAGACAATGGATAAGGTAAGACTGATTTTTTTTTTCAGTCAGCATGGACCATTTGGGTCAAAATGCCTGTTTCTATGCTGGTTGACTGTACTTGAAAACACAGGATGTAGATCCAGGGGAAGAAAATACAGCTTTGCCGGTCTGCTGTGGCTTTAAATAAGAATCTCGACTCTCATTTCAGCTCTCCCATCTGATCCCCTCATGAACTAGACAGTTAGTACAGTTTGAAAATCTATTAATTTCAGCCATTGTGTGTCCACAGGCTTCTTGAACAGAGTCACAATTCACTGAGTAAACAGTTTTCTTTCATGTCTTAAATAAACAGGCTTTACTGAGACTGTGAACCCATTCTAGACTTACCAGTCGGGGAAAAATGTCCTTTCAGCATAACTGCTGGGAGCCCTCTCATAAACATAGAGAAAAACATGAGCAGGAGTAGATATTCAGCCCTTTAATTTGGAGCCACCGTTCAATAAGATTCTCATTCATCTTTTCAATTCACTAACATATACCTCCTCTCTCCCCATAATTCTATAAATCTACCTACAGTGACTCCTTAAATATCTCCAGTGACTTGACTTTCACAACTGTCTATAGTAGAGAATTAAATGGAAATAGCACCAATCGCTGTATGACAAATGTCTTCTCATCTCAGCCCTAAATATCTTTCCCCAGATGCTGACTCTATGATTACTGACACTTGACAGACCTCCAAACCTGCAACCAGGGAATACCTTTCCCGCATCTCACCTGTCCAGCTCTAACAGAATTTTGTACGTTTCAGTAAGATCCCTTCACATTCTCCTAAACTCTGGTGAATGCCGGTCTAACAGTCCCAATCACTCCAAATACGACAGTCCCACCTTCATTCAGAGTCAAACATGTTTCAATGACAATGCCTTCCATTCTTCTAAACTTCACAGAAGATGGTTCTCTCCCATTCAATCTTTCTTCATAGGACAAATCAACCTAGTGGAAATGCAGTTAGAGGAGCTACAATTTTTAATGATTAATTGAGCATGCAAATTTTAATCAACCACAGATGATACGATGTAATCAAATATCCATTGCATCTCTAATTACAATCTGCCAAATTAATCAGCTACCAAATGAAAAATGAGTTTAATAACTTCACTTAACTTCACTTAACTTCACTCACCCCAACACTGAACTGATTCCACAACCCTGGACTCACTTTTAAGGACTCTACAACTCATCTCATTCTCAAAATCTGTTGCTTATTTAATATCATTATTTTTTTCTTTTTGTATTTATACAGTTTGATGTCTTTTGCACATTGGCTGTTCAGCTGTCTTTGTTCTGTGGCATTTTTCATTGTTTCTTTGTATTTACTGTGAATGCCCACACGAGAATGAACCTCAGGGAGTATATGGTAACATATATGTACTTTGATAATAAATTTAATTTGAACTTCGCACTTAATAGGAGAGAAAAGAAGGTAAGCTAGCTAATAACATAAAAGAGGATGCCAAAAGAATTTTCAGATATATAAGGAAAAAAATAGAAATGAGAGTGGATTTGGGACTGCTAGAAAATGACACTAGAGAGATAGTAATGGGGGACAAAGAAATGGCAGGTGAACTCAATAAGTATTTTACATCAGTCTTCACTGTGGAAGACATCAGCAGTATGCCAGGAATTTGAGAATGTCAGGAGCCAAAAGTGAGTGTAGTTGCTATTATTGAAGAGAAGGTGCTTAGGAAACTAAAAGATCTGAAGGTAGATAAGTCACCTGAACCAGATAAACCAAGAGCCACTAGATTTTGGAATGGATCTGGAGGACTGGAAAATTGCAAATGACACTCCACTCTTTAAGAAAGAGGGAGTCAGACAGGAATTATAGGCTAGTTAGACCAGTGGTTGGGAAAATATTGGAGTCCATTATTAAGGATGAGGGTTCAGGATACTTGGAGATATATGATAAAATTAACCAAAAACAGCGTGGTTTCCTTAAGAGAAAATCTTGCCTGTCAAAATCTTTTGGAAGATTTGCTAAACACTTACTCTCACCTAGTCCCACTGACCTGCACTCAGCCCATAGCCCTCCAATCCTTTCCTGTCCATATACCTATCTAATTTTTTTTTTAATGACAATATCAAACCTGCCTCTACCACTTCTACTGGAAGCTCGTTCCACACAGCTACTACTCTCTGAGTAAAGAAGTTCCCCCTCGTGTTACCCCTAAACTTTTGCCCCCTAACTCTCAACTCATGTCCTCTTGTTTGAATCTCCCCTACTCTCAAAGGAAAAAACCTATCCACGTCAACTCTATCTATCCCCCTCATAATTTTAAATACCTCTATCAAGTCCCCCCTCAACCTTCTACGCTCCAAAGAATAAAGACCTAACTTGTTCAACCTTTCTCTGTAACTTAGGTGCTGAAACCCAGGTAACATTCAGGTAAATCTCCTCTGTACTCTCTCTATTTTGTTGACATCTTTCCTATAATTCGGTGACCAGAACTGTACACAATACTCCAAATTTGGCCTTACCAATGCCTTGTACAATTTTAACATTACATCCCAACTCCTATACTCAATGCTCTGATTTATAAAGGCCAGCATACCAAAAGCTTTCTTCACCACCCTATCCACATGAGATTCCACCTTCAGGGAACTATGCACCATTATTCCTGGATCACTCTGTTCTACTGCATTCCTCAATGCCCTACCATTTACCATGTAGGTCCTATTTTGATTAGTCCTACCAAAATGTAGCACCTCACACTTATCAGCATTAAACTCCATCTGCCATCTCTCAGCCCACTCTTCTAACTGGCCCAAATCTCTCTGCAAGCTTTGAAAACCTACTTCATTATCCACAACGCCACCTATCTTAGTATCATCTGCATACTTACTAATCCAATTTACCACCCCATCATCCAGATCATTAATGTATATGACAAACAACATTGGACCCAGTACAGCTCCTTTCCTTTTGTGATATCATTCTGGAGGTACGTTGTCTCATTTTTTAACTGCATTGCTTTTGTGGTTTCTAAATGACAATAAACTGAAACTGAACTGAACTGAACTGAGATCCCTGAGGCACACCACTAGTCACCGGCCTCCAACCTGACAAACGGTTATCCACCACTACTCTCTGGCATCTCCCATCCAGCCACTGTTGAATCCATTTTGCTACTTCAATATTATCCCTGACATCCTTGACATCTCCTCTGTACCTACTCCCCAGCACCTTAAACCTGTGTCCTCTTGTGGCAACCATTTCAGCCCTGGGAAAAAGCCTCTGACTATCCACATGATCAATGTCTCTCATCATCTTGTACAGCTCTATCAGGTCACCTCTCATCTTCCTTTGCTCCAAGGAGAACAGGCCGAGTTCACTCAACCTATTCTCATAAGGCATGCTCCCCAATCCAGGCAACATCCTTGTAAATCTCCTCTGCACCCTTTCTACGGATTCCACATCCTTCCTGTAGTGAGGCGACCAGAACTGAGCACAGTACTCCAAGTGGGGTCTGACCAGGGTCCTATATAGCTGCAACATTACCTCTCAGCTGCTAAATTCAATTCCACGATTGATAAAGTCCAATACACCATAGGCCTTCTTAACCACAGAGTCAACCTGTGCAGCTGCTTTGAGCGTCCTATGGACTCGGACCCCAACATACTTCTGATCCTCCACAACCTTTGTGTCATCAGCAAACTTACTAACCCATCCCTCCACTTCCCCATCCAGGTCATTTATAAAAATCATGAAGAGTAAGGGTCCCAAAACAGATCCATGAGGCACACCACTGGTGACCGACCTCCATGCAGAATATGACCCATCTACAACCACTCTTTGCCTGCTGCGGGCAAGCCAGTTCTGGATCCCCAAATCAATGTCCCCTTGGATCCCATGTCTCCTTACTTTCGCAGTATGCCTTGCATGGGGTACCTTATCAAATCCCTTGCTGAAATCCATATACACTACATCTACTGCTCTTCCTTCATCAATGTGTTTAGTCACATCCTCAAAAAATTTAATCAGGCTTGTAAGGCACGATCTGCCCTTGACAAAGCCATGTTGACTATTCCTAATCATATTATACCTCTTCAAATGTTCACAAATCCTGCCTCTCAGGATCTTCTCCATCAACTTACCAACCACAAGGAAAGACTCACTGGTCTATAGTTTCCTGGGCTATCCCTACTCCCTTTCTTGAATAATGGAAAAACATCCACAACCCTCCAATCCTCCAGAACCTCTCCCGTCCCCATTGATGATGCAAAGATCATCGCCAGAGGCACAGCAATCTCCTCCCTTGCCTCCCACAGTAGCCTGGGGTACATCTCATCCAGTCCCGGCGTCTTATCCAACTTGATGCTTTCCAAAAGCTCCAGCACATCCTCTTTCTTAATATCTACATGCTCAAGTTTTTCAGTCTGCTGCAAGTCATCACTACAATCACTAAGATCCTTTTCCATGGTGAATACTGAAGTAAAGTACTGAAGTACCTCTGCTATTTCCTCTGGTTGCATACACACTTTCCCACTGTCACACTTGATAGGTCCCATTCCTTCACGTCTTATCCTCTTGCTCTTCACATACTTGTAGAATGCCTTGGGGTTTTCCTTAATTCTGCCCACCAAGGTCTTCTCATGCCCCTTCTGACTCTCCTAATTTCCTTCTTAAGCTCCTTCCCAGTAGCCTTATAATCTTCTAGATCTCTAACATTACCTAGCTCTCTGAACCTTTTGTAAGCTTTTCATTTCTTCTTGACTAGATTTATTACAGCCATTGTATACCACGGTTCCTGTACCCTACCATAACTTCCCTTTCTCATGGGAACGTACCTATACAGAACTCTACACAAATGTTCCCTGAATATTTGCCACAGTTCTTCCGTACTTTTCCCTGAGAACATCTGTTTCCAGTTTAAGCCTCCAATTTCCTGCCCGATAGCCTCATAATTCCCCTTACTCCAATTAACTGCTTTTCTAACTTGTCTGTTCCTATCTCTCTCCAATGCTGTTGTAAAGGAGATAGAATTATGATCACTATCTGCAAAATGCTTTCTCACTGAGAGATCTGACACTTTACCAGGTTCACAATTTGGATGACAGATTTGATGACTTAGTCGTCAAGATTACGGACAATACAAAGATAAATGGAGGAGCAGGTAGCATTGAGAAGAAGAGATTCTTAAGAAGGACTTGGACAGATTGGGGGAATGGGCCAAGAAATTTCAAATGGAAAAGGGAAGTGTATGCTCATGCACTTTGGTAGAAGGAATAAAGGCACGCACTATTTTCTAAACTGAGAAGTGCAAAGGGTCTTAGCAATCATCATGAAGGATTCCCTAATGTTTAACTTCCAGGTTGAGTCAGTGATGGGCTGGCAAATGCAATGTTAGCATACACTTCAAGAGGGCTAGAATATAAAAGCAAGGATATAATGCTGAGACATTGGTCAGACCACATGGAGTATTTTGAGCAATTTTCCACACTATCTAAGATAATATGTACTGCAATTGGAACGGGTCCAGAGGAGGGTCACAAGAAAGATCCTGGGAATGAAGGGGTATGAGGAGAGTTTGATGGCTTTGGAATCCAGAAGAATGAGGGGTGATCTTATTGAAACCTATGAAACATTAAAAGACCTAGATATAGTGGCTGTGGAGAGGTTGTGGGGAAGTCTAGAACCAAAGGCCGCAGTCCAAAATCCCTTCAGAACAGAGGTGAGGAGGCAACACACTCAAAATGCTGGAGGAACTCTGCAGGGCAGACAGCATCTATGGAAAAGAGTGTAGTCGATGTTCCTCCACTCCTGTTTGAGAGATGATGAGGAATTTCTTCAGCCAGAAGGTGGTGAATATGTGGAATTCATTGCCACAGGTGGCTGTGGATGCATTGGGTATATTTAAAGCAAAGGTTGATTTGTTCTTATAAATTAGTAAGGATAACAAAAGTTATGGGGAGAAGAAAGGAAAATGCTGATGAGAGAGCTAATACTGTCTCAATTTAAAGGCAGTTTTAAGGTGCTTGGAATTAGGTTATGCAGAGAGTGGTGAGTGTGTGGAATGGGCTGCCAGCAATGGTGGTGGAGGTGGTAACGATAGGGTCTTTTAAAAGACTCCTGGATAAGTATATGGAGCTTAGAAAAATAAAGAGCTATGGGTAACCCTAGGTAATTTCTAAAGTAAGTACATGTTCAGCGCAGCATTGTGTGCTGTAGGTTTTCTATGTACTATGTTCTAATAATTCAACCATGATTAAATGGCAGAATAGCCTAATTCTGCTCCTCTGTTTTGTGAACTTATGGTTTTATGGGGCACAGGCCAAAATAAAAAAGTGGAGGCATGGTGGGGGAGAGAAAGGAGGATGAGATGGCAGGTGATAGGTAAAGTGTTCTTACGGTTTTAAAACCAAGTAAGGTTTAGCTGGGTATGTGGAAGAGGGTGGACGAAGGATGAGGCTGGGGGGCGATAGCTAGAAGAGGGAAAGGGCTGAAGAAGAAATCTAATTGGAGAGATAGTGGGCTATGGAATAGAGGGAAGGGAGAGGGAAGCCAAAGGGAGTCGATAGGTCTTCTCTGGATGATGCCTGGAAGGAGGAGGTACAGGATCCTGAGGACACACACAGAACTTTTTAGGAACAGCTTCTTCCCCACCACCATCAGATTTCTAAATGGACAATGAACCTATGTACACTATCTCACTAATTTTTTTCATTTTATGAATATAGAAACATAGAAAACCTACAGCACAATACAGGCCCTTCAGCCCACAAAGCTGTGCCGAACATGTCCTTACCTTAGAAATTACCTAGAGTTACCCATAGCCTTCTATTTTTCTAAGCTCCATGTACCTGTCCAGGAGTCTCTTAAAAGACCCTATCATATCCGCCTCCACCACAATCGCCGGCAGCCTATTCCACACGCTCACCACTCCCTGCATAAGAAACTTACCCCTGACATCTCCTCTGTACCTACTCCCCAGCACCTTAAACCTGTGTCCTCTTGTGGCAACTATTACAGCCCTGGGAAAAAGCCTCTGACTATCCACATGATCAATGCCTCTCATCATCTTATACACCTTTATCAAGTCACCTCTCATCCTCTGTCACTCCAAGGAGAAATGGCCGAGTTCACTCAACCTGTTCTTATAAGCCATGCTCCCCAATCCCGGCAACATCCTCGTAAATCTCCTCTGCACCCTTTCAATGGTTTCCAAATCCTTCTTATAGTGAGGTAACCAGAACTGAGCGCAGTACTCTAAGTGAGGTCTGACCAGGGTGCTATATAGCTGCAACATTACCTCTCAGCTCCTAAATTGGAATTGGTAGCCACTGGGAGATTCTGCCTTTTGCAGTGGACAGAGTGAAGATGCTTTTTGAAGCAGCTCCCCATTCTACGTCATGTCTCACTGATGTAGCAGTGGGTTTATCTGTGCTACCAGCTTCTTACTATATCCCTCCTCCCCCATCCATTCACCTTATTTTACCTATCACTTGCCAGTTTTACTCCCTCTCCCACCACCCCCCCCAAACTTTCTTATTTTGGCTTCTACGCCCTTCATTTCCAGTCCTGATAAAGGGTCTCAGACTGAAATATTAACTGTTTATTTCTCTCCATAGATGCTGCCCTGACTTGTTAAGTTCCTCCAGCATTTTGTGTGTCTTACTGATTATTTATAGCATCTGCAGAATCTCTTCTGTCTGCCATCTAACTGTGAATCTGAATCCTCTTCCCACCATCTCTGCTGGAAGCTGAAGACCAATTCATTCCTGTGTTCTGACCTAATTCTCAAGGTCCCAAGACCATCTCTCTCTAACTCCCATCCCAACAGAATCTCCAACCACACACCCACTCGGCCTGTCTACTCAGTGACCCTGCTCCAAGTTATTATCTGAGACTTTCTTCAGCTCCACTGGTAACTCCATTATAGTGGAATATGAATGCCAAAGGCCTATATCAATAATCCCATTGGACCATAGTTGTGGCTGCATTAAAATATACTGTGGCTACACACATCACCATTTAATGTGTTGTTCCCAGCAGGAAACAACTTCTATACCAAAGATTTCTAAGAACATTAGCAATTATTATTGATGTGGTTAAGGGAAAGTGCTTTCACAGCAAGGGGCTTTATTGCTGTTATGAATTGTGACTACATCTTAAGTATATATGCATAATAATAATGAATTGGTCATCGCAGGTGCTGTCAAAACACAAGTAAATATTCTGATATCTAAAATCCCATCCCATTTTTAATTAGATCAGCCATCATTTTTAAAAACAGTGTGTTCCTCTAGAGAATGTTGACTTTGAATACAAAGTACTTCTTCATGTACAATTAATTTTTACTGAAAGTAACTGAAACCAAAGTCTTTGAAAACTAAATCTGAGAAGCTTTGCTTTAAAGCAAATGCATTCAAAACTATTCTGTGAGTTCAAGAATCTGTGAAGACATTTCTTTTATTTTTGTTTTATCAGTTTCTGATTATATTGAAATTTCCACTTAAAAATATGTTGGCCAGATTAAATTTCAAAACTGAAAGGATTTCAGTTTGGGAACCTAGGTTCCCAAACATAAATTTAAATATTGACTTCTAAATCCATTTTTATATGTTGTTTCTATCAACTTTTGAATTAGTTGATTCTTTTGTTATTTTATTTCCTGTCAGATTAAAAAGAGCTTCAAAAGGAACTTTGCTTGGACCCCAGGGACTTTGATTATAAAACAAATGGAGCCACTCTTTGTTTCATTTTTCACTTACGGCAGGGATAGACAGATGAATAGGCAGACAGCTGGAAAGGTTTAATGGCAATAATATACCTCCTCCCATTCCTTAAAAAGATTAAAATGTATCCCACAATGGTCTTTTCAATAGAGATTTCAAATATATGTGCAAACATATAGACATATCTGTTGGCTTACCTTTTGTTACATAATCTCTGTGGCATTCAACCCCATCAAAAATTTCCCTTTTGTTCTTTTATTCCCAACCTCAGTCTCTGCATATTAATCTCAAATGTCAAATCTTACCTCATAGTTGTTTTACATGACAGAGGAGGAGAGAGGCCATTCAGCCCAATAAATGCATGCTGGTTCTCAGAACGCTCCCATCAGTTTTCTACATATTTCCATGCAACGTGTTCTCTCTCGCTCAGTTCCCTTCTTCTCTTTCATGACAGGTCTTCCAAAGCATTTGGAAGAAAGCCAGCAGCAAAGTAAGGACTTCTAGCCAGCATCAACAATCGCACAGCCATAGCATCAGTTACTGTACATTGAAGCACAGAATGATGGAGTATGCTGAATGTGAGCTGCTGGGACATCTGAGCTCTTACTCAACTCCTCAACACCTCACTAAGGCCTAGGATGGTTACAGATTGTCTTGAAGTGGGGAAGGTATACTCATTGTATCTGCTCCATAGTTTTATGCCAGCCATTCATTTGAATGCAGTTTTTGACATAATTGGAAATAGACAATAGACAATAGGTGCAGAAGTAGACCGTTCGGCCCTTCGAGCCTGCACCGCCATTCTGAGATCATGGAAAAGATTAGTGACACTTCTTTATTTTATTATGTTTGATTAATTTGTAATAGGTGAATGAGATGCGTAACAAAATTTATAATACATTTGTTTTTTAAGTATTTGAATAATGTTTAGATTCTTATTATTTTTAATCTATTAAATGTCTTTGCTGATCAGATTTAGAAATTGTTGAAAAAGCCTTTGAACAGTGTGATCTGAGGGACTCATCGCCAGTTACTGCTCATGGCCAGTCTATCTCACCGGAAGCACATGAAGTCAATTGGAGGAACATGATCACAGAAGGGACGTGTAGCCATGGGAATAGCAGAATAGAATGGACCCATATCCTGGACTGGTTGGAATATGATCCGACCTATTAAGGCTGTCTCATACATCTCTGTTCTGCCTAACCTGATGACTAGTTCCAACATTTGCAGTTGTTATTCCAGTAACTGTAGTAATATGTTTTTCTATAATTTGGGAGGCTGGCATAAGGAAACAGAACAAAAGCTTGACAATCCTTGTCAATGCAACAGTCTTGGGCACAGAACAGAGCAAGTTCAAGAATGAGGCCTCCAGCTGGCTTACAACCTAATACAGGAAATAATGATGGTTTCAAGCTTTCTTTCCACATTCTCTGCATTTTTGTCACATTTGGTAAAGATAGAGTCTACACCCAAATGCTGCTCTACAAATTACTCGGTTTGGTGCTTGATTTGAGGCTGGGAAACTTGTGTGGTACCAGTCAGGAATGGGTTAATGGAGAGAAATAAAGAGGCTTGGGGGCAAAAGGAAGTCAAACATTGATTTAGATCTTGAGGAATAATGAAAATAAAATACTTTATGCCAACTGAGGACAAATAAATTGGATTGGAAAGAGGCAGCATGGTTTTGAATGAGATGGAGTTCCTGGATGTCATTAGCTGGAAAGACAACAACCATTTTATTGCAATGATTAAAACAGAACACGGCAAATGCTGAAAATGAGCTACCATGGATGTAAAGTGAATAATGGAACTATATACCATTAGCTGCATTCTTGGAAGCTGTATTCCCCTTATAAAGAACTAGCAGCTAAATATTTAAGGCAAAACTTCATTATTGTTGCCTTCAAAGCAGTCATTTCTGTTCAGAAAGTCATTTCAATATACAGCTTCATGAGCTGCAGTTCATTAATGAACCCCTTTGTGAACTGCTTTCACCAAATGTACACTTCTTCAGGTATCTCAAGTAGGAGTGCTCTGCCCTTTTTACAAAGAATACTATTTAATTGCAAATACCACAGGAATAAATAACACTGCTGTGTGTATCTGAATATCCTCTACTGTCTCCACACCACTTGGAATTGAATGACAATTAGTTACTAATGGTGCCAATATGTCTTCAACCAATTAAAGTTTCTTGATAAACATTCCCAGATGAAATAGTGGATACTGTGTAAGTATAGCTAAAACAACCACAGGTTGCAACATGCTCGTTTGCAACATAATACACGTATGGACGAATAATCCCTTAAAGAAAGTGGAGGACTGAATAGAGCCACTAAACGAAAACAATTCTGTATGTGCCTTGAGCAAAGTATTATTTTAGATGACTTGTAGGTACTACACTCACAACGTGAGACAAACAGGTAGCTTAAAGAATCTTCAGAGGTTTTATGAGCAAACTGCTCTGATCATCATGCTTCCTTCCTGAAAGCAGGGCTCATAACGCAGGTTTCCCGTGCCTAAAGCCAAAGTATAATAGTTGAGACAAAGCAAAACATTGAGGCCACAGCACTAATTAAGCAGGTTTTATGGTTAGAGCAAGTTAGGCAACTGCAGGCCCTATGAACCAGACAGCTGAAGATATGATCATAAATGTTGTGCAACAAATTCTATAAATTATGTCAAATTTAGGATGAGCCACCACATTCAAGAAATATCCAGTTCTTTGAAGAAATCACAGTCAAATGTGGGATTCCAGTAAGGTTCATGACGTTTGATGTTACTGCGCCCCAGTCACACCCCAAATTCATTAATAGAACAGGCTTAGATATCTGCTGTTGTGTTCAATGATATGATTGTGTTCCTAAAGGCAGTTGTACTCTGACCAGTCTGATCTACATGGCCTGAGTGAATCACTTATTTAGGGATTGCTTGCTGCACCTTTCATAGCTATATAATTGGGTAAACAATGGCAGGCCTGAAGAATCTAAATACTGACATTTAGTATCATGAATATCTGTGATGAGAGGGTTCTGCGAAGAACATTTATAGGAAAGCATTAATGAGTTTATTCAGCCTCAAGTAAAGTACTCATTCTGGCTCCGGGAATGGGGGGCTCTTAGTGAAACCTATTGAATATTGAAAGGGCACGATAGAGTGGATGTGAAGAGGATACTTCTTACAGCGGGACAAGAAGGCAAAGCCTTAGAATAGAGGAACACCCATTTAGAATGGAGGTGAGGAAGAATTTCTTGAGCCAGGGGGTGGTAAATCTATGGAATGCATTTCTATACATGGCTGTGGAAGCCATGTCATTGGGTGTATTTAAAGCAGAGGTTTATAGGTTCTTCACTAGGTAGGGCATCAAGGATATGGATGAAAGCAGGAGAATGGGGTTGAGAGGGGTAATAAGTCAGACATGATGGAATGGTGAAGCACTCTATGGTCTGAAAGGCCCGATTCTACTTTTATATCCTATAGAGTCTTATGGGACTGATCTTAGTTGTTTTTCTTCAGTGATACAAACAGCAATTGTTCAGATATATCAGTGGTCGGTCAGTGTCTGTGGAGAGAGACAAAATCAAAATTAATCCTTCAGGTTGATGACCTTATATCAGAACTGATAGAAGTTACAGAAAAAAATATATAAATTGCATAAAAAAGATGCTGGGAGATTGTGGGCAGAGTAAACAGAAAGGAAGAACTGTGATAAGCTGGAGGCAAGAAGATGGGAGAAATTTAATGACTTCCTATGATGGTGATGGCAGCTGAGAGAGGCTGCCGAAGTTCTGACTGGATTTCCATAGGGAAAGGTGACTGGAGTGTGAAAGAAATGATGGAATGCTTGAAAGGAGAATGTCTAATTACCTAGAAGCGTTCACTCAAATGATCAGGGTTTTCTTCTTATCTTCTCACCAAACCAAATGATTCCAGATGTATATACCTGTCTTTCTGACCTCCATTAAATGAGGCACATGATTATAACCTGATTATGAGCTCATAAGCCAGTTGATGAATAATGTCATGTCGAAGTGCAATATACTTAAACTTTTACTGTGAGCTGATTTTCCTGTGAAGCATAAAAATTACTTTTGGCACATCCCACTTATCCAATGTAGTATCACTAGGCTTGGGCGAGGTATGTATCTGCTAAGTTTCTCCGACTTAATTCTTCAGTCTTTCTCTGTTAGTACATAGTTAGAGCACAGAGGATGGCTCCAAGGGCTGTTTCGTGTTCTTTGTGTGAGATGTGGGAATGCTGGGAGAGCCCCAGCCCTCCAGATAACCACATCTACTCTGGGTGCACCAGGCTGCAGCTCCTCGGAGAACTTGTCAAGGAATTGGAGCCACAGCTCGATGACCTTTGGATCATACAGGAAAAGTGAGGAGGTGAAAGATAGGAACTACAGTGAGGTAGTCACCCCTAAGTTACAGGTGGCAGGTAGCTGGATAAATGTCCGGAGAGGGGAAGGAAATGGCAGCCAGTGCTGAGTGCTCATGTCCCTTCAACAATCAGTATATTGCTGTGAGGGGTGGGTGGGAAACGACCTACTGGGGGAATCACAGTGACTGGATCTCTGGCACTGTGGCTCAGAAGGGAATGGTAAGGAGAGGGCTGCAGTAGTGATTCCATAGTTAGAACAACAGTCACGAGATTCTGTGGGTGCCATAGAGACACCTGGATGGTATGTTGCCTCCCAGGTGCCAAGGTCAAAGATGACTAGGATCAGGTCCATGACTTTCCAAAGAGGGAGGGTGAGCATCCAGAAGTCTCAGTACGTATTATCATCTCTGACATGGTAGGAAAAGGGGGGTATTCCTCAAGAGAGAATTTAGGGAGCAAGGTAGAAAGCTGAAAAGCAGGACCACCAGGTTTGTAAAATCTGGACTGCTGCCTGCGCCATGTGCCAATGAGGGTAAGAATAGGATGCTTTGGCAGGTGAATGCGTGGCTGAGGAACTGGTGCAGGGAGCAGGGGTTCAGATTTCTGGATCATTGGGATCTCTTCTGGGGAAGGTATGACCTGTACAAAGGGGATGGTTTAGAATGAACCCAAAGGGGACTAATATCCTTGCAGGCAGGTTTGCTGGAACTGTTGGGGAAAGTTTAAGTCTAGGTAGCCTCCAACCTGATGGCATGAACATTGACTTCTCTAACTTATGTTAATGCCCCCCCTCCTCTTCTTTCCCCATCTCTTATTTATTTATTTATCTATCTATCTATTTATTTATTTTTCCCTTTTTTTCTTTTCACTCTTTTTTCTCTCTGTCCCTCTCACAATCAGTCTGCCTGTTCTCCATCTCCCTCTGGTGCTCCCTCCCCCTTTCTTTCTCCCTAGGCCTCCCATCCCATGATCCTCTCCCTTCTCCAGCTGTGAATCCCTTTTGCTAATCAGCTTTCCAGCTTTTAGCTTCATCCCTCCCCCTCCTGTCTTCTCCTATCATTTCGGATCTCCCCCTTCCCGTCTCACTTTCAAATCTCTTACTATCAGTTAGTCCTGATGAAGGGTCTCAGCCTGAAATGTCGACTGTGCTTCTCCCTATAGATGCTGCCTGGCCTGCTGCGTTCCACCAGCATTTTGTGTGTGTTGCTTGAATTTCCAGCATCTGCAGATTTCCTTGTGTTTGTGTGGGGAAAGTTTAACTGGTTTGGTAGGGGGATGGGAAACTGAGTTAGGGCTGAGTATGGGGTGTTTGGTATACAAGCAGAGGCAGTGTGTTGTGAGGTTGTCAGACATGACAGGCAGATGAGAGCAAAATTACAGCTAGTAGGATGAGTTGCAGTGTGACAGGGAGACAAAAGTAAAAAGGGTGACTGGAGGTGTTATATTTGGAGTAAGGTAGATGATCTTGTAGCGCAGTTAAAGATTGGCAGGTATTTCAATGTGGGCATCATTGAGTCGTGGCTGAAAGAAGATCATGGTTGGGAACTTATCGGCCAAGTTATACACATTGTATCAAAAGGTCCGGAGGCAGGTAAGCAGAGGGGGTGGTGTGGCTCTGTAACTAAAAAATGAAATCAGATCCTTAGATAAGAGCCCATAGTATTGTAAGCAAGTTATTAGCACGGATAGAGCATTCTCAGATTGGCAGGAGGCAATGTGGGAATAAAGGTAGCCTTCTCTGATTGTCTGCCGGTGTCTAGTGGTGCTGTGCAGGAGTCGGGGTTGGGACCACTTCTTTCTATGATGTATGTTAATGATTTGGATGAGGGAATTGATGGTTTTGTGGTCAGGTTTGCAAACGATACGAAGATAGGTGGAGGAGCAGGTAGTGTTGAGGAAGTAGGGAGGAGGCCAAAGGATTACACAGGTTAGGAGAATGGGCAAAGAAGTGGCAGATGGAATACAGTGTCAGGAAGTGCATGGTCATACATTTCAATAGAAGGAATAAAAGCACAGACTATTTTCTTCAAAGTGAGAAAATTCAAAATTCCAAGGCACAACGTGCAGAGTTCCCGAATTGTTAACATGCAGTTTGAGTCAGTGGTGAGGAAGGAAAATGGAATGTTAGCATTCGTTTTGAAAAGACTAAGTTAGAAACAATGATGTAATGCTGAGGTTCTTTAAGGTACTATTGAGCCCTCACTTGGGGTATTCTGAGCAGTTCTGGGCCCCTTGTATGCTGACCTTGGAGATGGTTTAAACGAGGTTCACAAAAATGATTCTGGGAATGAAAGGCTTATAATATGAGGAGCATTTCATGGCTCTTGGCCTGTACTCACTGGAATTTAGAGGAATGAGGGAGGGGATCTCATCGAAACCTGTTGAATGTTGAAAAGACCTAGATAGAGTAAACGTGGATAGGATGTTCCTATAGTGAGGGAATCTCAGGACAGAGGGCACAACTTCAGAATAGAGGCACATCCATTTAGAACAGAGATTAGGAGGAATTTCTTTAGCTGGAGGGTTGAGAATCTGTGGAGTTCATTGCCACAGGTGGCTGTGCAGGCCAGGTCACTGGCAGAAGTTGATGGATTCTTGATAAGTCAGGGTGTGAAAGGTTATGGGGAGAAGGCAGGAGAATGAGGCTGAGAGGGAAATGGATTAGTTATGATCCTATGGTGGAGCAGGATACACATTAGGCAAAATGGCCTAATTTTCCTCCTATGTCTTATGGTCTTATTTTGATTTCTGACATAAGTAAAATGCTGATTTGTCCTGAAACTCTGTGGAAGTAGAAGATTTGGTCATGGAATGGAAAGAAATTCTCATACACTCACATATCTGACTCAAGAAATATGTTTCATTGATTTTAATGCTTAAAGACTTCGATCAATTCCTGCACATCTTGATGGGACAATCAAACTATAGACCATAGTTGTAATGAATATACAACATTCTTCTTCTCCTTTTAATGTCATCATATCATTCAGCCATCTCCACTTCAAGACAAGTTAATAGAAAATAGAATGATTCACCATCACTTTCTGGTTTCTGCCTCATGTTCTGTGGTAACCCATAACAAACTGGTCCACATAAAAAAATCCTCCAGTCAAAGTCTAACAGCTGGTTTAGGCATAATGAATAATTATGATACGATAGGGGGAGAACAAATAAAGGAGTAAATGAACAGGATTTCTCTTGCTATTAACACCATTAACTCTGCTTATGCCCCACACAAGCCTTTTCTCTTCCACCTTCATTTTATCCAAACAATATGCTTTTCTGTTTATTTCTCCTTTGTGGGTTTATCTAATACCCCCTCAGATACTCCATCTGGTAGTAAGTTCCTCATTGTCATCCTCTTTGGGTAACTAATCCTCTGCTGAATTTATTAGTGGTTATCTTATATTTATAAATTTTTATTTTGGTCCAACCTAGAAATAGAAAGATCTTCTTTATCTCTTTAACATTTCAAATCCTTAATCTCAATTAAGAGTTCAACCAAGTTACTCCTCACTTTGCTTTGCCATAGAAAGGAGCCTCAATTTTTCTGGCTGATTGGTGCCACAAACACAACCTCTCACTCAATGTCAACAAAACTAATAAACAGATTATTGACTACAGGAAGTGGAAACCAGAGGTCCATGAGCCACTCCTCATCAGGGGATCAGAGGTGGAGAGGATCAGCAACTTTAAATTCCTTGGCATTACCATTTCAGTGGATCTCTCCTGGGTCCAGCATGTAAGTGCCATTACAAATAAAGCATGGTTAGCAATTCTACTTTCTTATAAATTTGCGCAGACTTGGCATGTCATCTAAACTTTGACAAATTCTATAGCAACCTGTGCATTGGAGAGTATACTGACTGGTTGCACCATTCCCTGGTTTGGGAACATCAGTTCCCTTGCATGGAAAAACCTACAAAAAGTAGTGAATATAGCTCAGTCCATCACAGGTAAAGCCCTCCCCACCACTGAGCACATCTACAGGGAGCTCTGTTGCAGGAAAGCAGCATCTATCATCAAGCACCCCCACCATCCAGGCCATGCTCACTTCTTGCTGCTGCCATCAGAAAGGAGCTCCAGGAGTTTCAAATCCCTCACCACCAGGTTCAGGAACATTTATTACCTTTCAACCATCAGGTTCTTGAACCAGAAGTGTTAACTTCACTCACTGATTCCACAATCTATGGGCTCACTTTTAAGGACTCTACAACTTGTGTTCTTGATATATATTGCTTCTTTATTTATTATTCTTACTCTTATTTTTGTACTTGAACAGTTTGTTGTCTTTTGCACATTGGTTGTCCTTCTTTGCCAGGTGCAGTTTTTCATTGATTCGATTGTGTTTCTTTGTGTCTGCTGTGAATGCCCACAAGAAAATGAATCTCAGGGTGGTATATGTACTTCATTAATAAACTTACTCTGAACTTTGAACTTCAACTTATTCAACCGTTCATGATTCATGTAACCTTTCAGTTGAGTGAATCTATTTGGCATTTACTATAATACATTTTATATAATAATGATTGTAGAACTCATCACATTTTACTAAATGCAGTCAAACCAAGATAAGATGCGTTAAACACTGCTTCCTGAATAACTCTTCGAATAAGATCAAAACATTTTTTATGACTGGCTTTATTTACTTTGTTATCTTCATTAGTAGAAAGGATTACTTTCCTTTCTGTGTCACTTTCTTTATTTTAATTCTATTCCCTCCTGCCATTTAGTCATGTCAAATCAAGTTTAATCTATTGTCATTTAACTACATACATGTATAGAATATATATGACCATATTGTGTGTGTGGCCTCTGTCGGTCATGGTCGACCATGGGTACTGCGCCTCTGGTAGTCGCTGGCTTGTCGAGCAGCGTCGACTGTGGCTATTGAGGCCGATCCTGGAACGGTAGGCTCTGCCACAATTGCTACATGTGTAGGGCGTCGTGGAATTGTTGTCCGCTGTCCGCTGTGCTCTCCGCTCCTCAAACTGACTCAGGCATACCTTATTTCTGTATACCGAATAACCATATAAGGTAAACAGAAATTAGACAATGTTTCTTCGAACCTGGGTGTAAAGCACAGTAGTACACATGCATACATAACACATTATAACTTATGAAGGTCAGAATAAAATCTACAGATGAATCTCATATAAGCAACAAGCTAAAGTACATTAATATTAAATATCATAAGATACAGAGCAGATTAATCAGTGACACTTTGAATGCGATGCAACAGAGAGTGCAGAAGCCTAATAGCCTGAGGGAAGAAATTATTTCTCAACCTGACCTTTCTTGTTTTTATGCATCATAGATGGTAGAAAGTCAAAGAGGATGCTGGATGGATGGGTGGTATTCCTAATACTGTAACACCAAGGGTCTTGTGTACGCAGCACTCCTGATAAAAGTCCCCAATGGATAGTAGAGAGACCCCTTTGCTCCTCTCAGCTGTTCTCACAGTCCTTTGTAGGGACATCAGCTCTGATGCACGACTGCTCCCATATCAGGTGGAAATGCAACTTGTCAGGAGACACTCAATGGTGCTCCTGTAAAACACGGTTATGATATAAAAGCGGAGAGTCAAGAAGGTATTTCTGTGCAACATTCACAAAGTATGCAAGTCATGGGCCATCAGAGTTAAGCAAAACCTTGCCCTGCAGGTGTTATGATAGGGAGGCTTAATACCCATTCACCTGGTCGGCACTGACTCAGCAAACACCAGGTTGTAGCGATGTGCTACACACAGCGCTGAAATAACGACACGCAGTTGGTAAGTTGTTTGGAGACTAGTTTATTCAAACTTCGCTGTGCTGGCATTTAATCCCTAGCGCTCGCCCTCTCTGGGCGGAAATGACATCAGAGGTGCATTACCAAAGTCTCTCCCCAAGCGCTGGCTATCTGTGAGCCGGATCGCCTGTGCAGAAAGTGGGTCGCCACATAACCCCTCCACCCCAGAATCGGCGATACACCCCCCAATGTCCAGAGTCTAGATCAGCCTCTGTTTGGGAGGTCTGCCTCTGCGCCGTGGTGCCTGAACCTCGACCGGCTGTGCCAAGTCCACATGGGCTGGTTTGAGTTGGTCCACTGTGAAAACCTCCTCTCTCCCCCCAAAGTCCAGAACGTACGTGGACCCGTTGTTGTTGATCACCTTGAATGGCCCCTCGTATGGCCGCTGTAGTGGTGCCTGGTGTCCGCCCCTTCGTACAAACACAAACTTACAGTTCTGCAGGTCTTTGGGTACATGGGTCAGGGTCCGTCTGTGCTGTGAAGTCGGTACGGGGGCCAGGTTGCCGAGCCTCTCGTGTAGTCTGTCCAGGACTGCTGCGGGTTCTTCCTCTTGCCCCTTAGGGCTGGTATGAACTCTCCCGGGACAGCCAGGGGCGCGCCGTACACCAACTCAACCAACGAGGCATGTAGATCTTCTTTGGGCGCTGTGTGAATTCCAAGCAGGACCCAGGGAAGCCAGTTAGGTCCTCTCAGGCGGACCATGAGAGCCGACTTCAAGTGACGGTGGAAGCGTTCCACCAGTCCGTTCAACTGTGGGCGGTAGGCAGTTGTGTGGTGTAGCTGAGTTCCCAACAGGCTGGCCACAGCTGACCACAGGCTGGAGGTGAACTGGGCGCCTCTGTCGGAGGTAATGTGGGCCGGTACCCCGAAGCGTGCTACCCAGGTTGCAATCAGTGCTCGGGCGCAGGAATCAGCAGATGTGTCGGTGAGCGGGACCGCCTCTGGCCACCTCGTGAACTGGTCTACCATAGTTAGGAGGTACAGCGCTCCTCGGGACACTGGTAGGGGGCCCACGATATCCACATGAATGTGGTCGAACCTCCGGTGGGTGGGTTCGAACTGCTGCGGTGGGGCTTTAGTGTGCCGCTGCACCTTGGCTGTTTGGCACTGCGCGCACGTTCTGGCCCATTCACTGACCTGCTTGCGAAGTCCGTGCCACGCGAACTTGCTGGAGACCAGCCGGACAGTTATCCTGATAGATGGGTGCGCCAAACCTTGCATGGAGTCGAAAACTCGCCGCCTCCAGGCTGCCGGGACGATGGAGCGAGGTTGGCCGGTAGCCATGTCGTACAGGAGGGTCTTCTCACCTGGGCCTACGAGAAAGTCCTGCAGCTGCAAACCCGAGACTGCGGTCCTGTAGCTGGGCATCTCGTCGTCTGCCTGCTGCGCCTCCGCCAGTGCTGCATAGTCCACCCCCAGGGACAGGGCCTGGACAGCTGGTCTGGAGAGTGCGTCCGCCACGACGTTGTCCTTTCCCGAGACATGCTGGATGTCCGTCGTGTACTCCGAGATGTAGGTCAGATGTCGCTGCTGGCGAGCCGACCAGGGATCGGACACCTTCGTGAACGCGAAGGTAAATGGTTTGTGGTCCGTGAATGCGGTGAATGGCCTGCCTTCCAAGAAGTACCTGAAATGCTGGATTGCCAGATACAGTGCCAACAGCTCCCGGTCGAAAGCACTGTACTTGAGTTCGGGTGGTCATAGGTGCTTGCTGAAGAACGCCAGGGGTTGCCAGCGCCCCTCGATGAGGTGCTCCAGCACCCCACCGACTGCTGTGCTGGACGCGTCCACCGTGAGGGCGGTCGGAACGTCCATTCTGGGGTGCACCAGCATCGCGGCATCTGCCAAGGCTTCCTTGATTTTAACAAAAGCGGCCGCAGCCTCCTCATCCCAAGTAATGTCCTTGCCTTTACCCGACATCAGGGTGTACAAAGGGCGCATGATATGGGCTGCTGAGGGGAGGAAACGGTGGTAGAAGTTCACCATACCAACGAACTCCTGTAGGCCTTTGATCGTGTTGGGCCGGGCAAAGTGGCGGATCATGTCTACCTTGACGGGCAGAGGTGTTGCCCCGTCTTTGGTAATCCTGTGGCCCAGGAAGTCGATGGTATCGAAACCGAACTGGCACTTGGCCGGGTTGATTGTGAGGCTGAAATCACTCAGGTGGGAGTAGAGCTGGTGGAGGTGGGACAGATGCTCCTGACGACTACTGCTGGCTATAAGGATGTTGTCCAACTAGATTAACGCAAAGTCCAGGTCGCATCCCACCGTATCCATTAGCCACTGGAACGTCTGTGCAGAATTCTTCAGGCCGAACAGCATTCAGAGGAACTCGAACAGGCCGAATGGGGTGATGAGTGCTGTTTTGGGAATGTCTTCAGGATGCACCAGGATTTGATGGTATCCCCGGACGAGGTCTACTTTGGAAAAGATTCTTGCCCCGTGCAGGTTTGCTGCAAAGTTCTGTATGTGCGGCACGGGGTAGCGGTCTGGAGTTGTGGCCTCGTTCAGTCTGCGGTAGTCGCTGCATGGTCTCCAACCCCCAGCTGCTTTGGGCACCATGTGCAGGGGGGAAGCCCATGGGCTGTCGGACCTCTGTACGATCCCCAATTCCTCCATCCTCTTGAACTCCTCCTTCGCCAGGCGGAGCTTTTCCAGGGGGAGCCTTTGTGTGCAGGCATGGAGGGGTGGTCCCTTGGTCAGGATGTGGTGCTGTACCCCGTGTCTGGGCATGGCTGCCGTGAACTGCGGTGCCAGAATCGATGGAAAGTCTGCCAGGATTCTGGTGAATTTGTTGTCCAACAGAGTGATGGAGTCCAGGTGTGGGGCCGGCAACTTGGCTTCACCCAGGGAGAACGTCTGGAAAGTCTCGGCATGTACCAGTCTTTTCCCTTGCAAGTCGACCAGCAGGCTGTGAGCTCGCAACAAGTCCGCCCCCAGGAGTGGTTGGGCCACTGCGGCCAGAGTGAAGTCCCACGTGAACCGGCTGGCGCCAAACTGCAGCTGCACTGTGCGGGTGCCGTAGGTCCGTATCATGCTGCCGTTTGCAGCCCTCAGGATGGGTCCTGGCTTCCTGTTGCGGGTGTGGTACCCCGTCGGGGGCAAGACGCTCATTTCCGCTCCGGTGTCGACCAAGAAGCGGCGTCCCGACTGTTTGTCCCAGAAGTACAAGAGGCTGTCCTGGTGGCCAGCCGCCATAGTCATTAGCGGCAGCTGGCCCTGGCCCTGGCAGGGCGGGTGACAATGGTGGGCTTTTGTGCCTCACCGCTGGTGGTAGAAACACCACTGTTCACTGGCCTCCTCACTCCTGCCTCTGTGTTGTGTGCGCCCCCCTGCCGGGCCTGGTCTGGTCTGCTGTTGGGCACGTGGCCTGGTAATCTGACCAATGGATGCCATGCTCTCCCTCTTGGCTTTCCACAGCACGTCTGCCCAGGCCGCCACCTTCCAGGGGTCGCTGAAATCTGCGTCGGCCAGCAGCAGATGTCTGTCCTCGGGCAGTTGCTCTAGGAACGCTTGCTCGAATATGAGGCAGGGCTTGTGTCCATCAGCCAGGGACAGCATCTCGTTTATCAATGCTGATGGCAGTCTGTCTCCCAAACCATCCAGGTGAAGCAGGCGGGCACCCCGCTCACGCCGTGAGAGGCCAAAGGTCCCAATGAGCAGCGCTTTGAATGCTTCATATTTGCCTTCTTCCGGGGGCGACTGTATGAAATCCGCAACCTGGGCGGCCGTCTTCTGGTCAAGGGCGCTCACCACGTGGTAGTAACACGTGGAATCAGAGGATATCTGCTGAATCTGGAACTGGGCTTCTGCTTGGCTAAACCACACGCGTGGTCGCAGCGTCCAGAAAGTCGGCAGTTTTAGTGAAACTGCGTGAACAGATGAAGAATCGGTCATCTTTGGTCCAAATCCCGTTTGGACTGTCGGGGTCACCAATGTAGCGATGTGCTACACACAGCGCTGAAATAACGACACGCAGTCGGTAAGTCGTTTTGAGACTAGTTTATTCAAACTTCGCGGTGCTGGTATTTAATCCCTAGCGCCCACCCTCTCCGGGCGGAAATGACATCAGAGGTGCATTACCAAAGTCTCCCCCCGCGCGCTGGTTATCTGTGAGCCGGATCACCTGCGCAGAAAGTGGGTCGCCACAAGGTATCAAAAGCATGAGAAATTGTCAAAGCATCCTTCGAAACATCCACCATTGCTCCCGTACCTAAAAAGACCAAGGTAACATGCTGAATGACTGGTGTCCTGTCGTACCTACCTCAATAATAAGCAAATTCTTTGAGAGTCTGGCCAAGGCCTACATATGCAGCATGCTTACGCCCATACTGGACCCCCTACAATTCACCTACTGACACAACCGATGGACAGATGCCGCAATAGCCACAGCTCTACGCACAGTCCTTACACATCTGGAGAAGAGGGATGCTTATGTGAGAATGCTGCTCTTGGACTACAGTTCAGCATTCAACACCATAATTCCCTCCAGGCTCGACAAGAAGCTCAGAGACCTTGGCTTTCACCCTGTATTGTGCAGTTGGATCCTGGACTTCCTGTCAGATCACCAACAGGTGGTAAGAGTGGGTTCCCTCAACTCTGCCCCTCTAACCCTCAACACAGGATCCCACTCCTAAGGGCTGTGTCCTAAGCCCCCTCCTTTACTCTCTGCATACCCTTGACTGTGTCGCCACCCACAGCTCCAATCTGCAAATTAAATTTGCTGAGGACACTACACTGATTGGCCTAATCTCAGATAATGATGATGCAACCTACAGAGAGGAAGTCATCACCCTGACACAGTGGTGTCAAGAAAACAACCTCTCCCTCAATGTTGCAAAAACAAAGGAGCTGGTTGTGGACTACAGGAGGAATGGAGACAGGCTAACCCCTACTGACATCAATGGATCTGGGGTTGAGAGGGTGAGCAGCTTTAAGTTCCTCAGTATACACATCACCGAGGACCTCACGTAATCTGTACAAAATGGCTGCATATTGAAAAAGGCACAACAGTGCCTCTTTCACCTCAGACGGTTCAACACGTTTGGTATGGGCCCCCAAATCTTAAGAACTTTCTACAGGGGCACAACTGAGAGCATCCTGACTGGATGCATCACTGCCTGGTATGGGAACTGTACTTCCCTCAGTTACAGGACTCTGCAGAGAGTGGTGTGGACAGCCCAGCATGTTTATATTTGTGAACTTCCCACTATTCAGGACATTTACAAAGACATGTGTATAAAAAGGGACCAAAGGATCATTAGAGACCTGAGTTACCCCAACCACAATCTATTCCAGCTGCTACCATCCGGGAAACGGTACTGCAGCATAAAAGCCAGGACCAACAGGCTCCAGGACAGTTTCTTCCACCAGGCCATCAGACTGATTAATTCATGCAGATAAAATTGTATTTCTATGTTATTTTGACTATCCTGTTGGACATCCTATTTATTATAAATTACTATAAATCGCATATTGATTTAGACGGAGAAGTAACATAAAGATTTTTACTCTTCATGTATATAAAGGTGGTAAGTAATAAAGTCAATCCAATTCAGTTGAATCCTCTGGAGCTCTGTTGATTGGTCCTCAGAAGCTATCCACCAATACAAGGATTCCACAGTGTGACTTTTATTTCTCCACCCTTGTATGCTGGTTCCTCCCAAAACTATCCAGAAAACAATAAATGAAGACTGAATCTCCCAAGAAGCAGCAGAGAGAGCTGCAAGCACAGAAACAATTGTTAGAAGGACCATGCAAGGCCAGAAGATGGACTTATAGGAAGAAAGGCCCGTGAAGAGAGTTCCAAACACAGGTTCCAACTGGAATTAACAGGGTGATTAACTTGAAAGAGCTTGCTCAATACCAAAATAAAAAGCGAACATGGCAGTTCCTTTATTTTGTTTTCAGCTTTTCATGAGGTTCATTATTCCCAGCACCTGTTTAGCATTCTGAGGGTGAGGGAGGTGGTATTCAGCATCACTGCAACGTGGAATCAATTCACCACTATCTGTAATGTCAGAGCCAAAATTCAAGGTGGTACCGAACACAACTTCTGCTTTATAACAGATGTTAAATGTAAGTGATATTGAAATTGAATTGGTTGTCGACTCAAACTTCTATGTACAGCATTCTAAAAATTATTAACTTAGTCTAACTACTCCATAAGACCTTTAAATTATTTTCTGGATTGAAATGGGACATGTCCAAGTTAAAATCCATTTTGTGTTCAATGACATTTAGATGGAGTCAACAGCCATGAAGTTCCATTTACAGAATGAATAGGATCTGATACTCTAGAAACCAGCTTAATGAAAGAATGAATCATACATTGTACAAGTATGTACCTACTTGTACATTAAAAATTTACATTCCTCACACCTGAAAATATTACATGCTTCAAAGTGTCATGTTGGTAATGTGACACACTTAAACGAGTCTGACAAACTCACACAAAATATTTGCAAATTTGCACACCAATCTATGAACTCACCAGTATATTGAAGATAATAGAAAGCAAGTGGGAAAGAAAAACATGTGACAGAGATTCCTTCAAAATAACAGCATGGTAATAATGAATGCCACAAGGGGTTTCCTGAAATGCTCTCTATGGGAGAGGTAGATGACAAGACTGTCCAAAGTAAGTAATCAGATCCTACTTCCTACTGTAACACAAGTCATTTCAGAAAAATGTGGAGATTTAAACTTGAAGCCTGGAGGTTTAATTGCATTCCTCAGTAGGGAAGGAAACAGCTGAAATGAAACTGGTTGAAATTAGATTACAAGACTTTAATCTAGTTGAACACTTTGCACAAAATCATAAACTAAATGTATGACACTTAAAAGGCATCTGAATTCATTTGCTATTTCTGGCATTGGGCAGAACACTTCTTCTCATCTGATGGTGACATATTTCTTCTGCTGTTACCATTGATAAACAGCAGAATGACACAATCATGTTTTTTCTTAGTTGTATTTCTTTTTTCTGATGCAATTAATATACTAACGTGAGTACTTCTGAAAACATTCATCTGAGCTTTGTTACGAACCCCGTAACTGGGTCACTTACCAGCAAAGATAGAGAGGTCCGTTGAAGTCTGATGGTACTAATTTTAACAGTATTTATTGGTAAAAATACACAAAAATAATATCAATGCAAACATACAGATAATATACATTGTCAATACTAACTCTAAAGGTGCAGGTATAATAATAATCAATAAGAAATAAGCTCTATCGTTGTCTAGGGGATAATGTATTGTCCGATGGAAATATAAAAAGTCATTCAGTTCAGGCAGGCTGCAGCCTTTGGTTGGAGTCAAGAGAGGGATTTTTGAAACTTGCCAGCTTTTCCTTTTTATGATGTCGATCCTTTGAAATTTCGTTGGTGTCCACTCCTTTAGCTAAGTCATTCTTCCGTGGTACGGCCGCCAATCCCAGGCAAGGGAAAGGACGCACGTGGGCCCCACCGGCTGTCGCTCTTAAACGCTGTCACGGGATTTCTTAACGTTTCTCCTGGTGCGTCTAAAGGGGTTGTTCCCCAGACCCTCTTTTATCCTTACTCACGGAGTATCAGATGTCAATCAGGTTGTGATGATGCAATCCCTCAACCAGCCCACTCTGGTCGTCCCCTGAGGGTTTCAATGAATAGTACAGTACTCAATACACAATTCCGTCTCCAAGAGACAGTGGCTGTTATCAGTGGCTTTGTATCGCGGAGGCCAGGACACATTCCAAACGTCTCTCTCTCATTTCCTGGGTCCCAGACCAGAATTAATAGCGATCTTGCGATTCTCAAAAAGGAGGGGGCTACTTTGTACCCTTCGGCCCCTCAGAGTTTTGGCACATTCGTAACAGCTTGCTGTATCAGGCAAGTATAAATGACATTGTGTTCTAAGTATTAGAATCACATAATGGTTGCAACCAACATGGAGGAAGCCATTTAGACCATCAAGTCTTTATCAGCTCCCTGTAAGAGTAATCCAGCCCAAAGCTTTCCAGTCTGTTTTCCTCAGAAATCCTTTTGGGAAAAAATGTATATTCCTTTCAGAATCATGCCATTTTGAAAATATTTAAAATTATGATATGTTGCAAAGGTAACAAAGATGATGAAGTTCACTACCACCTGCAAGGAACATAACACTTAGCCATTTATGGCAAAGTGTGTTCGTAGACCAAGTGAAGACCATGGGCTCCAGAACATGAGATCCTCTCCTGCCTTCCTCCATCTGCCTCTCCATATATTTTGTCCTTCTGGTTCTTTACCTGTCACTGTCTCCCAACTCCACCCTGCTCACCTCCCCTTCCTGGCACTGCCTGCTATCTCCACACCCCTACACAACCCACCAATCAACTTATACTTTTGTCTCACCATCTCCTTCTCTCTTGATACTGAAAATCTTGCCTCGCTATTTTCAGTCCTGATGCAGGGTTTCAAACCAAAGCATGTACAGCTCCTCACTGCCCATGCATGCTGTTTGACCTGCTGAGTTCCTCCAGGTGATTATTTGTTGCTCCAGATTCTAGCGTCCACAGTCATGTGTGCCCTCATCGGAGACCCTTGAGACCCTATGAGGCACGTACAGTCTACAGTAGGCCACAAGAAGTATCAACACTGTCTCCACAAAATCCTTCAATTCCATAGGCAGGTAAGAGGAACTATTATCATGACCTCACAGTAATAAGTATATTAGGCTGCTGGTTATCAATTATACTTGGCGTTCAACATCATTACTCCCTGACTACTAATCAATAAGCTTCAAAACCTGGGTCTTTGTATCTTACTCTGTATCTGGATCCTTGACATTCTCATCTGGAGATCTCAATCAGTATGGATCAGTTGAAATATTTCCTCATTGACAATCCCTTCCCCTACCCTCTAATCCTTCTATCAATTACTTTAAAATTGGGGACATCACGTGATGACATAGGATCGAGACGCAGGGACCCAGCTCTCCCGTAAAAAGTTAATAAATTAATGTTTAAATGAAGAAAAGTTAGTCAATACTTTCTAAAAGTTACTTATAAACGACTCCGGACTGTGTCAAGCTATGCCTCAAGGAAGGAAGATGAAGAAAACTAATACCGGGAAGACTACGCAAGTTGGAACAAGAACAAGGCCCACGTCTACCGAGGAACCGCGGTCTCAGGTACATTATATCACCGGCGATACGGAACAGGAGACTGTGGCAACACTGGCCACTTCCAAAGGAAAAAACCATCATGAACTGCGCAAACGCGAAGGATGGAGCATGCGCAAATGGGAGCAACAAAAACTACAAAGCCCAGCTACCACTGCAACTGAAAGTGATAGCGAATCGGAGGGAGAGTCAAATCTCTCGGAAGGATCAGATGAAGAAAGAGGTAAAAGTCCTTCTAGAAATATAGAAAAGACTTTGAGGCAAATAATGCGTAAATTAGACACATTAAAAGTAATTAAAAATAATCAAAAAATACTCGAAAAAAAAATGACCAATATGGAGACTATGCTTGATAAAATGACAAAGAGACAGGAAAAAATGGAAAAAAGAATTACGGACTTGGAAACTACAACGGAGGACATGGTTGAAAGAATGGACAAAATGGAAAAGGAAAATACTGCTTGGACATCAGAAAGAAAACAATTTATGGAAAAAATTGATAAGCTTGAAAATCTCAGTAGACGAAATAATATTAAAATTGTTGGACTTAAAGAAGATATAGAAGGAGAAGATCCAATAATTTTTTTTCAAAAATGGATTCCTGAAAAATTGGAAATGGAAAGAGAAACTCCAATTGAGATTGAAAGGGTGCATAGATCTTTAAGGTCAAGACCTCGAGCTGATCAAAACCCACGATCAATTTTGATAAAATGCTTACGATACCAAGACAAAGAAAAGATCCTGAAGGCCGCTGCCCAAAGTGCCAAAAATAGAAACGGGCCACTGATGATAGCAGGGAAACCAATTCTTTTTTATCCTGATATAAGTTACAACCTGTTGAAGAGAAAGAAGGAATTTAACCCAGCGAAAAAAGCCTTATGGGAAAAGGGTTATAAATTTACAATGCGTCATCCAGCAACACTGATAATTTTTTTGGAGGAGGGAAAAAAATTTTTTTCCGATTATCGAAAAGCGGAGGAGTTTGTACAAGAACTTCCATCTATTCGCTAATTACACATAGAGGCTTCCAAACGTAATGGATTAAAGATGAAGATAGACCCAAGGAACAGAAGTGATGGACATTTATGGATATTATAGGAGAGAAAAGCAAAATTTTAGAAATACTAAATGAGAATAGTATTTTTTTTTCTCTTCTTATACATATACTTTTTTATGTTGCGGGGGGGCTGGGAGGCTGTGGATCGGTTACTGCGGGATTCACGTGTGTAATCATGGCGGTTGCCATGACCCGTACAGCAGAGGGGGGTAATGTTGTGTCTTTTTTCCACAACATTAGTAGGGGGGTATTTTTTTTTCCTTTATATTCTAATTTTTTTCTATCTTTTTGCCTGGATGATTGGTGGGGACACACATAGCAACATGGAGATTTTTATAAAGATTTCCCAGGATACCACGAAAGTGGAAAGATTAGGTATTACTATAGATTGGAGTAATATAATAAAAAAAATAATGACTAATCTACTAAATTTTTTTAAGTTTTAATGTTAATGGGCTTAATGGGCCAGTAAAAAGAAAAAGAATTTTAACATATATTAAAAAAAATGAGAACTCCGTGGAGCATGTGGGGATCTTCCAACATCCAGGCATTCCCTTTTTTTTTCTTTCTTATTTTTTTAATAGGGATGTTAGGGGGGAGGGGGGCTGGGTAACATTTTTTTTTCATGCACATTTATTCTGTAACTATTTGAAAACAATAAAAAAAAGTTTTAAAAAAATTACTTTAAAATTTGCACCCTTCATTTTTGGCTCCTCTGCAGACAGAAATAGGACATTTTTATATACCTCCACAATTTTATAAACCCCAGTTATGTTTCCTATCAGCCTCCTCTCTTCCAAAGTGATCAGCTCCAGATATTGATTGTTTCCTCACAGCTATAGGCTTCCAGTTCTGGCTAAAACTTTATATATCTCCTCTGCATATTTTCCGGTGCAATTGTATTTTTCCTAAAACTATGCAATAATTAAGCTATGAGATAACTGGCAAGAGACTTCCAGAAATGCAGGGCTTCAGCATGGGGCAAAGTTGGAGCGTTTCAGTGCAGAATGCTTTGCCCTGCACACTACAGTGAGCTGGCAGCACGATGCTGAACTGAACGAAACAGTATTACTGGATGTCTGGTGTGATGTTTGATATTCTGTGTGATGCCTGCTTGCATTTTGCTGTTTGCGCAATTTGTTCTTGGAGTGTTTGATGTTTTCTTCAACGGGTTCCATGGTGTTTCTTTGTTTTGTAGCTGCTTCTGGGAGGACAAATCCCAGAGTCGTGTTCTGTATATATACTTCAATAATGAATGTACTTTGAATCTTTGAAAAGACCTTGGGACATTCTTAAATGCAAAGGTGCAATACCTTTACAACTTTTAAGGCCCCTACTCAGAGTGAAGAAGGAAGGCAGCAAACACTTCAAGCCAACCATATGATGGAAGAATATGGAATCCCAAGGGAAACTGCGGAAGAAGAGCAACCTTCTCATCTGTGGGAGAGTCCATGGGAACCACGTTTCCCTCACCAGCTCCCTCAGAACCTATGGAATGGGAATGGAGGCAGGTCATCCCTCTTACCAAGGGATTGAGTAAGAAGAAGCAACAAAGTTTAATATTTGTGTGTGTGTGTGTTTAGTTTCAACAATATTAACCCAAAAGGGAACATCTAGTAATGGGAAACTACCCAGACGATGTGATATTTTTTCTTATCTGGTTGGTTTCTGTCCGGCATCCTATTATGGAAATGAAATAATTTTTCAACTGGATTGGAGCTACAGCAGTTTCGTTTCCACATTTATATGAATTGCGTTAAATTGCTAATGTCATATTTACAATTTTAAATATTGACAACTCTGTTTGAATGCCAATTTAAAAAGTGAAAGTAACTGAGATTTAGAGGAAACGATAATAAAACTTGACTTTTCCGGTGCTCTTGGTGGTAGTGGCCTCTCCAGGTCCAACAAATGGTGAAAATGTTTGTCTTAACCGTTTTTCATGTGATTGCAAGATCCTGTTGGTCATTGGTTATGTAGTAGTGTAGGGCTCCGTTAGTCTCGATAGACCATGGATTTGCACCTTGGAAAGATTCCAGGGCAAGGTTTTTTTTAATGGAAGACCAGCAGTTGCCCAAGCCGCAAGTCTCCCCTCTCCACACCACCAATGTTGTCCAAGGGAAGGGCATTAGGACCCATACAGCTTGGTACTGGTGTCATTGCAGAGCAATGTGTGGTTAAGTGCCTTGCTCAAGGACACACATGCAGCCTCAGCCAAGGCTCGAACTAGCAGCCTTCAGATAACTAGACAAACGCCTTAACCACTTGGCCACGCACCAACACATCATTGGTTATATAACATACCTCAATTCTGTTTCATTGGTTCATTGGAAAGACTGATGGCGGGGAAGCTGTGTGGCCACAGATGTTTTGCTCAATAGGTCCAAACACCGCGGCATCACCTATTACAGTAGAAGAGGCACCAGGAACATTTTGGGAAAGAACAGGGTACAGTGAGCATGCTGGAATCTGTTCTGGTTTGGAGGCTGTCCCAGCAGGGCTGCTCTCCAGTGTTCACTGACGGTAAGACAAGCTGATTGTCATCATCTGTGGCAGACCTAGTGCAAGACAAGCTGATTTGCATTTGAGACTGCAAATTGGGGGATTGCTGCACACTTGTTCTTGCAGAAATGTGGTTCCAGGACAGCATCCCATACACCATCAATCTTCCAGGTTGAGCCACTCAGGGACTTGGGCTAATATTATCTTTGTGACTGTGTGTACTTTTGTTACTATGTGTGCTGTGTGTGACTTTTTTTTTGTGACTCCAGAGGAACACTGCTTCATTTAGCTGTAAACATGTGTCTGGTTGAATTACAATTAAACTTGAACTTGAAAGAAGTATTTTTAATAAGAAATATTAGGAAGCATAAGAGGAGAATGTTGGTGATGTGATTATACACAGAAAATTGGCAAGAGGAACACTGAGAGTAAAGGCAGGTGGTTGATATATGTTTTAATACATGATGTATGAACAGATGGCTAAACTACAGATGGTCAATCAATAGGCAGATTTCCATTGGAGGGATATCAGTTTCTGACTGAAATATCAACCATGGAGTTTCCATAAATTACTCAAAATTCACTCTCAACGTTTAAGGAACAGCTTCTTCCCCTCCTCCATCAGATTTCTGAACAACCCATCCATGCTATCTCACTATTACTCCTTAGCAATATTACTTAATTTGATTAAAGTTATCATGTTTTTTGTCTTGTGCAGTGGTGCTTTCAAAGAAAAAACAAATTTCACAGCATACTGTATGTCAGTGACAATAAACCTAATTCTGAAATCCTTAGCTTTTTATAATCTTATGTACTTTTCTTTTCTCTTTTGAAGGTCTTAAAACACTTCCTAAGAATTAATTTGGATTTGTTTATCATATGCCCACAGCTGTCATTGAATAAATATTAAATTTATGAATAAAGCATTTTTTCTTTACTTTCTGTTTCTTCAAACCAAGTTCAGAGCAAGTGATTTAAAAAACAACTTATTTCAACAACTTTTGAGGAACTTATATTGAGATTGTTTTTCTTTAGAAAGGTTATGTGGGTTAGAGAGGAAGTGATAATAGACTTTTTGTACATTTGGAAAAATGAACGAAAATGTACTAAAGTCAATCCAATATATTACCTCCCACATAACACCATCAATCTTCTAACTATTCTCCATAAGAAATGATTTTTTGTTACAGAGGATCAGAACTAAAATAACATCTTGATTCTAACTGAAGGGCCTTTGATCTAAAATGCTAACATTGTTTCTACTTAACACAAGGACTTCCGCAGATGCTGGAAATCAAGAGTAACACATACACACACACACAATGCAGAAGGAACTCAGCAGGTCAAGCAGCATCTATGGAAATTAATGAACAGGCAGTGTTTTAGGCTGAGACCCTTCATAAGGATTGGAAAGAAAAGAGGAAGATTCCAAAATAAGAAGTGGAGGGAGAGGAAGGAGGACAAGCTGGAAGGTATAAGTGAAGACAGCTGAGCGGAGGAGCGGGATGAAGTAAGAAGCTGAGAAGTGATAGGTGGAGAAGGTAAAGCGCTGAATAAGAAAGAATCTGGCAGGAGAGGAGAATGGACCATGGGAGAAGGGGAAGGAGGAGCACCGGCAGAGGGGTTAGGCAGGTGAAGAGGCCAGGGTGAGAAATTGAAAAAGAGGGAAGTGGGAAGGGAAGAATTGCTAGAAATTGGAAAAATTTATGTTCATGCCATGAGGTTGGAGGCTACCTAGAAGGAATATGAAGTGCTGTTCGTCCAATCTGAGAGTGGACACAACGTGACAGAAGAAACAGCTATGGATTGTTATGTCAAAATGGGAATGGAGACAGAAATTAAAATGACTGGCTACCTGGAAGTTCTGTTTTTTGTGAATGGAACGGAGATGCTCAACAAATCAGTTCCCCAATCTATGTCTGGTCTCACCAGTAGAGAGGAGGCCACATCGGGAGCACTGGATACAGTAGACGGCACCAACAGATACATGGCATCCTCAGATGGAAGGACCTTTTGGGTCCCTGAACGGAGGTAACAGAGAGGAGAATGGGCAGGTGTAGGTCTTACGCTGCTTTCAGGTGCAATGTTTTGTAACTCCAAAACATAAAAAACTAATTGCAAGAAAAAGATGGTAGCCCATGGGAACAGGTTTAAGTTTGTTCATTACTGTAAGCGAGAGACGCACATGTGGTGTATGCGATTCATGTAATTTACATACGTACAACCCATAATGAATTATTTAAGAACGCTTACTCAAACAATATAATTACAACAGTTCTCAAAAACCCCTGAGATACTAAATACACAACATGCCTTCCTGCTCAGCTATCATTCCAACTCATTACAGATGCAACTCTATTTATATACACAATATGCAATATAACGCAACTGGACATCCACAGCATAGTCAATTTTAAATTGTGCCATTCAGGCCTAAAGATTTGATCACTGTGGAGGATTTCTTACTCTTGTGGGATAATGTCTTTCCTGACGGGGGGAGAGGGGAAGTCACTCTACTTGGCAGGAAAGATATATGGCTGTGAAATAATCACAGGTTATGGGGTCTCTGCTGTGATAGTTGTAGGAGATAACTCTGGGATGGCAGGAAGTGGTTCCAACAACTCTGGATGATATGAAACGAAATGTGTGAGTACAGGGTCTGATGTTTCCGTTTCCTTTATGTTCATTGACCTTAGAGCATCTACCACTACTTGAATTTTCTTTGCATACTTATGCAATCCTTCAGCATCGATAATGTGACTACAATAAGTGATACTTGGTTTAAAGAATTCACACTAGATGCATCAAGCTCTGAGTCCATAGTTTTCTAATTTTTTAACACTGTATTGAGAGTTTGGAGGTGTTCCTTGTTGTGGTCCTTACCCAGTAACAGTGGATGGCTAGGCACTGCAGCATCTTGTCCACAGCTTTCTGCCACAGTGCAAGTGCAGATGTTACTCCAAAACAACCACTGTTATAGTGATAAAGCCCTTCTTGAGTGTTTATGTTGAGAAACATTCTGGACTCTCCTTCCATCTCCATCTGTAGGTAGGCCTCAGCTGAATCCACATTACTGAAATGTTTCCCTCCAGAGAGGTTTGTGAAGATATCCCCTATCCCGGACAGTAGTATTGATCTACTTTCAGTACAGGGTTTACGGTGACCTTAAAATCACCAGAGGTCCTAACAGAACCCATCCTACTTGGCTACTGGGACTACTGGTGTTGCCTATGGGCTCCACTCAATCTTGAATAGAGTTTCTGCAGCCTCCATGCAATCAATCTCACTGGCTACTTCATCACAGGTGGTATAAGAAACCAGATGGGCTTTGTAAAACATTTTCATTAAGCACTATTTTACCCAATGCCATCTCTGAACACTTCTGTGGCATCATTCAGTGCCTTTCTTAATCTGATTTCATTTGACTCTGTTGCAAGGGATGTGGCATGCAAATGATGGATCTCCAATCAAGCTATAGTTGTCTCAGCCACTCATGCCCCACAATGGTGAATGTCCTATTTTTACCACACAAGCCCAATGTGGCTTTTTGGTTGTTGTGTTCCACTGTCATAATGTCATTCCCATAGGACTTATCTTTTCTCCAGTATAAGTTCTTAGTTGGATATCTGCAGACTTCCATTTAGTATCTTTGGCATGCCATTCAAACTCATTTTGTGGAATGACTGACGCAGCCGAGCCAGTGTCCAATTCCATTTTAATTCATTTACCATTCACTTCTGGTGTAAGCCCCATTGCTTGTCTATTGCCAATTTTGACACTCTAAATCTCAAGGCTACCCAGTGCTGTGTCAATCTCAATGCTATCAGATTTTTCATCAATAGCGTATAGATTAGCGCTCTTTTTCAAACTGATTCTTGACTTTTTTCCAGTTCCTCTTCTCTGTGTAGTACACTTATCTTCCTCTCTCTGACATGCTCTTAGTATGTGTCCTACTTTGTTGCATTTTCTGCAAATTTCACCTTTTAATCTGCATTGGTCAAGTGTATGTGAGTCCCTGCCACTATGGTAACACAATTTGTCCAGCCAAGCTGATCCCTGTTTAGACATTGCAATTTCATTCATGCTCACCTTCATTCCTGACTGCAATTCAGTTGCGTAGCCATGTGATACAGTTACTTCAACTTCTCTTTTAAGTGTAAGTTGTGCTTCATTTACCAGATATTTTTGAATGCTTGCTTGTGAGAATTCACAAACTAAAAAATCTCTCAGTGTATTGTTAAGCCAATTACTGAAATGAGAATGCTCAGAAAATCTCCTCAGTTCAGTCACGTAAGCTGAAATGGACTCACCCTCCTTTCGATTCTGCTTAGGAAACCTAAAGTATTATGCAATCGACAATGGTTTTGGTTCTAAATTTTCCCGCATTATATTCACCATAACAGCAAAGTTCATTTCAGCTTGCTTAGTTGAAGGAGTTAAACTTCTAGGCAATCTATATGCTATTAAATCCAATGCACTCGGCAAAATTGGCATGCATTTCTCATTGGCTATTCCATTTGCTTTACAAAAACTCTATTCACTCTGTATACCATATTCTATTATCTCTTGTGTAAACAAGCGCATCAATCTTTCTGACGTAGCCAGCCAATTTTGCTCTTTTTTATGATTATCACCTTTTGCACAGTTTATGAACCCATGAATTCTTCCACTTTCTGCCTTTTTTAAACTCGATCATTTTTCTTTTTTGCAAAGAAAACCTGCAGCTCCAAAGAAAAAAAAACATGTTGCGCTTTTTTTATGAATCAACCATTTCTTAAATGGATGCATGAAAGAGCACAGAAAGATTTGAGAGGCGTTCCCAGGGAAGGCTTGAAAGAGCCTTTTATTTATTTCATTTAGGCAATGAAAGAACAGGCACAGCTGGGGCTCATGCAGGTCCCCATGGCTAATCTAGAGAAAGTGGGAGGAATTGAAATGGAAAGTTTTGAGGGTGAGGACCAGCCCACCAAATGGCGGAGGGTGGTGGTGATTCTCCTTCTATATTTACAGCCTGGCCTGCTCAGTATCATAAAACATTTCAGCAGGCCCTTTGGTCAACTGTGTTCAGTCTGACCTCATATTCAACACGAGTGAATCTGCAGATGCTGGAAATAAATATAAACACAAAATGCTGGCAGAACTCAGCAGGCCAGACAGCATCTATGGGAGGAAGTAGTGACAATGTTTCGGGCCGAAACCCTTCATCAGGAGTGAAGTAACATGGGATGGTCGAGGGGGGATAAGAAGTGGTGGGGGGGAGGGATAAAGTAGAGAGCTGGGAAGTGACAGGCTGGAGGGAAATGGGCTAGGGGGAAGGTGGAGAATTATGGGAAATAAAAGAGAAAGAAAGGTAGGGCTGGGGGGAAAAAGAGAGAGAAAGAGAACCAGACTAAAATAATTGATAGGGATGGGGGGTAAGGGGGGGGGCAGGGTTATCAACGGAGGTCAGTGAGTTGGATGTTCATCCACTACCTTTTGTAGGATTTTCCATTCAAAGGGATTGGTGTTTCCATACCAGGCTGTGATACAGCAGTCAATCCGGCAGGCATGAACATCCAACTCACAGACCTCCGTTGATAACCCTGCCCCCCCTTACCCCCCATCCCTATCAATTATTTTAGGCTGGTTCTCTTTCTCTCTCTTTTTTCCCCCCTCACTATAATCTCCCCCCAGCCCTACCTTTCTTTCTCTTTTATTTCCCATAATTCTCCACCTTCCCCCTGGCCCATTTCCCTCCAGCCTATCACTTCCTAGCTCTCTACTTTATCCCTCCCCCCACTTCTTATCCCCCCTCGACCATCCCATGTTATTTCACTCCTGATGAAGGGTTTCAGCCCAAAACTACCTCCTCCCATAGATGCTGTCTGGCCTGCTGAGTTCTGCCAGCAATTTGTGTTTTTATTATACACCTCATATTTGCCATTATCACCAAAGCACACCCTTTGATCATGAATGCCAATGACCAATGATCTTTGACCAAGATGACATCTGCTTTTGTCCCATATCCACACCAAACTAATATGTATCCAACATGTTCTAAAACTAATTCTAAATTCTTAAAACTTAATTCTAAACCTGCATTGTTCCTGACATCAATAAAGTATTATGAACAGATGTGTATCAATATCTGTCAAAAAGTCACAGTGCAAATAAATTAGTAAAGCTAGGTGTGATTTCAAAGTGCAAAGTAAATTTTAGTATCAAAGTGCATATATATCACCATATACAATCCTGAGATGCATTTTCCTGTGGGCATACTCAGCAAATCTATAGAATAGTAATTATAGCAAGATCATTGAAGAATTAGGCAGAGTGCAAAGTGCAAATGCAGATATAAATAGTTAGCTATAAATAATGAGAACATAAGATAATGAGATAAAGAGTCCTTAAAGTGAGATTATTGGTTGTGGGAACATTTCAATGATGGGGCAAGTGAGTGTAGTTAACCCCTTCTATTCAAGAACCTGATGGTTGAGGGTTAGTAACTGTTCTTGGATCTGGTGGTGTGAGTCCTGAGGCACCTGTACCTTCTCCCTTATGGCAGCAATGAGAAGAGAGCATGACCTGGGAAGTGGGGATCTCTGATGAAGGATTCTGTTTTCCTATGACAGTGTTGCATGTAGATGTGCTCAAAGGTTGGGAGGGGGCTTTACCCATGATGCGCAGGACCAAATCCACTACCTTTTGTAGGACTTTCTATTCAAAGGGATTGGTGTTTGCATACCAGGCCGTGATACAGCAGTCAATATACTCTCCACTACACATCTACAGAAGCTTGCCAAAATTTTAGATGTCATGCCAAATCTCCACAGACTCCTGCTGAAGTAGAGGTGCTGCCATGCTTTCTTCAAAATTGCACTCACGTGCTGGGTCCAAGTCAGGTCATCTGAAATAATAACTCCCAGGAATTTAATGTTGCTGACCCTCTCCATCTCTGATTCTCAATGAGGACTGGCTCATGGACCTCTGGTTTCCTCCTCCTGAAGTCTAAAACTATTTCATTGATCTTGCTGACTTTGAGGGAGAGGTTGTTGTCATAACACCACTCAGCCTGATTTTCAATCTCCCTCCTCTATATTGATTCAATACATCACAGCAGTGATGACATCGGCAGACTTGAATATGGTATTCCACACAAAATGCTGGTGGAACACAGCAGGCCAGGCAGCACCTATAAGGAGAAGCACCGTCGACTGTGAAGTCACCAGCTGCGTTCCATCAGCATTTTGTGTGTGTTGCTTGAATTTCCAGAATCTGCAGATTTCCTCGTGCTTGCTTTTGGACATGGCATTGAAGTTTTGCTTAACCAACAGTCATGGATGTAAAGCGAGTAGAGCAGGGGACTATGCACACAGTCCTGTGGTTCACCTGTGTTGATGGAGATCATGGAGCAGATGTTATTGCCAATCTGAACTGACTGTAGTCTACAAGTAAGAAAATCCACGTGCACAAGGAGATACTGAGACCAAGGTCTTTGAGCTTATTCATTAGTTTTGAGAGGATGATGGCATTAAGTGCTGAGTTGCAGTCAGTAAAGAGCATCCTGATGTATGCATCTTTGCTGCCCAGATGTTCCAGGATTGAGTGAAGAGCCAATGAGATAGCATTTGTTGGTTGCTTAGAGCTTTTAGGTCAAGGCTAGAATGTGGTAGTGTTTGGAGTGAGATCTAATTTTCTAATTCCCTCTCTTTTCCCTCTCTATCTCACTGGACACCATAGGCTGCTCATGAATGACCCAAGTCACTGCTTGAACACGTTTTCCACTCAGACTTATGGATGTGGAGAATAAATGAGCTGCCCCGGCACATCCAGGAGATAGCCAGTGTAGTAAGTGAGATTCAAACTACAAAGAGACCTTGGGATGGAATATCCAGAGGCTCTGTCGTAGAATGTTCTAGTGACCTTAGACAGCTCACTGTTGTCGCTAGTTCTTGAATAGTTTATAAATGTCTTCATTAAACAGCTTTAAATAAATTAAACAAAGACATTTAATTGATATTAATTTATTCTTGTCACATGTATCCAGATAGAGTTAAACACTTTTGATCTATGTGCCATCCAGACAGATCCTAAAATACTGTGTATAATTATATAATGAGGTAATAAAAAGAAAGCAGAATGCAGAATTGTTAATTAAAATGCTAAAGGTACTAACAAATAATTAAAGCATTGAGATCAAGTAAAATGACACAGACACTTAGCTAATGTTACCCTTTTTCAATCCAAATGCCAGTCAGCTCTGAGGTAAATCCAAAGAGACAAAAGCAAAATGAATCTGGAGGACCTCACTACTCTGCTGCTGGACTCAACGAGAATCTCAGCAACAAGCAACAGTCAAGTGTGCTGATCAAAAGTATTTCGCCTCCGTTTATTACAGTCATTTGGTAAAAAGTCGAGCTATTGTGATTTGCCATTCATGCACATTAACTAAGTGAAGGAGTATGTTGCAGGTTTTTATCAGCAAGCAGAGAAGCTCCAACAAATTCTCCTTTTCTCAAGATACTTCAAAGCTAGCTACCATGAAGTTGTTCTGTTCCATACTGCTGTCCAAGAAATGTCACTGGAGGGGTTGAGGGTGTGACTAGCCATGTCATACCCTTACATCCCCTAAAGCATTCCCCTACATTCCCCAAACTGAGTTGTAACTAGCATCAAAACTCTCACTGGTACTTAGGTACCAGAAGTACGAGCAGCCACAGATGGCAATATAAGATATTAATCTATAAGTCTCTCAGCAGTGACATTTCACAGAATGCTGCTCTTGCTGATGGAATTCTCGCTCATGTGATTTTGTCACTTCAGATTCGGCCCCTTATGCACCTGAGCTTAAATGCAGATGTACTTGAAAGTCGTTGAACCAAAATAGTCTGAGCATTCGTGAGCCTGGGAAATCTGTGCTTGCAGCTTCACGGCAAAACTTGCTTAAGCTTTCACTGAGCTTTCAGCAACTATTACGATCAAGCCTGTATCATAGTAAATTACTTCCTATTGTATGTTTGTTTTGCCATCTAATGTTCAAAATAAAATTTCCAAAATGTTGAGAGAGCTTTAACAATACCATGAAAATCCAAAACTTTGGGGAAAAGTACAAGTGTCAATCATACTCAAAAGTTTAGGTACTGGCTAGGTATCTGGATATGAAACTCTTAGTCCTGACAGCAATGGGATAGATTCTGACTTTACAAGAATGTGAAATAGCAGCTTCACCTCTGACTTCCATTTCAGTTAAAATTAATGGGGGAAAATTAGACTTTGCTCATAAGTACAAACACATGAGCAAGTAATTCTCTGTTTGTACTCATTACTACACATTCAACTCCATTCATCTCAATTGATCTTAACTGGTGGAGATAAGTGCAACTGGCAGTCAACCAACACACAAGAAACAATTTCTTTCCACAAAGAAACTAAAAATGAAAAGTGAGAGAAATCAGGCTAACAATACACTGTCATTACTTCGATGCCATTGTGTATTGTCAAAATTTATCTCAATGCATGCTGGAGATAAATTACATAATAGGTGTTTGCAATTTTTAAATGATTTCATTTGATGAAATCTTTCACAAAACCTTGATATCAGTTAAATATTGCAACTACTTTTTGTAAATGCCCCAAACTAATGCTGGGAAACTGTCACTCTAAATCCACAGGGCTTTGCTCTAAAATTAATGTGTCTCTCGCGGAAGCAGTTCTATTAATGACTGGTTTAATTCCTGCTCCTGCTGATTAACATCCAGAAAGACCAAAATTTATTCATAGCAAAACTGATTCAAGTGGATGTTTTTTTCAGACTCTGAGGGTGGCAAATCAGTTTCAATGTGACAATCAACATGTGTATGCCATTGTGCTGAGAGCCATTGCTTTTAGCGTGTGCGCACACACACACGCGCGCGCGCAGACACACTCACTCACACACACACTCACACTCACACACGCTCGCACACGCGCACACACGCGTCATGAAGATGGAAGCTGGAAGATCATATTGTCAATCAGCAGGCAGTATCTCAGCAGAATTCAATGCACACAAATTACTATGTCACAAATAGAGAACATAGACTAGAGGTCAGATTTCCACCCAACATGTAAGATTAGCTTGGCTCAGAAACTGAATGACCGTACTGGTGCAGTTTTTAATCTGTTTCTTTGTGAGCTGATTTCAGGTTAAGAAAGTTAAGGAGCTTTTGTGGTCTTTCAAGAGGAAAGCGTGATGCATTTTCCACATCTGATCATCACCGGTGAAAAATCACAGTATTCTGGCATGTTGATGTTGAGTAAGGTTAGGATTAGGGTGAAATATATTGCCTCTGTTTGCTCATAAACTTTCTGGTATTGCCTTGCATAGGACGTTAGCCATTCATAATAAGACTTCAGAAGAATAAGGAATATGTCAGGAGAATTCAGAATAAAATCTGGATCCTCAAGTTCATTCAGAGTAAACTAGTCACATATATGTTCTTGATCTGTAGAGATGGCAACCACTCAGGTTTGATCTAGGTGCTGAATTCACCAGTACTTCTCTCTGAGCAACAGCAAAAGGCTTTCAGCTACCTACTTCAAATGCTAAAAGAACTTTACCTCTGGGGTTGAACCACAGATCCATGTCATCAAAGTACTTTGACCAGGAATAAATTATTTCCTTTTTCTTTATTCTGCTGATATACTGTCCTCAAGTGTACAAAGCAAAACATTAGATAGCAAACAAAGTATAAATAAAAAAATAAAAATACTGGGACATCATAACACTGGGTTTATTGCAGCTACTCACATTGCAAACTCTCATTATGTACAAAGTCAAGGGAGACTAATAAATAGCAGCTTCATAAAATCTTATTTAATAATATACATGAAAATATGTTTGAAAAATATATAAGAAAGCAAAATATTTACAGATCTCTGTAGTTCTGCAGACCTCCAAATATCAAATCTTGAAGGAAATCCTGTGAAATTTTAAAGAGACCACATGAACAGAAAAGTTCAAGTTCGAGCTTAATTGTCATTGAACTAGACATGAATACCCATGAATACAGTCAAACGAAACAGTGTTCCTCCCGGGCCAAGGTGTAAAACACAGTACCAACAGTCACATACATCATAAGGCACCTGTAACACATATAAGATACCATGTAAACATATATATATATATATATATATATATATATATAGATCAGTCCCTGACTGATAGATCCTATAAATTGATGGTGCATGGGTGTTATCGGCAAGTGCAAGCAGTTCCCAGCAGTCCATAGACGAACATTAGCAAGCAATCTAGCTTGTCTTCTCCAAGCGAACACTGGATGGCTGCACCAGCCGGAGAGGCCAGCCCCCAGCCCAGCAAGAGGCCCCTAAGGGGCAGTGGTGATCAAACGTGCTACCATCTTACCAGAAGGAATATGGAATTGCCTCCACTATGGAAAGTACTACATTTTCACAGACTCTTTGGTCGAGCAGAAGGAATTTTGCGGTATGTGAAGAAAACTCTTGACTCCAAATACGAAGGTCAGTTAATATAAGATGTGACCATGATATTAATGGCATAAATTGACAGTAGCTTCAAGAGAGTCATATTGTGGGAGGGAGATTAAAGTTCTCATGGTGATAGGTGGCCACCCACAAAAATTATGATAAATAATTTGATGGAATTGCTGACAGGCCTGGATAGAGAGAAAAGGTGTTCCTCTACAGTTTATCAGACACTAACATCCTTAATAATATTCAGTTCCACAGATGCACAAACACATGCGGGAGTTCGGCCATGAATGATGTCAGTCTTAAACTTGAATATAGCCAGACATAATATGCATCAAATGGTTCCATTTATTATCAGAGAACGTATACAGTTTACAAACTGAAATACTTGTCTTTGCAGACTTCCACGAAAAACAGGAGAGAGCCCAAAAGAATGAACAACAGGAAAACATTACAACCCCAAAGCCCCCTCTCCCCCTCCCCTGCTCATTTCAGCAAAAAGCAACAGCACGACAATCCACCAGGCAACAGCAAACAAGCACGTAAAGAGAGATCATGATCTGCAGTTGACAAAATCTATTGTTTACCTGAGAGTTCGACATGCTGCAGGCTCTCTCTCTCTAACATGGGACCGGAGAGCTATCACAAACAAGAGAAAATCTGCAGATGCTGGAAGTCCAAGCAACACACACAAAATGCTGGAGGAACTCAGCAGGCCAGGCAGCATCTATGGAAAAAGTACAGTTGACAGTTTGGGCAGAGACCCTTTGGCAGTACGGGTAGCATTTTGTGTGTGTGCCACCCAATTCACAGTGAAAGGGGAGGCTGGCAGTCACTGTAATGATATTACAGTCAGCTGCATCACTCTTTGTTCCGAGATTCCCAATTTGCAAACCTGCAGCAAGCTCTCCCCACCAAGGGGAAGAGATAGGGAGCGATTCACTCGACCGTGGAGGCCTCGGTCCATATATCTGCCGCAGCGAAATCCTGATGTTTCATCTCCCACGATGCCTCAGTCGGCAACACCGGCCTGGAATTAGTCATCCACTGGGCCGCCCCCTAGAGATGCCACTTTCCAAGCGGTACGTGGATAATGTCGGAAAACAGTCCGCTGGAAAGCTCTAGGAGCAGGAGTTCATCCACTGTAAGAAAAGATGTAGTTTCAGTGCCGGTGCAGGTCAGGACCTCGATAGAACCCCAACCACCTTGAAAAGGAAAGAAGAGACATTAAAGGGAGGAATTTAAGTTGTTTCTGCAGATGAGCTTGAAGAGAGAGAAACTTAGCACCACCTTAATTCTGCCCACCGGTCTCCAAATGGGCTGCAAATCAAACCAGACAGAGGAGAGATGATGTAGTGTATTTGTCCCAGCTCAAATCCAGCCCTAGTATCACCAACGCCATGATGATTGTGATAGACTATCGAGCAATGAAATGGAATATGATTTCAGATTGTCTTGAGATGTTCACATGCAGTTTTCATTAGATTTCTTTGAATACACATTAGTCCTTTCACAGTTGCCTACTAAACACAGCCATATCTATCTGGCACTGGTAAAGATAACAGAAACTATTCTTGTTTATGCATCGATGAGCAAATGTCGTCTTACAAAGTAACATCACATTAACACATATATAATGCACAACTTGGCTTTAATTCTTGGCATCTTTTGGCTTGATGAAGAGTTCATTTCGCAAAAGCAAAGCCAATGTATAAAGATTGTAAAATTGCCTTACTAATGAATGCTGTATATTTTATTTGGAATTGACTCCACTCTGAATTTTAAGCAGCTTTTGTGATCAGATATAATAAGCTCAGAATTATTTTAGAGGTACTTTATATTTAATCTCTCGGAAGATTGTAATTAAAAATGAACAACGTGGCAATTAGAATTCCTAATCAATTTCAATTACCTAATATGCTCTATATGATAAAGTATTATTGTAACAATAATTAATGAGTAATAAAATCTACTAATTTATATGTTACAATATATTGAAATATACACTTAATGGCCACTTTTTTAGGTACAGCTGCACACCAGTTTGGTAAGCTGGCAAGCCAATCATGTGACAGCAACTCAATGCATAAAAGAATACAGACATGGTCAAGAGGATCAGTCCTTTTTCAGACCAAACATCAGACTGGGGAAGAAATGACATCTAAATGACTTTGTCCGTGGAATTATTGTTGGTGCCAGCTGGAGTGGTTTAAGTATCTCAGAAACTGCTAATCCCATGGGATCTTCGTACACAACAGTCACTAGATTTTACAGAAAATTATGGGAAAAAAACCAAAAAGCATCTAGTGAGCATCAGTTTGGTGCATGGAAATACCTCGTTAATGAGAGAAGTCAGAGGAGAATGACCAAGTTGTTTCAAGCTGACAGGAAGGCAACAGTAACTCAAATAAGCACCCATCACAACAGTGGTGTGCAGAAGAGCATCTCCAAATGCACAACACATCGAACCTTGAAGTGGATGGGTTGCAGTAGAAGGCTGCACAGGCTTCTGTTCCTGTACCTAATAAAGTGGTCACTGAGGCTGCTTCATTTTAAGAGGAAAGTGGAGCAGACTCTGAGTGACGCTATGTATCATATCAATGTGTAACATCCATAAACTAAACGGCATCTCTGTGACTAGCTTACCAAACTCCAGTGCCTGTTGTTAGTCATGACTGAAACAAAGATTGCATATATCAATTTGGAACTGTTTGAAGCTGAAACATTGCAAAATGAAGTTTCCCTTTTTGCCAATTCACAACACCTCAATCTTTCCAATATGTCTACATTTTTAGATCAGTCTGGGAACCAAAGTTTAACCTCCCATGTTTGTTAATGTAATTGTTCAGCTGTCAGCTTGATGTTAGAAATTACAGTTGACAAGTGAATACTGAGAAAACTTGGATGACATTTCTTTGTCCTTTATTATGCAGGTGTTGAATGGATTAATATATTTGTTAAAATAATGGATAATTGCATGTATTAACCTTTTAACCAGCAATCTCACTAACAATAATTACCAGACTCAAGACTTTTCCTTTTTGACCACACCATGAATATAATGGAGATTTCTAAAGGGAAAGAGATCCTGCACTGAATCATGTCTCTTCCAGCTGCAGCTAAGCAGTTGCTCCAAATTAAAATTTCTGTTATCACTATTATGAATAAATATACATTGCATTCCGGGACAGAAAAGCTCTCAGATACAGTTACCATGATAACTCTACAGAGAAATAAAATTAGTTTTAAAGTCACACATCAATTTCACACAAACAGGTACTTTTCTGCCAAGAAACATCTTAATACACCAACAGTAAAACACTAAAGGAATTACAAAAAGATAATTTCCTAACATTAGTTGTTCGAACTACAAAGTGCAAATAATCCTCTTCTCTTCAGTTAGGGAAAGGAATACATTAAATTCATGGTGCGTGGTCTTTATATCCTGCCACCGCTAACATTATTTTGATAGCCTTAGCATCTTAGCCAGGAGTCCCATGAAGCCAGATAAATTTACCCATCTACTTGAAGTCAGTCTGAACCTTTTAAAGGAGAAATACATGATGGTTACAGAAAGCTAAGGAAGAAATTGTGGAAATGCTTGCAATTTGCTGAAAGCCACAAAAAAAACTAATACAACACAGGCTCAAAGAAATTCAGAGGCCAAACTAGAATTTATTGCAAGAGGTTTATAGTAGATAAAAAACATACCATTTCCTATGAGTGCCTGAAAACCCTCAGGGAACATACAGTAAAAGAATGAGAGGAGGAAATGGTGCAACAATGATCAAGTCTCAATGACCTGGATGCAATATTTTGATAAGCTCTGTAACTTCACACCCAGAGTTAAGATCAGTGAATGCATCTTTAAATACCATATCATACAAGCCAAACCACCAGTCACTGTAATACACACAAAATGCCGGCAGAACTCAGACAGTCACTGTCCAATGTACTTCAGCTCCATTGACCACCCACCAGCATTTCCCTTCATCCAGAATTCAGACCACAAGATGAAGCCCTCCGTTGGTTGGGGTCGACCATGGATGTTGCGTCCTAGCTGTCTGTATCATACGTAAGTCAGTACAAAGGCCAGGACAGCAGGATATGGAGAGTGAGCTGTTGCCCGTGCAGCAGGCTCCCCTTCTCCATGCAGCTGATGAATCCAAAGTAATGGTATAGGCTGAAACAACTTGGCACCAGTAACATTGCAGGAGTTGCCAGTCAGTGCTCAACTCAACATAGGACTGCCTTGGGGAGCCTTCCCCATGAGTGGGCACAGCCACAAGGCAGCGGAGGTTTGAGATCAGAGTTTTCCTTCTCCTAGATGAGCTGCCAACCTTGGGTGATGAGCCCCATCTGCCCAAAGTAACTGGTTTTAAGGTGCCACTCTCTGACCTTTGCCCTCTCTGCTGTCAGTAGAAATGGTTCTGATGGGCTTTGTAGCTAAGCCTCACATGATTGTCAGAGGGTATCTGAGATGCACGTCGTTGAGAGCATCTAATAGGTAGTGGGAGTATATTCCCACCACTATCCCCAACTCTAAAAACCTTAAGGAACCAATTCAGGTCCACTATTCAAATATTCCACCACACTCAATGCTGATGCAAGGTTTCCAACTCACACCTTTCTCAGAGTGGCAAAGTACACAGACACACGAGACACTCACTTAACACACTTCACTCTCTATTGCATGGCACACTACCAGAAGCAGAAAGATCTTAGCAGGGGGAAAGGCATGCCTGCAACATCTCACCGCTGTAAAAGTGTATGCTGGCTTTCACCAGGACAATTATTATGGAAACCATGTCCAGTGGCTGAGATCATTGAAGACTTAACCCTCTTTATCACATCCCAATTTCCCTAATGTTACATAATCTCTCCTGCTTTGTAGACAATTCAAGAGTACATCTCTTACATTTCCTTCCTCCATCACCACAAGCCCTGCCTTTGGGCCTTTCTCCTGTCAGTTAGCCCAAAATAACAACCCACGGAGGTGGTGAAAGAACAAGGCAGAGGTAAGTCACACCTACACCCACTTTAGCATAGCCAGTCACCTGCACAGTTACTAGCACAGATGTTGTGGCACAGATCAGTACCAAGGCGTATGATTTAGTGGCCATTACAGAAACTTGATTGCAAGGTGGAGATGACTGGGAATTAAATATCCAAGGGTATCAGGTAATACGAAAAGATAGGCAGGAAGGCAGAGGAGATGGGGTGGTGCTCTTGATTAGGGATGAGATCAGGGCGACTGTGAGAGACGATATATGATCTATGGAGCAGAATGTTGAGTCTATCTGGGTAGAGATTAAGAATAGTAAAGGGAAAAAAAATCACTGGTGGGGGTTGTCTGTAGGCCACCTAATAGAAATATTGCAGTGGCAGAGGTGATTAACCAAGAAATAACAGAGGCTAGTAAGAATAGAACGGCAATTGTCATGGGGGATTTTAACTTCCACATAGTTTGGGTGAATCAGTTTGGTTAAGGAAGTCTTGAGGAGGATTTCATAAAATGCATCCGTGTTGGTTTTCTTGAGCAGCATGTTAGTGAACCTACAAGGGAAAATACTATCTTAGATCTAGTCCTGTGTGATGAGACATGTAAGATTAACGGTCTTGTAGTCAGGGATCCTCTTGGAAAGAGTGATCATAGTATGATTGAATTTCGCATTCAGATGGAGGATGAAATAATTAGATCTAAAACTAGTGTATTATATTTGAACAAGGGAGACTGCAATGGGATGAGGGAGGAGTTGGCTAATGTGGATTGGGAGCACAGGCTATTTGGTAGGACAGTTGAGGAACAGTGGAATATTTTCAAAGAGATTTTTAACAGTGCTCAACAAAAGTATATTCCAGTCAAAAGTAAGGACAGTAAGTGTGGGGAGAGCCAGCCTTGGATAACTAGGGAAATAAAAGATAGTATCAAATTAAAAGCTCATGTGTACAAAGTCGCAAAGAGTAGTGGGAGACTGGAGGATTGGGAAAACTTCAAAAGCAACAGAGAACAACTGAACAAGAAATAAGGAAAGAGAAGATAAAGTATGAAAGTAAATTAGCACAAAATATAAAAGTAGATAGCAGAAGTTTTTATAAATATATAAAGCAGAAGAGAGTGGCTAAAGTCAACATAGGTCCCTTGGAAGACTATAAGGGGAAATTGATTTTGGGTGATAAGGAAATGGCTGAGGCATTGAACGACTATTTTGTGTCGGTCTTCACAGTGGAGGACACGTTTATAATGCCAAAGAAGGATGTTATGGATGAAATAGGAGGTGAGGACCTCGATAAAATCATTGTCACTAAAGAGATAGTGATGAGAAAACTGGAGGGCCTGAAGGTAGATAAGTCCCCTGGTCCTGATGGGATACATCCCAGGGTGCTGAGGGAATTGACAGAGATTATAGTAGACACATTGGTAATCATTTATCAAAACTCTCTAGACTCTGGGCTGTTCCCAGCGGATTGGAAGACAGCAAATGTCACACCACTTTTTAAAGAAGGATGGAGGCAAAAGACTGGCAACTATAGGCCAGTTAGCTTAACATCTGTAGTCAGGAAAATGCTTGAAGCTGTCATTAAGGAAGAAATAGTGAAACATTTAGAAAGGAGTGGTTCCATTAGACAGACGCAGCATGGATTCAGAAAGGGCAGGTCCTGTTTGACAAACTTACTGGAGTTCTTTGCGGACATAATGAGTGCAATGGATAGAGGGGAACAGGTGGATGTTGTATACTTGGATTTCCAGAAGGCGTTCAATAAGCTGCCGCACAAGATACAGATGCATGGAGTCGAAGGAAGTGCATTGGCATAGATATTGGATTGATTAACCAATAGAAGACAGAGAGTTGGTATAAATGGGTGTTTCTCCAGTTGGCCGTCGGTGGTGAGTGAGGTGCCGCAGGGGTTGGTGCTGGGCCCGCAGCAGTTTACCATTTGCATTGTTGATTTAGAAGAGGGGACTAAGTGTAGCATAGCAAAATTTACTGATGACACTAAACTGAGTGGAAAAGCAAATTATACAGAGGATGCGGACAGTCTGCAGAGGGATATGGATCAGTTAGGTGAGTGGGCAGGGGTCTGGCAGATGGAATACAATGTTGGTAAATGCGAGATCATCCACTTTGGAAGGAATAATAGAAGAGCAGATTATTATTTAAATGGTGAAAGACTGCAGCATGCTGTGGTGCAGAGGGACTTGGGAGTGCTTGTGCATGAATTGTAAAAAGTTGGCTTGCAACTACAACAGGTTATTAAGAAGGCAAACGGAATTTTGGCCTTCATTGCTAGAGGGATTGAATTCAAGAGCAGGGAGGTCATGCTGCAACTGTACAGGGTACTGGTGAGGCCGCACCTGGAGTACTGTGTGCAGTTCTGGTCTCCATACTTGAGGAAGTATATACTGGCTTTGGAGGCGGTGCTGAGGAGGTTCACCAGGTTGATTCCAGGGATGAAGGGGTTAACCTATGAGGAGCAATTGAGTCGCCAGGGACCTATACTCTCTGGAGTTCAGAAAAGTGAGAGGGGATCTTATAGAAACATACAACATTTTGAAAGGGATAGATAAGATAGAAGTAGGAAAGTTGTTTCCATTGGTAGGTGAGACTAGAACTAGGGGAAATTGCCTCAAGATTCAGGGGAGAAGATTTAGGACGGAGATGAGGAGAAACTGTTTTTTCTCAGGGAGTGGTGAATCTGTGGAATTCTCTGCCCAGGGAAGCAGTTGAGGCTTCTTCACTAAATATATTTAAGAAACAATTGGATAGGTTTTTACATAGTAAGAGAATTAACGATTATGGGGAAAAGGCAGGTAGATGGAGCTGAGTTTACCGACAGATCAGCCATGATCTTATTAAATGGTGCAACAGGCTCAATGGGCTGGATGGCCTACTCCTGCTCCTATTTCTTATGTTCTTATGTTCATATTAGCAACTTGTGGTTAGCTGAAAGGCAGAGCCTGCGTGGTTGAGGTTTTGTGGGCATCCCATGTTGGCGCCAGAAGCATGGCGATACTTATGGGATGCCAAGCACAATCCTTGCTGATTTGCTTTTAGAGAAATGATGCTTCTTACCACATGTTTCAATGTACACATGGCAAGCAAAGCTAACCTATAAGTCTTTAATCTTTTCTTCCCAGATCTCTCAGTCTACGTCATCATGGCTTTATGAGACTACTTGCCTGCACTTTTCCTGAAACGTAATATTCTGCATTCTCCTGTTGTTTTTCCTTGTTATTACTTTGATGATCTAAAGGAAGGAATAATCTGTCTGCTTGGCATTCAAACCAGGCTTTTCACTGCATCTTGGTACATGCGACAGTAGTGTGCCTCAAATTTAAAGACCAGAAATACTTGAGAGTTAGTATGACTTCCTCCATTTCATTCTTCAGAACTGCCTTTAGGCACAATAGTAATATGTTGGGGTTGTCACTGTAACATTTTGAGGTGTTGCACAGTCACATTAAACAGCAAAATTTGACACATAGAAGAAGAGATTGGTATTAATGAATAAAAGTTTAGTCAAAAACATCAGTGAAAATAAAACAGTACAGTGTACCGTCAGGAAAGTGGCTGAGCAAGAGCTCAAATGGGTAAAACTGGCAATACTGGGATGCAACTGCACGAATAAAACATTTCTTTCAAAACTGGTGAAGGAGAGGTAGATATTTCAATCACCTTGAATTGAACTGACTTTATTTCTTACATCCTTCACATACATGAGGAGTAAAAATCTTTATATTACATCTCTGTCTAAATGTTCAATTTGCAATCATAGTAATTTACAATAACTTATAATAAATAGAGAGTACACTCAGATCAGTGTAAGTTAAGTAGTCTGATGGCCTGGTGGAAGAAGCTGTCCCGGAGCCTGCTGATCCTGGCTTTTATGCTGTGGTACCATTTCCCGGATGGTAGCAGCGGGAACAGTTTGTGGTTGGGGTGACTCGGGTCCCCAATGATCCTTCGGACCCTTTTTACACACCTGTTCTTGTAAATGTCCTGAATAGTGGGAAGTTCACGTCTACAGATGTGCTGGGCTGTTTGCACCACTCTCTTCAGAGTCCTGCGATTGAGGAAAGTACAGTTCCCATACCAGGCAGTGATGCAGCCAGTCAGGATGCTCTCAATCATGCCTCAGATCCATTGATGTCAATACGGGTTAGCCTGTCTCCATTCCTCCTGTAGTCCACAACCAGCTCCTTGTTTTTATGACATTGAGGGAGAGGTTGTTTTCTTGACATCACTGTGTCAGGGTGATGACTTCTTCTCTATAGGCTGCCTCATTATTATTTGAGATTAGACCAATTCATGTAGTGTCATCGGCAAATTTGATTAGCAGGTTTTAGCTGTGGGTGGCAACTCAGTCATGGGTATACAATGAAAACTTGTGTGCCACACCATCACAGACACATAAGTTCAAACAACACAGAGAACTTAAATGTTAAATAAATTACACAAGAGACTGAAAGAGAAGAAGACTGTACAAAACAAGACTCCAGTGTAAATTTTTAATAAAGTATCAAGTCCATGGTAATACAGGAGGTGGTCTGTCATTTTCCGTTGCTGAGGTCAGGTTGGGGTTGCTTAGGTAGGTTGATCCAAGAACTTGATATTTTTAGTTAAGTAAAAGCTGGTAGTGTAGGACTTCATATTTCTGTATCTCTTGACTGCGTGTAGCAACGAAAAGAGGACATGGCCCGGAAGTGGGCATTCTTGATGTTACTTGCCACCTCCTTGAGGCAGCTCTTCACGTCGGTGCTTTTGTTGATGATGGGGATGGCTCTAGCAGTGATAGAATGGGATAGATGTGGGAATCAACAACTAAAAGTAATGGAAATATAATGAAACTCTGGGTGCTAAAATGAGATAAATGAAAAAAAGTGAAATAGCTGTGACATGGGCACAAGGGAAGGAAATAAAATAATTGTGAAATAGCAGTGTAATGAATGAAACATAAATGTCAGCATCAAGCAATGAAACTTTGCCTAACTTTGCACCACTTAGCAAAGAAAGGTGTGAAATAATTTTGTTGGATGCTGGCCTGAAAAATAATTGAAAAGATATCAGTTATTAATGAAGTGTTTCTACTTCTGTATTCTCCAAGTGAATCAAGTAAATGTTCACCCCATTCCATTTTTTTTTAAATATTTGGAAAAGTACTTTTATCTTCTCACTCCCATTTCATCTTGTTAATTATTTTGTGTGCAGCACTATTTGCAATGGCATTATTTCTAAATCAATTTGATATTTTATTAACTCCCAAGATAATGCATCAGCATGTGGCGGAATGAATGTAACAATACATTACTAATAGAAAATAGTGAGGAAATATCCAACTTTCAAGGCAGTAACTGGCAATATACTGTTACACCAACAAATATCTAAATGAATCGCTCTGTATTTCATTCCTTTGACAATGCATTATTGTGTCTTTCCAAATTAATCAAAATAGCTGCGAAACAGAATGTATGATGAAATCTATTTCCATTTATTAAAAGCAAATATGAAAAACTTATGTCAATGTTTATTGTAAAATTGCAAGTAGGAATTAATTAAGAATATCCGTGAGGAGCAGTATAGGCAAATGACTTAGGGGATGTTGAAATGGAACACATGCTGAAAGTAAAATTCATGGAAGGCAAGAAGCAGCGAAAACATGTTTGTGGTGTGGAAGACTGAACTCTCTGACCATGCCAGGAGTAACTGTGACATCAAGCAGAAGCTGCCCATTTCTCACCACATTTTCAGCAATGCTACTGGCCCTCTTCTATGCTTCTAAGACTTGGAGTGCCTACAATGAAAATATAATAGCAACATGCCTGTGGAAAATCATGCAAATTCACTGGTAAAATGAGCAATCCAAAGCTAGTAACTCCAGCGCTGAGGCTAATTACTCTCCTTCAGCTATTTTTTGGGATGCATGGCACTGACTCCAGAAAGAGAAACTTTACTTCAAGCTCTGTCATGGGAGGACATTACCAGGAAACTGGAGAGACAGCTTCAAGGATGTACAGAAAGATCCTTTGAGGAATTTGAACATCCTCAATGCCTCTTGGGATATCTGACCCATGGCCATTCAAACCAGAGAAAGAGAATTTGACGTGGCATTGAGAATCTAAAGAACATCAATGGGGGCTTATGGGAGCCCTATGAATTCAGTAGAATGGGCTTGCTACTTTGCAAACTACCCACCTACCCCTTCAACTTCCACCTGCTCCATCTATGAAAGGGTCTGTATTTCACACATTGGACTTGTTAACCATCTCAGAAACGACAAATCCGGAGTGGAAACAAGACATCTCGATCCTAAGGGACTGCTTTAGAAAAAGAGGATGTTACCAAGAAATATCAATGCTTTCCTATGAAAGATTAAACCTCAAATACTGACATTGATGCCTTCAAATGCCATCTCTCATTTCAGAGCTACTCCTGACCCTATGCTGCCATGACAAACATTGAAAAATGTTGATTTTTTTTGTCAATGACAATGTGGAAAGAAAATGTTGTCTGTTTTAGCCAAACCATTCCGCTGTGTGACTTAATTATTTATTTAGAACCCCCCTTCCCCCCACCACCCCAACCTCATCCTCAGAATGTCCTTTATGTGCTTTACAGATTGTCTCACATCAAGTAGTTGTCAATATTGATCTTCTGCTTCTGTGAATGTTGGTTCAACAAAGTTGTAACTCATGGACTTTTATTTGTCTTAGGGGAGCACAGGGGCAGAGAGATGATGATAGTTGTCCTCATTTTGGCAGGAAGGAGTTGCATGTTTATTTAACAACATTTCACCTTATTTAAATTTTATTTAGAATCCCTAATCTATTTATAGCACAGCGTTGTAATGCTTTGTAAGTGATACTATTGTAGCCTCTTCAACCACTTCCTTTGGCAAGGGTGCAGAAGAAGTTTATTTTATTTTTAGTTTATTTTATTTTATTTTGAGATATGGCATATAACAGGCCGTTCTGGTCCAACAAGTATCACTGCCCAGCAACTCATCTATTTAACCCAAGCTTAATCATAGGACTATTTACCATGACCAATTAACCCATGAACCGGCATATTTTTGGACTCTGGGTGGAAACTGGAGCACCCAGAAGAAGCCACATGCACACAGGAAGAATGTAAAGCTTTCTTATTGTGGATGCCGAACTCTAACAGCCTAGACGTAATAGCAACACAATAACCGTTTTGCAAACATGGCATCTCAGGAGGGTATGAGCTACAAGGAGAGTGTGGACAAACTTGAGTTGTTTTCTCTGGAGTGTCAGAGGCCGATGGAAGACCCAACAGGAATATATAGAATCGTGGGGGGTATAGGTAGGCAAGGCATTCAGAATCTTTTTCCCAGTGTAGAAATAACAAGTAGTAAAAGACATGTATTTAAGGTGAGAGGGACAAACTTTAAAGAAGATGCACAGGCAAGTTTTTTTACAAACGTATTTAGAGAGTGGTAGATGCCTGGACCAGGCTTACAGGGACAGTGGTGGCAGCAGATAATGTAGTGGTGTTTGACGCTGTTAGACACACCAATATCTGTTCCTGTACTGTACTGTTCTATGGTCTGCAACTATTATATAGTGAGCTAAAAAAAAAACGTGACGACAAAGGGATAAGGTGCTTGGTTGAGAGATTGAAAATAGATATTTGTATTGAAAATATAATTCAATTTTATCTTGACCAGCTTGGTTTATTTGCTCTAAAGCTTTGGTTTCTTAACACATTGGAAATTATGTAAGAAACATAAACTTCTATTGTAAATGTACAGATAAGAGAGAGTGTTTTCTATTCAGTAATGAGGAAAAGGTGCAGGTTACCAGACAGGATGAGGCTAAGGCTCCCTTGTCACAGTCTGCTTTCACTTTTTGTTAATAAGACAAGGACACCCCTTTAGGGCTCAACCGTATTCTAAGCTATCCGTCCTGTTCAAAATCCCCATTCCCACATTTTATGAATTATCCATTCATGTATCTGTAATGGTCTTCCTATAGGAAAATTTCTTTTAATTTTACCCTATTACCTAAGCTAATAGCAGCTGGTATAATCATTCAAATCCTGGGCTATTTTCTTATGCTATGAAACATAAGCCAAAAACATTCACTTTATAGAGTCTTATAAAGCTGAGTAAAGATTTTTTTAAATAATATGTTTTTTCATGGGATTTAAGTACTTCTGCTGAAGACAATATTTCTTGCTGTCCCTAAATAGTCCTTGAGAAATTGTGTTAAGCTGCTGGAGTCCTCCATTCAATATGGTTACTCTTTAATTCTTCTGTTTTTTTTAATTGCTCTTTCTATCATGAAAGAAGTGGGAAATTTTGGAAGAATCTGCTGAGAATTTAAGTTTGCTTCAGAATGTGAGGTTTGCCCTTGAAGTTTGAAATGGGGCAAAGTAAATCATGGTTTGAGGTATAGCTAGATGATTGATGTGACATATATGCAGTAGGCATAGAGGATGACTGTGGATCATGCATACCAGTGCCACAACAGATGAACTGGTGTTAGTCATGCACTGTGCACTGAGGATAAATATGACCAATATTGCTTCAAGAAAAAACACATTTACTCATTCTCAAGCAGTTGACAAATGAAGGTGAGCTCAAACACAAACAATGAACATGGACAAGTGGTAAGTTAAAGCTGGTGGCCTCACATTCATGTGTAATATATTATTAATGTAATGCACATTAACAAAACTATTTTCCATTTGACTGATGGATTATTCAAGTCAGAGTGTTGCTGAAATTTATTTTTGTTTTTTTCTCCTGGAAGTGTGGACATGATGTCGAAGTTTTTAAAGCTTTCGCTCCAGAACCACTTAGTGATTCTAATTTTATCAGGGCTTAAGCCACAATCTGCACTCACCTGTCAAAGGATTTATACTCTTTTCATTCTTAATCTCCAAGTTAAAGATGCAAATAAATTGATAGTTGTCTTTGTTCTACCAATTGGGAAGGAATGTAGTGGTCCAAAAAGGTAGCTTACCATCACCATTTCTCAGTCAATGAAACAAAATAATAAATCCTACCCTTGCCGGTGATGTCCAGATCCAATAAAAACATATGTTCTGTTTCATGAAATTGTTTTAATTAAGTGGAAGTACTGTGTTCAAGCAAATAATGTAAAGGAAATAAGAAGAGTATATCTATAAGTAAATACAAGAAACAGAGTGGTTACCATATGGGCTTTAATTATTACAATATAGACTGAGATAAAGGTAGCATAACGGACACTAAGAGTAAGAACTTCTGAAACCTGCTCAAGGGCATCTCTGCTATGGATTGTGAATCAGAATCAGAATTATCACCAGCATGTGTCGTGAAATTTGTTAACTTAGCAGCAACAGTTCAATGCAGTGCATAATATAGTAGAAAAATAAATAAATTATAGCATATGCATATCAGAGATTAAAAATCATGCACAAACAGAAATAATATATTCAAAATGTGAGGTAGTATTCATGCATTCAATGCCCATATAGGAATCTGATGGCAGAGGGAAAGAGGCTGTTCCTGAATCACTGAGTGTGTGCCTTCAGGCTTCTGTACCTCCTACCTGATGGTAACAGTGAGAAAAGGGCATAACCTGGGTGTTGGGGGTCCTTAATAACAAACGCTGCCTTTCCGAGACACCACTCCTTGAAGATGTCCTGGGTACTTTGTACGAGAACAGTATGACTGATTTTCCGTGTATTGACTATCAAAAGATTTCATCTAAATAATAAGACCACAGATTAAGGTATAGTGGCAGCAAGAATGAAATATAATCAAGGAACAGAAAATGAAAATATCAGAAAATGCTGAAAACACTCAGCAGGTCAGATGGCCTCTGTGAAAAGAGAAGCAGAGTTAACATTTCAGATTGGAAACCATTCATGAAGGTATACAAATTTGATCGTGTACCCCAAAGGTCAGCAGTAAAACCATTGCCATACATATTTTAACTTGCAATCTAGCATCTTCAGTGCTTCTTGATTCACAGTTCTCCAGCTGTAAAAGTAACCAAGGGAAGGATTTATCAGAGCATAAATTCAAAGTCTGTCAATTATATAAAACCTTAAAATGTACAAAACAAAGAGGCTAAGAGTAATTGGGCTCTAAAATGCTGACAGACTGTTGCAAAGAAAAGACTCGTAGCATCAGTGATTTAACACAATAAAATAAATTATTTGCTTTGTTTAGGAAAGGCAAGTGAACAAAACGGTCTGTTTTTTAAGGAAGTAAATAAAGATTAGGGCTTATGGTCTGAGTAGGCTATTGTTAAGAAAAGTTTATTGCACATTTTAATTAATAGTGAAGATAAAAATCAGTCAAATTAGTTAAATATTACACAAATGAGAAATAGCAAGTGTGTACAAAATTTAGGAAGAGTGAGGGGAATGTGAGGAGAATACTTAAAAAGGTGGCATTATTGTAGGATTAATGTAAAAGGTGTTTGATGATTGGAATAGACTGTAGGCTGAATGGTCTGTTTCAGTGTTATATAACTGTTACTGTATTTATATGTGCTTTTTCCTTTCACAGTCCCCACGTCATTGTATGTACAGACCCATACCACTCAGGAATTTGGATTTATGTCAAATACTGAGGGTGGGTCTGCAGAATTTTTAGTCCTGATCATTCATCATGGAAGTATCTGAATACTTTCAGAATTCATATGAATGTTATTTTGCATTTTATTTCCAAGTTTTGCATAAAAAGTGAAAGCAATGCCAGGTTGTCATTCATTTAAACATTTTATTAAGTACTCTGTATTTGTTTGTAGAATATAAATAACTTTTCTGTTAGTTCAGCAACATTACCAGTAAAGATTAACTACAGAACTACATTCTTACATCCCCACAAGATCATCTCATGAAAAGTACAGCCATCTGTAGATTTCTGTTAGCATCTGCCAACTTTACCAAGTCTAAATCCAATTAGGACAGGAAAGTAAATCATAACTATAATATTTCTCTCTGCCCATGATGAAAATTCAGCATGAGCTTCAAGACGTAATAACCACAAATCATAACGTGTATGGAGAAATGAAAATGCAGGCTATTAATTTATTTTATACTTTGAAATGTCTTTCCTTCCTTCCTTTCTTTAAGCATTCATTCTATGCTGAGATTCAGTTCTACAGGCATGAGGCACCTTAAGATATCTATCTGGGAGGATCATTACAAATTTGTAATTTGTAGCCATTTTCAAGGAGCTCTGAATTTGGATCCTGCTGTTCAGCAACACTGCCAAGGGTCTTGCCATGACTCTTTACAATTAACCTACCAAGGTGCAACACTTCACATTTGGCAGAGCTACACTCCAGCTGTCCCTTTGTCTACCACCCTGTCTTCTATGGGTGAGCCATTTCTTTATCTAAATCAAAGTCACCAAGCATGTTAATATCCTGGGCACTGACATCCTTATCCTCATGTCCTTCTCTTTGGCAAACACTGATATGAAGTACTCATTTAGGACCTCACGCTCCACATCCAAGCAAATGTTCCTCCCTTTATCCTTTAATGGGCCTACCCTCTCTCTATGTATTCCCTTGCTCTTGACGTTCAGAGAAGTCTTAGGATTTTCTTTAATCCTGCTTGCCAAGGACTTTTCATGATCCATCCTGGCTTTCCTAATTCCATCCTTGAGTTCTTTACTGGCTTCTTTATAATCCTCAAGGACTCTGTTCAATTCTCGCTTCCTAAGCTTCATGTGCTAAATTCATCAGCTCTCTTGACATCCAAGTATTCTTACCTTGCCGTTCTTGTCTGCCTTTCTTACTGAATATACCTGTCCGATATTCTGTTTGCTTGGTCTTTTGATGCTATGTCACTCTCCACATATCAGATACAAGACCGTAGGAGCAGAATTAGGCCATTCGGCCCATCGTGTCTGCTCTGCTGTTTCATCTTGGCTGATATATTATCTCTCTCAATGCTTTCTCCCCATAACCTTTGATGTCCTGACTGACCAAGAATACATCAGCTTCTTCTTTAAATATTCTCAATGTCTAGGCCTCCACAAAAACAGCTGTTCCCAATTCACTCTTCTTAGCTCCTACCTAATGCCCTAATAATTCACCCTACTCTAATTTAAAACTCTCCTGCAAGACCCATACAACTGCAACATAAAACCCAGCTTCCATACTTTGATTTATGAAGGCCATTGTGATAAAAATTCTCCTTATGACTCAATCTATCTGTGATGCCACTTCAATGAATTATGGATCTTCTGTTCTCCTGCACTCCTCAGTGCCCTACTACTCACTGCGCAAGTCCCACCCTGGTTTATCCTCTCAAAGGGCAACACCTCACACATGGCTGCATGAAATTCCATCTGCCATCTTTTGGCCAATTTTCCCAGCTGGTCCAGAACCCATCACAAGCTTTGATAGTCTTCCTCACTGTCCACTACACCCCCAATCTCAGTGTCACCCGCAAATCTGCTGATCCATTTAACCACATTATCATCCAGATCATTGATACAGAGGACAGACAACAATGCCACACTACTCACAGGTCTCTAGCCAGAGTGGCAACCGTCTACTACCACTCTGACTTCTCCCACAAAGCCAATGTTTAATCCAATTTACTACCTCATCTAGAATGCCAAGCTTCTGACCCTTCTTGACCAACCTCCCATGCAGAATCTTGTCCAAAGCCATGGAAAGCCAACGCAGACAACATCCACTGCCTTTCCATCATTAGTTTTCCTGGTAACCTCCTCAAAAACTTCATAAGATTGGTTAGACGTGACCTATCTCACACAAAGCCAAGGTGACTATCCAATACTTATATAGTGCCTATAAAAAGTATTCACGCCCCTGGAAGTTTATGCTTTATTGTTTTACAACATTCAATCACGGTGGATTTAATCTGGCTTTTTTGACACTAACCAATAGAAAAAGACTCTTTCATTCCAAAGTGAAAACAGATCTCTACAAAGTGAGATAAGTTACTTACAAATGTTAAAGACAAAATAATTAATTGCATAGGTATTCACCCCCTTCAAGTCAGTATTTAGCAGGTGTGCCTTTGGCAGCAATTACAGCGTTGAATCTGTGTGAAGAGGTCTCTATCAGCTTTGCACATCTGGACACTGCAGTTTTCCCCCATTCTTCTTTTCAAAACTGCTCTAGCTCTGTCAGATTGCATGAGGATTGTAAGTGAACAGTTCTTTTCAAGTCCAGCCACACATTCTCAACTGGATTGAGGTCTGGTCTGAACTATGACTTGGCCACTCTAGGGCATTATCTTTGTTGTTTTTAAGCCATTCCTGTGTAGCTTTTCCTTTATGCTTGGGGTCATTTGCTTTGCTGGAAAACAGATCTTCTCACAACTCACAGTCCTCTTGCAGACTGGAACAGATTTTCCTCCAGGATTTCCCTGTATTTTGCTGCACTCATTTTATCCTCAACCTTCACAAGCCTACCAGGGCCTGCAGCAGTGAAGCATCCCCACAGCATGATGCAGCCACCACCATGCTTCACAGTAGGGATGGTGTGTTTTTGATGGTTTTGTCTGCTGGCCAAAAAGCTCAATTTTGGTTTCATCAGATCATAGAACCTTCTTCCAGCTGACTTCAGAATCTCTCAACTTGAGCCAAGATTTCATGAGAGTTTTTTTCAACAGTGGCTTTTCTCTTTGCCACTCTCCCTTAAACCTGTGACTGGTGAAGCACTGGGCAACAATTGTATGCACAGTCTCTCTCATCTCAGCCACTAAAACTTGTAATTCCTCCAGAGCTGTCATAGGTTTTTTGGTGGCCTCCTTCACTAGTCCCCTTCTTGCTCAGTCACTCTGTTTTTGAGGATGGCCAGCTTTAGGCAGGTTTACAGCTGTGCTATATTATTTCCATTTCTTGATGATTGACATACCTGTACTCCAAGTGACTTGGAAATTTTCTTGTATCAATCTCCTCACTTGTGTTTCTCAATAACCTTTACTCAGAGTTACTTCCAATGTTCTTTTATCTTCATGGTGTGGTTTTTGCCAGGATACTGACTCACGAGCAGTTGGACCTTCCAGATACAGGTGTGTTTTTACTACAATCAACTGAAACACCTTGACTGCACATGGGTGATTTCCAATGAACTAATTATGTGACTTCTAAAACCAGTTGGTAATGCCAGTAATGATTTGGTGTGTCATATTAAAAGGGGTGAATTTTATGTTTTATATTTGTAATTAATTTAGATCAATTTGTTGAGATCTGTTTTCATTTTGACATGTAAGAGTCTTCTTCTCTTGATCAGTATCAGAAAAAGCCAAATTAAATCCATTATGATTCAATGTTGTAAAACAATGAAACATGAAAATGTCTAAGGGGGGGATGGTGATACTTTTTATAAGGCACTGTATATCCAGTCGCTGAGAATACTTTGCAACAATTTACCCTCAACTGACAGCAGGTTCATTGGCCGATAATTTCCCTGCTTCTTCTTTGAGATTTTCTTAAATAACATAATTTGCATTTATTAGAATTCAGAATTTGGTGCATGTCACTGTATGTTTCAGTCCACATTTGACAAATAATGCTAATCTTTAATTAAATTCTAATCATTTGAATCGTAATGAACTCTCAAAATTTTCAAGTGTATAAGTAGAAAACCTATCAAAATATAGAGTATTCTTTAAATGTGTGCCCAGAATTTTATCTTCAATCAATTGTAACTTAAATGGAATTAGTACAATGCTCTAACTTGACTATATCATAAAATCTGAATTATCAATACAATTATACTTTTAGGCAGTAGAAACAATCATCCTTAGTTATCAATGTAGACTATAAAGTACATTCACAAACAAGAGAAAATCTGCAGATGCTGGAAATCCGAGCAACACACACAAAATGCTAGAGGAACTCAGCTGGCCAGGCAGCACCTAGGAAAAGAGTACAGTCGATGTTTTGTGTCTGTTTAGTTTCCTAATCTGTTTCATTAAGTTTTACTATCTCTAGTTTCTTTCCTTAATTATCACTGCTGTGGTATTGGTATCAGCTTTTTGGGTTAAGAAGACATTGTCTTTAGCTAGTACCTAACAACTTCTGGTAGGTAAATAACAGGAAAGGATTTGATTTACTCAAGATGGCACAAGGATTCAAAAGACTTGTCAGGAGTCCTGGACTGGACTGATTTATAAACCAATTACCTTTGTCCATTTTAATAATAGAGGAACAATGCAATGTACCCAGTGCTCTGCCAAAACTAATTACAAAAACACAAGAACTTAGCATGTTAAGCAAGAAACAGTATTAGTAATGTGCCAAAGACGGACACATCAACATCCAGAAGAAGGTGAGAAATTACAGGTGTTCCATTGATCCCTCATTTTGCAAATTATTTCTGAAGACTAGGAACTTGCTAGTGTAATTTTTTATACTGTAAAGAATGAGAAAAAAATAAGTTATAACCTGTCAATTTAACATCTGCTGTGAAAAAAAATTAATCCACAATTAAGAACAAAGTTCTCAGTTAAATTTAAGGTGATTAAAAGGAGTCAATGTGGATTTTAAAAGGGCAATGTCAAACAAATATAGTTGACTTTTTTTCCATGGGACTGAGGAATATCTATAATCTGCTTTTCTTAAACATAGAAACATAGAAAACATACTGCACAATACAGGCCCTTCGGCCCACAAAGCTGTGCCGAACACGTCCCTACCTTAGAACTACCAGGGCTTTACCCATAGCCCTCTATTTTGCTAAGCTCCATGTAGCCATCCAGGAGTCCCTTAAAAGACCCTATCGTTTCTGCCTCCACCAAAGCCACCAGCAGCCCATTCCATGCACTCACCACTCTCTGTGTAAATAACTTACCCCTGATATTTCCTCTATACCTACTCCCCAGCACCTTAAAACTATGCCCTCTCATGCTAGCCATAGGAAAAAGCCTCTGATGATCCACATGATCAATGCCTCTCATTATCTTATACACCTCTATCAGGTCACCTCTCATCCTTCATCGCTCCAAGGAAAAAAGACCAAGCTCACTTAACCTATTCTCATAAGGCATGCTCCCCAATCCAGACAACATCCTTGTAAATCTCCTCTGCATCCTTTCTATAGTTTCCTCGTCCTTCCTGCAGTGAGGTGACCAGAACTGAGCACAGTACTCCAAGTGGGGTCTGACCAGGGTCCTATAGAACTGTTACATTACCTCTCAGCTCTTAAACTCAATTCCATAATTGATAAAGGCCAATGCACTGTATGCCTTCTCAACCACAGAGTCAACCTGTGTAGCAGCTTTGAGCGTCCTATGGACTCAGACCCAAGATCCCTTTGATCCTCCACACTGCCAAGAGTCTTACCATTAAGGATATATTCTGCCATCATATTTAACCCACCAAAATGAACAACCTCATACTTATCTGGGTTGAACTCCATCTGCCACTTCTCAGCCCAGTTTTGCATCCTATATAGATAGATAGATAGATAGATAGATAGATACTTTATTCATCCCCATGGGGAAATTCAACTTTTTTTTCCAATGTCCCATACACTTGTTGTAGCAAAACTACTTACATACAATACTTAACTCAGTAAAAAAAATATGATATGCATCTAAATCACTATCTCAAAAAGCATTAATAATAGCTTTTAAAAAGTTCTTAAGTCCTGGCGGTAGAATTGTAAAGCCTAATGGCATTGGGGAGTATTGACCTCTTCATCCTGTCTGAGGAGCATTGCATCGATAGTAACCTGTCACTGAAACTGCTTCTCTGTCTCTGGATGGTGCTATGTAGAGGATGTTCAGAGTTATCCATAATTGACCGTAGCCTACTCAGCGCCCTTCGCTCAGCTACCGATGTTAAACTCTCCAGTACTTTGCCCACGACAGAGCCCGCCTTCCTTACCAGCTTATTAAGACGTGAGGCGTCCCTCTTCTTAATGCTTCCTCCCCAACACGCCACCACAAAGAAGAGGGCGCTCTCCACAACTGACCTATAGAACATCTTCAGCATCTCACTACAGACATTGAATGACGCCAACCTTCTTAGGAAGTACAGTCGACTCTGTGCCTTCCTGCACAAGGCATCTGTGTTGGCAGTCCAGTCTAGCTTCTCGTCTAACTGTACTCCCAGATACTTGTAGGTCTTAACCTGCTCCACACATTCTCCATTAATGATCACTGGCTCCATATGAGGCCTAGATCTATATATGTCCTGCTATAACTTCTGACAGCCTTCCACACTATCCACAACACTCCCAACCTTTGTGTCATCAGCAAATTTACCAACCTCTCCCTCCACTTTCTCACCAGGTTATTTATAAAAATCACAAAGAGAAGGGGTCCCAGAACAGAGCCCTTTGGCACAACACTGGTCACCAACTTCCGTGCAGAATATGACCCGTCTACAACCACTCTTTGCCTTCTGTGGGCAAGACAGTTCTGGATCCACATAGCAATGTCCCCTTGGATCCCATGTATCCTTACTTTCTCAATAAGCCTTGCATGGGGTACCTTATCAAATGCCTTGCTAAAATTCATATATACTACATCTACAGCTCTCCTTTCATCAATGTGTTCAGTCATATCCTCAAAAAATTCAATCAGGCTCGTAAGGCACAACCTGCCTTTGACAAAGCCATGCTGACTATTCTTAATTATGTTATACCTCTCCAAAAATTCATAAATCCTGCCTGTCGGGATCTTCTCTATTAACTTAACAACCACTGAAGTAAAACTCACTGGCCAATAATTTCCTGGGCTATCCCTACTCCCTTTCTTGAATAAGGGAACAACATTCACAACCCTCTAATCTTCTGGAACCTCTCCTGTCCTCATTGATGATGCGAAGATCATTGCCAGAGGCTCAGCAATCTGCTCCCTTGCTTTCCACAGTAGCCTGGGGTACATCCTGTCTGGTCCTGGTGATTTAACCAACTTGATGCTTTCCAAAAGCTCCAGCATATCCTGTTCTTTAATATCTACATTCTCAAGCTTTTCAGTCTACTGCAAGTCATCCCTACAATTACCAAGATCCTTTTTCTGTAGTGAATACTGAAGCAAAGTATTCATTAAGTACTTCCGCTATTTCCTCCAGTTCCATACACGCTTTTCCACTGTCACACTTGATTGGTCCTGTCTTATCGTCTTGCTCTTCACATACTTGTAGAATGCCTTGGAGTTTTCCTTAATCCTGTCCACCAATACCTTCTCATGGCCCCTTCTGGCTCTCCTAATTTCATTTTTAAGCTCCTTCCTGCTAGCCTTATAATCTTCTAGATTCATATCATTACCTAGTTTTTTGAAGCTCTTCTTTTCTTCTTGACTAGATTTACAACAGCCTTTGTACACCATGGATCTTGTACCCTCCCATCCTTTCCATGTCTCACTGGAACATTGATACTCAGAACCCCACAAAAGCATCCTCTGAACATTTGCCACATTTCTTCCATACATTTCCCTGAGAACATCTGTTTCCAATTTATGCTTCCAAGTTCCTGCCTGATAGCTTCATATTTCCCCTGACTCCAATTAAACGTTTCCCTAACTTATCTGTTTCTATCCCTCTCCAATGCTATGGTAAAGGAGATAGAATTGTGATTACATTGGAAGCCAATTTTTATTGGCTTCCAGGTGGCATTAAATTGAAAATAATTTTTTGACCTGGCTGAGTGTCAGAAGACAGATTGTGAGGAAAATATACACATAAAAAAAATACGTGTGTTCTGAAAAAATATCTGATAAGGTCTCAACCAATGAACAAATGCAGGAATCACTTAGTGACACATAGAAAGACTACCTCTCAATAACAAAAAGATTGTTTTAAAATTATGCAGGGTAGACATGGGTAAAAGTAAATAATTTGGATTTTATAAAATATATGAATTATCCAGTTCAAATCAAGAAAGCATGGATACAGTAAATATACTGTTGGCCAGAAAGAACTACAGTCTACAGATCAGTGAATTTGAATGAACCAAGGACAGTGGAAGCAGACAAAACTGTTGTCTTTGTTCTTGCTATGTGCTTGAAGGAACGGAAGCTGCCATTTTGTGAAGCTGCTTTGTGACTTCCAACTTGTGAACTGTTTGACAACTGATTCTTTCTCTGAGATAAACTAATCAGAACAATTGAACATGGACAAAAGGGGTTTCTGCTATTGACCTAATGAACCTGAGATCATTCTCAGTTAAGCTGTGTATTGTGTACAATGGCAAGTTTACAGAAGTAATTTCACTATCTTGGCCTAGTGTCTGAGCGACCTGGTTTACTAGAGACAGCGACCAGAGACAGAAAGAACAAAATAAGTCGCCTAAGACATGAAGGTGTGTAGCCCTTGAACGACATTCAATGAGAAGTTGTTATAGGTCAGTCAGATGACCCATAGCTAATGACACTGAAATGAAACATTTGAACTGGTAAGAGAAGAGTATAAATGCAGAGGTTTAAGCTGCTTATGCATGGGAAAGAGAAGTTTTAGGTTCTAACATTTAACTGTCATTCATTCTTTGGGGCACTCCTCTGTTTTGTGGATGTTTGTGAAGAAAAAGAATTTCAGGATGTATATTGTATACATTTCTCTGACATTAAATGTACTGATTGAAACTACTGAATGCAAAGCAATGACCGCTCTGGAGAATAACAATCACAGATACAAGAGCGACCCTACGTGAGACATGGGAGAGTGAATCGGGATTATGGCCAGTGTAGACTCATTTGACCAGATATTACATTTCTATTATTTGACTATACAGAGGAGTCAGGGAAACGTAGTGGGTGTGCACAAGGTACTTAGTGTACATATGAATTTATGTGCTTGGTGGTAAATACAGATTATCTCTGTGCTTCTTTTATCATTATTACCAAGGAATAATCCTTGTAACAGACAATTTAGGAAAACTGGAAAAACTGAGGCATTGAGGTACAAAGTTCTGTAGGGGCTCATGTCCCTGGATAATTATTGTGGTTAGTGACCATGGAGAAGCAGTCATTGTAAACCCAAATGGAACGTTAGCCTTTCTACCAATAGAATTAGAATACAAATAAAGTATTTTTCTGCATCAGTAAGACCCTGGTTGGATCACATCTAGATAACTGTGAATCAAAACATTGTAGATCCTGGAAACCTGACAGAAAAACAGAAAATACTGAAAATGCTCAGCAGATTACACTACAATGTTGGAAAGAGAAGCAGATTAATATTTCAGGCCAAAGATGATGAAAAATCTGATGAAGTGTTTTGAACATGAATCATTAACTCTGTGTCTCTCTACACAGATAGTGCCTGCCCTATTGAGTGGTTCCCACATTTTCAGTTTTTATTTAGAGAATTGTGTTGTCTTATTGTCTTTGGAAGGAACAGAATTAAGCCATCCAGTCTTTTGATCCTGCTGCACTATTCAATCATGGCTTTTTTTTAACGCGATTTACCCGATTGTCTTGCCTTCTCCCCATAACACTTAACCTCCTTAGCAATCCAGAAACTATCAATCTTTGCCTTAAGTAGACCCAACTTGGCTTTCTCAGACCTCTATGGCAATGCACCGCACAGATTCACCACGCTCCAGTTTTGTATTAGTCAGAGATATATAAAGCTATACAGCACAAAAACAGATCCTTCAGTGAATCTGTGATGTCCAGCCATCTCTCCACATTTTGCCATCTAGCCCTTTAAAATTCTCCTATCCTTATAGTTATCAGGATGGCTTTTGCTAATGTGCCTGTTTTACCCTCTATTTCTGGCAGCTCATTCCAAATATGTCTTACCCTTTATTTAAAGAGTGCCCCTTTAAAACAGGAGTTCTCAACTTTTTAATGCCATGAACTGAAAGCATTAAGTAAGGGGTCTATGGACCCCAGGTTAGGAACCCCTGCTTTAAAACCTCTTGCGCCTGATTTTAAACCTATACCTTAGACATTCAGCACCTCATTCTGCCTATGCCCTTCATGATCTTATACACCCCGCAGTTTCCTATGTTCTAAAGTCCTATCTGCACAATTTCTCTGTAACTCAGGCCCCCAAGTCCAGTCAACATCCTGGAAAAACTTTTCCACATTATTTCAAGTTTAATAACATCTTTCCTATAACAGGGTGATTAAAATTGTACACAGTATTCCAAATAAGACTTCATCAGTGTCTGCAAAATAACTTCCAGAATCAGAATAATGGAGACCAGGATGTCAAGTGCCTTCTCCTACATCTTATCTATCTGTGACACTGATTTCAGTGAAAAATACAATTCTATTTCTAGGTCCCTCTGTTCATAACACTCCCCAGGGCCTGGCCATTCACTGCAAATTGCAATACGTTATTGTTTAAACTAATTTGTCAGATAGATGAGAACTAGAGTGAAGGGCTGAGGATGGGGCAGTTGGTATACAAATTGATGCAGTGTATAGTGAGACTATGAGGAAGGACAGGCAAGTGAAAGAGCAAAACTCCAGTCATTGGGATGAGTTAAAATGTAACATGGGGGCAAAATTGAAAAGGGTGATGAATAGAGAAATTAGAGTGTTGTACTTGAATGCACCCAGTATACAGAATAAGGTATATAAAATTGTAGCACAGTTAGAGATTGACTGGTATGATGTTCTGGGCATCACGGAGTTGTGACTGAAAAAAAGATTGTATTTCAAGGTTTAACATCCAAGGATATATATTTTATTGAAAGGACCATAAGACATAGGAGCAGAAGAAGGCCATTTGACCCATCGAGTCTCTTCCACCATTCAATCATGTGCTGATCCAATTCTTCCAGTCATCCCCACTCCCCTGCTTTCACCCCATACCCTTGGATGCCCTGGCTAACCAAGAATGTATCTATCTCTGCCTTAAATACACCCAGTGACTTGGCCTCCATTGCCACTCGTGGAAAAAAAATTGCACAGATCTACCACCCTCTGATTAAAGTAATATCTCCGCATCTCAGTTTTAAATGGACCTCCTTCAACCTTCAAACAGTAGCCAGGATGTGGGATTTAGGTTACAATGGGATTTCAATATGCAGGTAGATTGGGAAAATCAGAATGGTACTGTATTCCAAGAGAGGGAATCTGTAGAGTGCCTACAGGGTGGATTTCAGAGCACCCTGTGGTTGAGCACATGACAGGAAAGTCAACACTGGTTTGGATGTTAGTAATGAACTAGGTTAGATTAGGGACCTTAAGGTAAAGGAACCCTTAAGAGGCAGTGATCATAAAATGATAGAATTCACCCTGCAGTTTGAGGGGGAGAAGATAAAGTCAGATCTATCAGTACTATAGTGGAGTAAAGGGAATTACAGAGAAATGAGAGAGGAGCTAGCTAAAGTTGACTGCAATGAGACACTATCAGCAGAACAGCAATGGCTGGAGTTCCTGGAGGCAATTTGGAAAGTGCAAGACAGATACATCCCAGAGATGAAGAAGTATTCTTAACAGAGGATGAGATAACTATGGCTGACAAGTAAAGTCGAAGACAGCATAAAAGCAACAGAGAGAGCATATAATAAAGCAAAAAGTAGTGGGATGTTAGAGGATTGGGAAGCTTTTAAAAGCCAATAGAAGGTAACTAGGAAAACTACAAGGCGAGAAAAGATAAAATATGAAGATAAGCTAGCTAATAATATAAAAGAGAATACAATTGTTCCTATTGTATAAAGAGTAAAAGAGAGATGAGAGTGGATGTCAAACCACTGTAAAATGATACTGGAAAGGTAGTAATGGGAGACAAAGAAATGCCAGATGAACGAATAAGAATTTTGCATCAGACTTCACTATGAAACACACTAGCAATATGCCAGAAATTAGAGAATGTCAGAGGGCAAAGGTGAGTGCAGTTGCTATGACTAAGGAGAAACTGAAAGGTCTGAATGTACACAAGTCACTTGGACCAAATGTACTAAACCCCAGGGTTCTGAAAGTGGTGGATGAAGAGTTGTGGAGGCATTAGTAGTTATCTTTCAAGAATCACTGAATTCTGGAATGGTTCTAGAAGACTAGAAAATTGCAAATGTCACTCCAGTCTTTAAGAAGGGAGGCAAAGGACAGGAATTTATGGGCCGATTAGCCTAGCTTCAATGGTTGGCAAAAATTTGGAGTTCATTATTAAGGGTGAGGTTTTATGGCACACAATAAATAAACAAAAACCACCATGCTTTCCTTAAGGAGAAATCTTGTCTGACAGATCTTGGAATTCTTTGAGGAAATATCAGTTAGGATAGACAAAGACAGTCAGTGGATGTTGTTTAATAGAGAATAGAGGGATATCCATTTAGAACAGAGATGAGGAGGAAGTTCTTTTTCCAGAGAATGGTGAATCTGTGGGATTTTTTTCATGGACAGCAATGGAGGCAAATCATTCAGTATATTTAAAGCGAAGGTTGATAGGTTCTTGATTAGGGTGTCAAAGGCAGGAGAATGGGTGTGAAAGGGATAATAAATCAGCCATGGTAGAATAGCGGAGCAGAGTCAATGGGCCAAATAGCCTAAATGACTTCCTATGTCTTATAGTCTTATAGGGATTGAAAGCCATTTACAATCCTCAGCCACATATCTAGCTAATCAAGATCCCTTTGTAATTTTTTCTAACCTTTCACTGTATCTATAACACTACCTATTTTAGTATCATCCACAAATTTACTAACCATGACTTGTACCTTCACATCAATATAATTTCCATAAATTACAAATAGCAAAGGATCTAACACCAACACAAGATATAGGCCACCAGTCTGAGAAACAACTCTCAGCCATCACCATCTGCTTCTTAACACTAAGCCAATTATGAATGCAATCCACTATCTCCCCTGATCCCATGCAATCTACCCTGCCAAACTAACCTGCCATCAAGAAACAAATCAAAGACTTTGCAAAAGTGCAGACAGACAACATCCATTGCCTTCTAAGAACTTCAACAGACATGACTTCCCACAGACAAGACTGTACAGACTGTTTTAAGTTAGACCTTGTCTCCTGAAATGTTGATAGATCCTGTCCCTCAGAATCTCCTCCAGCAATATCTTATGAATGAACATCTACAACAGCTTGATCTGGTCTAACCACATAGGCATCTTATCCAAGAAAACTCACCAATGCCTCTACTTCCTCATATGGCTAAAGAAAATTGACATGTCCCCATTGAACTTTACCAAGTCTTATTAATGCACCATAGAAAACTTTGTATCTGATTCATAACGGCTCTTGGTATGACAACTTCTCTGCACATGACCACAAGAAATTGCAGAGCGTTGTGGACACAGCTCAGCAATCACAGAAGCCAGCCTTCCCCTTATCAACAAAATCACTTTAGGTGCCTTAATTGTAATAGGCGTCCAAATTAATTAGAATCAAAAAGGCTGCTGTTTCTCACAGAAAGGCACCCATTAAAATTAAAATGAGCACAGAAAATAATTCTGTAAAATATAGAATTATATATCAAAATAAAATTATATTGAACATTTACCATGTCTTATTGTACAGACAAGAAGCCATAGTCTTTTAACTCCATTTCTTTCAATCAAGTACAAATGAATTCATTCCTGCGAAACCCAGATATGCCTGTGTTTCACCAGGTCTCTGTACCTTAACAATAAACCAGAGTTCTTTCAAAAAAAAGTCAGTGTTATGTCTGATCTAACCTACATATGGTTCTACATTACAGTAAGATGAAATGAAATTGCAAGCATATGATAGCTTCACAACTCTATTTAAAACTATAGTTACAAAGTGATTTTTTACGATGTTCTGTAGCTCAAATGTCCTTTCATTCTGGCTCTCCCTCTCACACCACCTGCTATGGGAGTTTTCTTGTCTACCTGACTTTATTCATTTTTATACTGTGATTATTTACAAGGATAAGAAAGCTGTAAGAGGATTTGGTCATATCTATTACAGTTTAATAATTACCCAGTTAATTTTGCTGAGGTACGTTGATTGAATCAATAAAGTTCATTTTCATTTTTTATCTGTCATGTTTAATGCCATTGTTAACAATATGCTAACGTTTATTGAAGTATTCCTGTTGCTGAAGTGAAATTCTACTTATCATGTTTATAGGAGACACTGAGACTTGCCGAGTCAATACTTTCCTGAATTAATTAGTTCCAGTCAGATTGCTGAAACAAAACCAGAAGACAAAACATCAGCAGGCAGAACGAATTAAGAATTTAAGTGATTGAGTAAAGATTGTTGTTCAGTCCTTAAATATTATAATCAAACATTCTTTAGAGGTTTTCTCTGTTCATTAAAATCAACCTTTAGCTAGTATTCTAATAAAGAATATTTCAGCTGCAGTTGTTGTCGACTTGGTAACATTTCAATGATTGTTGTAATGATAGAAAATTATATTATTGAAGTCACTTTGGATGGACTTCATACTCTAATGATAGTGATTTTCTATTCTGTTGAACCACATAGCAGCTTTAGAACTTCTGTTTTCTATATTTGAAAGGAACACAGAAACATGTCAATATAATGCGATGATTTTATTCTTTTACAGTCTGGCATTATAATTGTTATTTTATTAAATTATGATCTACAAATAACAGTATGTGAAGACCTTTTGACATGTGTTACATCTATCAAAATGATTGCCATCTAAGTTGCACTAACAGCACTCAACAAATGCAGAATACTGTTAAGTGGTGTCCTTTTGTGGCAGCTGTTGGTAAACTAGGAGTGTTTCTTTAGGACTGCCTCAGAATGAAGTTTGAAGCTCAAATATATAGATGTTGGCAAAAGCAATGACGCAGCAGTTACACTTGAATATTTGCTAACCATAACCACAACTTAATGCTAAATCACTTCTCTGGAAGCTGTAACAGTTAGGAAAAGCTGCGCAATCCAGTCTTGAATAAAACATGTATTTTCATATCAGTGATGTTCACATTGTTATGATTTATCTGACTTTGGCAAGTGTGCTTTTCAGCTATTTTTTGAGTGCACATTTATTTTGCACTATTGTATTTATATTAAGACAGAGTAGTAGTATTTTTTCATTAGTCATTTCTTCAGGATGCAGACATTACTGTACAGCCATAAGTTATTGTTGTTTCCTATTTGCCCTTTAAAAAATGGATATGACAATCCAGTAGTTTCATGGACATCTTTATCTAATCTGTTTTTTTCTTAATTTCAAATTATTCACTGGTTTGAAATTTTACATCAGCTTAATTGTTAGTCCCGGACTCTGGGCAATCCAGTAACCACACCACTGCTCCATTTGTCAAATGGTAATTCAAAGCATATTAAAATTCTTCTATTCCCTTCTCCCACATGTGCTTATCTAGCTTCATTCTATTACACTGTGTCTGATTTTATGATGTTACATTCAATTGGATAAGCATTTAATTTACTGTCATCCACTTTATGTTAGTTAAATGGATGCTAGGCTATATTTTTGGTGGAAAACTGTAAGCTTAATGTCCAATAGAAGTTGATCTAATGGTATTTTGAGAAGAAATATTTTAGTTGTTCAAAATGTGGCAAATGTTTAACACACCTAAATAGCTGAGTATCTTGCACTTGCTTTTGGATTCTAATGCAGGGCAATCTCTGCCTGGGCAATGTGCTTTCTGGAACTTTAATAAGTTGAACATTCTGCTGGTAATGCTGGAGGACCAAGAGGAGGAAGATTAACATGCAGGAATGGTAAATTCAAAAGACTGAATAAAAGGTGAATGTGAAAAGGAGGCATCTTCAGAGCCCCAGCTGCACAACTATTTATAAGACACTACAAAGTCCCTCCAGTTTAGTGAGGAGGACCTCTAGAGTCATAAAATCATAGAGCCATGGAGCACAACAGCAAGGAAACAGGCCCTTTGACCCATCTAGTCTGTGCCAAACTGTTACTCTGCCTAGCCCCCCAAAACCACATGTTTATCCAAATTTCTCTTAAATGTTGAAATCAAACTTGCATCACCACTTCCACTGATGGCTCTCAGAGCAAAGAAGCTCCCCCCTCAAGTTCCCCTTAAATAGTTCACCATTCACCCTTAACCTATGACCTCTACTCCTGGTTTCACTCTACCTCGGTGGGAAAAGCTTGTTTGCGTTCGCCCTATCTATACCCCTCATAATTTTGGATAACTCCATCAAATCTCCCCCTATTCTCCTGCCCTCCAGGAAATAACTCTTCCCTACAACTCAGATCCTCAAATCTAGAAAAATCCTTGTAAATTTCCTCTGTACTTTTTCAACCTTATTGATATCTTTCCTGTAGTTAGATGACCAGAACTGCACAAAAGTAATCCAAATTTGGCATCACCAGTGTCTTATACAACTTTAGCATAACATCCCAACTCCTGAATTCAATACTTCAATTTATGAAGCCAATGTGCCAAAAGCTCTCTTTATGAGCCTACCTACCTGTTTCAAGGAATTATGGTTCTATGTTATGATCCCTCTGTTCTCCTGCACTCCTTAGTGTCTTACTGTGTCTCTTCACTGCGTAAATCCGAGCCTGCTTTGTCTTCCCAAAGTGCAACATCACATTCATGTCTGCATTAAATTCCATCTGCCATTTTTCAGCCCATTTTGCCACTGCAAGATTTGATAGCCTTCCTTGCTAACCACTATGCCCTAAATCTTAGTTTCATCCACGAATTTGCTGGTCCAGTTTGCCATATTTTCATACAGATCATTGCAGCTTGCCTCCAACGTGGTCCATACCTCCAACACGCTCCATGCATGATCAGCCATGGAGCCCATGGATGCATTGGAGCCTATTTTCTTCTGGGAGAAGCAGCTGAAAACTAAATGAGAGGAAGTGAAAATCAGATATTGTGGATGAGTTAATGTTTTATATTGGATGTATATTGCATGTCTGACTGTTTCATTCTGTCCTGAGTAATATCACAGTCTGCATAAAATGACACTCTGGAGGCGGAGCTAAGATGTCACCAGAGGGCAGCTTCTTCAAGTTCATCTTCAAAACAGCTTAATTTGTTCCCTTTAATGTCTCTTTTTATCTTTTTAAGGTGGACGGGGTTCTACTGGAGTCCGTGATCTACAACTGCACTCAAGCTGTGGGTCTTTACAGCGGTGGTTCATACACCCGGAGCTGACCAACCAGCCGTTTTTTGATATCCTCAGGATGCTGCCTAGAAGATGAGCGTGCTCAGGGTAAGGCCCTGCCGTCCTGTGGACAAATCCATCCCATGCTGGTGTCACCAACTGAGGCGTCACAGGAAAAACGGAACATTGCGAACAGCAGATCTGCTGCCAGAGGCCTCTGTACTCAGGCGAGAGAGTTTGGGGAAAGTTTGCTGCCAGTTCTCAAGTTGGGGAATTCGTAATAAAAGAGATGCGGCAGACGGCACATCACAATCAGCAAACTGTTCTGTTGATCTCCCCTCTCACTGTGGTGACACCTCTCTGCCCCTTGTTAGATGAGAAAGCGAGCCTTTGTCATGTCGAATTGTCGGGTGAACAATTAGTTTTCGTTGGGTTGCAGATCACGATCTCTCTTTGGGGACTTTGCTATTGCTTACCCGATAGACGGTGGGTGCTGATGATTTTTGCTAAAATAAGTGGGAGTGGGTTGATGTTTTGCTGCTGCTTGTGTGTTCTCTTCTGTTCTCGTGGAGAATAAGAATTTCAGGTTGTATACTGTATACATCCTCTGACGTTAAATGGAACCGTTAAACCATAGAAGTAATGATTATCATATCAGTCAGCTCTGAGACGTGGACTATTTTGAATGCAAATAATTGCTTCTCAGAAAAGATCATCAATTAAACTAGAATCCTGTGTTGAAAAGGACTATGGAACACTGAAGAAAGGGTTGAAACACTCATGTCTTTCTCTCCATAGATGCAGCCAGACCTACTGAATATTTCCAGCACTTTGTGTATTTTTGCTGAACTATTCCTAACTTCCTAAAAGTGCAAATAGTATTTTGTATTATCCATAGCAAACATGTGATAGTAACAATGATTTTCCCACTGCACAAGGAGATAATTCACTCCAGTTTCTCCTATCTCTCATTGTAAATGGTAATTTATGCTTTTTGCAATCTCAACACCCCCCCCCCGCCCCACCTTCTGACAACTTGTTTTATTATGGAAATTAGCTGTTGACAGCTCTAGTGAGATTATATCATACAAAACCACTTCAATAGAAGTGGTCCTTTTCATCCTGATTGCCAGATTTCTCATATTTTCTGTATTTACACTTTGGGGCAGATCCTTGTAGCATACGTGCAAAGCAACAGCAGAAGCAAGTGTTTGAGCTTAAATCATTCACATTCACAATCATCACTTCTGCTTCCAGATGCCAAACTTCCATTGCCTACAGGAGAATGTACATACGTCTCAAAATGATGAAATACGTTGTGGCTCCGTTCAGAGGAGAGCGGGGACCTCTGGAGAAGCACTGTAGCTCAGCACAGATTCGATGAGGAGCCCTGTGCAGAATGGGTTTGCTCTTTATAGAAGAGAGAAATGACCTTCAAAGAGGAGGAGGATGCCCTGTTTCATTTTATTCATTTTTATGGGGGTGGAATCTGCACATGCCTGTGAAACCAGTGTTTATGACCCTTTAAGCTTCAATTTTCAAGTTTACTGTTGGAATAGGCATTTTTACAAAGGGTATAAATGCCATGAACATCAGTTTTTGCAGCAGCAGCACGGTATATTATAATATGACATCTAACATTAGACGACATAAACATAACAAATGCGCAAAAGTAGCAAAATAAACATTACAATAGTAATGCAAGATCACTATCTGCCTTTCAGAATATAGTTGAGATTGGCTTCAGAAGCGAGATACCGTGCTGTAACAGGCCCTTTTGGCCCAATTGGGCACCACCCAATTACATCCATGTGTCCAGATATCCTACTAATCCTTTGGAATGTGGGAGGAAGTTGGAGAATCCTTTGGAATGTGGGAGGAAGCTGGAGAATTCTGAGGTAACTTGTGCAGTCACAGAGAGAACATACAAACTCCTTACCGATAGTGGTGGAATTGAACATGGGTCATTGGCACTGTAATAGCTGTCCACTAGCAAACTGTGCCACTAAGAAAACCATTCTGAACTATTTCAATCCATCAGGTGAAGATTTCTATCCTCATTATACTGTTAGAAGGGAGGTTTCAGGACTTAAATGCAGAATTGTAGAGGAATATTAATAAAAGTTGCCTGTTACTTCGAGGGAAACCTGAAGTAACTTTGATTTCATTTACCGTAGATTCCGGACTACAGAGCGCACCTGATTAAAAGCCGCTGGCTCTAATTTTAGAAATAAAATCAATTTTTTAATTGTAAAGGCCGCACCAGATTTTAGGCCGCAGGTGTCCCACGTTGTAATATGAGATATTTACACAGAAAGATATTACACGTGAGGATTTTTTAACTTTTAATTAAATCCATATGGTAACAAAAACAAATACACATTGCAAATGCTTTTTTTCGAACCGTGCCCGTAACGCGGCTACTTTTAAATATACGTTGCGTATACTTCTTTACTGAACAACATTCCAATATCTCCTAACGACTGGTTAAAAATATATATACTGCAGCCTACCAGGAAAAGTTATTGATCGCCTTTAACTTAAAAGCAGCGTTCGCTCAGATCCAAAGCCGCTCGCGTAATGCCCTCCCCCCTCCTTTCCGTTTATCGCAAACCGGCGTTTTCCCACAAGACACCGCGAAACTGGGTGTGACGTCATAGCATCCCGCGATGTAGTACAGAAAACAAATATAGTTAAAACTCTTCTAACTTTAACTAGAAAATGAATTACTAAGCGAAAATAGTATAAACTAAATAACTGCCATAAGGCAGCACAATGCTTCGAGTGTTTTCCATGTTGATGAGGGTGAGTACAAATGACTGATTTACAATAATTTAATTGTGAAAGTGCGCTTGATTTATCGTACAATTTCATTGGACCTCTGTGAACTACTCATCAATTTTATTGGTCTACTGTTATGAGGCAAAATGTTTACGAGGCGGCATGAAAAAAATCATGTATTAGCCGCCCCGGACTAAAGGCCGCAAAGTTCAAAGCTGTTCAAAATGTGGGAAAAAAGTAGCGGCTTAAAATCCGGAATCTACGGTAGATGCTGCTTTGTCCTTTTGAGCGGAAGAGATCGTGCCCTGATTCGATAACCAAAATCCATTTTGAAGATGATACACTGTATCGTGCACCAGTTGCGGGAAGAGTTAATGCTTAGGATTTGTTGATGGGGGGGGGGGGGGGCCCAATCAGATAGGCTGGATAATTCTCAAATTTCTTTGATGCTGGAGCTGCACTCCTCCGAACATGTGCAAGTTATTCCAACACACTCCAAGCTTGAACTTTGTTTGTAGTAGAAAGGAAGGTTTTAAGGTTTCAGTAGATGGGCTACTGCTGATCTTACAACCACAGCGCTTCAGTAAAAAACAAGCAGAGAAGTACTGCAATATTCAGCAGGTCAGGCAGGTCTGTGGAAAGAGAAATAAAGTTAACTTTACAGATCAAAGGCTCTTCGCCTGAAATAAGAAAAAAAAATTGTAAATTTTAGAGAGGTTGTGGGGTAAGATGGGCAGGGCAAGGAGATTACCTGTGATAGACAAGACCTACATTGCTGGGGGCACAGATTGCAAGTTTAATCCAACTGATGGGTGAATGAGAGCAGTTAGTGAGTGAGAGTATAAAAAGATGCAAAATACAGGGCTTTTGGACAAGTCCGGAGTCAGACGATGCTGATGGTGAGAGAAAAAGGAAACTAATACAGTATCACAAATGCATTTCTAGTTTACTGCACTCTGTGTTCACAGTGTGTGGTGAACTACATATACCTGTCTGGGCTGCTCCTGTGGCTCCTTCCACAGACCCCTACTGACTGCTCCTGTGGCTCCTCTCCCACAGACCCCTGCTGACTGCTCCTCTGGGTCCTCCCACAGACCCCTACTGACTGCTCCTGTGGCTCCTCCCACAGACCCCTGTATAAAGGCGATTGAGGCCTGATGCCCGGCCTCATTCTCCAGGATGTAGTGTTGTTCATTCTTCCAGTCAATAAAAGCCGATACCTCGCTTCTTATGTCTCAGAGTGAGTTATTGATGGTGCATCACAGTGTGCTCTCTTTTGTGTTAGAGAAACCAAATACATTGTGTAACACAAGAGATTCTGCAGATGCTGGAAATCTATAGCAACACACAAGATGCTGGAGGAAGTTGGCAGATCAGGGAGCACCTTTGGAGGGAAATAAACAGTCGATGTTTTCAGCTGAAACCCTTCACCCAGTCTGGAACAGAAGGAGGAAGAAGCCAGAATAAGAAGGTGGAGGTAGGGGGAAGGAGAACGCCAGCAGGTGAGTCCAGGTGAGGGGGAACTCAGTGGGTGAGGGAGGGGTTGACGTGAAAAGCTAGAAGGTGATAGGTGGAAGAGGTAAAGAGCTGTAGAAGGAAGAATCTGATAGGAGAGGAAAGAAGACCATGGAATAAAGGGAAAGAAACCAGGCACGCCCAGGATCCTCTTCAGTTTGCGTATAAGGAGAAGGTGGGAGTGGAGGATGCTATCACGTATTTGCTGCACAAATCACTCTCTCACCTAGAGGGGGTCAGTTGTGCTGTGAGGATTACATTCCTTGACTTCTCTAGTGCCTTTAACACCATCCAGCCCAAGATCTTAAGGCACAAACTAACGGAGATGGGAGTAGACTCTCACATGGTGGATTGGATAGTGGACTACTTGACAGATAGACCTCAGTATGTGCGGTTGGGAGACTGTAGGTCTGACACGGTGGTCAGCAGCACAGGGGCGCCGCAGGGAACCATACTCTCTCCGGTCCTGTTCACCCTGTACACATCAGACTTCCAATATAACTCGGAGTCCTGCCATGTGCAGAAGTTCGCTGATGACACGGCCATAGTGGGGTGTGTCAGGAATGGACAGGAGGAGGAGTATAGGAAACTGATACAGGACTTTGTGATATGGTGCAACTCAAACTACCTGCGTCTCAATATCACCAAGACCAAGGAGATGGTGGTGGACTTTAGGAGATCTAGGCCTCATATGGAGCCAGTGATCATTAATGGAGAATGTGTGGAGCAGGTTAAGACCTACAAGTATCTGGGAGTACAGTTAGACGAGAAGCTAGACTGGACTGCCAACACAGATGCCTTGTGCAGGAAGGCACAGAGTCGAATGTACTTCCTAAGAAGGTTGGCGTCATTCAATGTCTGTAGTGAGATGCTGAAGATGTTCTATAGGTCAGTTGTGGAGAGCGCCCTCTTCTTTGTGGTGGCGTGTTGGGGAGGAAGCATTAAGAAGAGGGACGCCTCACGTCTTAATAAGCTGGTAAGGAAGGCGGGCTCTGTCGTGGGCAAAGTACTGGAGAGTTTAACATCGGTAGCTGAGCGAAGGGCGCTGAGTAGGCTACGGTCAATTATGGATAACTCTGAACATCCTCTACATAGCACCATCCAGAGACAGAGAAGCAGTTTCAGCGACAGGTTACTATCGATGCAATGCTCCTCAGACAGGATGAAGAGGTCAATACTCCCCAATGCCATTAGGCTTTACAATTCTACCGCCAGGACTTAAGAACTTTTTAAAAGCTATTATTAATGCTTTTTGAGATAGTGATTTAGATGCATATCATATTTTTTACTGAGTTAAGTATTGTATGTAATTAGTTTTGCTACAACAAGTGTATGGGACATTGGAAAAAAAAGTTGAATTTCCCCATGGGGATGAATAAAGTATCTATCTATCTATCTATCTAATTAGAAAGAGGTGATGAGAGTTAGGGAGGTGAAAAAAAAGAGAGTCACCAGAATGAGGGAAACAAAGTGGGGGGAGCGGGAACAGAGGGGAGTGATTACCATAAGTTAGAGAAGCCCATGTTTATGCAATCAGGTTGGAGGCTACTAAAACATAATTTGAGGTCTGCTCCTCCAACCTATCTTCGGCCTCATTATGGCAGTAGAGGAGGCCATAGAGATACCTGTCAGTATAGGAATAGAATTAAAATGTGTAGCCACTGGAAGATCCAGTCTATTGCAGTGGATGGAGTCAAGGTGCTCAGTGAAGTCGTCCTTCAATCTGTGTCAGGTCACACTGATAATGAGGAGACCGCCAGATCTTATAAATGAGCCCAAGAGACTCGGAGGTGAACTGGATGCTTTGCTGAGCATTTGCGTTCAATCCACAAAAGCTATCTGAGCTTCCTGTCACTTTAAAGATGAAAAAAAGCTTTATTTGACAAACATACATTGAATTTTACAGTGGAAGATTGGAGATAAGATGACACCAAATGGCTCTTTCTTGGAGCTCATCTGTGGAAGCAGCTTAAACTCCCCTCTTTAATGCCTCTTTTTCCCTTTTCAAGGTGATCTGCAACAGCACTCAAGCTGCAGTTTTCACGGCAGATGAGCTCCTGCACCTGGAGCTCACCGACCAGCCGTTTTCTGACATTCTTCCAGACGCGGCCTGGAAGACACATACCTCCTGGGTACAGCCCTGTGGACGACCAATTCCGGGCTGGTGCTGCCAACTGAAGCATCGCAGAAGAAAGAACAGCAGGATTTCATGGCGGCAGAAACAGCGGACGTAAGCCTCTTTACTCGAGCGATCGTGCTCTCTCTTTCTCTCAATGGTGGGGAGAATTTGTTGCCAAGTCTCGAGTCAGAGAATCTCAGAATAAAAGGCCATGCAGCAGACTGTAACATTGTAACTGCAACCATTTGTTGGTCTCCCCTTTCGCTATGAAATGGGTGTCATCTCTCTGTCTCTTGTTAGACAGAACGCCTGTGGCGTGTTGAATTGTTGGGTAAACAATCGTTTTAGTTGACGGCAGATAGTGGTCTCTCTTTGGGGGCTTTTCTGTTGCTCGGTGGGTGGGGGGCGTTGACTCTTTCCACTAAAATGAGAGATGGGTGATGGGGTATGTTGATACTTTTCTGCTGTTTGTAGGGGGGAGGAGGAGAGGAGGCTTTGGAGTTCTAACATTTTTCTGCTGTTCATTCTTTTGGGTTCTCTGCTGTTTTTCGTGGATGTCGGCGAAGAGTAAGAATATCAGGTTGTACACTGTATACCTTCTCTGATAGTAAATTGGAACCATTTGAAATGCATCATTTCTGTCAAATAGAATTGGTCAGGTTCATACTCGGGATCAGCCTGTAAGTGCCATCGTACTTCCAGCGTCAAAGTAGCATGCCCACAACTTACTAACCCTTACCGGTAGGTCTGGAACGTGGGAGGAAACCGGAGCACCTAGAGGTGAGGTGATCACCCATGTGATGAAGGGATGAACCCACGTACCAACTCCTTACAGTTAGCAGCAGCAATCGGTCATCGCTGGTGCTGTGAAGTGATTGAACAAACCACTGCACTACTATGCCGCCTTCCTTCTGTCACGCCCGGAACTGGTAATGGTGAGACACATATCATCTTTTGTTGGGCAGAGTGCAGCCATCCAGACTCAACATTAAATTCTTTAAATACAGATAATTCACTTTATCTGCCTTTATCAGAATTACCATCAAAGCCGCAGACAAAGAGGTGGCACACTGACCTCTACCTTGCCGAGGCCAGGTGACAACTCACAGACGCCACCTCATACCTATCCCTTGAAGAAGACCCCATTCCAGACCATCAGATATTTATCTCCAACACCATCGCTGACCTCATCCACTCTGGAAAACTCCCACCAAACTCATAGTTCCCTTGTTCTGCCCAACCTGTTAATACCTCCAACCCAAATTCCAGAAATCTGACTATCTAGGTAAGCATATTGTATCTGTCTGTTCCCACACTACTGAACTCATGTTCTTGTACCTCAATTCTATTCTCTCCCCCTTGATTCAGTCCCATCACACCTACATCTGCAACATTTCTCATGCTTTCGATCTCCTCACTAACTTTCAATTCCAGGAACTTTTCTGCCTCATTTTAACCATTGATGCTTAGTCACTATACACTGCTACTGTATCCCTCATCAAGAAGACCTCTAAGCTTTCAGCTTCTTCCTTAACCAAAAAAGATAACCAATTCCCTCCACCACCACCACCGTCCATCTGGCAGAACTGCTTGTCCCTCAGCTCCTCCCACTTTCTCCAGACTCAAGGGGAGCCTTGGACACCTGCACGGGCCTCAACTATGCCTGCCTCTTTGTTGGCTATGTGGAACAGTTCATGTTCCCAGCCTTCTCTGATAATACTCTTCCTCCACTACATTGATGACTGCATTGGTGCTGCTTCATGCACCAAAGCTGAGTCACCAATTCATCAACTTTACCTCTAACTTCAACCTTGCCCTTAAATTCACGCAGTCCATTTCTGACACGTCCTCTCCCTTTCTTGATCTCTTGGTCACCACCTTTGGAGACAAACTGTTAACCGACATCTTTTATAACCTAATGATTCCCATGGTCATCTTGGCTCTTGGCTATACCTCTTCCCACCCTATCTCCCGTAAAACTGCTATTCCCTTTTCTCAGTCCCTTTGCATCTGGCACATCCGTTCTCAGGATGAGGCTTTCCTTTCTAGAACATCAGAGATGTCCTCCTTATTCAATGAACAAGGTTTCCCTTCCTCCACTGTTGATGCTGCCCTAACTCACATCTCCTCCATTTCCCTAACATCCATGCTCACTCTATCATCCCACTATCTTAACAGTGATGGAGTCCCTCTTGTCTTTATCTACCACCCATGAGCCCCCACTTCCAACAGCTCATTTTCTTCAACTTCCATCTCCAAGGGATCCTACCATTAAACATACCTTCATTCCCCCCTCCCCCCTCCACCTTCTGCAGAGACTGATCACCCTGTGATTATCCTGTCCATTCATCGCTCTCCACTAATCTCCCTCCTGGCACTTATCCCTGAAAGTGCTATACCTGCCTATTCACCTCCACCCTCACCTCCATTCAGGGCCCCAAACAGCCCTTCCAGGTGAAAACACTTTACCTGTGAGATCTGCTAGGGTCATCTACAGTATTGTGTCCGGTGCTCCTGATGCAAATTTCTCTGCTTTGGGGAGACCTGTTCTAAATTGGTGAACTGCTTCATCAAGCACCACCGCTCCATCCACCAAAAGTGGAACGTCTCGATGGACAAACATTTTAATTCTGATTCCCATTCTCGTTCTGATATATGCCAAGATAAGGCCATTCTCAGCTTGGAGGAGCAATATCTTATATTCTGCCTGGGTAGCCTCCAACCTGATTGCATGAATATTGGTTCCTACTTGTAAAAAAAATGTTTTCCCTCCCCCTCTCCTCCTCTTCAATTTAACCATTCATCTAATCTTCTCATCTAACTATCACTTCCCCTTGGGTCCCCTCCTCCTTCCCTTTCTCCTTTGGTCCACTCTCATCCCCTTTCAAATTCCTTCTTCTCCAGCCCTTTACCTTTCCCACACCCCCCACCCCCCCCCCCACCCATCACTTTCTAGCCAGCTCATTCCCCTCCCCCTACCTTTTTGTTCTGGAGTCTTCCCCCTTCCATTTCAGTCCTGAAGAGCGATTTTGGCTGAAGCATGGATTGTTCATTCATTTCCATTGATGCTGCCTGACCTGCTGAGCTCCCCCACCATTTTCTCTGTGTTGCTTTGGTTGTCAGCGTCTGCAGACTTTCTGGTGTCTATATCAGAACTGACCTTTGCTACCATATATTAATTTTGTCTCTCTGCCGGCACAGCTTGCATGTAGCTCTGTGTATCATACAGCCCTGCAATATGCAACTTTTTATGCCCTGCTACTTGTCTCTCTCTAACAAACTACCTTTTAAAGATAAATTGGTGCCAACATGCTGGCTTTGCCTACAAGAAGCTCTTTTTTGTATCTTAGCAATTTCCATCACAGAAACAAGAAAGCATCTAGCACTCTTAGTGTTCCGGCTATGCTTTCACTTCATGTGCCTGCAAACCAACTTTGTTATCTTGACAGTGCAACTGGAAAGAGTATTTTAACTGATATTTATTGTACAATCATATTGGGATATGAGAATGGCCCACTTTCCCTGTCCCAATACAACCATTAGGGTATTGTTAAATCAGAACAAAGAATCAATAACAAAGGTTTATGCTCCATTTGCTTTCTGTGATTGATCTCCCACTGTTACTGTTGCTCTATGACTGAAAAATGCTGTTGTATTTGTACCTTATATTGGACTTCTATTAGCATTCATTTATGCCAAGGCTAAAGAAAAGTCGTAGTTGAAGTAACTTCAGAGAGGGTACAAAATGCATTTACCAAAATGATAACCACAACAGACTCTGCAGATGCTGGAAATCCTGAGCAACATACACAAAATGCTAGCGGAACTCAGCAGAACAGGCAATATTGATGGAGAAAAATAAACAGTCAATGTTTTGGCTGAGACATTTGTGAGTCAAGTCCTAATGAGCATGGTCTGCTGAGCCCTCCAGCATTTTGTGTGTGTTGCTTTACCAAAATGATTCCATGGACGAAATATGTTAGTTTTTGAAGAGACTGCAATTAACAAGCAGGATAGACAAAGAGAGTCAGTGGATGTAGTTTGTTTGGATTTTGAAAGGCATTTGACAAGTTGCTGCACATGAGGCTGTTTTACAAGCCAAGAGCCCATGGCATTACATGAAACGTATTAGCATGGAATGAAGATTGGCTGACTGGCTAAAGGCAAAGTGTGGGAATAAAGGAAGCCTTTTCTGGTTGGCTGCTGGTGACTAGTCCTGCGTCAGGGGTTGACATTGTGACTGTTCTTTTTCACATTAAAGGTCAATGATCTGAATGAAAACATTGACAGCTTTGTGGCCATTTGTGGACAATAGGAAGATTGAAAGAGGGACAGGTAGTGTCGAGAAAGCAGTATGCCTGCAGAAAGACTTAGACAGATTGGAGGAATGAGCAAAGTGGCAGATGGAATATAGTGTAGGGAAGATTATCGTTATGCACTTCAATAGAAGGAATACTGCAAGCATGTGGACTATTTTCTAAATAGGGAGAAAATTCAGAAATCAGAGGTGGAAAGGGACTTGGGAGTCTTCACGCAGGATTCCCTAAAGGTAAGCTTGCAGGCTGAGGTGGTGATAAGAAAGGAAATGCAATGTTAACATTCATTTCGAACATAGGAAAGCAATAATGTAATGCTGGGGCTTTATAAAGCATTGATCGGATCATGTGGGTATTGTGACCAATTGTGGGGTGCTTATCTAACGAAAGTGCTGACATTGGAGAAGGTGCAGAGGAGGTACATGAGAATAATCCCAGGAATGAAAGCATTTGATAGCTCTCAAATGTACTCACTGGGGCTTGCAAGAATTAGGGGGTGATCTCATTAAAATCTATCAAATATTGAAAGGCCTAGATAGAGTGGATGTGGAAAGTGGGGTATCTAGGACCAGAGGGAACAACCTCAGAATTGAGGGGCATCCAATCCGGTTAGGAAAGAGATAAGGAAAAATTTATTTAGCCAGAGGGTGGTGAATTGGTGGAATTCATTGCCACAAACAGCTGTGCAGGATAGATCATTGGATATATATAAGGTGGAGGTTGATAGGTTCTTGATTAATTAGGGTGTCAAATATTACAGAAAGAAGGCAGGAAAATCGGGTTGAGAGGGAGAATGGATCAGCTGTGATAGAGTAGCGGAGCAGATTCAATGGGCCGAATGGCCCAATTCTGCTCCTATGTTTAATTGTCTAAGTGTTTTCCTTGATCTGTGAAGTGATCAGATAGATGCATTTAGAATCATGCAGAGCCGCTCTGTATTTTCTTGGACTTGTTGCAAGTTGAAGATTATGTCCATTGTGCTCTAAAATCGTTAAGCGTAAAGGTAGAGTGTAGAGAAACTATCTCATTGATGGAAGAGCTAAGCTGAATTGCAAAAGAATCAAAACTGACAAAAAGAACAGCTTTTTTATTATGCAGTATGTGGCTTGGGTCTGTAATGGAGGAACATCGATAAAGTCTGTCTAGATAGTAGTGGACAAGTACAGCATTCTAGAGAGAGCTTAATAAGAATCTGAAAGGGAAGAATTTGCTCACCTATGGGAAGATTGTGAAGAACTGGAATCAGCTGAATGGCTCTTTGGTAGAGCTAGTGTGCATTGAATGGCCAATTTAATCTTCTTCCATGCTATCAGTATTCCACGATTCCATCATTTTGAAAACAACATACAATAAACAGAACATTTAAAGTCAATGAACAAATGATATGCACCATGGCAGGTCACAGCTGATATCAGAATACGGTCAGATTCATGGCCGCAGTTGAATACGGTGCACCTATTTTTAGACAACGTCAATTCAGAAGGTAAATAAAGAGAGAATCATCCACTACATACAGCCACACCAAGCCTTTATCCCATGTCAACCCCTCCACAACCTGGATCAACACGTGTTGGGCAATCGCTGAGCACGACAGGAATTTTCGTTTTACCCGCAAAATTCTCAGCAAATCTCAGAAAGTGATGGAGTGAGTGGACACGTAGACATCATGTGTGCTTCAAGGACTCCATCGGGCAATGCCAACTCAGGGTCATCTATGTTGGAACAGCGATGGACGAGATGTCAGATGAAGAGTGATCCAGCCCCGGCTCCCGAATGGACAGACTCATATCTGCCCCTCCTGGGCCACACTTATCACACTTCATCAGCTGCAAATAGACTCAGAAGTCAACATGTCAGAACAGCACAAGCACTACACCGAAGGGTGGCCCGACAAACCCCAGCTTGCCCCTGTGGTGCCCCAACCCAGGACATCCTCCACCTGGTCCAAACTTGCCATTTCACCAAGCTCTGAGATGGCGATGGCTTTGCCGCGGACCATTGATGTAGCCATGAGCTGGAGGAGTGGCTTGACAAAATGCAATTAGAAGTGTGAAGAGAAAGATATCTGCCATATGAAACAACAAAACATTTCAGTTTGACTTGGCACAATATGTATTGTCTATTAACAGTCTATTAATCTCAAGACAGTCAAAACAAATGGATCATGTACTATTGACGTATAAAAACTTACACTATTACTGGCTGGAGATTCTTTCCAAAGGTTTTGATTCTAAAGGGAGCTTACTTTGTTGTAGTATACCAGAAAGGATTTGTTACACCTACACTCGTAAGTAGTACAGTCATCAGATGGGATCACAGTTCACACATACAACAGGATCTTAGAGATGACCAAAAGAAGATAAGCACAGTTCTGCCATGGAGGTGCCAGAGACCAGCTACTGCCAAGAGTTGGATAATCAGTAAGGATAATGCTCTCCTCATACCAAAGCCAGGAGTCATTCAACAGCACTGCAGCCCCAGTCTCTTGAAACGGGAACAAGAGTGCTACGGATAGGAGGAATGAGTATTGGGTCATTCCTCGAAGAATGGTCCATTGATTCAAGTATCTTGTGGTCTTTGTTTTATACATCACACTAGATGACTATGCTAAATCTTTGTTTCTTCATTTTATTATTATTATTAACAAATTTAACTCATGCTATGTTGGTTGCATTGTCCATTCAGGACTTTAATACATGCCCCATAGCTCAGAGCATATATTGCAACAGTGTGATGGGAGAAGCTTCCAGAAAGTTTGTTCAACAAAATATTAGTTTAAAGTACCAGCTATCCTCCAATATTCTTGGAAGTGATACTGATTCAGTTGTACAAAGTTGTCTCTGAAGTGGAGGTAAGAAAGATCCAACAGTTTTGATGTTATCTAGCGGAACTCTGCTTGTTGGAGATAGGTACAGACTCACAGAAAGGAAGACTGAAGACAGGTTGGGTGTAATTACACTGCAGCATGTATCAGCCAGATGGGACGCACGGTGGAAAGCCGCATCAAGGAGCACAAAAGGTGTGTCCTTTTGGATTACCTGGAGAAATCGGTGGTAGCAGAACATTGCATTCGCAATGTCCATAGGATTGACTTTGATGGCACACAACTACTGTGCCACACCAATGGCTTTTGGGACCTCCTGGTGAAGGAAGCCATTGAAATAAAACTGAAGGAAAAAGTTTTAACAAAGAAGAAGGTAAGTAAGACTGGGAACTCGATTGTAAACTAAGTGGGAGAGCGGAAACCTGATTGGATGAGGACTAACCAATCATGAAGGGCGAACTACGGGGTTATAAATACCACCGGACCAGACATGCCCTGGCATCATCTCTGATGAAGATGGTAGAGTTTGTCATCAAAACACTGGTTATAATTGATACCTGTACCTGGCTGGGAACCTGAGAAGAGTTTATTCATCATATACACTGGGAAAACACGAGATACTTTGACACAGTTCACTGTATTTTCTGATGTTCTGATGTAAATCTTATCCAATCTAATATAAACTGCTGATCATGCACAGGAGAATCACATTTCATGATCCCAGATCCATCTAATTCAATCGCTCGTACATTTAAGATGAAGCATCTATCTAAAATATTGTCAGCCATTAAAATATATTACCTTTATTACGTTTGTGATTAATGCAGAGAAAAGTGCCAAAAAATTGCAAGTTAATTTATAGAGATTGGTCTGCAAATGACTGTTATTTTTGTCATCACTCAGCAGTCCATTGCAATTATGTTTGGTTAAATTTAAACAAATCTCTAGCACAGTAAACAGTAACTAGCCTGCAGGACTGCTGGCAGGATAAATCAAACCAATATTCTCTGGCACCATTGTTTCAATTTGATTTTAATATAATAAACTTGAACTGGGTTGAAGTATAGGTATTTCTCAAACACAGAAAAATAAAATAATTCTGCAGGAAATAACAGGCATTTGTTGTGAACAAAGCAATTTTGTTCTTTGAAACAGGAGGAAATGACTAACAGTCTGTTTGTGCAAGAGTCATCAGCAGCAGAAGCAGTTGAAGTCAGTACATCTGACAACAAATACATTTTGTCAATGAAACTGTTATGAAATATCAAGGTCAGAAATAAGGTTTCAAAGTTAGACATGAAAATTGGTCTTTTTATACTTTTCCACCCCTCCTCTCTTTAACTGCAGACGTAAACATCTTTTAGTTTGTGCCTCTGAACAAATATATAGAGAAGCACAAATGTTAGTCTGGATAAGACTGAAATGTATTGTGCATCAAAAATAGTGAATATGTGGCAAAGATGACCTTTGCATGATCCAACTGCTGAAACACAGAACTTAATAACTGTACATGAACTTTAAACAGTCTTTAATTTCAAAATGTCCACAACAGAGCAATCTGCTTTAATATCCAGACACGATTCAAACATAATAATGCCTTGATCACTGACAAACAATGAGCAATTATTAGATTTGTTAACTATTGGTTTATGATGGAAAATATCTGCAGCTGGTCTTTAAAGAAACCTTGTTCTAAAATAGGGGTTGCCAACTTTTTTTATGCCATGAATCCTTACCGTTAACTAAGGGGTCCATGGACCCCAGGTTGGGAATCCCTGCTCTAAGGATATCTTTACAAGAAGAGAGGTATACCATTATAAAGGTACAAGACATTTTTTATGGCTAGCTAGGTTCAATTGACCTTCAGATTTGAGTGTTATGCGTGAAGGTCAGGGAAGTCAACAGTAGCTATCATGCACAAAACTCTGTCGATTCTCTATCCCTGGGCTAAGGATACAGTTGCACAGGACTGGCACTTTGATATGAAGAAAAAATGAACAACATACATAAGGCTCAAGGGATTCTGATTGATATTTTAATTGTTGAACTCTGTGGATTGATGGTGATGATGATGTTATGCTATGGTGTAAAATGTGCCATTGCCAATAATGAACCCATTTTACATTGCCTGATTTTCTCAAAACATTAAAAACTGTGACACAATTTAATAAGCAATCAAAGTCCTCTGAGCCTTGCCTCTTGCCTCAGAATAGCACAGAACACAAGCAAATCACATTGCCAGAATTGGTGTTGCCTGTGGCTTTATCGGGGAGCAGAGGTGATGAAGGTACCACCCACCACCACCGCATTATACGTCATTCTGCATTTTTCTTTCGGCAGTGTTCAAGGATTGCTGTTTCAGGACCAGACACGCAATTTAAAGTTAGAATTATTGTCAACGCACCAGAATCAAAAAGTCATCCCTGTGACAAGGTTTTTGAAAGCACTCTAAAAATAAGCCGGTAAAAGGAACCAAGTGGCATGTCTTCTCAATCCTTAAGTATTCCATAGCATTACCAAAAACAACATTGAACAGTTCCTTTCTTCTGCCAATATCAGAATCAAAATAAGAATCAGAATCAGGTTTATTATCACAGCATGCGATGTGAAATGTGTTAACTTAGCAGCAGCAGTTCAATGCAATACATAATCTAGCAGACAGAAAAAAAAAAATAATTAAATAAACAAGTAAATCAATGACAGTATACATATATTGAATAGATTTTTTTTAAGTGCAAAAACAGGTATACTGTATATTAAACAGCAACATGGAATATTAAATCACAACTACAGCTGGGAAGATCCCTGCTGCACCTAATGACCCTGTATTCTCTGTCTCAGAGACCGATGTTAGACTGCCTTTAAAGAGAGTGAACCCTTGAAAGGCGGAAAGTCCCAATGGAGTACCTGGTAAGACTCTGAAAACTCTGAAAAGTGGGGGTATTCAACGAAATTTTCAACCTCTCGCTGCTACGGATGGAAGTTACCACTTGCTTCAAACGGGCAGCAATTATACCAGCGCCTAAGAAGAATAATCTGAGCTGCCTAAATGACTATCGTCCGGGGGCACTCACATCGACAGTAATGAAATGATTTGAGAGGTTGGTCATGACTAGACTGAACTCCTACCTCAGCAAGGACCTAGACCCATTGCGATTTGCCTATCACCACAATAGGTCACCGGCAGATGCAATCTCAATGGCTCTTCACACGGATTTAGACCACCCAAACAACACAAGCACCTATGTAAGGATGCTGTTCATCAACTATAGTTCAGCGTGAACACACAATCGGCAATTCAGGAACACCTTCTCCCCCTCAACCATCCAATTCCTAAATGGACATTGAACCCTTGGACACCACCTCACTTTTTTTTTTAAATATACAGTATTTCTGATTTTTGCACATTTTTTAATCTATTCAATATATGTATACCGTAATTGATTGATTGATTGATTATTATTGGGGTTTTTTGTTTGTTATTCTATTCTATGTTATGTATTGCATTGAACTGCTGCTGCTAAGTTAACAAATTTCACATCACATGCTGGTGATAATAAACCTGATTCTGATTCTAAAAAAAAGTGGGGTAGTGTCCAAAGATTCAATGTCCATTTAGGAATTGGATGGCAGAGGGGAAGAAGCTGTTCCTGAATCACTGAGTGTGTGCCTTCAGGCTTCTGTACCTCCTACCTGATGGTAACAGTGAGAAAAGGGAATGCCTGGGTGCTGGAGGACCTTAATGGATGCTGCCTTTCTGAGACACTGCTCTTTGAAGATGTCCTGGGTACTTTGTAGGCTAGTACCCAAGATGGAGCTGACTAGATTTACAACCTTCTGTAGCTTCTTTTGGTCCTGTGCAGTAGCTCCTCCATACTAGACAGTGATGCAGCCTGTCAGAATGCGCTCCACAGTCCAACTATAGAAGTTCTTGAGTGTATTTGTTGACATGCCAAATAGCTTCAAACTTCCTAATAAAGTATAGCCGCTGTCTTGCCTTCTTTATAACTATATCAATGTGTTGGGACCAGGTTAGATCCTCAGAGATCTTGACACCCAATAACTTGCAGCTGCTCACTCTCTCCACTTCTGATCCCTCTATGAGGATTGGAATGTGTTCCCTCGTGAAGTTCACAATCAGGGAGGTACAGAGGCCGAGGTTCTGCAACTTCGCAATCAGGATTGTGGGAATGATGGTTTAAAATGGTGAGCTATAGTTGATGAACAGCATCCTGATGCAGGTGTTTGTGTTGTCCAGGTGGTCTAAAGCCATGTGGAGAGCCATTGAGATTGCATCTGCTGTTGACCTATTGTGGCGATAGGCAAATGGCAATGGGTCCAGGTCCTTGCTGAGGCAGGAGTTCAGTCTGGTCATGACCAACGTCTCAAAGCATTTCATCACTGTCGATGTGAGTGCTACCGGGCGATAGTCATTAAGGCAGCTCACATTATTCTTCTTAGGCACTGGTATAATTGTTGCCTTTTTGAAGCAAGTGGGAACTTCCGCCCATAGCAGTGAGAGGTTGAAAATGTTTTTAAATACTCCCACCAGTTGGTTGGCACAGGTTTTCAGAGCTTACTCCAACAGGGCCTTCCGCCTTGCGAGGGTTCACTCTCTTTAAAGACAGCCTAACATCAGCCTCTGGGATGGAGATCACAGGGTCATTAGGTGCAGCAGGGATCTTCACAGCTGTAGTTGTGTTCTCCCTTTCAAAATGTGCATGGAAGGCATTGAGTTCATCTGGTAGTGAAGCATCGCTGCCATTCATACTATTGGGTTTCGCTTTGTAGGAAGTAATGTCTTGCGACCCTGTCAGAGTTGCCGTGCATCCGATGTCGTCTCCAACCTCATTTGAAATTACCTCTTTGCCCTTGAAATAGCCCTCCGTAAATCATACCTGGTTTTCTGGTACAGGCCTGGGTCGCCAGACTTGAATGCCACAGATCTAGCCTTCAGCAGACAACATACCTCCTGATTCATCTACGGCTTTTGGTTTGGGAATGTACAGTAAGTCTCTGTGGGTACACACTCATCCACACAGGTTTTAATGAAGTCGGTAGCAACTGCAGCATACTCATTCAGGTTCGAAGATGAATCCCTGGATACAGAGCAGTCCACTGATTCAAAGCAGTCCTGTAGGTGCTCCTGTGCTTCCCTTGTCCATACCTTCTTGGTCCTCACTGCTGGTGCTGCAGTCTTCATTCTCTGCCTATACCCGGGGGTAAAACTTATTCGGGGAGTAGGGAGATATTAGCTGGTTTATTGTGAACTGGTAGTGTAGCGGGGCAGAATAGGTGACAGGAGAGAAGAAGCAATAAATAAGGATTGACAGTGCTCAGGAATGTGATGTCACCTGAGCATTGCACTAGCTGGTAGATTTCTGAATTATTAATCCAAATACGTAAATTTGAATCACACTACAACAGCTGAGAAATTTAAATTCTGAAGTTTTAAACTGAACCATCTCAGTAACTTTAACAATGAAAACACCAAATTGTCATAAAAAGCTCATCCTGGTTCACCCCAAAACGTCAACTGTACTTTTTTCCATAGATGCTGCCTGGCCTGCTGAGGTCCTCCAGAATTTTGTGTGTGTTGCTCGGATTTCCAGCACCTGTAGATCTTCTCTTGTTTGCATCTTGTTCACTAATATTCTTTGGGAAAGGATATTTGTGATCTTACCTGCTCTGCCCTACTTGTGACTGAAAGACCCACATGCCTTCTCAGGTTGTAAACAATTAAGGATGGACAATAATTGGCAGCATTGCCAGCGAAGTTCACATCCCACAAACCAGGTGTTCTCACCTTGGGGTCCACAGACCCCTCACTCAATGGTAAGGGTCCAAGGCAAAAAAAAGAGGTTAAGAACCCCTGCCACGAACAAATAAGAATGATTTTGGACTTGTTCGCTGGGCAACGAAAATATAAAGACATTAACTAATTCACAGACAATAAGCAGAAGGAAATGGCTTTTAAAGGGTTAACATATAAATGTATATGCTGCTAGGAAGACATGGGCAGTTGCTAACACTGGATGGAAGAGCCAAATAGAAAAATCTGGGATGTTGGTAATTTGAAAGTCAAGGTACTGCCTAACAGAGTTAGTTGATGAATGAAATTAACACAGTAAAGCTAAGACCTAGGCAAAAGAGGTTTGGATCACTTCAGATTTACAGAGAATAGAATGAGGAACGATGAACCAGAGTCCGCTGGAATAATCAAGCCTTCTGATAATAGAAGCCTGTTATGGGCAATTCAATAGCAGATGAGGCAAGACAGTGTCAGAGATAGACAGTGTTATCAAGGTCTTAGCAATAACAGAAAAGTGGTCCAAACCTTATTTCACTGTTGAATATGAACAAGTTGTGAACCGTCTGATTAAGTACCAGACAAATGCTAAGTTGAGAGATGCTGTCAGTGGCCAGGGAACTGAGATTTGAACTGCGATTGAAGATAATGGTTTTGATCCTTCCAATATTTAGGCATCAAACAAAATCTCTGGCAATTTAATGACAGTTAAAAGGTTCAAGAAAGAAGGCAATGGGATAGACCTGAATGTCAGATCTATACGTGGAAAAATTGTCAGTCTCTGCAGAGGATGTTGACACGCATGCATGGGGGGGGGGGCGCGTGCGTACACACACACACACACACACACACACACACACACACACACACACACACACACACACACACACACACACACACACACACACACACACACACACAGTTATATGGGACATATCATAAGAATTTTAAGATGCTGCTACCACTATACTTAATGCTAATGAAATTCCCTGTCATATTACTGGATGAAAACAGGGTGTTAGATTCAGATTCCCCACTGTGTTTAAAAATCCAGATAATCAGTCATCCCAGCCTTATATCTCGCATTTCCAGCATTCAATTCCTTCCGTCCGTTTTATATGGTAACTTTAAAATATTATACATCTCCTCTAGGCAGTCCTTTGTTATTCAATAGCTTTAATCACCTGCACTCAGCTGCTTCCACCAACACCTAAGTTGTCCAATCCCTCACGATCTCCACTCTATCACAGGCCTTCCATCCATTCACCTGCAACTCTGTACCTCTGTAGGACCCTCCCTTCAGAGACGCACACCGACAATGCACGCCCGTGCACACACACACAAACTAAAAGGCATACACACAAACAGAGAAACAGGTACATGTACACTCAGTTGCCACTTGCTTGTTAATACAAATACTTAATCGCCCAATCATGTGGCAGCAACTCAATGCATAAAATCATGCCGATGTGCTGAGTTGTTGCTCAAACCAAACATCGGAATTGGGAGAATTGGGATTTTGACAATTGACTGATTGTTGGTGCCAGAGGGGGTGGTTTGAGTATCTCAGAAACTGCAGATCTCCTGGGACTTTACGCTCAGCAGTCTCAGGAGTTTACAGAGAATTGTGTATGTAAAAAAAAAAAATCCAGTGAGAATGCTTTGTTAAAGAGAGGGGTCACAGGAGAAAGGCCAGACTGGGTCAAGCTGACAGGAAGGTGACAGCAACTCAAATAACCACGTGTTACAACAGTGTCGTGCAGAACACCATCTCTGAATGCACAACACATCAAACCTCAATATAGATGAACTACAGCAGCAAAAGACCATGAACGTATAGAAATACACTCAGTGGCCACTTTAGTGGGTACCTCCTACACATATGTGTTGTTTGTCATCTATATCAAAGATCCGATGATAATGTAGTAAACTGTATTGTCAAATTTGCAGATGACACAAAGTTTGGGATCATAGTGCACAGTTAGGAAGGGTTGTCATCTAGAGCAGCTGGAAAAATGAGCTAAAAGTGGCAGTTGAAATTTCTTGCAGACAAGTGTGAGGTGTTGCACTTTGGAAAGACCATTCAGGGTAGGTCTGACATGGTGAAAATTAGCGCGTTGAGGAGTACAGTAAAATAGAGGGATCTGGGAATCCAATTCCACAATTCTGCGAAAGTGGTGTCACAGGTGGATAGTGTTATGTTGGAGTTTTATAACACATTGGTGAGGCCTAATTTGGAGTACTGTGTGCAGTTTTAGTCACCTGCCTGTAGGAAAGATGTCATAAGATTGTACAAGTGCAGAGAAAATTTACAAGGATATTCCCAGGACATGAGGCCTCGAGTTATAGGGAAAGATTGAATGTTAGGACTTTATTCCTTAGAATGTAGGAGTCAGAAGACATTTAAATTGAGGTATATAGAATTATGAGGGTATAGGTAGGGTAAATGCAAGCAGGCTTTTTCTACTGAGGTTGGATGAGACTAGAACTAGAGGTCATGGGCTTAGGGTGAAAGAGTGAAATATTTAAGGGGAACTTGTTCACTCAGTAGATGGTGAGTGTGCAGAACTACCTGCCAAAAGAAGTGGTGGATGTAGTTTGATTTCCTCATTTAATAGAAATCTGGAGAAAAACATGCATGGGAGGAGTATGGAGGCAAAGACCCAAGTGCAGAGTGATGGGACTAGGCAGATTAATAGTTTGGCATGGACTTGTTGGCCCAAACGGCCTGTTTCTGTGCTGTAGTCTTCCATGTCGTTATGACCTGAGGCATTAATGTTCCATCTTTCTTCACAGATTCTGGCTGAACTGTTGAATATTTTCTGTTGTTTTTAAAATTTCCAGTGTTTGCAATATTTTGTACTGAGGCTTCTGATACTTCAAGCTACCTGCTGCAAGAAAGAGTCCTCCCACCTACGTAGATCATAGAGTCATTGTAGATAAAACAAAATAGCTTTAAGTTTCTGGTTACCCTCATCCTTGAAATACTTCAGATAGAAAGATGAATTAAAAACAGACCATGAATTGATTTCGTGAGGAATTTGTCCATAGAGGCTCTCAAATTGCATATACAACACTAACCATGACAGCACAAATGTAACTGGTAATGATATTTCTGCATTGATGTGTTTACATGACAAACAGCTTTATCGGTTTTCTGTGTCACATCATGTTTTAGCAACAATACCACAGATCATGGAAAACTGAACGATCTTTAATTATTCCCACATTTTTATAATCTAAGATATTTCAACAAATTTTGTTATTGTTAAACAATATTTAAATAAAAACGATAATATATCACTAGTGCCTATCTCTTCTTATGTCTGCTGAGTGTGAAGATTTTCTGAAATCCCGGCCTGGATTTTAACTGCTCATGGATTATTGACAGAAAGCTTACGGTCCATGCGAGACATAACGAGAATGACCAAGTTTAAGATCTAATGTTCTGTTAAACTTCACTGGCTGAGTATCGTCTGTGATGGGTGGAAAGGTGGTGGTGAATGGCAGAATATCTTGTAACAGAATACCTTGTAGCATTTTGACTGGAGTACATAGTGGGAATGAGAGCCAGGGACAAGTTGGAGAGATTCCTAAGATAAGGAATCAAAGGGACTATGAGTTATGAATTTTTATCTCCTGGTGCTCTCTACCTAGAAATATCTTTGAATTTCTACAGAACAAAGATGGACCATTCAGCTTAATGTTGATGCTTGAAGAACTCCTTGAAGAACAATTCTAATTTATGCTTTTCTCCATAGCCCTGCAAACTCTGCCCTCTGCATACAAACTTCACTTTTGAAAGCCTTGATTCAATCTATTCCTCCAATATTACAGACAATGAATTACAGATAATAATCTTACTACATAAAAGAAGTACTCACATCGTATGGACATCACTTTGGATCTCCATCTGCTGATCATAAAAACATATTTGAATGGCATTAGCTTTCCTATCCTACTTAAATCCATTGTAATCTTGTTCATGTACTGAAACTTGCCCTCAACATTCTTAGTTCCAAGGAGGAAAAACCCAGCTTCTACAATCTAACTTTATAGCTGAAATTCCTCATGCCTTGGAAATTTCTTCTGAACTCTTATCTAGAGCAGATGAGCTCACCAATTCCCACACCATCAACGACCTTATTAACTCTTGGGATCTTCCATCCACTGCTACCAACCTCATAGTTTCCTCACCCTACACCTCCCACTTCTACCTCCAATCCAAGATCCACAAACCTTCCTGTCCAGGTAGACCATTTTTTCTGCTTGTTCCTGCCCCACTGAACTCATATCTGCATATCCCAACTCCACTTTATCGGCTCCTGGTTCAGTTCCTTCCTACCTACATCTGTGATACTTCACAAACACTGGATCTTTTCAATTATTTCAAGTTCCCTAGCACCGAGCATCTTATTTTCACTATGGATGTCCAGTCCCTATACACACTCACCCCCAACCTGGAAGGCCTCAAAGCTCTCCTTTTCTTTCTGGACACCCGACTCAACCAGTTCCCCTCCACTACCACTCTCCTCCATTTGGCAGGACTTGTCCTCACTCTCAATAATTTCTCCTTTGGCTTCTCCTACTTCCTTCAAACGAATGACATAGCTATGGGCTCTGACAGGGGTCGCAGCTGTGCCTGCCTTTTTGTCAGCTACGTGGAACAGTCTGTTCCATGCCTACCCTACTATCACTCACCAACTCTTTCTCCACTACATTGACGACTGCATTGGTGCTGCTTCCTGCTCGTCAACTTCATTAACTTTGCCTACAAGTTCCACCTTGCCCAAAAATTCACCTGTTCCATTTCTGACACCTTCCTCCCCTTTCTCAATCTCTCTGTCTCTGTCTCTGGAGGCAGCCTATCTACTGATGTCTATTATACACCCACTGATGCTCACAGCTACCTGGGCGATACCTCCTCCCACCCTGTTACTTGTAAAAATGCCATCCCCTTCACTCAATTCCTCCATCTCCATCACATCAGCTCCCAGGTTGAGGTTTTTCATTCCAGAACGAAGGAAATGTCCTCCTTTTTCAAAGAAAGGGGCTTCCCTTCCTCCACCACCAATGTTGCCCTCAACCACATCTCTTCAATTTCACACATGTCTGCCCTTACTTCATGCTCCCGTTACCCCACCAGGGATAGCGTTCATCTTGTCCCCACCTACTACCCCACCAGCCTCTCAAGTCCAGCACGAAATTCGCCATAACTTCTGCCATCTCCAACAGATTCCCACCACCAGGCACATCTTTTCCTTCCCCCCACTCCACTTTCAGCTTTCGGCAGTGATTGCCCCCTGTGCGGCTCCCTTGTACTTTCATCCCTCCCCACTGACCTCCCTCCTGGCACTTATCCTTGCAAGTGGAACAAGTGCTACACCTACCCTGAAATCTCCTCCCTCACTACCATTCATGGCTCCAAACAGTCCTTCCAGGTGAGATGACATTTCACCTGTGAGTCTGTTGAGGTCATATACTGTGTGCAGTCCTCCCAGTATGGTCTCCTGTATTTCACTGAGACTCAATGTAGATTGGCAAACCACTTCGCCGAGCACCTATGCTCTGTCCACCAGGAAAACCAGGATCTCCCAGTGGCCACCCATTTTAATTCCAGTTCCTATTATCATTCCGACATGTCAGTCCATGGCTCCTCTACTGTCATGAAGTGGTCACATTCAGGTTGGAGGAACATCACAGTATATTCCATCTGGCAGGCCTCCAACCTGATGGCATGAACATCAATTTCATGAACTTAGGGTAGTGCCCCCATTCCCCTTTCCCTTTTCCCTCTCTCACCTCATCTCCTCCCACTGGTGCTCCTCCACTTTTTCTTTCTTCCATGGCCTCTGCCCTCTCCTATAAGATTCCCCTTTCTCCAGCCCTGTATCTCTTTCACCAATCAACTTCCCAGCTCTTTAGTTCACCCGTCCCCCCCCTCCCGGTTTCATCTATCATCTTGTGACTTTCCTCCCTACCCCCACCTTCTAACTCTGACTCTTCATCATTTTTTCAACAGTGCTGATGAAGGGTTTCGGCCCAAAACATTGACTAATCTCTTTTCCATAGATGCTGCCTGGCCCGCTGAGTTCCTCTAGCATTTTGTTTCTAATGTTTTTTATGCTTGCTTTGATGGACAGAACATGGAGGCACCTTAACAGATCCCCACAGTCTCCAACAGCACTGCCATTTAAGTCTCTGAGGCCGACATGAGAGCATCTATCAGGATAGTGTAAACATGCCTAGTTGAGCACTGAAAACCTGTGCTAATCAACTGGCTAGAATGTTTCTGGACATCTTCAGCCACCCGCTTCAGCATTCGGAGGTCCCCACCTACATCAAACAGGTTTCAATCGTACCAGTTCTCAAGAAGAATATGGTAACCTGCCCCAATGACTATCATCCAGTAACATTTACATCCACTGTGATGAAGCGCTTTGAGAGATTGAAGCATGGCAACTCCTCCCTGAGTAGTGACCTGATCTTCTTCAGTTTGCCTACTGGCACAACAGGTCAACATCATTTCATTGGCTCCTCACTCAGCTGTGGAACACCTGGACAATAAAAATTCATACATCAAGATGACCTTCATTTATTACACACAGCATTCAACATTATCATCCCCTCAAAACACCAAGAGTAAGCTCCAAGACCAAGTTCTACATGTCTCCATTTGCAACAGGATCCTTGATTCCTTCACATGCAGACTCCAATCTGTATGGATTTGCAACATCTCCACAAGGCTGTGTGCCCATTACTCTACTTGCTTTATACCTATGACTCTGTGGCTAAGTGGAACTTCAATGCCATACTTAGATTTGCTGATGACACCATTGTTGTTGGCCAAATCAACAGTGGTGACTATTTGGCATATAGGAGGGAGATTGAAAATCTGGTTGAACAAGAACCTTTCACCCAATATCAGCAAAAACCATAATAGATATTTACTGTCCAGGGCTGGGGTCCTTTTTGATAAGCTCGGCTTTCTAATAGAGCAGCTGAATCTTCCAGGGACCAAAGAGTTATTTTTGAGTAAGTTAAACTCCCAACCCATATTCCTTGCTCAGCTCTTTGTTATAGGCGAGAACCAGTCTTCAGTTCTTAATGTAAATTGCAAGCGATAATCAGTCTGAAGGTAAAAGACAGCTTTACAAACAAACAACACTGTCTATAAAGCACATGCTGCTGGCCCACAGCACAGGGCTGGCTCCTCAAGAGATGCAGTGTAAGACAATGGGGTTATGTTAGTTGGGCCTGAATCAAACCAGACAACAATGGTTGAGTTACTTAGTGCAAAGAAGCTTGCAGGCCAGACTGATATGATCACTTAGGACATCAAATAGCTGATCTATCAATAGTTGGAAGGCTTGAGAGCCACCCCACACAGCATTAATTTTGGATGGCTGGGATCTCTGTCCCCAGAAGCTTTTAGATCACCTATGTGAATTGCTCATTGGAAGTAACCTAAAAAAATCACATGCTTGTGAAGTCACTAAATAATAATAAAATAGTATAAACGTAAGAGAGCAGTTGGGTGTGTTGGGAATTGTCAAAGAACGACAGAAAATGAGGTTACTAGAATCCATTCCTTTGCCCTTGAATTCTGCAAATGATGACTTGTTAGTCTGCAACTCACTGGTATGGCTCTTTAACTTATAGGAATTGTACCTGGGTTTTGGAAATCCTATGTGTTTTATAAAATCATTTGTAGTTTAGAGAAGTTTTAAAAGATAGAAATTCTCTGTGAGTTTTAAATTTGTTTTAAGAATTTTATCTATATTTAAATAAAAAAAATAAATGAACAGTGTTTAAAATACTTAGTTAGCTGGAAGTATCTTCTCCTTGGTAGGGAGGGGAGACCCACAACTCTGAGAGTGGGTAATGACAGCTAACCTCACCATGGAGGAGGAACAGGGAAGTAACCTACCCTTTGATGGCTAGTAGGTGGCTCCAGTGCAACCTCCATTAGTGTGGGTACCTGTAGCTATTTTAGATTGGGTGGGGTTTTAAGATTCATTAGAGTTCAGAACGTCACAGAGAGCAAAATCAATGCTATCATAAAACAAGGAGTTGATTAACAACCTGGGGAGAACAAAGCCGGTGGCACATGAGACAGTCTTCTTTCAGGATCAGCGGTGGAGATAGTCAGTGATATTTTATTCTTTGGCATTAGACTCTTGATTGGGCAGGTGTTGAAGGGATGCGGGGAAAAGGTGAGAAATTGGGGCTGAGAGGAAAATTGGATCAGCCATGAGGAAATAGCAGAGCAGATTCGATGGCCCCAATGACCTAATTCTGCTCCTACATCTTATGATTATCACATCAGAAGATTTGTCCATTCCATAAGTGTCATCACAAACAAGTCAACACAGTGCCTCTACTTTCTTAGAAATTTGCGTAGGTTTAGTAGGTCACCTAAAACTTTGACAAACCTCTACAGCTGCAGAGTGGGAGCATCCTAACTGGTTGCATCACAGCCTGGTGTGAAAACCATCAGTGTCCATGAATGAAAAATTCTACAGAATCTGGTGGATACAGCACTTATGTCCCAGGAAAAACCTTCCACATCATTGAGCACATTTACATGGAGTTCTGCCACAAGGAAGTATAATCCATCATCAATTACCCCACCAACAATCCCATGCTGTCTTCTCACTACTACTGGGCAGGAGATACAGGAAGCTTAGGTCCAAAACCATCAGGTTCAGGAACAGTTATTTCCCTTCATCTATTCAGCTCCTGAACTGGCATGGATAACTTCGCTCACCACAGCTCTGAACTGATTCCATAACCTTCAGACATATGTTCAAGGCTCTATGAATCATATTCTCAATATTATTTATTTTTTCCCATAATTTGTCTTCTTTTCCACATTGGCTGCTCATCCGTCTTTGTTTATTACTTTTTCTACTCCTCTTGCAGTGCATTGTGCACAAAGTTATGCACGGAGTAAAACACTTCCTCAAAAACCACACAAGCTGAAAACTTTCTTCAGGGCTTTTAATGAGAAAAATTTGTGAAAATGCAGAAAGTTAAATAAAACATGTATTAGATTAAATACAGAATTGCTGTGCACCAGAATACACCAATGTTGATAATAGAAACATACAACATCTATGGCTATGTCGTGGACTAGTGTGAACTCATGGTGCAATGATAGATTAACAACGATGAACAATAAATATAACACTTTCTTCATAGTACATCTACTAAACATTTATCAATATTAAGAAAGCTTAAGACTCGCAGATATTGCTGTTTCAACGGCAAATAAAGAGTGGATGGAGATGAATGCTGTCCTATTGTGTTTGCTCCACATTGAAATCTGAATTAACCTGCGCTGGAAAGGATGTAAAAAACATCTTACAAACAGGAAGTAATATTTGTACAAAACCAACTGCGTATAAAATGAACAGCGCCTCTAGAGGCAGAACACTTTTCATAAATTCTATTACATTGCTTTACTTTCCTGCAAAAGCCTGCAAGAAAATGAATCTCAAGTTAGTGTCTGGTAACATAAATATACTTCTACTGACATTACAGAGGGGTTAGAGCAGGTGGGGAAGTACTAATTCCCCTGCTTACACATTCAACAAACCATATTTTGCACTTTTAAATGTTCAGAAAAGTAAATATATGCCACTATATACAAAACTGAGATTAATATTCCTGTGGGCATATTCAATAAATCCAATAACTATAACAGAAACAATGACACCATGCCCAATAGGACTGACAACAGCCAGTGTGCATAAAGACAACAAACTGCAATACAAAACAATAAAAAGCAAAATAATAATCAAATAAATAAACAATACATATTGATAAAATGATTTGATGAGTCCTTGAAAGGGAGTATGTAGATGTGGGAGCAGTTCAGTGATGGGGCAAGAGAAGTTGAGTAAAGTTATCCCCTCTGGTCCAAGGGCTTGATGGTTGTGGGGTGAAAACTGCTCCTGAATCTGGTGGTGTGGGTTCTGAGGCTCCTGTACTTTCTTCCAGATGGCAGCAGCAAAAAGAGTGCATGACCTGGATGATGGGAGTCCTTGATGATGGAATCTGCTCTCCTGCAACAGCACTCCATGTAGATGTGCTCAATGGTTGGGAGAGCTTTACCCATGATGGACTACTTTTTGTTGGCTTGTCCTTTCAAGGGCATTACTGTTTCTATACCTAGCTGTGATACAACTAATCACTATCTTCTCAATTGCACATTTATAGAAGTTTGTTTAAGTTTTAGATGACATGCCAAATCTTTACAAACTTCTAAGAAAGCAGAGGCTCTACATTATATGTTCTGGACCAAGGACAGATCCTCTGGAAGGACAACACTGAGGAATTTAAAGTTACTGACTCGCTCTGATCTGCTGATGAGGACTGGCTCTTGAATCTCCAGTTTTCTCACTCCTGAAATCAATAATCAGCTTCTTGGTCTTGCTGACATTGAGTGACAACACTCAGTCACACACTGCAGGCTCTAACAAGATTCTACCACCAGATCCATATACCCCCGCACCTATCAGTGGTGCTCTGTGTTAGTTTTTCCATTTATATGGCTTTACTTGAGTTAAGCCACCACCACAGAAGAACATTCTAGTTCTTTGTCAGGTCAAATGCTTAAACTGAATGACATAGGGTGATTCTTCAGGATTTCTTGTTTCACACACAGCAGTCCAGAAGGGCAAAACAAACAAAATATGACTTCAATAACAGTGTCGGATGCAGTGCACAAAACTGCATAAATGCATAAATCAAAATCAGGATCCTTCATTTCATAAACTCTCTGGCTTTGTTGATTGTTGTTGGTTGATAAACACCCTTCAAAAGGATATTAAATCTGCCCAAGACAGCTATATCAAAACCATATTATGGTTTAAATGTGTAAAATTTCTGTTTAAAGCAGGGACTTGGCTAATATTATGAACAAATTAGGAATTATGGAGAAATATCATTGTAAAACAGGCCATCTAAATACATTGTGTGTTCTGAGCATATTGTTTCTGTAATTGGCTTATTTCATACACTTTGATTTCTTTCTTCTGGTATTGTTGCAACTGTGATTTTAATCACATGGAAATTCCTAATTTTCAAATCTCTTTCACTTACATCTACAAAATTAAGAGAAAGAAAGCATTGAAAGAACGAGATTGTGATTGATTGAGCCTATTCCTTCTATAAACTGTGCACAGCCTACCCTGTCACAGACCAAAAAATCAACCACCTAAACTCTGGGATAAAGGTGCCAAATAAATTACAGAAGTCCCAAGGACTCATAGGACAATATAGGACAAATGAGTGCTAGCTCTTTGAAAGATTGAACTAAGTAATTACATTCTCCTGTTCTTTCCCCAAAGCCCTGTAATTGTGTCCACTTTGTGTTTTTATCCATTTCCCTTCAGAAAATGATCTAATCTGCTCCACCAAGTTTTTGGTAATGCATTCAAGGTTACAGCAAATCACTGTGTAAAATAGGTTATCCCTGTCATTCAACAATTCAAGAATACTTACTCTAGTGAATTTACAACTCTCCCAACTAAAGCCTACAGCCCTTCACAAACAAAACTGTGCTAACTTCATCAGTATCTGTCAATTATTGGCATTACTATCTAGTAATGTTTATTTTGTTCCAGGAAAGCACCGACTATTTCTGATTCACTCCACCATGTTGTTACTTCTGGTGTCCCTCAGAGGCATTTCTCAGTCTCGTCCTTTTACTCGGTGACTTATAAGCGCTGTAAGTGGTGTTAGCGCTATCATCTATCTTGTTTCCTCTGCTTGCTTGACATACGGAACTCAATAAACAGACATTGCAACAAACTGAAGTTTAGGAAGGCCAATACCATAGTCTTTGATCTCCATCATATATGGTTTACAATGTAATGCCAACTCCCTCTCTTTCAACTCAATCCCTCTTCTTGTAATTGTTTAAAATGGAGCCAAACCCATTACATATTTCACTCCAAGGTAAGGGTCCCAGAACTTTCACTAAGATCACTCCATGATATTGCTCAATGCCATCTTTGCTTCAGCTCATTTTGTTGAAACCCATATCTAGCACTTTATCCTAAGATTACTCCAGACTCCTTCTCATAGACACACTCATTCTGCATGTTCTCAATTCTACACCTTGCACTCCTCACCCCCATAGAGTCTTTCAAAATCCTGCTGCCTTGGCCTAACGCACAGAAAGTAATTGACATTGGCAAGACAAAACCATAATCACTAATTGCATCACTTCCTCCTCTCCTCAGTCTGATCCGGTAGGACCTTAACTTTCACAATCTCTTTAATGTACTTGACTGATCCTGTTTCCAATCACTCCATACACTTGCATTATCTGTATAACATGGTCCAATCACAATCTGTCTCATCTTATCTGAGAAATTCTTTAGTTCATTATCATCATGACTCTTCCAAGGCTCATCTGTCTGGTCTCCTATTTCCCACACATTAAAGCATAGCAGGCCATGAGCCAACTGCAGATAAATGGGGTTGGTATTTTAGGCATGGATAGACTGGGCCAAAGGACCAGTTCCTGTGTTGTATGACTCTGTAGCTTTGCAAAGTTGTGTATTTAAAATTTCTGTAATATTTGAGTAATATTGTAAATATATTGTTTGATTAAGCATTCTTTGTTGTTTGCATAATGCATTGCAGGTTATTTGTAAAAGTGATGTACAAAAGTGCATACATCATTATTCTGTACACACCTCGCTTAAGGTAAAAACAAAATTGAGGCCTGTTCCCCTTGGCTCCTGTCTTTTTCTTTTCAATTAGCTTTATGTTGTAGAGTTACAAAACATAACATTGGCTACGACAAATTTTTAAACGAAACTAAGATGGTTACCTACCTGTTGAAGCACAGTGAGACATTCACATTAAAAAGATGCAGTGAGAAAGTCAAGAAAAACCAAACAGCACAGCACATGCTTCTTTGGGAATGGACAGAGTCTGTCAAGTTAAAGAAAAAGGTAGAGAATGGAAGAATTCACAGGTTCATGAACAGTGAGTCCCAGATGATGATAATTTTAAAAAGAGCAGAAATAGTTGACAACATTGGAAAGATTGATGTGTCTGATGACACAATGGATACTGAACTAACTTAACAGTATTTCGAAGTAAATGAATTCGTCGGTGAGATGAGTGCCAGTTTTGCTAAGTGCATTGGGCTTAAAAGCACACAGTTTGCTAAGAAATTTAACTGCGCCAACCAAACCAGCTGAAATGAACTTGCTGATATCACGGAAGTAATGCAGGAACATTTAAAACCGAAACCGTGGTTGATTGCAGAACACTTTAGGTTTCACAATCAGAATCAAGAGGAAGGGGAGTCCATTTCAGAGTGCGCAGCTGAATTGAAGGGATTGTCTGAGCACTGTCAGTTTAGTGATAGGCTTAACGATGCACTACGAGATTGTTTAGTTTGTGGAATCTTACAAAAAACATTCAAAAGCAGCTTCTAATTGAAACACAATTTACACTTAAGAGAGCAGTTGAAATAGTTGTATCAGTGGAAACAGCAGACAAAAACACAATTGATTTGCAGTCAGGATGAAAGTAAACATGAACAAAATTGTAAAGTCTAAATAGAAACTAGCCTGGCTGAAGAAATTGTTACCGTTGTAGCAGGGTCTCACAGATACCAGACCAATGCAAATATAAAGACAAAACTTGCAGAAAATGCAACATAGTAGAACACATACAAAGAACATGGCCAGCAGACAAAAATGAGTGAACTGCATAGGGAAGAGATAAAGATAAAACGTCAAGTTGCAATTTCAAAACAAACGCAAATCTGCATGCTGTTGATGAAAATTTTGATAATGATGAGAGTGGCTTGGGACTGCTTAGCCTTGAGATTTATAAAGTGAAAACTAACACTAGACAAGCCATACAGCAGAAGTGAATGGCAAATTAGTTAAAATGGAATTGAATGCTGGCTCGGCTGTTCCAGTCATTCCATGAAATGAATTTGAACAGCAGTTCAAAAATACTAAACTGAAGCCTGCAGGCATCTAATTAAGAACTTATACTGGAGAAAAGATAACTCTGTGGAAATGACATTCGTAACAATGAAATACAACAGCCAACTAGCCATTTTGGGCTTGTATGTGATAGAAATAGGAGGACCAGCATTGCAAGGATGTGATTGGCTGAAATAGCTACAACTTGATTGGATATCCATCCACCATTTGCATATCACATCACTTGTAATAGAATGAACTGAAAGCAAATTAAGAAAGGCCCTGGATGCCATAACTATCCCCATGCTGTATACCATGAGAAATTGCCCAACAAAAGACAAACAGGTATTGGTATCAACCCCTGTTCCTCTGGTTGGAAAACATATTGGACCAAGGAAGCACTATGCTGCTCAGAGGGATCATGAGAGTGAGGGAAGCAGTGGTTGACCATAACAGTTTTTGTGGGTGAAATATTCAAGAAAAGCTTCTGATATGTTAATCAGGTAGTTACTTGTGAAATATGACTTGTTTTAAATGCTTCAGGAAATCTGCAAGCATTCAACTTTTGTGTGTAAAAAGAATCAGAATCTACTCTGCGTGCATGAACTTCAAGTGGCTGACAAAAAAGATGTAAAGCTCAAAGCTCAGCCAGATGAATGAAAGGCCAAAAAGAAAGGAGTCAATGGAGGTACGGTCAGAGGATTTGTCAGATGATGTGGATGTGAAAATCGAGAAGAGAGATCGGATTGTAAAGGAGGCAACGGAAGGGTTAATAAGAGAATACTCCAGTGAACTAATCACATCTACCCAAGATCAAGATGCACATCCTAGAAAGAAGAGAAAGGAAAAGAGAGGAGGATGACATAAGGGCCGTGGAAATGGAAGAGGATATACAAGACCTAATTTCTCAAGAAATTAGAAAATACAGAGATACTATGTAGCCATGGAGGAGCAGCCATGGAGGAGCACAAGAACATGAGATCTTGTCAACCAGAGTGATCCCCCATGTTGTCAGGAAAGGTGTCATTCCACAATAATATGTATGTATATATAAGTACATACATGTAAATGGAGATGCTATCTATATCAAGTTGGAGTTTATAGCTAAGCTGGGAGGAATATTATGTATTTAATGTTTCAGTAACATTTGAGTATTATTGTAAATCTGTTTGATTAAGTTTTCTTTATTGTTTACGTAAGGCATTGTGGGTTATATATAAAAATACACAAGTGGGATATGTCTTTACGCCACCAAGTCATACATGTGCACCTCACTTAAAGTAAAAACAAAATTAAGACCCATTGTCCTGGATTTCCATTATTTTCCTTTCAATTAGCTTGACATTTTACAGTTACAAAACTGAACACACAACTTTAGCTCACACATCTTCTGCTGCCTCTATCCTGGCTCACACAAATTTCTTCTACAATCATTTTTGTCCTTGCTGATCTACATCAGATCCCAATTCTTCAGGCTTTCAAAATTTAAATTGTCATTTTCAAATTTTGTCCATTAATTCCTCAACCTCTGCTTTCTCCATAGCCTGCTTCAGCGAAATGGATTGTACACTCCGAAATTCCTTCCCTGAATCAGTACATTTCACCGCCAACTCTTCAACCAGAGCTATGGTGAACTTTCTGCTTTAACCCCATCACTTTATTATCAAGTTGCACATTTGTGAAGTTTTCCAAATTCAGAATTGAATGAAACCTGTAAAAGACAGAAACATTTATTTTTCATATGCATCTCTGTTGGATACCTCATAATCAATATCCAATGATTTGCTGTTCTCCGATGTCTCTGAAGTGGATGAAAACATTTTTAGACTTGGATTTTTTAAAATTAGTTCAGTTTGCAGGATATCAGTATCACTGACTAGGCCAACATTTATCTACCATTGAATTGAATAGTTGGATGGGCTATTTCAGAAGGTAAGTAAGAGTCAACCATGTTAGAGGTGATGTCTTCCAAAGGTGTATAGGCTCCTGGCAATCATTGAACATGAAAGATAGAACAGTATAGCACAGGACAGACCCTTCAGCCCACAATATTGTGCAGAGCTAGAAGCAATCCTCATAAGCAATCCTGAAGTTATAAGGATAATCACTGTCTTCAGAAAAGGCTAACAAAAAGTGGAAAAGTGAAAGGAAATAGCAAATCAAAATGATAGTTATGCTACTTGACAGGAAGTCTATAACTATTGACTTATATTCTGATGAAATCGAACAATATTAAATTTCTGAATGAATTTTTTTTTGTGAATATTAGAAACTCAGTATTTGTCATATTTGGTACAAATATGTAAGACTGAGTTGTTCCTTTTTCTTGCACTTTTAATTTTGTTATTACTTTTCCTTTCAATTCATTTTTTCATGTTACAGTTTTAATAGATTCTACAATACGAATCAATTAAAACTGGTGAGAAAACATTTCCTTTGATGGGTAACTGGATAAATTGTGTTGTTAAATTAGACAGTGCATTAACAATCTCACTGAAGTTCCTTTATCTGAGTTCTCCTTAATTGATTTTGATCAGAATCAAAGTATCAGGTTTTCTGCAGCTGCACTCATGGCCCTATGGGAAAATAATGCAAGGTTCTTTTTCCTAATTATTATCCAGTCATGTTGCTGGAAATTAAGGTCGTTAATATAAGAGCATAAGACCGTAAGACACAGGAACAAAATTAGGCCATTGGATCATCATGGCTGATCCAACACCCTATCAACCCCAATCACTGGCCTCCCTGCATCCTTTCACACCCTGACTAATCAAGAATCTTTCAACCATCAACTTAAAAACACCCAATGACCTGATCTTCTAGAATGTAGGGATGTACTTTGTAGAGTAAAAGAGGGGATAACAGTACGTAATGCTGTATTTGGATTTGAGAAGGCATTGAATATAGCCCCTGCTTAAGGACCTTGAACAAGGTTAGACCACATGGAATTGAGAGTGATCCCTTTGTGTGGATTGAGAGTTGATAATAATGAGAAAATAAAAAGCAGGAATAAGCAGGTTCTTCTCCAGTTGTAAACACAAAGTATACTGCAGATGCTGTGGTCAAATCAAGACATACAAGCAAGCTGGATGAACTCAGCAGGTCGGGCAGCATCCATTGAAATGAGCAGTCAATGTTTCAGGCTGAGACCCTTCATCCTGCTGAGTTCACCCAGCTTGTTTGTACGTCTTCTCCAGTTGAATAGCTGTGACTAGTAGAATGCTGCAGGGATCAGCGCTTAGGGCTCAACTCTCAAAGCCTCTGTCAAAAGTTTGAATGAGGAGACTAAATACAACATTACTAAATTTCCTCAAGTCAGGAAACTAAGTATGTGAGAAGTGATAAGAATGCAAAATACGTGAACAATACGGAGGACAATATGGGGCTATCTACTTCAGTAGGAAAGACAGAAACACTTTTTATTTTTGGAAGGTGAGAGATTAAGAAATGCTGTCGTTCAAAGACTCCTGAGTCTCCTTTTATATGTCACTGAAGGCATACATGCTGTATCATATTAAACTTTGTAAAACAATGAATGAACGTCTGAACAGTTTCAAATGACAATTTAACTCTTTCTGCACCCTTAGCATGTGGGGCCTATATGTCTACTAGTGAGCAATAGTTGCAGAGTGTCTGTACGAGGTAATCACTGTAGGTCTATTAATCACAAGCATGAGAAAATCTGCAGATGCTGGAAATCCAAAGCAACACTCACACAAAATGTTGGAAGAGCACTGCAGGCTAGGCAGCATCTATGGAAACATGGGAGTATACCATCGATGTTTTGGGCTGAGATGATTCATCAGGACTGGAGAGGAAAAAGAGAAATCAGAATAAGAAGCTGGAGGAGGGGTGGAAGAAAGAAGTGCAATGTGGCAGGTGATAGGTGAGACTGGGAGGGGAGGTGTGAAGTGAAGAGCTGAGAAATTGAATAGTGAAAGAGATAATGGGCTGGAGAAGGGATAATCTGATAGGAGAGTATAGCAGACCATAAAAGATAGGGAAGGGGGAGGAGCACCAGAGCGAGTTAATGGGCAGGTAGGATGAGAAGATGAGAGAAGGAATCAGGAATGGGGAATGGTGAAGGAAAGGGGGGCAATTACTAGAAATTCAAGAAATCGATGTACATGCCATCAAGTTGGAGGCTACCCAGATGGAATATCCTCCAACCTGAGTGTGGGCTAATCCTAGCAGTAGAAGAAACCATGGACTAACATGTCAGAATGGGAATGGGAAGTAGAAATGAAATAAGTGGCTACCAGGAGATCCCACTTTTTGAAGTGGATGGAGTGAAGGTGCTTGACGAAGCAGTCTCCCAATCTACATCAGCTTCACTGATATGCAGGAGCCAACACTGGGAGCACTAGATACAGTAGGTACCCCCAACAGACTCGCAGGTGAGGTATTACCTCTCCTGCAAGCACTGTTTGGGGCCCTAAATGGTAGTAAGAGAGAAAGGGTAGCAGCAGATGTGGCACTAGTTCTGCTTGTAAGAGTAAGTGCCAGGAAAGAGATCACAGGGGAGGGATGAGTGGACAAGAAAGTCGCTTAAGGGAGCAGTCCTTGCGAAAGCAGAAAGTGAGGGGAGGGAAAGTGAGATCACATTGGAGATGTCAGAAGTTATGGAGAACTATGTGCTGGATGCAGAGGCTAGTGGGGTGAAGTGAGGACAAGAGGAGCCCTATCCCTGTGGTGGTGGCAGGAGGATGGGTTTTGGGCAGACGTGTGTGAAATGAAAGAGAGACAGGTGAGGGAAGCATTGATGGTGGAGGAAGGGAAGGCCCTTTATTTGAAGGAAGAGGGCATCTCAGTTGTTCTTGAATGAAAAGCCTCATCCTGAGAGCAGATGTGGCAGGGATGGAGGAACTGAGAGAAGGGGATGGCATTTTTTCTGTCTCAGCAATATTTTTATTTTTTTTAAATCAAGAAAGCATAGTACAAAGGAGGTTTGGGCAGTACATAACAAATGTAACGAAAGTACAATTCACATCTATGAAAGAGATGCACCCATTATACAATCATGCTTTAGTTGCCTCCCTGCCCCGACCTACCCCTCCCAATCCCCATCTCCAAGCCATCATTGCATTAGCAAAAAGGGTTAAACAGAACCTTTATCCCCACAGAGCTGCATTGGCATAGAGAAGGTGTATTTTCATAACACATAAACTGTTGTATGTTTACACGTCTGAGTTCGTAGAGTTTTACCAGAGAACGCTGAAAGTCAGGGAGTTATGTGCAGAGGAAAGGAAGAAGGGATGAACCCTTAGTTTGGCTGGTAATTCTGAAAATATTCAAGAAAGGGTCCCCACACCTTTTGGAACTTCATGTCTGAATTGAGAGTTGAATAATGGATCTTCTCAAGGTATAGACTGGATATGATGTCCCTACCAAGACTGCGCAACGGGCCAAAAGAGAGGCAAAAGACAGTATGCGACGTTTGGTTGGACCTAGGTGCATGTCCCCCTCTCCAGAGGTGCCAAAAAGAGCAATCAAAAGGTTAGGTTCCAGATTGTAATTAAGTATTTGGGATAGAGTTTGGAAAACATCTTTCCAGTATTTTTCCAAGCTAGGACATGTCCACTACATGTGAATAAGGGAAGCCTCGCCCCTTTTGCATTTGTCGCAGCAGGGATTAACATCTGAGTAAATGTGAGATAATTTAGTTTTAGACATAAGAGACCTGTGTACAACCTTGAACTGTAACAGGCAGTGGCGGGCACATAAAGAGATTGAGTTAACTAACTTGAGAACTGAATCCCATACATCGTCTGACAGTGAAAAATTTAAATCTTGCTCCCAGGCGGTTTTAATTTTGTCAAGCGGGGCTCGCCTCAGAACCGCTAACTTGTCACAAACAGTAGATATTAGACCTTTGCGCGATGTATTCATGCGGAGAAACATATCAATGACGTTTGTGTCAGGTGCCTCAGGGAAGTTTGATAACAAAGGGCTGAAAAATGTCTAATTTGTAAATATCTGAAGAAATGAGTGTTGGATAAATTAAACTTTGCAGACAATTGTTCAAATGATGCAAAGCAGTCGTCTATAAAAAGATTTTTAAAGCACCTGATGCCCTTTATATAGCAGTCTTGAAATGTTGGATCATGTATAGAAGGCTGGAAGAGGTGAATAGGACTTGAAAGAGAGAAGCCATAGAGACCACTATACTTTCTGAACTGAACCCATACTGTCAGGGTGTACCTGATAACAGGATTAGCAATTGGTTTAGGCATAAGAAAAGGGAGTGCAGATCCAAGAAGTGCGGAAATAGAGAAATTCTTATTAGAGTTCAGGTCCATTGCCACCCATATTGGGTAGTCAGATTGGTTGTGGCAATGAGATTAAAAGATGAGATAGCATATGTTAGCTGCCCAGTAATATAAGCATAAATTTGGCAGAGGCAATCTCCCAACACTTTTAGATTTTAGAAGATGGACTTTATTCAGTCAGGGATGCTCGATGTTCCATAAGTAGGACAATATGACTGAGTCTAGTGAGTCAAAGAAGACTTTATGAATGAAAATTGGTATGGACTGAAAAAGGTATAAGAATTTAGGAAGGATGTTCATTTTGACAACGATAATTTAGCCCATCAGGGACATGGACAGGGGTGACCACTGTGCTAGGCTGTTTTGTATGATTTAACAAATTAGTGAAATTTTCTCCAAAAAGATGCTATTAATTCCTTGTTACTGTGATGCCAAGGTAAGTAAATTGGTTATTCACTACCTTAAAAAGGAGGTTATGGAACTCTGATGCCTGTGCTTCTCTGTTTATTGGAAAAAGTTCGCTCTTGTGTAAATTAAGTTTACATCCTGAAAACAGGCTAAATTTGTTAAGGAGTAAGAACATGGGGGGTAAGGAGGTGATTGGGTTTGACATAATAAGTAAAAGATCGTCAGCACAAAGGGAGACTTTGTGCTCAACTCCCTTCCCCCCAAATTCCGGTCAGATTTGCACAACTGCGGAACGCAATCGCCAGTTGCTCTATGGCCAGAACGAAAAGTAACGGGCTTAAGAGGCACCCTTGGCGGGTTCCACATTTGAGATTGAAAGGCTGGGATTGCTGAGAGTTGGTCAAAATACAGGCAGTGGGACACAAATATAACAATTTAATCCACATGATGAAACTTGGTCCAAAATCAAATTTTTCTAAAACAGCAAAGAGGTAATTTCATTCCACAAGGTCAAAAGCTTTCTCTGCATCTAAGGAGGTAACACATTCAGGAATCCCAACTGTAAGTGAGTATAAGATATTTAAAAGATGGTGTATGTTAAACACACCAGTTTGACAAAACCGGTTTGGTCTTCAGAAATAATAGAGGGTAGGATGTTCTCCAGTCTACAGGCCAGAACTTTAGCTAAGATTTTGACATCAACATTTAACAGAGAGATTAGCCTGTATAAGGAGCACTCTGTTGGATCCTTGCCTCTCTTCACTAGAAGAATGATGCATGCCTCATTAAATGATGCTGGCAGTTTACCTTGTAAAACCAAGGTTAGTTGAGGTGAGAGCAGTGACAAAAATGATTTAAAGAATTCTACAGGGAACCCATCGGGTCCTGGAGATTTGCCAGTCTGCAGTGACGAGATGGCTGAGGATATTTCCTCTAATGATATTGGCTCATTCAGTCTCATTTTGAGATCAGGATAGACTGTAGAGACATTTAACCAGGCTTGAGGTTTCAGGTGACATATTGGTATTAAGGAAAAAGATTATCCAGTCCTCCATAGATTTTACAAAGTCGTTGTCTTACAGTAAGGTCAAATTAGAATGCCAATGCTTACTTATTTGAGGAAAGCCAGGAAGAATTATAAACAGGACAACTGGAGCATGGTCTGATATCACTATGATCTAATAAGCACAGGAATGGACCGATGGAATCAGCTGATTATCAATTAGAAAGTAGTCAATTCTAGAAAAAGTGTGATGGACGTGTGAGAAGAAAGAATATTCTCTCTTATTTGGTTGGAGAAAGCGCCGTACATCAGAGATACCATAGCTGGACAGGAGGACTGAATTAATGAGGCAGATTTGCTTAGTACTCTGGGAATAGGAGACGATCGATCCAGCACTGGATCTAACCAACGGTTGAAGTCTCCGCCTATTATGAGAGGCATTCAAAGAAGTCCACATCATCTGAGTTAGGAGTATATATGTTAGCCAACACTACCAGTGTGTTAAATAATTTCTGCAAGACAATTACAAAATGGCCGTTTGTAACTGATATTTTGTTGTGGAACTCAAAGGGAACTTTTTGATTTATGAGAATTGAGACCCCCTCCCCCGACTTTAGCTTGAAAAGTGGAGGGAAAGTGCTGCCCCACCCAACGTGACATAAGACGGGGATTATCAGAACTGTGTATGTGTGTTTCTTGAAGAAATGCAATTGCTGTGTTAAACTTTGAAACGTGAGAACTCCTTCTTTCTTTTAACAGGATGATTCAGCCCCTTGACATTCCAGCTCACAAAATTTAACGGACTAACCATCCTCCTTTAAAAAAGATACAGGTTGATAGGCATAAGCGGTATCACGTTTTCAGGTATCAGCTCTAAGGCAAAAGAGTAATACAAAGAGAAACAGGGCAGAAGTAAATCCTGTATAACAAGAACTTCTAAGGGTTCTTAAAACAAAACCGGCATTGGACGGCTGCCAGAGAACCTAGCAGCAAGCTCTTAAAAACAATAATCATCCAACAGTACAACTTCCTGTCATGCGTAGCGTCTTCAACTCCATTATTGTTATTTAAAGGAAGCAGTAAGCATTCAACACTCCTAAACTAACAATGTGCTTAGTGAGAGATAAAACAATTCCCCTAAGGTTTATTAGACATGGCTCTAAAAATTGATCCATAAAACAGAAATATAAACTGATATTTGAAAAAAAATAAACAGACTTTACCCAGTGCTCTTCCCACGAAAGGTTGCAGAGTTCACTGAATTGGAGGTAAAAGGAAATACTCTCGAGAGACAGCAGACTGAATGAGCATTATTCCACCTATCATGGTAGTCGGTAACTAACACAACCAAGTCAGACCAGACCTCACTATCCGAGCACTGCAAACATTACCTGGCAGAGGGTATGGGAAAAAAAATATTTTATAAAGAATCCAGTGTCGTGGGGAGGCTATCAATGTATTTCCGTGCTTCATCTACCGAGCGTAATGACTTCTTGTTGCTGCTGGGAAGTGTAATGCGGAACCGTGCAGGGTACAGAAGGGAAGGCCTGAATCCTTGGTTGTATAGCTCCATCATTACTTCTCTGTACTCGGCTCGCAGGCTCAAAACTTTGGGAGAGTAGTCCTCCACAACCCAAATCTGTCAGCCACAGTATTCTAACTTCCCTCTCCTCCGGGCCTCCCTAATCAAGAGATCTTTAATCTGGTAGCGGTGAAGTCAAAGAATAATCTGGCGCGGTCACTGTCCTGGGACTGGTTTAGCTGCTAGTGATCGGTGGGCTCTATCAGTCTCCGACGGGTTGGGAGCATCTCCTTCCCAAAGATCTCACAAAGCAGACTTGGAAAAAATTCAGTAGGATGCCTGCCTTCAATAGATTCAGGCAGGCCCAGGATGGGTAGGTTCTGCTGTCTGCTCTGGCCCTCCAAGTTAGTAACTTTAGAAACATAGAAACATAGAATATAGGTGCAGGAGTAGGCCATTTGGCCCTTCGAGCCTGCGCCACCATTCAGTATGATCATGGCTGATCATCCAACTCAGAACCCTGTACCTGCTTTCTCTCCATACCCCCTGATCCCTTTAGCCACAAGGGCCATATCTAACTTCCTCTTAAATATAGCCAATGAACCGGCCTCAACTGTTTCCTGTGGCAGAGAATTCCACAGATTCACCACTCTCTGTGTGGAGAAGTTTTTCCTCATCTCGGTCCTAAAAGGCTTCCCCTTTATCCTTAAACTGTGACCCCTTGTTCTGGACTTCCCCAAAATCAGAAACAATCTTCCTGCATCTAGCCTGTCCAATCCCTTTAGAATTTTATACGTTTCAATAAGATCCCCCTTCAATCTTCTAAATTCCAGTGAGTATAAGCCTAGTCGATCCAGTCTTTCTTCATATGAAAGTCCTGCCATCCCAGGAATCAATCTGGTGAACCTTAGCCATTAGCTTGGGATTGTTTTCAAGTAAGCTGGAGCAGATGCCTTCCAGCTCACTGACGCACTGGCTCAGGGCGTCCACAGCGAGCTCGAGAGAGAGGGTAAGCGATGGCCATGGTCCTCCACTTTGCATTGGATTTGATCAAGTTTCATTTCCAGCAGGCTGAAAGAAGATTTAAATTATGCTGCTAACGCCATGCGGTGTTGGTCTGGTAGCGTGGAGAATCGCCAAATCGTCTTTTTCCCCGGATTTAGTACGTACTCTATGAGGTCATTGTGGAGCAAGTAAAGTCACAGGCAGGAGGAAGGGCAAAAATCTCCAGCAGTTTGGTATGAGAAAAGAGGGAAGAAGGAGTGTGAAAATAGAAAGTAGACATTCTCTGCAACTACTCCATTTGGTTGCCAACTGGAAGTCTGGGGATGGCATTTTTACAAGTAGCAGGATGGGAAGAGGTATAGTCCAGGTAGCTGTGAGAGTCAATGGGTTTATAAAAGATATCAGTAAATAGACTGCCTCCAGAGATGGAGACAGAGAGATTGAGAAAGGGGAGAGAGATGTCATAAATGAACCAAATAAATTTGAGGGCAGGGTGGAAATTGGAGAAAAATTGATGAAATTGACGAGCTCAGCATGGGTGCAGGAAGCAGCACCAATGTAGTTGTCAATGTAGTGTAGGAAAAGTTGGGAACAATGCCAGTGAAGACTTGGAACATGGACTGTTCAATGTCGACAAGAAAAGGCAAGCATAACTGGGGTGAGTGCCCACGGCTACACCTTAGGTTTGAAGGAAGTGGGAGGAGCCAAAAGAGAAGTTTGTTAATACCTATTAATGACTACATGCCTGTTGATCACTTTGAGAGCTCGGTTGATGGATTTTGTCTTAGTGTCTGTTCTGCACTCAGGCATTAATATGTAATATTAATATGTAACATTAATGTTCTTTTGTAAACCCAGGGAATGTGGATTAATGGGTGAAGAGTGACCATTAAAGTATCTAATTGATTTATAAGGCTATGCTGAACATTATGTTAATGAACATGTGTTGTTTGAATGAAAGAAATCAGGCTGAGCATTGAACAGTATTTGTCTGTTTCTGGGTCTTTCTGCTTTGTGAAGATTGTAAATATTTTAAGCTCCCTTTCCTGGTTCATTAGACTGCCCAGACTGGAATTGCAATTGGTGCCTGGGACCCAGGGGTGGTTTCACGAGAGAGTCAGAGTTCAGAGTTCCCCTGAGAAAAGCAACTAACAAGTGATGACTAAGAATCATGAGCCCTGAAATCTTAGTGGAAATCTTTTTGACTTGCATAGTATTTTGTGTGATTTATGTGCTTTCTATTTTATGACAATAAATTAGGCTTAATTGTTGTGATTGTGCTCTTATTACCACATCTCCTGGACACTTGAATCTGATCAACACAGCTCATTACACACAGAAGTGCAGAAGGCAAATGGTATATTGGTATAAATTTAAGATAATTTGAGTACCAAAATAAAGGTGTCTTCTAAAAATTATATAGAGCCATAGTGAGACTACTAATAGAGTTTGGGTCCATTTTGAGTTTCCCTATTTAAAACAAGATGTATTTGCTAAAGAGGAAACTTGTCAAAGATTCACCAGTCTAGTTCTTGTCACATAAGGATACATTGAGTAAACTAGGCCTCTATTCTTTTGAATTAGGAAGAATAAGAGATGATGTCATTAAAATGTACAAAATCCTAAGATGACTCAACAAGAATACCAGACTGGATGTTTCCCCAGCTGAGAAGCCTTGTCTCAGATTATCAAGAACTGCGAGGAATAGAAACGTCTTGTCTCAGAGAGTGGTAAATCGTTGGAGTTCTTTAAATCGGAGCAGTGAAGAGGCTCAATCATTAATTACCTTCAAAATAGTAAATAATAGATACTTAGATATAAAAGGAATCAGGGGAAAAGGAGAAGGTTCTGGAAGACCCTTCATGCTAAAAGATGACCCAAGATCTTAGGGAATGGCAGAATAGATCCAAAGGTCCATAGGACTTACTCCTTTACTCTCTTCCTATATTCTTATGTAGCCTCTATACCTGCCTCAATAAAGATTATCCATACAATATTTTGTATTGACTTTAGCAACTCTTGGTCTATACAAAAATTAAGAATATAGCCTATTTTAGTACTACACAATGTGGAGATGAGGTATCACATTAGAAGAATTTATGAAGAGCTTGAAGTCGATAAATCATCAGGCCTCGTAGAGATTAGAGAGATAGAACCAAATGATGGAGAGGGGCAGTAATATAAAAACTATAAATGCAGATTCAGATAATGGATAGACAGATAAGTAAAGGGAGAGAATGAACTATACATATAATATTGTAGCTACAAGAGCAAGACAGATACCGTGGATGTTACAGCAAGTGATTAACATCCTCGTATCCTAAAGTCTTCCCAACATCTAGCCAGTCATGACAGAAGCAAGATGGAATTCCCTTTGCTTGCCGAGATGAGTGCAGACTTGATAACTCTCAGCAATCTTGGTGCCTGTCATATTTCATTGTTCTTTGTAATCTTATTGAGTCCATCAAGATTTTACTGGCTCTCAGTGCAATCCCTTCAATTCCATTCCTCCACTTAATTCCTGTAACAGATTCTTTACCGCTTGCTCATTAACACTTCCCTGATTACCCCACCTACACAAGGGGCAATTTATGATGGCCAATTAAAATAATACCCAGCACATCTTTGGATGTGAGAGGAAGCCAGATCACCATGGAAACCCCATGTGGTCACAGGGGGAATGCACGGACTCCACAAGACAGCACCAGAGTTCAGGTTTGAACTTGGGTCACTAGAATAGTGAGGGAGGTACCCTATCTGCAGCATCACTGTGCTGCCTTATGATTTAGCAGCCTTGACTGGCAACCCATCCATCACTTTCAACTCTTGTTCGATCCACCTTAGTATCTGTAGTGCATTTAGTCACCAAATGCTACACCAGCAACACTTCCAAAACCCTGCAGCCTTCTCTAGAGAAAGGAATAATGGCTTCAGATACACAGCAGCAGCAATACATGCAGGCTTTCCTCCAAGTTCACATATCTTCCTGACATAGAAGTATATCTGTTCCTTTATTTTGGAACTACACATTATTAGCATCCATCATCATACGGACTGCAGCTGTTCGTGAAAACAGATCACCGTCATTTTCTTAAAGGCAATTGCTATAAATGCTGGCCTCAACAATGGTGCCCACATCCCAAAAAAAAACTGAATTTAAACAAGATCGAAAGGAGAAAGCGATGTGAAAATTAAAGTGACACTGAGAAGTGAAACAGGTCAGACAACCAATGCAGAACAAATTCTAAGGAAAAAAGTGAAGGTAGAAAAAATACTACAATGAAAAAAAAATCAATAGAAGTTCATAAAGCAATAAAAAGTAGAATAAATGAAGTCCACACACTTAAGATTTGCTGCAGACAATGGCAAGTTTTGTTTTTTGTCCACATTCATCTTCCTTAAAATATTCAGCAACAGCTTTAGAGAATTCAGGTGAGAAGAGATTGACACATAACAAAATGGAAGGAAAATCCAAATGATCTTAGCTAGTAATGCATGATGCATATTCGCTGCATGTGAAAGCAGACCGAGCCTCACACAAAATTACTTCATTTATTGAATAAAGAGAACCTAACCTAAACTCCAGACCAAGAATCTAAGGGAATTAAAATTATCAAAATCTGTAGAAAGGGTCAGCTTGCTCTTACTGCAGGCATAAAGCAAAATTGGCTTGCTTGCTTTATGTACAATTTTCATTCCTGTCACTCATTTAAAACACATTTTGACCCCTTTCATTGACATCCGCCTCAACACAAGTTGAAAGAACATTCTTCTGGAAATCATTAACCTGTACTACTGTTTAAAGTTATCCACTTCTTTCATGCCAGTAACTTTGTTTCTGCCTGGCAGACCAAGAAAGCGGTGTATGTAGAATAATTACAAGTCAATACAAAGTATACTAAAATGTAAAGCAAAATGAAACAGAGCTGGTGGAGTTCTTAATCATTAACACCAGGAAAAAAAGCTAAAATGTAAAAGACCACACAACGATTATGTACTAACTTAAAGAAATTCTAGAAGATATTAAATGCAGTGAGACCAGTCAAGGGTTATCCAATATGGCAACAATCATAGATTTTTTCCCATTTAAAATTGTAACAAGCTGCATACTTGCAGAAGATTTGACTTCAAAGAGTTTGGAAACTTTTATAAAATTCCAGAAATCTAGAGGGTGCACTTTTACTATACTGTCATCACTGACAACAATCAAGTGGGAAGGTGAGAGTTCCAATATTCATTTAGCAGAGTTCTCTTCAAGACACTCGATCAGCTTATTACACAAATAGTTTTGATTTCAGGACATTGTAAAAGATGTTTCAAGTCTGTGTGATAACCTAGACTTAACAGAATGGTATTTGCATCACCGGTTAAACACCCTCTCTATTCTTCAGAATCGTATAACTACAAATTTCTGCACAAAGCATGAAATTATTGAAGGCCGTGGCCAATTCACGACTTATCTCTGAGTGAGGTCAGGCTGACAGCTGACTTCCTACTGCAAACAAAAAGCTATGACCCTACTCCAGACTTTCAATTTACAGGAGGATGCTACATTTCATGGCTAAGGTTGATAAGTTTAGTAACAAAGCTGGAAAAAGACATCACAAGTCCTTGTCAGTGAAACCTGGGGCCATGTTACCAATTTCTGTCTGAAAAGCAAAGCACCCATAAAATAAGTAATTTTCATGACTGAAAAGTTTTGTAACAGATTTTTGTGTACAAGGTATCTTGCTTACAATGTGTATTCTCCTTAATATCATCTCCTTAAAGATCTTCTCATCTCATTTGTGCGTGCAGGTTAAGTTCAAATATATAGCACCTTTCTTTCTACCTTTCAGCTCCATTTTTGATTTAACTTCACCGTAACAGCTGCTTCAAAAATATTTGACCCCCAACAATGAGGCCACTTGGGTTTGCTCTCTTTCTTCAGATCTTGTTAAGCCCCAATATCTTTTGATTGATTGGTGATTGCTTACAAATGTGGAAGAAACAGTTGTCTGCTCCTCAGCACCAATGCAATCCTTCCCTCCCCCCCAACTTGTTTATGTAAAGATAAAGTATGGTGCTTAAGCAGGCTCTTAAAAGGGGCCCACTTTGTGCAAGCTGCACGTATTTTTGGTGACAGCTTGCTGTGATTATTGTGCTGTGGTTTTCCAGTAACATAAGGTATCACTCCCACTTCCTTAATCCATTCTCTTGCCCATTGAACTTCTTACTAATTCCATTTCAGGAACAAATAAGACAATTGGCTTGGTATTAAATACCAATTCATTATAAAGCCAGGTGCCTTTGTGCGTTCTATTTTTTTATTCATTTACGGGATGTGGGCATCGCCAGCTAAGCCAGTATTTATTGCCCATCTCTAGTTGTCCTTGAGAAGTTGGTGATGAGCTGCCTTCTTGAACCACTGCAGTCCCTGAGCTGTAGGTATGCCCACGGTGCTGTTAGGGAGGGAATTCCATGATTTTGACCCAGCAACAATGAAGGATCAGTGGGCAATCCTGCAGGGGGATGTCCAAGAGGTGGTGTTCCCAGGTATCTACAGTTCTCATCCTTCTAGATGTCAGTGGTCATGGGTATGGAAGGTGCTGCCTTAAGAACTCTGGTGTGTTGCTGTAGTGCATCTTCTATATAGTACACACTACTGCAACTGTTCAGCAATGGTGGAGGGATTGGATCAAGTGGGATGCCTTGTACTGGTGTTTCAAGCTTCTTGAGTGTTAATGGAGTTGCATTCATCCAGGCAAGTGATGGGTATTTCATTACACTCCTGACCTGAGCCTTGTAAATGGTGGACAGTTACTGGGGAGACGGGAGATGAGTTACATGTCCAGGATTCCTGGCCTTTGACATGCTCTGGTAGCCATGGTGTTTATATAGCTAGGCCAGTTCAGTTTCCTGTCAATGGTAACCACCAGAATATTGATAGTGAGGGATTCAGTGAGGGTGATACCACTGAATGTCAAGGGGCGATGGTTGAAGCCTCTCTTGTTGGAGATGGTCTTTGCCTGAAACTTGCATGGCTCGAATGTTACTTGCCACTTGTCAGCCCAAGCCTGGATATTGTCCAGGTCCAGCTGCATTTGGATATGAACTGCTTCACTATCTGAGGAGTCATGAATGGTGCAGAACATTGTGCAGTCATCTGCGAACATCCCCAGTAGATACTCACGTGAAGGGTTGCCTCACCTGGAAGAACTGTTTGGGGCCCTGAATGGAGTTGACGGAGGAAGTGGATGGGCAGGTGTAACACTTTGACAACTTGCAGGGAGGAAGATTAGTGGGGAGGAACAAATGGACAAGGGAGTCATGGAGGGAGCAACCCCTGCGGAAAGTGGAGTGGGGGGGGGGGAGGAAAAGATATGTTTGGTGGTAGGGTCCCTTTGTAGATGGTGGAGATGTACCAAGATGAGGCCACCTCCAAGGCAGAGAAGTAACACCTAGGTCTATGTAGCCTCAAACCTGATGGGATAAATATTGATTTCTCCTTTGGTTAAAAAAATCCCTCCCGCTCCCCTCTTCTTTTAATCCCACTCTAGCCTCTTCCATCTTCTCATCTGCCCATCACTTCCCCCTGGATACCATCCTCGTTTTGTTTCTTGCTAAGGTCCACTCTCCTCTCCTATCAGATTCCTTCATCTCCAGCCCTTTATCCTTTCTACCCACCAGGTTTCAACTATCACCTTCTAGCAATCATTCTTTCTCTCCCACCTCCTTATTATCCTGGTGTCTTCCCACTTCCTTTCCAGTCCTGAAAAGTCCAGTCTTAGCCCAAAACGCTGACTGTTAGTTGATCTCCATGGACACTGCCTGACTTGCTGAGTTCCTCCAGCATTTTGTGTGTGTTGCTTTAGATACCAGCATCTGCAGATTTTCTCAAGTTTATGATTTTCCACTTTATCTAGGCCTTTCAATATTTGATAGGTTTTGTAGTGCATTTAATATTTCAGTAATATTTGAGTAATATTGTAATTGTATTGTTTGGTTAAGCATTTTTCATTTTTTACATAATGCATTGCAGGTTATATATCAAAGTATGTAAGTGGCATATGACATCATGCCACCATGTGACAGGTGCATACCTCACTTGAGGTAAAAATTAACTTAGACTTACATTTCTGGCTCTCTTGTTTTCCTTTCAGTTAGTATTTTTTTATGTTTTGCAGTTACAAAACATAACAGTAAAGATGAAGTTTTAAATTAACCAGAGATGACTAAACACCTGTTAATGCCCAGTGAGACATGTGAGTTAATAACAGCACAGCAAGAAATAGTTGAGATAGGAAAGTGCAGCCAGTGAGAAGTGAGTGTCAGTTTTGCTGAGTGCATCCGGTTTAAAGGCATACAGTTTGCTTAGAAACTTAACTGCACCAATCAAAATGAATGAAATGAGCTTTGCTGATATCATGAAAGTAATGGAGGAACATTTAGAAGTGAAATCATTGTTGTTTACAGAATGCTTTAGATTACATAAGCAGAATCAAAAGGAACGGGCGTCCATTTCAGCATTTGTGACTGAATTAAAGAAATTGTCCGAACATTGTTAGTTCAGAAATGATGCACTGGGAGATAATTTAGTTTGTGCATTCAAAAATGGCTCCTAACTGAAGCTTAACTTACATTTAAAGCAGCAGTTGAAATAAACGTATCAATGGAAACAGCAGCCAGAGACACAATTCAGTTGCATTCAGGAATGATAGTGAGCAAGAAAAAATTTGTAAAGCCTAATCAGAAACTGTCCAGGCTGAACAAATGACATTAGCATTGTGGCAGTGGCTCACGTTCACCAGAGCAATGCAGATTTAAATGTGAAATGGCAGAAAATACAAAAAAAATGTAGGACATATACAAACAGCATGTTGAGCAGACAAAAATAATTGCACTGCATAGGGAAGAGAAAAAACTCCAAAGTCAAGTTGCAGTTTCAAAAATAGCATGAACCTGCATGCTGTTGATGAAAAATCTGATAGTGATGAGAGTGACAGAGAACTGAGTAGCCTTGAGATTTACAAAGTGAAAACTAACAAGAGACAAGAAATATGGCTTATTAATTAAAATGGAACTGGACACTGGTTCAGCTGTTTCAGTCACTTCACAAAATGAATTTGAACATTTCAAAGATTCTGAACTGAAGTTTGCAGATATTTGACTAAGAACTTATACTCGAGAAATACAACAAACAAGAAGCCACATTGGGCTTGTATGTGGTAAAAATAGTAGGCCCAGCACAGTGGGGATATGGTTGGCTGAGCCATCTACAACTTGATTGGAGATCTATCCAATATTTGCATGTCACTTTGTCATAGAATCAACTAAAAGCAAATTGAAAAAGGTACTGGATGATGCCACAACTATCTCCATGCTCTGCACTGCTGCCCAGCAGAGGGTAAACTGGTGCCTCATGTTGGAAAGCATATTAGACCAAAGAAGGACCATGCTGCTTAGAGGAATCATGGAAGTGATGAAAGCAGTGGTCTGGATACAACAGTTTTTGTAGGCAACTTATCTGAGAAAGCGTCTGATACTTTAATCAGGCAGTTAGTTGTGAAATGTGGCTTAGTTTTAAGCTGGAAGAGAGTTCAAGGAGCTTTTGGTAAGTTGCAAGCATTTAGCTTTTCTGATATAAAGAACCAGAATCTATCTACTCTGCATGAACTTTAAGTGGGAAACTAAAAGCTCCTTGTAAAAATAGATCAATATCCTCTTCCCAGGATAGAGTATATCTTTGCAAACCTTTTTGGATGGGAATGCTTCAGCAAAGTAGACTTAGCTGAGGCCTACCTACAGATGGAGATGGAAGAAAAGTCCAAAGTGTTTCTCACCATAGACACTCACAAAGGGTTTTTTTTTGCTATAATAGGCTTATTTCTAGAGTAGCATCTACGCCTGCACTCTGGCAGAAAGCTATGGACCATGTGTTACAAAGCTGCCATCACTGATACTTGTAACGATAACAAGGAACAACTCCAAACTCTCAAGACAGTGTTAAAAAAGTTAAGACGATTATGGGCTTTAAGCACAATGCAACACATGAATTTATTAAACCAAGCATCATGTCCTGTTGTCACACCATTAGCATACACGTCAGAAGGATGTGTCGCAGTTGTGGATTTTTGTTAGGATTTGTCAACTACGATCACAGTTTCCTGCCAAACTTGCTATTATGGTCCAACCTTTGAACTCATTACTGCAGATTGGGAAGAAATAGCAATGGACAAAGCAGTGAGAGATGGCTTTCCAAAAGGGAAGGGAAATGGTGAGGTCAGACACTGTATTCACACATTATGATCCACATTGTCCAATGTGAATATGAAATAGGTGTAGTCATGTCATAGTGAGGGGAACAGACAGGAGGTTCTGTCAGCCTGATAAAGATACCCGCATGATGTGTTGCCTCCCAGAGGCCAGGGTGTGGGATGTTTCGGATCAGGTACAGAGTGTTCTGAAGGGAAAGGGTGAACAACCAGAAGTCTTGGTACACGTTGATACCAATGACATAGGAGGAGGTCATGAAGAGAGAATTCAGGGAGTTGGGTAGGAAGCTGAAAAGCAGGACTCCAGGGTAGTAATCTCAGGATTGCTGCCTGTGCCACGTGCTATCGAGTGCAAGAATAGCATGATCAGGCATATTAATGTGTGGCTGTGAGACTGGTGTACGGGACAGGGCTTCAGATTCCTGGATCATTGGGGCGTCTTCTGGGGGAGGCACAGCCTGTAAAAAATGGATGGGTTACATGTGAACCCAAACGATCCAATATCCTAGGGCTGTTTGGGAGGGTTTAAACTAATTGTGTGAGGGGATGGGAAGCATAGTGATAGGGCTGAGGAAGGGGAAAACAGCAATAAATCAAAGATGGCATATAACAGAGATAATAGAAAGGACAAGCAGGAGATGAGGTATAATCACAGCCAGTGGGATGAGTTACAGGGCAATAGAAGCATGGTGCAGTTAAAACAGAAAGCAACATATACTGGACTGAAAGTGTTATATTTGAAAGCATGCAGCATAAGAAATAAAATGGACGATCTTGAAATTCAGTTACAGATTGGCATGTATGACATTGTGGCTATCTCTGAAACTTGGCTAAAGGAAGGCTACCATTGGGAAATGACTGCCCAAGGACATATGGTGTATCGAAAAGATAGGTTAGCAGGCAGAGAGGCTGGTGTGGCCCCATGTATAAGAAATAATATTAAATCATAAGAAAGGGATGACATAGGATCAGAAGGATTAGTAGCATCTCGATGGGTTGAGTTAAGAAATGGCAAGGGTAAAAGGACCCTAATAGCAGTTGTATACAGGCCTCCAAACAGCAGATGGGATGTGGATTACAAATTACAGCAGGAGATAGAAAAGGCGTGTCAGAAGCGCAATGTCATGATAATCATTGGGGATTTTAACGTGAAAGTGGATTGGGAAAACCAGGTCAGTACTGGACCTCAAGAGAGAGAATTTGTAGAATGTCTAAGGGATGGCTTCTTTCTTCTTCTTCTTGTTGAGTTCACTAGGGGATCGGCTGTGCTGCATTGGGTGTTGTGTAATGATCCGGAGGTGATAAGTGGGCTTAAGGTTAGGAACCCTTAGGGAACAGTGATCACAATATGACCGAGTTCACTTTGAAATTTGAGAAGGAGAAACTACAATCCAATGTGTCGGTATTTCAGTGGAATAAAGAAAATTATAATAGCATGAGAGGGGAATTGGCCAAAATTGACTGGAAAGGGACACCAGCAGGAAGGACAGCAGAGCAGCAATGGCTGGAATATCTGCGAAAATGAGGGAAGTGCAAGACAGGTATATTCCAAATAAGAAGAAATTTTCTGATAGAAGAAGGACACTACCGTGGCTGACAAGTGAAGTCAGAGCCAAAGTAAAAGCAAAAGAGAGGGCATACAAGGAAGCCAGAGCTAGTGGGAAGATAAAGGATTGGAAAGCTTTTAAAAACTTGCAGAAGGAAACTAAGAAGGTCATTAGGAAGGAAAAGATGAAATATGAACGGAAGCTGGCAACTAATATCAAAGAAGATATTAAAAGCTTTTTAAGAATATAAGGGGTAAAAAGAGTTGAGGGTAAATAAAGGACCAATAGAAGATGATGCTGGAGATATTGTAATGAGAGACACAGAGATGGCAGAGGAACTGAATGCGTATTTTGCATCAGTCTTCACAGTGGAATGCATCTGCAGTATCCGGACATTCATGAGTGTCAGGGAAGTGGAGTATGTGCAGTGAAAATTAAGACTGAGAAAGTGCTCAGGAAGCTTAATGGTCTGAGGATGGATAAATCTCCTGGACCTGATGGAATGAACCCTCGCGTTCTGAAGGAAGTAGCTGGAGAGATTCTGGAGGCATCGATAACGATCTTTCAAGAATCGATAGATTCTGGCATTGTACCGGATGACTGGAAAATTGCAAATACAGGTGTGTCCCCACCCTCCTTTATAAAGGTAGAGTGTTCCTATGAAACCTTTCTTAAGCTGAAATGGCGTAAAGTGAAGAACCATTAATTTATATGGGAAAAGACTTCATAAAAGTGAGAATTGTCTTTGTAATGCAAAAACAGCTTACTAATGTAGGTCTTCTGTAAAAGCAAAGTGGTGTAAAGCGAACATTCATAAAGCGGGGGACACCTGTATGTTACTCCACTGTTTTAGAAGGGTCAGAGGCAGCAGAAAGTAAACTATAGACCTGTTAGCCTGACGTCAGTGGTTGGAAATTGTGGGAATCGATTGTTTGGAATGAGATTACAGAGTACATGGAGTTACATGACAAGATAGGCCAAAGCCAGCATGGTTTTCTGAAAAGAAAATCCTGCCTGACTAACCTACTGCAATTTTTGAGGAAATTACAAGCAGGATAGATGAAGGAGATGTAGTAGATGTGGTGCACTTGGATTTTCAGAAGGCCTTTGACAAGGTGCCACACATGAGGCTGCTTAGCAAGATAAGAGCTCATGGTATTACAGGGAAGTTTCTAGCATGGGTGGAGCATTGGCTGATCGGCAGAACCAGAGAATGGGAATAAAGGGATCCTATTCTGGCTGGCTACCATTTACCAGTGGAGTTCCACAGGGGTCGATGTTGACACCTCTGCTTTTTACAATGTATGTCAATGATTGGATGATGGCATTAATGGATTTGTGGCTAACTTTGCCAATGATACAAAGATAGGTGGACGAGCGAGTAGTGTTGAGGAAACAGAGAACCTGCAGGGAGACATAGATAGTTTGGGGGAACATGCAAAGAAGTGGCAAATGAAATGCAATGTTGGAAAGTGTGTGGTCATCCACTCTGGTGGAAGAAATAAACAGGCAGACTGTTATTTAGATGGAGAGAGAATTCAAATAGCAGAGATGCAAAGGGACTTGGGAGTCCTTGTGCAGGATACCCTAAAGGTTAACCTCCAGGTTGAGTCAGTGGTGAAGAAGGTGAATGCAATGTTGGCATTCATTTCTAGAGGTATAGAATATAAGAGCAGGGGAATGATGTTGAGGCTCTGTAAGGCACTTGTGAGACCACACTTGGAGTATTGTGTGCAGTTTTGGACTCCTTGTTTTAGAAAGGATATAGTGACATTGGAGAGGGTTCAGAGATGATTCACAAGAATGATTCCAGGAATGAAAGTGTTACTGTATGAGGAACGTCTGGCAGCTCTTGGGCTATATTCCCTGGAGTTCAGGAGAATGAGGGGGGATCTCATAGAAACATTCTGAATGTTAAAAGGCCTGAACAGATTAGATATGGCAAAGTTATTTCCAATAGTAGGGAGTCTAGGACAAGAGGTCACGACTTCAGGATTGAAGGACGTCCATTTAGAACAGAGATGCAGAAAAATTACTTTAGTCAGAGATCTGTGGAATTTGTTGCCATGAGTGGCTGTGGAGGCCAAGTCATTGGGTGTATTTAAGGCAGAGATAGATAGGTCCTTGATTAGCCCGAGCATCAAAGGATATGGGGTAAAGGCAGGGGAGCTAGGATGACTAGAAGAATTGGATCAGCCCATGATTGAATGGCGGAGCAGACTCAGTAGGCCCAATGGCCTACTTCTGCTCCTATATCTTATGGTCTTATGTTATGAGTGATGGAAGTGAAAGCCCCATAGACTTTGCATTGTGTTCCCTTACTGCTGCAGGGAAAAATTATTGCCAGATTGATAAAGAAGCCTTGAGACTGGTTTTGAGTGTAAAAAAATTTCAACCAGTACTTGTATGGGAGAGAGTTTACCCTCGTTACTGATCACCAACAACTAGTATCCATTTTCAATCTCAGAAGAGTATTCCCTTAACAGCAGCAGCATGAATACAGAAATGAGCTCTGTTTCTCGGAGTACACAATTACAAGATTGAATTCAAGAGGACCAGTAATCATGGAAATGTTGATGCATTGTCCCATTTTCTCTTGGTAAAGAAACCCTGGAAAAAATTACAAAAAAGTACACTCGTCTTGTCATATTCTCCCTAACGCAAATTGAAGGGCTCCTTATTACAGCAGAGATGATCCAAAGGGAAACCAGAAAATGCCCCACACTGTCTCGGGTCTACATGGCCACACAAAATGGCTGGAATATGCAGCAGAACCTACGGTTCGCTAATTTTTACCAGCTCCAGGATGGAGAAACTGTTGATGGAGGTTGCCTTATGTGGGGATTGAAAATTGTTGTACCATCCACACTGAGAGATAAAGTGTTGGAAGAGCTACATGCTGGTCACCTAAGCGTGGTTAAAATGGAAGTGTTGGCTCAAAGCTTTGACTGGTGGCTTGGGACAGATCAGAAGATCGAGCAGCTTGCAGTCCACTCTTCGTGATGCCAACATGTCCAGAAGATGCCAAGAGCAGTGTGCCTCCATCCCTGAGAATGGCCCATATTGCCCTGGCACAGGATTCATGCTTTTTAAGTACCATTCATGGGCACAAACTTCTTGGTAGTAGTGGATCCGACTAGCCTCCATTACAGCCTCATGCACTGTTGATGTGTTGAGAAGACTCTTCTCGAGGACTGGTGTTCCAGAACACGTTGTCAGTGACAATGGACCAGTTTGTTGCAGAACAGTTTCAGCCATTCCTGACAATGAATGGAACAAGACGTAATGCCTCTGCACCACACCATCCCACTACAAATAACTTGGTGAAAAGTTTTTTCCAGAGCCTCAAGAATGCACTGTGAACAATGGCAGCAGAACACACTAAACTGACACTGAATCAGGAGATTGCCAATTTCCTCCTTGCATATCACAATGCAGCACGCTCCACAACCAACAACTCGCCAGTTACGTTGTTCCTGGGTTGTCCCTTGTGTTCACACTTGGAACTCCTCAAACCCAGTCCCAAAGGACCATGAAGGACACGTAACTGAGACAAACTGAAGGCTCCTCAAACAAGGAGGTTTGGTGTTCCATTCCTGGCGAGGGACTACAGAGGTGATCAAAAGTGGGACAGAACTGGACCACTCTCCTACATTGTGGAGGTTGCTTTTGATATCATCTGGATTCAACACATCAATCAGCTGAAGAGAGGAGAGACAATTGTTAAAGAAGAAAGGTGGCCACAGCTGTCAAGGCCAGTCTCAGGGTCAACTCCTCTAATTACCACGGATGAGAACCCAGAACCTGCGATTGTTTCACAGCCAAACGTCTCACCTGCCAAGTAGAGTGATATGCCTTTGTCAGGAAAGACGTTTTCCCACAAGAGTAAGAAAGCCTCCAAGGTGATTAACTTTTTAGGCCTGAATGGGACAATTTAAAATTTACTATACTGTGTACGTCTATTTAGTTGAGTTATATAGTATACTGTTTATATGGCATATAGTATAAGTTGAGATGCATTCTATATTGAGAGGCAGCTTATAGCTAAGCAGGGAGGAATGTTGTGTAATTGATACTTCAGTAATATTCAAATAATATTTTAAATAGATTCCCAAACCAGAGAAAATCTACAGATGGTGGAAATCCAAGCATCAGATACAAAATGCTGGAGTAACTTATCAAGCTAGGCAGTATCTATGGAAAAGAATACAGTCAACATTTTGGGCCAAGGCGCTTCATGTCTCAGCCCGAAACGTCAACTGTACTTTTTTCCATAGATGCTGCCTGGCCTGCTGAGTTCCTCCAGCATTTTGTGTTTGTTGTAAATATACTGATCGATTAAGCATTCTTTGTTCCTTAGTGCACTGTGGGATATATGTAAAAGTACATAAATGGTATACATCATCGTGCATCACGTGACACTTTACACCTCACTTAAGGTAAAAAATGAAGTTAGATTCACAATTCTAGCTCTCTTATTTTCATTTCACTTAGTTTTTATGTTCTGGAGTTTCAAGGCATAGCAGGTTTCATTGATATACCTCCTCATTCTTCTAAACATCAGTGAGTACAGACCCAGAGACATCAAACACTACTCATACATTAACCCTTTCATTTCTGGAATCATTCCTCTGGACCTCCTCTGGACCTTCTCCAAAGTCAGCACATTTTTTCTTCAATAAGGAGCCCAAAACAGCTCACAATACTCCAAGTGAGGTCTGACCAATACCTGATAAAGCCTCAGTGTCCTCTCAAAATGAATGATAACATTGCATTGTTCTTAACACCAACTCAACCTGCAAGTTAACCTTTGGGGAATCTTGTACATGGTCTCCCAAGTCCCTTTGCACTCCCAATTTTTTAATCTTCTCCATGCTTAGAAAATAGTCTACGTCTTTATTCCTTCAACCAAAGTGCATGACCATGCACTTCCCTACACTGCATTCACTCTGCTTCTTCTTTGCCCATTCTCCCCATCTGTCTAAGTCCTTCTGCCTACTCCCTGCTCCTCAACACTGCCTGGCCATCTTTATATCATTTTATCATCTGCAAACTTGGCCACAAGGCCATCAAATCTGTCATCCAAATCATAAATATATATTGTAAAAAGAAGTGGTCCCAATACCGACCCTTGCGGAACACCATTAATCACCAGCAGCCAACCAGAACAAACCCATCTAATCCTACTCTTTGCCTCCTGCTAGTCAGCCAATCTTCTATCCATGCTAATATCTTTTCTGTAATACCATGGGCTCTTATCTTGTTAAGCAGCCTTATGTGCGGCATCTTATCAAAGGCTATCTGAAAAATCCAAACAAACAACATCTACTAAATTTCCTTTGTCTATCTTATTTGTTATTTCCTCAAATATCCCCTAGAGGAAACCATGCTGACTTTAGCCTACCTTATTATGTGCCTTCAAGTACCCCTAAACTTTACACTTAATAGTGGACTGCAACATCTTCTCAACCATTGAAGTCAGGCTAACTGGCCTATAATTTCCTTTCTTCTGCGTACCTCCCTTCTTAAAGACTGGAGTGACAGCTGCAGTTGTCCTGTCCCAAGTCTTGAAAGATCATTACAAATGCCTCCACACTCCCTTAATCTACCTCCTTCAGAACCCTAGTCTGTAGTCCATCTGGTCCAGGTGACTTATCTACCCTTAGACTTTGCAGCTTCCCAAGCACCTTCTCCTATGTAATATACACTCACTTCTACCTTCAGGCACTCTCAAATTCCAAGTATACTGCTAGTGTCTTCCACAGTGAAGAATGATGCAAAATACTGCAAAATGTAAAGTTCATCTGCCATCTCTTTTTCCTCTAATATTACCTCTCCAGTGTCATTTTTCAGCAGTCTGACACTTACTCTTTTAACCTTCATATATCAGATAAAAAAACTTCTGGTATCTTCTTTTATATTATTGGCTATCTTACCTTCACGTTTAATTTTACTCTCCTACTAATAGCTTTTTAAGTTGCCATCTTTCAATTTTTAAAAGTTTCCCAATCCTCTAACTTCCAGCTAATTTTTGCTATATGCCTTCTCTCTTGCTTTATGCTGACGTTGACTTACCTTGTCAACCATGGTTGCCTGATCCTCCCTTTAGGATACTTCTTCATCTTTGGGATGTATCTATCCTGAACCTTCTGAATTGGCCCCACAAACTCCAGCCATTGCTTTTGTGCCATCATCCCTGATAGAGTCCACTTCCAATCAACTTTGGCCAGGTCCTCTGTCATGCCTCTGTAATTCCCTGTACTCCACTGTAATACTGATGTATCTTCTCCCTTTCAAACTGCAGGGTAAACTCTATCACATTATAATCACTACCTCTCAAGTGTTCCCAAGCTCCCTAATAAAATCTACTTCATTACAGCACATGTAATCCAGAATGATGTTTCTCTTGTCAGCTAAACCACAAGCTGCTCTAAAAAGCCATCTTGTAGGTATTCTACAAATTCCCTCTTTTGGGATCTAGCACCAAGCAGATTTTCCCAATCCACCTGCTTATTGAAATCCCCACAACTATTGTATTGTACCTATCTGTCCTTTTAATACAATGCATATCCTTGGATATTAAACTCTCAACTCCGATTTTCTTTTCGCTGCGACTTAGTAATGCCAATATACCTGCCAGTCTCCAACTGCTCTATGTGACCTTCTACTTTATTCCATATACTGTGCATTCAAATATAACACGTTCTGTCCTCTATTCATTACCCTTTTAGATTTTGCCTCCATGTTACACTTCAACTCATCCCACTGATTGCAGTTTTGCTCTGTCCTTCCTCAAGTCTCAGAGTACAATGCATCAACTTGTAAATCAACTGCCCCATCCTTACTCCTATCACGCTGATTCTCATCCACCTGCCAAATTAGTTTAAACCCTTCCCAACAGCTCTAGCAAGCTTGCCTGTGAGGATATTGGTTCCCCCTTGGATTCAGACGTAGCTCATCCTTTTTGTATCCTTCCCCAGAAGAGATCCCAATCATCCAGAAATCTGAAACCCTGCCCCCTGTACCACTCCCTCTGCCTCTCATTCATGGGTGCTCTCATTCTATTCCTGTCCTGACTATTTCTTGGTACTAGGAGTAATCCAAAGGAAGTCCAGCTCTTCAGCTCCATCCCTAACTCACTATGCTCACTGCACACATCTTCTATCCCCTTTCTACCTATGCCATCAGTGCCAATGAGCACCTCGACCTCTTCTACACCTGCTGTAAAACGTCCAGGACCCTCGCACGTGAGAGGCAACACACCATCCTGGTGTCTCTTTCACAGCCACAGAATCTTTTGTCTGTCCCCCTAACTATCAAGTGTCCTGTAACAATTGCCCTGCCTGGCTTTACCCTTCCCTGCTGAGCCTCAGAGCCGGACACAATGCCACTGGCCTGGCTGCTACTGCAATGCCCTGAAAGGTCATCCTCCCCAGCATCATCCAAAGGGGTATACTTAGTGCTGCCGGGAATGGCCACAGGGGAACCCTGCACTGACCGCTTACTCCCCTTACCTCTCCCGGTGGTCATCCATCTACAATATGAACCCTGCATTCAGGGTGTGAAAGTAAAGGTGTCATCTAGGAAATTCTCAGACTCCCGGATGAGCTTGAGTATATCTAGCTCCAGCTCTAGTTCCTTGACCACGGCAGTCAGGAGCTGAATTTGGTTGCACTCCCTGCGGATACCCTGAAATCCCACATCTCAAAGGAGGAGCATTCCTCTGCTTTAACAACCATCCTGACTACACTGTTATACCTCAAAACTTCTCGAGCTTAATTCCTATCCTGTGCATAGTCTCACTGAAGCCTGTTGAGCCAATATATCTGCATCATTTAATTTATTCACCTCCGTTTGTTCCATTTGCTCCACAGATGTGAATCAGGGTTTTTAAATTTGTACATTTTCAGGAGAATTTGTTGTTAACACTCCTTTCACCGCATTTGTTATTCTCTGAGCTTCCCAGCAGCATTGCTGTTAAAGCTCCTCTAGAGATGTCATATGTGTGAAGTGTGTTAACTATGCTTTTGATATAACATGGAACATAATTTTTTTTTAAATCATTATGAAAATTGCCATTTAGCCATGACCTTATGTCTGCTGATTTGGTGTAAAGTATGGCATAAACTCTATCGATGCCTAAAGGAATTCTGTAGGACAGAGTTATGAGGTGCAGTATACCAATATAAAGCTACAGCTTCATATAGTTATGAATGGGAAACTATCCAAGGCTGTCCTTCATCACCACTCATTGACTCGTGTTGGCTGTTTGCGTGTAGGTGTTGATGGATTGGATCCTACTCTATTTGAAGCAGCTTTGAACACTTGCTTGCTATGTAAATAAAACAAAGAGAATGCTTAGAGAATCTCAAAAATGTTTTCCCTCACTAATCAATTACAGTCTGATGTATGACCACCAATAAGCATCACTGGCAGAACAGCAGATTTCAGATAAACAAATTGGCTGAAGTCACTGAGGCCAGTATCAAAGTACTGAAGAAGAACAGGCAGAAACTAGTTGGGCAGAGATTTCAACGGCAGGACTTTATTTGAGTAACCTTTCCCCGACATGAGCCAAATAACTTGACTAAAGGTCTACCTGGGCATATAGATGTGGCAAAACTCAAGATCTGTTGGGGCACATTCCATTATTTAGCAGGGTGTAATGATGGGTGGGGGGGGGGTAACAATGCGGAAGGGTAGGGTCATTTCAGAGGTTACAACTGCAATCAAGAAAGTGGGAATTGCCTAGTTCACTATCAACCTCTCTGGACACACATAGATATTGACAGATGCAGTTTAAAATCATCAACTGGCATTAAGGTTTATGCCTATACTCCTGCACAGTCCCCTACCACACACCAACCCCCCCTCCCCTCCCGTTCTGAACTCAATGATTCCAGACACTTCACTCTTTCTGGATAGTCACTGTGCAAGCTGTACAACCTTGTGGTGAGGTCTGCCATTGAAAAGGTCTCCAGTTTCCCCTTCCAATGAGCAGAGCGTAACTAGACTATGAATGCAATGCAAGACCAAATGAGTGTAATGTTCTCAGCTCTGCCAAGTTTCAGGTGGGATGTTAACATAAAACCCTCTCAGGAGGTTGTAAAAGATCCTGTGGAACTACCTAGAATGAGTAAAGAATTATTCCCAGTGCTCTGGGCAACATATATCCTTCAATCGACATTTCCAAAACATTTCTGGTCTTCAACTTATTGCTGTTTGTGTGAGTCTGATGTACGTTGGTTGCTGAATGTCCTGTTTTACAGCAGATCACATTACCTTAGTATTCTATTATTAGTAAAGCACTTTGTAATGTTTTGAATGGGGTAAAGGTGTGAGCCAACTGGTTGAAGGATTAGAGGAGAACTGAAAAAAGTTATTTTATTCATCAGCAATGGCTTCTAAAGCTCTCAGCCTTCAAGGCTGCTGAAGATGACTATAACCTGACCTAGACAGGTGTAATCAAAGAGCTGGGAAGAGGGTCATTTTAAGACCAGGTTGAATATGACATGCAAGTGGCCTTCTTCTGTGCCTAGAAATTGAACTGTAGCTATCATGATGCACTAAATCTTGGTTGAATTTAATACTAATGCTCAACTGGATCACCCTGAACACTTGCCCAAAATTGGCTAAAGTCAATTTTAAACGGCATCAGAGTGCTACACAGCCAGTAACAAGTGCCTACCTTGGTAGGTAAAATTCCTGACAGGACCTTGCCCAGTTATGCTCATCCCTTGATAGATTTCAATGCAGCAATGAAAGAAGGGAGCCAGCCCTTAAAGGAACAGTACCCGTGGAAATCACATAGCAGCAACAGATATCATGATTGCCATCGAGACAGAGGCTGCAGGGCTAAAGGAGACAGCCCCCACAGGAAGGGTTATGCAAGTCCTGACCAACAGAAAATAAATAACAAGAGTAACATCCTCTGTTTTATAGTTCAAGTATTTATGGTCTGGAATGTACTGCCTACTGTGTGGTGGATGCTTATTCAGTTGTGACTCCTGGAGGGAAATTAGATTAAAAATCTACATGTTTGTTGAGAAAATCCAGAGGAATAAGACCAGCTGCATAGTTCAAAGAAGATCCAGCACAGGTACAAAGTCCTGAATATCATTTTTCTGTCCCAAAATAATTGTGATTTCTGGATTCTATGATGATCTGCTGGCATTGTTTGGTACCCAAGTCTGCCATGTCCTTGTGGAGTCATGGAATCATTAGGGCACTGTAGTTAGCCCTTCATATCACCAAGTTCATGTACTCATCAGGGAGCAGTTAAGTCAGTCTCATTACCTGCTCTACCTCATAATCTCACTTATTCTTTCTTTCAAGGGCCTATCCAATTTCTTTTTAAAATCACTGATTCTGTTCCAGTACCCTCCCAATTAATTTAATCTGTTATATAGTGATTCCTCATATCCACTCTGTATCTCTTGTTCAGTATCTACAGTTGTGTCACCTAGTCCTTCAGCTAATGGAAGGATGTTAATGTTAATGTTAATGCTAATGTTCCTAAAACAGTGATAAACTTTAAACCTCTGCCAAATCTCCCCAAACTTCTTGCTCTAAGGTAAACACCTACAGAATTAGAATCAGAATCAGGTTTAATATCACCAACATATCTTGTGAAATTTGTTAGCGGCAGCAGTACAATGCAATACATGATAAATACAGAAAAAATAAATAAACTACAGTATATATGTACTGTATATTAAACAATTCAGTTAAAATAGTGCAACAGCAGAAGTATTTTTTTTAAAGTGAGGTAGTGTTCACAGGTTCAATGTCCATTTAAGAATCTGATGGCAGAAGGGAAGAAGCTGTTCCTGAATCACTGAGTGTGTGCCTTTGGGCTTCTGTATCTCCTTCCTGACGGTAACAATGAGAAGAAGGCATGCCCTGTGTGATGGTAGTCCTTAATAATGGACACTGCCTTTCTGAGGCACTGCTCCTTGAAGATTTCTTGGATACTACAGAGGCTAGAACCCACGATGGAACTAACTAATTTTACAACTTTTTGTATCTTCTTTTGATCCTGTACAGTAACCTTAACCCCGCCCCCCCCCCCCAACCAGGCAATGATGCTGCCTGTCAAAATGCTCCTTCAGTCTAACACTGAACCTAAAATTTCTCAACCCTGAAACTATTTTGTTTAATTTCTCCTTGAAATTTCTCAAGGGCCTTTACGTCCTTCCTCAAATGGAATCAATACTTCTGTTCTGATTAGAGATTTTTAGAGAATTATGAAGATTTAGCATAACGTCTCTACTTTTGTACTAATTTATGAAGTTCTAAGTTCTTTATCCTTTCCCTTCAAGGTCTTGCATTCCTCCATCTCTACCTTCTTCTCCAGCCCTATAATCCTCTGAGTTATTACCACTCCTCTAATTCTAGTCTGTGAGTATCCCTCAATTGTCCTCCAATGGTGGCTGTGCCTTCAACTGTCATTTAAATTCTAGACTTCTCTCTCTAAATCATTCAAATTCTCTTTTTTTTCCTGTTTAAAACCTATCTCCCTAATCAAACCTTGGGTCATTTAGGCTAATTTCTCCTTAGGTATCCCAACATCAATTCTGCCTTTGATAATAGTGAAGCACTTTTTAACATTTTCGCTACAATAAATGCACAATATAAATGGAATCCTTGCAGTGGGTAAATGCATTAATATTCCACTTTAATCTACCCTAGAAGATCCCAAAGTGTTCTATTACTTCATCAACTGTCCTGTAGAAATACAGCCTCTAATATATATGCACTATAAAATAAGATCCCTAAACAACAAGGTAGCAATGGCCAGGTATGTTTCTGTGACTGAATGATTAATATAGCCATGATCATAGGAAAAATATTCCTTGTTCTTTAAAATCATGTTGCATTCAGCAGATGGAATGAATAGAGCCTCAGTTTAACATTTCATCCGGAAGGCACATCTCACCGAATTATTGCTTTCCAGGCCCTTCAAAACGTTGCAGTACAAAGCGACTGACTCAGATTCCTGGGGAGCCAGAAGAGCATGAAAAGAGCATCAGCGACTGGTTTTCAAAGAATTCATCAGTAGGGGATACAGAGAGCAACAAAATTCAAATAATTAATGAATTCTGTTTTAAATGTCTTGCTTGTCACCACTGCCACCATCAGACCTCGCAATTCATTACATGCTCTGTAAACAATTAAGCACAAATTAGAATGCTTTGCCCCTTTTTTTATTTGCACCTTCACATAAACATAAACGTGAGTGGCCCTGCACCACAGGATGAAAGAAAACTAAGGGATATCAGAGTCAGGTTTAATATGACTGGCGTATGTGGTGAAATTTGTTGTTTTGCGGCAGCAGTACATTGCAATACATAACAATAAAAAACTGTAAATTGAAGTAAGAAGTACATATATATAAAGTTATATGTACTTTAGTGGAGCAAAAAGTAGTTCAAAAAGAGAGAAAAAAAGTGATGAGGTAGTGTTCATGGGTTCAATGTCCATTCAGATACCTGCTGACAGATGAGAAGAAGCTAATCCTGAATTGTTGTGCCTTCAGGCTCCTGTACCTCCTGATGATGGTTGAAGATAGGATCTTCAAAATGATAGAGGATTATGAAGTAAATTAAGAAAGACCTTGTCCACCAGTTAATAATTTGTTCCTGGGACCACCAGCAGAACAAAGATAGATAATCTTTTTTACACTAATCTTTCTTTGATCCATAATAGATATTGAAACTTATAACTAGTTGAAAAATAAAGGTAATACTGTATAGGAAAAAGCAGGGGAATGGAACTATGCAGATGCCAACCAACATGCAGTGTCAAGTTGACTCATTCTTTCAGATTCAATGTGGGAAAAGAATGTTAGTTTTTATGCTTGGCCGTTGGATATTGTCTGGGCAAAATACAAGAGAGCAAAACTTGTGGTGACAGAACCTGGTTAATTTTCATTCCAATCTTATTAATGAAGTAAACTCATTGTGCTCACTCTGTACAATTTTCTGAATGTACTTCAAATAAGATGATATTTACGGCCAGAACAACAAAGTCTAAAATGTGCCCCATGATCGTTCTGATCCCCATGGGATCCACATGCACAGTGTATGAATAAGTAAGTTTTCCCAGGAAATACTGTTCAAAATAATATTTTGTTACATTATGTTTTAGATTTTTTGTAGAATCTACTGCCTCCAATATTTTGATCCAAGATTGTCCTGAAGCAAAGAAGAAAATTATTGTGGAAATAATCCATTTGTTAATTCCTATAAATGTTCAGAGTATGGGGAAGTACTATAAGGCCCAGATTTTAATCAAACTCAAACTTTCTCCAAGTAAATAAGATCAACAGAACTCATATTCTGAACTCATTCACAACAGTCACTATTGCTGTCTTCCTGGTAATTATTTATTAAGCAGATCATGTCAGTTTATATTGTTGGAAATCAAAGTATTCTACTTGGCTGGCATCCATGATAACTTATATGAGAGATATTGAGCTAAATTATAGAACATAGAAGAATAGTGATATAGAGGCTTTGTATGGGTTCTACGTCTCTTGAAGAAAAAACTGGCTCCACCTCAATAGCAGATGCAGCCGTTTTATTAAGTGCTCCCATTTTTTCACACAAAGTCCCAAAATGTGAAAATCTATGTATAATGAGGAAAGACAAAAAAAGACTATATGCAATATAACATTTTCACAGATCAACTGATATCCTACCCCTTCGTCAAATTAGTTTACAAGCCCCGAGGGTATATCTCCATCCACACCCCAGTGGATAAATTGAGGCCCTTTTTGCACCTTTCGACTTCGCACCTGCTGCCCCAATTGTCCTTGCTCTGTCCCTTCTGCACACTGTGCATGGGCAGTTTTTTCGGAGACGTACCCGGATCTGCCAAACCACAAACAAATGAACAGACCAATGAAGCACTCAAGAAACAAGAAACGTAAAGCAAGTAAGCGTAAATAAATAAGTTTATTTATTAATAAAATTAAGTGTTATTATCTGTATGTGTTCATTTGAGGTTGTAAAATAATTGCAGTGCTGCCCAAAGCCAGTGACAGAACCCTCTGTCACAATACCACCTTCCTCTCCAGGTTTGCCACTGTTTGGCAATGTTCTGTCTTCCTGCTTTGTGGCGAATGTTGAATTGCAAGGGCTGCAGAGCCAGATACTAACGAGTGACTCTGCCATTGTGGTCTTCCATTGTCTGGATCCTTGCAAGTGCCTGATGGTCAGTGATCAGATCAAACTCTCATCCAAGTAGATAGTATTGCAGGCTGTCAACAGCTAACTTGATGCAAGGCACTCCATTTCTACACTCGAGTATCTCACCTCTCTAGGCAGAGGCTTACAGCTGAATTAGAGTTAGGCCATTCTTGTGCCAACAAGTCTCCAATATCCAAAGGCAAGGCACCAGGAAACACTTGCTAAAAGCTGCTTTGCAGGACGGGAGATGAGCAAAAGTGGGCCTGAAAGTTTGAGAAAGCCTTTTCACAGTCTTTAGTCCACTCTACTGGATTTTTCACAGACTTGGTGGTCAGAGTTGTCAGGGGTACTGCAATGGGGGCAACCTAGGAAATGAATCGCCTCTACCACCCAATGAGCCCCAAGAATGATTGTGTCTGGTTTTTTTGTACATGGTCTCAGACTCTACCTAGGGCCGCACTTCCCCCTTCCCCCTAACCTAGGTAATGTATTACTCTCTTGGTCCAGTCACACTTTTGCAGGTCCAGTGTTAAGCCGGCCTCATGGATGTGTGTCAGGAGACGGTGCAGTTGCTGGAGATGGTCACTCTGGGTGTCACTGTAGATGACCACATCATCTAAATAGGCCGCACAGCAGTCTTCACAACCCTGCAGCACCTAGTCCATCAGTCACTGAAATACTGCGGCTGTTCCATGCAACCCAAAAGCCATGACTGTGAACTGCCTAGATGCACCATCAAGGATTTGGCTAGTGTAGACAGGGAACACAGGTTATATGGAGGAACAGTTGAGGAACAGTGGAAGATTTTCAAAGAGATTTTTCACAGTGCTCAATAAGTGTAGTCCAGTTAAAAGCAATGACAGTAAAGGTGGGGAGAGCCAGCTTTGGATAACTAAGGAAATAAAAGAAGGCATCAAACTAAAAGCTCATGCATACAAAGTCACCAAGAGTAATGGGAAACTGGAAGATCAGGAAAACTTTAAAAAGCAACAAAGAATCACTAAGTCAGCAAAAAAGAAAGGGAAGCCAGATTATGAAAATAAGGAAGCACAAAATATAAAAATGGATAGTAAGAGTTTTTATAATTATCTAAAGCAGAAAAGGGTGACTAAAATGAATGTAGGTCCCTTGAAGGACAAGAAGGGGGAATTGATATTGGGTAATGAGGAAATGGCCAAGGCTTTGAATTACTATTTTGTGTCGGTCTTCGCGGTGGAGGACACGTCTAACATGCCAAAGAGAGATGTTATGTATGCGATGGGAGGTGAGGACCTCAGTACAATAGCTATCACTAAAGAGATAGTGCTGAGCAAACTTGTGGGCTTGAAGTTGGATAAGTCCCCTGGTCCTGATGGAATGCATCCCAGGGTGCTGAAAGAAATCGCAGAAGTTATAGTAGAGGTTTTGGTGATGATTTACCAAAATTCTTTGGACTCTGGTCAGGTCCCAGTGGATTGGAAGACAGCGAGTGTCATGCCACTGTTCAAAAAGGATGTAGGCAAAAGGCAGGTAACTATAGGCCAGTTAGTTTAACATCTGTAGTGGGGAAAATGCTCGAAGCTATCATTAAAGAAGAAATAGCGAGGCATCTGGAAAAAAATGGATCCATCAGGAGGTGCAGCATGGATTCAGCAAAGGCAGGTCCTGTTTGACAAACTGGAGTTCTTTGAGGATATAATGAGTGCAGAAGGGATTTCCAGAAGACGTTCGACAAGGTGCCACATAAAAGACTTATCCATATGACAAGGATGTATAGAGTTGGGGGTTGATGGATTAGCATGGCCAGAGGATTGGTTAACTAATAGAAAGCAGAGATTTGGGATATATGAGTGTTACACTGGTAGGCAATTGGTGATGAGGGGTATGTTGTAGGGGCTGGTATTGAGCCTGCAGCTGTTCACAGTATACATTAACAATCTGGAAGATGGGACCAAATGTAGTGTATCTAAGTTTGCTGATGATACTAAATTGAAGGGAAAAGCAAATTGTGCAGAAGATACGGAGAGTCTGCAGAGAGATATAGATAGATAGATAGATAGATAGATAGATACTTTATTCATCCCCATGGGGAAATTCAACTTTTTTTCCAATATATAGATAGGTTATTTGAGTGGTTATTTGAGTGGGCAAGGGTCTGGCAGATGGAATACAATGTTGGTAAATGTGAAGTCATTCACTTTGGAAGGAAAAATGGAAGAGCAGATTATTATTTAAATGGTAAAAAAATGCAGCATGCTGCTGGGCAGAGTGACTTGGGAGTGCTTGTGCATGAATCACAAAAGGTTGGTTTGCTGGTACAGCAGCCTATCAAGAAGGCAAATGGAATATTGGCCTTCATTGCTAGAGGGATTGAATTTAAGAGCAGGGAGGTTATGCTGAAAATGTACAGGGTACTGGTGAGGCCGCACCTGGAGTACTGTGTGCAGTTCTGGTCTCCATACTTGAGGAAGGATATACTGGCCTTGGAGGTGGTGCAGAGGAGGTTCACAAGGTTGATTCCAGAGATGAGGAGGTTAGACTATGAAGAGAGATTGAGTCGCCTGGGACTGTAGTCGCTGGAATTCAGAAGAATGAAAGGAGATCTTATAGAAGCATATAAAATTATAAAAGGGATAGAAGAGCTAGAGGCAGGAACATTGTTTCCACTGGTAGGTGAAACTAGAACTAGGGGACATAGCCTTAAGATTTGTGGGAGTAGATTTAGTTTGGAGATGAGGAGGAACTGCTTTTCCCTGGGAGTGGTGAATCTGTGGAATTCTCTGCCCAAAAAAGCAGTGGAGGCTACTTCAGTAAATGTATTTAAGACAAGGTTGTATAGATATTTGCATAGTAGGGGAATTGAGGGTAATGGGCAAAAGGCAGGTAGGTGGACATGAGTCCATGGCCAGATCAGCCATGATCTTATTGAATGGCGGAGCATGCTTAACGGGCCAGATGGCCTACTCCGGCTCTTATTTCTTATGTTCTTATGTCACCACTGACATAAAACTTACTGGTCTGTAATTCCCATGTTTATCCCTATTACTTCTCTTGAACAAAGAAATAACATTTATCATCCTCCAAATTTTTGGTACTAGGGTGACAAGTCAGAATGCAAAAACCGTTACTGAAAACTCCAGGCACGTTTTCACTTTTATCCCTGACTTGTCTTATCCTTACTGTAGTTAACTTCCTGTTCTTTTATGTTCTAAAGAGGCTGTGACCAGCCTCACACGCGGGCCTTACTAACGTTTCCCACCACAGGTGTCAGGGTATGTTGCTTTGTTCTTGTTGAGAAATATTGTCCTGTTGACTATACCAAGATAGTTGGAGGAACAGCTAGTGATGTGGAGGCAGGGAGTCGTCAGAAGGATTTCAAAATTTCAAAGGTTCAAAGTTCATTCATTATCAAAGTATGCATAGAGTATACAACCCTGAAATTCATCATCCCACAAGCAGCCATGAAATAAAGAAGCACCATAGAGCCTATTAAAAGAAGTCCAGACAAGAAAGACCATCAAGCACCCAACACACGAAAAGAAGCACAAATCATGCAAACAACAAAAAGCGTGCAAATAGCACACAGAACATCAAACTGGAGAAAGTGAGCCCACAGCCTCAAGCCACTGAGGCAAGTGAAACTGTTCCAGGAGCCATCGGCTGCAGAGCTGTGTTGATTGCAGGCCACGGCTGCAGAGCTAGTTCCATGCTGAAGTGCCCCGAACAAATCACACCAACAGTAAAAAGGAGTAAACAAAAATATATGGACCAGGAACTACAAATTCTCCAAAAGTGAGTCTGCAACCATGAAGCTGAAGCCATTAAACTTCAGACCACAGAGTAGCCTGAAAGTGGGTCCACAGGTCTGGACAGATTGGGGGAGTGGGCAATGAAGCATAGGAAGGTGTGAGGTTGTCCATATTGGTAGGAAGATCAAAAGACTAGTCTATTTTCTAAAAGGGATAAGTATTTAGAAATCAGAAGTTCAAAGGGAATTGTGGGTCCTAGTTCAACATTCCTTTCAGATTAACTAGCAGACTGAGTCATAATAAAGTCAAATATAATGTTAGCATTAATTTAAGGAAGATTAGATGCAAAAGCAAAGATATACTACTGAGGCTTTATAAGGCATTTAATTACATTTAAGTTCATTTAATTAATTACATTTAATTTAATTAATTACAATTAAGTTCAATTACATTTGGAATATTGTGAGAAATTCTGAGTTCCGTCTCTAAGGAAAGGTGTGTTGACTTTGGAGAAGGTCCAGAGGAGGTTGACAAGAATGATGACAGGAATGAAAGGCTTAACAAACGAAGAGTGATGTTGCTGCATCTGTACTTGAATGGGGTGGGAGGGGGGAATCGCATTAAACCCTACCAGATACTGAATAGAGAGAAAATGGACAAGACGTGTCCATATTTAGGAGAGTTTAGGCTCAAAGGGGACAGCCACAGAATAAAGGAATGTTCCTTTAAAACTGAGATGAGGGGAAATTTTCCTATTCCTTAAACCAGAGTGTGGCAAGTATGTGGAAATCATTGCCATAGGTAGCTGTGGAGTAAAATGTATTTAAGGCAGAGAATCAGAGAATAATAGGTTTTTGATTGGTAAGGGGGTTAAGCATAATGCCGAGAGAATGGGGTTGAAATAAAATCAGCCATGGATGAATGGTGGAACAGACCTGATAGGCCAAATGGCCTAATTCTGATTCTATATCTTATAATCTTATGCCAACATAAGCTTTACTGATTTTATGTACTATTTTACATGGTTTTGAATAATTATAGCCATTATCGGTTGTCATATTGTTCTAAATGAATGTTTTCCATTGATTTGTGATTGTTTTTTTTACTGGTATTGATTCATAATTGTCACAGCAGAGAACGTGGCATCCGATACCATGCATCCATGTTGACTCTCTGCGCAAGCAGGCCTATAAAGTCCATTTACTGGCTCTTTCTGTGTAACCCTACTTAATCTCTTTTCCAAAGAGAACGACACAATCCTCGCCAGTCTATTCAACAAAGCTGAAGTTCCTCGTCCCCAGGGCCATTTTTTATTCAGTATTTTTCACCAGCCATCTGAGGAGAATGCAAGTTAATATGGAAGACATATGGTAGCAACTAAAAATGATAGATTTACAAAACAAAGGCAACTTTGTTAATATTGGATTTCTTGAATTTTTTCCCCTGAATTAGAGCTCACACCAGATCTTACTCACTCATCACCATTTTTGTTTCCACTGTATTTGCTCTGTCTACAACACTAGAACTGAAAATTTATCCAAGTGTTTAAATTCATTTGTGTGGATATCATTCCCATCTTTCTCATTTTCTCTGCAACTCCATGTTCTTCCATTTCTGGTTCTTGAAACCTTACTCTTTTACCTCTTTTGTAAATCCACCTCCGCAATAAATATTAAAGTCCTTTCTTTCAAAGAACCCATTCTTACTCTTGCTGTTAAATTCTTTTTTACTTCTGTATTTCTGGCTAAGGCTTTATATACACCCTCTAACATTTTTTGCTTTGATTTGGTGTTAATTTTTATCAGATTACATTGATTAGCAATAGTTTGTTGCGTTGAAGATGCCTGACCAGACATCGAATTATAACTGCGGGATGTTGTACAGAAATTTATATTCATTATTTTGCAATTAGCTAACCACAACCATATTACCTATTGCTTTTTGGATTTTTGCATGAGCTGACAATGAAGGTAATACTATTTAACTAATTCTCAGAGAATAAAGGAATCTACAAAACTCAGCAGGTCGGACAGCATCGGTGGAAACGAACAGTCCTGACAAAGGGTGTCGGCCCGAAACATTCACTGTTCGTTTCCACGGATGCTGTCCAACCTGCTGAGTTCCTCCAGCGTGTTGTACATGTTGATTGGACCACAGCATCTGCAGTGTACTTTGTGTTTACTAAGGAATCTGCAAAGATTCCTCACAAACAAAATAAAAACAATTCTGCAAAGCTGATTTCAGGTCATGTTGTTTGCAGGCAATAAGATTTTTAGATCTGCAAATTGTTAATATATTATCCTAATCAGAAATTACAGGGCCTGGTCTGCTGAGTAAAAGACTCAATTTCATGGCAAATATAATTTTATCCCTTTTATTTAGCTATTTGTAAAGACAATCCCTATGTTCTGTTGATAACTGTAAACAAAAAGGCTCATCTAATAATTCATAAAATGAATTAATATTCAAAGGGTGATCGATTTTAGTTGTTATAGCACTGCTACACACTCAATGAGGTTTCTGGCCCGTAACTGCTCATTGACGACAGAACTGTAACTGCTAATGACACCCTCTAGAATAGATGTGTTATTTTATTAATCATAAACCAGAAATTGTAAACAGTCAAATTTTTTTAACCCTATATATAAGATAGGGAGATTAGTACAAATGAACTACATGCAACAAAACAAAGATGATGCAAAGCACTAATCAATTCTCAAATAGATTTTTATTAAATGGTTGGGGGAAAATATTCCTTGGTTGCTAAATGATGCTAATATGGTAAACATAGCAGAAGGATTTCTTCTAAATTTCTGCACAGATTGTAAAAGGTAAATTAGCAGTTTTACTGACACATCAAGCAAACAAAAATCCCTTTCCCAAGATAGCTGAGGAGCGTTAAAGGATCAGCACTGTATTTGTAGATTAACCAGGCATGGATTACTACATATATCCTCCACACCTCCTATTATCAGGCAGGCCTTATTTAAATAAATAGGCTTGCTTTTGGGAATTATAGAGTGTTTATGCAGAACTTTACTTTTCAGGACTGTTTAATGTAAAGGAGATGATAGGATGAAAACCACTTTCGTACTTTTTGTTTTTTTATTATTTGTCATTGCTACGGCTGCAAATACATGCAAGATACCATATATTTATAGTTGCAGTAAAATGTTAAAGTAATGGATTCCATTACTGCACAATGTGAAAAATATTAACAAACATTCCTTCTTGGCTGATGTGATTCATTGTGGTTGTTATACTGTTGAATTATCTCCTGTAGGATGCCTTTGTCCATGTTACAAAAGAAGCTCAAAACCTAGTCCACATTGTAACAACCACAATAGGCCAACTGGGATAAAAACAACAATAAATAAATGCTTATGCTTCATTACTTCTAGTTACGAAAATGTGTGCTGGTTTACGATATAATTTTGGAGTTTCTTAAGAGCCTCAGTGAGGCTCGTAACAAAGATACAAGCATTTAGAAACAAAGGCCACACTGGTGGAAAAAATTAGAGCAAAGGGCATATTATTAATTATATGGATTAAGACATGATTGATAGCCATGTTCCACAAGGACATCTAGTGCAATTGTTGTTTTATTTTATGAGATGCCTGCAATACGAATGAGCTGATAATCCGTCTCTGTGTGGACTGTGTTTGCAAAGAGGGTCTGAAAAAGAATGTAATTGTCTCTGTTGAAATTTGTCTCAAGCAGCTCCATAATAGAAGATTCTCTGATCTACAAGCTGTTTCCAGGGAAGCACTTTGAAACAAACATTACCTACTGCTGGAAGACCAATGTCTGGTGGAAAGTACACATATTTGCTTAATGGTTGGTCTTCTATTGTGTAATAAAATGTCCAGGTTGTACGAATAGGCACTGAAGACTCGCTCAGTGCAGCCAGCCAAAATGATTTGAGGTGAAGGACCACAGTGTAAGGTCCTACTGCCACTCAGGGACTGGGTCTTATGTTACAGCCTCTCAAGCACTTCATCTTTTGCTTCTCATCCCCTCCTTCACCTACTTCCCCCCAATGTCCACCACTGCCCAAATTCCCACCTCTTTATACTGGCTATTTCCTCTACATTCTTAGAATCCCTAGAAAGAAGTGACATAGGATCAGAAGATGTTGAATCATTGTGGGTAGAGTTAAGAAACTGAAAGGGTAAAAAGATACTAATGGGAATTTTATAAAGGCCTCTCATCCATGGGAGTTTTCAAGAAGCAGGTACATTGGGGGAAAATCAAAGCCAGGTTTGAATATGGAGCTGAAAGTAAAGGAACCATTAGGAGGCAGTGATTATAATATGATTGAATTCATCCTACAGTTTGAGAGGAAGAAGCTGAAATCAGATGTATCTGAGTTGTACTACTGCTGAGACATGAGTGAGGAGCTAGCCAAAGTTGATTGGAAAGGGGCACTAGCAGGGATAACAGTAGAGCAGCAATGGCTGAAGTTTCTGGAAGTAATTCAGAAGGCACACTACTTGTTCAATCTGAAGAAGAATTGTTATTCTAAATGGAGGATGAGGGCAACCATGACCAACAACGGGAGCCAAAGACAGCATGGAAAGCAAAAGGAATAGCGTACAGTATAGCAGAAACCAGTAGAAATTTGCAGGATTGTGAAGCTTTAAAAGCCAACAGAAGGAATCTAGCAAAACAATACAGGGAGAAAAGATTTGATATGAAAGTAAACTGGGCAGTAAGGATACCAAAAGGTTTTTCAGATATATAGAGTAAAAGAGAGGCAAAAGTGGACATTAAACTGCTGAAAAATGATGCTGAAGAAGCTGTAATGGGGAACAAATAAATGGCAGACAAATTGAGTGAGTACTTTGCATCAATCTTCATTGTGGAAGACACCAGCAGAATACCGGAAATTCCAGAGTGTCGGGGGCAGAAGTGAATGTATTCGCCATACTAAAGAGAAGGTGTAATCATAGAGTCTTGAAGTATTACAACACAGAAACAAGTGCTTTGCCAAAATGTTATGCTGCCTAGTCCAACCTGGACCATAATCCTCCATATCCCTCTAATCCATGTACTTATCCAAATTTCCTTTGAATGTTGAAATCGAACTCACATCCACCACTTGCGTTGACAGCTCATTCCACATTCTCACCACCCTCTGAGTGAAAAAGTTCCCCCTCAGGTTCCCTTAAAATATTTCACCTTTCATCCTTAACCTATGACCTCTTGTCATAGTCTCACCAAACCTCAATATGAAAAGGCTGGTTGTATTTGCCCTATCTATACCCCTCCTAATTTTTTATACCTCTATTAAATCTCTTCAACATTCCAGGGAAAAAAGCACTTGGGAAAATGAAAAGTCTGAAAATAGATAAGTCATTTGAACCAAATGGATTACCATAAAGTTCTGAATATCTACTGAATATTTTTGAGGAAATAACAGGCAGTATAGAGTCATAGAGAAGTATAGCACAGAGACAGGCCCTTTAGAACACCTAGCCCATGCGGAAACCATTTAAGCTGCCTCCTCTCAATGACCTGAGCCAGCACCATGGTTCCTCATACCCCTACTATCCATGCATGTTTCCAAACTTCTCTTAAACGTTGAAATTGAGTACACATGGACCACTTGTGCTGGCTGCTTTTTCCACACTCTCACCACCCTCTGAGTGAAGAACTATCCCTTCATGTTCCCCATGAACTGCTTGCATTTACCCTATCTATACCCCTCATAATCTTGTATACTTCTTCGATCTCCTCTCAATCTTCTACATTCTAAAGAATAGAGTCCTAACCTATTCTATCTATCCTTATAACTCAGGTCCTCCAGATCTGGAAACAACCTTGTAAATTTTCTTTACACTCTTTCAACCCTCTTTACATCTTTTCTGTAGGTAGGTGTCCAAAACAACACTCAATACTCCAGATTATGTTTCACCAACGTCATATACAACTTCAACATAACATCCTATCTTCTGCACTCAATATTGATTTATAAAGGCCGATTTGCCAAAACCTATCTACCTGTGATGCCACCTTCCACGAATACTGTACCTGTATTCTCAGATCCCTTTGTTCTACCACACTCTTCAGTGCCCCATTTTTCACTGCCTAAGCTTGGTTGTTCCTACCTGAGTGCTAAACCTCACACTTGTCTGCATTAAATTCCATCTGCCATTTTTCCAGTTGATCCCTCTGCTAGCCATGATAGCCTTCGTCACTGTCCGCTACCCCCTCAATCTTGGTGTCATCCGCAAATTTGCTGATCCAGTTAACTACATTATCAAGCAGATCATTGATACAGATGACAAACATCTATATCAGGTAGGTCTCAGCAGCTACACCACTCGTCACAGGCCTCCAGTCAGAGAGGAAACCATCTACTACCACTCTGTGGCATCTCCCACAAAGCCAATGTCTAATCCAATTTACTACCTCATTCTGAATGCCAAGTAACTGAACCTCCTTGACCAGCTTCCCATGAAGGACTTTATCAAATGCCTTATTAATGCCCATGTAGGCAACGTCCACTGCCTTGCCTTCATCCACTTTCCAGGTCACTTCCTCAAATAACTCTATAAAATTGATTAGACATGACCTAGCAAGCACAAAGCCATGCTGACTATCCTTTACCAGTCCATCTTCTATGTCCAATCCCTTGGAATACCTTCCAATAACTTTACCACAACTGATGACAGACTCGCCGGCCTATAATTTCATGATTTCTGTTTAGAACCTTTTTTTAAACAGCAGAACAACATTACCTGTCCTTTAATTCCTTGGTAACTCTCCTGTTGCTAAGGATGATTTAAGTATCTCTGCTAGGGCCCCAGCAATTTCTGCAACACTCCCATAGGGTCCGAGGGAACTCCTTGTCAGGACCTGGGGATTTATCGACCCTGATTTGCCTCAGGGTAGCAAACACCTCCTCCTCTGTAATCTGTACAGGGTCCATGAAGCTTTGCCTCACTCTATAGACTCTGTATCCATCTCCTGTGTAAATCCAGATGCAAAAAATACATTTAAGATCACCCCCATCTATTTTGGCTCCACACACGGATTGTACACCTGCCCTGTTTCATTTCCTTATAGCAGAACCAGTATATCACACTCTCTAGTTAGGACTTCTACATACTGATGAAGGAAATGCTATCCAACTAGTCCTTTTACAGAATAGGATGCCCAGTCAATAGGTGGAAAGTTAAAATTACCTAATATAAGGTCCTATGTTTTTTACAAGTTTGTTCCTCTAAATTCTTGGACTGCTGGGTAGTCTGTAAAATAGCCCAATTAATATGGTGATACCTTTCTTATTTCTCAGTTCCATTCATAATGCCCCACTAGTCAAGTTTTACATTCTGTCCTAATGGAGTACTGTCATGATAACACCTCTCCTCCTTTAATCCCTCTCGCTCTGTCACATCTAAAACAACAGAACCCCGGAATACTGAGCTGCCAGTCCTGCCCCTCCTGCAACCAAGTCTCATTAATGTCTACAACATCATAATTCTAGGTGTTGATCCATGCCCTGAACTCATCCGACTTTCCTACGATGGTTCTTGTGCTAAAATATACACACCGTAGGACACTAGTCACGCCATGCTCAACTTTTTGATTCCTGTCTTTGTCTGAGGTCTTACCAACATCTGACTCCACAACCTCTCCACTAACAGTTCTGGCACTGGTTTCCGTCCCTCTGCAACTCTAGTTCGAACCCCTCTCATGCAGCATTAACAAACTTTCCCACTGGATGTTAGCCCCCTCCAGTTCAGGTGCAAACCATCCCTGAAAGAGCCCAATGATCCAAAAATCTTATGCCCTCCCTCCTACAACAAATCCATAGCCAGGTATTAAATTGTATAATCTTCTTAGTTCTGGTCTCACTAGCACATGGCACAGGTAGCAATCTTGAAATCACAACCCTGAAGGTCCTGCCCTTCAATTTAGCTTCTAATTCCCTGAACGTGCTTTGCAGAACCTCATTATTCATCCTTCCTATGTCAATGATACCTACATAGACTAGGACCTCTGGCTATTAGCCCTCCCACTTATGAATACTGAGATCTCTATCTGAGATGTCCTGGGTCCTGGGCCCTGGGACTCAGGAGGTTATATATCATCTGGGAATCGCGTTCTTGTCCACAGTACCTCCTGTCCATCTCCCTAGCTAATGAATCCACTACCACCACAGCTAACCGCTTCTCCCCACCACCTTCTCTTCTAGCCACAGGGCCAGACTCAGTTCTGGAGACACGATGACTATGATTTTCCTCTATTGTCTGCCCCTGCCCCAACAGTATCTAAAGTGATATACCTGTTGTTGAGGGGATGGCCACAGGGGTACTCTGCACTGGCTCCTTGATCCCTTTCCCCTTCCTGACTGTCACCCAGTTTCCTGCGTCTTGCACCTTGGGTGTAACTACCTCTCTATATGTCCTATTTGTCACCCCTTCAGGACAAAGGAGAGTCAGTGGATGTTATTTACTTGGATTTTCAGAAGGCCTTTGACAAGGTGCCATATATGAGGCTGCTAAACAAGATAAGAGTCCCACCATATTACAGGCAAGATGCCAGCATGAACAAAAGATTGGCTGACTGGCAGAGGGAATAAAGGAGGCTTTTTTGGGTTGGCTCTTGGTGACTAGTAGTGTTCTGCAGGGGTTAGTGATGGGTCTGTTAATGGTGGAATTGATAGTTTTGTGTTCAGGTTTGCAGATGATGCAAAGATAGGTGGAGGGGCAAGTAGCGTTGAGGAAGCAGGGGTTGACAGAGGACTTCAATAGACTAGGAAACAGGGCAAAGAAGTGGCAAATGGAATACAGAATTGGAAAGAATATGCTGTTACAAGGATTATCCTCAATAATAATCATGTTAGGCACAGAGAGAATCTGCATTTACTGACAAGTATCATTATTGGCTCAATTAGCAAAAAAGATGAACTTACAAAACTGAACAGCCACCAGGCTTCCCTGACACTCCATGAATAGTCAAGGAAGAGAAAAGGTAGTACACAGGAAAAGGAGTCAACACTGGCCAGGCGTTCTTCTTGATCCTGATGTGGTCTTCACACCTGCAACGTGGGAGTGTCCGCTTCCTCAATGGCTGGTCACCAGAAAGTTGTTCTGCCCGTGCTCCTGAAAACCTTCTTTCTTTTGTTTTTCTGATCAGTTAATTCTACGATGTTTCAATTTCATTGGCTCAAGGTAATCAAGTCACTTTTATTGTCATTGTGACCATAACTGCTGGTACAGTGCATAGTAAAAATGAGACAACGTTTTTCAGGACCATGGTGTGACATGACACAGTACAAAAAATAGACTGAACTACGTAAAAAAACAACACAGAGAAAAGAAAACACACAACTACACTAGACTACAGACCTACCCAGGACCGCATGAAGTGCACAAAACAGTGCAGTCATTACAATAAATAATAAACAGGACAATAGGGCAGTAAGGTGTCAGTCCAGGCTTTGGGTATTGAGGAGTCTGATAGCTTGAGGGGAAGAAGCTGTTACATAGTCTGGTCGTGAGAGCCCGAATGCTTCGGTGCCTTTTCCCAGACGGCAGGAGGGAGAAGAGATTGTATGAGGGGTGCATGGGGTCCTTCATAATGCTGTTTCCTTTGCGGATGCAGCGTGTAGTGTAAATGTCCGTGATGGCGGGAAGAGAGATCCCGATGATCTTCTCAGCTGACCTCACTATCCGCTGCAGGGTCTTGCGACCCGAGATGGTGCAATTTCCGAACCAGGCAGTGATGCAGCTGCTCAGGATGCTCTCAGTACAACCCCTGTAGAATGTGATGAGGTTGAGAATCTGACAAAGGAATCAGCTTCTCATGGAAGTTGCAATACTAGCAGTATTGCTTTAATACTGTTTCCTCCAATCTTGTGCTATAGTTGACTTCTTTATTTTCTGTCCAACTCAAATAGATTCAGACCACAATCATCAGGTTAACCAGACCCTGGGTCTAGATGACCATATCACAGGTTTGTTCTTCCTACAAGCCTGTTGTTCAACACTTATCTGAAAATGGTTGCAGGCTTCCAGATCATTAACCAGAAACTTCTCATGTCCAAATTCAGCTTTCCTTGAACAAAAACCAGTTCACCAAACAGCTCACAGAATGGCCACTTCCATTCCTGCAACTAGATGGCAAGAACAATGTGATACAGAAGTAGATTGCCAGGCCTTTCTTCCACACAACTACTGCTTCTGCCAAATCTGCATCCAGAGGAGGTTTAGGAAGATGACCCTAGGAATGAAGAGGTTAACATGTGAAGAGTGCTTGATGGCCCTCGGCCTGTACTCGCTGGTGTTCAGAAGAGTGATGGAGAATCTCATTGAAACCTACTGAATATGGAAAGATTTCTTATTCAGAGTGGATGTGGATAAAATGTTTCCAATAGTACCGGAGTCTAGAACCAGGGGGCACAGCCTTAGAGTAGAAGGGTTTTCTTTTAAAACAGAAATGAGAAAGAATTTCCTTAGCCAGAGGGTTGTAAATCTGTGGAATTTATTGCCACAGACAGCTGTGGAGGCCAACTCATTGGGTATATTTGAAGCAGAAATTTATAGGTATTGAATTAGCAATAGCATCAAAGATTATGGGAGGAAGGAGGGGAGAGAGAAAATATAACAGCCATGATCGAATGGCAGAGCAGACTCAATGGATAGAATGGCTTAATTCTAATCCTATGCCATATGGTCTTAAATAATTTTGCTTTAGATACATTTCATTCACTTGTAAAATTAGCAAGTGACAAAGTATTGGAGAATGCATTAGTCCTGAAGGAGAAAGGTCCTTATTTAGAGAACAAGCTGGAAATCTTGCAGTCTGGTCAGCTAGGTGGCAAGTGAATGAATGTCTGCTCTATTAATTAGACGGTGATGTATTTTGACAATACAAATAGAAATATCACCATGGCTAAGAAAGTAAGGAAATGGGTGTGGCAAAATGGATGAGGATACTGGAATCAAGAAAATAAGGCATTAAAATCAGTCTAATACAAGTTAACAAAACAAATAAATAAGCTAACAAGATATGATTTGTTTCTAGGCCACAGAATTCAAATTACCAATTATATTAGGTTTCTATAGGATGCTATGCAGAATGCATGTAATAAAAAATATAGAAGCACTAGTTAACGTGCAAAGAAATCCTTGAGGACTATAAACTGTTCAAGTTCTTCTTTTAATCAGTTAGTGACAGGCGCATCACTGGCAAAGCCAGGTGTTAATATCCGTCATCTTCTTACACTACTGCAGCTGATAAGTGAAAACATTTGTATGGTACTGTACGTATTATGCAGATAGTTTGAATGAGTGCTCAGTGGAGAGTTCTGGGCTCCAACCTACTGACAGTAAAGGGACAGAACTGCATTTCCACATCGGTGGTATTTTGGATGACAGATGGAAGTATTTGTGATCCCATTCACCTGTTTCCCATTTGTTCTCAGTGCTGGATGTTGGTAGATATGGGAGGTTTTACTGGAAATATAAAGATTTATAAATATAAAAACATAAGGTATAGGAGTAAAATTAGATAATTTGGCCCATCGAGTCTGCTCTGCCATTTTATCGTGGCTCATACAATTTTCCTCAGCCCCAGCCTCCTGCCTTCTCCCCGTATCCCTTCATGAACTGACCAATGAAGAATCTAACCTCTGCCTTAATAAAGACTTGTCCTCCACAGCGACTTGTGGCAAAGAATTCCACAGATTCACCACTCTCTGGCTAAAGAAATTCCTCCTCATCTCCATTTTAAAAGGATGCCCCTCTATTCTGAGACTGTGTCTTCTGGTCCTGGACTCTCCCACCAGAGGAAACATCCTCTCCACATCCACTCTACCAAGGCCTTTCACCATTCAATAGGTTTTAATGGGGACACCCATCATTCTTTTGAATTCTAGTGAATACAGGTCCTGAGTGATCAAATGCTCTTCATTTGACAAGCCATTCAATCCTGGAATCATTTTCATGAACCTCCTTTGAACCTTCTTCAGTTTCAGCACGTTCTTTCTAAGAAAAGGAACCCAAAACCACTTAAAATACCCCAAGTGAGGCCTCATCAGTGCTTTATAAAGTCATGGCATTACATCCTTGCTTTTATATTCTCGTCCTCGTGAAATGAATGGTAACATCACATTTGCCTTGCTTACCACAAACTCCACCGGCAAATTAGCCTTAAGGGATTCCTAAGGACTCCTAGGTCTCTTTGCGCTGCAGTGTTTTGTATTTTCTCTCCCTTTAGAAAATAGTCAAACTTTTCATTTCTTCTTCCAGATTGTATGACCATGTACTTCCTGAAACCGTATTCTATGTGCCATTTCTTTACCGATTCTCCTAATCTGTCTAAGTCCTCCTGTAACCTCTCTACTTCCTCAAAACTACCTGTTCCTCCACCTATATTCATATCGTCTGCAAACTTTGCAATAAAACCATCAATTCCATCATCCAAATCATTGAGCAATAATGTAAAAAGAATCAGTCCCAACACAGACCCCTTTGTAGCACCACTAGTCACTGGCAGCCAACCAGAAAAGGCTCCCTTTATTCCCACTCTTTGCTTCTTGCCAGTCAGCCACTACTATATCCATGCTAGATTCTTCCCTGTAATACCATGGGCTCTCAGCTTGTTAAGCAACCTCACATGTCACACATTGTCAAAGGTCTTCTTAAAATCCAAGTAAACATCACTCAATTCTCCTTTGTCTATTCAGCTTGTCATTTCTTCAAAGAATTCCAACAGATTTGCCAAGCAAGATTTTCCCTTGAGGAAACTATACTGATTACAGCCTATTTTATCATGTTCCTCCAAGTACCCTGAGACCTAATCCTTAATATTCAACTCGCCGGTAGCCTTTACAAAGGTCCAGTGTAGTCAAGTAATTTGCTCATCCAATCTTTTCTAGTAGGCCGTCAATGTTGGCATAGGAGAAGCATCAAAAGAAGGAATGAAATTCAAGACTTGGAAATCAATGCACAGCCTTAGGGTACTATCATTATTGGGGACAATAACGGCAGGACTGTTCCATTCACTATTTGACTCCCAGCTCCAGAATCTCATCCTTCGAGGCTCCCACAAGCTGCTCTGGCACCCTCTAATAGTGTAGGCATACTGAACCCTGGTCAGGTCTTATCCTGATGCAATCTTTTAGGACTGTTTTTCAGCCCTGGGTCGCTGCTGGAACAGTTGTGGAAAATCAGCAAACACCATCTGCAGCTCCACGGATTGCTGAGTCATCAAGGTGGGAGAGGTCAACCTTCCCAGGTCCCTCCCGAGTAATCATCATTGGACGCATCATCTGTACAAATATCAATAGAGGCAAGTGAACTATCATATTTGCCATCGCAGCAAGCCGGAGTGACATTCTAGGCCTTTTGTTTCCTCCCTTGCATAGACTAGCATCCAAGTCATGCAGAGATTGGAACCCAACCATTGCTCTGGCTTTAACACCAGCTATGACAAAGTAGGAAACAGCACGATCTACTCCTGGATTAACAGATGGATGTGATTGGCTATTTCCCTTCCTCGGCAACTCATGTATAACAGGCAAATCTCTCCTCAGAATCATGGTAGTTTTTCCAGCACCCCCACTTTCATCAAGTACTTGTGGTCATTGAGCTCAAGAGTGAGCTCTGCCAGAGGCTCAGACTTCCAGTCACCATGATCACATTGAACTGGTGTGTGGTGACTATAGTCAACTCCAAAAGGAGGGGCAAGACTTTTTTTAATAAATGACTGTGAGCTACACAAATCTAAAAGAGCTTTAATAGGTTTTCCACTAACTTTGTCTATTATAAATACAGGCTCTTTCCCCTCACACTCTACTTGTTTTCCATGACCATATTCTCCATCATTATCATCATCATCACATTCTCCCTCTCTTGCTTCATAGCAGCTGACAATTTGGGCTTCTTGAGAGAACACACAGAGGACTTAAGACCTAGCTGATGACAATGGTAGCAAATAAATGTCTTAGAAGAAACTTCCAAAGATTCTTTGCCCTTGTTTCTCCTACTCTCAAATCCACAGAATTACTCCGAGAGTCCCTTGGAGGGTTAGAGTTTCTGTTGTTTCAGAATGATGGCCATGATGGTGCCCCCTTGTGGGTATTGAGGTACTGCGGGACAAGTCAGACCGCAGTGAGTCCATCCACTGGCTCGTGCTCTCGGATCCATGTTCTGGTGTCTGAAGGAAGAACCTACCTGCAGCAGCTGTGCTAGAACAATCACCCCCCTGGACTTCTGCTCTGATCATATCCATCAATGGTTGAGACTCCTCAGATGATGGTACGTCTCTGTGGGTGATTCCCCTGGTGGTAGAGTACTGGAACAGAAGAGTTGGCAATAGGTTTCTGCCGAGATATCAGATTTAGTCAGCAGCTCCTCCTTCAGGTCAGAATAGTTGTAGGACTTCTCTTCATCCATTGCAGTGTAGGCTTCGAGAGCTTTACCCATCGGTAGTGGCACTCGCCATTGCCATAGATGGGCCATCCTCTGAAACCTGGGGAGCGAGTTCCCAATATTGTCACCTTGTTGATAAGAAGGCAACTTGGCACCCTTCCACAGGCTTTGGAGTTCCTTTCTAAAAGTATCATCTCTCCTCTGCTCGGCAGACAAGAAGACAAGAACAGGCTTTCCAGGGAGGGTTGGAGGTGGTGTCACTCGAAGGCCCTTCTGCTTCCGGCCTGAGTTTGGCCCTGGGCTGAAGTTCTTCCTTCTCTGAAGTCCGGCTGTTTCCTGGACATCTGCTTCACTTTTAGCCTAGGGGGTTTCCTGACTTGGGACCACAATCCTACTCTTCCCTAAACTGAACCCTTTGTGACTGCCACTGAATGTTAATACATGGGTTACGACTGATGAGAAAAAAGCTGGAATCACTTAGCACTCTAGTGCAAGGGTGTTTATTAGGTGCATCAAAAATCAAACTTACAAAAATTAGTGAGAGTAGTGAAAAGAAAAATACAAATATTTACAAAATAATATATACAAGAAAACAGCATAATAGCTCCGTACTCATTCTTTTCCAGTGTGAACTCCTCACAGCCCCTGTCTCTCTCCCTCACTGAGGTCAAAGGGCTCTTTTTTAGCTCTAGGCACTAGGACATGCATTTTCAGAGCAGTTTAAAGGGAAATGTCATTTAAAAGTTCCCATGACAGCTCTCTTCTCTAGCCAATGACAAATTCTGAATAACGATCGAATAATCTACTGGAGTGTGACAGATTGGGGAGAGGCAAAGAGTTGGTGAGCAGAGTTTGTTCCCCACGTGACTCTTAACTAACGTCATTAATCTTTTTCCACCACCTAGTACGAATACCTATCGTCAGACTATCTGCAAGATGGTGTCAGACTAGGCAATAGGAAATAACATGGTATACCTGCACAGAAGCAACTGTAACAGGAATATCCTTCATTCCAGTAGACTGATGGAAGCAAAGCAAAAGTAGCTCTGTCAGGATTTCTAGCCGGAGTTAAGCAAATGGGAATCACTTAGCTCAGGCAAGAAACAGAAGTGATAAATCCCAAAGATCAGAATCAGGTTTTGAATCTGATACTTTAAGATAATATAGATATTCTTCAAGCATGACAGCAACGAAACTTTGGTGACTGTCAAGGACCCAGGTGAGCTGTAAGAACCATTAGAAAACTTTAGATATGTGAACACAACAACGAGGAAGATGGAAAAGTCTGGCACAGGATCCAAGAAGTGGTTTCCCCTGTGCAATCTCAGTGAGGTTGAACAGCAATGCTCATCTCCAATCACAATCTAGTGGTGAAGCAAGCCAACAGTTTCTGAATATGCCAATAACACCAGGACTCCTATTTCTAAAGCATATTCATTGAAAGTGCTGCTTAATTGGCTATACATCAACAACTCCATTCAGAACCACTGGTGTCAGCAAAGTGTGATCAGGTTCAATACACAGAGTTTTAGATTTACTGTATAGTGCATAGAGGTAGGCCCTTCAGCCCACCATATCTATGCTGGCCATCATGCCTGTCTCTACTAATCACACTTACAGCTCTCCCTGTTCATATTCAGCTACGCTTGCTCATTCAAGAATCTGTCAAATTGCCTCTAAAATGTTGTTGCTCCTGCTTCTACCAGCTCCTCATTCCAGACACCAACTACCTTCTATATGGAAAAAGATATTAGTTGCCCTTTGATCTCCCCTCACTCCCTCTCATTTTAAACTTATGCCCGCTAGCTTTACACACCCTCAGTTAATAGCATCAATTAATATTCACAATTAAAATCTTTCAAAATGTGTATTTTTTGTAGAATTTCAAGACCCATATAAACAACGAGGCAAACGGAGATAAATCACTGAAAATATTCAAAAACAATTTGATTAAAAACATAGAGGAGATTAAATATTTCCTTTCCAGCCTGGAGTGAAGACTCGTTCTGCTTTCAGTGAGTACATTTTGGAATGCAGCTGAATTACAGACTGAGGATTCCTCGCTGAGCAATTAGTTTTGCACACAAGGCCATCCCTTTGAGAACTGGTCTGATCTTCAAGGAGACTGAATACATTCAGCTTTTCTCTATCATTTCAATTTTGGTGTTTTCTGTTTTTAGCAACAGAATGTGAAAACATGTTCAGAAATTGGTATTTTAAATAATTGTGTTTTCTTAACTTTAATCAAAACTAACATTGTTTCTTATTAGAGCTTTTGTTAATTCAACGAGCCTTTTAAATGTAATTTTTTTGTCTTATCTAATTACAGCAGACTGAAAGGCTCAGTGAATTAGAATGTTGTTTTTTCACCTCTGAAACATGGATTTGAATCTAGTCCAGGCCAATGAGATGAAAGTCCTTTTTCTCTGATGGATGTAAATTAAATGAATTTGGACAATCTGTGGCAGATGTGTGTCCACGGTACAAATCTGCTCATAATTCAGCACTAATTGACATAAAAGAGCTGAAATTCCTCAGTGTGCTTTTTTAGCAATGTTGTCAACCCATTTATTTTAAACAAGCTTTGCTCAAATGGGGAACAAAGGAATTTCACATTAACTAGCTCATTAAAACTATGCCACAAGGAAATTTCTACCTCAAAGCTGACAACCTCATTCAAATGTCATAAGGAAGTCTGGTATGAGAAATGGAAATTACAGCCTCCTGCAGTACTGGATGTTATTTAAGAAAGGAGGGTAAAGAAAGCTTAAATGTGAACCTGGCTGTGCTTCATCTTACCTGCAAGTGCTCTGTGCTAAAGCTGAGTATCTCAGCTCTGTCTTTGTTCATGCATTCTAACAGAAAAGCTTAACTGGTGCATTTTAATTAAACATTTTTATTTCACCTCAACAGCAACTCAATTGGAAGGTCAAATACAGTTTGCTTTGTTCAAAGTAACATTTTGAGAAAGGGCACTGACCACTTCTGAATGTATTATGCACATACATTTGTGATGACAATAGAGTACTGGGCACAATACAAGGGTTAATTGCTTTGCCGGTAATTGAAAAGGCTCAGATCATTGGTTCCCACTGTCGAGAGCCCAAGCCAGAAATATTCAGACACAAAGGGGGCTGTCTCGAGGCAGGGAAGAGAGGCATTAGTGAAGTAGAACCTTAAGAAGCTTTCATACTGTGCTTGGTGGGGTGCAGGAGGCTGACAACCTTCTCCTGATGGGACTTACATCCATGAAATATGAAACTGTGGTAATGGTGAATGTAGCCTTTCCAGTGATGAGCAGTTCAGCATCAGTCTTAGCAGCTGCCTGTGATCTTGCAGAGACAATCTATTCTATCAGCATCAGAAAGCCATCTTAGTAGTACCTCCAGCACATTCCTTTTTTAAGTCAAGATTTATTTTTCTTTCAACACAAACCACTTCTTTATCCCCCAATCTCAATCTGTTTCACATACAAAGTGCAGGATTGGCTAGATAATGACAATCCTTTCTATATCTCATTCCTATTTATCCTTGGGATATTGGAAGTAAAACACCGGAAATTCTGCAGCCACAGAGACAATCATCCTCATTAGAAATAAATTCCAATTAGCTGGAAGGTAAATTTCAAATTGTCTCAGCTGGGATTATAGAATAATATAGGTTAATGGCATGGAGAGAGACCATTCAGCCTATTTTGACTTAACGGCGAAACAAATTGCAATCCAGCCTAATCCCCCTTTCTAGCTGTTGGTCTGTCAGCTCAGAAGAAGCATTGGCTTTGGGCAAACTTCTGTTCAGTTTCCCTTTTTACTTACTGTGTCAAGGGTAGTTTAAATGGCTGGCATCTGTACAGTCAGCCATCCTTATTCGCAAGGGATTGTTTCTGGGACCTCCCGCGGATAACAAAAAACATGGATGCTCAAGTCCCTTATATAAAATGGCGTAGTATGTGCATATAACTTACGCACATCCTCCTGTATACTTTAAATCATCTCTAGTTTACTTATAATAACTAATAAAATGTGAATACTATGTAAATAGTTGTTATACTGTAATGTTTAGGGAATATTGACAAGAAAAATAACTGTACATGTTCCTCTCACTCACAACACAAACGAACGAGACGCGAGGCAAACAACAATCAAACAACGAGTAAAACTTGTAATACCTGCCAAGAAGGCCCACCAGTGCCTTTACTTCCTGAAAAAGCTGAAGAAGTTTGGCCTGTCCCCTAAAACCCTCACTAATTTTTATAGGTGCTCCGTAGAAAGCATTCTGCTAGGGTGCATCACAACCTGGTATGGAAGTTGTCCTGTCCAAGACCGGAAGAAGCTGCAGAAGATTTTGAACATAGCCCAGCACATCACACAAACCAATCTTCCATCCATGGACTCATTTTACACCACACGCTGTAGGAACAGTACTGCCAGGATAATCAAGGACACGACCCACCCAGCCAACACACTTTTTGTCCCACTTCCCTCTGGGAGAAGGTTCAGGAGCATGAAGATTCATATGGCTAGATTTGGGAACAGCTTCTTTCCAACTGTGATAAGACTGCTGAACAGATCCTGACCCAGATCTGGGCCGTACCTTCCAAATATCTGGACCTGACTTGCACTACCTTACTTTCCCTTTTCTATTTTCTAATTATGTTTTATAATTTAAATTTTTATTATATTTACTTCAATTTGTACTTCAGGGAGCGCAAAGTGCAGAAACAAATATCACTGTGATGATTGTACGCTCTAGTATCAATTGTTTGGTGACAATAAAGTAAGTAAAAGTAAAAAGTATTGTTACACTGTCTTGTTTAGGGTGTTATGTGGCCTGCAACAATGAATATAGAATTGAGTCAGGTTTTATAAACAAACAAACATTTATTAAACTCTTCTCAACAAAAGTGAAAAGTAAATAAACGACTAACTGGAAGTTAACTGTTATACAGCAACTTCACAAACAACCAAACTCTGGAATAGTTCTTAAAATGGTAAATTTGAACACAGTCTTAAAGTGGTAAATTCGAAAGTCCAAGTGATTTATACAGTCAGTAAGGAGAGACTTTACTGCAACAATAATTTCTCCGAAAAAAATGACGAATCTGCCGATCAAAGTCGAGAGAAGTTGTCCAAAGGATTCACGACGAAGGAAATAAAACGGCTTAAAGGAACTGATGTTTTTGCTGCTGGAACGTGAACACTGCACTAACCTTTCTGATCTTGCAAGGGTTATCTCAGATACAGGTCTCTATCCCTGAACGAAGGATAGAGGATCAGGGATGTCTCAGATCGTTTTGAAGGCGGAAGGGAAACAGTGACCGATGATATAGGAAGGAAAAGCAAAGAAGTCCTGAAGAGAGAATTTAGAGAACGAGGCAGAAAACTCAGAAGCAGGACCTCCAGTGTAGTAATTTCTGGATTGCTACCTGTGTCACATGCCATTGAGGGTAGAAACAGGATGATTTGGTAGATAAACGTGTGGCTGATAAGCCAGTGCAGGGGGAAGGGCTTCAGGTTCTTTGATCAATAGGATCTCTTCTGGGGGAGGTATGACCTGTTCAAAAGTGATGGGTTGCACCTGTACCCAAGGGGGCTCTGACTTCACTTGTCAGCCACAGTAGTGTCCTACTACAACCATTTGAAAATTTCTTCTTATTTGGAATATATCTGTATTGTACTCCTGTCTGTTCCCCTCACTATGGAATCCCCTATAACTACTGCATTCTTCATCTTCTTCTTTCCCTTCTGCACCATGGAACCAGGCTCAGTGCCAGAGACCCGATCACCATGGTCATCCTCTGTTATGTCACCCCCTTCAACAGCGTGCAAAAGGAGATAATGATTACTGAGGGGGATGGCCACAGGGGTGCTCTCTACTATCTGAGCTCTTTCCTTCCCTTCCTTGACCGTCACCCACTTGTCTAACTCGTGCAAACTCGGGTGACTAACTCCCTGTAGCTCCTCTCTGTCTCCTGCTCACTTTTCCTAACAAGCTGTAGGTCATCAAGCCGCAGCTCCAGATCCCTAACACAGTACTCAGGAGCTACATCTCGGTGCACCTGGCACAGATGTGGCTATCTGGGAGACTGAAAGATACCCAAGATTCCCACATTTGACACCCAGATCAAAGTACTAACCCTACAGACATGCTCTCTATTTCTCAAAAATGTAAGGAAAAATAAACAAAGTCCGCTTACCCATTTACCTTCTCGAAGCCTGAACGAATCACTCTGACTCAGACCACTCCTTCGATGACTGCTCAATTGCCTAACTTGTATTTGTTATGTTGGATTTCTATCCTAATATGCTAATATATACTTGTTCTAATAAACCTTACAGCTTCTTGTTTGTGCTGTTGGATACCTTTTCACAATACATCTGACTATTGCTGAGATTGACATTGACCTATGTAATGCTCACGCAATTGGCTGGTGTATGTCTGGGGGAAAAATCGTCCACCCGCCAAACTGCACCTCCTGTATATGTGGATGCTGTGAAATGCACACTGGTACAAACTCGCACACTCAATATCAAACCGTATACCACGTACGTTTACAGAATACACTTTATAAATCTTACTAGAACTAAGTGATTAATAGCGATACAATATATATGAAAGAAATGAAAGGAAAGAAAAGGTGCCAGAACTTATCAGGGTTCAGTCAATTAGTGCACAATCATTGGAGCTCAACCATCGAAGTCTTCGGTCCACTATTCGATCTTCTCCGACCTCCACTACCCTCGCGCCTGGGACCACCCTCGGTGATCGACCAGAGTGCCTCCAGCACAGTCCACTTTCCTCACGATCTCCTCTCCAACTCCCCCAAAAGCCCACGAAACCACTGCTCACAGACCCACAAGAAAGAATAACATCTATCCCAATAGGTTAACAAATGAATACAACTCTTATTATCAGTAATTATAACCCAAACAAGCTGCGAGAGAAAGCACTCCCTCCCCAGTTACCATAACAAGGAAGCATCCCTGCTTTTACTTAACAAAGAAGCCATTTTGATTAACATACGCAGTAACATAAAAAACTCTTTACACCTACAATCAAGGTAATGTCAGCCTCCTGGCACCAAAGTTTTGAAAATAACACCATGAAAAATATTGCTTTGAGAACCCTCTTCTGAACAACCTAAATGAGCAGCATGTTACACTGCAACAAGATAGTGATCTCAATATAATTCATTGTGTTGATTCAGTCTGCTTGAAGGATGTTCTGCTCCAGGTTCAGCAGCAAGTAGATGTATTTACAGTTGAACTATTTCATATGCCACGTACCCATTGGTTCCTATCACCTCCTGTTGAAGTTAGGACCAGAGATCAAGATTATATATAGCTCACATGAGGACAGATCTTGGCAGACAGCTACAGATAAATCCTCACAGAAATCACCACCACTTCTCTTCACCCAGACATAGTACTGTGGTCCATGGCTGCCAAGACAGCCCTCAACATTGAGTTAACCATGCCATGGGAGGAAGAAGTGGAGGCTGCCCACAACTGGAAGAGGTTGAAGTACTCAGACCTGGCAGCTGAGTGTAAGGAAGCTGGCTGGAGGTCAATAAGTGGTGGTCCCCAGCTGATGACCCTGCAGTTGACCTAAGGGCACCGTCGGAGGTGTGGCAGGCAGCAATGCCAAGCAAGAAATATCTTCCTGTAAATCTCATTGACACAAACAAAATAAGTCCAAATTAGTCTATCCCCAGTATCTGTAGTCCTCACAAGCCAGTTGTCATCTTACTTCATCTCACTCTACCATTATATTCTTCCATCCCACTCTTCCCCATCCATTCATCTAACTTCTACTTGACTACTACATCTCTGCCTTTTGCCTCAGCTACTCTCCATGGCAAAGTATGCTCACTGGTACTCCTGAAATCTTCACTGAATATTTTAGTGATAGCCTAGAAACTTTGGACATAGTTTCAGCACTGTCAACCTTCCCATCCATATTCAAAATAAATAATTCCGGTATATGAATGTTAAATAAACAACTGGAGCTTTTATAATTGTTACGATCAAGTTCCCATATTGGCCTGTACTGTTAGGAGCAGTATACTCTACTTTAAATGATATTTTAAAATGGAAATGCTGAATTATGTCAATTTAATGAAGTCCAATTTACCTAGCGTAGTTAGTATTCCTAGCATGCTTTGTCATGTACCATTCAAGTCCAGTTCAAGCCAGTCGAATAATTAGTTTGTACTGGTATGAACTGCATTTTTTAAAGAGTACAGGTTGTGCTGTCAGTCATATACAAACCAGGTTAGATATATTACTTCCTTACCTGAGGCAAAGAAATTTTAATTTAGTGCAGCATGTTTGCAAGTTATTGATGTTGAGTTTGCATACAAAATGGATTTTAATATTACATCTGATATTACATAAATATCTCAGAATAATATGCTTTAAAAAGATTTAATGTCATTTTTTAGTCTATCAAGAATGAATAGCTTAACATGCATTACGTATGTGGCTTGTGCCTTCCAATACTGCATATTTACGAAGTATAATTGCTTTTATTTCTTTCAGTTTAGAATCATCCAGATTGGAACTGAAAATGCTGAAAATAATAGTAACACATTTTACATATCATAGTAACACATTGACTCCTGATACAGCCTATTTTGATGGAGATTGTGTCAATCTGAACTATTGGTTTGGATTCTGCTGCACGTGGCTTACACCCAGAGTTACTATTCATCTGTCTACATGTCCAGTCGTCCTGGGACAAATACAGAGAGACAATTGTGCTGGTCCCCATGTTAAGTAGCACACTTCAGCAGCAACTAGTCAACAGGCTGACTTAGGAAATTTTACAGAAAGCAAAGGTGATGGTGGAGCTTTACCTTCTGTCACAGATGTCAATGATTTTAACACCTTTTAACTGTCGGACACTCTAATCCTGTCAGGACCTTAAATAAATTGAAATGCGTTGAATTGAGGTGAAAGATTTTTAAAAATGAGAAGTTATAATTTTCATAAAGTAACAGAAATAGCTAACTAAAGTTCTCATCAGATGTATAGAAGTTGTTAAAGACATTAAACTACTACAATGTACCCTGGTCTTTAGGTAGTTCAGGTAACAGAAATGTTCCCCTATTGATTTCACATAACACTACCAAAACAATTTGATGTACAGAATAAAAATTTGCTCTTACAGAATTTATGTGAGAAAAAAATTAAATGACCAAACAATGCAAAATAAGTGAAAAGTTTTGTCATTTTTTCTAAAAACACAAAATGCTGGCAGAACTCAGCAGGAGGGTTTTGGCCCGAAACATCGTCACTACCTCCTCCCATAGGTGCTGTCTGGCCTGCTGAGTTCTGCCAGCATTTTGTGTTTTTATTTATTTCCAGCATCTGCAGATTCACTCGTGTTGCCTTTGTCATGTTTTCTCTAGGTTTTGCATCATAGAAAATCAAAATACAGATAGCTTACTAGGAAAATAGCTCCCCTGTATTGCAGGGGGATACTATACAAACTTTGTAATCATTTTCCTTCCTGATCCACATGGTGAGGATTCCCTTTGAAATTCATAGGTCCTTGTTCCTGCAAAAGGTCTGACTGCTAGTTACCCAAGGCAATGATTGACAATGCCAGCTAAATTGGGCTCAGCAATTGAACACCATGTCGAGTCCAACAAAAAAGCACAATAGCAGATATCTGTTGCTATCTGACATTTACTGTGTCTCAGACTTCCATAGAACCATAGAACATTACAGCACAGAAACAGGCCTTTCGGCCCTTCTTGGCTGTGCCGAACCATTTTTCTGCCTAGTCCCACTGACCTGCACCTGGGCCATATCACTCCATACACATCCATGTACCTGTCCAAGTTTCTCTTAAATGTTAGAAGTGAGCCCACATTTACCACTTCATCTGGCAGCTCATTCCTTGGCTGAAAGTTTCAAATCCTACTGAATTTTTTTAACGGATAAAAGCCATGAGTTGAATTTGGAGCCCAGCATTTCAGCCAGCAAGATTCACTTCACTGTTATCACTTGATAGATTTCCCATTTTCTGATTATAGCCTCCTTCCCTCACTCAATTATTTCCTCTTCTAAAAAATGCTCCCTTCCTTCTCCGTATCTTTGCTTCCATTACGTTCCTCATTACTATCTTCCCATCCTTATGATCACTGTCGCTCCATCCCAGATCTCTATCCTTTTTCCTTATCCCTCTCTCTCTTCCTACTACCAAACACATTTATTTTTGTTTTAGATTTACAACATCTGGTGCCTTGTTACACTAACTTCATGAATCAGCTGACTAGTATCTTCAAAATTAATAAAATTTTCTCTTTAGTGAGCAAACAATTAAGTTTTAACTTGCATTAGCATTTTAATTTCAGATCTTCAGTGTAGTATAGAATGGTCTTAACTCGAAATACCTCAGTTCTCTCCCTGATTTGTACAGTTAACGTACTCAAAAGGAGCAACTAAACACCATTCTCTCCTCCCCGAATTTGGCTCCTACCCACTTCTGGGCACAATCTTCCTCCCTTTTGCAATCACTTCCTCTCCAGGTGAATGTCACGCCCTTTCTCCCTTTCACACTTTGCTTTCCTCTTTCAATCTTTCTTCTCTTCTTTCTCTCTCTCCCCACCTCTGTGTTCTTCCATTCTTGATCTCTGTTCATTTTGCAATTCTGACCACTGTTCTTCTACCTCTATCTTTTTCAAAGAACAGGGTTTCCCTTCAAAAAACGGAGTTTCCTTTCTACCACCATTTTTCACTGCTTTCACCCATATCTCTTCCATTCTCCACATATCTGTCCTTACCCTATCTTCCTGCCTCTGTAATGGCGATATTGTCCCCCTTTCCCTGATGTACCAGCCCATGAGCCTCTGTATCCACTATCTACAATGGGATCCTACCACCTAGCACATCCTATCATCCCCCCATTTTCCATAAGGATCGCTCTCTATGTGATTCCTTTGTCATGTGATCACTCTATGTTTCGATATATACTGTATGTAATACATAAATGAATATGAATCAGAATTTGATTTCCCATTCCCATATTTCTGTCCATGGCCTCTACTCTCATGATGAGGCCACGCTCAGGTTGGAAGAGCAACGCATCAAACTTTTTCATTCTGGGTAGTCTCCAACCCAATACTTTAATAGTTCCATTTAATATCTGAGGAGTGCATACAATATACAACCTGAAATTCTTATTCTTCACAGACATCCATGAAAACAGGAGTGTCCCAAACAATGAGTGACAGAAAAAATGTTTGAACCCTAAAGCCCCCTCTACTCCCCCTTCCCACGCAGAAGCAACAGCAAAGCAATGACCCCCCACCCTAACTTACTTCAGCAAAGTAAAACATCAGCACCCTCTGCCCACCAAGCAAGCATTAGCAAAGGCCCCAAGAAAGACCATGATCTGCAGTACAACAAAAACTACTCATTCACCCCGACAGTTCGACATACCACAGGCTCTCTCTCTCTCTCCCCAAAGGGACAGAGAGGAGGTCTCACCCTTTCACAGTGAGAGGGGAAACTTAACAAGCAAGCTACTGATTTATGATGATAAAGTCTTCGGCATTGCATTTTGTTTCCAATTGCTCTGACTTGAGAGTTGGCAGCAAACTCACCTCCCCCCACCAACGAGAGAGAGACAGGGAGAGTAATTCATCGAGCATGGAGGCCTTGATAGCGGATTGACTATTCCTGATCTTCCATTTTCTTCTGCAACGCTTCATTTGGCAGTTCTGGTATAAAGTTAGCTTGTCCACAGAGTGGCAAACCCTAAAGGCATGCTCATCTTCTAGGATGCGTCCTTGGGATAAGAGAAACGGCTGGTCATGGGACCCAGCGCCATGAGGAACCAAAGACTGAGAGTAACTCTCAGTCAGAGTCTTTGACAGAATCCCCTCCATCTTGAAAAGGGAAAAGAGAGATATTAAAGGTAGGAATTACGCTGTTTCTACAAATTAGCTCAAAGGGATTGCTGTTATGTGTCATCATAGCTCTGCAAATATAGCACGAATGTTGATTTCTCCAACTTCTGGTAATTTCTTCACCCTCCCTCCTTCTTTTCTGTTTTTCCATTTGCTCTCGCAACGTTTCCCTTCTCACCTGCCCATCAACACCTCTCATGCCCCTATCATTCGCTTTTTCCCATGATCACTTCCTATCAGTTTTTTTCTTCTTCAGTCCTTAACCTGTTCCACCTATCACCTCCCAGCATCTTACTTCATTCCCCCCTCACCCACCCATCTACTTTCCCACTCACCTGGTTTCACCTATCACCTACCAGCATGTTATCCTTTCCCTCCTCCTATCTTCTTATTCTGACATCTTCCCCCTTCCTTTCTAGTCTTCGATGAAGAGTTTCAGCCAGAAATGATACTATTTATTCCCCTCCATTGATGCTGCCTAACTTTGTGATTTCTTCCAGCATTTTGTGTGTGCTGCTCAAGATTTACACCATCTGCAGAATCTCTCGTGTTTATGATTTCTTTGCCTTGACCCTATTTAGATCGCTAATCTTCTCTCTGTCAGTATATTCTTACCTTACTCTTTACCATGGCTTCCCTTGCCCATCCCTCTTCCATTTGTTGTTTTATTTGTTCTCTAGTCGATTCCAGACAATCTAAAGAAATATGTCTATTACTCTTGGCATTATGGGATTATTTGGTAATTTGGGACGGGTTGGACATAATTTGCACGCAAGCTTGTCCCATAGGTATCAATACTGCAATCAAAAACTCATATGTGATGCTCCTATACAGTATTGTAGAAGTGATATTAACTTTTGGAACAACTGCACCTTCAAGAACTTCTTTCACCTGAAATTTCTTCTTGTTGTCTCTGCCACAGTGTGAACTAGACAGGTTCAGCAACAACAGAAAGACTGGGAAACTTGATTGTGTATTGCAGAAACTGGGTTTTATTCAATACAATTAGGCACTAATCCTTCTCACTCAAAATAATGAAGAAAAGGTGAAGCAAACCCAAAGCAAAATACGAAGTCAAATCCCCGAGTTATTTAACCTGCAATTGTTTTAGAGGGAATTTTCTTAAGTAATTGTTCCTTATACTAAAAATATATCAATTTGTACCCGCCAATAGCATCCAGAAGGAATTAACACAAATTTCTACTTTGATTATTTGCATTCTGATCAGCATCAGAGTAAAACAGAATTTAAATAGTTTTATGGTGAGAGGGGCGAGACTTAAAGGAGATTTGTGAGGTGAGTTTTTCTTCCCTCTCTACCACCAATCTAGAGAGCAGTAATGTCTGGAGCTCGCTTCTAGGTGAGGTTGTGGAAGCAGATACAAGAGCATTTAAACAGATACATAAATTGGTGGAATACAGACCATGTGCATGCAGAAGGTGTCAGTTTATATGGCATTATGGTTGGCACAAACATGGTGGGCAGACAGGCCTGTTTCTGTGTGATACCCTACAAAGTTAAATGGTTAACAAGACCAGTAATACCTCAAAATATCTGTGCAGCCCTAAAAATGTTCACTCAGTAACAGATTCGCATCAATCAGGTAAAAGAGACATAGAGCTCGGCTCCTTCCTTTCTCAGCCTACAGCCTCATTGCATGACTTAACAATAATTTTTGTTATACTTATGCATAATTAGTCACAGAATGTTACAGCTCCAACATCATTTTTTTCTCAGAGGGAATATGAGGCAAGAAATGAAGCTTGAGAAAAGTGCATTCAGCTTCACTTCTGATTCCCTGATTTTCTGAGGAGTTTTGAAGGCCAGGCAGAATCTTATTTCCTTACAACATAGAAGATGACAATCCATCAAATCTATACCAGACCTCAAGTAATCCCCTCAGCACCATCCCACCACCTCCACCACCCCCCCAACACACACACACACACACACACACACACACACACACATACACATATACTGTATAGATAGATAGTTATTTATTTATTATTTATTTATTTATTGGGATACAGTGCGGAATAGGCCCTTCCGGCCTTTTTAACTACGCCACCCAGCAACCTTCGATTTGACCCTAGCCTAACCATGGGACAATTTACAATGACCAAGTAACCTACCAAATGGTGTGTCTTTGGTCTGTGGGATAAACTGGAATACCTGGTCACAGGAAGAACGTACAAACTCCTTATAGACCACGGTGGGAATGGAACCCAGGTCGCTGGTACAGCCTGGCTACCGCATAGGGAATTGGAATTGGTTTATTATTGTCACATGGACCGAGATACAGTAATAAACTTTCTTTGCAAACTGTTCATACAGATCATATCCTTACAGAGTGCATTGAGGAAGAAGAAGATTGAACAATAATAATGTAAAGTAGCTACAGAGAAACAAACAGGTGCAAGATCATAATGAGGTAGATTGTGAGGGGCAAGAGTCCAACTTATCCAATCAGGGAATATTTAATTGTCTTATAACAGTGGTGGTATGTGTTTTTAGGTTTTTGTATATTCTGCCAAGTGTAAGAAGGGAGAAGAGAAAATGTCCAGGGTGGATAGGAGTCTTTGATTTTCCCAGCTGCTTTACTGTAGCAGCAGGAGTAATAGACAGAGTCCGTGGAGGGCAGGCTAGATTCCGTGATGTGCTGAGCTGTGTCCACATCTCTGCAGTCTCTTGTGGTGACTGGAAGAACATTTGCTGTTATGCATCCAGATGTGTCCTATGGTGCACCAATAAAAAATGGCATGGGGTGATAGAGACTTGCCAATTGTTTTAGCCTCCTGAGAAAGTAGAGTCATTGGTAGCTTTCATGGCCATGGCATTTACATGGACGGACCAAGGCAGACTACTGGTGATATTCACTCCTGGGAACTTGAAACTCTCAATATCAACACTGCTGATATAGACAGGAGCAGGTACATTGTCCCCTTTCTGAAGGAAAGGATGTCGTGTTGATACCATGTAACTAAGCTCCCCATCTCCTTCCTGCATTCCAACTCATCATTAATTGAGATATTTTCTTGTTGTTTTTCGCATGGCCATCAACTGCACCCCAATTCTCCTACCACCCAGGAGGGACTTACAGCAGCCAATTAACTCATACACATGACTCTGAGATGTGGGCAGAAATGCAAGAATCCAGGGAAACCTATGCCGTCACAGGGAGAACATACAAATTCTACACTAAACGCACTCAAGGTCTGAATCAATCTTAGGTTGCTTAAGCCATGCTTGATCACTTCCAACACTCTGCACCAATGAGTGTCCCGGGTTGTATGATCCAAAACTCGAGAATGAGCAGTCATGCCACCTGACAGATGTGCTGTTATAACTCAACATACCAAAATGGCAGAGATTAAATTTAGTCCTTTAGGGAGTTTATTTATTTGCTTAAACCCTGCGAAGTACAGATATCTGGAAGTACAGCTCTTTGAGAGAACATCCAAAGAGGCATTGTACAAAAATCAATAGAGTAACACAAGATAACCATGCCCCCCCCCCACCCCCCGCCACAAGCTCTGTGATTCTACTGGTTTGTAGGAGAACTACAGCACATGTCCTGTATGTAAATTGTATATATGGTTGCAGATAGCTGTGTCTCTGACTAGCAACACCCTCAGCTCTAGAAAGGTTGATATTAGATCATAAGATATAGGAGCAAAATTAGGCTACTTAGCCCATCTAGTCTGCTTCATCATTCTCTCATGGCTGATTTATTAGTCCTCTCAACCCCATTCTCTGCCTCCTCTCTGTAATCTTTGACACCTTTACTAATAAAGAACCTAACATCCTCCACTTTAAATACTTACCCTTCACAGCAGTCTGTGGCAAGGAATTCCACAGATTCACCACCCCCATCTCAGGGGAAGGCAGGGTAACACATGGAATAAGACTACGGTACTTTTCCACTGTTTCTTCCATCAGACTACACTGGAAACTCAAGGGTTTTATTGCCACCAGCTCTCATTTTGGCATTTTCAAACAAGAGTGGTGCTGTATGAACTGGTCTAGCTGTAAAGGTGCAATGAAGCCTGCGGATGGGTTAGTGCTGGACAGAGGAAACATTGGGTAGCAGTGGCGGGTGATAAGTGGAGGCAAGCCTTTTTGTAAAGCATGTTTTTATGGGCACACTGTTCACACAAATTTTTTTTGTAGGAAAAAAACACATTTGAATACAATTCCAGCATGTGGTGTAGATTATCGAGGGGAATGAAATCTCCCCTATATTGTACACAAACTATCAGATCTATTCCTTTTACAGTCTATATCATAGATCCAGCCCATTTCACATCTCAAAATTTTGTGTGACAAACTCTTATCACAACTCTTACTAAGGTTTATTCAAACTCTCATTTAAATGGGAGATATTTAAACTAATCTGTTCATGAAGATTGGAACAAATTTCCCATGCACTGGATTCTGTCAGACTTTTATTCTTTAAATCCACAAAACACTTGGTATGGGTCTATGGCATAAGGTTGGACCACTACGTTAAATAAGATAATGTGTAAGTGATGTCTATAAAGGAATTATAGTTCTTAAATCATCAAATTTCTTTTGCCCTTAACCTATCTCTTAAACATCCAATGCTAGAAGCAGCACCTCAAAGCAATGAAAAAGGCACCATGGGCCAACATGTCTATGCCCAGTAATACATACTTTTTTGAACTGAATTGACTTTATTACTTACATCCTTCATATACACGAGTAGTAAAAATCTTTACATTACATCTCCATTCAAATGAGCAATGTGCAGTTATAGTAATTTATAATAAATAGTATGTACAACTGGACAGTCGATATAATGTAGAAATACAGTTGTGTCAGCATGAATTAATCAGTCTGATTGCCTGGTGGGAGAAACTGTCCCAGAGCCTGTTGCTCCTGGCTTTTATGCTGCAATATCATTTCCCAGATGGTAGTAGCTGGAACAGTCTGTGATTGGGGTGGCTCGGGTCCCGAATGATTCCTTCAGGCCCTTTTTACACACCTGTCTTTGTAAATGTCCTGAATAGTGTGAAGTTCATATCTACAGATGCGCTGGGCTGTCCGCACCACTTCTCTGCAGAGTCCTGTGATGGAGGGAAGTACAGTTCCCATACCAGGCAGTGATGCAGCCAGTCAGGATGCTCTCAATTGTGCCCTTATAGAAAGTTCTTAGAATCTGGGGGCCCATACCAATCTTCTTAAACTGTCTGAGGTGAAAGATGCGCTGTTGTGCCTTTTTCACTACACAACCGGTATGTACAGACCATCTCGATCCTGGGTGATGTTTATGCCGAGGAACTTAAAGCTGTTCACCGTCTCAACCCCAGATTCATTGATGTCAATAGGGGTTAGCCCATCTCCATTCCTCCTGTAGTCCACAAAGAGCTCCTTTGTTTTTGCAACGTTGAGGGAGAGGTTGTTTTCTTGACACCACTGTGGCCAATCAGTGTAGTGTCGTCAACAAGTTTAATTAGCAGATTGAATGTGGGTGGTGACACAGTCATGAGTATACAGAGGGTAAAGGAAGGGGCTTAGGACACAGCCCTGAGGGGTACCTGAGTTGAGGGTCAGAGGGGCAGAGGTGAGGGAGCCTATTTGATCATAATCCTATTTACTAGCTGCTGGTCTATAGTCCTTGAACCTTGGCAAGTGCTTCTTAAATGTTGTGACTTTAACAGATGTCTTCCTGACACTGAGTAAAATGTCCATAAAGTAACACTGTAACACATACTTTATCTTTTCATTTTGATCAGAATGCATTTTCCAAGAAACAGTTAATCTTTATATTTTGTGAGTAACACCATAGAAGATTTTCTCCATTTTCTTGATTACTACCATCGGAAACACAGAAAATCATTTCTCTTTACTTGAAAAAAATAATTGAGATATTTATGGCTTCATAAGAGCTTTTTAACCCATTCTCAATGTGTTAATGTCTATAGCTAAAAACACTGACTACACTTTAAGTCAACACCGTCTTAGATTTAAAAAAATCTGCTTGAAAATTTCCATCACTGAGGGCAACATTCCTGAAATGTCTTGCGTGTGCTGAAGTGAAAGATGTTATTTTGCATTTTTTATTGATGGATTTATTGACACTGCTGGTACCAAACTGTATCGGTCTCTGCCATTCCTTTGGGTTCATCAGATGCGTGAAGAGGGGTAGCTTGCGACATGGGCAACAGATTTCTCTCCATATCATACAACCTGGACTTGAGTAGCCGGACAGCCAGGTTGCATCCATGGTTGACTCTGACCGATGCAGGCCTCACTCACTGATGAGTTCATCTGATGAGCTCCATGAATTAAATATGGCAATAAATTTAAGGAAATCTGCAAGACTGAATTCTATAAGGAGTTGTCATTGTGGAATTATTCAGACAGAATCCCAAGCACTAAAAGCTTGTACCTGCTGGGAGACTTCAATGCTAGAGTTAGAGCTAACCATGAAGCACAGCCTTCTTGCCTTGGCCGTCATGCCATTAGCAAGATGAACGAGAACAGACAGAGACTGTTAGAGCTGTGCATCACCAACACATCTTTTCAGTGTAACAGACAGCAGAAGGTCTCCTGGAGGCAGCCACAGTCCCACCACTGGCATCAGCTCGACCTTATCATCACCAGACGCAGGGACCTGAACAGTGTCAAATGGGTGGACCAGGGACACATTCCCAAGGACATGCCGAGTGAAGGTTACAGCCACAAAGACCTTCAGGCCTCGGTACAGGAATATCTGCAAACATGATACAAAGCTGGCAGGCATCAACCTCAGCATGTGGGAGATGGGAGGAAACAGTTGAAGACCAGAGGTCCACAGTCAAAAGCAGTGTACAACATGGTGAGATAGCAAGGACCAACGTGCTCATCAACAAGAGAGCCAGAAGAAAAGCCAGAGCTGCATCACTCAGCGCACCTTCCTCCGTCACCTGCAGCCGCTGTGAACAAGACTGCCACTCTAGACTGGGTCTGGATAGCCACTCTAGAAAGTGCAAATAGCCCCAAGTCTACAATCCCAAAAGTCATCAGTAAAAGTGTCACACCATCATCTCTCAAGATGTATGGATACTAACGATCATGAGGGTCTCCAGGTTAAGTTCTGAGTCTATACAAAGTTACTATGGGCAGTGATAAGAGGAATGAATATCTTATCAAAATGATGGAGGAATTCAACAGGTGAGGCAACATCTAACAAAGAGTCTATTTTCTGGCTAAGACCCTTCATCCAAAATGTCAATTGTTAATTTCCCTCCATAGATGCTGCCTGACCTGCTGAGTTCATCCACCACTTTGTGAGTGTTGCTCAAGATTTCTAGCATCAGCAGGATCTTTTATGATGTGAATATCTTATCGTTGGATTAGAGAGAGTGGGAGAAAACTCAGGAAGGATTTTATTTTCTCCTGCTGGAAATTCAAATATGATATATTAATCAAGGACTGGATGGGATGAGGTTGAGCAGTAATTCTCTATGAAAACAAATGGCCAGTTAGATTAGATTGTGTATGAATGATCAGTTGAGCAAATAAATTTTCATTTAGGAAGAAATGCTGAGAAAATATATAGCATCCCAGGATTTAAGGAGAAAGCTGGTGGAAGATTAGGGAAAAACAAACTATGAAAAGCAACATGTAGGCACACTTTAATCTCTTAGTGACTACCAATCTAACAATGCTATCCAAAGTCTGCTCCAATTAGAATGCCTGCGCAGTGCTTTTGAAAGAGGTGCTATTTGAGATAGCAGTCAATTAAATTAATATTCATTTATTGCCTTGTTGTGATGATCAGTCATAATGTAGACACAAACCTTTAAACTTGGTAAATGACTACTGAATTCAGAGTTAATTTGTGTGCTGTCATATTCTAGCAAAAATATCAATATACAGATATGGATTAAACTGCTTTTAGACAATCTGTGGTTAAAAGATATTTTTCTCTAGGGTAGAAATTATTTTTAAATGATAAATTTATCAATCAACTGGAAACATGATTGATTAAGTTCTAATTAAAAGAGAATGAGTGAACTGGAATACATTTCCCCAGAGGAGAAAAAAAAGTAATAGTGATTGAATTTTTATTTCATGACAGCATTTTTTTTATGAATGATTGAAAAATAAAGACTTATTACAATGGGCAAATTTCCAGCCTGAAGCGAAGAGAAATACAAATGTTAAATTGAGATTTTGGTTAGTAAATACCAGAAAGTCAGTAATTTATTTGCTACAAGCTATTATTGTTGGTTACTTGTTGTGTTCCTGTCTTAATTACTTTCTTTCTGACAACACTAGTTATCTTAAGTTGTATAAAGTTTTGCATGTAATTTATCAATGTTAACAGGAGGTGCTGTTATTGATTTTCCAAAATGCCTCACGGAATAATGGAAAGGGTGTATAATGTCAGAGGGAACTAGTTACTTTCATGAATGGTGCCCTTTCAATTTTTTTTGGGACTTGAAAAGTTAACAAAGTCGTTTAAAATTAGACCTTTCCTGGACTTCAATGGAAAGGATATGGAGCTGATCAAGTTTGCTAGATTTCTGGCAGATTGTTAACACTGTTGGCCACTTACATGCATGAGAAACCTATACCAATGATAACATCCCACAATTCATGGTAGGACTAATACCTATAGCAAAAGGTTGTCGGGGTGTCTGGTGAAACAGAAATTCTGGAAGCTTAACCCAAAGTTATTTTAAAGGTATATGGCATATCCAAGTTCAAGATAACATGATAGACTTTCTACCTGATAATTGATTAACAATTGGAAGACTAGGCAAAGATATGGTAACCCAATAGTCAGGTTAGTGAGTTATTGTTCCAAATGACTGAAGTGAAATACATGGCAACTCAAATCAAATTCCCCCATGGTACAAATTGTTCCCAGGCCTGGAAATTAGGAAAGCTATTCACAGCCCAAACTTTTTTCAAGTTTAAAATGAACAAAAGCCATATGGGAAAAGGTCACAGAACAACTGAGTTGGGAAAGCCAGCAGACTTGGGAAGAAAGGAGCCAGCTGGCCTCAGTGTCTCAGAGAATGGGTATGTGGCTCTGCTCAGTGCAGTAACCTCTATTAGAAAATTGCAACTGAGTGGACAAAGTTGGTGGGGGGGGGGGGGGGGAGTGTGTAAGAGCAGGAAAATGGACATGCCTTATTCACACCCAGTAGCAGATGCCTGCAGCCCTGTTGCAGTTGACAAATCCATCCCCATCCATCCGGCCAATCTTCCAAACACTCATTCATATGTAATGTACCAGGTGTACTTAAATTGGCCATTCATGGCTCAGGGACAACCTGCACTTAGATAAATTATGTTCAGGTAATTAAATGCATTTGGATTGATAAATATGGAAATACTTGATTGTTGTTAAAAGCTCATGCCCTTAGGGAATAGAAACTGCCTGGTCTGGCCCATATGTCCTCAAGATCAATAGCAATGTGGTTGACTTTTAACTACACTCAAAAACCATTCCATTCAAGTGCAATAAAGATGATAATAAATACTGATTCCCTGCCAGTCATACTCATACCCCAAATAATGAATTTGATAAAAGAACATTCTACAAGCAACAGCAGATCCAAAATATTTGAGGTTGGTATGCATAGTAAAAATCAAAAATAGTTTTCAAAATAACCATTCATCTTCCTTGCTAGATCTTATTTGCTTTTAATGGAGAACACACAAGCTTGATGAATATGTTAGCTGCAGTCCAATCAGGAAAATAAAAATGACATTGATTGATTTTTCACCGGAGGTCTCACAAGAGAATACCATTATACTATACCCATGAGTGCACAAATTCTAATTGTGTGCAATCAAAGGAGGAAAATTTTGTTATCTGGCCCTTTGCAACATTTTGGTATTGTTTTACAATTTGTTTACCTTCATTGCTGTAGAACGCTTGCTATCAATTCTACCTTACATCTGCAAAAACTGAAAGATTTCCTTATTAACTACATTTCCAAATCTTCTGCTCTCTGTACATGAAACCTTGATGTTAACTCCTAACTGCTGGTTAACACATCTTAACTTTGTTGTTTTCCTTGCAGGTCTTGTGCCCGATGTAATATTGCATGCACTTGTTAGGGTTGCAGTTTGCCTGCTGTGATAGCATTGGAATTGGATGGATAGATGCATCCATTTCTCAATACCATGAGAAAAGGCAGCAACTATGAACTGTTCATAGAAACATAGAAAACCTACAGCACAATACCAGCCCTTCGGCCCACAATGCTGTGCCAAACATGTACTTACTTTAGAAATTACCTCAGGCTACCCATAGCCCTCTATTTTTCTAAGCTCCATGCACCTATCCAGCAGTCTCTTAAAAGACCGTATTCGCCCCCACCACCATCGCCGGCAGCCCATTTCACGCACTCACCACTCTCTGCATAAAAGACTTGCCCCTGACATCTCCTCTGTACCTGCTTCCAAGCACCTTAAAACTGTGCCCTCTCATGCTAGCCATTTCAGCTCTGGGAAAAAGCTTCTGACTATCCACACGATCAATGCCTCTCATTATCTTATACACCTCTATCAGGTCATGAGCTTAGTTGTGCTTTTAGTCTGAATAAAATCAAAAGCCCCTAAGCACTTTGCTCTAAGAATTTCTTGAGAGCCCAAGTGTGGCTTTGGACTTCTTCTCCAATGACAATAATCCTTATAACCATCTCCCAAATGCTTGTGACACCCAATATTTGTTGTTGTCAGTGCTTAGCTATGGGTCACCTATGCCTCATGGATTAATTTATTTATTCAATTAAATCCAAGGGCCCCTTCAATATTTTCATCATAGCCAGCCAGAAAAAAATTGACAGGTAGATGATGAACACTAAGATGAGAAGAAATCTCTTCACTCAGAGTTAGTGAATTTTGAATTCTCTGTGCGAGAGGAGGCTCAGTCATGGAATATGTTCAAGGTAGAGTTTGATGGATACTTGCATATTAAGGGAATCAAGGGATATGGGGTTAATGTCAGAAACTGTTTCAAATGTAAAAGAGTAGCCATACTCGGACCGAATAGTAGAAGAGGCATCAGGACCCTAGTAACCTATATTTGTTTCTATTTCTTGTGTTTATGTATTGAATCCACGACCAATTTATCCTTTGCAAGGTGTGATGTCCATTGTCTTTTATGAATTGCTGGACGTTGCAGGTCAGAATGCAAAATGTAACAATAAACTTAGCAAATTCCGCATTTTACTGTTCCCCCCATTAATAAAAGATCCATTTAGTACCATGTGCTGCACTCAACTAATAAACTTCAAGTAATAAGTGGCTTTGTGGGTGTCCCGTGGGTCATGCTTCCCAATTGTATTGTTGCTCAGAAAAAGTAATTGAAACATTATCCTTATTTATTAAGGCATCAGTAGCCTCTTTTATATTTTAATTTGACTGACACTGGTGCAACAGAATTTTGCAAATGCGTAGACACTAGGGCAATATGGAAATTTTAACCTGTAGTTGCAAAGTTATACAGATCAGATTTGGTCTGGAGGGGATCAGCATTGGATTAATTCTGTTTCAGCCTTCACGTTTCATCATTGGTCAATAATTCCCAAGTGCATTACACACCATTCAAAGTTCTTACGATTCTCTAAAAAGCAGTTCACTGAATGTTGTGGGCTGCTCTTTAATGCGTTTGCTTATCCTCCTCAATCAGTTTCCATCCTAGCAGCATTCTGAATCTGTTATTCTGAAAGCAGCTCGGTGCTACTGCTAAGCAATTTGCACCTTCTGCATCAACGTGTCTTTTACACAATTATGAACTAACCATACGGAGGAAGCATAGAAAATATTGCAAATTCCATTTAATCATTAGGAATACTGGCATCAATTAGTTCAATATGCTTGTGGAAAAAAGTTGTCTTGGCCTATGTTGAATTTTTAGCTTGTATTCTGCATTGCTAAGAACAGCATATCTCTGCCAAGCCAAATGAACACAGTGCATGCCAGCCTAAAAGCAACTGGCAAGACCCAGATATAAGGATAAGATCAGGCTGAACGTCCATTAATCAAAGAACACACGAGATTTCCTCAGTCTCATGCGTCATGTCCTTCCAGAGACACTTACACAGGGTGAATCTAACATATAAATGATTTGATTCCGTACCATCCGGAATATTGAGGGTATGTCCAGGCCTAGACCCTAACTGGAATGTCAACAGTGTGAATCCTGCTGGCTGTGTTATGAAGTGGCCCATGGAACCACAAACTAAGTGGCAGCTGAACAATGTCACTTCTTCTCTCATTCTGCCACCCTTCCAGGGATAGGCCTCCCCTTCCCGACCTTCTAACTCTGACTCATCTTTTTTTCTCCAGTCCTGATGAAGGGTCTTGGCCTGAAACATTGGCTATACTCTTTTCCATTGATGCTGCCTGGCCTGCTGAGCATTTTGCATGTATTACCATAATTTATATTTGGAGATTCGAACAACGGTCAGTAATTGAGAATATTGGCAGAATTGAATGGGTTAAGTTTTATTTTTATCCAGCTAGCAAGGCTGTTTAAACTACACTAAATATGCAGCAAGAAACCTTAATTCAAGATAAGTAAATGGCATGAAATATTTATTATTCTTAAGCATAAAGCAGACTATAGTAATATTCATTTTCCTGTTTCCTATTATTTACTGTTCTTCCAAATGTTATTTGTAAGCAAAATTACTTCTCAGTTTAAAGCCTGAAGGTGCCAAGATTGGTAAATCAGTCCATCTTTGGATGAGAGGAAAACCGTATGAAGAAATGAAAAGTGCAGAAAATAAAGATTCTCTGATGTAATACTTGGATCTAATAATTGCTATTTCAATATTAAGAAGTATACTGCACTTCAGATGATGAAAGACTCCTTGTATGTTACTTATAAGATATTTATCCTGCAAGTCCAACAACCTGTGAAAGTCTAATGAAAGTCAACCCTGGGATGCCAAATGAAGTCATGCTTCCAACTTCTAAAAGTATTCAGTAACATGCCAAACAAAGACACAAGGGACAGCAGATGTTGGAATCTGAAGCAACAACCAGTCTAACGGAGAGTTCAGCATTTTGAGCAGTTGGGTGGAAAGGAATTGCTGATATTTCAGATCAAAGCCCAGCATCAGGACACATAAAGTTCTTCTAGCACACTGTTGCCACGGAATACAGGTCCACACTCTTGCATTCTAGCACACTGTTCCCATGGAATACTGTTCCACACTCCTGTGTTCTAAAACACCGTTTCCAAGGAATACTGTTCTACACTCCTGTGTTCTAGCACACCGTTGCCATGGAACACTGCTCCACACTCCTGTGTTCTTGCACACCGTTGCCATGGAACACTGCTCCACACTCCTGTGTTCTAGCACACCGTTGCCATGGAACGCTGCTCCACACTCCTGTGTTCTAGCACACCATTGCCATGGAACACTGCTCCACACTCCTGTGTTCTAGCATGCTGTTTCCATGGAATACTGCTCCACACTCCTGTGTTCTAGCACACCGTTGCCATGGAATACTGCTCCACACTCCTGTGTTCTAGCACACCATTGCCATGGAATACTGCTCCACACTCCTGTGTTCTAGCATACCGTTGCCATGGAACACTGCTCCACACTCCTGTGTTCTAGCACACCGTTGCCATGGAACACTGCTCCACACTCTGGGAACTGTAGACACTTAAGTAACAATGGCATAAGTTTTTATTTTCATGTTCCTTTCCTGTATTTGATTGTAATGTTCACAAAATATTCACTCCATGGTCACAGTATTTTGTACACCTTTATACATAATTGTTAATGCAGATATCTAATCTGTCAATCATGTAGCTGATCAGCAAGAGGCCATCCGCAGACATGCATCATACCTGTGCCTTCTTTCCAGAGTTTACCTATTTCTCTGTAAAATGAAAGTTACTGGGATTTCATCTTTTTTTCTCACAAAATGGGTGACAGATTCACTTGTAATGCTTCCTTTGATTTACTTATTATTGGAAAAAAATATATAATTGCAATACCACCACATTCATTTATGGTGACTAATGTGCTGAGTAACCCAAATTTTTGACACAGTCTACAAAGGGTAAGGCAACCAGCCAGCAGATCACAGCATATTAATAATTTACAGTTGCAAGCTCAGCACTACACGTGTTTCAACGCGCACGCCTCACCCACCCCTCCGTCAAACAGAACATTACTATGGATATCGAGAAAGACTGTTAGTCATCAAAAAGACATGCAATAAATCAAGATGGAGATTGCCATTTTGGCAATCGTATTTTCTGCCTGGCCCATTTTGCAACACTGAAGGGATAAGGCAGGGGTGTCAAACTCATTTTAGGTCACGGGCCGGATTGAGTAAAATGCAGCTTCATGCGGGCCGGATCAGTCGGACGCGTGCGAACGCAGCTTTCGTTGCCTCCGTTTTTTCAGCCTGCTCTCATGTGTCTCAGTCTCTGCTATAACTACAAAGTGTTTCACTTTACAAATTCCGTTTCTTATGAAGAAGACTGCCGAGCAAGACTGCCGAATAAACACTAAAAACCCTGAAAACCTGGTACCTGAATAAACTCAGCATTAGCCATATCATACGCCATAGGCGCTTCGATTACTGGGTCCAGCTTTAATAGTAATTAGATATTATCTCGCGGGCCAAAGATAATTAATCCGGCCCGCGGGCCTTGAGTTTGACATATATGGGATAAGGAAACTCATTATTATTTGAGTCCATAAACATATCTACATAGATTATACAGAGCACATGAAACTAAATATTACCACAAAGAAATTAATAAAATGTAATTCAAAATGCACAGGAAGTGCATAGCACAGGTAAACAGTGACATAACATCTGCCATCCACCTGGCCCTGTCACACTTAGAAAACCAGGGCACTCATGTCAGAATGTTGTTTCTGGAATACAGCTCGGCATATTCAATACTATAGACCCACAGACCCATGTGAACAAACTCCTACTCCTCAGTCTAAATACACCTCCTTCCCCATCATCCTCAACATGGACTCTCCCCAGGGCTGTGTCCTGAACCCACTGCTGTATACTCTGCTCACACAAGACTGCACGGCCAAACACCCAAGTAGTCACATTGTCAAATCCAGCAATGGTGAGAGGTGGGCTCATCATCAACAACGATGAGGTAGCCTACAGAAAGAAGGTCGAAGAGCTCGAAGCTTGATGCCAGGAAAATAACCTCTTCATCAATGTCAGCAGGACAAAGGAGATGGTTATCGACCAGGAGAACTCGCTCCACTCACAGATCTCTTTATATCAGCAGTAAGGAGTTTCAAAATCCTGGTAGAGCACATCTCTCACGACCTCTCATGATTCCACAACACATGCTACACAATCAGGAAAGCTGACCAATTCCATTAGTTTCTGAGGAGTGTGAAGAGAGCTGGACTATGCACATCATACTCATCGCATTCTGCAGATGCACAGTAGAGAGCAGCCTGACAAGCTGCATCAGTCCATAGTATACAAACTGCACTGCGGCTGACAGGAAGACTCCACAGTGAGCAGTCAGAACTGCCCAACGCATCTCTGGCACCAGCCTATCCGCCATCAAGTACATATAGACAGAATGGTGCCAGAAAAGGGCCAGTAACATCATGAAAGATCACACCCACCATGTTTATAGACTGTTGGTCCCACTCACATCGGGGAAGAGGCTATGTATCATCCACACCAGGACCACCAGACTCAAAAGCAGTTACTTTCCCCAGGCAGTGAGGCTGATCAACACACCACCCACTAATCCACCTCTCCGCACCCCCACAAACCACTACTTTATCATTTCCTATCAAAGCCACCCTATGTACAAACACTTCTGTGCCTAGCAACACTTCGTGAACATACAGTCAAGCTATGGATATAAGTTAACATATATTTATATTCATTACTTTTTATTATTGTGATCTTTATCATATTGTAGGTTTTTTTGTGTTGCATTGGATCCAGAGTAACAAACATTTTGTCCTCCTTTATGCTTGTGTACATGAAATGACATTCAACAATTTTGAATCGTGATTCATCCAAACTAAACAGATCGCTGTCCTCTTGACAAGACCTCAGTGGTGATGGGATATTCTGTGGTCTCACAGCCGGAGGGAAGAAGCTGTTACCAGTATGGCAGTCCTACTCCTTATGCTCCTATATCTTTTTCCTGAATGTAGTGGGTCAAAGAGATTATGAGATGGGTGGTCAGGATCCACAACAATTGTTTTGGCCCATCGTACGATGATGCTACAGCTGAATTTCACAAGTAAGTGGAAGGTGACCCAAATGACCCTCTGATGCACCATCAATAACTCTCTCTGACACGTGAGGCGAGATATCGGCTTTTATTGACTGGAAGAAAGAACAAGCAGCAATTGACCACCATGCTACATCCTGGAGACTGAGAGGCAAGGCTCAGGCCCCAATCGCCTTTATACCGGGGTCTGTGGGAGGAGCCACAGGAGCAGTCAGCAGGGGGGGCGTGTCCAGACAGGTATATGTAGTTCACCATGTTCACACCCCCTTTGTTTTAAAAGAGAGTCCCCATGGGGCGAAGTTTCTTACAAGTATATTTACAGGTTAAGTCTATCAGCTGGTCGAATCTGTCGCTGCGATCTACGTAGCACCGGCTGTGATTGCACAGGTGCCGGTGGTGATTGCACCGGAGACAGTGGTTGTGCTGGTTCCGGCCTAACTGGAGGTGTTAGCCCACTAGGCGTCAGTGATCCCTCATGCGTGTGCGAGGTGCCTGGTATATGCGTGTGCGAGACGCCCGGTATAGGAGTGTCGTGAGGAGTCTGTGTAGGGCTCGGTGTGCGCGGTGTCACCTCGGGTACAGGGTTCATAGTTACCGTGGAGTGTTCGGGGTAGTGGTCTGCTGCTCCTGCGGGTGCCAGGTCACGGACGGAGACTGTGTCCTCCCGCCCATCAGGTAAGACCACATAGGCATATTGGGGGTTCGCATGTAGAAGGTGAACCCTCTCGATCAACGGGGAGTATTTATTGCTCCTCACGTGTTTCCAGAGCAGCACTGGCCCTGGGGATGTCATCCAAGCCGGTAGGGTGGTCCCAGTAGCAGACTTCCTGGGAAAAGAGAATAGGCGCTCGTGAGGAGTGGCATTGGTGGACGTACATAACAGGGAGTGGATAGAGTGGAGTGCCTCAGGGAGGACCTCCTGCCATCGAGAGACCAGCAACCCTTTTGACTTAAGGGATAAAAGTGTGGCCTTCCAAAGTGTGGTATTCTCCCTCTCCACCTGTCCATTTCCCCGGGGATTATAGCTCGTGGTCCTACTAGTAGCAATGCCCCTAGCCAGCAGGTACCGGCGCAGCTCGTCACTCATAAAGGAGGACCCTCTATCACTGTGGATATAGCAGGGATATCCGAACAGAGTGAAGAGCTGGCACAGGGCTTTTATGACAGACATGGCAGTGGTGTCGGGGCAGGGGATGGCAAAGGGGAACCGCGAGTACTCGTCGATAATGTTGAGAAAGTAGACATTGCGGTCGGTGGAGGGAAGGGGGCCCTTAAATTCAACACTCAGTTGCTCAAAGGGGCGGGTGGCCTTGATAAGTTGTGCCTTTTCAGGATGGTAGAAGTGCGGTTTGCACTCAGCGCAGACTTGGCAGTCCCTGGTCATTGTCCTGATGTCCTCAAGGGAGTACGGCAGGTTCCGGGCTTTCACGAAATGGTAAAATCGGGTGACCCCCGGGTGGCAAAGATGTGCATGGAGGGTGTATAGCCGGTCGAGCTGTGCGCTGGCACACGCTCCCCGGGATAGGGCATCAGGGGGCTCATTGAGCCTTCCAGGCCGGTACAGGATATCATAGTTGTAGGTGGAGAGTTCTATTCTCCACCGCAAAATTTTATCATTTTTGATTTTGCCCCGCTGTTGGTTGCTGAACATGAACGCAACTGAGCGCTGGTCGGTCAGCAAGGTGAACCTTTTGCCGGCGAGATAGTGCCTCCAGTGCCTAATAGCTTCCACTATGGCCCGGGCTTCTTTCTCCACCACGGAGTGCCGAATTTCAGAGCCTTGAAGGGTAAGAGAAAAGAATGCTACTGGCCTGCCTGCCTGATTGAGGGTAGCAGCCAGCGCGAAATCGGAGGCGTCACTCTCTAGTTGGAAGGGAATGGTCTCGTCCACTGCATGCATCGTTGCTTTGGCAATGTCCCCTTTAATGCAGCTCTAGAAGTCCAGCCCCAATAGCACAGGTGCGCACAGTTGAGGCATGACCAGTAGCGCAAAGTTCCGATATTCTGTGCTCTGCACCACCAATGTCGCTACACAACCCACCTGGATGTCTGTGGAATACGACCCAGAAGCCAAGGTGACCCTGTGGCTTACCGGCCGTGTCACGAGTCCGCAGCGTTGCACCGTGTCCGGGTCAATAAAACTCTCAGTGCTGCACGTGTCAAACAGGCAGCTAGTCCTGTGCCCCTCCACCAGGATGTCCATCATTAACCTTGCAAGCTGGTGTGGGGCGCTTTGGTCGAGGGTTATGGAGGCCAGAGTTGAACTGCTGTCTTGGTGCCTGGTAAGCACTGGTGGGTCGGGGGCGGGGCGAGTTGGCGCCGACAAAGATGGCCGCCCCCATCCGGGCAGGCAAGATGGCGGCCCCCATGCCTCACACGCAGCGCTGCCCGACCCCGCTCGTGGTTCAGACTTACAGACCTTGGCGAAATGGCCCTTCTTCCCACAGCTGGAGCAGGTCGCTTCTCAGGCCGGGCAGCGTTTTCGGGGGTGCTTTTCGAGTCGGCAGAAGTAACACTGCACGGACTTGCGACTGGCAGCAGCTGTGGTTGGGTTCAGGGAGTTCGTGGAATCGTGACTGACAGCGGCGGTGGTGAATTCGCTCGCAGGAACCGGCAGCAGCGGGGTCTGAGGTGTCCACGGAACCGGTGGGGGATTGCGCGGCTGGACAGCATCAGCGTTGTGCAGAGCAGCCTCCAGCGTGTCGGCCGTCTCGATCGCCGAGCGTAAGGTAAGATCGGCATTTTCCAGCAGCCGCTGGTGCACGTACACTGACCTGATCCCCGTAACGAAGGAGTCTCGTACTAGCAGCTCCGCATGTTGTTCCGCTGTCAGAGCTTTGCAGTCGCAAGTTCTCACAAGTGTCTGTAGGGCTCGGAGAAACGCAGCGCTCGTCTCGTCGGGTCGCTGCCGCCGCGTCGCTAAGCGATGTCTTGCGCAGACGGTGTTCACCGGCCGCAGGTACTGTCTTTTGAGGGCGTCCAGTGCCTCTTGGTAGGTCGGCAGGTCCCTGATAAGTGAGTAAACTTTCGGGGTGACCCTCGAGAGGAGAATTCTGTGCATAATAGCGGGCTCAGTCGCACGAACCTCCTCCAAGTATGATTGGAAGCATGCAAGCCAGAGTTCAAAGGCAAGAGCTGCTTCTGGAGTTTGGGGGTCCAAATCTAATTTTTCCAGATGTAAAATACTTTCCATGTTTTAAAACTTCCAGTCAATAAAATTGATGCACCATCAATAACTCTCTGAGACGTGAGGCGAGATATCGGCTTTTATTGACTGGAAGAAAGAACAAGCAGCAATTGACCACCATGCTACATCCTGGAGACTGAGGGCAGGGCTCAGGCCTCAATCGCCTTTATACCGGGGTCTGTGGGAGGAGCCACGGTCAGTGGAAGGAGCCACAGGAGCAGTCAGCAGGGGGCATGTCCAGACAGGTATATGTAGTTCACCACACCCTCGGCATTTTTTACTGCCCTTGGGGGTCTGATGCCTTGCAGCTTCCGTACAACACAACAACACGACCAGACAGGACACTCTCATTGGTGCTCCTGTAAGAATGTGTTAGAATGAAGGCAGAGAGCCTTGCATGCCTGAATCTCCACACTTCAGTGTAACATGATGAGATATTTGGCTTGCTGGTCATCCTGAAATGATGTGTAATGACTCTGGTTGGTGTGGGACTTCCATATGAGGGCAAATAATTGACCTGGGGATTGTCATGTCCTCCCACATGTTTTGCCACAGCTCTGCAGCAAGCTTTCATGTTGTCACCATAGCAAGAGATTCTTTAAGGTCTGCCCAGCAGCAACAATACAACAGGTCCAATCACCTTCTTCACCTCCTCCTTGTCAAGAAACCTGCAGTTTGCTTCCTTTGAAGTTGAAAATATGACAGTACTTTCAAAGATCTTTCCATCCAGCTGAGCAATTTTTAAAGAGGGGGGAGGTGTCCCAAACCAGCAATGCCAGCAAAATGGGTCCAATCCCATAGTGAAGATAATAGCTAGCTATTCCTTAACAGAGTAGCTAGCTATTATCTGTCTCAGTACCTTTCTCACATTCACTCACTAAGATGCTGGAGGGGTGTATTTAAAATATCAAAACGCTCTCTTAAAACAAAGAACTTACAGAGAAACAGGCAGTTGTTCTTTTCAATGTGCTTCTAATGCACAGAGAGACAGTATCTCCTTGGAGGCAAATAGATTGATCCATGGGAAGGGATGTCACATGAGGAGAGATTAAGCAAACTGGGCCTATCCATTGTAGAATTCGGAAGAATGAAATGTGAAATAAGCAACTTTCTTACAAGGCTTGACAGAGCTAATGTACAGTTAATAGCTCCCCTGGTTGTGGTGTCAAGAACCAAGGTCACTTAAAATAAGATGTCAGGCATTCAGAGCAGATTTGAGAAGAAATTTTCTCTGCCAGAGTGATGGGAATCTTTAGAATTCATTGCACAGAAGGGCCATAGAGGGTCAATCACTGAGAAACGACAACACAGATTGATTTTAGAAGTTAAGGGAATGAAGGGGAAGTGTTGTTGAAGTAAACAGTCTTACTGAATGGCAGGCACAAGAGGTGAGAAAGGCCTAATCCTGTCCTCATTTCTCATATTCCATACAGCAGGTAGCATTTCTGCTCTTCCTGACACACAGCAGGCACAATAAAACAGCCTTACATTTTGGAGATGACTGCTGCTTTCACTGGCAGGTTTTGCTGTTAAGAAATACACCAATCCAGGATAAATTTGAAACTCAGCCTCCTCCTATCATACTGTAGGTTTCTGATTTGAGAATGCCAATAATGAATTTCATCTCCTCAAGATACGAATCACATGCTACTTCCAATTGCCTAAAAAGACTAGTTGCTGGATTCTCATTGGATGGGATCTTGCTGAATCATATTTGTTGCCAGAATTACCACTTGTGGCCCTGCATACACATAAATATAATGGCTAGATGCTGAATGAAGTTTTACATACCATCAGTACTCTTCCTTTGGCTGCAGGGTTTGAACAATAAATAGATTTCAGGGCAGTGGTTCTACCCCTAAAATGGCCCTGTTAGGCTTTGGCAAAGACAGAGCAATGGTAAAGCTTAGCCTCTTGGCAAAAGCTGCTTTGTCACTTACATTGAAAGGCATTTCCTAATCATTGATTATTTTAATCATTTTATTTTAAAATAACTTCTATTGATGAGAATCAGAATCAGAATCAGGTTTATTATTATCTGTACGTGTTGTGAAATTAGTTAAATTAGCAGCAGCAGTTCAATGCAATACATAATATAAAAGAAGAGGAAAAATAATAACAATACATAAATAAATTATAGTATACATATAGTGAATAGATTAAAACCTGTGCAAAAATGAAGAAATAATATATATTTAAAAAGTGAGGTAGTGTTCACAGGTTCATTGTCCATTTAAGAATCGGATGGCAGAAGGGAAGAAGCTGTTCCTGAATCACTGAGTGTGTGCCTTCAGGCTTCGGTACCTCCTTCCTGATGGTTACAGTGAGAAAAGGGCAATGCCTTGGTGCTGGAGGTCCTTAATAATGGACACTACCTTTCTGAGACCATGTTCCTTGAAGATGTCCTGGGTACTTTGTAGGCTAGTACCCAAGATCGGGCCAACTAACTTTACAACCTTCTGCAGCTTCTTCCGGTCCTGTGCAGTAGCCCCTCCATACCAGACAGTGATGCAGCCTGTCACAATGGTCTCCACGGTACCACGGTACCACTTGGCATGATTAACTTATTATTATTTAATTATTTATGGTTTTATATTGCTATATTTCTTCACTATTATTGGTTGGTGCGGCTGTAACGAAACACAATTTCCCTCAGGATCAATAAAGTATGTCTGTCTGTCTGTCTGTAGAAGTTTTTGAGAGTATTTGTTGACATGCCAGATCTCTCCAAACTCCTAATAAAGTATAGTCACTGTCTTGTCTTCTTTATAACTGCATCAATATGTTGGGACCAGGTTAGATCCTCAGAGATCTTGACACCGAGGAACTTGAAATGACTCACACTCTCCACTTCTGATCCGTCTAAGGATTGGTATGTATTTCTTCATCTTAGCCTTCCTGATGTCCACAATCAGCTCTTTTATCTTATTGACATTGAGTGCCAGGTTGTTGCTGCACACTACTACACTAGTTGGCATATCTCACTTCTGTATGCCCTCTCATCTACATCTAAGATTCTACAAACAATGATTGTATCATCAACAAATTTATAGATGGTATTTGAGCTATGCCTAGCCACACAGTGGTGGGTTTAGAGAGAATAAAGCAGTAGGCTAAGCACACAAACCTGAGGTGCACCAGTGTTGATCGTCAGCAAGGAGGAGAAATTATCACCACTTCGCACAGACTGTGCTCTTCTAGTTAGGAAGTCAAGGATCCAGTTGCACAGGGAGGTATAGAGGCCCAGGTTCTGTAATTTCTCAATCAGGATTGTGGGAATGATGGTGTTGAATGCTGAGCTATAGTCGATGATTAACATCCTGACCTAGGTATTTGTGTTGTCCAGGTGGTTCACAGCCGCGTGGAGAGCCATTGAGATTGCATCTGCCGTTGATCTATTGTGGTGACAGGCAAATTGCAATGGGTCCAGATCCTTGCTGAGGCAGGAGTTCATTCTAGTCATGACCAACCTCTCAAACCATTTCATCACTGTAGATGTGAGTGCTACCAAGTGATAGTCATTAAGGTAGCTCACATTATTCTTCTTAGGCACTGGTATAATTGTTGCCTTTTTGAAGGCACCCGTAGCAGTGAGAGGTTGAAAATGTCCTTGAATACTCCTACCAGTTGGGTGGCACAAGTTTTCAGAGCCTTACCAGGTACTCCATCAGGATCTTCCACCTTGCAAGAGTTCACCCTCTTTAAAGACAGTCTAACGTCAGCCTTTGAGATGGAGATCACAGGGTCATCAGGTGCAGCAGGGAACTTCATAGCTGTAGTTATATTCTCTCTTTCAAAGCGGGCATAGAAGGCGATGAGTTCATCTGGTAGAAAAGCATCGCTGCCATTTATGCTATTGGGTTTCACTTTGTAGGATGTCTTGCAGACCCTGCCAGAATTGTTGTACATCCAATGTCACCTCCAACTTTGTTCGAAATTGTCTTTTCACCGAAGTATAATATACATATACTCAGTGCAACTTTATTAGGTACATCTGTACACATGCTCATGAATGCAAGTATCTAATCAGCCAATCATGTTACAGCAACTCATGGCATAAAAGCATGCAGACATGGTCAAGAGGTTCAGTTGTTCTTCAGACCAAACATCAGAATGGGGACGAAATGTGATCGAAGTGATCTTAAATAATCATTGAATGATTATTCGTGCTAGATGGGGTGGTTTGAGTATCTCAGGAACTGCTGATCTCCGGGGATTTTCACACATGATTTTCTCTAGAGAATTGTGCGATAAACAATTCTCTAGAGAATTCATCTAGTGACCTCTTTGCTTGTGAGAGAGGTCAGAGAAGAATGGTCTGACTGTTCGAAGCCGACAGGAAGGCGACAGTAAGTGAAATAACCACGTGTTACAATAGTGGCATGCAGAACAGCATTTCTGAACACACAGCATGCCAAACCTTGAAGTGGATGGGCTTTAGCAACAGAAGTCCATGAACATACTCTCAGTGGCCACTTTATTAGGTACAGGAGGTGTATAAACACTTAGGAACTGTTAAAATAAACAATATATTGGGTGTGGAGACAGATTACATTTCTCACTGTCTCTTAACAAGAATGTTGTGAATCTCGATTGAAATTTGGCTGACCACTGCAATAGCTTAAAGGAAGTTCTCCTTGGGGTCTTCCGCATAGGTGCAATAGTTAGAAGAGCCATGGCCTCATAGATCCAGTAACTCTACTTTGATGCTGACCTCTGGCCTCATCTCTGTGGAATCTGCATGTTCTCTCTGTTACCATTTGGGAGTCTTTAGGATGCTTGGGTACCTTCCCATATCTTAAAATATCTGTAGATTTGGTAGGTTAATTAGCACCTGTAAATTGTCCCAAGTGTGTAGGTGACTCTGGATTCAAATGTAGAGACAATAAATTGGATTGGATTAAGATTAACCCAATTAGATGTTTAGTAATTGGGCCAAAATGCTTGTTTCCATGCTGTCATTCTATGAGTATGACCAAGAATTGATCCCATCATTGGCTCCTATGTGGAGCCCGGCATGAGGAAGTAGTGACAGATTCATCCCCTGACTCATTCAGTGAATCCTGGCTTCATAGCATGCATGCCTAGGTCCAAAATTTATCCACTTTAAATGGCTGTACACAAATACTTTATATCATTGTCACTTGGTGACAGACAATGTGTTTTGGCCCACTGTGGTTCAGTCATATTTGAACGTTTCTTTCTTTGTGTAATCACCACTGGCTCTACAATCTCCTGCTAATCATCAAAGCAACCTAATATCAATATTGTGGTATTCCTGCTCTTCCACTGTTGTCATTTTTCTAAAGTAAACTGCAGTTCTTGTTGTGTCTGTGCTCCAGACTTAATCTCCATTTCAGTAAAAGATGCAATCATTTTGTGCTCGGTGATTAACTTTCACCATTGCAATTATCATCTTTGCCCTCAGGACAAAAAAATTCCTTTTTCATGTTTCAGCCTTCCCATCATACTTGCCCTCTTTTAATGACAACCAGCTTGCTCATTCAGTTTCAACTAAACTGCACCTCTCCCCCTTACTGAGCCATTGAGCAGACTGTGTGCCTTCCCTCGCCCCAACTTAATAGGACTTGGCTCCCTTCCTGTCAGCTGCAGAACAGATCATGAGTGCTCCTTTACCTTGAGGAACAATTATTTTTCATTATTTAGTGATACAGCATAGAGTAGGCCCTTCTGGCCCTTCAAGTCATGCCATCCCCACAAATTCCAATAAACCTGATTAACCCTAGGCTAATCAGAGGACAATTTACAATGACAATTAACCTACCCAGTATGTACTTGGACTGTGGGAGGAAACCAGAGCATCTGGGGAAGATCCACACATTCATGGGGAGGACGTAAAGATGCCGGAATTGAACTCTGAACACTGCAATGCCCTGAGCTGCAACAGCATTGCACTAACCGCTACACAGCCGCAATGCCCGGTGTGGCTATGACTGACCACCTCCCCTCCCCACACAGCAGCAAAGTAGCAAGCAAGAAAATGTGATATAATTCTCAACTCACATAGCTCACACACCAGCAAAACGGATGTGCAAGTAAGTGAGAGAAATGAGCCTCCGTCGCTCTACCTGAGCAGTAGAATGGGATCTGACTTCCTCTCCCTCCAGACCTTCTTCCCTAACATTCTCACTCAGCGGCTGAGAGGAAATCCATGACTGAAGTAAAGAAATGGAGTAATGCTCTCTAATCAGAAGCAAAGAAAATAGATTCACATCAGACCAAAGAAATGTCCTCATTCCCACCATTGCTACTGCAGTGTCTACTTTCTTTCCCATTTTCCCTCATCAACTTACCCTGGAATCTTGTTTTTATGTCATGCTGCAGAGGCAGGCACCTTCTAGTCTCCACCTAGCCTATAGGAGATTGTTTGCAACTCAACACCTGCAGCCTATTTAAACCCAGCTCTCATCCATGGTTTTTGTTCACCCATCCAACCAACTGGCCGCAACTAGTTGCTCCTGGCCTTCAGTTACCCTATTGCTTGTGGTGTTTAGTATCTGTTCTCTCTTATTTTGTGGCCCCTTGTGCCTTGTTATTTTGTAGTTTATTATTAAAGCTATCGCTCACCACTAACTCATCTCCACTGCTCTGCTTTTGGGGCAAGCTTCCAATACATTTCCTACAGGATGAGTGAACTATCAATTGACCAAGCAGAGAATGTTTACCTAAAGGAAGTCGCTGGATGACATGAACACACGATCCAGAAGCAGCAGAAAACCAATGACCATCAACTCGCCACCCACTTCCAACCCTCCATCTTGATACACCAGCCACACAGCAGTTATCCACCCTACTGTGAACCCCCAATTTCAGTGCCTGAACGCTTTGCTGGATCCCCAACCTGATGCCCCAACTTCCTGTCGCAGTGCATCTTATGCTTCGAGCTCCAGTCATCTCTGTATTCTACAGACTGAGCCAAGACGGCCTCTGTCATCTCTTGTCTCTTGACTGGGCCTCCCCTAGCTGGGACGATAAAACTAACCTTCCAAAACAATAAATGTGAGGAATGGGCTGGGTTTTTGACCATCCGGGAAGTGGAAAAGGGATAGCAGATCTGATACGTCAAGGCTCATGCTCAGTGCTGGATTACACTGTGGAATTCAGGACCCTTGCAGTGGAGTGAGGCTGGAACTCAGAAGTGCTGCTGGCCTATTACCATCCCGGCCTCTCAAAGTGGCTGAAAGACAAGCCCAGCAACTTTGAAAGCCTCAGCACCCTGGACCTCCGTATTGACAAGTGTCTTATGGAATGGCCATCCAGATCATGAGCCAGAACTTCGGTTCCATTCCCAGAAACATTTCAGGCTGCAGGACCTTCACCATCAATGCCTCCAGAACCTGTGGAGTTAGGGAGAGTGCCCTTAACCCCCTAAGACTGTAAGTATCAGAGGAAAAACAACTTGTGTGTTTACTGCAGAGCAGCCAATCACCCACGCATCAAATGCATCAAATCCGGGAAAACGGACTGTGTGTGTGCAGCTTGGACCATAGCAGGCCTATCTCTCAGGCTTTCTGCATCATGGCCACTGACCCGAGATCACGTAGTGTCTGGAATGGTCAGAGCATGCACATAGCCTGTGCACATGAGCATCAGAGAGCACCACAAGTCCATCCAACTCCTCCTGGTCAACTCACCTAATACTCGCCTCATCTTGGGTTTCCCTGGCTCTCCACTCATGCCTGGTCAGCCAGTTCACTGTTGAGTTGGGGATCACCCTGTAAATCCGTGGATATGGCGGAAAACCCTCAAACTTATTAAACTCCAAGAGGAATACCACAACCTTGTCATCGTATTAAGTAAAGGGAAGTCAGCACCCTGTTGCCTCACAGACTACACAACTGCACCAATGATGTCCGCCTGGACACTACCCCTCCCCGAGGTTGTCTGTTCCCCCCTCCCCTCCTGAGACCCAAGCCATGAATGACTACACCGTCAAAGCTCCACTACACAACTTCATTTGATCATCCCAATCCCCAGCTGGTGCAGAATTCTTCATTGTCAAAAAGCAAGATAGAAGTTTTCATAGGGAACACAAGTGTATCTGCAGATGCTGGAAATAAATAAAAACACAAAATGCTGGCAGAACTCAGCAGGTCAGACAGCATCTATGGGAGGAGGTAGTGACGACATTTCAGGCCGAAACCCTTCATCCCTGCATTGACTACTGTGGACTCAACAAAATCACAATTAAGAACTGCTTCCCTCTTCCCTTGATAGATAGAACATTCGAAACACTCGGCAGGGCCCAAATATTCACCAGACAGGATCTACAGAGTAGCTTGAAGCTGATCCACATCTACCAGGGAGATGAGTGGAATACAGCATTCAGATCACCCACTGGCCACTACAAATATTTGGTAATGCCTTTTGGAATTTCTAACAGTTCAACCATTTTCCAAAGCTTCATCAATGAGGCACACCACACCGGTCTGTGTTCATCTACATTGACAACATCATCTTCTCCAATGAACCCCCCCCCCCCCCCCAAACCCCAAGACCATGTCTGAAATGCCCATTCAGTCCTTAAGCATCTCTTCGAAAATCAGCTGTACTGAAAGCTAGACAAATGCTAGATCCTCTTCCCAGGCATTTCTCTCCTGGGTTGCATCATTTCACACCAAGGGATAACCATGGATCCAGAGAAAGAGTGCACCAATGTTGAATGGCCCTGACTGTGCTCCCTCAAACAGCTACAGTGCTTCTTGGGCTTCTTCAACTTCTACTACCATTTCATCAAGAACTACAAGCAAAACAATTCTCCTCTCACCTCCTTTACTAAAGCATACACCTCACAGATAACCTGGTCTGTTGCTACGGACAACACTTCCAAGGAGCTCCAGAGATACTTCATTACTGCTCCTATTCTCCACCATCCAAACCTCAGCAGACCTTTTGTGGTAGACACAGATGCATCTGACATGGACTCCCATGCCATCCACATTCAGAGAGGGCAGGACAAGAAGACACATCTTTGTGCTTCCTATTCGCGCAAGTTCAACTCTACATGGAGTTATGGAGTAGGAGTCAGGGAGCTACTTGTCATTAATGGGCCTTGGAGAGACGGAGACATTGGCCAATGGGAAACATCAAGCCCTTCCTAATTTGGACTGACCGCAATAACTGCATATCCTTTCAAAAGACCTGCCAACTCAATCCACATCAAGTTTGCTGAGTCCTCTTCTTCAAATAATTCAATTCAACTTCACCATCTCCTATTGACTCAGCTCAAAGAACACCAAGGCACTCTGTTTCAACGGTTTGATCCAGCTGAAATGGAAATTGACCCTCAGCCCATCATTCTATCTTTCCAGTTCCTCACCCTAATTGTTTGAGACTTTGAGAACCAGAACTGCCAGGCCCTACAGCACGAGCCTGCTCCAGCCAACACACCTGAGAACTGCATGTACGTGCCACAGCCGTGAGCTCTGAGCCACTCCAGTGGGCCCACTCATCACCCCTCTCCAGGCGCACGATGGACTCTGGATTTTCTGTGAAATGATCATGACAGTGGTAAACTGTATTAGTAGTAGAGCTAATGATGTTTCAATCCCTATGAAAGTCGGCACTCTCGATGTTGGCATTAGGCTTGGAGTGGTGACAAGGAGGGTAGGTGATGCACCATCAATAACTCTGAGACGTGGGTTAAGGTAGGCTTTTATTGGCTGGAAGAAAGCACAAGCAGCAAGCGACCATCACACAACATCCTGGAGACTGAGGAAGGGTCTGTGGCTCCAATCACCTTTATACTGGGGTCTGTGGGAGGAGCCATGGTCTGTGGGAGGAGCCACAGGAGCAGTCAGCGGGGGGGGGGGTGTCCAGACAGGTATATGTAGTTTACCACAGTAGGTACCTCATTGAGGTCATTAGGTGGGTATCCTCCTTCTTTGACGTTTTGTTGATAAGCCCATGATGTTTCCAGAGGGCTCAATGGTGCTACCTGGCAGGGGTCCTACCTGAAGAAGGAGAGGTAGTGTTCTGTGCAGTGTGGGACTCAGGCCAGTAGCCTACCTTCCAGTGCCTGGGCTTCCCGGGGGGGGGGGGGGGGTTCTCAATGGCTCACAAGGAATTCCAGCTTGGAAAGCTGGGTTTTCATCCAAAAAGTTTTCCTCAGCGCAGGAGTCCACTAGTGCTAACAGAGGCAGGGACTGCTGGTTGTAATGCAAAGTGGCTTGAAGCTGCATCTGGGTTCGAGGGACAGAAAGGAACGTTGTCTGGCTCACCAGGCAGCTTTCTACTTTTGGCCAAAGGGGACATGTAGCATGGAAGTGGCCGGACTGGCCGCAATATAGACACTCACCCGCTCCCAATCTCTGGAGTCATTCTTTGGGGGAAAGGCGGTTCCATCCCAGCTGCATGGGTTCCCCTCCCGGGACGGTGGAAGCGGCCAAGCTGGGAGCTACTCTAGGAGCAGGAGGAGGAGAGAGGCTTGTTCTGGCAGGAGGCGGTAATGAGTGCGGTGGAGTGGCCAAAGGTGGTGGATAACCAGTTCTTTCTCTATGGCGTTCTCGGAGATGAACCTGGTTGCTGGGGAGATCAAGGAATCCAGGCTATCGGTGTCGTCTCTTGCTGCCAACTCGTCTTTCACCATGTCGCTGAGACCATTCCGAAATACCCCTGGAGTGCCTCATCGTTCCATCCTGAGTCAGCCGCTAACGTCCAGAACTCCACGGAATATTCGGCAACACTGCGTGAGCCCTGGCGGACAGTGAGTGGACACTTGGTGGCATCTTTACCACAGACGGGGTGGTCAAAGTTCTTTCTTATTTCCGTGATAAAGGTGGCAAAAGAAGAGCAGATATCTGGTTGGTTATCCTAAACAGCTGTGGCTCACACTAAGGCACCTTCCCGCAACAACCCCATGATGTAAGCAATCTTTGACTTATCCATGGAGTACGTGGATGATTGCTGTTCGAACACCAAGGAGCACTGAAGAAAGAAGGCTCAGTACTTCCCCAAATCCTCAGCACAGTGCTCTGGTTCAAGTACATGAGGCTCCCTGGGCGGGGGTGTTGCTGACACATGGGGGTTGCTGCTACAGGCTATCTGGGCTGGCTAGGCTGGTTTCCAGGAGTGGGTTGAGTGAAATGAGTGGATACCCAGTTCACCTGGTCACCAATCTGCGTGATGTGAGAAGACAGGAAACGGAGGTTCACCATGACCTCCCGGAGGAGTTGTTCATGCTGTCCCAGTACAGAATCCCGGCTGGCGAGGGCTTGTTGAAGGGTATTCGTGTCCTCTGGATCCACGGTGGCCAGATCATTCTGTTGCAATGAACGAGGCGAACCCAAACACGGGAGACAGGCACGGAGATTGAGTTAGGATGCAGAAGTGAGCGTGAGCGTTGAACAGCAAACAGGAGGAAGTGCAGGAAAGCAGGAGGCAGGCAGAACTTATCTTGACATGGAGCATAGAAAGGGAAGTGGCAGACAAAACTTTTCTTACCACGGACAGATGGAGTTACACAGGTAAACCTTGGTACTGGAGTAAACTTAGAATCCTTATCTTGACACGGAGAGACAGAGTTTCACAGGTAAACCTCGGTACTGGAATAAACTTAGAAAACTTATCTTGACTCGGAGAGACTGAGTTTCACAGGTGAATCTCGGTACTGAAGCAAAACTTAGAACACACAATCCTAAGCGGGCAGGAAACGTTAATTACCACACTGGCAAAACCAACAATCTGGCAACTAGTGGGTGCAAAGCCGGGGTTCTTATGCTGCAGGTCTTGATGAAATCCAGGTGTGCCGCCATCAAAGGAAATTAGGAGAAAATGGGGAATTAATGGTCAGAACTGTGGCACAATCAAAGGGAATTAGGAGAAAATGGAGAGTTAACGATCGGGACCGTGATAACACAGAAGGGTTTGTCTGAATTATCAGTGAGATAAACTGGTTTGCTGGTGGTGGCTGATGGCTGTGGTTGTCTATTACATTTCTGGACAGTGAATTGGAGTCACTCAGGTTGAGGAGCTGTGTATTTGAAAGGATTATACCATTGGAAAGTGACGAGATCTCATAAACACTCATGATTTGGCACCACTGTCTCTAAGGTTGTTGCCTGTTTGGATGGTGGAATTACGTCTTGAGGTAAACTGCCTCACGTGTTCTGGAGTCTAGCTACTGAACCACGCAGTACTGGCTGCATCAGAAAAAGAACACTGTCTAAATGTGCTTCAGGGGCAGGAAGAAGTCTTCAAGTGGAAGGGCCTGGCAAACTAGAGTTACAGCTGCAGAAATATGTAGAAAATCATAGAACTCCATGTTGTGAAGGAAAAGATGATGAAGTATTGCTACATTGCAATTAGAATTTTATGATAATCTATCTGAATGTGAAACTTGTGCTGAAAGGAGAATTAAACAGTTAGACCTAAGACCTTCCTGGTAAGCAATAAAGCATATGGGTGCTAAGGCAATGTAACTTTTATGATCTATAATTTTGCCACTCACCATTAATAAGGTTATAACAAAAGGAATGGACATGTGCGATATATTTCCTTTAATGCGTTGGTCAGAGTCTCTGTGGAACAGGGTGTGTGGCAAGAGGACATTTTAAGATACCTGACTTTGAAAGTATTTCTATTTCAGTGGGCTTGTAAGGTGATTAAACCTTGAAATGCCCTTCTAAACTGTGACAGATTTGCTGCCAGCATCCAACCAGTTTAGCAATCTGAAGTGACTTCTGGTAAATTTCTTTTGACCTTAATAAAAGTTGAAGATCTATTGTCTTTTAACACACATATGTTAAATATTTCAGGTATCAAAGACAGTAGCTGTAAAATGATATGTTTTCGAGATATTTTTGAGAAGTTCTTTGTGCAAGCAGAACCTTATCAACCCATGCTGCACAGAATACATGAAACAAACTGATATCAGACTTGTGAGGCTGGTGTTGTTGCCATTCTTAGATTAGTAAGTCTTAGAGATCGTATTTTGATTGAATAATATAGATACCCTGAAATCACACTATTACAAGAAAACATTTCTAGTCCTAACACAAATATCTTCATTAACTTTGAAATAAATGTATTAAGATGTTAACAGAATTGGTTCTCAACTTCGTATTACTTCAAGAAGTGGATTGGAATTTGATACCGAACATTGAAACTGCTACACAGGTGAAGAGATTGCCTTGTGAGAAGTGGTGTACAGATTGGTTCTATACTCATTTGAATTTTAAAAGAATAAGAGGTATCTTACTGAAATACACAAGATTCTGATAGAATTTGACAAAGTAAATGCTGGGATGATATTTTCTCACATTGAGATATCTATGACTTGGGCGGTCATGGTTCCAGTTTAAGGGGTCACCCTTTTTAGGATGAGGAGGAATTTATTCTCTCTGAAGTTTGTGAATTTTTATTATTCTCTACTCTAACCACGATGGAAATGGAGTCACTATTATGGCTGGAAAGATTTTGGGTTTACAGCATAGTAAAGGGTAATGGGGAACAGGCATAAAGGGGAGCCATGAGAGACTGTAGGTTGAGATAGACAGTATGAAGAAGTGCTTTGGGGTAGGGGGGGCAACAGCTGAGGGCAGATCAGCTACAATTATATGAGGTTTATGAAAATGATTCCAAGAATGAAAGACTCATCATATAAGAATCACTTGATGGGCTCTGGGTCTGTACTCACTGCAATTTAGAATGAGAGAGGATCCCATTGAAACCTATCTAATGTTGAAAGACCTAGACAGAGTGGATGTGGAGAGGATGTTTCCTATAGTGGGGAAGTGTAAAACCAGAGGGCACAACTCCAAAATAGAGGGGCATCCATTTAGAATGGAGATGAGGGGGCATTTCTATAGCTAGAGGGTGGGGGCTCTGTGTAACTCTTTGCCACAGGCAGCTGCGGAAGCTAGGTCACTGGGTGTATTTAAGGCAGAGGTTGATAGGTTCTTGATTATTCAGGACATGAAAGGTTACAGGGAGGAGGCAGGAGATTGGGGTTGAGAGGGAAATGATGAAATGGCAGAGAAGACTTGATGGGCCAAATGGCCTAATTCTGCTCCTATATTTTATGGTTTTATGTTTTCCTGTGGAGAAAGCTTGAGAGGCCATACGGTATATTCTACAGTGGTTCTTTTGATCTGCCACTCATTCAGCTACAAAATGGGAATAATTTATTGAACATATATATACCTGATTTGTCTTGTGACTTTTCATTGTAGTACATCTGACCTTGAAGGTTCTGTGTACTATGTTCTGACGTGATGAGTTGGAATTAATTATCTTTCAATGTCATGGTCAAGGCATTCAGAATAAATGATACCATTAAATTAGACCCTTTGCGAAATGTCCTTTGGGCATTGCATTACCTTAGTGTTATTTGCTATAAAAAGATGTTTTGATTTCATGATTCTGAAAGATTGTATGGAAATAATTTATTCTGTAAAGTACTTCCATGCTGTTACTACTTTTCATTTCTGAAAAATGTTGATTACACTTCATCAATTGCAACAATATATCTAGCATAGTTTATAATAAAGTATATCATTGTTATAGTTGTTATGAGCTTTTATTACAGCTTCATACCCACTGACTTCTCATCACTTCATGACTTAAAAAAGCTTGCACTGGAAACACTCAGATAGATGGATCTAAACAGCTTCAGAATTAAATTGACATCACATTGTGTGTTGCAGTAGAAAAAGGTGAATACATCTATGTGCTCATCCGTTAGCAAAACACGATATGGTTTCACTCCAAAATCAATACAGGTGCTCTAGCAGCTTCTGTGCATCTATTGAGTAAAGAGAACAAAGTTTAGTGCCTGTGCTTGTGAAAGGATCATCTGAAAATTAAGAGTTTCCTGACTTTGTTTTTCACATGTATCAATAGAGTTTCAGTCATATATTCCTAAAAATATTACAAAAGTAGTGTTTTTTTTAGCTATTGTAAAGGCCTTTTATCCACAGCAGCTGCATTGAAATAGTTGTATACACACTTGCCTACACGTCTGTGTGATGAACTTACAGAATGTCTCTTGAAGTTTTATATATGTAAGTAAAAAAGAAAGATGTCACAGAAAGCTGGAAGTTTGTGAAACAGCCCTTCAGCCCATTGTGTCCATGCCAACCATCTCAACAAATCAAATCTTTCCTCTTATATTCCTCTCAACTTCCCATGATTGCTCCACCCAATGCCATCTACAGTACACAAGGGGCAATTTACTGTAGCTAACTAATAAATGACCTAAAGCATCTTTAAGATATAGAGTAGGTGCAAACCAGCGCATGCATGGGAAACCCACACCCTCATAGGGAGAAGGTAGCACCCACAGAACAAACCTGGTCCTTGGAGCTGTGGTGCAGCAACCATGAGAAAGCATCTGGTCTGGACGTGTACCTGGCTGAGTATTGAAGACCTGTGCTGATCCACTGGCTGAAGTGTTCACTGGTATCTTTAACCTCTTGCTTTGGCAGTCTGAGGTACCCACCTGCTTCAAGCAGGCTTCAAAGATATCAGTGCCTAAGAACAACATGGTAACCTACCTCAATGAATATCATCCTGTAGCACTTATATCCACTGTGATGGAGTGCTTTGAGAGGCTGATTATGAACCATATCAACGCCTACCCGAGCAGTGACTTGGATTCACAACAATTTGCCTACTGAAACAACAGGTCAACAGCAGATGCCACTTATTGGCTCATCACTCAGTCCTGGGACATCTCAACAGTGAAGATGCATACATCAGGATGCTCTTCATTGACTACAGCTCAGCATTTAACACTATCATCACCTTGAAACTAATCAATAAGCTCCAAGACCTTAGCCTTGATCCTCACCTTCATTTTTTCAACTTGTATTGAATAAGGATTGTCAACAACATCTCCTCCACAACCACCATCAGCTTTGGTGCACCACAAGGGTATGTGCTTTGCCCCCTGTTCTACTCACTGTATATTAAGTACTGTGAGGTTAAGTACAGCTCCAGTACTATATTTAAGTTTACTGATAACACCACTGTTGCTGGCTAAATTAAAGGTGCTGATAAATCGGCATGTAGCAGGAAGATTGAAAATCTGGTTGAATGATGCCACAATTACAACCTTGCTCTCAATGACAGCGGAACCCAGGAGCTGATTATTGACCACAGGAGAAAGAAACCAGAGATCTATGAGCCAGTCCTCATTATGGGATCAGAGCTGGAGAGAGTCAGTAACTTTAAATTCTTTGGTGTTATCATTTCAAAGGATCTGTCCTAATAGCAGCACCTAAGTTGTCATTACAAAAAAGTTATTAATTACTCTTCGACCATCAGGCTGCTGAACCAGTGTGGATAACCCCACTCCTCTCAACACTGAACTGATTCCATAACCTATGGATAAAGATTCCATAACTTTCAAGGAGTCCACAGCTCATGTTATTTGTATTCTTTATTTACTTAACTGTTGATTATTTGTTTAATTTTCTATTTGCACAGTTAGTCTTCTTTTGAATATTGGTTGTCTGCCAGTCTTCCTTTGTAGTTTTTCATTGATTTTATTATATATCTTTACTCTACTGTGAATGCCTGCAAGAAAGCAAATCTCTGGGTAGTTATGGTAACACATACGAACTTTGATAATAAATGTACTTTGAACTTTGAACATTAAACTCTGAACAATGTCCCACTGAGATGCTATAGTGAATTTATGGCATTCCATGACCTTGGGTGGTTCCAATTACCTTTTACAACTTGGGTGTAAATATCTCTTCAACACACAAAAAATGCTGGTGGAATGCAGCAGGCCAGGCAGCATCTATAGGAAAAAGTACAGTCGACGTTTCGGGCCGAGACCCTTCATTAGGGCTAACTGAAAGAAGAGATAGTAAGAGATTTGAAAATGGGAGGGGTAAGGGGAGATCCGAAATGATAGGAGAAGACAGGAGGGGGAGGGATGAAGCTAAGGGCTGGAAAGTTGATTGGCAAAAGGGAATCAGAGCTGGAGAAGGTAAAGGATCATGGGATGGGAGGCCTAGGGAGAAAGAAAGGGGGAGGGGAGCACCAGAGGGGGATGGAGAGCAGGCAAGGTGTGATTGTGAGAGGGACAGGGAGGAAAGAAAAAGAAAGGGGGAAAATAATAAATAAATATATAGATAGATAGGTAAGGGATGGGGTAAGAAGTGAAGGGGGCATTAACAGAAGTTAGAGAAATCAATGTTCATGCCATCAGGTTGGAGGCTACCCAGACAGAATATAAGGCATTGTTCCTCCAACGTGGCTTCATCTTGACAGTAGAGGAGGCCATGGATAGACATATCAGAATGGGAATGGGATGTGGAATTAAAATGTGTGGCCACTGGGAGATCCTGCTTTTCTGGTGGACAGAGCATAGGTGTTCAGCGAAACAGTCTTCAAGTCTGCGTCGGGTCTCACCAATATATAGAAGGCACCGGACGCAGTATACCACACCAGCCAACTCACAGGTGAAGTGTCGCCTCACCTGGATGGACTGTCTGGGGTCCTGAATGGTGGTGAGGGAGGAAGTGAAAGGGCAGGTGTAGTATTTGTTCCACTTACAAGGGTAAGTGCTGGGAGGGAGATCAGTAGGAAGGGATGGGAGGGATGAATGTACAAGAGAGTCGCGTAGGGAGCGATCCCTGTGGAAAGCAGAAACTGGTGGGAGGAAAAGATGTGCTTGGTGGTGGGTTAAGTATCTCCATATAAATATCTCTTATTTATCTCAAAGGTAATTTTGTTGGAAATGCTCCTTTGAACTACTCTGGCTTAGTCTTATTAAAAGCACCATGCAAGATTGAATTGTTGTAGTTTTGCTATATTTAAAGCAAAATATAATGATATTACACATAGTTAACCCAAAATGCTATATTCTAAAGTGTCAGGAAATGTCGAGGAGGCTTGACCCAAAGGCGGAGCAGAGGAGTCGATTTAGCGGTGAGCGATAACTTTTATCATAAACTGCAAAATAACAAGCCATGAGGGACCACACAAAAAGAGAGAAATGATACTAAACACAACAAGACAGCAGGGACCTGAAGGCTAGGAGCAACTGGTTAAAGCAGGCTTGTTCAATCGGTGAACAAAGGACTGTGGATGAGAGCTGGGTTTAAATAGGCTGCAGGTGCTCAGGTAGAAATGAGTGACAGGTGACTCCTGTTAGCTGGATGGAGACTGGGAGGTGCCTGCCTGTGCAGGCCTGACAGAACCCCACATCCCCACCTACAGCCAGCACTTGGCATCCCAGGATGATCTGCATTGGTCTGGTTGAAATGATCAATAAGTGATAGATCCAAGGTGAATTTGGTCAGCAGCCAAGACCTCTCCTCTGGGCTTTACCCTTCCCAGTTGGCCAGTCACTGCACACCCCATCTATAATGATGTGAATCCATCAGCTGGCAAACCATGTACACTGGACCACTTCGATCATCCTTGGTTCCAAAGGTGCAGCCTCAGGTGGGTTGAGTGGTGCATAGACAATGGGTTTGAAGCAGGAGATATGAAAGGTAGGTTTGACCTTGAGGGATGGTGGCAACTGGAGATGGAAAGTGACTGGTCTAATATGATGGGTAATCTTAAGGGATCCACTTTACTAGGGTGTGGGAGTCAATGCACAGGGGAAGATATCAGGTTTACAGCCAGGCATGATCTCCAGGTTGGAGTAGTGTAGCTGCAGTTATCCTGGCAGCAATAGGTGCAGTTGGCATCTAGGATGGACCACCATGCCCTTTTCTAAGCATTCTGGCATCGGTGAACCAGGGCCCTGAAAGATGGGATCTCCACAGCTGGCTCCTCCACAAGGAACAATGGCGGTTGGTAGCCAAGAAGCATTTCAAAGGGTGACATACCTGTGGCAGAGGAGGTGTGGTAGATTGTGGGACATTTCAGCCCAGGGCAGATGCTTCTTCCCTGTGGGAGAGCTAGAGATGGGAAAGCATCCCCAGTTGCTGATTGTCTCTTTATGACAGTCCGCTGGTCTGCGGATGATAGCCAGAGGACAAGTTCACTGAGGTGCAGTGGAGGGAGCGGAAGGTTTGTCAGTAGCAGGAGACGAATTATGAGCCAAGTATGACACGATGCTCCGGGGAAGCTGTGGAGGTGAGCTATATGTTGGAGAACGTGGTCTGCAATTTCAGCCGCTGACAGAAGTTTGGGAAGAGCAGTGAAATGGACTACATGAAATGGGATCTGCATGTCTTGTTCCTCGACCTGGCCAATGCCTGTGGATCCGTTCCTCATTCCCTACTGTGGACTGCTTTTGAATTCTTTCAGGTGCCTGCAACAATAACAAATCTGTTAAAACATTACTTCCAGGATCTGCAAGTTTGTCTCACAACATCAGACTTCACCACAGCTTGGCAACCACTGGAAGTAGGCATCATGGCGGGTGCACCATCTCCCCATTGGCCTTCACTATGGCAAAGGAGCTCATTACCAGAGACTCAAAATGGGTTGCGGGAGGAAAATGGCTACAGTTTGGTCAACGGTTACCACCAAGACGAGCCTATATGGACAATATAACAATACTGACGACAGCTGTCCCCTGCACCAAGAGACTTCTGGAAAAGCTTCATCAAAACATCACATGGGTGAGGATGAAGATCAAGCCCAGCAAGTACAGAAGCATTTCCATTGTCAAAGGCCAACTCACGGATCAAAGATTTCATATTGATGGAACACCTGTCCCAACTGTTTCAGAAATGCCAGTGAAGAGCCTGGGTCGATGCTAAGCTTAAGGACACCGAGCAGTTTAAACAATTCAAAAAGGATACCATCATGTACATAGCTCGCATCAACAAGACCTTGCTGCCAGGAAAACTCAAGCTGTGGTGTTTCCAGTTCGGCATACTCCCAAGACTCATGTGGCCTTTAACAGTGTATGAAATCCCCATCAACAAGGTGGAAAAGCTCGAAAGAGTGATCAGCACACATGTGAAACAGTGGCTTGGACTTCCACGATGCTTAAGTCCTGTTGGACTGTACGGGAACGGCAAATTAGAATTATCAATTGCAAGCTTTGTGGAAGAATTCAAATGCACCAAAGCAAGGTTGGTCATTACCCTCACTGAATCTGAAGATACTGTTATTCGAATAGCGGACTCCATGTGGCAACGGGGAGAAAGTGGACCCCATCTGAAGCCATTCAGAGTGCTAAGTCTGCTTTTTGCTTCAGGGATGTGGTTGGCCAAGTCCAACATGGGACAGCCGGTCTCGGGCTCATCCCAAAGGCTCCTCAATGGCACAAGGCAACAGCAGTGCAGAAGAGACGGCTCGTGGTAGAGGAAGTGAGGAGACAGGAGGAGGCAAAGCGACACGCCAGAGCCGTTTCAATGTCCAAGCAGGGCCAATGGACTAATTGGGAGAGCCTGGATAAGAGGAAACTCAGTTGGCGTGACATCTGGGAGATGGAGGGATCTCAGCTAAGTTTTGTCATCAGAACCACTTATGACCTCCTACCCACACCCAGAACCTGATCCAGTGGTGGGGAGAAGACCCCACTTGCTCTGTTTGTCTAGCACCTGGATCTCTGAGGCACATTTTAACAGGATGCACCACGAGCTTCAGCCAGGGGCTGCATACTTGGTGGCATAACCAAGTTCTCAGACAGCTGGCATCAATCAGAGGCGAATCACCACAAATGTTCTCCCACAAACATCGGCAAGAAATGTTCACATCACACGGTTTGTACCAGCAGTCCAACCTCCGGAGCACCATATAACATCAAAAGAGGTAAGCATTCTGCAGGTTGCTCGGGATTGGAAAATGGGCGTGGACTTGGAAAAAAGCTTGTGTTTCCCCCAGACATGGTGGCTACAACACTCTGGCCAGACATGGCCCTGTGGTTCACAACAGCCAAGCTGGCATATGTTGTGGAATTGACAGTACCATGAGAAGATGGTGTTGAAGAAGCTTCTGTGAGGAAAAAGACCAAGTACTCTGAACGGGCAACTGAAACTGCCCAGAGCAGATGGAAGACCAAGATTTTCCCAGTAGAAGTGGGATGCAGGGGACTCGTGGCTACATCCACGACCAGTCTATTGCAGAAGATGGGGGTGAGGGGTTATTCACTCCAACAAGCAATCAAGTCCTTGTCAAATGCAGCAGAAGAAAGCAGTAATTGGATTTGGATTAAAAGGAAAGACAACAACTGGGCTGCAAGATGAAGACAGGAGGGTATGGAACTGAGGGTGGTGTATAGTTCTTGGTTACCCCTGGTTAAGCCGTCATAACCCCCACATTGACTGGTCCACCGGGAAGATGGTCAGCTGGAGTTCGTTCTACCATTCCTCTTGCCTACAATCAGCCCTTTCCCCAATGGAGGTCACCGCAAACTCATCCGCCTCTGAACCCCCCAACTTATCCAAGGTTCCAGTAGAGTATCACGATCTGGGACAAGTGTTTAGCAAGCAACTAGGTCTTTCCCTGCCTCCACGTCGCCCTTACGATTGTGCAATTGACCTTCTCCCCGAGTCCCTCTACCCACCAGTCGGCTGTACAACCTGTCCCGAGCAGAAAGGGAAGCAATGGAGGCTTACCTAACTGACTCTCTCGTGGCTGGCATTATCCAACCCTCATCTTCCCCTGTAAGCACAGGTTTCTTCTTTATGGGGAAGAAAGATGGCTCACTGCTCCCCTGCATTGAGTACCATGGCCTGAACAGCATCACCATGAAGAATAAAACTCAAACTGCCCAGATCCATGCACATTCATCCCACATTCCACATCTTCCAACTGAAACCTGTGTCTGTCAGCCCTCCTGCTGAGCCTCCTCTACCCGCCTGGATCATTGACGACTACCCAGCTTACACCGTCCGGCGAATACTGGATATGCGCCGCTGAGGCAGGGGTCTCCAGTACCTGGTCGATTTGGAGGGATACGGTCCTGAGGAGCACACCTGGATTTCCTGCTCCTTCATCCTAGACCCTTCTCTCATCCGTGATTTCCATTGAGAAAATCCGGACAAGCCTGGAGGCTCCCATTGAGGGAAGTTACTCTCATGGGCCCAACCGTTAATTCCCCACTTTCTCCTAATTCCCCTTGATTGTACCACGGTCCCAACCGTTAATTCCCCACTTTCTCCTAATTTCCCCTTGATTGTACCACGGGCCCAACCGTTAATTCCCCACTTTCTCCTAATTTCCTTTGATTGTACCATGGGCCCAACCGTTAATTCCCCACTTTCTCCTAATTTCCTTTGATGGCGACACTCCTGGTTTTCATCAAGACCTGCAGTATAAGAACCCTGGCTTTGCACCCACTAGTTGCCAGATCATTGGTTTTGCCAGTGTGGTAATTAACGTTCCCTGGCCACTTAGGACTGTGTGTTCTAAGTTTTGCTTCAGTACCAAGATTTACCTGTGCAACTCAGTCTCTCCGAGTCAAGATAAGTTTTCTAAGTTCAACTCCAGTTCCGAGGTTAATCTGTGAAACTCCATCTCTCTGTGTCAAGATAAGGATTCTAAGTTTACTCCAGTACCGAGGTTTACCTGTGTAACTCCATCTGTCCATGCTAAGAAAAATATTGTCTGCCACTTCCCTTTCTACGCTCCGAGTCAAGATAAGTTCTGCCTGCCTCCTGCTTTCCTGCACTCCCTCCTGTTTGCTGTTCAATGCTCACGCCCACATCTGCATCCTAACTCAATCTCTGCGCCTATGTCTTGCGTTGGGTTTGCCTCATTCGTTGCAACATGTGTACGCCCACCATTTTGGTCTGTCTAAGCAGAATGTGGTTGAAGTATTGCATTAAGGCATCCAACAGACTAGTGTGTAACTATATCAATATGCAAATTCATATTGGTTTCCTCACTCAATAAAGTGGCCTTAAACATACTGTCCTTATTATACTTCTTGGCAATAGATGCCAATCTGCACTTTTATTTCCACCTCTTCTTTATTCAATTCTTCTGTAACTTCAGTCAGACCTCTCCAAACACATATCACTTTAGATCAGAAACAGGTGAAGATTACCGTGTATATCGACAGCTATTTCTTGAAGGATATATACCCATCTATGAGAATTGTAGCATTGGACTATCTTAAACAAGCGTTCTGAGGCCATGTAGCTCTCATAACCTCCACACCAGGTCTTCTGCCTTTAGAGCTTAGAGAGCCTGCTAGTTTCCCACCAAATGCACCTATAGCATTCATGTGACTTGGCCATGAAGAAACCATTCCACTATTGCTGCCTCTAACATTCTCTGCTTGGATCCTGGAATTGTGGCCTGACCTAAACTGTCTCATATGTCATCTCCAGTCAGGCAACTACTCTGTGTGTCTCTCACAGTGTATCAAATACCTTCCCCTGGATTCTCTCACTCAACAGTCTACCTACTAAAGTAATCCAGACACCCAATATAAAATTGCCTGAAAGAAAAATGCACTTTGTTGCCAGGGTTTTCAGCCTGACCACATATTCACAGACATTTTCCTTTGGTCTTCAGTTGCATGTAACAAACTTGTGACTCTCAAAAATTTCTCACAGCTTTGCGTAAAAATGTCCTGTTTTTCAAGTTGTCTCCAAAGAATACTTGCATATACGAATACATAATGGCTGTTGGTTTCTAGGCCTCATATGGAGCCAGTGATCATTAATGGAGAATGTGTGGAGCAGGTTAAGACCTACAAGTATCTGGGAGTACAGTTGGACGAGAAGCTAGACTGGACTGCCAACACAGATGCCTTGTGCAGGAAGGCACAGAGTCGACTGTACTTCCTTAGAAGGTTGGCGTCATTCAATGTCTGCAGTGAGATGCTGATGATGTTCTATAGGTCAGTTGTTGAGAGCGCCCTCTTCTTTGTGGTGGCGTGTTGGGGAGGAAGCATTAAGAAGAAGGACGCCTCACGTCTTAATAAGCTGATAAGGAAGGCGGGCTCTGTCGTGGGCAAAGTACTGGAGAGTTTATCATCGGTAGCTGAGCGAAGGGCGCTGAGTAGGCTACGGTCAATTATGGAAAACCCTGAACATCCTCTACATAGCACCATCCAGAGACAGAGAAGCAGTTTCAGCGACAGGTTACTGTCGATGCAATGCTCCTCAGACAGGATGAAGAGGTCAATACTCCCCAATGCCATTAGGCTTTACAATTCAACTGCCAGGACTTAAGAACTTTTTTTAAAGCTATTATTAATGCTTTTTGAGTTAGTGATTTAGATGCATATCATATTATTACTGAGTTAAGTATTGTATGTAATGAGTTTTTGCTACAACAAGTGTATGGGACATTGGAAAAAATGTTGAATTTCCCCATGGGGATGAATAAAGTATCTATCTATCTATCTATCTATCTAATACTGCCTGACTCCTATCCTGCATCAGATTATTAGCTATAGGAATATTCATCTATGACTTATCTGTAGTCTTGTACCTTCACCAACACCAAACATTACCAGCCCTGCCAACAATAATATCCTCTTCTTGCATCTGACCACATTTCATTGTTCTGCCTGCTCCCTGGGAGCTGGATGATGTTGTTCATGCTAAAGAGAATTTCCACTTGCTTTATATACAGGGTAGATGACTGAGTCTGCTCACATGGCTTGAGCTTCTTCATATTGGTTTTTTTCTCTGCTACTTTTTGAAGCAGCACCATCCTACATTCAGTGCCAATGTGTCATCTTATAATGGACATCTAAGGCAAATAACAGAAGTAAAGCTACTTTAATCAATGCAGCAAACTCACAACTGAATGAAATTGGCTCACAAATGCACATAAATACTCAACAGCTATTTATTTTCCGCTCTAAAGGCCACTACTGTCCTATTTAAGCATTCTTTTTATAATCACATATTAAGAACTTAGAATATCAGAGGTCTACTCCATCAGCGGAAGGAGCTGGATGTGGTGCAGATCATGCTGCTGCTTGCGTCAGAGAGGCTTTAGAGGAGTGGGAGCATGAAGGAGGCTTGAAGACTAATAGCAAGAAATCATCTTAGTCACTTTTCTTGTGGTCTTAAGACCCTTTTGTACGTACATCATTGATTGGAGTGCTGCAAGTCTGATTCACTGATTTATTAGCAGACAGTAGGGGAGATGTGTGGCCTTGGTCAGAGCGAGGAGTAGGTCTCAAGCAACAGTGTTGCCTGTTTACAGCTGCTAGGAGAGAGGCTGTGAAGCTGGTATGCTTCACTAGGGGTGGTGCGGCATGGCATCCAGGCTGTGGTTGGTGCTGCCCCCCCCCCCCACCTATTATTTGCTCAGCCGAAGACAAGCTATATTGTGGTTGACTGCAGATTTCTGCAGCATTCATGGACTCAGGTTCTGAACTATTTTTTTGTGTGTGGCTGTACTTTACCAACATTGTATATGCGCTTGTTATCTTGTACACGCTATGTGTGTCTGTCGGTTCTGTGATTTGCACCTTGGCTGCAGAATAACACTGTCTCATTCCTCTGTATACATGGGTATTCACATATGGCTGAATGACAACTAAACTTGAATTGACTTGAATAATATTGGCTAATCAATCATCTCTTAAAGGTGCCCTGCACATATACATGCACCAAAGCCATCAACTTCCATCTTGATATTGCCTGACTCTACTACAACCTCAGCTCCTCAGCTGCAGAATCTGTGTCTTTGCTACCTCGGACAGCCCCCTCAGGATTGCTACCATACCACTGCCTTCCCTAAACCTCCCTTTTAAGATGCTGTGTTCTCCATTAACAACCATCAAGTAAGATTAGTTGCTGAATATTTGTTCTCCCGAACTTTGCCAAAATGTTGATATTTCATCATCTGCAAAAATCCCGTAAATACTTCTTCTGGCAAGACTTTTCAGAGCATTTAAGCTACAGGGACTTTTTTATAACCACCCACTTCTATGATTACCACTTTTTTTAACATATTGGATCTGGATTTCGTAGCAAAGTCTAATTGACATCTGCAATTATACTTTCAAATAAAAATAACATTCAAGGTTTTAATAGGCTTTCACCAAAATAGTTCTGAGCTCACAGATTCACTTAATTCCATTATTCAAGAATTCTCAAGCATTACTCATAGTTAAAGATAGAATTAAATAGCTGAAGTTGCAGACCTTCCAGCATTAGTACAAAAAAAGATCTTGACCTTTTCTCTCAATCGTACCTACAACAGGAAATCCTTGGATATGGTTTTGAATCAGATTGATCCAAGAGCCAATGGTTATTGTTCAAATGCAAAATGCTAATCTCAAGCAAAAGTTTTTGAAATACCACAAATGGCCTCAGGTTCCTTGTCGTTGAAGGATAAAAAACTGATTAAGAATATGAGTGGGCTTAAGTTCCTGCTTCTAATTGCTCATGAATTAAACATCTTTATTTCTTACCTTGGTCCCCAGAGCCCAGGACTGACTCATGCCACCCTTTCTCCATCTCAATGATTTTAAATTAATTTGGACCTCAATCCTCTCCTGGTTTGTAGTCAAAATCATTTGGGACAGGATGACAAGTAGACATTTTTCCTGTTGCTGCTCCTGCTATTTTTCTTCACTTTAAGTGAAGCAATCCTCTGAAACAGATGTATAACATTTACTTAAGCTTCCATTAAATGAACTGTTACCAAAGACCAAGGTGTGCTGTAAAGCAAACTGTCCACTAGTGTACTTTATGAACAAATACACTGCTGTCAGCTGAAAAGAATCAGCACACAACATTTGAAGTTGTCACATTCTTAAGTGCATATGTTTTACAAGTAAAAGAAGTAAGATACAAATGGAACTATTTTACACCATATGGAGACTTGCTTGGTTTTAAATGTTTTCATGTTAGCTTTCAGAGATGACTGAATTTAACTTGACAGAAGAATCGTGCCTTTGCTTCTCTTCAGTTTCAAAATCTTGAAGGTGCAAGGTGGTTAAGGCATGGCATTTATGGGATTGAATTGAGGCAGCTGGGCCCAGGCTTGTGAGTGGGAAATGAGCCAATGTTTGACTATTGCTGGAGCAGAGTAGGAGGCAATTTGATGTGGCAGAACTGAGGTGAGATGCAGTTGAGGTGATGGGACTCAGGCCTAGGCCTGAGAGTGTGGAAAGACCTAAAGTTTGATTGATTTAAGTGCCAGGCTGAATTAGAGGTGTTGGGTACAGGACAAATCGAAGAAGCGGGATCTGGGCCTGAGATTGTAGTGAAGTGGCAGACACTGGGTCTGAGAGTGAGAAACAATCTGAGGTTTGGACGACTTAAGCACCAAGCAAGACTGTGAAAGTTCAGGATATTGGTGACGGAGGCGAGGGATGGGCTCGTTCAGCTCCCTGCTCAGCGAGGTTTACTGTTCTTTACACTGAACTGAGGCTGTGGCTCCTGGACTGGCTGCATTAATAACTGTCTTTGTGGCTGTGGACACACTTTCATGAACTTCAGTTGTTTGCTTGCTTTTGGTGTTTGCATGATTTGTTCTTTTTTCTGCTTCTTTGTTTTGCGGCTGTCTTCAAGGGAGGCGAATCTCAAAGTTGTATATAGTATACATAGCTTGATAATAAATGTACTTAAATTCTGAATGTTGAACTTTAAAGTAAAGGACTGCTCATTGGATTTGATTATGGTCACTGCTTTCAATAAACACTTCCCCAAGTTTTCCGAAGTATTTGTCAGTAGGTCATTAAAGCATACCTAAATTATCAGGGGCACGAAGAGCTATTTTAAACCCAGCCAATGAATGAGTTGAGATTTCCAGAAAAAAAAATCAGCCAATGAATAAGATAATTTTGCTATGATATCAGCCAATGAATTAGGAGAGCTTTCCACACACACTCAGCCAATGAATGAAGTGAGTTCTCCCACAAAATCAGCAAAAAACTAAGGCACGTTTGCCACACAATCAGTCAATGAATGAGGGGAGTTTTTCATAAACACACTCAGCCAACAAGTGAGAAAAGCTTTCTCAACATTCAACCAGTGAATAAAATAAAATTTCCACGCACTCAGCTAATAAGTAAGATGAGTTTTTCTATACTCAGCCTTTGAAAGAGATGGACCTTCGCATTGACTCAGCGGGTCAAATGTAAAGTACAGAAACAAAATCCAAACTTGTAATTGCTACTGTTCTTCTGCTGACTCTTAAAATATTAACAGTTTTTAAAGATAGATGCATTCATTGCCTACACCAGGGTTTCTCCACAGAACCCTTGGGTTCCGTAAGAGGTCACTCAGGTTCCACGAGAGATTGAAAGACATAATTTTTGAACTTCACACTACGTGTAATGCTGGCACACGCAGTGGTGAGCAGTGACTGAGCAGCCCTGTTAACAATCTCGTTACAAGTTTCTCAGCCCAGTATGGCTGTGTGCAGCAGGATCGTGTTCACTTGGTTAAGTCCATTCTCAGTTATTGACACGAGATAGGGGAGGCTGTTGAGACTTGCTGAGCGTTGTATTGCATGGAGGGGAGGTCGGTAGGCTGAGGCCGAGTGCGAAGTGCGTTTTCCAAGCATCGAATGGACTCGCCCATTTTCAGTCTTTATTAATCTCTGTGTTTTACAGACATGTCTGAGGTCCAACGTGGCGATTTTTGAATTACAATCTTCTGAGTCATTTCACTGCACTAGAGCAACAGCCAACAGGAAGAAGTCCATCTTTACAATGAAAGCTACTTATCAATAGTTTTATGTGGACTGGTGATCCAGGTTGTCCTTTTCCATTGTGCCCAGTCTGTAGCAAACAACTTCCTAATGCAGCAATGGCTCCAGCAAAATTGAAAAGACATTTAACTACAAATCACATAAAAGTGCTGATTATTTTTAACAGGTACTGGAATCTCAAAACAAAAAGAGTAAAGTTTTCGTTAATAAAGACACAGTGAGTGAAAGAGTACAGGAAGCAAGTTGTTTAGTAGCTGAACTTATTACCCAGCAGAAGAAAAGTCACACAGTTGGTGAAGCCCGATAATGCCAGCATGTAAGATTATAGTGGGTAAAATGCTAGGACAGGGTGCAGTACGAGAAATTGAAAAGGTTTCATGCTCAATGGTAATGATAGCTGGTTCTTCACTTGTGAAGATCAGGAGGCAAGAATAGTCCCCAGGAGCGATGGCATGATCATTAATGACTGTAGAGCCCAATTTTGGATCTGCAGACTCTGGAGCAGTAGGGACACTGGAACAGCTGGGATGTGACACTTGTGTAGTAGAATCCTACCTGCATCTCCTCTTCTCTTCAGCAGTCATTCTTCTTGATTCCTCAAAATCCTTGGCTGCACCACGGATCAGCATTCTCCAGCAGTCTCTGACGCAAGTTAGTTTCTGCCGATATTTGGCTGAGAGAGCTGCTGCTTAAGTTGGTCTTTGTAACTCTTGCACAGAGCGCCACAATCTCTTTTACCGTGAAGTCTGGCTTTCGGTAACCTGGAGATGTCCATGCGAGATACATGGTCAGAGGCAACTGAGCTGGTTGAGCAGCAAAGGGGCTTCAATGCTTGGAAGCTGAGCCCTCTGCAGGACCTCGTTGTTGGAGACACGACCCTGCCAGCTGACACCCATGATGGAGCAGAGGCAACGCTGATGGAAGAACTCGTGAACTGGGTTTGCTTGCGGTACAAGACCCAGGCTTTGGAGCCATACAACCGTGTTGTGATGACGGAGCCCTACACACCTGGATTTTTGTGAACAGACACAGTCGGTAGTTCTTCCACACGCATTTCTGAAGGCACTTCTGGCTCTGACGAGTCTATTGTCAACATTCCTTACCACCGTAGCAATCTTGGAGATGATGATGCCCAGGTAGGTGAACTGCTGAACCGTGCTAAGAGGTAGTTGTCAATGGTGAGCCGAGATGGGTTGTAAACACCACAAAGAGGCTTCTGATGGGGGGGTCATTGTTTTCTTCAGAAGAACCATTAACCCAAAGGTCCTTGCAGCCTTGGCAAACTGACAGACTGCAACCTGTAGTGTATCCTCTGTGTGTGTGAGAAGAGCACAGTTATCCACATAAAGTACCTTGAGAATGGGCTCTTGCATGGCTTTTGTTCGCGCGAGAAGGCGGCCACCCTCAAACAGTATGAAAACTTGACTTAATGATGACATGTCACGTGATGCTGAGAGATTTTTTTGTGATAAACTGAAAAACATCAGTTTCTCTGTCCAAGTTGATGAGTCAACAGATTTCATCAATAAATGTCATGTTGTAGCTTTTGTAAGATTTGTAAATGATGGTGAAATTCAAGAAAACTTTTTCTGTTGCAAACAGCTGCCAGAAACAAGCAAAGGCTAAGATATATTTAATGTTTTGTCTTCATATCTGGAAACAAAAGATCTGTCTTGGAGGAACTGTGTTGGCATCTGTACTGATGGTGCCCCATCAATGGTCGGCTCCATGAGAGGTTTTAATTCTCTTGTAGAATAAGAAAATCCTGACATTGTCACAACACACTGCTTTCTTCACAAAGAGGTATTGAATCCAAAACCTCTTGCGGATGAAATGAAAAAAAGTTCTAGTTGATACTACAAAAAATAGTTAACTTTATTAAACAAAGACCAGTTCACTCGAGAATGTTTAAAACTGTGTGAGAACCTGAACAAAGAGCAGGCTAGTCTCCTGCTACATACAGAAATCTGGTGGTTTAGCAGAAGAAGAGTTCTCAACAGGGTGACTGAGCCGAAAGGTGAATTGTAGGAGTACTTTCAAGAGAATAGTAGGCCAGATTTTGCTGAGTGCTTTGAAGATGAAGAATGGCTGCAGAAACTCACCTACTTAGCAGGCATTTTTCATCATATGAACCACTCTTTGCAAGGCCCTGGAGAAAATGTTTTGACTTCACAAGTGACAAAATTTTTGGATTTAAAAGGAAACTGAATATTTGGAAAAATAATTTTTTCAAAAGGAAATCTTGAAATGTTTCCACTGCTGCTTGGGTTTGAGAGTGAGGAAATATGAGACTTATCGAAAACCACCTGGAAAAACTGCAGAACAAAATTGAACTATATTTTAGCTCCCTTTCAACACGTGTATGAGGACCCTTTCTCTGAATCTTCTACTCAGCTTGTGAACTTGACTTTGAGAGAAGAAGAAGAACTTTGTGAGATGCAGTCTGCTCGTGTACTCAAGATGAGATTTATTGACCTACCCCTGGACACATTCTGGATTTCTGTGAAAGAAGAGTATCCCACCATTCATAGGAAAGCAAAGAACATTTTGGTGCAGTTTTCAACTTCTTACATGTTTGAGCAAGCTTTTTCTTACTTAATAAACATCAAGGGCAAGGTGAAATCAGTGTGTGCTTATCTCAAGTTCAACCCAGAATTGAAAAAACAAGTTCAGGTTTCACATGCTAGGCCTATAAACCTGATCATGTCACTTTTTAAGAAAATGTTTTTTCAAATTCTTGATAAATTTGTATCTTAAGCTATATTTTCATTCATAATACTTTAAATTATGGTTTTAGTAACTATTATTCAACATTGTCATTAATTTTTTTATGTTGTAAATAGCATTAATTGAAGTCAATTTACAACTTTTATTTAAATTAAATCAACTGAGCCTACCTTTAGAAAAATTAAATAGCACTTTGGGTCAAGCCAGTTATTTAACAGAAATTTATTTATGTTTGCCTTATGGGTTTTTAAATTTATGAAAGTGAAAGAAAGAGATTAATTTCAAGAAAGGTAAGCTAAGCTTAACTACCTGGTTTTTTTTCAAGACAGCTTGTTGGCTAAAAATTCATTCTCTGCTCAAAAGCATATTGACAATTATTTTTGGATTATTATATCTACAACTTGCTGATCATGCTAATGTACCGTGAGCTGTAGATATAATAATTCATACACAGGGTTTCCCTGAGACATGAAATTTATTCCAAGGTTCCTCCAGGGCAAAAAGTTTGAGAAAGGCTGGCCTACATTATTGAGACAAATTGCACCAATGACTCATTACTAGTTCTGTAAGTGGAGTGTTGGACCTCTGCACTCACACAGTGCAACATGAGAGCATGAAGTTCACTGGCAAGGGAACATTGGTCTTTCCAGTGCATGACAACAAATTTATCCCATCCATGGCTGGTATATTGAGAGCATAGGTAAAGCTAACAAATAAAAATAGGTGCAATGCCATTATGCAATGAGAATATTTGAGCACTGCATAATAGTTGGAGTGAGGAGACAAAAACTTGTCAAATTAAGTTTAATGCTGGAAGGTGTGAGGTTATACACATGGGTAAGCGGAGTCAAAAGGGAAACTGTTATCTAAAATAAGGAAAACACTGCAACTTGGTGTAACACAGAGGGATTTAGCTGTTCTTGTGTAAGGATCACAAAAGTTTAGCAGGCAGCTGAAGCAATTGATTAAGAAGGCAATGACATGTCAGCCAATTTTCTACGTGGATTTGAAGTTGAGAGCTCAGAGGAATTGTTACAATTGTACAGAGTAACTGGTGAGGCCACACCTGAATTGCTATGCACAGTTTTAGTCAGTTTATTTAAGAACTTACATACTGGCACGGGAGGCAATCTAAAAGCGAATCACCAAACTAATTACGAAGGTGAGGGGATTTCCCCTCATGACTGGCTAGAGAAGCTGCACACTTTGAAGTTCAGAATTAAGACTGATCTTATTGAAATCTATTAGATCTTGTGGAGTCATAACAGAGTAGATGTTCAAGTACTTTCGTAGTAGGAGATCCTTGATTGAAGGGAATAGTTACAACATAAAAGGGTCATTATTTGATGTTGAGCTGCACAGGAATTCCCTCTTACAAATAATGATGAATCTCTGGACTTTGCTATCACAGAGGCATGTGGCAGCTAGGTTGTTGAAGAATAAAATGTAGATTCATGTTTTGAAAGTTTGAGAATTAATGGGTATGTGTAGAACTGACGCAGAAGAGATTAGACCAGGGCGGATCATATTGAACGGTGGAGCAAGTTTGAGGAAACTGGTAACAGATTTCCACTCCTATTTTCATAGGTTCTTTTGTGTTCTTGCACACTGTTCTTTTCATTTTATTAATAATATTTTAAATAAGTTGAATTTTATTTACATGAAGTTAATTTAAAAGTGCTATTAATTTTCAAAAAAATAAAGAATTTTACAACACACACAAAATGCTGGTGGGATATTTAGTGGACAAAGAATTATATTTTTACCTCCAATGTGTGGCTTAACCTTGAATAAGTGAACAACAGAACCACGGGAGCCTTGTGGTCACAAAAAGCAAGTTCATCCCTTGCCATCCAGCACAATGGTTGTGGTCCAGCACAATGCTTTTCTAGTAATTCATTTCCTCCTGAAGAAGTTAATGTTAATGTTAAAGACAAAAGATTCTGCAGATGCTGGAAATCGTACGCAACACACATATAATGCTGGAGGAGCTCAGGCAGCATCTATGGAGGGAAATAAATAGTCAACATTTTGGGCTGAGACCCTCACCAGGACTATTAATGTTACAGTGTTTAAGTTATATTTAAAGAAAACAAGATTATAACCTTCAGTCCCCAGCCCATATGCCAGTCCTTTGGAAGTGTGGAATCATCATATTATTCCTTATGGGTCATGTTGGAATGCAGATGATGTTGGCTGTTTGAAAATCTCATCCTAATAGTTATTTCTCATAAATGAATCAAGATAATGACCAATTGTATCTGCACTCGGTCTCTAGACACATGCATTTGCCAGCAGTATAATTGAATAGCAAAGGAAATCTCAGCCTATAGTTGATTTATTTTGTTGTTTGTTCTTTAGCCAAATAAGACAAATTGTAGCATCCATACTTTGGCTTGGATTTTTATCAGCTGACTCAGAACAGGCTGTGATGAAATCTGGCAGTTCCCCAATGCTTGTGGCTCAGTTCCTTCCTGGACAGTACATCAACCCACTGAGACATCAAAACAACTAATAAGCCATTATAATGTGCCATATTCTTCAAGTAATTTGTAAAGCCTTTAGTATTGTTGGCAAAAGAGAACTCTTCTGTTATAGTCACGATTACACCTTATCTTGCCTTATTTGCATTTATCTTTATAAACTGTTAGACCAACATAAGCAACTCCTTGTGCGTGTCTTGTTTTTATTTACATACTGAAGAATGAGGCACTGAATATAAGCTTTAAATATATAACAAGTAACTTCACATACAGTATATAAAGAATAAAATAGAGGCAAAAGTAGGCATAAGGCTACTGGAGAGGTAGTAATGGGGAACAAGGAAATGGTGGATGAATTGAAAAATATTTTGCGTTAGCTTTAAGGAAGAAAAGAAAAACAGAAATTCACAGCAATCTGAGGCAGAAATGACTGTAGAACAATTACTAATAAGAGAAGCTTGGGAAGCTCAAAGATCTGAATGTGGATAAGCCACCTGGACCAGATGGACTACAACCAGGTTTCTGAAAGATGTAGCTGAAGAGGTTATGGAGGCATTCATATTGATTTTTCAAGGATCAGTAGATCCTGGATTAATTCCAGAGGACCGGAACATCACAGATGTCACTCCACTGGACTTCAGTGGTTGGAAGGATATTAGAGTCCATTATCAAAGATGAGATTTTGGGGCACTTAGAGGCACACAATAAAATAGGCCAAAGTCAGCATCATTTCCTTAAGGGAAAATCTTGCCTGACAAATGCATTGGAATTCTTTAAGGAAGTAACAAGCAAGATAGACAATGGAGAGTCAATGAATATTTACTTGGAATTCCAGATCTTCAGAAGGCCTTTGACTACCTCAAAGCCAGAGTCTATTTCCCAGCTTGGAAATGGCAACTATGAGAAGGCACAATTTTAAGGTGACTTGGGGAAATTATAGTGAAGATGTCAGTGGTAAGATGTTTTTTTTACACAGAGAATGGAGGGTGTGTAGAACACCCTGTCAGGAATGGTGGCAGAAGCAGACACATTAGGGGCACTTAAGAAATTCTTAGATAGGCACAAGTATGATAGAAAAATGGAGGACTACACAGGAAGGAACAGGAAAGAGCAGATTGATTAAAAGGTTGGTACAACATGGTGATCGAAAAGGCCAGTACTGTGCTGTAAAGTTCTATGTTCTAAGGAACCCCACATGAGGCTGCTAAACAAAATAAGAGCCATGGTCTTTCAGGAAAGCTACTCACATGGATAAAAGATTGGCTGACTGGCAGAAGGCAAAGAGTGGAAATAACAACGGCCTTTTATGGTTGGCTGCTGGGAACTAGTGGTTTTCCACAGGGGTTGGTGCTGAAATTGTTTCTTTTCACGTTGTATATTTTAGATGTTTGAATGTTTGTGGATCATGCAAAGGTAGGTGGAGGAACAGAAGGATTTTGAGGAAGCAGGAGAATGGGCAAACAAATAGCAGTGGAAGTGTGTGGGTATACACTAAGTAGAAGGAATAAAGGCATAGACTATTTTCTAAATGGGGAGCAAATTCAGAAATTTGGGGTGCAAGCTGACTTTGGAGTCCTAGTGCAGGATTCCCTAAATGTTAACTTACAGGCTGAGTTGGTAGTAAGGAAGGCAAATGCAATGTCAGCATTAATTTCAAGAGGACTAGAATATTAATGATGTAATGCTAAGGTATTGATCAGACCTTATTTGGAGTATTGTGAGCAGTTGGGCCTCGTTTCTCGGAATGGATGTGCTGACACTGAAGTGTGATTTACATTCACTTCCTAGATGGGGGGGGGAGGGGTGGGTTCTCGTGTTTTTGCCAAGCTTGCTTTCTGAACACAGCAGCTGCCACTTGTAAGATTAAGCGGTTGTAGGTAAACTTCCAATTAACATTGTTTAGCTTCTGGTCATAAACGGGAGCCATTTTTCAGTTCCTAAAATATAAATGGAAAGCAGTAATTAGTTAAGGCAAAATAGTGTCTACAGAGCAGCTTTACAAACAAGCAATGTATATAGCATTGTCTATAGAAGTAGACTGCGAGCCAACAACATCTGTCTTACTGGTGCAGTATAAGACAATGAGTTATTTAATTTGGCTTTTTTCAAAGCAGATAACGCTGGCTAAGTTGATTTGTTCAGAGAAGCTTGCAGACCAGATGGATAATATTATTTAGTGTATCAAATAACTGATGTGTTTATAGTTGGCTGTTTTATATACTCAGAGAAGTTAGTTTCACAGCATCAACTGTGGGTAGTTGGGAACTAAGTCTCCAAAAAGCTTCCAAAACTTTTGTGTAAAAAGGGTATCTGTGGAAATTTGTGGAAATCTGTGGAAATTCTGTGAAAACACAGAAGGGGCAAAGAAGCTTTATAAATGTAGAGAACAGTTCAAGCTGATTAGGAATGGAGTAACAAACATCAAAGAGCATGAAGGAAACACGGGGTGAACTATAATCCATTCCTCTGGCTTTGATTTCTGTGACAGACGATTTGTTTGTTCATCTGCATCATTTGTATGTCATTTTAATTTATAGGAATTGTACCTGTGTTTTGGAAATGTTTTGTCTTTTAGAAATGGTTTGCAATTTGGAATTGTGTTATAAGATAGAAATCATCGATGGGTCTTAAATGTGTTTTTAAAATGTTGTTTGGATTTAAACATATATCACTGAAGATAAATGTACTGTGTTTCAAACGATTTTATTAGCTGAATGTGTCACCTCCTTTGTAGGCAGGGACAACCCACTGCTCAAATAGTGGGTATGGGCAGCTAAACTCACCAAGGAGAATAAGCAGGGAAGTGAACTAGTCTTTAAAGATTGAGTAGTTGTAGTAACATCTCCAATTAGTGAGAGTATGTGTGGCTATTTATATCTGATAAGGCCTTAGTTTGATTTTAAAAAGTTGCAGTCAGCAAACCCAGTACCATCACAGAAGAGAGTCCAGAGGATATTTCTGGGAATGAAATGGTTAACATGTGAGGAGTGGTTGATGGCTCTGGGCCTGTACTTGCTGGACTTTAGAAGAATAAGAGAGGTTCTCTTGGAAACCTCCTGAATGCTATCACCTATTATAAAATAAAATAGGCAACAGCAGGGCTTTGTTTCCAGATATTCTTGCTTTGGCCATCAAAATTTGCAGGAATGTTCATTAAGTCCCACAGCCCGCGATGATCCTATGATTTCAGTCTCTGAGACTGACATGCATGAAACCTTCAGGAGGGTGACCCCGTGAAAATTATCTGGCAGAGATGGGGTACCTGGCCAAGTACTAAAGATCTGTGCTGATCAATTGGCTAGAGTATTCTCTGACATCTTTAACCTTTTGCTTCAGCAGTCAGAGGTATCCAAATGCTTCAAGCAGACCTCACTATTCCAGTGCCTAAAAAGAACCTGGTAACCTGCCTCAATGGCTATTGTCCAGTAGCACTTACATCCACAGTGATGAAGTGTTTTGAGAGGCTGGTGATGAAACATACCAACTCCTACCTGAGAAGTGACATGGATCTGCTCCAATTTGCCTACTAGCACAAGAGGTCCACAGCAGATGCCATCTCATTGGCTTTTAACTCAACCCTGGAACATCTGAACAGCAAAGATGCATACACTGGGATGCTCTTTATCGACTACAGCCTGGTATTCAGTACCATCATCCCCACAAAACTAATCAATAAGCTTCAAGACCTTGGCTTCAATATCTCCTTGGATCTTCAATTTCCTCACTTGCAATCTCAAACCAGTTTGGATTGGCAGCAGCATCTCCTCCACAATCTCCATCAACACAGGTGCACCACAAAACTGTGAGCTTAGCCTCTTGCTCTACTCATTTTACACTTATGACTGTGAGGTTAAGCGCAGCTCCAATGCCATATTTAAGTTTGCTCATGACATCACTGTTGTAGGCCGAATCAAAGATGGTGATAAAACAACATATATGAGGGAGATTCAAAATCTGGCTGAGTGGTGCCACAGCAACAACTTCTTACTGAATGTCAACAAGACCAAGGGACTGATTATTGACTTCAGGAGGAGGAAACTAGAGGTCCATGAGCCAGTACACATTAGTGGATCAGAGGTGGAGAGGGTCAGGAATGTTAAATTCTTCAGTGTTATCATTTCGGAGGACCTGTACTGGGCCCAGCACATAAGTGCAATTATGAAGAAAGCACCGCAGCACCTCTGCTTCTTTGGGAGTTTGTAAAGATTCAGCATGATATTCAAAACTCTGACAAACTTTTGACTGGCAGCATCACACCCTGGTATTGAAACAGCAATGCCCTTGAATGGCAAATCCTACAAAAAGTAATAGACACAGCCCAGTCCATCACAGGTAAATCCCTCCCCATCAATGAGCACACCTACATGAAGCATTGTCACAGGAAAGCAGTATCCATTATCAGGGACCCCCACCACCCAGGTCATGCTCTCTTCTTACTGCTGCCATTAGGAAGAAGGTATAGGAGCCCCAGAACTCATACCACCAAGTTCATGAGCAGCTATTACCCATCAGCCACCAGGCTCTTGAACCGTAGGGGATAACTTCACTCAACTTCACTTGCCCCATCATTAAAATATTCCCACAACCTATGGACTCTTCATCTCATGTTCTCAATATTTATTACTTATTCACTTTAATTATTATTTCTTTCTTTTTGTATTTGCACAGTTTTCTTTTGCACACTGATTGAAAACTTATGTTAGTGTGGTCTTTTATTGATTCTATTATGATTATTATATTATGGATTTATGGAATATGGCCACAAGAAAATAAATCTCGGGGTTGTATATGTACTTTGATAATAAATTGTCTTTAAACTTTGAATATTGAGAGCCCTATAAAAAGTGGATATGTAGAGAATGTTTCCAGTAGTGGGAGAGCCTCAGTGGGAGGACATTGCTTTAGAATAGAGATGATGAGGAATTGCTTTAGCCAAACGGTGTTGAATCAGTAGAATTCATTGCCACAAATGGCTGTGGAGTCATTGGGTACATTTAAAGCAGAGGTTGATAGGTACTTAATTAGTAAAGGCATCAACGATTATGTGGAGAAAGCAGGAGAATGGCATTGAGAGAGAAAGTAAATGCAACATGATTGAATGGCAGAACATCTCGATAGGCTGAATGGTCTAATTCTGCTCCTATATATCTGGTCTTTTGGGCAATTCACATTTCTAGTCGAGACCCTTCATCTGGATTCAACCCAAGTACTCGACTGCCCACTTCCCTCCACAACTGACACCTTAACCCTTGAATTCCTCCAGCAGTTTGTGTGTCACTCGATTGCAGCATCTTCCGATTCTTACGTCATCAATTCTAGCTTATGCTTAGGTAGAGTTATCACTCAAACTCTTGACCAATCTGGAATGAGGTCAGTTTTCATATGTACGTTGTCTACACTTAGTTTAGATCAGGTAGGATACTGGCATGGAACATGCCAAACTGATTTATATTGCATCAGATAGCAGGCCAAGAGATGCCTAGCTTTAAAGTGGTGTATGAAAATGTTTTCCTCTTCTCTATTTCCATCTATTGTAAGGAATTTACCGTGGCTAAAATTGCCTGTGGCTAGTCAATAATTTCTATTGGATGCCTGTTCTACACAACAAAAGCAGACATTGTAATGCATCCAAGGACAACAGGAACAGGTGCAGAATGGACATCAAAACCACAAGTGATAAATATTTATGATACTTCTATATCTGGAAGATTTGAGAAGGGATCAGGAACTTTTTTTGCTGTGCGGGTGTTTTCAATAAACCTTACTTTCTAATATTCCAGATTAATATCCATGAGGATATTTCCTAAATTTAATTCACCAGGATTTTGTTCCCCAAGTTCTTTTTTCAGGCCTGTAGACTTCAAATGACATAATGATCTATTTTGACAATACTCTTGAGTAAAACTAATTTTACAGCGTCACATTTAGCTCATAAATGTCACAGGAAAGGTCAGACTGATTTTAAAATTTAATACAATGTCCCTGTTGAAATAAAACCATGTTATTTATAAAAGAATGTGACATCAAGGGTATTTTCGGGCATGCTGGGGCATGCACGCTGTAGCAAATGGACAAGAAGTAATGGCTGCTGACCTTTGCTGGTCTGATAGCAGTGTACTTTATACAACAGTCAATGCAGAGGGATATCCATGCACAAGAAAACGTGAGTCAACTTATGGCAGGTAGTTCAAAAAGAATCCATTGATGTTCAGCTGCTGTCAAGTAGGTAAATTTGGGATTTTAATGGACCTGCTGTAAGTCTGGGACAATGAACCTGTCAATGTGGCCTATTGCTGAACTCCACAGAGCCTACCAGTGAAGTTTGGCCATGTGATACCGGGTCTGAGTAGAATTGGAGAGATAAATTCCTACTCATCGTGGCCTGGAGAGTAATAGATAAATAATAACCAGTTTTTTAATAAAACATTTTCAATTAACCTTGGTAATTTTATGTATTTTTAGATTTTAAGATATCTATTTAAAATAAAATTTACTTTTTATTTGATTCAACCATCTAAGAACCCTTGCAATGCCTTATTAATTTTTACAGGAGGAGTGGCTCTACTCGAGCCTCACCTCCTGTCAAACCTGTCAGAGCATTTAGGGGACAAGGTACAGTACCTATAGCTTGATTGTCCCTGAGGCCTCTCCAGATACCTATCAGGTGCAGTGGATCAGCATTTTCCAGCCCCTTACATCTGGCCCAGATGCAGGGGCATGTGGATTGTGAGGATAACATGCAGCTGTTAGCCCATGTCAATTCAGCTTCAGGTTCAGACATTCACAAACCAAATCCAAGTGATATAAACTGATTGATCTAAAGTTAGACTGCCAAAGGGCTACAATAGGATTATGAAAGTTGGTCACTGAAAACTGGGTGTAAGAATAATGAAAGAGATAGAGCCAAGGAACACTCATTCTTGGGGGCTGAGAGCTACATCTGGACTGCTGAGGAGATTGATTCAACAGCTCCTTTTAAGCAATATATTTAACTTGTACTTTTTTATGATGGCTTTGAGCAATCACTTTAAAGCTGACTGGTTAGGACCTACACAAACTTACTTATAAATGTGCTTTTATGTATTGCACTGCCTCATCATAACAAGAAAAACCCACTTTTTGATAGACTTCATGAAATAGGTGTTAAGACGTCACATCTATCCCTACACATAGAAACTTAATGCCAGCTCCAGAAATGAGTTCTAGTTACCTATAGTTCATTAAAATGGCTGATGGCACACTGCTGGTACAAATATGCAAAAACATCCTCTGAATCAGATAGCTTACAGATATTTATCACTGAAATTTCACAGCTCACGATCAAGGAATATATTTGCATGAATTAAGTAAAACCTGTGGCATAATTAAACTACTTTGTGACATTTATGTGGCTACTTCAATTTGGGTGACAACTAATTTGGCAATAAATCTATCATATTATATCAATGTAAACTGTAAAGTGAATTGAAGAGTATATTTGCCGACATGCATAATGGGATCATAGAGAGAAAAAGCCAATCAAGTTAAATAAGTTTGGCTTCAAATCTCAAATATATTGTGAAGTGGAAGTTCATAATAAAAGGATATAAAATAATAGTCTTTAAAAATTAATTGAACTGAGAGTTTTATTCCTGCAGTACTCCAGTGAGGGGTAAGTGTCTTTAGGAGTTAATGGGAGATTAGAAAATGGAGAAATAAAATCGAGGGCAGAGTAAATTAACCAATACATAAATACCCACTCATTTCCCTCAATCTGAGGAAACTGGAGACACAGTAAACTGACCAATACTTAAATACCCACCCTCAATCTGAGACTGTTGCCATCCCACCTCAAAATAATGACAGTTTGATCTCTTCTTTACATTGGTATCAAAATCTTATACATCACAGCAAGATTGATATGTATATATTCAATTGCTTAAATCAACAAATCTTTCCAGTCTCTAAAAGCATTAACGTTAATCTTTTATTACTGCCTAAGTCAATTTTAATCAGATCAAAGACCTCGGTATTGCTCTAGTTCTCAGACTAAGACTCAAAATGCTTGATTACATGGAAAGCTTTTTGAGTAATAATATACCTACAAAGCAATAAGCATTTGTTTACATTCCGTTAGTTAGCTTTAGTCCAGGTCAAGTTCACTAGAATTTCAAGAAAAAATCCTTAATGTTGACAATTTACTAACATGAATATAATTAGAAAAGGTGCCTATGTCATTAAAGGAAAACAGTACTCTACTTCTTGGTGAATTCTCCTGATACAAATAGCCAGTTTCTAGATGTGAGAAACTATTATCCCTGCCCTATTGACATGAGTAGCAAAAGTATTATTTTGATTCACTTTCAAATAGTAGCTGTCATCAGTAAGATCATCCACATTACCCAGCTCAATATGCCATGCAAAATTGTAATGGGTGTCCTTAAAACTGCTTTAGAAATTTGATGATTGTGACCTGCTGCATGTCTCCATTCTCTTCCGTGTGTATCCTACATTCTTTTAGTCATTCCTTGCATCTCCCATGCTGGGTGAGTCATTCTGTGCCTCTCCCTGCTGGTTATTCTGTGCATTTCCCCATGTTCTGTTGGTCATCTTACTTTTCTTCCCCTCTGCTGGGTTTCTGTGCGTTTACACATATCCCATTCATTTTTCTGTCTTCTGTTTATCATTCTCTATTACTCCCCAAAATCTGTCATTCTGTATTACTCCCCATACCCTGTCATTCTCTATTACTCCCCAAGCCTTGTGATTCTGTATTACTCCCCATACCCTGCTGTTCTGTATTACTCCCCAAGCCCTGTCATTCTGTATTACTCCCCATACCCTGTCATTCTCTATTACTCCCCAAGTCTTGTGATTCTGTATTACTCCCCAAACCTTGCTGTTCTGTATTACTCCCCAAGCCCTGTCATTCTGTATTACTCCCCATACCCTGTCATTCTCTATTACTCCCCAAGTCTTGTGATTCTGTATTACTCCCCAAACCTTGCTGTTCTGTATTACTCCCCAAGCCCTGTCATTCTGTATTACTCCCCATACCCTGTCATTCTCTATTACTCCCCAAGCCTTGTGATTCTGTATTACTCCCCATACCCTGTCATTCTCTATTACTCCCCAAGCCTTGTGATTCTGTACTACTCCCCATACCCTGCTGTTCTGTATTACTCCCCAAGCCCTGTCATTCTGTATTACTCCCCATACCCTGCCATTCTGTGTTATTCCACATTCTCTGATGTTACCCCTGGTGAACCTTGGATAATAAACTCCGAATAAGAGATTGATTATTCCAGAATGGACTGAGTATGTATTTCTTCACCTGGGTGAACCTTTGGAATTTCCTTCCTAAGATGGCTTTGCTGCTGAGTGGTTGAATGGTTTACATATTAAGGGAAAATAGGGGATATGGGTAGAAAAGACCAGAACAAATGTCATGATCTCAATAGGCGTTGAAATAGGTATGAGAGGATGTATGGCCTACTGCTGATTCTTTTTCTTGTATTCTTATATAATTCTGTTGCTACACAGTTATGGATGTAGTGATCAGTACTAAGGCATATCAGAGCTCCTATGCCTGGTTATGCATCTACACTTGAATACTATCTTTTCTTCCTAATTTTTTTCAGATGTTTCGGTCTATTAGATTCATAGAGTCAAAGTCATAGAAAAGTACAGCATAGAAACAGGCCATTTAAACTGTTTACTCCCATTGAGCTACAACGTGCCCATAGCCTGCTGTACCCCTACCATCCATGTATCTATCCAACTACTTTTCAATGTTGAAATCAAAATCACATCCAACACTTGTGCTGGCTGCTCATTTACACTCACACCATGCTCTGAGTGAAGAAGTTTCCTCTCATGTTCTCCTTAAACTTTTCACCTTTCACCCTTAACCCATGACCTCTGATTGTAATCCCACCCAACCTCAGCAGAAGAAGCCTGCTTGGATCTACCCTATCTATACCCTTCCTAATTTTGTATACTTCTATCAAATTTCCTCTCAATTTTTTACATTCTATGGAATAAAGTCCTAGCCTATTCAATCCTCCCTTGTAACTCAGGTCCTCCAGACCTAGCAACATCCATGTAAATTTTCTCCGTACTCTTTCAACCTTGTTTACATCTTTCCTGTAGGCAGGTGACCAAAACTGCACACAACACTCCAAATTAGGCCTCACCAACATCTTACATAACTTCAACATAGCATCCCATTTCTTGTACTCAATACTTCGACTTATGAAGGCCTATGTGCCAAAACTTTCTTTTATGATCCTATCTATCTGTGATGCTACTTTCAACAAATTATAGACCTGTATTCTCAGAACCCTTTGTTCTACCACACTCCTCAGTGGTCTACTGTTTACTGTGTACGACCTACTCTGGTTGATCCCACCGAAGTGTAGCACATCACTTGTCTGTATTAAATTCCATTTAGATAGATAGATACTTTATTCATCCCCATGGGGAAATTCAACTTTTTTCCAATGTCCCATACACTTGTTGTAGCAAAACTAATTACATACAATACTTAACTCAGTAAAAAAATATGATATGCATCTAAATCACTATCTCAAAAAGCATTAATAATAGCTTTTAAAAAGTTCTTAAGTCCTGGCGGTAGAATTGTAAAGCCTAATGGCATTGGGGAGTATTGACCTCTTCATCCTGTCTGAGGAGCATTGCATCGACAGTAACCTGTCGCTGAAACTGCTTCTCTGTCTCTGGATGGTGCTATGTAGAGGATGTTCAGAGTTATCCATAATTGACCGTAGCCTACTCAGCGCCCTTCGCTCAGCTACCAATGTTAAACTCTCCAGTACTTTGCCCACGACAGAGCCCGCCTTCCTTACCAGCTTATTAAGACGTGAGGCGTCCCTCTTCTTAATGCTTCCTCCCCAACACGCCACCACAAAGAAGAGGGTGCTCTCCACAACTGACCTATAGAACATCTTCAGCATCTCACTACAGACATTGAATGACGCCAACCTTCTTAGGAAGTACAGTCGACTCTGTGCCTTCCTGCACAAGGCATCTGTGTTGGCAGTCCAGTCTAGCTTCTCGTCTAACTGTACTCCCAGATACTTGTAGATCTTAACCTGCTCCACACATTCTCCATTAATGATCACTGGCTCCACATGAGGCCTAGATCTCCTAAAGTCCACCACCATCTCCTTGGTCTTGGTGATATTGAGACGCAGGTAGTTTGAGTTGCACCATATCACAAAGTCCTGTATCAGTTTCCTATACTCCTCCTCCTGTCCATTCCTGACACACCCCACTATGGCCGTGTCATCAGCGAACTTCTGCACATGGCAGGACTCCGAGTTATATTGGAAGTCTGATGTGTACAGGGTGAACAGGACCGGAGAGAGTACGGTTCCCTGCGGCGCCCCTGTGCTGCTGACCACCGTGTCAGACCTACAGTCTCCCAACCGCACATACTGAGGTCTATCTGTCAAGTAGTCCACTATCCAATCCACCATGTGAGAGTCTACTCCCATCTCCGTTAGTTTGTGCCTGAAGATCTTGGGCTGGATGGTGTTAAAGGCACTAGAGAAGTCAAGGAATGTAATCCTCACAGCACAACTGACCCCCTCTAGGTGAGAGAGTGATTTGTGCAGCAAATACGTGATAGCATCCTCCACTCCCACCTTCTCCTTATACGCAAACTGAAGAGGATCCTGGGCGTGCCTGGTTTGTGGCCTCAGATTCTGTATTATCAGCCGCTCCATGGTCTTCATCACGTGCGACGTCAAGGCAACAGGTCTGAAGTCATTCAACTCCTTTGGTTGTGGTTTCTTCGGTACCGGGACAATACAGGATGTTTTCCACTGTCTGGGTACTCTTCTCTGCTCCAGGCTCATGTTGAAGATGCGCTGTAGTGGTTCTCCCAGCTCAGTCGCACAGGCCCTCAGTAATCGTGGGGAAACTCCATCCGGTCCAGCCGCCTTGCTGGTACAGATCTTCCTCAGTTGACCTTCCACCTGTGCAGCCGTAATCCTGGGCGTGGGCAAGGTCTTCTGTGAGTGGCTATTTTCCTGTGAGGGAAGTAAGCCTGGTGTGGATTTCTGCGGTGAGGATGAGATTGAGCTGTCGAACCTGTTGAAGAAGTTGTTCAGCTGGTTCGCTTTCTCCACATCTCCACTTATGTTCGCCCCCCGCTTTGCACCGCATCCGGTGGTGATCTTCATCCCATCCCACACCTCCTTCATGCTTTTTTTCTGCAGCTTTTGTTCTAGCTTCCTCCTATACTGCTCCTTTGCCCCCCTTATCTGTACTCTGAGTTCCTTCTGAACTCTTTTAAGCTCCAACCGATCACCATCTTTAAAGGCCCTCTTCTTCTGGTTTAGGAGGCCTTTGATGTGACTAGTGATCCAGGGCTTATTATTGGGATAGCAGCGAACAGTTCTAACAGGGACAACTGCATCCACACAAAAGTTAATATAGTCCGTTGTGCATTCAGTGACCTCCTCAACGCCCCCACAGAGCCCCCCTTGCAGTACATCCCAGTTAGTAGTACCGAAGCATTTGCCATTTTCAGCCTATTTTTCTAGCAGGTCCAGATCCTTCTGCAAGCCATGATAGCCTTCCTCCACCACACCCCCAATCTTGGTGTAATCTGCAAATTTGTTGATCCAGTTAACCACGTTATCATCCAGATCATTGATATAGATAACAGCTATGGATCCAGTACTGATCACTGTGGCACTCCACTAGTCACAGGCCTCTAGTCAGAGAGGTAACCCTCTACTACCACACTCTGGCTTCTCCCACAAAGCCAATGTCTGATCCAAATTACTACCCATTTACTATTGATAACTAATACATTAAGAGTAAGAACTCGGCTTTTGAAAAGTTTTTTTTTAAATCTCATGTGCTCTATAATGCCCTCGACCTCAACTAGGCAGTCTGTTCTCATTTGACTGTCAACAATAAATGTTACAAGAAGAAAATCTAATTTTGTCGAATGTCATCATCTGTTCTACTAAATATTATGCAGTAATTTTAGTTTTAACTACCCTCTTAACACTGCTGCATTTATATTGGGTTCAACAGGAAGAAGAATTTGCTCCATTCAAAATGGATAGTCAATATAATTCTATCAATATTGAGCCAGAGAAATTCAATTACTCTTATTTTTGTGGCAGTGGTTGGCACCTCATCACCAACTTTAACTACCAAAGCACCACAGCCATGGTATATATTGCCTCGACTGTACCGAAGGCTTCAGGAGTTCAAGAGGTCAGCTCTCCAACACATCCAAGAACCCCAATGTGATGGGAAATAAATACTGTCCCTGCCAGTAATCCCTACATTCAGTGAATGAATGCGGAAAGCATGTTCGTGTTATTCATATCAAATAGACTTAAAGCTGCTTTGGAACTGATAAGTGCAGTCTTAGTGAATGACAGTCTTGCTTGAGGGTAACTGTTGGATTTATTTATTTCTGGTGATTGATGATGGGGTTATTAACATTTAAATTGCACTGAGAAGTGAAATGGTAAACTATGACAGTGAAAGGCTGATTTATCAATAAGTGTTATTTTGTGTTTATATAGCCTTGGGTTTGATTTCAGCTTCATGCTTTGTTGGAGCTCTAATCATTTTAAATGTTGCAGTGAAAATGCTGTGTTGTTATTTCCAAAATGTTAAGCATTCCAGTAGTTTTCAGTTGTTTTAGTGAAGTTATCCATAGTGTCGTTATGGTTCTGTTAAGCCATGGTCCAGAGATTACATTAAGTACTTTGTGTTCATCTGTGAAGGAAATTTCAGTCTTTACTTGTTGAAAAGGAGTTATCAGCCAGAGTGATACAGTACTACAGCACAGAAACCGACCCTTCAGCCCATCAAGGACCAAAGATTTCGATGAGATGAGAACTTAAGTTTTCTATGTGAAATGGTATGTGAGACAGAAGCTCTCATCAAACTTAAGAAGTACCAGAAGGAGTTTGAGATGCATTGTAACTTAAGACTACGATCCTAGCAACATTGCTCTAACTTTTATCTAAATCTGAAAAAATGTGGGATTCATTTCAAAATCTCTCTTTCAGTAAGATTAAAATGATGAACCAAATTGCCCCATTCTTTGTTATAAATTTTAAAGGTTCAATATGAAGTGAATTATCGTATAAGTACTTTTGATGGAATGGCATCAAAAATTGTTTCCTTAAAATAGATACTCTAAATCATTATAAGAATGCCATTCAGTACAAAATGCTACATATGCTGGTCCAGCAATTTGTACATACAAACTATCTTAGTTACTTCATGAAAAGTAATGACATCTTCAAAGCATCACAGTTGCTGGATAAAAGTATTTACATTAAAGAATTTTCTTTTGTTAAAAGATATGCACACAGTTAAAAATCTGGTACAACTATGTATACATTGTAGTCTGCCAGCTCCCTTGATAACTCTGTCAGCACAGACCTGATCCATCAGAGTTATTGAGATGTAGGTTAATTGTCATCAGAGCAACAAATAGAGAAAATCCTGGAAACACTCACCAAGTCAGACAGTATCTGTGAAGAAGAAACAATTCAAGGGATTGAAGTTTCTTCTTAGTCACAAGAAGTAGGTGTAACGCGTAGTAGCATGAGCACATTGTAACCTGCTTCTAAAATAGCTTCAACAGAACCACATTTTGGATGCAAAATTCAATGCGCTTGCTACATTACGCGTTTAGCACCTGTAACTAAGAACAAATACTTGGCCCAGTTTTTCAGGCCGATAATCTTTCACAAAGTCTAGAAAACAGTTGGAGCAGGAGCATCTGCTGATAAAAAATAAGCAGCACCACCTGCCAGCAAAAAGCCCAAAACAAGTGGCACTAACAGCACCACCACATTTGTCATCAGGCGCCTTTTAATAGACAAGCTTTTTCCTTAAACACAAATAAACTGGTTGGCCAGCAGGAAATCTTACAGGATTGTTCATTCCAATCACAGTTCAAGAGAAATGACAAATTAAAATCTCAGCATTATGGCATTCACTTCGGTAAAAGTGAAATTGCAATAGCACTAACATTCCAGAATCAGAATCAGATTTCTTATCACTGTTTTATAAGATATGAAAATTTTTTCTGTGGAAGCAGTACAGTGTGAAAATATAAAATAACTATAAAGTACAATATAAATAAATAGTGCAAAAAATAAAAGGAATATCAGGTTGAGGATCATGGATCACTCAGAAATCTGATGACAGAGATGTAGAAGCTGTTTCTGAAACCCTGAGTATGGGTCTTCAGACTCCTGTATCTCCTCTCTGATGGTAGTAACAAGAGGGCATGTCTTGGACAGTGAGAGTCCTTAATGATGGATGATGCCTATCTGAGACATTGCATCTTGAAGTTGTCTTTGATGGTGAGGAAGTTAGTGCCTGTGATGGAACCAGTTGAGTCTATAACCTTCAATGCCCTCTTGCATTCCTCTGCATCGGAGGCTCCATACCAGGCTGTGATGCAACCAGTCAGAGTGCTCCTCACCGTTCATCCATAGAAATTTGCAAGAGCCTTTGTCGACATACCAAATCTCCTCAAAGTCCTAATGAAGAACAGCTACTAGCTTGCTTTCTTCATAATTACATCAATATTTTGGGCCCAGAACAGATTCTCAGAGATACTGACACCCAGGATCTTAACACTGCTCACCCTTTACACTGTTGGCCCCACAATGGGGACTGGTGTGTGTTCTCCTAACTTTCCCTTCCTGGTCCATAATCAATTTCTTGGCTTTGTTGATGCTGAATGCAAAGTTGCTAATCTGACACCACTCAACTAGCCAATCTGTCTCATTCAGGTATGCCCCCTCGTTGTTGACTGAATATGTACCAATGGCAATGGTATCATTTATGAATTTATAAATGGTGCTGAGCTGTGCTTATCCACAGTCATGAGTGTAGAAAGAGTGGAGCAGTTTACTAAGCACGCATCCTTGAGGTGTGTTTGCGTTGATCATCAGCGAGGAGAAGGTATTATCACTGATCTGTACTAACTGTGGTCCTCCAATGAGGAAAGAGAGAATCCAGTTGCAAATGGAGGCACAGGTGCTCAGGTTCTGAAGCTTGGTGATTTGTACTAAAGGGATGATTGTACTAAGCACCGAGTTTTAATTGATAGCCTGACATACAGTATGATATTTTCCAGTTTTGGCAACAATATTCTTGTCACAAGATAAACTGCAAAGTAAAACTTACTTAATTCAGGATAATATTGTATATCCATGACGTTGTCAGAGTAGTAAGTATAATTTCAGTCCATGGTGAACAGACATTATTACCAGTTCTCCATCAACATTAGGAACCTCCTAAGACCTTAAGTAAAACTGAACCTGTTAAGAAATACACGCAAAATGCTGAAAGAACTCAGCAGACCAGGCAGCACCTGTGGATAAGAATATGCATTTATGTTCTGGGCCAAGACCTTTCATCAGGACTGGGGAGGAAGAGGGAAGAAGCCAGAATAAGCAGGTGGAAGTGGGGAGGGGGAGGAGTACAAGCTGGCAGGTGATGGGTAAGAAAAGGTGAGGGGGAAGGTGGATGGGTGGAGGAGGGGGATGAAGTTAGAAGATGGGAGATGATAGGTGGAAGAGGTGAAAGGCTGAAGAAGCAGGAATCTGATAGGAGAAGATAATGGACCATGGGAGAAAGGGAGGAAGAAAGGGTACCAGAGGGAGTTAATGGGCAGGTGAGGAAAGGGATGAGAGGGAAGCCAGAATGGGATATGGAAAAAGAAAGAAGAGAAGGGGGGATACATTACTGGAAGTTAGAGAAATCGATGTTTATGGCATCAGATTGGAGGCTACCCAGATGGGATGTGAGATGTTGCTCCTTTAACCAGAGTGTGGCCTCATCATGGCAGTAGAGGGAAACTTCTATTAAGTAGAGGAGAACTGAACCCACTAATGCAGTGAAGAGATATCCGTGTCAGCCTTAATATGAATCAATTTAATATCAAATCTTTGAAAAGAATGTTTCTGTGTTTTTATCTGAAATGCATTGATTAGACTCCTTGAGTCTCGGGGATCTAACACATGTTCTGATCTTGGCAGTGTATAAAGTCCAGAAGTAACAGTAATTTTTAAATTCACAAATGTTATGAAGCAGCCAATCATGTGCAATACATGGCCAAGTGGACGAGAATCAACATGAGACTAGGGCAAAGTCCATGGTTTCACAAGCTGTGACTAAACTCACCTCCTGTTGCTCAGCAGCAAAGCACACAGTAAAATCCACAATAACAAAGCAGCATTATTTTCTGAGGACTAATGCATGAAGAGATGAATGTGATGAATCTAAAGTTGTAATAATATGTAAGATATTGACTGGCCCAGTTATCACTGAAGTGAGCAAATTAAGCATTTTAGAGGGTATTGACATAACAGAAAAGGAAATGGGAGCAGGATATGAAAGTCAGCCCCTTGATTCTGACTTTCAATAAGGTCAGAACTGATCCAATCTTATCCTCAATTTTCCTACACTATCCCTCAATCTATGCCTGACTTGTAAATTAATCTCTGCCAATCTCTACTGTGAATATATGAAATGTCTCAGTCTCCACAGCTTTCATGGGGTAAGAAATTCCAAAGAGTCACAACACTCTCAGTGGAGAATTCCCTCCACATCTTTGCCCATTCATTCTGAGTTGATATCCATTGGTTCTAGATAACTTTACCAGGGAAATACCCACTCAGAGTCCACCTTGTCTATTCCCCCTCAGAATCTTATATTTCAATAAGGTAACCTCTCATCCTTCTCAACTTCAAACTGCTCAATGTTTCATCATAATTCAGGCCTTTCATCCCAGAAATCAACCTAGTGAACCTTCTCTGTGCTGTGCCCCATGTAAGCACATATTCCAATAACTGTGGAGGCGAAATCAGGTGCATTATTAGTGCCCTATGAAGTTACACAATTTTTTTCCTACTTTTAAACCTCTTGGAATAAGGACCAATGTTCCAGCAACCTTTCTAATAAATATACCTGAATGGAGTTTTTGTGTTTCATATGTTAGAATTCTCTGATCCCTCTGGCCTACTTCTGCTCCTATATCTTATGGTCTTATAGTCTTATTTTGTAGTTTCATTCTATCTACATTTACTCTTCCTTCCAAAATGACAAGTGACCGTCCACTCACTTAACCTTATTTATATCCTACTATAGGTTCTAAGTGACTTCTCACAACTTAATATCATCAGCAAATTTGTTTGTAGTACCATATGACTCTTGAAGATTCAAAACAACTATTAAACAAGTATGACTTCATGTATTGAAGGCGTCCATCAATTTCAGTTTGGTTCTTACTTTATAGGATAATGCATCATGAACAGTGGTTATACTGAAGTGGGGGAACACTGTTGGACCAGGATGTGGTAGAAGAGTTACTGCTGCCTCTCCTGTTTTGATTTGTACTAGGATTGAGAACTGGCTGGAGAAAGGAAAGCTAGAAAAAGACCCCACTCTTCTTCCTTATGTCTGAACTTGGGTTGCAAAGAAGGGAAGTCTAAAATCATGCTTATGGTCTCACTTTTCTCACTTCTGATGAAAGGTCACTGACCTGAACCATTCATTTTGCTTCTCCTTGCACAGATGCTGCCTAACCTGCTGATAATCTGTAGCATTTCCCCTCTATTTCAGAATGCATATACAGTTCCGGCCTTGCAGGCACTATCCATGTTCCACACCTCTAGCATTGTCTATGTGGAGTTTGCACATTCTCCCACAGGGGTTTCCAGCAGTTGCTAGTCCATCATGGCTGGTATATTATCCCACTTAACCCCTTTCTCCTGCCTTCTCCCCGTAACTTCTGATGCCCTGATTAATCAAGAACTGGCCTGAAAAGTCATCTGTAGCCACCCTCCTGCTAAAGAAATTCATCCTCATATCCCTTCTAAATGGATATCCCTCAATTTTCAGGCTGTGCACTCTGCTCCTAGACTCCCCCACTATACAAAACATCCTCTCCACATCCATCTATCCAGACCTTTCAATATTCGGTAGGTTTCAATGAGATCCCCCTCATGGTTCTAAACTCCAGCAACTACAGGCCCAGAACCATCAAACGCTCCACTTACATTAACTTTTCATTCCCAGAATCATTCTCGTGAACTTTTTCTGAACACTCCCCAATACCAGTAATTCCTTTCTTAGATAAGGGGACAAAATTACTCACAACACAGTCTGACCAATGCCTTATAAAGTTTCAGAATTTCTTACTTTTGTATTCTAGCCCTCTCAAAATGAATACAAACATTGCATTTGCCTTCCTTACAACTGAATCAAGCTGCAAGTTAACCTATTGGGAATCCTGCACAAGGACTCCCAAGTCCCTCTGCACCTCTGATTTTTGAATGTTCTCCTTACTTACACGGTAGTCCATGCTTTTACTCCTTCTGCCAAAGTGAAAGACCATGCAGCTCCCTACATTATATACCATCTGCCACTTCTGTGTCCTTTCTCCTAGTCTGGATAAGTCCTGCAGACATCTTGGTTCCTCAGCACTACCTGCCCTTCCACTTCTCTTTATATCATCTGCAAACTTAGTCTCAAAACCATCAATTCCTTCATCCAATTCATTGACATAGAACATGAAAAGAAGTGGTCCTAAAACTGACCCCTACAGCACACTGCTGTTCACCAGAAAGGTCCCCCTTGCCTCCTTCATTCCCACTTATATTTATTTTAAGCTCCCTTTTATTCCCACTCTTTGCTCCTACCAGTGATCAAATCTTCTATCCATTCTAGTACTTTTCTGTTATACCATGGCTCTTATTTTGTTAAGCAGCTTCATGTGCAGTATTTTGTCAAAGGCCTTCTGAAAATCCAAATAAACAACATCTACTGACTCTCCTTCATCTATCCTGCCTGTTATTTCCTCAAAGATTTGTTAGGCAAGTTTCCCCTTTTAGAAAACCATGCTGACTTTGGTCTATTTTATCATGTGCCTCCAAATAACCCAAAAACTAATCCTTAATAACAGACTCCAACATCTTTCCAACCACTGAAGTCAGGCTAACTGGCCTAGAAATTCCTTTCTTCTGTTTCCTTCCCTTAAAGAGTGGAGTGATTTTGAAATTTTCCAATCCTCAGGAAAAATCCAGAACCTAGTGATTCATGAAAGATGCCTCCAAGCTTTCTTCAGCTATATGTTTCAGAACAATAGGGTGTAGTTCATCTGGTCCAGGTGACCTATCAGCCTCACAAGTACCTTCTCCTTAGTAAAGGCAATGACAGTCACTTCTGGCCCCTGTCACTCTCACATTTCTGGCATTCTGTTAGTGTCTTCCACTGTGAAGACTGATGCAAAGTACTTATTAAGTTCCTCCACCATTTCCTTCTCCCCAATTATTACTTATCCAGACTCTTCTCCAGTGGTCCGATATCTGCTCTCATTTCTCTTTACGCTTTATATATCTGAAAAAACTTCTGTATCTGTTTAATACTGTTGACCAGATTCATACTTCATCTTTTCTCTCTTTATGGCCTTTCTAGTTCTCTTCTGTTGGTTTTTAAAAGCTTCCCACTGCTCTACAACCCCACTAATTTTTGCTATATATGTCCTCTCTTCTCCCTTAATGCTGTCTTTGACTTTCCTTGTCAGCCACAGTTGCCTCCAACTCTCTTTATCTGTGCAGTGTCTTGCCTGTGCCTTTGGAATTTTCCCCAGAAACACCAGCCATATTGCTATTCTGCCATCATCCCTTCCAATCAACTTCAGTCAGCTCCTTTCTCATGCCTCTGTAATTCTCTTTACTCAACAATAATCCTGATATATCCAAATTTACTTCTCCATTCTCAAACTGCAGGGTGAATTATGATCACTGCCTTCTAAGGTCTTTTACCTAATTAAATTTGAGTCATTACATAACACCCAATCCATAAATGCCATCTTCTGGTGGGTTCAACCACAAGCTGCTTTAAAAAGCCATCTCACAGGCAAATTCTCGCTGTTCGGGTGCTGCACTAACCAGATTTTTCTCAATCTACCTGCATATTGAAATCCCCTATGACTATCACAACATTGCCCATTTTACTTGCCTTTCTATCTCCCATTGTAATTTGTAGCCGATATCCTAGCTGCTGTTCAGAGGCATGTACGTAACGCTCATCGCTATTTTTTACACTTGCTGTTTCTTAACTCTACCCATAGGATTCTACGTTTTCCGATCCTATGTCACCTATTTCTAAGAATTTGATTTCATTTTTTACCAATAAAGCCACCCCTCCCCTATCCTTTTGAAACAATGTGTATCACTGGATGTTAAGCTCCCAACTGATCTTCATTCAGAGATGCCCACAATATCATTCTTGCCAATCTCTAAATGCAGCACAAAGTCATCTACCTTTTTCCGTATTTTGTGTGCATTTAAATATACACCTTCAGTCCTGTGTTCATCGCCCTTTTTGATTTGATCCCTGTTACACATTAACTCATCCCATTGACTGCAATTTTGCCTTACCATCTGCCTGTCCTTCCTTACAGTCTCACTAGGCATTGTATTGACTTGTATACGACAGACCCCCCCCCCCCCCAGCTCTATCACTCTGGTTCCCATCCCCATGCCAAATGGCTTTAAATCCTCCCCAACAGCTGTAGCAAACCTGCCCACAAGGATATTGCCCCCCCACCCTCAGGTTCAGGTGTAACCTGTCCTTTTTGTACAGGTCATAATTACCCAGAAGAGATCCCAAAGATCCAGAAATCTGAAACCCTGCCCCTGTACCAATTTTTCAGCCACTCTTTCATCTGCCAAACTATCCTATTCTTGCCCTCGCTGGCCTATGGCACAGGCAGCAATCCAGGGATCACTTCACTGCAAATCCTACTTTACAGATTTCTGCTTAATTCCCTATTTTCTCTCTTCAGAGCTTCCTCCTTTTTCCTACCCATAGCATTGGTAGCAATATGTACCACGAACTCCGGCTGTTCAGCCACACCCTTTAGGATGCCTCTGACCTGATCCAAGACATCCCTGATGCTGGCACCTGGGAGGCAACATGTTGTCCAAGTATCACTTTCACATCCACAGTCAGTTTTCTGCTCCTCAGTATGGGTCAGTGGGTAAATTAGCTGCTATAGGTTATACCAAATGTTCAGGTGAGTGGTAGAACCTAGGGGCAGGAGTTTGGGGTGGGTGAGTTGTTAAGAACGTGGGGAGAGTAAAATATGTCATTAGTGCAAGATTAATGTAAATGGATTGTCAATGATTGGCATGGACTCCATGGGCAGAGCAGCCTGATTCCACACGGTATCCCAGTAGCTGTATATTTAAAGGATATGCAACGCTTTAATTTTAAGGTTCAGTTACCTGCACTCCAAATTCAGCAATCCCATTCAAACAAATGGAGCCCACACCACATCATTATGCCAGATGTTGGTGTGAGGGAATGTGGGGCTGGACGCTCAGTGGATTTGAGTCTGCCCCAGGACCCAGCTCAGTTTAAGAGAGGAGGGTCAATTGCACCGGCACCTCGCAATGCACAAGCATGGACACTCAAACACAAACTTGGGGATGAATCAAATGATAACCATAAACAGGAGAAAAAGACAACCAGTTTCACATTGTCGACTTTGTCTCCTCTCCACAAGATCTTTGATTTCATTAACGTTCCAATAAAGTGGCCTCACAGTATTTGCTGATACAAGACTGGTTATGAATAAATGTATTCCTAAAATGTTTAAGTTATATTACCTCAATATTTTCTAGTCTTACTTATTTAAATAGAAGTAACAGAATTATACTACAGCATTAAAATAACAACCAATTCTCTTAGTAATAAACATAAATTATTAAAACATTGAGCTAGGCACAAGTATCGCAATGCATCAATTTATACCTTGCTCGTTCAATTGTATAAGGCTCACTTGATTATATGATAACCACACTTGCACACTATTTGAAGAGTTTCCTCAAAGGAGTGACTATCCTGCATGTAAGTATCGATTCACTCAATGTACACGTTGCGAATTTTGTGTTATTCAGATTAGACCTGTTACAAATCCTGAGCTCCCACTCATTTCAAAGGGAAGGAAAGGCTGTGAAGGAGAGATAAAATATTAGGATACTTTTGATATCCTAATATTTTAATAACTAAGCTCATTTAAGTTGATGTAAATAATTTTTAATGTTTTAAAGAAATTTTAAGATATTTTTAATTTATATTTAGTTTTAACAATCCTTAAATTTTTTAGAAGCTTTATTTATTTTGATTTCAGGTTATTTGACAGTCAGTTTAACCTGGAGTATCGACCTAACCTATGGTAAAAACTCCTTGATAGGATTTACCATCCGCAAGTTCTAAGCTCCACATAATCTCACTGATAAGGTCAGAGGCAGAGCTGAGGACCAAGTTACTGCTGGAAGACCAGCTCCATGAAAGTGGAGATCTGACAGAGTGCCTAGATGCTCTCAGTGTACCAATATATACTAGTTCATCTAAGTTCACAAATAAAACAGATGGCCTTAAATTACAATCTGTTTTTGGAAATCAGTTCATTTATCAAGAGATTAATAAATGCTACACTGGCAGGGATGAGGTTACTTCACCTCAACACCAGAGCATCTGCTAGTCATCCAGCCACAAACTGATTTTGACAACAGCCTTGGGGCGGACTGAGGCACAATTCATTTAACTCTCTGAGCTGGCAAAAGGCATGAATTATCTCTGGGCAGTGGGGACAAAACTGAAGAATAAAGATATTTAATAAATATTGGATTGGTCAGAAGTAAGAACTGTGATTGATTTTTCTGCTCTGCTTGGTCCAGTAGAGCTGAATTCAACTGCAGATTTGCTTGGTTCAGATTAAACACTTTTGTACTAAAATCATGCAAATCTTACCTGGGAAATGTGGGCTTTCAGTGAAGAAAACTGGAGAGTAAACAAGCGATAGTACAATTGGAGATATATCACCAGGAGCTACTTGTGAAAAGTAATAATCTCTTGCATTTCTTTGATTATCACTGACACCTTTTTGGGAAACAAAATAAAACAACTCGTCTCTTATTATAAAATCCAAGAATATGCAATGAAGACAATCCTGACATTGGTTTAAGATAAGGGTTTCTTTTGTTTATTATAATGTATTCAAAATATTCATCCTCCAGAAAGCTAACTTCATGACAGAAAAGGAAATAAATTTCAGGCACTTTACTGTGGTTGTTCCAAAATCTTCTTCGTTTGGACCAGAAGACAGATTCCCTTTCCTTTTTTATGCATTCACGTAGGAACATTTATGACCTGAAGCACAAATGTAATACCAAATATTTTAGATGAAGAACCATGTGAGGGAAAAGATGAGGAAATAAGATATTCAAAGCAACATGCAATGTATTTAGAAAACAGTACACATACAGGGTGAAAGAAAAGACAAATGTCCTCTACACTATGGTATATTTTGCATATTTTCTAGGAAAGAAGTGTATCTGAAAAGGCAGTTGACATATTTACTGATTTATTAATCACACAGAATAAATAGATCCTCCCAATGTGTTCACCCATAAGGAGTCAAAAGCACCTTGTTGACTGAGGGCACAGAATGAGCAAAGCTTACACTGGTTGATGAATAATATAGCTTCCCTCGATCAAAGTGGGAAAGAATAGGGCAGGTTACTTTGACAGTTTAATGCAATCAATCTTGTCAACCACCCACTGTCCTATTTCACGCACATCTGAGCTTCCTGCTGTATTATGCTTGCTTTGTAAAACTACCAGCATTCTCAAATCAAGCCCTTACACTGGTAGCAGCAGAAAGCAAAGGTTGATAGCACAAAGGTTCTGACGAAGTCAGATGTTTTTCTCCACTTCTCAGGAGAAACCCATTCAGTTTGACAGGAATCAGGTGGGATGGCCTGCACTAGAATGCAGCTACCCTAAACAGAGTGGGGTGGGGGGGGGGGGGGAATTTTGGGATAAGAAAAGTGAGGAAAGGACTTTGGATATTGGGTGAGGGACTAAAACCACAATTTCCAGAGATTGACCTCAGTATGTTTAAAGTGATTTAATATGTGGTTGCATTTTTGTTAAGAATTGTAACAAACCCTATGAAACAATTATTGGAGTGTAAAACATTCTAACATAGTTTTTGTTTTGATTTTTTTGTGTTTTAAGTTATTTAATGGGGTGTATTACTAAATAACAACACAAGAACATTTGACATTTTTTCTAACATCACAAAGTTATACTACTTGGCAGATGTCACAGAGAATACTTGCCTAAACAGAACAGATGGATGGAGCAGATACTGGAATCCGGAGAAAAGAAAAACTGCTGGAGGAACTCAGCAGAATGAGCAAGCTTCTGCAGATGTACTGTTGAAATTATTCTGACGTCATGGGCTTGTATAGCAATTTCAATGTGCAGGAACATAAGCAGCTGCAGAGAGTAGTGGGTTCAGCCCAATACATCAAAGGCATATCCCTCCCCACTATTGGCTGTATCTACAGGAGGTGCTGCCGCAGCAAAGCAACATCCATCGGCAAGGAGCTCCAATATCTGGGCCGTGGCATATTCTCACAGCTACCACTGGGCAGCAGCTACTGAAGCTTGAAGTCCCACACTACCAGATTCAAGAATAGTTAGTTCACTCCAGAATAACTAACATTCTCCCTCTCCCTCTCCCTCTCGCTCTCCCCCTCCCCCTCCCTCCGCCACCTCTCCTGGTGGTGACAGTTGACACTATGTAGTGCATTACACTTTGCCCCTGAAGTTCATTCCTTTAAATTCAGTGGAGTACGGTTTCATGGGCAGAGTACAAAATATTGTCGTGAGGAGGAGAGCGGGTACATTAGAGACATCCATCCACTGGAAGGGTACACACACGAACAAAGTGTTGAACTACCACAGCAACCACCCAGCCTGCCACAAGAAAAGCTGCATTCACAGCTTACTCAAGAGAGCACAAGCACACTGCAGCACCACCGAACTTCAGGCCAGGGAAGGGACATTCTCCAGTGCAATAGTTACCAACGTAATTTCATCAGGAGTTGCTTACTAAGGAGAGAAAGTGGACCTTACTCAACCCTTGACCTTGCCCTACATCAAGAATATCGCAGACACGTTGGCTGGATTGCTCAAACTTCACGGCATCACAATCACTCACAAACCAACAGCAACTTTAAGGAAGTTTGTCTCAAGAGCCAAGGTACCAGTAAAGACAACCGACAAAGGCAATGTGGTGTACAGGATCACCAACGGAGAAGGACACCGTGGACATTCTGGTGCAGGCGCAAGAATTTTCAGAGGCGTGGTACTCCGTAAACAAATGTATCAAAATAGACGCCATCTATGAACCCCAAAGAGCCAATAGAATTCAAAGGTCAACTGAAGGCATAGCCAATCAGAATGGAGGCAAGTGAACAGGGGCCTATATAAACAAGAGCACCCCCAGTGAGAAATACCAACAACTGTGCCCTGTAGATGTCACCTCGACTGGTGATGAAATATCTGCAAGTTAATTGACAAGCTTGGTAAACATCGCAACATCAAACTATACAATGTGTTTCATGCTACAAAATAAATGCATATTTTTGTGCCACAGCATGTTGCATCCATTTTAGGTATGACTACCCTAAGTGACTGTGTTCAGTTGCAAGAGATTGTCTGTTTTTGTTCAGTACAAAATTACAAACTCACCTTCAAAAACATCCTCAAGCTTCGAAACAAGTATGTGGATTTTAAAGTATAAATAGCTACAGCACTGCAGATATTAAAAATGCTAATATTGTCTTCTTGTCCAGAGTATCGCTGTTGTTGACAAATAAGTGCACTTATTAACAATCCACTTCGAACAAAGTGATTTGTATTGTGGGCAACTAATATCTATGGAAATCAATCACGAACTAAAGATGTGTTATGAGTGATTTCAGCATCATCCTCCTACATTTCCCACGTGTCACTAACAATCTCATGGCCTTTGGTCTGAAGAAAGGCAATCTTCACAGTGGTTGACTTAAACTATTACCTGCTAAACAAATTTACTCAAAGGCAAAGATTCAAATCCAAATATCCATGTTCAAATAAGTTGAATTATTTTGTTAACTGCAGCTCAGGAAGGTGATTTATTTCCTATTATACACCATAAGTTTTCACTGAATAAGACTTTAGTATCAAGGTTGTCGCTTCTGTATATGGTATATTGTTTTTTATTCCCAAATTAGAGTCATATAGAGTCATAGCAGAGTACAGCACAGAAACAGGCCCTTCAGCCCATCTAGTCAAAGACAAAATCACATCAATCTGCACCAAGACCACAGCCCTCCATACCCCTACTATCCATGTACATGTCCAAATTTCTCTTAAACATTGAAACCAAGCTCACATACACTACTTGTGCTGGCAGCCCATTCCACACTCTCACAACCCTCTGAGTGAAGAAGTTTCTCTCTAGTTCCTCTTAGACTTCTCAGCTTTCACCTTAACCCATGACCTCTGGTTGTAGTCCCATCCAACTTCAATGGGAGAAGCCAGCTTGCATATACCCAATCTACACCCCTCAAAATGTTGTATATCTCTATCAGATCTCCTCTCAGCCTTCTATATTCTAAGGAATACAGTCTGAACCTATTCAATCTTTCCTTATAAATCAGGTCCTCCAGACCCAACAACATTCTTGTAAATGTTCTCTGCACTCTTTCAACCTTGTTTACATCTTTCCTGTAGGTAGGTGACCAAAACTGCACACAATACTCCAAATCAGGCCTTACCAACATCTTATACAACTTCAGCATAATATCCCATCTTCTGTACTCAACACATTGATTTATGAAGGCCAATGTGCCAAAAGCTTTCTTTACAACCCTATCTACTGTGACACCACTTCCAATACATTATGTACCTGCATTTCCAAAAGCCTTGCTCTACCACAGTCCTCAATGCCCTACCATTCACTGTGTAAGACTTACCCTGGTTAGTCCAACTGAGGTGCAATACCTCGCACTTGACTGCATTAAATTCCATCTGTCATTTTACAGCCCATTTTCCAGCTGATGCAGATCTCTCTGATAGCCTTCCTTACTGTCCACTACACCTCCAATTTTGGTGTCTTCCACAAGCTTGTTGATCCAGTTAAGCACATTATCATCCAGATCATTGATATAGACAACGAACAACAAAGGGCCTAGCACCGAAACCTTCTACTAGTTTCAGGCCTCTAGTCAGAGAGGCAACCATCTACTACCACCCTCTGGCTTCGCCCACAAAGCCAATGTTTAATCCAATTTACTACCTCATCCTGAATGCCAAGTGACTAAATCTTCTTGACCAGTTTCCCATGCAGGACCTTGCCAAAGGCAGACAAATAATGTCCCTGTAGACAACATCCACTGCCTTGCCTTCATCCACTTTCCTGGTGACTTCCTCGAAATACTCTATAAGATTGGTTAGATGTGACCTACCAGACATGAAGCCATGATGACTATCCTAAATCAGTCCATGTCTATCCAAATACTTATACATCCATCCCTTAGAATACCTTCCAATAACTTTCCCACATCTGATGTCAGACTCATTGGCCTATAATTTCCTGATTTCTATTTAGAGCCCTTTTTAAAATAGTGGAACAACATTGCTCATCCTTTAATCCTCTGGTATCTCTCCTGTCACTAAGGATGTTTCAAGTATCTCTGCTAGGGCCCCAGCAATTTCTGCACCCGTCCCATAGGGACCGAGGGAACACCTTCACAGGCTCTGGGGATTTATCGACCCTGATTTACCTCAGAGCAACAAACTCCTCGTCCTCTGTAATGTGTGCAGCATCCATGAAGATGATGCTGCATTGCCTCACTTCTATAGACTCTGTATCAGTCTCCTGAGTAACTACAGATGCAAAGAATCATTTAGGATCTCCCCTATCTATTCTGGCTCCTCACAGGGATTACCATTATGGTCTTCCAGAGGACCAATTTTGTCCCTTGCAATCCTTTTGCTCGTAACATACCTGTAGAAACCCTTAGGACTCTCCTTCACCTTGTCTGTGAGAGCAACTTGTTGCCTTCTTTTAGCTTTTCTGATTTCTTTGTTAATTGATTCTCGCATTTCTTGTACTCCATAAGCACCTCATTTGTCCCTACCTGCCTATACCTGCTATGCGCCTCCTTTTTTCTCTTAACGAGGGCTTCAATATTTCTTGAAAACCAAGGTTCCCTACACTTGTTATCTTTACCTTTTATTCTGACAGGCACATGCAAGCTTGGTACTGTACTCTTAAAATTTCGTTTTGAAGGCCTCTCACTTTCGAAGTACACCTTTGCCACAAAACAGCTTGTTCCAATCCACACATGCCAGATCATTTCTGATACCATCAAAACCGGCTTTTGTCTAATTTAGAATCTCAACCCATAGACTAGTCCTATCTCTTTGCATATTTACTTTGAAATTGATGGCATTGTAGAATTTTTGGAAGATGTAACTAGTAGAGTGGATAGGGGAGAGTCAGTGGATGTGGTATATTTAGATTTTCAAAAGGCTTTTGACAAGATCCCACACAGGAGATTAGTGTGCAAACTTAAAGCACACGGTATTGGGGGTATGGTATTGATGTGGATAGAGAATTGGTTGGCAGACAGGAAGCAAAGAGTGGGAGTAAATGGGACCTTTTCAGAATGGCAGGCAGTGACTAGAGGGGTACCGCAAGGCTCAGTGCTGGAACCCCAGTTGCTTACAATATATATTAATGATTTAGACGAGGGAACTAAATGCAGCATCTCCAAGTTTGCGGATGACACGAAGCTGGACGGCGGTGTTAGCTGTGAGGAGGATGCTAAGAGGATGCAGGATGACTTGGTTAGGTTAGGTGAGTGGACAAATTCATGGCAGATGAAATTTAATGTGGATAAATGTGAAGTTATCCACTTTGGTTGCAAGAACAGGAAAACAGACTATTATCTGAATGGTGGCCAATTAGGAAAAGGGGAGATGCAACGAGACCTGGGTGTCATTGTACACCAGTCATTGAAGGTGGGTATGCAGGTACAGCAGGCGGTGAAAAAGGCAAATGGTATGTTGGCATTCATAGCAAAAGGATTTGAGTACAGGAGCAGGGATGTTCTACTGCAGTTGTACAAGGCCTTGGTGAGACCGCACCTAGAGTATTGTGTGCAGTTTTGGTCCCCTAATCTGAGGAAAGACATTCTTGCCATAGAGGGAGTACAAAGAAGGTTCACCAGATTGATTCCTGGGATGGCAGGACTTTCATATGAAGAAAGACTGGATCGACTAGGCTTATACTCACTAGAATTTAGAAGATTGAGGGGGGATCTTATTGAAACGTATAAAATTCTAAAGGGATTGGACAGGCTAGATGTAGGAAGATTGTTTCCGATGTTGGGGAAGTCCAGAACGAGGGGTCACAGTTTAAGGATAAAGGGGAAGCCTTTTAGGACCGAGATGAGGAAAAACTTCTTCACACAGAGAGTGGTGAATCTGTGGAATTCTCTGCTACAGGTAACAGTTGTGGCTGGTTCATTGGCTATATTTAAGAGGGAGTTAGATATGGCCCTTGTGGCTAAAGGGATCAGGGGGTATGGAGAGAAAGCAGGTACAGGGTTCTGAGTTGGATGATCAGCCATGATCATACTGAATGGCGGTGCAGGCTCAAAGGGCCGAATGGCCTACTCCTGCACCTATTTTCTATGTTTCTATGTTTCTATTGTGGTCACTGGATGCAAAGTAATCAGCTATACAAACTTCCGTCACCTGCCCTGTCTCATTCAGATAGCAGATCCAGTATTGCGCATCCTCCCATTGGGTCTTCTAAGTATTGATGAAGGAAACGTTCCTGAACACATTTGACAAACTCTGTCCCATCTAGTCCTTTTACAGTATGGGATTTCCAGTCAATATGTGGAAAGTTAAAACCACCTACTATAACGACCTTAAGTTTCTTGCAATGGTCTGCAAACTCTTTACAAGCTTATTCCTCTAAATCCATAGGACTATTGGGTGGTCTATAATATAACCCCATTAATGTGGTCATACCTTTCTTATTTCTCAGTTCCACCCATAACGCCTCACTAGTCAAGTTCTCCGGTCTGTCCTGAAAGAGTACGGCCGTAATATTTTCCCTGACTAGTAATGGCACCCCCCCCCCCCCCCCCCCCGCCTCCCCACTTTTAATCCCTTCCATTGGGTTGCATCTAAAACAATGCAACCCAAGAATACTGAGCTGCCAGTCCTTCCCTTCTGCAACTAATGGGTACAATATCACAGTTGCAAGTGTTGATCCATGCCATGAGCTCATTTGCCTTTCCTGCGATACTTCTTACATTGAAATATACGTAGCTCAGGACACTAGAGGCATAGTGCTCAACCTTTTGATTCCTATCTTTGTCTGAGATCTTAGTAACATCTGCCTCTACATGCTTTCCACTAACTGTTCTGGCACTCTGGTTCCCATCCCCCCGCAACTCTAATTTAAACCCCACCATGTAGCGTTAACAAACCTTCCTGCTAATTTATTAGTCCCCTTCCAGTTCTGGTGCAAGCTGTCCCTTCTGTAAAGGTCCCATCCTCCCTGGAAGAGAGCCCAGTGATCCAATAATCTTATGCCCTCCCTCCTACACCAACTCCTTAGCCATGTATTAAACTGTACAATCTTCCTTGTTCTGGCCTCACTAGCACCTAGGATGGGTAGCAATCCTAAGATTACAACTCTGGATGTCAGAACCTTTAACATAGCACCTAGCTCCCTGAACTTCCTATGCAGAACCTCATCACTCGACCTACCCATGCCATTGGTACCAGGCAGTGGACGTAAGTGAAATCCACACCTCTAAAATTTCCGATATCCGGATTGGTCGCTGACCAAAGCTCTATTACACTGTTGCAACTCGCTGCTGCCTTTTTCTACTTAGGCAGTGGACCTGAGTGAAATACCCTCCTCAAACTTTCAATGTCGGATTGGTTGCTGGTCAATGACATTCCATTTCCAAGGGAAATCAGGCAATATTTGATTAATTACAGTACCAGCATATCTTTGCATCAAACAAATATGTACAAAAAAGTACCGCATTCGTATCATATATTTCCAAATGATTTCATGTCTTTTGTAGCTCTAATCACAGCACATGATGCTCCATTATGCACAGGATGACAATATCCAATGGTTTGTGCTTCTATTGATTTGGAGAAGAACCAGAATAGCTTGAAATTATATTGAAGCACTATAACATCAACTTACTGCAGTAGCTCAATATATATTTATTAAGTTCCTTTGAATTTGTAACAAATGCTAATATCATCATTATGATATTGGTTTTGGTAATATTTTATCAAATATCGTTAAACTCTTGCTACATGGAGCAATCAATGAAAAAATGATATATTTCAGCAGTAAGTTTTAACTGCTGAGACTTACTACTGTCAAAAGTAAGTTTTGGCAGTTGGAAATAAACATAAAAACAAGGAAATCTCCAAAGCAAGGATATTGCCTAGAATCACATCCATCTTGATACCTTTTATTAACAGTACCCAGACTTATTGGCAGTGATTTAATACACTGGCTCAAATTTCAAACAATATCCCCTACTGTCCAAGTACAACCATGTGTTATTAATGTGGTTGGAGCCAATGGTCTGAACTATTGCCAATAAGTCTGGATATTATAATAATTATATCAGAACTATGCATTAATTACGCTCTTCACTTTTTTGACTTTCACGTGTTTGTGAGTTGACTTTTCTCTACTAAGCGGTTGCAGTATAATTAACTGTTCAGGAAAGTAATATGAAATGTAAAATAAAAACAGAAAATGCTGGAAATGTTCAGCAGGTCAGACTGCATCTATAGAAAAAGAACAAGAGCTAGTGTTTCAGGTCTAAGACTTTTTACCAGAAGTGGGAAGGTGAGGAAAGATGCTTTTTAAAGTTCTAGGGAGAGAAGAGGAAAGATAGAGTCTCTGTTAGGGTAAATATGGGGATAGGTTGGAAAAAGAGCAACCTGAAGGTAACAAGCTTCTTTTCTTTCCTTCCGTGTTCTAATGAAGGTTTTAAAACCTGGAATGTTTACTTCCGTTTCTCTTCCCACAGATATGGTTTCTGCTTTTATTCTGGATTTCCAGCAAGTGCAGCTTTTTTAATTTTCACTGAATTATGAAATGTAATTATGAAAGACAATCAAGAAAAGGTAATCTGGCCAGTTGGGCCTACACTAGTGCAGCCAATGATGAGCAAGTCACTGGTAAAGTAAGCAAATCAGGCAGCAACCTTGAGTCCAGCAAAGTCTCACAGATACAGAGACATGCGACCAGACAATCTATTCTGGAGATGAACATTGACCAGGGCACCAAAAGAATTCTTGAAATACTTTTCAATATATTAAAAGATCTGAGTCCAACCACTTGAGTCTAACTTCAAGTGCCAGGCTTTAGATGTTTCTGAAAGGACAGGGAGGGAGGCAAAAGAGGTGGGGCCGTGGCACTGTTCATCAGAGATAGTGTCACGGCTGCAGAAAAGGATGAAGTCATGGAGGGGTTGTCTATGGAGTCTCTGTGGGTGGAAGTTAGGAATAAGAAGGGGTCAATAAATCTACACACCCAATAGTAAAAGGGATATCGAGGAGCAGATAATGAGACAGATTCTAGAAAGAAGTAATAATAACAGGACCGTTGTGGTGGGAAATATTAATTTCCCAAATATTGATTGGCATCTCCCTAGAGTGAGGGGTTTAAATGGGGTGGAGTTTGTTGATGTGTTCAGGAAGGTTTCTTGATACAATATGTAGATATTGTACAAGAGATATATGTAGAAGAGGAGAGGTTGTACTTGACCTGGTATTGGGAAATGAACCTGGTCAGCTGTCAGGTCTGTCAGTGGGAGAGCATTTTGGAGATAGTGATCACAATTTTAACTCCTTTACCATAGCATTGGAGAAAGATAGGAACAGACAAGTTTAGGAAGCATTTAATTGGAGTAAGGGAAACTATGAGGCAATCAAGCAAGAACTTGGAAGGATACATTGGAAATAGATGTTCTCAGGGAAACGTACTGAAGAAATGTGGCAAATGTTCAGAGGATATTTGCGTGGGGTTCTGAGTAGGTACGTCCAATGAGACAGGGGAAGGATGGTAAAGTACAAGATCCGTGGTGCACAAAGGCTCTTGTAAATCTCGGCAAGAAGAAAAGAAGAGCTTACGAAAGGCTCAAAAAACTAGGTAATCTAAAAGATCTAGAAGATTATAAGGCTAGCAAGCAGGAGCTTAAGAATGAAATTAGGAGAGCCAGAAGAGGTCATAAGAAGGCCTTGGCGGACAGGATTAAGGAAAACCCCAAGGTATTCTACAAGTATTTGAAGAGCAAGAGGATAAGATGTGAGAGAATAGGACCAATCAAATGTGACAATGGAAAAGTTTGTATGGAACCGGAGAAAATAGCAGAAGTACTTAATGAATACTTTGCTTAGTATTTACTACAGAAAAGGATCTTGGCGATTGTAGGGATGACTTGCAGTGGACTGAAAAGCTTGAGAATGCAGATATTAAGAAAGAGGATGTGCAGAAGCTTTTGAAAAGCATCATGTTGGATAAAGGACCGAACGAGATGTACCCCAGGCTACTGTGGGAGGTGAGGGAGGAGATTGCTAAGCCTTTAGCGATAATTTTTGCATCATCAATGAGGATGGGAGAGATTCCCAAGGATTGGACGGTTGTGGATGTTGTTCCCTTATTCAAGAAAAGGAGTAGGGATAGCCCAGGAAATTATAGGCCAGTGAGTCTTACTCTGGTGGTTGGTAAGTTGATGGAGAAGATCCTGAGAGGCAGAGTTTATGAACTTTTGGAGAGGCATAATGTGATTAGGAATTTTCAGCATGGCTTTGTCAAAGGCAGGTCATGCCTTACGAGCCTGATTGAATTCTTTGAGAATGTGACCAAACACATTGATGAAGGTAGAGCAGTATATGGATTTCAGCAAGGCATTTGATAAGGTAACCCCATGCCAGGCTTACTGAGAAAGTAAAAAGACATGGGATCCAAGGGGACATTACTTTCTGGATCCAGAACTGGCTTGCCCACAGAAGGCAAAGAATGGTTGTAGACGGGTCATATTCTGCATGGAGGCCGGTCACAGTGGTGTGCCTCAGTGATCTGTTCTGGGACCCTTACTCTTCGTGATTTCTATAAATGACCTGGATGAGGAAATGGAGTGATGGATTAGTAAATTTGCTGATGACACAAAGGTTGGGGGTGTTGTGGATAGTGTGGAGGGCTATCAGAGGTTACAACGGGACATTGATAGGATGCAAAACTGGGCTGAGAAGTTACAGATGGAGTTCAACCCAGATAAGTGTGAGGTGGTTCATTTTGTTAGGTCAGATATAATGGCAGAATATAGTATTAATGGTAAGACTCTTGACAGTGTGGAGGATCAGAGGGATCTTGGGGTCCGAGTCCATAGGACGCTCAAAGCTGCTGCGCAGGTTGACTCTGTGGTTAAGAAGGCACATCGTGCATTGGCTTTCATCAATTGTGGGATTGAGTTTAAGAGCCAAGAGGTAATGTTGCAGCTATATAGGACCCTAGTCAAACCCCATTTGGAGTACTGTGCTCAATTCTGGTCGCCTCACTATAGGAAGGACGTGGAAACCATAGAAAGGGTGCAGAGGAGATTTACAAGGATGTTGCCTGGATTGGGGAGCATGCCTTATGAGGATAGGTTGAGTGAACTCGGCCTTTTCTCCTTGGAGCGATGGAGGGTAAGAGAGGGTGAGAGAGGGTGACTTGATAGTGGTGTACAAGATAATGATCCTGTGGAAGTCAAAGGCTTTTCCCCAGGGCTGAAATGGCTATCATGAGAGGGCATAGTTTTAAGGTGCTTGGAAGTAGGTCCAGAGGAGATGTCAGGGGTAAGTTTTTTTTCGCAGAGAGTGGTGAGTGCGTGGAATGGGCTGCCAGCGGCGGTGGTGGAGGTGAACACAATAAGGTCTTTTAAGAGACTTATGGAGCTTAGAAAAATCGAGGGCTATGGGTAAAGCCTAGGTAGTTCTAAGGCAGGGACATGTTCGGCACAGCTTTGTGAGGCAAAGGCCCTGTATTGTGCTGTAGGTTTTCTATGTTCCTATGCGGAGACCAAAGTTACAGCAAAATATTGCCCTTACAGCTTCTGCTTCAAACCAGATTTACACTTCATGAAAGGAAATACCTGTGTCAGGATGCTGTTTATTGACTACAGCTCAGCATTTAACATCATTCCTACAGTCCTGATCGAAAAGCTACAGAACCTGTACCTTTGAACCTCCACCTGCAACTAGATCTTTGACTTCCTAGCTGGAAGACCACAATCTGTGCGGATTGGAAATAACTCTCCTTCTTGCTGACAATCAACACTGGTGCACTTCAGGAATGTGAGCTTAGCCACTGCTCTACCCTGTCTACGCCCATGACTGTGTGGCTAGACATAGCATAAGTGCCATCTATGAATTTGCTGATGATACAACCACTGGAGGCAGAAATTCAGATGGTGACGAGAGAGTGTACAGGAGCTCTTTGAGTACAGGAGCAACAACAACCTGGCACTCAACGTCAGTAAAACTAAAGAGCTGATTGTGGACTTCAGAAAGGGTAAGATGAGGGAATACACACCAGTCCTCATAGATGGATCAGAAGTGAAGAGAGTGAGTAATTTCAAGTTCCTGGGTGTTAATATCTTTGAGGATTTAACCTGGTCCCAACATATCAATGCAGCTATAAGGAAGGCAAAACAGCAGCTATATTTCATTAGGAGTTTGAGGAGATTTGGCATGTCACCTGAAACAGCTGCAAATGTCTACAAACGTAGTGTAGAGAACATTCTGACTAGCGGTATCACCGTCTGGTATGGGAGGGCTACTGCACACGATCAAAGTAAGTTTTAGTTGTAAACTTAGTGAGCTCCATCATGGGTACCAGCCTCTGTAATATCCAGGTCATCTTCAAGAAGCGGAGCCTCAGAAAGCTGGTGTCCATCGTTAAGTACCTCCACCACCCAGCACATGCCCTTTTCTAATTGTAACCATCAGGAAAGAGGTACAGAAGCCTGAAACCACACACTCAGTAATTCAGGAACAACTTCTTCCCCTCTGTCATCCGATTTCTGAATGGACATTGAACTGATGAATTAACTTACAACTTTTTTCCCCCTAATTTTTGCATCACATTTAATTCAACTATTTTATACACACACACACACACACACACACACACACACACACACACACACACACACACACACACACACACACACACACACACACACACACACACACACACACACACACACACACACACACACACACACACACACACACACACACACTATTAAACCTGATTCTGATTCCAATTCTGATCCTGATAAGTATTTTGCATTGCCCATCTTTACCAGCCAATTATCATCAATCCCCAAAAATTCTACCACTGCCTTCTCAGTGCATTGTATCATTGTGTTTCCTCTACAGATGTCTCTGATAGGATATACACCTAAGAAGGTACGGAGCAATACAACAAAATGCTGGCGGAACTCAGCAAGTCAGGCAGCATCTAAAGAGCAAAATAAATGGGGTCTTCCTAACGGGTCTCAGCTCAAAACATTGATTGTTTATTCCCTTCCATAGATGCTTCTTGACCTGTTAAATTCCTCCAGCATTTTACGTGCCTCGCTCGAGATTTCCAGCATTTGCAGAATCTCCTGAGTTTTTAAGAGGGTATGAAATTTTGAGTGATGATTATTCCTGGCTGACCAATGAACTGAGTCCCTACTCTGAACCAAACAGAAATGCTGTAGTTCATAGAAGATCGGATTTTATCAGATACAGACATACACACTCATCCAAATTCAACAAACATAACAACTTTCAGATTCTTCTTTCTGGGTAAATCAGCAATGCTGGCACATACAGTCTATTTTCAATGTGCAGTGGCCTGCATATTCTCCATTATTTTCCATTTAAGAGCAACAGAAAGATAAGTAGAGAGAAAAAAAATTGGTTCTCCAAGTAGTAGTGGTAACTACTACACTGAACTAGGCTCACAGGATAAGCACTCAAAATCCTCTACATACTGTATGTGGGGTTGCAGTGATTTGGTCCTGGAGCTAGTTGGGAAACTAGCCCTGGACTATTGATGTATCAGAGGTGCCATGAGGTCACAATAGATTGCAGGGTGCTTGGCACACAGTTTCAATGTGAAAGTTGTTCAACACTTTCAAAGCATGCTGACCAATGGAGCATGCTTGGTCTCCCAGAGTGGAATAAGTGTGTACTTACTGCACGATACTTTGGGCATTTCACTTCCTGTTTCTCATCCAAGAAACAGACAAGCTCTAGCAAATTCCCAGATATCATCTTGTTGAATTCCTTCCCATAGTAAAGTTTCTTTCTGGTGAGTATTATGTTTCGTAACTCCAAAACTAATCAAAAGAAAAACATAGAGCCCATGGATAAACATATCTACTTCACTTTTAATTTTAGTGAGATGTTCACATATGATGTAGTGGCATAGTGATTTATGCCATTCACATACTTTTACTGTACATATAACCTGTAATGAATTATATAAACAACAAAGAATACTTAATGAAACAATATACTTACAATATTACTCAAATATTACTGAAATGTTAAATACACAACACTCCTCCCAGCTTAGCTATAAACTCCAACTCAATATAGAATACATCTCAACTTAGATATGCATTGTATTGCTCTCTAGTCATCTTATACAGTATATACTATATATACATACACAGACACTGTGCCTAGAAGAAGTATTCTTGTCTTGGAAGTTTTCATGTTTTATTGTCGTTTTACAACATTGTATCATGATGGATTTAATTTGCCTTTTTTTACACTGATCAACAGAAAAAGACACTTTCATGTCAAAGTGAGAACAGACCGCTACAAAATGATCGAAATTAATTACAAATATAAAACACAAAATAATTGATTGCTTAAGTATTGACCCCCTTTAATATGACACACCAATTCATCACTGGTGCAGCCAATTGGTTTCAGAAGTCACATAATTAGTTAAATGTAGATCACCTGTGTGCAGTCAAGGTGTTTCAATTGACTGTAGTAAAAATACACCTGTATCTGGAAGGTCCAACTGCTGGTGAGTCAGAGTCCTGGCAAAAACCACACCATGAAGATGAAAGAACACTCCAAGCAATGTTGTGGAAAAGTTATTGAAAAGCACAAGTCAGGAGATGGATACAAGAGAATTTTCAAGTCTCTGAATATCCCTTGGAGTACAGTTAAGTCAGTTAACAAGAAATGGGAAAATATGGCACAGCTGTAAATCTGCCTAGACCAGGGCATCCTCAAAAACTGAGTGATTGTGCAAGAAGGGGATTTGTGATTGAGGCCTTCAAGAGACCTATGACAACTCTGGAGGAGTTACAAGCTTCAGTGGTTGAGATGGGAGAGACTGCACATACAACTGTTGCCCGGGTGCTTCACCAGTCACAGCTTTATGGGAGAGTGGCAAAGAGAAAGCCATTGTTTAAAAAAAAAACTCATGTGAAATCTCAGTTTGCGTTTGCCAGAAGGGACGCTCTGAAGTCAGCTGGAAGAAGGTCTGATGGTTTGATGAAACTAAAATTGAGCTTAATGGCCATCAGACTAAACACTATGTTTCGTGTAAGTCAAATGCTGCACTTCATTGAAAACACACTGTCCCTACAGAGAAGCATGGTGATGGCTGCATCATGCTATGCTAATGCTTCACTGCAGCAAGCTCTAGAAGGCTTGTGAATGTAGAGGGCAAAATGAGTGCTGCACAATAGAGGGAACTCCTGGAGGAAACTCTGAAGCAGGACTGTGATTTGGGGGTTTTGTTTTCCAGCAAGGTAATGACCCCAAGCATAAAGCTGAAGCTACACAGGAAAGGCTTTTTAAAAAAAAAAACAACAAAACAAATTTAATGTCCTAGAGAGGCCAAATCAGAGTCCAGACCTCAATCCAACTGAGAATTTGTGGCTGGACTTGAAAAGGGCTGTTCATGCACGATCCCCATGCAATCTGACAGAGCTTGAGCAGTTTCATAAAGAAGAATGGGGAACAATTGCAGTGTCCAGATGAGCAAAGCTGAGAGGGAGCTATCCACACAGACTCAAGGTTGTAATTGCTGCTAAAGGTGCAAACTAAATACTGATTTGAAGGGGGTGAATACTTGTGCAATCAATTATTTTCTGTTTTATATTTGTCATTAAATTAGATGAGTTATTTTTTCACTTTGACATGAGTCTTTTTCTGTTGATCAGTGTCAAAAGCAGGTAAAATAAATCCACTCTGAGTCAATGTTATAAAACAATGAATATATATATTAGTCATCCATAGCATAGTAAACTTCAATTTGTCCCATTAAGGGCTAAAGATTTAATCACTGTACAGAATTTCTTACTCTTGTGGAGTAATGTCTTTCCTGACGAGGGGGATGGGGTCACTCTGCTTGGCAGGTGAGACTTGTGACTGTGAAACAATCTCAGGTTCTGGGGACTCCTCCATGTTGGTTGCAGGAGTTCACTCTGGGACTGCAGGAAGTGGTTTTGACAGCTCTGGACACCTTTCTTCTTTAACAATTGACTCTTCTCACCTGATATCTCCAGGTGACATCAGACACTATCTCCACTGTGTAGGAGAATAGCTCAGTTCTGTCCTTAATCTTTCCAAGCTCCTATTTTTGATCACCTATGTAGTCCCTCACCAGGACTGCTTGTCCAGGAAAACAATGAATCTCCTTGTTTGAGGAGTCCTCCGTTTGTCTCAACTGTTTGTCCTGCAAACTCTTGAGATTGGGTTTGAGGAGATCCAAGTGTGAGCGCAAGGAACAACTCAGGAACATCATAGTTGTTTGTTGTGTAGTGTGCTGCACTGCAATATGCAAGGAGGAAATTGGTGAGCTTCTGATTCAGTGTCAGTGTGGTGTGTTCTGCTGACATTGATTGCAGTGCATTCTTTAGACACTGGATAAGCCTTTCTGCCAAGCCATGTGTAGCTGTGTAGTAGGGTGCAGATGTAATATTTCTTATTCCATTCCTTTTTAGGAATGAATGAAACTGTTCCACAACCAACAGGTCCATTGTCAGTGACTAAGTGTTCTGGAACACCAATCCTTGAAGAAGTTTCTCAGCACACCAAGTGGAGGCTATTGGGAACACTTCTGGTCATTGTATAGCTGTATCCAATATTATCAAGAAATTTGTACCCATGAAAGGTCCAGCAAAATCCACGTGAGTTTTATTCCAGGGCAATGCAGGCCATTCCCTGGTGTAGGAACCATGTAATAATTTTTTTGTCTACTGTATTTTGTGTTGCACATTTCTTGTTGGCAATTTGCCATATGGTTTGGGGCATAGTGGAAGCAAATGAGTATAGTCACTTAGCCACACATTGTGCGATAGTTTTAGTTAGAGACCAAGAGAATGGATATTTTCTGTTAACTGCTACTTTGGTTACTGTAACTTCATCAATTTCACTATTGCTACACTAGCTTTGTTTTATATCGTTATATAAGATTGTCTGTCTTTGCTAGTTTTGCAATAAAGGATCAAACTTCCGTGGGACTCAGTTATTTGGAAGCACATCATACAGTATCAAGCCCCTTGCTCAATCTTAGTAGTTTTGATTTGTTTTTCAGGTGACCACTACATTTTGTCAACAAAACATAGTCATACCAAATGAACACCAGGTCTATGGCAAAGGATGGTGAAACTGGAGCAGCTTGCAGTAGGATTATCTGTGACCCTTGTTGATTCATGCCGTGCATTTGTGGTTTGAACAGTTTTGAATGGTCAGTGTGCCTGCCCATTGGGGACCGTTGCTCGATCATGCAGTGTTTCCCTGGGGGTTTGTCACTTTGTTTCATTGAGGTGTTGAAATGTTCTTCTGGTTGCAGATATTTGCATTGAGCACTGTTACTTTGGTCTGGTTTAAGTGCTGTGAATGCCTGGACAGTTTGTTTGTTGGCTATGATTATTGAACCAGTGTGTTTTGCAAATGTACCATGGATGAGCAAGGAGTTAATTGGAAGTTGCACAATAAAGAGAAAGTAATGTGCGAATTGAAGCACGTTACTGAAGTCTGGGCTAGCAAAAGGAGAAATTAAACTTGCTGCAAAAACTTTGGCAGGTAAAGTTGAAAGTCTTCAAAAGAATTGTAAAACAAATGTGAACAAAATTAAGGATCTTTGGGGAAAAATAAGGAAAATGTCTTACAAGTGCAATCTCATCTTGAGGATTTAACTAATCTCCGTGAAGTTGTTTCTAAGCAAATACTTGTGTCATTACTTCCCAAGGACAAACAGGTTAAATAGCATGGATGTTTTTCAAGCATTGACAGCTATAACAGCATTCATAGAGAATGTGAAACAACGATTGACCCAGACATGTTACAGTGAAGGTCTTGTTGCAATGAGTGAACATGTGTCTTACCTTCCATCAGGCGATGTTTCTCAAATTCCAAGGCATGTTTTGACTACGTATATTGCAGATGACCCATAGGATGACGTGAAACCAAATGTCCGTATATCAAATGTCAGCAATCGAAGCTCTGCTGCAGGAACAAAGTCTTCTGCATCTACAACCTCCTCTCCACATGTTAAAGCAGAGGCTGATTTAGCTGCATCAATAGCACATTGATTATTGAAGGACAAGCATACACTAGAGGATCAAGAGGAATGATTCATTGCTATGGAACTACAGGAACAGCTTAACTTGGAAGAAGAAATTGCCGCAAATATGGCTAAAGTTAATGTGCTACAGGCTTAAAGTGTGGCAAGTGCTGAAGGTGCTCCAGCAGGGCAGTTCTGTGGTGTGAGTCCTTGTATCAAAAAGGCACAGAGGAAAAACAAAAACACCCAATGCCAATGTCGATTCATTTGTTCCTCAAGTGTTTGGAATACGTGAGCAATGGGGGATATACAGGATGCATAGCAGCAATTGGGGACTCTATAGCTAGGGGAGCAGGTGGGTGATTCTGTGGATGCAAAAAGGAAGCGGGGATGATAGTTTGCCTCCCCGGTGCCAGGGTCCACAATGTTTCTGAACGCATTCACAATATCCTGAAAAGGAGGAGGAGCAGGGAGAAGTCGTGGTATATATTGGTACCAATAACATGGGAAGAAAAAGGGAGGAGGTCCTGGGAAAAAAAAATTAGAGAAATTAGGAAGGAAACTGAAAAGCAGGACCTCAAGGATTGCTACTTTTGCAATGCGACAGTGAGGATGGGGATAGAATGGAGTGGCATATAAATGTGTGGCCGAAGATTTGGAGCAGGGGGCAGGGATTCAGATTTCCAGATAACTGGGACTTCTTCTAGAGTATTGTATTTAAATGTACATAGCATTCAGAATAAGGTGGATGAACTCGTGGTGCAATTAGAAATTGGTCATTATGACATTGCAGATGCAGAAGATTTTGTTCCTGCAGCAGAGCTTTGATGGCTGAAAGAAGGCTATAGTTGGGTGCTTAACATCAAAGGATATGCTTTGTATCAAAAGGACAAACTGGAAAACATAGATGGTGATGTGGCTCTGCTGGTGAGAGATGGAATTAGGCTTTTAGAAAGAGGTAACGGTGACATAGGGTCAAAGAATGTTGAATCTTTGAGGGTGGAGGTAAGAAACTGCAAATGTAGAAAAAAACATTATGGGAATAGTAACCAAGATGTGGGGTTGAGATTACAAAGGGTGCTGGGAAAGGTATGTAATAAGGGTAATGGCAGAATTGTAATGGGGGATATCAATATGCAAGGGAATTGGGAAAATCAGGTTGGTGTCCATTCGCAAGAGGGACTTTGTTGAATGTCTGCATGATGGGTTTTTAGATCAGCTTGTGCTTATGCCTACATGGGGAATAACCCAGATCTTATTATGGAGCTTAATGTGAAGGTACTCTTAGGAGACATGATTAGGAGATGTGATTGAACTTGTACTGCAATTTGGGAGGGAGAAGCATAAGTCACATGTATCAGTATTGCAATGAAATAAAGGATACTGGTGGGGATGACAGCAGAACAGATATGGCTGAAGTTTCTGGGAAGACAGACAGACAGACATACTTTATTGATCCCGAGGGAATAGTTCACAAGATGCAGGATGGATGTGTCCCACAGAAGAAGATGTCTTCAAATGGCAGGGGTAGGCAACCGTGACAGACAAGGGAAGTTAAGGGTTCCATAAAAGCCAAGGAAATAGCATATAAGATAGCAAAAGTGAGTGGGAAGTTAGATGATTGGGAAGCTATTAAAATTGAACAAATGGCAACTAAAAAAATCTATAAGAAGGGAAAAGATGAAAAGAGGGCAAACTAGCCAATAATATAAATCAGGATACCAAAAGTCTTTTTTTCAGTTATCTAAAGAGTAAAATGGAGGTGAGAGTTGATATTGGACCACTGGAAAATGATACTAGTGAGGTAGTAATGGGGGACAAAGAAATAACTGATGAACTTAATGGGTACTTCATGCTAGTCTTTATGCTTTCAAGAAAGAGTTAGATAGAGCTCTTGAAGATAGCGGAGTCAAGAGATATGGGGAGAAGGCAGGAACAGGGTACTGATTGTGGATGATCAGCCATAATCACATTGAATGGCGTTGCTGGCTCAAAGGGCCGAATGGCCTACTCCTGCACCTATTGTCTTCACTGTGATAGACTACTAGCAGTGTGCCAGAGGTCTGTGAGTATCAGGGAGCAGGAGTGAGTGTCATTGCTATTACAAAGGACAAAGTGCTAGACAAACTCAAAGGTCTTGAGGTGGATAAGTCACCTGGACCAGATGGACTACATCCTAGAGTCCTGAAGGAGGTTGCTGAAGAGATAATGGATGTATTGGTCATGATGTTCCAAGCATTACTTGATTCTGGCATGGTCCTGGAGGACTGGCAGATTGCAAATGTCACTCCACTCTTTAAGAAGGAAGGAAGGAAAAAGAAAGGAAATCATATGCCAGTTAGCCTAACCTCAGTGGTTGGGAAAGTGTTGGGAGTCCATTAAAAAGGATGAGGTTTTGGGGCACTCGGAGACTAATGATAAACTAAGTCAAAGTCAGCATGATTTCTGTAAAGGGAAATCCTGACAAATCTGTTCAAATTCTTCGAGGAAGTAACATGCAGGATGGACAAAGGAGAGGCAGTGAATGTCATTTACTTGGATTTTCAGAAGGCATGTGATAAGGTGCCACAAGTGAAGCTGCTTAACAAGATAAAATCCTATGGTGTTACAGAAAAGATACTGGTATGAATAGAGGAATGGCTGACAGGCAGCAGGCAGAGAGTGGGAATAAAGAGTGCCTTTTCTGGTTGGCTGCCAGTGACTAGTGGTGTTCCTCAGGGGTCAGTATTGGGACTGCTACTTTTCATATTATCAGTCAATGATTTGGATAATGGAATTGATGGCTTTGTGGCAAAGTTTGTGAATGATACGAAGATAGGTAGAGGGGTAGGTAGTGCTGAGGAGTCAATCTTATTGTAACAGGACAGACAAATTGGATGAACGGGCAAAAAAAATGACAAATGGAATACCATGTTGGGAAATGTATCTATTATCTAAATGGGAAGAAGGTTGAAACATCAGAGGTGCAGAGGGACTTGGGAGTCAAGACTCCCAGAAGATTAATTTACAGGCTGAGTCTGTGGTGAAGAAGGCAAATGTAATGTTGGCATTTATTTCAAGGGAAATAGAATATAAAAGCAAGGAGATAATGCCAAGCCTTTATAAGACACTGGTCAGGCCGCACTTAGAGTATAGTCAACAATTTTGGGCCTCATATCTCTAAGAAGAGAGATATTGTCATTGGAGAGAGTCCAGAGGAGGTTCATGAGGATAATTCCAGAAATGAAGGGGTTAACATATGAGGAGCACTTTGGGCCTGTACTCTCTGGAATTTGGAAGAATGAGGATGGATCTCATTGAAACCCACTGAATGTAGAAAGGACTAGATAGGGTGGATGTGGAGAGAACGTTTCTTATGGTGGGGGTTATCCAGAACTAGAGGGCACAGCCTCAAACTTGAATGGCAACCTTTTAGAACAGAGTAAGGAGGAATTTTTTTTAGCCACAGTGTAGTGAGTCTGTGGAACGCTGTGCCACGGTCTGCAGTGGAGGCCAAGTTGGTGGTATATTTAAGGCGGTAGTTGATCATTTCCTGATCTGTCAGGGTATCAAAGGATGCGGTGAGAGAGCAGGTGGATGGGGTTGAGTGGCATCAGCCATGATGGAATGATGGAGCAGACTTGATGGGCTGAATGGCCTAATTCTGCTCCTATGTTTTATGGTCTTGTGGAAGAAGACACCCAAAAGGTAGTTCAGGGTGCTTACTCTCTGACTGCCCTAATGAAGCACTCTGAAACTATGCCATATCTAACAATTGAAAGGGCTCAGGGTGACATTGATTTACAGCACAGAAACACTCTGGTTTCAGATGATGGAGGTCAAAACAGTATTATTGATATAATGAGGAAGCAAAATGGGGGGAAAAAAACACAACCTTATTGGCACAACAAAAATGTATTTCATCTTTACCTAAAAGAGAGATTCAAATCTTCGATGGTGATATATTGCCGTATCATGCATTCATGAAGGTCTTTGAAAATGGTGTTGAAAGCAAGACGTAATGACTGCCTCTATTTCCTTGAACAGTACACTAAGGGTCGCCATAGAGAACTTGTCAGAAGTTGTCAGCATGTCGACCCTAAGAAAAAATATGTCAAACCTCAGACTTTAGGGAGATTTTGGTAATGAACAGAAAATTGCATTTGCCTACATACAGAAGGCTCTTTTTTGGGTACCTATCAAATCTGAAGATGACTGCCATATTTTCAAGCACAATCCAGTATTTGAAGATGATGTCTTGAAAGCTGGTGGACAACCATGTCTGAAGACTCTAAATATGACCTGAACTTATCTGCCTTTCCTACAATACTACTTGCATTGAAATATAGACAACTGAGAACATTAGTCCCACATGGATTTTGGTCTAAGGTCTTAACACTATCTGTCACCTCAACCACTCTAATGTCTGTTCTGCCACTCTGGTTCCCATCCCTTGCACCTCTACCTTAAACCACATCTCCCCATCCCCATGCAGTACTAGTAAACCTGCCTGCAAAGATATTTCACCCTGAACTGGAAGGGGACTAGTATCCTTGCAGGAAGGTTTATCTCTTCTGTATAGGTTCCACCTTCCCTTGAAGAGAGCCAAATGATCCAAAAAAATCTGAAGCCCTTCCTCCTACACCAACTCAGAGTTTAACAACTCTGGTGTTAAACTGTATGATCTTCCTATTTCTGGCCTCACTAGCATGAGGCACGGGTAACAATACTGAGATCACGTCCCAGGAGGTCCTGTCCTTAACTTAGCACCCAACTCCTTAAACACACTTTGCAAAACCTCGTCCCTCTTCCTACCTATGCCATTGGTACCTATATTGGTCATGACCTCTGGCTGCTCACACTCATACTGAAGAATGCTGAGCACTTGATCCAAGATGTCCCAGACCCTGGTACCCAGGAGGCAGCATGCCACCCAGGAATCCTGTCCTCATCCACAAAACCTCCTTTCTGTTTGCCCAACTAATGAATCACCTATCACACAGATTGCCTCTTCTCCCCCCTTTTGCTTCTGAGCCATAGAGCCAGAGATGTGACCACTGTGACTTGCCTCTGCTAGGTCATCTCCACCACCACCCCAATAGTATCCTGTTATTAAGGGGATGGCCATAGGGTACTCTTCAATGGGTATTTAATCTCTTTCACTCTCCTGACCGTCACCTGGTTTCCTGTGTCCTGCGCCATTGGGTGTAACTACCTCTCTATGTATGTCCTGTCCATCATCCCCTCAACCTCCTACACAATCTGGAGTTCATTCACTTCCCACTCCTCAATATGACCTGTTAGAAGCTGCCTTCCCACATCCAGCAAGAGGAGCGTTCAACTATCCTGCCAGGCATCCTTCCTGCTCGAACTGTGCAATTATAAAGAAGGAAACAATAAAAAGAAACTGAAAAATAAACAATAAATAAACTAAAGCCAACAGCTTTTCATCTTACCTCAAACAAGCTTCTAGAAGAGCTAAAGCCTCAATATCTCCACTGTAACAATGTCCACTCCAACAACGCCTACACTTGACCCTGCCTTATTTTTATTTTGCACTTGCTAATGATCTCAATAACTGATTCATCACTATGCAAATGCAGAAACTCCTGCAAAGCATTGCTTTTTAATGTACACTCACCAACCTGCCTGAGTTACTCCTTCTCTTGCTCCTAATAGAAACATAGAAAACCTACAGCACATTGCAGGCCCTTTGTCCCACAGGGTTGTGCCGAACATGTCCTTATTTAGAAATTACTAGGCTTACCCATAGCGCTCTATCTTTCTAAGCTCCATGTACCTATCTAAAAGTCTCCTAAAAGACCCTATCATATCTGCCTCCACCACTGTTGCCGGCAGCCCATTCCACACACTCACCACTCTCTGAGTAAAAAAACTTACCCCTGACATCTCCTCTGTACCTACTCCCCAGCACCTTAAACCTGTGTCCTCTTGTGGCAACCATTTCAGCCCTGGGAAAAAACCTCTGACTATCCACACGATCAATGCCTCTCATCATCTTATACACCTCTATCAGGTCACCTCTCATCCTCTGTCACTCCAAGGAGAAAAAGGCCAAGTTCACTCAACCTATTCTCATAAGTCATGCTCCCCAATTCAGGCAACATGCTTGTAAATCTCCTCTGCACCCTTTCTATGGCTTCCACATTCTTCCTGTAGTGAAGTGACCAGAACTGAGCACAGTACTCCAAGTGGGGTCTGACCAGGGTCCTATATAGCTGCAACATTACCGCTCGGCTCCTAAACTCAATTCCATAATTGATGACCAAAACACCATACACCTTCTTAAAAACAGAATCAACCTGTGTGGCTGCTATGAGTGTCCTATGGACTTGGACCCCAAGATCCCTCTGATTCTCCACACCATCAAGAGTCTTACCATTAATACTATATTCTGCCATCATATTTAACCTACCAAAATGAACCACTTCACACTTATCTGGGTTGAACTCCATCTGCCAATTCTCAGCCCAGTTTTGCATCCTATCAATGTCCTGCTGTAACCTCTGACAGCCCTCCACATTATCCACAACACCTCCAACCTTTGTGTCATCAGCAAAGTTACTAACCCATCCCTCTACTTCCTCATCCAGGTCATTTATAAAAATCAGGAAGAGTAAGGGTCCCAGAACAGATCCCTGAGGCACTCCACTGGTGACCGACCCCCATGCAGAATATGACCTGTCCACAACTACTCTTTGCTTTCTGTAGGCAAGCCAGTTCTGGATCCACAAAGCAATGTTCCCTTGGATCCCATGCCTCCTTACTTTCACAATGAGCCTTGCATGGAATACCTTATCAAATGCCTTGCTGAAATCCATGTACACTACATCTACTGCTCTTCCTTCATCAATGTGTTTAGTCCCATCCTCAAAAATTACAATCGGGCTCGTAAGGCATAACCTGCCCAAGACAAAGCCATGCTGACTATTCCTAATCATATTATACCTCTCCAAATATTCAAAAATCCTGCCTCTCAGGATCTTCTCCATTAACTTACCAACCACTGACTTAAGACTCACTGGTTTATAATTTCCTGGGCTATTACTATTCCCCTTCTTGAATAAAGGAACAACACCCGCAAACCTCCAATGCTCCGGAACCTTTCCCATCCCCATTGATGATGAAAAAATCATCGCCAGAGGCTCAGCAATCTCCTCCCTCGTTTCCCACAGTAGCCTGGAGTACATCTCATCTGGTCCCAGTGACTTACCCAACTTGATGATTCCCAAAAGCTCCAGCACATCCTCTTTCTTAATATCTACATGCTCAAGCTTTTCAGTCTGCTGCAAGTCATCACTACAATCACCAAGATCCTTTTCCATAGTGAATACTGAAGCAAGGTATTCATTAAGTACCTGTGCTATTTCCTCTGGTTCCATATACACTTTGCGACTATCACACTTGATAAGTCCTATTCTTTCATGTCTTATCCTCTTGCTCTTCACATACTTGTAGAATGCCTCGGGGTTTTCTAATCATGCCCGCCAAGGCCTTCTCATGCCCTTTCTGGATCTCCTAATTTCCTTCTTAAGCTCCTTCCTGTTAGCCTTATAATCTTCTATATCTCTAACATTACCTAGCTCTCTCAACCTTTTGTTTCTTTTTGTAATTTATTATTTTTTTTATTGAAGTTCATCATCAAACAAACATTTCCATAAGATGTATTTCAGACATTGTACATATATATCATATAATCATATATGTCACAAGTCTCCACATAGTATTTATCTGAGGTATACACTTATAGAAAAGAGTGGAGAGAAAAAACAAGCAAAAGGAAAGAACTATGTACAAGTAGGGAGTGATTTTTTTTTACAACAGATTCATTGATTTGTGAGAGTAAAATCAGGCCTATGAGGCATTATGTAGTTAAACCATTTTTCCCAGTATGAATCAAATTGTTCCAGCTTATGATTAACAGATGCTGTTATCTTCTCCATTTTGTAAATGTCCATTGTAATTTCCATCCATGCATTTAAAGTTGGGCTCTCCTGTGATAACCATTTCCTAGTAAGAGTCTTTTTACCAGCCACCAACAGTATATTCATTAAATATTTATCTCTTTTCAACCATTCTTGAGGTATATATCCAAAATATATGGTCTTACTCTCTGAGGGTATTTCACATTTAAAGATGTCTTGTAGGGCATTGTGTATCCCCCTCCAATAGTTTTTGATAACAGGGCAGTCCCAAAAAATATGATAATGATTTGCATTTTGATTTCCACAATTTCTCCAGCAAACAGATAGATTACTATCATAATGGGATTTCTGAGAGGGTGTAATAAAATATCTTATCAAATTTTTCCATCCAAACTCCCTCCATTTCTGTGAACTGGTACACTTCCATTGATACCTCCATATTGTTGTCCATTCTTCCTCAGATATAATTATCCCTCCATCCTTCTCACATTTTGTTTTAATGTATGAAGTTGAATGTGTTTTAAGATTTGACAACCCCTTATACATGCTTAAAATTATTCCACTACCGTTATCTGAATTATATGCTTTCCTAAATAGCTCTATCAAGCATATACTTGCCTTGGTTACATTTTTAAGTATCTTATTAACATTGTCGCATCTGTAAATACCGATTTTTTTTTTAATCTTGTTTTTCTAATAAGTGTTTCTCTTTAAGCATTTAAGCATTTCAAAACTGAACAGTTTCGTTATTATTTTGTTATTCATTATGTTGCAAAGAACTGTTATTCCTTTAGCTGTCCAGTACTTAAATCTAGCATCCAATTTATTTGGTGTAAAATCTGAGTCATATGCACACCATTTAAGAATTGCAATATCTCCCTCTAAATTATATTCTTTTATAGTAGTTTTCCATATTTTAAGAGTCAATTTCACCCATGGGTTATCAATAGTATTTATGTACCTTTGCAGGTTGTTATCAGCCAAAATTGCTTGTATGGGGATGGGAAGTACCCGCTCCTCAATGTTTTTCCATTGAGCGTCATATGATGGGTTGCACCAACATATCACAGCTCTCAACTGTGCTGCAAAATAATAATCTCTAAGAGAAGGTAGGCCCCATCCCCCCTTTTCCTTTGCTAATTGCAAAGTTTTGAGATGAACTCTAGGCCTTTTACCCTGCCAAATATACCTTGATAACATCTTGTTCCATTCATTGAATTGATTTTGATTAATCTCTATTGGTAGGGTCTGAAAGAGATATAACAGTCTTGTAAGCTTTTCTTCTTGACTAGATTTATTGCAGCCTTTGTACACCATGGTTCCTGTACCCTACCATAACTTCCCTCTCTCATTGGAACCTACCTGTGCAGAACTCCACACAAATATTCCCTGAACATTTGCCACATTTCTTCTGTACTTTTCCCTGAGAATATCTATTTCCAATTTATACTTCCAAGTTCCTGCCTGATAGCCTCATAATTTCCACTTTCTCCAATTAAACACCTTTCTAACTTGTCTGTTCCTATCTCTCTCCAATGCTGGTGTAAAGGAGATAGAATTATGATCACTATCTCCAAAATGCTCTCCCACTGAGAGATCTGACCCCTCACCAGGTTCATTTCCCAATACTAAATCAAGTACAGCCTCTCTTCTTGTAAGCTTGTCTACGTATTGTGTCAAGAAACCTTCCTGAACACATCTAACAAACTCCACTCCACTCTAGGGAGATGCCAATCAATATTTGGGAAATTAAAATCTCCCATCACAACAAGATATTGACCCCTTCCTGTTCCTAACCCCCACCCACAGAGACTCCGTAGACAATCCCTCCATATCGTCCACCTTTTCTGCAGCCGTGACACTATCTCTGATCAACTGTACCACTCCCCCACCTCTTTTGCCTCCCCCCTGTCCTTTCTGAAACATCTAAAACCCAGCACGTGAAGTAACCATTCTTGTCCCTGAGCCATCCAAGTTTCTGTGTTGGCCACCACATCATATCTCCAAGTACTGATCCATGCTCTAAGCTCATCCGCTTTGTTCACAACACTCCGTGCATTAAAACAGACACATCTCAAACCTTCGGTCTGAGTGCGTCCCTTCTCTATCACCTGCCTATCCCTCACACACTGTCTCCTGGCTTTCTCTATTTGTGAACTAGCCGCTTCTTCCCCAGTCTCTTCAGTTTGGTTCCCACCCCCCACCAATTCTAGTTTAAACTATCCCCAGTAGCCTTGGCAAACCATCCCACCCATCCCCCCCACCAGCCAGGATATTGGTCCCCTGGGATTCAAGTGCACACCTGCCCCAAAAGAGGTCCCAGTGATCCAGAAATATGAATCCCTGCTCACTGCTCCAATCCCTCAGCCACACATTTATCCTCCACCTCATCCTATTCCTATTCTCACTGTCGCGTAGCACAGGCGGTAATCCTGAGATTACTACTTTTGAGGTCCTGCTTCTCAACTTCCTTGCTAACTCTGATTTGCTGTTGTTCAAACGCCTTTTAATCATCTCTGCCATAATAGGGAGACTTCCAATATGTGTTAGGGAGAAAACATAAAGAGGAATGCCCTCTTCTGTCAATTTTTCAGGTATTTCCTGAAAACGAGACAGGTGAACGGAACAATCCATCAGCGTTTCCATGATTAGCTGTTCTTTTTAAATTCAATCTTGTAATTCTGTTCTCCAAGAAACAGATATTGATCATAATGTGTAAGTACAGCGTCTGACATCAGTATTTAATTTTGCCTTTCTGAAAGCCACTTCACACTGCTTTGTCCTTTGCCGTTTCTTCCCAGCCTATAGTAATGAGTTCAAGAGGAGGAGCACGGTAGCCAGGTTCAGCAGGAACCTCTTATAGCACAATACTTGGTACAGGTATGACCTCCAGAAAGCCATTTTGTGGGCGAAGAGGTAATTCCAGACTAAACTTGAATCAACAAAGGAAGCTCCACAGATGTGGCAGGGCTTGAATGCTATCACCTCTTATAAAGTAAAATCAAGTGACTTGGGTGACAACAGGGCTTTGCTTCCAGATGAGCTCAATGCCTTCTATGCTCACTCTGACCATCAAGTCATGAGGGAACCATCATGAACACACAGAGCACCCAATGAACCCGTGATTTCAGTCTCTTTCTTTTTCAATCTTTTTATTATTATTATTAATATCAACAAAATAAAATTGTTACATAGATAATGAGATTACAAACATACACATTTCAACTGAACATGAAAAAATACATAAGCAATGATTACAGTATAAATGAGTATTCCCAAATCATGAACGATACAATTTACAAATAAACAAGGCAAACCTAGGTATATCATAATATATATTAAAAAAACAGAAAAAAGAAAAAGAAAAAAAATTATGCAAAAAAACAAATCTAATAATCTAATAACTAATAAGGAAAAAAACAAAAAAAGAAAAAAGAGAAAAAGAAAAAATGGAAAAAAAGGGCTGTTTATAATATCTCACAAAAATACAAAATCATCAGTGCCGTCAACTCTGATCCTCTCAACATATATAAAATCAAAACTGGAAAAACAAATAGGCTTGGAACAGGTTCATATTACATCATATGAAAATATTGAATAAATGGTTGCCATATCTTTTCAAATTTAATAGAAGTATCAAATACAACACTTCTAATTTTTTCTAAATTTAGACATAACATAGTTTGAGAAAACCAATGAAATATGGTAGGAGGATTAATTTCTTCCCAATTCAACAAAATAGATCTTCCAGCCATTAATGTAAGAAATGCAATCATTCGACAAGTGGAAGAGGATAAATGGAGTGAGTCCATCATTGGTAAACCAAAAATTGCAGTAATAGGATGAGGTTGTAAATCAATGTTCAATACCGCAGAAAGAATATCAAAAATGTCTTTCCAATATTTTTTCAAAAGTGGACACAAAATCTTGGAATGATTTGTTTATCTCATCATGATTAACTGTCAGATCCCCATTCTGCTGACGGATCTTAGTAATTTGACGTTTAACCAAAGCATTCTTCAATTGACTAGCTAACAGTTTACCCGATTTATCACTATGTATATAAAAATCAGATCTGGTTTTCATTAATTGATTTTCAATCGAAGATGTAAGTAATAAACTATGTTCCATTTGAAGTTCAACCCTTTGTTTGTAAAGCTCCTTACTAGGAGTAATCGAATATTTCTTGTCAATCTCTTTAATTTTATCAACCAATAAAAGAGTTTCCTTCTTAACACGCTTTCTCAGACCAACAGAGTAGGAGATAATCTGTCCACGTATATATGCTTTAAAAGTGTCCCAAAGTGTTCCGCAAGAAATATCATCCGTGGAATTAGTTGAAAAGAAGAAATCGATCTGTTCCTTCATAAATTTAATAAAATCCGGATCTTGCAGTAAGGTAGAATCAAATCACCATTGTCTAGCACTAGAAGCTGTATCCGTAAATTTAATAGAAAGTTTTAATGGAGCATGGTCAGAGATGGCTATAATATCATAATTACAACCAATTACCAATGGAATAAAACAAGAGTCAATAAAAAAATAATCAATTCTCGAGTAAGAATGATAAACATGTGAGAAAAATGAAAACTCTTTGTCCTTAGAATGCCGAGATCTCCAAATATCAAAAATTCCATTATCAGTCAAAAAAGAGTTAATATAAGTGGCCGACTTATTAGGTAAAGTCTGAGTAGATATAGATTTGTCCATCAAAGGATTTAGACAACAATTAAAGTCACCACTCATTATTAACTTATATTCATTTAGATTAGGTAGAGAAGTAAATAAGGACTTAAAAAAATTGGGACAATCCACATTTGGAGCATAAACATTAACCATAGCAACCTTTTTGTTAAAAAGTAAGCCAGTAATTAACAAAAATCTACCATTCGGATCTGAAAAGATATCGTGTTGGACAAATGCAATAGAGGAGTCAATAAAAATTGAAACTCCCTTTACTTTAGCATTCGAATTCAAATGATACTGTTGATCCCTCCAAAACCTAAAAAAAGCGATAATTGTCCTCTTTCCTCACATGAGTTTCTTGTACAAAAATAATATGAACATTAAGTCTTTGGAATACTTTGAAAATCTTTTTCCATTTAATCAGATGGTTTAAGCCATTAGTATTCCAAGAGACAAAATTAATGGTCTGAGCCATATTTCTGAAATCAACCCTTTGGTATATAAAGGGTTAACCAAATTATGAACTCTTGCACCCGGAAGAGGAACAAAAATAAGGGGTGGACCCGGAAGTGATGACATCACGGACATTTTAGTAGTTTAAAATCAGCCCAAATGAAGAAACTAAAAAAAACTGATATAAGGAACATAAGATTTAGAAAAATAAAACCCACCCCCCACCCAAGAGGAAAAAAGACCACCCCAGCCAGGGATAGGCTGGGAAAAAGGAAAGATGAAACTAAAATCTACCCCCATATCAGCAGAAGACAACTCCATATATAAAGGATAAAAAAAAATCCACCCAAACTCTAAAGAAATAATAATCACTATACTAAAACCAAACTTCTTAATATAATTGGTAGTAAAAAAAAACAAAATGAATATAATCACTAGTAACTTATAAATCGGGTTAAAACCCAAACAAACCAAAAAAAATTTAAACTGTGATAAGAAATGCATTATAGGAAGAAGACGAGAGAAAAAAAATGGCGAAATCAAAAAAAAAGTCAAAAATATTTTAGAGAAGAAACTGCCACCTTAGTAAAAAAAAATTCACCTTCGAAGGATTAATAATAATGACCAAAGATAAAGTACAGTGGTTGAAGTAAGTAAAATAAAAAGATTAGTATGTCGAAAAAAAAACTTTTTAACTAGAGTGTAAAATATAGAGTAAACCTACACCAATAACCAGAAACAAAATCTGGTTTTGGAAACAAAAACCATCTTGCACGATCAAAATCACTCATTTATTAGAGATGAGAATCCGTAGCAGTAGGGAAGTTCTCATTCAGAAAGCTTCTCGCTTCAGATGTAGAAAGAAAAACACGCCGTGGTGCATTCGGAGGCGATATTCTGAGCTTCGCAGGGTATAAGAGCGCAGGTTTTAGATTTTTCTCATAACATTCGGACATCAGAGGTTTAAAAAGAAGCCTTGCCTTCATTACTTCTGGACTAAAATCTTCCACTAATCTAAAATTGTGATCTTGAAATTTAACCATCCCTACACGCCGAGCCACACGAATAAGTTGCTCTTTAACATGCACATAGTGAAATCGGACAATTACAACCAGTGGTTTAGCTGAAGCACTTGGTGATCGATGCATAATTCTGTGAGCGGGATCAAGTAACGGAGGACTGTCTGGGAATACAGAAGGGAACGCATCCTTTAAAAGTTGAGCAAAGTACTTCGAGGGGTCCCCTTGTTCAATACCTTCCAGGAGACCAAGTATGCGTAAGTTCTGTCTTCTGGACCGATTCTCAAAGTCGACACGCTTGGCTTTAAGTGTTTCCACCTGTTTAATCATCGAAAGTAATTTCTGCTCCAGTTTTCCAATTATCAAGTCTCGCTTCCGAGCGTCCTCTTGCAAAGTTGCGACTAGAACTTGCTGCTGGTTAACTACTGAATCCGTCTTATCCATATAATCTTGAAAAGCCTTTATATCTTGTTTAAAAATTTGTCATTATTCTTCAAATTTTTCATTTAAAACCTCCAATAATATTTCATGTCAATTCAGTGCGCTTAGGATCAGTCTTTTTCTTCTTCCCGTTCCCGTTAGGATCCTTCCCAGGTTCTCGCCCTTTAGATCTAAGAGCCATTTCTGTATTCATTTCTTCAAAAATTCACAATAAACTCTTAAAGTTAAGTCCAAAAAAGTAGCAAGAATCTTTTGGTGTGGGTAAAAGTAAGTTAAATAAGGGTGATCATAGGTTAAAAAAAGTAAAGGTTATGGAGCGAATCTGAAACAGTGCTCACTCCATGAGCGTCTCCTGCTGACCTCAATTTCAGTCTCTGAGGCTGAGATGCAAGCATCCTACAGGAGGATGTACCCACTAAAAAGCATCCAGCATACACAGGGTACTTGGCCAAGTGCTAAAGACCTGTACAGATCGGGTCTGGAGTATTCACTGAGATCTTTACCCTCTGCTTTGGCAGTCTGATATACCCACCTCCTTCAAGCAGGTTTCACTTGTACCGGCACCTGAGAAGAACATGGTAACAATGACTGTCATCCACACTTACATCCACTGAAGTGAAATAATCTGAGATGTTCATAATGAATTGTCAATTTCTGCCCTGGAAGTGACTTGGATTCACTCCATTTGCCTACTGGTGCAACAGGTCCACAACAGATGCAAATTCTTTAGCTTTTCATTCAACCCTGGAACATCTGGACAACAAAGATGCATACTTTGGGATGCTCTTTATTGACTTCAGCTTGACATTCAACACAATTATCCCCTCAAAACTAATCAATAAGCTCCGAGGCCTTGACCTCAATAGCTCCTTGTGCAATGAGATCCTGAAGTCCTCACTTGTAGACCCCAATCATTTTGGATTGGCAGCAACGTTTCCTCCACAATCTCCATCATCACAGGTGCACCACTAGACTGTGTGCTTCACACCCTGCCCTGCTTCCTTTACATTTATGACTGTGTGGCTAAGCAAAGCCACAATGCCATATTCAAGTTTGGTGATGACACCACTGTTGTAGGCCACCTCAAAGGTGGTGATGGATCAGCATATAGGAGGGAGATTGAAAATCTGGCTGAGTGGTGCCACAACATCAACCTCTTGCTCAATATCAGCAAGACCAAGAAACTGCTTATTGACTTCAGGAGGAGGAAACCGGAGGCCAATGAGCCATTTTCAGTGGAGGAGGTCAGCAATGTTAAATTCCTCAGTGTTATTATTTCAGAGGACCTGTCCTGGGCCCAGCATGTAAAAACAATTATGAAAAAGCACAGCAGCACCTCTACTTAGGATTTTGTGAAGATTTGGTATGATATCTTAAATTTTTACAACTTTCTATAGATATGTGGTGGAGAGAATATTGATTGGCTACATCACAACCTGTTATGGAAACACCAATGCCCAGGGACTGTGTATGCTATAAAATTTTGTGGATAGAACCCACTCAATCACAGGCAAGGCCCTCCCACTATTTAGTACATTTACATGGAGGACTGCCACCAGGAAGCAGAATCCATAATCGAAGACCCACACTATCCATGCCACGGTCTCTTCGCTCTACCACCATTGGGCAGGAGGTACAGAAGCCTTGGGTCCCACCACACCAGATTCAGTAACAGTTGTTATGGTACAACCATCAGGCTCCTGAACCAGTGTGGGTAACTTCATTCACCACTACTCTGAACTGATTCTACAATCTATAGGCTCACTTTGCAACTTACATTCTCAGTTTTATTTTTCAAAAAATTCTATTGTATTTCTTTTTCTATAAATGTCTGTAAGAAAATTAATCACCCAGCCATAAACTTGGATTTAGATTTATTTATTAATCACATGTATATCAAAACATACAGTGAAATGTGTTTATGTTTAACAAGCAGCACAATATGCTGGGGGCAGCCCACAAGTGTTGCCATACATTCTGGCTCCAACTTAGCATGCCTACAATATTCAGTAGAACAATACACACACAACATACAACAAGCAACAACAACAAAAACGAACTCCTACCCAACCACCATCCTCTCCAACCCATACACACAGACAAACATCTGACCCCAGGAGGGACTACCTCTCGGCCACTGAATTTCCATATTACTGCTCTAAGCTCACCGACACTGGATCTCCTACCATCAGGTTTGCTGACCTAGGGGTTTTGATCTCCAGACTAATGGACCTCCTAGGATACAGTCTAGGACCTGCCAATCATGGGCCTCCGACCTCAAAACCACTTGCTGGCCAGGGCTATCCAGTCCTCGCACTTGCTGATCTTGGGAACCACCTTGGATCTCCATCCTTGGGGAGCCACTGGCCTCTAACCTTGGGAAACTTCAGCCTGAACTTGATCTCTGGCTCTTTCCCCTAACTCTTCATTTACTGTCCTTGTCTCTCACCCTCCTAAGGTAACAAATGCTGTAAGTGCTTTGATAGTAAATTTACTTTGAATAAGATGCTGCAGTTGTCATCAAACTTAGATGCGTTCTGATTTCAGGAACAGTGTCATGGAGCGGGTGTATATTCTAGAGATTCTCTTGTTTGTGGAATAAGGATCATAGCTGGTGAGAATCAAATTAAGCTCTTAACAGGAGGGCATTGAAGTTTAAGTGTAGGTAGGTGTGACTGACCATTAAAAGGATGAAGAAAGTGGATGCCATTTGTGACTTGTGTCATCTGGAATCCCTCTCTGCCTACTGCAGGGATAAGGTGAATGAATAATTAATGATGGAGAGCAGTGCCAGTGCCTTAAAATCTGAATCAAAATAGCACTGATATAAAATTTTTAATTTGTTTACTGGATAATGACATATTAAAAGTAGCTCAGTCATGAAATTAATGAGTTAACATTTTAGAAATGGCAGATAATGGATTTTAAATCCCCATATTTACGTTCTGCAGAGAACCTATCAATGCATGTAATTTGCTTCATGAACATTTTCAAAAGAGATCCTTTGAAATACTATCTAAAGCTTCAGGGTGGGAGAGATGGTAGCTGAACCAAAGAGATTCTTTGTTTTATCTAATGTCTTGTTCCTCTACAGCAATGCCCTTGAACATAAAATCCTACAAACCACAGTGGATATGGCGCAGTTCATCATGAGTAATTTACTCAACCATTTCTCTCCTCTTGTGAAGAAAACGCGCTGCGTTTTTTTTTAACTTGGATGATTTGCTGCACTTCAACAGGTAGGTAACCATATTGGGTTCGACATAAAACTACCTCGTCACCACTGTTATGTTTTGTAACTACAAAACTGATCAAAAGAAAAAAACATGGAGGCACATGGATAAACGCGTCTACTTCACTTTCACACTCAGTGAGGTGTGCACGTATGACATGCTGGCATAATGACGCATGCCATTCACATACTTTACACCACATAATTCTCTGACACTTCTGCCACCTCCAACGGATCCCACCACACCTTTCCCTCCCCCCCCCCCACCCTCACTTTCTTTTTTCTGCAAGGATCGCTCCCTGCACGACTACCTTGTCCATTCATCCCTAAGCACTAATTTCCCTCCTAGCACTTATCCTTGCAAGCAGACAGTGCTATCCCTACCCATTCACCTCCTCACTCACTGCCATTCAGGGCCCTAAACAGTCCTCCCAGATGAGACAACACTTAACATGTGAGTCTGCTGCATCATATACTGTGTTCAGTGCTCCCAGTGTGGCCACTTGTATATCAGTGAGACCCAACATAGATTGGGAGACCGCTTCACCGAGCACCAACACTCCGTCCTCCAGAGAAAGTGGGATCTCCCACTTTAATCTCAACCTTTTTAATTCCTTTTCCCATTCCAAAATGTCTATCCATGGCGTCCTCCACTGCCGTGATGAAGCCACCTTTAGATTGGAGGAACAACACCTTGTATTCTGTTTGGGTAGCATCCAACTTGATAGCATGAATGTTGATTTCTCAAGTTTCTGGTAATGACCCCCATCCCCTCTCCTTCACCATTTCTCATCCTCTTTTCCATATTCTCACCTTATCTTCTTGCCCAACCATTACCTCCCTCTAGTGCTCCTCCCACCCCCCCCCCCCCCACCTTTTCTTTCTTCCATGGCCTTGTGTCTCTTTCACCAATCAAGTTCCCAGCTCTTTACTTCATCCCTCCCCTTCAGGTTTCATCTATCACCTGGTGTTTATCTCTCCTCTCTCCCTTCCCCCCCCCCCCCACCTTTTAAATCTACTCCCTAGCTTTTTTCTCCAGTCCTACTGAAAGGTTTTGGCCTGAAAAATCAAGAGTGCTCTTTTCCTAGATGCTGCCTGGCCTGCTGAGTTCCTCCAGCATTTTATGTGTGTATTGTTTGGATTTGCAGCATCTGTAGATGTTCTCTTGTTTGTACTTTTATATATAATCCATAATGAATTATATAGACAATAAAGAATGCTTAATCAAATGATATATTTACAGTATTACTGAAATATTAATACATATTAGTGAGTTCTGTGCCAATTTACATTACTGGCTTATTTTTATTTTTATCAGCCTTATAATTGTTAATATAATTTTGTTAAAGTCAGGGCATTGTTCTTTAATTTTTCCCATTTCCACACATAGACTGCGAAGCCCATACTGTAAAAGGGATGGATGGTTTGGAGTTTGTAAAATGTGTGCAGCGTAATTTTTTGCAGTAATACATGGAGGTACCAACTAGAGAAAGGGCAGTGTTGGATCTTCTGTTCGGGAATGAAATAGGTCAGGTGACGGAGGTATGTGTTGGGGAGCACTTCGGGTCCAGTGATCACAACGCCATTAGTTTCAATATAATTATGGAGAAGCATAGGACTGGACCCAGGGTTGAGATTTTTGATTGGAGAAAGGCTAACTTTGAGGAGATGTGAAAGGATTTAGAAGGAGTGGATTGGGACAGTTTGTTTTATGGGAAGGATTTAATAGAGAAACGGAGGTCATTTAAAGGTGAAATTTTGAGGGTACAGATCATTATGTTCCTGTTAGGATGAAAGGAAAGGTTATAAGTTTGAGAGAGCCATGGTTTTCAAGGGATAATGGAAACTTGGTTCAGTAAAAGAGAGATCTCCAATAAATATAGGCAGCATGGAGTAAATGAGGTGCTCGAGGAATATAAAGAATGTAAGAAGAATCTTAAGAAAGAAATTAGAAAAGCTAAAAGAAGACATGAGGTTGCTTTGGCAAGTAAGGTGAAAATAAATCCAAAGGGTTTCTACAGTTATATTAATAGCAAAAGGATAGTGAGGGATAAAATTGGTCCCTTAGAGAATCAGAGTGGACAGCTATGTGTGGAGCCAAAAGAGATGGGGAAATTTTGAACAATTTCTTTTCTTCGGTATTCACTAAGGAGAAGGATATTGAATTGTGTAAGGTAGGGGAAACAAGTAGGGTAGTTATGGAAACTATAATGATTAAAGAAGAAGAAGTACTGGTGCTTTTAAGGAATATAAAAGTGGATAAATCTTCAGATCCTGACAGGATATTCCCTAGGACCTTGAGGGAAGTTAGTGTAGAAATAGTAGGGGCTCTGACAGAAATATTTCAAATGTCATTAGAAAAGGGGATGGTGCTGAAGGATTGGCATATTGCTCATGTGGTTCCATTGTTTAAAAAGGGTTCTAAGAGTAAACCTAGCAATTATAGGCCTGTAAGTTTAACATCAGTGGTGGTTAAATTAATGGAAAGTATTCTTAGAGATGGTATATATAATTATCTGGATAGACAGGGTCTGATTAGGAACAGTCAACATCGATTTGTGTGTGGAAGGTCATGTTTGACAAATCTTATTGAATTTTTTGAAGAGGTTACGAGGAAAGTTGATGAGGGTAAAGCAGTGGATGTTGTCTATATGGACTTCAATAAGGCCTTTGACAAGGTTCCACACGGAAGGTTAGTTAGGAAGGTTCAATCATTAGATATTAATATTGAAGTAGTAAAATGGATTCAACAGTAGCTGAATGGGAGATGCCAGAGAGTAGTGGTGGATAACTGTTTGTCAGGTTGGAGGCTGGTGACTAGTGGTATGCCTCAGGGATCTGTACTGGGTCCAATGTTGTTTGTCATTTACATTAATGATCTGGATGATGGGCTGGTAAATTGGATGCAGATGATACTAAGGTAGGTGGCGTTGTGGATAATGAAGTAGGTTTTCAAAGTTTGCAGAGAGATTTAGGCCAGTTAGAAGAGTGGGCTGAACTTATGGCAAATGGAGTTTAATGCTGATAAGTGTGAGGTGCTACATTTTGGTAGGAATAATCCAAATAAGACATACATGGTAAATGGTAGGGCACTGAGAAATGCAGTAGAACAGAGTGATCTGGGAATAATGGTGCATAGTTCCCTGAAGGTGGAATCTCATGTGGATAGGGTGGTGAAGAAAGCTTTTGGTATGCTGGCCTTTATAAATCAGAGCATTGAGTATAGGAGTTGGGATGGAATGTTAAAATTGTACAAGGCATTGGTAAGGCTGAATTTGGAGAATTGTGTACAGTTCTGGTCACCCAATTATAGGAAAGATGTCAACAAAATAGAGAGTACAGCGAAGATTTACTATAATGTTACCTGGGTTTCAGCACCTAAGTTACAGGGAAAGGTTGAACAAGTTAGGTCTTTATTCTTTGGAGCGTAGAAGGTTGAGGGGGGACTTGATAGAGGTATTTAAAATTATGAGGGGGATAGATAGAGTTGACGTGGATAGGCGTTTTTCATTGAGAGTAGGGGAGATTCAAACAAGAAGACATGAGTTGAGTTAGGGGGCAAAAGTTTAAGGGTAACACGAGGGGGAATTTCTTTACTCAGAGAGTGTTAGCTGTGTGGAACGAGCTTCCAGTAGAAGTGGTAGAGGCAGGTTTGGTATTGTCATTTAAAGTAAAATTGGATAGGTAAATGGACAGGAAAGGAGTGGAGGGTTATGGGCTGAGTGTGGGCCAGTGGGACTAGGTGAGAGTAAACATTTGGCATGGACTAGAAGGGCCGAGATGGCCTGTTTCCGTGCTGTAATTGTTATATGGTTATATGTTCATGTATAATTTGCATGTAAATGCTGTTATAAGTACACCATTGTCATTTCTGACTTTTCATATCATTATTTGAATACAACTATAATTTTCCAAATGGCATCAGTTTTCATAAAAACAAGATCAGGAGTGAAAATTAAAAACCTTACAATGAAGATGACTGATAAAATAGCCAAAGCTGTTTCTGGGGAAAATCTTGTTATAGGACACCAATTCTGTTATAGGAATTGCCCTTTGTAATAATGATCAGAGAGGCACAGACAGAATTTGTATTTATCAACAAGTAAATTTTATTGTTTCAACTAGAAAACACATGGATTCACAAAATAACTAACTATATGCACACCCACTAGAATTTCCTGACCTTCCATGAGCAGTCAATGAAGGGAAAGGTATTACCCAGGAAAGAAGTCTACATTGACCAGATGTTTCTTGTGGTCCCGATCACGTGTCTGCGATTGGTTGGTCTCTGGTTGCTGGAGAGTTATCAACGTTATGGATTTGGATCTCCTGACTCTTGAAGTGTTTTTCATTAGTTGAACTGGTGGATCTCCACCCCATTGGCTCAAGGTCATCTGACCTACTTGGGTCACCTTCCTGGCTCTAGTCCAAGGCTACAACAACAGTCTTGTGTAGTTGCTCCTTTCAACTCTGACAGGTCCAAACCAGCAAACTAGGTGACCCAGACACAAAGTCAAGTGAGATTACAGATCACTGGTCAGATTTACCAGAGACTTTACATAATAATAGCTACCCAGCTGAAAATAGTCTCAGGTTTAGCAGGGCACCAGCTGTAGTTCTTCATATCCATGTTGAATTGTTCTGATTAGATTGTCCCAGAGTGAGAATCAGTTCAGATTTCACACAATGGAGGATGGAGGAGACAAAGACTATTGGTTTGTAGGCTTCCCCTGTTCTTGATTCATCTGAATCCACTAATTTGTAGACTGCACTTCTTTTTGTCTACTTCCCCTGTCTTTGCCTCATTCAAATCCACTAATATGGAGACTATAGTTCCTTCTGGACAAAAATTTTTTCATGAACAGAAGAGATACAAAGACATCTTAAAAGCCAGTATGAAGAAATGTAACATCGACATCAACAATTGGGAAACCGATGCCAAGGACAGGAAACTCAGGCAAGCCATCATCCGAGAAGGAACAGCAACTTTCGAAACCAACAGATGTGCAGAATTAGTAGAAAAGAAAATGGAAAGAGAGGCAGCAACAACCAAAGCCCAATCTGCCATCTGGAACTACCTGTGCTGAATGCGGAAGAACTTTCAAAGCCAAGATTGGACTCAAGAGCCACTTGAGAACCCATAAATAGATCAACAGAACGAAGACCATCATCCTTGACCTCGAGGGATAGCCACAACGACCTTTCATGTAATGATTGGCTAGAATCTAGCATACATTACCAGGGAAATAGTGGATGCAGATTCAACCAGTGACTTTCTGAAGAAACTGGGTAAGTATTTGAAGGGAAAATAAAACAGGAATATGAGGAGAGGCTGTGAGTGTGAGACAAGCTGGATTACTCTTCCATAAAAATATATAGACCTGATGAACCAAAAGATCTCCACGTATTCTAACCACTCCATGATTTTGTGACTATCTCAGTTGTATATTGGCAAGCTTATTACTTCTATTTGTGGGCTTAATCCTTGTACCAAAAACTGCCAGTCGTCCAACCCAAACCTATCAAAGGAACCTCCTCAACCTGCTCGTATTTTTCATTGGAGAATAATATGTCACACAAATAGGTACAACAAAAACTAATCAGAGGTGAACAGGCCTACTTTCTGCCCAATCCTTGGGAATTCTATAATGGCTTTATAAGGAGGGCCGTTGCAGAGGCAATGTCCACCGGTGAGGTTGAAACCACTGAAATTACAGTTTTCACATATTCATTCCTCTTTCTCTCTCATCCCACAACCCCTCCTGACTAACAAACTACAAAGCTCTATAAACCTTACTTTCATCCATTTTCATTTCTGAGACCGAGGACTACTCACACTGTGAATTCAGTTTCATAGTTGAAGTGTCAAAGGCACAGGGCACTTTGAAGATAGTTTAATGTCACTTCCAGTATACAGGTGTAAAAGAAAATGAAATAATTGTTACTCCAGATCTGATACAGCACAAAAAAACACTATAAGCTAAGAAACACAATAATATTTGTTAAAAATACAACAGATATTAATATGGAAAATAACTTGTATACTGTACATAGGTTGTATGTCTATAAGGAGCCCACACATGAGGCAACTGACTGGAAGTTAGGTAAAGTAGTGGTGATTGGGGATGTGGAGAGATAGGTTTTTTGGGTGGAGGTGTTGATCAGCCTTACTGATTGGAGAAGGTATCTGTTTCTGAATCTGGTGGTCCTGGCATGATGCTACATACCCCCCTCCCTGAAGGGACTGGGACAAACAGTCCATGAGCAGGGTGGGAGGGATCATTCATGATGTTACTGCCCCTGTTCCTGGTACCTTTTGGTCCTTGAGATGGAGCATGTATGATAGTCTTCTCCATCGCTATGCATACACCTGGGAAATCCCAATCTTGTTGCAGCAACTAATGTCTTGGTTTCCAATATTACAGTAATGCAGCAACCATTGGGTGTGATTACTGCAACAGAAGCTCAGCTTGCTGTCATTATCGGTGTGTTTGAAAGAACAATAGGATATCACAGCACTCCAGTAACCAACTGTCCAACAGATCTTACTAAAAACCTCTGCAAACAAGGTCTTCTATTAAGAGGGTATCTCCCACATAATTATCTTAATCAGGCTACCATGTTTTCCATCATTGTCATCATGCCTTACAAGCCTGATTGAAACATTTTTTGAGGATACGACTAAACACAATGATGAAGGAAGAGCAGTAGATGTAGTGTATATGGATTTCAGCAAGGCATTTGATAAGGTACCCCATGCAAGACTTACTGAGAAAGTAAGGAGGCATGGGATCCAAGGGGTCATTGCTTTGTGGATCCAGAACTGGCTTACCCTACAGAAGGCAAAGAATGGTTGTAAACAGATCATATTCTGCATGGAGGTCGGTCACCAGTGAAGTGCCTCAGGGATCTGTTCTAGGACCCTTACTCTTCATGATTTTTATAAATGACCTGAGTGAGGAAGTGGAGGGATGGGTTAGTAACTTTGCTGATGACACAAAGGCTGGAGGTGTTGTGGATAGTGTGGAGGGCTGTCAGAGTTTACAATGGGACATTGATAGGATGCAAAACTGGGCTGAAAAGTGGCAGATGGAGGTCAACCCAGATAAGTGTGAAGTGGTTCATTTTGGTAGGATAAATATGATGGCAGAATATAGTATTAATGGTAAGACTCTTGGCAGTGTAGAGGATCAGAGGGATCTTGAGGTCCAAGTCCATAGGACGCTCAAAGCAGCTGCACGGGTTGACTCTGTGGTTAAGAAGGCATAGGGTGTATTGGCCTTCATCAATCGTGGAATTGTAATTAGGAGCCAAGAGATAATGTTGCAGCTGTATAGGACCCTGGTCAGACCCTATTTGGAGTACTGGCTGCCTTACTACTGGAAGGATGTGGAAACCATAGAAAGGGTGCAGAGGAGATTTACAAGGATGTTGCCTGGATTGGGGAGCATGCCTTATGAGAATAGGTTGAGTGAACTTGGCCTTTTCTCCTTGGAGTGAAGGAGGATGAGAGGTGACCTGATAGTGGTGCATAAGATGTTGAGAGGTGTTGATCATGTGGATAGTCAGAGGCTTTTTCCCAGGGCTGAAATGGTTGCCACAAGAGGACACAGGTTTAAGGTGCTTGGAAGTAGGTACAGAGGAGATGTCAAGGGTAAGTTTTTTACTCAGAGTGGTGAGTGCGTGGAATGAGTTGCCGGCAACAGTGGTGGAGGTGGATATAATAGGGTCTTTTAAGAGGCTTTTAGATAGGTACATGGAGCTTAGTAAAATGGAGGGCTATAGGTAAGCCTACTAATTTCTAAGGTAGGGACATGTTCGGCACAACTTTGTGGGCTGTAGCGCCTGTATTGTGCTGTAGGTTTTTATGTTTCTATGTGCAGCAGAAGCCTTTAGGTCACCTTAGCACTGATTTGGTAGATAACGTTTAATACTGGAAATGGAATCACTATGAAAGACATGACCCAAAGACTAGGAAAATAAACATGCACTGGAACCGAGAGTCTGAAATCTCACAAATCAGTAAATGATATCATGATCAGGTTGTGTTAAGTATTTCCAAAAGATATTAATTGTACACACACTGTGCCATTTTACAACACGGCATTCACCATAACTCTTTTTAAAGGTGAATGCACAGATCATAGCTTTTTTTGTAGCAGCAAAATATCATAGAACATACTGCACAGACCGGTTTCAAAAACTTGCGTCACGTATCTCATTTGACCTTCCTATCCTCGTCCCTTCCTCACTTCACCTTACATGCATGCTCACTAATAAAAGACCATAAAACATAGGAGCAGAATTAGTCCATTTGGCCCATCGAGTCTGCTCCTCCATTTAATCATGACTGATCCTTTTATTGCAAATCCTCAGCCCCATTTCCCTGGCCTTCGCCCTTTAACCTTTGTCGATTCAAGAACCTATCAAGCTATGCCTTAAATGCACCCAATGACCTGACCCCCTCAGCTGCCTGTGGTAATAAATTCCACAATTTCACCATCCTCTGGCTAAAGAAATTTCTCTGCATCTCTGTTTTAAATGGACACTCCTCCATCCAGAGGCTGTGCCGTCTTGTCCTGGACTCCCCCACATGGGAAACATCCTTTCCATATCTACCGTGTCCAGGCCTTTCAACATTCAAAATGTCTCAATGAGATCTCCCCCTCCCCATCCTTCTAAATTTCTGCGAGTACAGACCCAGAGCTGTCTACTGTTCCTCATATGATAACCCTTTCATTCCCAGAGTTACCCTTGTGAACCTCCTCTGGACCCTCTCCTATGCCAGCACATCTTTTCTTAGATAGGGAGGCCAAAAGTGTTCACAATACTCAAGGTGAGGCCTCACCAATACCTTATAAAGCCTCAGCATCACATCCCTGCTCTTGTATTCTAGACCTCTTGAAATGAATGGTAATATTGCATTTCCCTTCGTCACAATCGACTCTACCTGCAAGTTAATCTTTACATTGTTGTGCACAAGGACTCAGATCTCAGACTGAATCTCAGATTTTTGGATTTTCCCCATTTAGAAAATAGTCCGCATATTTATTTCTTCTACCAAAGTGCATAACCAAGTATTTCCAGCATTGTATTTCATTTGCCACTCTCTTGCTCATTCTCCTCATCTGTCTAACTCCTTCTGCTGTCTACCTGTTTGCTCAACACAACTTGCCCCTCCAGCAATCTTCATATCATCTGCAAACTTGGTAACAATGCCATCTAGTCCAATATCTAACTCATTGATATACAACATAAAAAGAAGTGGTCCTAATATCGACCCCTGTGGAACACCACTAGTCACTGGCAGCCAACCAAAAAAAGATGCTTTTAATTCCCACTTGCTGCCTCCTACCAATCAGTCAATGCTCTAACCATGCTTGTACCTTTCCTGTAATACCATGGGCTGATAACTCGGTAAGCAGTCTCATGTGTGGCACCTTGTCAAAGGCCTTCTGAAAGTCCAAATATACAACATCTGCTACATCCCCTTTATCTATCCTACTTGTAATCCCCTCGAAGAATTCCAATAGGTTCATCAGGCAAGATCTTCCCTTAAGGAAACCATGCTGACTTTGTGCTACCTTGTCCTGCATCAAATACTCCATAACCTCAACCTTAAACATTAACTCCAATATAGAAACATATAAATATAGCACAATTCAGACCCTTCAGCCCACAAAGCTGTGCCGAATATGTCCTTACCTTAGAAATTACCTAGGGTTACCCATAGCCCTCTATTTTACTAATATCTTCCCAGCCACTTGAGGTTAGGCTAACTGGTCTATAATTTCCTTTCTGCTACCTTCCTCCTTTCTTAAGAGTGGAATGATATTTGCAATTTTCCAGTCCTCTGGCATGATGCCAGAGACTAATGAATTTTGAAAGATCATTACTATTGTCTCCACAATCTCTACTGCTACCTCTTTCACCACCCTAGGGTGCAATTCATCTGGCCTAGGTGACTTATCTACCCTTAGGTCTTTCAGATTTTTGAGCACTTACTCCTTTGTAATAGTAACTGCACTTGCTTCTCTTCCCTCGCATCCTTAAACATCTGGCACACTGCTAGTGTCTTCCACAGTGAAGACTGATGCAAAATATTGGACATTTTGACTCTGGGAAAAAGATACTCACTGTCTGTTCTATGTATGCCTCTCATAATTTTATAAACTTCTATCAGGTCTCCCAAATATTGATTTCTACCCTAGGCTTATTACAAACCAAAAGAACTGGTAAATTAGGTGTAGCGAATTAAGAAAATATTTTACCATAATACTACACAGATTCTCTTTTACATCAATTTTTTTTTATTACTTCCACTGACCTTCCTACCCTCAGTGGCAACTTCACCAGATAGGTTGTGCACACTCTAAATATACATAAATATTATTACAAGGACAAAGCATTTGCAATACATACAAAATGCTAAAGGAACTCAGCAGGTCAGGCAGCATCTATGCAAAGGAATAAACAGTTGATGTTTTGGGTGAGACCCTTTGTCAGGACTTGCCCAGTCTCTGCCCACAAAGATTCTATAGTGAGGGTTTCAGAGGGCAGAAATAAGTCTAGCTGCCAATAATAAAGAGAAGGTGCTTGGGAAGATGAAAGGTCTGAAGGTAGATGAGGCATTTGGATCAAATGGACTGGGTTCTGAAAGAGGGAGCTGAACAGATTGTGGAGGCATTAATAATGATCTTTCAAGAATCATTAGATTCTGGAATGGTTCCAGGGGACTGCAAAATTGCAAATGTCACTCCTCTCTTTAAGAAGGGAGGGAGGCAGAAGAAAGGAAATTGTAGGCCAGTTAGCCTATCCTCAGTTGTTGGGGAGAATTTTGGAGTCCATTATTAAGGATGAAGTTTCAGAGTACTTGGAGGTAGATGATAAATTAAGCCAAAGGCAGAATGGTTTCCTTAAGGAGAAATTTTACCTGACAAATCTGTTGGAATTCTTTAGGGAAATAACAAGCAACATAGACAAAGGAGAGTCAGTGGATGTTGTTTATTTGGATTTTCAGAAAGCCTTTCATTAAAGTACAAGCATGAGTCCATAATGCAAAATTGCATACTTTTGACTTTGACCAAATCAATGATCTGTGCAGTTTATTTAAAAAATTACTGCAAGTCTACAATACTGTGCCACAAAATTATTACTAACATAAATTAGATATGAGGTTATATTGATCAAACAACCTTTAAAAAATTTAAAACTTCAGTTAGACACATCTCGAATACAGTTTTCTGTTTCTACCATAGGCTTACAGGAAGATTTACAAAGCAATTGGCTGTTGGAGATTTTTAATCCATCCAACCCATCTATCTTCTGTGTTCCATTGGCACAGAGATTAAACATTTTAGTTTGAAAAATCAGGCTGGAAATGTATTGAAAGCTGTGTCTACCTCATTGCCATAAACAAAATATTCATCACCATTTGCAAGAATTTTTTCAATTATTGAGATATAACAGATTGTGCAACTCTATGGACGAGAAAAAGAGATGATTAGAGGATTTTGTTTACTGAAGTTACACCATATCTATATATCATGCTTGAAGAATGAAATTGACATCAACTGTCCTTTAACTGTCCTCAGCTATGGATTGTCAAATTAACCCAGTCTGGCCAATCATTTCTTCATATCTCCGATACACACTAAAATGACAGCAAACACATTCAGGTATATAATTTATACCATAATGATAGCCACAGAAACTTGCAGGCAATTCACTATGCATGCTATAATGATTCCAGACAACTTGCATGCTTATGCTTTCTACAAACTATAATGATGTATTTGTCTACAGATACTTGTTTGTGATCATCAGTCATGTCTTCCCTTGATTCAATCTAATCAAAGCCACTTCCCTATCCTAACAAAAACAAATTTCCAAACATTACAGCTTTAATTATTTTCTCCTATGAATCATTTGGGCATGCACTCTTTGTGAAATGCATCATTTTTTCCATTCACTGGCAGGAAATGCACTGATTGTACCACACCACCACATTGTTGATGACTTAGTGTTATCGATTTTTATTTGCGCCCTTGGGCAAGCGTTCCTCCTATTGCACTTTCTCACTCTGAGTTGTTTTTCAACAAAACCTTTAAGAACAGCACAAAAAAAAACAGAACTCAGACAAGTCTACAATCTTGTACCTTTTAAGCAAATAAAGATCGAAATTCTGCTTCAGCATCACACATTGCTTTGTTGAATGCTGTTAAATATAGCCTATTTGATTTTTTTATTTAATAGTAAGTGTTTTTTCATTTAATATAAAGTCAGTCATTGGTTCATTAATGTTGTTATAGCTGGAGGTGGGAGTGGGAATAAGCTACCATCACCTATTAAATACTCCCAACGGTGTCTGTCTCAAATAGCCTCTGACAACCAAGTCCAACTCCTGGCCTTCACATGTGGCTTAGCCTCTAAGCCCAGCAGAACCATTTCCACTGACAGACGGGGCAAACTCGAGTTACTGGCACCTTAAAACTAGTCAATTTGGGCAGATGAGGCTAGGCAGCCACGGTTGGCAGCTCATCGAGGCGAAGGACAGCTCTGATCTCAAACCTTCACTACCTTGCAACTGTGCCCATTTGTGGGGAAGGCTTCGGGAGTAAATCCTGACAGCTGGAGTCCCTAAGGCAGTCCTACATTGAGTTCAACACTGACCAGCAACTCCTGCGATGCCGCTGGTGCCAAGCTGTATCGGTCTCTGCTGTTCCTCTGGGTTCATCAGGTGCATGGAGAGGGGGAGCCTGATGCATGGGCAGCAGGTTTGTCTTCTTATCGTATTGCCCAAGCGCGCGTACAGGCTTGCGTATCTTGTAGACAGCTGGGTTGCAAACCCCCGACTGACAGGGTGCCTCAAGGATAAAATGACAAAAATATAAAAAAAACTAAACAATGCTTTCTTAAACAAAACAATAATTGGCTGACACTAACTAGAAATAATTTCAGGATTAAGCAGATTAATGAATCTAGTAAAATAAAATGAATTAATTACCTAATACCTAATAATTCAGGTTTATTATGAAACTGTAAGTAAGTGAGACGCAGTGCCAAGTTCTGGTTCTTTTTAATCTCATTTATTCTTTCCATAGAAAGCCTTCCACTAGTTAAATAAAAGGATGAACTGCAGACTGAATATCTGGAAGACAAAGGTCTCCATCAACTACTTTGCAACTCAATACTTCTCCCCAATAATTAAATACCAGGATGAAACCCTGATCAAGTTGGATCACTTCTCATTATTCAGGAGCCACCTCTCAACAAGGGCACATGTACATGTTGAGATCAAATCCATCAATGCATCTGTCAGTCAGACACTGAAAAAGAGCATAGGATGACCAAGACATCAAACCTAGCACCTAGCTCAATATCTGCCAATCAACACTGAGTTCCACCTTCTTGGATTCATCAGATATCCAAATCTCTTCCTGCAGTCAAACTAAACAAACTGTGTCTCTGAAAAATCCTCTGTATCTTTCCCCTGGTGAATACATCCAGCAATGATACACTCATCATCCTTCGCCTGCCCTGATGGTGCACCATACTCTCCATTATAGAGGCAGAGAAGACATTACCAGTTTGAAAGAGAGTACTTCAAGGACAGCCTCAGAGTGCCTTTTAAGAAATATGGCGTCATCACAAACACATGGTAGTCCCTAACCCAATATCATTCAAACCGGCAGGGAAATATACAGTAAGGCATCAACCATCTCAGATATCTCTAATAGCATACATGAAGCCTAAGCACAGTGGAAGAAGCCCTCAATCCAGCTATGTATCTACCTGCCTCATTAAGCCCCACCCGTGACAGAGTTTGTGGAACCCACATTTTTGCAAATGGGAGCAAGTTATCCTCAACTCCAAGGGACTAACTAAGAAGATGAAGATTCCATCACTTTGAAAGAACACAACAGAAACTTAATTGTGTATTCCAGTGAAACTGTACTTTAGCAGAAATAGTTCTAACCTTTTATTTCAGTACTGTGAGGCCACAAAGCTGCTAATTGTTATTTCCTAACAATTTGCATAAAGAAAGATATCATAGCTTTACCTACCTGCTGAAATTGTTAGTTATAAATATTGGTAGAATTACAATAGTCAGGTCTTGTAACATAAATTTTATTTTGCTTGAAATCTGGAAAACATAATTAATCAACAATGTCCTCATCTCTTAGTGACTCCTCAAACATCTAATATAATGTTCTAATTTTAATGAATGTCCTAAAAATGTATTGTGGTGCTCCGGAGCATGGTCGACAGCCCGCCCAGCATTCCTAGTGACCAGTTCCATTTATTGTTCTTGTTTTAAAATGCATTCATGAGATTATGATGGGATGTTCAAGTTAATTTCTTGTTAGATTTTAGCATGGGTTATGCAGTTATTCTTGTGTGTTTGTGGGTCACCCTGACTGTAACCGGGATGTGTGATCTTCACCTCCCCCTTCTGTATGTGACTGAATGGGTTCTCTTACTGGTTCAGAGCATCCAGTCTGCCTTCGTGTTTGTTGCAGTAAAGATGTTAGTTGAGTTTAGCAAGCTTTTCCTGTCTGTCATCATGGACTGAATGCTCGCCACATTGGTGCCAGGAGTGGGATCGGAAATCGATGGCAAAATTGAAGAGCTGCAATGTCAGACGGAGCATCTTAAGACCTGGGGATAAGTTAGTGAACGAGCGGTATGCCTCACCTGCACACGTGAGCTGGGCTCTGAAAGACGGGTCGCCAACCAGGAGGGAGGGCCTGGGAACTGAGCACTGTGCCTTCCCAGGGAACCCCAACTGGGGAAGCGTCCCCCAACACAGGAGACACGGCAGAATGCATCACCTGCCACTCTCGCGGCCTGGACTGGGGAACCCAAGACACCTCAGCCATGGGAGGATGAGCAACGCGGGAAGCACCACCAAGGCCGCTGAAGAAAGAGGAGGACCAAGGGGCTCCAGCAATTAATGCCACAATGTCCGGCCTGAAGCTCCCCAGATGTAATGGTACTAGCTGCCTGGAACCTTACCTGGAGCAAGTGCAATGGGTGGAGCCCCACGAGACAGCCGGGAGGGGGTCGCCCTGCAGACCCTGCTTGACCTAATGCTGGCTGAGCAGGGCTCTTTCAGTGGCGCTGGAGCAATGTTTTGAGCTGAGGCCATTGGAGGGAGCAATGAGGGAAGAACTGGACAGCGGGCAGCACTGAGTGGGAGAAGCTTGGTGACATTTGCAGCAGATCTCCGCTACTGTGCTCAGCACGTCTACACCCCCAGTTCCCTTCCGTTGCCCTTCACATCTTTGTAAAGGTGCTGACACCAAAGTTCCTTCAGCAGCACATTCGCCTGACGTCACTGTCATCGCTGGCCAAGGTGCTGGCAGAGGCAGAGGGGGCAGAAGCAATCTTAGCCACCTGGCCCCAAAGGCATTCCACTGTTGCCCAAGATCTCCAGTGGTATTCCTCCAGTGTCGCCTCCCTGGGTGGGCCATTTAGGTAAAGAGCAAGGCTTGTACGTGGAGGGCATCAGATGCCGTGCGTTGGTGGACACAGGGTCAACCATCACCATCATCCATCCGGGTGACCTCCCAACACGGACCAGCCAACCCCGCCTGGGTGGACAACGACAGCAGTCCAGCTGGCTACCATCACCGGTGACTCTACCCCAGCACTGAAGCCATGGCTTTGTGGCAGGGCACCTTCAGGACGGACCTGCTGACTGTTCCTGCTTCACACAGTCCATGCATTGCTGACCTGTCTATTGAGCTTCGCGAGGAGCCGCTAGCGCAGTATCGGAAGCTCTCCAGGGCTACAGTTCTGAGATACAGCAACATGCTGACAGGTACCAGGGCAGTGCTGACGCCTTTTCTCACTCCCCCTGAGGGGCCACCGAGTGTGGCTACTCTTGCTACCTCAAGGAGCAGAGCCAGGGGCAAGCGGCGGTGGTGGCAGCCAGCAGCGACCTCCCCACCAGGGACCACCAGCTGCTGCGCAACGAGCAGATGAGCCATCCCCTGCTGGCCCAGGTGAGGGACGACGGCCAGGGTGGGGTGAGTTCTCCGCCATAGATCCAGAGATCAAAGCCCCATGCTGAAGGTGCGCGACTGGTTGCTGTTCTGGCGGTGCTGGTTTCCCAGCAGCAATGGCAATCTCCTGCAGCTGCTGGTCCCCCGGGAGCTCCGCACCATGGTGCTGCGGTTGGTGCACGAGCTGGTGGGGGCCGGCCATTTCGGGATTGCAAAGACCTTAGGCAAGTTGCAAGAATGCTTCTATCGGCCCGGACGCAGGCAGGGTGTGGAGCTGTTCGTGCACTGCTGCAGTGCTTCCACGAACCAGAAGGAGCCGGGCAGCCGGTCAAGGGACCGATGTAACAGTACCTTGTGGGGGCCCAAATGGAGCACTTAGGGATTGACGTTCTGTGCTCTTTCCCCTGTACAGATGCTGGGAATTGCTATGTTCTCATGGCCGTTGATCACTTCACAAAGTGGCCAGAGGCATATAGGGTGCCAGCCCACCACTGAGAGAGAAACTCATGGAGGGGCTCTTCTACCATTCCAATACCTCTGAAGAACGCCACAGTATCCAGAGGCAGAACATTGAGGTCCGGGTTTTTGGTGAGGTCTGCGGGCGGCTGGGAAACACCAAAAAGCAGCCCACCCCTTTTCACCCACCAAGTGATAGCTGGTGCAGTGTCTTAACTGCATCCTGGCATCAGCACAATTGGCATCGTCACCCATCCCTGGTATTGTGGGATACCAGACGGCAGTTCAGGAAAGCACCAGGTGTACGCCGGCTATGCTCATGTTTGGGTGGGAGCTGCACACATCTGTTATTTGGCCCCCACCCCCGAGCCAAAGATTCCTGGGGAGGCTGGGTTGGAGTACCCGCAGCACCTCAGGGGGCACCTATGAGCTGCTCATGATGCGGCTCGGCAGAACCAAAGCACAGCCAGCGGCTGCTAAAAATGGGCTTATGGTGCCTGCAGCCGGGACAGGACTTTACTGGGGGTGGACGAATATAGGTCTACTGCCCCTCCCAGAAGAAAGGGCTGCTTCCCGAGCTGGAAGGCCACTAGAAGGGGCCGGGAGATCAGCTCGACCTCATCTCCGATGTGGTACAACTGGTGTGGTTGCCTGAGCGGGAGGTAGTTGTGCTGCACTGGAATCAGCCCTTGGCCACCACCTACTAGTGAGCAAGAAGGAATGAAGCGACGGTCCAGTTGCCCTGCCTCTTGCCTCACCAAACTGTGCCTCTCCTGAGGGATACTCCACCCCCCCCCCAAGTGCCCCAGGCCGCAGTAGCAACCACCACCATGATTCTTGGACTTTGTTGTGGACTCTTAGGGCTTCTGGGGATGGGTGACCCCTCCGGTGGGGGCAGCTTGGTGCCCAGAGGCATGGTCAACAGCCAGCCCTAGTTATTTATTGTTCTTGGGATTATGGTGAGATGTTCAAGCTCATTTATTGTTATGTTTTTGCTTGGGTTATACAGTAATTTACTAGTGTGTTTGTGGGTCACCCTGACTATAACCAGGGTATGTAATAATCACCTCTCCCATCTGTCTGTGACTGAGTGGGTTCCCTCGCTGGGATATTGTGCCTGGTATGTTTTTGTGCTCGTCACAATAAAGACGTCAGTTGAGATAAATGAGCTTTTCTCAGCTGTCATCATGGACCGAATGCTCCCCACTGTATTTATACAGGAAAGCACATGTGAGGTTGTATTTACATACCCAATGAACTTTGTGTAAGAGTAAGAGGTCAGCAAAATTCTGCAAACTGTCAGTTCCTGAAGAATTTGTGCCTTAACTTTCTTCAAATTTTCCACCCAATGATGTTCATGTGGCAAGCAGTGCATTACGTTTAAAGTTTATTGTAGAGAATTGTGACATTAGATTAAAAAAATCTCTTTAGTTCAGCTACTACCTCTCCCACCCCACGGAAGCTTTTGATAATACTTCAAAGGAACTCTTTTGAAAATGTTCATGAAGCAAATTACAGGCGTTGATAAGTTATTTCTCTGTAGAACATAAATATGGGGATTTAAAATCCATTGTATGCCATTTTTAAAATGTTAACTCATATATATTAATTTCATGACTGAGCTACTTTTAATATCTCATTATCCAGTAAACAAATTAAAAAATTTTATATCAGTGCCATTTTGTTTCAGATTTTAAGGCACTGGCACTGCTCTCCATCATTAATTTTTCATTCCCCTTATCCCTGCAGTAGACACAGAGAGGGTTCCAGATGACACCAGTCAAAGTCACAGATGTCCTCCCACTGGGAGCTTAATTTGACTCTCACTAGCTATGATCCTTATGCCACAAACAAGAGAACCTCTTCCGAATTTACGTCTGCTCCATGACAATATTTCTGAATATTACCTTGATGACAACTGCGACACCTTATTCAAAGTTGAAGCATTCCAAAGTCAGAGGCCAGCAATGTCCAAGGATGAAGATCCGAGGCTTATGACGCCCCAAGAAAATGGCCGGTGACTCACAAGATCAGTGAGTCCTGGGGTTGGAGGTCTAAGGTCAGCGGATCCTGAAACTGGAGGGCACTGACCGGTCAGTGGTTTTGAGATCAGATTCCCATAATTGACGAGTCTTGGATTATAGCTCAGAGTTCCTCTAGTTTGGAGGCCAAAGCCACTAGGTCAGCAAATCGAGTGGTAGGAGACCCAATGTCAGTAAGTTCTGGACCCAGAGGCGGTATCTCCTCAGGTTGGATGTGTGTGCATATGGTTCGGGGGGGTGTTTTATTGTTGTTGCTTGTATGTTGGGTGAGCGTTGTCCTGACGAACATTGTAGACATGATAAGTTGGAGCCAGAATACGTGGCAAACACTTGTGGGCCACCCTCCGCACATCCACAAAGTGTGCTACTTGTTAAATGCAAAGAACACATTTCACTGAATGTTTTAATATACATGTGATTAATAAATAAATCTAAATCTACTGCAGGAGATTAATTTTCTTACAGATATTTATAGAAAAAGAAGAAATAGAATAGAATTTTTTGAAAAACTACATAAATGGGCCAAGAGTGACAAACACCAATAGCATAATATGACAAACTACAAATAAAAATAAAACTGAGAACGGAAGTTGTAAAAAATCCTGATTTTATTCTCACAAATTAATGAATATGTGGTAAAATAAAAGATCACTCCCTACTTGTACATAGTTTTCTCCTTTTGCTTGTTCTTTCTTTCCTCTCTTTTCTATAAGTGTATACCTCAGATAAATATGTAGAGATTTGTGGCAAATATGACTATATGATATATATGTATAGTATCTGAAATATATCTTATGGATTTGTTTGTTTGATGATGAATTTCAATTAAAAAATAAATTACAAAAATACAAAAAAAGGAAGTGAGCCGAGATCGCAGAATCAGTTCAGAGTAGTGATGAATGAAGTTACCCACACTGGTTCAGGAGCCTGATGGTTGTATGATAACAACTGTTACTGAACCAAGGCTTCTGTACCTCTTGCCCAAAGGTAGTAGAGAGAAGCAGCCATGGCATGGATAGTGGGGGTCTTTGATTATGAATTCTGCTTCTTGTGGCAGTGTTCCATGTACATGTAGTCAGTAGTGGGGAGTACTTTGCCTGTGATGGACTGGGCTATATCCACCACTTTGTGTAGCCTTTACTCTTCCTGGGCATTGGTGTTTCCATACCAGGCTTTGATGCAGTCAAAACAGATACTGTCCACTGAGCATCTATGGAAATTGGTTAATATTTTTGCTGTATTGCCCAATCTACGCAAACTTCTAAGAAAGCAGAGACGCTGCCTTGTCTTCTTCGTGGTAATGCTTATGTACTGGTCCAAGGACAATCCTCTGTTATGTTGATAGCTAGGTCATTAAAGCTACTGACCATCCCCACTTCTGTTCACCTAATGCGAGCTGGCTCATGGACCTCCAGCTTCTTCATGTAGTCTATAATCAGCTCTAGTCTTGCTGACATTGAGTGAAAGATTGTTGTTGTGGCACCACTCAACCAGATTTTCAATCTCCCTTTTATATGCAGAATCATTATCTCTGATGGCAGCCCACAAAAGTGGTGTCCTGAGCAAACTTAAATACTGCATTGGAGCTATGCTTAGACATATCATTGTAAGTATAAAACAAGTAGATCCAGGGGCTGAGCCCTGTAGTGCACTTGCGCCGATAGCGAGTGTGGAAGAGATTTTATTGCCAATCTGTACTAACTGGGAAATAGAGGATCCAGTTACTCAGGGAGGCTCTGAGGTCCAGGTCTTGGAGCTTAGTGATGAGTCAGGAGGATGATAGTGTTAAATGCTGAGCTGTAGTCAATGAAGAACATCCTGACTTATGCATCTTCATTATCCAGGTGTTCCAGAACTGAGTGGAAAAAGCAATGAAATTGTGTTTTCTGTGGACTGTTGTAATGACAGACAATTTGAATAAACTGTTGACATTTTAAGCTGAGACCCTTCATCAGCACTGGAATGGAAGGGGGAAGAAGCCAGAATGAGGAAGTGGGAGAAGGGGAAGGAGTACAAACTAGAAGGCGATAAGTGAATACAGGTAGGTGGGGGAGGGGCTACAAAGTAACAAGCTGGGGGGGTGATAGATGGAAAAGGTAAAGGGCTGGAGAAGAAAGAATCTGATAAGGAGAGGAGAGTGCAACATGGCAGAAAGGAAAGGTGGAGGGGCACCAGAGGGAGATGACGACAAGAGAGTGGAGTACAGAAAGTGGAATTAAGTAGAGGGAACAGGGAGTGGGATGAATTGCTGGAAGTTGGAGAAATCAATGTTCATGCCATCAGGTTGCAGGATGCCCAAAAGGAAAATGAAGTGTTGCTCCTCCAACCTGAAAGTGGCCTCATCGTGGCAGTAGAGGAGGCCATGGATGACGTGGCAGAACAAGAATGGGGATTGGAATTAAAATGGTTGGCCACCAGGAGATCCTGCTATTTGCAGATAGAGCAAAGGGGCTTAACAAAGTAATCCCCTAATATATAAGAGATGTCACCAAGGCTGCATCGGGATCATTGGATACAGTAGACTATCCCAACAGATTCGCAGTGTTATCTCATCTGGACGGATTGTTTGGGGCCCTGAATGGGGGTGAGGGAGGAGGTGAATGGGCAGCTGTAACACTTCTTCAACTTGCAGGAAAAAGTGTCAGGAGGGAGATAAGTGTGGAGGGTCAAATGGACAAGGTAATCACAAAAAGAGTGATCACTGCTGAAAGTGGAGAGTGGGGGAGAGGTAAATACGTGTTTGGTGCTAGGAACCCATTGAAGACAGCAGAAGTTGCGGAGAACGAAATGCTGGTTGCAAATGCTCATGGGCTGGTTGGTGAGGACAAGGGGAATTGTATCCCTATTAAGGCGGTGGGAAGATGGGATGAGTGCAGATATCCAGGAAATAAAGGAGACATGGATAAGGGCAGTATCAATAGTGGAGGAAGAGAACCCCTGTTCTTTGAAGAAGGTGGCCATCTCTGATAGAAAGGAAGGCCTCATCCTGGGAATACATGCAGTGGAGACAAAGGAATTCTGAAAGGGGAAAGGCATTTTTATAGTAGACAGGGCGGGAAGAGGTATAGTCAAGCTAGCCATTCAAGTTGGTAGCTTTACAAAAGGTGTAGGTGGACAGTTTGTTTCTGCCTGCTCCTGCACTACTGAACTCATGTCATGAACTCCATTTTATTCCCCTTGGTTCAGTTCTTTCCCACCTACATCCTCAACACTTCACACGCTCTTCATCTCCTCAACAATCTTCAATTTCCTGGACCCTGATCACCTCATTTTCACCAGGGATGTCCAGTCACCATGAACTTCTATCCCCCATCGGGAATGGTTTAAAGCTCTCTACTTCTTTTTAGAGAGCAGACCTAACAGTTTCCCTCCAGCGTCGCCCTCCTCCATTGGTCCTCAGCCTCAACATTTTTTCAGCTTCTACCACTTTCTCTAAACTCAAGGGGTAGCTACGAGCACCTACATTGGCCTAATTTTCATTGGCTACAAGGAAGAGTTCATGTTCCAAGCCTTCCCTGGTAATGCCCCAATTCTTTCTGCACTATATTGACGACTGCATTGATGCTGCTTCACGCACTCATGATGAACTTGTCAATTTCATCAACTTTGCCTCCAACTTCCACCCTGCCCTTAAATTCACCTGGTCCATTTCTGACCCCTCTCTCCACTTTCTGGATCTCCCTGTCTCCATCTCTGGAGACAAATTGCTTACCACCATCTTTGATATATCTACCAGCTTCCATGACTATCTTGACTATACCTCTTCCCACCCTTTCTCCTGTTGAAATGGCATTCCCTTTATTCAGTTCCTTCATCTCCACTGCATCTGTCCCCAGGGTGAGGTTTTACTTTCCAGGACAACAGAGATGTCTTCCTTCTTCAAAGAATGCTCTTTTCCTTCCTCCACCATCGCTGCCCTCTCCCATATCTCCTCCATTTCTTGAACATCCATCCTCATGACATCTTCCCACTGGCTTAACAGGGACAGAGTCTCTCTTGTCAACAACTACCACCCCGTGAGCCTCCGCATTCAACATGTTATTCTCTGCAATTTCTGCCATCTTCTGTGGGTCCCTACCACTATACACTTCTTTACCTCTCCACTCTGTGCTCTCTACATGTATCACATGATTTCCTTGTCTATTCATCCCTCACCTCTAATCTCCCTCCTGGCACATCACTGCAAGTGGAAGAAGTTGCTACACCTGCCCATTTCCCTCCTACCTCACCTCCACTCAGAGCACCAAGCAGTGCTTCCAGATGAGGCAACCGTTCACCTGTGAAAGTCTAACAGTCATCTGCTGTATCCATTTCTTACGATGGTGCTTCCTCTACATCAGTGAGATCCAACATAGATTGGGGGACGGCTTCGTTGAGCACCTTCGCTCCATCCACAAAAAGCAGAATTTCCCAGTGGCCAAACATTTTAATTTCAGTCCCTTTTCCCATTGTGACGTGTCAGACCATGGTCTCTTCCACTGTCATAATGAGTCTACTCTCTGGTTAGAGGAGCAATACCTCTTATTCCTCTGGGTTCCTTCCAACTTGATGGCATGAATGTTGATTTCTCCAACTTTGGTAATTTTCCCCTCCTCCTCTCCTCTTCAATTCCCCACTCTGCTCATTTACCTCTTCTCTTCATCTGCCTATCATCTCCCCCGGTGCCCTCCTTCCCTTTCTCCCAGGGACAACTCCCTCTACTATTGGATTCCTTCTTCTCCAGCCCTTTACCTTTTCCACACATCATCTACCAGCTTCCTACCTCATAGACCCTCCCCCACCCACCTGGCCTCACCTATCACTTTCTAACTTGTACTTCTTTCCCTCACCGTCCTATTCTGGCTTCTTCTCCCTTCTCTTTGAGTTCTGATACAGGGTCTCGGCCCAAAACATTCTCAGTATATGCATTTCCATAGAGTTTGCCTGATCTGCCAACTTCCTCCAGCATCTGGTGTGTGTTGTAATTTATGTATCTTGGTTTTGCTTTGTAAGAGGTAATGGCATTCAAGCCCGACCACAGCTGTCAAATATTCCCCTGTGATTCAAGTTTTGCCCAGAATTGCCACTTTGCATATGTAATTACTCTCTGAAGATCATTCCTCGTCCTCCAGTTCTTTTTCAGTTTGCCAGTACTGAACACCACCAATATATCCTTCAGCAGAATTCAAATATCTTGGTTCATCCAGAGTAGGGGTTCTCAATCTGGTGTCCACAGACTTAATGGTAATGGTATTGGCCCATGGCATAACAAAATATGGGAACCTCTGATCCAGGGCTTCCAGTTAGGGCAGAACATTGTGTTGCCTGTCTGGTGATAGGCTGACGAACATCACTTCTACACAGGAGAAGGACTTGGATGCGAAGGGGAGGATCCATAGCCACAGTCCACATAAATATTATATCACAGCTGGTCATACTATGATAGGGCAGGTTATTGGATGAAAATGAAAATATGCCAAACAACAAATCCAGAGTTGCAAATAATGTAAAAAATCAAGGATTAATGTTCTTTATATGAATGCACATAGCATTTGCAACAAGATAGATGAGGTGGTAGCACAGCAGCAACATGTAAGTATGTTGTTTATAATTACTCAGGAGTGTGGTTAAGGATGGCCAAGACTGGTTGTTCATTCAACACTGTTGCAAAAAGCAAGCAAAATGTGAAGGAAGGTTGGGTGACATTGTTGATCAAAGGCTGGTACTAAGCAGTGCTGAGTTGTGATATGAAGCAGTAGATTGTAATATGGAGTCAGTCTGTATTGAAATCATAAATAGCAGGAGAAGACACGGGTGGGTGAAGACTATAGACTCCCAAAGTGTAAACTCCCTATAGGTTCGAGTATAATTACCGGATTATAGATGCCGGATTATAAGCCGCTACTTTTTTCCCACGCTTTGAACAGCTTTGAACACTGCGGCCTTTACTACGGTGCGGCTAATACATGGTTTTTTTTCATGCCGCCAAAAACATTTTGCCTCGTAACAGTAGACCAATAAAATTGATGAGTAGTTCACAGAGGTCCAATGAAATTGTACGATAAATCAAGCGCACTTTCACAATTAAATTATTGTAAATCAGTCATTTGTACTCATCCTCATCAACATGGAAAACACTCGAAGCATTGTGCTGCCTTTATGGCAGTTATTTAGTTTATAATATTTTCGCTTAGTAATTCATTTGTTAATATTTTCTAGTTAAAGTTAGAAGTGTTTTAAGTATATTTGTTTTCTGTACTACATCCCGGGATGCTATGACGTCACATCCGGTTTCGCCGCGTCTTGTGGGAAAATACCGGTGAGCGCATTACACCCGCGCGAGAACGCTGCCAGCATATGATGCTGCTTTTAAGTTAAAGGCGATCAATAACTTTTCCTGGTAGGCTGCAGTATATATTTTTTTACCAGTCATTAGGAGATATTGGAATGTTGTTCGTGCACTGTTCAGTAAAAAAGTATACGCAACGTAATTTGTGTGTTACTGATACGTATGTATATTTAAAAGTAGCCGTGTTACAGGCACGGTTCAAAAAAAAGCATTTGCAATATGTATTTGTTTATGTTACCATACGGATTTAATTAAAAGTTAAAAAATCCTCACGTGTAATATCTTTCTGTGTAAATATCTCATATTACAACGTGGGACACCTGCGGCTTAAAATCCGGTGCGGCTTGTACAAGTACAAAATTGATTTTCTTTCTAAAATTAGAGCCTGCGGCTTTTAATCAGGTGCGCTCTGTAGTACGGAATCTACGGTAAGTAAGTTTGCCACTTAGGTGGGAAGCCCTGGGCAGCAGTCAGCTCGTCATGTGTAGAGAAATACTGGGAGAAGAGTCTTGTGCCAGCCTTTTCATCACACCAATCCACCACGGAAGAGGATGATGACGAGCCAGATCTGTACAGCTTCACAGAGGAAGATGTGCGTGAGGCAGAGAAGCTGTCTGAATGGAACAGAGAAGAGCTACACCAGTGGTACTCTGCCGATGACGAATGCCCAACATATCAGCACCTGATGGACACTGAGATCTTCCGTACCGTAACTATGGCACAGTGAAGGCAAGTGTACCAGTTAATTTGTGTTTTAATTTCTACAGCAACAACAATGATTTATTCGTGGAATTCTTTAATTCAAAGGTAATTTACTTGCAGAAATGTAAACATGCAAAAAACGGGTCAAATAGGGCAAAAATAGGGGTGTTTTAGAATGTAGGTCAACATTGGGTCAGTTTGAACACTGATTTTCTTGAACCCTGATTTAGTGCGACCCTGCTTTTCTCGCGATAACATTTTATGGACCCAAACGATTGCATTATAACAGGGTTTCACTGTATCAAGAATATGTTAGAAGGGAACAGCAATTACCATTGGAGATTTTAATCAAGATCATTGGATGAACCAAACTGGCAAGGGTAACTTGGAAGAGGAATTTGTAGCATGAATCAGGAATTGCTTTTGTAGAGCAGCACGTTGTGGAGGTAACCCAAGAACAGGATATTTTAGAGCTGTTCTTACGGAATGAGGAAGGATCTATTAGGGATTTGTGATTTAGGATGCCCTAGGGAGCAACAGCACATGACAGGATAGAATTCTAAATGCAGTTTGAGGGTGAACACCAAAGGACCTGTGTTTTCAATTAAATCTGTACAATTATAATGTGTATGGGAGAAGTTGTTTAAGATGGACTGGGCAAACAAGCTAAGAGGTAGTGGAAAAAATAAAAAACACAAAATGCTGGCAGAACTCAGCAGGCCAGACAGCATCTATGGGACAGCACTATCAGAGATAGTGGTCTGTTCAAATAACAGGTCTGTAATGTTTAGCAAGAGTTTATCCCAATCAAAAAGGGAAATTACATGAGAAAGTATTGGAATTGGTTTATTATTGTCGCATGTACTGAGATACGGTGAAAAAGCTTGTCTTGCACACTGTTTACACAGATACGATCTTTACACAATGCACTTAGATAGCATGAGGTAAAGCAATAACAGAATGAAGAATAAAGTGCAATCTGTAAATAGCGAAGGAGGTAAATGACATTGTTAAATTGGAAAGCAGTGTGTATAAAATGGCAAGAGTTAGTGGTAGACCAGAGGACTGCAGAGTTTTTAGGATCCAGCAACCATAGAGTGAAAAGCAAATAAGAAGAGAGAAAATAAATTCTGAGAGAAAAGTTGCATGTAATATAAAAGCAAACAGTAAAAAATTAGACGTTAGGAAGAGAAACTAAGGTAAATGTGCACCATTTAGTAAATGAGACTGGTGAAATGACAACAGCAAACAAGGACATTGCAGATACATAACATAATTATTTTGCATCAGGAAAATGGTTATAATCAAATATAGTTAATATTCCAAAAATATCAGTTAGGATCATTTCAGAAAGCTTGGTAGGACTTACACAATTCCCTTTAACAAGAGATGGCTGAAGGTGAACAAGTCTCCACGACCTGATGGACTGCAAGTTAGATTTTTAAAAGATTACAGGGGTAGTGGGCCCATTGAATGAAGCTTTTCTGAACTCCAGGAGGATGGCAGAAGGTCAGAAGAGAGGCAATAAAACTCCCTTATTTAAACGAAAGAGAAAGATAGAAGGCTGGGAACTGTAAGCCGGTTAGTTTAAGATGCTAGAGACAATAATCAAAGAAGAAACAGCTCATTAATTAGGAAAGCTGGAAAAAGTAAACTTAGTTAACATGGTTTAACCAGCTCAGACATCATCCAGCTCAACTTCAGCACTCCTCTCTCCTATCCAAACCTTACCTCCTCTCAACACACTTCACTCTACTCTGGCCCACTGAACTCATGTCAGGATAACTCAACTCCATCTTATCCCTCATGGTTCAGTCCCTTCCCACCTGCAGTACATCCACAACATTTCACAGGCTCTTGATCACCTCAACAAATTTTGATTCCCTGACCCTAATCGCCTCATTTTTACCATGGATGTCCAGTCCCGATGCTCTTCCATCCCCCATCAAGAAGGCCTTAGAGCTTTCTGCTTCTTTATTGACAGAAAAAAACAACCAATCCCCCACCCCACCGGTACCCCCCTCTGTTTGACAGAACTAGACTCACCCTTAACAATTTCTCTTTCAGCTCCTCCCACAATCTTCAACTCTATGTGTAACTACAGACCCTCACATGAACCCCAGCTATGCCTACCTTTTTGGTGGCTACTTGGAACAGCCCATGTTCTGAGCCTTCCCTGGGAATTCTTCCCAATTCTTTCTGTGCTACACTGAATACTGGTTTGATGCTGCTTCATGTTCCCATGCTGAGCTCATCTATTTCATCGACCTTGCCTCCAAATTCAATTCTGTGCTTCAATCCACTTGGTCCACGTCTGCCACCTCTCTCCCTTTTCTTGATCGCCCTGCCTCCATCACTGGAGACAAATTTGGAGTAGTCCGGCTTTGGCTCAACAGGTTTAGGCAAGAACAGGCTTGGACGAGCACAGCTGGAGGTTCTAAGTAGGTCAGAAAGTTTCTAGAAAGTATTTTTTTTCTGTTACTACATAGCTAAGAATGGATCTAGAGATGTTATTATGTTACTATGTTCCTTGTATGAGATGTGGGAAATCTGGGAGGTCTCCAGTCTTCCTGATAACTACATCTACATGAAATGCATTGAGCAGCAAATTAAGGAACTGCAGCTGCAGCTCCATGATATTCGGCTCATACAGGAGCATGAGAAGGTGATACGTAGGAGCCACTGGGCAAAAGACACCCCTAAGCTGCATAAGGCGGGCCCTTGGGTGACTGTAAGGAGACGGAAAGGGAATAGGTAGACAGTGCACAGAACCCCGGTGGCTCTTTTCCTTATTAGTAAGTATACCGGTGTGGATGCTGTTGGGGGGATGAACTACCAGGAGAAACTGCAGCAACCAGGTCTCTAGCACTGAGTTTGGCTCCCTGGCTCAGAGGGGAAAGGGGTGGGGGTGGGGGGGGGGTGAAGAAGAGAATTGCAGTAGTGATAGGGAATTCCGTAACTAGAGATGCAAAAGCAGATTCTGTGCACGTGAAAGAGACAGAGGGTATGTTGCCTCCCAAGTGCCAGAGCTGTCTCAGAACGAGTCCACGGCATTCTAAAGGAGGAAGGTGATAAACCAGAAGTCCTACTACATTTTGGTACCAATGACCGAGGTAGGAAAGGGGAAGGAGGTGCTGAAGAGGAAATATAGAGAGCTAGGCAGAAAGCTGAAAAACAGGACCTCCATGGTAGTAATCTCTGGATTGCTGCCTGTGCCACGTGCCAGTCAGAGTAAGAATAGGATGATGTGGCAAATGAATACATGGCTGAAGAATTGGTGCAGTGGGCAGGGTTTCAGATTTCAGGACTATTGGGATCACTTCAGGGGAATGTATGACATATACAAAAAGGATGGGTTACATCTGAATCAAAGGTGGATAAGTATCCTTTCCCGTAGGTTTGCTAGAGCAGCTGAATAAGGTTTAAATTCACTTGGCAGGGAGAGGAACCGGAGAGAAAAGGCTGAGGATGGGCAGTTGGTATACAACTAAAGCAACACACACACACAAAATGCTGGAGGAACTCAGCAGGTCAGGCAACATCTATGGAAAAGAGTAAACAGTTGACTTGTCGGGCCGAGATTTTTCTTCAAGACTGAGAAGAAAGGAGGGGAAATGCCAGAATTAAACAGTGGGTGGAGGGGGAAGAGGCTGGCTGGAAGGTGATAGATAAAGCCAGGTGGGTGGGAACTTCAAGGGCTAGAAAAGAAAGAATCAGATAGGCGAGAAAGCGGTCTGTAGGAGAAGGGAAAGAGGAGGGCACCCAGGGAGAAGTAATAGGCAAGTGAGAAGAAGCAAAAGGTCAGAGTGGTAAATAGAGGAAGCAGGGGTGGAAATTTTGTACACTTGAAGGTGAAATCTATATTCATACCATCATTTTGGAGGGTATTGCTCCTCCACCCTGAAGCTAGCCTCATAAGAGGAGACCATGGATTAACATGTCAGAACAGGAATGAGAATCGGCATTGAAATGTTTGACTACTGGGAATTCCCACTAGTGACAGATGGTGTGGAAGTGCACAACAATGCAGTCCCCCAATTTACAACGGGTCTCACCAATGTAGAGGAGGCTGCATCAGGAGCGCCAGACACAATAGACGGTCATAGCAGTTTTGCAGGTGAAGCCTCACGTGGAAGAACTGTTAGGGGCCCTGAATGGAGGTGAGTGAGGAGGTGTGTAGGCTGCTTGCAAGGATAAGTGCCTGGAGAGAGGCTTGTTTGGAAGAACGAATGGACTAGGGAATCGTGGAAGGAGCAATCCCTGCAAAAAAGCAGAGGTGGGAGGGAGGGAGAGATGTGTTCCGTGGTATGGGCTCTTTGGAAATGGTGGAAGCCGCAGAGAACAAGAGGGTCTCTTATCACTGTTACAACAGTGGGAAGATGGGTGAGTGCAGATCACGTGTCCTTACCTACCAACACATCAGGCTCTGTTTCCAACTTCTCGCATCCTCCACTTCCCGTGTGAATCTGCTGTGAATTGTGAGCAGTTTGGAGCCCCTTTTCTATGAAAGATGTGCTGGCATTGGAGAGAGAGGGGGTTCACAAGAATGATCCCAAGAAAGAAAGGATTAAGTCATGAGGAGCATTTGATGCCAGTGGGCCTGTACTCGCTGGAGTTTAGAAGAATGAGAAAGATCATTGAAACCTATCGAATATAGAAAGGTCTGGATTGAATGGGTGTGGAGAGGGTTTTTCATATAGCTGGGGAGTCTAGGACCAGAGGGCACATCCTCAGAATTGAAGGACATCCATTTAGAATAGAGATGAGGAAAAGATTTTTTTGCCAGGTAGTGGCGAATCTGTGAAATTCCTTGCAGAGGCCAAGTCATTGGTTATACTTAAGGTGGAGATTATAGTTTCTTGATTAATCAGGGTGTCAAAGGTTACAGGGAGAAGGTAGCAAAATGGGGCAGAAAGGGGTAATCCACCATGAAGGAATGGAAAGGAAGGGAGTAGGTGCCAGAATACGAAGGGGAATGGGGGATAATAAATCAGCCATGGTGATGGAATGCCAGAATAAGGTGGGGGGAGGGGGATAAGGACAAGCTAGAAGTGATAGGTGAAGCCAAGTGGACTGAATGGACTAATTCTACTCTTATGTCTTAAGGTCTTACGAACTTTATTCCCCCCCCCCTTCCCTCTTCATCATTTCCCCACCTCTTCTCCTCATCTGCCTATCACCTCCCCCTGGTGCCCCTCCTCTTCTCTTTCTCCCATGATCCAATCTTCTCCCCTATCAGTTTCCTTCTTTTCCAGCCCTTTACCTTTTCCACTCATCATCTCCCAGTTCCTTACTGCATCCCCTCTTCTCCACCTGTCTGGCTTCACCTATCACTTTCTAGATTGTCCTCATCACCTATCCACCCCCTCCCACTCCACCTTCTTATTCTGGCATCTTCTCCTTCCTTTCCATTCCTGATGATGGATCATCTCCATAGATTCTGCCTGACCTCATGCATTTTGTGCGTACGTTGCTATGGTTTAATGAAGGTAAGTTTTGATTAAATTCTTTGAGGATATAACAGAAGGAATTGATAATAAGAAACTTGGAGATGCAGTATATTTATTTTTCAATAGGCATTGACAAAGTGTCAAATAAAAGACTGCTACAAATATTAAAAGCCCATATTATCAGCAGAAGTCTATTGATTTGGAGTGAAAACTGATGATTGATAAACAAAACAGAGTGTTTGAATCAATAGGTCCTTTTCAGACCAGAAGGAGGTAACTAGTGAAATATTGCCAGGATCAGCTCTTGACCCACAATTGTTTAAATTAATGAATTGGAGGAGAAACAGTACATAAGGTTTCCAACTTTGGCAAAGATATAAAAATAGTTCACTTTTCAAGGACATTTTAACATAACGGTTCTGGCAAGTTGAGTTTAACGTGGGGAAGTGTGAAGTCATACACTTCAGTAAGACAAATCAAATGGAAGATTATTATCAAAATAGAGAGGGATTGCAAATGAGTGTTTAAAATCAGGGTTTTGTGCTGTGGTAGGGTAATGGTTATAATTTTATTTCAGAAATAGTTTAAGCATAATAGCACACATGAAGGAGATTCAGTCAATATGTATTCCTTTACCTCAGTTGAAAGTGTTCCCTCCGCTGCTGTAATAGTCACCAGTCCCACTATCCCCTATAAAATCTCCTACTCTACTCATGTCAACGTGGTCTGATTATACAGCATTGTGACTTGGCAAGCTGCAGTGGAGGACTTATGCAGTATCCAGCGTTTTCCGCTGATCCATAAAACCATAAGACACAGGAGCAGAATTAGGCCATTCAGCCCATCGAGTCTGCTCCGCCATTCCATGATGGCTGATCCTGGATCCCACTCAACCCCATACACCTGCCTTCTCGCCATATCCTTTGATGCCCTGACTGATCAGGAAACGAACAGCTTCCACCTTAAATGTATGCACCAACTTGGCCTCCACCACAGCCATTGGCGGAGCATTCCACAGATTTACTATTCCCTGGCTAAAAAAAAAATCCTCCTCACCTCTATTTAAAGGGTTGCCTTTCAATTTTGAGGCTGTGCCCTCTAGTTCTGGATACCCCCACCACAGGAAACATCCTCTCCACATCCACCCTATCTTGTCCTTTCCTGTATCTCCCCACAGTGAGTACAAGGTTAATGCTAGGGTTCTTAGCAGAATGGAGGGACAGAGGGATCTTGGGGTCCACATTCATAGCTCCCTCAATGCTGCAGAGCAAGTTGAAGGTGTTGTCAAGAATGTGTATAGTGAGTTGGCCTACTTGGCCTAGTAAGGGGATTAAATTCAAGAGCCACGAAATAATATGCAGTTCTATAAAACTCTAGTTAGACAACATTTGGAGTATTGTGTTCAGTTCTGGTCACCTCGTGATAGGAAAGATGTGGTAGCTTTGACATGGGTGCAGAACAGATTTACTAAGATGCTGCCTGGATTAGAAAGCATGTCTTATGAGAATAGGTTGAGGGAGCTCGGGCTCTTTTTCTTTGGAGTGAAAGGGGAGGAGAGATGACTAGATAGTGATGTACAAGATTATATGAGGCATTGATGGAGAGTACAGCCAGCATCTTTTTCACATGGTGGCAATGGCTAATACAAGAGGACATTCATTTTAAGGTGAGTGGAAGAAAGATTGGGACAGACGTCATAGGCAGCTCTTTTACACAAAACTGGTGAGTGCCTGAAATGCCCTGCCGGGGGTAGTGGTAGAGACAGATACATTCAGGATATTTAAGAGAATTTTCAATAGGCACTTTGACGAAAGAAAAATGGAGGGCTATGGGCTACGTGGGAGGGAAGCTTTAGATTGAGCACAGAATAGGTTTATAGAGGTTGGCCTGTCCTGTGCTGTACTGTCCTATGTTTTATACCCAGGAAATACTTTGTATCAAACAGAACAAGCAGAAGTGATCGAGAGTTAATTTCTATCCAAACATTTCCTCAGAATGTTGTACTCTTTCCTTGAACTGGAACTGTTAAGGTAGCTCATAAGTTCAAAAGCTAAAATGGGATTTTAAGACCATAGCCTCTAGAATCAGAAGCATAGAGAAAAACTCTGTGATTACCAACTATAGAACATAGAACAGTACAGCACAGGAAAAGGCCATTTGGCTCAAACTGTTAAGTCAAACCAGCTAAAAAGCAAATCAAAATCACTCAAACACTAATCCAATCTACCTACACTGTTAGGTTTGTTCTTAATAAAGTAAAACCTGGTGTGATTTTAATGTTAAAACATTTTATTTACAAAATATTGTTCAACACTGAGTGTGTGAGGCCAGTGCACCAACATCATTTCCATTTCCCAGTGAACTACCCATATTGCCCACTGGGAATTGAAGTTCTCTATTATGTACACATACCTTCCCCCTTTAAATAAAAACAAACACAATACTATGTCTTCATAAACCTGCAAGGAACATCAATTCTTTCCAACAAAGATATAGCCAGTCCCTTATTCACTCATCAACTTCAGTCAGTCTCTGAGGTGGTTTGATGAGCTTTTATGATAAGCTATTTGTTTCCACAGATGTATTGCTTTCATTTGTTGTGTTAATATTAAGTTTTTTTTAGTACGCTGCTCAATATGTTCATTTCTTTCACATCCTTGTGTCAAGATCCTATCTGTTCATCTCTGTTGTTGTTCTCACTGTGTGACCATAATTTGCTCCACAGGCCCGATAATGGAGCCCTGGAATACATCCATGTGATCAGTGAATCTTTGCACAACTTCCAACTAATTCTGTCACAGAGCTCCCTATGTTGGCTGCGTATCATAGATAGCAGCTCCTCCTGCTGGTTTGTGTTGAACTGTGGCGGTTGTTCTGACCTTGGCGACTGTGTGGTCTCCACATCTTCCTTTTTATTTTTCCTCTTCAACTTCAGAGAGGATCCTGGAGATAGTCTTGATTTCCTCTCTTTAACTGGAAGTTGATGAGAGGCAGATTTTGAACCAAAGCTGCATGATGCGGAAGCAATACTGGTGACTTCATCGTGATCTCTCTGTTCAGCACTGGCATCCTGACTCTCATGCTGATACAACTGGTATGGATGTCTGTGGAAGTTGAAGTTCAAATACCCTCCACATGTCCGATGTGGACATGCCAGAGAAAAGGTATTCCCAACTAATGCTTCTTAGTTCCAGCCTAATGCCCTTGTGATTAGCCCTACACCACTTTAAAACTCTCCCACAAGGACCATACCTATCCTTATCTAGAGCTATCCTGAACGTTAAGGAGTTGTGGTCACTGTTCTCTAACTGTTCACCAACTGAAAGACACCTGGCCAGACTCATTACCCAATATCTGCTCCAGTGTGGCCCCTCCTCTCGTTGGACCATTCACATATTGATTTAAGAAACCTTCTTGGAAACACGTAATAAATCCTGCCCCATCTAAACCCCTTACACTAAGAAGGTCCTAGTTTATATTAGGGTACTAGAAATCCCCCATGATAACGACCCTGTTATTTTTATACATTTCCATAGTCTGATTAAATGCCTGTTCCTCAATGTCCAAGTGGCTATTAGGGGTCTGTAGTACAATCCCAACAGTGTGATTGTACCCTTCCAATTCCTGAGTTCCACCCAAATAGACTCAGTGTCTCCCCTGAGTGTAATTGTGATATTGTCCCTGATTAGTAGTGAAACTCCCCCCCCACCCCAAACTCCTCTAAAACTTTAAAAATCTGGTACAATAATCACCCATTCTTACCACTCTCTCAACCAAATTTCAGTCATGGCTACAACATTATATTTCCATGTATTGATCTGTGATCTAAGTTCATCTCTGTCCATCTCAGGATGGCCCAGAGAACAGGTTTAAACACCCAAACAATGATGCAAGCACCACAAGAAACAAGTGAAATGTAATTATGCGTCTGCACCAGCTGGGAGTCAAGCTGACTTTAGATGAGGTGCCGGGGCTGCTGGGTATGATGTGTACTAAGGTTTTCTGAAGGCAAATCAGGTCATGCTGGAGCCTGTGAGACCATTGCAGACAGTGAAATTTCCAAATAATAGCTGCTTTGGCACCAACAGTTGTTATCTTCTGGTAAATCTAACATGATGTGAGTGTTCCTTTATGAAAATTTTCCAGTTTGGAATATATTGCCAATTGCATTGATGGAAATGGTCCTTCTGGAAAAATGCCAGTTGAAGTCAAATAGAAAAAATGTTAGTCAGTAATTTTAACAGAAGATAACAGATTCCCATATCATCATCTTTTCATGCCAACTGCATTTAACCTTTTAAGTGTCTTTCAACACAAAACATAGTTATTGTTAAAACACTTGTCTACAAGTTGGCAGTATCCTAAAATATTAAAAAGATCTTTTTGAACCAAGAAGTGTAAATGACAGATTTAATTCTTTTAAATTTTCAGATTAGTCATCTTGCTAAATAAAGGCACAGTAAATGTAACAATATGTAATATGACATTTATTCATTTAAATATGAAGACTGCTAAAGAGTTTTGAAAATTAACAACTACAGTAGATTAATGATGGCAGTAAACATTAATAATAGATGTTTAAACTGGTAGTAAAAGGTATATATGAGAAAGAAATTATTTAGATGGCGCAGTCTGCCTTATAAATTCTCAACTTTCCCTCTTTGCACATTCTCCTGCAGAAGCCATTAGCATTATGAATAGGGGAACTCTCAGCATAGAGTGCATACCTGTGCTTGTAGCAGGCTGGTGGTAAGCTTCCACTGGAGATTATTTGCAAAAGTGAATACATGTAGAATGTAAAGGTATCCATTTGGCATGAGCGGGTAACTGGGTCAGAGGTAAGAGAAAGTGAGAAGCAAATAATTTATTTTCTGCTTGTTGGTTGTGATTAGTGGTGCTCCTGAGGATCTGTACGCTATCTTACCAATGTATATTCGTCCATAGACATAGAGAGTTTTTCAACCAGAATTAAAGATGCCATTGGTTTAGCAGACACTCTAGAGTGCAGAAGGAACAAGAAGTTAGAATGGATACAAACAGACTAGGTAAGGGGAGGGCAAAGAATGAAAGTGAGTGGAAAAAATTATTGTAAGGAAGATAAATGTGAACAATGAGTTGAAGTTAAGGGTGATAAATAGGAATCTTTTCTTAGTGATACAAGTTCAGACACTGTGGAAGAGCAAAATTATGTAATTATTCATGTACACAAAATCTCCAAGTTAGATTACAGATATTTTAAAAAGCTAGACAGATGGGTAAGGGATTTTTTTCCAAGAAATTGGAACACACAAGTAAGAAATAGATGCTAAATTTGTCCAAAGCCTTGGTCCAAAAATTTTGTGAATACTATGATCACTTTGCCAATCTCAGTTAAAAAAAATCTATTTGTATTACAAAGTGCAGAATACAGATCTCTCAAAATATTTCTCAAAAAGAATCTTCATGGGTTAATGTATGAATCAAAACTGCATAACTATGGCATGCGAAAAGAGGAGGTGTGATCTAAAAGCATAACAGGAATTGCTTGTGTGCAGAATAATAATTTTGTCTGGTGACAAAAACCAGATCAAGAGTGCAATTCATAACTAAGGCACTCTGAAGTAAAATCATGACATGTGCTTACACAATTTGTGATGGAAAGTTGGAGCTCTTTTCCCTGTCTGAAATATTAAAGTTTGACATTAATAGATATTAGTTAAGCCAGTGTGGCAAGGAATCTGGAACAAGGAACAATACTGATATTTGGGTAACAATTTCAAAATATGCTAAAAATAATAATCAAAATTGTCCAATCCATACTATCTGAGGTATGAGCATCATGTAATAACAGGAAATATTAAGGAATTTGGTGAGAAAGAATATCCACAGTATTTCCTAGCCATTATAGGAAAATTGTGTATAAATCCAAACTACATTTATCAGGAGCATTGTGGACAAAAGGCCTGGAACTTTGTCGAGGATCCCTACCGTCCTTCCCACAATCACTTTTACTAACTACCATCAGGAAAGAGCATCAAGACTAGGACAGAATGGGTAAGAGCCTCTTCCCTCAGGCTGTGAGACTAATGAATACCCTGGCACCATTAGGTCTTGTCACTACGTCACTGAGCTTTTTACTGTATTTACTATCTGTTTACTGTATTTCTGTTCTGCACACCACAAGCATTATTAACTTTTTTATGGTATTATATTGTTGAACGTGCTGTGTGTGATATGGGCTTTGCGGGTGGACCGTGGTCCAGAGAAGCGGTGTTTTGTTTGGTTGTATATATGTACAGTCAGATGACAACAAACTTGAACTTGAGCTTGAAAAGAAAACACCACCAAAATCAACAACAGTAAACACAAAAGGTTCTGTAAATGCTGGAAATCTTGAGCAACACACACAAAGTGCTGGAGAAGCTGAGTAAGCCAGTGGTGGGGAATAAACAGTCAACGCTTTGGGCCAAGGTCCTTCATCAGAAGTGGAAAGGAAAGAGGAAGAAGCCAGAATAAGAAGAGAGGCAGGGAGGGGTACAAAATGGCACATAAGAAATGCTGGTAAAGACATGACAGGGATTAGCATTGGGGCCCAAGTAGGGTAAAGCATTTGAGGGGTCAGGAGGGGGGAGGGTTGGATGAGGGAAAGATGGGGCTCAAAGTAAACTGAAGTTACTTAGAATTTGGTCACCTTAAAATTGTGTATAATTGTCACCTTAAGGTGCTTTCTAGGTGTGTAATTAAACCTAAGAATGAGAATTTTAAATTGGAATGATTAGGAGCTGGAAGTTCACATCAGTTATTGACATTGGGGAGTTCAAGTTCAAGTTTTAATTGTCATTCAACCATACATAAATATCCATGAATACAGCCAAATCAAACAGTATTCTTCCAAGGCCAATGTGCAAAACACAGTACCAGCAGATATTAGATACAGTTAGAGAACAGCTTAGGGTTCAGAGACACAGATATGGGGGTATTAGAGGATAGTCCTGAGTCTAAACTTCCACTCTGCATTCAAAGGTCAACAACCACACGTGCTTGGATGGCGGGCCAGCAGACCAGCGAGGAGAAAGGCTGGAGTCATCAAAGTGTTCAGGAATCTGGGTTCCATTTCAGTAGGAGGATCAAGGGCCAGTGACACCATAGGTATCTAATCATGATTTTGGGTCCTCATCCAGGATTGTCATTCGTCATCATCGGCATGTCCTGGGTCGACACTGAAGGATCAAATTCTGAAGGATGATCAGAAGTTGATGCCCAATGACCAAAGCCCTGAGTCAACAGATCTCTGCAAGTCCACTGGAGAGGTCTAAGCTGCAATGCCTGTGAATCTATAAGTCCACTGGAGGATGGAGGCCTAAGAAGATGGCCTGCTGGGGTTAGAGGACAACATACTGTATGTGTGTTCGTGGGAAGGAGGAGTCAGGCCGAGGAACTTTGTGCTCTTCACTCTCTCCACAGCAGATCCATTGACGTGCAATGGGAAGTGGTCGACCTGAAGACCACAATCATCTCTTTTGCCTTGCCCACATTGAGACTCCAGCTGTTTTCTTCACACTTATATGACAAGCCTCCTAAATTTTCCTATAAGGCCAACCACTATTGTGCCGTCAGTGAACCCGATGATACGGATCTGGGCATCTGCAGTCTTTTTTTCTCAAAGCTTTAAGATAAATTGTATTTTTGGAAGTTGTGGGTAGTACGCTATCCAGGAAAGAACTGAATTAGTAAAACCCAGAGATGTTCATGGCGATTTGAATGTGAAAATGGACAATATAATGGAGATGGAACTAAGTATTTTTGTCAAGGAAATATGAAGAAACATCTGTCAAGGTTGAATGGTTTTCGGTACAATCTGGTACAGCTTGAGACAATGACTGTCTAAGGATATAGCACTATTCACACATTTACTGAAAAGCTAGGGAATGTGCAAAGTTATAAATTCCCAACCCACATAACCCACATATTCCTGATTTCTCAAGAAGCTTTTGTAGTTGGGTAACAGGTCAGTGGGGATTAACGCAATAGCACTCTAAAACAGGCATTACTCAATTAACACTGACCTGTTAATTGCAATGCAGGTAGAATGCCAACTTCATGATGCCTGCTCATTAAAGCTATTTCAGCATGAAGCCAGCACTAAGCAGACAGTAGATTTGGTAGATGTATCACCAGACAGCCAATATTGTAAATGGCTAGCAGACGTTAAAGCTGATGTGTATAAACCTTAAAGCTGTCTTTCACCCTGAAAGGTGAACTGCTCTGGGTCTGGAGTATGTGTTGCACGTGTACCTGGGAAAGGCAAAATATGGAAAAAAACAGATCCCAATGCTTTCAGTTCTGCACTGTAGGACTTGCTGGGGGAAGACGAGAAAAGTAGGAGAGATGCAAAGGCAGGAGTCTGACAATATAACTGTTCAAAAGGAAGTGAGATCAGATAATACTTGAGCTCAACACAAAGATTTCAACAATTCCTCACAAGGATTTGAAGTCAGTGATTGTACATTCAAACCCCATTTTTATTCATCCATTGAATAAAATCACCATCCAGGACAACTTTTCAGAACTATCCTAATTGCATTTAGGAGGGTGGTAGTGAGCCATCTTCTTGAACTCTGGCAGTTTTTGGATTGAAGGACTTTCATGGTGCTGTTTGCAAGAGATTTCCAAGATTCAGTTTTACTGATGATGAATGTGCAGCGAAGTGTTTCCAATACAGCCTACCATGTGGGCCTTGTCAAAGGCTCTGCTAAAATCCACTGCCCTATCCTCATCTACCCTTTTGGTTATGTTTCCAAAAAACTCTCAAAGATTCATGAAGCATGTCTTTCCTCACACAAAGCTATGCTGACTCTCAGTCACGTCACACTTTGTCTACCCATTGCAGGTATATTGTGAAGTATGATCCATTGAATGCGGAGGTTAGTTGGGTGGAAAGTGAGAAGCCGGGGTATCCTAGTCTGGGTGGAAAGATGGGAAGAGCAGAGATGCCAGTCAGTCCTGGCCGCAAGTTTCTCAATCTGTAGTATTAACTCAATTTCTTCTCGCTCCACAGACACTTACAGCACTCTCTTTTGGTTTTAGTTGAGTTGTACCTCACACAAAGGAGCTTGTTTGTAGTTTTTAACAGTCAATGATTGTCTCAGCAAGATATCACAGCGATATCCTTCATCCAGCTATCTGCAGTGCTTTGCCATAGGACCAGAAGATGTTTACTGACAATTGAACAATATTTAATTCCTTTCACCAATGTCTGTCAAAGGCAGTCTCTCATTCTTACATCCATAAGACCTTGGTAATAATCAAGCTTGGGGTGAGAAGTAGCAAGTAACAAAGGCACCTCCTTCACATCATAATAGTATCAGCATACCATTGACTGGACCCTAAATGAACAAGCCAATAAAGGTCGTAAGTGGGCTTTCCTGCATTCTCTAAAGTCTTTGCACCATCTACAAGGCATAAGTCAAGAGTATGATAGAATATTTCCCACTTATTTGAATAAGTTCAATTTCATTAACATTTAAGAATCAGATTTGGATTAGTTTATCATCATATAAACTTTTAAAGATATAAACTTTTTAACTTTTAAAGAACTTTTAAAGATCAGCAGCAAATAACAAAAAGATTGATTAAGAAGGGGAAGATAGATTATGAAAGTAAATTGGCAAAAAACATAAAAGCAGATAGTAAGAGTTTTTATAGTTACATAAAAAGAAAAAGGGTGGCTAAAGTAAATGTTGGTCCCCTAGAAGATGAGACCAGGAAATTAATGGTAGGGGACATGGAGATGGCGGAAACGCTGAACAAATATTTTGTATCAGTTTTTACAGTAGAGGACACTCAAAATATCCCAACACTGGATAAACAGGGGGCTCTAGGGGGAGAGAAGCTAACTACGATTCAAATCACCAAGGAAATGGTACTTGATAAATTAATGGGACTGAAGGTGGATAAATCCCCTGGACCAGATGGCTTTCATCCTAGGGTCTTAAGGGAAGTGGCGGTCGGGATTGTGGATGCATTAGTGATAATTTTTCAAAACTTGCTGGACTCGGCAATGGTCCCGGCAGATTGGAAAAATGCTAATGTAACTCCTTTATTTAAAAAGGGCAATAGACAGAAGGCTGGGAATTATAGGCCAGTTAGCCTAACATCTGTGGTTGGCAAAATGTTGGAATCGATAATTAAGGAAACAGTAACAGGGCATTTGGATAAACATAGCTTAATAGGACAAAGTCAGCATGGCTTTACAAAAGGGAAGTCATGTTTGACAAATTTGTTGGAATTCTTTGAGGGCATAACATATAGGGTAGATAAAGGGGAACCAGTGGATGTGGTGTATTTGGACTTCCAAAAGGCATTTGACAAGGTGCCACACCAAAGATTATTACTTAAAGTAAAAAATCATGGGATTGGGGATAATATTCTGGCAAGGGTGGAGGATTGGCTTTCTAACAGAAAACAGAGAGTTGGGATAAATGGTTTATTCTCAGACTGGCAGTTGGTGACTAGTGGTGTTCCGCAGGGTCGGTGTTGGGACCCCAAATCTTTACAATCTATATTAATGATTTGGAGAAAGGGACTAAGTGCAATGTATCGAAGTTTGCTGATGACACAAAGATGGGAGGGAGTGTAATGAGTGCGGAGGACATTGAAACCCTGCAGGGGGACATAGATAGGCTGAGTGATTGGGCAGACATTTGGCAGATGAAATATAATACTGACAAGTGTGAGGTCTTGCACTTTGGCAGGAAAAATAATAGAGCAAGTTATTATCTAAATGGAGAGAAACTGGAAAGTGCTTCTGTGCAAGGGGATCTGGGGGTCCTGGTGCAGGAAACACAAAAAGTTAGTATGCAAGTGCAGCAGGTGGTCAAGAAGGCCAATGGAATACTGGCTTTTATTGCTAGGGGGATGGAGTATAAGAACAGGGAGGTCTTACTGTAGTTGTACCGGGTATTGGTGAGACCACACCTGGAGTACTGCGTGCAGTTCTGGTGTCCATATTTAAGAAAGGACATACTGGCTCTCGAGGCAGTGCTGAGAAGGTTCACTAGGTTAATTCCGGGGATGGGTGGGTTGATGTATGATGAGAGGTTGAGTAGATTGGGACTCTACTCATTGGAGTTCCGAAGAATGAGAGGCGATCTTATTGAAACATATAAGATTGTGAAGGGGCTTGATCGGGTGGATGCGGGGTGAATGTTCCCAATGATGGGTGAAACTAGGAGTAGGGGGCATAACCTTAAAATAAGGGGATGCCGTTCCAGGACTGAGATGCGGAGAAATTTCTTCACTCAGAGGGTAGTGGGGCTGTGGAATTTACTGCCCCAGAGAGCTGTGGAAGCTACTACACTCAATAAATTCAAAACGGAGATAGACATTTTCCTGGATAAAAATGGCATTAGGGAATATGGTGAGCGAGCAGGTAAGTGGACATGAGGCTAGGTTTAGATCAGCCATGTGATCTCCTGGACCAGTTTTCGATAGCCTGGGTGGGTCGGAGAGGAATTTTCCAGATTTGTTCTCCTCAATTGGCAACTCGGTTTTTTTTTCCCCGGGTGATCACATGGGTTTGGGCGGGATGAATAATAAAATAAAATGGGCGGCATGGTGCCCTGTTGGTTGGCACTGTTGTCTTATGGGATTCGGTGAAAACTAGAGTTAAGATTGGATCAGCCATGATCTTGTTGAATGGCGGAGCAGGCTTGAGGGGCCAATTGGCCTACTCCTGCTCCTATCTCTTATGTTCTTATGTTCTTATATACACCAAGGTGCAATGAAATCCTTTGATCATGTGAAGCTCACAGATTAAACAATGCAGATCGTTTTACTAAGTAAGATAATAGCATGATGATTGCAAAACATTAATATACTGCAAAGATCGTAGTGCAGTCTGAAAAGTGCAAGAAAGTAAATGCTGAAGTGCCAATAATGGAATGAATGACAGTGGTGGAATTAAGAGTCCAAGAATGTAATGGCATCACTGGGAAGAGAATATGAAAGATGTGATTGGCTTATTAAAAAAAACCACCCAGAAGAAAGCAACCCTCATTTACTCTCCACTCAACAGCCTACTGATCATCTGCCTCCACCATAGGGCACAGGGCATCACCAGCAGTTACTTACAACATTTTCCTAATAGCACCTCTTCATACTCCTTCAACTCCAAAATTGCATCAGCTTCCTAGCAGACACTGTCTGAGCAGGCCTAATGAAGGGTCTTGGCACAAATGTCAACTGTTCATTTCCCTCTGCCTGGCCTGCAGAATTCCTCCAGTGCTCTTTCTGTGCTGCTCGGTTTCTCAGCACACGTTTTTAAATAGAATCAGATTAGATTGGTGAAGGCATTAGAGTGAATTCTCTCTGCTGGAAGCATAGAGATCATACAGGTCATAAGCTCAGTCTATTTGTAACACACTTTCTCATGACTTTAAATTGTCTGATCAGAGGGAAGTGATGGCACAAGCACTGGAGGACTTTGAGCTGATCTCATGACCATGAGAGGGCTGTATCTGGTAGTAATTTCTTTATAATACTGCATGGCTGGGTGAATAAGCAGAGGACACAGAGAGCAGGATACACTGTTAGAGGAGGTGGATAGTGAGGAAAAGACATGCTTACAGCTGGAAAACTTGGTAATTAAGCAACCCCAGGCTGGTTGCACATCTGCAAAGAGAGAATCACTAAAATCTGCATCTACTGTAGGCCATCTGCAACTGAGCAGAATAACAAGAGCTTTTCCAGTGATGCTCAAGGTTAATATAGCTGTCTAATTCGTTTCCAGCTGAAGCTAGAGATATTGTCAGTATCATGGAGAATGTTGTTTCTTTTGTGTAAGGGAGGATTCTCTGTGTCTCTGTTCAGAAAGTGCTAATTACTTTTCATTTTGATTTGCCAGTGACCAGCAGATCAGCAGATGAAAGGGATATATGACATTGCTGGAGCTGAAGGGATCTCCACGAACTACAACATAATGAGGCGCACATTTTTTGGATAATGGGTGCCGTGCCATTTCTTTCTTACATTGGTGATAGAGTGGCATTATCTGCTCTTCCAATCAGTTAGTGAGTTATGCATGATATTGGGCAGCAGTCACCAAGGCTTTATTCCACAGCTGCCCACTAAGCCAACAGTATGTGAGCCATCCTGGAAACCATTTACACAAAGCTAATATTCCCTGTTTGCTATCTTTTCAAAAATCAAATGCCAACTGCTCACATGAGGAGGCACAAACATCAGTGTATTTGAACATTTCTTTAACTAACTCGATTCTTCTTGTGGGATTCTAGGAAAATTTAGCAAGGAAAACTTAAGATTCCTTAAATTATCCACATAACGTCATCATTCTGAAAGTACATGCGGTTTAGAAACTGTAGGTGAACTCACATAGGTAAAGTTTATTTAAGTATGTTTAAGCATGCTATTTTCTTTGTATCCAGGTGAGCATCTGTATTGTAATGATATTGAACAGCAGAGTCACATGGTCTTCTTGATGCTCAATATGTGTAAATGTTTCAGAGACGTTCATTTTACACCAAGAACTTAAGGGATTTAACATGTAATTAGTTTATGGATATATTTTGCCACGCCTAAGTGCATTCTGAAAATAACATTCAAAAATGTATACTAACAATCAAAAATTTTCATCTAAAGTTGCACAAATCCCAGGAGGGGACCATAACAGTAATCCAACATCTTTACATGCAAAATAAAAATTCTGATTTCATTGCAATATAGACAGAGAATGATGTTTCAGTATTTCAGTATGTTCTCAGATAATCAAAAGTAGACAGTCCTATTTGTATTCATTTTTTAATTACATCCTCTCATTGTTACAAAGAAGTTCACAATCCAGTCATACCCAAGCTCAACAATTCTTTCAAGCATATTTTCTAACCATTACAAATTACTTATTTGGATAACAAAAGCCTCAAAAGAGCGCATCAATTGTTATACCATATTTTATATAAAGTCTTGCTTTCATGGAGATAAAAATTAATTGTTCTGCTCTTCTTTGAAAATAATTTTTATTATATGCTAAAACTTGTAAAACTACCCAGCAGGCCAGAATCCTCATAGATATTTCTCAACTGAAAAGAGAAATGTCCACTACATAGCCCTAAACAATCTGTATGGAATAGATGTCACTTTAAAATAAACATTGCAAATAGTCACTCTAAGTCAAAGGAAAATTAGGGAGTTGATAAAGGGGGAAAAAAAATCATCTGCCTGTCTCCTTGCGTCTGTCACGCCTCTGGTGTTTAGAGCAGAAATGAAGGTCCATCATTTCTGGCAGTGTTTAGGGTTTCCTTCATCGTGTCAGTACCTTCTCCTCGGATTTCACTATGTCATTAGTGCAAGTTCCAGATGGAGACTCAGGAACGCCACTGCACACAGATGAAGAAGGATTTTTCATTGCTGTGTCTAACAATTTTGTTTCACCAATCAGGGTTGTTAGCCCGGAGCTAAACCCCTGAACCTGGAGAGCCAATGGACCACTCTTAGTGTGTCCTCTACCCTTTGACCTGTTTAGCACGAGTGTCCCTACCCAGAAGCAAAGCATAAAGCCCTGACTCAGCCAACATATATGTCTGGGTCACTGAGGCACGCAAGCCTCCAAACCATGACAAGGTAGTGGTCCTCTTGGAGGAATCTGCCTGTCAAAGAAAAATAAATAATCAGACGCACAGTCAAAATAAATTAGTCAGGCTTTAAAGATTCTTTGCCTGAGGTAAGGTTTTCCCAGATGTGTCCAGTTCTTCACTTGGTCATGTCACACAGTATAAATAAATGGTCATGAATTTTAGACAGTAATTATGTTTTTTTTCTAATTTCTGTCCATCCAGCTAGATTATCCCATTTCTGTTGCAGAGAATGCAAACGCTGATATCAAGGTTCCTTAATTTAAAAAAGGTTAATTTAAATTTTACTTCATTTGGCGAAACTGTAAATGTCAAGTTGCAACTGACATTGTAAGGGTTATAATGTGAATGTGATAGTCATGTTAATTTTGATTTGATTTTTCAACTAAAGATCTCATTTATTCCAAAATGACAAAGTGCTTAATTTTTCCAAGTTCCAACTGCATTGTTCCACTTGGAATATTTGCTTAATCCTGAAACCAACCAGAATCTTCCAGAATTTTAACGAAGTTTCAAGAAATGTACTTATTTATTTACTGAGATACTGTGTGGGATAGGCCTTTCCGGCCATTCAAGCTGCACCATCCAGCAAGCCCTGATTTAACCCCATCTTCATCACGGGACAATTTACAATGACCAGCTAACCTACTAAGCAGTACGCCTTTGGACTGTGGGAGGAAACCGGAGCACTAGGGGAACACCCACATGTTCCCCAGGGAGTACTATCATGGCTCTGCCTTGATGCATATGATTCATAGGGATTCTGTGGGAAAGGTTAAAAATAAATTGCTTGGCTCTTCATGGAATGCCATGCACCGTGGATCACTGCCACTTCTGGGGGTTTCCCACTATTTAAAGAGTATGTTTTTGCACCGTTGTACACTATCACTTTATGCTTTGGGGGAAACATCTTCAAAAGGTATTTTTCTGAGTTTCTTCCCTAAGGGAAGGTTGAGGAAATTTTCAAGCAACATTTAAAAAATAATAGAACTCTCTTGGAATATTAACATTACGTTTGAACCCAAGTCTAGTGAATGCCTACATTAGACCTCAATGACTCTTAGAAAGGTGTAAAGTCTTCCCTTTCTCCCTGTGACATTTTCTCTGGTGCTCCAGTTTTCTTCCACATTTCAATATGTGGGGCTTGGGAGGTTAACTGGTTGCGATAGATTATCCTGTGTACAGGTGAGTGGTAGAATCTAGGGGAGCTGAGAGCAATGTGGGGAGAATGAAAAATGATGTTGGGGTAGAATTAGTGTCCATGGGTGCTTACCTGTCAGCATGGGTAGTGGCCGAAGGGCTTGTTTACCGCTGCATCCTTCTATGACTATGGCCCTAGGCTTTTCCATAAATCGATCCACATCCCTGCACTCCCTAAAATCTAATTCTTCAACCAAGCTTTTGACCATTTGTGTCAGTATTACTTTATGTGACCTGGTGACACATTTTGTTTGACAAAGCTTCTGTGAAGTACATTAAAATATTTAATCACGTTAGAACCACAATATAAAGATGCTGTTCATGCTGATTTCCATCTAGGTTAAAACTATTCTAGTTGGTAATGACTGCTGACAATGTTAAATATATTTTCATTGCAGCAATTTACAAATTAATGCTGGCAGAAAGGTTTGTTTGCCAGGGACACACATCATGGAGGTCACAGGCCCGACAAGATTCAGGATATAGAATCTCTGGTCCCCACTAAGCTCCATGTTTAAGTTCCTACTGCGCACTTTGGATGCTCACAGGAGTTACCCAGAGTCAGAAAATCCACTGTCTTGAGTAAAGCAGACACCCCAGAAAAAGCTCCATGCCCACAGTACGCACAACTGAGCTGGCATCATGCCAGCCAGAACCTCTGGCACTACAAACACGGGCAGAATGTCTGCAGCTGCTGCTATTGAATGGGGTCACCCAAGTTTCCTCCTGCCTCTGTACTAATACTAAATAACCAGTGCACTTAGCACAAACCACTCAGCTTTCGAACAAACTCCGTCTTATTTTCATGGCTTTTACCCATGTTGCTAGGCTGTGGAAGGGAGTTGATATTCTCCCTCAACTATATTTAACAGAATCCTTCAGCTGGTGAGGAACTGTGTGTAATTAGACAGCTCTTTCAAAGAGCCAAAGAAGCCACAATGGACTTAATGAACTCCTACTGAGCTGTGTATGACTTTCACTCTACTAATTAATATTTGCTGCCAGAAATGATATAACACCCGTGATCCACATTACTACTAATCACATCCAATACTGAAGTTATACAGTATCCTAAATAACATTACTTCAAGCACAAATTCAACTGCCAGTGCATATATTTTGTGCATTTGTTAGCCCATCAACTGTGGCATTTCAATACTTAGAAAATTTACCATTATATTATATTGTTCCAAATTATCAATCAATATCAGTCAATTAAGATCTGTAAGATCTTAATATCCTGTATCTTAAATAGCCTCTATGGCAAACTATCAGAGCCACATCAGAGGCAGTGGAAAGAAGCAGTCAGTGGCTTTGGACCAGATCAAAGGACCTTTCTTGGGCTCTGAGATAGCATCAGGAGTGTGGGAAGACACAACAGGGGGTGACTCTGAGACTCCAGAAGTTATCATCAATCCTTGCGAAAATGTAGTGAGCTAATCAATGAAACATCGAGGAAAGAGGGTGCCCACTTGAAAACCCCTGCGTGTCAACCCTACGCATCCCCAACATCAAGTCAGTCTCAGTCAGGTGCTCACTACCCATTGGCACAAGGGATATTAACATCTTATCCTGTGTTTTTTGATTTCTGTATCTTGTTTGTTTTTCAGTTAACGTTGTCTAATTAATTTTCATTGCCACAAAGTTAACATCAGAGGCTAAACATTTTCATATCCGGCCCCCGTCCTGCATCCTATCAAACTTAGGCTTGGCAAAGAGACCAAGCTACAAACTGTTTCTTCTTCTGAGCAATCTATGAGTAAAGTTGATGTGCTGCAGGGAAGATCTTCCAAAGGAATGTTGCAGTTAAAATTCTAATTATCCTAAGCATTGTTTGATATTTGGTCTATCAGTTAATCAGGGCAGCCACTTACTTGGGACAACTTTTAAAGAGCAAAAATGAATCAAGAAAATAGCTGGGATTCCCTCTCTTTATTTGGGACACCTTGCCACTTAATTGGGACAGAAGACTTGCTTTTTATCAAGCAAACAGTTTTTAAGTAGTGTCAGTTGAGTGTGTTTGTGTTCAAAAATTAGTCAGTTTTGTCACTGATAGTTGGCGAGGAATAAGCAGTAGGACAAGTCAGAACTGTTTTGCTCACTGCGGTTTCAAACATTCAGGCTTGGAGATGCCAGGACCAGCCAGGAGTGAAAATAAAACAATTTCACTCCTTCACAACTTAGAAACTACAAAGAATTTGAAGGTTTTGAATTCTCTGTAGTTTCTACTTTGAAGGTAACATATTGAATGTTACAATGAAAATGAAGATTTGGAGAATGGAATTGTTGACAATGTTGTGTGAAAGCAGACCAGTATCTACATTAACTGTTTGTGCTGATTTTGTTTGTTTATAGTCAAAAGAACATGACACAGATGAATTCCTCCATCAATAAGTATTAGGAACTAATACACAGTCTTATAGTACTATAGTAGTAGTGGTAATGCTCCAATTTGTTCTGTATTTCATTTAAATATATAATTTGTTACTCAGTTTGTCTCTTCTATACTTTTTTATCTATTTCCTTGAAACTTCGGCCAATTGGGGCAGCTGTTATACTGGGCCAAAATGTACTGGTCCCAATGTGTCCCCATTAACATTATAATATATTGTTCCACATTATCAGTCAATAAAGTCCAATCTATAATATCTTAATATCCTATTTCTTACATAATTTCTATGGCTAACCATCATGATAATGCATCAGATTTTTGCCCAACCAAATGATAGAAAGTTTCTTATTAAGAATGTTGGGCTCAATCATTTACAACAATTTCAACTGACTTCCAAATCTTACAGAAAATGTTTAAAAAATCTACAGATGCTGGGAATCTAAAGTAAAACAGAAAGTGCTATAAACAGCTTAGACAGCTTGTATAGAATGATAAACAGAGTTAGATTTCAGGTCCAAGAATCTACAATGGAACTAATCTAGCATGAGCAAAAATAACGCAGTATAATAGAAACTACTGGAAATATTTAGTAGTGCAGGACTTATCTGGGTGAAAGATCATCAAGCTGAAATGTTTTCTCTGTTCTTTCCCGACATATTCTGCCTGACATATTGGATATCTCCAATATTTTCTATTTCCATTTCAGATTTCCAGAATCATTGTTTTTTTGTTTTATATTTATGCACTATTAGAAAATTATTAAAGAAAACCTGGTGAAGCAATGTAAGGCTATATTAGGCAGAAGTCACCCCATTTGATTAAAGAAGATAGGTACAAAGGAGTGTCTCAGGACAGGAAAGGGAAGTAGGGAGTTGGTAAAGTTTTGGAAGGGATTCTTGCAATATAGACTCAGCAGTGGAAGACACAAATTCAAAAGAAAGGAACTATTGAATGCAAGCTTGGTCTTAAAGTCAGAAGTGGAGGGTTCAGGCATTTTAATGAAACATTAGAGATGAATGACATTCCAGAGACAGAAAGGGGGAGAACATCAGGAATTTGAAAAAGAGAAATTTTAAATCTATGTTATCCTTAATTATAATCAAAGTAGGTTACCAAGCACAGACATAGTGGGCAAATAAACTTTAGGGTGATGTCAGAAGTTCTGAATGCAGCGTTAATACAAGCCTGAAGGTGTTGGAATGATGAAATCTAGAAACAGCAAGGGCTTGGGTGAGTGGATATCTATGGCAAAGGTAAAGTTGAGCAATCTTTCAAGGGTCGAAATACACAGAGTTAGTGATGTTGCCGTAACCTGGTCCAAAGCTCATCACGGAGTCAAATAAGGTAACAAGGATACATACAATCTAGTTTAATTTCATCGGGTTGTTATTTGATGGAATCAATTTGACTGGCAATAATGTTATGATGAAAAAAAAGCTACTTTCGATTTCAGAATAATATATTCAAAGAAATTTCTACACACCTTGCCGTACACATCTGATAAATGATAAACATCAGGAATTTGGTGGGATAGGGTGACAGACACTATCGATGTACTTGTGTAAATTCATATTAGGCTTTTGGGAGATTGCCAGAGGATAGCAAGGGTCTGAGGGCTAGGAGGAGGACAGAGATGTGCTTGGGAGACTTCTGCTGTATTCAATGAAGCTAATGAATTAAAAAATAAAATAACACTAAAATTAAAGCACAAGAATAATAAATAATACCCATTCCTTTTATTAATTTGAGAGATTGTTGAGCAGCAGTGATTTGAAAGAATATCTATTTAGAACAAGATTTTTTTTTCCAATATATTAAAAAAACAGTAAGAAGTACTGAAATACTCAGCAGTACAAACAATATCTCTGGAGAAATAAACAGAGTTAGTGTTTCAGATTTTTAATCAGAATATCAACCTGATTGAATATTCTCCACAGATGCTACCTGACCTGCTAAGAATCTACATTTTCTGCTTTTATTTCAGGTTACTAGTATCTGAGGGTTTTCTTTCAATTTACCATAGAAAAGGAGTCCCAACATCCATTGAAACACAACATGACTAAAGGCCTTTCAATCCAACTTGTAAACACTGATGGAAGTTCACCAGTCTAAAATGTTAACTCCATCTCTCCCTCCACAGCTTCTGCCTGACTTCCAGCATCTGTAGCTTCTCTCCCCACATTTGGGTGGCTTCTTTGCTGGAGGCACTGTAAAGACTGTTCTTAAATAAAATCTAACCTCCTTTTCAGTATTAGCAAAGATCAGCTACTTGCTGATATTCAGCAACTGAAGAAATAAATTAAAATGCTCCTGGGCAAACCAACCTCTCCCCAAAGCCTTATTTTGTTACAGCTGAAGCAGAGTTTATCTCAAACACTAATTTAGAATGTAATCTTTATGACTTTAAGTCTGCATCAATATGAAGCCAAAACTAGTTTGAAGAAATACAAACTATATACTATAATTGGCCTTTTAATTGCTACAAACCAATTTACTAGCTTGGAATGAATTCACAAGTGCTCCCATATTTCAAACAGATTGAATTGTCATGATGTTTTAAAGGTTGCTGTCAACCTTGCATCCTGCTTATATTGCTAGGGTCATTTAGTGAATTTCCTTTCTCCAAGCTGTTGAAGCAGAATTGGTAATCCAATTTTACACTGAGTACATATGTTCGTTTGCACAAGTGCAGATGGTCTAAACTAATCCAGCTACATTTCTGTTAGAGCAAAGAATGATTTGCATATAAAATTAGCTTCTTATTTGAACAATATTATTTCATAATCACAACACTCTGTCTTCTGGACATTTTCTTTTCTTCCAAATTAAAACAAACAGTGCTAAATGTCACACTCAGACTGACAGTTTATTCATGACTCAGCAGTATTCATGAACAATGCAGTATGGATTTGAAACAAGGATTAGAGTATTTATTATTCATTAAATGTATTTGTGAAATTTATTAGTCATATTCACTTGAAAGAGGGAACTAAAAGAAAAATGGAAAATTCCATTTAAACAGAACAATGCTTTTAGCATTTAAATGAAATCATCTACAAGGCAAGCTGTTACAATAAAATTACATCTGTTAGATATTATACAGAATAATAGCAGTGCTGGAATTGATTATTCTTATATTCTATGTATAGCGGTAGGAGTATTGATTTGAAGGAAGATAATGGATCAATGTAAGGTAAGTCATTCTCTAGATGTGGATAACAGGCATGGTACCAAATATTGAAAGGTCATTTCCAGCAAGATTTAAAAGTGCTGCATTTGTTGGGTTAGCTTGAATATAAATCTTCATTATTACGTTAGCACAAAAAAGTGAACTTCCATCAGCTAGTACTGGATTTCAGTTCTAGAGTATTTAGGGATTTTTAATGAGCTTTCCTTCTGAAATGTTATTGGGGTTACATAATAACTTATATTGTGCAGCAATGTACAGATATTTTCAGAAAAAATACAAATATCTTACATATTTATCAGAACCTTAAATTATACTTTCCATGTGTAACAACTAATGAAATGTAGTGATCCAATTTGAATATAAGGTTTCACACACAACAATGAATACACTGTGTGCCATCGGTAGAATGCAGTGCAGTTATTCTCATAGGCTACTTCAACGGTATCTCCCAGAACTGTGACCTCACCAGTTGAGCAGGGCAAAGCACCAGTGTAGGTGGCTGTAAGCTCTGGAGATTCCACCATCCTGACATGGAAATTTATCTCAAATTCTTCCTTGTTACTCGGTCTAAATGCAGGAGCTCTACCAGCATCATTGCTGAGTTCCTCCAATAGACTGCAGCAATTCGAGAAGGTAGCTCACCACCACCTCTCCAAGGCAATTAGGGATGGAAAATAAGTAAATAATTAGCCAGGTGAACTGCTTTTGATGCTAGGAGAGACATGAATCCTGGCAAGGAACTCGAGGAAATCATTCCTGCTCTTCTTTGAATTATACCATGTGAATATTCTTCGAATTTTTACATCCAACGGAAGGAGTATGTAGGTCTTTAGTTTAATATATCTAAGAGGATGAGTTTGAACAGTGCAACATCAAGTCAAGTCTCTTTTATTGTCATTTCGACCATAACTGCTGGTACAGTACACAGTAAAAACGAGACAACGTTTTTCAGGACCATGGTGTTACATGACACAGTACAAAAACTAGACTGAACTACGTAAAACAAAAACAACACAGAGAAAGCTACACTAGACTACAGACCCACACAGCGCTGCATAAAGTGCACAAAAAAAGTGCAGGCATTTACAATCAATAATAAACAGGACAATCGGGCAAGGTGTCAGTCCAGGCTTTGGGTATTGCGGAGTCTGATAGCTTGGGGGAAGAAACTGTTATATAGTCTGGTCGTGAGAGCCCGAATGCTTCAGAGCCTTTTCCCAGACGGCAGGAGGGAGAAGAGATTGTATGAGGGGTGCATGGGGTCCTTCATAATGCTGTTTCCTTTGCGGATGCAGCGTGTAGTGTAAATGTCTGTGATGGCAGGAAGAGAGACCCCAATGATCTTCTCAGCTGATCTCACTATCCGCTGCAGGGTCTTGCGATCCGAGATGGTGCAATTTCCGAACAGGCAGTGATGCAGCTGCTCAGGATGCACTCAATACAACCCCTGTAGAATGTGATGATGATGGGGAGGGGGGAGATGGACTTTTCCTCAGCCTTCGCAAAAAGTAGAGACGCTGCTGGGCTTTCTTTGCTATGGAGCTGGTGTTGAGGGACCAGGTGAGATTCTCCGTCAGGTGAACACCAAGAAATTTGGTGCTCTTAACGATCTCTACCGAGGAGCCGTTGATGTTCAGCGGGGAGTGGTTGCTCCGTGCCCTCCTGAAGTCAACAACCATCTCTTTTGTTTTGTTCACATTAAGAGACAGGTTGTTGGCTCTGCACCAGTTCGTTAGCCGCTGCACCTCCTCTCTGTATGCTGACTCGTCATTCTTGCTGATGAGACCCACCACAGTTGTGTCATTGGCGAACGTGATGATATGGTTCGAGCTGTGTGTTGCAGCACAGTCATGGGTCAGCAGAGTGAACAGCAGTGAACTGAGCACACAGCCCTGGGGAGCCCCCGTGCTCAGTGTGATGGTCCCCAGGGTTGTATGCTCAGTCCACTGCTGTTCACTCTGCTCCCGATCCGGACTGACTGAGGTCTCCCAGTCAGGAAGTCTAGGATCCAGTTGCAGAGGGAGATGTTCAGGCCCAGTAGGCTCAGCTTTCCAATCAGTTTCTGAGGGATGATTGTGTTGAATGCTGAACTGAAGTCTATGAACTGCATCTGAATGTATGTGTCTTTTTTGTCTAGGCGGGTTAGGGCCAGGTGGACGGTGGTGGCAATGGCATCATCTGTTGAGCGGTTGGGACGGTACACAAACTGCAGGGGGTTCAGTGAGGGGGGGCAGCAGGGTCTTGATATGCCCCATGACGAGCCTCTCGAAACACTTCATGATGATGGATGTAAGTGCAATGGGACGGTAGTCATTTAGGCAGGACACTGAAGACTTCTTCGGCACAGGGACGATGATGGCGGCCTTGAAGCATGTTGGAATGGTGGCGCTGCTCAGGGAGATGTTGAAGATGTCACTGAGAACATCTGCTAGCTGGTCAGCACGTCCTCTGAGCACTCTACCAGGGATGTTGTCTGGTCCAGCAGCCTTCCATGGGATGACCCAGTACTGCTCATTCTCACATCACTCAGTACTGCTCTGCAGTAACAGAGATGATGTGCTTAAATTATAGAGTGAGCCTTGAACTCATTAAAGTTTAAGACAAAGGCATGAGTTCTATTTAGCAAGCCAAAGCTATATTTGATTATATGTGTATTTTGAAGTTGTTGCATTATCAGCAATCACGTATCTTTCACTAACCACTGCTGAAAATTTATTAATTTAGGATACTTATGGTGACTGGAGTAACTGAAACCTGTGGCTAATTTTAAAAAAACAGCTTGATTTCAAGAGATAGTTATTTTCTAGAACATGATTCACAAAGGGTTATAAGCTTGAATTAAGAGCAGATCAATATGTTCTAGGTCAATACATTCAGAGTCCACAAGGGAGAAGAACTTTTAGATTTCAATTTGTACAATGTGAAAGTATGAATTGATGATCTTGTTATAAAGGAGACTCTAGGGAAAACGGAAGAATTTTACCTTGAGCTTAAAGTGATGCAGTTTAATTCAAATATAAGGAACAAAGTCTAAACATGGAAAGTTAATAAGGTAATGAAGGATGCTGGATCAGGTTGGGTGTGAGAATTGGCAATGACTGATTTAGAAAGTGAATTGAAAGGTGTGATGGTGGCAGACAATGGGTAATACTTATGATCCATCATTTCCAGAAGAAAATATATTCTTTAAAGGCAAAAAAAAACAAAAAAAAGTAGTCCAGTCATGACCAAAAGAAGGTATTACAAATGGTATTAAATTCAAGATGATGGTTTGTAAATTTGTTGTAATTAGTGGTAGGCCTGAGGACTGGAAGCTTTTTAGAACTCAGCAAAGGAGGACCAGGAAATTGATATAGAAAGGAAAGGTAGAAGATAAGAGTGAACTGGCAAGAAACATAAATATGATGGTCCCTATCAACCCTCCCTCAAATCCCTCTGACAATCATACAAACTGATGCACCATCAATAACTCACTCTGAGACGTAAGAAGCAAGATATCGGCTTTTATTGACTGGAAGAATGAACAACACTACATCCTGGAGAATGAGGCCGGGCTCAGGCCTCAATCGCCTTTATACAGGGGTCTGTGGGAGGAGCCACAGGAGCAGTCAGCAGGGGTCTGTAGGAGGAGCCACAGGAGCAGTCCAGACAGGTATATGTAGTTCACCACACAAACCAACTCCTCTATTGATTTCAGCCCTTACCTCATACTGGCCCAACCTCATTTTTAATTCTAGATTTGCACCCCCCATCCCTGGTACCCCAAGTTTCTGTCAATGCAACCACATGGACCATAAACTCAGGCTGGGCTTCAGCTTACACAGTTTTACTTGCACATTTCACAAATACTAAATTTCAAACCAATGTGCCCTCAAAACAAAACATATGCTGATCTGCATAAGCTGACTGTTCAGATGGAGGTGTCTTGTAGTCTGTCAGAAGATATCAGACAAGTTTGTTGTTGTTTTACATATTATAATTATTTAAAAAAAACAAAAGCAAGAAACATTTTTATTTAATGGTCCTATTCATACCAATGTCCCAACTGGAAAATATGATTTCACTGATTTCCATCAGGATTACTAAAAAAAAATAGTTGAAATTCAAGATGCTGGGTAACCTGAATTTTTGGATTCTGAAAAAAAAAAGAGTCAAGCACTTAATAATGTAAGAGAAAAGGGCAAGCCAGTCTTGTACCAATAAATCACTGCTGACAGCTCTCTGGTGCTTAGAAACTTATACCAGCTGAAGAAATTAGATTATGAAACTGACATTTTATTCTGTAATAAATTACTCTAAATCGACGATAGTGTAAGTTAAAAATTAATGCAAAAGACTCAGCTCCAATTAACTTAAGGTCATTAAGCTACCAAAAGCAAATCCAGCTCTTACTTGTGAGAAGTGATTTCCACCTGCCATGCAGCAAGGGTCTAGGAGCTTATAAGATAGCATTCCCAATATCTTGACCAAGTAAGGTTAATCAGAAAACTTTGTTAAAATATGAATTAGTCCAATAAGTTCATAAGGTCCTTCTTAATCTTAGCCGGTAACATTCGACTCCATATCTCACCTGCCTCATCTGTTCTGCTTTTCAAATTTACACGCAGACCTACTTATCATGAAAAATTATCTAATTTCAGTATCTTGCAATTGAAAAACTATTACTTGGTTTATCTACTTTATAATTTTACGCATCAGCCTTTTCTGCTCCAAGATACATTGCCAGTTAACTACAAGAGAAGCTATTCAGGAGGGTAATTTTCCAGAACATTTTACGGCCTATTTATCAGTTTCATTCCTCTTTTTACATTTTTGATTTGCAAACCCACATGGCCTTGAATCAAAATCTAGTTGCAATTTCATAAACTACCTTCCTATGAACTGCCTTTGAAGTTCCACATTGATGGAAAATCCCATATAAACAAATTTTAAGGTGCTTTAAAACTGCTGAATTCAATGAAAAAAAGAATCCCCAGAACACTGGTTAAAATCAGTTAAAAGTCAAGGCTATTTAATGCACCCGTGTATATAGATTTCCAAATGTTTACAACCTTTAAACTAATAAATGGAGTGAGAGGGCAGAACAAGGCAGGGTTTGGAAAAAAAATGTAAATTCTCAAGAGCATTTGCAATAAATAAATTAATAGCACAGGTGGAAATTAATAGATTAGATCAAATAACCAACAATGGATATATGTGACAAGTAACAATATAATATTTTAGGATACCTTGCTTTTATTAGGAAACACAAAATGGAAAATGAGGAAGATTAACCTGAAAAATGTACGGCAATGTCAGTAAAGGCAGCAAAAAGAAAGATATATTACTCATAGAATCAAAGATTAGGATCAGGTTGCATGGCGCTGAAAAAGCAAGAAGTGGAGAATATTGGTGGGAGTTGGTTAATACAATAGTCATGGAGAGGCTTTAATCTGCATAAAAGATTGGAAGACCAAATTAGCAATAAAAATGTCAAGGACAAATTCTTGGAATGTATATAAGGTGGTTTGTTGGACCAACGTGTTAAGAAACTGACAAGGGAACCTTAAAATCAAACTGAATCCAGGATTTTAAATCTAAACAAAGCAAACAAGGAAATTTGAAGGTTGAGTTGTCCATGTTATCTAGGAAAACTCTGTTAAGAATGACCACAAAACAAACAATGGTTAATATTTAAATAATTAATACATTGTTTACACCATATATGGATCCCTTTAAGGCACAAAAACCTAACTGGAACTGGGGTTATCGAGAGCCATTAAAGGCAGTATAAGACCAAAGCAAAAAGCTGACTAGAGCCTGGAATCCGGAGAAACATTGGAGGAACTCAGCCTATCAGGAAGCATCTGTGGAAGGAAACGGATAGGTGAAATTCCAGGCCGAGATCCCAGCCCAGAGGAAGGATCTCAAACCAAGTTGTCGACTACTTTCCTCCACAGGTGATGCCTAACCTGCTCAGTTCCTAAAACCTTCTGTGTGCTACTTAGAAAATAATTATTAATAGATTATTATTAATTATCAGATTGGACAGTGCTAATGAGGATTCATAGATGGGAACTAATAATAAAGTCTTTTAGGAATATTTTTGAGATTGTTAGCAGAATAGGAAAATGAGAACCAGTGTTAATGACATATTTAATTTTCAGAAGGTTTCGAATAAGATGCCTCACAAGAGTTGCTGGGGTCCCTGCCCTGGATAAATGATTTGGATGAGGAGATCATGTGCAATATACACAAACAGGATCAGAGTGAGAGTCATGAGGAGGATGTAGGTTTAAGCGGATTTATACAGTTTAATTGAATGGGAAATTTCAAGCTTCAAGTTCAAATTTCATTGTCATTCATCCGTTCATAAACACAGCCTAATGAAACAGCATTCCTCTGGCCCTAAGGTGCAACACAGTACCTACAGTCACACACAGCACACAGAGCACATGTAATAATGATAGCAGAAAAACATCAGAGTTCCAAAACATGACTGTCATGGCCTGTAGATTGATGTTGCATGGATATTGTTCTGAAAGCACGCTTCTGCAGAACGAGCCCACAGCAGTTCCTCATGTAAGGCAATGCAGTCCAGTTTTCCACCCACAAGGCAAACACTGACGGGCAGCCCCAATGGGAGGGGTCTGCTTCCAACCCAATATGGAAACCAGCAGCACACAGCCACCTCCGGTGCCTCCTTCCTTCGCAGCCACAGCAGGTGACCCCAAGGCATGAATGAGGTGTGGTCCATGCCACAACCAAGGCCACGCAACTCCCGCGCCACTGGTCATCCCAATGAACTAGTGAATCGGGCATGCAGATGGAATATGATGTTAAAATGTATGACCGTAATCCATTTTGGTTGAATAATTAGAAGCCCAGAATAATGAAAGGATTTGACTTTCAAAGAGTCCTGGATGTCTCTAAACATAAATTATAAGCAGATGATATACAGGTAAGGAAAGCATAATGCAAAGCACGGTTTAGATCTTAAATGCCCCAAGGTTTCTGTGCAAGAGTAAAGATGTATAACTACAATCAAGCATCTGCAGTAGTGTGTTATGTCTGGTCTCCGCACCTAAGTAAAATTTACCAGCTTTATTTCTGTGATGGTGCATTGTCCCACGAGGAGATATTAAGTATACCAGGTCCAAATACTCAAAAGTTTAGAAGGATGAGAGGTGATTTCATTGAAACAAAAAAAAATCCAAGCAGGGTCACTAATGTTTTATTCAGATCAATGTCTTGAACCTAGGGATAGAGTTTCAAAATAAGTGCTCAACCATTCAGACTGAGATGAAAAGAAACTTCTTCACACAAAGTATAATGAATCTTTGGAATTTTCTACTTCAGCTGCAATGGATGCTCAATCACAGAATATAATGGAAATCAATAGATTTCAGGTTATTAAGGAAAGCAGGGAATATGGCATTGATGCAGGAAAATGCATTAGCCTTGCTCTTAATGAACAGCAGTGTGGGTATTTCCCAACAGTTTTTTGAGTGTCAAAAGACAACAACATGGGCACTTATTTGCACAGATGAAGCTGAATTGGTTTCAATTTGCATAATTATTTTTTTTTATGTGGACAGGATTTTTTGGAAGGGCCACTTAGGGTAATGCCTTATGAAATAATGTATGGAATCACAGAAATGTCATGACATGGAAAGAGGCCACTTGGCCCATTGCATTAGCACCAATCCAAAAAGAAATACCCAACATAATTCCATTTTCCCCACACCTGTCCCCTACCCCTGCTGATGGCCGGGTACAAACTCAAAAGGTATTTCATCACTGAGTTGCTGATCCCAGCTAATGGGCAACTTTGTGAGGTTCTTAAAGGGTTGGCAGTTGGATCGCAGGACATCATCATGTCCCTGTGCTCAAGCTAATGGAATACCAGAGAAGGTAATGAAGGTAGCCAAGGAAGATTAGATCATCGCAGTCGGGCCTCTGTTTGAACATCCTAGCCCATCTATCTGGTTGCAAACAATCCTGTTGGATCATGCTGCAGGAATAGACATTGCTAGGGTTCAAGTGGGAAGAAGGGTTAACACCGTGGGGGAAGCTTGAAGGCAGGTGGAGGATAAAGCTGAAGTGTCAGTAATCATAGCGGGGGCCGGTGAGGGCACTGCAGACGGGTAATTAGAGATGCAGTCACACAGCCTCAGAGATCTGGGTTTGATCCCAACTTATGCTGCTGTCAGTAACCCACACGAGTTTCTACTTACATCCCAAAATGTGTTGTTGGGTTAACTAGCTCCCGTAAGATGCCCCGGTGGATGGCGGGTGAATCAGGGAAGAGATGATATGCATTGAAGAAGGATCGTCTGCAGAGGAGTAACTGCCAGAATAGGAGGGAATAGAATTGCTTTGAGATCTAGTTTAATTTTAAGGAGCCACAAGACCTCCTGCTATGCTTGCTTGTTAGTGATACTGTGGGAAGGTCTGAATACAGTGCAGGCCTGATCATGGTGGGGAATCCAATCACAGTGAGATCCATTCATGGAAAAGGAAGAAAATTAAATTTGGCAGCTGAGAGGAAACATTCCTGCTTCTGTCATAAACAATCACTAGAAAGCTGCTCTGTTCTTTTTTATTTAGTCCTTGCCTCCCTTTAGCTAATTGGTTTACCAATGTGTGGTAAACACAGATTACTGCAGTTGATTCTTGAAGCTATATAAAATGTAAGATTTGCTCAAACAAACCTCTACAAAAGTATCCTGAGTGGTTGCATCGTGGCTTTGTAGAGCATTTCAAACACACAGGGCACAAGAGATGTAGGGAGCAGTGAACGTAGACTGGTCCATCACAGGCACAATCTTACCCACCATGGAGCGCATCCACATGGGCTGCTGCCTCATGGTCACAGCACCTATCATCAAGGGTCCCTGCTCTGCTCTGTGCAACCAGCTGGGAGGGCAGACAGATGCCTTTAAGTCCTACACCATAAGGTTCGGGAACAGCTACTTTCCTGCAGCCACCTGAATTTAGAACTGACCTGCACAACCTTAATTCTACCTCAGCAACAACACTATGAACCACTTCTTGACCCACCATGAACTTGTCTCTGAATGAGCTTTTTTTTTTCCACACTAGTGTCTTGTTTTTCGCAATCGATTTCAATTCGATTCTTCATTTATAAGTTATTTATATTTATGGTCTGTATATGTTGCCTGATTCTACACGCCAATGCTTTTTGCAAGTAAGTTTATCATTATACCTGTACCTCATTGTACTCGCACATATGACAATAACCTCAACTTAATGTAATCTTATCTTAATATCTAAGCTGCCAACAACTAATTGTGCCCCATGGTTACATCTCATTTTCTAAAATCAGAACTGGGTCAGTTCAAAGTGTATTGTGGTAAGTTAAAGAGATTTTTTAAAAATTCATGCCACGTGACTTGAATTCTTAAGGAGGGAGTAAAGTTTCACATCTTTGATTACATTTTTGCTTCACTGGCCACCGAGATATGCTTTCATCTGTATAGTAATCTAGTAATCATGTCTCAGAATATGATACAATCCAAGAAACTATTTTTCATGTAGAGATTGCATTCCCAGAAATAAAGGCTTAGAATGTGGAGGTAGATTTTCATCTTTAAAGGCTGAGTATTAATGCCAAAGAGATGTAGATGGAATGCCTGGTGGGCAGGATTACATGCTGTTAGACTGGGTCATGGACTTCCTAACTCTTCATTATAATGACAGTAAAATCAACTGAGCCCGTTGGATTTCCTTCCTGTTTGCGTAACTTTGGGCACTATACCCTCCACTCCCTTATCTACAGGGCATAAGGAGAGATGCAAGTAAAGATTCAAATTACATTTATTATCAGAGTATATATGCAGCATACAACCCTAAGGTTCGACTTCCCACAGGCAGCCACAAAACAAAGAACTCGTTCAAAGTAAACATCAAATCCCCAATGTGCATAGAAAAAGAAAAAAAATGGCACACAGCAAAAAATGAGTGAAAAATATGAAATATAAAACATCAAACCACAAGTCATTGAAACAGGCTAGGAATGTTCAATTAAGGTCAATTCAATTTAACTTTGTGTCGTTTGTTGACCATAGGCTGCGGAGCCAGTCCACCCCGATCAAAATCACACAAATTAGCAATAAAAAAAAGTATTCAAAATCCTGAAACACATCATAGCATGAAGTACAGACTCCAATCACAAACTGTGTTGATTAAACCTTGCCCAAAAGACCCAAGGTTCCTGCACCATCCTCCGGCAGCGTTGAGTGAGAGGGAGAGAGAGAGACCGGTCAAACACAGGCACCTTCCTCCAGGAGCAGAGCGCAAGAGTAAGAGAGAGACCAGTTCAATGCAGGCACCTTCTTCTGGGAACAACGAGCGAGAGTGAAAGAGAGAATGATCAAATGCAGGCAGACAGTGCTGACCACCCACTCGCTTTCTGCTCTCATTCTCGTTGATTTCAATCGTCCTCGACACTTTAATCAGTGAGTAGGTAAATCCCTGGTAAATGGAATATATGGTGTAGGAAAACATGAATCGTCTATTTTAGAACATACAACACTACAGCACAGTACAGGCCCTTCAGCCCACAACGTTGCACTGACTTTATAAACTACGTTTAAGATCAATCTAACCATACCCTTCAACATATCTCTTCATTTTTCACTGCCTATGCCTTTCTACGAGATTCTTAAATGTCCCTAATATATCTGCCTCTATCACCACCACTGGCAGGGCATTCCACGCACCCACCACTGTGTGCAAAAAGGGAGGAAAAATAAATTTTAAAAACAGCATCAACTGTAAATTGTTAGTGATTACAGAGTTCTGAGATGGAGTGAGATCTGGCTACCCGAGCGTATGAACATGACTCAAAAGTCCTCACATACAGCATTATTAGGAAAACCAACAAAATATTACAGTGCATTGCTTGGAGAAATTAATACAAAACTAGGGAGGTAATGCTTCAGTTATATATGTCATTGGTCAAGATCATATCTAGAGAACTGTGTATAAAATTGGAAACTTTACTTAAGGGAAGATGTTAGTGTAGTGGAAGCATTTCAGAGAAGGTTCTTTTGAATGATATCTGGAATGGGCAGATTGGCTTAGGAGGAAAGGCTAAACAGGCCAGGTATGCATCTGAGGGAGATGAGAAGGCTGAGAGGACAATTGATTGACACATCAGATCCTGAGGGGCCTTGACAGAGTGGATATGGACAGAGAGAAGATGAAAACTTTTCCGTTAGAATTCATGCATCTTGAAACTCTCTTCCTGAAAAGCTGGGGAAGCAGAGTTTTTGATTTGACTTCTTTTCATACAGAAGTTTGTAGATATTTAATAAGGAAAGGATGAAAGGTTACTGCAGACAAAACTACAGCTATGATCTTATGATGAGGTGGAAGAAGCTTAAGGTGCTGAGATATTCCTGATCCTAATTGGTATGCTCTATCATAACTGGAAAGGTAGTCTTATGAAAGAATATGACTTATAAAATCTAAAATAGAAACTAAATCAAACAACAGTTGGACTTGCGTCAGATATACAAATCTCTAGTAGATCTCTTACACCAAAACCAGAGAAGGAAATAGCCTCTGCTGAGAATATCAATCAAACATATCTTGGAATATAGGAACAGGAATAGATGACTCAACTTTTCTACCATTTAAATCAGGATTGTGATATAAAAAAAAACTGTTGACACATACCTAATGATAATTGTCAGGCTGGGAATTTGAGGTGGGGAATGAATGGCTAGAAGGGAAATAGAATTTCTCACTGATGCTCAACGGCAAGATATACGAGATCATCATTGCTCAAAATAACTACTTAATGAGGTTATTTTTTGGAGGAATAATTGACATGTCTAAAGCAAAAACTTTGCATGTAAAGCAAATAAATACTTGAAGTGCATTTGTTTACTGTATGCACAATCTTTCACTCTCCCCAGAGTCTGGAAGTCTGCTATCTGCTTATCAGACACAGCACATCTTAGTGCAGCTGCTTGTTTTCCCTTCAAACTTGTTTGACTTTATCAGAAAGATTGCTGAGAATGTTGTCTATGAAAAAGTAGACTCATCACAGGTCTGCACCCAGTGAGAGAGATTCAGAAACATTTATTCATCATGTGCACATCCGAACATACAGTGAAATGTGTAGTTTGCATTAGCAACCAACACAACCTAAGGATGTGCCTGGCACAGCCCACAGATGTCGTCACACATTCCGGTGCCAACATTGCATACCCTCAGTGCTTGGCAGAACAACATAGAACACAACAAAACAAAACATAACAGAATAAACAAACAAACAACAAAACAAGTCCCTTTCCTCCCTACAACCTCCACCACAAACACACGGACAGTGTTCCAATCCAAGGACAGGCCTCAGGGCCTTCAGTCACCAGGCTGCAGCCGTTGGGCTTTGACTTCCAGACTTCCAATCGATCCTTAGGGTTGGCCCCTGGACTAGGGAATGACAGGATCCTGAACTCCAGGATCGCCAACTCACCGGCCCTCGTGCTTTCCGCTCACATGGACTTCTGACCCCAGGACTTAGCAACCTGGGACAGCCTGACATCCACAGACCTCCTTCATCACACGTCCCCGTCGCTGGCCTTCGAGCATGGAGGAGAGGCTTAAACTCCAGATATCCTTCGTCACCCACGCACGTCACTGGCCTTCGAACATGGAGTGGAGGGTTCAACTCTGGATGTCCAGGTGTGTGGTAGCATGTTTTAGACATTGATGTGCCCTGTGGGAGTTGTTCATTACTGGTCAGGCTTCTGCTTACCAAGACTATTGCAGCCAGTCTAACTGACCAAAGTAACAACATCTCCTTCATATTGATGTTTCCACGGCATCAAAATTTAGCAGTTTGGTTTGTGACTCACACAATTTTAACAAACTTAAAAAGGCAGAAACCAAAATAGAACACATAAAACATTGCATTTTACAAATAAATGCAGAATAAAAAGTCAAGGTACACAAATATGTACCATGCAATTAGATTTAATGAGAGTTACTCCTATTTAATTTATTCAAGCAGTTACCTCCATCTGTCTGGATTCCCATTTTATCATATATTTGTAAACTGGCTTAAGTATTACACAACAATATTATTAAAGCAACACTTGTGTAACTGGTTCTTTAGAAAGGGATCTGGCTAAAAGGATCAAATGATTCCCCCATGACAAATAAAGTGTATGCTCCACCTAAAACCTGTCTCCTGCTTCAAGTCTCATACAAAGTCTCTGTTTTCCAAAATGCTTTAATCTACTTGGCAAACTCTCATCAATTTTATCCTCATGCATGAGATTTCTGTGCACAATGCCAGCCCGAGGCGGGCCACAGAGGACAAATCCTAACTTTAAAATACCAGAGATCATTGGGAAAACAGGCCAGAAAGCACCTGGAGAGACATAATGCATGATATCAAGTTCCTGTCACTAAGTTATTGATGCTAAAGTTCATAAATTCAAAGTTCAAAGAAAATTTATTATCAAAGTATATACATGTCACCCTATACAACACTGAGATTCACTTCTTCTGGCAATACTCAATAAATCTGTAGAATAATAACCATAACAGGATCGCTGAAAGACCACACAAGTAAGGAATTCCACCAGAGTACAGAAGACACCAAAATGTGCAAATGCAAAAAGATACAATAATTAATAGATAGATAGATAGATAGATAGATAAATAAATAATGAGAACATGAGATGAAGAGTACTTGAAAGGGAGTCCATTGGTTGTGGGAATATTTCAAAGATGTGGCAAGTAGAGTTGTATGAAGTTATCTCCTTTGGTTCCAGAGCCTGATGGTTGAGGGGTAGGAACATTCCTGAACCTCGTGGTGAGAGTTCTGAGGCTCTTGCATCATCTTCCTGGCGGCTGCAGTGAGAAGAGAGCAATCCTGGGTGGACGGAGTCCCTGATGATAGATGCTGATTTTCTGCGACAGTGTTTCATATGTAGGTGTACTCTGTGGTGGTGAGGGCTTTACCCACGATGGACTGTGCTGTATCCACCATTTTTTGTAGGATTTTTCTTTCAAGGGCATTGGTGTTTCCGTACCAGGCTCTGATGCAGCCAGTCAATGTACTCCCCACTACACATCTATAGAAGTTTATCAAATTTTTAAATATCATACTGAATCTGCACAAACTTCTAAGGAAGTAGAGGCACTGCCATGCTTTTTTTTGTAATTGCACTTACGTGTTGGGGCTAGGACAGGTCCTCTGAAATAATAACACCTCGGAATTTAAAGTTGCTGACCCTCTTCACCTTTGACCCCCTAATGAGGACCCACTCATGGACCTCTGGTTTCCTTCTCCTCAAGGCAATGATCATCTCCTTGGTCTTGCTGACATTGAGTAAGGGGTTGTTGTTATTAGATCACTTAGCCAATTGTTCAATCTCCTTCCTATATAGCTGATTCATCACCTTCTTTGATTTGCCCTGTGCCCACCTTTGATTCGCCTAATGCATGATTCAGAGATTGTAGTGGAATGGCAGTTAGCACAATGGAAAAATAACCATTTTTACTGCGGCCTCACCAGCTTCAATCACAAATTACTGATCATGTCACTGGATAGTATTGAGTTGTGAATATTCTTACTGGGATTGGTGTTTGATAGGAACCTGCTTGCTATGCTGGAATTTTGGGAATTTGGGGAACTTGCCAGGAGTAATGGAATAGTGGACGGTTAAAATTCCTTTGTCTACGTCTTGCGCTGCTAATCATTTCACCTTTTCATAGATGTTCTCCTTGTACCAGCATTGCCCCAACCCGCCTTCTCTGCCACTTAGACTAACTCCTTTTGTTTTACTCTCAGGGGGTGAAGAGACTGCAATTTCAGGAATCTGCAGCAAAAAGTAAAGAGCTAAAAGAACTCAGTGGGTCAAGCAGCAATTGCGGAGACAAAGGGATGGTCAACATTTCAGTCGAGACCCTGCATCATATCAACCATCCCTTCGCCTCCACGGACACTGCTTGACTGTTGAGCTCTTCCTCTCTTCAGTTTTACTTTCTCCCTTTCTTAGCTCAGATGGAGGGCCTTTAGTCTAAAATGTTAATTGTTTCTTTTTCCACCGATGTTACCTAACCTAATGAGTTTTTCTAGCATTTTATCTTTTTACAACAGATTTCAGGCAACAATTATTTTTGGAGTTATTGTCACTTAACACTAAAGCAAAAAAAAAGGTCCTTCAGTCCTTATCCATGCCAAAGAATTATTCCGTCTAGTCCCATCAACATCTGCCAATACCATAGTCCTCCAAACCCCTATTTCCTTCTTTTTCAATAGCAAGCTTCTTCTGTTGTTTCACACGATGCAGTCCCATGTTGTACCTTAATCAGGGTGCAACCTCACAAAAGCCACATGCTATCGCTAGCACGTTTTCTGGCCCTCTTCACTTGTGCCAGGATCGGTTCCCGAGTTGGATGGTAAAGCACAGCATACGATATGTATTGGTGGAAGACCTTTGCGCTGTGACTAGTGGCTGACATCCACTTCATGAACAGCTGGACTTAGCCAAAATCTACTCCTGATATATTCCATTTGTTTAAATCTCTCCGTAGCTTTTTGTTGAGTATAATTCATAAGGCAAATTCTGCTTAAAGCACCACAGAATCTAACCACAACAAACTTTGAGAGTGATGAGTTCATATGACATAAAATTGATGGGAATATTCCCCCTGTATATACTGCCAGTGGACAAGCAACTCCGTCAAGTGTAAACATGTAGAAGCTTGGCACTGTCGTAATATTCATGAAGATGCTAGCAATTCAGTTTGAGAGAGAAGTTTCCTGTGGATATCTGATTAAGATTCTTGTGGCTTTAGAGTCGTAGAGTACAGCATAAGAACAAGCCCTTTAGCCTATCTACTTCATGCCGAAATATTTAAACTACTTACTCCCATCGACTAGTACCGAACCATAGCCCTCCATACCCCTATCATCCATGTACCTTCCAGACTTATCTTCAACATTGAAATTGAGTTCACATGCACCACTTGCACTGGCAGCTCGTTCCACACTCTCACCACTCTCTGAGTGAAAAAGTTTCTGTTCATGTTCTGCTTAAACTTTTCACATTTTACCTTTAACCCATGGCCTCTGGTTGTATTCCCACCCAACTTCAGGGGAAAAAGCCTGCTTGCATTTACTCCATCCATACCCATCATAATTTTGTATACCTCTATCAAATCTCCCCTCATCTTCTACATATCGAGGAGTAAAGTCCTAACTTATTTAGTCTTTCATTATAAGTCAAGCCCTTCAGTCCCAACAACATTCTTGTAAATTTTCCCTGCACTGTTTCAACCTTAGTTATTTCTTTCCTGTAGGTAGGTGACCAAATTACACACAATACTTCAAATTAGGCCTTACAATGTCTTATACAACTTAAACATAACATCTCATCTCCTATACTAAATACTTTGACTTATGAAGGCCAATGTGCCAAAAGCTTTCTTTACGACCCTATGATGCCACTTTCCATGAATTACAGACTTGTGTTCCCAGATCCCTTTGTCCTACCCCTGTAAGACCTACCCTGGTCGGTCCTCCTGAAGTGCAAAACCTTGCACTTGCCTGCATTAGATTCCATCTGCCATTTTTTTGCTTATTTTTCCAGCTGCTCCTGATCCCCCTTCAGGCTCTGATAGGCTACCTCACTATCCACCGCACCCGTAATCTTGGTGTCATCTGCAAATGTGCTGATTCAGTTAACCACATTATCATCCAGATCATTGACATAGATGACAAACAGCAACAGACCCAGTACTGATCCCTGCGGCTCACTACTAGTCAAAGGCCTGCAGTCAGAGAAGCAACCATCTACTCCCATTCTCTGGCTTCTCCCACAAAGCCAATTTGCTACCTCATCATGAATGCTTTCTCTGTGTATTGTTCAGCACATGCCCACTATGTACGGAACAATTGTGGACTGTCAGTTATTTCCTCACTTTCATCATTCCTCTGGGGATAGCTTATACCCCATTAAAAGTGCAAGGATCACAAGGAAATTATTTACTGAACCAGAATGTTCTCATTTTAAGCTTGACAGTGAGTTATGTAGCACTCACTGAGACAGAATCAACCTTTTATCACTGCACATAGCTAAATGCCATTACTTGTTTGTGTGGCCTATAACTCATGGACTGCACGATTCATCCCTTTAACTCCACAAGTCTCTGCCACAGCATCAATTATTATTCCATTCCTAATAAGGAGCAATCACAACACAGCAATAATAAAAAATAATATTAATTTAAAATAATCTGCAGCAGTTATTAATATCATTTGTTGATATTGCAGATTTAATCCCTCCAGATTGTGCTCCCATTTGTTCAATGGTCATATTTACTAGTTCAGAAATGTAAAGATAGTGACATCTCATAAAAATATTTACTGTTTCCTCCAAGCTTCCCTGCAAACTGTATACATTACCTTAAACAGCTGTGATGTTTCTGCTGCTGGACCGTCGAATCATCAGCCGGGTACGTTCATCTCCAGACGTTTCATCCCCTAACCCGAAACGTCCTCGGGATGGTGGGACAGCAGAAGGTGATCAGTCTTCTACCCCCGACGGTCAGACTTCCAGCTACTATCGGCCCTTCGCAGCCAAAGCCAACTGGACACTCTCTCTGCTGCTTGGGCCATGGTGTTAACGGCTCTCTTCCTGGTTCTCCCTCGTATCCCTAAAGCTGGCATCATCTTCCAGCATGACATGGGGGGAAATCCTCTTGCCCCCACTTCGACAGGGAAGTTCCACGTCTGCCAGCCTTGCCGTCTGCAGTCCGCCACCAAGTCTTCATACCTCGCAAGCTTCCTCTCATGGGCCTCTTGGCAACGGGTCTCCCATGGTACTGTTAGCTCTATCACCACAAGCTTCTTTGCACTCTCTGACAATAGTAGAACTTCTGGTCGAAGTGTGGTCTCTACTATTGGTGGGAACACCGGCTTCTTTCCAAGCTCGACCCTCATCTCCCAGTCCTTTGCCAAGCTCAGGATGCCATCTCTGCGCTTGTTTGTTGCTGCAGCATGTTCCCCGGTCCTGATGAAGTTTGGTTGGCTGGCCTTTTCGTGGTCCTTCTTCCTCTCTGTCTCCAAAGTGTGGGCGAGTGCTCTCAAAACCTGGCCGTGTCTCCATCTGTACCATCTGGGAAAGGGCAACCTGGCTTGAGGAAAGAATATGCTCCAGGTTGGCTGGTTTCTGGCACAGATGACACATTGGATCTTCTGTTATTCCCCAGTTCCGCAGGTTTGTTGAAGTTGGTAATACATCGTACACAGCCCTCAGTAAGAACTGGAGTTGGAAAGATGTACATTTCCATTATGTCATCCCATGTCAACACTCTATCTTCTGTTTCCCACTTTGTCTAGGTCCCTTGACTCCACATCTCCACTGCTCGCTCTCATCTAGCCTCCTCCTCCTCTTTCTTCCTTATCTCCTGTCGGACCAAGTGTCGTCTGTGCTTAGGGTTGGCCTCCCTCCACCTGGTTGTTGACTCACATCCAGGCCCTGTCTGCCATTACACACTCTTCCCACAATGTCTCTGTGGTGAAGTCAGGTCTCTGCTTCTTCTATTGCCTCCGCCACCTTCCATTTGCTCCCTGTCTGTATCCTGACTCCTGCTTCACTGACCTTGTCGGCCTTGGAGTCTTTGAGGGTCATGATGAGGCTTGCTTTCCCTGCCTTAAATACCTCTACAACTGAGGAGAGGGGCAACTGGAGCTTGGCTGACTTGCTGTAGAGCCCTGTTGAAGAGAAACACTGCGGTACTCCTAACCACCTCCCAGATACCGGTTAATCTTCCTCTCCATGCCTTTGATCGTTGACAGGGCGATGTCATACAGCATCATTGGCCACATTAGTCTGGGTAGGAGCCCATGTTGGAGGATCCATGCCTTGAACTTTCCTGGTAAACCTGATTTGTCGATCTTTACCAGCCTTTCTGTTGTTTGTTGCTCCAGCCGTCTGCTGTTGTTGACATCCTTCAGGCTGTCATCATACCATTTCCCTAGGCACTTAATGGGGTTTCCTATGATAGGCAGGATTTCTTCATCCTGGATCTTCAAGGTGAACTTCTGGGTAAGTTGGCCTTTCTTTATCACCAGACACCTTGATTAAAGAAGTGCTAAATGATAAATCACTTATCATAGTATATATTTTATAAGATGAGAACCATTTATTTTAGATCAGGCTCTGAGCTAAGCCCAATATATTAACAGGTTAACTTCATCCACCCACTGTACTTCTGCTTAAATCTACCCTTTTTGAAATTAGTTTCCTATTTGAGCATATTAACCTCCCAAATGTGATAAGCAATGCCACCTTCCCATTTATATGCCTCTGTCCAAACCTTGGATGTTTTTTAAGTAAGCCCTTCTTGCTATTCTCTAAAATTTCTACCTTGGACCAGATGCTGCCTTTATACAATGAGGATCATAATCAGAATCAGATGAAATTAGTTAACTTTGCAGCAGTAGTACAATGCAATATATGATAAAAACTGTATAGAGAAAACCAAATTACACCAAGTATATACATGTATATTAAATAGTTAAGTTAAAATAACTACTGCAAAAAAAATGGGTTCGTAGGTTGACAGAGTGGAAGAAGCTGTTCCTGAATCACTGCGTGTGTGCCTTCAGGATTCTGTAACTCCTTCTTGATGGTAACAATGAGAAGAGGGTATGCCCTGGGTGGTGGGGATTCTTAATGATAGATGCCACCTTCCTGAGGCATCATACCTTGAAGATGTCTTGGATACTACTGAAGCTAGTACCTATGATAGAACCGACAAATTTTACAACTTCCTATGATTCTGTGATGTAGCCCCCTCCCCCATACCAGACGGTGATGCAGCCTGTCAAAATGTTCTCCATGGTACATCTGTAGAAGTTTGAGTGTTTTAGGTAACAAACCAAATCTCCTCAAACTCCTAATAAAATATAGCCACTGTCTTGTCTTCGTTATAGCTGCATCGATATGTTGTGAACAAATTAGGTCCTCAGAGATATTAACACCCAGGAACTTGAAATTGCTCACTCTCTCCACTTCTGATCCCTCTATGAGGATGAGTTTGTGTTCCTCATTCTACCCTTTCTGAAGTCCACAATCAGCTCTTCAGATGGGAGCTCTGTTTTGCCAAAATCAGCACCAGATCAAATGTCCTTCTTTGGTGCCATATATTTCTACGATTCTAACAGTAACCAACAGCTCTACCACGTTTTCACAGATCTTCTCACTTAGTGCAGACACTATGGATTAACTTCACCAATATCTTTTCTAGTCAACTTATTTTCCTGCCAGAAGAACTTGGTTCAGATTAGTGTACAGTTTAATTGCAATCCTAGTGCAAAGTATTCTACCCGACACCCGGGTCATATTCTCTTTGTTCAGCTCACTCAAACATTTCGCCAAACCGGTGGAATTTGTATTTAATAAGATTTTCATGTTTTTACTTTTGCCTAAACATGTCTTCCCAGGGTCACAAACACAAAACTTACGGAGAATACATACTATACATTCAACATTTTCTGCAACATTCAGGGGTTGGATGGGCTAAGCAGTACCAGGAACCCTGAGCAGACTTCCTCACTCCCTCCGACAGTCAGTGAGGCTGGCTGGTGGTCATTCCTTGTGCTCCACAACTGTTTCTGCGATCCTCTTCCACACACCAATCTTGTATCTTTATGCCTTATGAACACTGCTCAGAAATGGAATGATTCTGTAATGTGAGAGTTTCTGCATTTTCTTGTGGAGGACAGTACACCATCACCAGGTCCTATTTATAGATCAGTGAATTTTGAAAATGTATATTTTCTTATATGTAAAGCACACATTATAATAATAATCTGCTTCATAAGTTCATTTTGATTGTGCAGAGCACAATGATTATTTTGAGCAAGTGAACAGGGACGAATTTTTATACCCAAGAATGAGAATTATCACAAAAATGAGTCAATGGAACTTGTGATTCCAGTGGTGGCCATAACAAATTTCAGACTAAATTCTTGTGTAACTGATTTATGACTTTTGTATCGATTTTTCTTTCCAAATGATGAATGCAGCTAACCTGACAGGAGTTTATGATAGATTTTGACAAGATGCGATGATAATTTTTGTTTCATTATCATTTGGTGCCTGAGGGTCACTGGTGAAGCAGACAAATTTTATCACTGAAATTTTATAATTAAATCATGAAAATAAATGCTTAATGACAGCAATATTAACTTCCAAGCTATATCATTAATCTGCATTACTTTTAAAAATTGTTATAATTTATTATTTTAAAAATCTATTATGTTATATTTAGAAAAATATTTGCCAAAGCTATGGACCTTACATAGTATCAGTATTTGTCTGTCTCATGCAAATATGCTAAGACTACATCTCCAAGTAAGCATTCAACAATGCAATTTAGTTTTCAAGACCAGGCTATCATCCAGCTCCTTATATTAGAACAATAAATCATTGTGGAGCAAAGATCTGAAAGCTAATAGCTAAAAAAAGGATTGGAGTATTTTCATTTTGTCCTTAAAAGTCTCTTGGGATTTTCTGAACTGTGTCACTGGTACAGTTAAATGCTTTACCTTGCAAATTGTCTTCTGTTGTACATGTAGACACAGACATTGCTGGTCAATGTTTCCTGTCAGGTTAAATCTATAAATCTGACATTTATAACTTTGCTGTGAAAATTACAGTACATTTTTGCTCTCTACACACTGATGTGCATTTTTATTTTGCTCCATGTGTGATTTAAATAAAAATCTTTATGAAAGATGATAAGATTTTGTAGGGAAAATATATTTTTAGATTCTTTAAAAGCATTATTTGGATTTATTTACTACGAAGTTATATCACACTGTAATCCAATTGATCCCCGACCTATTTTCTGCAATTACTTTCACCCTGTACTTCTCCAAGTCAGGGTGGCATATTCCACTCAATAGTTCACATCATTTGGACCAACAGCAAGATAAGCCATGAGTCAATGACTCTGATAAAGGTACTTGCAATGAAGGTTAAAATTCAGCCAGATACAAAATGGCTAAAACATGAGGAAAGCAGTCAGCAACAGGCTTATTCCTTTGCCCATCAGCCATAGAGAATACAACTTTCAGTTACTGAAGCACGATGTTGATGACAAAATATTGCATGTGCTTTGAACTCTAGGTTGACTTCAAAATTTTCATAGATCTCCTAAAACACCAACGTCAGTTTCCACAGAAAGACAATCAAACCAGTAACTTTTTTTTAAATGTTCATTTTTTAAAGTGTTTGCTCAGGGGTGCACACCTGCAAACTATAAGTACACTACCCATTCCAATTGGAGCTTATCTAAAGATAGTTATTCCTTTCATTACTGGGTATACCAGCTTCCAGTACAAGAAAGTGTTAACTTTGAATTAGTTAGTAGTCTTTTACTTTCAAGTGGTTCCAAGTGCCTCTCAAAGGATTTGTGGATGTGTCTACATTGACACTGCACTACAGTATCCAGGTAATGTTGAAGATGTTATGATACGGATTCTGTAGTCTTCAAGATCAACCTGGTCCATCATTGAGTAAGATCTTGACTGGTTTAATTGTAATCTCAATTTGCCATTCCTATCTATCTTTCTTTGCCCTTGCTTATCAAATATCTATCAAACTCTTACCTTAAAAGTATTTCAAGACTGTCTCCAAGATACTTTTGAGAAAAACAGTTCCAAAGACTTAAGCAATAGACAAGATTTCCAGCATCTATAATCTCTGTTATGTCTCCAATGGCTTAAGACATACTCAGAAATAAGTCTCATATCTGTGGTAAATAGCCTACTCTTTAATTTTAAACAGTAACTCTTAGTTTTAGATTCTCCAACAAGAGTAATATCATCGGCCCCTTGGGATCTTATATGGTTCAAATTAAGTTGTCTCTTACTCTGCTAACCTCCAACAGATATAAGCATTTATGCAACATTGGAGTCTACACAGACCAAAAACTTCTAAGACGAAGGGATCCTAGTAGAACATCAAAAGAAAGTTAGCACTAATTTGTCAGCCATTAGGGAGATCATTTTAATTCAATTTGCCCATCATAAATCTGATGGGTTTAGGGGGAACATTTCTAATTTGTCAGATTCCGCATTATCTTCCATTGAACTTAGTGCAGAGTAACATGATGTGGAGTGTGAAACCAGTTTCACACCAAAACCTGTAGGCTGAAAACTGGTAAGTTAGATAAAAATTGCACCACAGCACTCCTAGCTGTTGAATTCCTAACATACACATAAAGTGGGTTTGCCAATCTGTAGACAATTAAACTGTCTTGGTATGTAGGACTGTATTTTATTGGCACCAGTAACATAATGGTCTGAGAAACTCCTGTAAAATGGTTAAATGCAAGAAGTCTGCAACTATATATTTGAAACTAGATCGCAGAGGAAAGTGTTTTTTTGTTACTGGCATCATGAATTAAGAAAATGTGATTTTCTTTACGTCACCTCTACCGCTCATGTCAAAACAATACAGATTGTGTTCAGAAGCTTTAAGATGATACTGGTTGGCTTGATAAAGTTTCCACTATTTTTGAAGAAATCTGGAAAGACCATTGCCTGTGGCTCTATTTTTAATATCATTTATTTTCCACAGTAGACATTTTAAGAATGAAATTAGTTGCAGATGGAGTTTCTGGATTTTCAAGGTGTGATGTTAATAAGCCTGACCTGAAATATAGCTACTTGCTGACACATCAAAAGTGCGTTCTCTTAGGCTGATACAAATGTTTTAGGATATCATAGTCTGTAGTCAATTATATTCCTTGACTGCAATTCCCACCTCAATTTAAAATTGCCAATATGTTGTCACAATAATCAAAATCTTTAATATGATAAAGATTACCAAGATCTGTTAGAAACTGGATGCCTTGGCTTTCATTTTGTGATATGATTAACAGTGAGGTTATCATTTCTCAACATTACTGTGGGGCTAATTGAGCAGTACCTTTAGTACCTATATAACATGTAATGCATGTACATTTGGAACCTGTCCTAAGGAAATAAAATGCCCCTTCATAAAATGCAGAGGTGATCTACTCATCAATATGTTTGGCACTAAAGTTATGATACATTCCCACATTCACCACTGAGTACACAAGGAAAAATGTGATCAAATTCAAACACAAGGTGGCAAAACATGAATAGCAAAATACAGTAAACATAACTTTTATCAAACAGTGTTAATACTGTGTGGAAATTTGACTTCTTAAATGTTGTTCCTCCTGAAGTTAATGAATTCTGATGATCTACTTGTTTTACTAACACAAGAGATTCTACAGATGCTGGAAATCTTGAGTAGCACACACAAAGTACAGGAGGAATTCAACAAGTTATGGTGCATCTACTGTATGGAAAGGAATAAACTGTCGACATTTCAGGCAGAGACTCTTTATCACAACTGGAAAGGAAGAATGAAGAAGCCAGAATAAGAAGGTACAAGCTGGCATATGTGATGAGTGAAAACAAGTGAAGGTCTGGAGCGTGGATGGGAGAGGGGGATGAAGTAAGAAGCTGGGTGGTGATAGGTGGAAGAGTTAAAGGCCTGAAGAAGGAATCAGATAGGAGAAGACAGTAGACCAGGGAATAAAGGGAAGAAGGGAGGTAATGCGCAGGAAAAGACCATGGAAGAAAGGGAATGGGGAGGGTTTCTTTGATCTCCCTGTTCTAATTACTCTCATGTTTCCCTTTTTTATGTCACCTGTTTATTATTTAAAATAGTTCATATTTCCTGCACTTAAGCTTTTTGGTTTAGATTCGGTGAGGATGAGAGCATTTGAGAGTAGGTGGGAAGAAAGTTAGACTAATGAAACTGATCAGGAACCAAGCTCCAACCTGACAAAATATCAGGCTTTACTACAGCACATTAGCACAGATCAAAACAATCTCCTGAGTGAGGCAGCTTGTCACTTAATGTTCATTAATCCTTCAGTCGCAGCACAATAAACAGGCATTTTAAGGCTTCACTTTCACACACACAGCCCAAGTGAGGGGGCCGAAGTTATTTCAAGGAATTATGTCACCAAGGATGCCATACACAACTATTTTGGTAACTGTGACGAAGGATGTGTTCACAAGATGTGCTAACAGCGTGTCCTACATACTTGGAAGTGACTTTATATGGTTTGGAAGTAGCTGCAACACCATGCAGGTTTGGAGCTCAGATTTGTGAAGTCAGAATGGATGCTGTTTGTGCTGCTTTATAACTGGGTGTTGGATGAGGAAAATTACCATCAGTAAGAGCAAACAGAATGTTCCTCACTTCCCAGAAAACTGAAGCCAAGCTATCACCTAGATCCGTCTGCTAAATGATGCATTTAGCCCCAATACCCAAATGGGAGACCTGCAAAGAAATCAGTTCATTCATCAAATACAACTTCAAAAAAAGTCTGTGTGGATTTCCCTCTACACGTTGCACTGTCTGCACAATTTCCTGATGACAGCAGTAGGTGGCCACTCCATTCCAGGTGTGACCTTGTCTAGGCAGCCACTGCAACTGTATGAGAGACTGTGGTGGGGAGAAAGGACATCACTGGGGAGTGGGACATTCATCTTAGGTATCTCTGGCGCATACTGCTTACCCAGCCACCGCCACCACGATCGTGCCCATGCATCTAATCCCTTTTTCCCAGTGGGCCAAAGATATTGCAAGGCTCAGCATCATTACGCAGGTACTGAGTGTCAATGATGCCCTCAGCAAAAATGCTGCAGAAACTAAATAACCCAGAACTGACCTGCTGCATAAGCAGATTGGACATCAGCCAGGCAGGGAAAATGAGGGAGCAAACCATCAACGTCTCTGGGGGGCACTTCAATTCACGTATGGTTGGTGACGCCACAGAAGTTGTCCTTTATTTGATAATAAGTGAAAAACACAGGTTCTGAGTCACTAGTTTTACAAGAGTAGTTCCCAGTATAAGGGATTATGTGTACAAGGATAGATAAGACTGCTTCCTTTAGAGAATGAATGAGGAGAGATTTCAATCAAGTATATGAAATGATAAAGGTGCAGAGAGTGGACAATGGGAGATTCTCTCAGTTGGTCGAGATAATCAAAGGTATAAATTAGAAGAGAAAAGAATGGAGAGACACGATGTTAAAATCTTTCACATAGGTTGTGTTTAGAATCTGGAATCCACTGCCTGATGTGGCGGAGGCAGGTTCTATTGTCAAGAGACAGATTGCATGCCGTAATTTTCAGCCATACTTGCTAATACCAAAGCAGCGATCTTATGGAGAATGTAGCAAGGGTACACAATCACGTGGTGGGCAGGAAAAAACTCTTTGAACATCCCTGAAGAGCTGACACATTAACACATACTGTACCACTGAGAGCACCGCGCTTTGGATCATCAAGCTAAAAAGAGTTCTCGTTCCTGAGGAAGTACGGAGGAAAAGGGAATATCAGAAATTAAGAACTTTTGCTGAGTTCTTTTACCAATTCTAAGCTCTCTTGCCAGTGTGAAAGGAACGGAGAGCCCCGCTTGGTCTAATCAGCCATCTCCATGCACATGACAACACTGTAGATGAGATGTCATCTCAAGAGTGAAAAGAGTGATAAACAACAGTACGAGGAAGTGAGCATATGGGTGCAAAAGTATTACGTGCACCAGAAGTTATTTTTAAGCAAATGGAATCTATATTCAAGATGAATGGAAGAACATGCCCTGGGGTGTGTTGGTTATTAACACAAATGATGTATTTCACTGTATGTTTTGATATACACATGATAAATCAGTTTGAATGTTGAGTGAAAGCTCCCTGACACAAAGCAATGGAACAGCAGATACAAACTGCAGCTTAGAACCTTTCCCTTCTGGTGCCCTATTGTCTGGGACATTCGGCTTCACAGGCGCTGCTCAGTGACCGGTACCTTGTGCAGACAAGTCTCCTGGCTTTTTTCCTGCCACTGGTTGCAGCAGCTGTTAGAAAGGATTAACAGCAGTCACTAGTGAAACCCAACCGAACCATGAAATAAACAATAAAGCCATTGGTGCTCAATCTTCGGAGCAACTAAGCTAACAGTTAACAATGCTATGAACTTTGGCAGGCAGAGTTTTGGGAGATGAAAGGAAGTAATATTGAAGACATGCCAAATGCACGTCGAACCACTAAAATTATTCAAAAATCTCCCAGATTGGATTTTACTTCACTCCTACCACATACCATTTTTCATCCATTTATATCAACAGCTCGTTAGGGGACCAGAGTGCATACATTGTGAGATTGCACAAAGGAATTTTGGTGAAGTAAGATGAGGAGCCATGGATCACATTTTGCAATACAGGGTTTATAGAGACAAAATTATTTCAGAAATCATTCATATGTGGCTCAGTTAAGGACAATGATAACATTGGTCCTTACAACAAATGGGCACGGATAGGCCAGTTCCTTATTCATGAAAGCTGAAGGCGGCTGGTGTACAAGTCAAGTGAAGTCACTTCTTTTTGTCATTTCGACCATAACTGCTGGTACAATACACAGTAAAAATGAGACGTTTTTCAGAACAATGGTGCTGCATAAAACAATACAAAAACTACACTGAACTACGTAAAACAACACGAAAACTACACCAGGCTACAGACCTACCCAGGACTGAATAAAGTGCCCAAAACAGTGCCGGCATTACAATAAATAATAAACAGGACAATAGGCACAGTAGAGGGCAGTAAGTTGGTGTCAGTCCAGACTCTGAGTATTGAGGAGTCTGATAGCTTGGGGGAAGAAACTGTTACATAGTCTGGTCGTGAGAGCCCGAATGCATCGGTGCCTTTTCCCAGATGGCAGGAGGGAGAAGAGTTTGTATGAAGGGTGCATGGGGTCCTTAATAATGCTGTTTGCTTTGCGGATGCAGCGTGTGGTGTAAATGTCTGTAATGGCAGACAGAGAGACCCCGATGATCTTCTCAGCTGACCTCACTATCTGCTGCAGGGTCTTGCGATCCGAGGTGGTGCAATTTCCAGACCAGGCAGTGACACAGTTGCTCAGGATGCTCTCGATATATCCTCTGTAGAATGTGATGAGGGTGGGGTTGGGAGATGGACTTTCCTCAGCCTTCGCAGAAAGAAGAGACGCTGCTGGGCTTTCTTTGCTATGGAGCTGGTGTTGAGGGACCAGGTGAGATCTCCGCCATGTGAACACCAAGAAATTTGGTGCTCTTAACGATCTCTACTGAGGAGCCGTCGATGTTCAGCGGGGAGTGGTTGCTTTGTGCCCTCCTGAAGTCAACAACCATCTCTTTTGTTAATGGGGTATATAGGAGTTCTACGAAGAATTGTGTCTAGAAGGCACAAGGACTCCAGGTTTTGTAAGATAGTAGGATCATAATTTGTATAATGTTTATCTATTATTGGTTACTCCAAACACAGCTCTGCTTAATTTTCATAATGAGCTTTGGGACATCTTATTTAGTATGCTGTAAGCTAATTTTCAAAACTGCCATTTGAGAATACTTTCCAACTGTAGTCATGCAAGAATAATTCTCAAGTCATAGAGTCATTTAATCATAGAGTACTACAACACAGGAATAAGCCCTTCATCCCATCTAGTCCATACCAACCATTAATCTGTCTCATCCCATCTGGACTATAGCTCTGCATACTTCATTATGTACTTACCCAAAATGAAGGGGAATCTTAGGGGAAGCTTCTTCACTCAGCGGATGGCAGCTCATTACACACTTGCACAATCTGAGTGAAGTTTCTACTCAGATTCCCCGTAACTATTTCACCTTTCACCTTTACCCATGACCTTTAGGTCAATGCTCCCCAGACGTCAATGGAAAAAGACTGCTTGTATTTACCTTATTGATAACTTCTCATAATTTCATATATGTCTATCAAATCTCCCCTCCAGGAAATAAAGACCTAACCTATTCAATCTTTCCCTTTAATTCAAGTCCCCAAGTCATGCAACATACTTATAAATTTTCTCTGTATTCTTTAAATCTTATTGATATTTCTCCTGTAGGGAGATGACCAAAACTGCACACAGAACTCCAACTCTGATTCATGAAAGCCAATGAGCCAAAAGCTATCTTTATGACCCTATCTACTGGTGATACCACTTACAAGGAATTATAGATCTGTATTCTACACACTCCTCAGTGCCCTACCCTTAACTGTGTATATCCTACCTTGGCTTGTCCTCTCAAAGTGCGACATTTCACACTTGTTTGCATTAAATTCCATCTGTAATTTTCAGGCCATTTGTCTAGCTTTTGCCTTTAAAATTGAAGTACTAGCTATGTACATCTTGTCAGATTTCCACCTTCAGATAATCAGAATATCCTCCGTCTACAGGTACATGCACCTCAAACAGATCAAATTCTTTTGATCATTTTGCAAACTGTTTCAAACAACATTTTCTCACCTTACCAAAAGACATAGCTAAACACTGACACTAGCAAGGTTTTAATTGCCAGCATTTCTACCCATTAATTGCCAGTCGCTGGTCTTCTTGTAACACTTAGAAACACGTGATAGAGTCATAGATAAGAGAAAATCTTCAGAGGCTGGAAATCCAAGCAATACACACAAAATACAGTCATGGAATTGCACAACCAGCAAAAAAGGGTCTTTCTACCAATACTGACATTTTTTGCCCTACAATAACATGCCTGATTCCCTTACTTTCTCTGTCAGTGCATTTAGCTATTAACCATTTTCAGTGTGTAAAAAAAATTACCACTCAGATCCCCTTTAAAAATTCTTCCTCTCACCTTAAACCTCATCTCGGTTGTTTTTGTTGTTCAGGTTACCCCCTCATCTTCCTTTACTCCATGGAAAAGAAACAACTGATTTAAAATCTCCCCATCCCTAAACTCCTTAAATCATGGCAACATCCTGCTGAATTTCTGCTGAACATTCTTCAATGCAATCACATCCTTCATTTCATGAAGTGGCCATAACTGCACAGAATATATCAAGTGCTACCCCACAAGGGGTTTTGTAAATTTGCAACATAATGTCCCAACTCTTGTATTGTATGCCTGACCAATGAAGACATGCATGCCATATTCCTCCTTCACCATTCTACTGGCCTAGGTTGTCACTTTCAGGGACCATGAATATGGATCCCTGGATCTCTCTGTTCATCAACATTTCTCAATTCCCAAACATTTATTGTATAGATCTTACCATTATTTTACTTCCCAAAATCCATCACCTTGCATCTATAAGGATTAAATTTGACCTGCCAGTTTTCCACTGAGCATTCCAATTAATATTGCCAATTGAGGCCTTAGACAATGTTCCTCACTACTCACAGCACCATCATTCTTTTGCACATCTGCAATTTACTAATACCCTCCTATATTCACATCAAAGTCTTTAAATAAGAAAGAGCACAGTTTGATGCAGCAGTAGTAATAGATTTCTAAGCACAAAAATATCCTTTCTATCATCAAGCTAAGTTTGGACTCAAATAACCAGTTCACCTTGGATCCCAAGTGTCTTAACATTCTGGACCAGCCTGCATGCAGGACCTTGTCATAAACCTTACTAATGTCCATATAGACAACATATGTTCTTTCAATCCCTTCTTGTTCCTTCAGAGCCAAGAAATTGAGATGTGGACAACTTTACTCCTGATGCTTTCAACAGTCCACTTGTCAATTCTGGTATAATTTCAACAATATGTAGTGTAGTCTCTAATGTTGGACATTTACATTGTATGTCAGTCTTCAAGCTCTGTATTGGGAAAAGAGACAGCCAAAGCTACAGTTTGTAATCTTGACCTTATTGCTTATCTTAACTTTGCATGGCCATAAAAAAGGAAATATCCAATAACTAACCACCTATAAAATGGCTGTTGAAGGCATTATTTTACCACAGCATTCTAACTACATGAATGAAATAAAAGGACAAGGTATATTTATATAGAACTTTTCTTGGGCTTGAGTCATCTCAATATTGGTTTTATTGCCAATGAAGTACATCTGAAATGTGGTCCTTGTGACAATCTTTTGCGATTTAGCAAGTTCCAATGGTTTGTTTCCTACCATAAAGGCCTCTTTACAATAAACGTATTGATCCAAGAGATGTTTACATTGGTAACCATTCACCTTAGAATTCAACAATGAGAATAAGCACATAAAACAGCACAATTCACTTTTAAAGGGAAGAGGAGAATGACTCTCAGTAGGCTATACCAAGCCAGGGTTTTCAGGAAGCAATCCTCCCAGCTAATCCTCAGTGTCAAATGGTATCTAAAGACATCTCTACTTCCGTAAAGATGCTCTCAATCAAGTCTAACACCTGCTATAACCTCAGAGTTGGAAGATCACTGAGGCCAAGAACTTCTGTATTCCATACTACTTCCAATTTGAAGTCAGAGACATTTGCATCATCTCACAATTTGCAATCTGGTGTTCTCTAAATAAGTTTCCTGAGCCAGTCTATGCAAAGGGAATTGATTATATTTTATCTTTCCTTGGCAGAGATAAGCAATTTTGTTATGATGAAAAATCAAAATACTGAGTGAATCAAAATTCTGAACTAAAAACCAAATTGGTGGAAATATTCCATAAATTATCGACATTTCATTATGAGCCCTTATGGAAAATAAGGCCTCCCATTGAGGTCCTTTCTTCTACTCTCAGTTCAAGTAGATTGTCATGTTTTGCATATCCCCGTTTATTCTTACAGTCGTGATGAATTCCGGGATGGAAGCCCACTAATGTGCCCTTTACTTTGGAACATCCATAAACATCACAGATAAAAACTAAATAAGTACTTACATCTAAAATTATTAATGAAATAAAACGATACTACGTTCAAATATCAATCAAATCCCTTGTGATAGTCCTTGTCTTCCATATGTCTTTGCTTGTTGCTTGATACAATGAGACAACCAAGCACAATCTGTTTTCAGCCGCTCACCAATTTGGCCGCAACTGTTTAAAACTGGTGAAAGTACAGCTTCTTTAAAGTAAACTTAATACCTTAAGATGGATTATACATGTGATTATGTCAAAAGTTCTGCACTGTATATCACTATAACAACCCTGAATAATTGCAATGCGATTAAGTCCTTATTCAAAATATATATATGCATTGTACTCTGATGTGCTTAGCAGAGCACTGGCAGAACACCAAGTTCTCCTATTGTGGAAGTACTCAGCTGTTCAAAGATTCTGCTTCCATATTAGTACAATGACCACTATTGTATAATAAAACAAATCATGCCAAAGAGCGTTTCAGTGCCAAGAATAGGGTGCTGCATCTAAAGCTAAGGTCGGAGAACAAATCACTCACCAATTATGTACTTCTATTAAATAATTTGTTTAGTCATTAATGGATACAGTTCAATGGAAACGATGTTTTGTTGACTGAAAGACTAATGGATGAGTTTCCTACATTTTTATTACATGTTGAAATTTACATACATAAATTGCATTAGGTCTTGAAATATATAGCCCTTCTATTGCTTTCCAATATGCTTCTTTAGCTAAATGTTCTTTTTTTTCCATTCTTTTTATTGCATTATTCGGCATTTTCACATTTAATGCTAATTCACTGGACTATATTCATATAGTATTACATAAATGCTTTCTTAATAGCCCTGGGAACACAGAAGATAATTGCTGAAACAAAGTCCATGACTCAACAAATAGCTAACAAGATAATGACATTTGAAATAAGTAGTAAAGGCAACTTTGGTGAAATGCATACTGTTCTATAAAAATAAATGCTTAACGACAAAGTCAATTTGCTATTATACTATGTAAATATTATTTTCAAGGTTAACATGATTTACCTCAACATCTTCATTAGAGAGACTTGGTTGTAGGAGGGACAGGACTGCCAGCTCAATAATCCAGGGGTTCCGTTCCTTTAGACACGATGGAGCAGGAGGGATTAAAGGAAGAAGGGTGGCATCACTAGTCAGGGAAAATGTCACGACAGTGCTCTGACAGGACAGACTGAAGAAATTAGCAAGTGAGGTGTTATGAGAGGAACTAATGAATAAGAAAGGTATGAACACTTAGTGGGGCTAAATTACAGGCCACCCAACAGTCCGCAGGATTTAGAGGAACAGATTTGTAGAGAGGGCAAAGACTGTTGAAAAAAACATAAGATTGCTATTGTAGGTGATTTTAACTTTCCACATATTGACTGGGACTCCATACTGTAAAAGGACTAGATGGGACAGAGTTTGTCAAATGTGTTCAGGAAAGTTTCCTTCATCAGTATGTAGAAGTCCCAATGAGAGAGCATGCGATATATGATACTTGATATATGATATATGATACTTGATTTGCTATTAGGGAATGAGACAGGGCAGGTGACAGAAGCTTGTGTAGGGGAACACTTTGTATCCAGTGATCATAGTTTCAAAGTAAATATGGAAAAAGGTAGATCTGGTCTGCAGGTTGAGATTCTAAATTACAGAAAAGCCAATTTCAATGATATCAGTGGGACAGGCTGTTCTCTGGCAAATGTGCACTTGGTAAGTAGGAGGCCTTTAAACATTAAATGTTGAGAGGACAAAGCTTGTATGTGCCTGTCAGAATAAATGGTAAAGATAATGTTAAGGGAACAATTGTTTTCAGGAGATACTGAGACCCAAATTAAGAAAAAAAAAAGGGGGTACATAGCAAGACAAAAGGAAGTGCTTATGGAGTGTAAGAAATGCAAGAGAACACTTAAGAAATCAGGGGGGTTAAAAGAAGGCATGAAGTTGTACTATCAGACAAGGTGAAGGAGAATCTTAAGGGTCAGATACTGTATGCTATGAGCAAAAGGACTGCAAGGGTCAAAATTGAACCTCTGGAAGATCAGAAATGTAATCCATGTGTGAAGCCAAAAGAAATGGGGTAACCTTCAATAGACTTTTTTTGCATCAGTATTTACTCAGAAGGTAGACACAGAATTTGTAGAGGTATAGCAAAGCAGTATCGACTTCATGGACCCTATACAGATTACAGAGGAGGAGGTGTTTGCTGTTTTGATATAAATTAGGGTGGATAGATCTCCAGGACCTGACAGGGTGTTCCCTCAGACCCTAAGGGAAGCAAGTACAGAAACTGCAAGGACCCTCGCAGAGATATTGAAATCATCCTTAGCCAGAGGAGAGCTACCAGAGGATTGGGGGATAGCTAATGTTGTTCTGTTGTTTAAAAAAGCTCTAAAAATCAACCAGGAAATTATAGGCCTGTGAGCCTGATATCAGTACTGGGAAAGTTATTGGAAGGTATTCTAAGGGACCAGATATATGAATATTTGGATAGGTATGGACTGATTAGGGATAGTCAGCATAGCTTCGTGCTTGGTAGGTCAGTTCTACCCAATCTTATAGAATTTTGAGGAAGGTTCCAGGAAGTTGAAGAAGGCAAGGCAGTGGATTTTGTCTAATTGGACTTTAGCAAGGCATCTGACAAGGTCCTACACGGGATGGTCAATAAGGTTTAGTTGCTTGGCATTCAAGATCAAGTAGTAGATTGGATTAGGCATAGCTTTGTGCTTGATAAATTGGTTCTAACAAATCCTAGAGTTTTTCAAGGAAGTTACCAGGAAAGTTGAAAAAGGCAGGCAGTGGATTTTGTCTACATGCAATGAATATAGAGAACTAATAATCTGTTGTAATGCACATATTTAGAAAGAGTACCGTAAAATTTGCCGGAAATCAAGCTGGAAGTCATATAGCATGGGCTTCATCCCATGATAAAATTCCTCTGTTAGGATTTAGTCATTTATCACTGGTAGCTTTGGCTGGGCAATGTCAAACATTATCCTGCTATACCTATGCCGGTCCTTAGATGCAAGATCATCAAAGAAGATAAAGACAACTCCAGGCTTTCAGAATGTATTTCATACTCTTTTCATATACTCCTCTCATCTGCCTACCTTTTAAAGCAAATGTTAGCAGCTCATGAACTTCTGTCACTTTGGTCAAGACTACACAATTTATATACCTCTATTCATCCCCTTGCTTCCTTTATTTTTGCCCTCAGTCGCCCAAATTAACTGAGAACTTTCACCCCCAGGCATTTAAATTATTATTCAATGAGAACTCATTAAACAGTGTTTTCTTTGCACAGCCTTGATGCAAATTATTTTCATTGAAAAACTTCACATAACTCCTGGAATTTTAAACTTAAACACTATAGTGAACTCCACGACATTTGAGACAGTGACATTAAATGACAGGATTCTAGGAAAGACTACATTAAGTTTGGATCTGTAATCTTTCTGGATTAATGGCCTTCCAGTCCTTGTAATCTAAATTAAAAATGGTTTGCTGATATGTGGAAGGGACCAGGATGCTATCAACACCAGTATCATAGCCGCTCTAACATGATTGCGTTTCATCAGAATCAGAATCAGACTTTAATCGCCAAGTACCTATGCACATACAAGGAATTTACTTCCGGCAGATGTTGTCTCTCTGCTCATAACAATAATAATGATAAATATAAATGAAAATATAGATTACACATACAGGTAGTGCAATCCAAGTAATAGTTAGCTGACAGTTAACCGGCAGTTAACTGTTCAGCAAAGTGACCGCAGTAGGGAAAAAACTTCTCCAGTGCCTATTAGTCTTAGTCTGGAGGGATCTGAAGCGCCTACCAGAGCGCCAGTTGGTCCACCTGCTGTCGATATGCAGACTCATCACTATTCTGGATGAGTCCGATGACAGTAGTGTCGTCTGCAAACTTCAAAAGCTTCACATAGGGGTTGGAGGAGGTGCAGTCATTGGTGTAGAGGGAGAACAGCAGTGGAGAGAGGACACACCCCTGGGGGGCGCCAGTGTTGGTGATTCGAATATCCGAGGTGACCAGTCCCATCCTTACCTGCTGACTTCTGTTGGTCAGGAAGCTGTAAATCCAATCGCAGAGGTCAGGTGGCACAGTAAGGTGAGACAATTTGGAGCAGAGGGTATGAGGGACAATGGTGTTAAACGCCGAACTGAAATCCACAAACAGCATCCGAGCATAGGTCCCAGGACGATCCAGATGTTGCAGGATATAGTGCAGTCCCAGGTTGACTGCATCGTCTACTGACCTATTTGCCCGGTAGGCAAACTGCAGGGGTCCAGCAGGCTGCTGGTGAGGGGCTTCAGGTGGTTCAACACCAAGCATTCAAAGGATTTCATGACTACAGATGTCAGTGCGACAGGTCTGTAGTCGTTCAGTCCTGTCATGGTGGGTTTCTTGGGGACCGGGATGATGGTAGAGCGCTTGAAGCAAGTCGGAACCTCACTCAGCTCCAGAGATCTGTTAAAGAGCTGAGTGAAGATGGGAGCCAGCTGATCAGCACAGGCTCGTAGACAGGAGGGGGAGACCCCATCTGGGCCTGGAGATTTTCGGGTCTTAAGTCGCTGGAACAGTCGACATACTTCTCCTTCGCTGATTCTAAGCTGTGATCCAGGGGGGCTGGGTAAAGATGGTGGGGAGGTGATTGCAGTGATTGGGGGATGAGTGCCAGTGAGTGATGGTCGAGGGAAGGCAGGAAGAGAAACCGAAGAGGAGGGAGGGACAGGTGTAAGATGGACCCTCTCAAATCTACAGTAAAAGGTATTAAGGTCATCAGCCAAAGCTTTGTTAACCTCAGCAGGGGACGGGCAGGGCGTCTCCTGTAGCCAGTGACCTCCTGCAGGCCTCTCCACACCGACAATTATTCCTCAACTTTTCGGAGTAGAACCGCTTGGCCACTCTGATTTCTCTGGTCAGTGCATTTCTGGCCAGCCTGTACAGGGCCCTATTCCCACTCCTGTGGGCGTCCTCCTTAGCTTGGCGAAGATGTCTGAGTTTGGGGGTAAACCATGGCTTGTTGTTGGCGAAGGTCCAGAAAGCTTTTGTGGGTACACATGCATCCTCACAAAAACTGATGTAGGATGTCACAGTATCTGTCAGTTCGTGTATATTGGTGGCTGCAGCTTCAAAGACACCCCAGTCAGTGGTGTCAAAACAGTCCTGAAGTTGCTGTTTCGCTTCACTGGTCCATTTCTTCACTGTCCTCACCACAGGCTTAGCAGATTTAAGTCTCTGCCTGTAGGTTGGGATGAGGTAGATCAGACAGTGGTCAGAGAGTCCTAAGGCTGCACGGGGAATAGAACGGTAAGCATTATTTAGGATAGTATAACATGTAGGAGAAAGTAGTCATCTGAGAGACTGCAATCACATGTAATACTTAATGAATCCTGGTGCTTTATTGTCTTCAATATTTTTGGGGGGAAAATTGTCTTCAAAAATCCCTTTCATGTTTTCTAACTGGGAACACAAATAAGGTGAAGATGTTCATTGAAAGAAATTAGATACTGGAATTAGTGGATTATGAAGAAGAAATAAAATGGTCAAACTTGCTTCGGGAGTTACTTCTTACATAATTAGATTTTCATAATTAATTAACAGGCTTGTGCTCTTTTCATTCATTATTCACAAAGACCATCATGTGAAATAAGTGTGTCTGGAATAGCAACAGCTTGTTAGTTACTCAAAAACTGAGTTACTGCGGAAGACAAATAAATGTGCACTCAAGCTGCTGTGAATTAAATTCATCCTCAAAGAGCCAGTGGGAAGTTATAAATAAATCCAGGAGCAGAGAGTTGTTGTGAAGGTTATTGACTTGGAATGACGAGATGTCACTGCAGGACGCAAATTAAAAAGCACACTGGCTAAGGTAGAGCAAGGTTTCAAAACAATGAATTCACAGGGACAGCTACTGAACATTAGAAGCTTAGTTTTTCTTTGTATGAAATAGACAGCATCTTTTTCAGGAGACTGTGAAGTTTAGACGATATAGCAACTTGCCTCCTGCATCAATTTCTACTGTGGTACTTCACTGGTGTTATATTATTATCTGGGATTCATAATTTCCATTTGTTTTAATCAGTTTTTGGAACCAACTAAAGATGTCATATGTGATTTTTTTTTTACCCTCTCTTTGCCTCTTCTCCTAAGGGCAAGCTCTGATACCATAGATCATGGTTATCAACTTTACAACCTGACTGATTGTCATAAGCAACAGCTCTCTTCTCATTGCTGCCATTAGGCAGGAGCTACAGGAGCCTGAAGACCCACATACCAAGATTCAGCTGCAGATTCTTCCTCACTGCCATTTTGAACCAACCTGAAGAGTCCCAATTCTAACTCAGACTATATTTCCCTCGACTTGCACTAATGTCATTTGGTTTATTTTATCATGTAAGTTACGTATAAATTAAGTAAATTTAATTTGATGTTAGTTGTTATGTTTGTAATGTACTGGGCTGCTGCAGAAAGGAAATGTTCATATCATTTATACCCTCTGTATATATGCCCATGACAATAAATGTGAGCATGAATACATCTGAACTCAAACATCGCTGGACCAACCATGACACACAAGCCAGGCTGATTTGCTCCTCTCAGTAGTTCATAAATTATGAGGACAATTATGGTACACTTTGTAAAATGTAGCTGAAAACAGTCAGCCGAATAACTCAAAAGGGATTCAAGACCTGTACCATTTGATCCACTCAGCTCAGCACCACACTTGGACTTGAAATCACATACTGAATCATTGGAGTAATATGGGATATTATCGAAAGATTGATCATACATAAAATAGCACTGTGCTAGAAACTGTATGTTGCATCTACTTAAACAGCTGCAACAGAAATCGGTCTTGGAGAACAGTAGCTCGTGGCTAGTCATAATCTAGGATATCGGCAGCAACCCTAAATATACTTGGCTTCCCACATATCTGTGTAGTCCTACTAATGCTGGAAATCTTACATGAAATCGAGTTGGATTGCAATGGAGAAGAATGGATAGTTCAATTTGCACAGTCCTTTCTTCCTAGGATTCTGACTGTTCTACTGGTACATTCTAATAACAATGGAGAAGTGGGTTCAGGTTTGCATTAAGAGGGGGCATTCTGATTACAATCAAAGGTTAGACAGGCATCATGACGTGGGAGCAAAATCCCTGAAAGAGAACGTTTCCCTTCCATCCCAGTTCATTGCCATTCTTATCTTTCGATCAGAACTTCTGTGATTGTACTTCAGAGCTGCAGAGGTAATTCACCAGGCTGTTAATCGGGATGGATCATTTCATTTATAAAGGCAAAATTAAATAGGTTGGATTTGTTTGCCCTGAAGCCGAGAAGACTGATGACCTGACTTAGGCAAAACTATGAGGGGTATAGATAGATTAGATATTCCTTTCCTCCATGGTGAGGGTTTTTTAAACAAGTGGGTGTAGGTTTAAGATGAGAGATAGTAGATTTAGAGGGGACTGAAGAAGATGTTTGCCTTTGTGGTGAACTACATATACCTGTCTGGACACGCCACCCCCCGCTGACTGCTCCTGTGGCTCCTCCCACGGACCCCGGTATAAAGGCGATTGGAGCCTGAGCCCCGGCCTCAGTCTCCAGGATGTAGCATAGTGGTAAATTGCTGCTTGTTCTTTCTTCCAGCCAATAAAAGCCGATATCTCGCCTCACGTCTCAGAGAGTTATTGATGGTGCATCAGTCTTTTCCACAGGCAGAGTAGTTAGAAACTGAAACACACTGTCTGAGTATGTGGTAGAGACAGATAGCTTTGCAACATTTAAGATGCATGCAGACAAGTACTTGAATCACCAAAGTATAGAAGATACTGGACTGACTATGGGTAATTGGGACTAGTACAATGATCAGCACAGACCTGGTTGGACAAAAAAGGCCTGTGTTTGTGCTGTATGACCATCATCTCTCTCTATCACACAATATTTGTCAAGGCATTTATTATTCTACTTCAAATCCTTTCTATCAACAAAATTGGCTTCCAAGGAAACAGAGAAATAGGTCTGGGCCACTCAGCCCCTTAGGTTATCCTGTCATTCAGTTAGGCAATGGTCTTTCTAAGCTTCACTTGTCTGCCTTTGGTCCTTGCTTTGAATTTGACATTTACTAACGAAATGGCTAAGGCAGTATTTTGATGTATTGCTGTATCAGTGACATTCAGCCTAAGTTTATTGTTTTGGGAAAATGTTGTGTGAACAGTAAACATCTGCTTTTAATTTTTAGGATAATAATCACATACTCCCTGCTCAGAGATAATATAGCTGGAGGAAAATCAAATGCCCCTTGACTTTCTCTGTGTACTATAGCTCTGAAGTGAATCCCTTACAGTTTGTGTGAATTGTATCACTTCCCTCTGGAACCTTCCATATTTGATTTTATTTGTTTAGAGATACAGCATGGAACAGGCCCTTTCTGCCCATCTAGCAACCTCCTAGCAACCCACCTATTTAGCCCTAGCCTAATCACAGGACAAATTACAACGACCGATTACCTACTAACCAGCACGTCTGCAGACTGTGGGAGGAAATCGGAGCGCACGTGAGAAAACACACGCTCAATAGGAAAGAATGTGCAAACTTTCTTGCTGAGGATACTGGAAATGAAATCCAAATTCTGACACCCTAAGCTGTAATAGTGTTGCACTAACCCATACACTACTGTAGCATCTATTCTCAGGGAAAAAAAAGCTTTTTTTTTCCTTTTCTTTCTGCTACAGTCTTTGCTTGCAAGAAATTTAATTAAGTTTGCCCACACTCATTTTCTTCACAGCCTGCAGACAGGTTCATCCCATTAAGATGACAAATTTCAATCCATGTCCTCAGTACAGGAGCAGAACCAGAGACGTATAGTTGATTCAATGATGGGATTGCAGACTAAATTCAGCATTCAAATCCCTATTATAGCTTGGTCACAGGTATGTAATTACTTCTTAATTATGCATTTAAACTGCCGCAGGCAACTTCAGTTGAAGAAATCAATCTTAACTTGTTTAGTTTGCTTCAGGTATCATGTGTGTTTCAGTTCATTGCCAACTTTACAGCAGTTGGCAGCAGTATGAAGATTTTACAAAATTCTTAATTCAGTGAATATATCCACAGACTATCTAAAAATGATCACAATATATTCAGAAAGAAGGCATCATATTAATAAGCGTTATTCAATGAACAATGATTTCATGAATATTATGGACATAATTTAGAAAACTCATGCTGAGAATAATAATGTTTTGGGATTAGTAATCTAACAATAATCCAGGAAATACGATATCAAATCTCATCATGACTGTCTAAGAGCTGAAGCCTGTTTATAAAACCAATTGGATCCTGAGTGTCCTTGGATTTTTTAAAAAAACGTCCTCCCTGATCTACTTTGCTTTGTCACATCAAAGTGGTTAAATCTTAATTGCCCTTTGAAATGACAGAGGAAAATACACAACTATAGGGCATCAATGCAATAGAAGACAAAAGTTTGCACAAATTTGGCAGATTAACTAGGGACAGGTCATTATTTCTGGCTTACAAACAATTCCCATTGAGAATAAATCAAAGAAATTATACCTAGTACGTGCAGTTGATCTATTTTCTTTCACTCTATTTTTAGGATGAGGTTTGTTTTGATCTCCAGATGTATAGTAGTTCTTCTTTTCCCTGTAAACTAAGTTCAGAAAACTTAAGTTCCCAATTAATCTTAACCAATATGTTTTCTCTAAGGAATAGATTGCCAAGGCCAAATTGAATTTATACCTAAGTTTTAAAGATATACTGTAAGACAGTGACCTCTTAAACTTTATTACATCAAATGCAAAGTTTTACTGCTATAATTCATGGAGAAGCAGTCATTACCATGGATGTCTCTAGATATGTGTTCTGTATTAAGTTTCATATATTACAAGAATTAGAGTTTGTAATGCAAACATCAAGAAATTGCTTTAAAGCTGATATTGTGGGAAAATAGCTTGCATTCTTTAGTGTATCTTGTTTAGTCAGAATGTATAAACTTATGCATTTGCCTGTCAGTATTGCGAATTGGGCATTAAAATGCGGTAATTGGTATTTTTGCACAATATCCATTAACATTAATATAGGATTCACTGCTCACAATGGTCAAAATTTTGTACTCGGACTGATAATATTGGAAAATCCAACATACGCTGTCAATGCTGCAACAAGGTAACAGTTAACTTCTTTGCAATACCGTCTAACTCCCTGCCTTCTATTAAAAAACAATGAATATCTGGTGGTTTTCAAGCAGGCAGGTGACTTGAGTCATCTTCATCACACACCCGTCGATTTTATGGTTAAATTCGCAACACAAATAAAATCTATTTTTAAATATAAATTATTAACTCACAATGCCAGAATAGAAAGCGTCTGAATGGTAATTAAATCCATTTTATGAATTATCACTCTTTAGAGTATGACCAGTTTACAACTGTTCTTTATTCTCAGGGCAGCAGGAGTCTCAATACATTCCACAGAGCAGGCACCTTTCACTGTTCTGTACAATTAAAATTTTATATCAAGCAACAGAAGACTTGTAAAAATACCAGACACTGATACCTCTGCAGCCAAATGCACATATAAGAGGTAGATCTGTTTAACAGTGAGGGGTGATTCCATTGGGAAAATACTTAAAACTCACACATAATTTTCTGGAATTACTATGTTTTCTATGATGTGTGAAGTATTGCGCCTATATTTCTTGACAAGATATTCACTGGAATAGATTGCACTGACAAATACTGGATTGACATACTTTAACACTGTATAAAAACAGGATGTATGTAACAGTAGTTTAAGTGCATTCATGGCTAAATCATTAAAATCACTCTGTGAGCAAACCTCAGCCTCTAGTATTCTTATGATCAAAGCAGAAGGAACCCATTTCAAACACTTTATTTTTTATTTACTCCTGAATACCTGTCTACTTCAACATTAGCTTCAATCAACCAAGAGGAAAAGTGAAAAAAACAACTAAAATATAAATGATAATTAAACTATTAAAATGTAATCTTGTAAAGCTGTATCTCTATATACATTCAATGTCATCCTAAGAAGTGTATTTCTTTAAAATAAATCTATGACAGAAGTTACCTAAGCAAGTTATGTATATTGTAAGCCTAATGTTATACTGATATGGAGGTGGATCGAGTGGGGAAATTGCTGAGCATTTCCCCACAGGAGTGAGCATGTGAAATGTACCATTTTTGAAATCAATATCAAGCAGTCATAAAGATTATGCTTGTTATACTTTTGGTCCTGCTATTGGCCAGTTACAGAATGCAATGAGGCTGCAACATGTTGAAATTTTCCTTCTTAAAATCCAATGACGCTTACAAAGAATAACCATTATGGCATCTTGCCATGAGAAACTTGGTACTCGTTAAACCATGCAAAGGTAAAGTAATGAGCTATTAAATGATTGAAGGTGGAAAATAGAAAAACCAGAGGGAGAATTTTAACCTGGAGCAACATTTGCATTTGGATATGGTTGGTGTGAAAATTGGGAAAAATGCTCGTTGAAACCAGTCCAACTTATTGACTTCCACGTTTCAGTAGGGTGAATTACAGTTTTGATAACAACATAATGTTGAAGAGGTAAAATGTGAATTACATCCCAGTCCCTCAGTTCAGGATGTTAACAATCTGTCCCCGGACTCAGTAGTGAATCCATAGTGGAGCAGAAAGAGTCTCTGATTGCTATTTTCTAATGGACAGGCAGAGACATCAGAGACAAACTGAACTATGAGAAGGATATGCCTGCAATACTGTTAGAAATATCCACGCATGTTCTATCCCTGATATTTTAAAAATCAATATGTTACTTAGATGGTTTTCATATAATAAATCAGGGAGCTGGTTAACAAACTGTGGAAGACACAGGTAGCAAAGGGTACAAATACTTTAAGTTTACAGAAGAGAGAACAAGGGAGCCCATCAGAATAATCAACAACAGAAATGCCAAAGCCAAATTTCAACAACAAGAGTAGAGATGGATGATGAAGTAAAACAAACAATGATGGTATTCCAGAGCTTATCTTAGGGTAGGTAAACTATAGCAAGAGGGTTATAAACTATCCGATTCACATTCAAACAGTTGCTATGGAGAGGAATGGAATAAGTCATGAGATAAATCGAAAAGATTTTGGTTTTGGTCTTCCCAATGTCAATTAGAAGCAATTTCTCCTCATTCTGCCCTGTATGCCAGACCAGAGTCTGCATAGTTAAAGAAAGTGAGAGGCCTAAGGAGGTGACGGTGAGGTAGAGCCAGGTGTTGTCAGATACGTATATACGTATATATATATTTAAAGGATAACTTGTTTATTCTTAGACTGCTTTTGAAATAATTTATTCTCTGACATTCAAGTGCAATTCTGGCATGCTAATGTGACAATGTTTTGGAGACATGCTTAAGTAAACATTCTGTATATTTATCTTACAGTGTGAAACAGTACTTCATACCAATGAGTGAAATGGATGTTTCACAGTTGTAGCACATGAAAGTGAGCAATGTGCCAACAAGGTTGCAAATATATATATAATGAACATTTGACTCAGTGAATTATAAAACAGTTCAGCAAGATGACTATTTGACCCATTGAATCTACATCTGTACTTTTAACATACTGAATTATTGTTTACATTTGTACTTTCAAACTTCTGTGATCCTTTCTTTTTTATATAGAACTGACTGTAATGTTAGATTACCCCTTGCATAAAATGTCTTCATAGATACTTCCAGCCAAATGTTTTAAAATAATCTTCACTTATCTTTAAAACTATATAGATTTGCCAAGAAATTTAATCTCCATTAGTTGTTATTGTTACTAATTCTGTGGAGCTGATTATCGCTGCTACCCTATGGAAAAAAGTATGGTCAGCGTATCGGGCTGAGACCCTTCGGTAGGTCTCGGCTCAAAACATCTACTGTACTTTTTTCCAAAGATGCTGCCCGGCCTGCTGAGCTCCTCCAGCATTTTGTGTGTGTTGCTCGGATTTCCAGCATCTGCAGGTTTTCTCTTGTTCATTGCTGCCACCTTGATGATTTTCAAATAGGCACTATCTTTTCTGAAGGTCACATGACTCAAGGAGTACTCGTGGAGTGGATGGGAGTGGAAAATTGCTATGACATTTAATAGGTTATTAATGGTGTAAATCTGTTTGAAGTTCAAAGTAAGGTAATTGAGTTGTAGAGAAGGTACGCTGTGTTAACTACTTCCTGAATGGGAAAAAACTACAAAATATGTAACAAAGAAATGAAAGATACCAAGTGGACAGGTATAAAAAGAAATGCAAAAAATTGATAGCTATTGTGTCAAGGAGGTTGAAATGCAAAAGGATGTTATGCCACAGCTCTGTCATCTACAGCTGTACTTAAATCACATCAGCAAAACTTCATTCATTATTAAGCACTGTATCTTAAAGATATATACTGGCCTTGAGGAGAGGGCATTGTAGATTCACAGGAATGGTGCCAAGACTCAAAAGTTTAAAAAATGAGGACTGCTTTGATTGCATTCCTCACAGTACATAAGATTAAACGGTTATGTTTATTGTGTTGTGTACAAATATTAAAGGATTTGCAAGGCACCAATAGAAAAATACTCTTCCAGTGAAAGTACACAGATCAAAACTGCACAGCATTAAAATTACAGGAAGCAGCCATCCACACATAAGTCTGTGGAAGTCTGAAACTGTCTCCCCAAAATGTTACTGATCCTACAGCTCACTTAAAAATTTATATATTGATATGCCTAGATTTTTTTATTAGGTCAGCACATTAAAGTATATGAAACAAAAGTGGGTAAAATGAGTTGAGATAAAGTTAGCTGTGATTTCTGTTTTGATACTATCACCTGAGTGCCAACTAATTTCTGCTAATGTTTAGTTTCTTAACCTCGGGATCCTTTCACTGAAAAGTTTATAGTGCACAGGACTTCAGTGAAGAGCCTTTATTTGTCATTAATCTTTATTCAATTAAAGTGCTGGGCTCCTTTCTCAAGGTATAAAGACTGGTAGCCCTAATGGAACTACTTTTCCTTTTCTTGGGCAGTCTTCTTGTGCTGGAATACTGAATGCGCTTCATCACCTTGATAGTCACTACCTTCAGGTTATTAACAGTGTGCAGCTTCCTTCATTGTGGTACTATCTACAGAGTAAACTATGATTCTGTTCACTCTCATTTATCTGTGCCGTAGCTTTAAGTGGGAGTCAAAAGCACAGGATTAGAGTGTACCTCAATGATGCCCATTGCCTGACACACATATTTGTTCTCACCTGCCTGTGGAAACCTTTTTGCTTGAGGGATAACGGATTATTGTTTGATGCAAATTACAGAACAACTTCTTAATTATTGACCATTCACTCACAGGATAAATTGAGTGTCTGTACAACAGCTCACACTAAAAGGAAATGGACTATTTCTGCTAATCAACATATTATCATACAAGACCAGTTCTTGCACCCACCAGCTTGTGTTCAATCAAAAGGGAATTTCAAACAGAGCAAAAACTGTGCTTCTATTCTTAGCAATCATTCCACACTAAAGTCCATGTCAAATTTCACACACTCTTCCTCCAATATTATCAGCTAGTTCAGCTCTTCTTCTCCCATGACCTTATAGTCTAGAACTTTCCATCCCAGCCAGTCCGCACTTCGATGAGTGTTTAACTGGTCAGTCTTCGAAAACAAGCCAAGTAAGACAAACAACATGACAACACTGCTCTGTCTGTTCTTCATAATTATTTCTGGATACAGCCAACAATAAACCATCATGCTAAATATTGTTATTAAATCACATTTTGAGGTCAACCTAGATTTCTTAAAAGTTGTCTTAAAATCTATGTTTCATAGGTTCGCTTATTACTATCAAAGTATACAACTCTGAAACTCTTCTTCTCCAGATAGCCATGAAACCAAGAAAGGAAAGAACGGCAGCTCCATCATCAACCCCTAAATCCCTCCTCCCCACACAAAAAAAATAACCAACAAAAATAGAACAGGCACATCAACCTCCCAAATCACATTCCCCCACACACAAAAAAACGAGGAAGACTGAGCACAAAGCACCAAATATGAAAAACCACAAGACTGATAAAAAGTCCACAGTCCAAGTCCACATCCAAACACATACAAAACCAGGGCAATATTCTCCTTTTCCATAGCAAAGCGATCTCACCAGCGATAAAAAGGCAGTCTCCCCTCTCCGCCAGCAATAAAAGGCAAGCAGCTGGTGTTTCAATCTCCCTCATCAACTTAATCGGTGAAATGGAGTGTTATGATCCCAGCCCCCTCCTTTGTGAGAATCGCCAGAGCCCTAGTGAAGGGGGGGGTCAATGACCCAAGAGAAGAGAGAGATACGTGCAGTGTCCCTCGTTTCACGGCGAGGCAAAGCTGGCGACTGTGGTCATTGTCTCGTGGAGACACCTTTGTGAATTGGGAACTGTACTACGTGTATACCCTCAGGGCAACGTGGGTGGAGAGATGGAGAGAGATTGCATCATCCCAACCTGATTGACATCTGAGACCCCGTGAGTTCAGATAAAAGAGGGGTTGTAAAGACGGCCCCCCAGATGCACCAGAAGACACGCTAGAAATCCTGTGACAGCATTTAATAGCGACAGCCGGTGGTGGGGTTCGTGTGCGTCTTTTCCTTGCCTGGGATTGGCGACCTCACCACGAAAGAACGGCTTAGCTACAGGGGAGGCCACAAATGAGCGTCCATTCCCCAACGAGACTTCGACGAATCGAACTCCTAAAGGTTCGAAAACCTGTCGGGTAACTGTTTCATTTAATCTCTATCTCTCTCTCTCTCTCTCTCTAACAAAGTGCACCAACACGACACCACAAAAGACGGCAGCTGGTGGAACTGCAGTGACCGCAAGAGACTTTCAGATATACAGCGGACAATATATACATTACCCCTAAACAACGATAGAGTTTATTTCTTATTGGTTATTACTATACCTGCGCTTTAGATTGAGTATTGACGACTTATGGTATCTGAATGTTTGTATTAACCTTACTTTTGTGCCCCTTTATAAATAAAAACGTTTGAAAATGGTACCATCAGACTTCAGCGGACCTCTCTATCTTTGCTGGTAAGTGATCCAGTTACGGGATACGTAACAGGAGTCAAACATCGACTCGCAGCCTTCTCACCCCGAGGTTCCTGCACACTGCTTCTGCCTCCTGGAATTCCCTCAGAGACTGCAGGGTGCTGAAACACCCAAATAATCTCCAAACTGCAAATCTCAGGCTCCAACAGTTGCAGACATAAAAGAATTTTCATGATCCATCCAGAAGATGTGGACAGAAGGAGTGTGGGATGCAGGTGTCATCTTGACTGGAAGTTTTATAGCTTCTGCAGGTTCCAGAAATCAAGCTGGTTTGGACAGGGTGAAAAACAGAACTTAAGAGAATGCAAGCATTTGGATTTCTAGACACAGCACAAGATCTTGATGTAGAAGTTGGAAAGGCAGGCTAATGCCCCACAGCATCAAGGAGTTTACAAAACATCAGAGAGCACCAGAAATCAATTCCAGCCATATAGTCTCAAAGATGTAGGTACAGTACACAAGCTTAATGAACTCACACGTGGTCAAGCTCTATGTATACATCTTAAAATGTCTCATTCCTCAAAATGCTCACCACTCACCTTAGGCACCGCACAACGCTTCCTCTCATCTGTCTGTCATAAACTGTTACAACTTACACTCAGTGGCCGTTTTATTAGGCAGTCCCGTGCACCTGCTCATTAATGCAAAATCTAAACAGCCAATCATGTAGCAGCAGCTCAGTGCACAGAATCATGCAAACATGGTCAAGAGGTTCAGTTATTATAAAGACCAAACATCAGAATGGGGAAGAAATACAATGTAAGTGATTTTGACTGGAATGATTGTTGGTGCCAGATGGGGTGGTTTGAGTATCTCAGATAACGTTGAGCTCCTGGGATTTTCATGCACCACTGTTGTTAGAGCTTGCAGAGAATTGTGCCAGAAACAATAAACATCCAGTGAAGAATGGCTTTGTGAACAAAAACACCTTGTTAATGAGGGTGATTAGAGGAGAATGGCCACACTAGTTCAAGTTTACAGCAAGGCAACAGTAACTCAAATACCCATGCATTACAACACATCAGACCTTGAAGTGAATGGTCTAAAGCAACAAAAGACCACAAACTTAGACTCAGAGTCTATGCAACATTCAGGTACTTCCCCAATCCTCATGCATTTGGATCTGCTGTAAGCCTCATGCATTCATCTCATGGCTTATACATACAACCAGCAACTTAAATAGATCAGCCACATCATCTAGATTACATGACACTCACAGTGAATTTTCTCTCATTCTAATGCCAGAAGGTAACACATAATCAGAAGCAATGGGAATTAAATGGGAGCAGGAAGTCTGCCTACATCAAAGTCAAGGTCAATTTTATTGTCATATGCACAAGTACATGTATGCATTGGAAATCACACGTGCATCAGGTCAGAGGCACATAAGCATCATATAAGCAGCACTAACAAGAAAAGTATAAACTAAACATAAAATATACAATATTTATAAGAAAGAACACAGTTAGTAGTCATAGTATTGCTATATTGAGATCATGGATAAAGTTGTGACAGATAGTTCAAGAACTGAATGACGGAAGGGAAGTATCTTCTTGAACCTGGTGGTGTGGGACATCAGGCTTCTGTACCTTATACACAGGGAAACCTGCAGTTGCTGGAAATCCAAGCAACACACACAAAATGCTGGAGGGATTCAGCAGGCCAGGCAGCATCTATGGAAAAGAGTAAACAGTCAACATCTTGAGCCGAGACCTTTCATCAGGACTTAAGAAGGTCCCAATGAAGGGTCTCAGTCCAAAACACCGAGTGTTTATTTATTTCCATAGATGCTGCCAGACTTGCTGAGTTCCTCCAGCATTTTGTGTGTGCTACTCTGGATTTCCAGCATCTGCTGAATCTCTTATGTTTATGATCCACTACTCTCTGCTGTTTCGTATATTTCTGCACATTAAAATTGGCCTACCAGATCAGGACGCAGCCAATCAGGATACTTTCAACAGTACATCGGTAAAAGTTCAGTGACTGATCAAACCTCCTAAACATCTTAAGAAAGTAAACATCAGCATGTCCAGATCCCAGAAAGGAGACTGTTGTGGAAAGAGCTATTGTTGAAGCCATTATCATCAATGGCTGAAACAGATGAAGATCAAGATATACTCATACACCACCTTCCTTTTCATATCCAACCTCTCCCTGTTTTCCCATCATGACAACACAATTTTTGACCCATTTTCCTTTCAGGCAAAGGAGGAAGGGCAAAAGGGAACTGGAGTAGGTTTGCTGACAGAGCCACAAGTTCCAGCCATGAAAACATGTATATAGAGGATCAAATAGAAGCACGGACTGCACTTTGTGAGATAAAGTGTGCTGCCCCAGGAAGCTCACACGGTTCCTTCATGTTCCTGGCTTGCAGTGTACTACTCCATACTAACCCTCCAATCTATTCTACAACTGGTGTTCTCCTAAAAGAGTTCCTGTGGACTTGGCCTCCCGCTGGCAGGCTTTCTCCCCCTGCAAACCGAAACCTTTGCTCCGCATGGACCTCAGTGGAAAGCATCAATATGATTCATCTATAATCTAAAAGGCTTCATTTGCAGAGAACTGTGATAATAAGAAAATCTCTAAAGTGAAAAATGGTATTTGCAACACACATCTTCCCACTGGCTTCCCCATTCATCCCTCCCTGACTCTAATGGTGTCATCAGACAGTAAGGCAGTAACTGTAAATGTGAGAAGTTCTACAGATGCTGGAAATCCTGAGTAACAGACACAAAATGCTGGAGAAACTCAGCAGGTTAGGCAGCATCAATGGAAATAAATAAACACTCGACGTTTTGGGTTGAGACCCTTCTTCAGGACGGGGAAGGAAGGGAGAAGACACCAGAATAAAGAGGTGGGGCAGGGAAATGAGGATAGCTAGAGAGTGATAGGTGAAGCCAAGTGGGTAGGAAAGGAAAAGGGCTGGAGAGGAAAGAAACTGATAGGAAAGGAGAGTGGACCATAGGTGGTAACTGTGTTATGATAAATATTCACACCTTTATCACATTTACTCATCTCTTTTCACACCACTGCTGGCAACCAACCAATTTACTTTAAATGGCCCTGTGCCATCCAAAGATTCAGTTTAACTGCGAGGCCAGCAATAGCTTTCAAGTTGACATCAGTAGGTCAGTTAAAGTGGTTCTTCTGGGCCACGTGGAGTTTTCCTTTAAGACAAGCTTTACCTTTGCCAAGCACAATTTTAATGATCAGAGACTATTTCAGCGGGTGTTCAACAGCAGAGAGGACAAGTTCCCATTAGCTTCAGTCAGGATTCAGAAATGGGCATAAACATGAACTGCCAGAGTTGCATCCACTATTCGGATAGTTTACTGAACAGTTTGCCTGAGTTTCTGAACTAATAGAATGAATACATGACTTGGCATACTTAATGTGACTGATTTTGAAAATAACACCACCAAAGTTTGTGCATATTGTCAAAATGGTACAGTGTCCAAATGACATGTCAGCAACTCATTCTGAACAACCAGTCAACAGAACCAATCAATTTAGTCCGCTGAGCATGCATAGCTGGTGGAGTGAGTCATGGAAATAGGAATTTTACATCCTGCTGCAACAGGGGTATGAAGAGATTAGTCCCACGGCGCTCTAATGCCTGTAACACCTACTTAACAAGGAAAAAAACATAGGCATTTTTGAAAGTGTCGCCTTCTGCTCCTTTTGCAAGACCTGACAAATCTCATATTTAAGAGCTTATTTGAGTCATTAATACTTTATTAAAATTCACAAATTGACATTTACAAATGGTTATTGAAGAAATTATTTAAATGTTTAGTAATTGTGGTAACTCTAGTAACTAGTAAATGCATGAAGATATGAAAAGATAAACATAACGCTGGAAACTTGAGATGATAGAATCAGAAATCAGGTTTATTATCATTAATGTATGTTGTGAAATGTGAAATGCAGTAGTACTGTACAATACATAAAAATTACTATAAATTACACAAAGAAATATATAAAAACAAATAAAAACAGCAAAAAGAGCAAAATGGTGAGGAGGTGTTCATGGGGTCTTAGACTGTTCAGAAGTCTTTGGGATTGTTGCCAGATTAGGTCAGGGACATGTTCTGCAGCAGAGGACTAATAGAAGGACTATGAATGAAGCCTCAGGTAAACACAGTGGAAACTCTGGAACGTTGATCAGCCAGGCCGCATGCAATCTGAAAGAGAACAGGAAAGCACAGCAGCAACCTTGCACAGGGGTTTCTACAGAGCTTGTAATCCTTCTGCTCCACCATGCTATTGCTGCACAACTGCACCACCACACCTGCAGGTAGCCTTCTGCTACCCAATATCTCAGCTCCCAGTGAAGCACAAACTGAAACTGTTCAACAACACAGTGCCGTGATGGAAATTCAGGCTTCTGCCATCTGGACTGGTTGAAAGGCATTGAACTGAAACACTGTCTGTCCATTTCCCTCCCCTGACCCACTGAGCCCATCAACAACCTTTCCCTCAATGTCAGCAAAGTAAAGGATCTGGAGAGCTGGTCATTGGCTTTGGAAAGCGGTGGGGAGGGGCTGGTGGGTGGTGCGAGTGCACATGCTCCTGGTTGTGTCAATGGTGCCGAGGTCAAGAAGTGAACATCACTAAAACCTGTCCTGGTCCAACCATATTGATGCCAAGACTGAGAAAGCTCTCTCGTGCTAAAGAAATGTGTTATGTTCCCTTTGGCCCTCACCAAATTGATCAATGTACCATAGAAAGTACCCTACCCAGATGTATCGTGGCTTGATGTGGCAACTGCTCTGCCTGTGACTGCAAAAAAAACTGCAGAAGGTTTTGGACAGAGCTCAGCACATGATGGAAACCAGCTTCCCCTCTGTCAACTCCATCCACACTTTTTGCTGCCTCAGTAAAGCAATCAACATAATTAAAGAGCCCACCACCCTAATCATTCTCTCTTTTCCCCCAGCCCATCAGGCCGAATATACAAAGCACGTCCAACACCCTGAAGGGCAGCTTTTATCCCTCTGTTAGAAGACTACTAAACTGTTCCCTAGTATGATCTGATAGACCCTTAACCTCATAGTCTAATTCATTATGACCCTGTATCTTATTGTCTACCTGCACTATATTTTCTCTGTATCAAAGCAATAGTCTGCACATTGTTATTGTTTTACCTCAATGCACTCTTGTAACGAATGAATATGAACAGTATGTAAGAAAGTTTTTCACCGTACTTTGCTACATAGAGTATGACAATGATAAACCAATTTATCAATATCTTGCCTCTGTCAAAATTGGATTGTTATAATGAAATGTAATGACTCCATGGATGCAGTCTGACCTGCTGGTTATTTCAACTTTAATCTGTATATTACAATTTTAAATTTAGATTTCCAGTTTGCTATGTTTTGTATCTCAGTTCCAGATTTTTTTCTTTCTTCCCATCCTCTGTCCTACATGTTCTGCTGCAATTAACAAGAATTCTCCATCCTTTCTCAACCAGCTCCAATAACAGTGATGCCATTTGGTCTCTCCTGGACTCCACTCTATTTGATTGATTGCTGTTCTTTCCACCCTCACACTTCTCTACAACTTAGCACATCATTAATTTGGAACTATTCCAAGCCCTGATGAAACATCATTGGTATTTAACATCCAAACTTTAACTCTGTTTCTCTTACTGCAGATATTGTCTGACCTAGTGAGTATTTTACAGCATTTTCTATTTGTAAGTTAGGACTTGACAAAGACAGTACACTAATGCCTGTGTTAAATGTCACCAACTTCATCTTTCATGTCCCTAAGTTACTGTCACTGATAACTTTCCAAGCAATTTCTAATGTCCAGCTGCTGATGGAGATCAATGTGAGAATACAAACTGGCAATATTTCCTTTACACTTACAGTGGAGAATGAACACAAACATTTTGTTCCTCTTCAAGAGAAAATGAATGCTTCTGAAGAATTAATGTACCTCTTTCTTTTTACTATAGTTTAAATATTCTTAATCTGCACATTAATTTTATACATATTTCAAATATTTCATTTTTCAGAAATAAATATTTGGAAGTGTCAGATGAACTCAGAACGTTCTCCAGGTTTGTCACCTGCAAAGCCAGAGGTGTGGCTTAAACAGCTGTCAGAGACTTTTGTCTTTTTATACATGAGGTTTGTTCTGCCTTACTCCCCTACTCCACCCTAAACGGTCTTCATAATTTTCAGATGATTTTTCAGTGCTGACAAAATTCTGATGTTTACTAATTACAAGGGGAACTGCCTTAGATAAGTTCATGTCCTCTTTGGTGATTAGTGCTGATTACAAGTGTCTCACAACTTCTCACAAATTCTGAGCCTTTGTGCAGGTGAGCAAGAGAGCAATTCTATTGGAAACATACACAGAACCGTGCAGTGAAGAATGGGCTAATCTACTCATAGTTTTCTTAATTGAAAAAAATAAGGGTTACATTTAGGTTATGCCGGATAAATCTGTAACCGAAGCTTTTTCTCTTTGTTTTTACCCTCCATCCACACTAAAATGACGTTTTCGTCCCCTGAAACCGGAGCTTTTCAGAAACGCTTTCCAGGGTGGGTATTTTTGAAAACGTTGCTCAGGCAGATCAGTGTGGACGGGGTAACTGGAGACTTCTGAAAACGCTATCAGACGGCAGAGCGCTATTTCATTGTTTTCTTGAACGCAACCTAACAATTTCAGAACAGACAGCAATGAGACTTATGCCAGAAGAGTTAGAAATGTACTCACCAAATACTTTGACCCATAATTTACTGAAGAAATAAGTATAATTTGCCCTGTTTTCTGTGTTACCTACCCGGGACACGTGACAGTGGTACCCTTGTCACGTGACTGGGGTTGAAGTTATACTGGACTTGAGGTAATGGTCTTGTGATGGTGGAGTGACGTCATTTTCCCGCCAGTAGAGATCATGTGACAGGTTTTTTTTAACAGGTTATAAAAGAAAGACCCCACCCTGTGAGGTGGGGCAGTTCGTGGCTGGATTTGCCATGTTGACTTCATGCCACTGCGTGATTTAATGTGATGATGCAGTTTAGTTGAAAGATGAAGTTTTATCTAATGCCTAAAGTTTAAAAGGTCATTGCCAGCAGTTTCTTTACAATACTGTTGGTTAAGAATCGGTGGAGAGTCAAGATCGGAGTTCGGGAGTTAAAGATCGAGGAGAATCGAATTTCGACGGTGAAACGGGTTCGACCTTATTTGATCCTTATTCGAAAGGAATTCGTTGACTGTTCTCGTGTTAATCTCTGCGGGATAGCAGAAGATTGAGGACAGTGTGATAAAGGAAAGGTCAGTGCCTTTAAGCCATTTTGTTTCATAAATTCTTTGTGGGAAAAGTTCGACGCCGGGGATCGAAGCAAAGCGACGTGAAAGAGAATTTAAATCGTCTTAAAAAGTCTCTCCTTTTAAATGGACTGTGAGCATTTTGAACTTTTGGCAATACCACTTTTAAAGAACTGTTTTTGCAACATCGCTTTAAGAACTGTTTGAGCTGCATCGCTTTAAGAACTGTTTAAGCTGCCGCACAGCAGCTGATTTCTGGTTACGTTAGTGTTTGTTTACTTTTGTGGGGTTTGTTTTCAGTGTTTATTAAAAGTGTTATTTGTTATAAAAATCCTTGCCTAACTCACATATATTTACTGTTGCCTGAATCCGTAACATAAATATGGGGGCTGCATCCGGATTGGATCGTTTGAGTTTAAATGCTTGTTAACTTTTGAGTCGGTGTTTTGGAAACGGGGAATACTCGATTCTTTTGTTTGATTGGCTTGTGAGTGGTATTCGGCAACGATGAATATTGATGAGTTTCTGGATTCACCAGGTGCGGTGTTGTTAGCGAAGGCGAAAGAGACTGAGGTGTCTGAGATAGCTAGTAAATTGCATCTTAAAGGTATTTTGACGACTACATCAAAGGCTGTGATACAGAGGAAAATCGTGTCTCACTATGTGGATTCGGGTGTTTTTGATGATTCGGTTTTAGAGTCGTTTCCAATAAGTAATCTGGAGATGCAGTTGCAAATCGAACAAATGATGTTAGAGCGTTGTAAGTTAGAGGCTGAACAAAAACAGAGAGAATTTGAATATGCAATGGAGGAATTAAGGTCTGGGAAACAGTCTTCTGGTTCTAAAAAACCGTTTGTTGCTAGTCAAGAAATTAAATTGGTCCCTCCATTTAGTGAAACAGAAGTGGAGACATATTTTCAACATTTTGAAACTATTGCTCGAATGTCAGAGTGGCCAAAAGATAAATGGTCAGTGTTGTTATTAAAGACAAAGCACAACAAGTTTACACAGCTTTAACTGCTGCGCAAGCACTTGATTATGATATTGTGAAAATGCATATTCTCAAAGCATACGAATTAGTCCCAGAAGCTTATAGGGAAAGATTCAGAAGTTTGAAGAAGTCTGTGGAAAAGACTTATGTGGAATTTGCCTATGATAAAGCTATGTGTTTTGAGAGATGGATTTCTGCTAAAAATGTAAATGGGGACTATGATACATTGAGAGAGCTGATTTTAATGGAGGAATTTAAAAGAAGCATTCCTGTTGAAGTAAGGACCTACTTAAATGAGAGGGATACTGATAAATTGCAGGACTGTGCTAGATTAGCTGATGAGTATGTTTTAATCCATAAGAATAAATTTCCTCAGGGCAGAATTTTTAAGAGGAAAAATAACATGGAGACTCAAGGTAAATCAGAAATTAAATCAGAGGTTAATGAGAAAGGTAAGGAGGAAGGAAAACCTGTGAAGGAAAGACAGTTTGGTCTTATTTGTAACTATTGTAAGAAGCCTGGTCATGTAATAGCTAACTGTTTCAAACCGAAAAAGAAAGAGAAGGAAGCAGTTCCAGATGCTTGTGTGCAACATACTGAAGCACCTGTAAAATTACAGGGTTTGGTAAACACAAATGAGGATTTGTTAGAGTCTGACCAAGTTAGAAAGGGATATGATCATTTTATAACTGAAGGGTTTGTATCCTTGAAAGAAGGATCTACTCTGGTGCCAATAAAAATCCTTAGGGATACTGGAGCTTCTCAATCACTGATGTTAGACAGTGTGTTGAAGTTTAATGAAGAGAGTGATACTGGTGAGGTAAATTACATAAGAGGTGTTGGGAGTGATTTTATGCCTGTACATTTACATAAAGTAAATTTAAAGTCAGGGTTAGTTACAGGATTTGTTAAAGTAAGATTACAGCATAGTTTACCTGTGAAGGGTATTTCTTTACTGTTAGGTAATGACTTGGCAGGTGGACAAGTTTTTCCTGAAGTGCATTTGACAATGGAGTCAGAGGAACCAGAGATGAATTCTAACACAGATTTTTCCTGTGTTGTGACTAGAGCTATGGCTAAAAGGGATTGATGTGCAGAATGAGGTTGTTACTCAGGACTGTTCAACTCAGGATTCGAGTTTTGAGGATGTGTCAGACTTTCTTACCTTCGTTGTTTGAACAAGATTCTGGGAGTAAGTCTGACTATGAAGATTTATCTCTGTCTTGGAAGGAGATGATAGCAGAGCAGAATAGAGATCCTGAGATTGTAAAATTGAGAGAACAAGCTTTACTAGGTAGTGAAATAGAGAAGGTGCCAGTAGGATATTACTTGGAAAAAGGAGTGTTGATGAGGAAGTGGAGATCGCCTACAATTCCTGCAAGTGAGGAATGGAATGTTGTTTACCAGGTAGTTGGCCCGAAAGTTTATCGGAATGAGATTTTGACTTTAGCTCATAGTGTGCCTTTAGGTGGACATCAAGGGGTAAGGAAAACTGTGGACAAGATTTTAAAACATTTTTACTGGCCTGGACTAAGAAAAGATGTGGCGATGTTTTGTAAAACGTGCCATACTTGTCAAATTGTGGGTAAACCAAATCAAGTTACACCAGTAGCTCCATTACAACCTATTCCAGCATTTGGTGAACCATTTTCTAAAGTTATTGTAGATTGTGTTGGTCCATTACCAAAGACAAAAACTGGTTATCAGTATTTGTTGACTGTCATGTGTACTTCGTCTAGGTTTCCAGAGGCAGTACCACTTAGGAATATAAAAGCTAAAACTGTGACAAAGGCTCTTATAAAATTCTTTACTTATTTTGGATTACCTAAGGAAATACAAACTGATCAAGGCAGTAATTTTATGTCTGGATTGTTTCAACAGATAGTTTATAAATTGGGATCTAAGCAAATCACTTCATCTGCATATCATCCAGAATCGCAAGGTGCCTTGGAGAGGTTTCATTCTACCCTCAAGAATATGATTGGGACATATTGTGTGGAAAATTAAAGTGATTGGGATGAGGGTATAAACTTACTTTTATTTGCAGTAAGGGAATCGGTACAGGAATCTTTAGGTTTTAATCCATTTGAACTTGTGTTTGGGCATAGAGTTAGAGGACCTTTAGCTTTATTGAAAGAACAGTGGATTAGTAAGGAAGTACACACTAATTTGTTGGACTATGTTTTGAAATTTAAGGACAGGTTACATAAAGCTTGTAGCTTAGCCAAGGAAAATTTAAAGTTGGCTCAGGAGAAAATGAAAACTTGGTATGATAAAGAAGCTAGGATGAGGATGTTTAAGCCTGGAGATAAGGTGTTGGTTCTTTTCCCAGTGCAGACAAATCCTTTACAAGCTAGATTTCATGGTCCTTATGAAATTGTGTCTAGAATCAATGATGTGGATTACGTAATAAAAACTCCAGATCGTAGAAGGTCAACACAACTTTGCCATATAAATATGATTAAACCATATTTTAGGAAACAATCTGATACTGTGACTGTTGTGGTTAGTGAGAATGAGTTTGATTTAACTAGGAACATGATAGATGATTCATCTGACTTTCATTCTAAATCCAACATTGTTTCTGTTAGGTTACCAAATTCAACCATTCTGGAAAATATTGATGAGAAATTAGCACATTTACAGCTAGAGCAGAAACAACAGATGAAGGAATTAATTTTTAAGTATAAGGATTTGTTTCCAGATGTTCCGAGAAGGACTACTATAGCTTCACATGATGTAGATGTTGGAGATGCCAAACCTATCAAACAACATCCATATAGGATGAACATTGACAAATGTGAACTTGCTGAGAAAGAAATTAAATACATGTTAGAGAATGATATTATTAGACATTCTAACTCGAATTGGAGTTTGCCATGTGTTATGGTGCCAAAACCAGATGGTAGTATTAGGTTTTGTATGGACTATAGGAAGGTGAATGCTGTAACGAAAACAGATGCATATCCAATTCCTAGAGTAGATGATTGTGTAGATAAAGTTGGAAAAGCAAAGTTCCTTACAAAGATTGATTTATTGAAAGGGTATTGGTGTGTTCCATTAACGGACAGAGGTAGAGAGATTTCTGCATTTGTAACTCCATCTGGGTTATATGAGTATAATGTTCTTCCATTTGGGATGAAGAATGCCCCAGGTACTTTCCAGAGGATGATTAACTCTGTGATTCAGGGATTGAAAGATACTGATGCTTATATTGATGATTTAGTGACAGGAAATGATACTTGGGAAGCACACATGATTGCGGTGGAGAAATTGTTTGAAAGGCTTTCAAAAGCTAACTTAACTATTAATTTAGCTAAGAGTGAATTTGGATATGCCACTGTGACTTACCTTGGTTATGTTGTGGGTCAAGGTAAGGTAGCTCCTGTTCAAGCAAAAGTTTGGGCAATTTTAGAGATTCCCACTCCAACGGGGAAAAAAACTCTCAGAAGATTCTTGGGAATGGTAGGATATTATCGAAAATTTTGTAAGAATTGTGCTAATGTTACCCTTCCATTAACTAACCTTTTGCAGAAGAATGTGAAGTTTGTGTGGACAGTGCCTTGTCAAGAAGCATTTGAAAAATTGAAAATAATGATATGTCAACAACCTGTGCGTAAGGCACCTGACTTTGAAAAACCTTTTTCATTAGCTGTAGATGCTAGTGATGAGGCTGCGGGAGCAGTATTAATGCAAAGGAATGAGGGTGATGAGGTTGATCATCCAGTAGTTTACTTTTCTAAGAAATTTAATAAGCATCAAAGAAACTATTCGACAATAGAGAAAGAATTGTTATCTCTTGTTTTAGCTTTAGAATATTTTGAGGTATATGTTGGTACAACTCAAAAACCACTTATTGTTTACACTGATCATAATCCGTTAGTTTTTCTGAGTAAGATGAAAAACAAAAACAGAAGATTATTAAATTGGAGTTTGATGTTACAAGAATACAATATTGTGATAACTCATATTAAAGGTAAAGATAATGTGGTTGCTGATTGTCTATCTCAATGTTGAATGTACAATGTAATTATTTTTATGGAGTGGTTTTTTTATTGTAACACTCCTACTGTATTGTGAGTTGTAAGATGTTATGTGATGGTATTGTATATTGTGTATGTTATATAATTTATACATTTGTTTTTCTTGTAAGTAATTGTTAAAATTTTTGTTCTTGTCAGATCAAAAATGTTTTTTTTTGGAGGGAGGTGTTACATACCCGTGACACGTGACAGTGGTACCCTTGTCACGTGACTGGGGTTGAAGTTATACTGGACTTGAGGTAATGGTCTTGTGATGGTGGAGTGACGTCATTTTCCCGCCAGTAGAGATCATGTGACAGGTTTTTTTTACAGGTTATAAAAGGAAGACCCCACCCTGTGAGGTGGGGCAGTTCATGGCTGGATTTGCCATGTTGACTTCATGCCACTGCGTGATTTAATGTGATGATGCAGTTTAGTTGAAAGATGAAGTTTTATCTAATGCCTAAAGTTTAAAAGGTCATTGCCAGCAGTTTCTTTACAATACTGTTGGTTAAGAATCGGTGGAGAGTCAAGATCGGAGTTCGGGAGTTAAAGATCGAGGAGAATCGAATTTCGACGGTGAAACGGGTTCGACCTTATTTGATCCTTATTCGAAAGGAATTCGTTGACTGTTCTCGTGTTAATCTCTGCGGGATAACAGAAGATTGAGCACAGTGTGATAAAGGAAAGGTCAGTGCCTTTAAGCCATTTTGTTTCATAAATTCTTTGTGGGAAAAGTTCGACGCCGGGGATCGAAGCAAAGCGACGTGAAAGGGAATTTAAATCGTCTTAAAAAGTCTCTCCTTTTAAATGGACTGTGAGCATTTTGAACTTTTGGCAATACCACTTTTAAAGAACTGTTTTTGCAACATCGCTTTAAGAACTGTTTGAGCTGCATCGCTTTAAGAACTGTTTAAGCTGCCGCACAGCAGCTGATTTCCGGTTACGTTAGTGTTTGTTTACTTTTGGGGGGTTTGTTTTCAGTGTTTAATAAAAGTGTTATTTGTTATAAAAATCCTTGCCTAACTCACATATATTTATTGTTGCCTGAATACGTAACATCTGTCCTTGCTCGTATGAAGGTGGTTTTACCTATTTATGCAAGTACTTCTCTGACAATAGATGTATAACAGCCTGATGTAACATTGAATGGAAATACAAGATAACACTGATGCAGACATGTTTTATACATTTAACAAGGTGCTTTATTAATGCAACAGAGTTAGTCAGTTTTTCAATGTTCGTCGTCAGCCGGGTCAATCTGTCCGTGAACTCCCTGTCGGTTGCCTCCGTACGCTCCAGTATTTGTTTTTTTTTTAACTTTTAAGTACTCCTGCGCGAGAGCCAACAGATGTCCATCGTTTTAAGTTTTTCTAGTCTGTAACTACACAAACACACACTTTTACGGCGAGATTCAACATCAAACATGTCGCTTGTTTTCGGTAGATGTGTCCTGCGCATGTGCAGTAGGAGGAGATTCGCCGAAATCTCAGTTTCAATGTGGATAGAGATATTTTTTAAAACGCATAGTGTGGACGCCTATCGTTTTTACGTGAAACCGGTGTTTTCAAAATTATCAGGTCTAGTGTGGATGTAGCCTTAAAGTTGAGGTAGGGCAGGATACCAGCAGATCATCCTGCTCTTCGAATAGTTTAGTAAGAGTTTTACTCCAGTACACACGAACAAGAAATAATTTGCTAGTCTATTCAGTCTTTTCATGAAATTGATTAATACATCCCAAAACATTTCAACCTAGAATAAAGGGCACAGAAAGGTGAAAAAGGTGATTTGAATTCTCAGATGTTTTAAGGGAAAAAAATCAGTTCCAAATTGCTTAGATGATCAAAACCAGTTTGAGAAACAATTTTGACCATGATATCAGTCTCTCCTGGAGTGTTCCAACCAGACAGAGGGTCTGTTTTACAAAACCGAACATACTCTCTTTGTGAGCCAGCTCCCTGTTCCATAGACCCACCATTACCCAAGTACAGAATACCCTCCAAACTGGCTAAACCTAACTGATTATACACAAAAGTTGAAATGGTTTCCTCTTTCTCACACATTTATTTAGCCAAGGTGAAGCAGCTAAATATACATATTCTTTAAATTTTGTTCAAATCATCCCCATATCTAGACTTGTCTAAGGGTTAAGATTTAGCTCTTTGAATCTATCACGCTAATTAAACTAATTTAAACTGGATATTAATACTGTAATCTGTGTCTTTACCATAGCTTCAATATCATCTACTATGCAGAGAGATCAAAACTGGAAATATTTCTACCTGCAGCCTAGTCAAGCATTATTACAAGGACACAATATTATGATTTGTTCTGCACTGGATTCTCTTGTAAATATGTAATTTACTCGAGCATCTGTTGCAAAAAACCTTCCAAAAATCTGAGTTGTAGAACATCTTTATCCATGAGCTTTATCTCTTTTCCCTGTAGGGTACATATATGGAACATCTACCACAATAGACAGCCAAGAACTCAGTTTAACTTTTCAATTGAATGAAGGATTTTGGTTCTGTGACCCCAGTGCTCTCAATCCTTAGTCATCTCTCAGTGCAATGATGGAATTGCGATATTTTGATCCTTTCATTACTTCTCAGTGAAATAAAATACTTTTGCATTGAGTTCTTCAAAGCTACAGTTTCTTCATGTTTCTTACATGTTGAATTGATAGCAAACTCTGGCTTCACATCAATCCTTTTATTCTGCCTGAAGAGGCTTTTAGCCTCAATCCTTCAAAATGAAACACATTTCCTCCATTACTAAAAGTGTGTTCAAGCTCGTTGTTGCATATAGTAAATCCTTCCTTTGTTAACTGTACTTGCTATAAATCAGAAGGCTGTGCAACTCTTGCATGCACTTCTACTTGTGGAAAAGTACTCATCTTAACAGAATCCCTAGAAAGAGTGCCAGCAGAAGCTTCTCACCTGAGAGGGCAGCATTCTCTGGACTCTATTTCAGGGGTTCCCTGCTTTTTTTTTTAATGCCATGGACCTTTACCATTAACCAAGGGATCCATGGATCCCATCTTAGGAATCCCCGCTCTATTCAGAACAATTGACCTTTCCTCATTTTAATTTGATCATTGCTCAATCACATGATGAACTTTTTCTTTTGCTTTTGAATTTCAAATTAGCCGAATATACACATCTTTTTTCTTATATCTTCAGCCTATTGTTAATGTTCACATAATTACAAATGGCAAAAAAAAAATTCTAATTCCTAACTCTGAAGCAAAATTAGAAAAAGATCAAAATCACTCAGCAAGCCAGACAGCACCCAACCCATGGAGAGAGGAATAGAGAACAATGACCCTTCATCTGAATTCAAAACTCTCATCATTGTTAGCCAGGTTTTTCTTAAAACTTTATAACTTAACCTCTTTGGTATTTGCTTCTTTTTACAATTTTCAGCATTTTAAAATCCATGCTTACCACCACCTCAACAATATTTCCTGACATAGCTTATGTGGTCTGGTACTAGTTTCATTCTGGGTGTTGCCTTCTGCTCAATCTATTGATCCTTTATCCTGCTTTCATAATAATAACTTTTAAATAGTCATGCATACTGGCTTAGAATGATTACCAAGCCTGAAATTAGGTTTCTGAATGACTGCTTGCTTGCAGTCAACATTGATGCAACATGGAATAATGATTGTATGCTAATGTTATTTCATCTCCCACTTGTACTGAGTGACTAAGTAGAATTGTATTTGTTCTTGGGATATGGGCAAGGCAGAATGCTAGGTGTGACTGGAATGTAATGTATCAGAATAGCTCAGTGCTGGGTTCATTTTCTCAAACTAATTGGGAAAAACTTAAATTTTCACAAATGATGCAAAACAAGTGATATCAAAATCCACAGAAGCAAAAAGAAAAACAGGCTGGAGTGTATAATGGATGGATAAACCTGTATCACTGAATTAACTATCACTCTTTGTGCTTTATTACGACTGTCTTTCGTTATCATTTTTCTAGTTACTCCAATTTCATGGCCAGTTTGCTCCATTTCACAACCTACCAGGATGGAATCTGAATCCTCAGACTCTGAGTCTCAGTACAATACCATTACCCATACTATATACACCTGGTATTTTCTCAACTTAGACATTAACCACAGTGAGACAATATAGATACTGGCAGCTTAGAAGTCTTGGATGTTTTCCAAAAATAATCAGGAAAACCCCTTATACAGTGGATTCCAGTTAATTGGGCCACCAGTAATCAGAGAAGCTGCTTATTTGGGCCAGAATTCCTTTAATTTATTTGGCACACTATGTCACTTAATTGAGGCAGGAGACTGTCACCTGTATTTGTGTGGCTGTTAGACACTACACTGTGCTTAGAATGAACAACTTTTAAATAGCATCAGTTGCGTGTGTTTGTGTTCTAAAAGAAGTGACTTTTGTCACTGATAGTTGGCAAGAAATAAGTAGTAAGACAATTCCAAACTGTTTTGTTCACTGCAATTTCAATCATTCAGGCTTGGAGATGCCAGAAATGGCCAGGAGTGAAAACGAAACAATTTTACTATTTTAACAAGTTAGAAACTACAAAGAATTTGGAGGTATTCACAATCATCTTGTATTTTTCAATGGAATAAAAATTTGGAAGATGCAATCTTCATAAACATTGTATAGAAGTAATTCATTATTGACATTAAAGTTTGCGCTGATTTTGTTCATTTACAGTCAATCAAAAGAGCATGGCAGTGCATCCATTGATAACTATAAGAAACTAATATAGATTTATAGTACTGTAGTAACATTGATAGTGTTCTAATTTGCTCTTTAGTTCATTTAATTACATCATTCATTGCTCAGTTAAGGTATTCTTAAGTTTTTTGTAGTTTGGGGGGGGCAGTGAGGTGGAATGGTGATAGACTCTCACCACCTATAAAATGCTCCCTATACCATACATCTCAAAGAGCAGTTGACAAACAAGTCCAGCTCCTGATGTGTGGCTGAGCTACAAAGCCTGGTAGAATAGTTTTTGTTGACAGGAAAAGAGACCATAACACCATAAGGTATAGAAGCAGAAGTAGGCCATTTGGCGCAGTGAGTCTGCTCTGCCATTCAATCGTGGGTTGACTAACTCTTCCAGTATTCCCCAATCCCTTGCTTTCACCCCATACCCTTTGATACCCTTAAGACAAAGGCAGATTACTGGCATCTTAAAGCCAGTTGCTTTGGCCAGATGGGGCTCAACAGTCATGGTTGGTAGCTTACCTAGAAGAAGGAAATCTCTGATCTCAAACCTCCACTGCCTTGTGGACATATCCCCTAATGGGGAAGGCTTGGGGTGTAAACCCTGAGGAAATATCTGGAGCTGGAGTCCCTAAAGTAGTCAATGTTAATTAAGTTCAATGTTGACTAGCAATTCCTACAATGTAGCTGGTGCCAAACTGTATCGATCTCTGCTGTCCCTTTGAATTCATCAGCTGTGTGGAGAGGGGGAGCCTGTTGCATGGCTTGCATATCGACAGCTAGGATGCAACATTCAGGGTCGACCCTGGCCAACGGAGTGCCCGCTACTCAGTTAAACAGTAGCTTTTCCTTTTGCTTATACTTTTTTTAACTCTTTCCATGAAACTTCAGCTAATCGGGGCAGCCACTTAACTGGGCCAAAATGTACTGATCCCGATGTGTCCGAATTAACTGGAATCCACTACATTCCCACTCTTTTTAATACAAGGCAATAAAGTGGTTTATTAAAACTACCTATGTCCTACCAAAGATATTGTGTTTATAGAATCTACAAACTTTGTTTGATGGATTGATACTATTAAATATGCTTTGCGGTTGTAAAAGTAAAATTAGTCTCTTGTGTGATTTGGAAATGATAACTACCACCCTTTCAAACTAATACATGATCCAGTCTAATAAAACTGTGCTTGACACTACTGGCCTACGGCAAATAGGAATGGTAATAAATATTGTCTTAACAGCATTAGACACACAAGCTGCACTAATAAAAGTTAAGCAAGATACATTCATTTTGTCACTGCAGCAATTATACTCAACACTAGGAATGGTGTCAAAATATTGCAGAATAATTAGTAAATAGTTAGTCCAAACTAAATTTGAGGCATTTTCTATGAACAAATTTCACTAATTTGTAGTTTAAATAGTCCATGTTTGCATGCAGCAAGATGCAGATAGCATTCAAACATGGAGTAAGTAGCAAGTAACATTTTTGCCACAAGCAATGATTATCTTCAAAAAGAGGTCTAATTATCTATCCTTAAAATTCACGAGTTGTGAATCATTAATATCCTAGAATGACCTTCAATCATAAACTTAAGCAGAACAGCCGCATAAAAAACTATGTCAACAAGAATGTTCAAAGGCTGCTTATCATATGGATATTGACTCATTTCCAGAATGCTTGAAAGCCTGTCCTGTACCTACAAAGCAAGTCCATGGTGTAAGAGAATACTTCACACATTTCCAATATTCAGGAATGACTACATCTATAAAAAGCAGTCCAGTGATTAACATTGAACTTACCATTCCATTCATCACAGTCAACCACAGTTACGGAATGTATCAACTAAAAGATGCACCAATGCTACTCAAGAGACGACTTCAAAAACATCTTCCAAACTCCTGACCTCTAGTACCAAGATCAAAAATGGGCTAGAGGCACATACAGCGACAACACCCGCTGGTTGCCCTCTAAACCAAATCATGATCTTTCTGCTCATGAAACATATACGTATTGTCACTGGATCTAAATTTTGAAATTACCTGGTTCATAGGTAGTAAATATTAAAAATAAGGAGATTTTTCTCTCATTGTGATTAAATGAGTGAAAGATAGGTGTGGACACAATCCAAAGCAGCTACACCAGTTGTCACAGTAACAGAATTCTGAAATGAAATCCAAGTTTGCCAAGCTGAATGAGTTACTTAATGCGACGTGTGCCATAAGATTAATTTCACACAGTCATTTCAGTGGCAGTGCCATTGGCATCTCTGCTTTGTGAGAATGGATCCAGCTGTTATTTTTATCCATTTGGAAATGATGGGTCAATATAAGGAGGCGGAGACTCAGCTATTAGTCTAATTTCACATCCCTGACTTTTGCAGCATGCTACGGGCACATCATCTACCAACCTAAACTACAACATACACTCAGTGACTCTTAGCTTTGAAGACGACTTCTGGAATGTGCAGGAAAGAAACACAGTTTAGCTGGGGGAGAAAGAATATAATCTAGAAGCATGGTTACAGAGAGTGTACCATCTAGGGTAAAAGTACATCAGAGTATCAGAAAGCTTATGGAGGTTGCACAGATATGATCTGGTATGGTACTTGAGAGACTTGTCCACGAGAATGCTAATCATCTACTGAGTAACAAGAAAACGGTGGATGGTTTGAAGAATCCTCAGAAGTTTCCGACAATCTTCTGGCAAAGTTACAAGAGACTGGAAAAACACATTTCCCAACTCCCTTCCGTGCCTATCCCACACACATCACATACAAAGAAATTTCTCCCTGTGGAGAGTACTATCTATACATCATCAGAGCAATATGGCTTTATGCGTCAAAACAAGTTTTTTGAAAATGAAATTGTTAAGCCTCAGCTAGAGGATTGTGTTCATTTCCAGGCATCACACTTTAATGAGGGATAAAAGGCTGTATGGAGAAAGCAATAAAGGCTTCCTAGAATAGCAACAGGGATGAGAGACTCGAGAGACTAAAAAAAAATGGGAAGCTATGAAGTTTCAGCAGTTTTTGATGGAGGTGTTCAAAATCATGACTACTGAAAGGAATAGTGGAAGCAGAAGAGTAAATAGAAGATAGAGATACAAGGTACTTGATAAAAGAATGAAAGGCAACAAGAAAAAGCATTATTTTATGAAGCAAGTTATTATAACCTGGAATGAATAGTCTGAGGTGGCAACGGTAATTAATTCAATCTTATCTTTTCAAAGAGAAATGGATAAATAGTTTAATGGAATATATGCAGTGTTTTGGGGGAAAGCAGGAGAATGGGACTACTTAAATGGCTTGACCAAAGAGTTAAAAAAAATTGAATGGTGCCCTTTTATGCAGTGTCACTCTGAGAATCAGGTCCAACAGAACTAGTATCATTTTCAGAAACATGTCAAACAAAGCTCAACACTAATCTTTCACTGAGAAACATAGACAGACAAGATGGAGGCATGAAAGAAAACTTTATACCTGGAATCGGTTCAGAATTAGACAAGGCTGCAGAGGTGTTGTTGACGATAATTCCAGCATGCACACAAGGCAAAGGATTATAAAACAGAAGAAGGAGTGCAAAATGCCCGCTCTTGAAGTTCACCAGATTGCAGTTTCCCAGACAACCGGAGAATGAATATTACAATTGGCTTTTAAAATGATGAAAAATTGTGAAAATTGTGAGCATTGTTATCCGTGAACTTTTCTACAATATCACGTAGTGTCAGAGAGTCATGAAGTTATACATCACGGAAAGTTTGTTGAGCCCTACTTGTCTATGTTGATCAAGGTATCGCCCTTGCCTGCATTTGGCCATAGGCCTCTAAATCTTTCCCATCCATATAGTTGTCCAAATATCTTGTAAATACCGTAATTTTGCCCACTTCTACCACTTCCTTTGGCAGCTCTTTCCATTCATTCAATATTCTATGCTTCAAAGCTATATTTAATGTCAGAGAAATGTATACAATATACATCTTGAAATTCTTTTTCTTCGCAACCATCCACAAAAACAGACGAGTGCCCCAAGGAATGAATGAGTGTTAAATGTTAGAACCCAAAGCACCCCCCAAGCTCCCCCTCCCACATGTAAGCAGCAGCAAAGCAGCGAACCCCCCCCCCCCACCAGCAAAAAAAAAAGCATCGGCCCCCCCCCACCGAGCACTCAAGTTTGCAGGAAACATCATCAAAGACACAGACTTGCAGTACCCCAAAGATCCAGTAATTCGACATACCACAGGCTCTCTCTCTCTCCCTAATAAGAGAAAAACTGGTGTCCCCATTTCGTAGCAAGAGGGGAGACATAACAAACAACTCGCGGATTTTTGATGTTAAAAGTCTGCTACGTCACTTTTTCTGAGCTCTGTGCCCAAAGAACTCTGGTCTCTGGGCCCACAGCCAGCAGCCATCGTCCGTGCGCTCCCACGACACATCAGGCAATGACACTGACCTCGAGTTTGCCCGCCCCCACAGCCACAAAATCCCAAAACTCCAAAGGCAACCAATCTTCTAGGCCGTGTCCTTGGTATATCAAATAATGGCCAGTTGTGAGATGCCGAGAGCGGGTCCCATTCCCGCAAAGAACCAAAGTCAACTGAACTCCAAGTCAGGGTCTTCAAAAGAACCCTGAAAGGGAAAAATAGAGATATTAAAGATAGAAATAGAGCTGTTTCCGAAGATGCAAGCAAGCAAAGGAGTCGTCATTAAGCGCCATCGTCTCCTAAGCTCCACCCCCTTATGTGTGGAAAAACTTGTCTCTCTCGTACCCAAAGTGTTTCTCCTTACATTTTAAACTAATGTCTTCCAGTTTTAAACACTCCTACTTTAAGAAAAAGACTGTGACAATCCATCTTATCTATCTGCCCCCATGATTTTATGAACCTCAGCCTCTTTAATTTCAAGTAAAGCAGCTTCTCCAATATTTACCCAAGTCTCATGCCTTCCAGTCCTGTCAATACCTTGTTAACCTTTTCAGCATCCTCTCTAGCAGAATCACATCTTTCCCTTAGTATGACAACCAGAACTCAGGTACGGACTCACTAACGTCTTCAGCAGGGGTAACATGTCAACCCAGCTCCTGAACACAGTGTCTCAATCAATGGGGACACACATGCCATGCATACTCAATTCCTTTCCCACCTGCTGCACCACTTTCACTTTCTGCCCTAGGTTTCTCACTCTACCACACTCCACAGAGCCCTGTCATTCTCTACATATGTCTTGCCCTGGTTTAACTTCCCAAAATATATCAATTTGTACTTATTCAAATTAAATTCCATCTGCCATCCCTTGGCCCATTTTTCCAGTTGATCTAGATCCCATTGTAGCCTTAGACAACTTTCTTTACTGTCTATCACTCCACAAATTCAGGTGTCATTTGCAAACTTACTAATTATACCACCTACATTCTCATCCAACTTATTAATCTATGTGCCAAACACTAATGGATCCAGCACCAATCCCTGTGGCATACCACTGGACATAGGCCTCCAATCTGGGAAAAAACCTCACTTTTATTACCCTCTGCCTCCTTTCCCAAAGTCAATTTTGCATACAGTTGGCTAACTCTCCCTGGATCCCATTTGATCTAAACTTCCAAACTAGCCTACCATGTGATACTTGGTCAAAAACCTTGCTGAGATCAATGTCCTTTGCATTGAATTAAGTAGTTCATGAATTATTGCACTTGTACTGACAGAGTTTCCATGGATAGCAACATAGTTATTTTCTTTTACAAAACTTCAAGTATTTTTTGGGTACAAACTGTTCTTATTATTAAAAGATGTTAATTAGCTTATAGGCCACTTCCATCAATCATGTGCTATTTGTGTTTCTCACTCTCTACAAGGAGTGCACAGTTATTCCCTTGGCTATCTGAGTAGACTGCACCAAAACTTACACTAAATAATTACTAACAGAGGAAAAAAAACTTTCTGGTTTATTAGCAGTGCTGGAATTATAAACTAAATAGGCATATGTCTTTTAATTCCCATGTAAAGTTGTTTTGGGATTTTTCAGTAAACTTAACATTTCAAGAATTATGATCCAGAGGTTGACAGGGTTGGCCAACCTCTGTTTTTTTCATCACTATTTTTTCAGCTATTGAGCTGACAAGCTCCCATCTCCCAGGTTCTTCAAAATTCCAAACCAGAATCTCTTAAGTACCCACCAACATGTCAGGATATCCCTTTTCACCCCACATATCAATTCCCTGAAGGATCCATGCTAAAGCCAATGCTTTCAGTTAAAAATAAGAGTAAATCTGCAGATGCTGGAAATCCAAGCAACACACACAAAATGCTGGAGGAACTCAGCAGGCCAGGTAGCATCTAAGAAAAAGAGTAAACAGTCAAAATTACAGGCCAAAACCCTTCCTGACATAGATGCTGCCTAGCCTGTTGAGTTCCTCCAGCATTTTGTGTGTGTTGCTTTCAGTTAAAATATTCCTTTTTTGTGTTTAAGGTTAAAAATGGAGAATAATACCAAAGAGGATGCAATATATGTCATTCCAATCTACTAGCTTCTCGCCATACTCCAGCCAGACAAAGGATTACTGCCTTTAAATCATTCATATTACTTAGAATAATGTTATTAATAAACAGCCTACAGCCAGATTTTCACAACCAGTAGAATTTTTCCTGCACCTTCTGCCACGATGTGAAAACAACAGCTGGCACATCTGTAATATTGTTTGTGTTGAGAGTTGACTGTGTTGAACCATAGAACAATTAGAAGGAAAACAGAGCTCAAGTTGAAGAAAGAAAGGTCAGAGAAAGTTTAAACAACATACACAAAATGCTGGTGGAACACAGCAGGCCAGGCAGCATCTATAAGGAGAAGCACTGTCGATGTTTCGGGCCGAGACCCTTTGTCAGGACTAACTGAAAGGAAAGATAGTAAGAGATTTGAAAGTTTATCACTTCAGATTTTAACAGCTTTTATTAAATTTTGATCAAATTAAATGTTATAAATGAAGTTACAATGGCAGTATCATGGTACCAGTGATGTAACTGTGCTCTCCCCCTTGCTGATCAAAGCTTGGCAGAGCATGCATTATGGAAATTTGCTCCAGCAGCCTCTGTGTCTAAGGTTGATGACTGTCATTACAGTGATTGTTATTGTACACATGGGGTGTAATGATTGAAAGAAAAACTGTAAAGGATCAAAATCTAAATGTACATAGCTATTGATTGAGTTAAATGGTTCAACAAGAACATACATTTTTGCTTAATAACCCCAACAGCAAGCTTCTCCACAAAAATATAATAAATAACAATAACACCACAACCTTTGCAGCAGCTACACCTCCTACTTTCCCTTTCAACCAACAAGGACCAGCTGTGAAGCGCTAGAGTCAGCCTCAGGATGTGAAAGACGCTTATATACTGTATATGTTCATGTTCTTATTGTGGCTGTGCCTGAGGGAAACTCAGAAACTCTGACTATTCAACACTAAGGAATCCAGTCTATTACTGGTTAAAATGCACACAAACTGCTCCTTGTAATCAATAGCAATTCAAGCGAGATCTTCATGCTTCAGTTGATGCCAGAAATAATAACATTGTTAGCAGAAGACATTCTGTGATCCCACAGCAAACTAGAAGATATGCTGTTTTGTGGCAGCAGAATTGATAATTATGTCATGTCGGATGTAAAGTGAATGTAAAGTTGTTGAGTTACTGGACTAATCAAGTAGTCATGTAACTCAACAACTTCAGGTTACTGTTGAACTAATTATTATTGGACTAATAATCCAAGCTGTTGCTCTAAAAAACCAGGAGACACCCCACCATGACGGCTGTGGAATTTAAATTCAGTTAATTAATTTACATTTAGAATTTAAAAAGCTATTATCAGGAAATTGCTTGTGAAACCACAGAATTGAATTAATGAAGTAATGTAAAATATGTATCTGGTTTACTAATTTGCTTTAGGGAGAAATATCTATTCTACCCACCACTGCAAAGATGGCTTTACTCAGAGATAGCAGTTCTGTGACTCAGTTGATCAAAATCTCTGTTAAAAAAAACTCTCCAATTAGAACAAATACAGACACACCATCCAGAGTCGTCAAGGCATGGGGCATGATAAAAACACACACTGCCTAATAAACCTGAACTCTCTTTCTCACTAACAGCTGAAGATACTCAAAATTTTAGAGACCCGTCCCACAGTTTCATCAAGCAACTGATTAATGTACTTACACTTACATAATGATATCTGTTAGATGACTTCCCAAACTGCTCCATTATGATCCTGGTCTATCATCCAGGCAGACTCAATAATGTTACAGTCGTGTGTTATAAGAATGGCATAGGGCAAGGCCGTGCACAGGAGTGGGCCAATCGTTAATCATACTGAGAAAATACACTCAGTGGCCACTTTAATAGGTACCTCCTGCACCTAAATAGATGCTTGCGGTCACTTACAGCTTTAGCCCATCCACTTCAAGATTCAACATGTTGTGCATTTGGAGATGGTCTTCTACACACCACTGTTGGAACACAAGGTTATCTGAGTTACCGTAGCCTTCTTGTCAGCTTGAACTAATCTGGCCCCTCTCGTTAACGAGATGTTTTTGTACACAGAACTATTCTCTTTAAACTCTAGAGATTGCTGCGAGTGAAAATTCCAGAACAAGAGTGTATGAGATACTCAAGCCACCTCATCTGGCATCAACAATCATTCCACAGTCAAAGTCACTTATATCACATTTCTTCCCCATTCTGATATTTGGTTTGAACAACAACTGAAACTCTTGATCATGCCTTCATGCTTTTATGCATTGAGTTGCTGCCATATAATTGGCAGATTATATATATGCATTAATGAGCAGGTGTACAGGTGCATGTAATAAAATAACTACTCAGTTTATCTAGACAGCTCATCATTGTTTGAAGTGTTCCTTCAAAACAGCCAAAATTAAATAGGTCTCCATAACAACTGGAATCAGGAAGAAAATAAGCAAAGATGTCTTTAACTGATTGCCATGACTTATTCTGCTTCAACTGAAGAATCAGTACTCTTCTATAATGGAAGAAGGGTCAAGGTTGCACATAGGGCAATAGATTCCAACATTCATAACCATTACAGCAGCACCAATAACTGAACTACCCAGGATCTGAACGACTTACCTGACAAATGGGATGGCTACAGATGGTAGGAAACTCATCCTCGGACATCATGGTGGCATAGTGATTGATGTAATCCTATTACAGTGCCAGCTGTAAGACCAGCGTTCAATCCCCACCGCTGACTGTAATCAGTTTGTATATTCTCCCTGTGACCCTGTGGGTTTCCTTCAGGTGTTCTGCTTTTCTCCACATTTCAAAGATTTACAGTCAGGGTTAACAAGTAGTGGGCATGCTATATTGGCATTAGAAGTGTTGGGAAATGTGCAGGCTGCCCAACACAATCCTCACTCATTTGATTTGACGCAAATGACACAATAGAACCTAGAAGTTTAAGATCTGAGTTGAATGGGTAATAACAGAGTTCAGGTGTGGGGTAGAGAAGAGAGAGGGATTAGAAGCCCTGGAGTTGGCAGTGCACAGGAGTGATAATGTTGATAGGTCATTATGGTGGCATAGTGATTGATGTAACCCTATTACAGTAAGATGTATCGGAGCTGAGTGCACTGAATACGATAGCATTGAGAGGGAGCTGGGAGGCAGTAACTGTTAATTCATTGATGTACAGTAGGGCAGAAGAGAAAACATACAGGTCACAGTTCCCATGATTAAGCATTGCATTCATATAATGCAGTTAATTCTGAGTTTGAAAAAAGATCCGATATTGCACATCCAGTATTAAAATTAACTAAAAAATATCGCAGCTGTGGAGTAGAATGCAAAGTCAAACATTTGTAACTTGGCAAATTTTAAAAGTTGAATATTTCCCATCTAACTTGTTCAGGTAAAAGTAATTTACCTCTTAACCAAAGATTTTAACTTTGAGACTTAACTTACTCTTCTTTAATCTAGAAAGCTGATGACAACCATCTTATTAAAATTGTTCAACATGGTGGACTTGTTTTAGCTGCTATTGATTCTTTTCATTGTAAGTTCATATTGAAAATCTTCTCCAAATTATGGAATTGACTGCCACCTACTGTCATGGAGTATTAGTCTCCTCCATTCATGGCAGACATGGCTCTCTGGCTGTATCAGCTACACATCTGTAGTCAGGACATTGGCTTTACATGTCAGAACTTATTTCAATGCTCATACTGCAGAATTTTTTAAAGAGTTCATATTTCATTTCCAAGGGCAAATCACTATTTATCTCAGTGCTCTCAGAGCCCACCTTGGTGTTCATACATATAAATCAGTGGGCATAATGAAGACCAATCCTATACTAGAGATAGCCTGAAATAGACATAAAGAAATTATGACTGTGAGAGTTCTATGGTATCATGTAGCCCAACTCAAGTAACATTAGGCATCATATATTAGATTATATCACACTAGTAAAGGAAACTCAGTCAGTACTTTGGAAAAGTTTCAAATACAGAGGGAGCCAATCTACAATTCTCTATATCCTGTTATTTCAATCTGGGGTGCGTCACAACCTATTGACCGAAAATCTTCCAGAATATCATCCTTTCAGCAAAAAGTAAACAATCCCACAGCTTCATATGCACAAAGCCGCTGGAAGCCATGGGCTAAGTGGTGGCCTTCAACCCAGAAACTTTTATGAATCCATAATGTGACCAATGAGGACTTTTGAGATTTTTCAACTTATGACTTAAATGGAAAAAGACATGAGATGCAAGACTCATTGAACAGCTGCTTGTCAAGCCAAATGCACCAAATGGCCAATTTCTTTTGCAAAATAATCTGCCTCCAGAGCACAACAGAAATCATTGTCCAGAAGCTCTCCATGCACTAGAAGAAAGTATATTAAACACAAACATAATCATAACTGAAATATAAATTCATTCTTACTTGCTGCTGCACTTTGCCATTTTGGCACATAGCAAACAAAATCTCAGCTGTCAAAAGATCAAGCAAAGCAATTGACTTCTGTGGTGAACCTTATAGATGGCTGGAGGGCCATGTGCAATAATGTTCATACTAGAGCCAACTATATATGCTTGGGAAAATGTCTGTCTTTTCAGATACTCATGAGTCCTTCATTTTCCTTCATGGAGTAAAACTGGTTCATTAGTTTTATGGTAATTGAACTCCTCTCTGAACTCATATGGCTGTAATGTCCTCATCCTCTGAACCTTCTACATTGTCCCAAATCCATCAGTGGCCACTCCATCATTACTAGTGTGTGTCCTCACATCGTCCCTTTACCATATTCACTAGCCACAGAACTGCTCTGTAGCACCAGTTGTATGTGCAATACCGGTTTCATTAAGTTGACCAATGCATACAAACACATTTGTTACTTGAGTCATACCAGCCATCTTAAAGAAGACAGTGGTGAATACAAAAATACACAGAGTAGATGGATTTTGGCATTGGATTAGTGCACTGTGTTGATTGAGGAACAATACTACCAAAATTGGAGTTCAGCAATTTATTTGACAGACTCGTTACCTCACATAGCTGAATTTTCCACCAGCACTTTTTAAAGGAATCAAGTACAAACATGTTATCTTTTAATTGAAATTTACTAGCTGCTATATTAATTTTTTCAAAATTTCTACGTCGCAGAAGTCTACTCTGAGTAGAGTGGCAGAATACTGAAGAATCTTGTCCTCACTTCAAGCATTTGCACAAACAAGTAACTCCCAGAAATGGGTACACTTGTAATTTCCACTTGGAGAGCTGCATGCCCGAGAGAGAAGCCTTTTAGGAAGAAGCCATATCCACTTAAGATACTTAGAAGCAATTCACAAAGCAAGGAGCAAACTTGGAAGATGTTTATCAGTATGGTATCCTTACTGATACAACATCTGCAGCAGCCACAAATCAGGGAGGCCTAAGAACAGCTTTGTCACTAGCTGCTGAGGCTGTGGTCACAAATGATTAAGCATCCATTTCCTTATTCAGGCTGGTTTGGAGATAATTGCAGCTACGCATTAATGCTGCACATTAAAACGGTTCTTTGAAGCAGTTCTCCAAAAAAAAAAACAAATTTCTGGAGAGCAACAGATGATATAAGCATAAAGCTTGATGAAAATACAGGCCTTCCCATCGTTGACCGTGCACACTTGTTTTGAGCATGAAACATTTCAGCTCAGAGATATGCTATGATAGAAGATTATTTCATTGCTTTCCCATCGAGTTGATGTATAACCACATATAATCTGTCATCCGTAGCAACCAATTATCGTGCTTTCGTACTGCAGCATTCCATCGTGCCAGCTATATTTATACCACCCTGCCAAATCAAAGGGTGGCTCTGAGTAACAAGTGATATCCACTGACTACTTTGGTATCATCTCGGGTATTAGTACAATTCCCCTTTTAAAAACGCAAGTCGAGAAAATAATCACTGCTCTAGAGCTGTTTAAAAGGGACAGCTTGGAATGGGTAAATCATATCTGAATTAGAATAAGAAGCAGGTTTATTATCAGTAATATATATCATGCAATTCATTGTTTTGTTTCAACAGTACAGTGCGATACATAAAATAAACTATAAATTTCAATAAGAAACATATAGAAAAAAATACGTAAGTAGTACAAAAAGAAGAAAAATAGTGAGGTAGCTTTCACAGGTTTATTGTCTGCTCAGAAATCTGTTAACAGAGGAGATGGGTCTACAGTTTATAAGATCAGTATATTTTCCATTAAAATTGGATTGCACAGTGCATAAAAACACTTTAGTGATACAAAATCCAATTCTAGGCAACTAGTAAGCATTAACTAAAGCAGGTTAGCTTTAAGTGTACTAGCTATTCACAAATCTGGGCCTCTGGCTGAGCCAATAAGCCAAAGAATAACAAAGTTAGCCCTGGCTGCCAGCTGAGGACATTATAATGAGTAGGCACCATGAATTTAGTGCGCCATCTGCACTGGTTTAATGAGATATGGATAAATCGTGCATAACAATCCTTATATCCCTTTCTTGGGCTCTATCCAATATGCTCTCACTGACCCTCAGCAATGAAAAACAAGCAAACATGTTTTAATTTGATTGAATGGTGTTGGAAAATTGCTGGATGCATTTTTCACTTAGCCACATTACATAAAAATTGTTAATTTCTTGCTTCAGTAATATTTGTGAATTCTTCTTTGAAGTTTTAGTTCCAGGATGATATTCAATTATAAGACCACAAGACATGGGAACAGAATTAAGCCATTTGGATATCGTCAATTCAAGGCCACCATTCAATGGTAGCTGATTTATTTTTTCAACCCTATTATCCTCCTCCTCCCCATAATTTTGACCCCCTTACCAATTAAATAACTATCAACCTCCACTTTAAATTTGTCCATTGACTTGGCCTCCATGGCATCATCTCTGGCAATGAATTCCACAGATTCTTCACTCTCTAGCTACATAAATTCTCATCTGTGTTCTAAAAGGACACACTTCTATTCTGGTCCCAGAGTCTCCCACTATTTGAAACATCGTCTCCATATCCACTCTATCTGGGCCTTTTAATATTCAGTACACTTCTATAGGATGTCCCCCTTATTCTTCTAAGCTCAAGCAAACACAGTCCCAGAACTATCAGATGTTCCTTTGCATCATCAACAAATTGGACCACAAAGCCATTCATTCCAATTATTAACGCATAACATGAAAAATAGTGGACCCAACACTAACCCCTGCAGAACACCACTAGGTACTGGCAGCTAATGAGAATTTCTACAAAATGTATTTACCTCATACTTTGACGAAAGGTATGGTCCCAATGAGGATCAACTTTGCCCTCTACTGTTATGCAACTGCAAAACTCTGTTACCAGCTTAGTGCAAAAATGAGGGTCAATTGTAATGAATGGGTAACAAATCACCTCTAAATGGTTAAGAAATGATGCATTCCTGAAATAACTGTCTAAATTGTCTATGTGATGGACTGATGTTATAGGATTATTCTATCCTGTTCATTACTTACAGTCAACATTAAATTGGTGCTGACGGCTGCTTAATTTGTTGCTGTGCTCACGCAGCACTATCCAAGGTTCTCACAGCCTGCATGAACTAACAGAAACAAATATCATCTGTAGCTAACTTAAAGTCTAACACTTTAAGTTTGAACAGGAGAATAAGCATCCTTGCATTCACAGAGAAACAATGCCCAGAATATGTACAAGAGGCAATCAGAAGAAGCAACAACTTGGGTTCATTGTTAAAGAGCAGGAAAAAGTTTAGCTATATCAAATGAGGTGTCAAAGTGTATAAATTCATCTTCAAATGTCACTTCTTCTACTACTAGGTTTGTCAAATGTCCTGATCCACAAAATTTGGTTATTTTCTGAGGAGGAGATAGACAGGAGCTGCAGGGGGTAATCACTGATAAGTTGCAGGAATCATATACTTGGATGACTGTCGGGGGAGAGAGAAGAAATGGGCAGCTGGTGCAGAGTACCGCTGTGGCCATTCACCTCAATAATAAATATACCGCTTTGGATACTGTTGGAGGAAACGACAACCTACTGGGGGAAGCTGCAGCGATTGAGCCTCTGACACTGAGCCAGGTGCTGTTTCAAATAGTGAGGGAGTCTAGAACCAGAGGACACAACCTCACAATAGAGGGACGTCCATTTAGAACTGAGATGTAAAGGAATTTCCTTTGCCAGAAGGTGGTGAATCTGTGGAATTCATTACCACAGACGGCAGTGGAGGCCTGGTCATTGAGTGTATTTAAGGCAGAGGTTGATAGTTTCTTGATAAATCAATGTGTGAAAGGTTATGGTGAGAAGACAGGAGAATGGGGATGAGAGGGAAATGGATCAGCCATAATGAAATAGTGGAGCAGACTCAATGGGCTGAATAGCCTAATCCCACTCCAAAGTCTTATGGTCTTTTCAAGATCCCCAATTTCAATGGTCTGAATGTTGGCAGCCATGTGTTTAACTACTAAAACTCCAAAAAATATTCCCAAAAGCTTTAGGTCACTCGCTTTTGCTTTCATCTTTGTTTCTAGCAGTACCTTTCATCTTTTTTCATATGCCCTGTGCATTAAATTTTAGATTACAATATTCATGTAAAGGGCTTTGAAACATTTAACGACTTTAAAAGTGCTTTAGAGATACAAACTATTGTTCTTAATGGTGAGGTCCATTCAAGGTATGGTAGGAACTTTTGAGATACAATCCTCATATTAAGCAGAGTTAGGATGTACAACAGAATAAACGCCATTTTTCTGATAATGCACTGGGAATATTGGAACAAGATAAGAGAAGTAAGGACATCCTCTCTCAGTGGGGGGGGGGGGGGGGTTGTGTCAAACTGGCTCCATCTTAGCTCCAGTCACCACTGAAATTCTAGCCACCCGCCACAATCCCTCATTCACAAGTACATTGTGACTGCAGTTCCATAAACAAAGACAAGATATATCACAACAGCTCACCAAGTCAACTTCAATGGCACCTTCCAAACATGTAGTTTCAAACAAGCCCAAGGGCACTAGGCACATGGGAACAACACTACCTCACAGTTCCTTTCCAAATACAAAAGGTCCTAACTCCATTGTGAAAAGGCTATGATGAGGTTTGGAGCCCAGAAGGTCTGGAAAAACCCAAACTGACCATTAGAGATTAGATTATTGGCCAGTAAATTCCACATACTAGAATAGTCATTGGCAGCTTCTATTACCTTGTTGATGATTGAGAGTAGTCTGGTGGGGAAGTAATCAACAGGACTGCACATGCAAAGTGGCAGTTCTGGACCAAACTTGAGTCACTGGGAGATGCTCAGCAGCAGGGGCAGGGCTTAAATGCTATTATCCCTTACAAAGTGAAACCAAGCAACATAGGTGACAACAAGGCTTCACTCCCAGATCAGCTCAATGCCTTCTATGCTCGCTTTGACTGTGGAGAAATCTTCATGAACTGCCAAGATCCCCAGTGACCTTGTGATTTCAGTTTGCAAGGCTGAAATGGGAGCCTCCTACGGGAGGGCAAAACACTAAGCATCCGGCCCAGGTGGGGCATTGGCCGAGTACTAAACATCTGTGCAGATCAACTTACTGGAGTGTTCATCAAGATCTTTAAACTCTGGCTGCATCAGTCTGAGTTACTCACCTGCTTCAAGCAGGCTTCAATTATACTAGTGGCCAAAAAGAACGTGGTAACCTGCATCAATGACTATCATCCGGTAGCACTTACATCCACAGTGATAAAGTGCTTTGGGAGGTTGGTGATGAAACAACTCCTGTCTGAGATGTGACTTGGATCCACTCCAATTTGCCCAACTGCAAAATAGATTGACAGCAGATGCCATTTCATTGGCTCTTTACTCAATCCTGGAACATCTAGGCAGCCAAGATACTTACATGAAAATCCTCTTTATCGACTACAGCCCGACATTCACAATTATTATCCCCTCAATACTAATCAATAAGCTTCCAGACCTTGGCCTTGTGCAATTGGATCCTTAATTTCCTCACTTGCAGAGCCCTGTCGGTTCAAATTGGCAATGACATCTCCTCCACAATCTCCATCTGTACAGGGGTACCACAATGCTGTGTGCTTAGGCCCCTGCTCTACTCACTTTATTCTTATGACTGGGAGGCTAAGCACAGCTCCAATGCTGTTTGCTGACAACACCACTGCTGGTGGCCAAATCAAAGGTGGTGATGAACCAGCACACAAGAGGGAGACTGCAAATCTGGTTGAGTGGTGCCAGAACAACCTCTCACAAAGGAGCTGATTATTGACTTCAGGAGTAAGTCAATGAGCCAATCCTCATCAGGGGATCAGAGGTGGCGAGGGTCAACAACTTTATATCCCTTGGTGTTATCATTTCGGGGGATCTGTCCTGAGCCCAGCATGCAAGTGCAACTACAAAGAAAGCACCGCAGTAACTTCTTTAGAAGTTTACGAAGATTTGGCAAGATATCTAAAACTTTGACAAACTTCTACAGATATGCAGTGAGAGTATATTAACTGGTTGCATCATAGCCTGGTATGGAAACACCAGCTCTTGAATGGAAAATCCTACAAAAAGTAGTGAATACAGCCCAGTCCATCACAGGTAAAAGCATACCCACCATTGAGCACATCTACGCAGTGCTGTCTCAAAAAAGCAGCATCCATCACCAGGGACCCCCACCACCCAAGTCATGCTCTCTTCTCGCTGCTGCCATCAGGAAGGAGGTACAGGAGCCTCAGGACTCACACCACCAGGTTCAGGAACAGCAATTACCACTCAACCATCAGGTTCTTGAACCAGAGCAGATAACTTCACTCACTCCATCATTTTTCTGTTCCCACAACCTATCAACTCACTTTCAAAGACTCTTCATGTCATGTTCTTAAAACGTATTGCTTAGTTATTATTATCACCTTCATATTTGCAAAGTTTGTTGTTCTTTGCACATAGCTTGTTTGTAGGTGCAGATTCTACAGTGTTTTTTGTATTTACTGTGTATGCCCACAATAAAATGAATCTCAAGGTTGTACATGGGGACATATATGTACTTAGATAATATATTTCCCTTGACCTTTGAACTTTGAAATGGATTTATTCTCTTTTTGCAAACAACACATATCTGAACAATTTTTCATATTGTTGGACAAATACAAGAGTTGTAACTGTACTGAAGAAGGTGTTTTGGCAACAAGCATGCCTTTTTCTAGTGTGCAGGCCTTCATCAATACTCTGGTACGTTGTCTGCTTTTGTTGACCGTACTGTATCCATTGCTTTCAGCCATTTCTTGATGTCATATGTGGAACCAAATAAGCTGAGGATTGACTTCTGTGATGGGGGAGATATCTAGAGGAAGCAGAGATAGACTATTGTGTGTTCTCCATCCTGAAGTCCACAATCTGGTTGAATGTGTTTCAAATAGTCACAAATTGTGGCAGTGTACATTTCTGCTGCTGACAACGACCTAAAGATTACCATGGATGCACAGTTTCGAGCTGCTGGATGTTTTCTAATATATCCCATTTATTATTTTGCCACAAAACACAATGGAAGGAGTTCTCACCATGTAAAATGAAACTGTGAGCTGTTGAATATCATGTACAGATGCAGCTGCCACAGGTGAGGACCAGGTTAAAATTGATTTAGCCCTCATACTGACACACTCACTATCTGTTACAGGCCAGAGGCCACTCTGGCAGTTATATCCTTCGTGACTTAGCTGGCTCAATATCAAGCCCTTTTCTAGATAACACTGAAGTCCCCTATTCAAAACATACTTTGTGCTCTAGCTAATCTCAGAGTTTCTTCCAAGTGTTGCTCAGCATGAAGAATCACATTCATCGGATGAGGGAGAATGGTCGGTAGTGAGAGGAAGGTTTCCTTGCCATGTTCAACCTAAAGCTATGGCACTTCATAAGATATGGAGTTATTGCTAAGGGCACTAAGGATTACATCTTTCTACCTGTATAACACTGTTCTTCTACTCTAATTATCTGTCCTCTTGTTGAGTCAAGTCTTGCCGGATTATAATGGACATGTCTGATACATGTCTGATACATTGCCTTTTTCATTTAATTCTGAGTCAAGCACTTTTTTGATTAGGCTATAGGGTAGGTTTCCCAATTGAAATCTTCGCCTTTACTCTTGAAGCTCTGAAATTTGTTTTTTGGGGTCTCTCAGACTGAGGTCTTTACAATTATATTCTTTCTCTTTTTAAACATAGGGGCACTGGAACAAATGAATGATCTGCTAAGTCATTTCATAGGGCATTTAAGAGTCAACTAAATGGAGTGGGTCTGGAGTCACATGCAACAACAGGGAACCTGATGTGAAATCTGCTGCAGATAATGCAGGTTTCTATACAGTGTAGTGCAGGGGTGTCAAACTCATTTTAGGTCATGGGCCGGATTGAGCAAAATGCAGCTTCATGCGGGCCGGATCAGTCGGACGCGTGCGAACGCAGCTTTCGTTGCCTCCGTTTTTTCAGCCTGCTCTCATGTGTCTCAGTCTCTGCTATAACTACAAAGTGTTTCACTTTACAAATTCCATTTCTTATGAAGAAGACTGCCAAGCAAGACTGCCGAATAAACACTAAAAACCCTGAAAACCTGGTACCTGAATAAACTCAGCATTAGCCATATCATACGCCATAGGCGTTTCGATTACTGGGGCCAGCTTTAATAGTAATTAGATATTATCTCGCGGGCCAAAAATAATTCCACCGCGGGCCTTGAGTTTGACATATATGGTGTAGTGCATTCCACTCTGCGTAGATACAGCGTGGCCACTGGGTATGCATAGTGCAGCACCTGTAGTTTCTTCTATGACACCATTTAATAAAGCCAGTCACAGAGTTAACATACAACAAAAACAGGCCCTTCAGCTCGCATCTATGCTGACCATTTGCCTACCTGAGTAAAAAAACTCAAAGCTTTTAACCTTTTTTGAAACAGCTCTTAACTAAATGCAGCAATTGAGGCAACAATGTACAAAATACATTACCACAGGGACCTTGAAGGATATAAAACATTCAATATATGTTAAACTGCTTAGTTCCCAAAAATGTAACAAACTTGTGAACAATAACCATCTACATACATAGAACATAGAATAGTACAGCACAGTACAGGCCCTTCGGCCCACAATGTTGTGCCAACCCTCAAACCCTGCCTCCCAAAGTGACCACAGAATGTATATAATCCACACGACTTGGGGTCAGCGATGCCCCAATAAGCTGCCCAGAAACGTCTTTACCAGAGAACAAATCCTATCACAAACCTGGACTCATTTTGCATATTGTATTCTGGATCACTATCCTCGAGTATGGTACACATGTGCCGGTTGATCAATCTGCATCCATCCACATTTGTCATTCAGCATTCTAGTTCCTGACTCTCAGAATGTCTACAATCTCCTCACAGTTGCAACTTGACAACCCTCCAAACACAACATTATCATGGAGTCCCCATCCTGAAACCTTATCTCCCAAACCTATGACTTACGCCACCTTCTCTGGTTCATTATATCCTGCACCCATCCTTCCAAGCTCACCTGTAGCAAATTCAACTGGCAAAACATTAACATTTCAGCTGTAATATTCTGTGATAGATTTGGGAATGTTCCTGTGTAAAACCAGCAGTGTCAGCCGATGGCTCTTGGATCTATTGTCCAATAACTGAATACTCTTTTTTGGCTATCCTGTTCACAGAATATTCAGGCTCCCTATTGAATAAAAAAGGGAACATAGAAATATGTTGAATTTCAGTCGAGATCACTTATATGATCAACTCTGCCACCCTTAATGTGGACAATTATCAGAAATCAGTTCCTCCCAGGTGCCATCTGTTGTAAAAACAAACTTCAGAGCTTAAATAGGTACATTCCAGATGGCAACAGTTCCAACCACTTTGGGTGAATATTAACCAGCAAAAGGAAATGTTTTTATTCCTACTGAAAGAAGATCCCATGTATGCCCTTGAGGGGACAAGCCAGCCATCTCACATCTGGAACAATGTAGTAAGCACCTGTAGCCTTCAGTCCTGATACATCAGGCAGGATTTCACCAAGTCCTCAATATCTTAGTCAATCCCAGCACTCTGACTCCCAACATCCTATATACATCAACACTCGGAACCACTGCTCTGTCCATAATTCAGACAACTCTAATACGTGAGCAGCTTGTGCAGACGTTTCAAGAGAGTTTGATCCTGTCACTCAACACCAATCTCCCCTTCACTCCACCATATCAGAGTGTACTCATACATCTCCCATTACCTGCCATGGAGGAATATTAGGGGGAATGGCTTGGTAATCACTCTGGCTACAAGTAAAAATCATTTCACTACAATTTGCAGTCAAACAATTCCCCATTCCAAAGCAGTCATGCCAACACACCTGCTGTAGTATTCAGCATTAATAAGCAATATTTAATGGAGTAATCTAGATAAAACAACAAAGTAGCCTAAGCATTTGGTGCCTCAATTGCCATCATTGGAATAACTGACTTCCCGCCAAAAAAAGCTGGCAATGCTTATTATCCATGAATAAAGTGAAAGGTCATCCAAAAGGAAACTTCTGAATTTGAATGTTGCCCAAAAACTCTATATCCTCGTACAGCAGCTGTTAATTTTAACAATGATCATATAATGATATTCATGCTGCAAACCTATGTAAATTTCTTCAGAGAAAGCCTCCATTTGTGAGTTGCCTTTCATGTTTTCAGAATCCCAATCTGCAGGCAGTCTTCTGTGGCTCTTTACCTCAAAAATTATCTTGGGCTTTCTTGCCTGTTGGATCTTCATGACACAAGATTTCTTTGAGTCATAGAATAAAAGAACACTACAGCACAGAAACAGGTCCTTTGGCCCACTTAGCCTGTGTCAAACTATTAATCTGCCTCGTCCCCTTATCCTGCAGATAGACCATGTCCTCCATACCCCTCCCATCCATGTACCTACCTAAATTTCCCTTTAGTATTGAAATCAAAGCCACTTCTGCTGGCAGGTTGTTCCACACGCTCATCAGCCTCTAATTGAAGAAGGTGCCCCTCATGTTCTCCTTAAACATTTCACACTTTACCCTTAACCCACTGTTATATACTGAGGGGGTAGTGCAGAGTACATTGGACACCAGCATGCAGGCTATCCAACTGAACTTTATTGACAACACAGCTTGTACAATATGTGAACTCCTCCCAAGTGGGAGCAGCTAATTGTGTGGCATTGGATTAACTCATTAACTACCACAACACCCATGACTTCTAGTTCCAGTTTCACCAAACCTTAATGCAAAAAGCCCACTTGCATTTACTGTCTGTTCCCTCATAATTTTGTATACCTCTATCAAATCTCTCTTCATTCTTACATACTTACATACTTTACTTTATTGTCACCAAACAATTGATACTAGAACATACAATCATCACAGTGATATTTGTTTCTGCGCTTCGTGCTCCCTGAAGTATAAATCAAAGTAAATATAATAAAAATATAAATTATAAATCATAATTAGAAAATAGAAAAGGGAAAGTACGGTAGTGCAAATCAGGTCCAGATATTTGGAAGGTACGGCCCAGATCCGGGTCAGGATCCGTTCAGCAGTCTTATCACAGTTCGAAAGAAGCTGTTCCCAAATCTGGCCATACGAATCTTCATGCTCCTGAACCTTCTCCCGGAGGGAAGAGGGACAAAAAGTGTGTTGGCTGGGTGGGTCTTGTCCTTGATTATCCTGGCAGCACTGTTCCGACAGTGTGTGGTGTAAAGTGAGTCCAAGGAGGGAAGATTGGTTTGTGTGATGTGCTGGGCTATGTTCACGATCTTCTGCAGCTTCTTCCGGTCTTGGACAGGACAACTTCCATACCAGGTTGTGATGCACCCTAGAAGAATGCTTTCTACGGTGCACCTATAAAAATTAGTGAGGGTTTTAGGGAACAAGCCAAATTTCTTCAGCTTTCTCGGGAAGTAAAGGCGCTGGTGGGCCTTCTTGGCAGTGGACTCTGTTTGGTTGGACCAGGTCAGGTCATTTGAGATATTCACCCTGAGGAACTTAAAGCTTTTGACCTGTTCCACCTGCGCACCACTGATGTAGATGGGGTTTTGTGGTCCGTTACTCCTTCTGAAGTCAACAACCAATTCCTTCGTCTTGCTGACATTGGGGGATAGGTTATTGTCTTCGCACCATGCCACCAGGTTCTTAATTTACTCTCTGTACTCAGAATCATCATTACCCAAGATATGGCCTACAATTCTGGTGTCATCAGCAAACTTATATATTGAGTTATTACATTCTCCTACTGTCTAGGGAATAAAGTCCTAAACTATTCAACCTTTCCCAATAACTCAGGTCTTCATGTCCTGGCAATGTCTTTGTAAATTTTCTCTGCACACTTTCAATCTTATTCCTATTCTCTTTTATCTTAATCTTAATCTTATTCTTTTTCTCTCTTTTCTGAGCTAGGGTATGAAAATGGTACACAATACTCCAAATTAGGCCTCACCAGCACAAGACCAAAAGACCATAAGATATAGGAGCAGAATGAAGCCATTTGGCCCATAGAGACTGCTCTGCCATTTCATCAAGGCTGATCCATTTCCCTTTAAGCCCAATCTCCTGCCTTCTCCCCATAACTGTTCATGTCCTGACTAATTTAGAACCTAGCAATTTCTGCCTTAAATATACCCAATGACTTGTTCTCCACAGCTGCCTGTGGCAATGAATTCCACAGATTCACAACTCTCTGGCTAAAGAAATTCCTCCTCATCTCCATTCTAAATGGAAATCCCTCTATACTGAGGCTGTGTTCTCTGGTCTAGACTCCCCCACTCCCCCACTGGTCTAGATCTCCCCACTAGACTCCCCCATCCTCTCCACATCCACTCTTTCGAGGCCTTTCAACATTCGATAGATTTCAATGAGATCGCCGCTAATTCATCTGAATTCCAATAGGTGCAAGCCAAGAAGGAACAAATATCCTAAGCCTTTCAATCCTGGAATCATTTTCGAGAAGCTCCTTTGAATCCTCTCCAATGTCATAATTCCTTTCTTCGATAAGGTGCCGAAAGCTTCTCACAATACTCCAAGTGAGGCCTCACCGGTGCCTTATAAAGCCTCAACAATACATCCTTACTTTAATATTCTAGTCCTCATCTTATACAACTTAACCCATGACCTCTAGTTCTCGTTTTTTCAACATGTTATATCACTTCAATGCTTTGATTTATGAAAGCCCAATGAGTCAAAAGCTCTGTTTATGGCCCTAACTACCTGTGATGCCACCTTCAAGACATTATGGACCTGTTTTCCCAGATCCCTCTGTTCTACCATATTCCACTGTGCCCTACTGCTTACCATGTAAATCCTGTGCCATATTGTCCACCCTATGTGCAATATCTCACATGCCTGCATTAAATTCCACCTGCCATTGTTCGGCCCATTTTACAGCTGGTCCTGATCCTGTTTCAATAGCTTTCCTCACTATCCACTACACTCACCAGTTTTGGTGTCAAGAAGACAATTTGTTGAAGACACTTTCTGCCACCAACTTACGTGGTCTTGTGGACAAGGAAGATAATGTTCTCTGCTCATAGTTGATGCCTGCCTCACATTTTCAAGTATTTCCATTGCCAGGTCCTACCTTAAATTCCCTTTCTACAGCTCCATCAAAATTCTCTTTTCAACTAGTCTGCACACCAAACAATCTTTCAAAGGAACCCTTGGAAGTTGCACCTCCTTTCCAGGAGCTTCATCCTCATCACATGGTCTTCTGATCTCTGGTTGCATATCATCATTGTGTTGCTTGCAAAAAACGCAGATGATTCTGAATTAAAATATCCCTTCAAGTTGTTTACATATCTGTGTAGGAGCCTCCATCCACAGCTCATGGTGCCAATAGGCTCATTGTTGGTTCATATGTCACCAACCCAACCACAGTATTGCCTCTCCATTCACATGTGTGTTACTCTGTCTCCTTCACTGGGACCTCAGCAATTCCATCTGCTCCGCATCCTCTCTATAAAAAAACCAAACAGCTGTGACTTCTCATTCTTTTCCACCTCACCAGGCCATTATCTGCTATCAGTGCCGATCTAGCAATAGAACCTCATTTGTTTGCATTATATTTTATTACTACCCCCGGTACTTCCACAAGTAGCAAAATCCCAAACTCATCTCCAATGCATGATCTTTGCATTTTTCTACTAAGTTATTTAGCATAGAGGGTAAAAAGGTTGAAGCATCCTTTATTGAAGATGAATGACACTCAGCTAACTGCATTGGCTGGTATAACAGAGTATCAAAATTCATACCACGTCCTGCACAAGATTATGCACACAGATTAAATATTATACTGCACATATTGGATAGTGTATGTTGTATGACATTTTACTTGGTTATGAGCCTCAACATAGGAATGTTATGGCCTCACCTGTGTTATTTAAAGGACATATCCCTCACTTGCGACATAACTGAGGTTAACAATAGTGATAGTTACTCCAGAATGGTAAGTTCCTGGTTTCTCACAACATCCCCACACTTCACTAAAGCTCTCTCTATATCTTTTGAAGTTGCTATCCAGAAGCTAGCTTGTTTGATATAGCCAGTAGATAATTCTCCCTGTAATAAATTCTGTTGCCAAGTAAGATTTTCAGACCCTTCAAGTTGTTGATTGTGTTCAAGTTCAACAACATCCTTCTGTTTTTTTGGGATTTTTTAGAGATAAGCTCTAAAATTGCAGTTGGGAGTACAACCTGGTACCTGCTTGAAATATTTAAAAAATTGGGAAACTTTGCCAGGGTTCATTGCAAGTTTGAATGTGTTAAAGTGATACCACCAAGTTAGGTAAAATAAACAGGATCTTACATCTTATCCATGACTTAAGACATTACTAAATCACTTAATATTTTGGAACTGCTCATGGTGCACAAAAGAACTTTGAGGTTAATGGTTCAAACAAAGTTCATAATTACCTTTCACACAACTGCAAATGAAATAAAGAAAGTTTAATGAAATAAAAAGATTCTCATGACAAGCAGCTGCTGATGCTTAATCACTGAGGCCAATTAACTAGAGGAAGAAAATTTCTCATTTGGTTCAAACTTGCTTACAAGGTCAGCATAATAAGAACCACACAAACTAATTATAGATTAGGCATGAAGTGTGCCCTGTAAAAGAGCACAATTACATGAAATTTCTCATCTCCTTGGGAGGTATAGTAAGCAGGCAGCATTAAATATTGAAATACTTTATTCAATTATAAGCAGCAAGGTTTTTTCCCCTTCAATAGAAAGATTTGTGATAATATTTATGCAGGCAAGGTTTTCCTGATGACATTGATAACTGGCTGATTCAGAACCATCATGCCATGTATCACATAAGCTCATCACTTGCCCACTGTGCTTTTAACCAGATACTTATAGCTATAACAGAGCCTACTCTATCTCCAAATGAGCAGCAGTTGTAATAAGGAGAATTATCATAGAATACAAAATATTTAGAGATTCAGCAGCTCTTCATCAATTCATTCCTAATATGATTTATTGAGATTATAAAATGCCACATGAATTTCAAAAGATGAATGAAGTATACAAACAATCACTTACTTTGCCATTTGATCGGCCATGATTGGTAGATTCCAGGTATTTAGTGTGGAATTCCTTATTTAATTATTCCTTTCTTATGAAAGTTTATCTACATTATCTTAGAATTGTTTGCACCAGCATCTGACGCTAACTACAGCATAGTATTTGCAATTGCTGGAATTCCCGACACTAAGCTATTGACACGGCTACTCTACTCCAATTTCCGCCATTGCCAAATATGATCAGGTGACAGAAGGGAAGATTCAAAGGTATTCTCAAAGTTTCCTTGACTTACGGGAATCTTGGCACATAACTTCTCAAAATGAAGACAGGCCTTTGGAATAGTGTTAGGAACCTCACATTCATGCATTAGGAGCTGACAGAAAATGTGCATAAATGGTAGCAGAAAGGCACCACTTCTCAGATTACCTAAACACTTGCTACATCCAGTATTTCCTGCCATGTCAGCAGCAAAATCTTCAGCAAAATCACAGAAGTGGAATGGGAGCAAGTCATCTTCGATCTCAAGGCAATGCCTGAGAAAATGTGCAAAATATTTATGACTTTCATAATCCCAGGAACTATTTTCAGATTCCATTTTGTTAAAGTATTGTGTCTTCAAAGGCAAGGGTTAGGGTTAGGGTATTAATTTAATACCATAATAAGTATTAATTTAATGAATCAGTAAGGATGCTGGTTGTATAGTACAACAATGTTATAATGGTTAGTTCTTTGGAAAAGGGAACTTTAGAATAAATTGAACAGCTGCATGAAGATAACACAAAACTAACACTTCCATAGCTCGTTAGGTAAACAATCCAAGGAGAGGTAATATATAGGAAATGCTTAGACTTTGTAATTGAAATGCAATCCTAATCTGCCTTCCTTTTTTAAGTGCCTTAAAAATGTTTTCAATTTATTTCAGATGAATGCCTCAATGATTTTTATCCAGTAGCGCATACATCCATTGTGATTTCATGCTTTGAGACGTTGGTCATGAAGCAGGTCAACTCCTGCCTGAGGAGCAACCCAGGTCCACCCCAATTTGTCTATCATCACGGCAGCTGCCATTTCAGTGGCTCTCTATTTAGCTCTGGATAATGAAGATGAACTTTATCGTCTACTGCTCAGCAACCATTGCTATCATCCCCTCAAAACTCATCACTAAACTCCAAGACCTGGGCATCAGTAACTCCCTGTTAAACTCGATCTTCAATTTCCTCAGTATTAGACTCCAGTTAGTATTATGGGCAACGGCATCTCCTCCACACTCACCATTAGCATAGGTAGGCCACAGGCCATGTGCTTAACCCACAGCTCTATTTACTTTATACTTACGATAGTATGGCTAAGTACAGCTCCAATGACACCTTTAAGTTTACTGATGACTGTTCTTGGCTGAATCAAAGGTGGTGACAAATCAGTTTATAGGAGAGAATGTCAACAAAACCAAAAAGCCGATTATCCACTGCAGGAAGAAGACAGAGGTCAACGAGCCAGTCCTCATTGGGGGAATGGAAGTGGAGAAGATCGGTAGCTTTAAATTCCTGGGCATCCACATATCAGAGGACCTACCCTGGGACCATCACAAAGAAGGTACAAAAAAAGCCTCTACTTTCTTAGAAATTTGCATAGATTTGGAATGTTACCTAAAACTTCTATAGCTGTACAGTGGAGAGCATCTTAACGAGTTGTATCATAGCCTGGTATTGAAACACCAATGCCCAGAAACAGAAAAGGCTACAGGAAGTGATGCATACAGCCCAGCCATCACAGGCAAAAAAAAGAAGAGAGCGCCCTCTTCTTTGTGGTGGCGTGTTGGGGAGGAAGCATTAAGAAGAGGGACGCCTCACGTCTTAATAAGCTGGTAAGGAAGGCGGGCTCTGTCGTGGGCAAAGTACTCGAGAGTTTAACATCGGTAGCTGAGCGAAGGGCGCTGAGTAGGCTACGGTCAATTATAGATAACTCTGAACATCCTCTACATAGCACCATCCAGAGACAGAGAAGCAGTTTCAGCGACAGGTTACTATCGATGCAATGCTCCTCAGACAGGATGAAGAGGTCAATACTCCCCAATGCCATTAGGCTTTACAATTCTACCGCCAGGACTTAAGAACTTTTTAAAAGCTATTATTAATGCTTTTTGAGATAGTGATTTAGATGCATATCATATTTTTTACTGAGTTAAGTATTGTATGTAATTAGTTTTGCTACAACAAGTGTATGGGACATTGGAAAAAAAGTTGAATTTCCCCATGGGGATGAACAAAGTATCTATCTATCTATCTATCTTTCCAGCCAGTGAGTATGTTTAACTGGAAAACTACCACAAGAAACCTGAACCAATCATCAAAGACCTCTACCATCCAGTGTATGCCTCTTCTTAGTACTACCATTGGACAGAGGATAAAGAAGCCTTAGGTCCCATACCACATGCTCATGAACAGTTACTACCCTACAACTTATCAGATTCCTGAACTAACATGGATAACTTCATTCACCACTGCTCTGAACTGATTCTACAACCTATAGACTCCCTTTCAAGGACAATTTACAACTCATGTTCTCAGTAATTATTTTTTATTTGCACTTCTCCTCACCTACCACCCCATGAGCCTCCTCATCCAACACCTCATTCTCCACAACTTCCACCATCTTCAACAGGATGCTACTGCCAAACACACCTTTACCTCCCCTCCATTCTCTGCTTTCTACAGGGCTCACTCACACCATGATTTCCTTATCCATTCATCACTCCCCACTAACTTCCCTCCTGGCACATATCCCTGAAAGTGCTAGAAATGCTACATCTGCCTGTTCACCACCTCCCTTACCTCCATTCAGGATCCGTACAGTCCTTCCAGGTAAGGCAACACTTCACCTGCAAATCTGTTGGGCCTCTATATCGGTGAGAACCCATATAAGTAGAGGACTACTTTATTGAACACTTCTGCTCCGGCTGCAAAAGCCACAATTTCCCAGTGGCCAACCATTTTAATTCTATTCCAACAAGTTGGTCCATGGCTTGCTCTTCTGCCTCTCTCACTATGGAAGAGCAACACATATTTCATCCTAATAGCTTCCAACGTGGTGGCATGAACACCGATTTCTTCTTCTAGTAATTTTCTTCCTCTCCTTCCCTCTTCTTCTGTTCCCCTCTCTGACCTCTTACCACTTTTCTTCACCTGCCTTTTACCTCCCCCTGGTGCCCCTTCTTTCCTTTCTCTCATGGTCCACTCTCCTTTCCTTTCAGATTCCGTCTTCTTCAGCTCTTTACCCCTTCCCGCCAGGCTGACTCACCCATCACCTTCAAACTAGTCCTCCTTCCCCTCCCCCCTCATTTTCATTCTGCCATCTTCCCCCTTCCTTTCCAGTCCTAAAGAAGCATCTTGGCCAGAAATGCCGACTGTTTATTCATTTCCACAGACGCTGCCTGACCTGCTGAGTTCCTCTAGAATTTTGTGTATTTTGCTCTGTATTTCCAGCCAGGACCTGCATAGTCTGGTGTGTGGCTTATTGGCACAGTCTGTTTCCTTTTGCACATTCATTGTTTGTCAGTCTTTGTCTGTTTATGAATAGTTTTTCATTAATTTATATCAGATTTCTTCTTTCCTATAAATGCCTGCAAGAAAGTTAATTTCAAGGTAGTGCATGATAGCATATATGTACTTTGATAATAAATTTACTTTGCACTTTTGAACTTGAGAAATTTCAATTTTTGTAAAACCTTCAGCATCTAAAATTTAAATAGCATCTTTGATGCCTCAGATGTCTCAAGACACTTCAAAGTTTGAGACAGCCAAGGTAGTCCAGATGAAAGGTCCTCAACCTGAAACATTAACAGTCGTTTTTTTTGTCCGTAGATGCTGTCTGCCCTGCTAGGTATTTTCCAGCATTTAGTTTTTCTGTAAAATTTATTGGGTTCAGTTCACGTGCATCTTTAAAATCTATTTGAAATCTGAAGCCAATATGCTAGAAAATTATCTTACTGGTTCTTAAATGCAACAAAACTTTTAAAAGTTGATGTTTCTAAACATTGATTTTCAATATTAGTTTGAGAAAGTTGCAATTTTAAAATGTAATCCATTGCAGCATCTATTTTTGAAAATCAAATTGGAAATTTTATCATTTATGACATAGCATAGCAACTAAAGCTGTTAAAATCCTTGAGTTATCTAAGAGATGGTACCGCATGAATTAAAGTTGGATTGATCTAGCTTAAAACCTTTACATTTTCTTTTGCTTATCTGTGCTGGAGGTCATACCTGTCAGTCAAATATGTAGTAATCTGTAAGGAAATAAGAAAGAGAATTAGGTGTCAGCCTCATACCTCCACTAGATCATGGTTGATCTCTTATCATGGCACGACTTTCCTTCATAAACTACATACCTCAATATATCTTTCAGATCATATAATAAATCAATTATATGATTAAAAATAATTTTCCCAGTTCCAATGAGAAGTTAACAACTTGAAACCTTAAACTTTGTTTCCTTTTCCACAGTTGTTGCTGCACCTACCTAGTAATTCCAATGTTTTTTTGTTCATATATTTATTAGATATAATTTGTGTTTGATCAAGCTGCATTCCTTCCCAGGCAAAACAGTTGGCATGGAAACCTGGAGTCAATCACAGAAGGGGTGCCATTTGAAACATTACTGATCCACATCTACTGGCTAGAAACCATGACTGATGAGATAGAAAAGCTTTCAGAACATTTTCATAGCTAAAATATTTGTAATATTTTGGTTCATTAATTGCAGATGTTTTATGGGTTCAATTGTTGCAGAGTGCTCATTTGCCTAATTGCCAGAGATAACATAGGTAGTAAGGTAGTAAGAGCTCATGTCTTCTCCCTTGAATGGTTGGTTCTACAAGCCAGAAAAATGTAACCAACCAAGGAGAATATGCACAATTGGTCTATATTTCCTAATTGGCCATATGGCTGTGCAACAGATGCCCCAGATCAAAGCATGAGCTGGATGTGGCATTAATTTTCATTAGTAGTCCATTCCAGTCTCTGATCCTGCTAGCCAACATTGGATTCTTCAATTCTGGTTTATTTAAAAATCAAATCAGGATTAAATCAACCTCACTCAAATTTTAGGGGTGGTCTATTCTTATTTTTCCTCATTCTATCATTTAGGATTTAAATGATAGTTTGTTTCCAACAGTCCCTGAAACATATAACTAGAGAATAAAGATCGTTTTCATGTGCCCGGTAAGAAGGTATCCCTTATTTTCTATATAGCATGCAAGCCTTAACTGTTTGCTCTAACAGAACAGAATGTGCTGTGTGTCTGTATAAACAAACATAAATGTGAAGTCTATGGTAAGCCTGCTTTCCTGATGTGTAGGAGGTTACATTGGGTGACTAAAGTATTTCAGTTTTCTGACTTTTCCCATCCAGTCCTATAAAGTGTTATAAGATTCTATTTGCATTTAACCTTGATTTTAGTTCAGACTATAATTTACCCAACATTTTAATTATTGTTAGTAACAGTTCCTCTGCAACAAATAAGGTTTACAGAGGGTTTTTCCCCACCATCCTGAAGTTAGATGAGGAAGAGTTCCAACATAGTGTATATCCATACCAGAGGGTCAATGGAAATCTAACAGCAAACTGCAATGGGATGCCCATAATTAATAGGTATCGTCAATTGCACAATATTTCAGAAAGAGATCTCATCATGCTTTTGGGACTGGGGATAGCAGAGCATTCAGACCACTGCACCAACATATCACTCTCTGGACCCAGAGGAGACAGATCCAGATTACAGGTGTCCAATGCACAACTTGATGCTTCTCAGAGTCAGTTCTCTGCACAATCTGAGCAGGACCCTGCTCAGGATGAAGAAGTGTGTGAGTGTTGAGAAACACGTCCACTGCTACTACAGATGAGCCCAAGGAAGGGTCATGTGCTCCTGAAGGACAGAAAGCTATTCATCTGTGACATTATTCTGGTCGTGTGAGAGAAGCCCACTCACACAAGCTGCTGACGTTCAGCATCCCTTCTCTCCCGGAGAACAAGAAGTTGTTAACAGCAACAACCCGTTCATGAGGGGCACTTCACTCTTCAGCTGCTGTTGGTGTCTTGCTGTTACTGAAGAGCTTCAAGTGGATATCATGTACTCTTGCTGGATAAATATGAGAACGTGATGGAAGTAAAAAGATCAAACAACACACACAAAATGCTGGTGGAACACAGCAGGGCAGGCAGCATCTATAATGAGAAGCACTGTCGACGTTTCGGGCCGAGACCCTTCGTCAGGACTAACTGAAAGGAGAGATACGATTTGAAAGTAGTGCGGGGAGGGGGAAATTCGAAATGATAGGAGTAGACCGGAGGGGGTGGGATGAAGCTAAGAGCTGGAAAGGTGATTGGCTAAAGGGATACAGAGCTGGAGAAGGGAAAAGATCATGAGACAGGAGGCCTTGGGAGAAAGAAAGGTGGCGGGGGAGCACCAGAGGGAGATGGAGAACAGGCAAACAACTAAATATGTCAGGGATGGGGTAAGAAGGGGGGAGGGGCATTAACAGAAGTTAGAGAAGTCAATGTTCATGCCATCAGGTTGGAGGCTACCCAGCCGGTATATAAGGTGTTGTTCCTCCAACCTGAGTTTGGATTCATTTTGACAGTAGAGGAGGCCATGGATAGACATATCAGAATGGGAATGGGACGTGGAATTAAAATGTGTGGCCACTGGGAGATCCTGCTTTTTCTGGCAGAGCGTAGGTGTTCAGCAAAACGGTCTCCCAGTCTGCGTCGGGTCACCAATATATAAAAGGCCACACCGGGAGCACTGGACGCAGTATACCACACCAGCTGACTCACAGGTGAAGTGTCGCCTCACCTGGAAGGACTGTCTGGGGCCCTGAATGGTGGTGAGGGAGGAAGTGTAAGGGCAGGTGTAGCACTTGTTCCATTTACAAGGATAAGTGCCAGGAGGGAGATCGGTGGGAAGGGATGGGGGGGACGAGTGGACAAGGGAGTCGCGTAGGAAGCAATCCCTGTGAAAAGCAGAAAGAGGGGGGGAGGGAAAAATGTGTTTGGTAGTGGGATCCCGTTGGAGGTGGCGGAAGTTACGGAGAATTATACGTTGGACCTGGAGAGCAGAGTTGATGGTGGAAGAAGGGAAGCCCCTTTGTTTAAAACAGGAAGACATCTCCTTCGTCCTGGAATGAAAAGCCTCATCCTGAGAGCAGATGCGGCGGAGACGGAGGAATTGTGAGAAGGGGATAGCCGTTTTGCAAGAGACAGGGTGGGAAGAGGAATAGTCCAGGTAGCTGTGAGAGTCTGTAGGCATATAGTAGATATCAGTAGATAGGCCGTCTCCAGAGATGGAGACAGAAAGATCAAGAAAGGGGAGGGAGGTGTCAGAAATAGACCAGGTAAATTTGAGGGCAGGGTGAAAGTTGGAGGCAAAGTCAATGGAGTCGACGAGCTCAGCATGCGTGCAGGAGGCAGCGCCAATGCAGTCGTCGATGTAGCGAAGGAAAAGAGGGGGACGGATATCCGTATAGACTTGGAACATGGACTGTTCCGCAAAGCCAACAAAAAGGCAGGCATAACTGGGACCCATACGGGTGCCCATGGCTACACCCTTGGTTTGGAGGAAGTGGGAGGAGCCAGAGGAGAAATTATTGAGAGTAAGAACTAATTCTGCTAGACGGAGGAGAGTGGTGTTAGAGGGGAATTGGTTAGTTCTGGAATCCAAAAAGAAGCGAAGAGCTTTGATACCGTCCTGGTGGGGGATGGTGGTATATAGGGACTGGACATCCATGGTGAAAATAAGACGGTGGGGGCCAGGGCACTTAAAATCATTGAAAAAATTCAAAGCGTGAGAAGTGTCACAAACATAGGTGGGAAGAGATTGAACAAGGGTGGATAAGACAGTGTCAAGGTATGCAGAAATGAGTTCAGTGGGGCAGGAGCAAGCTGAGACAATGGGTCTACCTGGACAGGCAGGTTTGTGGATCTTGGGTAGGATGTAGAAACGGGAAGTGCGGGGTGTGGGAACTATGAGGTTGGTGGCAGTGGATGGGAGATCCCCAGAGCTGATAAGGTTGGTGATGGTATAGGAGACAATGGCCTGGTGCTCCTTAGTGGGAACATGATCAAGGGGCAAATAAGAGGAGGTATCAGAGAGTTGTCGCTGTGCCTCGGCCAGGTAGAGGTCAGTACACCAGACAACAACAGCTCCCCCCTTATCAGTAGATTTTATAGTGAGGTTGGGATTGGTGCGGAGGGAGCGGAGAGCAGAGTGTTCGGAAGGTTGGAATTGGAACAGGGCGTGGTGAAGTCGAGACGGTTGATGTCCCATTGGCAATTAGCAAAAAAGAGATCCAGAGCAGGCAGAAGACCAGAGCGGGGTGTCCATGAAGAGGAGGAGGGTTGAAGATGGGAGAAGGGGTCATCGGTGGGGGTAGGAGAGTCCTTGCCAAAGAAGTAAGCTCGGAGATGGAGCTGGCGGAACAAGAGTTCAGCGTCATGGCATACGCGGAACTCGCTGAGGTGTGGGCGAAGGGGGACAAAGCTGAGGCCCTTACTGAGGACAGAGCGCTCTGCCTCAGAGAGTTGAAAGTCGGAGGGAATGGTAAAGACCCAGCACGATGAGAGATGGGATCAGAGGGGGGAGGGAGGCTGGTAGTGTCAGTGGAGAGGGAAGGGTTGGGCTGAGAGGAAGATGGAGCCTCTGAGGGCCCAGGAGCTGACGATGGGATCTGAGAGAGAGGGGATTGCAGAGTGGTGGTGGGGGAAGGGGAGACGGGAGTCACAATCGCAGCATGTGAAGACCCGGCCTGGAGTTCAAGGCTGGAGTTGCAGTCGGTGGTTGCACAATCGCTTTGAAGCTGTCCATGGTCGTTGGAACCCGCGTTGATGGTGCTGGAGTCCAGGTTTTCAATATGCCCTGGGTTGCTGGGGCAGCCGAGATTGACGGCCGGGCCCGGGGCCGCGATACAAAGTCCATGCTCTGGGGTCTGCAGCTGGAAGATCTTGCGATCCTTGCAGGATGTGATAAAGTCAAAGAAGCAGTGGTTGCACGCATGGATCCGACGGAGGATGAAATAACGGACAGGTCCATTGCAAACGGAGAAAAAGGTGTCCCGGAGACGTGGAAGGGATTGTGATAGAGACGCCAGGTACCTTCACATGGCGGACAGTGTCGCCCTCAGAGCTCGACGGAAGAAACAACGGGAGGCAGAGTCAATTAAATGTGAATACCTGGGATCCTCAGAAGGTCCAAATTGAGAAGCTCGAAAACGGATCCTGAAGACAACTGGAGTCGGTTGGCGGCGGAGACACGTTCCAAGGAAGGATAGATAGAGATAGATAGATAGATAGATACTTTATTCATCCCCATGGGGAAATTCAACTTTTTTCCAATGTCCCATACACTTGTTGTAGCAAAACTAATTACATACAATACTTAACTCAGTAAAAAATATGATATGCATCTAAATCACTATCTCAAAAAGCATTAATAATAGCTTTTAAAAAGTTCTTAAGTCCTGGCGGTAGAATTGTAAAGCCTAATGGCATTGGGGAGTATTGACCTCTTCATCCTGTCTGAGGAGCATTGCATCGATAGTAACCTGTCACTGAAACTGCTTCTCTGTCTCTGGATGGTGCTATGTAGAGGATGTTCAGAGTTATCCATAATTGACCGTAGCCTACTCAGCGCCCTTCGCTCAGCTACCGATGTTAAACTCTCCAGTACTTTGCCCACGACAGAGCCCGCCTTCCTTACCAGCTTATTAAGACGTGAGGCGTCCCTCTTCTTAATGCTTCCTCCCCAACACGCCACCACAAAGAAGAGGGCGCTCTCCACAACTGACCTATAGAACATCTTCAGCATCTCACTACAGACATTGAATGACGCCAACCTTCTTAGGAAGTACAGTCGACTCTGTGCCTTCCTGCACAAGGCATCTGTGTTGGCAGTCCAGTCTAGCTTCTCGTCTAACTGTACTCCCAGATACTTGTAGGTCTTAACCTGCTCCACACATTCTCCATTAATGATCACTGGCTCCATATGAGGCCTAGATCTCCTAAAGTCCACCACCATCTCCTTGGTCTTGGTGATATTGAGACACAGGTAGTTTGAGTTGCACCATATCACAAAGTCCTGTATCAGTTTCCTATACTCCTCCTCCTGTCCATTCCTGACACACCCCACTATGGCCGTGTCATCAGCGAACTTCTATATGGCTGTAATAACGGGTCTGGGTCAAAATATGATGGAAAAGTTGAAGGGCCGAAGGAATTATAGATGGGGAACAGCGAGAGAGGGTTTCACTGAACTCCCATCGAAGAGAAGATTTAAACTTCTTCAGTGTAGGCATCACTGGCAGAGGCTTCGCAGTAGTGAATTTAAAGAGCAAACATGAGGAAATCTGCAGATGCTGGAAATTCAAACAACAACACACACAAAATGCTGGTGGAACACAGCAGGCCAGGCAGCATCTATAAGGAGAAGCACTGTCGACGTTTCGGGCCGAGAAGTAAAAAGACGTTGTGTTGTCTCCAGATGAGCATTCTCCAAAACCAGGTGGTGCTGTGTGATGTTTATGTTGCAAGTCCTCTCCTGAACAGAGGCGATTATCTCCTGGCCCCACTCAATCGCCTGTGAATGCAAGGAGGTGGACTTCTCTATGCTCCTTGTCAACAGTTGCATTTCGTCATTTCATGCACTGCTTTGCTGTGTTATGAGATCATCCTGATTGTGGTCGTCATCTGTCTCCTCGGGGAGAGTAGAAATCCATGGACTTCCCATCCAGCAAGTGCCCACGTGAGATTCGTTATATTCCTCTCAGGTTACATTCTGCTTGTCCCACTGACATAGTGGCTCTGACATAGATTGCTGAAATTCTAGAAAACCCAGCCATTCCACCTAAAGATACTCCTGATAGAGGATGCTGGAATTTAACTCCAAATTCTGATGCCCTGAACAGTAATAGCATCATGCAAACCGCTAAGTTACAGTGGTCAATGGAAACCTAACAGCAAAGAGTTTAGTTAATTATGGGATGCCCAAGTCTAATCAATTGCACAGATATTTCAAAAAGAGAGTTGATGATGCATTGGAATAAGCGTGCCTGGAATGGGCAAACAGCAGAAATAGGACCCAGGACATAAAGAGTTGGGTCCAGGTTCGGTGGAGATGGTACAATGTCAAAATTAGGATGGCAAATGGAATGTAAGCTTATAATGAGCTGGTTTGATTACAGTCGTAAAGAAGCCTTATTGCAGTTATATAAGGCATTGTTGAGTTTGTAGTTGGGGTATTTTGTAGAGTTTTGTTAATCTAACCTAAGAAAGGATGCATTTGCCACAGAGGGGGTGCAGTGAAATTTGACTAGACTGGTTCTAGGAATAATGAGAGTATGAGTAAATTGGGACGGTATTTGTTGTTTAGATGAATAAGAGATCTTACAGAAAAATCCTTAAAGTGCTTATCAAGCTACAAGGAAAATAACTGAACAGTCTAGGACTAGACAAACTGTTTTAAAATAAGGAATAGAGCAATTTGGAAAAAGATCATAAAAAAATTTCTTCTCTAAGAACGTGAAAAGCTGAGGTCTGTGGAGACTCATTCATCAAATTCATTCCAAACAGATTTATGGATTTCTGGACTTTAATGGAGTCAAGGCATATCATGATAGAGTTGGAAAATGGTGTGGATGTTGTAGCCATACTCTTGAAGAATACACTCTGCATCAGCAGGCTCAAAAAGATAAAATGGCTTCTCCTGCTCCAGTTTCTTATGGTCTAAGCAAAAATAAACTCTCAAGGTCTCTAGAGGAGGTGGACAGACACTGGAGAAGTTTCCAAACCCGGGGTATGGTGAAGCCAACAAGGGACATTGGCAAGAAATAAGCAGTAAGACAATTCACTGTAGTTTCAAGCATTCTGGCTTAAAATGCCAGAAATGGCTGGAAGAGAAAATGAATTTAGTTCATTGTTTCACCAAGTCAGAAACTACGAAGAATTTGGAAGCATCGACAATCATCTTGAACCTTATGTTAAAATGGGGATTTGAAGGAAGCAAACGCCGAAAGCACTGTATGAAGGCAACCCGTCATCTACACCGATGTCTGCACGGACTGTGGACATTTACAGTCAAAGGAACAGGTCAGCATATCCACCTGTAACCATTATGAACTAATACACAGTTTTCTTGTACTGTAGTAGCATTGATAGTGTTCTAATTTATTCTGTATTCTATTTAATTACATCATTTATTACTCAGTTAAGGCTGGTAGCACGAGGGGTGGTGGGGATAAGCTTCACCACCCCTTTATACTCTTGAAATATTCACCAATTTGAACAAGAACTGATGAATAGGCCAGCTGAGGTTTGCCAAAAGACTTCCATTTCCCCTTAGTTCGTCTACGTTTGCTCTGTGAGTTTTAGGTGCACAGCTAATAGCTTTTAAGTATTTTCATATTCAAGAAACTTTATTAATATGAAAAGGCAATCTTGTTCGATGCTGTAGGGCTTAACGCAGGGCTTAGATGATGAGCAATCTAATCTGATAGACCTATCTTCACTCCCCTTTTCTCAGTTCTATCTAAATGTCCCTTGGCCTCACCACACCCTGGCTATAGAACCCTTGCCAGTGGGAGATACTGTTATGTGACCATATGACCTGGAGAGCAGCCAGGTGGGAGATACTGTTATGTGACCATATGACCTGGAGAGCAGCCAGGTGGGAGATACTGTTATGTGACCATATGACCTGGAGAGCAGCCAGGTGGGAGATACTGTTATGTGACCATATGACCTGGAGAGCAGCCAGGTGGGAGATACTGTTATGTGACCATATGACCTGGAGAGCAGCCAGGTGGGAGATACTGTTATGTGACCATATGACCTGGAGAGCAGCCAGGTGGGAGATACTGTTATGTGACCATATGACCTGGAAACCCACCCAACATTGCACCATTGGAAAACACTGCAAATGACATGATTTCCCCATTTATGTATTAGTTGGTGTAATCTTGGTATAAACTTTCTGCAGAATCTAGCATTGTTCAAAAAAACTCTCATTTGCAGCAGTAACATTTTGTGACCACAGTGTGGGGTGACAAATGGTGCTCTTCAGATGTTTACTGATGTCATGCAGGTGAATATGCTTGAGCAACAATGTGCTTGACTGCCACAAAACGGTAATGATTCCCCATTAAATTGAAAAGCTCCCACCAAAAGACAACATAGCTATGAAATAATTTTCACAGCAGACTTTAGCATGGCCTTTGACAATGTCATACATGGTAGGTTGGTCTGGAAGATAGATAACTGGGATCCAGGATAAGTTAGCTAATTCATTTGGTAGAAAGAGCCAAAACTGTAGTGGAAGATTGTTTTTCAGATTGGAAGCCTGTAACCAGTAGTGTGCCTCAGGGATTGATGCTGGGCCTTCTGTTGTTTGTCATCTATATTAACTTTTAGGCGGTGTGTCACGCAGGTGAGAGACTGCTAGAAAATTCAGCAGTCTAATGAACAAGGAGGCAATTAAAAGAGAGAGAGGACTCTGACTTGGTTTTGATAACACTTTTAATTGTGACCTTGAGAGAGAGAGTACGGCGCCAGCTGAGACATGAGCTGGAAGTCACCATGGTAACAGCTCAGAGCGGTGGAGCTAACGGATGGCTGGAATTTCGAATAGATTATAAAAAGTTGAGGCTTTTGGTCTGATAACGGCAGAGGAGACACGACATGGGAGAAGTGCGGAAGCTACCCGAGAAACCACTGGTGGAGTTTAAGACCACCACGAGGATGGAGGCCACGGACTGGTTAATTTCGATCCGTGATTACCAGTGCGGGTAAGAGCTTGCCTGTGGGGGTCTGCTGGTGGTGAACCCGTGCCGTGGGTTAGTAGACCGTTCCCTAGAAGGGGCTCTGTCCATCTGTGTCTGTGTGGGGTTCACAGAAAGTGACTCTAAAGACTTCGGAAGCAAGAATAACTAAAGCTGCCAACGTAAACATCAACTCAATTAACTCTCTCTCTCTCCATCAATTCAACTCGACGCAACACAAAGTGAACTGAAACTGTTTAAACTTACCTGACACCGTAAGACTGATATCTACCTCCGGGACTATTATCTTTGTATCCACACACACACATTTACGGAAATATATATACAATAGTTTATAACCTGGATCATATTATCCGGTTTTAATGATATTAGTTCGTAGTAGTAATAAATATAGTCTTAATTTATAGTAAACCAGACTCCGGGTGTGTTCCATTTCTGCTGGTCCTTTTCAACTTGTCACAGGATTCGTGACAGCTGGCATCCATTAGTCTCAGGAGACTATGGATCTGCGGCTGGAATGGTTTCCAGGGTGCAGGCCTGGGCAAAGTTGTATGGAAGACCAGCAGTTGTCCGTGCAGCAAGTCTCCCCTCTCCACGCCACTGGAAAGTTCTCCAAGGGAAGGGCAAGGGTGGATACAGCTTGGCACCAGTGTCATCGCAGGAGTTGCCAGAGCGAGGTTGAAGGCAACGTCGGACTGCCTCAGGGGCTCCAGCTCCGGATTTGTCCTCAGGGTTTACTCCCGAAGTCTTTCCCGTGAGTGGGTATGGCCGCAAGGCAGCAGAGATTTCCCATGAGGCGGCGCAGCATGGCAGCAGCGGCCTTTCAGACCTGGTGTTACTTTAATTTAATTTTCTATTTTAAGTTTGATACACAATTTTCGATTAGGGCACAAGGATAACAGAGCGGCTATCTACAATCGCCAAATACTACTACAAAACAGAGATCGCCCAAAAACAAACCTTCACGAAGATCTGCTGGCTGAATTACGACCTCGGCTTGCTGAGGGGAACGGGTCTACATTCCTCGGACTTGCCTGATGCTGGGAGCTGGAGGTGGAGACGATGAAAGTGATGTGCGAGGAAGCGGAACCGAGGCAAACGGGCAGGGGTCTGTGCCAGGCTAAAAGCAAACCCTAGCCGGCCGGCTCCCCCGTCCATTCTGCTCTCCAATGTCCGCTCCCTGGACAATAAAATGGACTACATCCGACTCCAACATAATACTCGACAGGAGTACAGAGTTTGCTCCGCGTTTGTCTTCACAGAGACATGGCTCACTGATGGGATTTCGGACGCTGCCATCCAGCTAGACGGGTTAGCTTTGTTTCGTTCGGACAGAGATGCAGCTGTCTCCGGTAAGACTCGCGGTAGTGGCTTGTGTGTTTACATCAACACGGAATGGTATAAGAACTCTGTGCTGGTTTCCAGACACTGCTCATCGCTAGTGGAGTTTGTGGCAGTTCGATGCAGACCATTTTATTTGCCACGGAAATTCACCTCTGTCCTTATATTCGGTGTCTACATTCCCCCCAGCGCTAATGCTAAGGAGGCGTCTGTGAACTGTACGGGGCTATTAGCGAACTGCAGAACGCACATCCTGATGGTCTGTTTATTGTCGCCGGTGATTTTAACCACGCAAACCTTAAGTCAGTGTTCCCCAAATTCCATCAGTATGTGGACTTTGCAACAAGAGGGGAGAACACATTGGACCTGGTTTACACAAACATCCCCGACGCATACCGGGCAGAGCCCCGCCCCCACCTCGGATACTCAGACCACATCTCTGTTATGCTAATCCCAGCACACAGACCGCTCGTCAGGCCCTCCAGACCAGTTCAGAAGCAGCTGAAAACCTGGCCAGCAGGAGCCATCTCTGCTCTTCAAGACTGCTTTGAGCACACTGACTGGCACATGTTCAGGGAGGCTGCAACCGATGGCGACTCTACCAACTTAGAGGAGTACACAGCATCAGTGACCAGCTACATCAGCAAGTGCATTGATGATGTTACTCTGTCCAAGACCATCACTATATGCGCTAACCAGAAGCCATGGATGACCACAGAGGTGCGTGCACTACTGAGGTCCCACGACTCCGCCTTCAGAGCAGGCAACAAGGCAGCTCTAACAACAGCAAGGGCCAAACTGTCCCGAGCCATCAGAGGGGCAAAGCGTGCACACGCCCAGCTAATCCACAGTTACTTCCAGGACAGCGGCGACACGCGGCGCATGTGGAAGGGCATCCAGGACATCACCAATTACAGTACAACATCACCTGACTGTGCAGGTGATGCCTCCCTCCCAGATGCGCTGAATAACTTCTACGCCTGGTTTGAGGCGGAAAATGACATGGCGGCAAGGAAGTCCACCCCTCCTACAAATGACCAGGTGCTCTGTCTCTCCGTGGCCGATGTGAGAAGAACCCTGTGCAGGGTCAACCCATGGAAGGCTGCTGGACCAGGCAACATTCCTGGTAGAGTGCTCAGAGGATGTGCAGACCAGCTAGCAGATGTTCTCACTGACAGCTTCAACATTCCCCGAGCAGCGCCACCATTCCAACGTGCTTCAAGGCCGCCATCATCGTCCCTGTGCCGAACAAGTCTTCAGTGTCCTGCCTAAATGACTACCGTCCCGTTGCATTCACATCCATCATCATGAAGTGTTTCAAGAGGCTCGTCATGAGGCATATCAAGACCCTGCTGCCCCCCTCGCTGGACCCCCTGCAGTTTGCATACCGTCCCAACCGCTCAACAGATGACGCCATTGCCACCACCCTCCACCTGGCCCTAACCCGCCTAGACAAAAAAGACACATACGTTCGAATGCTGTTCATAGACTTCAGTTCAGCATTCAACACAATCATCCCTCAGAAGCTGATTGGAAAGCTGAGCCTACTGGGCCTGAACACCTCCCTCTGCAACTGGATCCTAGACTTCCTGACTGGGAGACCACAGTCAGTCCAGATCGGGAGCAGCATCTCCAACACCATCACGCTGAGCACGGGGGCTCCCCAGGGTTGTGTGCTCAGTCCACTGCTGTTCACTCTGCTGACCCACAACTGTGCTGCAATACACAGCTCGAACCACATCATCAAGTTTGCCGATGACATGACCGTGGTGGGTCTCATCAGCAAGAACGACGAGTCAGCTTACAGAGAGGAGGTACAGAGCCAACAACCTGTCTCTTAATGTGAACAAAACAAAAGAGATGGTTGTTGACTTCAGGAGGGCTCGGAGCAACCACTCCCCGCTGAACATCAATGGCTCCTCGGTAGAGATCGTAAAGAGCACCAAATTTCTTGGTGTTCACCTGACGGAGAATCTCACCTGGTCCCTCAACACCAGCTCCATAGCAAAGAAAGCTCAGCAGTGTCTCTACTTTTTGCAAAGGCTGTGGAAAGTTCATCTCCCACCCCCCATCCTCATCACATTCTACAGGGGTTGTATTGAGAGCATCCTGAGCAGCTGCATCACTGCCTGGTTCGGAAATTGCACCATCTCGTATCGCAAGACCCTGCAGCAGATAGTGAGATCAGCTGAGAAGATCATCGGGGTCTCTCTTCCAGCCATCATGGACATTTACACTACACGCTGCATCCGCAAAGGAAACAGCATTATGAAGGACCCCATGCACCCCTCATACAATCTCTTCTCCCTCCTGCCATCTGGGAAAAGGCTCCAAAGCATTCGTGCTCTCATGACCAGACTATATAACAGTTTCTTCTCCCAAGCTATTAGACTCCTCAATACCCGAAGCCTGGACTGATACCTTGCCCTACTGTCCTGTTTATTATTTATTGTAAATGCCTGCACTTTTTTTGTGCACTTTATGCAGCCCTGTGTAGGTCTGTAGTCTAGTGTAGCTTTCTCTGTGTTGTTTTTGTTTTACGTAGTTCTGTCTAGTTTTTTGTACTGTGTCATGTAACACCATGGTCCTGAAAATCATTGTCTCATTTTTACTATGCACTGTACCAGCAGTTATGGTCAAAATGACAATAAAAGTGACTTGACTTGACTTGAAATCAGAGTTTTCCCTCTCTCAGATAGACTGCCTTCCCAGGCTAACAAGCTCCATCTACCCAAACTTTTAGGTAACTATGTTAATTAACATGGTTAATATGTTTGCAGGTGTTACCAAAATTGGTGGCATAGTAGACAATAAGGAGAGTTAACTAAGATTACAACAAGATGTAGATAATTAGGGAAGTGAACAATTAGGATGATACACTTTGGTAAGTTCAACCAGGCCAGGACTTATCCTGTAGAGTACTGTAGAACAGAGAAACCTTAGGGTGCAACTACATAGTTCTCTGAAAGTAGAGACACAGACCACAGGAAGTATGGATTTGGTACACTTGTCTTCATTGGCCAGGGTACTGAGTATGGAACAACTGTCTTCACCTTGTATGCAGGCCTGGTCACCCTGTAGTAGGAAGGTTACTAAATTGAAAAGGATGCAGGAAGGATTTATGAGGGTGTAATTGAGTCTGGCGCGTTCAAATTTGAAGGAGAGGTTGAATTGGCTGGGAGTTTTTATTCCCACAGTATAGGAGGCTGAAGGGGAAAACGTTAGAGATACAAAAAAATCATGAGGAGAATTGTTAAACTAAATGGTCGCATTCTTTTTATTCATAATAGAAAAGTTTAAAACTAGAGTGCTTAAATTTAAGATAAGAGTGGAAAGCTTTTAAAGGGACCTGAGGACCAATATTTTCATACAAAGGCGGTTGGTTTATGGAATGAGCTGCCAGAAGAAATAGTAGTAGTGCGTACAATTATGATGTTTAAAATGCATCTAGGCAGATACATGGATAAGAAAAGTTTAGAGTGATATGGACCAAACACAATTTAATGAGACTAGCTCAGGTAGACAGCTTGGCCCACATGGATGAGTTCTGCCAAAAGGTTTTTTTCTGTGCTGTGTATAACTCTATGGCTTTATAATTTGATTGATGTACTTGGTGCCTTATTAGTCTGACAACGGTCACATATTCTTTCTAAATCAGTTGATTACTATGGCACAATACTTATCCTCTACTTGGCCTGTTCTTGCAATACCTATAATGTCCACCTTTAGAGGAGGGATTGTTAAGAGAGGAAGAAAAAAACTTTGCCTTTCTCTTGAAGTCCCTATTTTGAGGGAAATTAAAACTGACAGGAAAAATTGAGGAAGTGTTAGTGAAGAGTGATTGCTTGTGCAGGAAAGCATGATGCTAAATTGATCAGAACCGACTGTTCTTAGCAGAGTGAAACAAAATGCCTCTACTGCTGATATTTCATCAGTTGTGCCCCATTGAAATAGTCAATGTATGCAATGGCTTAAAATGAACTCCAATTGGCTTTTCACATGGTATTTTTGATTGTGGACATTATTGGCTTCAAATATTAAGTCCTTCAATGCATGATCAATGGGTTAATCTACTGCTGTGTGTATACTTTCAGTTGCAGTAGATGCAATGCATATGTTACTATTGATATCGAGCAGTAGTTCAGAGGGCTTGAGATACTGAAAAATACAGTATGTATACCTGGAGAGCGGCACTGAATTAAACAGAGTGCATTTTATAGAGAGACAGGCTTCCACAGAGTCATGGTTTGTAACATCACAACATAAAATCTAATTGAAAGGGAGAAAAGTGAGCCAGGATTGTGAGACTAATTTTGTATTTACTTTTAAATGACAGGCAAATACATGATGTGGTGATGTGATGACATATGCCAATTACGTTTTTTACATATAATCTATAATGAATTATTCAAACAAACAAAGAATGCTTAATCAGCAACATATTTACAATATTACTCAAATATCAAATACACAGCACTCATCTCTGCTCCAATATTGGAACGCCAATCCAATATTCAACAAGTAGAGCAAAACTCCAATAAGCATTATCTGATGGTTTAGAGATCCTATTGGGTACACACCCACCTCACGAGTGCTGTTTCCTGCACATACCCTGCCACCCTGTTTTCTTAAACTCACCATAGCCCTATTTCCTGCAGTTCCTTTAATCCATCAGGTTCACTAGAAAATTTATTATATTTCTGAAAAAGTGAACTAAAAGTTTGTTGGGAATATTAATTAGAGGAATATGCCTGGCACCACCAAATTCCTGTAGATTATTAGGGTTTTATTGTCTTTCAGTCCCTTTAATTTTTCCAATACTTTTATTCTAGTAATGAAAATATCTTTCAGCTACTCATTCACTCCGGGCCATTTGTTCTGTCCTATTTCTGGAGGTGTTCTGTATCTTATTTCATGAAGGCAGACACAAAATATTTCCCTGTCAATATTATTTCAAATATCTCAATCCGTAAGGAATATATGTTTCTTTTCACATATCTATAAAGGCTTTAACAGAATATTTTGATGATTCTCCTCTAGCCTACATTAATATTTTATCACCCCATTTCCATAATTTCAAAGTGCTTAAGCTTGTTTCTCTTTCTGGCAACATTGTAGGTTTGAGATCAAAGAAAAAGGTTGTCTTTAACCTTTCTTGCTCACATAGCTGGAATAGCTTTCTTGTTGGGATTATGTATTTTCTGCAACCAACTTATCAGTTCAATAATGCTTTAAAATATTAGCCGTTGTTTGTTCACTACCATACCTTTTAAAGCAGTTTGCTTGTCTACCTCTCATCACATACCATCATAGTTTCCTCTGTTTAGATTTAAGGCCCTGGTTCCAGATTAACTAAATTACTTTTGATTCTTATAGAAAATTGGAATTAGAATTTATTTAATATTACTACTCTATGCATACAGATCAGATTATTACACGGTGTATTGAGGGTAAAACTATAACAAAGCGGAATAATGTGTAACAGCAGTAGAGAAAGCTCAGAGCAGGTAAACGATAAAGCACAAAATCCTAATGAGTTAGATTGTGAGGTCAAGGATCAAAAGTCCAACTTATTGTGCTAGGAAACAATTTAATAGTCATACAACAGTACATTGATTCTGTTCTTGCATCTGGTGCTCTGTGCTTTCAGGCTTTTATATCATCTGCAAAATGGAAGCCCACTCTGGCCACCAACGGGCCCGTTAGAACAACCCTAGGTCTAAATCAACCTATTCCTTGTTGCTTCTTTAAAACACTGCATTTCTCATGCACTTCATAAATTTGCTCTCATTGCTAATTTAATTTGTCTAGATCATACACAGATTAAAGCATTCGGATATTACAGTATTACCCTCGCTATATGTGCATTTAATTTCCTGATGTAGTGACCTTGACCTACATTAACACGATTGCTCAGAGGTACTGACAACAGCCACCAATGATTTCTACTCTTCATCATTTCTAAGCTACAGTCTGGTCTCCCAAAGTCAGCAGATTCTCTTTTTCAGACCACAATACCATAAGACACACGTAGGAACAGAATTAGGCTATTCAGCCCACTCACTCTGCTCTGCCATTCCAGCATGGCCCACTTATTCTCAACCCCATTCTCTTGCCTTCTCCCCGTAACCCTGACTAATCAACAACCTAACAACCTCCTCTTCAAATATACCCAATGAATTGGCCTCCACAGTCATCTGTGGCATCCTTTTCATCTCTGTTCTAAAGGGAGATCCTTTTATTCTGAGGCTTTGCCCTCTGGTCCTAGACTCACCACTATAAAAACATCCTCTCCACATCCACTCTATCTAGGCATTTCAATATTCAATTGGTTTCAGGGAGATCCCCCCCTTTATTCATAACTCCAGTGAGTACAGGCCCAGGGCCATTAAACATTCCTCATACATTAACACTTTAATTGCTGAGATCATTCTTGTGAACCTCCTGTGGACTCTCTCCAATGCCAGCACATCCTTTCTTAGATAAGAAGGCAAAAACCGCTCACGATACTCCAAGTGCAGTCTAACCAATGTTTTATAAAGCCCCAGCATTACATCCTTGCTTTTATATTCTAGTCCTCTTGAAATGAATGCTAACACCTGCCTTCCTTACTTAACCTGCAACCTTTAGAGAACCCTGCATGAGGATTCCCAAGTCCCTTTGCAACTCTCATTTTTGAACTTTCTCTCCAGTTAGAAAATAGTCTACGTCTTATTCCTTCTACCAAAGTGCATGACCATATACTTCCCTACACTAAATTCCACCTGCATCTTCTCTGTCCATTTTTCTTACCTGTTCAAGTCAGATGATTAAATATTGAAAAAAATCAATAACAACACAATATTCCCAGATGTATTTCAGTTTCCTGTTTGATGGTTTTTGTGTGGAGCGTTGATGTTCCATCTCACGCTGGTGTGGAGATAAACCTGCCGCAACACATCATATTATACATGAACACATGATGCCAGGAAAAAGTCAAATGTGCTTATATGGATTGCACATAAAAAGAGTTTAATCCAGTTCTACAACTGTTACAATTCTCCCTGCATAAATGTCTTAGCAGTAAAGACAATCCGAAAGAAGTATGCCATTTCCAATGACATCATATTGCTCTTTTTAATACCTTTGTTTCATTACAATCATTCTGCTTACTTTTTCTCTATGAGATTTTTGTAATTCAAGATATTCCAATACAAATAAAAATATCCAAATATTGTGTGCAAAGTCCCTGAAAACCCCACAGTATTTGAAAAATTCACAAGGATTTGGTAGAACTGTAAAATGGTTGGGTTGACATGATAAATGGCAATTCATTAGAAATATTCATTTCAGATCAGGGAGCGACAAGCCATCTGATATATGCTACTGATTTTCATACAGGTTTTAAAGGCAAATTAAAATGAATGTTGACGGGATTGCTTTCTGTGCTTTCCATTATTTCATGACTGAAGAAATAAAAGAGGGAAAGAATCATTTTAGAAAGATCAGGAGGTTCCTAATCTAGAATATTTGCCTCCATCTCAGCCAGTAACAAAAACAAATATACATATCCAAACAGTTGTGAATTCTGTTCATTACCAACAGTAATGAAACAGCAAGTGATTCTCCTTGTTCTTCCAAGTAAATTACACAACATAGGACATAGAACAGTACTGCACTATACAGGCCCTTTGGTCCATGATGTTATGCTGACCTTTTAACCTACTCCAAGATCAGTCTAACCCCTCCCTCACACATAACCCTTTATTTTCTTTCATGTAAGTGTCTCTTAAGCATCTCTCATGTATCTGCCTCTACGATTTACCTCTGACATTTTCCACCCACCTTAGAAGTACGTCCTCTCTTATCAGCTATTGCCAGCCTGGGATATAGGTACTGGCTGTCCACTCTACTTATCTCTTATCTCTTAACTTCTATCAGGTCTTCTCTCATCCTCCTTCACTCCAAAAGGAATAGCCCTAGTTTGCTGAATCTTTCTTCATAGGCTATGATATTGATAGCTATAATAGCTCTTTCAGATAATAATTACATGACGCACAATCAAGTATTCAGCTCTTCATTTTCTCCTGATATTGTCATTAACATCAGAGGAACAAGAGTAAGCTATTCAATTTCTGAACATTTCTCTATGGCATCGAGTCTTTTCTATACCCAAGTTTCATCCACCCACTTAGACTCAACATCTTTAATACATTCCAGCATGGATTTATGGATCTGATTTTAAATTATTAATTGAGGTAGCTTTATTAAATCCTGAAGTGGGATCTGTTCTTCAACAAGCCTTCACTTAAAGAATGTTTTCTTAATTATATCCAAAATGATTTAGACCTGATTTTAAAGTTGTACCTCCCTCTCCTACCATCTGAAAAACATTCTCCAATCCATTTCTGCCAAAACACTGGAAAGCTGATTTAAATCACCATTCAATATAGTATGCAGTAGCAAACAGAGCCCATGGAATTTATCCCTATATTTCAATGCTTAGAGACCTAGTAATATTCTGATGTATCTAGGTTATTACCATCTCTGTGCCATCAGGAAACTAAGAGAAAAAAATCTTAATATTATTTAAATCATTTAAAGCAGATCATAACTCCAAAGTTCAAAGTACATGTATGTCACCATATATAACCCTGAGATTCATTTTCTTGCAGACATACTCAATAAAACATAACAGAGTAATAATCACAATATAATTAATGAAAGACCACACCAACTTGGGTGTTCAACTGGTGTGCAAAAGACAACAAAGTGCACAAATATAAAAAGAATTAAATAATAATAATAAATAAATAAGCAATAAATATTGAGAACATGAGATGAAGAGTCCTTGAAAGTAAATCCATAGGTTGTGGGAACATCTCAATGATAGGACAAGTGAAGTTGTCAAAGGGGCTGGGTCAGGCAGGCTTGGTGGAGAAGGAGCCAGTCGGGATATCAGAGGAGCTGGTTTGTGCTTGGAGGAGCTGACCTGGCTGCAGACCGTGTTGCTACCTGCTACTCAGAGACATTGGAGTTGGTGCAGTATAACCGTGGGAGATTGCCTCGGACATTTCACTTGCGATCACAAGACTCTGTTGGACAGTGATAACGTAAGCTGCCGCAGGCCTATTAGCCTTGTCTGGTGGAGGGGCAGTCGACATAGGAGCTGTGTAGCCTCGGATGCAGTGAGAACTAGGCCACAAACCTCGGGCTTGCCTGCTGCTGCAGACCAGGCAAGAGATGTGGAAGCTCTACAGTGTGGTTGAGCTTGGCTGGGGCCTAGCCTCGCCTGTCAGTACTGCCCTTCCATGTTCAAGTGGCGGAATGACAGGCTGGATTGTGTGTGTCTGTACACTGCTGTGTGTCTGTACCATCAATTGCTGGACATTGTCGCTCAGGGTCTTGGACTATGTATATGTTTTTTTGAGTGAATATGCTTTTTTGAATTTGTTACTCATATGTTTTGAATGGTTGCTTGCTAATTTTGACCCTAGTTTTGCATCTTGGCCCCAGAGAAATGCTATCTCATTCAGCTGTATCTATGTATGACTTGAATGATAATTAAACTCGATTTGATTAGACTTGAGTGAAGTTTGGTTCAAGAGCCTGATGGTTGAGCGATATTAACTGCTCCTGAACCTGATAGTGTGAGTCCTGAGGCTCCGGTACTTCTTTTCTGATGGCAGCTGCGAGAAGAGAGCATGACCTGGGTGGTGAGGTCCTGGATGATGATGCTGCTTTTCTGCAACAGCACCTTGTGTAGGTGTGCTCAATGCTGGAGAGGGCTTTACCTGTGAAGGACTGGGCAGTATCCACTACTTTTTGTAGGATTTTCCATTTAAGGTTATTGATGTTTCCATACCAGGGTGTGATGCTGCCAATCAATATGCTGTCCACCAAAAATCAATAGAAGTTTTAGATGCTATGGGAACCTTCACAAACTTCGAACCAAGTAGACACGCTGTCATGCTTTCTTCATAATTGCACATACATTCTGGGGCCAGGATCTCAATACCCTTCACATTTTTTATCCCATGCCTTTCTCTAGTTCTTTTTGTTATCTTCATGTTGTTATGATACCAGCCCCCTCCTTTGTGAGAATCGCAAGAGCCCTAGTGACTTCAGTGGACCTCTCTATCTTTGCTGGTAAGTGATCCAGTTACGGGATACGTAACAATGTGCCGTTCTTAATATACGTACCCCTGCCTCTTGGATCCAGGCTGCACTTCTACTTGCTCTCTGTTTCAGTTCATTAACTTAGTTTTCAGTAACCATGCAGCCGGTTAGGATTTATGCTCTAAATGGATTAAGCTGAATAACTTTTTGAACACTGCTCACTATTCAACAGTACTTTTACCTGACAACATACTAGCTCCGTTCATACTTTCTTGCTTCTGGATGATCCATCAAAGTTGGCCCTACCAAAATCTGGAATCCTAATAATCACATTACTATTCTCCTTTTAAAACAAAGATTGACATTGTCATGATCACTGCTGAATAAGTCATTCAATATATAAAGTTTAATTAATTGTAGCTTAATAATTTGTAAATTACTAGAATTTTTATACATCAGCATCCTGTTGGTTTTGAAAAGTATTGCTCTAGAGCTCCTTAATTATTATAATATTCTAATTCTATATCAAAGTTGGACAGTGACTATTGACTACAAATATTAGTTATATTCAAGTTATCTCTCCAATCTACATATAATCTGCTCAATCTGCTTCAGAAGCATAATTGCTTCACTGCATAAACATAGGATGACTTAGTCATCATTGTCATCACTATCTTAGAATCAGTGTTCTTAAAGGAATATCTAAACATATACTGCCCCACTTTTTTTAAAAAAAGTTTCTTTATTTTAAAGGAAATTCAATAATATAGTCCCAGTTAATTAAACTGTATACATAAGCTCAACATTTATATGCAGTCACTTTTTGACTCTCAGTACTTATTCAATAAAAGGCTCAGTCTCAACAGGTCATCATGTTCTTTCAAATATTCTGTATTGCAGATGTTTCCTGGATCTCCTGTAACTTAAGCATCTGCTATACTCATTCTCAATACTTCACTCAGATTCAGCTTCTGTTGCTTGCTCAGAATCTGGCACCACACACTGTATGCTCAGTCCAAAATCAGTCTCCACTTTTAGATTATCTGGAATTGAAATTACATAGTTTGTTCACACTCCGTGCTGTCCAAGCTGGAATTGGACAACGCAGCTTCTTATAACACAAGTCCAAACAACCTTGCCAATTTCCTATTTCTGATCAGATGGTTTCTGTAGTGATCTGCTTCCTTTGGCATCACAAATCTTCTCATCCATCTGCCCTTTCTTCATAGGCTGAGTTGGAGTGACATATAGCTCCCATTGGAAAATGTTCTTTAGGCTCAGATGAGTCAAACTGAGCATCATAAAAATCAGCAACTTGGCTGGCATCAATCAACCACTTAAATGCATTGTTGCTCAGTATTTGAACAAGAAATATTCAAGCCATTGATTTAAATTTGACTCTATATGTCTGACTAGGACTTGATCCTTTAAGATTTCCTTCATTGGGCAGATAGTTGGCCGTGCCACTCTGTTGGAGTAGGGATGATAAGGTTGAATTAGTTTGTATTTAATTCTATTGTTTTGAGAAAGAGCTGAGAAACATACAGCATGAACTGTGGCCATTATCAGATACTAGATGTTTAGGAAGTCCTCACTAAGCAAAATTTTCTGAGTTCAGTTCTCAATTTGAAAGTTGTCGTTCTGAGGGTTTCACCTGAAGCCATTTCAAATACACATCTATAAGCACTGGGATATATCTATCTGATAGAAAGTGGCAGGTACATTCTGTAAGGCCAGTCCTTGTATTATGTATTTTCAGTGATTCCAGATAACATTGCTGACGAACAGTGTAGTCCTGAAGATAATTATTTATATCATGCTAACAAGTAAGCCCAGTGGTCCATGGAGTTATTTCCATTGTGTAGATATGGGCTGAATGCATTTCATCCATTAAACTTTTTGGGAATTATGACTTCATGAGTCCTCTTAAGGCATCCCAGGTACTTAAATACATTAAATCACCAACTGAAATAGGAATCAAACACTTATAAGAGTATTGGATGGTCCCGCATATGGTAAGATGGACTTGTGAAATCGTAATATACCTCCTTATGACCTTGAACTTTACTATCTGCCTGTAATGCACTTTTTCTGTTGCTGTTACACTTCATTCTACATTATGTTATTGTTGCACTTTGTCCTGCTTCAAGGGACTATAACAGTATGCAAGACAAGCTTTTCATCGAGCTTCAGTACATGAGACAATAATAAACCAATCCCTAAGATTACTCATGACCCATCCTTCCAATATTTGTTTGTACACTTACCTGTCAGTGTACCCATAATATGATATGCAGGAAAATAGTCATGTACTGTATTAATTGAATGTTGAAGATTGAACCCTCTGAATTAGGTCAGAAGGTTAAACCATGATGAAGCATCTGCAATGGCATCATAGTTTGACTGGATTCCAACAGTACGGTTGCACTGGGATAGAACTAAACAACTACCACCTGGCAACACCGACTCCAATCATCATGGTAACGGCACCTATCAAAACCTGCATTCCTGCCACACCGGACACTCACCAATATGTTTACCAGCAGAAACGCTGTACGACAGATGCCATGGCATCTGTCATGCAGCTGACCCTGACACACCTAGAGAACAAGGAAACTTATGTCAGAATGCTGTTCCCGGATTGCAGTTCAGCATTCGACACTATTGTCCCACTGAGCTTAATGAACACATTCCTACTTCTCGGTCTCCTCGGTACACCACCGGGCAACTGGGTGTTGGACTTCCGAACCAACAGACTTCAGATAGTCAGGATGCACAACCGCTCCTCTCTCCCCACCATCCTCGACATGGATGCCCCCCTGGGCTGTGTGCTGAGCCCACTGCTGTACACTCTGCTCACACATGACTGCACGGCCAAATGCCCAAGTGAACACATGGTCAAGTTCACCGATGACACAGTGGGCTTGGAGCTCATGACCGACAAAAATGAAATGGCCTACAAAGGAGAGGGGGAGAGTCTGGGGCCTGGTGCCAGGCAAATAACCTCTCCTCAATGTCAAGAGGTCAAACTAGATAGATATCGACTTCAGGAGAACTCGCACTAATTACACTCCTCTTTACATTACAGACAGACAGACAGACATACTTTATTGATCCCGAGGGAAATTGGATTTCATTACAGTCGCACCAGCCAAGAATAGTGTAGAAATCTAACAATATAAAACCATAAATAATTAAATAATAATAATAAGTAAACTATTCCAAGTGGAAATTAGTCCAGGACCAGCCTATTGGCTCAGGGTGTCTGACACTCCGAGGGAGGAGTTGTAAAGTTTGATGGCCACAGGTAGGAATGACTTCCTATGACGCTCAGTGTTGCATCTCGGTGGAATGAGTCTCTGGCTGAATGTACTCCTGTGCCTAACCAGTACATTATGGAGTGGATGGGAGACATTGTCTAAGATGGCATGCAACTTGGACAGCATCCTCTTTTCAGACACCACCGTCAGAGAGTCCAGTTCCACCCCCACAACATCACTGGCCTTTCGAATGAGTGGCACAACAGTGGAAACTGTGAGCAGTTTCAAACTCCTGGGAGTGCACATCTCACATGCCCTTCTCATGGACCCAGAACATATTCTACACAATCAAGAAAGATCACCAATGCTCCTACTTTCTGAGGAGGCTGAAGAGAGCTGGATTATGCACATATAAACTCGTGTCCTTCCACAAGTGCACAGTAGATGCATGGTACAGAAACTGAACTGCAGTGGACAGGAAGGCTCTGCAATCCGAACTGCCCAACACATCGCTGGCACCTGCCAAGCCACCATCAAGGACATACTGTATATACAGAAAGGGCAGCTACGTAATGAAAGATTCCACCCACCCTACTCATGGAGCGTCTGTCCCACTCCTGTCAGGGAGGAGGCCGCCTAACATCCACGCCAGGACCGCTCGACTCAAGAATAGTTACCCTCTCCGAGCAGTAAGGCTGATCAACACCTCCACCCACTAACGCACCCCACCACCACTACTTTATCATTTCCTGTCAGAGTCAAATCATGTGCAGAAATGCCTGAGCCAAGCATTACTTTATGAATATAAAATCAAACTATGTATGCAAGCTATCTTTTGTATTTGTACTTCACTTTACTTTTTTTGTCACCAAACAATTGATACTAAAGCATACAGCCATCACAGCAATATTTGATTCTGCGCTTCACGCTCCCTGAAGTACAAATCAAAGTAAATATAATACTTATTGTATATACTTATTGTGCTTCTTAAATTATTGTGTCCTTTATCTTACAATGAGCTGCATCAGATCAGGTTAACATTCTACTTTACATTTGTGCACTGAAAATGACATTAGACGAACTTGAATCTTGAGACATTACAATTCTTCTTGGATGGATAGGCCCACAAGACCCAAGGATGGCTAATAGATTTTTCTGGTGAACGACCAAACGAAAAGAGCTTCTGAATAGCGATAGAATCAGTTTGTACTTCACTCTATTTGCACATAATAATGCTTAATAGTGTTTACTGTTCTCAGTTCATACACCATTACTCTCTGAACCGTCATCCGGTAAATGACTAATTATAACCTCAACTCCATAGTTTCATGCACCATGTGCTGGCTTTAGGGTCAGTGTACAAACAATGAGACACCACTCAATGCTTTTTGCACTATCTTTTATGTTGGATTTCTATCTAAGAGCATTTGTTATCAGTTTTTAAAAGAAGGAAGTGGACTCACCGTAATACAGCGGTTAAATCTTCATAACCTCTCTAAAAGTAACACTAAGAAAGAATGCAACTCTGCACCTTTTTCAGCATCTTTTCCCCTCGTTGCTGCGTCAGTCTTCTGCTTCATGTTTTATTTCTTCCATCCAAAAATTGAATATATTTGCATGCATGTTACACATTGAGGATCAAATCACTGTATGTACTGTATATAGTAAATATTGTGGTTAATTCCCAAATTACTTGAACCAACTGGCTGCCTTCTGAGTGACATCCCAGATGTTGCTGTAATTGAAACTGGTCATTATCTACACAACTGCATCTTGTGATTTCAAAACCATTCACAGCTTGAAAGTGCCAATGCATTCAATGGAAATAATCTGAAGCTGGTTCTTGCTAATATCAGTGGTTCTTATATTAATATATACAATCTGACCATATCTCTCTACTCCCATACCCTTGTGAATTATTCTCTCTCCTGGCTGCAGATGCTGCTGGAAATTTTTACCTCAGTTTCTTAATTGTCATTCCTGACAGAAGGTTGTAACACTCTATTTTATAGTCTACAAAACATTCAGACTCCCAAAAACGTAAACATTGGTGTAATGTACTCTTTTGTAATGGTAACGATGTCCTTTGATGTCTCTTTGTATCATGCAATGGTTAGTCTATGTTGCAGAGGTATCTGGACATACGTTTAATTGCTACAGGTCATATTCTGTTACAGTGCTAATGTCAAACAAAACTCTGTGCTATTCCTTGCCTCTAATTCCATGGATTCTGCTACTCACACATTGCATCAAACATAACGTGTCTCATGTTGAGAAATTTTGAGAGAATCTTCCTTATAAATCATGTAAATTATTCAGAAGTATATTATGACGAGCTTTCTCTGTACCGTGCCCTTCACCTTGCCTTCTCCTCCTATTAAAACTGCCAACTCTGAATGCATTGTTTGTTGACTGAGTTTCACTAACAAAGTCATTATGATAGATGGTGAATTCACACTGCTCCCCATTCACTGTGGCATAAGCTAACTTACACTCTCCCCTCCACCAATACTAGTGCACCGTATCTGTGTCTTAAATATTGAGCAATGAGACACAATGCTCCTTTTGGTCTAACCATGCATTCACTGCCAACCCTTAGCCATAATTCCACACTCTGCAATAAGCTGCCTGCCATGGAATTGCCATTATTCTCACCATCACTGTAATGTTCTAGCATCACACTAAAGCTTCAGGATCAGGCATATAAACGCTAGACCACAACTACTAATTGTACATATTAGTGCAGATCAGCTCACCACCAATTTCTCAAGAGCTTTGACGGATGGGCAATAACTGTCGGCCATGCTGGTGATGTCTAGATCCTAAAAAATTAGTGAATACCAAGTCTGTATGCGAATCATATCATCCGCTCAAGAACCAAGAGGACTGCATTTTTTATACTAAAGACAATATCATCACTTGATAAGTTATCTAAAGAAAAAAACTACAAATCCCATAAATATACCCAACAAATTCAATACTCTTCTGACATGGGTTAATCTTAATTTGCAATATGAAGGATCAGTAACAAAAATGATGAGGATTGCCAATGATTGTTATTATAATTCCACAAAGGTGCAATGGAAAATTCACATAATATTTTAAGTGCAGGGTAACTAAGTCCTTGTAAAAGTTTAACATCAGTTCCTTTCATTTATATTAAAGCCCCCTATAAAATCTAAAATTCTGCTCACCTTTCTTTGAGGGATTGCTGCCATGTGGAAAAAGATTGTGAACTTTAGGAAGACGCAAGATACAGCACGTTAATGGCTCCTCTATGGAGCAAGTCAGGAGCACCAATTTTCTTGGAATGCACATCACCTGGTCCCTCAACACCATCTCTTAGGTCAAGAAGGCACAGCAGCATCTCCACTTCTTGAGAAGATTGAGCCAAGTGAGGCTCCCTACCGCCAATCTAACCACATTCAACCGAAGCATTATCAAAAGTATCCTGACCAACCGTATCACCGCCTGATATGGGAATTGCAGGGCGTTTGACCGCAAGAGCCTGCAACAGATTGCAAGGAATGCTGAGAGACCCATCGGGGTCCCTCTCTCCCCATCCAGAACATGTACAAGAAGCGTTATGTTGGCAGAGACCTCGGCGTTGTTAAGGACCCCTCTCATCCGTTTCACAATCTCTATGACCTCCGACCATCAGGCAGAAGTTTCCACAGTATAAGATAAAGGACTTTTTGGCTAGGTAACAGCTTCTTCCCGCAGGCAGTAAGCCTTCTGAACATCCCGTACTGTCACAACCATGACCTCTGCCATGGGGTCCTGGCACCCTCGTAAACAGTCTGCTGAATGGGTCAGCAAACACACTCGTGAGTATGCATTTTCCAGTCAATTAGTGTTTCATTTTGGTGGTATTTAACTCCCTTCCTCTCTTTTCAGTCTTGTTGAATCTTCACCAAAAGCACAGCAACATTAACATTCCCTGCTTGTTCCAGGAAAGAAGAATACTGTTTAGATTAACACTGTACAGGAGCAGTATTTATTTAGTGTTAATTTAAAGCTTCTGAGCTGCAGTGTCAGTGCTAGTTTGAGATTATTAGTTAACAGCCCTAGCATTTGTTGTTTTTCCCTTTAATTCTGCACAGTTCTTATTAAAAGTCAGTAAACCGTTCATCCACTTCAGGGTCTCTCCCTCTGCAATTGGGCCATAACTACACATTCTTGTCGAGTACACATTATTTATGACAGCACCAGTAGCAGTATACTATTGCATATTTAACTACATGGCGTATATGCACTTTATGTCAACTTGTACATCTGCAGAACACTTTTTCTAATCTGTTAATATTATTGTGTTCATATTATTTTGTGTGCTATATTTGCTGAACATAAACTTGAACAATAACTAATGGAGCATATCATTGAGAGTGTTGGTTAGTGAAAGGAAGGATATCACAGACCCAGTCCAGGAACTGTGGTGGACAGTGACTGCAAATAAAAAGGCACAGGGAGCAGCCGGAGTAAGCAGATTTGTAAAATGGTTTTCTTTGCAAGAAAGGTGTGATTTTGAATAAACTAGTTCTGGTCTGTGGAGCATTCGACGGAATGACACATTAATCATAGAGCCCTCCGTCATTTAGCAGGGGAGGTTTGAAATCAATCCTAGAAACATGAAGTGTCTGCCTGCAGCCACAGGGGAAAATGAGACGCAGTGATTTTGTGTCTCTGAAGGGACACTTCAGGTGTGGTGCAACGCTGCATTTAAATGAGAAGCAACACCAAGCAAGTGATTTAATATGGCTTTAGAAGAACGTCTAGGAAGAGGTCAGATGCTGTTCTTGTTTGTAGGAAAATTAAGACATAATCTACAAAATAATGCCACCAATTTGTACTAACATAACATCTTTATTGCTGTAAAACGCATCCTAATAAGGTTTATAACACTCCCAGGGGAGCCATCCTCAAACCACTGCTGCAGACAACCCAGGAGTAAAAAAAATAAGGACAGAATTTTAATCATGTAATGCATGTTTATTTATATGACACGAACCCCAATTTGTACAGGCTGTTTGATCACAATTCATGTTCAGCACATTAAACCAGGCCTTGTATCATTTATAACAATGAGACACATGAAGCATATGACCAAGGGACATTGTGCTAGTACTTGCCCTCATTAGATCCTGTGAGACGTAGTCTACATATTATTAATTTAATTTATTTATTTAGAGATGCAGCATGGGATTGGACCTTCCAGCCCAACGAGCTGTGCCACCCAGGAAGCCACCTATCTAACCCTAGCCAAATCACAGGACAAGTTATAATGATCAATTAACCTACTAACTGGCACAACTTCGGACTGTGAGAGGAAACTGGAGCTAAGTTAACAAATTTCACGTCACATGCCGGTGATAATAAACCTGATTCTGATTCTTCTGACTCAGAGGAACCCCACACAGTCAGGGGGAGAGTGTACAAACTCATTACAGACGGCACTGGAGAAGAACTGGAAACTCCAACGTCCCAAGCTGAATTGCATCGGAGTTACTGCAATGCTACCACGGCATATAAAGCAGGAAACAGCACCTTTTTCGATTTAAGGAGATACCTAGTTCCACATGTTTGTTGGGAGTAATTTGCAAGAGTTCATTTGTGAGCTGAGAAGTGAGTAGGATTGTGGATATTGTTCTATTCAGTGGAGTGATATTTTGTTAAGTATGGGGACTTCAGCACTAATCCTCCTGGGACTCCAGCATGCAGGGCCCTCACGTCAAAGGAAACTGAATAATAAGGGGAGAAAGGATTTGAGCAGAGGGCTAATCCATCAGAAATATTCCAGGAGTAACACTCCCTCCCCATTCCACATGCACTACAGGGAAAGGTTGACCCTCGGTGCAGAATCAGGCCATTCGGCCCATTGAGTCTGCTCTGCCATTTCATCCAATTTTCCCCTCTCAGCTCCAATATCCTGCCTTCTCCCTGTATCCCTTCATGCCCCGACCAATCAAATCTATCAGCCTCTACCTTAAATATACATAAAGACTTGGCCTCCACAGCTGCCTGCGGCAAAGAATTCCACAGATTTACCACCCTTTGGCTAAAGAAACTCCTCCTCATCTCCGTTCAGAAAGGACACCCCTCTGTTCTGAAGCTGTATCGTCTGGACTTAGACTCTCCCACCATAAGAAACATCCTCTCCACATCCACATTATCAAGGCCTTTCACCACTTGATAGGTTTCAATGAAGTCACCCCTCATCAAATGCTCTTCATATAACAAGCCATTCAATCCTGAAATCATTTTTGTGATTCTCCTTTGAACCCTCTCACCACTCTTTTACACTTTATGTATCTGAGGAATCTTTTGGTATCCTCTTTAATATTATTGGCTAGCTTACTTTTGTATTCCATCTTTTCCTTCTTAATGACTTCTGTTGGTTTTTAAAAGCTTCCCAATCTTCCACCTTCCCACTTACCTTTGCTGTATGATATGCCCTCTCTTTGACTAGATTAGAACTTTATTCCCTGGAGTATATGTGAATGATGGGAGATATGCAAAATGCAAGCAAGCTTGGGTGAGGTTGGGCGGGACTAGAACTAAAAGTCATAGGTTATGGTTGAAAGGTGAAATATTTAGGGAGACCCTGAGAGGGAACTTCTTATATCTGAAGGAGTGAGAGTCTGAAATAAGCTGCCAGCAAACGCGGTGGATGTGGGTTCAATTTCAACATTTAAGAGAAATTTGGGTAAGTACATGAATAGGAGGGGAATGGAGGGCTGTGCTCTGTGTGCATTTCAATGGGACTAGGCAGAATAATAGCTCAATACGGACCCGATGGGCAAAAGAGCTTATTTCTGTGCTGTGGTGGTTTTTGACTTTATGACCCTATGAGTATACAGAGGCAAAGATTTTCAAATTAAGTCTTGTCTAAGATCGGCCATATACAAGAGCTTATTCAGAGCCATACATATGCATGTGTTGAAAGATCAGTGACTCCAGATTATTCCATGCAGCTGCGGTGCATAATCAAATTTGCCACCCATCACCGCATACAAAACCTTGCAGCCACTCTCTACACAAAGAGGTGAAAATTCATCTCCATGCAGAATAGAGAACATCGAGCAGGATAGGGCTGCATCCTGGTGGAAAACATAAACTGATCTATGTTTCAAGTTATAGACACCACACTTGGAAGTCCATGGTCAGTTCACATCAGTGCCCCTTCACTCCCTCATGTGTCACTGCTCTATCAAAGCTGTTCAAAGCCACGCATCCAAGAATCTTGCATCGTTTTTGTTTAATTTGAGGCATTTTCCGGTGTCAGATGGACTTCCAGTTCCAAGCAGGCAAGAAAAAACATGAACTTTCTTTAAAATTAGTATATTTTGTACATTCTATGTTCTACTTACACAGCCACTTATACTGTCTAGACTGCCATATTTTAACCAAATTAGAATCAAATTATATTCCATGTGGTTAGAAACTATAACCTTCAATCATTTTTCAAACGTACTTTGTCTGGCATTTGTCAGGAAGTAAGCATCTATTGGAATCTGTGTGGAAGGAAAATTAATTCAGAAAACAGCTGTTTGAATCTTTTTGTAAGGAGATTTAAAAGAGCAACTTGAATAAATTAAATCTTAAGCATTTTGGACCTAGAAATCCAACCTTGCAATGCCCAATTTTCAGGTTGCAAATGGCCTTTCAGATAAACTTGGCAAAAGGTTTACATTCACATCAATTAGCTATACATAGTTTGCTATATCTGTAAAGGAAATAAATTAATGTGTAATGACCAGATGTGAAACAAGCATACTGTATACCAATTAGATACGTGATGCCTGTTGAAAACCTGCACTGCAAGATTATATTTGCCTCAGTTAAAATCAGTCAGAAAAACCAGGTCTATAAAAGAAGATCAGAAAGTCTTTGCTTAAAGCACAGGCAGCATTGTAAAATTTTAAAGAATTGAGAAGCCAGAGAGAGTATGTGTGCTCCTTCATTCCCAAGATCAATGCCTTTGACCACCCTGATCATATTCCCCTCTGCATTTGAAATTGCCTTCTGAAAATAATCATTGATTTTTCCATATTTTTCTAAATTTTAAATTATATATGTGATATAATGATTTACAATCACGTACACATAGTAATTGTTACTTTAGTGTCATAAGCAAACACAAACTTATGGAAAGTAAAAGAATCAGAATTAGGTTTATGAAAACAAGTCATAGCAAGTCATGAAATTTATTGTGTTGTGGCAGCAGTACAGTGCAAGTCATAAAACCATTTCTGTAAGTTCCAATTAAAAAACAGTACAAAACTGAACAGTGGGTTAGTGTTCATGGCCCACTGAGAAATCCGATAGTGGGAGGAAAGAAGCTGCTATAAGATATCAAGTGTATATCCTCACCGATGATAATAATGAGAAGAGGGTGTGTGCTTGATGGAGAGGGTGCCAAATGACCAATGCCATACTCTCGAGGAACTGCTTTTGAAGATGTCTTTGATGGTGGGGAGGCTTGTGGCTGTGTTGGAGCTGATTGAGTCTACAATGTTCCACAGCCTCTGTCGATCCTGTGCATCGGAGCCTCCATAACAGGCAGTGATACAACCAGTCAAGGTGCTCTCCATGGTACGTCTGTAGAGGTTTGCTGGTTATTTGGTGACATTCCAAATACCATGAGGCAATTATAAGAGACTTCAGGACACAGGCAGAACATTAAATTAGGTAGATCCATGGCAGAGAAATTTAGAAGCAGAAGCATAGAAACATAGAAAAACTACAGCACAATCCAGGCCCTTTGGCCCACAATGCTGTTCTGAACATGTACTTACTTTAGAAATTACCTAGGGTTACCCATAGCCCCCTATTTTTCTGAGCTCCATGTACCTGTCCAGGAGTCTCTTAAAATACCCTATTGTATCCACCTCCACCATCGTTGCTGGCAGCCCATTCCATGCATTCAACACTCTCTGCGTAAAAAACATACCCCTGGCATCTCCTCTGTACCTACTTCCAAGCACCATAAAACTGTGCCCTCTTGTGATAGCCATTTCAGCCCTGGGAAAAAGCCTCTGACCATCCACACGATCAATGCCTCTCATCATCTTATACACCTCTATCAGGTCACCTCTCATCCTCCATCACTCCAAGGAGAAAAGGCCAAATTCACTCAACCTATTCTCATAAGACATGCTCCCCAATCCAGGCAACATCCTTCTAAATCTCCTTTGCACCCTTTCTATGGCTTCCACAACCTTCCTGTAGTGAGGCGACCAGAACTGAGCACAGTACTTCAAGTAGGGTCTGACCAAGGTCCTATGTAGCTGTAACATTACCTTTTGGCTCTTAAACTCAATCCCAAAGTTCATGAAGGCCATTACACCAGTGTCCTATGGACTCAGATCCCAAGATCCCTCTGATCCTCCACAGTACCAAGTGTCTTACCATTAATACTATATTCTGCCATCTTATTTGACCTATCAAGATGAACCACTTCAAACTTATCTGGATTGAACTCCATCCGCCACTTCTCAACCTAGCTTTGCATCCTATCGATGTTCAAGTCAAGTCATTTTTATTGTCATTTCAACCATAACTGCTGGTACAGTACATAGTAAAAATGAGACAATGTTTTTTCAGGACCATGGTGTTACATGACACAGTACAAAAACTAGACTGAACTACATAAAAAACAACCCGGAAAAAAAAACTGCGCTAAACTACAGACCTACCCAGGACTGCATAAAGTGCACAAAAAAGTGCAGGCATTACAATAAATAATAAACAGGACAATAGGGCAAGGTGTCAGTCCAGGCTTTGGGTATTGAGGAGTCTGATAGCATGGGGGAAGAAACTGTTACATAGTCTGGTCGTGAGAGCCCGAATGCATCGGAGCCTTTTCCCAGACGGCAGGAGGGAGAAGAGTTTGTATGAGGGGTGCATGGGGTCCTTCATAATGCTGTTTCCTTTGCGGATGCAGCGTGTAGTGTAAATGTCCGTGATGGTGGGAAGAGAGACCCCGATGATCTTCTCAGCTGACCTCACCATCCGCTGCAGGGTCTTGCGATCCGAGATGGTGCAATTTCCAAACCAGGCAGTGATGCAGCTGCTCAGGATGCTCTCAATACAACCTCTGTAGAATGTGATGAGGATGGGGGTGGCGGTGGGAGATGGACTTTCATCAGACTTCACAGAAAGTAGAGGTGCTGCAGGGCTTTCTTTGCTGTGGAGCTGGTGTTGAGGGACCAGGTGAGATTCTCTGCCAGGTGAACACCAAGAAATTTGGTGCTCTTAACAATCTCTAACGAGGAGCCATTGATGATCAGCGGGGAATGGTTGCTCCGTGCCCTCCTAAAGTCAACAACCATGTCTTTTGTTTTGTTCACATTCAGAGACTGGTTGTTGGCTCTGTACCTCCTCTCTGTAAGCTGACTCGTCATTCTTGCTGATGAGACCCACCCCGGTCGTGTCATTGGCGAACGTGATGATATGGTTCGAGCTGTGTGTTGCAGCACAGTCATGGGTCAGCAGAGTGAACAGCAGTGGACTGAGCACGCAGCCCTGGGGAGCCCCCGTGCTCAGTGTGATGGTGTTGGAGATGCTGCTTCCGATCTGGACTGACTGAGGTCTCCCAGTCAGGAAGTCTAGGATCCAGTTGCAGAGGGAGGTGTTCAGGCCCAGTAGGCTCAGCTTTCCAATCAGTTTCTGAGGGATGATTGTGTTGAATGCTGAACTGAAGTCTATGAACAGCATTCAAATGTATGTGTCTTTTTTGTCCAGGTGGGTCAGGGCCAGGTGGAGGGTGACGGCAATGGCGTCATCTGTTCTGCTGGAACCTCTGATAGCCCTCCACACAATCCACAACACCCCCACCTTTGTGTCATCAGCAAACTTACTAACCCATCACTCCACTTCCTCATCCAGGTCATTTATAAAAATCACAAAGAGAAGGAATCCCAGAACCGATCCCTAAGGCACACTACTGGACACCAGCCTCCATGCAGAATATGACCCATCTACAACCACTCTTTGCTTTCTGTGGGCAAGCCAGTTCTGGATCCACAAAGCAAGGTTCCCTTTATTTAATGTAGAAAAGTGTGTAGAATGAATTTTGGTAGGAAGAACAAGGATACAAGCATAGGTCACATGACTTCACATGAGGGCAGCTAGAAATGGGCCATAAAAACTACCTTAACTGCTTTGCTTTGAAAGAGAAAAAAACACGTTTGCTGGCATCTACACAAATGTCCATAATCATTGGAACAAAGATCATTCCATTGATTGGAGATCATGCCTGATTGTTGAAGTGTTAAATGTTGCCCTGGTCCTAGTATGAATAGTGTTTGTGCTGCTAAAGGTTGAATTCTTTCCTGTTTCTTTCAGTTTTGTTATTTAGAATTCCAAATGCCAAAGCTGGGCAGAAGAGAAGTATCTGGCTTCAAATGGGAAGACGCTAAGCTAGAGTAACCCAACATCCTAACCTAAACCAGAGTAAAAACCTGCCACAGATGTAACATTCCTGATGTTTTTCATTAAGATATCAGCATCTTTTTTTAAGAAAACGGGCTTAGCAGCACTTTTAGATCATGAACAAATCAGACATTCAAATGTTTTCCCATTAGTATCAGAAGCAGGAATTTTTAGGATAATATTTTCAAAAGAAATAGTTTAATGAATAATTGTTCACAATTTGACAAGAATTCACAATTTTTCACATGTAAAGAAAAATTAGCATATGTCAAGTTTTCTATTGATCCAAAAAAATGATTTATAAGTTAATTGACCGAGTTATTATTTTTTTTTAAATCAGATTTTTTTATTTAAGCACTTTTTCAATGATAAACAATATTCTTATTATTGAGATAACCAACATTTTCTCATTACAAAGGGATTCGGCAAGCTGTCAGTGGGATAATACAAAAATTGTCAAATAGTTTTGCCATTCTATTGGAGTTCAATTTCTTCTTCTCTTTGTAAAATATTCCGTAATGAACTGTTCATTGTGAAACTTATTGTTGAAAGCACGTCCGTGTTTCCTTTGCCAGAAACATCCAGATACATTTTCCATGCACTCACTACTCTGTCGACAATATTGAGCAATAGCTAGGCAAGCACAGGCTTCAATGATGCTAGCAGGGAAGCTAGTTCAAGCTTTTGGTAAAATTAAAGCATGGTAGTGCCAATGAACAAGAAAAAAATTGTCTCCAGAATTTATACTGGTTTCTCAACGAAAGCATTGTGCAGCTGTGCTCCCAGTGGCAATGACTGTTAGGTGGATCCTATGACCTGTTTTTAATGTGCTGAGAAAAATCATGCTTCTTCTATGTCTTGTCCTGTATGTCTTTTGGAAGACCCGAGGCTATACTGCTATTTGACGAGTGTGCTAACAGAACTAATGACAAATTTGGCACTTATTAAATAGTAGAATTTGTTTACTTTAATCCACGGAGTTTTTAATGTCCTCTACCATTAACAAATTAGGAGGTGAACTTTGAATATCTTCCATCATCTTCTGTTACTACCAAAATACTAGATGCCACTGTATGAAGTAAAAACCATTTAATAAACTATACTGGCAATTATATTTTGGGTGAACAAAGGTAAAACTGAAAATGTTGCCTCTGTCTTTGTTTAGTTTGGATCAGTACCAGCAGTGAGTTAGTAATGCAAGTATACGCTTCATTATTCTTCATATTTGTCTGGTGTCCCGACCTGCAAAATGAAGCATGTCGATGCTCTTGAACAGCAGCGAGAATTCTAACAATTTGGCTGTGAAACAATGGTTGAACATCAGATGTGGAAAGCAGCAAAACTTTCAAATCAGATTTCACTAAAAATAAAAATTGGATGATGAATCCAAAAGAACCTACTGTAATGGATTGCTGGTCAACCATTTACATAGATTAAATGGGTTTTCTGCCAATTTCCTGCTGAGGGCTGCAATGGGAGATTGCAGGAAGCTTCTTGAAAATTCTAACATAAACATGGCAAGATTTCCAGAATATATTTCACAGCAAACAACTCATCTTCAAATTTCTGTCAGCCATGCTTGCTGGTGTGACTCATTCCTTTTCTCATGTGTGGGCATATGTATTTTTGACCACGTTATTACCACATTCAATAGCTTTATAAGTAATAACAGGATATCTGCACAAATATGTTACTAGTGCAAATTTTCAAGATATTTTACTGTCTCATGAAAGATGTATTCAAAGGGCATTTTATTGAAAAGGATTATTTCTTTATTTTTTTCTGCTCTTATCTTAAGCTGGCAGATGTATTAAACCCATTAGTCTTGAAGCTCAAAGGTGTCTATATTACCTCTTTCAGAGTCCACACATATTTCACTGAAACACGGCTAGATTGTTTATTGCATTTTTATTGTATCTTTCCTTCCTTACAATCCTCACCTTAAACTCTCACTGATCTCCAACTGAGACAAAAAGGCAAGGGAACTGTAGATTCCTTTATCAGGTAATTTGTTACTGTCTTGGCTGAGAATGTGGCACATGCATTAATAAATTGGTAAGCTGCATTTTTCAAATTTGGCAAGGAAAAGAAGGAGTGTGCATTCTAGCTCCAACTCCACATGAAAGTTTAGAGTATCAGCTGGTGCAAAGAAATCAATGAAAGTAACAAATGCTTCTGATTACTTTGAAATTGATCTCAGAGTTTAAGCGAATATGAACTACTGCAAAGAGTAATGTTGGAGCAGATCAAAACTCACTGCATACAAATCCACAAAGTTAAGGAGTAATGGGTAGTGTCCCTGACGATCAGACAAGAATCTGTACATTTTTCATTATGGTATCTACTGACATATAATTGCTTTCATGTGAAACTGCCAGCACATTGCAACAATGTAGAATGTAGGATTTGGGGACTGAATTGGATAGCTCCCAAAAGACTACAGACCCCACTTTCTAAAGGTAAGCAGTACTGTGGCTGCATCATGTACGAACTCATTCTGTCTGGAGGAGGAAAGCAATAATAGCACAAAATGCGAGCCATCAAGCTCCAGGTCTTCCAGCACTACACGGGAGGCCCTGGAGGAGGAGATGAGATGTGTTTTATCCACTACAGGCCAGTAGGCCTGCCAGGTAGATTTTCTAAAGGCAGTGGAACCAGGCAAATGAGGCAAACAATAGCAAGAATCAAGCTCTGATCTGGAGACAAAGCTGCAAAAAATTCAGTATCGTCACAATCATGCTTCATATTAATGAATGCATTGTCAAATGCCATTTACCAGATTCTGTTCAATAAACTATTCTGGCCCAAATCTACCCACAAACTCACATCTCACAGTTTTCATACACAAAATACTTAGATATTGGTGAAGGTCAGGCTGGAGGAAATTCTGTAGACAAGAAGCATCAAATCAATGAAGGCAATTAAAAACACCAGATGAAAAAATAAAATGGAGGTGCTGAATACTGAGGAGTCAAAGGTCAGTGATCGTAAAGGTGAAGGAAAATAGTATTTACTCAAACAGGATATAGTCAGCAAAGTTTTATGTGACATTAAGTAGGACACAGAAGGCTGGGCAAGAGTGCTTCAAACAGTCAACTTTAAAGGTACAATTACTAACAGATGGACACAGGCAGGGTACTGACTAGTGATATTGTGTAGTTAGAAAGATACAGGCCTTTCAACCTAACAAATCCACATTAACCATCAAGCACCCAGTTTTACAATAATTTCAAGCCCATTTTATCCTTCCCACATACCCTCAGCTCCTCGCAGATTTTTACTACAAATCCGCATACTGGGACAATTTGTAGTTGCCAATTATCCCAACATCCAGCACATTTTTGGGACGTGGGAGAAAACCAGGACGCTCAGTGGAAACCGGTGTAATCAGAGGGATAACATGCAAGCACTAGACAGCACTAGAGATCAGGATTGAACCCATGTCGCTGGAGTTGCGGGCCGGGCACTCTTCTAGCTACACCATCGTACTGCCATTATGACGCTGGGAAGATGTACAGTAGTCCTGTTGATGATGTTGTATATAGTGAGAAGTTAATGTTGGAGTGAACATGCATGGTGGCGTAGTGGATAGCATGATGCTTTACAGTATTGGTGACTGGAGAGTTCAATTGCTGCTGCTGCCTGTCAGGAGTTTGTACGTACTCTCCGTGACTATGTGGGTTTCCTCCTGGTGCTCCCGTCTCCTCCCACATTTCAAAGACACTCTGGCCATTATAAATTGCCCCGTGATTAGACTAGGTTTAAATCACGGGTTTGTTGGGCAGTGCGGTTCAAAGAGCCAGAAGGATCTATTCGGTGTTGTTTCTCAATAAATAAATAAAGATATTCTATTCCACCTTTCATAAGAAAAGCTTAGTTATTGATCTTACTAAAACTTAAAGATTAAAAGAATCAATATTTAAATAATTCCACAGAAATGATAGACCTTACAGAAGGAACTCATTATCCAGTCCATTTCTGTCATTCTTCCTCCTCCTGCTTTTACATTTTTCCAGAGGGTAACCGAGGGGTGCCGCACTAACGGAATTGCTGCATTTCATACAAACTGAAACTGAGCTCCTTCTGCTTTCATGAAGATACAAAAGATCCCACTAGGCAATTCTCCTCAGTGTGTTAACAATATTTATGTTTCTACCAAGACCTCTGAGCAGACTATCTGATCATATGAAATCTTGCTATGGAGAAATTAGCTTTCTGCTTCCTACGTTGTATTGAGATTACCGTAGATTCCGGACTACAGAGCGCACCTGATTTTTAGCCGCTGGCACTAATTTTAGAAATAAAATCATTTTTTTAAATGTAAAGGCCGCACCGGATTTTAGGCCGCACCGGATTTTCGGCCGCAGGTGTCCCACGTTGTAATATGAGATATTTACACAGAAAGATATTACACGTGAGGATTTTTTTAACTTTTAATTAAATCCATATGGTAACAAAAACAAATACATATTGCAAATGCTTTTTTTCGAACCGTGCCCGTACGCGGCTACTTTTAAATATACGTTGCGTATACTTCTTTACTGAACAACATTCCAATATCTCCTAACGACTGGTAAAAAATATATATACTGCAGCCTACCAGGAAAAGTTATTGATACCTTTAACTTAAAAGCAGAGTTCGCTCGGATCCAAAGCCGCTCGCGTAATGCCGCTCCCCCCCTCCTTTCCATTTATCGCAAACGGCATTTAAAAGCAGATTTCGCTCGGATCCAAAGCCGCTCGCGTAATGCCGCTCCCCCCTCCTTTCCGTTTCATCGCAAACGGCATTTAAAAGCAGATTTCGCTCAGATCCAAAGCCGCTCCGCCGCTCGACCCCCTCCTTTCCGTTTCATCGCAAACGGCATTTTCCCACAAGACGCCGCGAAACCGGGTGTGTCGTCATAGCATCCCGCGATGTAGTACAGAAAACAAATATAGTTTAAACTAAGAGGGTAGGTAGCACAATGCTTCGAGTGTTTTCCATGTTGATGAGGGTGAGTACAAATGACTGATTTACAATAATTTAATTGTGAAAGTGCGCTTGATTTATCGTACAATTTCATTGGACCTCTGTGAACTACTCATCAATTTTATTGGTCTACTGTTACGAGGCAAAATGTTTACGAGGCGGCATGAAAAAAAAAATGCATTAGCCGCTCCGGATTATTGGCCGCAAAGTTCAAAGCTGTTCAAAATGTGGGAAAAAAGTAGCGGCTTAAAATCCGGAATCTACGGTAAATCAAAGGCATCCCTTTGGCTGTTCAATGTTTGGGTCATTCTGAGTTCAAGGACAACATCACGATAAACACAAGCTCTTTAATTTGATTTATCCATTTCCATGGTACAGTTCGATGATTTTAATGTTCAGTTTGTTTCTCGTGTATTGTATCAAGCATTTGTAATTGAATAGGTAAAACCACAAAGCAAGTGGGCTCAGTAAAGTATTTTTGAGAAGAGTGGTTTTCCAATACTTACTGTATTTTATTAATGCATTACTTTTTTATTAACCAATACTTATGAAAGTTTGATTTCCATTTGTGAAAATCCACATTGTCAAGTATGTTTAAAGTTGTTTGGTAATTCTGTTTTCAAAGCACCTGAAATATTGTACAATCTTTCATCCTTGATGCACCATCAATAACTCTCTCTGAGACATAAAGACGAGGTATCGGCTTTTATTGACTGGAAGAAGGAACAAGCAGTGGTTGACCACCACACTACATCCTGGAGACAGAGAGGCCAGGCTCAGACCTCAATCGCCTTTATACAGGGGTCTGTGGGAGGGGCCACAGGAGCAGTCAGCAGGGGGCGTGTCCAGACAGGTATATGTAGTTCACCACATTCCTGCATGCTTCACATGATGAAAGAAACCTCTCTGAGGGACAGCAACAAGCTCCAGGGCACTGATCAGACCAGGGAACACTTACTTGCCAATGATCCAAGGCAAGTACCTCACCTTGTTGCAGGTCAAGTGCAGCAAGGCCATTTGCAAGCAGATAAAATAGCAATAACACTGCACATGGTGAAAAATGTTACCACTGCCCTCACTTATTGCACGTAAGATATACACCCAAATAGCACTGCAATTGCAGATATCTTACAATTCACTGATTCGTCAAAAGGATATGCAGCAGACTTATTGGGTTATTTATATATCCTATGAAGTCAGGCTGTGACTCCGGTAATGTGATTAAAGTCAAGCATACAACAGTCTTAAGACTTTTCTCCAAGACTTCGAAGCTGACAATTTAGTGCAGATAAGTCAACTAAACAGTTGGGAAAGACACAAAATACATGATAGAGATTTGAGACTTGGGAATCGTAAGGGTTTGTATGAAGGCTGCAAGCATTTTTCTATGGCGCCATTGATCCATTTATTACTAGAACATCACTCTCTGAGGATTAAGAGCAGAATTATTCTGCCTGCAGGTGTAACACTTATATTTATAAAACATTCCTGAATAGTACTGAAGATTTGCCGGTTTCTCTGGTTACAGCTGATTCCTGAGAAAATGCTCCCATTATTTTCATCAGTGAAGAAGATGAAAATGAAGACAAAGAGCATGAACAGGAGGAATTTTTGTACTTTCTTTGCAAGTACACTAATTTTAAATCATCTGAAGTTTTTATAAACTCCAGAGAGGTCAGATTAAATAGAGCTGTAAAACATCTTGGAATCACAATGTACTGTACAAGTAAATGTATCCAGATGACTTAGCCCCCAGACAATGCTGTTGCATCCTTAATGAGATTGCTGTCACCACCTAGATCCAATAGCACTCTTTATTGCAGTAGCATTCATTTGTATGATACAAATCGGTGAGTGGCCACCTACAGTTAGATCTAACTAGCAACTGATTTATTTTCTTTTTGTCCATTTTAAAGGGTAAGTCCTCATTGCTCTAACCACTATTGGAACTCATTCCATGGATTTGGGAAGACCCTAAGAAACCATAATATAACAGGACAGATCAGATGTCTCAAATTTCCAACAGGATAAAAAAGAAAGTTCTCTTTATCCAGAGGCCCTAGAAACCAATCCTATCCATAATGAACTGCAGGGTAAAGAAATCAATTGCAAGCTAGTATGATCATAGATGCAATGTTAAATATTTATTGAACTTTCACACGTGCTGTGTAACTGCAGCATTCAGTAAGTTCCCATTACTCCCCGAATTAGGACCAAAATCTAAAATTCTTGTGACCAGCTACATTCTCTCACATATCACTCCAAGACTCTCAGAAGTTAATGAAGCAGGAACTTGCAGAGTTTTGGCACTCTGATAAGAGATAAATGCTGAATTCAAACAGATACCAGGCCATACTCAGCAAGTAAGCTCGGATACATCTTTCCTAGCCTAATGTCAGTGGAAGCTGCTTCCATTTCCATGATCTTCTGGTCAAGACGGCACCGGCAAGCAACACTATCTGGGACGACATCTTTCAGATAGTCCATGAAGACTTTTCTTTCACTTCCTTTACATCTTCCTTTTCTTTTAAATGTTGGACTGGCACTGTCGGAGCCTGCCAACTGCAGTATGAAGGAGTGTTTTTAGACGATCTGGCAATTCTCTGTCTCCAAGAAGGTTCCAGGATGCGAGTGGCCTTGAGGCCAAGAAGCTTAGAGACGGGGTGCGCCCCACGATCAACTCCATTTCTTGCTGCTTTCACAGATTAAGACATCGAGGGAGATTTAAACATTTAGGTAAGTGTTCAGTGTACCAGCCTCTCGCTCACTGCTGCTGGAGGAAGGTGTCTTCGTCTGACGGTCTCTCTATGCCTCTCGCTCAGTGCTCCCAAGGGAGGGCCCCTGTGTTTGAATGGTCTCTCTTTCTCCCTTGATGCTGTCAGAGGATGGTACCAAAGTTCTAGGCCACTGGTTTATGGATTAGACTGTAGTTCTATTGGACCCTTTTGATTTCAGGTTACATGGGGATGTTGATGTTTTATTGCCGTTTACGCGATTTGGTTTTTTTTGCACATGTGGGAGGGTTGATGTTCTTGTTGTCATTTGTATGATGTGATTTTTTTGCTCAAGCAGCCAGGATTGATGTTTTTCTTTGAACAGCTACCCTGGTTTTCTTTGGTTCGTGGCTATCTGGAGAAGATGAATCTCAGAGTTGTATACAGCATAAATACTTTGATAATAAATGCACTTTGAGTCCACTGGTGCACTAATGCGCACGTGGCAGCAGAGGTGACAGGGAAGAATAAAGAGCTGCCTCCTTAAACCTGTGCTGGTGCTGGACTGTGTGACGTCCATGAAGGGTCCTGGCACACATGCAGAAGTTTTGCACTCTTTTTGTTGGAGGTACTGTGAAATTCAAAAAGGAAGACATTCTCTCACACTTCTAACTTGTGACTTGCAGATAATGGACAGGCTTTGAGAATCAGCAATTGAGACTTTTACCAGAAAACACCAGCCTTTTAACATGTTCTAGCAGACCCCTTAATTATGTCTCAGATGTGCTTCAGATTAATGATAACCCACAAGATCTTGATGATATCAAAACTGACAAGAGTAGTACCACTGAATATTAAAAGTAATGGGTTAGATTCATTGTCCAGCACTTTGAACTCTTTCACGATGAACAATATTCCTTATTACCATTTTACAAGTAGGATACTTAACTACTCTTAGTACAGCCCTGATTCAACTTTTACTGTTATTTTGTTATATGATTCTAAATTAAATAATGGGAAGGAAAGTTATTTTATTAGGCTGCAAGTTCAACAGAGAGGGCTTCTAATAGAATCAGCTGATAAGCAAATGGACCCTCCCTGACAAAAATGACAGTTTCAGGTTGTATTCTTCCCTTTGTATATCATTGTACAATGAAATGTATTAAAACTCTTTCATTCTATTACAGCTTTCATTTCAGATTTGATTAAATGATTAAGATAGTTCAATAATATGATAGCTACCTGTCACATACAATAAAAGCTTTCAATCTGAAATTAGTAATTGATAACTTTGGTAAAGAATATTCCACACTATTGAAAAAAATTAATCACTGTTGTAAGTGAATTCAACTTTGCCTCACTGATTACATATATTTCCAGGTGTCTATGATGATTTTATATTTTGTTGGGGTTTCCATAATGCCCCATAATATGACCAATAGCCAACTTTATAACTAAAATAAAAATAATGACTCACTGTAATGACAAAGCTAGCTAGTTTTTCATGGTAATCTTGTACCTTAAATGTTTTTATCAGTATTTTGATCCTATACATTGGTTTAAAGCTAACAGATCCTTTTAAAAGTTGCTGCTTAAGCAAAGTATATTTGCAGCTGATTGCTCCATCCAATGAGTATA